>NC_091686.1:96775000-101775000 GCF_041296265.1 Equus caballus
TTCCGTGATTATGTTATATTAGAGGAGATTCTGTATAGCTATTAGAATTACTCTAGAGTCTCTGTCTCCATTGCTGTCTTTAAAGAATCAAATTACCATTCATTCTCCAGACTTGATGACGTGAATTCTGCCAACAACCTGACTGAGTATAGAATTGGATCCATCCACAGTTGAACCTTCAGATAAGCACCAGTCCTGGCCATCACCTTGATTGCAGCCTAGCAGGGAACCCAGCTAAGCTATGCTCAGATTTCCTACCCACAGAAACTGAGAAAGTGAATGTGTATCATTTCAAGCCGTTCAATTTGTGGAAATTTGTTATGCAGCATAAAAAACTAACATAGGGAGCCCTTCTCTAAAGTGAACTAGAGAACATCTCTTAACAATTCTTTCATTTTTCTCTAGCACTGTCAGTAGTGAATGTTAACACTAGAAGAGTGATATATTTGTATATTAGCTAGAAATATACTAAAAAAATCAATAAAAGTAACTGGGTGTAAGCTCTTTTTATAGGGGATAAATCGATTAGAGTTTTGAGAGTATATTTTGTAGGATATAGGCAGCACCAGTAAAAGAAAATTCAGCAAAGGGACAGGGATAGAAATGAGAGCCACTACTTGTATTTCATAAGATGGACAACCAAAGGCAGTTCAGGATTGTCATTCTTCTCCCTTTGATTACAGTTTTAATGACTAGTGAAAAGTTACTTAACTATTATAGAAATAACTTTTTATCTCCTGACCTAGTTATTGACAGAAAGCTACAAGGAGCCATCAGGATTTTAAGTGATTGCTTAAAACAGTCAATTAAATCTAACACACAATTATAAAGCAGCTACTAACATTATAAGCCACCACAATACATTAGGAGCTTAGAGGTACATATTAAAATATCAGCTTAAATGTCACGTTCTCGGTGGAGCTTATGTAGCTATCCAATATAAGCCAGTCTCTCTCAAGAACTTTATTCTATGTTTTATTTTTATGTATAATTCAAGCACTTTTCAATTGTTACTTTAAATTTGATATTTTCTTATTAAATTTTTGCTTTTATGCCCTCCATTCCCCACAATAAGAATGAAATCTCCATGAAAGAAGAGACCTCATCTTCCAGGCTTAAGCAAATAAATGAAGAAATGAACACGATTGATAAATGGAGCATGGAATCTGCCCCAAGGTGAATTACAAAAAGACAGGGATAGTGGTTTAAAGGATGGAGTGATTACAACCAGTAGAACTAGTAGGAAAAGCGCTAAGGTTTTCTGACTTTCTGGAAGTGCTGTCCACACTTCTCATATGTTCAAACCCCACATATTTACAAAGTTCCAGCAGACAGTTCACTTTTACACAAAAGTTTTATCAAGACTTTTCCACTCCTTTCCGCTGAAACAGTCTCTTTTATTGTTTGTTCTGCAAGTATTTATGGGATGCCTTCTTTTTCCTAGGCATTGTTTCAGGTTTGGAGACATACTGATGAGTATGGGGCTACAGTGTAGTGTGTGAAGTCAGCTGTTAATTGAACAACCACACAAATAAACATGTGATTGTGAACAGTGATGACTATTCAGAAAGGAACATCCTAGGAGTTCATAACCTGCTAGGGAGACTTATATTGCTGTTAGGTTAGCATGTCAAGAAAGACTTCCTTGAGGAAATTGGGCATTTGAGCCAAGATCGGAAGGAAGAATTGGAGTTAACTGAGGTGAAGCCTGGGAATGGGGTTTAAGTGGGCATTCTGGGCAATGAGATTAGCATGTCCAGGGGTTGGGATGTGGGTGTGAACTTGAAGAATTAAAAAGAAGGTTGGGATGGGGAGGGGATGAATAGCAGAAGTCAATTTATCAGTCCATTATCTTGTCCTTTTGTGCTTTCTGTCTAAACTGACATTTTTCCTTACTCTAATATTAGAAAGAAAGCCTTTAATGTTTTGTTCTAAAAGTTTTATAGGCTTTTTTTTTTTAAAGCATTTAGGTCATTGCTTCTCTAAACTGGATTTTAAATCTAGTATGAAGAAGTAACTAATTTATTTTTTCTTTTGGATAAGGGACACTGGTTTTCCTAGTGTCATTTATTGATGTCTTTTTTTAATCCTGAATTGCAATCTCATCTCTGATATATATAAACCATTTACATTTAGATATGTTTCTAGAGTTTCTGTTTAATTCTGTTGGCCATTCTGTAGGTAAATAGTTCTAACATTAGTTCTTATTTGTTTAACTTTAGACTGAATCTTGATATTTTATTAGGTAAATTTTCTCACTTATTCTTCTTCAAAGCTGCCTTGACTGAGACGATCTCCACACATAGATTTAAGAATAATTTGTCTCTAGTGACCACAGTGTGCATTTTCCTCTGGGCCCAGTAAGTCTGGAAATGGACTCCATCCTTAGAACAACAGCTTACTTTGTGACAGAAAGCTCTATTTAAACGACAAACAAGTGATTTATGCTGCAGAGAGAAAACATATTCTTTAAAAGCATCCGATGATTTTTAACAAAAATAGCTTATATACTGATTTATAGAGAAACCTCAATAATTACCAAAAACTATACATTTTAGAAGTCACATCTCTGATTAAAATTAAGAGAATAACTAAACATTTTGGAACTTTACTTTTCTATATAAATAATGAGTTTTTTGTTTTACAGACAATCTTTTTGTGATTTTGATGGGACAATTTTGGATTTATAGAGAATTGACATCCATATGATATTGAAACTTTTCATATATAAAAGCAACGAATCTCTACATTTCTTCTGTTTACTTTATATCTTTCAATTACATTTTGTATCATTCTCCATGAAAGGTTTTTATATATGTTTTGCCAGTTTTATTCGTTAGTACTTCATGTTTTTGGTTGACATTATATCTAAGAACATTTTACTGACTAATTATTTCCTGCTGACGTTTAGGAATGCAGTTGATTTTTGTATGTTGAACTTGTTCATGTAACTTGCTGAACATTTTGTTAATTCTAATTAGGGTATTCATTGATTAAATTTGCTGGGATTTTCTTTATTGTATTAATGTTTTAATGTACTAGTTTGATTTTATTGCTCTTATTTCTTCATTTTCTCCTACATAATTTTCTTCTCTTTTTTATTATTTACTTCCTTCTCTTTTTGTGGATATGCTCAGTAGTTCTTTTTCTAAATTCTTAACGTGGATGCTATATCATTTTAGAAGTATTCAGTTGACAGTGAGAAGATCCATTAACAGTGAGTAAATGATATGTACATTGATTATCTCAATACAGAAGGATTTTTGTGGTGGGCAGTTTTAGAGTTGTCCAGCAGTTTAGCAGTTTCATCTAGGACCCAAGCTTTTTCCATGCTTTCTCCCCCCATCCTCCTGTTACATTTTTATTTTATGCTTGTTGCCTCAAGGTAGCTGTAAACTACTTTAGCTCTAGGGATCACATCATCATAGCAACATTCCAAGCAGGAAAGGAGGCAGTCTGCAAAAGAAACGCCCTTCACCTTATAATATTCACTTTATGCTTTTGGAATAGAAAATATTTCCCAAGTTTTCCCTAGTGGATTTTCCCACGTGTTTATGGGCCAGGGCCAGATACAAGCCCATGAGATTATTTTGACTCATTTAGAACAGTCATGATTTATTCCTTTTGGTTTTCTGCCTTCCCACAAATATGAATTAAAATAAATCAAAGAATAAAAAGAGTGAAAGGGAATCACTGTTGATTTCATAATAAAGTTTTGTGTTGCTGATGCTTATTCCTTCAATTCTGAGGAACCAAAATTCCCTGTAAGCTTTGCTTTAGATAAGTGTCCCACAAATTTCAACATATGGAATTATTATTCTCAGTTGTAAATGTTTTGTATTCATTTTGATATCTTTTTTGATCTCCCTTTTAAAAATGTTTATGTATCAATTTCCAAATAAATTGGTTTTAAAAATTAGATTATATGCTATTTAGAAACATGGCCAGTATCATAAGGTTATTTTCGTATTTGTTGAGATTTGCCTATTTGTCGAGCATTTGATCAATTTCTGTGAATGTTTCATATGTCGTTTGAAAGGGAAATTGTTAGGCATATAATTAATAGGCACAAGGCTCTATATACTTCTAAGAGATAGAGTCGGTTATTTGTGTTTTTCCTATCTAAATCTTTGTTTTCTTTCTCTTTGTTTTTCTCTCTGTTTCCTTGATAAACCAATTATTGAAAAAAGCAAGTTACATTCACCCACTGTGATCATAGATTTATTATTTTATCCTTATAATTAATTCTTCTCATTTTGCTTTATAAATTGTAATAGTTTGTGTCACATGTATTTTATCTTTAGTTTATTTTATCAACAAATCTAGAACTCCACCAACTTTCTTTTATTTACCGTTTGCTGGGAGTAACTTTTTCCTTTCTTTAGCTTTCAATTGCTATGCTTCCTTCTGTGTTTTCCATGTCTTTTATAAATACTATTTAACTAAATTTTGGGTTTTGTTCAGTTTGATAACCTTACAGTACTTTTTCACACGTTTATATTTGGTTCTTTCTCAAATCTGATTGAGTTCATCCTCTTAAATTTATTATTATTTTTATTACCATTACTATTACTAATATATTTGGACTTATTGCTACTATCTTAATTTCATTGGATTATTTCAAATGTTCTTAATTCAAATTTCTTTTCATCTTCTGGTTTGAATGTGATGTATCCAACTTTTATCAGGTTTATGTGCATTTAGGTTTATGTGTAATTAGCCTTAAAATTTTAACTTTACATTTTACCTAATAAAACTTAAACCTAACTAATATTTATGTCTTCTTTCGAAAAAATATAAAATGTAACAAGCTCTAAGTCAGCATAATTTACTAAATATAATCATGCTGATTTACATGTTTTTTGAAATAATTCTAATTAATTAAACATAATCACCTCCCAATTTACATTATGTTAATTCTTCCTTTTTTCATAACCTCTCTGGTACCAATCCAAATTTAATGTTCATTTTTACCTCTTGCATCCCATTTCATCTTGAAGTTCATTCTTTAGTAGTTTTTAAAGCTTGTATTTGTGACTATTAAACACTGTCCTTGTTTGTCTAAAGTTATATTTGCCATCACTCTTCAGCAAGGTATAGATTTGTAGTTTGCTCATTATTTATTTTCTTTTGCTTTGTGAACACTCATTATTATCTCTCTGGTTACTTTAAATATACTTTTTAGTGGTCTTTGGTGTTCTGCAGTTAAGAATACTGTAAATTTTTATTTGTTTTTTGAATCTGAGAATTCATTTCTTCTATCAACTGTGGAATGTTTTAGCTTTCATCTTTTCCAATATGGCTTTTATTCTCTCCTTTCTGAATTTCTCTCATGTATTAGAACTTCTCATTTTACCTTTCATGTAGCAAATATTTTCTTATTGCCTTTTCTCATGGCTATGCCTCCTTCTTGGTAATTCTTCTTGGCTATCTTCTAATTCATTAATTCTCTTCATCATATTCAATATGCTGATGATTCTATACAGTTAATATTTCACCCCATTAAATGTGGTTTTATTTATAAAAGCTAGCTTGTTGCTTGCTTGCTTGCTTCCTTCCTCCCTCCCTCCCTCTCTCTCTCACTTTATTTTTCCAAATTGACCTGTTCCATTTTTATAGAATCTTATTCTTTCTTGTGGCTTCAGTTCTTCCTTTTATTTCTTTAGTTAGTTTAAACATACTTATTTGACTTTATTTAGATGCTTTATAATTTAAATGGCTTATTAAATTGAGCAGCTAATAATTCAGCATAAGTATATACGTTCAATACATGTATTTACTTCAAACTTTTTGAATTATGTTCAATTCTGTTGTTCTGAAGGCACTGTCCTTAATCCAGCAAAATTAGCTGCCATATTTTGACTTCTCTTCTGCCGTTTAATGTTGCACAGACAGTTGTCGTAAAGCAAATTGGTCTTGGATTTTGGACATTGGCAGTCTGTTGGTTGAAATCAGGAAAGGGCTGAAAGAATTTAGAACCTCACCTTCTTCTCTCCTATCAAACTTAGTATTAGATAGCAAGTTAGAATGAAACAAAACCTCAGATTCAACTCAACAAAATGGAGAGAGAGTTATAAACATACAGACAGATATAGTCCTGAAATCTGCCCATAATGAGAGGAGATCTCTCTCTGGCTCAGGAATGCTGATAAACATTTTGCATTATTACCAGGAGGACTTGGAATACCCACAGAGGATATGCAAACCTTATACACTGGTCAGGAGGTGGGAGAGAGTAGACAGAGGCACGGGGAGCCAGCTCCAGGCCTTGAACAGATGGCGTAGAAGTGTGGTTGCTGGTTTTCAGGCAAGGGTGAGAAGTTCTGTTAAATGACTTCTAATCAAATACCAGTGATGCATTTCTCTAATCAAAAAATACGTGTAAAATACAGATTAAGGAATTATATATGCTAATTATCCAGTGCGTTGATCAGAATTACCTTTAACACACACACAAATCATACTAGAAATTATTTCAAAATCAATGATCTCAACAAAAAGATTGTACACACTTGATAATTATCTGTATAACCCCAAAAGAGATACTATTGGAGTTTCATTGAGAATTTATATCACCTCTTGTAGATATTATAGCTTATATAAAAAATGATATTCTAGATATATCTTTATGTATATTATAAATAATAAAAAGCATTTAAATGGGACTGCAAAGTCAAATTTAAAGCCATTTTTGTGCATGTGTGAGAAAAAATATCAATATAGGAACTCTGAAAGCTTCTGGGACAAGAATGGGCAAATTTGCTCTTGATGCCTAGACACTTTCTGCTAGGGAAAGAAATGGAACTTCAATACCTCTTCCCTGAAACCTAAATAGCCCTGTCAACATGAACTTGGTTTGTCCCCACAAAGGCTCAATGAGAGGAAGAGTCAGTGAAGCTGCTGAGGTTTTTTAAAAATCAACAAAGATGATGGTTATCACTAGTGCTTGCTCCTGCACAGAGCTGCGCTGTCAAAGGATAACAGTGCCTCCGAATCCATGCACTGGAGGACACCATCGCTTGACCTGAATAAGTTTCCCTAGGGTGGAACTTGGGCTCTACTGATATGACCATGTACTTGATTTTTAAAACACAATAACTGTGTCAGCACAGACAGTGGTCATGTATGGTAGTGAGGGCCTGGACCATCCTTCCTCACTCTTTGAAAAACCTGAGCATGGTCTATTGCATTAGGTCCAATTCATATCAGAGGTACAGCGGCAGCCAAAGATCCTGCCTCCAGTTTTGTGTTCTAGCACCCTAGCAATGGCAAGTGGAAGATCTTTCTCAAATTGGAATTAATAAAAGAGTTGGCCATCACCAGTGGGTCATTGTCCACATACCAGAACTCACTCTTCAATATACTGTAAATAACCATCCAAAAACTTGAACTGCTTGGGATCAACATAAGAGAAGCGACCTCTAGAGAAAAGGGCATTTTTGCTAGTTGAGCTGGGGATGGCAGAGTGGAAGCCTTAGCAATTCTGAGTAAAAGATTCTAAGGAGGTGATTTTGTACTACAAGGTGAAGTGAGTCAAATTGTTGCATGTCTCCTTGTCTCCTGGATGAAATCACAAATACTGGACTATCCTTATCAAAACTGGGTGACTAACAATCTAATTGGGGGTACCCTTTATTGGGCCTCCACTTGCTAATAGCTTAAATGCCTGTCTCCCTGACCCCTGTTACTCTAATCATTATTATTGGATTAACGTTTTGTACCAGAGTAGATTCTTATAATACAGGCTGGTGTGTTCTTTGATGCTCTTTCTGTGCTGTGGAATTACATAGCTTTGCTTCCTTGGATCTCCTTTTACTGTCCTTTGACGCTCCTTATGAAAATATTTTTCTTCCTTGGCCATGTCATAAATCTAAATTTATTACTCCCTCTGCTATTGTTTAATGTTTAACACTAATAAAAATGCTACTTAGCATTTACACAAAGGTTCATATTTTTAAAGTGCCTTACAAGGACTATTACTCTGGTTGTTTTTAATGAGAGTATTTTCAGAGGCGATTTGTATGAATATTCAGGAGATGTTATGAACGTGAAGCTGCAGCCCTGCCCCTGTGGTGATTTGGAATTTAGATATGTACTACACAGACATAGGCAAGTGCTGATCTGGCAACCACAAAGAAAAAGAAACGTTTACATTGTATTGAGATCAGTAAAAATGCTCATATCTATAACTCTACCTATCTATCCATTTATTATTTGGATAGATCATTTTTGTAGAGGACAATGTCTATAAAATAAGGTTTTAAACCACTTGATTCTCTCCTTATTAATATAACATTTATTAAACTGAGATTTTTCTTTTTTTAACTGAGAGCAAGCTTCTGTTTGATTTAAAGCCAGAATTTGTTACTTAAGGTTTCAGGTTGTATTTGAGTTTTAGCTTAGTTCATTATGGGTGTGATTCAATTTAAATTACCCTGATAAAGAAAATGTTCTATTACCCTAATCAGATATTCATAGGTAGTCTGAAAGTAAAATTCATTGTCTTACACAATGCGCTAAAATGAATTCTAGTCAATAAATGCAAAAAAGATATGTTTAATCTGTTAATAATTCTATCTTTGGTTTTGTCTGTGTATATAAATACACTAATAGTTCTCTAGAATTAGTAATCCCATGTATCACTCAGAAGCTTTCTGTACTACAAGAGAATTTCTGTATAGGGAATAAATATAAGGTAAAATTATGTTTTTCATTATTCTCCATGCATAGGATTGAAATGTACTGAGAGTAGTGATGATGTCTCATTATTCTTTGATTCCCCAATGATTAAATAGCCATTGGCATATATTAGGTGCTCAATAAATGTCTGTGGCCTGCTAGTTACTAATTGCATGTAGAGGAACATTATTTTAAACAACACAAATAGCTTGTGAGGAAGAATCCTGCTGGGGCCAATGCTGATTTCATGGATTTATTGGCTGTCTAGAGCTTGCAACCACACAGAAGCTCCTCAGTTACTCAACATTACGTTTAAACTGCAGACCATAGCTTGTACTACATTTCTCTGATCCTATCTGGCACCATTCCTTGCCCTTCTTTTCCCTAATGCTTCAGTCACACAGGTCTTTGTTCTGTTCCTTGACTGGCCATTTTATTCCCTTTACAGAGCTATTTCACTTCTCACAGGCTGTCCCATGGGTGTTCACTTTTTGTCATCCAGATCTCAGCTTACCACCCAAGACAGGACTTCTGGACCACTCAAATCCCATAACTCTTGATCATGTTATCTTACTGTGTGATGGTTAACTTTATGTATCAAGTTGACTGGGCCATGGAGTGATTAGACATTTGTTTAAACATTATTCTGGATGGTTCCCTGAGGGTGTTTTCTAATGAGCTTGACATTTAAACCAGTGCACTTTGAGTAAAGCAGATTACCTTCCATAATGTAGGTGGGCCTTGTCCAATCAGTTGAAGGCTTGAATAAAACAAAAGGCTAAACTTCACCCGTCCTAAGCAAGTGGAACTTTCTAGTGGATGGCCTTAAGACTTGAATTGAAACATCAGCTTTCCCTAGTTCTCCAGTCTGATGGCCTTTGACTTGGAACTGAGTATTTCCTCTTCCTGGTCTCCAGGCTGACAACCCACCCTGCAGATTTTGGACTTGCCAGACTACATAATCACATGAGCCAGTTTCTAAGAATAAATCTCTTCATCTATCTATCTACCTATCTCTCTCTCTATCTATCTATCCTATTGGTTTTGTTTCTCTGGAGAACCCCGATTAATGCAGACTGTTGGTTTATTATCTTTTCCTTCCCTGTTAGAAGTAAGTTCCATGAGAGCAGTGGCCTTAATTGCCTTGTTCCTGGCTATATTCCCAGGGCCTAGAATGGTTCTTACTCTAATATATGTAGTAATGAATTATCATTGAATGTTATAATAAATAGGTTGGCCCATACATACCAATTATAAGGATACTTAAAGAATAAATAATACTAGGGTCCTTCAGATTATCATATATTCTCTGGTGTGAGTTATAAAACCAATTATGTGTGAACGTATAAATGGAATCAAATTACAAACAAATTTATTGAATTGAAGTATTTATTTTGAAATAATTATGCATTTCAATTACCTTGTTACATTATTAATAGTTGCAGAACAGTTATTACTTACTGCATGTCTGACAGTAAATACTTGATGTGAATGATTAGATTATTAATATTAGAATGTTAGTATCTAATAATTAGATTATTAATATTAGAATATTAGTATCTAATATTAGATATATTTATTAATACAAGAATACAAAGGATTAGGCATTATCATTTTCCTTTACCTCAGTTTCCTCATATATAAAATAGGAACAGTAATAGTATCTATCTCACAGAATCATTGTAAAAATTAAATGAGTTAGAACAGTGTGTGCCAAGTTGTATTAACCATTATTCTTCTTGTTGCTACGATAATTGACATTAGTTCTCAAGTCTTCTGCCAAATCGACATTATCTTATAGGTAGATATAAGATTCATTAATTATATTAATGGAATCAAAGCTACTAAAGTGGAAATTACTTTTCATTTACTCTCTTTTTTAATGAAATTATGTTTTCAGGGTAACGGAGGAAATTTCCCTTTTTCATATTTCATTTTATTATATCATATTCCTGCGAGCCATGCTTAATAATTGCTTTTACTTCTTCCTCTTCACACCTTTCAAGTATTTGTAAGTTTTTTTTCTTGCTAAGTTATACAAATTTAGCTCTTCTAATTTTTTCACTTAAGGCATTGTGTTGACTTCTTTAATAATTTAAACTTCTCTTCTCTGGATGCTCTCCAAATTTCTTAAGTTATTTGGAAAAGAAATGGCCAAAACTACATATTATGAAATTTTAAAA
Organism: Equus caballus; assembly: GCF_041296265.1. Classification (NCBI taxonomy): domain Eukaryota; kingdom Metazoa; phylum Chordata; class Mammalia; order Perissodactyla; family Equidae; genus Equus; species Equus caballus. The sequence goes on from NC_091686.1 coordinate 96,785,863, forward strand.
TATATAATCTTAGCTGAAGTTATATCAAACTAATAATTTTGGATATTTGGGGAAAATTTTGGGATATATTTGGGAAACATATTTTGGGAAAATATGTTTATTACATCCCTTCCTAAATGTTGTTGTTCACGTTGGATTTTATTCATTTCTCTAAATATGTTAAGTTCTGAATGAGTTTATCTGGACACTCAGATAATATTTATATTTGTACAACACAAATACAAACACACACACACGTATGTGGATTATTCCTATGGTTGGTTTGGTAAAGGATTTTGATAAAGAATTTCTTTTGATCCTTAATAGGAAGTCACGTTATTCCCTTCCCAAATATGGCTATTGAGGGGTCAAATTATGAGCCTTGAGAAAAGTCTGAATTACAATTTTCTTTTGCTTTAAGCTAGTGGATTTATTGCTACAAGATCTTCAGAGAAAGTAAAAGATATCTTGTGTTTGCGTCAGTTTTAGGCTCTGTTATCTATATTTGCAACCCCCTTGCCTTGGAACTCAGTCCTCAAAGGCATTTTCATGGAGACTTTAAAAATGAAGCAAAGATGCCAGAGGTAACAATGAATTCAATAAAAACTACTATAGCTCCTTTGCTTGGCCACCATTGGGCAAGCTCCCATGGAACATGTTTTTGCTGGGCCCCCATCATTGAAGCAAATCTGTCTAACAGCTTCCTTCTGGACCACCCAGGGTTGAAGGCATGATCCTCTGTCTAGGCAGAATGAATATCTGACATGACAAAGTTAAACCTGGAGTTATTACACAGTCTCAATTTTCTCCGAGAACCATACACTACTCCTTCATCTCTAAAGAGTTCTGTTTAGAATTTTTCCCATTTGAAGCAAGCCTGTCTGATGCCCATATTGATGTCTATATCAATGAGAATCTTTCTGTGGAAAACCTAGAAGACGTATGGTACATCCTAAGGCAAGGTATTAAAAAACATCCTTAAGCAATAGCCAATCAGAATTTAAAAGACATTAAACAAAGTACAAATTCTGTGGCATAGATTTCAGATGATAATATATTCTGTCCAGGTGTCTCAGAAATTGACTTTTTATTTGTAAAATGAAGGTAAGAATGAACAGTTTCATAGTGTTGATGTGAGAATTAAATGAGATAATTGAGATATGTTCAAACATGAAATTGGCAATGTAACCATTATTGTGACAATGTTGCTGTTTCTCATACACTTTCTTCATGCAAAATGCATACATATTACTCTAGAAAAATGGTTTCTTTAAGCACTGTTTTTACCTTTTAAATGATCTGACATTTCCACTTTTTCTCATTTATATGCATATCACTTCTATTTTTATTTTGCGGGTTTTAATTAATCGATCACTTCTATTTATGAAGATTTCTCCACTTCCTCTTTGATATCAGTCTAACATTCCCAGAATTTGTCAAAATAATTAGAAATGTTTAATGAGTCTATAAGACAATTAATTCCTTATAACTGCCATGAAGTTCAGCTAAATTTAATTTAATTTAACTTAATTCTTCTGAATATTTCTTTTATCTTTGTGTAAAGCTTTAGAACTTTGAAGAATTCTTTCCCAAACTGATAGTATTAAATTTCAAACTTTAAACTTAAAATCTACCCTTAATCATTATTATTTTTGTTTCTTATATTTTAAAATAGTACCTTTTACTTTATTTAAATTGGAGATTATTCTAGTCGAATGGAGAAAGAGGTGAAATTACTGTCTAAAATAAGATTTTTTTCATTTGTTTTCTATAAATCACCATTCTCTCATTTCATTTGCACACATAAAACATACTTGATTTTGCCATCTTGTATTCGGTATGCATCTGATGTTACCTTTAGCAAATTATCGCTCACTCAACAAATATTGGATTTTAATTGCCCTTTTCACTGTGTTATCCTGAATGGATTACTTAATTATTTAATTTTTAAACTATTCTGAATTATTCTCCATCTTGTAATAATCAACTGCTCCTTTTGAAGAGGCACAGTTAACAAAAACAACTTGATGAGAAAAGAAACATTTGCACCTCACCCCAGGATAGTTCCTATCTTGAACAACCTTACTTCCTCACCACTCTGCTTGATTAAGTTGGCACCAAGTCTCATTGCTCCTTGTCAATTTCTCAGTTACAAATAGAGGTCATAAAATGTTACTGAGCAGCAGGGATGGGGCCACCACACTTTTCTCTCACAACCTCAAGTACAATCTTTTCAAACATCCAGTCTGCTCACAAACAAGTACTAATTTTAACCATGAAAACCCATTTTTAATCCTTGTCTTGCTAATTACCAATATTTCTGGCATTATTCAAGATACAAAGAGCTGAAGTTGCAGAAGCTGACTCTGGAATGACATTTCTGATTAAAGAAGAGCAGATGCCCCTGGAGTGGAGTGTGACTTACTGATTAGCAACTGAGTGTCCCTGGAGTGCAGCCTAAGCTACCCAATGCCCACAGAATATCACAACTCCTATATAGAAGGTATTTTAAAGTAATTTCCAGACACAATAACATTGGACTTCTCTGAACACGGTCAGAATGTGCCATTTTTTTTTTTCATCCCAAACAACCACAATGTGTGGCATGAGCAGATGTTGAAGCAGAGTAGATTAAATTGAATTTTACGTGCTGAAGAGTAAATGAACAAATTGAAGAATTGGCCCGAACAACTCATCTTATCAGTTTTGCTGCTGGTATAAAAAGGACTTGCTCGATCTCCTTGAAAACACCCTGCCTTAGAGTAGCCTATTGCCATCATCTATTCGATGTTTTTTTTTAATCAAAAGGTATATAGATTATTCAATAAACTAGACATTTTTAAGTTTGTTCTGAATATTCAACGTTTATTGCAGAATTTTTACTGCATTACATCTGTGTATTTGACGTATTTATTGATATGACACTCTAGAGGCACTGAAGATATATTTAAGGCATTCCTATTCCTAAAATCAAAACATTCATTGCTATTTAATAAATGTGTTTCAATATGGGAGGTTATGATAGCTCTTCCTAATTCTACCGGATTTTTGTTTTTTCTTCCAGTGTAATCTGTATGTATGTCATTTTTAGTTTTTATAGCAGGCATTTTATTTGTGATTCATTTGACTTTCCGGTGATTATATTTAAAAATTTTAATCATTCTATTATATTTACTGTAGATCAACAGCAATACTGCCTCTTCCAAATTTAATTTCTTTTGCAAAGTATTCTTTTTAACTCTATATACGTAGAAATTTCTAGGTAATTTACATAAGCATTTTTCTGCCATAGTATGTAATATACACTTTGTATTTGAAAACGATGAATATGATTTAGTTTGTAAGATTTTTACAAGTGTAAATAAATTCTTTGTCCAAAGAGTTATATATACTGATTTGCGCATGCACAAAATGTTCTGGAAGGAATACAATAGTTTTAGCTTCAGTTTGAGATTACTATGATAGTATCTTTATTTTATGGAAAAACCTTGGAATATAAGAATGTGTTCTAGGTTTCTAAAAAGTGGAAGGAATGTGTGTCTGTGTAAATAAATGCAAAAAAATAATTATAACAAGGAAGTAAAGAGTTTTCTTAAAAGCAGACCATGAAATAAATTGTACCAGGCTGTCTGGCAATAAAATGAACATCAATTTCACATGAATATTTTACATTTTAATCCTAAGTTTTAGCTTGTTTACCTCTAAAGAGCAAGGCTCTCATGATATGGTAAAAATAGTATCTTTCTGTTTTGAAAAGATACATTAATTGATTTATCCATTTATTTACTCATTAATTATTCTTATTTATTTTATTTTTATTATTTTTTTTTTTGAGGAAGATTAGCCCAGAGCTATCTACTGCCAATCCTCCTCTTTTTGCTGAGGAAGACTGGCCCTGAGCTAACATCCATGCCCATCTTCCTCTATTTTATAAGTGGGATGCCTACCACAGTATGGCTTTTTGCCAAGCAGTGCCATGTCTGCACCTGGGATCCAAACCGGTGAACCCCAGGCTGCTGAGAAACTGAATGTGTGAACTTAACCGCTGCTCCACCAGGCCAACCCCTATTTTTTCTTTCTTTCTTTCTTTTTAATTTAATTTAATTTAATTTTTAAATTTTTTTCTTTTTGAGGAAGATTAGCCCTGAGCTAACATCTGCTGCCAATCCTCCTCTTTTTTGTTTTACTGAGGAAGACTGACCCTGAGCTAACATCTGTGCTCACCTTCCTTTACTTTATATGTGGGATGCCTGTCACAGCATGGCTTGTCAAGCAGTGCCATGTCTGCACACAGGATCTGAACTGGCGAACCCTGGGTCGCTGAATTGGAACATGTGAACTTAACCACTGCGCCACTGGGCTGGCTCCTTATTTTTTAATTTTTTTTTAATTGCAGTAACATTGGGTTATAACATTATATAGCTTTCAGATGTACATTGTAATGTATTTCGAATTCTGTGTAGATTACATCATGTTCACCACCTGAAAACTAATTATTGTCCATCCCCTCACCTGTGAGCCTAATCACCCTTTTTGCCCTCCCCCCTTCCCCTATGGTAACCACCAATCCAATCTCCATTGCTATGTGTTTGTTTATTGTTGTTTTTATCTTCTACTTATGAGTGAGATCATACTGTATTTGACTTTCTCCCTCTGACTTATTTCACTCAGCATAATACCCTCAAGGACCATCCATGTTGTCACAAATGGCTGGATTTCATCATTTCTTACGGCTGAGTAGTATTCCACTGTGTATATATACCACATTTTCTTTATCCTTTCGTCCCTTGATGGGCACCTGGGTTCCTAACTATTCTTTATTTGACATTTACTAGTTATGTTTTTGATGAAGTGCTGGAAGCAACTGGGGATAGAGGGATTAATAAAATCTGTACCTTCTTTCCAAAATGCTTCTGTGAAGTCAGACTTAAATTATGAAGAAAATTATGACTGTTGCCTGCCTTTTTTTGTTTATTTTAAATTTCTCACATTCTCATCCATCAATGACAATACAGCCATGGCCACATAAAAATGTTTCAGTCAATAACAGACCACGTATATGGTGGTGGTTCCATTAGATTAGTACGGTATAGCCTAGCTGCATAGTAGGCTATACCATCTAGGTTCGTGTAAGTACACTCTGTATGTTTGCACAACAATGAAATCACCTAACAATGCATTTCTCAGAGTGTATCCTCATTGTTAAGCCACATGTGACTGCACTTCTATATATTTATGGTGAGAGATTTTTATGGTTCACAAAGTCACTTAGTTCGTAAGTTCTCTATTTGGGGAGACAATGTAGTGGGATGTTAGTAGATTGAGACCTTGGTGTTTGGAAGCTAAGATTCTACTTTTGAGATAAGCCTTTTTTTTTTCTTATAATATCCTGATTTCCACCATATGCATTCTTCTTTCCTACAACATCTCCAGTAAATGGACACCTTCCTTTCAACATGCCTTCTCCAATCCCACCATCAAAGTAGGATCTTCTGGAGGTTTACTCTCATCTTGCACACGTTCAAGGCCCTTCTTTTCAATTCCTTAGTAGCACCGTTGTGACTCACCAGTGTGCAGCCATGTTTTGAACATTTTCTGTACTTTGGGAAGGCATTTCTCTTCTTTGGAGTGATTTTGTGTTTTCACACAAAATGGCTTTCAATGGCTCCCCTCTTTTCCACGCAATCTCTACCTGACTCGGCTTAGGTATTGCGTCTGGAGACAGCTCTGCAAAATTTGAGTGTTTATTTCTTGACTTACATATACACTTAAGTATTTAGTATTCTCTGTTCCCAAGTTATTTCTGAAATAGTTTTACATGTTCTCTTTTGCCAAATGCATGGGTTTAGAGGAATGCACGAAGAGGTTCAGATTTAGGCAGCTCCTGTTCTTCGGGAGCCCTGAAGCCCAGTATGGTTTTTAAGCATGAATCTTTATTGACCGATGCCTCAATGTGAGGCTCTTATTCTCTCCTGTATATTTTGCAGCTCATGGCTGTGCTTGTGTTACACGCAGTCTGTCTATCTCTTTAAACTAAGGATTCTGTTGCTTTCTCTCTGTAGCATCGGTGTTCTTCCATTTACTGTTATACTGGGAAGGCAATTTTTAAACCCCTTTTATTGGAACACAAAACTTGACTAGCTACCTGCACAATGTCGGTTCAGTTTTGTACACACCATAAAACAGTGTAGTAAAAGCTAACTTGCCAAGACTGCTGTGTGAATAAGAATAAGAGACTCTTTCTTTCTAGGTGACTCTGCTCTGAGCCAGAGTACCCAGCTTTGAATGTGATGGTAGGGTGGACTTCAGACTATTTTTGTCCCCTCAGCCTTTGGCAGGGAGCATCCTGCAAAACCTTATATATTGGCTTCCGGTCTTCACTCCTCATGGAACCTCAGTAGCCTAGTCACCTTTTGAAATGCAAATACTATTTAGAAGGGGTAAAATGAAAATAAATAATGTGTTAATATACCTTTATCAAATAATAAAATTATCACTTCTATAAGCAGTTGGCAAGGAAAAAGAGGACAAGTAAAATTTAAAGATAGAAAATATAGTAGTAAAGCTGAGCTTATTAATAATGCTGAAGATGGGCAAATCTAGATTAGATGTCAGAATGGAGTGCTCTGAGATTTGCTTCTGGTGGATGGGATGAGACAGAAATGCATATTTGAGAGGAAGCCCTCTCTATCTTTCTATGAGCTTTGGGCTGATGCAAAACATCATGACTTCATGAAAGAAGTTACATTTCTACTGTCTGAGTGCTTACAAATGTAGAACAGAAGAGACAGTAGGCTCCTGCAATCACTAATTGACAGATTGATATAGTAATGAGCGGCTATTTCAGCAATAATTTTCAAAAGTGGTGGAAGGAAGTGCTCTGGAAAAATGTGGCTAAGGGCTGAATCACTGCAAAAGCACTATTTCAGTAAGTGACACTAATTGCAAAATAATGACCATATATTTTGCAATCAGACTTATGCTGACAAGTGAATGTTTCATTATTTTTTAATTTACCATCTTATGAATTCAGTTGGCCTGCCAGAACTCCTTCTTGAATTCTTTTGGAAATGAGCCTGGACATTGTTAGCGGGTCTCTGCTTGATACATGCCAAACCATGGAATCATCTTAATTTAAACTTTTATCATGGCAATATCAACTACCCTTACTAAAATCTTAAAGATCTATCAAGATTTCCCCCAAATCTTGGTTTCCAGGGGTTTTTAACTAAGCTGTAAAAATATGATTTCTCTTGACATTGGAATGTCACATTTCCATGGTAAAAGTAGCTTTTCTTCAATGTTTTTCGATTCTTATCCTTTTCAGATATTTAAAGAATACAACTTTGCTCAACATAAGTGAGTATCGGGAAAATGCTTTTGTTATTAATGCTAATGATTACAAGTTGAAATGTTGTCTTTGACAAGGTTTACATTGCTGGTGTTACATCTCATTTTATTTATTCTGAACAAAAACAAAGAATCTCCTTTAGTGTGTGCTTGTTTGTGATGTTTGATGTGGGAACAATGTAGTTGCTAGAGAGTTCTAGAGATATTTCTGTGAAAGCAAGGCCTATGGCGCTGGGTCCAAAAAAAGAGTAGGACTGAGTGTTTTTATTTTGTCTCTTAATAGCAGCTCATTATTTTACAATTCATTAATATTCACAGAATTTTGATAAATATTTTCTCTTATGTTTCGTAAGAAGTCCTTCCAAGCAAATTTTCTGAAGATTGCGTTTTCCACTTGTCCTTCCTGTGCCCTTGCAAGCTACTTTTCTGTGAAAATGGGGAAAATAAGCCATCAATCCAGTTGATAAATATATGTGAAGTGCCCTTTATTATGAATGATTTCCAAAAGTGCATGGTGTAGAGGAAAGAGCACGGATTTCCAATGAGGCAGAAATAGAGGCCTTAGAGTCTATAGTCATATAGTCACTTTCTAAAACATAAGACAGAACTTTCTATGCTGCGTCTTTGTCTCAAGCATTTTTAATTTCTCTGTTTAAAAGAAGCTTTATTGTTATTATTATTATGTTGACCATGAGAAAGCTCGTATCTTTTGAGTACTTATGTTATAGACATTATGCTAATCAGTTTAGTGGTATTTTCTCATATAATATCCACATCATTGAATCCAGTACATGATATTATTCCCATGTTACTGATAGAGAAACCGAGTCCCCGGTGGACTCAGCTAGTAAGTAAGCTGACTAACTAGTAAATCCTGATCTAAGAGTTTAAACTGTTAATCATTGTTGTCAGTGGCAACGTAAGTAATGTAATATCATAATATAAATGCTATGTAGATGACTTTATTAATTATTCTAAACCTCCATTTCTTCATTTGAAAAATCAAAACAACCTCTTAGGGTTGTTTTTCAGATTTAAGAAAGCAATATATAAAACATCTAGCATAATTTCTGGCACAATTGTAGTCTTTAATAAATACTAGTTTCCTTGCCTCATTTTACTGACATAAGATAGTAGATACTCTATTTCTCTCTAGTATTATGTTTTATTTAGGAAAATCACTATATAATTTAAAATTTGCTTTCTTACATGCCATCTTAATTTATTTCTTATTAAAATACTTGTAGTCATACCACTTAACTAATGAGGAAACCTAGTCTCAAAAAATTCAGTAATGGTTCTCAGACTAATACCAGACACGTAAGATTCTTAGTCTGTATCTCTTCCGTTCTTCTTGAAGCCCCATGTCTTTAGTAATATGGTTTCAGGAAAACTTTTCGCTTTTACAGACTATTGTTTTGTCACCTAGTTTATGACTGGTATAGTAAATATTGCCTAGTTTGAAGTAGGAAGTAGAAGTACTTTCAGAACCATGTAAATCAACTCTAATCACAATGTACTTTTGCAACATCTCAACTGTTTAGCAAAGACAATAAATTTAGAAGCCTGTTTTGTATTTCACGTGGAAATGACAGTGGGGCCAGGACTCTATTTGCTATCCTGAGGTTGAGTGTAAATGACATGGAGGAACACAGGAAAGATGGCAGAGAGAATGAGAGTCAAACACAAGTGTGAGAATGCGCATCTTTGCCTTTTTCCCACTCACAGAGGAAGTGTTAATTATTTCATCATTACGTATGATGTGAACTGTAGATTTTTTAGATGTCTTTAGCAGAGTCCCTTTTCTAACCTTAGTTTGCTGAGAATTTGCTGTTTTATCATGAAAGGAGGTTGAATTTGTCAAATGTTTTCTTCCGCACCTATTGACATAATCATATGCATTTTCTTCTTTATTCTGTTAACTTGGTGAGCTACGTTGCTTGATTTTAAAGCAGTAAACCAGCCTTGCATTCTTGGAATAAAACCCACATGACCATAATTTATTTTCCTTTTATGTATATTACTAGAAGCTATTCACTAATACTTTAATATTTTCTTTTTGGTGAGGAAGATTGCCCCTGAGCTGACATCTGTGCCAATCTTCCTGCACTTTTTGCACGAGAGATGCTGCCAACTGCATGGCTTGATGAGCAGTGTGCAGGTCCATGCTTGGGATCCAAACCCTCGAAATCTGGGCTGCCGAAGTGGAGTGGGTGAACTTAACCACTATGCCATTGTGCTTGTCCCCAAGAATTTTTTGCATCTTTGTTCATGTGGTTATTGGCCTGTAATTGTCTTTTCTTGTAATACATTTTTCTGGTATTATTATTAGTGCAATTCTGGCCTCTGCAAAAAAATTGGGTGATATTCTCTGTCTTCTATTTTTTTAAAAACTTGGTATATGATTTGTAAATTCTATCAAATTTAATAAAATTCACCAGTGAGAATTTACCAGTGATGTCATCTAAGCTTTAAGTATTCTTTATGGGAAGATTTTTTATTGTAACTGTGAACCCCAGGCTGCCCAAGTGGAGCACGCAAATTTAACCACTACGCAACTGGGCCGGCCCCTATTTCTCTGTTGTCAGTTTTGGTTTATGTATTAGAAGCTCTGTTATTATGTACATACACACTTAGGATTTTTATGTATTCTTGATCAATTAATCAATTCTTTTTCATCATAAAATGTCCCTCTTCATTTTTGATAATACTCCTTGATTTTACTTTCTTTTCAACTAATATAGCCATACCAGCTTACTTATGCTTAGCATATGCATGGCACAGCATTTTTATACATACTTTTGAACTATCTGTCTCTTTGTATTTAAAGGGCGTCTTTTGTAAATAGCATGTAGTTTTTTTTTTATTCACCAGTCTGAAAATATGTGTCTTATAATTGGAGTATTGAGTTCATTTATATTTAATACCATTTTGATACATTTTGTTAACTCTGCCATACACCAGGAAGATGTAATACGAACTAAGGCATTGCCACAGAGCGTCAGCAGACCGCCAGAAGGTAAGAGAGAAGAGTGGAGCATCTTCTCCCTTACAGCCTCAGAAGCAATCAACCCAGCTGACACCTTGATCTCAAACTTCTAGCCTCTAGAACTGTGAGACAATAAGTTTCTGTCGTCAAAGCCTTCTGTTTGTGGTTCTTTGTTATGGAAGTCCCAGGAAATCAATATGCTAGGTATGTGCAGAATTTATACCAAAAGTCTGTTTGAAGTGATGTTACTTTGAAAGATAAAAATTGTAAATATCAATCTAAATTTTGGATTAATCTTTTCAAATTCTGCTGTAATTTTTGCCTCTTAGGAAGCAACATCAAAACTCATGCTTACCTGATCAATGCTTACACAGTCATTACATCTTGGATTAAAAATGTGCCAAGAATCAAAGATTACTTTGAAGTAGTCAGCATTACTTGTTCACAATAGCATATTTTTTTATTGTGTTAAATATACATAACATTTACCATTTTAATCATTGATTAAGTATACAGATCAATGGCATGAAATGTATTCTCATTGTTGTGCAACCATAATGACCATCACAATAACATTTTAACATCTGAACTTCGCTTGTTATGAAAAATTGCGTATTTGAACCAATTTAAGCTCCCAATTTTGTGACTGAAACTTAGGGTTAATTAAGCCAATCAAAATAAGCTCTCCATTTCTAACGCCATTGAGAAGATACTCACGTTCACATGATCTCTTGTGACTTTTTCAACAGCCCGTAACTTCTTCCACAAGAACGGGTTAAAGATAAAACAAAAAAGCAGGAGAACAGGTGCCCAGAAAAGCTGAGATCTAGTCCAAGTTGGTCGTTAATTCTCTCTGTCATCAGACACATCAGAACATTACAGTCCTATCATGATAATTTCTTATCCTGGGCTTAGGTGCTAGATTTTAGAGGGATGGAGAATTGGTACCATTTCATTGTTTCCTTTTTATCAAAATAAACACATCTTTTTATGTTTAATTAAATGGTATGCAAAGGTATTATTTGGTTTAAAGAGAAAGGTCGACAGGGTAGATTAAAAAGGAATAGATTGCTTCCAAATTACATAAGCCAACCCAGATGATGTGAAGCGATAGCAGCATTCCTGGTACAGATCAGCATTTCCTGATTCATGTGCTGATGTCACTGACTCGATGCATTCCAGAAGGATCTGGACTAACTCTTTTCCATTCTATGAGAAAGGTGTATATATGCACTTATAGGGCCAAATAGATATGAAATATATATGAAATGGAGACCCCAATTTTCCATCTTATTGGAGGGAGAACAGGGATTGTATCAAGAGGAGAAGAAGATATAAAGATCAATTCTTGAAAAGTTAAGTGGGTAGAGCTAGGATGATTTTGAGAAGCATTTCACCACATTTATTATTATAATTCCTGGATCTTGACTTTTTAGGTATGATGAGGCATGGGAAGAGCCTTAGAAACCATCCTTTTCTTGCTGCCTTTGACTTCCCTTTGCTTCCTCGATCAAAATGGTGCTTTCACCCTCTCAAAATCAAAGAAGGAAAAGTGATATACACATATATGAGTTGTGAGTCTAATGAGCAATTTTAGTGACATTCAATAATGTAGACATATATATTTAACAATGCTTAACATGATGCTTATTTAAACAGGATATATTTATGGGTTACTAAATTTGTTGGGGTTGATGACATTGTTGTAACTTTTCATAACATAAAAAGAGAGAGAGAGCATTGGGAAACTCCAGGAATTAATGCTCTTATAGTAAAAACATTGGTACCCATCCCCTATCACTGTTTGCTCTCAGTGTGTGGCTCCAGTTTAATTTATACCTCACCTGTTTAACTCATACACATATGCACAGACATACACACACACACACACACACACAGGGTACCAGATTAAGGATTCATCTGGATTCTGCACAACCATTTAGAAAGTTCCTTCTGTACAGTACTTCAATAAAAGCTCTTGAGAATTTTTTTCACGATAGGCTTTATAAACTCACTTTGATTACGTTATTTAGTCACCTTGGTGTGTATAGAAGACAGAACCTTTTTTCCTTAGTCGGCTCTGAAATTATTACAGCGTTCTTTGGAACCATCACTCCATCTGTGATTGTTTTCTATGATTTGACATTTAGGGATGCAATCCAGCCTTTAATTGACACATTGTCTTCTTAGCAAAACGATAAAAAGCTGTTGAGTCCTTTGCCCTTCATGATCAAGTGTATGGCTGGGAAGAAAACAATTCCTCACTTACTTCAGATATCTTACCTCTATTGGCCCTCTGTGAAGACTACGACTTTTAAAATGCAGCATTTATAACAGGACCGTAATTTTCTCTGCAAAAGTCAATACCATAGAGTCAGGATATATTGAAGTAGTTGTTTGCTTCTTTGTCTTTTTTGAAAATACGCTTTCTTCAAATTATATTAAATCGAGGAAGTTAAATCCCTTAGATGTTTGTGAAAGAGAATCTTTCATTTTTTTTATTTTTAATTTTTTTAAAGCTGGGATCTGGGGCCACAGTGCTAGGTTTTTATTTTTCTAAAGATTAGCACCTGAGCTAACAACTGTTGCCAATCTTCTTTTTTTTTCCTTTTCTGCATTTTCTCCCCAAATCCCAGCAGTATATAGTTGTATATGTTTTTAGTTGTGGGTCCTTCTAGTTGTGGCATGTGGGACGCTGCCTCAACGTGGCCTGATGAGCGGTGCCATGTCTGCGCCCAGCATCTGAACCAGCGAAACCCTGGGCTGCTGAAGTGGAGCATGTGAATTTAACCACTTGGCCACAGGCCGGCCCCCTGAGTCTTTTATTTTTAATGAATCAATTAATTAATGGAAGGGACATGACTTGAAAAGGGAAGCACCAAAGTCTCTTCTCAATTATTCTAATTTTCATTTTCAAATTTGAATCTTAAAGTTCTAATATTTTGGAATGCTTATTGAACTATCCCACACCTTAAATGCTGTCTTCAAATAGTGCAGGGCATGCATATCTATACCACAATATTCCTTGGATTTTTGCAATCAGTACTGACTCTTCATAAATATTAACTAGGAAACTACTTTCTCATTGCCTTCCCTCTTAGCCTTACCTTGTTCTCCCTCTACTGTCCCCTTCTTACCCTTTTCCTGGGATAAACTATGTTTGCTGAATTTATTTAAATATCAAGTGTTAAAATATATTAATGGCAAAATTTTTTATGCAAGGCTACAGTACATATATACACATACCACTCTTGCAGTAACAGTTGCAATTATTGTAATCTATCCAGAATCCTCCACTGGACTATCAGAGGAAGCTGAAAACACCAAGAGTGACATGACTGTTAAGAGAAGAAGGTCTTTTTGATGAGGAAAAAAAAACATAAGATTACAACCCAGTGGCTAAAAGCTTGTTGAACAACATTTCTGACATTTCAGAGATGCATGATGATGGACAAGTTGTGCAATCATTCTAAGCCCAAATTTCTTAATTCATATGTGGGGACTAATAAATTGTCTTATTTATTTATTGTTAGGATTAAATAAGATAATGTGTATAAAATGCTTAACATAGCCTGTACAAGATGGCTTCTAAGGTAGTAACTTCAATAACTATGTTAGGTGGCAATTAATTTTAGTTTTTGGTCAATTATTAATATGCAACAATTTTCACATGAAAAACAAGAATTTGGAAATTGTAAAGCACATTTTTCTTCCCTTTTGCTGCACTTTATTTATGAGTTTAGGAAAAGAATAACCAGTTTTGTGTGTTATGCTTATTTTTAAATGGTTATTGCTTTGAATTTGCTCTATTAACTGTTAAATAACTGCTCTTGTAGTTTTCTGAAATTGCAAAAGTTGAAACTGTCACTCAGTTATGATCTATAATGTCTATTTTAACACAAAGCTCACGTTGTTTTGGACATAATTTTGGAAATGTAGTTTGAGGTCACGATTTAAGAAAGCTCTAAGAATCTTACCTTTAAGACAATGGGAACCATGGAAGTTTTTGACTGAAAAGATGGATTATTAGGTGTTATTTTAGGAAGATTATTTGGATGTTCTGGATAAACTGAAGTGGGGCAGCAAGGGGCCCTCTTAAAACTGGTATTTCATATACAAGTGAGGGAATAATGAGCTCACTGAGGGGCGACTATAATTTAGGAGATCTTTAGAAAGAATTTCTAGAGAACTTGGAGGCCAAATAGATTTTTCTCTTTTTGCAAAATAAATATCTGATTATGATCCTCCTTTGCTTAAAATATTTTGATAACTTCACAATGCTCTGAAAATAATGCCTCAAATCCTTAACATCATTAGAATGTTTTAGCTTCAGATAAAGTCAGATCTAACTAAATGTAGCCGAAATGATAAGTTTATTATTTTAGAAAGAAGAAATTGAAGAAAGAGTTGATCAATTCAGTGCCACCATGAGACCTTCTCGGGTATGATCTATCCTTCTGCTCTGCTGTCTTCCATATATAGGTGTTATGAGTTGAATTTTATCCCCTAAAAAGATATGTTGAAGTCCTAACCCCTGGTACCTGTGAATGTGACTTTATTTGGAAATGGGTCTTGGTGGATATAATCAAGTTAAAAGGAGGTCATACTGAATTAGTGTGGGCCTTAATCCAATCTAACTAGCGTCCTTATAAGAAGAGAAGAAGAGATACAGACACACACATAGAGGAGATTGCCATGTGAAGACACAGACACACACATATAAGGAAAAGGCCATGTAAAACAGAGGCAGAGATGGGAATCATGCAGCTGCAAGCCAAGGAATGTCAATGCCTGCAATCTCCAGAAGCTAGGAAGAGGCAAGGAAGAATCCTTTCTTGGAGACTCCAGAGAGAGTATGTTTTACAAAGTTTAAATATCTTTTTGATCGTGGAACATAACACAATGACGCTGGATAAATAAAGGCAGAGCTCTTTGTTACTTACTGCTCTGATGAGAGAAGGCTGTTGTGACTTTGTAAAATTAATCTTTGTTAAGTAGAGCCCCAGGGTGTCAGATGGTGAGTCAGGATTCAACAAAAGACCACAAGGAAATTGAAATAGAGAAGTTTATCACTGATGGGTCTTAGAATAGGTACACAGCAGTTCCAAGAGACCACACAGGAGGTGAAGGCAGGGTGTAGGCAGAGAGATTGAGGGTAGGACCTGGGGGACATGCGTTTATTAGGATCCATGAGTGGAGTTGGCACTAAGGCTGGATTGGTCAATTCAAACCAAAATGACCAGCAGGGGCTGGGAGGGTGTCTTATCTAAAAGGTGCTTAAAGGGTAATGTCCTGGGAGGTGGGGGAGACTTCTCATCACAAGGACATTGGATTTATATCAGAAACTTACATTTACTTGTGATCTGTGGCTGCTATGTAGGGTATACACTTTTGGGAGAAGCTATTGTCAGTTCAAGGTCCCTGCAGGCCACTTGGCCACACAAGATGGATGCCAAAGTAGCAATATTTATGGGGTAGCTTAGCTAAAGAGGAACATCTGCCTCTATGCCTCTTTGTTTATTAGTGAGATAATCCTTTTATTGAACTCTTGTATTAGTCTGCTAGGGCAGTCAACAGATTGAATGACTTAAACAACAGATATTTATTTCTCTGGAGTATATATGGAATATAGTTCTGAAGTCTGGAAGTCTTAGATCAAGGTATTAGAAGGTTTGGTTTCTCCTGAGACCTCTCTCCTTGCCTTGCAAATGTCAGTCTTCTCTCTGTGTTCTCACATGTCCCTTTCTCTGTGCACTTGCATCCCTGGTGTCTCTTATAAGGAAATCAGTTTTACTGAATGACAGCCCATTCTCATGACCTCACTCAACTTTCTTCTTTAAAGGCCCTATCCCGAAATGCAGTAACATAGGGAATTAGAGCTTCAATGTCTGAATTTTGAGTGGGGGAATTTATAACATAACCTATTACAACTCCCCGGTAGGTTGCTTTCATTTCTAATTGCCCAGGGTTTAGTAATATGCTTAATCCTAACTACTGGCAAGAGAAAAGAGAACTTCCTGGTTAGTTTATTCCAACAAGATTTCTCTCTTAGATTGGGAAAGGGATTAACTTTCCTGAACCCATATAGGGGTGTATATTTCAAGAAAATTGGAGTTCTACCTGAAAATAAGAAGGGAGAGTGGTCTTGTAATGACAATAAGCCATCAAACAGATTCTTTAAGGCCTTCTGTCATCTTGTTTCTGACTTTCTCCTTCGATTCACATACTTCTGCTTCTTGCCTTGCTCTCCAAACTCTAGTCAAAAAGATCTTTGTTTTTCCTTTGAGCTCATCACACTCTCTCTAACATTAATGCCTTTAATTTAGTTGTTCCCCCCAAGTGGAATCTTGTTCTGTACGTCTTTATGTAGCTCACTCATTTCTATGCCTTAGGTCTCAGTTTAAATGACGTATCCTTGGTAAGGCCTGACTTTCATATAGCATATGCATTGCTCACATAACATTTTGTATTTTTTAAAAATTTTATCACACTTGTATTATTTAGGCAATATTACCTTCCATATTAGAACTAAAAAATCCACAAGTATGTCCTTATCTGTCTTACTGATTTCTCCAACATGATACTCAACACTTAGTAAATATTGGTTGATTGATTTAATGCGTAAGAATGAAAAACAGGAATATTAAAAGATAATTTTGATATTGAGTTTCAGAATTGGAAAATGATTTAATCCATTAGCTGAATTATGGAAGACAAGAAGCAAACAAGGATTATTTATAGACAGTGGAAAGTGTCACCTTTGGTAAACTAGTAAGTAATATCCAGGTAGAAATATATTTTAATGACTTAAATATATAAAATAATGTAAAGGAATTCTTTAAATACTCTGCTTTTATATTATCTTTAAATTTGGTAAATAAATGGCTTGTTTGATTAACCTGCAAGTTTAAATTGCAAAAACATAATGGCAACAGCAGTGCGTCTTCTGTGAATTTTCTTTTAAATTAGACTGCTTTTTTACATAAAATCTACAATATGACACATATAAGTGAATCTACAGAATAGCATTTCAGGCAAGGCTAGCTTTCCTTATGCTTAATCAGATTTTGTTGTTGTTGCTGTATTTCGAGATGTAAAGACATGACAGCATATCATAAATACAATAATAAAGCATTACAGTAACCTGCAAATGCTTAAAGATATTACTTTCTCATTAGGACAAGCACTTTCCAAACATTCTCAGTGTGATGTAATAATTGCTAATGGATCGAACATCTTCTGGACTTAAACTTTAATTTTCAGCTGTTTCATAGAAAGAAAAGTTTATTCTTTGCTTTTCTGGGTTGTAAAAGATCCAGGAAGGTTGTCATTCAATGATTTCTTCACCAAGGGCTTATAAGACTTTTTACTTATTGAGACCTTCAAAGAATATAACATCAGCTAAGGTTTCAAGGCAGACTTTATTGCTTCCCTGATCTTTAACTCTTGACAAAGTAGCTTAAAATGTTGAAAGAAAGAAGGTGAGATGAAGCCAAGGAGACAGATGGTACATGGGGAGAAAAGAGCACAAGGAACAGAGCTACCACAAGAAGGTAAATAGCTCTGGGAAAAATGTTGAGAAATTTACGTGGTGCGACGTGAACTTTTACCTTAACTCTTAATGTGAGAAGGAAAGCACGGCCATTGGCCTCCCTGCATTGATTTTGAACCTATAGACAGCATGTGTGCTGAATTTGTATTTATACATTAACAACTGCATTTTCACTCATTCATTACAAAGAGAATTCTTAATGATATTTTTACCATAATCAAAAGAAAAAAGATTTATATTTCAGTATTCTTGGTGATTGGAAGAGAGCCATTTGAAATTGCTAAATAATTTCTCTCTCTAAAAGTGAAAATGTTTGCAGCAGAGTTTCTTTATTTTGAGAAATCCTTAGGCTGGGCTAAAGTTCCACATATTTTTGAGGAAATATAAAGAATCTCCAGATTAAGATGATAAATGTTTCATTATTAATGTAAACCAAGTACATTATTACTAGGACTACCTCTGTCATTGCATAATTAGATAATTACTCCCCCCATATGCGGTTGTGTTTGTGTACATGTGTAGATGAGTGTTTGTGCTTATATGTCAAGCAAAAGTTATCTACAGGAAATTGGGAGTAGAAAGTGTCTGGAGAGTTTAAAGGGTAGATCTTTCTCTGAGGCTGATACAGGGGTCTAAAGAGAAACAGGGCAGGCGGTGCCAAAGTCCATTCGAACAGAATCTCAGCATATTAATAAGCCAGGTTTGTGAAATGAACTGTTGATTATTATCATTACCTTGTTTAGGCTGTGGAAGTCCAGCTCACATTTGTAATAAAACACTGTGGGAAGAGGAGAACCCCTGAGAAGAAACATCTGTGAGGTTACAAAATGCTCCCCAAACATCTAGGGCAGCAGCATTGTGCTGTGAAAACAACTGACTGTGTTAACAAGAGGTCAGAAGGACTGAATTGTGGAACATGTCAGAACTCCTCATGAGTTCTTAAAAATTTGCTGGAGAAGAGAATTGAATTTAAATATCAGATTTTGTATAGTCATTTGATGTCACCTCTGGCTGTTGTCATTTGTTTACCAAAGAGAACCATATTTACCAGGGGTAAATGGGAAATATATCTCTATCTCTGTCTCTGGTTCAATCTATCTAGCAAAAAGTCCATTTAGAGCAGGCCTCTAATGACATAGATTATTCTAGAGGCATCAAATTTCAAGGCTGAAATGGAACTTGAAGACCAAATAGTTTAATCAGCTCTTGGATGTTTGATTGGATCCCTTCCCTGATGGCTTGGTCAAGTGGTTATCAACCTCCACATTATCAGGGATCTTATTACCTATTGAGGAAATGCATTCAATTCACTGGTGACATTGAATATTATACATTGACCTCAGATCTGTCTTTTTGAGCCTCCACCTATTTGTACTATCACCCAAGGCCATGCAGAGATATTATTTGATGTTATTTGAAATGACCTATCATGACCCACTTCTCTCCAATAGGCTATATATCTTGAATTTCCCAAACTATTCCTCACTGCACAGGGTGCTCTCTTCAATTATTTTACAACGTCACACTTTTACCTGCTTCTGGAATTCTTATTTTTGAATGCTGGATCTAGCAGGACAAAAGAAACCATGCACAAATAAAACCATTCTAATCTCATCATGGCCTTTGCAGTCACATTTTGATTAAAATAATACAATACAGTAATAACATATTTAGAAACATTTATGATAAACAATTTGAAGGGCTCTGACTCTCTGTACTCTTGTGTATTTGTCAAATTTTACTTACTGTATGCCAAGAACGTGTTGTTTTATCTGCATTTACAACCAGTTCTATGACTTTAGTATTATTATTATTATCCCCATTTTAGGGATGAGCAAATTAATGCTGAGTGGAGTTATATAACTTTCCCCAAATTACATGGCTAGAGCATAAGCCAGGTTTCAAAGGCTGTTCTTTTTGATTCGAGAGCCCATGCCCAAAACGTCTATGCAAAGCTGTGGGAGAGTGAGATAATGGGACAAAGTGCAGCCACCAATCTCAGCGGGTCCTGATCATGATTTTAGTTATGCTGGGGCTCAGAGCATGTTCATCCGTATGCTTTAGACAATGCCTGATTTGTTTATGCTAGCTTCAGATATCTTGGCATTTGTATGCAGAGTTTTATGGTAGCTACATCATACTTTACAACTGAGAGGAAGTTATGTTTATGAACCCCACAGAAACCCATAGCTTGGTAAATGAGTTTGGGAAGCTTTAAGGCATCTAAGGCTCTTATTGCCAATGGAGATGATTTGACTTTGGTCAGCTTACAGTTCTTGCCCCCCAAAATAATTACCAATACTAGCAACCTTATGTTCAAAATTCACAAACTTGCAAGGATGGTGGCAATACTGTGTGTTCTCTCATTCAAGATATTCATGACAGTCTTCAGAGTCACA
The DNA here is from genome assembly GCF_041296265.1 of Equus caballus. Classification (NCBI taxonomy): domain Eukaryota; kingdom Metazoa; phylum Chordata; class Mammalia; order Perissodactyla; family Equidae; genus Equus; species Equus caballus. The sequence goes on from NC_091686.1 coordinate 96,806,132, forward strand.
CAGAATATAACATAGGAAGAAAGTGGATGAGTAATGACTTAGACTCAAATAGAATGCAGCATGAGCCAGACTTAGACTTCATATAAAGGCACAGCAAAAACCAGACTATCACCAGGACCCATTACAGTGCCAATGCAATTGCCAGGAACTCAATGCACTTTGTCAGCAATGGTAACAACTGTCTGCATTGTTTTTTGTTTGCTGAGGGGCTCTAGTTGACTTAGCCACATAAACGATCATCCAGAACACTTGGTAGTACATTTTAGAGAGAGTAGTGCTTTAGGAACAGGAGGCCTCATCCACTTTAGCTCTCCTACTCCTACCCCCACTTTTTGTTTAATTTAACCAATATATATTTATTTCTGTATTTATTCATTCAACAAGTGTTCATTTTGTGACAAATAAAATACTTGCGATAATATACTCAACAAGTTAATCCCTATCCTTAAGGAAATTATAGTCAACTCTTAGAGAAAGACAACTATATTTGTAGGGCACTTTTAATAGCAATCAACAAATTTGTTTCTCATAGTTTGTTTGATATCTCTCATGGAATTCAAGATTACAAATGTTACTGAACCTTAGGACGAATAGAAATTAAACATTGTTAGAACTAAATGTTTCTAGACTCTTCTCTGTATATGTTTTGTCTTCCTCATTCTCCATCACTCTGGGTCTCAGTCTTGCTTTTCTTTCTGTCTTACTCTTTCTATCTCTCTATTTATCTTATTACTTTATATGGGGGGGTCATCAAACTATTTTTGTATAGGGCTGGATAGTACATATTTGAGGCTTTGTGGGCCGTGTGGGATCTCTGTCGCAACTATTCAGCTCTGCTGTAGCATGAAAGCAATCATGGAAAATATAGAAATGAATAAGTGTAGCTGTGTCCCAATGAAGCTTTATTTACGGACACTGAAATTCTAAATTTATATAACTTTCATCTGATATGACATATTTTTATTCTTTTGATTTTCAACAATTTTCTTGAATTTTCAACAATTTAAAGATGTACAAACTATTCTAGTTCATGGGCAATACAAAAACAAGCCCATGGATCATATTCTGTCAACTACTACTCTATATAGTGAAAAATATGGCAGCTGCCAGTTCATGAGCCTTATATGTTAGAACTTAGATCAAAATCTTTTCTGCAATTCCTGACTAAAAATTCTTACTGATTATGGGTCAGAGGTTCAGGGACATGTACAAAATGATCTCACCTAGAACAAACATGCAAAACAGGATGTGAGCGTGTGGGTATTGTTGGGAAAGATGGGGTGAGTTTCCGGTTAAGTGGATAGTCTTCCAAGGTGAATATTGTGTCCAGCTCAAAACCTAAATAAGCTATTCAAATATAGAGACCTGTAGAGATCACAAATAGGGAGGCACAAGGAAATCTTTTTTTTTAATGGCCAGTAAACAGCCCAAAAGGAAAAGAAGACATTGGCACAAAGGTTTTGATGTATAACCAGAGAAATTATAGTGCTACCTGGTCGATAATCCAGAGTGTGGATTGGAATGTGGAGTATGCTAAAGATAAGCCTACAGAGAGAAGCAGGGAGCAAATCGTAACAGCCCTTCTATGGTATGTCTAGGAGTTTGGACTTTCTCCAAATACAGGGTGGTTATGAGTCAAATTGTATCCCCATCAAAAATGTTGAAGTTGTAACCTCTAGCACCTGTGAGTATGACCTTTTTAGGAAATAAGGTTTTTGTAGCTGATCAAGTTCAGATGAGGTCATTAAGGTGGGTCTTAATCCAATATGACACAGTGTACTTACAAAAAGGGGAAATTTAGGTACATGGATAGACACCCATAGAGAGAAGACAGTGTGAAGACACAGAGAGAAAAATGTCATATACAAGCAAAGGAACATCTGAGGCTACCAAGAACTAGAAGATAGTCATGGAGCACATTCTCCTTTTCAGCTTTCAGGAGGACCCAACCCTGATGACACTTTGATTTTAGTCTTCTAGTCTCCAGAATTGTGAGACAATAAATTTCTGCCATTTATGTCCACTAGATTTTGGTACTTTGTAATGGCAGTCCCAGGAAACTAATACAGAAGACACTCTTTTCTGAATTTTTGCTTTACATAGATCACTGATGTTGGCAATGAGAACAGTGATAGCAAGTTCCAAGTTTGAGATTAGAGACAGCCATTTGAAATCCTTAAAGATAGAGAAGAAATGATTTGGCACCAAGAATCTGGGACAGGTAGTAGAGGACCAGGCAGTAGAACTCAAAACTTTCTACTTCAGCATTTTCTTCCCTTAGAATATGCTGGATTCTCAACTCTACTGGAAGCAGCAAGAGCAGAAGAGCAAATTACCATCAAGCTGTGTACTAGTTTCAACACACAACCTATTATTAATTCTATGTTTAAGGAAAATGTAAATAGGAGCTTTCTATATTTGCTTGTTTGTGCTTGTCATAACTTTTTTTTACCGTTTTGTCTTCAGAGGCTCTGCTTTTTTGTGTCAATTCTCTCAATTTTCTTAAAAACTAATAATTGTGCATTTCAGAGTTATGGAGACAGATGGAAAAATAATACCTGTTGTATGCACTCAAGACGGATGTCATTCTTTTCTTGAAGTCTGTCTCTCTGTGTGGCACACACTGGCAATTCTTTCAAGGTAGTTTTGAGTTAAGTTCTAAGCATCAGAATTATGTTTACTTAATGACTGTCAACTTGAATCCATTAATGAAATAACTCAGAGTAACTGTATATCTTAAGGAGGTGACAGTGATCACAGCATCATGTTAAAGACTGAAAATATTAAAATTGTAGAGTTTCAGACTACTCTCAATAAATTTGTTTGTAAAACACACAAAACCTATTCCCTTGTAAATATTACTTAAAAAGATGACATAATAGATTTAAGCAAATTATTTTTTTGTTTCTCTAAAAGAGTCTATTGAGACTAGTAGGTTAGTTTCAACTGAAGATGAATAAATAGTATGTAAAAATTTGGAAGGGAGTGCCATATCCATTAAATGAGGGACAGGGACTAGAGAATTGCTCCCAAAGAGTAGTCCTATGCATACAATGGTCTGGCATCAACCTTCTGGCTCCGTAGATCAAATGGAATTACTTTACAATACTGGATAAAGCAAAGGAGCCAGGGAAGGAAAGCCTGGATGCAGAAGGATCAGAGGCAATGTTTTGTTTGTGAAGGTAGATGTCTTCTGGCTTGGATGGGCAGGGGATTAGACATAAAATGGAGTCACGGGGAAAATTGTTTTGCAGGTTGCAATACCTTGTCTGCAAATTTGGCTGCCAACAGTTCCTACTATCTCTGTTTACCTATCTTCCCATCAAGAGGTGGAGTCTATTTCTCTTCCTTTTGGATCTGTGACTTGCCTTTATCAATAGAATGTGGCAGAAGTAACATTGTGCAAGTCGTTCTGGGTTCGACCCTTCAAAGACATGTAAGCGTCTACTTTGCTCTCTTGCAGTCTAGTTGTTATGTTGTAAAAGAAGTCCAGGTCTCTTTTCTGGAGAGAAAGACCGTGTTGAAAGGCCCTGGAGGCTGAGACATCATGCTGATAGAGAGTGGAGGAGGATACAAGCATCCCGGTCAACCATTAGCACTAAGGCTCCAGAGAAAAAGGCCTCCTTAAACCTTCCAGCCAATCGTGTCCAGCTTGAGTGACCTCATCTAATGCCACAGGGAGAGATCTGCCCAGTCAACATAGAGAATGGTGAGAAATAGTAAATCATTGTTGATTTAAGCCACTAAGGTTTGGAATGATTTGTTATGCAGAAAATCATATTTCCTGCGTTGAGCTTGAAGAATTATGAGTAACTTCTTTCTGGCAGAGAGAATATTAACAGAAGTGTAAGTGGCTGGAGTAGAGATGGATAACAGAAAATCATGTTTTTTCCCTTGAAAGGGAACTTCAACAGCATAACAATCTTGACTTTTTGTGCCTTCCTTAGTTACTCCGCCTAAGGGGAGGTGAAACAAGTGAAATCTTGAGTGAGTTTGGAAGGAGAAACAAAGCCATTTGTAGTCCAGTCTTTCCTTTATTCTTGGAGTGAATGCACTCTACCGGTTCTCCTCTGCTCACCCATCTCTAAAGCCTTAAAGGAGATAATTCCCACCTGGCATGGCCTGTCCTTTCTTATACTACTGTAATTGGGTGAGTACATGTGCTAAATCTGAGCTTTGGCATTGCGAAAACAACTTTCCTGAATGTATAAATATATTCTACCACATCAGCTCCATCAGTGAATATTTTGTTCCCACCCATCAGCTCTCTTGTTCAATTCCTCAGTCATTTAGAAGTTAGTGGTGAAAAGGCATGCCACTTATTGGGCACTGCTTAAAGACTGATGCTCTTAACCTCAAATCTGAGAATGATGTTTTAAAACTTATTTTTTTAATTAATTATTTATTTATTTTGCTGAGGAAGATTCACCTTGAGCTAACATCTATTGCCAATCTTCCTCTATTTTGTATGTGAGCCACCATCACAGCATGACTACTGATAGATGAGTGGTGTAGGTCTGCACCTGGGAACTAAACCCAGGCTATGGAAGTGGAGCATGCTGATCTGTAACCACTAGGCCACTGGGGCTGAGTAAAACTCATTTTATAAACAAAAGTTTTGTAACATTATTAATTCTTAACTACTTAATCAAGAATGTATGTAGGGGCCAGCCTGGTGGTGTGGTGGTTAAGTTCATGTGGTCCACTTCGGTGGCCCAGGTTTTGTGGGTTGGGATCCTGGGTGCGAACCTGCACACTGCTCATCAAGCTATCTGTGGCAGTGTCCCATATATAAAAAAATAGGGGAAGATCAGCACAGATGTTAGCTCAGTGACAATCTTCTTCAAACAAAAACAAGAAGATTGGCAACAGATGTTAGCTTAGGGCCAATCTTCCTCACCAAAAAAAAAGAGAAAAAGAAAAAAAGAATGTATTTAGTTTTATAAAATATTGATATCCAGGTATTGGAAAATTATCTGCAGTGCCTAAATAAATCAATTTTGTACTTTATCTTTGAAACGCATTTGAAATCACACTGCCTGATTATAGAGAAGGTCTTAGTTGTTCAAAAAAGAGTAAACTATGACAAGCCATATATCATTAAAAAGTAGATAACTTTGCAAGAAAGAAAGTCTTGGTGGTATAATTGGATGCAAGTATCTGGAGTAGGAATCAGAACACCTAACTCTTTTATTGATTCTCTTTTCACTCTTCTTCCTTTTCATTCCTCAATTTATTTGGTGAATCACTATAAAACTGTCTACCTCTCCATGTGGTTGTGGTCATCAAATGAATAGTGAATAGATATATAGAAAAGATTTAGAAAACAATCACAAATATTAAAATATTCTCACAAATATGTATTATTATGTCTTTCTGGGAGTTGGCTGTCTTTGGGTACGCTCCAGGCCAAGTGAAACTTTGAAATATTTTCCTATTTGGGACCCAAGTAAACAATTACGACAGTTCCACCTGGAGCTAAAATGAAACCTGAGTCATGGTCATTACCAAAGGCAATAGGCCTTCCTGTAGGTGCTTTGCTGTCAGTTCAAATTTCTAAGAATTACGTATATCCTGCTCTCTTCGACCTTATGGCTTCACAGTTGACCACTATTCCCTGATTAAAGTTAGAAACCACAGCACCCTTAACAGACCATAAATCATCTCGTTCATAAAGGTGCAGATTACAATAGGGGTACAACTTGGTTCCTTTTATGGATGACTGTTTCTGATTAGGCAAAACATATAACAGGTATATTTTCTAAGCCTAACAGAATGCCTCTGGCTCACAAGGGTGCAGGGAACATCTGTCATTTCCCTCTCAAACATCTATCAGGCAAAATTATTAAATCAACATGCATCATTTTGTATAATAGAACTAAAATCACTGTTATAGAACATAATTCTGGGATTGATTTTCCCGGCTTTGAAAATAAACAACTTGGCTTCACGTTCATGGTTATGTAACAGCAGGAGATCATTATCTTGTGACAAAACTCTATTTTATTGACATTATCTCTAAAGGATCCCTTGATGGGATATATAAAATTTAATATACATTCAATTTAGAAAGATTCCATTTACATTATACTGACATATATCTATTTTCTATTTATTTTACTGCCAACATTTGAATCCACATATGATATTTATGTCTGTGATGTTTACTTCTTGCTTAAGTCACTCAAAAAATATACTCCTGATGAAAATTTTGGTCTAATACACAGACTGACACCAAATGGCTTGAGGATGAATCTTGATCCCAGTAGTGCGACCTTGGACAGAGTGCTTGCTCTCTGATTGAGTTTACTAATCTGAGAAATGGAGATAATAATAATGTGTAATTCATATGAGGTTGCCTGGATTGAATGAGTTCATACATTTAACATGCTTAAAACAACATCTGGCATAAAGTAAGAGCAATATGACCAACATTCATTTCATAGCATTCATTCTTTCATTCATTTTTTATTTCTTTCTTGGTTCCCTGACATAGGGTACCATGTTTAAATCCTCTGAGCCTCTGTGCTGAAAACACCTTCTACCTGTCAGCTATTTGGGGTATTAGATGTGGCAATTGTATTTTAAAATAGTATAGAAAAATGTCTCTTACACAGATGATTCAGGGCAGTTTTGAAGTTAATTCTTTAAAAAATTTGAGATTATGATACTATAGGAAATCTTGTATTGCAATGCATTATTTCAAAATTTTTCCAAATTGTATATTGTCCTGTGCATTTTATGTTTCCTCCTCTAGTTCCGTTCTTTATTCTTCCTAATTTTGCTCTGTGCCCCAGAGGACTGGCTTTTATGTGCTGTATCAATCTGTACCTTTGTCCTATAGCTTCCTAGGGGGTTTGACCTAAAGGGGGCATCAGTTGGAGATTAGAAGTAGAAAGTGAGTGTATGTGTTACCTTGACTCTCTCTCTACTAGATCACAGAGAACTGAGTGTATCTCTTTATCGAAGGCCACATCTCCGTTAGCTGCCCCTCTCCGAACTGCTCTCCCTGTTCTGGTTCTGATAACTGCTTCTTCTCCTTGCCTGTTTAGACCTAGAAGTATAACTCTCCAGCTGCTCCCAGCCCAGGGAACTGCACTATCCCTTGCTAGTTTTCCCAATTCACCCTTGTGAAGACCACCTTTACTAAACTGTCTTGAATAACCCAATTTGAGTGTGCTGCCTGTTTTCTGTCTAGATGCTCACCGACATGTATACCCAAGTTTAAACTGTAGAATAAGCAGCCATATCTGAAGCATGTGAAATGTTAAGTGCTTCAGAGAGATGAATTTTATGGTTGTTGAAATTCTTTAGTGTGTTTAGGGTGGTAGTTGAAGTGCTTGTTTTATGTGTAATCATTTTGAAGATGTGAAAGTATTTGTCACCTTCGATAATATAATTTTTTAAAAGTGTTAAAAAGTATAGGGCCTTTTGGAAATACAAAGTCAAATAAGCATTCATTTGGATTTCGCAAGGTAGCTGAACACAGATTCGAATTGTAAAGTAGCTGTAATTATCTTTTTAACAGACACAGTAACTCTTCTTGGCAACCAGCACTATAATTATAGACATTGTGTTCAGTACAAACTTCCGTGTTTTTGACAGGCTAGAAGATAAAAAGATATACAAGGACTTCCTGTTGTTAGTCTCACTTTTTGTCTCTTCACATCTCTTTACATCTTAAACTATGACCCAAATGGGATTTATACTTCATTATTCATAACATATTGTCCCCTTTAGAGGAGTAAAGAAACTATACTTTCATGGAATAAGGCTGATTTTAGTGCTGGGAGGCAATTTACTGTTTGCATGAGGATAATCTTTCTAAATAATAAAATGTGCCTAGATATTGTAATATTTGGATGAGGCAAATAAATAATACCACAATATAATAATAGTAAAAATGAAATAATTCTTAATAATAAGATATAACACATCATAGATATTGGGAATAACAAAGCACATCATGAAACTAAGGAAAAATACTAGAGCAGAAATTTGGAAATGCTTTTCTGCTTGGGATGCCATCTTTTTGGACTTATGATACATAGAAGTGGTCATCATAGCAATTTTTGGTCATCCTAGAAATTTGTCACTAATCTGGGGCAGAAATATTCACACTCAAGAAAGCTGAAAACCAAGGAAACAAAATTCAGTGTTCCTGATTTTCAGAGCCCTAATTTCTCTCACACCTCACCTTGCTAGTTGATCTTCTGCTTCCCAGATCCACTCTTCCAGTTTGATTGATAAATGCTAATGTGCTTATGGATTCCAGGGAAAGATTTTGCTTAATCTTTTAATAATGCAAATTAAACTTAAAAAATGAGTATATCTAGGGGCTGGCCCTGTGGCACAGTGGTTAAGTTCGCACATTCTACTTTGGCTGCCTGGCGTTTGTGTGTTCAGATTCCAGGTGTGCACGTGGCACTGCTTGGCAAGCCAAGCTGTGGCAAGCATCCCACACAGAAAAAGTTGAGGATGATAGACACAGATGTTAGCTCAGGGCCAGTCTTCCTCAGCAAAAAGAGGAGGATTGGCAGCAGATGTTAGCTCAGGGCTAATCTTCCTCAAAAGAAACAAAAGGTATATCTATAAATTTCACTTTTGTTCTGACCTGAGATGAAAATATTTATTGTAGAAACTAGCTAGGTATTTAGGTAATGGTATGGATATGACAAGGAATTGAAAAGAAACATAATTTGTTTCAGAAAAAAGAAAAGCTAATGGGAAGATTGGTTTAGCATTTTCAAGGAGAAAGTTTAGTGGGAAGTAAAAGAAGTGTCCATGATGTTCCAGATGTTTGACATATTTTGTTATTTATTGCATAATTAATAAAAATTACATATAGAAAACAATATCATTATCCTCTCACCTTCCATTCCATCTACTTTCACACTGGGGAAACAGCCTTCAATTTAGAAGAGATAAAACAAAACCTTGCCCAGTTTCATACAGCCTGAAATTGTTGTAACTCAGAATAGTCATCCCTGGGTGTGACTTAGTCAACTTGGAGACTGCCATAACAAGACATCATAGACTAGATGTTTTCAGCAACAGAAATTTATTTCTCACAGTTCTGGAGGCTGGGAAGTCCAAGATCAAGGTGACTGCAAGACAGGCTTCATTCTGAGGCCTCTTCTCTTGGCTTGTAGGTGGCCAGCATTGTTACCAGAACAAAGTGAGTCTGTTCCTTGGTGAGTTAAAATCAAAACCTACACCAGAAGTAGTTGTCACACAGAGCACAATTTTATTTGCAGCATTCAGCAAACAAAAGGAGACCACAGGTAATAATATCAGAGAGCTATGGCTCTCCAAGCATGGGGAGGTGGTTACCTTTAATTTGGGTAGGGAATGAACATTCAAAAGGGGAAGTTTCATCATCTTGTGTAGAGTTGGGCATAAGCTTGCACATGCGTGGTGTAAAAACATGCCTTTACATATATCACATGATCTAAAAATAGCTGCTTTGCCACTCCCAGAAGAGGAGAATTTAAGATGTTAATAGGGCAGGTTACTTTAGTACAACTCTCCACCTGTTTGCTCAGATGTTGCTCTTGTGGCTGTAGTCTGGACTGGTCTGGTCTGCTTCAGAGTGGTTGGGGCCAAGGGTGGTTGGCATTTAGACCTTCTTCCTGGAACATAGCTGAAACCAACATACTCAAGACCCCAAAGTTGTTAGAGAAAGGAACATCTACACTCTTTTAACAAGACAAGAGAACTAGGTCAGACAAGACAAGAAAAAAGTAGATTAGGGTCTATGGCTGGTGACACCATCTCATTTTGTGCTTACATGATTTCTTCTTCATCATGGGGACCCCACACTCATGACATCATCTAACACTATTTACTCCCTCAAGGCCTTGCCTCCAAATATCACATTGGGGGTTAAGGCTTCAACATATGAATTCTGGAGGGATATAAGCATTCGATCTATAATAGAGAGGATACTTTTTTATATCAGTTGATCCACTGATGTTCTGAATTGTGTGATAAAGAATCCATGGATGATTTATTTACTTTTTTCCCTCTTTCCTTCCTTCACTCCTTCCTTCTTGCCTTCCCTCCTTCCTGTTTTCTTCCTTCTTTCTTTCCCTTTTTCCCTCCTTCCTTCCCTCCTTCTCTGAGGTTTGTATGTGACTGTGAATAAATGTGAATAAATGCTGTGCCCCTAACCAGTTTCTTCCATAGGAAATATATGGTCATTCCTCAGTTAAGTTATAGTTACATTATTATTTTTTGAAAACAAGGCAAAGAATTTATACATGTTTTATACGTATGCATACTTTTAACTCAGTATAATAGTTTTTCAAAATAATGAAGAAAATTAAAATTTTAGCTCCAAATTCATTACCTAGCTCTCAGAACTCATCTCACCTGTTTGTAGCCTCTGGGATAAGAAAGGAAAAAAAAACAGTGCTGATTTTAAACTTAACTTCTGATCAGTTCCTTTTTTACTGTAACTTTAAGCTTATACATGTGTGTGTAAGTTCTTTGCTCTATAAGAATACATATATTGAGAAATACTTATCTAATTCATTAGGAAATTATAAAAGTGATGTTTTTTTAAAAAAACAAGACTGAGAGTAAAAAAATATTTATTTGAAAAAAATGAATAATTAGATATAATGATAATTTATGGTTTTAGAAGCAGATATGAAATTAACCAAGATGATTTGAAGGGAAAGAGGGAGAGATTGAGACTTATGCTGACAATTAGAATAATGTAATTTCAGAGATCATAATTTTGAATAGAACAGAGAGATAAACAATCCAATACTTTTAAACCTGTAGTGTTTTATGTTATGATCCTAGCTTTTCTCTTAAAGATCCTCCCCAGCCCATTATTAGCACGTTTTTAAACTAATTAAAGGTACAAAGCTAATTTATTTATATAAAGTAGGCTCTGCATGTCGTATACAGTGTTGGCCTTCAGGAAGTCTAACAAGATAAAGTCAACTCTATTGGTATGTTGTGAGAAACTTGGTCAAGCTCTGCTTTCCATGCCAATCTTAGAAGCAAACCAGCATGCATTTATCATCTTCATATTAGGGTACTTCAGGCATATGTCACAACCTAGTGAGATGAGATTTAAATTTGGTCAATGGCAAAAGTAAGTTGATTTGTTACATTGATCACTGGCATGATAGTTTCTCTCTCAGAAGAAGAAGTCATAGAAATATTTAAGAATTGTGACAATGCATATGACTAGAAGAGGCTAAAAGACAGGGCTCAATGCAATGAATTTAATTTGTAAATAATTTGGTCTGGGACCATATGGGCCATTCCATGACATTCCACAGACATTATAGAATAAGCTGCAGTCTGTACCAGACTGTACTCATAAGAAAAATGCATAATTTATTATCAGGTCATTTGGATTTAGTTGTACCCATCAAAAATCTTGATATTTGCTCCTCTTAAGTCTCCGTTAGCCCTGATACATAAAATCACACTTTGAAATGTGGAACAGAGCACATGCAGAAGTGAGGAGTTGAACTCAAGCAATATACTTAAGACCATACCATGCTATTGCACAAATGATTTTGGAAGTAATTACTATGCAGACAAATAGAGAATAGAATCTATTTCAGAAATCTAATATTCTCCCATAGCGGGGATTATTGAAATTTTGGGCTCTTGAGTTACCTGATGCAGTGGATAGATATAGCTCCTTTGAGAGACATATGACAACCTGCTAATGGGCTTTGGTGAAACATTACCACTGAGAGACATCAAATAATTTGAGAACTGAAATATTTCTTTTGTCATGGGTGTATTAGAGAGATATTGCAATAAGGATGGACCAGTTCAGCAAAGCTAACTGATAATATGGAAATGGATTAAAGGAATATGCCACCTATATACTGTAACCATGGACAGATCACTTATCTGCTTTGGGACAGGAAATTTAATCCCCAGAAAAATGTCCAGTTACTATTGATGAATGGTATAAATCCTAAATATTCTCCATGCTAAAATGAAATATGATACCTTGTTTACTTATGAAAGTTTCAAAATAAGGGATACAGTGCCATTTGGAAGTCCACTGCTATTTGCCTGGCAGAAAGTATAATTTTGGTTGAGGAAGGAAAGGATAAATCTGTACAATGAACAGAAATTAGGACCGTATATCTGGTACTAGAGGAAGAATTAGGCTCTCACTCCTAGGTTAATGTTTCGGTTTTGACCAATAGCCTTATTGTACAGTCTGGAAACTGAGTACAAGATAAATTGGACATTTAAGAACACTCCTATTTAGAGAATGCAATTATGGAAATCTTTGTGGGAATTCTGAGGATGAATTAAGGTGGGCCCTGATATGTTTAATGATTGCTAGCTCAGGAGGCAATTGTAATGCCAAGGCAGATAACTTGCTTTGGCCTCTGGAGATAGCTACTTGGGTATATGAAATCAGCAGACACAGAAGTGTTCAAGCTTCCAATTTATTCCAGATTGCATACAATTTTGGGTAAAATGAAGACATATCCTTTTGTCAATGACTGACATTGCAAATGTAGTTAAAGATGTACAGAATGCCAAAAGAAAAGAAATCATCAAATATGACTATGGTCAATAATTTTCAAAGACATCTGATGAATCGTACCTGCCAGTATTTAGCCCTCGTATAGTCCTCTCCCATGTTGAACATGGGCTGCTCTGTAACTCATGTTGATTGATAGACTATAGAGGGCATCACTGTACCAGTTAAATGTCTAGACTTCAGGAAGATGGGTAGCTTCTGCTTCCCCTCTCTTGGAATGCTCACTTTCAGAAGCTCTGAGATAATACGTAAGAGGTGTAACTATTCTGCTGAAGAGACTTTATGAAGAGATCATATGGGGAAGCCACTTAGAGAGGAGAGGCCTTGAGATTACATGAAGATGAGGAGAGATTCCGTAGTCCCATCATCATGGTTGAGACTCCAGATGCTCCAGCACCAGCTGCCCTCTGACTGCAGCTGCATGAGACACTCCAAGCGAAACCAGTGTGACAACTTCCCAGAATACCCCAGTGAATCCACTGAACTAGGAAAGATGAAAAATGAAAAAAGTATTGTTTTAAGGTACTATGTTTTGAGATGGTTTGTTATTTAGCAATTAATAATTAAAATAATGGCTTTGCAATAAGATTCCCAAAGCTGTGGGATATAGCAAAGGATTTACAAGTTTACTTATACAGGTACGTGAAAATAAAGCTTAAATAGACAATAAGTCCAGGGTGAAAAATACTTTGTAGATTGTTCTAAAAGCCTTAACTGATATAATATCCATGAAGACTGATGAACTATAAGAAAAATAAATTTTAGTTTTGAAGTGTTGTATGCCTCTACTAATAGATGTAAAATTTACAAGTGGGATAAAGAGGGGAGGGGAGAATAGTCTATTCGATAACAGAATATTTTTTTTAAAAGCATGTATGATCACAATAAACATATTCTATTTTTTCTAACTTACTGACTGATATAAATGGTTATTAATAGTATTTTTATGTCTATTATCCTGCATTAAATATTGTAGGAGTTGCTCTTATATAATTTTAGGAAAATGTTGAGAAATATTAACAAAAAGATATTGGCAATGATCAGGAGGTGAAGTTGGAGGGGGAGAGGGTTTATAACTGATTCTTTCTGTCTTATCTCCCTTCTGGAATGCCAAAAGACCATTGGCTAAATACCCCTTGTAACACTGATTCAAAGAATTTATAGGAGGATATAGGATCCAAGGTAAATGAGAGTCTAGCCAACACCTGAGTACTAGAGAAATCACCCATATCTCAATATTAATATTGACTATTGAGTAATGACTAACTGATACTTATGAATGCACCTAAATCAGAGAATGTATTCCCAAGTGTACTGGTTAGGAGTAAAAGCTGAAAGAAGCCTAGATCTGATGACTTTTCTAAGCTGAGGTTGAACACACCTAATTGTCGTCATCACTGTGACCATGTACATTCCAAGAGTAGAATGATTTCAAGATATTCAGGTGCTGAAACTGTTTCTATGCTGTTGCTGTATAATCCACACTGTTACTTTCCTTGTCTAATTTCTTAAAGATAAGTAGATTTCTTGCAGGAAGGAGCTATTGTGTCTCAGGAATATGGTTGAAAATCTGAACCGAGGTTTACTGCACCTAGGAAAGGGGAGTGGTCTTTCTAGTTAAAAATTATGTATCATTATGGCAATAGGTAAAAGGGGCCTCAAGGCTGTGTGATTGTCCCAGTGTCTTACCCTAGCCACTGGTAATGAGTGACTGGTCTTCTTTTATCTTTGGGCATCTAGTGATAACCAATCCCTGGGCAAGGTAGTCACACCCACTGCTCAAGTCTGTAGCTGATAATGTTCATGGTTTGCTCTCTGCTGGCTCCAGCTCTTAGTGAGCTCACCTACTGTGTCTTTTGACACTACTGGATCCAGCACTACAAGATCTATCATGTGGCACATTTAATAGTCCTCAATTGCCCTACAGGGAACCCCTCTTTTGGCTCATGACATCTGGGATGCAACAGAGCACTCTGCACTTCTCTAAAATGCTTGAAATTGTCCAACTTTGTTTCCTTGTAAGTGAAACAATCCCCATGTGTATCTGGTTATTTCTAGCTTTTGCTGGCTTCAGAGTTTCTGCCTAGACAGGGGATCTATGACACATTTCTCAGTTCCTGTCCTTTTCCTTCTGAATTCTCCTTTAGATCATCTAAATCAAAAGCCTATCTTTAATAGTTTCTTACTGCTCGGAAGAGAATTATCGTATATCGCATGCTTTTCCTTTTCAAAGTATTACCCACATTCTCCTTTAATTGGGACCAAAATTGAGTAGTGAAACTAGAGAATTCCTTCATTGTACATCAAGCAAAATCAATATCTACTATGAGCCATGCTTTATTCTAGATGCTGGGGTTATAGTTATGAACAAATTAGATAAGATCACTGATCTCATTGAACTTATCATTTAATGAGGGGAAACAGAAAAAGTAAAAAGTATTGAAAAAAGAAAACTGCAGAAACTGTTAAAAGTTATAAAGACAATAATATAATGTAATGGGTGGTAGCTTAGCTTGGATGATCAGAGTAGACCGTACTGAGGAGGTACATTTAAGCAGAGATCTGAATGAAAGCATAATAGAGTGAGACCTGTGGGGATGACCAGACAGGGCATTCAAGTGAGGAAACAGTGAGGACAAAAGCTCTGGTTAAGAAATAGTCAGAAGGCCCGTGAAGCAAGAGAATAAAGAACCGCTGGGAGATGAGTAGATTAGGTCAAAGAGCTCAGTAGGTATCAAGTCTTGTAGGAAGTTTTCACCATGATGAAACATTTGGATTTGAGTCCATATGCAAAGGGAAAGTTTTGGAAGATTCCAAGCAGAGATGTGAGATTATCTGATTTATATTTTTCAAAGATTACTCTGGGCTTCTTTCGTATTCTATGCAGAGAGTGTAGCAGGGTAAAGAGAACAAGAAGAGAGATCTGTTATGAGGCTATTTATGAAATCTACATGAGAAATGGTGATACATGGAGAAAAAAGAATACCTAAGGGGTATCTTTTTCAGGTAGAACCTATAGGACTTACTAACATGTTGGTTGCAATGCATGAGGGAAAAGAAGAATGTTAGAATAATTCTGCATTTTTGGTTTGAACAAGTTGATAGGTAGTGGCTCTATTTACAGGGATGAATAAGATAGGAAAGTAACAATTTGGGCAAAGCTTGGAAGAGAGGAGGGGGAATTATTCTTTTTTTTACGTTAAATTTGAGGTTCCTCTTAAACATCCATCCATTGGAGATGTCAAGAAGTTGTTTAGTATAATTTTTGAGTCTTAATGAAGAGTACCAGGTTGTGAGTCACCAGTAATTATAGTATTGAAGCTGTCATAAAATAAAGTAATGTGGAAAGAGAAAGCCTAAGATCTACCTCTTGAATACCAGAACATTTAAAATTTGAGTAGAGGAGGAGATGGAGAAGAAAAGTGGTCCGTGACATAAGAGTAAACATGGGAAGATGTGTTGGCATGGAGGACAAGTGAAGAAAGCATTTCAGGAAATAGGGAGTGGTCAATTGTGTGGAATGCTCCTGAGATGTAGAGTAAGATGAGGAGGTATATGTAAGGATACCTTATACTGACACCCTGGTTTAACCTTCCAGATCCACCCTCTATCCTTCTCTTGCCTGCCTTCTATCCCAGGAGGCTGAGATGTGTGGACTAATCAAGAGCTTCCTTGATCTCTAGCTTTTGTCAACTCAGCTAACTAGGATCTCCAGCATGAGATCTAATGGAGAGAGGAGAATAAAGTCAGGGTGTTTATTCCCTTCTTCATTTCTTGAAGGCCTGCCTTGGGCTGGCTATTCCTTGACTGGAAAACATAGCTGCTCTCTAGATGGCCTCTTCCTTCTCGGTTACTAAATGTGTCCTCCCTTCGTCATTCCAGGATTAGAGTCAATAACAGCTCCACTATTAATCAACCTTGGGTGATATTTTATCCCTGTGGTTTCTCTAGAGTCTTCCTACAGTTTGTAAATAAACCTTGCATTCAACCTCCCTTGAATTACAGTAACTTTATTACGTTGTCTGTTTCCTGTTGCAACCCTCAGTGAGACAGCGCATCAAAATAATATTGGATTGCAGTATGGATGTTGCAATTGTCCTTGACAAGAAGAGTTTCAGTGGCACGAGGGGTATTGGAACCTAAATAGAGTATGTGCATTTGGGAAAATGATGTGAGAAATTAAAAACAGCAACAATAGACCGTATGTTTTAGGATGTTTTGCTGTAAAGGGGGAAGGGCATTGGGATGGTTTCTGAAGAAGATGGCATGTAGTAAAAGAAACATTAGTAAGAATCAAACAAACTAAAATGAATTTTAAAAATATTCTTATAGTGAGAAAATTTTTTATATATGGTGTCCATTTATGTTGCCTTCTTATAGAAAAGAAACTTTGACTTTGGAACTCTAAGAGGGATCAAAACGATATTCTACATGAGCACTGGGGAGAGAAAGAAGAAACTCTGCTCCTTAGTTCAACTCGGCTGCTTTATCTTAGAACAAGTAGAAAACAAAGGTGGAGGAAGGAATCTTGGAGACTCTGTAATTTTCCTAGAGTTCATGGTGGGGAAAAAAAGCAGGGGCTTGGGGAGAAGCTCTCTTCACTGCTTTCCCTTTCTGAAAGTTGTATTTTGCAAAACTATTCAAACATTACACACCTTTGGAACACGAGCATTAAAGCAGAGCGTGCATTTGAATAGTTCTACACATATTTTATCGTTTATTTTATAAATGAAGTCCTTTAGCATATAACATAAAATTAATTACACCTGAAAATAACAGCTAATTTCAGACATTAAAATTTGATCTCAATTTCTTAACATCTGTGCTTACAGCAATTTGCAGTTTGTCTTGTAAGCAAAGGTGTTAGTGTAAGATACATCTGTGGGAAAAATGAGAGAAGTGGAGCTGCTGTGAAATTAAGAATGCCTGGGAAAACAGGGTCATGGAGATATAATTGCTGAGACTCAACCCTTGGGTCTCATTTATTTATTTCCCAAGGAAATACATAAGAGGCTTTAGAGAGGAGAGAAATAGCTTAGAGTAGAGAAACTAAGCAGGTCTAAAGTTTAAAGTGTAGTCAATGAAAAAGAACAAACCCCTTAAGCTTTCTGCCTTGTCAAACAATGATCACAATGATCTTGACCCTCTTCACAGGTCTCTCGTGACTAGAACAGTTCTGTGAGATGCCTCATTAGTTTATGAGAGCTGGAAATGGCATACTACTACATTTGTATTACATTCAAAGGAGCCACTCATTTCCATGATACATTTGATGGATTCATTTGAATAATTAAATTGGGTTACTGCACAGCAAAAATCAAGTGTTAGCAATATGTTTATTTTACTAGCCTATTATTAATGAATTTTTTCCTGTATGGGAAATACATAATAAAATATAGATAACAATATCTGGGTCAAATATTGAAGCTATAATGCTATCAGATTCTGAAGTTTGGCAAATAAATATGATTTTTAATTATATGGTCATATATTTCCAAGTTGATGGGAAGTTAGAATTTGAAAATGCATTGGAAAACTTGTGAAGTTATAATCTGTTCTATAAATGTTAAGATATTATTATTTATAACTATGTATTTAAGATGGCTTTAATTATTTGTCCAGTGATTGTAGCTTCTATTTGAACCAAAAATAACAAAAAACCTGAACGAAGGTTTCTGAACATAATAATATCATTTTAAAAATGTGTCAGTAGTCTGTTTAATTGTCAGTTATGTTGTGACTCCAACAACCTTACTGACCATAACAAATATTGAAAATCCATGTTTGATTAGGAAGGCGGAATAGTTTTTCAGCTTAATAGGCTTATTTATTTCCTTCCGGGGGTGGGGCACAATAATAATGAGACCAATAATTACTGCACACAGGAAATTGCAGTTTTATAACAATTAGAAGCACATAGATAAGCATAAAAGGCAAAATGCAATATATCAAAGGCAGCCAATTAGAATGAATATTAACTAATATAAAAATTCATCATTCAGAATTTGAGAAAGCTCAATGTTAGCTCTGTTTTCTTCACTTAGGTTCAAAATCTGCTAAGGGAAAAAAATAAGTTATGGGAGATAAAAATCAAAATAGAATTTTTATTATCAAAAAAGCTGATACTAGAGAATGTAAATTATATGCACTCAAACAACGTCTTAACACTGAACTCCAGTATTAGACCTGTTGGAAGAAGCTGTGCCACCACTTCTTGTCTTCCCAGTGGGGACCTGAGATCTTAAAATTTAGAGCATTGAAATTCAGAGTAGAAGACAGGCTTCCTGCTGGCAACTAGCTCTTAAGAAGAAGGAAAAGTTGTCTGGTGGAGATGGACATTGCCAGTTCCTGAATAAAAATTCACCAGTCTGATTAGTTAATTCATCTCGTCATAGAGATGAGAGTACAGAGGCAGGTGTTTAAGAAAGAATTATGTTACACAGCGGATGTCTTTTTCAAGAATACTTGGACATGTGGCATGACCCTTAGCCAACATTAAGATGAGACAGGCTAGCTAGTGATTTATGAAGTTCTATATAAAGTTCAAAACTCCATCAAAACCACCTAGTGCTAGATTTTCTATATTGTTTAAAGATGTATAGACTAATGGCTTACCTCGTTTAAGTAGTCATACAGCCTCGTTTGACTCTATGACCGGTGAGATATAAAAGATGCCACTGGAGAGTTTTTCTCAGACCCCCATGAAACCAGAATTTCTCACACAGTTTTTGATAGCTTGTAATCAAAAGTTGAAGTGCATCTTTACTGTTGAGAAGGGATTCTGGGATGTTGCATGTGGAAGGCTTTTTGGCCCCCAAATTTGCCTGTGCTTTCTTCTCTGTGGCTATGGCATATCCTTTGCATTTATTAGAGCTTTGTGTGCAGTCTGAGGAGTCTAATGAAACCTCTCAATTACTCAACTCTGCATATTTTGTGCAATTACACCATCTTAGGGAACTCAACATTTTAGATCTACAAAAATATACGTATATATACTCATGATGTACTCAAGAAATAAGCTCTCAGTATGTTCAGTGGATAAACCAACATTGACCGAAACAGTCTAAAAAAATGGACTAAATTAGCACAGGTCTAGGAATCCTACAACAAGTTCAATTTGCCTTTAAAGAGAGACATACTGAAGGAAAAAAAAGACTTTTGGCCTATATTGGCCTCTTAGAACGGAGGGCGGGAAGGGATGACACGTTGCCTACATACGCGACAAAACTTTAGCTAAAAGAGTTGAAAACACATAAAAACTAACAAAGAAACCTCTTAACTCATAGTTAGACATTATGTTGGAGAAGAAAGAACAAAGATAGGAAAGAATATGCACGCTGACCCAAGAGGGACTTTGAAGTATGATCCAGATGGAAGCAGAGCTAGCTCAAGGGCAGTGGTCCAGGATCTTGGCAGAAGAAACATGAGAAATGCACTTATGGGAGACTATGGCCCCTTACTTCATTGGAATTTATGAATGAAGGATGTGATTTGCATAGTTGCTCTCTAAGTAACGAAGCTCCACGCATAAACAAAAAGCAGCTGCACTCGACGCAGTTAGTCAGAATTTAACACCTGTTAAACTTGATTAGGATTGTATTGGTGGGGGGAAGATGAGCATTACACTCTTGTAGCATGAAATAAGGCATGAGCTTATGCTTGCAAAAGACTTGGAATCCAAAATCAACCAGGTCTTGGCCACTGATATCCCAATCCATGACATTTGGTATATGGGCCAAGGCCACTCTTGTTGGGAAGGCTGAGAAAATTTTTAATTTAAAATATTGTAGTTGTAACTGATTTTTTTAATGATATTAATCTAAATAATAATTCTACTGCTATTTGATGTAATAGTATAATTGGCAAGATTACCTTGATTGATTTTAACAAAACTTAAGACAATGCTGCTAAAGATAATCAAATATATTGGAAAATTAAACTAAAATTTCCATAAGATGTCTTCCAATGGAAGCTGATTGCTCAGAGGAGGAAATAGATTTGTTTAATAATCCATTCACTGTTACAAAGAATCAATCTATTGACTTTTCATAAGATTCAAATTTTGGTGATGGGAGGAGGTAAAAGAGTTGCCAACTTGTGCACCATTACAAACAAGTTTGCTCAGTCTGCTAAACTGAAATGTTTCTTTAAAGTAATACCTAGAGGCTAGTTCCATGGTCTACTGGTTAATTTTGGCACACTCCACTTTGGTGGCTGGGTTTGTTTCCTGGGAGTGGACCTACAGCACTCACTGGCAGCCATGCTGTGGTGATGACACACCTCCAAAATAGAGGGGGATTGGCACAGATGTTAGCTCACAGGGAATCTTCCTCAAGCAAAAAGAGGAAGATTGTCAACAGATGTTAGCTCAGGGCAAATCTTCCTCAGCAAAAAAATCCCCAAAAAACAAAAAATCCCAAAACAAAACCCTAAACCTCAATGGATAAAACAAATCATAATTATTTTGTCTGTTCTTTCATTTTTTCTCTTTCTGGTTAAACCAGTTACATACAACTTGATTTGACTCCATGACCAGTGGAGTATAACAACAATATTACTGGAAAGCTTTGGATCCCTTGAAACAAAGATATCTTGCATGTATCTTTGTGGTTTAAAACTTGAAGATGAAGCACACTCTGATTACCCAGGAATCATGGAGAGGGCTTAGGAATTTTATCATATTAGCTACATTATTCAAGTAATGAGGACTAATGGCTGAGGCCCATTAACCAGGTTGTTCAGTCTAATTGTGTGAGAGGACAAAGGAGTATAATTACACGTAAAGAATTCTTAGGGAAAATTTCTCTTTTTATAGAGTTGGGATGGTATATATTGGGATATATTTTTATTCAAAAACATTCTATAAACATTCAATGACACTCAATTAGGTACCTAAAACTCAAAAATGACTTTTTGCCTCCAAGTTACTCAATCTAGCAAGGGTAACAAACACACAAAGAGACGATTGTAACAGAAAAAATTACTTTGGGTAATCTGGGAGCCCGGAGGAAGAAAACCTAACACAAACTAGGTGGGTAATTGCATATTAATTTGAGGTGGTACTTAAGTAATGCATAGGTTTTGACAGGTGAACAATTTTGGTAGAGGCAAAGAATATTCCTGGTAATTGCTATGAACCACAGGCAAAATGGAGATTTACATTCCAGGAAATGCAGATCTTTGGCAACACAGTGAGTGGTGCTTTCAGGCTGAGATTTATAAGATATAAAGCTGGAATCTGATCATATGCTTTCAGCTTTGAATATCCACCTGAAGAATTGGCAGTGATAGCCCAGATTGGATTGGTTAATCTTAGGCATGGTCAACTTTAGCCAGGCAGACATCTTGAGAAAAGATTCATTTCTCTTTCTGCATTCCTTATGCCCTGAGTACCACACGAGTATGACTCAAAAATCCCTGATTATCAATGGGGTATTTACTAAAGTTTTTGTTGGGAGATGAAAGGAAGGTAATTTAAACCCCACACAGAAGGACAAAATTTAAAAAACTACCCAGGCTACTGCTACATAGGTATCTTTCTACAAATTACAAAGAACTGACCCTTCAAGGTGGATATAATCCTGCAGGCACACACAGATTGGCGAGTGGATGATGCCGCTGTACAATTTACAACAGTACTGCTGGATATAAGCAGTCCTGCTCATGGTTTGGCAAGAAGAACAAAGCCTATGTACTTGTCTTCATTCTTCCAGGCCAGTTGAATAAACTCCCTTAATCACATGCAACAGCTCTTCAAAGTACTTATTGTATATTTTTATCCTTTCTCAGGCTTTCTACATTGTAGTCAGTATCTCTCCTCTCCTTCCTTTTTTTGGCAAAAAAATCCAAAATTTTCTTATGGGTACAGTGTGTGCATGTACATGTACATATGCACATGCATGCGTATTTGTGTATAGGGTGGTGTATGTGTGTCAAAGTCCACTGTATCAGTAATAAAATATTTTTAAAACTTGTGGGTAGATTTGACAGGCAGTGAAAAATATTGAGTTTATTTGTTTTTTGACAAACATCAATGTGAGGTTAAAAAAGTTTTAAGATTAAAAACTGAAATGGTGAAATCGATCATGTGTTTTAGAATTCCCCCTTTGCCTACAACTAGTACATTTAATGAAGTGACAGCATTAAATGAAAGCATTTGTAAAGTTAAAGATAGTGGCTCATCCATAGCTGACTCTCAGTAATGGCCAATTCCTCTTCTCTGTTTCATTTCCTTCCCCTGGACAATTGGATGCCAACTCTGAAATTCCAGTTGGATTTTACAGTCTAGAATAGTTGGTGGCTTCTGAATTATCACCATTAATTTTTTTCTGTATTTTTTTCAAAATAGATTTGAGAAGTGTTATGAGAAGAAATAGGCCTGCCATAACATGGGACAGGGCCAGCATACCACAGTTCTCCAAAATTTCTCTGTTCTCTCCAGAATTCAAAAAGTCAACATATTTGTTCTTGATGTTATCACTACATTTTCTGTTTCACTTTTCAATTTTATAGTAGTTTTGAAAAAAAGCTTAAGGTTTATAAATATTTAAGCTGCTGCTCTGTAGAGTTGAAATCTGAAGCCAGGTGGAAAGAGGGAAATGTAACTGGGGAAAAAAGAGAAAATATTAGAAAAACCTCAAACAGTCCTTTGAGAATTTACTAAGAAAGCAAGTAGATTGACAGAATCATCTCCCTAGGAACCATTTCCAAAGTACCCAGAAACTGAGACAGCAGAAGAAAATTCTTGCAGATTCCATTGAGATTATTTATTTATAAGTATAGTGTAATCAAATTCTCTTTTATAGGCTTGGACTTAGAACTAGGATCTTAGTAAGAACAGATAAACACTTAGCATATATTTGTTTATTCTATTTATTCTATAAATAATTTGGTTGTTTTAAAATATTTGTGATTTGAGATTGCATTTCGTTAGGGAAGGACAAATGATTGCTCGTGATAGTACATCTTTAAAAATTATAATAATAATAAAAAATTATTTCAAAGTGGTAGATATGACAGTAAGTGGTGCAGATACATCACCCCATGTTTTCATCCTTATGAGGTAGGTCTTATTATCCGCATTTTATGTATGAGGGAAAGTGAAATAACTTATCAACTTCACAAAGCTAACAATTGGCAGAGCCAGGACTCTAACCCAAGTCTGTCCTATCCCAAAGTCCATGATCCCAGCTACACAAAACACGATCATTACTATCACTTGGTGCAGTGGGCAGACCTTAGAAAGGGTCCAATGATTCCTGCCCCTTGGTGTTCATCGTGATGGTATGATCCCTTCCTCTAAATATGGTAGGACCTCTGAGTTGCTTCTAGACAACAGAATACAGGCAAGGTGAAGAGTTTTTGCAAATGTAATTAAAACCCAAATCAGACTCTGTGAAGGCGTGGTGATATAAGTGGCCACATCAGGAAAGTCCACGTGACAAGGAAATATGGGCAGCCTCCAGAAACCATGGGCAGACTCTAGGACCTGAGGCAGCTACCAGCTTACAGCCAGCAAAAAGCTAGCATCATTAATCATACAACTGTAGAGGGAATGAATTCTGCTAACAACACGAATGAGCTTGAAATTGGATTCTTTCCCACTTAAGCCTCCAGATGAGAATGTGGAGTGCACCCTTGTGAGACTGAGCAGAGGACCCACCTAAGCTGTGCTCAGATTCCCAACCCAAAGAAACTTGAGATAATAAACTTGTCTTGTTTTATGCTGATAAATTTGCAGTAATTTTTTGTGCAGCAATATAAAGTGATTATAACGATATTATATTAATTATAAGAAAATTTGTTTAAAAGAAAGTATTTTATTTGGATGGGCACATCTTTATAATTTCCTTTTTCCCCCATAACTTCACTGGAGAATAATTGATACGTATAATTGCATATATTTAAAGTGTACAATGTGATGATTTGATGCACATATACATTGTGGAATGATTAAAGAAATGAGGAAAATTAACAACAACCGTTACCTCACATAGTTAACTATTTTTTTTGTGGTAAGAATGCTTAAGATCCTATGAATCATTCTGACAGTGGTATTGATGCGACCAGAACTCAGCTGTGTTGAATCTTGTATTTGGTATCCTTTCAAATTTTATTCTGCTTCAAACAAAGAAACAACAAACAAACAAATGCATAAAAATAAAGACAAGGTTTTAAAATTCTCTCTGTCACTATGGAAACCTAAGTTAGTCCACTAATCAGTAGTTTTCATTTTTATATCTCCCAATAATTGATTGCTGTAGGGAATTTGAACAAAGTTCAGCCCTGTTCCAGTTTTCAATGGCTGTGTGATGCTCATAAACAAGTTCTTGAGATAAACAATATAGAATAATCCTATTGCACTGTGAAAATGTTTGATGTATTTGCCTATCCTTCTGGGATTTGAATATGGCTTAGATTCAGGAAACTATGTCAGCATTTTAAACTTCATTACAGCTACAATAAATAAAATGTCTTAAGAAACTATGCTGTCTTTATAATGCCCATTAGCTTACAACCACTTTGATTTTACTGGAATGTTTGAGATTTTCTGTCAAACTGACTTTAAATGGAAAGCATCTTAAAATTATTCCATCTCATAAATTCATAATTAATTAAATTTACTAACAAGATTTAGTACACGTACTTTATTTTCATAACCATCTGCTATGTTTGTGTAAAGACAGCACAGGATCTATAACTTACTTACTAAAAGTACCATTCAGCATTTGCAAAGAGCTGCTCCAATGGGGGCTTGCCTAGTGTTTGCATTTGAATTATCTCAGAGGTGATTTAATACCAGTCTCTAGTCAATCTAGTAATTTGAGTAGAGTAGGTCTTTTTTAAATTTATTTTTCTTTCTTAGCATCTATTACACCTTGGCCATGGCTTCAATTTCCATTTGGCAATACAGTCCATTTACATTCTCTGTCCATGCTATCTGTTGGCAAATGGCAGTTACCTGTCACTGGTAACTCGTTCGGACATGTGAAAATTGAGACACCTCTTTGATATCCCTGTGGAGTTGTCAAGTAGACATTTGATCATATAACTGCAAAGTTGCAGAGAGAGATACGTGATGGAGATATAAATTTGGTAGATGGTATTTAAGACGTGGTGTTATCTGGAGAATATGCTTAGAGAACCTTGGATCACACCTTTAGACATTAATATTTAGAGATAGGAACAAAGGGAGGAACCAGCAGTGAAGAATGAGAAGGTGTACCCAATGCATAGGAAGAAAATGAGGTGACTGAATTTCTTGAAGCCAACTGAAGAAAGTATATAAAGGAACAGAGAATGATCAACTGGGTCAGATGCCGTTGATAAATCACATATGAGAATTAGAGTTGACCTTTGGATTTTGCAACATGGGTAACATTAGCCACATTTAAAGGAGTAATTTTGTTGGAGTGGTGGGTACAAACCTCTCATCGGAATGGGTTTAAGAGGGAATAGGAGGGTCTGGCTCCGTGGCCGAGTGGTTAAGTGCGCACGCTCCGCTGCGGCAGCCCAGGGTTCGGATCCTGGGCACGGACATGGCACCACTCGTCAGGCCACATTGAGGCGGTATCCCACATCCCACAGCTAGAAGGACCTGCAGCTAAAATATACAACTATGTACCGGGGCGAGGAGGTTTGGGAAACAAAGCAGAAAAAGAAAAAAAAAAAGAGGGAATAGGAGAGGAAAATTGGAGAAATGAGTACAGATCCCTCTTTTAAGAAGTTTACCATAATAGAGCATGGGATAATTGTAGAGGTTGAGGTAGGAGTTGAGAGAGGGTTTCCTATTAAGGTGGAAAAATAAATATAACATTTGTGTATTAATGGGAGTGATCGAGCAGTTAAAAGTAAATTGGAAATGCAGAAACAGGCAGAATTTCTGGGGCAAAGTTCTTCACCAGTTAAAAGAGAATGAAACTTAGTATAGAAGTGGAGTGGTACATTAGGTAGGATCATACATGGGCCTCCGTATAAATAGAAGATAAACTAAAGTATACTGTCATACATGCATAGATGTGTGTGGTTCTATGGGTGGGAGGTTTTGAAAAATCTCTGACTCAATTTTTTCCTTTGTAAAATTTGATGTAAATTCAAAGCTGAGAATGAGAAGGGAACAACAATGATGGAAAAACAAAGAAAAAGTAAAAGCTGTGAAGCAGTCATTTAGAAAAGTGGAAGAAGGAGACAGGGAAATGAGGCTTTTTCCAGGCAGTATTAAGGACCACTTGAGATTGTTGATAATGACATTAAAGTGAGATTAGTCAGCACTGGTTTTGTTTTTGTGCTCTCAGATACACTCAGTTCTGGGGATATTGGCTTGAAGTAGACTTACTGTTGGATTTAACTAGGTTTTTATTTTAATCAAGTGATTGCGGAGTGTGTCAACAAGAACGGGGGGCAGAGATGTTGATGGAGTATGTAAAAAACGATAACAACTGCTTAAGGAAGGAAGTGAGGACAAAGGACTTTAAGGGACAATAAAAGTCAATAGAATCAATGTACTTTAGTTTCTGGTGGAGCCAAAGATTTGTTGGAATATGAAACTACAGTGACTAAATTGAAAAATGGGAAGTGGAGGTTGGGTATTTGAAGGCACAAAAATAAGTTATGAAGAGGTTGCAGGTATTTTTAATAAAAGTAGCCAAAAGAAGGAAGAGGATACAACCTTGGGGATAAGAGATAGAGGGAGGGAGGCTCAGGAACTAAAATTTTAGGGTACTGGAAAAATTATAATGATTTGAGTAATGCTGAAGAGGGCGACAAAGATCCCGGAAATAAAATATTAAAAATTGAGTGGAAGAGCCTTGGGATATAGATGAATGCAACAAGGAGGAGAAGAAGGTGGGAGAGTCTGAAGACATGAGACTCAAAATTAAATGGATTTTTCTTATTTGTTTTACTTATTGCCACTCTCCTTTTACTAGGAAATAAAACTGCATGAGGACACAGGTTTTTGTGACTTTGTTAACTACTGTATCTCCAGTAGGTAGAAGAGTGCATGGCCTAGAGTAGTCATGCATTTGTTCAATGAATAAATCATCATAGAAATAAGAATCTAGAAGACAGAAATAGCTCACAAGCAAAAACTATATATAATATGTTATTTTGGATATTATATACATTTGTTCAGGGTTCAATGGTGACTCAGAGAAAGTAGTAAGCAATTCTACTCAGAAAGGGTGAATCAGAAAAACTTTCTGAGAAAAGATGATTCATTAATGGAATTCATTTTCCATTACTGGAAAATGGTTATGTGTCGTCAAGATAAATGAAGAGAAAAGGAGGGGTGACGATTATGCCAGTAAAAGAAAATTTACAGAAGAGGTACGTGAGAACAAGCATGAAATATTATAACTTCTAAAAAGTCACTTTTGTTATTATTTTACAATAACAATAGAGAATTATTGAAAATAAAAAAAATATACTGACAAAAAAAGAGAGTAACAGTTACAATCCACTTATTCAGGGATAGTCTTTGTTATCAATTTGGTACTTATATACCTACACATATACGTGAATGAATTTTTAAAATATCGATGGTACTATGCATCAGAAAGTTTTTATGACTTGCTTTCTATCTTAATACGCAAAGATCTCCCTCATTATTTTTTGATAGCAACATAATAGTGGCGAGAGGTTGAGGGGGACATTTCTTTGTTCATTTTCCTTTGGGAGATTGTATCAGCCAGATTTCTCCAGAGAAACAGAACCAATGGGGTGTGTGTACATCTATATATCTGTATCTATCTATATCTCCATATCTCTATCTCTGTCTCTATCTCTATCTCAATCTCTAATCTACCAAGAAAGAGAGAGAACATTTACTTATTTTAAAGAATTGCCTTGTGACTGTGGGGGCTGGTAAATGAAATCTGCAGGGCAAACCTGTAGGCTGGAGACCCAGAGAAGAGTTGATGCTGCAGTCTTGGGTGAAGGCAGTGTGGAGCAGAATTCCTTCTTTCTTAAGGGACCTCCATATTTTCTCTTAAGGCCTTCAACTGACTACATGAGTCCCACCCACATTATGGAGGGTAATCTACTTACTGAAAGTCTAATGATTTAAATGTTAATCACATCTAAAAAATATCTTCACAGCAATATCTAGAACAGCGTTTGACCAAAAACTGAGTACCATGGCCTAGCCAAGTTGACACATAAAATTAACCATCATACTAGTTACAGTTTACTTGACATTACAAATATTGCAAAAAACTATCTTTTGGGGCATGATGTAAATATTTACAGGATATTTTGGCCTTATGATACAATATTTATTTATAATATTATATTATCATAATGTAATATTTTTAGGATATTTTTATAAAAGTGGAATTGCTGGGAAAACGTGTTGTTATGTGCTAAATATGAAGGATATTGTCATCCAAAAATGCTACATCAATGTACACTCTAACAGTTTATGAAGTTGCAAGAAGCATTTAAGGATTTTCCAGTAATTCTCTGTAACTACTAATGACAGAAGACATTATTTCATTTATTCACTCTTCAATCCAATATACAATTTTTTGGTTCCTTCCATTTTTCAGGCATTGGGGAAGTAATCATATAATTAAGTCATTGTCTTCAAGGAGCTTAAATCAAGTGGGAGAAATTCATATAATCAGCTAGTTACAAATGATATGGAAAGTGCTATCATAGATGTCAGAACAGGATATTACAGCAGCATGCAGTAAGTACCTTCTAACCTCTCTTAGACTTTAGGAGGAAGGGGCATCTGAATTGAGACTGAAAAATTATGAGAGAGCTGTTAAAAGAGAAAGGGATGCCCTTTCAAAAACAAAACCATGTATGAGCAAAGACTCAGAGTTTAGGAGCTATATTGTGTCCCCACAAACTCTACGTGCAGTTTCCCATTGTTAGAACATGAAATAGGAAGTCCATCATGGCAGAACAGGGGGCTGCAGAGCTAGGCTGGAGTCAGATCATGGATGACCTTGAAAGATGTTTTAACGAGCTTACATTTTATATACTAGATGATGAGGGAATTTTACAGGGTGTTGAGTAAGACATGGAAATGGTCATATTCACATTGCTGATGCATTGTGGGGAGAATGGGTTTAAGGAGTCCAAGAGTGGTGACAAAGTAACCAGGGGAACTGACTTAAGATGTACGATTGAAGTTGTAGGCAATGGCAAGACAAATGGCCAAACTTATTTGAATAAGGAACTTCAATTTTGTCCTATTTGAAATGGAGGATTAATATATTCCAATTTAAATTTTAGAAAGACCTCTCTCAATGATATGAAGGATGAATGGGAGTTGCAAGGATACCAGTTTGATACAAAGCTGGTTAATAGTATTTGCCAGACAAAAGATTACTGTGTGAAATTTTAAGGTAGTCCATCAACTAGCAAGGAAAAGCCAGGCAACTCAAAATAAAAAAGAACATGGTTTGCTTTCCAATATTTTCCCAATTTTCTACTATCTATGTGCATTCCTTTTTTCAACATAACAAGTTGTGAGGAAGTCTAGATGATAGTATTCATCTCTTTCAGGTTATGAATTAATTGAGATTTAGAACAAGAAACAGTAGTGAAAGAGTAAAATGTTAACTTTATTATTGATAAAGGTAAAGGTATCTGAGGAAGGTGCTATTTAACTCGGTCTCTGCTTAGAGGAAGGAGTACTGGAAGCAGGGCGCAAGGGACAGTGAGCACCAATTTACCTTACCCCCCAGTTCCTAAGCTACATCACTTCTCTGGAAGGTCAAGGTGAAAGGAGGGAAAGAGCAATTTCCAGATTTCTTTTTACCCTCTTAATCTATTGGGTTTAACCACAAGTCAATGACTGACCAGTAGCATAGCAATGGTTGCCACCCATCAGAATGATATGGCTCTAACTTCATAAGGTCCTTCTCCCAGTAACAGTGACTGCTTCTTTGGTTCTCTTCCTTAGTCTATTCATCAGCAGAGTAGATTAAGCTTATACTCTCCAAAGTTACTGAAATGGGTTAGATTTGTCCTTTAAGTAAGTTTCTTTCAGAATCATTCTGTTGGCAAGGCTGAAAGTTCGTTTTTCATTCTATTTTCTATCACAAATTTTGTTCAGCCACATTGTCCAATATAATCTATTAGAGATTCTGAAATGAGATGAAATAAAATCATAAAGGAATTCTAATATTAAAATACTAGTCACCCCAACAATAAAATGTCAGCCACATTGAGATACTCTAATTTTTTTTTTTTTGAGGAAGATTTGCCCAGAGTTAACATCTACCACCAATCCTCCTCTTTTTACTGAGGAAGATTGGCCCTGAGCTTACATCTGTGCCCATCTTTCTCTACTTTATATGTGGGATGCCTGCCACAGCACGGCTTGATAAGTGGTGTATAGGTCCATGCCCAGGATCTGAACCAGTGAACCCCAGGTCACTAAAGCAGAGTGCACCACCAGGTCAGCCCTGAGACACCCTAAAATTTAATAAAGGCTTTTTCTTTTTTTTTTTTTTAAAGATTTTATTTTTTCCTTTTTCTCCCCAAAGCCCCCTGCTACATAGCTGTATATTCTTCGTTGTGGGTCCTTCTAGTTGTGGTTTGTGGGATGCTGCCTCAGCATGGTTTGATGAGCAGTGCCGTGTCCGCGCCCAGGACTCGAACCAACGAAACACTGGGCTGCCTGCAGCGGAGCCCACGAACTTAACCACTTGGCCATGGGGGCAGCCCCAATAAAGCCTTTTTCTATTATCAAATCCCAAATATAAACAAAAACTTAAAGGTTTAAATTCTCTTGAAAAACTAAATCCAGAAACAAAGTCTGAAAGAAAGAAATTTTAAACTCAAATTCTATTACCCTTGAGTTAAAAGTCTAAAATTGTCGAGTTAAATTTTTTAAAAAATCTATCCTCCCCACTCTTTTTACTTTGGACAAACTCGACAAGAGCATTCTCACTGCCAAGGTGGGGTTGGGCTGTTTTAGCAGCTACAGTCTGAGCTGTCTTTCACTGGAATGGGCGTGGTAATTTCAGGGTCTTAGAAGATGTATGAAGTTCACATTAAATCTTTCTTTAGCTTTACTTTCAAAGAATTTAATGAGTTAATAAGATGTGTAAGAATATCCTAACCCTGAACCCATGCTTCCCAAACTAGGAAAACTCATATGCTAAGCCCCCCAGGCTAATTATCTCAAGAATAATTTAAAATTATGCCCTAGAAGGCTAGTTGTGGTTTTATAAGCATACACACACACACACACACACACACACCATGGTATAAAACCACTGGTACCTGAGTGAAGGAGGAAAGGTAGAGAAGCCTTTGTTTTTACCTTACTAGAATGCTAATTGGTCCGTGCCCGTTTTCGGAAATTCACAACCTGTGAACCTAAACTTATTTGGGTTCTATCCATCCTCCAGGAGTCACAGTCCACATATCCACTCTCTTAGAATCAAAGTTAGACATTTGAGAAGTTTGTGGTGCCTGCACTCATATTCCAGTGCTTTGCTTTCCTATCCATTATTTCTTATCATATCCTTCTACCCCACCAATAATGAATTGTGTGTAGACTCTAAACATGAAAAGAAAAACGAACAATCACCTTTGTTTCATGAGAAGGCATTCCTGGGTCATGTGCTGCAGGGTTTATACTGACTGTTGTCATAGAATTGCTTAGGCCTGAGAAACCTGCCTTCTACCAAAGGGTGTTTCCTCCTCAGTAATTAATCCCTCCAAAGTCAGATTTAGTCCTTGTGGCACCGGGTGCCACTTGAGCATGTACTCAAGCATCAGGAATCCAAGCTTAGCTCTTCTGCAGTTTCCTGTTTGGATCTGAATGCATACAGAATTTGAGATAGCTGACCTGGAGTCTGCTATATCCTCAGCGATCCTCTGTAGGGCCCTATAATGCTGATGGATAAACTCCTCACAGTTTAATTCAGCAAATGTAGTTCTATCTCATAATGTCTCAGAGGCTGCCACATGAAACACCTCTCTTCTACATATAATTAAATAATTAAATCTTTGCCTCAGCATCACCTGTTGACTAAGACTTCTATGGATCAACCCAAGTCTGCTGCCACTGGCTCACATTTTCTATGGGTATTTCAAGTTCAAGGTAGGGCAGCTGGAGCCCTAAAGTCCTCTTGCAGCTGCTAAATTCTTCATCTTTGCTGAGGCCTCTGAAGCTATGTAGCCTGTACTTTGGGATGGCCAATATCTGGAACACACATATACTTAAAAATTATTCATTGCTTATCTGAAATTCAAATTATAACCGGAGTTT
Source organism: Equus caballus (assembly GCF_041296265.1). Taxonomy (NCBI): domain Eukaryota; kingdom Metazoa; phylum Chordata; class Mammalia; order Perissodactyla; family Equidae; genus Equus; species Equus caballus. The sequence goes on from NC_091686.1 coordinate 96,838,912, forward strand.
GTGTAATTTTATTTGTGAAATCCAGCAAGCCCACTGTACTTATTTGCTCAGATTTGTGTATTCATCTCTTTCCAATCTCTGCTGAGGCCAAAGAAGTCCCTAAGCCTTTGGCTGCAGTCTCTGCTTTTACTTAAGCCTGGGGCAGCTCAAACACCATTTGCTTGGCATGGCTTACACCCATGACTGCAGTCCTTTCTCAAAAAAAAAATTACCTTTGGGCAAAGCTGCCAGAAACTGGTATAACCTGCTAGTGTAAAAATATCCAGTCCACCGAGGCTCCAGCCTTCTTGCTCAAGTCATGGTAGGTAATGAGTGGCCAGATAAAAGAGTCTACATACCGCTTAATGAACAATTTGCTCCACAAAATGTCAAGTTTATATCCTAATATTCTTTGCTCTTGAACCAGATCTTGGGGTATTAAGAGCTCATTCTCTCAAAATCAAATCTCATTCAACCTCCGTAGAGGAAGCCATCTGCCACTGTCTAATTTATGACATGGAGGCCTGTGATCAGGAGCACATGCCCCCTTCTATACCCAGTTTCTTCTTCCCAAATTGACCGATCAGATAAGTGAGCCAAAGGTCAGAGAGAGAAAAAGAACTAAATGTATTGAGTATATGAATATATGGAATGGAAGAATATGAGTGGGGGGGAAGCATTCCTCCTTTACAATAATCAGAAATATAGTAAAGCTAGAGAAAAGCAATAGCAAGAACAACACATAATAGATCGGGTGCATATTTTCAAGGATAGAAGAGCAAAGTTACAGATTGGATACCTGGCTGTAGCCAGTGTATGATGTGGGGAGAACAGTAAGTGAGCTTCTGAGCAGCTTCTCTGGAGCCAGCCAACTTGACTTTGAATCTAGGCGTTTCTTCTCACAAGCTGGGTAACCTTGTGAAAGCTACTTAACTTCTCCATGCCTTGATTTTCTATATTCAAACAGAGAAATAGAAACAGATTCTCTCTCATATGGTGTTGTGTACATTAAATGAAATAATAAAAGGAAAATGCTTAGATCAGTATCTAGTACATAATAAGCGCTAATTACATAATTAAGTTATAATAAATAACATCTTTCTTGAGTATGGTTTTCATTAATTTGTACATCCACTCATTTATTCGGTTATTTAGAGCAGTTTTGCTGGGAATAGACATGGTTCTCTCATTTGTTCTTCCTTTTCCCTTTTCTCCTGAAGAAGACCGGGGGTTACAGCAATTTTTCTCAGTGTCATTAACTGGTAGAGATAATGGGTGTACTATATGACTCAAGGAATCTGGATGTTGAGCAGAGAGAAAATTTTCTGAGATCCCAATGAACTATATGAGAGTTAGACTCATTTGTTACCTTCTTAAGTAAAAGAGAAGATGAGCAGATGTCATCCTATTTTGGAAAGCTTATTAAGACGTGTTAGTGAGAGTTATTCGTGATGCAGGATGGCGTGGGGTTCTGTATACATTTAATTAGATTGCTGTCTGGAAGCTCCATGTATTTACTCCCACCTCCAAAACGAGTTTTGGCTCTAGAGATACATAATATCTTAATAGCTTTAGATAGGAATTTTTTGATAACTTTTAGTAGCTCTTTATATCTAAGAAAATGTAGGATATTTCTCCATTTCCACTATCCCTCATAAATTATCAGAGAGATCTTACCTGCTCGGTCAGCCTGTTTATTTACAGAGGGTTTCTATTCCCTAATGTGAAGTGAAGAATCAGCATGGCTCCCAGGCTTGGTGCACCTGCTATGCTGTTTTCTTAACCTGTCTTTCATTTCAATCCCCATCTACTTCTTCAGTTAATTCTTTTAAATGGACAGAATTGTGGCAAAAATGGAGATAATTTGTTCAATAAAACTGAGTACACAACACAAATATTTAATATCAAATTTATGTAGTCTAAAAACATCTTTTCTATTGTAAAATAAGACTCATATATAGATAAATCATAGTAAACAAATGTATCACTCGATAAGTTATTGTAAGGGTAACTTGCATTTAATTTATTTACACCCAGGTCAAGAAATGTAACTTCACCACCCACCCTAGAAGCTCCTCTTGTGTCCCATCCCAGTTTCAAACTCCTCCTTCCCCCAACACCAGCCATTATTCTGACTTTTATAGTAACCACTTTCTTAAATTTCTTTACAGTTTTATCACTAAAAGCACATTCTGAGAGTATAGTTTTGCCTATTTTCTTAAAGTTGTGGTATATTTTAAAATTCTTTTTATATCTATAAGTACCACCTTCACTGCTTTCATTTCTTTATAATCTATCCGTTAACGTTTCAGCAGTCTGGGTTTGCTGATTGCATTTGGGTAGCTGGGTGCAGAGGCTTGATCAGAGTCTTGTCTGATCCCTTTGTCAAGATTATAGACAGAGGTGTGTTCTTGCAGTAGAAGGTACATGATTTCTGATTGTCTTTGTTAGTGATGCTATTGATACACAATGCCTAGTATATCCAACAATTCATTGGATGTGGTTGCAAAACGGTGGTACTAATTCAATCACTTCTTTCTTATTTTATGAGTTGCAATACTTTTTATAAAGAGACAGTACATCATCTACATTTGATTATTGATTACTAGGTCCAGTCAGTACAGGAAAAAATAGACTAAGTAGTTGTAATTTCCTCTTATTTACCAGATTTACCAGTTTTCAAAATAATGAATTGATTCCCTATCATCCTTCAAAGTTGACCAATTTGCTTTTTCTTTTTTGACATAATTTTCAATTCATAAATTTAAATGAGTATAATGAGTTTCAAACAATGGCAGTTATTCTATTTGGAGATTATATTTTCCAGTCAGTGGAAGATATTTTTAATTGGCACATTTCGTTTGTTGTTGTCCTTTCTTTCTTTGTTTAACATCACCCTAGTTGACTGGTGTAACCTCAGTTCACTTTGTTATCCTTCTCAGTATTTGGTATGAGTAAGATATTCCAGGTCATCATAGACATTTTCTGCCCGAGACCTGGAATCAGCATTTCTTCAAGGAGTGCTGGTTTCTTTTCATGGGTAATGGAATCTCAAGCTATGATCTTAGCTCTAGAGATTCCTATGGCTTCCAAATTTATCATTGTTTCCAGGCCCGCTCACATTAATACTTCCAATTTAAATTTAGGCCCAGGTTTTTAAGTTTAAGGTTTTGTATTAAATCTACATTTCTTTTTTTCCGCTCTGAGAATTCTTGTTCTAAAGGACATAATGAATAAAAGAATTAAGATATCCCATAATTTCCTATTAAATTTATTCCACACTATGCACACAGCAGTCTTAGAGTAACATTACAAATTCTACGACTTGTGGTATCATCACGCTAAATCTTCACATGGTGTTTCTTCTGTGTATGCATTGGTCTCCAAATTTCTCCGTTTTATTAGGAAACAAGTCATACTAGCCAGGAGCCACCATAATGACCTCATTTTAAAATGATTACCTCTTTAAAAACCCTATCTCCAAATACAGTCACATTCTGAGGTACTAGGGATTAGGACTTTAGCATATGGCATGTGAGGGGACACAATTCAATCCATAATAATCTTGATAATTTTCTATGGCTTAATTTTATTTGAGTTTGCTTTCCCTAAACTTTTAGAAGAAAGAATGGCTCAAGATATCATTTCTACCTTCACATAACTTCCTCTTCTATCTTCTGTTTAGTGAACAAATGCATGGTGACTTGATTTTTAGGATTTCCTGCTTCTATCATTTCTTCTACTCTTACATCGATTTTCACTTTCTAATATCACTTTCCTGCTAAATTTTCACTCCTAGCACCTTCTCCTCAATATAAGGCCCTGTCCTGGAAAGAAGTTCTGGATATTCAGTTTCAAGTGTTTATAGATGGCTGCTGAAGCCCCTTAGAGATCTTACCATGGACCCTTTGCACTCACCCTCTGGATTGGGCAAAACCTCTCCCCATTTCAGCTGCTGTTCTGAACTTTTCTCTTTATGAGTTCGTGAGTACTTCTGGGTTAGTTTGGAGCTTTTCTTTCTCAGGTCCATCAGGTACCTTCTTCCTACCCTTTGCCTTCTCCTGCAGAGACACTGAGACCACATCCGTAATTTTTACTGTGACTTGTACTTTTGAGTTCGTAAAGATATGTTTTTATCTGGTGGAGTTTTAAGAGTTGTTCATAAGTTTTTCATTTTGCTACCCAGTTATTCTACTTGTTTTCATGTAGGAATTTGAAAAGACTCAAAAACTATGCCACCACCACTCTTTTCCTAGAATCAATCCTGCAGCAAGGTGGTTGTTTGATTTAAACTGATGTAATTACTCATCCCAATAATTCTTCCCCCTTTTTGAATCCTTACCACTCCCACACATGCCATTTTAACCATCTAGGGCCATCTGGGAAATGTAGTCTCAGTGGACCACCAGAGCATAAAAAGACTCGATTATTACCTTTTGGATTCTAAAAGAGCATTTCAAAATCTAAAAAATCATAATAATTTGAAAAAAAAAAAGTTTTTGACCTCTCAGAGTATGTTTACATTCTAAACGTCAAAGTTATTTAAAAATAAACACCAGGTTTTGGAAGACTATTTGCTGATTTAAGGGTTAGATTTTCTATCCTAGACTTGGTAAAGATTTCATAACTGAGCTGGAAGTGTCATCAGAGAAAATAATAAATCTAATAGTGTTGGAAATCTCTGGGAAGGGACTTTGATCTAGAGTGTATATTTTAGCACATGAATGTGTAGAGATGACTTCTGTCTTAATTCCTTCACAGAATCCTGGTATAGAGTAGCTTAGCAGAGGTGTCCATTGCCAATATTTGCAGCAATAGCAGAAGAGAATTGGCTTTGATCAGTGCCAGGGGCATTGAGAGGGAATCCTGTGGCATTTTCTATAGCATGGACTGAAAGATCAGACACTTACCCGTTGGCTTAGAAGAGGGTACATCAATTTGTCAAGTCAGAGGCAACCACCGGAAGTTTTTCAGAAGTTATGAAGACAAAAAAAGCAATAACTGATGTGATCTGTGTCAGCAGAGATGAGGTAGGACTTTACTCTTTATGGAAGGGCAGAGCCAGGAGGAAAGAAGCCAGGAATCATGTGGTATTAGCACATGTCAGACCTTAGCAGATGTCAATGGGTGATGGAATATAGACCCCTAATCTTATTCACCCCACAGAGAAGAATAGGAAAGCGTGAGGTCTGGAGTGACTTGGAAAACACTGAAGTGACCATTTATTTTGTTACTATTACATGGATTGAATACTTAAAATAATATTTAAGTTATTGATACAAAAAAATTTTTTTTTACATTTACCAGTAGTGATATTTGACTTTTTTTTCAGTTATATTGAGGTCACAATGGTTTATAACATTGTGTAATTTCAGGTGTATATTACTATTTATCAGTTTCTGTATAGACTGCATCATGCTCACCACCAATAGTCTAGTTTTTATCCATCACCATATATATGTACCCCTTTTCCTTTTTTTCCCAGCCCCCAACCTCCTTCCCCTGTAGTAACCACATGCAAAAGAATGAAAGTAGACCCTTATCTTACACCATATGCAAAAACTAACTCAAAATGGATTAAAGACTTGAATGTAATACCTGAAACCACAAAACTCCTAGAAGAAAATATAGGCTGTACCTTCTTGACATCAGTCTTGGCAGCATCTTTTTGAATACCGTGTCTACTCAGACAAGGGGAACAAAGGAAAAAATAAACAAATGGGACTAAATCAGACTATTTGACTCTTTTGTTCTCTGTTCTGCTGAGGCCATATTTCCCAAATAGCTCTGGGTGGTTGAAATGGCAGGTGAGAGTGGGAAAGGTTAAAGAAAGGAAAAAGAGGAAGGACTTTCGACATGAATGAAAACAGTTTAAACCAATGCTTGTGATGTGAAAATATCAACTTTCTATATTGAGTATTTTAGATAATAGAGTCCAAATAATTGATATGGAGTGCTCTCTCTTCAACGTACGGACAATGAAATCTTAACCATCTGAGATCGCCAGAGAATAAATATTGTAAAACATTTAAATTTTCCTCATAACTTAAGTCTCACTTCTTAGACATCAACAGTTTTCCAGTCTGACTAATTTCTACCTTGGACTCTTTCCAATATGCATTAGAGATATTCTACACTAATAAATAGTATAGAACAGTGTGGAAATAGAGTTGAAAATTTTCTTCACAGCCCATGATCTCAAATATCCAAATTAATTATTTTAGAACCCTGTTTTTTTGCCCCTAGGCAGCTGTAGCCATCACTGAAAGTTAGGGGCCCTATGAGAGTTCAAGGTCCCTAGTATGATTCTTTTCCAGAGTTTTAGTTTCTGTGAAGAAATGCTCTAAGGGACCATCTTTTAGGAGGCAGGAGAGTGGAATAAGAGTAGTTACTTACTTAACAAAAATGATGCATTTGGCAAATCAGATTCACACGAATCAGAAATCTTACCTACTTACAAGAATTACTAATAATTTCAAATATGCAAGCTATCAAAAGGCACAAGAAACACAGAGAGAGAACAGGCATCTATATCGAGGGTGTCTCTCCAGATCAATTCTTTGTTACATTAGATATGGACTCTGGCACAGAAAAGATGAATCTCTAAGTGAAGAATGTGAAGTATTACCTGACACATCCTGGAGCATTTAATTTAGGAAACCTCTCCATTTTATACACCAGCTTATGTGACATTTTCCATAAATCTATAGATTCTGAGTTTATTTATCAAAAGCAAGACCATTACATAGATAAGAATCTTCCTCCTAGTAAATATCATTAGTCGACTACCAGGAAGGACATTTATTAGTGTATTTACAAGATTAGACTATGTTATATGACTTCCCAGAAGCCCCCACTTCCTAATAAAGAGAGTGAATGGGTCACAGGAGAGTTTCTTTCACTTCTGCCACCACAATTATCAATAGAGACAAATAGCCTCTTGCACAGACTTTTATTTATACATAACATTTAATATCAAGTGTATATCCATATCTCCATAGAAAGGACCTTTATACTGGGAATAATCTTCATGACAACTCCCCCAGCATGTGCAGGCACACACACCACCACAACCGTTACATACCATCATCTCATAGAAAAGCAGAATCTACATTCTATTTAGATTTCACCTCTTTATCTCTTTTTAGCAGCTATATTGCTGAAGAATTCCATTTTTCCTGACATGATTCAGAAACAGTTCTGTATAAGCCCTCTTTTTAGATTGTTGAAGTGCCTCAAGGCTCAGTCCTGGCCTCCTTCCTTGTGGTTTCTCATGCAGTCTGTGGTTAGAAATACCATCAATAAGTAACTGAAACACCCATTTATATTACTCCCCCTTGAGCTTCAGACTGATATATCAAGTACCTCCACTTGAAGATCTGATATGTGTATCGAACTTAACACATTAAACACACACACACACACTCGGGCAAACACACAAGTACATACACTTCCTCCTACACCCTACATTTGTTTGCTATTATTTTGCCGATATTTCCCATTTCAGTTAATGCCACCGTTCATCTTTCAGTTGTTACCATTAAAAAAGCCAGAATTATATTTGTCTTTCTTTGTCCATCCTTCACATTTATTCATAAGCAAGTCTGGTCCATTGCCCTCCACAATACCTTCTCTCAATCTTTACTGCTTATAACTTAGAGCAAGACACTAACGTATTTTTACCTGAACTATGGCAATGAGTAACTAGGCTCCTTTCACTCCTGCCCTTTAAACTATTTGTGCTATAGCGAGGCACAAATGATCTCTTATCCATGTTGTTGTAGGTCAAATTGTGTCCCCGCAAAATAATAAGTCAAATTCCTAACCTCTAGTACCTCAGAATGTGACCTTATTTGAAAATAGGGTCATTGAAGAAATAATTATTTAAGTTAAGATGAGGTCATGCTGGAGCAGGGTGGGTCCCTAATCCAACATGACTGATGGTCCTGTGAAGACAGCAAGACACACAAGGAAAATGCCATGAGACGTTAAAAGCAGAGATTATAGTCATGCTGCCATAAACCAAGAAATGCCTGGGGGTATCCAGAAATGTCTGGAAGAATCTGGGAAGGGTACTATCCTAAAGGCTTTGGAGACAGCACTGCGTGGCCAACATCTTGATTCAGACTTTGAGCCTCTAAAACCATGACAGAATGATTTTCTGTTGTTTTAAGCCATTCAGTTTATAGTGCTTGGTTAGAGTAGTGCTAGGAAACAAATACATATGTAAATCGGATTAGGATACTCCTCTGCTTAAAAGCCTCCGCTGACTTATGACTACCTTATCATGGTCTCATGGCCCACAAGACATCATCTCTATCTACTTGTCCAAAACGCATCTCAGACTTCTGTGACTCTTTATCAGTACCCTCCAACCACAGTCATCTCTTCTCTTTCCTCTTCTACAGACCAAGCCATTTATTTCCTCGAGGTCTTTAGCCTTCCCAGTCTCTGAACTGAGATGCTCCTCAGGCTCTTTTACGTGGCAAGTTGCTTCTCGTCATTCAGATCTCAGCTCAAATGCTACGTCTCTGGAGAGGCCCACCCTGACCATCCTGTGTTAAGTGCCCTCGGAGTCATTCTTTTATCGATTACTTTACTTCTTCTACAGCACGTTTTACTGTCCATTATTATTTTGTTCATTAATTTTTTGTTCTTTTTGGGTAGAATGAACAGGAAAAGTGACTCTGTTGTTCAAGACTGTATTCCTAGAATGTGGTAGGCACTCAATAAATGCTTGTTAGCTGAATGAATAAAATCTTCTGTAACAGTATAAAGGTAAAGGTCAATATAATGCTACCTATGGTCAATTTTCTGCATTTCCTTTTGCTGTCCCTTGAGGCAAGACAAATCTCCTTGTCCGTCCCCTTCTCATTCCTCCAATAAATGATGCTAGATTTGCTCACGTTTGCTCATGTTTCTATATTATTCTTAGCTGCCAGCCTGTAATTTAAACTGTGTGAATGAAGTCCAGCTATCATTGCATCTTTACTGGAATCATTTTTCTGAGAACCTTGAACTTTGTTGTACTACTATTTGAAGATTACTTCCATTTAGGAAGATCTAGAAATTCAATTCTGAGTGTGGCTGTCGGCAGTAGCCTCTTCTTTTCACCCTGTGTTCTTGCTCCTATTCTGCTATTAGTTTGCAAAGCAGATAGTGAGACTTGCTAGAACTGTTTGAGGGAAGAATAGTGGAAATTGAGACTGTTTCTTATATGAGGAAACCATACGGACTGTATTCATGAAATTTGAGGCATTTGTTTTGCTTTTTAAGAGGCCTTTTTCTCCCTGGTTTTTGGTAATATTTCTGTTGAAATTCTAGGAAAGTTAAATTTTGGATAATTGAGGCATTGTATGTTGCTAATTTGTCTATCTAGCTTTAGTTTTAAGAAATTTTAATCATGTTCTCAAAAGCATGAAGATACATATATGTAAGCTGTCTTTGTGTGAGCAGTATAGGGTGGCCAACTGTCTTGGTTTGGAACTGAGGAGTTTCTTTGGTAAAACCAAGGTGGTCTTGGGCAAACTGGGCTGGTTGGTCATCTAGTGCTGAGTATGTTGTATTTGTCCCTGATGTACAAGTATTTTAGATATTATCACATTTAGTATACACTCACAGTAATTGTTATGTGACAGATTTTATTATCATCCCCATAATCCAAGTGAGAATTAAAGAGCAGTAGCTCTACATCTTAGGCTACACAACTAAACTCTTCCAAAGCTTGGTGAAATCCTAACTTTGTCTATCTTCAGAGTCTGAGATTTTTAGATTGTAGAGGAATAAATGGATTCCAACCAGATAAAATTATCACTCACTGAAAGTGACCTGATGAAGAAAACCCCAGGAGACAATAAGTTTTTCTGTGGTCTGAATATTCTTATGATTTGTGCTGACAGTACGGATTATTTATAACTGTCGCATTTACAAAAAATTGAGAAATATAACATAAAATCTGTATGAAGTATTTTTGTGTATTTGTACAATATAATGTATAAATGAAGTCAATAACCACAGTTAATATGTAAAGAGCTGGATTATACATTTTAAACAATTTAAAATTCAAAGCATTCATGCATATTTCAGTCTATAGCTCATTGAAGGAAATGTTTCCAGTGGACATCCACCTCCCTACAGCATTTCATTGTTATCAAAAACATGGCCTCTGTAACCAGATGGCATGTGTTTGAATGCCAGCTCTGCAGATTGTGAATTACATAGTCGTGGATAAGTTACTTAACTTTTCAGTGCCTTGGATCCCTGGTCTTTATGGTTCCTACTCCTTCAAGTGCTGGATTAAATGAGCTAATCTCTCTACATCACTTAGAACTGTGATGGACACAACGAATTTACTCATCTGTCATTTTATATGTCTTTGATTTTTAATTTAAGTTACAGACTACATTGTATCATTGTATTATTCTAAATATAGATTTCATTTTAGTTAGTATTATTGCTAGGACACTTTAAAATATCTCAAATATCTGATTGGCAAAATTAGAACTTCAACAATATATGGGTTTGTATTCCGTCAGTGAGGCTGACTGTTAACATTCACTTCTTTACAACTAAATGAAATAAAAATTGCTACTTCCTTATGTTGTTCGAGTGTATAGCTGACACTTTCCAAACACTTGTGGAAAGAGCTGTTACTGAGCATGTCCCAGAGGCACAGCAGTCAGCAAAATGGTTCTTAGTCCTGTTAGCCTGAGGAATGTGTGTCTCTAACAGAATGCCAGGAAAGATTAAGTGCTGCAGGTAGAACAGCTGCTGTTCAAACAATTTTGATCTTTTTATATCTTGTGTTCATTCTGTTACCAGGTGGAATTGGCCCGCTTGTTAAGGAGAGCCGCAGGTAGTCCAGCTGCTGGTTCAAAAAGTCTGGGCTTCTTATGTGTTTTGTTCATTGTGTTTTGACATAGAATTGGCCCAGTTGTTTCTGGAAAGCCCCCAAGGGAAAGTTTTTACAAAATAGTTTCATAACCTTTTCAAGGAGACAAATATACCTCCCATTTTTACTCCCTTTGGCAAGTAAAATAGGCTATTCAGGAAACCCCACTGTAAAACTTTTGCCTGAAAATGTATTGAAGAGAGTGATATATAGTTCAATAAATTAATCAAGGAATGGATAAGTATCCAGACTTTAATGCTTAGCTTTCTCAATTTTTTTAATGGGGCATTTGTCCATTACATTGGTGATTCTTACCTTTTTTTATGTGGTGGAAGGTTTTTGTGTGCATAAAACAATAAAAGGAAGTTGTTCTGCTGAAGCATGCTTTAGAGAAAGTTAATCACCCTTTACTACATTACTTTCCCATGTTTATAGTAGACTAGAAGGGCTTTGGGATTGTGTACATAACAGCTTTTAAACATTTAAAATAAAAAGAGCGTATATTCTATACGTGTGTACTTACAATAATAATGTCCAGATGTTCTATATACCTATATGCTATTAAGGTGAAATTCTTTCAGCTCCACTGGAGTTTTGATTCTAGATATTTTGAAATCCAATTCTGAGTTTCATGCCATTGCATTCTCCTGCCTCCAGTCAATAAAAGTCACATGCAAAATTATTGACCTATGATTGAAGAAATCAGTTTTAGCACATTGATTCTTCTTTCTGGAAAATTACTGGACTATAAAAAAATCTATATACAAATCTCTTCTTATATTAAAATTCTTAGCTGACTGTAGTATCATTTATATATTTTTGGCATGCTTAATATCTTTGTGCTTCTCAAATGCAACCCTCATTTAAATCCTTTGTGCTAAGAAATAAACAATGAAATCATTAACTTAAATAATTAAAGTATAATTTTGAGTTTATATTAGTAGCATAAAACATGTAGTTTATTAATCCATTTGTTTTCAAAAGACAAGTTATAGTTTAATCAATGGTTGGTTGAATGACCCATCATAAATATAGAGAAAAGAAAGTGATGAAATACAATGTTTTACTCCATGATTGTTGTGAATAACAGTATATACCTAACATAAAGCACAGCATCTGACATTGAATAAAGGTTTAATAATTAATAAGGCAATAAATAAATAAGAAAAATGATTTCTAATGCATTGTAGGTCTTCTCTTTAATACATAAATTGGTTACCATATAGGTCTGCCTGAAGATATGGAGAGAAACATCTATCTTCAATGTTCCAAGATTTCTACTAACACCCTTGAGACAATTAACATAATTTACAGTAAATCAACTAGGATGTGGTGATCTATCTTAAAAAATTAGCAAAAGTATTTGAGAAATGGCAAAGTAGCTGGCATTGGACTAATACTCATGCAAATAACAATTGCAAACACTGTGTAAAATATAAATAAACTCTTCAGAGGCAGTGAGGGTGGCTAAAGCGAGCAGATATTAAAACAGAGTCAACTCTTGAGAAAAGAAAACCACACTCACTAGGTGATATTCACAGTTATATGACATTTCGACAAAGTCACTCCCCAGTCAGTGTGACATGGGGCAGCTTGAAATAGAAGCAGAAAGTCATAGATTAATTGACATGAGGTGTCAGAGGAAGAGTTCAGGGCTGTCAGAGTGGATTGAAATTGAGGGGGGATCCAGGAAAGGAGGGAGTCCTAAAATATGCATAGAAACTCTCCTCTAATGTTTGCCTGACCCTGAACTTCATGTGTTTGGGATTCCTGCTAAAAACTACAGCTGGAAAGCTGAAAGAATTGGCCAAATATTTTAGCTAATGCTTTTTGCAGTGGAGACAGAGTTTGCCATTTGAGTTCTGCCTAGTTAGGTGAGTTTGATAAATAACTCAGACTTTACACAAATCTGCACTATCCAGTGTTAATATCAAGCCTTCACAGATTCTTGGTGGTAGCCCAGTAATTTACTTGCCAACCACAACAATAATAAATCTTCCTTAGAGAACATGACAGAACCAGAGGCAATGTCCTCAATATATGAAAAGTCAGCAAGGTGTGCTTGGACAAGAAAATGTAGCATATAGCTAAGAAAAAAGTAGTTACTAGGAACAGAACCGAAAATGACTCAGATGTTGGAATTAGCAGAAAAGTACTTTAAAATAGCTATTATAAGTATCTCAAAGATTTAAAGGATGAGATAGCTACAATGCATAAATAGATGGGATGTCTCACAAGCAAAATGGAATTACAAGAAAAAAATCAAATTGAAATTCTGGAATTGAAAAATACAGTATCTTAAAATTTTTAAAAAATCACTGAGTGGGCTTAACAGTATATTGATAGTGACAGTAAAAGGATCAGTAAATTTGAAGACAGATCAATAGAAATTATCCAATTTGAAGAAAAGGACATAAAAAAATCAATGAAAAGAGCTTCAGTGACTTGTGGGGCAATAGGAGGTAGTGTAATATGTGTGTTACATAGCTAATGACAGTCTGCTATGCCTGTCTATACTGTCCATCATTTCATTTCCTCTTTCTTGTTTTTTAGCCACATCTATAATTATCTCTGTAATCATATGTTCAATTTTTATTATCTTTATTCCTGTAATACATAATTGAGTTTGGCTTTAACAACTTACACTTTTGTTGGGGCTACCTGCTTTTGAGGGATAAAGGATCACACAGTCTCACTTTGTTATGATACTAAGATTGAAATCAATGTAAAGAGTGTGAGTCCCTATAAATCCAAGCATTTGGATCTCACTTCACTTTCCTTAACTATTTGCTTCTTAAACTTTTATACATTAAGAAATCCAGATAAAATAATACTGTTTTTACAGGGCACCAGAGAAAATCAAAACCCTCTTTGTGGCTGGAAGTACCCAGACTGGGTCCCCTCACATCTCGCAGACTCATGTCTGAAAGAGTCAATATCTTGGCTCACTTTTGAATCATTTACAGCTCCTCGAATGGGATGTTCTGCCTAATCCACATCTATTGATCAACTTTAGCACTTTGAATGTACTAAAGGCTGCTAATTCATTCAATCAATCAGTAAATCAATTATTCTTTATTTATTACCCAAATACTATTAAGATCCCCCTGAATGCCAGGCACTCATTTAAGTACATGTTTGTATCTGAATAAAATCCTCCACTGTCAAGTTTGCATTCTGAGAGTGGTTGACAAAAAAAGTAAGAAAATGATGAGCAATTGTAAGTGCTTTAGAAAAAATCAGACAAATTAAGGGAAGATTAGGCATTAAAGCTTTCAATAAATTAGTCAAAGGATCCTCACTGAGAAGGTGTCATTTGAACAAAGAGTTGAAGTACAGGATGCAAAGAGGGAAGATATGAGTGTATTGAGGGAAAGTATTCTGTGTAGGAGGAAGAGCCAGTGTAAGCCCTTGAGGTGGGGGAATAATTGATAATGTTCAAGGAATACTGAGGAGGCTAGTGTGACCATAACATAGTGTGCAAGACAAGATTAGGAGAGGAAGTCAGGAAGGAGTACAAATAATTTAGGTCCTAGAAGACATTATAAATTCTTTGACTTTCACTCTGAGGAAAATTGGCAGCCATTGGAGGGTCTATACAGAGGAATGCCATCTGCTAAGTTACATTTCGAAAAAAGGATCACTGTAACTGCAGAGTTAAGAATGGACTATTGGGGGCTGACCCTGTGGCCAAGTGGTTAAGTTTGAGCACTGTGCTTTGGCGGCCCAGGGTTTCACCAGTTCTGATCCTGGGAGCAGACATGGCACCACTCATCAGGCCATGTTGAGGCAGTGTCCCACGTGCCACAACTAGAAGGACCCACAACTAAAAAATATGCACCTATGTAGTGGGGGGATTTGGGGTAGAAAAAGCAGCAAAAAAAAAAAAAAAGATTGGCAACAGTTGTTAGCTCAGGTGCCAATCTTTAAAGAAAAAAAATTAAGAATGGACTATTGGCAGGGTAGAGGCAATGAAAGCAAGAAATCTACTGCAGTAATAGACGGCTGAATTTTCTTCTTGTATGGTGGAATTGTGATGATTAAAATGTGTTTACTTCTCTGGATTATAACATGACCAGTGTAGGTCCCTTTTCAGTCGCTTTTTCTGTAGAAAGCCTAAGAACTGATTCAGGTATTAATAATCCTCCAAATTTTTAGGATGCATCTTTTGGCATAGATTAGATTAACAAACAAGCCACCATTTAAAAAATTTTCTTTCTCTACTACTGATACCAATTTTACAGTCTTGGGGGTAATAGGTTTCTTTTAACGCATAGCGAAATTCTTCCTTTTTTTCATATTCGAAGACTGTGCAGTTCTTCACTCTCCCTTACCTAAAGTTATGACACTTTTTATAAATTTAAATTTATAAAATGCAGCAGCGAGTGGAAGCACTCGTCCAGGTGGAAGGTGAGCACCACCTTCAAGCATTCAGGTGTTTTATTATTCATCTTTCAAAAGCTTATCACAAAAACATGCTAATGTGTTTTATATTCTTTTAAATAAAGATGTCTTTTGCATCTGTTCATGCTTTGGCAAAAGAATTGATGTTTGATAGTTAATTGATTTGGATGACTGCAAATGTTGATTCAGATGAGCAAAAACGTACCAGCAAATCAGGCAAGAATGCTATAAAACACACACACACAAACATACATCTGTCACCAATGACCTCATCACTATTTGCATTCTAATACACAAGTGAAGTTGGATCTGACAGCTTACATTTCTGCTGGGGCTACTGGCTTTTGTTGAGCTGAGAGTTATGAGGTGGAGAATAAATTCAAATTTAACATGCTCTTATATCTTAGTATCAGAGTAAATGGACACATTCATTTTGCTAATACACAGACCTAAGTTCAAATCAAAGTTTTGTACTTAATAGATGTGTGAACTTGGAAAAGTAACTAAACCTCCCTAAGCCTCAATTTCCTTCTCTGTAAAATGGAAATAATCACAGTCTCCGTTTCATAGGATTGAGAGGAATTAAATGAGATAATGCATGTAAAGAGCTCCCATAGTTTGTATCACAGAGTACATGTTCAATAAATGCTAGCTATCACCACTGTTGTTATCATCAGCATAGCTCTTTATATTAGGATTATTATAATGTGGGGAATTCTCATCACATAGGGAAAAGCAGTATCATGACTATCTGTTTCTCTCAATAAAGATGACTTAGCTTGAAATAAGTATGTGTGTAATAAGTAGAAAATAGAGACAATTTTAAATAATTGTATAAAGATATACAAAATACCAAATCAAGTTTAAAGTAAAACATTTCTTCTTTAAAGAGAGATTTTATCTTGTTTACTTAATATCAGGCTATGCTTTCTTCAGTATATAATTTGTACTCTTAGTCTCAAAATACTTATTTGAACAGGGACCAAACATATATATTCATATTCTACTTGTCAAAGAAGTAGATACACAAAGTTTGGAAATAACAGAGAGGGAACTTACTTTTAGCTTCCAGGATGAGAAAGATTGAAGAATATGTATGTACATATACATATATATAAAAAATATATATTTATACTCTACATATAATATATTAACGATAAACCAAGGATCTTGTTTATTATGGAAAGTTTTTTTGGTTTTGCAGTATACAGAGTTGTATACTTTTTATTATTTCTTTGGATTGAACAATTGTTTTAGGAAAAAATCCAATAGGATGAAAATTCACAATATTTTAACCGTGGGTTATCTGCAGATGGTTAGATTATGGTGGAATGAGGATGGACTGACATACACAGCATTCGTAGAATTTCTCAACAAATAAAAGAACAAATAGCAGATTGGTACAACATGTTGCAGTGTTTTGTTTTGTTGTTTTTAAATCATAAAACGAAGAGATGACCTACCAACTTAAAATTTATATATAACAAATCAGTATTACTTAACAGATTAGGTAATTTTTTATTGGACATTATTAAACTTTATGTCTAAATCTCCCCTATTTTCAATATTTGCAGGAGTGTTTACATGCATTTAGAAGATATTTTTCCGCTGTGTTATTTTCGTCTTTGATAGCTATAGTTGAGAAGGGGCAGTTGTGAACTTCTGATGACTTAGCGCATGCTGTTGAAGAAGTGTGAACTGAGTAATTAAATGCTACTTGAACAAAAAATAGATTTAGCCACTGCTCACATCTCTTCAACTGCTCTTGTCAACCTTTAAGAGCCGCTTTCCTGAAACTATACTGCCAATTCTGCTAACCTCAATAGACAGTTCTAGGGGAAATATGTAATTTGGTTTCCTATGTTATTAAAGGTTATTTTATGAAGCATTTCTTTTTCCTGGTTGATAGTACAAATCAACACAAATAGAAATTTAGCATTCAAACACTTTAATTCTTTACAGATAACATATTGAAAATGTAGCAAAATTGTCTCAATGGACATTTTTGTCCCTAGGACTGGCTGTATTTGATCTTTTTGATAATTTTATGTGACATTTGAGTAATAGAGCATTTAAGCAATGAATTCAATTGCAGTAGAGGTATGCTGGCTCTCAGTTTATATCCTGAAGCATGAAGACTAATTATCCTTCGTTTATCTAGACAGCTACAAGCAGCATAATTAGTCATAAAGTTATATAGTCCTTTTCAAAATTCAGACATAATATTTGACTCAAGAGCTTCTTGCATCAGTGAATTCCATTAGCAGATAGAGTTTTTTTGGGAAACAAACTAATTCTTGTGGACAGTTGCTTATATAAATTTTCTCTATTTGTATGTACTTCCTTTTATTGGAATAGATGAATTTTGCAAGAAATTTTTGTTATAGAATAATCTGATTTGTTATTAAAAATAATTCATGTATTCCAGTAATTTATGAACAGAAATGTTAATCCCAATTACTGTGTAGAATGGCTATTTCACATCTTTTCTACATATTATTTCTAACACTTCCTTGTTCTCAATCATTTTGAAGATTACCATGTCTCTTTCTTTCCAAAGAAAATAGAAGCTATTAGGTGGAAACACCACAAATTTCTGCACCCACGTTCAGGTTCTCCCCTCCACCTCTGCCTCCCTATATAAATATTTTCCCGATAGAGGAAGTGGTCCTTTCTCATTGCAGGATATCTCCTAAATTGTGTTTTGAATTCCATGCTTTCCAAACTTCCCTAAAATTTTATGGTAATCAATTACCCCTATTCTGTCTTTGCATAGTTAACATCTCTTTTATGACTGCATCCTTTCCATCAGCATTTTCAGCTATTCTATTATGCTTTAAATATTAAATACACAATCCTCGGGGCTGGCCCCGTGGCCAAGTGATTAAGTTCGCACGCTCCACTGCAGGCGGCCCAGTGTTTCCTCGGTTTGAATCCTGGGCGCGGACATGGCACAGCTCATAGAGTCATGCTGAGGCAGCCTCCGATATGCCACAACTAGAAGGACCCACAACTAAGAATATACAACTAGGTACCAGGGGGCTTTGGGGAGAAAAAGGGAAAAAAAATAAAATCTTAAAAAAAAAATACACAATTCTTCATCAGTCTACACCTAAATCCAGACAATGTAATCTCCTTTTTCTCTTTTCAACTAACTTCTCCCTAGATTTATCACTCACTCTTCAATTCACTCAAATCTGGATTTACTTTCATCACTTCACCAAAACCATCCTCACTTATTCAAGAAGAGCCTTTATTTTTCTATATCCATGAGATGTTTTCCAATGCCCTTTATTTATTATCTCTCAGTTTTTAAGTGAAACTTTCTGGACTCTTGAACTTCATGAGACAGCACTCTTCTCTTTTACCCGGTATCGCTCTGGCTACAGTTTCTAATTCTTCTGCGTACTCAGTCTCTTCTACATCCAATGTTGAGGTCCCTCTAAGATTGACCCTAGAGCCTTTCTTCTGTGGACTTTCCTTTGGCAATATTCATTCATGACTTCAGCTATACAAAAGTGATCCAAACATCAATGCATTGCCTGAAACTATCGGGTAGGAAATAAAAATTTAAGTGAATAATCAAATAAATAGTTAGAACTCTCATTTCAAGTTATGCTATTGTGAACTTTAAGACTCTTCACTTTTTAAAGTTAAAACTAACGTGTTGAATTTATTGTTTTCTCGGGGAAATAATAAAAAACCATCTAGAGAGTTTAATTACCAACTCTACAAAAATTTTAAAAATTACTCCCCAAAAGAAAATATCAAAAAGTTGTTTTCATTTTTGCACTAAATATATGACTAGCCCATATAATATTGGGTGTTAATAATTAAACAATCAATAAGCTGAGATGTTTTACTCCAAGGGAATTTTTAACGGTCTTACACAGGAAGCACAATGTCCATCCATGGTTCAAACTAGTATGAGGCTTCAAATTCAGTGGCGACTCTAGTTTGCCAGCATTAGGAAAGGTGTTCAAAGTACCACTTCTATTCCTTTTGAAAATGAAAGAGCAGAAGTATGTTCAGAGTACAGCAGCTCTGGTTCAGAAAGTAAAATGCAGCAATGCTTAAGCTCAGCCATAAGTTAGCCTTTGACATATAAATAACCAGTGGAATTGAATACCAGTGGGACTATGTGTTCTTAAATGTGAATAGAGAATAATATGATTTCTTTGGAAGTTAGTGTTTTATGATAAAGAGAAGATTTTTTGAATCAAATAAACCTGGGATTGAATTTCATCTTTGCTTCTTAGTAACAAGAATTTGTGTGACAACTTCTTTGCCTTCCATTTTTGAGTTGAGATCAGTTTGCTTATTGGTAATATGGAAATCATGAGGTATTCCTCAAATTATTTTAGGATTAAGTCAAATAATTTACATGAAAGTACCAGCATTGCACTTGTCTCATATTAGGAACTCATTAAACATTTGCTATCTTTCTTGGCTTTCCCATCTCAGTGTCCTCTTTTCTAGGATGCCACCCGATGCCAATATGTGCCATTCCTATCTAACTATCTATCTATCTATCTATCTATCCATATCATCTATATATCTTTTATAGAGCTGTTATTTTATTAGCCACTAAGATCTTAAACGACAACACAGTAAGTTTGTTGTGATCTCATCAGAGGGAGTATAAGGTAAATCTAGATGAGTATCCTTCCTAAACTACTGATTAAAGGGTATAGACTATGGTGTCAGCAGGAAGTGAGTTTGAATCCTACCTTGATCATTCTAACTTAGGGCAAGCTATATAATCTTTATGAGCCTTTGTGCGAGAAATTAGAACAACATTTGTGAACTGCTTGTGGTGTTCCCAGTAACTGGCATATATATAAGAAAGCACTCAATAAATGCTACCTCTTATTTTCATTGTCACCCCTGAAACTACTAGATTCATGATACATCTGACAATTCTTGATTCTCTCTGCTTATAAGGGCTGATGTTAATACAAATGGGAAGCATTGGGTGTGCACAGATATTTGTGTAATTTTAATACGAGGCTTGTAGTTGGTGTTTTGGAAAGCTTTTAAGAAAGAATTAGTTTCTATAATATCTGAGCAAAGTCAAGTTTTATTTCCCTAGATTTACTGATTTAATAAATGAAACTCTAAGAGTCCTAGGGAGATTTAGCCAAGGTCTGCTTCTTTAAGTCCTTACCTATTCTCTCATTTATTTTTGATTTATTATAGCCCGGGATTTTACACCCCTCTACTTGCAAAATTAAATTAAATTGCTTAGCCTGCATTTACTATCCCATGCCAGGCTCCCTGACCAGTGGACTTGTAATATTATTATTACTTAGTCAGACGTAAGCCTCCAACTGAAAACAAAAAGAAGATTTAATTAAAGTTTAAATTAAGAAAGTAAACAGTTTATAAAATATGTATATTTTACTATTTTATATATTTCCCACAGTTTCAGGATTACAAAGAAATTTTCAGGAATGTTTCATATTAATTTGACTCATTAAAACAAATAATAAATATTTTACATTATTATTTCCTTCTTTGAGTTCATTGATTTTGGCATAATCCTTTTATTTGGGACAAATCTTCTTTAAAGAACTTTATAAGAAAAGAATGGAAAATAGTTGTTTATTAAGTTCCATTAACATTTCATAACCTAACTTAATATCTTTCTAATTATCTTAAGGGTTGGGGTGAAAAGTAGCATGACTAGTGCAACCATGTTGTATGCAATTTTAAACATTACAGACCACAAAGAAGTTAAAATTTACTATAAGGATAATTTTTTAGCACTTAAAACAAAATTTCTCCCATGTATGTGCCTATCTCCTACTCTTTTGAATTTTATTGATGTAAAAGATTGTAGCTCTACTATGTTTTATATATTCAGACTGACACTAGTCCTCAGTCAGTACATAGCGTAAATGCCAAGTCTCTACACTTCTACTTAAGCATGTTAAAAACTTAAGTGACTGTATATACTTTTAAAAAACCCACAAAAATCTCACAGTCGATTACGACATCTTTTATTTAGGCACTCTTCTCTGCCCTTTTATGTATATGGCATTACGCTATTTTACAATTGAGGAAATCGAGGCAGAGAAATATTCAGAGTTGCCCCAGGACAGAACTAGGAAGAGAGTGCCAGGGTTATGATCCAGATTATGGGATCCAGTGCTTTTATAATCATTACACTTGATTGCCATAGTACAATAAATGCCAGGTGCAATAACATTAAATAGACTTATAGCATTTAGCTTGATATGCGTATCAAATGTATCTTATACAAGTTCTATATTTTAGTACCAGTTATGAAATATCACTTCCACATTGTTAGTGATTCAGTATTGAACCTCAAAGTTTATTACAATAGGTGACAAACGTGTCTGCATTCTAAAGACAAAGAAATTTTGACGAGAATGCGATTGTAAATTTGAAATTTGCTTGAAATAGGTATCATAATACCTACAAATGAAATTATTAATGTTTGAATATGATCCTAAATGCTATGGTTCTGTTTGATTTATCAGCCAGACATAAGAAGAAAAGTTTCAGCATAACTCATCTAAAAGCTGAGATGAGAAAGAATTAAATTGTTTTTGACTTTGCACCCTATCAAGCCAGTTCTTTTAAACAAATAAAGGCAAGAGCTTAAATAAGACAGCAGAAGTCTTCCATGAGGGTATGCACCATGAAATTCCAAAGGTCACTAAGTTTGAGTTTGTTTCTCAACAAGAGTTTATCCTACCATATATTCATTGTCTTAATTTTCCCAGTCAAAAACAGTTTCTGTGAAAGGTGAAATAAAAGCTCCCAATATCTTGTTGGAAAGCTTAGGGGGTAGGCAGAATAATGGCTCCCCAAAGATGTCCAGGTTCTAGTTCCTCGTGTTAAACTTGTGAATGTGTTAACATTATCTGATAAGAGGGAATTATGGTGGCAGATAGACAATGTTGATAACCAGTTGACCTTAAAATTGGGAGGCAACCCTGGATTATCCAGGCAGTCCAATGTAGTCACATGGATACTGAAAAGTGGAAGAGGAAGCCACAAGAGTGGATCAGAGAGACGTGACAATGGAAGAAGAGACAAGAGAGGTTGAAGCATGAGAAGGATTTCCTGCCCTGTTACTAGTTCTTAGAAGTAGGGAGCCATGTGCAAGAACAGGAAAGAGCCCTTTAGTTGCTAAGGGCAGCCCCCAGCTTACAGCTAGGAAGGAAATGGAGACCTCAGGACAATAGCATGGAACTAACTGAATTCTGCCAACACCTGAGTGAACATAGAAATGGATTTTCTCCTAGAGTCTATAGAAAGGAATGCAGTGTACTGACACATTGATTTTAACCCAGTGTGACAGTGTTGGACTTCTGAATTCCAGAACTGTAAAATAAAAAAATTTGCGTTGCTTTAAGTGGCCAACAGAGTTTGTAGTAATTTGCTTTTTGTTATTGTAGTAATGGGAAACTAGTACACTCGGAACTCATAAAACTATACTCTTAAAATACTCTGATTTTTTATCAACTCTCATGATTTTTCTTCTTGAAAATTTTAATATACAAATAGTGACTCAGTCTTCCCTTTGATTAGTAATCAAGTGACCAAACTACAAGAAAATGCTTTTAAAAAGTTAATACCCAATGTTCTATTCTTTAACTATAAGTTAGAGAATATCACATGCAGAAAATTAACAGTATATATTTATACGCTGCCATATCTATGCATAGATATATCAAATTGTCTTTTATATTCTCACAAAGGCTTAATGTTATCTGAGATTTTTATAGACAAACTTGGTATCTGGCTTTTATTTTAGAAAGAGAAATGGCCTTGGAATGTTATTGATTGTTGATTCAAGTTCTTTATTAGACACAGGCCTATTCAGATGATTATTTCTCCTTGTACGAGTTTTGGTATCTGTGGCTTTTGAGGAATTAGTCCACTCCATAATAAACTATCAAATCTGTGCTCATAGAGCTGTTGACAGTATTCTTTATCATACTTTTACTGCCCTAGAAACAGTAGCAATGACGTTTCTTTCATTTCATTTCTGATGTTGGTAATATGAGTCTTTTCTTTTTTCTTCCTTAGAATGTCCGTCAAAGGCACTCTTCATTTCTGCTACAGTATTTCTGATTTCTCACATTTCCTTTTGATTCCTCCTTAGAGTTTCCATCCCTCTGCTTACGTTATCCGTCTGTTCTTGCATGTTGTCTAATTTTTTCATTAGAACGTTTAACAAATGAATCATAGATATTTTAAATTTCCTGTCTAAAAATTACAACTTCTGTGTCTAGCTGAGTCTGGTTCTGATTCTTGCTTTTTTCCTTCTGACTGTGTTTTAGCTTGCCTTTGGCAAGTCTTCTAAATTTTTGTTGAAACCTAAACATGTTGTATTGGATAGCAGGACTGATGTAAATAGGCTTTTAGTGTGAAGTTTTATGTTAATCTGGCGAGGACCATGTTTAATATTTGCTCTGGCTTAAGATCTAGAGGCTTCCAAGTACTTTAGTTGGCTTGTTTTTGTCTCTCCTCTTGCCTTTGGTCTTCCGTATGTGTTTCTCCTCAGTTACGATGATGATGATGATGATCTGTGTCTTACAGTTCTTTCATTTGTAAACCATAAAGTTAGATGTTTAATGATTTCTTTTGCAAAGAAGTCAGAAGCTTATGATGCAGGGATATTTAGCATTTGAATGATATTCTGTAACCCATAAATTGTTCACAAGATGACATCTATTTTAAGAAATTTTTGAGTATTCTGAACTATTTAGCAGCTCTCTTGCCATTTATTTCATTATATGCCACATGACATGCAAACTTCTGAGCGTCCAATAGCTTTACATCATGTAATGATTTTTAAGACAATCAGGGATCCATGTTCGATTACATATGGCTCAAATAACAAATGAGATGACAAACGAATGAGAAGTGTATTGTTAAAGGTTTCTGGTTCCTGCCTATTTTAAACAGAAAGGGAATTGATCAAAGAGCATTAGGTAACTAACAGGCTCTCCAGGAGAACCTGAAAACCAGGTTTGGATGCTACATAGTCCTGAGAGCTACAGAAACTGAATGTATCTAGTTAAATCGCCACTGCCCCAGGCTTTGCATCGGTGAACTGGGGGAGATGACACATACAGCTTTGATGCTGGCAACTGGACACAAACTCTATTACTGCTACCACTGCAAAGACAAATAGTTCATCCTCGCATATGAAAAATGAGCAATACGGTGCCTACCTGCCTCCTCATACAGCATGCTTCTTCATGAAATTCAACTCCAAAATTACAAAGCGTGGATATCCCTGGTTGAGAGAGCCTAGGCTACATGCCTGTACTCCAGCTGCAAAGGATGCTGAGGGGAGAGTTCCAGCTTCTGTTTGGGGAGGAAGGACCAATAATGTGAAAAGTCTCTCTGAATGGAAATGTCAGCTTATTACTTCTATGAGGAGTTAAGTTTGAAAACTTGCAACAAATGAGGCTATATAATATTTGGATGGCTGGTAAAATTCTTTTTTATCTTGACTGTAAGGCAAATGTTGATTTTAGGAAGTTTAATATGTGAAAAAATTATATATCTTAGAATCAAGTACATAGGGTGTTATATCATTTGTTTACAAATAAAAAAATTGAAGGTCTGGAAATTAAGTTATTTCTACAACATGTGAGTTGTGGAGCCAAAAGCAACTGTCTTTTACATATGAATACAAGTTTCAGGTTAAGTAAAATGATATATACTATTTGGTAGATTAACTATAACTATAAAAATCATGTTTTAGAATAACTCCCTTTTTGTTATCTATAGGCAAAAAATGAATTTCTAATTTATATAGCACATATTGAGTGACAATTATGGCTGTTGAATTGAAAACCTGGGTGCCTGGGATGGCGTATGTGAGGTTTAATATATATATAATCAATATATAATTATGTTTTCTAAGTAGCTAGTAAATAAATGCCTGAATAATCATTTGAACCTTTTCTAGTACTACAAGATGGAAGGGAAAATTTGTAACTGCA
Source organism: Equus caballus (assembly GCF_041296265.1). Classification (NCBI taxonomy): domain Eukaryota; kingdom Metazoa; phylum Chordata; class Mammalia; order Perissodactyla; family Equidae; genus Equus; species Equus caballus. The sequence continues at coordinate 96,864,181 of NC_091686.1, forward strand.
TTGTAAATTGAAGAGCATATTGTGATCTTTGTAGAAGTTATCTATTTTAGCAATTACCTATCATCTGCTGGGATAAAAAGGATGAAAGTGGAGCCAGAGAGAAGCAAGATTCAAGGGAGAGTCTTTTTTAGACCCGAAAGACCTTGAATAATTGAAAGTTTTCGTCAGTAGAGAATGATCTGAAATTGATCTTTCAGACTGTAAAATTGGCAAGTTTTTTCTGGAGAATTAAATGCCTGAGTAAATGGTGAATCTCAGCGGACAGACGAAGACAATTTTATTTCTTATATTTGCATATCTCTTTCTATATTTAGAAGCACCTATTTGTGAATTCTCAATATCTTCTTTGTAATAGAATCTGTTAAATAAGTTGTAACATTAAGATAACATGGATACTATAATTGTTTAATTCTATAAACTAAGATTTACATTACCCATTGCTTTTCGAGACTAAAATACTGAGAGCCAATGAACCTCTTAGTATCTTAGAAGCTGATCTCTAGGATCTGCTCATTACCAAATTTTTTTTTTTAAAGATTGGCAGCTGAGCTAACAACTGTTGCCAACCTTCTTCTTTTTTATTCTTTTTCTCCTCAAATCCCCCCGGTACATAGTTGTATATTTTAGCTGTGGGTCCTTCCAGTTGTGGCATGTGGAACGCTGCCTCAGCATGGTCTGATGAGCGGTGCCATGTCTGTGCTCAGGATGCAAACTGGCGAAGCCCTGGGCCGCCGCAGCAGAGTGTGCGATCTTCACCGCTAGGCCACGGGGCCGCCCCTCATTATCAAATCTTAACATAAAATCATTAAAGAAAATAGGAAGGTAGGAAAAAAGGGAAGGAAGGAAGGAAAGAAGAAGAAGGAAGAAGGGAGGGAGGGAGGAAAGGAGGATAATTTTCTGTTCCTATTTCTCCCACCCTAAAACTTAAAGGATCAACTGATTTAAATATTGTCTATGTCAAACACACTTTCCTAATATTTTTTCTTATTCTTTAAACCTTTCAAAGATAGATGGAATCTTGCCATATTAAGGGCTGTGTTATATAAGGTAGTATGGAATCATATGATTAGTAAAATGGGACCAACTCATGAATGGTATGTAACAGGGAGAGATTTGCCGCTTCTGTGTACCACCGAGGTGCAGGTGCTTTGCATGTTCCCTTCCTAATGAGCAACAACTCTCTAGTATGAAGGACGCCATTTTCTGTTTGGGGCTATTATGCATGTCCTGAAGCACGGAAAGCAGCATTTCAACTTGGGATACTACAAATAGATCATAGCAAAGTCTTATCGCACGAAACGACATCACTGCTTTAAGCAGGTAGCTGTAGATGGAAGACCCTCAGCGAAGACCAACCAGAAGTGGAGCTCAGCCAAGAGGGTGAGCACTTAAACAGTTACAACTGTTTTGCAGGCTTTGCCTCAACTTCCACAGGTGTCCTTAGTATTAGTCAGGCAGGTTGTGGGCAGTTTTCAGGCGCTGATTCTCTTCATCCATCAGCACGCGTGACCCCCTTGTCTCAGTCTTCTCAGATCTGCTCCAAATTCACCTCTCTCTCTTTTCCACATTTCAGCCCAGGTGAGTCCCCAGAGAGTTGGATAATCTGATCTTCCTCTTACATCTTCCAAATTGTTGCAATATAAACTGTTGCCTTGATTCCCTCAGAGTCTTCCATTTTGATTACTTCGAGACCGTTCCTCTCTCAGCACAACCAGCTCTTGGAAATCAAAAGTTTGTTTTTGTTATTTCTGTTGTGTTCTTGCGGATCTTTTATAACAAGCCTAAATTTCCCCAAAGAAATGTGGATAGTTCCAATTGACTAAAATAATGATTCTCAGACCTGGCTCTACATTAGAATCAATTGGAATTTAAAAATTGCTAATACCCATGCACTAAACCATGAATCATGTTTAATTACTCTGGCACGTAGCCTAAAAATCACTATTTTTTAAAAAGCTGCCTGGGGAGTTCAACATGCAGCTACAGTCAAATATAATGGTATAAGAAGAATTATAGACAAATGAGTTAAAAAGTAAAGTACAATGATTAATATTTCAATATGTTATCGTTATCTTGTTATAACTATTCAACACAACAGACAAAATTACCAGTATGCAGGATTTTCAAATATTAAATAATTGTGATATTTGTTTAATCTTTAGAATTATATAAAATGTTAGACAAGCTAATGCAAAAATAATGTTTCATGGATATGGTTATGTTTCTTTTTTTTAAAGATTGGCACCTGAGCTCACATCTGTTGCCAATTTTCCTCTTTTTTTTTCCTTCTTCTCCCCAAAGACCCCCAGTACCTAGCTGCAAATTCTAGTTGTAGGTTCTTCTAGTTGTGCTATGTGGGAGGCTGCCTCAGCATGGCCTGATGAGCAGTGCTATCAGTCACCAGTCCGCACCCAGGATCCAAACTGGTGAAACCCTGGGCCGCTGAAGTGGAGCGTGGGAACTTAATCACTCAGCCACAGCGTTGGCCCCTATATTCCTTTTAAAATTAGCTGTGGGCACTAGACAAGAGATTGTCATGTCATTTTGTTTCAGAACATTAAAGAAGAAACATCTCTGATACCATTGATTTGGAATGATTCTTGATTCCTATAGAACAACTTAAAAATGAATTTAATCTTCAGTTTTTGGAAGGAGGCTTTAAATTTGGAAATTGAAAAAATGTTTACAGATACACCTGCAAGATCACTTTTTCTTTTTTCTTTTATTTTTTCGTTTTTGGTGAGGAAGCTTGGCCCTGAGCTAACATCTGTTGTCAATCCTTCTCTTTTTGCTTAAGGAAGATTGTCACTGAGCTAACATCTGTGCCAATCTTCCTCTATTTTGTATATAGGATGTTGCCTCAGCATGGCTTGAAGAGTGATGTGTAGGTCTGCACCTAGCATCTGAACCCATGAACCTTGAGCCATGGAAATGGAGTGTGCGAACTTAACCACTGTGCCACCAGGCCAGTCCCAAGATTACTTTTTTTTTTTTTTAAAGATTTTTATTTTTTTCCTTTTTCTCCCCAAAGCCCCCCGGGCCATAGTTGTATATTCTTCGTTGTGGGTCCTTCTAGTTGTGGCATGTGGGACGCCACCTCAGCGTGGTTTGATGAGCAGTGCCATGTCTGCGCCCAGGATTCGAACCAACGAAACACTGGGCCGCCTGCTGCAGAGCGCGCGGACTTAACCACTCGGCCACGGGGCCAGCCCCCCCAAGATTACTTTTTAAAACAAAATGAATTCTATTTTTATGATTTTAAATTTTTATTTTGATCTAGGCATCATCCTAGGTTAGACGATTTCTCTAGATTTTAATAAAATGTATTTTGTGCTACCTGGGAACTTATATTCTAATGGAGAGAGAGATCTGAAATTAGTAAAATTGTATTTAAATTAATGCAAGTTTCTCTAGTTTTGTCCTAATATTAATAGAATTGGAATATGGCTAGTTAGAGTTTCACCAGATTTGGAAAATGAGGTTTGAGACGATCCATCTTAGAATGCTGGCTATATGGGGACTCTAAGAGCATCCAAATGATAGAGGTAGGAACTCTTAAAAGCAAATAACAAAGATTTCTATTGTGAGTATTAATCGGAAGAGACATGGAGCTAAGATTCTTTTGATACTTTTAAATAGGTGAATGGCATGTTCAGGTGAGTTGATTAGACCCCTCTGGTCATGGTGTGGAGGATGTATTGAGTCTAGTAGAAGGCCTGGATTCAATAAGAAGAAAGTTATTAAAATAATTCAAGGATTTGCAAATATCTTCTCCCAATTGTTAGGTTGTCTTTTCGTTTTGTTGAAGGTTTCCTTTGCTGTGCAGACCCTTTTTAGTTTGATGTAGTCCCACTTGTTCATTTTTTCTGTTGTTTCCCTTGCCCGGTCAGACATGGGACTTGAAAATATGCTGCTCAGACCAATGTCATAGAGCGTACTGCCAATGTTTTCTTCTAGAAGTCTCATGGTTTTGGGTCTTACATTCAAGTCTTTAATCCATTTTGAGTTGATTTTTGTGCATGATGTAAGGGAATGGTGTACTTTCATTCTTTTGCATGTGGCTGTCCAGTTTTCCCAACAGCATTTATTGAAGAGACTCTCCTTTCTCCATCGTATGCTCTTGGCTCCCTTGTCGAGTATTAGCTGTCCATAAACGTGTGGGTTTACTTCTGGGCTCTCAATTTTGTTCCATTGATCTGTGTGTCTGTTTTTGTGCCAGTACCATGCTGTTTTGGTTACTATGGCTTTGTAGTATAATTTGAAATCGGGGAGTGTGATACCTCCAGCTTTGTTCTTTTTTCTCAGGAATCCTTTGGTTGTTCAGGGTCTTTTGTTGTTCCATATAAATTTTAGGATTCTTTGTTCTATTTCTGTAAAAAATGTTGTTGGCACTTTGATAGGGATTGCATTGAATCTATAGATTGCTTTAGGAAGTATGGACATTTTAACAATGTTAATTCTTCCAATCCAAGAGCACGGAATATCTTTCCATTTCTTTGTGTCTTCTTTGATTTCTTTCAACAATGTCTTATAGTTTTCAGTGTACAGATCTTTCACTTCTTTCGTTAAATTTATTCCTAGGTATTTTATTCTTTTTGTTGCAATTGTAAGTGGGATTGTATTCTTAATTTCTCTTTCTGCTACTTTGTTGTTAGTGTCTAGAAACACAACTGATTTTTGTACATTGATTTTGTATCCTGCAACTTGACTGTATTCCTTTATTATTTCTAAAAGTTTTTTAGTGGACTCTTTAGGGTTTTCTAGATATAAAATCATGTCATCTGCAAAGAGTGATAGTTTCACTTCTTCTTTTCCAATGTGCATCTCTTTTATTTCTTTTTCTTGCCTGATTGCTCTGGCTAGGACTTCCAATTCTATGTTAAATAAGATTGGTGACAATGGGCATCCTTGTCTGGTTCCTGTTCTTAGAGGGATAGCTTTCAGTTTTTCTCCATTGAGAATGATAATTGGGAAAAGATATTTGCAGACCGCATATCAGATAAGGGGTTAATATCCAAAATATACAAAGAACTCATAGAGCTCAACAACAAAAAAACCAACAATCCAATTAGAAAATGGGCAAAAGATCTGAACAGAGGTTTCTCCAAAGAAGATATACAGATGGCCAACAGGCATATGAAAAGATGCTCAACATCATTAGCTATCAGGGAAATCAAATCAAAACTACAGTGAGGTATCACCTCACGCCGGTCAGAATGGCTATAATTGACAAGACAGGAAACAACAATTGTTAGAGAGGGTGTGGAGAGAAGGGACCCCTTGTTCACTGCTGGTGGCAGTGCAAACTGGTGCAGCCACTATGGAAAGCAGTTTGGAGTATCCTCAGAAAATTAAGGATAGATCTACCATATGATCCAGCTATTCCACTGCTGGGTATTTATCCAAAGAACTTCAAAACACAAAGGCATAAACATACTTGCACCCCTGTGTTCCTTGTGGCTTTATACACAATAGCCAAGACTTGGAAGCAACCTAGGTGCCCATCAAGGGATGAATGGATAACGAAGATGGGGGTATTTATACACGATGGACTACTACTCAGCCATAAGAAATGACGAAATCCGGCCATTTGTGACAACATGAATGGACCTTGAGGGTATTATGCTGAGTGAAATAAGTCAGAGGGAGAAAGTCAAATACCATATGATCTCACTCATAAGTAGAAGATAAAAACGACAAAAAAAAACACACACATAGCATTGGAGATTGGACTGGTGGTTACCTTTGGGGAAGGGGGGAGGGAGGAGGGCAAAAGGGGTGATTAGAGTCACATGTGAGGAGATGCACTATAATTAGTGTTCGGTTGGTGAACATGATGTAATGTATACAGAATTTGAAATATGATGTACATCCGAAAAAAAAAATTAAAAAAAATAATAATATTAATTCAAGGAGAGGCGTGGCCGAAAATATGGCCTTTTGCCTCTCCTTCAATATTTTAGGGAAAAGAACATATTGAATAAGATTCTTCTGCAATGAAAAAAAGTCCTCTCCCAGAGTAATTGCATTAATGGCATCACCATGAGCAATGGCAGTAAGACTGGGATGAGAGCACAACCTACAAATAAACTTTTCGGACTGTAACAGACAGACCCATGCACTCTAGAATTTTTAATGCACAATTTCCCACTATTTTTTAAACAAAATTGTTAGTAAAATAGGATATGGACTTTGTGTATATATATATTGTTGTAAAGGAATATGCTTTGTAATCCTGAATTCTACTAATCCACATAAATTAAGCCAGGGATTGTGTCTGACAAAAAAGATTAAATTTAAATAAACTATGTCTATCTGGTGTTTTATTTGCCTCCTAATAGCCAAAATGGATAGACTACTAGGCCATAGAATTTAGTAAATAGTAGGATAAAATTTTTTGAATGAGACCTAGCCCTGAGGTACTAGTGGTTAATGTTCAGTGCTGCTGCTCTGGTGGCCTGGGTCCATTTTCCTGTCACAGAACCATGCCAACTGTCTGTCATTTGCCATATGCTGGGGGCAGCTAACATAGAAGAACTAGAAAGACTTACAACTAGGAAATACAACTATGTACTGGCATTTTGGGTAGAAAAGAAAATATTTTGAATGAAATACCGTCAAGAAAGGGTATATATGGAATAGTATAATTATAGTGATACACTTTATTTCACTGTACCTTTGGTTTGTATTTTAGAAATAAAGGTCTGGATTTGTTTCATGATTAGAATAAGCTTTTAAACTTGTGACACTAGCATCTTGAATCCAACTTGACTTTTCTGAATTGAGTAAAGGAATATCATCTCAATAATGTAATTATGTTAGTATCACGGGATACCACATTAAGAGGAGATGGCCCAGTGAGAAGTTTATTCTGGTTGTGTGCCAGAAAAGTATTAAGCATCTCCGTGGACTTCCAAAGATCAGATAGCTTTTCAGTCTTTTAGAGCCTGAGAGACTTCCAAAATACAGGGTAACATATGCCAGAACTGTGGATAATGAAAAAAGTACTTTAATGTAAGGCAACGTCTCAAAGATAACTGGAAAATATTGACAGTAAAATTAGCATAAGAGAACAGCTCAAGCATATTAAAATAGTATCCCAGTTATGTAAACTTTATAAATTCATGCTTCTAGTATGGTAACTAAAAGGATCTGTTACTGAAATTCCATCCCATTATGAAGTCAAATGTCCTTTTATTTCCATTGGGAGAAATTCAGTCCCAGATGCTTTTCTTCCCCTTTCCTGCCAGTGGAAGTTCCACATTTGTGCCCAACCACAGAAGAATCCTGTTTTACTGAAAGCCCTAAGAGACTTTTTATCATATACTATTCTCCAAAGCCTTGTTACAAAATCCAAACAATTTTACACTATAAAATGCTAATAAAAGTCTTGGGGGACCAGCCCGGTAGCGTAGTGGTTGAGTTCACACACTCTGCTGTGGCAGCCCGGGGTTTGCAGGTTCAGATCCTGGCCGTGGACCTAGGTACTGCTCATCATGCAAGCTGTGGCAGCATGCCACATACAAAATAGAGGAAGATTGCTGTAGATGTTGGCTCAGCCACAATCTTCCTCAGCAAAAAAAAAAAATTCTTGGGTTTCCTTATCTACAACTATTTTCTTCTCATCCTTATATCTACCTCAGTAGAGGATACTCTTCTTTCCATGTTGACTGATTATGTTATGTAATGTATGTAAAGGAGTGTTGTATGATATGATTTTAGAGTAATGGTTGTGTTTCAAAATTCATTCTGAAGGTAATTCTGTTTATTTTTTTGAAGCTTTCGATCATAATTTCAAAGATATAGATGACTATCATTCTCTGAAGATTTTCTGCATGATGCTAAAGAAAGCTAGGATGAGACCGTTACTCTTTGATTGCTTGTTTCTTTCTAGTAGTATGTCAGGTTCTACACAAACATTTATATCATTTAATCATCGTAACATTCTCATGTGGTAATTATCATTAAAAATGCTAGATTCCCTAAATACTCTAGAATAAGGAATGGTTTGCATAGAGTCCTTCGTTTATTCAACTACTCATTCCAGTATTTTCAACTTTGTTGTTCCTCTGTTCTTTTGTCTTCTCATTTGACCAAACTCCAATTTGAACAAATGCAGCTATCTGTGTTTTCTGAGTCTACATCCAATTGGTAACAGCCTCTGAAGGAAGTCAACCAACTGTACAGGTTGGTATCCTGTACACTCATGGCCTCCTACCTTAACTGTGCTACAGAATGGTTCTTTATGTATCCTTAGCTAATATTTCATAACTCTCCAAAGATGCTGTTTTAAACCTTTACCCTTTTCCACTCACAGAATCTACCCACTCCTTCTGTCCTTTCAATAGATCTACTCATCTCTTAGTTCTCCAAGAAATATAATTTATAGAAGAAAACCTCTAACCATAAAACCCCAGAATTTACATATGTCTGCATATATAAATTCCCATTTCTTTCCTGTCATAGTAATATAAAGGCTGTCTCTGCTCTGTATAGCTTATCACTGGCTTCACTCTAGAGCTCATCTTTTTCATATGCTCAGAGACTTGATTTTCTGAATTACCCTCTATCATTTTTATGTCTTAAAGTTTTCCCTCATTTCAAGCACCTTTCCATCAGCGTAAGAGAGAGATGAATAAACTTAAAACATACAAAACAACCACAGCAAACGTTTGCTCAATCTTGTTTAATTCTCCAGCTGCCATCTTCTCCCTCTCTTCCTCTTAAGAGAACCTATATCACATCTTCTTTATCCATTTATCTGTTGGTGGACACTTAGATTGTTTCCATCTCTGGTCAAGCTTCTTTCTTAGTTCTCATTGTATTCAACACACCGTTCCTGCATGATGTTATCTACTCCTCTTACTTCAGCCGCTATCTACATATTGATTCTGAAATGTCTTTTGTTAAAAGACGTCTCTCTTTCTATAGATCTTCTGATTTGTATCTGATCCTTTTCAGAACCTCTGCACTTAAGTATCTTACAAGCATTTAAAAATGATATTTCTAAAATTGAATTCATTCATTATCTTCCTCCTATACCTTAAAGTATTTTCAACCTTAAGTATTTTCCCCCAAATGGCTAAATTTTTGACTTCTTCTTTTACTTCTTCCCTTACATCAAATACCAGACACTACAGACTCTACTGCCTAAATGCCGCTGGGATCTTCCCAGCCCGCTTACCACTAAGCTAGTCCTGCCTTCCAACCAGTCACCCAGAATCACATCTTATTCTCCCTCTACCTACTTTATTCACTTTAGTTCTCTGGGGCCATTTGTTTTTTTCCAGCTTTATTGAGACATAATTGACATATCTATAACATGATGAATTGATACGTAGCATTGTCCTTAGGGCAAAATTTAAAACGACCTAATAAGCCTGTTAGAGCCTTTCCTGAAGGCTATCTTTCTTCCTCTCCTATTGCTCTTGCCCTTAGGTTATTTGCTTTAGCTATACTGAACTAATATCTCTGAATATGCTTTATTCTCTCTCACTTATTTACTTATTTGAAACTCTCTCCCTTGCCCAGCATGTTCTCTGTGTAAACTCTACTTTCTACACACATGCATACACATAAACACACACACATATACATACACACTCCATCCCCTTGTCTGCCTAGTTCCTTCTTACTATTTAGGTCTTATTTTAGCTACCACTTCCAATAGATACTTTCTCAGACCAATTCTCAGACTGCCACCTTCACCTCTGGATCAGTGTTACAGGTCTCTTCTGTGTGGTCTCTCAGTAGCTTGCCCCCCACCTCTACACAGTTCTTACAACCTTTTATTATAATTACTTATTTACTTGTTTGTATTATCTGTATACCACAGTGTGGATGGGACAAAGGTTACATTTGCTATAGTTCATCATTATCCCTATTTCTTGCAAAACAGTGTCTGGCATGTAGGCAGCTCTCACAAGTCTTGGATGCATGCTTCTAATTGCACTCTAGTGAGTATCAGCAATGTCATTAGTCCCTGATTCTTCTCTCTCAGATGCACAGCAATTTCCTAAGTTTGGAGAAATCTTATTTGTACTTATCACATGGTAGGCTTTTAATTGATTTGAGGGTACTATATTAACTAGTGAATAATTATCCTTTTATAAAAAAGCTTGATATATTTTCGGATAGAAGGCTGATGTGTGAAAATATTATTGAACAATATATAAAACTGTATAATCATGATTTTATTTTTTGATATAGGTAATGAATTTTGTAGGGCGAATAAAAGAATGAGAGCAGAAACCACCTTCTTTAATTCTTTTATATTTATCTCTAGTACATTGTACATTTCCTGGCCCATTTCTGCTACTCACTTCCCTTGAATTAATGAATGCTAGAAAAATCAAGGATGACATCAAGGAGCTTTTGACTTCTGAGTTCTGCCTTGGTGAATGGTTGCATAGTGATTTCTGACTTTTATGTGTGGTCTTCCAAACCCTGAAAATGGTCTTTCTAAGGACAACTATAATCCTCTAACTACCAACCTCTTTTTACTTTTCATCCTACTTGAGGTCTCTGTCAAACCTTGAAAGTTTCTCTTTCTGTAGCTTTCCTTTACACCTATAAATTTATGCCTTCTTATTCAACTATGCTACTATTTGTTTCTTTTGATAAATGTTTTTTATTTTACCACTGATTTTTAAATATTGTTTTTCTTTAGCAGTTTACATTTGACCCCTCTCTATTTTCATTTTCACTGCCTCCCCAAGTTACCAGCTATATGGTGATGAGTACAAAAGCAACTATATAGATTCTATCTGTCATGCCAGACCTTCTAGTCTCATGTACATAACTGCCAACTGGACCTCTTGACCTGGTTAAAAGCATTTAGAAGTCAACAAGTTAGATAATAAGGTCTATTTTTATCTCCCAGAAAATTATCCAAAGATTTTGCTTTTTTTTTAAGCCATGATTGTTTGACTTCCTATTTGTTTTAGTATATAAATGCTAGATAGGGCACGCATTGATAAAATATTTCCTTTGGGTGATGGGATCTGTATCCAAATAAAGAGAAAATGCTTATTTGGGTAGCTGGATCTACTTAGCAGGACTGAACAGACTATTGGGATCTGTACGTGTATACACACATGTATGTGTATGTACGTGGGCTCTGCTGTTAGTTTTGCTTGTTTGTTTGCTTTTCCAAACAATAGTGGTTTTTTCAAGCCATTAAACCATGAGACAGGTCTTTAATTCTTAAGTGAACGTAATAAAAATATCATCAGGATTTTGAATGGACCAATGATCACATGAGAGAAAACTAAAAAGAAGAGCAGAGATATAAAATTAAAAGTATGCTATAAGGCCATTTATCCTCCACTTATCTAGTCTTTCTTCATTTTTTATGCCTCTAGTTGGACAAATTTAGTGAGCGCTATATTTTGCAGAGTAGTTGAGTTGTTGTTACTAACTAAATAAATTAGTTGCGTTTAAAATAAGGCAACAATAAGAGGATAGATATTATAATTAAAAACACAATTTTATGTATATATTTAGTATTAAAGCAAAGGCCTCCGAGGGTATCATGGCATATTACTATTCCAAGGAATCAAATACTGAGCATTCCGTATGCAAAGGATCATTAAGTAACCAAATATAATAAATGCATATTTAAATTCAACAGCTCATAATATAGCTCAAAGCTTATCTTATAAGTATCAATTATATTATATGCTTCATTTATTAAACAAATTACGCATCTTTTAAATTCTGAGACTGTTAGCAATCTGAGACATGTATGCTGCGCTTTATGTATTTGGAAATTGTTGTTTTAGAATTATGTGGTAGTATTTTGTATATGCAAGTCTTTTTCCTCAGTAGAAAAAGTAGGAAACAAAGTAGTTAATATTTTGTGCAATAGTAAAGTTTGATGAGGATATTTGATATCAAAGGTGCTGTATCTAGCAATATTTTTCCACTGTTTTAAATATTTCCTCACTAATACTAAATAGTTGGTAACAATTACCATACTAGTTTCCTTGTATATGCCAGTCTTTACAATGTGCCTGTTAAGTAGATCTGAGGACATACCAAGGTATAATTAATATAATTATTCCATGAGTAATTATTTAGCATATGTTTAGAAATATAACTGTTCAAAAATGGATGTTCTTCCCAGAGACTGACTAGATGGACTATTATCATATTTACTGTGTCAACAAGGGCCCTTTTATTCTTACTATATTGCCAAGGAAATATACAAGTGAATTGGTTACGCAAGGCTTCACTGTCTTGGAGAATTGCAAAGGACATATTGACCTCAAAACTTAACTAAAAATTTAGCCACAAACATAATAGATTATCATTGTAACATGTTATTTTAATTTTTACCTGAAATGAACTATCTTAGCTATATGCCCAAATAAAAGATTTAAGAAATCAATTTACTCTTCATCACATATTAGCTTGCTCATATATAAAATGGGAATAAGTATAATCTTGTATAACATGAATACAGTAACTCTTAAATGAGCTATAATACTCATTAACACAGACCATGCATTTTTACAAGACCCTGGTTATGCTAGGTATTGCCTAGTGCCCGGGCTTGCAGCAGTGAACAGGCCAAGGATATTGTCTTCCTGGGCTTAAATTCCAGTATAACTTGGGATTTCTCATCTTGTTTCACCGGAGTCTGGAGGAATCTACAGATAGTCTTTAGCACTCCTATAAATCCCACGATAAGATGTAACACATTTTTATGTTCATAGTAATTTTTTTGGCTTTTATCAGATCTTCAAATTGATTACTCACCACCCAGGCTGACTGAAACAAACCAACCAACAAACAAGACTGCAATTAGAATAAATCTTTGTAAACTGAAAAATGCTTTCTACATGTTAGATATTATTGTTAATGACTCATCTCTATGACTGACAGAGTGCCTAAGTCATGAGAAATTCTGTGCTACTGAGAGTGACAGTTGAACTCTTGTATGCCTGGAGATACCACTTAGAGATGTAAATCACTGATGATTTTTCTCCCTCTTTATTGGTAATAAGATAAAAGGTGTTTTTTTACTTCGTATATTAAAAGTTGTAAAGAAATTTTTCCATACTAAAAGGAACAATGGAAATATGTAAGAAACAATTATTAGGTCTGGTTCACCCCGCGTTCTTAGAACTGCCTCTTTCTGTTCCTTTCTTCCCTAGGCACAACATTGCAGAAAATATACCTTAGAATAAATTTTGGATAATGTAAACTGAATCCCACCATGTGCCACATCTCTGAGCCCTGTGTAACTGATTAGCCCAGAAGGAGCCAAATCATTTACTTCTCTAGGTATCTGGATTTTTGATATGGAGGGAAAGGCTGGGTTTCTCTTTGGGTTGCTGTAATTGGATATTGTGAGGTGGGCACGTAGCATCTTATATGTATAATAGAAAAGCAGAGAATGTCTGTCTTCTGTGTCAGAGAATAATGATGCTATGGAACTGGCACCTGTAGAAAAACAAAATTGAGAAACAAGAGAGACAGTCCGGGGAGTGTTTTCTACTTCCTTGTTTTAGGCTAATACTTCAAGTTTCCTGATGGGTTTCAGTGAGACACCTGTTTACCATTATTATAAATCACTGTTTTCTTCTTGAATTTAAGCTTTTATTTATGTTGCATTTTGAGTTCTCACTAACAAAATTTAAAATCTACTGCTAAATTTATTGATTGTATCAATAATAAAATTTCTAATATTTTTCATCACATATCATATATATTAGGTATTTAATAACTTATTGGTAACATTGTTCCTTATTCCTCAAATAATCCCGGTATAAAATTGAATATATAGCGGGTCTGGCCCCGTGGCAGAGTGGTTAAGTTTGCGCGCTCCGCTGCAGGCGGCCCAGTGTTTCGTTGGTTCGAATCCTGGGCGCGGACATGGCACTGCTCATCAAGCCTCGCTGAGGCAGCGTCCCAAATGCCACAACTGGAGGGACCCACAACGAAGAATATACAACTATGTACTGGAGGGCTTTGAGGAGAAAAAGGAAAAAAATAAAATCTTAAAAAAAAATTGGATTTATAGCAAGGTGCATTTAACTGTATTCTTATCCTGAGGCACTGCTGTACTTTTAAAACAGAATGGATTAGTAATAACATCTTGAGTAGCTGCTGTGGGAGACAATTCTCTATGGGTGTCAAGTTTCCACACATCTTGTGAAGAAAGTACTGACTGCACACTGATTGTCCCAGACTATATTTTTAAGATGTTTGTATAGTGAATAGCCGTGGAAGATAGACACAGTGCTCACGTTTATAGCAAGGGGCAAATTTGCTTGCAGTCTTTCAAGATGACAGTGTCTCGTTTTGGAATAAAGGGCAAGCATGCTGACCAAAAAGATTTAGATTCTCTAAGCTTGGGTTCCCTCTCCCTGTAATACAACCCCCTCATGTGCAGCTGTCTTCTGGCTCTCTTTGTGGCACACTGTGGGAACTGGCGCTCTGGGAAATGGTGGGAAAATGCTGATACTCCGTCTGCTATTATTTCTGTGAGTAATAAACTGTCTTTCATCTCTAACCCAGGAGTCTCATGTCTTCTACCATCATCCATGGAACTGTGACAGGCTAACTTGTTAGCTTGCAAGTAGGATAAAGTCTGAGAATGTTCATAGTTTTTGACACATTTCTTGTCGAGTTTTTAATAAATTATTCGTTCTTAATAATAATTTTGTCTAAGCATAATTACATGTACCTTTGATGGTAAAGAAAGAAGCTCAAATTAATCAACACTACCCAGGCTCAGTCAAAGGTATTATTTGAACTCTGGTTAGTTTAAAAATGTATAATCTGTATGTCAATTATTCCTCAAAATATCTATATCTATAGATATACAGATATAGATAGATACATATATTTTATATATAGATATATATAAATATAAAATATCTTGGTACAGTCCCACATACTAATAGGTGTATTAAATCCCAGTTTTCAATTATATCTGTCAGTTACCTTTTATTTATCGAATTTGTGTTTGTTCGTGTGTTTCTACTTTATTGTTGAGTTTCAATCATCCATTAATCATCAGGAAAAAATAGAATTCTTAAATTGTATATTTACTATTCTGATAGGATTGTCCACAGTTTAATACAAAATTAATCACAAGTCTTGGTTAATGTGACTATTTGACATTTTGTATTTACAGTGCTCTTATACACATTATTAAAGCTATTATTTAAAAAATTATCATATTTTGTTAAAAATAAAGAGGCATAGAAGAGGCCTCTGTTGCCCTTGCCACATTTTGTTAACTCACATCTGATTTCTGTGGCAGACAGTTCAGTAGGTGCTCAGACTCACCCTGCCATGTCAGTGTCCCCCTCCAGCATAGACAGTATAATTTTTTTTTTGGTAGGAAGATTAACCCTGAGCTAACTGCTGCCAATCCTCCTCTTTTTGCTGAGGAAGACTGTCCCTGAGCTAACATCCATGCCCATCTTCCTCTACTTTATACGTGGGATGCCTACCACAGCATGGTGTGCCAAGCGGTGTCATATCTGCATCTGGGATCCGAACTGGCGAACCCCGGCGACCGAGAAGTGGAATATGCGAACTTAACCGCTGCGCCACCGGCCACCCCGGCAGTACAATTTTTGGACTCAGGGCCTTCTCCAAAGCAGGGAGCTCATTCAGCCCTCAGCTTTTATGCAAGCAAGGCTGAATTGCTGGGGAATTAACACCCCCAGGGAGAGTTCTAAATGAGGAGGAATGATATTCTGGATATAAATGTCCATGTACTTCTTTTTTCAAGGTGTACAACTTTGGGAAGAATTTTGTGCACTCTTTAGGTCTCACCAGAATAACCTCTCTTTCTCACAGCAATGATCTCAGCAAACGCAATAATGTCTTCGTATGGGAATTTCCTCTCTCTTTGATTCACTATTGAAGCTGTCTCCTTCCTGCCTCCAACTTTCACCTCCTGAATATACCAACATATCACCTACAATCCTGCAACCAAGTGCTTACCTCAGGCTCTGCTCTGGGCAGAATGCAAACAAAAGATGTAATTCCACTAAAATTTATTGAATATCTTCCACATATCAGGTGTACCACATACTTTAGCTCCATCAGAAAAATCCTATGACATTTTCTGTTTTCCCAGTTTTACAGAAGGGATATAAGAGATGACTATCGAATCCAGCTGTCTTAATCCAGTGTTCATGATTTTTTTCTATGTAATCTAAGTCTACAATATCCAGTCAGAGCCACGTGAATGTTAGGTTAAAAAAATTACTGAGTGATGTTCTTGGACCGATAGTATCGAAAGTAATTCTCTATTCTAAGACCTGCTCTGACTTTCAGTCTGGTTTATTCTACAATCTAGGTTTCTCAAGTTTGGCACCATTGACATTTTGGGTTGGATAATTCTTTGCTTTAGGAGCCTGTTCTGTGAATTGTAGGATGTTTAGCAGCATTCCTAGCCTCTGCACATACATGATTGTAGCACCTTCCCTTCCCCCAACACGTGATAGCAAGAAATATCTCCATATATTGCCAAATTCCCCTGAGGAGGCAAAACTCCAAATCACCCCCCCCCCCCCCAAAAACACACTGCTCAAAACCACTGTACAAACTAAGCTCCCAAAGCATAAAGACACTTTTGTTCTCGGCATCTTTCACCGTGGTTGACACGTAATCAGGGCTTATTAAATATGTACTGCAGAAAAAGAAAGAATAAATCCCTTGGAATTTAAAAAAACACTGTAAAAGTTTATAACTCATCTATTTAAAGAGTCAGATATCTATTCAAAGAGTCATTTACAAACTATGTTTTTCACCTTGTCTGTCACATTTTGATTACTAAGATTGTGTAAATATATTCATGATTTTCCATGTTTTAAACAACTCACCTCTACAGTAAAAAATTCTCAAAAAGAGAATCTTGATTTTTTTCTATTTCAGCTAAAAACTTTGAATTGAGTATTAAACACTCACATAATAAAGTATTTTCAAATGACCATAAATTTGTGTGAGCTCAGAGAAAAGCCTCCAACACTTGTAGTTGTTGATGACTTGTGCAATTCCCATGTTTTTCATGAATATATCTTCCATCAGAGTTTTTCCTTTTTCTGCAAAATATATTTCCACTTATTGAATGGTGTAAGTTTTTCAAACCCAGCAATTTTCATGGCACTTTATGAAAATAAAATGGTAAATCCATAGAAAAATAGGTGTAGTTAAAATTGAATTCTCATGATTTATGAGGTCTGCAGAATGTCTAAAAGTAAGACCTATTAGATAACTGCCTCAGGATGAAATGTCATTACATTTTTAACACTTAAAATATAATAATCTCATCAAATTTATCAGCAAGATGTGTTTCAATGTTTTCAGGGCATTTAAGAAACAAACTGAGCATTCTTTTTTTTTTTTCATTATAATATGAATGTTACTTTTCCATATTTTCAACACCTAGGATTTTATATCTTCATGAAATCAATGGTTTAGATGCCCTGCCATGGTATATTCAAATAAATCACATTTATTAGAAATGTTTATTAAAATCAATTCCAGGGATAATTTTTTAAAGCTACTTTCTTTATGCCCCTGATACCTGCTTTAGCAGAAGCAAAACAAAACAAAAATTTGTGGATTAAACCAGGGTTTGATATAAGGTGTGAATATGTACGGATAGGGGATTCTAAGTGTATTTTAATAAGATATAAGCACATTTCTACTGCCTAAAGTATCTTTATTCCGAAACACAACTTCTAAGTTTTAGGTCACAGCAGCATCCATTCCAACACTCATCAGAGAGAGGCATTAGCATGAGGCCCCCGGAGCCTGACTACCTGGCTTCAGTTTCCCCTGCCTCACAGCCAACAGAGTGCAAGCTCCTCAAGAAGAAATTTTGACTTGCTTTGTTCTTTGATGTATCCCAAGGAACTAGAGCAATTTCAGGAACTTCGCAAAGATTCAGCAGTGAATGAAAGAATAAATAAATGAAGTTTTTACTCTGCATATTAGTTTTCTCTTGCTGCTGTATCAAATTACCACAGTCTTAGCGGCTTAAACAACACAAATTATTATCAGACAGTTCTGGAGGTCAGATGTCTGACATGGGTCTCACTGGGCCAAAATCAAGGTGCCACTAGGGCCCCATTCCTTCAGGAGGCTATAAAGGAAAATGCATTTCTGGGTCTTTTTCAGCTTCTAGAGGCTGCCTGCATTCCTTGGATCGTGGCCACCTTTCCTCTTCCAAGCCAGCACTGGCTGGTTAAGTCTTTCTCACATGGCATCACTATGACACTGACTTTTCCTCTGCTGCCTCCTGTTTCTTTTAAGGATCCTTCTGATTATATTGGGTCCACCTGAGTGATCCAGGGTCCTCTCCCTATCTTGAAGTTAGCAGATCAGTCTCATCAATTCCATATGCACTCTTAATTCCCTCTTCACATCTATGTAGCTTTTATTTCCAAGTGCCGAGCATTAGTACATGGACATCTTTGGATGGTAATTATCCTACTTACTACATTTGCCACTCAACAATTATGCAATAGTAGGTAAATTATTTAACCACGTTGTACCAGTTTCTATGTCTATAAAATGTTGATCATCAGAGGACCTATTTTATCAATTTGTTGTATTAGGTTTTTATACATGAATCTCTTGGGATAGTATCCAGCACGTTGTAGCACACAGTAAATGTGGTTCTTATTATAATAAGTGTGTCCTTTTGAAGCTAAAATTTTATATTCAATTCTTGACTTCCACTCTTGCTTAAAGGAGGCTGGATTGATGACATCTGCTTAAAGTTCTTTGAGTCCTTAATGACATTCAGTCTGAAAAGGGGAAAGTTGAAGGCAATTTCAAGATTCTACCCTCAAAAGGAAGATCTTCATGGCTTTACATGCTGAAGAAAACCAGCTAAAGATATTATCAGAAAAGGTAAACATGTTTGCAGGGTAGATGAAGTAATGAAACTCTTAAGTAGTGTATATCAAAAATAGATAATCTTCAAAAATAGAAAGTTTTGGTACCCTGCCTTGAATGTTTCTCAAACAATAGGTGTAAGAGTGGTATGGGAGGAATTAATTAGATCCAGTAAGGGACAATCCTTCAGATCAATGCCATAGCAAAATACAAGGCATTACTTATTCCTGGAGAATGAGTGTTTAGATACTTGAATTAATCTTTTGGCCTCTCAGCTAAACGAACCAAACTATCTCTGCATCTTCGCTGGGGAAAAGTGAGATGTAGCAATGACAGCCGTTTGTCAATGGGAGGAAAGGTTACTTGCTGATTGTGTCGCAACTGGGACAGCGGCAACAGTAGCCATTTCCTCAAGATGCAAATAATTTTATGCAATTTAATTAAATAAAAATTAAATAATTCTTAGTATTTTCTAATGTACTTTTAATTTGAAGTATGGGTTTACTTGTTCTCCAGTAGTCCTGTAAAATATAATGTTCAGTATTCTAATTGCTTTATTTCATTTCCCCTGAAAGAAGAAAATTATTTTTGAGCACACTCTGTGTTCATTTCACAGACTGCTCTCTGAGTATAAAAACACACTTATTTTCAAAATAAAATTTCATTGCGTGGCAAAGAAATTAAACTTAAAGGGAAAAATTGCTTTTAAAATACAAAATCTTTCTATGTTGTTTTTCAAATTTTACTGGCTATTCTATTCAAAATAAAACTCAACTATTGCTTTTCTCTTAAAATGGGAGAAAACTTCTTTTCCAATGCAACTTGTGTGAATTTTGGCCATGCATTTAATTTCACCATGTCTTATCTTCCTCATTTGTTAAATGGGCATAGTATTACTTAGCTTCCTCTATCATCATTGTAAATATCAAATGAAATGATAGAAGACAAAAAACTTTTAGACTAAAAAAGTTTTTACACATGAGTTATATTATTTAATGTTTTAGTTCTTTTATTGCATTGCATTAGCTCTGTGAGTTAACTGTCCATTTGAATTTCATGGACAGTATAGCTTGGCAGCCTTGTGGGGCCAGTAACTTGGCGTTAGAGTTATGGGTGGCAACGACAGTCATCAAACATGTAAAGGATTTTAATGTTTAAAATACAGCCCTTTTATTCTTTTTTTTTGACGTTAAAATTCTGAATTTCTTCCAAGGAAGAAGTGGGTAGAAGAATTTAAAACAAAAACCAGAAACCAAACCAATAACTGGAAGCAGATTTTCGGTCAATATCCCGATACTACTACCACTACTGCCACCCCACCACCAATAACAAGAAGGACAACAACAGTCAAGCTTCACTTTTATCATGCCAGAAAGGTTCCCAATGCTTTATAATAAATTATGTACAAATGTAGTGGTTTCTCCATATATGTAGATCACCTATATTATTTTTTACTTAACATATTTTTTAAAATGGGTGTAGCCCAAATATTCCTATTTACTTAAGCCTCCTCTTGAGAGTTGTTATCCTTGAAAGAATGGATATGTTTTTATTGCCATTTTGTCACTTTTTCCTTTTTTGGGGTATTTTAGTAGTTCTTCTCAGTTCCTTTCTTTTTCTCTTGCTCTCTTCCCTTGTGGTTTGATGGCTATCTTTAGTAATTTGTTTGATTTCTTTTGTCTTACTTTTTTTCCTGCTTGTTATAGGTTTCTGGTTTGTGGTTACCATGAAGATCCTATTTAATATACTATGCATATAACAGTCTATATAGAGTAGATAGACTCTTTAGCTTGACCTCTTTCTAAAATCTCTACTTTTCCACTCCCCCCTCCCACATTATATGTTTTTCACATCATATGTAGTCTTTTGCTTAGTGTGTGTCTTTCCATTACCCTCTTATCATTGAAATAGGTGATTTTAGTACATTTGTCTTTTAACCTTCATATTATCTTCACAGGTAGTTGATCTGTTGCCTTTACCATATTTTTACCTTACAAGTGATTTTATTGCCTGTTTTTTGTTGTTGTTGTTTTGGGTTTTTTTGATAATTTTTTGTTATCTCTATTTGTGGTCATTGCTTTCCCACTTAAATAAGTCCCTGCAGCATTTCTTGCAGAACTGGTTTGTTGGTGATAAACTCCTTTAATTTTTGCTTGTCTGGGAAGCTCTTTATCTCTCCTTCCATTCTGAATGACAACCTTGATGGATAGAGTATTCTTGGTTGTAGGTTTTTTCCTTTTAGCACTTTAAGTATGTCGTGCCATTCTCTTCTCTCCTGTTGGGTCCCGGCTATAATTTAACAAGACAGGAAACGACAAAGTTTGGAGAGGGTGTGGAGAGAAGGGAACCTGTTCACTGCTGGTGGCAGTGCACACTCGTGCAGCCACTATAGAAAGCAGTATGGAGTATCCTCAGAAAATTAAGGATAGATCTACCATATGATCCAGCTATTCCACTGCTGGGTATTTATCCAAAGAACTTGAAAACACAAAGGCATAAACATACTTGCACCCCTATGTTCATTGTGGCATTATACACAATAGACAAGACATGGAAGCAACCTAGGTGCCTATCAAGGGACGAATGGATAAAGAAGATGTGGTATTTATACACGATGGACTACTACTCAGCCATGAGAAATGACGAAATCCGGCCATTTGTGACAACATGGATGGACCTTGAGGGTATTATGCTGAGTAAAATAAGTCAGAGGGAGAAAGTCAAATACCATATGATCTCACTCATAAGTAGAAGATAAAAACAACACAAAGAATAAAAAAAACACATAGCATTGGAGATTGGACTGGTGGTTACCTTTGCGGAAGGGGGGAGAGGAGAGGGCAAAAGGGTGATTAGGGTCACATGTGAGGGGATGCACTATAATTAGTGTTCGGGTGGTGAACATGATGTAATGTATACAGAATTCGAAATATGATGTACATCTGAAAATAATAAAAATTAACAAAAAAAAGAATGGACATGTTATGGCTTGTTTTATTTTTTTTTTCTAGTCCTCATGATAATAAAGACAATTATGGAATTTTTAGAAAGTTTATCAACATGTCTCCTAAAATAAGCTCTTGCTCCACTGTTGATTTGCTAACTACACTTTGGGAAAGACTAGATGCATTTTTATTCCCATTTAAGAGATGTAAGAGGAGAGGCTTATAGAGGCCGCATAAGGCGTCTAAAGTCACGCAGCAAGTCAGAGGTGGAGCTTTCTCATCAGTGTAAAATTCGCAATCTAGTAAACTGTGAGTTTATGCCTGTTGGTATACTAACCCAAACTCATACCATCTCACCACCTGTTAGGGAGTTTTCAGAGTGGCTTCTTGTATTGAGAAAAAGACAGGGCCAGATATTCACTTAAGCCTTAAAAAACTTTAAAATGCCAAGTAATAGAGCTTGTGTTGTTTGTCCCTGGATTGTGCATTTTATTTCTCATATATCAAGTTATGCATTTGTTTGAAAGCATCATGGCATTTATTAATTATCCAAGCTGAATTCTCATTTTCAGTAAATGGCACCTTACACAGTGGGGCCATGTCAAATAGGAGCCTTGACTAGGGAACAAATGTCAGGGTGGTAAGGAGCCTGCTGAGTGTTTAATAACTACAGATGAAGTGCACCGTTAGTGTTATAAAGCATCATTCCATCACCCAGTAGGTTTCCTTTGTAAGTAAAGATAAAATGACTTGGACAATCTGTACTGAATCCATCAGCTTTAACTGTCAAAGCACCAGGCAAGACAAGATTTCTTCAAATAGAATGGATGCTCGAGAAGAAAGAAGAATAAAAATCCATTATCTAATAAGAAATAAAATAATTTCAATTTAATCAATGACTGCGCAATATCATGGCTTTGTGAAATGAACTTTGGAATATGAGCACACTCATAAGTTATTTTTGAGCCCTACTCCTTCTCTGTATGAGGTGGAGATAAGGCGTTGGAGAGGTGTGTGCATATACTATAAACTTATTTGTGTATTAGAACTCTGAGGGAGACAATGAAAAACATTACAACTAATTCTCGAAGAAAAGAATTCAGAGATTTTAATATGCCTGTAGGTCTCCCAAAGGTGGAGAATATAAATGAAATGAGCACATTGTAACTAATAAACCATTGTACATGTCACCACAGCAAGAGGTCTTTCTCTTAGCAAAATTCTAATGTTTTGGACATTGTCCTGAATTATGGCTAAAAAAAAAAAAAGGCAGTCCTTAGAAAGAATTGTGAGTGAAGAGGAAAAAGCTGGATTAAACATGAAATTTCATAAACATTTTGTTAACATAGATTATGAGCTACCTGTTTAATGAATACTAGCTTTAATTCTTGCAACAATCCTGTGAAATAGGTAGTGTTATATTTAAAACTAATAAAATGATGCTCAGCTGATTTAAGTGAATTCAGATTCAGTCAGAACAAGGGAGATCCAATCCAAATCCATGATTCTGTCATGACACCACTCTGGCCCAGCTGTATAGTCTTCAAGAGAAATATGGGGCAGTATAAACCCTGTGATCAGGTAATAGAGGCTGTACTGACCCTGGCTAGAAGACAAAAAAAAAAAAAAAAATCAGAGTATGTTCCGTGGGCAAAACTACATGAGCACGGAGAACTTTTATGCGAATGTTAAAGAATTACTTGGAGAAGCCATAGCTGGCATTCAGTTAAGGAGAGAGAGGAGAATGGAGAAGGATCTTGGAATGAGTACACCAGGAGCGTCCTTGGCTCAACTCCTGAAAGCCCCATCAATAGAGCTTCTCTCACTCCCTCATTGCGCTGCCTGAGATGTAAAATCATCTTGTCTAGGACGCTTCATCCTCTTTAGTAATCTATACTGATCACGGCTATTCTCTTATTCATATCGGAGGCGTGACAGCTAACACGGGGTTGAGGAACCAGCAGGTTTGGGTTTGAATTCTCATCCTTCCCCTGAACAACATGCACAATGTACCTAATTTCTCTGAATGAGCTTCTCTGGTTTTAGTTTTAAAACAGGGATAGAACCACTTCTCAGAGGATGGCTCTGAGCACTAAATAAAGTGATGCACTTCTGCCCTCGTGGTCAGTAGAAAATGCTTACTATTGCATGAGGTTTACAGAGCTTTTTTCCCTTGTACCACCAGAATTTTTCTCTTAACGTGGTTACTTTCAACTCAAGCGACAACTCAAGAGAGTGGTCTGTTCTCTTGCAGCTGAAATAGCTTTCAAGTTATATCGTTCATTCTTAGAGTTTATGATGACAGATTTTATCATCTTTGTAAATAAACAAGTAACAGCAACATAAAATATCCTTACTTGACTTAATAAGCAGACATCGGTTCCAGGGAAAAAAGAATTGCCTGAAAACATAGGGTAACTTCATGAAATAGATGCATTCATTACCAGGTGCAGCACCAAAATTTGATCTGTCTGCTTTTTTCATTCATTCTTATAAAATGTCTAATTTCTATGTTCCTTCAAAATTATTAAGACTTTCTTTTTTAATAAAGGAGAATTTTTTTAGGGATGAATACATGTGGGAAAGAAAACAGCACACACTTTTATCTACCCTCAAGTCTAATAATGTAGTGACTATAATTAATATAATTAATTTAGGAAAATATCTCTAAAGTTTCTGAGCAATGAGAAAATGCTACTTTTCAGGAATCCAATGTCTGAGACAGAACACAGTATTTTTTCCTTAAAAGAGCACAATAGGATCTACAATCTTGATAAGCATATAATATGACTACTATTTATACTCAAACAGATAGTGATGGGTTGGCCATTTTCTTTCCTGATGAATCTATACCATAATAAGTACATCAGGCTTTCATCTGAAATTAGCTCTACAAAAATTCAGCTTTCAGTTAAAATTGTAGCTGAATACAAATTAGAATCTTTCTTTGTCACCAATTCTAGCATTATCTTAGCGTGTCACCTTATTAGCAGTAATGACTATGTTGTTTTTACATATTTTGACATCACTTTATTAAAATAAGAAGGAAATAATAGGGTCCAAGTCATTTATAACCAATAACAACTTAGCTGTCTTGTCAAATTTCCAAAAAATTCACTCTTTATCTTTAAATAAATCTAAAAATATTGCTGAAATTTCTCCGAAATTTTATGAGACCAATGCTATAGTTTTTTAAAATTAGAATTTTCTGGATGCTTTTGTTCATAAGAATACCACTGTGATTAGTCAGTTTTAGAGGCTTCTAAAACATGGCCTGTCTTTCTTAAATTGTCAAAAAGGAATGATTATTATCTATTCATAATTATATATGAATATATTTTAAAAAGAAAAACACTGAAAAGAAAATACAACAAAAAAGCTAGAGAGAAGATGTTTTGTTTGATGTTGTTGACTTTAATTAATGATTCATAGATCTCCATCTTTAATGTCAAAATGTGGATCACATATCTATTGTGATGTGTTTCATATGTATCTTTGTGCTAATAAAAATGCAAGCAGATCAGGGTTAGGTAAAGTCGGAAAGAAGACAAAATTTGTGTTTCCCAGACTCTGTCTACCCCCTTTGAACCCATATTGGAGGATATATCATTCTTTCAAATTTCCAATTCAGTTTTGTATGGAGATTAAAAGAGTGGCTGTAAATGGAGAAATATGATGTCTTTTTAAGTGTGAAGTGCTTTGATGCTTATGTCCTAATTATTCCCAATAAGGAACTTATTGTTTTCAATCAAGAAAGTAAGTTAAAGTTGATGGAATTGTTTTTCCAGCCAAGAATATCTATTTTCTTCGTCAGTAAAGATTTACTAGAGTACGTGGAATCTTAAAAAGCTGAACTCACAGAGACTAGATTGGTAGTTGCCAGGGGCTAAGAAGTTGGGGAAATGGGATGATGTTGGTCAAAGAATACAAACTTCCAGCTATAAGATGAATAAGTTCTGGAGCTCTAATGCATAGCATGGTTAGTGTAGTTAACAATACGATATTGCATACTTGAAAGTTGCTAAGCG
Source organism: Equus caballus (assembly GCF_041296265.1). NCBI lineage: Eukaryota > Metazoa > Chordata > Mammalia > Perissodactyla > Equidae > Equus > Equus caballus. Next base: position 96,890,030 of record NC_091686.1, read on the forward strand.
ATCTTAAATGTTCTCACCACATAGACGCACACAAAAGGTAACTATATGAACAGGTGAATGTGTTAACTAACCTTACTGTGGTTAGCATTTCACAATATATACATGTATCAATCATCACATTGTACACCTTAAACTTACACATTGTTATTTGTCAATTATATCTTAATAAAGCTAGAAAAACAAGATGCACTAGAATACCATTTACTTTTTGTGAGGAATTAACTTGAGAGTGTATTAACCTGAGCCTAACTTGAGATATAATAAAATTATTCCCCAAATGTATACTATTTTGCAAAAAGAGAGGTATTTATAAATTAGAATAATTATTCACAGAAACAACATTTCTAGGAAATGGTTTATTTTAGGCTTTATGCCTTTTTTTGTTTCACATTTGAGAATAAAAGGTGGGGTGTAATTGTCACATAGAAATGTCCTGGGGCAGCATACCACTTCCTATTGTCCTTGCTAAAACTCTATGTGTAAGTGCACCCCTTCCTACATTCCTCTTTTTTTAAAAAAAAATTATCCTTGGAGGAAGAGAGTGGCAGAAAGGTATACTATAGATGAGAATTTCCTAAATGTTACTGAATACGTATTTAAAACCCCAAACAAAAAAATTCTATATGTATAACAGTATGTGTGTGTCCATTGCAATCACAGAACATAGAGATAACTATGAACATGTTTTAGTAATTGTGGAACAAAGAAGGAGGTAGCAGATTTATAATTTAGAAATCCTAAGAAATTGTTAATTAAGACGTTTAGGAAAGGGAAGGAGGAAGTATTTTTAATCATTTAACATTGTAATAATAATATACAATATTTTACTCTGTTTTTCTTCTTAAATATAAGCATTTGCCCTATCACATAATATTTGAAAAAAATAATTTTAAAAGAACTATTGAGATAAAAATTTAATATTCTTTATCATGGCTACACCACAGTTTTCTTAACCATCCCCTTTGGTTTAAGTAATTTAGCTTGCTTTCAAATTCTCAGTTGAAGATTATGCTGCAAGGAAAATCACTGTAGGTAAGACATTCTCTGTAATTAAGAGCTTATGTCTCAATCCCATTCACCTTTGACTCCTGGTCATGAGAAGGATCGGGAGTCATATGAGTCATCCCAAGTACAAAGGCATACACAAAAAATGCCATTTGATTTTTCAAACATTCCACTTAGGAGAATTTAGAATAACAACATTTAGTCTTCTGTCCTTCGGGACTCCATTAATATTAATTAAAAGGAAAATGATTGCTCATACCTTACATTTCTACAATCACTTATACCTTAATTTACTTAGTGATTTACAGTTTACTGTTTGAATTTTTCAATGATTCCATAACATTATCTTTTTTGCTAGTGTGATTCAAAAAGAAAGCTTGGTTAATAATCAAAAACAGAGATAAAGAACCTAATGAAGAAACAACAGAACACTGGTACATGGAAAGAAACAATAAAGGATAGAATAAAGAAAAGGTACAGATAGGATATGAACATTAATACTCTACATTTATTCACATAAACTTTAAAAAGAACTTTCACATGTTACTTCACTCTTGGCAATAACTGATTGTGATATTATCACTATTTTGTAGGTTAGAAAACTAAGACTCAAGAGGTACCAACATCCGAAGTAGAAAATCGGATACAATTATTCAAATCTTTTTTTCGGAAACATCAAACTAAGGGATCTGAGGGAAGGCAGCGAGAGAGACCTGTGGAGGGAGAAATGAGTGAGGGAAAGTTTTCTTTAAATAGTTGAAACACTTTGCATAGTCAGAAGAGCAAAGTCTTATTGGTTCTTGCAATCACTGACTCTCAAATTCCCTGTTTTTCAGGATTGCGGAGTATTGCATCTAAGAGCAGAGGGGCCACAGGGGATCAGAGAAAACTCTGAAACTCTGAATATCAATATATTTCTTTTTAAAATTTATTTTTTGCTACTTTAAATTTAAATCATATATCACATTAATAAGAAATTAAAAGAAAACCTCAGGATATATTCCATCATGCCTTCATATATCCTTTTTGAAAGTTGTAAAGCAAGATTTTGAAATTGACGCAAGGTATATGTAAGTCTCAGTTTTGTAGAAAATACAAATAATTTTTTAAAGCACTTTTACCGATAAATTTATATCCAAAATTTACTTTTACCACCCCTGCTGTTGTATATCAGTTCCATGGGCATGAGTAGGGACATTTACAAATATGGTTTCATCTGTGCCTTCTTCAGACACTCTCATCCCACCAGCAAGTTTCTGAGCTCTGATTTTTCCCCAATGATAATGCTTTACCTTATTTTCATAGGAAAGCAAGAAAATGCAGGAAATATTTGGAGATGTTTAAGATGGTTCATTCTGTTGCACTCCTTCTTTGATGATTTTTACCAAATACATTCATTTAATGTCATTGGATATGTATTAAGAATGTTCATTTTTTGGTATTATTTTGGGCTACATATCTTCTTGAGATGTTTTTACTTAGAATACATAACATATATTGTTATATAAGGAATAATGGTGAAGAAAAAAAGTATAGTGATGCGGTCTTGTGCTTATGTATTACTAAGGTTTAGGAACTCTTAATTATCACTATCCAGTGTCCAAAACTGTTAGCTCTAGTAATAAAGAGAAAATAATATAGTATTTAAGATGGATAGCTGAAGGTAGAGGCAGCAAAATTGTACATAGAACTCCACAGGCCAATGGAGAAAAATTAAATGTGTAAAAGTGCTACGGGATTTGGTTTAAATCTCAACAGAATGGAGTTGTCATAGACAAAGTATAAAATTTGTTAACGCATGCTGACCCTCTTCTCCTCTCCAATATGTGTTTATAGTGTGTGAATATTCTGCTATGAATTCTGATCAAGGGTCACGGTAATTGTTCATTAAGAGGTCTGACTGAAGGTTTGACACGCATGGATTAACAGTTTTCTCATTTGAGCATAAGAAATCACTTGGTGAAAAACAGAATTGAATGAGTAATGTCCTTTTGGGGGCTCTACTGGAATCTGAACTGTAGCCTTTTGCCTCTCTTTAAGGACGTGTGTTGAGTGATTGTCACTGTATTATAAGCTCTACTCAAGTTAAACTTCCACGTATATGGCTAAAAATTAAGCTCTTTGAATTAAATCTTGTGATTTGGTTCCTCTTTAGCTATCACTGCTGTTTTTGGAAAGGCAGTCAGTCGGACAAGAAAGAAGGAAGATAGAAAGAAAGACAAAAATGGAAGGAAAAGAGGAAATTAGAAAATGAGTAAAGGAAGATGAGTAATGAACAAAATCAGGAAGTAGGGATAAAGTAGAAGAGTAGGAAGAGATGGAAGAAAGAAAAGAAAAGGAAAAGAAATTAAATGAAAAGAGAAGAAAAAGATAAGTAAACTAGAATTTATTGAACATCTGCCCCAAAATTCTACTGGATGGGTTCCCATGGTTATCTCATTTAATCCTTAGGAACTTAAAATCTTTGTGTAGGTAAAATGTAAAATGCATGTCAAGTTGTCTCCAAAGTCCATACTTTAATGACCATCTGCTCTTCATGTCCTATAAAGTCGGCCCTGGATCACGTGTACTTGGCCTCATTAACCATTGTGGATTAGACTAGACTTGGACCACTTGCCCTATCAGGACCAATCAGTTTATCTAATAAGCATTTATCTTTGAGTGCCATCGTTCTAATTGGTCTTTGCCAAATGCTTGAATTGATAAAGTATATCAAGTAAAAATTAGAGCAAATAAATCTCTGTGGGGACAAAAAGACTAGAGAGTAATTAAATACAAAGTCAGAGGCAGAGACAAGTGGCCACACACACTTGTAGAGATGGAGAGAATGGCCTCAGCAACATGATGCTTTTCAATGCCTAATCCTGGCCTTAATGTTCAGTTCCATGAAAGACTCATGTATTCTTTTCAAAAACTCATTTTTTTCTTAACCTATTTTGAGTAGACTTTCATTTGCAGTTGAATGATTTCTGACTGTGGCAATGATAATACTCTCTATTTAAACAAAAAATCATGAATTACAGTGAAAGAGCCCAAAGTGAGACTGCTAATGTGTCTAAACAGTGTTCAGAAACACTTACACACCATATGCAGCATTAATTTTTCCCTTGTTGCTATATTACTTAGTAAACTGTCCTTTACTATGTATTCTCTGCCCTAACAAGCCTTCACTATTCTGAAAGGCAGAATTCATGTCTTATCTCTTTTAAATTTCCATTTTCCATGAAAACCTAATATAATCCTCTGTATGCACAGTGCACATTGTTTTTTACCCCAAATTATTGTAATTAATTATGTAAGCACAATGGGAAAACTTGTACCTGGTAACTTTCTTATCAGAAGTACTTTCAATAACTTATAAACTTTTATGAAAATTAAACTATGGCCACATTAAATACTAAACAAAATACTTGCCTTATTCATAACTTACATGAAGTATATTATAGATTTCCAATTTTGCAGCGTCAATGTAGACCACCAGCAGTTACAAATGCTAAAAAAACCCAGTTGGTTTTTTGGTTCCAAACACTCTAAACACAGTCCCTTTGAGTACTACATTTTACGGTCCTGCCAGCAATATACGAATGTTCTAGTTACTCCACATTTTCAGCAATTCCTATTATCATCAGTCTTCTGATTGAAGCCATTCTAATGGATGCATAGTACTTACTGTATTTGTATTAATTTGCATTTTCCTGATGACTAATGATGAGAATCTTTGCATGGGCTTGTTGGGCATATGTATATTATCTTTTGTGAAGTGTCTGTTCAAATATTTTCCCATTTTAAAAATTAGGTCATCTATGTTCTTATTATTGAGATATAAAAGTCTTTTATAAATTCTAGATAAAATAATTTGCCATATACATTGTGAGTATTTTTGTACATTCTATGTCATTCTTTTTCATTTTTAATGGTGCATTTAGAAGTCTTTAATTTTGATGAATTCCATTTTATCAATAAGTGAGTGGATGTTTATGTCAGTATGTTTTGATCTTTGCCTTCTGCAACGTTATGAAGTTTTTCTCTTATGTTTTCTTTAATAGATTTTATAGTTGAAACTTATTTTAAATCCATGATCCACTTGAGTTAATTTTTTGTATGTGTGAGGTAAGGATTGAGTTTTATTTTTTTATCACATTGAAATAACTTTTCACCTTTTCCGGTGATTTCTACTCATATTTTTGTAATTCTCTTCATTCTATATACTTTGAGTCTGTTTTCCTCTTTATAGTTTAAGATGGAAATATCTTTGATTTTAGATCTACCTTCTTTTTTAATATAAGCATTTAAAATTGTACATTTATTTCTAAACACAGCTTAGATAAATCCTACATATTTTGATATATATTTTTAATTTAGTTAAGATACTTTCTAAATTCCTTTTGATTTATGAAATATAGATTATTTAGAAATGTCATTGTCTAATTTTCACATATTTTAAAATATTCCAGATTTTCATTTCTAATTTAATTCTTTTGTGATGAGAGAACAAATTCTGTATGATTTCATTTCTTTTAAATCCATTGAGAATCATTTTATATCTTAACACACCATCTATCTTGCTGTCTATTTCACAGCAATTTGAACAGAATTGATATTCTGTCACTGTTGGTAGAGAGCTCTGTTAATGTCATTTGAGTCAAATTGGTTGAAAATACTGGTAAAAAATTATCTCAGCTTTTATTTCTCTGAAAATGTGCTCTCTTGCCATCATTTTTAAAAAATTTCTTTTTCTGAATATGGAATTCTAGTTTTTCAAGATATGTAAAGTACTTTTTGCTCAGCACCTTAAAGATGTATTCCTTTTTCTTTTGTCTTGCTTAGTTTCTAATGTGAATTCTGAAGTCACACAGATCAATGGAACAAAATTGAGAGTCCAGAAGTAAACCCACACGTTTATGGACAGCTAATATTTGACAAGACAGCCAAGAGCATACGATGGAGAGGAGAGTCTCTTCAATAAATGGTGTTGGGAAAACTGGACAGTCACATGTAAAAGAATGAAAGTAGAACATTCCCTTACACCATGCACAAAAATCAACTCAAAATGGATTAAAGACTTGAATGTAAGACCCGAAACCGTGAAACTTCTAGAAGAAAACATAGGCAGTACGCTCTATGACATTGGTCTGAACAGCATATTTTCAAGTCCCATGTCTGACCGGGCAAGGGAGACAAAAGAAAAAATGAACAAATGGGACTACATCAAACTAAAAAGTTTCTGCACAGCAAAGGAAACCGTCAACAAAACGAAAAGACAACCTAACAATTGGGAGAAGATATTTGCAAACTACGTATCAGATAAGGGGTTAATATCCAAAATATACAAAGAACTCATACATCTCAACAACAAAAAACCAACAGTCCAATTAGAAAATGGGCAAAAGATCTGAACAGAGATTTCTCCAAAGAAGATATACAGATGGCCAACAGGCATATGAAAAGATGCTCAACATCATTAGCTATCAGGGAAATGCAAATCAAAACTACAATGAGGTATCACCTCACGCCGGTCAGAATGGCTATAATTAACAAGACAGGAAATAACAAATGTTGGAGAGGGTGCAGAGAGAAGGGACCCCTTGTTCACTGCTGGTGGCAGTGCAAACTGTTGCAGCCACTATGGAAAGCAGTTTGGAGTATCCTCAGAAAATTAAGGATAGATCTACCATATGATCCAGCTATTCCACTGCTGGATATTTATCCAAAGAACTTGTAATTGTTTATAAATAGCTTTCAAATTATAATGTTTTCACTGAAAATGTGACATATTTTGAGAAACAATGAAAAAGTTAAATAATAAAAGAGGAATGTAGTGACTGCAAGCTTCTGATCTATCAATTTACAAAAAACATAGTTAGATGAGTTATTTGATTAAATGCATATTTATGGTTAAGAATACAAAGCATAAGACTAGAAGTATTAATAATAGCTTTTTCATTAATATACGTCCTTTGTAAATAGTCAATTCCTTTTTTGTGTTCTCTACTTAGATAGTGGAATAATGCACTTACCACAAATTATTTTTATGAGTATTATTTAATGGCTATAACATAGTACATATGTAAATGCTATGTGTTAGCATCATATATAATTCATTGCCCAGCTGAGCTTTCATCACAATTCAAATTCACTTAAGAATAATGAAGCTTCATCCTTAATAAATCATCAAATTGTCTTCTAATGAGAACAGATTTTATATCTGCTTTTCATCTAAATCCTTCTAATATAAAGCCTGTGATGATGATGATTTATATGCTTTCACCATCAGTCATAGTTATCTATTGCTGTATAACAAACCACCCCAAAACTGAGTGGCCTAAAATAAAAACTATTTATTAGTTCATGATTCTGTGGGTTTGTGATGTGGGCACCACTCAGCTTGGACAACTAGTTTCTGCTCCACATGCTGTCAGTTGGGTTCACTCAGCATTTGTAGTCACTGGGTGTATTGGCTGTGGTTGTGTAGTTTCCAGAGGCCTCACTCACTTGCATGGGGCCTTAGCACCAATAGCTGGTGAGGCTATGACAACTGAGCCTCTCTCTCCACAGAGTCTCTCTCCATTTCATCTCTTATCCTGAAGGATTCTAGCCTGAGCCTCTGCACAGGCAGTGATCCTCTGAGAGGGCAAGAACAGAAGCTATAAGATTCTGAAGTCTTGGATTTAGAAGTCATACAATATTTCTTCAGACACAGTCCACTGGTCACAGCAAGTCGCAAGGGCAACCTACATTGAAGGGCTGAGTAAATAGACTCCACCTCATTATGGGAGAAGACTCTGTGGGCATATTTCATGTGCTGCACTATTAATTTTTAAACTACTGTTTCTTTGAAATAATGCCATGAATTTTTCCCTGAAATTTATTCCAAATCTCCATTCCCAAATAAAAATTCCTTTTCAATTTTAATGCTTCTAGAACGTTTCGGAAACAAAAGGAAAAAATATCAGCATGTTTTGGGGCTGGCCTGGTGGTGCAGTGGTTAAGTTCATGCACTCTGCTTTTGCAGCCTGGGGTTCGCTGGTTCAGATCCCGGGTGCAGACCTCTGCATCACTTATCAAGCCATGCTTTGGCAGGCGTCCCAAACATAAAGTAGAGGAAGATGGGCACGGATGTTAGTTCAGGGCCAATTTTCCTCAGCAAAAAGAAGAAGATTGGTGGCAGCAGTTAGCTCAGGGCTAATCTTCCTCAAAAAAAAAAAAATATCAGCATGTTTATATAAACATAGTGGGGGATAAGTTAAAAGACTTTTTTAAAACTTTTATGAGTTAGAAAACCTAAATTGAAATCTTGATTCCATCTCTTATTAGCCACATGATTAACATCAAAGCGTGTACTTTCTCTGAATCTTTCTTTCCACATTAATAAAATAGAGATGTAAGATTTGAGCCTGGGTCAAAGAAATATATAAAGCCAGTTAGGAAACCTAGATAACGCATCAAGAATTCTAAATGCAGAAAGAGTTATGCAAGTGTAAGGTAATCATTTTATTCTCAGGATACTTCAGTTCAGGCCACGCTCACGCTAGGGAATTTGGGATAAACACATCATGTGCAACTACCGTATATCTCACTTCTATCAATTGTCTCCAGTTCTTTTTCTGCAAGTGGTGTTGCATTGCAATTGATGTCAGTTTTCTCCTAGGCCTCCATTTAGAAAATTTCACTTAGCGAAACCTCATAAAAAGTCTTTTGGACCATAACAAACTATGTAACCTTTTGAAATTGCCTTTTTTCACTCTGTAATTCTCTGGATATTTACATAGGTTATTGTTTAGGTTATTGTGTGCCACAATAGTTAGTTCCCTTTTATTACTAACTAGTATTCTATAATATGAATGTACCACCGTTTGTTTAACCATTAACCTACTGAAAGGCATCTGGGTTGTTTCCAGGTTTTGGCTATTTCAAATAAAGCTGCTTTAAACATTCATGTAGTTTTTTCAAGAACATAGGTTTCATTTCTATGAGATAAATCCGAGAAGTGCAACTGCTGAGTGGTATAGTAATGGCATATTTGTTTTTTAAGAAACCATTAAGTTGTTTTCCAAAGTGACTGTATGATTTTACATTCCTAGCAACATATGAGTGGTCCAGTTTCTCTGCATCCTTATCAGCATTTGTTGTTGTCACTATTTTTTATTTTAGTTATTCTGATCAGTGTTTAGTGATATTGTAGTTTTAATTTTCAATTCCCTAATTGCTAGTGATGTTGATATACTTATTTCCCATCTTTATATCCTCGTTGGGCATATTTATGTGGATTTATTTCTGCATGCTCTATTCTCTTACGTTAATCTACCTGTCTACCCCTCTGTCAATACTGTACCATCAATGATTACTGTAGCTATATAATATGCCTTGAAATCATATAGACTGATTCCTTAATCTTACTTTAGTCTTCTTTTTGAAAATTGGTTATTTTAGTTCCTTTGCCTTTCTATATAATTTTCAAATTATCTTTTCTATACCTACGAAAATATCACGTGGGTTTTTATAGGCTCTATATTAAACCTACATATCAGTTTGGGAGAAGTGACATATTTTCCGTGTTGAGTCTTCCAATTCATGAACATGGTTGTGGTAGGCATTCTAATTCCGAGAATATGTGTATTTTTCATTTGTAAAATTATCATTTGGTTTTGTTTTGTGTTATCTATTCATTTGCTGATAGTTTCCATTTTTTGCTAAGACTATTTTCTGTTTGTTTAAAGCATGATACTAGCTGCTTGTTGAAGTGTTTTTACAATGGCTGCCTTAAAATCTCCGTTAGATAATTCTAGCATTTCTTTCATCTAAGCGTTGGTATCTTGATTGCCATTTTTCATTCAGTTTGATATCTTTCTGGTTCTCAGTACGACACGTGGTTTTCAATTGAAATCCTGGACATTTTGAGTATTGTAAGACTCTGGCTTTGCTTTAAACCTTCTGTTTTAGCTAGCTTCTTCTGACAACACTTTGATAGGAAAAGGGAGTTCTCACCTCTTTACTGCCAGATGTAGATGAAAGTCCAGGTTCCTCACTTGGTTGCAGCTAACACACGATGGGGGGAATCCTCGTTACTGCTGGGCCATTTGGGCTCTCCACTGGTCCTCCAGTATACCTCCCTACGTGGGAAGGGTATGACTGCCTCCTCACTGCTCCTCATGTGGCCTCCACTGACACATGGGAGAAGCAGCTTCATTACTGCTGGGTGGTGGTGAAAGTCCTGACCCTCCACTAGGCCCCCTCGGATAGCTCCAGTGACGAGGAGGGAGGGGTCACTCACTACTGCTGGATCAGAGTGGAAGTCCAGACATCCCACATGGTCCCCCCGACTCCACAAGAGAGAGAGCTGGCTTTTTAATGAATTATTTTATTTTATTTTATTTTATTTTTATTAAGGTAACTGGTTTATAACACTATATAAATTTCAGGTGTACATCATTATATTTCAATTTCTGTGTAGATTATATCATGTTCACCACGCAAAGACTGACTACCATCCATCACCATACACATGTGCACCGTCACCCCTTTCACCCTCCTCCCTCCTCCCTTCCCCTCTGGTAACCACCAATCTAATCTTTGTTTCTGTGTGTTTGTTTGTTGTTGAAAGAGCTCATTACTACCTACTGGGGAGGAAAGTCTTGGCTCCTTCCTTAGCCTTCTCTGCCACTACCCTGGCTGGGATTTGGGAGGGTGTTGGCCGTCTCCTTACAGCTTGGGAAGAGTGGAAGTCTAAGTTTTCTACGTGCCCTTTCCTTTGTTGGCATGCATGGGAATGGAGCCATTTTTTTTTTCTGTGACATTTGGCTGGAATAGAATGGTAATTGTCCAATTGTTTTCTATCTAGTTAGGCTGCTCGCTTCCTGGTCCTTTGACTTTAGAGAGCAGGATTTTCATTACAACTGTTTTCGTCTGTGTCCATTGATAGTTTCAGATTGCTGACATCTTCAGTTTCAAATCTCAAGTATGTGAAACAAAAAGAAAACCCAGGGAATTCACCACTGTGTTGTTCCTTTGGTTTTGAGCTCTCTAGCTGGTCTTTCTACTCATCCAGCTTTCAAAACCTTCATGTTTGTTTTATACATAATGTCCAGTGTTTTTAGTTTACTTAGTGGGAGGGATAAAGAAAAGAGAATGCTGGGAGCCTGGTGCCACAGGGACCCACTCCTCTACCCCTCTCTCCAGGACTGTGGGAGCAGGTGATGCTAGGATGAGACAGGAGTGTGGTTTCACAGGTGCCCTCTGGGAACCTGGAGCCGAGGAAGCCGCTTGGAGCAGTGAGAGCCATATGGGGCCTCTGGAGCCCCCTAGGACCACTGGAACTGGCTAGTGACTGGGTGGCCCTGGGGCCTGGGGTTACATGGGTCCCCTAGGAACCTGGAGCTGGGGAAGCCGCCTGGAGCCAACAGAGATGCCTTGGGCTGTTGACGTTAGGCAGCAGGGGAAGATGGGAACCAGGGTTAGCAGGAGCCCACAGGGAGCTGACTGAGGGAGCCAACTGGGGCCGCTGGAGCCTGTACCTAGGGTGAGCCAGGGGCTGCATTCACAGGAACCTACAGGGAGCCCCCAGGGCTACGGGAATAGGCCTGATGCTGGGACAGGTCATCTCTGGTGAAGTCATGTGCTCACTTCACTGTCTTTACTCCACAGGGAGGGTGTCTCTCTCCAAGTTGGTCTACCTGGGCCTGGGGAAGCAGTGACAGGGGAAGTGCGAATCTATCTTACCTACCCTGCTTAACGCATCTTTTCTTATTTTCTGTGCTTCACCCAGGTGTTTTAATCTCTCACATGGAATCCTTAGCTATCAGGAAGGTTTTTTCATGCATAGAGAGTTGTTTTATGCACAAGAAAATTCCTATTTTGCTGACATTGCTCAAAATGTCTCAGTCAAATTCAAAAATAAATTAAATTCCTAGCAGTATTTGATTAGTTACTTTGGATTTATAAGTGAATTTGGAGGGTTTTATGCCTTTACTATACATAATATTTTCCTACTTATGCTGTTTTTTTGCAAGTCTCTTTTCTGACATTCTAGTAGTTTTTAATGTAGCCTTTTGGCATTCTTTGTGAAGTATATCTAGATGTTTCATATCGTTTGTTACTATTATGAATTGGCCATTTCTCTATTATATTCTATGAATTTTTTAACATATATATTAAAAAGTAGCTAATGGTTGTGGGGATGATTGCTATTTTTCCAGTAGCTCTATCACGTGTATGTGTGCATGTTTAGTAGACGATTTAAGAGTGTCTGTTATAGGAAAGATGTCACATAATTATGTTTATAGTCCAAGATGAGAGTCTCTTACTTGTAATTGATGGGTTTATTGTTTTTATACATATTGTTAACATTCATATTTATTTTTCTCTTATCAACCTATTTCAATTTCAAGTATATGTATATTTTTAAAATTTTGATTCTATTCTATGAGTTTCTATTATTATTGACTTCTTTTATGTTATTATTCTATTATATGGTCTTGGTTTACTACTGTCTTCTGCAAGAATCTTGAAGAAATGGCATAATTCTTTTAATTCTGCTGATGACTTTGAGGTTCTTTTCAGAGAGTCTTATATCTCTATTAAACTAGTGCCTAGCAAAGAAAATAGTTTAAAAAATAAATTTAATACTTTTTGTGAGATATAGTTCCAGATTTTCATGTATCTACTTGACTTTGTTAATTTTATATGGAGTCATAAATTATGCTATTTGAATTTTTTTTACATTGCAGATTATAATCAGTTTTGTAACCTAATTTAAGCAATAATTATACTACATGTATTACTGGTTTTAATAGTCAGTTAATAGCCGACAAGTTTATTAAAGAAGGTTACATAGTTGATGTGTTTTGTGTTTTCTAAGATCACACAAATCTGAGAAAGTCTGTCTATGGTTATGTAGACATTGCCTTGGAATCACAAACTTAGTTTTAGAGCTTTGCGTCTATTCTTCTATTTTCTCTTATAGTTTGGTGTTGCAGAAGAACCAATAATATTGCTTAGATTTTTGTTCCTTTATAGGTAACAATATTCTCTTTGCTGAATTTTTATAGATTCACTTTTTTTTAATTTTCCTTGAGAAAACTTCAAAATGATATCTTTAAAGTCCTATTTATTGATGTAAGGAATATAGTTTTCGATGATTACATAAGACTGCTTATGCATTTTGCAGAAAATATAGAAAAGCAAATGTGAAAATTCAAATCTCCCATAATTTCAGGACCAAGAGAAAACTTGAATAGTCAGTATATTTTGTGATTTATTTAAATATATCACTATAATACCACTATAACAAATACTGGTTGATACTATTATCCAGCTTCTATTTGATCTTTTTCTCCTAATATAGTATTTGATCATCTTTCAGTATAATTACATTCTTTTAAAACTACTGAATAAATATATAAGATTTCTTCATACAGATATATACTTAGTTGATTAATAATAATTTTATTGTTTGATTCCTAAGATGATTGCAACTAAGTTTCAATGAACAAAGTGGAATGAACCTCAGATTTTTCCATACTTCTGACTCCATTCTTAGAATAGTTTCCTAGAAATAGAAATAGTAGATTAAAGGGAACATTTAAAAGTTATGTATACATGTAATTGAATTTCCTCCCCAATTGCAGGGACAATATAGCAGTACACAAGAGTATCCATTTTCAGGAGTGTTTTACTTAAAATTAATTTTGAATCCATAGCTTACTGTCAAATTTTAGGCAATACATAGGACAGCTTTCCCTTCCTTTCTTTAGCTACATTTGTGTTGCTGCAGCGCCAGTTTTTTTCTCTTTGCTCTAGGACATCTATTCTGAGATTTTGTTGATCATTTATATGATCTAAGAAAATATATCAACTAGGTAACTTTCTTTAATAAACTTGTTGGCTATTAAATGTCAGTTAGTATTAAAACCAGCCATACATATGGTGCACTTATAGTTTAAATTTGGTTTCAAAACTTCATGGTTTTTTTTCTCTCATTTAAAAATCAAAAGACCTCTCTGTTATTTTTTTTCTCAGTCTTGGGAAAATCTTTCCAACTTTCTTTATGAGTAATTTAATAATCTCTTTTTTAAAATTAATTTTATTTTTATCAGAGTCTGTCCTGCTCATCAAAGATACTATTATAGTTTTAATTCAATAATCACATTATTTTACCTATACAATATTTCCTAACCTTGGAAATCTCCCTTTTCCTGTTTAAATTTTATAGAGATACATTTCTTTGGAATTTTGTTTAGATTAGTATATGTTTTACTTCATATTTTCCAGGAGTAAGTCCATTCCAGATTGTGGCATCTTCCATTTACTTTGAGTCTTCAGTAAGACTGTTTGATCAGTGGAAACATCTAAGCTTTGATGTTACCCATTTATTTGCATACAGATGTGGGCACTACCTGTGCTGTGTTGGCTTTTGTACATATCTGAGCTGAACACTGTTTTTCGTTACTGGGTGACATGCTTGACCAAATTTTACCTGGAGGACCTCCAGGGAGGGAAGTGAAAAAACAAAAACTTGATGATAAATGTCTAGTTCAGACAGAGAGTACGGGAGCAATGGATGAAAGAGCTAAATACACAGGTTACCAGGAATAGCTTGGGGACACTTTTTTTTAAAACTGAAAACATCTTTGTGAAACTCATAAGAATGTGATACTTAACTTCTGTTATAGATCCTGAGGCTTTTTCTTGCTGCGAGTTTTCTTTGCTCTTCATAATACCGAGTATAAACCTCAGGCATATTGTCATGAACTCAACTGTCATGACTTGCTACAGGAGGAGGAAATCTGTGACCTCTGATAGCCTTCTCTGACCAATCAGAAGAAATGAGAGCCCAGACTTCCTGCCTCTATCATCCTTTTAGTTGGGAAGGTCAGGGAGAGTTTCTCAAGATCTCAATCTTTACTTCTAGAAAAACTGTTCTCTTTTTGTGGATGGGAGAGGGAAAGAGGATCAGATGAAGTGAGAGAGGCTCTCAAAACTTCTATCAAGCTCTTGTCATTGAAACTGTATTTATCACACCAATAGTATTTATCTTAATTTTCTGTTTTCCACTCTGATGTAGTTTTCTCTGTTTTTCTTTTCAATTATTTATTTCGGTGAAAGTGTGAAGTGAGGACTATAACATTATGTTCATTCTAACTTCTGTCTAAAGTGTCTGCAGATGTTTATTCAAATGATTTTATTCTCAAGTTAATAAATTTTTTAAAAATAAGATGAATTGTTAGCCAAATTTACTTTAATTCAACATTGTACTTTTTTCTTAGCTCTCTCTCATGTTTTTTATATCATGATTCTTAATTAACATCTAATAAATATTATTAAGTTATTACATTTTGGCGTATAAACTGAAGAAAGATGCACATTTTATGGTTTTGCTCTTTGTCATTCAAGACATAAGGGGCTTCATTTGGGTCGAAACAGTTTTCTCAGTTTCTTCTTTGCGTTTTCTAATTATATTTTACTATTTATTAAGGTCTAGGAATTGCATCTATTCTCCATCTCTCATTTCCCGCTTTGCTTCTCTCTGACTCATTTTCTAAATTCTGCTGGTATAAAAAGTGCTTTGGAATCTTTAAGTTGTCTCATGCCTTTAACAGATTAAAAATTAACCCATTTTTAGTGTGGATGACCTTGTTACAGAACACCCTAGTCAATTGATATAAATTAATATCTTTTCTGAAGTTAAGAAAAATAGTTAAGAGGAAACATTAAGCTTAATTAAAAGTAATTCAGCTCTAATAGCTTGCTTTCTTGACAATTATGCAAGTGACCTGCAGAATAAAATGGTGAAGGCCATTCTAAGGGGACAGTATGGGGTTATTTATTATTCCTGACTATTAAAACCTTCTGTAATCTATGAAAAACCTAATGTAATAGTTGCCAATGACAACCACACCTTCAGAGAATCAACCTGAAGACCTCAGGTTCTTTTTGAAGATGAAATTTTTATTCACCATAAATAAACTTAGATGCATTAAATAAGTAGACCTGGATTTCTTTTCTTCCCCCAAAATTCAGCTTATAGTTTGGTAGTAGCCCTAAAAGTAGGTTTCTGGTTCTACCCAACTGGCTTCCAGTGTGAGAAACAAGGACAGCAGAGTATTTTATAATGAGACTCCCTAGCAGATAGAATTAGGTTCCTGAAAACTCAGAGTTTCTGTCTCAGTGTAAATGCCATTTGGAATATACATGGTTGAGGTCAAAGATTTACTCTATTTTTATTCCTAAGATAAAGCAATGGGGAAAACTCATATGAAAAAGAGAATTTTAATGACATTCTAAGTAACATTAGTTTGATATAAGATTTATCATCCAATTTAATATATCTTTGATTCCTTTGTAAGTTACATTTTTGTTGACCATATCTCATTCATGATGCCAATGAGGATAATTATTGATAAGGGGGAAACAAATGAATATAGATTATAATTGAGAAATATAACCATGTGCCCACTTTTTTTCTTACAATACACATACCTTTACCTTTGCAGGAGTGTCTTGATCTTATTCTGAAGGTTTATCTGAATCTATGTCAATGTATCAACTAAACCAAGGTGTCTGAAAAAAACTATTCCATGAAATATTAATTCTGTAAGACATATGATCAGTGAAAAGCAGTTTTTATAGGAAATTCAAGTTTGAGTAACAGAAGATACAATCAAGTGCAGTAGTTTTTGCACTGCAGAAAATTTCAGAGATTTTAATCTGCTAAAATGCATTTTTGATTGATAAAAAGAAGAGATGGTTGGAACATTTTCCAAAATTGTTTTACCATGACACATGAAATCTTGTGGAATTAGATTTGAGAATAAGATTTAGACTTTCTGAATGTGTTTGAGGTTTTGAAGATTGCATATATGCAGAATGGTCTTTTTGGAAGTCTTTGGTACCTCATTATACTCTTGGAACAAATCACTTATGTTTTCTATAAAGTTTTATATTTAGACTTTTCTTAGTGACTCCTCAAGATAAAGTCTGTGGATATGCTGGAATATGAACATCAGGGCAATAGACGAGTTTGTCTGTTTTGCTCAGAAATGCATTTGCCCTAAAAGAATACCTGGCACGGAATAGGTGCTCAAATATTATTTTTTAGTGAAGGAAATAATAAGTTTTTGTTGTTGATTTTTGAGGAGGACTTTGATTTTCTTCAACAACTTCTGGAAAGCATTGCCTTCCTGGTCTGCTGATGCCGTAGCTCTGTCAAGCTGACCTGAAAGCATGGCATCTGGTTAAATTCTTTGTGCCACTCCTAGCACCCAGTGTGACCAGAGATAGGGTCGGCATTTTGAATACTTTTGGCTGTGGAAGAATTACCTTTGTCAAAACTGGAAATGCTATGTGCTTCTAACCTCTCATGACACTCTTAGCAGTAGCTCTTATTAAATCACTTCCTGCCCAATATAAGATGGCCAAATAGCACCTCACTGCACTGGGTATGGCCTAGAGAGTCAGTACAAATGTAAGGGTTGAAAATAGTGCAAAAGTCAAATAAACAGAAGTCAGTGAACACGAGGCTGACTATTACATTTAGAGAGTCAGTAAGACAAGAGCAAAATTCTCAGTTGCCAAAAATTATACATAAGAAATGAATTCACACAAATTTGAATTTCACCACTGCATAATCCATAGCTGTAGAGAGAGATTATCATATTTTTTCTCTCTCTCAATGATTGCACATCAGTACATAAAAAAGAGTTTCAGTGATATTATTGTGCTCACCACATTTATATATCTCTCACTAGGTGCTTTAAAGGAAGTAATATATATACTTTCATGTATATGTAATAGATATGTATATATGCAATGTGTATATCTCACTTCTGTATTCTTAGAGCCCAGTAAAATGCCTGATACTTAGTAAGTGAAGAACAAAAGTATAGCTTAGCAGAAATTTTAAATTTTCCTCAATTTTCACCAAGATCAGTTACACATTTTTTAATGTACTATTTTCCGAGATAAAATTAAATCCAATTTTAATCACATGCACAAACACACACGTCCTACCTTATGGATGAGCAGAATACTTATCTCATTGAGATAAATTTCTACTGTGTTTTAAGTTGGAGATTTTCAAGTGAATGTTTTCTTGGCTGTTTTAATGAACATTGTTAGAGATATGCATCCTTAAATATTCATAGGAAAAAGAAATATGAATATTTATAAGGAATTGGAAATTTTCTGAATTGGAGGACATTTATTTCTTGGAATTCCAGTGTTGACAATAGCAACAGCTGTATTTCTCTTATGACTTATTATCTTGTTAGGGGCCTTCCATAAACATTTCAAAAACCTCTAGGCATATATGTCCAAAGAAGCCAAACTTTGCATTTGGTTTTATTTAAATGAAATATTTGAAATGCTTTTTTTCTGTGGATATCAAAGTACCATACACTAAAATTAATATATGTATATGAACCAATTTTGTTCCCAAATATACACATGTTGAAAATTTGAAAAAGAACCCAAACTGGTGTTACCATTGGATCAAGTAGTGAACTTTCAATATGAATTAATTGCTGAATGTTTGCAAATATTAATTTCATTTGAATATTTGGAGGATACATACTTAAACCTTAATATTTGAAGTCATGGAGTTATCTCCAAAACTAACTAATGAGTAAAAGCATAAGCTGGAAACATGTTAAGAATTCCTCTGTTTGTACTATCATGGGACATGTATTATTTTTAAAAATCATTTTTAGTCATGAAGTAGAATCCAGGTAGTGGAATTTATATGATACTAGAAAGACATAACTTTTGTTTTGGGTTGCATATGGCTGATTTAATCTTTATTTTCAAAACCAATGGCCCAGGAAATCAGTAGTTAAGGGACATCATCTTTTGATGTTTCTTCAATTGATCTTATTTACACTTCATTAGTTTTTCACTTAATAACAATAATAGGACCATGATAAGTAACATCTGTGGAATACTTTCTATGTGTCAGGCACTTGTCTAAGCACCTTTAGTAAGGAGAATTCTTACTTTTCACATTTTATAGCTGAGGAAATGGAGACTTGAAATATTTGAACAGCTTGCCTAAGATACCTCAGCAAATTGGTGTCTCGAGTTGGGATTCAACCCCTGCTCTGGAGTCGGCCCGACTCCAAAGGGCTGTTCCCTTCAATTCTGCCCTTATAAAGTGTCCAGATGGCCTTTCTGAAAGAAAACAATTCATTAATGCAGACCAAAAACAGGAACTAAGAAGGACAGATTTCTAAGTGAAAAGCAGATGAAATGAATGAAAATATTTGGACTTACTACAAATGCTCACTCAACATCTGTTTATTCATAATTTTTCCATAGTTCTAACAAGATTGGCAATCTTATTTCCCAGAGCACAGAATACAAAGAATACGAAAACTATTTGAAAGAAGCCTGCTGAGTACAAGAAAGTAGTAAAGGGTGTCAGAGAGTAAATAATAAAATATTCCTAGGAAAATCAGGGAAAAACCTTAGCATTGATGGCTGAAGTTACTTTACAAATTGACGTTTGCTACACCTGAGTACATATTAGTTTCATTTGTTTTCTATTGCTGCAGTATTCAGTATTGAACACGCAGAAATAGAAAAGCTTGTTCCCTTAATTATAAAACAAAGAAGAGCATAAACAACAGAAAAAACCTCTTTAACATGTTTGAAAATAGGACCCATAGTTCACCAAAATAATTAATATAAAATACAGAAAAATAGAATATGTTAACTTTCACATAAATGATTCAAACAAGCTATCATGGGGACGAACATGCTTTCAGCTGAATTCCTTTTATCCAAAATTTATTAGCAAAATTTTGTACAACAAAAGTATGGGCTACCACTGTGTGTTGGCGATCGTTCACTTATTTATACAATGTCTCATGCATATTAAGCATTAATTAATTATCTCTATTGTTATCATTATTTTAACTTTGTTTTACCGTTTATTAGCTTCACTACTATGGTCTAATTACTTAATTTATTGACTCAGTTGCCTTCTTTAAACATGGATATAGTAATAGTACCCTCTTCATGGCGATGAGCTTAGTTTCTACATGTAAAATACCTAGCTCAGTTCCGGGCATATAGTGATTTCTCGGGAAATGATGCCTTCACTGAGGTGTTGATTGATAAAGATACTTCTTACAGAGTTACGGTTTTATTTAGAATATTATATTTTCTTTTTCAGTTATATATTCGAGCTAATAAGTTTGTCCCTGTATTTCATTTTACTATAATCTAAAATCTCTCTCTCTCTCTTCATTTTGGAGCTATTGAACATATTTTATACCTTTCCCAGCGTCATTTTATGCCTATAATTTATTATATTATATATTGACTCTAAAATATTTAGGCAATTCTGACTGTGTTTTCTGGATCATTGCACAGAATAAATCATTGATGATTTTAAATGATCATTATGAGTGTTCCAGGAACCAAAGGGACTTATTGGAGTTTATGACAGACATAACAGTAACATGATGTTGATAAAAACTATGGACCTCATTTTAGAAGAAATGTTTCTTTTGAAAATTAAAATAAGTGTATGTGTACATATATGTATATATATAGTTATATATTGTTATATATGTGTATACACACATATATTAATATATACATATAAATATATAAAAAATACATATCTAGATATATATAAAATAAGATGACAATCCTGAAAGTATGATAACTCCTTTTTTTGCTTGCTGGTTGATCTGTGTGAGATCAAAGTGATCAGTAAACAGCTGCAGGTTCATGTTTAGTGGGAATCTTGCCGTGTCCCCTGGTGAAAGATCCTCTTCTTTGGGAAGCAGAATGTCTAAACCCATAAGGTATAAAATTGTGTGGTCAGAAATACAAATTCCTTAAGCGCATTTCTGGTAGTGACGGGGAGCAGAGACACTCTAACTTTCAAACCAGATCCATGTAGTCTCATTATTGGTGACACTGAGCCATATAACGCCAGAAGGTTAAGCTATGTATTGAATCCTAACATCTTCTTAACCTCATAGTATGCCATCTCTAACTAGCTCCTTGTTGCACCTTCAAGAGGCTATTCCAATGCTTCATCAGGTTGCCATCTTCTTGGTGGCGTGGTATACGGTAAAAAGAGTGGATCCACAATCACATGCTCATTGCCACACTTCCCTTGGCCATAAAATTGGTTCCTTAGTCCACAATGGTACTATTTCATATCCCATGTCAATAAATCACACACTGTGTGAGCCCTTGGATAATGATGCTGGCTAAAGTGTTATAGGCAGGTATAGCAAACCATAACCAGAATACCTGTTAGATATGGTCAGAAAGAATTGCTGCTTTTCCAGAGTGGAAGAGGTGTGATATAAACTATTTTTCACAAGTGGCTGGTTATTCTTTGTGATAACAAGAATTCTAAGATGGCTCCTCAATATATCTCCTCTTAATCCACATGACTGTGAATATGCTGAGGTATCATGCCCATGATTATGTTATATTAAATGGAAAAAGGCATTTTGCAGAGGTAGTTAAGTAACTATATCTTAAGTATCTATATGCAATTAATTTGCATGAATGTCAATCACTTGCACCCGTCAATTGACTTTGAGTTAATCACCAGGGAAATTATCCGGGTAGGCCTATTTGAATCATCTGAGTCCTTTAAAGCAGAGAGTTTTCTCCTGCAGGTTACAAAAGGGAAAGTCAGAGACTTGAAGCAAGAGCAGGACTCAACACACTTTACTGGCTTTGAATATGGAGGGAGCAATGTACAAGGCCCTGAGAGCAGCCTCTAGGAGTTGAGAGCCACCCCTGACTGACAGCTAGCCAAGAAAAGGCTAGACTTCTAAAACCACATGTAACTGAGCTCCGCTAACAATTTGCATGAGTTTAGATGTGGATCTTTCCCAGAACCTCCAGATAAGAACTCAGCCTGGCCGATACCTTGACTTTGGCCTTGTTAGATCCTGTATCGACTCTGACAATTGTGACCTACAGAACTGTGAACTAATAAAGACATACTGTTTTAAGCCACTAACTTTGTGGTAATTTGATATGCAGCAACAGAATAATAATACATTCTTTTTGAGGCTCGGTACCATGTTGAGAGCTCAGTGTTTTCCTCGTCTCCTTAGCTGAAGGTTAAAGGTAAACATCTTCAATTCCAGAGGTCAAAGAGTAGACAACATTGGGAGAATTGTTAATGGCACACATACTTCATTATGAAACATTTACATTTATTTCCTTCCACAAGCTAAGCAACCAGTGAGTTAATGGGAGTGAGAAGGGCAATAAGGACACTATTGTATTAAAATGGTCAGTCTATCACTACTCAGGTGCTCCGACTCTCCTGCTGGCTGTCAGTGACCTCTGCTAGAAAAATCATTTTCTTATGGTCTGCATAAGGAGGTTGGAGTTTCCTTAGAGTGTATATCCCAGTCCACAGAAAACTCATTTGGCGCAATCCATGAAAGTCGCAGGGAGATTTAATGACAAATTTTTTACAATTTAACCAAGTAAAGGTGAAAATTGTACCAAAACAAATTCACTTTGGGAGTAGGTGAAGCATGATCCCTTACAAATTCTTATACAAATTACACACAGCAGCAGGGGATGCTCCCTGGTGAACATTAATGTGTGCTGCATCAATCTTCACACTTGTGTCCACTTCCACAGTTCTATCAACATTCCTTTTAACTGGGATCTTATTCCTTCCAAACCTTGACAAAAGTCGATCATTCGCCACTGTCCATGGGTCCGGTTATATCCTTACTTCAGACTGCTTCCCTCTGTCCATAAAATGACTAACCAGATCCACTGCCCAGAGTTCTTCCCACTGGTCAAGTTCCCCACACTTCTCTGTCTTTCAGGGATACCCCTGAGTGGGTCTCTAGTGTACTATCATTCTATCTTTGACTTACTCCAACCTACTGAGTCAACCCATCTGTGAACCAGGCCCAGGATTTCTTCCTCCTCTTATAGCTGTTCATACAGAACCACTCAGGAAGTTATAGGTACAAGTTGAGGGAGAGGCATTGGTGCAATAGTGATAGGTGGTATGTGAGTTTGATGAGGATTATTTTAGACTGGTCACTTTTAAAAACTGCAGACAGGAAGGAGGCTCTGAGGAGTAGAATTTACTTACCCTTTGTTAAGGGACATTTACATTGTAAAGGAAATCTCCATCTGTAAAGATGTCTCCCTGTCTGTACCAGCAAGAAGGGTGGGATGACCTTATCTCTAGAAACTCTTAACCAATGCCAAAGGCAAGGACTTAAATCTGTATCTTATTTACCATACTTGTGTAGTAATTTCCCATGCTCGACTCCCCCTCCACCCCCAACATCTTCCTTTGTCTTTAGATAAAATTAATATTTAAGCTGGTGGCTTCAGCCATTTACTTAATCTGGTTTGATTCCTATCTAAAAGTTATAGGACCACCCAATAACCAGATCCCACCTGCACTGATACCATTTTAACAACATTTTTTACATATTGTTTCCTTTGTCTTGTAAAGAGATAACTCACATACCTATGCCTTAAATTTAGCCCTACCCTCAACCCATGTTGCTCTGGGCTCTGACTGCCCATGCGTCCTGTCCCCATGCTATTCCACACTATTCTCTGAATAAAAGAGCACTACTGCCAGACCTTGAGAGTTCAAGAAATCTTTCTTTCGACCACCTATGTACACAGCTTGCTTGTGTCCTGTGGTCTTCCTAGGAGGCAATTCTGACTATACTATTTCCTATGATATAATCTTCTGAGACTGCCCAACTTTTTGACTTAGTGGCTTTGCCAAAACTGAGCTTATGATGGGAAAGTTTGGTTGCTCAGTCACTTGATGTCTGTTGCTTAGTATCAAATCAGACTTTATCCAAAGCTCCAAAAGATCTGAGTATTACTATTCCCCAGTATAGAGTTAGTACTTTTTGCCATAGATCTCTTTGGGAAGGTGCTAGGGGAGAACTACGTATACCCTTGTTGTATTAAAGGTCCTGCCTCAGCGATCATAAACACCTTCACAGAAGACAGGAGACCATCCATGAAAAACCTACTCTTAACATCATACGTGTTGGTGAAATATTGAATACTTTCCTTGCAATATCAGGAAATAAGCAAAGAATTCCCATCCAAATACTTTTATTCATCATTCCACTGGAGATCCTAATGAGTTCAATGAGACAAGAAAAATAAATAAAATGTATAAACTTTGAAAAGAAAGACGTGAAATTTTCTATATGCATAGACAACACATCTGATTACATAGAAAATCCCAAACAATATATAAAAATAAAAAGAACTAATAACTAAATGTAGCAAACTTTTAAATACAAGGACAATATAAAAATTAGTTATATTTCTGTATACAGATCTTCCTCAACTTATGATGGTGTCATGTCCCAAAAAACCCATCATAAGTTGAAAATATATTTAGTACACCTAATACATCACAGCTTAGCCTAGCCTACCTTATAGGTGCTCAGAACACTTACATTAGTCTACAGTTGGGCAAAATCATCTAACACAAAGCCTATTTTATAACAAAGTGTTGAATATCTCATGCAATTTATTGACTATTGTGCTGAGTGTGAAAAACAGAATGGTTGTAAGTGTATTGGTTGCTCACCCTCATGACCACGCGGCTGACAGTGAGCTGCTGCCACTGTCCAGCATCACAAGAGAGTCTCCCACTGGATATCAATAAGCCAGGTCAAGATCAAAATTCCAAATTTGAAGCATAGTTTCTACTGAATGCATATCACTTTCACACCATTGTAAAGTCAAAAAATCATAAGTCAAACTATCATAAGTTGGGGACAATTAGTAATAGCAACAAACTTGGACAATAAAATGAAAAGAAATAATTCCATTTAAAATACCATCCAAATGAGATACATGGGAATAAATTTAACAGAAGACATTGAATCTCTCTATACTCAAGATTACAAAAAATAACAAAGAAATTAAAAAAGAAAAATTATACTCCATAAAACATGTTACTGAGCAAGGCCTTACTGCCCAACGCACATGGAAGCAAATACTATGGCTCTGGCTTTTGAGAAAGGAAAAGACTTTATTGTGAGGCCAATTGACAAGGGAACAGAAGCCAAGGCTCTCAAATCTGTCTCCCAGGTCTAAGGATCAGGGTAAAATTTAAGGAGTTAGGGGCTACTAAGATGCAGCTTGGCCCATGTAAGCTGATTGGCTAGTCTCGAATCAGTCCATATATGATAATCAAGCTACTTGGGCTTCTGGAAGTGGGATTTTCCTTATTGAAGGAAGATTCCTTGTTCTGGGGTCATCCTGGGGCTATGGGTTCCTCCCTGGCACATGTGCAGTGCTCTCTCTGTTATTGAACAAGGTTTGATTAATCAACAACTTGTTTTAAGGAAGCAAAACTAGTTCAAGCTGGTCAATGTTTTATGGGCTGTTTCAAACATATATATTTAATATAGGTAAAACGCTAATTCTCTCTAATTTGACCTATGGATACAATTTAATCCCAATCAAAACTGAGCTCATGTGTTTTAGAAATAGACAACTGTTTCACTAATTTAATGGAAATGATATAAGCCTAGAATAGCCAAAGAATTGAAAAAAAAAGTTTAGAGAATTTATACTATCTGATTACAAAATTAACTATAAAGCCTCATCCATTGCTGGTGGAAGTATGAAATGAGAAAGCCACTTTAGACATCTATTTGGCAGGTTCTTATAAAATTAAACAAACAACGACCTTATGACCCAGCACTTCTTCTCCTAGTTATTTAACCAAGGATATGTAAACCTATGTCCTCAAAAAGTCTTATCCTCAAGTGTTTACAGCAGGTTTATTATAGTAGCCTCAAACTAGAAATAACTGTCCATCAACAGAGAAATGGATAAACAGTGTGTGATGGTGGTGGTGATGGTTGACATTCATGTAATGGAAAAGGGCACAAGAAAACTTTCTGGAAGGATGGAAGTGTTCTGCATCTTCATTAGGCTATTCGTTACTTAGGTTTATATGTCTTTCAAAACTCTTTGAATCATATACAAGATCTATGTATCCCACTGTATACAAATTTTCTCTCAATAAAGATAAAATAAAATGTGTGTATGTCTGTATGCCTGATGGTGTTTTGTGTGTGTGTGTGTGTGTGTGTGCAAACCTTAACAACAGAATAACAAATCCTTTCCAAACACATAATTTTGCTTCTCCTTTTAACACTCACACACATAGACATCATATACTTTTATAATTAGAAAAAAGTTATTCTGTTTTAAGCATTGTTTTGATAGTAATCCATTTCCTTTAAATGAATGGTATCTGAAAAACTATTCACTATAGATTGCAAAACGCTTAATCTAAAAGTAAAAAATAAATAGTATATTTATTCTTGAATTACACAAATTGGATGTTATTGATATGATTAAAAGAGAAATATTTTAAAATATAAACATACTAATTTTCTATTGTATAACATTAGTTTCCTATTGCTGCTGTATCAAAACATCATAAACTTAGTGGCTTGAAACAACACAGATTTATTATCTTACATTCCTTTAGATGATAAGTCCAACACGGGTTTTACTGGCTAAAAGCAAAGTGTTGGCAGAGCTGCAGTCCTTCTGGAGGCTCTAGAGCAGAATCTGTTCCCTTGCCTTTTCCGGCTTCTAGGCCACTTGTACTCCTTGGCTCATGGTCCTCTTCCTCCATCTTCAAAGCAAACAAGGGCAGGTGGAGTCGTTCTCCTACTGCATCACTGCTCACACTTAGTCTTTGACTTCCTCTTTTACTTTTCAGGGCCCTTGTTTTTAATTGGACCCACCTGGAAAATCTAAGCTAATCTCCCTATTTTAAGATGAGCTAATTAGTAGCCTTAATTTCATCTGTAACTTTAATCCCCCTTTGCTACCTAAAGTAAGCTATTTACAGATTGCAGAGGTCAGGACGTAGACATCTTTGGTGGGGAGGACTGTCATTATTCTGCCTACTACAAACAAACCCATGATCATGTATAAAATGAGAAATGTTTTCTCCACAATTACTTTCCTTTCTAGGTTTATTTTACAGCAGAATAAAATCCCATCTGTGAAATTGTCTTAGCTCTTATTTTTTGTTCCAATATGGAGCTTGCCTTTTAACTAGGTACTTTTATCCTACATTTATATATAACAGATATTTGTATATAATAGATATATAACTGTAGATGTATAACTGTAGGATATATATAAATGTAGGAGATATATCTACGGATATACTTGTAAAATGATTTTATCACGATTTGCATAGTTTTATAACCCTGTTTTATTATTCCAAATTGATGAAAATATGTATTCCCAGAGCCTAAATTCAGCACTGAATTTATTTAGACTATAGAAATTATCATTCTGAAATGCTAGACATAAACTTTTAGATGATGAATAAAGAGAATAATTTTGTAATGAAATTCAAATTTTCCTTTAAGAGGCATGACTCATGGTACATACACAGTATGCATTAGTCTGTCAATTGAAGCATCACAATACTTCAAAATACAAGCTTACTTTGATATACCGAATGGATATCATCACCAGATGATATTTACAATGTGATATTTTATTAGAGATTGCTTCCAACTGTGATGGTTTGAAGCGTAACAGAGAAAAATTGCACAGATCTTTACGTGTTATCAAATGAAAAATAATTTCAATTTTCTAGAATTTATTAGCAAACTGGAATAGTGTAATTTATTATTGGACATAATCATTAAGAAACAAATTTTACAGCAAGCTAAATTAAATGGTAGTAGGGTAATGGTGAACTAATGTTATTTTATTCCCTTTTCTTCTCTCAGTTCAAATGATTATAGCCTGCCATGTGGTTTATCCTTGATGGATGAAGGGAGACAGTAAGAGAGGGGATGAGCTGATAGCAGTAAAGTCAGTACTGAATCAGCAATACATTGGGATTCTGAGGGAAATCAAGATATGTGCTTCAATCATTAGAGTTTGTCACTACTGAGATTTGTTGGTTGATGAGCTGTCAATGAACCAAGAGAAAAAGGTTTTATAAGAAGCAACTAGACTTGCAGAAAAAGCATTTTAATACTCAAAGGACTCTGTATAAGTAGAACTTATAAAGTAAAAGTGGCAATAAAGTTTGCAAATCCAGAGGGATAGAGTTTAACTTAATTAAAAAAAGACAGCCTCTGTATTTCCCCCTTAGTATCCTTAGTTCTTTATAATCATTTTAAAATATGATAATGATTCTCAGCTTTTCTATAAGGAGGTATGTATATGCAAAACACGATAAACTAAAGCATATAACTTTGTCCTCAAATCAGTCCATTTTAATATCATTAGTATAAATATTTTCTATGCTCAATTTAAATTGTCTATTATCTATGGGTCATGAATAATTAAAATTCACAGACTATCCATGGATTTAACTCTATTAAAAGTTCTGAACAACACATCCAATGAAACTTTTTTCTAGAAAGGCTAAATATGGCTTTAGTTAGATACTAAATTTTTTTTAACTTTATGAACACAGAATTGTATTATTACTGACCATCCCACAAAACACAGAAACTAGAGCATTTCCATGACATTAATCAACTACGTTAATTCCTGATGTTTCTCCAAAACTTTCTGTTATATCTATGGTTTAGTTGACTAAAATTTTTGATGAATTCTGAGGACTTGTCTTTGTTCAGGGCTAAAATTATCTGTATGTACCCCCTTTTCTGAAAATTCTCAGAAATCTGGAACTGACCTATCCAAGCAATGTGATTTCTTTGTAAGTCTGTGTATCTACAAGGAAGATAGATTATTGAAGAACAATCTACACTTGAGATTCCTTGATTTGGGGGACCTTTTCTTAAAGAAATCAGTAACTGTTCTCTATTGAGTAATTTGTCTTGAATTATTCATGTTTATCCACAGGCCAAGCTCTCCCCAGAATTCATGCCGTTTGATACTCTCCAAGCTGGGTTTACAAGCTCTCAGAGAGGGAAACATTCTTCTTGGTCCTAGGCCTTGCTCACAACCTTCAAACTCTACATTTGGTCTGGCTGCTTCAGCAGAAGTAGTTAATATTTTGATAGGAGCTGGGAGAGGTTAGCCACAGGGATGTGTTGAATCTGCCATCTTTCCAAAATTGTTGGCTAGTGAGAGCTGTATAAAATAATGGGTGCTTCCATTTGTTCCAATAGTAGTTACTTAAGCTATAAAGAGGGTGATCTATTTAAAACAGAGTTCTTTCTGCTTTGTTTTCCTCTAGAATTAATACAATGTGTTAATAGCTGACATTTTACATTTTAGAATATATATGACATTGAGAAGGCAATCTTTCCATTTCCATATATACATATATATATATATATATACATAATGTAACAAAATCAATTTATTAAGTGGTAACATTGGTAACTTGTGACACAACTTTCC
The DNA here is from genome assembly GCF_041296265.1 of Equus caballus. Taxonomy (NCBI): domain Eukaryota; kingdom Metazoa; phylum Chordata; class Mammalia; order Perissodactyla; family Equidae; genus Equus; species Equus caballus. The sequence continues at coordinate 96,919,403 of NC_091686.1, forward strand.
CTTATTTAATACATCAAATAAAAGTACGCAAAATCATTCTGGATAAACCCCACTGAGTAAATGAAAATATTTAATTCAGGTATATAGTAAAGTTTCAAATAAATTAGGAGAGAGGTATAGTAGAAAGGAAATGGAATTTGGTGTCAGATATAATTGGGTTTCACTCATAGTCCCCCCACTTATTAGAACTTTAGGGTATTTAAGATGTTAAAAGTATGGGACGCTCAAAAATGATGGAGTGGGTCTTACTACCCAAGGACTAATTTGATTAGGTGAAAATACTGTTCTGGATAGGAAAGCTGAGTTAGATGTCTCGTCCTGCCTTAAATTTTGTCTTTTTGTTCATTGAATAGGTAGTATGGACTAGTCAACATGCTAAGCATTTGAGATACAACAAGGAACGGGATTTGAAAGTCCCTACCATTGTAGAGTTTATAGTCAATTTGACAAGAATGGTATTTATAAAAACATACAGTTTTGATCTGCATAGCTTTTATAGACTGGAGACATATTTCATTTCCTCCTGTACTTCTATACTCAGTTTCTAATTTCAGTATTTTCTTCACCTTTGATGAATCAAAGGAGGATTTTTTAGCCTAGATGTGTACAATTTTAAGCATTATCTTTGACATAATATATGAAAGATGCTGCAATGTAGAAAAACTTTTGGAATATATTCGCTTTGCAAAAGTGAAATGTCTTTGAAATGTCTATTTGGTACTCCTTTAATGCTTCTCATACAATATAAATAAGAATAAAACTCAAAAATATATAGTTGATCTTAATCTTCATCACATTGGTGACACAAATTCAAAAAGACATGATTTTACACAGGGATAGATAGCAATAGTAAAGTTGCTTAATGAAACTCAATGCATCAGTTTATTTATCTGTGAAATGGGGTATAGTAATAAATTTCTTGAAGGATTGTTTTGTGTTTGAAAGAAAAAACCCAGGTACAGTAGCTAACAGTGTGCAAGACATTTAATAGGTGCTCAATAAACACGACTTTTCTTCTCCTTCTCTCTTTCCACACCCAGTTGGAAACCATTTACTGAGTAACTGCTATACATGTGGTAGTATGTAAGCATCAGGAAAGCACCTCAAAGGCTACTGAGCAGATTGACAGATTGAAAGTAAATTATTAGAAAAGTAAAGTGACAGAAAATAAAATAAATAGACGAGTTGTGGCAGTCTGGAATTTCTACCAAGAGCAGAAGTCTCTTATATGGTCTTTTAAAAAGGTAAACCTAAATTCTAAGACACTCAAACTAGACCACAGAAAGGTATTGAGGTGGTTATAAAAATTTGCTATGGAAAATACTTCTTGACTTTTTACTAGCATTTTTGTGCCTTATCCCCTCTCTCAAAGGATTAAGGAAGAAGAATTGAAACTAACAAATGATGGGCAGTACATAATCTCTCTTTTGCTTCTCTTTTCTCACTCCCAACACAAATATTATATCACATGTCCAATAGGATATGCTTGCCAAATTCACATTCCCCTTTACAATTTTTGAGCATATAGATAGATTGCATTTTTCAATCTCTCCTTCTAGTTGTGTGTGGCTATGTTTCTGAATTCTAGCCAATGATATGTGCTATAGAATAAATGTTTGTAACCCCCAAAATTCATACGTTGAAACCTAATCCCCAATGTGATGGTAATTGGAGGTGGGGCCTTTGGGAGGAGCTTAGGTCATGAAGGTGGAGTCCTCATGAATATGTTAGTGACCTTTGAAAAGAGATCCCAGTGAGTTCTCTCACCTGTTGCACCATGTGAGGACACAGCAAAATGACAGCCATCTATGAACTAGGAAGTGGGCCGTCACTAGACACTGAATCTTCAGGTGCCATGATCTTGGAATTCCCAGGGTTCAGAATTGTGAGAAATAAGTGTTTGTTGTTTATAAGCCACCCAGTCTATGTTATTCTGCTATAGCTGCCCAAATGGACTAAGAAAATATGTTAATGGAAGTTAAGTGTGCCTCTTTCAGATGTGGGTCGTACAAACCTCTTGTGATTTTCTAGTGGATACTTTTGCTACAAAATTTAGCAGCTTAAAATAATCACTCTGGGGTCAGCTCTCTGGCCAAGTGGTAAAGTTTGCATGCTTCGCTTCAGTGCCCAGGGTTTTGCCAGTTTGGATCCTGGGTGAGGATGTAGCACTGCTCATCAGGCCATGCTGAGGCAGCATCTCATATAGCACAACTAGAAGGACCTACAACTAGAATATACAACTAGGTACTGGGGCGTTTTGAGGAGAAGAAGAAGAAGAAAAAGAAAGATTGACAACAGCTGTTAGCTCAGGTGCCAATTTTTAAAAAATAAATAAAAAATAACCACTTTATTTTTCTCAAATTTTGTGGAGGGTCAGGAGTTTGAGAAGGGATTGGTTTGGCTGTTTTTGAGTAGAGAGTTTCAAGAAATTACAATCATTTGAAGGCTCACCTGGGCTGGAGGTCTTAGACAGATCTTTCATATGACTAGCTGTTGATGCTGGCTGTCAACTAGAAGTTCAGCTGACAGCTGTGACTGGAACATCTATGTGGGCCTCTACAGTAAGTGGACTCAGGGTAGTTGGAAGTTTTAATGGCGTCTGCCTCCCCCGAATGCAAATGTCTCAAGAAGACCAGGCAGAAGTAGCATCTTCTCTTCTAAACTAGCCTCAGAAGGCACATAGCACCACACTAGACTGATTGAATTCCATCTAGATCTATGGTGTGGGGACATAGACCTCACATTTTGATAGAAGTATCAGACAATTTGGAGCCCATTGTTAGAAACTTCTGCACTTCTTTTTCCTCTTCCTTTGGGTCACCTGCATATTGATATCCAGGAAGATACTGGAAGGTATATGTAGAATTTGGAAAAGATTCCCTTACCTTAAGTCCTTGAAGAAAATTATGTAGAAGAAAGATTGCTTACTCATTAATTTCATTATATAAGATAGACATAAATTACCATTATTTGTAAGATAGTGTACATGGACATTTTTGTTGTATTTGTTATGGCAGTTAGCCTTTTCTAGACACAAACACCTTTTTCTTCCTTTGTAGGAGATATTCTTTTATATCTCTTTTTCACACACACTTTCCATGAAATCCAGATTGGGGGATATGACATAATTAAAACGTATTTAAGCAAATACCATAGCTTTTTAAAAAATTTACAGAATGATTAAAATAATTATAACAATTTTCATTATATGATAACATTGATAATTGATGATAATTAGCAATTAAATTCTGTCAGAATTTTATTCGTTTGGTTGTTTTTCCATTTATGCAGTGACCAGTGTTTTGTTTTTTGTTGCAAAATGTAATTGCAAACACAGTCTGCTTAAATGAGTTAGGAAATATAATACAGTATCTCTATTTAATAGTACGATATTAAGTTAATTTTTGATTCATAATGCAATTTTTCCATTTAGTTGGTTGATGTTTTTACTACTTATATTTTATTCAAAAATGAGTTTATATTAAATAAGATGCTAAAATTCAAACATCTCCAATTTTGCTTTTTAAAATGCAATTATTTAAAGATTTCTGTTTTATTCAAAGAGAAACTATCAGTTAACTTTTATCTGAGTGACTTGGGAAAGTTGGTGAACCTCTCAGATGCATTTCCTTATCAGATAATATCAAATATGGATAATGTAATTAATTGCCTCCTTTAATTTTTGTAAGGATTGAGATCATTATGTAAAACATCATAGGTCTACCACATAGTCAAACTCAATAATTATCAGTCATTTTTTTTATTATAGTTCAACATCATTTAGTACTTACTGAGAACCTGTTTTATTCTAAGCCTCTTTGTATATCTTATATAAACATTTTAATTCACACAATAACTTACAAACTAAAGAGTCATTTTAATTATCACTAAGAGATAAGTAAGCTGAAATTCAGGGAACTTAAATCACTTTCAAAGTCAATAGAAGCATGATTGAAACATCATTTTCCACATAAGATTCTTGTTCACTTGTGCATACTAGATCTGACCCCGCTTTATCAATTGAAAGCACACTCTTTACGCAAGACCTCTGAAAAAACGAAACCACCGACTAATCCCACAGCAAAATGATCCTCTTTTTGAATTTTTCACATAGTAACATATGATGCTTACCACTCATTAGATAGAAATAGAGATACGTGCGTGTGCGTGTGTGTGCGTGTGCGTGTGCACGTGTGCGTGCGCGTGCGTGTGTGTGTGCATGTGCGTGTGTGTGTTGTACTAGTTTGTATCCTCTCTAAGGTCAGGAGCTGTGCTTTATACTTATTATTTTGGCTACAGTTCTTCCTAGCACATGTTTCTAATAAATATTTATTACTTGGATTTTTGAAATACAAACTCAGTTTCTGAAAGGGGAGAGCAACTGGGGAGAATCCACTCTTACCAAGTTCTAAGATAATGAAAGGAAGACTAAATTAATGGCTTCTCTCCCTTCTTAAGCAAATTCACTGTAAATATTTTTGTAGTAGATATCTGCATGAAAATTTGGAGAGTCTTATAGTAAAACCTTAATTTAAATGGCTCATTATAATCATTAATTTCTTAATTATTTGCTGTGTAATATTGATAACACTTTCTTACGTGTATGGATAAATGAAAATGTTTACAAATAAATGTAACCACAGAGACTACTCTATTTAGCTGAAAATACCCACAAGAATATATCAAGGGGGGATTATCATGGAGCACATGCTGTTTCCCAGGGGCCTCTTAAGGATTCTGAATTTATAATCGACTTTACACGGGAAGCTGCCAGGAAAACTTAAGTGTCTTAGTACCTCCCTGACCCCCGACTCTCACCTTTCTCTCCTACTTCCTCATCCCAAAGCACCCACGGACATGGTTAAGCTAGTCATTACTTCTCTATGATAAGGCTAAGCTAGTCAATCTAGTGGCAGATAATATTGTGTTTGTGGGAAGTGTATTTTCTTCCATTTCTTTCCTATAGTAGTGGGTAAGCTCCAAGACTGAAAAATGGGTGGGTCAGTCTTTCTCCTCTTCTCTCTTCTCTTATCAGGTTCCGTATGATCCTTTCCTCACTAAATGAAAAGTATCCATTTCTGAAGGCTTACTTTGCTATGAAGGAAAGAAAATAAATTAACTAAGAGACCACGAGGGATGGCTCACTTGGTTCAAAGATAATTGCCTCATGACTGGTGTTTTGCAGTCCAAATAGAATTTAACAATGGAAATAAGTGAATAAAATGGAAGTCAGCATAAATTTATAGCTGATTAAAACACAATTAAAAGAATGAATAAGGTATTAAGCTTATTCTAAATAAAAGTAACTCTGAGTATACTTTCAACTGAGAGGAAACTGCCCTATTTATTGAACAAAACAAGACTCGTATCAGTAATTTACACATACTATTATATTAAACTGAATCAATGTGAAATTAAGGCATATATGTTAACTAGCATACTTTTCAAACTATAACTTTATAGTAAAATATTTATATTATTTCCTCTGTTTTCTATTTTTCTTAACAAAAATAAAAAGGACAAATACCTCCTATTAATGCCTGGTTCAGGCGTAGCCAGTGGGAGAAATGGCCCCGAGAGTAAGTTGCATGTTTAAAAGAAACATGTTCACATGGCAAGCCTTTGTCTACTCATTAAATTATACTCTACTCATTAAATTATTCAATAATACAATTTCTCCTAGGAAAAATATCAAATTGATATAAACTCCTTCCTATGAGGAATAAATAAGTAATAATCAGAATTTTTCTTGATATATTGTCAGATAGAGGAAAGAGTTTAGGGGAACCAGAAAAAAAGAAAAGGATTAAGAAAAAGAAGGAAGAAAGGCTAAATTCTGACATTACCTAGAGCAAATACATCTACTAAAATGTGTCAGCTTCGAATATTACAGCTAGAACAACTACATTTCTGTCTAACTTGTAATTTAGTCTTTCCTATTTGAGGTTGCTCTTCTAAAAATGCATTCTGAAAGTGATGTCATACCAGTTCTAAACCGCAACAGCCTGACAGTATCACCATTATTTGAGAATCAGAAAACTGACATAAGAAAAATGATTATCATCAGAATATTTGTAATAGATGTTAAAATGGTGAAAATAGAAGGAGTTCTTTTAATCACAGACTTGGACCTTGGAGATTATTTCGTAACAATAGAAACATTCCTAGAAAATGGAGAGTCCAGTCACTGCCGTGATACTCCTGCCTGGAGCACCCTGCTCTGCTGGGAACTGGGTGATGATACAGGAGGGAAACCAGTTAGGAGCAGATGTTGACTCAATTAGGGTTAAAATAAATGAATCTATTCTAAAATCAATCTATTTTCCTCACCACTGTACATTTGAATTTATATATTTTTTCATTTATTCTTTTGTTAATTTATTCAAAAAACATTAAAATATACTTAATATGTGCAGAAAACTATTATGGACACTGAGGAGGCAAAGATGAGGCCCAAACCACTTTTTGGCCTTTAGGAAATATTTTCTAAAATGTGGGCCGTGAAAAACCGACTGTCTCCACTGGTCTCTGAGGTGGCTCACAGGCAGCTTAGTTCAAGAGGAAAGGCAAATAAAGACAATTGTTTTAGAAATTTGATATGTAAGATTTATCTCAAGGCTATTCATGCTTTTTAGGGTAGAACATATGCTTCAAAAATTGAACATGTCAGTTGACATTCCATCAACAGGATACAGTTCATCTTTTTTTTGTTTTAAGATTTTATTTTTCCTTTTTCTCCCAAAGCCCCCCAGTACATAGCTGTGTATTTTCAGTTGTGGGTCTTTCTAGTTGTGGCATGCAGGACACCGCCTCAGCATGGCCTGGCGAGCAGTGCCATGTCCGTGACCAGGATTCGAACCGGCGAAACCCTGGGCCGCCGCAGCAAAGGGCGTGAACTTAACCACTGGGCCATGGGGCTGGCCCCAGATACAATTCATCTTAACCAATATATTTTCACAGCATTCACATGCTGTAGTTGACACTTTTTAAATTACCAATTTTTATATATAGTATTGTGTTTGCTCCAGGTTCTCAATTCACAAAATATTTAAATCACTCCAAAGTTGTTTAACTAAATGTAAAATTACATTTCTTCATTTAACACTTATGAATACTACAATTTAGAAGTTTAAAAAGTAAAATTAATGGAGAATTCACCATGTGCCCAAGGGTAAGAATTCAAGGCAAAGCTTCCAAATTCATGAACCTTATATTCTAGGGAAAGAAATACAATAAAGAGTTAAATAAATAAGTATGTGACCACATTTTACATAGTAATTACCAGAGAGAAACTTAAAGCAAGGCAAAAGGATGATTAATTTAAATAATGTGGTCATTGGAACATCTCCACCTAAGATATTTGAGGAAAAGCCTGAATGAAATGAAGAAGCAAGTCAAATGAATTTTTGGGTTATAATTGTTCAATGAATGGAAAAAAGTAAGCAAACCAGTGCTGAACAGAAACTTGTAACCACAGAATATGAATTTGGATAAGCTAATGAAAAGAAATCATATTGGGAACTAAAAATGGAAAGGTTATAAAGAAGAAAAATGTCAAGAAGATGAAAATAAATATTTTTTGAGAAATGTAATCCATTCAACCATCATTTCTTATGTTATGAAATTTTCTTTCATAGCCATCAAAATGTTGAGTCACTTTTCAAATAAAGCATAGAGAACTCTCTTTATGAGGTTAAATGAGGTGTTCCAGAATACACATAAAATATTGCTTCCCAATATGAAATTGATTAGCTTTGCCATAAGTTGTTTACCCATAGTATCATCATTCAAGTGGGATATGGAAAGGAGTTACAAGTCACATTTTTCTTGAAAAGTTGATGAAACTAGTCATGACAAACATGTTTGGAGTGAAACATAGAAAGAGCTATTGGAATTATTTGTTTATTAAATAACACAATTAAAAGATGCATACTTTTATTGTCATCAAAGGTACAATGAAATGACTGGTACATGTATGTTCTACCAGATAGCTCACTGGAGAGTTGGAAGAAATTACTAATGACCAAATTATAAACCAGTTCTTGATAATGACAGTAAACTGTCCAATTAATTACTGCTGTTCACTATAGAAACTTCATGTTATATGGCATTGAATTTCTTTTTCAGATAATTTTTCAGCCGTGATTCATTCTCTCTCTCTCTCTCAATTCTAACCCTGCTTTCATTGTACAATCAAGTCTGAGACTGTAGGTAATTAGAGTTACATGATCAGGCGGGCTAGGTCGGCCCTAACTGTATCACATGATTCTGGTGCAGAGAAGTAATTCCCCCCAACAGAGTGATGATGAGATGAATACTATGCTGGGCAAAGCAACTATGTTTTCTTATTCTATCCCTTGACTCCCCAGTAGATATGCAATCATTAGTTGAGTGGCTGATACTACATTATGATCAGTCATTAGTGGGTTATATGTCCACTCATTAGTACTAAAGAAGAACCGCACTTAACGTCCCCAATAATTACACATAATTTTCATAGGCAATAAGCAGTCCCCCAAAAGAGTCGATAAAAGCAGTATAGGGCAAAAGGGCAGATAGGAACAGTAGAAGCCTATTGAAATATTTAATAATAATTACTCATATGTATTTGTGAGAATAGTTATCTCCTATTCAAAATTTAGGGAAAAAATCCCTGTAGTAGTTTTATACATCTTGAAATCAAGTGCAATAGAGTAAATATTCTATCTGACACTGTGTGTCCACAGGAATAATAGGAAACAGTCTCCAGTGCACTCCTATATGACAGACTGATGTTTAAAATGTGGCTTCTGAGGAAATGTTCTTATTAGATATTGTAGAATAATCAGAATTCTGTGTAAAAGTAAATTTAGAAAAGATTACATATTTTACTCACCCTCCCCTTTAGAGATTAACAAAAGCTATTCATATGATTCTGCTAAGAAATTCAGAAAAGCAATTCATTTAATTTATTTACCCAGAATTTCCTAAATGTATTTGACCAAAGCATCTATTTTCGGGTATTAAAATCTTGTGTAACAATGTTCCCTGTAATACATTTTGGGAAGACTGTTTTAGGCGCTCTTTGGCTTTACTCTAATATAGAACATTTGTATCATCTGTTTTCCTTAACGGTGAAACTGGAATTTTGAAAGTGAAAGCATTGTTCAATAGTGCCAATTGAATTTGGCAGCTAGGAGAATATTTTCATGATGACTTTTGAAGCTAAGAGCTGAGATTTCTCTTGGTAAAATCCTATTTAATTATAATCTCTTAAAGCTTCAAAAACACCTATGAGAGCCAATGAATAGCCACAGGGATTCCAAAATGAATGCTTTCATGTCTGGGGTCCCGTTGGATCTTGTAAACGTTTACCATATTTCTCCTTTCTAGATTTCAGTGCTCATCAGACCCTGGTTATATATATATACACACATATGTATATACATATACATACATATACATATATATACACATATATTTGTAAAATCTGGGATTGTAAAGTTAATTTTCTTTTCTCCAATCTAATCAGTAGTCTCAACTGCTAAATTTGTTGTTTTAATCCCTTTTCAAAAATGAGTACTATGGGGCCAGTCCAGTGGCGCAGTGGTTAAGTTCACAGGTTCTGCTTTGGTGGCCTGGGGTTTGCCGGTTTGACCCCAGGTGCAGACCTACGCAAGCCATGCTGTGGCAGGCATCACACATATAAAGTAGAGGAAGATGGGCACAGATGTTAGCTCAGGGCCAGTTTTCCTCACCGAAAAATAAATAAACAGGTGAATGGCATAGGTGGGGTGGATACTTGTGGATATTTTTACAGGTATTTCTTCATCTCAACAGAAAAACTAGCTTATTCTAGTGATTGTTTTAGCAGACTTGGACTTTGAATCAGTAGGAATTTGTATCAAAATTATTTATTTGCTTCCCCGAAAAGCAGTGTGGAAATTAGAAATATCTTGCTCATGTATAACTACAGTACACGATGTATGGAATCACATTAGAAATATGTGTTCTTGAAAAAAACGTGCAGGCAACCTTTCTCCACATCCCTCTTGCATTACTCCCTTCTAAAATGTCCTTTGAAGCTGGTTATCCAAGGTCACCAACAAAACATTGTTCCACATTTATTAAGAGCAATGGCTCTGGTGTTAACGTCCAGATTTGAGTGCTGATTCAACCTTACCACTCAGCACAATTTACTTCATGCCTTTGACCCTCTGTTACATATCAATTAAGTGGAGGTCATAACAGAGCATACTTGGTTGTATTGTTACAAATAAGTGGGATACTATATATAAAGATTTTGGAGCAGTGTATTCAAAAAAACATGCCCAAATAATTGGTAACTATTTTTATTGGTGTCTAAAGTTATCTTCTCCTCTAGCTCCCTCTTCTCCCCTTGAACCCTACAAAGCTAAACTCTTTAATGTCTTCCAAACTAGGCTGTGCATCAGAATCATCAGAAGGACTTGTTTAAACAAAAAAGTAAAACCAAAACAAAACAAAAACAGATCTCTGTTCTTCTGGGGAATCCCTATATTCTTCCTATAGCCAAATATGGAAGTGGGGTTCCTTGCCATATGAATTTGTATCAGGCTTTCCTGATGCATCTTATGCAAGAACTTGCAGTCAGGTATGCATTTTAAATAGGTTTTATTGCCTGGTTACTCTCCTATTTCCACTTCCAGACAAATACCTCAAGTCCACTTCCTCATTATCCCATCCCTGGCCAGCAGCTTTTCTTTCATACATTCTTTTGTTCCTTTGCTTTAAAAAACATCTGATAGAGATCATAGTTTTAAAAATATTTAAAATATTTGTTATACATAGTGCTTAAACTAGTATGTTTATCTATTTTTATTCCAAACTGGAGTTGATTTCATTGTTAAATAAGATTCAAAAAGTATTTTAAAGAATATGTATGATATAATTTCAAAGCTTTCTTTTTTTTGGTAGACTTATGATCTAATTTTGAAACTTTTTATTTTGCGAGTTACTTAAATGTTGAATTATATTGTTGAAATAACTTTCTAGGCCCAAGACAGAGCCACTCCTGCCTGAGGTGCCACATCAGCAAACAGAAACTTAGATAACTTTCATGAACACAGTATATTCAGTCAACCAATCCCCAAACGCCAAGCCAGCTCCGGGCCTTCTCACCCCAAACAAGGTTGACTCTGTGGCCCCAGCCAATCAGATACTTTCCTTGTCTTTTCTTTGTTATTTATTCTTCATCCTACAAAAGTTTCTTGCTTTCCACCTCATTTTGCAGTTCTCTGAAAGAAGACTGTTTACTTCATGAAGTGTTAAAGTTAAATGTATCACCTAAATTGTCTTCCTTAATCATTTTTTAAAGAATATTCATATGTATTAATATGGAAACATACTTGTTGGGTTGGTCGTAATTGAAGTCACAGACGGTTTTAGTGTAATTTAAATTCTCATTTTCTTTAAAGTGCTGCCTACTTTCAAGATACAGGGACATATATATTTTGGAGTCTCATTTGACTTCATGTTCCCTTGATCCCTAAATATTATGTATTTTGGGATCTCTTCATACAGTTTATAATATGTGTGTTTATAAAAGGTATATATTTATGTATAAGTATAAAAACATAAATATCAATGTATTATAAATGTATACGATATTAATATATAATTTAAGAAGCTTCAGGGGAAGTTTTTTTTTTAACTAAAACTGTTTTTGAAATCTAGATATAATAATCTGCTCAATTATAAGTCTTGATATGACCCAAAAGTAAAGAAGCTACAATACTTTACTTTTCCCTAAGAGATGGCTAAGCATTTGAAATCTCTGATGTACAATTGAGACCACAAGGACATAGGTTGATAAATTCCCCTTTGTTTACATTTGTGTTTATAACTTTCAATAAATGCAATGTCCTTCCTTAAAGAAAAGAAAAGGAGAACCATACTCATGCATTTCTAAATCAATTTTTGCCTTTGTTTGTTTGTTGTCGTTCTCTGTTTTCTGACCATGTTTCATTGCACTAAATCTGTCATATAGATTCCGAAAGTAAAGGTTCCCTCTTGACATTTCATCAATATATTATACCCCTTAAGCTATTGTTTTATTAATATTTTCTACTTCATTTCTTGGTTATTACTGATAGATGAAATACAAATAAAAATGTCAAATGGATGTCTTTGGGATAATGAGAAGGGACAAATTTCAGTAGAAGTAATCAAAATAAAAATTTCTAGTATATTGTATATAATTTTGACTTCTTCTTAGGTCATAAAAATCATGATCTTTCTATTATAGGTATTATCTAGGCTTTAGACTTGGTGCCACATCTTGATAAAAAAATTCCCAGCCACTTTGGACTTAAGAACTGGAGAGTCAAGACCTGAGGGGTTTTGAGGGAATAGCCATTTCTTTCCTTTCGAGAACTGACCAGTTTCTCACTATATAAGCCAACCTATTGGGACAAGTAAAGAGGCTTCCTGGATGAGACGATGAGGCAAGACATTCTGAAGTGGGGTACCAAGAGGAATACTAAGTTGCCAAGTAAAATGGAGTTTATCTGTAAGCCTCTTCTTTGCATAGTTATGAGTCTGTAATTTCTGATTCTTCAGTTACAACTTTAGTTTGTTGACCATGTCTTTTCCTTCTGGGAGATTTATTTTAAATAAATTATCCATCAACATCATCCCTAAAAAGGAGAAACCCTGGTGGCCAGCCTGGTGGTGCAGCAGTTAAGTGTGCACATTCCACTTTGGCAGCCCAGGGTTGGTGGCCGGGGTTCACAGGTTCAGATCCTGGGTGAGGACATGGCACCACTTGGCAAGCCATGCTGTGGTAGGCATCTCACATATAAAGTAGAGGAAGATGGGCACAGATGTTAGCTCAGGGCCAGTCTTCCTCAGCAAAAAGAGGAGGATTGGCAACAGATGTTAGCTCATCGCTAATCTTCTTCTTCTTTAAAAAAAAGGAGAAAGCCTGAATTTTTTCTTATACCTTATGGTCCAAATCTTACCCTGAACCTCCTTTATGGTATCTTGTCACAGCACCATCTTCTGGTCAGCATTCCATCACCATCTCTTCTTGTGCTTATTTGCCCTTGGCAACAGTCATTAGAGGAAAGGCTGAGAGTTTAGATGGTTTGGATACTATGATGAATGTGTAATAGAAATAGAAAAGAAAGAATAAGACAGATAAAAGTAGGTGAGATTCAGAATTATAGGTGACTAGAGAAATTAACCAAGAGATTAAAATGTTAGTAAAAATTTTACATAGCCATTTTTACATGTAAAAAAATGTAATAACTAATAACTATTGAGAATTTATTATGATCGAAGTTTGATCTTGAGTGCTTTACATATATTAATTTATTTAATCTAAACAACAACCTTATAAAGTAGGCACTGGTATTTTATATTTTACAGGTAAAAAAAGACAGAGATTATAAGTAATGCATAATGTAATAGTTGAGTACAGAATCTAAAGTCAAACTGCTTAGATTTGAAAGCTGACTGTTTTCTACCAGTTCCTTAAATTTGGGCTAGTTACTTAAACCTTCTATGCTTAATTTCTTCAGCCATAAAAAAGGGCGTACAATAATGCCTAACACATGGGGGTGTTATGAGGATTACTGAGTTAATATCTGTATAGCACTTAGACCACTGCCTGGCACCCAGTAAGCACAGTCTGTGTTTTCTATTATGTTTATTGTCTGAGATTATAGTGGATAAAAACACAGGCAGTCTAAGTCCTATACCCAAATCTCCCACCTTCATAACAAAATACTTTCTCTCTTTCCCTACCTCTCTCTCTCTTCTGTCCTCTTTCTCTTTCTCTCTCTCTCTCCCTCTCTCTCACACACATACATACGTACTTGAATACATTCAATATATAAAGCAAGTATTATTTTCTATCCATATTTTAAAGTTTAAGACACCATGACTCAGAAATGTTAAGTGGCTTGTCATGGCTCATGAATTAAAGATAACAAGCTCCTTGGGTTCATAGATTGTGTTTTTCCAGTTATAAATCTCTAATGCTTTTTGTAGTACCTGCTGTATATAACCATTTGCTATATTTCATTGAATGACAAATTAATTACTGAACAGCATAGGGCTAGAATTGTACTAAGAACTTTGACTACAAATATAGATTGTATATTTTTGCTAAATTGAGTCAGACTAACAAGTCTTTGATACTATATCTGATTTGATCTATGTTTTGGGGCCTTGGATAAATGAATCCTTTACCTGTTTCGAACTTCACTATGCATACCACTACAGCTTAGCATTTATTTTTTAATGAGACCTCCCTCTGTGGGTTTTATTTATTTATGCATTTTATTTAATTTTTTTCTTTATTGAGGTAACTGATTTATAACATTGTATAAAGTTCACATGTGCGTCATTATATTTCGATTTCTGTGCGGATTTTATCATGTTCACCAACAAAAGACTAATTACCATCCATCACCATACACATGTGCAAGTCACCCCTTTCGCCCTCCACCCTCCCCATTCCCCTCTGATAACCACTAAAAATCTCTGTCTCTATGTGTTTGTTTGCTGTTGTTTTTATCTTCTATTTATGAATGAGATCATGTGGTATTTGACTTTCTCCCTCTGACTTATTTCACTTAGCATAATACACTCAAGGTCCATCCATGCTGTCACAAATGGCACGAATTCGTCTTTTGTAATGGTTACATAATATTCCATTTGTATATATACCACATCTTCTTTATCCATTCATCCCTTGATGGACACCGAGGCTGCTTCCAAATCTTGGTTATTGTGAATAATGCCACAATGAACACAGGGGTGCATCTATCTTTACGCATTCATGTGCTCATGTTCTTTGGATAAATACCCAGCAGTGGAATATCTGGATCGTATGGTAGTTCTATTCTTAATATTCTGAGGAATCTCCATGCTGGTTTGCATAGTGGCTGCACCAGTTTGCACTCCTACCAGCAGTGTGTGAAAGTTCCTTTTTCTCCACGTCCTCTCCAACTCTTGTTATTTCTTGTCTTGCTGATTATAGCCATTCTGATGAGAGCGAGGTGATATCACATTGTAGTTTTGATTTGCATTTTCCTAATAATTAATGATGTTGAACATCTTTTCATGTGCCTGTTGGCCATCTGTATATCTTCTTTGGAAAAATGTCTGTTCAGATCTTTTACTCATTTTTTAATTGAGTTGTTTGTTTCTTTGTCATTGAGCTGTATGAGTTCTTTATATATTTTGGATATTAACCCTTATCAGATATATGGTTTGCAAATATCTTTCCTGGATTGTTAGGTTGTCTTTTCATTTTGTTGATGGTTTCCTTTGCTGTGCGGAAGCCTTTAAGTTTGATGTAGTCCCATTGGTTATTTTTTCTGTTGTTTCCCTTGCCTGGTCAGACATGGGGCTTGAAAATATATTGCTAAGACTGACGTCAAAGAGTATAGAGCCTATGTTTTCTTCTAGAAGTCTTATGGTTTCAGGTCTTACATTCAAGTCTTAATCTATTTTGAGTTAATTTTTGTTTATGGTGTAAAATAATGGTCTACTTTCACTATTTTGCACGTGGCTGTCCAGTTTTCCCAACACTATTTATTAAAGAGACTTTCTTTTCTCTGTTGTATTTTCTTGGCCCCCATGTTGAAAATTGGCTATCCGTAGATATGTGGGTTTATTTCTGGGCTCTTTATTCTGTTCCATTGATCTGTGTGTCTGTTTTTGTGCCAGTACCATGCTGTTTTGATTACTATAGCTTTGTAGTACATTTTGACATCAGGAAGTGTCATATCTCCAGCTTTGTTCTTGTTTCTCGGGATTCCTTTGGCTATTGGGGTCTTTTCTTGTTCTATATAAAGTTTAGGATTTTTGTTCTATATCTGTGAAAAATGTTGTTAGAACTTTGATAGGGGTTGTATTGAATCTGTAGATTGCTTCAGGAAGCATGGACATTTTAACTATATTAATTCTTCCAGTCCAAGTTCAAGGAATACCTTCCATTTCTTTGTGTCTTTTTCAATTCCTTTCAACAATGTTTTATAGTTTTCAGTGTACAGGTCTTTCACCTCTTTGGTTAAATTTATTCGTAGGTATTCTATTCTTTTTGTTGCAATTGTAAATGGGATTGTATTTCTAATTTCTTTTTCTGCTTCTTCATTGTTAGTGTATAGAAATGCAACTGATTTTTGTATGTTGATTTTGTATCCTGCAACTTTTCTGTATTCATTGATTATTTCTAAATGATTTTTGGTGGATTCTTTAGGATTTTCTATATATAAAATCATGTCATCTGCAAATAGTGACAGTTTCAGTTATTCTTTTCCAATTCTGATCTCTTTTATTTCTTTTTCTTGCCTGATTACTCTAGCTAGGGCTTCCAATACTATGTTAAATAAGAGTGGCAAAAGTGGGCATCCTTGCCTGGCTCCTGTTCTTAGAGGGATGGCTTTAAGTTTTTCTCTGTTAAGTATATTAGCTGTGGTTTTGTCATATATGGTCTTTATTATGTTGAGGCACTTCCTTCTGTACCCATTTTATTCAGAGTTTTTATCTCAAATGGATGCTGTATCTTGTCAAATGCTTTCGCTGCATCTATTGAGATAATCATGAGGGTTTTATTCTTCATTTTGTTAATGTGGTGTATCACATTGATTGATTTGCAGATGTTGAACCATCCCTGAATTCCTGGAATAAATCCCGCTTGATCATGGTGTATGATCTTTTAAATGTATTATTGCATTTGATTTACTAGTATTTTGTTGAGGATTTTTGCACCAATTTTCATCAGTGATATTGGCCTATAATTTTATTTTTTCTGTTGTCTTTGTCTGGTATTGGTATTGGGGTATTCTTGTCCTTGTATAATGAGTTAGGAAGCTTCCCCTTCTCTTCAATTTTTGGCAAGAGTTTGTGAATGATAGGTATTAAGTCTTCTTTGAATGTTTGGTAAAATTCACCAGGGAAGCCATCTGGTCCCAGACTTTTATTTTTTGGGAGATTTTTGATTACTCTTTTGATCTCCTTACTGGTGATGGGTCCATTCAATTCTCTATTACTTCTTGATTCAGTTTTGGAAGGTTGTATGATTCTAAGAATTTTCCCATTTCTTCTAGATTATCCAATTTGTTGGCATTTAGTTTTTCATAGTAGTCTCATAATCTTTTGCATTTCTGTGGTGTCCTAAGTAATTTCTCCTTTTTCATCTTTGATTTTATTTATTTGAGTCTTTCCCTTTTTTTTTCTTGATGGATCTAGCTAAAAGTTTGTCAATTTTGTTTGTCTTTTCCAAGAATCAGCTCTTTGTTTCATTGATTTTTTTCTATTGTTTTTTGGTCTCTACTTCATTTTTTTCTGCACTGATTATTATTATTTTCTTCCTTCTATTGATTTGGGGCTTTATTTGTTCTTCTTTTTCCAGTTCCTTTCAGTGCACTACTAGATTGTTTATTTCAGAGTTTTCCTATATATTCAGGTAGGCCTGTATTACTATAACTTCCCGCTTAGAACCACTTTGGCTGTATCCCACAAATTTTGACATGTGGTATTTTCATTTCTCTCCAAGTATTTTTTTTGACTTCTCCTTTGATTTCTTTGTTGACCCAGTCATTGTTCAGTGGTATTTTGTTTAATCTCCACATATTTGTGGCTTTTCTGATCTTCTTCCTGTAGTCGATTTCCAGTTTCATACCATTGTAGTCAGAGAAGATGCTTGGTATTATTTCAATCTTCTTTTTTTTTTTGATGAGGAATATTGGGCTTGAGCTAACATATGTTGCCAATCTTCCTCTTTTTGCTTGAGGAAGATGTCACTGAATTAACATCTGTTACAATCCTCCTCTATTTTGTATGTAGGATGCCACCACAGCATGGTTTCCTGTGTAGTGCATAAGTCCGTGCCCAGGATCTGAACCTGCAAACCTAGGGCCAACGAAGCAGAGTGTGTAAAATTAACCACTACACCACTGGGCTGGCTCTCCATCCTTCCATTTTTACAGCCTACCACCCTGTTAAAGCAGCATTCAGGAACTAAAACCAAAAATGACATGAATAAAATAACAGATGTGACTTCACATTTAAAATGCATTCATCAGTCTGTCCAGTTTGTAATTTGAATGCAAGTTTATGTCCTTGATCAATGAATAGGAAATAACTCAAAAGCTGATGGATGACAGAAAAGTGGAAGAGTAGAGCACAGTAGACAGATGACATGACTTTCAAAGAAATATATTTTGTGGAGCATGGAAATGCAATGTTCTGAGGGTAGGCAGCTAAAAAATTATCAACCTTATGTCTACATTTCATGAAGAATAAGATATGAGAGAAATAATAATAATAATAACATTAATACTCATTTTATGCTTGGCCTTGTGCTAAGAGATTAAGAAATCTCTTAATGTCTCCAACATCAAAATCAAGTCTTATCATTATCTATCTTTATGGATTAGGAACCAGAGGACTTCAGATTATGTTGGGTGCCAAGATTAGACAGCAAATATGTGGCAATCTTGAGAGTCAAATGAAGGAAGTATGTCTACAAGTTTACATGCTTAACTGTTGTGCTACTTCTATCAGTTACTATGCCAAACATTCCATTTAACTAACAGTAATTGGAATAAAAATATGTAAAAATGTAAACTCAGTTTATAGATTTAAAACTAAAATTATGGAGATATAATATTGGTCCTGAATTTCTGTCACTGCTTCTCACCATAAGGCTTGAATATGATTAGGTACTAAATGCTTCTTCTAGGATTGCTCAATGTCCATGTTGGCAGGATGGCTTCTTAGAGGGTAGAAGTGAGTTTCATAGACTGATTCTTTTATTGATCTTGAAAACACATTAATGCCATAAACTTCATTAATTCCATGTGCTTACTGAATGAGAAAATTGGACCCAGACATATTTTAGGTTTAAAAAATTCAATAAGAGTAGAATATCTTTTCCAATTTTGTCATCTCCATTGTTTAAACCAAAATAAAAACACATATTTAAACAAATTTGAATTTTATCTGTTTTCCCCCTTGCATTTCCATTCTCACCTTTTGATTTCAGACTTGAAAAAGAGCTGCAAGGACATTGCAAGAGAAATTGTCCTCTTGGTATTCCTGGTTTGGAACAGAAGTTAAAGTACAGTAAATCTCATGAGAAAGTCTGTTTTTTGACATTTACAGCTCAATTTTACTGATTCAGAAGGTTTGAATAAGCTCCAGATAAACATCCAAGCTTATCCAGGGTGAACTTGAATTCTGAAACTTCTAAAGTTCTGTCATTGGTAATCCTACCTTACTTTTGAAGATGCCAGTCGTGGTATCCCAGCGGAGGTCCTGGTTTGCTGTTGTTCCTCACAGTCCAGGATGAATAAGGTCACATATCAGCCACTTTATTAAAAATGTGAGATAAGGGCAGGCCAAGAGGAAAGTTCCTTAAGAACTCGAAAATGGAAGAAAGTGGGAAAATGTCTTAGTAATGACTACAGATTGAAAGGTCATGCAGTTCAGCTAGAACATTTCAAGACTATCTATTAGATAAATTAATAGTGATATCAACTAGTTAAATATAATTTTGTCAAGAGAATTGATACTTGTATATCTACAAACTAGTAAAGTCAATAGATCAGACTTAGAAGAATAGATATGTAGAATAAAGGAAGTAACACATGCAATACAGAATTATTTAATTTTATATATATAGATAATTTTAATTAATATTAAATTTAACCACTTAATGGAGCCTCTGTCTAATATAAGTGTACTTATGTAATGTACAATGTGATCTGCATAAGACTGTTTCAGAACAAGCTTGAAGGACAGTGAAGTTAGGAATAATTAAATACCTATGTAAGATTTGAGCGTTATATCTACCTTCCTAATGGTCTTCACAGCTGAACTTATTTAAAACCCTCTCAACAAAGAAAAGTCAATTATAAAACTGTCTCTTTAAGTTCTTAGACTTTTATATAACTGAATGGAAAATAATTTCTTTATGTTTGATTTTTCTGTCTTTAAGTTTATGTAAGAGTAAGGAATTAAGAAAAGGTAAATCATGTACAACAGTTCTATATCTTTTATAATTACATTTTTTTCTCCATACACTAATTAGTTTTTTAAGTTGTTTAGATTAATCTTAGGAGCTAACAATTTTCTTTACCATGCTTTTATTAAGCTCAATGTACTGTATGCAATTTTTAAATAGATTTACAGGAATTATCAAGCACAGAAGAACTTAATGTGTTCATGGTCTTATCTCTTTATTTTCTCTTGGAAAGAAAATCTTAGAATCCTGCTATTCTTCTCTTTCTGGTGTAGCAGACTAACATCTGTGCAATTACACAAACCTGCAAATTACTTTTTTTCCTTGTGAGTTAATTGCTTCAAAATGATAATGGAAAAAGAATCCAAAACCTAAATGCAAAGCAATGCTAGGCAAACTTAAATGTTAAACGTTCTGATTAATATATAAAATGTAATGAGACTGTTTTGATAAAGTCTTGAAAATAATGCAGGTGTATAAAACTGTTGGCAAATATTTAATTTAATTAATGAATTTCTATAATTGATAGTTGTATTTCACACTAAATGATTATTGCTTAACCCCCATTCATGTTCTTTTCTGCTTTATAAATGAGACTACTCTTAGCAATACTAGGGAAAATAAAACAATTGAATTATGCTCCTTCTTTCACAGACTAAAGAACAAAAAAACACAAGTTTAAATAACAGTGTTATTTTGATACGTTTGAAACAGAGAAAATAAGCCAAAAATGTAGTCCATAGTACAGACTCACTTTTAGGCCTTTTATTGTCTGGTCCATGAATATCAGTCAGGTGCCATCTGCTGTCATTTCTTGTCTCCCATTTCAAATTTTCAACAATGGACTGTTTGCACTCTGCCCAACACAAATGTGCCCTGCCTTTGCCATAAAGCAGTACCTATCTAGAAGTTTCCTCCTGTCTTTTTGTACTAGCTAATTCCTACTCATCCATCAAGCCTTAATCTAAATATTGTTTCCTTCCAAATAATTTCTTCAAATCTTTAAGTCCACTCTGTAAATAATTCCTATGTAGCTGACTTTTTCTTTAAGTTTAGAGATTTCCTGTCTTCTTGATATGGGGCAGAGTGGTCTTTCTAAAATACAAATATAATCATAACTTTACTTATAATTAAACGAAGTGATAAACTGGAAACCACTTGACTACTCATAAAGGAATGGTTGAATTAATTATGCTATACACCTAGTACGGAATAACATGCTACTATTTAAGAAAATGATTTAGACCTCTTTTTTAGATATTAGCTATTTATCTGAAAGGATAGTCATAGTATTTCATTAAATGATGAGAGCCAAGTACAGAGCAATAAGTGTAGTATTATTTTTCTTAAAACCAACATACATGTGTTTGTGAGCATAAATAAAGTTTAGGAAAGATATTCACCAGAGAATGAATGCTGGTTACTTTGGCAGACAAGGTGTGAATAGTAGATGTGGACTAAGATTCTTATTTTGTCTTCTATTTCCAGAAGGCAAGGGATCCTTAAACTTAAAGAAAAGTTAGCTATATATGAATTATTCAAAGATCACAACCCATGATCCAAGACTTTCAAGAAAGCATTACAAGAATAAAAACAAAGAAAATCACACCTGGGCTCATCATAGTTAAATGGCATAAAATTGAAGATTAAGAAATAAAAACCTTAAAAGCTACCAGAGAACAAAGGCACATTACATAGAGGATATAAGAATAATCATTTCTCAAAAGAAAACATGAATAACAGAAAACTGTAGAATGGCAACCTTAATGTGTTGAAAGGGGAGAAAATTCTATCATTGGAAAATTTTATATCCTGCAACATATCCTTTGGAAATGAGGGCAAAATAGAAGCATTTCCCTATAAAAGAAAAGTGGATAAATCTTTCCAAGTTTTCTGCAAATCTGCTCACAAGAAATGCTAAATGAAGTGTTTTAGGCTAAAAGAAAATGACCACTTGGAAACTCATTATCCATAAGAAGAAATAAAGACCACCAAAAATAATACATACACAGGGATATGCACAATGTAGACTTTTGTTCTGTATATATTTTGAAAATAAAGTACTGCTTTCAGAAACAATTCTATTGTATTATGAGGTTTGTAATGTCTATGTTGATGTAATATACATAACAATTAAAATGCTATGAATGAGGCATAATAAAACCGCTTTTGCAAGTTTCTTACATTTTACATGAAATAGTACAGTATTAACATTAAATATATTGTGATAAATTAAAGATACATATTATGACCCTGAAGGCAAAGTCTAAAAGAAATCTCCTAAATGTAAACAGAGAAGCCAATAGAGATATAGAATGGAATACCAAAATTAGATTGAGCTCAGAATATAAGTATATAAAATATCTTCTTAATATCAAATAAGTAATTGATTTGTCGTTTCTCATTAGAATCTCATTTATAATATTATGTACCATTCATTATGATGATGTTTCATTAATAGTTCTTTAAAAAGCCAGGAAAGATTAAAGAGAAATTTAAAGTGCAAAGACACCTTTATAAAAATAGTCCATTTTTAAAGTAAATATACTATTATAAGATTATAATTACTGAACTAGTATAAAAATAAAGTCAACATTAGAAATGAATATTCTTTCTCAAACATCCCCCCGAGATCATTGCTTTAACAGCGTGTTCAGCAAAACCTGGAATTCCTTATGTCTTCACAATTTACATGGCAGAAGATCCAGAGGAAGGATTGGGATAACAAAAGGAAAAAAAAAAAAAAGGTGAATTTAAGCACAGGAGAAATATTGTGGAAGAAGAGATGGGAAAACAAAGGTTATCATTCAGGGTATGTTGAAAGATGTTGCCATTTAGCATCTTGGCCCATAAGAGATATGGTTCCTACTGAATTTTAGGAGATAGTATAGTTGCTAATGAAGCAAGAGGAGAAGACATCCATGGACTGATCCTAGGAATAGGGGAAATAGCCAATGTCCTTTTACTTATACCATATATGTGGAACACAATATTGTGAATTTAAATTTATTGGAAAGGAAGCTAAACTCACAGGAGTTATTCAAATTACGTGTTGAAGTAGGTTGAAATAATGTGATTTTGCCACACTAAAATTGTTTCCTGCTAGCTTGTGGTAAATATCAAACATTTTAAAAGATGAAACAGGAGAAGTTCCAGTCTTTTGATTATTTCTTATCTCTTTCCATTTAATTTTTTTTGTGTTCTCTATAACCATAGTGCCTCATTGACATTATTACTATATATGAGTATTAAACATTCAACTCCCAGTAGTTATATTTCTTTCTCTTTTTAACTTAACATAATAAAAAATAAAATGTACTCTCTAAATATATATTAAATTGATGATATATATCTATGTTTATGTGAATCTAGAAGAATGTATGAAAAATAAATGTATTTTTTTCTTTAAGAATCCAGGTAACAACAAAAATGGAACAAACTATGATAATAATAGACCAGCAGCTATTTGCACATTCCTTCTTATCAGACATGTGATCCCTCTAGGTTTCAGTTTTTTCTTTTGTAAGATGGGGGTGAGAAGTTTCAAAGTAAGGGCGCTTATAAGAGATCGGGATTGGTAAATCCATGGCACTCACATCTCTCCATCTTGTGTCCAGGGAACACAAAGTACTATTGATAATAGTACTTTTCACTGATAGGTCATAATAGTGACTCAAAATATCCACACAATATTCTCAGCCATCATTGTCAATTATTATTTATTGATGAGATGACTTTTACAATCTCTTTATGGTCTCTTCCAGTTCAAACACATTATTATCCTCATTTTAGAAAAGTTATCATCGTCATTGTATAAAAGTGATCTATTGAAATGTATTCAGTTGCCCAGCATCACATAGGTAGTAAGTATCCAGGCATGAGTTCAACAGAGGTTGATCGAAATTAAAAGACTGTGTTCTGACAAACTACCTGTGATGATTAATCTTATGTGTCAGCTTGATTGGGCCAGGGAATGCCCAGATAGCTGGTAAAACATTATTTCTGGATGTGTCTATGAGGGTGTTTCTGGAAGAGATTAGTTTTTGAATCTGCAGACTGAGTAAAGATTGCTCTCACCAAACTGCATGGACATCATCCAATCCATTGAGGGCCTGAATAAGCCAAAAAGGCAGCAGAAGGGCAAATTCGCTCCTGTTTGAGCTGAGACATGCAAATTCTCCTGCCTTCAGACATTGGAGCTCTTGGTTCTCAAACCTTCAGACTCAGAATGATTTACACCACAGGCTTTCCTGGTTCTTCAGTTTACTCATATACATTTGTCTCCAATTGGTTCTGTTTTTCTGGAAAACCCTGACTAATATACTGTCCATTTTACCTTCTTTAATTATTATAAAGTTTAAAATGATCCAAGATAAAATTAAGGTCATAATTGCTATTTTTTTCTTATGATTTGAATTATGGAAGTATTACGGTAATCTTTGAATATCTACCCCCTTTTTAAAAAAATGCCCAAAAGTAAAATTATTTTTCCTTCTTTGTAAGGGTTGTTTCTGTTACCACACAAAATTGGAGTTCTCTTATGCAATGCACATTTGAAAAAGCCAATTATTACAGTGTCAGATTTTGGGAAAAGAAATCAGCTTTAGTGCTAGATCCATCTGTAAGAAGACAGGAGGCATCAGCCCTAGATTTGTCTCCCTGATCCAGGGCTTGGGGCCAAATTTATGGGATGTAGTCCAGGGCAGTCTGAAATGTGGAGATAGATGATTGGAGGTAAGGAGAAATGAGGCAATTGATGATTTGCTCAAGCGTAGTCAAGCTTCACGGCTCTTCACGGAAGCATGGTCGCGAAATGGTGGTGTTAGTATGATTTGAGAGGGGAATTTTCAGCCCTTTAAGTCAAAAAGGTCACTTATTTGGCATTTGTGCAGGCCCAGTTGATAGACTGGTGGTCTCAACTGGCCTGAACTGGACAAGAGGTCTCAGTTCCTGAAAAACCACTCTTAATTACTCTGTCGATAGGATAGAGTCAGTTGAACTGGTCCTAGAGGACGCGTGGTTATATTTCTGTTTAAAACTCAAGGCTGTTGCCATCTGTTCACAACATTCTAATATTTCCTCATCCTTTCCAGTTGACCTTGCTGTATGGCACTTTAAGGTTTGGAGCAATGCATACTAACCCTCCTTTTTATTTTCTGCAAGTGTTTATAGTTAATAGTACTAATAGCCTCCATGCTTCATTAAGTATTATATTTAATTTTCTCTACAAATTCATATGATATGAGCCATTAGCTGTCTTCTGAGCCTTTTATAATTGGGAGTTCAAACCATCAATAATGTGCTAACATGACTGATTTTCACAAAGCTGTGATCACAATTCAGATTTCAAAATCAGGGCAAATGATTATTTTTAATGACAATAATTAACCTTAGTAACTATTAGCATTTCTGTTGGCTTTCCTTCTAGGAGTCTTTTCCTCTTGAAGTTTTTTCTATACCCTACACAGATATTGATACTCCGGAGTCGCTACTCATTACTGAAATGTCAATTTACAGCGGCATGAAGTATTAGTGCTGATTTTTTATTCTAATCTCCCATCTAAAGCACATATCGACTTTAAAGTTTCCACCAGTTTCTCTGGCTCCTGCATGAATCGTTTGGTTAGCTAGGAATTCTACAATGCAATTCTCAAACTCTATCTCCAACAGGCCTCCTGGAAGAAGGTAGAAAGACGGAGATGATGATTAATCTTCAACTCCATTCTTTTTTTTTTTTGCAACTCATTACTCCATTTCAGTGATAAGCTTTTGCAGCCATTGTCTTTAGTGAAAAAACTTTGTGTCCTTATAATTTTTTCATAATTTCAATAGTAAAAATCAAGCCTTAAAGGTAAGAAGGATTATAAAATATTTTTGTTTTTCTGAAAAGCATTTTCAGTATTTAATGTATTTAAAGGAAATATACTACTAAAGAAAACTTGATGGATAATGAGGGTTTTAAAATGTATCCAGCTTTTTTTGATTAATTGACATAAATTCAATATACTTTTATAATACTCTTCATTATAAGGGCTGTACCTTCTAAGTTTTTGTTTGGACACGTATTTTAGCACAGGGTGGTTAAGCACATGAACTAGGAATTAAAAGAAGTCAATTTGAACCAATATTTTAATATTCAATTGCTCTGTCATCTTGGGCAATTTACTTGAGAAGAAGAGAACACCTAGAGAAAGTAATACACAAGGCAACGTGGTTCTACTCTAAACTGATGATTACCAGCTTCAGTAGACTATCAAAAACGTTGACAATCTTACTATACCTCTCATTTACTTTAATCTTCTGTTTTTCTTAATATCTATTTCAAATGTTATCTACTAAATGTTTACCCATTTTTCCACTTCTCATTCCCCATAGATGATCAAATCTCCAAATTTATGGAAAACTTAATTTACATAAAACCTAATTTATAGAAGCATTGAGATGAGGGATATGTACCCAGGTTTGTACATGTCTTAACATCCCTCTCTCCTGTCTTAATAGCCGCCTTTCTCCTAGTAAAGTAAGTCCTTAAAGAGAAATGATATGCCCCCTAATCCCTTTCAGCTTTATACAACAGCTAAAATCTTATCAAAGCCAGGAAGAGAATGAGGGTTTTTTCCCTTTAAGTGGGAAAAAGTAAGAGTTGAGGAGAGATCATGAATCACTACACGTAGTAGACTAAGAGCTCCAGAAGAAAAAAATGTGAGAATCTTTATCAAATTTTATCCACAAATATTACACAGAGTGAACACAGTGAAAATTTTTAAGACATTATAATGCTATGAATTCTGAGTTTGGTGTACTCCAGTTTCATAGCATCTCCTAGTGAGTGAACTACAGAACTGAATCCATATCTCCAACTAGAAGTTTGGACAAGATTTATATTCTAGGTCCCTCCCCCACCCCCATCCCCACCAATTTCAGTAGAGGACAAGTCTTCCATTTGCACGTTCAAAAACAGAGTATGCTTCTCTCCGATATTCCTGAGAAAGTATCTCCTACACAAGACTCAAACTTCCTAATGTGTTATCTGAGAAATTCCTTTGTCTTCATGTACTGTCTTGTATTAAAAAAAAAATAATATCTGGGAGAGAATTACCTAATTTCCTGGGCTAGAAGTCACAATGGCGGTTCTGACAATTGTTAGGCAATGATTTCCCTCCCTCTTTGGTGAATTTGAGCTTTACAATAGACAATAGTAAACTGAGTTTTAAATATCTGAATTGCTCCTTATTGAGAACAAAAATTTTACTTCTTAGCAATTTCAATGACCTTGTCACAATGAATTTTTGGAAAATGGTGCAACTTGCTTTCTGGGTAAAAATATCTCACATTGTGAAGGATATTTTGATGTGGCAAATTTTTGTTTTTATTCTGATCATTGTATTAACAGAAAGTAGTATAAAAATTAAAAATGATTTATGCTTATTTAACCTAACAAATCATACAGATTTTTAAAAAATTTTGTCAGTACAATATTATTCTCTTTTCTATTATTTTTCATGAACTGTGTTCCTCAATAACACTTCCCTGAAGTTTAGTGGAAATTACTAGAAAAAAGAATGCTTAAGTTATTTTATGACCAATTTAATTCTTGATTTCTTCACTTATACTGTCAAAAATGTCAATTAGTGTCAGATATATTGGTGGCTTTTTAAAAGTTCTCACTCTTCAGTAAGTTTAGGATTGGTTATTACTTTACTCTACATTAACCTTGGGCCAAATTGTCATACCTCATGAATATAGGATGATTAACAATATGGCCCATTATAGCTTTGTCTTTAAATAAAGTGAATTAAAGTTTATTAAGACAAATATCTTCAATTCTAAACGTTTTTATGCAATACATACCATCTAGTATTTACATGTTTCTTATTTATATCTAGACAAATATTTTTTATTTTTCATTTGTACATTTCTATTAGATGTATAAAAATATCTGTGGTTGCTCTCACCCCAAACAACCAGCTCCTTTGTTTTAGCTTTCCCCTGCCAAAAACCTTAAGTATATCTACATTTTAATTGGCTCCAGGATCCAATTATTAGACAGCCCACTTACCAATATTAATGGTTATATGAATTTATTGTACTATAGAGTATGTTATATTTATATGTTATATAATGTATATATAAGCTGTATGTGATTATGTCTCATTGTTAACAATTATTGCTTCTTCTATTCATTAATTTGAATTTCATACTCAATGAAATATCATCTAATCTCATGTATTTCTTATTCTTGCGACAATTATGTACACAAGTACACTCAAGAGAACTAACTTGTTGGTACTGCTGCTGGTAGGCTAAAAATCTGACCCTGGGTGGTCAAGAGACCAGAGAAATGAATAAGATTTAAAGAGTACTGACACAATTAGTGAAGGAAGTAAAGCCCTGTGTATTTCTACATTAGAGGTCATTCCAAGCAAGTAATGGGTCATCAAAGATAAGAAAATTGTCTCACCTGAAGAACCCTGAACAAAAGGCTCCTGCCATTTTGTGGACCCAGGTGCCAAGGGAAGGGAGACGAGGAAGGGCTAGTAATGGAAAAGTACTGGATGAGAGTGGAGAAAGGTGGCTTACTGGAGGCCCCTAGTAAAGAGGCCTCTGAAAAGGGGCACCTCCTGTAGGAATACAGATATGCATATGAGTATAGTTGGCCCAGGAGGAGGGACTGAGTCCTTGACTCTAACTCCCTCAGAGAGTGCAGTGCACTGGCAGTGTACCAAGCTGGTGTGGGAGGGCAGCTTCCCCCATGAGGTCTGCCAGGCAAAGCCTTCGTAATTTCCTATGATTAGGCCTGAAAGAGCGTGCGTAGGATTTTGGCCTAGTGCCAAACTTTTCACTTCCTTACATGTGCTACCTGACTTTTGCATCTGTTTCTTTGTGTGTGAAAAAGAATAATACTTACTATGTAAATTGAGTATGAGAGTAAAATTAGGTAACGTATGTAACATTTCTTAGCATGCTATATATCCTAAACTATCTAAATAAAGGTTAGCTATTATTGGCTTCCAGAAGCTGGAACTTTTCAGAAAATTTCATTAAATATTAAGGGAGAAAAATTATAATTACATATGGATATTAAAAGAAATGAAATAGCTAAAAGAGTATAAGTTTGAGTACCATAATAGTTGGCTTTTGATTGGAGCTGCCAGTTTATATCTTAGTGTATTTATGCTCTTATTATATTTATAGCCATGTCCAATGGTTAAATTCAATTTTGTGTGTACTTTATCTTATTTCAGCCTTCTTCAATATGTATACTTCATCTTTAGACCCGCAACCCAGGAACTGACTCCAAAGCATTTCAAAATTTCTGTGGTCAAAGCCAAGAGACAGAGTATCATTTTCCAGTTCAACTAGTGCCTACACTCTTAGCCCAAAATCTCCTTATTTGTTCTAAAAGACAAAACATTTTTCCCATCTGCTTCCCATTAGGAATGAAGGCATCTTTAAGGAAGATAAAGGCTATGAATAGGCTATTTTCTATTCATAGGTTTGTAGTTTTACCCTTACAGACATAGTAGGGTCATAATACCTTCATACAATAACATACTTAATAGAAAAAATAATAAATGCAGTAACACAAAGGTTATTTCTGTATAGCTCTTGGCTTGGCAAAGCGGATAACTGCCAGAAATATCCAAAAGTTTAGATTATTACTTAATAAAACACAGTTGTTTCCACTGCAGACTTAAAATGGATAGTTTTTAATAGCGGAGTTTGCTATTATTTTTGCATACAGAAATATATATTATTTGCTTTCATTTAGAAGTCATTTAACTGATTAAAACTATAAAATATATAATTTTATATGTATTATATAATTATATTTCTGAGCACATTCTTCCATAAAATACTTAAGCATGTTTTCTTTAAGAAGAATCAATTAAAATTATCATGAACATTCAATTAGGAGTTAAATCACCACAATAAATTACTTTCTAAGGTTATGAGTGTGATTAGCTTATTGTTCTATGGAACTTATAGTGTACAAACATATTAGAATAGCCAATTAAGTTTGCAATGCCCTTTTTCCATTGAGTCAAATCAGGAGCTTTACCACAGAGAAAATGCTGCTTTTTTTGCTACTCAACCTGTGTCTGCATAACTGGTAAAACGTCAGAAGAACTATGAATTTTAAACAAGATATTTACTTATGTAAATGAACCAATTCTTCAGAAATTGTAATGGGAGTTAGTCTTACATTGCGTAATAAAACAGGCAACGATACTATCTTCACGGATTTTATATAAAATTGAAGAAAAAGATTTCTCTGTTAGTAATTGTAATTTTTCAGTAGCTATCCTTTCATATTGTAGTCTCTTAGGTAATTTTTCACATTTTTCCCCCAATTTGTTGGGAATTGTGGTGAGGTATAAAATCCAGTAGAAGCACAAACACTCAAGATAGGATGAGAAGTTATGGGCAATTGATCTAGTTTTCTACCGAATGCTCTGTGCTCCCCTATCACAACACTGAGAAGAAACTTCTAGTCTATTCAAGTATATTTGGTAATAGAAAATTGAAGCTTTATATACTCCATTAATTTGATTTTATGATAAATTTAATTGTTAAGAAATTGTTGTTTATAGTCAGATGAACTTTGCTGATATTGTACCTGTTAATCTTTAGTCTGTCTTCAACCTTGTCCTTTCTTATATATTTGAAGAAAACTCTCATGTATTGTGTACAGTGAACAGAACCAAATATAATGTAATCTAATCAGCAGACTAAGGTGATACTATTTCTTCCATCATCAACATTTTCTTTCCTTCAACTAGGTGAATAGAAAAACCATGATGTACAGTAAATGTAAACTGTCATTTGTAGAATGTGTTTATTGTTACTACTACACTGATAATAGTCACTACTATTTCTATCACAATTAACATTGCTAATAATATTACCTTTTATTTATTTGGGTCCTTACAATTTCCATATTTTATATATCATCTAAAATGTACTTGAAAATTCTATTTTAAATATCTTGAAGGAACAAGAACCACACATAATCTCCTGCCATAAACAAATAGTAAACTAGATAGCATATATGGAGAATCTGATTTTATTAATTGAATACTGAGTATTGTAGGAATGTGATTTCAAAGAGAGGAACAACAGAGAAGATAAGCCTGAAAATTTCCGCAACTTTCTAGTTTTCTCCCTAGAGACAAATTCCAGTCCACAGATACATGGTGCAGCTACAAAGAGCCTAACGTTTTCAATGAGTTAAAGAGCTAGGGGAAACTGAGGGAGTAGTGTATTAGCAGAGTCCTAGATATGAAGGAGTTATGTAGAAAATAGCTCCAAAAGCTGCCTGAGAGTTGCTGTGAGTGATTACTGAGTCTGGTCCTCAAATAAATAAAGTGGATCTCCACAAGACAAGACTCAAACTATCAGGAAATTATAAGCTGAACAGTTCCCAGAACTCACACAATACAGCAAGATGTTCTGGCCAGGGTGCAGAGTCCAAGGGATGCCCAGGTCTATTAGTGGAGACTCTGGAGGTGTCACAATTTGGGAATAGGGTAAATTATACCTGCAGTCAAGGCTACTGTTTAACTGCTTTAGTAAATCTTAAATCCTGTACTTGAAGTGATTAAATGGATACTCTTTGAAGGAAGAAAACAAAATTTTGACATTCTAAAAAGTAAAATTTACAGACTCTGGTATTAATCAAACATTAATAGACATAACAAAAGCAGTGTAATCAAGATAAAAATCAGTCCATAGAAAACTAGAAATAAGAAATGATGGAACTAGCAGACACAGACGTTAAAACAGCCTTTAAAATTGTGTACAAGTATATAAAGGAAAACAAGAGCATTATGAGGAGATAAATGAAATATATAAAACAAGACTCAGCAGAACTTCTGGAGGTGAAAAATGTGAAATTTGGATTGAAATTTCCACTGTATATGACTAACAGTGAATTAACCACTGTACAAGAAGATATCAAAAGATTTGAAAACACAGCAGTAGAATGTATTCAGACTGAAACACAGAAAAATGTCTAAAAATATTGAAAAAAAGAGCCTCAATAATCTGTGGACATGTAAGTGAGATGTGCTTATAGAAAAACTGAGGGATAATTTTCCAAATTTGTTAAAAAATATGTCCACAAATACATAAATATCAAGAAACCCCAAGAAAAAGAAAGAAAAAAAATCCATACCAAAGCAGATCATGGTAAAATTGCTGAATACAAGTGATAAAGATGTCTTAAAAGAAGCTAAAAAAAGATTTATTTTTTACACAGAGGAACACATATAGGAATAACTCCAGAATAATGCAAAGCAGAAGATAATACAGCAACTTTGTTAGAGTGATGAAAGAAAACAAACAAAAATCTTTCAACATGGAGTGTTATATTCAGTGAGAACATCCTTTAAAACAGAAGGAAAATAAATATTTCCTAACAGATAAAAGCAAAGAGAATTTGTCACCAACATATTTGTAATATGATGAATGTTAAAGAAAATTAATATTTTAAGATAAAATACAATAAATGTTTAGAAAATGTTCTCAGGCAAAAGGAAAATGATAGATGGAAATGGAGATCTAAACAAAGGAATGAAGATTGGACGTGTTGAATATGTAAATTAATATTACAAGAGACTTTGTTAACTATTGAACATCACACCAAACAAAAGCTAACATATTATTTTCAAGTATTAATGGAGAATTCAACCAACTGGATTATAAGATTCTCCATAAAACATGTATCAACAAATTTTAAACATTTTAAAAATCATACAAAGGATATTCCTGTCCATAACAGTATTTAATTAGAAAATCACTGCAAAACCCCCAAACATTTGAAAGCAAATAAATAATCACCACGACCACCACAACAATAATTTTTAAATGAGAAATCATAAGGGAAATTAGAAAAATATTTTGAAACTGAATGAACATGGAAACATGGTTTATCAAAATTTGGTGATGCAGAAAGAGCAGTTTTTAGGGGGAGATTCAATGCCATAAATTATTATTATTATCCAAATGCTTTCAAATTAGAAAGATAAAATTATTAATTCACGGTATAAGTACCCATTTTAATAACAGAAAAGAGAGTGCAAATTAAACCTTAAATAAAGAAAAGGAGGAACTAATACAGATAACAATGAAAACAATGAAATAGAAAACAGTAAATAATATCCACAAAATCAAAAGCTGGTTATTTGTTAAAAAAAAATCTATAAAATTGGTAAATTTTTAAATAGACTGATAAAGTATTCAAAGAAAGGAATAAAAAGAGAGAAACACAAATTACCAGTGTGAGGAATTAAAGATAAAATATCACATCATAAAGACATTATAGGATATAAAGAAATGGTATCAACAACAAAATTCAGTGAAATAGTGTTGTAGACTAGCAGCAGAAATGAGATGGACCTCCATCCAAATTTGGTTCAGAGATAGACTGATGACACCACACATACACCAAGAAGATATGAAAAGACTTATTATTTACATGATAAGGCTTTCTGGGGAGAACAGAGAAGCTCAAAAGCAGGTCTAAAAGAGTGTCTTAAGAGAACAGGTAAAGCATAGTTTCTTGGAGTTTTTATGGTGGTTAGGTTAGGGATGGGCTGAGAGTTTCTGCACATGGACAGAAGTTTGTATGGTTTCACCCCATGCCAATGCCAAAGGAGGGAGCATCTGGGTTTTCATATCAGCTTGCAGAGACATGCAGCAGAAGTCCAAGAGGGAGAGTTGAGTCTTAAAAACTATCAGTCAAAAGTGGTGTCAGCCTCTATCACAAATGGACAATGTTCTTGAAAGATACAAATTGTCCAAAGTGACTCAGGAAGAAATAGAAAATCTGATTACCATTATAGCACTGAAACAGTAGAATTCCTAATTAAATCTTTCCCACAGTGAAAACTCTTGGCCATATGGCTAACCTGGAAAATTCTATCAAACAATTAAAGAGAAATAATATCTATACCAGGCAAATTATTTCAGAAAATAAAAATATCATGATTCTCTGATATCTCAAACACAAAGAAAACAACGTAGCAGAAGAAAACTACTGACCAACATTCCCTCATGAATATAGATGCAAAAGTATGAATATGGATGCAAAATGCTACCAAATGAAATATAGCTAGTAACTACAAATATCATCAACTGAGGTTTATTCCAAGAAATCAAAGTTAGTTTAATCTGATAAAATGAATTAGTGTACATTCCCAAATTCATAGAATAAGGAGGAAATCATATGATCATCTTGACACATGCAGAAATGTTATTTCCCCAAATGCAACACTTATTGCTGATTTATAAAAAACAGAAAAGCAGAAAGAGAAGGAAATTGCCTTCATCTGATAGAGTATATGTGAAAAATCTAAAGTTAATATCATATTTAAGTAGTAAAAGACGGAAAGCTTTTACCTAATTAGGTTCCCAATTAAGAAAAAACACAAGGCTAAGATGTTCACTCTTTCCACTTCACTTCAACAATGTACTGAAGATCCCAGCCTGTGAAATAAAGCAAGAAAAGAATTAAAAGGCCTAAAAATTGAAAAGAAAGAAGTAAGTATGTCTTTATTTGCAGAATACATGGTAATGTACATAGAATATCTTAGGAAATTTAAAAATAATTTACTAGAACTAGGGAGCCTTAGAAGGATCTACAATCAAAATATGAACATTGTATTCCTATATATTAGTAATGAACAATTATAAATTAAAAGTAAAGATAGATTTAGCAAAATATGTACAAGATATGTACTTTGAAAACTAAATACATTTCTTGGAGAAATTGTTTTTAAAAGGACTAAATAAATTGAGAGATATGCCTTGTTCATGAATTGGGGAGGATTCAATATTGTTAAAATGTCAATTCTCACCAAATTGATCAATAAATTTAATGAATCATATTCAAATTTCCAGAAGAAATTTTGTAGAAACTTAGAAGTCAACTGCAAAATTTATATACAAATGACCTACTATAGACAAAGCAATTTTTTATTTTTATTTTTTATTTATTTATTTTTTTGGTGAGGAAGATTGGCCCTGAGCTAACATCTGTGCCAATCTTCCTCTATTTTGTATATGGGATGCAGCCACAACACGTCTTGATGAGTGGTGTGTAGGTCTGCGCCTGGGATCTGAACCAGTGAACCCCGGGCTGCTGAAGTGGAGCACGTGAATTTAACCACTATGCCACCAGGCCAGCCCTTAAAACAATTTTTTCAAAAGAAGAAAGAAATTAGAAGATTTACATGACCAGATTTCAAACTCGACTGTAAATGTTCGTTATTCAGGACTCTATCTTGGCTCTGATAACAGATTAGACATAGTAATTAATACAAATCAAGAAAGAACCTGGAAAAAGACCAACTGATTTCAAAGGTGCCAAATCAATACTATCTAGAAAGGAAAATCTTGCCAACAAACTCTTCTGAAACCACTGAATTCTTTAGACATTTAGAATGTCTTTTAGAAAGAGGTTAACTTCAACCATCATTATTAGTCAGGGGAATTACAACCAATAAAATAGACACACACACACACACACACACACACACCCAAAGAGGAAATTTATTATGAGGAATTGGCTCATGCAATTATGGAGACTGAGAAGTCCCATGATCTGCTGTCAGCTAGCTGGAGACCCAGGAAAGCCTTTAGTATAATTTCAGGCAGTCTGAAGACCTGAGAACCGGGGAATTGAAAGGCATATATCTTAGTTCAAGGATAGGAAAAGACTGATATCCTGGTTCAAGCAGGCAGGCTGGAAGAGGGATGAATCATCTCTTCCTCTTTTAGTTCTATTCAGGCCTTCAATAGATTAGATGATGCCTACTTGCATTGGGGCATATAATCTACTTTACTGAGTCCACTGATTCAAATGCTAATCTCACAGACACATCCAGAAATAATGTTTAATCTGGATACTCCATGACCCAGTCAAGGTGACACATAAAATTAACCATCACACCTTATCTCATACCATATGCAATAATTATCCTAGAATGGATTACAGACAATTTATTTATTTATTTAAATTTATTTTATTTATTTATTTAATTTGTTTAATTAATTTATTTATTTTAATTGTGGTAACATTGGCTCATAACATTATATAAATTTTGCCTGGACATCACTATATTTTGATTTCTGTGTAGATAATGTGATGTTCGCCGCCTAAAGGCTAATTACCATCCATCACCACACACATAAGCCTTATTACCCCTTTTGCCCTCCTCCTTCTTCTTTCCCCTCTAGTAGTCACCTATACATCTCTGTCTCTGTGTGTTTGTTTGCTGTTGTTTTTATCATCTATTTATGAATGAGATCATATAGTATTGGACTTACTCCCTCTGACTTATTTCCCTTAATATAATACCCTCAAGGTCCACTAACATTGTCACAAATGGCCAGATTTCATACATTTTTATGGCTGACTAGTATTCCATTGTGTATATATACCACTTCTTTATCCATTCATCCCTTGATGGGCACCTAGGTTGCTTCCAAGACTTGACTATTGTGAATAATGCTGCAATGAATCTAGGGGTGCATATATCTTTATGCATTCGTGTTTTCCTGTTCTTTGGATAAGTACCCAGCAGTGGGATAGCTGGATCATAAGGTAGCTCTATTCTTCATTTTTTGAGGAATCTCCATACTGTTTTCCAGAGTGGCTGCATCAGTTTGCACTCTCATCAGCAGTGTATGAGCATTCCCTTTTCTCTGCATCCTCTCCAACACTTCTTATTTCCTGTCTTGTTAATTATAGCCATTCTGATGGGCGTGAGGTGATGTCTCATGATAGTTTTGATTTGCACTTTCCTGATAATTAGTGACCTTGAACATCTTTTCATGTGCCTGTTGGCTATCCGTATATCTTCTTTGAAAAAAATGTCTGTTCTGATGTTTTACCCATTTTTAATTGTTATTAGTTTTTTGTTGTTCAGGTGTATGAATTCTTTATATATTTTGGATATTAACCCCTTATCAGATATATGGTTTGCAAACATCTTTTCCCAATTCTTAGATTGTATTTTCATTTTTTTGATGGTTTCCTTTGCTGTGCAAAAGCTCTGTAGTCTGATGTAGTCCCAATTGTTTATTTTTTCTATTGTTTCCCTTGCCGAGTCAGACATGGTACTTGAAAATATGCTGCTAAGACCAATGTCAAAGAGCATACTGCCTATGTTTTATTCTAGAAGTTTCATGATTTCCGGACTCACATTCACGTCTTTAATCTATTTTGAGTTAATTTTTGTGTATGGTTTAAGATAACGGTCTACTTTCATTCTTTTGCATGTGGCTGTCCAGTTTTCCCAACACCATTTATTGAAGAGACTTTCCTTTCTCTATTGTATGTTCTTGGTTCCTTTATGGAAAATTAGCTCTCCATTTATGTTGAGGGCTTATTTCTGGGCTGTCAATTCTGTTCCATTCATCTTTGTGTCTGTTTTTATGCCAGTACCATGCTGTTTGATTACTAATGTTTCGCAGTGTCTTTAGAAATCAGGGAGTGTGATACCTCCAGCTTTGTTCTTTTCTCTCAGGATTTCTTTGGCTACTGGGGTCTTCTGTTGTTTCATGTAAATTTTAGGACTCTTTGTTCTATTTCAGTGAAAAATGTCATTGGAAATTTTATAGGATTGCATTGAATCTGTAGATTGCTTTAGGAAGTATGGACATTTTAACTATGTTAATTCTTCCAATCCAAGATCACGGAATATCTTTCCATTTCTTTGTGTCTTCTTCAATTTCTTTCAACAATATTTTATAGCTTTCAGAGTACAGCTCTTTTGACTCCTGGTTAAGTTTATTCCTAGGTACTTCAGTTTTTTTGTTGTAATTGTAAATGGGGTTATATTCTTATTTGCTCCTTCTGCTACTTTGTTAGTGTATAGAAATGCAACTTATTTTTTATATTGATTGTGTAACCTGCAACTTTATGTATTCATTTATTACTTCTAAAAGTTTTTTGTTGGATTCTTTAGGGTTTTCTATATATAAAATCATGTCATCTGCAAGTTGTGACATTTTCACTTCTTCCTTTCCAATTTGGATCCCTTTTATTTTTTTGATTTGTCTGGCTAGGACTTCCAATAATATGTTAAATAAGTGTGGTGAAAGCGGGCCTCTGTTTCTGGTTGTTCTTAGAGGGATAGCTTTCATGTTTTTCCATTGAGAATGATATTAGCTGTGGGTTTATCATCTATGGACTTCAATATGTTGACGTACTTTCCTTCTATACCCATTTTATTCAGAGTTTTTAACATAGATGGATGCTGTATCTAGTAAATGCTTTCCTTACACGTATTGAGATGATCATGTGGCTTTTAGTCTTCATTTTGTTAACGTGGTGTATCACATTGATTGATTTGCAGCTGTAGAACCATTCCTGCATCCTTAGAATAAATCCCACTTGATCAGGGTGTATTATCTTTTTAATGCAGTGTTGTATTTGATTTACTAGTATTTTTTCAGGATTTCAGCATCAAAATTCACCAGTGATATTGGTCTATAATTTATTTTTTGTGTTGTCTGTGTTTGGTTTTGGTATCAGGGTAATGTTGGCATCTTAGAATGAGTTAGGAAGCTTCCCCTCCTCTTCAACCTTTTGGAAGAATTTTAGAAGGATAGGTATTAAGTCTTCTTTGAGTATTCGGTAGAGTTCACCAGGGAAGCTGTCTGGTCTGGGACTTTTATTTTGGGGGAGGTTTTTAATTACTCTTTCCATCTCCTTACTGGTGAATGGTCTATTCAAATTATTTATTTATTTTGACTCCGTTTTGGAAGGTTTTTTGATTCTAAGAATTTATCTATTTCTTCTAGATCATCCAAGTTGTTGGTGTACGGCTTTTCATAGTAGTCTCTTATAACCTTTTGTATTTCTGAGGTATCCTAAATAATTTCCCCTTTTTCATTTCTGATTTTATTTATTTGAGCCTTTTCTCTTTTTTCTTGATGAGTCTAGCTAAAGGTTTGTCAATTTTTTATCTTTTCAAAGAACTAATTCTTATTTTCATTGATGTTTTCTAGTTTGTCTTTGTTTCAATATTTCTGCTCTGATTTTTATTATTTCCTTCCTTCTATTGATTTTGGACTTTGCTTGTTCTTCTTTTTCTAGGTCCTTTAGGTACACTGTTAGATTGTTTATTTGAGGTTTTTCTTGTTTGTTAAGGTAGGCGTGTATTGCTATAAACTTCTCTCTTAGAACTACTTTTGCAGTATCCCATAAATTTTGGCGTATCCTATTTTCATATTCATTTATCTCCAGGTATGTTTGATTTCCCCTTTGATTTCTTCATTGAACCAATTGTTGTTAGGTAGCATTTTGTTTATTCTCCACATATTTGTGACTTTTCTCATTTTCTTCCTGTAGTTGATTTCTAGTTTCATACATTTGTGATTAGAAAGGATGTGTGGTATTTTTTCAATCTTTTTAAATTTATTGAGACTTGTTTTGTGGCCTAATATGTCATCTATTCTGGAGAATGTTCCACGTGTATTCGAAAAGAATGCATGTTCTGTGGTTTTTGGATGGAATGTTCTGTGTTTGTCTAAGTCCATCTCGTTAATGGGTCATTTAAGGCCAATGTTTTCTTATTGATCTTCTGTTTGGATGATCTATCTATTCGTGTAAGTGGAGGGCTAAAGTCCCCTAATACTATTGTGTTGCTATTTCTCCTTTTGTGTTTGTTAATAATTGCATTATATATTTAAGTGCTTCTATGTTGAGTGCATAGATATTTAAAAGTGTTATATACTCTTGTTTGATTGTTCTCTTTATCTTTATGTAGTGCTCTTCTTTGTCTCTTGTTACAGTTTTTGTTTTAAAGTCTATTTTGTCTGATATAAATATTGCCACATCTGCTTTCTTTTCATTACTATTTGCATGGAGTCTCTGTTTCTATCTCTCACTTTCAGTGTGTGACTGTCTTTAGGTCTGAAGTATGTCTCTTTTATGCAGCATATATATGGGTTTTGTTTTTTTATCCAATCTGCCACCCTATGCCTTTTTATTGGAGCATTTACTCCGTTTACATTTAAAGTAGCTGTTGATTAGAATGTACTTATTGCTATTTTGTTACTTTTTTTCTGGATGTTTTAGTAGTTCTTCTCTGTTCCTTTCTTCTTCTCTTGCTCTCTTCTCTTGTGATTTGATGGCTTTCTTTAGTATTATGTTTGTGATCTTTTCCCTTAATTTTTTTGGTATTTATTATAGGTTTCTGGTTTGTGGTTACCATGAGGTTCATATATAATAAACTACATATATAGCAATCTATATTCAGTTGATGGTCTCTTAAGTTTGACTTCTTGCTAAAAGCTCTACTCTTTTACTCACTTTTTCCCACATTTTATGTTTTTGATATCATATCCAAGTTCTTTGTGTGTGTGTGTGTGTGTATCTGTTACCCTTTTATCATGGAAATAGATAATTTTAGTACTTTTGTCTTTTGACCTTCATATTAGCTTCATAAGTGATTGATTTGCTGCTACCCTTGCTGTATATTTGCCTTTACCAGTGATTTTATTGCTTTTTTTTTTTTGATAACTTTCTTATTCCTATTTCTGGTCTTCTCTTTTCTACTTGAATAAGTCTCTTTAGCATTTCTTGTAAGGCTGGTTTCTTGGTGATAAAGTCTTTTAGTTTTTGCTTGTCTGGGAAACTCTTTATTTGTCCTTCCATTCTGAATGATAACCTTGCTGGGTAGAGTATTCTTGTGTGCAGCATTTTTCCTTTCAGCACTTTAAATATATTGTGACACTCCCTTCTAGCCTGCTGAGAAGTCAGCTGATAGTCTTATGTGGTTTCCTTTGTATGTCACTTGTTGCCTTTCTCTTGTGGCTTTTAGGATTGTCTATCTTTAATTCTTGACATTTTAATTATAATGGGTCTTGATGTGGGCCTCTTTGGGTTTATCTTGTTTGGTGCTCTCTGTGCTTCCTATACATGAATGTCTGTTTCCTTGCTTGGGTTAGGAAAGTTTTCAGCTAGTACTTCTTCAAATAGATTCTCTGCCCCTTTGTCTCTCTCTTCTCCTTCTGGGACACCTATAATATGGATGTTAGTGTGCTTGCTGTCATCCCAGATGTCGCTTAGACTGTCCTTGTTCTTTTACATTCTTTTTTCTTTTATCTGTTCTGCTTGTCTGATTTCCTCTAGTCTTTCATCCAGGTCACTGCTCCATTCTGTATCATGTACTCTGCTATAGAGTCCCTTTAGTGAGCTTTTCATTTCCAGTATTGTATTCATTTCTGATTGGTTCTTTTTTATATTTTCCAATTCTTTGTTGAAATTCTCACTGATTTCATCCATTTTTCTCCCAAGATCAGTGATCATCCTTATGACTCTTAGTTTATACACTTTATCAGAGAGATTATCTCTGTTTCATTTAGTCTTTTTTTCTGGCATTTTGTCCTAATCCTCTTACTTGGAACGTGTTCCTTTGTCTCCTCATTTTGCCTCTTTCTCTGTGCTTATATCTATATTTTAGATAGGTCAGCTATATCTCCTGATCTAGGAGAGGTGACTTTATGTAAGAGTTGCCTTATGAGGCCCAGCAGTATGCTTCCCTCTCATCACCAGTTCCAAATGTTCCAGGAGTGTCCCTTGTGTGGGCTGCATATGTCCTTCTGTTGTGGCAGAGCTGCTCTTGCAGCAGGTGCTGGGGAGGCTAGGCTATCTCCTGGCTGGCTGGTTGTAATGCTCCTCTGTGTGTGGCTGCTGTTGATGCTTCAGACACTTTATTGGGCATGGGAATCCCCAACACAGTTGGTTTCAAGGTCTAATAGCACATTCCTGTTGCAGTTTTTCAGTTAACTGATTAGGCCCTCCATGTGCCTGGTTGCTATTTTCAGGGGCATACAGGTTCTGTAGGCCTCCATCCTGCAAGGATATCGTCAGCTGTCTCAGGATTGCAGCTCAGTGGTGCTGGCCCCAGGCATGGTAGCACCCAATTTTTTCAGGATTCAGAAGGTGAAAGCAATCCCCTACTTGGCTGTTTGAGAAGCTCAAGTCTACTGCAGCTGACAAGCCACACTCCCTGCAGGGCCACACACCCCATCAACACAATCCTGCCCTGTACTCATGCCTTGACCTACTGAAGTGGACCCAGTTGCCCCACTGCAGAGGTTCCACACACTCCACCATTGCAGGACCACACCTTGTGCACACCCTGCCCTGCAGAGGCAAACCCAGTAGCCTGGCTGCAGAGATTTCAGGCACATCACCTATGTGGGCCCACAAGTTGATTGAGGAGTTGTTGTTGGATGGGACCAGTCCCTAAGGTGGGCTGCCTGCCCTGGCTGAGCTGGATTAAATCAGTGCCCTAGTGGGTGGGGCAGACCCTTGTGCTAATAGGCCAGGGGAAGAATCCCAATGGCATCTGCCAACATCTGTGTTAGCACACCTGGCCTGTATTAGGTCACAGTAATGGCTTCTGCCAATCTCTCAGTCACTGGAGAGGTCTCACCTCTCACTGAGATGCACCCAGAGCCTATCAAGTGAGTCCCTTTTACCAAAGGACTGTGTAACTTTCTGGTGATTTTAGGTTGCTTTCTGAAATGGGAGAATTTATGCATGGGTCTTTTAAGAGCAGACATTTTTCCCCCTAGTGTCTGATAGCTTTTCTGAGGGTGTTCCCCATTGTAGTTAATGGCCAACAAAGTCAGATATTATGACACTCGTCTCAGTTGTGCTGAGTCCAAAAGTTGCTGATGGTGGTAAGACTCCCCCGCTAAGATCCCCAACTCCTCCAGGGAAGGCTGTATACGTTAAGATTGCTCCTGACTGGCTGTGTGGCACCACAACTTGAGGGTGGCTTTTTTCTCTCCAGGAAGGAATTTCTGCCTCTTCCACCTGAGTCAGCAACATCACTTGTTGTGGGGGTTCTTTTTATCCAGTTTTCAGTTCTCTCTCAGGGGTACTGTTCCAGGAGTAGTTGTGAATTTGTTGTGACCATGAAAGGAGGTAAGTTCAGAGTCTGTGTACACTCCATCTTGACACCGTCCTGGGTAGACTTAAATTTAAAAATTAAAATACTAGACTTTTGGAAGAAAATTTTGGAAAAAATCTTCATAAACCAAGGGTAGGAAATGATTTCCTAGCTGAGACACAAAAAGCTAGGCCATTAAAAGAAAAATGAATTTTAGAATTTATCAAATTTATAAAAGTTTCCTATTTGAAAGGCACTGTTAAGAAAATAAAAATGCAGGGGCCATCTCAGTGGCATAGTGGTTAAGTTTTCATGCTCTGCTTCAGTGGCCAGAGGTTCATGGGTTTGGATCCTGGTTGCAGGCCTACGCACTGCTTACCAGGCCATGCTGTGGCAGTGTCCCAAATACAAAATAGAGGAAGGTTGGCACAGATGTTAGTTCAGGGCCAATCTTTCTCAAGCAAAAAGAGGAATATTAGCAACAGATGTTAGCTCAGGGCTAATCTTCCTTGCCAAAGAATAAAAAAAGAAAAATGCAAATTACAGATTGGGAGAAAATATTTACAATAGGCCCTGAGCTAACACCCATGCCCATCTTCCTCAATTTTATATGGGATGCCTGCCACAGCATGGCTTGACAAGCTGTGCATAGGCCTGCACCCAGGATCTGAACCTGTGAACCCCGGGCCACTGAAGCAGAACATGTGAACTTAACGGCTGTGCCACTGGCCGGCCCCAGGAAAAACTTTTATAGAAGACAAATTGCCCAATAAAAATTGGCAAAATATTTGAAAGACAATTTACAAAATATATGCTACTAGCTAAG
Source organism: Equus caballus (assembly GCF_041296265.1). Classification (NCBI taxonomy): domain Eukaryota; kingdom Metazoa; phylum Chordata; class Mammalia; order Perissodactyla; family Equidae; genus Equus; species Equus caballus. The sequence continues at coordinate 96,963,147 of NC_091686.1, forward strand.
AATACATTGTTAAAAAAATGAAATGTCAAACCACAGGCTGGGGAAAATATTACTCAAATGTTCCCTTAATTCTTTTAACAAATACTAGTTTATATAATGTCTATCGTGTAAAGAGCTTGCTAATGATGACTATATTAATGTAATAGATAACAGTAGATGGATAACATAAGCATCATTGTATTAGTGATGGATTCACTTTCTTGCTTGGAAGTTCCAAATGAAGATCTGTGACTGGTGCCTGGTGACTTGATGATAAATTCACAATACACTCACTTAATGTCAAACATTATCCTCAAAAAGATTGATTCAGGGGCTAGAAAAGGAAATAATTTTTGCCATATTGCCACAGGAAAGGAAACTTGCCTTGAATAGATACAATGTAGTGTAGTACAGAGAACTTCGGATTTGGCGTCAGAAAATTCCAGTTATAGGTGTAATCCTTTCAAAATAAAAGCTATTTAACCTTGAATAAGTAAAATAAAATCAATGTCTCATCTCCACTTTCTGTTAGTCTCTAATTTTTAAATGCAAGCATAGTAACGGATATCTTGCATATGTCATAGCATTTGTTCATACCTGAAAGACTTTTAGGGTCTGTAAGACACTGTGAAGCTCCTCTTGCATGTTCTCAACTAGAGGTTGGCCTGTGCAGTAGGAATTCTTTGGTGCAAACTTGATTATACCAAAGGCAAGATCTTTAACTTGAGCAAGTTACTAACCTCAGCAATGGCATATGTAAAATAGAAATGATAACAGTACTAAGTCGTGTGAGTATTTTGAAAATTACATGAATCAATTTAAATATGTTTTATCAAGGCATTTAGTATATTATACATACTCATTAAATAATATCAAAAATTGTCCCTATTCATCATTACTAACATCACAATTTAGGTATTTTTCATTTGAAGTCTCCTGTTATCTAGCATACTTTTTTGCACACAAACATTGGTTAAAGTAAATAAAAAACAGTCTGTTTAGAGTCTGAATTTTGAATTTGTACATGATTTTGATACATTGGAATGGATGATTACTAAGAGTATTTCAGTCTTGGAATCAATTATCCCCGTTATACCAGCTGCAGCTTGTAGAGATTGTTCTTCATAATTTTATGTCGGAAAGTTCATTTTTCAGCAGTCACAAAAACTATCCCACCAGGATAAAAAGTCTTAAGGGAGTAAATAAATCTTAGCTAGTCTTCTTTAAGATTCTTAGCAATAGCACACCCTGATCAACTGAGTTAGAATTTGGAAACCTAAATCTTGGAACACCTATTTCATAGAATACTTCTCAACATACATGTTATCAGTTCATATATAAATACCCCTTTCTCTTGAAGATCATTTGCTTTACCAATATTGCAAGGCACTCAGAGCTACAAGCTCAGTCTGTATGTATATTTTTAAGTATTGAGATTTTTTTTCAGATAGTAATGTCTGAAAAACGGAACATACACATCGTTAGGATAGAAATACTACTGAATTTCAATTTTGTCTGAATGTAAAATAACTAGGAAAAATAATTTAAATAAAACAATATATACACATAAAGCTAATACACCCTTTGAAGTAAAACGTGATTCAAGATACATATACGTACATGACATGCATCTTCCTGTGTAATTATCAAGAAAATGCAGGGCTTTAGGTCATTACTAATCTAGCTTGTAAATAAGAATTAATGACAGAGGCAGTTATTAAACTGAAAATGTGACAGAAGAGCTTGTATCATTGTTATTTAGGGAGTTACTCTTTTTAGGAAGGGCCTTGCCTCTTTATGACCTTTTCAATCAATGGCAGGTAATAATTTGTTGCTAAACATGCCATATTGCCAAGTCCATGCACGTGCACCAATGTTCACTACAGGGGCACAGAGGTCAGTGATTGTGAGATGAACTGTTGTTGATGATGAACAATGGTTCCAGTGATTACAATACCTATTAAAACATGAAAAGATGTGCATCTTGGAATCAATGTCCAGGATAGGTACCAATAAGGTAATTGAGGAAGAAGTTATTGATGTACTTTTGGCTGCAATGCAGCTAAACAAAGAGGAGGAATTTGAGCAGTTTGTTAAAAGGAAGGGAAAAAAAAGAAAAAAAGAAATAGCAATAAAAATGAACTATCAGCACCACCAGAACTACAAATAAAAATTTGAAAACATTTCATTAATTCTCTGGAATTTCAGATGTTTATTTTTGCCTTGCTTCTTAGGACTTGACTATTTCTGAGACAGCAGTTTCTGTGGTTCTGTTTTGAATTCAAAAGCAAAAATAGATTTAATATTTTAGAAATAATAAGCAGATACAAAGCATAGCCTGATTTATCTAAACTTCATATTAGGTTTTTAAAAAAGTTTCCAATTTTGACATCACTCCTTTCCCTATTAGAAACACATTTCTTAACCTTTAATTTTTTTTTCAAAATGAAATATTTTCTGTTTTTCCTATTAAAAAGCCATTGACTTTCATGGTTAAAAATTTTAATGGAAAGTTTTGAAGAAGAATGTAAAAGTTTTCATTAACACTTCCTCTGTCAGACATCTACTATTAACACATAAGTTAGTGTTTTTCATGAATATGCAAATATACACATATCTATACTTATATTTTCAACAAAATGAAAATATCTAATTGGTTTGTCTAGTCTTTAGTAAACCTACATCTTTTAATAATTCTTTTTAACAGCTATGGTTTTGGGTTTAGTCAGAAAAAATTGATATTTTAAGCTGGTGGCTTGCAGCTCTTGGAGTAGGGGTTGGAAAAACATTTAGACTTGTACTTTGATTGCATATTGAATTACAGTATTTACATATGCCTCCGTAGAGGCAATGTTCATTCATGTCTCATCAATTTACAAATTTAGAACTTTAGATACCATACTTTTATATAAATTATTAGAGGAAATAATATCCCATAATAATCAAAGTATTTTCAAGCACACATTTTTTATAACAGAGCTGTAAAGTGAGAAAGTAATATCTTATAATAGTCTCATTTAACTTAAAGAAAAATTAAATTAAAATATGCAATTATTTTTATAGTGTAATGAATAGGACCTGGTTATTAGTAGTCCCATACATCACAATATATATTTTATATATATTATATGATATATGTTGTAGCATTATGTATATATAAGTGTATATGTGTGTGATATCTTCTATGCATTTCTGAAATTATATTTAGCCTTGAAATTTAAAAAAAAAAGTTAGTGAAAGTTAGTAATGAAAAACTGAGAAGGACCAATGGTAATCTCAAGATAAATGCTCAAAATCTTTAGCCAGCTCAACAAACAGAAGTAAACAATGATTATAATTGTTTGAAAATGGTTATAAAAATAAAGCTTATTGCTATGAAAGGTTAGAAATTCAGGGGAAAAAATAGGAACAGAGAAAGTAAAGAGAAAAAAGAAAAATAGAAATAAGCATAGTGTGGCAAATGCTGGGCAACTCTGAGAGAAAGAGGGTCATGAATAGAAATAGCCAGGTTAAAGACAGGGGTTGAGGGTGAGTGGGTGAAGTGAGTGAGGAGCAGACACAGTGCTAACTAGGAAATACAGTCGGCCCTCCCTATCCTCAGGTTCCACATCCACAGATTCAACCAACCACGGATGGAAAGGCCTAGGATAATTGCTTCTGTACTGAACATGTACAGACTTTTTTTCTTGTCATTATTCCCTAAACGATACAGTATAATAGCTATTTACATAGCATTTACATTGTATTAAGTATTATAAGTAATCCAGAGATGATTTAAACTATACAGGAAGATGTGTATAGATTATATGCAAATACTACACCATTTTATATAAGGGACTTGAGCATCCACAGATTTTGGTGTCTGTGGGGTCCTTAATACCACCCCTATGGATACTGAGGGACAATTGTAAATAGTGGTGAAGGAATAGGAGATAGGTTAACTCTTTGTACTTTTGGATTAGGTGATTAAAAAAACTATTTAATGTCCAAAACCTCTAAAGATATCATTGCCCCACGCTAAAAAAACATCCTATGGAAGATAAGAGGCAGGTATGTTGTTCAGATGAGCATGTTCATGTGGACATTTCTGTATGGGGGTGCGTGGGTGTTTAAATAATTCATTGATACAGTGATACATAAAAAGACAATATATAATAAACACATTTTTTGTGTACTACGTAATTTGAGCTTCACCGTAACTTTGACTAAGTGTAAAATTGCGTCTTTGGTTGTTTTATGATTATCTTACACCCAAGGGAGTTGGGGTGTCTGAATCTGATATGTAATATCTTTAATTGTGAATTATCTGTCCAGTGTGCTCGTGGCGGAAATTTCTTATTACTGGGACTATGAAAGTGAAGACCGTTTACATAGACTTGTATAAAATGAAGAGTATATGCCATAAAATGTCTTTGTTCCAACTAGGATGTCATTTTCCCTTTGAAAATGTTTGAAAAGTTGACTTTTCCTGTTTATTTTATCTTCACCACTCAAATAGATAATCACTCGTTGGTCCAGATTCTGAGATTTTTGGACATGTGTAGCTTCATTTTGTTATCTCTGTTCAATTAGACGTCTGTCTTCCACATATTAATTTATTAAGACAAGCAAAGGAGTTTATGATTTCCTTTAAGAAATACCAAAAAGAAAACACCAGGAAAGCCATTTAACTGATCTACATTTCAAGTACTCTTTAGAATAATTTGCTCTCCAATCTTATAAAACTATCTGGAGCTGCCAATTGAAGTCAGCATTCTAGATATTGTAAAGGAAATTTCAGAGATCAATATAAGACTTTGGTCTGGTTACAAACAATACAATTTTAGTCCATTTAGCTTTTTCGCTCTCGAAGACATACCATCAATTATTGACAGCTTCAGCTTGCTTCTTTGACAGTTATATATGGTGAGACATTAAGTTTTCTTACGTATACTCCATAGTAACTGAGCTGGATTCTAGGCTGCACCAATTCAAAATCTGACCTCTTTTGATAAAAAAATGGAAATCAAGGAAATAGAAATACTGGCATAATCAGGATATTGAGACATCTGACTGGGTCTTTGATACCATTAACTCCAAGCTGTCAATGTTGGGTTTTCAGTTCAATTTAGGCCCAGATGTTTTGGCTCTGATACCAAAAAAAAAAAAAAAACCAACGACAAAAACAAAGCAAAACCTCCATAAACTTGAAATAATCCTAGTTAAAGTAAGTAGAAGTGGTGTTTGTATTTCATTAAATTCTTGATAACAAAACCATAAAGTTTTAAGTGCTATTCTCAAGTTTAAAAAGTAATGGAAATAATGAAAAAGATTTTCTAGAGAATAAGAAGTTGATATGACATTTGATTTAGTAATGGGTCAGGCAGAAGTTCTATGTGTTATTGACCAGAAAATCACTTTCGCCTTTATGAATTGGAAGCAAGAAAGACAGATAAGTTGTCATTAGCTGATTTTTAAGAATCCAAGATTTATAATGTCCCTACAAATGACATATCTAGGGAGAGATTTGTTAAATCTACAGCAATAGTCTAGCGTAAAAGTAGAGTAATCAAAAAAGACTAAGTTCTACAAACTCCTTTAAGAGGCCAGGGAAGGCTAATACTTTTAAAATATTTCCCTTAAAAAATGTTTAAATTGAAGTAGTTAAACTAAAATAGTTAAACTGTAGTTGTCAAACAATTACTCTTCTATAGACCCCTGTCCCTGACAAAAATGATAAAAAAATAAAAGGCACTAGTGAATGGCTGCATGCGTCGGGTGTTTATAATTTATACATGATATATACCCTGGGTAAAGTAGGTTCCAGAAATGGAAAGGCAGAACTGAGAGTGGGAAAGGTCAGACATGTTTTTCTCAAATGGCATGGCCCATAGAAATGAATATGGAGTCTCTGTCTGGAAGAAACTGTATTTTTCCTTTTTGTCATTGACTAGAGCATACTCTGCATAAAAACTGTAGGAATCCCCTGCTGCTAATTGTGTTCCTCTTATTTGCAGTTTGACAAATTATTGGCTTTGGTGGAAATGGCTGGAAGTCCCTACTTTTAATGAAAACCATCTTATTATTTCTCTAGAGCTTCATTTTATTAACTTTCAGACATAGATAAATGTAAAGAATTAATCATGCAATGTATCATGGTTAGCACATACTTTTGATTTCAACAGTTTTTCAGGGAATATAAATGATTGTAAGAAAGGAAGACTATGAGCAACGATTGTCAAAAATCTATCTTTAATCTTTTACTTGATATATAATGTAGTAGTATTTAATATCAAATTGTATATACCCCCAAATGGCAAACAGCTAATAACAATGTGATCTATAAATATATTAAATAATATTGAAACTAATACCTGAGCCTGGATTTTTTTCTAACCATTAAAAATTCCGTGAGGACACATAAATTATACAGCTCTGAATCTAGTAACTTTGGGTGTTTCCTGGGGCTAGATCAGCATTTAGTCTGATCTGAATTAATAACCACAGTGACAAGAAAACTAAATTATTTTATGGAACTGTTGAAGCTAGAAGTAAAGATGCCTGTGATAGAGCTTTCAACTCAATGTGTGATCAAAATTTCAAATGTAGCAGAAACATTTGAAGGAGCAGTTTGAACATAGCATCAGGCAACTGTGTCTACGGGCATTACTAAAACGTGTGTTCAAATTTGGACAGAGCAATTATCTAAATACTTCCTTTGGAGATATAATTTATTTTTTTTATTCTGTGAAATCAACATTTTGAGACAATGTGGTTTTTTTTTTTTTTTAAGGAAGATTAGCCCTGAGCTAACATCTGCTGCCAATCCTCCTCTTTTTGCCTAGGAAGACGGGTCCTGAGCTAAAATCCATGCTCATCTTCCTCTACTTTATATGTGGGGCGCCTACCACAGCATGGCGTGCCAAGTGGTGTCATGTCCGCACCTGGGAGCCGAACCAGCGAACCCCAGGCTGCCGAAGCAGGATGTGCGTACTTAACCACTCTGTCACCGGGCCAGCCCCAAGAGACAATGTGTTTTTGAGAGCTGATTTTAATCGCTTTTTAGAAATTGTTGTATTTGTTTTTGCTAGGAAGTTTGCTATGTTGAGGCTGTATTTAAAGCGTTATTAAAGTCACGATATTTGAAAGTGTACATACCAATGCTTAAAAGAGCACACTAAAGGATATTTGTTCCCAAAGACAGGATATTTACAATTGATTTGCAGGGAGTTGTTAAAATTAATGTGAAGAGTAACATATGAGACACAACAACAATTATTAGTGCAGGGGATGCCCTGATTAAATAGGTAAGCATAGTGCTTTAAATGGATAGATAATGTAAAAGCAACAACCTGGAAAAAGATGTTGCCTATTCCTTTTTGTTTATGAACAAATTGATTAGGTAAGAAGAACAGATTCCACATTAAGTAGTGACTTATATAAAATAGACATGAGTATGTTATACTATCCTGTATCACGTAATGAATTATTTTACTATTTGATATCCACTTAATACATACTATATGTGTCAGACATTTTACTGAGTACAAATAAAAGATGAATAGGAGAGTTTCTTCTCTCAAGATAATTACTTTTTGGTTGGGAAGGTAAACATAAATCATATAAATAAATATCTATCTATACATTCATATGCTAAGTGCAAAATTAAATGTTTGGATTATTATAAATATTTATGTCATTGAAGTGTATACCAAAATAAGTTAAAGGTCATCTGAATTCACACATTTCAGTATTTTCTTATACATTCATCAAGATTAATGTAGGCCTATATTTAATCAAATAGTTATGTAGGTACCCATCATAACTCTGATGTCTTTTTAGTGTTATCAGTTTTCTTTTTCTCCCGGCCAGAGGTCACTGGGGACTTTTTGGGCTGATATTGGTGGTTGTTTCCCCTTTTCCCTCTCTGCTCACATGTTCTAAGCCTATGCAGTGCCGGTATTGACCTCTGAATATCCACTGGTGTGTCAAAGACTTGAGTCACAGCAGATGCAACTCTTAATATACATTTAGAGTTGCTTAAGTTTCCATCTTTGCCATACAAAGTTTGTATCTCACACACACACACACACACACACTCGTATTTCTTTACTATTGTACTGGCTTTAGGTTGGAAAACTAGCTGACCTTCTTTGGGCCACAATGGCCGGATTGAAAATAGACATTACAATGCTATATTTTGTTTTGTTTCTTTTTTTTGTTTTTTAATTGAGTTATTAGTTGTTGCTCTTGAGGATTTACATACTGTGGATATGATTCTGAAGAGAACCTTTTTTAAAATCTTTTTTTTTTTTAAGATTAGCACCTGAGCTAACATCCATTGCCAATCTTCTTTTCTTCTTCTTCTTCTTCTCTTCCCCAAAGCCCCCCAGTACATAGTTGTATGTTCTAGTTGTAGGTCCTTATGCCTGTGCCGTCTGGGACCCTGCCTCAGCTTGGGTTGATGAGCGGTGCCATGTCCATGCTCAGGATCCAAATTGGGGAAACCCTGGGCCAGCAGAACGGAGCCCAGGAACGTAACCGCTTGACCACGGGGTCAGCCACTGAAGAGATCTTTATAGGAAATAGATTCTGCTAGGATTAATTTCAAGTCTAACAAATGATCATGGAATAAAACGTGTTTAACTAATATTGTTTTTCCACGAACCATTCAACCAAATTTTTTTTCCTGCTTAACATCTTTCACATGTATATCTTTACTAGCTGGTTTCAAGTTTACTAAGTGAATTGGTTGTAATAGTGGAATCAAGAACATTCAACTTACAAAAAGAGACAATCTCGAAATAATATTTCAGAATCAAGTAGAGCCAAACTGCACCAAAATTATTGCTTAATATTTACTTTTTTGTATAGGCCTCCCAGAGGGCTTCAATTTAGCTCTTTCATCATCTATTTGTGGAGTGCCTTTTATTTTTATCCTTTGCCTTAGTACTTGAGTTAATTCTTTCAGTAGCCTATGTAGATTTTTGGGTCTCTTGGGAATATGTTGTGATCTCTCATAAATCTTGCTCTCTATTTTATTTTCATTTTATAGATGAGGTAGCAAAGTGCTATTGAAAGTGGAGAAATCCTCATTAGAATAGAAAGTTACTAAAATGCTAGATTTACTAAGATCTTATTTACCATATATTTCAGATGTAAAACCAAAAGAACAATTTTTCTTCCTTCTTTTTAAAAATGAATCATTCTTGATTTCCTTTGTACATTAACTAAATAAAAATCATCTTTTAAACTTAATATGAATTTATCAAAACGAAATTCAAAATAAGCTTACCAAGTTCACACCAAGTCTAATATATTGGAACACTTTGAACATTTTTAGTGGAAGTTTTATTGCCTTCATTAACTATTCTTTTATTTTAATTTGTTTATTTCTGTTATATTTCATAAAATAAACCAGTGCTATAAAATTAAAACTGGAGAATTTGATACTATCTAAATTCTATCATAAAACCCTTAAAATAAAAATCAATGTGCACTGCAGTGCACATTTAAATATTTCATGAAACTTTACATCTGATAAATGTGAGTACTCTTCAATTAAAAAGAAAAGGAATATTAACCCATGACAGAAATCTGGATATAACTCTCTTCAGGGAAGTGTAATAGTATTTTGGACTAAGGGTTGGAAGATTGGCTTCCAGATCAGGGTCTGGCATCATGATCATAAGCAATTTAGTGCCATCAGGATCATTTCTTTCTTTATCATTAAAATGAGTAGGTTGGAGCACATAAGCTATACGTTCATCTGAAAATCTAAGCTTTCTCTCTCTGAGTGTTTAAAGTTGATTTTGACTCTGCTTCTAGTTTTTCAAAATATATAATAAACTACAGTAGCAAGAGTGCTCCATAACTTTTTTCCTTTTAAGTATGTTCATTTATTTTTTTAAGTTTCTGCTATACCTTTAGAATAAAGTATATTTTAAAAGACACATATACTATTTAAAGTCTAAAAAACATTCACACTTTTCAATAGTGACAAAAGATATTTTCTTATTATGTCTCCTAAGTTTTTGTCACTGGAAATTAAGTTGGGACCAGAGCAGTATTACTACTTGATACGCAAATTATACCAACAACTTACTGTATGCAAAACCACAGCCAAGAAATTTACTAGTAATAAGAGAGGAACACTTAAGAGCATTTGTTTAGTTCGTATTTACACATAGTAAATTGAAAATGTTAGCTTTATGGGACAGAACAAGATAAATATGAAAATTAAAATGTCTTATCACAGCATGTCCTAGTCTGTTTGGGCTGCTATAACAAAAATACCATAGACTGGGTAGCTTATAGACAAAAGAAATTTATTTCTCACGATTCTGGAGCCTGGGAAGTCCAAGGTCAAGGTGGTGGCAGATAGGTGTCTGAGAGTCTGCTTTTTTGTTCATAGACAAGTGTCCTTTTGCTGTGTCCTCACATGGTGAAAGATGTGAGAGCTCTCTTGAGTGTCTTTCACAAGGGCACTGATCTTACTCATGAGGACTGCACCTTCATGACCTAATCACCTCCCAAAGGCCCCATCTTCACATACCATCACATTGGGTATTAGGTTTCAGCACATGAATTTTGTGGGACACAAATATTCAGACTATAGCTTAGTGACCAAAGAATAACATATAACATCGCTTCCATACAATTCCGTAGAAAATGATATAAGGCAGTGGAAAAGAAACACTGGAAGTCTGAAGGTCTGGGTTCTAGTCTTTTTCCTGCACATACTGCATTGGCTTTGTTGTAGCGAAGCTGTCCACCCTCTAACCACAGAGTCCTCATCAAGGAAATGCACTGGTTAGCCTCTGGGATAATCCTCAAGGTTTCATTAAACTCTAAGATTTCATTTTGTTAAATCAACAATAGATCAAAGTAACATAAAACATGAATGCTCAAAATAAGATGAAAAGTATGATGATGTGTTTAAAGATCCATGGATTGGTACCATCAAAAAAATTGTATATTTTATGTTTTAACTATCCTTACTAGAATCCTATCTGAAAAAGATATGCTTCATTATTTATTTTTAAGTGTTGGGAGAAGTTAACAAAAGTTGAGTGCTACACAGAGGGATAAATTTAAATATATTAAAAACCATGTTCTGATTTGACAATCATTTTTTCTGTATATAATGAACACGCAGTGTTTTTCTTTCAAATTTTACCCCTGAGCTACAATTATCTCCAAATTCATGTCCATACACGCCTAATCTTGGGTTTCCAGGAGTGATTGTAAAGAATTTAAAAAATAAAGCCCTTTACAATATCTCATGAAGTGAATATGTGTTGGAGCAACCTATTAGGTGAGAGAAATGATATATCACATTGTGGTTTCATTAATTCCATACTGTGCTAAAGCACTGATGCAAAGGAGGACATGAATTAACGAATAGCAAATTTTACAGTTGAAGGGCAAGTGGTATTGAAGTAGATTAGATACTACAGTCAGATATTATAATCTGATTTCCAACTTAAACAAGTTTTAATGAAAACTATGGGTAGGTAGGTGCTCAGATAAACCAGAGAAGGAAAGAAGAGTATAATCGTCCACCATTAATCCATTTCATTAAATTCAAGAATTTGAGCATTTTAAGGTAAATCAGAATAAAGATAAAAGCTGAAAACTATTTCTCTTTCAATCAAAAACGGGATTAGGAGCTGACATTGAACTAGAGAAAGCCTAACTTAAACATGCTAGTCTCTAAACTTTTGGAGCCCCCTGAGAATGGAGTTTTATTAATATGGAAGCGCTTACTTTGCATAATAGCCATATCCCATTGGCACATATTTCTAAAGAGTATAACTTAGTCAATCATCACTTCTTTCCATTGTCTTCGTCTAGATAATTAACTGTCTAGGGGTTGCTAATGATGTCATTATTAACTCTTTGAAATAAGCCTCTGTGTCTTCTGAACAGTGGCAAAATCAGTAAAGCACTTGGGTGGATTTTTATTTCACTGGAAACTCATCAGTCAAGAGATGGTAGTCCTGCTAAGCAGATGACTGACATTAAAGAGGTTTATTACTTCTGAAAATGCCAACTCCTTGTAATAGCTTACTGAATGTCCCTGCCACCAGAAAGGTCAGTGTGTAAGATGTGACTAACGCTGTTGTCAGAAAGCTTATACATTTCAATCTCATTTTTTATGGCACCTCTTGTTTGGTATATACTGGGTGAAAGCTGCATTATTTTTCATCTGCTTAAAAAAGCAGATAATGGATAGAATTCATTTAAAATCACAATGCTTGATTAAATACATTCTGCATGGAGCAAATCAAACTTATTGGCTTTATTTCTCTAACTTCCTGTTGAAGTACTTAAGGTTATACCATGAGTGATCAAAAAATACCTCTTGAAAAAGATGCTATGCTGACACCTTTGACAGACCTAAGAATAATTTCTCGGATGAGCTTGCATCCAGATAAGTGTCTATGCTTCAACTATGAAGGTGCCAATATCCAGGTTGGATTAGAAGGAGAAAAATGGTGTTTACCTATTGCTAACATTTCTTAAAGATCCTTTCACGGGTAATTATATAAATGCAAGGACACAGTTCTATATAAATGTGATATTAGCACAATTCCTGGTATATAGTGGTTGTAAAATAGATATATGGTGAATGCAGGAATAAGAAAATGATGGCTGGAAAACTAGCACCAAATAATAGCTATGGGCTCTATTCTTCTCCTAAACACTAGGAAATATTAGGCTCAAACATACTAACTCAGTATAGCCTATTTAGTTTCCTTGGCTTCAAAGTCCCCAATTCACATGAACCAAAGAGAGTGATCATTGACACTGTACGATTCTGAAATCCCTTAAATTGCCTGGAAGCGTTGCCCTCATAGGGAATAGAAAAAGACCTGACAATGTTTCTCTGAAGTTGGTTTTTATATTTGAATCATATTTCAGTATGCTTATTCTTGAAAGAATAAGATGCTCTAACATGCAGTACCTGAAATGTCTTTCCTATACTCTACAGTAGTCCTCTGTTTTCCATCTGAGTGTGACTTCAAAACTTTGTAAGATATGAAAGGCTAGCTCTACTTTCAAGTCCAGTACACCAGCTTATTCTGAATAAATTGTTCCTATCCACTTTAAGAAAGTTGTTTGACCCTGAAATCTGACAGATTACACCAGAATACGTTGAATTTTTTTTTAGAAGGGGCAAATTATATATCCTAGGAGTAAGGTGTCTGCTACATTAATGCAGTTGACCTCTGGTCATAGTCTGTCCTTAGATGGTGACTAGTATATCATTTATATCAAACAAAGAAACATTTCAATGGAGGCAAGGGAGGTTAGCGGCATTTGTCACATAGCTGTGCAGAGACATCTCAAGTAATTTCTTGAGCTTCTGACACATTGTGCTATCAGTCTTAATTTTCTCCTGCCTATTTCTGCATCGACTACAGAAGGAGAGAAATCATTTTCTTAAGATCTACAAGGGAATGTAAAAAGAAGATCAAATAACTTATACTTAGCAAGAAAGTTTAAAAAAATGTAAGAAATGAGATGGCTTTTAATTTTAGAAGATAGGCCTGGCACATTATAAGTCCTCTTTAACAGATTTTTGGTATGTTAAATGTTTCCTCACCAGCTTACATTTTCTGCTGATTTTAATGGAATTCCAAGTAGAGTTTTCATATATATATTTAGATCAAAATAAACTATTTTTATGTGAAGTAAAATACACATCGTATGGAGCTTTAAACAATATTTTACTTATGTCACTGTGTCCATGCTACTAAGAAGCAGCATTATTTAATTCTGGAGGTGTGATATGGTAAACAAGAGTATTTATTATTAGTTCTTTCTAATGCATACAATATGAAAAGAGAAAGGGGATTCAAACCACGAGACTTTAGTTCTCAGCCAATCTGCCACTATCTAGTCATGAAATAACAGATAAGTGAACTAGTGTCTCTGGGAATCTGATATTCTTCTTTTTTTTTTTTTTTGTGAGGAAGATTGGCCCTGAGCTAACATCTGTTGCCAATTTTCCCCTTTTTAGTTGAGTAAGATTGTCACTGAGCTAACATCTGTGCCAATCTTCCTCTATTTTATGTGGGATGCCTCCACAGCGTGGCTTGACAAGCGGTGCTACGTCACACCAAGAATCTGAACCTGAGAACCCCAGGATACCAAAGCAGAGTGTGCTTACTTAACCACTACACCATGGGTCTGGCTCGCTGATAAATATTCTTTTAACTGAACACACTGCAACGAACAAGATCTGAAATTCTGTTATCAATATCTTTAATTTTAATTTCTTGAGAACACCACCATAATATAGGCTAAAATCATATTTGGAAGTGATTTTTTATTACACATATATATGCTTTTCTTATTGTTAATCCTATATCCCTACTACTATAAACAGGTATTGGGGAGAAATTTAAAAAATCATATGTTCACAAAATTTATTGGTTAATGAGGTATCTGAACCTGCCAAAATAAGCATTTTATTAAAATATTTAGTTGAAATCCATTAAACACAGTTCTTATCTTCAACTAAATTGATAATATTACCATACTTTTTGTTACTGAAATGATGCCAGCATGACTCCAGATTATTTCAAATGAGGAACATAAAAGGTAGAATAAGTGGTAAAGTGTGGAATAAAACCCTGTTCCAGATTCCCTCTCTGGTGAGCCATAGGGGTAATAAGTTAGATTTTTTTAAGGAAAGGTGTTTGGTGGTAAAAGATTGGGCCAGAGATCAATTTATAGTCTCTTAGCTCCAAACCTAACCTTCTTTTCCCTGTTGTGTGGACCCTGTAGACATTTCTGCCATTCTAGCTGTTGCGTTGTTAGGATTTTTTTTGATTTTCTTTTTTCCTTGGAAAAAAGGGGGTGATAATGACAAGAAGGGACGTCCCTTCTGGTTGAGTGCTGTTTCCATATTTTATTCAGTGGAGGAGTTGAGACCTGGTGGCTCTCACTTCATGAACCCTTGCAGACCCATTCTAGTCTCAGTGTCTTTCACAGTAATGGTGCCCTCACTTGTTTTAAAACCGTGCTGTCCCTCTTGACTGGCTGCTTTGACAGATGGACTCCATCCATCATCAGGCAACTGACTATCCAGTACGTGGTTCCTTCTGGAGAAGCCCCACCTGCAACATCAGGCAATTGTCTCACCAAAAGCCAGAAAAGCTCATGTCTGCTCACCTCTTTTGGCAATGGCTGACCACTTCTGTAGATCATCACTGGTTTACATCCTTTGGAAAGCTTCTTTGCCACTGGTAGACCCCTTGTCTCTATGTAGCTATGCCTTCCTCAAAGAGTATGAAATCTCAGCCTTGTCCTCAATTTCCATCACTGCCTAGTACCCTTTCCTAGTGGTGGTATAATGCATTATTTACAGTTGCTAATTCTGGACTTCTTAGATCCATTTGCCTCTTTTATAGTTAAATACTTTATACAAGTTAATCATTCCTTATAATAAAGTTTCCTTGTTTAAATTACTGGTATATTTTTTGTCTCCTGGCTGGATCCTGATTGATATAAAGACATAATGAAAATCGTTGCTTTTGTTAAGCCATTTGCTTTTCGTATTTTGGGGAAGTATACGTAAAAAAACAAACAAAAAATGCAGTGATACATAAATGTCAGGAAAAGAATTTGAAATAAAGTGCATATTGTTGAAAAAAATATTTGTCAGAGGAGGAAACCATAAACCTACAAAAACAGAACACAGTTTAAGAGGCAAAATCATTTATTTGAGATAAAGAATTACAATTTGGGAAGCATAGATTCAGGTAGAAACCTAAATAGTGTCCACTAAGGAGTAAAACTCGGGCTTTTAGGCAAAGAAAGAAGGTTCTATTACAAAGAAACCTAACTGGAGTTGGAGGCAGAGAGCTGGTCTTGGCTAAACATTGATTGACTTGATTTTATCTTCAGAAAGTCCACGATCATCATTCTTTGTGACCAGGATGTCTATTCTCCTGCTAACCTCTCAAAGAATTGCTTGTAAGACAATTGCTATTTTGGCCCAATCCAAGATTCTATATGAACGTTGGCGCTTAGCAGGTAAAAGAGGTGCTTATTCCTCAGGAAGCCATGAGAATACAGCAAGACTTTCTCTGGAAAGGCAGCTCTGACTCCATTTTAAAATGGCTCCACTATAGTCAGTTTTGACAGAAATTAATTTTCTCAGAAATTCTCATGGCTTCCTGAGAAATAAGCACCTCTTTTACCTGCTAAGAGCCAACGTTCATATATACAGTTTAGGCACTAGACAAATGAATTAATTGACAACTAATTTAATATTCCTTAAAATTTCCAAGTAATTGTGAGGTTTTTGACAATTCCACATAGTAACATTTTAATTTTTCTTCTGTCAATATATTTTGCTTCCTTTTAGTGAAGGTAAGAAAAAAGGATAGAGTGTTAGATTGAGCTGGCATAGTATATAAGAGAGAAAGAGAGAAATGAAGGAAAACTATTAAAATAAATTCTGGGAGTTTTAATTGCCTTCACCTTCTTTTGTGCTCAACTTGACCTTCATTAAACTTCATTGAACTTGACTTTCATTGACTTTTCATTAACACCCCTGTCCACTCTTCCTTTAGATCTAACCTATGCTCAATGTCAAAAACTAGAATATCTCTATTGGATTTTTTAAGTTGGACCTCAGAGCCTACTGAGGCAACAAGTTGTGATTAATAAATTACAACAGTGTAGAACTGAAAGAGACTTTAAAGATTATCTACTCAAATCCTTAATTTCATAGAAAAGGGAGATAAAGCTAAGGGAGTTGAAAACTCAGATATAAAAAAATCATGGTTTGACATTGGAATGGGTAATTGGAATTCCTACACATTTGGATTCCTAGGGTGGTGTTCATTGCATGAACTTATTTTTATGCCTACCATATACCGCTGATGATATCAACAGGCCTACCTCTCAAAGTATATTAGGATTTTCCTCAGGAAACCAACCATTACCCAAACAAAATAAATTTTGTTGATATTACTTATATTCTTAACTCTGGCATACCTGGAAGATGCTAATGTCATGGTTAGAGCAAAAGAAACTCTCATAGTTTTTTAGGCAATCCTCAAATATTCATTCTTTCTTTCATTTAACTAGGAATTATTGAGTGACTTTAATGTGTTTCTGCTGCTGGCTAGGTACTGGGGAAAGGGAAAGAAAATGAATAGAAAGAAGCAGAAATGTTGGTCCTTGATTTCAAAAACCTTAAAATCTGTATTTTCAAAAACAAGCACATTTGATTGGCATTAGTACACTTAAAATACTATAATTCTGAGTAATTGTATGGATCATACTCTCTAAACAGAAGTAAAATAAAGGCATAATCATAGTGAGGTAGATTTAATCTGGAAGTTTTTTGAGGAGGTTGAATAGTATAATGAATATAAGGGTAAAGAGGAGAAAAAATTAGAGAAAGGCTTTTTAAATGATAAAATTTGCACAAAGTCAGAAAGAGTGAGTTATAAAGGAAAATGGTAGATGAACAAATGTGAATGAGATAGTAATTAATAGTTTGAGAAAGTAACTTAAAAAGGCAGTATCTATTTGCAGTATAAGAAAAGAAACTTGGTTAAAAGTAGATATGCATAGCGCATAATTCTATTAGATAGATAGATAGATAGATAGATAGATAGATAGACAGAACTACATGTGTATCTGTTCATACAAGTCCATTTATCTACTATGTACACTATTTGAAGCGCTGTATCACAAAGGGTAGGTGGACTGTTTCTGGAGACTGACTCTGTGATCCAATTTTCATATCCGAAGCTTGGGGGTGACCTTGGGAGAAAACATTAAACCCCTCATGCCTCAGTTTCCTCATATGTAAAAGGAGATGACTATGACACTTAGGTATCATGTTATTGTGTGGCTGAAATAAGGTAACTTCTATAAATTTAGCATAGTAATGGTCACTCTGTAAGAATTCAATTAATGTTAACTATTTTTAGTAAGATACAGAGATAAACCATTAAAATATAAGTTTGAAAGAATGGTTCAATTTGCTTAATCACTAAGTTTTCAAAGTAGAGGACTTAAAAACCCAAAGATTATAAACAACAATGCATATTTAGTCCAGAAACAGATCTATTTACACCAGAAAATTTTAAAAGCCTATTGCTTCAGCATTTAAGAAACTGACAAACACATGATATCTAAAATAATCCACATTCCTTGGTGGCATCAGGTGGCTGGGGCTGAGGAGCAGATGCTCATTGTAGTTAGGACATATTTTTGTTGTTTTCACATGTCCCAAAACACTGGTTATTGCTTTTCTGCTACTGAGCTTCCTTCATTTATTTTTCATTACCTGTCTGATATCAGTAGGCTTTTAAATTTGCTACCCCGAGCTAATCTAATCCTGGAGACTTGACCAAGTAAAGATCTGCATGTGACTAGTAAGAAAAAATAAATACAAATATATATCCTAAAACGAGGGATGTCACTATAGAAAACTTGAAGCTATATTTCTATTTGAATATGCCATCCCCAGAGGTAACTTTAGTTCTCTTATTTTAATATGTTGCCTATAAAGTATGCATTTCAATCAGGATATAAGACGATGTTACCGTAAATAATTCAAGTGAGTAATCCATTGTACAGCGTTGACTATGAAAAGCCAACTGATGAAATATGCAGAATGATCATTTACATTTTTGACAGTATAAGAGCATTGAGCCAATCAAGTAATGACGCTTATTTTCGACAGAATGACACTGTATGCTCCCGCCTACATTGATTAACACAAAGAAAGCCGTTGCTTCTTAAGCCTGTTATCTTTTAGATGGATTTAATTTTCTGGAGAGGCAAACAAGACAAAGAATTCCTGTGAATACATGTTTTCTGGTAGTGGCCTTTTCTAATTGGTCAGTTACATAAGGGCATTCTAAGAACCCCAAATCCAGAATTTGTAAATAGGGTGGTCTAATGCTTTACTTACGGAAAGTGTAAAGTTATTCAAAAGTCAGCTATTGATTTATTCTCTAGTCTTATTTCCATGTATAAAAGCATCCAGATTGTTTGAGGGCCAAGGGCAATGAGCATTTGCAAGGATAAGTGGTTGCTCAAATGACATGTATCAATGTAATAAATGTTTTTTTCTCAAATACCAAGTATATTCTCATAGCCATGACATAAATGTTATAAAAAAAAAGATTCAAATTCAATACTATTCTGGAGCGGGAAATACATGCAAACAATAAACCAGTTAACAAGTTAGCTAATGAAACACTATCTAAGAAATATTTATTTTTACAGGTAGTAGTGTTAATAGTTTTTACTTATCCTACAGACTACGGTTATGGAAAGTATCTCTTTAAATCTTAAGACATGTTTTTGTATGAATCAGGAAAATCTATAAAATGACATATGGCACGCACACAAAAATGAGTTCTTTCAGTTCTTTCAATTGTAAACTTAGAAAGAAAATAAACTTTAAGTTGTAGCAGTATTAAAACTCATTCGCGTGTAATAATCTCATGTATTTTTGGATAGATAATCTTTTCTGCTGGTGAAAAGAGGTTAGAGAAATATGTTTTTGGCAGGTAAGGCAATATTTAAAAAAAATATCTGTTTTCTATGCTTGGAACATCCCTCTCCTTATTTATCTCCTATTTATTCTTCAGCTCTCAATTCAAGAATTAATTCCTTGGGCAAACCTTCTCAAACCTGCAGGAAAGCTTAGGTCTCTCTGTTAAATGCTGTGATAGCCTCATGTAAATTTTATTCCTATTTTAAGCGCATGCAATTATATATATGTTTTTGTCCTTTTTGATTTTTAACTCGATCTTCGATAATTAGAAAATATTAACCAAGACATTCTCTATTATTCGGTATATTTATTGAGTTGTTGATTTTGGCCAGGTGCCTTTTCTGCATTTACAGAGATATCATATGGTTTTTCTCTATAAGTCTATAAATTTGATGTTTTATATAAGTAGAATTTCTAATAATGAAACATCTTTGAAATCTTGAAATGATCTCTATTTGGTGAAATTCAATTAAGTTTTGTCAATCATCTTGTAGAATTTTTTCATTAATATCTATAAACTAATTTAGAGTATTTTTATCTTCATGTTATGGTATAATTTAACTAGCATGGAATTATCAATTAGACATTTCTTATTATTTGCCTATGACATAATTTACTTCTAGTGTTATGCTGTTTGTCTATAATCTATCTGTTTTTATAATGTGGGGTGTAGCACTTGTACAAATTGTTCTTCCTCTATGAAAATGTCAATTTAAACTTTATATTTGCTCTGAGATCTGTTTTAACAAATTTTATTATCCTTCAAAATTATCCATTTAATATAGGTGTTAAATTTTTTTATTTTAATATTATCCAGAAAAGTATTCTCATGGTTTGTGAAATTAATTTTTAATTTTTTTTTGAGAATGATTAGCCCTCAGCCAACATCTGCCACCAATCCTCCCTTTTGCTGAGGAAGACTGGCCCTGAGCTAACATCCATGCCCATCTTCCTCCACTTTATATGTGGGATGCCTGCCACAGCATGGCTTGACAAGTCGTGTGTAGGTCCCCACCAGGATCCAAACCGGCAAACTCTGGGCCAAGGAAGCAGAGCGTGCGAACTTAACTGGGTTGGCCCAGTGGGTTGTTTACTTCTTATTGTTGAATTTTAAGAGTTCTTTCTATATTTTAAATACAAGTGCCCTAGCAGATATATGTGATTAGCAAATATTTTCTGTGGGTTTATGGCTTTCTTCTGATTATCTTAATTTATTCCCTTTGACTCAGAATTTGTGTAGCATCTAGCACAATGCCCAGTTCACAGAAGATCTTTAATGAATGCTTCTGAAATTAATGGATAATGATTAATGTATATAGAAAATAAGTACAGAAATATATGGTCTTAAATACCAGATTATTTTCTCCTGTGCAAAGTAGGAAAATAAAAAAGCAAAAACAAAGTAATAATTCAGCTGGATGCCATTGATATAAAAAAGATGATAACTTTTTTAATGAATAAGATAATGGAATTAAGAAAATTATTAAATTTCTTTACAAAATTAAGATTGTAGTGAAAGCAATGTTGATACTTGACATTTTTTAAATGATATCCCTGAATAAAGTTGCAGTTTTTAACTTCAAACAGAAATGCATGCATTACTTTCTCTCTACATATATTTTCTGCATTCTATGCTTGGCTTCAGAGTGCTGTAATATCTATTCAGATTTTATATGTTATTCTTCTTTGCTTGTAATTCACTTGTTTGTTCCTTCCTTAAACCATCAGAAGCACTCCTAATTTATCCTTGAAGAATCTGTTAAATGTTTATTTCTCCATGAAGTTTTCTCTAGCTCCATGCAATTAGTCATTCAATTGTCAGTGTTTCCTAACAGTGCATGCACATTTCTTGCAGTACTTTTCTTACTTTATTGTAAATATTTGTTTCCCATACTATGTCCCCAAAGGGTCTATTGTCCTTGGAATGTTGGAACTGCTCTTAGTTTTCTTTGTAATTCATTGGCCTTGGACAAAAACTAGAATATAGAAAGTTCTCAATGAATGTTACTTGAATATATAACTCAGTGAAAAATATTTTACATTAACTATATTGTTCTTTTAAGATAGTAAAGACAATTTTTTATTTTAAAATTAAAAGAAATATAGTAAGAAATAAAGTTGATGACTTTGGAGTTTTTTAGTCTTCTTTTATGCTTAAATATTCCTTTAAATCCTATGGTTTAATGCTGAAACCTAGCAACAAGTATATAAAACCTTTTAAATGCAACTATTAAACTCAGTCATATTTTAATATAGGGAACCAAAACTGGTAAACTGTGACGATAATTTTATTTTAATAAGTAGTTGAAAGGAAAGTTATATTTATTCACTATATTTTATGTCAGGCACTGATCTAAGCCTAAAATACTTACTGTGCACAACAAATAGGTAAGAATTTTAATCATTATACACAAGAAATTTCAGATTCCACAACAAAAGATGACTTGCCCAGGGCATCATACGTGTAGAAAGATTCAAAACTAGGTCTCTTAGTTATGTGTAACACTATAGAATTTCCCTTCCAAACTGCTTCACAAATGTTATCTTTAATTAGTCCTTCATTTAAAGAAGATTATGTTTCATAGAGGAAGAGATTTGCTCACCATATCACAATAACTAAGAGAAATAGAACTCATTTCCTTGCATTTCACAGTTTCTGGTTATTCCATTTACTCATTGTTAAAACAGGAGAAATATTTTAAAAAATTGTTTTGAAAAACAAGGTAATGATTACATAACAATAGCAGGTGAGGAAAAAGAAGAGTGTTTATATGGGTGTGTGTTTCTGCAAATTGTTTATTAAATGATTAGCTTATATTCTTGTCCACTTTTACTAGTTGCATTGTGTTTGAGGAAAGAATAAATTATATAATGATTTGACCAAAAGCAAAGAAAAACTCAGCAGACTTCATTGAGATTAAATGTTTCTCAGAAGCTCATAAGTGAACAAGTCAGATCCTTGTGGTCATTTGTCTATGGCTGATTGCATCCATTTATCAAACCTCTTTTGCTTCCCCCACTTTTTTTTTTAGTACAGTCAACTTCCTTACCCAGTCAGTGATAAAGTAACTTTACATGATGCTATTTTTCTTTAAATAATTATCTACTCTGACCAATATTACTTTCTTCATTTCCTGTGTCATTGCTTATGATCATTCTTTGAACAGTTTTAATGATGGAAGAAAAAAAAACTATAACCAAGGAAAAGGGAAAAAAAGAAGGAAAGATGCATTGTAGGGAATTCATCAACTTCATTTCATGTTTGTTATACCTAGAAAGGAGAAATTCTTAAAAGACATTTGGATGTTACCAATAAAATCACTTGCAGGTTTTTCTAGGAGCAATCATAGTCTTGGCTTTATGTTCATAAAGAGAGTTGGACTATGACTGCATAAAGTTAGTCACTCAATTTTTATTATAAGAAGGGATTTAGAATTTATATTTACATCAATATAGATATTTGAGATTATAGCTGAATTTTCTATTAATATTATCGTATATTTATGAAAAATTACGACTGGTTGCATGTGAAATTTTAGAGATAATATAGTGTAGTTATGGACAAATTACGAATATTTCATATGATAGTCTTCATTTAAAAAGGAAAATTTCATATCTGAGAATTTAGACCTGGAGATAGCCTTACTTATATTGTAAAACATCAAACTATGCACTTTATTTTAAAAAAGTGAATACTACTAAGAATAAGCCTTTACTGAATCAAGAAGACATAGTATTTATGTTATAGAGTAACGTAAAGGAAATTAAAGCACATTCAATAATTAATACTGGTTCTATAGTTCTATTAAACTGTTTCTAAAACTTCTAATGTACACTGAGTTAACTATAAAAATGAAAAATACATGGATCATATTGAATAAAAATCAACATGTATCATAAAAAATAATTTGAAACATGGTGACTCAAATGTAAATTTTTACTAGCAATTTCTACCCTTAAATTCAATACAACTTTTCAATATACATACATTGTTTTCCAGAGTTTTCACAGTGTAGTCATAACAGTAGCCTGATGTAGATCTTAAAAGCATATTTGAGTAAACATTTCAATTTGAACATAAAGTATGTACAGAAACTGATTCTTTATGAGCAGATCAGAATCAAACATAAGATGATTCCATGTATCAAATAGATTGAATGATTTTACATTTATTTGTACACAATTTATAAATTTGCTAGGAAAATACTGGATTTTGAATCATAATTTTGGGCTTACCATTTTAGATTGTCCACACAGTAGCATTTTACCTTAGAAAAACATTATTTTAACTCTGACAAGCTCTTGTCTAGGTTGTGACTGTTTCCCTTAAAGTTCATTTCCTTCATTCTAAACATGTAATTATATCTGCTTTCTTCAGAAAAGCAAAGCAAAACAGCAACAATGATAACTATACTTCACAAAAATAAAACCTTCTTTAGATTCTCCATCCATACTGATCTTATTGCTCTCTTTCCATTCCTCCTTATCCTCTTTCCTTCATTTATTTGTAGACCACAAGTATAAAAAATTGAGTTAAGTCATTGAGAGGGAGTCATTTTCATTAGTGGAAAACATATTATCACCATCAGTAGAATGCCACTCTTAGTGAACACTTAATTGTATTCCTTTCATATCAATATATACTTTGCTCCCCTTTGATATTTACTCAAACACATATGTATGTATGTATTTGAAAAAATATATACCCTGATTAAATATGTATTGTTGTTTCATGTATACATTACACATGTTTAAATCTACATAAACGATATTTTGCTATTCTGACCTTGTTATTCATTCAACACCATGATGTTAATATGTGGCTATGTTTCTAATTACATTTAGCATTGCTTCTAACTGTTGCATAGAACTCTATAATGACATTTTCACCTTTTCCTTATCCAGTTGTTTAGAGATGGGCATCTGGGGTGGCTCCTACTGCCTGCAATCACAAATGATGTGACATTGAACATTGTCCCCCTACTCTCTTGTGAATCAGTGCAAGATATTCTCTGGAATGTATATTCCAAAGTGGGATTTCTGGGTCATATTTTATTTATTGCAATTCCTAAGCGTTTCCCAATTTCTCACATCTTATGCAATACTTGGTATTATATGACTTCCTTATTTTTTACCATTCTTCTGAGTGTGAAGTGGCATCTCAGTTCAAATAGTATTTCCTTGAATACTAGATTTTATCATTCCTTGGTACTGGTTTTTTTTTTTTTTTTTTAATCACATTGAGCTCTACCTTCAAACATTCTCTATTGGATATTTCTTTACTCTTAAGGACATCACAGGAAGATTTCAGAGCTTTCCAGCTGAGAAGCTAGAGTTAAAGAGATTTAAATATCATCCACTCTTTTAAAAAGGAGGAGCATCTCCAGAGGAAAAAATACGTAAAACAGGTGAACCAGACTAATTTCCTGTCACCTACACTCCCAGGTAAATAGAAAAAATGGTATCTGCTGAAAGAAAGAGAACGTATCATTAAAATACCCTTAACAGGATGTCTCTGCTTAAGACTAACCTGTACTAAATAAAATCTAGGATCTCTGAGACATGATACCCTGGAGAATTCTACGTAAGCTATGCAACCTCTGATACAAAATGGAGATGTGTCATAACTGAAATGGTTGCCATTGTGTGTGTAACGCACGCTAGAAACCTTAGTAGGGACCTCATCTCTCCTGTGCCAAAGATGCATATCTGACATAGGACGGCGGGGACGGGGAAGTGCCTCAATTTCCTAAACCGGTTTTTTTTTTTTGCTTCACTGAGCCTCTCACTTGCCTATATCCTGGAAATTATTTAGTAAAGCTTGACATTCAGTGAGATCTCTGATTTTAGTTGCTTAGACAGCTTGATCCTGTGTTTAGTTCATTACCACTTTCTGTTATTAAATCGGTCTCATTTGATAATTTACGTGTGACAAATAGAAATGGCAAGTAATAGGATATATTGGAGTATACGAGGAAGCCATTTTGTGTAAACTTAATTTGGCCTGACCTTGTCTTTCCAAAAGGGCCTGACCGAGGCCGTTGAGCATGCATTGTATATCTGCTTTAGAGATTCCCTATGGTAAGAGCAAAAGGCCCTTGAGATAAAGGTGCAACTTCTCTCCCCCTCCCAACGTTGGCATCTCCTTAAAGATTAAGCATCTTTCTTTAGGCTGGGAACCGATTGCAGCGCTCACCTGTGACCGCCCAGGCCGAGGCAACACACCTGCCACCCTGCTGCGTTCACTAAGACAGCAGACCTATCTGCCATTTCCATCAATCGCTGTGCTGACAGAGCAGCCTCGTGACTATTGTAAAAGGGACATTTCAATCATATGTGAAACATACTCTTTGAGGGTATATAACCACCCTATGTACCCCTACTTCTTTGGAGAGCTCTGTTCCTTTGTGGAAAGACTCTCCCGGGTTATAATCCTAAAATTTAAACTCAGAATAAACTCACCCAAATTTTCATTTATAGATTGGTTATGGATTATTTTCGTCGACACGTGTGTTTACAAGCACTAAAACTTTCAGTCTAGTTCAATTTAAGATGTCAATCTCATATCCAATTCAAAGCCCTCAAATCCAGTTTGAGATCTGATCTTAGGCTCAGGGACCTGCAGCCGTGAAGAAAAGCGCCGCCGCTCTGTTATTGTTCCTTCCCTCCCACTGTCTCCATCCATTCCTGCACCAGTCACTCTTCCCACTTGAGGTGAGAGGAGAAGGAATTAGTGTAAAAAGGTAAAATTTTTCTGACTTTCACTACATGAGTTCAAACTTCATTGGTGGTTCTCTTGCAGGTATTTAAATGTTGCTGTTTCTAGGCTCCCATTGTTTGATTTACATTCTTGAGGAACTCACTAAGGCATAGAAAGGCAGATCCCTGATGTGGACAATGCACTTTCATGAAAGCTATCTCTTGTGTTCCCATCTCCCATGGCTCCTGCTACTGGCCCCCTCAATCCTTATGAAGGGTCTGCGAGAGAGCTCTTTGGTGAAAGTCTGACATGCCTACAAAGAGGGGGAACAGTTAGCTGATTATCTGCTGAATCTTAGAGGCTTAGTTGTATTAGCCCTCAAAATGTATTGCACAGGATATTGTGTTTCCTGATCACAAAAAGCATTGATATCCAAGAAAGAACTATTACCTACACCACATAGTGAAATGCTTTTGCCCTTTTTCTCCTAACTGCACCCATCCTACAATTCTGCAGGAAAAGGAGCTGTAGGGTGGGGAAGTGAAGGCAACTGAAAGAGTGCAAAGAAGTAGAAGAATAGATCATGCTCCCATATCTCCCCCTGGGGAGGATGCTAAGCCACTGTTCTGATGTGAGAGAATAAAATAAATAATTGTGTTTTCTGTGACATTCAAGTTTGACACAGGCCTGTACAGGATATTATAATATCTCAGGATGAATGGCAATCACCAAAATGTGACTAATCACATAAATAAAAGTAAAGGGAAAGCTCTGGGATTCACAGAGATCATCGAAGGGTAGATATGAGAGAATTGGAAGAGCCTAACTGAACGCAAGAGTTGAATAAAAATGAAGCCATTTCTTATTTGTGCCCAGTAAGGTCAACTCATTCAATGAGTCCGTTATGTATGTAAGTCATTTGAGTCTCTTGTCTAAATCGTCTTTTTATAGCCTCTCTACATTTTTCTTTTAGGGTTCCTGTTCGTGGTTTTTTTTTTTTTTTGGTTTTTTTTGGCTTCTTTCTCAGCCAAGTATTGTAAAAATTATCCAGTCATTGATAGCTTTACTATTCATTGCCCATCCTCAAATATATTAACACAGCTTCTATTTCTTCCATTCCATTAAAGCTGTTTTTCTCAAACAGATTCTTCAGTGTTTATTTAACTGAGACTCTCTAATGCTGTTTAGCAGTCAGGTTTTAAACTTTCTGCTCCTTCTAGCAACATGACAGTATTTGACCTGATTTTCCTTTCTCTGTGCTTTGTATTCACTTTTACGGGCTTTGACTTTTATACTTGACCCTTAAACACTGGATCTCACAAGGAGTTGTAAGCTAGTCCATTGTACTTCTTTTTCTGCACCTTCTCTTTGGTTGATTTGATTTATTCTCCTGATTGAAAATTTCGTCAATATGCTAATGATTCCCAATGCCTCTCTTTAGCCCTGACCTCAACCTGCATTTCTACCTCATCTATTTACTGTTTCTAAAGCAGGTCTGTATGTCTCAAAGATATCTTAAGCTTGTAATTTTCAAAATATAGTTGAACATCTATTGTCATAAATCTGTTAGTTTTCACATATATAATCTAAGTTAATGGCAAAAATTTATCCCAGGTACACAGATCTGCAACCTGGAGTCTATCCTATAATTCTTCACCTCCTCCCGTTTCCAATTAATTATCAACACCCCTAGAAAATTTCTCTAAAATGCCCTTCCCTTTCTTTGCTGCCACATCATGCTGCACATGTCTTTATTTACTTTTTTAAAGATTTTATTTTTTCTTTTTCTCCCCAAAGCCCCCCGGTATATAGTTGTATATTTTTAGTTATGGGTCCTTCTAGTTGTGGCATGTGGGACGCTGCCTCAGTATGGCTTGAGGAGTGGTGCATGGCCACACCCAGGATTCGAACCTGTGAAACCCTGGGGCACAGAAGCAGAGTGCGTGAACTTAACCGCTCGGCCACAGGGCCAGCCACTACATGTCTTTGTTTTAATGCCTATGTTGGAGTTGGCCCATTTATATGTGTGTGTCTCTCACTAAAGTGTATACCTATCCAAGACAGGAATTCTTGGGGAGCTCTGCAGTATATTTCCTAGCATGGAGTCTGCAACCAAAAAGTATATATTCCATACATATTTTCTGCCCTGGACTGACCGTTAGTATTCTCCTGCAAAATAGTTGTCTTTCTCTTTCTTCTTACATTGATAAGATTTCATTGGATCAAGATATCATTTATGTAACATACTTTATAACAGCAATGTGATGTGCAAATATTAGCTGCAGAGCACTATCTCAATTGCTTTGTGGAATGAGGCAAATATAAATAAACAACAAATGAATTGATCACTAAATTTAATTCATAAATGCTTTTTCCTTGCTATTTAACCATATGCAATGCGAAGTTTTATAAACTTATTGACTCAGGAGTATACCATTTTATAGAGAGTAAAGTAAAAGTAAAGAATGCTTCAGCAAATTACCGTAAAAATAAATGTAACAGGTCTTTTCTATCTGTTTCCATTCCCACTGCCTAATGTACTATTTCCTTTCTTTTGCATCAACCTAAGTCCTTCCCTTGCAAACAAACTTCTTTGCCCTTGCTAAGTACTAAGTTTCTGCAACCAGTTTTTCACTTCTATTTTCTATAAGATGCATTAATTTGTTTTTTACACCCACTGTTGTTCTTTCTTTATCGTGCTTTAATATTCTTTCTCATTACAATCTGGCTGCTAGAGTCTCTTGGTCTTTGTTCTTCTTAATCATTTTGCAGCATTTGGCAATGTTGACCACTTCCTTTTGGACATATTTCTCTTTTATTCAAATATTGTTCTACTCCAATTACTTACTCTGTCTCACTTTCTCTCCATGATAGAGAGGGCAATAAATCTCCATTGATTTATTCAGTCAGTCAACAAATACATATTAAATGTCTCCTGTGTGTCAGTATTTTGCAAATTACAGCTCCTGTTCCCAAAGAACTATTTTGATGGGGAGATAGATATATAATGAGTGCAAACATAGGATAATTTCCGTGATAGTGAGGTCACAGTGAAGAGACTGAGAGAGGAAGGCATTCTGAATAACATGTGAACATTTGCAGAGTTAATATTTGTTTTCGATCCAAAAGTATTAAAGAAAAAATTAGATACCATATACCAATGAGTATGGTGATAATTTTCCTATCTAACATTTATTCCTTTGTAAGGCGTTAGAGAAATAAATAAATGAATCATTGATAGAAAATCAGAAAATATAAATCAAGAATGAATAGCTTTACATTCTCAAATGATATTGCCTTAGAAATTCCTATGTTAATCTTCCACCTTCTGTAATTAATTTATCCTTTAAAAATGATCTTACTGGGCAAGAAGCTATATAATACTTATATAATATTCTTTTTTTCCCCTTCTACTACGGTGTATACCTAATTCAAGTGCAGTCGTCTGCTGCAGCACAAAGTTTTTATCACGGCTTTTGTGATATTTTGTGCCGATAAGGTGTCTCCTGTCACTCAGAATGATCTTGCACAGTCTTCTGAGGACTCATGCATATGAAAAATAATCCTTCCTGACAGTTTCCTCTAATTTAAGACAGCAATTTCTTCCATATCTGCCTATTTTATTGATAACCGTCATTGATGAAAGGGAATTGTCTGCAACCCAATATAGATGAAAATGAATAGTGTTGGAAATTAACTATAAATGTAACCTTGCTAGAGAAATTATGTCAATTTGAGATGTATTGTCTGCTGAAGATAGACAAATACTAAAGGGCTGAAGCATCCAGTTTATGGAACAATGTAGTTTTCTTATCTCCCTTAACAAGATCAAAAGTCCCTTCCTTTTTCTTTCTTCTTTCCTTCCTTCTCCCTCTCTCTTTCTTTCTTTTTAGCTCTTTATTTCTTTTTAGCACTATATATGTTTAATTAATCTGTGCCTTAGTTTCCTCACATATAAAACTGGGGCACCAATCATATTCACAAAATTGTTGTGAGGATTAAATATGAAATATTTATATCAGCGTCTGCCACATAATAAATGCTATTTGTATGTCATAATGTTATTGTATCATATCCTTGTTAATTTCTACCGGGACATTCAAGTATAAACTTCTGTACCTTATACTGTGAGTCAAGGGCTAAACACTGTGTGTAACGGGCAGAATTGTCTCCTAGAGCTGTCAATGTCCCAATCACTGGAAATTGTGACTATCTTACCTTACATGGCAAAAGAGAGGTTGTACATGTGATTAAGGTTAAGGACTTTAAAATAGGGAGATGATCACAGATTACCAGGATGAGACTAATATACTTACATAAGTGCTTAAAACAGAGTACATTCTTTTTGTTGGGATTCAAGCGAGATGCAGCAGGAGGAAAAAGAAGGTCCCAATCACAGGAATATTTCCACTAAAACAGTTAAATGCCCAACATCACCGCAGCTATTTAACCCCAGAGGCAAGAAGATGAGAGAAAGACTGAGGGAGAGAGAAAGAGACGAATAGGGATGGGGTAGGAATAGGAATAGGGAGGAGGAGCAGGAGGGAAGGAGAAAGCAGTAATATATGAAAAGCAGTGATAACTTAGAAAATAAAATAAAACTATAGAGACACAATTTAAAACAGCAAAAAAATTATAAAATATTTAAGAATAAATCTAACAAAAATTACACAAAACATGACTGAAAGAAAACTGAAAAACATGATTGAAAGACATAGTAGTTTTTCATTTGAAGCAAAATAAACAAAGCAACAGCAATATGACCAATGGTCTCAAAGCCAAGAGTACGCTGAAAAAAAACCCCCAAAGCAGATGGCAATTTTTATTAGAAATTAAGACATATTTTAAAAGTTTTCTAATTAAAACCTAGTCATTTTTTACAAAAGTATAAAAATAAACCAATGGAATGAAATAAGGAGTCAGAGGACAGAAATGTACATATATTCTGCTGTAATTTGATAGAACAAGACTTAAAAATAATTAGGAAAAGACTATTCAATAGAATTTTCCAAAAGCTTGAAAAATTTAACAAATATATGAAAAGAACTATTTAGATATAAAATCTCTCAAAATCATGTAAACACGAAAGCAATTAAATCTTTAGAAAAAGAAACAAAGAAAATCTTTTTACCTTAATGTACGGAAATATATCTTAAAAAGCAGAAAGCAAGAATCTTAAAGAACTGATACATTTTACTACATTAAAAATAAATATTCTATAAAACAAAAGGCATTCTAAATGTTCAAATAAGGAAAATAAAATGAGTATTAAAATGGGTATAAAAATAAATCAGTATAAAATTATGAGAAAGTAATTTATGAAAAAAGAAACCAGGATTACCAATGGTCAAATTCCTTATCTTCATATAATAGGATACTGTGGAGCATAAACGATAAATTGCCTTGATACATGTATCAACATGGATGTGTTGCAAAAATTATGTTAAATGAAAATAGCAAATTGCTAAAAGACTGGATAACAGGACAGAAGTTATGTGAATTACAAACTTATTCACAAAAATACCATCATAAAGTTTATGGATAAACATATATTCAATATATAGAAATATGGACTGGACGACTTTTTTTCTGGAAATGTCTCTTTGGAATGAAAATGGAAAATATATTTATACATACAAATTTTCAGTGTTGTGTTGAACTTGTGACTATAACATTACTCTCTGTTCTTTTTATGCGTAATAAAAAACAAAGTAAAAAATTTAAGAACAATCTATCAGACTCTTTGCCCCTTTTTGCAGCACTATATTCTCATTAAAAAACAATTCAACCTATTCAATTTTTACCATAAAAGTTTGAAGTCTTAAAATTTTGACTAGATTTTTGAGAGAATATCTGTATTTGTAAGTTGGCTTAGAATTAACTATTCCTGTTAACCAC
Source organism: Equus caballus (assembly GCF_041296265.1). Lineage (NCBI taxonomy): Eukaryota > Metazoa > Chordata > Mammalia > Perissodactyla > Equidae > Equus > Equus caballus. The sequence continues at coordinate 96,995,249 of NC_091686.1, forward strand.
TGAAAATGTGACATAAAAGAAGCAAAACTGGGGCTGGCCAGGTGGCGCAGTGGTTAAGTTCGCACGTTCCGCATCTCGGTGGCCTGGGGTTCGCTGGTTCGGATCGGGAGTGAGGACATGGCATCGCTTGGCATGCCATGCTGTGGTAGGCGTCCCACATATAAAGTAGAGGAAGACGGGCATGCATCTTAGCTCAGGGCCAGGCTTCCTCAGCAAAAAGAGAAGGACTGGCAGTAGTTAGCTCAGGGCTAATCTTCCTCGGAAAAAAAAAAAAGAAGCAAAACTACAGTTTGCACTTAAAATACATAAAGCATTATTCATTTAAACTCTGCTTTACATTTCTAGAACTTCAAGAGGTAGTGCGAGACTTATCTTATTCTCAAATAAAAATCTGAAAAATACTTTAGCTTTGAGAAATTTTCATTCATTTTTTCGTCCAGGCTGTGCACATACATTGACTTCAGCACAGTAATAACTTTTGGAAACAAAACAGTGTTTAGAAAGTACTATCATGACTTCTAGAACTCTCAGTTATTTGGAATTTTTCCTTCCATTCTATTTAGGCATAGAAAATGGTTTTTCTGACTAACGCCAAGTATCTTTTTGAAAAAAAAAAAAAAGACAGACAATTTTTTACTCTGCCAGATGACAGATTTTGAGAAGAGACATGTGAACAGTTGACAGCTAAAAAGGAAGGCAGTTCTATTGAATAAGAACATTTCTCTTGATATCAAAGTAATCACCCTTTTGCTTCTTAGGTATTCCATATTAGACCATTAAAATGACCTCCTTATAAAGTTTGAGTGAATTAATACATGTAGGTAGTCACGCTTAACTATGATTGAAATAAACACAGAATTTATATTTGTATAAGTTGTTAACAAAAATTTTAAAGTGTAAAATTCCATATTGTTTTATTCCTTTATTTGACAATAACAAGAAACCTGACTCATTCTAGTCGACGAAATTGCAAAAATGTAATGCGTTTGTGTGTAATTATAAAATGGGAAAGTCATGTTTAAAACAATTGCAATCATTTGTTCTTGACAATAAAAAGGCGTAATCACTCATTTTGACAACATGATGATGTATTCTTTTTATAGATCACTCAGATGTTCTAAGAACTTAAGGAATTACAGTTAAATCACTTACATTCAAATACCATTTCTAAATCATAGACCTGTTCAGATTTTTTGATTAATCTTAACAATGAAGCCCTAATACATATTTTAGGTGTTTAAACCATGTTAATTTTAAAAACGGAATTGAACAGAAATGCTACTTAGAAATCAAACATCTTTCTTATCTAAACGTGATGCAAAATAAACTTCTCCTAAAAATGCCTTCATAGTTTTTATTATATGTTAATACAAGTAGATAGTTTTATTTGCTATGAATTTTAATTTATAAAATTAGATTTCTAATAAATATAAAAGCATTAATTATACTTTAATTAAGTTTTCTAGTGATATTGATTATGTATTGTAATATCCATGTAAACTTCAGTTTCCCATTAATCTTAGAAAGAGACATTTTTTATGGGCAATGGACACCTAGCAGACCATAGAATTACTGTAATGTATTTTAATCTATACACTTGAAAAATTTTGTCTATATTCTAAAGAATCTCACAGATTATTATTTTACTATTCTTCACATGTGTAAGGTAGCTATGATTAATCATTTTATTCAAAATAAACTTATATTTTTGTCATTAAGTACACTCCCAATCAACGAATACTAAGAACATAAACAGTAACATGGTAATCTGAAAATATCTAGACATAAAAAGAGTTCCTTATCCGTTAGAAGATAGTCCTGCCATTGTTTGCTCATTTTAACAATTATTAAAGTTGTTTAAATTTTTTTGAAGTGCTGTAATCTTTTGTGATATATTTTATTATATCTCCATTAAAATTATTTTCCTGCAAAAAAACCTGGAAAAATTATCATTGGAATATTCTCTCAAGACAGCAAACGTCTAATAGGCAAAATTTATTTTCATTAGAAATAGTAAATTGCATTTTTAAAAGAGAGTTCATGAGGGAGATAGGATACTTAGATTATGACTTAATTATATATTTAGTCATACCCTAAACAACTCTTATTTTCCTGTATTCCAAATATATCTTCCATTTAGAGCAGACAAAAATGGGTATTAAATTATTATCTGTTAGTGCCATGATTGTGTTTTGCCAGAAGATTCTATTATGAGCAATGTATGGCATCAATGACTTAGTTGAGCAGAGTTCTGGTACTAATGTCTAGCAGTAGCATCCATGTTGTTACATTCTGTTACATGTCTTGCTCTGTATAGATAATGTCTGAAGTTCATGAATTTTATATAAAAGTGAACAGAATTCTAAAATGGAATGTGTTCTTAATATTTAGACAACATATATGACCATTAACCTGTGACTATCACCTCACAGGGTACATTTCCACGTCAGGTGTAATATATTTTGTGTGGTGTGATATTACAGTAGTCAATTATATAATTTTAGTGTTGTTAATCTGATAAGTGTTATAATTTAGTAAGAACAGTTCACCTATCTGTTTTAATACTTTTAGATTATTTCCATTATATCCATAACATATAGGTCTGATAACCTATATTTTGTTAACATTTTTTCAAAGTTTTTTTTAACCTCATAGTATTTTATCATTGATAAAATCTATAAACAATCACGATGTCCCAATACAATTATCTCTCAGATACTAGGTTAGAATCTGCTTATCTGGGAAAATCTTTCCTAATGAACAGACCTAGTGTTAGCAATCTTTATTATCCTGCCAGATGAGGAACTGCTCCTCATGAAAAGAAGTTCACATAATGTGTGTGTTCGTATGCACTTTGGTAGGCTTGGTAAATTTGCAATCTTTTCCCCTGTGAGAAATACAGCCACTTCATAAATAATTCAAAAGTTGGCCAGATGTATAGTTAAAGAGGGAAAACTGATGTCATGAATATCTTTGTACAAAACTCTATTAATAATAAATTTGTTCTCTCTTGTAGAGTTAGGTTGTAGTACCTGTGTCTAACAAATAGAGAGCATGAAATTAGGCAAGTCTTTACTAAGCAAATGTATCTTCTAGAAGGGTAATATGTATCCTTTTGCTCTTTATAATGATTGCCTCAGAAGAATAACGATGAAAATATCATGAAGCATTTAAAATAAATTTTCTACTACATATTGTTGGAAAATAAATAGGGAACCTCCATTAATGTCTATTTCAGTACATTGTTCTTGTTTTTGGTTAATCCGTGCTGGGAAGATACTACAAATTAACCCACTGTGCTAAAAATATGCTATGAAAGGAATAAAAAGGAAGAAATTTTACGTTTAACCTTTCGTTTAGCAGACTTCTTATAGCTTGATAAGCTTGTAAGATGCTTGAGAGCCATTTTCATAATGTACTTTTCTATATGCCTACATATGGTTAGTTAGGCTGATAGTAACGAAAAATTACATTTTTTTTACACCAAATTTGAATGATTTTTACCTTTTTGCAACATGAAAATGGAAAGTACTTAAGAAAAACAAAACTTTTTATTAAAAGAAGTGGATTGAACAATAAGTTCCAGTATGTCTGCAAACCACTAAAATGAGCATGATGGGATTTTTAAGGTGTTTCCCACGAGGACAAAAACAGAGGAGAGGAAAGAACAGCAACATCTATATGGAGATCCGGTAGGAAGAGAGGTGAATGGGAACTGGCTTGCCTGAACGACAAACTCTGAACCTAAAGCAAAACAAAGGAAATCAATTTATATCACAAATATGTCAAACATTGAAGAAGATATGAGCTGGGAGATGTGATGGAGGAATAAAAATGAGAGGATTATGTTACAGTCATTTTTTTTTTTAAAGATTTTATTTTTTTCCTTTTTCTCCCCAAAGCCCCCCAGTACATAGTTGTATTTTCTTCATTGTGGGTCCTTCTCGTTGTGGCATGTGGGATGCTGCCTCAGCTTGGTTTGATGAGCAGTGCCATGTCTGTACCCAGGATTCAAACCAACGAAACACTGGGCCACCTGCAGTGGAGCGCGAGAACTTAACCACTCGGCCACGGGGCCAGCCCCGTTACAGTCATTTTTAAGAATGAGAACAGAGGAGCTACCAGGTTGATTGTACAACCCTGAATGTTCCTCAAACCCCTGGGAGTAGCCTGGAGGTGTAATCCCTGCAAAGGATGAGGAAGAAGGTTTCTGGACATCAGGCACAATGGACGTCTCAGGTACCAAGCTCCAGGTTGGTTATTAAGTGAATATTTAATTACAGAATGTACAGATCACCACTTACTTTCTCCACATGCTAAAGAAAACATTGGTAGCCAGATGGCTTACAGTCCAGTTAGGCTATTGGAATAGTCTTCTCTTCCAAACGTGATGAACCCAAAAGATACTCACATAGAGCGTGTGTGTTGGGATATAGGAGACTACTCTTTTTCACTTATGTTCTTAGTTTTCTGTCACTAAAAGCAAAGTGGCAGCCAAGGACAACCATATATTTAGGAAAAAACTATCTAAATAAAATATCTTAAGAAGGTATATAAAATTAAAAACAGAAGCAAAAGAAGAACAGAAAACGTATACGAATTGAAGGAAACAGAGATAAAACTGGGGTAATAAAACTTAAAGGATCACCATTAATACTTTTGGCCTTTTAAATATCCATAATCATAGAAAAGAAGGCTGTAATAATAAATTATTTCCTGCAAAAAATAGTTAAAAGTGTGATTGCAGAAACTAAAAACTCAGTGCAAATATTGGAAGATAAAGATGGTAAAAAATCTCCCAGAAGGAGAGAAAACATAAGTAAATTAGAACGCTGGCCTAAAGAGTGGAAAAATGTTTGTCAGAGAAGGCAATTCAGGTACTTAATACACCAACACAGTTAATTTCCACTAATTTATGAACTATTTCCGCATGTTTTAGGGAGAGGTAAGGAATACGATTCTTGTGGATCCTGATTCCCAGAAGCTGACGATGCAGGCTCTTTGATTCACCCTTCACTAAGAGCCGGTGAAATCGCTGACTCCTCAGTCAGAGAGCTGAATCACTGTATCTTAAACACACCCCCAGGTGTCTCTGAATGTTTGGGGTAAAATTTTGTGATAATCCAAAGACACTAAAGATGCCTTGCAGAGTTTTTACTTCAACGCTCTGGAGAACAAAAGGCACGCCTGGCTGGGTAAAAGGGATGTGCCTTCATAATCAGGGCCTTCCAGGCAGCTCAGAATCAATGGTAAAACGGGAACCTTCCGGGCTAGCCTGGAAAGCTACTGTTCCCTCTATTGCTAATGGTAGATGAATATGTTGTTATCTGTCATCTGACTTTTTTCCTTTTAATCTATTTCACTTTGAGGATTGAGAGTTAGGACTATAGAGCCCAGTATGACCAGATTATGATGAGAAAGTAGCAGGAGATGAAAAGGGCAAACTCAACAAGGACCAGATCATAAAGATCCTTATAAGACATGGTATAGAGTTTAGATTTTTCTTTTAAGTGAAAAAAACATCTACTGGATATTTTGTAAGGAAATATGATTTAAATTGTTTTTTAATAAAGTCACTCTGTGCTAAATGGAGAAGTGATTGTGAAAGCAGCAGAAGGTAAGCAGAAACAAGTTCCTTTCTTCAGTCAGGTGAGAAGTGGTTGTTGCTTGGAATTTTGCTGATTGGGGAGATGGAGAGAAAATGATGGATTCGAAGTATAATCTGAGAGTACAACAGAAAGATTTAAAACTGTAGGTTGAATGTATGTGGCTGATGGACAAGACGATTCTTTGATCCCTTTGGAACTTATTTGGTTATAATATAATTATTACTTCTATGATGAACGTTTCGATTAAGAATTTGGTTATTTCATAGTCCATCTGATCATAAAAAGCCATATTTATCATGCATTTTAAGATAATTTAATAGGTTTCTGTACTTTTTAGTAAATTCCTTCTATGCATTTTTAATCTGGCACCAAAACCATACTCAGGGCAGGTCTACAGCTAGTATCTTGCACAGCTAAACCATGCTGCATTTCAACACTTCCATGCTGGTTGGTAAATAGTCACTGCTCCAAATCCTGATATGCTCTCTTTTCCTCTTTCAGGACCTCTGGACTTTCTTGCGATCCAAAAATTAGAGGCTAAAACCTAGCCTAGAAGGGAATGTCCAGAACTCTGCTCTGGTTTTACAGTTTAGCATCTGTTTCTGCATGGAATCTAATAACCCAAGCCACATATTTTGCATATCACACCAGACCAATTCTTTTTTTTCTCCAGCTAAAATTTCCTGGCTAGACTCATCACACTTTCTAGAGCGGTTTTTTCCACTTCTAAGAAATATCGTTACAGAATTTTGTGTTGTGATTATGTCAAATACATTGATAAATTTGGAGACACTAAACATCTCTACAAAATTGCAAATTTTCTGTCAACAGCACGGTTCCTCCACACAGATCAATTTTTTTCCCTAGGTCTCAAAATAGATTTTTATAGTTTTATTTGTGTAAGTTCTATACATTTCTGTGGAAGTTCATATTTCTACATTTTATATTTAAACATATTAAACAGCAAATTTTAAAAACTATATTTTCTATGTACTATTAAAATTTAAGAAAAATACTTCTTTCACATTTATTGGAGCAACTGACAACCTTACTGAAATCTCAGAATTTTCCAGTGGTTTTGGTTTTCCTATGTTTTATGCTTAGTAAATCAAATATTTTATTGATAATGATAATCATTTTTTTCACTTGTTTCCTATATTTCTATTTCTTGTGTATACATTATATACATCAGTGTTGTTATTAACTGTTTGTGGTTTCTTTCTGGGAAGATGTAGAATTACACTTCCTTACTCCCTTCAAGTCAGATATGATACGTGGCTTGCCTTGGACAATATTTATGCATGTAATTTCTGAGTGGAATGTTTAATAGCCAGGTAAGAATTGGCGATGTTTCCTACGCTCTTATCAGTAGTGATCAGCTAGAGATGAATGTTACGTCAGCCTGGGAACCTGGGTGACTGTCATAGTTCAAAAAAAAACTGAGCCTGTAACCTAAGTAAGATATTAACATTTTTTAAGAACGTTATCTCTTGTTTTCTTAACAATTTAGATTTGGGGATTATTTGCCCATTATTTTCTATTGTTATCTAGTGACATTAACAAGGACTCCAGAATGGATAGAAATATTTCATTGTACGTGCCCCACCTAAAGAGCACTATATAATCCTGCACCCTGCATGTATTCAACATACACACTGTCTAGAAGAAATTCTACAAAGTATGCTAAATATGGTATCATTCCTCCTTTCAGCTCAAAGAGAATTTTCCTTTTTTCTTTTTATAATTTTTCTATGAAGAAATTTGTTTGTTATTCCATCAGGAAATAAAAGGTGATGCCAATTTTTGCATATATCCATGTATGCATACATATATATTTCTATTTAAGAAAACAATAGTGCTTAAAATTAAGCAAAGTTAAATCAAACAAATTATATCATATGCATATGTATTTATATATGAGATATATATATATATATACACACACACACTTTCCTATTGTATAATGAGCTCCTTGAAAGGAGACGATGATTGCTTATTTTTAAAATTTATCATTATATAATCATAGGCCTAGTATAATATCTAGTTCAGGATATATTTCTTGACTGAAGTTCTAACTGTAAATGCTACTATATGTCTTATAGCTTCTGTACTTTTGACGTGCTCAAAATTTGTATACATACAATATGAATGGTTGTAAAACTTGCCTTTGTTTAAAAGGAAAAAAAGACACATTTAATTTCCTTTTCAGCCATAATAAAATGCTGATATAAGCAGAGCTTTAAAGACTGTGTATATGTGTGTAATTCTCCACATAGAGTTTAGTAAGTACAATTATTATTTCATGAGGTGTCATTAACTTTTATGGCAGTTCTTCTACACATACAAAGTTACTGTCCATTTGATGTACCGGAAATTCTTATTTTAAGATTAGTATAAATAATTGTATGCACAGGGCTCCAGTTATCTTTGTAAAAGCATATTTTAATTGAGTTTGAATGCTTAGGCAAGGAGACAATAATGAGGATGCCAAACATAAAATCAATCATCCTCATCCATTAGCTCATTTATGCTGATCTTTAAGATTAGAGTCATTAACAAATATAATATATATCCTGGGCATGAAAACCTGAAGGCAATGGATTTATCCCAAGTCAAGTGGTCTTACCATCTTTTACTGAAATATTCTTGTACCAACATTGTATAAAACCTGGGGACTTGTCTATTGGCTAACTGTTCTACCTCCAAAGCTAACTTCGCTCTATCTCTAGATATTCAGAAATAAAATGTTCTCTACAAAAATTGTTAGTTTGAAGCAGAAAATAAATTTCTTCTTACTCTGTGAAGTGGGTTTAACGGGTGTAGTAAATAATTTTTTAAATGTGATGTTCCAAGTACAAGAATGAAGTAAATGAAATGAGATGAGTTATAAGGTAACAATAGATGAAATGTGGTGACAAATATAATTTTTATGGCAAAATAGCTAAATATACAAATCAAAGACACTCTAAAAATTGAAGTACAGTCACGTGGTCTCTTAACGATAAGGATGCATTCTGAGAAATGCATTCTTAGGTGATTTCGTCATTGTCAGAACATCGTAGAGTGTGCTTACACAAACCTAGATGGTATAACCTAATACACTCCGAGGTTATGTGGTACTAGTCTTATGGGACCACCAATCTGTATGCAATATCTCATTGACCAAAACGTGGTAATGTGGTGCATAACTGCAGTTAAATTATCAGAAAGAAAAAGTACTGCTTATTAATTTATATAAATATATCATATCTAGAAAATATTCCATCCATCTCTCAAAAATGTGCAAGAGGGAGAATAAACTTGTTAAGTTAGAGGGAGAATCTACTCCTTCTTAGACATCTTTTAGATTATTACTGTCTCATTAAAACATATAACTGGAGACTATCTTGATAGTTTCAGTTTAGAGGGCTTTGGAAGGGATATTACTCAGCATGTTATTTCTCCTACCTTTCTTTTAATACCTAAAACTCCAAAATTATACTTTACCTTTCCCAGGGTTCTCACTTGAAGAAGCTCATGAACTGGATGCCATTAATGATGTAGCTCAACTCTCTATAATTCCCAGACATTGTGAGCCACATTGTTAATGCTAAATTCCTAGGAAGGTAAATATGAATGTTCAAGATGAATCAGTCAGTTGGAACTGGGAGATCAGGTCCAAAATCAGACATTTAACAGGAAGCCATTATTGTGAATAGGACAGACTTTTCCAGCATGTAAATACTGGGCTCTTCTAACACATTTTCATGACTCCTATTCTGATTACCTCTACAGTCTCATTTTATATCATTGTTTCCATACTGCACTATCTTGCAGACATTCTGGTCTCCCAATTTATTGACTATACCAAACTATTTTCTCAGCTGTGGGCCTTGCATTTGCTTCTTCTAACTGGAATGAGTCTCTCTATACTTCTTGCAGCATTTAACCAGGGGAGGTTTCTGCTTGCACGATGACATTTCACAGGTTAATTACCCTGTTGAAATTAGCATCCTCCCTATGTGTCTTCTATCACATCACTCTTTAACTGTCCTGTAGAGAATTTATAACAATCTGTAATTATCATTTTTTTACTTACACATTATTTCTGTTTTCACCATCAGAATTTACGTCCCATGAAGACAGAATCTTTTTTTTTAATTTTTTTTATTTTTTCCTTTTTCTCCCCAAAGCCCCCCAATACATAGTTGTATATTCTTCGTTGTGGGTCCTTCTAGTTGTAGCATGTGGGACGCTGCCTCAGCGTGGTTTGATGAGCAGTGCCATGTCCGTGCCCAGGATTCGAACCAACGAAACACTGGGCCGCCTACAGCGGAGTGCACAGACTTAACCACTCGGCCACGGGGCCAGCCCCAGAAGACAGAATCTTTTTATCCTCATTACTGCTATATCTCCAGTAACTAACACAATCAACACCTTTGCAAATGAGTAAGTTTAAATAATTCAATTGTGAAAAGTGACCTTGAATTTATGATTCCTGAATTCCCCCCCCACCCCCATTTTGCAGTTTTAAAACATAGAGAATATCGGCAATGGTAAACAAATATAATTGGTGAATATATATGTTATTGATGCAAAAATGAACAAAATCATACATATATTAACATTATCAGGAGTTAACATGGCTATCAAGACATCTTCATGCTTGTATTACCATTAATTTTCAAAATCCTTGTATATCCAAGGAGTGTGGTAGAATGCTTGAGAGTGCAGGATCTAGAAACAAACTGAGTTTAAATCCTAGTTTGATACTTTCTCTTTATGTCACTTAATCTCTCTGTGTCTCAGTTTTTGTATTATGAAGAGATAATCATAATACCTATAAAACAGATTTTTATCGACATTAAGTAAATAAATATGCAAAATGCTTACAATGTCAAAAGATATCTATAACGATGCTCTCTTTTTGGTACTGGAACCTTCACTAGTCATTTGTTTACTTATCCAAAAATCAACTGCATAGAAAACTAACCAGCTTTGTAGTAAAGTGCTCAGAAAAGATGTGACCCAATGAGAGAACTTACTATATCTTCATCATATCAGGTCCCATAGCAAATATAAACACAACATTTGTGTTTAAATTTGAGCTGAACTTATTAATCTAAATCAATCATTATAATTACACAGATGTCTCTATTTTGTAAATCATGGATTTTTTCCACAATATAATTTTAATTCTAATTCCCTTTTCACTTACTTAACAATAACCTTCCTTTCAACTTGAACACAGGAAAAAAAAATCGCTGCTTTTTAATATTATGTGAGTATGTGATTATCTTCTTTATTTACGGCCACATCCCAAAGGATGAATTTGCTGTTTAAACTACATGACACACACTAGACCATTATTGGCAATAATTGTCATTCTACAGCAAAAGTCTCACTTTCATTTTTGCTCAAGGCAGCATATGTATTTTTATGTTTAGAACAGAAAGGATGGAAAGAAATTGTCAGCCTAACCATTTGAATCCTGGGTAAATGCTATCTACTCTGTTTAGGAATCCAATGTCTTGGAGTTTAGTCTTAATGTAAGTTTTATCCTAAATTTTATTCCCCTGTTAAAGTGAGGAAAAGAGTCTATCAAAATAGTGGTAGTATGAATGAAATGATTTGCTACTTACAGAAAATCATTTATGGTTTTTCATAGTTTAAAATGCTTATTTTAAAAGAGAAATGTAGCTGATTTCACAATTTTAATAGATTATGAGGATCAGAAGGGATGTAAGATGTATCAGGATGAGAACAGTGAGCAAAAGATTTATGCAGAAAATATCTGCATAAACCATGGCTATAAATTTCCCAAATTTGGGAAAAAAACATTAACTTATACATCCAAGAATTCCATTAGACTCCAAAGAAAATCACATGGAGACACATCATAACAATGTTGCTGAAAGCCAAGCTTAAAGGGAAAATATTGAATTCAGCAAGAGAAAAATGACATATCACATACACAGAACAATGAATCAAATAAAATAATGGGTGAGTTCTCATCAGAGATAATGGAAGCCAGAAAACAATGGAATGACATGTTCAAATACTGAAAGACAAAATCTGTCAACCAAAAATTTTTTATTGAGTACAACTATTCTTTGAAAATGAAGGGGAAATAAAGACATTTCTAGACAAACCAACAGTAAGAGTTTGCTAGCAGACCTACATACAAGAAATTCATAAGGAAAAATTGTTGAAATGATGCCAGATGGTAACTTGAATCCACAAAAAGGAAAGAAAAACCATGGAATTTATGTTATCCAAATTTATTTCAAAATCTTAGACCTGTTTAAAGTAAAATAGGAGAAATAAATACAACTAATGATACTGAAATATGTAACGTAAAATATTTTTTCAAAATGTTGGAGAAATAAATCTGCCTTATATTGTATGTAATTTTACACGAAAATATAGTGCTTTTTGATTAAAGTTATTTACAATTTCAATTTTATCATTTTATTCTATATATTTTATATGCATTCGTTGAAAATCTATTTCCTTTAAGAGACAAAACAGAGATAAACTTAAACATATGCTAATCAGCATCTCATATACAAGTTTCTTCGCTTTATCTAACAGCTTGAACCTTGTACTAAAGTCCATTTTGTATGAAGTATTTGAGTTAATTTTAATTTAATAAACAAGTACATATCTTTTCACAAACAATTTTATTAGTCTTTGTGAAAAAGCAAGAGAATTCTAGAAATTGTGTTTTTGAGAAAACATTTACTCGTGTTATGGATGGAATTGTGCTTGCCCCAAATTCATATGGTCAAGCCCTAACCCCGAGTACCTCAGAAGGTGACTGTATTTGGCGATAGGGCCTTTAAAGAGGTAATTAAGGTAAAATGAGGTCATATGGATGGACCCTAATCCAATATTTCTGGTGTCCTTATCAGAAGAGGAGATCAGGACACAGATAACACAGAGGAGCAACCATGTGAGGACACAGTGAGAAGGAGGCCATCTGCAAGCCAAGGAGAGAGGCCTCAGGAGAAACCAAACTTGCCAATACCCACTTTGATCTTTGACTACTAGTCTTCAGGGCTGTGAGAAAATAAACTTTTCTTTACGCCCCTCAGTCTGTGGTATTAGTTATGGCATCCCTAGCAAACTAGTATAAATCAATACCCTCTTATAATAATAAAATAGGAAAACTAAAATATAATCTCAATCTTACTGATTATTTCTGACTTATTGCTTTATTGGTTAGCTATGTCTGTCTTTAAGTTAGCATAATAAGTTCATGGGTACTGTACACACAGAAGTATATACATATAATTTTGCTTTTTCATATTTTGATTGTTTTAGAGATCAGAGAGCTAACACGAATATATATCAGATGACAACAAGTGAAGATTTGTTAATTAGTATTCTTAGATCATCTAAACAGTAGCCAGAAATCATGGAATACAGTGATATCATGAAGCCAGTTGGTACTGCAACTATGAGAATAAAATATATGACATTTTGCCCCCTTTTTCCTTTATGTATGTTATTTTTAGAAGACTTCTTTAATTCAAATTTAGTTACTATGAATAGTTTTTTGTTTCATTTAGTTTTCTCCTTAATTCATCTATCATTATGAGTTATATGTCTTTCTAAATGTATATACTTATTGAAAGAGAATGTCATTAATAATATGGTTAATAATTAACTAATATTTAATTCTGATAAAGTTAGAGTGTCAGAACTTGAATAACTCATGACTATTATAGTTCCTTAAAAATGATAAAGTATCTAGGGGTAGATAGATATTTGCTTATCATATTTGCTCAACATCTTGAATCACCAAGATTATGTCACAGTTAATAAAATATACGTATGCTTTTTTCTATTTTTCTAGTATTTTTATAATATATTTTTATGTTATATATGCTTAGTAATGTAGATAGATGGGAAGGTAGGCAGGTAGGTAGATAGACAGACATTGCCAAATTCCTCTTTCTAGAGCTTGTATCATTCTGTATCTTCACAGGCAAGATATGGGAGTTCCAATTTCTCCAAACCTCCCAACAGAATATGTTTTAAATTTTAGATTACTAGCAGTCTGATAAGTAAGAAATTATATCTCTGTATATTCAGACTTTTTGTTTCTTTAATTATGAACAAGATTGAGTGTCTTTTGTATGTTGAAGCCTATTGATATTTCTTTTTGTCAAACTGTGCATCCATGTTTTTACCATTAGTCTATTCAAATCTGGGGTTTCACCTCTCAATTTTTAAGAGGGAGGGAACAGAGAAAAGCAGACAGTTTCTACTTCTATACTTAGAAAATTCAGATTTCTATGAATATAAATTATTATAAATTTGGAATTATATGTTCAAAGAAATAAAACTACATCTAGAAAAAGGGGGAAACCATTCCCAAATTGGAATACCAACTGAAAAGAATGGGTCTAACTTTATATGAAGATCCTAAAATACTCAAGTGAAAATTATTTTAAATGTCTTTGGAAAACAATGTAGGGGGGAAAATAACTCTCCCTCTACCCTTCCAGGTTCATGGCTGAGACTCCTCTGTAATAAAAGACAGATTAACAGGAGAAAAAAACAAACAGCAGTTTAATAACATGTATACCTCCTGCATATATGGGTGATATCCAGGAAAAGTGAGTAACTCCCCAAAAGGGTCCAAGCTAACACCTTAGATACCTTCCCCAGGTAAAAATAAAAGAACGATGTTGGGTGGGGGGTGGCCAGTTATAGCAAAAGCACAGTAAACAAGGGTATTATGCCGATTTAAATTGGTACCTTCTCCCCTGATAAGAGTTTCTGGAGATTTGGTCATCTTCCTCCTCCGGGTACAGAGATGGTTTACAAATGGAAATTTCCTTTATAAGTGTAAATGTCTCTTACAAAAGGGTAAATTCTACTCTGTTTTCAGAACTTTTCCTGTGTCTGCTGTTCCTCAAAATAATCTTTATGCCAAAGAAGCATATGTTGGAGTGGCGTATTCTGCTACCTTTCAGCTGTTATGTGCTTCTGCGACCATCATAAAAAGACATATCTAGACTCTTCCAATGTTCTCAAAAGAAGGATAATAAATAGGTGGAGCAGAACCTTTATGGCCAGCTGTCCCTGAAGAGTTCACCTAGATTAGCCCACCCCCCTATCCCCCCTAAAGCCTACTCTTAAAGTATGAGCAAGTTCAATTGTGATCAGCAAAATCCACAGATGTGTGGAGCCTGGCTCAGCTGACTTCCAACCAATCCATGGTAAAAAGAACTAAGTGAATGTGTATTGTTGTACATCCATGAGTTTTCTGGGTGTTTCTTTCACATTGTGGCAATAAATAACTGACAGAAATAATAGGAAAGTCAGGGTTCAAATGCCATCTCTCTGACTTATTGGCTATCTAACCTTCAGTAGGTTTCTTAAACTCTAAGATTCCTCATACATGCCATGCAGATTATAATACTTAATTCAAGATCATTAAATGAGAGGAGCATATGATTGCTGCATAGTAGGTACAGAATCTGTGTCAAATGCAGCAGTAATAAAAATATCTCAGACATTAAATATTTATTTTTTTCAAAGAGCCTTCCTTATCAATTTCCTTCATGAAACTAATCATTTCTTCTATACGTTTTTGATTGCCTACTATGTGTCAGGCTCTATGCTAGGCCCTTGGAATAAAATGATAAGGAAAATAGACCTACTGTCTGTTCTCACGTAGTTTATAGTTTAGAGGAAGAAATATACAGACAAATAATAATATAAACATGCATAAACAATTGCAGCAAGCGCTACAAAAGTGCTATATGATGATATAAAATTTAAGGCAGTGAGAACTGGGCTGGCACTGAGGTTTAGAGAAGATATTCCTAAGGAACTCTGTTTGAATTCAACTAGGCGTAGATAACTTTGAATGGATCCTTCATAAACCGGGTGAGTGTTGTGTGTGTGTATGTGTTATATCTTCCTATTTGGAAAATTCTGGAATATTTTAAAAGATATCACTGATTAATTCTGGAAATAATCTTTGCTATTATTTTGTGGACTATTACATTTTCTTTATTGTCCTTTAAACAATTTTTCCTGGTACTCCAATTAGGTAAATCTTGGACTTAACCTTCTTCTCCATTTTTCCTAACCTCACTTTTATATTTTCTAGATATGCTTTTCTGACTTCTGGATAAATATCTTCAGCTCTGTCTTCCAATTTGCTAAATTTTGCCTCACTATACATCGAGGTTCTAATCTGTATTATCATGTATCTTATTTCAAGTTCTAATTGTTCCTTTTCCAAAATTGCCTTGTGTATCTCTTTTACTTTTGTCATACTACATTCATCTTCTATTTCTTAAAACGTATCAAATATGTGTTTTATATTTTCTTATCTAATAATTTCAATAGGTAGATCCAATATGGAGGCATTATTTCAAATAATCTTAGACCATAGTTGTTTCTGTTCGTGTTTACTGATATTTTTAACTTGCCGGCTCATATTCCTTTTAACATTACATGTGGTGTTTTTCTGATGGCTGATTTTAAACTATTTTCTTCCAGAAATGATTTGCTTTTTAGTTTCTGCTGAGCACTGGGGCATTATAGTAAACTTTAAGTCAAGCTTTTCGGTTGCTTGATTGTTAATATTTTTATTATTCTTATTTTAACCACAAAGATATCATTAAATATAGATTTAAACTCATTAAAAAGTGTGTTTCTATTTTGGAATGGCTAGAGAGATGTTTTGTTCTTTTTTGTTGAATTTATGCTTCCTCCCTTCTACCTAAAGCCAAGATTAAGACAGTCAGGTATTCCAGTGCATTCTGAAGGATGTTTTCTCTAGTTCACTTGCTGAAGGCTATCTGTACTACTTTGGGTAAGTCTCAGAGTTGCCCGCTATACTCTGAAAGTACCGTTCAATAAAGCTAAAGCTGCGATGAATTGACATATTCCACAGGTTCTAGCTTAGATACAATTCTTGCTTTAACGCAAGCTTACGTATATGTATTCTTGATTTTGTTGCTTCCTCTCCTGATCAGGAATATATTTGAAAATAATTTTTAGCATATATTTTATTCAATAAATTAAAAAAGACAAGTCTTATTATCCTAGAACATTTCTCCGGATATTTCCTCTACCAAATTTCCAGAAGCTGAAGACTTATTTTTATGTAAAACAGTGGTCTATTTCATTAGGCCTGGAATATTTCATTCATTCCACTATATTTTATATCCTAATAGAGTCCAAAGGACTAAGAAAGTATGAAACCAAAGCCATTTTAGAAATTTAATTTCTTGTTTATGCCAAAGAAATTCAGACTTCTCAAACATAGAGCCTGCGGGATATTTTTCCCCTCACATAATATAGTTTTAGTTGCTTTGTTCTGAATTCTAGCTGTTCATGTTAGAAAGGCCTAAGGAGTCTACTATGTTAACATATATATAAATATATATATATATATTTTTAATGCTCCATCCCTAGATACCACGAAGCAAAGTAACTAGGGGATAATACATTATGGCCTTTCCACTGGATAATCAATATTATGGGAGGTGGTGTCTTTTCTAAGCTATTATTTTATCCCCAGCATTTGGCACAGAACAAATGACAATTCAGAGATGAGCTTTTGTTTTTAGAGTAAAATATCTCCTCATACAAATTTTCTTTATTATTTTTCCCAACTTTGAAATATAGCATTTCAAAAGAAAATTATAGAGAGACTCCTGAAGATGACAATACTAAAAATATACATGAGAAGACCACATACTTAGCACAAATAAAAGAACAGATTTTATCAACCATGGTAAAGAAAAAAATGAACTATCTTACTATTATCTTTATACAAAATATTAGCAAGTTTTAGCCCTGTGAAGAGACAATCAGAATATACAATCAAAATATAAGAAAATCTATTATATAGATGTGCCTAGTAGTCAATTAACAAAAATGTCATGTATTATTATCTGGATTATATGATTGGGAGTACTTTTCAGTTTTTTTAAAAATTGAAAATAATTATATATTTTCCTTGCTTGAAACAGCTTTCATAAAACTCCATTCACTTTTTTTCCATTTTTAAATCGTATTTTCAGCTACTTCAGTAGGAAAATTCAAATGTAAATTTGAATGTAAAAGTTTAGAAATTTGCATTCTAATACAGTATTCTCGCCTAGGTGGTTTTGATAACACAAAATAATAACGTCTCTATGGGTCAACTTGTCACACTCAATTCCATGATATTGTAGATTTGTGGCTTCTCAAGATTAACTAATAAATACATGAATCTTACATCAGTGACTCATTTGCATAAATATTTACTTTCTATAACCACTATCCTTATAGACTGCACTGTTAGAACCCCTCCTGCTCATGTGTTTTCTATACTACATAGAAACGCTAGTATAGTCACGTTACAATGTTTGTGATGGTTAATTTTACGTGTCAACCTGACTGAACCATGAAGTCCCAGATCTTTGCTCAAACATTATCCTGGGTGTTTCTGTGAGTGTGTTTTTGGATGAAACTAACATTTAAATCTGTAGCCTAAGTAAAGCAAATTGCCCTTCATCATGTCGGTGACCTCATCCAGTCAGTGGAAGGCCTGACTAGAACAAAAAGATTGACCCTCTCCGGAATAACAGAGAAGTCTTCTTGCTCTTTGACCTTTGAACTGGGACACTGGCTTTTTTTCTTGCCTTTTGACTCAAACTGAAACAGCAGCTCTTCCTGAGTCTAAAGCCTGCCAGCCTTTGGGCAAGAAGAGCAGCATCAGCTTTCCTGGTTCTCAGGCCTTTGCACTTGGACTAGAACTAAACCGCTGGCTCTCCTGGGTCTCCAGCTTGCCAAGCCACCCCACAGATCCTGAGAATTGCCAGCTTCCATAGTCATGGTGGCCAATTCCTTATAATGTCTCTTTATACATATATATATATACACACATACACACACAAATACACTGACACATCTTATTGGTTCTGTGTCTCTGGAGAACCCTTACTAATACAATGCTATAAATATTTCAGTTCAGAAATAATATAATTGATTTCCCTATTTATATTCTTTCTTTGAGAGTAAAAGATGCCATTATAAATATAAACCAAGTCAAACTTCTATTTTTTGATAGCAGTTCAAAATGAATGCCAAACTTAAAAATGCTTCCTTTGCATGCTGTACTTTTTCTTTAAAAAGTTTCTAAAAATGATATGCATTAAAAGCTAATAGTACACTTCAACTTTAATAGTGTACATTTAGAAAAAGGGGTAAGTAATAATATATAAGCCCCAACATCAGATAACATATTGTTCCATAATCATTTGTACATTTAGGTTATCAAAAGAATTAGATCTTACACTGATCTGCTGAAAAAGAGGCTTTTTGATTTTATTAAGACTTATTTTCATGATTCGTATAATAATTCTGGGCAGTTAAAAAAAGGTAAATTCCAAAACATAGGTCTCCATACTGTGTAAAAGATGAGGGAATGTTAATTTATAACCATGATTGGTTAAAAAAAAAAAAACCTAAAGCTTTGAATGGAGTTGTAATACATATTCTTGTTGTAAAGATTCCGCAAAACCCAGGTCAAGTAAATAACAGAGCTTGTGAAGAAATTAAAATTTGAGCAGATGTTACTGAAAACATACTTGAGATATTTGTCTTAACTTTTGCTAAAGCTAAAGCAGAATGCAAATCGTTGCTCATTTGTAGATTGTTTTTTAAGTACTTCTCCCATCATTGGGAACGTAAGTTAAACCAGACAACATACAAGCCACATTTCCGGATATTTATAAAAAAAAGATTTTTCATTATCGAAGATCAAACAAAAATACCACACCACACTTGAAAAGCTATTACAAAGTTTAAGCATTTTTCGGATTTCACCAGGACACTTCCATGGCCTAATTTATTTGGTGTAAACATTTCTGCTCAAGAAACTAATATCTTCCTCAACAGCAGTCTGCACTGTCTCTGGAAATTATATTCTTCCCAAATAGCAAAATTTTGAAATGTGGATAACTACCATTCTTCCTCCTGAAAGTGATGTCTAAGGTTCTCATTCTCACCATGGTCTCCACACCCCTGTATCCCACTGTGTGATTTTCTACATTTACAACTTCCAGGTATTGCTGGTGGAGACAACTCTGCTTCTATCTCTTCTTTATTCACTTTATATACTCGTATACAGCCTAAATGTTAAGCTGTTCCTTCCTAACTGTGATGTATAGCTACCACCATTCTTGTTTTTTTCTTGGAAAAGTGCAGACTATAAACAGGATGAGTTATCTTTGATTTGATTTTCAGTAAATCTTCTTCCCTTACACACTTGGATGTACATCCTGCCACTTTGTTGCATAATCTTTGACTTGTTTTCATCTTGTTCTACATCATCTGCTATTCCCATCATCATTTTCACTTTGGGAATCTCTCTTCTTTTCTTCTTCGAAATCACTGTCTTGGCCTGACGCTTTTCCTTCATCTTGGTTTACTGCAGCTTCACTCTCAATAACTGCATTTGCCTGATTCTCTAGCCCCTGTTTAATTGCAACAATGGCATAAGTACTTTTCTAAATTTTTTTTCTGATTTTGTAGTTTTCTTGTATCCTTATGATTCTGTTGTCAACCTCCTCTCTGTCTTTTTCTCATTGGTATCAACTTGGCTATTTTATTCTGGCTGCTTCTCTTTAGTGCTTGTCTGTAGCTGATCATTCTTAAGCTTCTGCCATTGCTGACCTTAAAAGTTTTGCCAATTCTTTGTCTAGGGATCTACTGTGATATTATCTTCTTTATGTGGCATCTGTGATTTTAGATTCTTAGTTACATAAGAAACTTTCTCAATTATAGTCACACCTACTCATACGTCAAAGAAGGCCAGTAGATTGTGATGGTCTGATTCTTTAAAACACACTAAATCCTGGGTGATTTTGAAGTCCCAATTTATTATTAGAATCCATCTAAACAGTCCTCTTCAACAAGTGGGAGCTGCAAAATGAAGACTTGAATCGCTGAAGGCCATGATCAACCTCCTGAGAAAGCTTCATAAAGTTTTTAGGAATGCCAAGTTTGGAATAAGAGATTCCCTTTCTTCCCAACTCTGGGATCTTTTTACTTTTTAGCAGATTATATAATTTCTTTCTTGAAATAATACATGGCATTTTTAAGCATAAATTGTTGATCTTTTTCAAGCCTCTAAGGAAACGAGCCATGGAAGACAGTAGATTTCTGGCCTTACAGCCATTTGGGAAGCTAAGAAAAATTTCATTGTGCAAATTACTCCTCTCTTATTAGCAATAGTATTAGAATATTATCTGCTTGTCTTATACTGAGGCTCAAATTCAGAACCTTCATTATTCTGAAGCTCAATTCAGCTGAAATCATAATGAGACATGAATTTTCTATATTTTTGAGTTTCATAAATAATGTATAAGTCTACATGATGTGTATTAGGATCTGGTCTCCACTCTAACACATTGATAAAATCAAGAGCACAGAAAAACTGAAAAGATAATCATAAATTTAAACCTACATTGAGTAAAAGCAAAACAGTTTTTCTCATGGACTCTCCAAATTCTCAAAGCACTTTCAAAGCATATGGCTTGAGGTCCTTCTATGTTGTCAAATTCTCTCTAAGTTTCCCAGGACTCTTCATCAGTTAAAGTAATGTAAGTTTTTGCTGTCCTCATGAATATCACTCTATATCATTCTTTTCTTGGATTTTATTTAAATAACAAATAATGACGTTTTTAAGTTTCTACTACAGTGTCTTAGACTCAAACTTAATATTTGATAAGATCGTATTCTTGATATCTGTGGTCTGTTTGCAATGTCTGTATGCAAAAAATGAAGTCAATAACTCTCTGCAATAGCACTGTTTATTTTCACTGTATAAATATTTGGCTGATGATACCACAGAGATCGTGCATACACTTTGCAGATATTCTTTCACTGGATTTTCTCATCATTCTGGTCAGGGAGCCTTGTGGTGGCATGTGTCCATGTTCACAGTGAGCCTCATGAAGGAGGTGGAGAGATCATTCCCACTGACGTTATATTGGAACTGCTTCCCCACCATGGCATCCTCCTTTTCTTCCTCATCCTTACCCCTCTTTCTGCTGCTTCTGTTAACGTGATCCTACTCAGTGTTCCCACTCCCAGTGTGCGAGCTCCATGGTATGTAGCTCCGACTGTGCTACCATTGCTGGAGCCATCTCTACATTACCTATTTCTAACATTCAAAGCAAAGTCTTTTTGTAAGCTTACTATTTATGCCACAGCAGTGTTTCTCAAATGTCTGACTCAACCATCTTTATCCCCTGAGAAGCTTCCCAAATATGCAGATCCTAGAACCCAACACCAACTGAATCAGAATCACTTACAGTTGCACCTAGAATTTGAAAATTTAATAAGACTTTTATAAAGAAAAAAGTTTGAGGAATATTGTACTCATGAGTGAAGAAATATGAAGTATTATCTCTATGTCAGCCTTCTTTAGGGAAAAACATTGCTTTTTTCACTTTCAGTCTTCCCCAAATGAGAAAATTAGCTTGAAGTTGTAAGTCATTGTCCAATGTAGCCACAATTGGGCAGGATACTCCGATCCATCAGCTCAGAGGTCTGTGGCTATCCTGCAGCTGGCTGCCTTTATTTCAGACACCGATACTGGATTTATTCAACTAGAGCCATGACAGCAGAGACAATGGCATAAAACATAGTATCGTGGGCTCAGTTATCCACCTATGGAAGACCATAGTCTGGGAAATGGGTGGTGAGGATCACTGTTAATCGTATACTTATGATACATCTGAGAAGGTTGTTCTATGTCACAGAGGCACAGGAATGAGATGACTTTTTCTTCTGTAGGAGCATGAGAAATGAGAGAGAATTGGAGGAAGAAGAGACAAATCTATATCTTGTATTGAAAGTAAGCCTATAGAGTTTTTGTACTTAATCTTCTTGGATGTACAGAATCTATGTCTAATCCCTTTTTTGGCCTTTTGGCTAAGATCAAGTGCAGAATCTATGTCTAGTCTGTCTATGTGTTTGCATGTATGTTCTTATCATTGATTTCCTATGCTAGTTAAGGAATCAAATCAAAACACTAGAGTAGGTATTAGAAGAGATCTTCACTGTTTGAAGCAGAGGAAGAGCTCAGGGAAAAGATAAATTCATGGGTAGTTCAGTCAAGGTGCTAGAAATCAAAGTGACAGCCAAAGATCCTTGATGACTCTGTAATGGCAATGGTGATAATTCAAAATATAAACTGATGGACAAAGACAGGACTAGAAATAATCAAACTGGTCATGTCAAATTTTTGCATTTAATGAGCAATGCAAAGCAGTTAAGCTGCCCAAAGGAAGGGGAAGGTGAAGTCCAAGCTCGGAACCAAAAAGTACCATACTGTAGTCTAAGCAGTGTAGTTATTCACTTCAATGAATATTTATCAAGTCCCTATTATATTCCAGACACAGTTCTAGGCACTAGGTATATAGTAGTAAATGAAATGGAAATAATCCCTGACTTAATGGAACTTAGAGCCTGAGGAGTGAGACAATTAAACAAATATTCTAATATTTCTAAACTGGGATAAGTGACATGAAAGAAAAAAATTAACTAGACTCTGTTAGAGAGAAAAAAGAAAACCTAATTTACATAGAGACTGGAAAGTTACACAAAGATTCTTCTTGTAACCGATATTTGAGCTAATGTCTGTAGAGAGACTCAGAGTTATCCAGGTGAGAGGAAAGAGAAAGTTTGATGGGAGTAATAATTTGCTAAATAAGAGGAACTGAAAAAAGTCCCAAATGTGACTAGATCATAGAGAACTAGATTATGCAGAACCTCAAAAAAATACTACTTAGCATTTTAAAATGTTTGTTTTAATTTTATTTTAAAAAACGAGAATTATAATTCTATTAAGTTCCCATTTGGACAAAAAATATCACCACATAAGTAATGAGACATAATTCAAAGTTACATTGAAACAGTAATAAAAGAGTCTATTTCATTTCTTTTTAGCACTGAATAATATTCCATTGTCTGGATGTACCACAGTTTCTCTGTTCCTTCACTTCCTGAAGGACATGTTGGTTGCTTCCATGTTTTGGAAATCATGAATAAAGATACTAGAAACATCCATGTGCATGTTTTTGTGTGGACATAGGTTTTCAGCTCCTTGGGGTAAATACCAAGGAACACAACTGCTGGATCATATAGTAAGAGTTTGTTTAGTTTTCTAAGAAATAGCCATACTGTCTTCCAAAGTGGCTGTACCATTTTGTGTTCCCACCAGCAGCGAATGAGAGTTCCTATTTCTCCAGTGTTTTGGATTTTGGTCACCCTGATAGATACATAGAGGCATCTCATTGTTTTAATTTGCATTTTCTCCGATAACACATGATGTGGAGTATCTTTCCATATGTTTATTGCAGTATATTTTTTATTTCAGAACACATATTTTTAGCTCCAGAAGATTAATTTGTGTTTTTAGCTCTTTTATTTCTCTCATTATCAAGTTGATGCTTTCCGTTACCTTCCTGAACATAGTAGACTACTTTTAATAGCTCTTTTAATGTCTTTGCCACTACCTCTATAATCTGTATCATCTCTGAATTTGTTTCAATTGATTGGTTGATTTTCCTTATTATAGGTTGAATGTTCTTACTTTACTACATGTCTGCTAGGTTTTTTCAATCGGATCTCAGACATTGTGTCTTCTACATTCCTGAGTTCCACATACTTTGTATTCTTTTAAAGATTTGGGGGCTTTGTTTTGGAATTTAGTTATGTTATTAGGAAAGGCTGTGATCCTTAAGAAGCTTACTTCTAAGATTGGTTTGCTGATCAAGCAAAATCTACAGCTACTATTGAGGCAATATCCTTCTGGGGACTTTCCTTGATCTTTCCTGTGGAAGGAGATCTTTTCGCTCCGACTACCAAATTCCTGACCTATTTGCAGCTCTCCATGAGCTCTGGAGATTTTTCTGCCTGCTCCTTTTCAGGTTTTTTTCCCCTGACTTCATTGCTTCTTTTCATGCTTGCACTGTGCGCTGTTCAGCTAAAGACTTGAGAGAAGTTCTCTGTGGGTCTCCAGCGCCATCTCTGCAGTTTTCTTGTCTCTGGTGCTTCAACATGCCACTTCTAGATGTCTGGCTTTACATGAGCTCTGATCTTGTGTTCTCAAGTCAGCAGAACGTATGGTCTTTTGTAGTGCTCCTACGCCATCGTACAAACTCTCTCCAGGCAGTTAACTAAGCCCATTTAGGGCTTATATCATTTGTTTCCCTTCTCTTAGGAATAAATGTCCTGTATTACCTGTTGTCCAATATCTGACACTTCGTCAGATATGGACATTCGTTATTTCATATGTTTTGTCTAGTTTGTAAGTTAATTAAGGTGAGATGGTATTCTATTTCATTTTACTCCATCACAGAGAGAGGTGGAATTCTCAACATTGTTTGAAAATTAATTTGTTAAAATTTCTTGTCTATTTGTTTAGCGAAATACACTTTGCAAGGAAGAAAACATTTCACATGTATTTTCTAAGCTCAGAGATTTTTTATTATGGCTGAGTCCATTACAACATCAGTTAGTTTATATTCTCCTGTTAAACACCACAAGTTTTATTAGCAAATTCAACCAAATATCCCTCCAGACGGAAATGATAATAAACAAATGGCAGCTATATACAACCTGAATGAATTTCACATGTTGAACCAAAGAAACTAGATAAAAAAGAAAGTATATTTTGTGAGTCTATCTATGTAAATGTCCAAAACATGCAAAACTAATCTACCGTATTAGAAGTTAGAATCACAATTTGTCTTTGGGGACAAAGGAATATACAGTGATTGAGTGGAGCAAAATGCGGGCCTTCTGGGATGCTGATAATATTGTATATCTTAACATGTCTTGCAAATATTTTCTCCAGTCATTTTTAGCTTAAATGGGTTTGTTACATTTTAATTATATGAAAGATTTTCATTTGTATCTAGTGAAATTTATAAATATTTTATTTTTCTTTTTGGATTCTAGCTTTGTATCATTTATATTCTTCTAAAACATTTTAGGTTAACATTTTTATAACTGAATTCAAATCTGCTCCATTTGAAATATATATTGAAGACAGGAGTGATATAGCATTATTTTAAAATAAATTTTTTTGTCAGTGGATGGCTAGTTGGTCCAACACCATTTTTTTTCTCAAGGATTCAAAATACTACATTTTGTTTTTCAATTGTGTTCAAGTTTTACCATTAACCATAACTACATTAAATGAATAAATACTAATATTTCATCTGAAGGCATGTAAAAGATAAGACTATATTGAAGAATCACTGGCAAAGTTCCCAGGGACAGACAAAGGCCCAACGAGGTACGCATTTGTGGATAGAGCTCAGTGAAACCTGTCACTCTGGATTGGGATCCCGAAGTGCTTCACCCTAGGTGTAAGGAAAATCCATAAACACACATAGAATTCTCTTTGGAAGAAGAAAGACTTATCCTAGACATCAAATTACTTACCATAAGGAATTGTAGAAACTCAGGCTGGCTGAGTGGCACAGTGGCTAAGTGTGCATGTTCCGCTTCGGCGGCCCAGGGTTCGCCAGTTCGGATCCCGGGTGCGGGCATGGCACCGCTTGCTTGGCAAGCCATGCTGTGGTAGGCATCCCACATATAAAGTAGAGGAAGATGGGCATGGATGTTAGCTCAGGGCCAGTCTTCCTCAGCAAAAAGAGGAGGATTGGCAGTAGTTAGCTCAGGGCTAATCTTCCTCAAAAAAAACCACAAAGAATTGTAAAAACTCAATATCTAGTACAGAATAAAATTTCCATTCATATAAGAAGACAAAATAGTATGAATGAAACCCAAGAGAAGAAACAGACCACTGAAACAGAAAAATGAGTCCAGTCATTGCGATTCTTTAAACAAGTTTTACTATAACTATTTGCTGTGTTCAGAGTTAAAAGGCAAGATAGAGAATTTCTGCAGAGAAATGGATGCTATAAAACAGAATCGTGAAAATTCTAATCCTGAAAAATGTAATAATCAAAATCAAGAACTCAAAGAATGACTTTAACAGTGGATGAAAATTAATTATCAAATTAATAAATAATATAATTAAATCAGTAACACATTTTATTATTAATACAACAAATTTTATTTAAAATAATTTCACTAATAATAATCATTAAATTAATGATTTTTATCATATTGTTATAATTAATATTATTGATTTCATTGATAGTTATTGAATGAATGAAATGTTAATTTTATTAAGATAGCTTTATTATTAATATTAATAATTTTATTAGTGGAAACAAGTTATTTAATTACTAAATTAATTAATAATTATTATTAAATTAACAAAGTCACAACTTATTGCAGATATAGCCCAGAGGACAACATACAGAATGAATAATGAATAGAAAAAATATAGGGAGTGAAATAAATAAATGTAGCAATACCATAAACTTATGGTTTGGGAGATCAAATATAATTATGATGTTAATTATTTCCAAGCAGATTTCTAAAATCAAATTATTTCAATAAAAATCGCATAGTATTTTTGTGTATATCTGTTTAGCATTGGAAAGGCAGATGCTAAATTTTATACACAATTTCATAAAACCAAAAATAGCCAATGTTTTGAGAACAAATGGGAGTAAGAAGCTTTATCTGATATAAAAATTTATTGTAAGACTAGTAATTTTAAAAGTGTGTCATTAGCCCAAGAATAGTCATGTAAACAAAGGAAATATCATAAAGATTCTAGAAATACATTTATTTGCTTATTATTCTTTCCAGCTTTGTTGAGGTATGATCAAAAAATGAAAATTATATATATTCAGGTTGTTCAATGCAATTTTTAAGGTATACAATGTGATGATTTAGTATACATATGCATTGTGAAACGATTATCACAATCATTTAAAAAGTTAATTAATACATTCATCACCTCACATAATTACCTTTTTTTTTTGGTGAGAACACTTGGGATTTACTCTCTTAGCAAATTTCAAGTATACAATACAGTATTATTAACTATAATCACCATGCTGTACATTCAATCCCAGAATTTGTTCCTTTTATAACTGAAAGTTTGTACCCTTTAACCAGCATCCAGAAATGTATTTGTATGAAATAATGTGGACCTGTTGCAAAGGTGGGGCACTGGCATGTTTGTTAATCACACCAACCTCTTCAGACATGGAAGAAGGCCCACAGACTTTTCTCTTGTCTGGGCATAACCTCTGTCTGCGTTATCAAAAGTTAGAATAGTTTAGGAACTTCATCAGGCTAAAGAGCTTCTTCAAGGCAAGGGAAAACAGGATTGAAACAAAAAAACAGCCCACTAATTGGGAAAAAATATTCACAAGTTATTTATCCGACAAAGGGTTAATCTCCATAATATACAAAGAACCCGCACAACTCAACAATAAAAAATCAAACAACCCAATTACAAAATGGGCAGGGGACATGAACAGACATTTCTCCAAAGAAGATATACGGATGGCCAATATACACATGAAAAGACGCTCATCATCACTAATCATCAGGGAAATGCAAATCAAAACTACACTAAGATGTCACCTTACACCTGTTAGAATGGCAAAAATATCGAAAACCAAGAGTGACAAATGTTGGAAAGGCTGTGGAGAAAAGGGAACCCTCATACACTGTTGGTGGGAATGCAAACTGGTGCAGCCACTATGGAAAACAGTATGGAGATTCCTCAAAAAGTTAAGAATGGAAATACCTTATGACCCAGCCATCCCACTACTGGGTATCTATCCTAAGAACCTGAAATCAGCAATTCCAGAAGTTCCATGCACCCCTATCTTCAGTGCAGCATTATTCAGAATAGCCAAGTCATGGAACCAACCTAGTGCCCAGCAACTGATGATTGGATAAAGAAGTTGTGGTATATATATACAATAGAATACTACTCAGCCATAAAAAGGACAAAGTCGTCCCATTCACAACAACATGGATAGACCTTGAGAGTATTATGTTGAGTGAAATAAGCCAGACAGAGAAAGACGAACTCTGTATGACTCCACTCATAGGTGGTAGTTAACCTATGGACAAAGAGAACTGATTGGTGGTTGCCAGGGGAAAGGGGGATGGGGCGAGGGCACTAGGGGTGAAGTGGTGCACCTACAACATGACTAATAATGATGTACAACTGTAATTTCACAAGGATGTTAACTTTTATAACCTCAATAAAAAAACAAATGGACAGAGGACCTAAAAAGACATTTTTCCAAAGAAGATATACAGATGGACAATAGGAAAAGATATTCAACATCACTAATCATCAGAGAAATGCAAATCAAAACCACAAGGAGATTATCACCTCACACCTGTCAGAATGGCTATTATCAAAAAGACAAAAATAACAAGCATTGGTGAGGATGTGGAGAAAAGGGAACCCTGGTGCACTGTTGGTGGGAATGTCAATTGATGCAGCCACTATGGAAAACAGTATTGAGGTTCCTCAAAACATTAAAAATGGAACTACCATATGACCCAGCAATTCCACTTCTAGGTATGTATGCAAAGAACATGAAAACACTAATTTGAAAAGATATGTGCACACTTATGTTCTTTGCAGCATTATTTACAGTAGCCAAGATATGGAAACAACCTAAGTGTCCATTAATAGGTGAATGGATAAAGAAGGTGAGATTTATATATACAATGGAATACTACTCAGCCATAAAAAAGAGTGAAATCTTGCCATTTGCAACAACATGGATGGACCTCTAGGGTATTATGCTAAGTGAAGCAAGTCAGATGGAGAAAGTCAGAGTGTATGATTTCACTCATATGTGGAATTTAAAAGAACAAACAAAATAAAACAAAACTCATAGATACAGAGAACAGATTAATGGTCACAAAAGGGGAAGGGGGCTGGGGGGTACACGAAATGGGTGAAGGGGGTCAACTGTATGGTGATACATGGTACCTGGATTTATGGTGGTGATCACTTTGCAGTGTATGCAGATGTTGAATTATAAAGCTGTACATCTGAAACTTATAAAGTTGAAAAAAAAAGAAAAAAGTTAGAATAGTTTAGCATTTTAAAAAAATTTTAATTAGAATTTGGCTCTGGGAATGGAATGTTGGGACGAAGAACTTGGCTCTGCTGCTTATTGGTAATGCCCATCTGACACTGTTACTATTCTGATCAAATCTTCCTAGATCCCTTGTTACCATTTTTTGCCTCTCCCTCTCTTCCTGATGCACACTTCAGTGTGCTTTCTGGTTCTATCAGGCAGATTGCAGCTGTTAAGCAATTTGAGCCTGCTTTGCCCATATCCAGAGAGACCCATACATTCCTGGAAATTTACATCCCCACGTGACCCCAAATGAATGACTAGAGGGAATGGAGGAATCAGGTTGAAACTTCCCTCTGTGGGGCTTGACCTGAGATCTCACCCTTAATAGACATTCTCCGTTTTCTGTCCTATTTCTTCTGCACATTTCCTGATTCTCCCTGTGACCCCCCCCACCTTTAGTAAATCCCATGCACAAGATTCTTCATCTCAGAATCTGTTTCTGGGGAACACAACTGACGACATTGTGTAACATTAAACTACTTATGCAACATCCTTAGTTTCTTCCACAGCAACAGGGATAAGAAAAACACAGAGAGCTGGGTCTGTGCATTATATAAATGTTTGCTGCTATATCAGTTGGATCACTTAGTGATAAATCAATTATTTCTGGAGCATTTTACAAGGCTGATGAGTTTTGTTTATATATATGTTCTAATTTAGCATCATCTCATGATTTATGTGTTGTACCTGTTTCTCAGTTTCATTAAATAGATAATGATAGTATACTTTTTGCTTATTTTATTGTATTGGATGACTTTCAGGGGAAAAAGGGATGTTATGTTATTTTGTTTTTACAAGATATCTAATCAGTTTCAGTAGGAATTAATTTTACTACATTGTTATCCTCCTTGCTTATAAAGACATAGGCTTATTAAAAATGAAGGACAAAATCAGTTGTTTTGTATTTTCCTTCATCTAAAAATTGTCTTAAAAAGGATGCAAATCCAGAAAATGAGTGCATGAAAAGTACAAAGTATCCCAGTATATTTTTGAAAGTACAATATGAGCCCTTTTTTTTTTTAATCAAAAGGCTCTAATTTGAATTTTGTGAAGTGTGCCTGAGCCTCTCCCTGCATTATTCCCTTTCAAGTCAATGATCCCCGCTGACTGTAACGGGAATCAGGCAGTTACAACCCCAGGAAGCCCCTTGCACATTCAGTTATGTCTGTAAAACTGCTTAGGCAATTTAAGTATTGTTTTGTTTTAATAAGAAAAAAAAATAATTTGGTGTTTTAAAAAGCCTTTAGTTTGCACCAGAAAACACAGTACAACTGACTCCTGATTCACAGTGCTGGAAATTTTATTATTTCCAGTACTTGTCTTCTTTTCTTTACAAATAAGAGTGACTAAAACAATGACACATTTCTCTAGAAAATTTAGAAGAGAAAAAGTAAACCTTATGTTTAAAATTTATTCATTTACAAATCACAAATTTGGTAATTTTCAGTCTATTTATCAACTCTCTCATGTATCTCCAGTTTCACTGCTTTCCTCTCCTTCTTTTTCTCTTTCTCCTTACGAACACACACACACATATTCATGTCCCCCCCCCACACACACACAACATGCAGATATGTGAACACTTTTCATTTCCGTTTTCTATGTAGAAGTAATAGATCATGGTGGGTGTGAGCATCTTCTGTAAAGCCAGACTGCTCAAACGGAAACCTGTTCCTATCACTTAACAGCTAAGGCAACTTCAATAAAAGCCAAACCTCTTTGTGCCATAATTTCCTCTAACTGTTAAATGGGTATGATGATAATAGGATCTATATCATAGTGTTATTATGAAGAATGTATGTGTTAATGTGTGGAAAGCACTTAAAACAGTGCCTTGCATATTATAAGATCTCTAAATGTAAGCTAATAAATCTAGATGATCTATCTCCATCTTTCAACCGGGTGTCTTACATTATGCACACTTTGCCAAGGGGAATGGGAAGGAAATGAAAATAGGTGCATTAGTACAAGGCATAAGACATTGTGCTTGGAATTCTGTTGTGCATTCTGTAAGCATGCTGCAAAGTTGTATTTACCAATATCTTTATTTTGGCAGATGAGGAAACAAGTTCACAGTGGTTAAGTAAGTTGTAGAAGATCATGAACCTGCTGATTGGTGGAGCTATGAATCAAACTCAGACTTTTCTGGCAATATCAATTCATCCCAAAACAATTTTTGTATGTTGGATATGTGCTAGACAATATCCCTGAACAAAACAGACAAGACCCCTTCTCTGATGCTTCTCATGTTCAGGTAAGTAGAGAGAGATAAAAAAAACATGATAATAAATAATTTCAACAATGATAATTCTCTAAAGAAAATAAAATGAGATGGTTTAAAAAATAACTTGAGAAAGGAGGATTATGGTAGATAGAAATATCAGGAAAAAACACTCGACAGAGTTAACACAAGAACTGAGAAATTAATGATGAGAAGGAGCCCCCCAGCAAATCCAGGGTGGGTTGGCGGGTACAGAGAGCAAAGTCAGATTTCAAAGCAGAGAGAACTACAAAAGTAAAGGCCTGGGTGAGAGAAACAGGGGCATTAAAGATGCCACCTTGGGCAACTGAGTGAATACTGGTAAAGATTACTGGGAAAAGAAAGAAACCAATGGGGAATCAGTTACAGTAATTTGATTTTGGACAAGTTAAGTATGTAATACCTTAATAGATCTTCAAGTGGAAATGAATTGGCAATTGAAATATAAGTGTAGACCTTAGGAGCAAAATCATCTTCATATGTGTGATGTTAATTTTGTTGACTGCACTGAATGAAAGAATCTGGAGAAGGAAGTATAGAAAAGAAGAGGGCACAGGCACAAGCTTTAGGGCACTCCAAATTTTAAGATTAACTGGAAAATTATTCAGTAAAAGACAGAGAAGAGGCAGTCTGGTCTTTACAGAAAACAGATTGTGTTGTCACAAAAGCCAAGAGAATCAAGTTTTCAAAGAGATGTGAAAGATCACCTTTATGAGAAACTATTAAATGGTCAAGCATGATGAGCCTAGAGGAAAGTTTACAACACGGATCTCAGTGACTAATGTGGAGTGAATGGTACCAGGTCTGATTGCTCTGGATTAAGTGGCACCTTGGAGAAAGGGGATTAGGAGTTTTGGGGACAACTCTTTCAGTAGGTATTCTAGAACAGCAACAGAGTCCTGGCTTAGTAGCAAATAAAGAGAACTCATATAATAAAAACATAGGCTCACATTAGGAAAAATAATAGGCCATGTTGTTAGCTCATGAAAATGACCAAGAAGAGAGAGTTAATTTGATAATGTAGGCGAGAGAGAATAATTGTCAAAGCAAAATTCTTAAAGTGATTAGAATGTATTGAATCTAGGATACAAAGAGAGGAGTTAGTCTTAGACAGGTTGAAAATTGTGTTATTCATTTTAAGAGAAGGAAAGGAAGAGTATGTAAGTCCAGTTACAGGTGAGTTAGTATATTTGAATGTGGAGGATTATGGAATTCCCACTTGATTACATCGTTGCTCTTTTTTTTTTTTTAAAGATTGGCACCTGAGCTAACAACTGTTGCCAATCTTCTTTTTTTAATTTTCTGCTTTTTCTCCCCAAATCCCCCCAGTCCATAGTTGCATATTTTTTCAGTTGTGGGTCCTTCTAGTTGTGGCATGTGGGACGCTGCCTCAACATGGCCTGATGAGCAGTGCCATGTCCATGTCCGGGATCTGAACTGGTGAAACCCTGGGTTGCAGAAGCAGAGCATGCGAACCTAACCACTCAGCCACAGGGCTGGCCCCTACATCCTTGTTCTTAATCGAGTATAAAATAAAGCCTTCAGCTTTCTTTGGTAGGTTAGAAGTTTAAAGAGGGAAGAGAAGGTGCCACATTGTTTGTTTGGATAGTAAGAAAGTAAATATACTTAGTAAAGTGTAAGAAGATTCCTGCAAAACTTTGATCGTATGAGCCAAAGCACAAGATCACACAACCAGGATTACACAAATTAGAGATCAAGCTTTACTAATGATTTTGAGCAGTTAGTCATCTAAGAAGTTCAGAAGAATTAAAGAGATCTGAGATGTTGAGGATAGCTCCCTAGTTCCTGTCTTCCTGTATCAGACAGGTGCTCTCCAGCCCAGAATATTACCTGAAGACTAATTATGTCTGCAAGTCACCTCATACCCCAGCTAGAATTTTAGGTTATGAAACATATCCATTTTATGTGTCAGACAATTGCATAGCTTACATGCTTTATCCAGTGAGCCATGTCTCAAAGATTTAGAGGTTTATTTAGTATAAGATGTCCTTTAGACAGGAAACATCCTATGTTTAGGAAGGAAAGATATGGCCTTTCCTTCTACTAAAAATCATTAGTCTATCTATCTGGAACTGCAGTTGACAAGGATATTAGCCAAGATCCATGCTCTCTTTTCTTTCCTTGCCTCAAAGGAGTTTCCCCACCTTCCCAAGGAAGCAAAACAATCACAGGCCAACTGTTTTAGCTCTTTGCTCCTCAGTGTTCTTCTGAAGTTTGTGCACTTACAGATTTTAAATGAGAGAAGTCAGCATGGTTTTTGTTGTTGTTATTTGTTTGTTTGTTTTATAAAAGCAGTAAGGTTAA
Organism: Equus caballus; assembly: GCF_041296265.1. Classification (NCBI taxonomy): domain Eukaryota; kingdom Metazoa; phylum Chordata; class Mammalia; order Perissodactyla; family Equidae; genus Equus; species Equus caballus. The sequence goes on from NC_091686.1 coordinate 97,029,508, forward strand.
TGGACTGGAAGTCCTGAAAAGATTCAAAAAATATTGGAATGAGAGATCCTAGAGTAAAAGGGCTCATGCTACAGTGGCCTCATGATGCAGTGATTAAATTTAAAACTTTAGAGATGGTGCAGTTATTGGTGATAGTAAATTTAAGATTACTATGGGAGTGGAATGTGGAAGTAGAATAAAGGAGAATACTACAGAGGTAAGTAAACCAAAAAGTTGAGAATCTGCATTGAAGGGAAATTATATAAATATTTCCTTCAGTTAAAACTTAACCTAAGCGGTTGGCCCCGTGGCCGAGTGGTTAAGTTTGCCTGCTCCACTGCAGGCAGCCCAGTGTTTCGTTGGTTCGAATCCTGGGCGCAGACATGGCACTGCTCATCAAACCACGCTGAGGCAGTGTCCCACATGCCATGATTAGAAGGGCCGACAATGAAGAATATACAACTATGTACCGGAGGGCTTTGGGGAAAAAAAGGAAAAAAATAAAATCTTTAAAAAAAACCCAAAAACCTAAACGCTATTATACAGAAGTTAACATAGAATGTGTTTACATTGAAGTTTTGTGAAATATTTTGAGAGTTAAGTGTCTGGAAACTATTATAATCAATGTTATTATTCTAAAGGCATAGAGCTTTTAGGGCTGAACCATGTTTTCTTTAATGAAATCTACCATTCAATGTTTATTCATAAGGTCCTAATTAATTTTCAAGTGCAATCCATCAAAACAAATTGGGATACATTTGCAGAACATTGTGTAGAATTTGACCTTCACCAAATTTTACCTCACTAAATCTTCCTCATACTCCTTTGAGAATGCCCTCCTAAGTCAAATGTGTTTCCCAATTGTCTTGTCTGTCGTGGGGAAATACAACTAAAGACATTAAATAATAGATTTACATTCTATATTTAATAATTATTCAGACCTCTTCCACTCAACAGCTGACTCATACAGTCTCAAAAATATCAAGAAAAGAATCAACAGTGGAGATAACATTATTTGCTCCTAAGGAACAAGAAAGTTTCCTTCCTTCTAATAAAGCAAAAAAAGAGAACGAGATTAGGATTAGTGCATGGCACATATGTACATTTCACACTTCTGATTCTAAGCACACCCTCAGAAAGAGAATAGGGAAAAGTACAGGACTATATGGCATAATAAGCAAAATCTTCAGATAGGAAGAAAAGATTCAGCAGGCCCACTGAGCTAATAAAAATATACTCATTATGTTGCATTGCAAATACCTACTGTTTTTAAGAACAGCTCATGTAATTCTAGGAATACACAAACAAAACTGCCAGTAAAACATTCTAGATCAACTATTTTAAGTAGTTAGGTATCATTTCCATATTAAAGTATGTGAGCATTAACTTGGCTATTCCAGGATTTATCAGGAATTTCCTCTTGCCCAAAGTGCTGAATTTACCTGGGAATTATAAACTTCATGTCCGTTTGCTTCAGCTTCTGTGGAACAATCACTATTAAGTACTAACTATCAATAAAGTATCCTATGAAAAACCAAACAATTAAAAGAAAGACTACATACACATGCAGTTATGCCCCACATAGGATATTTTGATCAACGATGGACCACATATATAGCAGTGGTCCCATAAGATTAGTACCATATAGCCTAGGTGTGTGGTAGGCTATATCATCTTGGTTTGTGTAAATACACCCTATGATGGTCGCACCATGACAAAATAACCTAAGGACGCATTTATCAGAACAGTACCCCTGTCATTAAGAGACACATGTTTGTAACTAAATTCCTTGGGAAGACAGACGAATGCAATGACAGCTACAGTAAATTCTCTAGATCATTTTACAGACTCTATTGGAAGACAAAACAACCACAGTGGAAGCTCAGAGCACAGCAAGATCAACACTCTCAGGGCATAAAGGAACTATTTCTCTCAGTGAAGGGTATATAAAATGAAACTTTATTAGCAGAATTCCCTCAGCCAAAACTTGGAAGGGGTGACATTTCAGCCTGAGACGATGATGGGAGTTCACGGAGGAGAAGTTCCTAGAGTGTATAAGATGTTTGGGTGGGAATGGTGGAAAGGTGGGTTGAGCCCAGACTTTCAAGGCTTATGAAATGTAGAGCCATTAAATAGTTTTATGGCAGTTTTAAACAGAATCTTTAAACCATAAAGAAGTAAGATGTCCACTGAAAGTTGCAGATTGTTGTGACTAGACAAAATAATGTTTCTTTTCCCCCTAGATATTAAATATACTGTTTCCATAAAAGTAAAGAAAAGATAGCCTATAACACCTAAATTAAATATTCCAAAATGCTTTTTCCCTAGTGAAACAATAAGGATTGCGTCAAAACTAAGGAACCTGAGAATAGAAAACAAAACAAAACAGAATTCCAGCATTTCTGTAGGTAACATAATTGGGGAAAAAAAACTGGCTAGCAATTGCAGCAAGGCAAGGTATTAAGTGTATGAGGTAAAGCGAGAGAGAGAATTGGTCAAATGCAAAAATGGTTCTTCTTGATAGAAAATTGGACAAGTTGCACTTTTTCAATATCCAAAATTGATTAGTCTAAAATGAAATGTTTCAGTCTTTGATTGAAATATCACAAAGAGAAATATTGAAATCCTTAAGTTCAGAAATTGAAGGGGGAAAATGAACGAGGTAATTGATCATCATTTTGACACCATAAGAAATAGAATTTTAAGGAAATCTTAATTCATTAAAGGACTCAGGATCTGAAAAGTATTGATAAGTATTCAGAGGAAAATGAATATCTGTGAATTCGTTCCAGTGCTGGGTTAGTGGTAACAGGAAGAATTCAACAGGGCGAGATTTATGAGCAGAGTGAGGAAGAGCATCGACAGGAGGGCAATGGAAATATAATTGTGCTAGATGGTGTAATAATAAAAATGCAATAAAAAGGTCAAAGGCTTACAGACTCATAAAACATTTTGAAAGGTGAAAAATTCGTATTATATTAGCCAGACGAGAAAAAAATATGAATATGATATAGCTACTTTTTCTAAAGTTTAGGAAAATGCTCTTTGCTAGCCCATGCAAAATTGAAGTGATATGTACACGCAGACGTTTCTCAGCAAACCTATTTGATCTCTAATAGAAATGAAGGTAACCGTGTTTGCAAATGGAAGTTGGTAGAAACATAGGAAAGCACGGCCCTACTGTAATGTTATATTAGGTTTCCTTTAATTCTGAAGAATTATATTGATCCTAACAGTGGTTGGTAAATACTCTTATTTTACTACTAGCAGTAAAGAATTTTATATCGACGGCAAAACTTAAATTTATTCTCATAAGTATAAGAACACCTATATTTACATAAAGAATTTTAGATATTTGAGATCAATGCTAACAGTAGCATAGAAAGACTATGCAGTCTTTCTGCAAACAGAATGATCTCTTTAGCTTACCCACTATCTCTCACACCCACACGCACACCCACACACATTACACATTCCTCTCATATACTTTATTTTATATTTGATCTATTACATTATATGTATTCAAACTGACAGAATACGTCAGTAATTAGTATCAAGAATTATAAACTTCTATAAATCAATTTACAGAAGATAAATAACACAAGTTAAAAATAGAGAAAAGTCATGAAACGTTAGTTCACAGAAAAAGAAACACCAATTGCCAAAAAAGATGTAAAGAAAGGCTTAACTTCATTAGTGATAAGGGACATGCACATCAAAATATTTTTTGGAATGACATTTTATATACTTTCCATTGACAGCAATTAAGAATTCTGACAATAGCAAATGTTGCTGAAGATATGGATAAATAAGGTTATGTATTCATTTTGGAGGGGTGGGAAGTATAGAACACTTTAGAAGATGAATTGGTACTATTTTTTAAGTGGAAGAGTTACATTCTCTACTATTCAACAATTGCACTTCTTGGGATAACCAAGATAAATTTTGGCCTATCTGAACCAAAAGACAAGGAAGAGAATGTTTATACCATTGTTCTGTTAGCAATAGCTAAAAAAAAATAGCCTGGAAACAGTTCAAATGCCCCTTGATAGGAAAAATGCCATATAATGGCATATCTTATGGTAAAGGAAAGTATGCCAAAAATATGGATGATTTCCAGTAAGTCAATGCTGAGCTGTCAAAAATGAAGAAGAAAGAACGTAATATGATATTATATGATATTCAAGCAAAGCTAAATAAGCTATCATTTGGACATACATATATGTATAATAAAATGTGAAAATTTAACTGGGGTGGAATCATGACACCAACAAACAGAAAAACCTGTGGGGAGATGATAGGTTGAGGGGATATGGAAGAGGACATAGAAGATATAAGAAGAAATAATTTCATAGTTATTTAAGAAGTAGGTTCATGAATGTGAATCATAATAATAAATTTTAATTAAATCGTCCATTCACTCTTTAAAATAACAGAGGCTCATATATAGCAAAATAGAATTAATCTAATTCAGTGCAACTGAGGACAAAAACAACCATTTGAAGGAATCTATGATATCAATTCATAATGTGTATAATTAGGAGCTAAATATACAGCAAATAAGAGTCAACTTTGTCACCAATATTTTCATGTTACTTTAGTGATAGTTAAATATATGAATAGGACTCCGAGGGTCTTCTCTTCACCTTTTTACAAGTCAAGCTTCTTAAACTGTCTTTGCCCCACATTTCACATGTGGAAAATTAATATAATCATACTAACTTGTTTAGTTATTTGGGACATTTAAATGTAATTTTGTGTGTGAAAAATAGAACAGTGTATTTTTTCAGTAAATATTAAGAATATAATTCCCAGCAGTGGCAGACTTTCCCCTCCACTAATATTATTTGGAGAAGACATTCCATACTAAATCAGATGTTTTGGGTTGGCAAAAATACATTGCATATTTGGTAAGCACCTCTTTCCAATGACGTCCTCAGATGAAAATCATAGCCCAGTTGTTTATAAATGTGATCATACCACATACAGCATTCAGGGAGCTCAGGCAAACACCATCGCTTCCTCCATAACGATGCAATTTATATGAGTTGTTAATATAAAATAACCTAATTAAAAGCTATTGATATAGAAGATACAAAAAAAAATAAGAAAAAAAACAGATACGATGAAAAATAGAAGTAAACATAGGAAAAATGCCCTGATTAATGAGGGAAAATGTGACATTTCATTACAAGCTGCCTAAAGACTTTAGATGGGCTTGGAGGAGTTCATAAAAGCATTTGCTTGGGGAAGACACAATGAGAAACCTAACACAATTTTTACACATCTGTTCTAGGAAAAAATGAGTTGAGTTACAAACAGCTCATTTGAGTTTCTTGAAGTTCCCATTTAAGATTGTATCTACAGGATCTAGCTTCTTGGATAAAGTGCACACAATAAGTGCGCTATAACAATGTGTTAGCTGAATGAATAAAATTAAGTAGATAGAATTAAATGTATCAATGGCTGGTGATAGACTGCATATATTTTCCTTTTTCTCGTCTTATTTTTCTTGATGCCTGAAATCACATAATTTTAGTTTTAATTCTGCATATCCAGTATCATCATAACCCTCCAGTTTCTTTTCTGTCATAATTCATGTGATTAGTTTTGATCTCTGGCCTCATTACCGAACATTGTAGCATATTTAATCACATTAGATACTTACTTAATAAGTAAATTTTACCTAGGAGATTTTGAAAAGTAGCATACATTGAAATTCAGTTTCTCTTTGTGGTAATTTGGGTCTGCTACAAATTCACAGGCTACATCTTATTTAATTTAGTTTATGCAATTATGTATAACATCATTTTGCTCTGGCAAGTCACTTTTTGTCCATTTAAATCATAGGCTTTAATTACTTTTCTGCATAACAAGTACCTTTAGCTTTTGCTCTATTAAAAACTAACAGTAAATTGAAAGTTATCATAGGTAAACTATGGGTTCTAAAAGCTATGAGGAAGAAGCCATCAAAATAAGGACTGGATTGCATGATTAAACTTGAGTGGTATGTAAAAGTTGGTTTAAAAATAATATTTTTTATGTTTTCAGATTCATCTTGCATTACTACCAATTGTTTATTAGTAATTTCTTCATTAGTTAATAACCCTCATTCCAGCTCTTCATTGTGTTGTGTGTTTCCATTGTTGGAAAGTGTTTGCTTGTGTCCATCTCTTCTAAAATTCACTAGCAAATACTCCATTGATTCATTCTTAAAACTTTAATTCAGAGGATAATTCACTACAACCAAATTAACTAATCTTAGATAGATGTTAATGAAATTATTAAGACTGTTTTCAATTATCGATGTAAAATAAACCAAATCATGTAATAGTATCTGAAATTCATTTGACAATTCACCTCAATCCCCTTTTTAAATGTTTACATCCTAGCCATTTAGTTCACCTAATATTATTATTTATGATCCAATCTATACAGTATATTTATTTTACTCATGTGGAAAAAAATATATAAGTTTTCTATTAAAAGAAGGAGCAAAGTGTCTGATACAATATGATTTGAAATTATAGTTGACTTTTAGATTAGTGCTATAGAGAGAAGATTACTTCTATTGTCCAATGGATCACTGAGGCTGTGTTTTTCTTCTATATCTTTTTTCTTCTTGTTCTTCATTTTGTATAATATCTATTGCCATGTTTACTAAGCTTTTACTCTAGAATGTCTAGAATGTGTTGTTGCTTTTTAAATTACAGATATGGTAGCTTTCATTATCGTTATCATATAATTATCATTACCAGCAATTCCTTTTGGTTTTTCTCTATATCTTTTAGTTCTTCATCACTGTGTTCATGTCTTTAAATACTGATTCATAGTAATAACAGTAGTGTTAATATCCTGTCTATATCATTTCTGAGTGTGGTTCTATTGACTAATTGTCTTCTTTTCCAGCTTCTCCAAATATCTAGCAACGTTTTACTTGATGATGGCCATTATGTATTTTACACAGTTAAGTATCTCAATTTGTTGTCTTTCTTTAAAGAGTATTGGGCTTTTATCTAGTAAGCAATTAGATTATCTTGCAGTTCAATGTGATAGATTTGTCTTCTCTTAAAAAGCTTTATTAGGGAAGATCTAGAGTAGCTTTTACTCTAGAGAGTTGAGTCCCTGAACTTAGATTTGATCCTTATTTTGCCTCTGATGAATGGCCTGATATACACTCTAGCTTACGGGAACTTGAAAAATTACCAGCAATTTGTAAGTTCTTGGGCTTGGTTAGCTCATGTCTCCCCAGATACGTTTTGCTCAGTTATTGATTTTTTTTCTCTCTGTATGCACACCATCATACTCCACAAAGACTCAAGAGCAGCCCTAAGCAAATATCTGGAGCCCTTTTTAAAATTTTTTTTTGCATAATTCTCTCTTCTCTGGGATTCTGCCTTGCAATGTCTACATTTCTCAGACTTCTGGTCTATTAAATCAGAAATCAATTTCAGTTTCTTGCACCCAGTGAAACTGCTGTGCTCTGCGTGGGGTCTTCATCTCAGCTCAGAATTCCAAACTGTGACTCCAGGCAGAAGAAATTGAGTATCATAAGAATTATCTCATTTGTTTCCCTTTTTCATGGGTCATATAGTCTTACACTGCCTGCTGTACAATGCTAAAGCCATTCTTTCATATATTTTGTGTAGTTTTCTTACTGTTTAAGAGAAGAGCATAATTCTTTAATAGCCAAAAGATTCACAATCACTTTAGAAAGTAATTATGAACACCCAGAAAAACTTTGTTTTATGAAATGTATACAGTAAACAGGAAAATTGCTAGGTTGTCAACAGATAGAATTTTATCTATTTAATTAAAGAATATATTTTTGGATATTTGTATTAGTTAATATCGATTGGAAGGATGTATATTTAACCTAATATCTACCATGCATATTTGACAGCTTTGGTAGAAGCTCAAATTAGTAATTAACTTTTGCCTTTTAGTGGAGGAAACATCATTACAAAGCTTCAGAGTCTATACTAGTGCAGGAGAGAGGAAAGGGATAAAATGTTGATAACTTTTATAGTGCTGAGGTTTTCAAACTGGGCCGAGATATAAGAAGGAGAGAGTAACCCTATATTTGGGATTTTAAATTCAACCAACTTATGATATATCTTGAGAAAAGCAGTAACATAAAATACATACAATATCACCACAAAAAAGTCAGGAATTAGCTTATTTAAATATGTTAATAAAAACTTGAGAAATACAAAGTGTATTGATCCAGCCAGTTTAATGCTAACAGTTTCCTAACACAGCAGAGCTAAGAGAAAGGAATGTCATGACAGATGATAGAATAACCAAGAGTCATTTTCTGACCAAGCAAGAGAAAGCCTATTAACTATGCAAGATAAAACATAAAATTTTTCCTGTTTGAATGTAGAAAAGTAGATTTCTATAAATGTTTGCTTTATTTTAAAAATATATGCTATTGCTTTACATGTTATAATAAACATAACATGTTCAATTAATTTTTCAATGAGGAGGCATTTTTAATCCTGATCATAGCTACCTTAAAGAACAACGAAGGCAATAATATATTTAAGATTTGATCAAAGTACAGACTGGTGATCCTGGAACCCAAAGAAAATAACTGGGATGTGACTTAGTGAAGCCACATGTTTACTTTTTCAGATAACACAGGTCAGGGCCATACAATTTTTTCCTTTGTTTTCTCATTTGACACTATAAAAAGAAAGTAGAAGTACAAGAGAAAAAGGGGGAAGTTTTCAAAGTGGATCAAAGACTTGAAGATAAGTCCTGAAACCATAAAACTCCTAGAAGATAATATAAGTAGTACATTCTTTGACATCAAACTTAAAAGGATCTTTTTGAATACCATGTCTTCTCAGACAAAGGAAATGAAAAAAAAAGTAAAAAAGTGGAAGTTCATCAGACTAAAGAGCTTCTGCAAGGCAAAAGAAGCTAGGATCAAAAGACAATCCACCAATTGGGAGAAAATTTTTGCATATCATGTATCCGATAAGGGGTTAATCTCCATAATAAATAAGGAATTCACACAACTGAACAACAAAAAAACAAACAGCCCCATCAAAAAATGGGCAGAGGCTATCAACAGAAATTTTTCCAAAGAAGATATACAGATGGCCAATAAACTCATGAAAAGATGTTCAACATCACCAATCATCAGGGAAAGGCAAATCCAAACTACACTAAGATACCATCTTATGCCTGTTAAAATGACTATAATCACTAAGACTAAAAATAACAAATGTTGGAGAGAGTGTGGAGAGAAGGGAACAACCCTCATACACTGCTGGTGGGAATGCAAACTGGTGCAGCCACTATGGAAAACAACATGGAGATTCCTCAAAAAACTAAAACTAGAAATACCATATGACCCAGCTATCCCACTGTGGTGCATCTAGCCAAACAACGTGAACTCAACAAGGCAAAGTAACATATGCACCCATATGTTCATTGCAGCACTGTTCACAATAGCCAAGACATGGATACAATCCAAGTGCCCATCCACTGATGATTGGATAAAGTAGTTGTGGTATATATATACAATGGTATACTACTCAGCCAGAAAAAAAGACAAGATCATCCCATTTGCAACAACATAGATGGACCTGGAGGGAATTATGTTTAGTGAAATAAGCCAGACTGAGAAAGACAAACACCAGATGATTTCACTCATATGTGGAATATAAACAAGAACATGGACAAAGAAAACAGTTCAGTGGTTACTAGGAGAAGGGGGGTGAGGGGTGGGCACAGGGGGTGAAGGGGAGCAACTATGTGGTGACAGACAAGAATTAATGTACAACTGAAATTTCACAATGAGGTAAACTATTATGAACTCAAATTAAAAAAAAAATAGAAAGGGGGGAAGTTTTACTTAATTTTTTTCTGAAGTTTTTCCTGAGCTATTTATGTAGAGCTTCAGTATGATCCTACATGTAAACTGTCCGTTGGTCATAATACAATAAATTCAGTAAAAGTTTGTTGTTGAAAATCATGGATGCAAACCAACTAAATACCATTACTTTCTGGGTTCAAATTCTTTCTAGAGAAATTTCACACAATTTCTTTTCGTTTCCTTAGAATCTTACATTATGGGGTATGTATATGCAGTATCACTATATTTTACTGTATAAATTGCTCTGTTAACACAACCTGGGGTCTGTTAATGCAAACTTGTGGAAGAATTATCAGTGGGATATGTTTGGAAAGGGCTGAATAACTCAAAGATCTCCAGGAGTTAAATAAATCTTTAAAAAGCTCTTGATTTTCATGTATCTCCTTTGGAAAGAAGAAGTTATTGTAACCCTACTGATCAAAGCTAATTATAAGTATTAATTATTATAAAAAATTCCTAAATGGTATAAAATGGGTGTAGAAATGGAATGAAGTAACTTTAACTTTAGTCAACCCCCTTACTCTTAGAGAAATAGCTTTTTCCAGTGGGGAAACCCAATCCTTGTAGTCCCTATGATGTCACCACCCTTGATCCACACCAGGGAAAGATGTTCATCTCAGATTCTGCTAATTAGAGCTCTTTACTCACTTTGCTACAAATATGCATTCAGGAAGAGGACTTTTTAATTATATAATTTAGGAAATGTCTCCATTCCTTTGCTTAACATATTTTGAGATGGGTTTCTATAAGAATTCTACTAAATATAATTTTTTTAGAAATGATTATTAAAATTGTATAATTGATAATTGATAATTGGAAAATATGAATGATTGACATTTGTATATTTCAATAATGGCTGAAATTTCCATTTTTAAAAGGGCTAAGTAATCGACAATTTGAATAAATTCTATGTTAAAGAAATTTCAAGAGACTTAAAACTAATCTCATAACTTTTGAAATGCTAATATGTGATAGAACTCAAAGAAGGGCTGTAGGTTCCCAAATTATCCAGCCTTATTTGAAAACAGAAGTATCTCACTAGCCAACTGACATCTTTCGGGATACTCACGTTCATTAAGAGGGATTGGCAAAACTGGGCCAGGCTTCTTTTTGCAAATAAAGTTTTATTGGAACATAGCTACACGAATTTTTTTTTATGTATTATCTGTGGGTATTTTTGTGCTACAACAGCAGAGTTGCTATTGAAAGTGTATGACCCACAAAATAGGACATATTTACCATCTGGCTACTTACAGAAAAAGTAAATTGCTGACCCTTATTTATATGAATAGTTTGGGGACAGCATATTTATATGAACTTTTTATAAGGAGTTCAAATCATTGAATAAATCATTGAATCTGAGTAAGACTATTAGCATATGTGAAGACTAGAGAGGTACCCGAAAACTAGAATTAATTAAATATAGGCTATTAGTATAAACTCTAGTATTTATTTAATCTCTACGAATTTGGGCTATGTTCTTTTTTTTTTTTTTTTAGGAAAATTGCACCTGAACTAACATCTGCTGCCAATTCTCCTCTTGTTGAGGAAATTGACCCAGAGCTAACATCTGCGCCCATCTTCCTCTACTTTATATGTGGGATGCCTGCCGCAGCATGGTTTGATAAGCTGTACATAGGTCTGTACGTGGGATCAGAACTGATGAACCCCTGGCGGCTGAAGTAGAGCAGGTGAACTTAACTGCTATGCCACAGGGCTGGCCCCAGGGCTACATTCTTATCTTCTTGGTATTGTTAAAACCAAATAACCATCCTACAAAGAGAGGACTAGAGTAGCCCAGACTCTTTTAACTTGGATTCAGTGAGTCTGAAAACTGCTAGATTATTTGCATAAGATCATGCGGTATTCGTGTGCAAAAGTGTATTCATTTATCTTCAGAAATAATTTAAAGTTTAGATCATATTCCATTAAAATAGGGCAAATTAGATAGTTACTTTTGTCTCTTTTCTTTTTTGTGGAACATATAGAGATTTTGAGCATGGCAAGTTGTAATAAATCCCTCAATGTATCTGCAGGCAAAACTGTAGACAGAATGGTGATATTCACCTCCTTTGGATTAACTCACTATTTTATTAAATACCTATGTCTATAAACCATATTACATTTGACTGGAGGTGGAGACATTAATGAAAGATGTTAAGACTGAACACGTCCGTCCCAAGCTCTGCTTTGTCACGTTGATGAAGTCCATGTCTTTGGCACTGATTTTTATGCATAAGTTGGTTTATAAAACATTTCATCCTAAGTGCTTTTGAAATCATTCCCTTTAGGGGCTCAATACAAAGTATTTATTTAGAAGTAAGCAATGATTTTAATGTAGGAACTGTTTGGGGTTAGCTTGCCTTTTAAATTCTGCCTGCAACATTAATTTGAAAACGTTTACCAGTGCCCTTCCTTTAGGCATTAAATTTTGTAGGTTTATTCTCTTTTGACCTGGCTTGCAGCTCAGGGACATTATTCTGAGATAATTATCCCAATAGAACTTAGTGATCAGTACATCAGCAGACTTATATGTCTTGGGAGCAAAATCAGCAAATTAAAAGGGCATTTTATGAAGAACAGGTAATTCAGGCTAGTTCGACTCCTGAACCTGGAAGCAAAACCGTGAAAGCGAGCTATCTTCATAATGTCCTTGAGTATGCTAGAACAACATCTTCTCAAGTATTTTACACAGAGTGCTCTGTTTATAAGAAATTAGGTCAAACTATTAAATTCACCTCTTTTTGATGTAAAATAAAACTGCTTATTGAGGATCTAACAAAACGCTTGGTGTCCTATTAGGTTGCCTGCCTTCAAAGAATGTCCTAGATAACCTTAAGGTAATTTAAAGCACAAGCTAACTTCAATACTTCTTGTCTGCTATTGGTCTCAAGCACATTAGAATAGACTTGAAAATGCAATCTTGCAAAAACGTAGTCATTTCTTGCTGATTATATATTTCTTTTCAACGGGTCACCTATGCTTTAATTTCTCCTTATTTCACATATGACAGAGAATGCTAAGATAATTAAAGGTAAAATAAGAGAACTAGGTTAATTAATATTAAATTGATGAGGCTTTGAAATATGTATAGATAAGTATAAAGGATCGTTTCCTTTTTGTGTGATATAAACTCAACTCCTTCCTATCTGCCTTCTCTCTCCTCCCTCCACCTCTCAGCGTATTATAACGGTAGATAACTTCATGTAGAACTATATTTGCCACTTTTATTTCCTAAAATGATAGAAGAGAATAACTTTAATCTCTATTTTATACCAAAATTCCATAATGCAAAAATAGTTCTTTAATTATCAGAGGGAAAATTATTCATAACGTAGTTGTACCATCAAACAAAATTGCTTGAGAATACATGTATGTTGATTGATTTGGTATACTGTGCTCTACATTTCCTTGTTTATAAGACAGATAAAGATACTTCAGGCAATCTGGAAGGTTGCTATGCTGTTCCCTAGCAAGGCAGCAAAAAGAGACTCTTACATATTTTTGAGAATTACTTGAAAACTATTAATTGGCATATGTCTATTAAAATACGTGACAACATCGCAGAGCCACGTAAGTTTTACTACATGACAAAAGATCCCCAAATGTACTGGTTTGAATGTTATTTTAGTTCATGATTGATCTGTATAGTTTTTCTCCTCTTGGTCAAGCTCAGCTAATTTCAGCTGGGCCCACCCATGGGCTCCCTACAGTTTGCAGGTTAGCTAGAAACTGAATTGTACTGGCTGGGCACACTCACATGTTTTGTGTTTGCTGGAATTTGGTTAGGATAATAGAGGCTGTGGCTCTCATCATCCAGGAGGCTAGCCTGGACTTGTTCACATGGCAGATGGATTCAAAGAGCAGTAGGAGGGAGTGTCTCAAAGTCCTCAAACTTTTAAAGTTCTTGCCTGTGTCAAAGTGGTTACTCGCGTATTGGCCAAAGCAAAAAACAAGGCCTACCCAGATCCAAGGGTGGCAAAATCTCCACGTTTTGATGAGAGGCACCATAAAACCTCATCACAAGAGTGATGAAAAGTGAAACATAAGAATTTGTGACTATTTTTGTATTCTATCAAAATAGCACACTGTATTTGAAACATTTTTTTCCATTTGAAAATCAAAACCAATTTTTATGAATTAAAAGGAATTAAAATTGTAGTTTAAATTGTGATGTAGATTGCAGATATCAAAGTTGTAATGCAAATTACAGATTATTTACAAAATACCTTTTGTTGTTTAATAAAGTATCAGGGTGATATTTATATTTGATTTGACATTTATTTTATAGGATTAATCTGTTGTTGGTACTTAGACACTTAGTCTTTTTTAAACTTTATTTTAAGGGCAAAAAAGCTTAATTAACAGTAAATCATGGGACCGGCCAGGTGGTGTAGTGGTTAAGTTTATGCGCTCTGCTTGGGATGCCCAAGTTTTGTGGGTTCGGATCCCACGTGGACCTAGCACCACTCATTGAGCCATGCTGAGGCGGGACCCCACATAAACTAGAGGAAAATTGGCACAGATGTTAGCTCAGTGACAATCTTCTTTAAGCAAAAAGAGGAAGATTGACAACAGATGTTAGCTCAGGGCCAATATTCCTCTCACACAGAAAAAAGTAAATCAAAATCAGAGAAATATTTAGGTAGGATTTTACTTTAGCAATATTGATATTTATGCTATATGAATTTCTTTATTTTGGAGATAATATTTCTCCAAATACTTTTCAAATTTAAGACAGACATGCTAGTTCTTTCTCATATTTTTCTCTTGTTTTGGCTTCAATTTTATTTTTTCCACAGAAATTAGTCTGAGGACCATAGTAAATGGCAATACTATGGTTCTCAAAGTATTTTCCTTCCTTAGGAGCTTCATATTCAATCACTCCACTGTCATCAGATTTTGCCATGTGACTTGTGGTCTCTTACTTCCCTTTGTCATCATTCTTGGTGATATGACCCACTTTAATTAACAAAATTGGGGCAAATTTGGCATTTATCACTTTTTGGCAGAAATTTTAAGAAATTTCCCCTTGTGGCTCTACCATACTTCATACATTTCCCTCTGCAATAAGTTTAGACATGTCCCAGATAACATATCCTTCAGACAATGTCTTATATTGAAGGAGATTTGGAGCAGATTCAAAACAAGGGACACGTAAAATAAGGGAGAAATTAATATTTTTGTAGTAAGCCACAAAGATTTTTTTAACTGTTGTATAACTTATGTAAAGCTGACTGATACAGAAATGAGTAAGTAGGATACTTCCAATGTGAGCAAAACTGTGATACATCTCATTGGCCTGGGAATAGGCAAGGCGTATTGAGGGCACTTATTGGAGGCTTGAAACTGGTGCTTGGAAAATGTTGCCTGAAATAACATATAAGGAAAAAAATACCTATCTAATACACATGTAGTTTTAGGTGGAGAGAAGAGAAAACAGAATGTTAATAATTGATATTGTTTCTATTGGTTCTCCTTGACAAAATACTTAAAGAACCCAACAAGTTTAGAAAATACTTGACCAGATGCAAGAAGAAATGCAAAAGAATAAAAGTCCAGAAATTCCAAGACTTGCAGAACTTGAAGATGCCATTAGTATCGTTGCTAATCAAAACCCAAAACCTTTGAGTGGCAAGGCTAATTAAAACTCAGCATCATGGCAAAGAATTTAATCAAGGATGTGGCCCAAAATCCCCTGACAAAATTTCTGGTTAGGTAGCACCTTGTAAATACTTCAGTTGGATTAAATGGCTCAAGAAAAACATCCTAAGTGTTGGATCTCCTACAAAGCCTGACTAAGCTCACTATAGCTGTAATTAAGCTAAATTTAATACCCAATATGGTTATTCTTATTGACACATAGAATTTATTGAAATCAACAGATTTAAAAAATGGAAAATATTATTAACGTTTTGAGAGAGGTGGATGACCAAGAGAATTACTACCAACCTGGACTAAAAGATATTGTAACTATCTGAAATTTAAAGTAAACTTTTGGGTTCCAAGCTCCCACAGGTAGGAAGCATGCTGAAATATTGAGATATTCCCATTTAGTTCTGCGTATAAATGGTCAAGGAGGGTACTAGAAAAGGAAAGACTTATCGGATAGCACAGCCAAAAGCCATGGAAAAGAATGGATCAGGTGGCTTTTCCCGGGAAGCAGAACTGAGGCCTGTCAAGGAACTTTCTCAATAGTGGAATAAAGAGGTCACTTGTAATATTTTTCCAGAGAAATTTCAGAATTTCTATGGACCGAGTACTGCTATAGGCCTTCCATGTTTTCACCTTTATTTCTTAGAGATTTAAGGAATAAAAGTATTTGGAAAAATTTAAATTATTATGAAATGACATACTTATTTTATCCGGCTTTTAATCATATATAATATAACATTTTGTGTGACTGGCAGCTTAGTGTTCTCCTTATCAAATTATTGAAGACAATGGAGGTCACACCTATATGACAATATCAATAATTTTTAAGGTTTCATGTAGGACAGATTAATATTTCATGAATTACTTTAATTTTGTAGGACTATGGCAATAGTGTTTAAAACTTGCAGTATACGGTTATGTCATAATTAAAGAATTGTTGTTAAATAAACGAAACAATTTTGTTCAGGCCAATTTGACCATTTGACCAGCTAGTCAATTGCTAGGAGTTGGAGCTGTAATAATCAAATAGCCATTGCTGCTAATTAGAGTTTGAGATTTCTCTTTCTTCACTTGTGCTTCCTCATTTCCATAATCACAAAGAATTGGCATAAGTGGACTTGAATATCTAACAATAAATTTAAATGGCAGAAACATAATTCTTGATATTTTTTCATACCTCATCCCCAAACAAACCTCTTCTTTCTCCATTCTCCCCTCTCTCTCAGTAAATGCTATTCCTGTGCTCTCAGATGCTCAAGGTAAATCCTAGGAACCATCCTTGAATCCACACTTTGTTTTCCTCTTGACATCCAGACCTTCAGAAAGTCTTATTGTCTTTATTGCCAGCATATACTCTGAGTCCAACCACTTTTCTCCATATTCTCAAATAGTTCCTTAGTCCAAATCATCATCTCTCACCCGAAATACTGAAAACATCCTAAAAAAGTCTCCTTGCTTCTACTCTTGCCTTGTTAATACATCACATATTTAGCACCTAGGGTAATTTTATTAAAAATAATAATATAGATCGTGTTATCTTCTATCTCAGCATCACTCACTATTTTTCCATCATACGTAAAATACACATCTAAATTCTTTGTTAGGGCCCTAGGGGCTTGCACAGTCTGGCCTCTGTCAGCCTCTGTAAACTCAGGTCCCATAGCTCTCTCTTTGCTTATGACACTGTTCACACCGCTCTCACCAAGCTCTGCCTTCTTCCAGACCTTTCCTCTGATAGGAGTATTCTGGCCCCAGATGTCCATGCAGTTGGCTTTACCTCATTATTTATGTCTTAGATCATAGACTGCTTTAAAAAAAAAAAAAACTTAGACCCCAGATGTTTATGTTACCGAACCTGAAGTGAGTTTGCTCACCCGTTGCGCAGCAAGCCAATCTCTGACACCGGGCGTGGTGGAAGAAAGTAGGAATTTTATTTTTGCACAGCGCTGAGCAAGGAGAGAGGGCAGCTAACGTTGAAATCCCAAACTCCCCGAAAAGCTAAAAGAAAGGGTTTTTATTTGGGGTTTTAGGTAGGGGAGGGGGAGTATATGGCCTTGCTGGTCGGACCTTTCCCACCAGCCTGTCTTTGGCCTTGAGACTACCTGATGAGAGGAGGGAGCCCATGACCTTGCTGGTCAGCAGCTTTCCCACCAGCCGGCATCTCTTTGTGGGAGCAGATAGTCCAGGTGCTTGTCCTTGATGGTGTCTGTCTCCATGGAGGATAGTGGATTCTGGAGCCAGGAAGCCAGAGAGTAAGCAGTGAATGAGTGTTTTGGTTTTAACCCCATATATGCTGGGTTTAATGTGGGGAAACTGATATCAGGGTTGATATCATTTACTCTCTAATGTATTACATTGTTTATTTTCTTGCTGCATTTACCAGTAACTTAGATTATCTTATCCAGTTATTGGTTTATTATTCCATTTCTGTCTCTTTGTCTTTTTCTGTCAATTTCAAGGTCTCTTTGAGACCTTATCTGTTGCAATTCTACTCAGTGCCTAGAATAGTGCTTGACAAATGTGTAAAAAAATTTAATATTTTTGTTGAATGATCAGTATTGAATGATAAGAAATTAATGACTATTTCTTTTCCTTTTGGGAACAAAGTAGCTGGATTTCTGGTAAATCACTTTCTTTAGTGGGTTACCATGCAAAAACACTCAAGTTCAAAGACATTTGTGTAAACATTTTTTATATAAGAAGAGAGAATGCTTTCTGCAATAGTCTTTTCTTAGAAATGAGTATTTTTTTAAAACTTAAAAATGAGTATTTTAAATTTTACTTTAAAAATACAACATAATAACATTCATCCAAAACTTCACTTTTATATTTTTAATTACTCTTAAATAAGTGGGCAATACTTCATCAATCATTACCAATAGCTTTCTTATCAATGCCATATAGTTTTCCCTATTGTAATCTTAGATGTCAAAAGACTATTGTATGCACATAAAGTAGCAGTACCTTATATTAGTTTTAGATTATTTTCCAATTATATTTATATTTTTTCTAAATGGAGAAAAGTATAGAAAATAAGCATTTTTATATGAAGATTTTTAAATATACAATAGTCTCATCTAATTATAAAATGATCATAGTTTAATAATAATCTCCTGTGTCCCAGGTGATACCATAAAGCCATATAAATAGATAGAGAAACACAAATTTATGAAAATAGATTGATAAGGATGACATAGCACGTTCTTTAGGGCTTCAGTTAAGAAGATAACAGGGAAACTAATAAACACTGATAAAATAAAGAATAGAAATATTGCATAAATATTTTGAAATTAATGTTAAATACATGAAATGATTTAATCCCAAATTTAATGTTTTATTAATTAAGAGATAATGTTAAGAAATGTCAAATTATTCAATGAGATAGTTTGACATAGTATCGTGAAATTTTATTTAGTTATGAAATTCAGCTTCTTCAGCTTCCAATTGTTGGTGACCTTGGGAAAGTCACACAATATTTCTGAATTCCAGTTCCTTATTTGTAAAATGAGAGTACAAATTAAGCTTTTTTTATAAGCCATCTTCATACCTAGCATTCTTTTTATCTCCCTGACCTCTTCCTCTGCATTATTTATTTTTGCCCTTCATATAATGAATTTTTCTTTTGGCGCTGACAATTGTGCTCCAATTATCTGTGCTGTATGTTTAATGTGATGTTTGAATTTTTATTTTGTCTGCTTTTCTTGCCTATAGATTCACTTCATTTTCATCACCCTTGCAGGTCCTGTATTTTCTATATAACATGACACAAAATTAAAATCTTCTTCTTCCTTTAGAACACATTTCTCCTAGATATAATAATGCAAAAATAGCAATTGCTGAACCTTCATTCTGCTAAATTTTAGACTGTTTGACATAAATACACATACACATAGACACATTAACTACTATTTTCTTACCACCATGACATTTGTATTATTATCCAAGTTGTAAACATGACAAAAGTGAGGCTTATAATGATCAAGTAATTTCTAGTCCTAAGTTATACACCTGCTAGGTTCTAAAGCCAAGATGTCACTGGAGGTTTCTCTGATGCTAAAACTCACATTATCATGCATTCTACTGCACAATTGCTAACTTTGCATTTTACCCTTTTTTTCTTCATGTTTGGAGCAGTGATCTTTCTCTCAATACGTTTTATATAATATATCCAAATATTTTCCATGAAATACTTATCTTGGGAGAAGAAATCTATCTTCAAGTTAAGCGTTTGCTAACTTTCAGAGTGTGTGTGTTTGCACATCAGTGATTATCTCATTTCTTCTATGCTAGCGCTATAGGTTCTTAAGTTCAAGGGGATAGCATTAAACCCTTTAAACAAATAATGAAAATTCTAGTGTCAAAAAGGTATTCATCAAGATCATTCTGCTTAACTGAGGCAGGATATTTTCCTCTAGTTGCTTACTCTCCTGCATATGAAGTATTTTTTTCTGATTAATTTGAAATACATGTTATAAATATTTTATTAGAAAGAGGTCTTTAGAAATTACATTCCCAGACTGGATTTGTCTGAGCTGTCCATCTGCCTTGGCCACAACTGACTGGTTTATTTCTAACCCAGTCTGAAATATGCCAGCCCATCCCACAAGAGCTCACTTTTGCTGCTCTCTGGCTGACTTGGGTTATGGGGAGTTGAAACCTCCTTTGGATGTTTAAAAGTTCTGGTGTAGAAAGGAGAACAAGCCAACCGCCCCTCTTTCTTAGAATCAGCTTCTGAATAATTGTTGAAGAGTTTCTTCTCAATGATGCAGCTCCAAGCCTCGGCTATTGGGACACAAAGCAAACCTAACTCTTTACTTTGAGGAAAATTTGCTTTCTTTTAGAAGACTAGATATTAGTGAGCGTAGTAGGTTAAACTGTGTCCCCCACAAAAGATATGTTCAAGTCCTAACTCCTAATACCTGTGAATGTGACTTTATTTGGAATTAGGGTCTTTGCAGATGTATTCAAGCTAAGATGAGGTGATATTGGATTAGATGGGCTCTAAATCCAATGACTGATGTCCTTATAAGAAAAAGAGAAGGCACACAGAGAAAGAGGCCATGTGAAGGCGGAAGCAGAGATTGAGGTCGTATAACTACAAGCCACAGAATGCCGGAGATTCCTGGGAACCACCAGAAGCTAGGCACAGGCAAGGAAGGATTCTTCCCTGAAGCCTTCACTGGGGGAATGGTACTACTGTCACTTCGACGTCAGACTTCTAGTCTCTAAAACTGAGAGAATACATTTCTGCATTTCTGTTGTTTTCAGCCACTTCATTTGTGGTAATTTTTTACAGCAGCTCTAGGAAACTAATACAGTCAGTAACCTATAATTCCTCAACTTTGAGCAGGTATCTTCTTTCCTGCTACCCTTCCTGAAGTTTGACAGATTTCCTAATAATACCTTCAAATTCTATACTGTTATGACTTTGATTCTTGGAATGTATCATGATTATTTCTTTTCTTTCAAAGAGGTGTAATGGAGTATATCTATTAGTCACCATAAATTTGAAGTGCGATGTTTACATTTTAAAGTGAAAATATAGACAGAACAAAGAAGTTTTTGTTAAGAAGCTTAAAGGAGTTTGACTTTCAGAGTCACAGAGTATATATTTAAAAAATATCATTTCACTTATTTCAAAGTATGCATATGCACACAAATAAACCCATTTAATTAGGTTCAGGTCCTTATTTTTTAAATATTATTTCATTTTTGATTTCCAATTATTTTTTTCTTTAAAAGGGTAATAAAAATTCATGTTAGCATATGCAAATTGAGTTGTATATGTGTATACATACGTATCTATATGTATCTATATTTTCTCAGAGATTATTGGGATCTACTTCAGAGTCAGAAGTTAAATAGATAAAAACAAGAGAAAGATAGAGAAAGAGAATAAAACATTGTGAACGGGAAAAATGATTCTCTTAAGTAACAATGACTTAGCCCAAATAGTAAAGGTTAGAATATTGAAACTTTATTAAATTTCCATTTTTAGTGAGTTACGTTTGTATTAGTTTCTGAATATTCAGGGCACTATAGAATAGTTGTTGACTGAAAAAAGAAACAGATCAGTAGAAAAGCTGTCAAAAACTATATGGAGTGAAAACTTTGGACAATATATTCACACTGTTTGAACTAATATTTGATTCAAGATTTCAGAATGAGAAATTAGTTTACATTTGCTGAAGCTGCTCTCAGGATTCCTGCTGCAACCTCATCCCATAGAAAGCCAAAGCTTTGTTTCAGTCAGGGGCTTTTGTGTTTTCAGGCTTTCTTTAACACTTGCCAGGCATCAAGAAGACATTCCTTATGACAGTCTCAAAAAGAGATGGAAGGGAGCCTGATTTGGGAGTGCAGGAGGATGCAGGACTCACAGCAGAAAACCAGGGTCCCTGAGACAGTGGAGGAGTGAGAGCTGTCCAAGTCCTGCAGGTGTGGAGATGTTATTAACTTAACGATGTTTATAAAGGCCTTTATCCTCAAAACTTTGTACATCTTAGTCCATTGTCTTTAACAATTTGTTTGCTGACTGAGTTCATTTGTTTTTCCCAGACAGCAATAAACATGTTTTATGCCTTGGCTGCAGGAGGATTTTTCTTTTCTTTTAAAAAATTTCAGGGGCCAGCTCCGTGGCCGAGTGGTTAAGTTCGTGCGCTCCGCTGCAGCGGCCCAGGGTTCGGATCCTGGGTGCGGACATGGCACCGCTCGTCAGACCACGTTGAGGCGGTGTTCCACATCCCACAACTAGAAGGATGTGCCACTATGATATACAACTGTGTACGGGGGGGTTTGGGGAGATAAAGCAGAAAAAAAAAAAAAAAAAGATTGGCAACATTTGTTAGCCCAAGTGCCAATCTTAAAAAAAAAAAATAAATAAATAAATAAAAGGCCCCATCCTACAGCAATTCTTTCACTTAAAAAAAAAATTCACATATATGTAATGTAACATATATAAATTATGTTATATAAATTATATTTATGTATATTATTAATCTTGCTTCTCTTCATATATGCTTTCTTGTATTACATTTTTGAACATACTCTGCTTTAAAATATTTTTGAATACTAATTTTCCATATATGTGATATATGTGGCTAATCCCTTATATTGTGTGTTCTTTATCTTTTCCCTCATAATTTTGTCCTTTTTCTCTGCACTGAGGCATTGTTTTCAAGTAGATCTTCCACATCAAAGATTACTTTTTCTACACTATTAATTTGTCCTTTGCTGTTGGTTCATCCTTCAAAATTATGATGTCCTGTATTGTTTCTAAATATTCACTCCACGTTTATTTTCCCTTAAATATTTTATTGTAATTGCCTCTATACCAGTTCTCCTTCCAATTCCTACAGTTGTTTAATCATAGCAATTATACATTTATCTTTATGTTGCATCCTGACTACAGATTCATTTTATTTGGCTTCTATTATGTAGGCTTACATGGTTTAAAAAGTGAATTACTAATTATTTAAAAAATTGAAAACCTTCAAATCAAAGTTTACCTGCCTTGCTTCTCTAGAGCATAGTTAGAAGAACCGTCAATGTTGATACCACATCGCCACATGACAACAGTTAGGTGGAGCTCAGTGTGGGTTCTGTCCTCTAAATAAGATAGGCAGGCACTTCCTGTCTCCACCATTCCCTATTTATTCCTGGCCTACTTAATCTGTGAACCCTTCAATCACTTTCCTTCAATCACAATCCTTCACTTTCTGGAGAAGGAAACTGTATGCTACATAATTTTAAAAATTATCAAAAAAACAATACCAAAAGCTTTCTTATTGAAGTGATGTGCATTTCTGTAAACTAAGGCCTAAACCATTAAGTAAAGGAAGTTTACAGAGACAAAGGCAAAGCCTGGACCAAAACTATGGTGTTTTGATACCAAATTTGATGTTCTTTTCATTATAATATTACTGCTGCTATGGTATAGAAAATTATTACCACTATAACCCTGAATATTCATTCATTCAAATCACTTATTCATTTTTTATCACCCATTCAACAGTTACTCATAGGTGATGCTCAAAAAATAAGTACTTGTGAAGAATTCTCTTTAACACAATTTTCAACCATTCCTATATGAATATACACTTACTCATGGCTTATAGATTGGAAGTTTCTATCATCTCATTTTCTTGAACTTATTTCTTCAAAATATTTATTTATTTATTTGCTTGAGGAAGATTAGCCCTAAGCTAACATCTGTGCCAGTCTTCCTCCACTTTACATATGCATCACTGCCACAGCATGGCTGACAAGTGGTGTAGGTCTGTGCTTGGGATCCAAACCTGTGAACCTGGGCTGCTGAAGTGAAGTGTGCTGAACTTAAGCACTATGCCACGGTGCCAGCCCCCAAAAATATTTATTATTTGCAATATAATTTTGTCTCCTAAGTTTTTCTGCATTTGACTTTTTTAGTACGTTTTTAAATTACTAGATATACCATTCCTAGGTATGTGCATGCACTGCACATACACACACACATCACAGTGGCATTTTCAGATAATATCTATACAATTTGAGGAGATTTAGGAGATATTAAGTTGAAATAGTTTCTACATACTCCAATGGAAACTTACATGAAATTTAAACCTAATCAAATGTTATCGTCTCATTCACAAGATTCTTTTATTAGGATTTGTCCCACCTCCATCTGTTGAAGTTAACTACTACTTCCTAGTTCTGCCACTAGGATATTTCTCTCTTCCCTGACTTATTACGAAGAACTTTGATAAATAAACTAGTTCCCTTGTTCAAATAAATAAATCATGCCAGCTCTTTTTCTTCATGAGCCCCTTAAATTCTGGCCAACAGCTGTTTTAAGGAACTTGCCACAGAGCTTAGATAACAGTTGCCATTATAACATTTTTGGAACCAAGGTCCAAATAAATATTTATTCTTGCAATCACAAATTGTCCTTCTGTCATCTCTCATCCTCTATCCAGCTAAGACAATGGCTCACTCGGATCCACTTAAATTCTGTAAGATGTGGATTGTAAAAATTATTTGACAACTACACAGTACGTCTTTGAAGACTGTGCAAAAGAAAAATTTAAGATGTTTCTGATAGTAATTATGTACAATATTTGAGCTTTGGGTGTTTCATATTATTAAGAAAATTGTGGTGATCTGGGGAGACAGACTATAGTGACATGTTCAAGTTTCTTTCTCTAGGTAGAAGAACTCCAAATTTGTACTAAAATAAATGAATTTGCATTTCACTTTTTAAAATATTGGCATTAGAGCAGATACATGGAGTTGTTGCTGTATTCAGTGTTTGAGATATAAAAGAGATGTAATGCCCACGATTCTGAGTTATTTTGATTATCATTGCCCAAGGTGATCTAACAACATCATGATGCATCTATTTAACAGGGAATTTGGAAAAAAAATTTATTAGAATATCTATTTATCTTCTAAAACAGTTCAAAATTTAATAAACAAATGGCATGGTATAAACAAAAACTGCAGCACAAAGTATAGGGACTATATTAAAAGACCAACAGTATTAATACTATTCAATCCAAATATGAGCTAATAGCAAAATTAACATAAAGAATAAGGGAAAACCAGCAATCAAGCATGCATACACCCACATACACACACACATACAGACAATGACTTGTTATTTAATAACTGACCTTTCTTTTATTAAAGATACTTTCCTAAAAATAAACCTTTATAAACTAGTAGAATATTAAACTGACTTCCAAGAATTAAAGAAAATTTCTTTAAAATTTATGGCATCTAAAGTCATTAGCAAATTATATATTCAGAAAATACTGGGAAAGTCCATTAATTTCATTTAAGTTTGCTTTCATGACTCAAACAGAAGCATTGTGATTCATCCAGCTACCTTTGCATACTTATGTGGAGCTTATTTCCATAAATATTTTATTAAATTCATAGATCATGCAGTTAGTTGTGTTGTTCAAGTTACTTAGAAAGTTGAAGGTTGTGAGAAGTCTTTTGTAATCTAGAATAGGCAATATTGCAAATGATAAAATTTATCAAATTGCTTAATTATAGACAAAACTACAGTTACATATCTGTGCTGGAACAGAAGTGACTATTTAGCCAATAAGTTCCAGGACCTCAAGACTGACTTCCAATATTTAGTGAGACTTGATGTATTATTCAAGTAAATCTAATTTAATTTATTCAAAAAACTATGTATATCTCGGAAATATTTCAAAATTGCCCTTTTTCTTTATACTTTCAAAGCTTTCCTTGCCTTTAATAAGGGTATACTTATGCAATAAAAAGAGATTGAAATGGAATAAAGACATAATATATTAGACACTACTAATGTGGACATATATTTTCCAAAGCTTTTGTCTTTATTCTATTTTTTAAAAATTTTGAAAAATGTAATATATGTTTATGACAGTAATTATTATTTTATAATTATTATATTGCATAAAAATTCCTCTGAATATTAAATGTGGAACACAGACATTCCATAAAATGAAAGTTCTTTGCTTTATGTTATCATGTACTTATTATTTGAAATTAGAATATCAAATTATCACTATTAGGAACTTTGGGAAATCAGAAAAATTAGCTTTTGTGTTAACAAACTAGAATTATTCCAAAAATTCCAAACATGAGGGAGAAATTCACCAACATTACTAGAAGGTATAAGCATATTTTTCCTAAAAATGATAACAATAAAAGATTCCTCAAATAGAGTTTCAGAACTCCTTTTAAAACTTTTTAGCAAATTTAGTTCTTTTCCTAAAGACTGTCAATTGCTCCTCTTTGTTTTTTTGAATTGGGGTATTGAAGAGATGTCTGCACTCCCATGTTCATTGCAGCATTATTCATAATAGCCAAGAGGTGGAAATAAAGCAAATGTCTATTAACAGATAAAGAAAATGTAGTATGTATTTGTATATACAATAGAATATTATTCAGCATTAAAAAAAAGGAAATTCTACCATTTGAGACAAAATGGATGAACCCGAAGGACATTATGGTCAAATAAGCCAGTTACACAATGACAAATATTACGTGTTTATATTGTATTAACATGCTTACATTATAAATTGTGTATGCGGATATGTTTGTTCTTTAAAATTTAAGTATAGGAATAACTCAATATAAAATACTTCAGTCATTAAAAATTTTTAATTGTTACAAATGTATTGTTAAATTTAATTTTGAAGTATTAAATACATTATATATAATTCTAATTATTGTAACACATATAGTACCTAATAAATACCTGTGAAACAGTTGAAAGATGCCGCTGCCCTTTTTGTAACTCTGTAATTATGTGTTGTTTTTAAACATTTCAAGTCCTGTAACTGTCTAATCGTATCATTACATTGTATATTTAATTATTAAGAAATTTGTTTGCAGAATAAAAGGTCTGACAAATGACTATGAGATAAATTTACTAAATAAGAAAATAAATGAATATTCTAGAGCTGAGCAGTGAGGGTGGGGGCAGAGAAAATCGTGAAAGTGAAACTTTCTTGCTAAAGATATGCTAGTTGTTTAAAATGACTCCTAAGTCATTTTAAAATGTTTGGGTATTCCACATAGCAATTTATAAAAAGTGTAACAATTACATGACTTAACAAAGCTTTTCTTTCATGCAGAAGTAAATAAATAAGTAAAATTCAAAATTCAAAAATTCAGAAAATTCAAAATTCGGAGAATAGATACCATGGCTCTTAAATATTAAAGTCTGTTCAAGGAAATGAAAATTAAAAATGATATACTATATTGCTTCTCAATTTATCCAATACTTTTAATAAGGCTTTGGTGGCCCAAACATGTTCAAATATTTTTCTAGCTCTATAAATTTACATTATGTAGAGTAAAAATAATGTTTTGATTCAGGTCTTGATACATAAGTATTTGATAAAATTCCCCTAGGATAAATTCATAGAAGTACAATTACTGAACTAGAGTTATAAATAGTATAAGAGTTCTTGATATATATTGTCAATTTATTTTCCAGAAGCATTGTATAAATTTATAAAGATTATAATTAAGCAATTTTCATTAATTCATATGAATTTTTTCAAAATGAGTCTTAAGTAGTGAGATCTATCCCATAAATTAAAACGAAATTTATTTTTCATGTATCCAAATAGTCTTCATACTGATACTTTGCCTTAAAATCAAATATAAAAATATTCCACAAAACAAGTGAAAGTATTAACCTGTAATTTGCTTTATTGATTAAACCCTTAATATTTTATTCTACTACAAACATATTTACTCTAAAATAAAATGTGTGTTTCAAGAAACAGAAATAGATGAATGAAAGCAGATGAATGAGAAATAGCAAAGATTTAAATCCTACTTACGTGGATAGGAACTAGGTAAGACAATATTAAGATTTGATTTCATATCTTTGAGTGTTCTTCTAATTTCTAGGGCTTAAATTATAATATCATTTTATGTACTAAATTATTACATTTTTAGGAAAATAAAAATTGCATTTAAAATTACTTAATTTTTCCTGGTATGCATTCAGCATTTGTCACTCGTTATACTCTCACAATAATATTCTAACTTTGAAAGTATCCAATCCACATTTTAAAAAAGAGTTAAAACATCCCACATGATTATTTAATGATAAAGCATTTTTCACCTTGAATTTCTTATCACAAAATCAGGACAATTATAATTTACCATATATGAGAGGGATTTTTAAAATTTTTACGGTCAACTGCTAACTATTTAGAGACAAGCACTCAAACATGTAACATAAGTAAAAGTGATGAACTAGTTTCAGTCTACATTATTTAGCAAAAATGCGTTGTTTCAGGATGCTGTGACTCACCCCAGGGTAGTCTCAGGGTTCTATGGGGTATAGCTCTAGAGTGTAAATAATTGATTACTTCTGTCTCACCATATCCCATTCTAATTCACTTACATTAGATTTAAGATTTGAACTGGAACATGATTTTAAAAAGTTGCAAAACAATTTTATACGGTGTCTTTTG
This sequence comes from Equus caballus, assembly GCF_041296265.1. NCBI lineage: Eukaryota > Metazoa > Chordata > Mammalia > Perissodactyla > Equidae > Equus > Equus caballus. The sequence continues at coordinate 97,058,002 of NC_091686.1, forward strand.
GAGTTCAAGATATGCCTCTAAATGAACACAATGTGTTTGGTTATAAATGGTGGAAATGAAACCATGTCTACACCTTTTCCCCATGCATTTTTCTCAGTGCTCTACAGTGATGATGCAGACATCCCTAGCATTCGAGAGATGCTTTAGGGACAATGCTTATAACTCCCTATTAAAATAGAAATGCTTTGTCATTTTAATCCAAATTAGAAAATCAGTTCCTGCTAAGGTCATGAAGGCAAGCAACATGCGTAGACTATTCAAAACAGTGGGAAGATATAGTTTTGAGTGTCTGGGGCAGGCTTATTAAAATGATATGGAGAGTTCCAGTCGCATATTTTCATGTTAGCTTCTCTTAGTGCTGTTTATCTTTCCTACTTGGAATTTATACCAATTGAATTGATTTCTTTTTTTTTTTTAATGATTATTTGATTAGTGCAATGTTACACTCTTCTGTCGTTCTGCCCGCACTTCTGTATCCAGAGCCTTAGTACTTTTTCTGGCACATAGCAAACCCTCGGTAAATGATTATTGCAGGCCTGTTTGAATGAGTGGTCATATCTTTAAATATAACACTGTTGAAGAACTTCATTGCTATATGATTTCTTTCTAAATGCTTCTTCCACAAAATTTCATTCTCAAATGAAACTTGTGGGAAAAGAGAAATTGGAATATGAAATTTCATATTATAAGCAAACTTTGAATAAGTTATCTATTGTAAGAAATTACATGCATTTGGTACAATCCTAGAAACAAGGAGGAATATGACATGTTTTCCTTTATTTCTGCTTGAACGGAAGAAATGCTCTCAATGAATTTTTTTTTGGTGTGGAAGATTCACCCTGAGTTAACATGTGTTGCCACTCTTCCTTTTTTCCTTTTTGCTTGAGAAAGATTAGCCCTGAGCTAACATCCATGACAATCATACTCCACTTTTTATGTGGGTCACTGCCACAGCATAGCTGATGAGTGGTGTAGGTCCACACACCTGGGATCTGAACCCACAAACCTGGGCTACTGAAGTGGAGCATCCAAACTTAACCACTACACCATGGGGCCAACCCAGAATTTTTTTTGGTGAGGAAGATTGGCCCTGACCTAACATCTGTTGCCAATCCTCCTCTTTTTGCTTGAGCAAGATTGCCACTGAGCTAACATCTGTGCCAATCTTCCTCTATTTGGTATGTGGGATGCTTCCACAGTGTGGCTTGATAGGTGGTGCATAGGTCAATGCTGGGGATCTGAACCAACAAACCCTGGGCCACCAAAGCAGAGTGTGTAAATTTAACCTCTATGCCATGGGGCCAGCCCCTCAATGAATTTATTTTTTTAAAAAATCCACTCACTCAATGATTCAGGAGAAGGATTTCTGTGTTTCGGGTTTTGTGGAGACACATCAGCAGATTCAACACTAGAGAACTGTTAAAAGATAAAATGAGACATATTAAAAATTTTAAGTTTATTTGAGCAAAAATTGATTCAAATCAGGCAGCATCCAATCTTGCAGAAATAAAGGAGCTCCAAGAAGTTGTACAAAATGGAAGATTTTTTTATGAGCAGAATGGAGCAGGAACAGAGAAGTTACGGTAGGCAAGGAAGCAGGTTGGCTATTTCAAGGTTACTTTCCTTTAGGGGATGGCAGGGGTCTATCAGGCAGATGACCTAACTAGTGCAATCAGGTGATTTCTGACTAGCTGGTTTAAGATTCCACTGCTGAGAGAGCCAAAACTGTAATTAGTTAAGTCTCAATTTGGTAACATGGGACTTAGCATAAGCAACTCCATTTTGGGCCTGTTGTCTTGATTTTACCAATGCCTGCAACTCTCAGGATAATTAGTCAATTCACCAACTGCACCATCATCAAAACACTCTTGTCTGGACCCTCTAACAACCAGGTAGAGTTTCTTCAGATGTGACATAGGATAGCCTCAGAAATGATGGAATTCGATATGGAAAAAAATCATTCCTAATGCAATTACATTATTTACATTAGGGTACAGAAAATGCTAGTTTATCCAGCATTACATAACTAGAAAGAGAAATCGATTCACAGATTGAACAAAGGCTTTTTAGCACTTATCTTTTTAATTACTACAGCACTGAGAGAACATTGCCAGGATACTTTTTTTTATGTTGTGTAGCTTTACTTTTATGTAATTTTTATATTGTTTAAATCTTTGAGTATATATTTTATGTCAGTAAACAGTTAAAAGCAAAACTAAATAACTTTTCACATAATTGAAAAACAGAAGAGAATTACTATATCTGAGCATCATATTTAGAAAACTTGCACAGGAAAATTTGATTTACCATGTATATTTCTAGCTAATCTAAAATCTAGTATTAACTTACTGCTACCAAGCATATGATTTTTACTTTCTTTTCTGTTGATAATGTGTGTTAGTGATGTAATGCTGATGTATATATATCTTTAAAACAATAATACAAAGATGACTAAAGTCTTTTAAAATATATAAAATAAAAAATAAAATGATAAAAAGTCAATGACTACAATATATTCTTTCTATTTAATATAAGCAACACATGCTGCGTTTTCTAAATAACATTGTTAAAAAACATAATCAATACTTCTAAATCCTGGTAACACAATTAATCACTCATTAAATTACAGATGAGGCAAAAGTATATTGCCAATTCATTCACCACACACACACACACGCACACACACACCCGCCACTGCCACCACCAAAGCCTGAAGTTAACAATCATTTATTTGCCTGATATTCAAAAGCAGTGTTGCAACTTTCCTAAAATATTTTGATTTAATGTTTATTATGACCACACTCAGAGGTAAAATCACATCAATAATAGTTTTTAAGCAATGGAAACAGTTTCTATTGCTTTATGCCAAAAACTGTATGTGATGTTATTTCCTTCATTATACAGTGCATCCGTGCATACCGAAAAAATTAGCAAGCAGAAAAATAATCTTACAAAAGAAATATAATTTGTAAGATTAAAATTAATTGCTGATTTAAGAAAAGGTTAAGACAAAATATAATGCTTGCCTAACTAAATCATTTTACACCAGTTTTATAAAGAGTTTAATTTTGGCCCTGTGAAAATCTTCATTTATGTGAAAACTAATTTACATTGGATTACTAAAAAGGCTCATTATTGTACTTTTTAATAAATCCATCTTATTTGGCTTAAAAGGACAGAAATGAAATTTGTCTGAGAGTTTCCCAGTAAACACATATCTCCTAAAAAGCTGAGGAAATAAATAATAATTACATCATAATAGCCTCCATTTGCAAATATAGTTTTCTTTTCTCCTGAAAAAAATTATACTAAGCTTATGAATGTTTAGTGCTTCAGAGAGAGAATGCTATGACCTCACTTAGCAATTAGTTTTCTTTTTATGCTCCGTAAAATTGAAGAGATTTACAAAGCAAGTGGAAATACTAACTTTTATAATGATGAGCCATATGGCATCTGGTTTACTATATTTATGCTTAGTGGAGAGTATAAAATTATAGTTTTTGCATTTTTCTTTTACAAAATGAGGTCACTACGTCTATTATGCTTACAAATTAGCAAGACAAAGATAACAAAAAAAAGTTTCAGGTTACTTTAAAAAAATGGATTCTGCTAAAACTAACATTTTTCCCGAGCTGTTTTGATTTATAAATAAATTTTAAAATGTTTATAAACATGAAATACTATGCTTATAAAGCAAGAAATTGTCCAGGTGAAATCTGTGACACAGGTAGTTTGGCTTGGGAAGCATTTTGCTCCCCATCTAAACGTGCTCTTAGAGAGAAACAGGCACTACCTCGGACCTCCCACCTGCTCTGTGTCTGTTTAACTGAGTACATCAGTTAGGAATAGATAAATTTGTGCTTAGTGATAGGTGAATCTATGATTTATCATAAGAGACAGTATATGCCTATAATTAGGTAGATTTTAATCTGTACATGACATGGAGAGATAGAATTATGTACATTAAATGTGGTGGATTTAGCTAATAAAAGGATGGAAACTACTCCACACCATTTATTAGCTGTGTGCTTGTGGTAACCAATTTACATTTTCTGCTTGGGGGCAGCTCACAAGATTTAAAGGCAATAGTAAAGAATATCATTTTTTTTTCCTAATTATGATAGGAAGGCTTAGGAATATTTTAAGTAAAAATTATTGTTTGTTCACATAATATTTGGTCCTTTTCACCTTTTGTGCACTGGCCACAGAGAGGCCAGCATAATGAAATAATTCTGGGAGAGCAATGATGAAGTATGTTGGTGATAACACAGAAAAACAGGGTTGCATCTCATGCATCAAACTTTTTAAAACATTCACATAGTCATCAGTTGAGTGAAAACTGAGGTTACTGTGTTGACTCATCTCCAGTTTTATTTTGTATATAAATGGGCATAATTATTTTATTAACATAATGATGCCAATTTTCTGAGTATGACTAAAACATTTATTACTACTATGCACATTTTTAAAAAAATCATGATAGCTCTTGTTTGTACTGTCTTGGTTATGTACCCTCAATTTTAAAATCATCATGTTATGCTCTCCTCTCAAGCAGAAAAAACAAAAATTTTATATGTAGAATTCTCTTTTCTAAGAAATACATAAAATATATACGCCTGCTATACTTTTAACAGCAATTTAGTATGTATTTATGTTCTTTTGGTTCTATACAATCAACATCTTATCATCAAAACCCATTATTTTGAGTTACCGTACTCACAAAATGGTAAATTACTTTCACAGTCTTCAATTCTATCCTGTTTTCAATACTAGATCAAAGTATCATTTTATAATGAGAGTAGTGCTGGACTCTGAAGCTATGGACATTGCACTGAATTTAAGACTAAAAGAATTATGCCAGCTTCAAAATAAATACTATAAACTATCCAGAATTTGCAATAACACAGAAGGGAGCATAAACCAGAGAAACTTTCTAGTACTATTTTTATTTTTCATAAGTCAGAAAGATTAGCTTTGCATGTGTATAACAATGTGCTATCATTTTGTAATGCTAACAGAAATGATTAAATCAAAAAATGTAAATGTAATCAGTTTTAAAGCCATCTGAAGACTCATCATCTAAGATATAAATTATAGGCTTTCCATGGCTGCTGAAAACTTAATAGCCTTTATTTCTAGAATACATGCTATGTTGAAAGTGTGATGTTTTACATGGCCTAATGAGAATTCAAATCAGAGTATTTCTAAAGGGAAAGTATTGATTCATACTAGGTCAACCATGATAAAAACCTATTCCCGCAGCTATCCGAATTACTACATAAATACATTCTCTTGTCAATTGCAGCTTGTTTCAATTGGCCCTTCACACGTTTTGAACAAAACACAAATGGACTGTTCCACTCTAGAAATGAATTAGGCCTTTCATACATAGATGCATATTGTACATTTTATTTTCAAGAACCTCTATTGTAATGTCAGAATGATCAGATTCGTCAACATGCATCACAAAGATCATTTCTAAACTTTTAAAGCTCCCTCTTGGGAGCACAGGAGATTTTTTCATTGACTTTGTTTTTTGCTATATAAGTTCTAAACTGGCTTTATCGATAGCCATGCAATATGCCACTCTTTTCCCCTCTCTGTCAGGAATCATAAAAGTGTCACTTAAAAGATGGGGCCTATTGATTCTTATACTCAGTTCATGAAGATAATCTTTCTCTCTGCTTGAAATATTTGGAAATGTTGCAAGAAAAGTGTCAAAAATGATGAAATCTGACTAATACAATCTCAAACTTAGAAAATACATTAATTTTACCTGACTTCTGACTGACCAGTTTATAGAAAAATGCAGAAGTAGGTGACGGCTTGAGTCTTATATTGCTGACGTTTTATGAATATATGAGTATCAGCTAAATCCTTGATTCTCAGCATCAGTTTATAATCTGAATGGAAGACACAAACAACAAAAGATGTGATTTGGGCAGTCTTGCTAAAAATAGTTTTAATCATATATGTTTAGGTTACCAGTCTAGTGAAAATTAGTTTTATATATTTGGATGAAAGAGTTTAGGATAAAATCTGGTGTGCAGAGTGAGATCAGGCTGAAACAAATGGCTAATAATTATTCCTGATGAGATTTAAAGATTAGGGGTCACAATGCAGATGGAAAGCAGATTCTGTCAAGCATGAGATATGTGGGTGAGGGGATGTGACACAAGTATCATAAAATGTTTTGGAAGCAAAGTGCCTCACAATGGAGGCTGGGCTGAAATGAGATGAAAAAGGTTATCTCTATAGGCATTAGTCAATAAGTATTTCAGTAAGCTAAAAGGTAAAGGGAAATGTATTAAAACATTCCAATAAAGAGAGATGCAGAAGAGCAGCTGTGTTTTGGAAAAGTTGTTCTTTAAACACTACATTTGATTAAGTTAAATTGTTTTTTTTTTCCACTGGAGACTGAGGAGCGTCTCTATAGAGTATACCTTACAGCTTCTTCATTTTCAGCTCTTTCATATAAACTGATCAATTTTTCACCTATTTGTCGTGGAATTTTCCTTAGATTTTAATGTCAAATTGTGTAGAACTGCCTTTCATATTTTTGAAAATACTTAAACATCCTTTAATTGCATATCAGTCTCAATTTAATTCTGTTATTATGGATAAATGTAAATATTTTTCTGCTTTCAGTTACAGGCGATGTCTGCGATGTCTCATTCCTTTCAATTGTAATCTATTCTCCCACTTCCAATTAATCATCAAATCCTGTTGCTTACTCTGTGTATGTGTGTGTGTGTGTGTGTGCGTGCGTGTGTATGACAGAGAGAGAGAGACAGAGACAGCAGAGAGAGATGGACAGAGACAGAAAGAGCAATACTGAGAGAAAGACATAGATTTCCCGTGGGTATCCTCAAATGTATATTCACATACCACACACACATACACTTCATCCTCTTCTCTTCCTCTCTCTCATTTCTCTGACTATATTTCCACTGTGTGTTTCCAGCGTCATCTGCCCCCAGGTTATTCTCCACAACACAGCAAGTGTGATATGCATGTTTTACTGGAAATATCATCATATATCTTCCATGTGTAATATAATACAGTTTCTCTTGGTTTTTGCTTAAAAGCCGAAGTTCTTACCAAACCTGCAATACTTTGTCATTTGACCCGTGGCTATATCACCAGCCTGATCTATCAAAACTTATTCCTCTTCCTCTCAACACTCTGATAAAAATGTCTTTTTATTTTATAAACCCGCTTCATTCTGTGTGTTCACAGCCATTGCACGTGGTGTTTCTTCTCCTTCAGACATTATTCCTGAGATTTATGTTTGGCTGACATCTACTGCACCCTTAGATCTCAAAGGACCTCAAGGTCTTCCTTCTTTTTTAAAAAAAAAATTTATTTTTTTCCTTTTTCTCCCCAAAGCCCCCCGGTACCTACTTGTATATTCTTAGTTGTGGGTCCTTCTAGTTGTGGCATGTGGGACGCCACCTCAGAGTGGTTCGATGAGCAGTGCGATGCTTGCGTCCAGGATTCGAATTGACAAAACACTGGGCTGCTTGCAGCGGAGTGCTGGAACTTAACCACTCGGCCACGGGGCCAGCCCCTCAAGGTCTTCCTTTATACATAAAGGATCTCATAAAAATCTTGTGTGTCTCCTTTGTGGCTGATATGACCATTTTTCCAGCCTGTTTTTCTCACTAGCATGGCAGATGACTGAGGATAGAGACTTGCCATTTCTGTCCTTCACAGCATTCCTAGAACTAGTCCATTGACGAGCATATTGCTTAAATATATTTGTTTCCTGAAGGAATAAACACAAGATATGAAGCTATACATGGTTAGACATGAAGTGCCACATTTAATCCCTTTCTCTCTTTCTCAATCTAAACGAGATATTAAACGTTGTTAAACTGTAACAGTATTCATGCTTCTTCCCAATGGCTATTACTCCTTCAATTTCTTATTAAACTATCTACTCTTTTAAAGCTCTTGCCATTTAATTATACAAGCAACTTCAGTATTGTCACCCAGTGGACTCCTGTGGATAGTCCTTGGCTTATTATGATTTTAGCCCATAGCTTACCTCTTCAACCAAATTCCTGCTATTAGCCGAAATATATTCGTGTTCATCATCATGAACAAAGTGATACATACACTTTGCTTTTCTTTTTGTCAGTTTGAATTCTATGATCTAGAATCATCTTCATCCTTCAGCAAATTTCCTAAAACCATTGCCATTTTTCCTATTTTCTAAATCTCAATCCTAAATAAACCCAGTTATTCCTTTGCATTAAAGTAGTTTAATGCCACTGAAGAATATTTTGTAATCTGGAATTTGTTATGTGATAATAATAATAGCTTCACTTACAACATGCCAGGCCAAACAGTTGATATTTACAATATCCCTAGGAGGTAAATTTCTTTTATCACTACATTCAATGGACTTTTCAATTTCACTTGTCCATGTTGGTACATTTCTTTTATTGAATTCATTTGTTCGCTCTTTGCTACAATGTTTTTCATACATTTTCTCTCATGGAACCTCTGAACCTTATCTCTGCCTCCTTACTCTCAGTGGATGACTTTGCCTCATCTTTCACTGACTGACTTGAAGCTGTCTAATGAGCTCCACCCTCCTGCTGCCATCTCTCTCCAGCATCTCCACAGGTACTTTCTCCTTTCCTCCTGTGATGGTGGCAGAATTGTCTCTCTACCATTGAAAGAAAAGTTACACCACGTAAGTCCTAGAACCCATACACTTCTCTTCATATCACTTGCCTTCTACAAGATATTTTTTAATTTCTTATTCCTGTTCTTTAATCTAATTAGTTTCTTCCTCCAACCTTGTCCTGTTAATCAGCCTTCAATTTTCAAACATATGCTAATTGCTCCCATCTTTAAAATAAGAAAGGAAAGGAAGGTTGTTAGACACCATGCCCTCTTCCAGTTCCCTCCCACTGATAGTCAAGCTTCAAGGAGGAATTGGCTATATCCATAATTTCTATTTCTTCATCTCCCATTCTTTAACCTCTACTCTAATGTGTCATATTTCCCAAGGCCCTCACTTTTCACTCTACACTGCTTACCCAGATGATTTAATCTACTCGTAAGTTGTCAAAAATACTCAACTCTATTATATTAACTCTGAGCTGTAAATTTCTTTCATATTTTAACATTTAAAAAGTAGTTTATTTGTAAATTTATTGCATATTTATATTCATATTTCTATTTGAAATTTTTATTCATTTTTTTCTTTCTGAGTGATACAAAAAATAGTGGTGCATACTACTATCTGTAGCATCTTCTGTATGAAGAAAGACAGCATTGGCATAAGACAACAGATATTGATTCTCCTCTCAATTCCAAACCTGCATTGGAGTAATAGACGTTACATGCAACTTTTTCTCAACATGTGTGCTTGGATTTCTCTCAAGCATCTGTGTTCATCGTATAAAAAGGTAAAGGCTTGGGGGTACTTTAGCCACATATGCTCCAACTCCAGTCTTTACTATTAAAAAAAGTCTTGATATTCAGAAACTTGGAAGTCATTATCAATATTTGTCTTAAATCCACATCCACTCATTTAGTAAATTCTGTCTCCAATATAATTATTAGTATAACAGTTATTAAGGGATTCATGTACTAACAATAGGTTCTTTGCACACATTAGTTTTATTAGGAAAAAAACCCAAAAAACTGAGTTTAGTACCATTATTATATTCAATTTACCCATTAAGAAACTGTGAGAATTTTCCAAGGTCACACAGCTAGTTAAGTGGGAACCTGAAATTTGATTCAAATACTTTAGGATCTGTGCTCTGCTATTTTCTTTTCTTCACACTTTTCACATAATTCATCAGGAAATCCATTCCTAATTCCTTCTATTAATTCTGTACACTGCACACAAGTAATCTTTTAAAAAGAGAAATTGAATTCTTGATGTTTCTCCTGCTAAAATTCTTTAATTCGTTCCTGTTTAAGATACAGTCTAAAATTCCTATCATAATCTACAAAACTGTTCCTTACAGAGTCTGTCACCTTTTTAAGTTAATTACATAGTATCATGGGATAGAAGGCAAAATAACAACCTTGCCCTACCCTCCCGCCCAAAGATTTTTGCATCTTTAATTCCTAGAACTTGTGAACACGTTAGGTTACATGGCAAAGGAGGGAATTAAAGTTGCAGTGGAATTAAGGTTGCTAATGAACTGACATTAAAATAAAGAAATTATTCTGGATAATCCCAGCGGGCCTAATATAATCACAAGAGTCCTTAAAAGTCAAAGAAGGAATTGGAAAAGAGAACCAGAGAAATGGCAGTGTGAGAAAGACTGACATTGCCAGCACTGAAGATGGAGGAATGCAGCCATGTGCCACAGAATACAGGCAGCCTCCCGATGCTGGAAAAGACAAGGAAACTGATTCTCCCACAGAGACTCTAGAAAGGATGTAGATGTACCGACATCTTGATTTTAGCCCAGTATGACTCATTTTGGACTTTTGACTTTCATGAATGAAAGATAATAAATTTGTGTTGTTTTACCACTTGATTTGTGGTAATTTGTTACAACAGCAGTAAGAAACACATGGTGATATTTCTTTCAAGCATTCCTTCATTCACTCATTTAACACGTGCATTGTGCAGCTGCTATTACTGCAAAGTGTATATTCAGTCATTTACTAGTCATTTACTCTAGTTTTCTAAGATGTACATATTTTTAGAAAAACATATTGAATTTATTTCAGATGGATATATGAAATAAAAGATGCCAGCATGCCTATTATAGTAATGATTCTGATACTTGGATCAACACTGAAGAATTTATGAATTGTTTTAATTATGAATCCCCTCTCACCTTGCCTCTGTGGCAAGTTTGCTCTTGTGCTAAAAAGCTCTAACAAAAAAGCATGAGACAGAGTAGCATCTGTGTTCCCTGGGAATATAGGAAAAAAAAAGAAATCGAGTATCAAAGCAATGGGGAATATAAAGATGGATATATCCATGCGTTTAAAAGATGTTACAATGTGTAACAATGGGTAAATTCAAGTTTTAACTTAGAATAGTATCCAGTATGTATTTATAAAACAACTAGTAACAAGCACATATAGGGTTATCTATATTTTCCTGTATTTTAATAGTTTTTATAATCATCAATTGTGATCTTGAGACGAAATCATGTTTTACTATTATATAAACTTACATGGGTGCATTTTCCTTGGTAATTGAATTTAACAATTGAAAGTATGGGAGAAATAATAACAAGGCTGAATTTTTGCATTCTCCTCTCTTTCTCATTTTCTCTTTAGAATATAATCAGTAGCTAGCAAGGAAAATAATTTTACTAAATTGTTTCTTATTAAAAGATAGCAACATGAATATTTTGAGATGAGGAAAAAACAAAGACATCATCTCTAATTTTATTTCAGATTATGCAATATATAAAGCAATTCCATTCCTGCAACAGATAAAATTGAATAAAAACAGTATTAAAAATGAACAAAATAAAACTGAGTAATACTACAAATTTATACAATACTTTTCTGATATCTCCAATAAGGGAACTAGGCCATTTCCCCTATTTTACAATAGAATATTAAATTAATGACAGGTTTATTTGTCTATACTAAAGGAAAATAAATGAACTATAAAATTTTTTATGTTGTTAGCAAAGAACATTCACTGTTTTATGTTAGCATTTTTTTGTTTCTACAGTGATTCAGCCACGTTGATGATCAGTATGAATCTTTATAATTTGAATTAAACTGATGGCATCATCTAGGTTAAAATGACAAAATCTGTGTTATATGGTGCATTTTTTTTTGCCAAAATGAATTCTTATTTTTAAATATAATATTTATTAATTTTGAAAAAATTCTTCTTTGTTCCCCATTACTGTCATCTCACCTATGTATTAGTTATTCCACAACTTACCTGTTAAATTTTATAATTTTCTTAAAAATGAGATTATACTTTGTGTAAATTGCATCTTTCAGTAGCTGGCTTATAGTGGAGCTTGATAAATTGTAGTAATAATAGTGCTGGTGGCAGTAATTCTGATTGTAGTGATAGAAATAGTAATAGTAGGAATACTTTTGGTACTTGCCATCACTATTTTTATAATATGATTTTTTGTTTGTTTCTTTTGTTGTTTGTTTGTTTTGGGCAAGATTAATCCTGAGCTAACATCTGCTGCCAATGCTCCTCTGTTTGGTGAGGAAGATTGGCCCTGAGGTGACAGGGATGCCTGCTGCAGCATGGTGTGATAAGTGGTGCTAGGTCCATGCCCAGGATCCAAACCCAGGATCCAAATGGAGGAACCCTGGGTCCCCGAAGTGGAGTGCACAAACTTCACTGCTGCACCACTGGGTCAGCCCCTAAAATATGATTTATATTAACCAATGAGGTTACATGTTAGAGCATATACAGATCGTCCTTGACTGGCAATGGGGTTATGTCACAACAAACCCATCATAAGTTGAAAATATCATAAATTGAAAATGCATTTAATACACCTAACCTGCCAAACATCTTAGCTTAGCCTAGCCTTCATGCTCAGAACACTGACATTAGCCTACAGTTGGGCAAACTCGTCTATAGAAAGCCTATTTTACAATAAAGTGTTGAAAATCTCATGTAATTTATTGAATACTATATTGAAAGTGAAAAACAGAATGGTTGTGTGAGTACAAGAATGATTGTAAGTGTGACTGACTGTGAGCTGTGGCTCACTACTGCTGCCCAGAATCACAAGAGAGTATCCTACCATATATGGCGAGCCCAGGAAAAGATCAAAATTCAAAGTATAGTTTCTAGTGAATGTGTGTCCTTTTCACACCATTGTAAAGTCGAAAAATTGCAAGTCAAACCATCATAAACCGAGGATCGTCTGTACTATGGTGCTTACTATTAGTCCCTCCAAATTGTGAAGGTTGTCAATAAATGATTACATGGTATAAATAATAGATTAAGACAACATTTTTCAAAGGCACTATTTATAATCAAATAAAATTCTAATTCTAACTGGTAGTCTTACTATTTACGTATTATTGTGCTAAATGCTAAACAAGCAAATTGACAGTTTTAGGCAAATGATCTGATCAACATCAAACATCTCAGGGTTCAGCTAAAGAAACAGAAGAGAGAATTTAGTGGACTCTCTATCTGCCTAGAGCTGCTACTAAAGATTCTGGGTCCATGACTCCAGAAAAATTGGGTGCCCAACACTCTTTTCTTTCCCAGTACAGGCTATGTTCTGCCTGTTTTTTTCCAGAAGAGAAAATTTAAATTCTCATTTCTCTTTCTTCACAAATAAAATATACTAGTGATTGTTTTGCACTCTTCTCCATTTCCCCTCTAAGACCTGGGTTATTTTAGTCTGAAATAGTTGTTTTTAATTTGATTCTTTATTTTCCTTTTCTTCCCCAGATTTATTGAGATATAATTGACGTATAATACTGATACTGAGTTCTTGATGAGGAAGTAGGAAAGATACTATTGCTACATAAAGGAAGCCTCTTTAAAGAAAACGTTTCATTTTTTTGATGCTATATCTATGACTTTAGGACCTGAGCACCTAATGATTGTTCACAACTATCTACTGAATGAACAAATAAGAGAATGTACAGATTCCAAGAGGGATTCCAGGGGGCAAACCCACGTCTTAGTTGGGAGCCTCTTAAACACACTGACACATCAGATCTCAGGATTATTAACATATGATGTGATATATTATTGGTTTATAAAATCAATTTAGTGGATTACATATTACATTCTTTAAAATTAGAATAGCATTGAGCAAATAAATAACAAGATGTATCTCTTGTTGAATTGTTTCTTATAAATTTGTTTCAGTTATACATGGTTGATGTCTTTCCTGGGTCATGATGTTTCAGTGGGAAAAATCAAACAACAGAAATAACAAAAATGAGCAATCCTGCTTCAGGAAGATACAAATTCCCCAACTAGTTGGTTCATTACAAAACGTGGCTTGCAGTTCATTAGCAATGGATCCAATATACGGTGCTACATGTTTCTTGACTCATAAATGTGTGCATTTGTGCATACATGTGGAAAATTCCCATCTATGAAGGAATATGATGTTTCTTTCAATACAAGTAGCGTCCTAGTGTTTTATGCAAGGCAAATGGTTTGCTGTATATATAACTTTAGTTTTCCACTTAGGCAATTTTCTTCTATATCACTCCAAAATATCCAAACATAACAAGACTTCGCTTTCAAAAAGTTTGTGTTCGTTCATGAGATCTTTGAGAGAATTACTGCTTATGTAAATGAACACATCTAGTGACTAGAAGTAAAAGGAACATTACACCAGAAATGATCTAAAGTGGAAGACACTTAAATTGAAGTGTGTTTAAGTTATCCCCATTTCATCTATCATAGCTTTAGTGATTTCATATGATTGATGGTGTCTTTCATGTCACAAAATATTTTACAGTGACTTTTGTTTCTTTTGAGGTGAGCTAGATAGCTTATGGGTTTTTTTTTATCTTTTTTATGTCATTTGAAAGAAACTAATATTTACTGATCATTAGGCACTTCAGCTGAGTCAAGCACTGTTCTAAGAGAATTGGCTTATTTAATCTTCACCAAACCCTATCAGATGGAATCTGTTGTTATACTTACTTTACCAGTGGGGCAATGAAGTTGAGAGTAATTAAATCACTAGCTCGAGGTCACACACTTAGAAAGATGCAGATGCTGGATTTGAACTCTAGTCTCTATAATCTCACAGTCCAAAATTTTTACTAGTACTCACTGTGACTTTTAATAAATATCTTTTCATCTGGCAAGTGGTGTTTATGTCCATGATCTTATTTAATATTCAGAAGAATTCTGTCAAGGAAGTATTTATTCTGACAAATAAATACTATTTTCTCTGATTATAGAAATACTATTTTATTACAAAATACCATGGAAATACACCATCTACATAAACTCAATATTAAGACTTTAAAGCCTAACGCTCTTCCACTGTGATTTTAAATTATATAAACATGCTTTTTATTCACCTGAGCCCTTTGACTTAAACTGTTCTTTTCTAGAAGGCCTTCTATATTTTCATTGATGCAGTGTTTTTTGAACATTATTGAGAAAACAAAGTAATTTATATTTTATTTTGATATTAACAGCAGTAAATCTATTTCTGAGATTTCTAGCTGCTTGAAAATTTATAAAATTGGTACTCTCCCAATTTTTAATATTAAAAATCTTTCCACAAGAACTTTTCCTTTACAGAAGCCCACCAACGCTCTGAGTGGTTTGTTACTTTTTACTAAAATTCTCTCTTTGGTATTTATTTAGCAGAATTCCTCCCAGATAGCGAGTAAATCACAGATGATATGCATATCTTGCTTACATTGTTGAGATGGTGTTTGTTTTATTATTTTTTGTATATTTTGTTACCTATTTCAAAGAACATTCGTTAATAAGTGTGATGGTTATTTTTACGTGTCTGCTTGACTGAACTACGGGATTCCTAGACTGCTGATAAAACATTTCTAGGTGTGTCTGTGAGGGCGTTCTGGAAGAGATTAGCATTTGAATTGGTCCACTGTGTAAAGACGGTCACTCTCACCAATGTGCTTGGGCACCGTACAATCCATTGAATAGAACAAATGGGTGAAGGAAGTGAATTGCTCTCCGTTAGAGTTGGAACATCCATCTTCTGCTGCCCTCAAACACTGGTGCTCTAGTCTTCAGGCCTTTGGGTTTGGACTGGAACCAAACTATAGGCTTTCCTGGTTCTCCCGCTTGCAGATGGTAGATCTTGGGATTTCTTAGCCTCCATAATCCCATGAGACAATCCTTCATAATGAATCTCTTTCTATATAGCTATGTGTATTCTATTGGTTCTTATTTTTTGGAGAACCCTGACTAATACAATAGGGTAGGGAAATGTCTGCATTTGTAATACTATCTTGCCAAAATGTTTTTTATATTAGTTAATTTAGTTATTTTAACAATTATGAACAATGTCAAAAGAGCAGAAAATAGACAGTATTTAACAAGCTCAGGGAAATTCACTCGTGCTACATATAACAAATATAAACCTTTTGCATACCTGCTTACAATTAATTTAGGGGGAAATAAAGCATTATAGATAGCATTGAAGACCCATGCCTCTCTCCAAGTACAACCATCCTAGTCCCCTCCTTCACTGCACAGAAGTAACTAATGTGTTTGAGCACTCTTCCACCTAATTATTTATAATTTTACTAATTATACAAGTGATCATAAAGAACATGTGATATACTCTTAAATTGAACATAAATGGGATAATGTTTTGCCAAATTTTAATTTAAAATATACTTTCAATATTTCTCTGTTTTGGTGATTACTATTTTTTATTTCGTTAACCTTTCATTATACTTTTCAGATCATATATAAAGAGAATGTGAAACATAACATCATATTGCATTTGAAACAATTGGTTAAGGCATTTTTCACCTAGAGCTGCCATTTTGGAATGAGTATCAGGAATGTATTCTGCTAAACTCTCAAAATAAGGATGGGGGCTGGCCCCGTGGCCGAGTGGTTAAGTTCGCGCGCGCTCCACTGCAGGCAGCCCAGTGTTTCGTTGGTTCGAATCCTGGGCGCAGACATGGCACCGCTCATCAAACCACGCTGAGGCAGCGTCCCACATGCTACAACTAGAAGGATCCACAAGGAAGAATATACAACTATGTACTGGGGGGCTTTGGGGAGAAAAAGAAAAAATAAAAAAAATCTTAAAAAAAAAAGGTGAAGAAACTACTTTTGTTGAAATGAATTGACTTGATCATAAATGAAATTTCATTGAAACCTTTTCTACTGCAGGGGGCTACTTTACAAGAAATGCTTAACTAGAGCAACACTATAGAACTATTTAGGTCTCATGCAGTTTTAAAAGTGTATTTGTCTCTCTGCTATACAGAGTAAAAGCTGATTATGGGCCTGTCATACAGAATATTTCATGCTCTGGGAAGCTTAGAAGGATATGATGGGTTCTTCTTCACAAACTTTTAAGGAAGCCATGACTCAGAAACATGAAAAATGTAAGAGAACTGTACTCAATGGACTATAGCTTAATAATTAACCAATCATTTTTATGTGTGTCTAAAAAAACTCACTATTTTATAAATATATTTTGCAAAAGAAAATAGAGTGATACAGACTTTAACAAGTAATAAATCTCTCTTTATATTCAATTGGAGGGAGAAATTGAGAAGTCAGAGGTTTCTCTGCTCTGTCTTCAGTCTCTCCTTTCTGTCATCTTCCCCTTTTTATTTGTTCTCATCATTGCGTTCATTCATTGAACCAGCAGTTGTTGAATGCCTCCTGTGAAGCGGTAGTTCCAACAGGAATGAATTTTTACATAACTCTTCAAAAAGCTCACAATCTACTGGCCTAAGAGGTACATTGATGTCTTCTCCTACGTTGATTAAAGAGGTATCCTCCTTAAAATAGCAAATGTGAGCTCTGTGAATTTCCCTTGACTGCTGGAAAACATGCTATAGTTTCTTTATGAGAAAAAAGGGAGATCCAGAGCTCCGAGACCTCTAGATCAGAAAACTCCATTCCCAACATTTATACCTCCCCTCCTAGGAGTGAAGGGTATGCCCCTGTAATCCTCTTGCTCCTGGAAAGAGTCCTCGTGTCCCATTGTCCCCCTTCTAAAATACTCACAGCTACCAGCTACCAAGATTTGCTGTGATAACCTCTGGTAATCTCCATATGTTATTTTCCCCCTATTTTACATCAGTCTCCACAAGAAATTCAGATTCATTCCTGGAACTCTTACTTCCATTTTCTCTTCATAAAATATCGCCCTTACATCTGCTACATACAGAATACAGTTTGCACAGTGATAAATATGGACTGAAGTAGGTACAGTAACCCTGTGCTCTAATCTTGGATTTATGACTCACACCATGATATTTCCGTCTTCTTTGAACTTTTTTCTCATTTTAAAATGAAGATAACAATCCCTTCCTGCTCAGTGGGTTGCTGTAAGGTAAAAATGAATGATTATTAATTTGTTTTGAAAATTCTTAATCACTATGCAGACATATAATAAGCTGTAGAATACTGACAAGTACTAACATAAATTTTAATGATAGAATTTATTTTCAAGTATTACATTCAAATCTATATATAATATTCTCTTTGCATATATGACACAAACAAAAATGTTGTAGGATGTGCCTTTTAAATTAAAATAAAAGTTTTCAGAGCATCACTCAGAGATACAATGTGATCATTAATGGAGCTGTTACTGACTTTAATTGGAAAATGAAATAGTCATAGCCCTAGAGTAAACTTGACACCTTATTCATTATCGGAGACTTGATTTTGTTCTATAATTACTTTAGGATCCCATTAAAGTTTCAAGCTAACCAAATGATTGAGCTATACATGTGAATAAACCTGAAATACGTGCAAAATGAATTCTTTGATAAATATATGGTTTGGTTTCAAGGGACTCTGCATTAATTTGGGGTCCTTTTTCACTGAATACGTAAGAGGCAGTCACTTGGAAAGAAGCATCAAAACATGTGCCTTGAGATAAGGAAACAGACTTTCAGAGTGCTAATTTACAACTTGTAATTAGCAGCAATGCTATTTACTCTGTGTATTTCAGTCCCAGTTAAGTTTCAAACTCTTTCCAGTAACTAAAGATCATTAAATATCAATTCAGTGCCTGGGCTAAGAGTTGTGGGAGAAAAAAGAAAAGGGAAGAAAGAAAAGAAAAACGTGACCTCTGATGCTAACAAGGTTTCTAGTCAACCAGGAAGGAAGAAGACTGGAAAGTCATTAATTGAGCTCCAGCTATTATCTAGGAAAGGGGAAAAACACTAGTCTACCTCATTTAATTCTAATCAACTTTAGAAGGAGGATATTGTAAATTCCCTCATTTAATTCTCATAATCAAGCTTAGAAAGAGGATATTTTAATCCCTCTTTTGCTGATAAACAAATTTAGTTGAGTTGGTCATATAAAATAACATTTGTTGGGCATTCAGTAAGTATTGTTCAGAATCATACAATTTGTGTGTGGCAGAACTGATAGCTGCTACCATATGATTTCCTATATATATATACATATGCATATTATATATGGCAGCAATGCTTTTAGCAACTGAAAGATATAGCAGTGAACGAAGGAGGAGAATCCCTGTCCTCATGGAGTTACACTCTAGAGAGCTAGCCAGAAAATTACTATATATTAAATAAATATGCGATACAACCTCAGCACATGATGCTCTCAAGAAAAATAAAGCAAAGTAAAGGAATGAAGATTAGCAGGGGTTTGTTAGAGTATTTGGATGAGGCTTTTCTGAAGGGACAACATTTGAATAGAAACTAGAATGAAATGTAAGAGATAGTCTTGAGAATAAATTTGAGCTAAAAAAGCAATAAGTGGAGATACCCAAAGTTAAGACGAAACTTGGAATATTTAAGGAATAGAAAAATGATAGGTTTGGACAGAGCAAACAAAAGAATGGTGAAAGTTGTGGAATAGTCATTATTAAATTTTATGTATCCTAAACCATGGTAAATAACTTGAATTTTAATCTACATAGGATGGGAAGCCTTTGAAGTCTTTTGAGCAGAGTTATTGTCTAACACAATTTAAATGAAAAATAGGGGAGAATGGCCTTGAGACGCTAGAGAGATTATGGACTCTATAGGGCTGAATGCTTTAGCAGGGGACCAGTGTGGGGTTATGAAGATGGCCTAGGTGAGAGGTTATAACTGCTTGGACTGGGGCCACGACAGGAGGAGTAGAGAAGTGATTGAATCCAGAATATATTTCTAAGATAACCTTGATATGACATATTAACATTCTTGAGTGCGTTAAATTAAATCATGAATGTAAAAGGTTTATCATGCTTTAAGTATCAAGATGGTAGGAAACTGTAAAATAGTAGAAAAAAATCATAAAAATAAAAAATATTTACATCTTAACGTTACTACAGAAAATTCTTTAAATTTCTGCTCAAAATTAAAGACACAGTAAAGTCATTTTTATTATTATTATTATTTTTTTTTTTTATTTTTTTTATTAATGTTATGATAGATTACAACCTTGTGAGATTTCAGTTGTACATTTTTGTTAGTCATGTTGTGGGTACACCACTTCCCCCTCCGTACCCTCCCCCCACTCCCCCTTTTCCCTGGTAACCACCAATCAGATCTCCTTCTCAATATACTAATTTCCACCTATGAGTGGAGTCATATAGAGTTCGTCTTTCTCTGACTGACTTATTTCGCTTAACATAATACCCTCGAGGTCCATCCACATTGTTGTGAATGGGCCAATTTCATCTTTTTTTATGGCTGAGTAGTATTCCATTGTGTATATATACCACATCTTCTTTATCCAATCATTAGTTTCTGGGCATGTAGGCTGGTTCCACGTCTTGGCTATTGTAAATAATGCTGCAATGAACATAGGGGTGCAACGGACTCTTGAGATATCTGATATCAGGTTCTTAGGATAGATACCCAGTAATGGGATGGCTGGGTCATAGGGTATTTCTATTTTTAACTTTTTGAGAAATCTCCATACTGTTTTCCATAGTGGCTGTACCAGTTTGCATTCCCACCAACAGTGTATGAGGGTTCCTCTTTCTCCACAACCTCTCCAACATTTGTCGTTCTTGGTTTTGGATGTTTTTGCCAATCTAACGGGGGTAAGGTGATATCTTAGTGTAGTTTTGATTTGCATTTCCCTGATGATTAGCGATGATGAACATCTTTTCATGTGTCTACTGGCCATATTCATATCTTCTTTTGAGAAGTGTCTGTTCATGTCCTCTGCCCATTTTTTGATCGGGTTGTTTGTTTTTTTGTTGTTAAGCAGTGTGAGTTCTTTTTATATTATGGAGATTAACCCTTTGTCGGATAAGTGGCTTGTAAATATTTTTTCCCAATTAGTGAGCTGTTTTTTTGTTTCAATCCTGTTTTCCCTTGCCTTGAAGAAGCTCTTTAGTCTGATGAAGTCCCATTTGTTTATTCTTTCTATTGTTTCCCTCAACTGAGGAGTTACAGTGTCCGAAAAGATTCTTTTGAAACTGATGTCAAAGAGTGTACTGCCTATATTCTCTTCCAAAAGACTTATTGTCTCAGGCCTAATCTTTAGGTCTTTGATCCATTTTGAGTTTATTTTGGTGTGTGGTGAAAAAGAATGGTCAAATTTCAATCTTTTGCATGTGGCTGTCCAGTTTTCCCAGCACCATTTGTTGAAGAGACTTTCTTTTCTCCATTGTAGGCCCTCTGCTCCTTTGTCGAAGATTAGCTGTCCATAGATGTGTGGTTTTATCTCTGGGCTTTCAATTCTGTTCCATTGATCTGTGGACCTGTTTTTGTACCAGTACCATGCTGTTTTGATCACTGTAGCTTTGTAGTATGTTTTGAAATCGGGGATTGTGATTCCGCCGGCTTTGTTTTTCTTGCTCAGGATTGCTTTAGCAATTCGCAGTCTTTTGTTGCCCCATATGAATTTTAGGATTGTTTGTTCAATTTCTGTGAAAAATGTTCTTGGGATTCTGATTGGGATAGCATTGAATCTGTATATTGCTTTAGGTAGTATGGACATTTTAACTATGTTTATTCTTCCAATCCATGTGCAAGGGATGTCTTTCCATCTCTTTATGTCATCGCCTATTTCTTTCAAGAAAGTCTTGTAGTTTTCATTGTATAGATCCTTCACTTCCTTGGTTAAGTTTATCCCAAGGTATTTTATTCTTTTCGTTGCGATTGTGAATGGGATAGAGTTCTTGAGTTCTTTTTCTGTTAGTTTATTGTTAGTGTATAGAAATGCTACTGATTTATGCACGTTAATTTTATACCCTGCTACTTTGCTGTAGTTGTTGATTATTTCTAATAGTTTTTCTGTGGATTCTTTGGGGTTTTCTATGTATAAGATCATGTCGTCTGCAAACAACGAGAGTTTTACTTCTTCGTTACCTATTTGGATTCCTTTTATTTCTTTTTCCTGCCGAATTGCTCTGGCCAGCACCTCCAGAACTATGTTGAATAGGAGTGGTGAAAGTGGGCACCCTTGTCTTGTTCCTGTCCTCAGAGGGATGGCTTTCAGCTTTTGTCCATTGAGTATGATGTTGGCTGTGGGTCTATCATATATGGCCTTTATTATGTTGAGGTACTTTCCTTCTATACCCATTTTACTGAGGGTTTTTATCATAAATGGGTGTTGGATCTTGTCGAATGCTTTCTCTGCATCTATTGAGATGATCATGTGGTTTTTGGTTTTCATTTTGTTAATGTAGTGTATCACGTTGATTGACTTGCGGATGTTGAACCATCCCTGTGTCCCTGGTATAAATCCCACTTGATCATGGTGTATAATCTTTTTGATGTATTGCTGTAATCGGTTTGCCAAAATTTTGTTGAGGATTTTTGCATCTATGTTCATCAGTGATATCGGCCTGTAGTTCTCCTTCTTTGTGTTGTCCTTGTCAGGTTTGGGGATCAGAGTGATGTTGGCTTCATAGAATGCGTTAGGGAGTTCTCCATCTTTCTCAATTTTCTGGAACAGTTTGAGGAGAATAGGTATTAAGTCTTCTTTGAATGTTTGGTAGAATTCTCCAGAGAAGCCGTCTGGTCCTGGACTCTTGTTTTTGGGGAGGTTTTTGATTACCGTTTCTATTTCCTTACTTGTGATTGGTCTATTCAGATTCTCCATTTCTTCCTGATTCAGTTTGGGGAGATTGTAGGAGTCTAGGAATTTGTCCATTTCTTCCAGGTTGTTCAATTTGTTGGCATATAGTTTTTCATAGTATTCTCTTATGATCTCTTGTATTTCATTGGTATCTGTTGTGATTTCTCCTCTGTCATTCCTGATTTTATTAATTTGCGATTTCTCTCTTCTTTTCTTGGTGAGTCTGGCTAGGGGTTTGTCAATTTTGTTAATTCTTTCGAAGAACCAACTCTTTGTTTCATTGATCCTTTCTATTGTCTTTTTTGTTTCAATATCGTTTATTTCTGCTCTTATTTTTATTATTTCCCTCCTTCTACTGACTCTGGGCCTTGTTTGTTCTTCTTTTTCTAGTTCTGTTAGGTGTCGTTTGAGGTTGCTTACGTGAGCTTTTTCTTGTTTAGTGAGGTGAGCCTGTATTGCGATGAATTTCCCTCTTAGGACTGCTTTTGCTGCATCCCAAATGATTTGGTATGTCGTGTTCTCATTTTCATTTGTCTCCAGATAATATTTGATTTCTTCTTTAATTTCTTCAATGATCCATTGTTTGTTGAGAAGCGTGTTGTTTAGTCTCCACATTTTTGCACCTTTCTCTGCTTTTTTCTTGTAGTTGATTTCTAGTTTAATAGCGTTATGATCAGAAAAGATGCTTGATATTATTTCAACTCTCTTGTATTTATTGATGTTTGCTTTGGTTCCCAAAATATGGTCAATCCTTGAGAATGTTCCATGTGCACTTGAGAAGAATGTGTAACCTGCTGTTTTTGGATGAAGTGTTCTATATATATCTATTAAGTCCATCTGGTCTAATTTTTCATTTAATTCTATTATTTCCTTGTTGATTTTCTGTCTGGATGTTCTGTCCATTGGTGTTAATGGTGTGTTGAGGTCCCCTACTATTATTGTATTGTTGTTGATGTCTTCTTTTAGTTCTATTAAGAGTTGCTTTACAAATTTTGGTGCTCCTGTGTTGGGTGCGTATATATTTATAAGTGTTAGGTCTTCTTGGTGGAGAGTCCCTTTTATCATTATATACTGTCCCTCTTTGTCTTTCTTTATCTGTTTTACTTTGAAATCTACCTTGTCTGATATTAGTATAGCGACACCTGCTTTCTTTTGTTCATTATTAGCTTGGAGTATTGTTCTCCATCCCTTCACTCTGAGTCTGTGTTTGTCTTTGGGGCTGAGGTGTGTTTCCTGGAGGCAGCATATTGTTGGATCTTGTTCTTTGATCCATCCTGCCACTCTGTGTCTTTTGATTGGGGAGTTCAATCCGTTTACATTTAGAGTGATTATTGAGACGTGGGGACCTACCACTACCATTTTGTGTCTTGTTTTCCGGTTTTCTTCAGTTTCCTTTGTTTCTCGTCCCATGGTTTAATCTGTTCTGATGTAGAGCTGCTACTCTCTGTTGTTGTCCTTCTACTTATCTCCTCTGCTCTTGGTTTTGTAGCCCCTTTCCTTTTTTGGATTTTTCAGGAATGAGGGTTTTCCTGAGGATTTCCTGGAGAGGAGGTTTTGTGGCAATGAACTCCCTTAATTTTTGTTTATCTGGGAAAGTTTTTATTTCTCCATTGTATTTGAAGGATATTTTCGCTGGGTAGAGAATTCTCGGCTGTAGGTTTTTGTCCTTCAGATTTTTGAATATATCATTCCACTCTCTTCTAGCCTGTAGAGTTTCTGCTGAGAAATCTGCTGATAGCCTGATGGGGGTTCCTTTGTAGGTTAGTTTCTTTTGCCTGGCTGTCCTTAATATTTTCTCCTTGTCGTTGACTTTTGCTAGCTTCACTACTATATGCCGTGGAGTTGGTCTTCTTGCATTGATAAAGTTTGGAGATCTATTGGCTTCTGTCACCTGAAGATCCATCTCCCTCACCAGATTTGGGAAGTTCTCAGCCATTATTTCTTTGAATAGGTTTTCTGCCCCTTTCTCCTTCTCTTCTCCCTCTGGTATACCTATAATCCTTACGTTGCATCTCCTAATTGTGTCTGATAATTCTCGGAGAGTTTCTTCATTTCTTTTAAGTCTTGCTTCTCTCTCCTCCTCTGCCTGCAACAATTCTATATTGCCATCTTCCAAATTGCTAATTCTTTCCTCCATATTATCGGCCCTACTGTTCAGAGCATCTAGATTTTTCTTAATCTCCTCTATTGTGTTCTTCATTTCCAATATTTCTGTTTGGTTCTTCTTTATCGTATCAAACTCTTTTGTGACATAGCTCCTGAACTCGTTGAGTTGTCGGTCAGAATTCTCTCTTAACTCATTGAGAATCTTAATGATGGCTGTTTTGAAGTCATCATCATTTAGGTTATATATCTCATTTTCTTTGGGATTGTTTTCTGTGTATTTGTTACTTTCTTTCTGTTCTGGAGATTTAATGTATTTTTTCATATTGCTTGATGATGTTGATTTGTGCCTCCGCATGGAGATAGAGTTTAGTTGCTCCTTTCACTTGTTTCAGCTGCTGCGGTGGGGGGAGCAGCTGTTTATACTTCACCAACCAGGAACCCTGTCCGTAGTTGCTAACTGGGCCTGGGCCCCTCTTCGTAGCCACAGTGGCCCTTTGGATTCCCTCCTCTGCCGTGGGGGCCGTCACGGGGGGCTTCAGGCTGCAGGTGCCTACTGTTGTTGCCCACCTAGATGTGCTCTCTCCTTGGGGTCTGCAACGGTGTTATGGGCTTTTCCAGCGGCCAGGGGTGGGATCACTTTTATTTGTCGCTCGGTTGCTGTCGGCACCCACCAAATCTCACTTGTCCTCTATGGGTCGCAGGAGAGCTATTGGCATCTTCTACAGTCTGTGGTTAGTACACCTAGCTATGCTGCTTTTGCCCTGGGGTCTTCCAGCCTTGTGGCTGGCGGCTGGGTGCCTTCTACTGGTGCTGTGCAGAGGCTTTCCCTAAGGCTTCTGTGAGCCTGTAGGGTTTCCCCCTAGGCTACTAAGCTGGGTCTCTGGAACTCTCTCCAGCCCCAGTCCTCTCCGAGATCTCCGGCAATCCCTAGCCTCACCGGGTGGGCAACGGCAGCTGGGGGTCGCCCCGCTCTCTGGGCTTCTCTCCGGGCCTCTGCCGGGAGCTCTGAATGCTCAGCGTGGCCCCTCTGCTACCGGCAGACAGAGAGTTTTGTCTGCTGCCTGGCGGAGCTCCGGCGCTTCCCCTCCAGGTCGCCGGGCCCGCCTTTGAAAGTTCCCCCGCCCCGGTCCTCTCCGAGATCTCCGGCAATCCCTAGTCCCACGGGGCGGGCAACGGCAGCTGGGGGACGCCCCGCCCTCTGGGCTTCTGTCTGAGCCTCTGCCGGGAGCCCTGAATGCTGGGCGTGGCCCCTCTGCTACCGGCAGACAGAGAGTTTTGTCTGCTGCCTGGCGGAGCTCCGGCGCTTCCCCTCCGGGTCGCCGGACCCGCCTTTGAAAGTTCCCCCGCCCCGGTCCTCTCCAGGATCTCCGGCAATCCCTAGTCCCACGGGGCGGGCAACGGCAGCTGGGGGACGCCCCGCCCTCTGGGCTTCTGTCCCAGCCTCTGCCGGGAGCCCTGAATGCTGGGCGTGGCCCCTCTGCTAATGGCAGACAGAGAGTTTTGTCTGCTGCCCGGGCGGAGCTCCGGCGCTTCTCCACCGGGTCGCCGGACCCGCCTTTGAAAGTTCCCCCGCCCCGGTCCTCTCCGAGATCTCCGGCAATCCCTAGTCCCACGGGGCGGGCAACGGCAGCTGGGAGACCTCCGTGCCCTCTGTGTCTCTCTCTGGGACCCTCCGGGCGCCCCGAGCACCAGGCCGGGTCTCCCCGCCAATGGCGGGGAGAGACTCTCCCCGCGGGCTCAGGTGTGCAACTCCAAAGTTTCCCTCTGCGTTTAGGAGTAATTGCGGGGGGTTTAAGTAGGGTTCTGGTCACCTGTTTCCACCGTCGCTCCTCTGTTGTGTTCTCGCTCCTGCCCTAGATGTGTGTGGATCCTCTGGGGGCGTCCGTTGGAAGAAAGCCGCTTGCGGGTACTAGGCTGCCCGTCGGGGTCGGAGAGTTTTCACCTATTTCCACATCCTCCCGGAGGAAAGTCCGTCCACCTTCCGATGTATAGTCGCGTGGGTGTCTCAGACGTCCTGAGATGCTGTCTGGATATCCTTTGTCAAGCGATAAGTGTCCAAATAATTGTAGACTCGAAGGGCGAGAGACAAAGAGGACTACTCACGGCGCCATCTTGGAATTCCTCTGAAGTCATTTTTATTATTAATCTTATTTTATTGATAAAATAAAACGTGGAAAATTTGAAACATTTCTCCATTTCTCAGTTTGTTCTATTTTCTTTTTACATTTAAAATGGAAATGTCTTTTGGTTAAATATGGAAGCATCCTGAAATCACTCAGCCTTTTAGAAATGGTTACATGGGGTGCTGGTGCCTTACAATGTGCATCAGTTACACATATAATTTGGTTTGATATGAATTCTAAGATGTGTGTGTGTGTGTGTTGCATGGTGTGTGTGTGTGTATGTTGGGCGTAGGGGGCTGCGCTTGAGCCTTTAGGGTCATTTTGGTATTCTCATGGCATGATACTCATGTAAAAAATTATGAAATAAGAAATTTCTCAGAGTAGATCCATACAAGATCAATGTTTAAACCTACCAAAGCAGTGATGTAAAATTTGTGCAGATCAAAGTAGTAAATTTTAATCAGTAACGGCACAGTTAATAATTTGGGAACATATTATGTAAGATTGACACTACATTTGTTAAAAAAAAAAAAGAATCTGTGGTCGGCAAGCAAATTTGAAACCAAAGCATTAACATCGTCAGGGTTCCGCTTCTGCATAATAACCTGGCTCAGCTCATCTATCACAGGCCAGAACCTGTCCATCAGGAGAGAGGCAGCTGTTCAGCTGCCAGAGTTGGTGATCTCTTTCAAGGCTTTACTGGTTTTCGTCATTGTATTAATTAGAAATATGAAAACCTGTGTTTGGAGGGAGGTGAAAACTGGGAAGTACAATTTACGTTTAAATCATTATTTGGTAAGATATTAAACTTCAAGTAAGACACTAATTATTTTGGGTTATTAGAAATATACACATATGACATAGTACAATTAAAAAAATTACTTGGGGCCCGCCCCATGGCTGAGTGTTTAAGTTCACGTGCTCTGCTGCAGCGGCCCAGCGTTTTGCTGGTTCAAATCCTGGGCACGACATGACACCACTTGTCAGGTCATATTGAGGCAGTGTCCTACATGCCACAACTAGAAAGACCTGCAACTAAGACATACAACTATGTACCAGGTGGGATTTGGGGAGATAAAGCAGAAAAAAAAAGAGAAAGAGAAAAACTGGCTTACATGTTATGCAGTCCTTATGGAGAAATAAATGCTTTAAAGGAAATTTTAAATTTTTCTTCCAAAAAAATCCTTCAAACTTTTGAATTAGATAATCTAAGAAATAAAATCTGGGAAAGATCTCTAGGGTAGTGCTTCTTAAAGTTTAATGTGCATAGAAATCAGCCAGGGGGTTATGCTAATATGCAGATTCTAATTCAGGAGATTTGAGGAAGGATCTGAGATTCCGTTTTTCTAAAGCTCCCAGAAAATGCCAATATTATTGGTCCGTGGACAACACTTTGAGCATGAAGGTCCTAAACAACTAAAAAGAACAAGAAAAATCATGATGCTTAAATAATCCTGTCCTTAGGTAGATGTAGAAATTTCCTTTGTATTTCTGTTCAACATTAAAGAGCTAAAATTGAGAATAAACGGATAATGCATTATGGATGTGTTTAGAAAGAAGATTATATAACATGCTGATTAACAGATACATACCCAGGCCCTAGAGAAAAATTTTCATAACAAGCTCTCAATGCTTCCCCTTACCCAATCTGGCAAATCTTTATTTAGTCTAGGAGTTTAGTTTAATCATTACATGATCTCTAAAACTATGTCTATTCACTGTTTCCATGATCAATAACTCTGTTTACTTCCTGAATTGCTCTCGTATCATGTCTTGCCTGAGGCTATAAAAACAATTCTTAGCTAATTGAATCCCTATAAATTAATGAATTTCTTATTTTCTAAAAGAAAACAAATAAATAAAAAATCCACGTTGGTTAAAAGTATAATCCTGTTGTATTTGTCTTCTCACTGCATCTTTGCTCATGAAAAAAAATAATTTTGCATTTAGTTTCCTCCCAACACCCTTATCCCAAATTTCATAATAAAGAGAAACCAATTCTCATCCAGAATTAGTTTTATAGTATAGTAAATGTCACAGAAAAAGAAGAGTAAGGATTTGAGAGTGATACCTTCCTGGGTTTTTAAGTTAAGCAAGATAAGCCTATCTGACAGAAGAGATTCTCAACTGCCTTCTTGGCCATGAATAAGGGTAGAGCTCCACTTGAGCTGAGATCACTTACAGTGGACATCACGGGAGATCAAATAAGACGGAGCATGGGTATGCAAGTTGCCGTGAACCCAATCCAAATTCAAGCCACATCCTCTTCTCCCTCAGTCTCTGAGCTTCTGCTGTCTACAAGACAGAAAATAGGTACACAGCAAACCTAGCTTCCTGTAACTATATTTATTGGTTTCCTCCTGTGTTACCCAGATGCCACATCTTGCTTTGTCTGCCTCATTTCTAGCTCTGGTATGGGCTATTATTGAATGATGTGTTTTGCTACAGGCAGAGCGATGTTAGGACTCTTATACTTTACCGGATTCCCAGAGGTTGATTTGGAAATATTTTCTCTCCAAGCTTGGACAGGACTTTTAGTCTGAATTCCCAGATTTAATATTCTTAAGTATTTCTAGTTAGATATGGCAATAAGGCAGATACTAGTCCTTCTGGTGTCAAAGCAAAAATTACAGTGGACAGAGTTAAACAGGCAAGGACAACTTTATTCAGGCAATTGCAGTCGGAGAGATAAGCCAGCACTCAGTTTGAACTCACCTCTGCTGAAGCAAAGGGCAGCAGGAATTTTAAAGCTGGAGTGAGCTAGTGGAGAAGTACTAAAGGATGCTAGCCTATCTGTGTCTGCTAATTGGCTCTGTCCAAAGGAACATTAAACTTCTCATATCTTTATGATAGGAGGTAGCTTTGCAACTTGGAGCAAGGTACTCACCATATACCCAAGTTAGGTTCCTATCCTCCCACAGAGACAGGGCTGGGAGTGGGACAGGGAAGCTATCTTCCAAGCTCTTGAGAAAGACATCTCTGGGTTGTAAAACTGGCAAGAACTTGAAAAAAAGATTTACAACTCCAATGGGTAGAGAAAGAATCTACAATGACAAGTTTTCTAAAGTTCAGTGCTAAGAAAACAAAGTTCAGGAGGAAGCCTATCTAAAGTTTAGTCAAACTGAGAGAAATGTCAAGCCCATCTTGCTCACTGGTTTTATTTAAGCTCATTTAGAATCTTCCATTATGACTTTTAGAAAATGAAGTCCAATCATACTGCTTGTATTGGTTTCCTAGGTCTGCTGTAACAAATGACCACAAACTCAGTGCCTTAAAAAATAAAAGTTTGTTATCACCCAGTTCTGGAGGCCAGAATTCTGCAATCAAGGTGTCGGCAGGGAACTGCTCCCTGGGAAGGCTCTAGGGGAGACTCCTTCCTTGCCTCTTCCAGCTTCTGGTGGCTCTAGGTGTCTCTGACTTGTGGCTTCATAACTCCACTACATGCCTCCATTTTCCAACTGCTTTCTCCAATCTCTCTCTGTGTTTCTCCTCGGTGTGTCTTTTGTAAGGATACTTGTCACTGGATTTAGCCTGGATAATCCAGGATGATCTCATTTTCATATCCATAACTTAATTACATCTGAACAAACCCTTTCTCCAAATAAAGTCACATTCGCAGGTTCCAGGGACTAGGACATGGACATATCTTTTGGAGAGCCACCATTCAGCCTGCTACCCTGCACTTATGCTTAAAAAGTTGCTGTGGACAGATATTTTCCTCAAATTCCTCAGTTATTCTGGAGGTTCTGTTCCCCCTCTAAGGCCCATGTCTCACAATTATCCCTCAACAAAGCAGAGTAATAGAGTTATTTCCCACTTTGACTAGACAAGGCACTTCCTACGTACTGGCAGGCAGTGGGGAATGGATAGAGAATGAGAGGAGCAACCCCACAATACTTTTAACTTACTTTTTGGAGATATAGTTTGGTTTGTTTATCAACATCTAATATAAGTGAAATGCTATGATTTTCCCCACAGAATTTTGGAGATAGAGAAAAATAATATGTAAGCCTTTTGTTGTTGTTGTGGGAGACAGTTAAAGAATACCTCCTAAAAGAAATGGTAACTGAATTTGAGTTTAATTCATGAGTAGGGTTTAGTCGGGCAAAGGTTATGTTTCGAAGATAAGTTCAGTGGTGGCAGAGAATATAAGGTAAGCAAAGCTAAAAGAGAAGAAACAGAGTGGTGAGTTATTTTTTGAACCACTCACAATTTTGCTATTGCTGATGCATATGGTTTAAGGAAAAATGATACAGACTAATGGCGGTGTACGATTATTGAAGATATTTTTTTGTCATTTATTAAATATAAAAACAGATTCAAGTTTATGATTAAGAGAAATTCTTACTGACTATTTAGATGATCCATTTGAGAATGATGAGATCAAAAAATTATGTGGCTATTTCTCATAGACACATAATATAATCTTTATTAATTCCATATTTGGAGATATCACACAGAAAAAAAGACGATAAAATTATGGGGAAATGAAAGAATAAAGATGAGAAGAATTCTTCAAATGTGGATGTAAAGAATGGAAGTTTAAAAATTAAACAACTTATGGTCTCAATGATGTTTGGAAATATATATTTTCTCTTATTTTAAAATTATTATAATTGTCTTCTCAGTTTGGTCAATACCAAGATTGAAATTTCTTTATAAATATTATAATAACAATATCCATATCTACTGTTGATATTTTAAAAATTCATTTATGTCTTCTGAAAAAAGTACCCTTCTTATTTAAAGATGTTGTCTTTTCATATTTAATAATAATACTCTTTTACAAGCCAAAAACATTAATACAATCAATAAATAAGAAACTGTCATAATTTATTGAAAATTAATTAGGAAGAAACAGTCAAGCTACATTTGAAAATAACTTTTAATTCAAACAATGAATATATAAGACAGCTATTTAGGGAGAAATAAAATCTAATTTTAGGATGGCTATTTCACTGACAGATTAATTATTTATGTTTCATACTGATAATAAAAATTATTTGTATAAGACAATAGATTTATTCTCATTATTTTAAGAATCACAGTCTTCTGTTACAGGGCACATTGTTGTTTTATCAAAAAGACCAGCTAATTTCTATTAGCATTCTGATGTAGGTTATTGTTGCAAAAGAGGAGTTCATTAAGTAGGAACGAAAAGAAGGATAAAAAAAGGTAAAAATAATTTAAGCAATTGTTTGGAACATTCTATGAGTTAGCAAGAATTCCTAATTCTTGTTACTTAGGAAGAATCAGAAGATAATATAAATCCAACACAGAGAGTCCAAAACTCTGAATTACTGTTATCTGTCATCAATTCCAATCATGAATCGGCTGGAAAAAGAAAAAAAGTAGAGATTTTATATGATCACACAACTGAAGACAGGGTTAAAGGCATCAGGTAAAATTCTCTTGGTTTTGCCTTTCTCCCATACCAAGCTTCAGAATCATTCTGGCTATCATGAATGCCAAATATCTACATATTCTAGGACTCAGAAATGCACATCATTCCATCCAGGGTAAAAATCTACTTTACTTAAATGTTAAAAAATAAAACAAGTTCTCAATTCTATCTTATTGGTCCTTCCTAGAGAACTTGCTCACCACTGAATCAATTACACTGATCAGATAAGGCCATTCCCTGCAGCTATACAAGAGATGAGTGTTGCTCACATGGCTGCTACAAAATTGTGGAGGCCGTGGGTGGTGCAGAAACAAATAAAATCTGAGGCACTGTTAAACATTTTGGACTTAATATCTATAAAAATGAGAAAAAGATACATGCATAGTTTATGATCAAAGGAGAATGAGAAAAATATATCTTGTGCTAAAAAAAAATTGTTCTTGTACTGTGGATGAGAATCATGCACTAATTCACAATTTCTCTGCACCACTGACATCGAAATCAACTCAAGTGCTTGTTGCAATGCAGATTTCTTTTCTTAACGCCTGGTACATTTAATCAGTGAAGAAAGGACTCAGGATTCTGCATTTTAAATAAGTTCCCCAGGGAATTCTTAGGCATATTTCGTTTTAGGATACGCTAAAATTAATTATAAACTCTTTGAAAGTAGGGATGATGCACTAGTTGTATCGTTGTATTCCAGTGATTCACATCATTATTGGCACATAGTATCCTTATTAGTGTACATTTATTAAGTGGATGTACAAATGAACATACAGTCTGTGGTTCATTGAGAAATAAGAATAGGTCAGAATCTGGCATGAGCTTCCTGGAGTGGAGAATGAGAGGGCTTCAGTACATGGTGCATTGAGCACTAGGTCTGTAAAAATTTCTGTCCCCATTGATGCTCTTTTTGCTTCCCACTGTGGTCTGTAAACCATTTAAACACCCCTTGTCCTTTTAAAATCTCTAATCATTTGAAACAAATTATTTAACTATACTTCCTTCTATATTTGTTCATTGATACATTCTACCAAACCTCTAAACCTCATTTATTGAAGACGTTGATGCCAAATATGCCATAATCCAACATGCATGACACATGACTGTCCTATCTAATAAATGGCTTCTCAGTTCTTTTATCTTTTCATTCCCAAATTTTATGGATTTTTTTTTTCCTTTTGGATATGCCTATATGTATTTACTTTCCTTGCTGCTTTCATAGTCCACAACACTATCAACTTTGCCTGGACCTTCTTAAAAACTGATATTCCAGTTCCAATTTTATTCTCTTTCCAACCACTCTCCAAACTGCAGAGATGATATTTTCCATGTTAATCTGACATTTTCCAAGCTTAAAGTTGTCTGATTTCTCTTCTCTTAGGAAAAAAGATTAAAAATACCATTAAAAATTGTCTAGAGCGCCTGCATGTTTTACCTCTGCAATCTCATTTTCTTAACTTTGTCCACTCACCCTCTGGACTCTAACACCACAGTATCTCTTTCAGAACTTAAAGTAAACCATGTGTTTCCTTTGCAGGGACTTTCCACATGCTACTCTCTGTGCCTAGAATATACCCTCCAGCCTCCTTTACATAATTAGTTTCCATAAATCTTTATCTCTCAATTCAATTTTCTATTCCTTAGAAGAGCTTTCTTAGCCCCTACACTATGTCAGGCTCATATAGCACTGTTCAGATTTCTTTTGTATTACATAACACTGTTTGTAATTGAATAGTATCATTGATTATTAGTGTCTTATTACTCTCTCCATAAGGTAAGTTCTATGAGAGCAGAAGTGTGTCTCTCTTGGTTTACCACGTAATGCCAAGTGCCTACCAAAATGCCTAGCACATAAAAAGTTATTAAATATTTTTAAATTAGTGAATAAATTCTATGTTTCTGAGCTTCAGTTTTCTTGTTTATGATGCATGAGTGGTAGCTAACTCCGAGCTTTCTTCTGGTGAATGCATTCATTCAAACATCTATCACGGTGCCTCACATAAAGCAGAAGTTCAGAAAATGTGTTAATTTTGTTTTTCTTTTTCTTCTTAATACATTGTGGCTTAACGATAACATATATATGATGAGATAATAGTAGAACGGAGATTGCATTTGGATTTATTTGAAATTGAATCCAGATTTATAAATACTGTCTTTTGAAACTTAAAAGTGTTTATAATGTTCTGATAGTTTGTCTGCATATAGGAATTTTTGTGAATTTTACCCTTTTGGAATCTTAATTTTTTAGGAAAATAAGATAGCTACAGTTGATTCTTCACAACACATGCTGTATTAAAATCAAAGCCAGAGAGACATTTTGGAACTCCACTCTGCCATGAAAATAAATAAACAACTCCAGTGTTTGAGATACTGAAGCTATTAAAGAAGCCTCTGAAGACCTCTTGATTTTATCATCATTCAACCTTTAGTGTTAACAAGAGATGTTTTTATTAAGAAACACCCACGAAGTTGAGAAAAATATTTTTCTACATGGTGTTTTTATTGTAACATCAAAGTCTATATGCTGGGAAAGATGGCTTGCTGAGAATAAATTATTCTGTTTAAAATTTTAACCTTTAAATTCTGAACTAATTTACAAAGGATGCCCTGATCCAATATAAGTGACATGAGATGAGGAAGTTGCACTAATGCTAAGGCAAACCTCATGTACAAATTGTATGTTGTACGATCAGGAACCAGAAATTACAGGGAGGAGAGAAAAGAGAGGAGTGGAGCAGAAAGAAGAAAGAAAACAATTATCGAGCATTATTGTGGGGGAAAGATGCTTTAAAGGGAAAATGTTATATTCAATTTTAATTTGCTCTAGTTTTCTGTAACACCCTCCATCATTAACAAACCTCCACTAAAGTTTGATTCTCACAGAGGCATGGTGTGAGGGCCATTTTAAAAATAGTAGTAATGGCAATTTTGACTTTTTAGTTTGTTCTGTTTGGAACATTCTTCTCCAGGTTTTTCTCATGCCCGACTTCTCAAAATTCAAGTCTCAATTTAAGTTCTCTTCTTCAGAGAATCCCTATCTAATCATCTCCCATTATTCTTTTTTATGGCATCTTATCATTTTTATTTAAAGCACTTACCATGATCCACAATTAAGTAGCTTGTTACTTTATTCATTTACCTATTACTTAATATAAACCATAAGGCAAGGACCTTCTTTGTCTTGTTAAGTCATGGTATCAACAGTAGCTATCACCAAGTGTGAAAATTATTAGATATTCAATAAATATTTGTTAAAAGATGAGGGAATGAATAGATGATGCTCCGAATACCACATTTTTATCAATTTTAAAGCAGATAAAAAGGCACTGCTCTAAGATTTTTAGGTAGAGTACGAGACCCATAATAATAAAGAACATTGGGAAAAAAATGTAAGTCTCTATAAAAACTCACAGACATCTTAGGGGTGGTAATAAGGTTCAATCTAACCATACGTATGGATATACACAGATATATGCATGTATACACAGTCATACATATGTCCTATATAAAAGGAAACATATGTTCTGAAAGGTATTTTAATATATTTATGTATATTACCTATTTTATTTATCATAATAAATCTACTATTATCTGTTAAATATGTTACAACATCTGTGATTTTATCTCCTTTTCAACAGATGATAAAAAGAAGTAGAGAGAAGATAAGTAACTTGTCCCAGTTTAAGACAGCTATTAATGGCTGTAGTTAGGGTCAGACACAGATAATCCAGATCCCTTGTCCATTGCACTGTATTGTCCCCTAAGCCACAGGAGAGTTTCAGCTGATATCTGAGTTATTTTTATTGCCTGTATCTTTAAGAAATTATAATATATATGAAACTACTGTAAACTTTTGAAAAGGCTATGATCTTTCTATTTTTATAAGATTAGTCTGTTCTGAATAATTTTAAATACATATTGACTAGATAGTTTTAGTATAAAAATATCTTGAAGACACTCTAAAACTAAACTGTACCCTTGAAATTTATTTTGCTTCTCACAGTAAAGTAAGAATTGGTTGTATTTCTTGGACTACTTTTGATCAGGGCAGTTCCAATGAGGATCTCTAGAAGTAGTCCATAATCTATTTCTTCACCCACACCTCACCCCCCACTGCTTCCAGGACCCAGTGTACTCTCTAGTAGCTAATCTGACTAAGCTACTCACTGATGTTTTATCAATAGCATATTTTTAATTATCAGTAATTCACTAAAGGATGATTATTGTATGCTTTCATCTTTCATAAGTCAAGAGAGTGATCTATGAATGCATTTTATTAATTTCACCAGTTGGTAGTCATTGGAGATATAAAAATAATTAGTAAATGGTAATGATCCTCAAGAAACTCAAGGTCTAGGTGCAAATTTGTAAATAGCTCATAATTCATCATGTTGTGTGCTGTTACAGAGGTATCAATACAATACTTTTTGTGAATTGGCAAAGAAGCAATAAACAAACTGGGGGAAGTAAAGAAGTGTCATCAAGAATGTGCTTAAAGTAGCATTTGAGGAGAAGGGAAGGACTTACAGACAAAAGGGAATTGTACGCCCAAGATAGTCCAGGGACTTTTGAGATATTTATGGTTTGAGAACGTAAGGTGATTGAAAGTAGGGCAAGAATATGAAGGGCTCACTAGTTTCAAAGATAGGATGCAACCAGATAGTAAAATATCTTGTATTCTAAGCAAAAGAGCATCAACTTCATGTTTTAATCTACCAAGAACCAGCAGAGGTTGAATATAAAAGCAATTCTCTGTCTGACTTAAATCACTTAGCATAATGTGCTCAATAATCATGCATGTCGTCACAAATAGTAAGCGAATGGATAAAGAAGATATATATATACACAATGGAATATTATTTAACCATAAGAAAAATCTGTTCATTGAGACATAGCTTTGACCAGGAACTTTCATTCTATTCCTGCTTGAAGTAGATGTTGCTGTCTCCAATCAACAATTTACTTTACTGAACTCAGATTGAGTAATAATAATTCTTAGAGGATTATAAAAACAAAGAATCAAAAGCTATTGGTGTTGTAGGTTTGTTTTTAATTCAAGCTAAAAGTGAGATGACTGCACTCTACTATTTTTTTTCAGGAAAGGAAAGAGCTGAAATTTTTCATGTTCTATAATCTTCTATTAGTGATAAGAATATCACAAGTAATTTGACCATGAGAGAAAAGATGAATATTTTCAATCATGAGAGTGAATGGAGCTGAATTGCCCAGACTGAAATCAAAATTGGCATTTTACTAAGGAACACAATGTCTCCAGGCAACATTGGTATCACTAAGTGATATTATCAGATGTATTTAGGAAGACGCATGTAACTTATCCTTCTTTTGGGCTTTCCTTGTAAATAAAGCTAGTCAATCTAGATTGCCTAGGAAAGGTACAAAAATATTTCCAAAATTGTGAGGATTGGTAACTTAAAGAATTAATATAAGTCTTATTCCTGGCCCACAAATCAACCTGGATATAAGAAAAAAAAAGAAGTAATTTCCCGTTAAGATTTACTTAAAGCTATATTAAAACTAAATACTTTAAAATGCCATGTTGACTAGAAACACTCTGCTTTAAATGGTTTTGCTAGAAAAGCCCTTCATTTGATAGTAAAGGTAAAAATACGAATATAGTAAAATTACAAATAAAGGCAGTTAACAGAAAATGAACAAAGTGAGAATTAACCAGATTTATCAATTCTAATCTATTTAAATTTGTAATTTTGACAGTGAGCTACAGATTGTACACAAGCCAGTTCTGAGGTTTTTACCGCTGTTACCAATCTCATCCATTCCCAGGGTGCCCAGGGCATCCTAAGAGACATCAAAAATGCCAAATCCTGTCACACAGATCGAGTTTAATTGAAGTAAGGTGCAAAAATAATGTTTCAGCTATCTGCTGTGAAAGGTATTGTTAAGGAGAAAATTATCCATGTTTAAGAAATAACATGAAAAGTTTTATGGAGATAGAATTTTAGGGACTTCAAAATATGTGATGTCTGCTCAGGCTGCCGTAACAAAATACCATAGACTGAGTGGTTTAAACAATAGAAAGTTATTGCTCACAGTTCTGGAGGCTGAGAAGTCCAAGATAGAGGTGCCGGCCAATTCAGTTCCTGTTCACGGTGCTCTTCCTGTCTTGCAGGTGGCAGTCTTCTCACTGTGTCCTCATGTGGCCTTTCCTTGGTGCTTGCAAGCGAAGAGATCTCTCTCTTCCTCTTTTTACAAGGCCACCAATCTTATTGGATTAGGACCCCACTCTTATGACCTCATTTAGTCTTAATTAGAGTTAGGGCTTCAAAATACAAATTTAGGGGGGCACATGCATGTCTCTAAAATTTAAGTTATTTTGCTTTACATTGGGTCCTGTCCAATTTCTTCAAAATTTATTGAAGTGGGGAACACACGGAATGGCCTATTAAAATATTTTTATTTCATTTTCTCTCTTGCTCTGAAATGGACAGCAGTGACTGAATTGTGTGTCCAGTTTTGTTTGGCACAATGAGAAGAGATAAGCAGCAGACAGTAATAAAAAGAGGTGATATATATGTGTGAAATTTGGAATCAATAGGAAGCACATTCAAATCAGAATATTGCATGTTCTTGTGAATTGATATATTGGTTAGGACATTTCCCTGTGGAAGGATTGAAATATTTACATGTATCCTAAAGAACAGGATGACTCAGTTGATAGACATTCATATTTTATAGTGCCTTCAGGAGAAATATATATGCTATATATGTATGTGCTCACATACCTGTAAATGTGGTACATAGGTAATATATATATATAAAACATTTATGTAAAATATATATAATCTATAAAGGATACACAAACACACACATGCATGTGTGTGTATCTATATATATACGGTATATTTAGAATTTGTGGTAGCATATAAAATTAATCAAAATATATTGTCAGAATAATAAGTCCTGCTTGATTTCAAAGGAGTGACCAGATTATTATAGGCTCAGAACCATAATAAATATTTGCTATAAAGGATGATTAAAAGGAGAAGAAGTAAAAGGAGAAGGTGGGGGAAATGTTACAAGCAAACGTTCCCAGATGCAGTGAATTGAAAGATGTTACGAGGATGATTGTAGAACAGGGATATTGGAAAATAAAGGTAAAGAGGGAAATGGGGGCTGCATCATGCAGGGTCTCTACTGAAAATTTGAGTGTGAAATTTTTCCTTCAAGTCAATAATTCTCGTCTGTGATGTTGTAACATATTAGAGTGTTCATAAAGGGATTTTCTACTAGTTTCTAAAGTGGACACACAATTTATATTTTTAAAAATCTAAATTAGAGTGAGTTCCAATTTGGTTCATCAGTAAGTCATAGTCATTCACTGGCATGATGTATACAGGTCTTCCTCCACTTAGGATGGAGTTACATCCTGATAAACCCATCGCAAGTTGAAAATATTGTAAATTGAAAATGCATTTAATACACCTAAACTACTGAAATCATACTTTATCCTAGTCTAACTTAAATGTGCTCAGAACACTTACATTAGCCTACAGTTGGATAAAATCATCTAACACAAAGCCTATTTTTAATAAGTATTGAACACCTCATGCAATTTATTGAATATTGTATTGAAAGTGAAAAACAGAATGGTTGTAAGTGTATGAGTTGTTTACCCTCGTGATCGGGTCTCTGACTGGGAGCTGTAACTCGCTGCTGCTGCCCAGCATCACAAGAGAGTATCCTACCACATATCGCTAGACCAGAAAAAGATCAAAATTCAAAATTTGAAGTTCAGTTTCTACTGAATATGTATGGTTTTTGCACCACCGTAAAGTCAAAAATTCATAAGTTGAAACACCGTTTGGGGACCACTTGTATTTACGTAGTGGGGAAAAATCAGTTGATCATATGCTCCTGCCATGCATTGTCCATGGCATCCAGATAATCCTCTTTTGTTTTTTTTTTTTTTGAGGAAGATTAGCCCTGAGCTAACATCTACTGCCAATCCTCCTCTTTTTGCTGAGGAAGACTGGCGCTGAGCTAACATCCATGCCCATCTTCCTCTACTTTATATGTGGGACACTTACCACAGCATGGCTTGACAAGCAGTGCCATATCCACACCCGGGATCCGAACTGACAAACCCCGGGCTGCCGAAGCAGAACATGCACACTTAACCTCTGTGCCACCGGGCTGGCCCCCCAGATAATCCTTACTTTGACGTTTTAGGCATATTTTATTGGAATGAACATTATTTATCATGATTATTTCCAGACAAAATTAAAACAATGTTGAAGATGTCTGTTCTGGGCAAAGCCAAGCCATCAGAGGTATTTGTACAAGGCGTGGGTCCTATAGAGTGATATTTTTTGCAGGGTCAATCTTCCAACAACAGTAAGCAGTGTGTAAAGAGAAGGAGAATAAAAAGCAGGGAATAATTTAATCTATTACAATATTCCAGGTTGCCCTGATTACTTTACCTGATCTCCAGTGCTCCTATCAGAAATAACAGGCTATAACAGGGTATCCTTAACACAATATAAATGTAGGTAATACATATATACATATCCACACATATGCATTGGGATGTGTTTGTGTGTACACTTATATATATGCACATGTATTTTCATATTTGGATTATGAGAGATACATAAAACAGGTATATGCTTTTAAATTAGGGATTTACATTATTTGAAACCCATAAAAGCATACAGTTTTAGAATATAATACAATAAGATGATACTCTTGAAAATTCAAGGCAGCTGGAAAATCTATTGAGAAATTATATGGCACTTTTTAAAGTATAGATTCATTGGCATGAATAAAAGATAAATCAAATACCATTTACAACCTCGCTCCAGGATATGTCCAAGCACTGTTTCCTATGGCCTGGCCTCATTTTGCCCCTCTAGCTTAATTTGCATGTATGTCAGAATAAAAGAGGAAAGTTAGAATATCCAAAAGGCAAACGCTAAACATTGCTTAATAACTTGAAGGAAACCAAAGAAAACATTATGTTGAATTGTCTGAGTACAGAAAGGATGGGGAATTAAGACTCTAAGGTTTAATAGACTGGGGAAGTGAGATGGCAGCCTTGCAAGTGATGTTGGATTCAAGGAGGCAGAATTGTCGAAAGCTGTAAGCTTATCAGTGTATGCAGAATAGTAAACATGTCCAGGGGAAATTCCCATCAATGGCTGGGGGGATGTGGGTGATGGCAGCCCACTAGAAGCCACAGCAATTGGGAGTCCAGATGAACATCTTCCAGATTGGCAGAGTAGAAATGGAAGTACTACCTGGCTGCATGCTTTCAAAGGCTTCATTTAGATTTCTGAAATTTGCAAAGACACATGGCCCAGCACATTTCTTGCATTTTTTTGGAAACAGTTTTCTTTGTTAGAGAGAGGAAGAAATAGACTTAGAAATTGACTGATTCAGGATCACCTGCAAGTGTTATTGTGGGGGAGACTAAGCTAAAATTTAAGGCAATAAAATATGATATTACTTATACCCCAAGCATAGTTAGCAATTGATAACTTTATGTAGTTAAAAAGTTCACAGAATTAGCAAATTCATTACTTCAAAAAAAAAAAAAAAGCAAGTGTGGTCAATAGACACATGAAAAGATGCTCATCATCACTAATCATTAGGGAAATACAAATCAAAACTACACTAAGATCTCACCTTACACCCATTAGATTGGCAAAAATATCCAAAACCAAGAGTGACAAATGTTGGAGAGGTTGTGGAGAAAAAGGAACCCTCATACACTGTTGGTGGGAATGCAAACTGGTGCAGCCACTATGGAAAACAGTATGGAGATTTCTCAAAAAGTTAAAAATAGAAATATCTTATGACCCAGCCATCCCACTACTAGGTATCTATCCTGAGAACCTGAAATCAGCAATTCCAAGAGTCCCATGCACCCCTATGTTCATCGTAGCATTATTTACAATAGCCAAGACGTGGAACCAACCTAAGTGCCCAGCAACTGATGATTGGATAAAGAAGATATGGTATATATACACAATGGAATACTACTCAGCCATAAAAAAAGGACAAAATCATCCCATTCGCATCAACATGGATGGACCTTGAAGGTATTATGTTAAGCGAAATAAGCCAGACAGAGAAAGATGAACTCTATATGACTCCACTCATAGGTGGAAGTTAACATATAGACAAGGAGAACTGATGGGTGGTTACCAGGGAAT
Organism: Equus caballus; assembly: GCF_041296265.1. Lineage (NCBI taxonomy): Eukaryota > Metazoa > Chordata > Mammalia > Perissodactyla > Equidae > Equus > Equus caballus. Next base: position 97,100,482 of record NC_091686.1, read on the forward strand.
GGGAGGTGTGGGGGGAGGGCACAAAGGGTGAAGTGGCGTTTCCACAACATGACTAACAATAATGTACAACTGAAATCTCACAAGGTTGTAATCTATCATAATCTCAATAATAATAAAAAAAAAAAAAGCAAGTGTAAAATTGTAAGACTCAGGAAGAACATTTTATTTAACTTGTAGTTGTTTTCAGAATTGGAAATAAGAGAATAAATGAGGTTAGAATTAGGCAGTCTTTTGTGTATCACGAATTGTATCATATATTGTGACCCAATAAAGTTATATAAAGAATAATGATTTTATATCAATAAAAATAGTTCAAATTCTGTGTATTCTTGGTTAGCGTGTGCTCTCAAAGACATAAACAAAGAGTGGTAGGCACATTTATTTATGAGGAAGGGCTATTTTTTCCCCAAAACTAAAATACAATGATAAAAATAAGAATGTCAATAGCATATTCCAGTTTTTACTCAAAAATAAATTATTTTACTTGTAGTCCAAAATAATCTATCGAAATGTAAAATATCAATAAAAAATGACTCAGAGAACTATGGGAAAAATTATATTTTTGGATTATTAGGAAAAAACAGAGAAGTGTTGTCTTTACTTCCTGTCCTTAATGACTGGGCCATCCTTGATCTCTGAAGTGACCCTTTGTGATTATAAGTAGAGCCACAAGACAAGTCATGCTTTTGCTATTTCCCAAGGAAGATGATATTTTGATGAATTCTGCAATCCCAATTTAAACAAAAAGCATGAAAATAATTCTAATAAACTTAGTGAGATTAGTGCTAATGTAGTTTCTAAAAGCAATAATTGTGTTTTGCACACAGGGACAGAAACCATCAAAGTTAGTTCAAGAACAAATGCTGAAAATAGAATACCTCCCTCTCTTGACAGTTTTTTCAAAGAAAAGAAATGGCAAGGGAGACAATTTCAATTTACTTTGGTTCTTTAAATTAACACCTTTAAACTCAAATTATACTGATAAGTAAAACTATATACATATAAACAATGCACACTGACTTTTTCAAGACAGATTGGTCTTAAAAAAGAACAAAACAAAGATAGAGATGTGACAGAAGATAGTACCGCAAAAGCTAAAAGGTGAGTTGAGATTATTTCATTGGCAGGGATTATGCAATGATTTTGTAGGTAAAGAGACAATCTTCAATGTTATTTAGCTCACACGAAGCTAACTCTATGTTTTTGTCAAAAACATGCTTGAGAAGAGGTCATGGGAAGGGACATGTTCTGGCTTAGTGTTGGACTAGACTGGCGTTAGAGACACAGAGAAGGGGAAATTATTTATGTTGCTACGTGAGTCAAAGAAAGTAGATTTTTTTCCTCTGTTCTTTTTTTTTCTTTTTCTACACCTTCAAATATAAGTCCATTCTGGAAGAGAGTCTGATATTTGATCAAGATTGATCAAGACAATGGAGAAGTTTTGTTCTCTTCTGCATTATTTCATTTGTTCAAGTCTTTTAGATAATGTCACCTCTTGAATGGTTTCTGACAGTTTCCTTCATACATATGAAATACATACATATATACCCATGACAATAAAAATGCTATGCATTCCTTATTATTGTGTGAAAAGAAAATGTCCTGTAATCTCATACTGAGATAAACATTTGCTTAAAAAATCAAGGGCCAGATAAATATAATCATTTACAAAGTGTTCTAGAGAAGATAAAATGAAGGATCACTACTATCCACTACATAATGCAGCTACAACCTTAAAAACAAAATTAGATAAGGGTAATATGGAAATCAAAAATTGTAGGCAAATTTCACTTGTAAAAATGTAATGACCTAAATAAAATATTAGAAAAAAGTGAATCCAATAATGCATGTAAGTGTGATGTCATCAGTTGGACTCATCTCAGAAATGCATGAACAGTGTAAAGTCCATCTTTTAAGATAACCAAGACACTAATGATTTAAATAGGAAAAGCATATAATTATCTTAATAAATGCAGCAAGAGAAAACTATTACAGGTACCACTTCTATACAATGATCAGGAGAATATCTCTTAATGATTGCTTTCATTTAGCCCTGTCTTTGCCAGTCATGAAAACAAAGTATTATTCATTCTTTATAAAATAGAGAACTTTTTTGGAGCTCTCTTTATAGTCTCAATTAGTAAATTCCACAAAGCCTACCTTTTGAGAAAAATAAATAATGCAATGTGTTTTAAATATCAAACTATATATATACATATATATATGTTACTTAGTTCCTTCATTAATATAGAAGAGTTGGAGATTACTTAAAAGAAAGGTGCAATCACATTTCTTGGTCTTGCTAATTCACTTAAACTGGTAGTTCTTTCTTGCCTTCAGTTTTTTACTACATACCTCTGATGGTTAATGTTACGTGTCAATTTGACTAGGCAAAAGGGCGCCCAGATAGCTGATAAAACATTATTTCTGGGTGTATCTGTGAGGATGTCGGTATCTGGAAGAGAGTAGCATTTGAGTCAGTAGACTGAGTAAAGAAGATGCTCTCACAAAAGGGGTGGGCATCGTTCAATCCGTTGAGGGCCTGAATAGAGCAAAAGAGAAGGAAGGGCAAATTTGCTCTCTCTGTTGAGCTGGGACATTCATCTTCTCCTGCCCTCTGACATTGGTGCTTCTGGTTCTTGGGCTTCTGGACTCAGGACAGGCACTTACACGATCACCCTCCCCCATCCTCATTCTCAGGTCTTTGGACCTGAACTGAATTACACCACAGGCTTTCCTGGTTCTCAGGCTGCATACAGCCGATCATGGGACTCAGAGCTTCCATAACCACATGAGGCAATTCCTATAATAAATCTTCTCATATACATATATGTCCTGTTGGCTCTGTTTCTCTGGAGAACACAGACTAATACACTACCTAAACCTAACTTCCTTAGTTAATCAAAAAAAAGATTTTTCCTGCCAGAATCCTATATTTCTTGATTGTCTTTTGCCTTGATACTTGCCTTAACACCACCATCACCACCATTTGCAAAATTTGTATCAAATCATCTAATTTTCACTTCTCTTTCGTCTTGGCAGCAAAAATGATGCATTTGTACAATTAGGGCCATCACATTTTTATGGTTTCTAGCTTCAGTAAGCACATAAACATACTTGATAAAATTTAAGGAGAATTAAGCAATTAAGCTTTCACCCTGCAGCTACAGAGATCTAACAAAAACCCTAAAAAATTCTAGTATTTAAATGGAAATGAAGATAAATATACAAACACTCCTGACTCTGTCCCTTTTTGTATTCTCTGACTTTAAATCCACAATATGAAGAAGATATGGATATCACAGCATTTGCACATGGCTTTCCAGTTTTTCATTTATTTACCCTTAAGTAGTTGGATTTTTTTAAGATTACTTGTTTTAGTTTTGGCTGGTGTCCCAAAGGCAACAAACAGCACAATTGATGCTGAAAACTCTAAAGCAGAAGAAACCTAATCCAAAATATACTGAGATCATGAGACTGGTCTAACCAGCCTTAGTGGGCTGTCATTTTCAAACCTACATTAGTGGGTGAGGTTGCAGAAGACAGGAAAGAGGCATTTTGTTATGCAGAATTATCGAAGTTTGGTGGCCATCTGTCTCCCCTATCTTATTGAGAATACCATTATTCCCCAGAGTAATACTTTATCTACTTCTCTCTCTCTTCAGATTCTTTTTAATAGGCAACACCTTTGACTAACTCCTTTTCTCTCTATAGTTCTTCAAAATTAGTAGGCACCTATCTTGAACATCTTGGGGACCCAATAAAAACATTACTTACCAAATGAAAGAACTCAGGAAGGACATAACAAAATAGCCAACTTTTATTTTAAAATGAACATAAATAAATATGTCTAATAAATAAAATCATGGAACCAGAATAGGCAATATATATCATTGGCTGCACTTTCATTTCATAGATACGAATCTGCTCAAAAAAAGGAAAAAAGGTAAATGATTCACTCAAACTCAATTTAACTAAAAATGAAGAATACATGAGAATTAGAGTCAGTTTACAATGCAGCCAGTTACTTGGCAGTGAGTGGTGAGTAGATGGTTAGTTAATTAACAGTTTGTGAACAGTAAAGAATACATATCTTCTACGGCAATATTGTTTCCCTAACACCATGCTACATCCCATCTGGCTATGATAGTCTAAGAAACAATCCAATGTTTACCTTAATTTGAAATATATATGTGTGATCTCCATTTTTAAGCAACCAGAAATGAATTCAGCAATGACATGAACTCAGAAATGTGGAAATAAATCTGGTGAGCCAGCATCTTGAAGATCCCAATCTGGTAAATCCAAAAAATGTTTATAGTTTGAATAACACTATTGAGGTTTAAATCTTCATTATGGGAGTTTAACATTTTCCCAGTGATTGGTAATCCAAAACATGTCATTCCTTGACAGGTATATAATGGTAAGGTTACTTATGTTTAAAAGTGGTTTCATCTCTGGGACTAAATTAGAGGCAATATATAATATTTAACTAAACTTGTCTGTAAAGCCTGTTGATGAGTCCTTGCTCTATTCCAAATGTATGTATAGAATAAATAATGAGGAATAAAGTAATCTTTTGGTATTTATCTTCTGTTACAAATTTAGGTCATGTATCCCGTGACTAGAAATAGGAAAGCAATTTAGTAAAATAATAATTACTTTAATATATGTAAAAAATGTACTCTGTGATAACAGAGGGAAAATATGAGGTCAAATAAAATTATTTTATACTAAACCATATAATGTGGAAGTAGAAAGCAGAAAATGTGAAGTCTGTTAAAATTATTTTATGATAATCCATATAATAGGAAAAAAGGCTGTTGTGCGCTCTCTCCCTTTGGGAATTTTATTTTTTTAAACATGTGTTTCTTCTCTGCTTCTACTCTCACTAGAATCTCGTACACTCTAAAATTTTTACCAAAATTAGCTCCTTAAAAAAAAAAGTGATTATGGCAATCTACTCAGGGAAAACAATTTTTGCATGTCAAATCTGAGGCTAGCTTATCTCTGGTTTTATCTCCTGCTTTCACTCCCTAACATTCTTCATTTCCTATTTCTCTATAATTTCTGTACGTGCCCAGACTCTAACAATTCTAAAGTTTGTATATGTTTCTTCTATCCATTGTAACTCTCCCCTTTCCTCAGAAAAATAATTTACCCTTCCAGACACACCTCAAATGTCATGTCTGTGGACCTTTCCTAAAATCCTTCTAATCCTGCTTGCATCTATTCTAGCATTTTCATTATTCTCTTGCTGTTTATCCTTTATTCTTTCAGAAGATTAACTATACACTCAGTTCTTTGAAGATAAGAGCTATTCTTTAAGAATCTGTAGATCTCTGCATGAAATATTATGCTGGAAACATGCTTTATTCAATTACTTTTTGAATGAATTAAATTCAAGGAGATTTTATATAACTAACTGTTAACTCAGTTGATTGTGTATAGGGATGGGAAAGAGCAAAGTGAATTCAAAGATGAATTTAAGAGAGCAAACTGCCTTAAGATGTCCCATATCTAGTAAATGATTTGGGGTGGAAAGAAATATAATTCAAATGGGAAATGGTTGGGCAATAAGAGAAAGAAAAGGCAAGCATTTATAACTTGACTTTTTATCTTGGATTTCCAATGTCAGTGCAAATGAAATATGCAATACATAACAGAGGGAAGCATTGAGATAAGTACTTTGATTTAGATGAAATATCCTTTATACTCATAGCATTTTACAGATGTAAGGAACTTCAACAATTACTTAGCCCTGTCAAAAACAAGTTTGTGATACATTGTAATCTTCTCCAAGGAGAAGGAGAACATTTTTCCCATTATTTGTTCCAATAATTAATGAAAGTATTCATTTCCATATGTTTCATTGAGCTACAGGAACTAACTACTCCCATTTTTCTCCTCCTCCTCATCTGCTCAACAATAAACTCATTGCAATCATGGCAATATTATTATTCATCATTTTACTAACATTTATGCACTATATTCATCTTGATTTATATAAAATTAAATCATAAATGATGCTTATGACTCATGTTATACATGAGATAATTATTCAGATTAATTAACATTAATATATAACTTTTATTTTTGTCATGTAGATGCTGCATACCAATTCACTTCCAAATGATGTGGAATGTGAGCCTAGTGGTTAGTTAAAAAATATACCACTCTCAATTAGCAATTAATACATCTAAGGAATTATATCTTTGCTATATCTTTGATTGATATGTATTCTCCTTTTTGTAGAAAAATTTAGCAGAAGTTTTTTATTATAAAAATTTCTATAGCTAAACTGCACATATGCTTTTTAAGCAAATGAGTACATGATTAATGTCCAACTTGTATTAATAATTCAGCGATATTACTTTAATATAAAAAGCCATAAGAAATCCTTTCTTTTTTTTTTTTGCCTGAGCTCTTCCAATCTTAGCCCTCAAGTAATACAACCTTGCACTCAATCTTGTAGTGATAGTAGAAGTGAAGTGCCATTAAAGAAGATACACATTAACCTTGTTGCAAAAAAGTCAGATTTTGGTTAATGGGTGCTTAGTGGAGAAATGACAGAGTTAGTTATATGTACAAATGAGTAGAGTTTACTATTTGAAATGAATTCGTCTGAGGTGACTTCTTCTTTTCCTTCTTTATTTTTCTTTAACTTGCCTTCAGAAGCAAAAACCCAAGCAGGATTTCTTTTTCAACTTGTGGTTAACTCTATTATCTTGAGAAGAATTATTCACCTAAATTTTAGATTCATCATCTACGAATTAAAGGCCATAATTATATATAGATAAGAGTTTCTATAAATAATGAAAAACCTTATAACCTAGTAACTACTATGTTTAAAATATTGTGGTAAAAAGTTAAACAAATTTATTTGTGTATATGAAAATACATGAACAGCTGAGGTTTCTTTAGCTAAGGGTGTCAATATGCTTTCTTCCTTGATATTTTGCCAAATATAGGAAACTATTATTAATTAGATTGCACCATTTAAAATCCTTGATTAATCTCTTTTCTAGGTAAATTTGACAGGCGATTCTACTAAATGCCAGACACTGAAGTAACTGTTAGATGTATGGTGGTCCTTGCTCTCTTTAAGTGTGCAATTAAAGTAGTGAAAATAGACAGCAAATGATTAAAAGAACAAATAGGCATAGAATTATAATTTGTAGTAAGTATCATAAGAAATACACAAATTTATGAGACAGTGCAAGGTATATATATTTAAAATAGTTGGAGAAGTTCTTTCGTAGGAGGAGATCATGATATCTGAATTGAGAGGAGACATTTAGGGAAGTGTAAAAAGGAGAGAGTAGGGTATGGTGAAAAACGACAAGGAGGAGAGACGTGAAGAAAAAAAGTATCAGGAATTTTTAATAGAAGCTTATCTCTGTGGCCTCCTATGAGGAGTTTTTTGTCTCTGCTTTTATAAATTCAGTTTTAAGATATTTCTGTTTGGGTGAGCCATCTCATCTACTTTATAACTGATAGGCCATTTTTACTTAAATTATCTTATTTCATGCTTACAATAATTCCATGAACCAAGTAAATGAAGTATCATTATTTACATTTTACCAAAGGGGAAAATAAGATTCAGAGAAGTGAGGTTACTTGTCTAAAGTTACTTTTGGAAAGCAAAACAAAGAGAAAGTCACTTAATTTTTGGTATACAAGGTTTATTTGTAATTTACATCAGTCAGGATTTGTTTTCAGTTCACCATTATTATTATGAAGTAATAGTTACAGGCTGTTTTAGACTTGTGTTTCGCTGGATTAGTGGGGAAATTAATAAATAGAAACCTCATTAAATTGGAGTCAGAGGCCAAATGGGGGAGTTCTCAGACCGTACATCAATAGCAGAGCCCAACAGGAAGAAGAAAGACTTCCTCTTCTTCTTGGACAAGAAACTCAGCCAATGAGAGACTGTCAAAACTCAACCAATGAAAAGCCCCTACACATAGAACTCTCATTTCCTCCAATGGACTCTTTGTTTACAATAGTCCTCTCAACTTCTTCTTTCCCTCTATAAAAGAGTTTCTCCTCCCCTTGTTGCTGGGGACTTTGATGTGGCTCATTATGGTTGTAGACTCTGAATTGCAATTCTTTGCTGAACCTGAATAAACCCACTGTTTCTGGAGAAATAACTGGCTATATGTTTCTTTAAGGTCAACATTTTGGTGGCCCATATGAGGATCCAGAGAAGACCCCCAACAACTCCAAGGCTGGTGAGCAAACAGGTCCAGCACCCACAACAGAGCCCACTGAGCTCACTGCTTTTCTTGTGGACCCTTGAGTTTGAGGATAAGTCTTTCTCCTGGATCTGAGCTTCTGCCCTCTGTGTTTGAGGCTCTCCAGGCTTTATTTGTGATCTATTTCAAGGCTTTGCTCTTTTCTGGTTAAAGACTTTTTTGTCTGCAAGTACTCAGGTGACACTTCAACTGAACTCTGTATCAGGCTGTTCCTTGGAACTGTGCTAGCCTCTGATGTTGATAAAATTCATAACGCACCTCCCATAAAGATTCAAATAAATCCCTCAAAAACTCCTGCCAGAATTAATCAATATCTTATAAGTAAAGGGGTCCTTCAAGATATAAAGCCCATAATAGAAGATTACAAGGCTCAAGGCCTCATTACCCCTTATACTAGTCCCTGTAATACTCCTATTTTACCTGTGAGAAAACCCAACATCTGAGGTGGAGATTTGTCCAGGACTTCCAAGCAATAAACAACAGTGTTATCCCTCAACACCCTATTCTTCCTAACTTTCATATGCTACTAACATCAATGCCCATTGGAAGCAAATTCTTTCCGGTAATTGATTTATGTAGTGCATTCTTTAACCTTCCATTTGATGAAACTAGTCAATACCTTTTTGCCTTCACTTGGAAAAGAAAGCAATTCACCTGGACAGTAATGCCTCAGGGTTTTACTGAGAGCCCTTCTTATTTCACACAAATCCTGAAGCCTGATCTGGAAGATATAAATTGCCCAGGGGTTCTACTGTTGTCATATGTGGATGATTTGCTTCTTTGCTCTCCTTCCCAAGCCAACTCACAGGAAGACAGTATCCATTTGCTAAAGCTTTTAGCCTTAAAGGGACATAAGATCGCCAAAGAGAAATTGCAGTTTGACCAAACTCAGGTTTGGTATTTAGGGCACTGGATATCAGAACAAGGGCTATGTCTAGATCCAGATAGGCTTCATGGTGCCCTAACTTTCCTAAAATCCAAAACTAAGCAGCAAATGTGAGGTTTTCTCAGGCTACTTGGTCACTGCCGAAATTGGATTCCAAATTTCTCTCTTGCAGCCGGACTTTTGTATGTTTGATTAAAGAACAACAACCTCAACCCAATTTCATGGAAACAACAGGATCACATAGCCTTTCAGCTTTAAAAGAGAGTTTGATGAACCCACCTGCCCTTGCACATCCCAATTATCAGATTCCGTATTTCTTTTGTATGAAAAGGAAGGGAATGTCATTAGGTTTCTCACCCCAAAACACAGACCACCAGTGACCCATAGGACACTACAACCAGCAACCGAACCCTGTGGCATGAGGATACCTCCCTTGCCTTACAGCCATTACTTCATTCCATTTTGGTTAAGGCCATGAAGAAAATTGCTGTGGGATCCCCTTTAACCATTTTTGTGCCTCATGCTGTGGAAACTCTCCTGAATTCTCACCACATTCAACATATTTCACTCAATCACCCTACCTGTGAAATCCTTTTGTGAACTACTCCTCATATAACTCTTTTATGTTGTGATAACCTTAATGCTGCTGCTCTTCTATCATCCATTACCAATGAAGTCTCTATGATTGCTTAATGTTGATGGATCACCTCCTAACTCCTCATGATAATCTGCAGGAAACTCCTTTGCGTAACACCAACTTCTCATGGCTTACTGACGGTTCTTATTTAAAAGGTGACACTGGCTAATATTGTGCTGGGTATGCTATTGCAACTCCTTTTGATATCATTGACGCAACACCTTTACTTATGGCTACTTCAGCTCAACGGGCTGAACTTTACACTATTCCACAGGCTACTACTCTAGCCAAGGGCAAAACTCCCAATATTTATACTGATAGTAGATATGCTTTTGGAGAAGCGCATAATTTTGGAATGTAGTGGAAGCAACGTGGCTTCCTTACTTCCAGCAGAAATAAAATTAAAAATGGCCCCTATGTTCAGGAATTATTAGATGCTATACGTTTACTTGCTGCTTTAGCTATTAAGAGCCCAGGCCCTTCTAAACTTGATTCTGTGGGAGCTAAAGGAAATTACCTTGCTGAAACTTCTGCAAGAAATGCTGCCCTTAAAGGAATCAACAACAACCAAATTTCTGTCATGCTCCAAAAGGATATTTCCCAAATGATGACTTGGAACAACTGTCTAGAGAAGCCCAACAGTTGGCCTTAGAAAAGGAAAAACAAGAGTGGAAATTCAAGAATTGTTGGTTTGATAAAAAAAAAGTGAAAGCTCTGGTCTAGGACAAATAACAACCCAGTCCTACCAGAAGCTCTAAAATTTCTACTCCTAACTAATGTACATGCATTTAACCATTGGTCTACTGACAAAATGATAGTGTTCATGTATCAAGTTTGGTAGCGAAATATTAACAAGGCCCCCAAAATTGCCGACCTCACTTGTTCCACTTGTCCAAAATACAACCCAAGAAGCCTGTTTGTGCTGCTCCTGGACATTTTAAACTGCCTAATGAACCATTAAAGATGTGACAAATGGATTTCAAACAACTTTCCTGTGTCATGGGTATATATATGTTTTAGTGATGGTCTGTATGTTTTCTCACTGGACTGAAGCTTTCCCTTACAGGAAGGTTACTGCCTCTTGAATGACTAAAGCCCTTTTGAAAAGATTATCCCTATGTGAGAAAATTCTCTTGAACTTCATAGCAATCAAGGAACTCATTTTACTGGTCAGGTACTTCAACAAATCTGTACTGTTTGGCTAGTGTTACAACACTTTCACTGTGCTTACCACCCTCAATCCTCTGGTTTAGTTGAACGCACTATGGCATTATTAAGACTCAATTGGAAAAATTTGTAGAGACTCTCCAAATGCCTTAGCCCAAAGCATTGCTGTTGGTTCTTCTAAATCTCAGATCCACCCACGTTGGAACTCATAAACTCTTGCCCTTTGAGATAGTCACAGGATACCCAATGCACTTGGCTCCTGTCACAGCTGATAAAAGGAGATGTACTCCAATATTGCAAAGGCCTAATTGCTTCTATTAAAATTAACCATGTTTTGGTAGAGCGATCTTTTTACAGTGAGCTCCAGGGAGATGATGACCTTAAACATCACACCTTGCAACCTGGAGACTTTGTCTATTGAAAAAGACACCTCCAAATAACTCCCTTCAACCTTACTGGAAAGGTCCCTATCCAGCAATGTTAACTAACTTTTGTGCCACAAAACTCCTGGGAGTAGACTCTTGGATCCATGTAACACATCTAAAGAAAGCACTAAACCCTGACTGGACCTGCACATCACCTGGTGACCTAAAAGTAAAGATTTCCCAAAACTGAAGAAGACAACATACGATGAGACAGAACCCAACGTGTCTGGACTAGGCCTGTTGGAAGTTTGTCTGTCAAACCTTAGATGATGACGCAACACTTCAGATGATCTCCAATGCCTATGATCTTGATGACATAAGGACTTCTGAAAAGAAAAATGCCTGAGATTTCTCCCTCCTACCTCTTATTGTTACTCAAATGTGACCTCAGTAAGTTTCCAGTCTGTGCACTTTCCCTCCAATGGTGGACGTGACACCCAGGAAAGGTCCTTCCTGGCATCAAGGGACAAAAGGCTGCTGAAACTGGAAGAACCTGATTCTTCTTCAGCGAAGCTTTCGGAGAAAGATATTGACCAAAAAGGTGGAGCATGGAGATTAATAAACAGAAACCTCATTAATAAATTGAGAGTTGGGAAGCCAAAATGGGGAGCTGTCATGCTTTACTTCAATAGCAGAGCCCAACAGGAAGAAGAAAAACAACTTCTTGACCCACAAGAAGAGCAGCCAATGAGATACTGTTACAACTCAGCCAATAAAAAGTCACTCCACATCAGCTCTCAAGTACTACCATGGACTCTGTTTCCCCTCTATAAAGGAGTTTCTCCTCTCATTGTTGCTGGAAACTTGCACGTGGCTCACCATGGTCACCATGGTCACAGATCCTGAATTGCAGTTCTTTGCTGATCTTAATAAATTTACTTTTGCTGGAGAAATAGCTGGCTATCTATTTGTTTAAGGTCAATACTAGTTAGCCTGACTTGTTATTTTCATTAAGAATAATGAACAATAGTAAACAAATGTAGCTTTCCACAATCTTCATCAAAGAAAAGGTGAAGTTGATACGCAAATATATTCTGAATTCATGTTTTTCTATTTCATATATTTGTACTTTTCTAATGTGAGTTTGGTGGTTATGCTGTGTAATTAAATACACTGATATTTACAATGGAAAAAACACATAATTATTGCATATTTCACAAACTACCCAAATACGCATTAGACTGAGGATGGTTAAGTGAAAAAAATTAATATAATTTATTATGACAGCTGTTGATATTGAAGATCTGAATCATTGTAAGCTCCTCAATTTTAATTGTAGTTCATAATTAAAGTTATATTAACACACATTGATAATGTAGTTAGATAATGTTACCTTGATTTGTTGGAAATGTAATATATTGCTTAATAGATATGTCTTATATATAATGCATAAAAATAGCTTTCATGGAATTACAATAAAACAAATGATAAATAATACTACAATGCCTCATTGTTATGAGCAATGATCCACTTTTTAAAATTCAGGTTATGAGAATTTTCATGAATGGTATTATACTAACACATCTCAGCTTTACATGCACGACTTCTAATGGTTTTGAGGCTGTTCATTTCTCTGCACCCTCTCTTTCTCAGAGTAAAGCTGTTTAAACTGATTGCCTCCATAAATGTCTCCCAAATCTGTGTCCTCAGCTCAGTCCTTTCTTCTGAGTTCTAGCCTTTCATTTCTGTGTGGACATGTTTCTTATTGAACATTATGCTACCATTTTAAGCACGGTATTTTAAAAATATAAAATATTTGACCACAGGACAGTTTCCCTGCCTTATTTCTTGTATATGCCAAGAAACTAATTTTCTTGTAGTTACACAGGCTCAGAACTTTAGAGATAGATTTATCTCTTCAAAGCTTTATTTCTCTACCACGTTCTATTACTTTCCCTTTGTAAAGTTTCACAGGTTTGACTATTTTGCTATATTTCCGAAGTGCTACATTGATTGCAGCCACTTTTTGTAACTATTTTCTTCTACCAGCTTTCCTGCCTGCAAAACTCCCCTCTGAAAAATATTGTATATTAGAATATTCTTCCTAATTATGCCTTTTCCTTCTCTTGAATAACATCTCATTCTCTTTAGAATAACTTTCAAACTCTTTGCTCTGATGTGCAAGGCCACAATTGGCCTGCCCAAATGCAGACTTTTCTACCAATCCATCATTCATTTATAAAAGTGCCTCACTCCAGCTAAATTTGTAAACCATTTTTACCTCAAAGGCGTCCCATTCAGGTGCCCTGCCTCTTTTTCTACTTATTTGAGTTCCAGCCCTCATTTCAATGTCTGGCCCAGGCCCATATGAAAGCCCCTTATCTTTGGATATTTACAGTGTTTATTTCACTATTGTTTGCCATAATGACACCATACCTTGCTCCTCTAACCCTCTCCCCACAGATGACCCTTTTGTTGTGGGTGAAGGAGATTGGCCCTGAACTAACATCTGTTGCCTATCTTCCTCTTTTTGCTTGAGGAAGACTGTCTCTGAGCTAACATCTGTGTCAATCTTCCTCTATTTTATGTGGGATGCTGCCTCAGCACAGCCTGAGGAGCCGTGCTGGGTCCACACTCAGGATCTGAACCTGAGAACCTTGAGCACCAAAGTGGAGCCTGTGAACTTAACCACTATGCCACTGGGCTGGCCCCTTCTTATTTTTCTTTTGTGACGAAGATTCACTCTGAGCTAACATCTGTTGCCAATCTTCCTCTTTTTTTGCTTGAGGGAGATTGGCCCTGAGCTAACATCTATGCCAATTTTCCTCCAATTTGTATGGGGGAAGCCTCCACAGCATTGCTGATAGGTGGAGTAGGTCCACACCTGGATCCGATCCTGCAAACTCCCGGCTGTCAAAGCAGAGCACGCAGAATTTTAACCACTTGGCCATGGGGCTGGCCCCCAAGATAACCTTTTAATGTACTGTTATTTATATTAAATGCATTCTCAAAACCATGAGGAAACAAATAATAACAGCATGTTATTGAGGGCATTTGCCCATCATAGGCTCTCCAACGTATAAACCCCTTTAATATATTTCCAGAATTTCCCAATTTGTGTGTTTTGTCAGGAGAGGAGCTCACCTCCCATTATAGAAGATGAAATGGTATTTCCAGCCATTAGGAATGCCAAGGTATGGTCACAATGTCTAAACTTGGCCATCAATTTGCTGAATCAAAAATTTGAATCTGAAACTAGGGACTTAAGCACCAGCAATGGCAGCCGGGTCAGTTTCAAAAGGCAGCCATGTAAGCTACCAAAGCTGAGTGCCAACGTGGTGTTGGTAGGGACAGGTGGCAGCACTCAGTGGCAGCTGCTGTTATGTTCTTTACTTAACTAGTGTGTGGCCTGATATTGTTTCTGATTCTGGCTTTCTAGAGTTCCTTATCTAATCTCCTATCTCTGTGCATATTTTCTTGAAACTTCCTGACAATTCCTTGAAATACCTATTACCTTTTCAATGAATTCTCTCTCTGCCAATATTAGCTAAAGTTATTTTTCAGTTTTACAAATATGAATCTAACAAATGCACTTGGCTATAGTCAGACAAAGTATTTTAAACAGCAGAGTTATGAGGTGAATTGTGTCCTCCATGCCCCACACATATGCTGAAATCCTAACCCCCAGTGCCACAGAATGTGACTTTATGTAGAAATAGAGTCATTACAAATATAGTTAAGATGAGGTCATGCTGGAGTACAGTGGACCTCTAATCCAGTAGGACTGGTGTCCATACAGAAAGGAAATTTGAAGATGGATACATACAAGGAGAACATCATGTGAAGATGATCCAAAGCTAAGGAAAGCCAAATGTTGTCAGCATACTCCTAGAAGCTAGAGAATTGACATGGACTAGATACTTCCTTATGGTCCTCAGAAGGAACCAGCCCTACCGCCCCCTTGATCTCATACTTCTAGCCTGAAGAATGGTAAAACACTAAATTTCTGTTGTTTAAGCCATGCAATTTGTGGTACTTTGTTATGGCAGCCCTAACAAACTAACAACCAGTAAATCATATGTTCTCTTCCCTAAATGCAGGACCTTCTCTAGTCTGTGTTGCATGCAATCTGTGTTACCACAACCCAAAACATCATAGAATAGGATAATAACGCTTTTAAACTTTGTGTGTATTAGATATGAAATAGGTAAAATTTCTACATGGTCAAGGGGACATTTGTCACACAGGGACATTTGTTACTCCAAATGATAAAGTTCAGTAGAAACTCAGAAAGGGTATTTGTAGAGGGAGACAAGAAACTACCCTGGAGGAAAGTTGTTTTGAGTGGGGAAGGCACATTCTCTAGACTTGCAAGAAGTATTTGTGTCTATATTTCTCTGCCATCATCCCCATTGTTATCGTGATCTGCGAAGTGGGAGGAGAGATAAATGGGAGAAAAAGAGCAAGGGATAGATGTATTTTTAAATGGAGGGCATGGTGTAATCAAAAAGGAAAAAAAATTTAAATGCAAGAGATGGGGCATGTGTGAAGCGGAGTTTTGCTAAGGCAGAACTGGATGAAAAGCAAAAGCCAAAGAATGGCAAGTTTAAGTTGCGTGGGCAGTTTACTGTTCCAATGAACAAAAATGTATTCCCTAGAGTGAGATGATTTGAGACCTATGAAACTATTGTTGGTTCCAGCACATTAGCATCTGGCCGTATTGAGTGATTTCACAGCTTTAAACAAATCTACTGTTTTTGGTTGTTTTACCCAAATGAAAATATGGAGCTTGGCCAAATAAGCAGCAAGCAAAGGTAATTTTCTCCCTGTGACATGTTTTTTTCAACTTATTTTATAACCGCATATTTGAATCTAGTTACTGCTGGTCTTTGTATTAATCTTCAGTAATTTAGGGAGGCAAACTCGTGTCTCTAAGATGGGTCTTTAGGTTAAAGCAGGGAGGTTCAGATTTATTTGGGCTGCATGAGAAATGGAAGCTTCTGAGGAACTTGGGAGATGATTTTCTATGTCAAAATATTTAAAATATTAGAAGTTTTTCATTGGTATCAAAGTCACTCTCAGATAGTCACTCATAAAATACATTTAATCAAACTTTCTAACATTTCTGCTATCTATAGTTTTGTGTGAGAACAAATAAAAACAGAAGTGACAAGAAATATAAATATGATCACTGAACAGTGAGTTTTTGAAACAGAAAACTTACATGTTTCCATTCTCAACTTTTAAAAATAAAAATTACATGCATATATAGTTTTTATATGAGCCTTGTATGGTAAAGAGGCAAATCATGTCTATAAGATATCAATGTAAGAATGTGCTCCCCACGGCCCCGTGGCCGAGTGGTTAAGTTCGTGCGCTCCGCTGCAGGTGGTCCAGTGTTTCGTCAGTTCGAATCCTGGGTGCGGACATGGCACTGCTCATCAAACCACGCTGAGGCAGCGTCCCACATACCACAACTAGAAGGACCCACAACTAATAATATGCAACTATGGGGGCTAGCCCCGTGGCAGAGTGGTTAAGTTCGCACGCTCCACTGCAGGCGGCCCAGTGTTTCGTTAGTTCGAATCCTGGGTGCGGACATGGCACTGCTCATCAGAACACGCTGAGGCAGCGTCCCACATGCCACAACTAGAAGAACCCACAACGAAGAATACACAACTATGTACCGGGGGGCTTTGGGGAGAAAAAGGAAAAAATAAAATCTTTAAAAAAAAAAAAAAAAGAATGTGCGCCCCAAAAGGTGAAATTTCAGTTTGAATAAAACATCTTATATTTTATAGTTCACAATGCACTTTCACATGTAATTTTTCCATTGATACTGAGAGTAACCTCATAACTCACACAAAGCCAAGATTGTTATTTGTGTTTTATAGTAAAGAGAGAGACTCAAAAAGTAAACTTGTTTACTGACGAGTAAAGCACCATTGGCATCGAAAGCAAAGTTTAGGATTTGAACTCTCTTGCAGTTCACTCCATGTGACATGAAAGGCTCAGTTTGAAAGATCTGCCACCCAAGACATGACTCTGAATGGGATATCTTTTATTTAGAAGAAGTATATTTATTTTATGATGGTAAAAGCAAAACCAAACAAAAATGTGGTCATCATAAGTTCTATATGGTGCTCAGCACAACTACACAAATTATTAAGCACATTTTATTGTTTTCAGGAGACTATGATGTGTTACAAAACTATGCATATCACTTCCACTGATGCTGGAAAAACTCAGGAAAATATATCAGAACACAACATATAGGTAATAGATGCGATGGTAGAATGATGGAGTAAAAATGGAGGAAGGGAAATGAAAAAGGTGATGGTTGTGTTTAATTATTGATTTGTTTGCAAAATTCAATGTAATATACTAAAAGTGGGCTTTGCAGGCTACGGTTTTTGTTTATCCTTGCTTATACATGAGAAATAATAAATACTGGATGTCGTAGTTGAGAAACTAAGTTTATTTAGTAGAAAAAGGGGTCAGTAGAGCAGGGCTGTAATTTATAACACTAAATGAATTTAATTAGATCTTAAGATGCTGGCTTTTAAGAAATTTTATGGACTACCTGGTTTACATACTTCATTTTGTAAAGGGAGAAACTGAAACCCAGGGGTGTTTATGCTATGAAATTACAGAACTAAGATTTAAGTCCGATATTCCTGGCTCTTTGCAATTTCAACTACATCTTACTTTTGATATTCAATGGTCTCTCAGTGTTGAAAAAATATTTTAAGACAGTAATATTGCTGCTTCAGTGTTTAAAAATATTTTCTTTTGGCAAAGTGTCAATTTTGAGGAAAAATATACAAATACAAAACAACAACTTTGGGCCAATATTTCTCATGGCCAGAACTGCAATGAGAGGTAAGCTTATAGATGGCTGAGTCGAGAACAATGGGAATATTCTGAAGTATAATGAAGATTCATAGCTTAAACAAGATTTCTTCCCACTCAAGACTGAAAACATAAGCATGACATAAAATTATATTTATAAAATGTTCTTGATATTATTCAGTATAGAAGGAAATATATTAAATTTTGTAATGAATATGTTCAGCCTCTAAATAGGCTAATAAAACACACAAATTTAAAACATAAATAGCATACATTCTATTGTAGGAAAAAGTATGTGTAAGTTTAAAACTACTTGAATATAATGAGTTAGAATAAATGTATTTGGCTCCAAAATGATTAGTTCCCCGTTGTTTATAGTACACGAAATAGGATACTAATATAAATTAAAATGCTTTTTGATTTTAAGAAATATGAAAAGAAAAATATTCAGGTAGGGAGAAGTCCTTCAATATGAGAAAAGAAAAAAAGTTAAAGAACTACTATAACCTTGAGGTTTAAACTTCAAAAAGATCTCTCTCTGGGTCTAAAAAAAATAAATGAAGAGTCAAACTGCTACTTCTCTGCACCAGAGAAAATAAATTAAAATGTTTTCACACCACTAGAAGGACCCACAACTAAAAATATCGAACTATGTACTGGGGGGTTTGGGGAGAAAAAGCAGAAAAAAAAAAAAAAGAAGATTGGCAACAGTGGTTAGCTCAGGTGCCAATCTTAAAAATAAAAAAAATTTTTAATCTTAAAGATTAGCAGTTTAAAAAAGACCTTCTTATGGTAAGATTGATTCTGTAGCCCCAAGAAAGTATCATTTTGCTAAGTTTCAAACAAAAACAGTCTGGTTTCATGTTGATTTTATGACAACAAGCTTCTCCCTTATTTAAAGCTTTTCTTAAATTCTTTATTTCCAAAATAATGCTGTGCAATTAAAACTTCACGTTTTAAAATGAATCCCATTTAACTCTTGGAATATTTAATTTTCATTATATTGTATTCTCTAATCTACCGTTGAGTATCCTTTAGAAAATTCTCCCTGTGCTGCTTGAAGTTCTTTTAAGAAACACTTACAGTCAAGTTAAAAAATCAACATGGAGTTATTTCTGGCTAAATTTTATTTTTCTCTATTCACCTTTTATTCTGTCCTACAGGGATGATCACTGTTTATAATCTTGTAAACTTTTAAACAATCCTTATAAGACAGGGCTGTTTTGAGTGATCAACAGCAAGTGGAGAAGAGCCATTTATAAGTAATAAATGCAATATGAAGGGACTTTGCAATTTGCTAATCTCTTTCATATGCATTATCTCATTCAATCCTTGGGATATCCCTGGAGGTAGGCATTGTGATTCCTGCTTTATCAGGCAAGAAATTCAAGTCTCAGTTTTATGACTTGCCCAAAGTCACATCAAGTGTCACGAGGCCGAGCTAGGAAATGACTTCAGGTTTTCTGGTTCTTAGTTTATGTTTTTATCAGCAAAGCAATCATGAAAACGTACCGTAATATTGTCAGTAATTGCTTTGGGTCCCCATGTGGCTTCTCTATTTTAGTTTTCACTTTTCTCTTGTCAAATAAAAAACAGCTCCGGACTTAGGTAAGGAGAGACTTTATTCGAAAGCATTATTGCAAGAGAGCGGAAAGGGACTATTGCAATAGGGGGAGGCAGAGAGAGAAGGGGACTATACAACAGCGGAATCTGCAAGCATCTCAAAGGTTAGGTCAGCAGGGCTTTTCTTCAGTCAGAAGGGGTAACCAAGGCTCGACAGACCAGGAGTGGGAAACAGATGAGGGAGGGTGGCAGGACTGAACAGTAGATGAATGCTTTACCCTGAAATTAGTCTATTTTCCAGAGAGACCTTTAAGAAGGGGTCGTAGGCTTGCTTAGGCAGAGGCTGGGTCAAAGTTCAGGGGTCTGGGGGAGGAGAGGATCTTAACCAAAGTTTGGGTAACAAGTCGTTTTGGTCCAATTGATCAGCAGGGACAAACAATTCAGCCAATCATTCACAAGGAAAAGAATGGGAATTTGAAGGGTCTGTCCTGGCTTTTCATAAGGAAACACGGGAGCATCTGAGAGTCTAATCTAAGTCATAGAGGGAAGGAAGGTTTTTTTGAACGGGGTTAAAAGGCACAAACTTCCAGTTATAAAATAAATAAGTCATGGGGATGTAATGTACAGCATGGTGACTATAGTTAATAATACTGTGTCACACATTCGAAAGTTGCTAAGAGAGTAAATTAAAAGCCCTCATCACAGGAAAAAGAAATTTATAACTATATAGGGTGACTAATGTTAACCAGATATATTGTATATTGCATGTATTTTGCAATATATACAAATATTGAATCATTATGTTGTACATCTGAAACTTATATAATGTTACATGTCAATTATACCTCAATAAAAAAAATAGTTCTTAAAATATATGTTAAAAACATGTCACTCTTCTCATTTGTAATCATTTTTCCTGAGAAGAAAATACGTGGAAGCCCTGAGATCCACGACAATCTTTCCATGCCCTCTGGCACAGTGTCCTCTTATTTACTGCATCACACAAAGTGGTACATCTGCTCCTAAGGTCTGGTAGTGCATGTCAGGGTGGGGTTAGCGTTTATGAAACACATTGAGTCCAGGAATGTTGAATAAATCCCAACAACCATGAAGCTATTAAATCAATATAATTTCAGGTTCACTTCACTTTCTCTTCAAATTTACAACCATAAATATTTCTTTGTTTCTGTATGTTTTTGTTCTCCTTTTGGCAAAAGGAAATTGCTCTCCACCTATGGATATTTAATGCATACTATATCTTTGTTAGACACTTAGAATTTGTAAAATATTATGCAAATGTAAAATATCTTTAGTACCTGATCTGGTAAAATTGACTAAGAGACATTAACTTGATACAGCCCAGGAGCTCAAATGTTTTGTTGGTCTGCAATATTTCAAGCTACAATCACTCATTGGTCACATGTTATTAGAGCTGCTTCATGTCGGAATATGGATAATGTTGACTCTTCAAAACTTAGCTCATACTTCACTGTATTCCAAAAGCTTTTTTGCACTAATAATACAGCCAATAACTTTTTTCTCTCTCTTGTCTTTTTTCACAAACATTCTTCTATTATTTTACTCATCACACGGTCTAGATGTTTATTTATTCATTTATCTGATTCACAATTTTAATAAGCTCTTTGAGGAAGATGTGAGGAAAATAAGTCAGAAAATAATACTTGACACAAAGAATGTATTTTATACAGATCGCATTATATATATTTTTACTATCCGTGATCATGGCAGTGATGGGTACAAAGTAAGTACTGGATTATTTTAGCTTAACGTCTGTTTCTCTTTAACTCTCAGCCATAAATAATGATGATGATGATGATGATAATGAAGAAGAAAAGGACAAGTTGTACTGCACATTGTTTGTTTAATTATTAGTAAAATCTGAATAGGCAAGTACCATTATTTATGTCTAATTTACAGATTAGGAAACATGTATAGAAGAAGCAAAGTCGCAAGAATAGCCACATAGCTCAACAGTTTGTGCCATGGGCATATACGTCTACCATTTGGCTTTGCTACCAACAAGAGCATTGATTTAGGCCAGAGAAAGGAACAGCAAAGACTTGTTTTAGTATTTCTATAAAATTCTCGTTTCTTGGTTCTGAGCTTCCTGGGAGGACAACATTATATACATAAGGTTTAATTTTATTTCCTAACTTATTTTACTTTTGGCTTTATTTCCTCATCTCCAGTTTACTGTTTTTAGATTCAGTAGGTATTTTATAATATAAATAAGGATAATAAAATTAACTCATATTTATGCAAAACCTACTGTGTGCTGGGTACTGTTCTAAGCATTTTATATGTATTAATTCATAATTCTTTCAACTCAAGCCATGGGACCTCTAATCCATATTCTTAAACATGGCACAATACAACCTTTCTTAACAAATGCTATACAAATCTTTTGTTTTGTTTTGTTTTGAAATGAGGGAAGAATAAATAAAATCAGTTACTACAAAGCATTTTTTAATAAAACGATGAATACTACTCCAGGTCATAGGACACTGTAGCCATTATCTATCTACGTTTTATATTTTTTATACTTATATCAGTAATTAGGCAAATGGAAAAATGTGAACGCTAATAACATGTACTTTAATACTCCATCATCCAGAAACTCACGCAAGTCCCAGCAGGCAGTGTACTCATTTCTTATTTTATTCAGCAATTATATTAAGTAACTTCTATTAGTCAGGCACTGCCCCAGTTACTTTGGATACAAAATAAACATGACAGATTTAGTTGTTTCCTTAAGTGGAAAAGAAGACAGAAAATTAAACAAATCCCATATTTCTAGCTTGTGACTCCAGAGAATAATATAATGGTCGCTGAACAAGAACTTTCAATCTAATGAACAGCATTTGTAGTTAAGATGAATATATTATTCTTGATGTGACTTCTTCAGCAAGGACCAATTTTTTTTGAAGTTATAGAGACCTGGGCAATAATTGTCTGTTGAACGCTCACCTTACACAAAACATCAGATGATCACAGGAGGAAAAGGACACAGTTTTGGCTTATATATAGTTTGAAAGATTAAATGTGCGTAATATTAACATCGAAAGAGCTGTTAATGTATGTAAAGTTTAAGCAATAAAAAAATCATGTGAAAATGGCAAAATGCTAAGGAGAGAGTAAAACTTCAGAATATGGTAGAGTTTATCAGGAAAAACCTCCCAGTATATGGGGCTGTTTTATAATGAAACTGAATAATATGAAATTACAGAAGAGATAAAATACGCAAGAAAAAGAAAATGGCATGGATGAGAGCTCTGAAGCAGAAATTTAGGATGATTGTTATTGAGGGAAAAGAAGCTCTGCACTCTGTTGGGAATAAGAAACCAATTTTTTCAAAGCTGAAATATAACAGATCAAAAATATTATATCAAATAATTACACGTATTGAATGGGGGATTATCACCTTATGGTTTATTCTTTTCTCATTTCTACCTCCAACAGTGATTTATTGAATCTTCTTCTTCTGGATCTGGCGATACCTCAGGTAGATCTTTGTGCATCCATTATTGATTTGCTCACCGTGCTATTCTTGACATTTCTGAAGATTTTAGTTCCTCTCAGTTCCTTGAACACTTCTCCTTGCTATGATGTGTCCTCGCCATAATTTCGCCTTTCGAATCATCTCTCTGATCAGCACATCCCATCATTCCAGATCACTCTCTTGTTCTTTGATCTCCTTGGAGCTCCAGTTCATCCATCTCACCATATTTTTGTATCTCTCATCTGTTTTATGTCCTCTATTCTTTCTTTTTCCAGGTCAAATGTCATAGTCAATTGTTCCTAACATAAACTCCAATATCATTATAGGTCTATATGATACACACAGTATCATATAGATCATTATTAACTTTTCTCCCAGATCTAATCTTTCATTATTGTAAGCTTTCACAATTCAATTTAAAAGAAGGGGAAAATATGGATCCAGAGAGATGATTTCCCAGAGAGAAATAGAGCAAAGCACTGACTGAGGTAGCAACCCACTCGCATTTATGACCGCAAGAATCAGTACTTCTGTTCTCTAGAAAAAGATCAGTGTAGAAGAGGATACGCAGTGCTATATTGCTTACTAATAAGGGCACCATTATCATCTCTAACTGTGGCTTTCACTTCAGCTAAATGCGTATGTTTTTTCAATGATACATACTGTAAGAATTCTGAACTTTTATGTAATAAAATAACATATCCATCAATATTTATCACTGTCTAATTTGTACCATTTTTCATTGCACTAGAGAGACACATTGTTTTCAAATATCTGAAAGCAGCCTTAACGTTGTGCAACTTTCAAACACAGACTTGGAGCGCTCAAGTGCAAAAGCTAGCAGAAAACTGATTCTCTAGGTATAGGACTCAGACAGTGTGAAATACAGCGGTGACTCCTTCCTGTGCCCTACTCACATTCCTAAGTCCTGGATACGAGTGCTCAGTTCTGGGAAGGAGGGAAGTTCATGCACCTGTGTCACATAATTTGTCCTTTGTATGACACTGCTGCCAGCCAAGAAAGCTATTAATGCCAATCATCACGGCAAATGTTAAAAAATAGAACCCTGTCCAGTTAGAACTGTCCACGGACCAGCACCTCATTTTATCAACGTTCTGACATTCACAGTTTTCAGAGGGTAATGTGTTTTACTAATGTCTAAAGAAACAGGAATCATATTTGGGGGCAAAATGAAAATTAAAAATTAAACAAATTTACTTTTTAGCATTTGAAGCTGGACTCTAATTCTGCAGAACTAAATTTGTTAATATTTTTATCATTTTTTATGTTACTGAGTTGGTTTTTGTTGTTGTTATACACCTTAAGATTTCTGATGCTACAGTGTATCATAAAAATCAATTAGTAACATCATTATCAGTTTAGAGATGAGATTTTCCAGTTGTATTCTAATGGTGTAATCACAGAATTTAGTTCATCAAAGTAGTATGAGTTGAACAAATGAATATTTTCCAAACATAAGGAACGCACAAATAAGAGTAAACTAATGCATGTGGCACACAAAACTGGCATTTGAGGTGATCCTGTTACTCTAATGTGAAAAGGGAGAGAGCTTGCCACTGAGATTCGTAAGATGAAGAGTCATTTTTCATGTGGAAAGTTTGGCTGATTCACGTCTATTACCTAAAAGGAGTGAAGGAGTCTTGTTATCAATACTTGACTATAATCTTGCATTTACTTTTTTTCACTAATTGACCTTGGATGAGTTGTTAAAAATATAGCACAATCTAACATAATGAAACAACACCAAAGTAGAAGAGTTTACAAGTTTCAGCTTAAATCTTGTTCTCAGACTGGTAAGGATAAAAGGAATTAAAAATGTAGAATGAAACATCTGAACATTTATTAAATCGATTTTCTCTTGTAGATGCTCTGTTTTACATATACCAGTAGGTATGATTAGTAAAATTGTAAAACCAATAAAATAGGTAAACATTTTTTTAAAGTATAGAATAAAAATGCACACACTGAGAAAATCTTAAAATATGCAAATACCATATAGAAAAATATTTAAATACACAGTTCCACTGACAGTAGTCCTTGCAAAATTTTGCTATATATGCAGTCGTTATTTTTCTATACACATGAATCTCAGTAACATTGAGACTTTTGAAACAGAATAGAATCCCCAGAAATCCAAGAACATAATAAATAAAATTACATGGTCCTGGGAATGATTAAAATAGTGAATGAGGGGCTGGCTTCGTGGCCGAGTGGTTAAGTTTGTGCGCTCCGCTGCAGCGGCCCAGGGTTCGGATCCTGGGCAGGGACATGGCACCGATTGTCAGGCCACATTGAGGCGGTGTCCCACATCCCACACCTAGAAGGACCTGCAACTAAGATATACAACTATGTACAGAGGTGGGTTGGGGAGCCAAAACAGAAAAAAAATAGTTAATGAAAGTGACACAAATAATTATACTAAGGGGGACAAATACCATTGCACAATATACTGAAAAGTAAGATATCCAAGCAAATTATAATACAAATAAGAAACACTTTTAAAACTTTGCATAAAAATATCACTATATTTTTGCAGTAAGAGTTTCTCAAACAATACCATGGCCAATATTTTTAAAACTTTTAAAAAATATTCTTGCTAAATAAATAGTGGTATTTAATTCTTCTTTTAATTTGAATTTCATTTGAATTTCTTACATTTGGGGTGAAAGTATCCATATTTTAGTGTCATGAATTCCACATTCTTGAATATTGTTTTTAATAAATGTTTAATTTTGTGAAATACAGATGAGTGATGTTTTTAAGTAGTGATATTTTGAAACCTTTTGTCACTGAATATTTTATACTGCCTTTGTAGATGACTGATAGTTTGACTATAAATAGAAGTCTTGGATTACAAGCCCGTCCCACAAAGCTTTCCCTCTGGTTTTTGGATTATCACCCTCCCTTGTTGCTTTCCTTAAACTTCATTACACCTTTGTAACTAGTGCCTTTATTAAATTATTCCCAATTACCCCTTTGTATTTGCCATTTATTTTCAGCCATTTGTTTTCTGCCAGGATCCTACTAATATTCCATACACAATAATGCAGGAAGTAATAAGATCTTCCCATTTAGAAGTCTTCATATCTCAGAATGTTCAAGTTAGAGTTTGCTCACTTAGCTTTCTTCCAGAGAATTCTGGTAGTACAACCTATCATATTGTAACCCTGGTTTAAGGACAATTTGTGGTTTATTTCTGGTGTTGATCCATCCTTCACGTTCTTGGTCAGTTTCCTTTTTTTGATTTTAAATTCCATGCTTAAAAGAATGGTTTATTAATTTATAGATGAATATGCTATAAATGTAGAAAATTAATGCTTATATACATCTATAACAAAGCACACATATATATTTACTTTATGGAAAAGCATAAATAGTATAAATAGTAAAAAAGAACTCTATCTAATCTGTCCACGTATCTATATATTTATTAATATTTGTATGTTTGTGTATATTATGTGTAGATATCTAAAGAATGAAATTTTTTGATCAGTTTATTCCTAGCTGCTATATTTTGTTGTGACTGTTAACAAGATTGTCATTATAACTTTAAGTGTTTATTGTTGGAACTTAAGGAAACTGTAATTTTATTTTTTTAATTAACAAATATATACTTTATATTAGCTGCAATGTTTTTCATTTCATTTTCTTGGATTTTCCAAGTATCTTATGGTTCCTTATGTTTGCTTTATTAGTATTTTGCTCTAGATGCTTTAGCTAATTTTAACCAATCATAAAAATAAATATGAGGCAATTAATATTGAGATTTCTCACCTCACTTATGTTCATTGTTTTTGAGATTTTTTTTAACATACTCATATTTGTTTGTTTCAAAATATTATTTTAAAATTTCTTTTTAAAAGCTACATACTATTCCATTAGATATAAATAATATGTAATATGTATTTTCTCATACTTTCATTTCACTATCCTTTTCATCAATGTCTTTAAAAGTATCTCAAGTTTATTTTCTACTTGATCTTCATTTCTGCTTTCTGGATATTTTATTTTAGATTTGTTAATAAAATTTTATTTTTCTCCTACTGTTTGTTTATATTGATTTATCTTTTCTCTAATTATCTTTTATGAATCTCTTATTTATATTTTCAATTTCATAAATGTATATTTTTACACATTACATTTTACTATGGATTTGAAAACCTTAAATTTCTTCTGAATCTCCGTATAAAACCTTTTTGTTAGGAGCTTTTACTCTATCCTTTATACTAAACTCCACAGAGACTGTCTTCCATGACCACTTACATTTGCATAACTTGAATATGTTGTCCAAATTCCTCAAATGCTACTTCTCAATGAGATCTACCATAACCACTGTAATTTTGTTTTTCTTTTTTTGGTGAGGAAGATTGTCCCTGAGCTAGCATCTGTACCAATCTTCCTCTATTTTGTATGTGGGACACTGCCACAGCATGGCTTGACAAGCTGTATGTAGGTGGGCACCCGGGATCTGAACCCACAAACCCTGGGCTGTCAAAGCAGAATGTGTGAATTTAATCACTACACCACCAGGCTGGCCCCCCACCTCTGTATTTTTTTATTGTAACTTTTACCTCTCTGACTTTTCCAGCCTCATTTTACCATGTCATACTGTTATTTTCTTCATAGCCCTTATCCACTTGGAAGAGTATGTAATTTGTTTTGTTTACTGTTTAGATTTCCTCCTTACTTCCCACTAGAATGGAGGCTCCATGAATGCAGAGAAGGCTTAGACCTGTGCCTGGAACACAGTAAATGCTCAATAAATATTTTAATTCACATGATTAAAACTCTGAAACCCATCCCAGTCTTACTGAAAAAAAACTTCTGGATATGGATTCTGGGATTCTGCATTTTACATAGGTTCTTCTCAATGATTCTTATTCACAATAAAAATTTGGGAATTGTATCCTAAAATCAGAGAACTGAATGATGTGCAAGTGTGTGTATTTTGAAAAGCTGCTCTGGTGACTCCAATACACTTCCCATCTTCTTACCCTCATTGCCCTGGTGGATAGTCAATGAGCGCAGTTCTGTTGTTCCCAGATAGGATCTACTCCTGAAGTCAGGCTTGTTTTCTGACACTTGAAATAAGTTGTTTCCTGCTCAAGTGGTCATCAATAGCATTCAGAGCTGCCAGGTCTAGTCCTGCCTCTGACCTTGCCTAGATCACTTACCTTGGTCTGCAATACTGTGTTATCCACTAGCTTTGGGAACCTCACAAGCTTTCCTGCTCTGTCATTTTCTGGACTCTCTGGCCTAGATATTTATGGTATGCTATAAAAAGAAACAGTACCCCCCAGGTGGCACTGTCTTTTCCCTACTTACTTCTAGATAAACTAGGCTACTTTTTATGTAAAGCAAATTATACATGGTACACTTTTTTTTCTGTAAATCAGCTTTGTTCATTTTATTAGTGGAGTCTTCCAAGTAATTATGCATCTCTTAGCTCTAAATGTTTAAACTTTAAGCTCTCTTTTTTGTCTTCCTGGGAATCATAGGGAGACGTTGGGGGAGGCTGCATATTAGGAACTGTTCTCGGATGCCATGTGAAACCAGACATTTCCCGTGATATAGCTGATTGGTATTGATGTCTCACGAGGAAGTGAACTATTGGTTTTTATTAATGATATATTTCAAAATACTTCACGATCAATATAAGATACTACCATTGTTGATAAGAGATATTTAACTTGAGATTGGTGAGATATGCTAACTAATGAAAAAGACCAAAATGTCAAGGGCAGTGCCAACAGGATTGATATCAGAGTACATCTCTGAGGATTGTTTTGTTTCAGAGCCAGCATCTACAAATTTGCTAATATTCTTGTGACTGTTAATTGGCGTAAGAGTAGTGAAAAAAAAGATATATAGGAATTTTGGTGAGTATTATATTTCATGATATTTCTGGTGTTTTAACTCAGTTATACAATTTCTTAGTACATGAAAAGCTGAAGTGTTCAGTTAGTCCTTAAAATTTACGTCAAATCAACATCATTAAAAGGCTTCTACTGTGAGCCAGATACTGTGCCACAGACTGCGAACACTATGACAAATGAAACTTCAAATATGTAGAAATCTAACATAGGAGACATAAGCAAATGCATGCATGGCAGTGTAATAAGTAAAATAAAAGGCACATAAAGTCTTTAGGGGTGACACAAAGAAAGGAACCGTCAATTCTCATTCAACGCATGAGGTAAAGATTGAAAGAAGAGAATATTTAGGTCCAGGGAGTGTAAGAGAAATAAGTAAAATACCCAAGCACATAACGCCCTCTAGTGCCAGAGTTGGAACTGCTCAGAGATGCCAAGGCTCTCGATGGAGTGCTCTGACTATACAAAACAGCCCTTCATCATTGTCTTTGGCATTTTTCTTTTCTTTTTAAGTGTAAACTGAGTATATTTGATTCCTTATTACATATATAAAAATATAATAAGATAAGCCCATGGCAAACAACATGTAAAGTATTTAAAACTGTTATCCATTCTAGAGCAATTCTTCAGAGAAATACTAATCCATGGATTTGCATTATTATAAAAGATTTTTTAAAAGTTGTTATACAAATTTCTTATCTTTATCTTTAAAAAATCTTATTTTTTGTCTTAACTCCTCTATCTTTAGAAGAGTTTTATCTTCTAAAATTATGTTAAAGGTAAAAATTGCCATACTGTAATTATAGCTTTAGTAACATTGTTATCTGGTGCTTAACAGTAGCATACTATGTGACAACATTTATAGCTGAACAAAGTTCAAGAATTTTTTCTGGATACTTATGTTTGAGAATTTGTTGTGTTCAAGAATCAAGATAGTAATAATAGCATAAATTTTTTAGCTTGTGGAGTTTTAAAACTGTAAGAGATCAACTGGCTTATCTTAAAAGACATTTACACAAAAAGAATAATAAATTTAACAGTATTTGTATCTAAATCACTTATTTTGTCAGTTGATCCATTAAATTTTGAGGCATACTTTCTATGGACAAGGATGGATTTTTGTTAGTGGTTCTAGAACCCTACTGTTTATACCATAAGTCACTTTGGTGGGCAGAGCATAATTCTGGCACTCATAGTCCAATATGTTATCTTGCAGGTATGTTTTGTGGTCTGGAATCCTAATTTTATAATTTTTAACCAAATAGTTTTTGTTCAGATAGTAATAAAACTATGTTACTAAACACTGTTTATGATTAAGTCACATTGATTATCCTCTTAAAGCATACAAGGGACTTTTTTAGGTATAGGCAACAATCCTGTCCTAGTTTCTTTTCTCTATTTGAATACTAATTGGAATATTTTAATACTATTTGAAGTATAAATGCTTATGCTGCATTTTGTGCCTTTGGATTAACAGTCTTGTCCTATATTTTTATAGCTATAATTTAACAAGTCACATGTATCGATGATTAGCTCATTTGATTAGAAATATTTCTAATCACAAGAATATTGCTAATCACACCAAGTGCATTTTTGCATTATTGTTTTGATTCCTTAATGAGCATGTTAACATTTTTAAGCAAATAGCTTCATTACTCATTCAAATTTTTGTTTTCTTCCTTTATTATTTCAACATTTCTTAATCACCAACTATGTACAGAGTGAAGCGTTACTATATTTTGGGGGGATAAAATAGTGAGTAAGATAAACCAATTCCTTGCCGTTATCAAGCTTTCATTTTAATATCTATATATATATATAGATATATATAGATATATCTCCACTATGTGAGAAAACAACTTTAAGAAGAATAGAAGAAAAGGAAATAAAAATAACAAAGGATAATATCTTCCCCTCCAGACACAGGAATTTTGCAATTAAAGAATTGTCGTTAGGGGTGAGAATAATGGACACCCGCATCCAGCGTGGGAAGCAGTAAAACAGCCACGGTTCAATAAAGCACAAGTTGTTAGGCTTACTTTAAAGAAAATTATACTAAAAGTAATTCAGTAACATATATCAACAGCCCTGAAAAAACCTCTTATATTATCAGAATCATTGTTTTCTATTTTTAGAATTTATGCATAGACTATATTGGGAAAAATGTGCAATTATTGAATGGGAAAAGGTCTTCACTGCATCCTTAAAAGTGGTGTTAATATTTAAAAGATAATACTCAGGAATAAAAGCGTTATTAAATAAATTACGCTATGTCTGTGTAATTGAATACTGTTTATTTTCAAATTGTGCGCGTGAGCTCCCAGGGCTTAAGATCATGAGACGCAGATTCACCACATGGTTTTAGACAAAAAAGTTTATTTTAAATGCTATGTTTGGATTTAATATGAAATTTTATCTGAAAAAAATTATCCAGCTATTAAAACTGTTCCCTACATATATCTGTGTAAAATTAATACGTTTTGTGTTTATACAAAAATGATAATGATAGTCGAGTGTTCTTATAGTGCTTAATTTTAGAAGTAGTTTGTTCCAGGATTTATCAAGAAAAAAACCCTGAAACTTAAAGAAAACAAAATAATGAACAAAATGCTTGGTATAACTTGAATTAAGTAAAATCTTTACAATAATACCAGAATGAATCATGTTGAATATTTTACATAATTTTTCCTACCAGTTACAATATAATTTAAATATAATTTAAATTTCTGTGTTTGAATTTTACAGCATGATCATATGTTTCTATTTTTGCAAACTTTCCCAGATCTTAACTCATTTTCCCCCAGCTTCATTCACTCTTGATATTCAAGTCATTTTCCTTTGAAGTATCAATCATATCACCAGGCTGCTAAATGCCACCACTTCATTGCAACTGACCTTGCAGTTATCCAATACCATTTCCCTTAATTTCATGAAATCTTGCATATTTTATAAAATGTTTTACTTTCACTTTATAGAAATATTGCTCTGTAGTTTCATTATATTATTGAATGTTAGTAAAATCCAAAAATCAGCTGGGTTAGCCCATGGTCTATGTAATCTCATAAATGTAGGACTCAAATGATAGGTCACTGAACATTTCTTTCAAATATTTCATTTGATACTTGATGTGTTTCTGAAATTGCTGCTCTCAGTTTCATATTATAAGATATAATAATTGGTGTCAAGTTATAAGATGAATTTCATTCTGTCTTTAGGAGCAGAATTTAGACCAAAAGTTGGTAAATATAAGTATATGAATATTAAAAAAAAAGAAAAAACTTTGGGCAGAACTTGCTAACAGTAGATCTATGTATAGACTATGCTCTTTGTTGCAGGTATGGAAGCTGACTCAAGAACCACAGTGATAAAATCTATTGTAAGAGAATGTTGGAGCACAGGGAAGACTGCCCGAAAATATCCCACAATGGCATATTGATTACTTTGAATTAAAATTACTTGTTTTGGCTTAAAGTTTTCATCTTCCTCTCTCCTTCCCCCTGAAAGCAGGACATAAATCTCCAATGTGAAAGGGACCCTCCCCGCACCGGGAGGTAGAGACATCCTTATTACCAGAGCGAAGGAATTCAGGGCTGAGAAACCAGTATAGACAGACAATATTACTTTTAATAATTTATTACCTCAAGCCTAAATTCTGCTCAAATTCCTCACTAATTATGTACCCCAAACCTAAGTTTCTTTGTCCTGTCAAATCCTCATAACTTTGTTGTTCCTTTGTGTAAAAAGATATACAAACTGCCTGCTTTGTTCACTTTCTGAGCATTATTTTTATGATCTCCTGTACATATGTATTAAATTGTTTTCTCTCTTGTCAATCTGGTCTTGTGTCAATTTTATTGTTAGTCCAGTTATAAGAACTCAAGATGGGTAGGGGCGGAATTTCCCCTTCTCTAACAAGAACTAGGAAGCACCTCATACTTGTCAAGGATGGTGGCTGGGCTAGACAGTCTTAATTATACGATCCCATGAGTTTTCATTGGTTTTAATATGAAGATGACAAAGAGCCTGAAATCAGAGCTTCTAATCAAATTTGTGGGTTCTGTCCCAATCTGTTTTTTCCACTCTATACAGAAACATCATCAATCCTATTTTATTTTTTAAGGGAAGATCTTTATCAAAGCTCTTATTTTCTGATATTATTCTAGTAAATGTGGACAGTAGAAACAAGGTTCCTGTTTCATTTTTCCTTCATCATAACCTTTTGCTTTGCAAATAGGAAAGAGTTGAATCAAGGGGAAGTTGCTTTTCTCTTGGTAAGATTCTTTGATTACAAGCTACAAATTAGAATCCTACAGCAGGAGGGTATTTTATTTAAGCTCCACTGTAATAAATGAGTAAATAATGTCCTTGACACTATAATTCTGACTCCTTTGAGTAGCTAACTGAGGATTTAGTACCGATCCCAAAAGAGATAACCTGGGCAGCTAAATTAATGCTGAAAATCATTTTTATTTTCTTTTTCTAAACTAAAGGTTTAATTAACCTCTGCGCTTTCTGTTTGCTGATGAATGGCTTGCCTACCCTGAAGAGCTAGCTTCTTATCTAAGCAGCATCATCATTTCTTTAAAGTTTCAGTGGCCTCTGTTACTCTTAGAGGTTAAATTATTCAGAATCAGTAAAACACATTTTCAAAATAACTGAAAAAAATTACCTAATTATATAATAAGTATCTTACCAGAATTCAAAAATTTTAATATACTCTTTAATGAACTGTTTTCAATATTATTTTCTTTAAATTTACTGAAGCTGTAGATGTAATGGAATTCTGAATTAGACTGAGTTTTATGGGCATGAACATAGTTTATTCTGTACTACAGGTCATAATTTCATTCTATTATTATACAATTGGCTATTTGACAAAATAATTTATAAACTGAAGTAGATGTTCTCCTGATTTCAAGAATATTAAATGCATGAAAAAAAATCCACTGTAACAAAAGCCTTGCAGCCAAGACTTTGATGTTTATTATAATTAGATTTGTCAATAATTATGACTACCAATTTCAGTTGCTTGAATTCACCAGTTAAATAAACTTCCAATCTTACTTTATTTTTTTGAAGGCAATATTTTCCCTTCATCTGTCAACAATGAACTTGAAATCTTTGCTTTCATTTGGAGATAGCAATACAAGTGTAAAAACACTTTAGTTTCCTTGTTAGTAAGGATTATTTTTCTACCCTGGTTAAAAAAAAAAAAAAGGTAAATTTTGTTGCTTGCTTTTGTCTCAAAACAGAATAGTTTTCAGTTTCCAAAAGGAGATTTACAACCTACCTAGTCACAATATAAAGCTTTCTGTTACACACATTTAACTCCCTTTTATACAATGACCCAGAAAAATGGTCATTCTTGATCAGCAGAGGAGTCAGACACAGGTGCCACTTTAAAAAAAAAAAATCCTCTCTGAAGTTATGCAGGCGAGGAGGGAGAGAGACGGGGGATGCGGATGGGTTGGTAGTGGGAGAGGGTCTCTGATTTCTGAAAAGGCCAAGTAGGAAGGTACTCAGCTGGGTCTGTACAAATGCAGAATCCTTTATCAACATGGAGACTTGGGAATACATTATCCTGTAAAATTCCAAAAGAAATAAATATATCTTGAGTATATCAGGGCCTGAACAATAAGTATAATGTAAAACAGCCTAAGGAGGCCAAGTGAGCATGAATGTAGGACATGGGGGCGAGGGGAGCAAAGGTGGTAAGATGCGTGAGCGGGACAGCGGAGGACAGTGTATACGGAATCAATATAATTTTAAACTTAGTATTTTAAGGTATTATGGTTATGGACTCTATGTGAGATCCAGAAATATTCATTGATATTCTTAAGATTCTTAAAGTGAAATATCTGTTTTTTAAAACACATTATTTCATGTTATGCTTATCAGAGCCCTGCTGAATAGATAGGACCTGTACAATGTATGACACATATAGCTTAAACATCTTACCTGAAAGTCCATCAAAGGGAATCTTGCCTTCTTACAGATTATTTTTACTTATTTGCTCCATAGATAGGATGAAGATTTAGTAATGTCTATGTCATTTTCCTCTCAAAATAAAAATTCTACTTTTTGAGTCTTCCAAGACACTCAGGTTCATGTAAAGTTTTGATTTTTCACTATATTGATTGTTTTAATTTCTGACCCATGCTCCACCTCTGCGAGCTATATGTTAATTTTAGTGTGTTTATTATGTATGATCAGGTAGGATACATGTTGTGTACCATTTGAGCTGTGCATACCTGTGATAACAGTTCCAAATCTGTTATATACCTATGTACAGGTGTGTATTTCCCACGTAAATAATACTGGAACGTGAGGAGAAGAGACCTGTATCACTTCTGAGCTTAATAGGTGAATCATCTGTGGAACTTTCTCTGTGCTTCTCAGCTGGATGATGTCACAAGATGGCAGAACCAAGAGATCCACCCCACCAGGACCCTGGACTGAGATGCCATGTGAAGGAGGGCTCTCCATCTTCAGAGAATTGAGAAGATAGAAACAAAGATCTATGGATGGGAATTTCTTCTGTTTCTACATATGTTTGTGAGCATTTCATCAGGAAAACAAAAATGAAGTGGGTATTCAACAAAAGGAATTTAATATAACAATTTAATCGGAGGCACAAAAACAGTACTCAGTTACCAGGGGCCCTAACCTTCAAAGTCATCTGCTGTTGGAGTGCAGCTGCCTGCGAGGGACGAGGAGTCTGCTCTTTACAATCTTCCAATCTTAGTTTTTTCAAAGTTCTTGGTGATTGTGATAAACTCTAAAATAACCCATTATACACTAAGTATTAAGATCTTTACCTGAAACCTGAGATGTGTTCTTAAAATTTTGCCCACTGGGAGATTTCCTGTCTGAGTGACCCCTGATTGGGGCAAGAACGCAGCAGCAGGAAATCAATACTTTCTCCTCTTGTTATTGGATCTGGAGGAAAGAGTCCGTGTGAATTAACGAGTATGGGTAGAGCGAGAAGCAGCAACATAAAGACAGCCTGTCCTAGTGGAGGCTATCTCCTCAGAAAAGAACTTGTGTTTTCTAAACCCACTCAAACCCGATGTCGCATATCCCACTTCTCCTTAACAATGGAGTTCTACTTTGCACTTCTGAATTTATGGTTTGAAATGGAATAGATATTACTCACTTCAGGTCTCATAGTCATGTCTCCCATAGGTATAAATTTAATTTCTATCAGCTCCCAGTATCAAGCCAAGAGCTGTCTCTTTAAAAAAAAAAAAAAAAAAAGAAAAGAAAAGAAAAGTGACATGTCTGAAAAAGTCTCTTTTAGGTGTGGTTATGGGCACATGGAACTGAGTGGTAGAATGTCCTACAATCTGCTAAATTTTTGAGGGCATGCACTGCCAAAGGAACCATTAACTGAAACTTCTGCATCTTCTATTAGCTTGAGAATGACTTTGCTTTAACTTTATAGTAATGATAGAAATTTCCTTTTGAAAATAATATATGAGTATAAATGTGAGTTAATTTAAAAAACAGAGATTGTAATAGAATGAATGATTCTCAGACATGACAAAAATTCTTAATAGTATGCAAACATATGAATCTAGGTACCAATGTTTTGAGATTTATATTTGATTGTAGACAAAAAAACTGGAACTTTTCTAAACAAATATTTTATTTATTTCTAAACAAATCTTATTTTATTAACATAAGTGAAGCTCAGAGGCTCCCTTGCCTTAGCATCCTTAAAGTCCTCTTCTCTCTTCAGAGAAGCACATTTCCTCTTCTGCTCTATTCCAACAGTAACCAGTGGGTCTCGTAGAGTTAATAATAGGGAGTAGTGAGGGCAGCATTTTGTCCGTGAGGAACATGGCGCTTGTTCAGAAAGCAGGCCAATGTCAGTGGGCTTCTGATATAACTGTTCTGATTTGTTTTTGGTAGGAAAAATTTTCCAAGTTCTCCACTGCTATATTTTCTTCAAAAATTATTTTTCCAGATTTAGCTGCTGAGAGTTATGGACATCAGCCTGGAGTTGAATTAAATGGTTGTTTCTAAAGGGAAGTTAACTTAGTGTTGACACTCCGCTGTAGACTATAGGTGTTACCGAACCTGAAGTGAGTTCGATCACTCGTTGAGCAGCAAGCCAATCTCTGACACCAGGTGTGGTGGAAGAAAGTAGGAATTTTCTTTTTACACAGCGCTGAGCAAGGAGAGAGGGCAGCTAACGGTCAAATCCCAAACTCCCCGAAGAGCTAAAAGAAAGAGTTTTTATTTGGGGTTTGGGGTAGGGGAGGGGGAGTATATGGCCTTGCTGGTCGGAGCTTTCCTACCAGCCTGTCTTTGGCTTTGAGACACTTGCAGAGAGGAGGGAGCCTGTGACCTTGCTGGTCAGCAGCTTTCCACCAGTCTGTATCTCTTTGTGGGGAGGAGATAGTCCAGGTGCTTGTCCTTGACGGTGTCTGTCTCCATGGAGGATAGTGGATTCTGGAGCCAGGAAGCCAGAGAGTAAGCAGGGAATGAGTGTTTTGGTTTTAACCCCATATATGCTGGGGTTAATGTAGGGAAACTGATATCAGGGTCGGTATCATAGGCATTCAGATTTTCTGGCAGAAGATAAAGAGATGGACAGAATAAGTACCTTATCTAACACAATAAAGATTCCTCCTCTACCTCAGCGAAGTAAATACTAGAATGTGATTCAAAACAGCCTGAATCTTGCAGACTTGACTTCCAACAAGAATTGTTGAGCTTAGAGACATATTTGGCCAGATGAATATTTTTAATTCATACTTTCTCCTTCAGACCTTGAATGTGATGATATATTCTTCAGCTCTGCATCACTTTTTTTCACTCTTACTCTAAATAAATCCAAGGCCAACTGTGACATTTGGACTTCATAAAATTTTGATGGTGGCCAATGGGTGCATAAAAGATAAGAAACTGTCCAAATAAGACCAGTCATCTAAAGAGGCCTCATGTATTCTGACACGATAAATATTAATGTTGTCTTATTATGTGTATCTTTTTGAGAGCTGAATAAAATTTTACAGAAAGACTACATATTGGGAAGTCAAAAATCATTCATAAGACATATTTGTGATTAACATGACTCCCTCTACTGAGATATTTTTGACATGAGGCCTTAGAGGAAAGGCCAAAAATCTTGCACGTCACCTTAAGATGATTTTTTATACATGACAAAAGTAGTTTGGTCAGAACTTCTAAACTTAGTACATTCCACTATATTCCAAAACAGACTTATGACTTGAGATCTTTTTTCCAGAGGCAGATTATCTCAGTTAATTGATTTATAAAATTGTAAAAAAAAAGAATGCTATGATAATCTATCTCATTAGATTAATGGGGGTATTAAATAAAGGCATGTGTATCTGACAAGAACTAAGATGAGGAAAAATAAAGATGTGGGTCTGAAAATAAGAGTTGAGTGAGTTTGAACCTCATAAATTAGGGGACATTTCAGGAACTGGCTGAGGTATAGAAATCAGCCTGGAATTTCAGAGCACCTCAATTGAATGATGACCTGATAAGTGAAAGTTGGGATTATGTTCTCCACTTAATTAGGATAATTGGCATAAAACAATTAAGTGGGAATGAATTCCTATTTAATATTTACTAACATGGCATGTTTTACCTAATTAGCGAACTATGTTCATATGCTGGGGAATCTGGCACATTTCTGTGACAGGTGTGCAGTGCTTGCAGTAATATAAAAATATGCAATATAGTTACAGTTTTATAATTTAAGATAAGAAAATGAAGTTAGCATGCTTTGGTTCCACATGTCATGTGCCCCAAGGAATACTTACACAACATCACTCTGCGTGAATGAATCACTGGTGAACCGTGGCTTACTGAAGTGCCTACGCATTTTCTTAACTGGAGGTTAGTGCTTTCCTGGGGGATTCTCCAAATGCTAGTCCCAAGCTTGGTGTTACATATCAGGTTCCTTGGTCAAAAAGAGAGAGAGATTACCAACAGGCTTGAGTTTTTTGAGGCTTTCTGTCTTCAAGTAAGAATGACTGCTAACATCTATGTAACCACTTATCAAGAAGGATCTGAGACAACCATAAATTTGTTACCATTGAGGTTATCCTAGAAAGACATAGATTCCAATGCATTTATTCAAACACTCTGGGAATAGGAAGGACAATCAAAGACTATATAATCTACTTCTAGATCTCATACAGCCTCTGAAGCACTGCCTACCCACTGACTCATGAGAACATTTCCTTACCACATATGGATGCATTCAACTATGTATGCAGTAACTATATGTTACAATATTACTATATGTCAGGCCTTCTGTTATGTTCTGTAGATGTAATGGAGAAGAGAAATTGTCCCCAAGCTTAGAGTAGTTTGAATTTCAGGGTACATGAGATTTGCTTATAAACTACTGTAATATGGCAAATAAATGAGAAGCAAAAATAAAAACAAAAACAGAATGCTACAGAACTAACTAATATCTTGTAATTTTGCACAGTTTGGACTTAGCAGGGAAAAATCCAACATCTGCTTTTCCGTACATACCCCCAAATGAGAAGTCCATTTTATGTATCCAAAAGCCTGCACTTTCATTAGAGAGAAATAAACATTCATGTGTGTGTGCAGGTGTGTGTATGTGAGTATGTTTCGGATTCATTCTGCAGAGTGATTATACTTGATCATCCATCTCCTTCTCTAATCTACTTTTGCTTATTATCAGCATTCATAGTTTGGGGAAACGTCCCTTATTACTCATGGGATGCAAAGAAGGGTAAATAAATAAATAAATAAATTCATCCCAGCAATATACTTGGGTCTCAGGTAAGACTAGATACAACATGTCAGACGTTACTGGAATTCTATAGCCATCTCTGCTTTTTCCTTCTCTTTGCTTGTGGCCCTGGTTTTTCTCACTGAAGTTTGGCTACCTAATTGCGTCAGAAAAACAAAAGTTACTGATAGCACCTTCCTTTCAAATCTTACTATTCCAATTTGGGGAAAGGGTACTTCTAAAAAAGAATTTCCACAATATTCTAGAATCTTAGACAACATATGACTCCTCTGATAGGTGAAGGACTCAAATATAAATAAATTTAAGTGGTCAATTTTGCATTGTCCCCTTTCTCGTTAACTAAGCAAAGTACTAAGATGTGTTTTGGAGGAATATGCAGTCGTTTGTTGTTTGCTGGTTTCTAGTTATACTTAACTCACTTTTGAGGATTTGGAACCTTGTGGAATTATACCTCATGGTGTGAAATTGCATGCTAAATATAAACCAAGTTTACAGACATGGTGCAGATATGCATACAAATTATCATGAATCCTTAGAAAAATCTGCCAGGTAGGCATAATTTTTTTCTTTATATTACATATAGAGAAACTGAGATTCAAATATTTTAGGTGGTTTTTCCAAGTCCATATAACATATAGAGTCATGCTTGTGTAAGCTTTTCTGCTTTGCTGTATCTTCCCCAGTATTGCTCAAAGAAACTTAATAGCTGAGAAAAATTGCCTTCAGTGCTGCCTACAAAGTAAGGCAAAAGAGACTGATGAAAATTCCATATTCCATAATTATAATTTCTCTTGAAATATTTATTCCCCTTTAATTTAATTTATATTGATATCCTATATGCAGTTCCTTTGATATTCATTTCAACTAATTTAAAATCCACTTAAAAATTTGATTCCAGAGCAAACCTTGCTGTTTTAGAGGTCACTGCAAATGCATATCAGTTGGCTCATCTAATGAATTAATCCACCCTGAAATAACCTTGACTCCCAACCATAGATTATTTTACTACATTAGAAGAGATTAGCATAAGCTTTTATTATAATTACTTACATTATTAACATGTTACTGATTAGCTATACACATTTTAAAAGATTATGTCTACAAAAAATATTTTAGAAAGGAATTAGCAACAGTGCACATGAAAAGACCATAAATGAAAAACTTTACTACTAGGAGATAATTGTCTTAAACTGAATAATGGTTACAATTTCCAATAGGATTTTATAAAAGGCAACTGGGAAGATAAAACAAATATAGGATTATGTTAAAAGGAAGAGTAGTATGATTTCAATAAAACTTGCCCAAAGAATTAACCTCACCAATATTTTCCTTATTGAGAATGGATTGTAAATTATTTTTAGTAAATGATCAGTTAACAAAGATATTTACATTTGTTTCCTAAGCATGCACTACATGGCTCACTTCAGAAAGAAAAAAACAAATTTTGTTGTATTAAGATGTTTATGGCAAATTAGTTGCTTTGATAAGAAATAATACTAAAATATAACATTTAGTATACTCCCATACAGATATATAGGACATGTATAGATGCAAGACAATATCCTAGATCTAGACAGTATCAATATTACATACATGCATGTATATGTATGTATTGTCCCCTTACTAGGCAGTTTATTCTCCAACCAAGAAAAACTGAAGGCAATCTGCTGGAGAATTTTCTCTTGCTCCAGGAAGGTTGGTCTTTTTGTTCCACTCACACCTTCAACTGATTGGATGAGGCCCACTCACATTATGGAGGGAGCTTGCTTTACTCAAAGTCTGCTGATTTAAATGTTAAGAAGTCTTCAGGGAATCATTTGGATGATTCAAATTTCTTTAGATATTAAAAGCTGCTGCCAAGGAAATTTGAAGCATTGCTTTCTCTTTTTCTTAAAGATATGACATTGGCCAATGTTTCTTGAAGACTGCTTATTGCCAGGCATTTCACTAAGGGCTCCAACAAACAAGACAATTCAAACTTATTACATTGATCTAAGAGCTGCATTTGTTGGGACCATTCTTTCCAAAACAGCTGCTGCATTGTTTAAATATTTGACGAACTTACTGCAGAGTTTAATTGCTTTCTGAATGTCACCTATTTGTTAATCTTCTTCTCTCTCTTTGTTAAATATTTTAACGTTTTTTAAAAATGTTAATCTCATCTGATAAAACCCTCACAGAAACATCTAGAATAATGTTTGACCAAATATCTGGGCACTCGGTGGGCCAGCCAAGTTGACACATAAAATTAACTATTACAAGTACATCCCTTGTCAATTTGGCATCCATATGCATCTCCTTAAACCATAATTAATCTGCCAGTAAAGAGAATAACAAAGTCATACTTCCACCTGACATGATACAATTATCCTGCTTACAAATGAAAATGTACCAACTCTTCCCCAGAAGAGGAAACAGAATACTTGAATGATCTTTACTCTTCTTCTTGATATCCCATAACTTAAATACTATGAAGTAAAGTCAATACATTTTATGTTTACATGATAAAGAGATTTGAAAGATATATATGTATATATATCTCCACATACATACACAAAACATATTAATAACAAATTAAGGAAGAAATACTCATGACAATTACAGTCCTTGTTTCTGTAACTGGCCACATAGTCTTAGCTGTTATTCATACTACCTTTTCCCAATATCCATTCCATATTCCCTTTGCCTTAAGTAAGCACCTCAGCCAGTTATGGTTCTTTACCTGGTGAGGTGACCCAAATCTTCATTTCTGACAGGTCTGGGCCCTTATCAGTCCAGCCTGGATTAGATTGTTGCAGTTTTCCTTTGACTTTAATCACAAAGCATGGTAAATGCTTGAATCTCCTGTATTCTGGGCATACTCTTCTTTATGTCCACTGTGGAGAAGTAGCCCAATTTCCCCTTGGTAGTAAAAATCAATAATCCCAGCCGGCACAGTAACTCCCTTCTTTGTCTATTAATTCAAAAACATGTGGAGCCCAATAGAGGCTGGACGGCAGTCTTAACTTTCAGTTCAACAAACCATTATTGTGTTTCCTGATGGAAGCATTCCTCCTTTTAGAATTAAGGCCTCTAGACAAGCAGAGTATAAAGTTGCAGGGACAGGAAGCAAAAATTTTGCTAGCAAGTCACTAGGAGTAATAGCAAGTGGTGTTAGTCTCATTTCCACCCTTTGATTCCTGAACCTATGAATCCTGGCTATGGGAAAAACAGCACCTGTTCGACGCTGACTTAGACCATATACAACCTGCTGGAGAATCTTGCTGCAATCTTGCAAGATATTGCCACCTATCTGGCATAGTAATAGAGTCTTCAAAAGGCCCTTTGTGACATAAGAAATATGTATTTGATCTATTTCCTGGCACACAGCTCTGAAAACTCTTGGAATCTCTGAAGTGATGCGTCTTTTTGTATGCTAATGAGATGCCTGGTGGCTGGGGGATGCTGGGTAGCCTTAGGATGG
The DNA here is from genome assembly GCF_041296265.1 of Equus caballus. Classification (NCBI taxonomy): domain Eukaryota; kingdom Metazoa; phylum Chordata; class Mammalia; order Perissodactyla; family Equidae; genus Equus; species Equus caballus. Next base: position 97,143,858 of record NC_091686.1, read on the forward strand.
GGAAGAGTTGCCAGCAGAACCAACCAAGTAGATAGAGGGCTGGAAGTTTCAGCCCCATTTCCAGACCTCTGGGAATCGGAGAGGGGCTTGAAGCAGAGCTACTCACTAATGGCCAATGATTTAATCACTCATGCCTACACAATAAAGCCTCCACAAAAAATCCTGGCATTCAGAGAGCTTCAGGGTTAGTGAACAACATCAAGATGCTGGGAGGATGACACGCCCAGAGAGGCATGGAAGCTCCACGCCCCATCCCACATGCTTTACCCTATGTATCTTTTCCTTTTGGCTGTTCCTGCGTTGTATCCTTTATAATGATAAAGGCATAATTCATCAGGAATACATAACAAACATAAATATGTAATGTCTAGTATACATGAACTAATTACAATTTCACATTCATAATTGGAGAATATAATACCCTACTATGAGCAATTGATAAGACAACTGGATAAAAAAGATAATCATGAGAGATATGAACCAACTATCAGTTATCCTGAATATATTAATAGTTAGTATAGCATTACAATTGACTACAATATACACATTCTTTTTTTGAGGGTTCATGAGGTTTTTTTTTTTTTTTGAGGAAGATTAGCCCTGAGCTAACATCTGCTGCCAATCCTCCTCTTCTTGCTAAGGAAGATTGGCCCTGAGCTAACATTCGTGCCCATCTTCATCTACTTTATATGTGAGACACCTGCCACAGCATGGCTTGATAAGTGGGGCATAGGTCTGCACCTGGGATACAAACTGGTAAACCTCAGGCCACCAAAGTGGAACCTGTGAACTTAACCACTACACCCTGGGTCAGCCTGAGTTCATGATATTTTTAACAATGTAGACCATATATTGGGCCATTAAGCAAATTTTGGTAAATTTGTACAGGATTAAATGGTGCAGAGCATGTTTTTCGACCACAATGGAATGAAAATAGAAGTCAATAAAAACAAGAAATCTAGAAACCACGCAAATATTTGGAAACTTAACTACATGTTTCCAAATAATTCACAGGTCAAAGAATAAATCACAAAGAACTATAGAAAATAGGTGGAACTGAATAGAGATGAAAATTCAGCATGTCAAAATTTGGGGATAAAGTTATTCTCAAATAAAAATTTAAAGGAGAGGTGAAGAAATAGAGACAGAAACTATAATCAGTCTTTGAAAAAGTTTTTCAATGAAAGAAGCAGAGAAATTATAAATTTAGTAGAATATTTAATAGAGTTCAATTGAAAATTATAACTCCAAAGCTTTATATTTGAAGATGCCATGTAGCAAATATTATTCAGAATTTAGTGTTAATAGTTATTAACTATTATCAGTTTTCTATTTAGTATGTGCTAAATATTTTATGAACATCATCTGATTTGCATCTCACAAAAATAGGTTCTAATTTTTGTGGGGAAATCGAGACCTAGCAATATTATATTATTTGTCTAATATGAGACCTTGTAAGTGGTAGGGCTCATTTTGGAATCCAGAGAGTGAAGCTCCAGAATCTAAGTTCTTCTCTTTCACGTCACTGTGCCTCACTCTAGTTACAGTGATCTTTGGTGGCATCCTACTTTAGAGATTAGGAAATACCGATTTTGCCATAAGGACAATGTGAAATCATAGAGTCTGGAAAATAAATTGGACCAGATCAATAACTTCTTCTAACCTCCACTGATTCAGGAACCATGTCTATAACATTTATAAATGATGGCTACCTTGCCACTTACATTTTTTCTCTTCTGATTATGAGGGACTACAACAGCTAATCTGGTTTATGGCAAAAGAAGTAGAGAATCCTTGTTACTATTATTCTAAAATCTATCTCTCTTTAATTAATTTATTAATTAAATAATAATCCTTTCATTAATCCTAGTTATAACTTCTATATCTATAAATGCATATTCTAACCTCTAGTCTATTAATTTTTAAACATTTGAAGACTTTCTCTAAATCCAAAACATTTCTCCCAGAAATATATGCATGCTGCTTTTCTTCTTCTGTTTTGGATAATTTCTTATCTAAATTTTATTTAACCAATCTTTTGTAGTGTCTTCTCTGAGACAATGATTCTGCTAAATGCTGGGGATGAAGACTACTTTATCCAAATCAGGCCAGTCATTGTAATGATCTTGATTCAATGCATCTATGGGCCTTTAAATGAAGACTTAGGCTTCCCTGAGCCATTAGTTCTATACTTCATGAGAAAAATCTCTCTGGGAAGTGCGTGAAAAGCACAAAATAGGCTATTCTGACAGTGTCAGGAAAAGAAGACCTGTCTCCAGAATTCTAAGTATATTTTTTCTATTTCTAACTTCTACAATGAGCTATATGCTGCACCTGCAGTAAATTTTGATGTACGAAGGTAATGTGAGCTGGAAAGTTATTTGAAATTGCACAGGAAAATGCAGATGAATAACAAGTGCACTGTGAGCAAGTGCGATGCAGCTGTTGGCACCTGGATATGCAGTGTGCTTTACCTTCTACAGATAATTAATCCACATGACCAGCCAAGCTTTTTGTTAACACCTTGTAATTTTAGCAGATGTGGCTTTTGGGGACGTTGTTTTTTTTATAGACGTTGTTTCCTCAGTTGATTTGGAAGAAAAGTAAAATAAATATTCCATAGATACAGAAGTAGATATTAATATGTTTACTAAATAGGAAATGCATTACAATTTTAATTTTAGGATGGGATAGAAAGGTGCTGTCGTTGAAAAAGTGATTAATGTCGATTTTAACATTGCATTAACTAGTATTGATTACTTTGCTGAAAGATATAAATGATTATTAGTAGACTAATTTCATAGATTAAAAAAATGGAGGGGCATAACAATGAAATGTTTGTAGTACTAACACACTGGTCATTAACCTCCCCTCTGCCCTGCAAAAAACTCAAGATAGAATTTATCAATGGCAAAATAAAAGAAAAACATTATCTCTGAGTTATGGCTCAATCTAAATCTTTTACCACATCATTCATGATGATAAGCTCATAGGCAGCAGTGAAAATCACGATCATGAACAGCTTTTCTATTACAGAAGATGACTTTTTGAGAGGAAAAAGACTAAATAATTTGAACAGCACTACTTAATTTTCACCAGAAAGGCTGAATTGAATTGAATATGCAGTATTGATTACTTATTCAATGAATAAAATTCATTAGTCTGCACATAAGTAAGTAGATGGCGTGACTTTTTGCTATCTCTAACTAATAAAAATAAGTTATATTTTCTTAAAATCCTAAGACATATCATCTGGTAGATTACAAGGCAAACTTGTGTCATGAATGGTTTTAAAATCTGCCCAAGTAAATTATTCATAAAAATTACAAAGTCCTCTTTGGAAGAATTGATCTCCTTCTGAGTGAAGTTAATATCTTGGTCTTATTGAAGCCATAAATATAGGAATATCCTTGTTTTTTGAATTGATGCACTATTTTTCTGTATAGTCTTTTCATAGATGCGAGAAGCAGATTGTGCAAGGAGGTAGCAGAAATTTTGAGGTGGGCTTAGCCATAGAAATTTCATTTGCTACATATAAATGGTTTTAAATATGATAAATATGTTCTGTTTTTGAATTCTTCTTGCAATTTGACCTGCCTCTTTGAGTGAGTTTAAAACATTTTCAGGATCTAAAAAATCAAGATTAAGGAAGAAGCTTATTTGCTGGTCCCTAATTCTCTAACATTGTCATTACCTATAGGGGAATGTCTACTTCATGTTGCTGTCTGAACCAGCAGAAGACTAGACTTCTCCGGACAAAGCAAAGTCACAAAGCTAGAAGTTATAATGATTCAATTCCCAAAGTGCTCATGGTTCCCATCACAATTACATATGAAAATTGTGAGACACACACATACACGCACACATATATTGGCATTATATATGTTGAGAACTAATTGAGAAAGAATAAGCATAAGTTAAATGTAGAACAAGGCATCTTATTTCTGATAAAAGCTGGATTGGGGGCATGAAATATATGTGCCGCCACAATAGTCTTTCTAATAATGAAACATACACATTCATTCACAGGCAGCACTATACAATTGCAATTCTCCCATTGCAGCCACAAGTCTCATATAATTGGCTTATTGAAGGAACACTTGGTTAGTAGCCATTGGAAGTATGATATTACAAACAATTGTGTAGGTGAATTAAGGATTTTATTCCTTATGACATCAATTTAGATATTTGAGCATCAGAATGTTTATGTACATTGTAAAGTAATAGAATGTTTTGATTTTGATATTTCACTGGTTGGCTGGTAGTTTGAAAGGATTAAGTTTGGGGCATTTATGTATTACTGCCATAGTATTATTGGAATAGATCCCTGATATGATTTTATTTCATTGCATAACCCTTAAATAGCTATTTTTGACAACGTAATAGGGAAAACAGAGTAATACTTAATAAATCACTCTCCTGGAGTATTATGAGATCATGGAGTGGAAAAACTGATTCAAAGCCATGGCAGGACCTTCTGAGGTCCAAATCAAACTGCATATCAGCAGCTCAGAAGGGTCCACAAAATACAGAGGATGCTATTTCTGGAGATGCCTTGTAAAGATGAGAGCAGGAGCTGGGCTGTCTTGATAAACTCCTGTTCTCTGCAAGAACAAGATGCCCCTCTGGCAAGCAGAGGCTTGTTGGTTAAGCCCAATATGTCAAGATGGGGGCTGGGAGGGGATGAGAGCTAGGGACTGTTAGAACAGACCTCTGTTTCTCTGTCCTCATAGTTTTAGGTGGAGGTATTTGTGAAAGAATAATACTTCTAATCCCTCTTTATACCTCCCTGTGATTATTTTGGCCAAAAAAAAAAATCTGCTTTCGCATAGCTGAGCTAATTTTGGGCTCTGTATTCTTGGAGCTGTCCTGCCTAAAAGATACATGTATCCTGAGGTGTTCTCCAAGAGCACTGAAAGCCAAATAGAGTTTTAAAGACATTGACATAAATTTCATATTATTATCAAATGTTTATATATTACTTTATAACTATGCTCCACAATAGTGAAGATAAGTAAACATTAAAAAGTTCAAATTTATTCTATAATCTAATTTGACAGAATTTCAGAGCTTAATATTCAACATTTAATAAGTCAAGAAATATTCTGAGTGTCCACTATTTTGTAGAGTCTGGACACATGAACAAAGTAGAGAAGAAAAAATGTCAAAGTACCTGTTCTCATTAAACTTATATCCTTAAAATAGTATTCAATAAATTAAGGTGGTACTAGTTGTTATTAAGATAAATGAAGCTGGAAATACAGTTTGAAACTGGAGAAAGGGTGGGTGCTATTTTGGATACTGATGCCACAACAGGCTACTCTTATAAGTTGACATTTGAGCAGATGATAAAGGAAACAAGGGAGTCATTCTGTTGATTGGGAAATGAAGATTTTAGGTACAGGAAAGAGTAAGTGTAAAGACCTTGAGATGAGAGCAGGCTTAGAGCGTTCGAGGACTAGGAATGAGGCCGTTGTGTTTGGAATGAAATGAATGAAGTAGAGGGTGATGGGGGATGAAGAGCAAGGTGCCCAGATGTTCCTTACGTAACGTTTTAAAATCACATTAAGGAATTCAGATTTAACTTTGAGAGAATCAGAAAGCTATTGCAAGATTTTGAGAAGAAGAGTGGAAATATGGTATATATTCTAAAAGAATCCAACTATTATGTAGCCACCAAGCCTCAGACTTGGCAAGGATGGAAGTAGAAAAACCAGTTAAAAAGCTATTGCTGTAGTTCAGGAGAGCAATATTGGAGGTTTGGAGGAGGGTAGGAGCTTTGGAGATAGAAGTATTATATTCTGGACACATTTCAGAGGTAACATTTTCAAGCGTGTTTGCTGTTGGTTTAGATGGGGTATGAAACATATGTATCAAGTTTAATTCCAAAGCTTTTGACCAGAGACGTTGAAGACTGGGAAGAGGTCTTTAAGGAGGAGACATATTCAGTATATCAGTTTTGGAAACATTACAGATGAAATTACCTAGTGTGATAACCAGCCCCCAAGATGGCTTCCAATGATCCCCGCCTCATGGTATTCACACCCTCACATAGGCTTCCACATTGTACGTGGGTTCGCCTGTATTGTATAGCATCTAATGGAAATGATCCTTACGTCACTTCCAAGATTAACTCATAAAAGACAATGCACCCACTGCTTTCCTCGCTTTCTCTCTCTTGTATCATTGCTTTAGGGAGAACTAGTGACTGTGTCCTAAGGACACTCTATAGAGAGTCCTATGTGATAAGGAACTGAAGACTCTTGCCAAAAGCCATGTGAGCGAGCCATCTTGTAAGTGATCCTCCTGTCTCTATCACACTTTCTGAAGACTACAGCTCTGGCCAATATTTTTACTGCAATTTCAGGAGAGACCTGAGCCAGAATCACCAGATAAGCCACACTTGTAGTCTTGACTCACAGAAATAATAACAAAAAAATTTTGGTTGTTTCATGGCACTAACTATTGAGGGTAATTCTTAATGCAGCAATTGAAAACTAATACAGAGTACCTGGAAGTGGAGTGCTGGTGTAACAAAAACCTAAAATGTGGGAGAAACTTTAGAAACAGGCAGTGGGTAGAGGCTAAAAGGACTTTGAGAAGCACGTTAGAGAAAGAGTAAGTTGTCTTGAACAGACTGTATTGGAAATATGAACTTCAAGTTGGCAACCAGTGAGGACCTAAAAGGAAGTAAGGAACTTGTTATTTGAAAGTGGAGGAAGAGGGATTCTTGCCATATAGTAGCAGAAAGTTCAGCAACATAGTCATTAGTTGTTATGTGGCAAGTAGAAAATACACCTAAAGAACTGGGTGGGTGACTTTGCTGGGGAAACTTGCAGCTAGGATGTTGAAGACAACATCTGATTTCTTCTTATTGCTTATAATAAATTGTGAGAGGAGAGAGCTACACTAAAGGAAGAAATTTAAACATAAAAGAATCAAGACGATGATTTAAAAACTTTTCATCCTCTACAGATGTCAGATGAGGTTAAAATTAAGAAAGTTTCTGAGCACAGATCAAATTTAGGGCACTGCCAGTAAAATATATTTCAAAAGCATAACTGAACATTTGATTTTAAATTCTTTTGTTAAATTCTCAGAAACTATGAGGAATAAATATCTGTTTTATGTCACTAAATAGTGAAGGTATCTAAGAGTACATTTTAGTCCCCCCCACACAAAACAAAGGTCCCCTAAAGTATTTATAGATATGCTTCATATATTCTCTGAATCAAATAAGAGAGCTTCTAGGAAACCTAAGGGAATCAAGATGAAAACATAGGAGGCTCCTGACTTTCCCTCTCCCCAAGAACACACCAAATATACAGCTACACACAGATCAATGCCCTCTGAGAGAAATTCAGAAAGTAGTTGAGTGACTTCTACATATTGAGTAATTGTGAAAATACCTACACTGAAATGAGTAGCAAAGCCTGAGTCACAATCTTGCTATAAATCCTACTCTCAGCACAGTGCCTTACAATCAAGAGAAAACACAAATCCCAGCTTCTCCCTGAGGAGTTAAGAATTTAGGCTACACATATGGTGCCCCAAATTTTACAGCTATCGCCTGAGGGACAGGTCCCCAAATCACCTAGCTCTGGTAGCCAATAAGGTTTTGCATTCATGAGTCCCACATGAGTACAACAAACAAAAAAACAGTTTTCAAATGGGAACAAGAGCACTCCCCATGGCTATTCAACTGGCTCAGCATAGAGGGAACAGGCAAAAATGCCCATTTCTCAATTTCTCCCTGGAAAGTGTTTGACTGCATACTTTCTAGCTGCTACTGAAAGCCCAGCTTCTAATCAGCCTGTGTCTAGGTGCTGACTGGGATCCTCCCAGGAGCCCAAAAGAGCCAATGGGTACTTCCCTGACATTCTTCCTTTGCCTCACTCCAACAATGAAACTAAGTCTCCAGATTCTCCTTGGAAACCCACACTGAGACACATTATAATTAAACTGTCAAAAGTTAAAGAGAGACTCTTGAAAGCGGGAAGATAAAAGACACTTGTTACATAGAAGTGAACCTCCGAAAGACTATCAGCAGATTTTTCAGCAGAAATCTGGCAGGCCAGAAGGGAGTGGGATGATATATTCAAAATGCTGAAAGAAAAAAATGCCAATGAAGAATACTCTACTCAACGAAGTTGTCCTTCAGAATTAAAGGAGAGATAAAGAGTTTCCTAGGCAAACAAAAGTTGAAAAAGTTCTTCACTACTAGACAAGCCTTACAAGAAATGTTAAAGGGAGTTCTTCATGCTAAAACAAAAAGACACTAATTAGTAATGGGAAAACCTGTGAAAGTATGAAACTTACTGGTAATAGTAAATATGTAGTTAAATTTAGAATGCTCTAATACTGTAATGGTGGTAGGTAAATCAATTGTAACTCTAGTATAAAAGTTAAAAGACAAAAGTATTAAAAAGAACTATAACTACAATAAGTTTTTATTGGATACAATATGAAAAAGATAAATTGTGGCAACAAAAACATAAAATTAAGGGAGGTAAAAATGTAGAGATTTTATATGCATTTGAATTTAAGTTGTAACTATAAGATGTCTTATGTAAGCCTCATGATAACTACAAAACAAAACCTACAGTAGACACAAAAAAGACAAAGAGAAAGGAATCAAAGCATACTGAAGCAAATCACAAAGGAAGAGTGCAAGAGAGGAAGAAAGGAGCAAATTTGCTACAAAATAGGCAGAAAACATTAACAAAATGAGAACAGCAATTTCATATCTATCAATAATTACTATAAATATAAATGGATTAAATCCTCCAATCAAAAAACAGAGTAGTTGGATAAAAAAACAAGAAATAACTATATGCTGCTTGCAAGAGACTCACTTCAGCTTTAAGGACGCATAGACTGAAAATGAAGGAATGGAAAAAGATGCTCTATGAAAATGGAAACCAAAATCAAAGGTAGCTATACTTATATAAGACAAAATAGACTTTAAGTCAAAAACTGTAATAAGAGACAAAGAAAGTAATTAGCTAATGATAAAGAGCTCAATTCATCAAGAGGATATAACAATTGCAAATATTTATGCATCTAACATTAGATTATGTGTATGTATGTGTGTGTATGTGTTGTATATACATATATATACACACAGACATACATTCTTTTTATATATATAATTAAATATTTACAGAGCTGAACACAATAATAGTAGGTAACTTCATTACCTCACTTTCAACAATGGATAGATCATCCACACAGAAAATCAATAAGAAAACTTTGGACTTAAATTGTACATTAGGCTAGCTGTACCTAACAGATATACATAAAACATTTCATCAAAACAGCAGCAGAATACATATTCTTCAAGTTCACATGGAACATTTTCTAGGAAAGATTAACTGGTAGGCCACAAAACAATTCTTAACAAATTTAAGAAGATTGAAATCATGTCAAGCATCTTTTACAACTACTATTGTATGAAACCAGAAATCAATTACAAGAGAAAAAGTGGAAAGTTCACAAATATGTGGAGATTAAAGAACATACTCCTGAACAACTAATGGTTCAAAGCAGAAATCAAAATGCAAATTTAAAAATATCTTGAGACAAGTGAAAAAGGAAACATACCAAAACTTACTAGATCCGGCAAAACAGTTTTAAGAGGGAAGTCTATACTGACAAACGACTACATAAGAAACAAAGATCAGAAACAAATAACCTAACTTTACACCAAGGAAATAGAAAAAGAAGAACAAACTAACCCCAAAATTACTAGAAGGAAGGAAATAAAGAGCAGAGCAGAAATAAAATAGAGACTAGGAAAGAAATAGAAAAAAGATCAAAGATAATAAGGGCTATTTTTCAAAAAAGATAGACAAAATTAATAAGCCTTCAGGTAGACAAAGAAAAAAGAGAAAAGACTCAAATAAAATCAGAAATGAAAGAGGAGTCATTACAATTGATAACAGAGAAAAACAAAAGATCATTAGAAACTACAACGAATAACTATACACCATCAAATTAGATAACCCAGAAGAAATGGATAAGTTCATAGAAACATACAAGCTACCAACACAGAATCATGAGAAATAGAAAATCTGAATAGATCAATTACTAGTAAGGTTATTGAATCAGTAATCAAAAACTCCTCAAGAAAGAAAAGTCTAGGACCAGATGGCTTTACCGGTGAATTTTACTAAACATTTAAGGAATTAATACCAATCCTTCTCAAACTCTTCCAAAAAACAGAAGTGGAGGGAAACTAAATTCATTTGAGGAGGCCAGGATTATCCTGACACCAAAACTAGACAAGGATAGAATAAGAAAAGGAAATTATAGGCCAGTATCTCTGATGAACATAAATGCAAAAATCCTCAAGAAAATATTAACAAATCTAATTTAATAGTACATTGAAAGGATCACATACCATGACCAAGTAGGATTTATTCCTGGAATGCCAGGATGGCTCAATGTCCACAAACCAATAAATGTGATACACCACATTAATAAAATGAAGGATGAAAACCATATGGTCATCTCAATAGATGCAAAACACTTGACACAATTCAACATCCTGGCATGATAAAAACAACAAATTAAGGATAGATGCAATGTAACTCAACATAATAAAGGTGCAATATGGTGAGACCACAGCTAACATCACACTCAACAGTGTAAAGCTGAGAGCTTTTCCTCTAAGATCAGAAACAAGACAAGGATGCCTACTTTCACTACTTTCATTCAACATAGCACTGGAACTCCTAGTCAGAGCAATTAGGTAAGGAGAAGAAACAAAAGACATCCAAACCTGAAAAGAAGAAGTCAATTTGTCTCTGCTTGGAGATGACATGATATTAAATATAAAAAATCACAAATAACCCACAAAAAACTGTTAGAACCACTCAACAAAGTTACAGGATTAAAAAACTAGCATAAAAAATCAGTTGTGTTTCTTTTTTCTTTTTTTAAAGATTGGCACCTGAGCTAACATTTATTGTCAATCTTCTCTTTTTTTTCTTTCTTTTCCCCAAAGCCTCCCAGTACATGGTTGTATATTCTAGTTTTAGGTCCTTCTGACTCTGCTATGTGGGATGCCACCTCAGCATGGCTTGATGAGTGGTGCTAGGTCCGCACCCAGGATCTGAACCAGTGAAAACCTGGGCCACTGATGTGGAGAACATGAAATTAACCACTTGGACACGGGGCTGGCCCCTGTTATGCTTATATACACTACCATTCAACTATCAGAAAGAGAAATGAAGAAAACAATCCCATTTACAAGAGGATCAAAAAGAATAAAATACTTAGGAATAAATTTAACCAAAGAGGTGAAAGACCTATGCACTGAAAACTATAAGACTTCAATGAAGAAATTGAAGAAGACATAAATAAATGGAAAGACACTTACTGTTCATGGATTACAAGAATTAATATTGTTAAAATGTGCACACTACCTAAAGCAATCTGCAGATTCAATGCAATCCCTATCAAAATTCCATTGATGTTTTTCACAAAAATAGAGAAAACAATCCTAATAAAATCAAGCATTGAGTGTGGGAAGATAAGAGTTTTAGGATTGATTCGTGGGTCACACTAAATTTCATAGGGTGGGAAGATGAAATGGGATCAGTAAATGAAAGTGCAAAGAATATATCAAGATGAATGTTTAAGATCAGCTCAAAATCGTGTCCTAGAAACTAAGTACAGAAACTATTTTTAAAAGGGAAGGATGAAAACTGGGACAATGGCCTAGTGGTGGAAGTACAGTTTTTAGATCTTCTGGAATTTCCACATTAGACAGGACAACTAGATGGTAAAACCCAAAACTCATGGATAATATCTGTAATAAAGTTAGGAGATAACTTCTCTCTACAAACTCAAAAAAAGCGAGTGGGGTGAAGGAAACCACCAACAACCACAAGACAACAAGATAGCAGCCTTTTTGTGAGGGAAAGCAGAAGAAAGCATAAGAGCAAATGAATAACCTAAGAGAATCTCAAAATAGCCAAATGATAATCACTAGTAATTTTGTCAGGCAAATTTAAGAATAGCAGATGAAAGCTGCAGGTGTTTTGCTCACTCTGACAGTGCATAAGTTTTTTGTTTTGTTTTTATAGCAAGATCTGAAGTGTTTGCAAATGTCTAGAAACTGAGTTGCCAGAACTCACTTATGAAACAAGGTCCCACACTATGGAGGGATTTTTGATAGAGTAATCAAAATAAAATAGATATAATAAAAATAAAGGAAAGAGAAGTTCTGGAAAAAAAAGGGAGGAGGGCAACAGGGTATGGAAATCTCAGACAACAAGGACCTCTAGTTTGAAAGCCATATGGAATTAACAGTTGATTGGCTTGTGAGGTTAGAAAAGCTATCTAAACCAAGCCCTTTTAAAGATGCTTGAACTAATCTCACAAAAATGAACAGTGTGAAACTACAGAGATCTAATCTTAAGAAGCAGAATAATATTCCTACCAATGGTGAAAGAACACCAGAAAGACGTGCCCATTCGCCAGTTCAGAGTTGTAATCTACTCATTCAAGTGAGCTGAAAGACATGAGAAATGATACACAGCATGAAATAAGATAAGAAATCAGAATTTAGAAAATGAGAAGTGAACTAACAAAAGACAGGGGAAAATTAGAAATTGGAAAAACATCATTTTACAAATGAAGATTTACCTAGAGTAAGCATAAAAGTGAATAAATACAACAAAAATTCCCTAAGACAAATAAAAAGTCAAAAGAACAATTTTAGTTTTCACTAAGTGAAGAAAAATAAAGAATTCCATGGAAATTAGCTCATATTGACTCTAGGCAAAGAAGATCCAACAATTTGGTGACATAAGTCTTTGAAGAAAACTCAAATAAAATTAGATAAAACAAAACATTGGAATAGACAAATTCCAAACATTATAATTAAAGAAAATTTCTTGAAATAAAAAAAAAAATGAAACCACATATTGAAAGTGTACACCCATGTACTGGAAAATAGTAATCCAGAACAACTAACACCAACGCATATTCTAATAAATTGTGTGGAATTGAAAGAAAATAAAAATATTTTTGTATCTAGGCCAAAAGAATGTTTGACCTATAAGAGAAAGAAATTTAGATTATCATTAGATATTTTGATAGAGAACACTTTGTATGGGGGAAAGTGGAGTAAATTCTTTTATTGAGTCAAAACTTACTTGAAAATATTAAAGACAATGATAAACTGTTATTAACAGGCAAGAATTCAGGCAATATTTTTTCATGAGTTTTTCTTGAGGCGCTGACTTGCAAAAAATTTTAGATAAAACATCTAAAGAGACAACTGACAAGCACAGATGGTAGGCATTAAATACATAATTATTTATAGATTTACAATTAAACAACAGCTGAAAGAGTATAGTAGGTATTGACTATATTCTTTATTAAAAAGTGGGAGACAATAGGCATAACATGCAAAACAATTAACTTTTTTAATTATTAATAATTGGAAGTGGTAGTGTTAACGTTGTTACAACCTCTTGTGTGGATGTGGAAGTTGGGATAAGGTAAATAAGTTATTATGGAGTATTCTATAATTCCCTAAGTTCTTGAGAACCAGTGTTCTTTGTGTGAAAGAAAGGAGATATAGGTATAATATAAAAGACATTAAGCACAAAGTGTGTCCTACATTTGCATTAGTGATATCACCATGAACTTCTGTGATTATGATTTTGAAATTTCTTTTTTCACTGAAAGTAACAAAAACTTCCACCCATAATCTTGCTCAAGGGATTAAGCCTATGTCTTATTAAGGCTAGATTAAGCTACCAATTTGCAGGAAATTCAGAGGATAGAGGGAAACATTAAACTGCACAAAATTCACATATACAAAGCTCTCCAAGCTAATAGGCTAGTTGCCTTATCAGACAAATTGCAAAGAAAAGAAAGAAATGGAGGTGGAATCTGTATAACAAACAACAGAAAAAGACATTTTGAAAAAAAAGACAAGACTAAACCATAGGTCTATGGGTATGGCCTTGAATAACAAAATCATACAGGCATGTAAATAAGTCCTCACTATAAAGTCAGGACAGTGCTTACTTTGGAGGGAAATGGGGGACCTTGAGTGGGATGAGGAGCTGGGAAAGGCTTCAGAATGACAGGAAGTCTTATTGGCCAACCTAAATAATGGTTACAACAGTGTCATGCTAATGATTCACTAAACTATGTGTTTGTTTTTTGTGTTTTTCTGTATCTGTTTTACTTCACAAAAGTTTAAAGAGAATGGATGATCAACTGTGTCAAAGGTTGCTCAAAGGTCCATTAAAATGAGACCTGAAAACTGAATTAGATTTCGTGAAGTGGAAGTCATCACTCTTTGACATTTTAAATTATTTAATAGAAAATTTTTAAATGAACTTTCACTGTTAAAAAATTCCTGATGTGTTTGTATAGTATGTTGAAATTAGAGGAAGTGCAAGTTCACAGAATCACATATTTTAAATGCAATAATCTAATCTGAAACACACTGTTTTATAAAATTCCACATACCTGACCTTGCCAACCTTCATAAAATTGATCTAAGTTCCCCAAATGCATTTATCATAAAAGTAAATGTGTATTTATTTCTCAATTTAAATGATTATTTCAATTAACTCTATTTAGTTAAGTTTAGTTAAATATATAAACTTAAATTAAGAAAAATTTTAAATTAATTTAATAATATTGATATCAAGTCAGATATTGTTTATGAAATCACACTGGCTAGAACATTTATTTGATAATTACCATCCAAATTTAATACATCTCGGGGCCAGCCTATGGTGTAGTGGTTAAATTCGCACACTCCACTTCAGCAGTCCAGGGTTCACAGGTTTGGATCCTGGGTGTGGACCTACATACCACTCATCAAGCCATGCTGTGGTGGCGTCCCACATGCAAAATAGAGGACGATTGGCACAGATGTTAGCTTAGGGCTAATCTTCCTAAAGCAACAAGAGGAGAATTGGTAATGGATGTTAGCTCAGGGCCAATCTTCCTCACCAAACAAACAAAGAAGAAATCTACATATATTATAAAATGTGTATTTGCAATTAGATGCAAAGTTACAATGTCAAAAAGCATAATACAATATGTAGAAGCTATAATTAGAGTAGCAGAATGTGGATAGATGAAAAAGATGTTGAAACAGACAATGTAACCACCAATTTAAAATTCTAATAAGCCCCTGAACTGCATCATTACTAGACAAAACAATTCTAGAGTTTTAAAATGTATATACTTAAAAAACTTGGTATAAAACAAAAGTCATATTACTGTCTTTGATAAAAGAAAATAATTATTGCTCGCATAAAATATGTTTTCTCCTTAATTTCTCCATAACTTCTCAATATATGCTGACCACTCACCATAATCTTCATAATACATGGCTCTGAGTATTAACTATCATTCTCTAATGGCCCAGTGCATATTTCCCAACAAAATGTGTTCTATTTATTGAATTTGTTCCATGTTGATTACTGCGTATCCAAATTTGCTTTAAAATCAGTAAAAATGTCACTGAATTTTAAAAAGATGTCACTTATAAAGCAAAAAATAAAAGTGATCTCCTAAATGTGGAATTTGTTCTGTAAAGGGTAAGATGTGAATACATTTGCTGGAATTGTGCTACACACAACTTGCACATCCTCCTGTAATCCAGTCTTGGAGGAGTCACTTAGTTTCACCCATTCTCAATTTCCTCATCTATAACCAGAGATTAGAAATATATATATCTTGTATGTTTCAGTGGAATAAATGACTGTATGTAATACACTGACTGCAGAGCCTGGGGAAGAAAATGGCAAGCTGCTCCCCTGGTGCTGAATGCCCTCCTCCTCCACCTGTTTGTGTATAGAAAGTTAATGCCTTTGTGAGAATGAATGCCTTATTCCCCACTTGCGTTGTGTTTCCTGTTTTGGAATTTCTACTGGTATAATGCTCTTGGCCTTTTTATCTAGATGACTCAATATTCCTTAGGTAAATGGCAAATTTGAGAAGACAGGACAGGGCACGCTCTGCCCAGCTTCTCTTCTTTGTCTGAAATACTTTGCCCTTAGGCAGTTTGAGATCTCTCTTTGTCTGCTAGCAGGCCTTGCATGTGGAGATGCTTGCGCTGGACAGCACTGCTGTATTTGCATGGACACCACTGTCTAAATTTGGGGATCAATATGGGAAAACCACTACCTGCAGATAAACCCCATCTCCTCTAACCTGGTCTTTATCTGGAACAATTTTTTTTAACTTTCTATCTACCACAATACTTTTATATATCAGTTCGTATAGAACTCAGGTAGGGAAGAGGGTTGCTATTTGGTGCAAACCCTCAGAGACCTTAACAATTGCCAGTTATCATCGTCATTGGCTAGTATTTGGGCTTTGACAAGTCAGAAATGCTGATGCAATAATCCAACTCAGTTCCTATGTCATTGTTTCAGAAATCCATGCCATGAAGTTTGTGAAGTTTGTTTGCTATTTTTTTTTCCTTATTATAGCGACAAAGGAAATTTCAGAAGGCAGGTGTCTAGAGCCTGAGGATATCCTCTTCTGAATTTCCTGTCAATCTGTGTAACATTACATCATCAGCAATGGCCCATCGGTGAGATAAACTTGCTTACTTTCCAAGCCTCATTTCTCAGCACTCCTTCCCAGTTTACTCTCTGTACTCTGGATAGATACATTATATATATTCCATTTCCCATTCTGCTACGATCTCTCTTGTTTCCAAACCTTTGAAATGCTGCCCACCTTCCAGAAAACTGCTCTATGCTTACCTTTCCCAACCTCCACATTTGCTGCTTGACTAAGTCTTCTACTTAAACTCTCAATTTACACGAGACTTACTCAGTGAGCTCTCTCAGATTGCCAAGGCCAATTTGCCAACCTTCTAGACATCAGGAGAGGGGATGAGGACATCCTCTGTATGTCCTTGAATTAGGCTTTCGACAAATGATGGAAGAAGAAATAAATGAAGAAGTATATGAATTTAGGCATATTTGCAAGATCAAAGACTGCTAATATGCATGCTTCAGACTGGCCTTTTAGAAGCAAATTCTCTGCTATTCAGATATGCACTGATACTGTAGAGTCTATTGGGGCTCCTATGATGTTTTAGCACATTGATGATATTTTAAATTGATCTGTTCAGAACAAGGCTATGCTATTCCTTTACTCTTGCATATATTTATTCATTTAACATATATTTATCAACTACTTAGTATTTGCAAGTTACTCTGTTAAGCCTTGGATACACAACATTGAACAAAATAGAATCTCTGCCCTCACATGGCTCATAGTCAGGGGATAATATTGATTAGTTCTTGATAATATATTCAATTATTCAATTCTGTAGACCTGTTGTATAGTAGATGACATGCATTTTTGACAATGTCACCATCTGTACTTAGTTAAACCATTTCCTGGAAATCATTTGAAGAAAGTATACTTCTTGTTACATTTGTTTTTTCATTTTCATTTATTTATTTATTTTACATTTACTCCACAGCTAAGTAGGCAAGCAGACCTTGAGGTCAGTAAGAAAAAAAATAATAAGTCTGCTATGATAAACAACCGTTTTTTCTCCTGGTTGTCGATGCTAATATAACCAGGTGTCGTTAAGAATAAACTCTGTAAATTAGCCATCATCTCAGCACAAAAGCAGCCCCCCTTACAAAGCTGTATTTCCTCTCAAATGACAATGAATTCTCGATATATTCGTACAACATTTGTACACTGAATACTAAATGAAAAATGTACTCAGAGTTAAGTGTACAGAAAAATGATATTCTCAAAATCACTTTTTTTGAATTGTTTATAAACAGCTTTACTATCTAGTAGCAGTTTATTTTGGCTCATATTGGGAGCAAAAGAGTCACAATTTCTAGAATTGTGCTGCATGATAATGTTGGAATTTAATTTATTAGTTTATTAATTTCATGTATTCTTCTAGTCAGTTTTGGTGAACAGATAATTTTCTGGCATTCCTCTTTCATCTTTTACTTCTAGTGTTTCACTTTTGTGCTTGCTTATCTGCAAAAATGGCAATAACTTTTCCATACTCTTTTCAATTTGATTTTGTAGTTTCTTCCATCAATAACTTGTATCTATTTCCTCACTTCTTGATTCTGAGTTGGCTTTGTGACTTGTTTTAATTAATAGAATATATCAGCAGTAATGTTGTACCAGTTCTGAATCTAGGCTTCAATAAGCCTCCCACTCTTCTGCTTTCCATCTGCATTTCTTATTCCCCAGGCTAGGCTTCAAGAGATTGAGAAACCACACAGAGCAGAGAGAAGCCATCACAGATGAGATCGGCCTGGACCAACCAGCCTCTAACCAATCCAGCCACTGACTGAAGTCACAGGAGTGAATATAGCCACAATCAGAACTACCCAGCTAAACCCAGCCCAGATTGTTAACAAATCTGTTGCTAAAAGAAATAGTTATTGTCTTAGGCGATGAATTTTTGGGATGACTTGTTGAACAGAAATAGTTAATCAATACAATTTTAAAATGTTGGCCACCGGTGAGATTTTAGATTCTACTCTTACACTGATGACACCAAAATACATATGATGATGTTCACCTCCGATAACATTTCCTTGTCAGTATAATGCCTCCATGAGTTCTATCACTACTATAAGCTAACGATTTAAAAATTCATTTAATCATCCCAGAAAACTATTCTGAGATTCATATCCACATAGCTCACTGTCCAAAGAATGTTGGCTTCAATATCTTATAGGCTACACTTATTCAGAAAGACAAAAAGTGAATTCAACATTTTTCCCTAGAAAGTGACTTCATCATCATCTTTCATCATCTAGCTGGTGAAAGACACTATACAGGACACCCTGGCATAATGATAGTCATCATTTTTCTAAAATCTCTTACTCTCCAAATCAGTGACATTACCATTCAGGTCAATGAAGTACAGTGTTAGAAACTCCAGAGATCAGGACAGAGACCTCTCTTTTATCTGTGAGTGAAAGAATCATATCTCCTGTTCAAGAGAAAGACAAGAAGGGATCTGGATCTTTATTGATGGTCTGATGTCCATTGTACTGTTCTGTTCTACAAAGCATACAGTGTATGTCACAAAGTAATAAATGAAAGGTAGCAGTAGAGATTGGACCAACACAGGGAAAGACTGCTAGCTCAAAAACGCAATGATGTTGGCACAACATGAGTTTAGAGTGGTTGCCCTCAGAAACAGATCCTGTAAAGATATTGGTGTCAAGAGCAACTTTAAAAGAAATAAAGGAAGCTTCTGCACAGCAAAAGAAACCATCAACAAAATGAAAAGGCATACTAAATGGCAGAAAATATTTTCAAATCATATATCTGATAAAGGGTTAATATCCAAAATATATAAAGAACTCGTACTCCTCAATAGAAAAAGAAAAAACCCAATCCAATTGAAAATGGGCAGAGGATCTGAATAGACGTTTTTCCAAAAACAACACACAGATCACCAACAGGTACATGAAATGATGCTCAACATCACTAATCACCAGGGAAATGCAAATCAAAACCACAACGAGATCACACTTGTTAAAATGGCTTTTATTGAAAAGACAAGAAATAACAGGTGTTGGAGAGTATGTGGAGAAAAGGAAAGCCCTGTGCACTGTTGATAGGAATGTAACTGGTGCAGCCACTATGGAAAACAGTATGGATGTTCCTCGAAAAATTAAAAATAGAGCTACCATATCTAGATAAACGAAGGATAATTAGTCTTCATGCTTCAGGATATAAACTGAGAGCCAGCATACCTCTACTGCAATTGAATTCATTGCTTAAATGCTCTATTACTCAAATATCACATAAAATTATCAAAAAGATCAAATACAGCCAGTCCTAGGGACAAAAATGTCCATTGAGACAATTTTGTTACATTTTCAATATGTTATCTGTAAAGAATTAAAGTGTTTGAATGCTAAAAAAAAAAAAAAAAAATAGAGCTACCATATGATCCAGCAACTCCACTTCTAAGTATTTGTCCAAAGAAAACGGAAACATGAATTTGAAGAGATACAGCCTCCTCCTGTTCATTGCAACATTATTAGCTCTGAGTTAATAGACAAGACATGGAAACAACCTAAATGCCCATTGATGGATGAATGGGTAAAGAAAATGTGGTATGTATATATCTATCTATCTATATATATGCACAATGGAATATGATTCAGCCATAAAAAAGAATGAAATCTTGCCGTTTGCAACAACATAGATGGACCTCTAGGGCATTATGCCAAGTGAAATATTAGACAGAAAAAGGTAAATATTGTATGATCTGACATATATGGAATCTAAAAAAAATGAAACCGAAAACAAATAAAAATAAACAAACAAAGCAAAAATAAACCCAACAGGCTCATGGATATAGAGAACAGATTGGTGGTTGCCCAAGGTGGGGGATGGGCATGGGAAAAATGGGTGAAGGGGATCAAAGGTGAAAATTTCCTGTTATAAAATGAATGAGTCATGAGGATGTAATGTACAACCTGGTGACTGAAGTTAATAACACTATATTGCATATTTGAAAGTAGCTAGAAAATTGATCTTGAAAGTTATCACAAGAAAAATGAATTTTATAACGATGTATGGTGATGAATGTTAACTGGACTTACCATGTGTGGTGACCATTTTGAAATATATACAAATATTGAATTAGTATGTTGTACACCTGAAACTAATATAATGTTATATCATTTATATTTCAATTAAAAAAAAACAATAAAGGGGAGCTCTGTGATTGTCACTGTGTCTTTGAGTCCCAATTTTGACAGTGAAGACTAAAAATTCTGAACCCAATCAGATGAGCAGATTTAGTTGTTGATATTTTATTTTCCTAATTAAGATTAGACAAAAAAACTGGACTAAAATTTCAGGTGGAGAAAAAATGGATCAAGTTTCTGGGAAAAATAGAGCAGAGAAAAACAAGTGTAGATGACTACACTGTTCCAGCCAAGAGCAAGCCATTTTTGTTCTTTAAATGCACCCAGGATTCTCCATTTACACGCACGTGTTCTTGCACACTGTATTTTCCATCTCATAAACTTTCTACCCATTTCAATTGCAAAATTCCTGTTCATTTCTAATTCTACTTCCTCCAAATAGTTAAAGTGTAAGGCAACTACTTCCTCATATATATTTCCTTTTTATCACATATTATATTTTCTAATAATTTGTCTATTTCTGTGAAGCCATAATTAGCATAAAAACATAGTTACTTTTGCATAATAGAAGCCCTATAAATATCTTGGATAAGCATCATATTGTCAATATTATTAAAGAAAATGTGCAAGAATGTCATCATTTTATTCCTTTTCAGTAAGTAGTATATCTCTGCTATTACAAAATAAGTCTAGCATATTCTAATGATTATATATAAAATGTCTTTGCAAAATATTTAATGATTGCTCCTCAGAAATAAACCTTTATATGCCACAAGTACAATTCTAGTTTTCTAAAGTGTAAGGAATTACCAAGCTTATGAAACAGAGAAATAGTGAGAGAATAACTAGGTTATAATTTTGACTTTTTTTTTTTTCGAGGAAGATTAGCTCTGAGCTAACATCAGCTACCAATCCTCCTCCTTTTTGCTGAGGAAGTTTGGCCCTGAGCTAACAGCTGTGCCCATCTTCCTCTATATGTGGGATGCCTACCATATCATGGCTTGATAAGCAGTGCTTAGGTCCACGCCTGGGATCTGAATCTGTGAACCCCGGGCCTCCAAAGTGGACCGGGCAAACTTAAATGCTGTGCCACCGAGCTGGCCCCTATAATCTTCAATTTTTAAAGTATATAGTATAGGCAAATCAGTATTAGGTAATTTTTACTGTAAATGTCATTTGAAAATACTAGTGGCATTTGCTAAAAGATTTTCCTGATACTCAAGGAGGCATTTTAATAATAATAAAAAAAGCATTTTCCTTAGATTTCATTTGTCCCATAGTAAATTGTTAAATGTTAATGAAAATTTTATAAATTTTAGCTGTCATTTGGTATTTTTTTCATGCATCAGAAGCAACAAAAGCTAATATCTCCTCTTTTTCTTAATGTCATATAGAAAATTTCTATAAGAAAAATCAATATGTTTTAGAAAAGGGAGAAAAATAGTCTTATTAAAATGGACTATATATGTGAAATGTGTACAGTTTACTTAGAAATGTTTCTATAAATCACTTTATAAACAACCTCTTCCATTTCTCAACTTAGAAACATGATCATTTGTTACCTGTAAAGTTATTTGACAGTTTAATATATTCATCCTGGACTTGGTTTTGTAACTCTGACATTTTCTGTCTCAAACATGGTGAAATTAATAGGTTTATGCATATCTACAATTTAAAAATGAGTAGAAGGGGCCCGCCCTGTTGCTGAGTGGTTAAGTTTGAGCTCCGCTTCGGCGGCCCAGGGTTTCGCTGGTCCGGATCTTGGGCACAGACATGGCATGGCTTGTCATGCCATGCTGAGGCGGCACCCCATATGCCACAACCAGAATGACTCATAACTAATAATATACAACTATGTACCAGGGGGCTTTGGGGAGAAAAAGGAAAAATAAAAAAAAAAAAAATTAAATCTTTAAAAATGAGTAGAAGTTAAATTTTCTTTGAATGTAAAACTACATTAAAAAATAAGGTCTATTAGTAAAAGAAGAATATAAAGTGGGAACCTGTAAATAAAAAGTCTGAACAGACTGATCTTTCTTATTTTTGAATATCAATTCTACCCTCAATTCCATTGAGTATAACTTATTCAATAATCATTTTTTTGCCACACTCTTGGGGAATGTTCTTCCAGGCATTAGTTAGAAAAGTATAGACTTTCTTCTGAAAGATTCACCTCTACTGAACGATATATCTTGCCTGTCGCAATTCAGAAATTCTCTGGTTTGACAACCTGAGTAACGTATGATGTGTTCGATTTTTTTAAGTTAAACATTGTCAGATAAAATGATATCTTATTTTTTATATTTATATTTATTTACTGATATTTCAGCATGCCACTTAGTAAGTCAAAAAAGACAAAGATGTTCCATTTATTATCTATTAGAATTGAATTGTCTTTTGGAATGGCATATTTCACATTGAAAATTTGGATTAATATTCTTACTGTTAATTGACAATTAGTATAACATCAGTAAATTCTAGTTACATTTGGAGACAGAAGTTATCCAGATTTGGGTTATGTGGGAAAGTTTAAAAAGAGTACTAGACTAATTTCATTGGTTGTGAGGATAAAGCCTAATTTATATTTGAGTAAAGAGGGTCAGATTAGTGCATGATTTAGTTTCATATTTAAACAAATGAAATGATTTTACCAAACCTAGGAAGATCATCAGGGGAAATCATTAATGATACTGTGTTAAAGATCTGGCTTTATTAAGTAATCTAGTAAAAATTTTGTCATCTCTTTTTTCCAAATAAGTGAAGAATTTTAACATTTTCTATGGGAGTGCTATATTTGTTTTCTTTCTTGTGGGGTTTTAATAATGTGATAGCCATAATATCTGGGAAATAGAACAGTATTAAAATGGTGCAAGTTTTCAGTATATTTATTGTATATATGTTTTTCTTGATTTATCTATTTTTAAGAAAAATACTTTATGGTTTAACTGAATAAATGTCTTATATTTCATTCTGTACACATGTCAGAACTTTTATTAATGACCTGATTTAACTGTCTACATTCCAAGACACATGTTTTGTTTCAGTCATTGCCCCATCCCCCCGAACTGCATTGATCTTCTACTAAGTTTTAAAAATTGTATCAACTCTGGGAAACTGATTTCTGGACAAACGCAGCTTACTGAAAACAATTCTTATTTTCCCGTTTTTATCAGTATAAAAGCTTATTGCACTTGTTGAGCATCTTATTTGAAAATCAAGCAGTCATTCAATTTTTAGTTCTTCAAAATTTGAATCCCTGGGGAAACGCAATTAGTACTAAATTTGGAAGACTAAATTTGGTAAAATCTCTGTTTTTATAACATAATTTCGAAGTAGTCAGAAGAATCAACATATAACTAAGCCCAGGATATTTTACCATAATTCTAGAAACTATATTTCCAGGTCTCTGTTTCCTCTATAGCTCCCTTTTGTTCTTTACCTATTCGTATATATAAATATGTGAGTCGTGTGTGTGTGTGTGTGAGAGAGAGAGAGAGAGAGAGAGAGAGAGATTCATTACTTTACAAAGCTTTTACTATGTGTCAGGAATTGTTGTAAGAGATTTGTATATATTAACCATTTAATCCACTCACTACCTTATAAAGTAGATACTTCCCTCTATTTTACAGAAGAAGGAACTGAGACTTGGAAACATTAACTACCTTTCCCAAGATCACATGTTGTTATCTATCCATTCACTACCTACCACCTACAAGTGTTTACTCCATTTTAGTGAGCTACTTATTGTTTGACATATGTAATTTAAAGCATTTATTAAGTACTTGAGGAGATATTAAGTCCTTTAAGAAAAGAATGTTGAATTTCTGCTAGGCTGGACAAGGAATTGGGTCCTGAGTAGGAATAAGCCAAATGAACAATACTACCTGGTGCAAAGTTTAAGGATATCTTGCTACAAGGATTGCTGTATGTTCTAACAGAGGAAAGTAAGGCTTACAGGGAAGTGGTAAAACAATACACAAGGCATTTGACTCAATGGGAACTCCTGGAGGAGGTATGTGAGACCAGTTCCATCACTCTTCTCTAATAAATCTTACACTACTAATATACTACTGTCACTTTATAGTCTCTATTGACAGTATACAGTTCAGCCATAGGAAATTTCATATATTCAAACTTTATTTTTATGATTTAGTTTCTAGTGATTATTTACATTACCATGGTGGTATGTTGGCTAAACTTGGATCTAGTTGCTTCTTTAAGGTTTGGTTTATGTGCATAGTGCCTCACACAAAGTGCCAGGCACATAGCTCTCATTAAGTATTTATTGAATGAATGAATAATCAATCAATCAATCAGCATTGATGTGAACGGCATCACTCTGTTATTTCAAATTAGAAGGTGAGAATCAAGATCAGTACTCTATTGGTTTGATCCTCTTTGTTGATATCATTTGCCATTTTTGTATAATTGAACTAATAATACTGACAAAAAATTCTGCACACCAACATCGAACCAAAAACCATATTACATATTGATAGCACACAGTTAATAAGCTCCTATCTGGTCCTGGAAGATTTCAAAATATAGAGGTGGAGACAAGTATGTAAATCACAAATTGCACTGGCGTGATCAGTGTCATATCAAGGTAAACAGACAGTAAAGTGGGAACAAGGAAGTAGCATCTAATGAATTCTAGTCCTTTGATGAAAAAAATATTGGAAAATTTGGTTGAGCTGAAACTTTTAGGATAAGAGGAAACCGAGTGAAGATGGAAGGACAGGCAGAGAGAGGGAAACTCCATAGCTCAATCTGTAAGAATTTTAGTAAAACTGAGATCAATGGGGTTTGAGCATTTGAAAGAAGAAATTATAACAGAAGTGAAGATGGTGACCATGGAATATCTTAGATGCTCGCTCATCTAGAGTTTGAACTTTATCCTGAAAACCCCATGGATAGCAATTGCATTGTTTGAAAATGAAATATTATGTTAAGCCTTTAAAGATGAAAAATTACTTAAAATAGTTATTGCATGAAGCAATTAAGATGTTAAAATAGTGCCATTAGCTATCAGTGAAAGTGTGAATGATGTTACAAGAATTCCAGTTATTATTATTGAAATTTTATTGTTCCATTGAATTCTTACTAATCAGGGATGTAATCCCTGCACAATACTAAAAGCATGGTGCACCCAGGAAATTGAGGAGCACCAAGATATTATTACCCAACTCAACTTCAATGAGGAATTTTCTTCTGGTAATATGAGTCAGTACTTCGTCGCTAAGATCAAAAGGGAGGAAGCTTAGTTAGAAGGAATCTCTGATAATTTGGGGAGTTCACTTCTCTCCTTATATTCATTTTCCTCCAGTTTCTTGCTTCAAAGAATATCTGTTACTTCATAAGCCTGTTTAAAGCATTAATATGCTTAAAACCTGTTCATAACAGAATATGTCGATGGCCTCTGAAGCAATCTACCACATTCAAACCAACACTCATATTAATTTTCTCAAGATTCTTGAACACTTTATAGTGCTAATTATGTCTATTAATGTGTCATTTACTTTGAAATAATATGTATGTTTTCTTCTAAAATAGAAATCCTTAATTTTGCTTAGCAGAGTTCTATTTCAGTAAGCCTTTCTGATCTAATGACTCTGATTTCTCTTGGACATAATAGTTTTACTTGTACAATGAATAGTAGCACATATGTTTAATGCAGATAACTGGCTGCTTATCAAATTGGTTCTAATTAGACATTTTTGCATTATGGGATTAACATGAGTGCTGTTGGGACAGAGCACATAAGGCATGTGAATTTTCCAAGTGAGAATACACTTGTAAAAAGGGCATTTTCCATTTTACACTAACTTTGTACCATTTGCCAAATGCCAGTGACTACAGGTGCACAACTGAGTCTTAAAAGTAACTGCCTGGCAAGAAGATATGGGGGGATTTTGTGGAAAATATTGAAAATAATGAGCTTCTATTTCCACATAGTTTTTCTGAATAGATATATGAAGAGATGGGAAATTTCCCGAGAGTTCCAGTGCCAAATTAAATTTCTTGGTATAAAATGATGTCTTTTCCCGCCTGCTATTGAATGCTAGCATAAGAAAGGCCTGGCTGGTCCATGTCTGTGGTTCCATCATTCCTTTTCTCACTCATCCATTTGTTTCTTTTATGTATTTGGAGGTTAAGAATTAAGATTCTTGATTAAAGTTTACTAACATTAGTACAAGGCTAACACAGTTTCCCCAAATTTTTCTCTCTCTTTAAGCACTTCTACCAATCTATATATGTAAAATTTTTCCTTATATTGTGTCAGATTAAGATATATTTCCACTTTAGCTGAAGAACTATTTCATACACATTTATTTTTACTTTAGAAAGAAGCCTAGATGCCGAAATATCCTTTGTATAAAACTCTGTTCACCCTCATCTTCTTGCATAAGATCATTTTCTTCTCCATTATGACTTTTACAAAAATTTCCTGGAAATTGTCATATCTTTCCAATATGACGTCTAGAAGGGAAATGATGAGTCCTTTAAATATCTGTGTATAGTATGTGTTATGCCAGCAGGGGCAAATGGCTATGCCTTCCTGAGCCAAAGCCTGCTGGAGAGTCCTGGACTGGGGAAACCTCACAGAAGCAGTATCAGCAGCAGGTGTATAGGTTAATCATTGCACACCAACCTCTGAGATATTGCACAGCTATTTGGCAGAGCCAGACATCACCCTTAGGAGAATTTAAAAAGAGACATCAACTTTTGACTTTAGGGTTTTGAAGTTGCATAATTTGGGAAGACTGACCTAACCTCTGGTGTTCTGGGGTTAGTGCTAATATAATAATATATCATGCAGAATATTGCCTCTAGCCCCATTCTGCCAACACAGCATCAGTCTTACCTGTGGCACAGTCTAGGGATTGAAGTCTAATATTTGTGGTTGTGGCTGTTTGATGGGGCATTATTTTCTACATCTCTGCTTGTGGTTGCCGGAGCTTCTGTCCCTGCCCTCTCTCCTCACGCTGGGGACTGGGATAGGAAAGGGCTGTGGTCCAAGCTTTGTAGTCAACAAGGGCTGATTCTTTAGCACTGTGCTATAGCTTGCTTCTTTGCGTCTAGCCCTGGGAGCTCAGCTAACAAGGGATCAATCTTGGAGAAATGCTTCCTTACTGCTAAGATACAATCTATCTAAGTTATAAAATACCACATAATATTTATGTCATATACATATGCAATAAAACTATAAAAAATATACAAATTGTTTTATCTCAATTTTCAATTCTCCCATAACCATTTATCAAATAGTCTATTCAAAACAAGTAGTCTGTTCATTTTGCAATGCCCCTTCTGTCAAATACCAAGTTCCCATACACATACAGAGTTATTTCTTTCCTTTCTATCATATTCCATTGGTTCACTGGCTTAACCCTCTATCAATGCCACAGGCTACAGATCCACATTACATGGAAGAAAACGATAATGTTCTTCAAGAACTTCTTAAATGTTTTACTAAGGAAAACGATGACACGGCAAGCAGTGCAAAGCATTCAATGCCCTATCTCAAATATTTAACACATTCTCTAAAACAACAGTTTCTACTTCTTTTCCCCACTACATTTTAGGTTGTAACTCATGCTTGCAAAAACTCACATGAGTCATTAATGTTCTGTTAAGAAATCATCAGAAGATGCTTTGGGGTAATTATATTTACAGACGAATTACATTAAGCAAAACTAACCTGGGAAGTTCAGAGCCACGAATAGGCTAAAACAGTATTAGGAGAGAAAAATACCTTTGTTCTATCTATGGTTCTAGAAATGGGATAAAACTTGTGGTTCTAGAAATGGGATAAAACATTGTAAAAGGAAAATAAGGTGTGAAGAAGCTTGGATGAGAGAATATCAGTTGAAAAATCAAGCATGTGACTACAACATATGTGACAATTTTAACAGGATAGTTATTCTTAATAGTCAAATGTTAAATATTATGATACCTTTTGCACACTCTTGAAATTGTCATAAGAAGTTTGCTTGCTCAGAGTTCTTCAACCAAGTCACTAGACCTGAGATGGATAAACTTAGAGTAGGATGTTAGATAATGGTATAGGACTTATATCTACTTCTCCAACATAACTCTTTCTTGTGAAATATCAGAGGCAGCTTCAGCTGGGATTATAAGGGATATCTAGTGCCTCAATTCAATAGATCTCATTAACTGTTGCAATTTAATGGCCTAGATTATAGCAAGAATTGTGTAACCGATATCCAAGCCTTCTCTTTATACTCATCCAATTTATTCTCCAAATGGCTTTAATAGAAATATTTCTAATCTAAACAATGGACTATGTCACCACCATAATTAAAATCCTTCATTTCTTCCTATCACCAAAGCAATCAAGTCTAAACACTTTAGTAGAGCATACTGTACCAGGGTCTCAGCCTACCTGCCTAAAATCATTCCAATCCATGTGTGTTTCCACCGCATACTGAGAACACTGCAGTGAAACAGACAAAAATCTCTTCTCTTACTTTTATTTATTTAAAATTTTTACATTTTAGTAGAGGAGTCTAACAAAAAAAAAAAAAAAAAAAAAAGAGCAAGTAAAGAGCCAGCCCTGATGGCCTAGTGGTTAAAGTTAGGCAGCTTGAGTTCAGTTTCTGGGTGCCAAACCACATCACTCGTCTGTCAGTTGCCATGCTGTGGGGTGGCTCACATAGAAAAACAAGAAGGACCTACCACTGGAATACACAACTGTATATGGTTGCTTTGGGGAGAAAAAAAAATAGAGAGACGGGAAGATTGGCAATAATTGTTAGTGCTCAGGATGAATCTTTCTCTGCAAAAAAACAAACAAAAAGAATCCAGGTTTCAAACAAAACAAAACAAAAATCCATTAATATTTTTTTACAAAACGTAAGTAAAATACATACATATATATACACACACATATATTAATGAGAAAAATAAAGAGGAAAAATAGAAAGTATTATTTTTGTGAGTTGCAATTTTTAATAAATTGGCCAGAGAAAGGCTCACAAGTGAGACTTTTAAATAAAAATCTGAAGGAGGACAAGGACTAACCCTTGTGGTTATTTTGGGGAAGAACCTCTCAGGCAGAGAGAACTCCAGGGCAAAGGCGTTGTGGTGGGAGCTTGCCTAGCATGTTTGTGGGCAGAGTCGTTAAAGTGAGGTCGGTGAGTAGGAGAATATCATAGGATGGCTCCTGTTGAGAAGAATCTCTTCTATTATTGTCAAGCCTGTATATACTTTTATCCCTGTTCAAAATTTGCCTTAGACAATCCTTCCAACAAGAAGCCTGCCTGAAATTTACCAAAGTTTGCTGGAGGTGGTATTTCTCGGAGTTCTCGCAGCGTGTTGTATGGACCTCTTTCATGACTGTTGAAGCACACCGTACTTTACACTGTTCTTTTCACACGTTTGTCGAGTTATCCATCTCCTGCTCAGGAAGCATTGACTATTTGTGTGACTTAGTATGAAAGGCAGTCAAAGATGGCAATTAAACGTTAGAATCCTTGGGCTTGAATCCCAGGTTTTCTCGTGCTAGCTGTGGCTTAAGACAACCTCACTGTTTTCAGATTCCTTATCTCTAAATTGGAAATAATTGCTATAATATGGTACTTGATATGGGCCAGGAATTGTTCTGGGAGGCTCATACTTAGTAATCCATACATTTTCAGATCATTCCTATCTGTAAAACTTGCAGCGTTTGGTAAATGCTCTGTTTACGTTAATTACATAAATCACTTTCTAACAGTTTCTGACATACAGTTAGTATTTATCCAGTTGTGTATACATTTAAAGAACAGTATACGTGAAATAAAGTTATGGATTTCCTAAAATTTGTTTACATTCAGAGATCTACTTTAATCATTTTTCAAATCAACATCACTTATGCCCATGCTGTCTTCTGTGAAATAAAGACTCTGGTTCACACAGTATTTCTTAAAAGAGTGCTCCAGGTTTGTCCCTGGGACTTTCTCCATGCTTCCAAGTCTCCAAGACATTCATTCTGCTACATTGATATTATCATTAATTATCAATAGAAGATTTCAGAAAATAATAAACATTCATATTCCTTCCTCAGATGATCCTTATGTGGAACATTGATCATGTCAAAATATTACAATTGTCCAGTCATGCCCTAAAGAATTACAGCTACATATTTGTACACTCAGGTAATGAAAACTATTTCTCTTGGCTAATAGTAATTTTAAGGTTTCATAAAGTTAAGACTCATTCCATTCTCAGAGATATAAACAAATGGCATTTTTTAGCCAGAGAAATAAGTAATTATTTCTGTATCTCCTGAATCTAGCAGTGTTCCTGGAAAACATTAGAAATGCAGTGAAATTGTAGAAGGAGTAAATTACCTAGTGAGGGAATAATATAATTCTTAATGGCATTTAAGATCAGCCATAAATTTGACCAAATGAGTAGATCCTTCTTACACAAGAAAGTAACATAATCTAAATTACATGGGTAGAATTTTCCTAGGGAGATTAGAAAAGCCATGGGTAGCTATGTATGAATCTAGAGTGAAAGCGGAGTTACTAAGCCTGTCATCCATGGTGTAGTACTGGCCCAAGAATTGTTTCTAACTGTCACAAAGAAATAATGAGTTTTTTCCAGCAGGTAAATCAATGCATTGCTTCCTTTATCAAGAAAGTCTTGCTACCAAAATGTAAAGGAAGCTTAACAAAATTGTGCTTTATAAAAATATTTTGATTTACATTCTGGTCAAACTTTAATCTCCTCAAGTACAGACAATAAAGACTTTGATACCATCACTTTGGCTAGGTCTGGTGTAGAGAATATATAGAAAAGAAATGAATTATAATTTTGCAAAGTTGGGTGGTGCCAGAACATGGAATTCCTTAAACAGCAAGCATTGATGAATATTATTCATATATGCTGAACTACGTAATCACGTGATCAGAGTTAATTTTAAGGGCTCTTAAATAGATGAACTTATAGGATCCATTGGAGTGACAGAGAAGGGAGATATTCATCTGGTAGGAACTAAAACTAAGAAGAGTATGAACAAGGATGTGGAAAGCTGGAATGAAAATATAAGGAAGGATTTGATAAACAACACATGTAGATAAGCAAATGGTTTTGGCAACAATTAGTTGGTGTAGATGTCATTTTTTCATCCTTTGGGCAAATTTCAAACTTGCTAATAAGTCACATGATTATTAAATACAGGTATTACTCTACGGAAGAAATTTTAATTACTTGAAAACTGATATTAGAATAAAAGAAAGAGATGCCTATATCGCCAAAGAAGAGATCATGAAAGCCATGACCCGCTGGTACAGACCATCGGTGCTGTGCATTGAGGACCACCTGCTGCCTGGAAATGACCTTGGCGAAATCTCCTTTGGGGCCATGCAGGTGAAGCAGGTGTTTGTTTACACCTACATTGTCCTCAGTCACGCCAGGTCACCGCTTGCGAGGTCCTATCCAAACCGAGATTCAAAAAGTATGTTGTGAATATATACAAACAAAAGAAATATACAATAAGACTTACACATAGCACTTTTTCTGCTTGAAAGGGAACTAGTCCATCAGCAATTGTGAGGATATCAGAGTCTATAATGAAATGCAGCAATGAAAACGCAATGTTAACTACACGTAGAAACATAAATATCTTTGTTTGCAAATCTCTGCATCAGAGCTTAGCTTGTGCAAAGCCATATGAGACATTCCATGTGTTTAACTAAACATCTACTTAGATCATTACAAATAACATAAGCTTAATAAAATCTAGCTTTTTTATAATCTAAAGTGTTTTAAGAAGAGAGTTACCAAGATATACTACGGAAAAAAAGGGCCATAGGATATGGTTTTTCTTTTCCTGATTGTGCATCACACTGAAGGCAGTAATAAATAGAATATATTTTATCAACAACTACAACATGTAAATATTAATATGTAAAAAAAGAAATAAAAATGCAAATGCTTTTCTTTGTAACATAGACTAGATTTACCAACTGAAAGAGGAACTTAGGTTATTTATTCAACATAAAGGAAAGGTCACCATAACCTTCAGAAATAAAAGTACTTTTGAATTTGACTGTAATATTACAGCAATTGCAAACAGAATGATGATAAATTATGTCTCTTAAATCTAAGTACTGCAATTATAAGATTCTCAGAACAGTCTTAAATGATAGATTTAATCTTCTGCTACATGGTAGACAAAATAAAAGCACTCAGCTAGCAAAGCTTTTCCACGTTGAATTTCCTTTTCCTTTTTCAGAAAGGATTGACAATAAGAACAGTGATCCCTGAGGACAGTTTGGAAACATCATAATATCTGAAATACTTTTTGAATTTCAGAGAAGAAGTGATGGAAAAGAAAATGTGCATAGATAATTTAACACAATGACAAGGTTTGTGTCTTCACTGGAACATTCATCAAAAAATTATAGCTTTATCATATTGTGGTTTGACAGCAGAGAAGTGCCTAAAAAATGGGAAAAATAGTCTAAAGGTGAGAAAAGATCCACTTTCTAGGAGAATTTGGCTTCCTTAGACTCTGGAAGAGAGACAACAAAATTGTGATTCAAAGAAGCGATATCAGGAATATTTGTTCTGATAATCAAAATAAGGTAATATTGGTTATATAATGATGCTTACGCACAGAAAATTTTATTTAAACACAATTAAAAAGAACCTGGATATCTCTCAGACATAGATTATGCATGTTAAACTTTGCCCAAAATTCATCACTGTTGTCCAAAGGTTAAATTTAGATATATAGTATTGGGGCCCAGGCCAGGCCACCCCAAAATATCCCACAATAGCATATTAATTATTTTGAATTAAAGTTGCTCAAGAAGTCAAAAGGGCCTTCTGACCCCCTGTCTCTGCTCCCCTGAGAGCAGGAAATGAATCTCCCCTGTGAAAGGCGCTCGCCCTGCATATCATCACCACAGCTGGGGATTCAGGGCCGAGAATCCCACAGAAACAAACCTTGCTAATGTACCACCTCAAGCCTAAACTCTGCTTCAATTCCTCACTAATTACACTCCCCAAACCTACAAACTTAGTCCTGTCAATTTTTCACAAATTTATGTTTCTTTGTGTAAAAGATATATGTACTTCCTGTTTTGCTCACTCTCTGAGCCTCATCTTCATGATTCTTCTGTGTGCACCTAATTAAATCAGATTTTTCTCCTGTTAATCTGGTCTTGTGTCAATTTTACTATTGGTCCAGCCATAAAAACACAAGAAGGGAAGAAAGAGGATTTCCCTTTCCCCAACAATAGAAATACATATATGATATAAGGCATGTGAACACTCCTCAGGCTTCCAAACATTCCATTTGGAGAAAAAGACTGTGTTCAATGAAAGCTGGAATCACAAAGAGAATTCGATCTAACAGTCACACAATCTACAGTACTCTGGGCATAGAAGAGGGATTTTGAGTTCATATATGAGAATTGCTTTCAAAGAGAAATAGAAATTGTCTAATCAAACATTTCATTAAAAGTATCTTTTCCTTCTAACATATAAAAAGATATTATCTAATCCAGGGAGATTTGAGTCCCTTGCTTCTTCAAGGAAGGTTATAAAAGATTGTCGTGCTAGCATCAAGCTCTATTAACTTTAGTATTTAGCCATTATAAAGTCTTAAGAAAACTAAATTTTGTCTAAATTCTGGAAAACTTTAATCTTATTTTTAAAAGTGATTTGGCTATAATAATATCGAAGGCCAGAATTGCCCAGATATTTTAATAGATAGGGAGCTGTGTAAGCAGCTGTTATGGAATCCTCCAAAAAAATTTTTAAACAAGTGCTAGTTTTGAGTACAAAGAGTACCCTATTGAAAAGAGATTCACTGTTCTTTCAAATATCCATTTTCTAACATTTTTCATATCACTAAATTACAGAGATGAATGAAAAACTCAGCATAATAATTCAAGAATCAGAAAATTCCTCTTAAAATATCAGAAGGTAATTAAAATTAATAGAAACCTTGAAAACATGCTGATTCCCTCTTTAAATGATATTAGAAATTATATATAACATAACTTGCAAAAGGTGATGTTAGTCATTCATTCATCCCCTTACATCCGTTAGATTTGGCCCTGCCACTTTGCTTTTGAGCAGTGTAGCAGTTCAGTCAATTTCATAGGCATCTTTTTTGAATGGAGATCTCTTTAAGAACAGTGCTACCACGTTCCTTTGGCTTTACTGTATAGCCCTTTGTGTGGCAATTTATACACTATAATCATAAGGCTAAAATTTAATTCAATTGAACAAATCTTTATTAAGTTGCTCATATTAACACAATTTGCTAGATGCAACATTCAAAGAACTCACAGCCTAGTGAAAGTAGAAAAACACATTTCTAAGTGATATACATTACCATGCATTCCCCCTAAAAAAATCTATAAACAGTGGTAAATTCCTAGCATATCATACACTAGTATTTACCAATGAAGTATAATGGGATGTGTTCTTTGCCTTTTACTCTTAATGACATTGCTTTACAATACTAAAAAATCCAATGAATATTTCTGAAGTTGCATTTTTCCAAGATTACATCTTGCTAATCATTACATTTTGCATGACTAGAAATGGGCTCCTTTGCCATAATTTCTTTCCTTTGTTCTTTATCATTTTTTAGCAGTTTTTTTTTTTTTGGTGTTATAGTCTTTGATTTTTCTTTCTCAATGTCTCTTCTGTGCTTTCTCTAAAGGTTTTCCTTTTTTTTCTACAAATTTTACTCCTTTATGTATTTCTCAATACTTTAACATGTTATTTCCATTAATGCATAAAATTTTCAAAGAATTTTTCAAACAAGTAATAAAGTTCCAGTTGCAATCATAAATAGTTACTCTCCTCTTGTCATTTACCTTTGTCCCCATTGGATAAGAGCTGTAGTTTTCACAATATTTCCTGCATGCCCATCTGGCTTTCATTGCCTGGAGCACTTACATTAAAACTATTCTTGGCTTTATGTGGTACAGAACGTACTTAGAAACATGTAAAATATTTTATAGATGTAAAGAGAGAATTATAGCTTGTAAGGTCAGGTTTATACGAATAAAGAAATTTGAAACAAAATAGAATACAGTTACGCACTGTCTAACAACATTTTGCTCAACAACAGATTACATATACGACAGTGGTCCCATAAGATTATAACGGCGCTGAAAAATTCTTAACACCTAGTGACGTCATAGCCGTCATAGCACCACACAGCTGAAGAAGAGGCAAGAGAAAAGGCAACTGCACAAGAGGGAAAGAACCTCCAAGAAAATTCACAGCTCAGGGTTTAGCAGAAGCTTTTGCAGACCTTACCAAGCTCCTTAAAAAGTTTGAGAATACGGGCTTCAAAACTGAAAGATTTTCGTTGATAAAGAGGAATGTTCATGGTGCATTATCTGCTTACAAGAAAAACTATGATGAAAAAAGAAGCAAACCAGCATGGACTTATTTTTGAAAAGAGTGATATCTCCTCAAGAAGAGCCCTAGGCAGGTATTTCAGGAGGCGTTTGCTGGAAGGCATTGTTATCACAGGAGATGACAGCTTAATGCATGTTATTGCCCCTTAAGACCTTGCGGTGGGACAAGATGCGGAAGTGGAAGACAGTGTGTGTTTGTGTCTTAGTTTTTAACAAAAGAGTTTAAAAAGCAAAAATGAGGATATAAAGAAAAAATATTTTTATACAGCTGTACAATGTCTGTGTTTTAGGCTGTGTTATTACAAGAGTCAAGAAGTTTTAAAAAATTAAAAAGTTTATAAAGTAAAAATGTTACAGTTAGCTAAAGTTAATTTATTATTGAAGAAAGAAAAATATTTTTTAGAAGTTTAGTGTAGCCTAAGAGTACAGCGTTCAGAAAGGGAGTAGTGACAGTAATGTCCTAGCCCTTCACACTCTCTCACCACTCACTCACTGACCCAGCCAGAGCAGCTTCTAGTCCAGCAAACTCCATTCATGGTTAGTACCCTATACAGGTGTACCATTTTCTATCTTTTACTCTGTAGTTTTACAATACCTTTTATATGTTTAGATGTGTTTAGATACAAATACTTACCATCATGTGACAATTGCCGACCATACTCAGTATAGTAACATGTTGTACAGGTTTGTAGCCTCGGAGAATTGGCTAAACAATATAGCCTAGGTGTGTAGTAGGCTATACCATCTCGGTTTGTATAAGTGCACTCTATGATATTTACACAACAATGAAATCTCCTAACGGTGCATTTCTCGGAACGTATCCCCATAGTTAAGTGACACATGACTGTAAAATAAAATTAAAAGCGAATAGTCTAGTATGATCTGAATTTATATAGTGTATAAAAATAGGATTACACACATAAATAACATTTTCTATGTATATAATTAGCTCATTTAATTATTATAACAATTCTTCAAGGAAAATGCAATTATTACCCCTATTTTGGAGATGAAGAAATTGAGTCTCAAGACTGTAGAATAATTTGCCCAGAGAAGTAAGTGTCAGAGTTGTGCTTTGGTGTAAATTGGCAGGCTCCAGACCTTGAGTTCTCCAAAACCAGGCAATACTGCCTTCTGGGAGATACATAGGAAAAAATGAGGCTTTTGGATGGTAGGTTAAAGAGTAAAAAACTGCAGCTACATTAGTTAATATTTCTAAACAGGAGCATCACCTTGCAACATGTTTGTACAAAAATAACTCTATTGGATAAGATTTTGTTAAGACTATAAAATACTGGGTTTAGAGAGTTCAAGATAGTAATTAAACTGCTGGTGAAGACAAGATAAGAAATAGAAGCTTTAGTATAGGGAGATGGAAAGCTGGCCTAGCCTGGGACAATGTCAGAGGGAATAATTTTAGAGTACTTTGCATGTGCATGTGTGTGCGTGCAGGTGTGTGAGCTTTTGAAATAATCTCACTTTCTCCAAGGGACACAGAGACAAATGGACTTTTTCTTTCTGTTTTCCAAAAACAGGTCATATGCAAAGCAACTTAGACAGTGGATTAGGAAGTATAAGGTAGATAGATTATACACATATACAGCTTTAAGTAAGAAAGGAGATATTTTTCTCTTAATTACAAGCTATACGTGTTGGAGGGGATGAAAATGAAGGTCACAGGATAGATTTATTTATAGTGCTTTCTTAAAGGAGGAAATAACTTGGATGAAGTTCCAGAGTAACAACAGCCCTGAAAATTGCCTTTAAAGAGAGACAGTGTTTCTGAAGTAGTTTGTCCTTTTGGATTTGAACATACTGATTTTCGCAATGAATTGTTATGTTAGCATTTCATCTACCCCAGGAAAAGCATGGTAAATCTGCATTATGCTTTGAGGAAAGAGCATTACCAAGCTCTGGTATTAGCTTTCAAACCAGCTATTTCTAGTAACAGGTCAGATTTACCCACGAGCTATGCTGCCACACATGCATAGTTTCACACTTTATGCTGAATGGGCTGTATTTTTTTTAATACACCTATTACTTTAACACTTACAACAGCATTTATTTTCAACGTTTGACAAATCAAATGTTAATATTTATTTATATGAATATATATTTACTTTGCAATTTTTTCCTGATTAGGAAATATCATTAATTTCAAATAGTATCTGAATGTAAAGTGTTTTAATAATGTGAAACAAGTCTTTTTAATCAAGAACTACTATCAGGTATTGCCTCCGCATTGAATCTAAACCATATTATTGCAATTATTCATTAATTTACACTCTTCTTTATAGGAACTGATCCGTCTTCTTTCATGCTCATTTTGATTTTAAGAACAAATCGAAGCAAGTCACGGAATTTTTCCCCTAGGAATTTGTTGAGGCCGATTGAAATAGAAACCAGATTGTCAGCTGAATCTTCCCAAGGACTTAAGAACATGTCCTAAAGTATGGAACCAATGGTACTAAAATCTTGCTTTTACAATATGATCTTGATTAATTTTTTCTCATAACGTGATTCTTCCATTAAAAAGAACCATTCCTATTCAAATCATATAAACTTTGACTATGCTGGAGCTGAAAACAATTAATAGGAAGGATAAGCACTTGTTGGCTACTTCAGAGTAACTGGGAAGTTCAAGAGCAAGGAGCACTTTCCCAGATTCTTCAGGCTGCCTTCCTTTGTGTCTCTAATTTGATTTTGCAAGACTTTAGTAGAAGTATCACATTGGTGGTCCACAAATAACTCGGTTACTTAGAGGAAAACGGAGAAATGGAAGGAATGAGCTAAAATATAACATTTTCCTGTTCATCTCCCTCCTGAACAAAACTAAAAAGATACAAGGAAAGGAAATGCTAAACCAAGTATTAAAATTATTACCAAATTCCATCTTCCCACCCCTGTACCTATCTCCCCACCACACACTGTGCTATAAACAACTTTCCAGACACCAAGATGTTGAGATTATTGGCTATTATTATCATCAATAGCCACCAAAGATATTGATATTATAAGCCACCTTATAAAGTTAGGACCCTGGGGAAGGCACTGGAAAAACAAAGTCGTGTTAAGTGTGAACACTTCCTCAATAAAAGACTAATTTAGGGAAAACACACTTGAATGACTATTCAAAGTGTCATAAGAATCAAATTAGTATGTCCCGTAAAATCAACCAAATGTCTATAGAGGAGAGTCCTATCAGAATCACCTGCAGGAGACGGCGATGAACTAGTTATCAATATCACCATCACCCACAACCCCTACTTTCTCCATACTCAGAAAAAAGAACCATGAAGAATGCACAATAGTATGTGATTTCTGAGAACTGAGGCCAAATGAACAAGCCTCTCAAAGACTTTATGTCTTAAAGAGCCATTTTTAATGAAATAGGGGTATTAAATGTTTAAGCAGTAGATTTAGAGACATAGATAGTGATAGAAAGAAGGATTTTTGTGAAGCTTGCTCTTGCTAGAACTGACTTTTTAAACACAGGAGGAAGAAATATAGAATGATAGCTTGAAAGGATGTCAAGGTCAAGGGAAGAGTTCTTAAAGCTATCCACACCTAGAAATTTTTTTATAAGAAGAAAAGGGCCCACAGGCAAGGTGAGACTAAAGATACAAAGAAATAAAAGGGGCTAATTGATGGATCATGACCCAAGGGAGTTCAAAGGGAAGAAGGGGAGAATAGAGAAGGAAAACTTTATTTTAGAATAAAAGAATATTGTCTCTTCTTCTGAGATCTGGAAAGGAATGGAAAAATGAGTGAAGTTCAGATATTTTTAAAGGAAGAGGTATTTAGTAATGGAGAATAGAATTTAGTGTGTGTATCTTCTCATGGCGTCTTGTCAGGTGTCATTTAGCTTTATTGAGTATCTCCATGCATTAAGTTTAGAGGGACTATATCAAAAAAACAGACATTCTGCAAATAAATATGATATTTAAAATATTAGGTTCTCTACTGTGTTTTAAGATGCCATTTCTTGATGTAAAATGATGGAAACTCTTAGGCTTGAAATACGTGATTGTCTTCTTATTGTTTACTGCTTTGAGAGATTTTAAACTGCATTGTGTGGATCTAGTAATGATATTGGGAGAGGATCCACTAAAATTGGAAAAGTCTTTGTGAATTCTTTGGTAAAATTATGCTAACAGGAGGAAGAGGTAACCTATACACACACACACACACACACACACACACACACACACATACACTTTTAAAGTAAAAAGCTCCTTGATCCCATTTCATTTGTTGGATTCTTCCTTCATGTGAAGGGATCAGCTCTCCTACTAAAACTTCTCTTGCTATGGGCTAAATAATACCTCTTATAAAAACATATATTTCCATATCACATAAGCATCTCATCCATGACGTAGTATCTAGAATTTAAATATTAGGACAGTCTTGCCAAATAGATTGTCAAATTCTGAAGGATAGAGACCATTCCTTATGTACGTTTGTATCCTCTCATCTAGCACACAGTCTAACACTTGATGGAGGCTCACCGTATGCTAATAAAGACCACTGATCAAGACCACCAGGAACACACCATAAGTCATAAAATAAAATGTATTGGCTTACTACATCAAGAGAGAATGCACCTCAGGATAACCAAGGGGCATGTCAAAAAGGGTATTAGAAAAGGATATCTACAGGATTTGGAGGACTATTGTTAGTCATAGGATTATCTTTGAAGGAACTGATAAAACTTCCTTATGGAAAACAGCAAAGTTAGAATTCAGTCAGCCTAGCCAATTACAATGCCTGGACATAGCCAGGGAGTCATTGACAGATTGTGAAAATGCTCACATGGCTCTATTCTCCTATGATTTTGCCATACAACTTGCTTTGGCCCATGGGGCATTAGCAAATATGATGTAATCTGAAGCCTGAAGAGTGTTTGTCGCCTTGGAGCTTACTCTTTTATGCTGGAGGATCCATTTGCTAGGTAAACAACCCAGTGAGCTGGATGAGAGTCCAGAAGGAGGAGAGAGGTCATTCTAGATTAGGCATCCCAGATGAATGCACCCCGACCTGAACTGGTAACTGACTGCACACAAATGAGTGAATCGAACTGAAACCAGAAGCACCAAACAGATGAGCAGAGTTCAAATTTCCAACTCTTGGAATTGTGATCTAAACAAATGTTTATTGTTTTAAGGTACTAAGTTTTGCAGTGTTTTTATTCTCAAAAGCTAACTGATAAAGAGTTAATAGAAGATGAACCAGTTCAGGAAGTCTGTCTTTTTCCATTCAAGTGAGCTATGATTCAGTAATTATGTTTAGAATTTATGTTAAATCCATGAGTTGACGTCACACTGTTGATAGCTTCCTGCACTGGATGTTTCAAGGTTTGCTGAATCCTTCTGAATTACCTTGAAAAGACAACTGCTTTTTCAATGGATTAGAAATCTCAAAAGATATTTTACACTGAACTAACAGTAAGATCTGGTGAAGTGAAAGAAAATTCCCCTTTCTCCCAATATTTGTCCTTCACTCAGAAAAATGGAGTTGGGCCACAAGGAGATGATGAACCTACCCTCCCACCACAGTACGTGTTGGATGCAAATACACATTGCTGAAAGAAAACATTAGAAAATTTGAGAGATTCAAAACTCTGTCTTAGTCTGCCTTCAGAAATATGCTTGACCATCTGCCTGAACATATTGTAGTTTCT
This sequence comes from Equus caballus, assembly GCF_041296265.1. NCBI lineage: Eukaryota > Metazoa > Chordata > Mammalia > Perissodactyla > Equidae > Equus > Equus caballus. The sequence continues at coordinate 97,185,608 of NC_091686.1, forward strand.
TCTATGGGAAAACTCAATAGAAGTAACTCAAAAGTTTGTATTGCTTATAAATGGAAAATAATTTGGAGTAACTCAATGCAAGTATGGCAGCTTAATTACAAACATGAGCTGTGTAACATTTTGGTAAAGCACTGGCCCTATGAAGACACTGTTATAAAGCAGTGTTTTAAATTTATATTTGTCATGGCTATAATTTAACAGTTTAGGAGCAAAATTAATGTGTTGGTGTTTCCCTTTGGTTAATATAGCACATTTGATTCAAAGTGGCTTGCTATTCCTTTTTGTTTCTGCCAAAAAGACCTGGTAGACACTGACAAGGAAATGGAATATCGTGTGGGCCAAATTTCTGACACTCATTTCCCTCAGATATTAATTTAGTACAAAGGAGAATAATCTGCTGTTCACAAAAAGGAAAAAAATCCCAGCACATTTGAAGCCAAATCCTTTCACTTACAGGTTAGAGTGACTGAACATAATTTTCTCAGAAGGGAACTTTGCTGTATGAAATGTCTAAGATAAGAATCACCAGAAGGGAGAGTTAACTGTGTCTTGTCTATGGTAGGTCTATGGTAGTTAAGGACACTGTATAAAGGAGAAAATTCCATCTGTTTGGAATCAGACTCAATTTTTGACACAAGTTGTCAAACAGAACAACAAAAAAAAAAGCAGAGAAAGAAGGTGAACTACCCCAGAGGAATATACACATTGCTAAACCAGTTTGATGGAAAATTAGAAATTATACCTGTATTTAATTAAATCTGGGCCAGAGGAGAGGATCAGTTCAGGTCTTTGAAACAAAGTTAGAAATAAATAGACCTTTACTATCAGAATTATCAAAGTGTTTTCCGAAGGTGAATTACAAAGACAAAGGGAAAAAGAGATGTTGAATATTTTTATAGAGTAATTTTTAAATTCAATCCAATAAAACCTCTTTCTTTAACTTACAACTAGAGGTCGAACATGACTAGCGGCATCTTTAATTCATAAGAGATGTGGTAGCAAAGAACTGGTACAAATTACTGAGGCAAACTGAATGGAGGCAACTAGTTTACTTGGACTAGAAAATAAATCATGTATCTTTTAGCAGTTAAACAGCAAATCTCTATTCAATACAATCAAATAAAACAAAGAGAATGTGACTATACATTTTTATTGAATATACACGAATACATATATAAAATATACAGAATTTTATTATATTAGACTCATATTCATTTTCCCTGATACCAGAATAAATCTACTTATGTTAAAAAAAATCTAGTTATCCAGATATTTTCTACAGAATTGGGACTTTGAAGAATACAAATATTTAATAAAAAATATTAATACAAAAATACAAAAATATTTAATTTTAGGGGGAAAATAAATTTCTATTTATTACAACTATCCTTTTCCATCCAGACTATGTAAGGGAGAGTAGCTTAAACATGTACTCTGGGGTTAGGTTGCCTGAAATCACGTCTTCACTGTCTGCCAGTTGAGCCACATTTTTTAGCTCTCTAATCCTTAATTGAGTCAAATGATTCATCTTATTTCACACTTTGGTTGCAAGAACTAAATGTGATGATATATATAAAACGTTTAGCATAGTGCCTGTTTAAAAAATCATAAAGAGCATTGATACATGGTGATAAAGGCCATTTATCATTTATTCCAGTGAAAGAAGTGCAAGATCCAAAAGACTCCTACCAATGCATGGACTGTTTTAGGTTTAGTTACTTATTTTAGAATTGTAGCAAAATATTTTTGTACAGTTCATTTAACTTTTCAAATTTTCAATAGTACTGCCTTTTAAAAGTCATAAATGATCTGATAATGAAATTATTTATTGTCTGAATTACCAAAGATTTATTAAACACCTAATATGGGCCAGGAACTTCCTAAGTACTACTTATAATTGCACTGAACCAAACAGACAAAAACTTTTATTCTCAGAGTGGACATTTTAGCGGGAGAAGATATATATATATATACACCTAATTGTATGTTTATTATCTATCATATGTCAGATGCTGATCAGTACTGCAAAGGTAAATAAGGCAAGAAGGGGAATAAAGATGCCTGGGAGAATGTTGGCAGCTTGAAATAGAATAATTAGGGTAAGCTTCAAATTAGAAAAAAAAAGACATTTGAGCAAAAAATCTGAAAAAGATGAGGCAGTGAGCTACAAAATAGGGGAAATACTTTCCAAATGGAGGAAAGAGCAAGTAGATTAGATGTAGGTATAAGAGAAAAAGAGGAATAAATATGATTTCAAGGTTTTTGGCCCAAGCAACAGGAAGAATGGTGTAAGGAGGACATAGGAACAACTAGAGACCATTGGTTTTAGAGATTAATGCCAAATACCAGACATTAAGGTGAATATTAGATGGATATTGGACAGAGAAAGTGGCCAAAACAAAAATCATAGCTCAGGGAAAGCTTTAGGCTGGAGATAAAAGTTTGAGAGCAACATATACAGCTAGATAGGTAGGTAGGTAGGTAGGTAGAAAATATTTTAAAAATGATCCTTGTCTTTAAGGATCTCATTTTTACTTTATTTTTCACCTAAAAATTTTGAATTCTTTAAGACTCAAGATATGCATTTTCTCTTCTTGGGAGCCTCCTATGACACAGGCGAGTCTGAATTAAGTTATCCTCTTAATTATATGCACATCTCTCTATGAATATAATGCTATCACTCTTTACTATAATTATTTTTATTTGGTATCTTCATTCCAGTAGATTAAGAGTCCCCAAAAGGAAGAACATATATCTTGCTCTCTTTGTGGACCCAGTGCCCAGAGAAGGTGTTTGGCAAACAGTTGGTGCTCAATTCAATATTGAATAGCAGTATTACATAATTAGGAAAACATTTCATATGATCTAATTAAACAGTTTATTATGTATAAAGAAAATTATGCCGAACTAGTAAAAGGAGTCTGGATTTTGTATATGCAAAGGTCGTGAGTTCGAAATCTTTCCTAAGAAGTATGAAATTCTAAAGAATTTTGAACAAGTGATTTGCATCTTACAAAATAATTCTTATGGCTTGATGGAAAATGGACTGGAGTGAATACAATGGGGGTAATTTACTTTGGGAATAGGCTGAAGTTCCCTAAAGGGTATGGATGCTGTTACATATAGAACTGGGTGTCAAGTTCTATATTTAGGCAAAGAAAGAGGATCTATGGATAAACACACGTCACAGTTGAGACATTTACTTTGGGAGACTGTAGGCTGAAAACAATTGGCCAAGGACTGATTTTCATAGAATCATTTAAATGTCATGCAAAAAAAATTTCAAAGAATAATGAGAAAGAGAAGCTAGAGACAGAAGAGAATGATCAGAAGAAAGTTTCATCACAGGGGAATAGAGAATTTCAAGGAGAGAAGTGAATCAATACTAAAATTCCCAGAGAGATCAATAACATAAAAAAACAAATTATTGAATTTTGCAATTTCAGTAGTAATTTGAATTTCAGTACTAATGAGTTGAGGGGTGAGTGGGAAGATGGAGAAAGGAAAAATCAGAATTTGAATATGGTATACCATTTCAAAGATTGGAGGTCAATGAAACAGAATTCAATGTTAGCTAAGGGCAAATGGCTTTTAAAAAGTTTTAGTTTTTGTTTGTTTGTTTAATGGTGAAAGTAAAATAAGCATGTTTGTTTTCCAAAAGGAAAGATCTCTCAGAATCATTTACCACTGTTTTGGATCCTCTCTATATTACAGTTAATGATAAAAATAAAAATGTTCATGATTATACTTTACCTGAGCTCTGGGCTTCCTCTGGGAAATCATGTCTCATTTCTGCCATTACTGTAGACTGAGGAGATGTAGAAATTTGATGTTTGTAAGATAATTGTCTCCATGTCTCTGGGTATCCGGAATGATAGTTTTTTGGATTAATGGGGCATCTGCTTTATAGTTAATTCTATGTATTCCTTTTCATGACTCCCTAGATAAAACTTGCACTTCTTTATACTCTAAGGTTATTATTAATGCAATGAAACACCTCTTGAAACTTAAGGAAAACAAGTTTTATTCGAAATGTTTTAACAAGAATCTGTAATCCATAAGATAGATCCAAAACAAACCATTTAGAAGCATGTCATCAGTCAGACTAATTAGTCCATTGTAGCCAAGGGCTGTTCCCGGGCAGGGGCTGTCTAGCTGTTGTGCTCAATTTCTGCAGCTACTTTTGAGCACTTCTAATACAGTAGCTTAAATATACTCCTTCTCACAAAATATTTATGTATGGCAAGGTGTTCCAAGAGTTTACAAAAGGGAAAAAAATTCCCTTTGACTATTTTCAAACTAAAATATAAAGCTAATATAAATATAATACTCCAATTAGTATGACAAAATAAGGGCCCTCTACTAATAAGGCAATAGATAAACTTTTAATTTACAATACATACAACACAGCCATTTTGGCTGAACGAATGTTAAAATCAGATCTGTGTTGTGTGTCATAAATTTACGACTTTAGTTAGTTTCTAAGGAGTCAGTACCGGGAACAAAAGGGCTCTTTCTTTGCTAAGTGCAATGATGGCTGTGAATATGCAAGTTTTTAAAGGAGATTTTGGAGCAGGGCAGAATTGCTCTGAGTAACAAATCCAGGAAACAACTGCATTTGTAGTGGGAGATTTCAAAAGGAAGTTTATAGCCACTGAAGCACTGCACACTGAATTGAGTAGGGGTCAGAAAACAAAGGAAAACTTGATCCATAAGGCAGCCATAAGAATTTGGGATGGTGAGCTCACCTGAGGAATTGGGGACCGAAATGTGGAGCACTTGGGACATAGGAAGTGGCTGAGGTCCACTTATTGGTGCACGAAATATCACAAGAGATTTGGAATGTGTAGAAAACAACAGGCATGCAGTCATATTCATAGAGTGTTTGAAAGTGTGTATTTTATTCAAAGTACACCTTTGAAGAAAATGACAATGGACAAGTCAGAGAAACATGACTGTACTTCATTTTCAATTTATTGAGCTCAGGCTTATTTGTTTCCTGCTGTTAATGGGATTAACCTAACTAAAGATTGAATCCAGGGCAAGTGTGAAGTTGTGAGTGTGTCAGTTTCCTCCCTGACTTGGCATCCTTTCATGGTGTCGCAGACCACTTGAAACAAATGTCGAGAATGCTTACATGAGTTACAAATCTGAATGATCAGGCACTGCCTTCTTCTAGACCTTTATTTTGAATTGTTATTCCTCTTTTTTCTATGCTAGATTCTGGAAATGAATACAGATACACTATTATTTCAGTAACTTTTCACATATACTTTTATTCATCTAAAAAATCATTTACCACAATGTCCTATACTTCCTATGTCCTATGTTTCTGATTTTATAATGAATGTTTGCAATTCTTCTTGTTAGACTATATGATCAAGGAGGAATATTTTTCTCTCTCTGGTATCTCAGTAACAATCAAAATGCCAATAATTATAATTACTGCTTAATAAATATGTGTGGATTAAATAGATAAAGGATTGCATTAAATACCCACAAACAAATTGTGTGTCTTTTTGTAGAAAATTCTACTTTACTATGGTACCAAAGACAGTTCTGTCTGTTTCTAAAACTTAAGATAGTTCTAAGCATTATCTAAGGAAATATTTTATTGAAGCATCTTACTGCAACAAATCATGAATAATGTTACCAATATTAGCAATAATATTTATCAATTAGGAACAAACTCTGCATGAGACATTATGCATTCTTATTCCCTCTACAACCCCAGGTCGCAAGTTCTACTTAAGTCATCATATCCAGGTTACATATGAGACATTCAGACAGAGATAGGCAAACTGCACAAGATCGCATGACTAGTGGCTGGTAGGAGGGAGATACAATCCCTGATATCGTACCTGTGAATCTTGTACTCTTAATTGCTTTCCTAGGCTGCCCAACATGATTTTCCCTAGGAGCTCAAAATGTTTAATGAACAGTTGTCTTTATCCCAGAAAAGAGTGAAAAAACCATCCATTAACTCATTCCAACAACTGTTTACTGACCGCGTGTTAAAAGTACATGCTGTGCTACACTGGGATATAGTACAAGCAAGAACAGATGGGCCCTGCCTCTTGAAACTGACTGTTCAGGACCAGAGCCGGTGTAGCATGGAGACTAACATTGTGGGCTCTAGAAAAGCCAGCTCGAGCCCACCGCTTAGTTCTGTGACCTTGGGCTAGTAGCTTAACTTCTCTTCTCCTGTTTCCTCATCTGTTAAAATTACATGAGATTAAATGAAGTCATACATATAAAATGCTTAGTACAGAGAATTTCACATAGCAAACACTGACTTGGTTGGGAGGGTCAGACTTGCAACAAATAATTGTGCTAAACAATATAAGCACTCCAGAAAAAAGGAGTAAAGTCTTATGTGAGCATGGGCCAAATAACCTATCCTGGGCTTGGGATAAATGTGGCAAGACACAACACTTATGGAGTGAAGAATCAGTTCAGAAAAGTCAACCTACACCTGCTGGGAGATAAAATGTGGTACCCTGACTATGACTATAAAAAAGAGAACAAGACTTTGTATCAGACAAGAGTAAGTTTTCTAGGAATCCTTGAACAATGGATTATCCTAGACCAACCTATTTCAGAAGGTATTCAATCAAGATTTGACCTCTCCCTTGAGCCCACACCAATATGAAACTTTGAGGTCAAGACAAAAATGGAGAGATAAATGCAAGTAACATCCCATTCTAAAACTCTCTAGATAATAGACCATCCATACTTGCTTATAGCTCTACCAATTTATTTTCCTGTCTCTTTCAGTTTTGAAATCTATTATTTATACCAGAAATGAGAGAACAAAAAGATACAGTATAAAAACAAAAGAGCAAACAAAGCCAAAGCTAGTGACAAATCACTTTCATTCTTTGCTTGCATTTAAAGAAATTAAGATCTGTTGATTATGTGCTCTGTCCTGAGAACAGTATCCTTATGAGTTCAATTGACATCAGTAAACATACTGATGCTCATACTTATTTCATAAAGAAAAATGTTATTAATAAATTATTATAATCTGTTATGGAGTAAACTAGAAACTAGTTATGTAGAAACTCATTATATAGTCAAAGAATACCAATTTACTCATAACCTGGCTATTTCCAGATTATTATAAGAATTGTCAAATTTACACAGAGTAATTGGGACATATTTCAAGCCATTTTACTTTTCTTTATGCTTTTAGAAATTGTTAACAGACCTAGATGTAAGTCAGAAATGCCTTTTGTAAACACTCAAATTTAGGTACATGGACAATATTCAGAATATTTAATAATCAGTACTGTAATATAAATGTGAATCAATGTATAAATAACATCTTTTGTTATTGAAATCATTTAAACCATATATTTAAAAAGTGTTTAACATGTGACATAAGTTGACACAAATCAATTTATTATAATAATTTCCAATCATCTATTGAGACATAGAAGTTGTGGTGTGACCCTTTGGTGTGATCCAGCTATCACTGTACCATAGTAGGATAATGATTGATCCCTTCAAAGACTTCATTACGTGACAACCATTAGTGACTGAGTTTTTGCTGGCAGTCTATGGACATTGAAGTCACTGCCCTCCATGCTTTCACTCCTCTCTTCATATCCTTCTTCCTCCACCAACAGTCGGGATCTTCTAATCTGGGTACTGGTTGTATGCCTGTAGTGAGGGTGAACAGCACATAGACCAGGTGAGGAAGTCAGGAGAGAACTAGAGGGAGGCATGTGGGCATATACTGAGCCAGTTGTCACCTCATTCAAGAACTTTTCAACTGAGAAGCAACTCTGTACATCTGAAATAATTAAAATATCTGCAGCACTCCCCCCCCAACACACATACACTCCAAAATCTATGCTCCAATTTCCAAACTAGACTTGTAGAACAGGTTCTGTGTGTTAGATAGGTCATACATACTAGAACGAATATTATTAAATAATTTTAACAGTTATTACAGTTACTATTATATACTATTTACCAACCATGGAACACATATTATAGTTCAATCTTTTAATACTCATTGCACCTGTAACTTTCCAAACTGACTCTTAAAGAGGCCTCGTATTAATTACATTTTGTTTGGCCTGTGCTCATGGCTCCGTATTTGTTTCAGTCTTGGATTAATGCTAAAGTGGTTGTTAAAAGCCATCACCCTGCTAGTAGTTTGCCCCATTACTGTCACATACTTCTGTAATTTAAGACCGTGCTACCAAAGACGTTTGATATTTCCTGCCTTGCATTTGCTTTGTCAGCAGAGTACTTGATCGGATTAAGTACAGTTCTGCCCTTGTTGAGTTTTTTCTCAAATAATTGAGAACATGTGTGTCTAAGAGGTGATTAGAATTGACTTAATTCTCCAGAAACATTTTAATTTAATTGATTTTAAGACCCCTGTTTAAGAGGACACATTACGTTCTTTTTCCTAATTGCTATTATGGAGATTCAGTTTCCTTTTGGAATATATAGATGGATTTTCATTGTTCCTCCATTGTTATCTGTATATCATTTGCACCATCAAATGCAGAAGGATTGCAACTCTGTTTTGGGATTTGTAAAAGTTAAAATACTAATCATGGCTTATAATTGTGTTATGAGACATGAGAAAAAAACAAAAAGGTATAGAATTTCAAAATATTAATTCTAATTTAATCTAATAGGTTAAATAAATTTGATTGAGAATAACTAAATACATAGATTCATAAATTAAATGTGTAAAAAGACAAAATAATTATTTTTGCACAAAAGGTAGGGTTTAAATATCAGGCCTAGAAGTTGCTGGTGCTTATAGACTATTTGAAATTTGTGAGAAGTTTTAACAATATGAAAACATTAAATAAAATATGTGTACATGTCTATGCTTTAAACTTTAAAGTTAAACTGCTTTAACTCTATAAACGTAAGTCATATTCTGAGATTTACTGATGGAAAATTTGTTAATCCTAGTAAAAATGCTTTTTAAAAATCTCTTAACTATGTTAACCAGTGAGAGAGATGAAGCTGGGGAATTAATCAATGAGCAGATCTCAGAGGGCCTGTCCAACAAATGACATCTTGATTTTATCCTGAGGAAATTGTGGGGTCATTAGTGGTTTTTAACTCTCAAATCACTCACATCTCTGCCAAATGTCACTTCCTCAGAGAAATCTTTCCTGACCACCTGATCTAAACTGAAAGATTCTGAAATTCTCCACCTTCTTGTCCTCCTTTATTATCCTTTGTAGCACTGGCATTGCCCATCATTATTTTATTTATCTATATTTTATCTCTATTTGCTAATGTCTAACTTTCTCACTTTCTCATTAGAATTTAAGCTCCATATGAGCAAAAACCTTATTTTCTTATTTTTGTTGTTTTTCTTATTTACTGCTACATCTCCATGGCCTACAATAGTGCCTGGAAAATCAGCATTTTTGAATGAATGAAAACTAGTGTAATGAACACATGAAAACACACGGACAGCTTCACCTAACCAGAAAGTCGGTAAAACCTGAAAAGATGAATAGTTATAAAGTAGCCTAAGATACAAATGGCGTAGATATATTCTCTAATATAAACACTGTATGGGTGCTGATAAAGACGTTTGCCTTTTTCATGGGACTTATTAACTACATGGTAATCTAATTTATTTAGTAATCTAATTTGTAGGCCCACATCAAGTTGGAGAAGCAGAATATTTCAGAAACAGAAAGGTGGTCCAATTTGCAGCCAGAGCAATCTTTTTGAAACTCAAATATTACCAAATTATTACTCCCTGTACTGGGTTCAATAGTGTCTCTTCAAACTTCACGTCCACCCAGAATCTATGAATGTGACCTTATTTGGAATTAGGGTGTTTGCAGACATCATAAAGTTAAGACAAGGTCATAATGTACTAGGGTGGGCCATAAATCCAATGACTGTTATCCCTAGAAGGAGGGGGAGTTTTAGAGACACAGACATACAGAGGAAAGATAATCATGTGAAGGCTGAGGGAAAAATTGAGCTACAAGCCAAGGAATGCCAAGGATTGCAAGCAGCCACCAGACGTTAGGAGGATGTAAGGAAAGGTATTTTCCTAGAGTCTCCAGAGGGAGTATGGTCCTGATGATAACTTGATTTCAGATTTCTAATCTCCAGAACTGTGAGAGTATGTTACTCTTGTTTTACGGCACCTAATTCATGGCAATTTGTTATAGCAGCTTAGGAAGCTAATATGTTCCCTTGTTTAAAATGTTTCAGAAGCATACAATTATATTAGCAACAGTACTAATAGTGTAACAGATCACACGTCCTCATGAAATGTCCGCTGAACGTGAAATAATCTCAATCTCAATAAAAGTAAAGGACTTGGCTGGATATATTGAGATATGTCTCAAGTCAAAAGGAGAGATCCTGGGGTCTTGGGAAGAGAAGATTCAAATTGCCCTCACTGTCTGTGTTTGTGAGGTCTATCAGTTAGGAGGCTTTTGGTTTTGGTTACAGAATACCAGACTAAGCTGGGCTTAAATAATGAAAGCCATATTTATTTCTATAAAAATGTTTCCCATGGTAGAGTATTTCCAGGGTTAGTTGTTTTAGTGGCTCAGTGGTATCAGAGACCTCCTCAAATTCTGTAAGATTTCATTGGCTCTTATCCTGATGGTTGCAAGATGGACATGGTAGTTGTATATATCACGTCTTCCCTCTAGACGTGTAGAAAGTGGATTCTAGGCTTGTGTGTGTGTGTCTTTTAAGTTGAGGAGAAACATCCTATAATCCGTCCAAAATAATTTCTCACTCAGATCTCTTTGGGCAGCATTTTGTCACATCTATGCCTTACCAATTATTGGCAATGAGAATGAGATTACCAGGTTTGGCTTCTACCCATCAAGATTCACTGTATGGGGCTAGGCAGGAGCTCAGCCTCTTCTGAAGGACAGTTTCACCAGAGTGACGGTAAACAGATTGGGTTCTGTTTCTTACAAGAAAGATTCGGGGTGTGGCTGTTAAGTAGCAAACAATTGTGTCTATCAGAGAGTTTAAACGTGGAAGGCACAAAGACTGTGGCAAGATGAGTATCTTTTGTTTTTTTTTTAAAGATTTTATTTTTTCCTTTTTCTCCCCATAAGCCCCCCAGTACATAGTTGTATATTCTTTGTTGTGTGTCCTTATAGTTGTGGCATGTGGGACGCTGCCTCAGCATGGTTTAATGAGCAGTGCCGTGTCCGTGCCCAGGATTCGAACCAACGAAACACTGGGCTGCCTGCAGCGGAGCGCGCGAACTTAACCACTCGGCCACAGGGCCAGCCCCAAGATGAGTATCTTGATAATGTGATTATGAACATCTTTCTCAATGTCTTCATAATTCTTATTATAGTGATAAAACTCCTCCTAGAGAGGTAATTAACATTTCTGACTTCTGAAATACAGAGACTCTCTCTTCAAAATCCTTTGTACGGTAGTGAAAAGTGAAAAACATAGGCATAACATACTCGTCGTTACTTAAGTAAGTTTGCTGGGTAATGCGGGATTTTTGGTTTTTTTAAAATTTCATTCCAGAAAGATGGCCAACAAATAATAGGTATTCATTCCAATATCAACCCATTTTTCATTTTCTCAAAGGCCTATGATTAAAATATTAAGAGATTATTTTACCCAATGTAGAAGATTACGTCTTAGCTCTAACAGTAATTTCTTTAATTATTTTAATCTTATGACTATTAGTAGGATCAGAGGGCTGCTTAAAGTGATTGGAAAACATTAGATTATAAATTCACTAAGATGATAAACATTAAAATAAAAACATGTGCTTAAAACTGTGCATATGTGGCTATAACAGTTTCATGTCCGAACCATTGTGCTGGGAGTTATCAATGGGATGGTAAGATCTCTGCTTCCTAAGGTAGCTGAGTCAGGGGATGTTGTAAAGTGTTTCCCAAATCCTTGGGATTCCTTCGAGTTCTCTAAAACTGTCCTTGGGGGGTAAAATTAGGGAATCAATAAAGTGGGGCTCTAAGAGTCCCTCCAACTCCGTTTCACTGAGGCAAATCAGAATACTGGGTAAGAGTTAAGGCAGAAAGAATGAAGAAAGGAGGAAGGTTGGGTGGAAGGAAGGAAGAGGAGGAGGAAATTTTTTTCCTTTTTTTAAGAACAAGGACTTTTGGCTCTTGATCCACCCTTTTATGACAAATAGTTAACTATTGGTCAGCCAGGTATATATATATTTTATCTAGGGAGTTTTTTGTAAGTCAGTTTCCCTGAAATAGAGATTTGCCTGCAGAAGTTTTCCTGGGAAGTGCTCTTCGGAATAACACTTTAAAGAAGTGAGAGAAGCAGAATTGGGCAGAGGGAAATGTTGAAGGGCCATACACTCGCAACAAAGGCCACAGCAGGTGCCTGAGGAAGCTCTGGAGCTGGAATTGTGCTTCCGAAGTGTCTTATTGAGGCAAAGGGCTGGGCTTTTGTTCCATCTCTCCTTGTCCTTGGATGCAGGCCGCTCCTGGGCAGGTGGTCTAAGCTTGGGTGAGGCAGCTCTTTAAGCTGAGAGAAAGCCTTTGGCCCGCAATACTCCAGGCAGCTGGGGGAAAGAATGTCTTTTTCCTGAAGTTGGAATCTTGAGGGTGCATCACAGCATTCACTGCAAGATTTATTAGACTTTCTTGAAGATGTGCTCAGAAAACAGAACGTGCTACCCCCCTACTCCACATCCCCACATGCATATTTGCACAGAGTTAGACTCTTTCTTATCTTTGTGTTTCTCCCTAGGAGCAATAACTAGGAAACTCAAGCTTACTACCTGGAATGGAGTAGACTGGTTATTACAGAGACATGGCGGGGAGGAATAATTTTCAGCTTTGAATTTTCAAATTGACTTTGGGGAAAATAGTCCTGAGAAACAAATGTGTTTGGCTTTCCAAGATCCAGAATTTGTTTTTTTTTTTTTTGCAGAAGAAAGCCCCTGAAAGTCTCTAATTAGTGTCTTAAAGAAAAGACAGCTTTTGCCACTTGCCCAGACCTGAGGACAATACCATTGGTTTAGGATAAGAAGAAAGGTTTAAAGGGAAATCCATAGCTCAAAGGCTGAGGGCTGCTGCGGATATGTATTCCACTTCTGTCACTCTAGCTGAGCACTATGCAGTGGCACAGGGATGGAGACAGAGCCTTCTGATGGGTTGGGCTTCTAGAACAGAAAGAAGCTATGCACTACTTCCTTCTCTTCCCTTCCCTTCCTTTCCCTTCATGGGAGGCACAAGCTCCTAAAAATTTTATTTCCGTGGCAAAGGAGAATAGACTTTGATACTTGATATGCCTAGGTTGGTGGGCTAGAGGCAGCCTCAGAGACTTCCTTAGAACACCCAAAAGGGGGCAGGAGCACCAAGCCTTACTCCTGCAGCTAAATCTGGCATAAATATGATACTAAGATCAGACTAACATGGAGAGGGCTTGACACTTTGAGAAAGGGACACCATCAGTAAATAAATCATTGACTGTTTGAGGACTATTTTAAGGAATATTGTGGCTGATTTGATCTTCTATCCAGACCACTAAAACTTTCTCCATATGAGCAATAAGGCTATTTCACTTTATCATTCATGTCTTCACTGGAGTAGCACTTTGAGTTTCCTTCAAGAACTTTTCCTTTGCATTCACAGCTTGGCTAACTGTTTGGTGCAAGAGGCCTAGCTTTTGGCCTATCTCGGCTTTCAACATGCCTTCCTCACTAAGCTTAAGCATTTCTAATTTTGATTCAAAGTGAGAAATGTGCAACTCTTCCTGTCACTTGAACACCTAGAGGCCATTTTAGCGTTATTAACTGGCCTAATTTCACTATTGTTGCTGTTACCTAACCAGGTTTGTTTTCTTCCATCACCTGGAAAGCCAAACACCGAGACGACAAGATTGCAGCAGACTGTGTTGAGCATCTTTTCATATGCCTGTTGGCCATCCGTATATCTTCTTTGGAGAAATCTCTGTTCAGATCGTTTGCCCATTTTTTAATTGGGTTGTTGATTTTTTTGCTGTTGAGCTGTATGAGTTCTTTGTATATTTTGGATATTAACCCCTTATCTGATAAATGGTTTGCAAATATCTTCTCGTAATTGTTAGGTTGTCTTTTTGTTTTGTTGATGGTTTCCTTTGCTGTGCAGAAGCTTTTTAGCTTGATGTAGTCCCATGTGTTCGTTTTTTCTTTTGTTTCCCTTGCCCGGTGAGACATGGGACTTGAAAATATGCTTCTAAGACTGATGTCAAAGAGGTAGCACCCCACTCCGGTCAGAATGGCTATAATTAACAAGACAGGAGACAACAAGTGTTGGAGAGGATGTGGAGAGCAGGGAACGCTTGTACACTGCTGGTGGCAGTGCAAACTGGTGCAGTCACTATGGAAAGCAGTATGGAGTATCCTCAGAAAATTAAGAATAGATCTGCCATATGATCCAGCTATCCCACTGCTGGGTATTTATCCAAAGAACTTGAAAACACAAAGGCATAAAGATACTTGCACCCCTATGTTCATTGCAGTATTGTGCACAATAGCCAAGACTTGGAAGCAACCCATGTGCCCATCAAGGGATGAATGGATAAAGAAGATGTGGTATATATACACAATGGAACACTACTCAGCCATAAGAAATGATGAAATCTGGCCATTTGTGACAACATGGATTGTCCTTGAGGGCATTATGCTGAGTGAAATGTCAGAGGGAGAAAGTCAAATACCAAATGATCTCACTCATAGGTAGAAGATAAAAACAACGACAAACTCATAGCAACAGAGATTGGATTGGTGGTTACCATAGGGGAATGGGGGGAGGGCAAAAGGGGAGATTAGGCTCACATGTGAGGGGATGGACTATAATTAGTTTTTGGGTGGTGAACATGATGTAATCTATGCAGAATCTGAAATATATTACGATGTACATCTGAATGCTTTATATTGTTATAATCCAATGTTACTGCAATTAAAAAACTTTTAAAAAAGATTGCAGCAGAGAGAGGGTTTAATCATAAGGCAACCAAGTGAGGAAATGGGAGAATGAGGCTTAAATCTGCTTCCCCGAAAATAGGGCCGCAGGGATATTTATGGGATAGGGGGCAAAGGTGGTCTGAAATGTGGAGATAGATGATTGGAGGTGAAGAGAGGTGAGGTGAGTGATAATCTGCAAAGGTGCCCTCAGACTTCATGGTTCTTCATAGGATGCATGTTCACAAAATGGTGGCATTAGCATGATCTGAGTGTGGAGTTCTAGCCTCTGGATGTCAAAAGGTCACTTATCAGACATCTGCGCTGGCCCAGTTGATGGGTTGGTGGTCTCAACAGGCCTGAAGTGGACAACAGGTTCTAATTCCTAAAAAACAGCTCACACACCCATTACCATGGTGATCTAGGCTCCAGGGAAGTATTATCTATAGGAACTTAGTGGGAATCAGATGGCATATTGCCTAAGAGCACAGTTAACAATGGGTGGGTAGACAGCTAAAAGCTATAATGAATAATTGCAAAAAGGAAAAAAAAAAATTTAGTTCCTAGCTACTTAATCATCAATGGCTAACTGTTTGCTGGTTTCATTGCGTTTCAGGGCATAGAGAGGTCCAAGGAAAGGAAGAGAGGTGGGGAAGTGGTTAGTCCCGTGAAACAGTCAGAACACACATGTTTATCAACAAAGTTCACCATCCTATGTGGGCATGGTTTGTGACCCCCTAAAAGAATTACAATAGTATCATCAAATATCACTGATCATAGATCACTGTAACAAATACAATAATGAAAAAGTTTGAGATATCGTGAGAATTACCAAAATATGACACAGGGACACATAGCGAGCAAATGCTATTGAAAAAATGGTGCTGATAGATCCCTGGACGCAGGGTTATCACAAATCTTCAATTTGTAAAAACTGCAGTATCTGTGAAGTGCAATAAAGGGAGGCACAATAAAATGACAGAGGCCTTTAGCTGAGTATTGAACTATGGTACTGTGCATTTTGAAGACTGAGATGGCTAAAGTACCCCTGGCCATGCTGCCTGTATTGAATATATGTTCCAGCAGTCCCTGTTCACTAAGTATCTTAGTCTATTCAGGCTAGTACAACAAAATACTATAGACTGGGTGGCTTATAACCAACAGAAATGTGTTTCTTCCAGTTCTGGAGGCTGGAGGTCCAAGATGAGAGTGTCAGCATGGTTGGGTTCTGGTGAGAGCCCTCTTCCAGGTGGCAGGCAGCTGAGTTCTTGATGTATCCTCACAGGGTGGAAAGAGAACAAAAGAGCGCACTGGGGCCCTTTTTATAAGGGCACTAATCCTATTCATGAGGGCTCCATCCTCCTGACCTAATTATCTCTCAAAGGCCCTATATCCAAATACCATCACATTAGGAGTTAGGATTTCAAGCTCTGAATTTGAGGAAGACACAAACATTCAGTCCATCGCACTTAGACCCCCAGAACTTGTCACTGACACTCTCTTCTGGCCTTCATTTATGCTTCTTACCCTTGCTCAGCACACAGAGGCATCTTTACCTTTGCTAAGGCTGCCAACACCTGCAAGTTGCCTGAGGTCCTCATCTTTGCTTAAAGCCCAATGTCTACCGCTAGAGCATTGGCTCCCAACCTTGCTTGCACATTGGAATCACCAGGTAAGCTTTAGGACACTGTTGACGCCTGTATCCCATCCTCAACAATTCTGACGTAAGTGGTTTGGGATGCTAGCTCAGGGCCAGTCTCCCTCAGCCAAAAGAGGAGGATTGGGAGTAGATTAGCTCAGGGCTAATCTTCCTAAAAAAAAAAAAAAATAAAATAAAATAAGGACTTGACTTTACCTCTGTCCTGGCCATGCCTGCTTGGTAAGTTGGCCTAACCCTACAGTTATTAAGTCTGTACGTTAGCTTCTTATGTTAAAGACCAAATAAAAAGTCAGTTTTAATTGGGGGATTGACTGATGCACATGAAAGAAAATCATATTGGGACACCAGAGTAGCAGTCCAAGAAAAGGAGTTGGTTGGGTGATCGTACTGCATTACCAATCAAATTAGTAATCTTTGACAGCTTGATGGATCCTTTTCCACATGAATCCTATAAACGTCAAGTTAACTAGAGTACTTGGTTAACCTGAAATGGTCTGCTTACTTCCTATTCGCTCCTTTAAGGAATGAAATTATTTCTTTTATCTCTACTTCCAGCACCCAGACCAGATTATGGACACAATAAATATCAGTTGAATTAATTGCAATGCAATATGATAAATGCTGCTACTGAGTTACAGAAAGAAGGACACATCTATGGTCTCATATGCTTTGGAACGGTCTAAGAAACAGAAATGGTGAAAGAGCCTCCTCAAGAACAGGTACTATCGTATGTAAATGAATGAGGACCAAAAGAGTATGTTTGCACAGTTAGAAGACATCAAATAGTTAATAGACCAGAGATGAGTGCCTGTATGAGGGTGTGCTGTGAGGTATGGCTAAAGACATTTATGAAATGTATGGTAACCGTTCTAAAAGATTTGAAGACGTAAGTGTTCCTCAAGCAAGTGTTATACACACAGCTATGCAATTCTCACAAGGGAAAAAAGTATTTATTTTTATTGCCCTGGTGGGCTTTTAAAACTATGTAACAATAAATTATATTGCCTAAGCTGGGTCCTGCTCTGACTGACAGCTCCATGTAAAGCCAGGGATCTGCAAACCTTTCCTTGATCTTTGATCTGTTTGCCTGGAAGCAACCTGGGTTTGAAAAAACTCCCTTCCTGTTAGAGGCTTTAGGTCATTCTTTTGCTCTCTTAAGCAAAATAATAATAACAACAATAACAATAATTCTTATGGTAATATCTAAGAACTGGCTAGACAAACTAATCTAAGCAGAGGGCCCCGGCAGTTTGAGCGCAAACCTAGCTCTGCCTTTAATTTTCTGAATTACTTTACCTCTTTGTATCAATCCCTTCATCTGTAAAATGGGCTTGTCATAGCAGTTATCTCATAGACTTGTGAAGAATACGTGAGTTAATCTGTGTTAACTGCTTGGACTGGAGACCAGCAAAGAAGAAACGTTACCTAAACGGGGTCTATTATTAGTGGCAGTGGCATTTTCTAAGGACTCACTACTTGTATCAAACTTATTTTTCTAATATTTACTTACATTTCCAGTAAAATGGACTTTGTATATGTTAATATTTATGTCCTTAATTTAGGATCTAACAATCTCCAGATTTTGTTACAGATTTAAATCACAGTTTTGTACTCTATCAGCAGTATTTTTATTTGATATTTTTATTTGATATTTGATGATAGGAGCCCAGTTAGTCCAAGTCTGGAAAAGGGAAAGTTGTTCGCCCAGAAAAAATAATACTTTCCTACACTGAGAAACGGTTTACATTTAGGAAATTTTCAGTCTGCAGCGATCTGAGTCAGATGTTATGTGTTCAGAGCATGATAAGGACTGGATTTGTTTTACAATCTCTCTTGGCCTGCCATGTAGAAACCTCACGATATCAGATGCATACCTTTAGCCGAGAACTGGAATACAAGCATTCTTTCAAAAAATAATAGTAAATTTTTTCAGCTTCACTTATAGATATCTTGTGCCTGGTGCTAGAAAGTTTAAAAAGAGTATTTATGTCAAATGACATTTTGGATAATTTTTGTAAAAGAGTGATGTGATTCTTAAATATTTTTTCCTTTGTTGCCATCTTACTCAGCATAAAAGTATCTTATATATATAAAATGGACATGATTAATTATATATATAGATATATAGCTATAGACATAGACAAAGATATAGATACAGATTTATATAGCCATTTATGAAACATTAGTCTTTTACCTTTCTTATGTTACTTCTAGAATCTTTCTCAAAGAAAAGGAACATATATCCTTATGGCTAAAACTCATTGATTGAAATCAGTTTATTAATTGATTAAAATTAAAGTAATAACATAAATCATTTTTCTATTTAACCTCTATTTTTCAACATCACCAGTGTTAATGAGTATCCTTTTGGTCTAAGAATTGTGTTTTTTTATTCAGATGCAGCTTTGTTTGGAGTTCAAAAGACATATCTGGGGAGCTAGCATGGTGCTCTAGTGGTTAAATTCACCTGCTCTGCTTTGGCAGCCCTAGGTTCATGGGTTCAGATCCTGGGCGCAGACCTAGCACTACTTGTCAAGCCACGCTGTGGCAGAATCCCACGTAAAATAGAGGAAGGTTGGCACAGATGTTAGCTCAGCAACATTCTTACTCAAGCAAAAAGAGGAAGATTGGGGGGTCTGCCTGGTGGTGCAGCAGTTAAGTGCACATGTTCCGCTTTGGCAGCCCAGGGTTCACGGGTTCGAATCCCAGGTACGGACGCACCACTGCTTGACAAGACATGCTGTGGTAGGCATCCCACATATAAAATAGAGGAAGATGGACACGGATGTTAGCTCAGGACCAGTCTTCCTCAGCAAAAGGAGGAGAATTGGCAGGTGCTAGCTCAGGGCTAGTCTTCTTCTTCTTCAAAAAAGAGGAAGATTGGCAACAGATGTTAGCTTAGGGACAATCTTCCTCACACACAAAAAGTCTAAACATCATAGATTATTCAAATATTAAGTTGTATTTTAATATCCATTGTTTGTATCTCTGAATTTGGAAGGGACCTAGAGGATTATATGACATTGTTTAAATTACTCTTGGGAGTAGTCTATGTAAATTAAGTACTGTAAACATATTAAATTATCATTACTCTCTGGTTTGTCTTATAACATTTTTGTGCTAGTACCATATGTCAGAATAAGTATACTCTTCAAAGAGGATTGCACATGGAACTGATTTTCTCATAAACATATTTTGTCTTTTGAGAAGAGAAATTTATTGATTGACCCAAGGCCAAAAGAAAATTCTTAGGAGTATTTGTATTTTCATTAACGTCATTTTGGGCCAATGCAGCTTTCACAAAATTCTAGAGAGTGAATAGCAATTCTAGAGGGTAAAAGCAAGAGGTATCTGGTTTTAGAGGAAAAGCAGGAGTAGAAACAAACGGGATTACTTTAAAGTTATTGCTCACAATTCAAAACATAGTAACTAACTCCCTTTTCAGTCTTTGGAAAGTCCAATTACACTGTACCTTTTTTATTCTTATTCTTCTAGACATATTCCTCAGTGGGGAGCTCACGGACATTCTTCTTCTTAACCTCATTAGTACCCTTTCATGTACAATTTGCTGACTAACGTGATCTTAAGTGGAAAAGCTGTTGCGAACAGGTGACTTTCCCTCTGCACTCACAGAAATATTTCCAAGAGAACCTCTGGTGAACACATCTACATTTCAGGCACTTGCTTGCCCAATGCCATCTGTTCCGACATAGAAAATTCTCTAGGAACCCGAAGAACGATGTAATGAGGGAATCTAACTCTTATCTGTCATAAACTTTTAAGATATTTTTGTTCATCTGGCTTTAAAAAGAAATTGAAGATTCTTATAAAGAGACAATGTCTTTTGACATTATGAACTTACAAAAAAATAATCAGCTTAATTTAATATTCCTTTAAGAAATATAAACATATTGTAAACTAAAACATCAACATCTAGTGTTGTAAAGGTAAGAACATTCTTTGTTATTAATTTGATTCTTATTATAATCATATATAATTTAAATGGTGATTTTTAAAGTAATCACTTGTGAGAAAAACTAAGACCAGACAGTTCAAGGAAACAGACGTAGCTGCTCTACTTTAAACACATTCATCTTATGATGTTTTTTGAAAGACGTTATACAAATCAACACTTCAAAAGAAACTAACGATTTAATTTGATCAAAACATAATTATTTTATTCTTTACACCATCCTCAATTGTTGAAGTTAATATTATCTCAAACCTATAGTATGTAATGGCATAAATATGCCATTGATGGAGGTAAAAACAAAAAATAGCAAAAGTGCTTCCACTGTGGTAAGCAAAGTCTAGGATGGCTCCCAAGATTTCTGCCCCCTGGTGTAAATGAATAAGATGGGCTATCACTCATTTGATTAGATTCTAATCAGTCACCTTTGAATTAATCAAAAAGATCATCTGAGGGTTCCTGATCTAATCAGGTGTACCTTTTTAAAAGAAGGTCTGGAGATGTCAGAGGGTGGAAGTGTGAGGCGGCCTGTGGAGGGGGCCGCATGACAAGGAGTCGTGGGGAGCATCGTATGGGTTAAGAGCAGTCTCTGGATGATAGTCAAAAAAAGAACAGGGCCTCATTTCTACTGCAGCAAGTAGCTGAATTCTGCCAACAACTACATGAGCTTGCCCTGGGCTTGAAAATGGGCAAGGCAGCTGCTACCTTGATTTCAAGTTTGTAAGTCCTGATGCAAAGAACTCAGTTCAGCTGCACCTGGGCTTCTTCCCTACAGAAACCATGAGATAAGAAATAGGTGTTGCTTCAAGCTGCTAAATTGGTGGTAAGTTGTCATGCAGCAATAGAAAATTAATAGTACATGGGGGCTAGGGATGAGGGTTTGATGAGAGGAGAGGTAAGGAGGCTCATTGTCGTTAAAATCCCTAACCCATTTCAGAAATTGGTTTCAGGAGGTAAGCACACCCAACATACAGCTCATTGAAATGTTCTTCATTTTAATCCTCTATTATTAATTATTTTAACACAGAAGCTATGAAAATTCTTCAAGAATTGTTCAAAAATATTTGAAATTTATCCATTGATTGTTCATCTGTGTGTTAGACGTTATTGGATTTATAGGAATTAATGTGTAATTACTGTGAGGTATCAATACAACTTCAAATAAATAAAAATAACTACAAAAATGGGAATTATTTGAAAACGCTCATTAAAATTGTTACTAGAGTTATAGTAATATATTTGAGAATGATCCTCTGATTTAGGATAAATTATAAATGAGGACATCTGTAAAGTGTGAGACATGTGGATAGACAATTTGTCTGGTATGAGAAGAATTTCCCCCAATTATTTGTTTCTTTATAGATAGTCATACAGTCATAGATTTAAATATAAATATTGTTTATTAATATATATATTATTTAGTATTATCTGTCTGTCTCTAATTTGAGAGAGAACACTTAGTAACTGCATAGTTTTGACAGACAGTAGTAACTCAGCAAATATTGCTCCCCTTTTTTCATATACTATATAGATTTGGAAGATCATGTATTGTGCTTTAATCAGTCCACCCTTATACTTAATCTTTCATCCTTACAGATATTTCTAACCAAGTTTAGTGGCTTTGTATTTTCTTAAGGGAGACACCAAGCTCTGTAATTTTGGCCTTCTACTTTCTCCCATATTCTTTATTTTTCAAATCATTATGAAACTCTAAAGCACTTTTTTTTGTGCTCAACTTTGTTCATTTCATTTATAGTTTGTTTCTAACAACTACACTGATTTTTCCTTGCAGCACAGAAGAACTAGGCCCTGGATAACTTAGCAAAAATTAAGATGGCAGGTGGTTATGAGAAATATTTATACTCTGCTTTTCTACTTGGACGTTCCAAGCCTATGAATAGTCATGGATTTATTTATTATTTTTTTCAGGAAGGGTCCTAGCATTTCCCAAAATATTGAGGCAATAAGATTTTTGTTTTTCATGTAACACAATTGACAGTCTGGATATAAGGTCCATTGGGATAAACATTGTAAAAGGCTGACTCAGACTTAGGAGCCACATTCTTCCCACTTTTGTGTAGCTTTTCAATGTGCTTAAGATGAGTGATCTTTGCTCCTTTTAAACCTGTCTGACCATCCCTTGTCTTCAGAGGTCCTCTCTAGTGAGTAACTTTCCTAAGCCTCTGACAAGTCGGCAGATTTATATAGGAATAGCAGCTTGATACAAAAAGATTTTCTGGATTACATACTTATCTTAAAAATATAATTTATTTCTCTTCCTTGTTTTAGGACTTCATTACTTCCTCCTTCTAAAGGACCTCCTAACCGTTCTCCATGACTCCCTAACTCTCCGTAACTCAAAACCTTTGTACAACTGCATGTACAACTTTCATGACTTCTGTACAGCTTTCTTCCTACAACGCAGATCATATGTTTTAATGGAAATTGGGTTATGTCACATTCTTTCCTCTTGTACTGGAAGCCTCCATATTTATTTTTTTTTGTTGTTAGATTTTAAAAATTATATAATGATGTTCATATATACTTTTAGTAGTTTTTTCTAAAAGATTTTATTCTTTTTCTTTTCCTCCCCAAAGCCCCCCAGCACATAGTTGCATATTCTTCATTGTGGGTCCTTCTAGTTGTGGCATGTGAGAGGCTGCCTCAGTGTGGTTTGATGAGCAGTGCCATGTCCACGCCCAGGATTTGAACCAACGAAACACTGGGCCGCCTGCAGCGGAGCACTCCAACTTAACCACTCGGCCACGGGGCCAGCCCCTATACTTAGTAGTTTTAATTGAACTTCTATGAACACTCTCTCTCATTCTTTAATCACTTCTGAAAGTTGCGCCCACGTTTTGTGTTTTTTGTTTTGTAAGATAGCACTTCATTGAATTTGGTCTTCCTTTATTTGGATATCACTTTCCCTTATTTAGTTTTGAGTTCACAATGCTCTAATATCCAGGTCTATCAAATGTTCTTGTCTTTACACGTATTTTCATCTATGTGTTGCATGTGTGTTTCTTTTATTTTCATTATTTTGTTTTCATTATTGAGTTTTCAGCATAATTAGTCCTATCTATTTTAGTAGTAAGAATAGGATACAATGGCTTGATTGAACTGATACACTTATGTGTATTCCAATAGAACAGTATTCTAGATTCAAACTGTCCAGATCACTTATGTTTGGATGAAATTTGGTGACTTTTTTAACCTCCTGTGTCTCTGTGTCCTCATCTATCTAGTTAGGATAAATGTAGTGCTTACCGAACAGATTGGTGCAAAGATGAAATGAGTGCATGTCTTTAAAAGAACCTAGAATTGTTCTTAGAGTGTAGTAAATATGAATATTCTTTGTTATAGTAAATTTAAATATAATTAAATATAAGTTACAATAATTATTATTTAGTTACATTTGTCATACTCATTCTCCATTTGACTCTAATTATCTTTTAGAGTAAAATAGTTATATTTTTCATATTTTGTATAGTAATTAATTAAATAAATCTAAGATGATTATATAGCTTTAAAAATATTTTGATGGTTTATATTTTGCTATCTTGTTCTTGACCCTGCTGATTAAAGCATTATCTTTTCAAATATTCTACTATTGACTACTTATTGTTAGAGGATATTAGCATATCTAAGTTTGGGAAATATAGCTGGCAATATTTGGGGGAATTAACTAGAAGGGAAAAACACAGAATCAGAGGTGTGAGAAAGGATGCAGAAAGATATAATCCACTGTAAAGATGAGGCAAACTAACAAGAGAGAGACACGGGAAGTAGAAATTGGAGAGAACATTTTAGAAAGATATTTCAACAATTGATTATAACCCTTCTTTATAAACAAAATAACTCATTTATTTTATCTGTTCTACTAGCTTACCTTTATTGAATCCTTAGTTTCTTATAAATAAACGTTCAAGAAATTTAGCTTTAACTGTTCATTGAAATTATCTTTGAAATATGAGAAGTTCTAAGTCTAAGAAAGAAAGATGGTTTTATTAAAAATAAGTAAAAATCATAGTCATATTGTTTTAATCAGATTATGAGAAAATACATTTTGTATTTTGTTTCTATCTTAAATAATTTAATATAAAAGATTTTTCTATTCTAAAATTTAATAGACCCTTCTTCAAATATATTGAATTATATTCTTCATAATGATTGATGCTTCACAATGATTGATGAATGATTTTTTTTTTACCAAGTTCTTTAATAATTTGATGCTATCTATTAGAAGACTCTTATTCAGATGTAGTCAAGCTAGGGTAATCCAGTAACAGTGTTACAATTAGAAAATACTAGAAAAATATTTTGATTGCTACCAAGCTGGGTACTAAATGGATCTGAATTTTGGCTTAATTAGTTGGAGTAAGAATTTTGTATTTGTATTTGAGTACTAAAAACTTCAATGTGAACTAGAAAATTTAAATGGATATTGTTTCTACTGGTTAACAAATTAATACATTATTAAATTAACATTTTAATGAAGTCAAAAATTTGAACATTCAACATAGATCAAGCTCGTCTTTTAAAATACATTACTGACGTTTTACTAGGTACTATCAGAGAATTCCCATCTATTAGCAAGAACAAAGAACATAAAAAGTAAATGTTTTCCAGTGAAAGTTTTGTTTTGCAGATTAGGTCATCAAAAATGCATTCAAAAAATTACAAATATTACCACATACAGGAATTATAAGTCAATCTTTACCGATTTGAAAAATTTCAGCTCAGAATAGAAACTTTTCCTCTAGGAACGCAATAACATCGTAAATCTGAAATTGTAGGCTACTGATGTTTGAGAATCTCTGTAAAGGAAAAAAGAAAGAAGGGCCTAGAAAAATGCTTATTATGCAATTATCTCTTCCAGCCACCTGAATTTTATTTTGCTCAAACTGCTTTAAAAACTAAACCATCATTACAGGAGATCAAGCAAACTATAGATAATACTACTACCAAGGCATATTTTTTGAACAGCATGATTAAGTGAAGATCGGGAAATTTAAAAAGAGGAGGATATTTGACCAGCAACATTCTGTAATCAGTGCATGCTGTTTTTCTGTGGCACTGGGGAAAAGTTTACCAACTAATTATTTTAATATCAAAAGTTAGATTCCACAGGTAAAACACACATCTTTCTCTTTAAGTTTCTTTCTCCATTTTCACATTTTTATGCTCATAAGATAATATTCTTTTGTGTCGTAAGGAACATAAGAACCAATAGGCGTGTACTTTTTGGATTTCCAAATCCACTTAAAATTGACCTACTTTCTAAAAACTAATTCTTCTCTTTTTCTCTTGGTTTTCCATTCCAGAAAATAAGCTACTTTTCTGTCTACACTTCACTGCATATTTTAGCTATTTCTCTAAGGAATTCCTCCCAGAATTTATCCCCTGTAATTGACTAGGATATAGCATTCAGTTATTAACCAAACACTAATCTAGGCATTGCTGTGAAAGTATTTTATTTATGTGTTTAGCACCTACAATCAATTGACTTTATGTAAAGGAGATTATCTTGGATAACCTGAGTGGGACTAATCCCATCATTTGAAATGAGGTAACAGCAGGACTAAGGTTTTCCTGAAGAAGAAATTCCACCTATGGGCTACAGCATGAGTCTTGCCTGAGAGTGTCCAGCTGACCTTTCCTTGTTGCTTGCTGTATGTATTTCAAACTTACCTAGCCAGTCCCCAAAATCATGTAAGCCAATTTGTGATAATAAATGTCTTTAAGTACATATATGTTTTTTTCTAAAGTTAATTTTTATTGAGTCTATGATATTTTACAATCTTGTGAGATTTTAGTTGTACATTATTGTTTGTCAATAGTGTTGTGGGTGCACCCCTTCACCCTTTGTGCTCCCCCCCACACCCCCTTTCCCCTGGTAGCCACTAATCTGTTTTCTTTGTCCACATTTTTAAATTCCTCATATGAGTGGAATCATACAGAGATTGTCCTTCTCTATCTTGTTTATTTCACATAACATAATTCCCTCAAGGTCCACCCATGTTGTTGTGAATGGGAAGATTTTATTCTTTTTTATGGCTGAGTAGTATTCCATTGTGTATATATACCATATCTTCTTTATCCAATCATCAGTTGCTGGCACTTAGGTTGCTTCCACATCTTGGCTATGTAAATAATGCTGCAGTAAACATAGGGGTGCATGGGACTTTGGGAATTGCTGACTTCAAGCTCTTTGGATAGATACCCAGTAGTGGGATGGCTGGGTCATATGGTATTTCTATTTTTAACTTTTTGAGAAATCTCTATACTTTTTTCTATAGTGGCTGCACCAGTTTGCATTCCCACCAGCAGTGTATGAGGGTTCCTTTTTCTCCACAACCGCCCCAACAGTTGTTAATTTTTGTTTTGGTTATTTTTGCCATTCTAATGGGTGTGAGGTGATATCTTAGTGTAGTTTTGATTTGCATTTCCCTGATGATCAGTGATGATGAACATATTTTCATGCACCTATTGGCCATCCATATGTCTTCTTTGGAGAAATGTCTGTTCATGTCTCCTGCCCATTTTTGATTGGGTTATTTGATTTTTTGTTGTTGAGTTGTGTGAGTTCTTTAAATATTATAGAGATTAACCCTTTGTCAGATATATGACTTGCAAATATTTTTTCCCAATTAGTGGGTGTTTTTTTGTTCCAATCCTGTTTTCCCTCGCCTTGAAGAAGCTCTTTAGTCTGAGGAAGTTCCATTTGTTTATTCTTTCTGTTGTTTCCCCCGTCTGAGAAGACATGGTGTCCAAAAAGATCCTTTTAATACTGATGTCAAAGAGTGGCATTCAATGGAGAAAAGAAAGTCTTTTCAACAAATACTGCTGGGAAAACTGGAAAGTCACATGTAAAAGAATGAAAATTGACCATTCTTTTTCATGATTCACAAAAATAAACTCTAAATGGATCAAAGACCTAAAGGTAAGACCTGAAACCATAAGGCTTCTAGAAGAAAATGTAGGCAGTACACTCTTTGACATAAGTACGTATATATTTAATATACATATTTATATTTTATTATATATTATACAACATATTATAAATTATTTAACGTTATCATTACATGTAAGTATATATCTTCTACTCTCTCTCTCTATATTTAAAATCTCCAACTGTTCTCTCATCAAGCCCTGAATGATATACCCCTTCTTATTCTATCCTGTATCCTTACCTTTCCCATTTTCAAAAAAATCTCATCCTAAATTGCTTAGAAATTCCACTCAGTTCTCTTTAAAAATAATTATACATGACTGTATGTCTCTAAGACACTTCTGGCTTCTATCTGTTTGATTTTAATGGTAAAACTTCCTAAAAGAAGTCTAGACTCTTGCTATTCATAGTGTGGTCCACAGACAGTATCATCATCACCTGGCAGCTTCTTGGAAATGTACATTCTCAAGGCCCACCCAGACCTATGGAATCAAAATTTATTTTAACTATGTCCTGTGATAATTCATATGCTCATCAAAGTTTGGAACTACTAAATAGACAACTGACTGAACTCTCTTCCTCAGCACCCTAAATTCTGTAACCACCAATCTTCTGTATCAAGGTTCCCCAAATTCTCAATCAAGCTTCCAATTTTAAAATCCAATGGAAATTTTCAGTCCATATCTTAAATTGCTTAAATTATACTTTATTGACAAATTTGTTTCCTGAGCCCTCTTTCACGTACTCAGAATCACTAAACAATCTCATCTTTTCTAAAGCTTGAGTTATCACATGTATAAGGGGATTTCTCCAAAATCTTTTCCAATATCTAGAAGCAAATCAAAACAGAAAAGTGAGAAAAAAGGAAAACCAAGAAATTGCTGTGTCCCAGAATCAGAGTATATAATATCTTTTTTTGTTGGTGGTGGGAAAGATTGGCCCTGAGCTAACATCTGTTGCCAATCTTCCTCTTTTTGCTTAAGGAAGAGTCTCCCTGAACTAACACCTGTGCCAACGTTCCACTACTTTGTGTGTGGGATGCTGCCACAGCGTGGCTTGAGGAGCAGTGTGTAGGTCCACACCTGGAATCTGAACCCAGGAACCCCAGGCCACCAAAGCAGAGTGCGCAAACTCAACCACTGTGCCGCCAGGCCAGTCCCTTTAATACCCTTAAAGACGAAAGGAAAAGTCAATTATATCAAATTCTGCTGAAAAAATTAGTAAAATCAGGACTGAGAACTGATACTTGGATATCCTAGTATAGGTCATTGGTGGTCCCAATAAGAAAAACTTCAAAGGAATAGTGAATGCAAAATCTGATAGGAATGTGCTCAAGGAGCCCATATAGGCAGGCACTCATTGAAGTTTTACTCTAAAGAACGACGATGGAGTCTGAGTTGGAGTGTTTGGTGGGAAGGATCTAGGAAGGATTTTTTAAGACGGAAAGTATTGCAACCTCTTCTTATTCTTTTTGAGAACTATTGATGATGCACGAAAGAGTGGATTGTTGCTGAATCAAAGTCATTGATGAGGTGGATGTTGGCCATTGCACTAAGGAGCAGTAAGACTTTGAGAGGAGTGAATGCAAAGATTATGGGTACAGATGTGTGTAGGTTATTAGGCAATGTAATGTAAGAACATGAAAGTTCACTTCTGTTGACTTTTATTTTCTCAGTGAAATAAGAAGCAAGATAATCATCAGAGAGAGAGGAAAAGAGAGAGAATATGTATGTGCATGGCATGTTAGAGAAAGGAAAATTATGAAATAATTGCCTGAGAGAAGTTAATATACATAAAGGGGACACTGGAAAAATGTTGGAAAAGAAAGTGCATACTATGTTACCATCATAGAAATCGATACTTTTAAACTATAAATGATTAAAATATTTTATTTTGGTGGATTTTAAAATAAAGATTTATATTAGATAATGGAAAATAAGGTTTTGAAATATAATATAACTGATAACATTTTAAGATTATACATTTCAATATAAAATCTACTTTGTTATACCTTTGAAAAATAATATGCCTGATTTTATCGAATTTTCAGTGCCTTATCTAAGAACATTTAAAACTAACTGTTCTTATGGGCAATACGCCAAACAGCTTGCAATTTGTTGACTCATTCATAGCTAGCTGAAACTCTGAATTCTAACTACCCCCAGTGGTAGAAGTTTAATCATTTGGATCACTGCTTGCTCTGGAAACAAACTGAGCAGAAATTGAAATTATCATCCTCCCAAACCTAAGAAACATTCTCAGGAGCATTGACCTATTTTAGATTTCTGGAATAAACTGCACTAGACTTCATCCTAAACTCAGACCCTGCTATCAAAACACAGCGATGTGCAGGGTACTTCACAAATTTCACACAGCCTGCAACTG
This sequence comes from Equus caballus, assembly GCF_041296265.1. Taxonomy (NCBI): domain Eukaryota; kingdom Metazoa; phylum Chordata; class Mammalia; order Perissodactyla; family Equidae; genus Equus; species Equus caballus. The sequence goes on from NC_091686.1 coordinate 97,215,498, forward strand.
TTTTTTCTAAAAGAAAAAAAAAGGCCAAGACATCATTACTCCCCTGCCTCACAGGTTTATTTATTCTTCTCAACAGGTAGAAACATTTCATTCAGTATTTATTGAATATCTCCTGTGGGCACAATACCAGGAAACTGGTGATAGTAAATGAGCCAGATTATATTGTTAGCAAGCAGATGTTCAAGCATTATTTGTCACCTGTGACTAGTAGGGTGCTTGACTTAGCTGATGTGTGAAAATTCTGCAAAGCAGCTGGAATCCTTTATGTGGATGTGTGTGAGTTTTTTGGCAAGGATGCTAGCAAAAATGTAGTTTATTGGAGATTGGTTTCCTAGGATATAAATTCAGAAACTCATAACCTCAAATATCAGAACTCTGCTTTCATCAATAAGAAGGAAGGCATCCACAGAAGTTATGGGAAATATTTATGTATTATTTTCTCCATACCTCCACTTCTCTCCTGAAAATGAGTTTTACCCAACACAAAGATGAGCTTACAAATGAAATCTGAGATAAAGCCAGGCTACCATTGTAACTATCAAATGGACTTTTTCAAATTTCTTTTTATCCATGCAATGTGTTATTAAATTAGAGCAGTCAATGGATCCTAAAGATATTGCCTCTTCTCCAAACCTTGTCAAAATGTAAATTCCTACCAAAAAAGACTCTTTATGAATCAAATAAATCAATCAATTTCCCGTGATTATCCAAAAATATTGACTTGGGAAAACCACTTTGGTTGACCTGAATCATCCTTCTAATCTTAGCTATTTATTTCATGCATCCCTATTATCAGCAATAACTCTCTCTCTCACACACTTCTTCCTATCCCCGCTTCCCTCCCTTTCTCTCCCCTTTTCTCTCACTCTCTCTAGAAGAAAAGTGAATTAAAATAAAAATTAAATATATACAGCTGAGATATTAATCTGATTAATATTTGTCCAAAACCATACTTCTGATCCCCCTGGCCCAAATTTTCTCCATCAATCTCAGTAAATGGCAGCTTAATTCTTCAGATTACTCAAAATCAAAATTCTAACATCATCTTGCTAGACTTCTCTTTGTCTCATATCCTACACTCAAATTATCAGCAAATCTTCTGGGCTCTATCTTCAAGTGTATTCTGATTCTAACCACTTCTTACAAAATACAGCAACACCATTCTTGCTCAAGCTACCATTTGTCTCCACCTGTAGTAACAGCCAAACTAGTTTCCTTTCTTTTGTCCTCACCCTCTTCAGTTCATTCTCCATATGTTCGCCAAAGTAATTACTTTAAAATTAAAATCAGATCAGGTTACCCCTATTCCATACTCTCCAGCGGTTTTCCATCTCTCGGATTGGCCTATGAGGAGCTACATGTTTGGCTCCTGCTGTCCTTCTGATCCAATCCCCCACCGGTTTTCTGCTTACTTGCTCTCCCATAGCCATGCTTGCCACCTTGCTGCTCCATGCTCAAAACCATGCTCTCGCATCAGGGAATTTGCTCTTCCCTCTGCTTGAAGTGGTCTTCTTTGGGGTAACCCTATGGAAACTACCACCCCCTCCTTCAGATCTCTGTGCAAATGTCACGTTGTTGAGTGAGATCTTCATTTACTAGCACATAAAAAAACAGCACCTTCTTCCCTACCCACACATTTTATCCTCCTCACATGGAATATTTTTTCTCATAAATCTTATTTGAAAGAATAAATATTTATTTTTCCATGTATTTTTTTTGTTACCTATCATGTAACTGTAACTTTATGAGCAAAAGTTTTATGTATTTTGTTCAATACTATATTCAGGGCCTCTGGTTTGTAGGTAGAAGCCACTTCAAAAATTGTTTAATTTTTAAATTTATTATTTCTAGGTCATGGTCTATTTATGTACTTTGTGTTTTTCAACATAATCAAAGTTTGATGAAATGTACGTATATTGTTTTTGCTGAGGAAGTTTCGCCCTAAGGTAACATCTGTGCCGGTCTTCCTCTATTTTGTACGTGGGTCGCTGCTACAGCATGGCTGATCAGTGGTGTAGGTCCATGCCCAGGATCCAAACCCATGCACCCAGGCTGCAGAGGGGGAGCAGGCCAAACTTAATTGCTATGCCACAGGGCTGGCTCCAAAATTAGATTATGTTTTTAATTGCCTAATACCAAATCTGTTTTATGTAACAAATAAATATACTATATTTCATACCATTTTGAAGCATTGGGCCTAACCTCCATATTCCATCTACTTAATAGTAGCAAAATAACAATAAATAAATAAATAAATAAATAAATAAATAAAAAGCTCGGTTTCCTTGAGAGTTTTGATTAAAAAAGAAAAGAGTTTCTCATTGCAAGCATCTCAGTGTGTGCCAGTGAGCTAACAAGGAAAGGAAGGATTCTATTGCTTCAGCTCTTAAGTCATTCATTTGGGATAGCATATGTATTAACAGTAGATGAGGGAAAATGAATTCAACAACTGTAAATAGAAGCAGCACAAGAGAATTTGTCACTATGCTTTACGTAATCCCTATAAAATTTTGCTTCTAGACAGAGGGTAAAGAAAAATATTCTCAATCTCATGGAAACAGAATTACATAAAGACTAGAAAATAGCTGTAATAACCTGAGTTCTCTCTTGCAATTATATTAGGTAAAACAATAATTTGGAAGTCCATTCATAGAGGATCTGAGAACCTGGATCAAATCACATGGTCTGGGAACCTCATTCTCTTCATCAAAGGACACAAAGCAACTATGAAAAAGCAAACTTCAAAAACAGTCATAGAAGGAAAACAGGGACAAGCAAAGGAAGAATATTTTGGAATGAAGTAAAATAGAATTTCATCATAATTTTAAAAAATTTAAATGTATGATATACAAATATTAAGTAAATGCATGTCAGAAATTATCAACATATTAATGAGGAAACTATGCAATTAAAAAAGCTATTGCAAAGAGTATTTTGAGTTTCTTGGTATTTACAGGCATCAGAAAACTGTTAAAATAAGATTGCCGGGTTGGATCTAAACTGTTTGATGTTCTTATTCAGGATAAAGTTATTTTACAGTTTGATGGAGGCAGTTCTATGTTAATCTCTGGAGATGATGGAATGTCTAGTTTTATTCTTGGCCAAAATAAGGCCTATGTTAGTAACTAATAATTTGTGATGTACAGTTTAAAATCTGGAACTCTCCTGGCAGCAAGGAGGGTTTGTTTACGAATGACTTTTACCTGGAGTAACAAGTTAGACAACTTGATTTGTAAAATGACCAGAGGAACATAAAATACCCTGCTGGGAACAACTGTCTAGAGCTCCCTGAAACCAAGATTCATTGCAAAAGTCTTGAACATTCCATCTGAAGATGAGGTACATCTTTGTGCAAATAAGAAAGACCTTGGGGAGCATGCGCCTTAATGTCTCTTGGACCTCTTCCAAAGGCTGCCTGAACTCCTTATCTCTTGCTGTCCTGTATTCTTTGCCTTTATTACAAGCCTTGAAAATACTCTGTAGTGTCTCATGAGCCCTTGATTATCGAAATCTTTGTATTATTTGCAATTTTACAGGACAACTATAAACAAATTGAAAACACAACAAAACAACATCACCAAAAAAATACATCCCTGATGTTATCTTTTCTATGGGAGAGGAACTCTTGCAACTCTACTAGATAAGATGTTCAACCTAACATTTGTGGTATCTTAGCTCCAATTGAATAAATAGCAAATAAAAATAGTAATAGAAATAGTAAATAATAAATAGAAATTAAATAAAAATATTCTTGCACAGAATTTAATAATCCTTGGGCTTGTTAAACAGTCTCTCAATATGACATTAAAGCACATGCTTTTAACCTTTTCCTTGTGTGATATTTTCATTGACTTTTCTTAACAATAATAAAAGTAAGTAAAGTGTATATGATCCCGTAGTTATACTATTTGCTAGTTTTATGATGTAGTGATGATGTTTCCTTATTCACTTCCTGGAAAGTGATACTTAAAGGACATAGTTAATAAGACTCTGGGCAATTTACCTAATCTGCTATGATTAATGATATCTCTGATATGGGTTGAGATCCTATATAGAAATTACACATTGCGCTGTGATAATCCGAATATCTTTTAGCACAAGTACATTTATTGTATTTGAACTGTTCAGATCGCTGCCATAGTATAAACAAGAAGTTTCTGAAATAAGGTGTCCTGATATTTTTTAGACATTGGAAATAATACAGTGAGCAAACTGGGCCTTCTGCTAGCCTACTCTACAGCTAGAGAGGAAAGGAAGAAAAGGAATAATGTGGAAGCTTAACGTGGAGTTAAAATTTTTTTTCATAGTTTGCTTGCATATTATATATATAGTACACTCACACACACATGTACATACACAATACATGTGGAAGTTTTATGTTTGTTTATTGCTTAATAAAATGTAACATTTAAGATGTAAGATATGTCTAATATATCTCCACATAACTTCCAATAATGTAAATTGAACACTGAAATAACACAAGCTAAGAATATAATTTACAAAGCAAAGGAAAGCTTAGATCATAAAGAAAATGATACTCCCAATGTGAGATATCTTTTTGAAATATGCTTTTCTTTTTTTTTTGCCAAGGAAGATAAACCCTGAGCTAACCTGCATGCCAATCTTCCTCTATTTTTTTAGTATGTAGGCTGCCAGCACAGATGGCTGCTAACAGAGTGGTGTAGGTCTGTGCCCAGGCACCAAACATGGGCCACCAAAGTGGAACACTCTGAACTTTACCACTAGGCCATGGGGGCTGGCCTTGAAATATACTATTTTAAAAGAACTTTTAAAGTTAATTTATACATAGCATTGATGAGAAGCGTTCTTCAACAATTCAGTTAGTTCCTAGAGGGAAATGTGATCTAATCACACAAAATCCTATATACATGTATATGCTGTAATGTTTTACTCTGATCCTCAGGGAATTGTATTTTAAATAATTTTAATATATGCTGCCATCCTTTGAATAAAAATGCAAAATATGAACTTTGACATAGGGGATTTTGAAGGTTATATTTTATTTCACAAGATATAGTTTGAAAGTAATTTCAAGTTTTTCCTTTATATAATTATGCTTATAAAAAGTGCTTATCAGAGCCAGCCTGATGGTATAGTAGTTAAGTTTGTGTGCTCTGCCTCAGTGGCCCAGGGTTCGTATGTTTAGATCCTGGGCATGGATGTCCACATGGCTCTTCAAACCACAATGTGGCAGTGTCCCACATACAAAATAGAAGAAGATTGCCACAGATATTAGCTCAGGGACAATCTTCCTCAAGGAAAAAGAGGAAGATTGGCAACAGATGTTAGTTCAGGGCCAACCTTCCTCACCAAAAAAATAAAAGTGCTTATCTCAAAATGTGTTATACTCTCAAAGAAATATGATATTATTTCCTTTTTGTTGCTTTTTTCTGACTTTTTTAGCCTTTGTAATTATGACTAGTTATTTCAGGAGTTTCCAGAATTTAACTACCCATTTTGTTGCTAATGGTTCATAGATCTAACAACCCATAGTTAACTTTGTTCTATCAAAAATATTTTTAAAGTGTTTGCATAAAAGCCTAGTCAGACATTTCTCACAGAATCAAAGATTGATTTTTAAAGTTTAATTTAAAGATAAATAGTTTATCTAGAAAATATATCCTATTTAAATTCTCTGGAGATTTTATTATGATAATTATAAAATCTGCTTTTTGTATATTCATCTCTAAAATTAAATTCTTTGTGATTAACAGAAAGTAATGTTCTGTAGGGTTTTCTAACTGTAACAACAATCAGGTCTCAAAGAATAAAGTGCCTCATTAAAGCTAAAATATAATGATCACCTGAGTATTTTTCCAACAGACTAATTTTGCTTTACAGCTATAACTTTACCACATTTATTGCAATATCTTTATCACATAATAAAAAGTAAGTATTTAGGTGCTTATCACTGACAGGTTGAGAAACCAGCACGAGCTCCTATTCCAATCATGGTGATGTTCCAGAGGTCGGAGGAAAAAGACTATGAAGGGTTACAGTAAAACCAGATGGAAACACCTAAGGAAAGAGAAGCTCTTTGACCTGATGAGGAAAGGAAATGCCAAAGTCGAGGAGGATCAGTCTTCAGATTTGAGGGGCAAATAAGGTAATAGGTGAAAACTTGAGAATTGTTTGTTTGCTCATTGACACATTTTCCTGAGCAAATGGTTGTCCACTAGCCACAGCAGGCCAGAAAATTAATACTACCAGAGCCACATTGCAGGTTACATGTGAATGACCCTAATTCCCAGTCACCTGGGACGTGGAGTCAACAATTACAGGGAAAGGCGGGTCTGAGAGTATCCCTGTCCTTCGCCTGTCCTCAACTTCCCAGCGCTGTATGGCTACAACATAGAAGGAGAGTTTTCAGAGGGGAGCAGAGTAAGAGGAAAAGCAGAAAGAAGTAACTCGAAGGTCAACCTTCTGATGCTTCCCCAAGTACGCTCTATTAACAAAAACAAACAAAAAACCTCATATCTTCATAAAAATTGAGCTCATAGGCAAAGAAACAGACTTCATTCTGGTTTTAGTATGGTAATATAAGTCTAAAAGGAACATATCATTCCAACTAATGACAACTTAAAACTTAGGACAAACTATAACAGGCTGTTAAATGTAAGCAAAATCTGGCAGATTTTGTAGGAAAGTCAACTCTCAAGAGGAAAAGTTTTCCTTTTTTTTCATTTTTGTTTTTAAATCCTGGGCTCAGCTCTTTAATGGCTATTTCCTTAAAAAAAAGAAACAGATTAATTGAGGTATCATTGATATAAAAGAAGTGCACATATTTAATGTGTATGATTTGTTGAGTTTGAACATATGCAAACACCCGTGATACCATCACCACAATCAAGGTAATAGACACATCCAACATCTCCTAGAGTTTCCTGTGTCCTTTGCTTTTTGTTTGTGTTTGGGTGTGACCACTTAACCTGAGATCTACAATCTTAACAGATTTTGAAGTGCACAATACCATATACTACAGGCACAATGTTGTACAGCACCTCTCCAGAACTTATTCATCTTGCAAAGCTGAAACTTTATACCCATAGGAACAATTCGTCATTTCCACCATTCCCTAGGATGTGGCAACCAGAATTGCATCCTCTGTTTCTAACAGTTTGACTATTTTAGGTACCTCGAATAAATGGAATTATGGAGTATTTATGTTTCTGTATATTACTTGTTTCACTTGACATAATGTCCTCCAGGGTTGTCCATATTGTTGGGAAGGACATGATTTCCTTGTTTTTTTTGTAAGGCTGATTAATATTCCATTGTACACATATACCAGCTTATCTTTATCCATTTGTCTGTTGATGAGTTGTTTTCATATCTTGGCTACTGTGACTAGTGCTGCAATGAACATCGGTGTGCAGATATTTCTTCAAGAACCTGATTTCAATCCTTGGGATTTGTGCCCAGGAGTGGGATTACTGGACCATATGGTAGTTCTATTTTTAATTTTTTGAGGAATATCCATATAGTTTTTCATAGCTGCTGTACCATTTTATGTTCCCAACAACAATGTACAACGGTTCCAATTTCTCCACAATCTTGTCAACACTTCTTATCTTTTGTTTTTCTAATAATAGCTATCCAAGCAGGTATGAAGTGAGATAATATAGCTTTAATTTTCATTTCCCTGATACTTAATGATGTTGCACGTCTTTTGACTATTTGTATGTCTTCTTTGAAGAAATGTCTGATGTACACTGAAGACTACAAAACTTTGATGAAAGAAACTAAAGGAGACACAAATAAATGGAAAGATGTCCTGTGATCAGGCATTGGAAGAATTAGTATTGTTAAAATGTTCATACTACCCAAAGCAATCTATAGATTCAAAGATATCTCTATCAAAATTTGAAAACTATTTTTTATATAAATAGAAAATACAATAGTAAAATTCATATGGAACCATGAAAATCGTAGAATAGCCAAAATGATCTTAAGCAAGAAGAACAAAGCTGGAGGCATCACACTTTGGGATTTCAAAATGTATTACACAGCTACAGAAATTAAAACAGTGTGATTCTGGCCTAAAGACAGACATATAGACCAGGAGAACAGAATTGAGATCTCAGAAATAAACCCACACATACACGATCAACTAATCTTTAACAAGGGAACCAAGAAGACACGATGGGGAAAGGATACTCTCTTCAATGAAAGATGTTGGGAAAACTGGATGTCCACTTGCAAAAAAATGGAATTGGACCCCAACCTTATACCATAGATAAAAACCAACTCAAAATAGATGAAAGACTTAAACGTAAGACTTGAATCTGTAAAACTTCTGGAAGAAAACACAATGGGGAGTCTTCTTGACATTAGTCTTGGCAATGATCTCATGGCTATAACACCCAAAGTAAAAGCAAAAAAAGTAAAAATAGGAAAGGGGCACTACACCAAACTAAGAATCTTCTGCACAGAAAAGGAAAAAAGTTACAATGTAAAGGCAACTTATGGAATCAGAGAAAATATTTGCAAACCATATACCTGATAAAGCATTAATTTCCCAAATATATAAGGAACTCCTACAATCAATAACACAAAACAAAAACCAAAAAATACATAATGAAAAAGCGGACAAAGGACCTAGCCATTTCCATTTTTGAAAAATCTTCTTGTTTTTCTGGTATGATAGCCTTCAACTGTGGGAGCATGGTGGAGGTGGGAGAAAAGACATAAAATTCAAACATAAATCCATCTATCTGAGTGAGGAATAGAAGGCCTTCCGTGCTGAAGAGCCCTGGGAGAATCACAGAAGGAAGAGTACTTGAGAAAATTTCCCAATTTTGCGTATGAAACCATACAAATCTGAGCATCACTCCTGAAGTACATGTGCACAGAACAAACCCAAAGCAACATGGCAAAGGATTTGAGAACTAAAGTGACATTTCAACCACCTGCACAAGTCTCAGATTCATACATCAGACTGACCCACAGCAGCATAGCAAAAGCTTACCTGATTGAACTGAGCTTTGAAACATAGCCCGCAGACAGAGAGACAAAGCTTATGGTCAGAAGCTCACTAAGTATACTGCCAGCCAATATCAAAACAACATAATTCTCCAGAACATTATAATGATAGCCGCAGCTTACACAATATAACAATGAAAATGTTCAGGATATTATCTTAAATTATATGATATAACAATGACCCAGGAAAATGCAACTCATCTTCAAGAAAAAAAATTAGCAAAAGTCAAACTCAAGAGGACCTAAATGTTGAAATTACTAGCAAAGAATTTTGCTATAACTATTGCTGTAACTGTGTTCAATGAGGTAATAAAAAACACACTTGAAATAAATGAAAAAATAGAAATTTTCAGGAGAGAGACCAAAATTATTTTAAAAATCCAAATGAAACTTTTAGAACTAAGTGCAGTATCTTAAATTTGAAAAATAAAATTAAAACATGAAAACTCACTTGATAGGCCAAATAACTGAGTGGAGATGACGGATAAAAGACTCAATGAAGTTGAAGATAAAAAGAGACAAAGGAAAAAATAGTAAAGTCTCAGGGGCTATTGAACAATACCAAAACATATAACATGTGTAAAATTAGAGTCTTGGAAAAAGAGAAGAAAAAAGAGAAAAATATTTGATTAAATAATGGCTGAAAACATTCTAAAATTAATGTTAGACATAAGTTTACAGATTCAAGAAGTTCAGCACACTCCAAACAGGGAAAACTCAAAGGAAACCATGCATAGCCACCTCACCCTGACTGCTATCAAACCAAAAGAAAGAGGGTAGTCTTGAAAGTGGCCAGAAAAAAATAAACCAAATACATACAGTTGAACAACAGCTTGAAGGACTGCTCAAGGAATTACTAAAAGAAATACAAAGAAATAATAGAAAAAATCAATAGATAAAATAAAATACTAACAATACTCAAATAATAAAAAAAACAGGAAATGAGAATCAAAGAAGTGAAAACAGAGGAGGCAAAAAAAGTAGTAAAATGGTAGACAAATCCAGTTATATTGATAATTAGATTGAATATTAATTTTTTAAGATTTTATTTTTCTAGAGCAGTTTTAGTGTCATAGCAAAATTGAGAAGAAGGTACAGAGACTTCAGATGTACCCCCTGTCCCCACACACACATAGCTTTCCCTATTATTAACATCCTCTGTCAGAGTGGAACATTGTTTGCAACTGATGAACCCACATCACAATCACTCAAAGTCTATAGTTTACATTAGGATTCACTCTCAGTGTTGTACATTCTGCAGGTTTGAGCAAATGTATAATGACACATATCCATCATTACAGTATCACACAGAGTACTTTCACTGCCCTAAAAATCCTTTGTGCTGTGCCTATTCATCTCTCCTCCCCTGAACCCCTGGCAACCACTGATCTTTTTATTACCTTCACAGTTTTGTCTTTTCCAGACTGTCATAGATTTGGAATCATACAGTGTCTAGTCTTTTCAGATTGACTTCTTTCACTTAGTGATATGCCTTTACGGCTTTTCCATGTCTTTTCACGGCTTGTTAACTCATTTCTTTTTAGCACTGAATAATATTGCAGTGTCTGAGTGTACCACCGTTTATCTATTCACCCAATGAAGAACATCTTGATTGCTTCCAAGTTCTGGCCATTATGAAAAAAAGGTGCCATAAACATCTGTGTTCAGGTTTTCGTGCGGACGTAAATTTTCAATTTCTTCCGGTAAATACCAAGGAGTGCAATTGCTGGATCACATGGTAAAAGTATGTGTAGTTTGGAAGAATCTGCCACACTGCCTTCCAAAGTGGCTTTTTCACTTTACCTTCCCACCAGCAATGAACGAGAGTTGCTGTGTTGCTGCAGATCCTTGTCAGCATTTGATGTTATGAGTCTTCTGAATCTTTGTCATTCTAACAGGTGTGTAGTGAAATATTACTGTTCTAGACATCACAAATAAAAGCAGAAATTGACAGAGTGGATACAAAACATGATTCAATGTTACTACCTACCAGAGACTCACAAGATAGTTTGAGGACCCACATCTTGATTTATAAATAACATTGCTAACATAAAAGAATCAAGATTCCATTTCCGGGGTGATGTAGCCACCCTGCCAAAGCAGCAGGAACACCCATCCAAAATTTGGTTTGGGTGTTGAGACCAATATCATACAAACAAGAGAGTAGGAAAAGGTTTATTAGTCAGATTGAGGCTGTCTGGAATATCAGGGCAGGATCACCAAGGCAGTCCAAACCTGGAGTGAGGGAGCAAGGAAAGGGACTGGTTTGAAGCTTTTAATGTGGTGAGAAGGGAAAGGCTAGGATGAGCATTCCTGAGTGTGGGAAGGGGCTTGTGTGGTTTAAATGTCCCACCAAGACCGAAGGAAGGAGAGACCAGGCTTCCTGATCAGCTCACCCAAATGTTAGAGAGGAGACATCACCCCTTAAAAGCTCAAAAGTTGTCAGCAGTCAAACATCAAAACATGGAGTTAGACTCTTGATTACAGTTCACCTTGATGACTACAATGTGACATTTTTCATGTAATGAAGCTTGAACTTGATCAAATAGCCATTATGGTGCTCTATGAGTCCTGCAGCCTGAAGATGGTAAAGAAGGCAAAAGTTGGGGCTGGCCCGGTGGCACAGCAGTTCAGCGCACATATTCCGCTTTGGCGGCCTGGGGTTTGCCGGTTCAGATCCCGGGTGTGGACGTGGCACCGCTTGGCAAAGCCACGCTGTGGTAGGCATCCCACGTATAAAGCAGAGGAAGATGGGCATGGATGTTAGCTCAGAGCGAGTCTTCCTCAGCAAAAAAGAGGAGGATTGGCAGATGTTAGCTCAGGGCTAATCTTCCTCGAAAAAAAAAAAGGTGAAAGTTGGATTGAATGCCTTATTAAGGAGTCCAGCATTGTATATTTTGAGAAGTGAAGTGAAGGCTTTCGGCACTATCAGTAGTGTCTGGAACTCCTCAAAATGCTAGCGTCATAAAAAACAATAAAAGGCAGGAAGAATGTCCTAAATTAAAAGAGACTAAAGATATATGTCAATTCATTGTTCTTGTTTATATATGGGATATGTATATATATGAATTGTATATGTATACGAATTTGAGAGAGCAATTGATATTACACTACATATTATTTTATCAATAAAATATTATTGGATATGATATTTGTGGAGCAGTAGGAACATGTCCTTAGGAAACACACTGAAATATTTAAGGGTGAAATATCTTGATGCCCGCAACATTTTGTAAATGTATTTTAAAAAAATTCATACACATACATATGCAAAAAGAGGGAGAGATGGTGGAAATGAAGGTGGTAAAATATTAAAAATTAGTAATTCTAGTTAAAGGGCATATGGTATTTATTGTTTTATTCTTTCAACTTTTTTGTAGGTTTGAAATTTTGTAAATAAAATGTTGAGTAAAATTTGCTTTACATGAAACTTTATATTAATTTATAAAAAGAATATACAAGATATATGCTGAAAGATTTTGAAATTAACAAATCTTTAAAAAAACTAGATTATAAGGAGCAAGAGTGGCAGTATGGAGACAGTTAAGAAGCTTCTGCAATCATTCAAGTGAGAGAAGAAATGGCAGGTGAACAGAAGTATAGGGAATGAGAATGACTTGGCTTGAGGGTATATTTTAAAAGTACAGACTCTGTGCTTGTTAAATGACTGAACATAGATGAGCGAGAGAGGCTAGAGGCATCAAAGATGCGTCAAAACTATGGGGCGAACAAGGTGTCAATTCAGAGAAGGAATATTGAAAACTTTGACCTGAATATTGGAAACTCTTGCAGAGAAGACTCATAGGGAATTATGTATATGAATCTGAAGATCGCAATAGATAGATGGGTTGAATCAAAGATTAGTTTGAATCATCAAACTATGTTAGAACTCTGGGACTAGCTGATACAAAGTTAACTGTTATTAACGCTGACTGTTCTTAGATTCACTTAAGTAATTTTATTTTATTTTTTTTTGGAGGAAGGTTAGCCCTGAGCTAACATTTGCCACCAATCCTCTTCTTTTTGCTGAGGAAGACTGGCCCTGAGCTAACATCCATGCCCTTCTCCCTCTACTTTAAAGATTTTATTTTTTTCCTTTTTCTCCCCAAAGCCCCCCGGTACATAGTTGTGTATTCTTCGTTGTGGGTTCTTCTAGTTGTGGCATGTGGGACGCCGCCTCAGCGTGGTCTGATGAGCAGTGCCATGTCCGCGCCCAGGATTCGAACTAACGAAACACTGGGCCACCTGCAGCGGAGCGCGCGAACTTAACCACTTGGCCACGGGGCCAGCCCCTCTTCCTCTACTTTATATGTGGGACGCCTGCCACAGCATGGCTTGATGAGCAGTGCATAGGTCCCTGGGTCGGGATCCCAACTGACAAACCCCGGGCCACTGAAGCAGGGTGTGCAATCATAACTGCTAGGCCACTAGGCCAGCCCACACTTAAGTAATTTTAAAGTATATTTATATTCAAACTCTACACCAAACCAATTAAATTAGAATCTATGGGGATAGGGACCAGGCATTTTAATTTTTTTTCCAGCTTTATCAAGATATAATTCTCATATGACATTATATAAGTTGAATATGTAAATGTTGATTTGATACATTTATGTACTGAAAAATGATTGCCACCACAGTATTAGCTACCACCTCTGTCCCTTCTCACAGTTACTGTTTCTTTTTTGTGGTAAGAAAGTTTAAGATTTACTCTCTCAGCAACATTCAAGTATATGATGCAACATTATTAGCTATAAAGCTCTTTGGGTGGTGTGCTTATGTAGTCCTGGTTGGAAAACTACTGACCTAGATAGAGGGTATAATAAGAGAAAATATCTGAAGTCTGTGTCCTAAGGTGCACCAGTAATTACAAGTTTAGCAGGGGGAGAGAAACCAATAAAGAGTAGTGCCAGGAGGAGTTAGCAAAGGTGGGAAGAAAATCAGGAAAATGTGATAATCCAGAAGCCAACGGAAGAAAGAATGCTGAAAATATTTCTGAAAGACTGAGTGAAATGGACTAAGACATTTTACCATGATTGAATGAAGTGAAAATCCTTGGTTACTCCAACAGAAGTGCTTGCTAAGGGGTTTTTGATTGGAGTGGAGGGGAATATATGTCTGATTGGAGTGGGTTGTAGAGAAGAGGAGAAAAAAGTTGAGAAAGCAAATAATGAAGAATGCATTTGGCTTCATGTCTTTTCCATGAAGAAGAACAAAGAAACAAGGCGGTAGCCCCTGGGAAGTGGAGCTATTGCAGTGATATTTTATTTTTTTTCATGGTAGATGTTTTAACATGTTTATTTTCTGGTGAAAATGCAGCTAATAGCAGGAATGTTGTTTGCATCTTGGAGAACTCCCAGGATACATTACAGAAGTGTAGCGGATGGCCTTGGGAAGAGGAGAGCTCTTCTCTTGGTAAAGAAAGAATGTCAGAGTACATGGGTACATGTGAAGGAGCGATGATAGGTTGCATAATGGATATATGGTGTAGTTCTTATCCTATTGTTTCTACTTTCTGAATGAAACGACAAACAAGACTTAGCAAAGGAGAAAAGAAAGGAGAGTTTTTAGGTGAAATTCTCACCTCAGAGAATGGGATTTAGCAAATTTAACTGGAAAATATAGTGGGACTCCTGACCATTGCTAAGTGCCCAGTAAACAAGTCATAATCTTTTCTCCAATCATCTTAAATGATACACAGGGAGTTGTAATCAAGGTTAGGATTTTAAGAAGTGGGCAGTATGGAGGTAGGGCAGAGATAGTGGTTGATGGGTTGCATAGTATGTGAGAGTGTTATAATAATGAACAATGAAATCTCCTCTAGATTAGGAGGTAAGATATCAGGGGAGTAATAGGGAATAAGAGAAGAGACAATGAACTAAATTTCTTGATGTGTTGAAGAATTTTGACATGGGAAGGTAGAATAGAGCAAGTGAGTTAGGAAACAATGACTGGAGTGTGATGTTTGAAAATAAGAATTTTAGACGTGATGAAGTTAATGCTAACGTGAACGAGCAATATCTAGAATATGACTATGGGAGTGAGTAGCCGAGGTGTAGTAGGAAAGGGAAAAGTGTTTGGAAAATTATATTCTGAAAATAGAAGAAAAATTATTGCATTTTATGTTTTAAATTTGGAAGTATAGGCAGAAGGATAGACATATAGATGAACAGATCAAAATTGAGAGTCCAGAAATAAAATCTCACAGAATGGTAAATTGATTTCTGACAAGGAGACCAAGACAATTCAATGAGTGAAATGGAATAGTCTTTTCAACAAGTGGTGCTTGAACTACTGGATATCTACAATGAAGTTGGACTGTTTCCTCACACTTACATTAAAAACAACTCAAAATGGGGGCAGGCCCCTGGCCTAATGGTTAAGTTCAGTGCGTTCCACTTCGGCAGCCCGGGTTCGGTTCCCAGGTGTGGACTTACACCACTCTCGGCAGCCACGCTGTGGCAGCAAGTCAGACACCAAATAGAGGAAGACTGGCGCAGATGTTAGCTCAGGGAGACTCTTCCTCAGCAAAAACAAACAAATAAACAAACAAAAAACCCTTCAAAATGGATCATACATCTAAATATAACAGCTAAAACTATAAAATACTTAGAAGAAACATAGGAGTAAATCTTCATGACCTTGGATTAGACAAAGATTTCTTAAATATGAAACAAAAATCACAGTGACAAAAAAAAGTAGATAAATTGGACTTCATCAAAATGATAAACTTTGTACTACAAAGTATACCTTAATGAAAGAGAATGACAGTGAACGATATTATGAAAGTGAAAGACAACCACCAGAATGGGAGAATACATTTGCTAATCATACATTTGATAAGGGACTTATATCCAGTATGTTTAAAGAAATTTTACAACTTAATAATAAAAAGATAAATAGAATTTTAAAAAAGGAAACAATCTGAATTGCCATTTCTCTAAAGGAATTAGACAAATGGACATTAAACAAATGAAAAGATGATTAACATCTTTAGAAAAACGCAAATCAGAGTCACAATGTGATAGCATTTCATAGCCACTAATCTGTGTATAACAAAAAAGACAGTAACAAGTGTTCATAAGAATGCGGAGAAATTGAAACTCTCATACTTTCTGGTGGGAATGTAAAATAGCGCAGTTACTTTGGAAAACAGTTTGGGAGTTCCTCAAAACATTAAACATAGAATTAACATGGGACTCAGCAATTGCACTCCCAGGTCAATATCTATGAGAAATGAAAGTATGTCCACACGAAAACTTGTACATTAATGTTCATAGCATCTTTCTTTATAATAGCCGGAAATCGAAACAGCCAAAATGTCCATCAACTGATGAATGGATAAATGCAATATGGCATATTAATACAATGCTCACGACAACATGGATGAACCTTGAAAACTTTTTTCTAAGTGAAATAATCTAATCACAAAAGATCACATTTTATGATTCCATTTACCTGAAATGCTCAATATAAGTAAATCTGTAGAGACAGAAAACATATTAGTGGTTGCCTAGGGCTTAGGGTTGGGGGAAATTGGTGGAGTGACCACTGCTGGGCACAGAGTTTCTTTTTGGCATGATGAAATGTTCTAATATTGATTGTAGCAATGAGACACAACTCTATGAACATATGAGAAACCATCGAATTATACTCTTTAAATAGATGAATTGTATGGTATATGAATTATATATTAATATTTGTTTAATAATAAATACAACGAGGGAGCCAGCCTAGTGGTGTAGTGGTTAAGGTCGTGTGCATCTCTTTGTTGGACCAGGGTTCGCAGGTTCAGATCCCAGGTGTGGACCTACACACTGCTCATCAAAATCGAGGAAGATTGGCACAGATGTTAGCTCAGGGCCAGTCTTCCTCACACACACACCAGAAAAAAAGCCCAAAAGCAAACAAAAAAAAGCAGAAGTGTGTGGGTGTGATGCAAATTATTCAGTCTAATGAATTCAGTCTGGTACGAATATGACAACGTGGACTCCATGCCATAACTTAAGAGGTCTGTGAGTTTCAGTTTTTCATGGCTTGGAATCAAGGGCTTTCTAGTTATACTTCAATGGAAACACGCTTCAAGTTCCAAACATTAATATTCCTTATTGGCATTTGGAAGACAATTGATTTTTCAATGTACTACCATTCATACTATGATTTTTGTCACTGATCTTCCAGGGCAACCTATATAATAGACAGCACTCAAATCCAAGATTTAGCAATATTAAGTCATTTCTTGAATGAATAAATACATATTTATGCTTCATGATTTCCTTTGTAGTACTTTGAAATATAGGTTCACAGAGTTGAACTGAAACTAGATCATTTTTATCAGGCTTCATAATGGAGGTAGATAAATCATCTGTATAGCACCTTTGACAGCAGTAATTTTTTTCAATAATTTGATGTAATACACTAATTTAAGAAGCAGCATATCCATTGCTAGAAATCTCTACATATTTAATTTCTCCTTATACTGAAGCCACTGTGCTCCTGTACTGTTCATACAAGCCGCTTCTATCTGCCGTCTAAAGCAAAAAGCACGTGTCTACTCTCAGTTCTAAAATAGAAAGCCTCAAATATTTGCAGGCAAATAAAAAATGCCTTTCCTTAGTTTTTGGTTTTCTGGAGTAAACACATCATTTAAAAATATTTTTCACGTAAATTGATTTTTATATGTCTGAATGTTAGAGTTCCTTTGACTATATTCACTTGTTTATTAATTCATTTTCTCATTTATTAGGTAATCTATTCATCTATTCCACTATACATTCATCCTGATGGCCAGCCATCCTATATGCATTGACTTAGCTTCTATAAAAATCCAGGTTAAGTGAACAGACATGCTAATTAAAGGGAGCATAAGATGCATAATCCACAACATTTTCCTTCAAGTAAAGCAGCTGCTTAATGAGTGATTTCTGGTCTCAGATTGCTTTCCTTAGAATATTTTCATATTGACATTCAAATGTTTGTCAGCTTCTACTGCTGAGTAATTATGTGATTAGAGTTAATACGCATTTATGAATTAATTAGGGAGAAATTTTAGGCTGAATATAGACAAATATAATGAATTAATAAAATTCATCAAACCATTATAAGTCATACAGTTGGAATAAAAAACCATAAATATCTATGAACTTAACCATCTTAAAAAAATCGTTTTCTGATTTCTGCATAGTCTATGTTTCTGCTATTGTTTGCTTACATGTGATGACTTAGTTTTACTTTTCTTCATTTTGACGATGGAAAATTTCAAGCAAATATAAAAATGAAATAGTATAACAAATTCCCATGTATCTATTATTTAGCTTTAATAATTGTCAACTCACGACTAACACAATTTCATCTATATCTTGCCCTCTACACCCTCTCATATCGTATCATTTCGTTCATAAATTTTTCAGTAGGTACCTCTAAAAGTCAATAACTTTAAAAAAGAAACAACAATAACATTGTCATAATTTAAAAGTAATGATACCTTAATATCATAAAATCTTTTGCTCAAATATGCATTTGTGTTATAAATGTCAAATGTTTTCTTGGTTACGATTTTTTTGTTTAATCAGGGTAAAAATAAAGTCTACAACTTGCTCTTGGTTCATAAATCTCTTTAGGCTCATTTAACGCATGACTTCCTCCTCTATTTCTCATGTTTTTCTTTTTTCTTATAATTTATTTGATGAAGAAACCCTGTTACTTCTCATATGGTGTTACCACAAACTCTTGTTCTTTTGTTTCCTATAAATTATAGTTGCTTAATATTTGATTCTGATATTTCAAGGCATATAGTTATTATGACATCTATAAATAAACTTAAATGTATATATGATATATGCACTCTATTTAAAATATATTTAAATTGGGGTATAATGTCCCAAGTTGATTCTCTAATTGAAATAATTACCTTTTGTCCATCATTGAATTTTTTTCCATAGCTCTGTGGTTCTCAATTATTTAAAAACATAAAAAAGAGCACACACTTGAAGAAAAAGGATGACTGAAAACACGGCAACTGCATTTCAATTCCCTAGTGAGTAATATGTTGCAATAATTTACATATATGTACATTTACTCATCTTCTAATTAAGTTTTCTGATAAGCAAAGAAATACATTGCACTCTTTTCTGTTTAATTATAAATACTTGGGAATTTAAATAGATCTTTTGCAAAGTAATCTCCCTGATTTAACCTGAAATGATTCGCAGTAGACAATAAAATTTGGAGAAAACTTTTCTAGCTTCTAATGTAATTACATCCATATTATGAAAATACTATTAACTCAAGGGATTATCACTGATCAGAATCTTAGGAAACTCAGTTGAACATTTTTATTTAAAATGACCTTTATTCTGGCAAATAATGACAGGTAAACAGGTTATTATTAATTACACAAAAAACCTTAAAGCAACATTAAAGGAAAGTTTAAAATAAATCACCCCTAGTTCCACTATTCAATCAAACATTTTTGTTAATTTTTTTCCAAGTTTTCTTTCAGTTTGTTCATATATGCATATACTAATTGTATATTTCTGCAAACTCAGCGTAACTGCAGTTCTCTAGTCTGCGTTTTTATTAAGCAATGTGTGTTTAGTAGAGTTGACAGTATAACAGTGATTAAGAGCTTTGGATTCAAGATTAAGAATGTGACCTTGAGGCTTAAAACTTCTGGATCTTGACTCTCTTATTAAAAAAATAAAAGTAAAAATATTTACCTTGTGATATTTCAATAAACTGTTAAAGTGTACATAATATATAATATACCTGGTAAAATATCTGATGAAAATAAGCACTAAATAAATTACAGCTACTAAAACCATGATTATTATGTTTATTATTATGATAATCAACAGTTACAAAATATTCCCTTGAACGAATTAATATGCCATGCTTAATCATTCCCCTTAGTCATCCGTATTCATATCAGTCATCACAAGAAGGCTCAGACTCTTAAACTAACTCTCATCTCTCACCCTCTAATTCCTGTAAGCCTACACACATGTGTTAATCTGTCCCCATCACATTACTTCCCAACGTCCAAGGCCATTTCTCTAGCTGGGGAAGAGAAATACATCCCCTGACATGCAGGAGATAGCCTAGAATTCACAACCAGTCATAGTGTTCTCCCATTGCACATGAAAATTTTCACAGAACACCAACATCAGACAAAAACATTCTGTTCATGGATGGATAAAAACAAAACCCAGCAACTTCATAATTAAGTCTGAACACAGTTAAAAGCAAGAACATTGCCCAAAGAACCAAAATGTCTAAATATTCTTTTATATTGTCTAATGGGAGTGACTAGTGCTTCTTTACTGATCAGATTTAGCCTTGTTCTGTTCTGATCTTCAGGACAAAAATTAGTAAAATCCCTAAAGGGTTACCCTACTTCTTCACAGCATCGGTACAAAGCAAAGTCCCCCTTTTTCGAACTCTCCACTAAATAATCCAATGAAAGCCCAAATCCCATAATAAATATTTTCTAACATCCTCTCACTGAAACACCCAATGTTGCATTTTTGTGTAACAAGTTGCAATAAGCCAATAAACCCAATTTTGTTGAGCTACGTATGTTTTCCTTGTGGTCTTTGGCTGAAGGGCATTGACAGAGCCCTCTGAGCTTCAGTGTCCATCAGAAGCAACATCTGCTATATCCTCAACATCATGTCTAAACCCTCCCTTCATATTTTAACTGAATTGAAAATCATAATCTTCCCTGAGTGCACTGCTTCTTTTGCAGCTCCCTCAAATATTGGCTGGTTTTTCTTCCTTACTCTTCATATCATTGAGCCTAAGTTGGGAAGATGTCCTCATTGCTCCATATTGTCCCTCTCAGACAATTCTTCCTCCCACTTGTGTTAATCTTCCAGCTTTGAATCATGTGCCCTGTGATCATCTCATCCACCATATCTCATTGTTACTTCTAATCCTTCAATCATTCCTACCCTCCTTACAATGTTTATATGTCCTGAGTCACAGTCACAATTTTCAATACTATTTTTTGTCTTTATTTTTCTCTACTTCCATATTCATATATATGATTTTCCTCAAAACCCTGGTATTCAGTCCCTTGAATGACTCTTTCCCACTGATTTTATCTTCCTTGTATCTCAGCTACTCACTGCCATGATCATGACCTAGACTTTGCTGTTAGTTATTACCATGATCTCAATTTCATGCATTCCACTCTCAGACTACTTCCTCTTCTTTATAGCTCACTGTCTTTAGTATTGTTCTAAACCTAAGCTGGAGTTTGGCTGGAGAAAAATAGATAACCAAACTGAATGTTCTCAGATTAAATGCAATGACCAAGAACTTCAAGTGGACTCTCCATGTTGCTAGGCAGTCATAGCATATAATTTAATCTATTCTCTCTCCAACTCCCTTGATGACTATTTTGCACAACCTCTTCTCCTCAAACAGCGAACACCTCCTTCTCATACTCACTTCCAGCTGATGACCTTCAAGTTGCTAAAACAGATGAGGAAATCAGAGGAGAATCTTCAAAGACCAAGTATTAGTTTTTTATTGTTATATAACAAATTATCACAAACTTAGTGCCTTAAAGCAACAAACATCAATTATCTCATAGCTCCTGTGGGTCAGGAATTTGAGCATGGCTTAGCTAGATAATCTGCTTCAGGGTCTGTCACAAGGCCACACTCACAGTGTCAGGCCAGAAATGGGATGTCATTCAAGGCTTTAGTGGGGAGAGAGCCACTTCCAAGCTCACATGATTGTTGGCAGGATTCAGTATCTTGAGAGTTCTTGGACTGAGGGCCTCAGCTCTTTGCTGGCTGTCATTCTAGGGCCACCTTCAGTTTTTCCATCTGAACCCCACTATATGATGGCTTATGTCATCAAAGCCAGCAGTGGAGGGAATCAATAGAGTTTATTAGCAAGACAGAAGTTACAATCTAATGTAATGTAATCACAAAAGTGATATCTCATCACCTTTGCTGTATTCTGTTGACCAAAATTAACCCATGAGTTGTGTCCATACTTATAGGAAGAGTGTTACACAGGGGCATTGATACCAGACACCAGGTGTATTTGTGGGCTATCAAAGTTTGTTTACCACAGATCACAAACATCACATCTACCTACCGACCAGCACCTAGACTCATCTTTCGAAAAGTTTCTTGATCTATTTCCCTTACCAGCTAACAATCCGTTTGTTTCATTTTCACAACAAAATGTTTTGAAATTTTTATGTTTGCTCACTGTGTCTGATTTCTCTCTCTCATTCTCTTTTAAACCAATTCTAATCATAATTACACCCAATACTTAAATGGAATTGCCCCTGTCAAGGTGACCTGTTACCTGCACGTTGCTAAATCCAATGATAAATTTTAATTCCTCATTTTATTGACTTAGCAGCAGTATTTGACATGGCAGATTATTAAATTCCTTGAAACATTTTTTTGAATTGGCCTGGGATTCCACAGACTCTTGGTTTTTCATCTCATTCACTGAACACTCCTTCACAGACTCCCCTGATATTTTCCCTCTGCCAATCTTATTTCTTTAGCAAAATCTTTACCTTGGGGCTGGCCCCGTGGCCGAGTGGTTAAGTCTGTGCACTCCGCTGCAGGCGGCCCAGTGTTTCGTTGGTTCGAATCCTGGGCACGGACATGGCACTGCTCATCAAACCACGCTGAGGCAGCGTCCCACATGCTACAACTAGAAGGACCCACGACGAAGAATATACAACTATGTACTGAGGGGCTTTGGGGAGAAAAAGAAAAAAATAAAATCTTTAAAAAAAAAAAAAAAAAAAAAAAAATCTTTACCTTGTTATCTACACCTCGTCTCCTCCTCTTGTCATTTGGTATTATAATATTAAATACAAAGTGTATACTCAAATCTCCCAAATAATCTTTCCAGTCCAAATTGCTCTTCTGAAAAGCAGACTTGTATATTCCACAGCTTCCTTAGCACCTTTATTTGCATATCTGATGGAGATGTTAAACTCACCATGTCTGAAACTGCTCTCCTGATCTCTTCACCCCTCTCCAGCAAAAAGTCAGTCAGTTTCCCCATCTGAGTGAAAAGAAAGTACATTTTTGCCATTGTTCTTGGAGGATTATGACTTTCCTCTTTCTCTCACACCCCATATCCAACCATTGAGAAAATTCTATTGGCTCTACTTTCAGAATTTGAAGACTTTCAGCATCTCTACTGCAATCTCTCTAATTCATGCCACCATCATCTTTGACCTGGATTAATGCAATAGCTTCTTAACTGCTTCTAGTCTCATATTCACAGTCCTTATTAACACAGCCAACAGAACAAACCTTTAAAATATAGGCAGATCATATTGCCTCTTGCCTCAAAACACCACACTGGGTGCCTGTTCCAGTCAGAGTAAAAGTAAATGTCCTTATAGTGCCCCAAAGATTTCACGACTTGCCTCTTGCCTCCTTTAAATATACTACTCTCTTCTTACTCTATAAGCTCTGGTCACACTGAGTCTCCTGGTTATTCCCAGATAAAACCTCAGTGCCTTTGCATGGCACTCCATTTGGAATATTTCTCTTTCAGTATCTTCTTGGTTCACCTCCTTCAATACTCTTTTCAAATCTCAATTTCTTAGCAAGGCCTACTATGGTCACTCTATTTAATAGTGCAACTGCTTCCAACTTCTGCTTGCACTCATGAGCCACCTTCTTCTCCTTTACCTTTCCCTGAGTAGAATTTATAACCTTGTAACATACTATCAACTTTCTTATTAATTATATCTATTGCATAACTCCACCCAAGAGAATATTGGCTCCAATAGAGCAGGCACCTTTCTTTTTTGGTCACTAATGTTCTGCAAGCACCTGGTATGATACCTGGATCACAGTAGTCATTCAAAAAATATATGTTGATTGGGTGAATAAATAAATGAAAGTGTGAATCATTTTGGGGTGATAAGATTAGATTCTTTGAATGAAATTGAAATATTTACTCTTGTGCTCTGATTTTATGGAAATAGCCAAGGAATTATCAGGAGACCAAGTTTTTTTTCTTATTCCTCTGGGAATTAAGTTTCTCCTTAGAATAACGCTACTATTTTAGGTCAATCTGTTATCCTATAACATACTTCTTACACTTTACTTTTAGGAAAGGTTCTCCCTATTAAAAGAGATTTATTTATTTATTTATTTATTTATTTATTTATTTATTTATTTTATTTTATTTATTTTTAAAGATTGGCACCTGGGCTAACAACTGTTGCCAATCTTTTTTTTGTTTTTTCTGCTTCATCTCCCCAAATCCCCCCTGTACACAGTTGTATATCATTAGTTGCACGTCCTTCTAGTTGTGGGATGTGGGATGCCGCCTCAACGTGTCCTGACGATTGGTGCTATGTCCGCGCCCAGGATCCGAACCCCGGGCTGCCGGAGTGGAGCGGGTGAACTTAACCACTCGGCTAGGGAGCTGGCCCCTAAAAGAGATTTATTTTGACCAAATAAAAAAAATTGCAACAAGATGTGCTTTTATTCCTCATATAGCCAGTATAGACTTTAACAAATAGATTTTATCTTAAGAATTATTTGAATGAATGCATAAAGAAATCTCATCTTAGACTAGGTTCCTGGGAAAATAGAGTCTAAGTGGAATTTATGAATGGACAGTTCATTGTGGAGTGAGATCTTGGTGAGACAAGGAAAGGAGAGAAGCAAAGATTAGGGTTTGTCATCAATCTGAGATTATAACATGCAGCTGGTTATTCTGTTTTGTAAGATGTCTTTTAGTCTAACCTGCTGTTTCATGGAATAGTGTGTTTAGAGTAGAAAGAAAGCATAATTATCTCTTTGCTTTCATCTCCCATTGGTCAACGTTTACCTCACAGAGTGTCAATCCAGGCACTTCCAAGAATTCAGCTTTTTGGGGTAGTTGCCAGGGAAACCAGACTTCAAGATGGCAGTGGCAGTCTCTGAGGCTTGTGCCAGCAACACTCCTACTCCTTCCTTTGTCTTTCAGTCTTGCAGGCTCAGTTGAGGGGTAGGTGTGGGATGACTTTGCTGAAACATAGAGTGAGTGAACACTTCACGGTCTCCAGCTTCAGAGACCACAGGGCCAGGAAGCACATTCCACGGTATGACCAGTTGTTTCCATAAGTGCCATGAAGGAAAAGGGTCAGGTGCGGCAGAGGACCACTAGACTGTGCCACAACTATGTAGCTATGAAGCTTCCACTTTGCACTTTATGATTCAACGTTCATTTAGCAATTCCTACCTTATTTAACCTACCGGAAACATTTGATTTCTCTTCCATGACAGGTTTCCTCTTTGCTCTCTTACTTCTCTCTCCCTTCTTCTTCCTCCCTCTTTTCCCCCCCTTCTCTAATCAGAGACACTAGATTTCTCTCTAATTTAGTGCTTCTCTTTCCTCACCGCCTCTCCCTCTCCCTCTAGTTTGTGCAGTCTTCATCATCTGCTCCATTAAAATAATAGACAGGCCCAGGCTCAGGATCTGCATCTTCTCTTATTCACTCTCTATAGATGATTTCATCCATTCCTATGGCTTTCAATATTGTTTTTGCCCTGATGACTCCAACATCTTTATCTTCTGTTTCAACAGCTTCTGTGAACTCCAGAGTGATTTCAAACAGAATATTCACTACCTTCACTTGTATATCTACCAAACTTCTCAAACTCGACATATCTAAAAGTAAATTCTGAAGTTGCTTTTACGTTACCTCATCTCAGTAAATGGCGATTACATTCTCTTACTCAGATCACAAGACTTGGAGTCATCTCTGACCTCAGTTTCTCACTTACTGTGTATCTAATCAGTCAAGAAATCCTTTCAGCTCTACTTTTGGAATCCAAACTATAACCTTCTCATCCAAGCTCCCATCATTTCATGCATGAATTGTGGTGGTAGGCTTCTGCCTGTTCTACTTTCTTTTCTCTTTACAGTCCCCGGCCATTTTCTAACAGAGCAGACTGATTGATTCCATTAAAATGTAGGTCTGATCATGTTAGCATCATTAAATTCCACTAGTAACTCTCACTGAGAATAAAATACAAATTTCTTACCATAGTTGACCTAGGCCCTACCCTACTCTAAGCTATCACTCTAAGTTCAAACTGCTATACCTTGCCCTTGTTCACTGCTCTTAAACCAAAATGGCATGCTTTATGATCTCAAAAACATAAGACATGCTGTTTCCTTGGGGCCTTGGCATTTGCTGTTTCATCTGCCTGGTCCATTCTTCCTCTAGATATCTGCTTGGCTGATTAATTACCTTTCTTGAAGTCCCTGCTCAAATGTTGTCTTATCAGAAAGGACTTTCTTCAGATCCCTCACACATTTTTAAATGGGATTATTTGCTTTTTTGATATCAAGATGTATGGGCTCCTTACATATTTTGGATATTAAGTCCTTATCAGATATATGGTTTGCAGTATTTTCTCTACTCAGTAGGTTAACTTTTCATTTTGTTGATTGTTTCTTTTGCTGTGCAGAAGCTATTTAGTTTGATGTAGTCCCACTTGCTTATTTTTGTTTTTGTTGCCTGTGTTTTTGGTGTCATATCCAGAAAATCATTGCCAAGATCAATGGCAAGGAGCTTTTTCCCCATATTTTCTGAGTTTCATGGTTTCAGGTCTTACATTTAAGTCTTTAATCCATTTCAAGCTAATTTTTATGAATGGTGTTAGATAGTCCAATTTCACTCTTTTGCATGTGAATATCCAGTTTTCCTAACACCATTTATTGAAGAAACTATATCCATTGAGTATTCATGACTGCCTTGTCAAATATTAATTGGCTGTATTTGCAGAAGTTTATTTCTGGCCTCTCGTCCTGTTCCATTGGTCTATGTGTCTGTTTTTATGCCAGTGCCATACTGTTTTGATTATTATAGTTTTATAATATAGTCTGAAATCAGGAATTGTGAGGCTTACCGCTTTCTTCTTTTCAAGATTGCTTTGGCCTTCTGGGGGTCTTTTGTGGTTTCATATGAATTTTAGAATTATTTCTTCTATCTCTGTGAAAAACGCCATTGGCATTTTGATAGGGTTTGCATTGAATCTATAGATGGCTTTAGGTACCATGGACATTTTAACAGTATTAATTCTTCCAAGCCATGAACAGGGATAATTTTCTATTTACTCGTGTCTTCTTCAATTTCTTTCATCAATGTCTTAGAGTTTTCAGTATACAGATCTTTCACCTCCATTGTTGAATTTATTCCTATTTTATTCTTTTTGAAGCTATTTAATGGGATTGTTTTCTTTTTCAGACAGTTTGTTGTTAGTTTATAGAAACACAACCAATTTTTGTATACTTAATTTGTATCTTGCAACTTTACTGAATTCATTTACTACCTCTAACAATTTTTTAGTGGCGTCTTTATTTCCTGCATATAAGACCATATCATCTGCAAATAGAAACAATTTTTCTTCTTTCTTTCCAATTTGGATGTCTTTTGTTTCTTTTTCTTCCCTGATTGCTCTGGCAAGGACTTCTAGTATGATATAAAATAGGAGTGGAGAGAATGGGCACCCTTGTCTTCATCCTGATCTTAGAGCAAAATCTTTTAGCTTTTCACCATTGGATATGATCTTAGCTGTGGGTTTGTCATATATGGCCTTTATTATGTAGAGGTATGTTCCTTCTATACCCACCTTGTCGAGAGTTTTTATTATGAAAGGATGTTGAATTTCATCAAATGCTTTTTCTGTAACTATTGAGATGATCATATGATTTTTATCCTTCATTTTGTTAATGTAGTGTATCACTTTTATTGATTTGCTGATGTTGAACTATCCTGGCACACCAGTGACACATCCTATTTGATCATGTTGAATAATCCTTTTAATATGCTGTTGAATTTTGTTTGCTAGTATTTTTATGAGAATTTTTGCATCTATATTTATCAGGGATATTGGCCTATAGTTCTCTTTTCTTATAGTGTCCTTATTTGGCTTTGATATCAGGTTAATGGTGACCTCATAAAATGAGTTTGGGAGTGTTCTCGCCTCTTCAATTTCTTGGAAGAATTTGGAAAGGATTGGCATTAATTACTCTTTAAAAGTTTTGTAGAATTCACCAGTGAAACCACCTGGTCCTGGTATTTTCTTCACTGGGAGGTTTTTGATCACGTATTCAACCTCTTTGAATAGAAATTTTTTCAAGAAATACATACAGATGGCCAACAGGCACAAGACAAGATGCATGACAGCCCTCATCATCAGGGAAATGCAAATCAAAACCACCATAAGATATCACCTCACACCTGTTAGAATGGCTATTTTGAATAATACAAGAGATAACAAGTGTTGGTGAGGGTATGGATATTATCCATACCAACTTGTGCATTGTTGATGGAAATGAAAATTATTGCAGCCACTAGGGAAAATAGTATGGAAGTTCCTTCAGAAAGTAAAAATAGGTCTACCGTATGATCCAGCAATCCCTCATCTGGGTATATATGCAAAAGAAGTGAAATCATTGCCTTGAAGAGATATCTGTACTCTCATGTTCATTGAAACAATATTCACAATAACTAAAACATAGAAACAACCTAAGTGTCCATCAATGGATAAATGGATAAGGAAGTTGTGGTGTATATATATACACAATAGTATATTATTCAGCCATGAGAAAGAAGAAATACTGTCATTTGCTATAACGTGGATGGACCTTGAAAGAATTATGCTAAGTGAAATAAGTCAAACAGAGAAAGAAAAATACTATATGTTCTCGCTTATATGTGGAATCTAAAAAAGCCAAACTCATAGAAACAGAGAGTAGAAGGATGGTTGTCAGGGGCTGGGGGATGGGGGAAATTGGGAGAAGTTAGTCAAAGGATGTAAACTTCCAGTTATAAGATGAATAAGTTCTAGGGGTCTAATGTACAGCATGGTGTCTATAGTTAACAATATTCTATTACATATTTGAAAGTTTCCTAAGAGAGTAGATCTTAAATGTTCTTACTACAAAAAACAAATGGAGTTGATAGATGTGTTAATTAACCTTATTGTGGCAATCATTTTGCAACATGTGTATCAAATCACTGTAGAATGTGTGATTTAAAGAAAAGTAGAAATTTAAATGTTTATTTCATCTTCTACCCTTATGAGTTGGGTGATTATGGAAACTTTATTTAACCTTTCTGAATTTCACTAATTTTCTCTCTAAAAAAGATGCAGTTCCAAACTCTAAGTGTGAATGATCAAAAAATACCTAGCACAATGTTGAAAATATAGTAGGTGCTACATAAATAACATTTCTTGTTATTTAACATCCAACATAGTTTTCTTAACAAATTTATGAATTTTAACATACTGAGAAGTGAGATTTTATTTTTACTTTCTCGTATTCTGGAAATCATAAGAAAGAGAGAGATGTTTAGTTCTTTGTTTGTTAATAATTGGTAGCTAGAATTCTACCCAGGTGGCTTTTTACCTTGTGGTCTAGTGGTTAAGATTTGGCATTTTCACCACCGAAGCACAGGTTAGTTTCCTGGTCAGGGAACCACAGCACCCACCTGTTGGTTGTCATGCTGTGGTGGCTGCACGTTGCTGTGAAAGTTATGACACCAGTATTTCAAATACCAGCAAGAGTCATCTGTAGTGGACAGGTTTCAGCAGAGCTTCCAGACCAAGACAAACTAAGAAGAAAGACCTGGACAGTCACTTCTGAAAAACTGTCCATGAAAATCCTGTGAATAGCAGCAGAGCATTATCCGATATAACGCTGGCAGGTGAGAGGATGGCTCAAAAAGACCGGGCAGGGTTCCACTCTGCAGTACACAGGGTTGCTAGGAGTCAGAATCCATTTGAAAGCACTAACAACAAAAGGTTTTTACCATTTGAACAAGAATAATGTGAATGCCCTGATTCAGTGACTTTTGTCGTTAGTTACTAATATGATAAAACCTGTTCAAAAATTATTACAAAAATGATAAACCTGTTCATTTCCTTGGGGGGGAGACATTTAATGACTAACAAGTTAATGAAACATTTGCAAAGATCTCACATCTGACTAAATTCATGGAGAAAATATCAACACCGGAACCAAAGTTGCCAAAAAATATGTTGTTATGAAATGTTGATTGTTTTTACTCATAGCTCTAAAAATCTCTTTTTGTAATATTCTGCTTTTAAAAACCCCACAAAACAGATACAAAGACATACATGTAATAGATTAATAGATAGTTGTTAATCAGGTTACATTAAGAAATTGAAATACACTGATGATTGTTTTCTTTTTTCTTTTTTTTTTTTTTTTTGAGGAAGATTAGCCCTGAGCTAACTGCTGCCAATCCTCCTCTTTTTGCTGAGGAAGACTGGCCCTGAGCTAACATCCGGGCCCATCTTCCTTTACTTTATATGTGGGATGCCTGCCCCATCATGGCTTGCCAAGCGGTGCCATGTTCATACCTGGGATCCGAACCAGTGAACCCTGGGCCGCTGAAGCAGAATGTGCGAACTTAAACTCTGTGCCACCAGGCTGGCCCCTATTGTCCATTTTTAATAAGTAGAAGATGATTTTGGGAAGACAGCATCAGTAACCTCACAATGCTTTAGATGTGCTTTTTCTCTTAGTGATAATTGACTATATTACAATTCACATTCTTAGAGTCTTATGACATGTCTCAGATTTTCTTACCTACATAAATATACCTCCATGATAATTTGAAGACTCATTGCTCTTGAGTCCAGGAGATAAACAAAAGCACTATTACATTTTGGGAGGGCATGCATCCTTGTCTCTTCTCCTTTCTAGTAAATAGAACTCTAGATCTGCTTGTTCAGTTTCCTAATCTCCTTCATACACACTGTCAGATTTCTTCTTTGTACCCTGGTGAATCTATAAGAGGCAGAGAAAGATGTAGAAGTAGACAGTCAAGAAGAAAGAGTGAGAGATAAATAAACAAGTGCTACAGATGGTGTAGGACTTTGGGAGTTGGGAATTTGGGAAGAAAGTCTTGTAGAATATCTGTGGGGTCAGGAGAATTAAGTGAGAGAGGAAAAAGGATTTTAAGATTGTTGTTAGGGACTATTTTTTGCATTCACAATGTAAATGAACTTACATTATTTTGAGAATTTTTCTTTAGCGGCTGAACAATACTTCTTTGAACTGGGTATATAATGATCTGAGATTGACTAAATAGCTCAAAGCTTCGACAGGGCAATATTTAGATATGTAAATCATGCAAGAAATAACTGAAAAACTCCCTTTTCTATTTTGAGAATAATGGTGTTACAGGGAACTCTAACTTGAGGGTAAATGGAGTAGAATGTGCTAGAAGAGAAGGAATAGATCCTAAATTGTTAGAAGCAGAATATATGACAAAGAATTTTAGACACCAGGAGTTAAAGTTAGATATGTGAAAAACAAGGTCTCAACCCTCTTGATATATTTGGAATTTTTTTGTCTTTGCTAAGTCAGTGGCAGACACTGCTTACAAAGTCTGGACTAATTCAATGGATAGCCCTTTTTGACTTCCTATTGTCTTCATCAGACTTTTCTCTTTGACTACATTATTTCTGGCCATATAGCCAGGAACTAAGTTAAAAAGTGATAGCTGACATAAAATTTCTCTTGTTGTTAATTTTTCTAAACTGGTCTATCTAAATCTTTTAAGACCTGTGCTCTCTTAATGAATATAAAATCGAATTGTGGCCTTTAACATTATATGAAATTAAAAAAAGCCTCTTGTGACTAAAGATAAATTCAAACATATTCCTCAGAGAAGCAACTATTTTCAAAAAGACATGTTAATATGGTAGCTAAGTTATTCTGAAGTGGAAATACAATAGTATATTAACAAAAACACTTCCTTTCAACTATTATGGAATTTTATGCAAAGGTATACCTCATGAATTACTTTTGCTTCCATATCATTCTAAGCAATGTATTTTAAAACTCATTGAAAACAGAACGTAATAAGGATCTTTCGGCACAACTACGTTCTTTTAGAAATGTTCACTGTATTTCATCTTCTTGCTTTATCACAAACAGGCAAAATTTGATTTCTAAATGTAGAACTCACAAATGTAGTTCTAGTAATAGAAAAGCAGATTCAGAACTTGTGATGATTTTTCTAATCCAAAAAGTACTGTTGAAAAAAATGAAAATTTGCAATTTCATAATAGTGCTGGCCTTCATTACACCAAATTTCAGAATCATGTGGATATTATGATGCCAAGTGGAATAGAAATTTTGTTTTTAACCTATATGTCCCATGATACAAAGCAAATATACAGAATTATTTGATTACAATTTTTCTGGGCCTTTTTCAATTTAATGTAATAATTTTAAAATGAAACAAAACAAAGCAAGGGGAAACTGTGGTTTCCATGGGTGCAAGAGAGAAAAACAATGAATTGACTGTTCTTGGCTGCTGGGGCTTTGACTTCAACAAATCAAAACCAGCCAACTCCACCTTTGCTTAGAACCTTTACCTGTGTTTTGTTTGGAGGGGGTAGTTGAATAATTTAACCACTTTCAATTTATTTCACTTTAAATATCTTAGATGGAAAGAAATAAGGAAAGTTAAAGGATGGTTGCTATTTGACGGTACAGCAATCCCTCTTCCTGTTTTCAACACACAATGCATATATCCCAAATTTCATTTTAGAAACACTCAGTGTCAACAGTGCTCATAACTGAATTGATAAAGCCTTGTCTCACCAAGCCATCTGTGTGGCAAATGAGATTTGTTATTTATTTTATCAGTTCACAAAAAATAATTCAAACTGCCTCTGATAGCCATGGATCATTATTATCATTTTCAAGTAAAAATGTTTACTGTACTACTATTATGAGGATTGATTGTTTTAGTAGGATGATAATAATGCAGTAATACTTTCTCTGGGGTTTTCTTGCTTAGGGCTGCTGGAGGGAGTAGAGAAGGAGGGATACAAGGAAGCCAGGGTAGGGAATGTAAAAGCTGATCTGGCTGCAGAGTTGACCCTTCCAGGATAACTCAATATTCGTATGTTGGACATCTCTTAAGGTAGCCAAGATCTCCCTGTGGTCACTCATTCCACAAATCCTTATTGAACATCTCTTCTGTGTCAGGCAATTTGTTATACATTGGAGATTCAAAGGTGAGCAAATGAAGATAGTTTTTGTGATTATGGATATGATAGCTTAATGGAGGAAGCAAATACAACCCAGACAGTGGTTCAGGCTGTAGTGTCAGACCTATCCAGGGTTCAGCCAGATTAGCTGACTGGGACTACAGTCGTAGGAGGTGTATGAGAGATAGGGAAACCGATACATAAACAAAGCATTTGTTGGGGTTTAAAATCAAGTATACATGGGTTCAAATCCAAGATCAACTGTTTGAGTGACGATACTATGGTGGTAGAGAGCATCTCAGTAATGAACTTGCCATGTAACAATCTTTACCAACACCAGTCATCATCATTTTCTTCTTCATCATCATCATCACCATGCATATTTATTCTCATTTTGCATTCTAATAACCCTTGTGATATAGACATTATTATTTTCATTTTTTCAAGGTAAGGATGGAGAATGATAGAAGCTAATTGGCTTAATCAAGATCATTTTACCTAGTAAGCAGAGAGGCAAAATTTTATCTTGGACCTATTGACTCCAGAGTTGCCAAAGTACAATATGTTAGAAAACTAAAATGGAACTGTCATTTCAATATTTAATTTTTTTAAAGAAATTATTTTCAAATCTTAAGTGAATAATCAAATATTAAGGGAAGAAGAAAATAGAGATCATAATTTCAAATTATCTTAATGCTTTGTACTATGTATTTGATTATCTATTGTTTTGTTTTCAAAATACTTTTGGAGAAATGATTCAAATTTGTGATACATCTTCATTAAACATTATATCTTTGAAAAGGATGTAACAAACAATTTTGAGTCTTGCTTTAAAGCTAACATCTACATGCAAATAATGAATTTTCCTGTCGGTGAAATTATCTACCATTAACCCACTTATATACTTTGTTTGTTGATGTGCAATACTGAACTTTTTTTTCCCAAAACTTGAACTTTATAGCCAATAGTGCATAGCAAGTTTCTAGCATAATTATAAATGAAAGAGTGAATATCGTCATTTCAAGTTACTATCTCAATGGAATATTTGGCAGAATATTACCAAAACTTTAAGTAAAGGCAATGTTTAATTACAAATTACAAATATAGCCATTCAGTAGCTGTCTCAAAAAGCAGAATTTTAGAGGACCAGTGAACAAGAACACTAGGGGCAGTCTTCTTTCTCTTAAAATCTGGGCCAATGTTCTTGCATACTAATTAAATCATGGCCTGTTTCATTTGAAAAGTACAGACATACTACTTGCCCTAAGGATACATTTTATTATCATATGGAATATTAAATGTTATTCCGCTTCAGGAGATAAGAGCAATTTAATTTGAGTCTCTCTGGAAACTAAAGCATGAGCGCAGCTAGTCATCTGGAACATCCGTGACAATTATCTTTTAGCAAACGATTTTATACTGCCATTAATAAATGTGAAATTTTTGTATGCTGAGACTATTACAAGGTGGTGTTATTGCATCTGGTCTCTTATGTCTGGAAAAAAATCCCGTTGCGGGTGTGGTAAGTCATTTTTGCTGAGTAGATTTTTGTTTAGATCACTCATAGTTTTAGAAAGTGGCCAAAAGTAAAAAGCAGAAGGTATTCTATAGACAGACAGGTGGGGACTGTTCAACATCTTTATTTTATTAAAAAAAAAAATTCCTGAGGTTAAAAAATTCCACTGTAATCTCCTGAGCTTTCTAGATCAGTTTCACAGTCCATGTAGGCTTTAACCAATCATAGCGTGTTGCCTAATAGTGTTAATGGGAATTCATTTCTTCTTCTAATTAAACACAGATGTAGATCTAAAATTTAAGAAAAAGAGAAAAGCTGTGTTTCCTTGCCAAGCTCATAATTTCTCTTTTTTGCACACTACAGGGTCATTGACAGTACCCAGGAGCCTAACACAGATGCACATTAATTACTCGTTCTCTAATTACTAGGGTACCAATATAACTGCTCAACCATTCATTATACATTCTTCTCAACTTTGCAAAACCCCAGAGACATATGTATGAAGCAAACCACTTGGCAACATCAATTGAACCCTATTAACTCATAAAATTCATGAAAAGTGTAGCTATTAATAAAAAAAAAAGTGCTCTTTCATTTAGTCCTCTAAACCCACAATGTACAAATGATCATTTTCCTTGTGCTGTATATTGGATATCGGACAATGCAGCTGCTCACAGATTGTTAATTATCAGGAATACATCAACAAGATTAGACTAGAATCCTGGTGATTAAATTAGCCAGGATAATTTCCCATTCTGGAAATTATTCACAGTGGTCATTAGCTACATAAGCAAATCTAAATAGGATGCTTAGCCAGGAAGTTAAATTTTTAAAAAAGGAAAAGAAGTAAACAAAAACTAGCTCAGTCATAAACTCAGTCATAACAAATCATTGCATTCCCAATTTGTTTACTTAGAACGTAATTCAAATTTAATTTTTTTTTTTTTGAGTAAGATTAGCCCTGAGCCAATTACTGCCAGTCCTCCTCTTTTTTGCTGAGCAAGCCCAGCCCCAAGCCAACATCTGAACCCATCCTCCTCCACTCTACATGTGGGACACCTACCACAGCATGGCTTTTGCCAAGCGGTGCCATATCCACACCTGGGATTCGAACCGGCGAACCCCGGGCAGCCGAGAAGTGGAAGTCGAGAACTCAACCGCTGCACCACCGGGTGGCCCCTAAATATTTTTTATTAGAGATGTATCTTCAATAGGATATTTTATGTCGGAAACAGTGTATTTTTCATGTCAGATACATTTTTGCCTTTTCCTATATTTACTATTACTGGATATAATCCAAATCTCATAGCCTAGATTCACAGTGATCCACGTTGGTTTAGCAAGTCATTTTTGGTTTATCTCCTGGCAATCTCTAAATGAATCTCACCTTTAATCCAACTAATGTATTTGCTGTTTTGCCCACGTGTCATCCCAACCTCCACACAGAGGCCTCTTTGGACCTCAGATGTGCTCTCTGTCTCTTCTTTCGGAAACATGTAAACTGTAGTGCCTCTAAAATTTATTCTAACTTTCCCAGCTTTCACTTCTGAATTGACATCTTCTGCACACATTGATTGAACAAATGTTAGGTACTATGCATTTGACTAGTCACTATAGACACAAAGGTAAGCCAGATGAAATGTAAAACAAACACAATAGAAGATCTGACAGTTTACTGGGGAAGGGAGTAGTAAAGAATTAAATGCACAAGGTAGTAAATACAAGAAAAGGCTGGAAACGAAGGGTAGCTGGCATGGAGACTGAAGGAGTCCTCCTGGACTCCTGAGCTACAATAAGTCCATACAATTCATTTGTTACAAAACACGCACTGCCTTGTTTGTCTACTTAGATTTTTATGTATCTACATTTTTTCTGCAATTAAATTGCTTTCTATCTGTTTTTTTAATCCCATTTTAGTATTAGAGACCCTTATTTAAAAATTTATTAACATAAAGAAGATCCTGAAAATGCAAGAACACCTGACTTCTTTACTTTTATTGATATATTATTTGGCAATTTAAAAACAAATTTCAATAGTAAAATAGGTTATTCACAAATTTCATTTTTCTTTCTTTCTTTTTTTTTTGGTGAGGAAGATTGTCCCTGAGCTAACATCTGTGCCAATCTTCCTCTATTTTGTATACAGGATGCCACTGCAGCATGGCTTGATGAGCAGTGTGTAGGTCCGTGCCTGGGATCAGAACCTGTGAACCCTGGGCCGCCAAAGTGAAGTGCATGACGTTAACCACTATGCTACCAGGCCGGCCCCCATTTTTCTATTTTATTCATATCAAATTGAATGTTTCTCAACAAAATAAGATGCTATACATGATAAAGATTGGACTGGCATAACTATTGCTTCTCGTTCTTCCCTATTACCCCTCCTTGATGTTAGGGTGCAAATTGTACCATCCATTTAACATAGGTGGGCATTGTTTCATTTCTTTATGTGGACATAGCTTAGGTTATTATCTGTCTGATTACTGAGTGGATGACTTTCCTTAAACAATGTTAAATCAACTAGATTACTATGTTGCATCCAGATTGCAAATAGACTTGAAAAATTCAATCATACTTTCATGAAAAATTCTTCACAGTATAAAAATGTGGTTTGAATGTCTGTTTTTTTATTTCAGATTTTCCATGGCCATTAAAACATAAAAATAATGCAAACAGTCAAATAAAATCCTAGCTTGTTTGTGTATTGGGAAAGGATGATGAAACTAGTTAGATTGTATGAAATTTCCCCAAAATATATATCTTATTTGAGAGAATGTAACAAAACCTGAGAGAGCAAGGAGATGATATGAGTTGGAAAATGTACAAAACACGTGCCTATATTCTCCTTGGCTCCTAATGCATCAGAGTCTATGGAGACCAGAGCAATGTGCATATCATAGTCCATGAATTTCATGTGTGCTTGCAATACATTGACCCTGTATTTTAAGTATGCATCCCAGGATATTTACCAATAACCTCTCTTATAAAAAATAATAATAGCAGTTCTAAATATTGTTCTTTCTTCTACCAAGAGGAAATATGCTAAGAATACATCTAGGAAACAAACATATTAAAATTTTGGTAAAGAAACCAACACCAACCTAGATATTGCATTACATGGATTAAGAGTGGAGCATTTTTAAGGGAGTTTCTTACTGTTATTTGATACATGACATCTCATGAAGCATGGATAGGTTTTCAGAAATTAGACAGAAAAATGATAACTGATATTTTTGGTTAAAACATATGTCACGTTAACACCAGTTAAGACATCAGAATGCATAAAGAAAATTAACTTCCGTTTTTAACACCTGATAAAAACAGAAATAAACAATTTGTATATTATCTAAATATGATTTTTTAAAAATAAGAATATTTAAAATTTCCATCTGTGCTTTACAGATATTTGGTACTAGACATACACTTGCATACATATATATGTATATTTATCGTCAAACTCTCCACGATCTTACATATATGTGTGTGTGTATATATGTGTGTGTGTTTGTGTGTGTTTATACGCAGAGAGAGAATAATTTTCTCAGCATTCCAATTTATGACATTTCTTTGATGTCTTAGAATACTATAGTTTCAAACATACTTAGAATGAACTCTCTCTAGTTTATGTTTTATTAAATTAAAAGAGTATCTTCAACAGCAGCCTTGCCAACTATTTAACTGTGTCTCTTAGGTTAAGAATAAATATATTATATTTTATAAGCATGAAACAATAACTATATCTTATAAAATACTATTTCTTTTTTCACGAAGATAAGAGGCTCCAGAAGTCTCTCTCAAATTCAGTTTCACCAGTGACAGTTCTGATTACTCAGGGTACAAAACTATGCCACACAGCAGGTCAGGGAAAAAAAGATGCCTGTCATTTAGCGGTTTAGATTTTAAGTACGTGTTCCTCAAAAAACAAATTATGGGTAGAGTATTAGTTATATTCTTCCTGCCATGCTAAATACAGTAAGTAGAGTTACTTGATAGTGAAGGAGACCCAAAGACACAAAGACATGTAAGACAGCCCATTGGAGTGCTAGGTGATATGGTATTTTAAAGTAAAAATAGGGCACAGAGAGGACACAGAACCAGGATATGTAATCTACTTCTTTGTTGTCTGGTGAATTTTTGCATGTCAGACACATGTAAGCTTAAAGCTGAGACATGCTGGAATGTAAAGTAGAAGTAGGGTTTAATAGGAAAAGCCTATGGAATAATTTCTTTCTCTATAGGAATAAGACTGGAAATAATAGGGATACGTCAGACTAAAATAGAGAGTTGTAGACAATGATAAGGAAGATAGCATATGTGTAAAATCTACTTGGGAAACCAATGAAGTATTTAAAGCATCAACTGTTATCATTTTAACTAGATTTTACATTACTGAAATCACATCTGCTTCACAGTATTTATTTCAAGCAATCCACTCTTTGACTATCACCCTGAATCATAACATATTATTTATTCTAGGATCCCTACTCCAAAAATCCTTTGACTCACTGAAGTATCTCCTATATTGATGCCATCACTTTATATGTTATCCATCAATTCTGTCAAGTCTTTAGTTCTTTATCATGATTAGATTATTTTGTCAATAGGTGGAAATGCTTATCAGCTCACAAATTTAATTCCCTTTCTTTTCTCTTTTTCAGTGAGGTCATCTGGAAAACTCCAAAGCTGATAATCTCCAAGGCTCTGCCTATTCCTCACCCGCATTCACACTGTGCCACAATAGCATTAACTTTCACCAGTAATTTTGTTTTCCTTCTTTTTTCTCCTCAATCTTCCAACACTCTTCAAGCTTACTTGAAGATACTAAATCATCAGTCACTAAGCAAATAAATTCATCAAATGAAAAGCATTTCTTCTCTCCATCATCAAATACTTACACTTACGACTGTACCTGTGTACAATTTATTCCATTTCAGCAAGTAAATCCTCCTCCACATCTAGCTGAAACTAACTTCTGCATTTTTTTATCAGATCCCATCCACTATCCTTTAAACCCACAAAATTCTCCTCCTCACTTTTTTCCTTTATATTGTATCACTCATCATCCTATCAACATGCTTCAGTAACTACCCTTTTAAAACACAGTAATAGACCAAAAAAAAAAAACTATTCCTTGACCCTATGTGTTCCTCCAGCTGTTCACCAGTATCTCCATGACCCTTCCACGGCAAAATTCCTAACAGAAGCTATCTAAATGTATAATCCCTAAATTCCCATATTCTATCATTTCTTTAACCCATGCAATCATATTTGCTTCTCCCCACCCTATTGTAAACTTACTGGTCAAAGATATAAATAACTTGTCTCTTACTAAATTTAATAGTCAATATTCAGTCTTTTCAATTTTCTTATCAAAAGAGTTTCTTCAGGTAGCCTCTCTGATACTTGGCTAATTCATATCTACAAGTCCTTTTTCTTGGGGAAACATCAACTGACTTCCTTTATAAAGACAAATATCCCTAAAATAGGCTTGAATAGCAATATATCTTTCTCTTTCATAGCATTTAACAGAGTTGCAAGTGTGTGTGTGTGTGGTGGGTAGGAAATTAGTTCTGAAAGAGAGACATAAAGAGATGGGCAATTAAATCCGCATAGAAAGGAAGAAGCAGAGAGAAAAATGAACTTGCATTGAGCTTAGTTAATTTTAAAATATATTTACTGAATATTTTCTGTGAGTTTGGAGTTTTGGGGGTCCCTAAAATATTTATGAAGTTTTAATACTTTAAAAAAAATGTTAGTAGAGAGAAGAGAGAAAAAACATTGCATGAGAATATCTACTTTGTAAAGGTTGATGAAAAATGAATGGGGGGAAACCATTGAGAGCAAAATTATGGTAAATTATATGAAAGAACCCTGTTTTACTAATGTGAAAGCTGAGAATAAGAGAAATTATTTGACAAGAAATATACAAGCTTTCAATTGCAGAGTAAGGATTTCCAGGAGCATGTTTATTTTGTTTGATTTAATTTTCACCACATCTTTAAACATTCGCATGACAATTTTCTTTTTTTTTTTTTTTTGAGGAACATTAGCCCTGAGCTAACAACTGCTGCCGATCCTCTTCTTTTTGCTGAGCAAGACTGGCCCTCAGCTAACATCCATGCCCATCTTCCTCTATTTTATATGTGGGACGCCTGCCACAGCATGGCCTTGACAAGCCATGTGTAGGTCCACCCCTGGGATCTGAACCGGCAAACCCCAGCCTGCCAAAGCGAACGTGCGAACTTAACCTCTGTGCCACCAGGCCGGCCCCTTCACATGACAATTTTTTGATGTCTCAGATAAATATTAGGACTACATAGTTTGGAAGACTGTAAACCTGGATTATCTCCAGTATGGCTCAGTTCTTTTATCCAAAGTAAGGCTTCAAGAATTCAGAAAGCAAGAAGAAAAGAGTACATGTAGAAGAAAGAGAAGCAATGATAATTAAGATATGATATTATTTCACTACAGTTAAACAAGACAAACTTAGGTACTTCTTTAAAGAGGTTTCTAAAGTTCTAGAATACATTGTGCTATTTTTGATAATCCTTTTTAACAAGATAGAAACATGAATTGTGTGGTAGGTAGGTACATTTCACTGATTTCTTGTAAGTAAGGTATGAGTTATTTTTCTACTTGCAGAGACTTTTGTGATATGTCTCCCATGAAGACCTCTTTAATTCCAATATAATTGAAATATTCACAATTCATATGATCATTTAGCTTTTAGAAGGTTATGTAAAGGACAAGAGGATATTCTTTTCTTGCGGGGGGGGGGCAAATTAGTCCTGAGATAACTGCTGCCAACGCTCCTCTTTTTGCTGAGGAAGACTGGCCCTAAGCTAACATCCGTACCCATCTTCCTCTACTTTACATGTGGGACATCTGCCACAGCATGGCTTGCCAACCAGTGCCATGTCCACACCTGGGATCTGAACCAGCGAACCCCAGGCTGATGAAGCAGAACATGCAAACTTAACCGCTGTGCCACTGGACCAGCCCCAAGAGGATATTCTTGATATGGGAGAAACGAACAAAACGAGTTTC
Organism: Equus caballus; assembly: GCF_041296265.1. Lineage (NCBI taxonomy): Eukaryota > Metazoa > Chordata > Mammalia > Perissodactyla > Equidae > Equus > Equus caballus. Next base: position 97,257,105 of record NC_091686.1, read on the forward strand.
CTCTCCTTAACATAGATTCCTTCACGCACTATCCCAGGCTAATATCTCTATAATATTCTTTAATCCTCTACCTCTTCCAGGCATTTTGCTTTATACTATTTTTCTTCATTTTGGAAAAATATTTCTAATTGTATTAGCATCTTGTGAAGAGACTCATTTGCATGTAATTAGTTTCTTCATAAAATGATTTCTCTTGCTGAAATGATGCGCTAGCACATTATAGAACAATCAAATGATCAGCCTCTCTTCCAAGGATCAGTTGGACACTCAGAAATTATGGTGAATGAGGTTCTCCATCATTGAAACTGCATACAAATTCTTCAGAGCTGTCAAAGCAACATCGATGGTTGTTATTTAATGTGTTTATGACTATCAGGAGTTAATGGTATTTTGTAGCAAGATAGAATTTTCTAGGAAGTTAATCTTTCTGTGAGTGGAATATGTGGCTGAAGGCCTAAAAAATCCAAAGGAGCAATCTGTTACTATTTCTGGGCTTTTGCTTCCTAACCATATCCAGTCTACCACTTTGGCGATCTACGTGTAAATGCTGCATTAGTTCTAATTGAAATATAATAGATTTAAAATCAATGGGTTTTTTACCGTTTAGTGCATTGAGTTGTCAAATGAAAAGCTAATATGAAGGGAGCAGTAGTTTTGCTGTTTTCCCCCAGGTCTTATAAATGTTGATAGACTATCTTTTTATTAATAAACATATTTAATTTTTTCACCTGAAGATAAATGTGGGTTAATTAAATATCTTTCAATGCATTCACATTAATAAATGTTAAATAAAGTTTCGGGGATAAAATATGTTGCACCAAAGAAACAAACAAGGAAAAACCCATGGCACACATATAATGGTAGGGTTTATTTCTCTGCAGAAATCAGCTTCCAGGACCACACGTTTTCCAGATCAAAAGTAGAATGAACAGAGTAGATGTGCCTCTTCTTTCCTTTTTATTTCAGTGTTTCTTAAACTTTAATGTGTTAACTGAGGATCTTATCAAAATGCAGATTTGGGCACAGTCAGACCGGTGTAGAGCTTGTAATTCTGCATTTCCAAAATTCCTCCTGGTGAGCAGAGGCTACTGGTCTTCTAAGTCGGCACCACTTTGGGTAGCAAGGCTCCATAATACACATGTTTCCAGCACAGAAGTGTTTCTGATTGTAGTGGCTTCTTCTTCTGGGATAATTTTGGAATCTATCAGGCTTATTTTCTGTACCCTCCCCTTGCTAGTGATATTACCCGCATCTAAATCTCGGGCTAGTTAGCATCAAATTCCTATGCAGATTTAACATGTCAGACATCTTGACCCCAATCAAGACCTACTGAATACGAATCTCTGATAGTGAAGTTTTCAATTTGTATCTGTAAAAAACTCTAAAAGTGTTTACAGTGTACACAAATGTTTTGAGATCCCAAATATTAACAGATGTCTACATACGGACTACAATAATTGTTATTCAAATGCTTGGGGGAACATAAATAAACTTGAATTTTTGACCTCCGTTATACCTATTTATTTTAGTCTGTTTAATCCAAGGAAGTATTTTCTTTCAAATTGGAAAGAACTGATCTCTAAACACAAGCAAAAATCTCTCACTTATACTATGTATCATGCAGCTTACTCTACAACATAGATATTATATATTGTTGACAACGATTGTACTCTTATGCTCTTGGAAGCTATTAACCATACCTGCCTATTAGCAACTGCTCTTTTACTTGTGGGCAAATGGAAAAGGAAAGTGATTTCCCTATCCAGTTTCAGGGTAGTTCTCTCCAGTCTATCATTGTGACAAACCTTATTGTCATACACAATGCAAGGGTAGTAGTGTTTTGATTTTAGTTATATGGTATTATCCCTCCCCCCCTCAAAAAAAACCCTCAGGATGTATAGTTTCAAAGTATTGTATAGTATTTCTCTCAGAAGAAAAATTGCTAAAAATGATGAATCATGTCACCTGATGATCAAAGTAGAAAAAGATACAACAGAAGCCTCTCAGCAGAATTATCATGGTTCAAAATCCTCTTTTTGCTAAATTTGTAATCTCCAGCCAGCATACTAATTCAAGCTACATTTTTGTTCGAAGCTTAAGTACCCAAACGATTTTAACTGTGATATTAAGGTTCTTGAAGGAAGGGAAAATATTTTATTTATTATTTTAATTTTGTATATAGCAGATGATCTCTGCATATAACTTGTTTTTATATATTGAAGGCATTATGATATATTGAAAGACATACATCCAGTACTATATCATTTCTATTGAGAGGATGGAATTGTATAGTTTTAATTTCTCATCTTATTAAACCTAACGTTGAATTAAAGCAGATTGGTAACTGCCTTACAGTCTCTCGCACTGAGCTCTTACATGGCTCGTGTCACTTTACCCTTATTCTGAGCCCAGAAGTGTCAATTGTAATTGAGAACTTTATTTGGAATACATTTGCCAGTTTATTCATGGCCAGTGATGTTGTTCACTATGTAAATGTTAAAATGAAAGTAAAATGCTAATTTCCAGCCTTAGTTCAAATAAATATTTAAATCAAGAAACTTCTAGTAAAATATACTCTTTCAAATTAACCTTCATTATCACAAAGCAATATCTATTGAGTGCTTACTACATGCTAGGCATGATTCCAAGAACATTTGATGGATTATCTCACTCAATTTTCACAATTTTAGGAAAAGTACTATTACAATTCCCATTTTGCAGATGAAGAAATTGAGGCACAGGGAAGTTAAGTAACTTACCCACGATCATAAAATTATCAAAATATAGGAATCAAAAATTCAGATGTTATAAGCTTTCAAATCTATATTATTAACCATTATCTTCCATGAGTCTCATATTTGTGGCCAAAGAGTCATGGCACTGCATTGAAATCTCAGTAAGTTAGTTTTTCCAAGTTTCCTCATTTGCAGGAGGTCAAACCTAAATCGTCCATAACTGATTGTGCTTAATTTTTTTCATAAGCTTTAGGGATGAGACATAGTTCCTTTGATATATGTAATTACCAATAGGTGAGTAAATATAGAACTTAATTAAATATTTTTATTTATGAGTGATACATAGAGGCAGTTGGAATGTACTTTTCAAACACTGATGCTATTTACAATTAATAAAAACAGGCAGAATCCTTCAATCCTATCCTGCTGTCTAACATAGCAATAGCCACATATAATCTACAAGAATACCTCTAGAATTTTGTAACCTGACACAGCCCAAATAGTGTTGCAAGGACAACAGTTTTAAAATATGTTGAGTTTTTTGGTACAATGAAGTGATTTCATGATCAAAAACAATGATAAAACCATTGGAATAAATAAATTTATAAATGTGCATTTACTGAAAAACTTTTCAGAGTTGTTAATATACTAATGTGCTTGGTGTAACTCCAAATCAGAGCAGCATTTCCACAAAATTCTTTATTTATAGTTTTTTTTCCATGGAGCACAAGATAGCAACTGTTCCATGGGACGCAGTTTGGGAAATTCTGCCTAGAATCATGGGAGTGAAAATGAATAATAGGCAAATTTGAGCCATGTTCTGGAGGTAGAAGAGGTCGTACTGGAGATAGACTGGATCCCAAGGATGAGAGAGACAGTTTGGGGATGGGACTCCTATGATTTGGTTTGAGATATAAACGGGAGATATAAAATTTATGTGTGTGTGTGTGTATGCTATGCATGTATGATATTTAAAACACAGAGATTGATTGAAATCATCCTGGGAGAGGGCATAGATTGAGAAGAGCTTATGAAACTCTAACGTCTTAGGAGGAGGAGTTAAAACAAACAACCTAACAAACAAAACTGCCTATAAATGGCCAGTGATATAAGAGAAAAATCAAGAGTATCAAGAAAAGCAGAAACTTTTCCCAAAATAAGGGGGTGATAAACTGTATTAAATATTCTTGAGAAGTTAACTGCTAGAGAAAAGCAGCATAGACTGCAGTTAGAAACAGGGAGGTTTCTGATAACTTCAAGAAGAGAGAGTGGAAGAAGAGGCAAAAATTTCAATAGTTTATTTGTTGATCTTTCCATAATCAAAAAACATCTTAATGGTAGGACCCGAGTCTTAAATCTGATGACTTGCTGACTGACAATGTAATCAAAATGCAAGTAGTTAATTTGATTTGATTTTTAATGGAGTGTCTGAGAGAGTGTCATAATACCTACTTATCTTTCTCCACAAAGTAAGCACATATAATTTATTTTCCAACAAATTGATAAGATATCAGCTACTAATTTGGTACTAGATATTCTGTTGATCCAAGAAATGTAAGAATTCTGATTATAAATAATGCTTCAGAAAAATCAAGTAATATCTCAAAATGCTGATACTAATATTAAAGAAATATAATTCACATTATGCCATAGTTAGAAATTAAAATTTTTATTTCCATGAATGTATATCAACAAATATATTTTAATGGTTTAATTATTAATTTAAACCCTAAAGAAAGACTGACAAGATCATCTTTAATTTAGGTTGCCAGTGTTTATGCATTATCAGTGCAGCATAAACAAAAAGACCATAAGCCTACTTCTTCAGACTCTGGTTCAGTGTCTGGGTTAAAGCTCAGACATATTTTATTTTTAACAGCTTTGTTGAGGTATAGTTGATATACAAAGAACTGCATATTTAATGTGTGCAATTGATGAATTTGGACATATACGAACACAGTGACGCAGTCACCACAATCAAAGTAATAGATATATTCAACACCCCCTGGACTTTCCTGTCTTCTTTGCTTTTTGTTTTTTGTTAAGAACACAATGTGAGATTTACCCTCTTAACAAATTCTTAAGTGCACAATACCATACTGTTAACTATGAACACTGTTACAGAAGTGATGTCTACAGCTCCTTTATCTAGCATAACTAAAACTTTAAATCCATGGAACAACAATTTCCCATTTCCCCCAACCCCTAAACCCTGGCAAGTAATATTGTATTCTCTACTTCTATGAGTTTGATTACTTTAGATACTTCAAATAGGTGGAATCAATAGGTATATCTAAAAGAATTGAAAGCAGGATCTCAAGGAGATTTCTGCACTCCCATGTTCATTGCAACACTATGCCCAATAGCCAAGACATGAAAACAACACAAGTGCCCATGGATGGCTGAATGGATAAAGAAAATGTGGAATGTACATACAATCGAATATTCAGCCTTAAAAGAGGAAGAAAATCTGCCATTTGTGACAACATGGGTGAACCTAGAGGATGCTAATAAGTGAAATAAACCAGTCACAAACATTATTTGATATAACAAGTTCCTCATTTCTTCTGATATACACCAAATTTTGAGATCTACTCTGCTAAATTAATCCACATAAATAACAACAATGTAAAAACGCTAGCATTTTTTTTTTTATGTTCAACATGGTTATTTAGACAATTCACTTTTTTATATTTAAAATATCAAGTATATATAGTATACTTAGTAAAATTATTTCTTTAATTAACTAGAAGTACACTCTAGCTTCCTAGTCCAGTCATACTCCACAGAGATTGTCCGATATATGTAAGATTTGAATCTTTAAGCCACATTTCTAAAACATTTTTAATTTTGCTTTTTTTTTTTGAGGAAGATTAGCCTTGAGCTAACATCCACTGCAAATCCTCCTCTTTTTTGCTGAGGAAGATTGGCCCTGAGCTAACATCCGTGCCCATCTTCCTCTACTTTATATGTGGAACACCTGCCACAGCATGGCTTGATAAGCGGTGTGTAGGTCTACAACCAGAATCCGAACTGGTGAACCCCGGGCTGCCAAAGCAGAGCATGCGAACTTAACTGCTGTGTCACCGGGCCGGCCCCAAAAAGCATTTTTAATTTTCTGATAAAAGCTGTTCCTCAAATATGCCTGTGTTTCCATCCTGCTTTATACAAGGAAGTCATCTCACTGGTGGCTGAGCAGCTGGCGTTCTTAGATTTCCATCCTGCTACTTCAGGTCTTCTCCACCTTTGCTCTTCTAATACAGCCACACTGGACTTCAGCATTTATTCCATTTCACTTCTTCATGCCTACTTATTACTCGAGGCTTCCGATGACATGTAGTTTTGTTAATCATGGCTTGTATTTTCCATGACATTTGTGCATTGCCTTTTCTGTATGCATATCTTTTAGTGTCAGTCTCATTATTCACATTATTCACAATAAAGAATGTGATTTGAACCAAATAATTACTGATATTCTTTAGGAAGATATTTTTTTCTTCTAGTCCCTTATTGACTGGTGTCCATCCTGTAACTCATTAAATTGTGACTAGGGAGACGATTTACATGGCTACCAACATAGCCACCTCTGCCTAAATAACTGCTAGGCTATTTCTTCAATAGCAAATCGAGGATGAAGTCATTTCTTTTCAAAAGAAAACTGTGGTTGTTAAGGTATTTGAAGGAGAAAACAAAAACAAAACAAAACAAAAGTTCTTTTCCAGTGCATTGGGACAAATTGATGCATGCAATTCCTTGTAACTCAGCAAAACAATGATGCTTTTACTTAAAGAGGGTTTATTATTTAGAACAAGAGTCTATGTGCGTATTCATAGATTAAATTAAGATGTAAAAGCCAAATCCAAATCACTATTTATTAAATATAAATGCATAAAATACTTATCACATATATTCAATTTTTAGTGGGAAGTTTTCCTAGGTGTAAAAAAGATTCAATAAAGAAAAGCAAGAAATAACAAAAAACATCAATTCAGAGATTCAATAAAATAACTTGCACAAATTGTTATTATTTTTAATATAATACCTATTAAAATTATGTAGGCTTGCTTGTTTTCCGAATAAACTGTTGCTGAACAAATTCCATTTTAAAAAAACAGTTACTAAACTCACATCCAAAAAGGCCTTATGGAATCAGAATTTAAAAATTAGAATTGAGAAATTTTTATATTGTGAGCTTATTTAAGAAAGCAAAAGATTATAGCAGAATAAATCTTTTAATCTCAGTCTTGTTTTCCTCCTAACATTCCAGGTGAAATTAGTTTTAATGTTTCAGTATAGAAATAAATTCTTATATGCATGCTTTCATAGGGAAATAAAGTTCTAAACTAAGAAAAAATAGTTAATTAGTTTTGCTTTTAGTGTTAGCCCTAAAGTTTCCCGTTTTCAATTATTTCAGACATTTACCTAAGTCAAAAATAATTCACAGATGATTGCTTTGGCAGTAGCTGTATTGGAACAAACCAAATATTTGATCAAGGAATAAATTTATAATGAATTGAAGCTGAAGCTTTGTAATTTTGATATGTAGCATATATTAAAATCTCTAAAACATCATTTCATCAATTATAAAATAATTTCTTCTTTAATAAAGAAAAGTCCAGTGTTGCTTTCTGACCATGAATTTTGTGACACATGTTCAGTGATTAGTTTCTTCATTTAAAACTATTGCATTTTGAGAAATTTCGTCACTAATATTGTAATTTCTTGAATTGAATATGTGAACTAACTGCTGATTTTGAGAAATGAAAATGAAAAAATGTTCTTTTTTTTTTTTTTTTCCTGAGGAAGATTAGCCCTGAGCTAACTGCTGCCAATCCTTCTCTTTTTCCTGAGGAAGACTGGCCCTGAGCTAACATGCGTGCCCACCTTCCTCCGCTTTATACGTGGGACGCCTACCACAGTATGGCCTGCCAAGTGGTGCCATGTTTGCACCTTGGATCCGAATCGGCGAATCCCGGGCCAACAAAGCAGAACATGCACACTTAACTGCTGCACCACCGGGCCGGCCCTGAAAAGATGTTTTGAAGTTTTATGATGAACATCTCAGTTAATGAGAATTCTCTAATTGAGAAGCCAGAAATATTCGCATCCCCACTACTATTTTTTCTTCTCCTCTCTCACATCAGACTTCTCGTAAGTTAGGGGCCACTTCTATTTTTCAATCGCATCAATGAGTTTCTAAGCTTCTTGATGGGTCCTAGGGTGATAGCCTCTTTTTCTTTACTCTTTGTCATTGACAATTCTTACTTAACACATAGGTTTTCTAATTCTCTAAGTATCAGTTACAAAACAGAATTTATTTCCTTCAATGTCATCTTACCTTCCTGCCCTTTGAGATAAACTGTTCCAAATGACTTTTGGACTTGCTTAGTAAAATTTTCATTAGTCTTGAAAGCATATTTCCAAATTAAGAAGATTCTTCAAACCATGCACTAAAATATAGTTAATGTTTATAGTGAACAAATAAAGACTTGGCAGGAACTAACTTCCCCTCGCCAATTTTTTAACTCCTAGTGTTGGGACATAATACTGTCAGGTTCAGAATATTCTTCCATGTGGACTAAACATGGCTGACAGGAAATGTCATCAAAGTCCCCCTCTAAAACCGCAAGGTAATTGTCTGTTAACCTACACAGGTCTGAGGATGAAGAGCTGAATCTACTCTGTACCAGCCACAACAGTTTGGTGATGTACCCAGCCTGAGATCTTCATAGTGCTTTCCCTTCACTACTACACATTAACAATAGAGCAGGTTGGCTCCTCAGGAGTCATTTCTCTCCAAACATGTTATATCAGAACCAGGGAGCTTAATTTCCCCTAATACCTAGTTAAATAAGAAAAGTGCTAGTTAAATTACCATTGGCTCAAAGCTTCCTTTTAGCTATAGAAACATAATTTGTTAATACTGTAAAAATCAAAACTATCCCCAACAGTTTTCAATGGTACAAATTTATTCAATGATCGTTACAAGTTTCATTAAAGAAAAAAGTTTTCTTGTATCTTCAGAACCTAAATAAAAACTCTGGAACATAATAGATACTTAAGTATCATCACTGAATGAATTCCTAAATAAATGGTATATTTAAATAATAGCATATCGAGTGTGAAGTCTAAATCCAGTTTTCTCCTTTCTTAATCACTCTCTCTCTTTTGATTTCTTCCAGAGACACCCTTACCAACAGACTTAAAAAATGCTTTACCAGCTATCTATGCATCCCTTAGCTCAGTCAGGTTGACAAATAAAATTAACCATCACAGCAATTATCTACAATTTGCCATAATCTAAATGTGAAAATCTTTCATATAACTCAGAAATTAAAACTCTCAGTACTAAACATAGCTGAAAAGATACATGAGAGTTTATCTATGAGTATACCATCTTAGCCAACTTTTAAAAAGTTATGGAATTGCCTACAAGCCCTCTGCCAAGTGGAGACCACAATTGGCTTTCAAACAATTTAGGTGATCCATCCAAAGCCTTTTATATGACTGTTTTACAATTCCAATAAAAATTCTGACATAACTGTCTATTTAAAGGATTTCTATAGATTCCATAATGGTAATGTGGATTAGAATACAAAACATGTGACAAAGAAATATACTTCATTCAGAATGACATAAAGGCATGTTGGAATCAGTTTTCTAGTTTTCAGCACTAATGTTATACATAAGGATCTATAGATGCTGTTTTTGTTTGTTCTGTATTTTTTTTGATGCTGTTCAGATAAAGGAACTTTAACTCCACTTTTTTTCATTCACAATAAGTCATTTATAGACTTTGGCAGTATTCTTATTGATTTCACTATTTCCCTCAACAAATAAAACAGTTCAAAATGTAGCCCTAAGTGCAAAAGAAAGTAGTGTGCTAAGCCACTGCCAGTCATGACCAGAGTAGACTTTGATTTCACACCACTTTTACTTCAACACAAATGTAATTTGGGGATAAATATTGCTATGAAAATATAGTGAAAGATATTAAAGTGCTTGCAACAAAGGCAATTGAATATACTTTGTGCCTGATACAACTTAATTTGTTAGTGGCCATTTCATTTTAACAGCTTCTCTAGGGTTTAATATATGATTGCCTGGCCCCCAGCTCCACAAGCCTTTGGATGAAATGATGATTTGGAAATTATTTGGCTTTCTCTCCTCTAAGAATGGCTTGCACATTTCAACCTATGTGGATTTACCTCTTGATATTTTCACTGTCCTAAATACTATCATTCCTTAGTATTCAGCTCAAAGCTCAGTCCTTCCCCCAAAGATTTCCCTATGTGATCTGAAAATTACCTAAAAATAATGTAGAAGAAAACATTGTGACATACACACTTTTGAGGGGACTGTTTTCCTATTGAGGATTAGCTTCTAATATATGGAAAACTCACAGAAATTATTGTTCATGATGAAATACTTTGGTAGTGTAAGTGTTTACTCTTCATTTGTATTTCATTGTGTGAGTATTTCATAGTTTATTCACCTAATACACAGTTTTAGGGCATTTCAATTCTTTCTAGTAGTTTGCAATTAAAAATAATCTTTAAGCATATATCACTTACATATTTGCTGGTTCATAATTAAGATGAAATGCTAGAAGAGAATTGATGAGTCAAAGTTTTAGTTCACATGTAGATTCCTTAGATATTGCTATTTTTGTCTCCATGAGAGCTGCATCTGTTTGCATTGCCTCCAGCCTGAGAGTGCATGAAGACTTGAAGCCTCAAAATGGCATGTGTTGTTAAACTTTTGGATTTTTGCAAATCTTTAGCTTATAAAACTAAACCAAAAAGGAGATCTCAATTTAATTTTAAATTACATTTCCATTTTCATGAATGAGATAAAGTATTTTTCATAACTTTAAGAGACATGTAGGAGAGATCTCATTCAGACGGTGGCATAGGCAGACTCTGAACTCACCTCCTCCCATGAACACAATCAGGTTTCAACTATTCTTGGAAAAATTTCCCTAGAGAAAGAACTGAAAACTGGATAAAAAGACTCCTCACAACAAGGGACAGTCCTGACTGAGGTGGAAGAGGTAGAAATTACTTTCCAGAGATAAAAAAGCCACCTCCATGGGCCATGGGGCTTCACAGCTGAGCAGGAGCCACTCTAAGGTATGCAGTGATCCCTGGAGGAGTGGAGACTAGAGCAGGGGCACCTTACCACTATAAGCATCCTTCAGACTCAGCACAACTGAGATAAGACTCACAATATCTGGTTTTGCTGACTATTAACTGCAAGGATGAATACCCCCAGAAAAGCTATTGACATAAGCGGAAAAACTCAGTTCTTAAAGGGCCCACACACAAATTCACCTGTCTCAGAAAGCAATCTAAAATCACCAGGAAGAAAGGTGCACAGTCCTTTGGCGAAAAGAGCTTCACCTGGTAGGCTCTAGGTGCATCTCAGTACGAGGTGAGACCTCACCAGGGCTTGAGACATTGGTGGCAGCCATTGTTGTGACCTAGTAAATGTGTGCTGAGAGACATTGGCAGATGTCCTTAAAATTCTTACCCTGGCCTGTTAGCCCATGGGTCTGCCACACCCACTAGAGTTCCAATTTAATCCAGCTCAGCCAGGGCAGGCAGGCCACTCTAGGGACTTGCCCCACCCAACAGCAAGTCCTCAGGCCAATTGTCAGCCTGCATAGACTGGGTGCTTCAATCCCATGCAATCAGGCAAGTGTGTCCACCTCTGTGAGGCAGGACCTGCATGAGGAGCAGGTCAACTGTGAGGAGTGTGGTGGAGAGTGAGGTGTCTGCATATGCCCCAGGGGGTTGGGATGTGGGCACAGGCCAGGACTTTTTTCAAGGTCTGTGTGGAGCTGTGGGGGTGTGGCTTATCAGTGGCAGAAAACCTGTGCTTCACAAACTGCCACCTAGGGGATTGGTCCCACCTGCCAAAGCCCGAAGCAATTGGGTGATCCTGTGGCTAAGACTAGCTGACTTAGCTGCAATCCTGGAAAAGCTATAATAGCTCTGCAAGCCTGAGGCCTACAGCAATTATAAGCTGCTGAACCTAGCAACCAGCCACACTGGAGGCCTATTCACTTAATAGAAAAACTGCAATAGAAGTGTGCTATTAGGCCTTGATGCCAAATGTGCTGGGGCTCCCTAAACACAATTGACAAACAGCTAGCCAGGGAGAAAAGCCTAGACTCTCTGGTACTTGCAGCAAGAGCAACCCTGCCACAACAGAAGGACACACATAGCCCACACGGGGTCACTCCTGGAACATTTGGACTAGTGACAAGAGGTAAGGACACTGCTAGGCCTCAAAAGGCATCTTTTACATAAGGCCATTTTTCCAAGATCTGGAGACATAGCTGACTCACCCAATACAGAGATATAAGCACAAAGAAAGATGCAAAATAAGGAAGCAAAGGAATACATTCCAAGCAAGGGAACAGGACATACCTCAGAAAAAGAACTAAATGAAATAGAAATGGGTAATCTACCTGACAAAGAATTCAAACAAAAACTCATAAGAACACTAACTGATCTTGGGAGAAGAGTGGATGAACATAGTGAGAATGTCAACAAAGAATTGGAAAATGTAAAAAAGAACCAACCAGAAATGAAGAATACAACACTGGAAATGAAAAGTTCACTCAAGGGACTCAATAGCAGAATAGATGATACAGAAGAATGGATCAGTGAGCTGGACAAAAGACTAGAGGAAATCACCCAAGCTGAACAGATAAAAGAAAAAAGAATTAGAAAGAATGAGAACAGTCTAAGGGAAGTCTGGGACAATATCAAGCACACTAACATTCATATTATACGTGTTCCAGAAGAAGAAGAGAGAGACAGAGGGGCAGAGAATCTATTTGAAGAAATAATAGCTAAAAACTTTCCTAACTTAAGGAGAGAAACAGACATTCAAGTACAGGAAGGACAGAGAGCACCAAAAAAGATAAACCCAAAGAGGCCCAGACCAAGACACATTATAATTAAAATGTCCAAAATTAAACAGAGAATCCTAAAAGCTGCAAGAGAAAGGTAACAAGTGACATAAAAAGGAAACCCTATAAGGCTACCAGCTGACATCTCTGTCAAAACCCTACAGGCTAGAAGAGAGTGGCACAATATATTTAAAGTGCTGAGAAGAAAAACCTACAGCCAGGAATACTCTACCTGCCAAGGTTATCACTCAGAATGGAAGGAGTTTCACAAACAAGCAAAAATTAAACGAGTTTTTCACCAAGAAATCAGTTCTACAAGAAATGCTAAAGGGACTTATTTAAGTGGGAAAGAGAAGACCACAAATAGGAATAAGAAAATTATCAAAAAAAAAAGGCACTAAAATCAGTGACAAAGGCAAAAATACAGCAGAGGTACTCAGATCAACCACCTATGAAGGTAAACTGAAGGTTAAAAGAGAAAAGTACTAAAATCACCTATTTCAGTGATAAGAGAGTAATGAATAGACACATACAAAATAAGAAGTTATATATGATTTCAAAAACATAATATGTTGGAGGATGGGAGCAAAAGAGTAGAGCTTTTAAGAAGAGGTCAAACTAAACAGACTATCAACTCAATATAGATTGCTATATATGTAGGATATTATATATAAACCTCATGGTAATCACAAACCAAAAACCTATAATATATATACAAATAAGTAAAAGAAAGGAAATCAAAGCTATTACTAAAGAAAGCCATCAAACCACAAGGGAAGCAAACAAGAGAAGAAAGGAACAGAGAACTACCAAAACACTCAGAAAAAAAAGTAATAAAATGCCAATAAAGACGCATTTATCAATAGCTACTTTAAATGTCAATGGACTAAATGCACCAATCAAAAGGCACAGGGTGGCCAACTGGATCAAAAAATAAGACCCACATGTATGCTGCATACAAGAAACACACTTCAGACCTAAAGAAACTCACAAACTGAAAGTGAAGGGATGGAAAAAGATACTCTATGCAAAAGGCAAAGAAAACTGAGGTAGCAATACGTATATCAGACAAAATAGACTTTAAAACAAAAACTGTAACAAGAGACAAAGAAGGGCACTACATAATGATAAAGGGAACAATCCACCAAGAAGATATAACACATGTAAATATCTATGCACCCAACATAGGAGCACCTAAATATATAAAACAACTATCAACAGGCATAAAACGAGAAATAGACAGTAACATAATAATACTAGAGGACTTTTACACTCCACTTACACCAATGGATAAATCATTCAAACAGAAGATCAATAAAGAAAGATTGGCTTTAAATGACACAATATACCTGATGGACTTGGTAGATATATATATAACATTCCATCCAAAAACCACAAAATACACATTGTTTTCAAATGCTCATAGAACACTTTCCAGGATTGATCACATTTTAGGCCCAAACAAGTCTCAATAAATTTAAGAAGATTGAAATAATACCAATCATCTTTTCTGACCACAAAGCTACAAAACTAGAAATCAACTACATGAAGAAAATCAGAAAAGCCACAAAAATGTGGAGATTAAACAAAATGCTACTGAACAACGACTGGGTCAATGAAGAAATCAAAGGAGAAATCAAAACATTCCTGGAGACAAATGAAAATGAAAACGCAACATTCCAAAATCTATGGGATTCAGCAAAAGTGATTCTAAGAGGGAAATTCATAGCAATTCGGGCCTACCTCAATAAACAAGAAAAATCCCAAATAAACAATTTAAGAATGTCCCTAAATGAACTGGAAAAAGAATAAACAAAGCCCAAAATCAGCAGAAGGAAGGAAATAATAAAAATCAGAGCCGAAATAAACAAAATAGAGACTAAAAGAACAATAGGAAAAATCAATGAAACCAAGAGCTGCTTCTTTGAAAATATAAACAAAATTGACAAACCTTTAGCTAGATTCATCAAGAAAAAGAGAGAGGAGTCTCAAATAAATAAAATAAGAAATAAAAGAGGAAAAATTACAATGGACACCCAAAAAATATAAAAGATTATGACAGAATATTATGAAAAACAATACACCAATAAATTGGATAATCTAGAAGAAATGGATAAATTCTTACAATTATACAATCTTCCAAAACTGAATCAAGAAGAAATAGAGAATTTGAATAGACCAACAAGAAGTAAGGAGATCAAAACAGTAATCAAAAACCTCCCAAAAAATAAAAGCCCAAGACCAGAGAGCTTCCCTGGTGAATTGTACTAACCATTCAAAGAAGACTTAATACCTATCCTTCTCAAACTCCTCCAAAAAAATCGAAGAGGAGGGGAAGCTTCCTAACTCATTCCATGAAGCCAACATTACCCCGATGCCAAATCCAGACAAAGACAGCACAAAAAAAGAAAATTACAGGCCAGTGTCACAAAATGAACAAAATGAAGACTAAAAAATCACATGATCTTCTCAATAGATGCAGAGAAAGCATTTGACAAGATACAGTATCCGTTTATGATAAAAACTCTAAATAAAATCCATATAGAAGGAATATATCTCAACATAATAAAGGCCATATATGACAAATTCACAGCTAATATTATTCTCAATAGTGGAAATCTGAAAGCTATCTGGCTAAGAATAGGAACCAACAATCATGCCCACTTTGACCACTCTTATTTAACATAGTATTGGGAATTCCTAGCCAGAGCAATCAGGAAAGAAAAAGAAATAAAAGGAATCCGAATTGGAAAAGAAGGAACGAAACTGTCACTATTTGCAAATGACATGATTTTAAATATAGAAAACCCTAAAGAATCCACTAAGTAACTTTTAGAAACAATAAGTGAATACAGTCAATTCTTGAAACAAAATCAGCATACAAAAATCAGTTGCATTTCTATAAACTAATGACAAAGTAATAGAAAGAGAAATGAAGAATGCAATCCTATCTACAATTGCAGTATGCTCTTGGACATTAGTCTTAGCAGCATTTTTTCAAGTACCATGTCTGACTGGGCAAGGGAAACAATAGAAAACATAAACAAATAGGACTACATCAAACTGAAAACTTCTGCACAACAAAGGAAACCGTCAACAAAATGAAAAGCCAACCTAACCACTGGGAGAAGATATTTGCAAACCATATATCAGATAAGGGGTTAATATCCAAAATATACAAAGAACTCATACGTCTCAACAACAAAAGAACTAAGAACCCAAATAAAAGATGAGCAAAAGATCTGACAGAGATTTCTCCAAAGAAGATATACAGATGGCCAACAGGCATATGAAATGATGTTCAGTATCATTAATTATCAGGAAAATGCAAATCAAAACTACAATGAGATATCACCTCACTTCGGTCAGAACGTCTGTAATTAACAAGACAGGAAACAATAAGTGTTGGAGAGGATGAGGAGAGAAGGGAGCCCTAAAACACTGCTAGTGGGAGTGCAAACTTGTGAAGCCATTGTGGTAAAGAGTATGGAGTTTCCTCAGAAAATTAAGAATAGATCTACCATACGATCCAGCTATTCCACTGCTGAATATTTATCCAAAGAACTTGAAAACACAAATGCATAATGATACTTGCACCCCTACGTTCATCGCAGCATTATTCACAATAGCCAAGACTTGGAAGCAACCTAGATCCCTATCAAGGGATAAATGGATAAAGAAGATGTGGTATAAACACACAATGGAATACTACTGAGCCATAAGAAGTGAAGAAATCCAGCCATTTGTGACAACATGGATGGACCTTGAGGATATTATGCCTAGTGAAATAAGTCAGAGGGAGAAAGTCAAATACCGTGTGATCTCATCATAAGTAGAAGATAAAAACAATAAACAAACACATAGCAACAGAGACTGGATTAATGGTTACCACAGGGGAAGGGAGGAGGGAGGGGGTGAAAGAAGTGATTAGGCACAGGTGTATGGTGATAGATTATAATTAGTCTTTGAGTGGTGAACATGATGTAAACTACACAGAATTCGAAATATATTATGATGTAAACCTGAAATGTATATAATGTTATATTTACTGCAATAAAAAATAAATTAAAAAAATGAGACATAACACATTCTTTAATTTTTTTTTCTGTGAAGTGTCCTAATTTGTCTTTTCTTCTGTATGGTAGTTGCACTTTTTTAAATTGAGTTTTAGAGTACTCTCTACACTAAATCTATTAGACTTTGCCTAGGATATAAGTTGCAAAGACAAACACGTGCATACTTACATACACTAATATATGACCTTTCAACACATTTTTAATGCACTCAAATTTATCAATCTTGCTATTGTTTTAAGATTTTGAATCATCATTATAAAACTTTTCTCTCTTCTCAAAATATAAAGGAATCCAGAAGACGTTTTCTATAAGAAATTATTTGATTTCACTTCCACGTTTTGGTATTTTTAAAATTGGTGAATAGTGAGATATTTGGATCCAACAAATTAGCATGAAGGTTCAGAAACTGAGCAGTGAAATTAACTTCTGTTCCTCCTCTCTCTTTCCCTTTCTTCTCTTTCTACTTCTTACACCAGAAGTTCCTATCTATCTGTCTTGTTTTTTCCCATTTTTCTTCTGAAAGTATCTATGATAACAAAATGAATACTATAAAGCAAAATACTTCAAATAAAAACTATGGCAACAGAAGAAATTGAGCGAGCTCCATAAATATATTTAATTAGGAAATATTGGACAGAAATCTTATGTGATGGTTTAGAAAATTACTTAATCAAGGTAATTGAACCAACCAGTGATAAAACAGAATTTGAACCCAGTTAACTGTGATTCCAGAAAAGTTCCACAACCGCATTGTCTCCACTATGAACATCTAATGAACCCAATGCAAAAATGTGTGATTGAGATCAAATGCTAACAACACAAAAAGAATATTCCTGATAGATAAAAGTCTGTTGTATTCCACAATGTCATGTTACAAAGAGTAGTCCCGTGCAATTTGGAAATCTTCCCATTATGTTGATTTTTCTTTTGTTAAGATATTTATTTCACCATGGTTTGGCCTGAATATGTTTCACTCTACAAATTATTCTTCCCAGTGAAACAATCAAAAGAGATTATCTTTCAATCCAGAAGGCTATTTTAAATTTACATTTCCAATTAACACATAACGAAATTGACTCAAGAAGGGATTAAGCCAAGGTATACTCACTGTATTTGTTTTCCATACTATTTTGTTGATGAGTAAATAAGGAGAGTTTGTGGCTAATGATCAAGGAGATTTGTTGTTAAAAGAATATGTTCGTATGACAAGTGAGAGCAGCAAAGGAAAAAAATAAAAATTTAAGAATTATTTTAAGTGTTTCTTTTGTTGCTAGAAAGATAGCTGACTTAATTTGTTCTTTCAGTAGATCCATCATTTAAAATTTTAATTAAGTACTTAAAGAGCTATCAGCATTTACAGTTTATTACAACAAAATCAAGTTCACATTATAGCACTTTATTGTGTTCGTAGTTCATAATGTAGCAGTGCCAAATTCTCAAGCTGGTGCTGAGATGAATTAAAATAGAACTATTTCTTATAAAGTAAAAAATATTACCTCCTCATCAACACAAATCAGTTTGCTTTTAATCTTTCTAAATGCATATGATGAAGGAATCATAAAATGTCTAAAGACGTAAACATCTGTATAAATATTTTCCTATGTGAAAATAATAAATTAGAAAAAATTAATGTTTTATAACTATCAACAAAGTTGTTCCCTATCGTTTTATAAGTATTAGAGGAAGCTATTTCTCTGGTAAATTTTAATAGGCTATATTTATGAAAGAATATTTTATGGATCTGAAAAATTAAGCCATTTAATATTTAAGCTTAAAATGTATTTTTTTAAATATGTATGTTCCCTTAATATGAAACTGAGTGTAATCATATGCTGATACATAATGGCATTTAATGTAATTACATATTATATATATATTTTTAGATTGTATATATTATATGTAGTGTGTGCAAACACAAACAAGTATAAATGTATGTTTTTATATTTTAAAAATGTCTATTAACAAAGATAATTTTCCTATATTTTTTGTCTTCTGAATTATTTTTGCCATGAAAACTTTTTAAATTTCTTTTTTAGTGTTTTTGCTAAAAGCTATATATATTTTTATGTGTATGCACTTTAATTAATGATTTCTTTTTTGGCGAGGGGGTTTGGAGACAGCCTCAGAAAAGTCTTCCTCTGCCAGCAGATTACATCAAAATCTTCACATATTTTCAACTAATCCTTCTGGAATTTTATTTTTAAGGTTTATAACTTTTATCCTTCCTAAATTTATTTCTCAAAGAAGTAAAGTAGACATCACCCTTTCTTTTGTTTCCTGAATGGCTTTCTAGTTTTTCCAAATGTTGCTTGAAAACAAATCATTTTCTTATTGATATAAAATGCTACAATATAATATAATGTCATATAATCACCATCTGTATTAGGAAGTCTTTATTCTGTTTCATTACTGGTTTCTGTCTTCTTAGGCTACCAGCATGTGGCTTTAATTCATTTATAATTAAATTATACATTAGGTCTGGTCACCCTTCACTGATTTAATTTTTCAGAATTTTCATGGACAATTTTGCCTATTTTTTGTATCAAATCTAGAATCAATTTGTCTATTTCTCAAAGCAAACAAACACCCAATAAACTAATCCTTTTGGTATTTTTATTAATGTTGTGTAGAAATCATTTTGGGAAAGTTAACGTCTTATGATAGTAATGTTTATTTGCAAGTAGAAGAAATCTTGCTATTGATTAAAATAAAAATATGTCCACTAGTTGTATTTCAAATTTAATTTGTATTATCCCCACATGTGTTGTGGTTATATAGAAATATGTTAATGTTAATATTATTCAAGTTATTTAATCTTCTTATTTTTCTGTCCATAATAGTACTTTTACCTATTTTCTAATTTTCTAATCTTTAAAACTTAAAAATTTTCAACATCTACGATCATAGGATTGTATCTTTTTTGCCAATTACGGTTCATAATCCTTTTGTTCCTGGCATGAATCCAGCTCATATGTTCCTTTTAGTGGCCTACTGTATTCTGATTATTAATAATTCATTTAGATATTTAAAAATCATTACATATGATTTGGTCAGAGGGTTATTTTTTACAATATCTAAGTCACATGAGGTGTTTATAACAACTTTATAAGTGGATTGAGGATTTTTTTCTCCCTTTTCTCTGATCCAGAATATTTTAAATAACAGTGGAATTTGCTTGCTGTTCTGTGGTTTTCCATAGACATGATGCTTTGTTATAGTGGTGGGGGTAGTTGACACATTATATATGTGTGTATATATATGAATATATGAATATATATATGAGTATATATACATATACACACAGAAAGAGAAAGATTGATCTCAAGAAATTGGTTCATGCTGTTGTGGAAGCTGGCTGGCTTGAATCATTTACTTATTCATTTATCTCTCTCACTTCATGGTGATACGTTGGGTCATAATTTTTATCTGGTCAGGGCCAGCATAATTGTTGCAATGAGTATCATAATCTACTATTTTACTGTTACTTTTTCTCCTTTTTTCTGGGGTGTTTGTCTATAGATCTCCTGTTGCATCCTTTTATTTTCATTTACCTTGATTTGTATTGAATAAGGTTATTTTTTTATCTTGGCTAGCCATTTGTTGAATGTCTAAGGCGAACAAAGGAGCCAACAGCATGTCTTCCTGGAAAAATGCTACCTGTTCTCATTTAAGCTCTTCAGCACAGAGACTTGTGTGCGTGTGTGTTTTTATTCCTCAGACAATAGGTATCGGTAGTTTACAGGTTGCTTAAAATGTAACCTCTCTCTCTTCCCCTTTTTTCCTCTCTTTCCTTTACCCATCTTCACTGATAGATTACTTCTTGCAAAGATACCACATCTATTTTTCCCATTTTGGGATATCTTCCCATTCTATTAACTAGTGACAGGGGCCAAGAGAATCCTGGTGCCATCTTGTGTACCCCTTTCCTGTGGTTCCAAATAAGGGCTTGTTTTGTCCCTAATTAATGTGGCACCTGCTTTGGAGAACTGAACTCCATTGGCTTAACTTAAGATCTGCAGGGCAGATGTCCTCTCTGGGCACTTTTTCCAGCCTACTTTGAGCTTCACTGCATTTGGCATCCCTTTTTAATATACCATGGTTCACATTATCATCGAAGATGGAGATTAAGTTTGCATTTCTCAGCCAAACTTGTTATTTAGGGACAATATGCAAAAGACGAAGGGGATAGTACTTTCCTTACTCTGCCTTCATGAATTGGGAGTCATTCATATTTGATTTAGATATCTTTTTTAGTTATTTGCTTATTGCTTCATTTATATGAGTAGTATTTATTAGAAATATTATTTGTAATTAATAAGTTAATATTTGGAAGTTTCTATGGAAAACAGCAGACGATGAGTGTGATGGTTAATTTTATGTTGACTTGGCTAGGTCCTGGTACCATTTGGTGAAATACTAGTTTGGATGTTGCTTGTGAGGTATTTTTAGATGAGATTAACATTTAAATCAGTAGATGTAGGTAAAGCAGGTTACTCTCTATAAGGTGGCTAGGCCTCATCCAATCAGTTGAAGCCTTGAAGGGCTTAAAGAGGAAAATGACTCCTCAGAGGAAGAAAGAATTCTGCCTGCAGCCTGCCTTAGACTTGAGCTGCAAAATTGCCTCTTCCCTTGGTCTCCAGCCTGCCAGCTTCCACAATAGTATAAGCCAATTCCTTGAAATCAATCTCTATCTATCTATGTATCTATCCTTCTACATACACACATTCTATTGTTTCTGTTTCTCTGGAGAACCCCTATGGATAATGCATAAAACTAAGTTTATGTACTTTAGATACTTGCCTAATAGGAGAAATAACACTTTCCCACAAAAAAGTTTTAATACAAAACATTGTAATATCATAATGTTTTTTATTCTTATAAAGGTGTCATACAAGTTACAATGCCATGAAGGATGTGGAATTGAAGAGGCAGAAGACAATAAATCTTGGTAATTATCAAAAACTTTAAGGGGGATATAGTAGATTATAAAAATTACCACAAATCTTAATTCCTCTTTGTAGGTATGCCATTTTATTACATGTGATCTTGCAACACCTCCTTCCTCGACCCCTTGAAGATGGTCTAGCTGGGATTTTGTGGGCCAATCAGAAATGGTGGAAGCAATATTTTTCTGACTTTGAGTGTGGTAAGCCTCAAGGTATCTTGTATACTTTCATACTCTCTCAGTCCCAAGCCAACCTACCCTGTGAATGAGTCTTTCTGGCCTGCCAGATGATGAGAGACTCCAGCCTAATCCTTAAGCCCCTACACCCAGCCAGTCAGCCGACCACCCTGAAATAGCACAGCTTTGTTATCCTGCAGCTGACTGTAGGCACATGAAGAGACCAGCTCATATTAGCCAAGCTTGATCCAGATTAGCAACACCAACCAGCTGAACCCAGCCAAAGAGCTGACCGTTAAATGTGAGGTAGATTAATGGTTGATATTTTAACCTTCTAACTTTTGGGTGATATTTTTACACCATTAGATAATGATAACAGAGGAGGGGATGTTTGGGCTTATCATTTAATTAGTAATGTTTGAACATATGATTCCTAGAAGGCATAACATATTACACATACTAACAATATTATGTTTTTTGTTTGTTTAGTCTACTTAACCTCTCATCAGGATTCTCAGTTTTCTTATTAAGGGAGAGTTAAGGAAATTAAAGAGAAAGGTTATATTATTTAACCCAGGGCTAGCACGTAATGGACACTTAAGGGAGAATTCCCTACCTTCAGCCAGCTTCAGGAGGGAAACTTTCTCTCAATTGAGAAACCTATTTCCAAAGCAATTTTGTTTATTTTTCTAGGTAATATTCATCTCTGATTTAATTATTTTATTAATTCAAGTTATTAGTTATTTGATTCAGAAACTGTCCAGAGATTGTTATATTTGCTTGGATTCTGATGACTCAGACCAAATTAAATAAAATGAAAGCAGATTTTTATTCTGATTAAACACTGTAAGAATTAGTAAAGTTACTGCTTTCTCAGCTGATTCGTTAATTGACTTCAGTTAGAAGTTTTGTCAGGAGGAGTAACAATGGTGCAGCTGACGTTGAACTGATTAATCCATGAAATGTGTGAAAGCAAAAGCAAAGAAGATAAAGAAGAAAAGCCTTAGCTTCTTTTTTTTCATCATCTACCTTAAGGTTGGTCAGGCAATGTGGATGTCTCATTTTTCACATAAAACTAAATTCTACCTTAGAAACAAAAATTTTAAAAACTAAGCAATTTATCAAAAAAATTAGTGACACAAAATCTGATTTCCACTTTTTTTAGGAGTTTGCTAAGGGAAAAAAACACATACACACATATATGAAAAGAGATAAGGAAAAACATAAAGTTGCAAATTAAGTATATTCAATCAAATAAAATAGTCTCTTCAAAAATGTTTCTATTCTAGGTTTAAATTTTATTATCTCTTTAAATATGATTACTTCTCTGAAGTAAGGTAGATTATTATACACGATGTATTCCTAAAGAAAGGATCAACAGTATTTAATCAATTTATTCATCTAGTTAGTCATTAATCATTTTTTCCCTGAAACAAAATCTTTGTCAGAGTTAATAATTGGGTATAAAAAAGTGAATAACATATAGTCATAACTGCCCTTTAGGAATGTAGTCACACACTGGAGAAAATAGATGAAACATCAATTACAATAGTTGTTATGAGTGCTACAATAGAGTCACGTGCAAGATAACTGATGGCACAAAGACTCTGAATTTTCTTATGAAATATTATCAAAAGCTTTACAGGTCAGAAATGTTCAATAAAGGCTTCATATTTGGATGGATATTCACCAGTCAGAAAATGGGGAAGAGCCTTGGAGACAATACGCTTCGCGGATGTGAAAACATGGAGTAAATGCATCACGGCAGAGTCTGAAAATTAAATCCATCAGTGGCAGGAGCACAGTGGGAAGGGTTGGAAATTTCCTATGATGAATTCAAAGATTTAGGTGCAAGATAAATAATGGAAGGCTTCTTCCCACCCTGCCACATTGGAATAAAACGTTGACACCACCCCTTGAGCAAGAGAAGTCAATGAAGAGTTGTAAGAAAATATCACAGATTTCCATATTAAAAAACTCATGCTCATAATGTTTCCTGATGATACATTTGTAAGAAGTCATTACAATTCTTTAATGTACACAAGTTGATTTAAATATTTGATTTTAAGATAAACTGTATAGAAAATGAGTCAACATTTTTCCCGTCATTTTATATATGAGTTTTACCAAGAGAGACATAAATAAAAGAAAAATCTAATAAATTATATTAAAATAAATATAAAATAGTGAAATATTAGTGAGGGCAATGCAAATATTATATGACAAAGAGAAACATTCATCTCATATGCATGCCTTGGTTTTAGAGCAGATTTAAATTGTTAGAATTTCAACATTTGTTTATCCTAATGAAAATATTTAGATCAAAGCAAACAAACAAACATACTGAAGAAGAAAATGAACCCAGCTGATGTGAAAAGTAACAATATTCAGCTGCTTTCTTTACATTTGAGTTTCAAGTTCTAGCTAATTTTGTGGTATATTTGGGTGACAGAAAACATGAAATCTTGGTTCCAGCGTTGGGTGAGAATAAGAAGGAAAAACTGGATGAGGAAAGAGCACTAAATCCTCCTATTCCAAATTATAGATTAGATTTAAATTGAGAAACGTCGTAAAAAGAGCAGCAATATAAGGGGGAGACGGAAGGTGACAGACAACTGCAATTTTCTTGTAGAAAAGCCATGTCGAATTATTTGACTTTAAAAAATTTTTTGCAAATATAAATTTGCTCATAAAAGTTACAAAATATTTGGTAGGTTAAATACGACAACTTAGACACTTCCTAGCCTGGACCACTGCGAAAGTCCTTTTAGTTGTTTTTTCTGTCTCCATTTTTCCCCTTCTAACCATGTCTACACAGTGACCAGAGAGCTCTTCATAAAACAAAAATCGAACCATATTTCTCTCTTGCTTAAAACATTAAATGGCTTCCTGTCACACAAGCAACACAATTTCATCTGTTGCCATGTCTTTCAGCCTTCCACGGTCAGCTTCCCTCTGAGTTCTTCTCATAACCTTTTTCCTACTGGTCTCTATTCTTCAGCCATGTCAGCCATCTTTCTGTTTCTCAAATGACCTAGCCCTTTCTCACCTAAAGTAATTTGTACTTGCACTTTGCTAAAACTTGGGTACTTTTCAGTTTCACTTGGTCTTTCTCATAAATTTGATGCCAGTGCTCTTTGCTCAAAAAATGCCCAACTTTGCAGAAATGTCTAATTATTCACAGAGCATTGCATCCCAATATCACTCATCCATAAAGCATAATAATAGTTTGGGTTAAGATACACAATATACATATATGTAACTATATAATATTGTTGGCTTGAAACCTCAGGAGCTTCCTGGATGAAATATGAAATTGGCCCCTGTACATGGAGGGTAAGGAGAGACAAAGAAAGAAGCAGGCCACTACACATTGGTAGGTGGCATCTTTAATAAACAAGGAAATTTATTCACAAGGCTTGTCTTGGGCAGCCACAAGACCAGTAGATCTCTACACACACCCGCCAGAATCTTAAAAGCTTATATAAAGGCCTTAATGAAGTTCAGTCACATATACTATCCAGATCTCCTCAACAATACATTGCTCTCTCAAGGCTACAACGATGACAACAGCTCCCACTGTGGGAACAGCGAGCAGAGTGTACATTCCAAGGGCAGGAGAGTGGGTGAGAAGCCTCTGATTGCCATAACGCAGCTCATGAGTCAACAAGCAATGTCCACTCCACGATCTCCTGCAACACTACACCCCTCGTGACCAGCTCTTGCAGTCTTACACACCTCCCTCTTCCATAATGTGCCCTGAGCAGTCAGCAAAGCATTTAATCAGCATGGAGGGGGCTTATTCAGTGGCTATCTGGCTGCACCGGTGGCAGATAGCACAGCAACAAAATATAGGCTCATGGAAGAGACAACATAGATTAAGATAAAGATTCAAAAAATAAGTAACAAGTTTTCCACCAAGAGCCCCATGATTCGAACCACTGATTTATTAAGTCTCCTGGGCTGTGGATCGGATTACTCAGGGTGTTCACCTGTGTCCTCATGTGATTTAATAAAGCTGATACATTAGCTGGCTCATCAGGTATGAACACGCAAAATTCTGTTTGGATAATGGCACAGGTGCCTCCTTGGGAGGCAGTGATAATGTCCAAGGTCATTCTATTTTGGAGGACAGCTTTTCTCATTAGAGACGTTTCAGTGTTCAGTAAAGACAGGCTTTGCTAGCTGTCATTTAAGGCTTGTTGGGAGAATTTAGTAAGGGCTTTGGTGTGTGCTATAACATCCTCCAGGACAATGGAAGGAACAAAGATGGCAGCCAAGTTATCACAGTAGTGGAAAACAAAATGTGCCCATCCCGTGACCAGACACCACAAGAGCAGCAGCACAAGGTCAAAAAGACAGATATTTGGTATGAACTTGTACGGGAAGGTCTTCCCCTTCTAGAATAGTTACACCTGTGATCTGATCTTTAGATGTTAATGTGGCTGCAGCTTTAGGAATTTGACCTGGTTGTGCATACCATACATGTTGGCCAGGGGAGGCAGCACTGTCAAGTGTAAGCAAATGGACTGGGGCTGAGATATGCCAGACCAGGACTGCCCCCGCCACCTTCTCCCCTCTTTCAATGGTGCCTGTTCCATTCCAGGTATAGTGCATTTCAACACGTCTGGCTTGCAGCAAGACAATGAGATCCCAGCGGAGATTGCATAGTTCCCCCTTACCCAGGAGTGTGAAGTAACTCACTCATCCTGGAGGGACATCCCATTGCAAATTCCAGTAGATAAAGCCTTTTCCAGGCATGATGAGACTTGGTGTTCTCAGCAGCATAGAACGTTGATCCATGGAGAGAGTTGGGGCAATGGCTGTCTCTTGAGACTTCTGTACCTTTGGGGTGTTGTGTGTCTCGGCAGGAGTTCCCAGTCTGGCACATAGGGAATAGGCCCTACTGGTTGATCATTAAAATATATTAGAGTCTGGGATAGTACTTTAGTCCACCCAGCCAAGGTGGTTTTACCTGTTAGTAATTTAATCTGCTGCTTTAATATTCTGTTTTTCCTTTCTATT
The DNA here is from genome assembly GCF_041296265.1 of Equus caballus. Taxonomy (NCBI): domain Eukaryota; kingdom Metazoa; phylum Chordata; class Mammalia; order Perissodactyla; family Equidae; genus Equus; species Equus caballus. Next base: position 97,283,985 of record NC_091686.1, read on the forward strand.
AGCCCTGCTGCTTGTGGGTTATAGAGGAGATAGAACCTCCATTGGATGTCATGACCTTTGAAATGTGGCCCCAATTACTCTCTATTCCATGAGGGTATCCATTCATGGTACTCAGCTTCTCAGTTTCCTAATGATGGTAGCCTGGTTTATGCAAAGACAGGGGAAAGCTTGGGTTAAGCCAGATACACTGTCCACACAAACAGAAGCACAGTTAGAACCCTCACTTGAAGGGAGGGGACAATATAATTAATTTGCCAATCACTCACCAGTTGGGAACACTGGTGGATGGCCCCAGACTTGCTTGGCAGTTGCCTTAGGCAGTTGTTTAGAACACACAGCATGTGCTGTTACTGCATTCGTGAAGTCACTGTATTTCACGGGCAATCCAGCATCCTTTGCAATACATCATTCCACCTGGACATTATGGTGGCTGCTCTTTCTGTGTACCCAATCTGCTCTATCTACTAGAAGGCTCAGTTGATAAGGGTCATACCCTAGCTAAGGCATCAGCTTCCTGATTGCCGAGGGGTGTCAGCACCTTATGGGCCAGAATGTGGAAGACAGTGAAGACTGCCTCAGTCTCTTGCAGGTGAACCCATGTCTTTCCACATATCCTGACACCACAAGGGCTTGCTCCTGAAAATCCACCCCTCAACTTCCCATTGTCCAAGCCATAGCGTTAATCCGTTTAGAATAGCCCAACTGTCAGTGCAAAGAGTTAATGGCCAGGGGTCCTGAGTAATCACCAGTCAAATGACTCTGAGTTCAGCCCACTGGCTCCTATGGTTTGTTCCTGTTTCCATCTAAATGGTATCAATGTTGGGCTGAATAGTGACTGTGGTGCATTTGGAATTGTTGCCCCAACTGGATCCCTCTGTAAATGAGGGACCAGTGGGAATTTTCTTCACTCCTTCTCTACAGGCCACAGAAGCTGCCACAGGAACAAAGACGGGGCATTTGGAGGATCTACATACTATATAGGGCCTAGTAGCATCTGCTTTTCTAGAGAGAGTGTGCTGGTGGACAGGGTGCTCTTCTGCTGCAAATAGGCAGTCTCCTTAGTCAAAGCGGGAGTTTGAGCCATGGCAGACGTGGGTTGATGGAAGATATTCTCAACTCATTCCCTAAGGAAGGGAAGTTCTTACCATGATATCCTGTTCCTTCCTGAGAGGTTCTACCTGGAGCAGTTCTGTGTACACTACCAGGAGCTCTTGCTCTGTGGAGGTGTATCTGATTTCTACCCTCTTCCAGAGCTGGGACCAAAATCCTAGAGGTACTCTCTCCTTCTGTTGTCTCTGCCACAGTGCCAAACTCATACCTTCTGGAGGCACAGATACATCTAACTCAAATGGTAGCCTTGCTTGGGAAATGCCCAGAGCTTTAATTTGCTTCCCCAGTATTTTTGTCTTCTCAAAGGGAGCTTGCTGCTCTGATCCCCAGTCCCACACAAGCCTTCTCTACCAGGCAGTATTAGGGATGGAGGCACTGTGCCAGGTGGGGAATAAAGTCCTCCAAAACCCAAATGTCCCTACAAAGGCTTGCTCTTTTTTCACATTCTTAAGGGTTGCATAGGCTTGCACCTTATCAATCACAGCTTCTGGGAAAATGTGTATCTTACTCAAACAACTCTCACAAACTTTACCACAGTGCCTGGGTCTAGAATTTTCTGTGGGTTCACCACCCATCCTCTGCCTCGTAGATGTTCCAGCAAAGTCTGCAAAATGTCCTTCAGCAGAGGCAAGGCTTCACACGTTAACCTTATATTTTCAATGTAATTGGCCTACTTACTGACTTGGGGAAGGAGAACAGGGACAAATCTCAGGCTACCATCCTGTGACATACTGTGGGGCTGTGCAGGTAGCCTTTGGGAAGTACTTGAAAGGTCCATTGTTGTCCAACGAAGGTAAATTGGTCTTATGACTTGACAGCCAGAGTTATACAGAAAAAAACATTTGCTAAGTCCAGTACAGCATGGGATCATGGCCAAGGTACTTAAGATGATGGCGATGTTGGGCACAGCTGCATGGATGAAGGCAATACCTTGTTCAATTCTCGACCATCCACAGTCATCTACCATGAGCCATCTGACTTTTTTACCAGCTGTGCCAGGCTGGTGGAAGCACTATAGGCAGGGCATACAACACCCACTTGGTGCAGTTTTGAGGTAGTTTCTCCTACTGCTTTATGCCCCTCATGCAATTTATATTGTTTGACAGTTACCACTTTTCATGGAGGCAGTAGACGTATTTGTTCCCAGTTGGCATTTCCCCTTAGCACTGGTTTGATTACTCTAACCTGGAGGCAGCATTTACTGATTGAGGTTTGCAGAGTTTGACCTTGTAGGATGTCAATGCCCAATATGTTCTCTGGTATTAGAGAGACAAAAACCTTGTATTCTTGTGGGGGAGAATGCCCAATTTGCAGGGTCAAGGGGACCTTCCTGACCATAACTACTTTCCCTCCATAACCATCAATAGTACTGAGGGGACCAGAAAACTTCAGGAGGTTACTATGTATTAGAGTTCACACAGGGCTGGCCTGGTGGCATAGTGGTTAAGTTCATGCTCTCCACTTTAGTAGCCTGGGGTTTGCCTGTTTGAATACTGGGCACGGACCTACACACCACCGATCAAGCCATGTTGAGGTGTTGTCCCACACAGAAGAACCAGAAGGACTACAACTAGGATATACAACTATGTAACTGGGGCCTTGGGGAGAAAAAAACAAAAGGAGGAAGATTGGCAACAGATGTTACCTATGGGCCAATCTCCCTCATCAAAACGAAAAATCATACCCTTAAAATAAAATAGCACATTCAGCTCCAGTATCCAGAGCTGTCACCTTTCATTTATTTCTGGGGGACCACTGAATAGTGAGCTCAACAAGAGGCCTCCAATCACCTCCAACAGCTCTCACCTAGAGATAATCTTGGCCTACATCCTATTCCCAGGGGGTGGGGGGCACCCGCCCTGACTAGAACTGTCTCCCTGCTGAACTCTCTGCTGGAGCAGTGGGGCATCAGGGATGATAGAGGCAGTGGGGTAGGTCTGAAGTGTTGTTCAGGTTTTAAGGTTTTCCACAGGCTGACCAACACAGTGTTGGGTTGCTGGTGTTGTTTCTTTTTTTTAAGAGGTTACTTTCTTTTATTGGGAAGCAGACACAGGGTGCATCACAGGGAAGGAAGCAGTGTGATGCCTCCCAGTGAGACTCAGGACAGTGGTAGCCAGAGTCAAGGACACCACCATGGCCAGGCATAAGTGCAATGCCGCAGAGGTATGAGAAGTCAACCCCTCCGCATCATGATTACCAGCCTTTCCCAGGAAAACCAGCGGGCCCCATGGTGACACTTGCTTCTTCTGTCACATGCCTGTGACCACAAGAAGAGGACTTGTACCACTAGGTGGGACAGCCTCCTTAAACAGCCTGGAATGTCACAATCACCCTTGTTACAACATCAACAGATGCTATGATGTTGTAACGTCTGTGCCTTCTACTGGGGAGCAGTTATTCAAGGACTTGCTGAAGGAGAAGGCTCTGTTTAGTTGATCTGGGACTCCGTCAGCCAGAGTGACTTCCTGGTGGGATCCCGGCAGCAATGAGGTCACCACATTTGCTTCCGGGTTACTTTTACCAGGCCCTTTACAACAGATTGCAATAGTTTTTTGGCTTCTCCAGCTCCCTCTCCGTCTCAGGTCTTTCCCAGAGGCTACAGCCATTCCTAGGATTTGTCGGTTGCCCCCAGATCAGCAATGGATTGACCCAAATCATAAAAGTCTTGCCCCATAACTGGGCTCAGTATGGATACCAGTATCTCATACCAGGTGATGGGGGTGGCCTGGGATCCTTGGCTTTCATTCCTACAGTGAATGTGGTCTGATCAGGGCCTTCAGAGACGTGGGTGTAGATGGCCTGTTTCATTCCCAACTCCCTAAGAATTTGTTCTGCCTCCTCTATAGATTTCCATGCCCTTATTGGGCTAAGCCCCCCTACAGGCTAGAATAATCCAATCCATGAGGAAGTGAGTACCTTATACCACCCCAAGCACCATGCAGGTGCTGTTGGAGGGCAGGGTGTTTGATGCTATAGCTCATTTTCTGTCTCCCACCTTCTCAGAGAAATGCCATCATTTCTCTTCCCCCATTCCCTAGCTGCACTAATCATACCTTGGCACTTTCCGTGGCTTTTGCTGGAATTTGGCTGCCGTATCAATAAGCTCAGTGGGCATATATTCTCTTATCAGGAACATCTCCTGAACTGGGGGCTGCCTCACTGGCTGGGGTTATTGTTGCTGTGCTTTGCTTTCATCTGCATCGGGGTTGACAGCATGGGGCATTTTGTCCAATTGTTCTGTTTCACTGTCAATCACCACAACATCTTCTTTGCTTTCCTTACTTTCCCATAGATTCCACCTCTTAGCATCCCAAACATCCTTTGTCACAAGCACTTGGACCTTAATCTGCAGCAACTTGTACCCTCCTAACTTTGCAAAATAGCATATTAAGGTCTCCAGCTGATTATCCTGCTCTCCCATCTTGTCTACTAGCCCGAAGCTAGCAGATTAGTGGACACTGCACACCCTTCTCTAACTTCAGCTCTTCTTTCAACTCTCTAATTTGAGCCTCAGACTCTAGTTGGGCATCAGTGGCCCGTTGAACTGCCCACAATAGAAGCCAGCCCATTGTGGCTGCACTTGTGCAGAATATTAGGTCAATTCGATCTGTGCTACACACTTGATGAACACTGTGACCTCTGAACTTCACCTCCTTCCTGCCAGGAAAGTACCATTGGAATCACTTTTTTTTTTAAGTGAGGGAATTGATGTTTAAATACTGAAAATAATTGTCCAAGGCAGCAAATGGAGGAGCAGTGCTGTGGATCCATAAAATCAAATTTCAGATCTTAGAATCCTGATGCGATGTATACTGTCTACATGAGGTTAATACAAGTAGAAAACTTAATTAAATGTCTCCTAATGAAGCTCCCCCGGGTCAGAACCAGGTCCCTCTGGATAATCCTGCATCCTTGAGCAGACCCATGCATTAAACACTATAGGCACTCAAAATAGATTTGTTCAATTAATAAAGGATTTTCTTCTTATCAGATAGAATTGAAGATCTTGGCAAATATAATTATTTTACTCAGATTTTTCCATAATGAATCACCTTTACGTGCACTGATTGTTAACAGATTTTCTTCAGATATTTATATTCAGAGTGATTACTGATTCTAATTGAAGGGTTGGCTATATATACCTTTCCACAGAGAAACTCAACATTTGTTCTATTCAAGCTTTAAATGCTTGAAAAAAACAGGCAATGTACATTTGGAATAGCCTTGTTATAAAGTAAAAACAAACATCATGTTCTAAGGTTAATTAATGATGGGCTGTGCCTACATCATTTAAACAAAGTATGTTTATAAAAATGGACATAAACATAAAATACTGTTAATGTGTTTCCTGATATGATTCACAAAGACTTCACTAAGAGACTCTGCTTAGAAGGATTTAAAAGAGAACAGATGGATTTGGGGAAACTATCTGAAAATCGTGCAGAATTGTATAACACAATTAATGGTCCCCACGAAATGCAGTTTCCAGCTAAGTATTGTTTAAGGAATCATTAAATCAGATATAAAGCTGTGGTGCGTTATTACGTTAAGGAAGGAGAATATTGTCCTCATCATTTTCTTCCACTTGTTTTGCCCTGGATGTATACCCTCTCTTCTCATGTCAATAAAGTCTCAGTTTTGCTAGACTCTAGAACATGGAGTCATATGACTTGAGAAAATCACCTTCATATGCATTTGTTTTATTTGCATAACAAATTAACACAAACATAATGGCTTAAAACAATTCACTCACTTGGTTAAAATTAATGTCTTGAAGGTACTGCATTTTTTTCTTTGTGTTTTCCACTTTTTACTGTCTTTTTTTGAGGAAGATTAGCCCTGAACTAACATCTGCTACCAATCCTCTTCTTTTCTCTGAGGAAGACCGGCCCTGAGCTAACATTCGTGCCCATCTTCCTCTACTTTTATATGTGGGATGCCTACCACAGCGTGGCTTGCCAAGTGGTGCCATGTCTGCACCCGGGATCCGAATCAGCAAACCCCAGGCTGAGGAAGTGGAAGATGCGAAGTTAACCGCTGCACCACTGGGTGGCCCCTGTCTTTTCCACTTTTTAGAGCCCACCCACAAGACTAGGCTCATGCATGGCCCCTTTCCTCTATTTTCAAAGCCAGCAATGTTATATCTCTTTGTATCTCTCTTCTATAGTCACATCTCCCTTTGAACAGAGTGTTGTGATGACACTAGGTCCACCCAGAAAACCAGGGATAGTCTTCTCATCTAAATATCGTAAACTTATGATATCTTTGAAGTTCTTCTTGTCATTTAAGGTCACATATTCATAAAATCTAGAGTGGATATATTTGGGGGGACTTTCTTCTGCCTATCCTGTATACCCTATACTCTTTCTAAATGAAAGATGGATTTCACTCTATCTTAGTCTATTTACCCTGTTATGATAAAATACTATAAACTAGATGGCTTATAAACAATAGATTTATTTCTCACAGTTCTGGAGACTGGGAATTCCAAGAATTCCAGGAATTCAAAGCACCATCAGATTCAGTGTCTGGTGAGTGCCCACTTGATAGTCTTCTTTTTGCTATAACTTCACATGGTGGAAGGAAGAAGAATCTCTCTGGGGCCTTTTTTATAAGGGCACTAATCCCATCCATGAGGGCTCCTCCCTCATGACCTAATCATATCCTAACGGCCCCACCTCCAAACACCATCACATTGGAGATTAGGTTTCAACATAGGAATTTTGGAGGGACATAAGCATTCAGTCTCTGGCATACATATATATGTGAAGTGTATGTCATCCCTTTATATCTTGGTAAAATCAGAGTTAAATGACTATTAAGGATAGCTACTTATATATGCACAAGTAAATGTGTAACCTGGAGAAGGAAGTATAAAGAATAAAGGAAGAATAAAGAATAAAGGAAGAATAAAGAATAAAGGTGGAAAAGAAAACTTCTTTAGGAAACCATTCACCAGCACCTCAGACAGGGATCGCTTTTAAAAAACTTTTGGATTTGAGTCTCATAAACATTTTTAAAACTTGTTGAGAGGTGCTGTTCATGTTTTTTCCTCAATTTCTTTGTTATTTATTAAGTTGATTTTGTGTCCAAAGAGATGGACACATCTCCCTACAGCAACCTGAATGATCTTACTCTAAACAACTTGTTCTCAACCCTAGTTATATATTAGAATCAGCTGGGGATACAAATCTGCTGCCTGATCAACATTTTCAGAGATTCTGACTTAGCTAGTCTTGCTGGCATTTTCAAAAGCCCCTACAAGTGACCCTAATGTTTACAAGGGTTGAAAATATCACTTCATAGCATAAATCTCATCACGCCATCTCGTTACACAGAATTTTTTGATGATTTCACATTTAGAATACAATCAAAATCCTTTTGATGGCCTACAAAGACTACATGATTTGGTCCCTGGCTAAGCCTTTGGAGTTATTGCCTATCTCTTGTTCTCTTTTTCACTCAGTGGCAACTATAATGGCTTCTCTATTGTTCCTAGACACACCATGTATATGATCCCCTGATGGGCCTTTTCATGCACTACAATGGGGACTGGAGTGCTCTTTACCCAACATGTCATTAAGGTCTCTAAAGTATCACCCACAGAAGCTCTCTCTTTTCTTTTCACACTTTATTATTTTTTCTGACACTAATCACTTGCTGTCAACTTACATCTTTTGTTGCTGTTATTGCCCATCTGTCTCCTTCAGTAAATTGTATGATTCATGAGGGCTGGGGTTTTTTCTCTCCCCCGATACTTTATCTCCCTGTCTTTGAATAATACCTTGCATTTGGTTGAACAAATAAATAATATATTAATGAATTATTAGATAGAGGTCATATGAGATAATATGAGATAATACTGGTCTGTTTCATTCAGAAAACTTGCATTGATTCATAATGTAATCACACAAGATTGTGTCACCTTTGACATGAAATAAGTATAAAGCTATATTGTAAAATATCTTAGTAGGTATGTGTGAAAACTATAAAAGTGAAGGTTTAGATCCTTATAAGATTTTTGCTGCAGTGTTTTCTTGTACATAAGAAAGACCATTATATTGTGAATGAATCATAAATAACTACAACATTATATAATTCATTCTAACACAAGTTGTGGGAGACAACTAGAAAAATGCTGAGAATCTCTTGGTCCTTCACATTTGAATTATAATTCTGCTTTAGAAATTATTTTATGATTCACTTAAAGTTGATAAAACATGTAGGGAAAACTTCTGAGGAGAGTTTACTTTTGTGCTGACATTTTCTGAAATGGTGCTGTGTAGTTTAAATAATGGTATGACATGGACGTTTACTTGAAGTTACATATTGTGAATAAAACACATTATTGCTCATGACAGTGAGTATTGAAAAGGTAATTTCTTAAAATATTCTTCTTCCAGGCAACTGCATTTTTTCCTTTAACTGAAGTTCTCTTCAATGTTACATTTATTTTTACATTTTATTATGACACTTAAAAATAATAGGCTGAAGAATAATAAAAACACAGTGGATGGAATGGAGATGGCTGCGTATTATGGTTAATTATGAATTAATGATGAAAGTACTTTGAATTTCAGTTTGGGCAGCTAGTATAAATTTATTTGAATTACTCTGGCTGTACGGTCACTCAAATTATAATTTTAATTGACTCACTGTAAAGTAATGTATTTATATAAGCTATAGAAGATTTAGCTAACATGAAGTAATAGCAACTAATAACCACTATTTAAAGTAAATCACAGGTGTTAACTTTGTTTGCTAGGTGGTTCTTTTGCCTAAATTGCAATTTTGCCTAAATTGTGGTTATTTAAAACTTGCAACTACTTGGTCCTGTATGGTAGATGTTATTTTACATACTATAAGAGGATTAGATTAAGAAATAGTCATTTTATGAATAATTTACAAGAGTAAGAACAAAGCGGTAATGACCAGCAAATTTATTAGAACTTTTAATAAGAATTTAAAGGTACTAAACATAAATTATACTTCATAATTTCTTGGCTTTGAAAGCATAAATACCTGAAATGGGCAACATCCCTTGAAGGCAACTAACTTCTCACCAGTTCTCATCCATACATCTGCAACATAGCCATCTTGCAAACACCGATTCCAGATTTCAAATGTAGCTCTAATATGCTCCAGCTTATCATTACTTCGGGTTCTTCTTGCACTTATACCATAAAAATGGAATGCTATCAAACTTTAATGTCTCATAATTTTGTTGAAGAGAGAAGGGCCAGTTCCTTTGCTCTTTAATTGCAAGGAAATATTTTATTTCGGATTTATGAAAAACAATTTTAATTATTAATCCAATTATTTTTTTCACTTCTACATCATTTATTTACTTCCAATCACTTTTGTATATATACTCATCTTCAGATTTTGTCTACTCATGAAAAACATCAAGCAAATTTTGGTCATCATAAAAGATAAATTTGTCTCATATCTTTTTGGTACAATGGACTGATCCAGATTCATTTTGCAAATGTTATGGAGTTCTTCTTATTGCATAACTAACTGGATGAGGTTTTTTTTTTTCTTAGAAATGCATTGTTCATTTACTAATTCTTGAGTGTAAAGATATTCAATTAAGTTAGTATCATATGAGGATTCATACTCTAGAATTGTGCTTATATGATGAATTTCATGATCATCATTAGAGGCTAGAGTGCAGTTATCTGTTCTTTTACATTCATCTTCTAATTTGTCTAATAACTGTGATGAATCTTCCTCTACTGACTTTCCTCACTTTACTATTATGGCAGAAAATGAAAATCCTGAATTCTCACCTATGTTTAATGAAGTCTAAAAAAATTAAATACTACTACAAATAATGTCTCCAGAGTTCTTTTGCACTTTTTTTTAAAACTGATGCAAAATTTTTGGCAACACAATAAGAAAAGTTAAGGATTTGAATAAGTGATGATTTGTTTCATTGTTGTATCATTTAGGCAATTCCATCATTCTTCCTTTTTTATATTATTTTAGTCTTTTTTTAACATAATTGGGATAATTGCTGAGTAATAAGTAATTCCTAAGATGATTAAATATCAAGTTTTTCAGTATATAGGAAAAACAATATTAGAAAAATTTTATAATGTGCCTTAGTTTTACAAAATCATCCAACGAGACCATATGGTATTTGTAATGTAGAATAAGTTTATAATCTATTTAAAAATTCGTTTTTGTTTTTTGGGAAAATCTCTAAGAAAGAATAAAAGCTATGAAATACCAATCCTTACAAAGAGCCACAATTGCCCAAAAAAGAAAGTGAAGACTAAAATTGGATACAATGGAGCTTAGTAGTATACCAATGGTTAATATTTTCTGCATCGGGAAAGTAAATTAAAATAAATGTATCATTTGCAGGTCCATCCTTGCTCTAATGTATCTGGTAAATGCTAGCTTTTAGATTACGTGTTTAGTATGCAGTGGATGCTGCAGAGAATTGCCAGATCTTATGTAGAATGCTTTGCTTTTAGGTGGCACTTACATTGTTACCATTTGAAGAAATTGGCTATATCCTCATTTTATGTTTGGAACAAATGTACATTTAACCAATTACATAAAATATTATTTATTCCTGAAATCATAATAGAATACTTTTTAACCATTATTTGCAAGTAAATCAACATTATATTTGAGCTCAATTTCTAAGATTCGTATTTCATGTATGTATATACACATATATATATGATGTTACTTGCCAGTTCATATGCATTTTGCAATGGTTTTATCTCAATTGCCAGACCTTTGTTTAAGTAAATATGATTTGAAAACAGACAAGAATTAATAGGTTCAGGTAAATTAATGTCCTGCAACAACGCCCAGGGTTTGATTAGTCTTAATGGATTTCTGCTCTAAACATTTATCTAAAAAATGAGACACAGGTATCCCTAAGCTTATAGGGCAGCCACTAACCTGGAGGTAAATACCTTGCAAATCATTACATTAATTATTTAGGTAAAGACACTCTTTGAGAACTATTCAATTTAATCAGTTCTAAAACTTAGGAGAAGAAGAGAATCAGGATGCTTTCACACCCTAGGGGATTCAAATAATTAGCAAATTAGTTTTCATCTGATCTTTATGAATTTGTACATATGGTCAATTGCTTATGGATTCCTAGGAAAAATATACATATATATGTACATAAATAGAGAGAAAGAGACTGATAATGTTCTCATATTTTCCTTGTATTTTCATAATATCGGTTATTCTGTAGATAGACTATAATTGTCACTCATGTTTCTTGGGTTTAAACACCAGTGCTAGTGTCTGCAAAACATGTAAACTGAGGTACTGATATTACATTCTAATTAATTTGATCTTTTCAACATCAAGTCTAGTCAATATAGATGAGAGCACAAGTTGGGTGAATATAGTGCTCTAATTTTCCTTCCTTCATTTGCCTCAGTGGACTAATTGATTCCTTTCAATATTAAAATCTTTATCAAAGCCCTATTCCAAAAACTCCCTAGGCAATCATGGAAAATTGTCATTGCTAGCATGTTTCCCAAATTCCCATTCGACATCAAGGACTCCTGTAAATAGCTGAAAAAGTCAGACAGTTTTGAAGTTGGGACATAAAACCTAATAAAAACAATTCAGAATTTGGAAATTAAATATTACATTCCTAGAGACACCACAAATAGAACCCTTGATTTGTCTATAAGTCATACACATGACTAAATGAACAGTACCACTTCCAGGGGGATCTTCCCAAGGCTTCACTGATAAGAATTATATTTATTCTTGCTATAGTCCATGAATACCTCATTTACGATACCCATGCTCTCTTCCTCCCCAAATAAGTTTCAAAAAAATAGGGACACATTCTGCTCTTTTAACCTAGAATATATTCACAAGCAAAGTCAGAATCAATTAGGCCAAATTAAAATCCAGATACCAGTGGGATCTAGTGCAAACAATTTCAAATCCCTAAATGTGAGGTTAATGTTAGAGTCTAGGGCCAACCATTTGAAAATTAGCTCAAAAAATATATATGATGGAAAATAACTTGGAATAAGGGTAGGAGTGAGATATCCTTGAAAAATTACTTCAACCTCAGTAGGTTTTTATGGCTAAACATCTAGAATTAATCACTGTGTCCATATTAGACCTTGGCAGATGAAAATAGGATGCAACACAGTGTCTCGGGGAGTTAGCAGTAACATAGAATTGAGGAAGATGGAAAGGATTTGTACTTTCAAGACAATTGAAGATAGGAGGCAGTGGATTTGATTGACTTGATAATTTTTGACCAGACCTAGCAAGCAATCTTTCAATTTTCATCAAAAGCAGGTGGTCTGAATGTGTCAGATGGAAGGCCAGGCAGTATTTGGAAATCACATTTTACCTCTGAGAATTCAATTTCTATCAGCATATGATAGGTTACTTTCTTGACATATTGTTGGGTGTCCTATTGGTCTTTTTGTGTGTCCTACTTTCCCTCAATATTATCTGGGTGCTGATTGAACATTGATGTTTTGCTGCAATCTTGTTGGAGAAAAGTGGTAGGATCGAAAGTACATTTATTGTGGAGTGGCGTTTTAAGAGTAGAAGTATATGCAGTGAATTGCTATAGGAAAACATTGTCATGGCCAGAGAAGACATGGGGTTGGTAGTTTTCAATTTAAGTCTAATAAAGTTGTAATAGTTTAGACATTTTCCCAAGGTCCACTTGATATTTCTATATAGCAATTGGGCTATGAGTAATAGTTAATGGACAGGCAGCTACAGAGAAGAAGAGTTTTGAACAACGTTTTTCAATATCGTAATACAATCTACAATGACTCTTGGTGATAAAATAGTTTTTGGAGAAAGAAAACTCCTTTGATAAAATGAGATAAATTTGCTGAGGCGAATCAAAGAGATGATGGTGACATTACTAAAGAGGCCATGTCCTAACAGAAGTTATGAATGGGGTTAGATTGATTATAAATTTCATCATGAAAATGTCACAGGGCACTCAGTATGTTCGTGATTGGTACTTTCGAAACTGTGTCTAGGACACATGTAAGGCAGGACGTGGATATATTATTCCATATACAAAGGCATCAAAAGACCTAGTGAAGCACATTTAACATTTTTAATATATTATATTGACCTCAGAGACGGGATTATGGAAGACGTACAGCTCTTGTAAGTCAGTGACTTATATGTACATGACGGGCTATGAATAGGCACATTCTGGATCTTAACCCAGAGGCTGATATGTGTAGTTATTATTTTATTTTGGAACATAAATATATCTTATCTTCAGCTGTGGCTGAAAGAACTTCAAATTCTCAAGTGTGGTGAGTTCTTGATATTCTTTCATTGACATTATACTCAAATGAAAAAAGTCTGCTCACTGGTCCTTGTTTCACAGTCCCTACTGAAAAGAGAGCACAAAACACTTGAAAAAAATATATTCACTTCATAAGTCTGAGATTTCTCCTTTGCTTTTGTTGTTTCCAGGTTGGGGGAATATGATATCAAATAAATGAGGTACTGGACTTTCATAATGTCACCACATATTAAATCAGTCATTGATGAATAGGTTCTGGTCCCACCACGTAACTGACTTCTGCTCTGAACAGCATGCTTAAGTAGTCTTAGGGACATTGATTATCATATCTGCTAGAGTGATCCTATGAAGACTGTTGATCTTTGTGCCTGGGTAGGTGTCAATGTTGGGCATAGTAGGACTATAATACACTAGAATCAAGGCAGATAAATAAGTCCTAAATTCTTGAAATGCTGTGGCTGAGGCTGATGAAAAGCACCAGAGATTTAGAGTCATTTTTCATTTATCTTTTCAAGACAGGGAAGTTTGTTGACTGATATTTGTTGTCTTGTCACCGAATACAAGTACCTTCCTAGCGCCCCTTATTGGGTTAACACATTCAGGCAATGGTTTAGTCACAAATTTGTTATGACACAATCATTGAGACAGATATTGCCTACCTTTTTCTCAATGAGGATCCAATACATACCCCGCAGTTGCTGGTCTTTGTTGTTGTTATTGTTTTTATTTTTAGTTTTTCAGGAGAGGGGACTAGGCTGGTTCCAAAATAGGACCCAATTAGTTTCTCCATTATTGGATACCTTGAAGTTCTCAATAATGGCTCTGATGGTGTTCAAGCTGAGTTCCCATGATTGAAACTCCACTAGTCCAAAGACAATAAAGAGCAGGAAGAGATAGTTACTATAATTGTAGGTTAATAAGAAAACATCAGTCAGAGTATCTTAAAATCAAAATTTCTGTTAGTCAGGGTTCTCTGGAGAAACAGAAACAAAAGTAATAGGATGTCTGTGTGTGTGTTTGTGTTTGTGTATGTGTGTTTGTAGAGGAGAGAGATTTATTTTTAAGAATTGGCCTTTGCGAATTATGGAGGCTGGGAAATCCAATATCTACAATGGACTAGCCAGCTGGATATTATGAGAAGAGTTGATGTTGCAACTGGAGTCCAATGTCAGTCTTCACTACATCAATATAACCATAACTTTTTATCATACCTGAATAAGTTCCAGGAAGTCATCCATCCATTCCGTATAAATGTTCTCAGTGCCTGCTCTGTAGCAGGAACTGTTCTAGGCGCTAAGAGCCCTGCAGTGCACAAAATAGAAAAGATTTTGCCCCCATGGAATTTTATTCAAGTGTGGTGGTGTTGGGATAAGAAATGAAATGTATATATTCATCATATAGAAGATCAGATGTTCGTATATGCTATGGGGAAAAATAAAGCAGGCAACAGAGAAAAGAGTGTTAGGCTATCTGTTCTCATCTCCCCTGAAGAGGCCTGCTATTTCCTGAGTAGTGCTTTTAAAATTACTGGCAGCCTAGTCAAACAGAATTCTAGAAATATCACCTTCTTGGGTTTCTCCACAAAATAATAGCCAGTGCAATCTATAAGTAGCTTATAGCAGTTGGAAAAGAGCAAGTATATTAGAGGGTAACTTTTGACTTCTTTCAAGAGAATAGAGAAAGGCTGTAACGAGAGATGACAGGGGAAAGTCCAACTTAAACCACAACTCTGACCACTGGCTTCCAAAAGTAGACACCAACCCTCAGAGAGTTGAATTTCCATTTCATTTATCATATTTCCAAGTCCAGTGGAGAAAGAGTTGTTATGCTTTGCTCTTGTCGGGTGGGGCAAAATAATGGATTTGCAGCAAGTTATCTAAATCTACCCCTCTACTGGATGGTTGAAGCTGACTCAAAAGGGTTGTGATTTCATTGTAATGGGGCAGAGTTTAGGTTCCATAATGCTCAGATGAGGGTAGAGTTTCCTCTTTAATAAAGGAAGATGTGCATTGCAGATGTGTAGAATAGCAAGAATACATTAAAAGATCATTGGAGAAGACTAACCTATTAGGAGAGGATGAAATTTAACAACTGAAAAGATGAATATAAGTAGGAAAGGCAAAGAACAAAAATTCTATTGTTAGTGACAATTGAGTTAAATACAGAACTGGTAGGGAATATGTAGGCTAGGCAGCTCCTGGGTATAGTGGTAGATTAATCTGAAGGTCAATGGGACTGTGGTGTAGGAATACCAATTTGTCTTAATAAAGAAAAAGTGGGCAAAATCAGGTGATTTGCACTTTTAGTGCAAAGGGAAAAGAACCTATCATTCTTTTCTTCATTCTTGAAAACATTCTTGAGTCTTTTTTATGATGCCACTTTTTAAATCTCTTTGTCTGTCATTTTCTGGCCAAAGTGTTGTGTCGAGTTTTTCTTAGTATGTTACTTTCAATTAACGTACTAACCTAACTCTTTCTATTACATTACTGTGACATCTAGTTAAACTGTCATCGCAAAAATTACGGAAGAGCTTAATTATAGAATGTGACCATTTAACATTTATTTAGATATGGAAATAACTAACGATTTCCTTGGGTAAAGAGGAAATTACAAATAAATTATTGGCAACTTTACTAAGTGTATAAATGAAGCAAAATGAGAAACTACAGCATTTCAAGCTAAGAAAAAATATACACTTTTCAGCTGTGAAGAAGCAAACAAGAGCAGACGTCATATCTCATAGGAAACAAAGCACCTGTGGGTCTAAAAAGAAAAGGATAGGTAGAACACGAGGGATAAATTTATTGTTTATAGAAAACCTATAAGCATTAAGACAAGTAACACAACTTGCCACATGGCGAGACACTCTGCTCTGAAAGAAGCTTGACTAGTAGGAAAGTCATACACCTTTGAATAGATTATTCTGCCTGGGAAAACTCTGTGCCTCACACAGAGGGTAAATCAGCTGAATAAAATGGAATCAAGCAGCCTCTACATGTCTGACATTCTAACTCCGTTAGATTGTGTTGTAGGAAAAGTAGCTACAGAGACACTTCCAAGATTCTTGTTAAACTCATTAAGGTCATATGATGACAATTTTTAAATTAGAAAATGAAAGTCACCAATGCCTTTAATAATTTTCGTTTCAATTTGAATTAACACTATTGGTATTTGTAGACTTCGGATAATCACAGCACTGAACATTAACTATCCAATTTTTTATCAGCAGAATATTTTTAAGTCAGTATTTCCCAAAACAAAGAAAAGAAAAGCTACACTGTTTGAAGTAAAGCCAGAAAGTCACCAACCCTATCTACTCAGCATTCCTCTCATCCCTTTGGTGAGTCTTTAGCCACTTCTGTGGAGCCTAAAGTTGAGTGGGACTCAGTTTGGAAACCACTTATCTGGAGGATCTCAAGAGGATGGAATTTAATGAGTTATGATGATGCTGGTGCTTTGGGAACTGGCAACTTTAAGAATAATATTATCAGCCTCTCATTTAAATTAGAGGGAAGAATATAGTATAGTGCAACATTTAAACCCAGCAGTTAATAATCAGACTGCACATAGTCAGAAATAAACTATAACATTTACAAATGAGTGTAGAATATTTAAAAATCTATAATCTGGCTAGAAATGGAAAATCTTGCAGTTTTGGGTTTGCAATACACCAAGGCAACAATGAACTGAGTTTAAGCATTGACTGTCCTTACTCTTGAATTGCCAGCTTCATCTTATTCTCATGCACTCTGTATGATTCAGTGATTTACCATTACCTGATTTCCTGTGTGAGTTTGCAACATGTGTAGAAGAAAGAGTAAAGGTACCTAAGTCAAAATTGATTCCTGATTCCTAACAAAAATCTTATGACACTTAGAATCTTGGAGCCTTAATCTGTACAATGAAAAACAAATTGTTTCAAATATTTGTGTGAAAATGAAATAAATTAATATTCTGAACAAATTGTATTCAGAAGGTAAAAGTGGAAATGATCACTTCAAAACAAACCAAAATGACTAAATATGCATATTTACTAATGTAAATTATGCATTAAAAAACTCCAACTTATATTTACTTTTTCACCACCCTTCGATTCTTCATTCCCCAGTCACAACTCGTTGGAAAGTGTTACAAGCCTAACATAAAAATCATAATGAAAAGCATATGTTGTACTGTCCAGTTTGGGTAAATGCAGCTGGATTTTCATGCAATTGCATCAACATCAATAGTTTCATTGAGCTACTGACTAGGGAAGCATTGATGTGCCCAGAAACATGTTCTTGATTTGAGGTTATGCTAATCTTGTAACCTTGACCAAAGAACTTTAAAATTGAAAATCAGATAACTTATAAAATGGAATTAGCTACTTTAAGTACTCAACAGCCAATTAACTTGGTGACCTTCTTGGCGTGACATGGGGAGATTGTGTAAAAAAATGTAGAGAGAAGAGAATATTGGGCTAGTGCCCTTTAGGATTAAAGAAACTTCTAATGATGAGTATAATGAAGAGAATTTCATTAGCAGATAATTTATGCATTTGATATATACCAATTAATTGACTGGAATAATTACTTGGCTCTGACTTTTTCTTTTTAACTTTGTCTTCTTCTTTTACATGGTTTTTAAAAACGCAATTATTACTAGGATCCCCTGAACTCTAGTTTATATTATTTATATGAGTTTAATTAGACAGCATAGGCAATATATAAAAGGTACAGCCTAACGACCATTTATTATATATTAAGTTGTTTTTAGACATAATTAAAAACAATAATCATATTTTTTAGATTTATGTTTATTGACAGACTTAAAAATATCAAATAAGCATCTATTATGTGGTAGGTACTGCTCTATATGCTGGAACACAGTAAACAAAACAAAAGAAATTCAGCCATCTTGAAGAAGACATTCTAGTAAGAGAGAGAGTTAGCAAACAAAAATGTAAGACATTTTAGCAGGGGAGAGAGTTAATAAACAAACAAGTAAGACATGTAGTATTTTAGATAATATGTACCAGGAAGAACAAATAAGTCAAAGAGGAATAGGATTACTAGTGTTTTGGTAGAGAGAGGGTTAAGTTTCAAATAGAGTATTAATCTGTGGATAAGGTGACGCAAATGCAATGACTTGAGTGTGGTCAGTGAGTAAACTGTGTGTATATGTGTTAGGAAAAACAATCAAGGTGGATAGAAAATTTCTGAGCTGTAAAATCACATGGGATATTTTGGAAAGAGCAAAAAGATTGAATGGCTGGAGAAAAATTTTGGTGGAAGAGATGAAAGCCAAGAGATAATAAGGGTGCAGATCACATACAATGTTTTAGGCACTGGTAGGAACTTTGGTTTCAATTGTGAGATGGAAAGCCATTGATGTTGAGTGGAAAAATTATATAGCTTTGCCTATATGCTAAAAGGATGACTCTGGCTGCCATGTTGTGGATAGTCTGTGAATGGGGAAGGTGGAAGCAGGGATGTCATGTTGGAGTTTAAATGATGGTGGATGGTGGACAGTGGGGGGCTGATAGTGGTACATGTGGAGACAAGTAACTGTAGTCTAGACAAGTTTTGAATAGAGCCAACAGGAGTTGAGGATTCAACATGGGGATTGAGGCAAACAGAGGGATCAAAGATGATTCCAAGTTTTTTACCCTAAGCAACTACATCAGGAAATGAAAGTATCAATTACTAATCAAGTGGTCTGTTTTAAAATAGGGTTCAAAATTTAACTTATAGCTACATCTGATTGCTAGAGTACATAGTGACAAAGTCAAAGAATAAATTATGCCTTATACGAGGATTAGTATATAAATTTGCTAAGAGTCAAAGAGGAGAATACACTCAATGCTTACTATATTCATTCCTGACTGTCTTAAATAAATTCCTGATTTAGTAATTATGGTAAACTTTAACTCTATATATCTCAATAATAGAATATTTCGACCTCATAACCTATTTAAAAAATTTTCCCCTTCTGTCCCATCCTCAGTTGGATTGCAGCAAATTAGCTTGTACTTCTGCAGCTAAAACAAAGGCACCAATCCTCCCACCTGCCTGCTTTATCTAATTTAAGGGATAAAGGAATAATTAAGCAATGCCTCATCTGTTCTAGCATACTTACCTCTGCAGATGTGACAAAACTATTTCCACACATTTTTGTTAATTTTAAAATAACTCAGGGATCTGAAGATAGTTCATAGAAAAGAAAAGTAAAATGCTTATATAGTTTACCAATGGAAAAAACAAAGAAATTCCGGATCTTTTTCTTGCTCTAAAAACCCTTGCAGCTTTGAATCTGCAATCTGTAGCACTTTTCTTCCGACTTCATCTTGATATTCAACTGATTAGATTAATGGGGAAAGCTGTCATTTTGAGAATAATCATCCTTCTAAAGAGCTTGTTTTAGATTCTGCATTCTAATACAGCATTCTCAGTGGAAAACGGCAACATATTTTTTGGTTGTAAATGACCTTATGAATTTAAATTTCAGTAAACTACACCGATTATTTTGAATCACCTTAATAAACATTGGTTTACACACCCAGGAAGTGTCATTAAAGATGCAACATTTGTTACTGGTATATCAATTAGGTCTCTTTCAGTGGGAAACGACTGAAACTATAACTCATTCTAGCCTATACAATAGTGAGGAATTATTAGCTCATATAGCTTGGCAGGCTTGGGTTCCAGATATATTTCAGGTGTACTTCTTGGGCAACACAGTTTAGTTAGCTCATGGGAATGAATCCACCAGTACATCTCAGTGGAACCGCGTTTCTAAAGAAAACTAAGGGGCAAAAATAGAAGTATATTAACCTGTTTGTGTGTTCAAAAGTTTCTATGCTTTAGAAGAACTGGATTCCTCTAATACTGGACTCAGCAGATACTTAAAAAAAAAAAAAAAGAAAGGAATAAAAGAAAAGAAAGTTAGTTTCTTCAGAATGGAAAAACATGGCAGTCTTTTTTTCCTTTTTCACATCATTGTCATAACTACAGAATTATCTCACATCTATTGACATCAGTATCGTGAAAGGGGGTAAAAAAGTTATATTTCTCAGGGATTTAGAAACTTAGCAGAAAGGACTCGAGGCCTTATCATTTGGTTACCTACTGATGACAGACTGACTGCCTTTTTCACTTGTGTTTCTTTCTAGTCAATCCACTCCCCACACCATGGCAACCACTGATGTACATTCTGTCTATAAAATTTAGTCTTTTCCAAAACGTCCAATAAATGAGATAATATAGTATGTATCATTTTGTGTCTTACTCCTTTCACCTTCATAATGCATTTGAGATTCATCCATGTTCTTGCGTCTCTCAGTAGTTTATTCCTTTTTATTTATTCTATTGTATGGATGTAACAGTTTATCAATTCATCAGTTGATGGACATATGGGATATTTTCAATTTGAGGTAATTATGAATAAACCTTTAATGAAATTTAATAAATGGACAGATGCCTTCCATTTCTTTCAGGTAACTATTCAGGAGTGTTATGTAAATGTTGCTTAACTTTATAAGAAGCAATGAAACTGTTTTCCAAAGTGGCCTTCCCAGTGATAATGTATGAGTGTTCCAGTTGCTTGTCTGCACTTGGTATTGTTAATGTTATGATTTTAGCTTTTTGATAGGCATGTAGTGGTATCACATTATAGTTTTAATTTGAATTTCACTAATGACTAATGACTAAATCTTATGAGATTCATAAGTGACTTGAAGTTAGTGAAAGAGGTTGTCATGGTTCTTGCCTTTGTCACATGTATATCTTAATTGGTGAAGTGTCTGTTCAAACCTTGGACCAATTTTATAATCAAGTTGGTTTTCTTCTTACAACTGAGTTGTAAGTGTTCTGGTGAGCTGTTCTTTACCTTATGTGTGTTTTGCAAATATTTTCTCCCAGTCTGTGGCTTGTCTTTTCCTTTTCTGAATAGCGTCTTTTGAAGAGAAGCTTTTAATTTTGATGTAGTCCAATTTATTAATTTGCTCTTTAAATGTTTTGTGTTCACTGTGTCCTATCAAAGAAAACTCATGGTTAAATTTTAACTATATTTTTGCCTAGGAGTTTTATTATAACAGGTCTTACCTTAGGTCTATGATCCATTTCAAGTAATTTTTATAAGATATACGGTAATGGTTAATGCATTTTCTTTCTTCCATTCTCTCTCTCTCTTCTTATCTTTCTTTCTTTGCCTAAGAATATCCAATTTTCCCAACCTTAATTTGAAAAACCTATGCCTTTTCCATTGAATTACCTATACAACTTAATCCAAAAATCAAATTACCATGTATGTGTGGACCTATTTCTGAGCACTGTATTCTGGTTCCTTTGTGGATGTTTATTCTTACACAAATACTGAAATGTCTTGATTTTTGTAGCTTTACAATAAGCATTGGCATCAGATAGTACAAGTCCTACTACTTTATTATTCCTTTTCAAAATTGTTTGGGCTATTCTATGAATTCTGTATTTCCATATAATTTATTTAATTAAACATTTTTTATTTTTAGATAAGTATAAATTCACAGAGGTGTAAGAAACAACATGGAGGGGCCGGCCCCGTGGCCAAGTGGTTATGTTTGCAGGCTCCATTTCATTGGACTTGGGTTTGCCCATTCTGATCCTGGGCATGGACCTGCACACTGCTCATCAAGCCATGCTGTGGTGGCATTCCACATAGAAGAACTAGAATGACTTACAACTAAGATACACAACTATGTACCGGGACTTTGAGGAGGAAAAAAAAGGAAGATTGGCAACAGATGTTAGCTCAGGGTCAATCTTCCTCACCAAAAACAGCTCTAAATAATAATAATAATAAATAAATAAATAACATGGAAATATCTCATGTACCATTCCCTCAGCCTCTCCCAATGGTAGCATCTTGCATAGTTCTAGCACAATATCACAACTGATATATTAACATCAACAAAAGCCAGCAATCTTGTTCTGACTTCTGTTTTACCTGCACTGATGTGAGTGAGTGTGTATGTGTGTGTGTGTGTGTGTGTGGTGTTTGTCTTTAGTGCTATGAAATTTTATCACATACAGAAATTTGGGTAATCATCACTACCATCAAATACAGAAGAGATTCATAGCCCCAAGAATTCCTGGCGCTGCTCCTTCCAACTAATGTTATTTTTTCACAACAGTTTTACATTTAAAGAAAAATGTAAAGTACCACATAGGGTTTCTGGATACCTTCCACTCAGTTTCCCTTATTATTAACATCTTATATTAGTGTGCTACAATTTTTAGAATTTTTTTTTTTTGAGTAAGATTAGCCCTGAGCTAATATCCACAGACAATCTTGCTCAGCAAAAAGAGGAAGATTGGCCCTGAGCTAACATCTGCGCCCATCTTCCTCCATTTTTATATGTGGGATGCCTGCAAGAGTATGGCTTGATAAGTGATGTGTAGGTCTGTGCCCAAGATCTTAACCGGCGGACCCTGGGCTGCTGAAGCAGAGCGTGCAAGCTTAACTTCTGTGCCCTAGGGCAGGCCCCCATCTGTTATAATTAATGAACCATATTGGTATATTATCATTAAGTAAAAACCATACTTTATGTAGATTACCTTAATTTTAAACTGTTAATCTTTTCCTGTTCCAGGAACCCATCCAGAATACCACAGTACCTTTAGTTGTCATATTTCCCTAGTCTTCTTTTAGCTGTGACAGTTGCTCAGACTTTCTTTGCTTTCAGTAACCTTGACAGTTTTAAGTTCTGGTCAGGTTTTGTTGTGTACTCATCAATAGGGGTTTGGCTAATGTTTTTCTCATGATTAGACTGGGCTTATAAACTTTGGAGAGAAAAACCATGGAGGTTAAATGCCATTTCTACCACAATGTATCAAGGGTACATACAATCAACATGACTCTTCACTGTTGGTGTTGACCTTGATTCCATGGCTGAAGTAGTGTTGGTCAGTTTTCTCCACTGTAAAGTTACTCTTTCCCCCCTCTTCCTCCACATTGTGCTTTATGGAAGTTAGTGACTATGGGCATCCCATACTTAAGGAGTGGAGAGTTATGCTCCACCTCCTTGAAGTCAAGGAATCTATACATGTATTATTATTTCTGATTCATCTGCCTCCAGTCAGTAACATAGGAATTATCATACCAAACTCATTAGCTGCATAAAATTCTCAATACTGGCTATTTCCTTAGCACCAATGTCTCCCTCCCACCACTTAATGGCAATGCTTGGGTGGAAGAGCAACAAACTTAATTTGATCTTTGCTAGCAAAGCGAATCTTAATGGGCCTTTGTTCTTACAAGTTTTTCGGTCCTATTTCCCATTATTTGGAATCCAGAAGCATAAGGTTTTCTAAATCTACAAGCCTTCATCTTTAAGTGCTATTATTCTTTTCTTTCATTTCTCTTTTAATATCATCTAGTCCTTCCATGAGCTCATCTCCTTCTTCTCATACTTTACTCAATATAGCCAGTAATGATCAAACTCACACTTCTCTGATTTTCTTTTCCAATCTCTTTCTTTAGAGGCACAGGCTCAATGGGCTTGCATTCTACCTTTCAAGATTTCAAGATTGACTATTAGATTTCTGGCTTCAGCACTTGGGTGTCCGACAATCCCTTTTCTACGTAATGGAGTGCAAGAGTTGGAGCAGTGTTAGAGGAGTGAACACGAATTAGGTAGGCACACGTTGAGTATAAAATGTCACTGAGATGTTTAGGAAGAGCTATGAAAAGGCAATTGTATATGTGATCTAAAAGAGATATGTGAGTTGAAGACGTGTAATGTGATGCAGCC
This sequence comes from Equus caballus, assembly GCF_041296265.1. NCBI lineage: Eukaryota > Metazoa > Chordata > Mammalia > Perissodactyla > Equidae > Equus > Equus caballus. The sequence continues at coordinate 97,308,158 of NC_091686.1, forward strand.
CTGTTCACTTGACGTAGCACAGCACTTTTAGGTGAAGAAGGCAGATGTTTGGATTCACTCAGGATTGTTCTTTTACAAAGGAGGTAAAATGGGAAGGACAGAAGGTGAAGGAATATATGTAATTGCCTATCAATTTTGTGATAGGCATGATTCTAAGAAGAACCCAAAGAATCCCATCCTTGGTGTAGCTGTGATTAGGTTGCTTTATGTGGCAAAGATTACGGGATTCTGCAGGTCTAATTAAGACCTTAATCAGTTTGACATTGAGTTAAAGGTAGATTAACCTGGGTAGGACCTCAGCAAACCATATTTGCTCAATCTGTGGATCCTATAACAGAGGGCTTAGGCCTTCCCCGAATTCAAAGATGCTTTCCTGTTGGCCTTTAAGAAGCAAGCTACTATGAATGCTATATATGCAAAGAAATGATTTCTGCTAATAACCTCATGAGCTTGCAAGAGGATCCTTGGCTTCAGATGAGGTCACAGAACTGATTGCAGCCTTATGAAAGCCCTAGCAGAGGAGTCACATAAATTGTGCTGGGTACCTGACTCATGGACATGGTGAGATAATAACTGCTTCTTGTTTCAAGCCTCTAAGTTTGTGGTACTTTATTATACAGCAATAGAAAATGAAAACAGCATATATGGGTGTTATTAAATGGTTAAACTTTGAGTCTGAGTTAAATAAGGAGGAAAGTAAAGGCAGGAGCAGGCTAACAAGATGTAGTTGGAGGAGTTAATGTGCTGTTGGTCCTGATGAGGTTGAAGAGCAGTTACTTAAGCACACAAATAGAGCACATTGTGGTCAAAAACAGTGATATTTTTATGCAATGAATTTCTATAGTTAATATGGACCTGAATCAAAGTGCATAAGCAATTGGACTAGATTGAAAGACTCCAGGCACTGGGTAGCTGGGTGCTCTGCTTGGAATCTCAAAAAGCTGAAATTAAGAAATCGGTTGACCTATGTTCCTTTCTGGAGCCTGGAGGGGGCAGGGTCCTCTTTCAAGCTCATGTGGTTCTTGGTAGAATTTAGTTAGTTTCCTGCAGATGTAGGACTGAGGTCCCCGTTTCCATACTAGCTATCAGTCGGGGACCACTTTCATCTCCCAAAGTCTGCCCTCGGTTCTTTGCCATGTGACTCCCATAGGCGGTTCACAAAATGACTGCTTTTCTCTGTGACAGCAGGATCCCTTCTCTCTGATTTCTTCTTTGCCTCTAGTTAGCTACAACAGTCTTGTCTAAGGGAATGTAGTCACAGGAATGATTATCCCATCACCATTTGCCTCATAACACAACCTAACCACAGGAGCTGTTATCCCAAAACAGTCACAGGTACAGGGGCACTCAAGTGCTAGAGTCATACAAGAGGTGAACACTAGGGGGCAGGTTGGGTCTGGGCCACTTTAGAATTTTGCTTACAGCAATTATCAGAGATCAAGAAAACAAGAATATTCATTCAGTTTTTGTGGATTATATATTGGTAAAAAAATATTCCTGGAAATAAGCTTTGTTTCAAAATTCTTAAATTTTTCATATCATTTGATCAATACTTCCATATTTTGAATTATTCAGCAGAAACAGTCTGCTATGGTACCCTTTGAACTGTTTTGTAAAATATAAAATAAGATTAAAAAATTGTTCAAGGACATGTGATTGATTATATGGAGTTTAGTACTATAGAGTAATGGAAATTATATTTTCAATATTTTCAATATTTGACCAATGCTAACTAAAAAAAGTCAGAGTAAACAATGTGTTTTTTAATTATGCAAAGGGAAATGTTGGTAAATAATTGTTTTATTTGGCAGTATTAATGGCCACTTGTTTAAATCCTTTAAGTTGTTTTCTAAATTTTAAAATTCAAAAATACTATAATATTAATTGTTAGGCTGTTTTAAAAAGATAGTTTGGCTGTATTGCACAAAATACAATTAACACACACACTATATTTCTAAGCAATTGCACGAAAATATAATTTATAGTTGTTTAAAAATTATTTTAACTGAAAAACACCAGCACATTGTTCTTTCACGTTGTGTACTACAAATACTCTATGAATACATACATTGCCACAAAGAAAGTTTTAAGTTGTGGAGTGAATTAAGGGCAAATTTCTTGGTAAGTCATTATCAATGCCTTTCTAACAATTAGGGAAAGCTCTCAGTATGTCATGCTTTGTGAATTCTTAGATGTCCTCCAGGTTGTGAAGATTCATTTTAGCAAAGAAAGTTTTTGCATGAAATACACTTACCCATATTAATTGCCTTAGTACATAGATTCCCGCATCAGAGGAGCATTCTACTGACTTACACTCTAAGTATAAACTCTAAGTATAAAATTACTTTGTCCTTGGAATAAGAAATTAGTTCATTCTAAATCAATGACTTAATTAAGAGCATTTAAGTATGAAAAAGCAGCAACTCTATACAGGTTTGGGCTTTGGTGAATTTCTGAAATAAAATAAGTATAGAGTACTGATACAGACTTAAAATTCAGTTTTGACTGGGGTTCTAAGGTATATTTGGGGTTTGTGTTGACCAGATGGATTATAATACTCATCAAACTACTGAGCAAAAATGAGAAGGTGCCTTGATGAGAATGCTTTTTATCATTCCCAACATCTGCATTGCTAATCTGTCTCAATTATATACATATAGAGTTGGGTCAATATTTTGCATCTCAAAAATCCTTTATAATTTCAAATGTATCTGATAGTTCATACGAACAGTTATGTTTTTAAATGAGACAATCATTGTCTAACTGGCATATTTCAATTTCCACTGAGATGTGCCAATTAAGTAGAATCCACTATAGACCATAATATCTCCAACAGAGAATTTATGGACTATCAACTGAACACAGTGGTTTTGAAGCAGCATATCCTTAAGTTCATTTCCCAAAATGACTTTCACCAAGTGGGGTCGTGCTCAAATGCACAAATTGCACTTAAACTAAAACATATATTGTCATTGGTGGTGCTTTGTTTACTTCTAAGTTCGATGTCCTCCTGTTTTATACAGGCAAAGGTAACAACGCTAGAGTATTGGAATGATTTTTGACCCATTGCATTTGTATGTAAGGTATCAAGAACACTGTACTAACATCTGAAGGTGCCTGAGAAGCAATACAAGATATCATCTTCACTTTAAATGTCCAAACCAGCCATCCAGTGATAAGTCTGTCCATCTGTCCATCCATCTATCTATCTATCTATCTATGTGACTATCTATCTATCAATCTATGATTCTATCTATTCTTTGTTCTATGTATGGCAGTTTTATGATCAACTGTGAAGATGATTTCTACAGGATATTAGTGATACTGAATTTCAGATAAGGTTGTCCTATATTTTCCTCTTTTAAAATAGAGTCATTGAAATGTCCTTTTAAGCTTAATATAAAATGTCAAATTTATAAGTATAAAGTCAAGGACATTTAGAGTTTAATATAAAAGTGAATAAAGGCTTACTATTGTAGCATGTGACAGGATTTCTTTCCTCTTTAAGGCTGAATGATATTCTATTGTATGTGTAAACTATGTTTGGTGCTAGTGTAATAGGCCAGTCACAAAGAGAAATATTGTATGATTCCACTTACATGAGGCACTAATGTAGCCAAATTCGTAGAAACAGAAAATGGATGGTGGTTGCCAGGGACTGGGAGGTGGGCGGAAAAGGAAATAAGGTTTCAGTTTTGCAAGATGAAAAAGTTCTGGAGATGTGTTTCACAGCAATGTGCGTATACTAACACTACTGAACTGCACGCGCATAAATGGTTAAGAAGGGAAATTCTATGTTACGTGTTTTTTATCACAGTAAATAAACGCAAAACAAGGTAAAAATTTACTGAATTCTCCCGTGAGTCTGGGGATTATAACCTGTACTTTACCAGGGATACTCGTGTTTGCATGTATAGATTCATAAAATGTGCCCATTGCCAAGTTTTACTGTCAGATTTTGGAACTTCTTAGTCTCTGTTTTTCTTTCCCCCATAAGTTTCACTTTCTTCTCCTAGTGTGTATTATTACCTTCATTTTTCTCTTATAAAAAGAAAATTAAAAAAATATAAATTTTATATAAAAATGTTTATAAAAGATTATATGTTTTATAAATGTTTAAAAAGTAATTTGGTCAACAGTTTCTCATTTTAAATAGATGGTTAGTTTCAAAAATCTTGATCATAAATTGGTCCAAATTTAACTTAATACGATTACATTATCTGATTGGGGACATACATCAATCTTCGATATCTCTGTGATTGCTCCTTTTTCATTTTTAACACACTGAAAAATTTTACTAAAAATATCTTACAAAATAGTGCTTTATATAAATGATCCTCTTGTGTATGGAAACTCTTTGAAATTCAATTTGGAATTTTGTCTTTTTAACCTTTTATTTTGGAATTCTAATAGTGACTTTGATAAGCTCAGCCATTGCTTTATAGTGATGATTTATGTTTTAGCATTATGACCTCGTTCTAATGAATTGCAGCTGTTAGTGTAAAGAAAAAATATGTTGATTTCTGAGTTCCACCCCTAGAAAGCCTCAATCTGTACTCTTGGAGGGGATCCAAGTAATTTGACTATGTAAAAATTTTGATATCAGTGATCTAGAATCCTGCTTTCAGAAACTGTCACCTCTTCATATGTAGGGATAAAAGAACCTTAAAACTAATCGCCATTGACATATTTATGGACATAGCATGACATAAAATAAAATTAAGCATTCAATAAAAATGCATTATTCTCAGATAATCTAGATCTTCTTCAACTTCAGGATAAGAAAACACAAGTTCCCTTAAATATATATCTCAGCTGTATTTTCCACCCCAGCCTCTCTCTCTAGACCCTTCTTCTGCTAATTCATAGGAAGCTATGATATATGTTTCTAGATACAAGCCACGTGACTTGAAAAACTTTTTTGTACACAGAAAGAGAAAACAGTTAAGAAAATTCATACCTCAGAAGTCATACATTTAAAATATAACTATAAAACAACTTCTTTCATAATTAAACTTAGAACTTATAAAATATCAATATAAGATTTAGTGAAAGTGGCCATTTTAGCTAAGTTCTGAATTTTAAGAGTGAACATGGTAATACCTTAGCATGTCTCTCAAAACCTGAACTTACCTACTCCACTGGCCTTTTCACAAATTCTCTATAATTATTATTTCAATTACATCAATCAAAATCAAAATCTTTCTAATCTTTTTTACTCTCTATATTCCTGGGATTCCATACTTAATCCTTATGACATAAATCCAAGTCCTAGCTCAAATTGTCCTTGTCCAGGGCGCTCTTAAGATGTTTATGCTGTTTTTCCCTCCCCATTTATGCTTTCCCAAGAAGCGAACCTGCAAGTGGGAGGGGAAGGTCTCTGTCTCTGTCTCTGTCTCTCTCTGGGCCAGTTCTGCCTGAGGCTGTCTTAGTCGTCTCTAATGTCCTTTGCTGTTTAGAAATAAATCGTTTTTATCTTAAACTAGGGTTTCTCTAATGTCTCTTGTGAATTTATGCAGTTAGAAATACGCAAATGCACTACAAAATGCAATACAATTTGCCTTTAACTAAATAATTATTGGATTTAGTTTTTTTAAGAAAATTAGTTCATTGTGGCTCTGGGTGGTAAATCTAGTAATAGCATATAAATTTAAAGTTGTATGAGAAACATCCTATTTAAATCCTGATGCTCTGTGACTATATATGTAAAACTCATTTACATGTAACTTGTTAAGTCTAAATTTGAGAACTTTATTGGATATACAGCATGGGTCAAATGACTCAGCTGGCCCCAAGCTCTGATTGGCCCAGAGTTGTAGTTCTGTAGTTGTTATCATGTTGTAGGTCATCTCTTATCCTTCTAATTAATAGTGACACCACCACCGCCATCAGAATACAACTTACATCTTGTGTGAGAATGTTCTTCCAATGATTAGTGTGTCCGTCTTTGGTCTCAAAAATGAGTCTTTTGTGTTTTCTGTATCAAAGATTTTACTTTGTTTCTGTGGAAAGTTTTTTTTGTTGGTTCAAATTCAGTGACATAACCACTCAGATTAAATAGGTTTGAGGCAGAGTCATGAGGTAGACCATGGGCATTTTAGGAAATAGGCTTTCTCCAACACTACACAGCTAGAAGTAGTGATCCTTTTGTGGACACGTGAGCAACGACTCTGCTCTTTCTTCTAATAAAGTCATGACCTTGCTAGTGGTAAGTTTAGTTCAGGAATCAGGAGAGCCCAGTGTGTGAAAAAAGTCCTTTAAACTGAAGTATATGAATTGTAAATATATACTATATATTCATATAACACATTGGTATATGGAATGTTAAAACATTTTGTTCAGCAATTCTTGAGGGAAGGCTGGATATATTTCTTCTAGTATTGCTTAATAACTACTTGTTTCTTGACAGTTTATTTTTAAAATCTTTTTTTTTTTTTTTGAGGAAGATTAGCCCTGAGCTAACATCTGCCACCAATCCTCCTCTTTTTGCTGAGGAAGATTGGCCTTGAGCTAACATCTGTGCCCATCTGCCTCTGTTTTATATGTGGGACGCGGCCACAGCATGGCTCGACCAGCAATGTGAAGGTCCACACCCCGGATCCAAACCAGCAAACCCTGGGCCACCGAAGTGGAAAGTGCGAATTTAACCACTGTGCCGCCGGCTGGCCCCTAACATCTTTTTAATGAATTATTGGAGATGCCATAATAAGTTTTAGGAATAATTTGGGAAAACCCATAACAAATTTCTTTCACTTTTAAACTATAAGAATATTTATTAGAGTAGCTTCTGAGTCTGTAGTGTACGTACTTTGTTCCTATTTGTCTACCTACATACGTCTGATGCTGCTTGTCAGGGGATATGTTTTTGTTGTAATACAACTTTTGTATTGAACTTTCATGTAACAATGCAGAGTATCAACAAGATTGATCGAGAGTATACGCCGAAGTCATTCCTACATCAGACACCTAGCAGTGATGTAAATGTTGACAAAGACAACTATAAACCACATAAATATACCCAGGAAACACAAATGAGTTGAATTCCCAGCTTAACATCCTATTATCTGAATCCCCAAAATACTCTCAGCAATTCTAATGCAACTATCACAAAGGTAAATAAGGGGGAAAATAAAGGTTAAGTTGGAGTGCTGTTTTAATCAATTGCAATATAAACTATCTTGATTTTGCCTATTTTACACAAAAGTACGACCACGTGAACACATTGCTAGGGTCCCTCCAAGGCACTTGGAAGGCATCGAAAAAGCGAGGAACGCTGATACTTTAAGCTTCCTAAGGATCTCGGTGAATCTATCTCTGGCTCTGAGTACAAAATCCTGTGGTATATTAAGAATTTGCTGTCTTGCTCAGATATCAGAGAACTCTGCCTTGCACGTCGACCCACCAGGGTTATCTTTTTTGACTTTACTTTAAATAGCTTTTTTTTAAACTAATTTATTTAGGAACTGAAAAAAGTGTATGTGCATGTGTGTGTGTCTGTATTTCCTTCTGATCTATAGCTTACCTGAAATGCCACAGCCCTTAATTAGGGACTTTATTGAATGACCTGTCTATTTTCTCAATATTCTCCAAGGAATGTGTTCCTGCCTTTGTTTTAACAATAATCATTGGAACACTTTCTCTCTGATTTAAAATGCATCCTGCTCTCCTATGAATAGAGGACATACCTGTCATTCTGCCTGTAATTCCGGAGACTGGCTAGCTGTGCCACACGGAGACTTCCAAGTTCAGGCTGCACAGACAATGTACTTTTGAATATTTGATTGACTAGTGTCTAAAAGCTACCAAGTAGTATTTTTCTTTTTTTTTTTTTAAAGATTGGCACCTGAGCTAACATCTGTTGCCACTCTTCTTTTCTTTTGTTTGTTTCTTCTTGTCCCCAAAGCCCCCAGTACATAGTTATATATTCTAGTTGTAGGTCCTTCTGGCTCTGCTATGTGGGATGCTGCCTCAGCATGGCTTGATGAGTGGTGCTAGGTCCACGCCCAGGATCCAAACCGGCAAAACCCTGGGCCGCGGAAGCCGAGCACGTGAACTTAACCACTCAGCCACAGGGCCGGCCCCCTAAGTAGTATTTCTATATGTTTTACTCTCCCAGAAGAACTTCTAATAATTCACCTAGAGCAGGAATAACTCTTGATTTTTCTAGTCCATACCTGTTGGTAAGTCAACTTTCAGTTTCAATTTTTCAGTTTCACTTTTTCAGTCCTGTTGGCCTTATTTAACTCTAAGACAGTTTCGTTAGTGCTAGCAAATTAGAGCACAGGACACAAACTGGTGGTACAGCAGCTTTTGTTCGTAAATGCCAAGCACCTCCTCACCCTTCTTCTGGCAATGGATGTAATGCACCTGACAATATAGGTGGGCATGTGATTTAAGATGAGCCAATCATAGTGTTCTATATCTGTGGCTACAGTGACAAGCTCCAATCAGGGAAGGTGACGTTAACTAGACAAATTCATTTGTTCTTCAGCAATATTTATTGAAGACCTATTATGTGGCAGATGCCGTGCTAGTCATTGTGGTTAGAACGGTGAGTAAAACAGACATAGTGTTTGCTTTAATGGGCATTAAAGCCTAATGTTGAGGAGGACACAGGTATGAAGATTGATAGTACATATTAGGGAGATTTCATCAATAAAGGAGGCCTGAGGTTTCTAAAAAAGAAATGATGTTAGGGAGTAGACAGAATAATGCTCCAAAGACAACAATCTCCTACTCCCCAGCACCTATGAATATGGTACCTTACATGGCAAAAGGGACCTTGCAGAAGCCATTGAATTAAGTATTTTGAGCTGGAGAGATTATCCTGGATCATCCAAGTGTGCCCAATATAATTGCAAGAGTCCTTATAAGAAGTAACAGAAGAATCAGCTTCAGAGAAGGCAATGCGATGACGGAAGCAGAGGGCCAGAGTCGGAGAGACAGATTCGAAGATGTTAACCTGCTGCCTTTGAAGATGGAGAAGGGACCATGAGCCAAGGAATCCAAGCATCCTCTGGAAACCAGAAAAGCCAACAAATGGATTCTTCTCTAGACCCTTCAGAAGGAAGCAACGTTCCCAAAATCTCGATATTAGCCCTGTGAGACTGACATGGACTTCTCCCTTCCAGAACTGTAAGATAATACATTTGTGTTGTTTTAAGCCACTAAGTTTGTGGTAATCTGTTACAGCAACAATAGAAAACTAATACATATAGCCAAGATCTAAAAAACTAGGGCAGAATTAACTTGTCAAAGAGAAGAGGAAAGGAGAGTCTATGCAGAGGGAGAAGATCCTTCGACAAGAGGCAGTGTCCATGTAAGAAGATTGAAAAAAGAAAAGTTCCTGTTTGGGGGGAAAAGATAAAGGAAACATCCTGAAAGAAGTTGGAAAGGGGAGAAGTGGCCTTATAGCAAAGGGTTCTCTGGCCAAGTTCAGGATTCTAGGAGGCCATGGATGCATTTTAATAGGAGACTATGAATGGGACATAATGGGACTTGCAAATTGAAAATATTTCTCCAACTTCACTCTGGAGAATTATTTGAGCGTGTGTGTGTGGGAGGGGGGAGTCTTGGGGGGTCACTTCAAGTCTGGAGAGTTATTAAGTTGGGGTGTGGAGTGGGAGATACTTCAGGTCGGCCATTTACAAACCGTTGGAAAAATTCAGGCAACAGACAGCAGCTGGCCTGAGTGGAAACGCTCCAAGTGCATGGAGGTTGACATATCCAGGAGGGGTTTGGAAGATAAAATTCACATGTGGGATGTGTGGGGCTGTGGATGTGTGGAGGACATTCTCCTCACACATTTTATAATTTTATATGGTAACTTGTCAAAGCTGAGAGAAAGGTTCTGGAAGGCTCCTATGGCTGTGGTGGAAGGTTGCTAGCATTTGGAGAGAATTAAACAGCACCAAACCAGAACAAGAGGAGGGAGGCACGGAACGAGAGGAGAGATGGAGTGAAAAAGAGAGAGAGAGTGATAGAGAAACAGAGATAGGTCAGTTTACACTCTGAATCAAGAGGTCCCTGAAACAAAGTCTACCTGTGCACTTCCCATATTTTGATCAGATGAACCAAAAACTTTCCCTTTGTTTTTACTTTTGTTTTTTAGTTAGGTTTCCACAACTAGCTCCTGACGAACAAACACTCATGCAACACAGATTCAAAATAAAGTTTCCAAACATAAATGGATTTATAGTTAACAAGCTCAGTAGACAGAAACCATCTTCTAGATGGTTGTGCCTAGACTCCTGGCTAAATGTAAAATTGTACAGAGAGGGTTTTGACCCCTCTTAGAAGTTGCAGGTGTGACAGCTAAGAGGAAGACAGTTCTGCCCCTCTGGAGAAGCTGATGTGCCTGCACTCCTCTCAACTGCTGAGCGAGCACCATGCTGATTCCTGCCACCAGGCATGTCTTTCAGACTCCTTTGATTCACAGTAATTGATGTAATCTCGTTACAATTTCTCCTTTTTTGTTGTTGTTGTTGAGGAAGATTGGCTCTGAGCTAACATCTGTTACCATTCTTCCTCTTTTTGCTTGAGGAAGATTGTCCCTGAGCTAACATCTTTGCCAATCTTCCTATATTTTGGATGTGGGACACTGCCAAGCATGGCTTGATGAGCGGTGTGTAGGTCTGCACCTGGGATCCCAACCCGCAAACCCTGGACCACCAAAGTGGAGCACATAAACTTAACCACTAAGCCACAGGGGTGGCCTCTCATTAAATTTTTTTTTAATTTTATTTATTTGTTAATTTTATTAATTTTATGTTTTTTGAGGAAGATTAGCCCTGAGCTAACAGCTGCCGCCAATCCTCCTCTTTTTGCTAAGGAAGACTGGCCCTGAGCTAACATCTGTCCCCATCTTCCTGTACTTTATATGTGGGATGCCTGCCACAGCATGGCTTGCCATGCAGTGCATAGGTCCACACCTGGGATCCGAACCGGCGAACCCCAGGCTACCAAAGCAGAATGTGTGAACTTAACCGCTTTGTCACTGGGCTGGCTTCATTACAATTTCTTAATCTAAGTATTTTAAGTGTTACCTCCATTAATATATTCAAGATTACTTAAAGCCAGTTACCTAGAATTTTCCTGTCAGCAGTTAGATAATTTTGTGGGCATAACTAGTCTTCTTTTAGGCTCTTGTGGTCTAATGTGGGGGCAGATGGTAAGAACAAGAAGGAATATGCAATGGGCCTTTTGTGTGTGTGTGTGATTGGAAGGTTTTGTTTTTAATTGTGGTAAAATGCACATAACATAAAATTTACTGTCTTTACCGTTTTTAAGTGTACAGTTCAGCAGTGTTAAGTACATTTACACTGTTGTGCAACTAACCTCCAGAACTCTCTTCATCTCCCAAAACTGAAACTCTATCCCTGTTAAACAACAGCTCCCCATCCCCAGCTCTTGGCAGCCAGCATTCTACTTTCCGTCTCTATGAATTTGACTACTCACGGTACTTCAAGTGGAATCATAGAATATTTGTCTTTTTGTGACTGGCTTATTTCACTTAGCATGAAGTCCTCAAGATTTGTCCTGTTGTAGCATATGTCAGAATTTCCTTGCTTTTTAAGACTGAATAATATTCCATTGTCGTATGACGTCCATGTCATAGACATTTGGGTTCTTTCCAACTTTAGGCTATTGTAAATAACGCTGCTGTGAACGTGGGTGTATACACATACCTCTTTGAGACCCCACTTTCAGCTCTTTGGGATATATACCCAGAAGTGGAATTGCTGGATCATATAGTAGTCTGTTTTTTAAGTTTTTGAGGAATCACCATACTGCTTTCCATGGTGCCTGTGCCATTTTACATTCCCACCAACAGTGCACAGGGGTTCCAGTTTCTCCAAATTCTCACCAACACTTGTTATCTTCTGTTCTTTTGATAATACATATCCTAATATGTGTGAGGTGGTATCTGTTTGTGGTTTTTATTTGCATTCCCCCAATGATTTGTGATATTGAGCATCTTTGGCCATTTGTATATCTTCTTTGTTGAAATTTCTGTTCAAGTCCTTTGTCCATTTTTTATGGGTTTTTTGTTGTTGTTGTTTAGTTGTAGGTGTTTTTTGGTTTTATCATAGCTTTGTTAGGCTTCAGTTTTAAAAGAAAAAAGCAATGGGCCTATTTTTTGATTCTAGCCCGAACTCTTAGAAGTGATACTTTTTGACAATCATAAATTAATGCTTAGTAATATGACTATATTTTCAAATATATAGCATTTATTTTATTAGAAAATTCCCAAGGCCCTAATCCCAAAATTAACCATAGATAACATTTGCTGTGCATACTATAGATTGTATCATAATGCCTAATATGTTATTTTTACTAGAGTTCATACGTGCATATTGGTGTGTAATCTGCCTTTCAATTATATGTCAAATATTTTCTACTTCATTGAAATTATCCTACTGCATCACTTTATATCTTGTGCTTTTTGCAACAATTTTCAAATAATACATGTTGAATGTTGAAAAAACAGAAAACATTAGTACTTTCTTAGCACAGCAGGCAGCGTGTCAGTCTCATAATTTGAAAAAATAGAAAATCTTGATCATCAACATTCCACTGCAGAGGTAATTGCTGTTAACATTTGGTATATTTCCTTCTCGACATGTTACTGCATGTGCATACACAGTGTATTACACACAAGTATTGCAAAATTTGGATGATATTGCATAAAGTGTTTTGTACATATTTTATTCACATAGCCTAAATTTCTGTAGCAACAGATGGACATTAACAGCTTCATTTTTATGGTTAATATTCCAGTTTCAGATGTGCTATAATTTATTCAATGTTGCCTATCATTGATCATGTAAGTTTCTGTAAATGTTTTGATATTACAAACAGTGCTATAATGAGTATCCTGGTAACTCTCTCTTTGTGCTTACATTCACATAGGTGTAAATTCTGAATCAAATTTTGTGAAAAATTATGTTTGGCTTTGATCTTAAATTTTATGTGAAAAACAGGAATAGTCTCTTTTCTCCTTCTATTCTCATTTAAGTGTTCTGTTTAGAGGATTTTATAGAGCTTTACTTAATTATGTTTTGCTCATTACAATACCCGAATGACTCTTAAAAGTTATATCTTCATCTGAAGCTGATGTCAACACTGAAAGCAACATTGAAGAGTGTTACACTCTGGAGTGCCATTTAAATGTCACTAGTTTTTTTTTTTTAACATTGGCTTTAAAGGATTAATGGTGTTTTTAAAAGATTTCCTAGTGTTACTTTAGCCCCAGATGTAGATATATAAATACACATCTAATAGAATTGATTAAGGCATCAGTCTTCTAATTTGATAACTTCAACAACAGAACAATGCCTATTTCTACTTTGGATGATTTATACTCTATATATTTTGTTACATGCTCCTAGTACAATACTTGCCCATGTCACCACTGTTGATAGCAGGTTGTAGCATAGGCTGCAAAATGCTCCTCAATAACCACTGTCCCCTCTTCCATAGTCATAGCATACTTACCTGTACATGTGGTCACTCAGAATAAAGACAGTATTTCCAGCCACTTTCAGGAAACAATCATAAGTTTAAACTGTGACAAGAAGAATGTCAGTGGAAACTGTGAGTGCAAACTCTAGGAAGTGTCTCAGCAAGAGTGTGTCTTTCTTCTCTCTGTTCTGTCTTCTTGTCAACATCAATAGGAATTTTAGTAACTGGAGCTGGAGAAGCCATTTGGAACCCTTTGTGGATGGAGGCTGCACACAAAGGTGAAAGGATGTAGAAGGAACATGAGTCCCTGACACTGCAGAGTGAACACTTACCTGGACTTTTACATAGAAGAGAAGTAAACACCGATTTTGTGGTTCTGTCAGTCATAGCTTAAATTAAACCTTTCTATATATAGGGGAAATACAAAACATTTCTTTCTAATACCTAACTTAGGCAAGGATTTTTATCAATTTTGAAAAGGTAAGGGTGAAAAACATACATATACACTGCATGTGTGCATATGTCTATATGTAAATAGATATATATACTTTTATTATTTGAAATAAAAATATATAGGGAAAGATAACTGCAAAGTTCTCAAATAATTTATATTCTAAGTATAAGATATAAAGGCATGATACAAATTTAGATATAATGCAACTGTGAGATGCTAGCATAACTATAACTTTAAGGCAAGACATTTTTAATCTACAAGGTTGTCATTTTAATATTATAAACACATATATAACTGTGACTATTTGCCATGAATAACATTATTTTCTGTAGATATTAAGTTTTGTTTTTATTTTAGACGATGAAAATACCCTGGTGCCATCATATTCTTTATGCAGCGGTAATATTCAAAGGCTTAAAATACAAATATAAATTTAAACCTGCCAAACTTTAAGATTCTCCTTGAGTTTTGAAGGAATCTTTTAAGAACTAACTTGGGAGATGCTGTAGAAAGCTTTTGAAATATAAACACTCAATTTTGGTCTATTTTCTGAGGCCGGAATCTTGCTATAAAAGAATTTCACATTTACCCCAGTGGATGTGTTAGTGAATGCAGAATAAAGCCTTTTCTTACCTGCCACCGTTTACTTTGTTATTGCCTATTCAAAATTATTCACTGCTATAATTCCTGGAATGAGACACCATTTTTACACTATTAGAAAACTTTCAAGGGCACTCAATATAGTTAAAATGGAACTTTGCTAAGAGTTTGGCTTTCTGCAAAGTTAAACCCTCTAACTAACTCATTCATTTGAAGAAGAAGAATAACGAGCCTGGCTGGAAAATTAGGATTCTATAAATTCGCAGAAAAAATTAAGTTCTACTTTTGATGATTAAATCATTGCTTATTTCTAAAATAGTGTGTATCTACCACAGGGCTATTCATTTTCCTGTATTTTGTTTAGTGGCGTAGAACACCTATTGCCAAACTTCTTCCTTAGCACTCTCAACTCTAATAAGATGAATGTAAGGAACGAAGAGGTTGTTAGGAAAAACATATGTAAGTAAGCAAGGGTTTATTTGAGGAAAATGAACAAAAATAGAAAGGACTAACAAGAGAACAGTAAAAATCTAAAGACCTAGAACCCAAGACAGAATTTTGGTATCCAAGGGTCAGGGTAACAGTAAAAATGGCATTTCAAAAATTTGACCCTGAACTAATTGCCACTGAACTTGTTTCATTTCTAAGTGTGAATGTGCAAATTCTGAAAAAGTTTATTAAAGAAAAATTAAATCAATGTTGAATGATTTATTCTTATTTAAATTTGTCCTAATGTATATGTGGGTCGCCAGCACCACAGCGTGGCCAACTGCAAGTGATGTAGGTCCATGCCCAGGCCACCAAAGCAGGTGTGCCGAACCTAACCACTAGGGCACAGGGCCAGCCCCAGTAGTGCTTCTTGATGGTCTGGAAATCAGGAAATCTGGCTCATTCAACTGTGTGACCTCAGACAAGTTACTCAATCTCTCGGAATTTAAGTTCTTATCTGAAAAAGGAGAGTGTTGGACTGGAGAAGCTGTAAAGTATATTCCAAGTCTAAATTTTTACAAATCCATTCATAAAATATTTGTGAGTTCAGAATCAAAGATCTGGGGGCTAGTAATAATTTTGAACTTAAACAGGGGTGATTTGTGTATTTACACCAATTTTGTTTCATGGGAGTCATACAAAACAGATTTTTCATATTCTCTTAAAAACTTAAAAAATCAAAATCATTATAGTTTATTGCCATTCTTAATTGTATACTCAATATCAGCAAACTTCAAAAAAACCATTTATCTTTTATAATAAGAGATAGACACAGGAAGGCAGTAAAACAACAATTAAATTTAGAAGAAGGATAATTGTCTGATTTTTCTGAGGTTTATATTTACATAAAATAAATTTATGTGTTAAATTATTGGGAGAGACTGCAATTAACAGAACATTGAATGCAATAAAAATGTTGGCATTTTGGATGAAATTTAATTAACAATCCATTTATAGGGCACCAGGCAAAATATTTATTAATTAATTATCAATTAATTAATTATCAAATTTTTATCAAATAATTAATTAATTATCAAATGTTTCAAATGCCAATGTATATTTTATTATTGTTGTTAAAAGTATGTCAAATACCATCTTGTACTCCAGGAGCTTTTCATTTAAGATGTTTTGCTTGTCGAGAACATGTAGGAACCAGGGAGATAATGTAAATAAGATTGGCTGACACACAGTGCTGGGCACTCTATATTGAACACAGGAAGTCTGAAGTGGGCAGTCGCTCTTGCTTTAGCTTACTGCTTCCATGAAGGAATGTGAACTTTATGGTGATGAATGGACAGATTTTCAAGAGGAAACAAAAATCTGTATTTGACATGCAGAATTCTGACAAAAAAGTGGGCTAATAATGAAAAACAGCCATAATGAGAAATACAAACCCAAACCGATATAAGTCAAACAAAATGCACCTGTGAAAAATGTTATTCTCCCAGAATTAATGTAAACCTCTAAAATAACTCAAGATTTTTTTTTTTTTTTGAGGAAGATTAGCCCTGAGCTAACATCTGCTTCCAGTCCTCCTCTTTTTGCTGAAGAAGACTGGAACTGAGCTAACATCCATGCCCATCTTCCTCTACTTTATATGTGGGACACCTACCACAGCATGGCGTGCCAAGTGGTGCCATGTCTGCACCCGGGATCTGAACTGGCGAACCCCGGGCCGCTGAAGCAGAACGTATGCACTTAACCGCTGCACCACTGTGTCGGCCCCTTAAGATTT
Organism: Equus caballus; assembly: GCF_041296265.1. NCBI lineage: Eukaryota > Metazoa > Chordata > Mammalia > Perissodactyla > Equidae > Equus > Equus caballus. Next base: position 97,324,900 of record NC_091686.1, read on the forward strand.
CTTTAAAAATACATAGACAATGAAGTAATTAGGCAGTGAACATTTTCAAGGTGGTTGATAATAGAGTTTGAATCTGAATATAAAACCTACAATTTAGATAAAGTAGAATTTCCAGATAGCATTCATAGAAATTTTGAGTATCTTATAGCTTTTGGTAAAGAAAAGTCCAAGTGACATAACTTGGGGACCCTCAACTCAGTTAAGTATAGTGGCTGTGATCAGAAACGAAAAGAACAAGAGAAAGTCTATCAAACTGAGGGTGTTCTATCTTGGAAGTATCTTCACAACGCCACAGTGATGGAGTGTGTAAAGGCATGGGTTAGAGGGGAATGGCACAAAAAGGAGACTACTGCTACAGAGATAGACTAGCATAAGGAAATGATTAGCAGGAAGAAAAAGAAGTAAGATTCTACAATTTCTTCTATTTGCACAAATCACTCAGTTTTTCTCTCTCCCTCGTTACTTGTTGTTCTAATGTTATTAACACTCAAAATCCTGTGTATTTTTAGTGTGACAGTGTTATATTCTCAGTTCAACATTTTTCCACTCTGCTTAGATTATTGCACAGGCATTAATATTACTATTTTTAAATAAGGCATTCTGAGTTGATAGATGTGTGCTCTGACCTTTGTGCTCTGCCGGTACACGTACAAAGGTCATGCCAGCCAGAGTCTAAGATAAAGGAAGCGGCACACTCTACAGTGTGATGAGTGATGTCAGGGTGCTGACACTACACAGATAGCAGGTCAGAGGCAGGTCCACAAAGTTGATTGGAAGCCAGAGATGTGTTCTCAATGAACATGAGAGATGGAGATGTTCAGAGGGAACCAAGGGTCGCAAATCTGTCAGCAGGTTGACAGAGGTGCACAAGGGGTAATCCAGTGTCACAGGTATCCATCGGAGATGAAAGCACAGGTGTTACCTTCTCAGTAGGGAAGCAGTGTCATTCAATCTGCCTTGCTCAAAAAAATTCTGTTTTTCTAGTTGGGGAAAAATAGGCTTTTTGGGGATTTGTTCAATTTTTTTGTTCTCTGGACACTTCTTTTTAACAAATGAGCAATTTTTCTCTACAAATTTCTGATCAAGTCTATTTTGAGCTCATAAAGAAGTCATTTAAAGCTGATGGATATTACATACTGAACTTGTTTCCTCAAAAAATATGGCTGGATGATAAGGATCATATCAAATATGTACACAAATGGGTAAAATAAATATAATTTTTCAAAACTATTTTAATAAATAGCATTGATAAATATTCAGCTTTAAATAAATCAATGCCAACAATCGGCTATATATTTATAATGGAAATGATCTTACGAGACATGAGGGAAGATCTGTACCCTCACTGACGAGTGCACAGCTTCCTTCCTCTTCGTTGTTTTGGCAATGGCTATCTTCTGCTATTTCCCCTTAAAAGTCTAGTCTCTGCGGACTTTTTTCTTTTTTTCATTAATTACATATACTCTGCATCATTTCAATTTCTTACTCTCACTTCCTCCTTCCTTTCAACCTATAAACTTGATACTCTGTCCTTTAAAAACTGTTGATGAAAATAATCCATAACCAATCTATAAATGAAAATTTGGGAGAGTTTGTTCTGAGCTGAAATGTGAGGACCATGGCCCGGGGCCTTTCTTCCCAAAGGAAGAAAGGGCACCAAAGAAGTGAGATATACAGAGTGGTTATATACCCCCAAACAGAATGTTTCACCTATGATTGAAATGTCCCTCCCACAATAGTCACAAGATTGCCCTGTCGGCACAGCACTTGATGGACACAGCAGGTAGTGGGTCTGCTATCTCGGAGGGCGTAGCAGGAGGCAAGTCTATTGTCTCGAGCTGGGTGGTCACAGGTGAGCACAGCAATCACTTCCTAGCCTAAGGAAAGATGCTTAATCCTTAAGGAAATGCCAACGTTGGGAGGGGGAGGGAAGTTGCACCTTTATCTCAAGGATCTTTGTTCTTGCCATAGGGAATATCTAAAGCAGATATACAATGCATGCTGAACAGCCTTGGTCAGGCCCTTTTGGAAAGACAAGGTCAGGTCGAATCAGGTTTACACCAAATGGCTTCCTCATATTCTCCAATATATGCCATTGCTTGCCATTTTTGTCAAAACAATAAAACGAACAAAAGAAAAAATATCCCTGGACCTTGTATCATCTCTGCTTACTACCAAATTGCTTTTCCCACTGCCAAGTACGTTTTCTGGGAAGAATAGTAAGTACCAGGGGTCACTTTTTCAGTAAAGGGCCAGATAGTAAATATTCTGGGCTTTGCAGTCCACACAATGTCCATCACAACTACTCAGGCCTTCTGTCGTAATGTGAAAGCAATCATGGACAATATGTAAATGAACAGATTTGCCTTTGTTGCAACAGTGTGTTATTTACAAAACTAGGTGGTGGACTGATTTGACACGCAGGCTGTAGTCTGGCGATCCCGGTCTATAAACTCACTGAACTTACTTCCTTCTGTCACCATATGTATCCTCACCCTTTACTCTGCTTTCCCACCATTTAAACTATTTCCACTATGTAAACCTAATGAATATACATTGTCCTTTTAAACCAGACACTCCACGCTTGACCGCTAGATTTCCTCCTTTGACTTTCTCAAAGACATTTGTCCAATGATTCTCTCTGTTACAGTTTTTTAATACCTCTGAGATCATTGATGTCAGCAGACAAAATACCATTCTTTCCCCTATCTTTAAAAACAAACAAAGCTATTTTTTACTTCACTTCCCCTGATGGTTATTGTCCTATTACTTTGACAGTCTTGAAACATTTTTCTAAACTCACTGTCTCCAATTCTTTTTGTGCCCTTCTGTCTTAAATCACTCCAGCCAAGATTTTGCCCCCATCACTCCTTTGAAACTTCTCTATCAAGGTCACCAGTGACTTCTATGTGGCAGAATCTAAAGCTTAATCTTTGGTGCTCATCTCACTAGACTTATAGGTAACATTTGACAAAGAGTTATCTCCTTCTCTTAGATATACTTTCTTTTGGCATTCCATTGTTCTTGTTTTCCCTCTCACCTCAATAGTTACTGGTTCTCAATCAACTTTGGATCTTATCTTGAGTGTGGGGAGTACCCCAGGTTTCCACCATTGATTTTCTTCTTTTCTAGCCAAGCATTCTCCCTAGATGATCTCATCCCATTTCATCCCTTGAAGTGACACCTCTTTGTTTACTATGCTCAAATTTATATCTGTAGCCTGAATCTCTTTCTCGAGCTCAAGTCCTTTATATAAAATGTCACGTTGAATAGATATCGTAAACCTAACATGTTTAAATCTAGATTCTAATTCCTCAATCCATGTTTCAGTCAATGGGAGCTACATCCTTCTAATTAGGTCCAAAATCTTGAAGCTATTTTTAATTCTTGTCTCTCTCAAATCCTCTACATCAGAAAATGCCGAATCTGTCTCCAAAATATAAGCAGAATATGACCACCTCTCATCACCTTCTCTACTGTTGTTCTGGTACAAGCTATTACCTTCTCTTGCCTAGCTTCCTCATAGGTCTCCTCCCTTCTATCCTTGCCCTCTACAGTCTATCCTGAAAACAGCAGCCAAAATGATCTTTCAAAATGTAAATCAGGTTATGCCACTTTACTCAAAATCTGCAAAGTGTCCTTATTTCCCTAGAGTAAAATCCAAGGTCCTCATAATGATTTACAAAGCCCTGCCTCATTTTCCACTCCTCCTCACCTCTTTGCATCTTGGCCCTTATCTCCTACTTTCTTCCTTATTATCTTTACTCTAGCTATACTCATGTCTGTTCTGTTCTTCCAACACATGCTTCTCATTGAGGGCTTTAGCTAAAGATATTTCCTTTTTCTGGAAGGTTCTTTCTCCGAATATCCAGTAAGCTAACTCCTTCCTTTTAGGTCTTTGATCTAATATCACTTTCTCATTGACTAAGTGAAACCAACACGCCCTGACATTCCAGATCAAAGGACTGAAAATTCAAATTCATGTCTTCCCTGTAGGTTTTCCTTCTTGTTTAATATTCCATATAATTTACCAGCACTGTGTAGGGGAGGAAGACATTTCCTCTCCCCAAATGTGGGTTCGTCTGGCTGGAGAACGAATTAAATTCACATGAGACAGACTAGCAAGAGAAAATTAAACAAAGATTTATGAGGAACCATGGCTCAGGGCCTTTCTTCCCAATGGAAGAAAGGGCACTGAAGAAGTAGGGTGCACAGAGTGGTTATATACCCCCAAACAGGGTGTTTCACATATAATTAAAATGTCCCTCCCACAGCACTCACAAGATTGCCCTGTGGGCACAGCGCTTGATGGACACCGCAGGTAGTGGTCTGCTATCTCAGAGCAGGTAGCCGGAGGAAGTCTATTGTCTTGAGCTGGGTGGTCACAGGTGAGCGCAGCAATCACTTCCTAGCCTAAGGAAAGATGCTTAATCCTTAAAGAAATGCCAATGTTGGGAGGGGTTAGGGAAGTCAGTTATAGGAGGTTACCAGACAAGCACAATAAAAGGCAGATTTAAGTCCTTGCCTTTGGCATTGATTAAGAGTTTCTAGAGAGAAGGTCATCTCCTTTCTTCTTCCTGGTACAGAGAGGGAGGCACCTTTTACAGATATTTACCTTACAAATGTAAACGTGTCCTAAGGAAGGGCAAGTTCCATTCCTCAGAGCCTCCTTCCCTGTCCCAGTTTATCAAAAGCAATCACCCTCAAATAATCCTGATGCCAAAGAGACATATCTTGGGGTGGCCATTTCCAGGTCCCCACAACTGCCATCCATTCAGTTTCACATGTAACAAATCTTTTACTGTTGTCTGTCTCCTAACCCTCACATCTGTATTACAAGTTTTTGTGCCTTTATGTCCTAAATATTATTCAGTCTCTTCATTACTTTTCAATGTCCTAGTTCAGAATAACATCTCCTCTCAACTGAACTACCTCAACAATTTCCTGATTAGTCTTCCTACCTTCAGTCTTTTCTGGAATACAGGCTGATATAGGAGTTTCTGCTTTAACAGTCAAGGGATGTGGTTTAAATATCTACTCAATAACATTTAAATACAGGTAATGGATATTTTGCTCAATGTTTCTGAGCCTCAGTACTCTCAGTAATATGATTGGATAATATATGGCTTGCTTCAGGAGTTTATAGTTATGATTACATAGTACAAATTATATGCAGTATTTTCCACATAATAAGCATTTGATTATTATCTGTTAAGTGAATGCATTGAGGACAGTATTCTTAGCTACTGAATGCTTTCTGAAGAAATATGAAACAATTGTACATAAAAAATAACCTTTTTAAAAAATGTAGGTAAGCCATGCCTAAGCCTAGTCAAATTTTAATGAGTGCTGTGGTAATAACACTAAATTAGATGTCAAAAGACAAGCTTTCTGTCTAGAGTAAGCCACTTATTGTTTTACAAGTTGGAAAGTTGAGTAAGTACTTGTGTTCATTTTAATCATTTTTTAATTACCTACACCATGGGAACATAATACTTTGACATTTATAAGGATAAATTAAAAACTGCTTTGATAGAATTTTGTTATCCATAATCTTTTTCTGTTGATCTCCTAGGATAACAGAAAATTGCTTAGTAGTAATGAATATATATCTAAGTTTAATAAATAAGAGCCTTTTTTTAATGATCAGATCATCCTCGATTTAAATCCTGTGTTTCTTTTCCTATGTTATTTTGATTGGTTACATGACCTCCCTGAAATTCAGTTTCCTTCATCTTTAAATGAAATTATAGTAAAATTTAAGTGAGAAAACTAATGTAAACTGTCTCTGGAGTAGTACAGTGTCAAAAATATAATTATTATTAGTTTGTATCAGGAGTCTAAGTTTTAAAATCTTGTGAGAGATCACAACTTATCATTGTGAAATACAGTTGGTTTAAATTAAAAAAAAATTTAAATGACAAACCAAATACCAAAATATTATCATTTTACTCTTTAGATAAGTTTTCCCACACTTTAGGCTTCAGTTTTACAGTAAATTAATGTAATGTTTCTTAGTGTATATACCATTAAGTTAGCAAACCAACAGCCAACATACACACTAAAATTATACGACATATTAATAAATTTCGTGATCCAAATATGTAAAGTTTTGTGCAGTTTGAGTGTGGATTAATGATAAAAATCAAGTGGTACTTTTAACTAATATGGCTGCAATATTCAGGTGCGGGTTGCATTAAATGATTTCTAGAAAGTCAAAAATAGAAAGTAAGAAATATTTAGGGAATGATTCAGGCTAGTCAACTTGTTTCAGTCATTTTGCCTGACATCTCCTCTTTGCCTCCCTATATTTATCATTTGCTACTTGAGGGAAAAAAATATTACTTGATATTGCTTTTGGTTTTATAGAAAATAGTCATGCATTATTGTTTACCCAATCCTCTGTATAGAAATAAAAATCAAGAAAATCAAGCTTGTTTTTTGCTTTTTGCTGAGGAAGATTCACCCTGAGCTAAGATCTCTTGCCAATCTTCCTCTTTTTGTATGTGAGTTGCTGCCACAGCATGGCCACTGACAGATGAGTGGTGTAGGTCTGCACCTGGGAACTGAACCCAGGCCGCTGAAGCAGAGCGTGTCAATCTTAACCACTAAGCCACCCAGGCTGGCCTCAAGCTTATTTTTAAGACATTAAGATTATTTATGTTTTTATACATTTCAGGAAATGTATTTACATTGTTTTAGATACTCCATTGTTGCAACAACCAAATCTCTAAGGTCATTTGCTTTAATTTTTTCTATAGATAACCTAACATTTACTTTATTTACCTCAATACTTGGACCTAAATTCAATATCCAAATGTAAAATAAAGAGTGGTATATTTCCTGATGAGGATTATTTTGGGCTGGTTACTTTTAAAAACTGCAGGCAGGAAGAGGTCTCTGAGGAGTGGAATTTGCTTGCCCTTTGATGAGAAACATTTGCATTTGTGAAGGAAGTCTCCATCTGTGGTGGTGTCTCTCTCAGCACCAGGAGGAAGAGGGGAGGACCTTATCTCTAGAAACTCTTAATGGGGATGGCAAGGACTTAAGTTTTGTTTATTGTGCTTGTCTGGTAACCTCATGAAGCTGACTTCCCCCACCACCAACATCCTCCAGGAAGCATAGGATGTCCTGACTTAATCCAGTCTGATTCTTATCTAAAGCTAGGCGCCACCCAATAACAAGACCCCACCTGCACTGATACCATTTTAATGACTTCTTTACATATTCTTTCCTTTGTCTTATAAAGAGATAACTCACATATCTATGCCTTACAAATTTATCTCTAACCCTCAACACACTGCAGCAGCTCTTCACTGGCCATGGGTCCTGTCCCCATGCTATTCCACACTATTCTCTAAATAAAAGAGCACTACTGCCAGACCTTGAGAGTCCAAGAAATCTTTCTTTTGACTCCTCGGCTCGCCGAGCCCACATCATCTCCTATTTATATATTCCCATTTTCCTCTTTGGTTCTTTACTTCATTTTCTTTACATATTTTTCTAGACAACTTTCCAGAGTAAATTATTGTCATTTTGAAGAGCAAGACACAATAACAATCTATTTAATTCTGAGGAATGCTATTGTACATATGATGATTTGATAACTCTCACCTATTGAGTTTTAGCAAATTTTTGTGTTAGATGTTACTTTACAGTCAATTCTGCACAAGGGATAGAATGTGTATTGGCAAGAGTCCTGGAATAGGAATAGGAAGAACTAGATCCCATTCTTGTCTCTGAAAATTGGTAGAACTATGAATAACTTCAAAATTACAAGATGCGTTTTTTTCAATTAAAACATAAAATATATTACCTGAAGTTGTCTTCTAAGTTCAAAATTTTACTGTACTTATTTCACTTCCACAACCTTAGAATTATGAATCAGCACAATATTCAAATAACAACTTGCTTCATAATTCTAAATGTCAAAGACATTATTTCGGGTGCTCATTAGATATTATTTTACATCAAATATGGAATTTGAAATTCCCAAATAAAATCGTGATGGAATTCTTTAAAAAGGAAGAGAAAGAAAAACAGTTCCTTTCAGAATAAATCCCTCCAAATGATTCAGAATAGTTAACTTAGGCTAACATATTTTTCTGCAGCCATAGTATATAATAGGCTTCTTCAGAGTGTGAACATATGTTGAGTTAATCCATTTAAAATTGTATATTTAAACATTTTAAGAGCTTTAATAATGACTATCACTTTTTATGTGGAAGTGATAAACAACATTGGTCTTAAATTTTATACCTATCTTTTCCACTTATGAACTTTTCCATACAACAAAAGACAGAGAAAACCTAATCATGGCAAACATTTAACATATTTCACTCTTGTTAGAAAATATAATTTTAATAGCAAAAGAGTTGTAGGGGAGGAAAAAATAATTTTCCCTGTACCCTTCTAGGTTCTTGGCTGAGGCTGCCCCTATAATAAAAAACAGATTAACAGGAGAAAAACAAATAGAAATTTAATAACATGTATACCTCCTGTGTACATGGAGAGATCCCAGAAAACTGAATAACTCTCTGGAATGGCCCAAGCCACCACCTTAAATAACATCTTCAGCTAAAGACAAAAAGAAGATGTTGGGTACAGAGGTCAGGGGGTGCAGATGCCAGTAATGAGAGGTGACCAGGAAAAGCACAATAAACAGGGGTATGGTTGTTATGCAGATTTAAGTCTTTACTTTCTCCATTGATAAGAGTTTCTAGAGAATTGGATTCATCTTCCTCTTCCTGGCACAGAGAGGGAGACACCTTAACAAACAGAGATGTCCTTTATAAATGTAAATGTCTCTTACAAAAGGGTAGCTTTCACTCATTTTCAGAGCTTCTTCTGTGTCTGCTGTTTCTTAAAAATAATCAGCCTAAAATAATCCTTTTGCTAAAGAGGCATATTTTAGGGTAACAATTCTACCCCCCATCAGAGCTCTGCATTTCATGGGTAGTTAATACTTTGTTTTGTCCATTTTCTCTCTCTTTATATATACACACACACACACAAACATACCACATCAGAAATTAACATGGAAATGGCTTTTTTTCCTTCTATTTTGAAGGTTATAGCTGAAGCAACTATGTAATAAAGCAACTCTTTCAGAGTAGAAGGATTTCGGAATGAGCATCTGACTCAACTGGCATCACCCATGCAGTAATACCCCAAATCCCAATCACTGGTTGACTTATCCAGGGAGGACACATATCAGTGGCCAGTTTCCCTAGGATTGTCAAAGTTGGAAATGAGAGGCACTTTTTGGTGCCTGGACTGAAAGATGAAATGTTTGAGAGCTACCTGTGGCCAAGTGCCCTAGACACAGACCACAAAAGCAAAAGAAGCTTGGATAGTGAAGTGATACATAAAGTTCTTAGCATGGCACCAGGGTCAGACACAAATTAAGCACACTAAAGCTGATTATTATTGTTACCATGTAAAGGGCACAATGTGCTTGCCACAAGACAAAAGCCAATCCATCAAGAGGCAAGATGGTCACAGAGAAAGGACTTTTATTAAGCAAAAGTCCACTAATCAGAAGAGGGTGGACTCATGTCCTACAGAACCATCTTAAAGAGAAAACAGAATCTTGAAGCAGTTATATAGGACTAGTGGGGGTGCAGAATGTCGACCATCTGGTGCTGCAGACTGGGGAATGCCACACCAGACCCTTCAGCTGTCATCCATGATGTATGCCAGTAAAGAATTTATTTCAGGGGGTCGATGGAGAAGACGGTTAAGAATGTTGTCCATCTGGCGCCATAGACTGAGGGTCACTACATACCTATGGAACTCAAAAGAACAAAGCTATCGTCTCATCGCAGCTGGGAGGTATAAATCTAAACATGGGTCATAAGTCATAATGCATGTAGTTTTCTTTGTGTTTCACTTATTTATTATGTAGCCTATGTACAAGCTAGAGTATGTCCAGCTGGGTCAACTACTTAGAGTTTGTCCATATTTACAATATGGCTTCCTTTCTACAAAATGGCTTTCCCTTATGTCAAGCTCGTGTTGAGTTGATATCACTTCCCCAGTGTCAATTGTCCATCTACAACCTTGTGGGATCAGGGGCATTGTTTAAAATCTGGTTACTTCCTGCTGTATTAGGGTGTTGTGGGGGTGTTATGGAATGGAATAACATGATTTGATCATGAAAGTAACGGTTAGTGCCTTTTTCAGTGGAAGTCTGAGTACCAGCAACTGTCTCTTTGTTGTCTTTTTAAACCCTAAACATCCTTGGTGTATACAACAGAAAGTTAGTTTCATAATTATATAAATCCCTAAGATGAGTATGAATATGGTTAAACCCATATTAATAAAGCCACTCCACATAGAATGTATGCCTGAGGGTATCCAAGAAAACAGACCGGAAAACCAATGTGTGTCCAGGTTGAAAGGAGAGCTATTGTATTCTATGGTTTGTTGGAGCCATGTAGCCTGTTTCATGATTTTGCTAAGACTAGTTTCTATTTGTGAAGAGATATTAATGTAAGAACAACAGGAAGGAGTAGCCACTAAACAGATTCCCCCTTGCTCTGCTAGTATATAATCTAGGGCAATTCTATTGTCTAGCACTCTCTTAGCTAAGGAGTCGAAGCAACTTTGTAGATTTGCAAGGGATTTGCCAATCTCATTAGGTATAATCATAAGCATCTGGGATAAATTTCATAATACATGTTGATGGGCCACCACTCCCTACCATGTGACTAGGGTATAACCAAAGAAATAGACATCTCCATCAGATATTCCTCCTGGAAGACCCCAGGAGGGTTTACCCATGAAAACAATTATAAGGGAATTCACCCAATGTTTGGTTTCACTTGAGTTATATACAGAGAAAGGAATAACTAAATATCCTAATAGACAGTTACCTCCTATATGCCAGCTATCAAGGCAATTATAACCCCAGGGTTTATGATCTGCTCCACAGACAAAGGTATACTGTAAAGAGGCACATAGAATACCAGTCATATTGTCAAAATCTAAACCTTCATTTTTGGGAAGGATCTGGGATCCTTTTATCTAGGATCTGGTCAAGCCAGAGGTCAGTGTGAGGCAGTGTCCAGGGAGAAAGATTCAATTTGCAGATTGGCAGGGGAGTGGGCAATCCTTGAAGGTACACAATATTTTTCATTAAAATCTCAACATAATTGGGTAGATCTATACTTTGAAGACATTTTCGTACATCTTTCATTGACCAGAGGGTAAAAGACAGGAAATGAGGGGCTAATGCCATCAATTAAACAGGTGAATTCAGTTTGTCCATCAGTATCTGTTAGGTTTTGATGGTTGTAGGACAGCTCATCTTTACATTTTTTTCCAGAGTACATTAGAGGCTGTTTTGCGATGCGTATCATAAAGAAACAGGAGACAGGAGATGCCCAGTCGACTAATCTGACCCTATAGGTTACATCTGGAGGTTTTGCACTATATGTTATAGTTAAATCAGGGATATATGAAAAATCGACTACTGTCATTACCATAGGGTCACCATGATCATGTACTGAGTAGGGCTTTGGGTGACAAATCTAGCAGTCAGTTGCTTTGGTGGGAAAAGCTATAGCTTGGGAAATTCATATCAAGGAGTTATCTTCCCACCCCCTGGTGATAGGTACAAAGACTAGTATGCAAAGATTAAACAGACTTATGAAACAGATATCTTAAATCCTTTATGGGCTTGCACGTCCACGTAGAGTTTTCAGGCAGCTTTGGTGCTTCTATTGGTGAGGCTTGCTTTATTTGCGTATGATGTATCTATGATTTGACTCTGCGAGTTTGATGGATGAGTGCATGGTCAATAGTACAACAAAGGGACCAGTCCACCTGGTGTTCAGTTGATTTTCAGGTCCTTGTTCTCTCCAGGCCTTCAGAAGAACTTGGTCACTAGGAAGGAAAGGGTGCAAGGGCACATTGGGTGGCTAGGATGACCTGCTGAAGCAAACTCATGAATACAAGTTAGTACAGAACTTAGGGACTTAACATAAGTTATAATTGTGATACCTTTTAGAGTCCCAAGAGCCCTGTGAAAGATGAAGGCTGAAGTGGCCTGCCATATAAAATTTCAAAGGGGCTTAAGCCTATTTTGAGGAAACACGCTAATCCATAACAGGGCAATGGGTAAAGCCTTATCTCAGGTTGAAATTCTTGACATATTTTTGCAATGTTCATTTTTCAGGTATGGTTCATCTTCTCCATTCTTCTGATTGATCAGTGTCTCCATGTCATATGCAGCTTTCATTTCATGCTGAGAACCTTAGATATCTGTTGTTTGATTTGAGAAATAAAGGCAAGCCCATCGTCACTTTGTAGAGTGTTAGGCAGGCCAAATCTAGGAATAATTTCTTTTAATAAAATCCAGACTACCTCTGATGCTCTTTCAGTCTAGGTGGGAAAAGCTTCTACCCACCCAGAGAAGGTGTCTACAAACACAGGCAAATATCGGAAGTTTCTATCTATTCGTGGCATTTGTGAGTCTCCTTTGTGCTGGGTTCCCATGTGAGAGGGTCCTGTAGTTGTCTTAGGGTTGTTTTCTGCAAAGTCATGCAATTTTTAGTCAGTTGTACACTTTTATGCAAATTAGCTCCCATGATGTACTTCTGGACCCATTGTATGGTAGCATCTCTCCCATAATGAGTATTTTCAAGTACACATTTTAAAATTATGTACAGAAGGCCCTCAGGAGTTAAAAATTATTCCCTGGGCATTACTCTTCCAGCATGTGGAATGTTCAGAGATGAAGTCCCATTCTTTTACCCAACTCAGGTCCTTTTCTGAGTATGTTGGCTGGTACCCCAATAAATCTACCTAGGGGAACAAAGAGCCCATCATAGCTGGGGCTTCTATTTTTGCTGCTCTTTTCACTGCTTAGTCAGCCAATCAATTTCCCTTCACTATGGAAGTTTCACTCTTTAGTGGCCAGGGCGATGCATTACAGCCACTTGAGAAAGTTCATAGATTGCGTGTAATAATTGTAATATCTCTGGAGCACATTCCATTCCTTTTTTCTTGGCAGCTAGAAGCCCTCTTTCTTTCAAGATTGCTCCATGGGCATGGACCACTGAAAATGCTTATCAGGAATCCATATAGATATTCACCCTTTCTCCTTGTGATAAAAGTAGGGCTCTGGTGAGGGAAATAATTTCAGCTTTCTGGGCTGAAGTCCACTGGGGTAATGCCTTGACTTCTAGGGCTTTCTGTAGGGTTACAACTGCATACCCAGCACGCCTTTACTTTGGTCCATGAAGCTACTACCATCTGTGAAAAGTTCCAGTTCAGGTATTGTTAATTGTTGGTCTTTAGGTCTGGCTGGCTAGAATAAACTGTTTCTATAGATTGTAAGACGTCATGCTCTAAAGCTTGTGAGGTTTCATTGGAAACAAGGTGACCGGATTTAGAGTCGAAGTGACTTGTAACCTGACATTTGGATTGTCCAGAAGTGTGGCTTCGTATTTACCCATTCTTCCTGAGGTAAGCCAGTATCCCTCTTTCTGTTCCAGTAATGTGAGGACTGGTCGGTCCATATACCTTTGTGGGTTGGCCTAGAGTAAACTTCTCAGCCTCTTGAAGAATGTTACATGTGGCTGCTACTGCCTGGAGGCAAGGGGGTCATGCCTTCACCATCTGATCCAGTTGTTTAGAGAAATATGCCACTAGCCTAGATGCTGTTCCCAATTTTTGCACTAATACTCCTAGGTTTATGCCTTGTCTCTCATGCACAAAGAGGCTAAAGGGCTTGTCCAGGTTTGGCAGTCCTAAGGCCGGGGCTGAGGTCAGCTTCACCTTAATAGTGTCAAAGGCTAGTTGGCACTCTTCACTTCAGCCCAAAGGTTCTGAACCTAAACCTTTCAGAACTTCATACAGGGGTTTTACTATGAGTCCATAATTAGGAATCTGAATTTGACAGAAGCCTGCCATTCCTAAAAAGTCTCACAATTGTCAGCAAGTTTTGGGAGGACTCAAGCAGGCTATGGCCTTCTTCCAATCTGGCAACAACTCTCTTTGTCCCTTGGGTATGGTAAATCCCAGGCATGTCACCTCTTGTTTACAAATCTGGGCTTTCTTCTGAGACAACTTTATTTGCACTCTGCAAAGTAATTTCAAGTTTTAACTGTGTTGGCCAGACATCATTCATGAGTGGAGTTTGCTATAAGCAAGTGGTCCACATGTTACTGCCCAAGTGGGCTCGTCTGCCTGCTGCAAGACATGCCAATAGTCAGGAGGCAAGTTGGTAGGAAAGAAAGGACTTTATTACAGTTTGTTAGCAAGAGGGAAGATGGCCAACGCATGTCTGAAAGAACCACCTCACAGAACAGAGACTACAGGCCAGTTATCTATGGGGCTGGTCTCTAGGTTGGGGAGGTGGCTGGTCTCTGGGTGGGGCAGACATCTGGTCCCAGTTCCTGATATTCCTTTGTTTTACTGGATATGCATCAGAGAATGGAGCATCACCCTATACCTTGATCTTTCAGTTGCCATTGATGATGGCTATCAGCATAGGCTTTCTGCCTGGGGGTCATCAAATTCCTAAGGAACTCAGAAGAACAAAAGTTAACATCTTAAAACAGCTGGCAGGGGCCACAAAATCTACAGAGCATGTCTGGGCTAGTTAGCCAGAGGTCATTAAAAATTACAATATGGTTTCTTTTCTACAATATGACTTTCCTTATGTCAACCTTGTATCGAGCTGGTATCACACATATTGTAATAACAACCCCTCCTGTCATCTTAGATGACTTAAATCTCTGGCAAATGGTTCCCCAAATAAAGTGGGAGAGTTCTTAAACCCTGGGGAAGGACAGTGCAACAATATTGTTGAGTTGTCTGAGTGTCTGGATCATGCCATTCAAAGGAAAGGACTATTGGGACCCCTCTGCCACTAGTCCGCGAAAAATGCATCCTTTAAGTCCAATACTGCAAACCAACCATATTCTCCCAGTATATTTGTTAATATGGTGTAAGGACTGGGCATCACAGTGTGCAAATCTTGAACCACCTCATTTATGGCATGTAGATCTTGAACGAAGCGACATTCATTACAATTTGGCTTCTTCGCTGGGAGAAAAGGGACGTTATATGGAGACTGACAGGGTCTCATTAATCCTGCCTTCAACAACCTTTTGAAAATAGGTTGTCTTTTCAGCTTCCTGTTTTAGGACATATTGTTTCAGATTGGGCTTTATTTTCTTTTCCTTTAAAGATATCCATACCGGCTGGGCATTCCTTGCTTTTCCCGGGGTCCTATTTTGCCCATACTTCAAGCCTTACCTTCTCATAGATTTCAGACAAGAGTAGCTCCAGTTCCAACTCCAAGATTCCCAGCAAGGCCATCTGCAAACAGGGACTGCTCTGGAGGAACTTGTATGTCAAGTTGTCCTGGAGAAAATGTTACTCATGCATTCAATTTACAAAGAAATTCTCGACCCAGAAGTGGGATGGCGCATTCCAGCATATACGGAAAACTGTGTTTCAGGGTTGAATCTCCCACTTGGCATTCTAGGGGCTGTAGGAAGGAACCATCTTGGGTTTCACCAGAAAGTCCAGTGACTGGGGTCATTCTTGACGTTTTCTTTGCTAATTTAGTGTTCAGAACTGAATAAGTGGTGCCAGTGTCAACCAAGAAGTCAATCAATTCATTCCCCACTGTCATTTGTACCCAGGGCTCCTGTGGGGAAATCTGGATGGAGTGTCTTAAGTATAGAGGAGCCTCTGGGCCTCTTCAGCCCTCATCAGAATAGTCCCCTCTCTCACCCATCTGGGCAGCTTCTTTTCTCATACCATTAGTACTTTCCTTTCTTAGGGCATTCCTTTTACCAATGTCCTTCCACTTTGCAGTAAGCACATTTTGGTTTTTCCCCAGGGGATGCTTACCCTCCTTCAATTGGCCTCATTTTCCTTTCAGATGGTTTGAATTCCACCCGCTCAAGGTGGCAGCTGGGAAAGCAGCATTCCTTTTGGCTTCTTCTTGCTTCGCCTGAGATTCCCTGTTGCACACCTTAAAGGCAATATCTATAAGCTGGGAGGGATTCATCCCTAATGCTCCTTCTAGTTGTTGTTACTTTTTTTTGATATCTGGACCACTTTGTCCTATAAAAGTCATGTTAACCATGCTAAGATTTTCAGGGGCTTCCAGGTTTGCTTCTGTATAGTACCTATAAGCTTAATAAATCCTCTTTGGGAACTCAGAGTGGTCTTCATCCAATTTTTGCTGAATTTCCTGGGTTTTATTTAGGCTCTTTCACTCAGGGACCCCAGGTCTCAGGCCTGTTAAGATGCGTCTCTTTTGGTATTCTAGTCTTACTCTCCAGGCCACCTCGTTAGGATCCCAGGCCAGGTTAACTATTGGGACAGCTGTGTTAGCCTCAAGCATGCTGGCAGCGTCCTCTAGATGGAGCTGGTGAGCTTCTCTGGCTTTGTCTATTATCAATCTCTTTTCATCTGTTAGGAGTATACTCATTAAAATATGAATATCTGCTCACGAAGGGTGATAGATGGCAAAAATGGAAGAGAGCAATTCTGTCTTCCACAGGGGATCCTCCTGGTAGGCAGATTATTATTTTTCCAATTAAATAAATCAGAGGTAGAGAAGGGGCTATCCATCCATACAAATCCTGCAGGGTGTCCTTGGGCATTAAACCCTACTGCATACTGTCGTATGGATGTTTCCCTGCTCCAGCCGGGGGGTCCCTGGCCAAATTAGGTTCCCTGCCTAGTATGGGAGGATGAAAGTCAAACCAGAGACTCTTGGGCTCATTTCAATCCTCCCCTCATAGGAGAGTGGAGCGTCTGCCTCAGGAACAGAGGGGGCCTCCAGAGGTTGTGGCACCGGTAGGGTAGCTGCGAGGGCCAGTGCCTGTGAAACAGAGGGGTTCAGGCTTGGTAACACTATTACATCATCACCATCTTCTCTAATGTCCTGTATAACAGACCCCTTTTGTTCCCTCCCTGCTCTAGTATCTTGTATAACAGACCCTTTTTGTTCCTTCTCTGCTCTCCGTACCATAAGGAAATCTTTCCCTTACCTTTTTTCATCTTAGTACAGAAACATAAAGGCTTATGCATAAGGAACGTCATCATCTGTCCCAGTTTTTTACAAAATAATTCGAACTGCAAGATAGTATAATAATCCAGTGAGCCGTTAACTGGCCAGTGCTCAGTGGATTCTAATTCTATAATACTGTATGTGGCATGTGGTATTATAGTAGAAAACCATCTTTGTCTTAGACATAGGTTTATAACTATAATCAGACCGTTTATTCAGAATCAGCCCCAAGGGGCTCCACTTGGGGACAGACGGTGCATTCCCCATTCTGACACATATATATGGACAGATACAGACACAGACATAGGAAATCCAGACACCAGTGAACCAGTTTCCAGATTCCGGGTAAAGTTTCACAACTATTTCCCACTCCAACAGGGCACCCTATCAACCAGACCTTATCCCCTCTCAAAGAGAGGAGGATCCTAGATGGAAGGGGAAGGGGATTTTCAGTTGTATACACCAAGGTGACTGACCCTAGTCCAGATGTGAGTCTGTCAATTCACCGGAAGAAGTCATTTCTTTTTCCACCATGGATAGCAATGAAGGCAGCCAAGCAGTGTAGGGAAGCCAATAGGGGGCTGTCTCTGAGACAAAGAGAGACTCAGCAGCTGCTAGGAACTTTTCCCAACAGTGAATTTCCCCAGAAGTTGGCTAACCACAGGCAGACTCATCGGTCCCTTCAGTCCCTTCATGGTCACCAATTTCTGATGCCAAGCAAAGAGCATGATCTGCTCATTGCAGAATCTTGAAACAGCTATACAGTGCTAGTGGGCTATAGAGGAGGGAGTCCAGAATGTGGACCATCTGGCATTACAGACTAGGGGGACGCCACACCAGGCCTTTCAGCTGTCATTGATGACATGCCAGTATAGAATCTCTCTCGGGGGTCATTGGAGAAGAGGGTCAAGAATGTTGTCCATCTGGTGGCATAGACTGAGGGTCGCTACATTTCTAAGGAACTCAGAAGAACAAAGTTATTGTCTCATCACAGCTGGGAGGTAAAAGCTAAGCAGGGGTCATATAAGTCACAATGCATGCAGTTTTGTTTCAGTTGATTATTATCTAGCCTACGTGCAAGCCAGAGTATGTCCAGCTGGGTAATTACTTAGAGGTTATCCATAGTTACAATACGGCTCCTTTTCTACAAAAATGGCTTCCCTATGTCAAGCTTGTGTTGAGCCAGTATCATTATTTATTATTTTTATTATTATTTTCTGAATGTGTAAGGAAGTGTTATGTTTTCCTTTCTTCTCCTTCTCCTTCTTTTCTTTTAAATTCCCCCAACTCTTCTCTGACTCTCCCTTCTGGGTCCAGAAAATTCAGAATGCACAAGATGTCAAACAATATTTCCACCACTTTAGTGCACACTGACTCAGAAAATCAGTTAAAAATAAAGCCCAGAAACTTTTTAAACAAGTATTTTACTTAGCTGATTGATTGCTCTCAAACAATCCTGTGATACAGACATCTTTATAGCGTGGTAAAATGCGTGCAATTCAAACTAGTTGAGATGAAAGTTTATACCAAATCAATGAACAAGTAAAATGTATAAACATCTCTAAAACAAATTAAATTGCCATTTGTTCAAGTACCTAAAATATTTGCCCCAAAACACTCACTTTGCCCTTAAGAAAGCAAGTCTTTGGGTAGTAGTGACACAAAAATATGGCCCAGAGGATACAGAATGATTTGCTTTGGGCATACCAAGTTTGCAACAGTAGTCTGAGTCTCAGACTTCTCTGTACAGTTAGACGATTGAGTGTGTCTGAACTACTAAGCTGATCAAGATTTGAGCTGTTAAAAGATAAAGTGAGGGGCTGGCCCCGTGGCCAAGTGGTTAAGTTCACACGCTCCACTTCGGCAGCCCAGGGTTTTGCTGGTTCGGATCCTGGACACAGACATAGCACCACTCATCAGGCCACACTGAGGCAGCATCCCACATAGCAGAACTAGAAGAATCTACAACCAGAATAGACAACTAGGTACTGGGGAGCTTTGGGGAGAAGAAGAAAAAAAAGATAAACTGAGGCATATTCAAAATTTTATTGTAAGAGTTTATTTGAGCAAAACTCACTAAGAATTGGGGGGTGCCAAACAGGAAGCAGTTAGGAACTCTTCCCCAATAGGAGCTCAGGGAGAGACTATTGTAGGGGAGGAAAAATTTTCCTTCTACTTTCTAGGTTCTTTGGCCAGTCTATTACACAAATTGACTTCAGATCGATTAACAGGAGAAAAGAACAAATTTAATTATGTACGTATGGGAGCCCCATAAGAATATGAGACCCAAGGAAAAGTTGGGCAATTGAGGCTTATATGCTATCCTGAGCTAAGAAATGGGATAAGGGCCTTGGACTACAAAGGGGAGGAGGGTAATTCACAGGGCTATAAGAAGGGCAGATGCTTGGTCATTAGATGTTTGCCCTGCCATACAGATAGATCATTCAGATAAATTACCTCTGGCAATAGCTCTGTCTCTAAGCCAGCGCCCCTATCTAAATTCTCTGATGTAGTTAAGGGAGAGGTAAAAATTTTTTTTTGAATCTTCTTTGTCTTGACTACTTTCATCTCAAAATAACCCATGTGTCAAAAGTGGCAAATTTTGGACAGGCTCATTCTGAATCACTTCACTATCATAGAGAAAAGGCAGAAGCAAAATTAGGAAATTGTTGGTTGGCTGTAGCTTAAAGCCTAGTTGGCTCTTTGTGATTGGTTGTCCTTCAATTTCAATTTCATAACCTTGAGGCATTTACTGGCTTAGATTTTGGTTTGCTTATGTAGGCCACCAGAGAATTAGTACCACCTCAGTCTCATGACGTCTTTGCTTAATTGATCTAACAAAGCTTATATTATTTTCACTTCTTAATTGTTTCTAAGTATGCTATAAATAAGCTAGAGGTTTTGACTTTGTTTTGTGAAAAATGGCACAGGAAAAATGATTGACATTGACTGTGCAAAACTTTGTTAGACTGAGTCCTATGCTCTTGTAAACAGCCAAGGTTAAGAAATTCCCTCCTTTTCTGATCCAGAACATGGCTTTCTGCCAAGAACTGCATTTTCTCCATATGACTTAGATAAGACTCACGAATTTTCCCCTTATTTATGTATGACATGGCCAGACACACACTCTCCAAATTTCCATTCCTTACTTCATGAAACGTTAGTTGAATTGTTGGTGCCCACTGATTAATAGGAAAAAAAAATCACTTGTTAACTGATTGGACTAAATTTTAGTTAAGTTTTTCTCCTTCCTCTAGGTCTTGAATTTAGGTCCACCTTCAGCATACAATCCCTCCTTAATGGCCTCTCCCAAGAATCCACTGAGCACAAGGGAAGACATGCCCTGATGAACTGTCCTCCAATCATGTCACCCATTCCCTATTTCCCACTCTTTCCAGCCTCTGTTGCCCTTCCCTACAATAGGCAATCCTTTGCCACCTGCCCTTTGAGATTCCTGTCTATCTCCCTATTGCATTAGTCCTCCTCCAGCTACTGCAATAGTCCTTTCCCCTTTTGCAATAATCCTTTTGAAGAAAGGCTCTCTTTACCTAAGTCTAGATTTTATTTTGACAACATCTAAGTTTTTATCATTGAATTATATTAACCTACACATTTTACTTGAGAGAAGAGATGATTCTCTGCATCTATAGCATAAAGGATATGACTATCTGAGGTCTAACAAGGAAACCTGCTGTTTAAATACAAATTGATGCCGTTACAGTTGCTTTCTCTTTCTTTCAATTTTCCTTTAAAACACTTTCGTTGGTAAACTTTAACAAAAATCTTAAAAACAAACTTGAATTTCCTAAAGACCAATTAAGAACTAAGCAATATATTTTTCTGTAAGGCTAAATTTCCTTAATTTGAACACACCTATTAATCACGCTCTAAAAATTATATCACTGTATAAGTACATCACCCAGAAGGATGAATGCCCTATAGAATATTTTAATGTTCTATTTTCAATAATCATTATCTTCCAAATCAAGCTTAAAATTGCCCTTTCCTTCAAAGTCATCCCATTATTCCACAGGAGGCTACATTATCTGCAAGTTCCTCCTGCACTTGACACCAGTAATTTCTACGTATTATATAACTGGCTGTGTGGCAGAGCAGAAAGGGCTTTTAACATGGAATCGTGTAAACTTGGATTCCATGATAAGCTCTGCCATTTGCTTTCAGTTCAAACTTGGGCAAATAATATGCCTGTCTATTTATAAAAAGGGGGTGATAAATTTACCTTCCTAGATTGATAAGATTAACAGAGATTAAGATGCGAGACTTTGCAAAAAGTGATTCAGTCCCAATAAACAATGATCCCTGTTTCTTCTCTGTAATGACCTGCCAACACTATAGAATCACTCAGGAAGTGCTTGGTTCATGAAGTCTGGATAGAAAGTTATAGATATTGTTAAAATGCAGAATAGTGAATAAAATTTTTACTGTTCTCTGTGTGAGAGCATTTAGTTAATTCTCCATTTGCCTCTAGGAGGGGATATAGATAGAATTATTAACATAAATAAGAAAAAATATTCGAAAGGACTTCCTATATAACCCTTCCTATCACCATTATTTCTTCCCTCTGTATTCTTTAAAAATAGGGAATCTAAGGAGTTCATTTCATTTTCCACCGTCTGTGTCATGTATAGTTCTGCTAATTATTGAAGTCAGCAAAATTAATATTACTAGGAAAAAAATAAAAAAAAATAAAAGCAATGGGCATTGCAACCAACTAGGTGCCATGCTTCTCAAGTATATGCAAGTTCTCAATATGATTCCCCTCTCCTCTTTTCATTTGGGGCTCTTCTTATTTTGTTTTGTTTCTGTTGTTTTAGATTATGTATGTTGACAGGAATTACAAGTCCATGATCATTACACGGCATGGAGTGGTAACAGATGTCATGTATTAGGCATTTGAAACAAATTGTGAATCCTTTGACCAAAATATTAATTATCTTAGTAATCCTATGTTACCCATGCTGGAAATCTTGATCTAGAGCCTTCCTTCTCTCTATTGTAAACATTTGTTCTGAATGCCGGGGTACAACAGTGACAAAATAGACAAACACATGCTCTCATGGAACTTATATTTTAGTGAGAGAAAGAGCAAAAGTGAACAAAATGACTAAGAAAAAATATAACTTAGAAAGCAATCGTGTTAAGGAGAAATATAAAGCAGAGAAGGCAGAGTGTCAACTTCGCTGAGGACAAAGTCACATGTGAGAACAAAGTGGCAGATGTTGCATTTAGGCAGAAGGACCATAAAAAATATTATAGGCATTTTTGATAGCTGATATATATGGGAGAGTTCAGACTACCACTTTATTCCACCACAAAACCAAAAGTTTTCTTGATAAATATATTGTGAAATTCTAAGTATGTGCTAATTCTTAGACTAAAATTTTTTAAAAATTGGCAATTTCATTCATTCCACCTGAAAAATTTGCTTTGGATTATAGACATAGGAATTTGCCAACATTGAAGTAGGATTCTAAGAAAGCATTGTTAAAATAATTACATTATAGCTCATAACATCTGACCATTTCTTTCTTTTTTTTTTTTTTGAGGAAGATTAGCCCTGAGCTAACATCTGCTGCCAATCTTCCTCTTTTTGCCGAGGAAGATGGGAACATCCCTGCCCATCTTCCTCTACTTTATATGTGGGACGCCTACCACAGCATGGCTTGCCAAACGGTGCCATGTCCTCACGTGGGATCTGGACTCAAGAACCCTGGGGGTGACGAAGCAGAACTTGCGAACTTAACTGCTGCGCCACTGGGCTGGCCCCCAGGGTAATCAATTTCTAAAATGAAGAAGACACTGACGGCAAAACAAATAGTATGAAGCAATGATAAAATTTAGCCCCTGCTACTGATAAAAACATATCAAATTAGGAATTGCATATTTTCAATTTCGTCCACCTCTTTTCTGGAATGCGAACCTGGGAAACATAAATGTCAATAACTTAATTGACACTAGAATAGTCCAGCACACATGGTGACAAGAAAGTCAGGTTTGGATGATGACAGGTTGAGTAAGGGGACAAAATTTTAAGGACTAAGAGCCCTGAATGAAATAAAGTAGGTCAGAATCGGAATATGGGTTCATAATAAATTTTATGCATTTTTTTCTTTCTAATTCTCTATCTCCAATCTCACATCCTGCTTACTATTTATTTAGGACATTTAATGAGATAGAAATAATTACAAAGCTAGAAAGTAATAAAAATATTTAAGCTTTCTGTTATCTGTATTGTCTTGTCTTGTATTGGGATGATGAAATTTCCTTCCATGACTTGGTGTTACTAACTAAACCATGCTTTCCTATTACTTTTCTATCTTTTATCTACAACATCTTCTGTCCTGATGTACAATTGAGCAGTTCCCCAACTTTTACCATGGATATGACCTATTTTCCACTTTTTGTGACATTCTCACATATTTTCTTTTCTGTCTTACTTTGAATGTAGTCAATTTTATATCTCCCAGGTACATCTATGCTTTTCATATAGTTAGCAAAAAGATTTTTTTAACATCAGTGATTTTTAATTTAAAGAGCATAAATTGTCTTTCACACATTGTCTTTTACATTTTCTTCTTATTGAGCTGAGCTATTGGATATTTATTTTACTCATATGAGTTTTAATTATAGCATTAATTATATTTTTCAGAAACTCACTGATTTTACCATATCATATTTCCAAGTACATTTCCGTTCATTCTTACTTATTCAATTATTTGTTCTGACTTGCCTTAAGGACATTTTTTCCCTATTTAAACAATTTCTACTAAGATTATATAATCTAACAAAGGCATGACAGTTCAAATGTAGGAAAAGATATAGAAATAAATCAATAAAAACTGTATTGGTAAGAGATATAAGTTCAAAAATAGATATTTGAAATCAGATGATGGGCCAAAATTAGAAATTAAAATCAACCTATATTTCTTGAGTAGAATTAAAACATATAGGTCATAGGAATTATGATAAAACTGCTCAGAAATCCTGGCATTTAATTCAATTTATTCTCTAGTAATAGCAAATGCTAAGTAATAATTAGAATTCATTAGTAGGATCAAGCTTGAAAGTAAATATGTGATTATCCAAGAATCCACATACTGTCCTGTGTTATCATATGTGTCTGCTTTTCTCACTAGAACGAAAGCTCTTTTGCATGGAGAGCTTGTGTCGTCTGTTTTGTTGAAACTGTCACCTCCGCCAAGAAGCTCTCACAAGGATTTGAAGCAATCATTGCTTAATAACTCACAGTTAAATAAATAAATAAGCAAACAAAATTAAATAATAGTTATAGCACATGAAATGCCAGAAAAAGAACAAAGCCATGTTTAGAATTGTACCCATAGTTTAAAAATGAACAATAGAATCCAAACTGATGCCTTTCATAATCAAAGCCGTTACTAATGCTTCAAAGTTTCTATCCCAATTTTTCTCAAGCTTTTCAATATGTTCCCATACACTTCTTTGGTTTTATGGCAATTCATCTATTTTCTCTCATGCTGTCTGCTTCCAAATGAAGATGAAAAATCAATTACGTCTGAATTGAAAATACTGAATGCAGTTGAAATAGGATTCTCACATTAAGTGTGCAGTCCTCAGTGTAATTCTAAGAGATAATCAAATTTAAAGTATATGTGCTTTACGGAAAATTAAGATGAGTCATCCGAATACTGAGCTGTTGATATGATGTTTTGTCTTTAGTGAATTAAGTTAGAAATTCTTACCATTAGCCTGCCAATGTGTATCTGTACTGATGAAACTTGCTGCCATTTTTTAAAACATGGACGTATCCTAATACCATTAAATATTAATATGGGTGGCAGTGGCTAAAAGTGTTAGAGAAGTTCAGAGAAGAAAGAGCTAAGGGTCATTTGGACAAGTCTTTATCAAAGGCATAACATGAACTATGTACAGGGATATTAGAGAACAAAATTTCCACTGTAGTATCCTCATCGTTGCTAATACAGCTCTTTTACTCATTTACATTTTGTCATAAATATCACGATTTTTAAAGATTTCACCCAGAAAAACATTACAAAACTTTCTTAAATATCTTTCTTGGAGAGTTTTTCTAAATATAATTTTTTGTTCAGATTTACCTGTATTACATCTAGAAATATTGGTCTGTGGGAAAAAGTAGAATTACTGGGAATAACTATGTGTGAATTTTAAAACTTCCCATCCACTCATTTATCCATTCATTCTTTTAACTACCACCTTTTGACTCCCTATTGTGTGTGGCACTGTTCCAGGAACCAAGGATACAAGAGATGCCTTATCCTACAGATCCTAGAGTCTATGAAAAGGTATAGTATATACAAAATAAATAAGTAAAATATAGAGCAGAGTTTCTCAAGTTTTGCATGTTGATATTTGGGGTCAGATAATTTTTTGTTGTGGGAGTCTGTCCTGTGTACTATAGGATTTTTCAGTACCCCTGACTTTACCCACTAGATGCCAGGATCTCCTTTCCCACTAGTGAAAACAAAAATGTTGCCAGGTATTATCAAATGTCCCCTAGGGGACAAAATTGTTCCTGGCTGAAAGCCACAAATATACAATATATTAGAAGATAATAAGCGGCTTGGAAAACAATAAAGCTGAACAGATGGTTTTTATTGACATAGTGATTCAGAATCACAGCCTTCTTCCATTTGTGGCTCAACTCAGAGCTCACGTTCCACTGGAGAATCTAGAAGGAAGGTTATTGAGAAACATAGTCCCCAGCTGAGAAGTTGCTTCCTAAGAACAAATCCATACCATGGAATGGGAGCATGAATTTCGCATGGAAATTTAGCTGTCCCTTTCTTAACTAGCAAGCACAGAAACCAGTTAGGAGGAGTAAAGTAGTATCCAGAAGTTATGTAAAAAAATTTTAATGTTGGGCTAATCCAATTTCTCTCAATATGTGCATTTCCCATATTCTGCAACATTTTCTTTTAGGCTTCCTACTTTTGTTTTTCTGGTTTTTTCTATTTACTAATAATTTCCAAAACAATGACATAATCTTTGAATAATTGGTCTAGTTGTCCATTATGATTCATCTCCTCTCTATGTTGATGTCTCTCAGAAATAAAGAGTACATTCATAAGGCTTAGGGCCATGATGAATGATAGAATATGTGATGAATGAGACTTGTGGGGGATCAGAATTTGCCACCTCAAGATGTGTCTCTTCGGCATGTGGATTATTTTTGGCTGTTTTATTTTTTTTTTAAAAAAACCCTGTAGACATGGGAAAAGCTCTAAAATCCAAGTAAAAGTTACCTCTTGTAAGAGACATTTACACTTGTAAGGGAAATCTCCATCTGTAAACGTGTCTCCCACTCTGTTCCAGGAAGAGGATGATGACCTTATCTCTAGACTCTCTTATCAGTGCGGAAGGCGAGGACTTAAATCTACATAATAAACTTACTCTAGTTTACTCTGCTGTTCTAATAGTCTCCCATAACTGACTCCCCTAACCTGCAACATCTTCCTTTGTCTTTAGCTGACGATGGTATTTAAGATGGTGACCTTAGCCATTCTGGCAAGTTGCTCAGTTTTCCTGGGTTTCTCCCATGTATACATGTTATAAAACTTTGTTTGATTTTCTCCTGTTATTCTGCCTCATGTCAAATTAGTTTGTAGCTCAGCCAGAAGGACCTAGAGGGTAGAGGAATTGTCTTCCTCCCCTACAGACCAAAGAATATAAGAATCAAATCCAAAACTCTTTTCTTATTAAACACATTGCTTCTTGAAATTAAGAGAATTGGCTTCAGATTTCTATAATCTAGACAGAAGTCTTACTAAAATATTAATGCTGTTCACATCTGATCGATGGCATAAAATAAATAAGTAAAACATACACATTTAAATATATAAATACATGTATTCATGAAAATAAAAATATAGGAAGTAATCTTCTATTAATAATTAAAACTTTGCATTTATTGCTTCTTTTTTAAAATCTCTAAAATATATAATATTTTTATCATCATTATGGAAACATTTAAGCAATTCTTCCTTTCACATTACAATTCAATTGCATAAATATGAAATATCTAATTCAACATTGACTGATAATAGCCATGAAACCAGGGATAGAAATGGCCAAGTTGCCAAGTAATAGGGCAAGGTAAATAATAAATTGGCTATTTTCTGGTACATTTTCCTCATTCCACTTTTCACAATATGTCAAATTTTTACATTTTCTTCAGTACCGCTAAGGTATTTGAGTCCATATTTAATGAGCAAAGCAGAGTAGTTTCCTTCTAGGTATAATACTCAAAACTACCCACCTTGAAAAGTACAATTTAAGAAACTATATGAGAGAAAGCCTATTTCACTCAATTCTCTAAAATTAACATTTAAGTCCATATGAGCAGGAAATGTATATGTGAGCCTTTTCATATTCTGTTCCTTCTCTGTCACCACAACCCCCTCAACACACATCAAATGACCTGATGTTGTTGAACTACACACTCATAGAGACATATGCTCCTTTCAAAGGTGCTATAGGAAACAGACCTGCAAAATTCTTGTTCAATCCACATCTTCAATCCATTAAGAAATATTGTTGGGGATGATGTTAGTTATACTACATAGTGTGATTTTTATGATTACATTTAAGTAAAAAATATCTAATATTAAATCTCTAAAATGACAGGCCTTTTGATCCTATACTTTGCAATTAACCTGAATTCTTTTCACTGATGGAATTCATGGAATAGTAAAAACAAAATTTGCATCCTAATTGTCACACATATGTTGATACTGTTTACTGTTTTATACTATCTTCATTGCTAATGGCGTGATATGGCCCTATTCTACCACTATTTGTCTTTGTTATTTCAATTTATGTTATAGTACATCCTATGTATCTCTGTACTCAGCCCTAAATCTTTCTGAACCAAAAATATACACAAATAAAAGAAATAGACTGTTCTAAAAACCTAAGATATAAATACCTATTAATTTATATAGGTAAGAAAGTATTTTGTGCCCCATACACAGCACTTAACTAATATTTATCCATCATTCAAAATTTATATTTTTTCTTTAAACTGTTTATATAAAGAATCATTGGCCAAGGCAACACAAGAACGAGGATAAAAACAACAACAAAACTATTTGCTAAATTCTTACATTATAAGTCAACTCAGAAACTCACCAGTACATCCTTAGAACTCAGAACTCCTTACCATGGCCACAATCCTGTCACACTTTTCTTCGCCTTGTTCCACCATGTGTTTCAATTTTCATTTCTTAGATTCCACCCTTCACACTGCTGCATGATACTTCTTTTTAAAATGCCTCTTTAAAAAGATGACTATAAAAGCAAAGCATATTTATAAAATCTAAAACTTATAAATAAGCATAAAAAACTTCTAATGTATGTGTGTCAACATTTCCCAATGTTCTTCTATGAACGTATATGCTATACATAGATAAGAACACATGTATTTCATAGAAATTATAGAAGCACTACACCCAATATTTTGTAATTCTCTCCTTTCATTCACCATCTTTTTTCAACGTATTAAACACACTCTTTTATATCTTTTTCGTGACCACAAATCAGTCTATCTAATGGACTTACCATAATATGTTTAGTAACTCTCTCATTATTAGGTGATTTAAATGATTCAGTAATATGAGCTATGTTTTGTCTACATCTAACAATTTAAATTTTGAGCAGATGATCTCCAAAGGATAAGTTCTTTGATGTAGAATTGTTGAAGCAAAAAGCAAGCCAAATACCAAAACTTTGACATAAGATGTCAAAATGCTTTAAAAGCTGCAAAAATTTTTACTACTTTTGCTCCAGATTGTTCTTGTTACACTGGCATATTTATCATATTGCCACCAGCTTAAGAATCATTATTGATTATATGATGTTAAATCTAAGCTCCTTAATTTACCGTTAGAAAACATCTTATGCAGACTTATATTGTACGCATCTTTCATTTTATCCTAAATAATGTTTAAAACGGGAAAGCTAATTTTTATGAATATCTTACCTTTTTCTGTTTTATGCCTACACTCATTCACGTTGTCACTCCACTCATACCTCACCTACACTGCCAAATAAAATTCCGTATGTACATTCAGCTTCATCTTGAATATAGTCCACAATCAATTTAAAATGGAAAATACCTAAGATATCAAAAAGGAAAGGAGCCTGACGTCCAATTTTATAAACCCTATGTTGATTATGGTATAGACCTAGAAATGCTATATTATTAGTGATGATAGTAAGAATTACAATAAAAATTATATTTAGTGAGTGCTTATTCTATGGTAGGTAGTGTGCAAAGTGGTTAGCAAAGATCAACTCAAAACTTCTCCGTGAAAGGCACCCATCCACTTATTGACTGATTCATTGACTTATATTTATTTATTCAACTATGTTTATTTAACAGCTTATATGCAAGACTACATTCTAGGTCTGGGCTGCAGTACTGAATAAAAACATTGTACTTCTTGCCTAAATTTTAAACTCTAGAGAAGAGAATGTGGTTTATTGTCCATACATTACAGGCAAAGAAGCCAAGGCTTAGAATGGTTTGATGACTAGAACATTTAATGCTGAAGTTCTATTGCATTCTTTACGTATTCATCCTAAATGTTAACTTCACCACATGTCTATTGTCAGCTTGTTCTCTAGAAGTTTTTAACATCTGAACATCACCCTCATTCACATATCCACCTCAAAATTACTATGTTACAAATTAGTCTTAGCTCTTTCTCCTTTTGCAGAAGAATCGTTTGTCAAAATGACATGAAAATAAGTAGCTAGTTATCTGTGTCTCCATCTACAAATATACACATATAGCCCTGTGTGCGTGTATGTATAATATAGCTATGAACCATTTCACTTTATCCATTAGATATATATTATACGCACATTTATTTATTTTCCATATATATGTGAGAATTAATTTTCATCTGAGCGTAACTGTAGAGGAATGTGAACACTGGATTTAACTACCTAAGCTATAAGTGATTTTTTCCTGAATCTAAAAGAATTTGCACATTTGAGATAAACCACTTAAGTCATTCAACTCAAGATTGCTGGAGTCCTTTTGTCCCCCAATTTTTACTCTCATCTTTTTTCTTTGTTTTAAAAAACAACCCAAAATCTGATCTTGGCAGAGCAAAGATGAAAAAGCTCAAATAAAAGATTTACAGTTTATTTTTGAGGCATAATTGATAAGTTGCTCTAAGCACAGTCTCTCATTTCAGTTATCTCTATTAATCACTGCAATCAATTACCTTACAATTAAAGTTTTGAACTCCATTTCTAGGAAGGGAATATAGCATTTTGTTTTGAATTCTTTTTACAATATACTTAAAAACAGGCAGCCTCACTAGAATCACAGGACAGGAACCATGTCTACTTAGTCTTTTTCGACTCCACAGTTTCTAGCACAGTATCTAACCAGTTGAAGCATTTTAAGATTACTTTCTGGGAAATCAAGTCTTATTTTTATTTTGCTTTGTGTTAGTTGTCTGCTCATCTGATACAAGAACTGGAAACCAGAAGAAACAGTAATAAGCTAGGTTCAAAATGAATATTTAAATTTTGGTTATACCAGGCCAAAAATAAACATTTGGAAGATGATTTTAAAAATGATTAGCTCCAAACAATGAAAGAAAATAGCAAGGAAAGTTTCTCTTTAACACTGATAGAAAAAAAAGTGTTATTTAGGCAATTCCTTTTGACTTAATAGGAAATCTTGTGGAACCAAGATTCTAGAGAAAAGTACTAGAATTAGAGAAGGGATCTGTATGCAAAGTTGTCATTCGCTGCACTATTTCTTCAGCACAAAATCTATTTAAATTAATTCAGAAATACCTTAGAAATAGATTTATTTTCCAAAATGCTATAAAATGTGAAAATATATTCTGCTTTGATAAGATAATTTATTAAAACCTAGAGGGGAAAGAGACACCAAATAATTTAGACTGGCGCATATTTTTGTCATACTCTCAAGCATAATAAAAATACATTTACTTTATTATTCCTACAAACATACCACTTTTATCTGGAAAGGAGTTTTGTAACTATATTCATAGTCATATAATAGCTAAAAGTATCTAATTTGCCAAGGTCTACCAACCATTAAATTTTAATACTGATATGAAAGTGTCGGGATGTAAAATCTACATACAATTAGGAAAAATTATTGTATTTGGAGGGAGGTAGAGTAATGATGAAACTTGAATGTGTCTTTGTATTTGACAATCTTTGCTATCCACCATTTTTGCAAAGAAGTTTTCCGCAAATATATCTATTAATTTGGCAGAAAAATTCAAAAGACAGGTCTATACCAATCCGTTTAAACAGTTACTTCTATATAAAATACAGGCATAGTTTACATTAGAGATATAATTCAAGGCTATATTAAAATACATGGAAAGCAAATGGTGTTAGTATTATTTAGTGTAAAAACAGTACTAAACACCCATTGATGTCATTAGAGATAATTAACTTATATGTGGTTGGTAAAATGAATCATTGTTTATTGTAAAAATAAGATATATCTTAATATTCTAAAATAGAGAACAACATAAACTAAGAAATAAATATTTACTCATAATGTGTTGATCAAAATTTATTTAAAAAAACTGAATGTGAATAAACTTTGAATTTTATCTTTCTTTTTATTTCTATAATATGGGTTATATATAAGGTAAACTTCATAATTTTAAGTTAAATATTATTATATGTCATATATACAAAGATCATCTATATTATTACAATGCTAAATTTTTCATATTTTTAAAGAGAAATAGGATCCACACAAAAAATCCCATTTGTTCTGGTCGTTATTCTATTTCCTAGCTTTCCAACCCAAAACTTACCAGCATCTTAAATTTAATGTATACATCTCTCTAATACTGTTGTTACACATTTACTACACACATAATTTCTAAAAATATACTGTATCACCTTCTTAAAATTTCCCTTAATGGTACCATCTGAATATATCTTCTTTTTGTACTTTGCCTTTTTTATTCAATTCATTTTTTTAATATCAATTCAGGCTTATATAGACTTAGTCATTAACTTTTGCTGTTATATAGAACATGAACACCCACATACTAAAACTATTTGTGTTGTTTTCCTGGTATAAATGCAAGATATTTCCAATTCTCCATTACAATCGTGGCATAATGAATTTTGCATGTTTTCTTGTGCAAGTGTGAAAATTTTTCTTTAGATTCCATGCCTACTGCAGAACTCCTAAGTTCTGGGGTAAATATGTCTTTAATTTTGTTAATTATTGCTGAAGACCTTTCCAAAGTGTTCTAACAATTTACATCTCACCAGCAAACGTGCAAGTATCCCATTTTCCATATCCTCCTATTTTGCCCTTAGCATACACTATGAAAATGCTTTAAAAGGTTTGTATAACTTTTTTAAACTTGAAAAGGGATTTCATTTTTCTTTTCATTTTCTTTTAACTAGTGTACTCTAGATTACTGGTAGGACAAAACATCATTTCACGTTTTTATTGGCCATTTGAATCACCCTTTTTGTGAATTGACTGCACACAAATTTTCCCATTATTTTCTATTGAATTATCTTTTGTTAATGAATTTTAGACAATCTTTATATATTATCAATATCAAAATCTTTCAAATATTTTTTCTTTCATTCTTCTTTTTTTGTATGTGAAGAAGATTGGCCCTGAGCTAACATCCATTTCTAATCTTCCCCTTTTTACTTGAGGAAGATTGTCCCTGAGCTAACATCTGTTCCAATCTTCCTCCATTTTGTATACGGGATGCCGCCACAGCATTGCTTGATGAGTGCTGTGTAGGTCTGCATCCTGGATCTGAACCCTTGAACCCTGGGCTGCTGAAGCGGAGCACACACACTTAAACACTACACCACGTGGCCGGCCCCTCATTTTGTTTTTTAACTTTCTTGATGCATCCTTTGCCATAATAAAATGTTAATATTAGCAATTTTATCAATCCTCTTTTTTACTTTTTGAATTGCATCTTATTGAAGAAATTTTTTTACATAAATTTATTTCTATATATTTTTTAACAATGTTAAAGTTTTATTTTTTTCTGTCTTTAATATATTAGGAAATATTGATGTACAGTATGAGGTCAAGAACTAATTTCACACTTTTCCTTCTACATGTGATGAATTCACTGCTCCCAAAGGAATTAATTATATAATCAGGGTTTTCCTGACTGATTTATAAAGCCAACAAATGTTACATATATGTGATCTTCTTCTGCCGATTTTTCTATATCTATGCTGTTTTAATTAATATTTCTGTATTATCCAGTGTTTGATCAAGACATGCAGTGAATTTAACTTGAGAATTGTTTGTAAAGGTGACAGAACTAAAAGGGCAAAAAGGGGATGATGAGGCAACACAGAGTTTAGCAAGAGCAGGAAGACGTTACCTGCCCCAGGACTGGCGGGAGCCGAGGAAGAGTTTGTGTATTGCAAGATCCTGTGGTTATGATGGCGGAAAGATTTGGTCTGGATGTAGTTAGAATCTTGGAGGAGATATAGCCACTGACAGAGATGCTGCCTTGAAGCAAAGAGAAAAGAACAGAAATAATCCATTTCTCTCTGACTTTCAGTCTTTATTCTTCCAAAGTACCATCCATTAATGTGAAACAAGTAGGTAAGGTGACGTGGGAGACGTAGTTTAATTTATCAGTGCATATAAATGATGGGCAAAGTAACTTTATAATAAATCCCAAGACAAGATAGCGATGCCACCACCCTTTCTTAGTCTTTGTTAGACAAACTGCCTTTGTTTTTTAATTTATGTTGATTCTTTTGTATGAAATTTAGAAGTCAACAGTCAAGTTCACTAAATAAATGGAAAAAAAGTGAAAAGAAGAGGATGACTTAGTACTATCATTAAATTAATACATAAGTTCATTTGGAAAATTCTTGCCATATAGGGAAGTGGTAAGATATGCTAATTAAGATCATGAGGACCAGTGAACATATATGAAAATTCTACTGTCACTAGCTATGCAAACAACTAGCTTGGCATCAGTTTTCTCACTTGTAAATGTGTACAATAAAAGCACATAATTTAAACCTCTTGTGATATTTAAATAAATATGTGTAAAGCACTGAACAAGGCCTGGTACATAGCAACCACTTAGTAATATTGTCATTGTTGCTGTTGTGCTATTACCATTATCATTAAGAATTTTTTTCTTTTTTAGTTTTCCTGTCCATCATCATGGTATATCATTTTACTTGTTCAATTCTTTGTAATTAAACAATATTTGTAATTTTCTCATAGAAGTCTCATACATCTTTAAAAAAAATTTATCCTGACTCTATATTGCATTCTGATATTCCACAGTCTTCATTCTCAATTCACTAATTCTCTTTTGAACGCTATCCAGCCTGTAATTTTCATAAATACTAATTTTTACAAATTTCAATATTTATGTTTTTCCATTCCATGATTAGGAGATTGTCCTTTTCCTTATTATGTATTTTAATGCTCATTTTTGTTTCTTGTCTCTGGTTCTTTTTCTGAAGATTAGATATAAACATATGAGTGTTGACATCATCATATTGTTGTTGATAATTCACTGGCAGTAAACTTGCCTTTCACGTGTGTGTGTACATGTTTGTGTGTGTGTATGTATAAGCTGTATTCTTTAGTATCAATATTCCTTTTCTGTCTTTTCATTGTGTAGGCAACTTTGAATGGGAATTTGTGTTCTCTTTATTTTTTTCCAGGAAGACTCACCCTTACCTAACATCTGTTTCCAATCTTCCTCTTTTTGTATCTGGGTCACAGCCACAGCAGGGCCACTGACAGACGAGCAGTGTAGGTCAATGCCCAGGAGCTGAACCTGGGCCACTGAAGTGGAGCATGCTGAATCTAACCACTAAACCACCAGGGCTTGCCCTCTCTCTTCTTTAACTTTACCTTGTCTATTGTTTTAAAACAACAGACAAGCAACAACCTTGTCTGTTGCTTTCTGGGGTCAGCCTGGTGGCGTATGCTCTGCTTTGGTGGCCTGGGGTTTGTAGGTTCGGATCCCTGGTGCAGACCTACACATCATTCATCAAGCCATGCTGTGGCAGCATCACACATACAAAACAGAGGAAGGTTGGCACAGATGTTAGCTCAAGGACAATCTTCCTCAAGCAGAAATAGGAAGATGGGCAACAGATGTTAGCTCAGGGCCAATCTTCCTCACCAAAAACAAAAAATTAATAAAATAAAACAAAGTTGCTTTCTCCTAGACCCTACATATCATGACTTTTATTGGCCTCCTATTATAGTGTCTCCCATTCTGTGGTAATACAGAGATATCAAAGATCCAGGCACTAAGGCAGCAAGCTCAGTCATGGTACAAATTCTGATTAGGATACTCTGTTTGGTTCTTTCTGTTTCTCTTAATAATCAGATTGAAAAAGAAAAAAGGAGGGGCTGGCCATGTGGCATAGTGATTAAGTTTGGCGTGCTGTGCTTCAGCAGCCTGGGTGCCCCAGTTTGGATTCCAGGTGCAGACCTACAGCACTCATCAGCTATGCTGTAGGGGCAACCCACGTGTAAAGTGGAGGAAGATTGGCGCAGATGTTAACTCAGGGTTGATTTTCATCAGTGCAAAAAAAAAAGAAATAAAAGAACACAGTCATAGTTCAGACATTTTTTTCCCCCTTAGCCTCATTTTATGGTTGAAGAAGATCCACCCCATGACTTGATGTCATATAGTGGGATGAGATCCAGCCCCTTTTTGCACATAAATTCCTTGTTTAGATGAGCTTGCAAATAAAATTCAAGAAAGAAATACTGTACTAAGAAAAGACGGCCAACATAATGAAAAAAATAGTGAGATAAATTTACTCCTGGTGAAAAAAATTAATACTGCAATTTGTTAGAGAATTATTAGTCAAAACTTTCCCTCAAGATGAAAGCTTCTAGATTCTCCTCCTTGTCTTTGTTCAGTGTACTGGTGACTTCACACCTGATTAACATTTTAGGTTTCCGTTATATATCAAAGAGAGAGAGAGAGATACTAGTGGTACTACGTTTTTTCAATTATCTCAATTTTATTGATCATGACCTTCTGTTTGGTATAGAGAGGTGTTCTTAAAAATCAAATTATAAACCCTTTTGGTCGCAAAGCTCCTGTGCAAGTTGCGTGCACCATTTCTAATCCTCAAAGCAACATTTCAAGGTAGTTGTTAAATCATGGAGCCAAGGCCTAATACAGGATTTGAAAGTTGTTTTGTTCAATTCCAAAGCTCATGCTCCTCCCATTTATCTCCAAGTTTAGGGAGAAGGAGATTTATTTTCATCTACTCTTTGTATTTTGTGGAGTTGGTAAAACACAGTGAATGTGGCACATAGAGGGAAAGCAATCAAGTGAATTTATGGTGAAAATACAAAGGATCCAAGGGGAAACTGAGTGTAACCTATGTGATGGCTTGATGTCAGAGAGACTATCATCACTCTCAGTGCTTTTGATTGGGGTGCGTGGACATGGAGAGTGTCGAGCATGGACATGCAGTGCTTATATCACTTTCTGCTACAAACTGAAAGCATCCCAGAGAGCCCATCCCTGAGGCAAACCACCTATTCCTAGTGCCTGAAGAGTCTGTTTAATGTATGGTAGAGATAACTGCAGTCTTTTTGGACAATAGTCCCATCAATATGGATAGCACACGTTCATTGCCGTGGGGGAATGCAGCAGAGGAGTCTCATTTTTCTAGCAAATTGGTAAATAGTACAGAACTTGAATTTGGGGCTCTAGAAGCAATTCTAAACAATGGGTATTATAAATAACAACCACATTATTAAAATAACTATTTGGCCTCCTGATGTAACCATTTAAAAAGTGGATACTTTAATTTAATAGTATAAATTCTATCACATTTGTTGAAAAATTAGCTTTTAAACATAATTTGTATATGCTCACATTTTGTAGAAGTGCAAATAAATTCTTTTCAGAATAAGGCTAGGACTACGGGAGACAATAGCCAAGTTCTACAAACGTGACTGATCTCCATCTACGATGACCCGTTATCCCAAAAGAAAAGTCACCATTAAAAATTTATACTTCCTATTGTTTGCATTCTTTGATTTTGACTGCACTCTTATTCTCTTTTAGTTTACCAAGACATATCGCATCAAGTATGATATTGTAATTTAAAGTCAGAAAACATATTTTTGTTGGTGTTGGGAAAACCAAATTGCTCACAAAACATACTCCGGAGCTACACAAATTTCCTTTTGATCCTTCTATAATGCCATGTTGCCCAGGGAAAGGTTGAAATGTATTTAATATTAATTCAGGAATATGTACACACTAGTGTCCCAGAACAGTTCATCTTTTTAATTTAAATTTCCCTGCTCTCTTCAAGATTAATTTTGCAACAATCTGCATACTGCTTTTTT
Source organism: Equus caballus (assembly GCF_041296265.1). NCBI lineage: Eukaryota > Metazoa > Chordata > Mammalia > Perissodactyla > Equidae > Equus > Equus caballus. Next base: position 97,362,363 of record NC_091686.1, read on the forward strand.
CATTATTACTGTGACATTCAGTCTTACCAATGAGTTCTTAGATGGATGGAATAAGTTATCTATGCTAATTAATGATAGTAAAATACTCTTAGATGTTAAATCATGTTCTTGGTGTATTTAAGACAAAAACCTTTCCAAGCTACTCTTGCAGAGTTTTTTTCTCTCCGAGCTATCATCTCCACTCCCAGAAATTAATGTATCTGGCATTTCTGTACTGTAACACTAATTTACTGAGTGAGCAAGAAGAAAATGATGGCAAATAAGTGTTCTGCTCATTCGTGGGAAAATGTCAAGATCCAGGATACAAATCCTCCCTTTCCCATACATCTTTCTCCCTCCCTCTTGTTCTTTCTTTCATTCCTTCTTCTCTTCCTCTTTCTTTTTCTCCATATTCTTGTCTTCAGCTAATCGATTAATACATTTTTTAGATATGTTGAGAGAAATATCATTTATCTGTTCCAGTGTAACAAACCACTAGAATTTAATGGTTAAAAGATCAACCATTTATTTACCTTATAATTGTGCAGGTCGGCACTGATCTGGACTCAGCTGAGTGGTTCTTCTTCTCAGCTGGGGTTATTCATGTTTCTGCAGTCAGTTGACAGGTTGGCTGGAGGCTGTCTGGTCCCAGGTGACCTCCCTAACGTGTCTGGCTGCTGTCTGGAAGAAGGAAATGTTGGGTCACCTCATTCTCATCCTCCAACATACTGGCCCAGGCTAGTTCACGCACAGGCTTTGGGGTTCACAGAGAAGTAAGAGAGGACAAAATCCAATGTGTAGGTTGCTTAAAAGTCTCTTATTGTATCATGTTTTATTATTGCTCATTGGCCAAAGTAAGTCACGTGATAAAGTGTCTAACTAAAGGACATTGCTGCAAAATCTTCCACAAGAGCCTATTTTGCTAGGTATCTCTGTTGTACTGGAAACAAAATTCATATGATAATATTGGGCAGCACAAAGTCTAGCACATGAGGCAGACTGAGCAACTTTACAGAATAGAGCAATTGCCAGTTTTTAAAGGCCTGCTACGTCTGTGAACTTTGCATACCTTATCTTATACAATATCACAAATAGGAGCAGGATATGTTATGTTGCTCACTATGCCAATGAAGAAACTGAAGTTGAGATTCTCTTGCTCATTATTACAGAGAGGGTGAGGAGCAGAGCCAGGATCTTGCTAGAAGTATGCCTTATGCCAAAGCCTGTTTTCCCTTTGTAGCATGCTGCCATAAGTCATAAGACCCTTTCGATGACACAGAATATTCAAAATTCATTGAAGTTATAGAGGGACCATCCAACAAACCAAGCTCCAACTGTGCCTAAGGGAAACAGCTGAACTCCTGCATGGTTCTCAGTGGTTTAGTATCTGTTTTTAGCTCTCATGAGCTGCCTCAGGGATGTAGGGGTGGAAGACATTTCCTCTACCTACTTTGGGTCCTTCTAGCCAGACAACGAATTAAATTCACATGAGACAAAATAACAGGAGAAAATTAAACAAAGCTTTATAACACATATACATGCGAAAGGCTCAGGCAAACTGAGCAACTCACCAAAATGGCTGAAGCCACCACCTTAAATATCATCTTCAGCAAAAGGCAAAGGAGGATGTTGGGGTGTGTCAGTTACGGGAGGTTACTTGACAAGTACAGTAAACAAGAGTAAGATTATTATGCAGATTTAAGTCCTTGCCTTCTGCATTGATTAAGAGTTTCTAGAGATAAGGTAATCCCCCTGCTTCCCAGTACAGAGAGGGAGACACATTTGCAGATGGAGATTTCCTTTACAAATGTAAATGTCTCTTAACAAAGGGTAAGTAAAGTCTACTTTTCAGAGTTTCTTTCCTGTGTGCAGTTTTTAAAAGTAACCAGCTCAAAATAATCCTTATAGCAAAGAGGCATACTTGGCGTGGCCAATTCCAGTCCCCTACAGGGATATGCTAAATTAAACAAAGTAAAAATTAAAAACAAAATGATTGCTGAAAACTCTGTAAGTACATGAGCTGAAGGCTGTACTTGGTGCTATTCTTAGATGATTGACTTCAGACTTTTTCTTCCCTGAAAGACTTGGCTGGATATTGAAGCCCTGAAGCCATCTGGTAAGGTGAGGTGTTTTCCACTCTTAGTTGATATCTGCTAATATATCTCAAGTCTTGCTGCTTATTTAACTCATATCTTAGCTTTAGGATGCCAAGTAGTCTTGCTCTTGTAAAATCTCTGCTGGTCTATCTACTTCTTTGCAGATGCCATGGCCCAAAGTGAATACCTCCAGCTGCCTCACCTCTTTCCTGACCATCCACAGCCACCATAAATGTTCCAAACCAGAGGTAAATGAACTCAGAAAGATTTAACTGCTGTTTTTGATTTTTGGTCCAGATAGCTTCCAAATATTCATTCTGCTTCCATGGAGATTCAAACAATATCATCATGAAAAAAAAATACTACTTTCTTTACTAGGAAAAAAGACTATTAAAAAACCCACCAAAGACAAAAATAAAACATAAAACAAAACAAAGAAAAAACAAATTCCTCTACTTATTAGTCTTAATCTTTGGGAGATATTTATGATAGGCATTGACTACTTCTCAATATGTGCTAGGTAATATGTCAATAATAGTAATAGATAAAAATAAGGCCATTCCTGCCCTCAAAGAATTAATATTTCAGTGAGGACAGATATGTAAAATAAGTGCAATATCATATGTAAAGGAAAACATTAAAAATGTGGGCAAGGCTGAATTGGCATAAATAAGGAAACAATTGACTTTTTAGAGATTATTTGGAGAATTAAATGAAGAAAGGTGATTTCTGAACTTACTCAAACAAGAATATAGTTCCATTGAAAAATGGGAATGAGGAAGTATATTCCAGTATATATGAAATCAGAGAAAAGAATGAGGGTGATTTCAAGATATTTTGCATTCTATTAAGAATTTTATAAACACTAAAATTAAACAACTTTTCAAAGTTCTCTACCTACTTCTTCCTGTCCATGCATTCAATTTTAACAATTGATGAGTATTTTTTAAAATCACCAGATTTCTGCTTTATTCATAGGCTATTATATATATATATGCACACACACATTATATATGTAAAACATATATATTATACATGCATATGTATACATATATATTTGTGTGTATTATTGGTATATACAAACATATATACACATAATACTTACATATATGCATAATTGTACATATAATATATACATACATGTATATGCGTATCCATACATGCGTATACATGCATGCGTATTTATATCCAGTGATTACAATTTGACTTCATTATTTAAAAAACATTTGTTTCTCAAAACTATCAATGAAAAATTTTAATAGTCCTAACGATAGAAAAATAAACACATTTGAAATCAATTTTAGTTTCTTTGACCAATTTCAACTCATTTTCAGTCAGTAAGAACAGGGTTTATCAATCTATATTGTCACAAGCATACTATGTTACTGTTAAGCTGTCCATTTTTAATAGCTATATCTGGGCCGAAAAAGAAAGACCTAGAGCTAAAGAAAAGTTCTAAGTGGCACAACAGCTCGACTAAAGTGAAGACTTATGTAGACTGAATTCTAAGTAGACGAGTATCCTGGATTTAAAAGTTGGCATGATGATTTAAAACTCTAGGCTCTTTCCACGATAAATGAACAAATAGGAGTGTCAATTAACTTAATCTTGGGTCACACTAGTTCCCAGGAAAAACAGTGTCATTTCTTTTTTTGTGATAATATTCTAAGACATTATCAGGAATTACATTAAAATATAATTAAAGAAAAGAAAAGTTAAAATTATTCTTCTCATACAAATATACAGTGAATACATGTTAAAGATATTATTTAAATAATTAACTAGTGAGGGCTCTAGTAAGATGTTAAATCTAGTTTAAAAGGCAATTCAAAATGGCAGGCACCATTTATATTACCTCAATGAGACAACATATGCATCACCATTCTCTCTCCATAAATTAACTTCTGTCTCTACAAATTCCAAAATAGACCGAACCAATGAAATGCACAGACCCCTACAGAATAAGACATCCTTTAAGGACCTACTAGACAACATATATGGTTCATAGAAATGACTCCCAGTAATCTTTTTGCCTATTTTATTCTTTTATAATTAAAAAAATATATGCTTTTATATTTTTGAGATAACTATATTTAAATATTTATTAAAATGACAATGACTGTTTTCTCCCAAGGACAAAATAATTTATTTTATTGTTCCAGTGGGTTCTTTTTACCCCACAAGGTTAAAGGAAATCTCAGGATTTATTTTCCTGATTGAAATAAATATCAGAAAACATCTAACAAGAAACACATTTTGTAAGCATTAGACATCAAAAAAGACACAATATATATTTTAAGTACTAGGGGCATGAATTCAATGCATTTGGTGATAACTTAAAGAGATCTGCAAAAATCTCAAAAGGAGTCAAATCTTCATTTGTCCCCCTTATCTGCAGTGAGTACATTCCAACACCCTTCGTGGATGACTGAAACCATAGATAGTACCAAATCCTATATATACTATGTTTTTTCCTATACACACGTATTTCTGATAAAGTTTAATTTATAAATGAGGCATAGCAAGTGATTAAGAGCAACAACTTCTTATTGGCATATTTGAATTGTCAGCATCACTATTCTAGCACTTTGGTGCCATTATTAAGTAAAGTAAGTGTTACTTGAACTCAAGAACCATGATATCTTGATAAGTGACCTGATAATTTAGCTGGCTACTAAGTGACTAACCTAGAGGGTGAGTAGGGTATTCAGTGTGGATATGTCGGACACCAGGATGATTCACCTCCTGGACAGGACAGAGTGGGAATGTGCAAGATTTCATCATACTACTCAAAGTGACAGCAATTTAAAATTTGTGAATTGTTTATGTCTAGAACATTCCATTTAATATTTGTGAACAGTTGACCACAGGGAACTAAAACAGGGGAAAGTAAAGCCACAGATAAGGGGGAGCTACTGTAGATAGAGCAAGAACAGTTTTAACAAATTTGTTTACATTTAACAATCCTCCTTACTGATAATATAACTAAATGCATTATTTAAACTCATTTTTGATAGCATAAAGTGGGTTTGCAATTTCTTTGATATAATCCAATTTCCTAGCAAGCTTACATGTCCTTCTCCCACGCTGTCCTATACATGCAATTATCTATTTTCCCTGGCCTCTGTTGAGGTATAGCTTTTCCTTTCCAGAGCTTCTCCTCCCAGAGGTACAACTTTTCCTGCCCAATGATCTCTGTGGCTTTTTCATCTGGTTGTGTCTGTGACCCGACTCCCCTATCAATGTCTGTGACCTGACTCCCCTTTCAATGTCTGTGACCCTACTCCCCTATCAAGTGTCAGGTCTGTACACTCTGTGTCCCTCTTTCCCCAAGCTCAAGCCAATTGTCTTCCAGTTGTATTTCTCTCAACAAATTCTGAAACCCTCTTGGTTGGATTGGGTACTCTGGGCTACTTTCCTCATATCAGATTGTGGGTATTGGCCTCTGTGAAGGTTCCTTCGGGGCTATTATCACAGACTCTTCCTTTAGTACCAACTACTCAGGTACCATGGGGGACACAGAGCTTCTCTGCAAAGGTCAAAGCTGCCCCAGGTTCACTGCAGAACCAGGCAGCTAGGAAACCCACTATCACCCAGACTTGGGTCAAATACACTGTGTTGGGCCCCTTCTGATACTTTACCTACGTTAAAACTTCCACATATCCCTTCGGACTCTAACTTTTCCTAGCTGGCCTAATTTTGTCTTCTTACCTTACAGAGGAAGCCTATAAATTCTTAAATTCTTGCACATTTCTTTCATGTACCTTTCTTGTACATTTCATCTATGGCATATGGTAAAGTTTGTGTGCTGTGAGTTATTTATTTTGGACCTTGTATATGCAAAGCCATGTTTCAAGAATTCCAAAGAAAAGACTTTTATTCACTCAAGTGCCTGGGCTTGAAAAGCACTTTTCAGGCTATTGTTTTTACTAAACACTTACTAAGTCTACTTAAGAGCTCAAATACTAGGAATTTGACTATTTGTTCTTTCTTTAACATTCTTATCCTGAATAAGGTAAAAGAAAATTTTAAATAGTTCATAAGCTTGTATTAAAATATATCAAAATATTTATTTACTATAGGGAAAAATAATGAATAATTATATGGAATCAGTACAGCAAAACAATTTCAGTATAATGGTGTTTCATGGAATAAATTAAAGATAAATATGAAACAAAATTGAGTTGGATTATTTTTGTTGATGTTGTTAGCACTTTGGGTGTGATATCTATAATAAACAGCTTCAATCCTCACTCTCTCCATGCAGGACAAAATTAGGATGTATTCGGCTGTTTTATACAAGAGATTTCACTAATAAGTACCTCATATGAAGAAGCTGTGATTTTGTTGGAGGAGGTCATCAAGAGGATGTGACCGCTAATTGACCTGTCAGCTGGACCCAAAAATCAGAGGCTCCTCACCCTCCCCTGTGCTTGAAATGTATGCTTCACCTACTATTCCCAAACTAAAAGCCATATCAAGGACGGAGCTTTGAAAAAATAATGTGTTGTTGAGATAGTTTGGACTGAATATGTGACTGAATCCAGTTAAGGTTTCTATACAAACTTAAGATTCTGATGGGCAGGAACAGAAATCTACTCATCTTGTGGCTGCCCAAGACAAGGCTCATAAGTAAGATTCCTTGCTGATTAAATCTTCCACCTCCCAATCTAGTGACAAATGGAAATGGCAAGCAATAGGATATATTGGAGTATATGAGGAAGCCATTTGGTGTAAACTTAATTCGACCTGACTGTTTTTTCCAAAAGGGCCTGATGGGGCTGTTGAGCATGCATTGTATATCTGTTTTAAACATTTCCTATGGCAAGAACAAAGGCCCTTAAGATAAAGGTGGAAATTCCCCCTACATTGGCATTTCCTTAAGGATAAGCATCTCTCCCTAGGCTAGGAACTGATTGCTGTGCTCACCTGTGACCACCCAACTTGAGACTACAGAACTGTCACCCTGCTGTGTCCAACAAGACAGCAGGCCTACTACCTGCTGTGTCTGTCAATCACTGTGCCAACAGAGCAGTCTCATGACTACTGTAAAAGGGACATTTCAATCATATGTGAAACATCCTTCTTGGGGGTATATAATCACTCTGTACGCCCCATATCTTCAGTGCCCCTCCTTCCTTCAGGAAGGAAGGCCCCAGGCCATGGTCCTCATTGCATCTCAGAATAAACTCTCCCAAATTTTCATTTATAGATTGGTTGTGGATTATTTTTGTCGACACTGGTTTGGTCTCCCTCTTTCTTTGGTCTCTCCTTGCCCTCTGTGTAAGGAGGCCAACTTCAAATTTCACTCAGGGAACTCCTGAGGTTTCAAACCAACAGACTTGCCCTGAATTGTCAAAAAAAGATAAAAAGATAAGACAGTCATACCAATTCATCTTTATTTGACATGTAGCTTAGCATACTCAAAGAATAGCCTGTGTAGCGTTTCAAAAGGATATGAAAATTCTCAGAGACCACACAAGGTCCTATAAAGAGTTTAATAGATCCTTCCTATGCCGAGTTACTTGATATCCTGGGATCCACTCCAGTAACCATATTTGTTGTTGGAACTGAAATCTTCTACCATATATATAACACACAGCACATTCACTTTACGCAAATTCACATATACCATAACGTTTTGGAAGGTATGGAGAAGATCCACCTTGGGGATGTAGAGACTGAACCCTCTGATTAATGTAAGGACAGCAGAATAAAGTGAAATCTATGGCTCCTGTGGAAGGTGATTACAAAATGGAGTCACACACGTCAAGGGGACCTCAAATGGAGCCAGGAGGCCATTAGGGAAGTGGGGCTAATGCACATCTCTGCCCAGATAGACTGTAAACTTTCAAACTGTGTTTTAGCGCTATCATTCTGACCTTCCTCCAAGAAATATGCTTACTCCCAGAGATAAGAACTTTCTGCCTAAGAGATAGCCTTAGCAACCAACCACATATAGCCAAGAAGTAGCAGTTTTCCCAGGATCAATCACGAATCTTGGAAAACAACCTATATAATTCCTCTTTTTTTTTTTGCCTCTATAAACCTTGCCCATTTTGTTCTCCTTGGAGCACATTTAAATTTCTTCTCCAATCCCTGTCTCCCAAATTGCAATTTCTAAGACCCGAAATAAACATTTTTGATTACATTACAGTTAATGCCTTTTATTCATTGAGGCTCCCTTTAAGTTTCCCAATGACTGGGGCTGGCCCGGTGACACAGTGTTTGAGTGCGCACGTTTCGCTTCTCAGTGGCCGGGATTCATTGATTCGGATCCCGGTTGCAGACATGGCACCGCTTCACACGCCATGCTGTGGTAGGCATCCCACATATAAAGCAGGGGAAGATGGCATGGATGTTAGCTCAGGGCCGGTCTTCCTCAGCAAAAAGAGGAGGACTGGCAGTAGTTAGTTCAGGGCTAATCTTCCTCAAAAAAAAAAAAGTTTCCCAATGACTGAGGACTCTACATAGGTGGAACCTAACATCATCCAAACTGTGATATTTTGAAAGTGAAAATGGGCATGAATAAGCATTATGCTGGGACATCAAGCATAAACTGGAAATTTCCCAGGCAAACTGGCCCATATCATCACACTAACTTGAAAGGACAATTGTGCAGAAGAATGAAATTGGACCTCTATCTTACACAAAATTAACTTAAAATAGATTAAAGGCTTGAATGTAACATCTGAAACTTTAAAATTCTTAGAAGAAAACATAGGGGAAAAGCTCCTTGACATTGGTCTTAGCAATATTTTTTGGCCTATGATACCAAAAGCACAAGCAACAAAAGCCAAAATCACTTAGTGGAACAACATAAACTAAAAACCTTCTGCACAGAAAAAGAAACAATCAACAAAATGAAAACCTATGGAATGGGAGGAAATATTCACAAATTATATATCTGATAAAGAATTAATATCCAAAATAGATAAAGAACTCATATAAATCAAAAGAAAAAAAAAAACCTGATATAATCTGGTTAAAAAACGGGTGAAGAAACTGAACAGATATTTTTCCAAGAAACCATACAAATGGCTAACCAGTACGTGAAAAGATGCTCAACATCACTAATCATCAGGGAAAGGAAAATCAAAACCACAATGAGATTGTCAACTCACACTTTTTAGAAAGGCTGTCATCAAAAAGATCTTATCAAAAAGATAAGAAATAACAAGCGTTGGTGAAGATGTGGAGAAAAGGGAACCCTTGTGCACTGTTGGTGGGAATGCAAATTGGTTAGCCACTGTGGAAAACAGTATGTCAGTTCCATAAAAAAAATAAAATATAATTACCATAAGATGCAGCAATTCTACTTCTGGGTGTACATTCAAAGGAAATGAAAACAGGATCTCGAAGAGATATCTGATCCCCTGTATTCATTGCAGCATTATGCACAATAGCCAAGATATGGAAACAACTTAAGTGTCTGTCAAAGGATGTATGGATAAAGACGATGTGTTATAAATACATACATATATATATATATATATATAATGAAATATTATTCAGCCATGAGAAAGAAGGAAATCCTGCCACTTGCGACAACATAGATGGACATTGAGGGTATTATGCTAAGTGAAATAAATCAGACAGAGAAAGACAAATATTGTATGAAATTACTTACATGTGGAATCTAAAATAGCTGAACTCGTAGAGAATAGAATGGTGGTTACCAGGGGCTGGAGGGTGGGGGAAATGGGGAGATGCTGGTTAAAGGGTACAAATTTCCAGTTATAAGATGAATAAGTTTTGCGGATCTATTGTACAGCATGGTCATTATAATTAATGACACTGCATTAGACACTTGAAAGTTTCTAAGAGAGTAAATCTTAATTGTTCTCAGCACGAAAAAGAAATGGCAATTACATGATGTGATGGAGGTGTTAGCTAACACTAACACTATCATTTTGCATTGTGTACCAAATTAACACATTGTACACCTTAAATTTACACAATGTTATATGTCAATTATATCTAAATAATGCTGGGGAAAAATAGGCCAATTCTATGAAATAGTTGTCCCAACATGGAAATAAAAAACAACAGACTTGCTATAACTGGTATAATATTTATATGGGTATATATTTATATATACATACATAAAATTTCTAATTCTTATAGTTTATGACTCTCTGGCTTTCTTATCACTGATTAGCAAACCTTTCTCTCCTTTTTACTTGTTCCTTTTTTTGGAATTCTTCTTAAGTCTTTATGCTCTACCTACAGTGACTTCACAGCATATTCTTTTCATTCTTATCCATGAACCGTCTCACATTTCCCTCTGTCTTTTTTTAGACATTTCTACCCTCTTCTCATGGTTAATGTTATTTACTATTCAATGTTAAAATTCAAATGTGTTTTGCTCAGGGAGATTTTGCTTTGACTATTTTAGCAATAACAGGGTGTATTTCACAGTCTTATAACACTTGATGTTTACTCTTTGGGAATTCTTATCACATTTATAATTTTTTTTTTTAAATTTAGTATACTTGTTAGAAAACAGGCATGGATTAAAATGACAAAAGGTGATGTAGCTTGCTTTTATCATTCATCTCTTCACTTCCACACAAAATAAATGTGCATGCTTTCTGTAACTCCATACCCGACAATGGAGGTATGCATTTTGTTGTTGTTCTTGGGGCATCATTCAGTGCTTACATACTATAATTTTTAAACTTCAATTAGTTCATTAAAGCAGCTTCTCCCCAAACCCCAAAGCACCATGTCTGCCTACATTGTTTTGGTCACAATTTATTCCCATGGGCATACCTGTCCACATGAGAACATTGGAAAATCGAGTCTTTAATTTCAGTGGCAATAGAAATTGAGTCCTGTTACTCAGGAGGAAGGGTAGACAATAATTTGTACCAAAAGAATATATTGTTGTTCTCAAGATGTCTTTTTCTACTGTAGTCTGCTATTATCATGAATATAATAGCTTCATTTAACACTGAGGATTCTGAAGATGTGCATCATATACGTTTTTCAAAACTTGTCTTTTTCCTGAATTATCATTGTTTCCTACAAGTTCATTTTACTCTTACTGTTTTGGTCTCGGTTTTTCATGTTGGAAACCTTCCTTAAATATCAAGCGAACCTATGATGTTCTCTCATGTTGAAGTGTAAGACACACACAGAAAACTAATTAAAATCTATAGCTATAGGGTGAAGACTGTGAAGATAGTGTGAACCGTGACTAAATATACTGCTTCAGCTGCTGTACAAGCTTTTTGGGGAAACTAAAACTGCCCAAAATACTAGATTTCTGTGTTTCTAAATTTCTCTAGAAAGAATAGTCTGATTTGTAGCCTAGCAGACATAAACGTTGATCTCAGATTTCAATGGGAAAAGAAGGATGAGAGTTCACTGTGTAGGTATTATCTGAATTCATTATCCTAATTCAAGTATCCCAGCCTTCCTCTAGGTTATATGACTCCAGTCTCCAGAGTCCTTTGGATGATCGCTTTCTGGTTAATCCTAACTGCCTCCAATCTTTGCTTGCTTATAGGAGGCGCCTTCTGTCTTATTGTCTGGCTTGGTAAAGAGGACCTCAGGAACTGATTTCTAATTGATACATTTTAACCAGGAATGTCACATGAACAAGGATATATTTTACCTCTCTGGAGGTAGTACAGAATGGATAGAAAGGAGATAACCTGGAGAAAGGGAGTGTTTAGCTAGTGATTGACATGGCCCAGTTGGCAAGTGATAAAGGCCTGCAATTGAGGTAAAGGCAGTGACAATGAAGGTAATTTCTTTCCACTCTCTTTTATGTGAATGTTAAAGTAATTGGATCCATGTAAAAACAGGTTGTTATTAAGTTTCTAATACGTACAGTAAAATATTCCATTGTAAGGAGTGTAAGGACAACGGACAATTAAACTCTAAATTCCTCTTTGTTACCTAAAACTTTCCACTGCACTTGTTCTCCACAACAATCATTGACCCTCTGCATTTATCCATTAAAACAGACAGTTTGACTTGTGCATTGTGTCTTCGACAATGTAGTCAACTGCAAAAGAGCATTCAATTCCAAAAAAGTCCAGAGTACTTGGAAAACAATTCTCTCAGGTTTATTCTGTACTTTATCTCATATATATTCATTAGGGCAGACAACATTTTAACAAAACTTCAGCCAGGGATTTCAAACTAGATTTTAATTAATACAAATTGAAACAAACAGGGCATCTAACAGTTAATTTCCTTTAGTAAAAAAGAAAAACTATGGAGCAGTAAAGTGAGATTTAAAAAATTGTTTTTTAAATCATTTAATCTAACCTAGAAAACTTAACTCTTTCCAATTCAGCAGGATGAATAAAAAAGTATTAAAAACTGTAAGTATTTTTTAGTAGAAAATTGCTAATTTCATGGGCAATTATAACACATGTAGGTAATGCTCTCTAATCTCACTGTAATTATGTTTCATGCTTCATAGAAAAGTTTAATCACTACAGATGTAAAAGAAAGACTATTTATCCCCAGAGAAAGCAAGATGGGGCAACCTAGATATCACAGTGGACGGGTTTATCTTGTGCAAGACCTTCGAAGGTCCGAAATGTCAATGCTGTGGTCAAATTACCACCTATTTTATATATTATTGTGAGAAGAAGATATGCCAGATTAAATAGCTACTAAATATAATGTTTCATTAAAATAAAGTTTAAAAGTATTGTCTCTGCCTGTGAAGACCTCTGTCTACTTTTCTTCTTTTTCTTTTTCTCCCGATTGTGGTTAGGTAGAATTCTAGATGCCCCTATTCACAGAAAGACATGGATTTGGCTAAGAGAGAGAGAAACTTTTCCTTCTTCTATTTTAACATTTATGTAATTAAGATAGAGACAAATAAAAAGAGTATTAAGTATAGTACTTTTGCCACAAAACTGTCATTGTGTAATATTAGTTTTAACTTTGGCGGGACAACTTAGTAACTGAAACATGTAGCTAGAATCTTAAGTCATATTGTCTTGATTTCTGATTTTCTGAATTTCACAATTTATTAAAGTCATGCATAGTAAAATGCTATGACAGGCTGTATAGACAGTGGGGAAAATGGAAAGCTCAAGGACTTAGAAGGCAACAAACATATTCTGATCAAACTAGGGACTTTAGATAAATTTACTCTAAGACTTTTATTTGGTGGTGATTTCTAGAAACCAGCGCTGATTGTTCTCTTTGTTGTGGGAATTAAATAATGAAAAAGATTATTAATAAATTTTAATAATTTTGATAATAATCTATTTTATTTTAATTCATTAGTTAATATATTATGCTATATTTACCTATAATGTACAATGTATAATAAATTAAAATAAAATAATTTCTTAAAATATATTAAAAATATTTAATTTATTAAAATAAACATTTATTAATAGCTCAGTGACTGTGATGTAATAAGAACTCAATGTTAAGTTCCTATCATCTTTTCTCCCTGATGTTATGTAAGCATCTGACTTGCAGTTTTCAGTCTGTTTTAGTTTTCACTCATTAGTTAGGCAGTATTTTTCTAATTGCACAATATGCCAAGCACATTTATTATAAATAAGTAGAGAAGCTTATTATTGTTCATCGATCATGAACATCTGAATATATGCTAGTCTCTGAATCTTCTTGGTAACTTTGCTTCTTATGACATTAAAGTTACCATACCAGGAGAACAGTAAAATGAAAGGGCAAGAAGAACTGTGCAGCATGTTGTTTATTAATTGCCTCCTAGACAGTTGCAATGAAAATGATCTCACAGAGTGCCATACTATCTATTTTATTCTATATACGGCTAACTACCTCAGAATCTGCAAAGAGAGTTGGGTGAAGGAGGTTTAGAAACAGTGAACAAGTCTATCTGAAGACTGAGATTAACAGGAGAAATGCAAAATTTGTCATAGTACAGTGAAAAAGATAGGGATCTAAATGCTAGTACCTGAGGGCTGATCTTTCTTTAAAATATGGAAAACTCTGAACTAATTTTGCTTATCTGGAAGATTTACCAGTAATTATTTTTTTAAGACTATCAAGGATTAAGAAGTAGTTCAAGAAATAGAAAAGTCAATGCTCAAATTCGTAAGAAATTGCAAGGGGCTGCGACTTGTCAAAACAATATAGAAAAAGAAGAGCGAAGTTGGAGAAGTCACACTTCCTGTTTTCAAAACTAACTGCAAACCTACAGTAATCCAAACAGTGTGGTACCAACATGAGGACAGATACACAGGCCAGTAGAATCTAACCAAAATCCAGAAATAAATTCAGATGTCTATGACCAGTTGATTGCTGGTAGGAGTGCCAAGTCCATTCAATGGAGAAAGAATAGTCTCTGCAACAAATCGTGCTGGGATAACTGAATTCTCACATGCAAAGGAATGAAGTTAAACCTCTAACTCACACCATATGCAAAAGTAACTCAAAATAGATCAATGGCCTAATTATAAGAGCTAAAATAATAAACTTTTAGAAGATAACACGGGGGTAAGTTTCATGCCTTGGAATAGCTGACGGATGCTTAGACATGACACCTAAAGCATGAACAACAAAATAAAAACAGAAAGATTGGACATTTAAACATTAAAGACTTTTGTGAATCAAAGAATTTTTGAGTGAAAAGTGAACCTATGGAAAGGAAGAAAATATTTGCTAAACATATATTTGACAAGAGTTCAAAGAACTCCTACAACTCAACAACGAAAAATAAACAATCCAATTTAAAAAATAGGCAAAGAACTTGAACAGACATTTCTCCAAAGAAGATGTACGAATGGCTAATAAGCACATGAAAATATGCAAAACATCACTAATGGTTAGGAGAATGAAAATCAAAATCACAATCAGATACCACTTCATACTCGTTAAGAAGGCTGTAATAAATAATAAATAACGAATTTCTTAAGTGAATTAAAAAAAGTTTTAGCAAGGATGTGGGAAACTTGAAACTCGTGCATTCCTGGTGGGAATGTAAAATTGTGCAGCCTCTGTAGAAAACAGTTTGATAGGTCCCCAAAAAGTTAAAGAGAATTATTGAAAGACCAAAAATTCCGCTCCTATGTATGTACTCAAAAGCAATAAAAAGAGGGACCAAAACAGATATTTATACTCCAAAATTTACTGTACCATTATTCACAACAGCCAAAAGGTAGAAACAATCCAAGTGTCCATCAAGAGATGAATGAAGAAACAAATGTGTGGTACATACATACAATGGAAGAATATTCAGTGAACAAAAGGAATGGGATTCTGATCATTCCCACAAAATGAAAAATGCTTGAAAACATTATGCTGACTGAAATAAGTCATACACTAAAAGAAAAATAGTGTATGATTACACTTACATGAAAAATCTAGTATAAGCAAATTCATGGAGACAGACAGTTGATTCAAGATTGCCATGGGCTGGGCTGAAGGAAGAATGGAGGGTTAATGCATAATACTTACAGAGTTTCTGTTTGAGCTTATGGAAGTTTTAAATAGATAGTGGTGATGATGATGCATTGTGAATGTAATTAATTTAATTAATGTCACTGAATTGTGTATGTTAAAATAGTTAAAATGGCCAATTTTGTTGCTTATATTTACCATAATAGCATTTTGAAAAATTTAAAGAGTAATTCAAACACGTGAGAGAGATCTTGAGAGGTGAAGCAAATCACATAAGCTCATTATTTCCTGAAATGCTTTACAAAACAGGAAAGAAAAACTGCTTTTGATAAAGAAAGAGCACATACTCTCAGTAGCGAAAATCAAGTGATTTATTGTTGAGTTAACCATGGCCAAGGGGCCCATGTCATTGCGTAGTTGTCTCAAAAGTGGGTTCCACTCAATTATTTTCCTGGTACTTTCCTTTAAAGGATAATACATTTCTAATAATCTCATTGTATATCTCTATATTTTCAAATGATGTTTGGCAACCTGCAACCTATTAATGAGTTCTGAGGCACAGTATAAGCTACTGGGAAATTGCTGAAACAGAAAACTACACATTCTTTAGAATATAATGATTTCTAAAATTCTGATGTTATTAACTTATCCATCATATACCTCCAGAGTCTAATGTCATGGAATACTGTTCTACCCAGTTATTAAAATACTTATTTAAGATCATGATCATAGTCATTGGTCAATAAATGTTTGTTGAAAAAGTAACTTAAGGCTAAAATAGCACTATAAGAAGAGAAATTCTTATTTTCCAAAAGACATATCATAGAAAAACGTGAATGTTATGTTCTGGAGTTAAAAAAGACCTTTAATGCTTACATATTTCAGGCATTTCAGGCAGTTGAGAGATAAACTAATAATTTTAGCTTAATATGAAAAGTTTTTTATGATGCATAAGTAGTGAAAAGATTCCAGCCAATTGATAATTTTGTGAGAGTACACTTTAATGGATAAGCTAAAGAAAATTATTTGTAACTCATACCAAATACTTAAATTCATGGAATGCATTAGATACAGAAATCCATGTTAATAGTGATGAACGGAA
Organism: Equus caballus; assembly: GCF_041296265.1. Classification (NCBI taxonomy): domain Eukaryota; kingdom Metazoa; phylum Chordata; class Mammalia; order Perissodactyla; family Equidae; genus Equus; species Equus caballus. The sequence continues at coordinate 97,378,908 of NC_091686.1, forward strand.
CTATTTTAAGATTTTCCCAATAGTAAAGAAAATTACATTCAATAATATTTAATTGGAAAATTTATTGTCATTTCCAGTATTCCCATATCTTTAAAGTTATGATTACTCCCTAAATAAATAAATAAGTAAATAAATAAATAAGCGATAGATAGACAAGTATAGAATAGAAATACTCTTATCTTTTCCTCTGCTCTGGTAACAAAGTTCTCATGTTGAGATGGATAAATCATAAGAGTAAAGCAGCCTGGGTTGCTGATCCATATCACGAAGGACAGCTCCTCTGAAAAGTCATTTAGAACTGGAGTGGCGTGGTGACCACTGAGTGTATACACATGCACACACTTGGCAAGCATACACAGGTGTATGGGAGTGGATGTGAATTAAGCCACAGAGTGAGAGCTGAATATGTTTTCTCCTATAACACAATCTAATTTAACTTGACTGACACATATAGAAACATTTTTTTTATTTCTGATTTTCTTCAAATGATTCATGTATTTATCAAATTATGACTAAAACATTGTTTTTGATTCCACTATCCTACATCCTATTGTTGTCCCATAAGTGTCATATATGTGAATTTTGGAAGTGAAAGCAGATATGGATGGTCATTATCAAATCCACATATGCATTTAGTGAGTAATTTCAAACAACTCCCTAATACATGGGGTTACATGTACATGCTTTCATCAAGTGCAAACAGATATGGAACAGATGCCCTGACCTGGCTGTCTTTAGGGACTGATAAGCAGACACAAAATCTAGGTTTACTTTCTCTCATCTTCCCCTCTGGGGGATTTCTCATTCTCACGTGAATGATTTCTCACTGACGAACAGTATCACTCACAGATCTGGGCATCCATGGTACTGGTCGCCTGGTCATATGATTTCTCATTTGGAGATTCTGACCTCTTCTTAGCTTTCATCTTAATTTTTTCTATCCTTAATTTATTGCTAATTTCCACATACATATGCATGCGAGCAAGCATGTTTCATGTGTGTTTGCGTTTGTTAAAAGGTTTAGATTTTATAAACCACTCAGTGACCTTTAGGAAAAAAGCAAAATATAAACCATCATGTTCCAAAGCCAAAGTTATTGTTTGAAACTTTGCCTTAATTTAATGCCTTTTTGTATAATATTTATAAAATTGGTTGATAGAATAGTTTCGAATGTCTGTCGATAATGGTACAAGAGACAGGGGGAGCATGTTTAAAGGCAGATGGAAATGATTAGTCGTTGTAAAACCCAAGCATTTAATATTAACTTCACAAGCCACAGAGAAACATCTAAATCGAAGATAGTATATAAAAAATATTTTAAATAGGAAAATATTTGTTTTTATGTACACTTGATTACCAGGAAAATGATCTAGAGAATTTGGTAAAGATTCAGATAGTTAATATTGTTAATATTTTAGAATATAGTGAAAGCCATCTTTGCTGAAGAGATTTTTCTTTCATTGTTGGAGTTTGGAAGATTTTCTTTTAAAAAAATAAGCAATCACAGAAACTGAGACTTTCTAATTACCTCTAACTAGTTACTGCTAGTTTCTAATTACAGCTGACTTTCCTTGGGGAAGAGTTAAAACAGTTATGGAACAATAGAATCTTACTTTGGAAGTCTGCCTTTGGATTGCTAGAAGCATTCTTGATTATTTAGCAAAAGATCTTGTGAACAATCCACAGAAAAAAGTAAATGAAAACAAAACAGAGAATCTATAATTCTTTTAATTTAGTGTAAGTTCAGATTGAAGTCAGTATCACAAGTATTTTCACAGATTAAGCTATGAATAGCACAATTATAGCCAGAAAATCATAAGACTGTGATTTTCATCCACCAGCTAAAATTAGACACTGTCAGCCTTGACTTCTCTACATTCCTCTGTATCCACTCAGGAATACGGCCTCCTCAAAAGGGCTTCAAGATGGAGGAGGTGAATGACCATTAACTCAGTATATATACCACTTGCTGCTGGTCAGTGCCATTCTCTTGTTGAATTCCCTACTAATATCCACTTATCTAGTCGCCACACTTAACGTGTCCTCTCCATATGCTCTGCAAATGCTCTGGAATAAGATGTATCGTTTCATTAGGTGTCCTTGTACCAATTTTCATACTTATATGATTTCATAAATTTCATAAAGCTGGCCTTAATAAGTTTCTTTTCCACTTCTGGATCTTAATAAGTGTAGTCCAAGAGTATTACACGCTCAGAAGCATCTGCTGATACTCTGTGTGCCAACCAACTGATAGTGTGTGAGAAAAGGAAAATTCTATCCCCCACCCATTCCCTTACTGAATATTTTTGTGCTCTTTATCTCGCTTTTCTCTCATGGAGTGCTGTTCTTTCCTATTTTTATTGCATAAGGATCAGTGGGCTTGATATTTGAGTTCCAAATGTGGAAAGAACATGCTCAAGATGTTAATATCAATTTCCTTTTTTCTCTCATGGATATAATAAATTTCAACTTCAATATCAACCATATTTTTCCAGATTTAAATCATATGATTCAATCTTCTCATATTTGAGGATTTCATTGTACATAAGGATTAATCAGATAAAACTAGCTGATTATGATAAGTCGATAATTATTCACTTAGCTATAGACAAAAAAATCAAAGTGAAAAATTCAAAGACAGAAGGTTGAATTGGATGACTTCACAATTAATTCATTAAAATAATAGTATGAGAAATAAGAAAATTATTTAAGTCTGATTTCTTTAATTCTGCGTTCATGACCAGGAACACAACTATTAATCAGATGAAATTTAAAAATATATTATTTTTAAATCAAATTTCTGGAGCTACAAAACACATTAGAACTGTTGGATATAAGTGTGGTGTTCTGTTTGTGTGTTACAGGCAATTCGAGAAGAGATTGACTGCTTCCACTGACCTGATTCACTGAACAATAATTAAATTTTCAACCTATTGAATAAGGCTAGACAAGCAAGAATTACTTGTTCAAGGTATCAGAGGAGTCTCTGACCTAATGAGCTTATTTGGAGATTATAATGGGGAATAGAAACATGTCTTAAAACAAAAAAGTCAGGTACCAAGCCCTCAGAAAAAGAAAAAAAGATACTTAAAAAAAATAAACCAGAAGAAAAGTAAATGAATGGGCTATTTACTGCTGCTGTTAAGGATGAGTAAAATGTAATGCCTGTTGCACAAACTGACGACATCAGATAAAGTAAAAGGCCAGACTTACAACAGAATTGACTGCATTTACAGAGGCACTTGTAACAGAACCCTCTGATTATAGTGAAATGCTTTAGCTTTCAAAGGACACTCTGCAAGCAGGGAAATCTGTAATTGCTTTGTAGGGTAGTTCAAATCGCTGAGGCAGCATTGTGAATTCAGTATAAAACTGAACAATACTTTGAGGAATGGAACACTGCCGAACTGGTTGTTAACACCAGCTGGCCTCAGAGAAAACATAACACTAAAATTCAAAGAACTGTGATGACCATAGCAAACCACAAGAGAAATAACTGTCAAAATGTATTTACGTTCTCTGATATAAATATGTTTGAAAATTGGAAAATAGCCATAAATATATTTTTTCTAAATAGCGTCAATCTAATTCATTGGTTCTCACTTTTTGATGTGTATAAAAGTCATCTTGGGAGCCTGATAAAATTTGGATTTCAAGCCTCTTCAATCCTAGAAATGTGGATTAGCAAGTCTGGGATGGAACCAAATCTCTGAATTTTTACCGAGTGTGCATGTGCGTCTCTGATCTCACTCTGAAAATCTCAGCTGATCATTCCAATATGCATCAGGGGAAGAGAAAGCACAATTCAAAATCAACAGAATAGTTGCTTGTTTTTTTTTTTCCCTGAAATGCATAGACATGAGTTGTTATAGGGCTTATATTAAGGGGGAAAATGGACTTAGAAATGGCACAAGGAAAATTAATGAAGTTTTGTCCTTGGGTCAGATATCTATTACCTTCATAACTCATTCTAAAGAATGTTCTAATGTTAAAATACGAAGATCATTCTAAAGCTGAATTTCACTGACCAATGATACAAATCTCATAATTTAGTAGATAGCCAGGGAGATGGCATACCATCTTACCTACATACTATAATAGCAGACATATGCTATTTCATTAAGGGATTTTTTTTTTGACTGGTTTCATTTTATTTAGTTTCTGAAAGATTTTAGGATTTAAACAAGGATGAATAAGAGGGAATGTTGCTTTTTTTGAAGTTGTCTTGAGGAAAATACATTTGCATTTGACATTTTTGGCATTCATACAGTATATTGCCAAATCTCAGGCAATGTCCCCAGTGTCCATTTTGCAGTTGCGATACTGGAGTCATAAAGCACATATATTTCTTCCTAAACTAGACATAGAAATAAGAAATTATTATGTTTTCTACCCTCACTTCTCTCTCATCCCAAATCATATTTCTGCTGAAAATAATAATGATAGTAATAATTCATAAGCACAGCTGAGCACTTACTACAGGGACAATCACTATGCTACATGCATCATCTTATTTAATCCTCATGACAGCCTTTGAAAACAGGTACACTCATTATGACCATAATACAGATGAAGAAACTGAGTTTTAGATAGGATAGACAATTTCCCCAAAGCCACAGAGCTAGCTAACTGTGTAGGAAGAGCAGTGGGTTGAATGTGAAGTGGAAAATACATCAGAATATGAGACATAAAGGCCTGACTTGTCTTCTTACCTCAGTGTAGTTTAAGCAAGGCATCATTTTCATTAGAGGGCCTAGCATTTTAAGGAAGATTTTTGATGGGAGTGGGCTGCAGGAGATAGAAAGATTAATAAGACATGGTTTCTTCCTTTAATGAATTCACTGCCTAGTATGAGAAAAAGACATATAAACAAATAATTCTGAATACTAAGTATAATTAAATTTAGTAGGATGCATGGGTTCTATAACAGAAATACTTTATGTTGTCTTTGGAGGGACAGGATATATTTGATGAATTACAGCCATTTGATTTGGTTCTTGCATAATGGAAAAATTGTTATAGAAAATGGTAGAAGTATTTCAGGCTGAAGGAACAGTAAAGGAAACCTACAAAGGACAAGTTCCTTTTACCAATCACGTAACAAGTGTCAAACACAGTGCTAAAAAGCCATGTATTACCTCATTTAATTCTGTGAGGTTGGCTTATTTTCCTAGGAAATTGAAATATAAAGAGATTAAAGGATTTACCAAAGGTCACCGCCAATTAAGCGAGAGCACAGGATATTGAACCTAAGGAAGTCTGATTTCAGTTCTCAGGCTCTTAACAACAGCACAGCAATTATTCCCACCTGAAAACTTGGTTGACACATTTGGGGACCAGCAGAAGAGTAAAATTAGATTGCAGTGATTTCGAAGGACATAATGTGAAATGAGGCTGAAGAGTGAGATTAGGAACAGATTGTGGATAGTCTAGGATGTCTTACTGCAGAGTTTAGAATTCACTCTATAAGCAATACTCAGTGACTGTTAAATACGAGGAGAAGAAGTGTAATGATCAGATGCATGTGCTAAGAAGATAACTGTAGAAGCAGTATGGAATGAGAATGGGAAAGTATTTTAGGCAGGCTGAGATTGTGGAAAGTATTAAAATAGTTTACATGTGAGTTGAAAAAATGGAGTCAAGGCAATAGGGATAAATTTTAAGAAGCAAAAACTGATTTAAGTGACATTATAATGACAGAATTGACAGAATTTGCAAATCTATTTTACGTGTAAAACATGGTCCAAGGATAGTTAATTACATTAACAGCTTGTGAGAGTTTACTACGTGGCAGGCCTTGTCTTTACAAACATTCAGCCAATTAATCCTCGTAAAACCCTAAGAGGAATGTACCATTAGTATCTATTATACAAGTCAAGAAACTGAGACAAAGAATAGCTAAATATTTTGCCCTTAAGCCTCTAGCTAGCAAGAGTTAGAGCAAGACTTGAACTTAATTAGCGCTTCATTAGAAGAGTTTATTAGAAGAGTTTTATTATAAGGATTCCAAAGAATTCAACTGATATTTGCAAAAAATAATATGTTGTTATGCCTTGGAGAATACAATTCAAAATGGAATTCAAAATGGAATATTCTGCAACATAATTATGAGAGACACGTTACCAGGGGGAAACTGGCAGATTGCCCAAAGAGATCTTCACCAGATGGTTTTAAACTGCGTGAGTTTGCCAAATGTAGTTTTAACCCTCAATTTTAAGGCATAGACACTTGCTATTATCTGTCTCCCAAAAGTAATCATATTTAAGAATTCTAATTCATAATAACAAAGCTTATGGGCAAAGGATACATAATGTCACAATATCAATTCATATTTTGTTATAAGGAGAAATGCAAGTCGTTGAATCAGATCAGCTTCACCATCATTCTCTCACTAAGAGGCTTCATGGAAAGGCAAATTATAAGTAGAATTTTTCTTGGCGAGCACGGAAATGGTGCAAAATCGATTTGGTTATATGACATGAACAATATCAGGCCCTGGTAGCCTAATGTGTTGCTCTACATAATTGGGATTTGCCTACTAGAAAGATAAGATATCAAAATTAACCCTGAAAGAAACTCTGTCTCAATGAGAATCTTTGAATGAGTGGTGCCAATATATGTATAGAAGACTCTCATATTCTTCATTTGCTGAGCAGCACCATTCACATGACTCATACATGCATATAATTGTATAATTACATACCTAAACATAATTTTATATAGTACATGTACTACATATATATACTGCTATACATACTAATATAGTCCTTGACATTAAAAACCGCTCTTCACTCATCTCTATTCTTTTCCGTAGTATGTTCATTTAGAGTGTACAGTCGAGCTCTCAATCTTATTCCCTCATTTCCAAAAGCTTACTGGTTGAAGTCACCTGTTGCCCTAGGAAGTACCACTTATGATTAGGTCCATTTCAGAGATTCCACTACCGAATTGCTGAGGAGTTATCCATCTGGAGGAATCCTTCAGGAATTTCGGAACTTAAAAATGAAGCTCAAGCAAAATGACAATATTATCATAGTAAAAATAATTCAATAAAATTATAATAGCTCTCACAACTTCCCCATCAAATACACTTTACATGTAGCTTCTTAATACTTACAATAACTTTATGTGACAGTAGGAGATGAGGAAACAGCTTTTGTTTTGTTTTTTTACATACCAGGAAACTGAAGATATTGAAGTATATACTATTCAGCTGAAATCCACACTCAAGTCTTCAAGTTCTGAAGCATGCAAGCAATTCAATACTCGAGGCTCAGGGAAATGACCTCGTCAATGTCTGAGTCACCACAGGGCCCGATTAGTTAATTCTTCCATAATATCATGGTGGCATGAGTGAACACGGACAACTTTATGTGGTCTCATTACTCCACTCCTAACACTTATTCTTAAATTTATTCAGTATATATTTACTCTATTTTGTGAATCAGGAAAACTTGAACTAGAGAAGAGAGCCAAATATCCTCAACCCTAAAATGAATCCACATTTAAATAGTCATAGGTGAACTATTTCTCTCCTTTGTCCAAAGGTTTTAATTTTGGTATTTTCAAAAATTGAAAGGAAAACAACCTAAAAATTCTTCCCAGGCAAGTTTTACCTTATTGAGAGGAAGGGTGAAACAAGAGTCTGTACTGTGCTTCAATAGCCTCCTCAGAGAGATACAGCCAAATGTGATGCTGACCATTGTCCTTTGCACGAGGACAGTGCACTATAGAAAGGACACAGCAATGGCTCAGACTCAGGAGACTCATCTGTTATGTATATTGTTAAATAAAAAAAAATGTGTCTGCATGATGGAATTAAAACTTTACTATATGTTTGGCAAGGCCCAGAACTCTGGCTAATTCCCTATGGGGTATGGTAACATCTAATGCATCCTAATTTCAGTGGTTTACTTAGCAGTGCTATTTTACTATGGCAAATGTATTATATGCCTCATAATGGAAATCAATTACCCAATTATATGTGGTCTAAGATTAAACTCATCATTCCACTGTACACATGGGTAGGCAGATTATTTAGGCTGTTAGAAAGTAAGATGAAGCCAAGTAAAATAATCACAGATAAATGTTTCTCTTTCAACAAATGTCAGTTTTATAATTTTACATCATCAGCCTACTTCTCTCTCATTTATGAATCATAATTTAGTTCGTTTTGAGAAAAGAACAAACAGCACTTGTTTTTTATAGAAATGCAATGCACATTCAGTGCCAAACTTCTTGAACCAGAAGCTTCCTAAAAAGATGAAAAATAGTTATAATTGGTCATTGAAGGTTGGAATGGTTTGATTTGCTAAAAACACTTTGATAAGAATTATTGCCATTTTCTTTTGTATACTCTAATCAATTATTTACATGATAAGTGATAAGATCAATTAACACTCAAGATTTAGTCTCTAAATAATATCAGGTGGTTCTTTTAAGTTGATTCATTGTGATTCATTCAATATGTGACCGTTTGTATCACGTCACTCATTTAGATTAGGTGAACAAATGGTAACTCAATTTCAATGCACACTTGAAAATTTATACTCTGTGCATGTTAGTGAATGGTTCGAGAAATACTTGTGTTCACAAAGCATCTGCCATTATCTTGTTAACTAGGCCCTATTGCTTTAAATCTACAAGGAACACAAATAACTGATAATTCTGCACTCATTAGGGAAATCTCCAGTGACTTGCTTCAGTTAAATGTTCCAACAGGCATGTTTAGCACTTCTTTTGGGATTGGTAAAGTTCCAAAAGTCTGTAAATTAAAGTTCTGCAGTGTGCTATCAAATATGCATAATGAAGCCCTAGATGTAAATTAAGAAGATTTATATGGCTGCATTCTGCTTACGTTATTCAACAGCAATGCCTCACAGGTTTTTATGAAGCAAATAAAGTGTTCTTTTTCTTGAATTCCATTTTAAATGGTCACTATGGATTCATTCTTACATTACTTGGTTCATCCATTATAGAATGAAATTGTCATTTTAAATCTATAATTCATCCTAAAGGTTTATCATACAACACAGTCAAATTACATGGTACTTCATGAATACCACTGCAAAGAAGTTGTCTAAAGATGTATGAACAGCTCAAGCAGATTCAGAGAGAAATGAACACCATTTTTATTAATGGCCTTTCAAAACGTTATCCAGAAATTATGATGTGGCACACCAACTATTTCTGTCTTCTTAGACTTAGAAATGCTGGCCTTGCCATATTAACTCTGAAATTTGAAGAATGTTACCATAAGTTTGATGAGAAATGTTAAGATCTATTAAGGGGTATATATGAATTTTATCTACATAGAGACAATTTACCACCATATGTAATTCTGTTGATTCAATAGGCATGTATCCTAAAACCGGAAGTGTGAACCTGATTTCTTGAAGACTTGCATTGTTTTATATAAGAGTCAAGCAACAAAATAGTAGCTAAGCCTTCAGATACTCTGTAGTTAGACTAAAATCATTGGAAAAAAAGAACAGAGACAAATAGGAGAATTTGGCATTCCACTTAAAGAGGCTATTCTAAAATCTTGTGACTGAAAGGTACAGGGGAAGGATACCAAAGAGAATTAGGAAGCAATGTTAAAGATTGAAAAAAAAAGATGTCTAACAAGTCTAGAACTATGTATATCTTTGAATATTTATGGATACATCAGAAAATAAATGCCATGTTCAACCTAAGAGAATTGGATCATTTTCTAACCAAAAATTAACTTCTATTGGTACAAATTAGAAGTCAGTTTTCTCTTAGTATCTGTTTATTTCCAATTTATTTCAGGGCATTGATAGAATGTCAGAAATAATTTCATATTGAGTATTGTAAACAAAAAGAGAAGAATAAGCAGACTGAATAATTATAAAAATTCATTAGTGTCAAAATGTTCATATGCTTTAAACATTGACATACTTTCCATTAAATTTTTCCCTTACACAGAAAACATTTTTTCTCCTCAATTTATTGTAACTGCAAATTAAAATTGTAAATATTGTATTTGCTTCCATTTTGAAGGAAGATTTTCATCACTGTGGCAAAACGGAATAGGTGGGGAAACTCTAATCTATTGTAACTTTCTTTTCAATCTACTCCATCAGAATGAAAATATCTCAGTTATATCATTACTTATTTTGTGGTGTAGTGTATATAAATTTAGTTAAATTTGAAAAAAGAATAGGTATATTTTCTTAAGACTTTACACAAAAGGGTTTATTTTAAATTAAAAGTTACATGATTAATAAAATAGGGGTAATATAGCTTAGGCTTTTTGTTTTGTACCTCTCTTGTTCTAGCAGGCGATTCCGACGTTTATATTTAGAGATCCGCTCCAGACCCAGCGTCATCGGCTTTGCATTCTTATTGCCACAGCTATTTGTTGCGGGGGTTGGACTAAGCCAGCCCAAAGATTCTGAGGCCATTTGGTAGAGCAACCAGAAAAGCAATTCATTTGTTTTCTTATAGTTCTTCAACTTGTAAGGAGAGACTGGAATTCCTGTACCCATTGGGAGAGAGAGAAAGAGAGAGAAGTGGAGAGAAATGAAGAGAGAAAGAGGCAAAGAAGTGAAGAAAAATAAGATCATCATTTGTGATAGTTAACTTTATGTGTCAACTTGGCTGGGCCGCGGTGCCCAGACATTTGGTCAAAACTTATTCTGGATGTTTCTGTGAACATGATTTTTTGGTATTAACATTTAAATCAGTAGCCTTTGAGTAAAGCAGATTATCCTGTATAATGTGGATGGGCCTATCCAATCACTTGAAAGCCTGAATAGAACAAAGACTGACCTCCGAGCAAGAAGGAATTCGGGTAGCAGGTTTCCTTTGGACTTGAACTTCAACTCTTCCCTGGGTCTCCACACATGCTGTTGGTTCTTTCTTTGGAGAACTTGACTAAGGCATCATTACACATTTTCTTGTTGGATCAATGTCTGAAGCGATATCTACTGATCTCCTCAGTTACCTGAAGCTGCCAAATCTCCTTTATTAAAAATAATTTGGCTTGCTTTTCTCTCATTAATAGTTGAAGGAATCCTGATACAGTTTGTATGCTTTGAAAGAAGCAGAGTGAGAAGAAAAGGGAAAAGTCCTCAACTGATACATGCCAGCAGATGTCTGTAAAATGTCAAATTAGAATAATCTTACTCTCTGAGCCTCAGCTTTTTCACGTAAAAAATGAATACAATTATAAACAATTCTTTTTAGATGTAAAAAGAATATGCGTGGTAGTGTTCTGTAAACTACAAAATGTCATAAAATCCAAGATATTATGTAACAATTTCAAGAAAAAGTTTGAGACTTTGCTTACTTTTTACTAAAAGAGGATTTTAAATTATCATTTTATTTTATACTTCTTTGTAATCTCCATAGTTTAAATAGTAATTAAACAGAAAAATATTTAGAAATATTGTAAGGAATCTCCAAAATAAAATAAATGGCCAGTTGAATAAGACTTGTAAATCTTTGTGGTATGTAACTAAGTTATTAATTGGATTTTTGTGTAATGGTGAGAAAGTTAAGTCAAGTAGCCGATAGACTTTTTGTAGATCGTAAGGAATTTTGTCCTTCCTAGGGTATGTTCCGGTATTGAACACCTGCCTCCAGAGATTTTCTGCAGATAAATGAACCTGCATGGATGTATAAAGCATATCACCAGGCTTTATGAGATGGCTTTTCTGAGAAGTCCTTCAATTTTAAAACTCTACTTAAGTGTGTAAAACTCAATATGTTCCAAATTTATGTGACAGTGGATATTTTCATTCACATCATACCTTGTATCATCCTCTGGAATTACATTACAGGGAACCCGATTGAAAACCAAAACCTAGTAGTAAGTCTATGTTCATGTTAGACACTTTTGAATTTAGTTGCAAATCTGGAGCCACATAATTCTACACCATTACATATTTCTATAGCTCTACAGATTAGATTCCACACTTATGTATTCAGTAAGTCCTGTATTAAATATAAATTCAAGAAATGAAAGAAAAAATTGAAGGAATAGACACAGTAATTGTCAATCCTAACATTATGGTTTGTGTATGTGTGTGTGCGTTTGTATGAGATTGACAGAGACATACAAGGAAGAAGAAAGAATAAGTAATACAGCTAAAAATTTAAGCCTTCCTCTCCAGAAACCTGAGACACCCTTGAGAATTGTTGGTAGGGCTCAGATTTCTGGGGGGGAAATCAGGTCAAAGTTTTAAACATGGAGCTTACAAAATCATAAAATTAATTCATAGATATCATCTCTTCCCAGCCTAGCTAAAACTATCTGAATAAAAACATAGGGGACTCCAATAGCAGAAACCAAATAAGCTTAAATTCTACAAAGAAAGTCCTTTTCAAATTATTTATTGCCATTGAGTTTTATTATCAAAATTATTTTCAAATTTTAAATGGTATTTAATATTACAGAAAAATAAATTTTCACTAAAATGGTTTTTACAAGATGTCTGTGTGTGTATACCCATGTATGGAACTTACACAATTTCTCTTTGTTGAATCATGTTTACAGATTTCATTTTCTTTTATTTTTTTATATTTTAGAAATCAAGGAATTAAAATGATAATGATAGCTTCACAAATAAGTCAATATTGTTGCTATACTAGTCGCATAAATTCAAAAAACGATTCCACACATCTAGCCAGTATCATAAATATTACAAAAACCTCAAAATCCTAAGGGATCTAAATATTCAGCTCAAGAGGTCACCATGTTGACAGTCATGTTATTTGAACGTTAATGCCTGGTCTCAGTTGTCATTGCTTACACAGGTGAGGTGACAAGAGATTATCAAAAGAAATACTATCCGATTTACAGCTGAGAACTTCTAGAAATTATGGCATAACTATCTTTAACACAAATGTAGAATTGATATTTTCAATATGCAAGAAAGTCACATTGTTAGTGTGGAAAAGATTTCTTATTCCTTTCTTAAATTAGCTGCAGAATGAGCTATAGTTACCTTCCTAAGAAGTGGTACTGAGCAAGAGGGGAGGGGAGGGAATTTCAAAGTAAAATATGTCGTGTCTAATTATTAAAATTTTTTTAGAATATATTCAAATGGAAAATCACAGTCAATAACCAAAATCATATTTTTGAGAATCAAATGAGATTGCAGATAGGTAGGTGCTTTGTGAATTAAGTTGCCATGCAATTAAGATGGTGTTTCATTTGAATATTATGTTTAGAGTTAATGAGTTGATATAGCAATGATAGTTGTGTCATTGACTAAAATGTATGAGTTGTGCGTATGTATATTTTAACTGAATGTATATGAATAATTTTGTTAGCACTTGTAAATAAAGTTATACTTTGGCTTTCTTGCTCTGCCTCTCACCCTGTGTATGAATTCACATAAAATTATTGAACTTCCTGACCCTCAGCTTCCTGATATGTAAAAGAAGATATTAAAAACTAACCTAGGGGCCGGCCAGGTGGCGCAGTGGTTAAGTGCGCACATTCCGCTTCAGTGGCCCAGGGTTCACTGGTTCAGATCCCGGGTGGGGACATGACACCACTGGGCACGCCATGCTGTGGTAGGCATCCCACATATAAAGTAGAGGAAGACGGGCACGGATGTTAACTCAGGGCCAGTTTTCCTCAGAAAAAAGAGGATTGACAGATGTTAGCTCAGGGCTAATCTTTCTCAAAAAAAAGAAAAGAAAAAGCTAACCTAAATTGTGGTTGAGTGGTATGAAGATCATGTAATCTAAAAACATGACTAGCACCTATTAGATTACCTGGGATACAGTAGTTACAGAATAACTATTTTTTCAGTGAATGTTTGGACACATGGATTCACCCAGATAGTGTTGGCACATAAATGACAAGTATTTTTTAAAGCACATAGAGAGATAAAGTAGGAAATTTTTGGTTTTCCTGGGCATCAATACTAGTTCTAATCAGCAAGGTGGACACCTCTCTGACTTTCTTATGTATTTCTCTTGCTTTCTGCCCTCTGCTCCAGGCCCAACTTGCCTTCTTGTGCATTGGGAACACATCAAGCATATGCCTGCCTCAGGGCTTTCAATCCAACTCTTCCTTTTACTGAGACCAAGGTCCACAAACTTTTCTGTAAAATACCAGACAGTAATTTTTTTTTCTGGGTTTGTGGGCCATATAGTATTTGCAGCAACTCTTCCCCTAAAAGCAGCCATGGGTAATGCGTCACAATAGATGCAACTGTGTTCCAATGAAATTTTATTTACAAAATAAGCCCAAGGTGGGCTTAGAGGGAAGTGTGCTATACATGGTCTGCATGCCTTGGTTCATCAACCCATGGCTTAGACTGCTGTCCTTTCAAATATCTGCACGACCAGCTCCTTCACCTCCTTTAGGTCTTTGTTCAAATTCTACCTTCTCTAATCTAATCAGAGAGCAATATTTACCACTGCAAATGACTCCATCCCTCACGAACACGAACTTTTTCCCTTCCCTAACTAAATTTCCATCATAGCAAATATCACCTTCCAATAGATTTTATTGATTTTGTTTTAAATTATCTGTATTCTACCTATCGGAATGCTCTATAAAGGCTAAGGCTTTTGTTTCTGTTTCTATTCAATGCTGTATCTCTAGTGTCAAGTATAGTAACTGACTCAGTAAGTGCTGAACAAATATTCATCCCACTTTTCAGAATCTGATGTGAGGTCAGTTAATACCACATAGAGAACATATCTAGAGAGGTAGGGAGAGAGAGAGAGAGGAGGCAGGGGAGGGACAGTGCCTTGCATCTAAGACTGCTGGGATGGCTGTGATTCAACTTGGCATGTGCTCTGGCCCCTGCTTTAGCTGCCAGATTCAACGATGCAGACAACTACCCTTTAACTTGAATTTTCCTATCTGTAAATGATAACACCCAGTGAAAACCTCCAATCATTCAGTAACAAATGTCGTAAACATCCTAACTTTCCTCCCTGCTAATATGTCAGATGTTTCCCCAGGATATTGTTGGATGGAGACCAAGCACTAAGAAAGTACTGCCTTTTCAAAGAGCACCACAAGACGTCTAGAGCTGGGAAACAAAAGATAAGAGGAGCCCTTTCTGAAAACACCTCTGATGGAAGGAGAAGTGTCACAGCGGCAGGTTCTTTTCTTCTGATAACACTATCCCTTTACAGGTCCCGTCAGTTGGTATGGGTTGTTATAGTGTGGAAAAAAAGTGGATTCGAGAGGTGTGGTGTAGCGTTGGAGGTCTTTTTTCTCTTGTTTAGGAAGTCAATTTGAAGTGGATTGGAATCATCAAAGAAATAAAGTTTCTGAAGATTTCCTGCAATTGATGTACCAGTATGAGACCCTCAATTCTGCTGGAATCTCGGGTGGAGTAGAGGACTGTGATGCTAAGACACAACACAAATGATTCATTCATGGACATTTGAGGTGATCCCCCAGGTCCTGTTCTTAAGAAGCCACCTGACGAATAGAGTTTTTTCTCAGAGTAATGAAAATCAACTCACATTAATGAAGACTAGTGTACACTCAAAGTGGAAAATTCTTTGTGGGTAATAAACAGATGCTTTGTTGTATGAAGAAACAACGGCATTGTGACATGTAATTTTAAAAAAAATATTATTTGAGCCAAAATTCATAAATAATGTGCCATTTGTTAAAGTCTAAATATGGTGTTATGTTTAAAAATAAGGTATTGGATTGAAAACAAATGACATAAATTCCAGCAGCAAAGCTGCAAATGAGAATTGCATATTTGAGACATTCATTATTTAGCTTTTATTATTTACGAAAGGAGAATTAAAAGGAAATCATTACCTGACTTCAATGATCCTCTCTGATTCTATTATCCTGTAATTTTACATTTCAATAACTAAGACTTTTCAAGGTTTTAAGTGTTTATTTAACTAAAATGGTAATATTTGTCATCCACCTTTTTTCACATAATTCTATTTTAAAGGATGAAACAAAACAATTTTTTGTTTGGCTTACTGACCTCAGAACAAATTAACATTCCAGATAGTTGTGTTAATGAGAGCTATAATGTACTGCAGAAAATAGAAATTGTGGATCAAAGAGTTAGATAGCAAACAGAGTGTTGAATTGAAATCTACTGGAAGACATACTGGCAGCGTCCATACAAATCAACACAACTAAACTGAATACCAAGATATATCCAGAAGTCTACAGCCCAACTACCTAGGTGGCAGGTGGAATTTTCCTTATTCATTCGTATGTTTAACATATAAATCAGTCTTGCATTTTAATATATGCTCACTAGAGCACTGATCTGTCAAACATTATCCATGTGGTTTAATTTAGCACTTAGAAAGGCAAATAATACAAAGGCATTTAAAATTCCTTTTCTATTAGATCTTCATTTTGACTGTGGACTACAGATATTGACTTAGTTTAATTAAAGATTATCACCATAACTCTTTTATTACATACCCCCCCCCACACACACACACTTGTGAAACTCAGCTATTTAGAAGAGATACAAATGTGTCAACTGTTTGACTATAAGTTCTTCTAGGCAGAGAAATTTCTTTGTAAGCTCTATACAAACAATTCATGTATTCCAAAGGAAAGAACAAATTCCCTCTTTAGTATTGTATTATATAACTAAGAGCACATTCCGGCACACAACTTCTAGAAAGTTCTAGCACTCATATTGTTTCATCGGAATGAAAGAATTATAATCTACTTATTGCTAAAAAGTGATAAAAAGCTAACATTCTTATGAGAACAGATTTTTTTTTTTTGAGGAAGATTAGCCCTGAGCTGACATCTGTTGCTAATCCTCCTCTTTTTGCTGAGGAAAACTGGCCCTGAGCTAACATCTGTGCCCCTCTTCCTCTACTTTGTATGTGGGATGCCTACCACAGCATGGCTTGCCAAGCGGTGCCATGTCCTCACCCGTGATTTGAACCGGTGAACCTCGAGCCACTGAATCAGAATGTGTGAACTTAACCGCTGCACCACTGGGCTGGCCCCCTAAAACAGATCTTAATTGTACTAAATTTAAACTGAAATTTTAACTGGAAAGGGATTTTTACATTGTCACATCAATAATCCATTCAATTTAGGCTAGTGCCAGTTTTGTAAATTTCCTCATTAATTTTGAGGATGTGCTTTCTCTAAAAGATAATTCTCAACTTCATAACAATAACAGTAGCATAAGATTTTGATCTCATTGACACTGGTAAATATTGTGATTAGCTAGATATATTTTTGATTCTGCAGTTTCAGTGTGCATTTACTCAACAATAACAAACTAATTTCATTTATTGGTATTAAATTTCAGTCATGATTATATATAGATTTGGAGAAAGAGAGAATTAAGTAGCCATGCAGAGAGTATTTAAGTGAAAAATGTATATATTTTCCATGACTCATTGACCCCTTTCCAATAAATTCAACTTAATTTTAAAGATTTCTTTTTTGTGAGTCATGGAAAATTCAAAATGCAAGAAGCTATTACAAAGCATGTCTACATATTTAATATGCAGTTTCTCTCTCATGGGAAAAGAACACTACTCCCAGTAAAGACAAAGTAATTTGTAGGTTTGTCTTATATTTGGGAATATTTTCATTAATACAATGACAAGCTGTTAGAATATATCCAATGGGCCTCTCTTAAATGCTAAATGGCTGACAGGAATTTTGCAAATTCTAGCTGTAGAAGAAATGAAATCCTGCATAATAGACCTGGAAAACTAAATAAGAGAATGGAAGATAATTATATAAAAATTACATATGAAAGATTCAGTTGCCTTATTTGTGAACTTTTTGTCAAAGGCTTAACTTAATAGGTATAAAGATAAAAAGGAGAATATTTACCCTGGCTTGACATGGATGGAAAAGATGGTAAGAGAGTTTTTCCTTTCTTAAGAGATGGAAAAAGAAGCCACCAACTCTGGTGCGAGATATTTACAACATACCTAACTATCAAAAGGCTTCTATCCAGAATATATAAAGCACTTTTATAAATCAATAAGAGAAAGACAACTAAATAGAAAAATGGGAAAAAGTCTTACAGTAACTTTATACGAGGCTTTCTAAATGAATGATACACGTATTTAAAGGTATTAAATGTGATTAGTTATTTTATACATATTTGCACATTTATGATACGTGCAAAAGTGTCTCCTTAATTGTAATTTAGTCCAGTTCCTTTCTCATGTATTGCCCTTGTTTTATCTCCACATTTATACAAGCTGAGAAGCTTCAGCCATGCTGATTTCATCAAGACTAGGTATGTCTTTCAGTTAGGGTATGTGACCCAGAGTATGAAACTTTTCAAGGAGCACAGGACATGGATTGTGTAAGGCAATGTTTCTAAATTATTAATTCAGTCTTACTTAACCTAAAATGCACATGCCTGAGAATGTGTATGTAGTTGATGGATAATTCACCTTCTCCACCTTGTATTTCACAATCACCCTACTCCACTATGCAGAAGAAACATCTGTATCTCTTAATTAAATGAATTTTACTATGACATATTACCCTGTTTCCTAAGGCTGCAAACAAGAAGCAATTTGAAAGCACAATACCAACGTGAGCAAAGACTACTTTAATCAAGGAACACATAAAATCTGCAGGGCTTTTCATCTTTTCCATTTCTAAAGGCTAAGTACCTCAATTAAAATCAAGATATGTTGGCCCATGAAGAAGAATTATTATCTATGTGTCAAATTCATGGCCATATATTCCAAGAATTAGAATTCAGGAGTGAAATGTCTGTAATAGAGACAAATATTAAAATATTTGCTGAAATTAACAGTGAAATCAAATATTTCCTAACGAAAAATAAGGCAGAGATTTTTTTGCTTGTTTGTCAAGAAAATTTGCCTCCTACCAGTGGATTTTATGTTGGAATTTCAATGAATTTAATGAGCTAAATTACAACCACAATGTTTTGAAGAAATTATACTGAAAGCATGTAATTAAATAAGGGCATTTTGTCAAAAAAGCTATATTGACAATACAGTATTTTAAATAACAACATTTTAATTTCTACAGCACTTTTTAGGGTAAATTAGATGCCTCTAATTTAAAGGGTAACTGGCCTAATAAACAGCCATTGGATAAAGTTTTGCTACATCTCCTCTTACATACGCCTCAAAACATGAGAAAGTAAATGACTTTGTACCAATGCCTTGGTGATAAAATATTTTGATACTTAGACAATCTACAATTTTGGGCTTCAAGAAAATTTAAATAGGATCATTAAAATATTTGGCATTATATTTTACATAATTTTGGCATGTAATAGAAATATTTAAAAGAATCAAGTGATAAACACCATAACAAGACAATTTAATTCCAGTCTACTTAATTATGTGGACAAGATTTCTTAGTGTTTGTATCCACAGATATCAAATTAATGAATATAACTGATGATCACCCTTTCCTCATTCTAGTAATATTATTCATTCACATATATGAGCTAAATGGAGACTAGTAAATATGGTACTCTCATTTTTCTGAGAATTTTATGCACTCCAAAAATATTTTCTTTGAAAATTATATGTTAAAATGCATTCATTGCAATTAGTTTATCAGTTGTTCACCAACAGAATTATGCTTGGAAGGATGCAAATTGAAATATAATTTTTCTTGGGTACTTTTTCATGGATCATGATAGAGACAAATGCTATGACATGTGGATTCTATTGCATGCTTTTAAACATGAAATATGTATATATATTTAACTTCAAAATGCCAATATTTGGCTTCCAATTCTGATATGGCTGGGTAAGGTCCTACTGGATGCAACCCTCTTGTATACAACAACTATAACTTTTAAGAAAAATGCAAAAATTAAATGACTATGTGACATTTCAGAGTGAATAAAAGAAGACAGATTCTGAAGATAAATCAAAACTTGGAAGAATGAAAGAAACAAATAATAGAGAAAATTAATAAAGTCAAAAGTTAACTCTGAAAAGATGAAAAGATGATTAAAAACAAAAATTAAAAAAGACAGCAAAGAAAACCTCTAGGTAGACAGATCAAGAATAAAAGAGAGTATGGAATTTACTAATATCAGGAATTCAAGAGATGTGCATGTAAGATGTACCTTCCTGAGTTTGATAGAAGTTAAAATAATAAACGTCTATTATGAACCATTTTAGGCCAATAAATTCAACAACTTAGATGATATACCCATTTAAAAATATATAATTTAGTAAAAATGACACAGGATGAAATAGAAAATATTCATAGCATGATATCTATTAAAGACATTGAATTTTTATTTTAAAACTTTCCATCAAATAAAACTCTGACCACAGAATGGTTTCACTGGTGAATTCTATTTGATACTTAGACATAAAGAAGAGAACTCTTACGCACTCTGTGTTGGGAAATAAAGAAAGAAAAACAGTCTCCAACTCTTTGTATGAATCCAGCAATTTTTAGTACCAAATCCTGAAAAGAACATTTTACTAAAAAAAGAAAAATGAGAGCAAGAAGATACAAAAGTACACAACAATCTCCTTCATAAGTAAATCCACATATATACCGTAATTTTATTTCTGACAAATGTTCCATAGGAGTCCAATGGTGAAAGGATTGTATTTTCAATAAATGGTGCTAGATTAACTGGGTATTCACATGAAAAAAATAAAATTTAGACCCATATCGCATTATACGCAAAAATTTTAGATAGCTCATAAATCTCAACATAAAAGTTTAAAGTATATAGTTTTAAGAGAAAACATAGATGAATATTTCCATGACTTAGGGATAGGTAAATGTTTTCTAGGTCATAGAAAGCAAAATCCATGGGAAAAAATAAACAATGAACTAGGCTTTATGTCTTTTGTATATATTATAAAATAAGCAAATGCTTTGAACAGGCATATCACAAAGGCGATAGACAAAAGTTCACTAGAACATAAGAAAACACTGAAGTATCGTTAGGCATAAGAGAAATATGCATTAAAAATCCAACGAAATACCACTATAAACACATCGTAATATTTAAAATTTAAAAGTGCACACCTAAAGATGGCAAAATTATGGAGCAACTGAAATTGCTGATGGGGATGTAAAATGTTCGGAAATTCCCTATTAAATTAAGTGTACATGTATCCCATGACTCCATAGTTCCAATTCTATGTATTTACCCAAGGGAAATGAAATCAGTGCTAACAAAATGATTTTTACAGGGATATTCATAGAATCTTTACACATAATAGAGAGATATAGGACAGCCCAGCTATCTATCAAATAGATGACCAAAGTGTGGTACAGTGATGTGATGCGATACTACTAACAATGAAAGGAAGGAATTACAGATATACACAACAATACTGGTGAATCTCAGAAACATTCCGTGTCAAAGGAGCTGTCCAGAAAATAATTCAAACTGTATAATTATGTTTTTGTTTTTTTTTTTTTTTAGTTTACTTAGACTATTTAAACTCTTTTTTTTTGTTTGTTTGTTTTTCGTTTTGTTTTTGTTTTTATTAATGTTATGATAGATTACAAGCTTGTGAGATTTCAGTTGTACATTTTTGTTAGTCATGTTGTGGGTACACCACTTCCCCCTCCGTACCCTCCCCCCACCCCCCCTTTTCCCTGGTAACCACCGATCAGATCTCCTTCTCAATATACCAATTTCCACCTATGAGTGGAGTCATATAGAGATCGTCTTTCTCTGACTGACTTATTTCGCTTAACATAATGCCCTCGAGGTCCATCCATGTTGTTGTGAATGGGCCAATTTCGTCTTTTTTTATGGCTGAGTAGTATTCCATTGTGTATATATACTACATCTTTATCCAATCATCAGTTTCTGGGCATGTAGGCTGGTTCCACGTCTTGGCTATTGTAAATAATGCTGCGATGAACATAGGGGTGCAACGGACTCTTGAGATATCTGTTATCAGGTTCTTAGGATAGATACCCAGTAATGGGATGGCTGGGTCATAGGGTATTTCTATTTTTAACTTTTTGAGAAATCTCCATACTGTTTTCCATAGTGGCTGTACCAGTTTGCATTCCCACCAACAGTGTATGAGGGTTCCTCTTTCTCCACAACCTCTCCAACATTTGTCGTTCTTGGTTTTGGATGTTTTTTGCCAATCTAATGGGGGTAAGGTGATATCTTAGTGTAGTTTTGATTTGCATTTCCCTGATGATTAGCGATGATGAACATCTTTTCATGTGTCTATTGGCCATATTCATATCTTCTTTTGAGAAATGTCTGTTCATGTCCTCTGCCCATTTTTTGATCGGGTTGTTTGTTTTTTTGTTGTTAAGCAGTGTGAGTTCTTTGTATATTATGGAGATTAACCCTTTGTCGGATAAGTGGCTTGTAAATATTTTTTCCCAATTAGTGAGCTGTTTTTTTTGTTTCAATTCTGTTTTCCCTTGCCTTGAAGAAGCTCTTTAGTCTGATGAAGTCCCATTTGTTTATTCTTTCTATTGTTTCCCTCAACTGAGGAGTTACAGTGTCCGAAAAGATTCTTTTGAAACTGATGTCAAAGAGTGTACTGCCTATATTCTCTTCCAAAAGACTTATTGTTTCAGGCCTAATCTTTAGGTCTTTGATCCATTTTGAGTTTATTTTGGTGTGTGGTGAAAAAGAATGGTCAATTTTCAATCTTTTGCATGTGGCTGTCCAGTTTTCCCAGCACCATTTGTTGAAGAGACTTTCTTTTCTCCATTGTAGGCCCTCTGCTCCTTTGTCGAAGATTAGCTGTCCATAGATGTGTGGTTTTATCTCTGGGCTTTCAATTCTGTTCCATTGATCTGTGGACCTGTTTTTGTACCAGTACCATGCTGTTTTGATCACTGTAGCTTTGTAGTATGTTTTGAAATCGGGGATTGTGATTCCTCCGGCTTTGTTTTTCTTGCTCAGGATTGCTTTAGCAATTCGCGGTCTTTTGTTCCCCCATATGAATTTTAGGATTGTTTGTTCAATTTCTGTGAAGAATGTTCTTGGGATTCTGATTGGGATAGCATTGAATCTGTATATTGCTTTAGGTAGTATGGACATTTTAACTATGTTTATTCTTCCAATCCATGTACAAGGAATGTTTTTCCATCTCTTTATGTCATCGCCTATTTCTTTCAAGAAAGTCTTGTAGTTTTCATTGTATAGATCCTTCACTTCCTTGGTTAAGTTTATCCCAAGGTATTTTATTCTTTTCATTGCGATTGTGAATGGGATAGAGTTCTTGAGTTCTTTTTCTGTTAGTTTATTGTTAGTGTATAGAAATGCTACTGATTTATGCATGTTAATTTTATACCCTGCTACTTTGCTGTAGTTGTTGATTATTTCTAATAGTTTTTCTGTGGATTCTTTGGGGTTTTCTATGTATAAGATCATGTCGTCTGCAAACAACGAGAGTTTTACTTCTTCGTTACCTATTTGGATTCCTTTTATTTCTTTTTCCTGCCGAATTGCTCTGGCCAGCACCTCCAGTACTATGTTGAATAGGAGTGGTGAAAGTGGGCACCCTTGTCTTGTTCCTGTCCTCAGAGGGATGGCTTTCAGCTTTTGTCCATTGAGTATGATGTTGGCTGTGGGTCTATCATATATGGCCTTTATTATGTTGAGGTACTTTCCTTCTATACCCATTTTACTGAGGGTTTTTATCATAAATGGGTGTTGGATCTTGTCAAATGCTTTCTCTGCATCTATTGAGATGATCATGTGGTTTTTGTTTTTCATTTTGTTGATGTAGTGTATCACGTTGATTGACTTGCGGATGTTGAACCATCCCTGTGTCCCTGGTATAAATCCCACTTGATCATGGTGTATAATCTTTTTGATGTATTGCTGTATTCGGTTTGCCAAAATTTTGTTGAGGATTTTTGCATCTATGTTCATCAGTGATATTGGCCTGTAGTTCTCCTTCTTTGTGTTGTCCTTGTCAGGTTTGGGGATCAGAGTGATGTTGGCTTCATAGAATGTGTTAGGGAGTTCTCCATCTTTCTCAATTTTCTGGAACAGTTTGAGGAGAATAGGTATTAAGTCTTCTTTGAATGTTTGGTAGAATTCTCCAGAGAAGCCGTCTGGTCCTGGACTCTTGTTTTTGGGGAGGTTTTTGATTACCGTTTCTATTTCCTTACTTGTGATTGGTCTATTCAGATTCTCCATTTCTTCCTGATTCAGTTTGGGGAGATTGTAGGAGTCTAGGAATTTGTCCATTTCTTCCAGGTTGTTCAATTTGTTGGCATATAATTTTTCATAGTATTCTCTTATGATCTCTTGTATTTCATTGGTATCTGTTGTGATTTCTCCTCTGTCATTCCTGATTTTATTAATTTGCGATTTCTCTCTTCTTTTCTTGGTGAGTCTGGCTAGGGGTTTGTCAATTTTGTTAATTCTTTCGAAGAACCAACTCTTTGTTTCATTGATCCTTTCTATTGTCTTTTTTGTTTCAATATCGTTTATTTCTGCTCTTATTTTTATTATTTCCCTCCTTCTACTGACTCTGGGCTTTGTTTGTTCTTCTTTTTCTAGTTCTGTTAGGTGTCGTTTGAGGTTGCTTACGTGAGCTTTTTCTTGTTTAGTGAGGTGAGCCTGTATTGCGATGAATTTCCGTCTTAGGACTGCTTTTGCTGCATCCCAAATGATTTGGTATGTCGTGTTCTCATTTTCATTTGTCTCCAGATAATATTTGATTTCTTCTTTAATTTCTTCAATGATCCATTGTTTGTTGAGAAGCGTGTTGTTTAGTCTCCACATTTTTGCACCTTTCTCTGCTTTTTTCTTGTAGTTGATTTCTAGTTTAATAGCGTTATGATCAGAAAAGATGCTTGATATTATTTCAACTCTCTTGTATTTATTGATGTTTGCTTTGGTTCCCAAAATATGGTCAATCCTTGAGAATGTTCCATGCGCACTTGAGAAGAATGTGTAACCTGCTGTTTTTGGATGAAGTGTTCTATATATATCTATTAAGTCCATCTGGTCTAATTTTTCATTTAATTCTATTATTTCCTTGTTGATTTTCTGTCTGGATGTTCTGTCCATTGGTGTTAATGGTGTGTTGAGGTCCCCTACTATTATTGTATTGTTGTTGATGTCTTCTTTTAGTTCTATTAAGAGTTGCTTTACAAATTTTGGTGCTCCTGTGTTGGGTGCATATATATTTATAAGTGTTATCTCTTCTTGGTGGAGAGTCCCTTTTATCATTATATACTGTCCCTCTTTATCTTTCTTTATCTGTTTTGCTTTGAAATCTACCTTGTCTGATATTAGTATAGCGACACCTGCTTTCTTTTGTTCATTATTAGCTTGGAGTATTGTTCTCCATCCCTTCACTCTGAGTCTGTGTTTGTCTTTGGGGCTGAGGTGTGTTTCCTGGAGGCAGCATATTGTTGGATCTTGTTCTTTGATCCATCCTGCCACTCTGTGTCTTTTGATTGGGGAGTTCAATCCATTTACATTTAGAGTGATTATTGAGACGTGGGGGCCTACCACTACCATTTTGTGTCTTGTTTTCCGGTTTTCTTCAGTTTCCTTTGTTTCTCGTCCCATGGTTTAATCTGTTCTGATGAAGAGCTGCTACTCTCTGTTGTTGTCCTTCTACTTATCTCCTCTGCTCTTGGTTTTGTAGCCCCTTTCCTTTTTTGGATTTTTCAGGAATGAGGGTTTTCCTGAGGATTTCCTGAAGAGGAGGTTTTGTGGCAATGAACTCCCTTAATTTTTGTTTATCTGGGAAAGTTTTTATTTCTCCATCGTATTTGAAGGATATTTTCGCTGGGTAGAGAATTCTCGGCTGTAGATTTTTGTCCTTCAGATTTTTGAATATATCATTCCACTCTCTTCTAGCCTGTAAAGTTTCTGCTGAGAAATCTGCTGATAGCCTGATGGGGGTTCCTTTGTAGGTTAGTTTCTTTTGCCTGGCTGTCCTTAATATTTTCTCCTTGTCGTTGACTTTTGCTAGCTTCACTACTATATGCCGTGGAGTTGGTCTTCTTGCATTGATAAAGTTTGGAGATCTATTGGCTTCTGTCACCTGAAGATCCATCTCCCTCACCAGATTTGGGAAGTTCTCAGCCATTATTTCTTTGAATAGGTTTTCTGCCCCTTTCTCCTTCTCTTCTCCCTCTGGTATACCTATAATCCTTACGTTGCATCTCCTAATTGTGTCTGATAATTCTCGGAGAGTTTCTTCATTTCTTTTAAGTCTTGCTTCTCTCTCCTCCTCTGCCTGCAACAATTCTATATTGCCATCTTCCAAATTGCTAATTCTTTCCTCCATATTATCGGCCCTACTGTTCAGAGCATCTAGATTTTTCTTAATCTCCTCTATTGTGTTCTTCATTTCCAATATTTCTGTTTGGTTCTTCTTTATCGTATCAAACTCTTTTGTGACATAGCTCCTGAACTCGTTGAGTTGTCGGTCAGAATTCTCTCTTAACTCATTGAGAATCTTAATGATGGCTGTTTTGAAGTCATCATCATTTAGGTTATATATCTCATTTTCTTTGGGATTGTTTTCTGTGTATTTGTTACTTTCTTTCTGTTCTGGAGATTTAATGTATTTTTTCATATTGCTTGATGTTGTTGATTTGTGCCTCCGCATGGAGATAGAGTTTAGTTGCTCCTTTCACTTGTTTCAGCTGCTGCGGTGGGGGGAGCAGCTGTTTATACTTCACCAACCAGGAACCCTGTCCGTAGTTGCTAACTGGGCCTGGGCCCCTCTTCGTAGCCACAGTGGCCCTTTGGATTCCCTCCTCTGCCGTGGGGGCCGTCATGGGGGGCTTCAGGCTGCAGGTGCCTACTGTTGTTGCCCACCTAGATGCGCTCTCTCCTTGGGGTCTGCAACGGTGTTATGGGCTTTTCCAGCGGCCAGGGGTGGGATCACTTATATTTGTCGCTCCGTTGCTGTCGGCACCCACCAAATCTCACTTGTCCTCTATGGGTCGCAGGAGAGCTATTGGCATCTTCTACAGTCTGTGGTTAGTACACCTAGCTATGCTGCTTTTGCCCTGGGGTCTTCCAGCCTTGTGGCTGGCGGCTGGGTGCCTTCTACTGGTGCTGTGCAGAGGCTTTCCCTAAGGCTGCTGTGAGCCTGTAGGGTTTCCCCCTAGGCTACTAAGCTGGGTCTCTGGAACTCTCTCCAGCCCCAGTCCTCTCCGAGATCTCCGGCAATCCCTAGCCTCACGGGGTGGGCAACGGCAGCTGGGGGTCGCCCCACCCTCTGGGATTCTCTCCGGGCCTCTCCCGGAGCCGTGAATGCTCAGCGTGGCCCCTCTGCTAATGGCACACAGAGAGTTTTGTCTGCTGCCTGGCGGAGCTCCGGCGCTTCCCCTCCGGGTCGCAGAACCGGCCTTTGAAAGTTCCCCCAGCCCCGGTCCTCTCCTCTCCGAGATCTCCGGCAATCCCTAGTCCCACGAGGTGGGCAATGGCAGCTGGGGGTCGCCCCGCCCTCTGGGCTTCTCTCCAGGCCTCTGCTGGGAGCCCTGAATGCTGGGAGTGGCCCCTCTGCTAATGGCAGATAGAGAGTTTTGTCTGCTGCCTGGCGGAGCTCTGGCGCTTCCCCTCTGGGTCGCCGAACCAGCCTTTGAAAGTTCCCCCGCCCCAGTCCTCTCCGAGATCTCCAGCAATCCCTAGTCCCACGGGGCGGGCAACGGCAGCTGGGAGACCTCCGTGCCCTCCGTGTCTCTCTCTGGGACCCTCCAGGCACCCCGAGCACCAGGCTGGGTCTCCCCGCCAATGGCGGGGAGAGACTCTCCCCGCGGGCTCAGGTGTGCAACTCCAAAGTTTCCCTCTGCGTTTAGGAGTAATTGCCGGGGGTTTAGGTAGGGTTCTGGTCACCTGTTTCCACCGTCGCTCCTCTGTTGTGTTCTCGCTCCTGCCCTAGATGTGTGTGGATCCTCTGGGGGCGTCCGTTGGAAGAAAGCCGCTTGCGGGTACTAGGCTGCCCGTCGGGGTCGGAGAGTTTTCACCTATTTCCACATCCTCCCAGAGGAAAGTCCATCCGCCTTCCGATATATAGTCGCGTGGGTGTCTCAGACGTCCTGAGATGCTGTCTGGATATCCTTTGTCAAGCGATAAGTGTCCAAGTAATTGTAGACTCGAAGGGCGAGAGACAAAGAGGACTACTCACGGCGCCATCTTGGCTCTCCTCCTGTATAATTATGTTTATATGGTATTTGAGAACAGGCAAGTTGAAAAAACAGAGGAAAGAAACCTGAACCGTGGTTGCCTCTGGGGAATAAGAGCAGAGACTGATCAGGAAGGGACATCAGGCACCTTTCTGTACTGATAGCAATGTTATTTACTTTGACAGGTGTTTGGATATCAAAGGTGTTTGGTTATTCATTTGTCAAAATTAACAGAACATGTGTTGAAGTTTTGTGCATTTCAATACAAATAGATTTTACCTTAAAAACAATGAACAAATATTAATCTCTAGTTAATGATAGCATGCTCAAATTACTTAGGGGAAATTGTACTGCTTTCTGCTGGTTTCGTTGAAACGCATAAAACGTTCTGCAGATTAATGGATGGATTGATGAGCGGATGAAAATAACGTAAGCATAGTAAAGTATTAATGGTAGAATCTAGTTGAGAGGCATATGAGTGTTTAGGATAAAATTTTGTGTAACTTATATTTCAAAAATGTCAAAATAATGAAAAATGTCATTATTTATAATATGTCAGAAAATATACCCTTTAAAACTATGTACTTATGATGAAAAATATTACATGTCAACCTAAAACCTATGTTTTCTATAATATTTACAGAATATGTAAGCAAACATGTTTGAAACCTAATGAAACTGACTACAACATGATGATACTATTACAAGGTGTTTATTTCATGAGATACCATATTAATTCATAGATAAGTACATTCAGATAATCATTTACTAAATTTTTTTTTAAAATCTAACAATGGAAAACAAGGTCATATATTAAAAGAGTCATCATTTCCATTCAATTATATAAAGTATTGTATATGAGAAATCCAAAATTGTAATACGTGTATATTAGTAATTTACATTTTTGCTAATGATATTCTGATTTGTGATAGATTTTCCCTATTGACCTATTTATACAAATTCTATTCAGTTTTTTAAGCACTCAGCACTTTCTCCCCTTGCAAAAAGAATCAATATTATACTTATTTCATTGTATAAAAATAAGTCTGAATTAGTGCAGAAAGTTTACCTTACATGAAATTTTTCTCTTTCATTTCCTTGGCTACTGTGAAAGGCATCTCATAATATATATATATAGTGTGTACCTTAGCTAGTCTTCATGTCTTGATATATCTATCCTCTTGAGATATTAAGATTTTAAACCAAAAGAAACTTTGAGTTGAACTCTAAGGCTTGATACAATTTTATACTCTGCTCATTTTGACCAAATAATTCACTGCTATGTACATGACAATCATTAAGTATTCCTTTGCATTTTGAAAATTTCCAGAACTAACTATTCATATACAGTGATTGTCTGTCCAGATAATATGCCAACAAAGAGGATTTTACTTCTCTGATTAGAAGCACTAGCAGAATCTCTCAATGAATGAAGAAATGTGATTATGATTTTTAGCTATTTATTCCCTTATTTTGTCATACATTGCAACTGAACTTTGAACTGCAAATTCAGACATATCTATTCTAAGTGTTGAACCAATCAAATTAATCCATAGTGTTTTTTAGAATAAAGGACAGATGGAAGATCCCAGTCTTGTTCTAATAATGTGTGTTTGTGTTGGTATACACATGCAAATTTACTTTATCTAGACTATGTTAGTAACTCCCATATTTTTCACGATATTATCAATATTTTAGCCAAATTTGTAATTTTACCACCACCATTAAACATCATTTATACAAAGAAATGGAAAGTAAAAATGCATCGTTTCAAATAAGCAGTTTTCTTTTTCCAAATGCATGTGAGAATGTTGAATAAGAAGTATGTGCATACATTGCCATTGGAAAGAAAAATTAGCACAATATTCTCAAAAAAAATAAACAATTTTTAGTGAAAGTCATGAAAGTTGATGTTTTTAACTGATTTATTTTCACTTCTTATTTTTTAGAATTTTATTGAGGAATAAATTGTTTGCAATACAGCATATATAATTAAAATGTATAATTGGATAAATTTTGACATATCATGCAACCATGAAACCATCATCACAATTAAGATAACAAAAACATCCATCACCTACAAAGTTTCCTCTGCCATTTGTCATTTTTTTCCTCCCAACTTACCCTCGTACCACCATGCCCAGGGAAACACTGATATGCTTTCTGTAACTTTGGATTACTTTGTCTTTTCAAGCATTCTATATAAATGAAATCATGCAATAGATTTTCTCTTTTGTCCTTTTTTTCCCACTCAATACAATTACTTTGAGAATCTTTTATTTTAATGTTGTTCTTAGGTGCATAGACATAAAAATTTGTATGGCTTCTTGATGAATTGACCCATTCATTATTATCAAAATAATCTTTTTATCTCTGGTAACATACTGTATTATGAAATCACTTGGACATTAATATAAACTTTCCAGCTTTATTTTTATTAATATTAGCATTGTACGCTTTTTCTTTATTTTACTTTCAACCAATTTGTGTCTTTACATTTAAGTAGTTTTCTTGTAGACAACATATATTTGAGTCTTGCTTTTTTATCCAACATGAGAATTTTTGCCTTTTAATTGGTGTTTTTATATCACTTAATTTTAATATGGTTATTGATATCCTTGAATCTAAATCTACTATGTTGATATTTCTATTGGCTCCATGTTTCTTTTCAAAATTCACTTTTTCTACCTTATTGAAGTAATTGAATAAACTTATAATTCCGTTTTTCTAAAGTCAGGTTTATTGAACTATAATGTATTTATAATAAAATTCATCTTTAAAAAATTATACAGTTCAATAAGTTTTGACAACTGTATACTGTTATGTAACCACTACCCCAATCAGAGAAAGAATATTTCCATCATCCCCCAGGTTTCCTTAAAAATTAATTCTCCTCATTTTAGTAAGCTTTAAGTATTATATATTCAAAATACATTTTTTTCAATTTTTTCATTTTTTTTTTTACTGAAGATTAGCCTCTGAGGTAACATCTGTTGCCAATCTTCCTCTTTTCTTTTTGCTTAAGGAAGATTAGCCCTGAGCTAACATCAAATGCCAATCTTCCTCCACTTTATATGTAGATTACCACTACGGTTTGGGTGATGAGTGGTGTAGGTCCGTGCCTGGATCTGAACCTGCAAACCTGGGTCACCAAAGCAGAGCGTGCTGATCTTAACCACTATGCCACAGGGCCAGCCTCTTCATATTTTGATCATATATATGTTTTACAAATACTTTATCCAAGCCTATGGTTTTCCTAAATTGCTTTTTTAAACTTTTTATTTTATAATAATTATAGACTTACAGAAAAACTGGGAAGAGAGTAGAGAGAGTTCCCATATATCCCACATTCATTTTCCCCTGTTAGTAATGTCTCATATAAGTAGGGTACACATGCCACAATTAATGAGCCAATATTAATACATTGTTATTAACTTAGGTCCATATTTTATTCGTATTTCCTTAGTTTTACATAGTATCCTCTTTCTACTTCAAGATTGGATCCAACATATCACATTATACTGAGTTGTCACATTTCCTTAGGCTCCTCTTAGCTGTGACACTTACTCAGATTTTCCTTGTTTTTAATGCTCTTACTTTTGTTGAGAAGTCCTGGTCAGATATTTTGAAGAATGTTTCTAAATTTGGATATACCTGATGTGTTTTTTTCTTTTATTAGACCTAACTTAAGTGTTTTGGAGAGAAACACCACAGAAACGAAGTGTTATACTCATCCTATTATGTCAAGGTTACATACTACTGACATGACTTATATTAACTACATTACTTATATTTTACTATTAACTACTTTACTTATATCAACTAGTTATGTTAACAATTAACTAACCATTGACTAATATTAACCTTGATCTTCTGACTGAGGTAATGTTTCTAGGTTTCTTCACTAAATTTACTCCTTTTTTTTTTTATCAATTTCTATATAGTATTCTTTAGAAGCAAGTCATTATGTATTCCACACTTAAGGAGCAGGGAGTTATGCTTCATCTTCCTAAGAGTGGAGTATCCACATGGTTTATTTGGAATTCTGCAATAGAGATTTGCCTATCCTTCCCTCATTTATTTATTTATTCAATCATTCATTTATATCAGTATGGGAAAATGGAAATTTAGTTTATATTTTAGGTCATAATCTAATACTATATTTATTATGTGGCTCAAATTATTCCAACTTTGACCATTGAGAGCTCTTTCATTTGGCTCCTGTGTCCCTCCGACATACCCCTATCATTCCTACCCCTATCACTTCCATACTTTCTGACACTACCAGATGCTTCAGGCTCACCTTGTGTATTTCCTGACCAAGTCCTATACTGAGCCATTTCGCCATGAAGCTTTGGTTCTTTTTATTGGAAAATGGTATTAAAACCAACATCTGGATACTGAGTGTGATTGTTGCTACTGGGGAGTCAATGTTTCTGGACTCTTTCAGGGGACGAAGCTATATATTTAGGTATGTTCTGAATTTCTATATATTTTAATAAATTTGATATTCTCAAAATTAACTCTCAATGGTAGCTTTATTTTAACTTCATTTTCTTTGTAACGAATTAAGCAATGATTGAACATACTTTCAGGTTAAGACAATTGCTGTTTATTTTCAACCTTACATTGTAGGCTAATCTTTATTTTATTAATTCATTTGTGTTTCATGGTGCACTGCATTGTTCACCTATGATGTTTGGCCTTTAGCATTAATTTTTCTTAGCCTAATTTTAGCACCTAACCATATGTTGACTAAAATTGTTTACTAATTGTTTGTGTTTATAACTAAACTGCACCAAGTACATTGTAAGCATCATGAAGATGCATCCTACATTACACTTAGTTCCAACTCCCAGCACGTCCAACATTGAACTTATAGAGAGACCGAGCACTCCTCATTCTCTTTTAGCAATAAGAATCCATATATATCTAAACGTTTAGAAGTGTAGCAAATTTAAATTGATTGGATATGTTTTCTCTATATCTGTGTTATATAGTAATGACAGGCATGTGAAAACCAGCAATAGCGTGGGTATTATGTTTAGAACAATGTGGGTTTTTTTGAATCCCCAGTGCCTAGAACTGAGCTTAGCCCTTAGTCATGTTTTGGTGAATATTTGTTGAGCAAATAACTGATCACTTGCTTGAATACAAGCATGACCATCCACATCTGACAGGTGGGCTTCTGGCTGTAATCCCTTTTATTCAGGTCCTTGGCATGTCATCATTCTGACTGATGCCAACACATAAAACTGTGTTCACATTTCCGGTATTTGTGTTTTCTGGTAAGATTTCACCCATGGCCTTTGGAAAAGAGTTGACAATGATTAAGCATCCTACTCAAACTTATGTCTGCCAAACAAAGCAAAATCTGCTCTGTGCTGCTGGCAAGATGGGCAATTCTCAGAAACATAAACAGCTTTAAGGGTTTCCAGAAAAATATTGCTTTGAACCTGTTGCTTACATGACTCAATTCGTAAACCCAATTTGCCATCTCTAAAGCCTACACCAAAATGTCTATCTTCCTATTACAGCATTTCACTCTTCAATATGCAATAGCCTACATTTATATTCAAAAACCTATAGATATTTTCACAATTTTTGTCAACATTCAACATTCCTTTCTAGCCTATGTGCTGGAACAGATAACCAGAGTCAAAATAAATCCTTAGCGCATTATTGAATGTTTTTATGTCTGGGTTTGGATTGCCAAGCACACTACATAAGAATCAGTTCATAGACAGATTAGACTTTCCTTCTTTGAGAATAATTTTCTCAGCTAGATGAACGGTTCAAGACATCCAAACATAACCCTTCTCAGTCAATAAGATGTTACTGTCAGTAAAACAAACTTGATCTTTTTGGAATTTAACATATCTGACGTAAAAAGCCATAAACAAAATATAATGTAAAGATGGTCTGGTTTGAATGGTGTCAGAGTAGCTGCCACTTGATGACAGATTCTTTGCTATTCTCACAGACAAATTTTGTCATCTCAATAAGAAAATGTTGGTGAGCTAATTGTGTGAAATACAAAATTCTCAACTTTGGTCTCATAGACCCTTTCAAGATGGTGATCCAGGAAGTTGAATTCCAGGAATATCAGTACTTATCTTTCATTACCTTTTGGGAGCATTGGCAAAATAGGAGTAGTATCTATCTCTCGAGATATTTTGTCTATTTGGGTTATGAGACACCTTCTCTCACTGTTAATTTTCCATTAAAATTAAAATAAATTCTAAAGGCCTTGAAGGCTACAGAGTCCTCCACAATCTAGCACATGTATAGTATTTCAAACTCTTTTTCTAATACCATCTACCTTCTTCAGTACTTTCTGTCCACACTGGCTTTCTGGTTGTTCACGGAATATGCTAAGCACACAGCATTATCAAAGCTTTTGTACTTGTGTTTTCCTCTGCCTGGCTGTGTTAATATTTTAAGGAAAAAAAATTATCAGAAGCTGTTATCTCAGAGACATTTTATATACCTAAGTTAAGTAATCAACTTCATTGCTTAAACAGGTAGAATCTTTTGATAATATTGTTTTGTTAATAGTTAATGTAACTTCTCCCTGATTTTATCAATCTGTGGCATAATAAGTAGATTTATGCTTATGGAAAATGGAAAATTATATTAAGTAAATTGCATCATAATTCTGACATTTTAATATCAATAGTAATTGTGTGGTTTTGTATTGTGTCACATTACATCTAATTTTCAGGCTTCTTAGCTAACTTTATGAATTGCATTAGTATAATTAAATTAATGTATGGATAAACTTTGGATAGCTGGACAATTTCAAATTAGTATAAAACACTGAGCACTGGTTACCGAGAGCAGTTTTAAACATATACCTGTGTATCTATACCTAGAAATAGGCATATACATACATTTATTTATTATATTTATATTTTTGTACTTTGAATATATATTCCACTGATTCTCAATACGCTGAAGAGCTGCTAAATGTTTGTGTTAAGCCAATTTACAGAGATGTAAAGGGATGTGTGTGATTGTAGGAGATTTGGATATGTTTTCTTATGAGTTTTGCAGGTCTCCTAAAATGCTGTGTATGGTAAATAATTCTCTATTACATATAGCAAAATTTTCATTGTGAAATTTCCTATGGTTAGTTACTTATGGATGCAAGTAACATGTGGATGGTCAAAGCTAATAGAAGTGTGTTAGCAAAGTAAAAGGATGTCTTTTTGTTTTTTAATGAAAAGAGGAAATAATGACTAAAAATGAACCATAGTAAAGGACAACACCTTAGTGTATTTAGCAAGGAGAATACATTGAAAGCTTGAAAGAAGTCCTTTTTATTAGTTTTGATTATAAGGTCTGCAATTTCAGTCTAAAAAGAAAAAATAAAATGTTTTAAATTTTTGACAATGTTTGCTTAGTTCTAATGAACTTATCTGTACATGTTTAATATAACATGAATCTGATCTCTGCCTCTTCTGCACAGTAAGGCACTTGTAATTAAAATATTATATGGGAACTATGGTCACTAATTCTATTATACTAAATATAAAGAAATAAACTTTGATAAGCAACATCATCAATAAACTTTGATAAGCTCATGAAAACTCTGAGTGTGACTCTGTATGTCATTATCTAAGTTCTATTTAGTTATCATTTAGCTTGCAGGAAATAATATTTAAATATGTGGTTTTCTTTCATTTATTAAATATGTTTGCCATGGGATGATGTTTATAAAGTTAGCTATTGTTAAAATAGACTATACTTAATACAAATTGTGTAAGCTTAAAACAAATCTATCAAATTTGCTATATTGACAGAATAAAGGGTGAAAATGATGTTATTTTCGTAAATGCAGAAAAAGGATTAGGGAAAATTTAACAATCATTCTTGTTAAAAGTTCTCAGAAACCAGATATATAAAGAAATTCCACAATATATTAAAGGACATCTGTAGCTAAAATCACACTCACTAAAATTACCTGCTAAGATCAGAAACAAGGTGCTTTTATCACTTCTATTCAGCATTGTATTGCAGAACTTAGCCATTTTAATAAGAGAAAAAGTAATAAAAGGAATAGAAATTAGCAAGGAAAAATAAAAATTGTCTCATTTTGCAGTTGATGTTCCTGTTTTGTGGAAAATACTATAAAACCTGTAAAATAAAGAGAAGAACTTATAATTAAAATTAGCAGGAGGACAAAATAAAGTGTTAGTTTAAAAGTCACTTGTATTTTTACATGTAACAATGGAAAATAAAATTTTCAAAATACTATATTTTAAATTTTAAATTTTAAAATACCATGAAAATAAGCTACATAGGAATAAATTTTTAAAAATATGTAAGATTTGTACAATAAATCCTATACAATATTGCTGAGAAACATTAAAGCTTTAAATGTACTGATATACACGTATGTATCATTTGCATATAAGAAAATAATATTAAGATGTCAGTTGTCCACAATTTGATTTATATATTTGATGTTCTTGATTAGAAATTGACAAACTGATTATAAAATTTATGTGAGAATGCAAACAACCTAGAATTGGAAAAACATTTTGAAAAAGAAGACAACAGTTGAAAAATGTATACTATCTTTTTACAAACATTACTATAAATCTGCACAAATCAAGACAGGGTAGCAATGGTCAAAACACACACATACAGATCAATGATACAGAATAGAGCGTGGAAAGATACCAACACATATATGTTCAATAATTTTTGACAAAAGTGGGAAAAAACACAATAGGAAAATAAATGCTTTTTTAATCAAATGGCTCTGGAACACCAAATAACCATACAGGAAAAAGGTCAACACTGGGTTCTATCTTGTGTTATACACAAAAATAACTCACAGTAGATCATAGACTTAAATGGACAGCTACAACTATAAAATTTCTAGAAAAAAAGAAAATGGTGATTTTTGAGAAGAAACAAAGATTTTTAATTAGGACATAAAAGGAAACTGAAGAAAAACTATTGATAAGTTAGACTTGGTCAAAGTTGAAAATTTCTGCTTTCTAAAAACTTTGTTAAAATAATTACCAGACAAAACACAGAATGCAATAAAATATACAAATTCTATATACTTGACACAGGACCTGAATCTAGCATATATAAAGATTGCTTACTAGTCAATAAAAAAAATACAAGAAAAAATTTGGTCAAAGTTTTGAAGAAATCGTTTAACAAAATGGGTTATGAATTGCATATAAACACATGAAAAGATAGCCAACGTAATTAGTCATCAGATAATTACAAACTAAAAACCACAATAAGATAAAATTATAGAAAAATTTAAATCCAAATTTTGTTTAGTTGTGGATGAAGAGGATGTAGGGAAAGGAAAGGTTTTCCTTGACCCTCTTAGGGTCCTCGGCTAGGTCTGAAAATTAAACAACATAGAAGATTGACAGGAGAAGAGTATTCAAGTTTATTTAAGTTTTCCATGACATGGGAATCATCATAAGGAAATGAAAATCCAAACAAACAGTTAGAACTATGTACTTTTAGCTAGGTTT
Source organism: Equus caballus (assembly GCF_041296265.1). Classification (NCBI taxonomy): domain Eukaryota; kingdom Metazoa; phylum Chordata; class Mammalia; order Perissodactyla; family Equidae; genus Equus; species Equus caballus. The sequence continues at coordinate 97,416,465 of NC_091686.1, forward strand.
GATGAAGTGTAGGCAGTGGTGGAGGAATATTATAGGTTAAGGAGTATGAGGTAATCGAAATACACTGGGGGAAGATCAGCAAGGCCTGTTTGTTGGGATTCTTCTTCCTGTCTCTTTATCTTTGAAGATAAGGATGCTCCTTTCTTCTGCGTATAGGGAGGGAACCTGTCACCTGAAGGTTTTATGGCCTTTTTCAGGGAGGAAGGATAAGGGAGAGGGGGAGGAGGTCACAGTGACCATATTCTCAAATTCCATTTGAGAATTTACTGTTTTCTCAAATTCCTTCATATTAAAATACCCAATATACCAAGGTGCCATATTTTGAAGTAGTGTGCCTGAACCCTCTCAAGGAGCCCACATAGGCTGCTGCTCAGCATGTAGAATCATACAACTACTTTGAAGACTGTTTGGTAGTCTCAAAAATATTTAAATATACTCCTTCCATATGATTCTACTTCTAAATATCTACACAAGTGACATGCAAACATACTTGACTCAAAGATTTGTACACAAATGTTGGTAGTAGCTTTATTCACATCACTCAAAAACCAGCAGAAATATGAGTATCCATCAAGAGGTGAATGGATAAAGAAAATGTATATCCGATAATACAAAACTGCTCACTAATGGAAAAATAGTAATTACTGACATATGCAAGAATATGGATAGATCTTAAAACCATTAGGTTAAATAAAGGGAGCCAGAAACAAATTCTGTGTTTCTATTTATTTGACATCTTACAGAGTACATTCTCTGAACAAATTTCAATTGATGATAAATAGCAGTAAATTATTTAGAAAATCCCACAAAACTTTGGAAAGTACACCTTTAAAGACTTTTTATTTTTGTTTTTTTATTTTTCCTTTTTCTCCTCAAAGCCCCTCAGCACACAGTTGTGTATTTTCAGGTGTGAGTCTTTCCAGTTGTGGCATGTGGATGCCGCCTCAGCATGGCTTGATGAGCGGTGCTATGTCTGCGCCCAGGATCTGAACCGGCAAAACACTGGGCTGACTCAGTGGAATGTGCAAACTTAAACACTTGGCCACGGGGGTGACCCCTAGAACACACACTTTTAAATAAACCCAAAGGCATATAAATTTGAAAGACAGATTAGAAAATATATTTAAATGGATGATGATAAAAATACATTACATCTACTGAAGTTGATTTAATAATTGACTAAATGTCAAGGTGTTGATTTTTTTTCACCACTGATGAATTCTATCAAATAAAAGTTATACCAATTCTTCACAAACCCTTTCATAAAATAAAGAAAGATGAGAATCTGCTACATTTATAATATTGCATTAATGGCATTTGGGGTAATTAATGGAATCTTAAGTAATGTAGAGGTTGAAGTTGGTGTGTTGATGTAGAACGCTAACGAAAGCTACAACAGTAATGGAGCCCAACCAGACACTAACAGACTAACAGAAAAACGAGCAAGAATTAAACCTGTCCTGACAGCATCAAGCACAAACACAGTGTACAGAGAAGTAACTGTGGGCATGGCGGTCTCACAAACTGATAAAAGACACTGCTCCCTCTTTTTCCTTTGTGAGTATGATATAAAAAGGGGACTTACATAAAGGATAACTGGTCCTTAGAATATGTTAGTTGTTAGTAATTGTAAGATAGTTTTGTACTTTTCTCCTTCTTAATATAATATTAATTGGAAATTTAGGATGAGAACATTAATGCAATTAATTACGAATTGATTCAATAAATGTATACTGAGCACTGGCTTTGTTCCAGGCATTGTTGTAATACTAGGAATACGTAAGTGAACAAAATAGAGAGATCCATGCTGCCATGAAGCTTATAGTCAATAAAAATTTCTACTTGGTACTTTTAACAGTTTCATAAGTGTAATAAGCTTTCAGTACACCGTACTTAGGTGATATTACACAGAGAAGACAAAGCATTTTTACAAAACCCAGAATCTCATAATATTAAACTTATTCTCTGTATTCTTTTCATATAAACTGAATCTCGGGAAACTTCAAGTCTTTCAAAATGTCCTATTCATTGATTCTGACCTTCTTTATCTGGTATTAATGTTACAAAATTATCTATAGTATTTGTTAATTCCATTACCATCAAAAAGGACGGAGTATTTGTATTTGATGTTAGATTGTTTTTTGGTTACCAGTGATGATGATCTCATAAATTTGTTAATGGAAGACACCTAATGGGGAGAGCCATGTAATGTTTTTCTCAGTGCTCCTTTTTAAGTAACTGAAGTATAAATTTCTGTCGGAGTTGGGAACTAGAGTATTACAACTAGGAACAATGTTCGTGAGAACACTTGCCATTAGTAAACATGGCCATTTTCAGAAGTTAATGATTCTAAGTTGATGACTAGTGGGGAAAAAAATATTCTGAACTAGCCATAGAAATCTTTCTCCTCTCTTTTGCACTCAGATTTTCATTTCTCAAGTAAAGGATCAAAAATTTCAAAGTCAAATAGGGGAGTTTCTGGATTCTATATATGTAATCTCATATCTATTCACAGTAGTTCTTTCAAAACCCATAATCATGAATTCTATAAAATTTGCAGAACACCAGGAAATCATTCAGTAAGAGCACTTGATTAATGGTTCTGTTATTCAGAGAATAATATGTGAAGGGGACTTCTAAGAATTAGATGTCATTAGAGTTAAATTGAATGTATGCAAACCTAGGAAAACATTGTTGGTGGTAAAAATAGTTAACGACCTATGGACTTTATAGAAAAGACACTTATCAAGAACACTTATATTATTAATAATATTGATAAAATTTTTAATGTCACATGCAATATTTTTCTTGACAAATTCCCAAGGCAAATTATGACTTCTTCTTAGTATGTATAACACTATTGTTTTTCAACTGATTAGCCTACAATTTCAGATATAGTTTTATATTAATATTCCCCCAGGTTACTTTGTCACAAATAAAACTATTGTGTAAATTTTGGCAAGAAATTCATATAAACAATGAAATGTTGAGACATTCTCAGAAAGTCCAGTTGGCTCTCTCAAGAGGATTCCCGAGGTGCCATTGTTTGTAAACGCCTTACAAATTTCTAAATACTGATTTCCCAGCACACACAGAGTAGTCATCTCTCAGAGAAAGATTTACACTCACTTAAGTATTGAACAGAGCTTACATTTTTGGAGAGTGTTTGCTCTAAGAAGACGTGTTTTTTTAAAGTGAGAGCTAACTAATTCAATACTCCTTTCTCTAACGTAGACTTCAACTCTTAAAGAAGAGCCTAATCTTTCCGTGATTACTTATCTGAATGAAGAGACTTGACCCTCTTCTTAGGCTTAATGGGTAGAAGCCTCCTTATATTCATATCAATGTCTTGGTTGTTCCACATATAATGAAAAGACAAAGAAGCTGAGTTCTGTGGTATATATTGAGATCATTTGGCTTTCATTTCAGCCTTCATTAGTGTCACCCAAATTGTGCCTCTTTGCATACTATGTACCTTTACCAACTCCCACAGCCTGGCATACCGCCTGGCACATATACACTCAATAAGCATTTGTCAAACAGAAGAGAAAAACAAACTTCTCTCTTCCCCTCCTGGTCTTCAAACATTCTATTCCATTTTTGTGGAACATGCTTTCTGCTCTCCTGGACAAAATTTCCTTTTGAGGATCATTCATGAATGTCCTTCAGGTTGCAATTTAAACATTTTATAAAGAGGGTCTTCCTTGGTCTATGTATAGTTTTATTTCCCCATATTAAGTGCTAATTTTGTATATATATACACAAACATGATAGATATATCTTAACATTCTGTACAATTTGGTGTAAGAAATTGTCAAATTGTCTGTTTTCTGGTTAAACTATAAGCCCCATGGGGTCAGTTTTTCTCATTCTATGGATCCGGAGTCATGCATGCAGTAAGGATTCAATAAATATTTGTGGAACAAATGAGTAGGGTTTCAGAGTTAGCCAACAATCACATATATAGTTGTAGAGACTGTAACAGAATTCTTTCCATCTTCCCAGGCCTAAGTTCCTTTAACCAAGCATTCTGCCACTTACCCAATTTGTTATATTCCTCCAGCTTCATGCAACATTAAATACATTTTTCACTTAAAATGTTGACATGAACACAAAAGTAATCAAGCTTAAGCAGTTTATGATATAATGTTTAAATTAACATTATTCATGGATATGAGGATGATTTAAGCCGTAATAACCTTTCTACTCTCAATTAAGCTATGATAATAGTACAGATATGCTTACCAAATATTTATTCAGTTGTATTTTAAAAATTTTATCATGTAAAAACAAATTCATTAAAGCTATTTTAAGTCCAAAAATAGATTTTTATAATTTTTTCCTGAATTACTTTGATTTTTCTTGTTTTGACTTATTTAAAATGATATTTTATGTTTTGGGTTTGAAATTGGAAGTGATCTCAATAGGATCTACAACCCAAGTCCAGTAAGCTAAGTCTTGGATCTGACAGAAAAGCCATTAGTAATTTTCTGTTAAGAACCGGAGTATTTTTTTCGGTTTCAATTTCTATAAAATAAGAGTTTTTATAACATTATCATTAAGTTCCATTGTGTTTTTGGGTTCTATGGTGAGAGATTGGCTTCTATAGGTACTTTCTATTTTTTTCAATATGTTGTCCAGAATACATGGATGCAAGAAAACATTGGATAGACGGAAGGGGTCTTTGTTCTCACCTTCAAGGTGGGGCATATTAGTTTTATTTTAAAATAGATTTTACAGTGGCAACGAAATACAAAAAAATAGGGAATGATCTATGTAATGTCTATATACCTGTGTCATATTCTGTTTGTTAAAGTTCTTTATAACATTATCCCTAAAATTAATAAAAGTCAAGTTATCTTGAGGTCATAATGGACTAATCATTTTGGAGTAGTCCTCCATCCATAAACAGTTAGAAAACTGAACAAAACATATAAAGAAAATGTTTTTAGATGTTAGACAATAGGCAACACAGAACTGTGAATTCTGTGAGAAGTAAAAAATAAGAAATGAAACACCCAATTGCTCAAATTTCCTCCCTAGAAACTTTCAAGATTGTAATGCAGGAAGTTGGAGTCCAAAATATCATGATGGCCCTATGGAGATAAGGAGGCAGAAATTAGAGTTGGGGGTGCAGAAGCTGGTAAAATTTGTAGGGCAAGGTATTAGAGAAGATGAAGTCCATAAAACTAGAGGTTTTTTGAATTGTCTAAATAATAACCTGTGCGTGAACAAGACAAGACTCTGTAAGCTGTGAATGAGATGCGGTGTAGGGAACTCTGAGCTGAACAGATATCACAAAAGTTTCAAAATGTTGGAAGCTGTTCAATTTCCAAAGAGCAAGCCAGCGTGGAATAACATCAATGACAACTCTAGCATTCAATTTAGACCTCAAAAAGGCCATGTGTTAGCAGTAGGGTAATTCCAACCCTTTATGGACTACACTGGGTCTGATTTAACAAATATTAAAACCAACCTTTGAGGTGTTTGTCTCTGATTAAGATGCAGAAAGGTGAAAGAAAACATTATCCCCACCCGAATGACAAAACAATTTTTTGATAATCCATAAGGTCATAACTTTTCTTGATCTCTTCAGGAAACTGAGATTGCAGGACCACTAGGTAAACTAAGTTCCAAAGGGTGAGAAGCCCCTTACATGAGAAATGGGACATACGAACTGTTTCATTTGGAGAAGAGTACAGGAAGAAATAGACACAACATATAAAAGTAGCTAAGATGAAAGTAGCTGAAATTAGAAAAGAAACCTGAAGAGTGAATGTGTTTTTTCTACAACCTGCAATTAGAATTGAGAATCCCTAAGAGCTGCAGGCACAGGGCAAGTCCACTCTCACTCAATATCTCCTGCCCAGGGACCCCACTGGATGCTCATAAGAAAAACTGAAGTCAAGGCAGGAGACCTGGGAAATCTCAGACACTCAATAGCACACAAGTGTGACCTTACCTGATTCCAAACCCCTTCTCTCATATAAAGCAAAATTTTTGTGTTGCTAGTGGAGGGCAGGAACTCTCACCTCATGGGCCCAGGTAGAGGTCTCTTGTCTCTTGGGTAAGAATATATATTGGAAATTTTTAAAACTTCATATTTTCCTGCTGCCTCAATATCCTCATCAACAGGCTGTGAACACTCCAATGAGGCAACCAGGGGCATCAGTGTGATAAGGCTGGTCCCAGCCATAAGTTTGCCTTCTTGCCCAACCCTGCCTGTGACCCAGTAACAATCAAATGAGCTGATGAAACCTCCTCATGCCTTTGCTTGTGTACTCAACCCTGACCATCAATAAAGACACTTGCCAGAGGGTTCTCTCTGTCTCTCACCGTCTGGGGAGACCATCCTGCTGAGTTCCTGTGCGCTGCTTTTCATGGCTTTGTATTGCCTCTTCCAAGTACTGCCAAGACTCTCCATCCTAAAGTGTGGAACTTTGGGATCCTAATCCCAATAATGTACCCCAGCATGTTGCTTCCCAGCCACACTATTAAGAGGGGGATAATTATACCATCACTCCCAGGATCTGGAGTTGCCGGGCCTTGTGAAGGCTATTTCCCATTGTTCCTCTGAGCGGCAGTGATTTGAGGGAGGACCCGTGTCGACAGTGGAGTTCCCATATTTTGGAGTCTCTTTGAGTGCTTATTGCTGAGTGCTAGTCCAGAAAGCTAAGGGGGCCAGTGGGCTGCAATATGGGTGGGTAATCCCACCTGCACTATTCAATGTGTCCATTGAACAGCACTTGGGAAAAATAAATAATTGGTTCTCCCCACTCTTGGTGTCAGGCTGTCCTTCTCCCTTGGAGTATCCACCATGGTGCCTTGTAGGGTCAGTAGCTGCATCCCATGCTGTTGCTTTTCCTCCCCCAACCCCAGGCGGTATTGTGGATTCCATCCATAATGGAAGACTGGTGGCTCCACGGAAAAAAGAGAAAGAGAAAGGAAAGGGAGGGAGGAGACTTGGATCCCCCTCCCCAAGCCACTTGAGGAGATTTCTCAGTTCATTTGAGGTTACAGATCTCCCAGTCAATGTACTTCGGCACTACCAAGGGCTGCTATCTTTTGACATGCTAAGAGTCTCCTCTTTAAAATCAAATTGTCACAAAGTGAAGAACATAAGAGAGAAATCTGAGATTACTATTGCTCTCCTAAATGTGGACTCTAGCCCCTTTTAGGTTGATTGGAACACCCTAAGAGGGAGCCCCTCCTCCTCCTGGCAGGGGCCATTCCTGAGCACCAGGAGCTTCTCAGGTAAATGTCCAAAGAGCGGAAAAAATTTTAGCCACAAGAGATAGAGCCATTCTAAAAAGATTTTGCTTTAAGAAAAAAAAGGAAGGAGAAAGAGACTGATTTTCTGTGAATAGAGACAATGTCAGGGAGAGGTTGTCAAGAGGTCGACCAGGTCCTTTCATCTTCCCTCTTTTCCTCTTATTAGCCAGAGACAGAAATGAAAGACTCAGGTTTCAGGCAGCTAAAGCCCAAAACAGGAAGGAAAATAAAAAGAGAACTGTAAACCTTCTGTACTGAGCGAATACCAGGTCACTTCTGGATATTTACACAAAGGAAATGAAAACATTAACTTGAAAAGATATAGGCACCCCCTTATTCATTGCAGTATTATTTACAATAGTCAAGACATAGGAGCAACATAAATATCCACTGATGGATGATGGGTAAAAAAAGTGTGGTATATATACAATGGAATATTATTCAGCCATAAAAAAGAAGGAAATCTTGCCATTTATGACAACATAAATGGGCCTCCAGGGCATCACGCTAAGTGAAATAAGTCTGATAGAGCCAGAAAAATACTGTATGATCTCACTTACATGTGGAATCTAAAAAAAAGATTAACTTAGATATAAAGAACAGATTGGTAGTTATCAAACACGGAGAGTGGGAGGCGGGTAAAAGGGGGAAGGGAGTCAAAAGGTACAAACTTCCAACTATAAAATAAACAAGTCATGGGATGCAATGTACATCATAGTGACTATAGTTAATAATATTGTATATTTGAAAGTTGCCAAGAAAGTAGATCTTAAAAGTTCTTATCACAAGCAAAAGACATTTGTAAATATGTATGGTGATAGATGTTAACTAGACTTATGGTAGTGATCATTTTGAAATATAAACAAATATCAAATCATTATGTTATACACCTGAAACTAATATAATGTTACAGTGATTCGTTGCTTAATGATGGGGATACATATGTTCTGCAAAATGCACCATTAGGTGATTTCGTCATTGTGCGAACATTGTAGAGTGTGCTTACACAAAGCTAGATGGTACAGCCTGCCATACACCTAGGCCATTTGGTACCAGTCTTGTGAGACCACCATCATATGTGAGGTCTGTCATTGACTGAACCGTCATTATGCAGAGCAAGACTATATATATCAATTATATCTTAAATTAAAAAACCTTCAATACACAAGGAGAAAATGAAAGATAATTAAATAGTGTATATACATACATAATATTTTAATAAAATATAAAATACATAAGTTATAAATGTATAAATGTGTATATACACCTATATATTACAAAATTAAAACAAAGTTCAATGATTTGATCCAATAGGAAATCTAAAATTTATATGTAAAATTTATATGCTAAAGAATTTGTATAACAAAAATAAAAAGGGCACAGATTACGTTTTGTGCTTCTACAAAATACACTCTCAGTCGCATTAGCTAAAATGCAACAATTGGCAAAACTTCATAGACTTAATCAATACTGGGGTTCAAATCATAATTATACCTGAGGTTTCCCCTAAATCTAAACACAGTGCCCCTTATAATCTTAAAAAGGTAACTAAATATAAAATGGGGAAAAAATAGATATGTCTTGCTTTAACTGTAGCTTTACCTAAATTTCCCATAGTCAAAGTACCTATTGTCCTAAAATATTTCATATTGCATAGATGCATAATGAATAATATGAATACAATGAACATAATGAATAATAAATTAAAATTAAAATAAGCTTTTCACACTTACAAATTGGCTCGATAAATGGAACCTCAGGGACCCCCAGTTCACATGGCCCAAAGTAAATTAAAATAGGGTCTTTGAAGATAAAAAGTTATATGAAACCTAATTAAGAAAGGAGTGATTATCCCCACTGCTTCTCCATTTGACAGCCCAATTTTGCCTGTTCTTAAATCTGGGAAAAATAAAAGGCAACTTATCGTGGATTACGACAATTTTAACACTGTGTTTCCACCCATCAATGCCTCCATAGAATATTTAATAATATACAATATTATTAATATTATTGATTCTCTTCAATCAATAACCAGCAGTTATTGTGCTCATATGGATTTGGCTAACATGTTCTATTCAGTGCCTGTTTCAACAGCCTCTCAACCACAGTCTGCCTCCACCTCTGAAGGGACACAAGACACCTTTTCCAGCCTATCCGAGGAAGACCTCAGCAGCTTTGCCATGACACACAATCCTCGCAGACAAGGCCTTGACTACTACAATCCAACTTTCTCCAGGAACACAGGGACGACTACATTGATAACATCATCCTCTAAAGAGAATCATTTGACACAGTTATTAATGACACAACAGTCCAACATATTCTGGTCCTTTTTGGGTTCTGGTGGCAACATATTCCTCATTTACTAATTTTACTTACAAACTAAAATCAACAAGCACAGTTGCCAGTTCCCTCAGAAACTGCTTTGCTGTAGAGGCTTTGGCAACCTCTTCTCGTGCCTCCTAGAGTTTCTGGGCCATTTTTGATGGCCATTACTTGCCCTGGGTCTTCTAATACAAGAAACCACTCCTCTTGTATTAGAATCACTAAAACATTAATGACTATCACTAAATGATACATCACTAAAACAACAAATGACTGGCTACCTACCGGACTCTCCTGGAAATAGAGGCTCTCACAGATCTGAGCCTGTAACTCTCCATATGCAGCTGCTCCTTATGCCTTGCGTCATGGAAACAGCACCCCATAAGCTCAGCATGGCTACCACAGCCTCCTTAAGAGGGGATGGAGCCAAAGCTGAGCTCTCTGGTATATGCCACCTTCAAGAGAGGATGGCTTCCCCTATGTTCAGTCGATTGCCAGATTCCCCAGGTCACCCCTCCCCCTCCCCCAGTCCCATTGGTTACCTGGGGATCCCTTGGGATTATATCAGTGAACAGCAATGGGAGTTAGTGGACTATTACCAACAGCATTGCTAACCATCACACTTGATGGAGCTCTGTTCAATTTTGCTGCTTTCCACTCCTTAGCCAGAATGTCCATGATAAAGGATGGGACCCAAGAAATAATATACTTGGCCAGACTTCAGGCAATCATCTTAGTACCAGGTGCCTTAATCAACAATGGCCCCATCTTAGCATTTATTATAAACTATTGTGCCATTGCCTAAAAATAACTTCCTTCGGGATAAAAACCTCTGAGAGAACTTGCTCCACAGTTACTCAAAATATAAATCAAAATCATCCGTGCTTCTCCATATAGTAAGGCCACAATACAAGGCCTTGCCAGGACACTCTTTACTCTCTTCAGAATTACAGACATTACTGGTAGTAACCAAAATGCACATTTTTACTTTTCAAAATACATAATGCTGGGCTCTTCAAAGAGACATTCATTAGAATTTTCGTGTCCCAGATAGGTCCCAGGTAACTAGCTTAATTGAGAGACATACTGCTCTCAAACAATTCCTTTTCAAATTCCAGTGCAATAAATAAACCCCTAAAGTTCTCTATCTTGTCCAGGCCTTAGTTTATTTTTATAAATTTTAGATCTTACCCTCAGATCCAGGGTGCAAACCCTCCTGGACCTCATTAACCATACATTGTCCCACAGGCCAGTTCATCTGATACAGGATCCATTTGCACCTAATTTTCTACCAAAACAAAAACAAAAGCCCTGTTAGGTACATCTGCACACCATTCTGTCAACTGTTGGTCGTCTTACTACTGGTTTAGGTGCTTTCATTGATTTATAATCTGGAGACCCATATAAACTCTAATGGGTATTTATTTGGAAAGGATAACCCAATGCCATAGCCTAGATGACATCACTTAACCTAGGAGCTCACCACTGCGGATGATATAAAGTTAGGCATAGGGACAATTTCGCCTAGACACTAAGATCTCTGCCCAAACAATGTCCATGGACTGCCTTTCTTAAGGCCAGATTGGACATAGGATATTTTCAATATTCTCTCTTTGATATTAGAGATTCTATTATGTTTCTGAATTCACTATCTGCTTAGCCTGTGATCTTGGTATATTCCTTGCTCTCTGCTAAAACTTATACCCCCTAGACTACCATGCCTAAAGGCAAAGCTGGTAAAGATTACTAAAATTAATGGAGACCATTGCTTTCCCTAGGAGGCACTTGTTCCATATCAGTCATCCCCTTGACCCCCTAGGAGAGCACCACCCACTTCCTGATACCTTTTCCTACTATCCCTTTCTATCTTTCCACCACCATCTCTTGCCTTGCCTCTCCGACAACGACTACCACAATCACTCTTTTCCCTTTGTTAAGCACAACACCATACTCTCTCAGGTACATTATGCTATGAATAAGGACACCTTCAGGTTCTATTGTGGCCCAAATTCATAGGCACAGCATCTTATATATTTTTCCTTATCAATTCCCCAGCTTGTTTTTCCTAATGAAACCATACCCCACTAGGCAGAGGTTACACTGGGGATTCCTATAGTTCTTTATCCGCCAAATACCTCCATGTTTCGGTCAACTTAAGGCCACCAGGTAAAATGAAGAATATTTATTCCTATCTTAATAGGACTTGCCAGAGCCACAGGATCCACCAGCATTGACACCAGTACAGCCAGTATTTTTGACATTGTCAAACAAAATCAAATCATAACTGCCAACCAATACTTTTCAGTGGCCCTTCAGATCACATTCAAAAGGTGCATGAAATATTGTCCTTTATGCAGCAAGCCCATGAGTCTCAAGCCCAAATGGTAAAGGATGACATGCTGGCTCTTGACTACTTACAAGCCAGGAAAGAACGGGTGTGTGTCATTCAGGGTACATCCTGCTGTATGTGCATCTTTAATTCTGAATAGGTACAGGCAAAACTATGAGAAATAGGCCAAGAGGTAAAAATCTTTCATAACATAACCAAATTCTTCCATTAGATTCCGTTAAAATTGGAGATGCATGACCTATTCTCTTTGTTATGGCCCACAAAGTAGCATCCATGGTTGCAGAATGGGTTCCAAACCTTCATCATTTGCCCAATAGGAATCATCTTAGTTGTCACCTTTATCATGGTTTGCCTTCCATGACGAAGTCAAGTTGTCCCACTCACTTTTAACATCTCCACAACCCAAGTGACAAGTATTATTAGTATTATTAGTAGTATTGTTAATGTGGTGAGACATCACAGGGTCAACTACATTATACGTTTTTAAAACTTCACATTATCTCGATGCCTCAACATCTCCACAAACAGGCTGTGAGTACCCAGGCTAGGAAGCAGGTCCACCAGTGTGATAAGGCTGGTCCCTGCCACAAGCTCCCCTTCTTGTCCTCCACTGAATGTGATCTGGTGACATTTAAATGCATCAGTGAATTTCCCTCATGCCTTTTTGCTTGTGCACTCCACTCTGGCCCTCAGTAAAGGTAATTGCCTATGGGTCCTCACTCTCTCTCAGCTCCCCACCTTCTCGTTTGAGCCTACTCCCTTGGCACTCCTCCAATATAACTTCCTGCATGGCATTTCATTCCTCTTCTAGGACCTGTGAGTATTAGAAATCTATTTTACTTTTATATCCCTCTCCATGATGTTATTCTGTGTCCACACCAGACTGATTATCGAAAAGAATACATTTTTAAGTGACATAATTATTCATAGGATATAAGCAAAACTGTCACTGGAGGAGAGGCAAAAACACTGCTCAGGTATAAGATCATTTACTGATACGAAAAGGATATGTGTTACTCATGGGAGAGGGAATAAGACCCCCTAATATATAAGAGATAGAGCTTGGCTGATATGAGGAGTAGTGGGAAGGAATGCTGAGAAAGCCCCAAGCCCAGGTACCAGGGGCTAACTAAAACCTAAACTGGAGCAAGAGACCCAAGAAACTCTTGCATCAATCATGAGCCCTGCATTGAATGACAATCTATAGCTAAGGGGCAGTAAAACCACGGAGAGAGACCATCCTTTCTGGCACAGGATTGAATGACCTACAGAAAGAAGAGAGTAGAACAGGAACACTGAGAAAAATTTTGTGGAACCTCCAATCTCAAACTAAGTACAACGTATTAGCAGTCTACCACTGAAGGAATTTGAAGCCTGTGAAACAGTGAATGTAGTTACACCAGCAAATGAACCCAAACCAGCTTGACTACTTACTAGACTGACTTAAGCTCCTTCATTAACAATTTGATCCAAGACAAGGCATGCCCATGGTTGTGTGAAAATATTTATCCCAGCCTCCTGTTTTTCTATATATAATTTTTAGCATTCAGTAATAAATTATAAGGGACATAAACAAAAAAGGAAAAAATATTGATAAGGAACATGACTAGGAATAAGGATGAACATTTGGCAATAAATTCCATCAGACATTTAAGAAATAAACAATATTAAAGTCCCACCAACTCTTTGATAAATTAAGGAGGAATACTTTTCAAGTTGTTTTATAAGAACGACATTATAATTATATAAAAGATTACTATGTTATGGGGCTGGCCCTGTGGCCAGGTGGTTCGATTCACGCGCTCCGCTGCAGGTGGCCTGGTGTTTCATTGGTTTGGGTCCTGGGCGCGGACGTGGCGCTGCTCGTTGGGCCACGCTGGGGCAGCATCCCACATGCCACGGCTGGGAGGACCCACAGCTAAAAATATACAACTACGTACTGGGGGGCTTTGGGAAGAAAAAAGGAAAAAAATAAAATGCATTAATGTATATAATTATAATATGGAGTTTATTCCCAAAATACAAGATGGACTTCACATCCAAAAATAAATCAATGTCATACACCCCATTAATTTATTAAAAGTCAAAAGTTTTGCTCATCAATATATGTAGAAAAATAATAAAATTCAACATCCATTCATGAGTAAAAAATTTTTGTAAACTTGGAATAGAAAAGACTTTCTCAAACAGATAAAGTGTATTTAGATAAAACGTAGCTAGCAAGATTGTAACAGACAAACTGCATAGTGAGCCCCATTGATCCCCACCTGTTAATGTGTATACTCTTGTCTAATTCCCACCCATTAAGTTAGAGTGGAATATGAGACTTTCTTATAATCCACACAAAGTGGCAAAGGTGATGGGATGTCACTCCCATCACAGTGTCCTATATAATACACCATATGATCACTCTGGAGACAGACTGTCCTTGTATATTTGATGTAACTTGCTGACATAATAGAGAAGGCCACTTGATTTCTAACTACATCTAGCCTCAAAGACCTAAAGATGGCCTCCAACCAACAGCCAAAAAATCTGGGCCCTCACTCCGGTATTCACAAGGAAATGAATTCTGCCAACGGCTTGAATGAAATCGGAATCAGATTCTTCCCCACTAGTGCCTCCAGATGAGAATACAGCCTGGCTGACAAGTTGAGTTCAGCCGACCTCTGATCAGAAGACCCTCTACCTGTGCCCAGACTCATGTCAAGCAAAAAGTATAAGATAATAAAAATACGTTGATTTAACCTGCTAAGTTCTTGGTAATTTGTTACAAAGGTTTAGAAAACTAATAAAATCATATTTAATGGTAAAAGAACAAGCCTATCCTCCCTAAGACTCAGGACACAGAAGAATGTACAGGTCCTAAGCATTATAAATGGCCAGGAAAAGAAATAGGAACCATACATATAGAAAGGAACAAAATAACACAATGTTTATTTATTTATATACACTATGATGATATGTGTATAGAATCCTAGGTAATCAGGTTTTATCATTTAATTTCTATTAATATCTGTTATATAGTTGTCAACAGAAATTACTTAATTTAATTTTGCATAAATTAAACATGTTCATTAAGCAATGTAGCTTTAAGTGGAAAGCATATATTTAATAAAAAGCTAACTCACTATTGTATACCATGCATGGATACCATGCATGTTCTAAATTTTAAAATATTTATGAATTAAACTCCTGTAATTATTACGTTACGTTTCAAAAACAAAGAGATACCAAAGAACTCAGACATTTGAGAAATCAAGTTACGTCATTCATTTTTGTATTTAGGATTGTTGGACAAATGGAATAAAATAATATAGATTTTAATAAAGCACATACATTTTAAGGATCTTTACAAGTTAAAGAATTGGAATTTTACTTTACCCTTAAGAAACTTTTAAGTTTTGGACACAAAGTTCAACCAAATGATTTATCCATTCTAAAAAGTAATTGTAAATCTCCAACTGAGAAATCTGTGAAAGCCTACGAGGAAACATCTAACTATTCTGCTGGAGGATGACCAGAAATATAAGGAAACAATTTCACTTGGAACATCTTGCTATTTTGAGTTCTTTTTTTAAGTTTCTCACCACTTCTTTCTGGAAAGCTCTGTCTTCATTCTAGTCTTACTTTCGTGAACACACTCATTTTCAGCTGGCAGGTTTCTCCAAATCACATTTTACTCAGCTTTTTCACTAAGCATCATGATAGAATTATTAACAAATGGAAATAATAATGAGGGTGATAAGAATAATCTTAGATAATTTAAGTTTGGTGTTCTTCCTTCTTATGCTTTTCACATGATAGATATGCTAAACATATAGATATGCTAAACAGTAATCAAAAAGATTGATAACAGGGGTTAAAGAGCTGGAAAATCAACTAAACTAAAAACTAGCCACTAAATAATCAGGAGCAAATTGTATCGTTGCTAAAATATTACAAATTGCAGTATGATAGTTAACTTTTTAAATGAAGCTTCACATTTTATTGTTAGTGTCCTAATTAAATTTTGCACGTATATTTCAGTATGTATCTGCCTATACTCATAAAGATATTTACTTCATTTTGTGGCAAACGCTTTTCGCAAGCTCCACCTCCACAAAAAAATGACAGCGTAGGAGGTTCACAGGTAAAAAATAGGGAATAAGGGACATCTAGTTGTTTTTAAAACTTTACTTTCGAACAGACTTCAATCAAGATGTGTTTTGTAATGTCCTTTGTGCTTTGCATTCAAAATGCACGCTAAAATGAGATTCATTTTTTGTTATATTGTTGTCATTTTGGAGCGTAAAAATGCAGACTTAGCATCAGCATTAGTTCCACAAAGTATTTCCTTCAGATTAAAAGTCAACAAATTATTGTAAACAACATGATTTAATTCATTGGCGATGATATTTTTGGCAGCTCAGTCTTTGTTAGAGTTATGTTAGAATTATTATTTTTTCATTAGCAGGCTTGATGTAAGTGATGTGAGAAACAACTGTGAAATTATAATCTGCATAGTAGACAATTCTGAAAGTTATTTTTCCTGTTTCCTTGTGTTTTTGAGAATGTGAAAATAAATTTAAATTCCAACCATTCTTCATGTGTTTTTCTGTACTAACTAGGAATACCAAATGTTCATTTGTAATAGCAATACAGCTCAAGAACAAACACAATCAGGGATTTATACAAGTCAAATTGATGGCGTAATAAAATATTGCTTTTGTGTAGGAGCTCAATTGCTTCTATTTGAGTAAACCTCCTGGATATTTAACAATCTGGTCAATGACATTTCTCAGCACTGGTTTTGGGTTTTGGTATACAATTTGACTATTTGACTATAATTACCTCTGAAATTTATAGGTTATGTGTTTTCAAGACTAATTTTGATTCTGTCAAAGTAGAATTTTATTAAAATTGTATAGTTCATATGGTAGATGAACAGATGAAGTAACAAAACCAGCAGACGTGCAGAAAGAGGGAGGAAAACCAGGCGGCCTCCCTAGATCCCGAAGACTGAGGCTTGGCAAGAAGGTGCATGAACTCACTGCACTGCAAGAGCTTCAGGACTTCCAGGAAATCCAAAGATATTCAATAAGAGAAATAAAGTACTCTTTTAGAAATGAAACTATATATGATGTTTAAATAATTTGTATTTAAGGGAACTGTATAGAAACAATGAATTGAAAATTTTAAACAGATATTTATTATATTTTAAATAATGTGAGAACAATGAATTCTAAACATTTAAGTCTATGATAATTTCATATTTAAACCACTTACGTAGTTTTAACATTTATAGATGGAATACACTTAATGTCGTTAATCAAAATATATTTACACTTGGGAATCTCTTTTAGCAAATATAATTTGCATTGAAAATCCACTTAAAAGTAAAATCATCAAAAATTATACAAATATTTATTGAATCCATAAAATGGAAAAGAAGTAAGGCTTTTTCCATACAGCTATTTCAAATCTAAGTGATAGAATGACACAAGGGAATAATTAAAGGCATTACAAAAAATAATTTAAAGTATATTTTATCATGAGGATGAGTCTTTCCGGAAAGATAGGAATACGGAGGCTGAAATATTGTCAGAGACATGACACCACTAATTGTCCTTCCTCCCTTCAGCAGAAAATATGACTGGCTGTTTCTTAGAACTTAGCATTTGTTAATATTCTCTTAAAAGGAAGTTCATAGATTCTCTTGGGAAATTCTTCTGGAACAATATTGTAATTTTCAGCATAAAAGCACAGTATTAAGTCAATAATAAAACTTACTCAACCTATTGGATTTACCTTATTCAGATAATACCACCAGCATCTGGTTTCTAAGCTGCTTTACTCTGTCATATAAGCCTCTTCTGCTCTTATGGTCTCCTCCTCTCAATAAGATCTTGTAAATTTGGCTAATTAGATTGAAATTTTGTGTAACCCTATTGTGTGTGTGTGTATGTGTGTGTGTGTTTATATGTTTGTGTTCAGTTTCACTCAATACCTATCTCATCTGAAATGTTATTATCACTGGGGGTTAAAAGATTTTCAAAAATATAGAAGGAAATACTTCATCTCTTTTTACCGGGAGATGAACTATTTCATGACTTCTTGATGTATAAGAAAAATCAACAGAAAGAAAACGGGACCTGAGCAAGGATCTTTTTTGCAAGGGGTTTTTTGTTGTGATTACCTTAACTCGAAAATGATAATGGGTTTTCTCTGACTCAGAATAGAAACAATCAAACAAATATAGGACAGCTTATACTTAAGCTAGTATACCACACAAATGACATGTCACACTCTATGTGTTTAATATATTTGTGCTTCACCTATTTACTATAGTCTTTAGTTATTTCATTAATTTTACTGAGGTCAGAAAAGGTAAAGGAGGAATGTAAGTAGAATATAAAAGAAGGGAAAATGAAAGATTGATTGTTTTAAATGCCTTCCATTATATTTTCAGATGAACAATGCATTTAAATATATATTTTTTCTAAGACAAAGTAATATATTACTGAGAGGGTGTGTCTATGTGTGTAAGAATGTGTGTGTGAGAACATGTGTTTGTGTGTGTGTTGTCCCTCCGGTAGGAGACAACACATGTATCTCACACACACACACCATATTGTGATTAATATGGAGTGAATACCCACTGAATACACACATGTCCTATAGTCTTCTTTCTGTAGAAAATGTGGCACTGAGAACTGACGTGAAAGTACTACCCAGGATATTTGAGAAAAAATCAAACAGTTTAAAATTAAAATATATGGAATCAGAGGTCTAGAAGAAGAGAAGAGAGAGAATGTGGCATAGAAAATATTGGAAGGGATAAAAGAATGATGGCCCCAATCTTTCCAAAATTGAGAAAAGATATAACCCACAGTTCTAAGAAGCTCAGCAAACACCAAGTGTATGTGTGTGAGTGTCTGTGAGTGTGTGTGTGTGCGCGCGCATGCCTAGGCAGTTCACAGTTAAGTTGTTGAAAAGAAAGGAAAGAGAAGTTTTAAACATCAGGCTGAGGGGGAATATGCATAAAATATAGAGAGGAATGTCAGTAGGAAATACGGGCGGCTCCTCACGAGATTCAAGCGAGGCCTGAAACAATGGAACGGTTTCTAAAAGTGCTACAAAAAAAATGTCATCCTGAAATTCTACATTCACTGACAATATCCTTTAAAAGTGAAAGCTAAATAAAGACATTTGCAGAGAGATAAGAGCTGAAAGAATTCGTATCTGGTACATTAGCACTATAAGAAATTTTAGAAGATAAATTAGAAAAATTGAGGGTTCTGGGATGGAGAGCAGTAGGAAAGAAGACGCATTTGTAAAAATGATGCTATGATGTGGAGTCTGTTAAAAAAAAGACAGAGAATTTGATAGGGACAATGTCTTCACCTGCATGGGCTGTCATAACAAAATAGCATAGACTGGGTGAGTGAACCAAAAGAAATTTATTTTTTCACAGTTCTGGAGGCTGGAAGTTCAAGCTCAGAGTGTTAGTGTTGTAGGGCTCTGGTGAGACTGTCTTCCTGGCTGGCAGATGGCCTCGTTCTTAGTGTCCCCCAGATGGCCTTTCCTTTGTGGAGCTCAAAGATAGAGAGCGGGAGCTCTCTGGTGTCTCTTTTATGATGACACAACCTATTACATCAGGACTCCACTCTTATGACCTCATTTAACCTTAATTACTTCCTTGCAGAACTCATCTCCAAATACAGCCACAAATAGGGGTTAGGGCTTCAACATATGGATTTCTGGGGAAATATAAACATTCGGTCCATAATATATATAACGAAAAATTTTAAAAGATCATGAGAAATCTTTGAGCAGAAAGAATGTCATAGTTGAAATATGAAGCACGTTAAAATTTAGAAAATATTTAAGCTATGGAGAACAATATAAAAGGAAGATCATTTTGGTTCTGTTGCTAAAAACATTTTCTTTGAAAAGCCCAGTGAGAAATGATGCCAGTCCCATGAAAAGAAAATATAATATAGATAAACTACATGATAAAATTTAGACATAAAAGTGTACATCATTTTAAAAATTCTGGTAAAATTTACATATACTAAAATATGATTCATTGATGCTCAGCTCTATAAGCTTTCAGTTTCTCTTTATTTCTTGTTCTCAGAACATAAAGCCATGAGCATAATCCTTTATTACTCCATGTTTTCTAGTGTAGTTAGGAGTCATCTCATATTATAACCTTCTACTTTTATTTTCATCCACAATATTCTATTATTACTACTGTGTGGAGTCTCAAATCTCACTCTTTTAGACCCTTGAATACATGCAAATAAAATTTATGTGACTATTTTGGCCCTTGTCTACTAGAATTTCACTTAATGTTATTAACGAGATCATCACTATCTTCAATTCTAGTCAGATCAGAGAACTTATTCCAGATCTTCATGTTTAAAATTCTGTTCCTTTGAGACCACTTTCAGTACTCCAAACTGTCTGAGTTTAGTCAAATGGAGGTCAGTTGATATGTTCTGAATATAAGGAATTTAATATAGGAATTATGGACTTACATAATATTGGAAGAACTCAATAGGGAAAGATGGGTATGCGGGCACTGGAAGTTGAGGAAGCTAAATCTGAAGATCTGATCCTACAACTCTAAAGAGTGTATTCCTCACAATCTCCTAACAAAGTTGTTGCAGTCCTCAGGAATCAATGCACGACAATACGGGAAAATGTGTTTTGGAGAAATATAAACCCAAGATTCTCTACTACAATGCAGAAGAGAACTTTGAAAGGAATAGTGGTTATGCCAAGTTTATAACAGACAATCACACACACAAATGTCTAATATTTAGGAGAAAATCAGTAAATATGTATTAAATTGATTTGTCCCATTACTGCAGGTGCTATGATATAACATTTAATAAAATGGAACAGTCTGCTAATTATTTCTACTAAGATACACATAGTGAAAATATTACCATGTCATTCACTGATCGTGATATACAGTATCATCTACAAAAATTATTTTGATCATACCATTCTTGGAATAAAAGTCTGTCTCTTATGTTTGATTCTTGGTGTAATGTATTTCTCATAGACCATAATGCTCTCTGAACCAGAAGCCTTCTAACAAAATATCTGATACCAAAGATGAAAAGTCTTACTCAATGTACTATTAAAAGCCAAACAGTCCTGCCAAAATATGTACCCAGCAAATGGTCCACTTCTTTTTAACAATGCTCAATTCAGCAAAATTCTCTGGTGCAACAAGTTATGTACAATCCCTGAAAGTTTACTATATATGCCTAGTTAATAATATTGTTCCCTGCCACAAACTCTTGCACTAAAATTTCAAACTCTAAATCAACAGTAGTCGTTTTGCATAGTTTTGGTATAGTGCCTTGTGTCCTACCCTGTAATTTCTGATGCCGGTACCAAGGAATAGGGACAATGTTAGTGAGTCTAATATGAGTCTGTTTGGCTTGCCTGAGGGACTCCCCTCCAAAGAGATTCTGAGGCTAAGCAGAAGGCAGAAACCATCAGGTGATGTTCAAGAAGGCCAAACTGAGAGAGAATGGACACAATCTGAGACAGAAGTCATGGTTTAGAAGCAAGAGGTTAGAGAAGTGCATATACGGAAATAGAACTGAAAGAAACAGAGCAGTTGAGAATAGAGAAGTTGACTATAAAATAGGTGGAAAAGAGGAAAAGTTGCCTAACAGGACAAAACTTGCTGAGGCCCCAATTCTGACAGTGATATTCAATTGATTAAGCCTAGTTGGCCTTAAAAATTACAGTCTTTCAAAAATCCCTTTCAGAACCTATATGAATTAAGAAAAGTAAGGCCCTTGAGCCATTCTTTCCAGGATATATTATACTTTCTCTAAGCAGTATTGTCTCCTTTAGCAATGAATTCTCAGTTTCAATTCCAAGTAAGAAGATACTTTCTCTTCTTTTTCTTTATGGAAACTTGATTTAATCTTCCCCACTTCAACTCACCAGCCCTGCATGTGAATGTAACGAATAGGTTCTGGGCTCATCAGCTAGTGCCTAAGGAAAAGTACATTCATTTGTGAAACTCAAATCATTCCTCTCCTTAAAATCTTCCAACGTTTTCTCATGTTATGAGAAATCTTTCCAAATTCTTAGAGAATCTTAGCACATCGTCGTGGTCCTAGGTAATCTGGCCATTGTCTGTGTCCAGAACCTCATTTTGTACCACTGGTTCCATTACTAGACTCCAGCCACACCAGCCTGCTTCCTATTCCTCAAAGATGCCGGCCTCATTACTGACTCAGGCATGGCATCAGCTGCTTCTTCTGTGTGGAGTTAATGCCCTTGGAACAGATAGTGTTCAACTTTGTATAATCATTCAGATCTCAGCTCAAATAGATTATTTTCAGGAAGGCTTTTTCCTGCCTCTTGTATCTTGCTTCTTTCCAGTACTTCTTTCTAGACCAGTCCTCCATTTTATATGTCTACTAACACTTCTATCTGATATTATCTCATTTGTTTACCACTGATGATTACTTCTCTATTAAATGTCGGAGATGCCATTTGTTTTCTTTAACTATTTTCCTGGTATCTAGATCAGTTCCTAGAGAAATGTATATGTGTGTGAGTGTGTGTGTGTGTATAAGTGTGGATGGTTATTTACATGCACATAGAATAAATACAGATTTAATTAATTAATTAAATCTCTGTGTCTTAACTCGTTTCACATTAAACTGCAGGCCCACTGGAGACTTTACTATTTGCAAAAATCTCTATCAGTTTCCAAAAGCTGCTTATTCATTACCCACAATGACAGTGGCTTCACTTTTAGCAGTACTTTAATTAAAGTCAGGGTTGACCTAAGGGGAACAGATGAACACACACAGAGACAAATTTGCAAATGCTGTTAGACGGAGCTTCTCTAACAGCCTGCGGGTCCACAGACTACCATGGGTCTCTGTCGGCATAGGAAGATGCCTCCCTCCCTGATCATTCCCAAAACCACACTACATGACAATATCCAGCTGAGATTCTCCTGACAGAAGTATCTTTGAATATGCCTAGGAAACTTTCTGTATTAAATTTTGTTTTTAACAATTTTGCTGAGGCATAATTGACATGCAATAAACAATACTTTTAAAGTATACAATTTGATGAGTTTTGACATATCTAGACTCCCATGAAACCATCAGCCTAATCAAGATTTCTACTACATTCTTATCATGAAAGTTTCAGCTTAAATGCCTCCTCCTCAGAGATACTTTCTCTGACCACCCTACTAGAGTATCAAGTACTTGCCTCTCCTCAAGTTCTCTCTGCCCCTTAACATTCATTTCATTCATAGCTCTCACCGCTGTCTTAAAATTATCATACATGTACATATACATGATGAAATACATGTATTTATATATTAAATGCATTCTTATACTCTTTGAAACAGCAGACAAAGAGGAGGTTATTGCATTTTTGAAGTGGTTGTCCTGGTAATCAAAGGGAAATGAGATTTCTTTTACCCACTGGGTTCAAGATGGAGAACATCTGACACCCAAAACAATCTATAGCATGGCTTTTAGTTCTTCCATGTTCAAGGGTGATTTTAAAGACTGCAATACCTACAAGACCCTTAATGGCTCAGTGTTCAGAATAAATGTTTGAGTTATCCCATCGGATTGGGGAAAAAAAGCATCAGAATCAATGGCTAAAGTCAAGAACAACATGGAATGGTTAGTAAAATAAGGATGTCATAAATATCAAATACAGCTGCTTCACCGGTTTCAGAAATGAGAAGCACAATTTATAACTATGTGTTCTCCTTCAATTATATATATATATATGTATGTATGTATAGATCTCACACACACACAGAGTTGCATGTCGTTTAATAGTGACGGGAATAAGTTATGAGAAATGTGTTGTTAGGTGATTTTTGTCATTGTGCAAACATCATAAAGTGTACTTACAAAACCTAAATGGTATAGCCTACCACACACTCAGGCTGTATGGTACTAATCTTTCAGGACCGCCGTCGTATATGCCGTCTATTGTTGACCAAAACGTCATTATGTAGGGCATGACTGTATACTGATTTGACTTTTCCTTATTCTACTTACTGTTTTACATAAAGTTTATTGAAATTTAAATTGAAAATTTAGTTTTTAAGTTTCAGGATGTCAAAGAAATATTTGATTGAACTGGGAGGATAAGTGTAATTCAGAGATGGGTATAGTGGTAAATAAGTATTTTGGGGGCTGGCTCAGTAGCATAGTGGTTAAGTTTGAACACTCTGCTTCGGCAGCCCGGGGTTAACGGGTTCAGATCCAAGGTGCAGACCTACACACTGCTCATCAAGCCATGCTGTGGCAGTGTCCCACATACAAAATAAAGGAAGATTGGCAAAGATGTTATCTCAAGGTCAATCTTCCTCAATCAAAAAGTGGAATATTGGCAGCAGATGTTAGCTCAGAGCCAACGTTCCTCACCAGAAAAAAAAAAAGGAATTTTGTTTACTTTTTGGGGAGATAATAAGTAACCCTTCATTTCCAGAAGGGGCAATTACCTTTGTTAGACATAAGTATGCTGTGTTTTTAATTATTTTTATTTGAAGTAAACATACGTAGAAGATTATCTGAAGAAGAACATTAACCACCATAGTGGCAGTTCAACCCATTTCCTCCCTTGTATCATCTTCTTGTAGTCACATGCCTGAAACAATGGAATTCTCAATCTCAGAGTCTCTGCCAGTTTATTTCTGTTTTAGTTTCTAACGTGGGAGATGTGTGAAATTTAAAATGTGCAAGAGAAGCAGAAGTCTAGTTTGGTAAACAGATTTTCAAGAGACTACTTGATTATGTATTTTTTATGATTGCACAATGTCCTTATTCATCAGTGTGTCCCTGGAACATATCAGAGATCCTGGAACATTTAAGGACTCAAAATATTCTTTTAATTAAATATAAGGAAAATCTTTTAATTCTTCAAGAATAATTGACAACATGATGATGTGATGAAAAATTGTCACAAAGATACAGTAATCCACTAATATTGTTTCAAAATACTGAATTGAATTACTTTAATTAGACATTAGCTTAAATTTTATCTAAATATTATTCATAGCAGTTATCATAGAGGTATATTAAAAGGAACAAGATAGTGAGCATTATTTTTGTCATGAGTTCTTGGGAAATGCACCACGTATTAATACTTCATTGGTATCCACCAGCAAAGTTTCCTCAGATTTTGCAGTTTATTTCAGAAAATCATTGTTTATCACCTTTCAGGGAATAACTTAAAATAATGTGATCTTTCAAGGCCTAATTTGATGTTCCAAATGGCATGTTCTTAAAAATATATGTTTTTCTAGAATTCTGTGTTATGTTCTATTTTTCAGTGTCTATCTTGTGTGTTTTTAAGTATTTTTTATTGTGTTTAATTCTGGTCACTGATATTTATTTTGATTGATGTGCTGTTATTTGTCACGAAATATAATAAACTTTTGTGAATGATTTATACATGACAACAGCTCTGTCTGACTGGTAATTCTAGGCATCCTTCTTCATAACACCTAACTTCAAGACGTACAAAGCTACAGTATTCAAGAGAGTGTGGTATTGGCATGAAAATAGTCAGATCAATGGAAAAGAATAGAAAACCCAGAAATAGCTTTGCATATGTATATAATTCAATTTTTTTGTGTGTGTTTGAGGAAGATTGGCCCTGAGCTAACATCTGTTGCCAATCTTCCTCTTTTTGCTTGAGGAAGATTGTTGCTAAGCTAACATCTTGCCAATCTTCCTCCATTTTATGTGGGATGCTTCCATAGTGTGGCTTGATGAGCAGTGCTACGTCTGTGCCCAGGATCTGAACTTGCAAACTCCAGCTTCCTTGATCTTGGCCGGCTACATCTTGAACTTTTCAAAAGCTCTTCTGACTTTCATCTCTATCCTTGGCTTTTCTAATAGCCATCTAACCTGTAATTCTTGAGAATGCTTAGACCAGATTCTCTTCTCCTGACCAGGCTTATACATTGTGCTAACCCCCACAGAAAGCAACAAAAATGTGAACAAGAAAGTGAGAATGAGAGAGTAAGCAAAAGAGAAATAAATAGAAATGGCTTTTGCCATCATGAGCTCAAATTTTATTTTTAAATAAAAAAGTTTCAGTGAAATATTATAAGTGAAATCAAAATATAAAACAATTATTAATGGAGACTGTAAGTTTCCAGAGGAAATTAATCACTCAACTATATGAATATGTCAGGGAATCAAGGAAAAATTTAAAATTATTCAAAAAACTCAAAAGGAATTACAATAAATAATGCTTGCATTAAGAAAAATGAGTATAATCCTAACTCAACTGTCATGCTGTAAAATTTTACCAATACAAACAAATCCTATTTTCTCATCATAATAGCCAACATTCAAAAATATGGATTTGATATTGTGTATTTCAACTAGATTTATTTGATAAATTAATTAATGAATTATTTTTGCCCCTAAATCTTCCAGACTGGCTTACAAAAGAGTTCATAAAATGTGATGAAAATTAATAAACTAAGTGCAATTTACAAAATAGGGTTGAGAATAATAGGAGTGAAGAATAAGGATGAAATGACTGTTTTGAAGTTAGACATAGTTTTCTTAACAAGGATCAAACACAAGCTTGTCTCTGAAGCTTTTAAAATGTTACTCAGGAAGGAAATCATATGTTTAAAAGATCTGCAAAATATAAATGAAATAATTGATCCACCAGGATCTAAAACCATTCAGGAACGACTCAGCAGAGACGGTATTGAAAAAAGCTGGGGACTGACTTACAGGACTTAATGGAAAGGAAGACTGGAATATGGGAGCAAAATGGCAGTGCTGTTTCAGGAACCCGAATATCAGCTGATGCGACTTAATCCTGGGGTCTTCTTAGCACAAGTGAAAAGAAATTGTGTCTTTTCCAACAATTTAACTTATTTTCTCAGCTAAACTTTTGATAAATGTTGAGTTGGATATAATTAAAATTGTACTCCCTGGCAAATTTGATGTTTGTTGAATGCAGCCATATAACACTGTGTTAGTTTTGTATAAACAGATGAGCCTAGTAAGTCCAAGTGCGTAAAAGGAAGGTACTTCTTTAAATAGGAAGCAATTCTCTGTGATGAACTGATAGATTAGCCAGGATTTGTCTTAAGTTACGTAAATTTTCTCCAGGACAAATAAATGACCAATCAATGTTCCCAAATTCATCTCACAATAGTAAAAGGAAAAGTGTGTTTTAATTTCCCATTCCTGCCGTGACAAATTATCACAAACCTAGTGACTTAAAACAACACAAATTTATTTTGTTATAGTTCTGGAAATGAGAAGGCCAAAATAGTCAGCAATTCTGTATTCCTTCTGGAGACTATAGGGAAGAATCTGTTTCCTTCCTTTTCTAGCTTCCATAGGCCACCTGGATTTGTTGGTCCATAGCTCCATCCTCAAAGGCAGCAGTACAATATCCTTATCTTCTATTTGCATTATCACATCTTCTACTCTGATTCTCACTTTTCTGCATCCCTCTTACAAACACTCTACTGATGGCGGTAGGCCCACTCAGACAATTCAAGATCGTCTGTCCATCTCAGGATCCTCAACCTTCATCACATGCGCAAAGATCTTCTTGCAACATAAAGTAAGGTGTTCATAGTTCCAGGGATTAGGACATGGGCATCTTCGGAAGCAGAGGAATTATTCTGTCTCCCACAGGGCTTACCTTAATATAATGTTAAGGTAGATATAAGCCAACATTTCATAAAATCTCACCAACACATCCATGATACAGTTAGTTTAAAATAATATTACTTCCTCTTATTCTCCAAGATAAAATTTTGGCAAAATAACAACTGCATTAGCCTGTAGTGAAGTAACCTATTAAGTGAGAATTATTATTTATAAAGTTAAAATTTAAGGGGCTCCAATACCTACTCATGATGAAACCTCCCAGGAAACCACAGATAGAGGGAGAGTCATCAACTTGATAAAGAGCATCTACAAAATCCTAAACCTAACGTACTTCATGTTGAGAAACTCAAAGCATTCCACTTAAGATTAGGAACAAGGCAAGGAAGTTTCCTCTCACTGCTCCTTTTCAACCTTATACCAGAAGTTCCAGTTAATATAACAAGGCAAGAAAAGGAAATAAAGATACACAGATTGGGAAACAAGAAATAAACTGAATAAACTGTCTTACTGTCTTTGTTCACAGATGACACGATTATGTAGAAAATCTGAAAAAATCAGCAAAAAGCTCTTGGAAATATAATTAAAGAATGATTGCAGTATACAAGGTTAATATACAAAAATCAATTGCTTTTCTATATACCAGCAATGAATAAGTGGGATTTGAAATTAAAAACACAATACCGTTTACGTTAGCATTCCAAAAAATGAAATATCTAGGTATAAACTTACAAAATATGTATGAGATCTATATGAAGAAAACTACAAAACTCTTATGAAAGAAATCAAAGAGGAACCCCATAAATGGAGAGATATTGCATGTTCAGAAATAGGAAGACTTAATATTGTCAATATCAGTTCTTCCCAACTTGATCCATAGGTTAAACACAATCCAAATCAAAACCTCAAAAAATTCTTGTTTGGAAATTGACAAACTGACTCCAAAGCTTATATGGAGAGACAAAAGACCCAAAATAGCCAACACGATATTGAAGGACAAGAACAAAGTCGGAAGACTGATACTACCTGACGTCAAGACTTACTAAAGCTACAGTAATCAAGACTGTAGAATTGGCAAAGGAATACACAAATAAATCAATAGAACAGAATAGAGAACAGAGAAGTAGACCCACATAAATATAGTCAACTGATCTTTGACAAAGGAGCAAAGGCAATACAATGGAACAAAGATCATCTTTTCAACAACTTGTGCTGGAACAACTAGACATCCAAAAATGAATCTAGACACGGACCTTACACTATTCACAAAAATTAACTCAATAGCTGATCATACACCTAAATGTACAAGGCAAAACTATAAAGCTACTAGAAGATAACTTAGGAGAAGACCTAGATGACATTGAGTATGGTAATGACATTTTAGAAATAGCACCAAAGGCATGATGCAAGAAATAATTGATAAGTTTAACTTAATGAAAATTTAAAACTTCTGCTCTGCCAATGACAATGTGAAGAGAATGAGAAGTCAAGCCATAGACTTGGAGAAAATATTTGCAAAAGACTTATCTGATAAAGGACAGTTACCCAAAATATAAAAGAAAAACTCTTAAAACTCAAAAGTAAGAAAATGCACACATAATTAAAAACTGGGCAAAAAGTCTGAACTGACACCTCACCAAGAAGATATAGAGATGACAAATAAGCATATGAAAAGATGCTCAACATCGTGTCATTAAGGAACTGCAAATTAAAACAACAATGAGATACCACACCTGTTAGTATGGCCAAAATCCAAAGCACGGCCAACACCAAATGCTGGTAAGAATATGGTTCAAGAATATTCATACAGGGGCTGGCCTGGTGGCACAGTGGTTAACCATACACGTTCTGCTTAGGTGGCCCGGGGTTCACCAGTCAGATCCTGGGAGCCTACATGGTGCCACTTGGCACACCCTGCTGTGGTAGACGTCCCACATATAAAGTAGAGGAAGATGGGCACGGATGTTAGCTCAGGGCCAGTCTTCCTTGGCAAAAAGAGGAGGATTGGCAGCAGATGTTAGCTCAGGGTTAATCTTCCTCAAAAAAAAAAAAAAGAATATTCATTCATTGCTAGCGGGGAAGTAAAATATTACAGCCACTTTAGAAAAAAAGAGTTTGACAGTTTCTTAAAAACTAAGCATAATCTTACCATTTGATTCGGCAATTGTGTTCCTTGGTATTTATCCAAATAAATTGAAAACTTATATTCATAAAAAATGTGGGTACAATGTTTATAGCAGCTTTATTTACAATTGCCAAAACATGAAAGCAACTAAGATATCTTTCAGTAGGAGAATGGGTAAACTGTGGTCCATCCAGACAACGGAGTACTGCTCAGTGCTAAAAAGAAATGACCTATCAAGCTATGAATAGACATAATGAAATCATAAAAACATATTAATAATTGAAAAAAGTCAATCTGAGAAGTCCACATATTATATGATTCCAACTGTAAGACTTTCTGGAAAAGGAAAGGCTGTGAAGATGGACGACCAGTGATTGCCAGTTAGGGATGAGAGGGATGAAGAGACAAAGCACAGGTTTTCATGGTAGTGAAACTAATCTGTATGTTGCTACAATGGTGGATACATGTCTTTATACCTTTGCCAAAACCTGAAGAATGTACACCACCAAGAGGCAACCCTAAAAGAAACTATGAACTTTGGGTGATAATGATGTATCAGTGTAGGTTCATTGCTTGTAACAAGTGTACAACTTTGGCACAAGATGCTGATGGTGAGAGGGGCTGTGTGTGTGGGAGCAGGGAGTGTATGGGAAATCTCTGTACTGAAAAGAAAAAGTAGACTTCTACAAAGAATATAACAGAACGAAAATTAGCTATTAAGGTGTACTCATGACATTTTACTCGTCTATTAAGATGATTAAGACATTTTTAAAGAGATGTATTGTCACAGCTGGGCATACAAAGCCTGCTTTTCAACAATGGTAATATGTAACTACTGAAACACGTCGCCACTCAATGGGTCTGACACTGAAAGTCCTATTGATACACTTTCCATATAAATATCTGTGATTGGGAAAGTAATCTACTCCTAAACAGATATACGTGCTCCTCTTCATAGAGTCGATAGTCCGGAACACGTTGATGAGAGCCACAAACTAACTAATATTATCTTTAGTGGATTTTCAATATTCTCTAGTACAATAATAATGAAAACATGCTTAACCAACTTAGACTTGTATGTTATAAAGCAAACAACCAAACTTAAATTTAGGTGGAATGTCTCATAAAGTAATAAGTTTCTACTCTGAGGCACTTACGGCTTTGACTCATTTGAAGATGAGCAAAATAAACTCTTGGTCCACTGGAGTGGGGCTATGCTTATGGAATTAATATAAGTAAATAAGTTAGTGAAGATCTAAATCTGCTGTTTTGGGTAATACCAGCATGTGTACAGAGGCAAAGGACTTCCCATGAAAATCTATGTTGTATAATTTTTGAGAGTGGGGGTTTTATTTTTATTTTAGTAATTCTTTTTTCCTTTTTCTTTTTTTTTTTTGAGGAATTGGCCCTGAGCTAACATTTATTGTCAGTCTTCCTCTTTTAGCTTGAGGAAGATTGTCGCTGAGCTAACATCTGTGTCAATCTTCCTGTACTTTTTTATGTGGGATGCCAACAAGGTGTGGCTCAATGATCGGTGCGGGCCTGTGAACCCTGGGCCACTGAAGCAGAGTGCACGAGCTTAACCGCTATGCCACCAGGCTGGCCCCTATTTTACTAATTTTTTAATGATCAGTATATTATGAGGTGAAAGCTCATTCTAACTTCACTGAAATAAATGTTTTTCTGGAAAGAAAAAACACACAAAGGTTATAATGACTTACATAATTAGAGAGATTTATAGTTGGCAAAGAGATCATTGCATTCTACTTATTTAGTAATGTTTTGTGCCTATCATAGCCGAGGCAGCAGGCTACATGCTTTAATACATTTTTACATCTCATCCTATCAAAGAATATACAGTTAATGTATATATATTAGAAGCAGCCAAAAATTATACTATGATTCTCACAGTGCTTCAGTTTCCAGTGAGAGAAGGCATTGCATGATAAAAAATGGGACACAAATTATTTTCTCTCTCAAAATAAATTATGGTTCAGACTTA
The DNA here is from genome assembly GCF_041296265.1 of Equus caballus. NCBI lineage: Eukaryota > Metazoa > Chordata > Mammalia > Perissodactyla > Equidae > Equus > Equus caballus. Next base: position 97,448,201 of record NC_091686.1, read on the forward strand.
TAAACACAAAAGAAAATGACAAAGTCAAACTAAAACAGAGGCTTTAAAAATCACGTTATGCTCCCCCCTTTTTAATAACTTCTGAGTAGACAATTCGATCAAGGCAGCAGCACTTCAAAGGCTTTTCATAAGTGATGCCAAGACATTTCAGTTGAACTGAAGTTGCCAGGTTCAAGAGAGATATTAAAGGTATCAGGACCCTAAGGACACTGGAAAATTTGCTAGTTTCAAATTAATTTAAAGTACATTAACATCCAATTCTGGGAAATGCAGCTTAGTGATAGCAATAGAGAAAGAATTTGGGGCTTCTATACCTGGCTTTCCTTGTGAATTGTTAGTTCTCATTGAAAAGCTGCATATAGCCTGTATAAATGTATTTTCTAGCTTCCAGAAATCCAGATTATATTTTTCTTAGAAGCTAAATTCTGGAATGACTGGTGTGGTTTGGCTACCCTGCTTTAGTTGTATTTCCTTTGTTGAGACATTGTCCATAAATGAATGTGTCAGCAGAGAAGGTAAAGTTCCTACATCTATGCTGCTCTGAAATCCAGTTCAATTATAACAAAATGAGTCAAATTTCTCTGTAGCATTACTGGTAGAACTATTCTTTTGCAATCATTTGCTTTTATGCAATAGGAGAAATGAAATTGCAGGTGTGCTTCTTCACTCCTCAATCTGGAAATTAGGATGGAAGTGACTTTAGATTCTATGTTTTAAGTGAGATTCTTAGTGCCAGGATATCCAATCCATATCAATACAGAAGACAAAATTGGCTGAAGAATATTTGCAACCAGGATAAAAATGTTTTTAAAATTTAGTTTTATTGATTTTTTCTACTGTCTTCTTCTTTTTTCTTTTTTTGGTGAGGAAGATTGACCCTGAGCTAACACCTATGTCAATAGTCCTCCACTTTGTATATGGTATGGTGCCACAGCATGGTTTAATGAGCAGTGTATAGGTCCACGCCTGGGATCCAAATCCATGAACCCTGGGCCACAGAAGCGGATTGCATGAACTTAACCGCTATGTCACCCACCTGGCCTTGAAATATTTTTTAAAAAATGGGAGAAAGAGAACAAGTCTTAAGGGAGACTTTTGAAGAGTTTGTTGTCACTTTGCCTTTTCTACACCTTCATCCCTACTAAGTACAGCATTCTCTGAATGTATTTTAACAGATATTTGGAAGTGTTTCCTGGACTGATGTTACATATTTTATAAGATTCAGTAAGTAAAAGAATAGCAAACACACGAGTGTGCCTCCAGAATTTGGGATAAACTTTAGAGAGATCGTTCTCATAGAGCCTATGTTAATTAACCAAGAATTCCAAGGTTGCCGCTCAAGGGCCGTGTACGTGACTGGGAAAAAGCTTTTAAATCTCCCCAGTTTCATTGTCAAATAATTGAAACGTCCTACATTTAGCTAATTCTGATCCCACAAGCTCCTGTTGCAAGAAGAAATTATTTTTATTTATTTTTAGATTGAATTATCCATCATTAGTATAATAGTCTTTCCTCCAACAGGATCAGGAACTGTAGGTGTAGATTAATCAAAAAAGGTGAATATAAAAAAATATGTATACATTGCACATTTCTTTCTTAACTTTCAGTTTTAATAGAGTATTCACTTGCCAAACACTTCATGTAAGTCAAAGGGTATTTTATTCATTGTTGTTTTCCTTTGAATTTCTTTTACTGACTGTCCTGTGGTAGGTGTTGACATTACCATAATTGTGATGAATCATTGATCATTTCCAGTTTTAGTTTCCTTTCAACAGTTAGGTCTTAAAGCCATTTAAGCACACAGTGACAGGAGAATATATTTCAATTTTATTGCTTTATTTCTGGATTTTATTTCACAATTGTTAGCCCACGTTTAATTTCATAGCATTTTGTTAGCAACTTAACTGTCTTGAATTTCACCCAATGTTTAGTTTAGTTTTAATTGAAATGATTCTCTTTCTTTTCAGGCTCTCACTCCAACTGGTCATAAACTATTTCATTAAAATATGCAATTAAAATTTAAAATCCAACTTGTCTAACCATATTTGGGAACAGATACAAACAGTGTTCAGTAAGCCTTCAATCCAATTGATGAGAATAGCTGAGAGCATGGTGAAAAGAGTCAATTTCTGAGGTAAAAGGGAGGGATACCGTTGCATGTCAGTTTAGTGGAGCTTTTAAAGAGATCTTACATACATCATCAAGCTTATTCCAAAATAAAATCTCTTCTGTACTTTGTTGTTCTTCTGTGGAAGTCATAGTAGTGTCAAATCAAGAAATGTTCTAATCCAATATTTTGCTACGTACACTTTGTACACATTCAAAAAAATTCTTTCCTAAAGCAATTTAAAGTATGTATAAGGGGGCTGGCCCAGTGGAATAAGGGTTAATCTGCACACTCCACTTCAGCAGCCTGGGGTTCGCAGTTCAGATCCCAGGCATTGACCTACATACTGTTCATCAGGCCATGCTGTGGCAGCATGCCACATACAAAATACAGGAATATTGTCACAAAGTTAGTTCAGGGACAATCTTCCTCGAGCAAAAAGAGGAAGATTACCAACAGATATTCGTTCAGGGCCAATCTTCCTCACACACACACAAAAAAAGTGAGTAAGGACAAAAGAAATTGAACATTTGAAACCTAAATTCCATTTTATATAAATTCTGATGTTTGCTTCAGAAATTATTTGTAGAAGAAAAATATATCTAAAAGGACTTTAAAAAAGTTCACATTTCATTTCTTTTTTTTTTTTTTTGGAGGAAGATTAGCCCTGTGCTAACTGCTGCCAATCCTCCTCACTAACATCCATGCCCATCTTCCTCTACTTTATACATGGGACACCTACCACAGCATGGCTTGCCAACCAGTGCCGTGTCCACACCCGGGATCCAAACCAGCGAACCCAAGGCCGCTGAGAAGCAGAACGTGGGAACTTAACTGCTGTGCCACTAGTCTGGCCTACATTTCATTTCTTAAAAAAAAACAGAAATACAGAGAGACCAATGAAAGGAAAATATTCTTAAGAGAGAACTCAGTTAAGATGTGATATGTTCCTTCTTTCAGAAGTAGTATCAAGTAGGTATAGAGGCTGAAAATATGACTGTGTAAAGAGATAAAACAGTGACATCCCTTGAGTTAAACTTTGATAAAATATAAAATCATATACATATTTTAGATATATTTAATATATAACATGTAATATACATAATGTTCTAAAATATATGTAATATAGAATACATGTATTATAAAATAAGTCAAATAGAAAGAATAAAACATAAAACTTCAACAAATGGGTCACATAGAAAACAAAGCATAAGATAGTAGATTGAAATACAAATATACCAGGAATTTACATAAAATATAAACCAAAATGGATGCTCTGATGAGAACACAAGTATAAAATCAGGTTAAAAAGTTAAAGTCATCCATATGAGGCTCACAGAAAATTTGAAATCAAAAGACTTTATCATGCAATCTATAACCAATATAAATCTAGAAGAATCACTATGATATTGGCCAGAATGACTTTAAAGGAAGAAGCTTTACTGAGAATACAGAGGGATGTCTCCTAACGGCAGCAGAATCAATCTCCTAGGAAGATATCACCTTTCATAAATTTGAATGTAACTGATAATATTACTTCAAAATATATTAACAAAATGGACAGCATTAAAGTAAGAAATAGTAGAGATTTAAAACCAATTCTCTCAATAGATGATATACAAAAGAAGACAAAATCTCAATATTGATACAGAAGATCTGGAAGTCAAAATTAACGAGTGGCTCAGTTGACATAAACAGAACATAGCACCTAACAATAACAAAATTCAAATATTTTAAAGATAGTATGAAAAATTTACCTTACTTGAGTCATGAAAATACTTTCAATGAATTTCAGAGGATTAAAACCATTCAAAGTATGTTTTTTGGTCACAGTGGAATTAAACTGTAAAACAGTAACCAAAATGTAATAGGAAAATCCTAGAATGGATAAATATTAATGAATATGCTTCTTAACAATCTATGGGTCCAAAATAAGTCATATAAGAAAATATTTTTAACTACCTAACTATGAAGATGTGACCCAAAAAAATGCATTACAATTGTAATAGTGCTTAGAAGAAAACTGATAGCCTGAAATGTATGTACTAGAAAACAAGGGAGGCTAAAAATCAGTGACCAAAACTACTATCTGAAAAAGCAAGAAAACGAATAGCAAAATGAAAAATAGAAAGAAGAAAATACTAAAGATAAAAACAAACATAAACAAACTAGAAAGCAAATATATAATCAACAAAGACAAAACGTTGATTTTTTGAAGCTGTTAAGCCAATTTACAAAGTACTAGCTACTAGACTGATAAAGGAGAGAGACAGAGAACAAAATACTAATATTGACTATTAAATTAGGGAAATTACTATAAATTGAAAACACATTAAATATAATAAAAAGGTAATAGAAATAATTTTTCCAGCAATGTATTTGATAATGTTGATTAAATAATTTTTCAAAGAATTCAACTTTAATATAACAGAATTAGAAAATCTAAAATATCTAATACCTATTTAAATAATAATTACTAAAATTCGTTTCAGGCACACAATTGTAATCTCACATTTACTGGTTAATTCTCCCAAAAAATATTGGGAAATAATAACATCAATCCACCACATACTCTTTCAGAGAAAAAGAAAAAAAAGAATGCTTTAAAACTCATGTTATGAAGTCTTAAATCTTTGTAAACTAAAAATGATAAGAACATTACAGGAAAGAAAACTAGAGACACAACATTATGATGAAATAGAATAAAATATTAGCAAATAAAATTCATCAATATGAAAAAGTGGAGTTCATTTCAGAAATGTGAGTGCCAACGTGTGACAGTCTATACTTAATCTATACAAGATGTCATCACAGTAGCAAAAGAGAATCACACGACCCTCTCTAAAATTTCAAACAGTATTTGACAAAATTAAGCACATTATCATGATTAAAATTCTTATAGAATTAGGAAGATAAGAGAAGTTTCTCAATCAGATAGAAACGCTAATGGAAAACCTGCAGCAAAAAGAGTGAAATCTTTAAAGCTTTCCTCTGAAGTCTGGAATCACCCCATTTATTCAGTATTTCATTTGAGGTCCTAGAAAACCACATAAAAAAGTCATTTGCAGACTTCATGAGAGTTAGCTTAGTAAATCCAATAAAATCTATAGAAAAACTGTTAGAATTAATAATGCTACACTGTAAGTTCTCTGGGTATGGGGAAAAATACAATCAATTTGATGTGTGCATAATCTATATGTATGTATGTATGTTGCATGTGTGTATATGTATTTTTATATGCTAGCAATAAAGAAATTGGAAATAACATGAAAAATATACCATTAACCATAGCATCTAAAATCCCCACGTTTCAAAACCACCACACATTTTCCCCGATACTCAAAAGTAACTCATGGTCTGCCAAAAATGCCTAGACTCTTACCTGGCCACGTGATAGCTGAGATGAATAGTCTTACATACGTTTACTGCACAGAGATATGGAGTTAGTCTCGAGTGACCAAACAGCTGGAAAATCTAACCACAAGATGCAACCCCAGACACTTCCTGCTCCCAAGTCAGTGAAACGTGGTTGGTACACATTCTGAAATGTGAGGAATCACCTAGGTCATATCCATTGAGAGGGGAGACTCTCTCTTCTACTCCTAGCCCGGATTAATACGAATCTAGACACTTTTCCATAAAAGAGTTTGATCTGAAATGATGCATAGATTCTATTCAAAGAATTTCATTAAATCAGTTAATCTGTCACTTTGACTCACTTTTATAGAATATGTAATTTGTAAATAAAAAGCAAAAGCAAAAATTCTCGTGGACTGATAGTTACTGAATGTTGCCCTTGATATCAGATGTTATTTTTCTTTACATACCATATAAGTAAATATACTTATGTAATTTTACAGCAAGATAATCGTACCCAGACAGATATCAATTGTACGCTTAAAGTAAATTAAAATGACTGAGAAATATACCTCCGAAAGAAAAGCATTCTAACAGAAATAGCAAGTGACCTTTGACAGGAAGGGTAATCGTTAAGAAAAGCTATAATTGTTTGGAAAAATGAAAGAAATCAGTCCTTTGATTTCTCTGTGGCATACATCTATTGGTAAAAGTGAGATGCTGCTATGTGATCGCTTCTTAGAAATTGGCTGCCAGCTGGATTTCAGTCATGAGAGAGGTAGCTTTATGATGGCTGAATTTAAAGTCAATAAAATAAAAGAAAAGTGTATACGGACTATAATAATCTTAAAACTTGGTTCGTGCTTTGATGTTTCATTCTTTCCCTCAGCTTTATTGAGGAATAACTGACAAATATAATTGTATATATTTGAAGTATACAACATGATGATTTGATACACATATACATTGTGAAATAATTACCAAGACCAAGATAATCAACCCATCTATCACTCCACATAATTAACTCCTTTTTGTGTGTGTGGTAAGAACACTTAATATCAACTCAGCAAATTTCAAGTACACAATATCATATTATTAACTATACTCATCATCTGTGTATTAGATCCTTAGAACTTATTCATCTTATAATTGAAAGTTTGCATCCTTTGACTTGCATTTCCTCATTTCCCCTTCCCCCAAGCACCTGGCCACTACCATTCTGTTCTCCATATCTATGAAATCAACTTTTTGTGTTTTTAGATTCCACATATAAATGATACCATATAGTATTTTTCTTTATCTAGCTTATTGTCTCTTTCTTTTTTTTTTTTTTTTTTTTTGCTGAGGAAGATTAGCCCTGAGCTAACATCTGTTGTTAATCTTCCTAATTTTTTGCTTGAGGAAGATTAGCCCTGAGCTAACATCTATGCCAATCTTCCTCTACTTTATATGTGAGTTGCCACCACAGCATGTCTAATGAGTGGTGTAGGTCCATGCTGGGGATCTGAACTCATGAACCAGGTCTGTCAAAGCATTTGGACTTAACCACTACACTATGAGGTTAGCTGCTATTTGGCTTACTTCCCTTAGCATAATGCCCTTCAGGTTCATCACGTTGTCACATATTGTAGGAATTCATTCTTTTTTATAGCTGAATAATATTCCATTGTCAGGCTCTATTACATATCCCAAGTGTATATTTCAGTAAGAAAAAAGTGCTGTTCATTCCATTATGAAAGTGGTTCATTATAACCATCCTTCCACCTGGTAGCTGGCTGATAGCCGTGGTTAATGGTGCCATATCAAAGACTCAATGTTAGTCTCTGCACTCAACAGTGGCTGTAGCCAGATTGGCCTTGGTGAATGGAAGTCCCATGTTGATGAGGCCATGAATAACTCTCATCCCTAGGGAAAGATACTGCTATCCACAAAATAGATCGTTCTATCCACTTGATTATTAAAATCCTCCTTACTGGAGTCATGTTTCGATGAACATTCACATGGGCTGCAAATAATTCACATTCTTTGCCCATTCAGAGAGCTCTCTCCATAAACCTCTTCCCCAAATCTCCCCATTACCAATTTTCCAAATACGTTTCTTCCAAGCCCCTGACTATCTAGCCAAACCATGGCCCAAACCCCTAAACACACGTATAATTGTATGCCTGGCCATTTCTACTGCCAAGCAAAATGAACAGCCAGGTGTACTCCCCAAAGTTCTACCCACTGAGAGTATTTCCCTTCAACTGTCTTTTAGAAGTGTTCCAAAAGGGGCTGTAGTGCTGCAGCTGTCCATTTTTGGGTGGTGCCTACAGTTAACAGAACCATCTGTAAACCAGGCATAAGTTTTCTATTCATCTCCATCAACTGAACATCCAATGAAGCCATGGGTGCATGCTAGGAGAGAGAAGGTGGTATAGCAGGAGTGGAGACCATCAGCAATTGGGCCACTACACATCGTAAATTACTCGTCTTCAGGGCCTGCTTGAACCTGATTTCATATGAGCTACTTTCATTTGACGATGGGGTACTGCTGTGCATGTCCAACTTTATGGCTTGTTGAGTCAGATAACATCCAGTTCTTGATAGGTAGCTCAGCTTGTGCCATAGCATAGCCCATGGTTAAGCCTTCAGTCTCTTCTAAGACCCAGTAGAAGGCCAAAAGCCATTTCTCAAAAGGAGAGTAGTGATATGCAGAGGATGGCAGGGCTTTGCTTCAAAATTCTAAAGGTCTGTGCTGTGATTAACTCACAGGGGCTTGCCAAAGGCTCCCAGCAGCTTCCCTTTCCTCCATTGACACTCAGGCACCACCTGATCTACTGGATCTTGTGACCCAAGTGGCAGAAAAGGTGACATAGCAACCTGGGCCTGTTGCAGAACTTTGTCTTGTTCTAGTCCCCACTCACAACTGGCAGCATTTCAGGTCACTCAGTAAGTAGGCCAGAGTAACTCATCCAGGTGAGGAAAACATCTCCCAAAATAAAGAGGCCTACTAGGTGTTGTGCCTCTTTCTCTGTTGTAGCAGAGGCCAAATGCAATAAATTAGCCTTTACTTTAGAAGGGATGTCTCAATATGCCCCACACCACTGGGCCCCTCAAAATGTTACTGAGCAGTAAAGCTCCTAAATTTTTTTCATATTTATTTCCCATCCTCTGACATGCAAATATCTTAACAATAAGCCTAGAGTAGTTGCTACTTCTTGCTCACTAGGTCCAATCAGCCTAATGTCATCAATGTAGTGGACCAGTGTGATGTCTCTTGAATGGAAAGGAAATCAAGAGCCCTGTGATCTAAATTGTAACACAGGGCAGGAGGTAGAACAGTGAAGGTGTGTTGCTAGCCTTGCCACCTGAAAACAAAATGCTTCTGCTGGGCCTTACAGATAAAAATGAAGCAAAAGACATTTTCTGGATCAGTAGTTGCACACCAAGTACCAGGGGATGTGTTAATTTGTTCAAGCAATGAAATCACATCTGTTACAGCAAGTGCATTTAGAATCACCACCTGGTTAAGCTTATAATAATCCACTGCCATTCTTTAAGATGCATCTGTCATCTGTGCAGGTCAAATAGGCAAGTTGAATGGGGATGTGGTGGGAGCCACCACTCTTGCATCTTTGAAGTCCTTGATGGTGGCACTAATTTCTGCAACCCCTCCAGGAATGTGATAGTGCTTTTCATTTACTGTTTTTTCTAGGTAGAGGCAATTCTGATGGCCTTTCTCATCATAATAGCCCTCACTCTACAGGTAAGGGAACCAACGTGGGGATTCTGTCAGTTGTTATTTATGTCTATTCTGATCGTACATTCCAGAACTGTGAAGATAGCCACAAGATAGGTTCAGGAAACTACCATCTCCACTGTGGTGTGGACCTGCTCTAAAACTCCACTGATTACCTGACCTCCATAAGTCCCTCCTCTTACTGGTGTACCACAGTGATGTTTTGTGTCTCTTGGAATTAGTGTCAATCAGAGCCAATGTCTAGTAATCCCTGAAATTTCTGATTATTTTATTTTCCTAATGTTCAGTCACCCTGGTGAAAGATCATCTATCCCTTTGTGAAAAGAAGGAGATAGATTAACAGTATAAATTTTTGTCAGTGTAGCGGAGTCCTTCTTCATGGGAACTCAGCTTCTCTTTCATCCAAGAAACTCTGGATGTGCAAACTGGCTCAAGTCTGGGAACTTATTGAGGGATCATGATTTTGTTTTTATGATTCGAGTTAGAACTTTGTTTATTTGATCTAGAACACGTCCCCTTGTACAGTTCAGGTAAGAATTTACAAGAAGAGCAGTCAGAGCTGAGGCTCTGTGGTGTTGAGGCTCCCCTCAAAGATTTATTTTTCACAGTCACAATAAAAGGTATAGCCTCTGGACCCTCCCAGGGTAGGTGAGCAGATCTTAAATAATAAATCCATCCATCCTAACATTACAGTCTCCCTAAGCCTCTGACTCCCTTCTTTATCTGGCATTTTAGTTTATTTACTCTGGGTCGTCTTTTCGGGTTTGTTTCAGTCAGTGAAACCGTTCAGTCTAAAACCATTGCAATATTAAATCCAGACTCTCTGCTTAATTGGATCGTATTCCACCTGATTCAACTTTATGTTCCTTCCACCATTATCTCCCACCCTTAATATCCATTCTTACACATGTTCCCTGACATTCTGTCTATAAGTTGGAAAAATTATGTAGTTCTTTCAGAGTGCAGTGTCCCTCCTCATGGGTCACCTTTAAATCTCACCTTTAGGGACCTGCTGGGACTTGAGTCTAGTTATTGGCCTAGCAGCAAAGAAGAGTGGAGGGGGTGGACCCTGAGGAGAATCAGCAAGTTTGAGACACAGCCTGAGATTCTGCATCTCGAACACGTGCCCAAGCGATACTGAAGCTGCGGTCCCCCAACCCATACTTTAAGAAGTAATGAATTAACTTAGGTGAAGATGCTCTCCACTGCATCCCAGACACACAGGCTAAAGGTTGGGCCCCACCTCTCTCTTCCTCACTGTTGGAAAAGTTACTCCATCAGCCACAGGCTGGTTGGCTCTTCCAGCCCCAGGCACCTTGTGGCACAACAGCTGAGGCATCTGGGAGTACCAGCCTGTGAGGGGAATAAGTGGCTGGACTGAGATGATTGCTCAGTGGACTTGATATTTTGGACAAACCCTGCTGCCCTTTCCCACTTGTTGAGCACCACGCACACCATGCACCAAGCACACCATTTGCATCCAGCAGGCTCAAGGAGACACTGCAGTGGAACAGGCTGTCAGCACTCTGCACAAGAAGGGGCCTGTATAAACTGAGAAAGCAGAGAAAACCCTGAGAGGAAATGAGGTATGTGGGCTGAGTTCTAAAGGACAGGAGGGTTGAGACAGGTGGAGGACACTAGTCGCCTTTCTGACTGGAGGTCAGACCAAGCAAGAAGGAGCAGCTCACTTTCAGGGGACAGTGGGTTGGCAGATCAGTAGGAGACACTGTATGATCCGAATGATCAAACCCTAACCCGGATACATATAAACTGTTAAAATGTTACAAAATGATGTGTACATGTTTCGACAAAATCATATATATATATATATATTATTTTTTTTTTGAGGAAGATTAGCCCTGAGCTAACATCCACTGCCAATCCTCCTCTTTTTGCTGAGGAAGACTGGCCCTGAGCTAACATCCATGCCCATCTTCCTCTACTTTATAGCCACAGCATGGCTTGACGAGGAGTGTGTAGGTCCATGCCCAGAATCGGAACTGGTGAACCCTGGATTGCCGAAGCGGATCACGTAAACTTAACCACTACTCCACAGGGCCGGCCCTCAACAAAATCATATTTTAAGAAATCATATAAAAAAATAAAGAGAAGAAAAGGAAAGGAGGGACCCTATCTGTTTCTTCTTTCAATTCCACTCCCAAAAAGTTTGAGGAGGGGATTACCCTTCAAGAACTTTCAGTGGAATCCTCACTCTGTAAGTTGTTTTGTACCAGGCTATATCACTCAACCAAGTATACTGGACCTCTTTAGGGGCCGAGAGTTTCAATTCAATTTATACAGCATTCTCAAAATGACAAAATTATGGATGATAGATGGAAAACACATTAGTGGTTGCCAAAGACTAGAGATGGTGGGCAGGGGTAGGGAGGGAGTAGGGAGGTGGATATAACTATTCAGAGGTAGCATGAGGGAACACTTGGAATAGTTGTATACCTTGAATGTACATAATTGTATGTAATGGATGTCATAGAACTATACAGACATATTGTGCCAATGTCAAATTCCTGGTTTTGATATTGCACTATAATTATGTAAGGTGTAACCACTAGGGGGAACTGGGTAAAGGGTACACTGGGTATTCATAATAAATTAAGTCTAAAAATTCCTAAGTTTTGGAACTGAGGAAACTATCATAGAATAGTTTCTCAGGCCTACTGAGCATTTTATGAATAATTTATCAACCAAGCTATATAAGCCCCTTCTTCTGGCTGGTAGGAAATGATAGAATTCCCTGTTCTCGGGGATTAGTGGTAGCTCAGAGAACACTTCCAAAAATCCCCCAAAATGTGCTTTCCCAAGTGAACACTTTCTCTGATAAATGACTGCAAGTCTCTAGAAGGAAGATATACTTATGGAATTATCTCATGAGCCTTTCAAAATAGAACCCAGCCTCAGTTTCTTTCAAGGAATTCTGTATCTGTGACTCAGGATTGGGAATTACAACAGGGCTGTTTAAGGAGATTCAAATTAGTCTCTAGAATTAGAAGGCTCCTCCCCCCCAACCCCCAGCCCCACCCCACCCCCCAGTTAAGTAAATCAAACATCCTAGTGAGACTTAGTGAATCCTAGGCATAATACCATTAGTTTGCCAGCACTAAACATTCCTGAAGTTGACATTCTGGTTACTGATACCTGTAGCTGGCTGTAAACAAGACAGCATTGCTTTAGCAATTTTACGTTACTACTTTGTTTCTGCCACTCCAAGAATCCTTCAATCAAGTCTAAAACGGAATTTATATAGGAAATAGAAGCATTTCCTCTATAATATATAGAGCAGTTTCAAGGAGTTTCAAGGTTGATATTGTACTCATCAATGCATTTCTCAATGCTTTGGAAAATAGCATGCTCTCTAGGTTCGCTCAAGGATATAGCTAAGGAGTGAATGTTGTATCACATACGATCCATCACCTCTAACATCCTAATTCCCTAAGTGTCTGGATAATTTCCTCTATATTTTTTTAAGGAATTTCTGTAATTTCAACTTCATATAGAATGAGCTGCTAATGACATCCAGATAATGTCAGCAAAATGAACCAGGAATTAAAACCGCTCCTAGTTTCTCAAGCTGATAGAGTCAAGAATTTCTGTCAGCTGTTCCATATTAATAAATTTGGCCTAATATACAATTATATTATTTTCTTCTTCATTTAGCAACCTCCAAATCTCTACACATAACTCCTAGGTTCCTGACCTTAATATATGAACCAAATCTTGCAGTTGTGTTGGTGAATAAACCATTTCATGCAAATTTTGGCTTTGTAATTACTCCCTTGGAAAAATCTGGATATAACGTTTATTATAGGTCTGGTGGCATGAAGGAAGATAAGAGAGGAGTATGAGGAGAATTTGCATTCTCATCAACATTATTCTCTCATGTGAATTCATTATATTTGTTTTGAAAAAAGACAGGAGCCGTCTTATCATATTTCTGCAGGGGCTTTGGAGGGGTTTGGGGATCATAGGAATTCTATCAAATGATCTCTTTCCAAATTTTACTACCCCACTTTCTCTTAACAAATGTCCTAATTTTAACATATTTGAAAAGGCTATATATATACACTTTTTATAGATTGAATTGTTTACCTCAAAAAATATATGCTGAAACTCTTAACTCCCAGTACCTCAGAATGTGGCCTTAATTGGAAATAAGTTCTTTACAGAGGTAATTAAAGTTAAAATGAAGTCATTAGGGTGGGCCGTAATTCAGTGCGACTGGTGTCTTTCTAAAAAGGGGAAATTTGGACACAGAGACAGACATGCACAGAGGGAAGACCTTGTGAAGACACACAGGGAAAAGACAGTCATGTGACTGGAGCGATGCATCCACAAGCCAAGGATTGTGCTGTTGGGCTATCAGAGCATGACGCTGCTGACACCTGAATTTTGGACTTCTAGCCTCCAGAACTGAGACAATAAATGTCAGTTGTCTCAAGCTATCCACTTTTTAGCACTTTGTTAAGGCACCCCTGGGAAACTAATAAAGACAATGCCATAATTCACCAAAGTGAAGGGTCTGATTTTATTTTTAAATTTATCTATGTAAACCTTGCAGTAAAAAGATGAGTGATTACTTTATTGAAAAAGAAAATCCTTGTGTTCTCACCAGGCTTTGAGATGAGAATTTAAATCTTGAGGTGGTTACTATCTTTGCAGCATAGTCAGAAACTGCCAGCCCTCCATCTCTCAACCCTACAGCTCTGTGTAAACCTGTCAGGATCATCGATCATAATGCTGCTAAACCTGTTAAATCCTAGTTCACAATAGGTGATTCATTCCAGGCAACCATAGGTAACAATTAAAGTAAATATTTTGCCACTTCCTGCCCTGGATTACTAGGATCTTATCTTGTTGTGTTAATTGGCTCCTCACTGACTTAACGTCCCCCTTGTGAAATCATTAATCCTAGATTGTCTTGAGAGTGTCTTTTCTTATAAGCACTTTCGTAAGCAAGTATTGTATTGCTTGCCATTCCTTAGTTTCAGGCAGTAATATGCATGCAAGTTTATGAAGAAAGGATCATATTAAATAATTCTTAGAATCTCTCAAAGAGCCAAAGCTTACATATTGCATAGCTAGGAACAACAGCAGCCTAACATCCAAACATGCTATAATAGTCTTCTAAGAATCCTTTCTGAAACTTCTAGAAATCCCCTTTATACAACAATACTTTACTCAGTGTCTGAGATGTTAGAGATGCTAGGAAAGATAACTACGAAGGTAGCATAGCATAGTGGTTTGAGAGCATGGACTCTGGAGCAGGCCTAGCTCAATTCGAATCTTGCCTTCACCATTCATTAACCCTGTGACCTTGGCCTTGTTAGGAAATCGTTTTGCTTCAGTTCTGCCATCTATAAAATGAGAATAGTAATAGGGCCTATCTTGTAAAGGTGTTACGAGAATTAAATGAGCGAATATTAAAAACATCTAGAACTTATTAAGTGTTAGATAAATGTTTGTAAAACAGGGAATGAATAAATAGGAACCAGATACTATATCTGTCTGATTCATCCCAGATAAAACTAAACATCTCTAACCACGCTAGCAAGATAAATCAATTTATTGCAAGTATTTCTAATTTTCTGCTTTCCAGTCTTGTGTGTGTGCCTTCTTCCACACATCTAGAATCCTAGCTGCAAATAAGTTTGAGAACTACGGTTTTAGATTTAGAATATCTATACTAAAATGCATAAGTCTGTTCACAGCATTTTGCATGGTACCCAGCCATACAGCCACTTCCCACCAGACATCATTGTATTTGGATAGCAGAGAGCACATGACTTTCTTTTTATTTGGAAATTGTAAGGGAAACCCCACAACTGCCAGAAGATAAATCTCTTGGTTGGAGAAGAATTTCTGAAAGACATTCAACAATGAAAATATCACAAGATCAGAATTCAGGAAAATTTTCCATCATTTTCTATAAACAGAATAACAGGTTAGAGTTAAATTATACTTGAATTTATCAGTCTGAAGGGAACTACAAGATACAATAAATCTGGAATAAATTTTTTTTTGAGGAAGATTAGCCCTGAGCTAACATCTGCTGCCAATCCTCCTCTTTTTTCGCTGAGGAAGACTGGCCCTGAGCTAACATCCGTGCCCATCTTCCTCTACTTTATATGTGGGACGCCTGCCACAGCACAGCTTGACAAGCAATGTGTAGGTCCACACCCAGGATCCAAACTGGAGAACCCCTGGCTGCTGAAGCAGAATGTGTGAGCTTAACTATTGTGCCACTGGTCTGGCCCCTGACATAATTTTTCACTGATATTGACATAAACATACTTCATGCCACCCAGTTTTTACTAGCCTCAGGTTTTGTTGTGTTTTTTTTTTTTTTTTTTTTGAGGAAGATCAGCCCTGAGCTAACATCTGCTATCAATCCTCCTCTTGTTGCTGAGGAAGACCGCCCCTAAGCTAACATCCATATTCATCTTCGTCTGCTTTATATGTGGGATGCCTGCCACAGCATGGCTTGACAAGCAGTGCAGGTCAGCACCTGGGATCTGAACTGGTGAACCCCGGGCCACTGAAGTGGAACATGCAAACTCAACTGCTGCCCCACTGGGCTGGCCACCTAGCCTCGGATTTTAACATTTGGTCACTGAAGAAAATATTGTTTTGAAGTGTGCAGAAGTGCATTTGAACATGAAATCTGGCAGCTTGAATCTTTGCAAATTTATTAATATTTGAAAATCTACAGCTCTCTATTAGTGGAGACAACTACAGGATTAAAAAGGTAACCTATCTGGAGTGATCTCTTAATGGCGAGAGTAGTCTGTCAATCTGAGAAATCAGTGGAGTGAATGTTAGTACCTCTAGATCTGTTGTTCTGGAATAATTACTGATGTTAGCCCTAACCCATCACTGCAAATTCATCCAGCCAATTTGTCAAAGCCATACATTCAAGATATCTTTTAGTCTTCTACTGTCAAGTTCTTACACCTTTTGGGTCAAGGCATCTAAAACAGGTCCACATTCTTCTATTTAAAAGCTTTGGGACCAATGCCCTTGCAATATATCCCTAGGTGGTTCTAGAGCAGTACTTCATAATCACCCAATAAACACTTCTTGGGTAAAGATAGGAATATTCATACTGAATGTGATATAGAAAGACTATATATAATTATAGATTTTATTTACTGCTTTTTTATATTATAATAAATTCCTAAAGAAAATAATGAAATGAAATTCTCCAATATTCTTATGATGTAAAACAACACACTTGTGTGAAAAAATCAACCCAAATTAAATGCTGTGGATATTCAATGCAATAAAATGAACAGTGTTTATTCCATCATTTTAATTAAAGATCTTGAAGAAGAGAGCACACTGATGTTATCACTTAGTACTCAGTAAATTGTGGATAACATCTGATTATACGGCTTAAACAGGTTCCTCAAGTGATAAACTGCCTTTAATAGACTTCTTCCAGTATCCTCTGACCCTTCGAGCATCCTTTTGTCTAAGTAGCCTTTCTTTAATTGAGCGCTAACAAAGTTACCTTGTTCAGGTTCAGCTGATCACACGTTTCACCATAGCGTCTATGGTAATAATTTTTGTCCTATTGACAATACTATCATTATTATCACCATCATTGTCTCTCACACTCATCTATTTCCTGGTTATTTTACATATTTAACTCCAGTATAAAACTGTAAATCTCCAAAATTAATTTTTTGTAGCTTCTTCAAATTTAAGTATGTATTTGGCTAATAAACTTTCGGTGGAAATACTAAAGTTTGATATCATCTCAGAGTAGCAAAATCCTCTAAGGTCTTTCAAGTCAGATTCACTCTTAAACATTATTGTAGACCAAAATCTCATTTCCAACTGCATAAATGGCATCCCCAAGGTCAAATTCCAACCCTCTGCTAAATGCAGCAAGCAGCAGCTCCAAGAACATTTATGGTGACGCCCCTTAGGACATAAATTTCCTTGGCCAGACACTGCTGTTTCACAGAAGCCGTGTCTGGGGAAAAACAAATTTTGAAAACGTTTTTTACATGAAGTTCAGTATGGCTAGCCTATGGTGAGCTTGGACTGTTGGTTGGTTACTGATCCAGCTAAAATTTTCTTCGCTGGTTTCTCATGCTTTCTGCCATGTATAATAATATACACAAAAATTGTTTGACCGTTTCAAGTGTTGACTTTTTTCTGTTATCGCCGGCTTTATCTTGCATCGGCCTGTGGCCAGGAACAGCACACTCACAATCTGATGATGTGCTCTCCTCAGTCGTATTAATGATTTTTGGATTCATTCATTCACTTATGCATTCAATTTATAGGGATATAGCACCAGTAGAAGATTGTTTCTTTAGCACTAAAATTATTCAGAGTTATGGTTATGACATTATTGAAGTAAATTTTTTAGTGTAATTTTTGCCTTCTTCATGATAAAAATATTTTTTACCCCGTATTTTCACTTTTACCTCATAAGCCTTCTTACGTTTCTGTGGCCAACCTTTTGCATAGTTACACTCACTTCAGTGTTAAGTTTCTATGATATATATGAGCTTGTTTCATATCCAAAATCACTGATGGCCTTAGATATATATTCACTTCTTTATTTGTCGAAACATGTTATGACGCTGTCAAGATCTTCAATTTTCAGGCTATGGACTATTTTTCTGTTTTAGTTGTTACTGGATCATCACATCTCTAAAATATTGACGTGTGTTTGAGCTTTTTAAATTAAATATGTTAGCAGTTTCTGACCACATATTTTTCAGTAAATTGCCTCACTTCAATAACACATTCATGCTTCTGTAATAATTAATTTTTCTGCTCTACTATTGAAAAGAAATGATTCCTTTTCTCTTTGCTATGATCTTTTGCTCATTTTGACATTTTCACACAGTATTGAAACCCAGTCTTGGCCACTCACACCTGTGCACACTCAGAATGCACTATCACCAAATGGCAGAGTTATATGTGACCGACTGGTGGGAGTACAGAGACAAACTGATGGCTCACGTGGGTTAAGGTCAGGTGTAGCTGCCAAATAAATGTGAACAGCAATTTCAAGTGGTTTCAGTGATTTTTTTTTTTTTTGGTGTGGGAAATGTATATACAGCCCTACGGATCTGTATTAACAAGGGAAATGGACTGGTTTAATAAGTCATCAGATTCAGAGAGATTAAAAAATGTTTGGTTTTTATTGATGTTAGTAAGTTAAAAGTACAATTTAACTATCCTGATACTTAAAATTATACTTTAAGCTTAATTTTGGAAACATTAAAAGAAAAGATATTTTATTTTTTATTACACTGTTATGTGGAAAATGACATCTGAGAGGTTTTCGTCTTCATCAAAATGCCAATTACTCTTCTTTGTTTCATGTTGCAATATTCAGTGCAGGAATTACTTGAAAACTCTAGGAGATATTTAATAATATTAAATTAGAAAACAGAAATCAGCTGATTAGAATCATCATTACTCCCAAACACTGGTAGAAAGTTTGAATTATTTTTTTATATCCAAATGTGGTCACAGAATTCTGACTTGTCAAAAAATATCGTTTTAATTTCAAGTTCCAAAAAACAGTTCAGTTAAATAATTCCCATTTGTAGACATTTTTTCCTTCCTCACCAGTATAAATTGACAAAGCTGAACTGAACACTGGTTAATTCATTTTTCTAAAATTTGAAATTAAAAAAAGATTCTGAAGTTTAATGTTCTACCCTGCAATTTTATAATGTAGTAGGGGGTATATATCTCTGAAAATTAATTTTAGTATAGGGAGATTAGTCTGATTTTTTCTTGATGAATTAATATTTCAGAGATAGGATATCGCTAAGAGTGAGACATTACATTCTATGTTCAGCTTAATGAACTGCCTCTACCATTGCTGATACTCATTTGCTGTCTTTTCTCACGACTTTTCGCTTCCCTCTCTCTGTTCTGTTTCAGGCACACTAGATTATCTGCCGTGTTCAAAAACATCAAGAATTCTTCCAATATAGTGCATTTCTGCTTACTGTTTCATTCTCTAAATCTGGACAATTCTTTCCCCAGATGTTTACATGAATTGCCTTCAGTCTTTTGTAAATTTATTCATTAAAATGTCAACAAATCAGATATTTTTCCTGATCACCATAGATAAAATAAAACACTCAAATCACACTCACTCAGTATCATTTTTGATAACTTGACTTGTTCATGAAATGTCTCAGCCTCACCCTACTCACAACACTTAGAATATAGATGCATTAGATCAGTACATGGCACTTTACTATTTATTTCTATATTCCATGCCTTCTGATGCTTCACAATTGAAGTTAGTTTTGTAGACATTTTTGGACAAAGTTTTGTATTTGCATTTGTGTTCTCAAAGCAGACAGGAAGATATGAAGATAATATGAGTGAAAGATTAATGCATGAATTAATTTTTATTTATCTAAAAGTAAAAATGTATGCAACACCTACTATGTGGCAGGCACTATTATAAATACTTTGGAAGTAATTTATTCATTGTTCATACTAAGAAAAATAGCCCCTAACTTTCAGCATCTGCCCAGCGACAGCTAGGTCTCAGTGTCATCAGCTTCAGTGTCGATGTGTGAACTATAGATGATGGTTTTTGGTATGGAACACTCCATGTTATCTCACTAGAGCCTATAAAATTTAAAAAACAACATTTTAGCTTTGTGGCATTGCCAACATTATGAATTGTATGCTAATATTTCTTTGTTAGAGCTTAAGCAACTAATTTGATATATCAATGGACTTGTAAAATTTTCCTATTATATTTGACAAATGATAAGCAACTGTAAAATCTCACTGTGAAAAACATTTCACCATTCTTTTGCTTTTCATTTTAAACTAAATTATTTACACAATCGTAATTATGGGGAGTACTGTCCAGAGCAAGGAAGATTATAGATTATATTTATAAACTGGATGTCATCTGGTGATAGATGAAAGTGAGACATTACTCTGCATTTAAAACAAGTTCTTTATATAAATATCTGGCTGAATGTTTCATAACTATTCATTAGATGAACATGGATGTCAATGTGTGTATAAGGCAGTAGTTGAAGTAGATAGTTATTACAATCAAAAGGTTGAATAATTCCTTTGTTACACACATGGGGATATAACTCCCTAGAAAGAATTCCTTGCAGTTCTTATTAAGACTAATAGAAATTTTTCATACGGATAAAGACAAAACTATACCCCAAAGAGTTGAAGAGTGAAATCTTTAAAAAATTCTTATAAAATAGCAAAGTAGTTTAGTTGATCTCTAAACAATGAAATAAAATGTTAATGGGACTGCCAGGTGGCAAAGTCATTGAGTTCGCACTTTCCGCTTCGGCAGCCCAGGTTCACCAGTTCAGATCCTGGGTGAGGACATGGCACCACTTGTCAAGCCATGCTGTGGTAGGCGCCCCACATATAAAGTAGAAGAAGATGGGCATGGATGTTTGCTCAGGACCAGTCTTCCTCAGCAAAAAGAGGAGGATTGGTGGCAGATGTAAGCTCACGGCTAATCTTCCTCAAAAAAAAAAAAATGGTTAAGATTTAAATACAGATATCCTTCTTGAGCAACAATGCAGTTTAAATTAATATGCAGATTTTTTAACTTTTAATAGTAACTGTTAGAATAGACTATTCATGTAGAAAATTTAGCATTATTCAAATTTAACAGTTTTGCCCTTAAACACCACAGATAACTTCACAAGTATAAATTCTATTTCATCTTAATGAGGTTTAGGATCAAATATCACTTTATAATAAAATTTCATGCCATTGTTCACAAATGCATTTGGTGACTTTTACAGGAGGAAAAAGATTTAGCTGCTCTTCCTGTATGCTTTCGAAGTGACTTTGATTAACCTTAACAAGAGCTCTTAAATATTTCTAGATCAGAACTTTTTTCAGAGATTTAAGATTTCTGTAAATAAATTCAGAAACAAACCTAAAGCAAGGCCATTATTCTCACAGGTGATTAAGTTATTTAAATTAATAGGATTATCACATATAAAATGTGAATCACAATTATGTCTTTATTAGGCAAAAAAATATACTTTTCAGACATGTAATAAAACTTCAAAACTTAAAAAGAAGAATTCATGAAGTTGTATTGGTGTTTTTCAAGTTTACCAATTAGTTAAATAAAGTTTATTTCTCTAATGTTATAACAGCATTTACTCAATTTTGGTGCAGTAAAATAAAGCAGGGATTTCCTTAGATATTCTGGAACAGAAAAAATGGCTTTGAAGTCTATATTTGTGAAGTCTTGTAGCAATGATAACGAATTAATGAAGTGATGATAACATATTTAGATTTTATGTCAATAAAAGAGGTTTGCATAAAAAAATTAAAATAGAATAAAGCGACCGAGTTTTACAAAGAGACAGGTTAATTATGTATTCCTAAAAGTTATTTCGAAATATTTGAGGCTTTTCCTCACAAAAATAAATAATTATGTTGACACTTTTCTAAAAAAGAAATACTATATTTTTGAGTCATACTATGTAGCAAACAGAATTTAATATCAGCACACAAAATGCAAGTTGTAATTTTATAAAAATGGCATATTTGTATTTATGCAGTGATATGTATTTTCTTTTCCTTAATTCAAGAAGAGATGTTTTAGTGCCTTGATCTGATATTTGGTAAAATATGTAGCATGGAAGAAATACTGGTTATTCATTTAGAACAGTTGTGAAAATAAAGGCATGTAAGAAAACTGCTTTTGAAAATATGCTAATTTTCCATTATACACTTAACTCAAAGATTATTATTTTTTCTTTAATTTTTTTCTCCCCAAAGCCCCCGGTACATAGTTGTGTATTTTCAGTTGTGATTCCTTCTGGTTGTGGCATGTGGGACACCGCCTCAGTGTGGCCTGACAAGCGGTGCCATGTCCACGCCCAGGATGCCAAAGCGGAGCAGGCGAACTTAACCGCTCGGCAGAGGGCTGGCTCCCTCAAAGATTGTTTTTTATTTGGAAAAAAATGTCATGATAGTTTACCTGGAATCTCAGAGATAATGAAGACTGTCCTTAGTTCAGACTGTTTAATACAAGAATGTTCCTTCTTTGTCCAATCTGTCCAGCTTGTAGAGTGGCAGGTGAGCAAGAAGCACCTGGACTTTTCCCAAATCAGGCTCATCCTTCCACACAGACCTGCCTTCTGCTTCTCACATTCACATACCTTATGGACCAACTACAATCGGCCAGGGCAATAAGCTATTCTGAGCACATATGAAGCAACACAACCCTCGCTACCTCATGACTGCCAGTCATTCTGCCTGTTCTCTCTTTTCTTTGTGTGAGGAGTAGTGGCCCTGAGCTAAATCTACGCCAGCCTCCCTCTACTTTATGTGGGATGCTGCCACAGGGTGGCTTGACAAGTGGTGCTAGGTCTGTACACCAGATCTGAACCTGTAAACCCTGGGCTGCAGAAACAGAGCTCACGAAGTTAACCATCACCCCACAGGGTCAGCCACCTGCCTGTTCTCTTTTTAAAGTTCCTTTAGGTGTACTTTGTGTGTGTCTGGAGGGGGGTGCAATCTGCTTTAACAGCAACTATTTGAAATCTGGGTTATGAGAGCCTTAGTTTGGATCTGATCAAATAATTTGGTATTAATGAAAAGGAATATTAATATTGTCAAAGAGAAGACTTGCTTGTCCCCAAAGGTTTTCCATGAAGTCTGAGGCACTTGTGCCTTAGTCTAGATGTTAAATATTATTGGTTGGAATTCTGTAAAAAGAAAAACTTGTCTATTTTGTATGATTTTCGATTGCTTCTTATCATTCTTCTGTTCTCCCTTAAGTAAGAAATAGTTATCTGTGATGGCTCTTTAGACAGCAATAACTTTAAGAAAGCTTACCAAATCTTATGAGGTGTTTTCTGTTTTCTCTTTCTTTGCCTTATTTGTCCTGATTATATGAGTATCATTGTGCATTAATATTTTTCTAATTATTGATTTGTAGCTTTGTTTCTGAACCTTTATTTTGGAAACAAGTTTTTATGAATCTGTATATTCCCAGCATCCAGCTACGTATCTGACTCGTGCTAGTTGCGAAAAAATGTTAATTGAATGAAAAATTAAGTGAATGGATAAGTAAATAAATGAACATAGGACTCTTTGGGCCAGTATCTTAAACATTTAGTTTTTCAGTTTTGGACAAGCCTATTTTCCAGGCTCTTCTTCCTATCTTAGATTTATTCATTTTTCTTCTCTCCTGTTATGTTCCAACACACTGTAATATTTCTGGCCAACCTTGGATTATCTTGTTTCCTATATATTTAGTTTCTGTGTTGTAAAGTCCTCGTTAATATTCATTTATTAACTTTAACAGGACTATAAAATCTTGGAAGATAGTGATAATGTATATCCCTACTTCGTTTGAATCCTTTCCAGTGCCTTGTACCAAGGTAGACCCAAATCGATTCCACCACTGCTTCTGTTGAAGCCATGAGAACATCTTAGACTTGTCTCTCTTCATCTAGTATGAATAGTCCAAATCTATTTTCTAAATTTCTCAAAGTTACTATTTTCTAATTGCATATATGACTATGGTGCTTCATTCTTTCATCCCCAGTAGTGTTCTTTAGTTTTCAAAGTGAATTTCTAACTTGGTAACTTCAGAGATAAGTCTATTCAGGATCTGCTCTTTGCCTCTAGCTTCACTATTATCACTTACTTCTTTTCAATTCCATGTTTGTTTCATTTTTTTTACTCTAGCCACACTGAAGATGTGTTCCTACTAAATGGGAATGCGCTGTGTAATATCTAAGTCTTTGTATGTTATCACTTTTCATCTCGTATAAATTAACTCCTAAACATGCCTCCAGTCTCAGCTTAAAGTTAACCTCTAGGAGCCTTGTTTCACTCTCAAGATACCTCTTTCCTGTTCAGAGAACGTTCACAGCATTATAGAAATTTTGGTTCACTTTTCTATCTCCTACACGTGATTGGAAACTCTTTGAAATTTTTCACTACCATTTCTCATTTACCAATGTAACACTAGCAACCGCTACAATGGTTCACATTTTAGGTACTGCTGAATGAAGGAATTAATATATTCAGCTGGACCATTCTGCGGCAGGTGCTCCTGATCTTGTAATCCACAGATCATGTAAACTTTTCAGTTTTTGTACATGGATGAGGGAGGATACAATAAAACTTTCTTCACAGATGACATGATTGTCGGTGAGTAAAACTAACGACAACAACATGTATTAACTAACAGCATCAATTAAAACCCAAGAACTAATAAGCAGTTATAGCAAGATTTTAATATACAAAAGTCAATCACTTTTCTATATACAAGCAATGAATAATTCAAATTTTAAATTGGAACAAAACACCATTTACATTAGTACCAAAAAAGAGAAATACTTAGGTATAACTAACAAAATAGACACATGATCTTTATGTGGAAAACTACAAAAGTGGTTAAAGAAATCAGAGTAGGTCTATATAATGGAAAGATATGGAATGTTCATGGATAGAAAGATTCAATATTGTTAAGATGTTAGTTCTTCCCAATTTGATCTATGGATTCAATGTAATCCCAATCAAAATCTCAGCAAGTTATTTCACTGTTATATAAAAGCTGATTCTAAAAGTTTATATGGAAATTTTATATGGAAATATAAAAGATCCAGATTAGTCAACATAATAAATTATAATTAAATCTCCTGCTCTGAGAAAGGCAGTGTTCTTAGAATGAAATGATAAGCCCCACACTGGGATAAAATATTTACACAACATGTATATGACAAAGAAATTGTATCCAAAATATACAAAGAACACTTAAAACTCAACTAGAACAAAGAAAGTAATTAAAAAGTGGGGAAAAACTTATAAACAGATACCTCACCAACGAAGATATTTGTTAGCGCCATCAAGTTGATTCTGACTCCTAGTGACCCTGTGCATAACAGAGAGGAAACTACCAGGTCTTTCTGCGCCATCCTCTCACCTTCTAGTGCTATACCAAACAATGCTCTGTTACTATTCATAGGTTTTTCAAGGCCAATTTTTTTGGAAGTGTGTGGCGAGGTCCTTCTTCCTAGTCTGTCTTAGTGTAGAAGCTCTGCTGAAACCTGTCCACCATGGGTGACCCTGCTGGTATTTGAAATACCAGTGGCACAGCTTTCAGCATCATAACAACACACAGCCACCACAGTATAACAACAAACAGACTGGTGGTGTGGTTCCCTAACTCGGAAATGAACCCTGAGGCCCTGGCAATGAGAGCACCAAATCTTGACCACTAGATCACTAGCTGGCTAAAGAAGATAAACAGATGAGAAATAAGCATATGGAAAGATGCTCAATATTATGTCATTAGGAATTGCAAATTAAAAGCAACAATTTGATACCACTATGCTGCTATTCAAAAGGCTAAAACACAAAACCCTGTGAACACTGAATGCTGGTGAAGGGTGAGCAACAGGAATTCTCTTTCACTGATTGTGAGAACATAAAAAGACATAATCACTTTGGAAGACAATTTGACAGTTTCTTACAAAGTTAAATAC
This sequence comes from Equus caballus, assembly GCF_041296265.1. NCBI lineage: Eukaryota > Metazoa > Chordata > Mammalia > Perissodactyla > Equidae > Equus > Equus caballus. The sequence continues at coordinate 97,473,930 of NC_091686.1, forward strand.
AGTCACAACATGATTCAGCAATGGCGGTCCTAGGCATTTACCCAAGTGAGTTGAAAACTTATGTACACACAAGAATCTGCACACAAATGTTTGTAGCATTATAGTATATTTCATTCATAACTGCCAAAAATGGAAGTAACCAAGATATCTTTCAATAAGTGAATGGAAAAACAACCTGTGGTACATCCATACAATGGAATATTATTCAGCACTAAAAGGAAATGAACTATCAAACCGTGAAAAGATATGGAGAAAACTTAAATGAAAATTGCTAAGTGAAAGAAGTCAATCTGAAAAGGCTGCCTACTGTATGGTTTCAACCACATGACATCCTTGAAAAGGCAAAACTATGGAGTGAGTAAAAAGATCAGTGGTTGCCAGCAGTTGGCAGGAGGGAAGGAGGAATGAACAGGCTAAGCCCGGGAAAATTTGGAGGCAGTGAAACTATTCCGTATGATCCTGTTTTTTATTGTGGATATCTGACACTATGCATTTGGCAAAACACATAGAACTATATAACACAAAGATTGGACTCGAATATAAACCATAGACTTTAGCTAATAATAAAGTATCAATATTAGTTCATCAATTGTAATGAAAGTACTACACCAATGATAGACGCTAATGTTAGAGGAGTTGGATGCAGCAAGGAGAGGGAGTATATTGGAACTCTCTGCTTAATTTTTCTGTAAACCTTTAACTTCTTTAAAAAAATGAAGTCTATTAATTTAAAAAACTCAAATACACAGCGCATGTACAAATGGTCATGATACAATAAAAAGTTGTCTATTTATTTAGCTTAAGTGAAAATGTTTCTATTAAAATAAACCTATTGGTCAGTAACAGGATAATAACTAGATTTCTATAGACTATTTGCAATAAATCAATAATAAGTATTTTTCCAAAATATTACTTGACAAAAGTTAAAATTAAATCCTATGTGCTAATTTGCATAAGAAACTTTTTTTTCAATCTGTGAATAGAGATTCTATTTCAACTAAAGGGCTCATGAATCATTACTGTATCATAATAATATTGACACTACTGTCCATTTTTTGTAGAATATTTTCACATATATATTCTCATTTGATCCTCACAATAATCCATTTGAAGTTGGTTGTGTTTATTTGAAATCGGTGCTGCTTTATGTATTTGAAAAATGGGTCAGTTTTCAATCTGAGAGATTATGTGTCAATGCTGTTTTAATTGCCACAACCATGATGGTGATCTGCGTTTCCTGAGTCCAGGGGAAGTGACCTTGCCCTCCTCACACTGCCTCCGTCTTCCTTAATAACAAGTGAAGGCAGAACCAGTGTCTTCAGTCTATTTGGGAAAGGCAGGGAGTTTATAATACCATTGTTTGAACAGCTTATTACGCAAGTGAGTTGTAGTGCCTGCTAGATAATGTGTGCTTAGCAGTATGAGCATTTGTTTTTAAACTCTCAGAATACCTCATAGAATCCTTTAACCTTCTTCAAGCTCCATACACATAAATATGTACCAATATTGAAAAATGACTTCAAAACAGCATGTGCTTCTGTATTACTGCCTCCAGAAGTGTTTACGGTTTAAAACACAACAGATTTAATTATATGCTGAACACCATAACCAGTAAATACTTAAGTATCATCCTAAATATTTAAACAATTTCTTTCCAAGTCCTAAATAAGCAGATAAAAAGAAAAAAAGGGAGAATTCCTTAAAAATCTCAAGATAAAAAGTGCTCTCAGTGTAGGGTTGCCAGATAAAATATAGAACACCACCTAAATTTGAATTTAAGATAAATAATGGATTTTTTTTTAGTGTAAGTGTATATTATGGAGATATACTAAAGCATTATCCATTGTGTATCTGAATTTCAAATTAAACTGAGTGTTCTGTATTTTTATTTCCTGAATATAGCAACCCTATCTCAGAGAAAAAAGCTCTTTATGTCTATCAATTTTATATTAAGTCCTGCTGTTAAAAATCACTGACTAGAAAGATTAAACCAGAATGTGTTGAAACTAGGTAAGTTTCAGTAGGTGAGAACAAGGAAGAGATTTTAAGGTTTTGGCTCACACAATTAAGGAGGCTGGCAGTCCAAAATCTATAGGGCAATCCAGCAGGCTGGAAATTCATTCAAGAGATAATGCCATGGTCTTGGTAGGGCAGGCAAACGGCTGAAAGTTCAGGCGGGGTCTCTATGTTGTGGTCTTGAGACAGAATCTCTGCTTCTTTGGGAAACTTCAGTCTCTGCTCTCAAAGCTCTTGAAATGATTGAACGAGGCCATTCACATTATGGGGATAACCTGCTTTATTTAAAGTTACTGATTGTAAATGTTAATCATTACGTCTGAAAAATACCTTCACAGTAACATCTAGACTAGTGTCTCACTGAACAGCTGGGCATCAAAGCTTAATTAGGTGGACACACAAAATAATCATCACACTAATCTAGTCATTGCTGTGAATAGATCTTGAAGATGTAATTAAGATCCAAATCAGTTGATCTTAAGACAGAGAGAATATTGGGGTGAGCCTGATATAATTACATGAGCCCTTTAAATCTGATTTTAGCAGTCAGAGAAAGAGACGTAAGATATATAAACCATAAGTGTGATTTGAGCCATGAGAAATTTTCCATTGCAGGCTTTGAAGATGGAGTGGGGCACATGGTAAAAGGGCAGGTCACCTCAAGGAGCTGAATACTCCAGCTGATAGCAAGAAAACAGAGCCCTCAGTCCTATAACCACAAGGAAATGAATTCTACCAACAATCTGAATAAGCTTTCGAGCAGAATTTTCCTCCAAGCCTCCAGATGAGAACTTAGCCTAGTTGACACCTCAGGGCTGCAACACAGAAATGCTGTCTCATGATAACCTGGGCAGACAGCCCTGTTCTGCCATGCCAGATTCTGACCTTCAGAACTGTAAGCTAACAAATAGGCATTGTTTTAAGCCACTATCTGTGGTAATTTGCTAGGTGGCAATAGCAAGCTAGTACATATTATTTATAGGGTATTATATTTATATTATTTTCAATTCATCAAGATTCTCTGGAAATTGTCTCTGTACATGTGATATATATGTATATATACAATCTTAGTATACACTATATAAATGGATATGTAATATATATATCCCCTTTGTTTGAAAATTGAATATACTCATCTATTTTTCTGTAACTTGCTTAATTATCTTCCTAATATATCCTGGATGCATTGCCCTCTTAGCTCAATGAACTCTATGAATTGTGTAGTGGTTAACAGTGAGGATATGGATCCAGCCTGCCTGGTTCAAATCCCAACTCTGACACTTTCATGCTGTGCCACTTTAGCAAGTTAAATTTCTAGCATCAATTTTCTCATCCTAAAGATAGGGACAAAAAAGTTGTAAGAATTCAGCAAAACAAGACCTATGAAAACACATAGAATAATTCCTAGTGTATAGCAAACTCTCAGACATGTAAACAGATAGTGCTATTTATCTTAACTTTTTAAATTACACAAATAATATACAAAAACATTCTCCCGTCATAAAAAGAGAAATACTAACACATATAAGTACAAAGAGTGAAAGTACTCTCCTCACTCTACCCACAGTCAAATTCTCTTACCTGCATCGGTAGCACACTCTCTGAATTTTTATAACTTTAAAATTTGCTGTTACCTCATATAGCAAGTCGTTCTTCATATTTATTTGATATGCTTGCATATTGTCATGTGTAAAGATATTAGTTGATATTCTTCGAGATATAGTGAGCTTGCCAAATCTATCAAATACCCTGTTGAAAGTTTATTTTTAATTACATTGATTTATCAGATTAATTTGGTCATTTTAACACAGTGATACTTTTTCATTGATTTTAATTTCAACACAGACATATTGAGCAGCACCTCAAGGGAAAGAAAAAATGTGGGCAAATAAATAAATTAATGAGATAATAGATGACATTTTCAAATGCCCTCCAACCAGACCTGGCAAATAATTTATAACGACGTTTGTGCTGATCTCTTTTAGTCACTGAGGAATTTACGTGCTATATAACGTGTTACAATGAACACCTTGAGTTATACCTGTAAAGCATTGGGAAGCTAGTGTTAGAAACGTATGGCATGTTGACTCCTGTAGAATTTATTCCTAAGTAGAAAAATAAAAAATTGTGGAAACAATTGTTTTTTGTTTTTTAAGGCTGTATTTTTTTTAGAGCAATTTTGGGTTCACAGCAAAATTAAGAGGTCTTCTCATACAGCCCTGCCCCACACATGCATAGATTTCCCCATTATCAACATCCCCTACAGCAGTGTTACATTTGTTAGAATCAGTGAACCTCTACTGACACATCTTTATCACCTAGAGTGTATGGTTTACATTAGGGTTCATTCCTGGCATTGTACATTCATTCTATGGCTTTTGACAAATGTATAATGACAGGTGTTCATCACTATAGTATCATATAGAGTATTTTCACTGCCGTAAATATCCTCTGTTCTCTGCGTATTCATTCTCCTGCCTGCCCAACTCCTGGCAACCACTGTGATCTTTTTGACGTCCCCGTAATTTTGCCTTTTCTAGAATATCTTATAGATGGATCATACAGCATACACACTTTTCAGATTGGCTTCTTTCACTTAATAATATGCATTCAAGGACCCTAGATATCTTTTCATGACTTTATAATTCATTTTTTCTTAGCACTGAATAATATTCCATTGTCTGGATATACCACAGTTTATATTTCCATTCACCTGCTGAGGGACATCTTGGTTGCTTCCAAGTTTTGGCACTTATGGAGAAAGATGCTATAAACATTTGTGTGCAAGCTTTTGTGTGGGCATAAGTTTTCATCTCCTTTGGGAAAATACCAAGGAGTGTGGTTGCTGGTTCATATGGGAGTAATATGTTTAATTTTGTTCAGTTTGGTCATAAACCATCAGATTGTCTTCCAAAATGGCTGTACTATTTTGCATTGCTGCCAGCAATGAACAAGAGTTCCCGTTGCTCCACATCCTCACCAGCATTTGGTGTTACGAGTGGTTTGGACTTTGGCTACTCTAATAGCTGTGTAATCGTTGTTAAAATTTGCATTGTTTTGGTTTGCGTTTCCCTGGTGGTATATGATGTAATGTATCCTTTCATGTTTACTTGCCATTAGTATATCTTCATTGATGAAGTGTCTGTTAAAGTTTTGGACCATTTTTTAATTAAGTAGTTTATATTTATATTGTTGAGTTGTAAGAGTTTTTCGTATATTTAGATAACAGACATTTATCAGATATTTTCTCCTATTCTGTCACTTGTCTTCTCATTCTCTTGACATTTTCTTCCACAAAGCAGAAGTTTTTAATTTTAATGAAGTCCATCTTATCCATTATTTCTTTCCTAGACTGTGCCTTTGCTGCTGTATCTAAAAGTCATCGGCACACCCAAGGTAATCTAGGCTTTCTCTTATCCATATTATCTTCTGGGAGTTTTACAGTTTTGCATTTCACATTTAGGTTTGTGATCCATTTTGAATTAATTTTTCTGAAGGGTGTAAGGTCTGTATCTAGGTTCATTTTGTCACATGTGGATGTGCAGTTGTTCTAGTACCATTTGTTGAGGAGCCTAACTTTGCTCTATCGTATTGCCTTTGCTTCTTTGTCAAAGAACAGTTGACTATATTTATGTGGTTATCTCCAGCCTATCTATTCTGTTCCATTGATCTATTTGTCTTTCATCAATACTATACTGTCTTAATTACTGTAGCTTTATAGTAAGTCTAGAAATCAAGTAGTGTCAGCTCTCCAAACTTTTCTTCTCCTTTAATATTGTGTTGGCTTTCTGGGTCTTTTGCCTCTCCAGATAAGCTTTAGAATAAGTTTGTCAAAAGTCCACCCAATGACTTGCTCAAATTTTTATTGGGATTGCATTGAATCTGTAGATCAAACGGAGAACAAGTGACATCTTGACAATACTGAGTCTTCCTATCTATGAACATGGAATAATTCTCTGTTTAGTTCTTTGATTTCATTCGGGAGAGTTTTGTATTGTCACCATACAGATTGTATACATATCTTGTTAGATTTGTACCTAAGTATTTCATTTTTGGGGTTGCTAATATAAGTGGTGTTGTGTTTTTAATTTAAATTCCACTTTTCCATTGCTAGTATATTGAAAAGTGTTTGATTTTTATATATTAACCTTATATCCTGCAACCCTACTATAATCACTGATTATTCCCAGGAGTTTTTTGGTCAGTTTTCTCAGATTTTCAGTATTGACGGTCATGTCATCTGAAAACGAAAACAATTTTATTTCTTCCTTCCCAATCTGTACCTTTTTATTCCTTTTTTTATCTTACTGAATCAGCTAGAATTTTCTGATACAATGTTGAAAACAGAGTGATGAGAGGGGACAACCTTGCCTTATTCCTGATCTTAGTCAGGAAGCTTTGATTTCTCACCATTAAGTATGATGTTAGCTATAGGTGTTTTGTAGATTATGCTTATTGAGTTGAGGAACTTCCCCACTATTCCTAGTTTACTGAGAGTTTTTATAATGAATGGGTGTTGAATTTTATCAAATGTTTTTTTCTGCATCTATTGGTACAATCATGTGATTTTTCTTTTTTAGCCTGTTGATGTGATGGATTACATTAATTGATTCACAAGTGTTGAACCAGCCTTGCAAACCTGGGATAAATCTCCTCTGGTCACGGAGAATATTTCTTTTTATACATTGTTGAATTTGATTTGCTAAATATCATTGATGAGTTTTGTATTTATGTTCATAAGAAATACTGGATTATAGTTTTCTTGTAAGATCTTTGTCTGGCTTTGGTATAAGTGTAATGCTGGCCCCTTAGAATAAATTAGGAAGTATTTTGTCTGCTTCTCATCTCTGAAAGAGATTGTAGAGAATCAACATAATTTCTTCCTTAAATATTTTGTTGAATTAACCAGAGAACCCGTCCAGGCCTGGTGCTTACTGTTTGAGAATGATATTAATTATTGATTCAACTTCTTTAATAAGCATAGGCCTAATCAGATTGTCTATTTCTTCCTGTGTGTATTTTGGCAGATTGTGTCTTTCAAAGAATGGTCCATTTCATTGATGCTATCAAATTTCTGGGGCTACAGTTGTTCATAGTTAACTTTATTTATCCTTTTAAGGTTCATAGGGTCTGTAATGATGTCAGATATTAGTAATTTATGTCTTCTCTCTTGTTTTTTTGTTACCTGGCTAGAGGTGATTCAATTTTATTTATCTTTTCAACTGATCAGCTTTGGTTTCATTAATTTCCTCTATTTATTTCCTATTTTCAATTTCATTGATTTCTTCTCTAATTCTTCTAATTTCTTTTCTTCTGCTTATTTTGGATTTAATTTGCTCTTCTTTTCCCACTTTCTTAAAATGGAAATTTAATTACTGATTTTAGATCTTTCTTTTCTAATATATGCATTCACTGCAACAAATTTTCCTCTAAATACTGCTTTTACTGCATCTCATAAATTTTGATTAGTCATGTTTTCATTTTCATTTAGTGAAAAACATTTTTAAATATCTCTTGAGATTTCTTCTTTGGCTGCTGTATTATTTGGACATGTGTTATTTAATCTTTATGTATTTGGCAATTTTCCAGTTATCTTTTTGTTATTAATTCTAGTTTAATTTCATTGCTGTCTGAGAGTATTTTGTGATTTGTATTCTTTTATATTTGTTAAGATGTATTTTCTGGCCACAAATGTATTCTATACTGATGAGTGTCCCTTGTGAGCTTCAGCAGAATGTCTATTCTGCTGTTGTTGGATGAAGTAGTCCATAGATGTCAATTATATCAGTTGATTAACAGGGTTGCTAAGTCAATCTATGTTCTTGTTTTCTGCCCCCATGATTAGCCATTTGTGTTAGAGGTGTGTCAAAATTTCCAACTACAATTTTGCATTCATGTATTTCTCTTTACAGTTCTGTTCATGTTTATTTCATACAGTTTGATGGTCTGTTGTTAGATGCACGCACATTAAGGATTATTACGTCTTCTGGAGAATTGACCCCATTATCATTATGTAATGTCCCTGTTTATCCCTGACGTCTTTCCTTGCTTTGAAGTCTGCTTTGCCTGAAATTAAGACAGTTATTCCTTCTTTTTTTTATTACTGTTAGTATGGTATATTTTTCTCCATCTATGTACTTTTAATCTATATGTGTCTTTATATTTAAAGTTGGTCTTTCATAGACACATATAGTTAGTTTTTTTCTTTTCTTTAAGAAAGATTAGCCCTGAGCTAACATCTGCTGCCAAGCCTCCTCTTTTTGCTGAGGAAGACTGGCCGTGACCTAACATCCATGCCCATATTTCTCTACTTTGTATGTGGGACACCTGCCACAGCATGGCTTGGCAAGTGGTGCCATGTCCACAGCAGGGATCTGATCTGGCCAATCCTGGGCTGCTGAAGCAGAATGTGTGAACTTAACTGCTGTGCCACTGGGCCAGCCCTTGTTTTGTGATACACTCTTACAATCTCTTTTAATCTCTGTCTTTTAATTGGTATATTTAGACCTTTCATATTCAAGATGATTGTTGATACAGTTGAATAAATATCTACTATATTTGTTCCTATGTCCTATTTATTGCCCTTATTCTTTGTTCCTATTTTTGTCTTTGACTCTTTTTCTGCCTTTTTTTATTTTAATTGAGCATTTTATATGATTCCATTCTTTCTCCTTTCTTGGCAAAAGAGGCATATGTCTTTTTCACTTTTTTCATGGTTTCCTAGAGTTTGCAATATCCATCTACAGCTAATCCAGATTCACTTTCAAATAACACTTTATAACTTCACAGGAGTGGGAATACTTTATAATAAAAAAAAATCCTAATTCCTCTCCCCCGTCCCTTTTCTGATTGCTGTGATTCATTTCACTTGGATAAGTGTATATATATATAAGATATATGCACAAATGTGAATAATCAAATATATTGTTGCAATTATTATTTTGAAAAAACTGTTATCTGTTAGATCAATTAAGAATTTCTAACCAATATTATTTTCTTTCTATCTAAAGAATTTTTTTTAACATTTCTTGAAAGGCAAGTCTACTGCCAAAAATTGCTTTCAATTTTTGTTTGTCTGAAAAAGTCTTTATTTTTCCTTCACTTTTAAAGGATAATTTGTCAGGGTACATAATTCTGGGTTGGTGGTTTTTTTATCTCAATACAAATATTTCACACTATTCTCTGTTCCTTGCATGGTTTCTCAGAAGAAGTTGTACGTAATTCTTATATTTGTTCCTTTATAGGTTGTATGCAATGATTATGTTCATTCCTTTGTAGGCAATGCATCTTTTTTACTCTCGCTTCTTTTAGGATTGTTTCTTTATCTTTGATTTTCTGTAGTTGAAAATGCTATAGCTATGCGTAGTTTTTTTTTGACATTTATTCTACTTTGTGCTCTCTGAGCTTCCTGGATCTGTGATTTGGTGTCTGACATTAATTTGAGTGACTTGTCAGTCATTAACATTTCAAATATTTCTTCTGTTTCTTTTTCTTTTTCCTTCTTCTGGTATATGTTACACATTTTGTAGTTGTCTCATAGTTCTTGGGTATTCTGTTCTATTTTTTCAGTCTTTATTTTCTTTGCTTTTTAGTTTTGCACGTTTCCATTGAAATATCCTCAAGCTCAGTCTTTTCTCAGCTGTGTCCAACGTACTCATAAGCTCATCAAAGTAATTATTCATTTCTGTTGTGCAGTTTTTGATCTCTAGTATTTCCTTTTGATTCTTTTTTAGGATTTCCATTCCTGCTTATATTGCCCATGTGTCTTTGCTAGCTGTCTCTTTTATCCATTAGAGCCATCAGCATGGTTATTTTAAATTCCCAGTCTGATAATTCAACATCTCTGCCATGTCTGTTTCTGACACTTGCTCTGCCTCTTAAATTGTGTTTTTTATCTTTTGCTATGGCTTGTAATTTTCTTCTGGATAATTAAACATGATATCCCAGGTAAAAGAGACTGCTGTAAATAGGTTTTTAATAATTGGAGGTAAGGTGTCGGGGAATGGGAAGGGGAAGTGATCTATAGTCCAGTGATTAGGTCTTAGCCTTTTAATCAGCCTATGGCTCTGGACTATGTGCTTCACAAGAATTTCTCAGTTATTTTCTCATCCTTTAGGTGGGAGAGGATGGCTCAAGTGGGCTGGAGTTGGGTATTTCCCTTCCCAAGGTCAGTTAGGCTGTGATAATACCCCAGCAGGTTAGGCTCTGATTAACTAGTTTCACTTGAGGGCAGGCCTTATTAAGAAGAACAGAGCACTCTGACCTATTTCAAAATGGTTCCTTTTCCCTTCTCCTTGCAGGAAGCAGGAAGGGATTTTTTCTCACATATTTACTGTGCGAACCTGGCCAAGCTCCTGGAGATATATCTCACAGTATTGTGGGGAGCCCTCTTATGACTGCCTCTTCCTGGAGTTTTTAATTCTCAGAGTTGTATACCCTGAGCCTTCAGCAACTTGTCGATTATAGCTCCAGTTTTTCTATTCTGTACTTGTTCCAATGGAAGTTTCTGCTGTTGAGTCTCTGCTTTGGTAAGTCATAATTCCCTATGTTCGCCTTCTGTCTCTCCAATATTGGGATCAGTGTTTTCCTTTGTGTCCTCTTCTCTCTTATTGATCCAGGGAGAGTTACTGATTTTTCAGTCTCTTCAGTTTTTTACTTGTTAGGATGGAATGAAGACTTCTGAGTTCCTTACGTGTGTAACTGAAAACCAGAAGTCCCCAATATTCGTTTTTTTAAATTTATTTTTAGATTAATTAAACCTTAGTTAAACTTTAATGTGCTGATTTTAGCATAACCAATACATTTAGTGGATAAGTTATAAAATATTCTAAAGGGCTTCCATTTTAATTTAAATGAATGTGATCACATAATGTGCCTGTTAATTGGGCAGAGCTTTAGAAAATACAAAATCATAAATTTGGAATCCTTTAAGTTTTGCATTCCCCAGGTAGGAAATTTTCCAGTGTTTGAAGAACATGTGTTCCTCTGTCTTAGGAAATCACTCCTTTCATATGTGTTTCTCTTCCCTCATCACAGTGATATTTATCACAACAAAGTGAGAAAAGTTATGTGTGAAACAAACACTATTAGCACTCTTACAGTTTAACAATGAAAGAGCTATAAGTGACACAGACACCTCTCTGTCAATGCTGACAAGTGCTGCTGTGAACTTTGGCAAGCTGGTTCCCTGCTTGTGAACAATTTCAGTCAATTGATGGGATAATGATAACCTGGTACTTTGACTTTCTTTAATACAGAGTTACGGGATCATAGGTAATTCCACATAGGAGTTAATATATGCAAAGTGCCCAGGACTTGGTAAAGACTCCATAAGAATTAACCAATATTTTTTGAAAATATTAGCAATCCCTGGAAAGTGTGAACCCAACTTAGAGGCAAGTAGAATGTTGAATGTTACTTTATTTTAAATAAGTAAAAACACATTGTTCAAAGGTATATTTATGATATAGTAAACCACCAATCAGTATCACCAGAACAATCCAATTTCCTTTTCTTTCTTTCTGAATGCTTAAGTCTTACACCTGCTTTAAAAAAACTGTAAAATAACATAAAGCCATACATTTTGATAAGAAATTAGCATTTTACAAATTTGACTGATTGATGGTAAGTAATAACGCCAGCTGAAAATGTGTTCACGTGTTGTGACACAGAAATTTGAAGCCTTAATTGATTATGCTACTATGTATTGGATTAGACTCCAAACATTATATTGGGGAAAACCTAGCCCTTCCAGCTATACTTGTCAAGCTCTTGTAAGTGGGAAGTGCGGCTTTACAATTAGGAAGGGGAAATGTCAAACTTTCCTATCATACTAAGGGACAGATACATGGTATACAATAAGAAATATTTGGTAAATAAAAATGAACAAATGATAAATAAAGCCCCAACACAGATAATAAAACATATAGATCTGTACCAAACTGTCAATATAGGCTGTCAGCTCTTCATTTACATTTCAAGAGACAGTCAAGTAGGGAAAATAGAAAAAGTTAAGGTTTTTTTCTTTTGTTTCTAAAGTGATGTTTTTTCTTCCAATCTCTCTCAAACTTTAGCTATACCTTGTCTTCTGAAATCAGTGATTTTCAAATACCATTATAACTTTTTTATAACATATAAATCTTCAACCAAAGATTAATGGAGAACTCAATTATTAATACACACACACACTTTTCCTAGCAACATAAAATACTGACTGTGAAAGCACTAAGCACAATTACTCCTATATAATCCCTTTATGTGTTTCTTTCAATTTAACCCTCAGCAAGTGCATTTTCATAGGTTAATTAAACACTCATTGGTATTTTTAAAACTTTGTCCACAGACAGAATTTTGTTGCAGGTACACAACATTAGATGGGCGAAATAAGATAATATAGTAAATACTCTAAGAAAAACAAGTCATCTTGGAATAGAGTCGTTTGCAATCTATTATAAATGTAGCCAAAAATATAAAAAGAATCTGTCTCAAATGTATTGAAAAAATCACGGAAATTTGTACACTTTTTTTGATATTTAAGTTCAACCACTTCTTTTTTTTGGAAAAAAGATTAGCCCTGAGCTAACATCTGTTGCCAATCCTCCTCTTTTTGCTGAGGAAGACTGGCCCTGAGCTAACATCTGTGTCCATCTTCCTCTACTTTATATGTGGGACACCTGCCACAGCATGGCTTGACAAGTAGTGTGTAGGTCTGTACCTGGGATCTGAACCGGTGAAGCCCAGGCTGCCAAAGCAGAAGGGGCGAATGTAATCACTGCACCACCGGGTTGGCCCCTCAACCACTTCTTAATAAATAAGGTAACATCTAAATATAGTAAGCAATTTTATCCTTACCTTTTTATTTTTTGATTATTTTGTTGAGGTCATAATAGTTTATAACATTGTGAAACTTGTCAGTCGCTGTATATATGTGTCCGTTCACCTCTTATGCCCACCTCCAACCCCGTTCCTCTCTGGTAACCACTAAACTGTTCTCTTTGCCCATGTGTTTGTTTATCTTCCACATATCAATGAAGTCATGTGGTATTTGTCTTTCTCTATCTGGCTTATTTTGCTTAACATAATACCCCCAAGTTTCATCCATGTTGTGGTAAATGGGATGATTTTTTCTGTTTTTGTGGCTGAGCAGTATTCCATTGTATATATGTACCACATCTTTATCCAGTCATCAGTTGTTGGGCACTTGGGTTGCTTCCACAACTTAGCTATTGTGAATAATGCTGAAATGAACATAAGCTGCATAAGTCTCTTTCAATTGTTGATTTCAAGTCTTTTGGATAAATAGCCAGTAGCAGGATAGCTGGGTCATTTGGTTTTTCTACTTTTAATTTTTTGAGAAATCTCCAAACTGTTTTCCATAGTGGCTGCACCACTTTGCATTCCCACCAACAGTGTATGAGGGTTTCCTTTTCTCCACATCCTCTCTGACATTTGTTTTTTGTCTTGGTGATTATAGCCATTCTAATGGGTATAAGGTAATATCTTATTGTAGTTTTGATTTGCATTTCCCTAGTGACTAGTGACGTTGAGCATCTTTTCATGTGCCTGTTGGTCATCTGTAGATCTTCTTTGGAAAAATGTCTGTTCATATGCTCTACCTATTTTTTGATCAGGTTGTTTGTTTTTTTGTTGTTGTGTTTTCTGAGTTCCATATATATTTTGGAGATTAACCCCTTGTCAGAAATATGATTTGCAAATATTGTCTTCCAGTTGGTGGGTTGTCTTTTCATTTTGTTCCTGGTTTCCTTTACACTGCAGAAGCTCTTTAGTCTGATGTAGTGCCATTTGTTAAGATTTTTCTTTTGTTTCTTTGTCTAAGCAGACATGGTATTCGAAAAGATGCTTCTAAGACCTATGTCTAAGACTGTACTGCTTATGGTTTCATGTCTTACTTTCAAGTCTTTAATCTATTTTGAGTTAATTTTTGTGTATGGTTAACGCTAATGGTCTTCTTTCATTCTTTTGAACGTGACTGTCCAGTTTTCCCAACACTGTTTACTGAAGAGACTTTCCTTTCTCCATTGTATGTTCTTGGCTCCTTTTTCGGAGATTAGCTGTCCGTAGATGTGTGGTTTTATTTCTGGGCTTTCAATTCTGTTCCATTGATCTGTGTGTCTGTTTTTGTACTGGTACCATGCTGCTTTGATTACTATAGCTTTGTAGTATATTTTGAGGTCAAAGATTGTGCTATCTCCAGCTTTGTTCCTTTTCTCGGGATTGCTTTAGCAATTTGGGGTCTTTTGTTGCCCCATATAAATTTTAGGATTCTTTGTTGTATTTCCATGGAGAATGTCATTGGGATTCTGATTGGGATTGCATTGAATCTGTTGATTGCTTTGTGTAGTATGGACATTTTATCTATGTTTGTTCTTCCAATCCATGTGCATGGAATCTCTTTCCATTTCTTTATGTCATCAATTTCTTTCAATAAAGTCATGGTTTTCATTGTACAGGTCTTTCACCTGCTTGGTTAAATTTATTCCTAGATATGATATTCTTTTTGTTATCATTGGAAATTAGACTATGTTCTTGAGTTCTCTTTTTGTTAGTTCATTATGAGAGCATAGAAATGCAACTGATTTTTGTAAGTTGATTTTGTACCCAGTAACCTTCCTATAGTTGTTGATTATTTCTAGTGGTTTTCCTGTAGGTTGTTTAGGATTTTCTATGTATAGAATCATGTTGTCTGCAAACAGTGAGATTTTCATTTCTTCCCTGCCAATTTGGACACCTTTTATTTCTTTTTCTTGCCTAGTTGCTCTGGCCAAAACTTCTAGTACCGTGTTGAAGAAGAGCAGCCAGAGTGAGCACCCTTGTCTTGTTCCTGTGCTCAGAGAAATGCCTTCCAATTTTTCACCATTGTCTAAGATGTTGACTGTGGGTTTGTCATATATGGTCTTTATGGTGTTGAGGTACTTTCCTTCTATACCCATTTTATCGAGAGTTTTTACCATAAATGGATGTCAGATCTTGTCAGATTCTTTCTCTGCATCTATTGAGATGATCACATGGTTTTTATTCCTCACTTCGTTAATGTAGTGTATCACATTGATTGATTTGCAAATGTTGAACCTTCCCTGTGTCCCTGGTATAAATCCCAATTGATCATGGTGTTTGATCCTTTTAATGTATTACTGTATTTTGTTGAGGATTTTTGCATCTATGTTTATCAGTGATGTTGGCTTGTAATTTTCCGTCTTGGTGTTGCCCTTTCTGGCTTTGGGATCAGGGTGATGTTGGCCTTGTAGAATGTGTTAAGAAGTATTCCATCTTCTTCAATTTTTTGGAATATTTTGAAAAGCATAGGTATTAAATCTTCTTTGTATGTTTGTTAGAATTCTCCAGAGAAGCTATCTGGTCCTGGACTTTCCTTTTTTGGGAGGTTTTTGATTACTGTTTCAATCTCTTTACCTGTGATTGGTCTATTCAGATTCTCTATTTCTTCTTATTTCAGTTTTGGGAGGTTGTAAGAGTCTAAGAATTTATCTATTTCTTCTAGATTGTCCAATTAGTTGGCATATAGTTTTTCATAATATTCCCTTATAATCCTTTGTATTTCTGTGGTATCCATTGTAATTTCTCCTCTTTCATTTCTAATTTTATTTACTTGAGCATGCTCTCTGTTTTTCTTAGTGAGTCTAGCTCAAGGCTTGTCAATTTCATTTATCTTTTCAAAGAACCAGCTTAGTTTCATTGATCCTGTCTACTATTTTTTTGTGGTTTCTATTTCACTGGTTTCTTCTGCAATTTTTATTATTTCCCACCTTCTGCTGACTTTGCGTTTTATTTATTCTTCTTTTTCTAGTTGTGTTAAGTGTAGTTTAAGATTACTTATTTGATAATTTTCTTCTTTGTTATGGTGGGCCTGTATTGCTTTGAATTTCCCTTAGTACTGCTTTTGCTGGATCCTATATCAGTTGGTATGGTGTATTTTCATTTGTTTCCAGATATTTTTTGATTTCTCCTGTAATTTCTTCATTGATCCATTTGTTGTTCAGTAGCATGTTATTTAGTCACCATATGTTTGTCACTTTCCCAGCTTTTTTCTTATGGTCTGTTTTTGATTCTTATACTTTTTTGATTTTGTAGTATGTTTTGAAGTCCGGGATTGTGCATGATTTTGTTTTGTAGTATGTTTTGAAGTCAGGGATTGTGATGCCTCCAGCTTTGTTCTTTTTTCTCAGGCTTGCTTTAGATTTCAGGGTCCTTTGTTGTCCCCTATGAATTTTAGGTTTCTTTGTTCTATTTCCCTGAAGACTGCCATTTGGATTCTGATTGGGATTGCATTGAATCTGTAGATTTCTTTCGGTAGTATGGACGTTTTAACTATGTTTATTCTTCCAATCCATATGCATGGAATATCTTTCCATTTCTTTATGTCATCATTAATTTTTTTCAGTAATGTCTTATAGTTTTCGTTGTATAAGTCTTTCGCCTCCTTGGTTAAATTTATTCCTAGATATGTTATTCTTTTTGTTTCAATCATAAATGGGGTTGTATTCTTGAGTTCTCTTTCTGTTAGTTCCTATAGAGGACTGCCTTTTCCCCTGTCTCCCCTCACAGTCATGTGCCAGCAGCTGTGTGAAAGTCCCGTGCCCCACACTGCTGACTGCTGCTGCTGCAAGAGGGAGAGGAGATCCACTTACCTCCTTCCACTGTCACCCAGGGGGATCCAGCACCCCTACCTTCAGAAATAGGGCTATATGGATCTCTCAGATGTCTATTGTGTTGTGTGAGTGTCCTGTGTTGGCTTATGAATGTTCTTTTCATTGTATCTTAGTGGAGAGAGGTTACAGGAAGAACTCACTCCACCATGATGCTGATGTCACTCTATCCTTAGCTTTTTAAGTTGAAATATAACCTCCATGCATTAAAGTGAATAAATTATAAGTGTTTAGATTCCTCAATTTTTAAAAAGTGAACATTCCTGTGGAACTATCAAATATATCAAGATGTAGAATATTACCAGCCTCCAGAATATTCCCTTATACTTCTACTCAATCACTAACCCTTCCAGAAATTAATCACTCTTCTAACATCTACTACCATAAAAGGTGAACATTATCCGTATATACTATTCTATTTATGGATTTTTTTTTTTTACTTAACATTATGTCTGTGAGATTCTTCTGTTGTTGTGCATAGTTTTAGTTTGTTCTTTATTGTTTCTGTGTACTATTCCATTGTAGTAGTAATTCTGAATTTGTTCATCCTACTATTTATCTTTTGTAATTTTTGTCATTTCTAGTTTTGGGATGCTATAAATAATGCCTCCTTAAATATTCTTGTATTTATCTTTGATGACATATACGCAGATTTCTGCTGAGTGTGTATCTAGGAATTTAATTGATGAGTCTTAAGTATACATATGTTCATTTTTGTTAGATATTGCTAAATAGTTTCAGTGTTTTTAACAATTTACACTTTCATTAGAAGTGTGTGAATGTTTTCTTTACTCTATATCCCTAATAACACTTGGTATTGTTATTTTTTAATTCAATTTAGGCATTCTAGTACTTTTATAGTGAAATGTATCATAGTTTTGCTAATGACTAAGTATGTTAAGTGTATTTTTATAAGTTTGCTTTTTGATAATGTCTTCTTCTTCTTCTTTTTTGCTATGGAAGAGTCACCCTAAGCTAACATCTGTGCCAATCTTCCTCTATTTTATATATGGTCACCAACACAGCATGGCCACTGAAGGGTAGAATAGGTCTGCATCTAGGAACTGAAGCCAGGCCGCTGAAGTGGAGTGTGCCAAACAACTTAACTACTAGGTCACAGGGCCAGCCCTAGGGTTATGTGTTTTTAATGAGCCTGTCCAATTCATTTGCTCATTTTTATTTTAAATTTAGTTGTCTGTACTTTCATTATTAGTTTGTGCTTACTTTTTTTCTGTATTTTTATGAGTCTTTAGTTGGTTATTCGTATTTAAAATATCTTGTCCTAATCAGTGAATTGCCATTTACTCTTTCAAAATTGTCTTTCAATGAACAGAATTTCTTAGTTTAATAAAGTCCAAATTATCAGTCTTTTCCTTTATAATAAATATTTATCGTGTTCTGTTGAGGAAAGAGTAATCTATTCAAATGTCACTCTTTACATAATATTGCAGAAAATTTATTGTTTCACCTTTAATATTTTGATTTATGATCCATCTAGAATTAGTTTTCTACATGGTGTGAATTAGAAGTTATCTTTTTTCCATGTGGTACAATTATCTTGATACAATTTATTAAGAAGGCCATCATTGTTTTCTTGCATTGAAGCTATTTAGTAATGTAATTCAAGTAATTTGGCATTCTAAAATTCTAGAAATTCTATTTTAATTCCATGTATTTCAGATTATAGAGGCTAAGCAGAGAGTGTGGCTTAACCATTCTCACCTTTTCTTCTATTTTCTTGTAATTTATTCAAAGTTATTTATGTATAGTTTATATTTGTCTCTCTCTGTCTTTCTTTGGCTGGGAAAGATTCACCCTGAGCTAGCGTCTGTTGCCAATCCTCCTCTTTTTCTTTCCTTCCCAAAGCCCTAGTTCATAGTTGTATATATTCTACTTGTAAGTCCTTCCAGTTCTTCTATGTGAGCTGCTGCCACAGCATGGCTTCTGACAGACAAGTGGTGTGGTTCCGTGCCCAGGAACCATACCCAGGCCACCTGAAGCAGAGCACAGTGAACTTTAACCACTAGGCTGTCAGGACTCACTCATTTTCTATTTCTTTTTTACAACATTTGTTTAGTCTTCTGTGCTGGCGTGCTTAGTAAAATGTTGGTTACTTTACGTGAAAAATTATGAAGTCTTTGGATAATATTATCCTGTTCCAGAGGAGACTTTATTTTTTTCTCTGCAGGCAGACAGTATACACACAAATAACCTGGCTCCAACAATGACTGTGAATGCTTGAATGCTCAAGTTTTGTGAAGATTTTTCTATTTCTTATGTGTCCTTTCTCTTCAGGCATAACCCTTTAGCACTATGAAGTATAAAGCTGGGGTGGTTGGAGGGCCTGACTTCCTTTTTTAGGACTTCAGCTGTATCAATTTTTGCCCCAGAACTCTGAGATTTCCAAAACCTTAGCATATATTTTATCCCTCAGCAGCTGCTTTTCTTTGTTGTTTTGACCTTTTACTCTGGGTATGTCCAATCTGGGAATTGGTAAACATCTTTGGAGAGATTATATACAGAAAGCCTGGATCAATTTCCGTGGTTCCATTTCTCCACCTTTCTAACTTCTTAATTCCTGGTTGCTTTGTATCCATGAACTTCAGTAACTGTTGCACCAGCTCAGTGGAAATAACACAAGCTCTAGGCCATACTCTCTGGTCAGGCTCTGTAATCTGAAAGTAAAGTCAGTGTTAGCCTTGGGATAAAAAAGCTAGTTTGAATACAACCTGAATGTACCTTTAAAGGGTCTTTACTCTAAAACTCTGGTACCTTAGTTGCTTTCTGATGCTTTTAATTAGTATTTTTTAATTCATTTGTTGTTTTTATAATTTATAAAAATTTATAGTTTTTTCAGTGAGTTATTATGATGGGGTTTCTCATTATAGCTAGGAATGGAACTCAAGATTAATTTTTTTACCAAGTTATATGGATGGTGATAAAGAAGTAAACAAAAAAATAAAATGCAAGTCTTTTGATTCCTCAACAGTCTAAGTGGTAGATTTATAGAAACTTCTGGGTGGCAGAATTTCAAAAAGTCAACAAGTTCCCTTGACAAAGTGCCATATCAAATTTCCTGCTGTTCAATGAGAAATACTTTTTCCATCTGCAACAAGATCTGGAACATATCCCTTGAGGGTCAAGTGGGGGTTCTTCCTTGAGAATTCATTATATCTTCTATTCTTTTATTCTGTAGAGACCTCTTTACTTCTTACTCCCATTCCCTCATTATTCTGACTCCCTGTTATCATTAATTATATATATTAAACTTTCCTGTTCAAATTATTCTGTTATTTCTCTTTCCTTATTGGACTCTGACTGATACAGGCACATAAATCAGAGTTATGAGGAAGATCCAGATATAAGCAGGAAGGACACAGCTACTCTAAATATAGTTTCAGTGCCCCTGGACCTGAAAAGCTAGTACACAGAGAAGAGAACAAAATGTAGGTCAGATATAAATTCAGAACAGGAATATCAATAATGCAGTCTTGATTCTATGTCAATGGGATAATGCCTAATTAAACTCAGAATTCTTATAACACAGAACTATTCAGAGTTCGACAAAGAGTGACACCATAGTTAGGGTTTATGTAACCTAATCTACACAGGTTAATACTGCAGGATCAGGAAGCTGAGTGGATAAAAACAATAGTATAAAAATAAATGGAATAAAACTTTTGGTGGATATTGCGTAGGCATGCTGTTATGGTGGTTAAAACACTAGGTTTAGAGAAAAATTGTCAGAATTTGAATTCTGGAACTTCTTCTAACTAATGATGGAAATTTGGAAAGTTTTGAAGCCTCCTGGCCCTAAGCTTCTTGAAGTGAAGCTGAAAAAAAAAAACCTGAAGTCTCTTTAGTCATAGGTGTGTAGGGTATGTGTATATACATGAAAAAATTGGAAGGAAAATAGAGAGATAACAAGAGCCAAGGTGGAGAGTTTTCATCTTTATTATCATTATCAGCAGCATCATTGTCATTGGCAGCAGCAGCAGCAATGTCAATATGACCAAATTAATGCTAAAAAGCAGTGAAAGCCAGACAAAAACTACTCAAGGAGCTCTGTGCCTAGGGAGCACATAATCTCCTGATCTTCCAGTCTTTTTAGTGTCTGAAAAGTCTGAGGGAAGGTGTGGAGTCTTTTAGTCAGAATCTAGGTGAGATGGGAGGGGAGCAGGAAACAACTTGAAGACATATTGCTATTCCAGATTTCTCTCAGTATAGTGATCAGAAAAGCAAATGAAACCTTTCCATTGCTTTAAATGTTTTGTTAAGATTTTGTTGTTGTTGTTGTTGTTGTTGTTGAAATATGCTTCTAAAACGGCATTGATCAAAAATTGTACTATTTAAATGATGATGTGTAAGTATCCCAGAGTTCATGTTTTTAACAATAATATCTATATCTCCTTTTGATAAAGCCATACTTGAAAGTATTTTGGTAATTGTATTTAGAATGCTGCTTACCTAGAGGGAGAAAATGTTTGATAGGCACATAAGCAAGTTGGTTCTTTATTTACTTTTGAAATAAATTTACTCTAGGCTAATATGTTGGGATTCTGGGTTACACATTGGTGTGTTATGCATTTTGTGAATATGAATCAGCTTCTGTGTTTTCAGCCCACTCTTTGATACTGAAGAAATTCATATTGTTATCATTAGGATTTAGGACCAAACTGATGACCATGGTGAATTCACCAAGGTTAATACGACTTTAGGGCTTTGTCTGTTTGGATAACCACTCAGCTCTCCCAATAAGTTTTCATTGGAAACATTCTCACTATGACTTCCAAGGTGAAACTGGGTACACTGATAAGATTTTTTTTAGTCCAATTTATTAAACTCTCTTTATAAAGCCACAGATATAAGAAATAACCACTTTTACAAGTTAGAGAGCTACAATAATATATAAACAAATATAGTAAGATAAATTCAGTGAATATGACTTATAAATATTAAAATATCATGTGAGTGCATGTGATAGTCAATAAAACATAAAATATAACCTTGCTCATATTTTAAAAACATGTATCTAGACAATATGATGAATAATCCTCTTATAATTGTATATACTTTACTCCACAGTACAAATTTAACTGTTACTTAAACTTGTATTATTGTTTCTGGGAATTAAAATCTCATGGATTTTACTATTAACCTGGAAAAGTAGGCTTATAAGGCTACGACTTTTTTTCTTTCAATTATAATATTATTGCTTTATATTAATGAGAAACAATTATGTGATAAAAGAATAACCCTAGTCTTGGGAACTAATTTTCTGTAACATTTTTATGGAGTTTGCCATTATTACAGATTTTATAATAGACAATGATTTGGGTCTTTGAAGATCCCTAAACTGTATTTATTAAAGCAATTCATCATTGTAGAATCCAAAAATGTAGAAACACTGAACAACATGTAGTTTTTCATATAATTATACAAGATTTAGTTTTAAAAAGTGAAAATTTGGTACAACAAATGATTAAAGAGAAAAAAACAAGTGTAAATTAAACAAAAGACTTCACTTTCTCCATTAAAAGTAAATTAAGATGTTAGCAAACGATTATCTAAGCCACCCTCCTACGCAGCTCAATCCAGCTGCATCTGTGAGGCAGACAATGTTCAACTGCTTTAATTAGCAGTTTTTGTGAATATCTCAGAGGTTGCAAATTAAAGAGAACATTGAATAGCAGATTCTGTACAGCTTAAAAAGGAAATAACCTAGGGAGAACTCCAAATAGTGATAAAGATTCACAGTAGTAATGGAAGGCAATGATAGGGCACGTTTCAGGAAATTGGAAAAAAAAATGAGAGAAGTACTAAAGTGTCAGACTTGATGTTATAAAAATAAAATTCAGAAAGGATTAGATGGATTTGTCTTCTACGGCTAACGGAAATTTGGAAAAAATATCTATGAGCTCATCAGAAACAGTTTAAACCGTAGTAGTGGCTAATGTGAGGTGATCTGATTCTTGTAATTTTTTATGTATGATATGTTTTAAAAATTTACCAGCTTTAAAGCAAGTGATATTTGCAAGATTTAACTTCTACTCTTCCACACCACCTAATAAATACTACAGCTCAAACTATTTTCTGTAGCATGAAAAATAAAGACTGTGTTCTTAGAAACTTATGTCAGACATAGAAATTTATATCTGGTTATTCAAGTGTTTTTTTTTATTTTTTGTAACGCTTTATGTTTTAGGGCAGCTTTAGGTTCATAGCAAAATTAAAAGGAAGGCACAGAGATTTCCCATAAACCCCCTGCTCCCACACATGCACAGCCTCCCCCATTATCAACATCCCCACCAGAGTGGCACTTTTATTATAATTGATGAAACTACATTGATACATCATTATCATTCAAAGTCCCATAATTTACTTTAGGGGTCACTCTTGGTGTTGTATATTCTCTAGGTTTGGACAAATGTATAATGACGTGTATCCATCATTAGAGTCTAATACATGTATTTTCACTGCCCTAAAATCCTCTGTGCTCCGGCTATTCCTCCTAATCGTTGGACAGTCAGAGTATCTTGAGTGCTGGATATTTTTTTTTAATTAGAATAAGCAATGCTGAAGATATTGTCCTGAAGCAAGAGAATTATTCCAAGTTTGTCTTCAACTTGGAACAATTCTCTTTCTAAAAATCAACTAGCAAGTCAATTTAAAGGACAATGGGATGCATTTAAATAGATACCACTGTGAGTGGTGATTAATTTATTTGACTAGCCTATAAAACTTACCCCAGATTCATTTCATATGTATGTGTATGTATAAATATGTATACATTATGCATGCATATATGTATATGAGTATATGTGTGCATGTGCACATGTATATGTATAAACGTGTATACACTTGTGTGTATATGTATGTGTTTATACATAAACGTGCATGTATACATATTGATCTATATATTTATCCACATTTCCTAACTTCATCCCCTCCAAAATAAAACATAGTTATAAAATTATAAGACTTAAAAATATCAGAGTAGAAGTCTTGCTTTCTTGAGGTCAAGAGAAGTTTGACATACTTTGTTTTAGAATATTCATAAACTACGTTTTAACAAATAAAGAGATGCATAGACATGTAGCTACTAAGCCGTTATTGAACCATTCCAAAGGAACAATTAATAAAACCTGTTGAATAGATTTCTGTTTTGTTTTTTCTACATGCCGATTTATATAGCCAAGTTAGTTTTATCTCATTATTGCAAACCATGCCCCACAAGTAGAAGGACCCACAACGAAGAATATACAACTATGTACCAGGGGGCTTTGGGGAGAAAAAAGAAAAAAAACAAGATCTTTAAAAAAAAAAAGTCTAATTAAAAAAAAAAGAAAACCAAGCCATTTCAATATATTTCCTCATATATCCTGCAAATGTTAACTATGCACAAATATCAAGCAAGATGTTGGCTACAGAAAGATGAAGATGGCATTTCCTCACATTTAAAGGTCATATAGTTTACAGAGAATCTAGTATGGTTCTATTATTGTGCCTTAGAAGGCATAGTCATGTGCTTATTCAGGTTTATTACAAAAATTTAGAATTTTATATCGATTATTATTTTCATCTAATACACATGTATAATTCACTAATATTCAACAGAATACTAATTAAGGCTCTTAAAACTATGTTAATAATAATAGTATGTAAGATAGGGATAATTTTAGTTATCCACTCATTATTCAACCAATATTTATCCAGTGCAAGAACTGGATATATATCAGTTCAAAAATACATAAGGTAAAGTTTTCTTCCCTTGTGAAACATGCATTCTAGTAAGGGGAGACAGACAATAAATGATTAAATTTTATAGTATGTTATGACGTTATAAATGCCACAACATTAAAATGTGATTAGGGCTAACCAGTGTGGGGAAAAGGGCAGGAAGTAGTTTTTAAAAATGATCATGATACTAATACTTACCTACTGAGAGCAAAGTGAGGGGAGGGAGTAGAAGGTAGAAAGGTAAGAGGTAATGTGGGTGGGGTGGGGCAGATAACGTAGTGCTTTATGGACCATTATAAGGACTGTGATTTTTCACCGAATAAAATTGGGAAGTAACTGAAGCGTGACAGCAGAGAAGTTTTATAATTCAAATTTCATTTGCAAAGGATCTCTGTGTTAAGAATAGATAGAAGTATAAGCGGTAAGACCAGTTAAGAAGCAATTTAGCAGGACCTTCTTGGTGGTGTATTGATTAAGTTCACATGGTCCACTTTGGTGGCCCAGGGTTTGCAGGATCAGAGCGCCTGTGTAGACCTACACACCACACATCAAACCATGCTATGGCAACATCCCATATACAAAATAGGGAAAGATTGGCACAGATGTTAGCTCAGGGCCAATCTTCCTCACAAAAAAAGAGAAGAAGAAGAAGGAGAAGAAGAAGGAGAAGGAGGAGAAGGAGGAGATGAAAGAGAAGATGGAGAAGAAGAAGAAATTAAAAACAAAGAAGTAATATAGCACTCCAGCGCAAGAAAATTAGAGCATGGACAGGGGAGTGAAGAGTGGCCAGATTCTGGATACACGTTGAATTCAGGCGTTTCTACAGGTTTGATGTACCCTGTGAGAGAAATGGAGCAATCAATGATGGATAGGGTAGGTTGAGGAACATCAGGTGTTCTATTTTTGGCGGGTTAGGCTTAGGAAACTATTAAACATCCAAGTGGAGATAGCAAGTTGGCAGATGATCATACAAGGGAAATGTCCGGGTCAGAAGCTTCCCCCAAGTTTCTTATGTCATTAGCAGATGTCTCACTTATGCTCATGAAGAATTCCAGTCAGCCACCAGATTGCACCTAAAATCCACTGACTTGTCTCTTGCTCTTCCTTACACCTGCGCTTATCAGGTATCACTGTTATTGCTCCTAGATGTGGCCGTCCTGGTAGGCATTGTGCTTCCTTCCAAAGGATAGTGCTTTTCTGAGGGGCACAATCATCTTCCATTTCAACTGCTGAGTGCAAGCCTCTGTGATAGTCATGAAGTGTAATCCTCTATTGCAAAGGGAAGGAATGACACTTTCTCCTGTGTATGTGTGTATGAAAATGTGTGTGTGATGACTTTAAATTCACTAAAATATTTCTTAGGCAATAAAAATGTATTGTGTTCAATTTAGGAATAAAATGTCTACTGCATTTATATCGAACTGTAAGGATTGACTACTAAGAGTCAAATCCTCTAAAGGGGATGAAGAATAGGATGTTTCACACAATATTTTGGTGGGAAAGAAATTTCAAGTTTGACAGACAAAATCACGATAAATATAAGCTATTGATATTTGTATTCCTATTTTCTTTATTACTGAATAATTTGACCTGTTAAATAACCAAAGATATTCCAAGATGGGCAGTATTTTCTTATCCTCAACTGATATAAATTCTGTTATTAACTTATTAATCTAACTATAATGCTTGCAATAAAGAATGCAATAAATTAGATTATTCTAAATAAATATAATGGATTTATAGCCATGTTTTCTTCTATCATTCTAAGAATGAAAAACAATGCTTATTAAAGGGTTAACACTTCTCAATTACCTATCATTTGTTACTTGATTCAACAATGCTGAGCAGATGTTTATAGAATACAAATAGTGTTTTTGAACTTTCTCAACTGATTCAAATAGGGACTAAAAGGAACAAAAAGTTGGCAGATGTTAGGATCTGCTCCCCACTCTCTTCTGTTTCTATGACCATATTTGGTCCAATTTTGAGGGCACTGGCCTGTTACAGGATTCAGAGGCCCCCTATCCACTGCTTTGGGCCTTAAAGTTTCCTCATCTGTAAAATAGGCTTTTAGGGCATCAATGAGAATGAAATAACTTGATTATATATATTGTATTTAGAATAGTGAGTGCCACATATTAAGAGAGTTTTTAGGATTATATTATCATTCACTGTCATATAGTCATTCAGATAGATTTTGTTCATTTCTGGTAAGATTAAATGAAATAATTCAGGCTAATTATTTTTAAAGATAATTAGAAACCTTTTCTAAAAGGAATCAGACCTTTTGTGGGCATTTAAAAATGTATCTTTAACAGACTGCAACATTGATTTAACCATGTAAATACTTAAAGATGAAATAAACTTTGTTTACTAGAGATTTTTATAATTATATGTATATAATAGAGATGATATTCTGTTAGCTTTTAAATTTAACTTTATATTCCCAGATTAATGTGTTTGTGTGTTTTTCTTTTTAGTTTGAAATAACTTCAAGCCTACAAATAGTCCTGAGAATTATCAAAGTAAGTTTTTATTTTCCTGAACCATTTGAGAATGAGTTGCTGACATAATGGCCAGGGAAAATAATAAAAAAAAAACATTGATAGATAAATTACTACTAACAGGTACTCAAACCTCATCAAGTTTTACGGATTGTCCCAAAAAAGTCCATTAGAGAAAAAGGATCCAATCAAGGATAGAATATTGTATTTATTTTCATCTCATTAGTCTCTCTGGTTACTCAAAAAAATTAGTGAATACACCCCTCAAGTACACAACATATACTTGAGTTCTTATTATTTATAAGACTGAGAAATATAGATTAACAAAGCAGAAGGAAAGATTCATAAATCCATGTGTTGAAATAAAAATTATTTTTCACTATTAGGGGTATTATATTAATATTCAGAGGACTATGTAATAAAATAGTGGTTGAGGCAAAAAAGGGAAATAAAAAACATTTCATCATAATACAAAGAAAAATACTTAAGTAATTAGTGTTCATCTAATATTTTGAAAATTGTGTTAGATTTATCAAAAAATAATGGTAACTCATAAAATGAGAATATAATGCCATGTAAGAATGCCATATAAGAAACAACAATTTTCCAGTGATTTTGCAGGATTTTTACTTCTTCAAATGGCTGATTGTTATATAAGCAATTTTCTAAAACGTGAAATTTAAGTCATTGAAGTTGTTTTTCATCTGACATTTTTTACTTAATGGAAATAGCCTTAATGTACCTTCCATTACCTATAGATGCATCCTGAATCCGAATGTGTTATATAAGTAAATGTGGCAAAGGTGGAAATTTTCCAGGAATCTCCAGGGTTTCTCATTTATACTATCTACTATAGACAGATCTAAGCAAAACCACCCCTTTCTTTCAAATGATAGTTTCTGTATTAAAATAGACCTGATGACCTAATACAGAATGGTTCATGTGCTTAAAATGTATGACTATGTTTTTGAAAAAGACTCCAACCAAATTAGATGAATGAACTTGGTTTTATTTGGGAAATAAAAGCTAAATTTTATCTTCTGATATTTTTCAGATCTTTATCACTGTTTTGAAGTGTCATTTGCTTAGAATTTAGACTATTTCACGTTATATAGCATATATTTTATTCTCAATTTCTAATAGAACTATTTTGTTCATAAAATGAAGAAATAAGTTTATTAAAGTCTTATTTTTCAGATACAGAATTGACTTTTTCTGTATTAGCTTCTTTATTAAAAATGTAGTCTGTTGAAAGATAAACTGAGGCATATTAAAATTTTGAAGAGTTTGAGAGACAATCTATTCGAATTTGCAGGGCAGGACCAAAATGAAAGTGGTTATTGGCTCTTCCTACAGGAGCTAGGGAAAAGACTTACATAGAAAAAGTATAGAAGCCAAGAAAGGAAATTTTTGATTTGC
Organism: Equus caballus; assembly: GCF_041296265.1. NCBI lineage: Eukaryota > Metazoa > Chordata > Mammalia > Perissodactyla > Equidae > Equus > Equus caballus. The sequence goes on from NC_091686.1 coordinate 97,502,290, forward strand.
CATGGCTTAAAGCCTAGTTGGTTATTTGAGACTAGCTGTCCTCAGCGTTTTGGTTTTGTAACCTTGGGGCATTTACAGACTTAGATTTTTATTGGTTTATGTAGGCTGCCACCACAATAGAGTCATCTCAGTTTAATGACCTCCTTGTTTAATTAATTTAACAAGTCTAACAATTTCGTCAGTTTGGCACTCAACTTTCAGTGTGATAAATTGCACATCTAAGAGTTATCCATTTGAAGAACTTGAATTTTAGATGTTTTGACAACTGTCCATATATGTTATAATCTGAAATCCATGTCAATTCTTCACCCCTATTAAAAACGAGTTAAGGGCCAGCCTGGTGGCATAGTGGTTGAGTTCATCCGCTCTGCTTTGGCTGCCCAGGGTTCACTGTTTCAGTTCCTGGGCTCAGACCTATACACCACTCATCAAGCCATGCTGTGGCAGCATCCCACAAAGAAGAGCTGGAAGTGCTTACAACTCGGATATACACCTACATCCTGGGGCTTTGCAGAGAAAAAAAAAAAGAGGAAGATTAGCAACAGATGTTAGCTCAGCACCAGTCTTCTTCACCAAAAAAAAGCATATCTTTAAAAGAACAAAAATAAAAACGAATAAAACCAGACTAGAGTTTCTTAACTCCCATATGATGAGATACTTGGGTTTACATTATGTATATTCCCCAAAATTTGAAGAATAAGAAATCCCTTACAGTTTAAACACCTTGTACTAAGGGATAGATCAAGTTATACAGGAGGTAAAAATAAAAGACTTTGGTTATTGGATTAAAATGTGTCTGTAAAATAGATGTAGCAACATAATTACTCACTTGCCATATCTCAAAATACAAGAATAAAAAAAGACTCAGAATGTCAATATGAGTGTTACTACTACTACTGTTATTACTGAAAATAATTTAATGTTTTTGTAATTCTTTCTTATTGTATATACCATGAGCTATAGGAAACCAAATTATTGTGTTTTAAAATCAATTGTGATACATTCTCTCCATGTGATTATGCCACCAACTAATTACACAGATTTGTTTTCTTTAAGAGATTTCAATTTTTAGAGATTTCTTTGACATTTAACTTCATTGTATAATTATACAATTTACATGGTTCTAAAGTCAAGTCCGTAAAACAAGATTTCCATGAGTGTTCTTACTTTTGTAGATTTGCCAGTATTTCTTTGGGACAGAGACTTAGAGGTAACATTTATGGATCACATGGTGCATGTAATTTTGGGAAGACAGTGCAAAATCTCCTTCCATAGGTTTTTCTCACTTTTTATTCTCCTCAGAAATGTATAAGATAGCCAGATCGCCAGTGGCCTTGTCAGTAGAGTACGTTTTCATACATTTGTATCATTCCAATTTGATAAAAGAAAAATGATAACTTAGTATCAGTCATTTTGGCCACTATAACAGACATTTTGGCCACTATAACAGAATACAATAGTCTGAGTGGCTTAAACATTTTTTTTCTTACAGCCCTGGAGGCTGGAAGTCTAAGATCAAGGCTGTTGGCTTCCTAGTGAGAGTCCCTCTTCCTGGTTTGCAGAGGGATGCCTTCTCACTGTATCTTCACCTAGCAAAGAGAGAAAAGTCTGTCTCATCCTGTTTTTATAAACGCATTAATCCCATCAGGAAGGCCCCACCATTATGACCTAATCTAACCCTAATTACCTCCCAAAGGCCACCTTCTAAAACTAGCCCCTTAGGGATTATGGTTCAAGCATATGAATTTTGAGGGGATACAGACAAGCAGTCTGTAACCCTCAGTGTAGTTTTAATTTGCAATGTCCTTATTATGAGAGAGGATGAACATTTTTCATATGGCTTATTGATTTCTTTTTTGTCCTGTGAAATGACTGTTTAAATATCTAGGCTAATTTTGTAAACTTTTATTGGTCTTTTCTCTCTCTATTCTGGAAATATATATGTATGTATACATGAAATAAGTTGAAATTATTTTTCCAGTTTATCTTTTGTCATTTATTTGTGATATTTTATTTTGTCACGTCTTTTATTATTTTTTTAATCAACATAAAAATAAAATGGCTAAATCTTTACCATATAAGCCACAAAATCACTGTATTGTCTAGTTGTATTTCAATGGCTTCCAATATGAACAAAAAGCTTTTAAGTCTACAGTCAGGTAATAACTACCTATTTCAAGTTGGAAAACCTCATTGCATGGTAAACTCTCTCACTGATGCCCGTGGGAAATTAAGTTACCAGACACTTTAGAAATAGGTATAGCTTGGATTGTTCAGATGAAACTATTTGCCCAAAAATATCTCCCAAGGGTTTAAATGAAACTCCTTCACCAGCATTTGTTAAGACTCTCACACTGTCTCCCAGGAGAGGAGACCACAAGGAGCTGAAAGAAAAGATAGGGCTGTGTAAGGCAGGATCGTTTTTCTTTTTAAACAGTTCACTTTCAAATACTCTAAAAAATTAAAGATGGGACTAGATATTTATTTCAAAATCAGCACTTTCATAGTCGCATAATTTCTTCTTCATCAACTGGAATTTAAAATGAGACACAAAGTGCATGTGCTTTTAATAAAACATGACAGGCATCTTACTGTCAAGTTCTATAACGTTTCCTGATGATTTCACTGAGTTGAAGATGACAACTTTTACTTTTAAGGATGTACACCAACACTCAATGTTTTCAAATACTTTTTATTATTTTGTAACTAATTGCAAAACTTGGCACTTTGAAATTGACACATTTTTGAAAACAAATTTGATAAAAAATCTGTATAACAGTAGCAGGAGAAATGGTTGACTTTTATTGAATTCCAGTCACTATGTTAAACGTATTAAGATACTGTTTAATTTCATTCTTATAAAAATAATGCGTGGTACGTATAATTATTCTCACTTTACAAATGAGAAAACTAAGATTTGTAAGAGTTAGGTAAAATTCTCAGTATTACATAGCTAATTAATGGCAGCTTGAAATTGAACCAGGGCTATCTCCAGAGATCACCCTCTTTAATTCCTAAATTTCAGTTGTTTTGATTTTATTAGGAAAGGTAAATGATACGTTTCATGATGAAGTAATGCCTACTACCACAGTAGTGACTCAAAGTTATTTTTTCTTTCCTTAATTCCATCACAACCTGACTCAGCAGAGTGTTGTAGCCAGGTGTAATAAAAACAGACATTGATGTGACAGACGTAGACAGGAAAGGACTCAGGAACTTTCCTCGTTTCTGAAAAGGTCAGGTGTCAGGGGACCTGGCCCGGATATAGGTAGTCAGAGAAATTTGAGGCAGGCATACTGAGCTTGTTATACAACAGAAGACAAGCAAAACAAAAAATTAGAGAATTGACTGAGCTGTTATGACATATTCTCCAGAAGAAATTGAATTTATTTTACAGTATGTAAATATATGTCTATAATATTTTATAAATAAGTAAATTGCTAATTTACAAATATTTTAATTTATGTTAATATAACAAATATAGAAATACATTCATTTTATATTACATAAATAATTATCAATACATATATAAGAATTTTATAAATCAATATACTGCAATTTAGATTTGTAAAGCCATTTTTTTAATAATTTGTAGGAAATACAAACCAGCCTTTCAGAATCTGGATAAACTATGAAATCCTGCATTATACAGAATGTCAAACAGACATAAAAGCCAGCAGAGCATCAACTGTGGAGCTTAGGAATCATCTCAGAAAGAAGTTTACAATGAAAATCTTGCTGAGTCCAGAGTCTGAAAGAACTGAAGACTACGGTCGTTTTGACCACAGGAGGAGTCATTGTCTGAGCCAAAGGACCATGGGGGCAACTTTGAACCAGGATAAGTGCGAAAGTTGACTAATACTCAAACTGATGAGGGTAAGAATGTGCCTATCTTTTTTTTTCTTTTATTATACTTTCAAAACGTAACACAGCACCTGGCTCAGAGTGGACCCTCCACGAATATTACTGAATAAATTACTCTCTCAGGCAGATACACCTTTCACCAAGGACTATGGTGGATTAAAAGAGAGACTATAGATGTGAAACCAAAAGAACTTGAAATCAAGGCACGCATTAGTATTTACTAACTTTGTAACAGTCAAAAAATTGTATAATATGCTTCAGCCTCTTTATCCGAAATAATTCTTACCTTTCATTGCTCTAAAGATTGAATGGGAAAATTTAAGAAAATACATAATTAGAAAAAATATCAATTCCTGTTTGAAGTCATCTGCTCACAAAAAAAAATGAAAACAAAAACAGTTTTAAATTCTTATAATCAAGTGTTAATATCAGAGCTTCTTTTAGTTCTTTCAACATCACTGATCTTTTTGTCCCTATTTGTCATGGTCTTTATGTTTTCTTTTGGGAGGGGTGGAATTCATTAATCTGAAATATTCTTTTTCCACTCAATTGACCTTAAGTTGCTAAAGAGTATATTTTAAGTTAGATGTAAAGAACTTCTTGTATTTTTTTATTAGAATGAGTTAAATATCTTAAACAATTTCTATTACCTGTGACATTACTGAAGATACAAAATTCTTTACCATATCAACAGATAGCATAACTTCTGAAGATACAGCTAACTTGTGGTTTAGATTATGCTATGATCTGAATGTTTGTGTTTCCCCAAAATTCACGTTGAAATCCTAACCTCCAAAGGTGAAGTTTTAGTAGATGGGGCCTTTGGGAGATGATTAGGTCAGAGGATGGAGCCCTCATGCAATTGCTTGTATTATGATAGAGCTCCCTAGCTGCTTTCACCACTGCGGGTACAACAAGAAGTCTGCAACTCAGAAGAGGGCCATCACCTGACCATGTCGGCACCCTGATCTTGGACTTCCCAGCCCCCAGAACAGTAAGAAATAAATTTGTTAATTATAAGCTATCCAGTCTGCGGCATTTTATTATAGCAGCTCAAATAGGTTAAGACAACTAGGAATTCCAGTCATCCTCATAATAATTTTCATTTAGGCAATAATGTTAAAAATGGGTCTTGGCTTTCTCACTCCTTATTACTCACTAAAATTAATTCAAATAAAAACATAGCAGTGGAAAAACTTTGGAATTGTCAATCTAATTTGGTCATTTGACTTTAGCTTGCTTGGATTCACATCTTTATTTGAAGAAAATCCACTGAGTAGTTCAGACTTTTATACTTTTGCTAAATGACAGCCTAAATGTAATAAGTAAACTTTTAAGAAATTTACAATTGGATAAATGCATCTCTGCAATTAACACTACGGTTTTTCCCTGTCTTATGAGTCAGCATCCATTCAACACAGATGAAAGGTTCCTATTTCAAAACACATTGTCGATTGGAGTAAAACGATAAAGCGTTTTAGTTGCTTTAGTGTTTGAAAACATTACTAAAACTAGACCTTTCTCATATTTGCGTTTCCAATTATCTAATGTACCATTTCTATTGAGGACTTTATACCCCTTGATTGTTTTATAATTTATGTGCTATATTTACAGAATTCAGTTTTCAACTTCATTAATTTGCATATATTCCCATAACTTGAATAAATATCATGATCTATAGTTTTCTGTTCCTTTTTTTGCTAATTGCATATATCAAATGTTGAGTTAAGCATTTCTAACTAAATCATATTTCTTGTTTAAGAATGGTATTAGAATTTATATTTCAGTACCAATTATTAGTAATAAAATTTTGGGATAATAGGGCTACAAAACCAAAATGGAGAACATTAACAAAGAAACTATTTGATAACATCCAAAAATTTTAATTTATTGCCTGAATTATCTATAATCTCTGATGAGTTCCATGATAAATAAAAATTATAGTTTTGTATTCATGATTTAGTAGCCTTTTTCTCATCTAGGCTGTGATATTGGTAATAGCAAAAATGATAGTTCTTAAAATGACTTATCACTCTCAAATCTTTTAGCTGCATTTACCTCATTCGTTTCTTCCTCCTGCCAGCTTCCCAGAGGTGAAAACATTCTTGCAGTCTTGATTAAGGAATGCAGATCTTTACACAATGGTTACTTTAAATGTTTCGACTGCAAGAAACAGAATTTTCAAACTCAAAATTGCTTATGCTATAGAAAAAATTTATCTCAATGAGAAATCCAAAATCATGCTGAGTGCTAGGTATGGTGCAACATATTTCCTTCTTTTTTTGTCCTCATAAATATGCCCTTCATCCAAATTGTCCAGATTGCCTCTTCAGCTATGAGCGGCATTCCCCCCGGCCCCAACAAACGTGATATCACCACTTGTGCCTCTTAACAATTATTTTTGGAACTTTAAAATATTAAACATTTCAGATATATCATACTTCTCTCTATTTGGTGGGATTTTCAGATATTGGTTGAGGGAAGGAGGCAGCCACCTGTGTTTTTTGCAATTTTGGGGGGAAACTGGGATGTTTGGATTTTTTGGAGATTGAGTTTAAGATAGCAATAGTTTGTGATAATGAATCTACACATTGGTAAGAAAGTTTATCTCTACCTCACTGTAGAACTTTTTATTTTGCTAAATAGAGGTTGATTAATAATTTTGATTAATTCTCTATGGTAATTTTACATGACATTTTAAGATTATATTTTAAGATATAGTTTTTCGATTACTTTCTTTCTATTACAAAGTATTTATTAAACATTCAGCTATGTGGATGAATCTTTATTTTGCTAATACTCTACAGATTAATTTTTAAGTTGTTTTCAATATTATGTTATTAGAAACAATGCTCCAATTTAATACATGTGTATGTGTGTAGAATTCTATTCTGTGAATTCTAGGAAGTAATGCAATCAAGTCAAAGGGTGTACTATTTAAAAAATTTCAGAGTTTTTCCCAGTTGTTTTTGATATAGGTTATATTAGTTACATGCTAATGAATAATCATAAGATGACCTGTTTCTCCATCATTTTATGAATGAAATGTGCTTGGAAATTGGTCCATCTGATAAGTGGGAAAAATATCAGAGTAGAATATTGATTTATGTTTTTCTTATTTTTTTATTTCTTTTTGTTGTTGGTGGTACGGTAGATTCACCCTGAGCTAACATCTGTTGCCAATCTTCCTCTTTTTTTGCTTGAGGAAAATTAGCCCTGAGCTCACATCTGAACCAATCTTCCTCTATTTTGTATGTGGGTCCCCACCACAGCAAGGCTGATGGGTGGAATAAGTCTGTACCTGGGATCAAAGCTGTGAACTGGGCCACCAAAGCAGAGTGCACAGAACTTTAACCAGTCAGCCATGGAGCTGCCCCTTGGTCTTAAGTATTTTATAAAAAATCAGCAGCTAGTATAGCATAGCAACTAAGAGCATTTAATCACAGCCAGAATACCTGCTTCAAGTCTTATTTCCTCCATATTCCAGCTGTATAATCTTAGATTTGGGACCTGCCCTGGTGGGGCAGCAGTTAAGTTCTCACTTTCCGCTTTGGTTGCCCGGGTTCACTGGTTCGGATTCTGGGTGCGGACGTGGCACTGCATGGCAAGCCATGCTGTGGGAGGCGTCCCACATATAAAGTAGAGGAAGATGGGCATGGATGTTAGCTCAGGGCCAGTCTTCCTCAGCAAAAAGAGGAGGATTGGCAGCAGATGTTAGCTCAGGGCTAATCTTCCTTAAAAAAAACGCAAAAACAACAACAACAACAAAATCTTGGATTCAACTCCCTGTCCCCGAGGGGGTTAGCATGAAGAGAATATATCTATGCCCTGAGTGAGGAAGGCCTCCTCACCTCTCCCATGTTCCCTCCTTACTCTCCAGGATCTTGGCCTCTGTATTTGTCTGCCTCAATAGTTCTCCAGGCCCATCAACCAGGTATTTGACATTGTTTGTTTTGTTTTTGAGCTTTTCTAATTGTGATTGCTTTGGCCTATTGCAAGCTACTTCAGAGAACTAAACTCTATTGCCCTTTAAACTGATCATTAATATAGACGTATTTACAGTGGTAACACATGCTTAAAATTGCAATATCATACCTCAGCAATAATCATTGCAGGATAGTCCTGTTCATCTCTTTTTTTAATGGAATTTTGTCAGAAGACCACAAAAGCTCCCAATATTACCTTTGACTAAGATAATTTCAAATTAATGTACCTTTCACAAAATTTATTTAAATAAACTAGCTGACAAAGTGTCTGTTAACATGAGAGACTTGTAAGGAATTAAGTGAAAGATGACTTCTCCATTTCTCAGAGATGACTTTTTTTGGGGAAAAACATCCTGCCTTATGTTAATGTACATATGATTTATTTCACTTATCAATAGATGAATGTTCCAACCTGAGCAAATAAAGTTTTGGCCTATAAAGAGTGTCTAATAAAAATAAAAAGAAAATCAAATTAACAAACACAAATACGAGCAGAATTTTCTTCTAGATTTTACGTTATAGTCACATATTTGTAAAATTAAAAGAAAAAATTTCACAGAGATGCATTCTTGTGAGAAGCCTTGATTCAGTGATATAGTACTGAAATTGAAATAAGGTCCCTCTACTGAGGAAAAGACAGTTCAAGTCTAACTTATCAAAATCAACTTGGGAACTAACAAAAATTCTCAGAAGAGCCTTGAGAGAATAGTATATGCTTTTATGAAAGATGGCCTTAAAATCTTTGCTTGCTAAGATAATGCAAAACAATATATGCAAAATAATGTAATATCTTATTGATCATAGGACCAGATTTTAGCAAAACTTTCTCACTGTAAAAGCAAAGAATCTATCTAACAGAAAATTTTCTCTTTCTGATTCAATTAAATAAGTTTTAGAATTTGGATACTATGACTATTTGAATGTGAAATAAATGGAAGTCTTTGTCGTTGACTAGCCAGTTACAAAGTTGGCCAGAATTTAAGCATCCAAATTAAATTTCTATTCATCACTATGTTCTCTCTGGGAGAGTATATATCTGCTCCATTGATATTGGAACACAAAGTAAATCTGAAATTCCTTTCCTTTTTTGGAAAAAAAAAGAAGTCTCCCCAAATTATGACAAAGTGTCTGGCACATTGTGGAATTTTCTTAGATATTTTTAAAACTAATATGAGTTAATTTTTTGGATATCCTCATTTTTAGAAATATTCGTTTGAAGGTATATTTGAGTTGTTTTTTTAAAACAGACCAAACTAATTAAAGGCCAAGTTCAATGAATTAAGTGCATGATTATGATTTGTGGAACTTGGGTCAAAAGTGAAATAGGCTTTGGGGCCAGCCTGGTGGTGTAGAAGGTAAGTTGGTGCACACCAACTTCCCTGGCCCAGGGTTTGCAGGTTTGGTTCCCGGATGCAGACCGAGCACTGCTCATCGGGCTGTGCTGTGGCAGCATCCCACATAAAATAGAGGAAGATTGACAAGGATGTTAGCTCAGTGACAATCTTCCTCAAGCAAAAAGAGGAAGATTGGCAACAGATGTTAGCTCAGTGCCAATCTTCCTCATACACACACACACAAAAGTGAGATAGGCTTATAAAATTAAAACATTTTCTTGTAGGGTCCAGCCCTGTGGCCAAGTGGTTAAGTTCACGCGCTCCACTCGGGCAACCCAAGGATTCGCGAGTTCGGATCCTGGGTGCAGACATGGCACCGTTCATCAGCTCATGTTTAGGCAGCATCCCACATAGCACAACCAGAGGCACTCACAACTAGAATATACAACTATGTACTTGGGCTTTGGAGAGAAGAAGAAAAGAAAAGAAGATTGGCAACAGATGTTAGCACAGGTGTCAATCTTTAAAAAAAAAATAAATTTCTTGTATATTTGTTCCCTGAAATGACTCTAGGGCAGATTATTTATCATAAGAGCTATAGATGAATTCACTGAGAAAATTATATTTTAGACACTTAAAAAGTGGTTAATGAAATACTGTATTTTACTTTCATATGAAACTTAAAAAGCTTTGAAAAAAATACATTGGCAGGGGCTGGCCCCGTGGCCGAGTGGTTAAGTTCGTGCGCTCCGCTGCAGGCGGCCCAGTGTTTCGTCGGTTCGAATCCTGGGCGCGGACATGGCACTGCTCGTCAGACCACGCTGAGGCAGCGTCCAACATGCCACAACTAGAGGAACCCACAATGAAGAATACACAACTATGTACCGGGGGGCTTTGGGGAGAAAAAGGAAAAAATAAAATAAAATCTTTATAAAAAAAAAAAATACATTGGCAAATAGGTGTTCATCTCTCTTTCTTTCATGGCCAATAAAAAATAAAGAAATGATCATTTATTGATAATTATAGGCTTACATGTGAATGCAGTACCATCTCCTCTACTCAAGGCAATGATCTTGGGTTAGTTTACCTTCTGTTCAGTACGCTGAAATGTATAAAAAGCCTTCTATTTTAACCAATGGGAAAAAAGTATTGCAACCCAGTCAGTGATCTAGATTTCTTATAGGACCAATTTCTTTCCTAGTGTAAGTCCCCTCGTTAGATCTGTAGAAAAATCACAAGAAATGATAGGAAAGGAGGACTGCCTCTGTAGCAGGCACTGCGTTGAGTTCGGTAACCACTCTGTCCCTGGACAAATGACCTGTGTTCCTAGAACTTGCTTGTTTTCCTCTCACAAAGCTCCTTGGTCTTTAATTTGCTGATTGGTTTGTTTATTCATCATCCTAGAGTCTCAGTTCTTGATTATGGAACCTGGGCAAGGTCAAGTTAAAATGACTGTCCCAAGATGACAAGAGAGTTTAATCTTCCAAAACTGGCTGGATGGAGGGATATCAGGTAATAAGAGTGTCAGAATCGTGTGCTTTCTCCCACAGAAAGTCCTCAAGGTCAGAGGATCTCTGATGGGAGCAAATGTTCTTCAAGTACTGTGATCTTGGGAGCCATAGTAATTGTTCAGTTACTTGGCATGGAAGTCATAATTGTCATGGACAAAAGAAGCACCAATTTCAAGTGGACCATAAAAATGCAGGCAAGAGTAACAACGTTTTAATTTGTCTTTGGGAGAAATTTACCCCTTGTAAGCAAGTTGGAAAGAAGAGTTAGGAGATTTAATTTTCCTGAAACTGATTTTGCATAATAAACAAACAAACAAAAGATAATGTTTGTTTTAGGTTATGTTTTGTGTGGTAATGGGGATTTGGGGGAGACTAAATTCCAATCAAGCTACATTTCAGTAAAGCCACTTTTGGGCAATGTCTTAAAATTTTCCATAGTACAATGAAGATCAAAGTTGTTTACCCAAGTCTCTGGTTTGCTTACTCCTTTCTTTTCTCTTTTTCTTTCTTTTTCCTCTTCTTTTATTTTTCATCTTCGAAAAAGAGAGAAAAATCCTCCCCTGCCAGCAGTGGATGAAGTTATATGTCCTATAATCCTAGCAGGTGGTAGTTGAACCACATCAAATTTGGTTTATAAATATAACAATGCGACTTTTTGTGTGTGCGTGTGAGGAAGATTGTCCCTGAGCTAACATCTATGCCAGTCTTCCTCTATTTTGTACTTGGGATGCGGTCTCAGCATGGCTTGATGAGTGTTGTATAGGTCCACGCCCAGGATCAGAACCTGTGAACCCTGGGCCACTGAAGCAGAGCATGTGAACTTAACTACTACGCAGCCAGGCCAGCCCCAATGTGACAGTTTTTATGCTTAAGTGTATTGAAGAAATCTGATGGGCAGATGCCTAACTTGAATTTATCTATTTGTTTAAATCTTCAAGTTCTAGAAACAAATCCCATAAGAAATTGTTTTGGTATCCTGATAGCCAGATAAAAAACAACATCTAAGACTTTTAAATACCTAATCTGTACAACTGAGTGAAAAAGTTTAACTAAAACAAGGTATATAGAAAAAACAAGGTCAAGTTGTAGGTGATTTTCAAAAAAAGAAAAATCAAACAAGAATGCTATCAGTATTCCACTCTTCTAGCCATTTACCTACCTACTCATACAGGCTCAAATTTCCAAAGGCTCTGCAAACTATCCTCTGTGTATATATAAATTTTTGTAAACAATCAAGTTAATTATGGAAATGTGATGTTCATTTTCAGAAATCATTTGTGCTTGACTGTGATTCTATTTCCAAATCCTCTCCAATGTACTTATCAATTGCAGCTAGAAAATAGATTTGAGTCCACAACACCCAGGTGAAAATTGAATTAGGGATTATATATTCAATTGTAGCTCACTTATGCTCAAAGGTAAGCTAACATTCTGAATTAATTTGTGCCTCAGGTTTTGGGGAAGCAAATCCTTTCTATGAAAACATCCAGCATTTTAATTCAACTAATTTACACTTAAAGTTGACCTCTTCTAATATATCAAAATTAAAGTTCACACAACCATGCTTTTTAAAATCAGAAAGGAAGAAAAGTAAGCATCTATTTGGACAATGAGTTATTGTGTGAAAACCTAGAAAGATATGATTAATTTCATACCTAAAAGGATATAGAGTGAAACAAATAATTAATTTTCCATTATCAGACAAACTGAGAACAGATATTAAATTTAGTTTTAAAGTAGCTTATATCAGGAAATACTCTTAGCCATCTCAAAGAACTCTGGAGCTAAAAATGTGGCTAGGAGGCAGAAACACAAAATCTTAGTCAGGAGACATTGAAAAAGTAGTTCAGATTTGCTGAGCATTCATAAACCATGACATAGAGTTATAAAATTTAGGTGAATAGAGTTTTGAGAAAACACTCACCTACTTGAAGATATTTATAGGAGGATAGAGACTATGGGAAAAACATGGGTTAATACCCTCTTAACTGAAAGACTGAATATATGTGTATTAAAGCAAGCTATTCACAGAGAAATCCCATAGCTTTGTTTTCATTATTAGTATTATTATCATTATTTTTGTGGGGGTGGAGTGAGGAAGATGGGCCCTGAGCTAACATCTGTGGCCAATCTTCTTCTTTTTGCTTGAGGAAGATTGTCTCTGAGCTAACATCTCTGCCAATCTTCCTCTATTTTATGTGGGATGCCGCTGCAGCGTGGCTTGACAAATGGTGCTAGGTCCTCACCCCACATCCAAACCTGCAAACCCAGGGCCACCAAAAGCAGAGTGCGCAAACTGAGTCACTACACTGCCAGGCTGGCCCTATTATTATTTTCTTATAGCTTTTATCTTTGTTTCATAGGAACTTATGGCTACCACTTTCATTGTTAGTTACTCAAAACAATGAGCTTAAAATGCAAAAACACTCCTGTCTTTCCAATAAATTACTATGTGAAGTCAGTGGCCATCAGGCTGCCCTTAATTATAACTTAAATTTTCTAAATATTCATTTGTCAGTTACTCTCTCCCCAGATTCTGTAAGTGTTATTTGATCCCATGCATTTGGTTTTGTTTGGATGTATTCTATGAGGATAACATGCCACAGGGGAGTAGAAAGTCTTGAAGATACAATGGCTGCCTGTGGTTAGGTGTTTTTAGAAAATGAGGCAGGAAGGCAAAAGATCAGCAGATTAAATTAGTACATGTCTAAACTGGAAAGCCAGATCCAATCACAGTGTCCGAAGTCCAGTTGAGGGCCAGAGGCTGAGCCTGCTTGAACTCACTTTCTGAAAGAAATCTGAGGAAGAAACATCTTTGTCCAAATGAGCTGGAAAAATGCTGGCTAAATATGCTCTCTGTTTGACTTTTCCAAGAACAGAAAACAGCAACATTGCCTATGACAAACAGCACTTGTCTTCCTCACAGAAAGTAAAGGTTGGCTGGCAGCCAAAGGCAGTCTTTCTGTGAAAATAAATTAAGGAAAATCAAATACAGCATTGCAACTTAGGAAAGAAGAAAGGAAGAGAAAAAAGTGGGAGGTCAAAAGAGAAAGCAGAGAGAGAAGGAAGACAAGATAATGGGTGGAAAATTGGTGAATAGCAAAGCTGAAACTTTCTGTCTAATACCATTGGCTGTGTACTGATTTGCAGAAGTATAAAGGGATATTTTATTAGAGACATATAAGCAGAGGAAAGAAAACAGTATTCACAAACTTAGATATTAATCTTGGATCTGTTACATAGCTAAGACCTCTCTGAGCTGACTGTATCTCTCTGGGTTTGGGTGTGCTTATTTATAAACAATAGATAGATAAACAGAATGGCTGGTTTGGGGAAGATGAGCCCTGTAAACTCTTCCAACTATAAAACCTGACAGATGATGAATGCTTGGTCCCTGACTTTTGTAAAGTAGTGATTATTTTGTTGCCAGTGTTCTTCATCAAAATCTATACAATCTGTTTATTAGTGAACAGAGATCAAGGTACAAATAGGCCAAAAAAAAAAAAAAAAAAGACTTTACCAATGGAATTTTTTGGAGGCTAACTTTTTGTTCGATGTCATTACCACACACAGAAAGTAGTATACAATTGTTGGTATTCTACAAACTACTTCTTCTTTAAATCATATTGATTACTGACCAGACACCTAAAAACGGTTAGAAGGGTAAATTTTATGTACATTTGACCACAATAAAAAATGTACACAAAGCACAATTTGATTGAGTCTAGCAAGAATCTGTTAAGGAAAAGCTTTGAAGCTTTGTTATTCACTTATCTAAGTGAGATAGGGTAAGATTGTGGGGAGAGCATGCTGGTTTTCTCCAAAATATTGTTTTTGCAGATTAGATATATTTGCTAAACCTTAAACATTTCTTTAAGGAGCAATAGTCAACTCTCAGTACAACAGAATTGCTTAGCAAGGTTTTAAAAACACAGATGCCCAGACTTCAAGTGGGAGGGTTCATTTCAATTGCCCTGCGGTAGGGCCTATGCAACAGGATTGTTCCATTCTAACATGCAGCCAGGGTTGAGAACAACTGCTCTAGAGTGTAGAATCCTTGAAGATAGGAATTGCATTTGTCTTGTGCACAGCTGCATCCCTAGTATATTGCCTGGCCAACTAAATATCTGGGAGCTGAATGAAGGATTGCACAAACAAGTGATCTCCTAGTCTGTTTTACCTGTATTTACCCTATATTAGATTTTCTCTAAAGCTGAAAGAGCCATGCAGATTCCGTAAAATCAGCCAGAAAACATGAAGGTAAATTCTATAACAACAACAAAAAGCAATTACCTCTTCTCTCCTACCCCACCACCTCTAAACCCAAGACAACAGATGTTAACAGTTTAATACACAAATATCTAACCATTCTCCGTTAGCATACAGACACACAATCAGATACAAATATGTACAAGTTTTTTTTTCTTAATCTCTTTCTCCAACTGTGTTCCCCAGTCAAATGGGATGAAAATATCCACAATAGTCTACATTTTTTTACTTAAACCTTTCATTTAAGCTTGTCTCTAGACGACACCAAAGAGGACTAGTTCCTTCTTTAATATAGAGCTAAATAATCTAATACTATCTGTTCCATAAGCTATTTAATCATACTATCTCCATTCACTTTCCTTCCTTTCTCTCTTGCACATACTACATTACTTTGGCTCCCACTACACCAGAAAAGCCAACGTTCAATTGTCAACTTCATCATTCTCAAACTATGGGTAGCATTTGACCAAGTCTTCACTCCTTTCTCATTGCAACACTTTTTCACTTGGCCTCTAGGCTACCCCAATCTCTGTGCCCTACTTAACTGTCTCAGTGACCTTTGTGGATAGTTCCTCATCTCCAGCCTTAAGTTTTGAACTAAGCCCCAAAGACTTTTCTCTATAGACCTATTCTCTCATTTCATCTAGTCTCAGGGCTTTTAAGACCAGCTAAATCATGTCAGCTCCAAAGTTTTTCATCCAGGCTGAAACTTTCTTTTAAACTGCAGACAGATACACCTCAGTAGTCGGCTGATATTTCCAATTTTGTATCTAATAGGTGTCTCATTCTTAATGTGCCCCAAATAGAAATTTTGACTTTCCCTACACTTCCCCTTCTCCTGCTCAGTTCAGTAAACGGCAAACTCTGTTCTTTGTCAGGCCCAAACCCCTTAGGTCATCCATGAATTCCCACTCCTTTCAAAACCTGCAACAATTTATTGACAAATCCTGCTCTTAACTTAGAAACCTATCCAGACTACAACTGATTTACACCACTTCATAGTAGAAGATACACCATTTTTCACCTAGAAAATGACAATAGTACCCCAACTGGTCTCCCTGTTTCTCTCTTAGTCTCCTAAAATCTATTCTATATACAGCAGCATGAGTGATCCTTTGAAAATATTAATCAAGTCACATGATTACATCTGTGCTCCAAATTCTTAAGGGGCTTCCCACTTTGGCTGGAATCTCATTTTCCTTCACTCATTGAGATACCACCCCTACACCACTATGTGTGACTCCCTGCTCCTCTCACCATACCCACACACACCTTCACTCCTCAGATTTCATTTTATGCCATTTATACCATCTTTTTCACTGTTCCAATACTATCTCTGTACCTGTGCTTCTTTGAACACACCAAACATACTCTAATCTTTGGGTATTTGGACTTACTCTTCACTTAACTTGAGCAAACTTTGTGTAGATATTTGCATGATGTAATCTGCCACTTTATTTAGGTCTCTGCTTAAATTATCACCTAATCAGATTATTCTAACTGAAATAAGATAATCATAACTTACTTCACCTTACCTAGATTTATTTCTTTTAGCTTAACATTTACTATACAATGGTTGAATTATGGTCATCTTATATATGTATATATATATATATATATATATAAAACACTCACACAATTTCCTTATATATTGGTGCTTTAAATAATGGAATAGATTCATAAAAATAGAATAATGTGGTCAGTTCTCTCAGAGATTTATCAGATATTTTTCCCCAAAATATTGTAGTTTTTCACATTGCAATTGATATTATATATTCACCCATATTGTCACCAGTGCTTGAGCATCTTCCTTCCTTCCTTCCTTCCTTCTTCATGGTGGTTTAAAAATACATCCACAAATTCTTTAATATTTATTTTTTAAAAATGTAGAAATGTAATTCCCTCCCCTTGAGTGTGGGCCAGTCTTAATAAATTGCTTCTAATGAATAGATGAAAGCAGAAAGGGTGGTGTGCACCTTTACTTGGAAGCATGCTGGGTATATATGCGTGTGTGTGTGTTCATACATTACTCTCTTTATATATATACAAACAAATATTCTTACAAATTTTAAGTTTAATATTTTCTTCAGTCTCTTCAGTATTTTAAAAATTAGACAAAATTTTAACTTATAAATAAAAATTTTATTTTTAATATTTATGCAGATTTATTTTTCTCATTCTTTTATCATACACTTACAGAAATATTTTAATATTTCATGACTTAAAATGACTTATTTTAGAGTTTGTAAATGTTTTTAATCTTGTTTAATGGTTCTTTCTATTTTCACCCCTTATAAACCTCTTTTAACATAGTTTAATTTATTTCAACTTATTTTAAAGTGGACATTATGTTATTTAAGGAAGTTTCAATGTTCTGAGACCTCTACGTACTTTACAGATGTATTATCTCTCACAAACTCTAGGGAAATTTTAGGCTTATTTTCCACGGGAACTTTGTAAACATCACGTGCTCCCTGTGGCTAATGTGATCCTGAAAATGGTGCATTCAGATTGCAGTGGGGCTGACCTGAGAATCCTTGTTAACCTCTCAAACATATTTCATTATTTTTTTTTCAGAAGTAAAGAGAGAAATTTATTAAATTCAAGTTGCTTTATTTTATCAAGGGAAATATAACCAAACATCCTCTAGACACTCCATTTGACTTCTAAGGACAGACCACAAAGCAACACGAAAAGCACTGGGTAGGTAAAAATAACTGGGATTTAGAGCAAATGCTTATTATTTACAAAGGCTCCCTCCAGTGATTCACCTTCTGCTTCTCTCACCTCCCTTTTCCTTTGGCGGCTGTGTGCTCTGCTCCTCAAAGGTTAGGTAGATTCACTCCATCACTACCTTTCCTAAGTGTCCCAAAAGAGGCCCACCCAGATTTGTCACCATTAAAAGCACTTCAGACCTTACTATTTTCTTAATAGATATATAGAAGATATAGTTTGATGAAGGCAATTATTTGTTTGATACTTTGACTCTATACAAGATTTTATCTGTATGCAAGATAGATATTTGGGGGAAAGTAATAAATTTTTCCCTTTAGGTCTTTATTCCTTGGATTATTTCTGAGTATTCTATGGTTTACATGGTATATTGAATATTTTAAACCAAACTTATCTTTTGTAACATCAATATATACCATATTTTATATTCATGCAGTGCATTGATATCATTTACATTTAACAAATGTATCAAGCATTTATATAAGCATGTAATTGTTCTACTTTGTTAATGCATATTTGACACATTTATCATAAATTATTTTATAATTTATTTTCATGTTACTTTATCAAATTATTTTTGTTTATATAATTAATTTTATAAAGTTTCATCCTCCCCCCCCCCCATTAGCACCACCAATAGTCTTAAAGTAATTGGAAATGAGGCATGAAATATTTGGGAAACGAGAATGCCAAAGCCTCTCCTACTTTTCTACCCCATGCAGCTGGGTGGAGAAAAAACAAACTTTATTGATCAAATTCCCAAAATACATAGTAGAAAAAGGTCTTATGAGTTAAAGTTTTCAAATAGATTAAGGTTAAAAGTTAAGATGGAACATTTTATTTCATCTCTGTTTTTGTGATCTCTTGCTCTCTTATAGGTAGATGTGGGGGGCAGGCCCACCGATTTTCTCATATGGAAGACAGGATCTCTCTATCTTTGTTCCCTCTGCTTTCTTCTGGATCTCTTATTTTTAACTATTAAAGTCCCGGGTTGCTTTTTCATGGACAACTGGGCTGTTATTCTTTTCTCTTTAAGCTTTTCTCTTTCTTTCCAATGGATAGAGAAATAAAAACAGAGCTGGGGGCAGCTGCGCTTCACTTTGTTGCTAGGTACCTGACATACACTCTAGACCAGCCGTTTCACAGGAGCTATGGCAAATGTTCTCCTACTTCTGTTTGCGTTCTCTGATTTGTTGCTCTTCCCAGCCCTGGGATGGTATGGTTACAAAGAAAGGTAAGATTTGAATTTGAGTTGGGGTATAAGCTGGGTGTTTAAGTCTAACCACTTCAAGCAAATAGAGCCTGAGACAAAATTCAGGGTAGTTCACACAAGTTCATTTCGGGACTTGGAACCGAAGCTCCAAGAGGAATATTTTATTTCACTTCTTTGACTTCTTTTCTAGAATTGAATAATCTGATTTGTGTGCTTCCATGCTGATTTTGTTTAAAAAGAATAGAAGGTTTATTATGACAACATATAGCATAGTTATGCTGTACATAGTTTTGTGTTGTGTGTATGTGCACATAGATGTGTCTAAATGTTTCACCGTGGGTGTGCAATATTAAAACAAATTAGATAATTAAAACTAAAGTTGAAATTATTTTATCTGTATGCATCTGGCATTTCATTCCTAGATATTCAAATCAGTAATGTCATAACACCTGTTCGTCAGTCAATCAAAATGTAAAATTCTCTACAGGATAATAGCAGGATAAAAATTACTGCAAACATTATCAGCACTTGAAAAGTTCATAGAACACCTTTAGCATGTATCATATAAAATAAAGATGCTGGAAATTCTCTTTTGTTATTCCTCAAAATGTAAGTACTATTGTCAAAAAGGAATCTCTCAGTAGTTTTGTAGTCAAAGCAAAATGCCCTGAATGTCAAAATCAAAACCAGCATCAATTTGTGATATCTTATTTGCATATATTCTCTATATATTTATCCATTTAAATTTATATATTTTTAAAATAATAATGGTGTATATCCTTTATTAATTTTGTTCTCTTGTATATATGACAGTTTTTAAAGTCAGTTTTATTGAGACGTTATTGAAGTATATCATAAATAAGAAAAATTCCTTAATTGTAGATGTATATTTGATTTATTTTCAAAAACTGAACATGCTTATTTGACTAGCAACCAGATCAAGAAACAAAACATTACCATAACCCCAAAATGCCTCTATACCCTTCTTTCTAGGCAACACTTCCCAAAGATAATCACAATCTTGACTTCTGAAATTATGGATTTGTTTTGCCTTATTTTGCATGTTATATGACTAGAATCACATACTATGTATATCTTTTGTATTGGATTTCTTTCACTCAAGTTATATTTGTGAGAATAATTCATGTTATTGTGTTATTATTTTGATAAAAATAATTTTTAACTTTTAATAGAATCTGATTTATTATTTTCTCATTTTTGGAAAGATATTTTCCATTCTATTTAAAAATAATAAATTTGCATAATCAAATCATAGAGCTATAATCCATTTATTTTTTTAAAAATTTATTTTTTAATCCTTCGTGTTTAGCTCCACAATCCACATGGAGTTAATTTTTCCTAGAATGTGGGGTTGGGATAAGGATTCCTTTTGATCTCTTAGGAGTATCCACTCGACCTGGCACCATATATTGAAAAATTTATCTAGCTCTTGCTGCACTGCAGTATTATCTTTTTCAAATCTACAATGACTCTTTATATGTGGGTTTCTTTCTAGACTTTCTTCCATATTATTGATATAGTTATTTCTACTTGATTTAATTTTATGCTGTTCGAATAACTATAGCTTTATATTAAGTCTATATCTGGTAGCGTCTGCCTAAAAAGAATAATTTTTAATATTTTTAAAAAGTTTTATACAATTTATTCTATTAGGCTCCTCCAAATTCTTTCTTTTATATTTTAGTTAATCAGCTATTCGTCTCAGGGATTACATTTACTTACTCATTCAATCCTTGTATGATTGACACATGCACTATTATTAGCTCCACGTATAGAGCAGATGGTTCTCAAGCTTTTTTCTCAGTAGTTCTTTATACTCTTAAGGACCCCAAAGACCTTTATTTATGTTTGTCATATCAATTTATGCTTACTCTGTTAGAAACTAAAACTGATAATTTTCATAATATTTATTACACAACAGTTTAAAATCCAAATCAACGTTATTTTTTAGCCAAAATATCATAGTTTTATAACAAAGCAAAAACAATAATGAAGGAGGGATCTGGCTTATCCGATTTTCTTTGTATGAAGAGAACTCTAGCTGCTTTGTGGAGAATGGGTTATTGAAGATTAGACTAGAAAGCAGAAAATCTATCAGATTCCTAATGATTAACGCTAAAGCATAAAATGTGAACTCATGGGCTCTTTCCTTCTCTCCTGAAAGCTGGCTTTTACGACGTTGTTTCCTTAGCTTAGCAAATACCACCAGCATTAACTCTGGTGTAAATGCCTGAACCTTGGTTGTCGTCTTTGACTCCTCTCAACCCCTCGTGCCTCACCCCTTTGGTTGCTAAATTCTGAGTGTTCTTCTTCCTGATTATGTCACAAATCTGTTACTCTAATTCCCAGTGTCTTCAGCCTTTCCTTTCCCTGTCTAGTATAATATCCTCTTAAAACTGATCTTTCTTCATTTTCTCTTACTCAACACCTCCAATCCATTCGCCACTCTGCTTCTGCAGTAAAATAAAAAGACTGTGTGTGTCTCTATGCTAATTACACTATATTATGGTTTCCCCTTTTTCTTAAAGTCTAAAATGTTTATTAAAATTTACAAGTCCCTCTAATAGTAGAACTAATTCTATCTCTGTTCATTTTCTTATGACTGCTTGGCCTAGACTTTTTTTTTTGTTTTTAATAGATTTTATTTCTTAAAGTCGTTTTAGATTCACAGCAAAATTGAGTGGAAGATGCAGAGATTTTCTGATATACCACCTGCTCCTACACATGCATAGCATCCCTCCTTATCAACATCCTCACCAGAATGGTACATTTATTACAGTTGATGAACCTACATTGACCCATCCTTACCATCATTGTTTACCTTAGGGTTCCCTCTTGATGGTGTACATTCTATGAGTTTAAACAAATGTATAATGACATGTATCCACCATATAGCGGCATACAGAGCAGTTTCACTGCCCTGAAAATCCTTTGTGCTTCGCCTATTCATCCCTCCCTCCCCACATCCCCCAGCAACCACTGACCTTTTTACTGTCTTCATAGTTTTGCCTTTTCCAGAATGTCATTTAGTTGGAATCATACAATATGTAGCTTCTGCCTAGCTTTTTTACTCCAATTATAAAGAAATTATCTTACCTCTTCAAATAGTCCCAATGTCTTACTTTTGTTCAAATATGCTATTGCCTCGACCTGTAAATTTCTTCTTCTTCTAATCCCCTATATAACATTGTATTTCAGTTCTCATTTGAAATGCCACTTCTTTAGGGAAACTTCATCAAAATTTCCTGGAATAAGTTTTTACCTATACATACTCTCATGGTGTGTTGTATATCTATCTTCCTAGTAATTAATTTCAAAAATAGATGTGATTATTTTTAATTATGTATATAAGATCCTTTGGTCCTGCATATTTTAAACTCCATTAGGGAAAGTATTATGTTTATTATGTACTCTGTGTATCTCCAGCAACTAGAATGGAAATTACTGTATATTAAATGCTTAAAAAATATGTTGAATGACTAAGTAGATTAGTGCCCATGTACCGAGTGAGTAGGAGCAGGGGAGGCACAAATTTGGTAAATGATATTAAATAATTACATAGGTTATGAAAACTGCATTCAAAGTTTATATGGAGAAACAAACCCGAAGCATACTAGATAATAACCTATGTATTACATATGCAGTTAGAGAATCATCATTTTAAGAATCGATTAAGCCAATCTAAAAATCTTAGGAAATATATGTGACCCAGAATAGTCCTTTAACATTGCATATATATGAAAATATATCAGCAGGTGAAGAATTTTTCTTGCTAGAAACCATAGAAGAACATATTACAAGGATAGCTATTTTCAGACATTTGTAGTTATTTTAGTGGCTTCAGAGAGAAGTTTTAACTTTCCTCTAATTGATTTAGACAACCTTCTAGAGAGAGAAATCTTTTCTTTTTGCTTCCCTTAATCTTCCCAATAATTTTGGATAATAGTCTTACATGTCCTTTTGGGGAACTCTATACAAATAAAAAGATAAGCAAATCATAGTGTCTTTTTATCTTAACCAAAACTCTCTGGCCCAATTCTGGAAGACAGAAATAGAAATGAGGTTGCTGACTATAGATTTCTGTTGGGCAAACAGTATCACTTGCTTTAAACATACCAGTGCCCAGAATTGAGCCAGACAAACAGATGGGGAAAGTATAAAATAAAGCTGTGTAAACTCCACAGAAATTTCTCCCTAGTGAAGATTCTCTCACAAAATGTATAGCTTAGGTGTTCATATAAGGAGTGAGAATATGAGATAATATTCTAAGATTTTTTTTTAAGTGTGTTAATGGGCTTTTACCTTTTACCTATTGGCTTCCAGGCATCAACTTCACATGGATATTAACAGCCCTGTATGAAGTATATTTTATCGGATAGCCCTCTCATTTGAGTTTCACTAGGTTTTTAAAGGTATATTTCATCTCTATAATTTGCAATAGACAACAGTTCTAATTATGTGGAAATCATAATTTTTTAGTTTAATCTACTTTCTGCCATTCCGTTTTCTCTGTCTTTAACTATTTTCCATTATATTGTGAGATGATGCCAATTGTCATTCACAATATTGAAATTAATAAAATTTACCAAAATATTTTTTCATGTAGGAAAGCAAAATCTCCAGAAATATCTTTTGTTTCAAGCACTTTTCAACTACATTTTAGTAAATGAGACACATATATCATGACAAAAGTGATAATGTGCTTCAAAGAGAAGACATTGTTTATCAAAATTTACATTTAAAGCACACATTCAGTATCTTCCTATGGAGGTCTCAATCATGTTGATTAGCATTCTAATGAACGCTTTATTTTTCCCACCTACCTTGAAGGTATAATATAAGCATTTCAAACAGATAGTCCCAATCAGACTACCTGAACCTGTGGCCAGTAACATCCCTGTGGAACTAGAACCTAGACACAAGTCATATAGAAATCTTACCAGCCTATTAGTTAAATGCTCATTTGGCTCAGGAAAATAGCACATCTTCAAAAAGCTATCAAAAGCTAACGCCCAACAGCCACAAAATGAGCATTGGAAGATCTCAGAGACAAGTGAATACCATTTTTCAAATTAATTTTCATAATCACATTATTTTATATAATTAAAGGTGGTATTCTGGCATTCTATAGTACAGAAATCTTGATGGCTCATTCTTTACCATCACAATTAATAGCCATTTCTTCCTTCTATTTAATCAGAGCAAAAAACTCAGTATTTATTTACTTTCTTTTTCTGTCACATCCTATTTCCAAGCGATCAAATTGCATCCCAAATTCTACCACTTCATAACCTCTGCTGCTGCTCTAAAGCTACCATCCCGGGTGAGCCTTTTAAACTAGTGAGCCTGCTTCTGTTCTCATTCTCCGACAAGCCATTTTCAACATAACAGGCAGTGTGATTCTTCAAAGACATAAGACAGATCAAGCCATTCCTCTGCTCAAAATCTTCCAATGCCTCCTCATTTCTTTGAGTCAAAACCAAGATTCTCACAGTGGTCGACAGCATTTGACCACAATTGGAGCCTCAGTTTCCTCTCTTACTTCAGCTCCTACTATTCCCATTCTCAATCACCAATTCCCCTACATTGTCTCCTTGACGTGTCTCAAATGTTCTAGGTATGTCCCAGCTGTAAAGCCGTTGCCCTGGATGTTCCCTCTACCGGGACAGAAATTTTCCCAGATATCCGCAAAACTAGCATCTTCTTTTTCAAGTCTTTGCGTATACATCATCTTCTCAAAGAGGCCCCATATTTACCATTCTATTTAAAAATTGTGACCTTTTCCTCTCCCTTCTCATATTAGTGTGCATGATTCACTAACACTGCTCCATTTTTTTCCCTTTAATGACACTTATGACCCTCTAGTTGGCTATACAATTTATTGTTTATTATGCTATTCATGTAAGCTCTACAGGGCAAGTTGTTTTTTTAAATATACTTTGTTCAATGATGCATTTCAAGTGCCCAGAACTGATTCTGGCATCCAATAAGCATCTAAGAGAATGAATGAAAGAATAATAACCCAGCATCTGTGTCACAATTGCTTACTGAAAGAAATTTTCTTTTTGGTGACTTTTGACAGCAGAGGGCAAACCAGATGGTCAGAATGTTCATAAGCTGTGATGAGGCATTTGGTAATAGTACGTCTTGTTAGATTGAGGTACGAATTGATGCTTGAACTACAACATTTCATTTCAATGAGGATGGGCTGTATTCTGGAATCCAAATAATGTGTTATAACAATATAACTTTTCTTTAAGACTCCTCATTAATAACTCATAAACATTTTACACAGTAGTAAACTTAGGAACAGTGGATAAAATATGAAAATGCTTTAAAAATTTCACATGTCTATATTCATGATAATAACTCCTAGAATTTGGATAACAATATAATCACTTGAAAGAATTGAAATTAAAAGTATTGTAATGGAGTTAAATAACATATCCTTTGTATTATGTGATATCAAGAAACCACACACCATACCAACACATATTCACACACAACTTGTAGGTGTATTTGGAAACCATAAAATATCTGAAGAAATCATCTTGAAAATAAGTAAGACATCTGAATTGTTTCATATAAGCGGTTTAGAGCGAAGTTTTACTGTAACAGTTATTATAATAACTTCAAGTAGAATACTTGAAGATTTTCTTTGGAAATTGAAATGATCCTTAACACTGTATATTTTCTCACATTTCATAGTTTCGGATTAAACAATGGAATAAGTAAATTCTATATTTGAGACCCGTGATATACAGGAAGCAGAGAAGCACAGGGAGTTTCAAAAATCTTGAGCAAAGGGGAATAATTTGATATCTTCTTACCTTAGCTAATAGAAATTAAAAAGAAGTCTGTATGCTTTCAAGTACATTACAATAGACACTTATTCTTTATTTTCCTAATATTTCTTTGCCTTTTGCAAATGGGATTGATAATAACAGCAACAATAGCATCAAGAACAGAAACAGCAATAAAAATACGTATTAAATGGTTCCTATGTGCCAGTCATTCTCTTATGTGCTGGACATGTGCCAGCTTTTCCTAATGCTTGGGGATAATGCTGAAGCGACTCCTGAAATTAATGACGTTTTTATTATTGTGCAACTGTTGTAGACAGCAAACACCATGAGACAGTATTATTTGAGAATAGCAACTATTTCCCTATTATAGATAATATTCATTAGCTTTGTAACTTATTTGTGAGAAAATCTTTGCCATCTATATACCTGTAATGTGACATCTTCAATCTGGCCACTGACCAATGTCACCCAGATACTCAAGAATATATAAGAGCAACTTGCATTAAAAATTAGGGAATACTGACTGACTAGTGAGGATGGTCTGAGGTTTCGTTTTGTATTAAATGTCATTTTGAACGACTATGACTATAAAATAATTAGGATCATATGACATGTTTCAGGGAAGGAAGAGTTCTAATGACATGATAGCATGTGAACTCTTATTTATGGTTTGTGCTAGAGCTCAGTCATGCTGGATTATCGGAATTTTATCATAGATAAATGATTTTATAAGTACATGCTAAGGTTAACTTCACCATAAGAAAAGTAGAATGCTTATTGAAGTCAAGCAAGTAGATCAATATAAAACTACTGTCCAATGAAGATACCCTTAACCAAAGCACGTTCTGTTTATCCTTCAAATAAACAGGACTATTTTAATGCTGAACGAGGCAGGTCAATGTTCAACCTCAAGATCGCTACTGGCTCTTTGGGTAGACTAAAGTAATCAACATGTGGGTTTTTATCAGTGGTTTCAAATTAGCTACAGTGAAAAAATCTCAATTTTCAAAGTCATTTTAAGAGTTTACTTATTAAGAGTTTACCTCTTGCAAAATAATATAAAGGTCAGAAAAATAAATATATTAATACTTTTATTAGGCAAAATTAATTAATATAACTATATTTGGATTTTATTAGCTAATAATAAAAGATGCCCTGCTTTTAATGGCTGGCAGGGGAGCTAGTCTGGCTATCATGGATAAGCCTATGTTAGAAATATGGTGTTTGCATCTATAAGTACCACTTTTTAATGTTCTAAACTTCCTTATCTCCTATGAAGATTGTACCAAATTTTCCATAAGACATTTTTCTAAAAAGAAATTCAATATCTAAGAAACAATTTTTGTAAGACATACTTTTGAGAGTTTCTTACAATCTAATAGCTTATGCCTATGCTATTATAATGGCATACATGGCATAGTAGGTAACAGTGGTCAGGGCATGGACTAAGAAGCCAGATGGCCTGGTTTGAGCCCAATTTCTCTCTAGTATTCTAGGACATTTTGCCCAATGCATACAAATTCTCTGTGCCTCTATAGACTATAAAATGTGAAAAAATAATAGTGGCTCCCTATCCTATAAGATTGCTATGAAGATTGAATAAAAAGATGTAAAGTGTTTGTGATAGCACTGCCACATAGCATGGGGAATACAAAACTTAACAATGATTTATAATCTATATGATATATAATATATAAAAATATATAAAATGTCATGTGATATGTAATGTATGCTATATGATATAATATGTACTATATATTACAAAAATATCTAAAATGTACATTTAGTGTATATATGTCATACATATTTAACTCTAAATATTTGTTAGAATGGGTAAAATTGAAAAACAGTAAAATTAGAAGTATAAGACTTTTTATCATAACAGAGTTTAATACTGAATTTAAACAACACAAAATATGTGTTTGTAATATATAATATAACATCGATTACATTCATTTTGGGGTTTATTTTAATATTGTCAAATGTATGAAAATTTTTGTTTAAAAAATATTTGGTGGTTGCTTATAGTTAGTTAATAACTTAAGAATATTTTTTTTAATAAAGTGAGATAATAAAGGACAATTTATACAGAGTTCCTGTCATACAAACATTTATCTTACATATAAACTATGCAAGACCACCCCAGCTCTGTTGTGTGGACATCACTCCACCCTTAGACCCTTGCTTTGTGCTTCCTAAGACAGAGGTGAAAAGACAACTTTGAACTTGTAAGAAACTGTGATTCGGAAATTAAGGAAGGAGCAAAATTGAGCCACTTCAAAAAAACAAACAAAAAACCCCCCCAAAATGTTTAGAATAGCTGTCCCTTGATAGACTCCTAGTAATAGCTATCTCAAAATCATAGCCTCCATCTTTACCAAAAATTCACTGCTTCAATATTTACTGATTGACTTGATTTAACTTTATTAAATTGTGTTGAATTTTTATGAATTACAGATTAATTTGGTGTTATCAAATATTTTATCATGGAAAAATCAAAACTCTATGTCTCATGGCTCTAGCAATGGCAAACTTTGATTATACCACTATCGTGTATTGGTTCTATAGAATTAATTTTCACCTACCACCTAATGACATTTTGCTGAAAGACTGAAAGTGTTGCTGAGTGAAAAGGAATTTTAAGATAATTTGTGAAAGAAACCTAGTCAAAAATGGTTTACCAATATCCACTTTAAAGTTATTTGCAGAAAAACGTAGACATCTGGAGAGAAAGGATCTAGGAAGGGTGAAAAAGGAAGAGAGTCCATAATTTTTGTATATTAAGCAATATATTATGAGCAGTAAACAACCATAATACAAACACAGTTCTGAAAACAATCTGTTCACTGGTTAGTGAAAACCTGTATGTAAAATTTTGGTTTCCCATGGGAGACAGCCTAAAATAGTATAGATTATCTAAAGCTTTTCTCTTGTCTTTGCCAACAAGAAGCTTAGAAGATTAATTTTCAGCAGCAAAGATGTTGGGTTTTTTAAATATATTTCACTGATGTTTTAGGTTACTTCTGATTATCTGCACAATAAACAAGGAAATACAGCAGGAAACAAAACAGTCAAACACTTGATGAGGCATTCTCATGCTGAAAATTGGCATTTAGAATCAAATAAGGGAGTGCTAACTTTGACACTGGACTTCCCTGGCCTTGTGCAGGATTGAACTCAGTATATGAGTCATTCCAAGTCCCTCAGTGAGGAATTCACCACTCAGGAAACGGAGAGAAAAATGCCTCAAGCATAAGGTCTATAACGGACTTTGCTCTGAAAACATTGTCACTATTCAGGATATTTGGTTTTCACAAAAATACCACTCTGTAGGGCAGTTTTTTCTCTACCTTCCAATAAAATATTCAATTAATCTCAAGCCACTTAGATTAAAGATGTCTAATAGTCATAAAGATGAACTTCATTAATTTACTCCTTCATTTATTCAACCTTGCTATACTCATGTATTGCACCATCAATTGCATTATATATTAGAAATGTAAGAGAATGAGATATATTCTCTATGCTCAAAAAGTTCACAATTTGCTTGGGGGGCACATAAAAATGAAAAGAAAAAGTAACTAAAATATGGAGTGGAATATAAAATTATATTAATTGCTTAAAAAAGGTAGAGAGAATGGATAATCCTGTTGGAATTTTCAAGGAAAATTTTATAGAGCATTGGATCATTGATGAAATGAATATGACCCATTAGGTAATAAAGTATTTATTTTAGCTGTACACCATGTTAATCAACCTATGAAAATCTATTAAATTTTTAAAAATATTTGTATTGTTTTTAATGAGTTTTAAATATATTTATGTTATTAAATTAAACGTTCATTTTCAAGAATAGGAACATTTTGACATGTTTTACATTCTTTGTGAAACCTAATTTACTTAGTGGATAAGGGTATAATTTTGTTGTAGAATTTAGTAAAAAAAAATACAAAGAAATGGACATTTACCTGTTGAAGAAATAGAATTTATCTGATCACTTTCTTTGAATCCACGTGCAATTGGAAACAGTTTAATTCAAGAAAAAAAAGGAGGTTTAGGAAATACTCAAGAGGAAATAGGCCACTTCTCTTGGACTAGATTGAGAGTAAAGATAAAAGTTAGTCTGAGAATAAAACTTCTATAAAAACAATACTTTTGTACATATCAGAAGCATTCTGACTCCTAAATTGAATAGCAAATGAAAATTCCTTAATGTGTTGCCATAGAGTTAAGCAGAGACGTTTGTCTATATAATCCCTCAAAATGCCCCATGTGTGTAAATGAACTGATTTCAGTACACACTACACATGTTGTATGCCATATATGTTATTCTGTGTTTTACCTTAAAGAAATTGTCCAGATAGCCAATTTGAGTACTTTTAAATTTGCTGATTGCTATCAAATTGTTGTAATCAATATATTATTGAGAAAATAAATGTAATTTCTAAAGTGTCAGACACATGGGTTTTGCTTGCTGTTTGGTGCACTTCACTTACATTAAAATTTGGGAGGTGTGATGACTTATAAAGAAAATGAAAAATGTAAACATGAAAAGTGGTTAAAAGTGGAGAAACTCTACTGCTAATATTTATTGAAAAGTTTTAAATGTTTATGTCCTTTTTAGACATGTTTATTGTCAAGAATGGGACCATTTCAAAATGATTTATATTCTCTGAAAAACCCAATTTACTTAGTGGATAAGAGTATAATTTTGTTAAAGAATCTATTAAAAAAATACAAAGAAATGGACATTTACCTGTAGAAGAAATAGGACTAAATTGCTTATTTGCTTTGAATCCATTTGCAATAATAGATGTCTTACTATTTTGAAAACCTGAATAACTCGTAGAATTCTATATTTCTTTAGTTCTTACCAAGTAATGAACATGTGATCATTTATAATATTTGATCTGGTCTGTCAACTTATTGGTAGAAATAAAGGCCACTAGTCCCTGCCGATCTATACATTGTTGCACAAAAGTTTTCCGTGTTCCTTAAGTTTATTATTTACCCAGGAGTCATTCTCATGATCTATGTTTCGTTGAGGATGAGTTCTCCCCGTTCTTGAAGACTGTTCTGTACCCAGGAGTTATACTCATGGGGAGGATCAAGGACTAGCACATTCTGCCAAAAAATAAGTGGAAATACACTTGGAGAAATACCTCTAGAGGAATTCTGGATTGAGATCAACTATGAGCAAACAGCTATTAATACTGTTATTAATCAGCCTAAACAGAATACTACTAGAGAGGAAGGAAATACTCTAGAGGAAGAAGTAATGTGGAGATAGATTGAATACTGGTGCAGACATCCTGGTGTCTTGGGCTAAAATTATTTTGACTTCTTTGACAAAATAGATTTCAAGAACCTTCTGTACATTTTTAAAATATTCATTCATTGTTAGCTACCAGAACTGTACTATAAAAACTAGAGAGTAGTTCATATACTACTCCCATAACTTCAATGAATTAAAAATATATATATATTTTCTTCAAGAGTAGATTTATTTAAGCTAGGCAATTTACATTACTTTGAATGAGTCTATAGGAATGTTTTTCCTTTTTTAGCCCACAGATTTCTTGATGTGACATAATTTTATGCAACAAGAGATATTGAATCAAGTAAAGCAAAAAAAAGTGTTTCTTAAGTGTGTTTAAATTTTAAAAATATTTTCTCCCTCTGATTCAAAATGTTGATTTAATTACAGGTAATTTCCTGAAGTAACAATACCAAATGCCTAATATTTCTCAAAGGTTATACTTAGATTTTTTAAATTAAATTATCACATACATTTCACTCTTATCATATTTTATAAATAAACATCTGTGGTATTTGAATTTAAGATACATTAACTCTTTCGCTGTACAGTATTGGGTTAGATATTTGTTAAAATACATACATTTTCTCAGATTAATATTCCAAATTTGTAAAATGAGGATTAAATTATTCATGCCACGGCAGTTTTGTGATGATTTAAAAAAGACATAAATGAGCTTGACGAGCACATTGTTGCTTTACCCTACCCTTCTGTGTCAAGAATGTTAGTCATATGTTGCACTATAAGCTATCTGTGGGCAGCAATTGTGTTTTGAGTATGCTTTCGCAAAGTGCACTTGTGGGTGTACCTTTTCATACACACTGAGGAATCCACAATGGAATCAATCCAAAATTAACCATTGGCCATTAGGGGGTTATTCACTGACCATGCTTTGAGAAGCATTGTACTTGACTTTTGAGTGGAGCAGGATTTTCTTCACTACTAAAGGCAAATTATTTCTGCTAAAATCATATAAAAATATACACAACTACTTTCAGAATAACCCTTACTTTAAATAAACACTAGGAAAAACACATTTCCATTGTGGCAATACAAAAATGTCCTAATTTTATGAATTGCTCTAAAGGATCCTCAGGGCACCAAAATTTAGTGAGGGAAGATGGGATGAAGAGTAGCATATTAGTAGCTTAATGGAAGTGACTTTAAAGGCTAATGTCAACAATTTTCAGTTTGCTATAAATGACTTAACCAGAATGAATTATTAATGAAAGAAAAACTAAACATTCCTCAGGGTACCTCGATTTGATCTTTATATTTTCCTTATCGACTGTTCCACCAAGTCAAATTAGGTGCTTTTCCCTTTGCCTAACAAAGCCTTGCCTTTTTTCGCTAGAGTGACTCTTTCAGGACTATTGACTACTCAAGGGGACCCTATTATTGAAAGCTCTCTTTTTATCTTCCTCATGTATTTTTCTCAGGCTTGTCACAGTTGTAAGTTTCCTGTACGAGTGTATGTGATGTACATGTGGTGTGTGCGTGTGTCTCCTCCATGAGACTATAAGCTAGAGTATGTGATGGGAATATATTTTTGTTTTGAGCTAGCTTTGTATCTTATAGTTTGGCACAGCATTTGGCATAGAGTAGGATCTCAATTATTATTTTGAGTTTTATTTCCTCTATATGTGAAATATTACAGAAAAGTACCATCAATGCTGTTAATAGTAATCCTTTTAAATCCATTCTATCAATATTTTTCTTTTTTGGATTTTTATACATATAAATTAAAATATGATTGATACTTTGATAGTGCTTTCCCCCAGCCCCATTTTCTTTTGGTTGGTTTTTGACTCATCACTTCACTTCCTGACCTGCAATACTTTCTCAAGACGTGACTCCCCTCTTTACTCCTCCCCCTGCCTGCTGAGCATCTGAACCCAGTCATGCTTTCCAAATCCCTTTGTTCAGATTTTCTCTGAATTTCCTCATCAATGACCCTTACCTTCTCAGTCTCACCCCTCCCTAAGTGAAGCAACACTCCCCAGCTCCTCCCTGGGGATGGTTTTAATACATTATATTGTGTGTGGTGATCCATGAAGCCTGACATCTCCGTGCAGCCAGGACATTTCCCCTCCTCTGAGTTTCTCCTTTGCAGAGCACAGCTAGTCCCTCTGGAGAGCCACATACTAGACTTGTCCTTACTTGTATGGTCTTTTCCCCATCAATTCTTTGGGTCCTGATCTCTTTTGCCCTCCCTCTTTATTTGCTATGTAAGTGGTTACATAGCATCAATACTTGGACTTATCATCATTTGTTTAATCTCATAGTTCAAACAGATATAGTTCATTCTCATTATTCAAGGTAGTTATGCTTTATCAAGTTGTGTGGAAACTGAATTAGCGAATATGGAAATTCAGGGTTAGGTTCCTACAGAGTCTCTGTTCACATTTAGTCAACTGATCAATACCTACTTTTATTTTGTGTCTGTTTCTGTTTAAAGACACTTTATTTAATATATATTGTTAATTCACTAACATTGAACTCACCGCCTAGAGCACTATATCTCATGTGTAAACACTGCTTATCTAGCATGTGTTGTCCCCATAAAGCACATCACAGCCTTCTTGTGCTCAGGAACACAGCAGCACTTCAGCACTATGCTTGTGGGGCATTTTTAAAAAACAAAATCCTCATAAAAGCACAAAAATGTATAAAAATTGTACTATGACTGCAAAAAGGAGACATTTACATTATGAGAAGTGAAACAAGAAGGCAGGGCACCACTTTACTCGAGCTTAGCTGGGAAAGTGCTCTCTGGAACTCCAACTTTTGCCGCCCTGCGTCCTGTCCAGAGGTGTCTGTGAAAGCATTGTGAGCACTGACTTTGGGGTTACAAATAAATTTTAGAGAGTAGGCAAATTCTTAAATAACAAATCCGCAAGTAATAAGGATCAACTGTGTATCTAAAATGAATTAGAAAAACAAATATTTTCTTTTTGATAAGTGTCTGTTGAATTGTGTACTTCAGAAAAATATTTCTAAAGGAGACAAACCTTTCAAAGACCTGATGGATGATGGTATGTCTGAAAGATTAATCTAGAACTATTTGCAAGTCCTGGGAAGATTAAAATGGCGAACATTGCTATTATACTTTAATATTTTACTTTTCCCCCATTTGAGATGTGTAACATATCATAAGCCTAATTATTAGGTGTTCAGAATATTTCTCTTTTTTCCTTAGGGAGTTACCATTTTTGTATGCAAATCTTCTGTTTTTCTGTTGATATGTTGTTTTTCTTATGATTCTTAAGTGTACTTTATATTTTAGTGGTTTTAATCCTTTATCTCTTGTTAATAATTTCCCTTATTTTCCAATTTAGTTATTTGCTTTTTCAATTGGATTTATTTGTACATACTGGGCCATAACAATGCTGTGGCCTCCTATGCCTGGGGCTGAGAAGTAGTTTAGCATTTTAGCAAGTACAGGACATCCTTCTTCATCTGACTCAGCTCTGTTCTCTTTATTATAAATATAGCTTTTTTCTTTTCTTCTTCTTCTTCTTCTTCTTCTTCTTTTTGCTGAGGAAGATTAGCCCTGAGCTAACATCTGTGCCCATCTTCCTTGACTTTATATGTGGGTCACGACCTCAGCATGGCTGATGAGTGGTGCAGGTCCACGCCCAGGATCCAAACCTGTGGACCCTGGCCACCAAAGTGGAGTAGGCCCAACTAAACCACTATGCCATGGGGCCAGCCCCATAAATCTAATTTTTGAAATGCACATTTCTGTTAAAATCTAACTTCTGTAGTTCCTTTGTTTCCCTCTTACTGCTGAATTTGCAAGTATGCCATGTCAGATAACCCCATTATTATGACTTCTGAGTTAGCAAATGTGTACTTCTCCAGAATCTGAGTTTAGAAGCCTTGTAGAAACTAGTTGAGTTCATCCTATGCTAATTCTAACTCCATAAGCCTGTTTTCAAACTTTCATTGTTTTCTGTTTTGCCAATAACGTTTAATTGAATTTAAAAAATCAGCAAATACATAATGTTTCTTGGTATTTTGGATTATGACTGTTGAATATTTTCTATGTTTAGTATTAAGATGAGTTGTGGATCATATTATCTTTCATCTTCCTTTCTGCCTAGTTTTTCATGTTGCCTATTTCTTCATAGTGTATTTGTCCCGAGTAGTGTATGATGAGTAAACAAAGTAAGGACCAAAAAAACGTCAAAAGTAAATGAGAAGAAAAAAATGGAAAATATTCCAAGAGCATAAAATAATATGAAAGTAATAGAGCAGACATCTAGAAGATAATGGTTAATCACTGAACCATTCATGGAAATGTAATAAGAACTTTGATGACCTCATGATGTTGGAGACATCATGAACTCACTTAAAAGTTATATGAGGCCACACTGGGTACTAATTTTTTCATGCACTGTTTGGCTTAAGCCAAAAATAAACACAAACAAACAGGAATACCATTGTCTGATGAATTCTCCTTGGGCCTGGTATCAGCAACTTTTTTCAGAAATTTAAAAGGGAGAAATTCTAGATATTGAGAGTTCACAGCCATGGAAAATCAGAATTAATGAAAAAGTCAAGAATATTCTTAGAGAAAGATAAACTTTGGCGAGTTTTCTGCTGAAGCACTGGTCAGTGTGATCCATGGACCAGCAGCGAAGCCATTATCTGGGAACTTGTTGGAAATGCAAATTCTTGGATCCACCTCATGCCTACTGAATCTAATTTTCTTGGGATAAAACTGATCAATCTATTTGTAACAAAGTCTCCCACATATTTCTTATGCACTCTAAATCTGAGAACCACTGAGCTAGAGAAACTAACAGCATGGGAAAAGAATAAGTAAGGATATTGTGTGTGTGTGTGCGTGCGTGCTATGCTGTACATAGAAATCCCATGTAAGTAATATAGTAATTGGATATTTTCAAAGATAATGACAACTACCTGTACCAGACAGTATGAAATCTGGAATCAAATAGGTTGTCAAGAATTTAGTTTTTATTCTCACAGCCAAGATGCGATGCTAGATTCTGGTTCTGGCAGGATGAAGATGAACTTTACTGCGTCTCCTCAGAGTAGGGACTCTAGTGTATCGATTAAGCATGTGGGCAGTGAAATCATACTGCCTGGGTTTAACTCAACTCTCCGACTTACTAGCTGCGTGACATCAGACCAATTGCTTCATATCTCTGCCTGTGTTGCTGATTTTTAAAATTGAGAAACCAATGATACTTATCTCATAGGTTTGTTGTGAGGATTAAATAAATGAATACTTTTAAAGTACTTAAAAAGTATATGAAAAGTAGTAAATTTTCATATTAGGCCTTATATTTATAGACTCATGACTGGAATTAATAGTGTACGTGATCAAAGACAATTACACAGAAAGAATCCGTGTCCTACTTCTCTGTATTCCCTAAAATACCTAGAAATTCAAATTAATTTCCATGGGAACCTATAGAGTGATACCCAGTAAACTGTGGCATTTTTATTTGGGACAAGTATTTCCTATAATCCTATAATCCATTTTTCCTTTTGTCCGAATGGCTTTTTCCCATATTCCGTCTGTCATTGGCACGGTCTCCTAATTTTGAAGCACAGAACTTTATCTTAGCCAAACAGATGTGCTTTGCTAGTTTTACCAAGTTTAACAATGTGCCTGACACTCCATTTTCCTGACAATTTGGTGAAATCCCTTTATGTCTTTGTATGCAGGTTCTATGCTTCAGAGGGAGCTTTTTTACCCACTCTTTGAAGTGGGACATCCCTGTCAGTGACTGCAGCCTATTGTATTTTTCTAAGACTTGCACGTTGATCCTTAATCTATGTGCCCTGAAAGGCTGCCATTTCTCACTATTTCATTTGACTTGCTAAATTTAGGGTTCCAATTACAGGATTTTGGGTCACAGAGCAGTAGCTCACTGTCATCCAAAAGATCACAAATTTCATACATCTCTCTACTCGGCCTTATCCACATCCCATCAATTATAGCTGTCCTATAAGTGTTTAACAGATTTCGACATTTATGTCTTTATTGGCAATAATCCTAAAGGGCCTATTCTTATATTTGAAACATGAAAATACTTAAAAGTTACAATCTGTGATGCTAGCATTAGGAGACTTTGCTGAAATCTTTTAGTTTCTTGAATGATCCCATATGCTTTACAGATGCTTTCAAGGTACCTTCAAATAGTTGAGCTGGAATTAGGTGAATCCTATAGTTAAGCTGTCCTGTGGATGCCAATGGGAGAGGAAATTGAAGGTCTTTCACATTAAAAGTTCAAATCGTGATGATTACACCTTTTAGCCTCCAAACTGGCTTTTACCTTGATCTCCCTAAGCCTGTTCAGTTCATCATATTGAAAAGATTATGACATTTTCTAAGTCACCTGGGGGGAGTATTCCATTTCAATTCAATGACTAAGTCGTTCCCTGGGCCTGCAGTACTATCCTGCTGTGTTTAGTCCTTTAATGTGGAAGTAATTCTTATGTTTATAAAGTTTTGTGGCTTTTTAAATCCTACAAGGAAACGTCACACTTTAATGTGAGATAAGCTGAAAGAAATTATTCACTGTACCTCAACTGGTCTAAAAGGAAAAGCTTATCCAGGGTAGGTAAATGCCAGCCATGGCCACTTTAAACATCAGGCAGGAGACAGCACTAGGAAAAAAAATCACACAAAATGGCCTTTTGATACTGAGAATTTTGAATTCATGTGCCAAATCTGAATATCCATTGGTTACAAATAATACTTTCATAATTTCACAAGTAATATGTATTCTTTGAAAAAGATTTAAAAAAAATCTTAAAAACAAGAGAAAGAAATCACTTTCACTTGCCTACAACCATAATTCATATACATTTTTTCCAGGCTTATTCTATGCATATATATGTTTAAAAAAATCAGTTCTCTGAATTTAGCATTACTTTATAAATTTTATCCACACCATTATATTTTTGAAATGATTTTTGACATTTTCTTTTATGGATGAATCATAATATTGAATTTCCATGTTTCGGTTAACATTGATGTTTGCTTTTTTGGATTTACAAATCAATAATAAAGTTAGGAACATCTTTGTAAGTAAATCCTGGCTCACATCTTTGATTATTGCCTTAGGCTAAATTCCTAACAATGAAACTAATGGTTAATGATGTTAATGTTAAATATATTGCTAAAATGCCCTCAAAAAAGGTGTTACCGATCTTTACCCTCAACTTTGGCAACAGTGTGATTTATAAGTTAAAAACCTTTTAGCCTAAAAAGATAAGTTAAAAGTGACCTCATTCTGCATTTGCTACCTCACTGGAGAAAAATTATCCTGCTTCTTATTTTTATTTTTTGCTTATTTGATTTGTTGGTTACTTATCTTTAAAATTTCTATGTCATTTTTGTGAGCATTGAAAAGTAGAATTCTACTTCTAATTTTAGTAGTTATTGTCTTTATCTAATACACAGTTTTTTTTTGTTTTTTTTTTAAAGATTTTATTTTTTCCTCTCTCTCCCCAAAGCCCTCCGGTACATAGTTGTATATTCTTTGTTGTGGGTCCTTCTAGTTGTGGCATGTGGGGCGCTGCCTCAGCGTGGTTTGATGAGCAGCGCCATGTCCGCGCCCAGGATTCGAACCAACGAAACACTGGGCCGCCTGCAGCGGAGCGCGTGAACTTAACCACTCGGCCACGGGGCCAGCCCCTCTAATACACAGTTTTAAAAAGAGGATCCTTTATTTAGGGTTTGTAGATATATTATATCTGCAATAGGACTTCTGGTAAAACATGACAAGCCTCCTTTACCATTTCTTTGTTAATTTGTCAGAAACTGGAAAACACTTTTAAACTCTCTCTACTCATATTGAAGTGTACACCTGTTAGAAAACTTGTAAGACTTGTAAGGCCGATATCAGAGAAGAAACTCACTTTGCTTGGATTAACTCTAGATGAAGGGCAAGAGGACTTCCTATTATTTTAGTTCTTGTGTCATAAAAGTAGTTAAGCAAAAAATTCCTATTTTGACCTGTCCTCTTCTTGCCAATGTTTGTGTGACACGTTGGTCTAGTTTTTATCCCACTCCCTACAAATGTTGTATTTCTGGTCTTTGTTCCTCCCTACTGAGCAAACCAAATCATGAATTTGTAGAAGTCAAATCCTGGAACAGTCATCTTCTTCAACTATTAATACTTTGGAAAAAATGTTGTTTAAGCTCATCTGAAGTACTGAATCTCTATCCACAGACAGAAAAGATATTTTCATCAACTTCTCTGTAGCTTGCAATTCTTAGTTTTCAACTTCATGGAAATTTCACCTTATCAGTTAGTATAGTCCTCTAATCAACGATTGTTAGTTCCTGCATAATGTCCCATAGTTTATATGTTTCATTATTTTATTTTATTTTTTTGAGGAAGATTAGCCCTGAGCTAACATTTGCCACCAATCTTCTTTTAGCTGAGGAGGATTGGCCCTGAGCTAACATCTGTGCCCATCTTCCTCTGCTTTATATGTTGGACACCTGCCACAGCATGGCTTGATAAGCAGTATGTAGGTCCGCACTCAGGATATGACCTGGCAAACTTGTGGCCACCAAAGTGGAGCGTGAGACCATAACCACTACACCACCCAGCCTGCCCCTGTTTTGTTATTTTTTAATCATTGTTTTTGTTAACAATCATCTGCATTTTTTCTATAATAAAAAGGCTGCAATAAATACAAGTATTCTCATACAAGCAAATGTAGGTACTGCTGCTTATATCATTATGGGATTGATTTTATGATATATGATTTTTTAACTATAATAGATGCTATCAAAATGATTTCCAAAAATTATGTCATGATTCATATTTCTGATACAGTATGTAAGCACAAATATTTTATACAGATCTCTGGTGAAATAAATGTTGTCTACTTCATGTTTGCCAGTTTAATGGATGTAAAATGATATCCCACTTTTACTTTAATTTGCATTTCTCTAATTACCCAAACTTTTAGACATTTTTGTACATATTAGTTTATTTCTAATTCTGTTCTGAGACCCGTCTTTTCAAATATCCTTTGCCTAATTTTCTATGGGATAAATTTGAGTTTTTCTTCATGATTTGTGAATGCCCTTTTTATATTATAATCATCACTTATTTGTCATTTGTATTATAACACTTTCTAATATTTCTACTTAATCTCTTTTAAAATTTTTTCAAGGCTCCTCTAAGAGTGTGTTTAGTAATTTTCGAGTAGGTCAACTTTTTTGGTCCCATGTTTATCTAATGGTGATTCTATTACTATTGAAATAGTAACTTCAGCTTTTTAAAAATTAACTATTTGAGTTCACGCTTCAATTTACCATTATCCTAAAAGTTTTGTTTTTCCTGATTTTCCTCAACTAACTTTAAAAGGTAGTTCAAAAGCAAACTGCCCTTGTATCCATAAGATTGACAGATTTATATAAAAAAGTTTTTGTTCTTTACGCCTTCCTAGGTATAATTTTGAATTACTAGTTTGTATTGTTTGAAACAACTTCTAGTCTTGCTGTTTCTACTATTTTTTGCGGAAAAAAGTGTACATCCTAACACATTGCATGCTTGTAGCATGTTCCTTTTTAATGGTGACTCAACTTTAGTACCATTATATGATAATAAATAAAAACATTTAATATTGCATGCAATCCTGAGAATTGTCGGCAGATAATCTTTATCACTGCCTTTCTCAACTTTCCCATAAAATCCTATGGTCTGTGAAGTGACCAACCAATGTGCCCACACTCCAATCCGTGGACCCTGTAAGTCTGTTTTCCTACGTGGCAAAAGTGACTTTCTGCTTGTAATTAAAGATGCAGACTTCAAATAGGGAGACTATCCCAGATTCCCCAATCTAATCACATGAGCCCTTAAAGCAGAGAATTTTCTCCAGCTAGAGGTAGAAGAGATGAGGCAGGGGAAGAAGAAAAATGTATTCAAAATGTGAGAAAAACTCCCTGCCCTGTGTCTGGTGTGAGGATGCAGGGGCCAAGTGAAAAGAAATGCAGGCGAGCTGGAGGAGCTGAGAGGCTCCTGGAGGACAGTCTGCAAGGAAATGAGGACCTCGCCCTAGAAATGCCCAGAACTGAATTCTGCCAACGATTTAAATAAGACTGGCAATGGATTCTCCCCTAGAGCCTCCAGACAGCAGTCCAGGCCAGTCTACTCTGATTCCAGCCTTGTGAGCAGAGAAGTCTAGCCCACCAGACTTCTAATCTTTAGAACTGTGAGATAATAGATAGGTAACGTTTTAAACTCCTAAATTTGTGGTTATTTTCTTGCAGAAGCAAAGTAAACAATACAAACACCTATTGAGAAAAAGAAAAGAGACAAAGCTCCTTTTGTCAGAATATTGAGAAATGTCCACTGAACACAAGATTAGCCAGCTAGACTAAGAGGGAAAACAATTGGTAGCTTCTTCAGGAAGCAGAGGAAACCTGCTGCACAGACAGAACAAGATATGGTAACACTTCGTGCCCCTCCACCCCACGGCCACACCTGGGTTTAGAGGCCTGGGGTCTATAAGAAACACGAGTAATATGTTGGTGTTATTTTGAAAACGAATATGGTTGGTGTTATTTTGAAATCGATCAGAGTAGAAACCAAATTCACGAAGTTTCTAACTCAAGTAAAAGGAAGCAAATTCAAAAAACAAATGTGCTAGATTGTTAAATAAAAGCTGGTTCTGGTAGGGGCACATTATATCTTGAGGCGGTGGTGTTCGCCATAATATGAGGTAACAAACGCAAGTCAAAAGAAAAAAAAGAAGCAAAAAAAAAAAAAAAAATGAGCCAACAAAAAATTCTAAATCTAAAACTAAATTCTAGTAGCAAGGCATTCTGGAATTATAGACTTTTGAGTACACTATTGCTTCAACTTTATAGGGAACTATGTCACGTGAGTAGAATACTCTGTTTAGGCTACAGAAATTTGTGCACGCTATCTGCTTGAAATTTACTCCTTATTTATATCTGAGAGTTGGACATAACCAGTAGCCAATTAGTGAGTGTGTGTGTATATATATTATATTAAGATGTGTAAATATGTTTTATAAAATTTTTTAAATTATAATTATATAAAATCATATAAATTTTATACATAAAATTATATTAAAACATAATTTAATTATATTTTTAATAAACAAATTTATGTATTTCTATTAAAAATTATGTAAGTATATATAAAATACATTTTATCTATTATATATTTATATATTTAGAGAGAAACTAAACATTGCAGAGGGAAAAATGTGCTGACACAGAATAAGCTTTTTAGGAAAAAAATGCTTAGATTTTGATAGAGGATGCACAAATAAATGACTCTTTGTAGAAAATAAATACATTTGAATAGAAAAGAGCACTCAAAGAAGGAGCTAAATGCAATAATGATTGCGAAGAAT
This sequence comes from Equus caballus, assembly GCF_041296265.1. Lineage (NCBI taxonomy): Eukaryota > Metazoa > Chordata > Mammalia > Perissodactyla > Equidae > Equus > Equus caballus. Next base: position 97,544,732 of record NC_091686.1, read on the forward strand.
AGGAAATGGCCAACTAAAATTATCATAAAATATGGCAAAATGTTCAATAGACGTAATAGGAAACGTATTTAATGATCTGGAGCAGAAACTTCTGAAGTTAACCCTTATTTAAGGAAAAAATGCAAAGGTAATTAAAATGAAAGGAGAGAATAGTTTTAGATATGAATAACAAATCTTATGAATAAAAGAAACTCAATAGAAGAAAAACATTAGAAAAGACAAATTGAGTTAAAAGTATTTTCTGAGTCAAAGTTACACAAAACTAAATCAAAAAGAATTTTATCTATTTCAAGGATAAAAAATATGTCTAGATTATTCAGGTAGAAAATGAAATGTATAATGTGGGGAAAATGTGCTTTATCTTTGCAGATTTGCATAGAAGATGAAAATGAATCGAGGAAAATTACATAAGATTTAAGAAGGAATAGAGATTTGAAATAATTTAAAATATTTTCCATTTAAAAAATGTGTGCAAAAAAATATTTTGAAGCCTCCATGTGTTAATATGTGACCCAACAGAAAAATACTTGGTAATGACTGAACATAAATGACATGTAGCTCAAGGGGCTATATTTAGTCCTTAAATAATTACTTCAGCCTTAAGACTAGAACTTAGGAGTCATTGCACTGAAATGTGTTCAGTCTGTTGGACAGCATCCAGATTGTATCCCAAAAATAAGAAACGTGAAATCAGCTATACAAATTATGGAATTGGGGAAAGGTATTCTATTGTAAATTGCTGAACATTTACAGAATTGATCTGTAGTTTCTTTCCAGAAATTTGTATGAAAAACACATCAAAATAAGCTAAAAAGAATTGATGAGAATTTTTTTTACCCATTAGTAAGTTCCACACTGAAGCAGTAGGCCATAGAATTAACAGAATAGTTGTCACCAACTGAACTAAGCCAGTTTTTTATGTGTAATAACAATGTGTCTCTCCAATATTTCCAGTCAATTCACAGCTTTTGAACACCTATAAATTTGCCATTGAAACCCATTTTTCATATTCGTTTTACTAATTAAGTTATTAAGTAAACCACTCATTTGACCAATGGTAGTCAATGTCTACAACATCACTAGCTTAGGTAAGTCTTCATTAAGACAGCTGGTGATGATGCAAGAAAAAGATCAAGTTAATAGTTGGTCTATCTAAATTGTGGACATTTGAATAAACACTAACCATTCCTGGAAATTATATAAGTAATTAGGTAAATTGAATGTCCCTAAGATGAACATAAAACTAACAGACACCTACAATGCACACATACACGTTGATCATGCCATGTTGGGAAACAAATGTAAATACAGCATTATTGTAGGATTTTACATCAGGAAGACAAGTTTGAAACTGATTCTATCTTGGGGTTTTTGCTTAATAGCTTTGAGCCTCAACTCCATCATATGTGAAATAGAGATGATAGGGACCACCCACAATAGTATTCTAAATATTAAATTAGATAACAGAAGAAGAAAATGAGCATGGCGCCTGGCTCATCACAAATTGCAGTTGGTTGATTATTATATAAGGAAAGTTTTCCTTGGAAAATGTCTCTAAATTTGCATGTGAAAAATACTTTAACATTTCTGTACACAGCTCCTGAGACATTATTTCAAATATGTATGATTTAAGATTTTGTTCCAAAGTACATGATGTATTCTTGAGCCCATACAATTAATCTCTCCAAATACATTTAATTATAAGGGATCATTGTTAAAAGATTAGATGTAATATCATAATAAAGGTACATATAATGGGATATTTATGTAAAATCATCTGATTAGACAAAATATTAAAACTAGACTGAGATAATTAGTGATGTTTTCTTCTTTATATTTTTATATATTTTCCTAAGTTTTTATAGGGCACTTGTATAACTGCTTTGAGGACATAGGAGTGACAAATAATTATATCCATACTACAAATGTTCTTTTTTATTATTTTGCTGAACCCTTTGATGAGTTTAGAAATAGGCATTGGGGAAATATGTGGGAAAAGCAGACATGTTCACAATGTAAGAGAGGATTTGGAGCTACCAAAGTCAGTTTGGAAGGGACAGAGTAAAGCAGGCAGTGAGTGGAGAAAAGCAGAAATGAGACTTTGGAGATGGCAGAAGGTCACAAAGTCTTCTATAAGCCCCTTTTGTTACCTTATAAATCTTCAGAAATTTTTGCCAAAATTTCTGAAATTCTTGGATTAAGGTTGGTATTTGTCACCCAGTCAAGCCAGCCCTGATTGTCTAGTGGTTAAGATTTGGTGCTCTCGCCAGCGTGGCCTGGGTTCATTTCCCAGTTAGAGAAGCACACCACCTGTCAGTTGGTTGTCATCATGTGGCAACTGCATGTAGCTGTGATACTGAAAGCTATGCTACTGGTATTTCAAATATTAACAGGGTGACCCATGGTGGACAGGTTTCAATAGAGTTTCTAGACTAAGACAGACTAGGAAGAAGGACCTGGTCACCCATTTCCAAAAAAAATGGCCATGAAAACTTTATGAACAGCAATGAAGCACTGTTTGACGCAGTGCCAGCAGATGAGAGAATGGCACAAAAAGACCAGTCAGGGTACCAACGTGCTATACAAAAGATCATTAGGAGTCAGAATCCACTTGATGGCACTAACAACAACAAGGGCATGAATTTTAAACAACTGGTCCATGTACTGTAAAACATAGTCAACCTATGAGAAAGAGAAAGCCGCCACCCTCTGCTTATGTGAAGAAGTCTCAGGGGAGGGTGGATTTAGAATTTTACAGGTCTCGCAACAAGTAGGGAATGAAGATTCTTCAAGGGACAAAGGAGATCCAAATGATATCTAGGTTGCAATATGAAAAATAAGACATTTTATTATTTGCTGCATCTTTAAACTAGAGTAAGGGATGTAATTATACAATCATGCTCATTAGAATCACCGTTATTTAAAAAACAAGAAATAACCAGTATTGGAGAGGATGTGGAGAAAAGGGAACAATCATACATTGCTGGTGAGAATGTAAACTGGTACAGCCACTATGGAAAATACTATGGAGATTCCTCAAAAAATTAAAAATATAACAACCATATGATCTAGCTGTCTACTTCTGACTATTTATCAAAAGAACACGAAAGCACTAATTCAAAAGGATTTGCATCCCTATGTTCATTCCAATACTTGGAAACAACCTAAGTGCCCATCAATGGATGAATGGATAAAGATGTGACATATATACAATGGAACACTATTCAGCCATAAAAAAGGATGGAGTCATGCCATTTGCAGCAAAATGGATGGACCTTGAGGGCATTATGTTAACTGAAATAAATCAGATGGAATAAGCCAAATATTGTATAATTTTACTCATATGTGTAAGATAAAACAACAACAAACAAACGCATAGATATGGGGAATAGATTGGTGGTTACAAGAGGGGAAGTGGGTTGGTGAGAGTGAAAGGAGTAGAAGGGCACATATGTATGGTGATGGATGGCAACTAGACTTTAGTTGGTGAACACTGTGTAGTCTATTCAGAAGTTGAAATATAATGATGTACACCTGAAAGTTACATAATGTTATAAACCAATGTTACCTCAATTAAAAAATAAAAAAAAAGATTTTATTATTTGTTTGTTCTTTAAACTAGAGCAAGGGCTATAGTTATAATAGATTCTCACTACAGCTATTCCTATTTTATAGCTTCAAAACTATTTAAACATGGTAATTTTTAATTGGAGAAGTCATCATCTGTGTCCGGTTTTCTCACTATTGATGGATTTTTCTCATTATGGGTCAGATTTTCTTGTTTCTTTGAATACCTAGTAATTTTGATCTGTTTCCAGATATTATTATTTACTTTGTTGGTTGCTAGATACTTTTGTATTCCCTTAAATATTTCTGTGCTTTGTTCTAGGATGCAGTTAAATTACTTGGAACAGTGATACTTTTCAGGCTGGCTTCTCTGTCTATCTATCTATCTGTCATCATCATGAAGAACAGAACAGTTTTTAGACTAGAGACAGTTTTGCCCTACAATGAAGACAATATATTTTTGAATATTCTATCCAATATCTCATAGATTATAAGGTTTTTCCACAATTGCTGTTTAGTATGCACACTATTTGTAGTTTCTTCACATGTTGATGCTGATAAATTCTCAGCTGAAGACTTCCACGGAACCTTCTGTAGATTTCCGTAGCTCGAACTATCTGCACTCTCCTCTCTGGGCAGTACTCTCCTCTCTGGTCATCTGTCCTGAAAATTCTAGCTGCTGGCCAGCCTGAACCTTCAATGTGTTCTCTTCAATTCATGGAGACTGCCAGGATCTGTTTGGGTTTTCCCTCACTGTCCTGTGCCCTACAAATTCTCTCCAGATAGTAAGTTGAGGCAGTTGTAGACCTCAACTTGTTGTTGCCCTTTCCTCAGGGATCATTGCCTATGCTTCCTGTAGCCTAATGTGTGAAAGTGCATCTACTGGCTAAATATCACTATACAACCTTGAACAATAGCAGAAAAAGTTCCATGGACTTTCAACGCAATGACCCTTATACTCTCTAGCCGCCAAAAGAGCATGATGTCATATGCACAATTCACATTTCTCAATAATGAGGTATTTTGGATCATAGACATAAAAGTGTTCATCAAATGTTAGTAATTTCTTGAAAGTCTTATATATGATAGAATAAATACACAATTATTGAAAATTCTATAACTAATAAACGAATTTTTTCTGTACATGTTACTTGTTTATAAGATTTCTTTAGATATTTACAAAATTCTCGCCCATCATGTGGTATTCTAGAATATTGATGAATTATACCTACTAATGCTAGGCTTAGAGAAAATGCCAAGTGATAACACAGACTATGTAAAAGTAGACAAAACACTAGTTTTAAATGAGTTATTTCAATCTTTTATGAAAGAAATAAAAGAAGGCTTGGGTGGACTAACTGGTAAATCACCTGATTAAAGTTGAAGAAGAGTCAATTTGATTTGTAATTTCATTTCAATTTTCATTTTCTGCCAAAAGATTTGAAATCTCAACTGGAAAGGCTGTCACATGGTAAAATTGTTTTTGTGTCTGCATGTTTTATATAAATCATTATTTGTATAATTTGCAATTTTAGGCATTTGTTTGGAATATTTTACATTTTAATCTATTCAAACATATTTACTTTAAAAACTTTAATATAAATTAATATCATTGTACTCTTTATTACATATAACATGTCCTTGTTACATGAACATGCTTACTCAAGAACCAGAAATTTGGTGTTTGGAATACATAAGAGGGTTCAAAAATATGCTCTGAAGAACAAATTATTATACGTGAACAATAAAGAATGAGAAAATTTTCAATTCAAAATCAAACAATATTAAATTATTTCTATTAATCCCATTTCCTTATTTTTAATTTGTAACATCAATATCATTAAGAAATTTACAAATAGCTTTATACAGAGACATTTATAAGATACTTAACAGGTTTTAAAATATTATTCTGAGCTATTCAGAGTCCTTCTAAGATATTACTGCCATTTATAAATTTAATATTCAGCTTGTAATCTTTCCTTCATTTATTTCAACTTTATTTTCCTGACTTTAAAAGTGATTAATACTCTGAGCCTAAAGCCGTTGATTAAATGGGGGAAACCTTCAGCGTCATTGCCAAAGTAAATAATGAAATCATTAGCTGAAATCATTGCCATAATAAATAATGAAAATAAAAAGAAACAAGCTAAAATTATATCAATGTATGCCTTTGGGCACAGAGTTAAGTCTGCAAACATTTCTGTAAGCCAAACTCTGTGTTTACAGATCATTCAGAATTTTGAGTTTTGAAAATCAAGTTGGCAACAAAAATGAGTAAAAGTAAATTTAAACAAGCAAATTGAAATACTACAAATCTTGTCGTCTGGTTTGGTTTCTAAGTGGAGAGCATATCTTGCATTCTATTCATATCGGAATTCTGTCTTCACCTGAAGCATACTTTTGAGTTTGGAGAGATGATTCTTTAATTAACTTGAATGTTCCTTTTTATGGTAGATTGGAAATATCTGGAAGTAGATTAAAAGTTGAAATGGTGTCCTTGGCTTGCTCATAGTTAACTATGAGAAATATTTTCTTTTATAAGTTAAAACACAAAGAAAATGTTTTTATAGTTACACTTTTTATAAACAGTTGTCATGAAATAAGTATTATATGGCCATAAATTCCTTTATTATTAAATATTACAAAAAGCTTTCAAATGGTCCCTGATTTTTTCCTCAATTTCACATCCTGGAAAACGTCTTTTTTTCTGTTTACAATGTAAGACCTCATTTCACAATAATAAAAAAGTAATTTCAATTGGTTATTTAAATCTCAGTAATAAATTATTAAAGCCTGTCTAATTTAGCTTATGATATTAATTTTGTTTTTGTTTTTCCTTTTGGAATTTGCTAGGTTTCAGCTAAGATTCAATAGGCTAAAACTACAGCAAAATTTCTGTTACATATGCAAACAAACATTTGGCAAATATGTAAACGTCTCTCCTGCCTGTAAACAAATACTAATATGTTATTTAATACACTGTATTGTTTAAACCTTTCATTTTATTCTGTTCATGGTTTTTCAGTGATCGTCTTAGAAAATAGGCATTCTTTGGTCAGATGCCGTTAATTTTTCATAATCTTTCATTTGCGAGTGCTTTGAGCTTCTTTTTATGTTCACTGGTTACTTAGGCAAGAAATTTAGATCATTTTCACCAAACACACCAGGGCAAGAAGGCAACACGGGATAATAAGGCCAACAATCTTAAATCTTAAAGCTTAAAACTCTTAAGGAAAGTTGAAATCTTCCTACTCTCATCCTTTTTGCACGATGTTGCTGAAATATTTTTCTCAAAATGTTTATTTTTAAAATCACATCTTAGTTACTTCTCACTCGTTGTATATAATCCTATTTCCACAGTCTATGCTCTCTACACTCAACAATCTTTTGTTGTCATTCCCAAACTCAATGACCTACTATACTTAAAGTTGGTCCCTGTCTCTACACTTTAATCTCAGCCTTCCAGTTAACGTTCCCTTCATTCTGCAGAACAGGGCATGTCTTTTGCTCCTTTCAAAATATAGTTGAAAAGCTCACATCTTACAGAAAAACTTTCAGACGTAACTCATCCTGGTAAAGTCAGTTACTTGACTCTAATTCAGACAACTTCACATTCAAATTTCTCTGTAATAGTGTTTTCATAATCTTTTTTTCTATTTTCAAAACATTTATTACATACCTTTAAAAACCATTTTAACCTTACTCAATTCTGTTGCACCAGATGGGTTTAAAGAAAGAAGCAATTGAATAAAGAAATAAGGGAAAGAGAGAGAAAGGAAACGAATATAAATATGTGTATTTAATTTATGTGTTTATTTATTTTCATGTTTATATATGTCACTAATATAAAAAGTGAAAATATAAAATTAATGAAATATATTTCACTAATTTAAATTTTAAACGCCCTGCTGTGCTTTCTCTCCAGAGGTAGATTACCATTAACTTGAGTATAAGAACAAAATAATTTTGTCAATGTTTTAAGTCCTTCTATAGTGGCCTATCAACAAGCTGTTTTCTAATTTTACAGTAAATACAAACTTCCTGATATACTGATAAATGATAACTGGTTATCTGTGCTATAATTTTAGTAATTAACAGCAAACACTAATGGACTAGAAATAAATCTTAGTTTCAAATACTGGCGCTGTTATCCAGGGTAGATGATTTATTCTGCCTAAATCTTTTTCCTCATTTGTGAAATTGAATATTATCTATCTCATGTTCTTATTGTGAGAGGATTAAATGTGAAAAACGCATGTGAAGTTCTTGCCATATATTTGATACCTAGCTGATACCCCCTACCTATTAGCTAGTACTGCTATTATCCTTAGAAGGAAACCTGTCTGTGTCTGTCTGAAAATTTTGGCAACTACTGGGGCTGGGGCCGGCCTGTGGCCCAGTGGTTAGGTTCATGCGCTCCGCTTAGGCGGCCCAGGGTTTCACCGGTTCAGATCCTGGGCGCGGATGGCATCCCTCATCAAGCCACGCTGAAGTGGTGTCCCACATGCCACAACTAGAAAGACCCACAGCTAAAATATACAACTATGTACCGGGGGGCTTTGGAGAGAAAAAGGAAAAATAAATAAATAAATAAAGTCTTTAAAAAAAAATAATAGTGATAGCCCACAATTTAGCTAGTCACCAGTTGATGGATAACTGGATTGTTTCTAGTTTTGGGCTAATAATGCTACAAAAATATTTTTCTGCTATCTCTATTGAGATATTAAGTACACTTGATGAATTTTTAATTTCAGGTATGTATTTTCTAGAATTCCCATTGAATTCCTTTTTCTGTCATTTCTAGTCTATTTACTTTTTTTAAGTTATTTTCTTTGAAGTCCCACCGACTTTCTTGAATGAATTGGGGCATTTTTTGTTTGTTTCGCTTTGCTTCACTGATGATTGTTAGAACAGCTACTTTAAAACTCTTGTTTAGTGGTTTCAATATGTTCAATTTATTTGGGGGTCACACATATTTGATTTTCTTTTATCGTGGTTCTTTATATGTCAGATAATTTTGGAATGTAGTCTGAACTTTATGAATGTTAACTTGCGGGTATTGTGAATCTGCTAGTATTCTCTGAGAAGTCATAAGTGCTGTTGCTTTGGTATAATTAGGCAACAATCTTTGCCGAGCTCAAAGGGCAAAGTCTTGTTCTTGAGTGACAGCTCCAGTTTTAATTCGTAATTTTGTCTTTAGCTGAGAATCTCTGATTTTGTTTTACATGCAATGTGGTTGAAAGGTCATATTTCTACGTAGACCTATCTAGTTCTTTTCATTCTGGTATTTCCTTCAGCCATAGATTTATTTTATTTTATTTTATTTTATTTGGTTTCCATGCAAGGAGACAGCAGTTTTGTTTTTTTTTCTTTTATTTTACTCGTATCAGTGTGTCTCTGCAAGTGTCATGCCACTGCCCTCAACCCGAGGCTAAAAGCTGCATAACAGGGGAAGTTATTCAAAACAGTCCTTCCTCAACGGCTCCAGGTATACACTTCCCACCAGAGTTTGCCTATTTCTGTTCATTCTTCAATTTCTTTAGATAGTTAGGGAGTTATTTCTTGTGGGAAAATCCTCTCATCGGATCAATTATTATTCCCAGAAATAGAAAGTTAATTAAATTTATGTTTAGTTGATTTTTTAAAATAGAATTACTAATATATGAAAGTAAATATTAAATTGAAAAGGAAAATAAATAGAACAAATATTCAGTTCTATAGTTTCCTTCTATTTTGTAAAGATTCTAGGTTTGGGGGCAAAAATTTCCTTTTCACATATTTTCTTGTACCTAATAGCTATAGTTATTTTCATTCCCAGGTTTAATTGTTTTCAAATTTGGGATCACCTGATGGTCTCTTTTTCTTTCTCTAGGCTTTTGGTTGTTTGACCTTATCTTTGAAATTCATGGTAATTGCTTACTGAATGCCAATGTGTCAAAAATTACCAGATAATCTGAATTATGTTATCATCGTCCATAAAGGATGGATTTTTCTTCAGTCAGGAATTTAGTATATTGCAGTTTAATTTGATCCAATTAAGATAAATAGACCATATTGTAAGCTCTATGAGATTAAACTGGTTTTAACTTATAATAAGGGAATAGATCTTTAAGGATCTCAACTAGAAACCTGGGGTCTTTATTTCTTTTTTGGTCGTCTCCCTATTCCAATTTTAATCTCTTGATTATGTGAAACTACTGAAATATATGTTTAACTTTTTAGCCTCTTAGCAGTTGCCTTTGGTTGATTTATTTTTTCAGTCTCTGACTTGGTACATGTGCAGGTTCAGGTTCAAACTGATAAACCTCAATGGGAAATTATGTACAAATGATGGCTAATTTCTGAGGTTCTTATTACTATGCCTCTAGCACTGTAAATTAGCATAGGACAAGAGGGGAAAAGTGGCAGATAAAGTAGGGTTTGTCTCAACATATGCTCTTTTACCAGAGTCCTAGCCATTCAATTCTTGGCCGCCGGATGTTCTCCAATGCCTTCAAAGGCCTATTGTGTTTCGTTCATTGTTCCCGCTTTTAGGATTATTATTACTGGGAAACTTAGTGTAAAGAAACTCTTCTGTCATACCTGGCAGTAAAAATCCTTCAAAGTGTTTTAATATAACGTACTTCATTCTTTGGAATCAAGAAACAATATGTGTTTAAGCCCTTGAAGTTTCAACATTTGCTCTGTCGGAATTCCCTTTCATTCCTGCTTGCAAACTGTCAATTCTTATCTTCTTAGAAAAGCATGTTAAAAAGAACCAATGACAACCAACATTTATATCAATGCTCATATTCTTTCTGATCACCTTCTCTAGAGTTAGCTGCTCTAGAGAGCTGTGTTCTCTGGTTTTGGAATTGTAGGTGGGACTTTACTGTTTTGCCATTCCATAATCCGATATCTAGCTTTTTACCCTGGTATATTGATTTCCTCGCCTTTCCTACCCCTCTTCCAACTGCTAAGCCTGTGCTACTCATTTATAATTTGGTCACTATTATACCCCATTTCAAAAGCAAATTTCTTACATTACTTATAAAATAATGATAGCTGCAATAATAAATAGCCTCATAGTCTCTGTGGCTTAAAATAATCCTAATCTGTTTTTTGCTAATGTTACATTCTGATAAAAATAGGGCAGCTCTCATGGAGACTTCTCATTTAAATGATGGCTATGAGATTTGTGTTTTTAACAATTTAAGGCTCACCATCCTCTAATGCTCTGTTGTCCCCTACAGTAACTATGATCCCAATGCAGCTATTCAAATTAAATTTAAGATAATTAAAATTTTGAAAATTAAAAAAAAATAATTCTTCAGTCCCCAGTAACCATGTGTGACTAGTGACAAGTATATTGGACAGTGTAGACATAGAATCATTCCTTCACTGCAGACAAGTCTCTGATTCAGAGTTCCTCTAGAGTCTCCTAAAATTCTCCACTGGATCCCTTCCTCTGGTGAGCCAACAAATAAAGAAAGCGAGTCGTTAATATCCAGGAGAGTTTTATATGGGCAGATCTAGAAGTGAGGCGCACCATTTTATCCCACACTCCACTGAGTGGTTATTGACAAAGTAGACCTGCCCATCCATAAAGAAAGCTGAGAAACATAGTTTTTCTACCTACATAGAAATAGAAAACAAAATTGGTAAAAACTTAGCCTCTTACATATAATATAGCATTCTTTAAAAAGTTTTTTTGGAAGGATAGAAAATTAGAACATCTAGGAGGTTGTATTTGTATTAGTCAAGGAGAGGGAGAACGAAAGGGAGAAGAAAGTTTGAAGTTTCTGACTTACACAATTGATTACATAAAGGTGAAATTTACTAAGAGGAGGAACACACGTTTCTGAACATATGTAGGTCAAAAGTAGTTTAGGGATAGCTTGGATACACATGAGTAGAGATTTTTAGTAAGCAATTAAATATGTAAACATAGGGCTCAGAGGATAAATATAACTTGAAGATGAACATTTGAGAGTCATTAAAACATAGTACATATTAATTCATCTGGAATTTATGGTACTACTAAGAGCTAAATTCTAGAGAAAGAGTGAGATAGAATGCTCAGAACTGAACCTCAAGAAGCAACAGTAATGAGAGGCTGGGTATACAATGAAGGACAATGCAAGGCAAATGAGAAGTGCGTAGTCTCCTAGAAGCCAAAACAAGATTGTCTCAGAACGGAAAACTCTTCATGGTGCAAATTATGCCAACTCTAAACAGCAATGACTAAAAACTATCCACCATTTCTCAAAAAGTATTTGAAATGAAATGAAAGTAATAATTAACATCTAAATGAAATTTGTCAGAGTGCCAATTAGTGTCTTTATTCTCTTCTATCAATAACTATCAATCAATTATCCTAATATTACAGTTTGTCCTTTTTAACCTGGATAGATTTGAGTAGTGAATGTCTTTTGACTTATTTTTGGGCATTTCATATCTTATATCCCAACTGTAGCTGTACAAAAAGTCTGATATATGTAATTTCTAGGATTATTGCTTACTTTGGTTTTTAGGAAAAAGTAGCCTCCTGTTGAAATAGCTTGCCTTGATGTGAACCAAATAAGGCATCAAGAACAGCATGGTTTTTTGTCCTTTATTAAATATAATGCTAAATGATGTATTATTTAGTATCAAGGATTATTACAATAAAACTCCACTTATGCTTAAAGAGTAGTTAAGTGGAAAAAAAAGTCAGTTGTTACAAAGCAGAAAACATTTCCCAGTGGCAATTTATGCCGTAGAATGTGAAAGGATCAAGTTTATTTGAGGCCATATGCTTTCCTTATTCTCACTGCTTCGTAAACTGAAAAAATTAAAAGCACTCATTTTAGAACTATGCAGTACAAACACTGTTTTGAGGGGTCTACAGACGAATACCAAAAGGTTATCCCACAGTGAAAATAATTGGATGCCCCAGAGGTTAGCATTTTTGTCTATTTTTGAGCTTCTGTTTACTTATCTCATTCCTAGCTTTTCTATCTTCTAAAATCCTCTTAAAAAGTAAAAGTATCAGCATGGTGACTTTAAGGAAAAAAAAAAATAAGGCTGAGAAATGAAGTGCAAACTGAATAGAAAAATTCACTGTGGTTAAAATGTGTTGTGTATTTTTCTCTTACTCTTTGTTTGAACTGTGAATCATTGAAGGAATAGTAAAATGTTTTTTAAAAATAAGGAAAAATAAGTTACTAGAGGTATATAACAATACTACATATTATAGAGCTCTTATAACAACTTGCACTGCATTCTAACTTATCATTAAAATGTGATAAATTCTCGTGTGATTCCAGGCCATTAAAACATGGGTAGCATCAAGAATCAAGTGATTTTTATTACTATAATCTTATTGGTAGGATAACATTTCTGCTTTCAGCCTGGGCTATATAATGGTTCTATTCTATCCCAAAACGAGAAATACAGCCTTTCAGGTTCTATTATCATGCCAGAAAAGTGACAGCATATGTTCTTTGCTGCAATTGTTTCAGACTGTTTTGAAAAATTCTCATGATGATTAAAGGTTTTTACTAGGGGCTTTATTATATATATATATATATATATAGACACACACACATACATACATATATATGTATATATAATGATTACCAAGCATTTGATGTATGTTTAACCAATTCCTGCAATGTCAAAAACAATCAAGATAGAGACTGAACTGGGTCCTGTTCTCTGAATGTCATCTTTAAAGTATCCTTTTCATTTCTTTTTCTCCTACAATTCTGACTTGAAAATTTTATAGAGTGAGAACTGATATACACTGATCCAATGCTATACTGGGAACCCTTTAAAGAAGGTGAAGCACGTAATTACCATTTGTTAAATGAAAGAATAAGTGAATATTTAATATTCATCTTTGCATACTTCATAACATAATGGCCCTAGAATCTAACTACTTAAGATCAAATCTTGACTTCACCACTTATTATGTGACCACAAACAAGTTGTTTTACCTGTGGTTCAATCTTTTCATGAGTAAAATGGAGGAAATTATGATGGTACTCGCTCCGGATTAGATTTTAGAGTCTGAGTAAAGCGATTTGAACAGTGGCTCTTGTAAGGTCAGCTCAGTACATATTAGCTTTTCCCTCCCTTAATTTTAAACTACACAATTTGGAAACTATTAAAATAGGTCAAAAAGGATTTTAAAAAACACATCTACTGTATAAATAAATAGTTACAGAAATTTAAAAAATCAAATCATCAAAAAGAAAATGCTTCTGAATAAAATCTTACAACACATTTTCTGAACTTTGAATGCTATTTAGATATGGAAAATACTTTCTTACAAAGATTTTTTTTTAAGTATCTCAAACAATCAGCTATTTCATTCATACAATAAAATACAAATTAATTCTCATTAACATCACAGTTTAATCAAGGGTGTCCATCATCCCTTATCACCTTAAATTGTTGCAGAACACCTGTCCAAAAAAATTCAGTATGAAAGCATGCTAGGTCAAAACACTCAAAACTAGATAGAAAATATGTTATTGCTTACAGGTGATATGAATTTAAATATAAAAATCTTATAGGTACAATTGCTGATATATTTTCTCTGATTATAAACTAAGGAAGATATTGGATTCAAATTAATTTAAAATGAAATTTTTCTATTTTTTAAAATGGGATCAGAAAATATAACAGAAAAGATTTAATAAATAAACTAGATTTAATTAAATAAAAAATTAAATAAATGGAATAAAATCATGAGAAATATTTGAAGATATTTAGACAGAAAACTACAAATTCTACTGAGGGACTCAAAAATAATTTGCTTATATGAATAGTCTGTGTTACTAAATGGGAAGAATTAGCATGAGGATAACTTATAATAATGATAATAGTTAGAGCATTGCTTTTGGTCTGTAGTTGAAATTAAACTCTTTAACTTACATGGTTTAATGCATGTATTATTCTCAGCAGTCCTATGAGACAGATGTTAATGTGATCCCTAATTTGAGATAAGGAAATTGAGACACGGAAGCAAGGAGCTGAACTGCTTGCTCCTTTCATATATCTAGAAAGGGATGGGGGAAGGATTCAAGCTCAGCAGACGTATACAGCCATTGCACTCTGTCACTATGAAAATTTCTCTAAAATTTTCTGTAATTTTAGTTTAATTCGCAACAGGAAGTTTTGTAAAACCTAATTAGCTAATTTTAAAGTTCATCTAGAATAACTGACGTACCACAAGTAACTTAGATTTCCTAAAACAGAGTTGCAGTTGTTCTCATTCTTTATATATTAGCATGAAGAATAAGGAAATTGTACTTTATAGAGTAGGAATCATGTCCTGAGAAAGAAGGAAATTCCAATCAGGAGAATAGGCGATGTATGTCAATAAAATATTTGGAAAAAAAATCAGCATCTCACATCTTGAACTAACAAAAAAGTAATAAAAATGTAAATTATAAACATATGAAAAAATTTAAAGGAATTATATACACTTATTTTTTTAAAATATTGGGATGGGGAAAGTGACCCTAAGTATAACAAGAAATGCAGAAACCATAAGAAAATCGTAAAGCCAAACCATTAATCAATTTTAAAAGAAAAGTGAGTAAAGAAAAAAGTATAAATTCCAAAGCATCAATATCCAATATCTGTAACACGTGTAAAAATCTCTTACTATTCAATATGACAAATATTAACATACTGAGTTTTTTAAAAAGTAAAAGTATATTAAAATATATGTTAAATATAGATAGACATTTCCATTAAGATAAAATATTTGAATATTTCACCTCATAAATAATAAAAATATAAAATTTTAAAAATAAGACTTGCTAATCATTATAGAAGAGAAAAGGAATATTACCCATTTTGTGGTGAAGAGGAGAGTAAAGCATTCTCACATGTGAATAGTATGAATTCTATGCATGCTAAATGATGAAATATATCAATAACCATATCATGAAACATGACCCTGTAGTCAGGAGTTACTGTCCTAGTACTTTTTTCTGAAGGATATAATTTGACATGATCTGAGGAAATATTTAGAATTGAACACTATACTATCAAATAAAATATCAAAAAATAATTTACTGGCTCTTAAAATCTAGTCAAGGCTGTGTTTTTTGTTTTTGGGAGTCAGAATAAGTGTAGGAGGAGGAAAATACCATAAATCAAGTATGGAGTCAGTATAAAGTATAGAGACCAGAGTCTTATATGTATAATTTCATCATAAAATTATAACTATCAGTATTTGAGTAGATATTTTACCAAAGTGAATTTTCCAAACTTGAGAAAAAATGTGCTTGCAGAAACTTACTACAGCTAGGCAAAAATCAAGATTCTCTGGAATACCATCAGTATGAAAAGATCTTGTTTACTTATTTATTTTTACTAGAAAAATGGTATGGGTTCCAGGTATTTGCAGAATTCCAGTAAATCATAATATTAGTTTTGTAATAAAACTTAAAATTGACTGCTCCCTAAAATTAAAATTGAATTTTGAATCTTGCTTCAGAAACTTTGTAGCTGCCCCTGACACAGGAAGGGTTAATAATCACTGGACAAAGCTTGCCAACAAACTGTGACCTGGAGGTGAGAAGGTCGGTTAGCCAATGACAGGTAAGACCTCCAGGGGGAGGCAACCTAAGACAGGCATCGGCCGCCCAGGGGGCACAGATGGAGAAACGATATCGATATCGGGAGCAGAAAGGACCATTGCCTAAGAGACCTTGCCTGCTCCAAGATAAAAATATACAAACACAGCAATAACATGATAATATCAAAACAGACGCCGAGGGAGGGGTCCTTAAGAAATCACTAAGAATTCTTGGCATTTGCTAATTACTTCATCCAGAACACCTGTGTATGTTTAACAGATGTAAGCTATGTATATATTGAAACGCTGGTTATAATAAACTCAGAGTGGCCATCAGCCCTCTCCGCATCTATCCTGATGTGTACATTGGATTGTGACACCAACAACCTTCTCCTACTTGCAGTTGTCTGGCCCACAGCACTATAGACTAAATATTCGGCCACTGAACTGCAAATTTTCAGACTAGACTGGTAATTTTTGTCTCCACAACACCAGAAGAAAAATGTATACTGGATTTCTAGTCAAGGAAATAAAGCAAGCCAAATAAAAGACATACGGATTTCAAAGGAAGAAATAAAACTATATTTTCAGATGAAATGATTTTGTATGTATAAAATCCTAAGGAATCCCCAAAAAGCTATTAGAGTGATAAGTTTAGTAAGGTTGCAGGCTAAAAGATCAATATACAAAATCAGTTGTACTTTTGTACACTAGCAATGAGCAGGAAAAATAGAAATTAATTAAAGAATTCCATTTACAGTAGCATCAAAGGATAAAATACTTAAGAATAAATGTAACAGAAATACAAGAGATTTACCCTGAAAACTATATCACATCATTGAAGGAAATTAAAGACCTGTATAGATGGAAAGAAGTCTCATGTTCATGGGTTGGAAGACTGAATATAGTTAAGATGGCAATAGTCTCTAAATTGATCTACAAATTCAATGCAAACCCTGCAAAAACCTCAGCTGCCATTTTGCTGATTTGACAAGCTGATCCTAAAATTTAAATAGAAATGTAAGAACAGATTAAACAATCTTGAGAAAAAAGAAAAGAGTTGGAAGATTCACAGTTCCTGATTTTAAAGCTTAACACAAAGATGCAGTAATCAAGGTAGTGTGGTACCGGCATATGGATAGACATAGAGATCAAGGGAATAGAATTGAGAAACTAGAATAAAAACTCTAACATTAGTGTATTAATGATTGTCTACAAAGCTGCCAAGACAATTTAATGATCAAGAATAGTGATCAGTTTCAGCAAATTGAACAACTGGGTGTCCATATGCAAAAGAATGAAATTGGATTTAGACCTAATATTACACACAAAAATTAACACAAAATGAATCATATACCTAAAAGCAAAAGCTATAGTTTTAACTAAAACATTACGTATTTTAGAAGAAAATACGAGAATACATCTCCTTTACCTTAGTTTAGTCAGTGGATTGTTAGACATGACAAAAGCAAAAGAAATCAAGTGAAAAATAGATAAATTGGATTTTCATCAAAGTTAAAACTTTGTTTTGGAGGACGCTATTAAACAAGTAAAAAGATAACATACAGAATAAGAGAAAGTATTGCAGATTTTATATCTGATAAGGAGTATATGTCCAGAATATATAAAGGACTCTTAAAACTCGACAATAAAAAAAATTTAAATAGGCAAAGGATTTGAATAGAAATATCTCCAAAAAGTATGTAAAAAATGGCCAATAAGGGCATAAAGAAATGTTCAGCATCATTAGTAATTAGAAAAATGCAGATCGAAACTACAGTGAGGTTTCACTTCACATCCATTATTAAGGCAAAAGTAAGAAAGATGGACAATAATCAGTACTGATGAAGATGTGGAGAAATTGGAACTCTTGTACATTGCTTGTAGGAATGTAAAACTGTGCATCTACTTTGCTCAATAGTTTGTCAAGATAAATGAAAACATAGGTTCACGTCAAAACTTGTACATGAATGTTCATAGCAACATTATTTATAATAATCAGAAAGCGGAAACAACTCAGATATTTGTCGATGGGTAAATGGATGAACAATTTGTGGCATATCCATAAATGGAATAATATTGGGCCTTAAAAGGATTTAAATACTGATATATGTTACAACATGGATAAATCTTGGAAACAATGTATTAAGTGAAAGAAACTAGATACAAATGGCCACATATTGTATAATTCCATTGATATGAAAAATCTAGAAGGGGCAAATCCATGGCACTATAAAATACATCAGCTTTTACCAGAGATAATGGGGAGTAACTGCTAATGGGTTTGGGATTTCTTTCTGTGCTGATGTAAATGTTCTCAAGTTAGATAGGTGTGATTCTTGTCCACTCTGTGAATGTACTAAAAAACTCTGAATTGAACATTGCAAAATGGGAAATTTTATGTTGGTTATTTGTTAATAATGCTATTATTAATAAAGAAAATGTCAACAATGCCAAGTAAGAGAAACCATTCCTTATTATCAACTAGGAGGCTGGAAAGACTTTTGTTGCTGAAGTGGCATTTTGGATGAGACATCATTATAAACCTAGTTATAAGCCTGCATATTAAAAAAGAAAAAAAATGAAGGATAGAAGTAAAGGAAGGATAGAAGTAAAAGAAGAAGAAAAGGGGGCAGAAGAAGGGGAAATTACATTGAGAAAAGTAAAACTAAGAATGTTTTTTGTTTGCTTGTTTGTTTAAATATCCTAATCTGTGGTTCTAGTTACTTCTTTAATGAAGGGAGGTATTGTTGAGGAATTTGAAGCATTGAGATGTTAGCTAATTGCCTAAAATCACAAAGCTATTAAGTGTTAGAGCTCTAAGAGTCTGGAGAATTCAGTTCTAGTACCCATATTCTTAACAGGAGAGAGAGAGTTTGAAACAGGGTGTCTGTGAAGGTAATAGATTTTATCTGGATAAAAATATTTAGAAAATAGTATAGAACAAAGAAATGGAGATGATCCATAGGAAACTAGCTTTAGGTTTACTTTAATAAAGGAAAGGAAGAAGAGCACAGTTGTTAAAAGCATGTGGACTCTTGAATCACCATCTCTGAATCTATATCCAGTCTCCACCATACATTAGTTTAATCAGGTTCTGCCTTAATTTCTCTTTTCTGTAATAGAGATAATAATAATATCTAACTTATAGGGTTGAGCATTATCAGTAAAGAGTTTAACAGAGTGTGATTCCAAAGTAAGATCGACAGCTTTAATTCATGGGATTGGAATTTAAGAGAAGGATATGGAAAGGAGAAATATATTTTGTTGTCACCACTCTTCAGTCAGTTGAGCATCTGGGAGGGCACAGAATTATGCAGAGAGACAATGTAGAAGGAAAACAAAAATGAAACCTGGGGAAATTTATTATGATTTTTAATTTGATTTGGATTAATTATGGTTTTAACTTGATTAAAGGTATAATTAGGGCCACACGGACTTCAGAAGTACCGATTAAGGTGATTTTTGCTTTATTATTCTGACAAATAAAAGAAGAAATAATTTGACAGTAAAAGCATTTTTATTGTGGTTATTCTAGAAGAGTGGTTATGACATGGGAAAGAGTTCTGATTATAATAACTGAAAGTAGGTACCAAATTTGAAAAATGCTTTGGAAGAAGATTTTTGATAGATGAGATATGGCTGAATAAGGACAAGATGAAATCAAAGATGACTATATGTTTAATAGCCTGGGGAGCCAGGTGTATAATGATGATATTGACAGTGATGGGAACACAGAAAAGATAGGGAAAATAATGAGCTTGGCTATAGACATGTTAAATTTTAAGTGTCAGCAGGATATCCAAGTAGAGATATCTTGCAGACAGCCAAAAATGAGGGCTTGGAGAGCATATGGGGATTAACTTTCCTTTTGCAGCTTTGTATGTGTTACTTTCATCTTTTAAATTTTATTTCCCTTGGTGATTTGGCCATGTGATTTCTTTCCTGGTGTCCCTTCAGACTTTTTATTACTTCATATTATAAATATCTGGACATAGTTTGTTACCTTTTTATTCACCAAAATATCATTATTTTTTCATATTTCTTTGAAGACACTAAGAGCTTACTTTATTCATTTTTCCCTTTTATTTTGAATCACTTGATATGATACTGCTTATATTTAGCAAAATTTATTATGTCTACAGACATGCATACCCACAAATCTAATTCAGCAGAGTTTCCATGTTTTCAATTATTTGTCAGGAGCTTTCCAACATGTCCTCTTGTGTTTTTCAACACGTTTATTCTGGCTAGATTGATTTATGTAAATGTTTAATCGTATGATATTATTTCAAAAGTGCTTGGAAGTTCCTGGGAGGTTCAAGAGGCTCCTGACAAGTACAGGATGATGACTAGCTTCCTTCTAGAACTAAATCAAGTTAAATCAAGTCTATAGTTCTCTTACAGTTCCAACACCTCTATAGGTTATAATAGTCTCAGCTGACCTCTACAGAAAAGTGTGAATAAAGAATCAAATAAAATACGTTTTGTGAGAACAGAATAGAAATATGAGGACACTGAACTTGTGAATGGAGGATATACTAAAATAAACATGAAAATTGGGAAAATGGGTTGCATTAAAAGTAAATTTCAATAACTGCCTAATATATCATTATTCATCAGCTTTAGTAAAGTGTTCAGGGCAGGGAAAGCCTATCTGCCCATCTGTTCTCAACAAAGAGGAAGAGAACTAATCTCATGTATCATTTTGGGGGGCTTTGGACTACATTACTAGCCAGACTTTTTCCTTTCTCT
Organism: Equus caballus; assembly: GCF_041296265.1. Lineage (NCBI taxonomy): Eukaryota > Metazoa > Chordata > Mammalia > Perissodactyla > Equidae > Equus > Equus caballus. Next base: position 97,565,613 of record NC_091686.1, read on the forward strand.
AAGTTACTCAGATGGATATGTAAGTCTTTTCATTTTAGGGAAAATATGATATCCAAATTAAATCATTCACTGCTATAACTTTCTATGCACAGATAAAATCTTTGGTTCAGTAGAACTCTAGTTCTCTAATATTATATATCATTCAGACTTTGCTCAAGGAGCTATTATTTTTTAATATCCACAGTCTTCCACAACAACAATCATCAGTTGTTAATGTGTACCAAGTACCTCCCACAAACCAAGAAAGATTGATAGCTGAAGCCTTTTACTGAGCATTTCTTCATGAAATATCGATGATCTGACCTTGGTAAAAAACAAATCCAGGGAAAGACGAACATTCAACAATATAGTGATAGGATGGTGGTGTGGGTTACAAGGCCTTTCTATTCACCAAAACTAATCTAACTGCACGTCAAGTCTGTGCATTTCACACTAGGTAAACTATACTTCAATAAAAATAAGATAAATATTTAAAAATCTTTTTATGATTTCTTTGTCCCATCAAAGGAATTTGCAGCATGACATTTTGTTTTTAGATTCATTTTCTCTCGACTCTTTTAAAATAATTTTTTATGGTAGATATTTTTCATGAAAAAAGTTGACCTGATAAATGCTGCTATTTAGGTCACATGAAAATGATTGCACCGAGAAGTGTTGTATCACATATTTAGACAGCCTGACAATAAGCCACGCCAAAGCACAGCGTTCACAGAATAAAAAAATCCTACTAACATCTCATGATTACTTATTAACCAAACTCTGGAAGGAAGATATTCAGATGACTTTTTTCCTACTTAAATTATTTAACTAGCTTCTATAGAATGTGTTTGAATTTGGTTGCAAATCAGAACTCAATTAGACAACTTTCAGAAAGCATAAACATGGCAGTTTACTATATTTGATCATTTTATTACTGGTACAAATTATAAACAAAATATAATTTCTGTGTAATAATATAAAATTCCTTAAGTAGCATGAGAGGCCAAGAGAAAATAGTTTGGTTTAGAAGTTTAGAAATATATTTAACATATTTATTAAACATTTACTATATGATAGGGACTATTTAAAACATTAGGGATTTGGTAATTAACAAACAAAAGAAAACCAAAAAACTATCATAATGAAATAAAAATAAAAATATAATGTCAAATTGTAATGCAGTCCATGAAGGGAAAAAAAAAAAGTAGATTAAGGGGAAATAAGAGAGTGATGCAAAGTGATACTCCACGGAGGATGGACAGGAAAGTCGTCTCTGAGGAGGTAATATTGGAGCAGTGGTCCAAATAATGAGACAAAAAACCAGTAAAGATTTGGCAAAGATCACTTCCAACAGAGGCAATGTAAGACAGTAGATCGTTATCCACTATCTTCTCGGACTCTGGCAAAGTATTATATGATAAAAAACTTTTGGCACCAATATATTTCTTGATATATTACATTTTAAAATATAATCCATGTAGCAAGTCGGCTCTGACTATTTATATGTCTAGAATCTTACTACTTTTTCCTACTTTCACTTCTACCATCACTGTTCATGTCAACATCATCTAGTACTTACATTAGTGCAATAGGCAGCCAACTGGTATCCTTTTGGCCCAACCCAGGGATCATACTATTACTTTTAAAAATGAAGTCAAATCATATAATCCTTCTGTTCAAAACTCTGCAGTGGCTTCCCCTGTTACTCAAAGTAAAAGTCCTCAGAAGTTACTCAAAGGACTCAAAGTCCTGACAATAATCTTCAAGGACCCACATGGTTTGGTTTACTGCTCTTCCCTTTAATCCGGCAACAGTGCCTTCCTTTCTCTTCCATGAAAACACCAGACTTGTTCCTGCCTTAGGACCTTTGCACTGGCTTTTTGTTCTGCTTGGAATGTTTCGTCCTGAGATGTCGACTGAATAATCATCTTATTTCTTTATAATTTTGACCCAAATTTCATCTTTACTCTACACCTCACCAAGCAGTCCCATCTCTCTTACTTGGCTTCATTTTATCCTCAAAAATTATCATCATATAACTACCATGCTACTTATATATTTATTGACTTTTTGGCTGTTTTATGTATCTTCACTTAGAATTTAATATGCATAACTTCTTTATTTCTTAACTAAGGTGTTCCAAGTGCCTAGAATAGTGGTTAGCACAGAACAGGTCCCTAATACATCATTTTGATTGCATAAAGTGATAGAGTACAAGAAATTAAATGTTCCATCCAAATATAATGAGAAGCAAAGATTGTTTACAATTAGTTCTGCGTTATTCATATCCATCCATGTAGTATCAGAATTATCCTGATTTATGTTAATTCAATACTGCACCTTGGTTTTTTTTCTGACTTAGGATCTGTTAGGAGAAAAATTGAGGAAGGTCAAAAATTAGTCAACATAGTAAATCATAATTCCTTAAATATCTTTCTAAATTGAAGGTAACTGTATTTCACAGCAGTTTGGTTCTGAATCAGTTGACTTGGGAGGTATATATAATATGTAGCTCTATTTCCTAACACTGAATCCTATGCCTCTGATGCTGAGGTACAAAGGAGTATGATCTGAAACTGTGCCTGGGGGTACATCCCACACATACAGGAAGAAATGCCACATGTGAAGCATATCTTCAGGTGTGATGAACAATCCAGAGTTCCCTGTAGAGAGCAATGTCACAAATGACTAACGGCTAAAAGATAGCATGGAGTTGCTCTCAAAAATGGTAACAGTAGACATGACAGAAACAGAGTTTGAGTAAAACAAGTAAATAACTTCATGGCCTTTCAGCATCCAAATAATGGACATCAGTAGGTACTCCAAGCAGAGACTGTGTGTCTCTCTACTAATAGGGCCCTCTGTGACTATATGGGGCATGTATACTGGGGAGTGAAGAACAGAGAGGAATCACTTAGTTCCTCTGTCTACATACCCTGCAGAGCTTCCGTGGTTCACAGTTTTCAAAACTTTAGCTTATGCTTCAGGATATTGCTTTCCCTCAGGCAGAAAATTACATCAGAACATAAAAAAGTTACTCTAGTTGTTTGAAATAACTTCTTTTTTTAGGAGAAAGTAAGCCAACAGCTTAATAAGAAGAGGGTAGATGGTCACAACACTTGTGGAAAAAGGATATTCCATCTAGTATCTATAATGCTATATGAGAAGATTTTAAAAATGCATGATGATCTTTGGGTTATAGGTAAAAAAGCAAATAAAAAAGCACAAATAATAAAATGGATCTAACAGAGTTTATGTAAATATTTGTCTAACATTGTACAATCATTGCTCACACTGGAAGTGGTACTCACAGGTCCAGAGAGCAACTGTATATCAAACAAATATTTCCTATTTCAGCATCTTATTTCAGTGTCTTCTGTAGCCTTCAAGGTAGATGGATTGATGTATCTTGAACCTGAAATGTCAATATCTACACATGTGAGATATCAAGCTCCCTAAAAACTAGTTTTATTTCAGTGGAAAAATCAAAAAGCAGATGACACCTGAAAACAAGGGCATGTTGAAAATACACTGAACATAGAAACACTCTGTTACTGTATCACTTGTCTTTTCAGAGCCGCCCAGAATTATATGCTGGATGTGGAATGTAGAAATTTCTTTGCTTTTTGTGGTGAAATCAGTGTCTGTCAGTTGAATGTCTATAGCTACTTTCTTAAACAAAACCAAGATACTTCTGTTTGTTACTGCCCAACTAGGTTGAAAAATGCATGCACTGACATCTAAAATTTGGGATTCAATATGAAACGATCATAGAAGAAAAAGAGATTTTTTGCCTAACGATATTAGCTGGGCAAATTTAGCTGTCTTAAAAATATTGTTTCACCAACTATACTATAAATTCTCCCAGTGTTGAATTTTTCGTTTAACCTTAGAATTAATGTGTTGAGAATTATTTCTGTAATGTATATTTCATAGTTGTTCTGGTAACAATGAAACCTTTCTAATTTTTCATGCTTATGGAAGTTAATATTTCAGAGGTAGGCCTGTGATTTTCCCTGTCATTTATCTTCAGCATCTTCCATTCTATTGGGACACAAGTTTTACACCTTACAAAATATCTATGACAATATAATAAATAAATAGGTAGATAAATTATCAACACAAGTTTAAGAATAAATTAGCATACCCAATTGCTTTGTAGTTTAATTATTTCATTTATTCACAAACATGTAAATATTTACTATGTGCTTAGCTAGGTGCTAAGTTAAGTTGGCTAAGACACCAACTGTTTACATGACACAATACCATACTCTAAATCTTATAATCTAGAACAGGGAGATAAATTAATAAAACACAATATAATGGCCTGAGGATATATAACATTGTATAATGTGGGGTTTAAAGAATGAGAAGCCATGTATTTCTATCTGTGAAGATTATAAAAACCTTTTACAGCTGAATCTTGAAAGTGGGAAACTATGACATTGGAACACATGACAGGTAGGTAGAGAAATGTGAGCCAAGGAAATGGACATTTTGGAGAAATTTGAGTTTCCAGAGTTTTATATCTGCACCAAAGGACATGAGAAGGATGAATTTTAGAAGCTCATGTAGAGGAAAGTTCACAGAAATTCATATAAGTTATGCTAGACATTAAGAGAGGAGTCATATGGTTATTTCAATTGATTATAGGGAATTGGAGGTAAGACAGTATGACTTTAATGTGAAGGACATGGTACAATATAGGTCCAGAATATGAAACACTCACCAGAAAAGGCAAATTTTGTTATGTCTTAGTTAAGGAAGAGGTAAGATTATCTAATAGAACAGAAGAAGATGGAAAAATGAAGAAAAAAAAATCACCTTTCTCTTATTTATAACGATGAGACTGGAATTCTGGGAGTTATTAAAAAATGAAGCTTGGATGTGAGGGCGATCTGGTTCCAACACCTGTCATTCCATTGATTATCAGGGTCGATTTGGCTGATCTGGCTGGCTAGGCAGGTGTCCCCTTCCTGCCTCACCATTCCATGTGTGTTCCTCCCAAGCTGTGCACTGGGTTGAAGAGGAGGATCTTCTCCAATATAGGAGGATAATTATTTGGTCAAGGATATACGAGTAGCTGCACTTTCCTACTGGAACCACCGAACAAGCTCTGTAAAAGTCTATTTGTAGAAGAACATAAGGCAGTCAAGCTTCCGAATTCCAGACCCATCCAAATGAGGCACTGCCTATGGCAATTTGTCTTTCTTTAAAAATAAATAATAAATAACACTTGCTTTGAAGAAAGATATAGAACAAAGAGACTACACAGTCTGGAAATACCATTAGGATAATTGAATTCATTTTCTCCTTTTCTGAAAAATGTGAATCCCAAGGAGGTTTCTAGAATTTTCTAAGGATCCACAGGTAATTAATGAGAGAATAAATAAATTCCAAGCTTTCTAAAATGGTGCACAGTTGCACTCCTACATTATGTGTGATATGTAATTTCATTTTGAAGACTTTTTTTTTGGTGAGGAAGATTGTTCCTGAGCTAACATCTGTGCCAATCTTCCTCTATTTTGTCTCTGGGATGCTGCCGCAGCATGGCTTGGTGAACAGTGTGTAGGTCCATGCCCAGGATCTGAACCCACGACCCTGGGCCACCAAAGAGGAGCAAGTGAACTTAACCACTATGCCACTGGGCCAGCCCCGAGACATTATTTTTTAAAGCAGTTTTATCTTTACAACAAAATTAAAAGGGAGGTTCAGAGGTTTCCAATATACCCTTTGCATAGCCTCCTGTATTATCAATATCACTTACCTGAATGGTCCATTTTTTGCTGAGGATGAACCTACATTGACATATCATAATCACCCAAAGTCCTTAGTTTACCTTAGAGTTTACTCTTGGTGTTTTCCATTCTATAGGTTTAGACAAATGTGTAATGACATATATCCATCATTATAATGTCATACAGAGTATACAGATGGCCTGAACATCTTCTGCGCTCTGCCTATTAATCTTTCCCTCTACTCTTAACCTCTGGCAAACACTGACATTTTATTGTCTTCATAGTTTTGTCTTTCTGGAAAGTCATATAGTTGGAATCATGTGGTTTTCAAATTGGCTTCTCTCACTTAGTAATATGCATTTAAGATTCCTCATGTTTTTTCATTGCTTGACAGCTCAGTTATTTTAGCACTAAATAATATGCCATTGTCTGTAGGTACTATAGTTTATTCATCCATTCTCCTACTGAAGAACATCTTGGTTGCTTCCAAATTTTGACAGTTATGAAGAAATTTGCTGTAAGCATCTATGTACAGGTTGTTGTGTGGACATAAGTTTTCAGTTCCTTTGGGTGAATACCAGGGAGTATGATTGCTGGGTTGTATGCTAAGAGTATGTTTAATTTTATGAGAAACTTCCAAAACGTCTTCCAGTGTAGCTATACATTCTGTATTTTCACTAGCAATGAGTGAGAGTTCCTCCTGTTACTTCAAGACCTATGCCATCATTTGGTGTTGTCAGGTTCTGGATATTGTCCATTCTAATAGGTGTATATTGATGTCTCATTACGCCTTAATTTGCATTTTTCTGATGACATAAGATATGGAGCATCTTTTCATTTGCTTATTTGCTATCCATACATCTTTTTTGGTTAAGTGCCTGATAAGGTCTGACCCATTTCTTAATCAGGTTGCTTGTTTTCTTATTGTTGAGTTTTAAGAGTTCTTTGCATATTGTGTGTAGCAGGCCTTTATCAGGCATATCTTTTGCAAATATTTCCTTCTAGGCTGTGGCTTGTCTTCTAATTCTCTTGATATTGTCTTTTGCAGAAGAGTTTTTCATTTTAAGGAAGTTCAGCTTGTCAATTATTTCTTTAATAGCTTGTGTCTTTGGTGGTGTATCTAAAAAAGGCATCACCAAAGCCAAGGTCTTCTAGGTTTTCTCTTATGTTACATTCTAGGAGTTTTATAGTTTTGCGTTTTACATTTATGTCTCTTATCCATTTTGAATTAATTTTTGTGAAGTGTGTAACATCTGCATGCAGATTCATTTTTTTTGCACATGATTTCCAGTTGTTCCAGCACCATTTGTTGAAGAGACTACCTTTGTTCCATTGTATTGCCTTTGCTCTCTTGTCAAAGATCAGTTGACTGTATTTATGGAGGTCTATTTCTGCACTCTATGTTTTGTTCCATTGATCTATCTGTCTGTTCTTTCACCAATGATACACTGTCTTGATTGCTGTAGCTTTATGGTAGGTCTTGATATTGGGTAGCATCACTCCCTCATCTTTATTCTGCTCTTTCAATATTGTGTTGATTATTGTAGATCTTTTGCCTTTCCATATAAACTTTAGAATCAGTTTGTTAATGTCCATAAAGTAACTTTATGAGATTTTGATTGGGATTGCATTGAATCTAAAAGATCAAGCAGGGAAGAACTCACATCTTAGCTATAATCTGGTTTTGATTATATGCAGGTTATTGTGACTCCCCAAATCATCCTGATTATAATCCGACCTCTTGTTCCAGCTCATGTATTTAGTTAACAAATGTTTGAACATGTAGTCTACCATGTAATCACTGCTGGGCTCAGGGAGTGTAATGTAAACAGAAAGATATGGTTCCTCTTATCCTGGAGCTTTACTTATTGGAGGAAGATAGCTATTGAAAAAGTAGTTAAAAGTTTGATAATTCTAGGAAAGAATTTTTTAAAAAGGATGATATGACATTGCATGTAATCAAACTCCCAAATCCTCAGATTTGCATCTAACTTTCAACACAGTTTGGCGTTTGTTCTTTGGTATGTGCTAATTAGACACTTGAATATTTTCTCTGCAGAATTGCCTGTTCAAGTCTTTAGCCCATTTTTAATTGGGTTAACTTGTCTTTTTATTATTGACTTGTAAATGTTCTTTATATATCCTAGATACTAGACCCTTTTCAGATATAACGTTTTTAAAAACTTTTCCCATTGTATGACTTGTCTTTTTCCTTTCTTGATAATGTCCTTTGAAGCATGAAAGTTTTCAACTTTGATTAATTTTATCTATTTTTCTTAGGTTTCTTGTCTTTTAAGTGTCATATCGAAGAAGTTATTGTATAAACCAAGTTTACAAACATGTATTCTGATATTTTCTTGTAAGTATATTTTTTTTTAATTTTAGCTCTTATGTTTAGGAATACAATTTATTTTTAATTTTTGAACATGGTGTGACATAAGAGTCTAAATTCATTATTTTGTGTGTGTATATCCAATTGTATCAGCAATATTTTTTGACAATATTACTTCTCCATTGAATTACGTTGGCACATTAGTTGCAAATCAATTGCTAACAAATGTAAAGGTTTACTTCTGGACCTTTAATTCTATTTCGTTGATCTATATATTTATCCTTATTCCAATATCACACTACATTAAATCTGTATGTGAATTTGGGTAGCATCTTGCCATCTCAACAATCTGAAGTTTTCCAATCATAAACATGGTATGTCTTTCCATTTATTTAGCTGTTTTTCATTTTCTTTCAATGATACTTTGTACTTTTAAGAATATAATTAAATGTTTAATTTGATTCATTTATTCCTGAGTAGTTTATTATTTTTGATGCTGTAGTAAATGGAGTTATTTTCTTAATTTTAATTTTAATTGTTCACTGTCAGTGTACAGAAATACAACTGATTTTAGTATACTGATACTATATTCTGCAAAATTGCTAGACTCATTTGTTAGCTCTGTTTTTTTGTGGATTCCTTAGTATTTATTTTCTGTTTCTCAGAGTGGATAATCTTGCTTGACCTATCTTCAAGTTCACTGATTTTTTTTCTGCCTGCTCAAATCTTCTGTTGATACCCTCTAGTGAATGTTTCACTGCAGTTATTGAACTTTCAATTCCAGAATTTCTATTTGGTACTTTTTTCAAGAAAATAATTTCTACTTCTTTCTTGATATTCTCTGTTTGTTGAGACCTTATTCTCATAATTTCTTTTAGTTTAATAAACATTTTTTTTTAGTTCTTTGAACATATTTAAAATAACTGATTTAAAGTCTTTGTTAGTAAGTTAAACATCTGCATCTCCTCACGGATAGTTTCTATGCAATGCTTTTTTCCTGTAGATGTGCCATGTTTTCTAGTTGTTTTTATGTGTCTCATTTAAAACTGGACATTTTAAATAACATAAGGTGTCTACACTTGACGTCATCTCTTCCCCAAGGTTTTTTGTTATGGCTATTTGTTGTAATTGTTTTTTCTTTAGCAATTTTTCTGTAATAATTCTGTCAAATCTGTATTCTCTGTCATGTGTGTCCATTGAAGTCTCTTTTTGGTTAATTTAGTGGTCAGCTAATGATTGAACAGAGGGTTCCTTAACTGCTTGGAGCCAATAAGTTTCCTGAACTTTGTAGACAAATTCTTTATGAATGTGGGTTATGCCTTCAATGTTCAGCCTAGCAGTTGACAACTCTACCTTAGGCTGACTTGTTCCTCACCCATATCCTAAAGGTTAGCTGGAGAGGAGAGATTAGGGCCTTCTCAGATCTTCCTAAATTGGTTCATAGTCCTGGGCAGGCAAAAAGCCCTCTGCATGCTGTGTCTTTCTAGATTCCCAGGAATATGCAGACCTTCCTGAAACCTTTGTGGACACTTCATAACCCTGATTTTCCTTTAAAGGTTTTTGATTATTTAGTTATTTGCTCCAACTCTTATTCACAGTCTCAGGCTGTGAAGTTTAACAATTGCCTGTAATTGTTTTTGTCAAATGCCCCTGGGGAACAGCTTTTCACAGAGAGTAAGCTCTAAATTAGATCTAATACAAATAGCCTTGTAAGTGAGGTCTTCCAGGAAACCACCAGATTGGTAAAATAATGACAATTCTCTTGAAATTAGCTTTGAAGGAGCTTCAGACCTGTTGTGCTCCCTCCAGTGCCTGCAAGGCTGCTGCTTTTCATCATGAATGTGGATTGTTACCTTTCAAGGCTCACATGCAGCTGGAAAATGGGGAATTGGATTATGGCAAGTTAAAATACAATAAAGGTCACAATACTTAACAAGATTCAGTCTTTTTTTTATTGAATAAACCTTCTTGGATTGTTGCAAGTCTTTGGTTAATTTCAAGAGTTCTGAAAAAGTTGATTCTGACAATTCTTGTTAGTTCTTTCTTTCTTTTTTTTTTTTTGCAGGGGAAGATTGGCAACAGATGTTAGCCAATCTTCCTTCTTTTTCTTCCTCCCCCCACCACCCAGCAACACCCCAGTATATAGTTGTGCATAGTTGTAAGTTCTCCTGCTTCTTTTATGTAAGCCACTGCCACAGCATGACTACTGAGAGACAAGTGGTGTGGTTCCACACCTGGGAACAAAACCTGGGCCACTGAAGTGGAGCGCACCTAAATTAACTGCTAGGCCATCAGGGGTGGCTGCTTACTAGTTTATTGTTGCTTTTATGGAGGAAAGAATTTTTGGAGATCCTTATTTCACCATTTTTGCTGACATCTATAAAATGGATATAGAGTGTATTAAATTTAGTTGTGACAATTTCCATTTTTTCAATTAATGCTTACTTTTGAAAAAAAAAATTCCCTAATTAGTGCAACTATAAAACTACAGCATTCTATGACATTTGTTTCTATAAAATGTGGTGCTAATAGGTGAATCATTACATAATTTATCTTTCTGGGTACTTGATTATGGTTAAACTTTCTAGAACATATACAATATATACATATACAGTTTTTGTTTCCGGAATAATTTGAACTCCACTTCAAATCATCAGTTAATCCATTCTTTCATTTGTTCATACATGCATTCATCTATCCATTTATTTATCTGTTCATTTGACAAATATTTATTCAGTACTTGCTTTGCATTAGCTTTACTAGAAGTTGAGAATGGAATGAAAAACTTAGAATAGAATGATGAATATATCTATGTAGAATTATAAAGATCCATAAAAGTAGGCAAATAATTTAATTCTTGTGTATTACATGCTATTATGGAAGACTACATAGGATGCATGTGAATTGCATGGTATGCAACAGTCGGTTTTCTTTGTGAATTCTTTTTTTTAATTGAGATATAATTGACATAAAACATTATATTAGTTTTGGGTGTACACATAATGATGTAAAATATGTATATATTGTAAATAATTTTAGGTGCTGCTAAATAATATTGCCAAATTCCCTGGTAAAATGGCTTATGTTAAAGAATGCCTCAGACTGTAAAAGTATACATTTTAATCATTCCTTAGAGAAGATATATATTTGTACAAATATAATTATACATATATCAGGTGACAATCTCTAAAGGAAAAATATAAGAACTTTTGCAGTTGCTGTTACCTAGAATACTTTTTCTTACATGTCGACATGGTTCAGCTCCTTATCTCCATATTGCTCCACTACCTTATCTGAGAGACATTTGCTGATTAGCCTATTGAAAGTGGTGCATCTCTTACCTCCTTTATTTTTCTTCATAATGCTTATCTCCTTCTAAAATAGTTTATGTTCATTAATTTTTTCTACCTCATTGTCAGTTTTGTTTACTGCTGCATCCTTCTCCCCTAGAATAGATGTAGTATACAGTTGATAGATCTTTGTCAAATTTTATTCTTCTTTTGTTAGACCAAGCCCCATTCTTTCTTTTTACCTGTAATTCACCTACTACATCTAGTCTTGTAGAGCAAATCTTGTTCCTCCACTTTTGATAAATATTGCTATCTTTTCCCCTGGTTTGCAGAGTAGGAAAATAAAATGCTTTCTCCCAGGAAGGGTTTTAACAAAATTTTTAAACGGCAAGTAATATCTCCTTTCTTAAATTAAAAACTATTCTTAGCCTTTTTATTGAAGCTTGCATGAAAATTTTGGCAGAGATGTCGTTAGTGTTCCTTGAATGCTTATTTCAAAATTTCTGAAGGCTAACCCTGTATTTTGAATGGATATATTTGTTATTTGACCAACTCGCTAGTATTATGTCTAACTACTTCTCAGATTCTAATATGATTGGACTAATGTTCAATAGAATATGGATCAGAGGTATTACCAAAAGGAAGCTCCTTGTTATACTTATAAAATCCTGAGAGGAAGCTGATCCTGTAACAGACTTTTGGCATTGTAGGTTCCCATGTTAATGTTTCTACCACTATTACATTTTAAGGAATTATTTTTATAGCTTTTTGTGGTGACAGTTTTAACAAGTGCCAGCCTTTGTTTCAAACAGTGAAACTAGACGCACGGCCTTAGGCAATCTTTTAATGATTTCGTATTTAAAATGAAGTTTCTACTCATGATATTCATTATACCTTTTAAAAATGACCAACACTTTCCTAACGCCATTATTCAATCACCAACCTCATACAATTCTACTTACCTCTAGTTACTTTAAAACTTGACTGAGACTGAGGTCTACATTTTAATATATGGACTGCAAAATCAATAAAAGATCTGAAATGATATTTACCCTGACTGAAAAACACTATTAAGGGTATCAAACAGAAATGTTTGGCCTGAATGTCTTTCATTGTGTCTGCTGCCTCGTTGCTGTAATAAAAGATTCACTGAAGTTAGACACCCACCGGCAAATCTTCCTATCACCGCTGCACCAAAGAACAACCTCCAGCCTTTTAGAAAATTAGATTTGTCAACATTATTGAGTTGTGTGGCTGAATACAGAGTAGATAAAGATGAAAGATTATAACTTAAGCCCTTAAAGTCCTTTTTAGTTCTTTAGTATTTAAGACTATAATATGTTTGCATTCCTCGAGTGTATGCTGGGTGTGCTATTTTCTGGTTACTTATAAATGGCTTATGAGATATTATGTTTGCTATTTTGACTTTACTTGTTAGCATGCATAGGAATTTTTTGAGGGGGGCCAGACTGGTGGCCGAGTAGTTGGGTTCACAGGCTCAGCTTCTGCAGCCCAGGGTTTTACTGGTCCAGATCTTGGGCAGGGCGGACATGGCACCGCTCATAGAGCCATGCTGAGTCAGCGTCCCACATGCCACAACTAGAAGGACCCACAACTAAAATATACAACTATATTCTGGAGGACTTACTGAGAAGAAAGGAAAAAGAAAAAGAATGTTTTTTTTTTTCTCGTGTAGAATTTTGGGAGTATTGTTACTATAAGAAGGAACTCATGAATTCATATTTAAAATAAAATTAAGTTGAAGGTAGAAAACATCTCACATGGCACAAAATGTGTGATGCACTGTATAAATAGAGGAAAGTTGTGAGTTATATGTTTTGAAGTTATCTTCATCTCCAACTTAGAAATATTTAATTTTAAACAAAGAAGTGACACTCAAAATCATATAGCTTATTTTATATATGTGGGTAATGCATCACAGGTCTGTTAAAAGACTTCACATAAGTCAGTTAGTTAAGGAGATATCTGCTAAAATAAGTAGGGAGTGACTATTAGTTCTGTGAACTTCTACAGGCATGTTAACTTCTTTTTATCTATATTTTATAGTGGAAATTGCATTGTCATATTCAGTATTTTTGGATTTTTATTTACAAATAAAAAGTATTATGAGCATATACATGCATATGTTTATGTGAATGGATAGATACTATTGGTGAATATATATGTATTGTGAACACACACGACACCATAGAGAGAACTCTCAGGAAACAAAATGTTCTACTAAACCCAAATTATCATTAAGTATAGCTTAGCCAGCACCCTTGGAAAATTTGATTTTATCTATATTGATCTCAGGTTATTGAAGAACGTATTTTTACTGTGATTTTAATGGATAAATTTAAATATGTTCTTTTTTGTTGCTACTTGATTATCTCTTTTAAACTAATTTTGAATAACCTAAATTTCTTGATTCAAGCAATTATTACATATTATAGAAATAATATATTAAAGCACTAAATATGCACACAAATATAAAAGGATAATTGTGTAATCATTTTGTTTTTGTGATGTCTGATTTCATATTAGCCACAGTATGCCTGCACATTTGTCTGCCTGTCTACCTATCTGCATCCCAATTACTATATTCAATGAAATTACAGAAGGATAAACCTGATGTATAAAATTTCTGTAATAAAAATATATTTTACCCAACCTAATATAATTTAGAAGGATAGCAATTGCAGTTCATAAATTCTAGAGTACAATAAAAGTCAAATTTATTTAGATTATATATCAATTAAAGCATGATTCTGAACTCAAGCTCTGGCACTTAATGAGAAATAAAGTACCAGTCATTATTAAGTCTAGGCCCATCACCTCAGATTTGCATTGGAGAAGTCTCTTCCAGTCATTAGCTATTTGCCCAAGCCAGCTACTACTGAGATGCCCATGGCTTATTTAACGGGGTGCATTCTGGTCCAGTAGCTCTGTTGCTTTTATGCAATGACTGAGAGTAGGTATCTTTGATAATTGAAACTCCTGGGTCTTGAATCCTGCCTTTGCTGGTGCATCACAGAGGTCTTTCCTGAGATCTTGCCACACCCCACCTTAGACACTCCCAAGGAGCAATAAGGAGCCATGCTGTGTCTTAGCTGGGGCTTTTCCATGAGAAAATTCTGTAAGCTTGACCACTGGAACAACAGAAATTTATTTTCTCACAGTGCTGGGGGCAGGAAGTCCAAGCTCAGGGTGCAAGCATGGTCGGATTCTGGTGAGAGCTCTCTTTATGACTTACAGATGGCCACTTTGTTGCTGTACCTTCACATGGCAGAGAGGGAGTAACAGTAAGCTCTCTGATGTTTCTTTGTATAAGGGCATTAATCCCATCCTGAGGGCCTCACCTTCATGCCTCATCTAAACCTAATTACCTCCCAACACCTCATTTTCAAATACCGTCACACTGAGGGCTAGGACTTCAGCATATGAATTGGGGGGATACAATTCAGTCCACAGCACTCAGTTCCATATTATTTATGTACCTTCCTATACATGACTTGCCACCTCTTCCAAAAATATATATTTTTTCTTCTTGTTCTCAAAGACACTTAACAGGCAGGAATTTGTTTACTTCAGACAGCTGCTACAATATACTTTATAAAAAATAATGAAATAATCTATAAAATAAAAACCAGAACAATCAAATTCCCTAGTATCATCCTGAAAGGAATGGAAGTGGTGCAGAGTGGAACATTTTGCCACAAAACCTAAAAGGAGCTTTCTTTTTCATTTAAAATTTATTTAACAACAGGTAACTCAAACTTAAGAAAATAGGTAATGTATCATTGTGTTTTATTTCCACCATCAAAATTATTTGCTTTATATTTTGTAAGAAGACTACTCCAGTCTCTGAATACTAAATTGTTTTCCTCGTGTCACTTTCTTTTGAAATTGGACCTTTTTCCACTCTGGAAATTTTCTTAATTAATTGTTTCTAGAACTATAATTTTAAGTCAATCACTTAATTAAAGTGAATCAAGACATTTCAAGAAAGTTAATCCAGTTTCACTTCTAATCAAGTATCTTATTTTTGTTGAAAAGAGAACATATCAATAAAGCATTTTAATAAACTACATTTGAATAATTGCAGCAGACCTGGATTGCTCCCATTTCTCACTTGTCCTAACTTCCTAGACAGTAATACTTGAAAGTATGGAAGGAACTAGACTTTCTTTCTTCAAGCACCTTTTAAATGTCTTCTTCAATGAAACCTAAAACGGGGCAAATGTTCTAAATATTAAAGAATCTTTTTATGTACAAAAATACTGAAAGTAAAATATCCCAAGGTTTACGTGAATCTGAGGATAGAGTCAAGAAGACAGATTCTAAAACCATGGACACAACTGTGTTCTGTTGTGAAATAAAAAGTAAAAGTGCCTTTTGAAAAAAAGAATTTAGTTCATTGATTTCTAACTTGTCTGCCATCTCTCGAATTTCAAGCGTAGCTGTGAGAAACGAAAACAGTAAGGTATGACCTTGCAATTGATGAATCAATTGACACTAGACTGGAACTATGCACCTGGTGATAGCAAGAGGTTTTAATGTTTGTTAGAGAGAAACAGAAGTTCAGTTGGAGTTTTACATGCATGTCCTCGAATTCTCAGAAAGGCAATGTAGTGTGATGTGCTCTAATAGAATAACTATTGCTGTTAATTAGAGTCTTGTTTAATATTTTCTAGTGCAAGTTATAAATTATAAAGAATATAGTTTGATAAGATGTATATTGTAGAGAAATACTGACAAACTTATGAAAGTTACCAATTTCCAAGCAATACTGAGTTCAAATCTTCAGCTTGCTAATATCATAGAAAGCTGAATTCCATCATTAACACATTACCATCGTAAATAATGCATTCAGAACTTGTGAATTACACTACCTAATTGCCTTCTAGTATTGTCTTCCTGGTTTAGACTTCAAAAGAATGGGAAATAGTTCTCTTTTTTTCTATTTTCCCTTCTCATAGGTAATTTTAGGATTATAAAAGCAGCCCACTGAGGCACCTCTTCTTGTATACACTATCTCCTTCTCCAAGTCACTTCCATAGTGTTCTCATTCAGTTTGATCATCTTAGCTGATTGCGAAAATAATGATACTTGTTTATACTAATCTTTGCTCACTAAATAGAAGTCTAGAATAACTGAATGTCACTTTAATATGAAGCCTCCAAAATAGTTGCCACTTAAAAGAGGATGTTTCAAACACTACAGAACAAGTTTCTAACAGTGGCACGCCCTGCAGCATGACCGTGCAGTAGCAATAACTTTAAGAAGAAAGGAAGTTCTATCAACTTTCTCACACCATGGTTTGACAGTCTTCTTCTCTCAGGGGCAGTCCCAAATGCTGCAGCCACTAAGCTCCATTATTTTGCTCCATTCTGAAATGCATCACATTTCCACAGCAATCTGTTCAATCCTCATATCTTCTGCTTTCTACTCCTTTTAGGGATTGACATAGGAAATCCTTCTTCTTCCCATCCACAAATCCATGCTTCTTGTATCCATGTTATTTATTCCTTCTTCCTAACTGCTAAAAGGGAGGAAAGTTTCTTATGCTGTCCAAAGTCAAGCTGTCCACAAATGCTTCTCCTGCTTTATATTCTCAAAGTTTTCTCTTTTTCAAGTATCCTCTCACTTGTACTGTCAGTTTTTCATGTCTGCCGTATTTTTGCCAGTAGCCTAGAAACAAGTCTTTACTCCTACATTTTCCAAAGAAAACCAAATGAAATGAAAGCCCTTTTGATCCCCACATTCCTCTAGAGCACCTGCTCCACCTCATTCATTCCGTTCACATCTAAACTTCTCAAGAGATAGAGCCATGCCTGCCATTTCCAATTCCTATATCACCCATTTATGTTGCAGCCCTCACGTACTCCTGCTGATACTACCATCACTCCATCAAGACTGTTCTTCGAAAGCAGCCAATCACCTCTGTTTGGCTGTCTCTACTGACTTAAATTCAGATATTTCAGCAGCCCTTAACTGAACTAACCATTCCCTCAAGAAATTAGTCTCCTCTTGCTTGGCTTACTCCCATTCTTTAGAGGGTTTCCAGCCACACTCCCAAGTCCTGTAGATTTCCACAGTCTTACCCTCTGAATGGTGGTATTCTTCTGGTCTGTATCCTGACCCTTCCTCACTCCTTTTCTTCTCTCTCTAGGGGATTTTGGAAACTTTGAGTGCTATTTATATGCCTGTGATTCCCAATAGCTACTTTTATTTGAGATGGATGTATATCTATGTACCCAGCTACCTGCTTCATGTGTCTACCTATCTAGGTCACAGGTATCTCAAGTTTAATGCATGCAAACTTTTTGGAACCTCTGCTTTTAATTCCATTTTTTCACTTTCCATGTCGTTAGCATCCAACCACTTGATAACTTTTGCCATCATGCAATCCAGAAAAAGATAACCTCCTTAACTAGTGTCTATCATCTCACCTTTTAAAAAACATTCTTTAAGAACCCACAAATAGTAATTTTCAATACATATGCTGATTTGATTATGCATTACTCCTTTCCTTTGCTAGAGATTCTACTCTAATGGGGACAGATAGTACCCATGTCTACTTAGTTCACCTCTCCCTACCTGACCAAACAGGGTAGTTGGGGCATCTTTGAGCTGGGTCCTACTTTAATTTGTTTGATTACGTTAAAGAGGAATTTTTTAAATCATCAAGAAATGGAGCTGTTCAAAGGATTTCACAAATTCTGCATGGAATTCCATTTATCTTTGGTCTTCTTGCCAAAATTTTACTTTTATTTTAAGACACACTTCAACCCCTCACGAGGTGCCTCATTTTGAATTGCAATCTTACCAGTCCGCAGGTATGTGATCTTTGGTAAGTTACACAGTGTCTTTGTGCCAGTTTTCTTATCTGTAGAAAAGAGACAAGACTTTATAACGAAATTACCTCCAAGTACTGCTGTTAGGATTATCTATGTAAAACACTCAGAAGAATTTCTGGTGCATAATAATCACTCAACAAGTATTATGCTAGTGGTTATCTTCTTCCTTTTCCTACTCATCCTCCTCATTTTCATTTTTAATAATGGTGTAATGCATGCTGCTATTACAGTACTTACACTTAAGAAGAGTGAACATGTCTAATTTATCTTTATATTCTTATGTATTAGTTATCTATTGTTCTGTAACAATTTACCACAAAGTTAGTATCTCAAACAACACAAATTTTGTATGCTGCAGTTCTCTAGGTCAGAAGTCCAACATAGGAATCAGTGGGCTAAAATCAAGCTGTCAATAGGGCTGTGCCCTACTGGAGGCTCTGCGGAGGAATCTGTTTCTTTCCCTTTTCCAGTTTCTGGAGGCTATTCACATTCCTCTGCTGTGGTCCCTTTCCTTCTTCAAAGCCAGAAGCATTGCGTCTCTCTTTCCTTCTTCTTTCATTTCCCCCACTGACTACAATCAGGAAAGGTTCTGCACTTTTTAGGACTCGTGTAGTCAGATTGGACCCACCTAAATAATCCAAGATGATCTTCCCATTTCAGGATCTTCAACATTTATCGTATCTGCAAAGTCCCTTTGGTTCTGGGGATTGAGACACTGGTATCTTTGGGAAGCCATTTTACTGACTACAATACCTATTTTCTAATAGACCTACCTACATATTGAGTCATAGATGTCGTGTAGAGTCATACGATGGGCAAAGAAAATTGCTAATAGAAATTTCTTATACGTTTGCCACACATATTTTATTCTTACAATATTGTAATCAAAATTTCTCGCTGAAATTTATTTGTACTCCTTATAGTAGGTTAATATTTTGACGATTATGCAATTTTGAATGTCATGTATTTCTTTTTGATGTACATGAACAGTGTCTTTAGAGGATGAAATTCAGTTCAAAAGACCATGCATTATTAAGAATGAATAAAAATAATTACCTTTAAATGTTAAATTGTTACCAATATACAATAATTTTCAAAGATGTTTACAAACTGAATAAAATTCCAAATTTAACCCCCGTGACCAGTATTTTCCAATAGGAAGCCATCCGCAAGCCATCATGTTAGAGACAAGGCAGTTCAAAGGAGGCAGTTAGAGACCTGGCAGTTCAAAATGTTCTCACATTATGTGGAATAAGTTTTCTTCAGGGGATATTAGGATTGTTACAGTGTTAGACTCTTTCGGAAGTCAGATAAGTGTTATTTTCAGTTCACGAACACCTCTCCTTTATTTGCTGTCAGCGTTGCTTTGCTGTGATTGCTACCGAGATTGGGGTTGATTATGCAGGAAAAGTATGACTATATTAATGAAGACAAGAAGAAGGATGGAGGTAGATTAACAAACAAACTAAATTAGACTAAACTATGTATGTATCCATAGTAGGGAAATTGTGAAAGGAAAAGAATGGAATTCAATAGACTCCATAACCAATCGCAGAAGTGATAATGATAGCTTTTTGCCCATTTTTCTACATTCTTCTTCAACTTTCTAAGCATTCACATGAATATTAAGAATTTCCAGACACTGAAAGAGATTTCTCTTTCCAAGTCTTAGAAACATACTGCTTTTTGTAGATGTACTCATTATTCTTTAATTTTATTGAAATTTAAATGTTTCTGACATATTGAACCTAGGTTGAAATTTTCTGCACTTTTTAAAAAGAAATTGAAAAGTAATAAATGATTGTAATCTCACTGTAGAAGATTTATGCAATACCTAATTATATAGAATAGAAGTTTAAAGTCTTTTATGACCCTGGTCTGTCACATTTCTAACTTCCTCACAGAAATAAACATGGCTAACATTTTCACAAATGGATGCATACAAACGTACACACACACACACATATTACACAGATATTTCATTTTGAAAATTTTGCTGACTTTAAGCCTTAAGATAACGTGTCTACATATTCTCCCTACAAAGTCTTCAAAAGAGATGAGTTTGGCTAGAAAGAAGTGTTGTTATTTTCCTACATGAACTCTTCACCCCTCCTCTGTCCTCACAACCTTTCTGGGACTTGGTTGTCAGTGTAAATGAGACAAATTACATTTTATCAATTTAGTCCAATTGTGTTTAGTAGAATCTTATATTTCTTTATGTAACGTCTTGCAGGGCTGGCTTGGTTTCTTCATCTGTTCTGATAATAATTTAAAAATATAATGTATGTAAGTGCTTAGCTGAGTGCATAAGAAATCTTGTCAGCATTTAATAAACGTTAACTATTGTTCTTATTACTACTGTATTTTAATAATTAATTGTGCAATCAATTTTTGCACAATCTAACACATATAAAGAATATAAGCTTTGTGAGAGGAGGCACCATGGTTTATTCATGACTTCTGTATATTCAGAGTCTAGTGTAGTGCTGTGCAAAAAAGATATTAATGAATATTTCTTGAATAAATAACTATAAATAAATAGGGTCATAAACAAAGAAGCATATAATAATAGTGTTAAATTAAAATAAGATAACAGAAGAGACTAAGCCTTAAACTCTTATTTTGCATTTGAGCCTTGTAGAAAAAAAAGAACTAGAAAGGAATGTAGGAGAAAACTGCTAAATTTAAGTATGTATTACAAAAGGTATTTTAAAAATTACTATCTAGTAACCCACATTATTATTGGCCATAAGACATTTACATTTTTCCTAAATGAAAGATGCCATGTTCATTTCAAGGATTGAAATAATCTTTGAACTAATACATTCAAGTTCTCCTTTAATCAGCACTGAGTGTCTCTAGGACAACAGGGTTCATTCTTTCAAATGGCCTTAGCTCCTTTCTTTGAGATGGTGTTTCTGTATGATGTGTAGGGAAGGCTGTGCCTCACGTGAAAATGAAGAAGATGGTAAGGTCAATTTCATTGGCTTAGTTTTCTCTACTTCCCCATGACCTTTGTCAATCTGGTGATTGGTGTCTTGATTGGCGTCTGTGGCGAGGTCTGAGACTGTCCTTCAGCTTGGTTGCCCATTAATCTTCCCGAAAGTCTCAGCCTCACCCTGGCTCCCTGGGCTGCTAAGTCCTCATCTTTTCCATATCCTGCCTCCCATGGTAGGACGCCTACCTTCCCTTGCTGCAATGAGACTCATGGTACACTCACTAGCTCTCAACTCTATGTCAACCCCCTCGGTAGTGGCACAAACCTTGGGGTCAACTTTATCTGACCCCAGTGTACCCATAGATTGATCTGTATCTACACTCTAGTCAGGTACTTGTGGAAGCCAGACAATAGCTGTCTTTCCAGGAATTTATATAGTGAATAGGTATACCAGAGGGTTTCTTTCCCTGAAATTTTGTTTCTCACTAGACTAAGACCACTGCATTCCCCTGAGCTGAAGCCCAAAGAGGAGAAAAGTGGGCCAGATTGGCTCAATTTACAATCTTTCCTCCCTCTCTCCCTTTCTCTCATCTCTACACACTTCCAGGCTCTCTAGAGGTTTTCCTTTTGTCGTCATTGTGTTTATTTTATTATTATTATGTTTTAATTTGCCATGCATCCAATGCTTATTCTGCTCATAAAAGGCAAAAATTATGCTTCCATTATCACAGGGAGAAAGTTATTTTCTCTAGACAGTAGGAGAATTCTAGTGGATCATTTGCAGACCTCAGCTCCTGGTACTTTAGTGAAAGTTTGTGGGTGAGGAAAGAAGGTCATAAAGCAATTTCAAATATCTTTCTTCAAGGCAACAATTTGGGTGAGGTTGTGGATTCCCTGAAAATTCTATTTAGTTTGTTGGAAACTGAATATTGTCTCTTTATTTTACTTTGTAATCTTTCTATAGTGAAGCATGTATTTAACTCCAAGCGGAGACATTTCTTACAGTGCCTAGGGTAAAGGTCACATACTCTGAAGGAGATGGGGAGGCACATATGCAAAATGTTCACAATGTTGCCCCACTGCATCTGCCGTATTTTCATCATAGCATTTATCATATGCTATGTTATGGTATCTATTTATACATTCACTTATTTACTTCCTGTCTTACCCACTGGAATGTAGTCTTTATAAGCTAAATGTTTAACCCTGTTCACCACTCCATTTCCAATGCCTACAACTGTACCTGGCAAAGAACAAGTAACTCAGTTACATTTTTAGAATCAATAAAGAAAAGGAGAATAGTAAATAGTTTTATCAGCTTTAAAACAAATTATAAAGAATGTGTTTCATTATATAGGAAAAGGTCTAAGAGACTGATAACAATTCTGAAATCTCAAGATTAATTCTAATTGTGTTTGTTTCTTAGTCCAATGGCTTAATCAAACCCAGGGCTCAATTTATTTGATTCCTTCTTCCTATTTTTACCACTCCCACTGCTGAAATGTCTGCAGTGTCCATTATGAACGCTCGTATCTTCAATAGGGACACAGCTTCTGCTTACTGCATCCTGTGTGCCTTTCACCTTCTCAAAAATTGCTTTATTTTTCACTTTATATCTATGTTTCTTACATTTGTAATGTTAAAAACACACAGATTGATTTGATTTATTCATTACCATCCAGAATAGAGATATAACATAGGCTTGAATCCCACCCTAGACCAGATCTTATGTTCTTGGCCATTTATTGATGTCTATATTTTGATCAGGTATCAAACCATGTCCAGTTAGCAGTGACCAGAATAGCAGGGCTGTGCAATACGAATCCTGATGACAGATACAAAAAAAACCCTTCCTGTAGTCCTAATCAGAAAGAGAGCTTTCAAGTTATCATAAAAGTTGTTGACTTTTATTTAAAAGATTTTAAGAATGTTATTGAAGCTGTAAAAAATTTTACTTATCTGCTGATTAGTGTAGTGCATTATATCAATAGAGTGCTTAATATTAAAATATCCTCCCATTCCTAGATAAACGTTACTATAGGTTATTTATGCCCTGGATATACCACTACATTCTTTTTGCTACTGTATTATTTTTCAATATATATATGAACATTTGTAAATGATATTGTTCTTATTTGTCTTGCAAGAGTCAGTCTACATACTCAACATTAACTTGGCTTAAATAAATGCACAGCTTTCCATCTTTTCTTCTGCCCCCTACCATACTCAGACGATAAAATATCTACTACTTAAAGATTTGAAAGAATTCAACAGTGAAATTCTCCAAAGACATCAACTTGTGTGATAACTTCTTTCCTTTGTAATTGTTCTATTCATATTATCCTATATGTTATGAGATTATTCGGTATTTATTTGTTGAGGGGAAAAAGTTAAAAATGATATGAAGGAAACTTTCATTATGTCTAGATCCAACCCCAGTGAATCACACAGGCCTGAGATAATATGTCAATATATGGTCTACCATAGTCTGTAGAATTGCTGAAAGAAACTCCAACCGTGGGTCACAAGTGAGGGTTTTTCTTGCCTTTTGTTTCCTGCTCATTATAATGCAGGAGACATCCTTTAAGCAAGACCAGATTGAGATCATCTGCAAAGATCCTAGGTATTAAAGTAAATGCTTTAATCCTTATTTTTCATTCAAAATAAAAATAACATTAACACAAAAAAATTAGTGTTATGGGGCCAAACACAGTTCTGAATTTTTATGAAGACTTCAATGCTATTTTTGAAATATCAACTTTCAAATTTCTTTCACATTAAATGTTCAGTGTCCCTGTTTTACGACCTTTACATTTTTGGCCCACCTATTGGTTCATTCAACAATGCATTTATTGATTTCCAGAAACTGTGTTGCAGCACTTTGAGGAGGACAAGAGGTCTGCATGGCATTTGAGGATAAGATATGTTGAAACTTGGGGTGTATACTAAGCTGGAGCACATATTTACGTACATGTTGGCAATGTACAGGGACATTGCACTTTTCTCTAGAGTTAAAGTGAAATACTGTTATGAGAAGCATCTCTGAACATCAGGTAATATGGCTTTCCAAGGAAACCTGTACTTTTTTCATTCAGGCAATAATTAATTTATGATTTCAACTCAACAGACTTTTACGAAGTACATGTTTATAACCAGAATTCACTAGAATTTAACATTTTGTCTTTTACAGATAAGACGTATAATCTGAACTCCAAAACTTCAAAATAGGGTTTCTTTCTTACCAAGTTTGTGAAGATAAAAGCCCTCATGCACACTGTTATTTATTTAATCTAAGAGAATGATAATTATCAAGATAATACACACTGTTAAAAACAGTACTGAATGAAGTGCTGAAGGGTACTTTTTAACTTGTTTGCATTTAAAAATGTCATGAGGTTTCATGAATGGACAAAAAATGTATAGAACCTAAAAAATAATCCTAAACACAATATAATTTGTTTTTAAATTAAATCAATAAATTGCAGAAGTTAAAAGTATATTTAAGTTATTTTAATAAAATTAAAACACACATATAATTATATCTAATATAGGCCTTGTATACTTGTAAACTCATGATAAAGTTTCACAAGCTTAAATTATTCATCGTTGGAGATTTGTACTAGTTTACCAATGCAATTTGCATACATATATGGCCTTTTAAATATGTTTTGGTTTTTCCAAGCAGTATTCTGGCATAAACATTAAATAATCACTTATCTTAGGAAGCAGATACTTACTTTTTAGTTGACTTTATTGTTTTAGAGAAGTTTTAGGCTCACAGCAAAACTGAGTGGAAGTTACAGAGATTTCCCATATCTTCCGAAACACTTTAAGAATGAATTCTATAGAAATCCTGGGGGTTTTTTTCTTTTTAAATCTTTGTGTTATTTATGGTAATGACTTAATACAAACCAGTTTCTTTTTTTAATTAATTGGTAGAAAATGTACATGTAAGAGAACTAGATTCAGTTTTAGTTCCTTGTAATCCTTGGAAAACAGTTGTGCAGGTGAAAGGAAGCAACATTAAGAATAATGACAATGGCATACAAGTTATATGTATTTGGATGTGGTACAATAAGCAGCAGATGTCTAAGCAATGGAAATTCCCAAATGGAAGCATCATTGTGATTTTTCCTTTTTCAGAAATTATTTTTAGTCAGTTCTTGATTATTTCTGCTGTAATATATGCACTTGACATATGGTTATTTTAAATGCAAATATTCCATATCTGAAGAGGAACAGTCACATGCCTATTTTGGATCTTATCCAGAAGCAATGTGGCTTGACAATAGATAAAATTACTTTGAGCATAAATTTGCCTTGTCCGTTAATATATGAGTAAGTACTTGGCAAAATAAATTCAAAAAGATACAAAGCTTATTTCCTTTCTCCTTAGAGGACAGGGAGAAGGAAAAAAAATGGATCTGGCAATCTATATATAATGAACAGATTATACAACAAAAGTTCTTATGGCAAACATTGATTCTTTTATGTTAGAGTCATTAATCAGGAAGTTATTCACAGACTTCCTCAAATCAAAAGCATAAAGAAAAATGAGTACATAAATCAGTTCCAATTTTAATTTGGTTAGAAATGTTAATGATACAGCCATCAGCCAGCAAACAAAGAGAAAACAAGGTTTTCTGGTTAAATTGTTTCTGTAATCTCGTTTTCTGATTTACTTTCAATAAAAGTATTATGAAATAAGTTGTCACTGAATTTAATTTATTCTGCAGCTATGTATTACATGTAAGAAGAAAATATAATGTCAATGCAGTGCAGTGAAACATGATTAAAATTGTTCCTAAAACAAAATTTATTTCAATCAATTTCATTGAAATAAAGCATAATGAATGTATATACACTAAGATTAAGCTTTCAAACTGTATATACATATATATATATGTATATATAGTTCTTATTAAAGTACTGAATGGAAATTTGTTGTGGAGATAGGGTTAGATAGTTCCTCTTTGTTTTCATCATAAAATAAAATTAGTGCTTAATATACTGAACAAAAATTTTAAATACTACCATTATCTTACTAACTGAGGAAACTTAACCTTAAGGTTAGGTCTAAAGAATCAATTTCTTTTATTATAGTGTAATGGACAAAAGACAAAATCATTTAGGACCTAGACATGAGTTTACCGTAATTTACTAGAGCCCTGAGTGTCTAGTATGGACTTCCAGTTTCTTCTCTGACTTAGAAAGATCCTGGAAGTAGGAGAAGAAATAGTTGAATAATAATGGCTGAGAATTTTCCAAAATAAATGGCATGCAAAACTACAGATCCAGGAAGCTGAGAGAACTCCAAGTAAGATAAATACCCAAAATTTTATACCCAAGCTTATCATATTTACGGTGTGGAAAGCCAAAGGCAAAGAGAAAACGTTGAAATAAATCAGAGAAAAAAACACCTTACTGATAGAAGAACAAAAAATTAAAAATTACGGTGGATTTCTTGTTTGACACAATGCAAGCAAGGAGAGTTTAGTAAAATACCGAAAATGCTGAACAATAAAACCACCCTTCTGAAATTCTCTATTGAGTGATATCTCCTTCTAAAGTGAAAGAGAAATAAAGACTTTCTCAGATGAACAAAAACAGATAAGATTCATTGCTAGCAGATCCTTACCTGAAAGAAATGTTTAAAAAAGAATGTTCTGGGCCAGCCCTGGTGGCCTAGTGGTTACATTGGGTACGTTCCGCTTCGACAGCCCAGGTTCGGTTCCTGGGCACAGACCTACACCACTGGTCAGTGGCCATGCTGTGGCAGCAGCCCACATACAAAATAGAGGAAGATTTGTCACAGATGTTAGCTCAGGATGCTTCTTCCTCGACAAAAAAATAATAGAAAAAGAATGTTCTTCAGAAAGAAGGAAAATTATATGGGTTAGAAACTCATATCAACATAAAGAAAGGTAGAACATCAGAGATAGAATAAAAGAAGATAAAATGAACTCTGCTATTTTTTCCATATTCCTAATTGATCTAAAATATAACTTTTTGTGTAAATTAATAACAGTGACAAAGTATTGGATAATTATAGCATATACACAGGTGAAATGAATGACAGCAATGACATATGGGACAGAGGGAATAATTGAAAATACTGTTATAACTGCAATATCCTCCCAGCTCTACAATGTTAAGTAAGGGTTATTTTAGAGCAGTAAAAAATGCATATTGCAAATTCTAGGGAAACAGTAAAAATTTTTAAAAGAAGTGAATTTGATATCCTAATGGAGGAGATAAAATGGAATTATATAAAATTTTCAACTAATGCCGGAGAAGGCAAAGATAAAGAGGTTAAAATAAGAAAGAAAGATAAAAAATACAATGAGTGGAAGGCAGTTACAAATACGGAAGATATTAATTCAACTATATCCATAATCATATAAACGTAAATACTCTATATTTGCAAATTAGAAGAGAGTGTTAATGTAGATTTTTCAAAAATGCTCAATGATATGCTGTCTATAAGAAACTCACATTACACATGAGTATTCAGATAGGTTAAAAGTAAAGGGATGGATACCCACAACATGACTAACAAAAATGTACAACTGAAATCTCACAAGGTTGTAATCTATCATAACATTAATAAAAAAAAAAAAAAGTAAAGGGATGGAGAAAGATATGCCATGCTAACACCAATCAAAAGTAAGCTGGAGTAGCTATATCAACTTCAGGCAAAGCAGACTTCAGAATAAAGAAAATTATTAGGAATAACAGGGACTTTACATCATGATATGGAGGTGAATTCTCCAAAAAGAATGTTATTTAATGTATATGCATCTAGCAAGAGAGCGTCAAGATACTCAAAGTAAAAACTAACAGAACTGCAAAGAGAACAGACAAACCAATATTATGGTTGGAGACTACAATACTCCTGTTTCATTCTTTGATAGACCAAACAGGCAGAAAATGAGTAAGGATATAGTTGACCAGAACAGCACTATTAATCAACCTGATCTATTTCAGATGTGTTTAATACTTCACTAATGACAGCTAAATGTATATTCTTCTTAAGCTTGTGTAATACATTCACAAAGATACAACACATTATGGGCCATAAAACAAAAAAAACCTGTTTCTAAGTTAACATTTGTGCTAGTTATATTTATGATTAAATTGGTAGCAAATATTATTCATAAACAATTTTACTATTTTTTGCACTTTTCAACATATACATATTCAAGTTTGATCAAATATTTTGGGACTTAAGAAAAGAGGGAATCGCTTTTTATAAGGGATTATGGCATAGAATGCATGTACGTATTGTGTCGGTCTGCTTGTACATCAATGTAATGATGATTATAATAAGGGAAAGCTTTACTAGATTTACTAGGGAGTAATGCAGGCTAGATTCTGATTCTAAAGTTTAATGCTTCCTGCACTCTGATTTGACTGTGTGTCTTCCAAAAGAAGCCGTCAAAGGGCTGCCCTTACCAGTAGGACAGACCTAGTATTTGACTGAAAAACATGAACTATCATTATTACTAGGTCAAGTATTGTAACTGCCTTTAAGATTCAAAGATCCAAGAACAAAGAGAGATCAAATGTGAGCAAAGAAAAAAGGAATTCACAAGGGAGATTTGTTTAACGTACTATTTTGTAATGTGAAGAACTATAAGTGTCATTTGTCAGTTAACTCGACATCATTTCAACTTTAGGACTTAAATTGGAAATGTTAGTTATGTTCAGCTTCAATCAAAGTGAAGAAGCAGAGAAGGGAAATGGTCCCTTGTTCGTTACTCAGAAACCATGTGCAAAAAGAAATTCTAGGACACATCTACTATTCTGCTGCTCATCACAGAGGCAAGATCTATAATCAAAGCTGCCATACAGCCATGACCCAATTGATTGTGGGCCAAGAAATTGGTTTTGTGGACCTCATAAAGGTCATTAAGCCATGTAGGGACTTCCAGGAAAAGACTCTGGGTTGTATAAGCAGTTCTCTGTATATGAGATTACTTCTTTGTCCACTAAACACATTATTATAGTTGTAAAAAATAAATACATCCATCCAAGTGTTAAAAAAAATCAGACAGTGTCAAAAGGTATATAACAGAACTTAATTATCCCCCTGATAACTTCCAGCCTTTCTAAATCAGACTTCATCTGAATCACAGAGTTCAGAATGTAATTTGAGTTGTTATTTTCTCATTCTTCCCTAGGAGGGTACATAGCTAGTACCACTGTAGAGGAATAGATGCGAGATTAATTCACTGCATATGTGGATATGTTAGGACACTAGTGATTAAATTTTATAGAGAACCCCACTTTAAAAATACTGTGGTACTTACACATTCCTACAGCCTTCTTTTTGATAGGCTATTTTCATTTGGCAGGATGTACATCCACAAGATTTAATGCACATACAAGCATGCAAGCATGTGAGAATGTGTGCATACATCTGAGTGTATACATATATATGTTTATACGTGTGGCTGTATTTAAAAATACAAGTATGCTATACACCTTGCTACTGTAAATCTCCAACATCCAAGATCTGTATGTGGGATTTATTCCTTATCAGGTGACCTCAGTGACTGATTTTTAAATGGCTATTACCACTTCATTGCAAAAATGTACCATTAAATATTTGACCAGCCCCTGACTTACAAGCATTTAATTTGTTTTTAATCTTTTACCATTAAAAACAGTGCTGAAGTGAATATCCTTATCATATCATTTTGCACACATGTATTCTATAGAACAAATTACCATAAGCAGAAATACTAGGCAAAAAATAAATGCACCTGTAGAAAAGTAATACATATTGTCACATTGTTCCCTAAAGAGATTGCTCCAATTTGTACTCTGAGCATCAATGTTTCTGAATATTTGTTTTGAGCATTTTATTTTCCCTTATATATTTTATATTACATTATTTCTAGATATTTCATACTTTTAATGCACTAGTAAATGAGGTTTTATTTCCTTACATTTTACAACTGGCAGCTCTTTATACAAGGGAAGCTATAAGAAAGCTCTTGCTCTCATAGCTTTACTTAATTCCCATATTATTTAAGATACTGGTTTAGTGTTTTACCTTGGATTAGCATTTTAATATACTTTCTTTTATCTTTCAGGTAAGTTATAGCATCTAGAAATGATTGAATTTCTTCTTTTCAATTATTGTGGTTCACAGCTCTCTCTTATCTAATTTTATTAGCCAGCCAGAAAACATTTTAAATTGGTGTTACTATATGTACTGTCATCTTAATCCTAACTTTAATGTTTATACTAGGAATATTGCTTACAACATGTTATGATTAAGATTCCTAGTTATTTCCTAATTATCTGAGTAATTTTCTTTTCTGTTTTTCTATTCTTTTCTAACTTTTCCATTTTTCATATTCTCTGTTTTGGAGATAAAGAAGATGATAGAGATATCTTTATTCTTATTTTTTTAAACATGTGGTGTTGAGTACCTGCCCTGCATATGTATTAGAAATGACACAAGATATTGGAGATTTAGGACAGCTTGTTATACATTTCTCCTTTCATACTGTTTCTACGATTGCTAAATGAGGAAAAGGAGCCAACTGTGGATCACTTCAGTTAACGATAGTGAAGAAGGTGGCTTCAGATCAGGGTGAGAATGAGAGTGAGAGAGGATGGAGGGTACAGATCACGGACAATCTCACCTTGCATTTCAGGCACCCACTAATCATAGTGGCTGATAAGACTGGTCATCATATAATCTAACTAATGCTTGCCTGGGAAGAGATATTGAGGAATGGTAGGGTGAGGGGTGGAGAGAAGTAAGTCACTGAGAGATGTTTCCTGTGTTCTCTGGATACCCAAAGGTAGAAAGAAGGTATGGAATAAACCTTGCCCTTTTTCACTGTTTCAAAATGAACATATGATTATATGTATGCTCATTTTGGAGAGGGTTTCAAGAATATAGGCTACATATCATGAGCCAGAGAAAGATGAAAAGACCTGAAGTTCTGTTATGTCCCAACTATAAGATATGGAATGAGATAGAAAAGAAATGTAGCTTGTGTAGCAGTTAGCATCATATTAAATTGTACAGCAAGGCAATAGCAGGTAGCTTGGCCTGAGGTTATCAGTTTGGTGAATAAAGAAATGGTATCACTGAATAGCCATCTTTCATCAATTAAAATATTATATTTTCTATAAAAAAAGAGCATCAACCTAAGGAAGCAGTGTCTTTCCTGGAGTCCAGAGAGAAAACAGAACCACTGCTGGCTGTTGAA
Organism: Equus caballus; assembly: GCF_041296265.1. NCBI lineage: Eukaryota > Metazoa > Chordata > Mammalia > Perissodactyla > Equidae > Equus > Equus caballus. The sequence goes on from NC_091686.1 coordinate 97,596,988, forward strand.
CTATCGCAGAAACTGAGGAGAAGGAAAGAAATTATGGGCATTGCATTTCCCCTCTCCTCTCACTCCTAACGATATTGAAATGTGGGAAAAATAAGTGGCCACTAAAGGATATTGGCCAGAGTTGAAGTACCAGCATATTTTGGTTTGGGGGCTACAACACTGATTGTGTTGAAAAACAAGCCCTCCCCCAAGACCCCAGTGAGGAGGGAAAGAAAATATAAAGAGAATAAAAAATACAGCCTAAAAAACGTGATACTGATGTAAAATTTTAGGTTCTTAATTTTACAAAAGTCTTAAGCATTCTGTTTAATCCACCATCTAACCCATCTCTAAATTCTACTCCATGTTAATGTACACAAAATGCTATCAGTCAAAGATGTTAATGATCTCTTCTAACCAAATCCCACTCTCTAGTCAATCATGATGCATTTCATTCCCTGGATTAATATCACAAAAACACTTCCTTTTGGATTTTCAATTTTTTTCTTGGATGAGGTATTATAAAATCTAGGAAAACTAAAATATTGATTGATTAGCAGTAATTAGTTAAACTGATAGTTTTTCCTCATTACCATACATTTTTTGAGGTAAATACATATTTTTAATTTAATTTCCTTGGAGACTTTGAATGCACATTGAAATAAAAATCTCTAAATAAAAATGAGACATTTCATTAGAGAAAGATAATTTTTAGAAACATCTTATTTTATATTTTCCAACAGATACTGCATTTTGTGTGACATATCATTTTAATTTATTGTGCTGAGGTCTTTTGAGAACATGGCTTTCAAAACACTTTTCCTACATATCTGGAATATAAAATAAATCCAATAAGATTAATTAAATATGATTAAATTTGATAAGCATTCACATTTTTAATCTTTATTGTATGCAAATTGCACCTTGTATTCTGTAACACAATTGGTAGAAAGGTTAAAAATTTTGTTCTAAATGGCACTGGTATAAAAACAGGAACACAGATCAATGGAGCAGAATTGAAAGCCCAGAATTAAACCATACATCTATGGACAGCTAATCTTCACCAAAGGAGATGAGAACATACAATGGAGAGAGGAAAGTCTCTTCAAAAAATGGTGTTGGGAAAACTGGACAACCACATGTAAAAGAATGAAAATAGACCATTCTTTTACGCCATTCACAAAAATAAACTCAAAATTGAGTAAAGACTTAAAGGTAAGACCTAAAACCTTAAGATTTCTGGAAGAAAATATGGGCAGTATACTCTTTGACATTAGTCTTAAAAGGATCTTTTCTGACACCATGTCTTCTCAGACAAGGGAAACAATAGAAAGAATAAACAAATGGGACCTCATCAGACTAGACAGCTTCTACAAGACAAGGGAAAACAGGATTGAAACAAAAACCCAACCCACCCACTGCAAAAAAAATATATATATATTTGCAAATCATATATCCGACAAAGGATTAATCTCCATAATATATAAAGAACTCACACAACTCAACAACAAAAAATCATACAGCCCAATCAAAAAATTGGCAGGGGATTTGAACAGACAGTTCTCCAAAGAAGATATACAGATGGCCAACAGGCACATGAAAAGAAGCTCATCAACACGGATCATCAGAGAAATGCAAATCAAAACCACACTAGGATATCACCTTACACCTGTTAGAATGGCTAAAATAACCAAGACCAAAAATAACAAATGTTGGAGAGCTTGTGGAGAAAAAGGAACTCTCAACCACTGCTTGTGGGAATGCAAACTGGTGCAGCCACTGTGGAAAACAGCATGGTGATTTCTCAAAAAATTAAAAATAGAAATACCATATGACCCAGTCATCCCACTGCTGGTCATCTATCCAAAGAACTTGGAGTCAGTAATTCAAAGAGACTCGTGCACCCCTATGTTCATTGCAGCATTATTCACAATAGCCAAGACTTGGAAGCAACTTAAGTGCCCATCAACTGATGACTGGATAAAGAAGATATGGTATATATTTACAATGGAATACCACTCAACCATTAAAACAAAGATAAAATCATCCCATTCACAACAGCATGGAGGGACCTTGAGGGCATTATGTTAAGCAAAATAAGCCAGCTACAGGAAGACAAAATCTGTATGATTCCACTCATATGTGGAAGATAAACAAACACATAGACAAAGAGAACAGATTAGTGATTACCAGGGGAAAGTGGGGTAAGGCATGGGCACAAAGGGTGAAGTGGTGCACCTATAATATGACTGACAAATAATAATGTACACCTGAAATTTCACAAGGTTGTAAACTATCATAACCTCAATAAAAAAATTGTTCTATAATATTAGCCTATGTAAAATCAGATAACCAGTTAAAAGCATTCTTTTCTGCAGTTGAATCAGCACAAACCACTCTTTCCATGAATGCTGACTTAAATTGGTACAAACAATTGCCAATTGATCAAATCAGATTTCTTAACATTACTTTTTAAAAATAGTGATTGGTGGCTTGTTGATTAATTTCAATCACTCAGTTTTCCCTTGATCTATACAAAAACTTAATTCATTTTTGGCTTGGCATAACCTGAATTGACTTTTTTGGGGTCTTTTTGGTGAGGAAGATTGGTCCTGAGCTAACATCTGTGCCAATCTTCCTCTATTTTGTATATGGGATGCAGCCACAGCATGGCTTGATGAGCAGTGTGTGGGTCCACGCCCTGGATCGGAACCAGCAAACTCCAGGCCACCAAAGTGGAGCAACCAAACTTAATCACTATGCCACTGGGCTGGTCCCGTTCACATATTTTTTTCACTGACAATTTGGCCTCACTTACAACTGACGTTAAATAAGAGGTTTTTGTTTGTTTATTTGTTTTTGTCTCTTGCATTAAACATAAGGATATTTAGAAGAAAGCTATTACATCAGCAGTCATTCATGCAAGTGGATGATTTTAAACATGAAGAAACACATTTGATTGTCTGAATAAAATAATTGGTATACTCAGTAACAAGAACAAGTTCTTATGTGTATGTTCACATGATTAAAGTGCTGTTATAGTTAAAATATTTAGAGCTTCAGAACCAACTCCCCTTATCCATCTGGATAAACATATTTTCATTTCTTCACTATGCCATTTGAAGAATCACTTTACAATATGTCATTTCCTTCTCTGATATTGAGTTTAGTGTTATCAACAATAATAAAGATGAAAGCATTGCATTAGTCTGGGATTATTTTTACTTATTAGCAAGAAATAAGCTACTCCCTAGGAATTTCCTTATTTTTAGCATTAAAATTTTACTTCCTAGAATATGTATTCATGTTAAACTATTCCAGTAAATTGCAGGCATTTACAGCTACACTATATCTTAAGAACATTGCTTAATATTTAAGTAGATTTATGCCATAAAGAATGAACCAGAAAGAGGAATTACAATATTTTATGCTATCTACGATGTCTATTTACTGTGTAACTTGGGGATATTCATTTTTCTGTTTGTATAGACCCATTTTCCTAAACCCTACCATGACATAATGTTTTCTAAAAGTCTGTAAATATAGCCTGAATCTCTTTACAGTATCATTGAAACAACTGAAATAATCATAGTTTGGTTTACGGTTAGCTAAATGACTCTTTCTAATTTGTCACACTGTCTCTTTGAAACTTTTCCACTTTCACAGCCTCAGTTAGCAGCTATACTGATGTTAATAATCTCCCAATCTGAATGTCCAGTTCAGACCTCGCTTCCAAGGCCTAGGCTTATTTTTTCAACTGCTCCTTGCTCAGGAGAAGACATCTTTATCTAAATATGCCAAGTCAGTACTCTTATCATGACATCCCACTAATTTTCTTCATGGAAGGTGCTCCAAGTTCCGGCTATACGTGTACTTCTTGTTAATCTGCTTGCTTTCTACCCCATCCCCATTATATCTTATCATGTCTGTTTGATTCACAAATTAAAAAGCAGTGCCTATTCTATAATAAATGCCTAATAGGCAGACACTTTGGAAATTAAGTAATGAACAGATGAATCTTAGAAATTTCTAGCATACACACAAATTTCAATTTATAATTCTCCCTTCCAACCTCAGTTTTCATTATCGTTATTATTGTTATCATTAGTGTTTTGGTTTGCTTCATTAGCTAATAGCATTGCCATCTGCACAGTCATCCTCAAATCATCCATCTCCTTTGATCTTAGTCTAGCTGATCATTAAATCCTTCAGCTTCAACCTTTCTCCATACTTCATGACATGACACTTTCTCAGTTCAGTTCTCAGACAGATCACTGCAGCATTCTTTTAACTGTTTGCTTCTGTTTTGTTTTGCCAACAACGTCTTGTTTTACAAACTCTTTTTTAATGCTTCCCAAGTTATCTCCTAATACAATAGATTTAATCATGTCAATTCTTGACTAAAGATCTCCATTGTTTTTTGGAAGCTAACTGTGTGAATACAGTGATCTTAACCTACATATTTCCACCATTCTATTGCACATGCTCTTCTTTCTAACCTGAAATGATTTTCTTTTCCAACTCAGTCATAAAAACTATGAATTTATCTTTAAGATTCGGTGTAAACACCAGTTTTTCTGTGAACCTTTCCTGATACTCCACAAAAAGCAGTTATTTGTACCTGTTTTTATGTATCTACTGGTGATAATACTGGTAAATTCTCTGTTATGACACATTATTCTGGTCAATGATCAGAGATTGATGAGAGATTAATGATTGATAACTTACTCTCTGCTGTGGTGTGAATATAAGTATTCTCCCTAAATTTGTATGTTGAAAACCTAATGCCCAGAGTGATGATATTAGGAGGTGGGGCCTTTAGGAGGTAGTTAGGTCCTGAGGGCAGAGCCCTCATGAATGGGATTAATGCTTTTATAAAAGAAACTCAAGAGAAATCCCTTACCCCTTCCACCATGTGAGGACACAACAGGAAGTTGGCATTCTGCAACTCAGAAGAGGGTTCTCACTAGAACCCAACGATGCTGGCGTCCTGATCTTGGACTTCCAGCCTCCAGAACTGTAGGAGATAAATTCCTTTTGTTTATAAGTCACCCAGTCTATGTCATTTTGTTACAGCAACCAGAACAGACTAAGATAGTCTCCAACTCAACTGTGAGTGCCTTAATCCCAGAAGGTTGTTTTATTATTTTCTATATCTGTAGTATCAAACATAGTACACTTCAGATGTTTGACTGGGTTGATATATTGTCAATAAATTGATCAGTAGAAATAACTTAGTATCTAAAGACCTGTGTTCAAATTCTGTCCATAACATTAAGGTTCATGACTTTAAGAACCATTTTTTTGTTTGTTTCTTTTTTTGAGGAAGATTAGCCCTGAACTAACATCTGCTGCCAATCCTCCTCTTTTTGCTGAGGAAGACTGGCCCTGAGCTAGCATCCATGCCCATCTTCCTCTACTTTATATGTGGGACGCCTGCCACAGCATGGTTTACTGAGTGGTGCCACATCTGCACCCTAGATCTGAACTGGTGAATCCCGGGCTGCCGAAGCAGAACGTGCAAACTTAGCTGCTGCGCCACCAGGCCGGGCCCTAGAACCATTATGTTTTTAGGCCTCAAGTTTATTAATTTACAAAAATAGACATCATAATACTGATAAATATAATATGCAGTCATGCTTTGCTTAACGATGAGGATATGTTCCAAGAAATGCGTGATTAAAGATTACATCATTGTATGAATATCACAAAGTGCACTCACACAAACCTAGATGGTATAGCTATTACACACCTCAGCTATATGAAACTAATCTAAGGGGATCACTGTCATTTATGTAGTTCATTGTTGACTAAAATGTCATTATGCCACATGACTGTATACTCTGCCTAATTCATGGACTTATGTTACAAAATTTTATGCAAAAAGTATTATTACAAAGAGTATTCAGAGCATTACAACAAAGAACAAAAGACTAATCTTTATTTAAGCCAGTAATTTTAGAACTACAAATATAATTCCAAGCAAATGAGTTAGCAGTTATAGTCAGCGTCTACAGGCGAATTAGATCAAAGGAGGTCAAAGTTCAAAAGTGATTGGTCTGTGTAAATTCCTATATATGAATATATTAGTTAGATCATTGGTTTAAAGTTCAAAGGATGGACATGTGACATATGAGTAAAAAATGGTGACATAGTTTATTTTAAACTGAGACTTAACACCTAAAATTTGCTGATATAATTATTGGATTGATTCTTGGCCAGGGATGTAGATCACCAAAGTGAATCTGGATAAATTATGTTATCATTCCTCAGTTTCAGTCTGAACCTGGAGTGTAGTGTGTTGTTACAACTGAACCTGAGCCAAAGAAATTCTAAGACTAGATATAGAGAGAACATCAAGCCCAGTTATCTAAATGTGGAAACAATCCCACATACAGCCCTGAGGCTAAGGGCTTTGTTCATGAGGAAAGGACATGTGTATGCCTTTAGCAAATTGGTCACACCAAATCAAAGGTTTAGGATGTTTACCAAGAAAATTCTCAAAAGGTGAGTAACATGAGTAACAATCTGAGAAGTCATAGAGGAAATATCAGTTACCCAATCATTATAAGATTAAGATAAAGAAGAAAAATATAGAGACCAGCCAGAAAATAGGCTTGCGTGAAAGAAAGCATCAAGTCACAGACTATAAGGGCATGAACTTGCTCCTCGTGGACTTAGAGTAACAAGCTATTAAGAGAAACTGTCAAAATAAGTCAATATTTAGAATGGACTACAGAGCAGTGGATCTTATAAGACCAGAGTCAAGCTGGAGAACAGCTTTTAACAAGCCAAAATTTTTAGCATCCTGTCTTTGTAAAGGACTATAATTTTCAATACATCATAAAATTTTACTTTTTTCTGATAAAAATATAATAAAATATAGCAGATAAAACAATGTCACAGCCAACTTTTTGCCAAACTCTTCAAGCCTCCTTGGTAGTTAGAAAATAGGCACAATAAAATTGATAATTGCATGTTTTGAAATTATATGAAACTACCTTAAATTTCAGAACCAAGGACAAAAAATACCAATCTAGTGTTGGAGTTCACAGAATCTGATCGAAATATGTGGTATGTCTGTTTCCCATTTGTATTTCAGCAAGTACCCTGACCGCATTGCCCACCACTTTACCGAAAAACAAAATCTAAAAATGAGGTTATGGATGGTACAGATCACTCTCACAGAACAACTTTACTTATAGTGTATTCTAATGACTGCCATTCTCAAAAATACTTCTCTCTACTTAAATCCCATGAAGCCATTTTGCCTTTTCAACTGTTTATTCACTTGTGAATAAATTTTTTATGAATCAAATTTTGCATATATTGGCATAGTTAGAAATATTGTTTCATTAACTTAACATTTTATCTAAAAGTGAAATAATGAAAAGTCTAAATTTTCCATAAGTAAAGGCAGTTAACATTTACAGCTTAGAAAATATTTTTTCTTTATTCTTTATAGTATCGCAGAAATTCAGGACCTTAGAAATCTTCACATTGGAGCCTGCTAAGTCACAGATGAGGAAAATAATTCTGAAATGCACACAGCTGTTTAATGAGAAACTATCCAACTCTTGGTTCATTGCTCTTCCCATCATAGCGTGTTGGCTCACATTTCAACAATTTTATCAGACTTCAAAGAAAGTATTTTAATTCTGATGTTAGTACTTCTCAAGTCCTTGATAGCACAGGGCTAAACTTTTAGAGTTCTTTGTGATATTTGAGCATTATCTACTAGAAATTCTACGTTTTAAAAATTACTTTCAAGATAATCTTTAAAAAAACACTATAAGCATATTGCATATTAGTTGGATCCTAATAACCAACCACAGTAAAATGATTTCATTACTTCCATTTGTAATTGTGTTTAGTACCATGCAGGTGCCAATTGTTACCAACTTAATATCTTTAATCTTTACGAAATAATTAAAAACACCAGAAATTTCTGATTCTTTGCAATTGAACATTAATTAATGTAGTGCTTAGTGGAGTTATTTGAACAGATGAAAGTTGTTTGAGAATTGTGTATTACATTATGAATCATGCTGCAATCATGCGAAATTCCAAAGAACATTCTCCTTGAAATTAAAGTCATGTGTTATTTGTTCATAGCTGTAATTCTAGGATAGACACAATACCTGAATCAAGATGTACATGCTATAAGCCATTGTTGAATGATTTGATTAATATGAACAGCTATTTAAATTTATAAACAATATAATTGTTTCACATTAAATTGGTGTACTAACAAATTTAACTTTTAGATTTTTTGTACTTAACTTCTAAATTTACCTATTTTATAGTTGTATAAGAACAAAAACATAATAAACTTAAATCTATCTCTGTTTGCTGATATTTAACATTTTAATCAATAATAGAATTCAACTGGAGATCTATAAAGAAAATTAAAGAGGCTTTAACATTATTCCAGATTGAGAAATATTATCCTATGTAATAAAGATCATAAAACAGTCTCAGAGAAGTTGACATATGTGGGTAAGTACATATGGCCACTTGTGAGCATAGGGTAGACTTTGCTGTGATCTTCTCACTTCAAACACGTTATTCTTCCTACTAGAACTTTCATCTACAGAATCAGTAAATTTTAGACTCTATTGTATTTTCTGCTTAGATATAGCAGAAAATAGCTATAGCAACTACAGTTGTTTTATAGTGATGAATAGAAAGCAAATTCAAAACGTTTTATGAAACCAAAAAGAAAAAAAAAAACCAACACAAAATTGTATGACAAAAATGGTCTGAAATTAGAGGAATTTACTAGGAAAGATCAGTATAACAAAATTTCCTGAAAGACACTCTCCACCACAGTAAAGCAAAGTAGAGGGCTTAAAAGCACCTAAAAGTTCTAGAGATTAAAAAGCAACTTTTTATATAAATGTATAAAATACCTCAGCATCAATATTGAGTAAATCAAAAAATATTCATGAAATTGCTTGAAACAACAACCAGAAATAAAAATATAAATCCCAATTTGTCTCTGGATCTCCTAACAAGCAAGAAAAGAATACCATTTTACTTAGAACAATAGTTTTCCATTAATCTGTTCTTCTTATCTGTGTTTGTTTATCTTCCACATGGCTGAAATCATATGGTATTTGTCTTTTCTGTCTGACTTATTTGGCTTAGGATAATACCCTCAATGTCCATCAATGTTGTTGCAAGTGGCGTGATTTTGTCTTTTTTATGGCCAAGTAGTATTCTATTGTACTACATCTTCTTTATCCAATCATCTGTTAATGGACACTTGAGTTGCTTCCACGTCTTGGCTATTGTGAACAATGCTGCAATGAACACAGGGGTGCATATATCTTTTTAAATTATTGATTTCATGTCCTTTGGATAAATACTCAGTAGTGGAATAGCTGGATCATACATTTCTATTTTTAATTTTTTGATCGGAGAAGTGGGTGGAGGGTGGCAAAAGGGGCAAAGGATCACATACATATGGTGACAGATAAAAACTGGACTGTTGGTTGTGAACACAATGCAGTCTACACAGAAAATGAAATATAGTGATGTACACCCGAAATTTATACAATATTGTAAGCCAATATGGCCTCAATAAAATAATTAAAATAAAAACAGCAACAACAAAATTAAAAATTTCCTCTTCCAAGCCATGCTAACATGGAAATGATAATCACTGATGGAGATGTGGTACACATCATGTGAATTTTCTTTGTGAGAGCAGGAAGTTTGTCTTATTGATTCTGACTCCCTGGCCCAGCACACTGCCTGACATATCAGAGATGATTCAGGGACAGCGAGCTGAAGAGTCGAAAGAAAGATTTCTTGGACTCTCAAGGTCTGGCAGTAGTGCTCTTTTATTTAGAGAATAGTACGGAATAGGATGAGGACAGGACCCATGGGCAGTAAAGAGCTGCTGCTGCTGCTGCATGGGGACACGACCCATGGGCAGTCAGATCTGCTGCTGCTGCCATGTGTTGAGGGTTAGGGCTAAATTTATAAGGCATGGGTATGTGACTTATTTTTACTGTAAAAAGAAAAGATGATGTAAAATGTCATTAAATGATTTCAGTGCAGATGGGGTCTGGTTATTGTGTGGTCGTATAACTTTAGATATGAATCTGGTCATATAGATCGGCATGTAGGCCAGGTCACCTTGGGCTTCTCTCCCTGGGGCAGCCTTGATCCACATGAAGAGACACTTAGTAAACGTTTGTTAAATAAGTGAAAGACTGATGAATGAATAAAATATGTGAAGGTTAGTAAGAGACAAGAAGATAGCAAGGAATAGCCTGGAAAATCCAAATAAGAAAGAGTAGCAAGCCAGACAGCGAACATCACCTAAACTGGTAACTAGCTGTTAAGCTAATAATCAGAGAGATAAATTTGGGAAACAGTCAAACAATGCGAACAATGACTAAGAAGGATCTCACTGATCACATGAGGCAGTCAACTAACCGTGGTAAAATAAATGCAACCACCACTTACGGAAGCCTCTTTATTTAAGGAGATTTTTTGCTCCAGAAGTGAGAAGAACAAAAGTTTCCCGTGTCAAATGAACTTCTTATCCCTGTGAAAGGAAAACTAAACAATAGCTTTTGCAGAATACAACTGAGGTCTTCATAGATCACAATCGCAGAAGTAGAAGGTTTAGAAAATGCTTATCTGTAGACTCTGTAAATTATAACAAAGGAATCCACATTATTCAGGGTAACAAGAATAATAGGTATAACTTTTATTACCTGTGGGATTGAGCTGACCTGGAGTTCTACTATGCATATTTTATGGCCCTCCTTAAGGAAGTAATGCATGCATGTAAAATATTTCAAGAGAACTTAGAAAGCATATATTGAATTCAAATCAAAATGTTGATCTCCAGGTCAAATCTGGTTTCTTACTTCATGATTCCATACATATTATTGAAAATAGAATACAAACATAAATTTCTTATACATTGCACTCTCTATATGGAGATTTCACTTACTAAAAGCAATGAAGTTGAATTTCCAGTAGTCATAATCATAATTACCTTACCCAGAAGCAAAATATATTTTATGGGGCAAATTTCCTCTTTGACAAATGTTTTATACTTATAGGGCTACAGCCTGAATAAGACGCTTCTCAATAGATGATAATACTGAGCCTCGTGAGATTGAAATTCTTTGTCTCAGTAACACACTAACCTCAAAACCTAATTGACTCACCACTTGAGTAAAATCAGTATTTCCTTAGGTTCATATTGTTGTCCAATCTCACTTTCTAAAATCATTATTTAGCAATATATAGACTATTCTATCCATTTGGACCACATGTACAAAAACTGACATAAACTGGAACTATTCCAGGCCATACCCAAAATTTGTCTCATTCAAAAAATCACTTATCTGTACATATAAATTTGGATACAAACCAGAGTATGCTTATTCCAAATTATGCTACAGAAATGATTTTGAATATAAAACTACAAAAATCATAGAGATTTTATTCTCAAAATAATTTTTTAAAGAATTTGTAGATTTTTTTGGTAGCTGTTCTTTATTAAATTGAGAAATTCCCCTCTATTTCTAGTGTGCTTGCAGTTTTTCTCATGAGTGGGTGGTGGCTTTTTCTGCATCTATTGATAAAATCATACAATTTTGCTGCCACTGTCTTAGTCTGCTCAGGCTGCTATAAGAAAATATATACAAACTGAGAGACTTAAATAGCAAAAAAATATTTCTCACAGTTCTGGACACTAGGAAGATTAAGGTGCCAATAGATTGGGTTACTGGTAGTGCTCTCTTCAAGGCTTGAAGATGGCTATCTTCTTGCTGTGCTTTCACATGGCAGAGAGAGAGAGCTCTGATCTCTTCCTCTGCCCAGAAAAATTGTGACAGCCTTTGAAATGAAGAGAAAAGACAAAAACAAAACCTGAGTGTCCAGGATTCACACTTCCAGGTTTCCCTCAAATTTCCATTCCTTTTCTCTCTACTCTCATTGTAGAAGAAGCCAGTTTTGTGTTTATCTATACATTATTTTCAGCACTTTTGACTATGTGGTGCTTTGACTTCTCCTTTGAACTACTTGTAATATCTTGCTGGCTCTCTCATTAATTAATGAGTTACATAAAATTTTTTGGAATGCATTTATCTTATATTTGTAGGAGACATGTGATTTTAAATTTTTGTAAAGATTATCTAAAACAATTTGGGAGAATTTTTGCAAAAATGTGCAATGGATTTGTCTGAGCCATGTAAGCTGTATGCTTGAGAAGTGCCCTGCATGTACAGCTGTATCTCAAGCATGTCTTTTTTTCTGGTTGCCAGAGATGAATCCAAACAAGCAAGAAAACTTTGCTAATTTTCTGTTTGACTAGTCAGCTCTTTTACCCCCTCTCAACTGATAAGTGTTTTGTTTTTGTTTCTGGTTTGCTGACAGCCAATAAGTTATTCCTCATCTGTGGTAGCAAAAATTTGAAATTTGGTTTTATGATTTGGCCATTTGGACATCTTAAGTTAGTGGGTAATAAAAATCTATTATCTGCTTAGGAAGAGATGACAAAGAATCTAGTTTGTTGGTCTTTTTAATGTTTGTCCTTTTTTTCTATTGTTAGCTCAAATTAGTTAAACCTTGTGTGTCCACCATGAAGGATGAAGACTTTTAGATATCTGGATCTGTGAAGATTTAATTTTTGCATTTACTCTTGACTTGTGGCTAAAATCATAAAATTGAAGCTATGAGCTCACCATGTACCTGCATGTCTTTGTGTCTTCAATTCAGAAAGGTCTTTAGTGTAATTGCGTCGGTTTGTAATATTTTCTATTCCCAAAATATGCTAATACATTAGAATACAAGATTTTTTCAATTAAAGGATTTTAATTTAATAATGTTGATTTAATAAAAACATCTATATGTTCTTTGATTTTAATCAATCTTAGCATAAATAAAAGCACATTTTTTATTCTACTTTGGTTTGTTTTTTTCTACATTTATATGGGTTTACTATGAAATAAGTTAGAATTACTCCTAAATATTTTTCAAGAAAATAAAAAATCATAATTTTATGCTCAACTAAATTAAATCATTATTCTTACAAAAATTTTATTTCAAAGATAATTTTTGAAGTGCATCAGCTGATAATTTCCAAGATCATTAGATAACTTAAAACCTAGGACTAATACTAGATTGAGTTTTGCAATAAATAATCATTGATGCCTACATAATTTTTAAGAGCAAATACCAAAACTGATTAATAAGTCTAATTTTAAATGTATATTCATGTGATTCTCACTTTTATATGCTTTGGAGGGGCTATATCTTTGGGTCATGTTAATAAATATGTTTATTTTTGTCACTTTAAGACATAAAAGAGATGTTTGTCCCTATATTATACAAATTCATGTGCTTTGGTAACCTACTAAAATGTTTGGAAACAGAGAAATTCTCATCTATCCACTCTGACACATTGTCTGTGAAATAGAAGTTGTGTTGATTAAACGTTATTGATATTTAAGATTTTGAGAATCTGCTAGGAGCAATAGTGATAGAAAAATACAAGTCATATAAAAAGTGCATGTGCTTTTTATATGAGTCATGATTTTATCTTTTTAAAAAGATTGTTCTTTAGCATCTTTTTTTGGTCAATATAATGTAACAGAGTTCTCTTTTCCTAAATGAGTGGTTCTCAGTACTTTTGGTGTTCAGGCCCTTTTGTATTCTTGGTACTTATTAGAGATACCCAATAGCTTTTTGTTTTGGTGGATTTTAGCTCTCAGTATTCATCATATTAGAAAAAAATATAAGAAATTTTAAAAACGCTGATTGATTTATTTGAGAATAGCAAAGATGAATGAATTGGGTTAACACAGTTACTATTCAGTATTAATGTGAAAATAATTTTCACCTCAATGTACCCTTGAGAGAAAATTGTTCTCTTTAAGTAAAGTACCAGTTTGTTCCAGAATATGAGTATAATGAAAGACAAAATGGAATGAATTGTACTTAATTTTATTTATAATACCAAGTCTGAAAAGAAGTTATAAAATATTTTAGAATCTTAGAAAATTTCACTCAGTTTTGATGATCTTATTTCCTTGATTTACTAATAAATGCTGCCTTCTGTATGGAAAAGATTATTCTATACTTCCTGCTCAATCTCCATAGATAGCAGAGATGTCATGTTTTACTAGAAAAATTTTCTGTTCTTCATGTTGATTTTAGTATGTCCTTGATTATCTAAGAAGAAGATATGCAAAGAACAAAGTTTTCTCAATTGTTAAAGTGGTGATGTTTTTGCAAAAGTACTATTTTACTTTTGTTTTTGAACATTTTATTGTCAATTTGATGAAATGGGTAACAGAATATTGTTTCCTAGGTACCCATGATCTTAAGTATTCAATCTCCTATAACAAACTTTTGAGGGGTTTTATGGGCTTCTTAAAATCACCCTAATTTTTTTAAAGAAAAAAGGAGAAGGAAATAAAGAAAAATTTCAGGATAACTTTTATATCTAAAACTTTCTTTGAGATTTCCCATAGAGGCCCTAAAAAATTACGAAGATTTGTTCTTTCACTTTTGAAAAAAAGATTTAGAAATAATTACCTATGTTTGTTGTGTTACTATTATAAAAGTTGCATGGAAGCAGTTTACTCAGAAGAGATCCTCATTCTTTCCTAGGCTAGATTTTATAGACAAAATGCTACCAACAAAAATATTTTAGAAATTGTATGCTTTATAGGAAGTCTCTAGAGATTTGTTAATGCCCTTAACTTTCCTCAATATATATATATTTTTAACCTCAGGAGAAACACTGATCAAAACTCTTATGAAATAGTGCTGTCAAATTTTCCTATATTGATCAGAAATCTGGTGATGTTTGCCTGATGATATTGGACAATTTCAGTATAGTATTAGTCATAATATCAATTATTATTCAAAATGTTTAATTCACTACAATGTTACATCTTTTTTCTTTTTTTTATTGAGGAAGATTAGCCCTGGGCTAAGATCCACCGCCAATCCTCCTCTTTTTGCTGAGGAATCTTGGCCCTGAGCTAACATCCACGACCATTTTCCTCTACTGTATATGAGGGATGCCTGCCACAGCATGGCTTGATAAGTGGTACATAGATCCACGCCCAGGATCCAAAACAGTGAAACCCTGGCTACTGAAGTGGAGCACATGAACTTAACTGGTGTGCCATGGGGCGGCCCCAACAGTACATCTTTTATTTAAATGTAGCATCTTTATGTCAGTGTTTTTGTCAAACGATAATATGTGTCATATTTACTTACACATGGAAACTTGCAAGAATACAGCTATCTAGGAGTGATGTCAACAACATGGCAGAGTGAGCTGTTCCCTTTGTCTCTTCTCCTTTTGAACTACAACTAAACAGACATTCATTGACCAATGGAGGAAGCCCACACAGCAGGACAACAGGAAGCCTGAGAGACTCAGGAAGCTATACATCTGATGTATATTGGCCCTTCAGGAAATGGTGTAGATAGGTGAGCACTCCCTGACATCCTCCAGTAGCCCTGTGCATGCTCAAGAATGCTTTTCAGCCTGGCACAAGCACCCCAAACGTGGAAACACACACCAGGGTGACAATAGGAAGAAGTAGCAGCAGCCCTTAGCCCACTGGTGATTGCTTTCCTGGTGGAGTGGGGAGCTCACATGCCCCTGCAACCCAAAGGAGTGGCCCTACCTCAGTCCCAGTGACGAAGCCCTGCCCACCCAGCACAGTGCTTACAAGTGCCTGAATGCTCCCCAGGCTGGCACATGTGCCCACAGTACCCCACAGATTCCAGAAGATGGGATAAGACAGAAACTCTGCTCCTGCTGCCCCCTAGTGGTAACAGGTGGAATCTGTGACCTAATACTACCACAAATTGCTCAGCAAAAGATTACTTCATCAAATAGCATAAGAAACTGTAGCACAATACAGACCAGAAGAAAAATGACAATTCTCCAGAAACCAACCCTGACAGCACAGAAGTTTTCAACCTAAATGACACAGAATTCAAAATTGCTGACATACAGAAACTCAACAATTTACAGGAGAACACAGAAAGATAGTTCAATAATCTCAGGAATAAAGTGAATCGTTTCACCAAAGAGATTGAAACTATAAAAAAAATCAAGCAGAAATTCTGGATATGAAAAACAATTAATGAAATGAAAATAATCTACAATCCTTAAAAAGTAGAATTGATATTATGGAGGAAAAAATAGTGATTTAGAGGATAAAAATATAGAAATTCTACACGTGGAGGAAGAGACAGAACAAAGGTTTTTTTTAAATGAAGGAATTCTTCTAGAAATATACAACTCAATTAGGGAAAGCAACATAAGGATTATAGGTATTCCAGAGGAAGAAGAGTGGGAGAAAGAAGTGGAGAGCTTTCTCAAAGAAATAATAGCTAAGAACTTCCCAAACCTAAGGAAAGAACTGGATTTACAAATGCATGAAGCTAATGGAAACCTAATTACATCAATGCTAAAGGACCTTCTCCAAGGTATATGATAGTAAAACTGGCAAAAGTCAATGACAAAGAAAAGATATTAAGGGCAGCAAAGCAGGAGGAAATAACCTACAAAGGAAACCTTATCAGGATTTCATTGGATTTATTCACTGAAACTCTACAGACTAGGAGAGAATGGAAGAATGTATTCAAAATGCTAAAAGAAAAAAGCTTTAAGCCAAGAATAGTCTATCCAGCGAAACATTCCTTCTGATATGATGGAGAAATAAATCTTTCCTAGATAAACAAAAGCTGAGGGGGTTCACCACCATTAGATTTCCCCTACAAGAAATAATTAAAGATGCCCTCACATTGAAAACAAAATGGAAAGCTCTACAAAGCTTTGAGCAAGGATGTAAATAGACAGGCATAACCAGAAAACTGCAACTCTCTATGAGAACAAAGAGACAAATACACAATTATAACTTAAAAGATAAAGGGAAAGAAAGCATCAAAAGTAATTATAAACACTTCAACTTAGTCACAAACACATAACACTAAAAACAGAATAATTTGTAACAGCAATAACTCAGAAGGGGAAGAGGAAAGGGATGGAATCTTCTTAGGTTAATGGTGATAAGAGGCTATGAAGAAAATGGACTATTTCATCCACAAGATCTTTTATACAAACCTCATGGTAATCACTAAAAAAAAAATGTCAGAGCAGAGGCACAATTCACAAAAAGAGAGAAAACAGAAAACTTCTTCAGAAACCCACCAAAATGGAATAGCAGTCAGAAATACAAAGGAAGACAAACAATACATAGAAACAAAACAAAACATAGACTAACCAGGAAAAAAGGGATAAAATAGCAGTAGTAAGCACTCATATACAATAATTACTCTAAACGTAAATGAATTGAATTCTCCAATAAAAAGACATAGAGTAGCTAGATGAATTAAAAAACAATACCCAACAATATGCTGCCTCCAAGAAACACATATCAGCTCTAAAAAAAACACACAGGTTCAGAGTGAAGGAATGGAAGATAATTCTCCAAGCTAATGGCAAACAAAAGAAAGCAGCTCTTGCCATACTTATATCAGACAAAGCAGACTTCAAGTTAAAAGAAACAATGAGAGAGAAAGAGGGGCAGTATATAAAGATAAAAGGGACATTCCACCAAGAGGACATAACACTTTTTAATATATATGCACCTAACACAGCGGAACCAAAGTGTCTAAAGCAATTATGAACAGATCTAAATGGGGAAATTAACAGCAACACATTAATAGTAGGAGACCTCGTAGCCCCACTTACATCAATACACAGATCATGCAGACAAAAAGTCAACAAGGAAATAGTAAATGTATCTGAAACACTTGATCAGATGGCCCTCATACATATATAGAGAGCATTCCATCAAAAAACAGCAGAATACACATTCTTCTCAAGTCCCCGTGGATCGTTCTCAAGGATAGACCATATGTTGGGAAACAAGGCAAGCCTCAATAGGTTTAAGATTGAAATCAGTTCAACCATCATGTCTGACCATAATACTATGAAACAGAAAAAAATTGGGAAAGTCAGAACTATGTGGAGACTAAACATGTTAGTGAACAAATATTTGATCAATGAAGAAATGAATAGTAAATTAAAAATTACCTGGAGACAAACAAAAATGAAAATACAACGTAACAACTCTTATGAGATGCAGCAAAAGCAGGGAAATTCATAGCAACACAGGGCCACCTCAACAAGCAAGGAAAATCTCAAATAAGTAATCTTGAACTGCACCTAAGAGAACCAGAAAAAGAAGAACAAACAAAGCCCCAAATCAGTAGAAGGAGGGAAATAATAAAACTCAGAGTAGAAATAAAGGAAATAGAGACTAAAAAACAGTAGACAGGATTAATGAAACTAAGAACCGGTTCTTTGAGAAGATAAACAAAATTGACAAACCCTTAGCCAGACTCACCAAGAAAAAAAGAGAGAAGGCTCAAATAAATAAAATTAGAATTGAAAGAGGAGAAATTACAACAGCTACTGCAGAAATGCAAAGGATTATAAGAGAATACTGTGAAAAACTGTATACCCACCAACTGGATAACCTAGAAGAAACGGATAAATGGAAAAATACTCCACATCATTTATCATCAGGGAAATGCAAATTGAAACAATCACTACATACCTATTAAAATGGACGATATCCGGAACACTGACCACACCAAATGCTGGTGATGACGTGGATCAGCAGGAATTCTCATTCATTGCTGGTGAGAAGGCAAAAAGGTATAGCCTCTTTGAAAGACAGTTTAGTGGCTTCTTATAAAACTAAACATACTCAACACATGATCTAGCAGTTTTGCTCCTTGGTATTTACTCAAGGGAATTGAAAACTTTGGTTCATAGGAAAGCTTGCACATGGACATTATATTGGTTTTCTTCATAATCACCAAATATTGGAAGCAACCAAGATGTCCTTTAGTAGGTGAATGGATAATTAAGCTGTGGCATATCCAGAAATGGAATATTATTTGCACTAGAAAGAAATGAGATAAAAAGCCATACAAAGACATGGAAGAATCTTAAATGCATATTACTAAGTGAAAGAAGCCAATCTGAAAAGGCTACATACTGTGAGTCCAACTATCTGACATTCTCAAAAAGACAAAACTATGGAGACAATCCAGGGGTGGTAGATAGAGAGATAATAGAGCACAGAGGATTTTTAAGGTAGTGAAAATACTCTGTATGATATTATAATGATGGATACATGTCATTTTACTTTTATTCAAGCCTATACAATGTACATCACCAAGAGTGAACTCTAATGTGATCTTTGAGTGATTATAATGTTTATTTGGGTTCATCCTTGGTAAAAAATGGACCATTCTAGGGAGTGATATTGATAATGGGGGAGGCTATGCATGTGTGGGGCAGAGAGCATATGGGAAATCTCTGTACCTTTCTCTCAATTTTGTTGAGAAGCTCTTAAAAAAAGTGTTTAGACGCAAAAACTACTAAAAAAAGGAAGAAAGAGAAAAGGAAAAAAGTTAGATATATTTATGGAGCCAAGACCTACAAAGTCCTCCCAAAGAAATTGGCCCAGCACCTGGCTTACACAGTCCAAGATTTTCAGGTGGTAAGTAAGATCACTTCCCGACAGGTCAGGAGACTAAGCAAATTTGGGAGATACAAAGAAGAGAGGAATCCACCCTAATTTATATATACTAAAGATTAAATATGACGGAGATATTTTCCCGGCCTCACAACAGCAAATAATAGAAGTTGTTAAAAGTCCAACTGAAGATTCCTATGATGATTTACAGACAGATATTAATATTTGGCCCTAAGTAATTATTCAATACAGTATGGCTCTGAATTTGCAAAACAGATTTAAGAAATCCTATATGATAAATTAATATTATTATCAAAGTTAAAGAGATCAATCAGCCTAATTTTGACTGTCCAGAAAAATTGAGAAAGACATTAAAAAATTGGAAAAAAAGAAGAACGCTAGGCATCCTGTCTAGTTCACCCTTCCAAGTTATCTTGGTCTTTCATTGTCCTTGAGCTTTATACAACTCTAAAATGATAGCTAACTGCTGGCAATGCAAATGACCCTTGTTCGTAAATATTCAACAGGTTATGTCTTGGGCAGGAACAGCTGATTCCCTCCACTCTCAGAACTTCTGTCCCAGCCAAAAAGCACTTTAGTATCTATTTCTAACATTGTTTAAGCATTTTTGAATGTTTGGTACTCTGAGTCCTCCTCTGGGCAAACATCTGGCTCTCTCATTAATTAGTGAGTTAAATAAATCTTTGAGATAGTCATTTACTATTTATGTGATTATTGTTCTTTAACACCTTTTTTCGGTCAATATTATGTGCATGAGATTCACCCATGTAATTCCAGACAGTTGTAGATCAAGTTAGAACTATTGCATTGTCAATAGTTCAATGCCTCTTTCCATTTTAATTAGAGGTAATGTCCTTTATTTTGATATGTATTGAGTTGTTAATTTTTATTATTTCCTAACTTGCAAAGTCTTGTCTGGGATGCTTAGGTAAATTAGTATAATCTGATCTATCTGTCCATATACAAGCGTCAAAATAATCAGTTGAGACTACAAATTTCCTACAAACTTAGAGTCTTCACTATAATTTGAGATACATATTTGAATATGTTTATGTATAGCAGAAAGAAAGAGAATGAAAATTAATATAAATATATTTTCAGTTCCTATCCTTTCATATGTTTTCAATGTCATACAAATTTAATTTACTTTTCCTACCGGATTTTGTGGCCTCTATTAATTCATTTCTTTGCTTACCTAACGTTAAATTTTTGCAGTTTTCTTAAGAGAAAAAAAGGATGGAACAACAAGCAAAACAAGATTATTGAAGCTTTCTATTCAAGTTACTATAGCTCTGAACAGATGGGCTCCCAGGTAGAGAACAACTGCTTCAGTACATTTTATCTTTTGTCAACTGGTCCACTGATAAAATCCTCCTTTGGGTGCTTTTGATTAGGGTACTTCAGTTTCTGGTTTTCTTTGTTTTTCGTTTATGGTTCTGTTGTCTTAGTCATCACAGAGCCACAATATTTCACTAGACAGACTTCCAAAAGGATTTGGGAATCTCTGCTGGTTTTCTGTCTCCTGGAAATAGTCTCTCAGTTCCTGGTTTTCCCACAAACAAGCTATTGTTTCTTTTCTTTTTTCTTTTCTTTTCTTTTCTTTTCTTTTCTTCTCTTTCCTTTCCTTTCCTTCTCTTTCCTTTCCTTTCCTCTCCTTTTCTTTCCTTTTTTTTTCTGTTGTGGAATCTTCACCAGGACATATGTTCTGTGGCCAAAATTCCAGACTTGAAGGGGAAAGAGAAAGTAGATAAAAGCCTTATTTTCTGCCTAGGCAAACATTTTATTCTGGGACACAATCAGCCTTTAAACTAAAGCTTGAAAAAGCCAATAATTCTCTTGATCAACTAATTTGCAGGCATCTAAAGAATGCGTTGCTGTTGTAAAAACCATCAATGAAAACGTGAAACTTTAAAGGCAAAACTGTAGACAGTAAAAAGATCAGTGTTTCTGGGGGTTCGGGTAGTGGAGAGAAGGGATAAATAGATGGAATACAGGGCATTTTTAGGAGAATGAAACTATTCTGTGATACTGAAATGGCAGTTACATGACCTGATTTTTCAATTCTATAGAAATGTACAACACAAAGTGTGAACGCTAATGTAAACTAGAGACTTCAGCTAATAATAATGTATGAATATTGGTTTATCAATTCTAATAAATGTGTCACACTAATGCAAGATGTTAATAATAAGGTGGACTGGGTTGGGGAGGGAGTGTATGGAAACTCTCTGTACTTTCTGTAAACCTAAAACTGCTTTACAAAATAAAATCTATTTAAAAATGCAACACATTGTCTTTATTAAAATAATCATATGCAGAAAGACAGTTTGCGAAACATTGGAGTCAAGTAAAGTTCATTGAAATTAGGGAAATGTTTTTAAAACTAGACTTGGTTTCATTTAATAGCTAGTAAAATAGTAGATTTCTATTTGTTTGTTCTACCTATTTATATTCTATAATTACGTCTTTGATTTTCTTTTTCTTTAACTAATTCATGTCTGCTATTTTAGTTACTGTTGATTATATTGAGGATCTGAAAAACTAGTATATGTGGGAAGATATTAGACATTATACCATCAAAGTTTTATTTTTAGGAATGAAAACAGAGGTAAACATGCAATATTAAGAAAAATTAACTCCATTGAACAAAAGTAGAAAAATAACTTCTACCATTTAATATAAATATATGTCTAAAAGAAGATAGGGTCCCAATGATCAAATAACTCAAAATCACTTTACTATTGGAAACTTAAAATACCTTTTGCTCAATTTAGTTGGAAAGTCAGAAAAAAAAATGATCATGAATAAGTCACTGATATCTGATTTCATTCAGTTGTCAAAGGAAAGCAAAAGCATTTGTCTTTTCCACTTGGAACTTAACTGTAAAATTTCTTGTCTGTTAAATTGGTTCAGAAAATAGAGCAAGTAAACTCTCTAAACCTGAAATTTGATTCACATTTGTCTTTGTTTTGAAGTAAGCAGATTTTATCTTTAAATTACTCAGTGCCTGGCACACTCAACTGCCTGTGTTTCCCACAAGTTGTGGCTAATGGAACTTATGAAAATGTAAAGTGTTATCTGTAGAAATATTAAATCCAGTTTGCAAAGATGAACAATAATGTGGAAACAGGATCATGGCTTCTTCATGAAAAGTCCTCCTGGGTTCTTACTATACACAGGCTTCTGAATAAAAATAGCAACAGAGATTCCACAATTGGACATTTCTAGCAGAAGCCTATTCTGATGGATCCTATTTGGTAGTTTTGGGTGTCTGTTCCTCAGCTTCTACACAATGGCAGCATAGTATTGTCAGAGGACTTCCCAGGGCCACTAGGGCTGCTTCAGACAGAGGTCCCCAAGTGCATGAGGGTTTACATTTCCTTTGCTCATCCTACAGCCAATGACTCTCAGAGTAGAATTGTGAAAGCTGAGTTCACTTGCCTCTAGGATTGATAAATCTGAGGTAAATTTACATTCCAGGACTTACTGTAGTATCCAGCTTCTCTGGGTCTTCCTCAGAAACAGCACCCCCTGGCTTGGCCGTCTACCATCCCTCGTCCTGCTTCCCCTCACCTTTATATTTTCTCCTGGAAACACTTCCTTAATAAGTCACTTGCACATGAATCTTCACCTCAGGGTCTGCTTTTGGAAGACTTGATGGAAGACAGTCTCATTGGTTCAACCCTAGATCTTATGCAAGATTCAAAGGCAAGATTTAGAGAGAAACTAGAAGAAATAGATGGATGGATAGATTAGTTGACAGATAAACTAGCTTGGCAATAAGCATGTTTTACCAAAATAGTCCATAAATAATTTTTGTTGTCAGCACTGTCAAGTCAATTTTGACTCCTAGTGACCCTGTGTACAGTAGAGTGAAGCCCTGCCCATTCTTTTTGCACCATCTTCTCACCTTCTGGTTCTCCATCAGACAATGCTTGACTGCTCCTCATAGGGTTTTCATGGCCAGTTTTTTTGGAAGTGGGCAGCCAGGTCTTTCTTCTTCGTCTGTCTTAATCTAGAAGCTTCTCTGAAACCTGTCCACCATGGGTGGTATTGCTGGTATTTGAAATACTGGTGGCATAGCTTTCAGCATCACAGCAACACAAAGCTATCACAGTATGACAACCAACAAAGGGGTGATGTGGTTTGCTGACTGAGAAATGAGCACTGAATCTTAACCACTAGACCACCGGGACTGGCTCTATAAATCATTCATTACCAGTAAATCCTTTATACTTTAAGGGAATACCTACTGATGATCAGATTAATAGAAACAAAAAAATTACAATTCAACTTGGGAAAGAAATATTCAAAGTTGGTTGATACAAAGTTTTATATAACCATCTCTCATCAGCTGCTTTAGAGCCAGACAGCCTAGACTCAAATCAAGCCTCTGCTACCTGACCCCAGACAATCACATTTTATTTTGCCCCAATGTTCTCATCTATAAGGTAGTTACAATATTAGTACCAACATAAGATTAAAGAATAAATGCGTTAAAATATGTGAAATGCTCAGAAGACTTCCCCGTCCAGAGTAAGTGCTACAAATTTTTAGCTGTAATAGAACAAGTAGGCCACTTGAGATTCTTCAGATCATGTTCTATTTTAAATGAGTTAAGTTAATATTAATTACGTAAGTTTTCTACAGTCATATTCTTACTGGCAAAATTAGAACTACAACCTAGCATTCCCAACTGAAGGCCCTCTGCTCACATTTGCTCATTCATCAAATATCTCTTGCATGGCCAGATATGAGAGGCACTGATAATATAGCGAAAATTATTAATATAGGCAGTAATTTCTACCATTATCGAAGTTACGTTCTATTGGATTAGAAAGATAATGAAGCTTAACAATTAGAATTTGTGGCAGCAAGTGGGCTAGGAAGTGTGAGGGGTGCAATTTTAGACAGCATGCACTGAGAGGATCACACTCAGAATATGATATATAAGG
The DNA here is from genome assembly GCF_041296265.1 of Equus caballus. Lineage (NCBI taxonomy): Eukaryota > Metazoa > Chordata > Mammalia > Perissodactyla > Equidae > Equus > Equus caballus. The sequence goes on from NC_091686.1 coordinate 97,621,502, forward strand.
AAGGAAGAAACAAAACAAAGACAACAATCTATGGGAATATTAGCTGTGAGCATTTCAGGTCGAGGGCACAGTGAGTGCAAAGGCCTTGGAGCAACATGTTTGGTGTATTCAAGGGAAACAGCGAAGTAGCCATGAAGGCTAAAGCAAAATGAGTAACAGGAAGTTCAATTAGAAGTTGTCAGAAACGTAACATGGAGAACTATAACTCAGTGCTTTCTAAATAATTATAACAAAGATAGCCTTAACATTTCCTTCAGCTTGATTAAACATTAGCCTAACTTCCCTGCATCCTTGCTCCAAGCTGCAAAACTATCTTCTGTTATAAAAGATATGAGAACTTTATTTTTCCTTTGGATAAAGCCAATTAGCAAACACAGTGGCCCACTATCCTCCCATACTTTTTCCCTATCTGACTACGATGCTTACAAATCCTCTTACCCTTTATTCAATAAAGTTGAGTTCAGACTGAAATAATGGTCTCTCTCCTCCTCTGAGATAGCCTTGAATAGTCTTCCTTGCTTGTTTAACTTTGGGGCAGGCTTTGCTTTAACAAGGATAAGAACTTTGACTTTTATTAAGTGGGACACAAAGAAATTTAAAAATTTTGAGCAAATGAGTGATATTATATGCTTTGTGTTTAAGGGAATCACTCTAGCCATTCTGTAGAAAATATATGGAAGGCAAAGGCATGAGTATTTAGAAGAGTTGGGAAGTGATTATAGTAATCCAGTGTAGAGATGGCAGTGTTGGGATGAAGAGGGAACAAAGGAAGTGAATGATTGGATATGGATATATTTTGAGATTATAGCCAAGAAGACTTATTGGTGGATTATATGTGTGGTGTGGCAGAGAAAGAGAGTGAGAGGGAGAAAAGAGAAAAGAGTAACAAAACAAGGAGAGACAGAGAGCAAGAGAAGACCAACCAAGGATGGCTCCAAGATTTTCTTTCTGAGTTTTATTTACTAAGCTGAGAAGATTGCAGGAGGAATACATTCAGGACACAGAGGAAGAGTTTGTTTTTTCACATATTGAATTTAGGTGCCTCTGAGATAATGAATAGTCATTTGGACATTGTGAATTTGAATTCAATAAAGAGGTCAGGGTTGGGAATATAAATATGGCAAATATCAGTATATGAAAGGTATTTAAAGGGAAGAGATTCAATAAAATCACCAAGGAAGAAGCATAGGTATAAAAAAAAGTCCAAGGATTAACCCTGGGGGCATTTCAACAGAGAATTACAGAAGAAAAAGCAAACGGTTGTGAGTGCCCAGAGAGGAAGAAAAAAAATGGGAAAGGTATGTTCTGGAAGATAATGAAAGTGTTTCAATTATGAGAACATAATCAACTTTACCAAGGACTTAGAGGTTAAATGAAAAAAGGACTAAAAAATTGGTCTTTGGATATAGCAATTTTGATGTCACTGGTGACCTTGATATGAGCAGTTATAATGAAATTCTGCTGGCAAAAGACCGAAAGGAATGTGCGGAAGAAAAAATACAGAGAGATGAATTATAGAGATCAATTATAGAAAAGTTTAATATTTTTTACAGTAAATAAAGGGAAAGAAGAGGTTCAAAAATTGCTATGAAAATTGAGTTAAAAAAGTCTTATTTATTTTGGAAGAATAAAATCTAATTATTATGCTACTGAGAATGGTCCTGTAAACAGGAGATTGATATTGCAAGAACAAGACAGTGGGGCTTGTGGTGAAATGTTCCTGTGTTCTCACATAGTTGAGAAAAGATGAGGTATAATGTAAAATGGAGGGGTTGCCCTTTGCTAGAAGGACAGATGGTTCATTTATTTTGACACATAAAAACAAAGGATACAGGTACAGGCAGTGTAAATGGGTAGTGCAGGGAAGCAGCGGGAGCTTTTGAATTTTCTCTTCTCTTTTCTCAGGTCATGTTTTGAGAGTGACGATAAGGAAAGATGGGAAGGTTAAAGAAAAGAAGAAGCACTGAAAGGGTCACTTAGAAGAAGGAGGAAGAGAAGAGTAAGGAAATATTGCAGAGTTGCCTGTCACACTAAGAGGGAGTGTTACCACTTGAAGTAATCGATCAGAAATTCAACTTTGGAACAGTTAGAGTGGTTGTGTGTTTTGTTCTAGCCATATTCCTCTGAGTGGATGCAGATGTCATGTGGGTAGAGATTGCATTTCTCCAGGGTTGTGATTTACCCACATTAGTACAGCAAAGCAAAAATATGGAAAGGAATTAGATGATAAATAATAGTTGAACATGGGATTGAAGCTGTAGGCAAAGAAAGGAAACTAGAAGAAGGGGGAAGGATATTAGTGGAATCAATCTTTTGTAGCAATTTTTATTCAATAAAGTATATTCAGTGAAGAAAACTGGAAAACAGGAGGTGGTGGCTGGAGAGTGAGGTGCTTGAAATTGAGTTAATATAGTAGTTGGAGCTATTGATAAGGACAACATCCAGGATATGACCTTGGATGTGGATATCTGAGATGGAGTTGGAAACTTGACAACTGGAAGAGATGACATCAAGGAAGTGAGAGACTGATAATGGGAAGTAATTCAGATGGACATTGAAGTTACCGAGATTTATGACAGTGGTCATATTAGAGAGAGTATCAGTGTGGCAGGAGCTAAAAATCTCCAGATCATGAGGGAGAATGACCCAAGTTTCAGCAGATGATTAAAATAAGCAGTAATACTTGGTGGTAGAGTATTGGTGGTGGTAGAGACTGATTTCACAGCTGAATGACTTTCTGGTGGAGAGAGAGAGAACAATTTGAAAGAGACAACAAAGAGCAATGAACAAAACTAGCCCACTTCAAATTTCAGTAAGTCAAGAAGTATGGAGAAAACCAAACACTTAACACTTTTTCATTGAAACAGTCAGCCCAAAGCAGAAGCAGATTTCAAAGCAAAAAAGATGACAGGATTATTCAAGGAAGAGGCACAAAATATCATACACTTTGCTAATGACTGACTATGAGTTACAGATGGTTTAGCGCAAGCATTTTGATAGCTGTTGAGGAATGGAGGCTGGAAACAAGGAACTCAATGTACAGAATCCTATGGAGATTAGAATCCCAGGCCAGAGGATTAACCTGGGAGATTTTGGGTTCTTGTGGTGAATGACAGGGACATATTTAAAATGCATAATGAGATTTTACCTCGTGTTCCAAAGACAGAGAGTGGTGAGGAACAAAGAATGTTGGAGAGGAAGGAGGAGCAGATGATCTGGGCAGAGGCACTCTGTGTTAAGAGGGTCCTGCAACTTGCTGTTAGGTACAAAGACTGGCAAAACGTAGATCTTATTCCAATAGTGCAGGCTCCCTTTTGATGGTGGAGGTCTTGAAATCTACTGTCTGAGAATGCGGACTTCTCCTTTGACTGCTATCAACGGAGGCTTACAAGCAGCTTATCTTGCTTTAAATGGATGGGCATTCTCTTGACTCCTGCCAGTACGTACAGTATTAATTTGAGTGCTCCTTGGAAATCCTAGGTAGTATTTCCTGCAACATACTATTGAATAAGAATACATATGTAGTAAAGCTAACTAAGATGTTATATTGTATAACAAGTAAAATGTAAATATTCTTAACATATTTATTTAATCATACATATTCATTGAGTACCCATGGAATACGCGCTGCCTGATGCTGGGGAAACTATGACAAACAAGACCATTGGCATATCTTCCTTCAATGAATACTTGACAATAACAGAATATATTAGAGATTCCCTAACCTAGTTCAGAAAGTTAGGAAAACTCCATATTCCATAATTTATTTTAGAATCCTAACATGTTTTGAGTGGACTATCAGAAACAGAATATTTTAAAATAAATTCCTATTACTACTTTCAAGTATCTAAAGGTTCTTATTAACTTACTCAAAAGAAGTGGTTCTACTGGAAAGTCTTAGTGACCATGGATAATTTGCAATAATGTCTTTACCAATTCATCCAACAGATATTATTTAAATATCATATTGAGTACAGTAAAATGAATAGAAAGTATTTCTGCCCTCAGCACTTACAGATTAGTGGAAGAGTCAATTATAATAACAAATAACCCTAATACTGAATGAAAGGTATAACCTTTGATTAGAGCCCCAAGAAAGAATTGCCTACTCACTCTGGCATGAAGGTGAGTGGAATTAGAATTTGTCTTAAGAAGATAATGTCTAACATGTTTTAAATGATGTCTAGGATTAGGAAATCCTCACTAGCAAAATCATAGACAAAATGAATACCATCCATTCCCTCTTTCTTTCTGTTTAATACGATGCCAGTTTTGTTAAGGTGCCACTTCTCCCAAATATAGTCATGACTCACAGTTTCCACTGCCCAGCTCAGACCTTCAAAGGTGACCCTGATTATTTTGGAGGTAACCCCATTACTCTTGCATGTGACTGGTGCAGAAACGATCATAGCGCTCAATTCTAACATACCTATAGATATGTGAGAAAAAATGTAGAGGTGGTTATCTGGACCAACTTCCTGGCTCCTAAAGGAAAGTCACGGAAAATTATGATACCTTTAATTTTTAAAAATATTGCTGTGTTGGGATAGAAGCCTTTAATGGCTACTAGGCTGGAGATGAAACCAGTAGCAAAAAGGGCAGAGCTGAGAGATGGAAAGTGCCTTGACATAGCTGTGTAGATGAGTCAATAAACTCTAAAGTCAGCCTTACTTTTGGGTTTCTGGTTATTAGCAATAATAATTGTCTTTATTATTTAAGCAGGTTGAGTAGAGAGCTAGGACACATGCCAGCAGAACACATCCTAAGTGCAGTCACATGTGTGAGGAGATACTCAGCTGTGTGTTTTGTGAAATTCCAACAGACAAAGCTTAGTTATAGGCAGAGGCTGGGTTATAAACTTTCTTGTGCATGATAATAAGGAACCCAAACTCACATAGTAACTAAAGATGATTTGCAGAAGAGTGGAAAATAAGATGTGAAGTTTATACTTTAGACAACAATTCTTCACTTTAGGAGGCAAAATTGGAATTAAGAAGAATAATAAGTTAATGCAGTAGTTTAGGCAAATAATATAAAAGTGGACTAGGGAAGTGGTGAGGAAATGAAAAGATAGAGTATTATGAAAGTTTATAAGTAGTTAAAAATAGCAAAACATGATTGATGACTAATTCTGAGTGATAAGGGTGTGAATAAAGTCAGGGATTATTTCTATTTTCTTTTTCTTGGATTAGTGAGTAGATAACGTTGCCACTTATTGAAATAGAAACTACAGAAATTTGATTACTTTGAAGCACTAATTGACTAATCATTTGTATGATGTCTTCTAAAATCTATGTTTATAAACTTGAAAAACGTTTCCCCGTTTTCTACAGTTCTCAACTAAATTTTAATGTGAATAGTTAAACTTAATAGTCCCTGGCTAAAATTCTGAATTTTACTTGCCAATCAATTATTATTAGCAATTCTTTGTACTTTTTGTAATTACATTTGTTCCACATGTTACACCAACATTTATGAACATGAAGTTTAAACACATGGCCAAGTTTAAATATAAAATGTAATATTTCTATTGGATTTTACATGTGGTATTTTTGAATCAGGATGTTTCTCATATATTTTAAGAAAAAAATGTGTTTTAATATATCTTTCACATATCAGTATTAGAATTAGAACACTTTGTATTTTCTATGGACTGTAAAATTCTTAACAACTTGGGATGACCCATTTTACCACTCAAGACATACTTCAGTGACCTGAAATCAATGTCCATTTGTCACCGCTTCTTTTCATTTGCACTTCCTACTTCCCATTGTCACATTGTTCGATTATGTAGCTAAGCATCAAAGCACTCCTCACTCAATGATCTTGGCTAGATTATCCAACCCTGACTTTTTTCTATCAAAAGAATCTTTAAAGTCCAATTGTCTGCCAGTAAATTATGTAATACATTGTGAGGTTTTTAAAATGCATTTACTAATGTCTAGAAAATCACTGCTATTTTTCTTTATTCAGTGATATAACCACAATGTATGTTCAAGCCATCATGCATGTATATAAAGTTCCACCTATGCTGTATTTCTTCATATTAATAGAAAGAAGCACATATGGGCAGAAACAGTTGGGCACACTAATAACCCTGTGAGTTGAACAGTAGATAATTATAAAAATTTCAATATCTGAATAGGCTCTGTTAAAATATATTATTTGATATTTCTGATAAAATGGTTCTATGTTCAAACAAGTTTGGTAATATACAATAGAATATATACAGGGCTTATACTGATCCCTCAGTTTCCTTTGAAGCCTCTCTTGCTTCCTAAGCCAACCATGTAAACTTTACTGGGCCAATAATAGTGCTGCAGGCATCAGTGGTCATTTCAATGGCAACCACAAGACCTAAGTGGGTCTAATTAAAGCCCTCCTCTGCATGCACATAGAGATTCACCAGTCACAGAGAATGCAAACCTACATATGTCAGCGGTGCTTTTCATACTATACAAAGACATTCCCTGTGTAGAATAAAGACAACATTTAGAAATGAACAGAACGAAGAATATTAAGGTTAGCTCTTGATGAGTAAATTTTGCTCTTGGATCCAGACATCCTACAGACAGTTTATCCTGGACTAATTGATACAATACATTCCTTCTTCAGAAAATTGGAGTAGGGTTTGTACTATTTAAAGTTTTTAAAAAGTTCTGAGTATTAGAACATACTTCCGCATCACATGACATCACAGAAACTTTTATTTATTTATTTTTTTTAAAGATTTTATTTTTTCCGTTTTTCTCCTCAAAGCCCCCGGTACATAGTTGTATATTCTTTGTTGTGGGTCCTTCTAGTTGTGGCATGTGGGACGCTGCCTCAGCGTGGTCTGATGAGCAGTGCCATGTCTGCGCCCAGGATTCAAACCAGTGAAACACTGGGCTGCCTGCAGCGGAGTGCGCGAACTTAACCACTCGGCCACGGGGCCAGCCCCATCACAGAAACTTTTTAAAGTTAATTTGCTTCATGAATCTCAAAGAAGGTTGGCCAAATTTATTTAACTATGCAACTTATTTTTCTTTTTCTGGGGAGAACAGGTGCTAGATTATACTATCTCATAGCCATGGAACTAAAACCCTGCACTAAGCTAAATAAAAATAAGTCAAGAAGGTCACTGAGATATGTGCTTGCAAAATTGACATTTAGGTTCCTTTCTTTTCTTTTGTCCACCACGTCTTCAACAAAGATATTTCAGAATGCAATAATATAGATATTCATAGATAGTAAATGAGACTAGCTTATTCTGAGAAAAGGAGTAGAAAAGCAGGTGTAAAGAGAAACAGTCCTAGAGAGCAAGCTTGCTGATTTTAGGATAGGAATTTATTTTTCTGTCCTCTGTAAGAGGCAGCCTGGAGTTCCACACATTCTGTGTAATCAGTATGTAAATATTGACTTGATTCATCATAACACTGAATATCAGGAATTGAATGTTCACGTCTTTGATGTGGTCAGGAAAACCAGTGATAATACTGATGTTTCCTTCACTCACAGTGATACATGGGAAATAACATCAGAAGTATTGAGTTCTAAAAGATAACACAGGAAATATATGCATCGAGTTGCATAGATATGATGCCAGATTATGTCGATGGAGCAGAAATGTTGAAGACTATGTACCTAAGATATATGAAAACGTTTAGAATATAGTCCAACAAATTCATTCATCAGTTATGCTGGTAGAGTCAAAGGCTAAGCATGAGCCCAACAAGAGGGCCTTTCACTCACACAGATTGCCTTGTTGCTGCTCCAAAAGAACATCAAATCTCTCAGCAGAAGAGATGAAATGTTGACTCCTTGATGAGGTACCATCTCTCAAGGAGACCAATCAGCCACTCAGTAGCAAGCTGATCACTTTGGACTTATTCTGTCTTAACAAGTGCAGTAATTCATCCTTCCTGAGATCAATATGTATTTCAGGTCTGGGTTTGCCTTCACTTTCTGCAGTGCTTCAGCCAGCAACACTGCTGGAGGGCTTAAAAATTGTCTGATTACTAATATAGGGTCCAACCTAACACTAACTTGGACAAAGATATTCATTTTGGAGAAAGCGTGGCAGTGTACATATGGGCAAGGGATCCATAATTACATATAGTGTTAACTGTAAACTGCTTACCAGATCATTCGAATAGCTTCTTAAATCATTGGAATAGCTTCTTAAAGTTTTGACCTGGCACCAGCCTAGTGATGATGCCTTTCAGTGTTGAGAGAGTGTCCTCCAATTTTCAGTATAATGGCCATATAATTCTGACCCAATGGCCGTTTCACAATGCCATGTCTCTATAGTTAGAATTCCTAGGTCCAGAAATCAAGAGGATAGGAGGAGCAGTGATTTCACCATCACTCTGAATGACTTACCTGGGGAGTTTGTGTTTCCCCTCCTGCAGCTTTAGTATAGCACCCTAGGGATACTAAGCTTTCCCCATTCCCTAAAGTTGTGCTGTCCAGTCATTTGGGGCTCTACATAGAATTAGACAAGCAGATAAAAACAAAAACAGTTCTAATGTGTGGGAAATTAAAACTGATTATCATGAGGATCAAGAGCTTGCTGCTACATCATGGCAGCAGAGGTGTGCTTCTGGGCTCAGGGGATACCTCGTGATGGTCCTTCTTGATACGCCTATGTCATTGACAATAGCAAACAGGCCACTGTGTGAACTGGACCTGACAAAGGCAAGGCAACTGAAGCTCAGACACCTTAGGAATAAAGATCTGATTTATTCCATTGAAAAATCACTATAGACCAGCAGAAGTGCTGGCTTACAGTGAAAGAAATGGAGAATGAGTGGACAAGAAGGAAGATGATATCATTCATGGTCTCAGGAGTAAGATGCACATCTAAGAAACTGCGACCTTGACAAAGTTGCTTAGTGGTCTTATTCTCTTTATCATCATGAAAATGAGAGTTTACCTCAATGAGTTTCAAGTCCTCTACTGACTTTACAAAAGTTTAATAGCATACAAAAGCTGATATAATTGTTTCCTTGTATAATGCTCAATACCTAATAGGTACTTTTCCAAGAGCTTTCACTATATTAGTTTAATATTCATCCCATGAAATAGTTGCCATGATGATGATGATAATGACAATGTTACTATGCTCATTTTCCAAGTGAAGAAACAAAACCTAAAAAAGTTAAGTAATATGCCCTTGCTCACTCAGCTAGTGAAAGGCAATTTAAATTCAAGAGTCTGGCTTTAGAGCTTGGTTTTTATTAATATTATCATCATTTTTAAAGCTTCAGTGCATGGTTGTGTTTCCTAGTTGTTAGTTTAATTCTCTCTGTGACCCACCACCACAATATGACAACTGACAGTTGGTGGTGTGGTTCCATGACCAGGAACGAGTCCAGGCCGTGGTGGTGAGAGCACCGAATGCTAACCACTAGACTACTAGAGCTGGCTCTACAGCTTGTGCTTTTAATCAATGATTTATGAAACTAAATATTAACCACTTTAATTTTTTTCTATTGAGAATACAGAATTTCTTTTTCACTTAACATGGTTTTGACATTCTGTAGATACTTTAGTGAGTTCCAAATAAATGATTTGTGATTGCTCAATTTGGGTAAAACATGCTTACTAACAATACATATCTTCCAGAATGTAGTGCTCTGTTCCACCTCTCCAAAAAAATGAGATGTTCAAATAATTTTTCAAATACTTCATGGGTGTTTTTATAGCAAACATCTTAAGAAGATACAGCCTCTCCCTCCAGGTCAGAGGGTCAACTTTTTTCTGTCCAGGATAATAAAGGTAAAGTCTCCTTCCAGAGCAAAGTTTGGGCATGTTTGCTATCAGTTCCCTTATAAGCCTAAGAGTTTTCTAAGCTCAAGATTTCTGAGCTAGAACACAGACATGTTGTGTACAATATCTACATGGGCATACGTCTGCCTCTCCTGTTCCCTCCATGGGATCTGAGAACAAGAAGAACAAAAGGGAGGATGAAGTTCTTTCTGCCTTCTGTGCCATGATGAGTAAAATACTTTGTTTCTGGCTTGGCACAGAATCCTAGTTCTTCAAACTGAGACAAAGCCATCCAACCTTTAAGAGTTTTCTTAATGCATACTTGAAGTTTATTACTTAATTTTGATGTTTTAAGTTTAAGGGCATTTGTAAAATATTCTCTCAGGCCATGAAGCTTCCAGCTCATAAAATTGTTATTTGTTTATTAGTTTAAGTGAATTTTCTCTTGCTAAACACCCTAAGCATAGATGCCAGGTTTGTGTAGGTTTATTTCTGTGAAACTTGAGTGTAACCTCCCTAATTTGATTTTTTTTAAAAATATTGGGCTTTGTCATATGGTATTTTGACTTCAGGGTGGGAGTGTACTTCCCACTCTTTGCCTCGGGACTTGGCTCCGTGACTTGCTTTGAGTAGCGGGAAGTTAATTATCATATGCTCGCTTGCTTGGACTTGGCCTCTTGCAAAGCTATCGTCACATAAAAATAACATCATCGGGTTAGCTGCTGCAGCTTCAGCCTTGGACATCATAGAATGAACACACACACGATGCAAACTTGAGCCCAACCAAGGAGAAGGAGCCAAGCCCAGATGCAGCTTCAGATGGAGCTGAACATTTCAGCCAAATCCAGCATAGGTTAGCCAACCTGCATCCTGTCTAAACAGAATAAATGAGTATTGGCATATTTATTATTCAGAAATATGTGGGTGATGAGAAAGAGTGAGAAAGAATGAGAGAGACTGAGAGAGAGGTGAAATTTTAGTAAAGGCTTTTCATTGCTACCCAAATCATGTTCTTTCTTGTTAACAGAAATCAAATTAATTTAGGTATCCACCCCCAGGGAAGATGATTTATGAACTTCCAAGACAGTTTAGTTGTTCATAATTACTAGTTTTTCCTTTATTTATTTTTGTTTTGTTTGTTTTGCACATAGAAGAAGCCATTAATATTTAGAGGATGTTAAGGGCTATATGTCTCTTTTTGTGCAACCTTGAAAGTGTGGCAGCAAGTCAGACTAAATTCTTTCACTACACATAGAACGTACATTAATAATCAGGCATATAACCACACTGATCATTTAATCTGTTGTGTAGCTTCATGCAGCCCCACTTTTCTGAGTTAGTTGCTTTAAACTAATGGTGCAGTTAAGCCAGCTCGATGAATGAATGAATGAATGAATAACTACTAAAACCAAAAATTGATGTCTAGCATTTGTTGAGTTCCATGATGTGAATACTCTTACTCTGGCCAATTTTAAACAATTAATATTATGTCTCTGAATGTGGCACTAGGAAGAGATGCTACTCATTGATGCTTGCAAGCTGGTACAAATTGGCAAGAACACATCAGTCTTTACGCTCACTTTTGGTGAAAGGTCTACTCAAGGCAACATGGCTCAATTCTGGAGGCTGAAGGCTCTAGAGGAGAGTCAACCTTATAAAAGGTACCAGACACCCTCTGTCTGCTGTATTCTGTGTCTGGAGACAGGAATATTTCCAAAGAAACCTTGCATAGCATTCTGAATGGTAAAAAGTGAGGGGCTTAGTAAATTCTTATACACCATTCGCGCAATGCGGCAAGTGTTTCTACAATATTTTAGCTGATCCACACATGTTCAATAAGTCACTAATTTAACCAATTCAGCTCAATTCAAAATATCAATTTCACTAATTTACAAGCTGTCAATTTATTTCATAAAAATCTATTTCGAACTTTTACTGCATTAATTAGCAACATCTCTAGGACTACTTATTGACAAATATAGCTGAACCATGAAATATGGACCTCAGATTGAATAGTTATTTCAGATTATGGTAACTGACAAACCTCTGGAGTAGATTTATAAAAACACACACGCAGCACACGTAAGAATATAATTTACATACTATATAATAGTAACGGCCTCCAGATGTGGAATACATTTGAATAGCCTCAATGACAACAATTTCTAACTGTGATCTTTTTTTTTTTGAGGAAGATTAACCCTGAGCTAACATCTGCTGCCAATCCTCCTCTTTTTGCTGAGGAAGACTGGCCCTGAGCTAACATCCATGTCCATCTTCCTCTGCTTTATATGTGGGACGCCTGCCAAAGCATGGCTTGCCAAGCAGTGCCACGTCCACACCCGGGATCTGAACCGGTGAACCCCAGGCCGCCAAAGGGGAACGTGTGAACTTAACAGCTGCGCAACCTGGCCAGCCCCAACAGTGATCTTTTGACTCATTTGACCCAGTTTGTGGCAATGAGGAAAAGTCTGCTATAGGACAATTGAGAAATATGTCCTTGCTCTTAGAAAGAAACACATGGAAGACAGAGATCTCATTTTCCTGCTTTTTGTTACACCTCTAGATGGGATGTCAGGAATTATAATGGCTATATTGTGCCTACAATGGGAGCTAAATTGAGAGACAAAACCAAGATGCTGTGGACCCCACAACAGAAAAATGCAAAGAAACTGTGTTTTTAATGATACCGTTGACACAAAATTAGAAAACCTAGTAGCTTTCCTAATTCATATTTTTCTAATGTGAGATAATAAATTTACATAATTTTAAAGCCATATTTAGTTTACTTTTTGTAACCTGGCTAGAAGATATTCCACCTAATATAAATTTGTGTCTGTATCTACAATGCTTGGTTTATGTATTTTCTCTGAGTTTCAGATAAAACCTCTAATTTAGGGGCGCAAATTTCTAAATAATTATTATTATAGAATAATTAGCTATAAGAAGTATAATAATCTTTACTGTCTCAAGAAAAATTCATTTTCATGGTAGAATCATATTTTAAAGTCCAAGTTGGCATATATCTCTAATCACACATACATATATGAGATGAAAATTGAGAAAGTAAAAAAAAAAATGTCAGTTGTATCTAAAAGCATAACTTTCAGCAGTATCCTTAACATTCTGGTTGGAGTAACTGACTTTTTTCCACTATATTTAAAGGCTATTCTATTTCTAAGATAAATATTGTTAGATGTCTGAGATCTATTTTTATTTTTTTATTTTTCAGTTTTTTATTTTTTGAGGAAGACTGGCCCTGAGCTAACATCCGTCCCCAACTTCTTCTACTTTATATGTGGGATGCCTACCACAGCATGGCTTGCCAAGCGGTGCTATGTCTGCACCCGAGATCCCAACCAGCAAACCGCAGGCCACCGAAGTGGAACGTGCGAACTTAACTACTGTGCCACCGGGCCAGACTCTTGAGATCTATTATTTTTATAGTTATGAAAATTAATTTGTTTTTTAATTTATTATCACATTTTTTCAATTACTAGAGTGAAATATGTTTACAGTTATTTAATATTCCTATATTTTTAATTTTTTTGGAAACAAGACATGAATACTACTTTTCTATTATAGTTTATTCCTGGAGATGCAGGAAAGGATTAAATCACAAATTTAAAAAATCATGAAATTTCTAGTTTTGCCACAATATGTCAAATACACTTTTGAAGCTGTTTATTTTCCTGTTAGTTTATTTTGACATCTTTTGGTAAAGTTCTTCCTTATGATAAAGAATGGAAAATAACACTCTTAAAGACTATAACATTGGAGTGAAGGATGGTTAACAGAAGTAAATGGGGGAAAAAGTCGTTTCACAGATAGAGATCTGCAATAACATCTGAGAGTATAAAGCTTAACCAGATTTTGTTCCCAGAAAAGAGATATAAATGTTTCAAATAGATAAGAAGTGATGCTGCGGCTGCCACAACATAACATAGATAAAGACTGATGCACAGTTATAACATTCTTATTCTTGGGTCTTCCCATGTTCCAATCCGATATCTGCCAAAAAAAAAAAGAAAACTACATTGAAAAAGGTTGCAAGGAGATATGAAGAATATAATTTTTTCTAGTTCCCTGTGGAAACTAGTCTCAAACAATGGTCACAGTTCCTTCTCTCTCTGTGTATATGTACCATTTCTCCTATCCTGAAGTGGAGGTTACTTCCTCTGCTCTGTATCTGGGTAGGCCTTGTGACTGGCCTTGGCAATGGAAGGTGTCACAAGTAACATTAAGGGATTTTCAAACTCAGCCTTAAGAGAACTGCCAGTTTTTGCTTTAGAACTGAGCTGCCATTGTAAGAAGCCCAGGCACATACAAAGGCCAAGAAGCTAAGAGCAGAAGAGTTTCACTTGACATCTCGAGCTGAGCCCCCAGCTAATTATCTGTACTACCAGTCCTGTGAATGTTTTGGTTGTTCCAGACAAATCATCCCCTTGGTTGACTGTGGCCCACAGAATCATGAGAAATAATAAAATTGATCCTATTTAATCCACTAAGTTATGCAGCAGTTTTTTATACAATGAGAAATGAGAAAACCTTCAAGATCCACATCCTTGAGGAATCATTGGTTTCAACTTTGAGAATTGTCAGTTGTTAAGAGTGAATTGGCCTCGCTTTTGTGTTCCTACTATCTGACTGAAGACATTTGTAAAGTTAAATAAAAGAAATAGGATGGCTATTTGCAAGATACCATGCAAAGAACTTGGCAATAGAGAGATAAATGATAAAGACATTTCTCCCAATATCTTGTAGTGTTATGGAATGCCTAGTATTGTAAGCACAGAATGCTTTATGCATATACTAAATTTATTTCTGATAAGAAATATAGATGCTAAGAAAAGGGAATCTGAAGGGATTTTTGAAAAAAATGATGAGTAATATAAAATTAAATGGAATTAGAGAAAAAAATCAAAATGTGTTTGAGAAACCCCAAGTTGTTCCATAGAGAGCATTATTTTGAATTTAATATATTTTCAGTATAATTCATGTAGTAGGAATTAAAACTGCAGATGTAAGCAAGGACCAGATCCTGAAGGGTATTTTAAACTGAACTAGGAAGCTTGGATGTTTTTGTACAGGTATCATTTAGGCATTTTAGTGTTTCAAGTGGAGAACTGTCATATTTGAGCCTTAGGAAAAAAAAAACTGTTCTTCAAAAGAAAAACTGTTTTAAAGTGAGGTACAACCTTCCACTTGTGCTCATGAAAAAGTTTGAGTCTGGAATTACTTTTCTGACATAACTGTTTAAACTTGACAAATACGTGAAAAATCAATTTGCAAATATCAGGCAATGACCAGTATGTGTATATACTATACATAAATAAATAAAATGGAAAGGGCAACCAACAGTAAACACCATGTGTAAGGCACAGGAACAATGGTCAATACAAGATGTGAGGTATCTGTTCTCCTAGATTGGTTTAATTGTGATAAATTACTTGAATCTGGTATAGATGGGATTGGAAAATTGACCAAATCTAATTAGAGCTAGAACATTCCTTTGAATATGATTTCTTGAGTAAAAATCTGGTGTAAGTATAAGCATAGAATAATAAGTAATAAGCAAGGAGTTTACGAAAAGTTTGTAAGAGGATGCTGCATGTAGAAAAAATGAGTATAAAACAGTTTTATAATTTTAAAAAGAAACAATCATTCTTTGATAATAAAGCTAGCACCTCTCAAAGTAGAATAAATTATACAGAATGGGCCACAATTACTAAACTGTAAATGAGTAGATGAGGAATATTTAAAGAACAACAAAGGAACAAGAAAACAAAATTCCTGCAATGGTGTGTTTTGTTTTGTTTTGTTTGATATTTATTCTCTTGACTCTCTCCCATTAAAAATAGCAAAATAAGAATCCTAGAGAAAATGTCAATAAAAATGGTAAAAAATGTATTGCTATGAATTGTAGGATAGAAACAGGATGGATCAAACTATCATAAGCGTGAAGATTTGAATCACAAAGGCAAATATGCCAAAGAAAAGATAAAGCAAGGAGCTTCTCATGTCCTTGAGAGCTAGAGAACTTGGACATAGCCAGCAGATATTCACCTCCAGATAGAGGGATCCCTAGTAATGTGGAAAGTTTAATGGCATGCTTTGAGAATAACAGCCAAAACTAAGTACAGGCTTGGCAGTCTCCAATTCACTGCTAAGTGCAAGATCACTGGAATTCAGTCTGTTTGGAGATAGTGTTGACCCAATAAACTCTGGAAAATTACCACATGAAATTCCTTTCCACGATAAATCCCTTCAACAGTATGAAACTTGTGGACATCTAACCCAATTGAACAGAACAGGAAATCTAGAGACAAAAGAAAGAGCAGTTCTAGATAAAAGCTGAGAGAGGAAAAATAAAAGACATCTTTTATAAAGAATGTTTCTAAATATTTTAACACTTTTAATAAGAACAAAAGAAGAAGGACTAGAGTTGTACAGCTTGAAAAGTATTCTGGTTCAACAATCCTCCCCCTAAGCAGGAACCGCCTCCTAAGAGTACTATAGTAATATATACCCCACCCAAATATGAGATAGAGAAAAGCATTAAAGTCAAACCTTATACAATGATAAAAAGAAAAAGAAAGAGGATAACAAGCAGAATAATTGCTTTACAGACAATAAAACCACAAGGAAAAGATATACACCCAAAACAGATAAGAATCATAAACTAGTATTTTTAAATGATTTAACAGAATTTTTTAAAATAAATTCTAAAAATTGTACACAGTGAAACTCAAATATGAGATTATTAGACAAAAGGAAGACATGAAAAGAGAGCAGACAGAGGTCAAGAATGAGAAGTGAAACAGAAAAATCATTTTAAAAATACAGATTAAATTATGAGGAAGGCAAGAGCATTTAAGAACTACAGAGAATGCCATATCAAAGAGGATGAAAATGTGGGAAAGAAATCCATAAATTCAAAAAAAAGATCAAAATGATTTTAGAGAAACCAGTAAAAATAGAAGATAAGCAAAGAGGGTCCAACATGTGCCTAATAGAAAGCAACAAATAAGGAAACCAACGCTAGAGAACAAAATGTGCAATTATACACTCTTATATGTTTAAGAGAATTTGGCCTTTTAGAATTGCTTCCTTGTTACTCCAATTTAATATATGTAAGTGAGTGATTTAACATTATACTTTATCTTAATTCTCCTTAAATGAATGCATGGTACTACAGCATTGAAGTCACATTTAAGTTTACTGTATTTCTAAACTTCATTTACTTATAAGAATTGTTTGGTACTCAGAAGATGGCTAAATCTGAACGTATTCTAAAGAATAAACCCAATATATTAAATATATACATTTTCTTTAAAAGTTTTTAAATTTGATTTGTAGATAAGAACAAAATTATTCAAAGTCAAAGTTTGTTAAAATTTACTAGACTCATGCATATTTGCAAGGTGAATTTAAAAGCCTAAGATAGAGGTCAAATTTTAAAACTGCAACTTTCATAAATTGAATACTAATTGCTTAAATTCTTGAATAGACTTGTCTACATTCAAAAACCACCCTTGAGGACAACAAAAAGCTTGCATTAATAGGCTTATGAAGTTTTAGTTCTTGGGACATAATTATACCCAAGAAAGTACAGATGTGGCTTGTCTTGGAGGCTTTCCTAGAAGGTCACTTATCTTCGCTATTAAAATAAGAAAAAGAACACTTGTGCATTGTAGAAAGTTTTCTTCCCCTTTTGTAATAATTTCTTATTGTAAGTTGTCTTGTGAAAAATGCCTAATACTTAGCAAAAGGTCTGCAGCTATAACTTTCATTTTCCACTGTAAAGAAAGTGTGATACTGAGAGAGGAAGCAAAGTTCAGAACATTTAGGCCAGAGGCAATAAGCCTGAATCATTAGCACTTCAATGGATCACTCTAAAAGAATTAGCATCAATTTGAAAGATGTCTGCAGTGCCCTCTTCTCTGGGAACAACTGTTTCACTTTGCCTTTTTTTGAACCACTTACATGAAAGAGACAACTATTTCCTCAAGAGGTGTCCTGACTGGAGGAGCCAAGAAAGAATCCCACAGCACCAAACCTGTGAGGGAGGAGTGATAACTTACTTTTCAATGAACTTGCTTTATTCTCGCAAACATACGCATCTACTGATAGACACTAGTATATCACTGTGCAAATATGCGTTTTCCTTAATCCAGGGAGTATTGATATTGATTAGAAAAAATGATTTCAAATGTAAAGATCAAACAAAGGGGAACAATTCAGAATGTTAAATCCAGAAAAATCTTTAAAGATTATTGCCGTCTCATTTTAGTGTCTTAAGCACAAAATAAGTTAAATCAATTTTCCAATTTTACACCTAACACCTTGTTAGTCCAGGAAAGATAGGCTTAGCTTCCAGTTCAGTGTTTATTTTTCTTTAATAACTATAGATCCAAGATGAAGCTGTTTCTCTGAATACATCCAAATTAGGTGACAAATATTATGTATAATACCCTACTGGCTTTACTCTCAGGAGCCCTATTTGGAATATGTCTGTAGAAACTACACACTATAACTATGTTCATTTCTTCCTCTCATTTAACTGGATTCATGTTTCCACTAAATTTACAAGTAATTTGTGAGGTTTTCTGACCTACTTTCCTCTTTCACATAGACTTTTCCCCATTTTGTTTATTCTGATACACAGGATTTGAAGTTGAGACTTGATTGATACTACGTATGCATGAGAGGTGGGACTATTGAGCATAGAATTGAAAACATTGAGCCTACCCATAGCAGGAAAGTATGATCCCTTTGCTACTTCTAAGGGAAAATCTTGCTTTTTTTACAAATCTCTTCCTCCTGACAGAAAGAATCAGAAAATTAGGCACACTGACCCAGGTCTGCCATCATTCAGTTGATTTCCCCTTCTGATAATATCTGCATCAGGCTCAAAAGAGTTTGACCCAATGAGACTAAAGCACAATGGGAATTCAAACCATATTGGCTATAGGGTCTTCAAAATAGCAGACAAGGGCAGAGAACTTTGCTCTTTTCACAAAAGAACCACTGTCCACACTCTCCGTAATACAAAGTGATTCCTGCAGGACTTTGTTTCAAGTGATTTTCTTGAATTATGGCCTTCAGATTGAAATGTGGATGCCCACAAAGAAAAGCTGTTCTCAGTAAAATTTAGTGAGTGAAAGGTCCAAGGACGTTGATTGTATGAGGAGAAGACTGTGTATGTAAGGTCATGGGTTGTTTCTCAGAGTTTTTGGCAAAGCTGTTTTATTCAAGTCCTATGTTGCTTTATTCAATTTGTAAGCAACTTTCATGTAATGAATATATAATCTTCAATTTAGATAGGTCAATAATTGGGAGGATTTAAGGACTAGAAATCCCTTGAAAGTATTCTATACCCTTTTCCATTAGCCAGCAGCTGATAAGGGAATCCCACTGAGCTTCCTCAATATATCGATTCTATATTTTGCAATGTGAAAATATAGGTGGAAAATAAAAATAAACAAAGGTAAAGTGATACTCTGAGTAGACTAGAAGAGTAAGGAGGCTCTCTTTCTTTATTATGGAAGTTCTGCATTTTCTCGGAGCAGACTTTCACCTCTTGACCTGAATAAGTTAGACTTTTAATGTTTGGGCTTTATCTCACCTTCACTGCTTCTTAGGAATACACATTTCATTTTTGAAGGTCTCTAATCAGTTGACCCTTTCTTCTTCCCCCACCAATTTCTCATCTTCCATCCATTTTCCCTTTCTTCATTCCACAAACAAGTGAAAGATTTTGAAAGGTCAATTTTATAAGTACTGCTTTCTCTATAAATTTTAGGATACCAAAGTGAATCAAAGAAAATCGTTTTGTTCAGCGAGTTCATAGTTAGAGATATGATCAATATTTCAATAATCATTCATGCCTTTAGTTCTCGAATCTCTAGCTACATAGATATATTCTTTAAGCCCATGTGTACTATATCGTTACATTTTTGTCCTCTTTCTTTACAAATAGGATTTTTTGTAAAAAATGGATTCATAGTGTAAAAATATTTTGGCCTATTTTTTCAATTCACATTACATTGTATTTATTAGGTCTCTACAGATTGAATGGAAGAATTCTTCAAAACAGCATTTTCAATGGCTGTATTATATTCCATTGCATATATTTAATATTAAACATTAATTTATTTTCAATTAGGCTGTTTCATTGTTTCCAGAATTCATTGATGCAAATAACGCTGATGTGCACGTATATTTAAAGTATTTCAGATTTTTTTAACTTCCTTATGATTGATTCCTAGCAATGAAATGACTCTGTCAAAGGCCTTTTTCAATTAATTTCAAGAGAAGTCCTGAAATTTACCCTTTAATTTCTAACATATCAGAGTAACTGTCACCTCTCTATTAACAGAGTTCTTAATTTTACTATGATCTGATTTATAGATATCTCCTTTATGTTTACTGTTTTCTGTCTTATTTAAGAAATTATTACACACTTTAAAGTCAAGAGGAGGTTCTCCTGTTTTATTTTTCTCTAGAAGCTTTGTACCTTTATGATTATAATCCATCTGGAACATAGTTTTTTGTGTCTGGTGTAAAGGAAGTGATCAACTTTCATATTTTCCATATGGATAGGCAATTGATCCAGCATCACTTACTGAAAGCATCATCTTCCTCTACTACTCTGAAGTACCACTCTGTTATAAATCAAGTGACCACAAATATGTGCCTTGTTCTACATTTTCCATTTATCTATTTGTTTAACTTTGTACCAAAATTCCACTTTCTTAATCACTGTACCTTTAAGATAAACCTTGACATGCAGTAGAACAGGTTCTCTATCTTTGCTCTTTTTAAAGATTTTCTTTGCTGTTTTGATCCTTTATATTTTCATACAACTTGTAGAACAGCTTTTCAATTTCTATTAAATAGACAAAGCATTTATTAGAAGGGATTTAAAGCTCTAGATCAATTTAGGGAGAATCGAATCGAAATCTTTACAAAATTGGAGCTTCCAATCCATGGAAACTTAATTTCTTTAGGTCTTGTTTATCTTATTAATGACTGAAAATTTTATAGAGAAATTTTTCACATATCTCTTATTAAATACACTTATAGAATCAGATATATTGATGGAATACTAAATCGTCATTTAAAAAAATTTTACATGATTTGTTGCTGTATACACAAATAAAATTAAAAAATAATTGCCTTTAATATAGCAACCTATAAATTTGCTAATCCAAATATAATTATCTTTCTTTAGAATAGGGTAGTATTCTATACTATATATATAGTATACCTATTTATTTGCCTCTTCATTTGTTCTTTATGTTTTCCTGAATCTCCACACTACCATTTGGCATCATTTTTCTTCTGCCTAAATTGTGTCTTTTAGTAGTTCATTTCTTATAGGTATGTGTTGTCAACTTTTTGAAAGATGCTTTCTTTGGTCTTAAAATTATAGATTTTCAGTTTTACTTGTAATTTGTAGATATTCCACTCTCTTCTTGATTTCATTATTTTCATGAGAAGTCTGTTGTCGTTATTATTATTACCATCTTTACTTTATGGCTGCTTTTAAAATTTACTGTATGTTTTCTATGGTTTTCAGCAGTTTTACTATGATATACCTACTTGCGGTTTTCTTTTCTTTACAAGATCTTCAACTAGTTGATCTACTTGAAAGGGTGACTTTATTTCTTTTGCTGGTTTTGGAAACCTTCTGATAATATCTTTCCAAAAATTAGTTTTCACTCTATTTTCTCTCCCTTTTGTCTAGTATTATAATTTCACATATATTCATTTACAATTTTCAAAATTTTTTCTATATTTTCTATTTTTTTATATTTAAGTGTTTCAGTCTCAGTATTTTCTTACCATCCATTTCAGAATTTTTCATCTTAGATGTTTCTAATCTATACATAAACACATTTATTACCTTTTTACCACATTCACATAACCTTTTCCCTATTTTTCAGTCAAGTCTTATCTTCTCATCTGCTTTTGTATGGGCTTTTTTTTTTCCCATTGCATGAGGGAAATTATATACGAGTCTATATAAAACTATCTTCCTCTAGATACCATTTACTTTTGCTTCAAGTAGGATGCTAAGCTAAGAACACTAGCAATCTCAGTTCATCCTAAACCAATCCATTATTTAATGATTCAAATATGGGTTTTGCTGCCTATTAAGGTGGTCTTCTTCTGATTCTTTTTCTGATTCTGAAGGTCTTTTTCTTACTTCAATATTATAGATCTTCAGGGTCACAACCAAAAGCTCTGGTATATGAACTACAGGTTCTTATTCTTGAGAGCCCCTGAATTTCAATTCTCCTTCCAGTCCCATGAGTTTTCTCATCATCTCAGTTCACAAACCTCAGGTTTTCAAAGGAAAATACCTCAAGGAGAAAAGTAATACCTGTGAAGGGCTTACATCTCTGAGCTTCATTTCTCTCCTGAATATTTGATCTCTCAAGACATTGCTGCTTGTGTAGCTTCCTGATATATTCATTTTTCCAGATTTTCTAGTTGCTTTAAGTAGAAGGAGAAAACCAAAAGAAAAACTTCTTCCAATGATTTACAGCCAAGGAACTTCCTTGAAAAGTCTTGAGCAAAAGAATATAAGTAAATTAGTTTCTTCTCATAAATGACACATGATCACCATTCAAAACCTAAATATACAAGTACAGACATTTCAGGTATGCCTCTCTATCACACATGCAGGTACAGTTTCAATATTATTTGAGCATTAGTGCTAATGTGACTTCATGTGTATTCAAAAACCAGAGATCCCTGGAAATCCACCTACTATGATCTTGTGAGGAAGGGAAAATTTTAATAAACTGAACCTGCTACATAGCATCATCATTCAAATTAGTTCTAGTGTTCTGAATTTGCTTTACTCAATAAGTCATTATATTTCTCATTAAACAACAAGATACCCATGAAATGAAAGAGAATTTAAAATATTTTGACAAAGTAAAACAATCAGATATAACACGGAATAGAATGCTATATTTTAGGAATTGAATGAAAACTCCTTGAAAAAAATACTATGCTTAAAAATATATAGTACTCTCAGAAGTCTCAAGGATAGGTATAGACACTCCTCTGCTGTGCTTTAGAATATAAGCAAGTTGGCTTTTAAAATGATTAAATGTGCTTAACATAAGGTGATTTTAAATGTTTTGGTTCTAGTTTAGCTGCATTTAAAAGTAATAAGGTTCTTGGTGGAAAACTATTACTTTTGCCACTCAGGCTAATAGATGGTGAGTATTTCATTGGCCTAGAAAACTTTGATAACAGAGCAAATATAGTCATCTCTTTGTTTATGTCTTTCAATGATTCCACAGTTTTTGTGAGTCTTGATATCCTTCCTTATCTGTTTTGAAGAACTAAACATTATCAATAGATAGATATATAGGAAGACAGATAATCATAGCTTGATAGATAGAAGATGAAAGTGGAGCTTTTTTGGTTCAAATGGTGCTGAAGATGGGTCTAAGGCTCCACAAAGTGCTTCAGTCTCTAATTCCTGAAGATGCTCCTTTAAACAACTAGAGATAGATATGCAAAGGTAATAATTCTCTCAAAGTCTAATGAGCTCATCTTGATACAAAAGATTGCTTTATTTTGAAATATGCAACAAAAAAATGCAACTTTCTCTTATTTTTTTTTTTTTTGCCATTTCTTCTTGGCATAACATCCCTTAAGAAAAAAGCAATTAAATTTCAAGTATCTATTTTTAGATCAAAATGAAGTCTTTTTAATTAGTGAAAGCACATGTGTACCACTACAGAGTCACACAAACCTATTCATTCTGAGGCTTTTTTGAGCAATTGCTTGTTGAACCTATAGACTGATTTCTGTAGTATTGGCTATATATAGTACACTATAATAAAATAGATACTTTTTGTGGTTACAGAAAGGAAAAGATACCTCTAGCTGTGACAACATTCCTAATTAGGTGTTGAAAAATTGTAATTATCTGTCAACAATTACTCATTTTTAAAAATTGTTTCTTTGAAATTTGCCACGTTTTAGCTATTTAGAAAATAGTCAATATCATTATTATTCCCTCAGGGACTTCTCTAAGCTGACTAAAAAAATATAATTCAATATAGCTTTTAAATATACTTCCAAGCACAGAGAAACACAGGCAAATATTTTCAACAGAGATTTTCAGCTGAGAGGTGAATGATGGGTAGATATATTTCTGAACATTTTTATATCATGAATTACAGGACAAACATACTCTAGGTAATGAATGAAATGGGAAGCAAAAGAAAATCAGTATCAGTATAACAGGTTATGGAAGGTACTATCAAGTTCTTAAAGCACTCCAAAGTATTCCCTCATAGCACCACGAACCTTTACCTAACAATATCGAAGCAAAGAAAAATTCACTAGTTGTAGTAGATATCAAATAAAATTAAATACATGAGAAAAGCTTCAGGTGTTTGATGTCTACAGGAGAAAAATTCACATAAAGTAAATAAAGAATGTAGATAAAACAAAAATATGGATATCATTGAGTGCTATTAACACTGTTCATATTGAGCTTATTTCTGACTGTCAAATATGACATTGATCATTGTGGAGAACAGACTGTAGGTTAATCTCCAATTATTCTCACTTGCTGGTTTTTATGCCTTTCTGTAATCCCTTTCTGCTGAGTGTAAATGGGACATGCTCCTTGCTTCCAATAGAATATGGCAAAGTAAATGCTGTACCACTATCATGATTAAGTTACATTTCATGGCCAAGAAAATGGGATGTCACTTTCATGAATACATTATATTGTATGACTCCTTCCTAGCCTACTGGAGCTACAGACTCAACTTTCAGGCTGCATTGTAGTAAGCGGCTATTTTGGAGAAGCCCATATGTCAAGGAGCTGCAGGCAGCCTCTAAGAATTTTGAGTGCTTCTATGATCTAACTATAGCCTCCAACTAAAGGCAGAAGAAATGCTGAACTCACAGCCATAAGGAAATTAATTCTGCCAACAACTTGAAGGAGCTTAGAAGTAGATTCTTCCCCAGGTCCCCAGTCATGCCTCTAGATGAGACACAGCCTGACCGATACCTTGAATGCAGACTTGTAAGACTGACCAGAGGACCTAGTTGAGCCATGTCTAGACTTCTGACCTCACAGAAACTGTGATGTAATACATGTGTGTTGATTTACGCTGCTTTGTTTGAGTTAATTTGTTATGAAGCAATAGAAAACTAATAAAACCATCTAATCCAACAGTAAAAGGCAAAATAAGAAGATGAAAACATGAAAACATTATGTTATACAAGTAAACAACTAATTTAGGAGCACTAATTTTCAGTCCTGTTTTTACCTTATTGTGTATTTCTAATCCTTAATTCCTGTATCATATGATAGAATGTATTTAATTTTCCTGTTCATCTATAACTTGTATGTACTATTGGTTAATTTGTTTATTAGTATGAGGTATTTCATGTGATATAGTTTCTATTTATTTATTTAGCATTCAGTTGACTTCATTTATATGCAGGGAAGAGAATTAACATGACCAATGTTTTTAAATAATACCTGAAACTCGAGCTTAATTTATCAAACTTCAGAGAAAATCTAGTCTTTGTCATTTTGTCTTAAAGAGAGAAGATATCAAAGACAGAAAGAAGAATGTTTACATGAGGGTTAACAATAAAAATAGTTATCATAAACTTCATTTTATGTGGTTAATAGTATTCTATAAAATGTATGGCCTGCTCTATAGCATAACTATAAAGAAAACTATTAATTTTCCTACTAAGGAAGGATTCTCTTAGAGAATAAATTACTAAATAGATAGATAACTTATATTCATCATAGAAAAAGCAGATCAAATAGAATCACACAAGCAAAAGGAAAAAAGTAAAATCACCAATAATCCAAAACTCAGCGATAATCATCATTCACAATTTAGGATACAAAGTCTAAATGTTTTCTATGCTTTTTGCATTAAGGTTTTACTAGATTACACTCCAGGTAGTTTTCAAGATACTATTAAAACAATAATGAGCCATGAAGATATTAATGTCAATATACTCTTGTTCTTAGAAGGACAGCCAACTAGGAGAATGAGATTCTGAAACATGGATTCAGTTTTCTTACTTCTTTATCTAGTGTTTTTCTTTACTGGCTATGCGACTTTTGGCAAAGTACCGAACCTATATACACTATGGTTTTCTCACTTGTGAAACAGCTATAATACAATACCATAGGTTTGTTGTAAAGATTAAAGATATAGTAAGTACTTACAAAATGGAAAAAGATCTGATGTGTTTTACACACAGTGTTAACAATTACTACAATTAATATTATTAATTAATTAAAATCATTTGCTCTAATAGTCTACAAAAATTTACCAAAGAACTTCCTATTGTTAGCAATCAAAGAATATCTAAATTATTTTGTTATTTTTACATAATACTCAGAAAAGTCACATTTAATGTTTGCATATAGCATTAATTAGTTCCTTAGGATTAATTTCTATAAATAAAAGTGTTGACTGTACTATAAATCATATTTAGAAATTTTGATGCATATAAGCAAGTTTCCCTTAAAAATTACTCAATTCATAATACCCAGAATGCTATATGAGGATGCCCTATACCCTCCCAAATACTTTGTAATATACCTTTCTAAATACTTCATAAATTATGTGGGTATTGAATTGTTTCTTTTGTTTTGCTATGCTCTGTGATAATTATAAATTTCTTTTTAAATATTCATTGGCTATTTCTTCTTTATTGAATTAATACTTCTTAATCTTTTCACAACTTGTCTTTAGGAAGAATGTCACATTTTAACTTATTTGAAAAGGCATTTTATATATTGTGAATTAACTTATTGTCTGGCACATATGTTGAAAGAAAATTTCCCAATGTGCCGTTTGAATTTAAGGTTTTTTGTAATAAAATACTTTAAACTTATTATTTATTACATTTGGCTCATTGCTCCCTTTCAAATTTCTACCTTTGCAACATAGAAAGTCCTTCCCTCCCTCTTACCTCTACTTTTTCTTTATCTTTTACATCCTTTTATGTAAGAAGACACAAATGCTTAAAAAAGAAAAAATAAATAAAAATGAAACACATTAAAAGTAAGAACTCCTTCAAAGACACCGTTAAGAAACTGAAAAGGCAAGCTACAGAGTGGGAGAAGAAGCTCACAAATATGTAATCTCCAATAGCCTTGTAGTTAGAGTATATGGAGAAGTCCATTCAATCAAAAAGTAAAGAAAAGTGAAGAGAAAATCCAGGAATATGGCGAAATAGTCTTTAAAGAAAAAATAATTTATGTCTTAAAATTACTGAAATTTCTATAGCAGTATGCTATGATCTGAATACTTATGTCCCCCCAAAATTCATATGTTGAAATCCTAATTCCCAAGGTTATGGTATTAGGAGGTGGGGCCTTTGGGAAAGATTAGCTCTTGAGGTTGGAGCCCTCATGCACAGAGTTAGTGCCCTCACAAAAGAGGCCCTAGAAAGCAACTTTGCCCCTTCCTCCATGTGGGGTCACGTTGAAAGACTGCAGTCTAGGAAGTGGGCTCTCACCAGACACCAAATCTCCCACCACCTTGATCTTGGACTTTTCTGCCTCCAGAACTGTGAGGAATAAATTTCTGTTGTTTACAAGCTACTTAGTTTATAGTAATTTTTGTTATAATAGCCTCAATGGACTAAGACAGAGTAATACTCTTTTATGATCATAAAAGAATTTAAACCTATAAATACTAAAAGGGTGAAAATAAGCTTGGACAGAGGAAGAAAAAGAGAGTCCTGCCTTTAGTCAGTCTTGGAGGTTAGACAAAGTCAGAAACAAAGTTAACAAGAAGCGTTGTTTCTCCCAAGTTCATGTAGTAGTTGTAAAATGCCATATGAACCCCATCTTTGAGTGATAATTTCTTTCTTCCCATCGATGCCCCAGATCCACGTTGCTTTTCTATTCATTACTCTAGCTACCCAGTTGCTAAACTGACCACACTTCCTGACATCGCCCCATCTTTAGTTATTACTACCCTTTCCTACTCCCACCGTAGAAACAGAATTGAGTCCAGTCTGTTTCCCTTAGACCCTCCTTGTTATCCATCAGCACAAACCTAGACCTTACAAAAGACATTTCCTTCCAACTCTTGTGAAGCAGCGTCCCTCGGTTTCTATGAAGCATCTTCCTTCACTGCATCATGTCAAAATTCCTGATGCTGTCAGAGCAGAGCCTTAGGCTTCTGTTCTGGGCTGGTCAGGCTTTAATGACACAAACATGATGCCTCTTAAGAGTTAAGAAAAAAACTTTCTAAGACTAAAGAGAGAGTTTGAAATGAAAAAGAAAATATATTTATGGGGAATCAGGTGAAATTTAGCATGTAAGATAGGAATAACAGTTTTAAAAAATAATAGTAAATAATAATAATAGAACACACTTAATGAATTTATATTTATGTTTAAAGTTGTTTTAGTTAGAATTAGATGGCTACCAAAGTGTCTTTTAATTTTAAAAAAAGTTTATTTTTGTATTTATAAATGTCTAATTACAAACACCTGCTAAACCTTACTTCCTTTTATATATTCTGAAAGAGTGTACATTCAACGGAAACTTTAATTTTTTTTTTCAGGTTGAGTGCTTATATGGGTTAGCATAATACAATAATAAAGTCTGCTGAAATTCCATAGTATTAGATGAAAATATTTTGAGAGTTTTATCATGATTATAAATCTCTAATATCTTTGCCCTTTTTTCCTCCTTTACAATAGTACCTACAGTAACAAATAATAGAGTAGAAATTAAATGTTCTGTTTATTATGTAGTTCTCTAACATTTAAAAATATGACTCAGGGTACTAATAGACTGTAATAGTATTTTTTGGTAGAATATTTAATGTAAATAGAGATTCTCCATGAAATTCACATAGAAAAAAGATATCTGGTCTCTGAAAGTGGAATGCATACAAATTAAAGCACTCTTTATTAGTATCTTAACTCTTGTTTTTCTTCCTTACTTTCTATGCCCTAAATACCAAGCACTTAGTTAGTAATTAGTACTTTTGCAAGAAAATTGCTTCTTTGTTTCAGGTCAGTGATCAGCAATAATTAAAGTAGCTAAAACACTAGGAAAATAAGCTAGGAAATAGAAGAACATGGTAACTCAATTCAGTTTTTAAGTTGTTAATTAAAATAGGCAAAGACACATGCAAAAGGAAATACGCCCTCTAATCAACTTCCATAATTCCATTTTTGTGCTATTGAATAGTCTTAGCTTAATTTAACCTTTATTTATTCTTCTTAATATTTTGCAAAAAGATTTCACTAAACAAATGATAGAGGGATGAACTTTGCTTTGGCCTGCCTCATCAAGGAAGCTGTCAAACAACTAACAATGAAAAGTCAATGACATTCACCAGGTGATCTAGGTAGAAGAATACTCCAAGTGGAGACAAGAATAGGATTAAAATTATTTAGACTGCAAGGTAGAAGATCAACTTGAGAATCACCAAGTTATGCTACTTGGTGAAAATTATTCCAGAGAAAGAATTATTTTCAAGAAAATATTTAAACTATATTGAAGATATTTATTCCTTTTTCTCTGTCCATTTATCTGTTCTTTCAACAAGAATGTAGGGGCCAGCCCAGTGGCATAGCGGTTAAACTCTCACACTCTGCTTTGATCGCCCAGGATTCGCTGGTTCGGATCCCAGGCGTGGACCTACTCACTGCTTATCATGTTGTGGCAGGCATCCCACATATAAAATAGAAGAAGATGAGCACAGATGTTAGCTCAGGGCCAGTCTTCCTCAGCAAAAAGAGGAGGATTGGTGGCATATGTTAGCTCAGGGCTAATCTTTCTCCAAAGAAAAATTATTGTTTGCTGTGCATTGTATCAGTTCTTGAGGTACAATAGTAAAAAAAACAGAATCAAGCACTATCCTGTGAGAGTAAAATATTAATTATTAATTACACAAATATATAGATATAAACTCATATATGCCACAGAGGAAAGAATAAGGAAACATATTTTTTGCGACATAGATTAAATAGACCATCATTATATTTTATAAGTATGGATTAAAACTTTGAGATATGGAATGCTAAGCAAATTGTGTGGTACTTTAATAAGTTGTGATTAAACAATTCTTATGTGACTGACAATCCTTCTTTTAAAAAATACACGCTGTAGTAATCTGTTCAAAATTCGAAAATGCTATAATAAATGATCACTGGAAAATGATCTTATCTTTCAAATCTCATCAAAATATTTTAAAGAATAAAAGTGTGAAAAAGATAACATTCAAACAGATTTTCAAGCCACTTATTTTTGTTAGAATTCTAGTTTGATTAGAGAATAGAACTTCTACAGAGAAATATAGTCAACTCTAATATTTCTTTTATTACATTTTTTTTTGCTGAGCAAAAATCCAAATAGGAATTGCTAGAATAAGAAGTGTTAAGTACTAATTGATATCTTCACTGAACTCACAATTTGATACTCCCATGCAGACTTCCTTAAGCTTGAGTAAGTTAAGCATTTTGAATAGAAGATCTAACATCTGAACTTTAATAATAGCCCATGATTCTATGTTTGTATCTTTAGTTGCAAACAAGCTCTTCAGAAAAAATAAATAAATTTCAAAAGCCCTAATATAGCTTTTGCTGATTTCTCTGGTATGAATACTCCTGTAATGGCTAATTTCAATCTACCAAATGTCATTGAAACTTGCAGTTGGGAGAAACGTGGACAACTAGCTCTTGCAAGCTAGCATCAACTGGGTCCAGCACAACCCTGTTCACCTTTTATGATACATCTCAGCCTACTAAATCAATTTGTGTTCCAAATTTATTACTAATCCTACTGCAGAAATTATATTTGGAGACTTTTTTATAAATAGTGTATAAATGTAATATACAGTGCAAGATTCCATTCTAGCCTCCCTTTTCTTTTTTAATTTCACATCTCATTTGTTAGAGACAAACTATTTTCATAAAAATGAGTTTGTGATTATTTTTCCCTGCAAAAAATAACAAATAACACTGAAAAACTGTGCTCACGTTAAAAGGTTACAGAGTTTTGGCAAGCCACCCCACTCATTTGGCTTTCTTCCCATGAAGGATAATATTGTGCTACATGTTAATTCTTCTTGGCACCAATTCTGTTGATTTTTGCTTTGGAAATACTGTCTAGTAGTGTTAAGTTAAAGTGTCACTAATCCATGTATCTTGTTCCTTCTTGGATGGAAATTATTTCTAGAGATAATGACAAAAATAATTAAGAGAACGAAACTGAATAAAAAGAAATATGACCAATGCCATAAGACATTTTTCATATGGCATCAGAATTCCGAGATTAAGCATATCAAAAGTGAGGCAGCAGGGAAATAGTCTACTGAAAGCAGCATGGTTTCATCATAATTTAGCAGTGCATGCTGGGAGAGGGTTCAAAGGAATTAGGAATCATTGTCACTATCCTTCTGAGACTAGCAACAAATCAGAGAGAAAGGAAAATTGGTAATCCATATTTATAAACCCAAGGGAATGGTATATTAAGCAGAATCTACATGCAAAGGAAAATAAGAAAAATGTAAATAGGAAATGAAAATACTCTTTTGAGAGATGCAAAAGATGAGTTATAGATGATTCTTATTCATTAAATGATGCTGTATTTAAGCAAGGTGAAAAAAATTCATGGTTCATGGAACGATTGCTTTGCTCAGAGGGTACAGGGAGCAGGGCATCAGAGGATGGTGGGAAAGAGAGACTTCTCAAAGATAGGGGAAAAAAAAGAGTAGGTTATATTAAAAAAAATCCAAAAAGGTTGGGGCCAGCCCCATGTTGTAGTGGTTAAGTTTGCATGCTCTGCTTTGGCAGCCCAGGGTTCTCAGGTTCAGACGCCAGGGTGGACCTAGCACCATTTTTCAAGCCTCTCTGCGGCAGCATCCCACATAAAATACTGGAAGACTGGCAGATGTTAGCTCAGTAACAATCCTCCTCAAGCAAAAAGAGGAAGATTGCCAACAGATGTTAGCTCAGGGCCAATCTTCCTCACACACACACACAAATCCAAAAAGAAAATAAACATAGGGAGTTTTTTAGGCTATTGAAAAATAAATCAGATGAAGAGAAGACAGTTCTGGTGAGGTTTTGGCTTCTGAAACCTGAGGTATTTTCTCCTTGGTTAGTGATCTTTCTCGCAATAATTTTTTTTTCTTTGA
Source organism: Equus caballus (assembly GCF_041296265.1). NCBI lineage: Eukaryota > Metazoa > Chordata > Mammalia > Perissodactyla > Equidae > Equus > Equus caballus. The sequence goes on from NC_091686.1 coordinate 97,653,445, forward strand.
GCAATAAATTCTGTGTCATTGCTTTTTATCCTGAATCTGATCAACTGTCTGACTAGCTTTGAAAATCTTAATCTATTTTATCTCTCTCTTTTTTTCCTCCTGCTATCTAAACCAAGAATCTCTGTTTTTGGAACTTTTTATAAACTTAATTTCTAACTGCTCATCAGTTTGGCTGCCTGACGTGCAACTTAAAATTACTCCTTGTGTAGGGTCACCCAGAAAAAATAACTCAGTAGAAATACTACAAAGCTTTTCCCCTGAGAGCAATTATATCTGATTAGAACTAAAAAGAAATACAGGTGGATTTGAAGCAAACCAGAGCCAAACAGATGGAAATTCATTTGCAGGAATATCCTTATATTATCAGATATCTAGTTGGCATGTTAAATTTCTTTTTCATTTGTTTAAAATCTTTGATTTTTCAAATCAAAGTACATATTTTACAACAAAAAACTGAGCTATTTTTAAGCCTTCTTTCTTTTCATAATACCAAAAGTATCAGGATTCCCATAAAGTTTAGATCTTCAAGGCATATTGCACATCATATATTCAGGATAACTAAAAGGCAGCTTGTACAAAAGAAACTACCTCCATCTGTGAAGAGCTGTGAAGTGTTTTAGATTTTACCCTATTTGCAAGCCAATAAGTTAGTATGCCACGCTTTCATGGATGCTGGTAGAAGACATGAGCCTCCTGGGTCAGAGAAAAAGACAGTTTATTAATCACAGTAAAGACAGTAGCCATTGTATTGTCATTTTCCAATGGTCCTCTGACCACCAATTTCTACAGGGCCATGCAAAGAAGGCTGAAGGATATTTGCACATACAGTGAGTTTCATTACAGGAGAGGGAGTGTGAGATTAGGGAATCTAAATCTTTTATAATGGTAGTAAATGTGCTTGCCCTTTTCTCTGCAGGGATACATAATCTCTGGACAAAGTCCCTTCGCAATACAAATCTCCTTGAAAAAATAGTCTGGAATAAAATTAAGTCACTGACTCTGCTCCAAAATTTGGAGAACCATGAGAAACCTATAGAAAGTTGTCTCCTATCACAAAGGTGAGGAAATACATAGTATGGTCTATTTAGTGATATAAAAGGAAAGTTTTTTGGCTGTTAAATTTGCTTTTGTACTTAATGGCCGTCAATAAATTACTCATTTTTAAAATGACAATACCAGAAAATGTTTAGACACACACGTAGAGCGAGAGATAGAGAATGAGCACAATGGTGAGAATTATAATGTCACCTAAAAAGATAATTAACTGATAATATCTGGTATAAATTTCCTGTTGAAAGTCGATGTGTAGACTAGAAGCTGGGTGGCTAAAGTAAGACCTGTATAGGCTGCGCAGAGGCTTCATTATCGTAACATGTCTTTGAAGATGTCCGAATCAGAATGATCACCCCTCATGGGAGAATGCTAGATTGTTACTGCTGTGGGGAAATAGGCCCACCCACCAGGTGGAAGTGAATGTCTCTTTCAAGATAATGGCTGACAGTCCAGAGAGAGTAGCAGAAAAAGGAAACCACTGGGAAGCGTCTTGTTTATGATGTATTGAGAACCTTGTATTTGTAAGCCAAATTTTTCTTTGTGTGTTTGCAATTTCAAAAAAATTTTTGAAATGTTCCGTTGTATTTAATGTACTTGAAGAAGAGTGAAGACAAGGAACTTTTGACCCGGCTGAGGCCGGATCCACAAAACGTGACCATGTCAACATGGTGTTGGCACTGATTAGAATAAAATCTACTAAGGACAAGCGAATATCAGAGACAGTAAGAAATTTCATTAAGTCAAAACTAGGAACTTCACCTCCTAATATCAAACTCAGATATTCAGGGTTTTGTTTTATTAACAAAGACTTTGTTTTCTTAGAGGAAGTGAATTGCAATGATGGGTAAATAAAAACAGCAAAACAAAATCATTCTAAGGCATTCTGACTATAATGTCTACGTAACTCAGTAGATATTTACCCACATTTACCTAAGTTTCAATCTAAAATCGGTGATACTAACTTGATTTTCTAGGCTGTTCAGCAGAACATTATGAAGTAATATAATGAGCACTCTCTTAAGGTTATTTTTGTTGTTGTTAATGAATACAATTTACTAGACTAGATTTATACTGGGAAGTATTTTAGGTATTTGTTTCTGCTTTAAAAAGTTATCATTTCAGAGAGCTAAAGAATTACTTTGTCCCAGTTATGGAGAGGGAGTATTTAGTTTTTACTTAAATATTTAAGAGATACGAGGAAACAAAATGACTTTCTATTTCATTTCCTGACTATTATCTATTTTGTTGTAAGGCGCTAAGAAACGTTCACTTGGATTATGCTTAATTTCTAAGCTACATGGCTTGTGTTTCTAAAACTTGGCAGATTTCCATGTCTTGCTCTATTTCCTAAATTGAAATGTCCAAGAGAAGGCCTTGAGAACTGGATTTTTCACTCATACACTAACGGACTCTGATCAGTAGAACAAAGTGAGAAACTCAGGCTCAGAGTAACCGAGTTTGCGGCTCCATCTACATAAATAACATGAAAAGGATTAGGCCTCAAATTCAAATAATTTAAACAGTAAAATCCAGGTGTTCTTCATCATAACATCTCACATTTATTAAGCTCTGCCTCTCGGGTAGATGCGTTGCTAAATACTAAATGCATGATCGTGCTTACCACTCGCACCAGCCTATGAGGCATGGTAATAGCACATCCATCTTACTGATTATGAAGTGAGCTCAATGAAGATAAGTAATTTGTCTAAGGTGAATGTGGAATAATGCATGTTTGAAATCAGGTCTGCTAATTCCGGATATGGGCTCTTAACTTCCTGCCTTAATTACTTATTTATGTCTTTTTAAATTTTGAACAAAAGTATCAGCCACCTTTGCCACCTGGTCCAAGTTCGTCCAGACTTTGTGGGGATCTGCTCTTTAATCAGCCTTCTATCCCTGCCTCTCTCTAAATTATAAATGTTAGGTACACAAAGAAATACAAAAGAATAGTCTATTCCTAAGAATTATGCTGTCATCATAATGTGCATCGATAGAGTACGAGGTTCACACGCTAATAGAATTTTCACTTTCAATTGATTTCTTTGCAGAGAGGAAAGAGAACCCATTCTGGCAGTGTTAGATTTCTTACTGAGAAATTCCAAATTTATTTTTCATGTTTCACCTGTAACATTAATATAATTGCAACATATAAATGCGTGCTTTCTTTGCATACAGCTCTGCTAATATTTTGTTTTAATGGTATTTCAACTTCTAACTATGGGCAGATTCTACAAAGGTGGCATTAAATGAACCATTCTTATCAATGGGAGTTTTGAATTGGCTTGAGGGCTCTTGGCACACAGCAGAGAGTGACTAAATATGGTAAAAATAAGCAAGTGTTGCACAGATGCTCATAGCTGACTTCTTGGTCTCCAACTTATTAAATGGTCTTTTTCCAAACCTATAGATCGTTATTCATGCAGATTCTCTATCGAGGGTGCTTCAATACAGGCTGCCTATTCTGAGTTAATGAGAAAAGTCCTAATTAAGCTAGCCATATGTTCAATTGCATTTATAAATGGAAAAATAGCCCTTTTTTGCTGCTGATACTACCATTGTTGTCATCCCCTGCTGCTGTGGGTGTCACTGAAGCAGTTACTGTTTCCACAGTCTCTGCTGTACTCCAGCATGTTCATTCCAGGCCTGTACTCTATTTCATGAGATATTCTTGGCATACACAGCTGAATGCCTGCAATGCTTGCTTATGCAAATATCTTTCTGGAGATCTATGTCTGTATTGAATGTAACTATGTCTTCAATTTTGCCCTGGGGATACAGATCTAGCAACACTGCCAAAACATATTCTTCCTTTCAAAGCATTAATCTATTCTGGAGCACAAGGAGAGCCAGGAGTCAGGATTGACTACATAGCCCTTGTCCCTTTTGCTGTGATATTTAGGGTTCGTTTTGGGTCTTTTCTTCAGTGCAGGTGCAAAACATTTGTTTGAAACTATATCTTCACTGGAAGTCAGGTAAATACTGTAAGTGTAATAACTTCACTACCTTGAGCCTAAAACTGCTTAGAGGAACATACTTTCCTGTTTCAGTCACTCATGCCTAAGCATTTGAAAAGTATAAAATAAAACTTCTGATTTCTTGATGGTATCATATCAATATTTAGAATATTACATTATTACGCTTTTAATTCTGCGTTGTTTATTCATATGATGTCTGTATGGTGTACCTATTACGACCTCTATATTTTCGGGGGAATGAAAAGAATAATTAGCATGTATTTGCAAGGATTTCATAGCCATAGTCATCAGTGGTTTTTTTGCATATATACATAGGTTCTGTGACACTAAACACACATAACTATATTAAACATACATATTAAGCATATATAATTCACAGATTTGGATAACTTAGATGCCTTGTCTAAATAAAGAAAAGGAAAAACTGCTTGTACAAATATAGCAACATAAGTATAATCTTCATAAGGAGAAGCTTTTATTTGAATTTTTGTATCTTTATCAAACTAATTCATCTTTCTCAAATTTATTTTGTTACATGATATGGGGTAGAGAAGTTTTTGTTTTTTGTTTTCTGACATTGTTATCCACTGAGTGATAGCCATCAATAACCTATCCTTCCCCAGTCACTGTACTAAAGTCAATTTATAGATCTCCTAGATTTTAGTTGATTGTCTTGGGTATTTCAATTGAACTTTATATCAACTGCAAATGATGATGATTTTCTCTTTCAAAATTTATGCCCCACTTCTTTTTAAAAAGTGTTTGAGCTAGTTTCCAGAACAATGTGTAGCATAAGCACCTGACAATTAGCTGTTTTTATTGTAATGTGAGTGCCTGACATTAAGCTTTTGATTGCCTAGGCATCCACTTCAAAGACATCCATCTGGAATAAACACATTGCCAGCTAGACAACTAGATAAAGAGCCAGGCCACTCCACCCACGAAGTTTCCCTTTCTAGAAAGTTCTGCTTGACTTAGGTAACCGACCCTTTGACAGCTTGCTTTTCCCTTCCCGCGCTTTAATTCCTGCTATGTTTTAAATTCACCAATAAAGAGTAAAGCCACCAAACCCTAGGCAGCCAACACTCAACCCCAATAAAAGCAGAACCCCAGGTCCACACTCTCTCTCCCTCCCTGCAACCTTGCTGTGTGGCCCCAGGTGTGCTGTGTACACTCCCCAACTTGTGAGTAATAAAACGTCTTTTCAAAGTTCCCTGATGGGTATTGGCTAGGGGCATCTTGCAATCACAATGAGAAAGACAAGGGCCAGTCCAGCCACAACGTTGGCTCTGATCAGGGAAATGTCTGAGGGTCTCACCACAAGTGGTAGTGGCCTGGTGCATGCCCCCAGGCATTTTTAGCTGATAGCGTCACTATCAATAGGCTGAGAGCAACACAAAACACAATGTCACATAACATTCGTATTAAGCATATTTATCTTGTATGTAACTTTACTGGAAATGCTACATGTTTCTTGATAGATTTGATGTTAGTGTTTGAATTCAGATAGACATACTTTGGTGTGGTAAAAAGTGAATTCTCATGCATCGTGTAATCAATGTTTTCTTTTTTACCAGTAACGAATGTTGAGATTTAACAAATACTTATTAAGCTGACAATGTGATGTTCCTTTTCTGACCTGTTGATGTGATAAAATTCTGTAGTTTGACTTCCTAAACTATATGAACTTGTTCTTCATTCAATAAATCACACTTGTTTGGATATTTAATTTTTTCACTATATTGCTAGATTTGAATTTACCTATATACTCCTTAAAATGATTTCCTTGGAATGAGGAAGAAGGAAAACATGCTAGTCATAGCCTTTCTCATTTTGCCTGCCAATTCTTATAAATGAGTAATTGAAAATGATTCTAAGCCTTCTGCCTTAGTTTTTTCTATTTCATCTTTTTCAGTGTTTTAATGCCAAATTATTAGGATTGCGTTAGACATATATATATACACACAAACACACATATATATATTAATCATAAAGCAGCAGAAAAGGCACATTTGTGAGTGTGATTCTTTTAAAAACTTCTCTTTTCTTCTGGTTCCCCAGGAAAGAGACTCCAACATGGAGATTTGGAAGTAGGAAAATTATTGGGGTGTGCTTTGGAGATAAACGCTAGTGGGAAGGTGAGGAGGAAATAAGATTGGGCAGAGTGAGAAGTTGAAATGCAGTACAGTCTCAACAAAGATGTCAAAGGATCCTATGATTCCACAAGGAGTTTGGTGCTGGATGGCCTTTCATCATTGTCCCTTGGTGCAAGGGGGCTGGGCCTATATGCCTTGGCATCAACCAGTCATTATGGGGTGCTCTGGGCACGGGTCATGGCGGAGGTATCTTTTTCTGCTTGAGGAGATTCCTGAAAGCCTTTAACCACCAACACTCTCAGCAGCTGGGGCAATGAGTCCTACAGCGCTGAAGGAGGATTCAAGAGGCACACCACAGCCTCCACTACAAGTCCTTACATTTCTCAGTTGTTCTTTTAACAGATATTTACTGATCAAACACTATTACCAGGCACTCTTCTGAGTACTGAGGATATACTCGTGAACAAAGCTAACAAAAATCTGTTACTTTTGAGAGTTTATAGTCTATTTAATACAAGAAAATAGTTATACAAAATTTATTATATACTGGTGTAACTGTCTTTTACATATATCCACACATTTAACCTTAAAAAAGCATATGAGTTAAGAACTAATATTATCTCTACAGATGAGTTAACTAAGTTCTAAATAAGATAGCCAACTTGCTTTGTAACATATCTGATAATATTAGTCAAGTTGAGATTTGGACCAAGGGGTTCCAGCTCCAGAGACTATGGCTGTAGTCTCTAGAAGATATATACTTCTTTACTGCTGAGCTTGTATGTACTTTCTGACATTTATTTTTCACGTTTTTTCTTTTATTTGAATTACAAAAAGACTTTAGTGTTTTATTGATCTTTTCAAAACTGTTACTATATGTTATCAAATCTAGTAATCGTTTTTATAATTATTTTTGCTTTCCCTTTATTTTTACTAAACTGATACATGTACATGGCCATGAAAACACACCTCTTAAATTTCTGCTCCAGCGAGCATAGTTAACTGACAGCAGTGTTTACCCTAAGCCACACCTCCGGTGGACTGCCTCAGTGAATTACTGCGTATGGTGGGGGTATTGGCATTGCCCCATTATTGTAAGATAAGGGGATCCAAAACTTAATAACTCCTTGTTAGGCAAGTGAAGAAGATGGGAAATATGGTCCAGGTAGCTTGTATATATATATAGTGAAGGCCCTAGAGGTGAAAGAAAATATCATTGTTCTAACAAGTCCATAAACATTTGGTACTTAATTGCTTAATGTTTCACAGATATTATTTTTCTATTTAAACATAAGTTCTTCGAAAAATTAGTTAATTCATTAAATTATAATGATTTTGTTTTTGTATTTGCAAAAAGATCTATTAAGTCATGAGCAACACTGCAGCCTAAAAACACCATGGAGTTTCATCCGTAGTTTAAAGGAATATTACCTGGTTGATACTCCTGGTGCTATTACCTTGTGTAATCATGATTAGCTAACTCTTGCCAAAAAATGGAGATGTAAACTTTATATTTGAAGCAAGGTTATTATAATATTCTAATTATAAGTCTACTGATTCTCTTTTTCCGTGGCTAACATTCACCACTTTGACAATATTTTAGCATCCCATTACGTATAAATGCAGGGCATCTAAAAGGTAACAACGTGAAGCCCACTTCAATGAAAACTACACTGAGCTTTTGCTAGAGGATTTATCACATGAGTTAGGAGGATGCTGCACACCGGGGCTAGGGATCACTCCTTTGGGAAGGAGATAATTTTTTGCATTTATTCTGATGACTTAGCCATAAAAATTTAATGAATAACAATAATTATACAAGGTTTAACAATTTGCGAAGCACTCTTATTCCATTTCTCACTTCCGGAAGGGACTGATATTTGAACATGGTAAGAAAGAATCACTGAGTGATGTAAACTGTATCTTCCTTGCTATATATACCCGAGCATGATCTGTGAAACGTGAGCATGTTCTGAAAAGCCAATCTTTCGGAATATGATACTTTTGATTATTTTATTATGGACATCCATCTCCTGGGATTATATTAATGCCATTTCTTTTCACTGCCAGATAATAGAGATCATATAAGACATGTAAAACTGAATTTAACCAGTTCATTTACTGTACTATGGATTTCTTTCTTTCTCAAAATACTTTGAATTTTGGGAAATGTTGAAATTACTTCTATAATGTGTTTCCACATCCTGTGATAATGTTATATAGAGATCGAGTTAGTAGCTAAAAGGACAATTTGTGTGACAGATTACAATTAGTGTTAATTGTTTATGAAATGGTTTAGTAGGGGCCGGCCCGGTGGCCCAGCGATTAAGGTCGCATGTTCTGCTTTGGTGGCCCAAGGTTCACCGGTTCAGATCCCTAGTGTGGACATGGCACCTCGTGGCCAGCCATGCCGTGGTAGGTGTCCTACATATAAAGTGGAGGAAGATGGGTATGGATGTTAGCTCAGGGCCAGTCTTCCTCAGCAAAAAGAGAAGGATTGACAGCAGATGTTAGCTCAGGGCTAATCTTCTCCAGAAAAAAAAAAGGTTTAGTAAAATAATTGTATATTATAATAAAATAATACCAGCACAATGATTAATCTCAAGGCAAATTTTTTTAAAAAATAAATATTTGCAATCCAATATAAGGTCCTAACACCAGATAATAAACTTCAAATACATGGAAACAGTTAATCATTTAATTGTTCAGTGTTATTATCAGAGATTGACAGGGTGCTTAGGATCAGTGTTTATGAGTGAAGTAAATACCTGATAAAGGTTTTTGAATTAGGATTCATGTCATATACAGTTGCTCATAGAGTCACTGAATGCAATACATGACAATCTGTAAGAGTGTTTATGCTATTTAATTCTGTATAATGTACTAGAAATATTTTTAAATGCATTTTTGAAATGCAATGTCATAAGTACAATCTCCATTTATAAATTCAGTTGTCTACATATAAGGTAAAATCTAATCTGACAAATTTAATCAGAAAATAATCCTATTTTGGAAGATGTTATGTCACAAATTCATATTTTAGTCCAAGTAACCAGCGCTATGCCATCTCTAGGACAATAATTGTAATAGGTTTTAAAAACAAGAAATTGCAAGAGTAATACAATTGAGAGTCTGTTCTTCTTTTGAAAAATAGAAATGATAAAATGAACACTTATGAAGTTTTATATAAGGACCAAATAACTAATTTATTGTGAAGATGTTAAAAAATGTAATAGCTGAAAGATTTAATTGTATAAATATTAATATATATATTTTTCTTACTAAAGGAAATAGAATATATCAAAGTACCTAACTAGTTGAAAACCAATATAAATCTAAATTTTTTTCTCTTTGAAAATATGAGAACCTTTAAATGCCATAAGCTTGGAGATGCCTTATTTGACCTAATAATGTCACAGTTCACAACATAACCATAAATTTTCCTGCCACTATATTGTTTAAATATAATTACTCTGAAATTCAAAGGTGTGCAGAAACTTTAACAAGCATAATCTAATCAAGTTTTGCAATGCTTTGCTAGAACTGACCTTTAAACATGTATTCTAATCAATAATGAAATTTTATTTTGTACTCTATAATAGTACTCTGAATGGCATTATAGAGTAATAAGAAAAAGTGCACTTGAACTATAATCTTTCAAACATCATAATACATTTTTAGATTATATTGTTAATGCAGAGAAGAATATGAAATCTATATGTAAATTACATTTATGATAAAGTAATAAATTTGGGTTGTTACTTAGAATAGAGTTTTAATTTAAATAAATATTTTAAATGTATAGTGTTTTCTAACAGTAATTTTGATGTTCTAGTAGGAAGATCAAACTCAAAATGATCACTTTCAAAATGATAATTCTACTTTTTTTTGACATTTAACTGAATGAAAGAAGCATGATTGAAAGGATGGGATGAAATAGAGAGAAAACTAAGTTTTTAAATTTGTTAGCTCCAATAATATCACAATTTTTTATGTGTAGATAATTTTTTAAATATGGCAATTCAATACAATTAACTATAATTTCAGTCCCTCGAGATAATCACCTTTAATGTGGCGGCATACATATTTTGATTATGTTCTGTTTATATTGGGCCATTTGTTGCTAGAAATGGGATTACTTCCTGACCAGTCCTGTTTTATCTTAATTTTCACAGAGACGGCTTTCCATAAGTCACAACATAATTCTCATCACATTTTCAGTCAGCATTCTCCAATTGGGATTAGACTCTTCCAGGTGGTACTAATGTTTATAAATGTTTTTGAGAATTGCACAGGAATTCCAACAATGCAAAATTTTCTACTACAATTTTATTAGAGATTCCTTGTGTAACTCTACAATAGGTTTTACATTTAGAATTGTCCTTTGTTTCTTTGGATGAGATACAAAACTAACTTCCTGATCATTTGTCATATCTATGGGTCAAAAATATTCCCTCAAACAAAAATTAAGGCAGAATGTGAAGTATGGAGGAACAAATGACACAAGATCCAGATCACAGTGCAATCAGGAGAGCACAATGTAGCATTCATTTTCATTGCCTCATAGTGTCCTATTGTGGGATTTTACCAAATGGACTTTCAGATTCATTTTACTGGATATTTGCATCATTTCAGTTTGGGGCTATTTTGAATAATACTGCTGTAAACAGTCATACATGTCTTTGGGGTCACAAACCTACAAAATTTTGTTAAGTGTATACCTAGGAGAGAATCAATTGGTCTTAGAATTTGTATAATAGTTCAGTTTCAATAGTAATGACAAACATTTTCCCAAAATGTCTGTGTGAATTTAAAGTCCATCGTCAGTGTATGAATTATTTATTTTTGTCCCGTGAACTCAACAGCACTTAATATTGCTGGGCTTAACTTTAGTCATTTTGATTGGTGAATATTACTATTTCATGGTGACTTAAATTGCATTTCTTTAATGATTACAGATGAGCATTTTTTCCTGTGGGTTGGTCTTTTGAAAATTCTCTTTTGTGAAATATTCTTGTCTTTTGCACATTTTTCTAGTAGGTTCTTTGAAAATAAATTATCTCAGTCCTTCATTTGCCTTTACACTCTCTTGATGGCGCTCTTTGATGGAGAGACATTCCTAATCCTACTGATATGCAAGTTATTAATCTTTTCCTTAATGACTTACGCCTTTTGGTCCTCTTGAGGAAATCTTTGCCTACTTAAGGTAGTCAGGATAGTTTCTCATGTTACTTTCTGGAAGCCATATTGTTATATCCTTAATATTTAGTCCTACAAGTAACCTGCAATTGATTTTTGGAATTATCGTGTAATGCCACAAGAGATTATCAAGAGCATAATTTAGGTTATTAGACACCTGTTTCAGATAAACAAATGCCCTCAGAGAAAAACAGCACTGGACCATGTCCCCTTGATGATCTTTGCACAGCAATTTTGTTTACATTGTTAGCTTTTTTGAAGATGTGTCTTATGTTTTCTATAATGTAATTTTTTTCTCAGGAAAATTTGGTCCAAATTACCTACTGCTCTCACCAGAAGTAAATTCTTAGTTTTCTGTTTGTTTGCCTTTAAAACTTTTTTTTTTTATGGACTTTGAATTTATTGGATATTTTTAATTCTTTAATTCATTGCTTTCTTATCAAAGCAATTTTCCAGAGTTCAGTTTTTTTTCTCTTTTCATGATGGCCTCTTCTAGTTTCAAGGTTTAATAGACTATTGACTTTGTTGAAAATATATGTTCGAGGGAAAAAAATCCTTTATATTTCTTTTTGTTAAGATTGTGTTTTAATTGCCATGGATATTCTCACTGGAGTTTCTTTTTCTATGATTCTGTATTTTAGGCCCTATTTAAAACAATGTCAGGAATCTAGATTCTTTGTTTTCTCATTCTTGCATAGGAAGTGATACAGTCTACTCATTGCTTGAAATTTTGTGAGTCGTGTAAGAAATGATGAGTATTTGATTTAATTACCTTATCCTGAGGTAAAACAAAAGCATACATTTATTTTATTTCAAAATCTAGAATGATAAAGTATGTTGGGAATAGATTGGCATAGAAACCCCATAGGAAAAACCTTAACAGAGAATGGGATCTCAGGCCAAAGACTTAATTCTGTTTATTGGAACTGGACGTCCTTTTTCATACCTTGCATAAATAGCATCATTAGAAACTAACTGTGAAAAATTTCGATTTTCCTCATTTAATTATCAATGCTATGCAGTTCAGAACAGAAAAACTGAAAAGATACTCCACTCCTTCAACACTCCATCACCTCATTTATTTTTTACTAGGCAGCATAATTAAGAGTACCCCACTCTCACTTTGCTTTTCCAGTGTTACCTTCATTTCTGGTCCCTGGGGTTTTGAGTTCAAGGGAATTAATTAGGTTTTGCTGGGTACATATTTCTCTTATTTCTCAGTGTTTTTATGTCTTATTCAACAAATTATAATTAGTCATCTCTTCCATTGCTTGCTTTAGAAACGCCATGAGATTTCTTGTCTGTGAATGTTTTCATTTCTGAGTTTCCAGGGCAAATGCAGATTTTTCTCTATAATATTTCTTTCATCATTTCATCATTAATTTGCATATGTAGGTTTAATCCATTACTGCCAAAAAGTTAAATTATTTATGAAAATATGCCTTCACCCTTATATATTCATAAACCCATCTACTCACTATCCTCAGTTACTTGAAATTTGTCTAGACTATGGGACATCATAAAGGGTAATGAAGTTTTCCCTTTGTCATCTTAGATGATTGTTTTTTAATATTTTATATCCAAACTCTTCTATTGTGGGTTAAGGTTACATTCATTACTAATTTAATAAGTAAGTGTGCATGCACATCCATGGAAAGATACAAGAGTAGATTGCTTTAGCAGTCATTCTTTAAACTAACTCTAATATATTTTGTTTTCATTTTTAGGAGTAGTAGACCAATTCTTGCAAATATCTGAAGCACTTCTCCATGTCAGTTCTGGGTTCATTTCTATTTCTTCAACAGTATAAAAATATTATATGAAAATCTTCTGCTCAAATAAAGAACAATGAAGACCAGATTAACTGTGGAAGTATAAAACGCTGTTATTGTATTGATAATCATACCACAGAATTATTGCTCAGATGTTAAAGAAATTTAAGATTAAACTGTGCTCTGTTTAAATCTAAGAGAAAAAGTGACATGCAAAATTTGTATTAAGTAATCTCTCAGATTATATTGTGAGTTTAGCATACTCTTAGAAACAATTCCTTAAAATACCCTCTCAAATATTTAAATCTTTAAAGAATTTTAATTTTGAGGTAGACTATAAAATGTCTTTTTGTTTTTCTAAGAAATCTGTAGCTCATATAATATATTCTAAAATGACATTTCCTTTGTATTGTAGCTCTAATATTATACATATTTTCATTTCCATTATTTTTGGGGGGTATCTGCTAAATTTTTTAAAATAACTCTGATTACAGTGTGGAGGGAAGGAATTTGTGTAATTTTTGTCTTTTAATTTAATTCTTATTTTTGCTCTAAATAGAAGCTTTGAAGACCTGTAACTCTCTTATTCACTATCCTTTACTCAGCACCAGGCACCATGCCTTTTGTATCCTAAGCACTCTTACATTATGTTATTGGGTGAAATAATACATAATAGAATGGATTGATGAGGACAGTTAAGAGGCAGGACTCTTAGAAGAATTAGATTTCTGTCAGAAAAGTTTAGATCTCTGGTCCTTGGGAAATGAAAGCATTTAGTGTCATTGAGAATGGAAACAGAAATTGGAGACAAGTATCCAACAAACGTTACAGAGGTAGAATTAACATAAATAGGTGGCTAATTGGTAACTTCCTATCCATTAGGTCATAGGCTCAGGGTTGACATTTAGTTTTCTAGTCAGGATAAAATTAAGACAGTTGTATCTCCTTTTCTCTTTATCTCTCCAGATAATATTCTTAATAATCATGCAATACTATCTGGAACAACGGTGAGGCCATTGATTTGAAACGGTGATTACAAAAAGAAGTTTGTTTCTAGTGGAATAAAAATAATTGGTCTTGATAAGAATATATTGAATTTGAATCACCTGCATCATATCTTCGGGGAGATTCCCTCTCAGGTGTTGAAAAGACATAAAGGACACCTTTAAGTTGAAATTAATCTTCATTAGAAGCATTATCTGAAGTTGCAGGAATAGAAGAGATCACTCAGAGAGAAAGAGAAACAAGAGAAGACTGGACACAGAGCTCTACCATTTATTCATGCAGCTATAAACTTTTTAATGGAATAACTGCAATATAGTTAACACTGTATTAGTAGCCAGATATTAAAAGATGATTAAATCATAGTTCTTACCCTCACAAACTTATGTATGGTGAGGGAAACATAAAATTAATATAGTCTTAAAGGATCTATTAAAGTCAGAGTCCAAGTGTATTGTTTATGTTACAAAAACATTTGCTTAGCAAATCCATAAAATGTTTATATAGAAGAGTTAGCAATCTTTTTCTTTAAAGAACCAGTTGGTAAATATTTTTGTTTCCAGACCATATGGTCTCCATTTCAATATTCGTCTCTACCAGTGCAGCATCAAAGCATCCAGAGACAACAAGTAAAGGAATGGTTGTTACCCTGTTCCTATAAAACTTTATTTACAAAAACTAGAAATGAGATTGATTTAGCTGATAGGCCAACCTCAAATGTAGGAGTTGATGAGTGGACTGCATCTGAAAGAATCACTAGGAATTTCCCAAGCATATAAAGATAAGAGCAAGTACAGTATTCTTTTTTTCCTCTATTCTAGTAAATCCCATGATAATAAAGACTTTTTTAATTCATTGCTCTATCTTCAAGGAAAAGAAAAATGCTTTACACAGAATAGATGCTCAATAAATATTTGTTAAAGAAAAATGCATTTCTCATAATAAACAGTGAATATTTGTTAAGTAAATAAACATTTTCCCTTTGGGGTTGATGTTTTTCCCTGGCAATCAATAGTATTTGCAGAAGATTTCTATTAGCTTACTCTTCACATTTTTGATCAAGAATAGGCATTGAATTTTATCAAATATCTCTTCCACATCTATTGAGAAATCACTTTCTTTATCTTTTAAAGTCCTGAGGTAAACCATTCTTCTATTCTTTAAATTAATTCTTCTTAAGCATATATGCTGGTTGATGCTACCTTGGCTCTACTCCCAACAAAAAGCAGGAGTCTATGCCCTACCCCTTGAGTAAGGGAGGCTTGTAAAAGCTTTTATCAATAGAGTATAGCAGAAGTGCCACTGTGAGATCTCCAAGATTAGGTCATAAAAGGCCATGTGGCTTCTGTCTTGGCTGCAGGTACTTTACTTTTGGACTCCTGAGTTACAGTGTGAGAAGTTCAAACACACTAAGATCATTTTGTGGGACAAGCCATGTGGAGGTGCTCCAATGGACAGTTTCAGCAATACTGAAGCTGACCGCATCAATGGCAACCAAGTGAATAAGTCATCTTGCATGGCCAGCCCCATTGGGACTTCAGATGACAATAGCCCCAGAAGACACTCAGTTACAACCATATGACAGACCCAAGAGAGTACTACTTAGGCAAGCTCTTCCTGAGATTCTGACCCACAAAATTAAGAACAAAATAAAGGTGATACTTTAAGTCACTAAAGTTTTGGTATAATAAGTTTTATAGCAATAGTGAGTGAATGAGAATGGTATATTATCTTTCAATATACTATTATATTTCGTTTGAGTTATACTGGTAAACCTTATTCATTTATATTTCTGATTTTCCCCAGTTTTATGTTCATGGACTAAAGACCAACTCTTCTCACCAGTCATTTTCCCATGTCTCTTACATTAAAAAAAAAAAAAGGCCTCCATATTGCTCCTCAAGTCTTGATTTTAGCAAATAACCCTAATTCTATTTCTTCCAAGTTAAAAACAAAACAAAACTCCTTTTTGATTCCACTTCCCCTTTTCTTATTTAGTATTTTTCTTCTTCCACTTAGAGCAAAACTTCTTGAAAGAACCATTTATATTGCTGTCTCAAATTGCTCTCCTTTCATTCTTTTTTAAACCTATTTCAATCAAACTTTCACCCCACCTGCCCTAGTAAAAGTCAAAAATCACCTCCATGGAGTTAAATACAAAAGGCAATCCTCAGTTCTCACCTTTATTAACCTATGGGTAGACATACAAAAAAAAAGAAAAATCACTCTACCTTAGCTGAAACACTTCTTTATTGGCCCCAGGATACCACATACTCCGAGTTCTCCTCTTTCATCTCCAGCTCTTTATTACTATCCTTTGCTGGATTATTTTGATCTCTCCAACCTCTAAGCTTTAGAACAGTGAAGGGAGGATTTACTTTTCTATTTTACAGCTGCACTAATTTCCTTGTATATTTCACTTACTCTCATTGTTTTAAAGATCATCTATATCCTGATGACTCTAAAATTTACATCTCTCTCCCAATTCTCTTCAATTCCCAATTTATATGTCTTAACAATGAGCTAAAAATGTCTAACTGGATATCTAATTGGGATATTAAATTTATCATGGTTTGAGCATGAGCTCCAAGTATTCCCCATGTTATGCTTCTCCAAGCGACTTTTCCATTGCTATAAATGGCAACTCCATTCTTCCAGCTGCTCCAGCCAAAAAACTTAAATTTTAAGTTTTCTTAATTCTTTCTTTTTCTTCTTCTTCTCCCCAAAACCCCCCAGTACACAGTTATGATGGTTTTCTTAATTCTTAAATTCTTTCTTAAATTCTTAAGTTCTTTCTCTCGAAAGAAATTCAACATGTCAAGAATTTCATTGAATATACCTCCAAAATATAAAGAAAATAGCAATGTCATCTAGTTCAAACCATCATCATATTTTGCCTAGAATCTTGTAATAGCTTTTTAAATAGTATTCCTACTTCTGCCCTAGGGCACCTTTAGTTTATTTTCAACCATTAGCCAGAAGAAAAATCTGTTAAAATATTAAATATGACTCACATCCTGTCATTCTTCTCTACATAGTGCTCACTAATATAATGGCCAAAATCTTAACGATGACTCTTAAGGATATATGTGATTTGACTTCCTGCTTCCTCACCCCCAACTCAATCTATTTCTCTGACATCATCTTCTACTAAATTGTTTATCTTGTTCTTTATGCTCCAACCACACTGGCCTCTTTACTGTATCTTGAACTGTCGTAGTAACTCAATAGCTGCCGTTCATCCTGCCTGAAATCTTCCTCTCCCAGAACATTGTTCCCTTACCTCCTTTGCCTTTTAGTCAAGCAATCTATTTTCAGAGAGTTCTTTCATGTCATGACTAAGTTTGCAATTTTTCCTAGCCCTCTCCAATATTTTCTAGCCTCTTCTCTGCTTCATTTTTCTCCCGAGAATATGTAATTATTTTATTTATATTTTTGCTACTTCTCTCCCCTTAAGGTAGTGAGAATATAGTTTTTGCACATTTTGTGTACTATATTTTCCCAATGCTTAAATTTTTTTCAACGTCAAAAGCAATCAATATTCACTGAGTAAATATGGAATTATTATCTCATATATTTTCATATATTATACTAGATCTTTTTGTGAATTAATACTTGCTGTAAATTTCATGAACAGAATATCAATAATGATTCAGTTTACTGGTTTATTTCTTTTTGCTTTTTTTCTTTTATTACAGGATAGCCTCCTTCTTATATTTATTCATTTAGTATTGTTTTATTGGATTACTTATCATTTTTGTTAAATACAATATATTATTGGTGAACATTTTGAAGTTTTGAAAGTTCAAAGATATTTTTATCTTGCTTTGATTTTTGAAAGACAGAATATAGAATTCCATTTTAAAAATTTTTTTCATTAACATTTAAGTTGAAATTGCAAAAATAAAAAGTATTGATGATTAGGAAGTAGAATTAGCTGGACTTTGTTTTAACATTCATAGTGAAACTATCTTTTTGTTCTGTCAACTTCTTGTCCCTCTGGAAGTCATAAGTCACCAGAGCCATGCTCCACATTTCTCTGTTGTAGAAATGTCTCCTCTGGAGGCCTCCAGATACAGGTCTTGAGTTTATTTTAGAGGTTACCATTCTTAAATTTAGTTTGAGGGGAAAAATCGGCCCTGGGACCAGAGTCCTAGAAGCTATTTTCAGTAATTTAATTAATTATCCTCTTCCTCCACTTTCTCTTACTCCAACTCTATTTCCTATTATTGAAGGATGTTTTTCTAGGTGTCATTAGAAAAAGTCACTTTTTATGTGACTTCTATTTGGCTCACCTGGTTTTTCAAGCTTTGTAATTGTTGAGATTAACATTAATCCTGCCCTCAACTTATTTTGTATTTTACAGAAATTTATCAATGCTTTTGCCCATTCTTTAAACACTATCTAACCCTGTGGAATGATTGACTGTGTATTTTTATATTTATTTTTTCTCTAATTTTATTTTGTTTGAGAAAGGAGGATAAGCTTGGTCTGGAGGTTAATCCCATGTCACATTTGTCTTTTGATCATACAACTTTTTTTTTTTTTACAGATTTTTTGAGATACAATTGATACACATAAATACTGCACATATGTATGATGTGTAATTTGATTCGTTTAGACATATGCATATACCTGTGATTACCCTCACCACAATCTAGACAATGAACATATCCCTCACCTCCAAAAGTTTCCGCATGTCCCTTGTTTTTGTTTGTGTGCCTGTTTGTTTGTTTTGTGATAAGAATACAAACATGAGATCTACCATCTTGACAAATTTTTAAGTGCCCAATACCATATTGTCCAATTATAGGCATTATGTTGTACAGCAGATCTCTAGAATTTATTCATCTTATATAACTGTAACCTTATACCCATTGACTTTTAATTTAGCTGTTTAGGGTTTTGTACCAGGTATCAGTAAAGGCCACAGAAGAGGAAGAGCAAACTATTAGGGTGTACCAACTTAAAGAGCAAACAGGTGAAGAGAAGTCTGTAAGGGATGTATAAAATAAAAATCAACATGGAAAAGCTAGAAAAATTACATTTCAAGAGTAATATCACTGTTAAATATCTCTGAAAGTTAGGAAATATGTAACAATATGTTATAGAGCTTGGATAAAACCAAGAAGAGGCTATAAAAGTTGGTTTCAATAAGCATTTGTAGGGGCTGACCCAGTGGTATAGTGGTTAAGTTCATGCGCTCGGCTTCAGCGGCCTAGGGTCAGGAAGGTTCAGATCCCTTGTGCAGACCTATCACTGCTCATCAAGCCACGCTGTGGTGGCATCATACATAAAGTAGAGGAAGATGGGCACAGATGTTAACTCAGGGCCCATCTTCCTCAAGTGAAAAGAGGAAGATTGGCCACAGATGTTAGCTCAGGGCCAATCTTCCTCACAAAAATAAATAAGCATTTGTGTCTGTGAAGACATCCTGCATGTACTACATGACATTTTAAATAAGTTAGTAATAAGGAAACTAAAATAGTGTTTTGAGTTGGTAGCATAGCACATCATAAGATTTAAGGAAATTTTTTTGTTGCTACAACTGCTGCTATTTTTAAAGGCTAGGAAGGCTTGTAGGTACTTGAAAATTGTGTATAAGGATAGAGTGGAGAGAAAGAAATTTAAACATTAAGGGAAAGAAGATGGCTAATTGAAAATGTTTACAAGGCCATCATTAAAACTGTTCATTTGGTAAAGTCTAGGGTATTTCTTCCTCGGAGATCTCCATGACAAAAGATAGGTTGTGAAGGTAGTCCCAGTGGATGACAGATATATGACCTTGGATTTAGGAGCAATGACCAGTGGCTGAGAGTAAAAAGTGAAGGTTGAATGCAATGCCATGTATGGTTCATTACAACTTTAGGATTCTGTGAGTAAGGGGATACTGGGATTAGAGTTGCTTGTTAGAAAACGGACATTGTCAGCTGTGAAGAGGTTGAATTTTAAGAGTCCAGGCAAGATCAGGAAGACTGAATGAAGAAGTTCTTAGAGTTGTCCTGATAAAAGTTAAAGAGGGCCTTAACTAGGGCAGTGGAAAGGAGATGAAAGCTAATAGTTTACTGTCTGGATAATTTTTTGTTTTAGATTTTTCATTCAGTTACTTTCAATAAGTACTGTCCTTAAAATTCAAGAGGAATATAATAATCAGAGAGTGTTCTTTTTTTAAAATTTCTAGTTCCAAGCTATATTAGTCTGCTCATGCTACCGTTAAAAAATACCATAGACTGGGTGGTTGAAACAACAGAAATTTGTTTCTCACAGTTCTCAAGGTTGGGAAATCCAGGATCAAGCTGCTGGCCCTGTAGATTTCATTCTAAAGCTTCTTCTTTTGGCTTCTAGGCAGCAACCATCTCGCTGTGTGATCACATAACCTCTTTGTCAACCTGAAGAGAAAGACATGTCTCTCTCTCTTCCTCTTCTAATAAAGCTACCAGTTCTATCTGACTAGGGCCCTATCCTTAAGACCCCATTTAACCTTAATTACCTCCTAAAAACTCCATCTCCAAATACAGTCACCGTGGTTAGAGCTTCAATATAACCAATGTTGTGTCCCCAATTGGGGGGAGGGGGGACTCAACTCAGACCGTAGCACCTGCTTTAATGTATTTTGTCCTATTCAGATTTTACTCTTAAATGTATTATTGCTATCACTCTTTTTCTGCCAACAATACCTAGCTCATTGTTCTTTTTCCACTCCAATCTCCTGTCGAATCTGTACACCAAGTTTTGGCCCATTTTTCCAATTTTATACTATGCTGGGCATATAACACGTTACAAAATGCCGCTAGAAAAATATCACACAATTAAAGACACCCTTATAAATTCAAGAATTCCAACCATTATATATGGTCCATACAATTCTAGGTTTTCCTATGAATGGTAAGCAAGATGATATTTCTTTCAAATATGCCCACATCTGAATTCACCTTCATGAGGAAGGAAAGATAACTCTGGAGGCAGAGACTCAAGATGTGGAGTCATAAATAGGATTATACACAGACCTTGAAACCTAAGGTTCTTATCCTGGCTGGATTTTGAAATTGAACGTTTTTTTCCCTTCCATTGTCTCCTTTTTAAACTGGGAATATCTAGAACTGGGATCCTATGCTTGTCCCACTATTGTATTTCTGGAGTAAATAGTAACTTGTTTTCTTGTGTCACAGGTCCACACATGGAGAAGATTTTGCCCCAGGATGGATCATACCCAAAGTCTCACCCATACGTGATTTTGACAATATAGACAATGAGACTTGGGTGTTTTGAATGGATGCTACAAGGGATTGAGGCTTTAGGGATGTTAAGATTGGGTAAAGGCTTTTTGCATGTGGGATGGAGATGAATCTTGGGAGACCAGAGGATGGACTGTGGTAGGCAGAAAAATTATCTCCCCCAGCCTCCTAACATGTTCGTCTTCTAATACCTGGAACCTATGAATATAACTTACATGATGAAAGAGACTTTGTAGATCTTTAATTAAAGATCTTGAGATGGATAAATTATCTTGGATTATCTGAGTAGGCCCAATATAATGGCAAGAGTCCTAATAAATGAAAGAAGAAGGCAGGAGAGCAAACAGGCAATGTGATTACGGAAGCACCCATCAGGGTGATTTGATTGTGGAAAGGAGACTAAGCCAAGAAAAGAGGGTAATCTCTAGACACTGGAAAAGGCAAATAAATTTAGTCTCTCCTTGAGTCTCCCGAAGGAATGCAGTTCTGCCAACATCTTGATTTTAGCCTAAGGAGATGAATTTTGGACTTCTGACTCTCAGAACTGTAAAGTAATAAATTTATGTTGTTTTGAGCCACTAAATTGGTGGTAATTTGATATCGCGTCAATAAGAAACTAAGACAATAGTCAGACCTCTCACCCTTTCATCAAAAGGACTCGTTAAACCATCTCCCTTTTCCTCAAACATCTCACCTTGTCACCTTCTTTCTCACCCTCAGCACAAATCTTTACTTCCTAAGTTATAAACACGATAATTATCCAGAAAATTCTTCACTATGCTTCAAGTAACCCTGTCTTCATATGTAATTTTAATATAGAAATGATATACAAGTTTTATATACATTTTATTAATGAAAATGAAGGAAAGTGTCCTCTTTAAAGAGTTAATATAGATATAGAATTAATACAAGTCAATGGAAATATAAGAATCTCCCAGTCTTGAGACAACACAAACTGGAGGACATTAGTGGTACTAATACACACAAACACACATACACACAAGTAATGTGGAAGGAAAAGTTGGTTTTAGGGTTAATATGATTACCACTTTTGGACACACTATGTAACTATTATCCCTGACTATCATATTTGCAATACTCAAAAACTGGAGGGAGTCAGAGTTAAGAGTAATCTAATCCAACTATCCTTTTTTTTTTTTGAATGTAAGAAACATAATCTATGAAAATTAAGAGACTTGATACAGGTCAATATTCATGTAAGTGATAAATCCAGGGCTAAATTTTAAATCATCTTACAATAATTAATTTTGCTTAATTCTAGTGCCTTTCTAATGTTGCTCTATTTAGAATACTTTTTTTTTCCTGGACTATCTCTAAAAATCCAATCAAAGTAATGTATTAACCTCCTTAGCTAGTTTAATTTCTATTCAGAAATGACATTTTACACTTTGTTCTGTATTGTCAGGGGCTGCTGTACAAAACATTATTATGAATTTAGTTCATTAGGAAATTATATATTATTTACTCTTTATATAGAAGATTTTTGTCACTGCAATTTTAAAAGTCAGATAACCTATCATTACTCTCTACACACTGCCAACAATGATGGTCATAACCTTTGCTTCTTTACAACAACTATAATTTTGTGACATGATGTTATACTCTCTCTATTGTTAATTTGAGCCTTTCAGTATCAATAACCAACTAAATATACATCTCAGACTACATACTAATAGCCATACAATCTTTGGACTATTAGCTTTTATAGTCTTTGTTTGGTCTCACATGCTAATAGTGCATAAGTATCTGTAACTCTATATTTACGTTATAAAGTTTGTGTTTATACCTAAAAGTAGAAGCCAAGCTGATTTCCTGGTCTGAGCAGCATATTTTCAAGTCCCATGTCTGACCGGGCAAGGGAAACAAAAGAAAAAATGAACAAATGGGACTACATCAAACTAAAAATTTCTGCACAGCAAAGGAAACCATCAACAAAACGAAAAGACAACCTAACAATTGGGAGAAGATATTTGCAAACCACATATCAGATAAGGGGTTAATATCCAAAATATACAAAGAACTCATACAGCTCAACAACAAAAAAACCAACAATCCAATTAGAAAATGGACAAAAGATCTGAACAGAGATTTCTCCAAAGAAGATATACAGATGGCCAACAGGCATATGAAAAGATGCTCAACATCATTAGCTATCAGGGAAATGCAAATCAAAACTACAATGAGGTATCACCTCACTCCGGTCAGAATGGCTATAATTAACAAGACAGGAAACAACAAATGTTGGAGAGGGTGTGGAGAGAAGGGAACCCTGTTCACTGCTGGTGGCAGTGCAAACTGGTGCAGCCTCTATGGAAAGCAGTTTGGAGTATCCTCAGAAAATTAAGGATAGATCTACCATATGATCCAGCTATTCCACTGCTGGGTATTTATCCAAAGAACTTGAAAACACAAAGGCATAAACATACTTGCACCCCTTTGTTCATTGCGGCATTATACACAATAGCCAAGACTTGGAAGCAACCTAGGTGCCCATCAAGGGACGAATGGATAAAGAAGATGTGGTATTTATACACAATGGACTACTACTCAGCCATAAGAAATGACGAAATCCGGCCATTTGTGACAACATGGATGGAACTTGAGGGTATTATGCTGAGTGAAATAAGTCAGAGGGAGAAAGTCAAATACCATATGATCTCACTCATAAGTAGAAGATAAAAACGACAAAAAAAAAAAAACACATAGCATTGGAGATTGGACTGGTGGTTACCATTGGGGAAGGGGGGAGGGGGTGGGCAAAAGGGGTGATTAGGGTCACATGTGAGGGGATGCACAATAATTAGTGTTCGGGTGGTGAACATGATGTAATGTATACAGAATTCAAAATATGATGTACATCCGAAAAAAATTAAAATTAAAAAAAAGAGATAACATTATAGCTAAAAACTATGCAATTAACTTTATTCCACCTCCTTAAATATATACATTCACATGATTATGAAAAAAAATTTCAATTTAAGTCAGTAAAAAAATACCACTTGTAGACTAAACCAAAATTAGGTGGAATGCATAATGCATCCAGGCTTTTTTCCTGAATAGTTCCAATTTCATACATACTATTTTATATCTCTGTAATTCATTAAAATTTCCCAACATCCTCATGTTGTAGCATTCCAGCTACAGAGACTTGTGCTGGATCCTTTGATGTCAGAGATTCTTTTACACACCAGAGGAAAACTTTTATTAATATCTGTTCAATACCCAAAAACCTACGTCTAATTAAACTGTTGACAAGTGCTTTGCTTGAACTTTTAATTATTTATTATAAATTGATTAATAAAATCAATATACTGGAATAATAGAAATGGCAATCCAAATGGACTTTTTCAGACACCAGAAGACGCAGATTATTTGTATGTGAACACAATTATTAAAGTGTTATTAATGCTTTTGAGTTAAGACTATCTGCACAAATGCTTACAAAAAGTTAACTGTTCTTCTTATCATCCACCTTACTGTAGTTGCCACTTTTGTAGTCTCTAATATTTAGGTAAAATTAGGTAAGTGTCAGTTTTTTCTTTACTTTGTCTCCTTTGTAACCTGGATCATGTGGCATGGTCAAGTCTCATTAGGCTGATTCCCCTCAGACAACAAACTTTACTTATATAATAGAAACTTTAGATAGCTGTCTTACATATAGATTTTAATTTTTTTTAAATGTTGGCTTTTCCATAAGGTAGGTGTGTCTTAACTTTTATATGGCCAATAATACCTCGCATGTAGTCTTGTGATTAGATGATAGAACTGATTTATTAGCATTGTTAAAAATGTATGTTTTTCTCATTACTATTTTATAATAATTAGTAAGGACTATTATAATTAGAAGAGGTTTAATTTCCTATGAGATGAGAAATTGTGCTGCCTATTAACCCTCGTCTTTTAGAATATTGTCTAATTTATCATTTAAATGTACTATTAGACCCTCTTTCTAATTAGTTTTTGTGTAACATCCACCAACATAATTCAGATGATAGACGCCCCTTCCATCCCCTTATTTTATATGAGACCACTACAGTTCACAAGTGTTTTATACTCTTTGAATAGTTCCTGATTTTGGACTCTTTCAATACACAAATTTTTCTTCAATCTTTTATGATCTCATAGATATTAACTGTCATGTACCTATACTTCCAACCAGATACATACTTGAAAAAAATGCAAAATCCATAAACCGACAATCTCTTAATTATTAAAACCATAAAAATATATCACACTTACTTTGTAGCTTTTTTCTTTACAATATATGTTAATCTTTTTTACGATATCAGTTATTATTATGTACTCATGCTATTTTACAAATTTACTTTATTATGATAATTCTTTATTATATTGTTGATGCAGTTGTTATTTGCTTTAGATAAAATAGTCATAGCCTCACTAGAGGATGATCCCTTAACTAGCTTCTTTGTTATTTTGCAAATAATCATGTTGCTACTGAAAGCATAACGATTAAGAGCCAGAGACAGAATTCCAATCTTATACCTGCTAGCTATGTAACCTCAGGCAACTTATTTAACCTCTTTGTGCTTATCTGTAAAATGGAGAAAATAATGGTTCCAACTTTAGAATGCTGTGGTGAGGATTAAAGAAGTTAATGCTTACATATCAAACATTTAATAACTGGTAGCTACCACCACTACAGTTTTGTTGTTGCTATTATTATTGCTATTATCAACGTATTATTATTAGACACTAGAGAATATTCCAGAAACACATTTATTTTTTCCTATTCAAATAAGTGCTGCCAACTATTCTCCAAGCATATCAGATTACTTTCAGTGTTAATTTCTTAGTAGACCCCAAAATCCAGGCCTAGGAGGGCATAGGAGAGATGTGGCCAAGAGTGCTCCTGCAGATGCTGAGTCAGCCTTGTCATGAAAACAACTAGAAAAATATCTCTTATTTAGAGTTATGGCATTTTATTAACCCTTTCAATATAATTTTATGGCAATGCCTTCTAATGTTTTAAATAGCTTTTGAGATATAATTCACTCATTTAAAGTGTACAATTCAATAGATTTTAGTACATTCACGGAGTTGTGCACCATCAACACTGTCCATGTTAAACATATTCATCACCCCAAGAAGAAATTCCATACCTATTAATAGTCACTTTTAACACCCTGCCCAGCCCTAGACAACCACAAAGCTACTTTATGTTTCTATAGATTTATCTATTTTGCACTCTTCATATATATAGAATCATACAAAATAGGGCTGGCTTAGTTTACTGAGCACAGTGTTGTCAAGGTTCATCCATGTTGCAGTAGTTTTTATTAATTTATTCCTATTTTTTTGCTGAACGCTATTCCATTGTATGCATATACCACATTTCATTTTTCCATTTATCAGATGATGGACATTTAGGTGTTTACACTTTTTTGGTTATTAGGAATAACGTTGCTATGAACATCCATGCACAATTTTTTTGGATATGATTTTTCTCTTGTGTATATACCTGAATCACATGGTACTTCTATGTTTAGCATTTTGAGAAATTTCCAAAGTGGTTGCATTTTACATTCCCATCAACAATATATGAGAATTCCAATTTCTCTACATCCTCTCAAACACTTATTTTCTTTTTTATTATATCTCTCCAGCTGCATGCAAAATGGCAAATCATTGTGATTTTGAATTGCACATCCCTAAAGTATAATGATGTTGACCATCTATTCATGTGCTGTTGGCAACACTTATATATTTCTTTTGAGAAATATTTATTCAAATCCTTTGCCTATTTTAAAAATTGGGTTATCTTTTTCCTACTGAGCTGTAAGAGTTCTGTATACAAGTTCTTTATCAGATATGATTGGCAAATATCCTATTCTATGTTTCACCTTTCCATTTATTAGTGGTGTCCTTTGAAGCAAAAATATTTTTAACTTTGAGGAAGTCCATTTTACCTATATTTTTCTTTTGTCACTTTTTGGATGTCATATCTAAGAAACCATTGCCTACACCAAGGTCATGCAGATGGACCACTATATTCTCTTAAAAATTTCTATAGATTTTCCTCTTGCATTTAGATATATGATTTATATTGAATTAATTTTTGTATATGGCTTGAGATGAAACTCAAACGATTTTTTTTTTTTTTTTTTGCATGTGGACATACAATTGTTCTAGCACCCTTTGATGAAAAGTTTATTGTTTCTTCTTTGGATTGTCTAAACACACTTGTTGAAAATCTATTGACCATAAATATTAAGTAGTTACTTTTGAACTCTCATTTCTGTTGCATTGACCTATATGTCTGTCCTTAAGCCAGTGCCACACGTTCTTGATTACTGTAGCTTTGTAGTAAATTTTGAAATGGGAAACTGGAATTCTTCCATAGTTATTCTTTTTCAAGATCGTTTTTAGCTGTTTTGAGTCTCCTACATTTCCTTATGAATTTTCCAATAGGCTTGTAACTTGTTGCAAAATATCCAGCTGGGATTTTGATAGGGATGGTATTGATCCTAATTTTCATATAGTTGATGATTTCATCAACAGGTAAGCTTTTGTCCTACAGTGACATATATCAGGCTTCCTTTTACCCATTAATGTATCAGTCTCACTATTTGATTATTCTCTGGAACAATAACAATCCAGCAATATTTTGTAATGGCCTGTGCAAATTACATTTTCTAATGACAGACATGTAGGTAGAGAGTGATCTACCAACTAAAAGACTCTTTCAATATATTCTTTTATTTTCACAGAAACATATCCTCATTGATAAAAACAAAACAAAAATCCCTCAACAACCAGAGGTGATAAACTTTGGAGTAGAGATAAATATCAGTTCAGTGAATTTTATCATTTTTTTTTGAGGAAGATTATCCCTGAGCTAACTATTACCAATCCTCCTCTTTTCCCTGAGGAACACTGGCCCTGAGCTAACATCCACGCCCATCTTCCTCTACTTTGTATGTGGGACACCTGCCACAGCATGGCTTGATGAACAATGCGTAGATCTGCACACAAGATCCAAACTGGCAAACCCCAGGCTGCCAAAGCAGAACGTGCAAACTTAATCACTGCACCACTGGGCCAGCCCCAGTTCGGTGAATTTAAAATAGCTTTTAGGATCTTGGTATTTAATGTAGAGGAGCAAAAGATAAATTATTTTAAAAAAAAAAAACCAGTTAAAAGACATAGAAAATTTTTAAAATTATTTCATTGAGGTCGTAGTGTTTTGTAACATTGTGCAATTTCAGGTGTATGTTGTTATATATCAGTTTCTGTGTAGACTGCATTCTTCTCACCCCCCAATAGTCTAGTTTTTATCCATCACCATACAAATGTGCCCCTTTACCCCATTCACCCTCCCCTTCACCCACTTCCACTCTGATAATGACTAATCTGTTCTCCTTATCCATGTGTTTGTTTATCTTCCACATATGAGTGAAATCATACAGTGTTTGTCTTTCTGTGTCTGGCTTATTTTGCTTAGCATAATACCCTCAAGGTCCATCCATTTTGTTGCAAATGACATGAATTGGTCTTGTTTTTGGCTGAGTAGTATTCCATTGTATGCATATACCACATCTTCTTTATCCATTCATTGGTTCCTGGGCACCTAGGTTGCTCCCACATCTTGGCTATTGTGAATAATGCTGCGATGAACATAAGGATGCATAAATCTCTTTGAATTGTTGATTTCATGTCCTTGGGATAAATACCCAGTACTGGGATAGCTGAATCATGTGGTATTTCTATTTTTAATTTTTTGAGAAATCTCCATTCTGTCTTCCATAGTTGCTGTATCAATTTGTAATCTCACCAGCAGTGGATGAGGATTTCCTTTTCTCCACATCCCCTCCAAAATTTGTCATTTTTTTGTCTTGCTAATTATAGCCATTCTGACAACTGTAAGGTGATACCTCACTGTAGTTTTGATTTGCATTTCCCTAATAATTAATCATGTTGAACATCTCTTCATGTGCCTGTTGGCCATCTGTATATCTTCCTTGGAAAAATATCTGTTCATATCGTCTGCCCATTATTTGATCAAGTTGTTTATTTGTTGTTTAGTTGATCTTTGATAAAGGAGCCAAGAACATACAATGGAGAAAAGAAAGGCTCTTCAATAAATGGTGTTGGGAAAATTGGACAACCACACGCAAAAGAATGAAAGCAGACCATTATCTTACACCATACACAAAAATTAACTCAAAATTGCTTATAAAGACTTGTATATAAGACTTGAAACCATAAAACTCCTAGAAGAAAATATAGGCAGTATACTCTTTGACATTGGTCTTATCAGTGTCTTTTTTAATACCATGTCTACTCAGGCAAGGGAAACAAAAGAAAAAAATTAACAAATGGGACTACATCAGACTAAAAAGCTTCTGCAAGGCAAAGGAAACCATGAACAAAATGAAAAAAGAACCCACCAACTAGGAGAAAATATTTTCAAATCATATATCCAACAAGGAATCAATTTCTGAAATACATAAGCAAAATTTTTAATCTCTGGCATTTTGCTAATAGAAGTTACAGAAGAATAAAGTGGAAAAAATGATGGCAAGGAATCATTTAAAGCTACCATTGGTGATATTTTCTGGATTTAAGAGAGAAGTCAATTCTCAATACAAATGTGCACTCTGCATCTAGAGCAGAATTCTTAAATTAAATTGAATCTCAACATGCCTTCAATATTTCAAAGTAAAGTCATGTCCCTGTACTAAAGAAGGAATTATAAACATATGGACTTAATTTCAATCTATTCCAATATTTTGTTGGAAGTATTGCAGAAAGCTTTTTTTTTTTAAACATAGACCCAAGAATTGGGTAAAGCAGAGAGGAGAAATAGCAAGAAAATTTGGTAGCTGAGGAGATACATAAATGGCATAAGTAAGTGATTTAGCAGATGCAAAGAAAGTGAATCCCAGAACAGGGCTAAGAAAGTCAAGAACTACCCCATTTAAAATGTAGAATTCTCAAAAGTCTAAAGAATTTGTGGTACTATGTACCTTATTTAAAATCGCTAACATCAGAGCAGCATTAACTAAATAATGTAACCTTCTAGCATAACTTATCTTTTATTAAGTCAAAAATAAAATGTAGCAGGGCTCGCCCAGTGGTGCAGCAGTTAAGTTTGTATATTCCGCTTCAGCAGCCTGGGATTCGCTGATTCAGATCCCAGGTGCAGACTTACACACCACTTGGCAAGCCATACTGTGGCAGGCATCCCACATATAAAGTAGAGGAAGATGTGCATGGATGTTAGCTCAGGGCCAGTCTTCCTCAGCAAAAAGAGTAGAATTGGTGGCAGATGTTAGCTCAGGGCTAATCTTCCTCAAAAAAATAATTAAATAAAATGTAGCCTTTAAAAGACCAAGAAAATGTACGAAAATGAACCAATGGGAGACCGTGGAAGGACATTACCAGAAAAAGCAACAAGTATAATAGAGGGTGTCATCAAAAATTAAATGATGCAAAAGCAAACTACAGTTTTCGGATAAGAAAATCTGGGTTAAAGTTATGTTATTAAGTAGCCAATTCACCTAAGTTACCACTTTTAAAATTGGTGGTAATAATAAAGTACTTTTGAGATTCAAATTAGTTATACATGTAGATGTGGTTTATGTTTGTTATTACTATTTTTAGGAATATTTAACAAGGTTTAGTTGTCAAAAAAAAAAAAAGGAAACATCTGTTACTCAATAACATGTCTGAAATTATAATTCCTAAAAAGTTATCTTATCACAGGTAGAATTCTTACATTCTGAGTAATGGGAATAGGTTGCGTTAGTTCATGTCATAACTGGACATGTGGCAGCAATAGAAAATGGAGTAAGATAGTCACGGTTATTTTGTACTTGCAACTTCCAAAGGAAGCAAATATTTATTTTGCATTTACTATCAATTTTGAAGAGTACATTTTGTTATCCAAATGTCACAACTCTTGAAAATATTTTTAAAAATATTACAATCAAATTACATTGAGTTTTATATAACGTTATCATAATCTCAAAATATTTTTATTATTATATAAGCATCTTATTTTCTTTAATGAGCATTTGGGGCAAAATATTGAATTATATTAATAAATAATTATTATAACTACAGCTGAGGAATATAGACAGTATTCACATATCGTTGTATTTCCTTTCATTTTTTTCTACAGAAATTTTTATCTTTTTCAGGTTGCTAACCATACTGTTGAAGTAGTTCTTTATCCTATATATCCTAGGAACTTTTCATATTATTACACATTTATTTCCCTTGTAGTTGGATATAAGTACTATTTTGAGATGTTTTAAAATCTGTGATTTTTTCTATCTTTTTAAGGAAAATTAGTTAGAACATCATGTTTTAACTTGAAATTCCAAATAAATACTCCTGATTATCATAGTTGAAATGAAAAGTGGCTTTTAAAATATGAACTTCAAAGTATAAAGAATCATCATTCAAATTTTTAAAAATTGTTTATAACTGCCTTAATTGGTATATTATCACCAACTAACAAGTATACCTTATGCTTAAATAAGTATAAAGCTTACCTAATTTTCCAAGCAAAATTAAATTAACATACCATAGTTGTGGTTTTAACTCTGATTTATCAAAGGGATCACTCACTTGTTATAACAATAATAAATTCAATTTTGAGCACACGCTTTAAAATTCATGTTTCATATCATGGTTCGTCAAATGATGTGATTTTAATAATGTGATTCTGGAATCTACCATTATCAAGAACTGATCACTTGAGAATTTTTGTCACCTGGATGATCTTATTTTAGTTGTAGTTGACAGCACCAGAAGCCTATTTTTAGAGCAGAGACCTAATCCTCAACAGTGGACATCTAGAGTAAGAATGAAAAATGGCTGAGATCACCCATAAAACAGCCTTATGTTGTTCATGAGACAGTGAGTTAAAATGGTAGTGTAAGCCTTGAGGGTAATGTTGTAGACATCAATCTTAAAGTATGTTCTGCTTATAATAAATATTGACTGCAGCATAGATCGGTCTTTCCACTCATAATTTTTGGAACTCTAGTCTCTTTAGTATTTATGTCGTTTTTTGATTTAAGAACGGTATTCATAGAGGAACATTAATTCCTTTCAAATCACTAGCATGCCCACCTTTCCTGCGCAAGTGCAGAGTAATTCATCCAATGACCATGGCGTCATCTAGTCTAATCTCTCATCTCACACTTCTGTCTCACATATACTCAGCTCAATGGGCACTTCAGTTACCATTAGGAAATATTACAATAATAATATGTACTTTTTTCCTTCAGTGAGTGTGGCGTATAGGTGTAAGGAATGATAAATGGATTTATAGGCCATTTCATTCCCAGAATATCTTGCCATATTGATTCATAACTATTGTTTTGTTTATAAGGCCAGAGTGCCAAAATTAAACTGTATGCTAGTGACTAAAAATAATTATGTTTACTGAAGGGTGGGAAATTTACAAGATTAAAAAAAAAGCAGATAGATCAATCAGCAGATACTGAGTTAAGATGAGATATCTTATTCCTTATTAAAATGCAGCAAGTATGATTATAAGGAAATTTATTGTTAACAAAAGAAAGAATTAAAAATACATTAATCCATAGCCTGTAATGAAAATTATACACATAGCCTTATACAGAATGAATATATGATGCTGTAACTACATATCAAGTGGATGTCTTATTCCATTTGGGCAGCTACAACAGAATACCACAAAACAGGTAGCTCATAAACAACAGAAATTTATGTCTCATAGTTCTAAGGCTGAGAAGTCCAAGAACCTCACTTGGCAGAAAGGACAGAGAGCTCTCTGAGTTCTCTTTTACAAGAACGCTAATCTCGTTCATGAGGGTGGAGCCCTCTTGACCTAATCACCTCTCAAAGGACCCCCCTCCAAACACCATCACGTGGGGGATGAAGTTTCAACCCAGGAATTTTGGATGGAAACAAACATTGATTCCATGGTGATAGCAGTTTGGTATGAGTTTGAAGTGTGCCCTCACTGAGGAACTCACAGGGGGCCTTAGCAGTGTGGGACAGTCTAACAATCTGGATTCGTGTCTATTTTTCCCAACTTGTTCTTGTCACACATGTCCAACTCCACTAGAGTGTTTGATTTTTGCTTCAGGGTACTTAGCAACAATTGTCAGTTTAATCTTCTTTTAAATATGTCAAATTACCATGACATTTAGATTTAGTTGAAGCATTTAAATGAGTTACGTAGAAATTTTATTTTTAAATTCAATATTTATAATATATCAGAAATTACGTTTGCAGCTACTTACATTTATGACAAAAATTTTAATGTCAACCTAAACATATGTGAGGTAACATGCATACAAACACACGTATATTCCAAAATATACATAGTCACAAAATATAAATCCAAATACATATTATTTGTATTCAAAATTCCTGAGAGAATAGTAAAACACAAGAATTCTAAAAGCAATGGTTTAAGTGCTGTTAAACACTTTTCCATTCCTTAGTCAGATGTTCTTAAATGGAAGCCGGACTATAGTCGATGTACCATAAGAATTTAAATGCAAAATTTATGATTAGGTGAGTTTTTCAAATTATTCTATTATCAATAATTATCATGAGGTTCTTAGATCAGTGAGTCAAAGTAGTATAAAATCATATCATTATGTATCTTTACACTGCTGCCTGGATCAAATTTCTGACTTCAGAAAGTAATCATATTATAAAAAATAAAATTTAACACTCAATTTTTGGGGATTTGCCTCTATGAAAGCTATCAAGTGAACACAAAAAAATGTCTTTGCTTTAAATATATTCTTAGTAAAAGAGTTACCTTCCTTATGTGCTTTGATGTCTCATTAAAATTTAATTCATAAATCGTATATAGAAACTATTTCTAAAGAAAAAAGTTATTTCTCCTCAAGTATCTGGTTAGCTTTCTAAAAATTTTATTTTATTGTGGTAAGAACGCAACATTAGATCTACTCTCTTAACAAAATTTAAAGTGTCAAATACACTATTGTTGACTATAGGTACAATGCTGTACGGCAGATTTCTAAAGTTTATTGGTCTTGCTTAACTGAACTTTATGCCCTATAATTAACAACTCCACATTTTCCCCTCACTCCAGCCCTGGCAACCACTTTTCCATTCCTTGAGTCAGTGAATTTGGCTATTTTAGATACCTCATATCAGTGAAATACGGTATTTGTCTTTCTGTGACTGACTTATTTCACTTATCATAATGTCCTTAAGTTTTATCCATGTTGTCACATATTGCAGAATTTTTTTCTTTTTTAAACCCAAATAATATCCCATTGTATTTATGTACTGCACGTTTTTTTAGTCCATTCATCTGTCGATGGACATTTTGGTTGTTCCCACATCTTGGCTATCATAAATAGTATTGCAATGCACGTAGGAGTGTGAACTAATATCTCTTAGAGATTCTGATTTCAATTCTTTTGCATAAATACCCAGAAGTAGGATTGGTGGATCGTCTGGTAGTTCTATTTTTAGCTTTTTGAGAAATCTCCACACTGTTTTCCCTATCACTTCACCATTTGCATTCCTACCAGCAGTTTTACAAGTGTTCCCATTTCTCCACGTCTTCTGCAACATTTGTCTTTTGTTTTTTTGATAACAGCCATCCTGACAAGTGCGAGATGACATCTCATTGTGGTTTCGATTTGCACTTTCTTGGTGATTAGTAGTGTTGAAGATTTTTTCATATCCGTGTTGGGCATTTGTATAACTTCTTCAAAAAAATGTCAATAGACCATTTTCAATCAGGTGATTAGTTTTTTAAAAATTGTTGTAGAGTTTCCTTATGTAGTTTGAGGATTAACCCCTTATCAGATATGTGGTTTGCAAATATTGTCTCCCAGTCTGTAGGTTGTGTTTTTATTCTGTTGTTGTTTCCTTTTCTGTGAAGAATCTTTTTTGTTTGATGTAGTCCCACTGGTTTATTTTTGTTTTTGTTGCCTGTGCTTTTGGTGTCATATCTGTGAAAGCATTGCCACAACTTCTGTTATGAAGTATTTCCCTTATGTTCACTTCTAGAGGTTTTACAGTTTCAAGTCTTACCTTTAAGTCTTTAATTAATTTTGAGTTGATTTAGTATATGGTGTAAATAAGGGTCCAATTTCATTCTTTTGAATGTGGATATCCATTTTCCCCAACATCATTTGTCAAAGGAACTCTTCTTTCTCCACAGCGTATTCTTGGCAACCTTGCTGAAGATCAGTTCACTGGGGATTGTGTGGGTTTATTTCTGGTTTCTCTATTCTGTTCCATTTGTCTTTATGTCTGTCTTTATTTTGGTACCATACTGTTTTGATTACTGTAGTTTTGTAATATATTTTGAAATCAGGATGGGTGATTCCTCCAGTTTTCTCCCTCGTTCTCAAGGTTGATTTGGTTATTTTTGGTCTTTTAGATTCCACATAAACTTTAGAATTATTTTTTCTATTTCTCTAAAAAATGCCAGTGGGATTTTGATAGGGATTGTATTAAATCTATATATTGCATTGAGTGGTACAGTAAATTTTCCAGTTTTCATTCTGCTTTTGGTTTCTAGTTTCACTCCATTGTGGAAAAAAGATACTTGGCATGACTTCAGTCTTATTGAATTTATTTAGAGTTGTTTAGTGACCTAATATGTGATCTACACAGTATAAACATCTGTGTGCAATTGAGAAAAATGTCCGTTCAGCTGTTGTATATCATATATGTCCATTAGATCCACTTGGTCTATACTGTGATTCAAGTCCTTCTTTTTCCTTGTTGATCTTTTGTCCGGATGTTCTGTCCATTACTGAAGTGTGATTTTAGAGTCTCCTACTATAATTGTATTGCTGTCCATTTCTCTCCTCAGTTATGTCAATATCTGCTTTATGTATTTAAGTGCCCTGATATTGGGTACATATATGTTTGTAAGTGTTACATCTTCCTTGTGGATTGACCCTTTTATCATATAATATCCTTCTTTGTCTCTTGTGAGAGGTTTTTATTTAAAGTCTATTTTTTCTAATATAAGTATAGCCATCCCTGCCCTCTTTTGGTTACCACTTGCATGGAGAATCTTTTTCCATCCCTTCACTTTCAGTCTGTGTGTATCTCTAAATCTAAATTGAGTTACTTATAGAGTGCATGTAGGTGGATCTTGTGTTTTTAATACATTCAGCCACCTTATGTCTTGATTGGAGAGTTTACTCCATTTTCATAAAGTAATTATTGATAATGGAGGACTTACGATTACCATTCTGTTAGTCATTTTCATTTAATATTGTAGTTCTCTTGCCTGTCTTTTCCTCTCTTGATGTCTTCCTTTGTGTTTTGTTTATTTTTTTGTATTTATCTGCTTTGATTCATTTTTATTTTTCTTTCTTATAACTTCTATAGATATATTTTTCCTAGGGGCTTACATAAAGTATCTTGTAATTATAGTAGTTTATCTTAATGTGATAACAACTTTAGGTCAATAACATGCGAAACTCTACACTTCCATTTTGCCCTTTCTACAATTTATGTAATTTTGACAATTTATATCATTCATATTTTGTATCTTTTAGCATATTTTTAAATTTACAGTTATTTTAAGACCCGTCTTTTAACTTTTATATTAGAATTGAAAGTGATTTATCCACTAACATTACAGTAATACAGTGCTCTGTATCTGTCTATATACCTTCACCAACAAGTTTTGTCCTTTGTTATGCCATCACTTCGCTGTTTAGTATTTTTTCATTTAAACTTGAAAAACTCTCTTTGGCATTTCTTATAGGACCAAGTCTAGTAGTGATCAACTTCCTCAGCTATATCTGTTCCTCATGCTGCATATACTATTCCTTATTGGCACTTATTTTTCTTTAAGTATTTTCAATATATCATTCCACTTCCTTCTGGCCTTCAAAGTTGCTGCTGACACATCAACTGATAGTCTTATGGATATTCTCTTGTATATGATAAGTAATTTTTCTCTTATTTTCAACATTCCATCTGTCTTTGAATTCTGATAGTTTCATTATAATGGGTCTATCATAGTCCATTCAGGCTTCTATAACAGAACACCATAGACTGAGTGGCTTATAAACAACAGAAATTTATTTCTCACATTTCTGGAGTCTGGTAAGTCAAAGATTAAGATGCCAACAGATTCAATGTTTGATGAGAACCCATTTTCTGGTTCATAATGGCTATCATCTCACTGTGTCCTCAGATGGAAGGATGGCTAAGGGAGCTTTCTGTAGTCTCTTTTGTAAGGACACTATTCCTATTCATAAGGGCTACACTCTCAGGATCTAAACATCTCCTAAAGGCCCCACTTCCAAATACTATCATGTTGGAGATTAGGCTTCAACATATAAATTGAGGGCAAGGGAGATACACAAATATTCACTCTACAGCAATGTCTCAGTGTGGATTTCTGTGGGTTCTCTTATTTGATGTCTTTTGGGCTTCCTGAATATGGATTTCCACTTCCTTCCTCAGATGTGTAAAGTGTTCAGCCATTATTTCTTTGAATAAGCTTTGTAGATCTTTCTTTCCCTTTCTCTCTCTCTCTCTTTCTCTCTTTCATGCAGACGCTCTTCTGTAACTTACTGAGACTTATATGTCTAATATGAAAAGATATATATACACAGCCATGAACTATATTTATCTAATGAAACTAAATAAAGTAATATAAATGCAATAAGAATTTATTAAAGATTTTATTTTGTAGCATAACTACTCGTCACAGAGGAGTGTATTTAAAGTATTGTTTTTGTGCTAAAATTATATCTCTAGTGATTTCTGATATTACTACAGACTTAGAAATGGCAATACAGTTAGGACCTCATTTATGTGCAAAATATAATGTATCTTTTCTCTAATTTTCTCTCCATCAGACAAAACATGGAAGGCCATGGATTGGTGAAAAATATGCCTAGTTTTCCTACAAGATGATCCACATTGCTCTATTATTTATCTCCCATAAGGCATGATTTGTCTTCTCCTCTAGCCATGTGTGATGAATTAGCAGTTATTTGTGTAGATTCAAATCTGTATATAAAAGAGTCAGCATCAGGAAAAGAAAATGAAGAGTCAAAAAAACAGTACCGTAAATATGGACTTCATTCTTTCCAAAAATATTTATTGATCAACTCTTCTTGGTCAAAAACAACTAGATGAAGAGCACAAGGCCACAGTTACAGACATCTTAGAAGTTACAGTCTCACGATTGGCTGTCATTAATCAAATAAGAAAATTGATATATGATGCTCAATGTGATAAAGCGTATGAAGAAAATAAATAATTTCTGTCCAGTTTCAGTTGAATTGAGATGGGAGTTGGAGAGAGTACAGACTAACAATATATACTGTGAAAGGCTGTGAGATAAGAAGTAGCATGCAGTATCTGAGGAACTGGAAATACTTCAGTGTCTGGAAGGTGTAGGAACAATTATGCAAAGATGAGTCTGGAGAGTTAAGCAATCAGTGTGTCATGTAGGGCCATATAGAACTTTGGGACTGTGTTTTCAGAACCATGGAAAGCTACTGACAGGAATTAAGCAGATTGGAAGATGGAGGATGGCATGATCAGATTCGCATTTCA
The DNA here is from genome assembly GCF_041296265.1 of Equus caballus. NCBI lineage: Eukaryota > Metazoa > Chordata > Mammalia > Perissodactyla > Equidae > Equus > Equus caballus. Next base: position 97,692,354 of record NC_091686.1, read on the forward strand.
CAGATACTAGTTTACAAGTTCATGAAGGGGACATCAGTCCATAGACATTAATAGCTGTCTAGAGAGAGATGACGTTAGTTTGGCATATGTTTGTGGGTGAAAAAAATTGCTTAACAGTGGATAGAATGCAGAGATAATAGGAATTAAGGAATTAAAACTTAAAATACATTTTCATGAGTTAAATGTGGAAAGTTGGTAAGTAAGAGCTATCAAGAAGGATTTCTTGATTTCTACCACAGGCAACTGAATGAATTATGAAGAGAAATACTATCTCCCTGGCTCCTCAAAATATAGAAACTGCATCCTAAAAATGCGAAGTGTGTCTTTCTAATCATAGGGTGAAATATCAGCCACTTTGATTTATTAAGAAACAGCAACTTCCCCAACATGTTTATTTGTTTATTTTTAAGCACATCACATGATTGCTTACATTTATTCTGAGTTTTCATAATTTATGTTGATTTTAAGAGTAGTGAGGAGTCTGGTCCATGGTCCAGTAGTGAGGAGTCTGGTCCAGTCTATGTGTGATTTTTCAGGCCCAACTGTAAGAAATTACTAAGGTTCTATCTGGCAGGCCTCACTAGGGACAGCTGCCCTCCCCACAGAGGATGTGGTACACAGCGAATGAATTGCAGTCTTTGAAGAGAACTATAGGCAAGGATTCAGGCCTTTCTGGTAAGTCATGCTGGTAAGCATTTGTGCATTCCTAGCTTAGCTGCCTTCATTCCTAGTTCTCTTTATCCGGGGACTTTGGCAGAGGTCTTCTCAGCCACCTCTGCAAAGGCCTCTTTATGAGGGTGGTGGAGGAAACCTTGAAGACACTTTTCCCCACCCTGACTCCGTATCCAATACTTTTCTGCTCCTAACTTTTCTCTCTCATCCCCCGACCCCCACCCTATGGTCCAGAAAATTACCAGAGCTTTTTGGTTATGACTCCCTCAACACAATAAGACACAGATAAGATGACTCCACATCTGTACTGATCCACCAGACCTTGACTGGTGTGATGTTCAGTGAGGGAAATAAAATCGGGGAGTTTGGGAGTGGAGTTGGCACATTTTTCAGGTTTTAGCTTCCTGCTTTACTTTTACTAAGTGATTAAAGACTTCAATGCTACTTTCATTTTTGCTCATTACTGCTTTAAATGGCAGCTCTGGCAGCTCAGCACCCTCTCCAGCTCAGCTGAGCTCCTGACCAATGGCTTACCTTTACTTTTTTTGTTATAGTTTACATATTGTAACTGGATTAAGTTAAATATAAATCTGAACTTACTAATAATATTTGTACCTCTAAAATATATGGAATGATGAAAAGGAGAAGAAAAGACTCTAATATACAACCTATGCTGAATTTTCAAAGCAACTTTGTTCTTTTGGAAGATAGCTGCATTTGGGGGCAACATATCATTCTGTGTGAAAAACGTATTTCTTATATAATATTAAAAATGAGACTTCAAAGAAAAATGTTTGTGAATTATTTTTGTAAAGTTCTTTGGGGCATGTATATGTGTGTACATATGTATACCTACTTATATATACATATATATTATTTATTTAAATACATAATCAGAGGGAAACCTGCTGCATTTTTTTAAATGGATGATTGATCCTGGCCCATCGTTTTCCTTGTCTACCTTTGGCTTTTCCCTGCCTGTCTTCTTGCGAAATCTAATTTGTGTGCTGCATGGGATTGATTCTATTACAATGTTTTTACTGAGTTTCTGTTTTTCAGTGTCATTTTTCTCATAGCTGATATGATTGCAGTTTTTGGTGATTTTCCCCCTTTCTTTCTGTTCTATTTTGTATTTCCCCAAGGCAGTGATTCTTTCTGGAAGTGTTGTGTAATTTGATTTGTTCAGCAAATTTCTTGTCATGTATGTCCTGTGTATTTGGCTTCTTTCAACTCTCCTTCCAAATGTTGCTTTCTTCTGGTAATCACTTGCACTTTTTTAATTCAGTTCAATGCTTGATGGCTGAGGCTGGGATCTTTTTCTGTTTTATTCATTGCTATGTTCCAAATACATAGAAGAGTACCTGACACATGCTAAGTGTTCCGTAAACACATGTTGAGGCAATGAATTAAAGTGAGCTTTCCTTCTTCTTTCACTTTTCCATGTTGTCTTGCTTGTGATGATTTACCAAGATACTAACTATTACTTTGGTGAAAACTTTTGACTTTCTCTACTTGTGCTTCTTCCCTTTGTAGTTTTCTAAATGCACACAGCTTTCTGCACCTTTGTTATTGAATCAATAAAGGAAACTTCAGGGGGCTGGCCCCGTGGCAGAGGGGTTGAGTTCGTGTGCTCCGCTGCAGGCGGCCCAGTGTTTCGTTGGTTCGAATCCTGGGCGTGGACATGGCACTGCTCATTGAACCATGCTGATGTGGCATCCCACATGCCACAACTAGGTGGACCCACAACGAAGAATATACAACTATGTAATGGGGGGCCTTGGGGAGAAGAAGGAAAAAAATAAAATCTTTAAAAAAAAAATAAAGGAAACCAATTATGATTTTAATTTGGATTAAAGAGTTGAAATTACAAAGTTGGCAGAAAAAATAGTTTTTATTATGTAATATAACATGAAGTATACTTTATAATTTCTAATACACTGCACTGTCCTGCAACTTTGTTCCTTATCACTCTCATGACACCATTATAATTCAATAAGTTTTGTTTTCATTCTGAACACTTGATTATCTCAACAGAATTAAAAGTCCCAGAAAAACTACTGAAATACTAAAAACACACATTCATTTAAAAAATCCCAAGCAAAATAATTTTCTCTATATCTTTAGTAAAATATATATATATGTATGAATGCGTATATACATGTAAATACCATATACATCTTAAATATATTCTGTAGTTTAGATAATTAGGATGTATTTATATCTTCTTAATAAAGAATTTCCTCTTCTTTTAATATTTATTATTATATACCAGGAGAGACACAGCTCTTTTCCATTTCTTTTTAACTTGAGTTGGAGGAACCAGGTATATTCTGCATCTGAATTGCTATATCAATGCAGCCTAGGCCTACTTCTGTATGCTCTATAGCTGAATCCAGTGAGTGGGTAGACAAGAGTTATTCCTTGGTGATATCTTAATGCAATTTTGTTTTGCATTTCTCTGATGATTACTGACGTTGAACATCTTTTCATGTGCCTATGGGCCATTTGTATACCTTCCTTGGAACTCAAATCATCCCTTTAACTTTTCTCCAGAGCATTTGCTGTTACCTAGCACATTGCATAGTTTATTTATTTATGTTAATCTGCTTCCCTTTACCACAATATAAGCCCTATGTTTAGTCAGTCTTAATGACTCATATATCTGAGAATGGGTTAATTTTCAAAATATACAAAAAACTCACACAACTCAACAACAAAAGAACAAACAACTCGATCAAAAAATTGGCAGAGGATATGAACAGACATTTTCCCAAGAAGGTATACAAATGGCCCATAGGCACATGAAAAGATGTTCAACATCAGTAATCATCAGAGAAATGCAAAACAAAACTGCATTAAGATATCACCTTACACCTATTAGAATGGCTATAATCACCAAGACAAAAAATAACAAATGTTGGGGAGAATGTGGAGATAAGGGAACCCTCATACACTGCTTGTGGGAAAGCAAATTGATGCAGCCACTATGGAAAACAGTATAGAAATTTCTCAAAAAGTTAAAAATAGAAATACCATATGACCCAGCTATCCCACTACTTGGTATTTATCCAGAGGACATGAAATCAACAATTCAAAGAGACTCATGCACCCTTATGTCCATTGCAACATTCTTCATTATAGCCAAGAAGAGGGAGCAACCCAAGTGCCCATTGACTGAAGATTGGATAAAGAAGATGTGGTATATACATATATATATAATGGAATACTACTCAGTCACAAAAAAGAGAAAATCATCCCATTCGAAACAGCATGGGTGGACCTTGAGGGTATTATGTTAAGCAAGATAAGCCAGATAGAGAAAGACACATACCATATGATTTCACTCATGAGTAGAAGATAAACTAATACATGGAAAAAGAGAATAGTTTAGTGGTTCCCAGAGAGTAAGGGGGTTGGGGCATGGCCACAAGGGGTGAAGGAGCACATTTATATGATGACTGACAAGAAATAATGTACAACTGAAATTTCACAATGTTATAAACTATTACTACCTCAATAAAATAAAAAATAAAAAGAGAGGGAGTATGGAGAAATGTAAAAAACAAAACAAAACAAAACTTCAATATGAAGGTCTTTCTTAAGCAAAGAACCGAAGATGGGGAGTGAGTTACCTTTGTGGATTTCTGGGGTACAATGTCATAAGCAAGCTGTTTACATAATTTGTGGGGAGCAGTGTAAAATGCAAGTGAAGGCCTCTTGTTCATAAAGCACCAAAGAAGCTTTTCCTTTCCTTCTATGATCTGTCTCAACTTGTCATGAAATTTTTATTTGCTATGTAATGTCATATTCCCTTGGGCATGGGATATTTGCTGTACAAGGGCAGACTCTTATGAGCCCCTGGGGCCCAGTCTCATGACCTTGAGCACTGACTCTCCTCATTTCACTATCTACACCCTACTGGAGGTGGAATGTGGTATTGTTGCTGGGTGGGGGCAGACGAGCGGGTGCTTGAGAATCTATTCCTAGTGGAGAGGAGGCAGGAGGCAGGACCTCACATGAGCCAAGACTCCAAGTCCATAACATATGCACCATGTTCCCATTGGACTTTACTTATAAAACACACATTAAAAAATAAAATTATTAATAATTTCAACAGAGAAACTGTAAAACATTAAACCCTAAGCCAGGGGCCCCCTTTTGAATGTGGGGGTTCTGTGGGACTACACTGGATGCACACCATGAAGCCATCTCTAATTAAAGGCAGAGGGATAGCCAAGTACAAAAGCCATGAAGTGGGACTGTGTCAGAACGAGCCAAGGGAGAATAACAAGTAACAAAGTTAGAAATGTAAGAGGGCTTTAGATTGTGTAAGGTGTTGTCACTGTTAATATTTGAACTTTATTCTCAGTGAAACAGAGACTGAGGAGTGATGGCATTTGGGACCAGGATTGTAGAGGTGAGAAGTGACTCGTTTCTAGATGCTGAAGATAGAGACCACAGGTTTTGCTGACCGTCTGCATGTGGAGCATAAAAGAAAGAGGAGAGCCAAGGATAATCTCAAGGTTTTGTCTTAAGGAGTACTGGAGTTGCCATTCACTGAGTTTAAGCAGACCATGGGAAGGGCTTGTTTCAGAGAGGTGAGGGTAGAATCAGATATTTGGTTTTAGACATGTTAAATTTGGGAAGCTTGCTAGTGATTCAAGTAGAGACAAATATTTGTTGAATGAATCAATCATTAATCAACTGAACATTTGAGTCTAGAGATGAAGGCAGAAGTCTGTGTGGGAGATGTAAATTTAAGAACGATCAGCATTAGTGTATAGACTGTTTTTAAATAAAACTATGACATTGAATGATTTCAAGAAGAACATAAGTGATATTAGAGAAGAAATACTAGAACTGGGCACTGGGATGTTCCAATAATAAATAATCAGGAAGCCAAGAAGGGCAAGCAAAGATACTTGGAAAGACCAATGAGGGAGATGGAAACAAGGAGAGTATAGTTTCCTAGAAGCCAGTTGAAGAAAGTGTTTCTAGGGTAAAGGAGCAATCAGCTGAATCAAATACTACTGAAAAGGATTTCAAGGACTTAGACATGACCATTGAACTAAGCAACATGTGTGATGTTAATAAACTTGGCAAGAGCATTGTCTGTGGAATGGTTGGGAGAAAATATCAATAAGAGGCCCAGGAAAGAATATGGGAATAAAAATTGGAGACAGTTGAGTTTAGACTACTTTACAGAGCAGTTTTGTTATGAATGGAAAAAGAATTGGGTAGTAGCTGGCAGAAAATGTGGTGATTTTATATGTTTTCATTTAGTAAGTACCCAGTTAACACCTGACAGAATTACAGGCACTTTAGGGGCCAAGGCCGTGTCTTGCAGTTCTTACATATCACCTGTCACTTATTCCAAATAGCAACTTAAGTGAGATGTAGAATACTGTGTCTATAGAGATGAAGTTAGAAAAATGTGCTGGGACAGGAAGTGCAAGACACCCAACTGTTTTACCATATTTTGATAGTTTTAATTTTATCTTTATGCACTTATAAAAGCTTTTTCCAAGTGGAATTATATTTAAGAATACAATTCCATGTGTCATGAGAAGTGATATTTGTATATAACAATGCATGAAAACCAACGATATTGGTTGGCCATGCTGTTATCAGCCTGTTTATAATGTGGCATATTACAGATGTGATACATAAAACCACGGAGGTGATATCATTCAGGTGAGTAAATTAAAGAGTGGTTAGTGGTACTTTTAGAAGCCGCTCATCTTCCTTCTCTAGGAAAATAACACAATGAAAAAAAATAACCAGAGTTTTGCAAAGATTAAGGGTTCCAGGCAACTAATACAATACGTCTCTAGTTGTAGGAAAGAAATACAATACTGCAAAGGAAGTTCGGGGCAGAAGCTCATTTAATCTGTATCCAAAGGCCAAGGGATCTGAGATGGTGGGCATAAAGGACATGAGGTTTAGAGCAACATAGTTGGATAATGATAGCTGGTAGAACTGAAGTCTTCATGTTGTTCCAAAGGGGTTTTGGGGACTGTGTAAGGAGGAATATTTGAATATAAGCATCAAAAACTGTATTTTAGCAGACCTGAAAAAGGTTGAGTTGATATTTACACAGTGGGGAAATTCAGAGTTCATTTTAATCAGTTTGTGAAGAGTTTTTTTATAGGAAGCAGCGTTTAAGATGACAAAGGAAGGTTTGTGTTTTAGTAATGTTGAATGTTTAAGACACATTTGGAATTACAAAAAGAAAGTCATACTAGCACATTCTTGTCAGTTGCATATTCTTGGAAAACCTAGTTAAATAGCCAAGTTGCTTCAAACAAGTCAGTTTATCTCTCTTTGTCTTAATTTCCACATTTATAAAATGATGAATCAGCTAGACAATCTCTAACATACTTTTTAACCTCTCATATTTTATCATTTACAAGATTGCTTTGAAGCTGATGGCTTTGGGTCATGCGAGATGTACTGTGTGGAAGAGAGGGGAGACTATATTGGTGTATAATTTAATATACTGCTATGGTAAAGGCAGTGTTATAGATAGTCAGGGTTTTTTTTGAAATTTAAAGATTGATAAAAGTGTGACAGGATGAGGGAAAAACAAGCAAGCAAGCAAGATACTAGTTAATTTAGAGAGCAGCATGGTGTCTGAAACTAGATAAATAAACAACAGTTAAGAGAAACAATACAAAAGAACTAAACCTGGAGTCTGAATTTGGTCAAATAGTTCATGGGGAGTAAAAGGTGGCAACAAATGTATTGGCATTGTATAGTTACTTTCACAAATGATCATAATAGTGAGGAAAAATAAGGATTGCAAATGGAAATGAGCAGTTCTAACTCAGCATGATCCATTTTAAATACTAGTGCAGAGGTGCTCATTTCAAGAAAATATACAGAATGTTCTTTAAACCCTACTTGATTAACCATTAATTAATAGAACCAAAAAAGAAATTTAGGTGAGACAAAGGGTGGGATTTATTATTTGTTCTGCTTATTGAGATACTGGGTAAGGATACTTCTATTGTGACTTGAAACTCATTTCCTTCATGCTTCCATGAAAAAGTGATCCCTGGTGTTAACACTCTTATTTCCTTACTCAGTTCTCCCCTGAGGAGGGATTCTGATTACAAACTTCAGGAGAAGAACTAGGCATATGTGACTCAAAATTCCTACATCCTTTTTGGGGGTAATTCTTCCCAGAAATAGCATGCATTCTCATTAGTCCTTGATCCTTGTTAAGCTCAACAGGTCAAGCCCTGTTCTTGTGGCTAGCCTTAAATTTGATCATTTGCCTTTTTCTGGGTGGCTAAATTTTCTCTATTCATGGGTGAAATGAATAGGGAATTTTCCCTGTTCTTGGCTCAGAGCTAAAGCTGCATTCACCAAATAATTTTATTAACAAAGGAATATTTTTACCTTCATTCATCAACTTCTATATCTATCTCCCAGCTGTTGTGATATCAGGCAGAAAAAAGGAATGTTTCTTACACAAACCTCCATGTGTGTCTTCACCTTTCTTGATTCATTATCTAGTGTGGAGTGAGCTCTGTGGAATATCCACAGCTTAAATGGGTCCACTGGGGTCTCAAATACCAGTGAAGGACCCAATAGGCTCTGCTTCAAAGAACAAAACACATACTCAACCCTGGCCTCAACCATCTTTTAATCTGAAGCATTTTGCTTGCTTCTAAATTGCTTTCTGTCTCAGCTCACCAGCATAAAACAAAAACAGAAACAGTAGAGAAAGGACATCTGAAAGAGATAGCAGTGTTACTTTTTTGGTCTTTGCGATACCTCTCTTATCTATGATATCTTTCTATGTCTGATATTAATATAACTTAATTCCTGCTTCAGTTGGACTGAGCCAAAGTCTCATCATAGACCCAGAGTGAGTGTGTCTATTTTCAAAGCAGCAGTTCAGAGTAATAGTGCATTTTAGAGGGGTTTCTAACCTAATTTGGAGAGACTTAAAGGAAGATTGTTTAAGGATAATGAAATTTAAATCAACATATAATTTATGAAATAGATTTGGGAGTTGGCTTTCCAGGAAGAAAAGATGATACAGAGGTAAGGCATGGCATGGTCCGAGAATGTAGAGAAGTCTACAATGGCTGGAGTCAAGAGAAAACAGGAAGCATGGCACAAGATGATGCTGGAGAGGTGATGAAGCAAGGGCTGGCTGACCATGTTTAAGATGACAAGTGTAATTACTGGTGAAAACTACAAATGTTTTGAAATCAGTCTTTATTTTGGGGGAGAAAGGTTAACAGATAAGCCATTATAAATGCATTTTGAAGGACAGATAGAATTTCTAAAGGTACCAATATTCCTTCCTTCTTGGTTTGCTATGTTCTATAATTTTAAATAAGTTTCTTTGTCTAGATTGATAGCATATCCTCATTTATAAAATGCTGATCTATGACAGAGACTTCTAATCTTTAAATAATGAATTTTAGTGACCCGTGAATCTAATTTGAAAGGTGCTATAACATTGCAACACAGTACAGTATTATGATCTAGTTTAAAATATTCAGTATCATTATGCCTTTAAAATGTTCTTAGGAATTAGATTGATTATACATGAGCATTCACTGGGTGAGTCCAAGAATGTAAATGATTGCTTGGATGGCTAACTCCAGCTTGAATTATTTCAGAAAAGATAGACCAGAGGAGAGTGATGAAAAGTTTAAAATTTTCCAACCTCTATAGGCAGCTGTCATTTCAGTTTATATTCTTCGAATAATGGACCTTTGAAGTGAATTCTGCTGCTTTTACATTCCAAGCTGATGTGAATTATTTCCGGAACCTCCCTATCATTCGAAACATACAACACAACCCTCTCTAGGAATCAAGAGTTGCCACTTGTCACCTTTATATTCCCAATCAGAAAGGAACTGTACTTCATCATGAAAAAGTTTGAATTACATTTCCCTTAGGACAAATATTTTATCAATCAAATAAGACAAAGAACTAGATTTTGCTTTTTAATATACATATGCATGTAATTTGTACTGCATCATGAGTATAATTCATATCAGCTCAGATGCTTATTGTTAACAAGGTTGCACACTTTCATTTCATGAATACAATAATAGATATACAGCTAACCCCATCATCAGTCTTGTTTTCTCATTATTCAGTATGTTCTGTGTATGGAGACAATGTTTTACAGTACACTCTGCATTAAAATGAATTATGGTACATCCTTCTGTCTTAGCATATAGTCTTAGTTCTAGCTCCTAGTATCAAAATATAAATGCCTCAGAGCCTTTTCTTGAACAAGAAACGTCTATCTGCCATTAGTATTCCCTCGTACTTGTAAAAAAGTCCTTGTGCTAACATAGCACTAGCACAGACTAAGAAATAATAATTTTACACCTAACTTAGGCAGAAAAATACCACTGTCAATTACTCATATTTGCATACACGTTATTAATTCCCTAAGTAGCCTCTTTAGCAAAAACTTGAAACTTGTATATTCTGATGGTCTAAAATGAGTATTAATTTGAATATTAATTGGTGAATCAGATAACATCTTCAGATAACTGTTCCATGGCTTGGTTTTCAAAGAGTGGTTCTGACTTGAGTCTGTGATACAATAAGATCTCCAGGACTGCACTTGTTAACAGGGATTAGTCGTCCCTAATATGTGAGCCTATTGTAACACTTATGGTCGTTGTCCTTGTCCCATTAGCCCCCACAGCCCACTTCTGGATGCTAAGAAATATAGCTCTAGCTATAAGAGTCAACATTCAACTTCCTCCTACCACACATCTGTGACCAGTCCTCTCTCAAGTTTTTCTCTTGATGCTGTTCAATGCAATGCATGTGCCTTTGCAGCATATGCCTACAGAAATACTCTGGTGACAGAATGCTTTCAACCAGAGTTGTCATCTTACTGAAAATACACAAAAGAGAAGATCTTTTGAATTTGTAGAATGGATCACATCTCTTTCCATACCATGTCACTGGTCCCATGAGAAATGCCATATAAGCACATTTCTTGTTCTGCTGAAATTAACTTTGTGCTATAATTAGGCAGTTCTCCTCAGATTTTTTTAACATTCTATATGTACTCCCACCTACAGGACTTAGCTTTAACTGTGCTCCATTTCTAACAAATTTGAATGACCTGTTTATAATGGCCCCCAATTCAATCCTTTATGCCAGATATAATTTAGAAATCAGTATTTTAGGGAAGTTTTCCTTAACTTTTCTAACTTGCTTTATTTGGTTTTCCTGACATTTATAATTCCTTTGAGTATATATCACAAATAACTATATGTTGTTCACTTTTGAGTATTCACTACTTGTTGGGAGTTTGCTAATTGGTTTGTATAATTAGTCCATGGGTGTTTTGAGAAAGAAAACAAATCAAGTTTATATCTTTTATGCATCCCTTTGTTTCAATCAGTTACTTTTTGGTTCAGTTAGGTATTCAATATTTGACCAGGTTTCTATACAATACTAACAGAGGAACCCCATGGTGTGTGAAGGTTAATGTTTTGAGAAGCATTCAATTACACTTCTAGCTTCAGATAGAATTTACCTAAGCAATGTCAAAATGAGCCATTGTGGTTTCTTTCAATATTTAGCGAAAGGTGCAAATAGTGATTAATGCTACTCTCAGTGTTCAGTCCATTTTTGAAGAGTGACTAGACCGAAGCCTTTCCAGAGAGATTTGCTAGTTTTGATGATATATTGAGACTTTAAAAAGCAATCTCCTTCCCCTTGTTGACTTGTTTGAAAATTGTTTTTCTCAGAGATGCATAACACACACACATGAGCCTATACCATAGATAATGATTATTGCACAATTTCTTGAACAGTAATGGAAATACAAATAGTTTGCACATAAAAATATTTAGCAGTATGATATTTGGAGGAAAGTAATGTTTTGTTGTAAATGTTTTAGTGTGAGGAGCTATGATTTTGTTGGTTTCTGTCCTATAGGTTTCCAAGGGACTCTTCCTTTCCAGTGGAATCTATCAAAATAAAATCAAACATCAGGATTCCAGTCTTAAAAGGAACCTCTAGAGTTTGCCTAGGCTATATTCATTCTAATTTGGGAGATTAGTGTGATAGAAGACATAAAAGAGAGAGTATTGGCCTTCAAATGACTAAGGAGTCTATGAGAAGAAAAGTGACAAGTAAAAGACAAAAAGTCTTGCATAATACACAAAATATAAAATGAGTAAAAGGTCAGAAATTAAGGAAAATTTCAACATAGCATGAACTTATTTAGGGAAGAAAGAATTTTACCAGGTTTTTGATGGAAATCATAGACATAGATAATTATAGATTACATATATGTCAAAAAATATATGATAAAATAAAATTGAATAAGAGATGCATGATGGAGAAAGCACAATATCCATAACTTTATAGCATTTCATGAAAGTCTGCATCTGACTTTGCAATACAGATATTCACATGCTCTCTCACATACACACACACACATGCACACACACACCCAATGCCAAACTTTGCAGAAAAAATCTGGGGCAACTATTATTAATTTCATATTTGAAAATTAGCTTAGCAGTAATAATAATTTAAATGAAAGTCTGAATAAAGCTTGGTAATGCACCAATAAGAAATGTGATAAAGCATTTTGGTTTATTATATACACACAAATAGTAAAAAAAGAAAAAGCATAAATATAAACTAACATATATACACATCCTAATAATTACAATTTAACATCCCTGGAGGAAGATGACAGGGTAAAGGTGAACATAGCATATATGTCATAATCAGATTGGTTACGTGCTTTCTTCTTTGAAGAATTACTTTTTCTGGCAATCTGAGCTTGCTGCTTTGAGGAATAGTCTAGTAGACACTGCTTGAACGAAGCTATTCCCTTCATTCACACCAGATGGCACCATGGAACTTTTCCATCGCCATGAGAGACCAAGCAGAAACGAAAGAGATGAAGTACAGTGAAAAACTGTTGTTGAGTAAATTTGTCTCACTTTTGTTTCCTAAGGTCAGCTGGCCTTATTGTTTAATATATAACACAGGAGTATGCCGGTCTAGCGTGCTTCCCCTTCACAACTCTATAAAATATAGGTAAATATATAAATAGAAATCAGTTTTCCTAAGAACTCTGGAAAGCCTTGGGTTTAACTCATTTTCTGGGACATAGTTTATTATCTTATGCATTTCATATCCACTTTATGGGCCTGTAGAAATCCATCAACAAGGTATAATCACTAATAATTTTTCAGTGTTCACATTGCTAGTATCATGCTTGCATAGCTCACTTGGCCCTAATTGGACTACTTAATAATTTTCAAATTGCGTCAATATATTTCACTTATTCCTTCCTTCCTACCTACACAGAGTACGCAGACTAATTGAGACATTTAATGCATCATGACTATTAATTCTATTTGTTCATCTTACATATTTTCATAATTATCTTTTTTGTTTTTCTATATTTTTCTATAGTGAAAGTGATATGAATGTATAGTATTTGGTTTAAGTTATATTAGAGAAAGCAGTGGAAATTATGGTATTTTAAAAAGGATGAACAAGATTCATGTGAAAAGGACATTTTCCTCTAATTCCTTTTTTTTTAAAATTTTACATCTTGTCTTCTTTCCAGAAAGAAATGACTCTGGGCATAATAGTATAAAAATCCATTTAGATTGCTATGCCATGCATTTAGATATTAATATTTAATTAGAAACATATCCATTCTGTGCAAAACAAAATAATATACAACATTTCCACTTTTCTGTAATTAAATTTTGTCCTTATATTTATACAAAATTTATCAACTCCAGATTTTGAAGAAGCTACCAAAATGACTGCATGTTTAAGGAATAGTTTAGCAAAATCTAAGGGTCAAATATCATTTTTAACATCAATAATTTTCCTATACTTTGTATAGGAATAATACTATGGATTTCTTCAGACAATGCAATGAATTACATGAAATATTCTAAGCCACTGTTTAAAGTAGATATGTTAAAACAATACTGCCATTATCAAATCTATAATTATAAATTAATCAACTAATAAAGGATATCAAGTATATATCCATTCACATCTAATAGAATCTAAGCAACATACAAACATCTCTGACTTTTACTTATGTGCCTTAAAAAGTAAAAGCTATAAACATCTGTAAACCATAAAGAGACATGATAAAATGGTGTTCCTTTCATTTGACATTCTATAAATAGGGGTCTAAAATGAGAGCTTTTTAACATAAAGAAAAAAGGCATATGCTTATATGGATGTTTTGGTAGAACTGACTAAAGGTTACACAAGAAATAAGTTAATGGACTGAAGTTTATAGCTGTGTGTATAACTGTCAAATCTTTCTGTAAATTACCTTTCTCTTCTGCTGGCTGGAATGCAAAAATCCAATAAACTGTTAATAAAAATGGAAAGGTCATATGTAAATATCAAAGATCTTGAAAACGAACCAGAAAAGATGATAGTTTGCAGAAAAATATCATTTTATATTCTGTTTTATTGTATTCTAAATGTGATTTGGGTTACAGAGTGTGTTTCCAAGAAAAAAAAAAATATGAGTAGGAAAAGTTTCTTTTAAAAAGAGATTAGTTTCCCATCTGAAAAGAAGAGTTTGAGTACTAATTGGCTGTTGGTTTCTGCAACTTCAGAAGAATTGCAAACAATTAAACGCTTTGATATTGTCTCTGATTAAGCAAACTCTTAATAGGGCCTCATGGAATTATTCCAGAAACACTGAGAGAGCACAATCTGTGTAGGGTGTATGTAAGTGACGGAAGGTTCATTGCTTAGGGCCTGGGAGACTCATCTGTCTGCAGCCAGACACCTCATGATGCAGCATTCACTGGTCTGGTCTTAAGCCTGCAAAGAAATAGGACCTGAAAGAACTGGAGCAACAGAAACTACTCTTCTCTACCCTACTCCATTTATCCAGGCAGAATTGTCCTTTTAAAGCCGATTTGAAAGTTACAGCCTCATAAAGGGAATGCGTTTAGGCCTAGGGAGAAGCTGAGTTTGAACACACGCTGCTTTTGATGAAGCCATGCATGGTGCCTCTTGATCTTCGATGTCTGTATTTTAAAGGCTCTTCTGGTACCTGGAAAGAATAGTTGGCAGAAGGGCAAAGTATGGGTTTGATCCCCTAAACAGCTCCTTGAAAGAGCAATTTCCTTTCCCTTTTCTTTCCCTATTTTAGCAGTGTCTAAACTTGAAAATTATTGGACAGGATCAACATAAGAATCAACTGTCATCAGGAATATGAAGTAAGAAGTAGTACTGCTTGCTCGTGATGTCTTTTAGCTGAGACGATTAATCCTGTAGATTTAGGCAGGCAGATACTCAGTTTTCTTTAAATGCTCTAAATTATTCACCAAAAGCAATGAATGAAGAGAGGAATTTATTTCGGCCAATGCTTCATATTTTCCTTAAATGATCTAAATTATTCACCAAAAGCAGTGAATGAGTGAATGAATTTATTTCACTGGAAACATATAGCGATTAAGATAAGATTTCCAAATAAATTTGTAATATTCACATTTGATATAAATAAGTATGCTGCTTTCATTAACTAAAGGCTGGAAAATATGCTTGAATAACAGTGAGAGAAACCCGGAAAGGATCCAAACATATACCCAAGTGGGATTTTGAATTTCTAGAAAAGTGCCTTCCAGAATACATTATTTACTATATTTAACTAACATTGGCTTAAGGTCAGATTTAAACTAAAAGCCTTTTCAATTTAAACCTTTCTGATTCCTTGTGATGACTTTTCAATTAGACAATGAAAAACAATTCAGTGGATACTTAGCTTAATTGGTTTGCTTCTACTTTTTGACCTCCAGGGCTCCACTTACGTATTCTATGCAATATGCTTGTACAATTATCCGCCTCTTTAGAATGCACATTTCCCGTGATTTTATACAAACTGTCTGATTCAATCACCGTTAAGTACTTTTTACTCCTTTTTCCTTTTAGGAGAGTAGGGTTCAAGGCATTGCTTCTAAATTCTTGGGATTAAAAGAAAACTGTAATTTCTTATTACTAGGAAAGAACAAGGCTGAATCAGTAAATGATGCTGTAGTTTATCTGCATAGTAATACTACAGAATGTTATATAAAATGTCAGTAAAATGTTAAACAAAATGAAAAAACAAGCAGTTGTTAAATAATTAATTAATTAAATGCACTAATACCACATCCAAACTTGATGAATTCAATATTTTGTATTGATGGAGTGCATTTCTGTTATATCAGTGTTTGTGCCTGAGTGTGTATATCTCTCTAAGGGCCAGATTCTTTCGTCTAAAGTCCATACCACTTCTTCCAATAAACTCCTGTAAGATTTAAGTTTTATACCTAGTTGTATGCAGCTAGTTATATGAAAAAAAGTCTCAAATATGATATAGGTTTAAAAGCAAAATCAGTTTCATATGAATCCTAGTCTTAATTTTCTAAAAACTTTTATGATAGAAAATACATCTGTGCTACTAAAAGAAGTTTTCTAAGGATCAGATTTTCTCACTATAGTTAGGTGCAGGATAAGTGGCATCTCATTATGTTGAAAAAGGTAATTTTCAGAAACCTGATTTTTTTAAAACTTTGACTATTTAAGGTCATTTTACCCTTAACATCAACCTCATTCATTCAAGTACTAAAAAGGGCAAGAAGAGACAATCTCTCCCCTGAAGGCATCTGCTGTGCTGTCAAGGAGACAAGTTCTCTCCTACTGAAGAAAGAGTAATAATATGGTGTGATAAGCCTGCTCCACAAGACCCATAAGCTATTTTTAAAAAGTATTGAGGCTTAGCATGAAAGCTAGACAAAGTTAGCACATTCTCCCTATTTTACAGATATGTAAACGGAGCCCAGTAACTCTGAGCATAATTAGAGAGAATTTCGGGAAATAGAGAAGACGTTAACTTTCATGGACCTCAGTTTTTCCACCTATAGAAAAAAGTGCTTAGTTTAAATTCTAAGTTTTCCTTAAATTTACCCTTTTATCATTTTGTTACTTGTCCCAGATCATATAATTAGGGAAACTTAGAAGTTAGGCCTTCCGCTTCTTAGGATACTGTGCTCATCATTATCCTGTTTCCCTTCCCAAATGTATCCACATCGCTTGCTATGGCCTAACTTTGTTCCTGCAATTAGACTGATCAAATCACCCATTCTTTGTATCTTATCAGCTCAGTTTAATCTCCCCCAGCTTTATGATCATTTGCCATGTACGTAATATTTATTGTCTCTGTAGCAATTTATTTGTATGTCAATTTTAATATCTATGTTAATGGTTTTACATTTTTAATAGTTCTTTCTTGTTACGTTGACATAGCTACATGGTATACTTATGGTTCATTAACTTGTGTGCCCTTTCTTTTTGTTTATTCATGAGGCTATTTAAAGTCAGACTATATTACAGTTGAGATTCTCTAGATTTTAGAAGCAAACTACACCTGGGTTCAAATCTCAAGATAGCCTCTTTGAAGTAGTATGAGCTTGGGGAAAGTTGCTTAACTTCTATGTAGTTCTTAACTTTTATAGCTTTTCACATAAAATCAGAATCATATGAATGAGTATTCCAGTATATCTATATCAAAAAAAAAGAACTTAGCCTGTCAATTAAGGAGTGCCTTTTCCACTGTGCTGTAAATACATTTCTCGGCCTTTTGGAGTTATGTTTCTAGCACCAAAGTTCTAAATAGATTTTTTTTTCCCCTCTAGTTCTTCTTTTAATTGCATATTCTCAATGTTTCTTCCTATAAGAAATGTATAAAGCTTGAAATACATGAACTAATACGTTCTTTGGGAAGGGTAACATTTTTTAATATGTAAGTACTGTCAGTATCTCTAGGATATTTTTAGGTCTGTCTCAAATCACGTTCTCCTGTTTCCTGGGCTCACACTAGCACTCCTAGTCTTTAACTGCTTTGATATTGGAAGAATTATCAGCAATTTGGAAAAATATGCTTGGTTTATAGGTAAAAAATAGACTAACAACGCAAGACCCATGAGTTTTCATCTTATCCTTCCTCTTAGATTTCTTTGCAACCCAGGTCAAAATACTTACCTCTCCATACTTAGAGAGTTTATCTGTGTGATGAAACTGGTAAAATCATTCTTACTAAAGTACTTAGGTCAGATGATGATGGGAAATTGATGCTGGTATTTCTGGAGGTTTGGTTTAGGATATGTGGGCCTGGATAATTTAAAATTAATTGCTGACAATATTTAAAATGAATTGCTGACAAAAGAAAGTAGAGGAGAAGAATGTGACTTTAAACTTTTCTTCCTATTATTATTTCATCATAGCATGGTAGCATATGAGCTTTTCTGTGTTGAAGTAGAATCATAACACCAATCACAGAAATGTACTCCTCCTTTTAGATTTAGATCACTAGAATTACATGCTTTGAAAACTAGAGGTGAGACAAAAATAAACCTGTTGGTCCTTTTTATTTAGCATAGAATCTGAGGGACAATGAGAAGAAAAGATAAAATTGCAGCGACATGTCGAAGTCAAACTACATCTTACATAGCCGTGGCTATGCCATGTATGAACTATATTTAGCAGCACTCCTGAGGCAGAGCAATTGTTATGGCAAGACAAAGAGATTGGTGGGGATAATGTAACGTCTCTGTACTTTTTCCCCTTAGATATTAGAGGAATCATTATGCACATTTATATAAATCCTCTCTGACATTCTAGAAGCAGAATCTCTTAACACCAGAAATTACCTCAGATCTAATTTTATAGATGAGGTCCATGTTTGCATAGCTATATAGTCATCGTGATGAGAATAATAGCAATGTTTTCTCTGATGTCTTCTCTGTCTAATACCAACTACTAAAGGCTCAATGACTATTGACTTACCTGTTTTTCTTTTGGCTCAGCCTCAAGCTGGGATTTCTCTCCATGGAACCCACAAGTGAGAATCTATAAAGCAATCCTCCTTTCATTCTCATGACATCATGTTTATGGAAGGTGGACCATTCCTGTTATTATTACTTGCATGGACAGGGGCCTTGGAATTAGAAAGGAAACTAGATATTCTCACTAGCTGACAGAAAATAAGGCAACTTTTGTTTCTGTGTTTCAGTGAATTCAATGGATGAATAATTTATCTAATTTCTTCAGGGTTATTGAGAACTTACCATGCACTTATATTGAACTAGACAAATTGGAAGATGCAAGCTAGAACTTTGCTTATGCATGCTTGCTTACTCATATGTGTGAGGGTAGAGGTGACCACACGGGGGTGAAAGAAGATTGATGTGAAGTAGCACTTAGAGTTGACAGAGCAAAACAATTATTATACTGTAAATGTAGCCTTCGTTAGCTTCAAATCTGTCCAGTACTCTAGAAGCATGGACCTACATAGCAACGGGAAAGACTACACGAAGGGCATCCTTGGAGTATTCTAGGCGAAGGACAATGAGATTCTAATAAGAATTCCCATATCATGGAATTGATCTCTACCCTCCTATTTTCTAATCTGTCCCCAGGAAAGCCTTCCAGGATGTCATCATGGCACTTATGATACAATATTCTATTAATATATTTCCTTGTTGTTCTTAATTGACAGCCAACTGAATTAGGGAGATACTGTGGTATTAACTTTTGTAGGCCCAAAGGCAGTCAAAATATGTATGGTAAACGAAGAACATTACCATTTTCACTCCGATATTTTTTATCTAATGAATATTTTAACTACATGTTTATGGAAACAATTATTTTAGTAAGAATTACATCAATGTGGATAAATTTTTTTCAGAAATAATTTTGAAGCAATCTGTTAACATTTTAATCCTTAATCAATTTTCTATGTAATGCAGTTAAACTTTCACTTTACCCTTTTCTTCTAGTTTTTATTTACTTATTTATTTATTTTTTTGAGGAAGACTGGCCCTGAGCTAACATCTGTGCCCATCTTCCTCTACTTTATATGTGAGACGCCTACCACAACATGACTTGCCAAGCAGTGTCATGTCCACACCCTGGATCCGAACCGACGAATCCCGGCCGCCAAAGCAGAACGTGGGAACTTAACTGCTGCGCCACAAGGCTGGCCCCTTCTTTTAGTTTTTCATTGGAATAATGGCTTTTAATTGCATGTTCATAAAAAAGCTAATATTATTGTTGTCTGATTATTTACCAATTTTACCCCTTGGGCATTGTTAAGTTTCCTTTTGGGCTATAACAATATGCCATTTTTCCCAGCCCAAATTTGTCAAGAACATTTTATTATTTTTTTCAATGGTATCAATCACTACCATTGACAAAAATCAATGCCCACTGACATTTTAGCAAAGGTCATTTTATTTGGGGTCAAACAAATTATCCATTAAGGTACAATAAAGTTATTTTTCTGGCACTCTTTCCTCCAGTGTGTCTTAATAACATGATATCACGTTTACCTGAAAACATTCCTCATCTCTTTCAGAGCATGGTACCACCATGCTTCCGGTCACGTAAACAGAAATATAGGCATCATCCTTTCTACTTTCTCCTAGCTCAAACTCCCGTAACCAATTCATCACTCAATCACTTAGAAGTTACCTCTGAAATATATTGTAAGTATATAATTACAATTACTGTTTATAACTATACCCTTCCCACGTAAGCACCCATAATGTTTTGGCTAAATTACTGTAAATAGCCCACTTTTTGCTTTCCTCCTCTTATCCAGTCCAGTCACTTTATGCTGAACTCAAAATCTTTTTTCCCCCCAAAATTCAGATTGATTATCCTACAACTTAAAACATTTCGAGGATTCTGAGATATCAGTTGATATCAATCATATCTGAACTGCCATACATTGTAGAATATGAAGAGAAAATCCTAAATAAAATGCATTATTGAGTTTCATGTAAGAATACTGGTAAGGATAATTCTCTAAGGTGTTGTTCTGATGACTCAAGAAATAATGTTGTGTCTGACTTCACTATGAATAATAGTTGTACATATATCTTTACATATTGGTCTTCCTAACTAAACTTTGTTTTCAGGCATGACAATGGTCATCATTTTGAATCTTTATTGAATGTATCACAGATTTCCATGTCTTTGAGGTCAGTTATTAGAAAACCATGTTCCTTTGACAGTGTCACATTTCCTTCATTTTTCCTGTTCCCTGAAGTCTTGCACTGCTGTCTTTACATTTGAAGCAGAGTCACTCCTCCAGTCTTTACTGACTGGTTTCAGGAGAGAAATACTTTCCAGCAGCCCTGTTAGTGATTCTGAGGCTTTCTCAGATGTTTTCTTTGGGTATGCCTGCTCCACACAACTTGCTCCCTTGTGGCAGAGTTCTTAAGTTTGTATGCTTTCTCTTGATTCTGCCAAGCCAGGCTGAGTACTGATGGCCTCCATTTTGCTTTCCCTAGGGTGGTGCTTGAGGTACAAGTTTGTGGTTTCTCCCAGGCCTACAGAGTTTGCCCAACTTTGTGTGTGAGCTCACCAGCCATCTGAAATGGCTTGCTTTCACCACTGTCAGGAGCACACACAGGAAGCCAGGCACAGGGTGGTGTGTGTGTGTGGAAGAGGGGCTCAGAGCACTAGTGGTGCTTGTAGGCCTGTTGTGGGGGTCCACAAGCAAGGCCTCCCCAGCAGCTCATAGATAGGCTTCTTGATAGAGTCTGTTATGCAGTTAGTTGGATTTATATCCCTTTAATGCTCCCCAAGAACCCTAACTGTCACTCTCTCAGATAATCCCTGCCCACTAGTCATGCAGCACACCTCAGGATTCTGGATGGGGCGAGACAAAAATGAGCCTCCTTAAAAGCATCCAGAAAAGCTCAGCAAGCCAGTTGCTCACTTGCATGCTTTTATTTTCCTCCATGGGAGAAATCACAGGTTGAGAAGGTTTCGCTTGACATTGGGCTGTCCCACCTTGGGTGAGGGGTGACATGGGTAATGTGAATCTGCTTCTCTTATCCTAGTCACTGTATCTAATCTTGGATTTTTTGCTCTAAAAGTGTGCTGCAATTTCTCCCTGGACTCCTGGACTCCGCAATGGTTCTCTCTTCCATGGGCAATGGTCTACATCAGTATTCTCCAGGGCTCCTGATTGTGCTTAGAGGGACTGAAGTTAGTTCATGGACTGTAGACTTCAAGGTCTACAGCCAGGACTGAAGTCTATATGCCTATTAGCCAACGCATGGTGGACATGATTCCTCTTAGGTGCCATGATATATTTTGCTTGTGACAAAACCAAAGACACACTTATTGTAGCTGAGCCCTTAGGTGTATGGAGCTGTTTCCAGGTCTGTAGCCAGGGCCATGGGCACAAGTCAGACCCCTGGGTGTGGGCCTGCCTTCTCAAAGTGGCTCTTCTTAGTCTTGGACTTCACCAAGGTTTCACAATCTCCTAACCTGGATCCCAAAGCTCCCACAAAGACACTTCTGTCTGTGAATGGATGCAAAACTATCGTTGTTGAGGGGGAGATATATTGAAGGACATCATGCTGATGTCAATCTCCAGTGAATTAAGTTTTATTGTTTGTACCTTTCTGTAGTTTCATGTTCTGGAACAACGGTGGTACTCAAATATGTAAATCATCTGAGATCCTTATGAAAAAAATATATTTAAGGGACCCATAGAAGTTTAGGGAACCCAGAGAAGTTGACTAAATCAGAAATTCATGGAAACAAGATAAATAACATCTTTAATCTGCATCAAATAATACTGACCTAGGTGACAAGTGGTTTCCATGGTAAGAAAGACACATCTCCATTTTGAACTCAAAGAAGGCAAATCATGTCTTAATAATCTTGTTTCTCCATTTTCTAATATATAATGACAACAAACATTTATTTTTAATGAAAAATTATGTGTAAATGGTAAGACATCAATCAATATTAATTGGCAAAAACATTTTATTAGTGGTCCAGACATCATTTTACTGTGAAATCCATTTCTTTTATTCAGAAATACAATTACAGCCTATTTTATTTTCATTAGTAGAATACATTACTAGGAGATTATTAACAATGTCTGTGCTGATGTAGATGGAAAATCATCACCCTTTTATTCATAATTGCCAAAATTTGTAAGCAATCAAGATCTCCTTCAGTAGGTAAGTGGATAAATAAACTGTGGTATATCCAAACAATGGAATATTATTCAGCACTAAAAAGGAATGAGTTATCAAGCCAGGGAGGGACTTGGAGGCATGTTACATGCATATTACTAAGTGAAAAAAAGGCCAATCTGAAAAGGCTACGCACCGTATGATTCCAACTATATGACATTCTGGACAAGGCAAAACTAAGGACAATAAACAATAAAAAGATCAGTAGTTGCCAGGACGTGGCCATACGGAGATGAATAGGTGGAGCACAGAGGATTTTTAAGCACTGAAAATACACTGTATGATACTACAATTGTGGATACATGTGATTATACGTTTGCCCAAACCTGTAGAATGTACAACAGCAAGAGTGAACCCTAATGTAAACTATGGACTTTGGGGGATTATGATGTGTCAATGCAGGTCCCTCAGTTTCAACAAATGTACCCTTCTGGAGGGAATGTTGATAATGGGGGAAGCTATGCATATGTGGGACAGGGAGATGGGAAATTTCTGTACCTTCTTCTCAGTTGTGCTGTGAACCTACCTAAAACTACTCACAAAAAATAGTCAAAAAAAAAAGAGGGACTGGCCCAGTGGTACAGTGGTTAAGTTCGCATGTTCCCCTTCTCGGTGGCCCGGGGTTCGCTGGTTCAGATCCAGGGTGCAGACATGGCACCGCTTGGCAAAAGCCATGTTGTGGTAGGTGTCCCATGTATAAAGTAGAGGAAGATGGGCATGGATGTTAGCTCAGGGCCAGTCTTCCTCAGCAAAAAGAGGAAGATTGGCAGTAGTTAGCTCAGGGCTAATCTTCCTCAAAAAAAAAAAGAGTAGATAGTGATGAGGATGAGAAGAAGTAGGAAAAGCTTAAGCTTCCTTTCACAGAGATCTGAGCTGGGGAGAGGAGTATTTTGTGTTATACTTAGTTATCATTTTTTTATATAGTGTTGTACTGGAAATGTATTTACTGAACGGTGACTATACTTTTTCTTAAAATGGCTGCAAGAATTTCTACCTAAGAATAAGCTTAAAAGGCATAGGGCCTGCCATTTGTTCATAAGGGACAGGGGAAGATAACCCCCAGTGAATAAATTACATAGAAAGTTTCTGAGACCGGAAAAAAGTTCCGTTTTTCATTTAAAACAATCACCCTGCTGGATACTGCCCCCACCCCCAGGCCCTCCGCAAAAGAAGTAAATCTCATTGGTTATTAGATGCAGTCACAGTAAGGAAGTACAACTTAGCAGTAAGTTTTATGGATGTCACCTCTAACTGCTTGCTCAATATCTTACTGACAGATGTTTGTGAAATGTAGATAGCTAACATAAAATGCTTACTTTTCCCTGTGCTTCCCTGTGGTGTACATGTGTGTTTTCCCTGCTGAAGCTGTTTACAGCTGCAGCAGGTAGCATTAGAGATGAGTAGATCCTTTGAAAGGCCTAAAAAGGCCCTCAGGCCATATTTCTATTCTAGGTCTCAGATTCCAAAAGCAACTAATAGACAACATCAGGGGACAAACTCAAAAGTTGCACTCTCAACCTGAGTTGAAAATAGGGCAGACTTATATTTTGTCTTGGAAAACCTATCAAAATGCCTAAAATCTAAGCCTGAAATCAGAGGCTCACTGACATTATTGAACTCATTGTCTCATTTTACTCTCTCTCTGTACCTCATCTTAAGATTGATGCTAAGCATCATCTTCTAATTTATACCAGACCATTTGAAATAAATTAGGACAATTCTGAGGATACCAAAATGTTTTGGATTGTGTTCCTATTCAGTAAATAACTATCAATTTATTTATTTTTTTTTGCTGAGGAAGATTCACTCTGAGCTAACATCCACTGCCAGTCTTCCTCTTTTTGTATGGGAGACACCACCACAGCATGGCCACCTAACAGATGAGTGATGTAGGTCCATGTGTGGGAACCGAGTCCAGGCTGCCAAAGTGGAGCATGTTGGACTTAACCACTAGGCCACCAGGGCTGGCCCAATAACTATTAATTAGTTCTTGATTACTGACTCAATAAAACAAAAGACTTAAAGGGTAGAAAAATTAAAATTAAAATAAGAATAAGATAGTCTCTGACTTTTTGTGACCAAAATCAAGTCCACTATAACATTGTCTTCAAATTCTTGGTTCTCTTTTTAGAACCACCATGGCAAAATCTTTTACTATACTTTCTTCTTCTTTTAAGTACATTGTTTTGGCAATGTCACATATTTATTACAATAGAATCAACCTTCATCTGTAGCTTCAATCTTTATTTCTGAACTCCAACTTTATTTCAGTTGCTCATTAAGTTGTTAATTCACTCACTAGACATTTATTCAGCACCAAATATACATGCATATGGGATAGAAATGTTGTTTTCTCTCATGTAACTTACATTACAAAGGAAAAGATAAAAAACAAACAATGAATGTGTATGTTTATTCATTAAATGTTGACATAATGTATAACATGTTGTTATGGACTGAATATTGGAACAAAAATAGATTGAAAAAATTCATATGTTAAATCTCTAACTTCCAAAGGGATTGCTTTTAGAGATAGGGCCCTTGGGAGATAATTAGGGCTAGATGAGATCGTGAAGGAGGGGACCTCATGGTGACATTAGGTGTTCTCATAAGAAGAGATACCAGAGAGCTAGCTTGCTCGCTCTCTCTCTCACACACACTTACACACACAAAGAAGAAATCTTGTAAGCACATAGCAAGAAGTTGGCAGTCTGCAAGTCAGGAAGAGAGCTCTCACTGGGAAGGGAATAAGCTGACACCTTGATCTTGAGCTTCCCAGCCTCTAAAACTGTGAGAAATACATTTCCATTTTTTAAGACATTCAGTCTATGATTTTTGTAATGGAAGCCCAAGCTGATTAATACATATGTGTTCATAATGATAACTGTAATGAGAGTTCTGATAAGAAATGCAAAATACTGACAGCATTTACCAATGAGACCTATCCTAATTTAGGAAGTTTAAGAAAGTTTCCCCAGGACTTCCCTGAGGAAATAATATGTATTCTTGGCCTGCAATATGAGGAAAAGTAATCCAGATAAGGAAATTATAGCTAAGTCATTAGGTATGTGTGGTTTAATTATTAAGTACCATGATGATAATTGTTTCTAAGAGATCATTCTAGCTGTATTTGGAAAAATGAATTGTAGAGGATCAAAACCAGAAGCATGAATCATATAGGCTGCATGAGAGATGACTGTAGCTTGTTCAACAGTGGTAGTAGAGGTTAATAGATTTTATCAGATGAATTCTAGATGTGTTTGGAGTTAGAGACAAATTTAATTGCTAATGGATTGATGTGAGGGTAAGAGAAATAATTATCCAAGACTAAACATATATTTATGGCTTGAGAAATTGTATGGTTCATGGTAGAGTTTTCCAAGGCAGAGAGCATTCTCAGACTGGAAGAGGTGCAGATTTGGGGAAATAATCAATAAGCCTTTTTCAACCATGTTCATTTTGAGATACCTGCTGAATATCTAAGATATCAAATGACCATTTGAAAATGCGTATCTGGAATTTTGTAGAAAAGTCAATCAGTGTTGAAGCTTCAGAATAGAATTAGAGACTATGGTTGTTTTTAAGTCCAAGATCCTGAATGTGCACTCACTGGAGGGCATATAGATACAATAATAAGAGAAAACTCAAGATGCATCCAGTAATAAATCAGGAGAGATGGAGGAGCTAACAAAAGAAAAGGGAAAGGAGATGTCAATGAAGGAGAAAAATCCATGAAGAACAGGGTAAAAGAAGGCAAAAAAAGGAAAAGAAAAGAGAACGGTATCAATTTTCCCAAATATATCTGAGTTTAAAAATATATGAAAAGATGTCCAATCATTGGGTTTAGAAAGCTAGAAATAAAGGATACGATTGAAAAGAAAAACCTCAATGGAATTGTAGGGAGAAATAGTAGGAAATTGTCATAGAGACAAGACAAGAAAAGAAAATTATCACTGAGACAAGAGAAGAAATTATTTAGAAACAACGAGACACAAAAAAAGAATCTACCCAAACCTGAGGCTCCGAGGTACAGGAATGCAAAGGAAAAAAAAAATATGACTTTCACATGAGGTGACTTCAAGGAAATCAGTTGATAGAAGAAAGCCAACAGTGAAGTTACAATAAGAGGTAGAGATGGAAAAAAACACATAAAAAAATTTAATATATGGACAAATTTGTTGGTAAGAAAGGAATTTTAGAAGAGGAAAGTGTGGGAATTCATATCAGATTATTGGATGTACAGGATAGAGTGCCAATGAAGGTCTAGGCTGGGTCTCTACTTGTTCCTAAGGTAAACAGATGTTATAGGGTTCCATGGAAACACATGCAACATATAAAGAATGTAGTCTAGGGAATTCACAAATAGAGATATTTATATTATAGATATTGATTGCAAAATTATATTTAAAATTATGCTTAACTCTTTTATGAGACCTTCCACAAGCCCCTTCTGGCTGGGTTTTATTCTTGTCTTATATGTTCCTGTATTGCCATTTCCATATCTCCATTCTATCCATTTTATTTTTCTAATTTTCTATTTATATTGTCTTTCTCTCCCACTACATCTTTAAGAGCAGAGCTTGTGTATTATATATCTTTGGATTCCGGGTACAGAGAATGGTGCTTCTGATGTGCATAGAAGGCACTAGAAATTTATTTGTTGATGGCATGACTTCAAACACCTAGAGGAAAAAAAAATACTCAACTGTCATCCAGGAGCATCATAATGAGATTTTCTTTATAGATTTCATAATATGTAACATGAAGCATAAAAGTTTTAATTCCCAAGAACATGGAACTTTTATTTCTTGGAGGGTTGAGTTGGAAGTACAGCTTTATCAGAGATCCACTCTCATAAGAAGAATCACCTTAGAGTTTCTCTAGTCTTTATCTTTTTATGCCTGAAAAAGCAACAATGGTCTATTTGTATGCAGGGAAACTTAAAACCATCTAAGTGTTTCAATCAGAGAAAACTTAATACAGAGAATTGGTTACAGGTGTGATTGAAGACCAAAGAAACACAATTTATGAAAACGTAAGCAGAGATTAGAAACAGCAGGAAGCACTACCATTCCTCACTGGAGGGACACATGAAAGAAGTGATGTTATGAGAGCCCTGAAGCTGGTGCTCTATAGCACGGGCTATACACAGCAGGAACTGTGTCAGCAGGAACTGAGACACAGAGGGAAGGGCTATTTTCTGGCAGAAAGAATAATGGGAAGAAACAGCTGATGCCAGTGAGGCCACTGGAAGCAAAGAGAGCATGGAAGTAATCTTACTTCTTTTCTACGCTTGACCTATATTCTTCTTCTGATTCCCACCATTGGCCAGAAGGCAAAGGCACTTGGACAATTTTGTTCCTACAATACTAAGCAAAGCAAGATGAGGAAATGTTAAGAAGGCATCTAGGAGGAAATAAAACAATTACTGGCACACATTCTTAGATAATGAGTATTCAAAGATAAATCTCTCAAATATGTCTTACTAAATAATATAAGATGATGACAAAACATTTACAATTTTTTTATTGCTCTGGAACAACTTTCCAGAAACTGCAAAGCTCGGATTCATTTGGAAGTACTATCCGTTTATTCATAAATTGTATCAGTACAGAAATATTTATGACTAAATCTTTATTCTCTCATTTGGTTCACACATTAGAAGAAAAAATCCATTCTTCTTGTCTGATTTAGAAAGAATAGTATTAAGATGGTAGAACTCACTGACTTTTGAAAGCATAGGAAGAAATTGATTGAGCAATATTTCTAGCCTCAGATCAGTGTTGTATGCCATTTTTAGTTGGAAATTGCCCATTTGAGTCTACTACAGGAAAATGATGTTAGACAATTTAAGTAATAGCAATCAAAATTAATGAATATGTTTTCATTAAATTCAAATGCACTGAAAATATTGTCATTGAAATCACATTTCCCCATCCAAAATGAACACATTTTCATTTTTTTCCTAATAATTTTCACATGTAATGACACAGAATAAGTCAAAATAACTCCAGTATATTTGACCGATAATTTCCTAATTGGGGATTGAGTTTTAGTTCATTTTTCTTCTATGAAAAGATATATCTGTTTAAAAACAGAAAAAGGAAATGACTTCAAACTATCACAGATACTTACTTCTGATCAATATTATTGATATTAGTGGATATTTTTCCCCTAAACTCAAGAGGTCTTTTGGCAAATCAAATTTTTTTTTTTATTACTGAGCAAGTAATAAATCAGACTTGTAGGAGACGGTGGCAGAAACCATATCAACTACTAAATTAAAATGCACCTTACCTTTCAGCACCTTCTTGAGCTTACCTAATCAGAGTTTTCCAGGCAAAGACAAAGTGGGTCTAAGGTGAGCTATAGGTGGGTAGTTGAGACAGTAGAAATGCCCTGTGCAAGAACCTAGAGGTAAGAAAAAGTATGTCATATCAGGGACCAGCAAATAATTCTATGCAGGTAAAATGTTAAGTACTAATGGAAGTATGACAAAATAGAGAGCCAGAGTGTTAATAGTTGTGAAAGCACTGAGATTTGACACATTATCCTAAAAGCGATGGGATTTCACTGACTGTTTGAAATGGAGAGACATGATCACATTTTCATTTGATAACCTTCTTACCTTAGCATAGAGAAAATATTGATAGAGATATGCATTAGATTGAAGATTCAAATGTTGTCACAATTATCCTTGAAAATGATAGTTTCTGAGCTATTTAGAGGTCAGAGGGATTAGAACAAATTGGGATGGTTTAAAAGCCATAAAGAAGAAAGAATGAAAAGTCTTTGATTAGATGAGACATTTGAATTAGAAGTAAGACTAAAATATCACTTATTTTTTGACTTCCTGACTTCTGATTTTTGAGTCAATTTTACACTTCAGTATATTCAATAAGGGTAGTGGCATTTTGTAATTTTACATTCTAGGGAGCAATAGATTGGTCTTTACAAGCACCAACCTCATGTACTATTTTCTACAATAAGTAAGATGTTGAATAATAAAATCAGAAGTGACCTCAAATGCCATCTAGTCAATATCCTAACTGTGATGGTTAATTTTATGTGTCAGCTTGGCCAGACATCTATGTCCAGTTGTTTAGTCAAACATCCGTCTAGATGTTGCTGTGAAAGTATTTTTTTTAGGTGTGATTAACATTTCAGTCAGTAGACTTAGAGTAATGCAGATTATCTTCTATGATGTGGATGAGCCTCATCCAATCCCTTAGAACAAAGACAGAGGTTTCGTGAAGAGGTAGAAAGTCTTCCTCCAGGCGGCAACAGAGACTTTTGACCTGAGTTCCTTAGCCTTTCAACTCAAGACTGCAACATCAGCTCTTACCTGCCAACCTTCCAGCCACAAAATCACATGAGATAATTCCTTAAAATAAATATTTCTTTCTATATATGCATACACATATATCTCTTCTTGATTCTGTTTCTATAGAAAACCTTGACTAATATACCAACAAATGTGAAAATCTTTGACACAATATCCCTATCAAAATACCTGGCCATCTCTGCCTGAAATACTACTGTGAAGGAAACTTTGTTTCATCAAAAATATTTTTCTTTATGGGGCAGATTTTGTTGTTTGAAATTGCTTTTTTCTTTATCTTCTCTTTTTTGGGGGGGATGGGAGTAAAAATTCCATTTCCTCTAACTTCCTTTCACTAATTAGTTGTATGTGGTGAGATGGGATATTTCGCCACTCTTGTCATTTCCACTTGGATATCTATCTCATGCTTAACATGGCCAAGATAGAATTGCTGCTCTTTCTTCTAAAACCTGCTTCACCAATAACCTTCTTTCAACTGGTTGACAATAACTATCTTTCCACTTGTTTGGAACAAACATTTTGAAGTCATTCTTGATTTTTCTGTTTGTGTTATATCCTGTGTTGAATACATTACAAGCGTTAATTGCTCAACTTTCAAAACACATTCAAAATACTGTAACTTCTAATCACCATATTACTGCCACTCCGGCCCAAGCCACCATTATTTCTCCCGTGGGTTAGTGCAAATAGCCTTCTAATAGATTCCCCTGCATCCATGCTTGGCCCCCTACAGTCTGTTCTTTAGTCTTCAGCCAGAGTAAGTGGGTCATGTCACTCTTCTGTCCGGTATCTCACAATGGCTCCTCATTCTACAAATGCAATGCCAAAGTCATTGAAATTGTCTATAGGGTCCTTCCACAATTCCCCCATTACTTCTAGGGAATTATTTCCCCATTACGTCTGACTTCATCAACTACTTCTCATCATCTGCTTACTCATCTCCAGCTACATCAACTTCCTCCCTGTAACTAAAACATCCTAGGAATATTCCCATCTTAGTGTATTTTCTCTGGATATTTCCTCTGACTGGATCACTCAGTCCCCAGGTATTCACTTCCACCACTTCCTTCAGTCTTGGCTCAAAGCTTATCCTCCAAGTGAGGTCTACTCCTGCCTGTCCTATTTAATACTACAAGTTTCCCTCCCACCTAGACCACTTTAAATTTCTTTTAGCCTGCTCCCTTCTCCATTTTTTAAATATAATTTACTTACTTACTATATTTACTGGTAATTTTTGTCTCTTATCCGTATTTTAAAAGATCAATAGGGCATATATCTATGCCAGTTTTTCACTGATATATTAAATAACAAAAGCAAAATCTGAAGCATAGTAGGTGATAAATAAATGCTATTAAATTAAAGAATGCATGGATGAAGTCTATTACTTTTGCTCTAATTTTCCTAAGGGCATATCTGCTTGAAGTGTAAACATCTTTTTTTTTTTTTTTTCCCTGTGACATCCCACCTGAGGTCATAGAGATTATTAGATCTGACTGCATGAGATAGAGTCCAGGGGTACAAAGAAAAATACTTTAAAATTTTCGATTCATCAAATGTTAACTAGCTGTTGTTTGTTTGTTTTTTAATTTAGTCCTTAGAACCATCTGGAGGTTTTGTTAATACTCACATTTTATATAGGAGAAATAAGACATTCAGAAAAATGAAGTAACACACCTAAGGTCATACAACCAGAAAGTGGCACAACTACTGTTTGAGTGGAAGTATTTGCAACTTTGTTCCCTCCGTTTCACATGAAGAACCATTATCATGCTCTACTTTTTATTTCTTATTTCTATTCTTAGTGCCCCGTTTCTTCATATATTTGCTACTTTCTCATCACTCTAATCACATTCTTTAGGTTATAAATTCAGTCAATGCTCACAGCCTGCCCTCCAAAATCAAAGTGCATTTAGGTATCAAGTCTCGGTTTCAGTTTGGGTGTATAAATATGGTAGTATGTGTCACAGGATTATTGCTTTTGAAGCAACGCTTATTCATTCCAGTAACATAACAGTGATATTGGTGTTTGCCATGGTATGACTAGCATACTTAACTCTTTATATGGTGACCAGGAGAAAATATTATTATCTGTGTTTGTTACCAAATTGCTTGCTTTCATTCCTCCTTTGTGCTTCTCTTCTGTTCTTAATATCTCTCTTTGTTTTACATTTATAGAAACCTACTAAGTATGGGATATATTACTAGGCACTAGGAGGCACACGTATAAACACAGGCATAATTAAGGCATTCAGAGTACAAATTGGAGAGATACCTACATACAACAGACTAGGATACATTCTTCTCTAAATGCTGTGATGGTGATATATACAAGGAGGGGAAAATTAGGTTTTATTAGCATCTCATTTTTTTCTACATATCTATTTCTGTGTGGACTTACCTAAAACAATTACTTTGAACTGAGTCTTCATCATTTCTTTTTTAAATTCTACTTCTGTTTTTAAGTGTGATTATGTAACAAAGAGATACAAGAATTACATGTCACACATTCTCTGAGATTTCAAAGTTTTGATTTAAGTGATATTGAAGATATTGTCATAGTAATTTACTTTCAGCCTATGAGAAAAACCTTCTACAGAGGCTGAGCACATTGTAAAGCTTTTGTCAGCTTAAGCCAGAAGTATTTTAGGGACGATTTAACATTAAGCTCGAAGATGCTTTAAATAGTAGTAGCATGCCTTTTGAATTTAATGGCTGCACAACTTCAATCACCAATACTTTCTCAAATTCTTTTTCAAACTGAAAACTGAAAAAGAGTGTTAAATACCCTAACTAGATAAAGCCTAGAGGCAACTTTTGTTCCAGATATTGTTGCATTTTTGTAGATGAGTTAAATTCTATATTATTGTGAATGTCAGGAGGAATTTGGCATCAGTGCTGCAAATACTTTGTTTGAAAATGTATGTTTAAACAGCTGAGTCAACATAGAGGTGTCTGTGTTTCTTTCTAAGGACAAGAAACCCAACGTACGTCTTCCAGACATTGGTGCTAGCAAAGACCAGTGTGGCAGGTCCTGGGAAGAATGAAAATTATGAATTCATTCCTCTGAAGGCAATGCTTCCCATTGATCTTCAGGAAGAAATAAGGGTAAATTCAGAGAATTACATAGGAATAACTTATTGTAGCATAGAAATTTTTCATGTGGTGCTCATCAAACATCTTTTGAACTCCTTTCTTTGGCATGGGAAATTTCTTCTACTATGATTTGCGCTTATCAATGTAGAAGCCAAAACTCACCTTTCTAGTCATAAGACCAGAGATACAAAGGTCTGTGATTCAAAAGTGAGAAAGCAGAGGAGCATCTTTTCTTGAGAAGGCATTGGAGATATCCAGCTGTGGGAGGACAGTAGGGTCAGAATTTTGCTATCCAGTCTCTTAATTTATCTATAAAAGCCTTGATGTATTCCATGAGTTACCCAATGGGGAATAACGGCAGTAGTAATTTCTTCCCTAAAGAATCCCCACGTGTTCTCTGTGCTTTCCCTGGTTGAATAACTTCCCATGCCAAACTCTCTGGCACTCTTGGCGAGTCCATGAGGTGTGAAATATCATTTAATCAATGTACTGTCTGTTTCAATTCTTATGTTTGTATCCCAGAACTCTGTCTGCTGGAAGTACCTTCATATCATGGCTCAACTTTTCCATGATTCTTCACAGTTTTCTCAGTTTCTTTGCCTTTTCTTTCTGTCACAACTTTCTAGGAAAACACACACACACAAAACCATCTTTCACATTTGAGTTTCCTCTTTGCCTTCATGCAGAGTTCTGAGAGCTGCTGGAAAAAATTACACAGCTGGGCTTGCTGACATAATGATAAATTCATATTAATCAACCTCGATTAGGCCCTTCTCATCAAGATTTAAGCATTCTCAAAGTTCTAAAACACTGAAAATTATATATTCCTATTACACCTTATCTATATTAGCTACACATATATCATCTCTTCTTTTTATATAATCTTAATAGACCTTTGACACTCTTACCAACTTTAAGGCCTTTTTGCTGAAGTGGCTGCACAATATAATGAAGATAGAGCCGGGCAAGAGGGGAACTTGGGTTGCATGACTGGCAGTTCCATGGTGGGACCATTTCAAGAAGCAGTATTTGTCTCACTTGTAAGTGGGCTGGATAAACCTGTGGTTACAGACTCTCCATTGTACAGATATACCACATCTTGTTTATTTATTCACCTGCTGGTAAACATTGTATTTTTTCTCTAGTCTTTGAATATTACAAATAGAACAGTTAAGAACATTCATCTACAAGTCTTTATGTTTGTACTTCTCTCAGGGCATGCTTATAGTGTGTCATTCTGATTTCCAAAGTAGCTGTACCATTTCACATTTCTATCGTTAATTTCTCTCAGTGAAGTTTTGAAATGTTCATTGTAGAGGTCTTGAACATCTTTGGTTGAATTTATTTCTAAGTATTTTATTTTATTGCCATTCATTTTATTTGGCACTATTATAAATGGAATTTTAAAAATTAATTTCATGGAAGCAATGGCTGGAAATTAATAGCCATCTTGAGGTGGAAGCCATGAGTTGACAAAGGCAAAATACTTATATACAGGGACCTGGGTCAGAGAAGATTAAAAAGTAGCCTCAAGAGCCCAGAACTCCCAATCCAACTTTTTATGATCAAGAAAACCTTTTATTCATTGTTTAATAAATGAAAAAGAGTACATCATTGGAGTAGTATTTTGGAGATGTGTACTACCTATTAGATTCGAATACTTACCCATTGGGTTTATTAAGAATGTCCATGCAATTTACTGTTTTATCAATTTAGATTTTAGCACTCTCAGTGTGAATTTAAATTAATTATTTAAATAATATATTTGTCTTCTCTTCTAATATTCGCTTCATTTTTCCAATTTATATTTGCTTTTATTTTATTATGCTTGCTTTACTTTTTTTCATTTTTTAACCATAAAAATTTTGAGTAGTATCTAATCAATGCTGTGCTTTCCTTTTGAGATCAGTTTAATTTTAGAAAGTTATTCTCTCTCGAGGCAAGAGGATTAGTATTAAATTTTACTTAAAATTTTAAAAATTATTTGCTTGTCCTTTATTTCTATTTTTAGATGATAAGATTTAGGGCAGAAAGTACTTACTACTTTCAATATCTTATTAGTTATTAGTTGAATACTAAAGAAAAGGAAGTGGTTATTTTCTGCCAGTCTAATCTTTCACATTTTCCATTAACAGATTCGAATTTACATGTTTAAGAGGAAAACTATGTTGTCCGTTTTCGAAACATAAGATTTCTAGTCTGTGTTCAACCATAAATCTCCTTTATTTCTTGTCAAACTGCCTAGATTTTTTCTTATAGTGGATCAAAATTAAATATATTTAAAGTAGCATTTTCTGAAAAGATTAATAAATAGAAAATGTCAAACACATATTTTGTACAGTATAAATACATAAATTAACCAATTTTAGATAAAGTTAGAAAACCAGCTCATCTAGAATATTTACTACCTCATTGAAATGGTGGAGTAAAAGCAGACATTGCGGACATTTGCTTTTGTTTTAAATTTATAATTCTAATTATTTCAGCTCTCTCTTTTTATGTGGCTACCTCATGCGTAATCAATTTAATGATGAACAAGCACGATTCATGACATATAATAATAAACTAACTTTCTTTTTCCCTCCCTGCTTTCCTTCCTTCCTTCCCGTATTTCTTTCCTTCTTCTCCTTTTCTCCCCCTCCCCTCTCTTTCTTGTCTCAGTCTCCCATAATGTTAATATTTAGAGCTTGTTGTACCCATATGCTAGGATGAAATCATTCTTAGATAATTAAAAATGCTTTTCAGTTACTTCAAATCCAAAAACACGATCTCTGTTTAGCAATGAAATCACCAACTACTTGTGGTCATCAAACTCCAGTCTTTAATTAAAGTGAAGATTTTTGCCCATTTCATTGCTTTGGCCTGTTACAGATTGGCAATGGTTTGGAGACAATTCTCCGTAGGTCAGTCATGTTTCTGTACATCATGAGAGTAGAGGCACTGACTGCCTTTGTTCTTGGTTATCTTTTTGAAGATATTTATACGGTGAACAACCTTGGAATAGAGAGATTATGTCTCCCTCTGGAGCAGAGTGTAGGGTCTTATTTGTTTTTGTTTTGTATTTTTATATCTTTATTGCTACGGATAATGTTTCTCTCTGAGGCAAAGGAGAGGCTTGTCTTTAAGAGTTTATTTGAAGAGGTTTGTTTGCAGTCTCTTATAAAAGTGAGATTTCCTAGCTCAGGGTTCCTCACTATTTGCGACACAAACCCACTGCATTCTCGATATCCATCCAGGCCCATGGGACCTAGAGAACTGGTGAAAATGTGAAGTTCATGTTGCCTCCTGTGCCATAGGTAATAAAGTTCCATGTGCCAATCCAGAATTCGTATGTGTTTAGACAGCATCAATGAATCTTGGATCCTTTACAATTCCTTATCTACTTGTAGATAACAATAGGTTTGGCTCACTCACTCTGTCTCTTGCTTTACCCATTTCCCTCTATCTTGGAAATCCTGGTTTCTGACCATCCTAGGGCCAGAGATATAGAGATAAAGGAGTAGAAGAGGAAGGTGAAAGAAATTTTGTAGTTCATTGCTCCTGGCATTATATTACCTAGAGGTGTCAGGAATTTAAAACTGATCCTGTCACATATGTTGTACATTTTGGAGTCTTCAGAGATTTTTATCCCCTGAACACTGGAATTTCTGATTTGCAGTATCCTAGCTATGAAAGAATGTATGCCTAGCATATATTCCTTAGCTGTTAAGGTAAGGCTGTAAGTCCTTAACAGCTACTTTTACAGTCTGTGGGAACTTGGGATCAGCCTTCCCATGCAAGGGGTCCTCTTGAAAGACACATCAATCCATTCTGTGCTGACTCTTTTTTATTCATGGACATCATTTATTACACACACTATTTGCCCCAGCAAAAGCCGTAAGCACATACAACCTTAGATGCAGCTATGTGCCTTTGCTCCATCTCAGAGAAACTACATAGCCAGGCTTGTGCCCTCTTGGCTTCTCAAGAATGAGACAAGACCCAGGGGATACTATGCCCCTGAAACTTCACAGGATGCATAAACTCTTCTAGTTTCCTTTGGAAACGTCTATCTCCTGACTTGAAATTAAGAGGCTAATACAGCTTCCTCTTCCACATTGGGGAGAGGTAATGAAAAGTACACAAAACTCAATGCATATTCTGCTGTATTTGAATGTAATACTCTATACACATCTATTAAGTCCATATTATCTGGTGTTTCATTAAAGGCCACTGTTTCCTTATTGACTTTCTGTCTGGATGATCTATTCATTGACATAAGTGGGGTGTTAAGATCCCCTAATATTATTGTGTGGCTGTCAATTTGTCCCCTTAGCTCTGTTAATAGTTGCTTTGTATACTTTGGTGCTCCTGTGTTAGATGAATACATGTATTAAAAAGTGATATATCTTCTTGGTAAAATGTCCCTTTTATCATTATATAATGCTCATCTTTGTCTCTTGTTATCTTTTTTATCTTGAAGTCTGTTTTGTCTGATATGAGTATGGCTACTCACACTTTCTTTTGCTTTCCATTTGCTTAGAGTATCATTTTCCATACCATCCGATCCAGCTATTTTACTTTGGGTATTTATTCAAAGAATGTGAAATCAATAATTGCAAAAGATATACGCACTCCCATGTTCATCGCAGCATTATTCACAATAGCCAAAATACCTTGGGGTAAATTTAACAAAGGTAGTGAAAGACCTATACAAAGAAAACTACCAGACTTTCCTGAAAGAAATGGATGACGACATACGAAGTGGAAGGACATTCCATGCACATGAATTGGAAGAATAAACATAGTTAAAATGCCCATACTACCTAGAGCAATCTACAGATTCAATGCAATCCCAATCAGAATCCCAATGACATTCTTTACAGAAATAGAACAAAGAATCCTAAAATTCATATGGGGCAACAAAAGACTCCGAATTGCAAAAGCAAACCTGAGAAAAAAGAACAAAGCTGGAGGCATCACAATCCTTGAATTCAAAACATACTACAAAGCTACAGTAATCAAAACAGCATGGTACTGATACAAAAACAGGTGAACAGATCAAGGGACAGAATTAAAAGCCCAGAAATAAAACCACACATCTACGGACAGTTTATCTTCAACAAAGGAGCTGAGGGCATACAATGGAGAAAAGAAAGTCTCTTCAACAAATGCTGCTGGGAAAACGGGAAAGCCACATGTAAAAGAATGAAAATTGATCATTCTTTTTCACCATTCACAAAAATAAACTTAAAATGGATCAAAGACCTAAAGCTGAGACCTGAAACCATAAGGCTTCTAGAAGAAAATATAGGCAGTACACTCTTTGACATCAGTTTTAAAAGGATCATTTTGGACACCATGTCTTCTCAGACAAGGCAAACAATAGAAACAACAAACAAATCGGACTTCATCAGACTAAAGAGTCTTCAAGGCAAGGGAAAACAGGATTGAAACAAAAAAAAACCCCACCAATTGGGAAAAAATATTTGTAAATCATATATCCGACAAAGGGTTAATCTCCATAACATATAACTCACACAACTCAACAACAAAAAATCAAACAACCTGATCGAAAAATGGGCAGGGGGCATGAACAGACATTTCTCCAAAGAAGATATACCAATGGCCAATAGGCGCACGAAAATATGCTCATCATCACTGATGATCAGGAAGTGCAAATCAAAACTACACTAAGATATCACCTTACACCTGTTAGAATGGCAAAAATAACCAAAACAAAAAGTAACTAATGTTGGAGAGGTTGTGGAGAAAAAGGAACACTCATACACTGCTGGTGGGAATGCAAACTGGTGCAGCCACTATGGAAAAGAGTATGGAGATTTCTCAAAAAATTAAAAATAGAAATACAGTATGACCCAGCCATCCTACTACTGGGTATCCATCCAAAGAACTTGAAATCAGCAATTCCAAAAGTCCCATGCACCTCTATGTTTGTTGCAGCATTGTTTACAATAGCAAAGATGTGGAAGCAACCTAAGTGCCCATCAACTGATAGATTGGATAAAGAAGAGATGGTGTACACACACACACACACACACACACACACACACACACACACACACAATGGAATACTACTCAGCCATAAAAAAGGATAAAATCATCCCATTCACAACAACATGGATGGACCTTGAGGGTATTATGTTAAGTGAAATAAGCCAGATAGAGAAAGACAATCTCTGTATAACTCCACTCATGTGTGAAAGTTAAACATGTGGACAAGAGAACAGATTAGCTGTTACCAGGGGAAAGAGGGGATGGAAGGTGGGCACAAAGGCTGAAGTGGTGCACCTACAAGACGACTGACAAACGATAATGTACTACTGAAATTTCACAAGGTTGTAAACTATCATAATCTCAGTAAAAAGTTACAAAAAAAAACTGGACCTTTGGTGGTGAACACAATGCAGTCTATACAAAAACTGAAGTATAGTGATGTACACCTGAAATGTACACCTTGGACACACCTTTATATGGGATTTCACTACACATTGGATGGTCCCCTATTTTAGCATTAAGCCTACTCTTAAAATGGAGATGTCCTATTTCTTTGTCCCGATTTCTATGAGGAGCCTTCTGATCCTACTCCTGGGATGTGACAGTAACAGTTTAGACCTCTCCATGAGAAGACAGTTAATTTACCTGATTGACAAGATGGAAAAAGTTTGACATACTCAGGTGCTTGTGTGTCAGTTAGGTGCAATTGATGCATCTCAACTGTCCTGAACTCAGAGGGAAAGAGGTGTGGCTGGATCCTCAGAGATCTCCATAAGTGAGGCATTGGTCAAAAAATGGTAAATATACAAAAACATCAGATAAGAATCAAAACGTCATCTTTGTTGTTGATAAATCTGGATTGGACTTTGTGAGTAAAGGGTTAAAATATGAGCTGACCAAGGCCTGCCTGGGAGATCATCTCAGAGTCTGCTTTCTCACAGCACTCTCTGTTGGAAATGACAGAGTGAAGATAAATGTGTACACTTTGCCTGCTGGTGGCACTGCACTTGAGCAGGAGAGCTATAAGGTGGCATGGAAGCTTCAGATTCTATAACTAGAACAGTTCTGCAAGGTTGGATGGACACAGCGGACACAGCTTCTCTGTGTTAAGGTGAGCCCCATGAACCTAGAACTTGTCCATGACAGCCATACACACCCTATGATGGAGCAAAAGAAACTGTGTACTTGGGTGGTTGCTGGGCCACCTAAGGACATGAGGATGCTTTACCTGATCTATTCTTTGTCCTGTATTCTTCTATGAATCTAATCAAATATAGTGTTAGGTGAAAACCTACTTATCTTCTGAGTTCGACAACTTGAACCTGTAACAATCACTGTATCAGGGCAGAGACTTGGAGCCGGAATCAAGCTTTCTGATACTCCCTCTCAGGTCTTAGTCCTCAGACACAGCAGCCAGAAGAGGCTGCTTGCAGAGAATACTTACTCATTTGCCACATAATAAATTGAAGATTTCCTCTCGTCCATCTGAGACCCAGGAAATGAGGACAAAGAGAAGAAGACCACCCTTGCTCTGGGCTTGGTCCACTGGGAGAGGTGATCAAGAGAGTGAGAAATGATAATAAGATCACATGTGCACATGGCTTCTAACATACAACTTTACCCAGTTGGAAGGCTTGAACCAATGAATGCCAGACTCTCACTGTGTCGCCAACCTAATAAATCAATCTTTTCCCCATGGTAGTTCAGGAGTGGAGACAATTTGTGTTTCTCTGACAGAAATCTAAAAGAAAGAGAACAAAGAACATGGGCCTACTAACATTTTGCATCAATTCTCTCTACAGTAGACTGCTCACTCCTTAAAGTCTAGGCCTTTGTTCATCCACGTGTCCCTAGCTATTGGCCAACTGCCAAGGACCCAGGAATGATAATTTCAATGAATAAGAGAATTAAAATTAATGACTAATCAATCCTCAACTTCTATACTATACTAATCTTTTAAAAAAGTTTCAGACTCTACCAAAGTTAACAGTGGGAAGCCATGCAAAAATTATGTATATAAGATTTATATTGCTTCTTTCCTCTGAAGATCTCTGAGTTGTATACATGAAAAACATTCACAAAAAAATTAATCTCATTCATGTTCTTACTGATCTCTAAAGTCAGAAATATAGTCAGCAATGGAAAATTGAGAGCATTTTGAAAAAGTACCAAGTACCAAAGAGGCATAGCAATTCTTGTAATTTCACACAAAAGGCAACTGTTTTGGGAATCATAAAGACAAGCTTCTTTCCTTCTTCTTCTTCTTCTTATCTTTTGACCTACTTCACCCATTTCTTCCATCACCCACCCCTGGCCTCTAGCAACCACTGATCTGTTCTCTGCATCTGTGAACTCGTTTTTCTTTTTTCTTTTTGGATTCCATATATAAGAAAGATAATACAGTATTTGTCTTTCTCACTTATTTCACTTAGTATAATGCCCTAGAGGTCTATCCATGGACCCACATGAACTATTATTTTAAAAAATCAAAGAATTTGCTTTTGTTTTTTTTTACTTTCCTTCTAGCCTTTAAAAAAAAAAATAAGTGAGACAAAACGTCAAAGAGAAGGCAGTAAATGAAAAACAGGAAGGTGTAACCAATTTGAAAACTTGAGAGTCATCTGTATTCTAATGATGTCACTGCTTCTGGGTACAGAGTGAACTTATTTTCCTGATTTTATTCTCTAGTATCTGGGGGACTTTAGCAGAAATAAAACTAGATGAAGCTTTGACCAAATTAGAATGCTATTGGCTTCAATCATTAACAGAGCAATGCAAAATACAGGGAACTTCATTAGCTCTTGTTAAGATTATAGTTATGTTTCTCCCAGGCCTCAGGGTACATGCATAGATTGATTTTAGATTAATTTTCTTTTTTAAACATTAAACATGTATCTAGTGGGAGCTTTACTATTACAATTAGTCACCGGGGCAAACCCTTATGTAGATTTTTCTCGGA
The DNA here is from genome assembly GCF_041296265.1 of Equus caballus. Lineage (NCBI taxonomy): Eukaryota > Metazoa > Chordata > Mammalia > Perissodactyla > Equidae > Equus > Equus caballus. Next base: position 97,734,478 of record NC_091686.1, read on the forward strand.
AGCTGACACAATATTGAGAAGACTGCTTTGCCAGGTAGAATGTTGAGGAACTAGAGATTATTCAGTTCATTTCTCTCTGGCGACCGTGGAGCGTAGCAAAGCAGAATGATGGGTGTGCCGGACTTGCGAACACCAGTGATCTTACTGCATATGCTTTATTTTTTGACTCCAAGTTCTGGCAAGAAAGATTGTCAGAAAGAAGAGTGACCACATTATGGAGTTGGGACTTTGTCCTGCATAGCTGTGATCTCCAGACCTCTTTGATTGTGCCATCAAAGATTATGCTATCTTCTTAAACTCCCCCATAATGCTCTTTTAAGCTAGGCTCAGTCAGAAAAACAGAATAAAGGACTTTAACATGGGAATTAGGATTTACATGAGAGAAATGAGGAAGGTGGGAAAAGAAAAGTCAGGGAAGTCACCAACATGGCCAAGATAGCTGCACCAGAAGGTCAAACAAATAGAGACTGAAGCCCTTAAGCTGAGCTACTAGAACAGGTGGTTCTCAAAGGAACCTGCTGTGATCCTCAAGAATGCCCCACCTATCTCTGTCACCAGCATCCAAACAAGTGGTAGAAATGCAATCCCAAGCTCTGTGAATCTCACGTTTGTTCACATATCTGACTGCAACCACATAATTTATTCCCATTCCCTTTGTCTTCTTTTTTTTTTTTTTTTTGGTCAGGAAGTTTGGCCCTGAGCTAACTTCTGTTGGCAATCTTCCTCTTTTGCTTGAAAGAGTGTCCCTGAGCTAACATCTGTGCCAATCTTCCTTTAATTTTTTTGTAAGTGGGACGTCGCCACAGCATGGCATGGCTGGATGAGCAGTGTGTAAGTCCACACCGGGGATCCCAACCCACAAGCCCCAGACCACCAAAGCAGAGGGTGTGAACTTAACCACTACACCACCGGGCTGGCCCCACTCCTTGCCTGATTTTAATGTGAGTTTCTCTCATTGGCATTCTAACTAAAGGTCATACGGGGAAGAGAATTCAGTTAGACGGCCTGCAGATTTCTTCTCTGCATTGTAAAGGACAGCATTGGGAGTAATGCCAATTGGACAAAAGTTCAGAACAGCTTCTATAGGGTAGAAACTGTCATCAGCCATTTAACACAGGGGAAATTAAAGTCTATAGAGTTTAGGTAACTTGCCTAAAACTGCAGGTCAAAAAAGAAAGAAAATAATTAAACCCAGGGCAGTATAACCGCAAAGAAGGTGTTATTTCTTTTTTTTCGATGGTTGTTTTTGTTGTCTTCAGAACCTCAGTGATTTTGAACACCAGTTTCACATTAGGATTACACAGCGCTTCTAAAAGTTATAAGTGACTATGTACAGCTCCATTCTAATTTTACTGCCCTGTGTTGAAGTTAATCAAATCTGATTTTGATCAAAATATCCTAGGGGACTCTGATGAACAAGCAGGCATGAGAAACGCTGAAGTAAATCAGACTCATATTTACCCAGGATTTTCAAATTATGGATCATGGTACACAAGTGGGAATAAGGTTTCCCTTTACGAGCCTTTAACGTTTTAAGAAATTCGGATCCACTCTTGTTCTTACAAGTAAATTGAAGATGACTGTATGAATTATATTGTATTATTATTAATATTAATATAATTTTATTTTCTATATCTTAGTGGTTACTTTATAAAAATACGTATATATTAATGTTTCCTTACATTTATGGTTCACGCACTATAGTCAGTGCACTGCTAAATAAATCAGACAAGTGTTCTATTCTGAATTTTGACAGTTTTGCACAGTTGCAGAACTCTTACTGCAAATTTATGTAACTAAACAGTTGGATTGCTCAAAAATTTCTTGGAAAATTCCTTATTGCATGAGCAATATCATTTTTGTGTTTACTGGATTTTGTCTTTTAAATACTAATATAACATAATCATAAATGATTTGATATATGGATAATTACTTAGAATCACTACTGACAAATAGTAAGTACATAATAAGTAAAGTTCTTAAAAAGTGCAAAAGGAAAGAAAAAACATAAAAATGTATATACTGAAAAAATTTGTGTGGTTTTTACCTGATTTTTACACTGGTGCAACTTTAATACACGTATAAATTTTATTTAAATTATATCATAGATATTTCACTCTATCAATACACTTATCTATACTATTTTTCATTAAATCTAGGATGACATTGGTTATAAGAGAAGACATTTTTATGTGTCACTGAAAGAGAAAAAAAACATCGCTAAGAAAACTATGACACAAGCTTTTTTATCACATAGAATGCCTATTTTATACACTTTGCCAAACTCTTAATCTTATTTAGATATAGATTTTTGTCCTTAATAAAAGAAATATGTGATCATAATAAATTAGTCTAAGTGGTGGCTCTTACAAGTGTCCATTCTCCTCCATTTCTGGATACATGGAAGACTGAGATCCTCAATCCTTGCACAGTGGGTTATTGCCACATCCACAGACATGACAATAAAATGGGGCCAGAAATGAAATGTGAACTATCTGCACTGAAGCAGTGAAAAGCTCACTCCTGACTCTCCAGTTTCTCTCTTCCCTGCTATAGCAACTATGGAGAAGCTGCATGCAGCAATGGTGGAGCCACAGGTCGAAGCAGCTTGGGCCATGGTTTCATCACACAATTGCCCTCAAACTGAGCTAGACTTGCAAAAGAATTTGCACAAATGAGAAATAAACTTTTATTGCACTAAACTACTGAAATTCTGTTACTGCAGCCTAATATATTCTATTCTAATGAATGCAAAAATTGGTACAAAAGTAGGGCAATGACATACAAAACCTAAAATATATGATAGGTCAATGACTGGTGAAGGAACCAATATGAGGGGCTGGAATGATGGTATTTCATGTTTTAGTGGCAAAACATTCAGTAAAATTACTGCATATAGTACCATGGAAAGTAGATCACATTTTTAATGAAATAGTAGTGTGCTTTGGTTGTCATCTATGGTGTTTTTGCCAGCTACCACAGGAGTGAAATGAGCATGATAAAGAATTGATTGTTTGCAAGCAGGTACGAGAGGAAAAAAGAGTGCAGAAGTTCATGAACTTGTAAAATTGGAAAAGGCAGCTGCTTTTCTATTCTAATGAGTAAACAGCAAGTTTGCCAACATGAGAAAGGAACATACAATGCTGCCTTTCAACTGAGTAAATCTCCCCCTATTATACAGATAAGATTATAGGTGTTGTGTCCAGTAAATCCTTTAAAAATGATACGACCTCTCGGGGCAAAGAATTGTCTAAGGGCATAGCCTTCCTTAAAACTGATATAACTTCAAAATTGGCTCTATCAAATCAAAGAGCAAAAGACATGGAGGAAAGAAAGGAAAGAAATACAGCAGATCTGGGAGTTCTTATATAGTTGTCAAAGAAATCATGAATCTGGACTAAATAAGTAACTGTGAGAGACCTAAAAAACCAGTACTACTCTAAATCACATTTTTTTAGCCATCAGTAGACTAAGAAAGTTATTCAGTCCTCAAAGAGAGTATATTCCTCAATGTCAACTTCTCATTGGCTAAGGAGGAGAAGAAAGAAAGCTCCCTCCCAAACTGTGGAACCAGTGGCCCCAGAGGAAAAGAAAGAAGATACTCACAGAGAACAAATTCCATGCCTAAACCGGAGACAAGTTCATTCTCTCCCCAGAATGGAACCCTTGGTGTACACAGGATTTTAGAATCATATGGAACAGTGGCCATGTCTTCATATGGACTCTTGTTGAACAGGTAACTGAATTTTGGTATATGAGATGTGAAGGATAGTTTAATTTTTGTTCAGAAGTCTTTAGATCAAGAATGACCTTGTCTAAAACAAAGATATAAAAATTACTGTGCATTACAAGTCTTGGTCTTTGAGTGTAATTTTGAGATTGAATGGGATTTGAGGTTTGCCTTCCTTGGAGGGGGTTCTATCAATCCGTTTGGCACGAATCAAATATTTGACAATCAGGGACTGGACTATGATAGACATTATTTTTATTCACCAACATCAGGTTTACTTCCACTTCCCCACAATAACGGCATCACATCCTAGACTGTCTGCACTTGAGAGGTCCCATGTGATTATTTCAAGCCAATGTTAATCAGTGAAAACCCGTGTATATGAGACTTCCCATTCTCTTTCTTCTATGTTTCTTCAGTGGCTATGGAGGTAGACTCGAGTAAGATGATGGAGTCACAAGACAAAAATACCCTTAATTGCTGCTTTGCAGAATAGTCTTTATGACTCTTTATGATTGACAAATAAACATTTGATATAATAACTTGCAGCAATTTGAGGAAAGTTTCTCTACCATAATCTGGCCAATCCTGATGGAAAGGGTATTTCTGAAATTTCTTCACAATGAGGGTGTGATTCTTCTGAATTATTTTTGGCTCAGAATAATCAGTCTTTGGTTTTCTACACAACATTGTTCTCTGTGACATCAAGACAATGCTGATGCAGGAAAGCCACTATCACTCATAGGTAAATTTTGATCATGGTACCTTGTTATCTTACAAGAAAATATCAACAAATAGGTTTTAGAGTAAGTTCAGTCCATGCACTAACAATGACCACTCTAATAATACTACTGCCTGGCTGAGAACAATTGTAAGGCGCCATCTATTGTAAAAACACATCTTAATTTTAGCCATGTTAAAAAAGTTTAACTTTGATGAAATATGGCATATCCCTCAAAATTCGTTTGTAGATGGATACTTTCTTAGGAAGTGGCAGATACCATTCTCTAACAAAACAGGGAAGTTAAAATAAGAGCCAAAATACAATAGAACCCAGCAAATTGATTCATTAAGAAGAGAATTTAAGGGAAGTCCCAGAAGGTGATTTAGCGTAGATCTAAAGAAGAAATAGCCTAGATTTCAAAATGAAGCCTCTGGTAGATACAGACAGGCAATAAATTAAAAAAAACAAAAAGAAAGTAAATAAAAAATAAAAGTCACACACTCACACACACACACAGTGAACTACAAACTCAGCAAAATATCTGATGTTATATATCTTTTGAATGAAGTGTAAAAATCCTTATAAGAAAGTTCTGCAGGAGGAAAAGAAAGACAGTAACTGTAACAATAGCAAAAAACTGTATATGAATGAAAATATAACTAAACTAGAGTATTTACTTTGACTCTGTAATTAACAACATTTGCTTAATTACAAAATAATGACTTTGTATTGATTGAAAAATAAAAATAGTACTGTAAGTGTATAGGGAAAATGGAAATGGACAGATGGGATTTGTGAAGAAGGGCCTAAATCTCACAACAAAGAGGAAAATGTAAATAGATAATAACTAAATTTGATAATCCAAGAAATAGTTTACAGCCAAGTAATGCAGATACACAAAAATGGCTATCAGGAAAAAAACCATTAAAAGAACTAAGATGGTTATCTCTAGAAATAGTTGCAGGACAGGATAGGAAGAATTGGTTAGAAAACACAATTTTCATTTCTAATCCATCGTGCTCAGTTGATATTTCAACTGTACAGCATACAGAATATAGTCAATAATATTGTAATAACTTCCTATGATGACAGGCAGTAACTAGACATTATGGTCATCATTTTGTAATGTATATAAATACTGGAGCTCTGAGATGCACACTAGAAACTAATAGGATATTGTATATCAATTATATTTCAATAAAAATAATAATAATTTGAGAATCATGACTCTATATTTATATGAAGATACTCATTAATGATAAACTAATGACTTCCAAATATGTGGCCCTTCATTGTGTGGTTAGAGGTTAGATACCCTTTCCTAACTGACCCCTGCCACTTGGCCCACACTAAGGAGTAAAAGTGAAAATCCTTGTGGTAAACAACAATATTTGCTTATGCTGGATATTGTGGATATATTGTAGGGTGTCTGGATTATATTGTCTTTCTTTAAAGCAGAGGTCAGCAAATTTTGGTCACGGATCAAACATGCTTAATGCATATTTTTGTAAATAATGTTGTCTATGGCTTATTTCTATCTGCAATGGCAGAATTGGCTAGTTGTCATATAACCTTGTCGCCCTCAAGTCTAAAATATTTACTATTTGGCCTGTTTCAAAAAAAGTCCGCCAATCTCTCCTTTAAAGGGTGTTGAGATTCCTTCTGGCAGGCAGTTAAATTACCATCCAGTCAAGACTGGTTTTGTTCCTTGTTCTACTTCAGTTTTATTCCTAGCCCAGAATGTTGCCCTTGGGACATGGTCCTTTACTTGTAAGAAGTGACTTTTATGTATCTTAATACTGGAAATGCACAGTGAGCTGCTCTGCTCTAATTAGGCTGGTCCAATATCTCCCTGACGTGCATGTTCCACTGAATCTTGCCCTGCATGTATGTAGCGTCATCGTCTGCCAACCTGCTGCAGGAAACCCTCGTGTAGATGTTTGGGACTGCCCTCTGTGTACCTCCTTCTTTCTGATAACCTGCCCCACAAATTCCAGCCGTCTCAGGAGACTTGAGATCTGATATCTGCCTCCTGGGTACACCAATGACCTCCGTGTCCTGCGTGGTCTCTACCTCCCTTTACAGTGGCTGAAAAGTGACCTCAGAAGAAAGCTGGTGGGAATGGGAGAATGTGTGCTTTCTCTCTCCAAAGGATCATAGTCCTGTGTGGTCTGTTGTCTGATACCTGATAAGAGCTGTCTCATATCTTGTGCCCAGTGTTATAACTATTTAGGAAGGAGAGTCTGTCCGGTCCCAATTATTCTGTCATGGCTAGAATGGAAGAATCCAGACAACAAAAATTTTAATTGTAGTGACTAGCAATGGTAGAATATCAGGTTTTGGTATAAATTAGAAATCACTTAGGAAAGTGTCAGAAATCATTAACTCATGTACTCTTCTAACTGTAGGATTTGAGGTGACCTCAGGTCCCAGACCACATGCTCTTCCTCAGCCATGTAGAAATGGGGCTCTCTGAGAACCAGACAAGGATCAACTCTGGACCTAAGATACAGCTTCAAAAAGAAAATAGTCTTTGATATTTCCTTGATGTTTCTTGCCCCATAATGCATAGGCTAACTAGCTCCTATTCCTACTCCCTGACTTCTGGTTATGCAGATTCGTTACTGATTTCAGCTTCTCTTTGATGCTTTTTGCATTTGATTATAGCCCTCTCTCTTTCTCTCTCTCTCTGACTTCCTCTTCACTTTGACCTCGCTCAAAGTACTTCATTATGATTAATCCCAAATATGCATCATTATTAAATTACACTAACATTAATTCAATAATATTATGATAATAATAATGATAGACAACAATTATCTCTGACTGTGGAAAGCATACCCATGTTGAGATAATGCCTGTGTTTGCAAAAATTTTTATTCTTTTACCTACACTTTATATGTGTGAAGGAAATGGAAAATTTCCCCAAGAATCTGGAGTGTGCTATGAAGTAGCCCTCAACAAGTATGAGATTTGTTTGAAATTCCCGGATTTAACTTAAAAAAAAGTAGGTGTTTCTCTCCACTTTGTAACACCAACATTTTATGCAATATAAAATGGCTTAAATTAAAAGTTAAATCAATTAACTTCCTCTGTGTATTATGCAGGAGTATTTCACCTACAAGTAAATAATACTTAAAGTGAATTAACTGAATAAAATTTAGCAAACGAATGTTTTTTTTTTAATCTCTCACAACAAGAAATTTGGTGAAAGAGAATTTAGAAACAGTGTTGGGTCTCAATGATTTCATTAAGGAAAAGAAACTCTAAATTTCTGCTTTTTCAGCCTTACTGTGTAGTCTTTTTAACTCATGGTTGCAAAATGGCTTATAAAACTCCAGTGTATATCTTTGCTTAAGGTAAGAAAAATGTAAACTATTGACAATGACCACATTTTTTTTTTCCTAGAAACCCCTCAAGACTTTACCTCACATTTTCTTGGGCAGAGGTATTTCACATGTTTATCTGGCTACCCATCAATCCTCTCTAATTTGTACCAGCGAATGGGAAAGGAATTGGAATTAGGTTTTTGCTCATAGCCACCACCACTGCTTCAAGAAAAATTTATATTCTCAAAATATGCACCATAATTCTTTTGTGGCTTCTTGAACTTCCTGGCATATCCCTGGGTCATACCCCAGTATGAAATAAGGATATTACACATAAAATACATTCCTCTGTATCTTCGAGCACATATTTTGTGTACATTACATACTGCTGACCCATTTTCTTGGTACCAATCCTGGTATGCTTTCTTATCTTCCCTCATCATTAACTTTTCAGCCTCTACACACACAGACATGCACACGCACATGCACACGCACACACACACACAGAATACTAATTCTTTACATAGAAAACGTCCGTTAGGTAACTAAAGACACTGTCCGTTCTTATAACTGATATTATAAGCTGATTGTTGACATTTTTTTCTCTTCTGTGGAGATTCATATGACTAGTAACGTTCAATTTACATATTCACAACACTAAAAAATTATATTGATGTTGAAGTGAGAAGGCATGTTTCTTTCTACTTTGTTATTTATATATATATGTGTGTATATTTTAATATATAATATTTTACTTTACAAGCTAATTCAATTAATTTCCATGCTCCAGAATTTTAAAAAAGAAACAAACTGCATTCTTACCATTAGTAAACATTCATTCTCAATCTGTTTCATTTATTCTAACACAACTATGAAAACTTCTGCTTATTCTATATTATAGGCAGATCTTTGAAAGATATTTATTTTTCTTTTAGGCATTTAGTTGGAATAAACTATATCTTCATTTTTCTTGTTTATTTATTTATTTATTAGTTTATAATGCAGGAAAAACATTCTAGGAGTAAATATAGGTGTAGCACAATTCATTTAAGTCCCCATAAACTGGAATGAGCAGTAAAGTCTTAAAAACCTGCCGTTGATATTGTTAAATTGATATTGATAATCTTAGGGTTTGTGACTGCGGTGACTTAGCATATTAATATGTATATATGGCAATCCATTATAAAGGGATAGTGGAAAACATGTACCGTACAAAAGATTGTATTTTAAAAATTAAATTCTCTCTATTCTCTTCTCAAATTTGTTATTCTGTTGCTTAGAGGGCACTCTTGGTGACAGTGGCCACTATGTTGTAGATATGCCTTGATGTCGAATAATAAAGTCCCTATGGGGAAGCTACACCTTTGCCAAGTGCCAACACATTCTTTGCAGCTAGAATTTTTGCATGAAAAATGTTGTAATTGAAGCTGTTGAGTAGTGCATAAAATAACCTTCTTCAATCTTGCCTCAAATTTATCTGAAAGCTATTAAAAGAATATAAAAATACGAAGTAGAATTTTCAAATGAGGAAACTGTATGTATTTTACATACTTCATAGCTTAATAATATTGAAAATAGCAATGATATTTTAAAATGGAAACAAAAGAAAACTTTCTTTTACCTAAAAGAGAATGTTAATTTGTGAGATTTGAAAGGTAGAGGGCGTAAAGGATTTACTAGAATAATTTCACTTGATTGTTCTTAAGAATGTCTTGTTTTAAAATGCAGGTTTAATAGGTGGGCATATTTCTCTACTATTTTATATTAGTGGTTAACAGGATTTTTGGAAACAGAAAAAAGTTAACACAGGGCTATGCTTCTTTTTAATTTTATTTATATTGTTTGATTTTAAATTCCAATGTATGGTCATAATTTTAATTTTACTCATATGTAAATGTTATTGCATACATTCTTGTAATTGTTCTGCAATTTTTCTTTTCTCTTTTGAGTTGGTTCTGCTCTCCCTGTCATTTCCTTTATCAACCCAAATCTGCTCCACCTACCCCCCGTATTATCCATCTATCACTTTAGGATAATATTGTACAAATGTATATGTGAATGCACAAGTGTATGTACACCCATACACACCTACATAGATATTATGAGAAATTTTAGTGTTTCTTTTCCAGAAAATGGAATCTTTTTATATTCTTTTTCTGAAACTCTCCATTAAACAGTGTTTTCTGGAAAACCACAATATATCCATTCCAATGTTGACATGATTTCTCTTTCTGTCCTTTCTTAATCACCATGGATATTGCTGTAATCAACATCCTTGTGTATTCTGTAGGAACATCAAATCTTATATATTGATGGTTGGCTTCTGCTAGATAAATTTATTTGAGTAGCATTGCTGGATTTAAGTATTATTTAGTCTGTAAATATGTATGTGTGCATCTCTAAAAGATAAGGGCTTCTTTTCTAAATATAACCTCAATGCTACTACTACTCTAAAAATATTAATAACTTTTTAATACTATCAAATATCTAACCAGTGTTCAATTTCTCATATATCTTGAATTAGAACAATAAAAGGTAATTGTCATTTTTTAAATTTATTTTTTACATCTATTTTAATTTATAGTTTGTTCTTCCATCATTTTATTTCCTGAATTTGTGTTGTTGTTATTGAACAATTTTTGTCATATTGGCTGAATTTTGTTGATTGTTTCCCAATGGTGTTATAAGTACGTGCTTTTGTTCACCATATTTCCTGAAAATTGGTAATTAGATCGAGAAGTTTGATTAAATCAGAATTAATCTAGAGAGAGAGAGCTTCATAAGTCATGTTGTGCACTTACGTCAGGAATGCATGATGTCTGCTTGTCTAACGTTTTGTAATGCTAGTAACCTTTGGGATTATTTTATTGAGGATTACAAAACATAATATTCTAATTAAATTTTCTTCTTTGTTTATTAGCTGGAATATTTTTATATGGATATATTTCTCCCCATTACCTGTGTGTGTTTTAGTTACCCTCAGGTACAATTTCTATAAGAAAGACAAGAAAATTGACAATTTTTCTCTTTATTTGCCACTTTTCAAATAAATAGTTTATTTCTCAGCTCCCACCACAATGATCAAAAATGTTCTTAAACATTATGAAATCCTGCATTTAACTTTTTTTTCACACGTATCCACATAATGAAGTTATAGTTCTGAAGATACTCAAATTGTCCATGATTCGTAAAGAGGAAGTTATTCAAATTGGATCTTGAGTTCTTATGTGACCCTAGCAATTTTTGTTGGTGCCCTTGATGCTGGAGGATCATCTTATAAATTTTCTATCCCCAACATACAGCAGCTCTTGAGGTAAGAAATCCTGTTTCTTGCAATACTTTTTAGAGACCAAAGCTGTACACAAGGGGTGTTCCTGACTTTGGATATGGTAATTGTTTTGCACCGTTTTTAGCTAACAGAGCTAAAAAATATGTAATTTGAAAAAATAAAATATAAGTTCAAACATATTTCTAATTCACCTTCAGAATTATATGATTCTTAATTCATCTCACCCTTCTTACTTTTCAATGTCTGTTCTTCCATACTAAAATTTTTAATATCTTATTACATAAACTTAGTTACTTGTTTTATCTTATAATACTTGCTTAACAGTCTCAAAATTGTCAATACTCTAAACAATATAAGTAGTGAAAAAATAACAATTATAGGGGCCAGCCCAGTGGCCTAGTGGTTAAGTCCATATGCTCTGCTTCAGTGGCCTGGGGTTCATGGGTTCAGATCCTGGGTGCAGACCTACACACTGCTCATCAAACCATGCTGTGGTGGCATCCTACACACAAAATAGAGGAATATTGGCACAGATGTTAGCTCAGGGACAATCTTCTTCAAGCAAAAAGAGGAAGATTGACAACAAATGTTAGCTCAGGGACAATCTTCCTCACCAAAAAAAAAAGAAGAAAAAAGAAAAAAAAATCCATATATGTTAATATAAACATTCTTTTAATGTTTTGTATCCTTAGGGCATATCCCACTAGTATGCATAATCAAATTACTATGCTTTAATGTGTCTTGGAATACTTCTACTATGTGTGGTTTTCTCACAGGTTTATACCTATTCATACATTTTCATTTGCTTCGATTTCAACTTTTAGGAATTGCTTCTTTTGGATTTAATTTTGTTTTATAATTATGTAAGATATTTATATATTTTCAAAGTCATGTTTACAATATAATGTAAGTTCATAGAAGGCTTGGTCTAATCTTATCTTCTCTAATCTATTGCCTTCCTTACCTATAAACAAATATTTTAAAAATATTATGACTATTCATCCCATGATTATTAATAAGAAACACAGATATTTGTCTATATGGGAGTTTCTTTAGCTAGTTTTTAATTGTTCTAAACTTTCAGTTGTTCCGAAACTCAAAAATAAGTCTATGCTAATATATGTATATCACTTCCTCTTTAACTTTTTTAACTTAATAATAAATCCTATTATCTCTTCTTTATAGAATACAAGTAAATTTCTCCTTCCCTTCTGCAATTACATAGTCCTCTATTGTATAGATTGTATCTGTATTGCTTTGTATCTATTTGTTAGTTCTTTAAATCCGGTGCCTGTTTATGAACATTCGAGTTCTCACTAGCCTTCTGCTGTTACAAATAGGGTCGCATCCATAGCCTTGTGCACATGTCTTTCTATGTGTTTGTCAGCACATATTTGGGATAAATTCTTTAGATAGAATTATTGCATAAAAGTTATGTATACTTGGATATTTGAAAAAGAGTTTATTTAATTTATTTTTTGTATTTATTTTAAATACATAAGCCAAATGTTTATATCAACATTATCAACTCTTTGAACACAACTGAAATAAATTTTATGAGGTTTAGTTTTGTTTAATTTTTGTATAATGCTAATTTTTTTCTATACCAAAAACTGAAAATGTTAGTTTTTCTACAATGTTACCTATAAGGCAACTTGAACTAAGTCTATAAAAAGATTTTGCTTCATAAAAATTGGGATGTAAACCTAAACACTTTGGATAGATTCAAAATTGTTGGGACAACATTTGACCTTCATTTAGAATGGTAGACATTAACAAGCTTTGTTGCCATTTAACTCCTGTTTTCTTTCTTTGAAAAGATGCTTGGTTTGCTGTGTAGTGTCTATAATTGTATGAACCTCAAAAATAGCAATATATAAGCATTTCTTTCTTTCTTTTAATTACAAGCTTTCATTTGTATATAGAACTAATGAGATTGCTTTTAGAAATGTTGATATAGCCCTCCTACTGATTAACTTTATTTCCCAAGCCCAAATTTAGAGGTGAAAATAGATACCACTTCTTGATGGGAAGAGAATCAAAGTTAATTACAAAGAGGCACGAACATTGGTACAGGAGATTTTATTGTGACTATATTTGCAAAACTACTTACACACCTAGTCTTACAACCTGTCGCATTAAGAGCAGCTGCAAGAATATATGCAGTTAAGTGTGTAAATAGACTCTAACAATTCCTTGAGCATTTAACTTTAAATAACTGTAGTTATATTTTACATGTACAATCTATAAATAGAACTAAAATGTATCATTGAAGTTCAGCACATCCTAACCAAACAGAATGTTTCTTTATTTCAATCATGTAGTATTCAGTCACATACACGGTTTCTGCGTCAGAGTGCCTGAGTTCAAATCCTGACTCTGTCATTGACTAACTGTGATCTTGGGCACATTTTTAAAATTTCTTAGCCTCAATTTCCATTTATTTGAAATTAATATAATAATATGATATCCCTCAATGTATTTTTGTCATATGGAAAATGATAATATTTCTCATTGTCAAATAGTGTTATATAGTTATTACTGAGCATTTACTAAGTACCAAACACTACTTAGCAGGTATATAAATAATGAATTTGATAAGCTCATGAATAATTGTTTAATTTACCTACATTTCTGCATAAGAAACAAAGATTCATTTAAACTAACTTAAGTTGAAGGAATCTATTATAAGGAGGAATAAGGAGAATTTCAAAAAATTCAAAAACAGGAAATGCAGAAGAATTAGACTTCCCTAAGGCCAGTGTTTGCTGTAAAAGCCAGAGTTCTCCTGTAGGAGAAGTATATTTCCTTGCCCCATTGAGCTGCGGCTGGTCCAAACGACTTACGTAACCAATGGGATATGAGCAGAAGTAATGCATCCAAGTTCTAAGTGGAAACTTTGAGTCACATTTTGGGCAGCACTCTAAAGAGGACAGCATGTTGCAAAGTGGTTTCTGCTTTAGCCTGGGTCCTTGAGTGAAGAAGATTCATGGGTCAGAGCCAAGGAGAATGAAATAGAGTCATAGCCAACCACAGTGGATGGAGCACTCAGAGCGGAGCTGCTACTGACACGCAATGGAAGCAAGAAGAAAAGCTTTGCTGTGGTTAAGCCACTGAAATGGCGGGTTGTTGAAATAAGAGCAGAATCCAGCACAGTTGGCTCAGAACGGCCAATATTAGAATTGTGTTCCTAGGATGGTGGCAGAAATTTAGAGGAAATAATAGACTGTAGAAAATCTAGGAGATATCTTTATTGAAACTCTTAGAATATGGTGCTGTGAAGCATACTCTGCAGTCAAAATCCATTCTACTCCCCTTTTTGTTGGAAAGTAGTGGAAATAAAAGCCCATTTCCTTAGACTCACTTTCAGCTACCTTGCCAATTACATGCTCCTGTGTAAGACACAGAAGGCAGAAATGAGAAGGAGATCCTCTTCTGGTGTTCCTCGGCAGTTGCTACTGGCCAAAAATACATGAGAAGGATGAAGCAGCAGTAGAATTCCACCATCTATTCAATTTAACTGTATTCTATTCAGAGATAGTAGCAACTTTCATTGGTCCATTGTCTATTTTTATGGGAATAAATTCATGAGATTCAGTCAAGGACCTCCTCATACTTTCCTTGAGATAATCATGTAAGCACCTGATTTCATGCATTACATCATTTCCTGTTTAAAATAGCTAGACTGTACTTTTATTGTTTCTTTATTGCCTACACTGAATATCAGGTGATGCATTGGGCATTTTGTCACAACACGTAATTTTATAATGCCTACAGAATAAACCGAGATTTATAAAACACTCACTACCCAATTCATTCATAAATTATCCCAGTTCATTCATAAATTTTCTTACTTAAACATACAAAGAATGTTTTGAAGAAAAGTTTCTTATGGGGCTCTTTGATAAATGGAACTAAAATTTTCACTATGGAAGAAAGAGAATACAAACAGGAAATGGTGGGAAGTCAGAAGGAAAGTGATGATGTAAATTAGAGGTAATAGTATGTATGGTAGGCAAAATACAGGCTCCTCAAATTGTTCTTCTTTTAATTCCTGGAACCTGTGAATATGTTACCTTACATAGCAATAGGGGCTTTGCAGATGTGATTAAGTAAGGAACTTGAGATAGGAAGATTATCCTGGATTATCTAGGTAGACTCAACTCAATGATGAGGCAGGAGACTCATGATCAGAGAGAGATTTGAAGATGTTATGCTGCTATTTTTGAAGATGGAAGAAGGGGCCATGAGCCAAGGAATACAGGTGGCCTCTAGAAGCTAAATAAGGCAAAGACATGAATTTTCCCCTAAAGCCTCCAGAAAGAATGCAGCCTTCCAATACTTTGATTTTAGCCCAATAAGAACCATATGCAGAACTCTAAGATAATAAATGTATGTTGTTTTAATCCCCTAATTTTTTGGTAATTTTTTACAACAGCAATAGGAAAATGATACAGTGTGAGATCATATTTTTTCATTCTTTTTTGTTAACTTATTATCATAGAAGGATACACTGGAATAAATATGCATATATTATCACAAATTGATCCAGAAAGAAGAACAAGAAACTGAACATTCCCAACACCCCAGGAGCTCAGCTCCTCGTTCGTGTTATACCAACATCTGATCTAATAGATTCAGTTTGCCTCTTTATTTTCTCTCTATATAAATGGAATGCTAGAGTTTGTGATCTTTACTTTTGATCTTTTACTCAACATTATGTTTGTAAATTTTATCCATATTTATTTGTATAGTTGTAGATCAGTAAATACTCAATTCTATATATTTTATCATTGTATAAATATATTGAAGTTTCTTTATCAATTTTACTATTAATGGGCATTTGAATACTTTTGTTTTTTCTTTTTGAATTAGATACAGAACTGTTAGGAACTTTCCAGTACATGTCTTTTGGGAATATATGCACGTACATGTGTTAAGTATATAGTTAATGGAATATACTGGAAGGGAAAGCCTGTTCAGTTAAAAGATGCATATAGGCTCAGCTTTAGTAAATTTTATCAGTGACAGATTAAAGATGGAAAATAGCCACATATTCTTTGACACGTCTCCCACTCAGAGGAGGAGGCCCATTCCCTTGAATCTGGGCAGGCTCTGTGTCTTTCTTGAACAAGGAAACATGGAAGAATGCTGTTGTGTCTGTTTCTGGACTAAAGTCTTAAAGAGATTTGCTGTTTCTACATCTACTTTAGAAATGCTTACTTACAGTTTCACTCCCTTTGGGAACCAGCCACAAATGCCATGAGAAAGTCAAGACATATGGGGAAAACACATGTAGGCACTCTTTTCAACAGCCCAAGTTGAGCTCCCAGCATCAACTACTAGCATCCCAACCCAAGTGCCAGACATGTGAGTAAGAAAGCAACCTGTAAAGTGAATTCTCCAGCCCTAGCCACCCCACATTAACACCATGTGGTTTAGAGAAAAAAAATCCAGCTAAACTCCTTCAAATCCTTCAATCACAAAATAAAATGGTGTTTTAAGCTACTAAGTTAGAAAGTAGTTTCTTACATACCAATATAAAACTTAGACAGAATTTAAGCAGAGTACCACAGACCAAAAGCCTAAGACACAGGACTTTGACTTTCGGACTAGGCGGTGAGTAGAGACTGGAAGGGCTTTAAGGAGATCGCAAGTGAAAACTGAGACTTCAAGACTTGAAGCCTTGAAGAACACTGAGAAAATATTGAAAGCTACAGGAAGGGGATATCTGTTATGTAATGGTGACAAATTTGGCAACAATGTCACCTGCAGGTATGTGGAAACTATAAAAGGAATCTAATTAAGTAGCTAATTTAGCTGGAGAGATTTTCAGGAACAATATAGGCAGTGACATCTGGCTTCTACTAGCTGCCTATGATAAAATGCAGGGAGGGAAAGATGAATTAAAGAAGGAACTATTATGACTTTGAATGACATTTAGGGAAAATAGGAGCAGGAAATTCTAGATTTGAAAATAAAATTCTAGGCTTCTCTGAAATGATTCTTAAAGTAAGAAATAACTTCCCAGGTGAGATTACATTCATTATGAGACTGTGATATCTTAGGTTAAGTCCTTAGAAAAATCTTAGGCAGATAACCTGTCTTTTTAGTTTATAGTTCTTTAGATTTAAAAATAACTGCACCTGAGAAATGTCATTTAGTCCTGTACCTAATTTAGGTGATGAGATCTTGGATCTTAAGCCTGATCTTGTTCATGTAACTAGTTAGATTTCTAGAGTCTTGGAGGTAGGATATTTTGTATCATCAGGAATGTAAATTATTTGATGCTGGACTATGGATTTTAGTGGCCTGCATGCAACTACAAATTCTTTTATATTTCTTTTATCTACAGGTGACCTCTCTTTCCATTTGTCTTTAATCCGTACAGTCTTTATGAGTGCTGTGACCAAACGAATGTAGCAGAATTGATTCTGTGTCAGTTTCCAGGCCCAGGCCTACTTTTTTGCCTTTTGAAATTGTTGCCTTTGGGAATCCAACTTCCATGACAGAAGTAGCCCAAGAGTAAACACTCCAGTAATGGCCATGGCTCTCAGCAGCGTGGTTTTTCTAACCTTCTACAATTTTAGTTAATCTGATCCTTAAGAGTTCTAGCAATTTTCATGCCTTTTAAGGCATGATTATGAAACTAGAAAATATCAATCCTACAACAATTTGATTATAATGAGGAGTAGCAGACACTGCTAATCGGCCATCCCCCAATACCCATTTTCAGTTTATTCTTTATAACTAAACTCCAATTTTTTTTAGGAAATTAAGGGGCTGAACTCAATCTTCAAATTTCTCTTTAGTTATAGTGATATGACAAAGTTGTGGCACATGATACGTAGACATGAATTGCTGGGAAGGATTTAAAAATTAATGTCTCACGGAAAGACATTCTGGGTTCATGACTTGGAAGACTTAAGAGTGTTAGGATAGCAATACTGTTCAAAGTGACCGGAAGACAGAATGCAATCACTATCAAAATCCCCCCTCAAAAAAAAGCTGATGCAAAATTTATATGGAATTGCAAGAGACCCAGAATAAGCAAAGCATACTTGAAAAGAAAAACAAAATTGGAGGATTAATTTCAAAACCTACTGCAAAGCTACAGTAATCTAAATAGTAGTTCTGGCTTAACAATAGACAAATAGATCAATGGAATAGAATTGAGAGTCCGTAAATAAACCCATATATCTATGGTCAATTGATTTTCAACATGGATGCCAAGGCTATTCAATGGAGAAAGAATAATTTCTTCAACAAATGGTCCTTCAACAGCTGGATATTTACATGCAAAAGAATAAAGTTAAACCTCTATTTTACAACATGCACAGAAATCAACTCAAATAGATCAAAGACCTAAGTTAAGAGCTAAACTCTGCCACTCTTAGAAGAAAATATAGGGGTAAAATCCCATCGCCTTGGATTTAGTGGATTCTTAGATATAACATCAAAAACATAAGCAACAAAAAAAATGCCCAGTAAGCTAGACTCCCTAAAAATTAGAACTTTTGTGCATCAAAGGACAACATCAAGGAAGTGAAAACACACCCTACAGAATGGAAAAAATATTTTCAAATCATATACCTGTTGAGCGTATAGTATCCAAAATATGTAAAAGAAACCTTACAACTTAACAACAAAAAGAACAACCCCATTAAAAAGTGGGCAAGGGACTTGAATTAACATTTCTCCAAAGAAGATATGTAAATGAATAACAAACACATGAAAACATGCTCAACATCTTAACTCAGTATGGTAATGGAAATCGAAACCGCAATGAGATGCTGCTTGACACCCATTCAGATGGCTGTATTAAAAGAAAAAGAAGCTAACAAATATTAATAAGCATGTGGAGACAGTGAGAATTATGTCCATTGGTGGTGGATATGTAAAATATCATAATGTCTATGGAAAACATTTTGGCAGTGCCTCAAAAATTTAAACATAGAATTCTCACATAAGACAGCAATTCTATTCCTAAGTATATACACCAACAAATTTAAAACAGGTGTTCAAACAAATAGTTGTACAAGAATGTTTATAGCACCACTAGTCTCAATAACCAAAAGGTAGAAACAACCCAAGTGTACTAATAAATGCAAAAATAAAAGGTAGTGTGTCTGTACAATTGAATTTTATTTAGCCATAAAAAGGAATGAAGTACTGACTCATGCTACAATATGGATCAATCTTGAAAACATTATGCTAAGTAAAAGAAGCCAGACACAAAAGGTCACAAAGTATGATTCTATCCATATGAATCATATAGAATAGGTAAATCCATAGAGACGGGAAGCAGATTAGTGCTTGCCAGGGGCTAGGAAGTGATTGCTTAAAGAATATGACGTTTCCTTTTGTGGGGATGAAAATATTACACAACTAGTTAGAAATGATGGGTGCACAATATTGTGAATGCACTAAATGCCACTGAGTTGTGCATTTTAAAATGATTAATTTTATGTTATGTGAATTTTACCTCAATTAAAAAAATAATAAGCCACACACATAAAAAGATTAATGTGTCTTAATATAGCCTTTGTGCTTCTTCCTTATTCCTTCCTGAAATGCAGATACAATGCCTGGAGCAGCAGCAGTCATTTTGATACCTTGAAAATGAAGGGCAAAGATTGAGGAAAGGAGAGCAGAAAGAGAATGTCTCTGACTCAGTCGTGCTTATATGAAAGAGAGAACAAAACAATGCAAAACATATTATTTAAAGTTGTTAAAAAGTTGTTCTGTTACTTATAGCCAAATGCAATCTTAACCAATAATTTATCAACAAAGGCATTATAAATTTATATAGAAAAAATCAAGAAAAACATTTCTAAATTATTGGGGAAAATAGTTTTACTAACCCAAATTTAGCTCATTATTCATATTAAGATGAGCATAAACACTCAGGAGTTTGAGTGTGGATTTCAAGGAATGCTCTCAAAATTTTGCATTGGTAATATCCTTCTTGCTTGAAGTAACCAAGACGTTCATTAAAGAGCTGTTTTTGTAGATTTGCTGCATGGCTTATATTTAAGACAGCCTCCTCCAGGTCCTTAAGGAAGTCTGTGATTGTAGGGACGGGCAGAAACAGATTTGTTCTGAAAGGTTAAATAAATTTGAAATAGTGAGTCGTCACTTAATTTCCTAAAAATTTCTCCCTCCATTCCATTCATATTTTAAGTGTATAAGTTTTCATGATGTTTAAAATTTGTGTATTTTCTTACATCTCTGTTTTAAAGTTGCCATGCGAAATACTATGTATTTTTTATCATTCTATCTTCACGTCTAGTTAGAGTCACTAGATTTAGCAAATAAAAATACAACACCTATGTAAATGTCATTTTCAAATAAACAACAAATATGTTCTTAGTATAAGCATGTCCTCTAATATTGCAAGGATCATACATGTTCTAAAAATATATTCATTGTTTATGTGAAACAGATTTAACTGGGTGTTCAATATCTTATCTGACAACTCTAACTAGTAAAGTACCTAAAACATAACAGGCCCTCAGCATTTTTTGTTTAATAAATGAATGAATGAATGTGTCATTCTAACCCACTCAAACTCACTGCTTCTTATTCTCATTGAAACAGAAACATTAATTTGCAGTTGTTTCTATGTACTGTCCCTCTTTTTCCTTTCTCCCTGTTGCCTCCAATGTTTCTCTGATAATGGTTAGTCACCTTCTCGTTTCCTCTTTCAGCACTTGGTTCAAAACTATTTCTTTTCAAATAAATTTTATCTAAATGTTATGACATGTTATGGTTTATTTAATCCTGGATAATGCTTCTACTCTATTTTACTACCTAACGGTAACATTTCTTAATTTTTCTATATTTTAGAAATGCACTTCAATGTTATATAAGAAATATTGACTTTTTAATGGAATAGATTAAACGGGAAGAGTGTGTATATTAGATTGCCTTGGAATGTTTTAAATCTTAGACTTGTTTCAGCTCATTTAATTTGAGAAGGATTAGGTTGGAATTCCAATACCTTTTATGATTACCACTACAAACACACAAAATGCAAAACCCCCAGTGCCACACAATCCAATTGATTTACAGCCAGATTAGAACAAAGGACTGAAAGAACTCAGCCAACCACCAAACCATGTCAGAAACAGATAAGCACTTTCAAGTTGATTACATGCTTGTCATGTCGATTAATGCAGTATCCCATTAATAAACTACTCATGTGGATTCAGTTGCATCATGAGTAGCACAACCAACATTTTCCCTGCCAAGAATATCCTTATAAGAGATTGTTTGAGCTAGAATTTTCGCTTCCCTGGGGGAAGTTTCCTTTTGAAACTTTCCTCTGAAAATATGTTGAACATGATGCAGATTGTATAAATTCTCAGAGCCAGGGTTTTTATTTTTTATTTTATATTTTATAGAAGAAGCATCTGTCAAATTATTATTTGTGGGATACTTTAATATAGAGGTTTAGGGAAATTGGCGATGCAAATAGGGTATTAGTTTGTATTAATTTTGGTCAAAAGTAAAATATGAGAGGAAATATGCTGTTGTTCAAGACCTTAACTTTCAACAACCTTGATCAAATATATACAAAGTCAACTGCAGAATCCTGCATATACTTTTCATCTTGACATATGCAGGTTCAGGTTGCTTTACAGAAAATTCTGTCAACATTGAAAGGCACCAGAGCCTCAGACTTAAACCTCTTGAAAACCTGATGGTTGATTCGAGAGTTATAATGGTTTCATCTCAGGCACAGAACCTGAAGTGTCAAGTCTTTAACTTTTACAAACTCTGGCTTTTCAGCAAGAATGTCTTAATGTTTGACTGGCTGTTAGAATGCGTCTTTGAAAACAGCCATCTTTTCTCCTCTGGCTGAAAAGAAAAAAATAAAAAGCTAGAAAATGCCTCTAAACATGTTATATCCCAAACTATTCAGCCTGCACACAAGCATTTTTCTTTTTCTTTTTCTTTCTTAAATCTCAGCTGATTGCAATGCCACAAGGTCATCAAGTGTCACATGTATTCCAATCCCAAGGCTTTAGTAGAGTTGATCAAAATAGTATTGATACATAGAGGGACTCCAATATATTACCCACTCTAAATACAACTCTTAGAAAAGTATGAACTGCAGAAATTACTTACATGCCTTCTCTGTTACTTAGTAAAGCCTGGATTTATAAGATCACAATAGATAATAAAGCATAGAAGGTAGTAGCAGTGAATTATCAGAAACTTATCCTTAACTTGTGGCATGCAAACATCGTCAGGACCATAGTGCCACTGGTTTCTCTCATGAACTTCCCTTCTTGTCGCTCTCCTCTAGCTTTACAAATGAAGACACTCTCAAGCTGATTGGAAGGCAAATCACATCAGCAATATGTTTAGAATGTGACTGACTGACAAAAGGGCGAGTCAACTTAAAAAGAAAGACGGTTTTACATAGAGGCCAGGCTTATGCCATTGCAGCTTTGCTCAGTGAATTTTATTTTCTCAGTACATTCTACTATCCTTCACTTTAATTATTTGCAAAGTTCTGTTGTCCTCTGACTGTTGCCCAGACAACTATAGTATACAAAATCTATTAGCAAGTATAAACAAAATGTCTTAGCTTGTGTGTGCAACCATGTGGATGTGTGTCCAGGAGTCTATGTCTCCCTGGTTTCCTCATAAACACAAATACACAATGTGTTTCGGTTTTGCTGTTCCTTGAGGTGTCCGTGCTCACTCTTACAAGTATGATTACAGTGGGATTGTAAATTAGGCTTCAAGAAAGCAAAATATTCAATCTAAAAGTTATGCTGAAATTAACTCTTTAGAGATGAGTCCCTATTCCATGACAGTATGATATTCATTAACTGATCTAGAAGAAACTGCCAACCCACTTGAGAAGTATTCATATTGGCTAGACACTAGGGGACAGTACAATAAAAATTTTCTCGTTTTTCATTCCTGTGTCATGCATAGGATCCTGATGCCTTGTAAAACACAAAAGAAGATTTGCCAGAAAAGACTAATTCTGCAATACTTAGCTCTCCACATGGTAAAGTCAAATGTAATTGATTTCACCATTTGCAATTCCCTATCCACTGTTATTAAGTAAGAAATTAAAAATGACCTTCTTACTACGACAACAAGGACATTTTAATTAAAATTTTAAAAACACCAACAACTTTAATATATTCTTTGTTGGCATCTTGGTTTTTTAATGGGACTTTCCTATTATGTACATAATTACAGAGGGAGAGAAAATACACAGAAGGCACATGAAGACCTCTCTTTTCCCTCTTCATGACGTTTTTCTTTTAGACTTTTAGCTTCCATGAACTTGAACTCCTAATTGTTAAGTATTGAACTATACATTTTTCCCTCTAGCTTTTTCTTTCATGAATACTTGAATAATTTTGTCTCCTACTCAATATTCAAAGAAACCCAAAACAGAACACCCTCTGCTTTAGTGCCTTAGAGTGTAATCACACAGAAAATGTGGTTAAAATGTTTTTAATCAACTCTAATTGGCTGAATCAAATTGAGCCAGTAATAAAGCTAAATCTTAATCTTAACATAGGTATGTATGTTAGTCAGGAATCTTTCAGTTGCTAGTGACATTAACCCATCTCAAATTAGCTTCAGCATAAATGGCGATCAATGAGCTTGCATAATTATGAAGAGCAAGGGTGCATTTTGGAAATACTTAAACCAAGGGCCTTGATGTCTCTGGGAGAGTTTCTTTTCCCTTCTCCTCACATTGGTTCTTTCTGTGCATGCAAATTCATTTCTCTTCTATTGCTGACTAGAGTTTTCTACTTGTCAGCATGTAGAAAAGAGGAGATTGTAAAAGCTCTTGGTAACACAAGAGAAAATGAGGTATTTTCTTCCCCTCAGAATTAAAGAGAGAGAGGGAGATTATAATTAACTTTGGACTTGTGCCAACTCTTTCAATCAATCATAGTAGCCACTGGAGTAAAGTACTATCATCAGGCCAGCCTAGGTCACAGGAAGGCTCCCAACAATTACTATATAATGAGTAGTATAATAAAGTGAGTGACAAGTTTTTAGGAAAAAATCTCAGTATCATATGGTAATCATGAGAAAGTTAGCACAAAGTAATTAAGTTATTTAATCTGTGGATTAAGGGAACCCTCTGTACAACAAGCCTTTGACCTCATCTAAAACATATAAGGATCTGTGTCAGATAAACAGAAAAGTGGGAGCTTTCTGATAGAGGAGGCTCTGAAAAGGCCTGAAGGTGAAAATCATGGTGTGCATATATTTCAAGTATTTATCATTTCTCAAAACACTTTCAAATGTTTTTGAGCATTGACTTTTTTTTGTTTTTGAGGAAAATTAGCTCTGAACTAACATCTGCCACAAATCCTTCTCTTTTTGCTGAGGAAGATTGGCCCTGAGCTAACATCTGTCCCCATCTTCCTCTACCTTATTTGTGGGATGCTTGCCACAGCATGGCTTGATAAGTGTTGTGTAGGTTTGTGCCCATGATCTGAACCTGCGAATCCCAAGCCTCCAAAGCAGATCATGCAAACTTAACTGCTAGGCCAGTCATCTGGCCCCCTTTTTATTTTTTTAACGTGGCAATTTGTGTAGAAATTGAAAAGGTTTACTGGAAACAGTGGACATCAGTGGGGCATTACATGTGATAAAGTTACTTAGTTTAGCATTTCAAGATGCTTCACAACATAAGGTCATCCAAGCTCCAGCATGTCTTTACTTAACCCAATTTCAGAACTATCACATATAAATATATGCATATTATTTTGTGTAATACATAGTCCTTTCATCAGACAATATATGGAAAATTATATTAAAATATCATATTGATAGGGCTGTTTTGCAAAATGCTAATTAGTCTTAAAATATTATTAAATATTATAAGTATCAATATTTTAAGGAAAAGAGAAGAGGCATGTAAGACATGAAAGATGAAATCTATCTTGACAGAGGAAAATATATTTTAAATGCAGTTATTTACATAGAAACTCTAAAAGTAATTAGAAAAATGTCTGTTCATATCCTCTGCCCATTTTTTGATTGGATTGTTCATTTTGTTGTTGTTGGGTTGAATAAGTTCTTTACATATTTTGGAAATTTACCTCTTGTCGGATACATGATTTGACAAAGAAGATATACAGATGGCCAACAGACACATGAAAAGATGTTCAACATCATTAATCATCCAGGGAAATGCACATCAAAACTAAAGGAGATATCACCTCACACCTGTCAGAATGGCTATTATTATAAAAACAGGAGATAAGTGTTAGAGAGGATGTAGATAACAGGGAAGCCTCATACACTGCTTGTAGGAATGTAAATTGGTGCAGCCACTATAGAAAACAGTATGGTGATTTCTCAAAAAACTAGAAATAAAAATACTATATGATTCATCTATTGCACTTCTGGATATTTATCCAAAGAACATGAAAACACTAATTTGAAAAGATACATGCATCCCTATGTTCTCGCAGCATTATTCACAATAGTCAAGACTTGGAAGCAACCCAAGTGCCCAGCAATGGATGAATGGATAAAGAAGATCTAGTATACACACACACACACACACACACACACACACACACGCACAATGGAGTACTTACTACTCAACCATAAAAAAGACAAATTGTGTCATTTGCAACAAAATGGATGGACTTTGAAGATATTATGCTAAGTGAAATAAGTCAGGCAAAGAAAGACAAATACCATATGATTCCTCTTGTATGTGGAAGATAAACAAACAAACAAATAGAGAACAGATTGGTGATCATCAGAGGGGTAGGAGCTGGGGGGGAAGGTGAAACAGGTAAAGGGGCACATGGGTATGGCAACGGATGGAAACTAGACTTTTGATGGTGAACACGTTGCAGTCTATACTGAAGCTGAAATATAATAATGTACACTTGAAATTTACACAGTGTTATAAACCAATGTGACCTTAATAAAACAATTTTTAAAAAATAAAAATAAAGGTAATTAGAACAGAAACCCAAAAAGCTTAGAGATGGTTTGCATTTAACCATGATGTGAAATTCAATTTATAGTAGTAAATATCACAAACAAGCCAGACAGAAGGAGCAAGGAGATTTTTCCCCATCAAAAATAAGAAGCAAAGCAAGTGATAAATCCTGAGGAAATTTCTACTAAATCTTTAACCATTTAATAATACAAAATACCATTAGCTCTTAAATTCATTAAAAAAACTTGTAATTTTGTCTATTCTGGCTGTCATATTTTCTTTAAAAATCCTGAGATGTTGGGGCCGGCCCAGTGGCGCAGCCGTTAAGTTCGCACGTTCCACTTTTCAGCGGCCCGGGTTCACCGGTTCGGATCCCGGGTGTGGACATGGCACCGCTTGGCACGCCATGCTGTGGTAGGCGTCCCACATATAAAGTAGAGGAAGATGGGCACGATGTTAGCTCAGGGCCAGTCTTCCTCGGCAAAAAGAGGAGGACTGGCAGTAGTTAGCTCAGGGCTAATCTTCCTCAAAAAAAAAAAAAAAAAAAAAAAATCCTGAGATGTTATTATCAAACATTTCGTGAAGGTTGTAAGATAAACTACTAGTATAATAAGAGAGAAGTTAGTGAATACGTGTTCTCTTTTCTTTACCTGAGTGCTATATAATATACAACTCCAAAATTCCCAATGAGGTTGCTAACTCTCAGAATGAAATTCTTTTGTTACAAATTGACCCACTGATTCTTTGTTGTTGTTGTATTCTCCATGGATGTTTATTCTTAAAATAGATTCCCATGAATGACACGACTGAATCAATATGATATCGATAAATTGCTTCGCAAAAGAGTTGTAAACAATTGAACGTGTGGGAGTTCCCATTTCACCGATGTTGGCATCTTTGGATGTTAAGGCCAGAAAACAAACTAACCAAGAGAGTTGTTTTTCTCTTTTCTGTCTTTTTAGAAAAGGGAATGTCATGGTCAGGTTTATTTTGTAGGAAGATAGCTGATGGCATTAGAGAGTAGAGAGGAGGGTCAGTTATGAGACAAAGCGAAAGAACCACAGAGAAAGGCCACAGGCATGGCCTTCAGAGTTCTGGTTTCTGTGGATGTCTACAAGAGTTTGATGCAGATGCTGGAGGCAGTCTCTGCTAACTTGAAGGGCTGGGAGAAGACTGTCTGTAAGAAGCTTGGATGGACTTCATCATTCCAGACATACTTGCGGAATATGAGTTCTGTGGTAGGCACTGTGTTAAATGATGGAGATACAAGAGCAAGTAAAAGAGGTGGTTCCGGTCAAGTAGTTAATTCTAGTGGAGGATGCTGGGATTCAGCCATTTTTCTGGAATAAACACTCGTTACATTGTTGCAAACCTATAGTTAATTTCCAGAGTCCTGAAAAAAGTTAAATTTGACAAGTTTTGCCAGTACACTTTTTACTGTTGTGGAGGATCAAATTTTCATAGGTTTTTACTCCATCCACCATTCTAGATATTGAAACCTTTGTTGATTCTCATATATTTCAATTAACGAGACTAACTCCATAAAATAATTGTTGTCAAAGAAAAAAATGTGACTCTGTGTACCTGGATCCTGTCTTTCTTTTAAGATCCTTAGATAATGAAAACAGTAATCTACACATGAGATGGAAATGAAGAATTCTGAGAAGATTAGAATCAGAATATATACATTTTTCAAAAAAGGATTTCACACACACAGAAAAAAGATCTGTGAATATATGGCCTAACTTTTATCCAAGAAAGTATGTACCTACTATTATATCATATCATATCATAAATATAAGTATAATAAATGTAATTGATATAATACAATATTGTATTATATTTCTTGAGAAAGGCAGTTCTGCTCAGCTTCTCCCTCCCAATTCTGGGTTTATTCTGCTTAAAAGTGTGTGTCAATGGCCCTCAGGCACACCTCTAGCTTTCTGTAGTTCAGACCCCATATGGAGGGACAAGGTTCCTTCTACCGCGATGTATAGTGCAGTGTCTGTAGCCAAACGCCCATGTCTCCTGTGGAATAGGTACTCTGGCCTTGGGGAACCATTGTAAGGAGCTGGATTTGGGGCACTTTCTCTCCTCTCTTGCTGTAAGTAAACAGTGTATCACTTAAGCCTGGTGTGTGTGTGATCTCTTCTCAGCAGCCTCAAGTCACACAGTGGTCTCTTCCCTGGGTTGTACTTATCTGCCTTTTAAACTTGGTTGAATAGCTCATGGTGTTTTGGACCTGATGTAGTAGAGACAGAGTTCTTAGCAGAGGTTCCAATGGATATTAAAAGATCAATGGATATTAGATATTTTATTTTCATTATTTTAGACAGAAACATATCTAAACAGATGCTTAAAAATGTTTAGGAGTAAATATGATATATTTGTGTGCTAGTATGGGCTTTTGAAGCATTACTAAATTAGAATCCCAACTTTAATAATTCCTATTTGTGCACTTGTAAAGTTGTTTATCCTCCATTTCTTTATGTGTCCCTAAGGGTATTATTGATGGTGACCTATTAGTGTATTATGAGAAGAAATGCAATAATACCAATATTGTATTAAGCACATATTAACCACTAAATTAGTGTTAGCTATTATTATTATCTGCTCTGCTCTCAATTCTTGAACCTTCTATGTTCTTCCAGGGCTCTCAAGTCCTATCTTTTGCGCTGATAAGGCTCTTTTGCTCTGCTAAGAGACTAATCTGTGTCCTATGGAATGTGAGAGCTATTGGGATCTTTTTAAATTTTTTGGAGAGAGGATTCATATCCAATTTGGAGTTAGAGAGCTGAAGTAGCATATAAATATTCTTTTTAACAAGTGAAGCAAGCATACATAATATTTCAGAATGTATGCAAGGCAGTAAAACCTTATGTAATACCCTATTTATAATGTAATATAATTTGATGGCATATAGTTTGAGATGATCTTGAAAGAATAATAAAAGTACCGAAATGAGAAGGCAAAACCCCAGGGCAGAACTGTATGAGACAAGATGAAGTAGGGCAAAGAGAAAAGAATTAACAAAACTGGGAAAACCTAACCAGAGACCTCCCAAAATGGGACTTTAGTGAAACCCATTCCTACTTTAATAATATATGGTGTGATCTATGTTTTACAAGTGGAGGAGCTGCATGAGCCAAAGAGTTAGGACTCGAATATAGTCTGATGCTTGAAGAGGAACATTTATCAACTGATTATTGATGTAGGCAATGTGAAGAATGTTCAGAGGGCATATGGCCTCATTCACAAATATCAGGCTTACTGAGACCTACGTAAATAACACAATGTGCATTCATTTCAGGTTAAAGGCTATTTTAAGCCAACGTAGAGAGAATAATTACTTTTACTAACTACAAACAAAGTATTATGCATAGGAATCTTATAACTCTATTCTGCATGGACAACCTCAGTAAGACTTTCAAGTCCTCAAGTAAGTTCTGAATTAACTTATCTGCTTTGGCTGAGGGCTAGTAAACCAAAGAGAGTCAAATACAAGGGCTAATGATTTTCTCTAGTTTCTTGCTGTTGTAGAAATAAGTTGGTAATCGTATCTAATTTAATTTAATCTTAATGAAAGCTAAAGTTAAATTTTAGGTACTAATTAGAGGTGAATAACATCCACCTTTAAACCTCACAATAAATGACTCATATACTCAGGGACTTTCAGTTTTCCCTAAAAATATCTTTGCTTTAAATTCAAATCGTTTAATTTTTACTCATTTTGACCTTTTGCACTTGATCCAAATTCTAGTTATTTAATCAATTTTGCCTGTCTTTTGGTTCCTGAAATACAATAAAAATAAAATAACTTCTTTTAAAGCAACTCTTTCTAATTCTGACAACTAATTAATGATCAAATATCCCAAAGAAGATATTTCTTACGACAAATTATATGTAGTCAGATCATGCAGATATTCAAACTTGGAACAATTAGTCTCTTTTCTCATTAACTTCTTATAAGGATAGTAAGTGTGTTAGATTATGTTCCCGTCAAATCAGGCAGCCTGTCATTAAACTGGTTTCTCTAGTCGTGGGCGGTGGTGAATTCTCATTGTTGAGGGAAGCAAAACACTTCCTGAGACAATGCATTGACAGCAGAAGACTCTTGCAAGTAGTCTCTAAATAACAGAAGAAATTCAGGGAGCTGGCCCTGTGGCTGAGTGTTCAAGTTCCTGCGTTCTGTGGGTTAGGACACACTGCTTAACAGGTCATGCTGTGGCAGCATCCCACACGGAAGAACTAAAATGCCCGACAGTTAAGATACACAACCATGGGCTGGGAGTTTGGGGGAGAAAGAAAAGAAGACTGGCAACAGATGTTAGCTCAGGGACAGTCTTTCCCACTAAAAAAAGCATACTTTAAAAAAAAAAAAAGAAATTCAAATCATACTCATTGGCTAGTTTAATGTATAGCCTATTAAATCTTGAACATTTGAAGGCATTTTAATATTAAAGCCATGTCAATAAAAAAAGCAATTGATAGCCTATATCAATAGCAGTGCCAGCTTTCTTTCTTTCAGAGAAAGGGATAAAGGGATTTTTAATGCCCAGTGATACATAAAGCATATTCTTTTAAAATTAATATTGCCACTGCTAGTATTTCAGATGTTTAGTTACCAGAAAAATGTCCATCAAAATAATTTTCGAGATAAAGAATTTTACACACTTGGGCTTTGACTTGGTACCCATAAGATGAACTAACATCTGTATCTAGCCATTTTTCTTCTTTCTCTGTCTGTATATATAAAAATATGTATAATACAATTATATTACATATACTAATATACATATTCAGATTGAAATCCAGATTTTTCAATATGATTGGAATTCAATCTTAATTTTATTGATTTGCTTTTGTCTAAGAAGAGTGGAACAAACCTTTATCCTATTACTATTCTTCCTTCTGGTTATAGAAATAGTTGAGTTTCCAATCCTCCCCACAAATCTTAATATATGTGATTGCTGATATATCTGTATGAATCTTACAGTCTAGCCTTAGCATCAAGGCCCATGTATGTGTCTGCATAGGGCAAATGTTCCTCTTTGAATGAGTTACTCCTTCTTCACTTCACTCTATGTGGTGAGAATGTTGCATTTAATAAATGACCGGACATAAAATGATTGTAAATAATGTGAAATAATTGATCAGCATATCAATACTGATATATATATTAATTCGGTTCATGAAGTCCTGATAACCCTGGAGAATTCATTATATTTCTGCTTTGAAAAATAAAATGGAGTTGAAGTGGAACCTTGTTTAATAGAAATGCTTTGGACTTTGCAGAAGTGAACAGCTGTGCATGCCTAGAAACAGATTGTTTTTCATTTCCCTACAAGTGAAAAAGTGCCCGGAGGTGCAGGCTGAGTAGTTCTGTTACATTAGCTCTTAACTCTGAGTTCACAAAATGGAGCCCTTGCATTTGGGTATTTCCACACATTTATTTCATCAGTTTTCACTGGAATAAACCTTGGCTCTCTTCTAACAAATGCAAAAGCTTTATGTAAGAAAATTTAGTTATTTAAATGTATTAGAATATTAAAAGTGTGTTTGCTAAGAAATTTGGCTTAAAATCTTGGTTGTATTTGTTTAGCATTATTCTTTTCAGTAAATTATCATTATTCAGTTTTATCCTTTTATTCTTTTTCCTATAATTTCTTCTCATTTTTTTAAATGCAAAGAAGCTTTAGGGCAGTGTAATAGTCTGTTAGCACTGCCATAAGAAAAGACTAGATGGCTTAAACAACATAAATTTATTTTCTCAGAGCTCTGGAAACTGGAAGGGTGGGATCAAGGTGTTGACGGGTTTAGTTTGTTCTGAGGTCTTTCTCCTTGGCTTGCAGATGGCTGCCTTCTCTCATGGCCTTTCTCCCACGTATGTGCACCCTGGTGTCTCTTTCTCTACTGTGACAACAGTCCTGTTGGAGGGCCCCACCTTATGACCTCATTTAACTTTAATTACTTCTTTAAAGGGCCTGTCTCTAAATACAGTCACACTGAGACTTAGCGCTTCAACACATCGATTTGGGGGAGAATATAATTCATTCTTTAACAGGCAATTAGTAGTTATATCTTTGCCCATGTCTAAAACAGAATGTCTTTACTAGTCACTTCAGCAGAGACTATACTTGCTCTATAGATCTTCAAATCTGTCCCCAGAATCACATTTTTAAACTGTTAATCTATTGTCTTAATCCCTGAAGAAAGACTGAACACAAGATGTGTTACTGGAATTCCCTTTATATTTGCCTTCCACTGCAGGAAATATGTTCTACTCTTCCTAAACTCACATAATATGTTTTAATAAATGCAGTATTAGACTTATCCACTTTGGCTTTGGAATATAGTTGTTTTTGTTACTGGATAATCTTTCTGTCATGAGTACATGCTGGAGATTGTCCTGCCTTTATGCAAGAAAGTGTATGTTTGATTTATATTGGACACTTACTTTTATCAGACACAACAGCTTCAGCATTCAGTGAATAAGTGTTTGATCAGGTTAGTGATCAAATTCATTTGTCTAATATAAATATGGAGCTTCAGAAAAATTATATTAACATGTAGATTCTGCTAATTAATTCCCTTCACATTAGAATCTTTTAAAATTTAACTAGGCAATAATTGATTTCGAAGATCTCTGTTCTCCAATTTGATAATTTTACTTCCCAGCCTTTGAAAAAGGGCAGTCCCTCCATTTTATTGAAATTTATAAGCACATACAATTGGAGCAATTTAATTAGCCTACATATCCATGGACTCATATTGAGTTTCTTATCACTCTGCCAATTTTCTAACAGTCTCCTTCTCCTTGAATCGCGGATACTTAGTTCGCGCAACCCTCGTATTAAGTCTCTTCAGCTGGTTTTCTCGTCAATTACATGTTCTCCACAGACGTGATAGTGGAGCAATAGAAAAGAACCCGATCCTGAAGATACGTTAAGTTCCTCATTTTCTACCACTGAGACTGTGCAACCTTGGAAGGTAAATTAACAGCTTATTAATTAAATAATAATTTTATAATAAAATTATTAAAATCTGAACTCCAAAAGGCAAACATTTACACTTCCCTGATCTTGGAGCATTCCAAAACTCGCTAAAATAGTAAATGCTTTTCCTTTAAAGTGACATGATGGACAACAATTGAAAAAGTCCTTAAACTCCTGACTGTCTTTAAGAGCCATAACTTGACATTTTGTGAGATCTTAGAAAGATCATTATATCCTGTTTAAAAGCTATAATAATTTACTTATCAAGTTATGTGACAACAAAACTTTGAGAGAGGTAAGGATGTGTTGGGCACACCGATCACGGTTGATGCCAGAAAAATGTGTTCTACTCCCACTGGCAGATGTTAAAATTTTCCAACTGTTGATGGGGAATTTCACTTTTATCAATTTAATACTCCAAGCGCTTTTTTTGTTGATTTTTTGAAATAACTATCTGTTTCCAAATGATGGCATTTAAATATCCTGTATACTTTAGGATTAGTTAATTAATAATTAGAAAGATTTTGAATTTTTGGACTAGCAATAACTTCTGCCAAAACTTGTAGAGAGTGTGATTTTCTTAGATGCAAACGTGATTATTTTGATTGCATAATCTCAAGCTTGTCATCTGTGTATGTGCTGTTTAAAGCATAAGGGCACACTTCAGTAAAAAATGTCAAAACTTTAAATATCTGTACTCCAGAGCACTGAGATATATATTGGAAAGATTCATAAAATGGATAAAGCAACCATATGTTTAAGATTTTTAATAAAATATATTATTGCACATATAATATGTTATATATATAAATTACAAAAATTATGAAATTTCATAGTTAAATTACATTCACTTAACTCTTCACAAAGGGGCCAAAGCATTCCAGTTAAATTTATTTCTTATTTGATGTGGGACATTGCGTGGCCTTAGGGAAGCTAAAATAAATAAAGCACAAATCCGAGTCTCTGGGAATTCACAGACAGTAAGAGTGAGAACTGTGGTTGATCTTTATATGACGTGTTTGGCTTTTATTAAGGGCTTAACAAGAAATGACCAAGTGAGAGCTATTTATGATTTTCTGAAAATCTCTGTTGAGAATTATAATTTTAGAGTTTTAATTATGGAATTTTAGTTCTATACTATTTATATAAAGACATACAGTATGAAAACGTGTTAGAACTTGTCACCAAGAAAATTGCTCTTTTCTTAATTATATTACTTTTTTCCTTTTATTTTATAATTAAACCCATTTCTTATTTCCATTTGTTCTGTGACTTCAAGGGATTTAAAAAGTAATTATAATATTCAATCTATAAATGATGAGCTTGTTTTTTCCATATGAATATATCATTGTACTTCTTTAATTTCCCTGGCCCACTATTTTAGTGTGTTTGATTTTGTTTCCTGAAATACTTTTTTGTAACTAAGTTAAAAAATATAATACACATGATAATTCAGTCAGACACACAAGCATCTACTTTGCTTCAACTTCATGCAAAGGAAAACATGGCTAGAATAAACAAACAAAAACAAAAATTAGAGATTATCAAAGAGCAGAGGAAAAAAGCCATATATCTATATTTATTGAGCACTTAAAAAGTGGCACGTACATAGTCAAATATGGCATAATTCCATATCTGTAGGAGATATTAGCCAAACGAGGGAGAATAAAAATGATTTCAGGGCCAGCCTGCTGGCATAGTGGTTAAGTTCCCACACTCTGATTTGATGCCCTAGGGTTCATGGGTTCGGATCCTGGGTGTGGACCTACACACTGCTCATCTTTGGCAGCATCCCACATACAAAATAGAGGAAGACTGGGAAAGATGTTAGCTCAGGGACACTCTTACTCAGGCAAAAAGAAGGAGATTGGCAGCAGATGTTAGCTCAAGGCCAATCTTTGTCACCAAAGAAAAAAGCTTTAAAAATGAACATTATTGCACAGAGGATCTATTTAAGAGTAGACCAGGGAAGGCCTCCTCCCAGGAGTTGCTATTACAGCTGCATTGGGACTGTCAGTAAGACTTACCTTGATGTGGATGATATGGACGATAAGAAGCAGTGTTTCAAGAAGTAAGATTGGGATTTCCAAAGCAAAGAATCATGGAGGGAAAAAGGTAAATGAAGAGTACTTCAGAATGTTTAGATCAAAAGTAGTGTTTGAAGGAAGGGCAGTACCTGAAGAGATAGAAGTATTTAAATAAAGAATTATCTGTCTATCGAGAAGGTAAAGCTTGCTGCTACATTGGAAGGAAGCAAAGATGATATTAGAGAGTGAAAAGCCAAATCCCTCGATGGAATCCCTGGTGTCCTCTGTCCCAAACTCATTGACATGAGTTGCCCCATGAGTTCTTTTCACAAAAAAAGAGCTTCTCAGTAATTCAGCAACAACAATATAAGAGTTGCTAAGAATCAAACTCAGGTTATCTGGATCTCTTATACTCTATGATTATGCTGTTTATATTTTGCTATCACAGTGCTATATTAAAAACAACTTCAAAATCTCAGTAACTTACAATAGCAAACCTTTATTTCTTGCTCGCAGATCTGTAGGTCAGTCACAGCGTTTCCAGCAAGTCATCCCGGCATGTAGGATGTTCTCATGGTGGATGACAGGACTATAACAGTCCAAGGCAACTCTTCAAGCACATATACATTCTCTGCTTGTTCATGTGGTATGTCACTTCCATCACATTCCTTTGGCCAAAGCAAATGTGTATCCATTATTAACAGGGAGGGAAATTATACTCCTTCCACAGAGTAAGACATATTTGCTGAAAAACAATAAAATAGATCACACAGACTTTCAATAAAAAAACCATCAATTTCAGGAAAACCATTAAGTGCAGCAAGAAAATAATGTATTGCATGTAGGATGTTCACATACAATATTAAAGTAAAAAGAGAGTTCAGCAGTATGTTGGAAAATGATAGATCAATCAAAATTCCTAGGACTGAAATGAACACCTAGCTTCTAATTCCTACCCCCTAGAAAAAGAAGTTCATAGGTGAAACATGAAGAGAAAATTATTAAACTAAGGTGTGTGAGGGTTTCCAGAAATCAGTGCAAGATAATTCTAGCGGGAAAACGTCAATGAGAGGCAAGGGAAAGGATCATGGACCAAGAGAATGAAGCCAGTGTGTGGGTAAACTAGCAAGACACTCCATCTGAAATAGAGCAACTTCATCTGCTTTGAAACTGGTTATGAACTTCATACGGAGACAAGCCCTTTCTGGTGAATAGATGTAAAAGCAGACCTTGTTCAAAGATTCCTCTGAATCTCTAGAGTAAACTGCTTGCTGATTGTGGAGTCAGAGGAGAATATATATGTTGGTCAGTTTTAATTTCATATTGACAAAATTGTCCCTTGTGTTGGTTGACTGCTCCGATGCAGTTTACTTGTTGAAACATACTCACATTCTGCTGGAGGTTTAAGTCTTAAATTCTTCTATAAAACCATTTTCATTTTCTAGACTTACTTTAAAAATAGATAATATTCACAGCCAAACAAATCCACATGCCTTTGACAGAAGTAGCATTTGTGAATAGTGTTATTTTCTAAATTATTTTCTAAGAAATACAAAAATTATATTTGTCACTAGTTTAAATCAGCAATTCTAAATATAGAGTTAAAACACACGCGCATATCGATTGGTGGAACAGGGCAGATTTGTAACTATCTAGCCAACAATGGCACAGACAAGATTAATGTGCCCGTTCTGAAGTTTCTGAACTCTTGGTTGTACCCTTGGGAGTCTATCTTCTCAATTACTAGTTATGAGACAATATGAAGAGCCCTTATTTAGAATTTTGCTCTACCACTTACTAGGTGTGTGTTCTTCAGTAAAGAATTTTAAGTCCTGTAAACCTGTGTACAGAGTTCTCCAGAGAAACAGAACCAACAGGGTGTGATATCTGTCTATCTATTGAGAGAGAGAGAAAGAGAGAGAGAGGGAGAGAGATGAGAAGAATTTATTTTAAGGAATTGGTTCAAGAGATTGTGGAAGTTTGTAAATCCAAAATTTGCAGGGTAGGCTAGTAGGCTGGAGACCCGGAGAAGAGCTGCAGTTCAAGTTCAGGGGCAGTCTGCCGGCCTTTAATTGATTGGATCACACCTGCCCACATTATGGAGGGTAATCTGCTTTATGCAAAGTCTGCCAATTTAAATGCTAATCTCATCCGAAAAAACGCCTTCACAGAAACATCCAGAATAATATTTGACGAAATATCTGGGCACAGTGCCTAGCCAAATTGACATATAAAATTAAACATCACAGCCTGTTTCTCTGTCTATAAGTTAGCCAAAATATTAGTATTTGCTTCATAAGGCTCTTCGGAAAATTAATTGTGACAATCTATGTCAAGTGCTCAGCAAAATTCTTAGCAGATAGTAAGTACAGGAAAATAATATTGATGATGAAGATAAACATCAATTCTCCCAGAACAGCTTCTTTTGAAAACAGCTGATCTACAAAAATGACAAAGGAATTTATAAAAATATATTTCCTACAGGTTGCACTACAAGTCTTTATGCCAGCCCTTACCCTTACAAATTGCAAAGTATGTCTATGATTTTGCTAGAATTTTCTCCCGTAACTTTTTGTAGTGACATATTTTATCAATTTCTATAAACTAGCTCCTTAGTAACTTCAACTATATTTATAGTATTTTATTTCTTAAACAAAGTGATTTATCAATAAGTGCTCTTTGTATATTTTTATAGCCTTTTATATATCCAATGTATCTCATAATAATAATAGTAGTAATTAGTTTAATAATAACAACAAGAATGTAAAAGGCCAGGCTAAAATTGAGCAATAAATTAGACTTCCAACATCATGCAATATAACAAGAAAAATAATAAACTAAATATATCACAAAAAATGTATAAAACCATCATTATTGTATATTATTTGTAGTGTCAAATCAACCCCTAACAAAAAATAAAAAAGAGAAAGAGAATTCAACAGAGTGTTAGTATATTAGACCATTTTTGTATTCTAAACTTGTTGAGAGGAAGCAGTTTTGTAGGCAGAAAGATAATATGAATGATTAGGTCCAAGAAGTTAACAGACATAGGATAAAGATAGCCAATTCTGAAGTTTGGAAAATTGATTCCAGAAAAAGACAAGCATAGAAGCATAAGCTGAAAGCAATATTGAAGATCGCAGCCTTGCATGGAAA
Source organism: Equus caballus (assembly GCF_041296265.1). Classification (NCBI taxonomy): domain Eukaryota; kingdom Metazoa; phylum Chordata; class Mammalia; order Perissodactyla; family Equidae; genus Equus; species Equus caballus. The sequence goes on from NC_091686.1 coordinate 97,772,687, forward strand.
ATCTATGAAAGGCTTTATTGAACATGGTGATTGATATAATGCACAGAAGTTATACAGTTTTACTTGTCTGGTGATACCTGCAAATATTCTGCAGCAATATTTCCAAATTCGGTTATGCAGAACACAGGTTTACCCAATCCACCCTCAAAACTATTTAACGAGCAAAATATGTTTGAGAACCATAACATTATAACCTACTTCCTGGAAGTCCAAATTTATATTAACATATTAATAATTCTGAGAAATTTTGCCTAGAGAAAATTAACTTTGATTAATCATTACTTATCAAAATTCTGCTGTTGAATTTTTCCCTCCACTAAGTAACATCCATTAACATTCTTAAAAATTAGACTATTTTGAAAAACTTTGGGAGGAATAGTGCATGCAATGGATAGAAACATATGCTTCAGAATCAGATAAACAAGATTCAAATTACAGCCATGTTGATTCCCACCTTTATGACTTTGGATAAATCGTTTAATATTTCTAAATTGAAATTTTCTCATCTATTAGATAAGGATGATGATAAATGCCTTATAGTGCTTGTTGAAGGACTAAATAATACAATGCCATTTAGTGACACTTTAGGAAACCTTACACATTATAAGTATTGAGGGAAATGATAATTATGACTCTTGTCAATGTTATTAAAAACAATTTTACTTTGTAACATGTTTTGGGTAGTTTTCGCCATTTACTGACATGGAACTTTTTAAACAATTTATATTGTTTGACAAGAACATATCCTTAATTTAATTACTATTAGTATTAGAATTAGTATTAGTGTCACCACCATTACCATCATCATCATTTGGTGCTTAATCTAGATTTCTATTTATTTTATCTATTTTGACATTTTTCGTCAGAAAAAAATTTTGGAAATATTCAGGTGTGTTAGTAAATAACTGATCAACTTTTTTCTGATAATGTTTTTAATTTTTTCTTTAAAAGTGTTAATATCTCACTTTCCTATCTAATTTATAATTAGGCCTATCTGTCCTTTTGATTTTCTTAACTGTTTCCATTCTTCAGTTTCAGAGGTAAGAAACTTAAAGTGACAGTTGCTGAAGGGAGAGAGCAATTAACTTCTCTCTCATGTGGACAACATTGAGCTGCGGATAATGGCAACTGCACTATCACAAAGATTGATTCCCCATATGTAACCACACTATCATTCTCTACCTCTTGTATAAGAACAACCCCTTAAACTCTAGACATCATATCCACTTTCCAAACAGCAGGAGAAAGTTTTGCAGCTGCCTGTGAAAGATGTTTCCTGAAAGTTGTACACAGCTCACCTTATCCTGTAGCCCTGAACCTAATCACTTAGCCAAACCTATCTGTTAGGGAGGTCAGGAAATGCAAACCCTGTTGCAAGTGGCACTGTAATACACCTAGTCAAAAATAATTAGTCTATCATTAAAGAAGAAAGGAGAGAGAAAATATTGGCAACAGCTAACAGTGTTGGCCAAAGCCACGTGTAAGGTTTATTCATTAATTTCTTTGTTATATTCTTGCTGATCAAGTTCTTAATCTTTATTATTCTGTTTATCCATTTTCCTTAAGAGATGTTGGATCTTCTTCTAAATATTTATGTTAGCTTTTAAAAATTATTTCTCTCTTTTTTAAAGTCTTGTAACAAATCATTTAGGACTATACAGTTCTCTAGTGTAGAGCTAGTTTTTATGTATGTACTATTTTTGTTTTATTTTTTGTTTTAAACAATTAAGTCCTTTAGGTCTTTCCATAAATCCAGATTTACTTAGGGCAGTGGGCTAGTTCTAGCTGATTAGTGAGTTACCAAACATACTTTTTCCTGTCAGGAGCGATGCAATGCAAGGAAAGAAGCATGGATTTGTACATAGGCTACCACCACAACATTCCCCATAGACCCCATTCCTCAACACCCGCTTTAATTGTTGAATATGTGAAACACATTTATGATATGCTATTGAAAAAACGAGAGTCTGACAAAAAGTTTTGTCTGAAAGTAACTTCTTAGGACCTGTTTTCAAAAAACAAAGAAACAAAAAATCCGATGGGGGATTGAGAAACTATGACAGGAAAGAAGTAGAACAAATATAGGGCGACATCAAGAACTGTTCCTTAGAGGGTAATTTTGTCCCAATCCCAGAGGAGAAGCTTGATAGCTGACACCAGAGTCCAGGAAAGCATTTATACCACCTTAACAGGTCAGTCATTAAGGCCTACAGGGAGGGAGCAAGAGTGTGGTCATAAATTGCCAGGAAATTCTGGCTCTCTGTGAATAGCTAAAGGGAGTTCTCCTGGCCTTAGGCAGATCCCTAACAAAGAGAAACCGTTGACAGATTGGGAATGAAGGCAGGGGCACCAACGTGCATGAAAATGGTAAAGGGAGCAGAGTGATATAGCCAGAGCACTAACAGTGAATACTACATATACTATTTAGGTAATTTCTAAAAATGATCACAATGGTTATTTCAGAGCGATACTGATGATCTTTATTTATCCAAATTTAATTTCATTTCCCAATTTCAAAAACAAGTCTGAAGAGCTTTTTTTCTTTCTTTTATTTATTTTATTGAGGTCACATTGGTTTCTAACTACATAAATTTCAGGTGTACATCATTCTATTTCGACTGTTGTATAGACTGCATCGTGTTCACCACCAAAAGTCTAGTTTCCTTCCCTCACCATATATATGTGCCCCTATACCCCCTTGGCCTTCCTCCACCCCCTTCCCCTCTGGTAACCACCAATCTGTTCTTTGTATCTATGTGTTTCTTTATCTTTCACATATGAGTGAAGTCATACGGTAATTGTCTTTCTTTGTCTGACTTATTTTGCTTAGCCTAATATCCTCAAGGTCTATCCATTTCTAAGAAAAACATAATAATGTATTCTAGATGCTTTCCATTCTGACATTATGAGCCTACTTTACCAGGAAATTCATTCTTTATATTATTATAAGTGATCTAATTTGATGTCTACCGCTCAACCCTATGTTCACAGAAATAATAGTAAAATGGGAAGTTGTCTTTTTAGCATTTCTCTTTTGACACATTGTAGAGGTATTTCTTCCAGAGCGATTTGCTGAAGCTGAATCTCTAGAAACATCGCTTTTAGGATTTCTAGAAACATTTCTTTGAAATTCTCAATGGCCCAGCACATACTCTGAAGTGGTATTGTTTGGATTCGTTCTATGCTAAGTGCTAGAAGGAAGTTAGTACTAATATAGAAACATCTAGCAAAACTACCTTCCACCTAACTGTGTAAGATAATATGTACACTGGACCTGAAGACACATATGTGTGTCATATTTACATATACATTTATAGCTTTCCTCAAGTTGTAAACAGCAATGAAATGACCATCTTCTAAAAAGTTCTACTATCGTACTCTTTGTTCTATTACAATACAACACAAATGTATGAGTGAGAGAAAAGTGGATAATAATAGTTGCCAGCCATATGTCTCACAAGCATGCAGTGAGAATTAGAAAGGTTAAATCAGCGAACCTTTCTAAGACAACATTCACACATTTAAAATTTAGATCTTTAACGATTTTTAAAAAATTCTTGATGTAACCAGGAAAATCTTTTCCTTTGAAATCTTACCAAATTAAAGTTTTACATTTATTTAAAGTCATCCAGAAATTTCTTAATTTTTAATGAATGAAATGGATCCACTCATCATTTAAATTCAATTTCTCTCCAAGTCAAAATGAAGATATTAGTAAACTAGATTTTAGCTAATTAAATATTCTCCTGCACTCAATAGATTAATTTCATTTGTTCAAAAATGTGATGAGACCTCTATGAGAAGAATGTGACATAATATAGAAATTTTTATCTTTCCTTCATGTGAGAAAACTCAAGTTGTGAAAGTGGAGAACAGATGGAATGGTAAAGGGTCTGAGTAAGGAGACGTTAGCAATAAATTTGTAATTTATTACAGTAGAAATTATATATAAAATTTCAGTTTGTATACGTTAAAATGGCAAGTCCACAAGCAGATATTAGAACACATCATGTGAGGAAAACTAAGATTTGTTAACTGATTTGAAGTTATTTGAAATAATATTGATGGTTGGAAAAGATGAGCAGCAGACACATGGAAATTCATTTCCAGAGCATAGAGGAACATTTAAAATGACTAAATGATTGCTTTATTGATATCTTGTACTTTACTCTTAGTTCTTTATTATCTGTAGATGTCTATGTGGATGGCTTTGCTATAACTAGTGATTTTTTTTTTAATTTCTGGTGACAATTCTTTTTAAAAGTCAATTTTATGTGTTGCAAGTGAATGTTGAAATATGAAAATGACTTATGCGCTGCCCCGGAGGGAACCTGTCTCTTAAAAAATCGTATTTAATTAACTTTCCTTTGAGAATTGTGAACTATAAAATAGAACAACAGATCATAGTAAAAATCCTGAAACTTGGCCTCCATATGCCAGTTACTTGTAAAATTGTGACAGTGAATCATCTTGCTCATATGCATAAATGATGTAATGCTCCCTGGTGTGCACCCTTGTTAATTGATATGGATTCCCAATAGTGTCCCCGGATAATCAAAGGAACCAGGGGTTTTCAAAAATAGAAATTGCTACTGGATAAGTTTGGTGTTAATGAATTTACAATTAGTCTGCTTCGCCTTTCTGTTCTGTATAGTTTGTTCTAACAATTATTTTAGTAATGTCTAATTTATAATTTAGATTACAATGTCTCTCTATTTGAGACAAAGTTATTAAGTGGAAAATGAAGCTTATAAGGAAGAAAGGTGAAAGTTGAGGATGCTAAAATTATGCAGAATCTCACAATAGCCTGTAAAGCAAAGAATAAATGGTTATACAATAAGTGGTCTTGGCATGTGTTCAGAGATCTCTTTCTTCTTGAATCTTTTCAATTATATGATTAAATAATAAATAGAATATATTCCTATATTATATGGTTAGTCTGATCCCGAAATTATATTAAGGAGAAGTTTTCTGTGGAAACAAGTGAGGCAATATGTTTTGATGTTTCATTTTCTTTATAGGCTCTTTAGATTCAAATGATTATAAATTAACAATATCGGTCATTTACATAGCAAAAATTTAGAATATTTTCCTTTATTTTCAATTATACTTTGCATAGATAGACACACGTGCACAAATATTTTTCAAAATCTGGAAATTATGAAAGAGCAAAGAGAGAAACTATGTGTCAAATATTCCACTTAAATATAAAAATGAGTCTTCTGAGTCAGTGATAAAACAAAGGGTACATGAGTTTAATAATGAAGAGTCTGGAGCACATACTGACATTTTGCGCAAATCAGAGAAACCTAGAAAGTCTTTTAATACTGTGAAAAAATTACTACCAATATAACAAATAATTTACATTTCTGGGTTGAAAAACAACTTGATTATTTCAACCAAAATGAGTTACCTGTTCATATCATGTAAATGTTTGACACATATTGTGTTCAAAAGCTGTGTTGTTAAAAGCTGGAAGTGGTAAATATTTATATTTCTTATCAAAACACCATATATATTCTTTTAGAGCTCATGCTTGAATTAAAAAAAGTGCAATAACAAATGAGACAAATACACAAATAATTTTCACACAATAAAGCAATTGAATTAAGAAAGAAAAGCTCAGAAAATATTTTATTCATTAGAGTCGATAAAGAAAAAATATAAAACAATCAGAACTTTAAAAAAATTACCTACTGTGTAGTTAAAAATAATCGAGCATTTTCAGATTATAAAATAATAATGTTTATATAGCCTTAACATTGTAATCTAGTTTCATGGCATCATGTGTTACAAAACTTTTGTCCATTGAAATTAGGAAGTAATTTTTAGGAACTTAAAAATCAAGGGTAGTCTGTGTGCCTAACATTAAGGTTTCTGACTATAAGAGTTCTTGACATTAAACTTTTGATTGCCAAGGCATCTATTTCAAAGACATCCATTTTTATGACACAGTTACTAGCAAAACAACTAGATAAGGAACCAGGCTGCCTCCACTCATGAAGTTCCCCTTTTAGAAAGCCCTGGCTGACCTAGATGACCAACCCCTTCAGCGACACCACTTCTCCCTTCCTGCACCCTATTCCCACCCTTATGCTTTAAATTCACCCACAAAGAGTGAACCTATGAAACCCTAGGCACCCCACCCTTTGATGCTAATGAAGGCAGAACCCCGGGTCCCCACTACTTCCTTTTGTCTCTACAGTCGACCTCGCTGTGCATGATGTGGACCCTCCAGGACTTGTGAGTAATAAATCTTGTTCCTCAAAGTTCCCTGAGGCTTTTTGCTAAAGTGTGTTGTGTAGTCGTAATAAAAACCACAAGGGTCAGTGCTGGCACAACGTCACTCCGTCGGGAAAATGCTTGTGGGGGCTCACCTCAGATAACACGGGGCCAGACGAGTGTCTCAGGCATCCTCGCCATAGCATCACTATTGATAGGCTGACACTGACAACCTCAAGACAATAAGATTTCAGTCATTATTGACGAAGCTTCTACTGTTTTTCAGAAACTATTAAGTAATGATAATTTCAAGACTTTGAACGTAGTGTCCTGTGTTTTGCTGATTTTGTGAAGCTGAACAGTTTAACATCTAAAACTGTGTAGCAAATTTTGGATTGATTTTTGAAAACATGTTTTCATCAAGAAATACACAGAAACCTTACTGAATCTTGTACAAATGATGTCAGTGACTCGCTAGGAAGACGGTCTAGAATATCAGAAATGAATTAATTTTAGATTTCCAGTTGATTTCCTCTAATACGTTCTATGGCAAGAAATCCAACTATTTATGAATAATGCAATCAAATAACTAAATTATATGTCAATTTATCCATAAATACTTTATTTATGAAAATAAATCACGGTCACCACAGATAAGTAACCTATCTGTATCATTGAGAATTGAAATAATGAAATGAGGCAGAATATTTGGATCTTCACTGGCAACTTCTTTCTGCTAAGCTAAAATTGCAGGTTGGAAATTGTGGTAGAGTTGAAAAGTGATTTTTTTAAAAAATACATGATAATATGGCAAAGAATATTTGCTTTATCTTTCAAAGAAAAACATTCACTGATCAAAACAAAGTGATTAATAACAAAATGGTTGTGTTTATAAAGTCTAAGCAAAGGAAGCAATTGAAGAGGAGCAGAGACACCATAGGGAAAATAAAACAAAGAAGCAGACCAAATAGAAGTATGGCATACTTTTTGAAACAAAACAATACATGCTTATTCCATAAGGAAAGCTATTGGATTTTCATACAAATTACATGAAATGATCTGTTGTTTGCTTTTGTTGAACAAAAGTGAAGAATATAATGGAATTTTAATTTATAGAAATTTCTGAAAACTTGATACTTTTCCAAATGATATTTATAAAACTCTGTACATTAAAGATGAACATCAATAAAATTAAATACAAATATGTTGTAAAATAATTTTTTATGTCTTAGCTTGTTATAGTTCTATTGAATTGTCTACATAAAATCTCAATATTATAGCATCAAGAAGAATTTTTAACATTTATAATGTTAATTCAACAGAAATGGAGAGAGAATCTTTCTCCATTAAGAACATTATACATCAGTAAGAGGAAAGTCTCTGTCTCTTATATTTGGAAGTCACATAGCAGCCAATTATTCAGTGAGGAAGTCACTGAAAGAGTTTGTTGTCATTCTAGCTGTAAACTCCTGACTGAGACAGGAGCATAGTCTGGATAGAGAATGCGAGAAAAAAAACACAAGGAAGCAAATAAAAGAAAGATAATTTCAACATTTCTAAGAATTTTCAAAAGATTTAGAAATTATTAGAATAATTTACTTGACAATTTGCGCTACCACTTATAGCATTTGTGGCATAGTTTAACATTATGTACAATTTTACTTATTTAGGAAACTAAAGGAAATTTATAAAATTTCTTTTTTATAAATTGTCATGCATTTTAAAATCTTATCTGATAATATCTTATAACCAATATTTAGACTACTTAGATTTAAAGTGATCATTGATATTGTTAGAATGAAATTTACTGTCTTTGTAACTGTTTTCTATTTGTTACGTGTTTTCTTTGTTTTATATTTTTCTGCCTTCTCTGTTTTCAATTGAGCATCTTACATGATTCCATTTTGTCAACTTTCTTGATTATCATTTTTACTTATCTGTTTAAAATTATTTCAGTGGTCGTGCTGAGGTTTGCAATACAGATTTATAAAGAATCTAAATCCACTTTTAATGGCACTGTACTGCTTTACATATGCTTCAGACACTTTATCATAGGTATTTCCAATTACTCCCTCCCATCCATTTGGCATCGTTGTCATTCATTTCACATATCTGTATGCTATAAACATTCATTGCACTGTTATTATTGCTTTATACAAATAGTTATCATTTAGACCAATTATGAAAAAATGAAATAATTTATATTACCTTTATTTGTTCATTTTCTGATACTCTTGTTTTCTTTATATAGACTCAAGTTCAGGACCTATCTCATTTTTCATCTACCTGAAGATCTTTTAAACTTTCAGAGGAAATATGTGGACAAGTAATTCCATCAGTTTTCTTTGTCCAGGGAAGTTTTTATTTTCCTTTCACTTTTTAAACAATCTTATTGAGATATAATTTACATAGAATTCACTCTTTTAAAGTGTACAGTTTACTAATTTTTTTGCACGAGCTTATGCAGCCATCAATAGTATCTAATTTTAGAAAACTTTTATTACCCCAACTAGAAACCCATTAGCTTTCCTTTCACTTTTGAATGATAATTCATTGGATATAGAATTCTAGGTGCACAGATTTTTTTTTTCCTTTCAGCACTTTAAAGATTTCACCCTATCTCCTTCTTGCTTGCATGATTCCTGTTAAGAAGTCTCCTATATTTCTTACTGTGATACCTCTGTAGGTAAGATGTTCTCTCCTCTCCCAATCTACCCCAACCTACCAGATTCATTCAACATTCTCTTTTTGCAGTTAATTTTTGCCAATTTGAAGATGATTTGTCCATATGTTTTGGTGGTTTTCAGTATTTTTGGGTGGGGAGTGGTTTTTGTTCTTTGGTATTTATCCTGCCTGGGTTTCCCTAAGACTTTTGGATCTGTGGTTTGCTGTCTGTCATTGATTTTAGAAACTCCTCTGTCATTATTTGTTTAACTATTTATCCTGTTCCCCTCTCTTTCTTTTCCTTTTAGCATTCCATTTGTGTATGTTATATCTTTTGATATTGTCCTACAGTTCTTGGATGCTCTGCTGTGTTGTTTTTGTTATTATTGTTCTTTGCATTTCAGTTAGGGAAGTTTCTATTGACCTATCTACAAGTTTAGTAATTCTTTCCTCAGCTTTATCCAGTCTGCTGATGAATCCATTGAAAGCATTCTTTATTTCCCTTACTTTATTCTTGATTTCTGTTTTTGGCTTTGATTCTTTCTTAGTTCTCATCTTTCTGTTGCTGTTACCCGTCTTGTCTTGCATGTTATCTACACTATCCATTAGAAACTTTAAAATATTAATCATAGTCATTTTAATTTCCTGTCTGATAATATCAACATCTGTGTCATCCAGATATGGATTTGATGACTGCTTTGTCTCTTCAGACTGTCTTTTTTCTTGCCTTCTAGTATGCCTTGTAATTTATTGTTGAAAGCCACATACATTGTATTAGGTAATAGAAACTGAGGTAAACACTCTGTTAGTGTGAGAATTTACATTAATCTGGCAAGGGGTTTGGTGTGTTTAATGTTAATGTGGATATATTTGACAGATAGCTCAAATTACTCTAGGGGGCTTGTTATTTTAATCCATTCTTGCTTTGGGGCTTTTCTTTACACTGCTCCTCAGAGTCTGTCTTACAAGTCTTTCAACTATAATTCACTATTATTATTACTGGAGGTTTGTTAGTGTGGTGGCAGAACGTTGGGAAGGGAAGTGTTCTTTAATATCCCAATTAATTGTCAGTATTTTATTGGGGCTGTGTCTCAAGGGTGTGCCTTGTCTAGGAGTAGAACATTCTCATCCTCCCCTATCCTCTAATCCCTTACCTATTACAGTCTATTTCCTTGAAGCTGTCTCATCTGTTGACAATGTTTTCTGTTCATTTGTTTTTTAGTAGGTAAGACAAGAAATCTGGATTGGATTGTAGTTCCCTTTCCCCAGCTGGGATTCTTGCCTCGCTGGTGATGTTCTTCCTCATTAGAGACAAGGCCTGTGTTAGGGAGAAGAGTCTGAGTGAGTTTCTTGAGTAGCTACCTTTTCCCTCCCTCTATCAAGGTCATTTGTTGACCTTTCTAGGATTTCTAAGATTCTCTCTGTCAAAACCTGGTAGGGTTACTGGAAGGAAAATGCAAAAAAATGTGTCTTACCGACAATACCAGCAGCCCCGAGCCCTTCCCACTCTCGCTTTTGACCTCACTCATGATCAAGCAATTCATCAGAATTGCCAGTTGTATGTTCCTACTAGCTTATGATGTCTACAGCTTCTGTTCCAGGTAAGCAAATCTTGAGTGCTATGCAATATCTCTCAAACGTGCCTGACTCAGTATTTTGTGGTGGTAGTTTTCCTTGTGATCTCAATTCTCTGACAGATTTAATCAGAGTTTTCAGTTTGTCCAGTATTTCCTTTTTGTAAAGACAGGAATAACACATTCTAAGCTCTTTACATGTCAGAGCTAAATCTGGAAATCCTCATCACTACCAGTTGTTAAATATTTGAAATATCATTTCTGTGGCTATGGAACCCAAGTCTTTTAAACAAGAAGTGCTTATAATTCTTTAATTGAGTCATCTATTGGAAAAATCTAAAACCTGGGCATCTATACTTGTAGGCCTGTTTTTGCTATTTGAATTTGTTATTCCAATTTTTGTTGAACTATTTACTCCTCTGTATGTATTTTTATTCTAGTCTCTGTTATGCTTGCCTGAGTCTTATAGCTTAATTTTAAATTTAAAATATTTACTTACATCACATACTCTCCATGGTAATCCTGGGAAGGGTTTTCATACCAGAGGGCTCACATGCTGTTGATCATCAGGCTTGAGATTGGCCAAACTTGGGTCTAATGCTTGCAATTTGATCAATTGTGGCTGAGATAGTGGATTAATGTGTTAACTATATGCAAGTTATGTTCAAGGGATTGTTATGTTCAAGGAATTCCATATGAGGCCACAGTGCATGAGTAAAGCATTCTAATATCTGGCCTGAATAATAAAATATTGAATTCAAGTCAATCTAGGAATGTCTGGAAGATTGTTGAGGAGGATCCAATATTGGTCTTTTTTCTTGAGAGAGTGAGTCTTGTTTAAAATTGAAATTATTGTGTGGGGAAAGAGAATTGAGCTTGGTTTAAAGACAATGAGCTAGGCCAGAGATGTGTGATTTAGCTGTGACCTTCAAGTTACCTAAACACTCTAACCTTGATTCCCCCTCTTTTAAATAGGAGTAATGGTAGCATATTTTTTATAAGGTTGTTGTGAAAATTCAAATAATTCATATAAAAACTTGCCCTATAGTAAATGTTATATGTTACTTTATTTGCCTAATAAAGTGCTTTTTGATAATATGTTCTCATTTGCTGCTTGTTGATGAATAGTTAATTAGCTAATGCCACAGATTAAAATTTAATAATCAAAATGATGAAAAGAGACAGACTACAGATCAAACTGCAAGAAAATATTTGAGAATAATAAAATGATATTTTTAGGCTTAAATCTATGGAAAAAACTAATGTTCTACTTGACTGCTGAATATAGCCAAGAATGTGAGAGTATTTACATAGTTGCACCTTGAAATCTTTTTTTTTTGAGGAAGATTAGCCCTGAGCTAACTGCTGCCAATCCTCTTTTCGCTGAGGAAGACTGGCCCTGAGCTAACAACCATTCCCATCTTCCTCTACTCTACACGTGGGACGCCTATCATAGCATGGGGTGCCAAGTGGTGACATGTCTGCACCCAGGATCCAAACCAGCAAACCCCAGGCTGCCGAAGTGGAACGTGCACACTTAATCACTGTGCCACTGGGCCAGCCCCTGAAATCTTTTAAAATAATGTCAACTCTGGACATTACAATGATGTTATCTACAACTCTCTCTATATATACATATGGAATATATTTATGTAGTATATTCAGCTCTGGGCATTACAATATATTTTACAGCAGTATACAAGGTAGAATATCTGAGAGGAAGGTGATAAGAATTATCAGAAAAATCATGTCAACAAATCACCATATGAAAGAATTGAGCCTGTTTAGACTCATGCAAGTTGACATAAATGGTTTACATTCGAGTACCAATAAATAGAAATTACAGAGGCTTAGAATTAGACTCAAAGTGAAGCAAAACATTGTCATAATTTGAGTTACCCATGATGAATGTGCTGCCCCGTGGTGAACTTTTAGTCATTCAGTTTTCAATCAATGGATAGATAACCATCTGTTATCTGATTTTATGTTTATGAAAGAATTTGATAATAATAAAATAAAGTTAAACTTCTTCTTGGAATGTGGAACAATAGTTTCATGCAGCATCTGTACTAAAAGGAACAGACAGTTAGTAAGAAAATGAATGCCTCACTTACTGAAATTTCTGCCCTCAGTGTTAGTGTTTAGAATTCCTGTTATCACTCTCATGCATATGAATTCCCCCTTTGCAGCTTTAATAGGCAACATGCAATCCTTTTGCAATTTTTAGTGTACTTTGCCCATATCATTCCCCACAGACTTACTTATTCTGAATGTAATAGCTAGCATTCTAATCAATGAAGAGTACATTTCCCTCTATTCATTGATATGGCAAATGTGTCTGCCTATAACTCTTATCCAGTGAAATATCAGCAGTTGAAAATGAGAAAAAAATATTAATTAAATGGCCTTACAGCTCAGTAGACAACCTCACCGGCTGATATGTGAGAGAACAAGATTAGATAGCTAGCCGTGTTCTGTTCCTGCACTACCTACAATTCTTAGGAAACTACAACACAATTAATCGAATATGTGGTAGAAATTGTAAAGTTGAAAATTGGGGAAAACTTGGCAGACAACCACAGACTTAAGATTGGCTTGATAAAGGTCAACACTAGAAAGAAAACAATAGAATTCGATGAGACGCGTGCGGGAAATACACATCAATAGGGTAATCAGCATACCTAATAAGATAATGTATTTGGATGGGGAGAGTCAGACAATTTGGATAAATTATGAATTTTCAGTACTTCTGCTGGAGGTTTAAAGTGTAAATGAGTAATTGAAACAGTTGATAGTATAAGGGGATGGTACAGAGATCAGAATTCTTATTCAGAATCTGACCCTCCCACTTATTTACATGTTTGCTTTGGAAAATGTTTGTTAAGACTATTAGTAACACTTTTCTTATCTATGAAACCTGTAGAATTATATTTGCTTTACCTTTCTCTCAGGTTTTGGTGATAATTAAAGACAATAAAACATTTTAATAATAGGTAAAAGAAATTGGTAATTAGTGTGTGAGCAAGTGTGTATTGTGAAATCCATAGTAAAATTCATTTGAGTCATGAATCGTTTTCCCCAGTGAATTTGAGGTCCATGTACATACAATTTTATATACAAGTTTAGCAAGATTGTGGATTGTCTGCAACCTATTTTGAAACTTCTAGGGTCTCATGAACCCTGAGTCAAGAAATTCCACAAAAGCTATAATTTTCATATCAGGAAATTCTTTTCTTTTATCCTCTTTTTGAAACTTGATGTGTTGTGGGTGGAACAGAACAATTTCTTGATTAGAAAATCTATTTGAGGATTTACTGGCTTAAAATATATAAAGTTTTCAAGTCAAGGGGCGCTATTTAATTGTTGGCTCTTCTCTGAAGGTATGTACCTATAATTCAATGACCAAACTTTTCATTGAAAGAGAACTAAACGTCAGAAGCTATTCAGGGAGGAAAAGGCTCTGGGTCGTTCTTAACATAAGAGTTTGATACACAAAAGGTCACCTTGAGATGAGGGGGACACAGGGGTTCATTTTAAAGAAATGAAAGCATCCACCAATGCAGTTACAACAGTAGGCTCATTTTTACAAACAATTGGAGAATATGTTTAGACATCTTGGGGGAGCAGTGGGGAGTGGAGACACCTCAGTCAGATCAGATTAATCTCTTCATAGCTGAAAACTGAGAAACTTGTGTGACTGCCTGTCTACAAAGAACGTCCAAGTACATTATAATACATGGGACAGGGAAAAGCACAACAATTTGAAAGCAGACATTCATTATGATTTTATCTTGCACCATTTTCTAAAGTTTCCTGAACACTTGTGTTTTTTTGTTTTATTTTGTTTTTGGTTTTTTTCTTTCTGAGGAGGAGGATTAGCCCTGAGCTAACATCTGCTGCCAATCCTCCTTTATTTTTTGCTGAGGAAGACTGGCCCTGAGCTAACATCCATGCCCATCTTCCTCTACTTTATACATGGGACGCCTGCCACAGCATGGCTTGCCAAGCAGTGCTTGGTCCCTTACCCGGGATCCGAACCAGTGAACCCTGGACCGCCAAAGTGGAGCATGTGAACTTAATTGCTGCGCCACTGGGCTGGCCCTCTGAACACCTGTTTTTAGGGAGGAAATTGAGGCTTAGAAAATTTGAGTTGTTCATCCAAAGTCACCCTTTAATCCTGAGAAAAGAGGTAATTAGAGCCTTACATTTTTATCAGATCTTTCAAAACAAAATCACACAGGATTTCTGTGGATGTATATCCAATACTGAATGGAGATTTACAGTGAATTGTTATGAAACAATAATATCATTTTAATACTTAAGTAAATGAATCTTTGGCAAACATTGATGTTCTCTCCCTCTCCCTTTAGTACTAGCTATCAGAGTTCAGAACTGTTCTAATAGACCCAACATTCTGACAGAAGAGAAAAATTGTTCCCTGATATCAGTGAAAAAATAACACAATATGATAACCAATTAATTGAAAATTTTTCTTACCAACAAATTTAAGTTTTCAATAAAAAAGGCGTGTAGCTTTGGCATTACAATATTTTACACATCTTTCTATTATGAAAACATCCCTTTAAATTTATGACTAAAACATAATACCAACTGAAGGCCACTCTTGGAGATACTTAGATATTTCAGAGTTTCCTTTAACTTCTGTGATGCTGAAAACTTTCAGAAACTATTTTTAGAGATCAAATGGGGACCACTTTGAAAAGCACAGCTTGATTAAGAACAGACAACACACATTTAGGGAATAAAAGGAATCACTCACTACTTTTGTGAAATTCTTCAGGGACTTCACTCCAGGTAGACAAATGTGGGAAAGGAGTTAAAGAGGATTTTAAACTTAGATGTTTGGAAAGCCTTTGACAAAATTCTTTACAGTCATGTAAGATCAGTGGAAAGGATCAATGAAACTAATAGTAAATTGGCTCACTGTTCTGAACAATGATTTATGGAATGGAAACAAAGGTACTAGAAATACGTTTTCATGGTCCAAGCCAATTTTAAATATTCTGCGTCTTCATGGGTCAGAAACAAATCTCCAACTTTCTAAAATATTTTTAAAGTAGACTTTTGTTTAAGATATTATGTTAAGCATTTACTTTGCAATAAGCCAAATAAAATTGAAGTTTATATAACAGTTGATGACAAATAGAATGTGACAAATAACAAATGTGTGGGTTCATATGTGTGATTTTTTGTTTTTTAAATGGTAGTTGATTTTAGGAAAATGAATATATTGATACATATATAGAAAATATTAAAAGGATGCTAAGAAATGATTACTTGAACCATTACACCTAATATTATCACGAGAAGTTTTATTATCTATTTTGCTGTAATTGCTATACCGTGAATCTAGTTGTCTTTGTTGTTTGAGAAGAAGCAAGATGATTTGATTTAACAATAATCAGAAGTCATGAACTGAGTCACTAGGATTCTGTCTGTCTGGTTTAATAGTTTTATTCCAATGTACATAACGTACGTGGCATAGTAAATTCTCAATAAATCTTTGTGAATAAATGAATAACAACCAAACAAATGGGATGGGGTGGCTCTAAAATTGGAATGGGTCATTGAAGTATCAACCCCTTGTACTAGCTTCTCTCTAAGAAGATTGGCTTTACCATTTAGATTCTCCCTATTTCAGAATACATGATTATTTATAAAAAGGAAAATTTAGCTATAGAAGATAAAGGAGCACAGACTCAAAATTCAAGAAAAAAAAAAAGAATTTTCTATCTCTAAGTGCTGTTCTGCAGGAAAGGAGGAGAGCTCTCACTAGCTAGGAACCATCCCACACCAGTTCCTAAACACATAAAAATGACAGGGTTTTTTTTTTTTGTACTTAAGTAAACCTAACATTTTTTCCAGGAATAATTTTTTGATCAGCAGTGGAGAAGCCACCTCAGTATTCTCAAATAGGGAAGATGACACAAGGTGTCACTGAGCAGGGTATGGGAAAGTAAACCTTCACATCATAAATAAGATAACATAAAATGGGTCAACCCCGTGGTGTAGTGGTTAAGTCCAGTGTGCTCTGCTTCAGCAGCCTGGGTTCATGAGTTCGGATCCCTGGTGTGGACCCACACCACTAGTCAGTCAGCCAAGCTGAGGTGGCAACCCACTTACAAAATAGAGGGAGATTCGTACAGATGTTAGCTCAGGGTGAATCTTCCTCAGCCAAAAATAAAAATTAAAAAAAAAAAAACACCAAACAAACAAAATCATAAAATGGCTATTTGAAGGGATACTGACAATATATGTTTGAAAAAGTTCACAGGTATGTGTCCAGACTATTACTGAGAATCTATAAAAAGATTATTGCCTTTCAGTATGTGCTGTCCTGGACAAAGTAAGTAAACCATTAAGTATTTCTTTTTTTTAATGAGACTTTTTAGAATGTTCTATATTTAGTAATGAGAATATTATGATTAAAATTATGATGTGATAATGACAGTTATATTAAATATAGATGGCTTTTCAAATACACCTGACACTGTACATAGCACTTCACATACCTTACTTCATTATTCCCCAAAAGATTCTGTGCAAGACATTCTTTTCTTATCCACATTCAACAGATGAGGAAACTGAGCTAATAAGCTTTGGAAGTGGGATTTGTTTTCAACTCCTTTCTATTAGCCCATATTTTAACCCTCTATGCTATAGTGCCTTGACATTTCTTCTTAAGAAGTAAGAAAAACTTAGCACAAATAACATAGGAGCTCCATGTGGACTGGTATAAACTACACATTTTGGCTAACTCTTAAAAGATCTTAATAAAGGAGAGTACTGTCTCCAAATAGTTATAGCTTTTAAATGGCTTCAAGCTACCAAGGACATCACAGAGGGATTCTGCTGAATCAGGAAATGAAGATGAACTTTGTCATGTCTCTACAAACCTAAAATTACTAGAATGATAGGGCATGATGCCGACGCTTAAGAGAAGTAAGTTTCCCGGGAATCTTAAGGCAAATGAATCTCATAATCTAATGCTAAATTTATTTGTATCAAACTGAAGGTATATGTTGCTTTTTCCCATTTTCTTTCTTTCTTTCATTCATTATTCTTTCTGACAATATTGCTACATATGCTAACTATCTTTTTTATTTCTATTTCTTTTCCATAAATTTTAACACAAGTAGAATCACACTAATTTAGACAGATTCTATTCCGTTTAAGATCACTTCTTGTGATTGTCCAGGATAATGAGAGAAATATAGCATCCTCACAGAGAAGGGTCTTATTTTCTCTCTCTACCCCAAATACTTAAATGTGTTGGGGAGGAAGAGAGAAGGTATAAGAAACAACTTCAGAAAAAACTATAACTGAAAAATGTAGCTGCTAAGATTTTCATTTATTTCAAGGTTTCTCTACCCAAGCTTGCTTTCTACCGCAATTAAAATCAAGTGGACACCTAGAATATTTATTTACTCATTCATCGATTATTTCATTTGTTCATTTTTTTACTCAAATGTATTTATTAAGAAGATACTTAAGCTGCACTATACTATGTGTTGGATATAAGATGATATACAAAAAGATTTTCATTTCAGGCTCTTTTAGTATTTCTAGATGCCTTCAGTTACTAGCAGGACTCAAGCAGAGTAGTTGACCTGATGTTTGCTGATGGTCATAATAGCATCTCTCAAAAATCATGGTGTGTAGTTAAAAGAACATAGTGAATACTCAAAGTATTGGTTTTGTCGTATGAGTATACCCTTACTAACCATTGGCCCATAGAGAAATTTCTAGCTACTCGAGCCTCCAGTTTTCTTGCCTGTAAAATAAATGTAATAATTACACTATTAAGATGTTGTGAGAAATGAAGAAAATAATGCATATTGGAAGTTTTACATGGATATTACACAGAAGAGTCAGTATATGCATTTATTCACTCACTCACTCACCTCTTTAACAAATATCCCTTAAGTGCCTACTAAGTGCAAGGCACTATACAGGCTCTCGAGATAAAAATGTTGAATGTAAAGTGATATCTGCCCTCCTGGACTCACAGTCTCTTTAAGGAGGCAGAGATTCAATATATGAAATTACGTGATAATCATTTAATTTAGGTTGTCATAAATGCTGGTGGTTAGCTAAGTGTCAGACAACAGATTAGAGGACTGGGAGACTACAGGATAAAGATTTGGACCAGAGAATATTTCATTTAGCAAACAATAGTTAATCAGCAATTAGAAGGATATGAAATATGGAGTAAGAGAAGATAAAAAGTGAGTAAGGAAAGACATGGTGGAGGATCCATTTGGCTCTTAGGTAGTGTACTAGATTTCAATTGCTGTTGTGACAAACTACTACAAACTTAGTGGCTTAAATCAACACAAATATATTCTCTGATGGATCTGTGGATAGAAGTCTGACACAGATCTCACTGGGCTGAGATTAAGATGGCAGCAGGGCTGCGTTCTGTTCTGGAGGCTCTAGGATAGAATCCATTTCCTTGTCTTTTCCAGCCTCCAGAGGCCACCGGCTTTCCTTGACACTTGGCCGCTTTCCTCCACCTTCAAAGCCAGCAACATCAGGGCTAGTCTTTCTCACATTGTCTTGCCTCTGATTCTCCCTTCTGATTACTTTTTTCACTTTTATGGACCCTTGCGATTATATTGGGTTTACCTGTCTAATCCAGAATAATCTCCCTATTTTAAAGTCAGCTGATTAGCAGCCTTAATTCCATCTGCAACCTTAATTCCCTTTGCTATGAAAGGTAACATATACACAGCTTCCACAGATGTGGATGTGGGCATCTTTGAGGGGGATTATTTTTATACTTTCAAAAGTTTCTCTGACTGTAGTCTGAATGGATTGAAGGGAGGTCAGCATGGATATGTATAAACTAATTATGAGGTTTTCACATTAGTATACAAAAGATCCTGGTGACCTGGTCAAGGGAGTATAAGTGAAGTGAAGAAAAATGGTTTGATTTGAGATGTGTTTAAGAAAAATATCAGTAAATTTTGATAATCTATTTATTTATTTTTTTTTAAGATTTAATTTTTTTTCTTTTTCTCCCCAAAGCCCCCCAGTACATAGTTGTATGTTCTTCGTTGTGGGTCCTTCTAGTTGTGGCATGTGGGACGCTGCCTCAGCATGGTTTGATGAGCAGTGCCATGTCCGCGCCCAGGATTCGAACCAAGGAAACACTGGGCCGCCTGCAGTGGAGCGTGCGAACTTAACCACTCCGCCATGGCGCCAGCCCCAATAATTTATGTTTTGGGGGTGAGTGTTGACAGAAAAATGGGATGTTGAATATGAAGCCCAGGTTTGTGGCTTTAGCACCTGGTTAGGGGAAAAGTTTTATCACTGAAATATTGACAACTGAAAATCAATCACATTTTGGAAAGCATATAGGTTCAAATGTGTACATATTGAATTTGACATGCCAATTAGACCAAGTGAAAATGTTATTTGACAATGGGATATGTAGGTCTGGAACCAAGGTATTACCACGAAAGTTGAAAATATAAAGATACCAAATGAAAGCATAGAACTAAATATGATCACCTACAAAGAAGGTAACAAGTTGAGAGTAGAGAAAGCATATATCCCCGGAATATCTACCAAACACTTAAAGCATGAGCAGAGGAAAGTGAGGTGTGAAAAACTAATATCTTGCAGAATTATAGGATAAAACCGGGAAATGGAGATTTAAAAAAAAAACAACAGGAGAACAGGGGCCAGCCGGTGGCACACCAATTAAGTTCAGGGGCTCCGCTTTGGCAGCCCTGGGTTCACCAGTTCAGATCCCAGGTGTGGACCCACGCACTGCTTATAAAGCCATGCTGTGGCAGGCATCCCACATATAAAGTAGAGCAAGATGGGCACCAATGTTAGCTCAGAGTCAATCTTCCTCAGCAAGAAGAGGAGGATTGGTGGCAGACGTTAGCTAGGGGCTAACCTCCCTCAAAAAACAAAAAAAAGGGAGAATCCTCAAAAAAAAAAAAAAGGAGGGGGAGAACAGAGAAGATTACGAAATGTTTTAAAGTTCAAGGATGGTAAAGACTGAAAAATTCCCTAAAAAGCATCTTCCTTCAGGAATATTCTACTTAACGTTTCCTGTGAGTCAGATGAGCCAAATACTAGTTATAAAAAGACAAAAAAAGGCATTAAGGCTTACTTAGTTAACTCCCAGGTTAGTGGGAGGAGTTTTATTGAAATGGTTAATTTTGACATAAAGTGACAACGGAAGTGAAGTTGTGCTCATAGGATGCCAGGAGAAGGCAGAGTAGGAAACAGATTGCCCAGACTAAATAGCAAGCTAACGTGATTTTTGAAATTCAATAAAGTGTAGTTCAGATTAAGAAGACAATGGTTTCTAGACAGAAAGATCAGCACTGGTAAATATATAAAGGAATTATAATTGGTTAAAATTGCTAGAAATTAGATTTCCAGATAGACGGAAGTAGAGAATGAGTTTGCATTCTTAGGTCACAATATGTAGGACGCTATTCTGAAAGCTAAGGAGCTTAAAGTTCATCCTACATGATGGAGAAAAATTGACAGATTTTAACAGTTGATATGAAATGGATTCGTCTAGCTGCAGTATGCAGATGACTTTCAGAAACTCATCAGAGCGAGAACACATAGGACGTTCTTGGCATAATCCTGACACAATAATACTAGAACCTCAAAGAAAAGGTAGCAGAATTTAGAAAGTTTTACAAGATAAAAATCAGTAGATTTTTATGAGATTTTTATCAGAAAGTAAAGAGAAATGAGAGGTTTAATATGATTCTTAATTTTCCAGATGAGCAACAAGGAGAGGATAGTAACATTAAACAGATAGGGAATAAAAGAAGAGATCAAGGTTGTTATGGAATGAAAAGTGAGGCCAATTATAGAAATGCTGAATTTAACATTCCTATGGAAAGACAAGTTAGTGATGTTCGGCAGATATGTGGACAGCAGAGTTTCAAGGAAAACAACAGGGTTTGTGACAGGAATAAATAAGACCACCCAGTGAAAATACATAGTGGAAGAAAAATGGGTTGAGTATGGAAACCATGATGAAAACAGTGTCCAAATAAATGTCGGAAGAAGAAATCAACAAGGAAGAAAAGGAGCAAATGCTCAGAGAAATAGGAGAAGAATCCGTAAGAATTGGTGTGAAAAAGGCCGACATAATAGGGAGTTTGAGAGAGAGAGTAGGCAGTAGTCCTTGCAGTGATATGAGAGGAAAAGAAACAAACAGGGTACAAAATTCTGAAGCATACTATTTCAGTCATCCCTCTGAGAACCTGGACCAGAAAAATGATTTCTGTTAAATTATTTTTTGTTTTCTTGTTTTTGTTTTGTTGTGAGGAAGATTGTTGCTGAGCTAATACCTGTTGCCAATCTTCCTCTTTTTGCTTGAGGAAGATTGTTGCTGAGCTAACATCTGTGCCAATCTTCCTCTATTTTATGTGGGGTGCCACCACAGCGTGGCTTGACAAGAGGTCCTAGGTCCGTGCCCAGGATCCGAACCTGCAAACCTGCGTGTGAACCCAGGCAGCCAAAGCAGAGTGCACAAACTTAACCCCTATGCCACCAGGCCAACCCCTGTTAAGTTGTTAAAAAAAAAAAATCTCCTGGGAACTGATATTTTATAAGTAGTTTATTACAATAAGCAAACATGCAAGTTTTCACTAGAACAGCATCAAGTGTACCACTTGCCAACATTGTATAAGAAAAAAGGATAAGGGCTGAGAGATCTGATCAAGTGTTTGCAGTGAGTAAGGAAGTAAAGGAGGCAAAGATGCCATTTGCTTAGATCTCAGCAAGACACTGATGCATTGTTATATAAGATGCAACTAAAGAAAAATCAAGGATTTTGAATCAATGTTATAACAAGCTAGAAAAGAAGATAAGTGGATGCAGAAATTTATAGTGAGCAGTGGTAAGTTTTATTTGAAGGAGGGAAACAGCAGGATTCCTTTGAGCTCAGTGATATTAAGCATTCCATTTAATGCCCATAAAACAATTGTCAGAAGAACCACAATCAATGTTGGCACCAATTTTAGCCCTGGTTGGCAGCATCAACAGTTGTGATTGATTGTCTAAACTAATTCCAATTAGACTGTTTCTGTGTACCAGTTCATCCTAAATTATGATACTGTACTTTTTATTTTAAATACCACTATGGATCCATAAAGTAACTTAGTCAATAGCACTTCTCATTTAATAAAGAACAAGAGAACACTGGTGTGCTTACAAAGATTTTAACAGAGGCATTTGATGAGGATGGGTGCCATGTCCTAGGAGTTTGCTTCTGCAGAAAACAAAGAGCTTCACCTGGAAAGACTGTATCTCACAAAGGGAATAGGATAAAAGCTGGTGAATGATCTAAATAATCATTATCTGATGAGTCTAAGCTAGAAAGGATGATGTGAATAAAAATTAAAAAAATGGAAAGGAGGAAAACCAGGGGAGAGGGGTTAGAGAATTTCCATGAATATTAGTGAAATTCCAAACTCAGATGTTTGTGTTTTAACATCAATGCCCTTTCCAATACTTTATGTTTATTTCCTGAATTTACATCTTAAAACTTTTTTGTTATTACTGTATTTTAACATTTAAAAAATACACTTTTTTTTGACATCATGTGAGTCAAACAGGGGAAGTTCTCCCTCAAACCTCTTCCTGCCATCATCTTCCGTAAATCCATAAATGACATTACATACACCCAGCTGATTAACACGTCTTAGATATGTCCTCATTTTATCTTTTCTACAGCCTAGTCCAATAACTCCACTAATAAATTTTTATTCATTTATTAGAAAGCCTACTTTGTACTAGGCGCTATCCTCATCCTTGGGAATTCAGCAGTGAAAAAATAAATCTCTCATACATTTACATTCCAGTGAAAAACATACATTTACATTCCAGTGAAAAACAAAGAACCAAGCAAACACACAAACAGGCAAATAAATACATAAATTACGGCTGGTGTTAATAAACATGATAAACAGTTTTTGAAAAGTAATATATACTGTTGATTGAGTGGGATGTGATTTTGATTTTGATGAGAACAGGTAGAGCCTGCTTGCTGAGGTGGTCCTTGAGCAGAGACCCATATGCAGCAAGAGAGAAAGTCATAGGGATATCTGAGGTAAGAACTTTCCAGACAGAGGTAAATGTGCAAAGGCTCTGAGGCAGAAGTGTACCTCATCAACTAGAAGATAAGCGAAGAGGCCATTGTGGCTGGAGGGTGCCATGGTGGGAAATGGGATCAGAGAGATATTGGTGGGTACAGCGTTAATTTGTATAGAACTTTGTAAGTCATGGTAATAAGAGGTAAGGACTTTGGGTTTTATTGTGAGAAAGGAAAATAATGAATGGTTTGGAGTAGAAAAGTGATATGATTTTAATTATGGCTTTAAAGAACATTCTCTGGCGACTGTATGACAAATAAACTCTCGATAGGCAAGGATGGAAGGAGGAGTCCAGTTTGGGCCTCTAGTGTAATAGTCTTGGTGTCTTTACATTCGAAGTACATCCCTATTCTTACTTCTTATCAAAATCTCCACGTCTACCACCTTGGACAAAGTAACCATTAATCTCTCACCTGAAATAAAAATCATATGCTTTATCAGTGAAGTACCAGGGGATATGGTTCCTCTGTTGTCTTTATATTTATATTTATTTATCTTGGTAGGAAACATGTGGTTTCAATTCTTTTCTCACAGAGCGCCTTAGTTCCGGCTACCTATGTGCTAATTCCTTGCAGGATGGTGTGAGGATATGGTGTCACTTGCATGTGCCCATGGGGTTTGCACCACAGGACAGGAATTCCGAAATTATGAAACTGGCACATCTGTCCCTCCTCCCCTCCAAGGAGAGGAGGAGATACTTTGCAATGTAAACAATTCCTCTCCAGGGAGAGGAGAGAGCTTCACCATCTTGAAAAGCAAACAGGTGACTCTGATGAGAGTTAAGACTTGATATCTCTTTGGAGGTCCCTATCTTTAGGATTGTTGTTCAATCATCCTTTAACACGGATGTCAGTGCTCTTTGCTCAGAAAGCCGTAATAGGGGGCCAGCCGGTGGCACAGCAGTTAAGTTCACAATTCTGCTTCTTGGTGGCCTGGAGTTCGCCAGTTCCTATCCCAGGTACGGACATGGCACCACTTGGTAAACCATGCTGTGGTAGGCGTCCCACAGATAAAGTAGAGGAAGATGGGCATGTATGTTAGCTCAGGGCCAGTCTTCCTTAGCAAAAAGTGGAGGTTGGCAGTAGTTAGCTGTGGGCTAATCTTCCTCCAAAAAAAAGAAAGCCCTAGCCATACAGAAATGTGAAAATATTCATAGAGCTTTATTTCCTGCCTACCTCTTTGACCGCCTTTCCTTTTTTCCCCATCCTTCACCATGCTCCAGCCACAACTGCTGCATGGTCCCTCCTATTTGAAGGCCTTTGTCACTGCTGCCCCTCTCCTGGAATGCCTCTTCCCTACACCTTCATCTGGCTTTCTCCCTGATTTCATTTGGATCTGAGCCAAAGTCAACCCTTCAGAGAAGTCATCCCTGCTTGCCCCATCTAACGAAGCCCTCTCAAAGACTCTTTCCAACTTTGCTACATTTTGTCACTACCTGAAATTGTATTGTACATTCTTGTTTATTTTTTGCCAACTCAAACCACGTAAGTTCTACCATAAAGGGATTCTACTGTTATAGTCATATTTATATCCCTATCATTTAGAAATATTAACTGTTATAGTCAGCTTAATGTCTGAATGCCTGTCTTGTGTTAGACAATATACCAGAGTCTGTCTTTGTGACTTTTTAAACAAATTGTCACCACAACTCTATCAGTATATCAGTGGTGATACCACTTTGCAAAATCAAGAAAACGAACGCTTAGATAACTCTCTAAGCGAATATGCCAGAATGTGAAAAATAGGACATTGCTTAGCTATTCTATTAGGCAGTTCTGTCCTCTATTAACATTTGATTAACTTCTAAAAAACCACTTAGATATATATCTATAAATTTATCTATATCTAAATTATAATCTCTACTATGTCTGCATCTCTCTCTCCCTTTAGAGAGATATATAGCAATATAATATATATGCAATTTTCACACAGATTTGTCTTGAAACTTTATTTTACTTAATTGTGAGCATTTTCCATATCATTACTATGAAATTTATGAAATAAAATAACTGTAGAATCTTGTGAAACTTAATTTAACACATAAATTTTCTGTGATATTTGAGTTGTTTCTTTTGCACAAATATTCATCCATACTTTTGTTTTGTCAGGTGGCATGAAGACTTGAAATGAATAAACTTGGCTATGAATTTATACTCCCAAACAAATATTTTTTTCCAAAAATTGGCACCTGAGCTAACAACTGTTGCCAATCCTTTTTTTTTTTCCTGCTTTTTCTTCCCCAAATCCCCCCAGTACATAGTTGTATATTTTTAGTTGTGGGTCTCTCTATAGTTGTGGCATGTGGGACGCTGCCTCAATGTGGCCCGACGACTGGTGCCATGTCAACGCCCAGGATCCAAACCAGTGAAACCCTGGGCTGCCGAAGCAGAGCATGTGAACTTAAACCACTCGGCCATGGGCTGGCCCCCTCAAACAAATTTTGAATTTTTATTTTATTTTTCATTTTGATTTACATTAGAACATAAGCATCAATCAACAAATATGAACACGCCAATCTATGTGATGGCTATATTTCACATTTTAATTAATAGTTCAGTATTATAATTATATACAGCCTTAAGTGAATTATTCAGATATCTGCCTGCCTTGAGCCAGGGTGGAGGGAAATGCCATTTACTGTGATAGAGAACACAACACGGGTAAAAGGAGATGCATTCAACAGAGGCCATAATGGCATTAGACTGGGACATACTAATTTTGAGATGCCCTAGGGTAGTAAATGAATACATAGCAAATGCAGTTTAGATATATAATTATGGAGTTTAGGAGAAATATGGACAAAAATATACACTTATTAATTATATAGATGTTAATTAAGGACATGATAAGCAATAAATAACCAATAAAAAATAAAATATTTTCCATGATTACCCATGGAAATTACATAGAATAAAAAGTCAAGTTTTATTACAGAATATTGAGAACCATAACATTTGTGGCATGAAGAGAGAAGTAGATAATCTCAAAGGAGAATAAGAACAACAGCCTGAAAAATAGGGAGAAACAATGAGAGAGTGACTTCATGAAACAAGGGAAGGGACTATTTCAACATCAATGGCAGGTCCAATAGTGTAAAATATAGACTCAAGTTAAATAAGGATTGGAAAGCGTCTAATGATCTTAGTTGCAAGGATATCCATACTGACCTTGACCACAACTATTTCAGTGGATGGAGTAAGACTGATGCCAGACCACAATAAGTTGAGGAATGAAGATGAAAAAATAGACACAGTAATTGAAGGCAATTGTTTTCAAAAAGTTGTCGTGAAGAGAGAGGCTCAAACAGAGGAAGGACTTGGGAGTCTCAGAAGAAATGGGATCTAGAGCAGAGTCTATGAAATAGCTTTAAATTGCAAAAAGGATCCTACTTTACCATGAAGGAAGGAAGAACAAATGGATGAGGTACTGAGAATTAAAGATAGTAAGATAACTGTCTGAAAATCAGAAGAGTGTATATAGTAAAGCCTTTGGGCTTGATTCTATTACTCTATAACCTAAACACATGATTATACAAGCTGGGTTTTTTGAACTTCAGTCAAATAAAACCCCAAGACATTTATGCGTGAATGGCTAATAAAAGAAAATCAACACCCCCCTATCCTTGTATAGTTGATTTTCTGAACTTCTGTGTTGTGTAATGTAAGAAATATAATCACCTGGAGTCAATCAAAATTGGGTTTCCTCTCTGACTCAAGAGTTTTTACATTTTGTATCTTCCCTCCTGGTATTAAGCTTCACTGAAAATTAGCATCATATTGACTACATCAGTGGCTGCCAGACTTTTGTTGGAAAGGGTCAGATAATAAATATTTTAGGGTTAACTTGTCATACGATCAGTTGCAACTACTCAACTCTGCCCTCGTAGCATGAAAGCAGTCACAGACAGTGCCAATTAATGGACAAGGAGGAGGTTCAATAAAAATCTATTTTCAGAAACAGGTGGCTGACCGAACTGGCCCGTGGGCAGCATTTTGTTAACCCCTGATCTACATCATGATAATAAAAATGAGACCAAATATACACACCTTACAGAACAGTGCTTGGCACATAATAGAACCTCAGGAAATATTAGAAAATTTTAATATGTTTCACCATATTTTGGCTTCTTGGTTCCTTAAGAAAGGGAAACAAGGGAAGGAAATTAATATTTTACAGACAATTATTTTCGACCGCACATTTATACTTCTGTTGCAAATGTGTTGCAGATATTCAGCAAGATATTGCTGTGCTTGATTTTATTCTCATCAAAATAAATGTTATTTTTAACAACCAATATTCATCTACAGCAGTTGGAAATATGCATGAGAATGATTTGTACATATTACGTAAAATTTCTGAATTTATTTTTATTTTTGTGCATTAGTATTTATTCATGGTATCAACACCAGGAAACTCCCTGTAGTGACTACATGAGGCAGCGAGAACCCTCTGTTCGTGTTGAATCCTCTCATTTAGCCTGGTTACTTCTTCAGTTGTGAGTTGTTTCCTTAGCGAATTTCTTTGTTTTGCCCACGCATGTAAAATAAACAGATCTTTCTCTTCGTTAGCTTTTATGTTTGTGCAACATATCCAACAACATAGAAGGAATGTATGCTTATTTTCTTAACCATTTTTCTTAGTATCGTTTTTAACTGGAATCATGTGTTACAAAATATAAATATGATATGATATTCTTAATTTCATTATTTGCAGATTTTTACTTGAATGAATCATTGGTTATTGTCTTTTAATTGTAAAAACTCAGGTAGGATTTTCTGTGAAATTTCATAATGAAAATGATTTAATTTTACAAATTACAGTTGGTAATTCCTACTAGCAAATAATAATGGAATATAGTTATATTAAGTCAAAGATTAAAGGGAATTTAGTCTTTTATAGATTTGGTCAAGAATATTACAAATATTTTGACCATACATGAATATGAATGATATTTATAATTTGTGAAAATTTCAAGCTTCATTTATAAAATTAAATTTTAAATCTTAGATTAATATTATAATTTTATCTTTCTGATTGCATTTTTGCTATTTGTTTTCCAATTCATTTGTTTAAAAGACTTTCTTGAGAGAAATAACGTTTTTGGATGGTTTTCTCAAAAAAGAGCAATTCATCATCTCATGTTTAATAATAACCAATATTTTTTGCTGTACAGTAGGCCAGATTCTGAGCTAAGCTTGTTATCTCATTTAATTCCTAGAACAACCCTAAGACGTAGGTGCTATTGTTATTCCTATTTTAAAAGTTAAAAAGACAACAATAAAACACCAAAAACTACTTACTCCCTGCTCTTTGCCAAGGGAACTGCAGAAGCAAAAGTACATGTTGTGTTTTCTCCCCCTAAATCTACCTTAAGTAACATAACACCTCCTCAGACCTTTAATTTGTGTTGATCATGACCATATTTTTAGATAATGTTTATCACACTAGATGGTTGATCCAGAGCATGGTCCAAGGAGAGATGCCTGTTCCCTAAAAGTCCCAGCAGCAGCACAGTTGAGCCTCTCTTAGGCCACAGCCCAACTTGGTTGTGTTGTTGTTTCAATTTTGTAACCATTTTATAGCATATCATTGATTCCATTTCCTTCTCTTTGTGATCTTTGCTAGAAATGTCAGTGTGAATTTTCATCTCATACCAAGAAAATAGATAGGGACTAAAGGCATGCATTTCATTGTTCAACCTCCCTCTTGAGTTTCATCCTCTTTTTCTCAATTTTTTTTTGTTCTATTTGATGTCACCTCTTAATTTCGTATTTTATCTTGAATTAAATATATTTTCTAAAATAGCATTAAACATTGTTTGGAATAACACATGATATGCATACGTATTTCTTTCAAGATATTAGATAAAAATTCTATTTTGCAGTTGCCTCTGACATATGATTGTTATGTTTTCAGTATTTCCCCATGAAAACTGTAATGTAAAATATAGAATATTATAGCAAATATTTAATTTTTAATAAATTACAATAGCCAATGGATTACATTATTTAAATTTCCTAAATAAATATGGGACTCTGTCTTTAATTTCCTTATTTTTGTATGATATACTTCCAAAACAAATACAAATAAAGTTTTATTGTCTTTATTTTATTATAAAACTAGTGGGCCTTCTTTGGAGAAAATTTTGCAAATAGTGGAAGTATAAAGAACAATGTGACAATAATCATTATACATTTAATTTATTTATATCTAACTTTCTCACCCAGTGATTTTTCTTGTGTATGTCTATAAGTATGTATATAAAATATATATATATATATAAGACACACATGTTTTATATCTGCCCAGTTTCTTTTTTAATTTTTATGGTTTATAATATAAGCGCTAGGAATCAACAGTTAACCCTGAGATTGTAAAGAGCACCAATCCTTCCTTATAAATAGTAGCATATCTTCCTATCCCATTTTGACTTTGGTAAAGTCCGGCACACCCATTCAGGAAGAAGGAAGAAGGGTGAGGGCAGGGAGGAGGTCATGCATTTTTAATAAGGCATCTGCTATGTAATTTTCTCTGACAAATACAACACTGTGTCTTCTGGAATTTTGCAAGAAAGGCATTTAGCCCAGTCAGCACTGCTGTAA
Source organism: Equus caballus (assembly GCF_041296265.1). Classification (NCBI taxonomy): domain Eukaryota; kingdom Metazoa; phylum Chordata; class Mammalia; order Perissodactyla; family Equidae; genus Equus; species Equus caballus. Next base: position 97,802,912 of record NC_091686.1, read on the forward strand.
ATTTCCAAACATCAGCTAGACAGAATTGAATTCAATCTTTTATGTGCCTTGGGACACATCCAACACATTTCTGATTTTCCTCAGAAATCCTGCTGACTTGGAGCAGGTGTGTCTTAAAATAACAAGAACTCATCAAGGCACAATTGTTATCATTCTGACAGCTTCATCTTAACTCCTTCCTGTTGTGCACACCTGGTCACATAAGCACCGTGCATTCTTTGGAGCGTGCAACAGGCAATCCCACGGAAACATATTTTTTGTTGTCATTGTTGGAGATGAAAGAGGATTGTTGTATTAACAACTGATGATGGCCACGAACAGTAGAACTGAGCTAAAAGGAGTTTTCAGAAGCGGGAGCCCACCTGTGCTTGGCTTGCTCTACCCTCCTGGGTTAAGCTTCTTTTTAGAATAACAGGTGTGGATTTAATATAGGGAGATCTCATAAGCCCTCTTCTCGTGATTAATTATACAATTTCTTTCTTTTACATTGAAACACACAGAGATCTACACAGTACCAACACCAAAGTTGTTATTGGCAACTGTTTATTTTGTCAAACTGGTTTTAAATTATGTAAGCAGTTTTCTGTAATTCTCTGATCATGACATGAAATATGATTAGTACTGTAACAACTTTTGAGAAACAATATCTTTTTACGAGGAGATATAATTTGTAACTTGAATTATTTTCTCTGTAAAGGGTACGTCTAAAATATGTCTAAAACTTAATAAAAGTTGTGTTTCATAATTTCATTATATAAAAGAACTTAGCACATTATAACCACATGGTATCTGTCAGTAAATATGGGTTAATAAAAGTAGGATATTATCTCCTGGATTTATAGATGATATCAGAGATCAGGGAATAAATTCAGAGAATTTAATCTCTATATTAGGTAGTGTTAAAGCCTTACTTTATTCCTATTTTTCACTTCTCTTTTCAATCTAAATTAATTTCCTGAAACTTCTCTTTTTCAAAACAATAAACAAAAGTTGTATATAAATACTTTTTAGATAGAATATTCCTTATATTCCATTCAATTAATCTCAGCTGGTATTCATCTATGTGTGTGTGTTGAGTGTGTGTGAGTGTGTGTTGACCAAAAAAACGTACAATGAATAATTTCAAATCCAATCTAACCATTTTGGGCACTAATTGCAGTAACTCAGTTAACTAAATTATAATATCAAAGTGAAATATCATTTTGATTTATAAAATAAATGCTAATATACAGGTTTGAAGAAGTATAGGAACATATGATGGCAACAAGGAGGGAAATAATTCATAAGTGGGGTTCATGTGATGGTAACAAGGAGGGAAATGACAATTCCTAAGTGGAGTTCTGCTTATAACTGTATGAGGGGACAGTAAGAATGGCTCTCTTATGCGATAGGAAGTTCAACGCATTCCTTGATCCTCAGAATGTAAATTATATTCTCAAAGCTACTGAAAAGATTGGGCAAAATATAGTAAAAATGAATGTGTTAACTTTATTAGCTACTTGCAGTTGACGAATTAAAGAGCTGGTTTAAGAAAGGTGGAAGCTGGTACTCTGTTTCATGTTGACTTGATCAATACTTTGTCAGTGGAAATAAATTCCCTTTAATACATTTAACAGAGTAGCACTTTGTAGTCTACTTAAGGATCTACCAACATTGACTTAAAATTTTAAGTAATTCTGTAATTATGTCACAAATTGAAGAAAACATTGCCTATTCATTAATTCAAAGGATATTTTGTCTGACTAAAACGTAAAGAATGATAAATAAAACCTTGGAGAGCTGAAGTCCCCAGTTACGTGTTGTGTATTCTCTACATCATTTGTATGTGTCCACGGTAGGTGCTCGTTTTTTGTTTGACCTCCTTCAATTCACTTTACACTTCTTTTGAGAGTTATAGATGCTGTTGCATGTATCAATGGTTCACTCCTTTTTTATTGCTGAGCAGTGTCTCATTTGTGTTTTGATACAAATGTGTATATACAATGTTTGTTTACCCATTCACCTGTTGATAGACTTTTGGGTAGTTTTCAGTTTGAGGATATTATAATACAACTGCTGTGAACATTTATGCACAAGTTTTTACATGCATGTATTCTTTCTTTGCTCTTGGTAAGATACCTAGGGGTGCAATGGCTGAGTCATGTGGTACACGTAAATTTTACTTTTTAGTGAATTGTGAAATTCTTTTCCAAAGTGGATATATCACTTTACATTCTCACCAGCAATGGTTTAGAGTTCTGCTTCTCCACAAATTGCTTACTCTTGTTGTTGCCAGTCTTTTTAATTTTAGCCATTCTAATGGGTAATTAGTAGTATCTAATTATGGTTTTAATGAAGTTGATTAATGATAACTAATGATGTTGAGCATCCTTTCATATTAGCCATTTGTATAGCTTTTCTTCTGAAGTGTCTGTTAAAACTTTTTCCTTATGTTTACAGATTTATTTTGTCTTATTATTGAAATATAAATAGTTTTCATTTATTATTGATACAAGTGATTTGTCAGACATATGTTTTACAAATATTTTTCCAAAAGTTAATTGCTTACCTTTATATTTTCTCAAAAATAACTTCTGAGAAGCAAAAGTTTTTAATTTTGAAAAAAATTATTTTATGGTTTGTATTTTTGTTTCCTATTTAACAAATCTTTAACTCAAGTTTGTTGTCATTAAGAATCTATAATTTTATTTTTAATTTTATTTTCTATGACACATTGCAAGTTAATTTGCGTACACTACAAGATAAGTGTATAAATTCATGTGTTTTTTCTTTTTTTTTTCACGTAGATTCCCAGTTATTCCAGCACAATTTGTTGAAATGGCTATTGTTTCACCATTAAATTACCTTGCCACTTTGATCAAAATTAAATAGACCTATATGTTTGTGTTTATTTAGTGGACTTTTTTTTCTGCTCCACTGACCTATATATCTGCATTTGAAACACTCTATTGATTAATGTAGCTTCATATAGCAAGTCTTGAAATTAGGTACGTAAGTTTTCCAACATGGACAGTGGAATTCTAACCTGTGACTTTACTAAACTAGAAGCTTATTTGTAGATTCTTTAGGAATTTCTATACACACAGCCATGATGTCTATAATCAAACGCAGTTTCACTGCTTCCTTTCCAATATATCTGAAAGTTATTTTTCTCTCTTGTCTTACTGAAATGGCAAAGACCTCAAGTACAATGTTGAATAGAAGTGGGAGGTTAGATATCCTTTACTAGATGTAAGGAAAGCATTCAGTGTATTGTAATTAATTATGAATTTAGCTGTAGGTTTTTAGTAGATGCTGTTTACCAGTTTGAGAAGGTCTCCTTTTCTTTTTCTGTTTCCTGAGTGTTTAATCACAAAAGCATGTTGAATTGTGTCAAATGGTTTTTCTGCATCTGTTGACATGACTATATGACTTTTATTTTTATTGTTAATATGATATAATACATTGCTTGATTTTTTATTGTTAATCCTTGGATAAATATCTTTCAAGGTATGTTACCTTTTGTATATAATGTCAGATTTGATGAACTAAAATTCAATTAAATACAGAGTTTTTGATCTATATTCATGAGGATTTTTTTTTTTTTTTTGGTCTTATCTCTTCCTTAAGTGTTTGGAGGAACTCACCAGAGACACCATCTGGGGCAGTTTTCTTTGTGAGAAGGTGTTTCATCTATATATGTAATTTTTTAAATTTTTTATTGGATGTAGAGCTGTTCAGATAATTGAAATTATCTGAATAGCCCCAGTTAGTTTTGGTAATTTGACTCATTCAAGATATATGTTTATTTTATATAAATTACTGATCTCAGAAAAACAGATTGCACTTTCCTTATATTTTTCTATGGATTTTCAGCTTTCAACTGTACTTATTTATCTTTATTATTTCTTACTTTCTGTGTACTTTTAGTTTCCTTCGTTATTTACTTTATAGCTTATTAAGATGTGTTCATTGATCATTTAGTTTATTCTTTTCTTCTTTTCTAACATGAAACTTTACATCTATACATTTCCCTTGAGCCTCTTCTTTAGCTACTTCATGAAAATTTTGATATGTTTTGTTGTGATTTTATTTTCTGATTTCCCTTTTGATTTTTTTCTTTGACTCATGAGATATCCAAAAGTGTCTTGATAATTTTCCAAATATTCATAGATCTTCCTGATATCTTTTTGTTACTAATTTTCACTTTAATCTTTTTGTAGTCAGAAAACATACTCTGTATGATACCAATTTAAAAAAAAAATTGTTGAAACTTTTTTATAGTCTAGCATATTGTCTACCTTTTTCAAAATTCCATGGTCATTCTTAAAAAATGTGTATGCTGTTATTTCTTAGTGGAGTGTTATATTAAATGCCAATTAAGTCCAGTTGATGATACTGTGTTTTGCCTTGTATTTCCTTAATTATTTTCTGTCAACTTCTTCTATGAATTCAAGAGAGAAAATTATAAAGTCTAACAACATTAAACTCCATACATGGGTGATGACAATTCACTGAAGATGCAGAGATGTTGTTTCTTAGATTACTAGGTTTGCTCTAATCTACTTCACTTGTTTAGTAAACCTACTGTCCCCTAGAAATCCGAGTTTGTGATCCCTGTGATAGAGTCAATTGATTTTTTCTAACTCTGGGACAGTTATAGAGTGTGAGAGGTCAGCTGTTTTACTTACTATATGTCTTGTGGTTGCCCCATGGAGTGTGGAATCAAACTCCTCCCAAAATTTGGTTTAGATATTAGGAGTGATGATGCCCCACGTGCACTAAGAATAACATTAAAAGGTTGGTTACGCATACCATGAGGCTTTCTGTGAAGAGTTGGGCAGACTCCCAAACTGGTCTGAAAATGTCTTGAGAGAGCAAGGTGGGGAAATGGTTGTTGAGTGTGTCTATGATGAGGGTTTCTGCTCCAGGCTGGGAATTATACTGTTTGAAGTTCCCTCCAGAACCAAAACAGAGAGCTCCCAGACTATGTTTTCAGCTTTCGTAGATGTGGGCCAAGAGGGGGAAAAAGGAAAGCGGGGCTTGAAAGCTGTCAGTAGTTAAACATACAAATGGAGACAGACTTTTTATTACACTACATTGTAATCTCTGTTACAAATTGGGCACTTTCACTCAACAGAAAATAATTACAATCTATCAACAGCCGGTGTCTTGTATTCCTCATTTCATCAAAATAAATACTTTGTTATTTCATTCCATGTAGGCCTAACTTCAGAACCCAGACTCTAGGGTTTTATAACATGAAGTACTACAATAAAAACTTTAAGAAAGAAAACCCTGAGCAGATTACCACTTTTAGTAATGTGTGGCCTTTATAATTTAGAGGAGATACAGCTATTACATATTTTACATATGTTTTGTTGGGCAACTGAATGGAAAGCACATTGTTATGGTAAATAACTGGACCTTTAATCAGGATGTTTGTGTTATTATTTGAAATGTAATACAAACAAGCTATGTGACCCTGATCAAGATTAGTTTCGGTGTAGAATGTGTTCTTTATATGAGAGTGTAAGACTTGCACAACTATACAAAGTTAGCAGAAGTTTATATTTATTAAAATTTAATGACTCTATGTCCAATTTATAGACCTAAGCCTCTGAAAAAAAGGAAGTAAATTAATACATTTTCTTTGGTTATTTTTAGAACTACTCTAGTGAATACATTCAAGTAAACATATCATTATTCAGAAAGTGGGACATATAATGTGGCAAGTAATTATAGGCAGGTTAAACTTTCATCAGCTATGGGGAAAAACAGCAAAAATTATTTTCTAAGCTATTTTGAAGAAATATCTCAAAAAGATGATCTAATTAGAAGTAATCAAAACTGATTCATCAGAGGGGAAAGATTGTGCTTGAATTTTGCTATCATTATTTATATTGAAAAATATAGAATTATGGCTATTTTCATTGTTGTATATTTAAAAATATTGGAGAACGCAGTATAAAAATCTGCTCAAATACAAATGAGAAAGAGTGATTAAAAATGAGAGAATAAGACTGGATTTTCAGTTTTCTTCATAGCCATTGAGCATTTGAATGATCTGATTAGTAAACAATATGCAAAAATAGAATTCTACCAAAATTATTAGAATTAGTGGCATCAAATTTAAGGACTTTAAATTCTTCAGTTGATTTTCCCAGTACATAGGTTTCATTGTAATAAGAAAAATATAGAGTAACAAAATTAGGGCAAGATACACAACAGAAAATGTGTGGTAATCAATAATAGAAATATACGCAATTAGTATTAATTCCTCTACCCCCTCAACCATGCCAATACCTGATCCACTACCCAAAGCATTACGACTATAAAGATCACGTCTTCACGAAGAGTATTGTAAGGAAATTATGTAATTCGGGGACAACAATATGGTCACTCCTAATTAAAAATATATATTCTTTTCCCATGTGCATTCTCCCAGCATAGAAATAAGAAAAACACTAGGATATAAGATAATATATAACTTGCATGGGGAAGGAGTATAAATTTATACTGCATCAATGAAAAATATTAGGATTGAAAATAAGCTGCCATTTTGAGTTATTCCCATTTTTAAGTCTCATCTATAGGCAACTAGATTGAAAAAAAAATGAATGATAAAAATAGGACTTTACAGTGAATTTACAATGGAAACCTTGATGCTGATTCCTCCAAAGAAAATTATAAGACTGAGAATGATGGAATTCCAGAGAGAATAGGAAGCCTTTTTCAAGAACAATGTAGACGCTAGCTAGTTATGGTCATTACAATGGTTAAAGGGTCCCGTTTAATGTCAACATTTCATTTAAAATGAAGAGAATGATGAGTTAATTGCCCCAGTGAGTAAAATTGCTGTTTCATTCTCCTTCAGGAGGGAAGAAAGCAGTGAATGCAAGCAAAGTGAGAAAACAATCACAGCTCAGAAATGCAAAATATTTTCCCTCCAGAGGCCCCTCTTTCTTACCCGAGAACCTAAGGCAACTAGTCTTGAGTTCACCATGGAAACACTTTCATAAAGTGTAATGAATACTATTAATAGGTGTTCTGGGGATGCTCATCTGCTTAAAATTTAAGAAAACAGTGGAGATAATCACGAAGAATTCATGAGTTTTCCAATCCATCACCTGTGATTTCCTTCGTAATTACAAAATCATCTCTGCAATGTAGGTCAGTTAAGAGGATTTCTGATGACCAGGTATGGCGCTGGAAAATTGAATGTAGAGGCCTTGACAGTTCAAGAGGAAATTTGATTTTCTTCTCCTTTTTTTGTCTTTCTCCTTTAACTGTATACCTTGCTTCATGAGAAAAAAGCTTGAATTTGTGGTTATTTAGCTATGTTAAAATAAAAAAAAAAAATTCAAAAAGCCTTATTCTGAGGATACTTATTGTTCTTAATAATTATAAAACCTCATGTTCTTTGATTGATTACTTGCTAGCCATCTACACTCTTCTAAGACTTTTAAGCCTCACAACAACCCCATGGCATAGGTTCTATTTTTCCTATTTTTATCGCCTTATACAGCTAAGTAAACTAGGATGCAGAGAAGTTGAGCTGCCTCCCAAGGCCAAATCATTTGTAAGTGATGAAGCCTGGATTAAAGCCCGAGCAAACTACCACCAAGCCTATGTCTTTAACAACTTTATTTCTCTGCTTTGTTATTGCTTTAAGTCTACTTTGTTAAATAACATGTATTAAAAATTTTAAGGGGGCCAGCCAGATGGCGCAGCTGTTAAGTGTGCATGTTCTACTTCGGTGGCCCTGGGTCGTTGGCCCTGATCCGGGTTGCGGACATGGCACCAGTTGGCACGCCATGGTGTGGTAGGCGTCCCATATATAAAGTACAGGAAGATGGGCACAGATGTTAGCTCAGGGCCAGGCGTCCTCAGCAAAAACATCCCACAAACTTTTAAGGTGAATGTTAAGAAACCACTTTTCAATTAGATAGTAATAAACTGTGTTTGGTTAAAATATAGAGAAATCAGCTGGTTAAACTTGGCAATCAGTGGTGTCAGTCCTTGTTTATATAAAAACATGGTATGCTTTCTTAATAAAATCCTTATATTGTAGTGTGGGGACCTGGAATTGGCCACCCCAAGATATGTCTGTTTGGCATCAGGATTATTTGAGGCTGATTGCTTTCGATAAACTGGGACAGGGAAGGAGGCTCTGAGGAATGGAACTTGCCCTTTGTTAGGACACATTTACATTTGTAAGGTAAATCTCTATCTGTAAAAGGTGCCTCCCTCTCTGTACCAGGAAGAAGAAAGGATATGACCTTCTCTCTAGAAACTCTTAATCAATACCAAAGGCAAGGACTTAAATCTGCATTTTATTGTGCTTATCTGGTAACCTCCTGTAACTGACTTCCCTCCCCCTCCCAATGCTGGCATTTCTTTAAGGATTAAGCATCTTTCCTTAGGCTAGGAACTGATTGCTGTGTGTGACCAGCTAGCTCCAGACAATCGACTTGCCTCCTGCCACACCCACCGAGATAGCAGACCACTACCTGCTGTGTCCATCAAGCACTGTGCCGACAGGGCAATCTTGTGACTATAGTGGGAGGGACTTTTCTGCCACATGTGAAACACCCTGTTTGGGGGTATATAACCACTCTGTGCACCCCACTTCTTCGGTGCCCTTTTTTCCTTCGGGAAGAAAGGCCCCGGGCCATGGTTCCTCATAAAGCTTTGTTTAATTTTCTCTTGCTATTCTGTCTCATGTGAATTTAATTCGTTCTCTGGCCAGACGAACCCCCATTGGGGAAGAGGAAATGTCTTCCTCCCTTACAGTAGTTACTAAATTAATATTGCATTAGAAATTAACTTGATTTTGGAAACTACCTGTAATTAAGACTACCTAGAGAGTCAAAAATCCCAAAGGAATTCTACAGTCATTTTTAAATCTGTTCCTTCTTTAATTTCTCATTCACAAACTATGTGCCAAGCATTTTGCTTCAATTAATTTTTGAAGGTGATGGTGAAATATAATTAGGTTAAAGTGTGTCCAAAAATTCTTTGGCACTCCATTTAAAATGTGGATAATAGTTCCCTTTACCTTGAGTGGGGGCTGACCTGAGTGTCTTTAAGTAAATAGAATATAGCAGAAATGATAGTGTGTGGCTTTCAAGGCTAGGCTATCAAGGCGCTGCTTCTCTCTTTGTTCTCATTCTTGATTGCTCACTCAGGGGGCCCACCATCCTGTGCTGAGGACACTCCAACAACTCTGAAGAGACCTGTGGGGGCCTGGAATTGGCCACCCCAAGATATGTCTCTTTGGCATGATTATTTGGGGCTGGTTGCTTTGATAAACTGGGACAGGGAGGGAGGCTCTGAGGACTGGAACTTGCTTGCCCTTTGTTAAGAAACGCTTACATTGTAAAGGAGATCTCCATCTGTAAAGACACCTCCCTCTCTGTACCAGGAAGAAGAAAGGGGATGACTTTATCTCTAGAAACTCTTAATCACTGCCAAAGGCAAGGACTTAAATCTGCATAATAATCTTATTCCTGTTTCTGGTAACCTCCTGTAACTGACTCCCCCCTACCCCCAACATCCTCCTTTGTCATTAGCTGAGATGATATTTAAGGTGGAGCCTTCAGCCATTTTGGTGAGTTGCTCAGCTTGCCTGACCTCTCTCATGTATACATGTTATAAATCTTTGTTTAATTTTCTCCTGCTATTCTGTCTCATGTCAATTTAATTCGTTCTCCAGCCAGACAAACCCAGAGAGGGTAGAGGAAATGTCTTCCTCCCCTACAGACCCATACGGAACAAAACTAAGGATCTTACCAACAACCAGCATGAAATTGCCAGTGAGTCACATTGGAAGCACATCCTCGAGCCTCCGTTATGTTTGCTCTCCTGGCTGATGATGTAACTGCAACTTCATGAAAGACTCTGAGAAAGAATTTTCCAGATAAACTGCTTCTGAATTCCTGAGTCACTAGAACTATGAACTTCCCAGAATAAAAAATATATGTAAACAATCTGTGTAATAAAATTATAAATATTTTCTCAATAAGTGGATAATTTCTCTGGGATTACTGCCAATTTAATGGTCTGAAAGAATTAATTTCTGTGTTCCAGTTCCACTTTCAACTTATTAATCTTTTAAATAGTTTAAAGTTACTTCTATCATATTTTAAATGGTTGTAATAACTCTTAGCAAGTATGCATAAAGTTTCAAGTGAGTACATATATCTTCACGTGTAAATATCTAATTCAGATATGGTGTCAGAAGTCTCTCTTTTAAAAATCATACAATGGGGGGCCCAGCCTAGTGGTGTCATGGTTAAGTTCATGTGATCAGCTTCGGCAGCCTGGGGTGCTCAGGCTCGGATCCCATATGCAAAACCAGCACTGCTTGTCGAGCCATGCTGTGGCGGCATCCCATATAAAACAGAAGACGATTCACACAGATGTTAGTTCAGTGACAATCTTCTTCTTTTAACATACAATGGACATTATTTTCCTAAATCTATATGCTGTGTTTTCCTTGAGGCTTCAGCATAAAGCCTTCTATAGGGATTTACTATAACTTCTTAAAATGTGGTTGTTTGTGGTAGGATTGTGTACTAAGAAATCTTTAATAGTTTTGAGTGACTTTTGTTTACAGTATCTTAGTGTAGTGTGTGTGTGTGTGTGTGTTTGAATTCCATACTCCTCATTCAGCTCCATTCATTTTAGTAAACTAATAGACCAGGTACATAATTATCAGATTTCTTAGGAAAGGGACATTTAAGAGTCAAGACTGACCTTTAATAACTTTGATTATCATTAAAATCTGTGTTTAGGGGCCAGCCCCATGGCCTAGTGATTAAGTTTGTGCTCTCCACTTCGGAGGCCCAGGGTTTTGCCAGTTCAGATCCTGGGCACAGACATGGCACCATTCATTAGGCCATGCTGAGGTAGCATTCCACACAGCACAACAAGAAGGACCTACAACTAGAATATACAACTATGTACTGGGGGCTTTGGGGAGAAGAAGAAGAAGGAAAAAGAAGAAGATTGGCAACAGAGGTTAGCTCAGGTGCCAATCGATGAAAAAAAAAATTGTTTGTGGTTACATTAACAAGCAAAAGTGTGATTAGCAGTTGGCATTGTTAATTTTTAAATGCCAGAGTGATGTTATCAAGTACTTAGTAATTTAGCATCGTAGAATAAAAAACTTTCAAAAAAATTAATATGACGTCTGACTAAAGCCCAAAACAATTCATTGTAAATGTTGGAAACTGGACAGTGAAACAAGTGAATGAAGGAAAAGCCTAGTAATAGCTAACTAAAGGATCTTGGGCTAGTTCCTTGAGAAATGTTCGCAAATATCATAATGTAGAAAAATACTAGGTGGTTGTCAAAACTGAGAAATTATCCTATATTTAAATAGGCAGTACAACTGAAATTTCACAAGATTGTAACGTATCAATAACTCAATAAAAAAATAAATAAATAAATAGGCAAATATTCTTTATTTAAAGATTTCTAAATTTTAATAGCTAAGTTGCAATATTATCACAATTAAAATTTGAAATAAAGATTGATTAAGTCTTTTTAAGCTTCTCCATCCCCCAGTGAGCTTCTGGAAGTCAATCTAGCACTTAATGTATTTTTCATCACTATTTCTTCTTTTTCTTGTAAATTTTTACATTAACACATGTCACATCACTTTAATCTGGGCCATTACTTTTTTTTTTTTTTTTAAAGATTTTATTTTTTCCTTTTTCTCCCCAACGCCCCCCGGTACATAGTTGTGTATTCTTCGTTGTGGGTTCTTCTAGTTGTGGCATGTGGGACGCTGCCTCAGCATGGTCTGATGAGCAGTGCCATGTCCGTGCCCAGGATTCGAACCAACGAAACACTGGGCCGCCTGCAGCGGAGTGCACGAACTTAACCACTGGGCCACAGGGCCAGCCCCTGGGCCCTTACTTTTAATCTTTGATTTCAGTTGCTCTTCGCTTTAAGTGTCAGGGCAGCATGCAACAACAACAGTGAAGAGGTTTTGCCCAGGTAGCAGTGAAGAGCATCGTGGAAACGAAAGGGATAATTGTGGCTCCCTGCCTTTGCTATAATTGAAAATTGAGTATAGAGCCTTTTCCATTTAACTTTATTGCCTAAGTTCAAGCCACTATATAGGAAGGAAAGGAACACTAGAGTTATTCCTGTAATGTTGCTTTCCTGTCTGTACAACAGTTTGAAACCTAGCATTAAAGTTCAGCTGAAGAGGCAATTAGATTTATTCAATTACAGCTGTGTGAAAGAAGTATAATTATCACTTTCATTATTGGAGATGCACTGCTTGCCAAATATTTGCTTGCTAGCCTGGCTACTAGATTTCCTCTATCAGAGAGAAAAACTAGTAAGCATTTGATAGAATGGTTCAGTTATTTAATTTATGCTGACTCCCACTGAAGACCCTGTTGCACTGTGGTGATTGCAATAGCTGGATTGATGATTTTTGAGTGCTGGATGAACATTGTACCTGCCATGAATATTAGGCAAATTTCATCACATAGCATCTTTGTGTTAAAAACGCTGGTAAAGTTATTTCAGAGTGTAAACATGATGTGATCTAGAGGAAAGAAAACCATGGTATTTGTCAGAAATCCTGATTTTTAATAAATTTTCTGAAATTTATTGCACTGTCTTTGAAAACAAAGCATTGAGAATTTGGATATGAGTCAGATACCCTGGGTTTGAACTCCTCATTGTCTCTTTCTAGTGTTGTAATCTTGAATAAGCTCTTCAACCTGTATTAACTCATCATTAAAATATGTACAAATTCTATACAAAAGCATATATTAAATTGTAGAGACTTGCTTCCGGTCAAAATGGAATAATGGGGGATGGATTTACCCTTCCACCTCAAATAACCAAAAAAAACAGGCAAAATACATTAAATCCATTTTATTCAATATTCTGGAAATTAAGCAAAAAAAAAAAAAAAAGCCAGTTGTCCCTGAAGAATGGGAATAAAATGCGGTGAGCACTATGATTCTTTAAGCTTCCTACTTGGAGAGGGTTTCCAGGCTGCGGCACAGGGAGAGGGATGCATGATTAGCCTCCTTGAGTTGAGGAGATGAAGCTTAATGTTTTGGAGGGTGTGGCTGTTCAGATATACAGAGTAGAGCACTGGAGAAAAGGGAGCTGCACAGAGAGAGAGTGCTGGAAATTTGCACAGGGTCTTGTTTGAGTCTTCAGGAGAATACTGATCAGCGGTACTCTTCTTTGTATTATGAAGAACCAGTTTTTGTTACAACCAGCTGTGGTGGAAATCCTAATTCCTGAGACATCTGGTAGACTATTCAGAATTGTTTTGCCTCAATAGTTTGGTAAAATTATCCTACCCTAAACACTATTCTTATCCCACCTAACAAAACTTAATAATAAGAAGTGACAGGATCATACTAGTTCCAAGTAACCAGCTGCATCCCAGAGCAAGAACTTGAATATATTTATAAGAATACAAAAATATCTGCATCCAGGGGCTGGCCAAGTGGCACAGCGGTTATGTTCGCGTGTTCCACTTTGGTGGCCTGGGGTTTGCCAGTTTGGATCCTGGGCACAGACCTATGCAGATATGCTGTGGCTGGCCTCCCAAATATAAAATAGAGGAGGATGGGCACAGATATTAGGTCACGGCTGATTTTCCTCAGCAAACAAGAGGATGATTGGCAGAGGATGTTAGCTTAGGGCTAATCTTCCTCCAAAAAAAAAAAAAAATCTGCATGCAACAAGGTAAAATACAATGTCAGGCACTGAATAAAAAGTCACTAAGAATATAAGGAAGTGGAAATTATAGCTGTAATGAGCAAGAGAAATAACCAATCTAAACTGACCCAGAAATGAATGAGATGATTGAATTAGTTGATAAGTATGTTAAAAGAGCTATATAAATATATTGCACACGTTCTAGAAGCTAGAGGGGAAAAAATTATCATATGAAGTGAGATAAAGAATATATAAAAAATGACTGAAGTGAAGTTTCCAGAGGTAAAAATTATAATGTCAGTGATGAAAAATATACAGAATGAGATTAACAGCAGATTAGACATTACATAAGAAAAGAGTAGTGCACTTGAAGAAATAACAATAAAAACTATCCAAAATAACATACAGAAAGAAGAAAATATCTTTAAAATATCACAGAGCATCAGTTATTTGTGGAACAATCCCAAGGGGCCTAATATGTGTAACTGGAGTCCCTGAAGAAAAGGGAGCAGAACAAACATATTTCATAAAAATGGATGAAAGTAATCCAAATTTGTTGAAACTATAAAGTCACATATCAAAAGAGTTAATTAGGGACTGGCCTGGTTGTGTAGTGGTTAAGTTCGTACACTCTGCTTCAACAGTCTGGAGTTCACAGTTTTGGATGCTGGGCATGGACATAGGACCGCTCACCAAGTCACGCTGTGACACCGTCCCACATAAAATAGAGGAAGATTGACATAGACATTAGCTCAGTGATAATCTTCCTCGAGCAAAAAAGAGGAAGATTGACAACAGATGTTAGCTCAGGCCCAATCTTCCGCACACGCACACAAAAATTAACCCCAAGCACAAGAAACATAGACAAAAAGCACATAAATTGTATTGCTTGCAACTAGAGAAGAGAGAACATCTTAAAAGCAATCAAAGAAAAAAGGCATCTGATGTACAGAGGAGGCAAGATAAGAATGACAACAAATTTGCATGAGAAACAATGCAAACAGTCATAAAGTTTAGGACCATTCTACAAGATTGCCCTCATTTCTGACACCAATTGGAAGTGTGGGTGTCCCAAAGATAGCCTTCAGTAACAGTAATTTGCTGGGACTCACCTAACCCACTGAAAGCTGTTGTACTCGCAATTACCGTTTACTACAGTGAAACATACAGATTAAAATCAACCCAGGAAGAGATGCATGGGGCAGAGACCAGGAAAGTGCTCCATGTGGACAATTCCCAATTGCCCTCTGTCGATGGATTTGTGGACAGCGTTAACTTTCCTGGCAACGATATGCGATAACATGCAGAGTATTGTTTAACCAGGAAAGCTTACAACACCATGGGGCCCAGAGATTTCCTTGGGACTTGGTCACATGGGCATGATTAGCTGCCCACATGGCTTAGTTCAGTCTTCAGCCCCTTCAGAGGTCTAGCTAATGCTGAGTGGTCCAAAACCTTCGGCATACACCACATTATTAGACTATTGGGCATGGCCCCAAACTAGGGTGAAAAACGACATTCTTATCAGGCAGAATATTTCAAGAGTTCAGAGATGATCTCCCAGGAACTGAGAGCAAAGGCCAGACCTCTCTTTGAGCTGGTTAAATTCTTTAGCACAGTGGATCAAGATCTTTAAAGCACCTTAATTTAGACTTCTATATCAATTAAAGTATCTTTCAAAAATGAGACAGAGACTTTTTCAGACATGCAAAACTGAAAGAATGTATCAATTGTAGTTCCACACTACAAGAAATGTTCAATGCAACCTACAGGCAGAAAGAAATGATGCCAAATGGAAGTCTGGATCTATAAAAAGTAGTGAAGAGCCCGAGAAATAGTAACCACATGAGTAAATATGATTTTTTTCTTATTTAAATTCCTTTCAAAGATCATTGATTTTTTTAAATGTAAAACTAATAAATATAATATGAGATTTACAAGGTATGGATAAATAAGATGTATAACAATAGCAAAAGATCAAAATTAGTGAAATGGGAGTATACTATTGCCCCACCTGACAAAGCTTAAAAACAAGTGAAAGGATCAAACTTTACATGAGGTTAGAGTCTCATGCTTTAATTGAAGAGCTATAATATCACTTGATGGGAAACTGTGATAAGCTAAATGTGAATAGCATAAATCCTAATGCAACTACTAAAATGGCACGATGAAATGTTACAGCTGATAAGCCAACAAAGAATACACAATCATAAAAAATACTCAATTTAGAAGAAAGCAAAATTCTATATAAAAATACTGCCATCTTCAATATTTTTTTGAATTAAATGAGATTATGTATTCAAAGTACTTAGCAGGGTCCCTACTTACTACATTACATTGTAAATTCTTAATATGTTATTTTTAATCATTCGTTTTACGTAAATTTCATCACTTCTAAGCTTCAGCTTTCTCTTCAGCAAAGAAAAAAAGGTCCCAGTGTACGATCTCTTAAGTCAATCTCAGTTTAAATATTTTACCATTCTTGCTAAGTTGCATTTTGCAAATACCTTTTATCAACACAATAATTCGTTTCCACGTTGTATGCATATATATTAACCAACATCTTGAGGAACACCTCAGAATTTGACTCCAGTTAATGTAAGCATATAAGTGATTTCTTGGAAGCCATTGGGTAGGTTTTAGAATAAGTGAGAAGATAAAATATATGGTCCAAAAGTGGGCCAAAATATACAGGTTCTAGGTGGCAAAAACTACAAAGTTACATAAAGAGCCTGTCTTGTGGAAAGCCTCGCCTCTACCAGTGGCATCCCCCCACCACTGACTTCCGTTGCTGGGCACTGCTTACGCTGCGGCTGTACCTCCACGGGGTGGAGTTATTGCTGGAACCTGCTTCTTTAAAGTATTCAGCCAAGTTAAAAATCCTGCATAGGATCAAGAGATTAGTTGGCTTGGTTATTTGCTTGTAGCTCTTTTGATCTGTGTTGGTGTTTGTATGGGGTGGGGAGAAACTGTTGGACTTCCTGCTGTTATAGCAGATGATAAACCTTCCACCAATACTCATTCTATGGAGAATTGCCGAAAAGTACACAGCGTGTACAAAATTTTAAACGCATGGTAAAAACTATAACAGCAAGATCTGGTTCATTTCATTTTGTTTCAAATCTAAACACATCCTTCTTTGCATAATGACACTTCCAAAATAAAAATAAAATTTATTGTGCACAACACACTGCTACACCCAACCCAGTATGCATTTACTCACCACCTCTTTTCCTTTCAAAGGGAGAATACCTAAAATTTTAGCAAATACTATGTCCAGTTCCATGTCCCAGATTTTTTGGTGACATCTTCTCCTTTCCTATTTCTGTTTCTGCCCCAGATAAAGGAGGAAAGAAAAGAAGTTACCTCAAATATGGAGATATATACGTGAAACTAAAGAGAGGTGATAGCTGAGTGTGAATTGCTGAGTCTTTTCTGCATTTGATCATAGCCTTTCTTCATGACACTAAACCCCTCATCCCTTTCTACATTCCCTTTGTTTCAAGTAACACCCACATGGCCTCAGTTATTCACCTAGTGCAATTACACAAACTTTTATCCTGAGATAACTGAGACCTTATGGTAGCGTATGGATGAGGAGACTTCTTGTTAAGTTTTACACTGGTCATTGGCATAATTTTGAAAGATCTCAGAGGTTCCTTTTTCTTCTATCCATACTTCTTCCTGCTGCTGTTTTAGTCATACTCTATCCCTGATTTGAGTCAGACTCATTCCCCTGAGACAACACTAACTCAACTCTCCTCCTCCACTTTTTTTCCTTATACATATTCAAGAGATGAGAAGCCCAAAAGAGTTGGATGGAATCTTACCTTCCAAATCAATAGGAACAGTATTGTCTCCTGTTGCAAGTATTCTTCCTTAAATATGAAAACATTTAACTCAATAGCACCCCTAGATGCCAGGACAGGAGATAATAATTTCAGAAAAGGATTATTAGAGAAAGTCCATAAATGTGTTGTCTACATTTCTACCCCTTGTGTAATGTGCTCATGTATTTGAGATGTGGGAAAAGTAGCACCAGTTTGCCTGGACCATCTTTTTCATGAGTTAGCTTCACTGGGTGAATTGGAACATGAAAAGAACAGTACATTCCATTCCATTCCATTTCAACAGCTATTGCCTTACTCATGATAACATATAAAGTATCCCACATTTGACAACATGATAGAATGGAAAAGTCTCTTCACAATGGAAGGGGGTCAAAATGATCAATCTGCCACTTCCTTGTAGAGGAATACAGTATTCTTTGCCCATTCTGCTTTGGTCACCGTCACCAGAAAATTAGGTACTTTTAAAGGTGGTAATCAGTTTTACCTTGGATAAGGAAGTACATTCCTTCCAGCTTTTACAAAGTCCCCAGCTGTATCATTATAACCACATTGCAATCAAGTTCATTGAGCAAAAAATGAGATAGCTGTGGAAAAGGACTAAATTTTATTCACATAGAGGTCATTTTGTCCCTCCTTATTGGGGACCTTTTTGTAATCACTCATATAGATAAATATTCTTATACTCTGTGTCCATGCAAAAAACTAATTTCCATATACTTCTCCCCCAAAACTTTTCTCATCAACCAATCGAGAATCTTCCTCTTAGCTCACAGACATGATTTTTTGAAGGAATCAGAAAGTCGGTAGGACAAACCCTCTGTTTGCTGGAAATAACCATTTCAAATATGTACTCAGGAATTTTTAAAACAAGATTGGTTGGTATCCCATTGGACCCAACTGCCATAATTCTTCATTTCAACCTGTGGAAAGGAACAAGTGGTGACCTTGGATTCCCAGAAATCACTGTCAATTTCCAGAAAAGATCAGAGTGTTTTCTTTCCATAGTTCACAGTGAGATTGGTAAATAGCTATAAGTCATTATCATTCAGATCATTCTGTATCTATGAACTGACTGAGATTGGATCTGGGAATTGAGTAAGGAGCCATGGTTCTCTAGCACATTGACTTAAAGCTATGTCTAATCTCCATACCTGATTTTTTTTCTTAATAAATAATAGGATCTTGTTAGACTGTCCATCTATTTTATTCTAACTGGCTACACAAGCAATTACCCCAAACCAAAAATCAATGTGGGTCATAATTTTAGTTAACTATACTGTCTCTATTGCCTATTATGGTAATTGTTCAAACTGTACCTCTAGAAGGTAAGTATTATTACTTTCCTCATAACACTTTAGGATTTTTCTTTCATACTCATTGAAATCTCTGGCCTAAAATATTTCTCAAATATGTTGTTACACCCCTCCGTTATATATTTCTTGGAGACTTTGTAAAGGATTGTTCACTTTTCCTCTTGTGATTTGTCATCATTATCATTATGAGCATCAGTACGATTATTGCTAACAGTTACATAAAGCTAAATATGTACCAGGAAATTTTCTTAGCTCTTTAATGATATTAACTTATTAATTCTCACAATAATCCTCGGAGAAAAGCACTGTTAAAAACCCACTTTATAAAGGGGAAATGCAATGACTTGCAAAACGTTACTTATTTGAGAAATGGTTGGGTATGACATATGTGTTAAAATCCCTTCAGCTTTCTCATTTCCCATACTCTTTGGTTTCTTTCCTTTACTAATGTCAAGGAATGTTTGAGATCTCAGTTGAATTTATTTGGTGCCATAGGTGAATCTAGGTTTCAGTCAACTAACCAAGCAAACAATTAAAACCACTTCCAGCTGCTCTAATTTGCTCATGAAGGAAAACAAACCCCAAAACTCTGAGTCAGTGAATCCCAACTTTGGCTGCACTTTATAATTACCTGGGGAGCTTGTAAAAATTGATGGCAAGGAAACACCCCAAACCAATTAAAGTCTTTTGGGTGGATACTTAAGTATAGATTTTAAAGAATTTTCTAGAAAGGCAGAGACAATCTAATCAACCAGGTAATAAATCACTACTTATAAAGGATAAGAGGATGAGTTGGAGTGTACGGCTATACCAAGTCTTCTGAATCTCTCAAATACACCATTCCCATTTTAAGAATCTTTCCCACTGTTTCACAGTGTATGTCTTAACCATTGCATTAAACGTCTGGTAAGACTGAGTTCAGCTGATGATACTCACCCATCAGTAGGAACAAATATGCATTCGGATTTTGGTTAACCAGCTCTGTAGCTGCAAGAGATAGAAGACTGTTTTAGCTCAGACATAGAATGTCTTAAAGCTTCAGTCCACAATATTTTCAAAGCTGTGTTTCTCTTTTAGAAGTGGCCACTCTGACCTATACTTCTTGAATTCCTGGTACCTTTTATTCTCTATGGCAACAGACACTTGTTCCCAAGAGTTTTGCCTTTAACGGACACTTCATTCTAGGTGTCCATTAGCAATAATTTATTTTGCTATTTCATGACTACCTGTCATGGGATGACAATACTTTTTAATACTAATTGGATTCCTACTGCCTTCAGCACCAACTAAGCTAGATAGATAGTCAAGCCTAGATCAGCCTCCTCCCTTTTGCCTGAGGTTCTGTTGCGTGCAAGCCTACTACATGCATACTCCTACTTGTCATGTTGCAAAATAGAAAGAGCTTTCCATTAACTTAAACAGATTACTTCTTAAATATTATCTCTTCCTAAAGGTTTTTCTTGATAAGCTTTTCTAGCACAATTCTATTTTATCTTACATAATTTTACCTCCTACATGTCTGCTTCTTTTTTATTTCTTCTTAATTATAAACTGTCTCTTTCACTGGATTATTAGCTCATGAGGGTAAGATAAATGCCAAGCTTGTTCATACTTATATCTAAGATACCCAGAGCAGTGCCTGGTATATGATTATGCTTAATGATATTTTATATATATATATATATGTATATACATAAAACATACATATAAACACACATTTACAACACATATTCATGTGCATAATTAATTAGATGCCATGGAAGATAGTCTCCAAAGATAGCCAACAAAAATTCCTCGTCTCCCTATACCTACGTGTCGCTCTTTCTATCAATGAGTGTTGTATATTTTCCCTTCCTTTGAATCTAGACTGGCCTTACAACTTGCTTTGACTAACAGATTGCGAAGTAAGTGAAGCTGTGCAAATTCCATTCCTAGACCTTAGGGGTTCTGATGCCTCTGTTTCTGCTCTCACGGAACTCAGCTATCACTCCATTAGAAAGTCCAGGATATTCTGCTACAGACAGATGCCACATGGAGATAAGAAAATAGTATGTACTAAGAATAAATACCACAATGTATTTCCAAAGCACTAAATGAGAATTCAGAAGGGCAGTAGGAAAAAAAGAGACAAATGTTTACTACAGGTACACTTTGAAATACAAATATATTTTATATTTTGCTTTATTATATGATTTAATTTTTTAAATTAAGTTTATAAAACTATATAATGTAAAGCATTTATGAATAAGGTACTAAAACTTATTTTCACATTTTCTGCAGCTGTGTTCTATTCTTTAAACTAACTTTTAGACTAACAAATCATTTCAGTCAGTACAAAAGACACCTGAATAATTTTCACTTGTTGGACTCCACTAATGACATTTTTTATCATTGTTGTATGGCTGATTAATTACATAAAAATGAGCCTGAAACACTTCCCATCTTCGTATAAGCAGCAATTGGGCCATGGACTGGGGTTAAATATCAAGCAGACGTGGTCTCTCCTCTGATGTTGTTGACATTCTAATGTGAAGATTCGCAGGTCTTGGTGGCACAATATGATAAGTATATTGATCAAGAAACACAGGCACCATGGGACCCCCAGGAAGGGCACCTTAACAGGGTTTGGGATTCAGAGAAGGTCATTAAAAAAAGAGATCTCAGTGATTAACAAGGTAACACTCATATAGGCTAGGGAGGTGAAGGGATAAGGCAAGTGAGGGCAACATTCATTTTCCTGATTCACTGTATGATATTTGATTGTCTAAAAGTTTTCGTAGACTAAGTAAAAATTCTATCTAGAGAGTGAATAGGGAAAACCCTCTTTTGTCATTTACTTAGGTCTATATGAAGTTCTAGTTAGTTCTCCATAAACAGACCAAATAAATTTACCTTGTAATATTTTCTCCAATATCCTCATTATAACATACATCTTTTACATGATTTAAAAATTTCAAGCTACACAATTTCTTCTGACTTTTAAGATATATTATAATTTTCCAATTATTATTGTATTTAATATTGTATGGAAATAGAAAAGCTTAATAAATGAATAGATACTATTTCATTATTCAAGAGAAAAATAATCTATATATAAATAAGTGTAGTTGAAGTTTGAAACAAAAGAACAAAATTGACAAGTGCACTGTAAATTCTCAAGAAAATGGCTATGGTTTAGACTTTTTACTCTAAAACAAAGAAACTACATGGAGTGAGCTTAGTACTCCATGATACTAATCTATTATTACCATCACAAACAATTATTGAAAAGCATTTCCTGTTCCTTTGAAGTATTAAAACAGAAGAAGTCTTCCTACTCTCAGAATTCTTGTAGTAATATTGTAGGAATTATTCAATTGCTTTCACTACTTTAAAGTTAAGATATACACTTAAAAGAATTACTTTACCAATGCTGGTGACTTCCAGATTTGTATCTCTAGCCAAGATCCCTCCTAAATACTGGATCCATACATCCATTTGGATGTACAAATGGATATTCCACAAGAACTTCAACATTAATAGCATCTCTAAATTTGGACTTAAAGTTGACAATTTCCCAATTCTGTTTCTAATGAAAGTATCCATCCTACTCCTAATTACATTTGGACAATGGCTATATATTAATTTTCCTTTAGGACCCCACGTCAGCAAACTGATATTATCCTAGATTTCTCCCTCAATATTTCTCCACTCCCTATAAAAATCTCATTTCCGAAGGATCCTCTATCATAATAACTTTCCTATTTTTCATCTTTTTTCTTTCCAATTGCTATTTGTCTAGTTAAGAATTTATTATTCATCATTTCATCTATTCAAAATTGCATTCTTCTTAGAAAACTGGAAATTATTTTGCCCCTTTCCAATTTATCCTTTATTACGCCTCTACAATTAGCACTCTTCGCAGGAAAAGCCAATCATGATAAAACTGTCGTCAGTCAATAATCTTCATTGTTTTACAATGATTTAAAGAGTAAAATCTATACTTCTTCACAAAATAAAAAGATCTATATGTTTTCTAGCCCTTGCCACTCTTTATTTCACATCATGTCAAATTTCTCTTCATGCCAATACATTTGATGTTTCCTCTGTTGGAAAGTTCTTAGCCCACTTAGAATCTTTGGGAGCATGGCGGTGCCTATTCAATATTTAAGTTTCACCTCAATACCTTCCTGATTCTCTATTCTAAAGACCTTTCTGCCCTTCTCATTCCTGCCCCAAATTTCCCATTGCACCCATTTGTAAATATTTACTTGAACATTTTAATCTATTTTAATTGTTAGAATGTGTATATGTGTGTTTGTATATATGTACTCATTACATATTATAGATACACATACACATGTATAGAGAGACATATGTTACCATATTTCATATATATGTGTATATTTATATACACATTTAATATAATTATGTATAACAAGCTTATTGAGTTCACAGCGTAATGTTTTTGGAGAGAATTGTTTCTTTTATCATTGTTTGAACTCTTAGAGCCCAGGACAATGATTGGCATATAATATGCACATAATAAATATGAATAATTTCAAGATATTACTAATAATTACTTACTAAGCATTCAATTAACTTCTCTCCTTGGTTTATGTAATGATATGGGCCTTAACTATATAACTCGTATTTAGCTGCCATTTATATCCTATTAATTTTTAATTATATTATCTGGGAGGAAGAAAAAAACAGAACCAAAGACAAGTTCACCAACCAACCAAAAGTTGGTGAATATTGGCACTCTACAAACTGTCTCCATAGAGTTTTAAAATGAAACCAGGTCACCTTCAGGGATCGTTGTTAATTAATCCATCCATTGGATTCCACAAAGGTATAATCACTCCATCTGAGATTTTGTATGTTTCTGAAATATAAGCACAGATACATAGACTCTTTATGTGACGTCACATTATGTATCTTTCTCAGAAAGGAGTGGTGGAGGGATGGGAGGTAAAGAAAAGTAGTCATGAGTTTGTAAATTACGGCCTAATTTCAAACTGAGGAAGACTCATACTGATAAACTCTGATTCATGTGTAACTTTGTTTGCTGAAGGTAAAACGAGGGGGGGATGTTTTGCAATTGTTGCAGTGTTCATTCAAAGCTACCTCAGCTGAGAATAAATAAACATCAGGGACTCAATGAAGTAAATAAAAAGTACAATGGTTCATGTGAAAAAGAAAAATGAAATGGACTTTTTATAGAATCAGCAAATGCTTACAGGCTATTCAGAATAACAATGGCGAAACATCTAATTAATTATTTACATAGTGTGTTTATGAGACACAACTCAGAAGGAAATTAAGGGTTATTGAAAGCATAAAAAGCATAACCTAAGCAAATGGCTGCCAGATGAAGCACTCAGGGCTGTTTCTGTTCTGATCCTAGAGTGGTTTGTGGGGCAATTTAGGGTTTTTCTGAACCTTGTTGATCATTTGTATCTCTGGCCTATCGGTTCATACATAGATGACCAATCTTGCTGAATATCAATAACAATCACCTGTCTGTCTGTCTGTCTGTCTTCTTTTTCTTTCCTATCTCTCTCTATGTATTCTTTCTTTCTAAATTTGTCCTGAGGGTTAATGTTTTCTCATGGGAAGATTAAAGGATAGATCTAAATTTAAAAAGCGGCTGTTTCTTAAAGAATCTAGGACTGACCTCAAACTTTTTAGGGGATTAGACATATCCAGGAATGATAATTTTTTGAAGTAAAAAAAAGTTATTAAATAATTCGTGCTTAGTCACTTACAAAGAAATTGTCTTTAATGCATGCTGTGATACTGGAGCTGACAGTCTTACTAGGACACGTGTCTTTGATTAGTCACCTATCTTCTTCTGTTTTTGTCCCTGGAAGAACCTCAATTTGTTTTATTTATTATTACAATGTGTCAGGGTCAGTTTTCAACTAGAAACCATTTGAGGACAATTATGTATGATAATATTTTGTGATTTAATAAACAAATGAAACATTTGCTCGATACAACATTCTATACTCAAAGTTCTTTCCTTCAATGACTTATAAGTATTACCTCATCTTATTATATCTAGAGATGCTATTAAAAAGTTTAAGGCAAATCTGATTTTGTTCCTTTAAAAATGATCTATTTCTTTTTCTTTGACATTATGAATTTTATTATGTTTTGTATGTTATGAGTCATTTTAGTTTGAAAATTTTCATCTTTTGTTCACTCTTGGAAGTTTGTATTCACTAATATTTCATATATTTTATCTCATTTTTTTAAATCACTTTCTCTTGGATCATCTGGGCGTAAGTACATTTCTTCTCAATATTTTTTCTGTATTTTCTATCTACTTATCCTTTTCTGCTATTATTCTTGAAAAGTTCCACAATCTAATCTTTAAACTCATTTATTTATGTTCCAATTGTGCCTATATATAGGATATAGCAATATTGGGTTTATTATATAGAATATTAGTAATATATACGGTATTAGTAATACTGGATTTCAGATAAGATTGTCTTATATTTTCTTTCTCTTATGATAAGTTTATTGAGATGTCTATTTAAACTAGTACAAAATATCAAATTTCAAATACTATGCAATCTAAACAACTGAACATTTCTGCCTAGTTCTCTTTTACATTTCCCATTCTTTCCTTTTTTTTTTAAAGATTGGCACCTGAGATAACATCTGTTGCCAATCTTTTTTTTGCTTTTCCTTCTTCTTCTCTCAAAGTCCCCACGTACATAGTTGTATATCTATCTAGTTGTGAGTGCCTCTGGTTGTGCTATGTGGGACGCTGCCTCAGCATGGCCTGATGAGCAGTGCCATGTCTGGGCCCAGGATTCAAACGTGTGAAACCTTGGACCACCAAAGCAGCGCGCGTGTACTTAACCACTCGGCCATAGGCCCAGTCTTATTTTATTTTTCTAATATCGACTTTTTTGCTTAAGTGCACTAATTTTACTTATTTTAAAATCTGATCTATCGTTTTCAATATTTCTGCTTCAGTTGAAATGCATTTTTCTTTAGAGAATTCTTCTTCTGGTGTCTAGTTATTTTGGTATGAGCTCATTATTGCCCTTGGAAAAATCAGCTATTCTACACATGGGGCATATTTTGCAGCCCAGGCTCAAATCTGTGTCTGTCTTACTGAATTTAAAGATATGGGAGGAGAAAGGCATAGACGTCACACATATAAGACAGAACTTTTGTTATCACTCTACCAAGTAGCTCCTCAGGTTAGGCTTTCACCTTTAAACCTTAGAAGCAGCAGTTTGATTTACAATCTAAACATCCTTAGAGAGTAGAGTGAGAATGGTACAGATGAGACTTCAGAAGGCAGCTAGGTAGTCACACATATGATCATCCCTTCTTCTCCTATATAGAGCTTCCTGGTATTATACTTAGCTTGCAATTTGAGCTATTGCTATTGGTTTCAGCAGTGAAACTGCATGCGATGATTTTCTGAGAGCAATGTAAGGCAATATCAAAACTCAACAAGCCTCATTTCAACATATCCAGTCGCTGACTCACTGCTTGCCCTCTGTGCCAAATTGCAGCTATCTGCCTACATAATCCGCACACGTACATAATGCTTACAGGTACATAACACGTGCAGGCACAAGACATATGTAAAACATAAGACATATGCAATACATACAGGGGCATAATACGTATTGGTAGAAGACATATTCAAGCACACATAGCATATACATAACACATGAGACACAAGTAATACATAGAGCTGTGAAATACATACAGGTACAAGCCACATGCCGTACTTGACACATGCATAATGTGTGCAGGTACATAATACATATAGATACAAGACAAACATAAGACATACATAATACAGAAGGCATGCATAATACATACAGGTACATAATACGTTACAGGAATCAGAAGCCTTCAACTGTCCTGGGGAGATCTTGGTCTTTTTTTCTTAATTAGTTTCTGGAATCCTAGTTTCTTATTACTATTTCAGTTTCCTTTTGAGGAGTGATTAAGCAGCCAGTAGTAGCTCACTATGCTGGCAGGAGTCAGAAATATCCAGGATTTGGAGTTAGGAAATTTACTACTACTTAATTTACTATTTCCAATAATACGACTTGGTTTAAAAAATATCTTAATGAAAAATGAAGTGAAATGTTGTTAAAACACCTTACAATAAACTATTCCTTAGATTTTAATAATTTCAGAAATCTCTTCCCTATGATGTTCTCCCTTTTAGCAAACTACAATGCCATTCATTTTGTGTTCGAACTGAGCTTTATTGATCTTCATGTCTATTTAAATGTTGTTCCTTCTTCTAGAGTATCTATCTCCTCAGCATATCTAATAAACAGTTTACCAGGTGAAATATCACCCTTTTGAGAAGATTTTACTAATTATACTAGGTCATTTTATTTACAACTTCCCCTATTTTCCTAAAGCACTATTTATATAAACTTCCCTCCTAGAACCTGTCCTGTTTGTTATTCAGAACAGCATAGCTCAGTGATGCACATTAGCATCCTTGCTTAACTTTGCATAGCTAATGTTTGTGATACTCTCTACTGAACAGTGTGCCGTCAACCTTGGGTCCTTCATTTAGCATCACAAAACCAGCAGAGGCTTTGAAATCCACATCTTTCAATTCTCCTCCCATTGGCATGCAATATGCTTCCCTTCTTGGAAGAAGGAAAGTGCTACAATTAGCAGGCCCACCCCTAAAGTTTGCAGAGTAAATGGCAAGAGTAAAAATGGAGGCCCATGGAAGATATGTCCAAAGATTTAACATTTATAAATAAAGTTAACCAACTGTTAAATGAAATATCTTCTATCCTCTTTCCATGAAAGCTATAGCTTTATAAAAGTGTGTGTAAAGCTATTTTTATATGATTTAAAGTTACAAAATATCAAAGAAGTTTGAATTTAATATTTCTTGTACATGTGTGTGTATTTTGCTAAATGGCCAGTGATATTTGGTTGAGTAACAAATAATTCATGAAATATTATGCTCTTATTCTGTGCATATTATTTTCTCCCCTTTGTTTTAACAATGTCAGAAATTATTTTGTTACAATAAAGATTCTCACATAAGTTGTATTCAATTGATAGCAATGACATAAAAGTTTAAAAAATTAAATGTAATTTTATTGAAAGTATGCATTTAATAATTTTAACAAAAAAGTAAAGTCAATGTTAAAAATCAAAATAGTAAAAATGATTCTATGTTTCCAAAGTGTTTTGTTCTAAAGTTTAAAAAATTTTTTTGAATTAAAAGTTATAATTATAGTATGTCCAGCTTTCAAGTATACTACTTAAATAAACTAAATTATTTTACGTATTTATGAACATTTAATTAACTCTTGAGTATTTCTAAAAATAAAATTATTAACAATGTTTGTTCAATATCTCTTTAGTTGACAATGCAAAGATTTGATATAATGTTTCATGCATATTTTGTCTAGAAAAATATAAATACATATTGTTTAAAATTGTGATTTACTCAGTGTTATAAATATTCCTGAGTGTCCTGTGAAACAGTTGCAAAAGTGAAGTTAACTTATTTCCTCCTGGAATCATGATTTAAAATATGAAGGAAGGAAGAGAGAGGGGGAAGAGAATGAGGAAGAAAAATAAGTGTGTCATTACTAGGAAGTGATTTTTTCTTGTTAAGTAAAAGTAAGCGCATTAATTAGTCTTTTCTCTGAGGTAACAGATTTTTCCCTTCAATCCTTCCGAAAATCTGAAATAGTTTGCATTTTCCTTGTTAACAACAACATAATCCAAGCACTGTCATAGATTTTGAAACAGTCATTCTTTCATTTGAGGATACTGGATAAGCACTATGGAGAATCATTTCACTAAGGCCTAATGAGTGTTAATGATGAGAGTAACTGTAAAATGACAGCTGTTTTCTGTACCAGAGCTGAACTCCAGATCACAAGTCAAAAGAGTGAACCATTTGTTCTTTAATACATTTATTTCTATTTGTATTCGTGACACGTGATGACCTCTAAGAGACCTAGTCTTTTTATCTGAGTCTAAGGGCAACACTGAAAATTTTTTTCTTCAACCTGAAGCATTTGTAGCAATGCTCAGCACATGGTAACTAACCAATAGATATTTCTGAATGAGTGTTATTATTATCATAATATGATTTTAGGTAGAATACCTAATAGATAGGCTATATTATGCCTAATTCAGACTTTAAATTTTGATTATTAATATTCATATAATTTTATGTTGAAAGACAATTCTTCATGGGTCTCTCACATGTTTGCATCTCTTATGAACAAAAGCATTGAATGCCTTTTCTTCTATCTTTTCAGAAATATGTGTACAAAAAATAGTCTTAGATAGTATCTCCCTCTGGAACCAAAAGTAGGTTTACTTACTCTCCAGTTATAACAAAGATAGTATCTCCCTCTAGAGCAAAGGATAGACATAATAACTTCCATTATAAAAGATTCAAGTTCCCTGATATTCAGACTCTTTCTCCTGTAATGCAACCCACTGTGTGTAGCAGACCTAGGCCTCCTCCTGTTCTCCTGTGGGTGATGGTGCATCAGGAACTGACCAAGACTCCCTCCTTGACCAAACTCTAGTTGGGTTCTTCTGAACTCTTCTCAACTAGGTTCTGACTTTTGGGCTTCTGCATTCATCTCTGCATCGTCCAATTTTATTTTAACAAAATCCTGCTAAGTTGGTTTAGCTAGAATTCCCCATCCTCAGCATCTGATCATTGTCAATATTTGATCAGGGTCCTTATCCTCCATGATCCTCCAGGTGATTTATGATCACCCTAGTCTGCCTTCAGCAAGAATCCTGTTAGATCAGTTTAACCAGAATCCTCCCTTATCCCTGACGTTTCCTCTTAGTAATTTTCCATTCACTGTCCACCACCTCCTTGCTTCTTAACTATAAATTTCCACTTTTCCTTGTATTTGGAGTTGAGCCCAAGCTTTCTCCACTGCAAAACCCCATTGCACTGGTCCCTACACCTATCACAATGTCCTCAATAAAGTCAGCCTCACTGTTCTTTAACAAATGTCATTGAATGAATAATTTTTTCTTTAACAGAACCAGCACAACAAAAAATATGATATTCTGATTACTATTATTATTGTTGTGAATAATAAAGTCCTTTTACCCAGAAGTCTTGTTTACTGCCAGCACCCATGAAACTATGTCAGACTAACTTGGTAGCTGGGAAGTGAGATAAGATCAGACTATTCACAGTTCTTGACAGTTTTGGTGATGGGGATGGGATACTGACAGAGGCATGGCTTTCTAGAAGAAGAAAGATAAAGTCCTCACATGCCGATTAATGGAATTTGAGGGAATCTCATGGGAATCATGGACAAAGCTGACAAAACTGCATGCTCAGCTGGGCATAACTGATTGCATGTTAAAGAGGAGGAATTGAAGGAGTAGTTTCAGGCTGAGTAACAGGGTAGGTAAAAACAGCTTCCCAAATGTTTCTCTGAATGTTACCAATTCTTATGCAGGTAGGAACATTCCAGTGCCAATCCTTTGGTGAGACTCAAGATCCTAGGATATCGATATGGGAAGAAAAAGCATAAAATGTGTGAAAATGGAAAAAAGTAGAATAAAAACTATATTTATTTAAAGAGTATATCATCATCATATATATACAATGTATATAGTAAATCGTAAAGAAAATAAGCTCATAGATTTAATAAGTAATTCTAGTAAGTTTAAAACAGGATTTACAATATGCATCAGTCATGGTTCTACCAGAGAAACAGAACCGAGAGAGAGACAGAGACAGAGAATTGGTTTATACAATTGTGGGACTAGCTGGCAAGACCAAGATTTGTAGGACTTCCTGTCAGGAAGGGCACCCTGGAAACTCTTGGGCAGCAGCCCACGGGGAAACAGCTGGTTGTTTTCAAGCTTTCAAGTCATTGGATCAGGTTCACCCAGATTACCCAGGATAATTTCCTTTATAAAGTCACTGGTTGTAGATGTTGACCACATCTACAAAATAACTTCACTGCAACACCTATATTAGTGATTGTTTCAATAACTGGGTACTATAGACTCCCAAGCAGACAAATAAAACTGACCATCACACAATAGTATCCAAAACTAGGTATATGCTTAATAAAATATGTGCAAGACCTCTATGTTTTTAAATTTGTTGACAGAAATTAAAGAAGACAAATGGAGACATATACTCTTTTCATGTTTGAAAGACAACATTATTAAGACGTCACTTCTTCTCAAATTGATCTATCACATCAAGCATCTTGATGGAAATTGATTGGATGATAATATTTATGTGAAAATAAAAAGTAACTAGATTACGCAAAACAGTTTGAAAAACAAGTTGGAAAACTCCCTAGACTCAGACTATGTGATTTGAACACTTATTTTTTGGTCATTAATCAAGATAGTGTGGTATTGATGCAAACACAAACATGAAACAGAGTGTTCAGAAGTGGATCCACACATAGGCGGTCCATTGATAATCAACAAAGGTACAAACTCCCTGAACAATTGTATATCCATGTGAAAAAATAAAAATGAACCTCTACCCTTACCTGACACCCTCCATATACAAAAATTACGTTCAAATGGATCTTAGACTGAAACAGCATATAAGACATTGATCGGCTTAAACTAGTTTTACTTCCTTAAAACAGCTGGTGATTGATGAAATCTGGCTCAATAAGAGAGACAACACTGTGTATGTGCCAGGCAGGAACCCATAGCCCCAGGATGACTCTGGAACCAAGAACCTTCAGAAATTTTTCCACCAGAGCCCTTTATGAAGTGAGAAGTTCTTCAATAAGGAAAATCCAGCTTCCTGCAGCCCAAGTAGTTTGATGACCATGTATGGACTAATTTGACACTAGCTGATCAGCTTCTGCCAAATTTCAAATTTCCCTAACTGTTTAAATTTTCCCCCAAACTCTGAATGAGGAAGAAGTATTTAAGAGCCTTGCCTCCTATTTCACTGCCAGCTGACCTTGTAATAAAAGCTTTTTCTCTTTTCTCAAAATCTGGTGCCATAGTATTGGTTTCTACGTGCATAGGGTAGTGAGCCCTTGCTTGGTAATAAGGCCTAAATATCTATCTCTAGATATACTTAACATACAATTTACCGATTCCACTCTTAGTTATTTATCCAAGAAAACACAAAAATACTTCCATACAAAGCCTGTACAAAAATTTTAGCTAGGTAGCTAGCTAGGTAGATGAATTTGTTTCCTCATTAGGGGGAAAAATAACATATATCTGTTTCCCAGTTAGAAAACATTTCTCTACTCAAGGTCAGAAACCTCATATTGTGTTTTTTCTTTTTCTTCTTCTTTTTTTTTCACTGGGGAAGATTCACCTTGAGCTAACATCTGTGCTGATCTTCCTCTATTTTGTATAAGGGTCACCGCCACAGCATGACCACCTCTGAGTGGCATAGGTCCACGTCCAGGAACTGAACCTGGGCTGCCAAAGTGAAGCGTGCTGAACTTAACCACTAAGCCACAGGGCCAGCCCCACAAACCTCCTATATTTTCAAAAAATATATGTGTATCTCACAACTCAACAATAAAAAGACAACCAATTTAATTAAAAATAGGCAAAATAGTTGAAAAGATACTTCACAAAGTAAGATAGATATATAAAGGGCCCCAAAGCAACAGAAAAGACATTCAGAAGAACATTAGAAATTAGTAAAATGAAAACTAAAACCACAATGAGATATTACTATACACCTACGAGAATGTTTACAATTAAAAGACTAATTTTAAAATTAAAATTTAAATACCTAGTATTGACATTTTCATTAGTTGTTGGTGGGAATGTAAAGTGCAATCACTTTAGAAAATAGTCTGGCAATTTCTTATAAACATAAACAACACACAATCCACTAATTCCACTCATTTATTTATCCAGGAAAACACAAAAATATCTCTGTACAAAGGCTTATACAAAAATGTTTATGACAACTTTGTTTATAATGGACAGAAATTGGAAACATCCTAAATGCGCATTGATAAGTAAAATTACAAATAGATTGCACTGTATCCCAATCTGGTTCACAGCCCAAAAATAATTAGAAATGAACTACTGAGTCACATAAAAACATGGATGAATCTCAAAAATTTTCTGAGTGAAAAATGCCAATCACAATCAATTACTTCCTGGATGATTCCTTTTGTATGTAATTCTAAGACAGGCAAAACTACTTTACAGTGAGAAAAAACTGATCAATGCTTACCTGGGGCTGGTGGTGTGAGGATTTACGATAAAAGGACATGAGAGAACATTTGGGGTTGATACAAATATTCTATATTTTGGTTGTGATGGTGGTGTATATTTGGCAACGGTCATTGAACTTTTTTGCTTCAAACGTATTATTACATGTAGATTATACATCAAAACTTCTGTTTTTGAATAAAAAATAAATTGAATGAGTTTACGTCAATAAAATGCAAGGTCCAGAAATAACAAAAGACAAGGAGGAGTGTAGAACGTTTTTAAGTAATTTGTTGGTGGTAAATTAAAAATATATATACTTTGTGTTTGATTCTAAACACTTAATCAAAACACAATTTAGGAGAAATAAAAGGCTGTCACTATTTAGCCAAAAAGAGCAGTGTTGTGTTAGAGATAGCATCCCTTAAAATATATGTATATACAACACATAGAAGAAATGTAGAAATAAAGAAATAATGAGAATATCAAGGCATACATTTTCACGTTTGCTTATTATTTAACATATATCTTTTTGTGAGACTACAAGTGTCTGACATCAGAGAACTTTGCCTCACATTTGTCCCTAGTGCTCAGCACACTGCTCGTAGTCGGATCGAATAGTATTTGTCACCTAAATGGATATGTCAATGTCTAATTTTACTTCTTCTGGGGAAAATACTACTTATTGTGTTACAAGCAGAGTTTCTTTTCAGACCAGTTTTAGGA
This sequence comes from Equus caballus, assembly GCF_041296265.1. Taxonomy (NCBI): domain Eukaryota; kingdom Metazoa; phylum Chordata; class Mammalia; order Perissodactyla; family Equidae; genus Equus; species Equus caballus. Next base: position 97,836,669 of record NC_091686.1, read on the forward strand.
ATGGTGTCAGTTAAATTGTCCAAATTTACCTTCAATGTGTGAAGGCATTCAGAGGTTGCTAAGACCACTTTTGAGTCACCACGGAAGTCCACAGGCACTAGCTCCTGTCAGAGAGTTGTGACTCCGTGTATTTGACCATCAGCCCGATAGACTGTCAAAGCAGTGAACAGCGTCTCCTATAATTGGCTTTCAGACAAGGCTTGCACTGGAGATAAAAAGATGATATGAAGACCAACGACTTATAGTGAACATGATTACCTTATGTATGACTAGAGTTGACACTATTGTGGAAGGAATGACACAGTAGTGAGGTTTTTCCATTATTTTTCATCTTGCCACCATTATGTCAGTGCTCATTTCATTTTCCACAAGTTATAAAATTGACAGAGCATTTGCTACAAATTGTATAGCTTTTTAAGACAGGGAATTTTGAGATAGTTTTCTGAGTGCCTAGCTGAGTTAATATAGAAGAAACATATGATAAGTAACATGTTCGGGTCTGGCAAATTATCAAAATTACCAAATAGGCTTGCACTGTGATCAGAAAGTAGCCTCAAACTATGGGCTAAAATATAAAATGTAGATGAAATGGAAATAATAACTTTTTCAGTCAGCCTAAGAAAATAGAACAAAAAATTTAACCTCTCATTAACCTTTACATATATCTAAGGAACTACCACAGCTCCTAAAACAATGATTAATGCAACTGAAAGGATTCATCTCAAAACTTAATTGGATTCTGTCTGTATTATATTATCTCACAAGTGGAAGTGAACTGGTAAACCAGGATTCACAACTCCAATTTAAGGCCTCAAATTTGAGAATGTAGCTTCCTGAGATAAAAGTAATCTCTTTCAAATACCTCTTATAGGGGAATGATACCACTTTTAACAGTCAGGTTTTCATCCATTGTCACATCTTACTTAAATCACTTGAATTCTCTAAACAGGTATTTGAGGTTTATTTTAGAATTTTTCTAAACACTTCAATTCTCATTGAACTTGTCATCTCCTGATGGGGATAAGAAAGCAGAGAGGGCAAGGCAGGCCACCAGCAAAAGTGGAATGCAGGGAACCCGTATTGTTGCTACCACCAGTCTCCACTCCCTTAGACTTCATCATGTTAACAATACCTGTTCATCCACCTCCCTCGGTGTCTATCACTCAAAGATTGGTCTGCTTATTCCACCTTTAAAACCCTGTATTGGCAGAAAATCTGAAGAAATTCCTTCATATACAGGCATACATGACTACTAGTTTCTACATGTTGGCCTTCTCAGAATTTATTTGCTGTTAGGGAATGTAGATTTCAGGTGAAGGAATAAGGTTAGAATTGTTTGATTTCAGATATTAGTGAATTTACAAGTTTCTGGCACAATCATGCAGATGGCTGCCTAAATCTACTCAGTACTAAAAGAGTGCCCTCTCATGAAAATGAGGCTGCCAAGAAAAGACTCAAATTGGATAACTGTCATGCCGCATATGGATTCTGAGAAAGATGACCAGATATTCATCACACTCTCAGGACCTCCATTTCATTTACATAAGTCATTGGATATCCTAAATCGACTTTAACCATAAGAGGGCAGATTTTTATCTTTTGAGTATGTTTTTAGCATAAACCTCCACATTTTAAGAGAACAAAATTGGGAAAATAACTGAACAACATTTTGAAAGATGAATACAATAATTTTCCTTCTGGAAATATATAAGGATAAAGTATAATTGCATATAAGTAAAGAATCTTTGAAGTCGGAGGGCCTCAGTGAAATTGTGATGGCATCATTACTGCTAGTATTGTGACCTTGGGTCTATTATTCCTTAAACAATCTGTGTCTCGGCTCCTCATTCATGAAATCCTCATTTACCCTCTGTAGTAAACTGGGATAGCAGTAGAAAACATGTCACAGAATTCTTGTGAGAATGAAATGTACTAATCCATGTGAAGCATGTTACAAGTGCCTGAGAGACACAAAATACGAATTAATGTGAATTCTTATTTTTCCTGGACAGGATACTTTTAATACTGAGTGGAATGGACATAGTTACTAGCTCCTGAAAAACTGACATGACTGATGAAATAAACTTACATTGAACAGTAAAGTACTTTCACACTCATTATCCTTTTTAAATCTTTACAAAATGATATGAGATGTAACTGCTTTTCACAGATGAAGCAGCTTAGGCTCATGAAAGCTACCTAACTCAGAAAAAGCTGCATCTTAATTTCCACATATTTGTGAATTCTCCAGTTTTCCTTCTATTGACTTCTAGTTTCATCCCATTATGATTAGAAAAGATAACCGGTGTGATTTCAGTCTTTTTAAATTTGTTAGGACTTGTTTTCTGACTTAAAATGTGGTCTTTCCTGGAGAAAGATCCGTGTGTGCCTGAGAAGATTTCTGCTGCTGTTTGGTGGAATGTTCTGTATATGTCTAGTAGGTTCATTAACTCTATAGTGTTGTTCAAGTCTTCTTTTTCCTTATTGATCTTCTTTCTGGGTGTTCTATCCATTATTTAAAATGGGATATTGAAGTCTCTGTTATTATACTGCTATCTATTTCTCCCTTCACTACTGTCAGTATTTGCATTGTATATTTAGGTGCTCTGAGGTTGGGTACATATATACTTATAATTGTTATATTTTCCTGGTGGGTTGACTCTTATCATAAATGGGTTAAGAACTTGAATAGACATTTCTCCAAACAAGAGGTACAAATAGCCAACAAGTATAAGAAAAAAATGTTTAACAGCACTAATCATCAGGGAGATACAAATCAAAACCACATATCACCTCATACCTGTCAGCCTGGCTATTTATTAAAAAAAAAAGACAAGGATGTGGAGAAATTGAAACCCTTGCACACTGTTGGTGGTAATGCAAAATGGTGCAGCCATCCTGGAAAACAGTATGGCAGTTCCTCAAAAAATTAAAGGTAGAACTACCATATAATCCAGCAATCCCACTTCTGAATATTTATCCAAAAGAAGTTAAATCGGTTTCTTGAAGACATATTAGCAGTCCTATGTTCATTGCAGAACTATTCATAATAGCCAAGATGTGGGAAAAACCTAAATGTCCATAAAAAGATGAATAGATAGGAGCCGGCCCAGTGGTGCAGCCGTTAAGTTTGCCCGTCCCGCTTCAGCGGCCTGGCATTCGCTGGTTTAGATCCTGAGTGTGGATGTATGCACAGCTTGGCAAGCCATGCTGTGGTAGGAATCTCACATATAAAATAGAGGAAGATGGGCACTGATGTTAGCTCAGGGCCAGTCTTCGCCCCCAAAAAGATGAATGGAAAACAAAATGTGGCATATACATACAATGGAATGCTGTCCAGCCCTAAAAAGGAAGACAATTTTTCAATATATGACAATATGGATGCACTTTAAATGGACTTATGCTAAGTGAAATAAGCCAGTCACAGAAAGACAAATACTACACAATTCCACTTATATGAGGTATCTAAAATAGTCAAGATCATAAAATCAAAGAGTGGAATGGGGGTCACCAGAGACCGAAGGAAGAGGGAAATGCAGAGTTACTAATCAATGGGCATAAAGTTTCAGTCAAATAAGATAAATAAACTCTAGACATCAGCTGTATAACATTGTACCTACATTCAACAATAATTTGTTGTACACAAAAATTTGTTGAGAGGCTAAATATCATGTTAAGTATTCTTACTACAATAAAATAAAAACTTCTTAAATTGCATAGCCAATAAGCAGCTGAGTTGTGACTTGAACTTGGAATTTCTAGGTCAGGATGCCTTCTTGTAAACCACAGTTGCTACCCCAGAAATTTCTATCCTCCTGAGCTGTGAATGAAGGGAGGAATGTTACAAATGAGAAATTTGCTCATAGCATATCAAGGATTCTAACGAACCCGACAGACTAGACTTTATTTGGGTGTGCTCTTGTCCTCCAGAGCTGATGAGATTGCCATGGCGATGGCTGGCTGAATGTGACTGTAAACCTTCAAGGACCCGTGAGCCGGTTCCACACCTTTGCATGCTCAGCACTCAAGAAAATCACATTTAGATTCTAGCTGCTGTCAGAGAAAACTAAGTTAATAAGACGTTACTAACCTCAAAATGTATCCAGGAAATTGAGTTAAGCTTTGATGTGAAGGTTAAATTGACCTTTAACAGAACTGTTCTCTAATTTTTCTTCTTTCCCGTTTGTCTTTGTGCCTTGTCTCAATCTACCTTTCTGTTTCTCATTGTCTAAGGGCATTATTTTCATCTTTTTTCTAAGCCTTTCTCTCTTTCATCCTGTTTCTTTCAACCTAGGCTTCACATATCTTATTTTCTTTAGAATTTTTATTCTATGAACTATCTTCCCATATTATCTTACACTTTCAGTCCTTTATTTCTATAATATTTCAAGCCCTGGGAATTTAGTAGATTTTGAGAAACACATTTAATATTTTGTCATTTTAGGACTTGAGGGGCACTTGTATGTTATTTAGCTCATCCCTTTATTTTACCTATTAGGCTACAAAGATTGAGTAATATTTTCAAAGATAAACAGCTTGTCAGGAAATGTCGTAATTCACTTATATTTCTATAATTCCATTGATGTATCTTATTTCACCAATTTCTTCACCATGTTTATACCCACTTGAACTACTTTGTTTTAAGTATCTGATTCGCTAACTATTGTTGTCTATCTTTGATTTTTTTCTCTATTTGAGGAAGATTAGCCCTGAGCTAACATCCACCACCAATCCTTCTCTCCTTGCTGAGGAAGACTGGCCCTGAGCCAATATCTGTGCCCATCTTCCTCTACTCTATATGTGGGATGCCCACCACAGCATGGCTTGACAAGCAGAGTGCAGGTCTACACCCAGGATCTGAACCGGCAAACCTGGGCCCACTGAAGCGGAAGGCGTGAACTCACTCCCTGCACCACCAGGTCAGGCCAGTCTATCTTTGATTTTTGTATTTATATATTTTGCAAATTAGGGGACATCTTGCTGATATACTTTCATGCTCCTCTTTTTAAAAAAGTGTTTAATTTTGTTATTCTTCTTAAAAAGACATTGTGGTCAAGTTTTTTTTTTTGTTTGTTTTAATTAATACACTTTATTTTTAGACTATTTTAGTTGCCAGCAAAATTGAGCAGGAAGTACAGAGAGTTCCCATATACTCCCTACCCCTACACGTGGACAGCCTCCCCCAGTATTGACATCCCATAGAGAATGGTATATTTGTTACAATTAATGGACCTGTCTTGACACATCGTTGTCTTCCAAAGTCCATAGTTCACATTAGGGTTTGTTCCTGGTGTTATGCATCCTATGGGTTTGGAGAAATGTAGAATGGCAGGTGTCCACCATTGCAGTGTTATACACAGTAGTTTAACTGCCCTAAAAATTCTCTGTGCTCCTCCTATTTCTCTTTCCCTCTCCTACAACTCCTGGCAACCACTTTTTTGTTGTCTCCATTGTTTCGCATTTTTCAGAAGGCCATTTGGACTCGTACATTATGGAGCCTTTTCAAATTGGTTTCTTTTACTTCGTAATACGCATTTAGGTTCCCTCCATGTCTTTTCATGGCTTAATAGCTCGTTTAATTTCAGGGCTGAATAGTATTTCATTGTGTATATGTACTACAGTTTATTTTTTTATTCATCTACTAAAGGACATCTTGGTTGCTTCCAAATTTTGGCAATTATGAATAAAGATTAGTGGGAAAGCTTCAAGTTTCTCACCATTAACTATGATGTTAGCTGTAGATTTTTGTAAACAGTCTTTAGCAAATTAAGGAAGTTCCTTTCTATTCCTACTTTACTGAGAGTTTTTATCGTGATGGGTATTGGCCTTTGTCAAATGCTTTTTCTGTATCAACTGATATAATCATGTGACTTCTTCTTTAGCCAGTTGATGTGATGGGTTACAGTGATGGATTTTCAAATGTTGAACCAGCCTTGCATACCTGGGATAAATCCCACTTGGTCGTCGTATATAATTCTTTTTATACGTTGTTGGACTTGATTTGCTATTATTTTGCTGAGAATTTTTGAATCTATGTTTATGGAAGATACTAGATTTTAGTTTTCTTTTCTGCTAGTGTCTTCACTTGGTTTTAGTGTTAGGGTAATGCTGGCCTCATGGAATGAGTTAGGAAGTATTCCCTTTGCTACGGTCTTCTGAAAGAGATTATAGAGAATCAATATAATTTCTTCATTAAATGTTTGGTAGAATTCACCAGTGAACCCAACTATGCCTTGTGTTTTCTGTTTTGGAAGGATGGATTCAATTTCTTGAATAGATGTAAAGCTATTCAGATTGTCTATTTCTTTCTGTGTGAATGATTCTCAAGTTTTATGCATGCTTTTTTTTAATATTTCTATTCTCTACTCTCATTATATTTATTTACTCTATTCATTATATAAAAATATAATACACATAGCAAACATCTAAATAAATATAGACGTTGCATATATTTCTATGTTTGATGAAGAAAAATACACTGTGCATTTTTCAGTCTTATCTTCTTATCATAAAAGAACAATTTTGTAGTAGAATTTAACAGAAGGGTTTCAGTGGTGATGGTGATGGTAGTGGTTGTGGTTGTATGGGTGAGGTTATCAGAAAATGAAGGAAGACCTGTGAATAAGTATTGACTATACAAGTTGTAGGGGCACCAGCCTATGTGCCCTGTCTTAACTATGTGTCCTTCTGGCCCTTTCTGGGCAGGACGCCATCCACCTGGTATTGTAACTGTTTCTCTCAAAGACCATCACATTCTGAGGGAACACAGAGCCCTTCTACATGAGTTACTGATCCTTGCAATGCTAGCCATGCAAGGACAGTCCATCCTGGCAAGCACATAGCCTTCCCCTGTATATATAAGCGACTTTCTCCCTGTTCACGATAGCAGGTGCAGACACACACCTTACTTTCCCGAAAGTAAGACCCAATAAACCTTGATGTCTCATTTGCCACCATATCCAGGTGTTTTCTTCAGCCTCTCCACAACCTATCCCGCACTGATCACACAACTGAACCTGTAGCCAGACGCAAGGCAAGACTGGAGCAATATTAGAAAAGAAATCAACAGTTCAGTAGAGGAGATAAATAGCACATCTAATATCCTACAAAGCATTTTGTAAACATTTAAGACCAATACAGATTCTTGTCAATTAGTAAGGGGAGATAGTGCTAAAAATAATATCTAAAAAGTAGGCATAGGAAAGACCATTCTAAGCCACAGAGTCTATGCTAAGGATTTTATAGTATATTATAAACTGAATCAGAGGCCATTTTGATTGGTAGAGTGAACTAATCTGATTTATTCATTACAAAAAAAATGATTGCTCTGGGTGCTATGTGAAAAACGGAAGGGAGTAAGAGAAGAGAAAAACCATTAGAGAATTTGAATCTATTTCCATCAATTGGAGCTAAGTAATTTCCAGATAGAAGAGCCTTTCCTGCAGGAATTTGTTCACTGCTCTTCAGAAGGATTTCAAAAAGCAGCATTTTGTTATTAGCAGAAATCTTTATTACTACAAATAGTAAACAACTGAAAATCTATAGAAATAAAATGTTCACAAATTGAATGTGCTAAAAACTGGAAACCAGAATTCAATTAAGCCCAGGTTCATCAAAATATGAAACACTTTTTCTGATAATATAAGTCAATAAATTGTTCAATTGTCACAATATAAAACCTATTTAGCTTTCAAGAGTGATCTTTAGGAAATTAATCTTCAAGGCCATTAGATATTATCCTAGGAATATGAATACATTAACCCAATGAGTACATTATGATCTTCTCACTGTAAGGACTGAGTTCTTCTTGAATAATAATAAAAAAAAAAGACTAAAAAGTAATTTTAAGTAATTGAGGGGGAATGGGTCAAATTAGAGTTTTCAAGATGGAAGTCATACTTGACATTATAAACCGCCCTGACCAGCAAACTTTGAGATAATGTAAGACTTAGATCAAATTAACATTTGATGCCGGCAGAGGTTCATTAACACAATTGTTCACTTATTTGTTTACTCTGTTAGCACAACAGAGACTTACCTCAGGAATTTTATTTATTTTCAGATCATAAAGATTGTATCTTGGAATAGGTGAAGTGATGAAGCATGTACCTAAATTCTTGCAGGGTGTGTTTCAGTAAGGAATCTGGTTCCAGTGAGAGGTAATTCTGGCAGATATTCACTAAGGTAATTAATCATCACCCCTTATTTTTAGTAGTGACTAATTTACATTGTCAGAGATAGACGGTGGTATGGCATGTGATAAAGTGATTTTAAACTATTCTTCCTGATACTCAGACAATTTCAAGTAATTATGACATGTTTTGTGAGTCTAATTTTTAGAGAAGATGAAAGGAATAGCCTGTATGAGCTTGAGGGACTGCCTTATTTTCTTGTCATTTGGATATTATATTGTTTTTATTAATGCTACTTCGGAAATTGCTAAATTAAATCATAGGCTAAAGGCTATAGCAGTGGCTGCTTTCCTGCATGGTATATTTTTAATTTTTAATGTAGCATGGCTAATTTAAGTTTGTTATAAATTTTAAAAAAATGTTCCAAAGTAACCCAACAATAAAACACTAAGTGAGAGCTAGTGTTTATAAATAAAACTTTCTACTGAATTTCTGTTTTAATCCAAGTGTCCTCAATTCCATTTTCCATTATATAACCTTCTAATTTAGTAACAGGAGCCTCAGAAATGACTGGTTATATTAAAAAAAAAGAAAGAAAGAAAAAATGGCATAATGGCATTGTTTTACAGTTGAATGCAAATTCATTTCCAAGTACATTAATCTTTTGCTTTTAATTCAGTAGAATTTTTCCTCTGAGGCATTTGCAGTTTGTCAGTTCTTCACTAAAGCAGATATATGGTGTGCAATATAATACGATTTCCTGACTGGATTTCAAATTAACCTTTTTCTATCAATTCTAAAATGCAATACTGGACCGCTAAAGTTACTGTTGACACCTCACAAGTTCAGTGTGTTATTAAACAAAGTAAATCAATGAAGTTCATATTAAGATCAGATTAAAGATTTACACTTGGTAAAAGGTTAAGCAAATCTCTATGCTTTTTGATATTTTTTAATTTGCATCTTTAATAAGCTGTAGCATCACCAGAACTGCTGGTTTCATTTCTACATATTTCAGAAGAGGAAAACTTGCTCTTTTTCCCACAGTGTCAAATTATTCTAGATCAGAAGTTAAAAGCCTTCAGTGTAGCAATGTGTTGAAGCCACTAAATCTTAATACTTTAAAGAACTTCAGCCTTGAGGATGGTGCTGGAAGAAACGCCATCATTTTTTTGGACATCTCTTCTTATTATTTAATATCTCCTCACCCACTGTTACTGACTGCCCTTCTGCATTTTGACCTGGAAGCAAAAAGTCCTTATTAGGTTCCTTACCCTAAAGAAAGTGACTCCACTTTAGCATAAATTTGAGCATTAACTCCTTCAGGCCACCAGAGGATTGCTTTGTAAGTTTTTCTGCTAAGTTAATAAAGCTTTCAAAATTGTCGTTTGCTCCCTGAGGATGATTTAGACAAGGGAGCAGTCCGTAATTTACATTTTCTTCAGTGGCTAAATTATTCCTTCCCACACTAGGTGTTAAAACACGCACTTGAAAATGGACTGTTTGGGGTCACTAGGGCATCCTAGAGCCAATTTACAGCAGGAGGGGGTTAGAGCATATTAACTCTTCAGACTATTAGGGTGCCTTTCCATCTGCACAATCAATGAACTCTCCAAACTACCTAATTTTCCACCAGGGAATTTGTAATCGAGCTGGGATGAAGAGTTAAGTGAGTGTTTCACTTTTTAAAGACTCTGCCCCAAGTGACAAAGGTGTGATTCCAAACAGAAATTCTTATTAAGAAAAGTATTCTTTTGGTGGGCTGAAGGGTACATTGGGGGGCTTCACGTATATGCAGAATTCCGTGTGTTTGTGTAAATTTTCTCTTTTACAAATTCACCACTAAGCTTCTAGTTTCTAGAGGTTTTGTAGTGTATATTTGGAAAAATACTTTCTTGGGTTTTTTTTTGTTTTGGAAGATTAGCCCTGAGCTAACATCTGCCTCCGATCCTCCTCTTTTTGCTGAGGAAGACTGCCCCTGAGCTACTATCCATGCTTATCTTCCTCTACTTTATATGTGGGACACTTGCCACAGCATGTCTTGATAAGCAGTGCATAGGTGCACACCTGGGATCCGAACCAGTGACCTCTGGGCTGCTGAAGCAGAATGTGTGGAACTTAACTGCTGCGCCACCGGTCGGGCCCTCAGAATACTTTCCTTTTAAATAGAGTTTGTAATTGTGTATTCAAGGCAAAGAAAGAAATAATGATCCAAATGGTTTTCTTGGAAGCACTGTTCCATTAGACTTGCAGTGAAAAACTAACCATAGTATTTGAAGGCAAAATCAGATAGCTATGTTGAGTTACACAGTCAAGGGAGTTGCTATTGAGTCCAAATATAAAATGTGCCAGTGGTAGTCAAGAAGTCAAAGAATGCTGTCTCCCTCTGTGCATCCATTTACAACAATTGGTACGTCAATCCTAGCATCACTCTTTTTGAGCACCAAATATTAACTAGACACCAAAAAGTTAAGTGTTTGTTTGAGTTTGAATGACAGATTGAAAGATAAACGACCATGGAAGCTGTAAGTCCATATTTTAAAAATAGCTGAAACAAGGAAAAGCTAAACCATCCAAAATAACTAGCTATACTGAGTGTCAAAATATAACATGTACTCATGGGAGGAGAGAAAGTGATAAAGGAGGAAAAGAAAATACTCATGACACTTTTTCACTTGCCTTCATAATCTTACTGCTTTAGCTGTAAGAATAATAGTTTTAATTTGGCTGCAGTCGCTTCCTTAATCTCTGAAGATCTTTTACAAAGAGAACCTTGGGGAAAAAAAACCCTCTGTTCACCTTTTGCTATTCAAAGTAATCATATTTATTGGATGACAAAAACATTGTCAAATTGGAAATCATCATGGAGGAAATCCTAAATTCTGGATGTTGACATGTCTAATTTGGTATGTGGATGTGGATATGCGTGCTTTGGGGAAAGACAGCACATTGTGTATGATTAAGGCCTTGGCCTCTGAAACCAGACTAGCAGGATTCAAAGCCCACTTCAGGGACTTAGTAGCTGAATGACTTAGTCATTGACTATCTACTCTGTGCTTAGGTTTTCTCATTCGCAAAGTGACGAAATTACTAGGGCCTGACTAACCTCATAGCACTGTTGTGAGAATTAAATGAGCTCATATACGTAAAGCACTCTGAACAATGTCTGTTAACGTATGTGAAGTATTTGGAACAAAAGTCACTCAGAGTTATTAAGATGTGAAGATAATAAATAAATTTTGTACAAATTCTAAATATTTTCCTATATTTTGTTTATTCCCTGACTATCTTGATTTCTTTAAAATGCTCAGATAACCTTTGTTACACAATTCAGGTCACATTCTAAGGCCTGTAAAAAGTCTTCCTTCTTTGTTCCAATCCAAAGTAATGCGCTTTCTCTAAACTTCTCTACCACATGTAGTCTGTGCCATACTTAGTTACACAATGTCCCTTGCAACATATATCAAGTTTTAATACCTGCTATCAATTCATTATGTCTTAGATGAAAACTTAGTCCCTCTTGGCTCCAATGAAAGTCCACTGCTTCTTATACTGAACGTCGCGAAAATGATGAACAGCAGGACACAATCATTCATGTAATCACATACTTGAAACTTAAAGTCAGATGCCTTGTGATTTCATTTTCTGTAACCTAACTACACCACCATAAAACGTGTACTGGAAATTTTTTTCTCTTCAAATCTTTTTACTTTATTCTTCAAATACCATTCACCCCACCCCACCTTTAAAATGCCCTCTCTCTTGTTCTCTAGTTCTCCAAGACAACTTTCTCCCCTTTCTCTCCAGTACTAGAGTAAGCCATCAAGGATCCATATACTCTATGTAGAGCACCACATGGTTTACCTTCCTGTCCAGCAGGGGTACCCTGTCTGAATTGCCTGTGGATGATGTGTCCATACAGGGCAGTAACATTATTACTTCTTCCATTAATTACTAGTACTTATAATAAATAATGCATGGCTTCTTTTTTCTAAGAAAAATCCATTTAATTTTTTTATCCTGGTAAGGATGGGTCACCTGTTCTGTTATCCAATAAATATCCAGAAAAATCTTCTGATATTTATTTTAAAGTTTTTCCTTGGGAGTGTTGTGTGGTCATTACCAAAGACAATTTAGCATTTTAGCAAGTGATGGTCCAAATGGCAGTACTTTTCCTCTCTTTATACAACATGGATGTCAGACATATTCTCCTCTAACCAGGCAGAAGACAATATGTACTCAAGGTTTTTTACCTAAATAAACTCTTTTACTGGTTTAGGGGAAGAAAAAAACTTTTCCTTTCCTGCTAGATTCTCCAGCTGGGGCCCTGAAAATTAAACTGACAAAAGACAAATTAACAAGGAAAAAATGAAGTATATTGACATATGCAGCATGAATACATATGGGAGAAACTCAGGAGTATCTCAAAAAAGTAGTTAGAACTTGGGCCTTATATAGCATCTTAACAAAGAACAACGAATTTTTAGAAAAGTGACAAGATAAAAAGGAAAAGGGCATTGTTTAGGCTTTAGGGGTGGTAAATTGTGGGAAGGCAAATATAGGAGAAGAAACCAATGGACGATAAGAGTTATTTTAGTAAGATCTGTTAGGTCAATTCCTATCAGCACTGTGTCTGGGAGGATCAGTCTAGAGCTGTTGAAGGTGAGTCAAGAGTCTAAGTCTCCTTTTAGGCAAATAGGATGGGAGGGCAGAGAGCTTTTTTGGTATCTGATATTTTCCAATTGTCTTCGGCTAAGAATAATCCCCATGTCAAAGCGGCATATTTTGGGGTGGCAAATTCTGATCCCCTACAATATTCTGTGCCTATGGGTATTTAATTGATGTTAATTGATATAATACATTGAATTGATACACAGGAAAATCTACACTAAGCAAAATTATAAAACCCAGCTTTGTCACCCTCAATTACATTGATTTATTTATCATCTAAAGAGTCAAATGAGTGCTAGACTTCACATTTCTCATGCAAGTGCAGAAACAGTCATAAGGCTTACTTAGTAGTTTGTAGCCTACTAGGGCCCCTGGACCCAAAATATGAATGCACGACTCCAGGTCAGTCTTTGGTTAGATCACACAGAAGACCTGCTGCTCTTGATGGCTGCTGCCTTCTCTGAATGGAGCGGCAGGATTAAAATTAGGATTCCTTAGAATAGTTGCATGAGTATCACCTTTAGGAAATGAGAAGGAGGCTTTGAGTTCAGGCAAAAGAGGAACACTAAAAACAGGTCCAAACTAAGATAAACAGCACTAGTGCTGGATCACTCTGCCAGGGGGTGCTGGGCATTTTACTGGGATGTACACGGCTCCTAATAACAGATAGTACAATAAACACAAAATGTTTTTGAAAACTAAGTGAAAAGCCATTTATCCTTAGCCATACAATTTGGAAGTAAATTGAAATGTGGTTTTTAAAAACGTAGACTTTAAAAAAACAGCAGAAGAATAAACTTGAGTTCTCCTTCTGCCGCAATTGATGTGTGATCTTCTGTAAATTATTTCCTATATTTACACCACCTTTGAAAACAGTGATAACAGTAAGTTCCTTATTATCTTAATTGTTTTTTGAAGATTAAATAAAACAGGTAGGCAAAACACTTAATAGAATGCCTACAAAGAAATAAGTACTCAAAATGTGGTAGCTAGTAACAATTGCCAGTATTACCGAATTTTTACTCATGTTAAAGGTTAAGCAAATATTTGTATCTAAATTACGGACTCCTGAGAGTAGAAGGATTTCAAATTTTAAAACAATCTTATTTGTAATTTGTGGGTAATCTTTTCTCCCCTACGGAATGATAATATATATGAAGGAAACATCCAAGAAGTAGGACCTGGCATACAGGAACAGTCCACTGTATTTTAATTCCTCTCCCTTTGTTTATTTTGAGTTGATATTCCCTTAACACTCACAACATAGTTGTGTTTATAATACTATTCTAGAAAATACCCATTAAAGTTGAGAAACAGGCTGACTATTACCTGTTTCTTGTTTCTGCACCTTCCAATAAGGTCAGGAGACAGAACCCACTCCAGATATACTAACTGAAAATTTAATTTACAGTAAAGAATTTTTAATTAGATATTGAAGAGCTGAAAAGGGAAAAAGGGTACACTATGGTATTACAGAGGTAGTAATTGCAGGAAATAGGACTGAATAAAGAAAGAGAAGAGGCTTGGATTATTAAAGCTTGAGGAGGAGTCCTCCAAAACAGGGATTCAGACTTCTCTGAGGAGGAGTGTTTCTCAGCTGGAGCTCCAACCTCAAGTGCTTGAACTTCAGATGCTCAAATGAGGGCCTGTGGAGCTCTGGACTCAGCCAGACCTCCGAGGACGAGGAGCTGGCTGGCTGGTAGCTGTTAAGAGGGAGTGAGATAAGGCAGCTTATAGAAGAAAAAAACCCCCGCAAACTGAAATGAACTGCTATTACTGTGACAAATACCCTGCTGAGTTGAAGAAGCAGGGTGATGCTGCAGGAAGATGAAGCAAACAGAAAGGATCAAGTTCAGTCTCTCACCCCAGCCCCTGCTGCATGCAACCTAACAGCTGGCAAAGAAGAAAGGAGGTTTACAGGGCCCCTATCCTGCATCACAAAATAGAACATAGAAGGGTGAATTTGAAAATAAGAGACACTAGAACAAGACGTTCTGAAATATTTAGTGGCAGATGAATATTTTGTTGTTTTCTTTAGGTCCACAATATAGATGTTTTCCAATAACAGCATTTCTAAATTTTATTACCTTCTAAACAAAAGCAACAATAGAATGGAGAATGCTTTGACTGATGATTTCAGTTTTCTTAATAAATGAAACAGGATTACTCCAAAGGGCAATTGAAAGTCTGATCAGAAGCTTGTTCAAGAGGAATGGAAATAATTATTCAATTAGCAAAAGCTCAATTTCAGTTAAAAAAATACACACAGTCATACAACTAAAATTATCTGTTAGCTCACTGATAAATGGATTTTACCTTTAACAAGAGAAGTAATATGCATTAATATTTTCATGAACTCTTGTGCATTTCCATAGATTTTACTTTTAGTTTCCAAAAAGTTAGAATATTTAAATTAGAAAAAGGCATGAGAAAACAGTATTTTAGAAAGAAATTTTGTGCGTGTGTGTGTGTGTGAGGAAGATTGGCCCTGAGCTAACATCTGTTGCCAATCCTCCACTTTTTTGCTTGAGGAAGATTGTCACTGAGCTAACATCTGTACCCATCTTCGTCTATTTTATGTGGGATGCTGCCACAGCATGGCTTGATGAGTGATGTTAAGTCCGCACCTAGGATCCGAATCTGTGAACCCAGGGCCACGAAAGCAGAGTGTGTGAACTTAACCACTACATCACCAGGCCAGCCCCTTAGGAAGATATTTTTATGTCACATTTCCAAAACTCTAGTAAGGAATATATCATATTTTTAAAATGTGCAAGAAATGTGCATATAATTTAATATTCATCTTATAGTATTATAATTGTATACTTATCTTTGCATTATAAAAAACTTTTGGAATGCAGAAATTCTATATGCAGTTTGTAACTGACAATAGGTAAAAATGAATTGAAATTTTGAGACTACCTTTGTGATAGTACCCAGAATCTAAATCAGTTTGATTCTAGCATATTTATAAAGAAAAATTATTAAAATTTAATCTTACTGGAAAACTATGAGTATGTTATGTTTTGGGCACTGCCCCTAAAATAATTTAGAATTTTTATCTCCTCATCCACTGTATATTAAAATTGACTTAGTGTACTACTGAATTTTGTTACATTTGATACTAATCCTTTTCCCGATCTCAGATGAGCACTAGTTTCTAAACATTTTAAATAGAAATTTTCTTTTTCCCCAGGAGTGAACGTTTCCCATTACCTATTGCAATCTTTCAGATACCTGAGAAAAGGAATGGACTTACTGAGATTCCAGAACAGGTATCCAAACCAACCTGAAAGCTTCTTTTAAAAAGTAGTGAGAAAGGGTTTTAAGTAGAAGCAGTATGGAATGAATATACTATCATCTAAATTCAGCTAGACCTCACACAAGTGCCAGAATAGCACAAGAGATTAATAACTTGTACACCAGCATATTTTATTCATGGTTATAGCCACTACACTTCCAAAATCTGAAATTCAGAGACTATAAATCTCTAAAGAAGTGATAAATGAAAAGGGTGGAGAAAATAGGCCAGACTTCTAGAGTGACATCTTGACATTCGCTCATGTGACTATAGTATCCATTAGCCATATGTCAACTTCTCTTTAGAGACTGAAGACTTCTTTTCACCTTATAATTATTTATATACATTAAATAAATAATGTGCTCATCTGCTCCTCAGGCTGATGCTTCTCTTCTTATTTGAAATGGGGAGTTTAAGAACGGCATACCAGGATTCACACACAGCTTATCATGGACGAGGGAGAATTATGCCCTCTTCCTCAAAAAGTGCATGGTCAAGCTTTAACCCTGCAAATTCCCATGCAAATCTTCTTCACAACTTCAGGATATGATGTTACATATCTGGGTATAACTGCGAGGTATACCAAATGGCAGCTGTTCCAAAACAGTATCTTACACCAGTAATAACAAAGATCTGGAAGCAATAAGCCTGGCTAAAAAGTTGTCATATTATCTGTCTTGTCAGCAGTAAACTTAGGGAGAATGATGTCCCACCTCTAGTAAGAAAAGAGTTGAACTGTTGTCTCTTTGTTGCAGAAACTGCTTATTTATGATTCTCTCTTGGGAAAGTTCTACCCAGCTAATCCTGAATCCTAAGCCCTTTAGGATTTTAAAGTGAACTTTGAATTTAAGTTTTGTCTTTCAGACTATAAAACAGTGTCAGAGGAATGGACAGAAATAGTGATCAAGAAAAGGAATTATCCTTTATTATGACTGATATGGAGATTCTGCCTAAAAGCCAGAGACTATCGTTCATCACTGATCAGTCTGCATAAAGGAATATATTTCATTATGCCTACTTGTCTACCATGTAGGATATTCATCTGAGATGACTTTAGGGTGTTAATGGGAGACCTGGGCATAGCAACTCAAGTTCCATAAAATCCACGGTCCACTGTTCTTTCAGTGTACTGTCGATGTTTGGCAGTAAATTGGCAGTCAAGTTATCTAAGATGGCCTTGGCTGGGGAAACTGGGAAAGTCAGTTTAATTGCCTGTGTCTCAACCTGCAACGTGCTATGCCAGCCATGTCCTGGTAGCTGTGGTGGGGAGCAAGAGTAAGCAGGCCAAATTTTGCAAAAGGGAAGGCAGAAATACACATGTACTTTTAAGCTTCTGTCATGTATATCAACATCCCATTAAAAAACATGGATCACAGGGCCAGGCCTAGTGTGAGTGAGAGGGAGCTACACATTTTTAGGTAAACCAAATAGATACAGGGAGGTAATTAATTAGGATTATTCATGCAATCATTCTATCACTACCACTGATTCTTATTTTCATTTTCGCTTAAAATACACATCATTTGAGAATCTTTCTCTAAGAATAGGCCTTCCCTCTTTCTACCACTTCCATCTTTTCTATATTGAAATAGTACCATCAGATACCACAGTAAAATTATTCTGATTGTCATGCAGACTAAGAAAGCATTAACTTCCTTTCCTACGGATTGAGATTAAGCTTCCCAGCCTCCTAGGCATGAAGAAGACCTGCACTGCCTACAACAGAGGTCGACTTTTTCTCCCTTCTTCCTGTTCATGGCACTCATGATCCCTTTGCTGGATGAGAAAAGATCTGCAGCTATTTTGTATACTGAAAGGTGCTATGGTTCAGCGTTTACAATAACCATTGAACTCACCGAGTGTCTTATCCACCCATAATCTGGGATACGATAGATACTTCATAAATTATTTTGAGTGAATAAATACAGTTTTTAACATCTAAAAATGTACAGTTATAAGTAGACATACGGAATATATTTCAAATAATTGGGAGATTCAAAAATCAGTATAAATTGAGAAGAATAGAATGTTGTGAACATATCAGTGGTTTTGTGATCAAACTAGGAAATTTAGAGGTGATATAAATGTTTGGAGAGAGGCTCTTTGAAAAAAAGAACTGCTTGCTGTATGTTCCTGATTTTAAAAAGAATTCAAAATGGATCAGGGGAAAAAAGTAAAGAGTTTTTGCTTTGTCTAAGCGATTAAGTGAGCTTCCTGTGGGCTCCCTTATCTTCTGCTATAGACTGAATGTTTGTGTCCCCCAAAATTCATGTGCTGAAGCCAAACACCCAAGGTGTTGGTATAGGACTTGAGGCTTTTGGGAGGTGATTATGCTCTTTCTTGTAAGGGCATTAATCCTATTCAGGAGGGTTCTGTCTTCATGACTCAATTACGTCTCAAAGGCCCCACCTCCAAATGTCATCACAACGGGGATTAAATTTCAACATATGAAATTAAGGGTATGTAAATGTTCAGTCCATAACAGTAATTTATATAATAATTTATTGAACAGAGCTGGCCTATATGGTATAGAGTTAATTTCTTCTTAGTATTTATGACTTCTATTTCAAAAGCAGATAAGTTTATCATGATGACTATTAGGATAAGAGTGGCAAAGACTCTCTCCTTGACCAAACTTTAGTTAGGCTCCTGTAAGCTCTCTTCTCCAGGGGGCCTTAAACTTTGCTTTCGGCGTCTGTCTTTGGAGAGTCCAGTGTTATCAAGAATTCTGTTAAGTCATCCCCCCACCTTTGATATCTGATCAATCTTGATATCTGATCAAGTTCCTCATCCCCCACCTCGATGTTTAAGTCCTGGGTCTGCCCTTCACAACTATCCTATTAGGCCATATTAGCAAGAATCTCCAACCCTTGATGTCTCCTCTTAGTAGTTTTCTATCCATTGACTCTGCTGCTTAATTATAAATCCCCAGGTGACTTTGCTGTATTTGGAATTGAGCCCAGTTTCCTCTGTTGCAGTAGTCTGAATAACATCTGTCCACAGTGCCTTTAATTAGTGTCTGGTTGTGTTTCCCTTTTATAATAGCTACCATAGAATAGTCTAGTTTTAGTAGGAGGAAACTATATCAATACTCCTAAATAAAGCATATTTGTTAAATCATCTATTACTCATTCAGTGTCAGGTTGGTTTAATAGTTCGGCTATTTGGCAAAATTTAGCAATATTGAGGGTATTTTAAATACATATAAAACACGTCAATTTCCATACCACTAAGTACCAGGTTAAAAAATGAATTTGTGTTCTACAGAAGAGAATGCAAGTATTTTAATGTGGAGTGGAAACCATGTGCCCTAGTTTCTTATTGCTACTGTAAAAAATTGACACAAATTTGTCAAGTTGGAACTACACACATTTAATATCTTATGGTTCTATAGTTCAGAAGTCTGAAATGAGGGGATAGCTAAAATCGGAGTGTTGGCAGGACTATGTTCCTTTCTGGTGGCTGTAGGAGGGAAATGCTTTCCTTGTCGTTTTCAGCATCTAGAGGCTACTCCTGCTCCCTAGTTTGTGGCCTGCTTGCTCCATGTTCAAAACCAGCAATGTCAGGCCAAGTGCTTCTTATGCTACCATCTCTCTGGTGCTATCTTCTCATTCACTTTTCTACTTTTGAGGACCCAGATAATCTTGGATAATTTTCCTACCATAAGGTCAGCTGACTAGCACCTTTAGTTCCATGTGCAACCTTAAGCCTCCTTTGCCATGTACTCTAACCTATTCACAGGTTCCAGCAATGAGGACATGCATATGTTTGGGTGGTCATTATTTTGCCTATCATACCATGATGTTACTTTTATAAATCTGTATCAAGATGAATCCATAGGTAAGTAGAATGAAATATTTATTTTCCATCATTCCCAAATCGTCCTATTCAGAGCAAGTTTATTGAAATGAACGTATGACAAATGTCCTACCGTTGCTCTGAAGAGTGAGTGTGTATCGGATGTAGTGGCACAAGAGAAAAATATATTGTATTTGTTGATGTGGATCAAAATTGTTGTATCAAGAAAGATATTTTTGGAGCCTTGATGTGTAAGAGTATACTAGCTCATGAAATTATACCTTTATGCTTCTTACTGTAAAGGTGAGTCCTTTTTATAAAATTATTTTTGTTTTCTATGTGACGTTATTTTCAGAAATATATTCTTTTTCTTCTTCTTTTTTTTTTTTTTGAGGAAGACTGGCCCTGAGCTAACATCTGCACCCACTTTCCTCTACTTTTATATATAGGACACCTGCTACAGCATGGATTGACAAGCGGTGCATAGGTCCGCACCTGAGATGCATAGTTCCACACCTGGGATCTAAACTGGTGAACCCTGGGCCTCCAAAGCAGAACTTGCGAACTTAACCACTGCACCACCGGGCCGGCCCTCAGAAATATAGTCTTCATCTGGATCTTTAGCTTGATGCTCTCTCATATTCCACCATTAAATTTCTTCCTATTGGTTAATTCACATTTTTTAACACCTACCACTTATTTTTACCTATGAGAATAACGGATCCTGGCAGCACAGTAGTGAATCAGACAGCCATGGTCTCTGCCATCGTTTTTTCTTTTTCAATTTAATCTGTGTCATAAAGATTTCTATAGAGATTTCACAGTTTCCAACAGATTTAAAGAGTGAGTTGGCTTGGCTCTGCTTCCTATCCACTTTTCAGTGACATAATCTTATTGTTTGATCAATTCACATTGAGAATATTTACTTTACAAGAAGCAGCCTTTGAAAATACAACTATAAAGACATAACACCTCACGTTTTTAGAAAGCTACAGTTTTTCAATCCATTTTGGGGCATATAATCCTTCCGGTTTTCATAAAAACCATTTTTACTACATAATACTAGTCTAATAATCATAATGATAGTTAAAATTTGTTTAGCTTTCACATGGGCTATACACTGTATATGGATTATTTCAGCTATTGTATCATTCATAAAATAAATACTTGACTTAAATATGAACTGTTCCATAATCACATAATAAGTAAGTGGCAGAACCAAGATTTGAATAAAACCATTATGACTCAAGATTATACATTCCTAGTAAATATAGCATACTGGGAATACTATTATAGTATATTAGTCATGATTCTAGAGGCTAGAAGTCCAAAATTAAAATGTCAGCAGAGTTAATTTCATTCTGAGGCCGTGCTTCTTAGCTTGCAGCTGGCGATCTTCTCCCTTGTCTTTATGTGATCTTCCCTTTGTGTGTGTCTGTGTCCTAATCGCCACCTCTTACAAGGACACTGGTCATACTGAATTAGAGCCCACCCATATAATCTTATTTTACATTAATTACCTCTTTAAAGGCCCTATCTCCAAATATGGTCACATTCTGAACTATTGGGAATGAGGACTTCAACATAGGAATTTTAAGAGGACACAATTCACCTCATAAGATATATTTCTTTTCTTTTTTTTTTTTTTAAAAGATTTTATTTTTTTCCTTTTTCTCCCCAAAGCCCCCTGGTACATAGTTGTATATTCTTCGTTGTGGGTCCTTCTAGTTGTGGCATGTGGGACGCTGCCTCAGCGTGGTTTGATGAGCAGTGCCATGTCCGCGCCCAGGATTCGAACCAAGGAAACACTGGGCCGCCTGCAGCGGAGCGCGCGAACTTAACCAGTCGGCCACGGGGCCAGCCCCCTCATAAGATATATTTCTCAGACGAAAGCGGAAGATATAGATTCTTATCGCCAAGGGACAAAGAGGATAAAATTGTTCCAACACAGACCAGAACATGTGATTCTTACTTCTAATATAACACACCCTGCTAAATTAAATTTGGAAAGAAGCAGGGAATAGCAAGGATTGGGAGACCAAGAAAGATGATCAACATTTTTGCAGACAAATACACTGAATATAAAAATCTCTGCAAGAATATAGCATGAAATACACACAGTATGCCAAAAGTTTAGTAACTTGCTGATGGTGAGGTTTTCTATTGGACTGTTGGTAATACTATCACTTAGAAAGAATTTGCACTGAACTAAGAGATAGAGAACCAATTTACTCCAATGAGTCCAGCCTAAGGTTTGGCTTGCTCCACAACACTCAGCAGAGCATGAACTGGAACAGAGGAGGTGGAGAGCAAGGCTGAGTGCTGTCAATTGAGCTTAGAATGTTAAAACAGAAGAATGTGGAGGGGGATGCTGAGGGCAGACTCGGGCTGATATGGAGAGCTTTCCTCTCACCTCTCCCTGCGTCTGCAAAGTGCCAGTTCCTGTGTGGTCCAGTTGCATGAAATCTTGAGTGAGACCTTGTTCTGCTGATTTTTCCTCCCCTCTATCTTTCTGAGAACACTTATAAGCTTTTTACCACTTGATAAGTGCCCCATGTGTCTGATCTGTAGTTTCCCAGTTTGTTGCTATCTTAATGACTTTGTAGCACTGTTTCTCTTAGGGCTGGTTTGTGCTGAAGAGCCCCTTTTATTGCAGATTCTCTTTCTCAGCCTCCTGCCTTTCAAATCAAACTCCTGCGGGGACTAAGTAGTACTGACACATTTCCTTCAAAGCCTTCTTGATAAAACGAGGGGCTGGGGCAACAATAATGTAGCGAAATATCTAGAATAAAACCATTAATTATTATCAAGTGTTGGACATTTTAATGTAAAAATCAACTAGATAAGAAAATTTAAAATACTTTATCCCAAGTATGAATTAAAAACATGAGGACTAATCAAAGATATATAATCTCCTCACTTCTTACTGGGTTTCTGTGACCAAAGGATATCACCACACATTGAATAAAGACAGTGTAAACGGCCACATAGACCAAATACAAACTCCTGCGTTCTAAAACTATTGTATTATCCCTCTGGACTCCTCATCTACTTGAATAAAATGTTGCTGTTCATCTGAAAGACGTGTCTTTTATTTAGGAATCCTTGGTTGTAAGGTATATTCCAGGTATTCTGTCCTTTTATATCTTTTCCTTTATCTAAACATTCTTTCTAGATGACTTCATGTCTTCTCTTGGCTATAAATATCATCTGTATGCTCATAACTCAAAAAATGTATCACCATCTCTGGCTCCTTCCCATAAAGCCAGATTTATATATCCAATTGTCCATCTGTTGTAAACAGTTGGAAGCCTAATAAATATCTCAAAATTAAAATAGACAATGGAGAACTTCTGATTATCTTGTCTAAATTTACTCCCTAAGTTTTATTCATTACAGTAATGGACAACCATTCACTCAGTTATGCCATTCAGCAATCTAGGTTACAGTTTTTATTCCTGTTGGTGAGTCACTCTCATACCAAATTTATTAGTAACTCTAACTTCAAATAATATTCCAAGTTAATCACATGTCTTCACCTATAGTGTAGAAGAAAATTGCACTAGACCAGTTAAATAGATAGTAAAAACTTTATTCAAAGATTGTTGCAATAGGGGTTAAAACTACTGAAATAGGAGAGAGAGATTGCATTCCACTCTGCTGAAGCAAATAGCTGAAGGATTTTTAAATGCTGGGATGACCTGATGGAAAGGTCCTGAAGGACATTAGTGGGGAGGTTGGTCAATGTGTTTGTTAATTGTAGCTTATCAAAGAACTTAGGTTCCTACCCTCCCATAGAGACTAAAAGATGAGGGCTCTATCTTTTTTAATGGTTACATTTCAAAGGGATGGCTCCCATCTCCTTGAGAAAGACATTCCTGAGTTGAGGACAATTTACATCTCAAACAGAACAAGAAGGAATGTGCAATTGCAAGTTTTTGAAAGCAAATGTTCTAAGCAAATGAAGCTCAGGGTGTATAGTCAGGAAGAAGCCTGTCTAAAGTTTAGCCAAGCTAAGGAGAAGTTAAGGTCATCTGGTCAATAGTACAATTACTGGAACCAAAGGTATAGTCACCCTTTGCCTGGAATAATGAAATGTTTTTCTGAATACTTTCTTTCTTCCTTTCTTTTACCTTCCTTGTTCACAATAGGTGAATAAAAATAGATTATTTTTTCTATTTAGAATTTATTTCTAAGAATATAATAGAATATGCATAGTGAATATTCAGCTTTAGTCACTAAATGGTTGCCAAACTGAGTTTATAAAAATATAAATAAAATTGTGTCAATCCTGTGTTTAAAGTCTTCCTAATATTTCTCATAGCATTTAGAGTAAAATACAAGCTCCTTATTAGCCCTGGATGATCTGTTTTTCTGTATCTTGGTCACCCATTATACACACTTTTTTTAACCTTAAACGTGTCAAAGTATCTTGATGGTTGGACCTTTAAATTAGGTCTTCCTTTGGCTTTAGGTGTGTGATGGTTAATTTTATTCAACTTGACTGGGCTAAGGAATACTGAGATAGCTTATTTCTGAGTGTGTCTGTGAGAGTTTTTCTGGAAGAGATTAGCTTTTGATTTAGAAGACTGACTAAAGAGATACATCCTCACCAAAGTCAGTGGGCATCATCTAATCCACTGGGGGCCCAAACAGAATAAAATGGCAAAGGAAGGATGCCTTCTCTCTTCTTGAGCTGGGAACTTCATCTTTTCCTGCCTTCTGACGTTGGAGCTCCTGGTTCCTGGGTCTTTAACCTCAGACTGGGAATTATGTTGTTGGCTTCCCTGTTTCTCATGCCTTCGGACTCCAACTGAGTTACGTCGCCGACTTTCCTGGTCTTCCAGCTTGCAGATCTCAGATTGTGAGATTTTTTTGGCCTCCATTACTGCATGAATCAATTCCTATTATAGGAACCAATTCTTGTAATGTACATAAGTTAAATTGTCCTATGAAAAACTTGACTAATACAAGTTGCTCTTCCACCTTGCACCAGTGATTAAGCTATTGTTTCTCACCTCCAAACTGATCCTTAGGATATATCTTATTATGTAATGCTGGACCTGGACAGCTGTAAGCTATATTTCTTTTTTGCCAAGTGGGTCCCTATTATGTTTTTGACAATAACAAGTCCTATATGGATAATAGAATGCTGGAGAAGAAGATGTATCTCTCTTGGCTTACAATTCTTGACTTTCAATTCTTATTAGCTATTGCTTCAGAGTGGCCATTAACCCAGTGGGAAAACTGTACTAGTAGCAGTTTTGTTTTGTTTTTCCCCTCCAGGTTCTAGCTTCTTTTCACACCCCCAGGTCCAGCCTCTTCCCTTCTTGTGGGTGGCAGGATTTTTAGGAATGGCCTCAGATGTGTGTTGAGTAATCACCAAAAAGATATGTTGAAGTTCTAACCCCTGTGGTATCTGTGTAATGTGGCCTTATTTGGAAATAGGGATTTTGCAGATGTAATTAATATGCAAGTTAAGATGAGGTCATACTGGAGTAGGTTGGGACCTTAATCAAATTTGACTGATATTTTTATAAGAAGAGGAGAAAAAACTTAGACACACACAGAGAGGAGACCACCATGTGAAGACAGACACACAGAGGGAAGATGGCCATTTGACAACAGAGGCAGAGATTGGAGTTATTCAGTTGCAAGTCAAGGAACACCAAGGATTTCCAGCTACAAGAAAAAATAAGAGAAAGGCATGGAGCAGACTCTCCCTCTGAGAGTTCCAGAAGGACCAACCTTGCCAACACTTCAGATTTGGAATGTTAGCCTCCACAACTGTGAGAGAATAAATTTCTGTTGTTTTAAACCACCCAGTTTTGGGCACTTTGTTACACAATCCTTGAAAACTGATGTAGTCCCCAAGGTTCTCTGCCCCTACATTCACAGATTCCTGGAACTCCTGTGATTGTGGTATGTTGTATGGCACAGTTATCCTTATAAAGGGCATATTATCTGAGTAGGCATGATGTAATCACAGGATCCCTTAAAAGCAGAGAATTTTTTCCAGTCGCTGGTAGAAGGCAGAGGAGGAAGTCAAAGAGATTCAAAACATAAGAGGGATTTGACCGGCCAATGCTGGCTTGAAGATTGAAACTGGCAAGTGATGAGGAATGCAGGAGGCATCTAAAGTTAAAAGTATTCCTACTCGACAGCCAGCAAGAAAACAGGGACCCAGACCTACGGCCACAGGGACTGGATTCTACCAACAACTTGAATGAGCTTGGAAATGATTCTTTCCCAGTGCTTCCAGACAAAAGCCGAGCTAGACAATATTTTGATTTTGGTCTTGTGAGACACTGAGCAAAAATTGCAGTTGAGCCTGCCCAGATTTCTGACTTACAGGGCTGGGATAAAGAGAATGAGCGTTGTTTTAAGCCACTAAGTTTCTAGTAGTTTGTTACTCAGAAAGAGAAAACTAAGACACTACCTTTGGAGATACCAGCAACAGCCATACAACATCCTCTCCTCAGAGGTCTGAGTCCCAGCTCTGAGAATCCCAGCTCTGAGAGTCCTTTCCTCTCAGCTTCCATGGTACCAACACAAGCTATACTGTGCTCCCTCCTCAGTGAACTCTCAGTCCCCCTGGATTCCCTCCTCCAAGCTTCTAGATTTGGAGTGTCCCAATTGTCCACTTCTTTCCACTAGCCCTAAGGGTGGAATTTGCTTCCTGAAATTACATTCTCTTTTATCTCAGTGTTCTCTTTCTGATTTCCCATTCACTAATTCTTGTTTAACCAGTTTCTTTTACTAAATCTTTCTGTTAAAATAATGGTTGTGGTTTCTGTGTGTCTGGGTTGACCCTAGCTGATACACTTTGATCTTCAAGTCATCCCCTCAGAAAAGAGTGACACCTAATCTAAAGTAACAACTCAGCCACTCTCTGCCTCAGCACATTTATTAATTATCTTTATAGTTTATTATCTTTTGAATATTTATTTGTTTCTTTGTGCACTTGGTTGATTGGTTTCATCAACTCTATCCTCTCACAAGAATGAAGGCCATGTGTGAGCAGAAACGTCGTTTGGAATGCAGTTATTTGTATCTGCACGCGTTCTAATCAATGGTAGTGGGGCCAAGGGTTATCATGTGTTTCAAAATCTCGACAGCAGTTTCAGGCAGATGAGATTCAGCTTCTCTAACACAGTTAGCAACCTGCTGAAAGATTGATTTAAATCCAAGGACAGATTAATAAATGGGCCAAATAGGGAATCCTGAATTATTCTAGCATAGTATTTACCAAGGTACGTTTTACTGAATAATAGTTTAGGAAATTATGTGTTTTATATACTCATTTGGACATTCAGAATGCACGTAGTTTTGTTGTTGTTAGTGCCATCGAGTTGTTTCCAACTTCTAGCGACCCTATGTACAACAGAATGAAACCCTGCCTGGTCTTTTTGCACCATTCTCTCACCTTCCTGCGCTATATCAGACAAAGCTCAACGGCTATTTGTGGGATTTTCATGGTCAACTTTTCAGAAGTGGGTGGCCAGCTCGTTCTTCCTAGTCTGTCTTAGTATGGAAGCTCCGCTGAAACCTATCCACCATGGGTGAGCCTGCTGGTTTTCGAAATATTGGTGGCATGGCTTTCAGAGTCACAGCAACATACAGCCACCACGGTGTGATAACCCACAGACAGGTGATGTGGTTTCCTGACTGGGAAACGAAAGTGGGCTGCTGTGGTGAGAACACCAAATCTTCACCACTAGACCATCAGGGCTGGCAGCGCGTTGCTTATTCTATACTACATGATATTAGAAGACACATATTGTAAATTTTGTAATTAAAAAGACTTTGTCCCCTACTTTAGTCCAGCATCTTCCAAAAACTTATTCAAAAATAGAATACTCTTTTTAAGTAAAATCCTGGAAATTTTTTGGAATAATGTTAGAACAAATATTGAATTGGATCCCTGAGCACCACTCTACTCTTCTCATTCTGCTTTTTCTCTCCTTGATCTCGTAATATACTGCCTTAGTGAAAACTGATACATTTTCCTGGAATTGATTGGTACCTATCTCAAATAAATAGCTATTAGTGATTTGAACCCATAATATGTGACTACATAGACCTGTCAGTGATACTAACACTCTGACTCAAGAAAATGATGGAAATTTTTGGTAAATAAAACTAAAAAGAGTAACGGGGGTTAATTTATTAATATATCAATTTACATTGAAATTTTGTGAACACTAGATTAGAAAACATTCTTTTCTAAAATTGTGTGGTTTTGCTTCTTCCTACAGTACCTTGACTCCTTCATTATCATTCATAACATTCTAGCATGAATAATAAACTTGATACATGCTGTGACTTTTTTAGTTTTGTTTACCCATATTCTAATACTTAGAACAGAGCCGGCACACATTATTCACTCAATACCTATTTTTGAATGAATTTATATAATAATGGGTAAGTGAATCTCCAGATATTTTTCTCATGTGTCTTAAATCAAAAGCAGTGTTTGGGTAAGACAGTATAAACAGCCTCTACAAATTTTTTGTATGAAGATATAGGTTGGTTGGCAGAGCACAATTTATAATAGAGCATGGAAGAGATAAAGTAGATAATTGCTAAAAAGATAATTCTATCCAAAGCAATTCAATTTGGGTTTTCTTTTTTCCTCACATCACTCTAATAAGCTTGATAAGTAGAAAATCTTCATTTCTCTTTGGGTGCATAGACACAGCCTTAACTGACTCTTTATATAATCATCACCAAGTAATTATATTCCGGCTGGATGCTTTGTGACTCTCCTTTGACCACAAATTAGTTTGCACAAAGTGACACAAGCCATATTGTGTGGCATCTTTTATTACTGCCAGTTACTGACATGTAGCTGAGAACAATGAATATGTTTTGAACAAGAATTGCACTGTTATCTTGAAGGCCAAATGAAAACATGCCCAACCGCAAATGCCTAATAATTATTTTAGATGTATTTTTTCTGACTTCCCTTCCCTCTCCATAGTAATGTAATTAATTACTGGCAGTGCTTTTACACATATAACAAGTTCATAACGTGTCTTTCTTTTCAGTGTTTTTCCCTTCAATGAAGTAGAGTTTACGTACAAAGTATTAATAATTAAATGAGTAGCTCCAGGCTGAAGATCATCATAGCGGGCTCTTTCCCTACTTCAGATGGTGTGAGCCCAGTTCAAGTACTTTACAAGGCAACAGAAAATAATGGGAGCAACTAATGTGCCTGGAGATTATCGCAGCCAAAAGAGCCTTGAAACTTCCAGTCAGCTTTTCGAAGCCTCATATTTTTGTGTGTGGTGAACTTGTTTGTTTATTTATTTATTTATTTTATTGAGGTAACATTAGTCTATGACATTGTATATATTTCAGGTGTACATCATTGTATTTCAGTTTCTGTGTGGACTACATCATGTTCACCACCCAAAGACTAATTACCATCTGTCACAGCACACATGTGCCCTGTCACTCCTTTTGTCCTTCTCCCTCCCTGCTTCGCCTCTGGTAACCACCAATTTAGTCTCTGTATCTATGTGTTTGTTTGTTATTCTTATTGTTGTTTTTATCTTCTACTTATGAGTGAATCATACAGTGTTTGACTCTTTCCATCTGACTGATTTTGCTAATCATAACTCCCTCAAAGTCCATCCGTGTTGTCTCACATGGCAAGATTTCATCTTTTTTGTACTTGAGTAGTACTCCGTTGTGTATATAAACCACATCTTCTTTATACGTTCATCCATTGATGGGTACTTAGGTTGTTTCCAAGTCTTCGCTATTGTAAGTAATGCTGCAATGAACATAAAGGTGCATATATCTTTATGCATTCATGTTTTTGTGTTTTTTAGATAAATACCCAGAAGTGGGAGAGCTGTATCACATGGTAGTTTTACTCTTAATTTTTTGAGGAATCTCCATACTGTTTTCCATATTGGCTGCACCCATTTGCACTCTCACAAGCAGTGTATGAGAGTTCCCTTTTCTCCCCATCCTCTGCAATATTTATTTCTTGTCTTGTTAATTATAGCCATTCTGACAGGAGAAAGACAATATCTCATTGTAGTTTTTCTTTTTTAAAGATTTTATTTTTTCCTTTTTCTCCCAAAAGCCCCCCAGTACATAGTTGTATATTCTTCGTAGTGGGTCCTTCTAGTTGTGGCATGTGGGACGCTGCCTCAGCGTGGCTTGATGAGCAGTGCCATGTCCGCGCCCAGGATTCAAACCAGCGAAACACTGGGCCGCCTGCAGCGGAGCACGCGAACTTAACCACTTGACCACAGGGCCAGCCCTTCTCATTGTAGTTTTGATTTTCATTTCCCTAATAATTAGTAATGTTTAACATCTTTTTGTATGCCTGTGGGCCATTTGTATATCTTTTGTGGAAAATGTCTGTTCAGATCTTTTGTCCATTTTTTTTTTCCCATTTTTTTTTTTTATTAATGTTATGATAGATTACAACCTTGTGAGATTTCAGTTGTACATTTTTGTTAGTCATGTTGTGGGTACACCACTTCCCCCTCTGTGCCCTCCCCCCACCCCCCCTTTTCCCTGGTAACCACCGATCAGATCTCCTTATCAATATACTAAATTCCACCTATGAGTGGAGTCATATAGAGTTCGTCTTTCTCTGACTGGCTTATTTCACTTAACATAATACCCTCGAGGTCCATCCACATTGTTGTGAATGGGCCAATTTTGTCTTTTTTTATGGCTGAGTAGTATTCCATTGTGTATATATACCACATCTTCTTTATCCAATCATCAGTTTCTGGGCATGTAGGCTGGTTCCACGTCTTGGCTATTGTAAATAATGCTGCGATGAACATAGGGGTGCAACGGACTCTTGAGATTTCTGATACCAGGTTCTTAGGATAGATACCCAGTAATGGGATGGCTGGGTCATAGGGTATTTCTATTTTTAACTTTTTGAGAAATCTCCATACTGTTTTCCATAGTGGCTGTACCAGTTTGCATTCCCACCAACAGTGTATGAGGGTTCCTTTTTCTCCACAACCTCTCCAACATTTGTCACTCTTGGTTTTGGATGTTTTTGCCAATCTAACGGGTGTAAGGTGATATCTTAGTGTAGTTTTGATTTGCATTTCCCTGATGATTAGCGATGATGAACATCTTTTCATGTGTCTATTGGCCATATTCATATCTTCTTTTGAGAAATGTCTGTTCATGTCCTCTGCCCATTTTTTGATCGGGTTGTTTGTTTTTTTTGTTGTTAAGCAGTGTGAGTTCTTTGTATATTATGGAGATTAACCCTTTGTCGGATAAGTGGCTTGTGAATATTTTTTCCCAATTAGTGAGCTGTTTTTTTGTTTCAATCCTGTTTTCCCTTGCCTTCTTTTGTCCATTTTTTAATTAGGTTGTTTGTTTCTTTGTTGTTGAGATGTACGAATTCTTTATATATTTTGGATATTAACCCTCTATCAGATATATGATTTGCTAATATATTCTCCCAATTGTTAGCTTGTCTATTTTTGTTGATGGTTTCCTTTGCTGTGCAGAAGCTTTTTAGTTTGACATAATCCCATTTGTTTATTTTGTTTGTTTGTTTCTCTTGTCTGGTGAGACATAGTATTGGAAAAGATGCTGCTAAGACTGATGTCAAAGAGCATACTGCCTATATTTTCTTCTAGAAGTTCTATGGTTTCAGGTCTTACATTAAAATCATGAATCCATTTGGATTATACGCTGTAAGATAATGGTCTACTTTCATTCTTTTGCATGTGGCTGTCCAGTTTTCCCAGCACCAGTTATTAAAGAGACTTTCCTTTCTCCTTTGTATGTTCTTGGCTCCCTCATTGAAAATTAGCTGTCTATAGATGTGTGAGTTTATTTCTGGCCTCTCAATATTGTTCCACTGATCAGTGTGTCTGTTTTTATGCCAGTACCATGCTATTCTGATTACTGTAGCTTTGCAGTATATTTTGAAATCAGGGAGTGTGATTTGTTCTTTTTCCAGCTTTGTTCTTTTCCTCAGGATTCTTTTGGCTATTTGGGGTCTTTTGTTGCCCTATATGAATTTTAGGATTCTTTGTTCTATTTCGATGAATCATGTCACTGGAACTCTGATAGGGATTTCATTTATTCTATAGATTGCTTTAGGAAGTATTGACATTTTAGCTATGTTAATTCTTCCAATCCAAGAGCATGGAATATCTTTCCATTTCTTTGTGTCTTCTTACATTTCTTCCAACAATGTTTTATAGTTTTCAGTGTACAGGTCTTTCACCTCTTTGGTTAAATTTATTCCTGGGTATTTTATTCTTTTTGTTGAGATGGTATTTTTAATTTTTCTTTCTGCTTCTTTGTTGTTAGTGTATAGAAATGCAACTGATTTTGTATATTGATTTTGTATCCTGTAACTTTACTGTATTATTATTTCAGATATATTTTTGGTGGATTCTTTAGGGTTTTCTCTATATAAAATCCTGCCATCTGCAAGTAGTGGCAGTTTTACTTCTTCCTTTCCAATTTGGACATCTTTTATTTCTTTTTCTTGCCTGACTGCTCAGGCAAGAACTTTTAATACTATGTTAAAAAAGAGTGGTAAAAGTGGGCATCCTTGTCCGGTTTCTGTTCTTAAAGTGATAGTTTTCAGTTTTTCTCTATTGAGTATGATATTATCTGTGGGCTTATCATATGTGGCTTTTACTATGTTGAGGTATTTTCCTTCTATACCCATTTTACTCAGGGTTTTTATCATAAATGGATACTGTATCTTGGCAAATGCTTCCTCTGCATCTATTGAGATGATCATGTGATTTTTATTCTTCATTTTGTTGATGGGGTGTATCACAAGGATTGATTTGTGGTTGTTGTAATGTCCTTCCATCCTTAGAATAAATCCCACTTGATCATGGTGTATAATGTTTTTAATGTATTCTGGTATTCAACCTGCTAGTATTTTGTTGAGGATTTTTGCATCTATGTTCATCAGTGACATTGGCCTATAATTTTCTTTTTACATGTTGTCCTTGTCTGGTTTTGGTATCAGGATAATGTTGGCCTCATAGAATTAGAAAGCTTCTCCTCCTCTTCAATTTTTTGAAGAGTTTGAGGATACATATTATGTCTTCTTTGAATGTTTGGTAGAATTCAACAGGGAAGCCATCTGGTCCTGGACTTTTGTTTCTTGGGAGGTTTTTGATTACTATTTCGATCCCCTTACTGGTGATTGATCTATTCAAATTCTCCATTTCTTCTTGATTCAGTCAAAATTTAATATCTTATGAATGTGCCCTACTCTTCTTATATAGAAAAGAAATTCAATTAGCAAATATGTCATAAATGCAAATTCTCAATTATACACTATATGAGTACCATACACACACACACGCATATATACATACTCACACACACTATAATAGAGACAAATTAATCATCTTCCAAGTAATTATTTAAACATCACTTCATGGAAAAGAGAAAATCAGAGTAAATTTTATTTCTAAATATTTGCTGAAATAGAAAAATTAATAAATCAAAGCAGCAGACAACAAGGATCTTATTATACACACATAGCAAGTGCTAAACACAGAGCAATTTTATAAGATAATTAAATGCAAAACATTTTAGAATTATTACATTGAATTTAGACTGACAGATTTTACATCAATTATCTTATTGTATGAAGGTATAGCACAAAAGAATAGAACTCATTTTTTTGTTTAAATGTATATTCAGTTAATTATAGCTTATTGAAAAAATGGTGGAAGTAAAGTGTATTCATAATAAAAAATCAACTAAATTAAGCATGGCTAAATGCTGTATTCACACATTAGAAAATTCACAAGGAAACTTTAAAATCATATACTCATAATATCAGTTTTTATTTTATGCCAAGAATAAGATATTATTGAACACAAGATATTCACATTAGCATTATATTTAATGTAGAGTTGTAGAAATTAAAAGTTAGAAAAGTAAATGCAATGTAAAGTCAAAAGAATATTAAAGAATTCTGTTGTTGTAATGGTTGGGCAAAGTTCACTATTGTTTTTTATGTCCTCAAGATCAAAAGATAAAGACTATCTTCTGAACATTCAATATATTTTTACAACTGCACAGGCTTTGCTAAACTGGAGCTCTCAAATACTAATGAATCTTTTACGAATGTCTATTAAGTACATTGTAAATGTGTATTGTCGATGCAAATAATCCATAACCAATCTGTAAATCAAAATTGGGGTGAGCTTATTCTGAGCTGAAATGTGAGGAGCATATGGATCAGGAGAGTCCTTCCACAAAGGAACGAAGTACTCCAAAGAAGTGGGATGTACAGGGTGATTATATACCCTCAAAGAGGATGTTTCACATAGGATTGAAATGTCCCTCTTAAAATAGTCATGAGACTGACCTGTTGGCACAGCAATTGATGGACACAGCAGGTAGTGAGTCTGCTGTCTCCGGGGGCACAGCAGGAAGCAAGTCTGTTGTCTGAGCTGGGTGATCACAGGTGAGCTGGGTGGTCAAAGGTGAGCACAGCAATCAGTTCCTAATCTCAGGAAAGATGCTTATCCTTAAGGAAATGCCAATGTGGGGGGAAGTTGCACCTTTATCTCAAGGGCATTTGTTCTTGCCATGGGAAATGTTTAAAGCAGATATACAACACATGGTCAATGGCCATGCCAGGGCTTTTTGGAAAAATAAAGTCAGGCTGAATCAGATTTACATCAAATGGCTTCCTAGTAGACTCTAATATATCCTATTGCTTGCCATTTCTATTTGTCAGTATTAAACACTATATCTTAATTTCCTTGCATATTTACTCCGAGTATCTTTTTTTGCTTTCTTACAAATTATCATTTTTCAAACCCGAAGATCTGGCATAACACAATACGCTGAACAAGACGATATTCTATCTATATCTTTTCAAGAAAATGTTCCTTTTTGGTTCACTTGTTCTATAGAACTCTGTGCATGTATATGTCTCTCATAATCTAAATTTTCATTTCTTTCCTTTTAAATTTTTTTTATATTTGTTCTTTTCATTCCTTGATGCTACGCCTTTTCTATACTCTTTCAATCTCTTGATTATTCCCCCTAATTTCCTTGCAAAGGAGTTGCTTCTTTAAGTCATATAATGATATAGCTTTGAGTTTAAGTTCTGTCACTGAATTAATAAGAAGATACAAGCAAAAGAAGGCTGTGAATCCATGCACTAGAATTAGAAAGAATGCTGTTCTTTTCTGCAACATTTTAGACCCCCTGATGCTCAGAGAGTAAGAATTTAGGAAGACAATAAAGGAGTTAATTGCAATAGTCAAGATGGGAAGTGATTAAAGCATTTAATGGAACAATTTCTATGATTGTATTCATTGTCACAGCATTGCTAAGTCTTACAGGGATCACAGAAGCACATAATGCATGAACAATAAAAATGTATGGGTCAATATTTTATTTTTAATTGCTTCCAATTCTAATTTCCTACAATTTAACCACATGACAATTGTTAATGTCCAGTACACATACTATATGGATAGTAAACTTTCTTCAGTTGTCTTCAAAAATGTGTCTCCAGTGACTGCTCATTCTCCCCATTTGTACCTCCCTACTGACCAAGTTATAAGATCATGGTTAACCAATAAATAAAGAAATGAATTCTACCAGGAAATAGAGTGTACAAGGGGAAGGAAACAAAAAGAGATCTTTTGATAGGTTTTCTGGGTCAGAGATTTCTTATTACTTCACAGTACATAAGTTCATACCCCCATTTCCCCCTTATCCCAGTCTTTATCTTTAATGTGACATGATGAGAGCTGATGGGAATTTTTCCTGCATGAGTATCCGGACATTCCAGAGGTGAGGGACAAAGAAAAATGATATCAATGTATAAAGAGGAAAACACGTCTGTCTATCTCTGCTCCTAAAAGGGTTTTCTCCTTACTCCAGTCTTCTCTGGAAGGCTTTTTTGACCTGAACTTGTTTTTGAGTTCTGGGACTTCATCCCTTTGACATGTACATTCCTAGGGAGATAGTGTTCTACTAGTATCCTAGGCACCTTGGGGCTTAACCTAGGACCAAGTCCCGGCAGTAACAATTTGACTCTCTGGGGGATATAAGAAGAGTTTTATTAGCCTTTTAGATCTGAGCAATTAACTAGAAAGATGGCTGCATATATAATTCTCATGATTTGTGAAAATGTTTATAAGAGAATTGAAAGAAAACATTATGTACCTTTATAGCACATATGTTTCAATGGATTAGGAGGATAGAACCTTTAAGAGGAAGATTGAGAAAAACAGGGAAGTTTTATTTCTCCACAAATTATCAATCCAATTCAGTGCAAAAACAATGGTCACATTCCTCTGACAGCAACTATGGCCCACTTTCAGGGGCATAAAACACAATGCTTATCTTCAAGGAGTTTATAATTTCATAGTGTAGGGGAGGAAGACATTTCCTCTACCCACTGTGGGTTCTTCTGACTGGAGAACGAATTAAATTCACATGAGACAGAAAAAACAGGAGAAAATTAAACACAACTTTATAACATGTATACATGGGAGAGGCTCAGGCAAACTGAGCAACTCGCCAAAATGGCTGAAACCACCACCTTAAACATCATCTTCAGCTAAAGACAAAGGAGGATGTTGGGGGTGGTGGGAATCGATCATGGGAGATTACCACAGGAGTACAGTAAACAAGATGCAGATTTAAGTCCTTGCTTTTGGCATTGATTAAGAGTTTCTAGAGATAAGGTCATCCCCCCTTCTTCCCGGTACAGAGAGGGAGACACCTTTACAGATGGAGATTTCCTTTACAGTGTAAATGTCTCTTAACAAAGGGTAAGTAAATTCTACTTTTCAGTTGCTTTCCTGTCTGCAGCTTATTAAAAGTAACCAGCCCCAAATAATCCTCATGCCAAAGAGACATATCTTAGGGTGACCAATTCCAGTCCCCCACAATAGTGTCGTTGAAACCAAAAGACAAACAAACAACTCTAATATGAGACTGGATATACATACTTTAGTAGGAACGCATTTATAAGAAGTGTATTTTGAGGGTTAATAGGAAGAAGACATAGCATCAATTTGTAACAACTATAAAACATTTCATAAGAGTGATATTTGAAATGAATCTTAAAGACTGTAAAATCCAGAAACACAAAATTTCCAAGAGAGTACATTCCAGACACAGGAAACCACATAGATAAATGTATTGTAAAATATTACAGTATAAGACTATTTATACCACCTGGGGTTGACCTCTGTTTATGATCCAATTGACCACTTATTTTTTTATTTATTCACTCAACAAATATATATTTTTAATATCTACCATGTAACAGGGATTATTGTAGGTGATCACAAAAATGAGAAAGAATATTGTTAAAATTTGATTGTTAGTTAATAATTAATTAATTGTATGAATATGTATTATGAAGTAAAATAGAGTAAGTGAATATAAAGGCTGGGGTGACATATTTCAAATGATTAAGAAGTCTTCTCTGCTAAGGTGACATAGATCATTTAATGACAACTCCAAATGAAATGAATAAGAAAGTCATGCAAGGGGCCGATCCGTGGCCGAGTAGTTAAGTTGGTGCACTCTGCTTAGGCAGCCCAGGGTTTTGCCGGTTGGGATCCTGGGCACAGACCTAGCACCACTCATCTGAGAAGAGAATATTAGAGTTGTTCCTGGGGGAAGAGGGGGATTTATGACACTTGAGTTCTTTTGGGATCTTCTCATTTTAGGCAGACAAGGGATTTCAGGAACTGAAATGCCTTCAACACAAAATAATCCTTATGCCAAAATGGCAGATGGAGTGGCATATCCTAATCCCCCACACAAGAAACTAGGAAAAGAAATTAATATTGTGTAATAGACACACTAGAGACTCCATATATACTAGCAAGCTCTTTCCATAATGATAGTGGGAAAAGTCAAATTTTGAACAAACATGATATTAGCACTGATGAATCTATACTCAACGTAGATAGTGATAGTCTCTTGAAGTTTTTTTTTTTAATAGGATGGATGAGAGTGGAAGAGTTATCAATTAAGATTAATTGCAAGAGCATGTGTGATGGCTAACAGAGGCACTAGAGTGATGACTGTGCAAATGTAAAGTGGGTAGATGTGAAATTCATCCCAGAAGATGAACTACTTTTGACTACTGGGAAGGAAGTCAATGATGATATTGAGGTTTTTGTCTACATGATGAGAAAGACCAGAATTCCGTTGCCAGATATTCAAAAATTTAGAGGAAGAGTTGACTTTGAAAGAATAATAATGTTTGGGAACCGCTGAATTTAGGGTTCTGCTTGCCTTATTGGTATCTTCTAACAGTTAGAGGCTGATGTGTGCTATCGGACAGCTCGCCACAACCTGAAGACATGGTGGTGTGTTGCAAATTGTGCCACACAGACAGTAGAAATATTTATAGCAAGCAAGCATTCAAACAGCCATATAGGCTTTCTGTGATTTCCATGAAGTCACGTCAATCTGTCCCTTTATATTCTCTGGCAACCTTGCAGAAAGCATTCATTTATGGCAAATCCAAACATATTTTTATGGTCAGATTTAGCTAACAGAGTCAGGGTCAACAACAAACATCCTCTGATACAACACTTTAACTTAGAACCTTTGGAATCCTAGGTTTAGAACACCATTTCAAAAGAAATGACTGTTAGCCTTACTAAACTCTTATACTATGTTTTTGTTTTGTTTTGTTTTGTTTGAGGAAGATTAGCCCTGAGCTAATTACTGCCAATCCTCCTCTTTTTGCTGAGGAAGACTGGCCCTGAGCTAACATCCGTGCCCATCTTCCTCTACTGTATATGTGGGGCTCCTGCCACAGCATGGCCTGTCAAGCGTGCCACGTCCAAATCTGGGATCTAAACCAGCGAACCTGGGCCGCCGAAGTAGAACGTGTGCACTTAACTGCTGGGCCACTGGGCAGGCCCCTAAACTCTTATACTATGTTTATGCAATGATGAGAGTGTCTGTACAATATTTCAGGGCAAACAGTATACTAACTAGAATATCTTCTCATGTTGGTCCTTTTTAATATCATTTGAAGTATTTGGTACTTTAGTTGTAGACCCAGCACTCCTAAATTGCAGATTAAATTAATTAACATACACATACAGTCCTTACTGTCTGTATGAAGTATTTTAAGTAAATCCCAGGCAATGTACTGTTTATTTTATAATAGTCAGAGAATATATTCCAATATTCCCAAACCAACCTCAGCACCATAGATTATGTTCTGTCATCTCTCTCCTTGTTTTGTTTTTTAAAATCCAGATTCAAATAATAAAAAATTCGGCATTTCCCATACCATACCCAGCATGAAGAGCAGAAAGTTAAACACTTGAGTTTATCTTTGAAGTATTTTCTTCTTGCTTCAAAACTGAGTACGTGGAATCATCCAAATAATATGATTGCTGTTTTACAACCTAATGTTTAAATTTTTATTTATTTTTGTTATTTTTAAATGTTACATCATGCTGTGTTTTTATTTCTTTGTTTAATGAGCATCACATTGATATCAAATTCAAAAACAATTAGAAAGATAAATACGTAAAATCAGTCATTTAATATTTTCTCTTTCCCAGGCAACTGCTGTTATCTATTACTTGGATTTTTTTTTTACAGATATCTATGCATTTTTCAACATACATACTTTATATAAAAAATAAGCATATTATATAATGCGGCATTAAATATATGCATATATATAAGTTGGAGAGAGAACTAATCATATGAATATCGAAAACTGGATTGTTCTTTTTAAGCTGGATAGTATTATATTTTATGGAACCCTATACTGTGCCCAAGTTTTTCCTTATTGGTGAATATTTAGGTTGGTTCCAACATTTTTTTCCAATCAAAAATACAGCAATGAATATTCTTGTACACATCATTTTGCACGTATGTAAGTACATCTATAGAAAAAATTCCCAAAAAATGGAATTAGTAGGTCAGAGAGAATCTGGAATTTAAATTTATATATACTATTTAAGAATGAAAAATGCATCTTAGATCAATAAAATATAATCCTTCAACTAACATAAAACAGAACAAAAAACAAATTGTTTCATTTTACTTATTCATAGCCTTGTCATTTTTTTGGTCCCCAATAAATATGTTATTTATATAAACTTCTCCAGCACTATTTGAATCTGATTAAAGTTACATGTGAAGTACTTGTCTTAAGACATCGATTCCCAAACTGGTATTAATTTTTCAAGCTGTTCTGAAGGAAAAAAAAAATGTTCATGGTCATCCACTTTCACGGAAAAAATGCATATTTTAGTCTCCTTTAAAAGCAAAGGATCCTGACCTCTGAGAAATTTTTCAAGCAAAGGAACCTGTTCAAATGTATTTAGTCCAGCAGTTCTTAAGTGTGTTTAACAATTATTAATATCTTTTGGAAAAAAGGTTCCTTGGAATACGTAGTGTTAAAACACCAGAAAATGAAATGCGCTAGGCCATTCCACAATATTCATTTTAAATCTATTCTGTCTCAGGTACCGGGCAAACAAATATGCAAATCACCTAGTCCTCAAGGCTTCACAGTCTTTTCAAATTCAAAGGCAAACATCTTCTAATAGATTGAGAAAGATGAGAACTCAATCAAAAGCCAAATAAACCAAAATAGTTTCCTGTTTATTAAATCATATCCCTTGGTATTAAATATCTGTGCAGTATTTGCCAACTTGAGATATGTGGATTTTTTCCATTGTCTTTTCCTCAAGTCATTATTATTCTTATTGAGAACATTAAAACAAAAATCACAGTTTTTTTTTTTACACAAGAAAACTGTTATTTAATTATTATCACCCAAGAGGAATCCCAGTGTAGGGGATCAGAATAGGTCACCCCAAAAAATGTCACTTTGGCATAAGGATTATTTTGAGCTGAAGACAATAGAAAAACAGTAAACCCCAAACAAAGCTCTCTGCCTTCCATCACCATTTGCCTAAAATCAGACTTAGACTCCTCATCACCAGAA
The DNA here is from genome assembly GCF_041296265.1 of Equus caballus. NCBI lineage: Eukaryota > Metazoa > Chordata > Mammalia > Perissodactyla > Equidae > Equus > Equus caballus. The sequence goes on from NC_091686.1 coordinate 97,877,536, forward strand.
ATAACTCTACTCTTATCAGCCCAGAGACAGCCCTGACAGGAATCTACATAACAAACCTTACTAAAATAATACTTATTTTCCATTACTTCCCACCCCCCATATATTTACCTTCCCATAGTTTACTGCCTTAAAAGCCTAAATCCTTTTCCTTTGTCCGGTCACTTTTCTATAAATTTATTGTTCTTTCTTAATATGCTATATATGCCTCAAGTTCTAACCACCTCTTTGACATACTCATTAGTTTCTCCCACTTCTAGGCGCCCTGCACATGTTAATACATGCTGTTTCTTTTCTCTTGTTAATTTCTTTTGTCAGTTTAATTTCTAGGGTCCCAGCTGGAGAAGCCAGGAGGGTGGAGAAACAAGTTCTTTTTTCTCTCTTCCAGTATTATGCTGGGAACTATGAATTATGCAGCATAAAAGAAACAGTGATGGATTCAAGGAACTAGTACCCAAACAGGGACTCAAATGTGTCAAATGCGGGAGCTAACAATAACCAGTGCAATGTGTTCACAATGCAAAGTCAATTTTGGCAAATCAAATGCCATGACTTTCCACAGAGAAATAATCTCTGGATATTACACATCAGTAAGTTGACTTTCCTCTCATCATTTGTAAACCTGAGCCTTTTTTCCTAAAATTATGTTTAACTACATTGTTTTTCTGTGATTAGAATATTTTTAATGCTGTGGATAATCATGCTAAAAGTGAACTGAAATCCCTTTTCTTTACGTGTAAGTACACTCAAAGCAGTTGGCTAGTCTGAGTAATTTTTCTAGCCATGACAATAGAGACACACTTTCACTTCAACTCATACACACACACACACACACACACACACACATACCAGACACACACAAAAGTAGTAATATGTCAAGGACATTAGCAATTCTCCAAATTTTTTTCCTAATTTGAAGTAGAAGCATCCTAGGATAGACCATCAATAATACAGATATCCAAGTAAATTTAATGGCATTACTGTCATATTTACATTATTATCCTAGAGAGAAGAATACAATATACTTTCTCTCCTGATTTGAAAATACAAGAACATGAAAATTTCATGAATGCTTTAATTTTGAATTTGGACTTTCAAGTGTTGTTTGATTCAATAGTTTTTATTTACAATGATAAAACAAGCAAAGATAAACAATAAAATGATTTCAGGATGAGTTTTTCTGAACTGTATGTGAGAAATTGATGTCAGTCATGCATTTCTCATCAAAGATGATAACCTCAGTCATTTTCAGGAGTGTGTGTGTGTTTTGAGTTTAGTGGTTTTATAAATATCTAACCAAACACTCTTTGTCATAGTTAATGCAGTATTTCTTATATCTGAGCAATGATAAACAGCAAAAGGAGAAAGAGGGGCCAGCCCAGTGGCGCAGTGGTTAAGTTTGCTCGTCCCGCTTCAGAGGCCAGGGGTTCACCAGTTCGGATCCCAGGTGGGGACATGGCACCACTTGGCAAGCCATGCTGTGGCAAGCGTCCCACATATAAAAGTAGAGGAAGATGGGCACAGATGTTAGCTCAGGACTAACCTTCCTCAAAAAAAAAAAAAAAAAGAAGAAGAAGAAGAAGAAGAAAGAACTAACATTGCTTTCTGTACTCAGAACCAGACACTAGCACCCTTGTAAGCTCCTCCTACCAGCTCTCTTTCTCCGTGTTGTGCAGGCTCTTCTGTCTGTGTGGAATTCCTCTTGTTTAGTTAGTGATGTCTTAACTGCATTCCAAGATACAACTTAGGCATCTTCTCTGAAAATAAAGTTTTGATTTCCCTGAGCCAAGACTAAAACACTCCGTCTTTTATCAACATTGTACCTACGTATACCATGATTCCCACATTGACTACAACTATTTATTTAAATCTCTCCCTCTGACCAGTCTTTTTACCTCTTTAGGGCAGGGCCTATGCTTCTTGCTCCCCAGCACCTAGGACACTGCCTGGCCTATTGTAAACACCTAAAGCATCTGTTGAAAAATGAGTGAATACAAATGCAAACGAATCAGAAAACTTACAGTAGGCATCCAAGTTGTATAAGATGATTTGAAATATCTTTACAATTCCTAAGAAACATCATTATATTTTAAAAAATTTCAGAAAGGTGCTATAATAAAATGCACTTCCTATAATTTCATAATGCATTTCTGTTTTTGACATGTTTGAAATTTGCCTTTCCATTTTCCTCCAATAAATTCAATTGGAATACAATGGTTTTGGTTTGATTAGGTCATACTATATGTGCATAATTTAGATCTGATGTCACTTAAAAAGACTCACTGTAATACATTTTTACCATTTTCTGCTTTTTGGAGATCAGCGAAAACGAATATCAGGTCAGAAAGTCCTTTTTCTTTTTGAAAAACAGCAAGGACACATCCTCAGACCATAGATAATATGAAAGGGAAAAGAACGCACTATATATGAAATGATTTCAGTCCCAGGTCTGGTTTATTTCATCAGTAATAAGAAAATTCCTACCGATATTCCATTATGAACAGTTCTTCTGTGAGGACTTCACATGAAAGTCTGTGAGATTAGACCCTGAGGCTGAACTTCTTCAAACTGTGCAAGGACACCTGGAGAACCACACATAATTTAACTGGTCAAGTTTCAAGCTTTCCTGTTAATACCATAGTATAACATTTTCATGATTCCTGCTACCAGTGAAAGGACTGTGGGAGCAGATTGAGGGTAAAAATTGAGATGGAGAAAATGTATCAAGAATGACCTAGCAAACATATTTCTTTCTATAAAGCTGTTCAAATAAAAAAGGGGGGTTCACTCTCTCTAATTAACCCTTGCCCACTCACTTTCCCTCTCCCTCCAATTCTAATTATCTGTGACACATTTTGGCTACTAGACTATGACATATTCAACATATTGACAGTTTCCTTCAAAACAAAAACCGAGGAGTAAAGATAAGCTATCTAGGAGATATGCAGTCAAAGTTACTTTTTCCCATGCCTTATATTTTTGACAACCTAAATTAGATAAGTTGTTTAAAATGTTTTGTTTTACAAATTAGAAGGTAGGAAATAAATGGTAAACAGGAGAATTTTGGTGCTGGTGAGTTCCTGTGAAGGGACCCTGACACTTATTCCAGGCAAAGTCAAGAGTAGGAACACAGAATACCCATAGTTTTTTGGATCAGACAATGGAAGGGAGACTGCATCCTTTCCAAAGTTTCCAGTAACACAGGAAATCTTCAGAATTCCCTGAATCTTTCACTACGACCAAAGGAATATTTGTGTAGGATGTGGGGCTGTGCAAACAGAGGAACTCTTCTACACAGTTAGTCAGTGGAACTAAAATTTCATCTTCTAATAAGGTGCAAAAATCTTATCTTTGACACTTTCCTGATTCTCTCATGAAAGCCATCCCCAGCTCCTAGTGAATCTTCCTGTCTCAAATCTGATTCATCCTTACCATTCCCATTGCCATCATCAAGACCCAAGCAATTATGAACACCTGCTTCTTGCTATTGACTGAACGTTTGCGTCCACTCAAAATTCAAATATTGAAATCCTCACCCCCAATGTGACGGCATTAGGAGATGAGGCCTTTGGGAGGTGATTAGGTTATGAGGGTGGAATCCTTTTGGATGGGATTATTGCCCATATGAAAGAGAGCCCAGAGAGTTCCCTCACCTTTCCACCATGTGCAGACGCAATATCTATGAATCAGGAAGCGGCTACTCATAGACAGTGAGTATGCCAGTGCCTTGATCTTGGACTTGGAGTTACAGCCTCCAGAACTGTGAGAAGTAAAAGTTTGCTGTTTAAGTCACCCAGGCTATAGTATACTATAGCAGCCCAAAAGGACTAAGATGTCCGTTTTATCTCTAAGCCTGCTAATAGTGTCTTGCATATCCAAGCCTTTCCCTCTCACCATCAATACTGCTCATTATTTTCCATTGTTAATATTTCTGAAGTACTGATCAGACATGGCACTACCCTATAGAAAAGCTTTTATGTATTCTAAATAAAATCTATGCTCCTTGGCATTATAAGAGCTATCTTTTATAATCTGGTCCCTACCTACTTATTCTGTCCTATCTTCCAACAATATCTTTTCTATCAACTTAGATTCTGACTGTGTTTAATATAACCTCTATGAAGATACATTCATTCTCTTTCATTGGCCAAGTGTTCTCTCCTTCTCTTTTAATGAAATCTAGTTATCCATAGAGATCTAGATTCAATTCCACTTCTTTTACAAAACAGTTTTCTCAAATGCTATCTAGGAACTGATTTCCTTTTTTCCTTCAACTGCTAAGTCCATTAGTGCACCAACTCTTGGCCGTTATCATCATCATCTTCATCACCATTATTTACCCATTATGTTCCCTATGATATCGCAGAAGTTTTATCAGCAGAGGCTACATATTGTCACCTTTTAGTAGGTGGCTCACCTCCAAGTGTCTAACCTAGTGTTTTGCATGAAGAAGGCATTCAATATGTTTTCGATGAATGAAGAAAATCAATTGATTTTTCATTTTCGTAACATTTGAAGGCTTGCCGAGCTTAGAAACTGATGGAGAACTCTTCCCTCCAAATGGGCACTTAAATGGATAGGTGTATCCTGGACTTGCCTTTCTCCTCTTGAGGTGCACCTGTGGCCTCCAGAATTAGCTACAGCAAAAGCTGTAGCAGCAGCAGGTTTCCTGTGTTTAACATTGCAGGCAGCAGGTACGATCTTTGGCAACCAGCAGACTCCAGTAGACCTTAGAGTGGGGCTACTGTGCTGCTGAAATGGATTACCCATCAAAGTCTCTCCCTTTTTTATCCATTTGGCTTTTGTCAGCAATTGGCAAAGCGCCACACAGTAAGAACATGCTAAAAGAAGAAGGAGAGTAATGAGAAATAATTAGAGGTGGCTGGTTGCCAACATATGTCTGCATTTGAGGAGAGGAGAAGCTGTTGGACAATATTAGAAAAGTAACTCCATGCCCAAAGTCTAAATGAATATTGCTGAGGAGGGTCAATAAGATAAAACAGTGAAAACATAAATGCTCTCTAAATTACCATTTACTAATGACTGAAGCATATTTTCTAGAAGCCATAATATAGTGGGTTGGTAGCTGAAGAATTGACATATGGAACTGAGAACCATGAACTCACTCCTTCTTTCCCTCTGACAATTCTCTCATTAATGCGCAGCCAGGAAACCTGGAAAATGTATGCTTCCACTGAGTTGGAGAGAGATGACAGTCCTGTCAGCTGCTGAGCTTTTGTTCCTTTGTTCATCCATATTAAAATGATAGAGGGGAAGAGAGAATGAGACTTCTTTTTTCCCAAGCCTAATGGTCTAAAGGATTTATTGGACATCTGCTTACCTATTGTTGCTTTTGAAAGGTTTCTTCTCACATTTGAAAGTGGAAACACATTAGACTATCGCATTAGGTATCAAAGATATTAGATGATTGGCCAGTTGCTTCTGTGGGTAAAAGATAACAGGAAATGAATGAGACATCAGGAAAAACACATCAAATGCTTCTTTCACAGCAGGAGGTTTTTGTTTAATAAATAAGATTTCTCAAAACTCAAGTTACCCCTTTAGTCCACATCAGGCAGTCATGTTTTGGAACTGGAGTGGAAAACACTGTTCTGTTTTAGGAATTTTAAGAGTTTTAGTGAGTAATCGGAAAGAGTAAAATAGGAAATTAGCAATAGGAGCCTCAAAACATGGCTAGACCTGGTGTGACTCACATACTCCTATTCCATCCTTTTTACTCTCTTGGTCTGAAAATAAAATAGTCATTTTAAGTGACATCTCCAAATGTCTTTGCCTCAGCAAGATATTTGTAATCTATGAAAAGCTACCTAAGGAGTCATAAAAGTGAAATAATTGTAAGTAGTCTTTTTTATGTTCACCAATATAAATACTAAGAAAACAAAGAAAAACAGCCTGAGTATTGCTCTATTTATTTCTTGCTCTGGGTCCCTGCATGGGTAACCTTCATTAGAACAGAGATATATTCAAATGGTGATTTCTTTCCACAGTGTCACTACCTGGGTCATCAGCACAATCAAAAACAATTTGTAATTAGCATCTCAAATGATCTGAGAAATGAAGGCTGTAGGTAAATGAGATCCACTCCTAAGAGACTTTCTCCCCCTCCAGCGAATTGCTTTCCCAATCAATTCCTAAATATTTAAAGAGACAAAATGTAATTCATAACTTATATCCAGTGTATCATTTGTGTCATTTATGGAATGAGGGGCCAGATGTAGCAAAAGATTTGAGCTCTAAGCACTCATATGCATGCATGCACGCACACACTCACACAATACTATCTTCAAATACGGATCAAACTTGGGATCTAGATAACAAAGTAGAAGAATACAGGTGGAAGAGATTTAAAATTATTTTTTAACTTAAGTTTTAATAGCATCGAGCAATGAAGCATAGAATGTTCCCTGATGAGGATATAATGAGGGAGATAAAAAATTAGAAGATAAAAACAGCAGGTGAGAAGATGGACAAATTATGCAAGTAAAATTTTTGGCTTTTCATCTTTTATTTCCTTTTCCCCCAATTAACTCTACCCACACTTTTTTCTTTGAATTTCAGTGTTACTGAATGAGGCCATTTTCAAGGTTGATTAACCAAATCCTGGCTACCCTGGAAAGCACTGCCCATTTGCTTTGGATTATTTCACCAAATGCTGATGAATTCCTCAGTCCAAAAGTTGCTTTATTATAAAGAAAAAAGAAATGAATCAGATGCTTAGGGTGTCCAGAGTCCAGAATAAATCAGGGCAGAAATCAAGATCTCAATTCCATAATAGAATTGGATCCTAAAAGAAATTCCTCAGAAATGTCTTGAGATTCATTACCTTCTTATGTTGGAAATAAACAAACGTGAAGGCACAGAGGTTATTCATTGTACACACTATGTTCTGAGTATACTCTTGAATTCCATTTTAAACCAATGCATCATTTAATAATTTTGCTTTTTTGCCTATAATTCTTTTTTGTTTTCTATCATATTTATGTGAGACAGACATTGTATGAAGGCTTACATTGAGTATCCCATTTTTTCTACATAAGAAACATGCCATAGCTATTACTATAATTATAGATAAAACATTGAGGCTGAGAGAAGTTACACGTCTCAGTCAAAGTTACCTAGCTGATAAGCTTTGTTTTTCTCCTGGTAAAAAACACATAGCATAAAATTTACCATCTTCACCATTTTTAAGTGTACACTTCAGTAGCGTTAAGTAAATTCACACTGATGTGAAACTGATCACCAGAAGTTTTCCACCTTGCAAAACTGAAAGTTTATACCCATTAAACAACAACCTCCCTTCTCTCCTGTCTTTTAGTCCCTGGTAACCACCATCCGATTTTCTGTTTCTGTTGATTTGACTTTAGATACTTCATATAAGCAGAATCATGCAGTATTTGTCTTTTTGTGGCTGGCTTATTTCGCTTAGCATAATGTCCTCAAGGGTCATCCAGGTTGTAGCATGTGATAAGATTTCCTTCCTTTTTAAGGCTGAATACTATTCCATTGTATTGAAGTGGGGTCCAGAAGACACCACTGCGGCATAAAAGTTATTTTGAGCTGAAGGCATTTGAGAATAGGATTTCCTTTTTCTGAACTACCTTATCTGCCTAAAAGCAAAGCCTCCTGGTAGAATGCAATTTGCCATAAGTGATTGACTCTTATCACCAGAGAAGTCAGCATCAAACCCAAACACACATTGTCGCAAAACTGTCACATCTCCAGGCTTCTCCTAAGGGCCCATTCATCTTTGCTAAAAGCCCTTTGTTTTTCCATAAGTGCCCTTTCTCCCTCGCCCTTCTTCTTCTTTTAAGAAGTCACTTGTTTTCCTCTGTCTTTCTCTACCTCTCATTCTCCTATTGAGATGGTATGCAAGCCCCCAGTTTTAACCACCTCTTTGAGTCACATTTTTCTGTGAACTCCTGCACACATACATGAATAAAAATCTGTCTTTTCTCTTGCTAGTTTGTCTTTTGTCAGTTTACGTTCAGGCTCCCCAATCACAGAACTTAAGAGGGAAGAGGAAACGTTTTTCCTCTCCAACAGTTCTGTATACTAAATTTTATCTATCCAGTTATCTGTTTGTGGGCATTTGGGTTGCTTCCACCTTTTAGCTAGTGTTAATAGTGGTGCTATGAACATGAGTGTGCAAATATTTTTTCCAGAACGTGTTTTCAATTCTTTTGAATGCATACCCAGAAGTGGCAATGCTGTTTCATGTGGTAGTTCTATTTTCAAAGTTTGGGGAATCTGCATACTGTTTTTCCATACTGATTTTATACATCTAATTCCTAATTTTACGTCCTATTTTTTTTAGGCTGACTATTTTGATGTTTGATTATCATATTATTGACTATGGAGAATTTTCCTTTGAATTATATAACTTAGTAGTTAAGTCAATAATTTAAAACTTGGAGCTCTTACAGATTTTAAGGACCTAGGACCTGTAATGAGTTTTTTCTAACCCTTTTCTTATACTTTTTAAGAATGCTCACTTATGGGATAACTACCTTCTTTTAATATGTTTATACACCTATATGTTTTAGATCTGTATTTTTTTCAAATGTAAGTCAATCACTAAAAATAAAATTTAAATTTAAAAAAGCTGTAAAAATTTAAAAAATATAAAATGCCAAAAATATTTGGAAAATATCCTTTTTTTTTTTTTTTTTTGGTTAGGAAGATTGGCCCCAAGCTAACATCTATTGCCAATCTTCCTCTTTTTGCTTGAGATTTTCACTGAGCTAACAATTGTGCCAATCTTCTATTTTTTTGCATGTGGGATGCCACCACAGCATGGCTTAATGAGTGGTGTGTAGGTCTGCACCTGGGATGTGAACCCGCAAACCCTGGGCCACATATGTGGAGTGTGCAAACTTAACTACTGCTATTTTCCTATGTTTTTAAGTTATCATCCCACTTTGTGGAATCCAGATCCAAGTTTTGTATTATTTTTATGGGTTTGGTTTAGAAATGAAAGATATCCTAGGATTTTAATTTGTAACTTAACATCAAAGGAAAACAGTTGGCCCTACATCAAAAGATTATCAAATAAATGTTTACTTATGTGCCAATTAAAAGAACCTGAGGCATATATGAATCACTTCTTTGAGTCTTAGATTTATCTGACTTACCTGATTGTACTAATCAACTAAATAATTTCATTGCTTGCTTTGGATAAAAATGGCTTTTACTATAAAATCTCAAGAAGTGATAGCTCTCTTGGTCTCCTTGTGTGTCTGTTTCTGTATCTCTATTTTTGTGTCTCTCTCTTTCTATCTTTCTATTTCTTTCTCTTTGCCTAGACATATAGATATAGATGTAGAGATAATATTTATATCTATACATAGACGTATCCTATACATACGAAAATATACTCAGCCTTTCATGCTATCAGAGTTTGTTTGAACGTTTTGTTTAGGAGAAAAATTGTGTAAGTGAGTACTATTTTTATTATAGTTGATGGATAAACTGCAAAATTTCTATTAATGCAAAATTAAATATAAGAACCAAGCTGGTACTAGCAATAACTAAGCTGTAGTTGAAATTATACGATATAAATAAAATTTTTCAAAATTGTATGCTGTAGTTGAGTCAATTCTGCTGTTACATTAATTTGTTATAAAAGTGTCTGGAACAACTAAGAGCCTGCTAGGAGCTATAACACTAGCAAAGATCAATTGGTGTGGTTTTTCAGTGAGCTTTGGTGACCATGTTTCATAAATGATTATTTTTTTCTTCAGATGAACATATATGACTCAGCTTTCTCATCCATAAAATGGTGTAATCATACATTATAGGGCTATTTTGAAGATGAATTAATTATGTAAAGGGCTTAGAACAGATATTTGTTCATGGTAAGCACTGTATGTGCCAGATATGTTATTATTGTTATTACTATTATTATTATTACTTTAGTACAAAAACATAGTACACGAAATCTTCCTTATCAGACATCCACATCAAACTATGAGCAGAGAGAAAAATTTTGATTGAAAACATTGACCCCCTATACTCTCAAACATACAGAACTCAAGATCCAACCTCATGGACATGTGCATATAACAAAAATGATTTATAGAAATGTAAATTTTTATAAAAAACCAAAATATGTTTAAGGAAGACAGTCCTAATTTGTATTGATGGTTTGTTTTCTAAAAAGCTTAGACAAGGGGCCAGCCCTGTGTCTTAGTGATTAAGTTCGGCATGCTCCACTTTGGTGGCCAGGGTTTGGTTCCAAGGTGTGGACCTATACTACTCAGCAGCTATGCTGTGATGGTGACCCACACATAAGATAGAGGAAGATTGGCACAGATGTTAGCTCAGCAACAATCTTCCTCAAGCAAAAAGAGGAAGATTGGTAGTAGATAGTAGGTCAAGGCCAATCTTCCTCAGGAAAAAAAAAAGGAAAAGAAAAGAAAAAGGAAGGAAGAAAAGAAAAAGCTTAGACAAACGTCATTTTTATTTCTCTTACTATGTAAGTTTGGCTAAGACACAAGTTTTTATAAGATTCCTCCTGGGATTCTAGAAAAATAATAACAATTTGAATTTTGAAGCGTCTTTTGTAACACTTCAAAAGACTGAAAAGCATATTAATCAAAATGTTAGGAAGAGCTAAATTCCTGTAAACTCCCATCTGTGTTTATGATGGGAACATCAGAATTGTGCTGCTTTGCTTCCAGTCAGTTCCTTCCACTTTGGTCCTGAGTTGGATCTGAATTAATGTTTATAAAATATTCTCCCAGGTTAGCACTGCTGATGTTGTCTACATAATTCTCCTCCATAAAGTCCTGTAGCTGTAGTCATGACTCTCCCCTGGGCGCTGTAGACTTCACTTTCTTCTTGTATTTCTCTCTCCAACACAGCTATACTTTCTCAGTAACAAAGCCCTGGGGATTCCACAGTGCTACTGTATATGTCCCTTGTCACCATCTTTGCTCATTGTTGATATGTCTGTGTCAAATTACCTTCTGAAATTCAGGCAAAAACAAAAAGAGTAGCAATTACTTAAAAAGTTAATAACTTTATAAAAGTGCGTGTTAAATAATTTTTTAACTTTTGACAAATGTAGAAAAGAATATTGTTATGAACTTTTCATAAATTAAAAATCTATGGGGAGGGATTAGATGGGCAAACCTTTTAAGCTTTATTTTTTAATGGTTTCTGAAAATGCTTTCATTCCATGATGCATATAATAATTACATTTACTCATTTGCATGAGCCTATTGTTTTGCGTTGCTTGCTTTTCCTCTGAAACTATGTGAAGTCTTTATTTTTATTTGAGACTTATTTGACAGAACATTATTTTTAGCTATCTTTCCCCTTGTTAGACAATGCACACATATGAAAATACACGTGGAGCACTCGTTCCCTCTCCCTAAGAAGGGTTGGGTCTCAGAGTCGTGAGCTCCTCCAAACTCTAACACCTATTTCCTGCTAAAATTATACCCAAACTATAATATTTTCTTTCAAATACCTGTCCAGCAGTTCTGTTCCATGACCATAGTGTTCAACCAAAAGAATGCAGTAGGTGGCGAAAAGATATAGTAAACCATATATTATTCAAATCATACTGACCAGGTATCCATTTGTCCTTTGCTTACTTAGTGGATTGAATGATGACCTCCCAAAAGATTTGTCCACATTCACAGCCCTGGAACCTGGGGTATTACCTTATATGGCAAAAGACGTAATTAAGTCAAGGATCTTGAAAAAAGGAGCTTATCCTCAGTTATCCCTGTGAGTCTTGCATGCCGTCAAATTGATCCTTACAGGGGAAACACAAAAAATACTCAAGGGAAGGTGATGGGAAGTCAGAGGCAGAGATTAGAATGATGCAGCCACCAGATGCTGGAAGAAGTAAGGAACAGATTGCCCGCTAGAGTCCCTGGAGGGAATGTGGCCCTGCCAACACCTTGATTTTGGCCATTCTGGTGATACTGATTTGGACTTCTGTCCTCCAGAACTGCGAGAGAATGAAATTTTTTGTTTATTTTAAGCTACCAACTTTGTGGTAATTTTTTATGGCAGCCACAGGAAACTAATACAGTTCCTAATAATTTAGGAAATATGGAACCAGAGAGAGTCAAAGGAAGCCAGAACAATATGCACAGAGTTGGCGGTGAGTGTGTCTCGAGCGTTCTTACCACTGGAAGAGCAGTGTGGCCTTTGCTTCACATTCTCATTGTACCACTTGTTGTCACTGCCACTCTGCCTTCAGTAATTCACCTCAAAATCTTCACTTTTGGGGCCAGCCCAATGGCGCAGCAGTTAAGTGCACACGTTCCACTTCAGCGGCATGGGGTACGCCAGTTCGGATCCCAGGTGCGGACATGGCACTGCTCAGAAGGCCCTGCTGTGGCAGGCGTCCGACATGTAAAGTAGAGGAAGATGGGCAGGGATGTTAGCTCAGTGCTAATCTTCCTCAAAAAAGAAAAAAAAAAAAACACTTCACTTTTGCTTTTGGTAACCTTCTAATCTTTCCATGTTTTCTGGAGCATCTGGTTAAGTGTCTGCTTCCTCCCCCATTAAAAGTAATGACGAAAATCCAGGCACAAGTTTTACAAAGACTTTTCTAAGGCTGGATCAAAGGATTTCATAGGGTCAGCATTCTTGGTTTCATATCCAAGCATGGCAGATTTAGACCTGGATGAAATCTATTTCTTCACCTGGGTTCAAATTCAAGTCCTGCTAATTACTCAATATGTGACCTCCAGCAACTTAATTAACCTCCAGAGTTGTGGTTTTCCTATCCATAAATCCAAGATACTATCGACTTCACTGGTTAGTTATAAGCATTATAGATTATGTAAGTACAATGTCAGGAAAACAGTCAGCACTTAGAAAACAGAAAGATTTATTCTTGTTCTCCACATTTTGCCCAACCTTGTTCTGCCCTCACTCACGACAAACCACAGGACCTGGGATACCTGTCTGTTTTGCTGAAGTGAGGGGGTTTTAATTGAATGCTTGGCCGGGAAAATGTCTTACTACGGACCAGACTCTAAATTCATCAATAGGAATTTATATGCCCCTTTTTATAGGGAGAGAATGGGAAGTTCCAGCTTTATGAGTAAAACAGTTTGCATAACTGTTTTAAAGACACCTTTATTATTTTCTACTTCAGATAATATTAAGTAATAAATATATATGACTTGCATTGACTTCAGAGCTTCTGCTGGTTAACTTCCTGTCCTTGAGTAATTTCAAAATTCTAAGTGATGGAGAATTAAACCCAATCCCCATCACCTCAGTCTGAGTAGGGGGTAGCAAAAAAAATAAAAAAGAAAGAAACTCCCATTAGCAGTTTCCATGGACAAAATCTTGTCACTGTTTATTTTCTCAATTGGGAACTAGGATGTTGACTTCTTCAATCCTCTAACAGATATATTACACAGTAACAAATTTGGAAAATTCTCAGATAATAAGATTAAAAATTAGTTTATGCCCGTGTTGAAACTTGAAGAAATTATCCTTTGCGGATAAAACAGTTCTGGTACTCTGTTCTCCCAAGAGAGTTTGTCAAGTTCATTATTCTTTTCCCTGTATGAAGACAGAATTTCCACATGGCTGATAGCCAAGAGCTCTGGTCCATGAGGCAAGATTTCCAAGATCCTTCATGGCCCGGACTTCTTGCAAACTTATGCTGATTCTTACCTTCCCGGAGAAACCTCTGTTGAAGGACACTAAGTATGAGCCTTCTGCTGCCTTTCTCTGATCTATTTCCTGGCAATCTAGCTCATTCACACCATTTCTATTAGGACTTGAATGTGAACCACAGACTACTTTTCTGACTCTAAACATCCTCTGGAGTTTCGCACTCCCATTTGAGGTTGTCTGTTGACGTCTTCTTCACCTGGATGTCATGCAAACACTTTAAGCAAGCATGCAAACATGTCCAAAATGAAAGTCACACACACAAAGATAATGAACAATTCAGAGGGGAATAAGGAAAAAGTTCCAGACAGAGGGCACAGAATAACAACCAAAATTTTCAAAGAAGTGGATTTCTGCTGACTGGAGTGGTTGGACTTGGCTTGATGTGAACAACAATTTTGAATTAAAACTTAAAGAATGACTTTGAGTAAACTGACAGAACATATTTAATTCTTACCAAAAGAGGAGTGGTGGTGTTAAGATTCAGAGGTAGGGACACTCAAGGCATGTTGGGAGATCAGTGAATAGCCAAATCTAGATAGGAAAAAAAAAAGAGCTATTAGAAGATTATTTAAACAGAAATAAAGCCCCACATGAGCTTAGCATTCAAAATTTTCTGTAGTTTCGCACTTAATTCTTTGTTTTCCTTACAGAAATGTTTGGCCTATTCTGTCTTGTTTATTTTCCTACTCTACCTGCCAGCTCAAATCTCAGTAAATTCTGTCTCACAATATTTTGTTAAATTTTATTCTTTTCCAATTTATGTTCAATCACTTTAATTTTAGATCTCTGGCTTTCGCTAGACATGGTTTTCTTTTGTTTGTTTACTAACCACAAGTTCAAAAAGGCTGGCCTGTTGCAAAGCTCCTCTTTAGCACTGAATCTGATTGCATCCTCACCTTCCATCCCCTTGGCCCTTCAGTTGGCAGCTTTGTAATCCATATTTAAAAGGACTATGATAGCCACCTCGGTTTGACCAAACTACTCATTCTGCAAATACATAGAATCAGAGAAACCTAAATGTGCTTTCAAATGCACTCAGCTTCTTTTCTCCAAAAAGGACAAACATCGAAATGGCTCTATTGCTGAGCATACAGACTCTTTGGAGAAGAGAGGTCAGGCCTCTGGTTATCCAAACACTCAGCAGGCTCACCACTTGACGTGATCCCATTAATCAAGCTTCAGTTAGCTTCTCTGGCACTTCAGGACTGAATTCAGCTGTGTACTTGAAGCTTGATGGCTCTTCCTCGGTTATTTCATGGATACCATGACCATTTTGCTTTGGCATCCAGCCAAGCAGCAGTGTATACAGAATTAAGGCTCATAGAGTTAAGTGAAATAGATAGTCTCTGCATGTCACAATATATCAGACTGTTCAAAAACTGAATTTGAACTAAATATAGGCAATTATATTAATGTTTCCATAAGACTTTCTAGGGATAAATAAAAGCAATATTATTTTTACGTAAACAATTCCAAAAGTGGCCATGCAAAACCATGGGGTTATAGCTATAACCACAGATTTTGTACTGATGGTGTTAAAAGTTGTATGATATTTTATTATGCTAATTTTGAATATGATTTTGTCCTATATTAAGGAAATTGATGATTTTAGGAATATTTTGATGCAGTTTTAAAATACTATGGCATTAAAAAATACACAAAAATTGTAGGAGGAAGTTGACAGCAAGTGAACAATTATGCATCTGACATAAATTTTTAGGAATATTGTGGCTCTTTCAGCTTTATTATTAAATTAATGCTTCTAGAATTTTTTCCCTTCTGATAATAAGTTTCTCTGATATGTATGTACAGGCCTAAAGTTTCAAATGCTCATTATAAACGAATGACATTTTAAAAGTCTTGCTTTCTCTCTTTGAAATATTTAATAGAGATTTAAAGTTCGTCTTTAAAAACTGAAATTCTGTTGAACCAGCAAGAACAGTATGCCGGGCAAGGTAAAGATAGTGAAGTTTTTCTTGGACTCACATTTTTCATACTGTCTATCTAAGCATTTATCTGTTTCATTCTAATAATGGAAAAAATATTACAGCAAATTTTATTCATGAATTCTATTTCTTGTTTTATGTAGAGAAGTATGAAATAGTATGGGAGAATCACTCCAAAATTTTCTGTGTTGGCCAAGCAAAAATTATGTAAACGCACAATCATTTCAAATGATACTGGTTAATATTGATTACAGTATATTATTATAAGACAACCGAAGGTTACTATTTAAGTGCAGGGCTTATTAAATGTATAAACTAAAATCACACACTAGATAAATAAGTTTAGACACAACATTAATGTAGTGGCTTCATGACTCATTTTTGCCTAGCCAAGCATATTGGCAAAGACTTCCATCAACTGAAAAGTGAAGATGGCTAAAAACTACAAAGTTATTTTTTAACCTGGTGATTTGACTGGTGTAAATGCAGCCTAGTTTTCTGAATTCCTATTTTCATTATTTAAGTATTGATGTGTGCCTTTCTATATTCCACATACGTTCTAAATAAATTCTATCCTAATTAATTCCAAATATCTACTATGAGGCTTATTGCATTTGTTCTATGTCAAAGATGGAAAAAATAAATTATTCAATAAGATAAGAACATCATTTTTAGAAAATTCAGTGGAATTTCTGTACTATTATATGCAAGCAATATATGCAGGAACTCTTTCTTCATGGAAGTGTTGACAACCTAAAAATCATTTTTTGTTGTTATTTGCTTTGGTTTGGTTTTTTATTTTTGTTATTTTTTAAGCTCCTACCCAAACTTATTAATGGTCTCTCTTATTTGATTCATTTGGCGAGAATAGGTTAGCATGTCAATTGAGCTACAGAAGAAGAGAGGCTTTCTAACAATAGGATTTGGAGGGAGTAAATATTTTTTATAGTATCAATATCCAAGTGTCTTTAGATAAGCAGCCGAGACTTTATTTCTTCTCTCACATGACAGTTATCTTGCTTTGCTTTGTGTTATTTTGTTTTAATTTATCATTTCTTTTTCTAAAACATACTGCTTGTTTTGTGCTCCCCTTTTGCTTCATCTGTCTATGACAATCAGAATGGAAATATACCAGAAGTATCCCTGCTATTCCTTTTGCAAATATCCTTTGTTCGTGATATGTGGTTTCTACTTTTGCAGGCTGTGACGGTGGATGAATGTGGATAATACTTATTATGGCTCTACGCTTCATGTTGCTTACCTAACTTGCAAATGTATTGTGAGGATTAATGCCTATTTAAAGTACCTTACTATTGCACTTTCCATTAGAGAGAATGGCTCGTACACCTTACAAAAATCACCCAGTGGAAATAAAATTATACATACACTTACAATCCTCTGAACTTGCAGTAGGGTAAATTTTAATGAGACAAACATTTTCTATAGCTATGCTACAGCATTCTTAGTGATCAAAAAGAAGCTGTTGAAATGCCATGAAGTGAAGAATTGAAGAGGAAATGTAGGAAGCTTTTCATAATTATGAGCATTACTCAAATAGCATTTGGAGAACACTAAGTTATCTGCATTTGGATTGTATAGTCAGTCAACCTTATAAAAACATATATATATTTATATATATACATTTAACAAACAAGCCAATATGGCTAATTTCCCCAGATAATACTATCTTTCCATTATGAATAACAAATTTAATAGATCATAAAACTACACTGATAATCAGATACAGTGCCTCTTGGCCCCAAAATTGCCACTTAATGACTATTAAAAATCAACAAATCTCATATGTAAGAAAGTGAAAATCCTAGAAAACCCAACACTCACTAATGTATATTTGATACTTGCTATTAGGTACCAAATAAAATACATTTTCTCAATCCATTACTTTCTATCTCAGGAATAATATTAATTTCTAAAATAGTATGGCCATTTTTGGGAATGAAATGTTGAAATTCAATGCTCCCATGAGTTTTCACTTAGTTCCCTGCCTTATGTGACCCTTCTCATGGATACCCTGATACTAGGAACTAGAGAGTAAAATTGTGGTAAGGCAGGGCTTCTTCAGGCACTTCTCTAATGCCTTCTGTATCTATTCTGATTGGCCAGAGACCCAGCCCCAGAACGAGTTGATTAATCTGTGATTGAATTTCGTTAGTGTTAGATGTAGACCTGAGTCACGCTGTGACACTATCACTTTTCTCAAGATCTCTGGACTTGAACAAAAGACAAAAGGATGTTGTGTATCAGTCTCCCTCCAGTGGCTTGAACAATAAGATGTAGAACTCACCAGCCCCAAATAGTCATGTTTTCTTTCTTGTAGAGTAAACCAGATGAAGTCAGAGAGAAGGACACCAAAATATGGTGTGAAGAAGAGATGATGAACAGAACGAGAGCCTACTAACAGTTGCTCCTCAACTCCAAACTGCCTTTTTCACAGCTTAATTGTTCAACCTTTCTTAAAGAGTTGAGAGAACCACAAATTCCACTCTTAGCTTGAGTAACTCTAGCTCTGTTGTTCCTCAAGCAACTCACGACTCTCAAGGGCATTTGCCACCATTTTGAGTCATTTATGTGTGAGTGGCTTGAGAGTAGAGCACTTCTGTATCATAAACTACTGTATGATCAGTATCAAATACAGATGTTAACTCACAGTAGATATTCAACAAATATCTGTTGGATGACTTAACGCAACAATAAATGTCTCACTTTCTATTCTTATTCTCCTTGGGTCATCATAGCCTTAGTTATCTAGAATAAGCATAATAATCTTTGACTTCATTGATTTGATTTAACATTCTTTCGAGTGTTTCTGAATGCAATCAATGCTGTTATAACAGGCATCTATATTGACATAGGAAAACCTTTGTGATCTTTCACGATCAACTGTGTACTCTATTATACTGTCCCACATAATGCTACTTAATTGATATTGATTTTCACAATGTTATAAGTGGAAGAGGCCTTTCAATTTATATAGTCCAACTCATCAATTTTATTGATTAAAGAGAAAACTGAGAACCAGAGAAGTTAGGTGACTTCTTTAAGGTCTCATTATTATTTACTAGCTAAGTCAAGAAGGAAATTGAGAAGGCAATTCAAATTCCTTGATGTTATCCGTTATACTATGTTAAATTTTTATTTGAAATATTGGTATATGAAATAAATACCTATTGTACCTTAATTAATACTTTCTTTATATCATTAATTAAGCTTAATTACATAATGCTCTGATAAAAATTTTGAGTTCTTTGAGAACAACTTTTACCTTATGCCATTTTTTCACAAGTGACTACTATAATATCTGATATGTATATTATCACATATGTGATAGGATAGATACATATCATTTTAATAGTAAATCACATAATTGCCACATTACTATGGTGACAGAAACTTAAGGTTCTTCATAACTCAAAGAGAAATCCAAACTTGAGCAGATATTATATCCCAATCACGATCAATCTCCTCTACTACGTACAGAGGTTCCTCCCCAAACAACCGTTAATTTGATAATAGATGCCAGCACAGGGACTTAATATCATCTCATTATAGTCTCAATTTGTTATTGTAAATGTCTTAGCCCAGGTTCCTTAGAAAATAAAGCCTGAGACAGAGCTTATGTGCTTAAGCATTATTGTGTGCTGCAATGCCAAGACAGCAAGAAAGAAAGGAAGTTGTTGTTTTATGTAGCTGGACTCAGTTTCCAACAAAAGCACAACTGGTTGCTTAGTCTGGCAAGATGTCTTCCAGAACAACCATGTAGACTACTATCACACCTTGGAAGAACATCTCAGGATGAAGGAGGAAGAGGGATTAATCTATCAGTTCCTGTTTGTTTCTCCTTACCTATTACATAGAGTTTATCCCGTGGCGTAGTAACTCCTCCACACTTCTAGAATGTGCACCTCTCAGTAACTGCTGGGAAATCTAGATCCCACATCCCACATTGTGATCTGTGCTCAGAACTGGTGGAAGAAACTCTGGCTTCCATAGGTTGGGTTGCACTGGATATGCATGCTGTGTAGTTGTGTGTGCAAAGAGGTAAGCAAAACAACAATCTTAGCTCTGAGGAAGCTAAGAAAGCTTTCTATTAGAGACAGGGCAAATGTAGTGAGCCGGATGAATGTGGTTGCGGGATTTTCCAATGGATACATGGCTAGGGACAAAGAGCAGGTTGAGCCAAGGGAATCTGGAGAGAAGCATAATTTGGGTGTGGTATATCAGATAGCTTGAGTAAATAATTGGTTGAAGTAATGTATAAAATCTTTGGATTCCTGATATCTGGGTCTTTTGGATTCTTGATCTACTTGTGTATAAATAACAAAAATTATATATAACAAATACTCTTTACAATAAAACATTTAACAAATTGTTAAAGGAAGAATAACAATTCTATTTCCTTTCTTGCTATTGTATTATAATGTAAAACATAATTTTGGCTTCTCAAAATTTGCAAGTAGTTGATAAATTGGAAGCCTATTATTAATTTTCAAAAAGATAAATATATCCCTCACTGCCCTAAATATACAAAGGTATATGGGCACTTGACTACTCCAAACAAAGATTATAGTATATTCTAATCCAGGCTATATCTTAGTCTCAAATATTTTCTCCTGATTTTTTAATTTCAAGTTCTTATTGATAATCCAGCATCAATTTTTCAAGAATTCTTTGAAATTAGTTATTTTGCATAATTTTCCAGTTAGAAAATCTAATTTTCATTTGACCCTTATTATTAAAAATGTGCTAGTGAACAAAATAGCTATTGATATAATTGCTCTCACTAAAAACAAAAACACACAAATAAAAATCTTCTCTTTCTGTTGCATTCTTCTCCAGATATTCTCTGATTTCTCTATACTTGCCTAAAGGAAACTCTCGCAGTAATTTATTTACGTTTTCCAATACACTTCCTCTCTCCTCTTTCTTTTTCTCTCTATCCCTCTCTTTCTCAGCATTTTAATACCTGCAATTTTACTGATTTGCACAATAGCCCATGTTATCTAGTCTTAAGTCCGTCTACAGGAGAGAGCTGAATAGAGGTTCAGGTGTTAGATCTGAGGGGTAGAAGAAAGCCCTTTGCAAAATTGAACAAGAAACAACAACAAAATAATTAAACTCTAAGGGTAGGGAATAATTGGATGCCTATACTTTTTTCTATCCACGTCTTCTAGTGAGCTCTTACATACATCATATCTAGCAGTGAAACATAGAAATCTTGCTTTATTTATCAAATATGTGCTTCAAATTTACAGTTATATGTGTGTGTATATATATGTGTATGTATATTTATAGTTACAAATAAATAAATATTGAAGCTTCTTCATACAAAAACTTAGGAAATAGGAAAAACTAGAAGAAACAAATGAAAATTTAGTGATAAAAACTAGATAAACACTTTGTTATATTTCTTTCCAGTCTTTTATGTATATACTGGTACAGTAACCTGCAGGTGTCTTAAGTTTTCATTTGGAATATTGGTAATTGAATATGCTTGTGCAATTGTAATAGGAAATAAAAATTTTCCCTCATACTCCTTTTTAGTCAAATCCTCAACCCCTTCCCCAGGTAGCTCCTTTTTAACTTCTATAATAGATTAGTTTTGAATCCGGCTTCTTTCATTCAACATGATTTTGAGTTTAATCCATATTGTTTCACGTCAGTGGTTCCTTCCTTTTTATTCCTGGGGAGTAGTCAATAATAGGATTATATTTCCATGTCTTTATCTTTCTTCTGGCCACGGATGTGTGGGGAATTTCTCTAATCTCAAATGAAATATCCATAGGAAATAACTATAATACTTATTTAAAACTATAATCACATGCATAAAATACAAACCTAAAATGATTTTTAAACTAAAGCTATGTGTTTCCAAATGTGAGTCTGCTTTCACCAGCTTCTTAAAACAAGAAAGGTGTATGTATGTATGTTTCCCTTTTAAGGATAAATTAGCTATTAGCCTTGGAAATCAAAGAATAAAGGGAAGACAATTTATTCTTTAGCCTCAAACTTTTTTTTTAAATAAAGACTTGGTGAAGAAGCAGCATTCCTTTAATTAACAAACTATTAATTAAGAAACTGAATTTATACATAAGAATAATTTTTTTAAATAACCTGATGATCAACTTTAGTCATGTTCAAATATTTTAGCATCCATTAACTTTAACCTCCTAGATCTCAATCCCAGGGCTCCTTACCATCCAACACATGCACACATGCACCTTTCTCTTTCCTATGGCCAAATATGCTGATATTTTGAGTTTTTTTTTTCTTACATAGACTTTTATCCACATCAAAATGATATGGGCTTAATGATGTATGTATTTGAGTATAAAAGTAATGGTCCTTTTTGACTAAAATAAGAGCAACTTAATTTGACAAGAATAGACACAAAAATGTGTGTGTGTGCATTTTATCATAACTATACTGTGATACACTGACTTGCAGGGGATCCCAGGTTGACTGCTTTGCCATTCTGGGTGTTCTATACTTGTCGCTGCATCACAAAAACTCATTGATTTGAATATTTCTGTAATGTTGGATGATAGCCAGAAGGAGGATAAGAGCTTTCACCACTGTTTGCATCTCAGTGTCTCTAAAGAAAGGAGACACCCACAAATATTTTCCACAAGTCCTCTTCTATAGACTTTCTCAGACCTAGAGCTGTCAGTTAAAATTCCCGCTTCTTTTGAGAAACTGATATATTTAATCTACTATTGCCTGTAAGCGGAGAGGGAGCAGTACATCTGGTATAAAGTGAGTTTCAAACAGCTTCAGAAGTTGGGAAAGTATGAGATTGGTACTGCTAGAGAAGTCCCAACAGTAAGCGAGATAATGAGGCCAGTACAAGAGGTGAATTTTTTTCCAACAACAGGAAATCCCTGTTACCTGGTGACTTATAGAGTGAATGAGTGATATGGGAGTCACGCAGAAGGTAGTACGCTTGTCAGTTGAGCAGGAGGGAAGGTGGGCTGCTTCTAACATATGCTAAGAGTTCTCTTTCCTAATTCCCTGATTACATAAGCTATGCTTTATGATCAGGTATTAATGCTGTCTAAAAGAGTAATGACTAATATTCATTTTTGTGTATGTGAATACATGTACTCTGTGTGTGTGTGTGTGTGTATGTATATGAAATACTGAAACTCATCTCTGTCCCATTACTACCTACTAGAACAGAAGTCAGCAAGCTTTTTCTGTAAAAGGCTAGATAGTAAATATTTTCAGTCAGCCACGTGATCTCTGTTGCAACTCTATTCTACTGTAGCACCTGACAGCAGTCGTAGGCAATACATAAACAAATGAGTGAGACCCTGTTCTAATGACATTTTATTAAAGGACACAGAAATTTGATTTTCACATGATTTTCATGTGTCATGAAATATTATTCTTGATTTTATGTTTTTTCAAACATTTAAGATATAAAACTCAGCGTTAGTTCACGGGTCGGATTTAGCCCATGGGTATAGTTTTCTGACCTCTGTTTTAGAACATTCTGTTTATGTCAAGCTTCAGTTAAGACTCCCTTTTTCTCCCTGAAACTTTCAATGATAATTCCAGAACCCATATCCTCCTCTGTAAAGGATAATCACTTTTTAAAAAGTCTTTGTACTGGGTATTTTGTGTATATTCATGTGTTTTTCTGATGTTCTTGTACTTAATATAAATCTTTTTTTGAGATCTCTAGTACTTTCTAGCCCATGAATGTGTGGCTAAATTCTAATAATTGACAATCTATAGGTTATTCTGGACTAGAGGTCATGAACTGAATGCTTGGCACTATTTTAAATGCTGGAAAATGTAATTTAAAACTCTGGATTTATAGCATCAATTGAAAATGTGGCACACCTGGCTTTCATTATCTTGTGGAAACAATGGGTTGGAGCTGAGTAGCGGCAGTCAATTTGGAAAGGGTATTTGATTTCATACTTAACACTGTCTCCTCCAGTACTTTTTTGTTGAGAATTCTAGATAATTCCCTTTAGTATGTGTGGAATGTGTGATTATAATGGGATTGTCACTCCCATAATTACGTTACTTGATATAGGTAGAATTTGAAATACCTTGCTTTTCTGTGCTGAATAGCAGAAATTCTAGGTGAACCCAAAAAGCTATTAAGTAAAAGCCTTTTTCCTTCTGAGCAAAACTGTTAAATTGTTCTAGACTCAGATCTGCCTTACATCTCTGTTGATTACTCTCATAGCAGTGGAAGAAGAATACAAACATACAAGAGGAAAAAGACTGCTTTTTACTCACCACTAAGAAAATTGCTGCCTATTTGCTTGCTATATAGCTTCCAGACCTTCCATTCACAGATGAATCACATGGCCCGCATCAGACCCTCCTATTGTCACCTCTCTATCCCTCCCAAGACTAGACTGGACTCTACCCAGCTCACCAAGTTTGAATCTGTCCTGAGTGGATCTCAGCCTGCAGCTGTGGAAATGGTCCTTTCAGCATGCAGCTACTCCTCACAGCTTTCATATATAACTACTTGCTGATTCTTTCCCTCAGTACTTCACTTCTACCACTTTCCTCTTGGTTTCAAACTAATGTTCCTCCTCAATGCTACTAGAATGTTATAGAAATAGCATGATCCATAGACAGCATATTCTAGTGTTTCTTCTGTGTGACTGTCCTGATAAGTGACTATACAAACATTTCCAGTTTTTAGGGTATGCCATTTACTTTGATTTCTTCGGCCAGCATACTTCTTTAATGTCCTCTGAAATTTAAAAAAAAGTCATTGATTCAGTGAAATATCTGAGATATAAATATAAATTATATGAGATATAAAATATGAATTATAAATGAAGCCTATATTAAAAAGTGAGAAAAAATTTCACGCTTCAGTTCGAACTTAACTAACAAAACCCCTTTTATTTAACAAACTTTTTTCTTTCTTGCTTATTGTGTACTATGTGCTGTTTTAAGAGCTTATAAATATCAACTCACTTATGCTTATCACAACCCTATGACTTGCAATTATTATCTCCACTGCACACATGAAGAAAGGAGAGCACAAAGACGTTAGGTAACTTCTTCAAGGGCACAAAGACAGAAACTGGCTGAGCCAAAATTCAAACTTAGACCATCTAGCTCCAAAGTCCAGTCTTAAAACGCTACAATACACTGCTTCCAACCATCTTTTCCCACTTTCAACACTCTAAATTGAATAATAATAATACATTCATATGATAACAACAGTTAAAAATGGATAGTGTGATCATATCCAAAACAACAAAGTATATAAGGAAGGTCATTTTAAAACTAGTTTAAACAGTACAAATTTCTGCTATAACCTCACACAAGAGGGTGACGAGAGGATTCTAATGTATTATTGTGGCATAAAACACCTAAGTAACTTCTACTGCAGCATACTCATGTAAAAAGCAGGCCCATTCTTTTCTTTTTTCTAATAATACAGAGGAAGAGAGTACATTTTTATGTGTATTAAATTCATCTAAAGCAATTTAGCTCAAATAAAAGTCAATCTAAATTGAATCATTATACTTATATAAGAAAAAAAGCAAAATAAACCTAGAAGGAACTTTCAGAAAGCCTCCAATTATTTTGAAAATATAAACCAATCTGAAATATCAAGTGTTATCAAATAAACTTAAGCTTTAGGACTTAAGCAAGTTTTCTCTGATCTTTTCTACCTATCTCTCTGACCCCTATAAATAGTAGAAGATAATTTCATTTACTGTTTAAAAATCTATGGAAAAGCCTGATCCAGAATATAGTCTCAGATAAAAAGTATAATAGCTAAAGCACTCTGTGTATTTCTTCAAAATAATTGAACTGTTTGTTAAAGGATTAAGAAGAATGAAAAAATACACAGATATACATATATGCATATTCATGCATATGCATATCTATTTACAAATATCTGAACAAAAGGGATACGCTATATGGTATAGTAGTCAAGAGCATGAATTCTGTAGCCAGAATCCCTGCATCTTAATCCTGCCTCTCTCCATTTCCAGCTATGTAGACTTTTACAAGTGATTTAATCACTCTGGTATTCAATTTTCTAATCTATAAAATGGGAATAGTAATAATAATAAGATATAATAGATACCGCATGACATTTGGGAGATTAAATATGTAAAACATAAAGTGCAAAGTTACTTAGAACAATGCTGGCACATGATATGCTCTATATATCCATTCAGAATATATTTGTGTAAATACATGGGTGCATATGTTTATATGTGCAAGTGTGTGTGTATTTGTATTCGTACAGAAGAGACTCAGGTACAACAGAAAACGACTTGTTTATTCCTCCTACTTCCTGTTCAAACCACTTTGTAGGTCTGTTGCTTTTCCTCCTTGGATAAAATTTAAGTCATATTCCTTGGCTTGTCTTATGGTCCTCATATACTAAAAAAAGTTTACATGAATTTGAGTCCAAATGCAGACTTATTTTAATAAAATGACCAGATCCTTGGAAGTTCAGAACTCTAATGTAAAAACTTTGCTCATCCCATAGCTCTTGATTACTTTAATTTTGAGGAGCCTGCAAGAGGAAGAGTCCAAAGTAAGTTTCTTCCCTTTTCCCCCACCCTGGTTTTCTCCTCTTCTCCCACTCATGAGATGGCCTCTGGACCACCAGGAAAGAGTGGTGAGTGAGATAAGCAGTGGTCAGAGGAGGTAGACAGGCATACTGTAAAGAGCAGCCATGGTTGACAGCCAACTCCATTTTGGTGGGAGCAATTTTATGCTGTCTTCAGAGAAAGCCTCTCTTCTCACTCCAGATCTCTCACAGGTAGTGACTGTCCTAGGTATCTTCTACTCTGTCACTTAGGAGGATGCTTGCTCAGCCTCTGGGGATTCAGGCAATTCTGTTTCCTCTATATTTCTAGGTCTTTTTGCCTTTCCTGATGGCTATTATGACATATTGATTCAATAATCCAGGTTTACTGCATCAACAAGAAGTGTGCAACTTTAATCCTGATCATTGTGAGTGGAGTTACTTTTGAATCAATGTTCTCTATGTCACGTTCAGAAGGATAAGGTGTGAATCACTTAGCTACTGTGTTCTCCAGGTTCCAGGGAACATATACAAACTCTCTGTGTTGTCTCCACCAGGCTTGCTGTAATGTAAGTAGAAAGTTCCTCTTCACTACCCTATAGATGCTTAATAAGACCTGAAGCTCATCAACAACTATCTACATTCCAAGCCTCTTCCATGATTGCTTAAGAGTCTTTATTGCACCGTATTTGGGGGAGAGTGTATTTAGCTATGGTTCTTACAAGCGTTACCACATTGTACATTTGCAAATATTGCTTAGATGTTCTATCCCTCTTTTTGGAAATTTGGTATAACTTGTCATCTATGCTTTTGGTCTTGTATTTTGTGTATCACTGAATACTCATGTGTATGTGTATAAAACAGAAATATTAAAGCATCAGTAATCTGAAAAATATAGATTGGATAAGGGGAGAAGAGGTTGATAAAATATGTATAAAATTGGATTATTTTCATTGGATTTTTTTCATTTCTGTTATAAGGAACAATGGCATATAGATTGGAAGGAAAAAAAAATGTCAAGTGAGTTGTGAAGATACAACTAACTTTCCCTTAGATCAGTAAATGCCAAACAGATTCTAAAACTGTGGTCAACCAGTTCTTCCTGATACTGGGAGAGTGTTTTGGGATGATTTGAGTTTTGTCAATTCTTTAAATTGAATTTTCAACTTTCCAATTGAGAATTATGAGGGAAATTTTTGTTTTTAATGAATAAATTTTCTAAATCAAAATTTTTGTAGTTACTGTATATGTATCAAGAAAGCTATAACTTGGGTTTGTTTGGTTTTCTTTGGTTTTATATTTTGTTGTAATGCTTTGTTAATTTTTCTAACTTATCCAAAGTTTGGGAAACTTTATACCTCAATAGAACAGGGATATTTTAAATCACATAACTGCAGAAAAACTGGAGCAATATTGTTTTAAGAGTTTCTCTTTTTTATCCTTATTATTAGGCTGTTAATGTGTTAGGAAGAAACAACAACAAAAATACAAAAAAGAAACCAAATAGCTGTCAAATATAGGGTGTTTGCATATACTTGAAAATACCTGTGATCAGGAAGTCAAAAAGATACTTCAATTAAAATTTCAACACCAATAATTTGTCCTATCATTTCTATTCTACTTTTTCTCTCTCTTTCTCCTACCTTTTCTTCCATCTGCCTACCTATCCACTTACCTATCCATCATCTCTTCTATCACCATGTTGGAAGTCATTCATAAAAATAGATAGGACCCACCCATAAGGATAAAATACTCCTTTTATAGCACTATTTAAAGGATTCTAGAGCTTTATACATATTAGCTCATTAATTTTCACAACATCCTTTGAGGTGTGTAGGTGGAAATTATTTCTCATTTTATGGATGAATAATGTAAGGTACTGTAAACTTACCAAAGAGATGTACATAGGAATAAAATACAGGAAACTAAATGAGATACACTTTTGAAAAATATGACTAACAGCTTGTCCAACTTTATTCTAGAAGCCAATTTTATGTATTACAGCCTATTCAGAAGTTCTTGAAAGAGTGATAACATTAGAGCTGTTCCCTCAGTATTCTTGAATATGCTAATAAATGGGTAATCTCATCGAATATAATAAATGTTAACAAAAATAGCAATTGATAATGTAGATTGGGCACTTATACTGTGGCAGAAACTTCCTGCATTATCTAGTTTTACAGTGATAACCGTACAGCTCTGATTCTCTGTTACAGTGTAATAAATTATGCCCAAATTTTGCAGCTTAAAATAACAAACATTTATTATTTCACTTAACTTCTGAGTTCAGGAAACCAGGAGAGGCTTAGCTGGATGGTTCTACCTCAAAGTGTCTTACTAGGTTGCAGTAAAACTGTTAACTGGGGCTGCAGTTTCATCTGAAGGCTCAAATGGAGGAGGACCTATTTCTAAACTAACTCACTTTATTGGCATAATTCATTTCCTGGAAGGTTGTTTAACTGAGGGGCTCAGGTCCTTACTTGCTTTAGTTAGAGGCTTCCCTTGGTTCTTTGCATGTGGGCTTCCATATAGGCAGCACTACATTACACCTTTTTTACATCTTTACAAGGGATTTTACAGTTGAAACCTCAGTCTCATTTTGGACCAAGATTTGCTGGCATTTCTCTAAATTTGATCTTTTCACAGAAGCCTTTCTTAGTTTTATCATTTGTTACCATCCAAAGAGGCTGAGAATTTTCAAAATCATCAAATTCTGGCTCCATGATGCTCAGAGGTCTTTCTTTTAGTTTATCTCCCTGCTCTCACATTTTACTATAATCAACAAGAAGAGAGTAGGTGGCATCTTTAATATTCTGGCTGAAAATCTCCTTATCTAGTTCACCTAGTACGTTAGGTGCATTTTTCACTTTCCATATGTATTAGTTTGTTAGGGCTGCCATAACATATTACAGCCAATTGGGTGGCTTAAAAAGAAGAAATTTATTTTCTCACAATTCTGGAAGCTAGAAGTCTGAGATCAAGGTGTTAACAGGGTTGATTTTTTGTGTGGCCTCTTTCCTTCTGATCATCTTCTGATGATCCTTCCTTTCACATGATCCTTCCTTTGTGTCTCTCTGTCTCCTAATCTTCTCTTCTTATAAGGACACCAATCACGTTGGATTAAGACCCACCCATATGACCTCCTTTTACCTAAATTACCTCTTTAAAGGCCCTATCTCCAAATACAGTCACATTCTAATGTACTGCGGATTAGGACCTCAACATATGAATTTTTGGAAGACATAATTCACCCCATAAAATTCCGCCCTCTGCCTTCTCCTCAAAATTCATGCTCTTCCCCATCCAAAATACATTCACCCCATTCCAATAGCTCCAAGAGTTTTTATCCATTCTAGCACCAATTCTAAGTCCAAAATCTCATCTAAATAGCATCTAAATCAGGTATAGGTGAGATTAGGGGTATGATTCATCCTGAGGCAAAATTTCTCTCAAGCTGTGAACCTGTGAAATCAGATGAGTCATCTCTTTCTGAAATACAATGATGAAACAAACATAGGACACACATTCCCATTCCAACAGGGGAGAAATTGTAAAGAAGAAAGGGGCAATGTGTCTTAAGTCTGAAATCTAGCAAGACCAATTCCATTATATTTTAAAGCACAAGAATAATCCTCTTTCTCTGTCCTTTGTGCCCAATGGGGAGTCAGCCTTGTCTTCCATGTCCAACTGTCTGGTGGCCCCACACCCTCAACCATGGGCAGCTGTCCCTCCATCTTGGGCCTGGGCAATGGCTCTGAACCCTTAAGTACTAAGGAGAGCCCCATCTGCCTGGTCTGTGCCCTCAGGGCCAGTGGTGGCGGTGGAAGCCCTGCCACCCTCTATACCACCTTCAAGGTCATTCTCCTCTTTTATTGAAGGATAACATTTGTTTACAGCTGGGTAGCTCTATTAGCACATCCTAAAGAATCCTAGAAATCTGATATATTTCTTTCTTTCATTTCATCCTGTCTCTGTCCCCTTTAGCTCAAGTTGGCAATTGTTTCTGCCGAAGTAACCCCATCTCTATTTCTGGTTTCTGCTAAGATCACTGATTGGATCCATAAATCACATGCCCATTATCTCTTTAGCAAGCATTCTCTGGCCATGTCCTCAGTGTTTTCTCCAGAGCATGCTTTCTATTTTTGCCATATGGGTAGGCTGAGAATTTTCCAAATCTTCAAGTTTTGATTATCTTTTTGCTTGAAAATTTCTTCTTCAATTTGTCTCTTCTCACAGCAGCCAGGAGAAAGCAAACCACCACTTCAAGACTTTACCAAGAAATCTCTTCAGCTAAATATCCAACTTCATTACTTACAAGTTCTACTTTCCATAAAACACTAGAACATAATTTGGCCAAGTTCTTTGCCCCTTTATTAGCAAGGATTGTCTTTCTTCAAGTTTTCAAACATGTTCCTCATTTCCTTCTGAGACCTCACCAGAGTACCTTTGAAGTTCATATTTCTACCAACATTCTATTTATGATGATATATATATAACTCTAAGATGATAGAAGCTTTCTCTACAGCTCTCCCCTTTTCTTTCTGAGAATCACCTTTCACATCCATATTTCTACTAACAATCTCTTCAAGGTAATCTAGGCTTTTTATGACATGCATCTCAAAACTCTTCCCAGGTCCAAAGCCACTTCCACATTTTTAGGTATTTCTTACAGAAGCACTCTACTTCCTGATACCAAAATTGCTATTAGTTTGCTGGGGCTGCCATACAAAGTGCCATAGACTGGATGGCTTAAACAGAAGAAATTGATTTTCTCACTGTTCCAGAGGCTAGAAATGCAAGGTAAGTTGTTGCAGAATTGGTTTCTTCTAAGGTCTCTCTCCTTGGCTTGTAGAGAATTCAGTTCAAATAAGTCAGTTCCAAAGTCACAGAGTTTTGGAGTTCTTTGTTCTTATAGACTGCCTCACCTCAAGAAAAAAAAAATCTCTGAGCCACTACACAGGTAACTGGGTAGGGTGATAGCCTCTGGTCTTCTCAGCTTACCCCTATCTTCATAGAACTTCTGCCTTATTAGCAAGCTGATGTGAGGGAGATTGGGGCCACAGAATTTTCAACCTGTCATAGCTGGGGTATATTTACAGCCTATGAGTGGTTGGAGGAAGAAGGTACCCAACTTTTTATCACACTTACCAGTAATTTAACCCCTTAAGCTTTGAACTGGAAAAGATTAGAAATGCTTGCATCTTGCCTCTCCCCAGTATGAAACAGTGCATTCTTTGATTGGGAGTTCAGTACAAAGGGAGCCTCCTCTTCTTGGTCATACCCACCCAGAGTGAAGCTGTCTTCATGCTGAGCAGTGAGTGGTGTGGGAACAGGCAGAGAGGAGATCATTGCTAGAATGCCATAAACTCTAACTGGTCTTGCCAAATTTCAGTAGATTTTCTTCCGTAAGTGTTTCTTTATTTGCTCTATACCCTTACATCAGCTTCTAGAGACTTTAAATGGATGTTTCTTTATATTTTTTTTTATCAGTTATACTAGTTTCACTGGGAGGTTCCTCACACTCCCATCCCAGAAGTGAAACCACAGCTACGGTTCTTAACTGTTGAAACGGAAGCAAAACTTCTTCCCTCATGGCAGATATTTCCTTTCATATGAAAGAAGATGCTTTAGTGTAGCATTCCCTCCATTCCAGGAAGCAATGTGAATGGGAGCAGAAAATGTGCCTGTCACCCATGCCTTGTCTCTTCCTCTTGCGAGGAACATACTTGCAGAAAGTGCGTATTTCCTTCTGCACGCACATGCCACATATTTTTAAATGCCAACTCTGCTCAACTGAATTCGCTGCAACACTTCAAGATCCACAATTTTAAATTATTGGGTTATAAATTTGGAGAAATAGGAAAAATAAAATTTTAGGATAGAAAAATAATACTGACTGAAACTTCTGGCTCTCCTAGAGTTAGTGGATTTAAATTTTGGATGCACTTAAAGGATGCATCTTTGGATGATACAAAGCACAGATCTTAGCTGTGCTTATATTTTTGCGGTTGTTGTTTGGATTTAGTAGTTTACAGATAAATCGTGTAGCCTCTTGCCTTAGGTAATAATACAGGGCAGCATGGGCTAAGCAGAAGCACAGGCTCCAAGGTATTAGAAGGTCTTGGGATGTTGAAGCTCACGCTTAACCCTGAATTGTGTAGTTACAAATGAGTTCTACAAGCACTACAGAACAGAAGAGAGATTCCAGGTTCAAATTTTTTGGTAGCAAACATTGATTGGTAATGCAAAACAGAAAGAGTTATTCACAGATTTTGAATATACGGGAGAGAAAAGAAGGAATTCAAAGGGGATCTGATGCCCAAGGCTAAGACCATTCCACACTTCTAAGTCTGTGATATGGCAAAAATGTCATAAAAGCCACTGTCTGAGAGGAAAGAATAGGAAGAGATGCTTTCCCCCTTCTAGCTAAGGCAATCCGTCATGCCAAATCATGTTTTCCCTGTGGGGCTTCTTCCAGTTGAATCAAGGACAGTGGTCATGGATTCTAGATAACTGGTATAAACTCTGCAGCTTCCAGGTGAGAAACAAATCTCCCCTCACTTTCTCAGATAAAATTGATTTTTCCTTACCTAAGTTGTGTATCAACTTGTGCAGGGTACTAAAGAAATGTTTAAGAAAAAAGACAGAATTATGACTTAAAATGAATGGAAACTGTCAATATTTTCCTTAACTTGGTTATGATTTATGTACAGATACTCAATTCTTTCAGGAAATTTAAAATACTGTTGGCACAAATAATCCATAACCAAGCTATAAATGAAAATTTGGGTGAGTTTATTCTGAGCCAAAATGTGAGGACCACGGCCTGGGGTTTTCCTTCCATTCACAGTATTCTGACCACCTCAATGTATGTCTGCATACTCAGGACTCAGGACTCAGGTGCATCATGGGTACTACGTATGAACTTGCTTCGCCTACTGCCCAGATGGTTCTATCTCCAAATTTGGTTTTATTATCCATGTCTTAACACAGATGCCACCACCTCAGAGACCCCTTCCATTACTACCTTATCTAAATCGGTCCCTGTGGCCACACACTATCTGTTCTATTACATTGTTTTGTTTGCTTCACAATTCATCTATCTTAACTTTTTTGTTGACATCACCTGTTTCTATTGTTTGTCTCACCTCACTCGAATACATGCTTCATGATGCCAGGGATTTTTAATTTTTTTTTTTTTCTTAACTTTCATATGTGTGTTCTCAGCTTCTAGCAGAATTGAAATATCAGAAAATATTGTATACAATAAATATTTATTGAATTAATTAAAAAATAAATTAAAGGTTGAATGAAGTTAACAAAGTATTTTTACACATATGGGAAAGTAGGCTCTGTTATTATCATTATTTTTCACCAGTTAAAAAATAATACTTAGAAAGATTGAATAAATTTCCAGGCACCACACTAGGCCCTGAGATACACAATAATAGTGAGTAAGATAAACCTAATGTCTTCAAGTACTTACATTCTAGTGGAAAGTACAGATAAATAATCAGATTCTGGTGGTCCAGGGAGACATGCTCTATGACAGAATTATGCACAAAATGCTTTTCAAACCCCTAGGAACATTCCTAAAGCCAGCTCAGAAATTTAGACATGGATCTAAACTTGGTTCTAAACATCATTTCAGAGGACGTTACATCAGAGCTGAATCAGGAGAAATGATAGGTAACACATAGGGAAGTCTGGGGACCAGAGAGAGAGAAATGAGCAAGGACTGGGAGGAAGAGTGTGAGGAATTTGGGATAATGTGAGTAGCTGAACATGGCCCAGAGTGTAAGAGGCCAGAAAGAGAGAGGAGTTAGGGAAGTATGAAGTATAAAGGTACTTGAATGTGGTACCAAGGAATTCGGCCTTTGTTTATTGTTTACTTATGGGCTTTTAAATTATTAATTTATAAACATATAATTATGTATTTGTTTTTATATATTTATTTATAATTTTATTTATTTTTATAGTAATGGTCAACTCAATCATTAAATCAATGAATTAGAAATTTATAAAAGGCTTTATTATCATACCTGCAATGTGATTATGTGGCTAATTGAATTAATATGGACTAAAAATTTTATCCCCAAATTATGTGCATATGTGTGCATTTACGAATATGTATAAATGTATACATATATACGAATACATATGATTATGATTATATATGTGTGTGTTTATCTCTGAGAAGAAAAGAAAATAAAAATCTAGGACTAAGTGAAGAGAATTAAACAATAGAGGAACAGTGTAAAATACTAATCCTAAGCTTGTCACAATAATATTTTCACTATATTCAGAAAAACGTCAAGAATTCATTAAAACAGTTAAAATGACATTCATTATTTATTTTGGGGGCATCAAAAATGTTATATAATTCCAAATTAAACTGTGTGAACCATTTCCAGCAATAAAATTTTAACTTAGAGCCTAATGAATACGTAACATAACTACTGTCGGTCTAAGAAGGAAAAAGAGAATGATACAGTATTCAATCACAGTGTAACACATAGGACTACTAAAGAATATCAGACTAAAGACTCTATCTTCTTATGAAATAATCATAATTTCAGTTTATATTGGCATCACAAGACAAAAAAAAGAGAAGTTTGAAAACTGAATCATATACATTAAAATTTATCAACATTAACATTTTACAGTTTAATATTTATTATTACCAAGGCTAATGGTTTATAGATACCATTGGTTAAACAGAAGAAAAGAGAGAGAAAGAATAGCACAGCCTGAAGATAGTCATAAAATTAGTAAAAATAAAATAATCAAATAAAATAAAATTCATAATTTTAGTGGAACTTTATAACTTAATTTTTATAACAATTTTTAATGGTGACTGTAATGCGTAAGAAGTTAGTCAACATCACATTAGGAAAGAAAATTATGACTTCACATATTTTCTCTGATATATCGATCTTTCAATAAAACGGTATATTTTCGAAGGCTCTAAGGCAATGCTTCTTAACCAATTTTGTTTTAGAGTTATCTTGGGGGTTTTGAGAAATACGCAGACTGAGCTGCACCTTAACCTAGTGAACCCAGTTACCCTAGGTGATTATCTTCATGTTTAATACTAAAAAAATCCCACCAGTTTTCTTTTAGTTAGGGCTGAGTGAGAACTAACTGTTCTAAGGATTTCATTTCTTATTTTCAAGAGAAAGTACAAAAATATCTAGTGAAGAAACTGATTCTATAATTTTTTTAAAAATATCTGAATGAGGAGCCAGCCCCCTGGTATGGTGGTGAAGTTCTGTGTACTCCACTTCAGCAGCCCAGGTTCAAGGGTTTGGATCCTTGCATGGACATACACCACTCATCAGCCATGCTAAGGCAGTGACCTACATACAAAATGGAGGAAGATTGGCACAGACGTCAGTTCAGGGCTAATCTTCCTCAAGCAAAAAAATATATTTCTGAATGATTGATGTTGTTGATGATATTGACAGTATGGATGGTTAAAATGTTAGCATTTTTTTGCCTTTGTGTGCTTATACAACTCCTTGAAATATATCTAAATTTCCATTTACATAATCATTTAAATAATTATTATAATGACTCCAAATTAAGGTAATTTAAATTGAAGAAAAAAATAATTTCAATTAGATTAATTTAATCAAACTGTCTACATCCAGATCATCATTTACAGTTGTGCCATTACCCTTTTCCATCAATTACAGAAATAATTCACGGTAGTCTTTGCTGAACTCCAAAACCTTTCTTGACACAGTGCATTATGCAATTATTAGAAATATATTGGCATTAAGACCTGAGATGAAAGCTATACGCCATCCTACTTCTATAGTTTTCATCTTCACCAACAGAATGAATTGTGGTGGTTGTATGTTAGTCTCTGAACTAAGGTGTCACAGAAATGTACAATGAAATAATGGCTGCTATAACTCTTTACTAGGTTATCTTTAAATGTTTTACATTCATTTTTTCAACTCATCTTCATAGCAACACGGCAAGCCATGTATTATCATCATCGTTTTAGAGGTAGTAAAACTGAAGCTCAGAGGTGTAAAATAAACAGCTCAAGGTCATTCAGTTAGTAAGTGGCAGAGACATGATTCAAACCAAAGTCTTTACTTCAACTCAGTGATATCCTTCATACAGTTCTAACTTTGTGACACAATATAGATTACAACATATGGGATGAGCATTTTTAAAGATGATGGTGAAGCAAATCTCCAAGAATCACTGAATGTTACGCAAAATGTAATTCTACAAAAATGTGCTCCTTAAATAGGAAGAGATAGAGCATTTCAAACACCTGAGATAGATTGACAGCTTGTCAGTTACTATCACAAGATATCACACTCCTCTCTACAGAATTTATAAAAATGGTTTTTCATTGGCTGTGGGGAGCAGAATCATAGAGTTCTGGCCTTGTCTTTGCCACACGAGTTGCCTATAAACTGATGGATTGATTTTAATTTGACCTTGGCAGCTTTTGTTACCCTCTGAGGTATTAGTCTTGCTCTGTTCCAGACCTTTTCCTTGAACTCTGCTTTTAGCCACTACCCTTCTTTTAAAGAAGATTTGTCCCTGGGGCCCTCGGCAGGCTGTCAGTCATAACTTTGTTGGCTATGACCAATATGCTGCGTCAAATCCTTTAGTAATTTTTCCAGTTCTATTTTTTAAAGAAAAGGTATGTTAGTTGTCTAAAAGAATAATCTTTAAGGATTTAATTTGATCAAACGAGCTTACTGATTGCAAATAATACTTTTAATGCTTCAAATAATAACTATATTATGTTATAGTGATTTTATATAGGAAAACTAGATTTTTGGAAATGGGATTCCACATTCTGCAAAATTCACCTAAGTATCGTTACATGTACATGTCAGAAAAGGATAAGAATTTCAGAAATATTAACTATAATCAAACAAACCAATTGTCAATGAATTAGGAGAGATATTCTCAATTTCATGAAGTCTGATGCCACAATATGTTTGATCATTCTCACTATCATTTCTATTAACAATAGCATCTTATATGTATCTATATGCTAAATTTGATCAATATAATAAAGTTCCTGTTTTATTTTTCTTTCAGATATTTCTTCTGCTGTATCTCTTTCTTATTCTTTCACTCGCCTTCTGATTTCAACAAACTCCATTCACCTTCATAATCCAATCAAAATGATTGCTCTAAATAGCTAAACCAAGAAAAAAATGGAGGTTTGAATTTTTCAATAGGTAATATATATACTATGACATTTTGGCTGGTGTTCTGACACTGAGTATTATTATGTATATTGGGAATATTTAAGGTTAAAATAATTCAAAATTTTTTTATTTCTTGTAATTATTTCAAGGTGTTGTAGTTTTGGTATTATTTGATAACATTTTATTACATAAACAATGCCTTTAAACAATGACTGGACTCAAAATTATAAAGTGAATGTTGAATTAATCTTAGATGATGAATGGAAACAATTAATTGTATAACTGTAGCAGATGTTTCACTCTTTATATATCAAAAAATTTTAAAAATTGCCGTAGATTAGTTTTCCTATTAATGTCTAGCAATTCAGAAAAAATTAACTCTCCATTTTACTTTATTCATAAGTACATAGCCCCAGTCAAATTCTAGGAAGTGCAATGACACTGACAAGTACGTGTCTCCAATAAATTAATAATTAGTATTAGAAATTATGCAGATGTAGTAATTTTTTCCACAATCCAGTATTAATATAGTACATGTTAACCATTCATAAAATAGGAGAGATTGAAGTAATATTAGAAACAGTATGATCTACACTCCCACATTTGGCAGATTTACTTTTATACATACTATATTTGTTTCACCATCCTATTGAAAGTTAGCATTGAAATCAAAAATCTTTTCAATATTTTATATCAAAGAAAGACATCACAATATTTCTCTTTATGGCTGTGTGTATATGCACAGCTAGGAAACCTGAAGGCTCATATATCTATTCCTAGTGAATCAGACTTGAATTTCTAGCATGTCTTGACACTTCACACGATGAAATAGTAAGTTCATCTTTAGAAAAGAATATAACATTAAAAAGAGAGAGAGATTATTGGAAACAGTTGAGTATAGAAAATAGATTTTCTATCGTAAAGATCTTGACAATAAATGTTGAAGCAGTAGAAATCATAAATAACATAAAAAATGGTTTTTATGATACACATTCTGAGAATTTTTATAGAGCTCAACTGGATTATAACAAGATAACAATAAAACTCTCCCTAAGATACTATATATGTTGTAACTTTTATTTCGTGTGAATAGTGAAATGACTTTCTTTGTCTTTCTCTGTCTCTACACACACACACATATGCAAGCACATTTTTGCAACACAGGCTTATACTTTACCTATTCTTTTTCCACATTTTGCCAACTTAAAAACATTTTAATGTAATGCTCCATCTTTAAGAGAGAGAAGATCATAATGAGAGTACCAGACCACTTCATTGCCCTTAACTTTAGATGATGACAGACATTGCAAAGCATTTCAATTACATGAAATTATAAAGCTGCATATGTTCAAATGCCTAAGCTGTAGGACTTAAAAAATAAAGAATACAAAATAACGCAAAAATAGAAATCTATTTTAGTAAATTACTATTGCTTTTACAAACTATAGGAAATACCTATTCTCGATCAAAAATCATTTTCCTTTTAATTTCTGGAATTCTTTTGAGATAATTATATCTCTTAGTTCATGACTTAGGTCAAGAAATCTAGAGATATATTTATACCATTAAACATTAGGCTGTAGTGATGCATATTTGCTATTTGAGTTTATTTGTATAAAAACAGAAACATAATTCTCCAGAGTGAATGAGATATGGAATATAAAAATGTCTATTTCATTTAAATGGTTTCATGTAAACATGACATTCTTACTTGAAATTACGTTAAAGCTTTCAAATTAGAATCATTTAAATAAGAAGTAAAGATTCTCACACTTTTCAAGGATTTTTAAACATTCAAGAAATATTCCTTAATCGCCTACATTTTACAAGCCATCGTTCTAGACTTTGGCTACATAGAAGTGAACAAAACAATATTCCTTTCCTGCCAGAGGTTCTATTGTAGAGAGGGGCAGGTACCAAGTAAAAACATTAAAAAAAATTAAAAAGATAAATAAGACAATGTGATAAGGCAAGTGGCAATGCATGAATGATGGCAAATAAATGT
This sequence comes from Equus caballus, assembly GCF_041296265.1. Lineage (NCBI taxonomy): Eukaryota > Metazoa > Chordata > Mammalia > Perissodactyla > Equidae > Equus > Equus caballus. Next base: position 97,916,908 of record NC_091686.1, read on the forward strand.
GGAAGAGAACATAAACAGAGGGAATGCTATTTTATATGGCTTGGGCCAAGAAGGCCTCTTGGATAATGTGACATTTAAATGCAGACAGAAGGAAGTAAAGGAGCCAACCATGTGACTTTCTGGAAGAAGCATGTTTTAGACCACAAAGAGAACTCGCACAAATGTTCTGAGGGCAGTTGAGGCACGCTTGGAGCCTGGGATCCATATTGAGGAGACCAGTGTGGTTGGGACAAGGGGAGGAGCGATCACAGATGACCTCAGAAATAGAGCAGGGGACAGGAGCAGTATAGATTTTACTCTGAATAAGAGGCCATACAGAGTTTGGAGCAGTAGGGTTCCACTGACTCGGGTTTTTAAAGGATCATCATGGTTTCTGCAAAGAAGAAAACCTGCAAGTGTGGAAGCAAGACAAGACTATTTTTCTTGAGTTCAGGTAGGGATTATGGTGGCTCTAACTAGACTAGGGGCAGTGGAAATTTTGAGAATAAATGTTTGTATTCTGCATCTATTTTAATGGTAGTGCTGAAAGGATTTGCTAATGGGTTGGAATAAGTAGTGTGAGAGAGAGAAAGTAGTCAGCAATGACTTCGAGGTCAAAATAACCTAAACATTATCTTCCCTCCTCCAAGCAAGTTGATATTAATGTTGAGAATTACTTATCCTGACATGTTGAGATTTACTGATGCATGGGCTGTTATATTTTTCAAAGGCCATTAATATCAGAGAGACAGTTCAGTAGTTACAATTCATAAACTAATAGAAGCAGGTGACAATCTTTTTTTTTTTTTTTCACTATTTCAGCATTTGTGTTGAAATTTTTAATATCAGTCAATCTGATTTTAGAAAACACAAATGGCCTCTGGAAACATCCCTTTATTATTTAGATGATAACCGTTCTTGAACAACATTTTCTTTTTCATTTTAAATGAATCTAATAAGAGAGAAAAAGATAGAATATTCATTTCAAGTAAAATAGTTTGTTCATATAAAAGACAGCAGTAAACTGGACATTAGACTAATTTACAAATAATTGCATAGATTCTGATGTTTGTATTTAAGTATTTCATGCATCATTTTCATAAATACTATATTTACTGAGTGTCTACTATGTGAAAAGCTCTGTGATTAGTGGTGCATCTCCGGGGGAGAGGACAAAGAGAAATAACATCTACCCTGGGGATTTAGACATTACGTAGCTATGTAGAATAAAAGATGTAGAGATATTTTAATAAAATAAAATAATATAATATGATAATATAATATTTTATAAATATTTATCAACAAATATAATTGTAAAATTAGCTAAATGATAAGAATAGTACATAATTCATTCAAAGCAGGGCCTCTTTTTTCCCGCTGCCATTTCCTCAGAGGTTAAAAGATTACTGGATACTCTCAATCTTTCAATAGTTATTTATGTAATTAATTATTGATGACATAAAAGCATAAAATGGGAGCTTTTTAAAAAAGTTATTTTATTGAGATCGTATTGGCTTGTAACATTGTGTAAATTTCAGGTGTATATTATTATATCTGTTTCTGTATAGACTGCATGGTGTTCAGCACTAATAGTGTAATTTTTATCCATCACTATATATGTGCCCCTTTACCCCTTTCACCCTTCCCCCACCCCCTTCTCTTCGGATAACCACTAATCTATTCCCCTTATCTATGTGTTTGTTTATCTTCTGCATATGAGTGAAATCATATGGTGTTTTCCTATCTCTGTCTGGTTTGTTTCACTTAGCATAATACCCTCAAGGTCCATGTAGTCTTGGAAGGCTTTCATGACTCATCAGACAGGACCAAATTAAAAAATTCTGCCCAGAGCCTTGACTTTACAGAACATGCCTCCCTGTTAAGGTAGTCAAGTGACAATACAATATTGAGCACATTTTATTTCGAAGATTTATGGAGAATAATAAAAATGAATAGGAGGAGGAGTATGATGTATTCTTTGACCTTAAGAAATTATAATCTAACTGAGGAAGCCTCAAACAGCAGGGGTAACTTGGTGCATAGTATTCTAGTTTCCATGTAGCAAACCTTCAACCACAGCATCCATTTAACTATGGCTTTATTTATTGCTTATATAACTTCCTCTTTCTCATGACTGAGCAGTCCAGGGAATGATTAAGCAAAACTTCTCATTGAAAATTTAATATTAAATGACCCTTGAAAGAGAGGGAAGCGACAAACGAATTCCAGGGAAAAGCATAAACAGACATATAGAAGTAAGAATGTGAAGATATACCTGGGAGACAGTGAGAAATTCAGCCTGAGGGAAGTCAAACATCTCTTGAAATCCGTGAGAAATAAGAATAGAAGGGTCATTCAGGCTACACTTCAGAGAACTTTTAATGTCTAACAAAGGAGGTTAGGCCTTGAATCATAAGCAAGGGTCACAAACTGAAGGGTTTAAAAAAGTGAGAGATGTGATCAAGGTTGCGTTTCTCAAAGTGAGACTGATCGATGTTGGATGGTTTTGATTGATTATAAAGGCAGATCCTCAGATGCTATAATGGCAGGACCCCATTGCTCCAATCCAGTAGCCACTTCATAAAGACCTGAGTGAGCATAGAGGGGGAATAAACAAGAAATTATGATGGCTTAAATTGCAGAGAAAAAATCTGCAAGTGTTAAAGAAGACGTAGAGGTTTAAGAGTGTTGATTGGAAATACTGGATATATATATCAATAAAAATACCAAATAAACATGAGTAAAAATAAGACAATGAAGACTTCTCTGTGTGTTGTGTCATCTCTCCACAGAGTGAAGATGAAAATATAATTAGCTTCAAAAACATTTAAGAGAAGATATTTCTAAATGGTTAGATGTATTAATGACAGCTCTGCCCAACAATTAAATGATACCATGGGGCAATAACCGAGCAGTCTTAGGTAGTAATTAACTTAGTTTGAGAATAGGCGGCATTGGCCAAGAACCAAAATGTTGAAAGTCAGAGTAATGGAATAAGCACATAAATCCAGGTAGTGAGGAACAGGTCAAGGACTGACCTCAATTAGCTACAAGGCATCCACAATGTAATGGAGTCTACCACGGAATAAGGTGAATACTTGCAAGGTGTTAAAAGGTGTGCAAATTTTATGCTGAAGGAAAAAAGGAGAAGCTACAGTGGCAAAAAAATAAAATAAAATTTGATTTTTAGGCTTTTCATGAAGTCTCTTTGATTATTTTATAGTTACACCAAAAATATAAAATAACAAAATAGACACTGCTTGATATCTTTGACTGGCTGTGTTAAATAACTCAAAGGAAATGTTGTGTGGCTTCATAACAAGTTGTTGCTGTACTACTTTTAATCTTCACTTCTCAAAAACACATCCAACACTTTCCGCTTCCTTGTGAAGCTTGGTCAGTTGTCCATTTATATAAGAACAGCGGTTAGGGTCCTCTACTATCAAAAAGGAATGTGAACCTCACCAAATTTTTATCTGATTTCTAAAATGGGCAGTTTCTATCTAGAAGAGCTTACTCTAGCCTTTGTCAGAGTTTACTGTGTTGTATCTTCCTTAGCAAAAATATAGTACTACAATTTTGAAATGTAATGATGAGATTTTGAGGGATGTGTGATGGGGAAAGAGGAATATGAGGTAAGTTTGATGAGGCAGGCTGGGGTCAGATCATGCAAAAACTTGGAAGACAAAGTATTTAGGGTGTTATTTTACAGGTAATTGTATACCATTTTTAGATTTCTAAAGTGATGGAAGAATAAAATGATTTGCATTTCAAATTTATTCTTGTTGCTAAAAACTCTCTTGGTCTGATAAAACGATACTGTCTTCTAAACCAAGTAAAACTGTCTATGTATTTCCTTTAAGGCAATTAAGCATAGTTCAACATGGTTTGATATGACTCTTGTTCTAGTTTTAGATTCATAACACATTAGTTGCAAGGATATTTACTTGCACTTCATAATTGCTCAATAAATGCATTGTTGCATGACTTGAAGAGTGATTAAATGAAAGAGCGATGGCCAATACTATTTTCTCACGCATTTTGTTGGATCAAAGTTGAAGATTATAATTACTGATTTTTTAATTTGATATTCTCAAAAATCTGGTGAAGATTAAAACTGCTACCATAAATTATTATTTGAAATATATTTGATTTCTAAAACAGCACTGCTAGGAAGGAAGAGTAAATTTTACTGCCCCCAGTTTATGGTTTAGGTAATTAAATCTCCTTGGAAAAGTTCCTTGACAGTGTCTGAGGCTAAAATCTGGACAGGCTGAACCACATAGAGCAATTCTTCACTTCCAATTTTGCTATTATCCACTGAACCATGATTATCCCATGCAATGGAAACACTGAACTGGGCAATACTCTTAAATTTGACTTATTCTGAAAGACGTTTACTTAGCCTGTAAATCCCCGAATATAAAGGGGAAGTTGAGTAACAGCCTGGAAGATTCGGAATTGCCTGACAGTTCTGGGGTTGACAATGATGTAGTTGGCTTTCAGCAGACATTTTTAAGTGTTACTTCACCGAACAAGACAATATATGATAATGCCGTTCCTCTGACCCTAACTGCCTTCCTGCCATGGGCTTAAATTATCCAGGATTTTTGTCAAAATAGTGCAAATCTTTAGGGTATAAGAGCTAAAAGGAATATCCTTAAAAAATATGATAATTTTAGGAAAGTTGATTAAGAAAAATCCCATGTTTTCGACCTCCCGACTTAAATAGAAGAACTGAAGTGTTTTGGGATATCTTTGTTCTAATGTGAATAAAGAAATCAACTTAACATCTAATTTTTAACCAGTGAATGATCTTACCAGTCTAAATCCTGTTCAACATGTCATTTTAATGCCAAAGTTCAGCTTAAGTGTAACGTAGCTATATCTTAGCACTGGCGATCTAAAATTTACCTTTCAATCACCAGAGTTTATTGGATTTAGGCAATGGCCTATAGTTTTTCATGTGCAATTATAAGATAGTACAGAAGCAAGGCTTTATATTGGTGAGGAAGGCCTAAAATTCTGTTTTTTAATTTTGAAGATTATTACTATGGTGGTAATCTCTCTCTTTCTCTCTGTCTCTCTCTGGCTCCCTCTTCCTTTCTGTGTCTCTCTCTCTAATTCATTTTCCTTGTTAATTGTGAGATACCTCCAGATAAGTATTCCTTCTAGGAGTACATTTGCAAATATAACTTATTTATTGTATAAAGAAACACATTTTCAAAGAAATATATAATAGTATTGTAATAGATAATTTAAGACTAAGCATATATAACATTTTTCTTAATTTAAGATGGGAGACATTTGCAAAATTAGACTTCAAACATTCAGAGTTTACAAACTCAAAGTAACAGCCCTCATCCAAAACGAAACTCATTTTTTGATTTAAGATTCTTGCTATGAGTTTGTCTGTCTATTGAAGTATCACGTGTATTTGACCTGATGATCTAATTATTTGATGCATATGTGCACATTTTAAAACAGCTGCTTCAGTTTGGATTTGCCTTGTGTACAGTTCTTTGTATGTGGGTGGGAGCCACACAGCACATCCTGTTTTGTTGCTGCAGTATAATTTCTCTAGTTACTTGCTGCTGCAAATTGACGTCTTAAGCAGTGCAGTTAGTATTGAGATTCTGATGATGTTAATGTTAGTAATCAGGTCCTAATATTAGTCACCCACCTCCTCCACGTCTTGAACACTATTACTATTTATTGGGATATATTTTGATTCTATTTTAGACTATATGGGTCCTACGTATGCTATGGAATTTTTAGAGTGCGGATTAACCTAATAGTGGATAATTGTTAAAAAAAACTTTCATTCTTTTTGTTAGTGTTTAAAATAAAGCAATCATTTAAGACTTTAAATATAGTACATTGAAACTAGTAGAGGTCTATGTATAGTCATGAAAATTTACCTTGATTTTACACGTAGTTTGTGGAAAAAATCAGAATTAAGCTAATTTGTGCCTACCTCAAAATATTTCAACTCTCAACTCAGTTTAAAAGGTACAATTAATGTTTCATTGTTGTTTCTTGTTAATTTAAGTGATTATATACCTGTCTTTTATTGAGATTCAGTTCAAACGAGCTCAAATTTCAAACTGAAACTCCTTTAGAAAAATCCCACTTGATTTTTTTTTTGCTGAGGAAGATTTGCCCTGAGAAAACATCCATGCTAGTCTTCCTCTATTTTTTAGTATGTGGGTTGCCAGCACAGCATGGCTGCTAACAAAGCAGTGTAGGTCTACACTGGGCAACCAAACATAGACCACCAAAATGGAGTGCACCAAACTTAACCACTAGGCCACCAGAGCTGGCCCCTAACCCCAACCGCTTGATTTTAATCTTAAACTCTGTAGTCAGTATTTCCCAGATTTACAAAACCAGTATTATTCCTTGATTATCTTCAGTAAAAATGAAAATCTCCCATAACATGTAATAACAGAGAAAGATAAACTTACTTTATTTAGATTCCTTATTTTTCTTTAACTAATTTGAAAAAATTTTTCTTAATCCTATCATACCTTTGTAAACCTAAATACATGCATTCACTATAAAGGGGGATATATATACAGAGAGAGATATTATATATATATTATAATTAAGATTTTAACTTTATTAGCTTATAAACAAATTTGTATGATAAATATGTAAATACAAAAACAGCGTGCTTATATAGGGCATGTCCTTAAAGCATGTCATTCTTTTTTGTGATTTCATCAAACCATCAATTGAGTACCCAAAATGTTAGGCTTTTACAAAAATAATTGTCATATAGAGCTTCTGTGTGATTTGTAATGTTACCTTATATTTATATTGTATTTTATGTATACAAGATGTCTAACTATGTTAACCAATATTCTGTACTCCATGTACCTAAAATGCATTACCCAGTTAAGTCACCCTACTAGACCTAGTGATGATTACTAAATAAAAATAGCTTGAGCATTGATTGGAAGTAGGAAAAACCCTCCTTTTGCTGCCATTGCACAACCTGCCACATTCTCTGACTCTCACCTACCAAGATTTAATTTATTACTATAAAGATATCTATTTATGCTTTCCCACTTAAAATACAACATATGTAACATTTATTTTGAATGTACTTAACAGAATACTTTCATCTAATGCTACTCATGGGCAAAAGTACTTAGGATGCTGTTGATAGGGGGTAAAGAGCAAACGGTGAACAAGGGTGCTGGAAGTTTTCAGAAAGAGGAAGAGAAAACAGAAGCCAGCAGGATAGGGAGGAAGAAAGTGGATTACATACTGTCCACTTTGCAGACCACGGGCCTCTTCAATAAAATGTAATCTCCTTAGTTTGATACGAACAGCCCTTGATAATAATCTCCCATCTAACCTTTAAGCCATATGTCTTTCAACTTTATTTCTGTACCCAACATACATTTAATTGCAAGTCAATACTATTCTTGGGATTCCCATGCCTTTTAATGCATCCTTGACATTTCCAAAGGCCCTCCCTTCAGTCTGTTATATTCTTTCCCTCTCCGGCTAGTGAATTTCCATTCATTCTTTAAGATCCAACTCAAAGGCCGACTCTGACAGGTTTCTGTACTCCTCCAAGCAGAGTTACTTGCTCCTCCCTCTGACCTATCTTAATACAATTTATGGAATATAATAAAGCACTTAATCTCGCTGAATTGTGGCTACTGCCTTGCTGTTTTACAAAGCAAAATAAGGGCAATTTGGGGAGTGTGAAATCTAACTGGAATAACAACCACAAGACAAAAACCCTGGGCACTGTTCGATTTTACTTTTAACCAGTCAGAGACAAAGTGTATTTGTAAAAAAAAGAAAAAAAGTATATATAAGATTTGATAATACTTCTGATATTAATTTTTTATTTTAGGACTTTTTTGTTTTACATTTTGATGAAAAGAGGATTGCATACAAATTGCATTCCTTGTGACTCCTTCTTCTGATGCTGTAACAGCATGCTATCTGGCTAGCTAAAGTGTTTAAGAGTGCAGAAAAAATTTCAAAAAAGGAGTCTGAAATTTAGCTTCGCAAACAACTGTGTGGCTTGGAATGTTACATAAAATGCATTATAATTTTGTATTGAGTTTGGGGTGAAGGAATGAAAAGGTTTGGAGACTTGGAGACCATATGTTGATATTCTTTTGATATGTTAAGAAATATGCCAGTTTTGTTTACTGTTTCTTCTTAAATGTTTTTAGAGGTTGCCCTATGCACTAGTTGATAAAAGCCTGCAATGTTGTTGTTTAAGAGCTGTTGATTGCTGGCAGCAAAGAATTCCAACTGTGCTGGCACCCAAGACAGCATCTCCACATTTTCTTCCAGGATCATCACCTTTGTTCTAAATAGCTCCCTTATACTGTGAACAGAAGTCATATGTTTTAGATTTTCTGCCTTGGCACCCAAGAAATCAGTATGATTGAGTAAACATATTAAGCTTCCCTTGCATTTCCAGCCTGAACAGATGTTAAGTACAAGCTGATCCACCTACATTCAACCCGAGAGACTCTACATCCACAGACTGTTTCATTTTCCCTTTTCAATTTATACAGAAGCATAGATTCTTGCTGGCATGTATAAATGTGCCATTTAAGGCAATCAAAAATGGCTCCACGTCTCACTTGATTTCCACAATTGTTGCTGTAACGATGGACTGCTGAGGAGAGAAACGTAATTTTCCTGGCAGACCATTCCACGTTGAAGCAACATATTCGTGGAGAGCCAATATCCAGTAATTACAACACAATTCCTCACAATTTCACAATACGCTAACAGTATGAATTCTCACAATGTAAAGCTGATTTTCCTTTAAGCAAATAAAACATGAAAAGAGAGCTGGAAGCAATGGGCAATCTAGATCATTAGATGATTGATGTAAAATTAAAGAACATTTAGACTGGAATAGATTGCAAACATCAGGGAGCTCAGAAAACTCGTAAGCTCTGTATTTTGAGGAAATATTTTGTTGATGCTCTTGCAGCTCTTGGCAGCAACCCACCAATTAAAAAAAAAAGTTCAAAATAACATACCTACTACTTACTTCCAGTTATTATAGTGGTTCCCCCTTATCCGCAGTTTCACTTTCTGAGGTTTCAGTTACCTGTGATCAACTGCTGTCTGAAAATATTAAATGGAAAATTCCAGAAATAAGCAATTCATACGTTTTAAATTGTGCAGTGTTCTGAGTGCCATGATGAAATCTTGCGCTGACCTGTTTCATCCTGACTGGGACGTGAATCATTCCTTTGTCCTGCATATCCACACTATACGCAACCACCCATTAGTTACTTAGTAGCCATCTTGGTTGTCAGATTCGCTGTCCTGGTATCCGATTGCTTCTGTTCAAGTAACCCTTACTTTTACTTACTAATAGCCCAAAGCACAAGAGTAGCAAGGCTGACAATTTGGATATGCCAGAGAGGTTATAAAGTGCTTCCTTTAAGTGAGAAGGTGAAAGTTCTCGACTTAACAAGGAAAGAAAAAATTGTATGCCGAGGTTGTTAAGATCTATGGTAACTTTCTACAGTATATTGTTATAATTGTTCTATTTTATTATTAGTTATTATTGTTAGTCTCTTATTGTGCCTAACTGATAACGTAAACTTTATCATAGGTACGTATGTATAGGAAAAAACACAGTATATCTATATATCTACTATCTGCAGTTTCAGCATCCACAGGGAGTCTGCAGACATATCCCCCACAGATAAGGGGGGACAACTGTGTTTGCAATTATTCTGCATCACACAGCTTTTCCCCTAAAGTTTTCAGTTTGTCCCCCAGAACAGATTTTTTGGTTCTAATCCCATGCCTTCATTCATAGTATTGAACTCACCTACTAGACAAAGAATCGGAACCAAGTAATCACAAGACGAGAATTTGGTATTTATGTTTAATATCTGATTGTTACAAGAATTGTCTCATGAAATGCGTTATAGCATTTGAAAGATAGCTCCCATGAATAAGTGAAAATATTCAAAAGTGATACCAAGTCTATACCATTGTAAGTTATAATGTCTTCTATTTCTAAATATTAATATTTTCTTTTAATGATAATGAAAACTAGCATTTCTTGAGCACTTAAATCTACATAAACACTATGCTCAGCTTTCTGGCTATCACAACAATCTACGGTGTAAATACTGTAGCCTACATTCTCTCGGAAGCACAGATAGTCTTCAAATTCTATGTTCTTCATAACGAGGGAAGGTCAAAGAAGGGAAGAGAAAGGGATATCAGAGTAAAAGTGAGAATAACGCATATGATAAATTATATAATAAAGCTGCACATAGCTCATGGCAATATAGCAGCATACACAAGGGACTGCTGGACAAGAAGAGCCTTTCCGTTTAAGTGGAAGTAAAACAAAACATTGTCTGAATTTTTAAAAGGGTATGCATCTGTTAGCCCAAAAATGGGAAATCTGAGCTGATGGAAAAATATAACTTGTAGAAATTCTCCAGGTTATGAAGCAAAATATATTCCACTTCAAGGAATATGAGAAAAATAGAACCAGAAAAAAAGTTATAAAATTATTTCCATTGGGGAGATTTGCTGATTTATGAACCAATAAGGAAGTGTTAGCAAATATTGGGAACTTTCAAATATATATATATATGTGTATGTATGGACAAGATATTGAAAACTCAGAGATCCTGAGTACTTAATTTCCTTTGTGCATTGCCTATTACCACATCATGCAAAGAAATCACTCAATGACAACAAGAATTGAGATGATACTTGTAATGGTGATGGTATTAGGAAGAAACATAGAGCCTTGCATTAGGAGCCAGGAGACCAGAAATTACTGGTTCTTTCACCAAATAACTAACTAGTGCAACATTTCTCTTAATTATTCACTCATATGTAGCATTCCAAAAATTCATATTATTTTTATTGTTTCAAAAGATTGAATTGAGGTAATGGTCTTTTCAGGTGTTAGACTTATATACTAAAATAGTGGCTCTAGTCTATGACTAATGAGGTGGGCATTGCATATTGAAGAGTATGGCAGATCAAAGGGAGAGGCTTGTGGGTGGTTAAAAAAGAAAAAAAGAAGAGGCCCACGGTGTGAAGGCACAAAGAGTAAGAGAATAATTTTACTTGGGTGATAGATGGGGGGAAGGCTACTAACACTTGTCAAATATAATCAATACTTCTCTGTTGTCCCAGACTTCTTACAATTAGGCAGGGCTATGAAACAAGTTGTAGCCAAAGGACTGGGAGCAGAAATGATGTATGGCCCTTTGGGCCAGTGCAAAACCCTCCAGCCTTCATTTTCTCTACCAGGCAGATCATGAGGTTTTGTGTTGAGATGACGCAGCTATAAAGCAAAGCAGCCTCAATTGCTGAAGCATTGCATGGCAGTCTGATATCCTGGAGAATGTGGACCCTCAGTGATTTTGTGAAAGTAAGAAATAAATGTTTGATGTTTTGAGCCACTGCAATGTTAGAGTCAATTAGTACAATGTGAAGCCTATCTTATCTTGATTAATACAGTTTATCATAAAATAAGAGAAAGAGGAAAATGAAATAGTCCTTGCACCATAGTAAATGGCTGTGAAGCAGAACATTGTAACATTCCATCCTGTATATTAGTGAGAATTTGCTATATTTGCCCATGTTTAGAGCCATAGTAGTGTATTTACACGAATTCAGTTGGGTTAACCAGTACATATTCATTTTCTTTAGGTCTATTTAATTTAAGTAACAAGCCTACCAATGTCATTAAACAAATGGACAAAATGAGCAATGGAACATTTTATGCTTCTTATCGAAAAATCAACAAATGTTATTTCACTAATGAAAGCTACCAGTGTAATATGATGTTAAGACTGAAGTGGTTCTTTCCTACCATTTAAAGGACAAGTTCTGGAAAAGACATGTTCTGTAAACAAAACACTATTTCCATGGCAACGCATACTTCAGCTTTTAACATTTCATCACACAGAAAGGATTTTAAAACATTTTTATATTTTCATAGTTTGAAATAATAGTGCTGACCTCTGAAGTTGGCATTTTCTGGAAGCTAGTAATTGGCAAAGCCTGATGCCCTCAACTTTTTGACCAGTCTACTAGACGAGCTTTACCTGGGTTTCTCATTACTACAAAAATTCAATTCGTTTTCTGAGCTCAGAAACTTAAAGATAAAATCAGTCCAACCATGCATTATTTGAATAATGTATATTTTAAAAAAATATATTTTACTTAAGTGTTATATATACCTCTCTTTGAGTCAAATATTTTTATATAGGCATCTGCTGTGTGTTTGTGTGGATGTGTGCACACACATGTATATAGTTGTGTATGTAGTGTGTAAATCAATAATTTTTTAATTAAAATTTCTGGTAAGTCAGAATGCCAGGGATAAGGTATAAATGAGATAAATGAGAGCATATTAGTTATCTGTTGACGTAACAATAATACCACAAACTTTTCAGCTTAAACAAGGCAAATTTATTACTTCAGTTCCTGTAGGTCAGGAGCCTGGACAGGGTTTAGTTGAGTCTTCTGTTTCGGGGCCTTACAAGGCTGCAATCAAGGTATTTGCAAGTACTGGGGTCTCATCTGAGGCTCAACAGAGGAAATATCTTTGCCCAAGTTCACTGGTTCTTGACAGTATTCAGTAAGTACCTGGAAGGCTACTGTACTCAGGGACCTGTTTCTTACTGGCTGTTAGCTGGTGGCCACTCTCAGTTCCTTGCTGCGTGGCTTCCCGACACGGCAGCTCAGAACACGGCAGTTTATTTTTTCAAATTCAGTAAGAGAAAGTCTTCTAGCAAGATGGATTCCAATCTCATATAACGTAATTGTGTACACATAATCACACAGTCCCGTATTCATCACTGAAGTATGCACTTAAGGGAGAGCACAAAGGGGTTATCGCCAGATGGCGCAGATTATGAGAGCCACACTAGAATCTTATACCACAGACATTTTCACCTTAATCCACATGATTAGAAGCTATACGAAGACAATTTTGCATATTTCAAAAAAAAAATTTGTTTTGCTTATTTAGCAACATAAAATGTAATTAACTGGTATGCGGCAATTAAAAATTTTGCAAAATTGTGTTATAATTACTACTTGTTCCCTTTTCCACAAAAGGCATTTATAAGAATTTCTGTAAATACTCAAAATAACTCTTTCCATACTACTAATTTTTACCTTAGGCTATGTTTTTAGAGGCAGCGTCACAGAAGGAAAGGAATATAGACACCAATGACCAAAACGACCTAGGTTCAGGCCTGGTATGATCATTTGACAGCTAGTATAATCTTTTGTAAAGATTTAATATGTCTGATCATCAATTTTCCTACCTATAAAATGGATATAATAACACCTGCTTGATATGTTATTATAGTTATTAAATATTATAAGGTTTGAAAAGGTCCTATTATATAGTACTATCTCCTTAAATGACTATCAAAACCATACTTAATTTTTTATACATGAAAGAATATTTAAATCTACATGGTATTATATTTCCACATACTCATTTGAAATGCCAGATCACACATGTATTCATTTAATCATTCACTTAACTTAAAAATATCCATCACGTATCTATATGCTCGGCATTATTCTAAGGAGTGCTGGAGTAGTGAACCCGTGCACCCACAGAGCTTGTAGTCTAGAATGGGATACAGTGATTAAAGAAATCGTGAAGAAAACTGAACAAAATATGAGAGGTGCTGAGTGCAGTGGAGAAAAATAAAGCAAGGAAGAGAATGCACAATTTTTTTTCATTTATTGATCATGAACTGGACATAAGAGAGACTCAAGAAAAATAGCGCTAAGCATTTTTCCTGAAGCTACAATCTACTTGGTGAGACTGCCATGGGAAGGGATAGTTTCAGAGCACAGTGGGTACTATGAAAGCAGAGAAGGACACCTAAAGAATTTTCACAAATCGATATTCATAGTGGTCAGGAAAAGAACAATAGTTTTCTGGTTAGAAAAGCCTAGAAGCTCATTCAATAGATTCACACATTTAAATATACAGATATGAGAGGAAATTTCACTCCCAAATTATATACTACTATTATTTTATTATTTTTAATTATCTTGATTTCAAAAAAGATGCACTAAAAAGTAGAATGACATTTCTTGTGCTTGTTTTTATAATGCTTAACATATCCCAGAGCATTGATGAGGTTTAGTATTTCTTTGTTTTATGCAGACATGGTCTAATGTGTTTGGCTTTATTCTGAGTTTCTCTGTATTGTGGAATTAAAAAAATGCTGACCAGGATGTGGTAGCTAGCAGTGACTATTTACATCCTACTATGATGTGATAGCCATTAGACCTCCTTTTGCAAATTCTCCCTTAAAAAGATTAAGGAAATTCAGTGCTTGTGTGGCCATCAGTTGGTGTCTCTCTCTCAACAAGAGTTGGTGACTCTTAACGAATGAAAAAAATGAGCAGCCTTTCTGGAGAACAATTTGAAAATATGTTTTATAATTCAAATGTGATATTTCTTTGGCGCATTAGTATCATTTCTAAATTTACCTAAGGAAATAGAATGAAATAATCATAGAATTATTTATAACAGCAAAAAATTGAAAATAATCTAAATTTTGCCAAATGAGCATTGGTTATATGAACTATGATACATCCTTTAATAGCAACTCAACATCTAAAAAGCACATTGAAAGTGACAATGTCCTTTATAATAATGGTATGGAAATATATTCATGTATTAATTTGAAAACTTGGATAAATACTAGAATGACTAATGCTATATAGTTTTAAACTGCATATAACAATAGGTATATTAAATAAGCGGCTAAGACGGAAGTATATATGAGCAAAAGTTAAACATAATTTGATTGAACTAATAGATTGTAGGTGATTTTAAATATTTTAATTTCTGACTTTTTTCTAAATGAAATATATATATATTGAAATAAAAAAGTCTAACAATTCAATATAATAAAAAATTACTACTGTCATCTAAACTAAATTATGGGAGGTGATATCTATTAAACATGGTTTTTAATACATTAGGTGGAATAATACTTATACAAGTGTATGGCATAGCTCTGCTATTTATTAGGTATTAAATAAATGTACTGAAAAATGTGTATAGTAAAATTTGACAACTTGAAAATGACTCATTATGTGATTAATAATCATTTGAACTTTTTATACTACCTGAAAGCCATGCCTTAGTCTATTAGAAGTCAAGTAATTTCTATTAGGGAGAAACGCAAAGCAATAATATTATGAGAATTATATTTCTGCATACTATGCTCAGAAAGATTACATCTCATGGGAAAGGTGGAAAGATTCTGCCAAGCTGTAAAATTACATACAGCGCATCTTATTTATTTAATGTTTTCATATCCATCAAGTAAGAACTTACAAAAAATATTAGTTAAAATGCAAGTAAAATGTTTTGCTTGTGAAAAAGAGAATATTGTATTTTGACGTCATTCTAATTCTGGGCAAGATCCTTCATTCTCTGGAATAGATGTGAGACTGCTTAAAATGTGAACTCTGCTTCACTTGGAAATCACATCTGGGCCCCTTTGTTTAAAGCATTACTAAGTATACAGCTTGGAAGTCTAGCTTGTCTGGATTATAGTTTACTGGCAGCTCTGTAAACCTATGGTGGCTCCAAAAATAAGAGGAGTGCCATTTAAAAAATTCTCTGGCATCTCCTTTTAGAGGGATGCTCTATGATTACCCCCTATACAAATGCTACTACATTAGTTCTGAGCTGCACTTCACTAGAGATGTTTCTTGTGGTCCATCTTTACTGAGTTGGTAGTGGTTATTGAGGACAATTGTTAACTGGAGCTCAGAAGGAGAGCATACCCTTATAAGCTCACTCTGTCTGCCACAGAAACCATTGTGGACTATATACTGTGGATCTAACCAAGCGTGTAGATAGTCATTTGTGTAGACCCTGGAATATCAAATTACATCTTTCTCATGCTTTACCTTTATCTGGCATTTGATATGTTCTATGGACTGAATTATGTCTCCCCAAAATTCACATGTTGAAGGCCTAACCTCTGTTGTAACTGGATTTACAGATAGAGTCTTATGGAGGTAACTAAGGTTAAATGAGTTCACAAGGGTGGGGTCCTGATCTGATAGGATTAGTGTCCTTAAGAAGAGACCGCAGGAAGCTTTTTCTCTCCTGGTACACAGAAAGAAGAGGTCACATGAGCACCCAGAGAGATAGAGGCTGCCTACAAGCCAAGAAAAGAGACCTCAGAATGAAACTTACCTTGCCAGAGGCTTGATCTTGGATTCTAGCCTCCAGAACTGTGAGAAATAAATTTTTGTTGTTTAGGTCACCCTTTCGGTGGTGTTTTGTATGGTAGCTCAAGTTGACTAAAACAATATGTCATGTTTTATAGTAGAAATTCCAAATTATATGCTCTTTGCTTGAAATTCAAAATTGCAGTTCTTTTGTTGATAATTCAGGATCTTTTTTATGAGTTTATTTCTCGTATGTTTTATCCACTTTCTCTTATATGCCTTTCTTCACACTCAGCTTATCACTTGGGGTGACATTATCTCTAATTGGAAGTTCAGATAAGCCCTTAATTCAAGCTGCATGTGAAATTTTGCACCACATGGCAATCTAAAATTGTGAATATGCAGAATATTTTACAATTCTAAAACAGATTCTCTCCGACAATATCATTAAATGTCTACATCTTTTCACAGGCACTCTAGTGAAGTGCTATTTACTCTTCTGTGAAAAAGTTGGATTTAGAGGTTTGGAATATTTGGTGCATTTTCTTCAGATTTTCAAAGGAAACATTTATTATTACAATGTCAGAATCTCTGACTTCCTTTATAAGTTTTCTTCAAAAATATGTATATCTATACATGTAGATATATATATATGTATGTCCATGTATACATGTATGTGTATATATGTATATTACCTGGTAACTTCAAAGGAAAAATTGAATGAGAAGAATTTTGACACTTTTTTTGTGTGTGTGTGTGAGGAAGATTGGCTCTGAGCTGAACCCTGTTGCCAATTTTCCCCTTTTGCTTGAGGAAGATTGTCCCTGAGCTAATATCTGTGCCAATCTTCGTGTATTTTCTACGTGGGATGATGCCACAGTATGGCTTGATAAGTGGTACATAGGTCTGTGTACATAGGTACATAGGGATCTGAAACTGTGAACCCCAGGTCACCAGAGCATGCAAACGTAACAACTATGCCACTGGGCCAGCCTCCTCGACATTTTGATTTTAATTATAACAAAATGACTAAGCTCCAAGAAATAAAAGCACTTCTTTCTCAAAGTGTGGCTGAAATGTGATTTGTTAAAAAAACAAAAACAAAAAAACCGCACAAATTTCATTTGTCAACTTGCAAATAACTGAAAATAGGAAACTTATTTTTTTGTTTCCCTTAATATTAACAAAAAAGAAAACTAGAAACAAATGCACTATTAGAACAGAAGAGAAATCAGAGCTGTCATTGTGAAAAGAATGCTTTCCCAAAGTCTGTTATTTAAGAACTGCTATTGATATCTTTCTTCTATAGAAAAGATGAATGAGAGTGAAATAGAACCTCATATCTGACCAAGATTTTAGAAGGATATCAATATAATAAAAAATGTAACAAAGAAAATAAATGTATAAGCAATTTAGACTATTCTGTGTAAGCTGTGTCCAATATGTCAATATCTATCTGTAATGAAGATAGAAGTGAATTGGAAAAAAATGCAAAATGCAAAATGGTGCAGCCGTTTTGAAAGACAATTTGGAAGTTTCTTCCAAAACTAAACATAAGAGTGCCATATGATCCAGCACTTGTGCTCCTTGTTATTTTACCCAAATGAGTTGAAAACTTATATCCACATAAACAAGACCATGAATGGTTATAGCAGCTTTGCTCATAATTGCTTGAAACTAGAGGCAGCTATGATGTCCTTCAATGGGTGACTGGATAAACAAACTGTGGTATATCCATCCAATGGAATATTATTTAGCAATAAAAAGAAGTGAGCTATCAAGCCACCAAAAATAAAATAAAATAAAAGCACCAAGGAAACTTAAATGCATATTGCTAAAAGAAAGAAGTCAATCTGAAAAAGGTTATGTGCTGTATGATCCCAAATATATGACATTCTGGAAAAGGCAAAACTACGGAGACAGTGGAATTGGGGAGAGGGAGGAAAAGTTGAATGGTTGGAGATGGGGGATTTTTACAGCAGTGAAACTATTCTGTATAATACCTTAATGGTAGATATATCTTATTATACATTTTCCAAAACCCATAGAATGTACAAAACAAAGAGTGAATCCTAATGTAAACTGTGGACTTTAGTTAATAACATTCAATACTGGTTTATCAATTCTAACAAATGCACCACACTAGAGCAAGATATTAATAATGAGGGGCAACTGGGGGTGAAGATAAGAGGAGGGGGTATAGGGGAACTTTCTACAATCTCTGATCAATTCTTCTATAAATCTAAAACTCTCAAAAACTGAAGTCTATTAATTTAAAAGTAAAATGTAATATATATTACAAATTTATTTTTTTTTCCCATTAAATCAAGAAACCAATTGAATTCCTACGGTATTTTAGGTCCTATGAAAATGTGCAAGGGAAATAAAATTTAAAATTCTGCAATGGAGAAGAAAAGCAAACTACAGAATTAAAAAACTGTGTGCTCTAAATTTCATATTTCAAATCAAATAGTATATACTAATTTTAGATCAAGTTACATTTTTGTCAAAGCTAAGCTTATGTTGCAAATTAATATTCTTAGTAAATATTTGAAAAACGTTATCTTGGCATTACATTTAATTTGAGTAGAATGATTTTTTTTAAAGAAAAATTTCCAAAATGTATTGAGTAATCTGTGTCCCTTTGTTTTGCATGTATTTAAAATTATTACTCTAATCTAAGAAAACAAAAACAGCATTGTGTAGATTATTTCATTAAATTAGGAGTATTTTAATCTTTGTTTTGGAAACCAACAAAGGCTATACTTTAAGAATATTTAAATAAATACTTTAAAAGAAAGGGATTTTTGTCAGAATATCTGATTGAAATATTTTAAGTCGTTAATGAAGAAAATCAGATATAGCTGATATGATAAAACAAAAAAACCCCATATTTTAGCTTATTATTCCATTTTTATTTCTAAAAAAGCAGCAAGAACCTAAAACGTCCAAATGAAATAAGAATTTTACTCGACCTCTGAAGAAAATGCTATGTTTTATATAAGGGAAAGCTAAAAGGCTGACTTTACTAAAAGAGGAAAATGATTCAGCAGTTGTTTAGCTTAAGAAATTCTTACAGCCCACATGAAGACATTTTCTAGTGAAAACTGAAAAGGGTAATTAAGTCCTACAGCCTCTAAAGTAATATACAAGCCATACTTTTTTAAACTAAGAATTTAGTTCAAAATGCTCTGACTATATAAAGAAAATTATTGCTAGAAAATGATTCTTTGCTAACTTTATTATTTTTCTATGATACGCTACATGAAATCGGTTTCTAAACAATTGAATACCGTCAAATCCCAAGGTTAATAGTGGAGTATGTGTGTGTGTGTATGTGTGTGTATGTATTGATGGGTTATTGGTTTTTGAGGCTATGTTATTAAACAGCATCTTAAACCCTGGGTTATTCCTTATATATCTGAATTGATAGAGTTAGGAATCAGAATGAATACTTTTATAATATTGATCAAACCTCAAGTCAAAGGAGAACTGGGAAAAAAAAAGAAAACAAAATTGCTCATTAATAGTAATAAACAAATCTATGTCTCAGTCTATTTGGATTTGAGAATGTTCTACATCAGTTATCCATCTATATATACTAATTAATATGATGAATTCTTCTAAATCCTTTAAAAAGTAGAAAATGAAGAACTCAACTTCAAATGATATCTCTATAGCATAGCCTTTCTGAATTTTCTCACCCAGAACTTAGCTTATTTTCTGAGGCTAACATACTGTTTAAACATAGTGTAATTTAAAAATCAACACATATCTGTATTTGTGTGAACGTGTACATCTTTCTTTCCTCAACTATATTGTATGTCCCTGAACACAGAATGTGTATTACATGCTCATGTATTTTGAAAGTTTATTTCTAACACACAGCTGGCAGTAAAACGTTTACTAAGACTGGCACTAAGAAAAATAATAATTAAAAAAAAATTGTCCTGAGAAGAAATTGGGACAAGTGTTAGAAGATTTGTGGAGTTACTCAAAATCTGTCTAGCTGTGGCAAATCATTAAGGAGAGATTTGAACTCTCAATCTTTAACTTAAAAGGTTAAAGCTATAGAACTTCTTAGTGAGTGTGTTACAGATTGTACTCTTTCACAATTATGTCTCCATAAAGTTGATAAAATTGAAAACGATAGGTTCAAGAGGAGAAACCTGAAGTATTTCAGAATAATAGAGGAATAGAAAAAGAAAAGAATGTTATTCATTTTCCTCCTTGTGCGTGATACAGTAAGGTTAGGATGAGTTCCAGCTTCCTTGGAGCCTGACGATGGCAGGCTTAAAGAAAGCTCAGCACGCTCTACCAAGAACTGCTGTGACCTACGGTGTGCATTCCAACGGTTAGATGGGACATTATTTTGTAATATTTTAGTTAATTGGCTTGCTCTTCTGTCTTAGATTTAGAAACAAGAATGGTTTGAGTACAGACTATCAGAAAAACACGATGGTTTGTTCTTCATGCTTCCGTGGTTGCGTTATCTTCTCTGAAATCTGAAAATGAAAATCAAATTCCATGAGCATTATCAGCATGAGTAAAAAGTATTAGTAAGGGTGTGTTTAGATGAGGAGAAGGATAGGGTTCTTTTCAGGGTGTGTATTTAAATAGAGTGAGGTCCTGCTTTCATGAGCTCTTGTCATAGTGCATAGAACAGACTCTGCTCCACTTTTTCCTGCTGACAATTCCTGTTCCTTTCCTCTGTATTGCTGTATTGGCCGGATAGCAAAGTTTTTACTAGTGTAATGCCATTTTCTCCACACTTGAAAATTTCAAATAAATTTTTTGTTACAGTTTTCACTGTAAAGTTCCTATAAATCCACGGCAAATTTAAAATAAAAGTGAGAAATCCACATACACTCAAAATAATGCATACGTTCCTAAAGAAACAAATTAAACCTTTCTTTCTTACAAAGTTAAACTGCATTTTATTTGTTGGTAATTCTTGATTACTACATAATTCTTTGGAGAGAGAATATCTGTTCTACTATTTAATGCGATCATCTAGCACTGAAATTTAATGTGAGTTGCTTTAATTGCTTTTGCGCAGAGATGAAGGGCAAATTTTAAATAAGAAATAAATCACTAAAGTATGTCATTGCCTTAATAACCATCCTTTATATAGAATGTAAGATACAATACATTTTAAAATTTTTATTAGTATTTTAAACAACAGTAAGAGTCCTATGTAAGTAAAACTGATTATAGTATAAGCACTATTTATTGAAGTAATTTCCAAGCAATGAAATTGGCATCCTAAAACATTAAAATTTGAAGAACTTTAGGAGTGTTCATTCAGTAGTTTGTGACAAAGTTAACAATAGTCATTCACAATGAATTACTGTTGGTTACGACAATGATTTATCATGGAAAAGAAAGAATTTATTGCCTCTTCACAAGAATCACACAATCACACACAAACATGCACATTCCCACACCTCCCCTCCCCATACACAGGTGTTTAATGAATATATTTTAATTTCTTAGTGAAAGAATGAAAAGGGGAATAGATGAATACATAAAATATTTATATCTTTTAATACAGCTCAGACTTTGAAGTACAAAAATTCTAACAATAAGCAATATTTTTTTATCTGGGTTACTCCATTATCCTCTCAGGAATTAAATAAACCATTAGATGCCTTCCCATGTAAGACATAGAAGCATATTTAAATAATAGCACCGCCTACTTGACAAATGCAATTAAATTTTATTGGAATGATTTGGATTTTTTCCTACCAGCTGATATTAGCTATGTGAAATAATGACATCTTTATATAAATATAAAAAGTTTAATATTCAGAACATGCTTTAAAATGTACAAACCTCATTCGAGTTTTGGTAGCAGCATTATTCATATTTTAACTACTAAAAACATAGTTATATTATTCTTATTAAAAAACCCAGCTCATTCTATAGATACATAATTGTCAATGAATGACTTTTTAAGCAACCTAAATACAATTATATGCAATTAAAGCAAAATTGAAATATTAAGGAAAGAGCATACAATTTGCCTAAAGCAGTTTCTATTGCTATCACAGTTGGATTGCTTAAGATGCTGAATTGAGGTCATTTTCTTAGTCATCTTCATGCTCCACTGACAGAAATCTGTGCTTTCAGCTTTTCTCTGTAGCGGCCCTGTCTCAAGGACTTTCAGGATTTGTTTCCTAAACTGTATAGGATTTTAAATTTTGACTTTAACTTGTTAAACACACTAGCAGAAAAAAAAATCTCTGGACAATATCAATTTCTCAAGCTAACCAGCATGTCATATATAAAAATTGGCAACACAGAAAGATGGACATGCTGATTATAAAGATTCACTGTTAAGACCAATTTTGTTTTAAAAGAATGATAAAAAGAGAGAGATTTAGTGTTGTCTACAGCTGCAGACCAAGCAGCTGGCCAGTGTAATGCACTACTGATGATGCTTGTCACACGTGAACTGGGAGGAAAGGAGACACAGGCAAGGTTAGGCCAGTGTTGCATTGAGAAGCCGTTTACCAGCGAGCTTGATTGAAAGAGCAGGACACGCATTGCACGTTAGTGGCAGCTCCCATCTGGCTCTTATTAACATTTGTTCAGAATATTTGTCCGAGCATTTACGTTTAGCCCACCTTGTCATCATTCAGTGTCCTCAAATAGCAGAAATATAATTACTCAGCTCAGAGAAAATAAGGAAGTGATTTTAAGTAACTCCATGACACAAGATGGAGCTGTAGAATGCAGAATCGTGCTGCAATTCTGCAGTGAAGGAAAACTGCTGAAATCTGTGGGGAAGGGAAAACCCTTAGCAAGGAGAAAGGATTTGTGTGTATTCCCGAACACGTTTGTCTGGCTCTGGTTTCACTTGAGAGATGTGTTATTGGCCTAAATCAATTATATAGGCAAAATATGAATCTGCAAAAAAATGTTGGTAACGATATGACATGTAATCAAATATTGTAAATGAAGTTGCCATGCAGCTAAAAATATTAATTTTGTGTTTAATAAATTCATACCACCTTGAAGAAAACAAGCTGTGTTCTCTCAAATTCGTACCACTTCAATCCATTGCTTGTGTTCTCTTTGATGCTGCTTTATGGAAAAGCCTAAATGTTTGATTTTTAATGCTGCTTATTGGACAATGGCTCTAGATGTTTAAAAAGGGAAACAAGACAATAAAGATTTTGCTTTTCCTGATAAACAGCAAGTGATCCAATTCAGTGACTAATGTTCCTAAATTTCTGTTAATTTTCTCTTACTTTTTACTTATTTGGGCCAAATTTTATTAAATATATGAATAATCAGTCATATGTACAGTTTTATGCAATTTATTTTGTCAATTAGGAAGCCCTTTCTGGAAGTTTTGCTCCATCAGAGGCACTATTATTGTAACTCATGATACTGATAATAATATACACAATGTACAATAACTCTCTTAAAAATATTCTGAGGAGAAATTAAATTCAAACAAAATCATATTTTGCACCCTTATTTACTTATGATTTATCCAGTTGCTAGATTTTTGTTAGAAATAAAATATTAGTAAAATAATTGTTTAACTTGAAATTGCATATGATACTGTTAGTAAAAAAATCATTTAGGTTAGAAAATACTACCTTTGCAAAGTTAGAACAATATTAATGGAAATGTTGCCAGTATATTTCCTAAATGGCAAAACAAATCAGTAGTTGTACTTTTCTATTTTATAAAGAATATTATTGAAGATAAGAACATGACAGATATTTAGAAAATATAATTTTTTCACAAAACTATTAGAAGGAAGTATTCTCTGTCTCTTTTTTCTTTAAGTTCATGTTTGTGAATTAAATGTGCTTTTGAAGTCTCATTACTAGTAGGTTAAATGTTCTATTTTCTATATTGTGGGGAATGATGCCTGCTATACTGATTCATTCTTGACCCTCATAAAAGGAAAATAAATTGTAAAACATCTGTGAATAGAAATTGTCAAATATTACGAGTGTGGTAGCAACTACTTTACTAACAAAATAATCTTAACTTTTTCATCAGAAATTTACAAGCAGATATAAAACAAAATATAGTCGTTCTCCATTGCGTCTATTTTACCCATTTTGAAGATATAATTCAGGTATAATTAATAAAACTGTAAAGACGAACAAATGATGTAAAATAAACTGTATATATTTAAAATGAATATTAACATTATTGAATATTAATGTACTTATACAACCTAAGCACAGCAATAAAATTAAGGTAATAATTCCATCACTCCTAAGCTTCCTAATGACTTTTTATAATTCTTTCCACCTCCAAAATCCATTCTCTAGACAACCAATAATTGTTTTCTACCACTATCCATTAGTTTACATTTTCTAGAAATTCACATTAATGAAATATTATAGTTTGTACTCTTTTTCCATCTAGCTTCTTTCACTCAAGGTAATGACTTTGTTTCATCCACATTGTAGTGTGCATCAATATTTTGTTCATTTTTATGGCTGAGTAGTATTCCATTTTATGGATACATCATAATTTTTTGTCTATTCACCTACTGATGGACATTAGATTATTTCCTGTTGGGGCTATTAGGAAAAAAGGCTATGAACATTTGAGTACAAGTGTTTATGTGGGCATATATTCCATTTTTCTTGGAATATCTTTCCAGTCTGGCTGGTGGAATGGCAAACTATTCCAGGCCTTGGATGAACTAGAGGGATTGTTCCCCTGCACCCCTCTGTTGGTGCTTTCCTTAGCCTTGATTGTTGTTCATAGAATTCAATAAAATGCTTTCTGCAGCTCTATTCTCTCCAGAACTCTGCCCCGTGAACTCTAGCTGCCACTGCCTCCTCAAAGTCAGCCTCCTCAACTTAAGGAGGCTTCTGGGCTCTATTTGGTTCCACCTCCCTGTGCTGCAGCCTGGAAAGTCTCCACGAGGCATGAGCTGGTGCAATTGTAGGGCTCACCTTGTTTGTTTCTTTTCTTTCAGTGTTCACCCTCCTGTTCTGAAATATCTGAAAACCACTTCTTTATATATTTGTATATTTTCTCCAGTTTTTTGAAGAGAAAGGGTGAGGGGTAAGTTTGGTCCCCGTTACTCTGTCATGGCTGGAAGGATGTAATACCTGTAAACTGTTCAATTAAAAGCCAGGACTGGAAAGAGGCATTCTTTCCAGCTTGTAACCTACCGGCCGTAGGAATTTAGTGAGGTGGAGTTGGACTGTTTTTCACTACTCATTGTCAAGTTGCCAGTCCAAAATATTTTTATCAACTTCTCATTTTATTATGGCCCTTTTAGTACTCTGAAACCCACTGAAGTCTGTGGCCTGGTTCTTCCTGACTTCTCTGTCTTCTCACATGATAATTAGGAAAAGAAACATGGAATTTATAAATTTCCTCCAATATATTACCATTGCCACCTTCTAACTCAAGCTACTTCCACAAGAGTTAATGTCTACTCTCAGTGTCCCTAAGGATTTCTCAAAGTTTGTTATTTTTTTTTCGAGCTGAGGGTAGATTTTGAGAAAGAAAGCAGGGGCAATTTTACTTTACTGCTTGGTGATAAACATAAGCTAGTCCTTTTTCTTTCTACTACACACTTTTTTTTTTTTGAGACAGTCTCTTACACAGGGTCTTCCCCCAATACCCTTAACTCATTTTAACAAGCATTGATTTAAGCTGTTTTATTGAGTGCATGCAATCCATATATTCACACTGTGAAAGAGGATTTTATAAAGATGAGTGTGGGATGTTTCAAGTCTCATGGAACTTACACTCTGGTTTAGGAGACTGGTATTGATGATAAAGGGTCAAGTTATACAATAAGATATTTTAGGAAGCCATGGGAGCAGAGAAGCATGATCTTTAAGGTGTATATCTTTATTTTCCTGAGGCAACGTGTGTTCAGTACAAATGTATCGGCTGAATGGCAATGAAATATTAAAATAATAACCACACTTTCGTCACTAGTAAATCATTTTTATTCTAGTACATTCTCACGGATATACATTCAACCTCATCTAGCTTTTGCCTGTAAATGGTACATTTCAGGAATAGCAATGACTTTTTAAGGAATGCAAAATGTGTGAAATCTACGTTTTGATTAATAACTTTACCACTGAGTATTAATATTTTGAAATTTGGGCTAATTCAGTTTTTTAAAAAATAACTGAATGGAGAAATACAAAGATTTAGGCTGTCATCGACAACCATAAACCAAGTGTCAGATATTTTGATAAGGCTCTCGTTTCCTCAATTTTAGAATAAATATATCATAGAAAATAGTGATAGTTGTGTACAAATACTAATTGAAGTTTATCTCATTTTTAATTGATGTTTAAGTTAATAATTTTTAAAATAATAATTTTATATGCCTTGATTGATATTAAAGGACTGTAAACTGCTTAGAAACCTACTTAAAATTATATTACTTTAATATTAGTTGATTGTGAGTATGTGATTTTGAAATTTGAATGTTCATAAATGGGATTGTAATTCAAGATGTAAGAAAATTGATATCATTAGAAAAAGTGCTGCAACCTTGATTATTTATATTGCACTTAACTTATTCAAATTCACATGCTTTATTATTAACAAAAAAGAATGATTATGTGGTAATCTAGATGAAGTGGAAATGGCACAAAATCTAATTCAAAAAGAGATCATACTCACAAATGAAACAATTTCAATATTAACCCTTTTTCCAGTGAAAAAATTATGTTGGGAAGAGACTTTAGTACTTAATAAACTGAAATATAAATATATATAAATAAATATAAAAAATCTTCCTGTTACATATAATTTAATTTTAATATAAAGTCATCTTGAAATTATAGAAAAATGACAGAATATAATTTTTCTAATATGTTAATTATTAATTAATAGTGAAAGAGTTCATATTTTCTCA
This sequence comes from Equus caballus, assembly GCF_041296265.1. Lineage (NCBI taxonomy): Eukaryota > Metazoa > Chordata > Mammalia > Perissodactyla > Equidae > Equus > Equus caballus. The sequence continues at coordinate 97,943,984 of NC_091686.1, forward strand.
AAATATTGAATAACAAATAAAATTCTTTAAAATACTTAGATTGGTAAGATACATTGCTCCAGTTGTATATAACGCCTGACATTTTAATTTCAAACATTAGCCGTTCTTTTAACTTTTCAAATGAGACATAATACATTTTAGAAGATTTAATCATTTTGTTCTTTACCCAGAGAAATTATTAATTCTGTTAAAAAGTATTAGATGATCTGCAGTTCTTATTAACAAAATAGCAAAAATAGTATTATATTACTCAGTATTTGATTTATTAAAATATATTTATATAGTTTTAATTTAGTAAAGTTCTGTAATTTCTCTGATGATTTGACAGCAAATAAATCCATCATTTTATTCTATCAAAACGGTTATAGTGTTGGACACAGAAGGAAAACAGAAGTCTCATGAAGAATCTAGGGCCCTCGAACAAGAAGAAAATCTGATTGTAAAACACATTAAGGACCTACAAGATGTGAAATACTTTGAGCAATCTCAAAATGAATCCCCTGGCAAAGATGGCAGAATAAAAGCTTCACTTTTGCTATTTAAATCCACTGTCCTCTTAGACTCCTCTAGTCTCAGTAGCTCAGCAGTAGTCCCTCAAACCTGAAATATTTCTCTCCTTTTTGATCAGGTCCACACGAATTCTGTGTTTGGGGACCTCAAGCTGGCATTCGCCTTCTCTGAATTTCTTCCTTCAAAGCAGGTCACGGTGCAGTTAAGTGGGCAGTGCCAGCAGTAGTAGATTGGGGAAGGCGGGCTTCAAAAGCTACAAAAGTAATGCCCATTCTCCCAGCATTTCTCCAGGGACTGGTTGGGATGGTTCTTTTCTGGAACTTGACAGACTTCTGTTCTTTTTTCTCTGCCACTCTTGGAAAATTGAGTCAAAAGTTCCCCTGGGAACTTTGCTGTATTTGTAGTCATTGCATTTTATCTCTTGGGACTCCTCCACAAGCGAGTGATTTTTTTATCTAGAGAGCAGAATAACTGTTCATTGTATCTGTGTAGTATTTTAATGAAAATGAAAGTAAAATCAAGGTATAAATATGAGAAGAAACTTTCTGTGATATTACATAATATGTGGGACTCATATTTAAATAATGCAAGCAACAAATATTTGTTAAATACCTAGTCTGAGACAAAGTTGTTCTCAGTCTTGGAGGTAGAGCAGGAAATCAAACATTGTCTTCTTAAGGGGCCCATCTCCTAATTACCCTCTGTACCAGTGTTATCAGCATTTGTGTTATACCATTAGACTTTGTGTATGTATGTAAGCCTACATGAAGAGTTCAACTGTAAAACAAGGAAATTTCTCACTTTCACACCCTTCATTCCCTTACACACTTTGATATAAATTGCTTTCTTCACTGAATAAAACATCAAAGAAATGTTTGTAAGTCATTAAACAGCCACTTTAATTCCATCGTAGGTGGACCACGTGTACAGTACTTCATGAAGAGCATTTAGTATTGTCCTTTCATTTTTACTATTTACAAATTGTGCTACAATTACATCCTTGTAGGTAAATTTTGAGACTATGATATTTTAGGTCAAAGTCATAAACCAGAATTGTAGCCTCGAAGAATTTTGATTCATATTATTATCCATTCATTCATTCAATAAATAATCACTAAACATATACTATATACTTGGTACTGCTGTAGCCACTGGAGATACAACAACCAACAATAGCCAATGTCCACAGTTTTGTGGAGTTTTCATTCTAGTTAGGCAAAAAAATAAATAAGTAAATAGATATATCACTTGTAAAACGGAGGTAAATGCTATGGAGAAAAATAAATGATTGCAGAGTTCCTATTTTATACAGGTGCTTAGGGAAGGCCTCCCAGATGGATGACATTTCAGCTGTCACTTGAAGGAAGGCAGAGAGGGAGCCATGAAGTTGGGTGTCCGGAGAACCATGCACCAGAGATAAGGAAAGCTCAAAGGCAAAGGCTCTGAGTCAGGGTCTGTATTATATTTGCAGAAGATGAAGGCAGTCATTCCAACTGGGGATGACGTAAGTAGGGAAGAGTGGTAGGAGGTGAGGTGAGAGAGGTAGTGGGAAATCAGATTTTGGAGGTGGTTGTAGGTCACTATGAGGACTTGTACCATGAGTGGAAAAGAGTAATGTGGTCTGCCTTATATTTTTAAAAATTGTGCTAATTAAGTATCCTACTAACATTGTGCAAGAAGTCCCATATATATGAACAATCTGTAACGTCAATTTGTTGCTTGCTTCATTATTTGGGGTTCAACCAGAGAAGTAGAACCAAAAGGAAGTGTGTGTGAGTGTGTGTGTACAATAGATTTGTTATAAGGATGAGAGGATTAGTAGTGTTTTGGAACCCTACGAGTACAGCCTGGGATTGTAAGAGGAAAGATAGAAATTTGCATCTGTTCTTGGTGCCTCTAACCTTCGTGAAGGATATTCTGCAGAAGCAGGGGCCCTTTGTCAAGTTGATACACACCCACATCTGGTCCAGGAATTACAAAAAATTGAAAAAGAGTTCAGGGAAGGTAGAGTAATTGCATTTCCAGACGCTACTTCGTGCCAGCAAATCAGGAGCAACATGCCTCAACTACAAAATGACTGCTTCCTTCCTTCTGCCTTCTCCGAGTGTCTCTTGTGGCCCACCCTAACTAGAAACAGACAAGAAAGAGAATTCTGATCATGAAGCTTAGTCTAGCTATGTTGACACCTTATAAATTCATTAAACTGGTGTTATCTATTCGTTAATGTGCCCATTCGCTTATTTAACAAATATTTTTAAAAATCTGTATTTTTTGTCACACATAATAGATTATTGCCACAGACTGAAGTTTTGGAATGCAGATGCTGAGATCGAGTTGGCAGTAGAAGATGTTTATTACTGACCAACTTCTGTGATTTTCCCACTGGAGCTTAGTATAAACTGCACATGGCATCTTTTACCAGAGCTTAGGGTCTGCCAGATCCTATGGTCCAAATGGTAGGGCTACTTGTGCCACAGCCTGGATGTGTGACAGAGCCCTTTCCTACTCTGGGCTCCTCTCAAAACCAGATGCTTTTCACAGCATCTGGCTTCTGAATCAGAGAATTCCTCCTTGTGGAGTATGCTGCTTTCAGAATCCAAATTGTCCTGCAGGCTTTGAGCTTCCTTCTTTTGTTAAGAATTGACAGATGGAAACATTTGTCTTTAACTATGGAGAGTATATCCCCGTATGCACCTGATCACTAGATCCCTAACAATTCTACAGATGTGGCCAGACCCTGAATTGTTCTAGAGTTAATTTCTCACCTTCTGGAACTCAGGTGTCTTACAAAGGCCTCTCATGTCTTAACCACTTCTTCTTCATTCACTTTGGTAAATATAAATAAATCATTAATATAGAGGATCAACTGTCATATCTTGAGGATATTCAGAAAGTCCAGATCTCTATAGACTGTGTAGTGACAGAGGACAAGAGAGTTAATGTAACCCTGAAATAAAACTAAATGTGCATTTCTTTCCATGGTATGTAAGTGCAATAATTTCCCATCCACTTTTTTGATTGGGAAAAAAAAGAAAGCATTTGCCAAATCAATGGGCACATGTCGTGCATCTGTAATCGTACTGATCTTGGCTCGCAAAGGTACCATATCCGGCACATTGTAATTAGAGCTATGAGATTACTACTTGGTTGAGTTTGCAGTAGTTCACAGCCATCATCTTCTAGGGTTCATGTAGTTTGATCTAGGGCTTAACTGTTGTCTTAGTCTATTTGGGCTACTATAACAGAATACCACAGACTGAGTAGTTTATAAACAAGAGAAATTTCTTTCTCATATTCTGGAGGCTGGGAAGTCCAAGATCAAGATGTCAGCATGATCGCATTCTGCTGAAGGCCCTCTTCATGGTTTATAGCTGGCACTTTCTTGCTGTATCCTTACATGGTCGAAAGTACTAGGGGACCCTCTGGAGCTTTTTTTATAAAAGCACTAATCCCATCCTTGACAGGTCTGCCTTCCTAACCTAAGCACCTCCCAAAGTCCCACCTGCTAGTACCATCATCTTTTGAGGGCTAGAATTTCAACATATAATTTTGGAGGGACACAGACATTAAGACCATAAAACTTTTGAATTAAATTGGGATGTTTTGCAGGGCTCATTATCCTACCATTATTTTTCTTCAGATTTTTCTTGCTTATTCTTGTCTTTTAAATATTAAATAGGAACTTTAGGATCTGTGTGTATACTAACAAAATTTTTATCATTATTTTATTTGGTTGTGTTCAATCTATAGAAAACATATCTGTAATTGTCATCTCTAACATATCATAGTACCTGTTTTTATTTGTTTAAGACCATATTGTTTTCTCCTTCGGCAGGATTTTAAAGATTTCATAGACTGCACGTTTCTTTTGTTAGTTTCATTACCAGCTATTATTTTGCTTGAGATTGCAAATAACGTCTTTAACCTCATTGCACCCACACTTTGGTGATTATGAGTGTATGTGATGGCTATGACAAACTGAGAAAATGTAACATCACAAAGATCCTACGAGTCTAAAAGAAAAATGCCAACAATGCAACAGAAAAAATGTAAGCTCCATAAGTGCAGGAGTTTTTACCTGTTTTGTTTACTGCTACATCCTCAGACCCTACAAGAAGACCTGATACATAGTAGTTGTTCAATAACTAGTTATTGAAAGAGGGAATAAATTTGCAAATTATATGAGCAATAAGTAATACGAACAATGAATGAAACATTTCATAAACACATGAAGAGATTTTAAAACCTATTTATTATAAGGTAAATGCAAGTTAAACTAGACTTATTATATAATATCTTTTACTTGTGAGATGATTAGCAAAGATAGAAAAGATTGAAAATACATTGGACTGAAGGTGATTCTAGCAACAAAGAACTCTCATATTTGGTTGCATACATGTGTGCATTCACTTTATTAGCTAACAAAATATAGGAAATCTTTTAAATGTCCATATTAAAATGTCCAAATATATATATATATATATATATAAGGAACCAGTTTATTAAATTTAGATACATCATCCAACGTGATATTATTTGAGCATTAATGCAAGAAATATGTGTATTTGTGTGCGTGTTCATGCGTACAGGTGTGTATATATGTATTATTTGCATATATATGTCCAAAAAATTTCAAGCAAATAAACTACAGTGCAGTACAATATATATATATAGTATTCCTTGAATTGTATAAATATATTAACTGTAAAAATAGTAAAATTATTTAATTATGATATGCCATATAATTTTGTACTAACATAAACTCTATTCTGTTACCTTAAATGAATTGTTGATTTTAAAAATATTTTCCTTACTGACATTAGTTGAAATTATAGTAAATTGTACAAATGTCCACTTGTACTTGATTTATTTAAATATATTTAAATTTAATTTTTAGCTATTAGTCATATCAATTTTTTCATCCTTCTTTTTGAGGGGCTTACCATGCACCAGGTACTCTACAAAGTTCTTTATATATAATAGTTCAGTTAATTCAAACCAGAGCAGTAACTTTTCTGTTATTATCACTCTCATTTTATAGGTGAGGAAACTAAGAGACAAGAGAATTGATCCACTAAGTCCTTGAGTCAGGAATGGAAGCTGAGAGCCTATGCTCCTAACCCACTGCTAGAAATATTTCTACCACTCTTTAACCTGATTGAGTTTGAGGCCATCAGAGCTTTGTTCTCTCTTCTTTTTGCTAACCTATTGCTTGTTGAACTTCTAAGAATCCAACTGGGACCAGAAGCTGAGTCACTTCCACAACATATGGCAGAGGTAACAGGCTGCAAATTCACCTTTTTTTTTCCCCCTGAGTTACAAATTATTCAGAAAAATGATTACTATTCTCCTCTTTGGCTTTGCCTTGACCTTTACATATACTACTTTGCCATGAGGCAATGGAAAAAAAATTGATGCACTCAGATTTCATTTGATTTGTGCTCATATTTCTTAGTTCATTTCTATGAAAGTCTATTTCTTAAAGAAAATCTTCATTATTCAAATAATTACCAGTTCTTTGAGATTTCTTTCCTAGATTTGATACGCTCTTGCATTTAGCCATAAGGTAGGCTACTCAATGAATCAAAAATTTTAGGTAATTCACAACTTAAGGTCAAACAAAACTTGTCTTCATCTAGCATACATCTACTTAAAACATAAATAACAAAACAAAATTGTGAGTAAGGTATTTTAATTCAATTACATTGGTAAGCCAAAACTTTAGAAAGGAGTTGTGAAATTCTTGGTAAGCTTAGAGGGAGCTAAATGTTAATCACTTATGGAAAGGGTTTTTTCTTACAGTTGGCCAAGAATGAAAAAATCACAGTTTCAACCAAACTGAAGTTTCACTTATTTTATTTAAAGAGTTTGTTGACAGTAAGTTGTAAAAAGTCCGTAAGTATTCTTAAAGTAGATATGTGTATGAGAGGACCAAATTTCCTGGAAAATAACTGTTTTTTTCTGCCAGTGTCTGCCACAACAAACAAACAAACAAAAAAACAAGTTCATCTCTGTATGTTATTGGAATAAAACATACAATTTTCACTGGCAAGAATGTTTATATTTGATCTCAAGTATTGTCTATATATAAAAAAGGAAAAAGGGGCCAGCCCAGTGGCACAGCAGTTCAGTGCACACGTTCCACTCCAGCGGCCCGGGGTTCACTGGTTCGGATCCCCGGTGCAGACATGGCACTGCTTGGCAAAAGCCATGCTGTGGTAGGTGCCCCACATATAAAATAGAGGAAGAGGGGCACGGATGTTAGCTCAGGGCCAATCTTCCTCAGCAAAAAGAGGAGGATTGGCAGCAGTTAGCTCAGGGCTAAACTTCTCCCCCCCCCAAAAAAAAGAAAAGAAAAAGGAATATCTAAATCTTTTATATCTGAAGGGAGGCAGAGCCCCTACTTTCATAAAAACATATGTGACTGATTTCCTTGGGGACAATCTTTAGACATTTCTTGTGCTAATACATGAATATGTGTTATAAGAAGACATGGAGAAAGAGAGATAACTCCTAGAAGAAAAAATGCAATCTATCCTTTTATAGCAAGATTTAACCTGATAAGTACTTTTTATTAATTATAAGATAATAATAGTGATAAAAGAGAGAAAAAAATCAGTATATACTTTGGAAGAAAACATCACAAGATTGTCTTCTGTGAGAGTTAAGGGATAGAAGTCAAGGCTGACTTCCAAGGCTGACTTCTGACTTCTTGAAGTGAGTAGATGCAGTTCTGTTGAGATGGGAAAGCCTAGATTAGGTGTTTGAGTAGGGTGGATGTCAAGAATCCACTTTGATTATGTTATGGTTAAAATGCCTCTGAGAAATCCACGTGACGATGCGGAGAATGTAGTTGTACATATGAATTCACTTCCAAGAAGAAAGTTCTTTTTTTGTCCTGGAGATAAAAAGCTTTGAGTCATCAGCGGAAATATGGAATATAAAATAACTATAGGAGATAAGATTAACTTTGGAGAGTTCGAAAGAAAAGATTTCCGAGGATTAAATTTGAGGAATTACATCATAGAAAGACTAGAAGAGGAAGCACCTAGAAAGGGGCCTTAAAAGAAAATGTGAGAGAAGTAAGGACGAAACCAAGAGAGTGAATTGTCAGGTGAAGGAGCCTGTGGTTCTCTTGGCTTACCTATGATTTCAGTCCCTGCCCGGGTGGACATTTCTGACTTACCTCCAACACAAGCATCCCACCTCTAACACCCTGTGCGTGTCTTTCACACGCGAGGTGTCCTTGGATAGCACAGAGGATCAGCTGGCCTTTATAAAACATAAATCAGAAATGTAAACATTATTGCACACTGGGTATCCCACAACCAATGCATAGATGCGTCACGCTCCTGTCTTTCAGGTGGGCAGTTCTGGAAGGCATTCTGTGTACTTAGAGATCCCAGCAAAACCTGGCCACCATTCCTGACTGCAGTGACCTCCTTAACAGATCTTCACACTGCCCACTTTTCTGCTGTAACTCATATCCTCCAGTCCTGCTCTTTGAGAATCACCTCTGACATAAACTAGATACAACACATTGTCTCAGTTTTTAATTTCAGCGGAACCCAGTCTAAAACCCTGTCACCAAAGCTAAAAAGGAAAGTTGTTTGAGAATGAGCAAGTGATCAATTGTCTTAAAGGCTACTGAGAGGCTAAACAAAATGAGCCCGAGAATTGATCATTATTAATTTTATGAACATGGTGAATTTGATGGCTTCTACCAGAATAATGAGGCAGAAATGCAAATTTTAATGCATTGTGGTTTAATTCTAACCTGAGGGAATGTGTGGTACACGTATAAACAAATCTGTAAAATGTTTAGTTGTAAAAGATGACAGGCAAATGAAGCATAAGTTGGAGGAAGATACAGTGTCATGGGAAAGTTATTTGTTTTTTTTAATGAAGATGTTAGAACATATTTTTTGTGCTATGGTAAGAAATGACCACACACTTGGTGGCTTAGAACGATATAAATGCATCATCCTACAGGTCTGCATGTTAGCAGTCCAGCTGTAGAAGATGAGCCGTTTACTTACTCTTTCCAGCTTCTATACCCTGCCTACTTTCCTTGGCTCATTGCCCTCTTTTTCCATCTTCAAAGTTAGCAATAATGCTTTGAATCCTCTCATTGCAACATTCCAATATCCTTTGCTTTAATTTGCATTTCCCTAGTGACATATGATGTGGAGTATCTTTTCATATGCTTATTTTCTATCTGTATATCTTCTTCGTTGAGATATCTGTTAAGCTCTTCAACCCGTTTTTTACTCAGGTTTTTTTCTTATTGTTGAGTTTTAAGAGTTCTTTGTATGTATTAGATGAGTCCTATATCAGATGTGTCTTTTGCAAATATTTTCTCCTAGTCTGTAGCTTGTCTTCTAATTCTTTTCATACTGTCTTTGACAGAGCAACAGTTTTTAATTTTAGTGAGGTCCAGCTTATCCATTATTTCTTTCATTAATCATGTATTTGGTGTTGTATATAAAAAGGCATCACCATGCCAAAGATAATCTAGGTTTTCACCCATGCTATCCCCTGGGACTTTTAGAGATTTACATTTTACGTTTAGGTCTATGATTCACTTTTTCTTCCTGAGAGAATGCAATTTTATTTTGTCTCATCTATGCTTAATTTTAATGCAATGTAAATTATTTTATTTTATTTATTTTGTGTATTTTTTAATTGCAGTAACATTGGATTACAGCATTATGTAACTTTCAGGCGTACATTGTTACATCTCTAACACTTTGGTAGATTGCCTATTTCTGTTTCATTTAGTTCTTTTTCTAGGGTTTTGTCCTGTTCCCTTGCTTGGAATATATTCCTTTGCCTCCTCATTATGGCTCTTTCTCTGTGCTTATTTCTATGTATTAGGTGAGTCAGCTATGTCTCCTGATCTTGGAGAGGTGGCCTGATGTCAGAGATGCCTTTTGAGGCCCATCACTGTGCTTTCCTCTCATCACAAGTCCAAATGATCCAGTAGTCACTCCTGTGTGCCTATTTGTGTCCTTCTGCTGTGGCAGGGTTGCTCTTACTGCAGGTACCCAGGGAGTCTAGTCTTTCCCTCCGTGTCGGCTGTTTGTAAATCAGGTTTGGGGAGCCCCAGCACCATTGGCTAGAAGGTCTAATAGCACACACTCTTGTTGCCGTTTTCCTGTTAAATGGGTAGGTACCCAGTGTAGCTGGTTGCTAGGCTCAGGGGCTTACAGTTGCTGTAGGCCTCAGGCCTGAAAGGCTGTTGCCAGCTGTTCTATGATTGCAGCTGAGTGAGGCTGACCCTAGGCACAGGAGTATCCAATTGTTTCAAGCTTTGGTAGGTGGGGCTGATGCTCTTTGTGGCTGTTTGTGAATCACAGGTTTTCTGCCATTGATCAGCCCCACCCCCCACGGGTCCATACACACCCTCAACCCAGTCTTGCCCCATGCACACTCCCTGACCCCCTGGAGCATATCCAGTCACCCCACTGCAGAGGCCTCCACCTCTCCACCAATGCCCCCCACGGTTCACCTGGTCCTCTCACAGGCCCTGCCCCACAGAGGCAGACACACTTGTACGCCTGTAGAGGATCAAGGCACCCAGTCTAGGCAGGCTGATAAGAAGTCTGAGGGCCTGCTGTTGGGTGGGGCCGGTCCCAAGGCAGGCTGCCTTCCCTGGCTGAACTGGATTAAATCTGCACTCTAGTGAGTACGGCAGACCCCTGGGCTAACAGGCCATGGGAAAAGCTTCAGTGGTGTCTGCCAGCATCCGTGTCAGCACACCTGTACTAGGTCACAACAATGGCTGCCACCAATGTCCCAGTCTCTGGAGAGATCTCACTTCTCTCCAAGACACACACAGAGCCTACCAGGTGAGTCTCTTTTCACCAAAAGACTGCACAGCCTTCTTTCCAGTGATTTTAGGTTGCTCTCTGTGATGGGTGAATTTGTGCAAGGACCCTTGAAGCACTGTGTTTTTTCCGCATTAGTCCGATAGCTTTCCTGGGGGTTCCCCACTGCAGTTAATAGCCAGAGAAGCCAGAAAATAGGACACTCATCTCTGTTGTGCTGAGGCTGAAGCATTCTTATAGCAGTAATGAGCCCCCACTCAGGACCCCACTCCTTCAGGAAGGGCTGCATACCTTAGAGTGGCTCCCACCTGGCTGCCTGTGAAGCTCCACTGCTGGTGACAGTGGGTTTTTTTTCTCTCCAGGAGGACTTTCTGCCTCCTCCACCTCAGGATTGTCCCTTGTTGTGGGGGTTCTCTTTATCCAGTTATCAGTTTTCTCTCCAGGGTAATTTTTCCAAAAATAGTTGTAACTTGGTTTTGTTCATGGGAGGAGGTGAGTTCAGAGTCTGCCTACACCGCCATCTTGACAAGATCAGAATAGGCTGAAATTGCAAGGTTCCTGATGAAGCAAGGACAGAGGGTGGAGTGAAGGTCACTCCAATGGCAGAAATTCTTTTCCTTCAGAGCTCATTGGGACCAGACCAGACGAACTCAATATTCTCCACATTGCACAGAGCCAGCAAGGGAAAAGAATGCAATGAACCCTATGATTCATTTTGAGTTAATTTTGGTGAAGGGTGTAAAGTCTATGCCTAGATTCATTATTTTTGCACATGGATGTCCAGTTGTTCCAGCACCATTTGTTGGAGAGACTATCTTTACTCCATTGTATTGCCTTTGCTCCTTTATTAAACATCAGTTGGCTATATGGAGTTTTATTTTTGGGCTCTCTAGTCTGTTCCCTTGTTCTATTTGTCTACTCTTTTGCCAATACCACTTTCTCGTGATTACTATAGTTTTATAGTAAATCTTGAAGTTGGTTAGTGTCAGTCCTCCAACTTTGTTCTTGTCCATCAATAATGTGTTGGCTGTTCTGCATCTTTTGCCTCTCCAAAAATTTTAAATTCAGTATGTCAATATTCATAAGATAACTTGCTGAAATTTTGATTGGGATTGCATTGAATCTATAGATTAAGTTGAAATGAACTGATAATAGAGATATAGAAAGAACTGTCAAGTTGGAATCTTGACAATATTGAGTCTTCCTTTCCATGAACATAGCATAGCTATCCATTTATATAAGTTTTCTTTGATTTTGTTCATCAGAGTTTTATAGTTTATCTCATATAGATCCTGTACATATTTAGTTAGATTTATACCTAAGTATTTCATTTTTAGTGTGTTAATGTAAATGGTATTGTGTTTTTGATTTCAAATTCACTTCTGTCTTGTTAGCATATAGGAAAGCAGTTGACTTTTTATATTAATCTTGCATCCTTCAATCTTGCTATGATTGCTTATTTGTCTTGGGAGATTTTTGGTCAGTTCTTTTGGATATTTTACATAGATGGTCATGTCACTTACAAACAAAGAAATTTTATGTTTTCCTTCTTAATCTACATGGCTTTTATTTCCTTTTCTTGTCTTATTACATTAACAAGGCCTTCCACTAAATTTAATTTTTTTAAATGAAATTCTATTCTTTTAGGAGCTTTAATTATAAATGAAAAATTGACTGAAATTTTTGGAAACAATGAGAGTAGGAAACATTAAAGTAAGATATATTTAATGCTTTCATATTCTTTAGTATTTAATATGGATAAATTAATAAATGTGGTGTATGCTATTATGTTGCATAATAATAAATGAACATGCAAATATTGCTACATCTTAGGATTAGAATCCTCCTCAATACTATTGCATCTTTCTATATGCTCCTTTTCAATCTCATCTATTTTCCCTCTCTCTTAGAATTGAGCACTAATATAAATTTTGTGATAATCATTTCATTGTCTTTCAAAAATAGTTTTATCTAAGTGTGTTCTTAGGGTCTAAATCTCTGTGTGTATTAGCTTCTTTATATGTAAAGTTGGGATATTAAAATACTCTTAATAAGGAGGTGAAGTAATGCACAGAGCCCTAAATTACATTTTAATTGTTTTTAAACTTTGTAAAATTGGTATCATACTATCTGTCCTTTTCAGAAATTTGCTTTTAGTTTTTGCTGTGTTTCATTTGTCTAATCTTCATCCACTTTCTAAGTAAGATTGTAGTTTATTCTTTTTTGTTCATATGTACCATCAATTGTGTCAATATATCACAACATATTTATCTATCACCTAACAATAAGCATTTGGGTTGTTTACATTTTTGGCTACTTATTATTTAGTCATTCAAAAATATGTATTGAGCAGTTAGTTATACAAGTCTCTCTTCTAGTTAGATGAAATTAAGCAAAGAAAATAAGTAGCTTACATTCTAATGAAGAGACTATCACGAAGAATACTGTTTATGAATATTTTTGCATATATCCTCTGTGTCATCAATGCACACAAATCACCCAAAGGTTCTTTACATAGGGTGTGGATCCTTAAAAATTTGTGGCTAGACTTCAGAGAGCATATGGAATTGTACATTTTAAATTTTATTTTGATTTCTTGTTCTGCTGGCTATCATTTCTACTACATGCTCATAGAATTTGCTCTAATGGATAGCTTTCTTTAAAAGTCATCTTATGCTTACTCTATTGCTCATAGCATGTAGAAATTTATGAGATCACAAAAAGCAATTACCCTGCCTTAATCATGTTTTAAAATATTTTGTGTATATAGCAAAATTCCAAGTAACTGATAAAATAAATAAAATATGTATATAGTTTTTAATATACTCAATACTGGATCATAGAATTTAAGAGAGGGATGAGATCTAAATGATCAACTATTTCAAGCTTTTCATTTAATCAATATAAGAATTGAGTCTCAATATATGTTGGTGATGACAATTAAGATTTGGCTTTGGAGTACAAAAAGCTGTATTAGAACATTGACTCAGCCACTTATTGGATTTATCCTTGGACTATTAATCACTATTGATGTTAGTTACTTCATGTACAAACCTTACATCATAAGTTACTTAAAAATGCTGACATAGTTACTTAACGTGTGTGTGTGGGGGGGGAGGTGTATGAGATATAATATACATATGTTTACATTTGCATTCTTTTACCAATTTTAATAATAGGAATGGCATAATAATTTCACAAATGATGGTACAATAAACCTCAAGGGCAAATGGATGACAGGCAAAATATAAAATTTTAGGATGAATGGATGAAACTATTTGGTTCCTTAAAAAAAGGTTTAAAATAACTAGAAATGAAATAAAACCTATGAAAACAAAATCTTTACAGATGTCCAAACTAAAATTTTAAGAAGGAGTCCTTTTCTGCGCAAAAAAACAATCTCTGCTTTCATGGGTACTTATGTTTATGCCCAGTATATTGTTCCAGTGGTAAAGAAAGATGACGACATAATCTTTAAAGTCAAAATAGCTCAAATAAAATGGTCATAACTTCTAGCCTCTGCACACAATCCCCTCCCTAACTCCCATTATTCAAAGTAGTCCAAAGAAATAAAAAAAATCCTGTGGATTCTGTGAAATGAGGGACAGTGTTTTGGATAGAGAGGCAAGGTGGATTCATTTGAAATGTATAGATATAAGAATATGAAAATGGTAATAAGTACTGCTTGCTCTCTTCTTATCATGCTGTTTTAAACATGTTCAAATACCTTGATATAATTCATGCTGTTTATCATTGACTTTAATGTAGTTACTTATATTTCTGTCTGAATGTAGCAGTATATTATACGAATAATTCAACTAAAAATATTTTTCCAATTATCTGTAGATTTATTGCAATAGCACCAAAGAGAATGACCAGGAAGTTGTATAAATTATTTTAAAATGTATAAATGAGGTTAAGCATAAATCAGTTAAATTGTGGCATAAATCTCATATATCACTGGCATTCTATTACCTGGAGAAGGATCTTCACTGTTATCACAGTGCAGGGCTTGAGATTTCCTGGCTTATCTAATCTATCTTTTCAACCCTCTTTAATCAATAGCAAGACTTCCATGTGGGTGATTTTTGCTCAAGAAAAAACAGTAACATTCACAAGATGTAGGCAAGAAATTGATAACTACTGAAATTCATTTTTATACGACTGCCTCCAAATATAAGTGGAAGTAAAGGTTGATCTTTTCCTCACATCTAGATATATACACAATTTGGGAAAAGTGAGTTATCTGCTTAGTTTCCTTTCCTTGGTTCAACTGAGATTTTAAAAACACAATAAATTGCTACTGCGTATGTGTAACAGTTCTTCTGCACATAGACAGATGCACAGAGAGAGGATCGGTGTTTCCAGAAAAAAAATCTGTTTATTAGACATTCTATACAAGGCACTTTAGTGCATAGTCCAAAGATTGGACCACAACAACAGTATTTATCCTTAAAGATGAAGAGTGTTTAGCCTTAAAACTGTTTACACTTACGCTATCTCATCATAAATGTAAAGTATCACCACACTTCTCTGCCAATTAGATTAACAGTAAAATGATTTTCTGCAGGGTACCTAAGGAAAATTTTCTAAGTCAGCAAGAGCAATAGTGTGATGTTTAGAAATCAGCTAAAACTAGTGTGCTTGCCAAAATATTTTCAGAAATATATAGAAACAAAGGAAAGCATTTCAAGGGCTTAGCACTTAAAATTTCAATAATTCTTTCAAATTCAAAGAAAAGTAAATAAATAAAGAGATTAATTGTCATGGAAGAAGCTTACTTGCCAAATATTGATTTCCTCACACCAGTCAGGAATTCGAAATTTATGTGTACAAGTCATGCACGAGAATAGGGATTACAAACATGGTTTGTGCAATGATTTGTGTGCATTTACACTATTTTGGCTCTATGTGATCTTAGACATAAATTTTATTCGTCTTTCAAAATATGAGAGACTTGAGCTCATTATTCTTTAACATCTCTTCTTCAGTGATGGCATCTGTAGAACTTAGAGAAATGCCAAAGATACACCGATGCTATGAAAACAAATTTGCCTTTTATTTTCATTCATATTTTGCATGAGGAGGTGATTTTGGCAATAACTTCTAATGGCTCAGCTTTTGCACTTTATAGGGACCAAGAAAAGATATTTGCACATAGTGGTTTAGAAATTTTAACACTTCATTTGTCTGAGATTTATCTAGGCTGAAAAGAATATTGTAATTAAGATCAAAGTAATTATTATTATTGTACTTGATTGGAAAGGGGCAAAGAGACAACTGATTCTAGATTTGTCTTTACGTTATGTATCATTAGACTACAGCCTGCTACCCCTTCCTTAAGGTGAGGCCACTAGGAGACCAATAAAATTGTTTCAATGTTATTGCAATCATTGATGTGTATTATAAATATATTTGAACGACCTTTATTGACAAAGCATTTCAGGCATCAGAAATGTGAGTAAATTTTATATCTTTATGAAATATGTTCTATAAAAACAATATATTTGATGGATTGCTTTTTGTTCTGATTTTGTGTACTGAATTGACCCATTTAAATGGTAGATTTTTAAAAATCATTTATTGAACTTATGTTCATTTCTATTCACAGGAGGAAATTGTCTTATTTTCCTCTGCTTTGGTGAGAACGCATTAAGCTCAATTTGGGGGAGCCTCACTTTAGAAACTGAACAATTATTCCCCATTGGCCATGAGTTTTTAATGACTTCTATTAAGTGTACAGGATATATCTTGGGTAGATTCTGAGCAACTCTCTAGAGAATCTAAGAAAAGTATGTATTATAAAGTTAATACATACTAGATGTGAAGGACCCTAGAAATCTAACACTCAGAAACAGAAAAGAAAAAGGGTCACATTTATTAAAGACTAAATACATTACAAATTTATTTATTTTTTACTTTAAAAGATCTACTACTCTCTTTTTAAGGAAACTTTAATCCAGCTTCCCCGATTTATAAGAAACAGTTTATATAGGCAGCTTCTAAACGGTATATTTTGAAAGCTCTATATTAAATAACACATTATTATTGCTCAGTGATGCCTGGATATCCCAATTGATTCATCTTACTGAAATGGTAAGCACTCTTTGCTTCTAAATTCACCATCATACTGTTTACTCTCAACATAGCAATCCTTGGTATGTAAACTACGTAACATTTCTCTGCTCAAAATTCCTCATTGTTCCCATTTCACTCAGAATAAGACAAAGCTCATTCTCTGGCCTCTGGTGCCATAATTTGCCCCTCTCCTTACTACTCTGGTGTCATCTGCACCATCTCTCCCTCCCTCTCTCTGCTCTATACTTTGCTCTCTTTGGAATCTTCCTTTCCCTAAGGTGGCTGTAACTTCAGCTTGGAATTTCTTACCCCCTTCTATCCTCACGGTTAATTCCTTTATCTCTAAGCTTTTACTTAATCATTGGCTATGTGGCTTTCTCCACCCCATAGACTGTAAGTTCCACAAGGACCTTGGTTTATTTTCTTCACAGATACATCTCAAGAGTCTAGAACAGTGCCTGACATATACCAGGCACTCGGTCAATCCATTCGTTCAGCAAATGGTATCAAGTCACAGCCAAGTGCCAGGCACTCAACTGTATGTTCGGGCTACATCAGTGAGAAAACAGGACAGAACTCTTTGCTCTAATGGTTCTTTTATGCCATCCAGGGAGAGACAACAATAAACAATAAAGCAGTAGGGCCGAGTTTGTCTATGGTTGCTGATGGACAGGTAGATCTGGCGACAGGTTTGTACACTTAATAAATAGTTATTGAATAATGAATATATAAATAGGTAATGAAGAAATAATCAGATTTAATTCCTTGGTATAAGTCTTTGGGAATGTATTCACACATATAAATTTTTAAATGTTCAACTTAAACAAGAAAATAATTATAAAACACAAGAGAATATGTTGGAAAAAAAGCAAAGAATGAAAACAAAAATGATTTCTTTCTTGAAATAATTCAATGGTATACTCTAAATCAGGTTCTGTTTTCTGATAGTAATGTGACAAAAATAGAAATTCACATTCTCTCGACACAGCAGAAATTTTAAATGAAAATAGATAATTTTAACTATTTTCATTATATAGAAAAGACATAATAAATGAGTGATATAGTCCTTTTAAGGAAACACAAAAATATGCCAAAATAAATCTATCAAACAGAAAAACCAAATCAATAGTAAAATTGAAATGAACAAAATAGTCTCATTAGGGATTCTAGGTGCAAATGAGTCCAAGAAATGTACTTCTTAAAGCTTTCCAGCCTTTGAAGATAAAAGAAGGGAAACTGGAAGGAGATTCACAAAGACATTCAACTATCTGACTTAACATGTACACCACAGTATACAGAGATTTTGCTTTAGAAATGTCACTTCTAGAGATCACACCATCAGAACCTACTGTCATGTGTCCAGAAATGTTTATTGCTATATTGTTTGGGATATTTTTTACAATATGTAGGAAAAATTTAATTTCCATCAAACAGCGATGTTTCATGACATAGATTGATTTATATCTATGCATATTTTCCTGGTGATGCTTCATCATATCGAGAAAATCTTGGGTGGAAATGTACTACAGAATGTAGAGTGAAGTATAAAGTAGCAGAAAGCAGGCTGAAATCTTTATATGAAAACTGTAATATCAACCATTGATATAGATCTGTCATGGAATCCTCTTTTGCACTGAGGTGGTTTGATATTCCTTTTATATGTCAGTTTAAGCACAGAAACAGGTGTGGAAGTATATTCTCCCCACTTGCTATTGCTTACTTAAGAGTCACCAAATTAGGAGATGGAAGGGAAACTACTAGCATTATGCTATATAGTATATGTATTTAGAACAAAGTTACCATTCTCAAGCTATCAAGCTATTTTTTCATTAAAAAATAGAATTTAGAAAACAACTTGAGGTAGGCAAAATAATGCATCTCAAAGATGTCCACTTCCTAATCCATGGTCCCTGGGAATATTTTATTTTACATGGCAATAGGCACTTTGCAAGTGTGCTAAGGTTAGGAACCTTGAGGTGGGGAAATTATTCTGGATTATCCAGGTGGGCCCAACCTAATCCTAAAACTCCTTAAAACAGGAAAAGCTTTCTTTTCTGAGCTAACATCTGCCACCAATCACCCTCTTTTTGCTGAGAAAGGGTGGCCTTGAGCTAACATCCAGGCCTGTCTTCCTCTGTTTTATGTGGGATGCCTGCCACAGCATGGTTTGACAAGCAGTATGTAGGTCTGAAACTGGAATCCAAACCAGCGAACCCCAGGCTGCCAATCAGAATGTGTGAACTTTAATCACTGCGCCACCAGGCCAGCCCCAGGAAGACCTTTCTTGACTAAATTCACAAAGAGATTCAACATCACTGGTTTCCATGATGGAGGAAGGAGGCCCCTAGCCAAGGAATGTGGGCAGCCTTCAGAATCCAGAAAAGACAGTGAAATGAATCTCATACAGCTTCCAGAAAGGAATTCAGCCCTACAGACACGATGCTTTTAACCCAGAAGTCAGTCTCCTAACGGAACTGTGTTGCTTGAAGCCACTAAAGTTGTGTTAATTTATTAGCAGCCATACTTCACCAATACTTTTCCTTGTTTGTTTAATTCTTATGTTTTTTAGTGTAATACGCTTATACAAGAGATTTGCAAGAATCAGACGGAAGAGTGGGCTGTATTTACAAATGGCCTTCAACTTTTTATTATACTCAAACACAATACTGTTGCAAAGTTTCATAATTTTTTCTTATCTTAACTGAAGTTAAAAATTAGTTCTTACTTTGTTTATATGTTTAACTTTGAATTTATACCCTAAGGATTAAACTAAAACATGCAGAGTGAAATGGAAAAACATGGCACACCTGGCATCATATGTGCATGAATGTTTCTGGGATGAGTAAATTTTTGTCATTAGAGAAGCTTAAAATTTTAAATTATAATCTTTATAAAATATATAGCTTCTTTTAGAACATTTCTAAAACTAATTACATATTTTCTGCTGTGTTGTCATGATAGACTGAATAGAATTTCATCTTTTCCTAAATATAAATAATTGTCTTTGAAAAATATTAAGAACTGCTTTCTCTAATGAACTCCACTCAGCAACTCCAAACCTGTGTTTTCTGATTGTTTGATTCTCACTGTCCACTTTTAGCAACTCCATTTCGTAAGCTGACATTTTATAGGGCTGAATGGAGAACTCAATAACCAGCAAGTGATAACAGTGACCTTGATTCTTCAGATATGTAATATTTCAATGCCATTTGGTCTGAGGGCAGGTACATTTTTCCGCTGTCATGAAAAGAGCATGAGTTTGACTCTGGATGCAGGATCAGCATTTCTTTTTTTTCCAAATTGTACTTTACATTAAATGGTTGAGGAGTCTATGAAAGGGATATGCTGCTAGTCATCAAAGCATGCTGTATCTGTATAGAAAAATGAATTAGTCAATCAAAATCACTTTTGCTAACTTGAATTTCCTAAGACATTACTCTGTGTGCATGCATGTGTGTGTGCACATGTGAGTGTGCATGTGTGCACATGCATGTGCATCTTTTTGCCAGAATATTTTAAGAATTGTTTTGGAAAGGTAGAACTTATGAAATAATAAAAATCATGACTACAAAATACATGGAAATAACTAAATTATATATATATAGATAGATACATAGGTTCTGAATTTGGAGAGAGAGATTGCAATAGTTAGATTCATAGAAGCAGTGAGTAAAACGGTGGTTGTCAGAGGGTGGGGAGAGAAGGGAACAAGAAGGTATTAGTCAGAAAGGGGAACCCTCATACACTGCTGGTGAGAGTGCAAACTGGCACAGCCACTAAGGAAAACAGTATGGAGATTTCTCAAAAAAATGTGATACGTATATATAGTGGAATGCTACTCAGCCATAAAAAGAATCGTGCTGCTTGTGACAACATGGATGGACCTTGATGGTATTATACCAAGTGATATAAGTCAAATAGGCAAAGACAAATATTGTAGATTTTACTCATATGTGGAAAATAGACAAACACATAGATAAGTAGATCAGATTAGTGGTTATTAGAAGAAAAGGGGCGGGGGGAGCGTGAAAGGAATAAATGGGCACATACGTATGGTTATGCATAAAAACTGTACAATTAGTGATAAATACAATGCAGTCTATATAGAAACGGAAATATGTACACCTGAAATTTACACAATATTATAAGTCAACATGACCTCAATAAAATTTTAAAAAAGAAGGTGTTAGTTAAAGGGTACAAAGTTTCAGTTATGCAAGATGAATAGGTCCTAGGAACAGCACGGGGCCTATAGTTAATAATGCTGAACTGTATACTCAAAAACTTGCTAAGAGAATAGATCTTATGTTAAGTGTCTTTATCACACACACACACACAAACACACACAATAATAATAACAACAAATAAAGAGAGCAGGAGAAAGCTTTTAGAAGTGATGGATATGTTTATGGCATAGACTGTAATTATGGTTTTACTGATGTATACTTATATCCAAACTCACCAAACTGTATACATTAAATATGTACAGCTTTCTGTATGTCAATCCTACCTCAATAAAGTGATTTTTTTTAAAAAAGAGAAATTGAGAGATTTTTCAGAGAAGTCCTGGAAACTTATAGTCATGAAAAATTATTTAGAATTAAAGAAGGTAGGATATGTTGTTCCCATTTTTAAAAATTATGGTTAAATATACATAACATAAAATGTTCATTTTGGGGGGCTGGCCCCATGGCCGAGTGATTAAGTTCGCGTGTTCCACTTCAGCGGCCCAGGGTTTCACTAGTTCGGATCCTGGGCGCAGACATGGCACCGCTCATCAGGCCATGCTGAGGCGGCATCCCACATGCCACAAGTAGAAGCACCCACAACTAAAAAAATATACAACTATGGGGGGATTTGGGGAGAAAAAGCAGCAGAAAAAAAATATTGGCAACAGTTGTTAGCTCAGGTGCCAATCTTTAGAAAAAGACATTTTCATTTTAACCATTTTTAAGTGTATAGTTCTGTGGTATTAAGTACATTCACATTATTGTGTAACCATCACCACCATCCACCTCCAGAACTTTTTCATCTTTCCCAACTGAAACTCTGTGTTCACTAAATACTAACTCCCCAGTCTCCCTCCCAGAGCCTTGGGAACCACCATTCTACAATTTGTCTTTATGAATTTATCTACTCTGGTTACCTCGTATAAGTGGAATCACAGAATATCTGTCCTGTTGTCACTGGCTTTTTCCACTTAACATAACATCTTCAAGGTTCATCCACATTGTAGTGTGTCAGAATTTCCTTTCTTTTAAAGGCTGAATGATAATTCATTGCATGTACACCACATTTTGTTTACCCATTCCCCTGTCGATGGACACTTGGGTTGCTTCTACCATTTGGCTATTATGAATAATGCTGGTATGCACTTGGGTGTACAAATATCTGTGTCTCCACTTTCATTTCTTT
Source organism: Equus caballus (assembly GCF_041296265.1). Taxonomy (NCBI): domain Eukaryota; kingdom Metazoa; phylum Chordata; class Mammalia; order Perissodactyla; family Equidae; genus Equus; species Equus caballus. The sequence continues at coordinate 97,965,817 of NC_091686.1, forward strand.
TGCTTATATGCCTAGAAGTGGAATTGTTGTGTTATATGATAGGTCTCTGCTTAAATTTGGAGGAAATGCTTTAAAATTTTCCACTGCAACATCTTACATTCCCACCAGCAATGTACAAAGGTCTCAATTATCCACACCTTGTCAATATTTGTTATTTTCGATCTTTTTTATGATAAACTTTCTGATCGGCTTGAAGCAGTATCCCATTGTGATCTTGATTTGTTTTTCTCTAGTGATTTGTGATGCTGAGCAACTCTTCATGTGCTTGTTGGCTATTTGTTCATCTTTGAAAAATGTCTATTCAAGACTTTTGCTCCTTTTTTAATTGGGTTGTTTCCCACATGTTTTCTTATATGAGTTTTATAGTTTTAGCTCTTACATTTAGATTTTTGCTCTATTTTGAGTTAATTTTTGTATATGGTGAACAGTAAGAGTATAACTTCATTATTTTACATGTGGATATCCAGTTTTACCAGTACTGTTTGTTGAAAAGACTATCATTTCTCCATTGAATGGTCTTCGCATCCTTGTCAAAAATCATTTGACCATTTGCAAGCCTTTATTTCTAGGCTGTCTATTCTGCTATTGCTTTAAATTTTGCTTTAAATTTTGCAATCATGAAGTGTGAGACATCCAACTTTGTTCTTTTTCAAGATTGTTTTGGCTATTTGGCACACTTTAGATTCCACATAAATTGTATAATTCATTTTTCTGCTTCTGAGAAACATGTCTGCAAGAACATTAAGCTCATGATAGAGACTGTATTGAACTTGTGGATCCCTTTGGGAAGTACTGACATCTTACCAATATTAAGTCTTTCAATCCCTGAACACGACATGTCTTTCCATTTATTTATATCTACCTTTTTCAGCAATCTTTTTATACTTTCAGTGTACAAGTCTTTTGCCTCCTTGGTTAAGTTTCTTCCTAAGTATTTGCTATGCTGCCATAACCTAAATGTGTGACGTAAATTATGAGACATTGGCAAAGTGGCCAATGGGCAATCAGAGAAAATGGTTACCATTTTAGAGAGTGACAAAATATTTGATGAAATTGGAGTTTGCAGTCACCTGAACAAATGAACTTCCAGCTCTAGAGGTAGTCGACAGAAAACAATGATGATTCTGTGTGCTGAATGCAGTTGGAAGTCTTTGTAATAACAGAAAAAATATGAATTCAGAGAATAACTGACCAGGTTGTAACCAGGAAGGAAAAGGAACAGATCATGTTCACAAATTTAGGAACACGAAGGGTTGAAAGGGAACGAGTTGCAAGTTCTTTGTGATGTGTATTACAATGTTCAATATTAACTACAACACCTGGAGAAATTAAGAGAAGATAAATTAATGTAAACACTTCTTTGTAACCAAATAAGATACCCTATGTTTAATAAGCCACTAATATTTTACTAAATTATCTTACATAAGGAACTCTGCAGTATTCTGCTTAAATGGTGAAAGAGAGGTTGCAAATGTTTTCCCGTATTTGAGGAGTTTAAAATCTTAAGGATAAATTTAAAATTAAAATGTGCTTTCTTCACGGACCTATATTTGTCATAGAAGGATTCAGTCAGCAGCTACGGCAAGAAACTAGATCAATAAGAGATCTTTTGGTTCACAAGTTTGAAGAAATCTTAGTAAAGTGTCTCATTTTGCCATTAAGATCATTTTTAACCTGTGAAGTTATTGGAATTTGTTTCATTGATATTTTTATTGACCTCTTTCACTTATTTAATTACTTAACTATTATTTTACTTCAGTTTTATGGTGCCAAATATCAGCACTGTAGATATATTATGAAATGCAAATTTAGAGTTAATGTGACCTTTTAAATATTAATAGAAAATCAGAAGTCTCTAAAATAGATTGAAAATTGAAGCTGTGATTTTAAATTTCCTTTAAACGTTTAGACCTTTATGAAGTTGGTTCCTGTTGCCTGCAGACTATGAATAAAATCAATATTAAAAGGAAAAGCAGTTAGATTATAAGGTTACAAATGAAACTACTCTATATAGTTATAAGTGCTTCTTGAAAATGAAACACAAAGGACAACAAAGATCTTGAAAAGTCCTAAATATCATCAGATGGAATTTTCATATTAGATTTTCATTTTTAAGAAAAAATAAATCTGTTTCCAGTGCTTCTGATTGAAAGGACATACATTGTGCTTTAACATGGAGTGAGTTTAGGTAAAATGTTAGTTATATACTCATTGTGATGTTTGGAAAACAAAGTTAGAGGAAGAATCTGTTTGTTTTACTATCACTCTTTGTTCTCTTTGTACTTTTACAAGTTCTTAAATGATTTTCCTTGACCTTAAGAGATTTCATTAAGACACAGATGCGGTAACATCTACTAAAAATGTGTATGGAGTTACTGAGTAACACTTATTTGAATCAGCATGGGCATCCTCATGTGAACTGATCTATGTGTGTGTTTGAGAAAAATTGTTTTCCTAACTACAACTGATTTTTGTAGTTTTGTGGAATTTAGTAATCTTCAAAGAGATTATAAGGCAGAAGCAGGGAATAATTTCTCCTAATGCAAATAGAAGGCCGTGACTGAGAAGATAGCATTTCCCATATATAACAAGATACTGTACAGGATATTGAGAAAGAGCGGGAGTTGTCTACCTAAAGTCTGTGACCAAGTACATAAAATCAGAAAAACAAAAGCAAAAACAAATCTATGCTTATAATATCCTGATATGTAGACCAAAGTTGGTTTCAGATAATATAAATCGAGACTCTACATTATACATTCTCAATTACACTTATGCTTCTGCACATGGGGCTAAAAAATAAGGTAAGGAGTCAACCTGGCAGCATAGTGGTTAAGTTCGTGCACTCCACTTTGGCGGCCCCAGGTTTGTGGGTTGGGATCCTGGATGTGGACCTATACACCACTCATCAAACCATCCTGTGGCAGCGACCCATGTACAAAATAGAGGAAGACGGGCACAGATGTTAGCTCAGGGACAATCTTCCTCAAGCAAAAAGAGGAGGATTGACAACAGATGTTAGCTCAGGGACAATCTTCCTCACCAAAAATAATAATAATAATAAGATCGTCTCAGGATCATTTTCTACCATTAAGAAGCTTGACATGGAAATAATTTTAATAAACAGATTTATTCATTCAAAAGTAGTAAAATATACTAAGTAAATATTTACTGACTATATAGTATGTGTTACTTAAAAAAAATAAGGAAAAGAAAAAAAATCTTTCACCTGAATCATGTGTTTGGGAATCCTATTTACAATATAATATCTTTAAGTGGAAAATATTTATGATGTCCAGGGACCTGAAGGACAGAGGCCCCAACCAATCAGACTGGACTCTGCCTCAATTAACAAAGATACTGGCTGTTAACATCTAGTACAGGCCAACTGGCAAGTACCAGTCAAATTGAAGCTCTGCGTGTATGGTGAATATGGACATTTCAATACAAAAACTCAAAACTTAGAACCAGATATCTGAGAAATAAACATTCAGATAAATAAAATGATTAGATTCATATATTTAAAATGAAAGAAAACAGGCATGCTGGTTCAGCTGCTATAATTAGAGTCTGATTCTCAGTTCTTCCAGGACAGAAATCATTTACATTTTGTTGTTGTTGTACAGATATGGCTCTCATAGCAGGATTCACAAAATCGAACTCACAAAAGTTTGAAATATATAAAAGAATGTTGACAATTATTTACGATCAAACATAACTTTTTTGACTCAACTATTAATATCTGTAGTCCAAGACACCTCTGTCCCAGATATTAAGATTTCTGAAAAATCAAAATAGTGAATAAATAAATAAATAAATAAATACAAGTGGTTTCATGAGATAAAAGAATCAGAACATACAAAGAGATTGTGTTGGAGTAGCATATTATAAAACTATGTTTGGATTAGCATAATGTTACCTCAAAAAAAAAGAACCACTTTAACAAGAAAAAAAAAAAAAAACTACAGAAATCAGAGTTTAAGTTGCCAAAATCTGAAGAGTGAGTGTACCTTTCAAGGATCTCAAATAAGAAAATCTGTCAAATACAATGTGACTAGAAACTGAAGGAAAGAACAAATAATGACAGTGCTAGTTCTTTGACTTTTTTTCCTGAATTTTGTATAAAACATAATTTTAGTATCAACAAAAGAGTACTTTAGCGATATTCAATCCCAAATGCAGTTGAGTTGATTTGCCATATCACTTTCCAGTGACGTTGTAGGGGAGGAAGACATTTCCTCTACCCACTGTGGGTTCTTCTGGCTGGAGAATGAATTAAATTCACATGAAGCAGAATAGCAGGAGAAAATTAAACAAAGCTTTATAACATGTATACATGGGAGGCTCAGGCAAGCTGAGCAGCTTGCCAAAATTGCTGAAGCCACCACCTTAAATATCATATTCAGCTAAAGACAAAGGAGGATGTTGGGGGTAGAGGAGTCAGTTACAGGAGATTACCAGATAAGCACAGTAAACAGGAATAAGATTATTATACAGATTTAAGTCTTTGCCTTTTGCATTGATAAGAGTTTCTAGAGATAAGGTCATCTGCCTTCTTCTTGGTACAGAGAGGGAGACACCTTTACAGATGAAGATTTCCCTTACAAATGTAAATGTCTCTTAACAAAGGAGAAGTAAATTCTACTTTTCAGTTGCTTTCCTGTCTGCAGTTTATTAAGAGTAACCAGCCCCAAACAATCCTCATGCCAAAGAGACATATCTTGGGGTGGCCAATTCCATCTGCCCACAACATCTTACTGAGAATGTACTCTATTTTGTTTTAATTGTAGTTGAGAAGTATGTTGGCTTCATAAACATTCATTTCTTTCCAAATAACACTTCAGATATCCAATCTCATCTGTTATTTTATTCACATTTTCTGGAGATAACTATTTCTGAAAATATTTGTACTCATATAGTTTAGTTTATTCTACTGATTAATGTAATAACCATGTTTATAGATACAATCAATAATATTAATACATTAGACCATGTTTTGGGAGAAGAAATTATTATATTGTGTTCCAGAAATCACTTTCTGATGGTAATAGTAATAAAAGTGTGCACCTGCAAGCATACGATTTTCTTAGCCATCTACTTCAAATTTCTCATTCTCAGATGCAGAAACTGAGCCTTAAAATGGCCTAAGGAAACATGGCACAGATCTGGCATTGTTGGGATGCCAGCCCACCCACGTCCTCAGACATTCAGTTCAGCTTCTATGCCATTATTTGCTGTAAAATTACAGAACAGGTTTCTATACTTTGCGCTACTACACCAAGTGCTTCATCTGAAAAGCCAACCAGGCCCTGGACTCTCTCTTTAAAACAAAGCTTAGAGCCGAACAGCTCTCTATGTTCTCTCCAGAGCGTAGCATGACCTCTGTAGACTCTTCTTCCACAACACTTTCAATTTGTTGAAGTTTTATTGTGTCCTTTTCTTTATTTTTTTTGCTAAGGTATTTAGGCTCCCATTTTCTTTCCTGTTACAGTTTCCCCTCAGCCTCTCACTAGACATTTTTCCTCTTTCCATTGTCCACATACATTTTTTAAAGTCCATTTTTAGGAATTTTATTCCAAGGGATTTATATCAGCTTGAATTTGTAGATCACTAACAATACAAAACTTCATGTTCTACTGTATCTTTCACTGAAACCCATTTGCAAGAAAGCATATTATTTCATAATCATTTTTATACATGATTTGAGATTTAATACATTAAAAATTATCCCTTAATTTTCTAATACAGCTGATATTCTGCTTCCCTTGACAAAACACTATAGTCACTGAAAGCCTGCCTCAGAAATTATGTATTGATTTTATTGAGTATCTTGAAAGGTGGGGAAATCGGTAAAAGTAATTAGATTCTCTAGGTTTTTTTTTCCCTTAATATTGCCTCAGTTTGTCATCATCACAGGCAAATGACTGAAACATAATTCTTAATTTAAAGGATTCCAGCATCTTCATATTTTATTTAGCAAGGCGAAAACTTTAGATAGGAAGCCCAATTAATGTTTTTGATGGCTGAATAAGCAAAACATTTTCATTTATCTACATATTTATTCCTATAAGAATCATGTTAAAACCTGCTATTTCTCCAGTAAATCAGGTTCCAGGTGAACCTACCTTATGACTTGTTATTTTCTTTATTATTCTGTTAATACACCTTTGTGAGTTGATCATTTAATTCCCACTCTTTGGTTCCTTAATCCTAAAGCGATTTTCTGTTCCCTTAGTGATTTAGATCGCGCCTTAATTGTTTCAACAGCTCAAAGGAACTCTCAGTTCTATGGGGCTATTATTTCTCTCCATTGGTGTTGTTTACTAGCCAGGCACTGATTGACTAGAAAAAAATTTTTTTTCGAGGGACGTTTGCATATTTTAACAGCAGTTGAACAGCTGTTTTAGGAAGTAATGTTTCTATATTTCACAGCTTGCAGCCGCACTATTAATACCATTTTACTTCTCTAATGGAGGTAATTCTTAAACACCACAAATCCTAATTATTTGAACAGCAGTGGGCCTTAATTCATAGCCGCTTCTTCTGAAAACAAAAGAACTTTATAGCTTGGAATAGAACGCTTGTGAGGGGCGCTCCCCTTTTATCTGATGATGAACATCACGTCCGGAGATACAGCTCCCTCAGAGGTGATAATTATCGCTGAGCGCAGCCTGCGAGCTTCCCCGCTGCTACGTGGTGGTGCGGTTAGCAAAGTCAAACTGTCTCGAGTCTCTCCCTTACCCCCCAGGCTCAAATGGTCCCAAATGATCTAACCGTTATTTTGTTTGGGGAGGGGAGATGAACACTGTGTGAATCACGCTTATCCTTTTAAACTTTCTGTTTTAAATGAAAATATCCCACCGGCATGAGCACTTTCATTTCTCTTTCAGCTATTGTAGTTCTGAAATAAAACTAATCCTATTGATCTAATTATTCAAATAGTTATACTGTCCATGAGTTCTAAAAAGTCTGTAAATAGGAAGAAAATACTATTAAAAATGTCGTATTTTATATCTGTGTTTACTAGTATGAATCTCACTTTACATAGTTTCATATTCTAGTACTTGGTACATATCTCTACCTAGCACTTATTCCTCTGTATCTGTGTGTGCGCGTGTCTATGTTTGTGTGTGGCCGTGTGTGTGCGTGTTTGTGTCTGGTAAATTGCATCAATAAATTGTGGAGGCCTTAAAAGAGCCATTTTATTATAAATTGGAGGCGGTATACATAATGATAATAATTGAAGAATTATCACTAGATCCTACTGTAACAGAATATAGGAACATACTAGGCATTCATATTGAATGAATAAATGAAATTTAAAAATACATGAGTAGAGTATTACGAACCATGGGAATGCTAATACTATCTATCTATCGATCTATTCATGTTTAAATGTATGTATATATATGTATGTATATTTATGTGTGTGTATGTATATATATAGTGTATAAACATTTGCATCCATTCCAAGAATTTTGATAAATTACAAAAATATAACAAATATGTATTTCTCTGATCATATGTTTCCTACATTTTCTAAAGTAAATTGAAAAAGATAAAGGGGAACTGAGAGGCACACAGCGACATTCAAATATTATATCCTGAATAAACAAATACTGAACAAATGGATATAGGGTTGGAAGATTAATATGCTAAGACCTATCAAAGATGACAAGATATCTTACAAAGACCCTTCATCTTGGATTCAAAAAGTGTATTTCAGTTTCAGAGTCTGCCATGATTCAGAATCTGTATGATAATAGGGAATTCAATTAACTTCCCTTGTCCATATTTTCCGTATCTTTATAATGAAGGAAATGTACTAAATAACCAACTGTGGTCTAAGCGGTCCACGAATTCTATAAATCCACACAATGCAAGCTGCAAGCTGAGTCTTACCAGGAGCAATCCTGAGCAGACTGCCCCCCTCTTGTTCAGTGCCAGAACTGATAAACAGTTGTACTTCTGGATCCTTCAGAAGTCCTTGCTCTCTTGGTTCCTCTAACCCCAGTAGCCACACAGCTGCAACACAGCTGGTAATAATTAGCTGCTTGATTCATTGTAGGCATGCTTTAATAAAAGGATTTACTGTTGGGGAAAAGAAGGTTTTCCACAAGTAGTTAATGATTTGTTGCACTCAGATTGTGCCCATTATAGCTAGTAACATGTCCCTTTAAGAGAGGGGTGAACACAACCCTGTAGTCAGTGATTATTTGCTAGAAAAGTACAGTTGGACTGACTTTTCAAATTCTTTATACAATTTACATCCTCTAATTATATTTTCCTGTTTGTATTCCTTGAGACCTGGTATGCATTTGACTGTCTTTCCATAATTTCTCCATCCTCAGGACCTCGAAGAATATCCCGTGCAGATTTCCAGGATGTGTAAAGTCTGCGTTTATCATCACTCTTCCCAAGTGTGCTTCATTGACTCTCAGTGCATCTGATTTTTATCATATATTCCTTGAATGTGTCCTTTATAATATGTTTTTAGAATATATCCCCATAAAATATGTTTCTTGGAATGATCTCTCTCATGATTAAGTGCATTTTATTTAACATTTTTGCCGTTAGTGTGTATGGTGGTAATTATGAAATCAAGAATATGAAATTTTGAAATTAATAGAGATTCTTCAATAAAAGGTATGAAATAATGAAAATAAGGTGTGTATATATGTATGCATACACACATGTATATATATGTTTATGTGTGTGTGTATCACTAATAAGGACCTTATTGTCCTTATCCTTCATAGAAGAATCTCTATGAATTTTGAAATATCACATTTTTGATTGCATAATTACCACAATACACATTACATACACACATATATATATTTCCTAAGTTTGATAATTAAAGGATAATAAAGGATAATAATAAAGTGCAAGGTAAGAATATTTAATAGATAAATTTCTCTCCAGAGAGCTGCTATCAGTCAAACAGAAGATACATTTGTGCTTAATCAAAGTAACATCTCTTCTGAGTTTAAGCTTTCAAACTAAAAGAATGAAATTTTTTTTCATAATATAGATTTATTCCACCACCACACACACACACACAAATTTGCAATTATCCTTTCCAAAATCAAAATAACTAAATCTTTCTTGGAGATCAGCTCAGGTATAATTATATCTGAAACATAATATCATTTTTCTTTGCGGAAAATAAAATAAAAATTCTTTATTTGGTTCAAATTGTCTCTTGAATGGTTTCATTTCACCACACAGGAGAGTGAGGGAGGCAAGAAATCAATTGAATTCAAATTTACCAGGTTCAGATTATTTAATACTTCTATTCTCAAGCAATAAACTCCTCAGCTGGGAGCAAGTTATCCTTTTATTCATATGATCTTAGCTGAAATCTACATGGAATTGGTGATATTTTTCTCTCTAAAAAAGAAAGATAAGTTCTCAAGTTGTAATACAATTATAAATACAGTTGGTTTTCTTTCTCTCATTTAACTTATTTCACCCTGCTGGCAATCACATCTTATAAATGGCAAATTCAGTGATTTCTGTTTCAAGAAAAATGTATTTTCAAAAGCTCTATTTGATGGTGCACTTTTAGTAAAACATTTCAATAAAAATATTCTAGAGACCTTATCTTTGGACCTGGCCATAATAGTACTGACTTATGATTTTGTTAACTTGCCCAATCTCTTTTTTTCTTTGTCATATGAATATTCACATATCAATTGCCGTTTTAAACATTTCAGTAACTTTTCTGAGTGGCCACGTAGTACTCTATTCTAAATTTAATAGGAAATGATGCAAACGTGAAATTTGCTGATTAAGTACCTAAACACTTAGTAGTTAAATAAAAAATATGTAGAAAGCATAGACATAGTTGAAAAGGTAATACGATGGGCTTTTATGCATACAATTTTGTAATTCTTTGGTATTAGTGACGTAATCAAAACTGGAGCTAATTAGGGAAATGGAAACTCAATGACTAACAAAAGCCAAAGATGATTGCAAATCACAGGAAGGGCAGACTGTACTGGACCTCAAGAAGAACTAGGACAAGAGCTTGAGAGTCACTAGAGTTTTCTCTCCATTTCTCATGTCTGATAGTCTCTTCACAATGTCCTCCATCTGTCTCATTAAAGTCAGGTTTTCTCAATCACAGGGAAATTTGGCTACAAAAAGCTCTATATTACTTTTGCTTCTGAAGAATGACACTGATCATTCCAGTTTTGAAAAAACAAAAGTGTGAGGGCAGGCCCAGTGGTGTAGAGGTTAAGTTTGCATGCTCTGCTTTGGCAGCCCAGGGTTTGCCAGTTTTGATCTGGGTTCAGACCTGCACACCTCTCATCAAGCCATGCTGTGGTGACGTCCCAAATACAAAATAGAGGAAGATTGGCATAGATGTTAGCTCAGCGACAGTCTTCCTCAAGCAAAAAGAGGAAAATTGGCAACAGATGTTAGCTCAAGGCCAATCTACCTCACCAAAAAAAACCAAAAAAAGAATGCCCAAAAGTGTTGGGAGGACACTGACTGTCCCTAAAGTGTACTTCTGGAATGCAGCAGGGTGAGGGGAGGGAAGGATGATTTTCCTTGCTCAGATTAGAAGTCTACCCATTGATGAAAGAACTGTCACCTATAGCAGTTTTTACAACAGTATGATTGGAGCAGGAAAAGTGCCTTTAGAATGAGTAATAGAAGTATAGTACGTGGATTGTTGCATTCAGGGTGTTTAAGATGATTAGATACGTCTCAGAGTGCAGGAAGCTAAAAGCGAAAAAATGCGTTTTAGAAGCAGACAAAAGTTCAAAAAGCAATTCTGTATGTACAGTGGCTAGACGACTCAAGGACCTTTGGCACATCATATATCCTCTCTAACCTTTGTTTCTTTCTGTGTAATGTGGGAAATAATGCCCTTACAAACCTATCAGTAGAAATAGTGGAGATGCGTTAAAAAACACATCTCAGGGACTCAAACCCACAAAGCTTAGTTCTCATACATTATGGGGCAATCAGGGATTGTTATGAAGTGTACTCTGCTTAATTTAGCTATTTATAGACTCAAACTGATACAGTTATGTCAAGTGCTTGTCACTATGCAGAGAGGAAAGGGAGATCTGAAAAGTCTTGATCTAGCAGTTAGATGTAGTCTTCTGAAGTTGACACCTGACATTTTTCTGCTCACAACTCATTGGACAGACCTTGTCACTTAGTTTCCTTCAACTACAAATAGGCCTAGAAGTATAATACCACCTGTTTCCAGATTTCGGACGATTGGATATGTGAACAGAACAATGATCTTGACACTCCACTTTCTGATCACCAAATATTTGGCTCTCCTTTCACTCTACGCAGAAAAGGCACTTATCCTCTTCCAAGAGATGTATCATTGAATTACCATCCGCTTTTGACATCAGGCTTGATATAAAACAGCTGTGTGTTGTTTGTTGCTATCTATACCAGGCTATTGTTTGTACCCAGCCCTTTGTCAAAAATCCCTATGTGGTTTTTCCTGATCCATACATTTATGAACTAAATTGACAAATTATCAAGTATATCCAGGGAACTGGATAATTTCAGCAAACACCCTTATTCAGAAAGATAAAAAGTTGGTGGTTTGTGTGTCAATTTTGAAATCTACCTAGACAGTTATTGTGAGGGAATCTTTAGTCCATTGTTCTCCGTGCTTCTTGGTTCTATTCTCTGGGTAATTCTCTCTCCTCCTTGCGGAAAGGCAGCGGAAAATATGCCTTCCTTGGAAACCTAGCAGCTTTGTCTCAGCCTGCTTTCTGCCCTTAGAAGATGGGGGATCTTGAACAGTCACAGACATTTTTTAGTCTAAGCCATGACTTTATTAACAGTACAAGTCTCTTCGAAATATGGTAGACTTTCCATCAATTCGATTTAGTCAGCAACACATGCTGATAACTTCATCCACATTTCTTTCCTATACACACTTAGATTTGTGACAGATCTTTGCTTTTTTGACTCTGCTTGTTCTCCCTTCTTAATAGCTAGTATCTTAAATATATCAGGTTTCTTGGGAGAAACATATTTTACTTTACTTTTTCTGAGTCATTATGCCCCATAGAGAGAATTTATTGAGAGTCAAACCCGAATTGAGTCTTTGATCTGAAACACCTAAATCGAGTCAGAGCTTTTAAGAATGAATGTGACAGCTGTGCCCTGACTTGATTCTTGCTGCAAGAGTGAGTTTAATCGGACTTTATTACTCAAAGGTCTACTCAATTTGATTTTTTTTTCCTCACTGCAGATGAGAAACAGTTACTTCTTCCAAACTTGCAAGTCTCCAGATTTCTGGGCTCTTTTACTCTATTTTTATTGTTTCATTCCTCCTTTTTATAAGACAGTTCTGCTAGTAACAGCAAATGTAGTCAAAAGTAACTAATGCAATCAACTAACTTTTTGTTCAACTTCTTCCTCTGGGCCTATAAGCTCACTTGGTAGCAGCACGTCAGCCATTCTCAGTATACACACTCCCTCACTCTTTAGGTCAGCTGCAGGCACCACGTGGTCCACTTCTATTCTGGCTGCCACTAGCTCATGTCTCTGCTTGCGATGGCAATGGGTAGAGGTTTATAATGGCAGCATCTAGTCAAAAATGCTGTGAATGCTCCCCCACACACACACAGACAATGTCTAATAGAGGCTATAAGTATGCATAGTAAAAGCCTATGTTTTCCATAAGCTCTCTCTCTTTCTTTCTTTATCCTTCCATCCTCTTCTCTAGATGGAGAGGGAGAAGGGTATAAGTATCTCCTTCTTTATATATGTATATATATATAACAAATAGAGAGAGAAAGAGAGGAAACGAGAGAGAGACAAAGAGAGACACAGAATAGTTTTAAAAGCTAAGGACTGTGTTTTATGCCTACTTAATATTTAATTTAAAAGCAATGACAACGTTAATAAAGATTTAATTACACAAGAGAAAATGAAGGCTATAGGTTTATTTCAAGATATGATTTAGTTCTGCCTCTAGAATAAGAACATACTAGAATACTCTGATAACTAAAATTTTCTTTGGCTACTGGTCCAGGAAATTTCTCTTTATAGGATTTCTTCTTTGATGAACATTTCTTCTGGCATTCAGTTCTAGTCTGAAGGTCAGTTATGCCTCTTGTGTTATTCTCAGCCACATGAGCTGCTGGTGAAAATCTAATCATGTTTTATACGCTGTCAAAGTCTGTGGATATTTTAAAGTAACTGCTCAATATCACAAAAATAAAGGGAAAGTCTGACCATCTTGAAATTTATCCAAGTTCTTTGTTTTTCTCCTTTATGACATTGCAAAATAATTCGCTATCATAATAGAAACATTGGAGAATAATTAAGGAGCACTTGATACAAATTTAATCACCCTAATTCCATGGGAGAGAAAAAACAACTGATACAATTTTGGTGTATGTTTCCAGCATGATCTCTATTAGTATTATTATTGCAGAAATGGTATTGAACTTTTGTATTATTTTTCCTTTTTTTATTCAATGAGAAGTATACCATAAACACATTTCTCCATACCACTTCCCAGTTCATGTCCCATCCTCTAGCTGCAGTAGCAATCTCTGTTCTGATTTCTAGCACCATAGTGAAACTTTCTGCACCACCAGCCAATAAAATGTCTTCGACTTCAAAATATCCTAGTCCATTTTTGTTCTTGGGGCAAGGCTAATTGATAGCTATAATAAAGGTATCTCTTTGATTTTCTCTTGTGTAATTAAAACCTTACTAACATTCGAGGTACTTGGTGGGCATGCTTGAGAGCAGCTGCAGGCATGGATGCATTTCACTCATCAGGACTGTCCCCTTCGGCCATGGTTGCAGGACCATCTCTGCCCTCTCCATTGCTGTCAATCATTTGCTTTCTGGAAGTCTGGGTAGGTGGACCTGATAGTTAATGACCTGATGTAAATTCTTAACCTGATGTTATTTCTTAAACTGTGTATAATGTTACAAGCAACAAATATTACAATCGCATCTTTAGGCCTAAGAGTCACAAATATTTTTACCCTACACTATAATAACTGAGCTTCTTCTAAATAAAAATGTGATTCATGTAGAATAATTTATCACTGGCAATAATTCTTTTATGAATGGGGTATTAAATATTTTATAGCAGTTCAATTAATTAATCAAAAGACACTTCTTTTGAAAGTTCTGTCAAATCACGCAATATTTTAGTATATGCTTAACTTATCCAAAGCGGGATTTTTCATATACATGGCCTTGGATTAGGAGATAATGATCAGGATATTCTCTATTACAGCCATATTTCAAAAGTAAAATTTAATTTTTCCTTTTCTACAATTGGGTGTTAAAAGAAGAATAGATCAGATCTTGTGTCATTCTCCTACTGTAAAGAAACCGCAGGACTGTGAGTCAGTCACTCCATTCTCTCTGACAGTTACACATCATACATATAAAAATAGGAGGTGGACCACGTTTTGCTAACATCTATTCAACTCTACAAGCATCGTGTGATGTCTATGATCTACCAGAAAAGTTACATAGCAATTCAATTTTTAAGAAATTCTTTAAGGACTACAGCTTTTAGTTTATCAAAAAATTTTACCAGGTTAGATAGACAGATCTTAATGTGAGTTTGTGTGCTCATTTGGTACGGATTGGGTATTGATCTAATGATCTATTCATTGGTTTAATGATCTAATAAAATGTTAATTTTATGATGATTAATTTCCTTCCTATACTTTGAGGAAACATTTCAGTGTGATAAATCATGATTGGATTAATGCAGATATTATGTATGACCCATAGACATCTTGAAGGATATTAGTACAAATTAATGTCCAATTTTAGATGATAATTTAAATTCAATTAATCACTTTTTAAGTATAATCCAAAGTCAAAAATTTGGGTGTTTTAAGATGTTTTCTTATTTTTACACTAATAACTGCGTTATGTTTTAATAAATACAGAGAACATCTAAGATAATTCTTGTCTTTTCAGTTAGTATTTCTTTTGTAAGTTCACATAAAATTAATAAACTCTATCAAAAGGGCAATTACTATCTTATGTTTCTTTAAGTGAAGATAGTCTGGTCTCCCTTAGCAAAGCAGAACACCAGGATGCTGGGCTAAGGACTGTCACACCCTGGGTTGTGAGATAACACAATTTAGGGAGAAATTAAAACCAAAATCAGTCCATTTAAAGGATTTATCTGAGTGAAAAATAAATCCATGTAAGAGGCAGCTGAATGCTCCTGTATAACTAATGCTCCTAAATATCAAGTACAGACAATTAGAATCTAGAGAAATCCTCTGAACTAGGAGTATGGACATCAGCTTTTGGTGCTTGTCTTATGGCATCTTGTTCAAAAATGAGGAATTTAAAAGCATTAAACTGGGGTCTTGATTTATCAACTGATTTTTAGTGCTGACGATTAAATTTCCTCTCGTGATTAAATCTACAGTGAAATTAGCTAGCACTGGTTTCTCTAATCTCTTCCCTCAGCCTTTCTAGTGGTTGCATAAATACCCCATTCTGTGAATTAAATCACTTCCTGCTTGAAATACATAAAGTGGCTTCTGTCTGACTGAAATAGACATCAAACAGTAGATGGAAGAGGCAGAATTAAAAACCCAAATCTAACCTTAATATTCCCCCATATTACACCAAATTGGGAAAATCAGGAGCTAAAATGTAACCTCCCTGACTTTAGGTCCAATGATCTTTTTATTGAACCACATTACCATTTAAGAAATCAACAGATTTTTTAAACAGAATTTCTTATGGAGATGACTATATCTATGCAAATTTAATTTTTGACAATTTTACATAACTAGTATTTGGGGGGAGGGTATTATGACATGTAATTCTAGGATTTAGAGAGCAGCTGCCTATTTCTTGACAGCAAAAATTGATCTTGACTATCTTTTAATATAATACTAATTTTCAAGTAATTACTTTAGTATTTCCTCTGCATTTAAGCATTGTTTTTCAAGTGCTCACAGATGTCATTTATCATTTATAACTATGTTTGTCAATGAGAGCTTCCTTAGGAGAGCTCCAGAACAGTTGAACTTGAGAGCGGCTGCAGGCATCATCAGGACTGTCCCCTTCGGCCATGGTTGCAGGACCATCTCTGCCCTCTCCATTGCCGTCAATCGTTTGCTTTCTGGGAAGTCTGACTTGATCCTCATGCTTCCTGCTTTTCTCTCTTATATCTTTTGTCTTCTTTTTCTCAACTTAGAAATGCCAGAGCACAGATCCATGAGAATAGAATAGTTTTTAATATGACCAAAGAGGGTTTTTAGTTGATAAAAATATTGATAAATATTCAAAATTCTAGACATGTTGAGACATTTTTCCAGTCAATAATCATACAATTCCCACATTTTACAGGATCATCTTTATATGGGTGGGGACCCAGAGTTGTTTGCGGAATATTGTGTGAACCAAGAAAAATACATCAGCTATTTTCCCAAACACACACTCAGTTCACATACAACTCCTTTGCTAGCTTGCTGATTTTTACCGTGCACTTATTAAATGTTAACAGGCAATATGTATTCATTGTAAAAATGTTGAAAGACACAATGGGAAACAAAGCAAAAACTTAATCTTTCTCCCACTTGTCCCCATATCCAACCAATTCTCTTCCTCAGAGGCAAACACTGTTACGTGTTATTTGTGCGGTCTTTTAATCTGTGCATATATAATCATCTTCATGTATATTTATTTTATATAAATAGTCGCATACTCTATATTTTGGTCTAAATTTTTCCTTCTCTTTTATTTTTTAACTTACTGTTCGCATTTCTTTTTTGGTGTATGTTCTTTTAGGAAATAACTATTTTTGTTTTAGTGGTTACTTCATGACTATGTTTTTATATAATATTGTTGTTCATTTATTTCTTCAATGTCTACTGACTTCCCACTGCGAACGATGAGGAAATTGGTTTTCTCCTTTCCCTTTTCCTCCGCTGGTTTTCACTGGTTCTATTATTTTATTACTGATTAGCTTTATAACTTTAAGTTACATATACTTCTCTTAATTTATTATCTTTAAATATTTTTACTCTGTATATAAAAGAAAAAACTGCCTTCCACATTTTCTCCTGTCCCTTCAAATTTCTATATAATATCCATTCTACACTGTCATATTTCATAACATTACATTTTTGTCCATATTTTTAATGCTCAGATTTGTTTTAGTTTAAGCCATACAAATAAATGGATTTGTTTCTTAATAATAGTTCTTTTACTGTTTCCCCATTAATCTCTTAGTTAGCAGATGCTTGTCCTCTGTTTCTTTGAGAAAGGCTCATATATAACTTCAAATGATTTTTCATATTAAAATTGGCTTCCATGTTCAAAAATGTTTTGAGCATCAGCTTGCTTGGATGTAGAATTTGGGAGTCATGCTTGATTTTCATGAAAAAGCTATATACATTGTTCCACTGTCACTAAGAAGATGTGGGAACACTGATACTTTGTTATCCTTTAAAGATGACTTGATATTTTTGTCTGGATAACCAATGGGAATTATTATTTTTGTCTTTACAATTTGTTATCTTTACTAGGATATCTACTTGCAATATATTTTATCACTTTGTGTCAACTTTTCATGGAATATCTTGTGCTTTTTAAATCTGTAAACTGAAGTTTCTTTAGTCCTGTTAACTTTCTTAAATTTTCTCTTCCTTTTTTTTGTGTTTTCTTTTTTTTTCTATTTCTCCTATATTTTTATTTATTTATTTTTTAATTTTTGTTTTTTTCGGATGTACATCATATTTCAAATTCTGGATACATTACATCATGTTCACCACCCGAACACTAATTATAGTGCATCCCCTCACATGTGACCCTAATCACCCCTTTTGCCCTCCCCCCTCCCCACTTCCCCAATGGTAACCTCCAGTCCAATCTCCAATGCTATGTGTTTTTTTTTGCGTCGTTTTTATCTTCTACTTATGAGTGAGATCATCTGGTATTTGGCTTTCTCCCTCTGACTTATTTCACTCAGCATAATACCCTCAAGGTCCATCCATGTTGTCACAAATGGCTGGATTTTGTCATTTCTTATGGCTGAGTAGTAGTCCATTGTGTATAAATACCACATCTTCTTTATCCATTCATCCCTTGATGGGCACCTAGGTTGCTTCCAAGTCTTGGCTGTTGTGTATAATGCCGCAATGAACATAGGGGTGCAAGTATCTTTATACCTTTGTGTTTTCAAGTTCTTTGGATAAATGCCCAGCAGCGGAATAGCTGGATCATATGGTAGATCTATCCTTAATTTTCTGAGGATACTCCAAACTGCTTTCCATAGTGGCTGCACCAGTTTGCTCTGCCACCAGCAGTGAACAAGGATTCCCTTCTCTCCACACCCTCTCCAACACTTGTTGTTTCCTGTCTTGTTAATTATAGCCATTCTGACCAGAGTGAGGTGATATCTCCTTGTACTTTTGGTCTGCATTTCCCTGATAGCTAATGATGTTGTGCATCTTTTCATATGCCTGTTGGCCATCTGTATTTCTTCTTTGGAGAAATCTCTGTTCAGATCTTTGCCCATTTTCTAATTGGATTGTTGGGTTTTTTAGAAGAAATGGATAAATTCTTAGAAACATACAACATTCCAAAACTGGACCAAGAAGATGTAGAAAATTTGAATAAACCAATCACCAGTAAGGAGATCAAAACAGCAATTAAAAACCTCCCAAAAAATAAAAGTCCAGGACCAGATGGCTTCCCTGGTGAATTCTACCAAACATTCAAAGAAGACTTAATACCTATCCTTGTCAAACTCTTCCAAAAAATTGAAGAGGAGGGGAGGCTTCCTAACTCCTTCTATGAAGCCAACATTATCCTGATACCAAAACCAGACAAGGACAACACAAAAAAAGAAAATTACAGGACAATATCACTGATGAACATCGATGCAAAAATCCTCAACAAAATACTAGCAAATCGAATACAACAATACATTAAAAATATCATACATCATGATCAAGTGGGTTTCATTCCGGGGATGCAGGGATGGTTCAACATCCACAAATCTATCAACGTGATACACCACATTAACAAAATGAAGAATAAAAATCACATGATCATCTCAATAGATTCAGAGAAAGCATTTGACAAGATATAGCATCCATTTATGATAAAAACTCTAAATAAATTGAGTATAGAAGGAAAATACCTCAACATAATAAAGGCCATATATGACAAACCCACAGCAAATATTCTCAATGGAGAAAAACTGAAAGCTATCCCTCTAAGAACAGGAACCAGACAAGGATGCCCACTGTCACCACTCTTATTTAACACAGTATTGGAAGTCCTAGCTAGAGCAATCAGGCAAGAAAAAGAAATAAAAGGGATCCACATTGGAAAAGAAGAAGTGAAACTGTCACTCTTTGCAGATGACATGATTTTATATCCAGAAAACCCTAAAGAGTCCACTAAAAAACTTTTAGAAATAATAAAGGATTACAGTCAAGTTGCGGGATGCAAAATCAATGTACAAAAATCCGTTGTGTTTCTATACGCTAACAACAAAGTAGCAGAAAGAGAAATTAAGAATACAATCCCATTTACAATTGCAACAAAAAGAATAAAATACCTAAGAATAAACTTAACGAAAGAGGTGAAAGACCTGTACACCGAAAACTATAAAACATTGTTGAAAGAAATCGAAGAAGACACAAAGAAATGGAAAGATATTCCGTGCTCTTGGATTGGAAGAATTAACATTGTTAAAATGTCCATACTTCCTAAAGCAATCTGCAGATTCAACTCAATCCCTATCCAAGTTCCAACAACATTTTTTACAGAAATAGAACAAAGAATCATGTTTTCTTCTACAGCTATTCTTCTTCAAGGAAATCAGTTATATATTTATTGCCTCTCCTTTACCTGTCTTTAAAAGTTATTATTTTGGGGCCGGCCCAGTGGCACAGTGGTTAAGCTCATACGTTCCATTTCTTGGTGGCCCAGGGTTCGCCAGTTTGGATCCCAAGTGAGGACATGGCACCACACGGCACACCATGCTGTGGTAGGCGTCCCACATATAAAGTATGGGAAGATGGGCATGGATGTTAGCTCAGGGCCAGCTTCCTCAGAAAAAAGAGGACAATTGGCAGTAGTTAGCTCAGAGCTAATCTTCCTCAAGAAAAAAAAAGCTATTATTTTTCCTTAGTGTTTTTCTTTTCAGTAAACTTTATACTATTTGGAATGATTTTAGGTTTGCAGAAATATAGCATGACACCCAGTGTGGCCAGAGGTTGTTTCAATCCCGTTTCAGTTATGTGGATTAGGTATCTCACATTAATATGAGTACAGTCACTAAAAGAAGGTGGAATTAAACAGTGTGTTTTAGACAAGTTTTGGAAAGAGAGAGTGTGACCGGTTCACCATTTTGTCCTAATAAAGTAGAGATGCTTAAAGATGAGTGAAACTGTGCGATAGCTTTAAGGATTCTCTTTTGTTTGTTTTAGCCGAAATTGACATGGTTATTACTTTGCCTCTATCATCTCAATTTACTGCCTCATGTCACTGTCCAACAAATAACAACACTTCGCTGTTTTAGGGATTTTCGAATCAAAGGCATATTGTGAGAAATCATGAAATAACTAGTGAAAAGATGCTAACAGTACACTTTTTTTTTTTCATGAAGATTAGCCCTGAAGTAACATCTGCCACCAATCCTCCTCTTTGTTCTGAGGAAGACTGGCCCTGAGCTAACATCTGTGCCCACCTTCCTCTACTTTATGTTTGAGATGCCTACCACAGCACGGCTTTGACAAGTGGTGCCATGTCTGCACCTGGGATCTGAACAGGCGAACCCAGGGCGGCTGAAGTGGAACATGTGAATTTAACTGCTGTGCCACCGGGCCGACCCCCTAACGGTACAATTTTAAAAGGTAAATTGGTTTTCACCAAAGTCATCAGCAAAGGAGTAAATGAAGGAATTACAGAAATATCAAGAAGTATGCAGTTGGCTGGTAATGGCCCTCAAACATATCACATCCTAATTCCTGGAACATTTAGATCTTAGTTTATTTGGAAAAAGAGTCTTTGCAGAAGTAATTAAACTCAGCATCATGGAGAGATGACCCTGGATTATCTGGACAGACCCAAAATGCCTGCACATGAACCTCCATCAGTAGGAGGCAGAGGGAGACCTGACACATAAACACACCCACAAACAGACACACACATACAAACAGAAGAGAAGGTGATGTGAAGACAGAGGCAGACATTAGACTGATGTGGCAACAAGCCAGAGAATGCCATTAGCCACCAGAAGGTGGAAGAAACAAGGAATGGAACCTCCCTAAGAGCCCCCAGAGGTAGTGCAGCCTTGACAACACCTTGATATTGGCACCAATTTTGATACAAATTTGGACTTCTGGCCTATAGAACTACGACAGGAAATATATTTGAGTTGTTTCAACTCACTCAGTTTATAGTAATTTGTTACAGCAGCCACAAAAATGTAATACAGAATATCTGTTTATTAAAAAAGCATCTTGACAGTTTTCATGCATATGCTAAAATTGAAAGGTTTAGGTAAAATGCAACTTTCACTCTTCTGTTTAAAATGATTAAGAAACTAATTATGTGGGGTTTTTTTTAATCATTGGAGATGCATAAATTCTCCACTCATTTTTATTCTTTCATGTTTTTTTCCCAAATTTTATTATTTTATTGCAGTGACATTGGATTATAACATTATATACCTCTCAGATGTACATCGTAATATATTTAGAATTATTTGTAGATTACGTCATGTTCACCATCCAAAAACTAATTATAGTCCATCACTGCACATGTGCCTAATCCTCCCTTTTGCCCTCCCCTCTCCTCCCTTCCCGTATGGTAACCACCGATCCAATCTCCATTGCTATGTGTTTGTTTGTTGTTGTTTTTATCTTCTACTTTTGAGTGAGATCATATGGTATTTGACTTTCTCCCTCTGACTTATTCCCCTTAGCATAATACCCTCAGGGTCCATCCATGTTATCACAAATGGCTGGACTTCATCCCTCCTTATGGCTGAGTAGTATTCCGTTGTGTATATATGCCACATCTTCTTTATCCATTCATCCCTTGATGGCCACCTAAGTTGCTTCCAATTCTTGGCTATTGTGAATAATGCTGCAATGAATACAGCAGTGCAAGTATCTTTATGTCTTTGTGTTTTCAAGTTCTTTGGATAAATACCCAGCAGTGGAATAGCTGGATCATACGGTAGATCTATCTAAATTTTCTGAGGATACTCCAAACTGCTTTCCATAGTGGCTGCACCAGTTTGCTCTGCCACCAGCAGTGAACAAGGGTTCCCTTCTCTCCACACCCTCTCCAACACTTGTTGTTTCCTGTCTTGTTAATTATAGCCATTCTGACCAGAGTGAGGTGATATCTCCTTGTACTTTTGGTCTGCATTTCCCTGATAGCTAATGATGTTGAGCATCTTTTCATATGCCTGTTGGCCATCTGCATATCTTCTCTGGAGAAATCTCTGTTCAGATCTTTTTCCCATTTCTTAATTAGGTTGTTGGTTTTTTTGTTGTTGAGATGTATGAGTTCTTTGTATATTTTGGAATATTAACCCCTCATCTGATATATGGTTTGCAAATATGTTTTCCCAATTGTTAGGTTATCTTTTTGTTTTGTTGATTCTCCATTCATTTTGAAGATATATAAACTCCTTGCATGCATCCTCAAATTAATACGTATGTATATGTATATATACGTCTACATTCATATATATTATATTTTTAAATAAAATTTGTGTTCATGTGAAAAAATGGTTCCGTGTTTTCAGTAAGATTATTTTTGTAGGCAGAAGAGTAATGTGATCTTAGTTGAAAGCCAAGTAGTAGTTGTGTGAACTTGGAAAATTGCCCTTTCTAAGGAGTCTGTCTCTCCAGGAGCAAATGGAGATAGCAGCATCCAGTTCATGAGTTACTGTGGGGGGTGGGGGGGGTCCCAGATAATAACACTAAAATGCACAGCAAGTGTGGCACAGAGTTTGAAATGTAGTAGGCACTCAATAAATACTAAGGAGTTACATTGTCCCTTCCCACAAACAATATATTCCTAAGGGAATTACTCTGGCAGCAGACCAGAATTCTGAAGATTGCTGTTGTGAGAAGTAAGATTGCTTCAGAATCCATTTTCCTTATAAATGGTTAGGTTTGGATATTTTGGAGGTTGAATCTAATTTATCATTTCTGTGAAGATGTCATGTAATACTGTATAGAAAACTGGCTTTTGTGAGTGCAAGGATGTTACCATTTCCAATAAAATTACAAAATATTTACTGCATCCAGACCAGAGAGTGTGTCTGATTTCAATAGCAGGTAAATAAAGACCTGTTCTCACAGCTTTAAATCACTGTCATCCCTACACAGGCATGTTATTCCTTTCCAGACTAAAAGGCCCAATACCGCCAGTTCTGTTGAACATGAATTTTCTTCTTACTGAATTTTACAATCCGAAGCAAATAACGGTGGCTCAAAAGGAAGTCATGGAATTATTAAAACTCAAGTAAAATTCATTTTAATAATGTATTTTAAAAGCTCTGAAGTTGAAGTATTAATCAAATTTCTAAAATTCAATTAATCATACCATAAATGTTTTTAAGGCAATCTTTCCCTAGGGGGTGAAATCAAATTAATCATAGAAAAGTTTGCTGACAAACGTTTGTTCAATGCATAATGTAAAGGCATGATGAGGATTCTATTTTCTGCTCTAAATGATGTGGCTGCCAATTTTAAGGTTGTACAAAGAAACAGTGCCTCCTGTGAGCGCAGAGATAAATCTGCATGTTTTGTATCCAGCTCCTGATCTAAGGCTCTGGCTTTTTGTTATAGATGAGCAATCATGGACCAACTGTATAACCTATGATTAAAAATTATAGTTCCATTTGTATATGGCATATTGACCATGTCAAAGTAAAACCCAATGACAGAATGGGTTAGAACAATACACTGATAGCTATTTCATAAATACAATCACATAGTACTGCTCCCAGAATCGTAGAGGCACCATGATCCAATGTTACATTTAATAGTTCCCATAATTCTGTCATTTACACATGTTCCAAGATACTCCAAATAAGTGAAATATTTAATGCAAAAAATGACGTCAAAACAGTACATGAGGAAAGCTTGACTGAATTCCTTTATACTTTGGAATGGGAAAGACAGTCATAACTATAACTTAACATTCAGAAGTCATAAAAGGAAAGACTAATAAAGTTACCTACATAAGCAAACACATAGAAAACTGATTTGAACAGTAGTGGCAATAAGTTACACTCCTATCCAATTATCACTCATTGCTGCCCATTTTCTTTAACATAAAATAAAAAAAAGAAATCACATCATTCAAAAACCTCTTAACTCCAACTTGATCATTTATCACAATATTCTTGATGGACTTTAGTTCCTGTCAAACATTTCTAATCATCATTCCCTGAGGAGAACATAGACATCATTCTGCTTCATGTGTGTGTGGCTGTGTGTTTATGTTTTTAGTTTAACTCATTTTTTTAATATAATTATTTGTGAACATGATTAGGCAAGATATTTATTCATTCTCTCTCAACCTCAATTTCACTTGTTTATATGCTCCTTTGTGATCCTGGGCCTGAGAGACTACACCCTGAATTTCTCTAAACGTCTTGCCAAATGGTTTTCTCTTAATTTGTAGCAGTGGGAGGCCTTCTTGGGAGACTGCAAATGGAAGGACTGAAGAAAGGATTCTTCTCTGGTTTCCAGAGTTTGCTTGCATCCCTCTAACAGCAAAAGGCAGTCATAGGCCAGTCTCAGTGTCTCCCACCAGCAGTCTGCACCACATCACAGATGGCAGCACCAGCTGCACTGTGACTCGCCCCCCACCACACACCCACCAAAGAGTCCAAGAACTTACTATGAGTCAGGAACCTCAGGGAACATTTTTCCCCATTTTCAGAGATTAAATGACAATTGTTTAGCTACCCCCTAATCTTAAGCTCCTAGGTTTTGAGGCATCATCTCTTCCCTTAGGTTCCCAAGTTCAAGGAGTGGTAGCTTTACAAAAGCTATGCAAACCATTTGCTATATTTCATTATCTCTGGTGCAATAGAGGCTGTGATTTCTATTTTCTTGCTCTGACCCTAACTGATGCTATCAGTGATGCTAGAAGTGGTCACAGGAAGGATCATAACCTTAAATACAGAACCTTGGAATTAGTTTTGGTGACGAAAACAGTTATTTGAAACCGACAATCTGTAGCATAGAGTGGTATCAAAATTGCTTAAATTAACACTTGTCATTTCTTTGAATTAAACTATCTGTTTCAGGCCAGGCTGCAGGATATCAAGTGACTATAGTAATTCCACCGTTATCATATCAATGACAGTATTAAGAACTAAGGGTGGGAGGCTGGCTTCCTATTGTCCTAAAACGCTTAGAGAAAGAAAATGACAAGTTGAGGGCTATAAACTGACCAATCACAGTCAGATGATCAGAGAGGTACTATTGTGGTCCTAAAATAATCACTTATGTTTTACAATGGCTGAGGAGACAGCAATGAAAATTATATTGCAAATTTAACTATGCTGGATACAAGTCAATCATATAAGTTGAATTCCCACTTTCTTTATCAGTTACATGGAAACAAAGGAGGTTAATGAAGAGTAGAATTCTGATAATGGAAAATGGAAATTTGTGTGTACTTGATAGAAGTTGAAATCCTTGAATATTCAACTCTCTCAGAGATTCTCTTACCAGTGGCAGCAGCTGTGAGTGAAGAGACTTTTCTTTCTTGATAACTTTACTCAGAGCTATTGTCTTGCCACGAGGATACCATTTCTCCTCAAGACCCAACCTCATCACATCTTAGTGCTCAAGACTTAGAATCACATTTTTGCCCACTTCAGAGAGATGAGCAAATTCAGGCCCAGAAGAATAGTTTTTACTTAAAAATGTTGGTAAAATTTGCTATTTTATAAAAGTATACAGACTGTAAAATATATTTGGGAATAGATCCAAAGAAGTTAAGTCAAGCAGGCCAAATACATCAAAAGACTGGGATAATATATTCATATGGAGACACATTTTAACTGAATTCGTCAGCTCAGGCAACTGGAGTGGCTCTACTATTTATTCGGTTGGTTGACTGAAATCTAGCCTTGATGATGTCAAACATTCAATGAAGTTGAAATGTGTTGCAGGTTGGGTTTTCTGGAAACAGAAGTTGAGATGGAGTTTGAGGGCAATTTGTTTCCTCAGAATCAATCTCTGTGAAAAGAAGGAGGAGGAAATGGATTGCACAGAGGGAAGAGCTAAATACAATTCTGACCTGACAAATCTTCACTTGGGTCAATGGCGGGGAGCTTGGAAGTATTGCATTCTGAGTTTTCCTGTATTGGGCTGAAATAGTTGGAGCTCTACAAACCCTCACTTAATTGCAGAATGTGGGCTGCCTGAGGAAGGATGTGGCCTTGGGTGAAGCTGCTTGTTGTAACCAAGATAGACCCTGAAGGAGCTGACAGCAGAGGCTGTCCACTGACCTCTCTTTAAATGTGCAGCAGTTCCTTCCTTGAAGTGGGATCTAAGTGGCACAGAAGGGGAAACAGGGTCCCACAGTCTGATTACCACAAGATATCAGAATATCCCTGGCTTGATCTACAGGAAGAAATTCAGTGTCTTAGGGAGATAGGAAAGCTGCAGTGGATTCTTCATGTGTGATTTGAACATCACCCCATGTTCCCTGAGAGCTTAAGAACTCTGGTCTCATCAACTTTTCAAACTGTGGTACATTAGAGACTCCCATCCTGCAGTATTCTATTTACAGAGATGTTTCCATTTGTCTTTATCACTTTTTAAACCCTGCCAGCTTGAGCTGTACAACCTTCTATATTGGTTCCCTGAATAGAGCTGAAAGGATTCACCTTTGCCCGGACACACCAGCCTTTCTTACCACCATACTTTTGTTCATGATATTGTTTTACTGAGATGTCATTCCCTCCTCTTGTTTAGAAAATGAGTTCATACTCATTCTCTAAGTTGTGCTTCAAATATTATCTTTCTTTAAAACTTTTTGGACTCCTGTAGACAGAATATGTTGGAACAGCCCATCACCTGTAAACACCAAAACATTAAATTACTACATTTGCTTATACATTAATTTTCTACCATGTGACTTCAATATTCTCGAGAGGCTGGGCTGAATCTTAATCATCTTTTCATATTCAGTTCTTGCATTACACTATGTCCCCTCATTAAGATGTGTTGGGAAAAAAGTAGCTTTCATGGCAAATGGTGAGGTAATGGTGCAGTTAACTGAAATTAAGAAGCTGTGAAGAAGAGAAGGCTTATGAAGCTCACGGGAAAAGGATACGCGGAATTGAAGACAACGTGAGTTTGAAGTTTCTGAGAGTGAGCCTGACATATAGAGATGTAAATAAATGTGTTTATGAGATAACGAGTGAAAGAATAAATGAATGGACCAATGAATTTGAAATGCTTCAATGGAAAATGTCTTTAGCCAGCAGAGACTAGAGGTTAAATAAAAAGATTGCTTAGCAAGGTAAACACATTTTTCTGTGGCTGCTTTATCTTTGCACTGCAGAGAATGGGGTACTGCAGCTTCTCCAACAGTCTCAGAATCACCCCATGAGTAAAAAGCCCCATAATTACTTTTTAAACAGGATTATTAAAGTATAATTGATATTCAATGAACTGCACATATTTAACGCATATTAAACGTGTACACTTTGACATATGCATACACAATAGAAATAAGCACAACAATCAAGAAAGCCTATATCCGTCACCTGCAGAAGTTTCCTCATGGCTCTGGTAATCCGTCCCTCACACTTCTCCCCACTTCATATCTCCACAAACCACTGATTCATTTTCCGTTACTATATATTAGTATTAATTTTCTTGAGATTTGTGTAAAATTAATTAATGCAGTATATACTCTTTTTCGTCTGGCTTATTTTACACAGCATAATTATTTTGAGATTCATCCATCTTATTGCATGTATCAATAAGTTCTTTCCTTTTATTGATTAATAGTAGTCCATTTGATGGATATGCCCCAATTGTTTATCCATTGATAAACACTTGGTTGTCATTTGGATAATCTGCATATCATGGTTATCATTTGGCTAACCATCATTTTGACAACCATTGGATAAGCAATAGATAATTTGCTAATTTGTTGTTAATTATCTTGAGGTGTGCATTTGCTCTGTTTTCAGTTTTTGCTATTACAAATAAAGCTAAAGTGAACATTTGTGTACGAGTCTTTAAATGGACATACATTTCCTTTTTCTTTTGGTAAAAACCTAGGAGTATAATGGTTAGGTCATATGATAGGTCTGTGTTCAATTTTTTAAGAAACTGATAAACTTTTCCCAACAGGTTATACATTTTGCATTAATACAAGCAGTTTATGAAAGTCCTAGGGCGCCATTTTTCCAAAATTCTTAGAATCACCACATGAAGAAAGAACAATCTAGATATGATTTATTCAGTATTGTGGAATTTTTCTCCTATTTGTGATCTTTTTCACATTCCTATCCAAAGCCATCCATGCTTTAATTCCCTTTAAACTTTTGAGCATTTTGTAATTCCTAGTTCACCTTCCTTAGCGTTTCCTTCTTTCTACCTAGAAGCCATTTATTTTGTCTTCTAAGCTGGTGTACAGAGTGGTTGTTCTCAAGTCTCTCCCTTTCTGAGGCCTAGAAAGTAGCGTGCATGAGCTTCACAGAGAGCTGGCACTTAATTCTGTTAGTCAATCAGGGAATATCTTTGGAACACAATATTCAATTTCCAAACTATTTTATTGCAAATGTGATTTTCCTCCTGTGTGACTCCTTAGAGTAGCTACCTTGGATATCTGCCTGTTTCTCTTCAGGCTTCTTATGCAACTTTCTTCATATGATCTCACCATTTTTCTGCATTACTTAGATCCACAAAATTTGTTAGCGACAATCACAACTAACTACCAATAATTTTAATTAACAATAACTGATAATAGCCACCAACTTGAGAAGTAGCCAGGAATTTTTAGAACTTCACTTATATCATTTCTCCCATTTTTTTTTGGCCAAAATCCTCAATATTTTTTATCCATTTTGCCAATAATCAACATTACCATGAACATTCATGTTTTATCTCTTAGCTTAGTGCAATGAAGTTTTCAAAGGGAAAATATTCCACCACCCCATTCCTTCATCCTAAAACGATATCTGTGATTACGTCTGCTCTTCTAAGTCCCTGTGTGGGCAGTACAATTTTCTATTATGGCACCTCTCATTTTATTGGACTTATACCTTTATGTTTGCTTTCCATTATCACGGTGGGCCTCATAATGGCAGATCAAGTCTTATTAGACTTTGTTATTTTCATACTAGGTACTGAGTTCACATATAGTCTTTTCAGGTGTAACATGTACAGTTTCCGCTTTCCTGATTCCAGAATTTATAAGACTCAGGCATCTAATAGACAATATTTTAAAATTTATAGATTGATGGATCAATAAGGAGATTTTTCAGAACCATTAAGCATTATCTTCATTGATTCTGAACTAGCATGCATTCATGCTGAAAGGATCTCTTTAGAGTGATTTCTTGACAGAGAACCTGAACATATCGATCTTTTCTTTTTTCATTAGCCAAATATGTTTGTGATCTCCAGTGGTTTATGACTATGAACGAAAGTCACACTTTTGTGTTATCATTTACATATTTCAAGTCTATATTCCATCTTGAGGATAAAGGTGGAATTTAGTTCAAAAATGTAAGTTCAAAAATGAATATCATATTTCACTTTATAATTATTGAGACATTTCACATAGCATATCCTCTTTGATCCATACCAGTCTTGTGAGGGAGATAAGGCAGGTTGTAAAATCCACCTACGATTACAACCACCCAGCCTACGATTTAGTCAAAAGTTGTCAGAGACTGACTTATTTCACTTAGCATAAATCATACAGAGAAAGACAAATACTGTATGATTTCACTTATATGTGCAATCTGAAAAATAAGACAAACGAATAAACATAACAAAAGAGAAACAGACTCAGATACAGAGAACAAACTAGTGGTTGCTGGAGGAGAGAAAGGTGAGGAGATGGGTGAAATAGACAAAGAGGTAAAAAATTCCAGTTATGAAATAAATATTTCACATGGATGTAGTGTACAGCATAGGGAATATAGTCAATAATATTGTGATAACATTGTATGGTGACAGATGGTAACTAGACAGCGTGGTGATCATTTCATAATGTATAAAAATATCAAATCACTATGTTGTACACCTGAAACTAATGTAATATTTCATGTCAATTATATTTCAATAAAAAAAAAGAAGTAGAAACGCCACTAGAGAAATAGAAAAAATTTTAAAAAGCTACAAGATCTCAAAAACAAAGAGAACCAGAGGTGGATAATCAGCAAATAAGAATTTTCAGGAGATAAAAATTAGAATAACATGGGATAACTAGTAAAATCAGCCAGAAAAAAGTCACAGCCCATAATATGTTGACTTTCAACTCAAAATCAACCTGTATATACATCAGAAAGATGCTAATTATGAGTGCACAATACAGTGTAAATGCTTTTAAACTTGACATGTATAAGTAAAAGAATATATGATGTAATTTAGGAGATGGAAACAAAGAAGAGAGTTTAAATCAAGAGTAGGGGCAGTAATGTCCTTTTATGAAGTGAAGAGTCTAGAGATACTGTCTGTAACAGGTAGATAACACAAATAACCAGCAGAAGTCATAAAATGGTGTGACAAAACCAGAAGATGGTGGTGGCAAAGATGTGGAGGGGATAACCTAGCTAAATCTTCATCCATCAGAAAGTTAATAAATAATGTCTATGTGTAAAATTAATAAATAGAGAGATAGTATACATAGTATGTAGATATATGACGTTAACTCACAAAGATGTATAAGATGGAAACACTTGAAAGAGAGAAAAACACTTTTACCTCTGGGGAACAGAATTGTGTGTAGGAAAAGATGGGGCAGGAGCATGATGCTTTTAGCTATAAATTCTTCCATGTGTTATTTTTAAATGTGGGCATGTATTATGTTTATAAGAATTTTAAATGCATGTAAGAAAAAATAAAAACATTTGACTATCTCTAAAAAACAAAGCAAAACAGAACAAAACCCACAAAAGTTGCCGAGAGAGATACAGAGAGATACATATCCATTAACTGTGAAAATCAACAAGAAGGCTATAAAGGTGAGGCCATGTCTGTGAACAATAAAAAAATCTAAATAATGGCACAGTAGTTAGGTCCTTTTTCTGCCCTCACAATCAACACATACTTGTGAAAGCGAAATCCACCTCAGCGGGATAGACCAGATCTTTGAAATATTCAGAGTGGAAATAATACCAGAGCTTTCAGAAACGAAGAGATGGATTTGAATGGCAGTTCTGATTCCTTTCTTAGTCATGGATTATCTCCTGTAAAGAGAGGCAGTACATTGGCAAAGAACAATGGAAAGGTGTTCTTCTCTAAGATACCTTCCTTTGCCTCCAACACACTCTACCAGTAATGGATGAGTTTGTTCTAAAAGTTCCACATTAGATTACTTGTGTCCCCTAGAGAGTTAATTCTCATCGTTGTCTTCTACTAGGAGTGACTAAATCAGATAATGGAAGTCCACTTAGGTTAACTGACCACAGGGAGGATAAACAGAGTGGGATGGGGTTACGATGAATTCAATGACTGTCCAGTGTCCAGGAAAGAGAGAACTGCCTGGAGGTGGGAACACAAAAATGTCAAACTTTACTTACTTTTTTAAGAAACTGACAAAAGACACACTCTAATCTATCCAGCTCTGTTTATGCCTGACTCTGTAGCCCATAAGGCTAACCCTAAAGAGTCCATCAATTGAACACTCTTTTGACCTCTGGTCAAGTTCAATCACTGGGAGACAGCAGTAGCTAGATTCAAGGGCAGAAAGAAGCAAAAGTAGGGAAATTGTCTCCTCCTCCCTCCCTGCTTTACTTCTGCAATTATGGAAAAAGCTGCATTCCTCAAAAATACAGTTTCTGCCAAGTGGACCATTTTTCATGAGTCTAGGTCTCATTGGGCTCAAGTAACATCTCCTCTCTGCACCATTGACCTGGGCGGGGGTGGTGGTGTTAGTCCCTGAGCACCTCAACATCCTTTACTGGTTCTCATTTTGGTTGTCTTAATCTTGCTCCCACTTCAGTAAAGAGTCACTTCATTAAAATCTTGGTTCCTTTATCTGACTACAAAACCTCAGTCTGTCCTGCCATTTTTTGCCAATTCGATTTCTGCCAAATGCCTTTCTCAGAATAGGCTGTGTGTACATGTAGAGTTGATGGATGCATAGCATCTGTTTGAGAAGAATGTGGAGCACTAGCTCAGGTCACCTATTTTCTAGGAAGCTCAAAGGGACCAAAACTTTTCTTACTGTTCCTTCAACCATCTTCGTCCATTTCCTTTCTCATTTTCATTCTCTCTTCCCCTAATCTTTTATCCTTTATTAACATTAGTCATAGGCTGTTAATTTCTTCACAATTCCATTGCCGCTGTCTCCACTGAGTGTCTGATGAATACGCTATTCTCTGTTTGACAACAGCCTGATGTGGTAGAAGAAGCACTCAGAAGACACACCTTCGAAAGTTGGCTTGGCCATTTACTGGCTCTGTGACCTCAATAAATTGATGAACCTGGTGAAGCTGTTCCCCTTCCTGTATCATGGCGGTACTGAAAATAGTCCTGCTTGCCTCACAGAGTTGCTTTGAGGACCAAGTGAAGTCATGTAAGTGAAAATGCTTTGAAAATTCCAAGGCAATTTCGGAGCATAAGGTATTATTATTTTATTCGATCACTTAGGGGTCTAAAAGGAACCACTTCATCTTTTTTGCGAAATATTGCACTTACAAATGTCAGTAAATGGTGCTTGGAAAGTTGTAATAATGTTTCATGTATAATCATTTTGAAATTTAAATAAAGAAACATTTTCTTCTAGAAAGAAGTAGAAAAGAAAGGTTGCTGAAATTATGAACAATTCCTTACATACTCAGATACCATTAGGGTATAGTAAATGGAAAATAATTTTAACAGAATAAAATAAAATCTAATGCGAGTAGTAATACTTAACCTCATCCCCACCTAAATTATAGTATGTTACATTTCATTTTCGGTCAGCTTCTGATTAATCTCTGTACTTTTTAAAATATTTTTCCTTTAATATTTTGGCCAACCAGTGTTGGAGCAGAGCAGTTTTCAGTGACTTTTTATAAAAAGAAAAAATGCTAAAGATACTTGCCAAGATTTTTTAGTTTTAATTATAACAAAATATGTACTTTTCCCTCATTTTTTTTAGAAGGGGTGAAGTTAGTCCACAAGCATTGTTTTTACTTCAATTTCAGTATGTGGATTATAAGACATTAAGAAAAAGATACTCATTCCTTTTTGCTGAATCCACTTCTGCCATGTGACTTTATATGTCTTCAAATAAAATATGACAAGGACTCTCTCTCTCTCCATACGTATAATCTCTACCCCATGCCAGACCTACACAAAACCCTTCTTGATAGAAAGAAGTGTTCTCTGAATTTTCATTCGGTATACTTCCATTGATAATCAGATTACATATTGAAGTGACATCGTAATTCCCGTTTACTAAGCCATCTTTATTTTAAATAAGAAATGTTCTGTCCTCTTTCTTTTCTAAGGAGATATTAAATAGTTTCCCGCATCATGTCTTGACCACCCTATTTCCCTGTTTCGACATTCAGTGATTCATAATCAAGTCAAAAACATCTTTCCTGCAGTGTCTTTAACAAAGAAGAAAGGTAGTCTTCAATAATTATCCAGTAAAATGTTCAAGCTCAGTATGTCACAAAAAGATCAATTTGAAAGTTGTCTTTGTAAAATGAGATCATCAATTTTAAAATTCCACTAAGGTCTTCTGGAATCATTAGTAGCATGCCACAATTATTTTAAAAAAAAAAAGGCGCGTGCACGAGAGAGAGGGAGAAAATAGTCTCTAGACAGTTAAAAAGATTGAGCAAAGTTTCAGGCAGGCATTAACAAAGCATAAAGATGCCACTTCATGGTAATTTTAGCGGTATTTTTTCATATCAAAAGTATAGTTTCTGACCTCATAACAAAGCAAGCATTCTACTTAGTATTCATCATCTGAAAGAAATAGTGATAATTAACTGAATCCACTGAGATAGCTGCTAATGATATGTGCCGAGACCAGGCTGCTGATGTTGAAATATGTTGAACTAAAGACAGACGTTTCTAAAATCCAATTTCGAGGTTTTTTTCCTTCCTTAGAAAAATGTTGAGAAGACCTATGATATAATAGGAATTACTAATTACTTGATGGAGAATTGTATCTCAGTGATGATTCATTGTTTAAGAAATGGCATTTTCTTCTTTAAAATTTTAACTCTATTTTGAGAACTGCCAAGTTATCTGAGCTTTTGATCTGTAATGATGTAGCTAGAAAGCTTCAAAAGTATATAATCATGATAGCATAACATTATTGTTCTACATTTACTCAAACTATCATTTTGAATAAAATGTCATTGAGATATACAAGGTTATATTCACTTTGTGGTTAATGAATTGAAAAAGAAGATTCAAGGGATATTTGAATGTTGCATGAGAAGGACTTGAGATGATGCTGCTATCAGTAACTAGAAATAGTAGTTTTGGAAAAAAAACATAGTGTGAAATAGAACCATCAGTCATCCAGAAATTTTCCTTCTTTAACAGTCATCAAAAACTTATATAGTGATTCTTTCTTTAATAGACAATTTTTAGAGCAGTTTTAGGTTCATGGCAATAATGAGCAGAAAGTACAGAGATTTCCCATATACCCTCTGCCCCAAACACATGTATAACCTCTCCCTTTATCAACATCCTCCAGCAGTGTCACATTTGTTATGACTGATGAACCTACCTTGGTATGTCATTATTATCCAAAGTCCATAGCTCATAATAGGCTTCACTCTTGATGTTGCACTTTCTATGGGTTTAGACAAATTTATAATGACATGTATCCATCATAATGGTAACATACAGAGTATTTTCACTGCCTTAAAAATCCTCTGTGCTTTGCCTATTTATCCTCTTCTCTCCCTTAACCCATGGCAACCACTGGTCTTTTTTATTATCTCCATAGTTTTGCCTTTTCCAGAATGTTGGAATCATATAGTATATAGCCTTTTCAAATTGGCTTCTTTCACCTTGTAATAGGCATTTGAGTTTTCTCTATGTCTTTTCATGCCTTGATAGCTCCTTTCTTTTTAGTACTGACGATATTCCATTGTCTTTAAGTACCACAACTTATTTATCCATTCACCTACTAAAAGACATCTTAGTTGCTTCCAAGTTGTGGCAATTATGAATAAAGCTGCTATAAACTTCTGTGTGCAAGTTTTTGTGTGGACAGAAGTTTTCAACTTATTTAGGTAAATACCAAGGAAGGCAATTGCTGGATCATATGGGGAAAGGATGTTTAGTTTTGTAAGAAGCTGCTGACTTCTCTTCCGAAGGTGTTATACTATTTTACATTCCCATCAGCAATGAATGAGAGTTCCTATTGCTCCACATCCACTGCAGCATTTGCAGTTGTCAGAGTTCTGGATTTTGGCCATTCTAGTAGATGTGTGGTGGTATCTTATTGCAGTTTTAATTTGCACTTCCCTGATGACATGTAAAAATGTGGACCATCTTTTCATCTGCTTATTTGCTGTCTATCTTCTTCAGCGAGATGTCTGTTAAAGTATTTGGCCCATTTATTAATGGGCTTTTTTTTTCTTATTGTTGAGTTTTAAGTGTTCTTTGGTATATTTTGGATAACAGTTCTTTACCAGATGTGTCTTTTGCAAACATTTCCTCCCAGTCTGTGGTTTGTCTCTTCATTCTCTTGATAGTGTCTTTCCCAGAACAGAAGTTTTTAATTTTAAGAAAGTACAGCTTATCCATTGTTTTTCACAATTTGTGTCTTTAGTATATCTAAAAAGTTATTTCCAAATGTAATGTCGTCTAGATTTTCTCCTGTTACTGTCTAGAGGCTTTATACTTTTGAATTTTACATTTAGGTCTATGTTTCATTTTGAGTTAATTATGGCAAAAGGTGTTAAGATTTCTGTCTGAATTTTTTTTTTTACATGTGGATGTACACATGTTCCAGTACCATTGGTTGAAAAGACTATATTTGCTCCATTGTATCACCTTTGCTTCCTTGCCAAATATCAACTGACTATATTTATGGCTGTCTATTTCTGGGCTCTCTATTCTGTTCCCTTGATCTATCTGTCTATTCTTTCACCAATATCACCCTTTCTTGATTAGGATAACTTTAGAGTAAGACTTGAAGTCGGATAGCATCAGTTCTCCAACTTTGTTCTTGTCCTTCAATATTGTGTTGGCTATTCTGTGTCTTTTGCCTCTCCATATAAACTTTAGAATAAGCTTGTTAACATCCATAAAATACCTTACTATGATTTTGATTGGGGTTGCATTAAATCTATACAGTAAGCTCAGAAGAACTGACATTTTGACAATATTGAGTCTTCCTATTCATAAACATGGAATATATCTCCATTTATTTAGATTTAGATTTTCTTTCATTTCTTTCATCAGAGTTTTATAGTTTTTGTCAGATAGATTTTGAACATATTTTCTTAGATTTAAATCTAAGTATTTCATTTTATTGATTGCTAATGTAAATGGTATTGTCTTTTTATTTGCAAATTCCACCTGTTCAGTTCTAGTATATAGGAAAACAATTGACTTTTGTGTATTAATCTTGTATCTTTTAAACTTGCTATAATTGCTTTTAGTTCCATGAATGTTTTTGTTGAATATTTCAGATTTTCTACATGGACAACCACAACATTTGGAAACAAAGACAGTTTTATTTCTTCTTTCATTCTGTATACCTTGTATTTCCTTTTCTAGTTTTATTGCAATAATGTTGACTTCCAGTGCAACGTTGAAAAGCAGTGATGAGAGAAGATATCTTTTCCCTGTTATTGATTTTGGTGGGAAAACTTTGAGTTTCTCACAATTAAGTGTGATCTTAGTTGTAAGTTTTTTTAGATATTCGTTATCAAGTTGAGGAAGTTTCCATCTATTTCTAGTTTACTGAGAGTTTTTATAACGAATGAGTGTCGGATTTTTCAAATGTTTTTTCTGTATCTATTTATAAGATCATGTGATTTTTCTTATTTAGCCTTTTTTTATGATAGATTACATTAATTGATTTTTGAATGTGGAACCAGACTCGCATCTGGGATAAATCCAGTTGTTGGTGGTGTAATGCTTTTTATAATTATAATGCTTTTTATACATTGTTAGATTTGATGTACTAGTATTTTATTGAGAATTTTTGCATCTATCTTCATTAGAGACATTGAGTTTTAACTGTCATATCTTGTAATATCTTTGTCTGGTTTTAGTATTAAGGTAATGCTGGCCTCCTAGAATTAATTGAGAAGTATTCCCTCTGCTTCTATCTTCCGAAAGAGATTGTAGAAAATAGGCAAAATTTCTTCCTTAATTGGTAGAATTCACCAGTGTATCTATTTGGGCCTGGTGTTTTCTGTTTTGGAAGGTTACTAAGTATTGATTCCATTTCTTTGCTTGATATGGGCCTATATTCGATAGATTCAGATTGTCTATTTATTCTTGTGCTAGGTTTGGAAGATTGTGTCCTTCAAGGAATTAGTCTATTTCATCTAGGTTATCAAATTTGTGGGCATACAGTTGTTCATAATATTCCTTTTTTATCCTTTGAATGTCTGTGGATCTATAATGCTGTCTCCTCTTTCATTTAAGATATTAGTAATCTGTGTTCACTCTCTTCTTTTCTTAGTTAGCTTAGCTTATATTGATCCTCTACAGAATCATGTTTTCTTTGTTTTTTCTTTTCCTGGTGAAGTGCTGGTTTGCAGCAAATGACAGTGTGCACTATGCATTATTTTAATATAATTTACACAAAAGTTATTTTCTATAATTTTTATACATTGCTTTGATTAGTATTAGCTGAAAGAAAAATGAGGAAATCATACCTAAATAACTTTATAATCAATATTTCATTGTAAATTTAATTTCTTATACAATTAAGTATATTTGTCAGAAAAATAGGTCCATAACATAACTATATTTTAAGACATTCTTATTCTTATGACAAAGCCTTTCTTAGAGAAAGATGATAATGTCTTCAAGGCTGAGTTTATTTTATTCATTCATTTAATGATTTTTCTCCTAGTAAGCATTTAGTGAACATCTACTATGGTCCAGATATAGTGATAGACACTGGGAATACCTGGATAAATGGTGCATGATTCATGCCCTGAGGGATGCACATTGAGGAGGAAACACAGACACGCTAGCATGTACCACATTGCCGTGCATCTACCAGGACTGATATGTAGATGCTCTTATTTTAACTTAATTTCCATAGTGGCCCTGACATGTAGCCACACGAGTAAAGCCATGTTCCTTTCTCAACTAGATGTTCACACAGCAGTGTGTAAAAAATATATATAATTCAGTCAGAAACAGAAACAAAGGAGGCATGGCTTATGGTATACACAGGTAGGAATACCAATTCACTCTGACAAAAATAAAATGAAATTAAAACAATCTATCACCCTCCAAAAAAAACCAGAAAAAAATTATATGAAAGTCTTATTTCTCTAGATCAGCTTTTCATTTAGATTCCTGAAAGTAAACTTTTCATGTTTATTTTCAAATGGTCCAGTCATGCCTTAGACTATTCTCTTTTGATTTCTAAATGTTATACTATAACTGTGTTTTCAGTCAGTAATGTTCATTCAAGAATATTTTATTGTAATCATTATTGGGAAATAAAGATGTTTTAGAAGAAAAAAAATCCCATAGCAGAGCATGAAGTTACCTCCTTCTCTACGTTTTATACTGATGTTTTCTAACTACAACTGGCGAAACACAGGAGTGATAAGTCAAGGACTTCTAGTATGTGTGCGTGTGTTTAAAACATTTAGTCTCCTCTCTCGTAGACCCACAATGAATAAATATAAGGCTTTTTAGAACTTAACTGATATAATAGGTCCATTTGATGTTTCTGTGATGTTTCAAACCCTTCCAGGTTTGAACAAGGAAAAAATGTATTCTATCTTGGAAAATATGTGTATCTTTATTCACAGAGAGACTTCAGTCTGCTTTAAATATAAAGGTAAGACATACAAGTAAAATATGTAAATTTCACATGAAAATACAGAAAATAATATCTTATTTGTTTCAAAATGGGCTAGGCCCAAGTATTCTTGTTATTGTTTACTTGTTCACATGTACTAGTAACACTAAGAGTTGAAATGATTCTCCTACTTTTAGAAAATAATGGAACAGTGAACCATCATAGCTTTGTTTCCCTCTTTTCCAATGAATTATAAATGCTGTATTTAGGAGATAAAGGGTCGCAAGTATCTTTCGCATATTCATAATTTTCATTTCATAAAAAATGTAATTGTATTCAAACTGCATCAATTAAATGGGATGTTTTTTCTAAGTAGAGTAACATTATAGTGCTCAATGTAAATTGGTTGAACAACAGAATGATAGATAATCAACAATTCCCTTTCTCAAAAAAATCTTAGCCCTGTAGATACTTTGCAATCAGTAAAAAATAATCTTCTGCTTTGCTTGTTTAGTATGAAAAAAACACAATAATAGTAAATGTTTGTAAAAAATAATCTTCTGCTTTGCTTGTTTAGTATGAAAAAAACACAATAATAGTAAATGTTTATTATGTTCCAGACATTTTTCTAAATTTATACATGTATTATTTCATTTTTTCATCACATTAATCTGACCTGCCTTTTAGAGTCATGGAAGTTAATCTCTTTTCTCCTCCCCCTCTGCCGATTTCAGGCATCCAATTAATTTAATTATCTCCTCATTAATATAATGGGGAAACCAAGCTAAATCCAAAGGCAGAAAATATGATTTTATAAATTGGAGGGGCCACCCCGAGGCCGAGTGGTTAAGTTCGCGCACTCCGCTATGGCGGCCCAGGGTTTTGCTGGTTTGGATCCTGGGCACAGACATGGCACCGCCCGTAGGCCACGTTGAGGTGGCGTCCCATGTGCCACAACTAGAAGGACCCACAACTAAAATATACAACTATGTCCTGGGGGGATTTGGGGAGAAAAAGCAGAAAGAAAAAAAAAAGAAAAGAAAAAAGAAGATTGGCAACAGTTGTCAGCTCAGGTGCCAATCTTTAAATAAATAAATAAATAGATAAATAAATAAATAAATAAATTGGAGAATGAAATTGTGAAATCAGAGTACATCTTTTTCACAACTCTTGCTAATAAATATTTGACATGTGTACTGGGCTGAATAGTTTCTCTCAAATGTTCACCTCCACAAGGAACCTGTAAATGTGGCCTCATTTAGACATAGAGTTTTCAAGAAGGAATCAAGCTAAAAGGAAGTCATACAGGATTACAGTGGGCCCTAATCCAGTGACTGGCGTCCTTATGAGAAGATGGATAATTTGGACAAAGAACTACACAGGAAGAACATCAGGTGGTGATGGAGGCAGTGATTGGAGTTATGCTGCCACAAGCCAAGGAATACCAAGAATTGCTGGCACCCACAAGAAGCTGGGAGAGGGGCATGGAACAGATTCTTCTACTGAGCCCCCAAGAAGGACCTCACCCTGCTGACACTTTGATTTTGGACTTCTGGCCTGCAGAACTGTGAGAGAATTAATTTCTGTTGTTTTAAGCCACCAAGTTTATGTAATTTGTTATGGCAGCCACACAAAACTAATACACCATGCAGCTGTTAAATTGAACAGGTTGACTTTTCTCTATCTGCCCCTTCAACTGATCTGTGGTCTAGTTCTTTTCCTGTCCATAGATGGTATTTTAGCCAGGTTCTTCTTAAAAATATAAATGATCTCATTTGCTTTAATTAAAGCTCAGCCCAAGCTATTGTAATAATAAAATAATTAAAATTTAATACAAAGGTAGATTACCTCCCCTCCATCATTTTGAGTTGGCTATAGGCTGGGAAGCTTGCACTGGGGTGTTGGGCAGGGTTAGCTTCTTTTCTCCACCATACTCTTCTACTCCTTCCCCTACATTCATTAACCAATTTACAGACACCTCAGTGAGGCAGAAAAACCAGAAAAGATAGGAAACTGAATGTATTGTGCTTTGTTAGATGTGCAATCCTCTACCCTCTCTCTGATGGTATGCTTTTATGTTTTAATTGGGTCCCCACTCCTTCCACCCCCACTCCTTGCTTGGAAACTACAAATGCAATTCTTAATGTGGGAGAGATATCTCCTCCACCTGGCCTTTTGTGACTCTATTGCTAAGACATTGTCTTCCTGTGGTGCCTGCAATGCTGGGTCAATTTACAACTCGTGGCAAGACTCTCAAGTAGATTCTCTCTTAAGAAGGCTCCAACCAGCTTTCTCCTGCATGGCTCACTTTTGACTCACAGAATAAAAGTTTTTTTCATATTGCTGTTATATATGGAAACATGGGTCATAGCTGGTGACCACTATGACTCTCTGATCTCCTACTGCTGATCTAATCACTTTCTAGCCACAGCCACTCATAGCATCCTCATGCTTCCCAAACTTAATAAGATATACATTAATCTCTCTGAGTGATCACCTTGAAACCCCTGTCATAAATTGGTAGTGCACAAAGTACTGACAAGTCCCTGCAAAGACGTAGTTTCTCTTTGACTCTTCTAAATTATCAACGGTGAGTGATTTCTAAATGCTAAGACAATCAGTACTACAGTCTCTTA
The DNA here is from genome assembly GCF_041296265.1 of Equus caballus. Classification (NCBI taxonomy): domain Eukaryota; kingdom Metazoa; phylum Chordata; class Mammalia; order Perissodactyla; family Equidae; genus Equus; species Equus caballus. Next base: position 98,007,615 of record NC_091686.1, read on the forward strand.
ACATGTCACACCTGGGTAGTACAGTACTATACTTTAGAATCTGGTGTACTTGGTACCTATTGGATTAACTTCTGTACCTAGGACTTCAGTTGATACTCTGAGATAACATGAAAGTATCACATTAAATATCCCGATATATAAGGATTCTAGAATGTTGTCTTTCTTGCCTCTTCCATGTCTAACTCACAAGTGGAATAAAAACATTAAGGTTTTTTAAGTTTGAATCACTCAAAAATTATAAATTTTTATGCACTTGTAGTGTAATTTAACTAAAAGTATAACATAAAAATATAGAGTTTGCATTCTGTTATCTTCACCTCTGTCATATGGGTGGTTACAAAGTTGAGTAGTTATGTGTGTAGCTTAGGGTGTTATTTTTTATTCCTCTTTAAGATGATTAAAATAGATCACTACTTACTTCTTGTGATAGCCTGGTTACAAAGGTTTTCTAAGCCTTGGGAGATTATTAACTGTATAACCTCTTATTGTCCTCTTCAAACATACATAAAATCATATTATATCTGATCTTGGGTATTCTTTTTGATTGTATGTTGAGGATACTAAATGTCTTGAATCTTTAGTGCCTCATCCACTCCAGAAGACAGAAGGCAAAGGATAATCATTACCCAATGTCAAGACCTTGGGGAGAGAGTGGAGTTCTTCTCTTCTTGCCAAAATATGAGTAGTCGGGGAGGATTCTAAGGGAATCAGAGACCTATTAGATTAGTCAAAGTTGTTAGCTAATGAGAATTGAACAAACCTAGAGAGGCTCTAGTCTGAATCTGGCATGGTCGATGGAGAGGCAATGTCAACTGAGATGCCACATATCTTTATGTTTGACAAATTGATTGAAGTTTAAATTTTCATAGTAAAGCATGTAGTCAAGATTTTGTGGGGTTTGACTTGATTTCCTCGTGTGAGTATATTTGGTGTCTACTGACTAGACACCAAGCTCAAAAACAGCAGAGTTCTGTTTGATGTGTCACTTTCCTGTCCCTCACTAACTACATGTTCTCTCTCTAGAAAAAAATTGTAATACTCATAAAATATATATATATATAAAAAATATAAAAATAAAGTTAAAACAATAATTTTAGTAATTATATTAGTATTTAATTTTAAAGAATTTTATAACATCTTGATAACTAAATTGTGTGATAAAATATTAATATTTAATATTAATACCATTATGTGTGCATCCGATAATATTTTAATAAATATTTTTATGTTTATATATACATATATACACATATATATATAAAGAGGGCTAAATATTTTGTACTTTGGTTATTGTAACAATAACATCAGTAACAGTAATTATAACTAAAGTTTACAGAATCTTTTATTCTGGGCTAGATTTTTTTTTTTTGAGGAAGAGTAGCCCTGAGCTAACATCTGCTGCCAATCCTCCTCTTTTTGCTGAGGAAGACTGACCCTGAGCTAACATCTATGCCCATCTTCCTCTACTTTATATGTGGGACGCCTACCACAGTATGGCTTGCCAAACGGTGCCATGTCTGCACCCGGGATCCTAAGTGGTGAACCCCGAGCCGCTGAAGCGGAACTTGTGTACTTAACCTCTGTGCCACCGGCCCAGCCCTGGGCTGGACTGTTTTGAGAACATTATATAGAAGTCATTTAACATCCACAGAAAATCATTATTACTTCTTTATTACCAGTGAGGCACAGAGAGGATATATTTCTTCCCAAGGTCAAACAGTTTGTAAGTGATGGGGCCAGGACTTGAATTTCACCAAATGGAGTTCAGAGTTGGTGTTTTTACCCACCATACTGTACTGCATCTCTGGAAACATCATAAAAAAACTTAAAAAACAAACATTGAATTCCATAAATTTAAAACTGTAAAGTAATACTAACCATTTCCATATACAAGACACAGTCTTTTGTTTGTATATTTCTATATGGCCTCTTTAAGACCACTGAATTTCCTTATATGAAGAGAAGTTTATTCTTATATATATAATGTAGATATATTCATCTGTAAGAAATGTTACTGTTCTGAAATAACATGGAAAACAAAAACAACAGAACTTAGTAGGCATTGAAAAGCATTTTTAAAATATGTGATCTTTTTACAGCAGATTGCATATGGAGTTATGTTATAGAGAAAATTGTCTTTGGTTCAATAAATCTACAAGGAAATATGCTAGTAGATATTTCTTTTAAATTTAAAGTAGCCTCTAAGTTATGTGGATGCCCTGAAGAAAAATAGAATCAATTATATTATATAATTAGCCTGCTCTGTTTTCCTGATACAGCTAAGAAAAATTCCTTTTGCCTGTATGTAAATGCAATCAGAGCTATAGAAAAAGCCAGAACTGCAGGCACCTTATGTTTCCTTTTTGAGAGGAGGTACCATACCTGAGCGGGAACAGCCACAAGAACGAGATTTTGGAGACATAGATTCTCGTGATTGTCATGCTTCTGACAGCAGTTTCACTAAATGTTTTAGACTCCAGTTTCTTCATCTGGACAACAAAAGCAATGAACCGTTTCCCCTCTATGTCCCTTCCAATTTAAATGTTCCATAACTAACCAAATGTTTGAGATAATGGAAAAGGCATAGAAGACCACGTTTTTCAAAGTATATAAGAATCCTGGCTGTACCTAGTTGTGCGTGGATGACACTTTATCTCCTCTGTTTCTTATCGCTAATCAAAACGGAAAGACCTAGAAATACTAATCACTCTAATGAAACGTTAAGAAACATGTTCTTTTTTCTTTATATTATGTCTATCATAACAGATTTTAAGAAAAATGTGTGGTACATAAAACATGCTCTAAAATTAAATAGACATGGCGGGTCACTTTATAAAATGCAAATTGAGATTAATTAGTTTATTGCTTTACCTAAAACACATTGTTTACATAGAAGCGTTTAGCATGCTGTCATGATGTGTAAATCTTTGTTCTAGTTTGGAATTTTATTTTAATTTTACACTTGGATAAAGTGTGAAGCTGTTTGCAGATGCCCGAGGACTTAATGAATGAAGACAAAAATTATCCAGATTACAGTAAAAGAAAATGTCGTACATTTTACATAGTCACGCTTTCTGTGTATCCATATCCAAAAAGTACATCTCTTCTAAACACAAACTATAGGTTTTGATTTCTATTTCACAATTGCAATTATTGAGAGAGGAAATAATTTAAATAATGTACCCAGATAATTTTATAAATCCAAGCCACAGCATATGATTGCAGCCTCTGTAATTGGCATTGGCTGGAACTGTACCGAGCCTGACATTCACAATCATACCCTGTATCACTGAACATATAGCAAGTTTGAAAATAAAGGAATTCTTTGAAAATAAATGACAAATAGAATAAATATGCTTCATCTATTTTCTAGATGTATTGGCTGATGGGCAGGTTAAGATTTGAATACTTAAAGAAAAAGTAAAATTATGTGGAGAAATAATTATTGAGTCTGCTACTCAACACAACAGACAAGTTGGTTAGTGAGGACAAAGGATCAACCAATATTAACCCACTATTTTGTTTTCTTCATCATTTTAAATCTATCAGATTAAAACATTTTTATAATCAAATACATCCATTATGAAGATGAAGAATCAAAACATAGAAGTTAAGCATCTTGGCCAAGGTCATCCATGTACCCAATGAAGTGGTTGTGATTGTGTGGAAGCAGAGGAGCTGGAGTCAAAGCTCTTCTAATTTCAAACTCCAGTTACTTCACTCTTCTGTGCTTCCTGTCCTGACAGAGTTTCTAACCATTTTACGCTTGGCTAGATCATCTCACTCTATTCCCGCCTCAGTTTCTTCATTGAGACATAAAAATAATGATAATAACACCCATATCAGAAGGCTGTGGAAATGATTTCATTTGCTAATTGTGTAAAGACCTTAGAGTAGTGCTTGGCACAAGTAACTGATACACATAAGCTTGCGAATTTGATTATAAATATTATTTTTATTACTACTCATTTGATGTATATTATCTTTGGCTGAAGATTTTTTTTTTATTGCCAGCAGTTCCACGTTTTATAGCAAATGCCAAACTTCCTCTTAATGAAAATTCAAACAAATTTTTCACATAATTGTCTCTAGAAGGTAAGAAAAACTATTATTTCTTTTTCCTGTGCATTTGGGAATAGAACAGTTGGCTGTAAACAAATTAGTTTTCCTAGAGTAGATAGAGCTTAATAAATAAAATTATTTCTAATTCAGTAGTGAAATAAATCAATAGTTTCACTTTTATTTTTCAGTGATATTGAATTTTAGTTAGAGAAAACCATAAGAACAAAATATGCTTTAATCCACTATATGCTTTAATTCAAGCACAGACAATATAGAGCAGTCAAATTGGACACTGACATGAAGGTGAAGACCATTTTGAGAGACGCCAAGGGGTAATATAAAAAAAGAAAATGCCTGCTACATCAGAATGTAATTCTTTTTCTAACAACAAAAAAGGATAGAGAAAGAAGAAACATGTTGACTAAAATTTGGTGGAAAAATTTGAATTTTTCCTCAATTCTCTAAAGGGCTTCGGAAGGATTCATTAATCTGCACTCATAGCAGAAAAAAAGAAAAAAGTTTACAGAATTATGAGATATAATACCCTGATCTCTTGGCCCATATATTACAGGATAACACTTTCCAATAAAACTGTCTACAATGATGGAGATGTTCTGCATATGCTCTGTCCAATATGGTAACCATAATCACTTGTGACTATTGAGGCCATGAAATTGGGACAGTGTTACTAAGGAAATAATACTTAATATTGCTTATGTTAATTAATTTGAATTTAAACTTAATGAGACTTGTGTGGCTAGTAGCTGCCATATTGAACTGTGCACTTTAGAAATAGACAGTCCCTGCATATTTTATGTTAAGCTCCAGGATGCACAGCAGTGGCGAAGACTGATGGCCATTCCACTAAGAACACTACAGCCGGCATATTTAGTCAAGTGTTGCTGTTGAAGGGGTAGAAAATGTGTAGCTAGGCTCTAAGTTGGGTGAGAACTAGTATGATATGTCTCAACAATATTTTGCGATTTCTTAACGTGATGCCTAATATAACAGTAAAACAAAAATATTTCTGAATGAAGAATTAAAAGACAGAAAAATATTAATTAAATAAGTGACAAAATAATTTTTCTTAAATGAGAAAACCATCTTTAGCAAAAGAAGAAAAAAACGCAAATACATACATATTCTAATACTTAATTTTCCAATGGAAAGAACCTTCTTATCAGAGTCAGAATAGTATAAAATAGACAAAAGAGAAGATGAATATAAAATGGGAAAAAAGAAATTGAAATAATGATGGTGCATGTGGTCTTAAGCAGGAACAGTTTTTACTTGAATAGGGAAGAATCTACTGAGAAATTCGCAGCTGGGAGGCTTAGCCAGAAGATTTAGACAAGGGATACTGGGGTTAATGAGAAAAAAATCAGGGTAAGATAGGTGTATGTATGACCCCTTCTATCTTGAAATTCCCCAGAATGTGTCTAACTATTGAATGCCTGTGTGCATGTGAGTCATTTCCCTATATTGTTGCTTTTTCATGCTTGTAGGTTTAGGCTGTTGCTCTTTACTAGATCCAGGAGTCATGGTATCCCTGCCACCACACACACACCCCTACCTATAAAAGAGAGGGAGATTTAGATAAGCAGGGAGAAAGAGAGAAGAAAAAAGTATATATATATATGAAAAGTATATGATAGGTAGAAAGTTTATGATGGAATAGAACATTATAGATATTAGCACCAAGCTTGACACTGGGCAGTGAAATTTTCCTAAAATGACTAATGTCCTTCTTTAACTTTGGTCTAAATTCCACTGTGCCAGTATTCACGATCAGTAGCTGGGGCTGTTGCTGCCTTTTAGTTTCATGATAGAATATATATTGATAGCACAATATTGACCATGATAGAATACATATGCTTATACACATACTCTATCATATATTCTATCTGCCTTCTAGTTTCATGATAGAATATATGCATATGTATACAGCAACCCCAAACTATTGACCATGAATACCAGTACAGTGGAATTTAGACAAAAATTAAGAAAGGACATTGAACATTTTAGGAAAAAAAGAATTTACTGACTCAGAAGTCAGGCTCAGTGCTGATTCATCATCTGAAACTAAAAGAGAGAGATTCTAGTAGATTACCTTTTTGCTTTACTCTCATGGTGCGTTTATGTCACAAAGACCATCTTTGAAATTAAACAGGGAATCTATTTTACTCCATAATTAAAGCAATCTCCATCTATTTTCACATGAAGACAAAGGAAAATCCTAGTTGTAATCCATTTAAAATCTGTTGCCAAATAATTTGTGCATTCTATAATTCTAAAAGTATACTGTGGAGATTAAAATCTGCTCCTTTATTTAGGTCCACAGAGATGTTATCTGTTTTGTAATTGCCCTTTCCAGAACATGGAAAATGTTGGAATAAGATTCTACCTGACACAAATGAAAATTCATTGCGTTGAGCTCTACTGTCTAGTATGTATTCATGAGTTTATTATCTTCAGGGTAAATTTTATACCTATGTAATGTTCCCAGCAATACTTTCTGCATCAATTCGGAAATAAAAAATAGGTGTATTTAAGGGAATGCATCATCTCCTTGCTAAACACAAATTTTATAGAATCTTAAAAAGCAATTTATTCTGTTCAGGACAAAACTGGGTCGTTAAAAATTGCCAATTATTTTGTATATGCCTGACATTTTATTTATTTAAAAATTCACCTCTTCTAAATGCAGGCATGCATTTTCTTTACCACTCATCAACGTATATGAAAGACATGAATCAAGGTACAAACGACTTCATTTTTTGCTTCTTGCACAGAGTATGTTTGAATCCTTCTTAGCTGCCGCCCTTGTTCCAGTTTTTCAACGTGGCATTTAAGACGTATGTATGTTGCTCTAACCTCATTATCCCCCTTTTCTCAGCCTAATCTTATTAGAATCACTTAGCTGTCTCCAGCAGAGCATACCTTTTCAGTTTTCTTCCACATATTTTAACCTGTGCCTGGAATTTCTGTTCTACTTTGGTCTAACCAACTTCGACACATTCTGCTATGTGAAATTTCTCTATTATTCGTTCACAGCTTTGATGACTTCTAACACTGTGTCATATACACCTGATATCTCCTTCATATGATTGTCTCCTTAAATGTCTATAAGATCCTTGAAGGCCTCATTCTATGGATCTCAAGCCTCATATTAAGACTTGAAGATAATATAAACATAATAAATATTGTGAAAGAATGAAGAATATAGGTATATTTCTTCCATAAAACAGGTTGGAAATTTTTCTACGTGCCGCTAAACTAGTATGGATTCCTGCCTGACCCCAGAAAAGAGTAAGAAAGCTCATTACCTCATGTGTACTTAGAAAAGGCTTCTTGGTTCTGTGGGATAGGTTGACTTTTAAGAGAGATAAATAATCTACAACTTCTCAAAATGTATATGGTAGACAATGAATAATCATATTACACACTGAAAGAGAGGAGTACGCATTTAGCATTGAAGCTCACTTGCCTGAACATCTTACTTACATTTGAAGCTAACTTACATTTACATGGGTATACTTATAGTTATAGTGTGTCAGAGCAGACGCCATGCTTTTTTCCTATGCAGAATTATATCTAACCCACTAAGAAAAGTTTTTAAATGTTAAAAGATAGTGGCAAAATGAATGTGGAAAAACTTTAAAACAGAAGGAAAATGATAAATTGATTCTATAAATTCTGCAATCATATTATCCACACAATTTTAAGGTTGTGATTTCTACTTTTGACAGGCAGCCTTGTGTGTCCTCTCTGAGCCAAGATAATGATTATTAATATTTAAAAATGTTCCGTATTCTCTCCAACACAGGAAGAATTTCAGAATACTCTGTATCTTTTCTTTAAAGTGGGTGAAAAGTTTTAAATTGCTGTCTTGCCATATCCTCCTACACAGTCACACAATGGAAATCATTTGCCCTTCATCTGCCCTACAGTTAACTTGACCATGAATAGAAAATAGAGCAATCTTCCCCTCCTCTTAAAGCATCTATTCTTTTGTGAGTTTCTTACTACCTTTCAAGTAAGTCAGCATTTTAGGAAATGCTGTTCCCATTCATAACTTTGCCCCCTCTACATGGGCAAAGACTGGATCCAAAGAGAAAATGAGCCACAAAGTTGTTTTTATGATGTGTGGGATTTATAGAAAGAGACTCCACATAATTGAAAGAAAGCTTAATTTTTATTTTTTTTTTAAAGATTGGCACCTGAGCTAACAATTGTGGCCAATCTTTTTTTTTTTTTTTCTTCTGCTTTATCTCCCCGAATCCCCCCTGGTACATAGTTGTATATCTTAGTTGCAGGTCCTTCTAGTTGTGGCACATGGGACGCCACCTGAACGTGGCCTGATGAGCGGTGCCATGTCCGCACCCAGGATCCGGACCCTGGGCCGCCGCAGCAGAGCGCGCGAACTTAACCACTCGGCCACAGGACCGGCCCCAGAAAGCTTAATTTTATAGATTTTTTAAAGAAGAAAATATATAATTGTAGATGAAATCAGAACTCAGACCTATTTAAGGGGAGACTATACAATTTGTATGGAGGGCAATTTGAATAAAGGAATGTTACTTTGCGTAATCTCAAATCTGAAACTTTGTCTTGTATTATTATATCCTCAGAATATGATAAAATATGTGTAAAAATATTTTGTTGCAACAATGTTCAGCTTGGTGTTATTACTTCAGAATTTTTAGAACCACCAAGATAAGTACAAAGAGATAATTGGGTAAATGAATGCTAACACAGGCTTGAAGTACTATGAAGGTGAGTTGGTTCATGAGTGCATATTCTGGAGTCATGCTCATTGGGTAGAATCCTAGTTTTCTTACTTTCTAAACAGGAGACTTCAACTTGGTTATGTATTGTCTCCATATCTCACTTCCCTAAAAGGAGGAATAGCAACAATGATAGTATCTATCTCTGCAGTTTGTTGTTAGCATTAAATAGGTTAACATATGTTAACTTTTTGGAATAATGCTCAGCATGTAATAAGCACTGCATTAATATTAACTTTGGTTATATAGCCAAATAATACACTAATTTTGTAGAAAACATATGGCATGGAAAGATTTTCTAAGGAAAAGGAATATGTATTATTTACTCGTGTCTTAAATCAGACAATCACCTTTACAGATCTGCCATCATTTCAAAACCAAAAATATAATTGATGAAAAATAGCATATAGAAACAAATATTCAACATATTGCTTTTAATACGATGTGATTTATAAAAGGAAAAGAAAGAGAGTTTAATGTGAAAGACTCAAAGAAATCCAGTGATTTTGGTTTGTGATTGTAGAGTGAATTTTAATGCTACCAGCTCTTTAAATATAACTGAGAAGACAAAAGTTCATTCTGCATTTGTGGGATAAGGCCTCATGAACTTAACGTCAGAAATACCTGTATCAGAGAACTAATGTTATGAATAACGACCCACCTACTTTAGTGGTTTGGTGTACTATCTAGAAAATTGAGGAAAATCTTTTCTCTGAACGGTTCAGTAAGCTATCAACACCACATAGATTTAAAGAATACAGGCCACAATGTAACAAAAAGCAAACACAATCAATCAAAAAGTAAAGGACTCTACCCATCAATTGGCATTATCATCAATTCCTGAATTCAGAGATTCAACTTTCTTATAGTTCGAAAGTCTCACCACTTTTCTCTAAACTTAACTTATTATTCTAAGTTATAATTTCATTATTCAAGTTTTGCACATATTATATTCCTATACATTTTCTGGAGGCATTGTGCATAAGTAAAGAAGCCTAATTGTATTTTCAAAAATTAAAGTAGTGGAAGCCACACAGTATCAGAAAACGAACTTTTCCAGTTCTTGGTCTCCAGATCCTGAGATTTAAAAAAAAAAAACACTAGCCAAGCACGATATCCTCTGGCTGGTCTTCAATATTTTCTGCAGAATGCCCAGCTGACTGATTTCTTTAAGTTAAAAGCTGCTCCAAAAATTTCACTTTCTTTCTTAAAATATTTCTAAATGCAAAGTTTCTTTCCTGAATAACATTCCCACTTTCTCCTCTGAATCACTTTATAAGTTGCTGACAGAGTAGTTCGCTTAAAAAACAAACAGATCTCTGTGACTTTTTTACTGTCTGCTTATTTAAACCTCCAGCACACACATCCTGGGCACTTCGTATTCCCTTTCTGTGGTTTATTTTTCTCCACACTCTTGTCTTGATCTAAAATTGAATATGTTTTACTTGCTAATTATATATTGATTCACTTCTAAAAATAAAAGGATCAATGAAGCAGGGTTATTTGTTTGTTTTCATTTGTTTGCAAAATTCCTCTTATTCACTACTTATTTCCACTACCTCGTATAGTAATCGGCACATAGTAAGTGGTACAAGTTGAATGAATAAATGGATCTTAGCAGGAAGATTATCTTAATGGTTAAAATCACATTGTCCAGAGTCCAAGTACCTATGTTTCTCTTTCTCTGTGTCATTTATTACCTGTAGTACTCTGGCCAATTTAGGTATCTTTCCTGTGCTTTTTTTTCTTTATTATAAAATGTTGTAGATAATGGATGTGAGAAAATTAATGAGATAATATATGTAAATCACCTAAAACTTAAACTTAACTTCTTTGACTACCGATGTGTTTTTCATTGTCTTGGTCAGTGGATTTAATACTGCTTTATTCTGTACGTTTTCCTTCTCTCAATAAGAACTGGAGGAAAACACTCTATACATAAGAAGGCTTCTCTTTGCCTTTTTTTGTTTGTTTGTTTGTTTGTTTTTCTTTGCTGAGGAAGATTGGCCCTAAGCTAACATCTGTTGCCAATCTTCCTCTATTTTATATGTGTGTCACCATTACAGCATGGCCACAAATGAGCAGTGTAGGTCCATGCCTGGGAAATGAAACTGTGCCACCGAATTTAACAAGTAGGCCATGGGACCAGCCTCTTCCTTGTCTTTTTAAATTAAACATGTTGATTTCTCATTACAGAATATTGGTTGTTATGTTGGTAGGAGGGAAGACAATTAGGTCAGCTTTGGGGAAGATATGATCGTGATAGCTAAGGTTAAATTGAAACAATTTTAGTGACAACTTCCTGCTTTGAGTTAACCTTCACTGGGGTTTAATTTGCCACTGGTTTGACACCAGTAAACACAAAATCATTAAAATCGCATAATGTTTTTGAGCAGAACTTGTTTTTCTCTTCTTTACTCCACGACTCTAAACAACCACAGGATACAGGAAGAGTTCTGGTTCTGGTATTAGCTTCAAAAGGCCAATAAGATCATATTGAAATACAGTAGAGTCCACTGAGATGGATGCTATCCAGAGCTTGCTTTTTAAATTTTTCTTCACCATCTGTGGACGGACTCTGTGGGCCTGTTATTGGACTCTTTCTCTGTGTGGGCTTGTGCTGGTCTGGATGTAGGAAAATCATGACTGTTTAACGAGGTACTCAGAGCCACCTAGAAGTTGTTGAGGTCCTCATAAGAGATTTCAGGTTGCCTGCTGAATTAACTCAATAGTTTGTCCACTGTAGGAATCTTCCTGAATGGAAATGGGGCAGAAGAGGGCAACTATACAGACCAGCTGAGGGAACGCCACTTAAACAAAGCCTCATCACTGGGATCAAATATCAGATGAAAAAGAAAATCATAAGGATGTGAGGATAATTGTGTTTTTTGAATCTATTTTAGACAAATGAAACTTGTGCTCGTAAGAAGAATCAAAAGATCCATGGGAAAAGGTAGAATAAATATGAGGGATTAATAATCCGACATTGTTGCTTTTTCCTTAGTGTTTGAATTGTATTTTGAATTTTTCCAGGGAACAATTTTCTTCTTTGGATTGGAAGAAGAAATGTTATACTGGAAATGTTATAGGTTGACAGGTTTAAAAAAAATCAGTATCTGAAAAGTTTTTATATTGACAAAGCCTCATGTTGAAATGGTTGTCATTTTTATAATTCAGAACATCATGTTAGGAATTTACGATCCTAAGACATTTCTTATCCAAATATTTTAAAGAAATAATCAATCTGTGAAATTACAAACCCTCCTCAAATCAGATAAGTTGTTTTGTTAATTTTTTTTTAAATCAACCAAAGGGTGAAAAGGATGAAGTATGATTTGTTTTTATTAAATTACTAAGGGATTTCAACATATAAAGTTGGGATTATAATTTAAACTGTCTTCATACAATTTACCTTGCATATGTTCTTCACTTTAATATTTTCTGACTTGATAACCATATTATTAATGCTAGTTTTTTTTTGGTAAGTGAACAAGGCAGTTTGGAGGCAATAATTATAAAACTAAAATTTTGGCTGTGCTTTCTTTTTTCATGATAGTATGCATTAACAAATAATAAAAATTAGAATGATATTTATGTGACGTGGGTACAGATATATGTGCTATAAATGCAATGGACTGCACCAAGGAACTGATATATATATTAAAACTGTAACAGAATGTGCAGCTTATCTCAGCTCTGCTGCCCATTGCTAGGCTTTCTTTATGGGTCACTGTGGGTGTGTGTTAATTTTTATAGAAAACTTTTGGGCCATTACCAAGAATAATGGTGAAGTAATTTAAGAGTGTTGAGAAATATAAAAAGGTAATATGTATTTACAAAACATATATGATATAGTTTTACCTGAGCTGAGATAAAATCATTAATGGACAGAACAGGTTCTGTTCTTCATTATTTGGTTATGATGGTCTTAAACAAAGTTCTGATGGAGACAAGGGCAGGTCCTTAAAATATTTTTAACTTAAAGCTTCCATGTGGAGTTCTATTTACTTTAAAAGTTTGACATACTTTATTTGATGATGTTTAATAAATAATTTGTCTATGTTTCCCAACATTTTGTTGTTATATCTTGTCTTTATCTTTTATTAGAAAAATTGAAAAAACAAAGGAATAAGCCCTGCCATAGATCCTAGCGTCTCTGAGACGTTGGGTTTACAATATATATTTGAGTACATGCAGCCTGATTAGAGAACCGTTGTCAGGGGTTTGGTCTAAGCCACTTGGTTAACTCAAGACATTGTGGATGACATGAGTCCTCTGTGGCTTTCATTTCCTCTATCTTATTGTTTTATGTATAATATTCCCTAAGTACAAGAAGTTTTATTTTTGCCTTTTTCTTCATGACATAGACACGTAATTTCATAGCTATTAGGGTTTTGTGCTTCCAGAGAGACAATTATTGGGAGATTTAAGCAGCGTAAGAATTTACCTGGAACATTCTGGTACTATTAGAGAAGGGAGAAAGCTACCTTTATAAAAAATGGTGGAGGACAAATACTAGCTCCCAACTTATAAATTACTGTTTTAGATTTATATGCTGGATTACCCTTTCAGTACTCCTAAGTGTGAGAATTACAGAAAGTCAAAATAATAGATATCAGTTATACATTGTCTGACTAAATATAATAGGATATGATATATATAAATAAATTCAACTTATAAACGTTTATATAGAGATATGTAACAGATTTATACATAAATAGATTCAACATATAAAGTATTCCATTTTAAGAGCTAGATAGTATATAAACTTTAATGTTATTATTGATAAAACATTCAAGATATATACCTTAATGCAATTTTTTGGGAAAAATAAGCAGATATTTGGATCTTACCAATTGTCCCAAGATGAATTCACTTTTTTTTTTGTTGAGGAAGATTCGCCCTGAGCTGACATCTTTTGTCAGTCTTCCTCTTTTTTCCTTGAGGAAGACTCAACCTGAGCTAACATCTGTGCTAATCTTCCTCTATTTTGTATGCGGGTTGCTGCCACAGCATGGCTGCTGACAAGTGGTGCAGGTCTGCACCTAGGAACGGAACCTGGGTTGCTGAAGCAGAGTGCACCAAACTTAATCAGTATGCCACAGGGCTGGCCCCTGAATTAGAATTTTAAAATTAATTTTCCTTACTCTCTAAAGTGTTATAGATATTAATTTAAAATGTTACATCACCACCTTTTCTTTGAGACAACTTTACATCTATATTTTATTGAGTTGCCAGGGCTGGGAGGATAAATATACATCACATCCATAAATTTACAATCCCTTTTTTCAATGGCTTATTAAAACAACAATCATAAACATATTAAGTGAAATGAATGCTTAATATATTTTTATTTTCTTGGAATTTAAGGAGAAAACTGTTTTATGTAGAATGCTCACCTCTTTATTACTATAAAAATTAACATTATAGCAATTGCTTTTCTGGAGATTATCTTAAGTATTTAAAGAAGATGATGCTTGTGAAAAATGTGCAAAATATGATGAATAATTAAGGCAATTATCTAGATGTTGAAGTATGAGGAACACTCTAAAGCACAAAAATGAGCCCAGAGACGAGCTGTTAAATGAGGAAAACAGATGATTTTTGTATTAGTCATTTTGGTAACGTTTTCAGTTCTCCATTTGAAAGGACTGAGTCTGTACAACAAAATTACTAAATCAAGCCAAACAAACTAACCGCCTGCTCTATTGTTCAATCAATAGCGAGATGATTAAGTATCCAATGTAATCTTTGGCTAGATTATTAATGATTTCTATAAATATATAGATAATGGAGATATTCATTCTTGAGGCATTTAAAACATAATTGGAATACATGCATGACTACAATTTTTTTTTGAAAGGATTCCAATTGTTCATATTTATCAGAATAAATTACAACAATGAAAAACTTTTTACAGTGAAGCATTCAAGAGTAGTTTCTGACACTGCTCAACAGATCCCAATCGATGGTGACCATAGGTAAAATTCTTTTAACAAAGGAAAATAGTAAATTTAAAGGAAAAAAAAATTCTGAGGTCTTGTGAGGTCTTCTGAGATCCCGTTGGCAAATATTTAAGGAAAATGAAAACTACTTATACTTCTCTGTGCAAATTTACGGGAATTAATAATATATATTTTTTCATTTGTTTCTGTCTTTAAACATCTACTAAAGACATTGAACAAAACAAATGGGAGCTAAGAGATAATTTCCTAAGTCGTCGGAGATCCGTGAAAGATGACCCTAACCGCTCCAGGCAGACAGCGATGAAAAATCCATGGCCTTCTGCTCATTTCCCTGCCCTTTAATCATATATGAGTCTTCAAAAAACGAGCTTGATTAACTCAACCTCCTTGGATCTCATATATGTTAATAGGTTAAACCGTTTATTCTCTTGTTTGTTCAACTAACATAAGTATTAAATACAGTTTATTATATTTTAATTTTGTGACAATTTTATTATGAGCTTTTACTAATACTGCAGTATAAGTACATTTTTCTTCCTAATCAAACTGAGACTGTACACATAGCAGGTATGTGAATCTTTCCAAATGTTGAATCTATTATTTTCTTCCTTGATTCAGTCAGATTTTTTTCTATATGAACCACATTAAATTGATAATTCATATTTTATTAATAAAAAGCACAATTCATTGTTCTCATTTTCATAAGTCAAATCTTAGTACATATTTTTCTGAACAATAGCTGAATACATGAAGCTTAGGAATAAATTTTGTACACACACAAACACACATATATGTATGTATTTCCTCTATATTTCAATAACATTTTAATTAAAAGCAATGTCAATAGAATTAAACACACTTTTGAATATATGCTCTATAGTATGAGCTTTTTGTACATGTAAAGCACTAGTTTCCCTTCTTGGTCTGTGCTCTAAAATTATAAAGACACTGATCAGCTCAAACTAGAAAGCTCTACTGGATTGCCTTCTAAACTCTCTCCAACTTTTAAATAGTATTAATCTGTTCTAGCCTCTCCCCATACACAGATATAAAATTATATCAACACTAAACTTTGATATGCTTTTTAAATTGCAATACATTAACATTTTGATGAGCATAAATATGGATTCCCTCTTAGGATAATATTTTCATTGAGAACATTGAGTCCTGTTTGTGAGCACATGTGTTAAAATACATCTAACTCTATGACATCCATACAATCTCAAGTTTAAAAATCATTTTCAGAATTGAAGTGTGTTCTGTCTGACTTTAAATCTCAGGCTCCGTGACCTGTATACAGAGAAATATGTGAAAAGTAACACAGTACCTTAAAATAATACTAATAAATTATCTTGTAATTAAATTTTTAAATCAGAAAAATAACATGGATAGCTGTTCTGTGACACAAAAATAAAATGTGCAAAATTGTGAATTATAAACGTGTGAATTTCGATGTCATTTCATTGATAAATGAGCACATAGTAAAACACTGAGTGTCTAACCATAAGTGAATTGTCAACGTGTTTTGCACATTGTCATTGCCGGCCACAATTTTTTATGTTCAGGCATTTTCAAAAAATTAACGTGTTTTTACTGTCCAGGTCATTCCAGCTTCAGAGGAGATGAAAGCAAACTACTGCCATGACACAGAAAAAAATGCTTTACACTTATTTGTTTTTGTTCCAAGTCAGAAGTTTCATTTTGTAATCATAAATTACTAAACCAAAGCCAACCATATGCAGAATAGCACTGTTTTTCCAAAGAGAGATGATATACAAATAAAATAAGAACACTTTGAAACATTCTCCTAAGAGATATTGCAGAACATATGCTGTATGTTTGTGAGCCTGTGGTTTTAATAATTCTCTAGTGCTTTTTAGCCAGTTTTGGCTCATTTTAGATGTATTATTCATAGAAATATATTTACAAAATTGTATACGTATTTTATTTAAACAAGAAAAAAATGTGGAATGCATAATTCCGTTGGGGCGCATTCACTATTCTCTCATCATCTGGTATTTGGAAGTTCTCTTTATTAACCTTCCTCATTCTTCTCAAAAAAGCCAAAGGCATTTGATCTCAGAGATGAAATGTCACTAGTTCCATGTTAATAGAACAAGTTAATCCTTGGTTTGTGAGAGGATGCAAAGGTTCTAGATGAACAAAGTTATATTTTTTTTACTATAAGCTTTGTCTTAAGTATCTGAGACAAATGAGGGTATAATATAATTTTCTTCTTTAAAACTTAAACTTGATTTAGGAAACAAGGTTAGAAGTGGCATATCATTAGATATTTAACACAATCTTTTTCAAGTCTTTCTAATTCCCTAAAGATAAAGGTAGATTGTTTGCTAGTATTACTTTCTTAGAGAATGCACTTTTGCAAGCTACTGTAAACAATATTTCTACATTACTGTTTATGGCTGGGTTGACAGGAGCAATGGAGACAAATGATAATAACTATTAAGTGCCTGCTGCATGCCAAGAACATTATGTTTATTCCTCACCCAGCTGTCTAAGATAGGCATTCTTATTATCTTATAGATGATGACTATGAGCTTGAAAGAGTTTATTTGCCTTACCCAAGGTCGTGAAATTAGTATGTAGTAAGCTTCAGGTCTGTCTGGCTTAAAAGTCTATCTTCTTTCCATTAATATGCTTATGAAGCTGAGTATTAGTTTGTGAAAGGGGTCAAGAGGTGTCATTAAGACCTTGGTCTTGGCTGATGGATTGCTCATGAGGTAGTAAAATTATTGAATATCTATTGGGATGTGAATCAGCATTATGATCTTGGTAAGTTTTTAATTTTGTTGATATCTGAAAAATAAAAATAAATGACAAGATTATTAAAAAAGTGCTTGTTTTTTCCAGCTCTCTTTATTTTATTGCTTTACATAAATATATTTTTTAAATGTTTCAACAGTCATCATTAAATATGGCTTCATGAGTAGACACCCATATTATCCCATGTCTCCTTGATCTCATTTTGCAATAGCCCATGATATTGTGTTCAACGTGAATAGCTAATAAGATGATTTTATTACCAAGAATTTTCTGGATAATATTTGTGGAATTAACAATGTGTGCTATTTTCAAATGTATTACTTTTACTTTTGATATGTATGTTATTAAAGTTTATATTTTATGATATGCATAATACAAGCATAAGTGAAATATGGTTTTGGAGGTTGTTAGTCATGTATCATATTCCTATTCAGATATGTAGATTCAGTAGCAACATAAAAATCCTTAGTTGCACACTTACCACACACCTAGGGAACTAGTTTGAGTGTTATGTTTTCTTCCTTACCAAGATTATAATCAAGCAGCAGAGAGAATATTTGCATAAAAAGTAAGTAATATAAGATTATGAGACAATACTTGATAATTGTGAAAGGAGGGAGGTTTTCCTCTAAGAATTCAGAAGAGTAATGACCAGTGAAGAATGATGTGCTCCTAAAGGATATTGTTCAAAAATAAATTATTAGAAGTCAGATAGAGCCTTCAGACTGCAACGCAGGTCTGACATTGCAAAACAAGAGTGAGAAGAAGGGAGAATTGGATAAAAAGAGGCTCATATTGCAGTGAACTTGCCAGAATATTTTAGCCAGACCTGTGGCAAGTAATCAAGCCCAAATCACCTATTAGAGGACTCCATGTCTCAGAACAGGGTTGTTATATGGGTCCATTCACAATTACAATAAGGGAAGGGAGTGTCAAGACATGAGAAAGTGGATAATAAGGGTCCCACACATATCCCTCCCTGCTCTCATTGTATACAAGAAATCTTACCTCTTCTTGCCCCTCAGAGTCAATTACTCTACCAAAATAGTGGCTTCTATTCTTGCCTGCTGGATCTTGATCAGGAGAAGTCCAAAGGGCCCTGAGAAGAGCCATAGCCTGTGGCTTAATGATATCCTTGCTACATCCTCTGGTAGGAGTACTTCCACATTGTGGACTAGGAACTTTAATCTTTCAGATCCCAGAGTTATAAGGACCTGGTACAAACAAGTCCCACTGGCCACTGGGAGAGGGGGTAAGTATATCCATTCCTGCTTCCTTCTCTTTGTTCCTGAACCAATGTGTTTTTTTTTTCCATTGGGCACAGTTCTACATACAGGTCTCTGATTTAATGCATAGACTACATTGTGAAGGATGTCACACCACTCTTTCAGATAATTGTATCCCCAGTTGGCACATCAACTGTACCTTTAGAAGCCCATTCCAATACTCATTGAAGCCAGATGCCTCTGAATGGTATGGAATGCGATAGCACAAGTAAATACCAGAGTTCATTGTGAAGGGAGTCTAGTGGTCTGATGCTCTGTTGTCTGGAATTCTGTGTCCGTGGATCAGGTATGCTGTAAGTACATAGATGATGGTATTGACTGAGGCTCTGTGCACAGGAAAGTTTAGTCCTTACCAGGTGTAGATATCTCTCCATATGAAGATGAGTTGCTGGATCTTCCAAAATGGAGAGGTACCAACATAGTCAACTTACTAAGTAACCAATTAGTCTCCCAAAGAATAGTGCCATCTTAAAGGATAAATGTTGTTCTCTGTTGTTGGATGGTTGAATATTCAGGAGCAGCAGTAGGTAGGTAAGTCTTGGAAACTAGGAGTTCATGCTGTTGGGCTCATGCATAACATCCACTTCTACCATCTCGGCCGCTTTGTTTATGTGCCCATTATGCTGCTTCCAGACTGGCCAATAATAAGAAATAACCAAAGACCATTACCCTAGTTGTTTTGTCTACTTGGTTGTTCACTGCCCCTTCCATGATAGATGCTTGCACAGGTCATCAGTATACTAGCCTCCTCTTGTTCCTCATCTTGTCTAATCAGTGACTTCTCATTGATACAACGTATCAGTGTGATGTTCTGTGGGATGGACAGGTGGTCTATATTTCTTCAGACTATATTTTGACAGGATGGGAGAACTCTGTTGCAAACTCTCATTACCTAGTATCCATTCTGTTTCTGCAGGATCCATTCTGGTGAATTAAACTGGATAAGTTAGAAGTAACCATGCCTGTGCCCTTTAAGTATTTAATGGCTCACAGATCTCTACCAGCCTCATCTTCCCTATCATCAAAAGATGATATTGTTTCTTATTTCTATATTAGCTGAAAAGGGCAGCTTCACAGGTTGCCATTTGTCCTTCCCTGCTATGGTATCTATTACCTCATGGACTAAGGACCCAATGTGGAAGTTACATCAACTACAAATATATCACCCTCATTTATACACACCATTGGGTGGTTAAATTCACCCCATGCAGGTATTATAAGCCAAACTTTGGCCACAACTCATTATTACCTAGCTTCCATAAGTCATGACTCTAATGGTGGGTGGGGGAGGAAGGATGTCAGAATGATGCTTATGTTCTCTGGGTTTCCATGTTAGCACAGAACCTATGTTCAATAGATTTAGATAAATACCCAGCAGTGGGATAGCTGGATCAAACGGTAGATCTATTCTTAATTTTATGAGGAAACTACATACTGCTTTCCATAGTGGCTGTACCAGTTTGCACTCAAGACTTGGAAGCAACCTAGGTGCCCATCAAGGGACGAATGGATAAAGAAGATATGGTATTTATGCACAATGGAATACTACTCAGCCATAAGAAATGATGAAATCCAGCCATTTGTGACAACGTGGTTGAGTGAAATAAGTCAGAGGTAGAAAGTCAAATACCATATGATCTCACTCATAAGTAGAAGATAAAAACAATGACAAACAAACACATAGCAATGGAGAATGGATTGGTGGTTATCATGAGGGGGGAGGGCAAAAGGGGTGATTAGGCTCACATGGGAGGGGATGGACTATAATTAGTTTTTGGGTGGTGAACATGATGTAATCTACACAGCATTTAGAATATATTATGATGTACGTCCGAAGGCTATATAATGTTATAATCTAATGTCACTGCAATTAAAAAAATAAATAAATAAAATAAAATAAATAGATTTAAAATTTCCTGGGTATTTTTCCTTTTCCCAATGTAAATGGCTGTAAGTTATTTTGAAGAAGCATTTGGGATATTTTACAGCACTAACCATGGTGCTGTGGGATCCTACTTCCTAGGGATCTCATCTTTTCTTCAGTCAATGGATATGTACCTGAAAATTGGCTCAAGTCCAGGAACTGAGCAAGGGATCATGATTTGTTATTTGGGTGACCACTGTCAGACTCTTGATCCTCTATTTTTCTGTTTTGACTAGCAATGTTAAGTGTAAACCTTACTGGGACTCTTTTGTCCCTTGATGTGTCATGCTTTAATAATCATCTTTAAAACTCCCCGTGACCATGCATATGTGCCTCTTTATCCCTTTTTCCCATCCCTCAACCCCTCCTCCTCAAGCAACCACTAATCTGTTCTCCTTATCTATGTGTTCATTTATCTTCCACATATGAGTGAAATCATACAGTATTTATCTTTCTCTGTCTGACTTATTTCACTTAACATAATATCCTCAAGGTCCATCCATGTTGTAGCAAATGGCACAATTTTGTCTTTTTTACAGCTGAGTAGTATTCCATTGTATATATATATATATATATATACCACATCTTTATCCATTCACCCGTCGATAAGCACTTGGGTGGCTTATCACTAAAAAGTAGACTATTGGTGGTGAACATGATGCAGTCTATACAGAAACTGAAATATAATAATGTATATCTGAAATTTATACAATGTTGTAAGCCAATATGACCTCAATAAAAAAAAAATCCCTGTTGATTGAGATGCTTTGGCTGCCCCTCTAGCCTCTCCAGTCCCTATAGTTATTGTAGCCTTCTGTCTTTTGGCATTTAAGCACCTGCAATTGGCTTCTATTACTTGCGCAGTAGAGGAGGAGAGAGGACCATCATTATCCGTGGATATGAAGAAGCCAAGATCTGTGATCTACTGCCATCTGTGGCTTGCAGAAAAGCTACAGTACTGAAGTTCTAAGTGATGTTAAGTAGTGGTGCTCCTCTCACCAGCTCATTCCCAGTGACTTAAGTGAAGTGTGTGTTCTAACCTTACATACTATATCCAATCCAGCATCTCGCTTCTTCAGCCTCTTTAGACCTTCCACATCTATCTCAATTATCTATTGCTGCACAATAAAATATTCCAAAATTTCGTGGCTTAAAACACCAAATATTTATTATTTCAAACAGTTCTGAGGATCAAGGATCGAAGAGGGTTAAGCTAGGTGTTTTGGGCTTGGGGTCTCTCAGGAGGTTGCAGTCAAGATGTTAGCCAAAGCTGAAGTCATCTGAAAGCTTAACTGAGACTGGAAGATCCACCCTCATGGTAGCTCACTTACGCTTCTGGCAAAGTTGGTCCTAGTTGTAGTCAGGAGGTCTTAGTGCCTCACCACATGGAGCTCCCCACAGATTTTTTGAGTGTCCTCATCCCGTGGTATCTGGCTTTTACTAATATGAGTGATCCAAGAGAATGTGTTACAGAAGCCACAATGATTTTTATGACTTAACATTGGAAGTCATAGGTCATCACTTCTGCCATATTCTATTGGCCACATGGACCAACTCTGATAAAATGTGAGGTGGGACTGCTCAAGAACATAAATATCAAGAAGAGCGAATCATCGGGGTCCATCTTGGAGACTGGCTACCACAATCTGCTTTCTAGGCCTCAGCATTAACATCCCTTCCACATAAAAATACACTCTCCCCTTCAAGTAGCCCAAAAGTCTCATCCATTACAGTATCAGCTCAAAGTGCAGAATTGCCTTATCTAAATCAGGTCCAAGTGTAGATAAATTTCCTTCACGGTAGCTTCTTAAATAAAGCTCCTCAAATACAGTTCTTCTCAATCTGCAGACTTTGAACTATCCCATAATAATGTATCATGCATTTGAGCAGAGGTATACCTCTTCTAACAATTTTAGCCAACATTTCCTGTGATTGAAGCAGAGAGGTTTCTATATGTACTGGAAACTCACAAAAGAATGTTTATAAGTAAAATTGTTTATCATATAAACTAGGTTTAAAAGAATACTCAAGTGAAACATAATAGATGACTTGGAGAAGTTCATTTTTCTTCTTTGTCTTTGTCATGCAAATATCTGAGGTTAATATAAAGGATATAGTTATGGCAGAAAGAAAGGGAAAACGTACAAATATTTAATACTATTTTGAAACTAGTAATTAAACTATCTATACAGTAAGCTTATGTTCTTTCAAATAATTTCAAAGATTAAGGATAAACCAAAGACATTTTTATCCAACGTCTTCTGGATAATTTCTCCAAGTACTATCTACATTCAAAATATGCCCTACAAATTCCAACACCTAGGAAAATAGCTCCTGTGCATATATTCCTTATAAAGCTTACTTTGTAATGGATAGTAACTTAATCTTAAACACTAACACAAAATAACAGTTCAAACTGAGAAAATTGAGGCAATAGTTATGTTCAAAATAAATATTAAATACTTTAAATATTAGGTTAAATACTTAAAATACATGAAGTCAGCCAGAAAATATTTTGTGTAAATCCAAGTATTCATCATAAATATTACAGAAGCAAAAACAATTTCAAAAGAAAATAGGACTTTATAACATGATCAAAGAATAATTATCCACTGGAGTTTAATTTAAGCTTTATTAAAGTAATTTATGACTGCCTTTCCCCATAAATTACTCAAATATAAATATACATCTGTAATAAAAAATGGGATTTGTTTATTAAAATAATTTTATCTTAACATATAATTGCCAGTACAACAAAATTGGTAAATAACAATACTAGACAAGCTTGACAGTTGGTGAAAATGTAATAACTCAATGACTTTCAGAAGAATATCTATTAATTCCACTATCTAATGTAATGCAAATGCAAGTTGAAGCAAAAAAATAAAATAATATTAGCAAGAAGAGTTCTAACATGTCTGTACTGAAATAGTTATACCTAAGTTAGTTAGGGCAGCATCATTTGTCATGCTTCTCTCATAGCTGTCAAGGTGGGCCTTCTCCAGCATGCAGACTTTTACCTTTTGCCTCTTTACTTTCAGTACAGATAGACAAATTTCTGCATTGATCTCCATGCTGTGCTGTATGGATCAGCTTTAAGCACACATTCCAGAATACTAATCGTCTATTTTGATGCACTCTGTGATATCTGATTGACAAGAAGTTAATTTGAAAGTGGCACAGGTTCTCCCAGAAACAGGTACTAAGAAGGACAGATGTGTGCAGGAAATTTATTAGTGAGTGTTCTTGTAATCAACATTTGGGGGAAAACAGAAGAAACAAGACTGAGTAGAAGCAGATATTGGACAGTAGTGCAGTCAAAACAATACCTCTGCCAACACTGTGAAAACCTCTGAGCTAGAGGGAACCCTCCAGAGCCATCACGAGTTTCAGCGAGCAGGCTGAGCATTTATCCCTTGTGTTGTTCAGTCACTGACCATGAGCTGACTGGAGAAGGAGGGATAAACAAAGGGGAGATTAAACAAAATGAGAGGCAAAAACTATTCTTGAAGCAGGCTGAGTTCTCACATGACAACTTTCTGAGCAGGCAGAGAAACATCTGTCAGTCTTATATGGGGAGAGGATATGCTGTCTGGCTTGAACAGCTAGAGTTTTCTCCTAATGCTACTTAGACCCACTTCAGTACATTAGGCCTCTTTTACTTGGAAAAAACTTTTCTTTTTTTTGAGGAAGATTAGCCCTGAGATAATATCTGCTGCCAATCTTCCTCTTTTTGCTGAGGAAGATTGGCCCTGAGCTAACATCCGTGTCCATCTTCCTCTACTTTACACATGGGACACCTACCACAGCATGGCTTGCCAAGTGGTGTCATGTCCGCACCCGGGATCTGAACCAGCGAACCCTGGGCTGCTGAAGCACAAAGTGCACACTTACCTGCTGCACCACAGGGCCAGCCCTGGAAAAAATTTTGAAAGAAAGATTAGTGGAACAATTTAGAGCACTGATTCCTACAGCTGATCTAAAGACAAACTATCATCTCCTTTCTCCACCTCACTAAACTCCCCTCACCCTTAGCTAGCAGAACTTCTGTTATCAGGATGCCTCACCCTGGGGGTGACCAAGACTCATCCCCGAGAAGTTCAATTTTCTTTGTACCGTGCCCTTCTCAAGCCATGAGTGATGTACTTTTTCATTTAACATCACAGTTCGGCAAGGTAGAACTAACGGATACCAAAGTTAATTACCTGGTTGCCAAATATATTTGTCCCTACCCCACCTCCTCCTAATGATTAAAATTAATTAGCCCTGAAAGTGTGATGATTCCAATCTTACCTGCTTTTTCCTTGGCACAAGGTGCACAAAGGGCCCAAACAACAGCTGTAGCTTAAAATTCAACAGGACTTTTTCTTGCTCTGTGTCTTGGTAGAAATATTTCTCTTTTGAGAAATAAGAATCTAATTCCACAGAGCACAGAGTTATGACAATGGACTCACAAATTCCTCCAGTGAGTCATGGGAAGTGATGGAAGCAGGAAGATACTCCTGCTTCTGTCCCTTGGTTACTAGACCTATATGCCAACTGGGAAAATAGGAGTGCACAATGGTAACTGATTTAGCATGTATACAGCATTCTGGAAAATGGTCATCATCTTCCTACAACGTTATCCCCAAAATGGTACCTCAGCTATGCTTTCAAAAGGCCATCATTCTTTGTGGTTGATCCATTAATGCCATGGTCATGACCAACTGAGAGTATCTCCTTTAATGTAAAATAGGTGCCTTGACCTCAGGCAATATCTTACAGGATGCTGTTTTGGGGATCAAACACTCTATGAGCCCTCAGTGGGTGGTGCTCGTTGAGGCAGCGTGGACAGAAAAGGCAAACTCAAGTACAGAATAAATGGTAATTGCAGTAAAAATAAATTGCTGCCCCATTCCAGTGGAAATTTCAATTTAATCAATTTATCACTAAGAAGTGGTTGGTATCCTTGAGGAGAAATGCTATAATGGTCGTTCAATGTCCATTTCTCATTCTGGAAGTTGGGACATTCAAAAGTGTCAGCAACTTGATCAGAGATGGTAGGTAGAAGCCCATGTGTAACCCACAGCTCTGCCCCTTTGGCTACTCCATTCGTGGACCTATTGTGACCGCTCTGGGGTGGTCAATGATAGAGATTGATTGATATCAACTGTCTAGACATTCTGTTCATGTGGTAATTTAGTGTCTCTTCCAAGATTGAAGAAGTCTAGTACAAGTCTAGTAGGCACTAAGAAAACAATCTTGTGTTTTGTGACTACTACTGTTCAGTCCTTCCACAAGCTTATATACCCTATCTTCATCTCCTATCTTCCAGGATAGGAGATCATTCAGGTCTCTGACAAATAGGCTGAGAATTTGCAACTGTTTATGAGTCTGCATATATT
Source organism: Equus caballus (assembly GCF_041296265.1). Taxonomy (NCBI): domain Eukaryota; kingdom Metazoa; phylum Chordata; class Mammalia; order Perissodactyla; family Equidae; genus Equus; species Equus caballus. Next base: position 98,033,808 of record NC_091686.1, read on the forward strand.
CTAAACTTAGGCTACATCAGCTTCCAAACAAAGTGCATACCAGATGTACCACGCAAAGATCTGTATTTTGAAGGATTTTCCCTCATCACTGTCTTTCAGTGCTGTCGCTGACTGGAGCTGTAGTACAGCCAGCATCCATTTTCACCTGCACCTATACTGAGATAACCCACCCGTGAACTAAGCTCAGATGTTTTTCTCTTTTGTCAGGAGGTCATAAAGAGTTCTTGATGGGACTATAGGTGTGTGGTGAGGAAGAGACGCTGCAGCATTGTAAGCGACATGACCGTCTGGACTATTTGCTCCTGAAGCATGTTCACGCCCTCTGATGCTGCTTGTGTTTGAACCTGAATGAAACAGGTTGAATGAATCACTGTAGACCAGACCTTACAGTGGGAGCTTTGGTCACTGAATTGCAAGACCTAAATGCAACAACAGTTATTAGATCTCAGGGTGAGAGGGGCCAAGTGGCTGCACTTACGTTATGGAAAAATGGAGTCTCAGGGAGTTGAGAAAGTTGACCAAGATCACGTAGCTATTTATCAATAATGTGAGTGCCTGGCCCTGAAGCCAGCATTCTTCCATTATTTTTCTTTGACCATAGCGCACGTGGGATGGTTAAAGAGAACAGGGTACGGAGTCAGAGGAAGCAGGTTTCAGTCTGCACTCTCCATTCCCGACAGATTGTTCATCTTTCAGTTCGTCTGTGCATGCTTCTTCTTCCTGCCTGAAGTGCTATCATCACTACTTTCATCTCAACCCTCCTCTAGTATACACATGGCATTTGTTGCTATTTCAACTCAAAGCATTTACCTGAGAAAGCAGTCCCCAATTCCAAGACAAGCTCAGATATTCCTCTTATATGTGTTTACAAGATGCTGCTTATTTCCTTTTATCACTTATTATGGTTTGAAATATTATATTTGTGTGAAACATTAATGAATACCAATGTCCTCCATTAGACTGTAAGCCTAAATACTGTGTTTTCTCCTACCATTGTATCCTTAGAGGCCAACTCTAGTGCCTGCCAGCAAGTAAAGTCATGAAAATATTTGTTGAATGAATAAATGTTGCTATTTGTTTTATTTGAGATCTCTTGAAACACTGTAGTCAGAAATTCCCAGTTCACGTTTTTGAGAGGAAAAAGTAAACTTATCACATGTAGACTGTACTTTGCCTCTGTCATATGCTGTTAGACTGCAACTTAAATATATATTCATATGCTTACAATAAGGACCTGTCTTCATGGGAAGCTACTCTGGCCACGTTCTCCGCACATGTAGAGTATCACTTATACTGTCTGGGCCTCACTTATATGTTGCCTCAATTATTCTCTATATGTTTCATATGCATTGACTATACCTCCCAGGCTCAATATGAAGAAACATGCACTCAAAAATCCTCTCCATTCTTTATTAGAAACCACGGTACAACTAGTAAAAGGAGAGACCCTCAATGACATAGGGATACATTGATAAATGGATGTGTGGTTATATTTCACATGTCACACTTAATTGAAAAGCAACCAAGAAATTTAGCAATATCTCACTCAGGAAAGTAGAAACTCTAAAAAAATTAAAATGCAGTGGTTTCTGCCTTTTTACTCTTATGACAGACTTGCCTGACTTATTCGGTCTTGATTTACTAAAATCTCTTGAGGTGAAAGTCACTAAAAACGTAGCTGAAGTTACTACTGCTATATTTCAGTAAAGGTTAACATTTTGCCTCAGCATATGAACAAACTGGATCTTCACAAGAGATGTCAGAAAAATGATAAATGGTATTATGTCTGAATTTAGGACTTTGGGTTGAATACTATGCAACATTTTTCCTTACAGAAATTATAAAACCACATGGATGAACAAGCCTCTTTAATATCATGGAGATAAATATATAAATATAATGGAGATAAAGAAGAGGAAGAAATAAACACTTTTTAGAGGCTGAATTTTGCCCTTTTCACAAATAATTTTTATTGGAAATCATAGATTCTATGCAAATCATATAAGTAATCAATTTTTTTCTAAAATATTTTCATGGACTTCCACTTCCAGCTTTGACGAATTAGCTTATAGCAGAGCAATACTCCTGCTGAGAAAAACTAAGAAACAGAAACAAACCAAAATATTAAACAAAGATATTTTCTCTTTAATGGCATGAAAGAGATAGTAAGGTATATGGACTATGGGACTTAAGGGACAGATTGTAGACACAAAAGAATATTTATAAATGGTATATTAACATGGAGATGCTGAACAAGGTCTATCTTCCAAGTGGCAGAGAGTCTTAACAGATCCTTTCATGGTACTGGAAGAGAAAAGCTGAAATTTAGGATGACCAAGGCATCAGGACTTGAGAAGTCAAGATATTAGATAGAAGCAAAGTACACAGAAATGAAGCCAACAATCTGAGCTGTCTTTCTCTCAAAGACTTCACCAACCCATGAGCTGTCCAGATCACAAAGAGCAGAAGCTGAGCAGAGTCATTAAAAGGCTCATTACAGTGGGCAGATAAACCCTGGAGTTGGAGGCCTACCATAACAGAACAGTCTGCTAACCACTCCAAGCTTTTCACCGGAGCTCCTGAGACATGGTAATATGTATGTGGCAATTTACTGGTAGATCTAAGAACTAGTTAAAGGTTAATTGTACCTTACATTTTGAGTTTAGATGATGAATTTTGACAAAGATACAGTGCACTATTATTCCCCTTCAACTATACTTATTACGCTGTTTTGTTGCCCTAAACGAATTCCTGTAACCTTCATGGGATAAATTTTTGAAATTGCAGGAATACCACCATGATAGAGATCACTTCTCCAAGTAAACCTACAAACAACTCTCCTTTGCTAGTTGGCACAATGTTAAATTTGTCAGTGGGAGCACTAGAGGGACACTGTAGGAGGAAGGGGCCTTTCCTCCTGGTTCTAGTTAGCTTTTCGTTCTTGCTCTTGTGGTGCATGATGACCAGAATACAGCTGGACTCCACCTGGTTCTCACCCTTCAGTGAATTCTAGTGGCACTCCAGCAAGCAGCTTTCCTGTGACTTTCAGCATTATGCCGGTGGGGGGCTTTCCAGCAGGTCTTTCTGGCACATCAGTGAGAAGTTTCTCAGTGAGTCTCCCCAGCACTCTAGAAAGCTCCTCCTCAAGACTTACAATGCCCCATTGGACAGTTTCCTGATTTTCAACCCTGGACTGTGACATCTAGGCAAACTTTTTCAACAAACGATGGAGCAAAAGCACGTGCTTTCCAGTGAAGTCTGCATCTTGGACTTGATGGGAGGCAAGTCTTTCCCAAGTTTGTTCTTTTCTTGGGTCCTCTGCTTCAGTCTTAGTGGCTGATCCCTAAATCTGCTATTATTTTTTTCTTTAGTATCTTCTTTATCCCTTTTATTTTATTTTTATTTATTATTTTTTTTGAGGAAGATTGTCCATGAGCTAACATCTGTGCTCATTTTCCTCTATTTTATATGTGGGACACCAGCCACAGCATGGCTTGATGAGCAGTGTGTAGGTCCGTGCCCAAGATCCATATCTGTGAACCCCGGGCCACCGAAGCAGAGCACACGAATTTAACCACTATGCAACCAGGCTGACCTCTTTATCCTTTTAAATTAATAGTTATTAGTTAATAGTTCTTTATGTTAAGATTCTTGTGTTAAAATTACTGTTGCAATTTCTGTCCCTTGCTAGGACCCTGACTAATATATCCACCATCTTATTTTCTATCTAGCTTAGTATTCGCTTATACACATACCTCTTACTTCTGTCAACTTGTATCCTATGTACAGCTTGTCCCATGACATGTCCTACTCATCTCATTAGTCCTGCTAAGACACAACCACATAAAATGACACATACTTGAAGCAAAATAATGAATGCTAAGAATTCAGCAGTGCATACAGAAAGGATTGGTTTTACCATATACTAAGGCATACTACTTAAAAATCACCAAGAAAAAAATCAGCCTAGGATCTCTGAAATTTCTTCTCAGTTGGAGATGCTATAATGCAATCATCCTAATAATAGGAGTTTTCTGTTCAGTGAAGATGTCATTGAATTTTTTCCAAGTTGTGTTTTTGTCTTAACAATATTCTGACAAACAATTTTCTAAGCAAGGATGATTGGCAGGTTTGGAGAAATTACACATATTATAATAATAAAAGATTCCTAATAATTTTATAGATGATAGAAATGTTCATTCAATCATAATAAATTAAATTTTAGAATGTTTCCTAAGGGAAGATTTATGCAATTGAGTTCATTCTCACTTTTATTAGAGGAAAATTTTGGCAAGTATGTACAACATGATTTTGATATCCACATTCCACTTAAGTTTTGAGGAGTTAGGGTAAAAGAAGCATCGGCAGGCAAGATCATGTTCTTCTTTTTCTTGGTCTCCAAATCTGTGTCTATAATTGAATTTTTGATTCAAACAACGTGTCCCAAACCAATGAAAATTATTATACATTTTCCCTAAGTTAAGACTGAATTTTTCTTGCCTTGATTACCAATGGGGTGAAACAACTTTTCCTACCTGTTATTTTGTGGCAACAAAGGGCGTTTAAGCAATGGTAAGGTTAGGAGTATCAAAATATTACCATTCACACATGTGCACAGGACTTATGTGGTGAAAACCAGGAACCAGTATTAGTACAAACTGTTTTTAGTACAAACTCAGCAAAACTGAAACTTCAGAGAACTACAAACAAACATATATATTCCTGTGATGGTAGAATATTGAAAAACATTTTATAACGCAAGGTTTTGGAATAAGATCTTAGATGATTAAGCATTACTGAACAGGATTGTTAGAGATGACCCAAGGAGGATGTGCAAAATCTCGACACATTTCTTGTTGAACTTTTAAAAAGAATTAAGTGATTTCTAAGATCATTGGGAAAATTCATCTATTCTCACCACGTTACTTCAAACTTGTGTCCGCTCTACTGAGAATGTCCGGATGTGACTTAAGAAGTATAGGACATTGGACAAGAACACCATCTTCTTTGTAGCAGAACCCAGTTGCTTGCCTTGCTCCATTTAACTTCCACTGGAACCACTACTAGAAAAATGGTGATGACGAAAAAGTAATGATGCTTCTTCAACTCTTTTATACTGCTTTCTAGATTAAAACACATTTTTAACAATACTGAGAGTTAAAAAGCTTTTCTCCCTTTAGAATGAGTAAGCTGAGGATGAGGGAAATTAGTGCTTTGCTAGTTCCATGACATCAGTGTGTGGAGGGGCCTAGACTCAAACCGAGGACTTCAGATGTTGGTAAAATTAATGGCTTTCAGATCAGAAGTTGCAACGTGCCAAACATAGGCATAATTTAAAGTAATGATAATAACAACAATATTTATCATGACTTTACTATGTGTTAGGAAATATAACAAATAGTTTGTGTATGTTATAATTTAATCTCCACAATAATGTATATGATAAGTATTCTAATATATGTAGAAGGAGGTTATTCTAATATATGTAGAAGGAGGTATAGATAGGGACATAGACATTGGCTATCTATTTGTATCTACGTTTACATATCTAAAACCACATTTACATCTCTAGCTCTATAATCTGTCAAACCTTACAGACATGCCCTAAGGCAAATACCCAATAAACAGCAGAACAATATGAAAATCATCAATCAGTAATATATCGTGGGCCATCCCTGTGGTAAACTTTTCCTTATCGATCTATTGGCTTATATGGACAACCCAGCTCCTAGTTCTGCTCTTTGGTGTACATACCGGTTCACAACGGAATTCAGATTCTGCCATAGGAGGCTGCCAGGAATCAGGACAAGATAACAATTTCTTCCTCTCGAGGAACACATGTTATTTTCATTTATTAATATTCACTTGTTTAGCAAATATTTGTTAAGTAGTTCATTCAGGAAAATGGTGAATTTCATCTATTTGTTTGGCTTTTTTTTAAAATATATTTTAGAAAATTTTACTGTTGGCTCTATTTTGTCTTGCACATTATTTCTCAGGTTTATTCTAAGATATTTTATGCTTTATTATTATGGTTGAAATTATGAATGGAATTAACTTTTCACTATATTTTCTAAATTTGAAAAGGGCCAATTTTTATTACATTTTCCTTTTTTTGTGTGTAGGGAAGTTCTACTGTACATTATGAGATTCAAGGAAAGAGTATAACAAAAAATTTGTGTTCAGTTTGCATCTCATCAAGAGAAAAGAGGAAAAATTCCCAAAGCATAACACGCTGTGTTATAAATGATATATTAGCAAGTCTAGTAAGGAAAATACTAAATTTATAAAATATTCAATTACAAACAATTTATGAAACTAGTAACTTCTAAGAATTACAAATAAAGAACCTGCATTATGAGCAATGGAGGAGCTGTCTCTCATCGACCTCAATTAGCCAACAAATTATATTCAAGTAAAAGTAACTTCCTCTTTTATCCAATTTACACCTATTTTTTTTTCTTTCTGCTTTTTCTCCCCAAATCCCCCCCAGTACATAGTTGTATATTTTTAGTTGTGGGTCCTTCTAGTTGTGGCGTGTGGGACGCCATCCCAGTGTGACCCAATGAGTGGTGCCATGTCCACGCCCAGGATCCGAACTGGCGAAACCCCAGGCTGCCACATTGCAGCGCATGAACTCAACCACTAGGCCACGGGGCTGGCCTCCAATTTACACCTATTTACAGTCATGTGGCCTATCAGTTGTGTTAAGTTTCTTGATCCAAATCTGAAAAAGACACAGATTAGCCTCAAAGAGTTTGTAAGCATTTGGACAGCCCTACAACTAAAAATAGAAATTTTGAGGCAGTGTAATAAAAGCTATTTTAGAGATATTCTTGCCTAATCAATCATTCTTTTAAGAAAAATGAGCATCTAATGGAAGTCATATGAATGCCCTGAGTCTGTCATTGATTATCTTAGGTAAAAAAAAGAGATAGATCTATATTTTGATGTGTGTGTTTTAGTGAAATTATTTTAAAACCCATTCCCTGGGTTAACTTTGCTCTAGATCTGATAAATATTATTTTTAATAAAGCCTTTAAGGATCCATCCTATTCCCCCTGAGGATCTTACTCAACAACACAATTCTATTGTAATAGAGCACTTAAGAATTGAAACCATTTGTTTTACTAGTTGATGAAATATTTTCTTCTACAGGAATTCCTGTCATTTCTTTGAATTAAATATTTTCTATACCTCCAAGGTAATTCTTCTCCCAGACACTTAGTCTCTAAGAAGGTATATCATTGCTTTACTTATTATGGTTCCCTACTCTTCTTGGTCTACGGTCCAGTTGAAGCAATGTACCCGGATGTAAAAGACATGGAGTCCAAAAGTCGCATTCCAATGTTTGTGTGGGTACTTCCGCAACTCGAGAGTTGGTTTACCCAAATTCAACTTGCCACTCCACCACTCCTTAGCTTCATGTCGGTGGACGTTTATTTAGTTAATTTCTCTGTGCCTATATACCTTCTAGGGTCATTGTGACTTGCGAGGATTAAAGAGAATAAAATATGCGAAGTAGTGAGTAGTGAGTGCCTGCCCAACACATGGCATAAAGTCAAAATACCATTTATTATTACAGTCACAAAATTTTGTGCATATCATTGACTTCATTTATATATAACAATATTTAGAATTATTACAAGAAAGAATGTGTACTGGAATTACTTACTTCCAAAGATAATTTGAAAAGCTGCCATTATGTACTTGTTTTTTTTAAAGATTTTATTTTTTCTTTTTTCTCCCCAAAGACCCCCAGTACATAGTTGTATGTTCTTCATTGTGGGTCCTTCTAGTTGTGGCATGTGGGACGCTGCCTCAGCGTGGTTTGATGAGAAGTGCCATGTCCGCGCCCAGAATTCGAACCAACGAAACACTGGGCCGCCTGCAGCGGAGCACGCAAACCCAACCACTCGGCCACGAGGACAGCCCCCATTATGTACTTTTTTCAAATGGAAGTGAAAGATGAAACCTATATAAATCTCTCAGTAAATTTTTACAGTCTCTTGACTTCAACAATCATTTCAACAAGTGATTTTCAAATATAAATCCTCAGTAATGACTTGTTCTGACAAATCCCTGAATTTTGAGTAGTCTACTGTCTACTTGCGCACATTCCACTTCAAAGTCGATTTTATGATACTGAACTGTTTTCATTCAAAAACTTTCTCTTCCTCCTCCTTCTCTACCGCCTCCTCATCTTTCTTCTCCACCTCATGCTGCTTCGTCTCTTCTTTTTCCTCTGTCAGTGCACCACCCTCTACCCAGTTATTCAAAATGGAAATATTGTCATTTCATCTGAATTTATCTCCTCGCTTGGCAATCCTGATATTTATTGCTTGAGCTGTATGTTTACTTTAAGAAGTCAGTATCTTCATAGCTAGCTTAGCGCCATCTCTCCAACACTCCGGACATGTTATTTTTAAGTAAAACCCCTAATATTTACAAAAATATTTTTTGAATATAAAATAAAGATTATATAAATTCTTAGTTTCATCAGATTGTTTCTTAGACTCTCTATCTGGAAACAAAACAGAAACAAAACCAGGTATGTATATTAAACAATGACTTCATTACAAGACTGGAGAGTCTCCTGTCTTCTCCATTTATCTGTAATCTCATTCTGATACATCTTTGTGCTTCTTTACTGGTTTTCCTCCCATCCTAAATATTTCCACTCTGTTTTTGAAAATCCAGATGCATTATAAATAAATGTCAGTAAATCTTCAATATCTTAAACATTGGGAATACAAAGTACACCCTCATTTTTTTTAAAGAGTTTATAATTAAGTAGTAATATATTTTCCACATGTATGCACACACACAAAATATAAGAGAAAAAGTAGAGTGTGAAATACTATGATATGGAAACCAGAATTATTATGGGGAATAAATGCTTGCAAGGGATTCTGGCAGAGGGAGCAGAATGTGTAAACAACTGCAGGTAAGAAACATTCTGAGAAAATTTGTGTAATATGGCTAGAATCTTGAGTATGAAATGTATGAGAATAAAAATGTCAAGAATTGAAGCAAACAGAGAATAGAGCTGGAACTCCTATTTTGCTGTGCTACAGTCTTGGATTTATCCTGAGGATAATCAAAAGTCATTTAGGATTTTAAACTAAAGATATTCAATTACAATTGAGTTTTTTCAATCTTATCTTAACTTCAGTGTAGAGATAGGCCACAGGGGGAAAAAGAGGAGGCAGAAAGACCCACTAAGAGTCATACTGTATCACGGATTAGGTGAAAAGTCCTGACTTAAGAAAAGCTAATGCCAATCGAGATGGGAGGACAATATATGATTTATAATATATTAATCATATGGAACTGATAAGTTTTGGAGACAGGAGGCAGGAATAAGGAAAATGGAGAAGTCAGGGACATATATGTAATTTGCTCAAAATAAAGGATTATGGTACCAATCACCATGGTTGTGATAAAAGGAAGGGTGAAAGCTTAGGGAAAACACAATATTATGAATTCACTGTTGCAACTATTGAGTTTCAGGTGTCTACGCAATCTGTTCAAATACCAACAAGGTGTTTGGAAACATAGGCCTGTGCTTCAGGAGAGTAATCTGGGCTGAGACAATCAGCTGAGAGTTACAACATACAGATTACAAATATTGCCACTGGAGGGAATGATATCTGCAGAGATGGTGGAAAAAGTGAGAACAGAGCCTAGGATAGAAGACTGGGAAGATATCAGAGAATATTTAAAGAAAAAGCAACACTTCCTTCTACAACCCACGTCTTTGTAACTCATGGTAAAACTTTCTCTGAGGACAGTCTACCTGCAGCATTGCTTTCTGTGGGCTACTCGTTTTCTCATACTTATTAGAAGTGGAAAAATGCAACTCAAGGGAAAGGAAGCTCCCTCATTTACTAAGTCGTTATTTATCTTTCCACCATTCTGCAACTATTTACTCATAGCTCCTTCTTCCTTCTTTGAGGATTGTGCAAGTCCCCTATAACACTTTACCTTGACCTAGTAATTAAATAAAAAAGAACTGTCTATTCTAAAATACTCATTCTCGTATAATCACTGTGATGTCTCCTAAACTTCATGTTGTCTTTTAGTATCTCATTTTTTACTCTCTCTCTCTCTCTTTGTTGAGCACCTAAACCAAGTACTTGAAAACCATAATTTTGAATTCTCTGGACAAAATGCTTAAATCCATTGCCTGCTTGAGTTTTTTTTTTTTTTTCTTTTGTCATATACACCTTGCTGACCCCAAACTAAAATCAATTTTCTGTATCCAGTTCTCTATCTTAATTTCTGACTAAGAAACCCTGGATATAACCACAGAACTTGGCAGTTTGATAGCTCAATAAATATATCATTTCCCCTATGAAACCCAGACTGCCCCTATTTTTTTCAGTAATGTCTTTAACTTCATATCTGTCTCTAATCTTAACTTTTTATTTCTCTTCTATCTCATTTCCCTTGAAAGAGTAGACTCTACTGCTTTCTCTATGTCCTTCCTTCATCCTATGCATTCTTAGGTCTACAAAAAATCTGATTTCAATGTCATACTTCTAAAGAAATTGCTCTTTATAGTTCAGCATGTCTCGCTGGGGCCAAAGACTGTGATGACGTTTGATGTATCCATGAGGATAGAGCAAAGGCATCTCTCTTTTTGATATTACCTAGGAGGATACCATTCACTCCTCCTTGACTGTACATATGCACAGCCTCCATTCACCATGATAGCTCTATGTGACCAAGCCCTATCCACTTCAGAAACAAACAAACAAAAAAATCAAAGTCAGTTCTGACAAATGCCTTTAAAATACAAAGGAAAATTGTTCCAACCATGAGCATGCAGATTGCAAAGAAGATGACGGTATTTTTTTAATCCTTATTTCCACAATAACAGATGTGAAGACGATGTAATTTTGGATCTTCTTGTGGAGATCCCATGCACCGTATGGATAAACGTACCTAAAAATAATGCCAACCCAGAGACATTCAGAGCTGAAACAATAGATTCCTTTATTTTTAAGCTAGTTGAGTTCTATTTTTATTTAAATGTACATGAATTAGTCTAGAATAATCCATATATCTACCTTAAATGTTTGTTTCAGAAATTAAAATCAAAGTTTACCCTTATATTTATATCGTATCTTTATATTTACTAATATTAAATATATTTATATTTACATTTATATTTTAGTCACAAAAATTTAGATATGGGAGAGGAGGATCCAAGATGGCACTGTGAGTAGTCCTCTTTGTCTCTCCCCCTTCGAGTCTACAATTATTTGCACACTCATCGCTTAACAAAGGATATCCAGATAGCATCTCAGGACGTCTGAGAGACCCACGCGACTATACATCAGAAGGCGGACGGACTTCCCTCCGGGAGGATGTGGAGATAGGTGAAAACTCTCCGACCCCGACCGAACAGCCTAGTACCTGCAAGCGGCTTTCTTCCAACAGACGCCCCCAGAAGATCAACACACACCTAGGGCAAGAGCGAGCACACACCAGAGGAGCGACAGTGGAAACAGGTGACCAGAACCCTACCTAAACCCCCAGCAATTACTCCTAAACACAGAGGGAAACTCTAGAGTTACACACCTGAGCCCACGGGGAGAGTCTCACCCCACCATTGACGGGGAGATCCCGCCTAGTGTTCACGGCGCCCGGAGGGTCCCAGAGAGAATCACAGAGGGTACGGCGGCCCCCCGGCTGCCACTGCCTGCATGGTGTGGAAAGGGATTGCCAGAGATCTTGGAGAGGACTGGGGCTGGGTGAAGCTCCAGAGGCCGTCTCTGTGCCCCGGAGGGGAAGCTCCAGAGTTCTGCCCAGGCAGCACACAAAACTCTTTGTCTGCCATTAGCGGAGGGGCCACGCCCAGCATTCACAACTCCGGGAAAGTCCCAGAGAGAATCCCAGAGGGTGAGGTGACCCCCAGCTGCCATTGCCCGCCCCATGGGGCTAGGGATTGCCGGAGATCTTGGAGAGGACTGGGGCTGGGTGGAGCTCCAGAGGCCGGCTCCATGGCCTGGAGGGGAAGCTCCAGAGTTCTGCCCAGGCAGCACACAAAACTCTCTGTCTGCCATTAGCAGAGGGGCCATGCCCAGCATCCACAACACCGGGAGGTTCCGGGAGAGGAGAATATAAGTCAGGGCAGCAGCTGACCACCTACCACTGAAATCAGGATCTCCAGCTATCCCCCAGACAGGGCAAAGGGCTCCCCGAGTTCCTGGGGAACAGGACTGGGGCTGGGTGGAGTTCCAGTGACCCAGCTCCATAGCCTAGGGGGAAACCCTACAGGCTCACAGCAGCCTTAGGGAAAGCCTCTGCACAGCACTAGTAGAGAGCACCCATCGGGAGCCACGAGGCTGGAAGACCCCGGGACAAAAGTAGCATAGCTAGGTGAGCTAACCACAGAGTGTAGAAGATGCCAATAGCTCTGCTGCGACCCATAGTGCACAAGTGAGATTTTGTGGGTGCCGACAGTAACAGAGTGGCAAATATAAGTGATCCTACCCCTGGCCACTGGAAAAGCCCATAACACCGTTGCAGACCCCAAGGAGGGAGCACGTCTAGGTGGGCTGCAACAGTAGGCACCAGCAGCCTGAAGCCCCTCTGTGACGGCCCCCACAGCAGAAGAGGGAATCCAAAGGACCACTGTGACTACAAGGAGGGGCCCAGGCCCAGTTAGCAACTGCGGATAGGGTTCCTGGTTGGTGCAGTATAAACAGCTGCTCCCCCACCACACCAGCAGAAACAAGTGGAAGGAGCAACTAAACTCTAACTCTATGCAGAGGCACAAATCTACAACATCAAGCAATATGAAAAAATACATTAAATCTCCAGAACAGAAGGAAAATAACAAATACACAGAAAACAATCCCAAAGAAAATGAGATATACAACCTAAATGACGATGACTTCGAAACAGCCATCATTAAAATACTCAATGAGTTAAGAGAGAATTCAGATAGACAACTCAACGAGCTCAGGAGCTATGTCACAAAAGAGTTTGATACGATAAAGAAGAACCAAACAGAAATACTGGAAATGAAGAACACAATAGAGGAGATTAAGAAAAATCTAGATGCACTGAACAGTAGGGCCGATAATATGGAGGGAAGAATTAGCAATTTGGAAGATGGGAATATAGAAATGCTGCAGGCAGAGAAGGAGAGAGAAGTAAGACTAAAAAGAAATGAAGAAACTCTCCGAGAATTATCAGACACAGTTAGGAGATGCAACGTAAGGATTATAGGTATACCAGAGGGAGAAGAGAAGGAGAAAGGGGCAGAAAGCCTATTCAAAGAAATAATGGCTGAGAACTTCCCAAATCTGGTGAGAGAGATGGATCTTCAGGTGACAGAAGCCAATAGATCTCCAAACTTTATCAATGCAAGAAGACCAACCCCACGGCATATAGTAGTGAAGCTAGCAAAAGTCAACGACAAGGAGAAAATACTAAGGACAGCCAGGCAAAAGAAACTAACCTAGAAAGGAACCCCCATCAGGCTATCAGCAGATTTCTCAGGAGAAACTTTACAGGCTAGAAGAGAGTGGAATGATATATTCAAAAATCTGACGGACAAAAACCTACAGCCGAGAATTCTCTACCCAGTGAAAATATCCTTCAAATACAATGGAGAAATAAAAACTTTCCCAGATAAACAAAAATTAAGGGAGTTCATTGCCACAAAACCTCCTCGTCAGGAAATCCTCAGGAAAACTCTCATTCCTGAAAAATCAAAAAAATGAAAGGGGCTACAAAACCAAGAGCAGAGGAGATAAGTGTAAGGACAACAACAGAGAGTAGCAGCTCTTCATCAGAACAGATTAAACCATGGGACGAGAAACAAAGGAAATTGGAGAAAACCGGAAAACAAGACACAAAATGGTAGTGGTAGGCCCCCACATCGCAATAATCACAATAATGAACAAAAGAAAGCAGGTGTCGCTATACTAATATCAGACAAGGTAGACTTCAAAGCAAAACAGATAAAGAAAGACAAAGAGGGACAGTATATAATGATAAAAGGGACTCTCCACCAAGAAGACATAACACTTATAAATATATACGCACCCAACACAGGAGCACCAAAATTTGTAAAGCAACTCTTAACAGAACTAAAAGAAGACATCAACAACAATACAATAATAGTAGGGGACCTCAACACACCATTAACACCAATGAACAGAACATCCAGACAGAAAATCAACAAGGAAATAATAGAATTAAATGAAAAATTAGACCAGATGGACTTAATAGATATATATAGAACACTTCATCCAAAAACAGCAGGTTACACATTCTTCTCAAGTGCACATGGAACATTCTCAAGGATTGACCATATTTTGGGAAACAAAGCAAACATCAATAAATACAAGAGAGTTGAAATAATATCAAGCATCTTTTCTGATCATAATGCTATGAAACTAGAAATCAACTACAAGAAAAAAACAGAGAAAGGTGCAAAAATGTGGAGACTAAACAACACGCTTCTGAACAAACAATGGATCATTGAAGAAATTAAAGAAGAAACCAAATATTATCTGGAGACAAATGAAAATGAGAACACGACATACCAAATCATCTGGGATGCAGCAAAAGCAGTCCTAAGAGGGAAATTCATCGCAATACAGGCTCACCTCACTAAACAAGAAAAAGCTCACATAAGCAACCTCAAACGACACCTAACAGAACTAGAAAAAGAAGAACAAACAAAGCGCAGAGTCAGTAGAAGGAGGGCTATAATAAAAATAAGAGCAGAAATAAACGATATTGAAACAAAAAAGACAATAGAAAGGATCAATGAAACAAAGAGTTGGTTCTTCGAAAGAATTAACAAAATTGACAAACTTTTATCCAGACTCACCAAGAAAAGAAGAGAGAAATTGCAAATAAATAAAATTAGGAATGAGAGAGGAGAAATCACAACAGATACCAATGAAATACAAGGGATCATAAGAGAATACTATGGAAGCTATATACCAACAAATTGAACAACCTGGAAGAAATGGACAACTTCCTAGACTCCTACAACCTCCCCAAACTGAATCAGGAAGAAATGGAGAATCTGAATAGGCCAATCACAAGTAAGGAAATAGAAACGGTAATCAAAAACCTCCCCAAAAATAAGAGTCCAGGACCAGACGGCTTCCCTGGAGAATTCTACCAAACATTCAAAGAAGACTTAATACCTATTCTTCTCAAACTATTCCAGAAAATTGAGAAAGATGGAGTACTCCCTAACACATTCTATGAAGCCAACATCACTCTGATCCCCAAACCTGACAAGGACAACACAAAGACGGAGAACTACAGGCCGATATCGCTGATGAACATAGATGCAAAAATCCTCAACAAAATTCTGGCAAACCGAATACAGCAATACATCAAAAAGATTATACACCATGATCAAGTGGGATTTATACCAGGGACACAGGGATGGTTCAACATCCGCAAGTCAATCAACGTGATACACTACATCAACAAAATGAAAAACAAAAACCACATGATCATCTCAACAGATGCAGAGAAAGCATTTGACAAGATCCAAAACCCATTTATGATAAAAACCCTCAATAAAATGGGTATAGAAGGAAAATACCTCAACATAATAAAGGCCGTATATGACAGACCCACAGCCAACATCATACTCAATGGACAAAAACTGAAAGCCATCCCTCTGAGGACAGGAACAAGACAAGGGTGCCCACTTTCACCACTCCTATTCAACATAGTACTGGAGGTGTTGGCCAGAGCAATTCGGCAGGAAAAAGAAATAAAAGGAATCCAAACAGGTAATGAAGAAGTAAAACTCTCGCTGTTTGCAGACGACATGATCTTATATATAGAAAACCCCAAAGAATCCATAGAAAAACTATTAGAAATAATCAACAACTACAGCAAAGTAGCAGGGTATAAAATCAACATACATAAATCAGTAGCATTTCTATACACTAACAATGAACTAACAGAAAAAGAACTCAAGAACTCAATCCCATTCACAATGGCAACGAAAAGAATAAAATACCTGGGGATAAACTTAACCAAGGAAGTGAAGGATCTATACAATGAAAACTACAAGACTTTCTTGAAAGAAATTGACGAAGACATAGAGAGATGGAAAGACATTCCATGCACATGGATTGGAAGAATAAACATAGTTAAAATGTCCATACTACCTAAAGCAATCTACAGATTCAATGCTATCCCAATCAGAATCCCAAGAACATTCTTCACAGAAATTGAACAAAGAATCCTAAAATTCATATGGGGCAAGAAAAGACCGCGAATTGCTAAAGCAATGCTGAGCAAGAAAAACAAAGCCAGCGGAATCACAATCCCTGATTTCAAAACATACTACAAAGCTACAGTGATCAAAACAGCATGGTACTGGTACAAAAACAGGTCCACAGATCAATGGAACAGAATTGAAAGCCCAGAGATAAAACCACACATCTATGGACAGCTAATCTTCAACAAAGGAGCAGAGGGCCTACAATGGAGAAAAGAAAGTCTCTTCAACAAATGGTGCTGGGAAAACTGGACAGCCACATGCAAAAGATTGAAAATTGACCAGTCTTTTTCACCACACACCAAAATAAACTCAAAATGGATCAAAGACCTAAAGATTAGGCCTGAAACAATAAGTCTTCTGGAAGAGAATATAGGCAGTACACTCTTTGACATCAGTTTCAAAAGAATCTTTTCGGACACTATAACTCCTCAGTTGAGGGAAACAATAGAAAGAATAAACAAATGGGACTTCATCAGACTAAAGAGCTTCTTCAAGGCAAGGGAAAACAGGACTGAAACAAAAAAACAGCTCACTAATTGGGAAAAAATATTTACAAGCCACTTATCCGACAAAGGGTTAATCTCCATAATATACAAAGAACTCACACGGCTTACCAAAAAAACAAACAACCCGATCAAAAAATGGGCAGAGAAGATGAACAGACATTTCTCAAAAGAAGATATGAATATGGCCAATAGACACATGAAAAGATGTTCATCATCGCTAATCATCAGGGAAATGCAAATCAAAACTACACTAAGATATCACCTTACACCCGTTAGATTGACAAAAGCATCCAAAACCAAGAACGACAAATGTTGGAGAGGTTGTGGAGAAAGAGGAACCCTCATACACTGTTGGTGGGAATGCAAACTGGTACAGCCACTATGGAAAACAGTATGGAGATTTCTCAAAAAGTTAAAATTGGAAATACCCTATGACCCAGCCATCCCATTACTGGGTATCTATCCTAAGAACCTGAAATCAGAAATCCCAAGAGTCCGTTGCACCCCTATGTTCATCGCAGCATTATTTACAATAGCCAAGACGTGGAACCAACCTACATGCCCAGAAACTGATGATTGGATAAAGAAGATATGGTATGTATACACAATGGAATACTACTCAGCCATAAAAAAAGACAAAATTGGCCCATTCGCAGCAACGTGGATGGACCTTGAGGGTATTATGTTAAGCGAAATAAGCCAGTCAGAGAAAGATGAACTCTATATGACTCCACTCATAGGTGGAAGTTAATATATTGACAAGGAGATCTGATCAGTGGTTACCAGGGAAAAGGGGGGGTGGGGGGAGGGCACAAAGGGGGAAGTGGTGTACCCACAACATGACTAACAATAATGTACAACTGAAATCTCACAAGGTTGTAATCTATCATAACATTAATAAAAAAAAAAAAACTTGGAAAGAAAAAAAAAATCATACACTCCAATAATGAGCTTTTACTATATTTTTCTCAGCTGAGAATACAAGTCTTGAGAAGTTAAAATATGTATGCAAGATTACAGAATAATTCAGTAGTACTGTAGACAGTATATTTTGTATCCTGCATGCAGTTTTCTTCTAGGATATTTGTTATTATTGTTAGAACAGTTATGTTTGTTATCATTTATCTCTCTGACATTATGAAATGAAAGGAACTGGAAAAGCAACTACCTTAATCTCTTTCAGGGAGATTATGACATGCAGAAGGAAGGCCCCGTAAAATCCGCATGCCCTAATTCCTGGAACCTGTGGATATGTTATCCTACATAGAAAAAGGGATAATCCAGATGTGTTGGAGGTTAAGGACTCTGAGATGGGGAGATTGGCCTGAATTATCTAGGTGGGCCCAATCTAACTACATGAATCCTTAAAAGCAAACAACATCTCCTTGCTGTAGATAGAGCAAAATGCGACTACAGGAAAAGAGTTAGAGAGACGCATTGTTGCTAGCTCTGAAGATGGAGAGAGGGAGCCATAACGCAAGGAATGTGAGTGGCTTCTAAAAACTGGAAAAGACAAAGAAATGGATTCTCCCCTTCCGTCTCCATGAAGATCACAGCCTGTTGACACCTTGATTTTAGCTGGAGGATACCTGTGTTGGACTTCTAATTTGTATAAGATGATAAATTTGTGTTGTTTTAGGTCACTATGTTTGTAGTAATTTGTTGCAGCAGCAACAGAAAACTGCTACAAGAATTGATTATCTCTTAGCAATTTAATGCCACAATATTCAAAGTATATTTACCAAATTAAAATATTCTCATTACAAAAATAATTTAGATATGGTTTTTAACTAAAGCATTTTCAAACTATGAGAAAACTGCTCTATTCAGTCTAAAGAGATAAACTTTAATTACTATTATAAAAGAAAAACAAACAGATTGGCTTTAGCGGACATGATCTAGGTGTGTTTAGGTGAAGTGGAGAGTCAGTGATGAGAAGTATTAAGGCAGAGAGTGGTCAGATTTGAAAAGAGCAAATACTTTCTGGATTCACTTTTTAAATAACATGTAAATAAAAATGCATCCAAATAGTTTATTTGTATTTTATTATCTTTTTAAAGTAATATTTCATACAGAGTAAAGAATATACGAAAATATACAAGTTATAGAACATATTACTTAGTTTTGCTTATTTTTGAGTTTCATAAAAATGGTAACACCATACAAGTAGTGTCCTGAAACTACCAACATTATAATTTTAAAAATCCATCTATGTTGTTGAGTGTAGTTGTCACCCCATCATTTACACTGCTACAGCATGTGGTGAATTGATCACAACTTATTTATCCATTGTCATGCAGATTCACAATTTGTGCTCATTTTTACAAATTTAAGACGAATAAAGCCCCCATGAACATTTTTGTATATTCTTGGTATATTCTTGCACCTGAGTTCAAAGTTTCTTCAGAGAATATACAGAGAAGAAGAATGGTTAGATCATAGAAGATTTCAGTGTTCAATCCACAAGACAATACCAAATGGTTTTCCACCTTTGTTTTACCATGGACACTGCCATCAGTAACGCATAGTACAGTAGTTTCATGTGATCCACATCCTATCCAACATTTGTGCCAACGGATAGGTAAAATATAGTTTTTTTATGTTGTTTTTAATTTATCTTTTTCTGATTCCTTCTGAAACAGAGCATACTTTTCTGTATTGGTTGTCCATGTATATTTAGTCTTCTGGGAAATTTCTGCACATATTATCTATTTTTGTTACTTTTATGTTTTTAATTTTTAGGAATTAATCTGTATAGTAATCCATCCTCAGTTTTTTGTATTCCTATTATCTTCAGCCAAGAGACTTGTCTTTTTTCTTTTGTTATGGTGTTTTTTTTAAATTAACACATGTTCTTAAGTTTCATATCTTGCAATGTATTTTTTTCTTTATAAATAGTGGTTTTGAGAGCTTGCTTAAGCAACTTTTTCCTATTTCAATGTTGAAATATTAATGTCCTTTTAGTATAAAATTATTTCAATATTTAAATATTTATTTATCTGAAATTCACTTTTTTATAACATATAAGGATCACCATTTCTTTTTATCTTATTTGTGAACTGAATTTTCTCAGTTTCATTTATTTAATATTTTATTTTCCTCCACAGGTTTTCAATTTCATCTCTGCAATATACATATAGCATTTTCAATTATCTAAGGGTTGGATTCTAAGATCTCTATACTTTTCTGTTGGTCAATTTTTTCCTTTCCTTGTGCTTATATCATATTAATTTATACCATTTTTTTAATATAAGATTTGATTGCATGCTGGAAAAATTATCCCTCCTTATTTTTTATTAGTTTCAGTTTATGTTTCTTGTAGAACCCTATTGAAATTTTTTTGAAATTATAATAAATCTACAGATCAATTTGAAAAGGATACCTACATGATAGTGATATTTCCTATGAATGAACATGAGGTATTTCTTCTTTAATTCAATCTTTACTTAATGTTTTCAATGAAATTTTACAGATTTCTCCACAGAGGTCTTGTGTATATGTTGTCAGATTTATTCTCAATGACTTAAATTTCATTGCTATTGCTTCTAGTGTTATCTAAAATTGTAATTTTTAAACTGTGGGCTATTGCTTTAGAAATATAGATTATATTTGTATCGGAATTTTTCAATACTTATGAAATCATTCAGATTTTCTATTTTCTTACTTCACTTAACAGTTTGTATTTTATTTAAGATTTGAAAATGTTTCCAGGTTTTTAAAAAATTTATTGGTATAGAGTTGTTTGTGGTACTTTAATTTCTTAATATTTGAATCCAGCATACTTTTATTCCCGCTATGTTGCGCACAGGTGTGCCACGCTATTTTTTTCTTGATCCATCTGGTAAAGTATTGAATATTTTATTTGTCTTCAAAGTACAAATTTTTTGCTTTTTAAATTTCTTTTTGTGTCTTTTTACACATGTCCCTTCTTTCTTTCTTTCTTCCTTTTGTCTCTCTGTCTCCCTCACCCTCACTCGCTCCCTCCCTCTCCCCTCCCTCCCTTCTTTCTTTTTTAATGAAATAAAAAACAAAATATATTGGGAAAAAATGCACAAATCAGAGGCATTCAATAGGATGAATTATCCCAAATTTAGTACACAGTGTAACTGTCATACAGGCAAAGAAACAAGAAAATAACAATACCTCAGAAATGCCACTGTGCTCCTCACAAGAGCCCCTTAGCTCAGCTTGAGGTCCCCAACTTCAGTGGATGTGCTGGAAACTCTTCACCTTGCTGCTGGCCCTAGGTTTTGTTCCGGGGCAGTGCTGCTCTTGGCAGCTCACTGTGAGGGAACTCTTCTGAACTAAACTTGGCTCCCACTGCAGTAGTTCGAGCTCATATTTGAAGAGAGACCACAACCGTGGTGACCTCCTGTCTATTTGTGAGAACAGGGATGACTCAAGGAGAGTTTCATCTGCTAGTGGAATTTCCTTATAGACATAACGCTGGCAGCACAGCTATGCTGTTTGCTATTAAAGTTAATATTTTACTCTTAAGAGAGGCAGTACAGCATAGTTCTTTGTGAAAAAGGAAAGGTCTCTGAATTAGACCCCTCAGATTTGAATCTAAGTTGCACCATCTAGTCTTTGGATAAGTATCTGCAAATTATGTTCTTGTACTTCAATTTCCTTACCTCTAAAACAGGAGCAATAATGGTACTTTGGACATAGGGTTGTTATATGGATTGCGTTAATATTTATAAAGCAAATAGAATACTGTATGGAATGTAGTAAGCAATATAGAAGTATTTGCTATTTATTAAATTAGTTTTATTTAAAATATAAATTTAAGTGACTTGGTCCTGGAAAATACTTTTCATAAAGGCAACTTTAACCTAAGATAACTACGGTAGATGAATAAATCATTACCATAATTATTTTCTTATTTAATTTTCTGATAGACTCACAAATGGCTTTTTTTCTCTTATAAAATTGTTATGATTAGATTTATCATCTTTTTGTCAGTGACAGTTTGAAAATGCTGACTCTGGTGCTCATAATTTGTCATTAAAATGTTTTCTCAGAGAAATATTGTCAGAAATTGAAAAGTTAAAGTAATTCATCGAAGACTACATAAATGACAGTATGGCACAAAATTTTCTTTTTAAGACCATAGGCATTTTTTTGATAGTAGTCTGCCTACTTTTGAAATGCTTAAAATGCACCAAACCACTTTTTTCTTTCAGGGAATAAACTTAAGATAAAATAAATTATACTGTATTTCCTTCATTTCCCTGTAATTACTTATACTATCTTATTGAATTTTTCAGAAAAGTATAAGAAGTGAGTAAAGCATGAAATAAGGAATAATAGAACATTTGTTGTTTAACAAAATGATTTATGAAATATGAATTTTAAAATATGGTTTAGAAATTATGTCCTAGTTACATTGCAAGAGTTTTCTGAGTTGGCTCACATAAATATTTCTGAAATTAGGTGAGTCAGACACAGAGAGTCAATAATACATAGATAATTACATTTTTACATCCTGGATATTTCCATATGGTGCTTATTATTGCATGGCATACATGATTGCACCTCGCACTCCTGATATATTTTCTAGAAGTTAGTAAGAATTCAAGAAGAGAATCAAAAAATTAATACCTTTATTAAATAAATAAATAATTGCAGGTCTTCTCCCTTCTTTGTGCAGATATTGAGAAAGTGCAACTTGTTTAAACATCTTATCCTTTCTTGCTGTTTATTTCACAGACTCAAAACGTTTTTTTCATTCTTCTAAAAGTCAGTTAGTAAGGCACATCTAAATCATTTGGGCTCAGCCTAGAAATCATCAAAAGTGATGATTTGGGGGCATTATGTAAAGCAAAAAATGAACTGTTATTTTAATAATAGAGTGTCTTTTGAGCTGTGATGTTTGACTAACAAGAGGCATTTAGTTTTTGTTGGGTGTGTTTGTGCATGTGTGTGTGTTTAAGCAGTACATTTCAGAATTATATTACCACTGATTTCTTATGAAGTAATGTTAGTTTGACTTACAAAATACAGAAGAATCTCAATGAAGGGACTAGGTATGAGGACCTAGTGAAAACAGCCTTTGGTCACAATCTAGATCTCGCAAGTATGAGTTAGAATTCTTAGATTTTACAGTAAATTCTCTAGTGCTTTCATTCATTTATAGCCCCCTAAGAAATCCTACCTCTTTCTTTAAATGTGCTTGGGAGTGAGAAGAAGACTTAGATGGCAGGAAATACATGAAATGACTAGAGAGTAAAGGGAAAAATTGCCTTTATTGATCATATGGGGTTTTTCCAGGCTGGACTCAATAGTTGAGATAACCAAAAACAAAAGTATGAAAAATAAAGTAAGTGATTTAAATCATCATTATTAATTTAAAAGTTTAAAATTCTGCAAATTTAACTTAATATTTCCAAATGCAAGATAAATGGTAATGCCATTTTGGAAGATAGTATCTTCATGTATTGCATGATAAAATGGCATCATTTTATAAGTTCTATATTCAGATGTATATTAAAAAGATATGTTATATATTATAAAACCATTAGAAGTAATTTCTAGGTTGTTAGCCAGTTTTAATTATTGATTGCACTGAATTCTTCCAGTTTCACATAATAAAGATGGATTATTAATTATAATAATAACATATGACCTTAAAAACCAATCTAGTCATAGACAAAAAAGGAGTCTTAAATGCAGTTATTGAGCTGGCCTGGTGGGCCCAGTGGTTAAGTTTGCTCATTTCACTTCGGCAGCCTAGAGTTCAGAGGCCTGGATCCCGGGTGTGGGCATGGCACCGCTTGTCAAGCCATGCTGTGGTGGACGTCCCACATATAAAGTAGAGGAAGATGGGAACAGATGATAGCTCAGGGCCAGTCTTCCTCAGCTAAAAGAAGAGGATTGGGGGCAGATGTTAGCTCAGGGCTAAACTTCCTCAAAAAAAAAATCAGTTCTTATTTATTGTACACCACTTATGTAGGTATCTATAGGAGCATAGGAGATTATTAGGTAGAAAAATATCTGTGGAGGATATCCATGATAAAGATACTTGATTGTAATTAGTTACAGATTAAATGAGAAACTTGAGAAATAAGAAATATGAAAATGGCATTCCTAATGCTCAGTGAATAAGGCGCTTTCATTTTCTGGGTAATTTAGTTGATTGGTACATTCAGACGGCAAGGAAACAGAGTTACAGGTTTCTTGAAGTTTACAGGGTTACCAATGTTATAGGATTTGAAAGAATAAAATAAATTATTTTCTCACTTCTCAGTTTATTCTTAATTATTGGGCTAATAATATAAATCCGACAGGTGTAAGTGTGCCCTCTGGGATCTTTCCCTAAAGAAAAATACCTACTTAACCATGGCTAAACACTGGCATTTGAAATGTAAAACAGAAAAACAGTTTATGAGAGCCCTCCAAAAAATATCATAATTAACACCTAACAATTTATATTTGAAACTAATCAGCATCTTCCCTCCAACAAAGTTACCAGAGATAAAATATTTCACTGGTATAAATAGTGCATATATTTAATTAATTCTTCCCTGTTTTGGGTTCAAATAAGTTAGATACTTATTTTCCTCGAACTTATTGAAGTTAACTTATATAAAATGAAATTCACTCATTTTAAGAATGTTGTTTTCTAAATTTTAGCAATTGTATAAAATTATGTAACCTCCACCAAAATGGCATAAAATTCTAGTTTTGCTGATTTGCCATCAATCCCCTCTCTTTTATTTTTTAATAAATATCACAAGTTCCATATAAATGGAATAAAACACTATGTAGTCTTTGGGTTTCACTGCTTTCACATAGCATAATATTGTTGAGATTAAGAAATATTTTTGCCGTATCAATAGTTTATTCATTTATATTGCCGAGAAGCATTCCATAATGTGCATATAGCACAATTTGTTTTGTTCATCCATTCATGATTTGATGAACATTGCGTTAATACCAGTTCTTAGCAATTGTGAATAATGCTCCTATAGATATTGACATAAGATTGTTTGTGTTGAAATATATTTTCATTTCTCTTGGGAAATGTCATAAGAGTGAGAATGCTGAGCTATAAAACAAATAATGATTTAAAATGAAAAGTCTCTGCCAAACTGCTTTCAAAATGGCTGTACAATTTTGCATTCCAAACAGCAATATATGAGAGTTCCTGTTGCCTGATGTTCAAGAAAGTGAAAAGAAAACCTACATAGTGGCAGGAAACATTTGCAAATCACATACTTGATAAAGATCTAGTATGCAGAATACGTAAAGAACTCTTATAACTCAACAAAAAAAAGATGACTAAACCATTTAAAAAATGGGCCAAGTACTTTTATAGATATTTTTTCAAAGAAGATATACAAATAGCCAAAAAGAACATGAAAAGATTCTCAGCACCAGTAGTCATCAGTGAAATGTAAATCAAAATGACAATGAGGTACCACTTCACATCCACTTAAGTAGCAATAATAATAATAGCAATAAGAATAGAATTGGAAAATTACAAATGTTGGCAAGGCTCGTGGAGAAATTGATTGGAACCATTGTACATTGCTGGAGGGAATGTACACAGTGTAAAATGGTACAGGCTCTATTGAAACAGTTTAGCAGCCCCTCAAAAAGATTAAACATAGTATTACCATCTATCCCTGCAATGCCACAGTTAAGTATATATCAAAAGAACTAAAAATGGGTATTCAAACAAATACTTGTATATGAATGTTCATAGCAACACTATTCACTATAGCCAAAAGATGAAGTCAATCTAAATTTTCATCAACAGAGTAACGGGTAAAGAAAATGTGGTATAGACGTCCAATGGAATATTATCTGGCATAAAAAGGAATGAAGTACTGATACATGCAACAGCATTCATGAACCTTGAAAACATTTTGCTAATCTCCAAAAAAGGCCAGACATAAAGGGAAGCATGTTGTATTATTGCATTTATATGAATATCCAAAATAGGTAAATCCACAGAGACAGAAAGCTGATCAGTTATTGCCAGGGTCTGGGGGAAAAGGGAATAGGAAGTGACACCTTAATGGGTATGTGTTTTCTTTGGAGGTGATGAAAAAGTTTTGGAACTACATAGAATCGGTGGTTGAACTGTAAATGTACTAACTGCCACTGAATTGTGTACTTTAACATGGCTAGCTGGATTGTTCACAGAACGATGGTCTCAGGGTTTGCCACAGCAAGAGAACTTTTTGAATCCTGTGATATCATCATGTTTGCTAAAGTCCTGTGGGACGAAGCAAGCCACTGTGACCAACCTAGATTCAAGAAGTGAGGAAACAGGCTCCATATCTTGATCGAGGGAACTGTAAGCTCACTTTGCAAAAGGGCATGCATACAGGGAAGTGAGGAAGTATGTGGCCATGTTTTTAATTGACCCACCATAGTAAAATTATTTCCCCCAAAATAAACATTGTAATTGCAATACAAATAAAAGTTTATAATTAAAATGCAGTGCTGTAAAGTAAATATCTATGATAATAATATATATCTCTTATTTGTATATTATTTTACACATCATGCACAATCAAATTGGACAAGTAATTGTGTTATTTGAGCAATTTTCTTAAGACGTTACATGTGAACAAATCAAACAAACCAAATTTCCTCTCAATTTAAGCAATTTACTCAGGCCAACCCAGTACCAATCTCTTTCCTCAACCCAGCATTGTCCCTTCTGTGTGTTGTATGTACATATCCATATGGAAGTGGATCAGCAAGCTTTGGAAAATAATCAGAAGCTAAGTTAACAATACAGCAGTTGTGATGGTTGACTTCATATGTCAACTTGACTGGGCCACAAACTGCCCAGATTAAACATTATTTCTGAGTGTGTCTGTATGGGTGTTTCCAAATGCTTCCAGACTAGCGTTTGAATCTGCGGACTCAGTAAAGTAGTTTGTCCTCCCCAATATGAGTGGGCACCATCCACTTCCTGGAGGGCTTGAATAAAAATCAAAAAGGGGAGGAAAGGAGGATTCTCTCTCTTCCTGCCTGCCTGCTTGAGCTGGAATATTGGTCTTTGTTTGCCTTTGTAATGGGATTCATACCATTGGCTTCCCTGGTTCTCAGACCTCCTGATACAGACTAGAATTACACCACTGGCTTTACTGTGTTTGCAGCTTGGAACTTCTCGGCCTCCATAATCAGCTCCATGATCACGTGAGCCAATTCTTTATAATAAAACCTCTCTCTCTCTCTCTATATATATGTCTATATATCCTTATATCTTTATATGTATCTTACCATTATATACCTTTATCTTTATATAGATCTTTATCTCCAAATACACATACATATATACATACACTATCAGTATGTACGTATTGTTCTGTTTCTCTGGAAAATATTGACTAATGCAGTAGTTTTGGACATCTCTGTCTCTTAGCAACTCTACAAATGAGAACTGAAGGACCTGAGAATTAACTGACTACTCAAAGATTTTAAGATTTAATGGGTGGAGCAGTTTCCTGAGAATCCATGTGTATAAGCCAGTTTATCTTTCTCTCCCAGGCTTTTTCCTGCTTTGAGTTTTTTAAATTTCTCCAGGCTCTTGCAACTTGAGTGTAGTTGTCCTTTCCTGGAAACTAGTTTGTTGTCAGTGATCTACTTTCAATCTTGCATCGAACAGCAGTTTGTTTTAGGTTTTTATTTTTGCAAGTGTTTGTATTTTTTGGTTTCTTCCTCGTCTTCTTCTTTTTTTTTTTTTTGGTGAGTTCTAAAAGTTTTATGCACTGGTCACATAATTCAGCCTTAATGAGGGAATTTCTATATGAATGGGCCCCAAAATAATGCCCTCTATGATTTCATGGCCACTCTTCTTTTTTCCAAGAGCTCAATGGAAAACAATAGGATTGTTGTAGAAAGAGGCTGGATATCTTCTATTTTATTTTCCGTTTTCTTCACAAGGATCTTTGAATAAGCATGCAAATGGAAACAAACAAGCAATACTAAAAAAAAATTCTCAGGAGCCCGCCCCGTGGCCAAGTGCTTAAGTTCGCGTGCTCCAGTTCGGTGGCCCAGGTTTTCACCGGTTCGGATCCTGGGCAAGGACATGGCACCACTCATCAGGCCATGCTGAGGCAGCATCCCACATGCCACAACTCAAAGGACCCACAACTAAAATATGCAACCTATATACTGGGGGGATTTGGAGAGAAAAAGCAGAAAAAAAAAAAAAGGAAGAAAATTGGCAACAGTTGTTAGCTCAGATACCAATCTTTAAAAAAAAAAACCTTTCAGACTGTAGACCTTTTTAGAGAACTCTTACAAAGTATGCTCTGTATAGCTCCTTGTCACCAATCTTCCATTTTTTTAAAATATGGAAATCCCTGGTCATCCAGCCAAATGATTAGTCACTGCCCATACATTGCCAGAGATTCACACCTCTTGTCTCTCCTTCCAGACAAAGTGACAGGCGTATACAATGCTTGAAGTTGTGGCAATTGGAAAGATTTCCTTTTCTCCCTCCCCTTCAGACTACATCTGAGGGAGCTGTCTACTGCAGCCGTTTGAGTGGGTGCCAAAACATCTTGCAGAGCCAACTAACCTTGAGATTTTCTTACTCATTCAAATAGTTCATTGGGAAATATGAATAAAGCTGTGCATGCCAGCTGAGAGGGAGGTGGCAATACAGCAGAATTGAGGTCACTGAACGATGAATTGTCAGCTCAAAGTACTTGTGCAAGGAGCTCTAGGAGCTTTACCTCACACATAGGTACCCCACTTCTACTTGACAATGAAATGTCGATGGGCACACATAACTTTATGGTTTGAGGGGTCCAAAGAAATACAGTTTATGAAGAGCAGCTAAGTCTTTTAGGGCCTAGGAAGAGCCTCAAAGATGGAGACAGTGATCTTCAAAGGGAGAATAGTCATAGACAAAAAGAGCGTTTGTGCTCCAAAAAAGTGAAAGTCTTTAGTGTAATTCCCTATAAGTTTTGCCACTGATTGAACCAGGCAGCCTTCCAGTTTTCTACAATAAGTAGGTTGGGGAAGTAATTTCTACATGTGCCAAATTATTTCTTTCAAAATCCCCAAACCTCAGCATGCTTTTACGTCTTTCCCAGTGCATTGGATTTAAAGTTTAGAAAACTTTCATTCTGCAAGGGGTGTCACAACGTGCCCCAGACCTCTGTATTCCCGGAAACTTCAGTAAGGGAAACGTCCACGAACTTTGAAGGAGTTTTGCTCCCACTCTTTGAAATGTATATCTCTTTTAAAATTATTGTGAAATGTATACTAAAAGCGAATTTCTTTAAAGAGTAATAGTAAAACAAACACCTCTGTACTGACCAATGCCAGTACTTCTATCCCCCTGAGTGATGCTCCTTGATCTCATACAGCTTCCTTCTCCCAAAAGAAACAAGTATACTGAATTTCATTAATTATTTTCTTTCAGTTTTTGGATGTTATCACTTAAGAATCCACCTCATATAAAGTGTTTAATTTTACTCTTTGTGGAAGTGGAAACTGCTATATATATATATATTCTATGCCTTTCTTTCACATTTAAGAGATTCATCCATATTAATGATTCATTTACCATAGTTCATTTACTTTAGTCACTGCATTTAATTTCATTCTACATGTATACACAATACTTTTATCCATTTTACTGGCCACAAACATTTGGATTTTTTTCCACTTTTTTCTGAACAATGCTACTAGCTTCTGTTACATGATGAAAAAACAATCTAGGAATATAATTGTTAGATTATAGGATTCAACGTTTTCAACTTTACAAGTTATTGTCAAAATGTGAATTCAATTTTTTGTTACTCTACATCCTATATAGTTTCTGATATTGTTGGCAATTATGATATTTACCTGCTTCACAGGGGTGAGACAATGTTTCATTGAGGATTTAGTTTGCATTTTCTGATTATTAAGTTTGAGTGAATTTTCAAATATTAATGGGCCATTTGTTTTTTCTGTTTTGTGAAAATCATATTAATTATTGTGCTCTTGTTTGATTGTATATTCTATTTATTAAAAGAATTGCTTCATATATTTTGGATACTAATCTTTCAAAGTTATGGGTACAAATATTTTCACCCTTCTCCTAGTATGTGGCTTGACATTTAATCAACACAAATCTTATTTTATTGAATCAATTGTTTCTTTCACCATTTACATTGTGTGTCTTATTGAAGAAACTCTTTCTCCACAATCATAAAGATATTCCCCTACATTATTTTGTAAATGTTTTATAGATTTGAATTTTATACGTAAGACTTTAATCCACCTGGAATTGATTTTTGAGTATGGTATGATTAAGGTTTCAATTTCATTTTTTTCTGTAGTGCTAACTGTTTGTTCCAGAATCATTTACTGAATATGTAGTCCTTTACTCATAACCTTAAATATGCCCTCTTTCACAGTTCAAGTTCCCATATGTAGCAGGATCAGGGAATAATTTTGGTCTGTTTCATTTGTCTGTTTGTCTATCCTGGGAAAAGACCATATACTCTTCATTACTAACTCTTTGTGATGAATTTTAATAGCCAGAAGGAAAGTCTAACCATCATTCATTAGGAGCTGTCAAATATCCTTCACTTTGCTCTTCTATATAAAATTTAGATTCAGTATTTCTATTTCTTTAATAATTCCTGTTTTGCTTCTGTCTGGAATTGCAATGAACCTAGAGACTGTTTTCACAGAACAGACACATTTAATTACATTGATACATCTAATGCAGAAATGGTATATTTCTGCATTTGTTCGTTGTTTAATGATCATATTTTCCATAATAATCTTGCACATATTGAGATACAATTTTTATACATATTTAGTTACAATTTTTCTTACTTTAGTATATATATCCTAAAACACACACATACATATATATAATGTATGTAGGTACATATCTATCTAAACATGGTATTTTTTTAACTTAGTAATTGTTGTTGGTATATGGAATTGCAAATCAACTCAATCTACTTTTAATTATAGATTCTGTGTTTAGCAATATTGCTAAGCAAATTGATTAGTTCCAGTTTTGTAAAGGTATTTTTTTAGTTTCCTATGTAGACAATGTTATCAAATGCAAATAATGAGTATTTATTTACTTACCTATTCAATCATTAACCTTTTTTATTCCATTATTACAATGTACTGGTGAAAACCTTACACAAAACATAAAGGTAGTAATTTAATGGATCATCATCTTTTTTCAAAATCTTAAGCAAGTTCTTTCAACATTTGCATCAAGTACGTTATTATGGAGGGGTTTTGTAGGTGTACTTTATTTGATTATTCTTTGTTTATTAATAGTTGCTATTATGATAAGTTGTTGAATCATATCACAACATTTTAATCCCATGCAGTAAAATTAAAGACAATGTAGTGATCATAGTAACAGATTTTCTAGGGTGGAAATACCATGACATACTTGGAGAAAATTTATATGGTTAAGATGTACTATTTTTTCGTGTATAAATTGTTATGTTCGGTTAAATAATTGTTCAGGATTTTGACATCTCTGTTTATGAGTAAATTTAGCTTTAAATATTTCTTTCCCATGACGTCCTTTAATAGTTTTGATGCCAGGTGTGCTAGCCTCATAAAATAGCTTGAAAACGTTCGATCTTTTCCTTTGTAAGAGTATCCATACAAGTGGAATTAGGGGTTCCTTAAATATTTCATGAAATATTTCTGTAAGTCCTTCTGGAAACCTGATATTTTCTTGGTAGAGAATTTTTAACTACTAATCTTATTTGTTTAATTATTATAAGCTTGTTCAGTTTCTACAATTCTTCTTGAGTTAGTTTGTTAAATTGTAATTTAATAGTAATTTCTCCATCTTTTTAATTTACATTTTTAAATTTATTGCCTAGAATTATTCGTAACATGGACTTTTCTATTTAATTTTGGTAGCATCTATTGTCATATCCCCCTTTTTTTGTTCCTAAAAGTTGTATGTTTGTCTGCTCTCTTTTTTTCCCTTAGTCACCTTGGCAAGTGTTTGCCTAAGTAATTCCTTTTATAAAATAACTGAATTTTCACTTACTTTTTTTTTTCCTTTCCACTTTCTGGCAGCGTATTCTGCCTTAAGTATTTGAACTTTGTAACTTGTATGTTTAGCTAGTTATCTTGATCCTGTCTTCCCTTAAATTCAGCATTTAAGTTTATCGAGCTCCCTATACTTAATGTTTCAGCTGCACCCCCCCAAGTTGTGATACCTATTGTGATTTTTAGCAGTCATTTATAAATCAATTACAGAAATTGCTATCATTTATTTCTAAATCAATTACAATGAGTGTGAAGATATCTTGCTATCATGGTGGATATGTCTGTTTCATTCAACAAACATTTAGAATGCCTACAATGGGCCAGGTTCTGGGCTACAGCAGTGAACAAACAATGGAGGACAACGATCCTTGCCCTCTTGGGATTATTATAATGAAGAGAGATATGAAGTAAAAATAATACAAGAAATAAAATATGTCATTGTTAGAAGGTGATATCGTCTATGAGATAGTGATTTTAGGAGCTAACTGACAAAACTGTTTAGGGGATCAATTGAATACTGTGAAAGAAAAAGTTTTACAATTACTTATTATCATGTTATCTTTTTCAGTGACTGGTAATATTTTTGTATAAAAATATTTTAAGGTACATTTGAATCTTATCACTCCTTTCAGGACCAAGGTATGTGATGTCCTGAGCTTTATTGTTATTACTTGTTAGATTATCACAGAATTTGTAACAATACCTTTTTTAGTTTTGAGTTCAGATAATTAGTACAGTAATTTTTAAAATAAATAAATGTTTCAAATTTTGACATTATATACTTAAAAAAGCATTGTATAAAGACACAGAGCATATTAAATTTGAGAATAAAATGATATAATACAGATATGGAATCATGATTTTAAAGAAAAGAAAGATTAAATGAAAAAATATGTATACTGAATTGGAGAGTCCTTCAATGTGCTGGTTATTTTCCATGTCATATTCTCACAGCTTACTCTGTACCCAACTGACTACTGACAAACAAAAATGGCAAGCAATAGGATATATTGGAGAATATGAGGAAGACATTTGGTGTAAATCTAATTCGACCTGACCTTGTCTTTCAAAAGGGCCTGACCATGGCCATTGAGCATGCATTGTATATCTGCTTTAGACATTCCCTATGGCAAGAACAAAGGCCCTTGAGATAAAGGTGCAACTTCCCTCCCCCTCCCACCGTTGGCATTTCCTTAAGGATTAAGCATCTTTCCTTAGGCTAGGAACTGATTGCTGTGCTCACCTGTGACCGCCCAGCTCCAGACAATAGACTTGCCTCCTGCTACACCCTCCAAGATAACAGACCCACTGCCTGCTGTTTCCATCAAGCGCTGTGCCAACAGGGCAATCTTGTTACTATTGTGGGAGGGACATTTCAATCATATGTGAAATATCCTGTTTGGAGGCATATAACCACTCTGTATACCTCACTTCTTCAGTGCCCTTTCTTCCTTCAGGAAGAAAGGCCCCGGGCCATGGTCCTCAGATTTTAGCTCAGAATAAACTCTCCCAAATTTTCATTTATAGATTGGTTATGGATTATTTTCGTCGACACTACTAAAACAAGAATATTAAGCTCACTGGCTCTTGGATTTCCACTTAGAATCTACTGAAGGGACTGCTGACCAGAGATTGCAAAATGACAGAAAGGAGAGAAGAGATTGTTTATCCCATTCTCCCTTCACATCCATACCCACGTCTTCCCTCCCTACGTGTCTTACTTTTTGATGTGGATGTTTTCTTTATCCATGGCAAAGTTCCTCTCCTGGAGTCCCTCTCCACTGGCTACAATACTTGCTGGGGACTATTAACACCACTCCCTCCTATTGCCCCTGCAAACTTAGGGACTAACAACTTCCTGATGTTGCTAATGCCATCACTTTTGGGTCTCTGAACCATGTCCACATCTCTGTTAAAAGACATCTTCTATTAAAGCTTTAAATGTGCAATCTATTTCCCATCAGTATCTTGACTCATGCAATCGCACTTGGGTCAGTGGTTCCTAAACACGGCTGTCATTTGAAACATTTGGGAAACTTTGAAATAATACAGATTTTAAAATATATATTAAAAAAAATTATGAGCCTTACTCCCAGACCAATTAAATTAGAATCTTTAGTAGCAGGACTTGTACATACAAATATTTTTAAAGGTTCTCCACGTACTATCAGGACAGAGTAATCTGCTTTAAAGTCTGGAGTCTAGAGCAGACTCACATCCTTTGTAAATTAACTTTGAAAAGAAACCTAAACCCTACTTCTCTTGCCACTGATTTCACCCATTAAAAGGGGGCTGCTTTATTGTCACTATGAGTAAATACAAATGTGTGAATTGATTATCAACCCATATGCAGGAGATAAGAATATAAAGATATAAAGGTAAGATGTGGCCTCGTTTATCATGGAGTATTGTAGCTAATTATTGGAAGGATGAAAATTTAGCAGATTCTCTGCTGCATAACGTAGACTAGATATTAATATACTCTATGGTGACGCAGGCACTTGACTTTGTTTTTAGGAATGGGTGAAATCTAAAAGGCATGTGAGTATTAAGTGAGTTAGTCACTATTGGGCCCCCTATTTAGTGAGTTTATTAACTTGATTACACTCAGAATTTTACTGTCAAAAGATAACATATAGATAGTGTTTGAGACTGAATATCATTTCAGCTGCAAATTTCTCTTGGCCCTTCACCCTTTAGATGCACAACTTCCATGTTCAGTCTCGTACATAGATATTACAGTCTACATATTAATACAGCATCTTATTGATGTTTGTGTTTAACATGTGTCTTGGTACTGTTATGCTCTTTCCTTTTTATTTGTCAGTGGTGATAGTATGATTTTGTATTGTATGCTCATTAAGGACAAAACTATGTCTATTTCTATTGCTATGCATATCACTTTGCAGTATGTGAAATATATGAAATGTAAACATCAGCCACTTATCAAGCTTATTTTGACTGAATAACTTCCTGTACTGGAGTGCAATAAATATAATGACTATAGATAGATAGATTACACTAACAATAAATATATATTTTTAAATACACAAACAATAAAAATACATCCTAAAAAGAAGTATTTTGAATAAAATAATAATTAAATTCAGGGTTTTTTTTATTTGCAGTGTTTTAAACATTTTCCTAAAAGAAAAATACAGCAACATTGCATTAGAAGAGCCCTTCAGAGAGTCTAGTATGCTCTAATGTCTGAAGTTTCATATTACAGTCAAAATGCACTAATAATTAAAGAGATTTGTTCCCTCACAAATATCCTAGAAAAAAATTGCTATGTGAGTAGGGATCTTGTCTCGCTGAAAGATTGATAAGATGAATGAATGAATGAATCAATCAAGAGAATGTGGATACATGACTTTGAAATTCAGGGTAGCATTTAGGGCTAGAGACATGTATGTGAGTCCTAGATATGTAGATAGACTCATGATTGCATTCAGGATGAGATTACCAAGAAAGAGAATGTAAAAAGTCCAAAATTACAAAAAAGGAGCCTAGGAAGTATTAATCTCTGAGGCAAAATATATTTAGAAGTCAAAAAAAGGAGTAGAACCCAAAAAATTGGACTCAGAAGGACACATCAGTAAAGCAGGAGGAAAACCAGGAGACGACAGTATCACAGAAGTCAAGGGAATGCAGTGTTTGAAGGAGGAGGGGCCATTCAATCTTTTCAAATGCTTCTGAGAGACCAGGTAAGATGAGAAGAGACTCAGAATTACTGTTCTTCGTAATAGGGAGGTCAGTGGTGATATAGACACAAATAGCTTCAGTGGAATGTTGGGGAATAAGTTTAACAAAGAAAAGAAATTCAGAAAGTTGAAATGGATTATAGGAAACTATTTTAAGTTTTGAGTGAAAAGTGACAACAAATAGGGCAGTACCTAAAGGCAGATATGGAGTCAAGAGATTATACATATATATTTGTATATATAACATGTATATAAAATGTTATGTATGTATCTATATATGTATCTTTATATGTAGAACATGAGAGTTAATAGAAATCATGTGTTAATTTCACAATAATTACACATTTTAAGTCACATAAACCTGGAAGAAGTTAATTTTATTTAATCAATATTGACTAATAAATGACATTAAATTCCTCTACTTTGTTGTAAAAA
Source organism: Equus caballus (assembly GCF_041296265.1). Taxonomy (NCBI): domain Eukaryota; kingdom Metazoa; phylum Chordata; class Mammalia; order Perissodactyla; family Equidae; genus Equus; species Equus caballus. The sequence continues at coordinate 98,069,753 of NC_091686.1, forward strand.
AGGAGCGGAAAGAAATGAATAGGTAGTGGAAATGCCAGCCATGAATATAGATAGACATGGAAAAGACAAAACAAACGTCACTTCACATAAATCACTTAAAGGATATCTGATCACTTTCCATTTATTATCTTGCATAACAAACTGTTTAGTGGCCCTGGAAGCAACATGGTAATGAATTAAGGTAACTGATCCAAAAATATTTTCCCTCTAAATAAAGGTGCTGTTGCACCTTCTATATCATAACAACATATGCATAGTTCCATGTTAGTCTAATTATGATGCAATTATCTCTTTATTCTTGACTCCTACCCTTAGATTATGAGAATTCTTACACCAGAAACCTTATTTTTTACTTATAAACAGTGTAGTCTCTGGAGTTCTAGGGCCTAGATTCAAAGTATACTCTGTCCCTGATTAGCTGTGTAACCCTGCTAAAGTTATTTCACTTATTTAACCTCAGTTTGCTTTCTTCTACAGTGCTCGTAATATTAGCACATACTTCATATGATTTTTCAAGCTATATCACGACAAGCAAGTGTCAAGTTTTTAGCTCAGTGAATATAGTAAGCTCTCAATAAAGCTGACTGTTATTATTATTCCAAGACGGTGTTTAGCACATAGTGGGCACTAAAAATAGTTTTCTTAACTGAACAAGTAACTGAATGAAGAAATGAATGAATGACTTCAGACCTGAAATCCCAATCCAGGAATCATTAAAGCATCAGACACCAAGGCCAAGATAGTGTTACTTGAAGATCTACATCAGTGTGTTCGTGTTACTGGGAGCAGCACTGTAGGTCCTATTTGTTGCCTAAAGTGGTGATTCTGAATTGGGAACAGATTCAGGAATATCATAATTTTGTTTAATCTGTTCTTTAATACCTAGTTCAGGACCAAGAAGAAACGTGTGTCATGATAATAACAACGAATACGAAATCTAGTTCAAAGGAAGAGATAGAGTACAGCTTCTGGCAAAGAAAGGAGAATAGAGCTGAGCCTGGGGATCTAGTAATGAACAAGTGGTTTGTGTAGGTGGCTTTGGTACTTGGTTTAGAATACAGCTGGGCTCCTGGGGTGTAAAGACATAAATATCCTCGGGAGAGACTGCATAAAATTTAGCCACCAAAAAATGTAAGTGCTTATTTATCATTGTGACAAGGTCATGTTCTTTTTTAAAGGAAATTGTACATTGTCACTTGGTATCTATAACCTAATTATGACTGATCATAAATAGTAAACAGAATAACTGGTTTAAAATACATTTCAAGTTCTAGAGAAAATTAGAATTAATTTTCTTCCAATATAATCTCTTTGTTTTCTTTGTAAATATGTCTATGAGTTTAGTGATTCATGATAAAATTGCCTGTATTTACCTCCAATAAGTTTAACTTTGAAGTCTACAGGGAGTTTTAAGTACAGAACAAACATCATAATTCTCCAATGGTTACAAACTGTTACAGAATGTTGGTATTGTCTTGAGAGTTTTGGTCCTCTGACAAGCAATTAAGATTGGATTTTAAGAATAAACTGTGTCAAAGAAGTGAGTACAGAAATAGAAGCCTTGACAGAATTAAAAAGACGAATCATGACAGGAGAAGGGAGAAGGGCTTACCTTAAACAATAGATACAAATAGCAGTTAAGAAACTTTAAATACAAACCTACTTTCACTACTTACAGAATATATTTGATAGATTCACCTGAGAATCTAAAACTGGTGAATTTCCCTCCGGGCTTATCCTTGAACAACAAAAAAGGAGTGAATTTCCATTTCCACAAGAGACATTACAAAATCTCCTTGTTATTTCCTTTTTTTTCACATCTCAGTAAATTATTCTTTGATCTTAGCTGCATAATATCCTTGTGATTGTCATTAGTTCTTTTTTTAAAAGTGCCTCTCTGCACATGGGTAATTGAATCTAAATATTTGGAGCCAGCTTGCACATTTAAACTCTGTCAAAATGCCTGTAGAAATTAGTAAGGAAATTGCATCCTCTCTGAATTAGTGAGAAAAAGCACCACCTTACTGTTATCATTGGGCAGCTCACAGGGATAGGGGCACAAATTATTTCTAAGTAAATAATAGCTTTCAGGGCATACAGTGTTGATCCGGGGTATGGCCTGGTATAGCATTTACTGGTTTCTTGGTTTTCTTCTCAAGAGCTATGAAGTCAGTTAGGTTTTGGTAAGTGATGTTTCTGTCACACTGAGAAAAGGTACATTCTTTCAGACTATTGCTCCTCATGTAGTGCTCAGATCATTTAGATGGAAATTGCTGTTAAAAAGCATCCTACGGGGGGCTGGCCCCATGGCCAAGTGGCAAAGTTCACGTGCTCTGCTTAGGCGGCCCAGGGTTTTCCTTTTTCAGATCCCGGGTGCTGACCTAGCACCACTCATCAAGCCATGCTGAGGTGGCGTCCCACCTCGCACAACCAGAAGGACCTACAGCTAGAATATAAAACTAGGTACCGGGGGACTTTGGGGAGAAGAAGAAGAATAATAAAAAAAGATTGGCAACAGATGTTAGCTCAGGGTCAATCTTTAAAAAAAAAATCCTGCCTCATCCGGTACAGCTGGCCCTTCTTTTTGATACTGTTGTTATCATTCTTCTTTTTCCTGTTCTTGTTCTTGTTATTTTGTGGAGGAGAGTGATTATTATTTGCTTGTTTGTTTAATTATGTCAATACATTTTGAAATATGAGTTCTAGAAAAACGAATCAGAAGTGAAATTGGAATAATACAAATATTAATCATGGACCTTATGTTTTAATTTCTTACATGAAAAACCTTATACTATTATGCTGTTAATTTAATTATGTGGCAGAATATCAGTGGGTTATTTAAGTTTTAACATAATCAGTCATAGCAGGTAACATGTGAACTTCTTTTTGAATAATACCTATGTAAAATAGAACTAGAATGATTTCAATTATGGCATTTAAAAATCAGATCCACTATGTACATTATCGTAGGATTGTTTAAATCTATTAAAAATTTACAAAATAAATTAGCACCTTGGATACATATTGAAGAAGGAAGCGCCCAAAGACAAAATATGTCTACGCTTACAGGAACAGAGAAACCTCTTTCATCTTCATCGAATCTCTTTAATTTCTCATGAACAATCTGGAGCCCTTTAACTACTACTTTTCCTGTTTAGTTTCATGTCTCACCTCTGGAATGTTGACACCTTATTTTCAATCAGCAGATGCTCATTTGATTTTCCCTCCCTATCCTAGCGCTCCGTCTTTCTCCTTTCTAGTATAAAGACCCAGCTCATTCTTCACCTGTCATGTTATGTTATTCCTTGCCCTCCACTTCTCCCTATCTCTGAAATGCAGTGCCCTAATTGTTTCCTGCCTATCGTGCTGCCCTAATTTCTAACAGCTTATTTTATTGTCCTGTTTCTTTGGATCCGAATCCTTTTGCCTTTCATCTATCTTCTCATTTGAATGTGTAGGTGCATGGACAAATTTATTTTGGGATCAAAATTTGAAAAGAACATGAAATGGTTACAAGGACACAAGAAAATATAAGATAGTGTGTACATTTCCTCTACTTTTATTCTCAATATTTCTCCAATTTCATTATTTAAATGAAATTCACTGAATTTATAGAGCTTTCAAATAAAGTACAATATCTTTAGAAATATTTAGAATATTAAAGGAAACTCTGAAGTACAAAGAATGAAGGGAAATACAGTACAATATCTTTAGAAATATGTAGAATATTAAAGGAAACTCTGAAGTATGAAGAATGAAGGGATGTGCTTTTTAATCATTTTATGGTTCAGGAGGCCACAGAGTCAAAAAATTAATGCGCTATGTTTTCCATTATTTCCTCAAGCAAACTCTGGCCAACTGAATTTAAAAGTCATAACGATCACCTTAAAGAGTTCAAAGGTAAGCTTTTCAAGAAATTATTTATATAGATATTAACATCCTTTTTCTTTTGATGTTAAATAAAATACTAAGTTCAAGAGTGTTAAGGGCATTTTTGATAAGGGGTAGTAAGGACTTAATTGAAATTTTAGAATTTCAGATATGACTGAAGGCTAGTGGTCATTTGATCACAAAGAGGAAACTTGTCTTCCCAGGCAGGAAAATGAGTTACAAAAATCATAAAAGAAGTTTTCTGGAAAAACTAAGGTTTAGAGACTCCTGACTCCAGAATGTGTTCTTTGGAATAAAGTACATGGTTAGATTTTATCCTCCATCTCTGTGATTCACACTCCAGAAAACAAACAATAAGCAACAATAAACAAAGTCTATGTGAATATTTTGTTTGGTTCCATATTAAATTTTAATATCTGGATTGATATTTTTTAAGCAGTGCTCTACTCAATGAAGACATTCTTAATGTACTGACACGATGACACCCAATATTCTAGACCATGTGTCTGTAAACTTTATCTATAAAGGGCCAGATAATATGTACTTTAGGCTTGGCAAGCTCTCTGGTTTCTGTGGCAACTACGCATCCAGGCCATTGTGGCACTAAAGGAGCCATATATAATATATATACTTGTGGGCATGTCTGTGTTCCAATTAAATTTTATTTATGGACACTGAAATTTCAATTTCATATAATTTTCATGTGTCACAAAATATTATTCTCCTTTTTTCAATCCTACATTTAAAAATGTAAAAGTAATTCTCTGGGGTCTATAGAGAAACAGTTCATGGATCAGATTGGTCTAAAATACTTTTTCCTGAGGGAGAAAATCATAATGATGATGAACACAGCAAGTATGGTTGGAAAATTCAGTGGAGTATTCTACTAAAAATACTAAATTTTTTTTAAAAATTCAAGACCGATTTTGTTCTTAGAAGTATACAGAATGTGGATAAGGGAGACACTCATCAAGCATGCACGATGTGCCAGGCACTCTGCAGATACATTGCAGCTGTGTGAGCAGATGTAGTTACCACGATCTACGTGCGAATTGAGAATAAGGCTAATAGGAAGGGGTTAACTAATGCCTAGAAACAGTCAACTGTTAGGTGGTTAACTCAGGGTTCTAATCCAAGTCTGTTGGATTCTGAAGCCTAGGTTCTTTCCATTTACTACACTGAAATAAAATTAATGTTAAATAAAGAAAATGTATGCACTTTGATTCCCAAGTAATATATGATACTCCTTCAAAAAAGTCTGAGATCGATTAGTGGTGACAGCATTTCAGATATCATTATGCAGAAAAGGCTGCTGAGAAATTCCCCTGCAAAGAAGATAAAAGCTTAGGGAAAAGGATGAAAGTACAAGCTTAGCCAAATCTACTCTAGAAAACTTGACTTCCCTTTTATGTTTAAGCAACTGAAGGCTACGGGGTGGTCTGAGTTCAAAACTGCTGCTTATCCCAAATGAAAAGCAGGCTTTAGTAGCGAAGGGATCCTTTGCTCCTCCCTTGCCTTGTTTATTAAAGCAGAGAACCGCTGTTTTAGGAAACTGGCAAAAACTTACATTTTCTTGGTTTTGCTGGCTCCGCAAAACATTGTGCACAGCTGTACTCAAACCCATTAGCTCAACCTTTCAGAAAATTGTCTTACAGAAATTGCTTAGAGGTACCTAGGCTGACAGTTGCTGTGTGTTTTGAGGGCTTTACCTGTCGGAAGCCGGCTCAGCATTTTTTTGCTTAATTGGTCTGTAGAGACTGGTCATTTTAGAGAGAGAAGTTCCACACCTCAGAGGGAATGACATCTACCTCAGCCCATAATCAGCTAATTTAAAGAATGGGAATATGACTAGCTCCAGGGGACGCTTACACTCCACTCTATGTTGCAATGGTGTGAGAAGGCTGCAGAAAGCACATCAAGCAAGGTAAAATTAAGGGGAAACTGGGAATAGAGAAAAACAATTTTCAAAATACATGAAGTCCATTACTTCAAAGTCCAGGCAGATATTCACCTCTGAGCACACGAAAATTTTTAAATGTAAACCTGAATATCTGATTTTGATTACAGACTACTGAATTGTGATATTTCACATCTGGTTATAGAATTGTCTATCATGCAGGATGATTTTACTGAGATCACTGGATTTTAGTAGTGGAAAATGATCAAAAGGAGAACAAATTGGCCCTTCAATGACAAGGATGTGCCAGATCATGCTCTCAGGAGCAAAGAAGAGAAATGCACACTCGCTTCCCAGCAGCCTACTAAGGAGGAAGGTTTTCCTAGTGGTTAGAAGCTTGGACCTTGGTGCATAGAGACCATGAGTTAGGTCCTTGTTTTGCCACTTCCAACAACACAACTTTGGGCAAGTTACTTAATCTTTCTGTGCTCCTATTTCTTTACCCTAAAATATCAAACTCAATTGAATTATCTTTCGTGAAAAAATACAGTTAAAAATCCTCATCTCCAAGGTTTTATTTGTGATGAGCTCAGTAAAGATGCATCTACAAGCGTTAATGGCCATGGATCAAACTAGCTAGTTGGTAAATATAAAGAAAAAACCAAAACATAAGTCCAGAAAATTGCATTAAGTAGCATATTTTTAATGCTTTAAAGTAAAACATTTTAAATCTTACTATTCTGAATTAAAAGTAAGAGATAATCTTTAAAGCATTCTGGTGACAAATCAGTAAGAATATGCCAAGATGACTGATAAACAATTATCATTTCTCTTCAATATTATAAAATGCTCTCATCATTAACTAGGTGGTTATTGAAGAGTTATTAAGTCATTATATAATTTTATTTTACAATGAACACTCTTTCTGAAAAATAAAACCAATAAAAATGATAGGCTTTCAAGAAAGGAAAAAAATATCAACAAGAATTATGTAAAATATATGGCTGATTATTTTATTAAATTCTCACCTTAGAAAATATTATAAATGCAAGTTAAAATCCCAAAAGGACACTTAGAGAGATAAGTCTTTATAAATTGAGCCAGGCCCATTGAAAACTGAAATAGGCAAATATGTTTATAAAATTATAGTACATAAGAGAATAACGATGACCATCATTTCAGATGAGTCACGTAGCAGAAACTAAAGTAATACAACATAGCAAATATGAAATAAAAAATCAAGACATGCTCTATTAGACTAGACATGTGAGCATTTAAAAGGGAGAATAGGTTCTTAGAAAAATATGTGAATATTGCTTAATTGGCATACAAATTTCATTATACTTATCATGCACATAGACAAGAATTGTTTAGTGTTGTAAAATAAAATTCCATAGTTTGAGATAAATTATAAGGAAGACTTTTGTATTTGTTTAAGTGATGCAAAAGGATCTGATGTTATCAGATACATAATAATGTAATAATACTATAAAATAAACTGATTTTAAAGATAATATTTTCACATTTATTTAATGATTTTTAAATTAGTAGTGGATTATTTTAGTAGTCTCTATTTAGATTAGCATATGGTAAAGATATTAGTCCTGTGAAAGCAGAAATTATACAGGACAAAGTTAAACAAGGAAGGGAGACTTTATTCAAGGCTAGTGTAATGAACAGGAGGATCAGGGGCCATCTGTGCTGCTAGTTAGCCTTACCCAAAGGAAAAGTAAACTTTTTTGTGTCTTCATGGCTGGAGGTTATTACAGCTTGGACCAAGGCACCCAGTGAAGTTGGGCTCCTCCCCTCCCACAGAGACTGGGAGATGGGGTGCCATCTTCTTTGGTTACGCTTCAAGGGGATGCCTCCAAGGTCCTTAAGAAAGACTGTCCTTCGTTGTAAAACTGCCAAGAGGCTTTTAAAAAGCTTTAAATATCAAACAGGGAGGGAAGAGCTTTGCAATTACATTTTCCAAAGTAAACGCACTAAGGAAAGGGAGGTCAGGGTCCTAGAGACAGGAAGAAGTCTCTCCATAGTCAAGCTGAGGGGAAACTTAAGGCCTTCGTAGTGAGTCTAGATAGGAAGAAAGTCTTACATTTTACTTCAGGAATCCTTATTGCTCTATAGATTGGTACATCTTTAGGAAAGCTACAGTAAATTGATAGCAACTCTGAGAACACATTACAGAATGTCGGCAGGACAGAGGGCAGTTTGTGGCAAAGGCTAGACTGGGGTCAGCATGGTGACTGGCTTCAGAAGTCCGTTTTGATTAGAAAAACTGCCAAAAACTCAATAAATCAGAGGCAGACATAGCTAAAAAGGCAAAGCTGAATAGCAAAGAAACTTAAAAGCAGTTTAGAGGTAGCAGATTAAACGGAGACACACGTGGAGCCAGAAGACTGAAAGTTATATGTAGAAGCATTCAGTAATCTGCACACAACCTTGGATTGAGTTTTTGTGTTTAAATAATAGTAGCTACTACTATAATAACTATGTTCTTTGGAGGAACTTTATAGGCTACGTTCATATTTGTGGTTGCCCAAACCTTGAGAAATCACCTATATACTGACAGAAGCATTTAATATTCTTGTAATGGCTAAAATGTCACTACTTTTGCCAGATTTGAGCATCCCAAAAGTTTCTCACCTCCCAAAACCTCTTAGAGAGTATGAGAGCTAGATTGAAAAAGAAGATGCCCTGTGCCACATAATCCTCCTCGTCAAAAGCTTTATCCTATGGTGAATTAGTTTCCCAAACTGGCTGCACATCAGAACAGCACTGGGGATTTGTAGTGACAAGAAACTCAGCTGAACCTCAGATTCCCGAACTACGATGTTATAGTGTAAGGCGTGAGGTAAATCTCCCTCAAAAAGTCAGCCAAGTCACATGCCTGCAATCGAGATTCTAGGAACCACTGAGGGAGACCACCTAAATCCTCTGGTTCATGACAAAGGAACTGGCCAGGCTAAGGACTAGCTGCTAGAAGTAGATGGTTACTATGTCCAAATCAAATTCTGTCCAGACACCGAGGATTTTGACATTACGTGAGCTCCGTATTAAGATCTCAGTATCACTATCTTTTAACAGTCATTCTGTGATGAATCATTAAGTGAACATCAGAAGTCCTTGAAGAAGATGCTCAAGACACTATTATTATAGTCATTGTTCTTTCACCTTAGCTGATCCCTGATCCTCTGCCCTCTCCTGTCAGATCCTTAATCCTTCATGCTCAAAGCCAATTGACCTTCCAGTAATGAATTAGACCAAAAGAAGATTAATAAACTGCAATGAAAGAAGGTCAATCTATAAGTTGCAGGAGGAACAACATCAACAACAAAAGCATGTGCACTGTTACTTTGCACAAAAAATCTGTAAAGTGGAAAAGTCAACCTAAAGGAAAATAGACTGGAAAAAGTGCATGAAAGCAGCCAGACCAGGGTTATTTTCCTCTTAATATGGAAAATAATGAATATGATATATCCAAAGTGAGTGGGGTTTATGGAAAACATTTAAAGCTAATGATTTAAATTTTATGTTATTATCAATTATTCCTTAATTAATCTAAACTAATCTTAGGAATCTTCTAGAATCCTGGCAGCCAAAGTATTCTATAATTATGCTAAGCAAATTATGGTCTACCAACCAGGCTCAGTCTACAAAGAAAAACTAAGTGTAAATATTTTGAATTTTCTAGAAACATGAAAGTATTATTTCATCTTTATTGAAGCTACAAATGAAAATCTCAGATTTTTTTAAATTCATGTTTATAATGACACATTTTTATAGTGTTTTATTAAAGTATTATACCATGATGACTTAGAGAAAAACAAACCTGTTCCTTAACAGAGATATTTTGAAAAGTGTTGCTCTAAAAAACGCTATTTAAAATGCTGCAGAAACTCCAGGTTAAATATAAAAAAAAAATTTCCTGCAGGACTCCTCAGAGCCTTTAAAATTGAAATGTGCAGTGTGGCTCTCCAGATGAAAGTTGAGGACATGGCTTTCCTCAGTGTATTTGAGCACAGATTTTTTTCTTGCACTGAGTCTTATAATCTCATGAGTCTAAGATTCCTCAGAACATATGGGAAATACTTTTTCAAAGTTAATTAATAGATGCATGGGAAATGTCATTTTAGTCAGTACATAGATATGAAGTAAGCATTTTCCAAAAATTCTCTAAGTGTTTCATTTTCTAGAAAGGGAGTCAATAGGATATTCAAAGGAAAAAAAAGATTATTTTCATTAACTAAACAATACATAAGATATAAAAAACACACGAAAGAAAAAACTGAATTTGATTACCCTGTACCTTTAAATTCAATGAATATGGGCTTCTGAAAGACTGAATATGTGCTATTTTCTACTCTTAAGCTGCATCTATTCAAAGAGCAACAATTGAAGACATAAAGCAATAAACATATTTATATCTTCCCTAAAGGAAACTCACTTGCTAATGGAAAATATTCCGAGTTTTACTTTGGATACAGTTTTATGTGCAAAATCTTTGAAAATGTAGTTTCTTTGTCTTTTATAACTTTGGAGAGTCCTAGAAGATGATAAACTATATATATTATTTTCATGAAGAGACTAGAAACAAATTGACTTCAATATATTTCGCACATTTAATAGGATAGAAACAAAGACAATACATTATGTAAGAGAAGGCTGAGCAGTATCATACATAGCCTATTGAATAAGAATATTTTCAGTGCTGCCTGAAGGGCCTGAAGGTACTTTTCATCTCAGAACAATTCTTGGATGCTCTAGCTTGTTTATTTCATTCATGTGCCTGTTAACTCCCAGTGAACCAAATCACGTTCTGTTTCTACCTCATGGCCCTAGCTCTCCAGAGAGCTTTCATGAACCATGCCCATCCCTTACTGATTGTCAAATCTCTAAAACGATGACAGTCAACAGCAAGATATTTATTTTAAACTGTATATGTGCAAAGTAGAGTCTTCAGAGGATCTAAAAGAGTGTGTGTTCTCTAATCATGAGATTTTGCATATGTAAAAAGCAAATACAAAAGCAGTGAAATGACAGTCAATGTCAAGGCAATATTTATTGTGCATTAAAAATAATCATTGTCACTGAATCCGCTTCCTTTCAAGATTTAGCTAACCCTGTAGATTATACTGCTTTGGGAAAGTTTCATGGAAAAGGAATTTGAAGTGGAATTAAAAGATGAACAGGTATTCTAAACATGGACACTATGTGATCAGAAATGGAGAAAAATGAAGGCATATCCAAGGCATAGCAAGTGTGCCAGCATGGCTGTTCAGTGATATAGAAAAAAGAGTACCTAGAAATTAACCAAGATTGACCAGGGACTTATTAGGTAATACTAAATATTAAGCTAAGGTGAATTGATGTTAAATTATCTGCTATTCCATGTCACTGAAGATTTTTTAAATAGCAAAGTCAAAGCAGATTTTTAGGAAAGTTAATCTGGCTACTAGGTGAATGTGAGTTTGAAGAGAAAGTAACTGAGATCACAGAAAAGTCTATTTATAAAAATCAGACATCAGTTGATAAGAGAGTAAATTATATTCTTGGCCATGGGAATGAAAAAGAAAGGTTATTATGGGAGACACTGCAATTATCGTTACTAATACCAACTAAAAATTATAATATGATGTGGGTGAGGAGTCACCAGGAAGAATAAAGTTAAATTTATTTCTAAAGCATCAAGCCCAACTAAATAATAGAATCTCTAATGGGACTTTTTAAAAACACTGTAAGAGGATGCCCACTAGTCAACATTTGGATATACAGACAAGAATGTGAAGATGGAATAATACCTTATAAGGGTGGACTAGTTTGTATGTAAGAGTGGATGGAAATTTAAGAGAAAGTTCATAATAAAAGTTTAATATTTAGGAGTCAACTGCAAACAGATTATGTTTGACATAATCTGGGACAATGGTGGTATATCTTAATGACTAAAGGTTCAGGAAGACTAAAATTTGCAAGAAAGTCTAGGACTAAATTTTTATATGCATTGAACATGTGGGGACCATGTAAATTTATTCCATAAAGGAGATAGAAAAAGTGCAAGCAAGAAGAGTTCTAGAAAAATGTAATGCAGAAACACAAATGAAAACTTGAATAGAAATTGGATCAAGCTGTAATATGCAAAAGTAATGATAGTGTAAAAATAAGAAAGGAATCCATGTGTCAAAAACAAATAAATCTTTAATAACTGAAACCAAATAATTTTCTATCTCTGTCTTAAACAATATTGGGTCCAGTAATACTTCCTGGTCCTTGTATTAGACAATTCTTGGAAAAAACACAATTTCCTCTTCTTTGCTAACAATACTAAGAGCAAGCAAAATAACTCAGATGCTTACTGCAGGAAATAGCAGTTCCTAGCAAGTGAGACACCAAAACAACTAAATAGCTTACTCATCATGACTCATGTCTCATCTTACTGTGTCCATCAATTCAAAACAATCGCGTCATGATAGTAATCCATCTATTTGCTAACCCTGTAAGATTCGCCTCAAAATCACTCAACTCAATTCCTAAAACCCTAACCATACCATATCTCAATTTTCTGTTTTGACATGCTAAGACGACCCTTATCAAGGTATTGTGTTCCCTTGCTACAATAAATCTCGTAAAATGTGCTATGTTTCATCAACAAATTTCTCTGGTGGTGTTTTGCACAGTTAACAGTTAACACTTCTAATGAAGAAACAGGAAGAGGAAGAGCGCTCGTTCCTTAATTCAACTAATATTTACAGTGCGCCTTTTAAATACCAGGATAGAGAGAGTGTGAAAAGACAAATTCTGTCCTCTCACGGAAAGACATTGGAACAGGAAATTAATTACAAAATAGTAAATAGATAAATAAATAAGATGATGATTTTAAGTGCTAGGAAAAAATAAAATAGGTTATTGACAGAGTTACTTGTTGGGACTTATTTCGATTGGTAGTACACGAAGGCTTCTTCAGGGAGGTGCTACTTGAAGATAAAAACAAAGTTCCAGGGAGATATAAAACAAGAGTTGCTACATTTCAAATTCCTGGTTTCATCACAAAATCCTGATACCAAGAAGGAGGAGAAGGAAGAAGATGAGGAGGAGAAGTGCTAAAGTGTATTACGTACAAACTCTGTGCCAATTCCTTTATGTGCATTACGTACAAACTCTGTGCCAATTCCTTTATGTGCATTTTCTTTTTAAAGAAACCCTAGGAAGTAAGCATTGTTAATGTCCCCATTTATGAAAGAGATAACTGAAGTTAGTAGCATTTAGTCATTAACCAAGTTACATAATTAGTGAAAGGTAGTTCTCAGACATTACCCAGAGCCACCTAATTTAGATACCATAATGTCAAGAATTCGTTGCCCCATAGAGAATTACTCTCCAGTCTATGATTATGTCTTTTCTACCAAGCTCTCTCTCTAGCCTTCCTAGATTCTGTTTGATAAGTTAAAGACACTGGCAATTTATTCAATTATTTGTTTTATTATTTAAGCAATAGATAGAGAAAATCTATAGAAATTGGGAACCATTTTTAAAGGCCTCTCCTTCATTAGGAGTTTTGTTGCCATTCTTGCCTAACCAATCAAATATTTTTTTAAAAAAATGCATCAGTAATTCATTTTTTTAAATTGACACCAAAATGTAATTATCAGAGAATATGGAAGACACTGATTCTATTGACAAGACTCATTTGCCATTCACAATGTGTGGTGGCCGTAGGGTGATTGAAAACTTTTGTCTGAGATACTAGTAAATTTATTCTGGAACACCCTTTTCAGTTTACTTTTTTCTTACACTGAAAACTGACTATTTATGGCAACTCCTGCCTCAGGGGCTGTGTGGAACAGTGGTGTTCATTGATTAAAGAAACTAAAGACATATCAAGGCAGACTGAAACACAAATAAGGGCTTTCAAAGGCATCTGATGATGAGATTTCCTCAGAGCACACACAGCATCTTAAGCTTCTAAACTTCACATCAAAGTTCTTTAAATAATCTCAACCTCGTTTAATTTTCAGAAGATACAATCACTCTTCGCAGACTGCAATGAGAAAATGGAGGTTTTCAAAACTAAAATGAACAAAAAAAGACTGTCCTAGTAAGAACAAAGCAAAGATTTAATTTGGTTTTACAAATACATATAAATATGGCTAATTGCAGTGCCTTTGTTTTATCTACAACAGATAGATAACTAGGTGACTGAATTGCCTCATTATTAGAGAATATTGAATAAAAATTTCTGATCTTGAAAACCTTCACTTCAAGCATAAGATATCCAACCCTAATGCCTTATCCAAATCACAGAATTGAATTTAAAATGACCTCATCAGCCTTGTAGATCTTCTATTACCATTGATTTTGGCACAATATTGCAATGTGTAATGATAGAAGATGGATTCTCTGGATTTAACTTTATATCATTGGTTCCTTCCTTCTTAGATAACAAAACTGAATCCAGAGAGATTAGGTAACTCATCCAGGGTATGTCAGTTAGTTGATGGCAGGTAGCAGGAAAAGTGGCAACTTACTCCGCTAGTTTTTTCTAATAAAAGGTATGGGAGGAAGAGTTTACGAGGGATGCTTACTTAAAAATACCAAGCACAGAAATGACATCAAGAAAACTGTGATTTGGAAATATTGTACAAAATAATGACATTTGTGAGACAAGGTAAATAATGCTTTCTATAGCATGGTCATTTTATGCAACAGTCATACTTCTGATAACTTACATGACTTATATGACAGCAGCTGTAGCAGGCTGGGTTCTCAAGGAAGGAGACTGAAACTAAGTGTAGCGGGCAGGAAATTTACTAGAGTACACAACAACAGAAGGGAGGGAATGAAGCAAACGTGGGCGGGGAGAGAAGTTGAGTTGCAATATAGACCAAAAGACAATCAACTGTTGTTAAACAGCACTTCAGAGTAGCCCCTCATTGAGCTCAAATGCCCAGATATTTCGTCTCACTGTTTCCATCTATTGGTCAACCCAGAAAGATGTCACTGTAAGAGAGGAAGAGTTTTATGCTGAAGCATCCCTGCAGAGGCCGAGAGCTGAAACTGTCTGCTGCAGCACAAACAATTGAGGCAACAAGTCCATCACTGAATGTGGATCTCTTGGCCCGTCCATCATTTCTCATGCCACTCAGATCCACTTCTTTGTTCAGGGGGCAACTCCTCCAGGATTCTGTTAAGTCTTTTTCTCCAGGAGAAACTTAGAAAAGGAAGGGTGAAGGGACAAACTATAGGTCCCAACTCTGTAGCTGATCTTTAGACTACAACTTAAATTTATCACTCACCTCCTTCCTCCACGTCCTCCATTCTAGATTTCCCTCACCATCTGCTAGTGTTAGCTTACCTGTGGCAATGACACTGAAATCATCCTCAAAGTGTTGAGCCCTTTGTCACTATGTGCTTGAGGTTGCTTCACATAAACATTTACCGTGATTATCAAGTAAGGGAGAATCAAGAGGAACCCATGAGGATTACTCGCATGTCAGCATATACTTCCCTGCCCTCCATCCTGTAACAGCAGCCTTTACCTCCTCCTGTTATCAGGCCAATTACTCCTGCCACAGTAACTCCTCTTCATGCTTGCCAGGTCTCTGGACATAAAGCACCTATGGTGACCAGGTGGCAGCCAGAGCTTATAGTTCAATGGAACTCTTGCTTGGTTCTCAGGCACAAGCGTTCTGCCTTTGAGAACTTTCTGGTTCTTTATGGAATCCTTTATGATTCCCATATGTATGCAAAACTTTGTCATGCCCAGTGATCAAATGCACTGTCAAAGTGGCTCCAAAATCCTTTTTGGAAAACACTCTTCCCCTGATGCCTTTCAAGCGTATGCCTAAGCGAAGATATAAAGCAGCTGCTTTCCATTTCTGCTTGCACAGGTATCTCACACTAACCTATCTATAAACAACACTTGGCTTTTTCTTCCTCTTCAGTTGGTCATAAGTGATTTTCCACAGAGCCATGAGTGTGAACTAAAGGAGAGGAACTGGAACAATATGGTGGATGATAACGGGTTCAGGCCAACTTGCTCGCACAGACTGCTTTTGCTCTCTTGTCTTGCTTGTTCTATCCCAGATGTACTGATTACATATTATAATGGATTATTGCTTGCCCTGCCCAACCTTAATGACTTGATGAACAGAAAGAATTCAGCTTATGATCAGAATTCCAAAATCATGGTCACTTGAAGCCCTATCTTTGTGCGCTTCACCTATACCAATACCTAGAACATGCCAAGGGTTATGTTTTGAAAGATGATATGGGCTTACTCCAGATCTCTGATGTCTTGCATTGTTGTTCTGTAACTAGGGCTTCCCATCAATGCCACACATCTTTTTCCACCACTGATACATCTACTCTCACAGATTTTGGCAAATCACAAGTCCCACGTGGCAGGGCTGCTTGCACCACAGCCTGAACCTCCTCAGAGCCCTTTCTTTCTCTATGGCCCACTTGAAACCTGACAACCTTAATGTCACTTAAAACACGGGCTTGAACAATATTCTTAGATGTGAAATATACTGCCTGTATAATGTGAAAAGTCTTAGGAGGCATTATACTTCCTTCTTTGTAATTATGGGCTGAGAGGTAATAATTTGTCTTTCGTATTAGATGTCATATGCCAAGATGCTCCTAACCATAGAACCCCTAAAAAGGTAACTAAGGGCTAATGTGATGTAGTGATTTTCGTAGAGTTCGTCCTCCACCCTCTATAGAGTTGGATGTGTCAGTCAAGGCCTCTAACATGTTAGTCATTTCTTGCTTGTGTAACCGAATTAGCATGAAGTCATTTATGTAATGGGTCATTTTAATGTTCTGCAGGATGTCTAGATGGTCTCAATCTCCTTGGACAATATTATTATACATAACTGAAAAGTTAACATAGTCCTTTGTGTTAAACAGACAAGCAGGAGAAAGGACTGAACATACACAGTTGCCTCTCCCAATTCACCAATAAACTAATGTACCCATCTCTTCTTGGGATGAAAGCATTAAAGGTAAGTAGTGAGAAGACAAGCCAGGAATTTTAGTTATATCTGTGGTTACACCATGAAGATTAATTTAATGTCAGAATCATTATGAGTAATAACTAGAATCAGGCAGATATGAACTTAGAAGTTAGCACTATCATAACTAACATTTTTCCCCCTTTGGCCAAGTTATGTAATTACTCTGTGTCTTGGTTTCCTCAACCTAAAATAGAGATAATAATAAATATTATTTCCCTCATGAGGTTTTCTTGCATTAAACAGCTATAATGCATATAAGAGTCCATGCCAAGAATCCCAGTTCTGGGTACACTGTCAAAGGAAGTGAAATCTGGATCTCAAAGAAATACTTGCATTATTTACAATAGCCAAGATATAGAAACAAGCCAAATGCCTGTCGATGGACCAATAAATAAATAAAATGGAATATTATTCAGCCTTTAAAAAGAATGAAATTCTAAAATTTGTGACAAAATGGATGACACTAGAGAATACTATGCTAAGTGAAATAAGCCAGACACAGAAAGACAAATACTGTATGATCTTACTTGCATGTGAAATCTAAAATAGTCAAACTCATAGAAGCAGAGAGTAGAGTGGTGCTTGCCAGGGGCAAGAGGAGTAGGAGAATGAGGAGATGTTGATCAAAGGGTATAAAGTTTCAGTTATGCAAGATGAATGAATTCTGGAAATCTAACATACACCATGGTTATGATAGATGATATTGTAATCATATACTTGGAATTTTTTAAATGATAGATCTTAAAGTAAATCTTCTCACCAATTTACACACACAGATACACAAACAAAATGGTAACTATGTAGAGGTGATGGATAAGTTATTTAGCTTAATTAGGGTCATCTTTTCATGACATATACATATATCTAAACATCAAGTTGTACACTTATATGTAATTTTATATGTCATAGATATCTTAATAAAAATGTTTTAAAAAATAGAGAATTCTCAAAAAGTTGCAAGTGGTTATTATTGTTATCGTAGTCACTTAAAAAAAAGAACCATCTGGCCCCCTTTGATTTCCGTAATGATATATTGCTTTCTTCTGGATCCATATCTTGGATACATCTTCATTTTCTTTCCTTTCTTATCATTATCTTCTCTCTAAATGAGGGTGTGGTGAGAGGGACTAGGCATCACATTTTGCCCTTTCTCTTTGAAAGAGCTCAGGTGGTCTCATAGCCTCGATTCTCTCCTCTATAGAGAGAAATCTTACAAGTAGATTCTGAGTATCTCTGATCAACCTCCAAGTATCTGATTCTAATGACTGCTTTATCATCTGAAATCCATCATGCTGAAGCCAAAGTCTCCACCTTCCTACATAAACCTTGCTTTCCTAGATAGACCAAAGACATTATCATTCTTCCCATCTTTCATTTCTGAAACTTGAAGTCTTCTCTGACTCCACCTGCTTCTCTTCCCGTTTCTAGATAACTTTTGCTTACAATCTGTCACTGTTAATTATTCTCATCTTCTCAGATTTACTTATATTTTTCTTTTGTCTCCATGTCACAGCCACAGTTCATCCCTCCAATAACTCTCTTTTGCGGTCTATCACAAAATTTTCCAACTGGTCAATTTGCCACCCTTCTATTCTTGTTCCATTAGATTCTCTATGGTTGTCAGGATAACTTTCTTAAAACACAATTTAACACAAGTTAAATCATCATGTAAGACCATAAAAAATATCCCATTTATAATAAAATAAATTTAATGATCTTACCTGGCATTTGATACTTTTCATGATCCATAATATAATTAATTCAAGTTTATCACCACTTTCCCTTAAACAAATTAGAGTACGTCAAACCTTTCCCGTCACTTTGTCTCTTTTATGAAACCCTCTCTGACACAGGAGAGCCTTTTACAATGGCTCCTCCTTTGAGTTACTATACCATCTGTTGGTATCGCACTAGCTATTGTGTAGGTGTTATTGTATCTCTATTTCCTTATCTGAAAAAAATGAGGGAAATAACATCCATCTTACAAATGGAAGAATGTATGTAAATTGCCAAGTATAGTGCCTTTTATATATTAAATACTGAAAAAACATTTTTTCCTGTATCTTTTCTCCTATCTTATATACCCCTTAATAATGGCAATAAAGGAAATGACATGAATGATCAGAAAGTTAAGGAATATAGGATACAAAATAGTAAAACAGAGAGAAAATAAAGGAAAAAAGAAATATATTATTGATTTCTGTGTCAACTAAGGTAAGTTTTTCTTGCTCTTTATATGTTGCGTATGCATTTTTTATACTGGCACGACCAATAGATGCTTATTGCTTTAAGGATGAATTAAGCTCTTTTATATTTAAATGTACTTGGCATTTGAAACATGATGATGAATTAATATGAAGTACCATGATCATTGAATAAAATATGTTTTAGAAGGACAAATGATTTCAATAAGGGAGATGCAGTGTATGGATTAATATGAATGCTAAGAATGAAATCATCCATAATATATTTCAGCTTCTTTTTAAGGATTCTCAGGTGATAATTTGTGGGAGGTAGCATCATCAGAAATTTAACAGTAGTCATTTATGTTAAAAGAAAGGATTTATGATGGGTATATTTTTATTCATGAAATAAGATAAATTGGAATTATCCATCATTACTGTCTAGAAGAATTTGGTTTATGATAATTTATTTTATAGAGTATTCTGTAGGAAATAGAGTTGGCTAGCTTACATTTTATTATTAGATTCACATCATTTTTATTCCATAAGGATCAGCTGCCAAAAATGTAATGTTATGAAAAAGAGACTTGAAATCTATTAAGACAAAACTTTTATTTTAATATTTGCTACTTTTTTGTGGCTAAAGTCAAATTTAAAATATCAATTTAGAAAACACAGTTCTGAATGATTCTCTTTATTGTTACCGGTTAGATCATGTAAACATAAAATTTAAAATATCAAGTCAGAACTGTGGTTACTACATAACAACGGCTAGATGCAAATACAATGATGTTTTCCAGTGGTAATAATTTGCGTAGTATTTTGACTTTATAATATCAAATATCAACATCATACAGAGTGTTATTCATTCGCTTACTAATTCAAGCAGGTATTTTTGAACACCTATATGTGCCTGAAACTGTTCTAGGAACTGTGAATAAAAAAATTAATGAAAATGAGGACCTTGGACCGTAAGACTATATTTGAAGAGATTTTAGTCTAATGGGCTAGAAAAAATTTAAAAAAAAAACTGTGCACAGTGACAGACACACACACATACACTGCATATGTGCTATAGTAAAGATATGTACATTACACAATGCATTGAGAACATTTCTGGTTCTTCCAACACTAGGAGAACTCTTCCAAAGAGAAAAATTAGAGATGGTCATTCTGAGCAGAGGAATTTGCTGTTCAAAGACACAAAAACATGGATGACCATAAGAGACGCTAGGAGATGCAAGATATGGCTAGAGCAAGTACTTGCTTTGGGGGTAAATAAAGAAAGGAAGCAGTGGAAGAAGATTTGGAATAATAAGTGGTTGAAACAGATTTTGGTGGCCCTTGTTGCCATGGTGTTAGCTGCAAATTGAGTATTATCATCTGTAATTGGAGATAATATTACGAAACTCATCAGATTATTCTGAGAATGAAATTGAGATAACACATTTAATATCTACCAAAAAGTTGGGTGCGTGCCAGTAATAGTTGTATGGTAAATGCTAGCACGATTTACACAGTTGTAAACTAAAGATACCTTCTAGTCAAAAGCAATACAATTGTTTTAGGAAAATGCAGGATAAATTGTTAGTTATGAAAGACGGGCATCCAGATTGGTCAGGGAGACAAGTTTAAAATCTATATATAAAGTTTATAAAGTTTATTTCGCCTTATAAAATAAATGGGAAACTCCCACGGCGTGATAAAGATGTGATATATTCAAGAGAGACAAGAGAAATTGCTATAAACACAAAGAACAAATTACTCTCTTGAAGCTGAGTGAATGACAGTGTTCTTTAAGTCTAAATATTTTCATAGCAACATCAATAATACTATTTTATTAATACTTTATTCATTAAAATAAATACTTCATTATAATAAGAAGAAAAATACTACCTATATCTTGGTTGAATGCAGTATGTTATTTAACCCAGGCAAAGACCCTGTGAAAGATATTATTACAAGATCTAAAAATACATAAATTTGTGTTTAACCAGATTGTAAATGAAGGAACTAGAATACACACTCCAGTATGTCACATTTTCAAAATCTGAATTTCCAACTCCTACTTTACTGTCTCTGTCCTAAACCCGATTTAAATTTTTTTATGATGAGCTTAAAATTCAAAGCCTAAAAAATTCAAATCAATTAATTTCTTTCTGTTTATTCACTGATCAATAAAACTCTATTGCTGTTGAATCAGATTATATTTCTACAGTCTAAATTTTTGAACACAAATGTATTTTAAAAATATAGCAAGTTGTCAAAAAATGTTATCAAGTCAAAAGGACTTTTGTGTTTGGTTTTGGTCTATATATTAATAATTCCTTTCCTTGTAGCTTAGTGTTGTTTCCTTATGGACTTCTTGGACTATTTATGTTTTCAATCTCATTGCTCTAGATCCCATCATTTTTCTACTTTTTAAGATTAGATAGACTTCAAATCTCTTTCCTCCTTCAGCAGGTGACCCTCCACTTAATGGACATTGCCCTGAAACTTTCCTGGCATCCCCATGGCATCCTGGAGAAACTGACAACTTTAGAAGCAGTTACATGCAGTGCCAGTCATGATTGATTTGGCTGGAAATTTGGGGTCAGATGTGATTAGGTACAAGAAAGCAAAAATTGTATGCCTTTACAGTTTGCATTTGGTAGATTAAAGAGCAATGATGCCAATAAATGATGTGACACATCCATTTTTATAACTATGGCAAATTAGAGAAATATAGGTCACTAATGTGTGATTTATAGAAGTACGTTCTTAGGAATATTTTACCTTGAGTTTTCCTTGATTCCAGTTTGTTCATAGAGCACAGCATTTGCATTATGTTATACAGATCCAGATATATCCTGCTAGTACACTTAAGGAATGGATTATTAATATACACTGAAAATATAAAAGAAGGACTAAAGAGGGATGACCACACAGGACAAGATAAACGTCCATTCTATAGGATGATACAGATTACTACATCTCGACTCAAGAGAAACAGTTCATGAGGTGGTGGTGTCTAATGGTTTGCCTTTGTCATATGCTTACTCTGAGTGTCTTTGCTTTTCACCATATGGATTCTTGCATACCAGCCCCCCACACCGTGCAAACACTGCTCCTTCCCGAAAGCCTCCATATTCTCAAGATGTAGAGAAAAGGGCTTTGAAAATGCGACTCATTGCAGAGAAGATGACAAAATTCTTATTAAAATAACATAGAAGCAGTGATAATTGGCATGCACTCATCACCTGATAGTCTTCTATGAGACCATAGCCTTATAATGACCTCCTCTCTCTTCCTTCTCCCTTAGGATCTGGAATTAGTGAGTCCCATGCAACAGTAGAGCATGACGGAGTTGACAGTCTGACATCCTTCCCTCGAGGCTGAAAACAAGATAAGATGGGAACTAGAGTTGAATGGGGAATGAGAGAAGGCAGTTCAAGAGTAGAATAGACTGATAGATCTCAGGGGTGGAAGAGAGGCAGTACATAAACCGAGTGGGTATCAGGAGATACAGAGTCATGCACAGGCCTAATATCTACTGTGGATGAAAGCAGACTCAATCGCTCTCTGTCTCTCTCCCTCGCCCTCGCCCTGTTTCTCCATCTCTCTCTTCCTTTCCTGAGAGGAAGTTCAAAATTATGTTTTAGATTATGCAAACTTAGAACAAAATTATCCGCTTTTATTCCAGTTTCACTACTTCTTAGTGACTTGGGTAAGTATATAACCTCTCTTTGCCTCAGTTTTCTCTTCCGTAAAATGCAGAAAATGGTAGCATCATCTTCAGAGTTGTTGCTGTTATTAAATGAGTTAATATTAGTAACATAATTATAACAACGCTTGGTAATTACAAACATTATAAAAATAAAAATTACAATTATTATTTACTGCAGTTTTTCCATTTCATTTTCCAGTTTTAATTTTTACCTTCCCCTTCATATTTGGATTTTGAGTATTCACAGCGAGTCTCTCAAATCTGCTGCCTGGGCAGCCATCTCAGGTAATAAGTAAGGCTGCCCAGGGCATGCTAACTTTAAGGCAATTAGCTACCAGACTAGAAATCATGAAGATATGAGCAATCCTAGAAAATCCCCCTTACGTTGTGATTTTTAAAGCCCCAGAATCTGGCAGTCTTCTCTCTAATAACAATTTGCCTTTATATCTGAAACTTCCATCATTAGAGGCATTTTTTGGAATACATAGGGTGACCATTTACATTTATGTCCAAATTGGGGCATTTTTGGGAGTAAAAAGGCATATTATGATTAATTACACTGGTATAATTGGGACTATTAACCATGCTCTGAAAATCGATATGTATGATATAGTCACCTAAGGATAAAGTCTCTCTCTCCAGAGGTTCTTGTTAAAACACAAATATGGTACTGGTGAAGACAACTTCATTTGCTCATGTAGGGGAATAAACCACAGGCCTCCTATCCTCATAACTGAACTCAGTAGGCACCTAAAATACTCAATGAGTCAACCGCCAAGAGAGGGCACCCCACTTGGTCGCCAGGGTGATCAGGCCTGGAAACCAGAGTGGGGGCTCCCAGGGGTGGGCCTTTGTCATTTTAAAGATTTCCTTATTTCTCTATTGTGAAGCTCAAAAGGAACCCAAAGTGGCCACTGTAACCTTAAGAGAGAAGAAAGAAAAGGGTCCATCACCTTGAAAATATCCCTCGAATCTAGGGCAGCATCCTACCCGTTCTGCCTATGGGGTTCCTATAGCAAGGGGCGAGGGTGGATGTTCCTCTGCAGTGCGTCCCTTGTATACCTTCCCTACTATGCCTGGCAGTAATAAGTGCCAGGTGAATAGTTCCAAAGATAAAAGAATAGAGAAAAACAGTGAAGAATTTTCTGCCAGTCTGGGGGACATTCTACCCAGTTGTGTCCTGGAGCCGTTCTCCCAAGAAGGGGTTCCCATACTCAACCAAAGGTTAGAGTTTGGTACTTTCCTTGAACCGGAGTCCTGCTTGGGACTTTCCTGTGGTT
Organism: Equus caballus; assembly: GCF_041296265.1. NCBI lineage: Eukaryota > Metazoa > Chordata > Mammalia > Perissodactyla > Equidae > Equus > Equus caballus. The sequence continues at coordinate 98,093,725 of NC_091686.1, forward strand.
CAGAGTGTGGTCAGGAGCCATAGGAAGGGATGCCAATACAGCCTTAGGAAAAGAAACCTGCCACGGGAGTCTTGGAGATTGGCGACCATGCTAATGAGTTAAGTGTTCGACCCACACCCATGTAAAATTTATGTATTAGGGATAGGATTAGGAAGGAATGGATTAATTCATTCTTCATCACCCTCAGGCTTAAGGTACTGATTCTCTTCAGGCTGAATGCCATGATTTTCCCCATAGAGTAGCCATGGGCAGCAAACGTGGATTCATACAGCTGTCCAAGAAGGTTCCCGATGAAGAAGTGAATTTAGATCCACCCTTAAAAAAGAGAAGGGCACAAGGAAGACTAGAACTTCAGCTCACAAGCCGGTCAAGCAAGCAGGCTCGGCGGCCCCAAGAAGTCAAAAGAAAGATTTCTTGCACTCAAGGTCTGGAAGTAGTGCTCCTTTATTCAAAGAATAGTGTGGGGACAGGGCTCATGGGCAGTGAAGAGCTTTAGCATGGTGACAGGACGCATGGGCAGGACTTTATAGGTCTTGGTCTTATACTATTGGATAGGGAAGTATTCCTAGCCAGACTTTTTTTTTCTTCTAAAGGCTTTGTTACTGTCTACATTTTTTTAAAGATTTTTATTTTTTTCCTTTTTCTCCCCAAAGCCCCCTGGTACACAGTTGTATATTCTTCGTTGTGGGCTCTTCTAGTTGTGGCATGTGGCATGCCACCTCAGCATGGTTTGATGAGCAGTGCCATGTCCGCACCCAGGATTCGAACCAACGAAACACTGGGCCACCTGCAGCGGAGTTCGTGAACTTAACCACTCAGCCACGGGGCCAGGCTCCCTAGGCAGACATTTTAAAACATACTCAGGCAAAGTTGATATAACCTCTTCATAAAGAAAATCAGCTCAAGAATTCCAACATTTATAATCTTATCAACACTTAGAGTTTTGCATTTCATTGATTCAATTGTAACCAGAATTAGTGTCTTAAGCCTAGTCATTATTTGTGTGTGTGTGTGTGTTGTTTCCTTTTTAATTTGGCCTTTTCATTAGTACCAATAAGAATTATGATGAGAGCTCTCACAATTTTTTTCCCCCAATTTAGAAGTTTTCTGAATTTAAATGATCCAGTGTCTGGCCACATTGACGAGTAGGATCTTAACAGCAACTCAACCAATAAGCTTAACCATGAACACAAGAGGCATCCCCAAAAGAGATCCAGAAAATTCACTTCCAAAAATAGTCTAAGAAAGTAAAGGCCTTCATTGCAAGCAAGCATCAACGATTCAGATGACAAAGGCCCCTTATGAAAGCAATTGGGACCTCTTATGACAAACTCCCCTGAGAGCTGAAACAGCTGGACAAAGACAGTGTGTCCTGGAACCCGAGTCTACTCGATTGGCTGCCAAGATGCGTGCCGGTACATGCATCCTCCAATGGCAGAGACAAGAAAGATCACAAAGCCAAGCTCTCAAGACATAGAACAAGACAAAAGGCCCAGACAACAGGCTCACAGAGATGGCTGTGTCTTATGACAAACAACAAAAAGACAGAGACAAGGAAAAGTACTATATGTGGGAGGAAGAGGATCTACAATCAATGAGTACTCAACCAAATCCTAGAGTTGCTGAATCCAAGAAGCTAGCCTCACCAAAATTTTCTCCTGCTAATCTAAATTTAGAAAAGCAAGAAAAACTCACCACTCTTGCTTCCATTGGACCCTGCAGGCAGAGATCTGGGAGACTGAAGTGGTAAGAACTCTTACCTCTTGCCGGCTCTCGTCAGGGGTCCAGGATCTCTGGGCTGCAGCAGTGAAGGAGCGAGCATGTCCAGCCAGCGAAATTTTTCCCATCCAAGTGGCCAAACTATAGGAGAGGAAGACATTTTCTCTACCTTCTCTGGGTTCTTCTGGCAGGAGAATGAATTAAATTCACATGAGACAGAATAACAAGATAAAATTAAACAGAGCTTTATAACATGTATACATGGGAGAGGCTCAGGCAACCTGAGTAACTTGCCAAAATAGTTGAAGCCACCAACTTAAATATCATCTTCAGCTAAAGACATAGGAGGATGTTGGGGGTGGGGGGAGTCCATTACAGGAGGTTACCAGACAAGTACAGTAAACAGGAATAAGATTATTATGCAGATTTAAGTCCTTGCCTTCCACATTAATTAAGAGTTTCTAGAGATAAGGTCATCCCCCCTTCTTCCTGGTACAGAGAGGGAGACACTTTTACAGATGGAGATTTCTCTTACAAATGTAAATGTCTCTTAACAAAGTGTAAGTAAATTCTACTTTTCATTTGCTTTCCCATCTGCAGTTTTTAAAAGTAACCAGCCCAAAATAATCCTCATGCCAAAGAGACATATCTTGGGGTGACCAATTCCAGTCCCCCACACTCACTTGTTCACATAACTCATCAGATTGACTGATTAATGAGCAGAATCTGGAAGGAATGGAATGTAGAATAGGTAAGGCTTGGCCTAGAGTAGAGAGGCATGGTGAAAATTGAGTTGTGACTCCATAAGGAAGTGAGTTCAGTTAAGGTGTTTATGTGAGACATCCTGAAATAAAGGCAAGGGTCAGGCAAAGGGGAGGAGGTAAGGGAATGATTTTGGAATAAGAGCCTAAAGTCCTTCTCCATCACTTCACAATTTAGCCTAGAGCAGATCCCAGATTTGGTTGACAACTCTTTGTCCAAAATCTATCTCTGGGGCCAGGCCTCACCTTAGTACACTTCCGGTTCAGGCCTCTCAGACTCGGTGTTTGAATGAGTTCTTTTCTAAGTGGGTTAACTATTTTGTATTTTATGCAACCCATTTTAGGTCAGGTCTGAGGAACTCAAATTGCTTTCCTCATTTAAACTTCCTTCAGGCATGTACTCATATGTATTTCCTGATAAACTTACACTTCCCATAACCTTATTTAAAGATAAGAATTCTTTTTTAAAAAAGAACTTAGTTTAAAATAATGATGAAGTAAAAAAAAAGTTGTTCCATATACTTTTCTTGAAACTGAAATTAGAAAATATGAATACTAATCATCTCAAATTAGGAAAATATGGAGTAAGATAATACAAGTGAGAAAAAGTAGGAATGGTGACACAATTTTATATTTCTTGGACTTCTGCACCTGCTAAAAACTCTAAAAGAAAGACTGCATCAGACTAGTTAAACAGGCAAGGAAGACTTTTATTCAAAGCTATCACAATCAGAGAGAGAGCGTGAATTCAACCTCACTGAAACACAAGGTGGAGCGATTTTTAAACTGTGGGGTGAGAGAATGGAAGAGTACTGAAGGATAATTAGGCGGAGGTTAGTCAATGTGCTTAGACCATCTGTGTTTGTTCGTTGTCACTTTTTGAAGTTAGTCTCCTACCATCCCACAGAACCTGGGAGATAGGGACTCTTATCTTTCTTTTTTTTTTATTGAGGTAACATTGGTTTATAACATTATATGTTTCAGGTGTACAACATTGTAATTTGACATCTGTATATACCATGCCCTGTCTTTCTTGATGATTACATTTACCAGGTCCTTGAGAAAGACATTTATGGATTCCAGAAGATTTACATCTCAAAAGGGCAGAGAAAGAATTTAAAATGGCAAGTTTTCTAAAGCAATTGCTCTATGAAAAGTAAGATCAAAGGCTGATAGTCAAGACGAAGCCTGCCTAAAGTTTGGTCAAACTGCCCTCTTGGGCAGACCTGGTTGTGGTGTGTTTAAATAAAAAACTAGGCATTTATGGGTCCAGATTGCCTCACCTTTCTTTGAAGAACTGGACAAATAGAGGAGACAACAAATTCAAATAATCATATAATTGCATGCTCAATTAAAGAACTGTTAACATTTTATATCATCTTAAGCCTCTCCATATTTTGTGACCATCTCCTAAAATGGCTTTCCTTTATAAGCTCCCAAATTCTGTCTTGCTCACCCTGCCTGTATCAACTTCAGCACCATTCTCTCTTCTTTATTGCCACAGTGACTGTGTTTATGAACGGATGTGAAATATAAAGGCACACTACACTGAATCTCTCATGACAAAACCATTTGTTTGTCAGGAAAGAACTGCAGACACATATTTCACCAAAAGGACAGAAACTGAAGCTTTCATAAGTTTGGAAAGTAAACATTTATAATTAAAAGAAATAGTAACACTACAGAAAGAGACCCTAACCATGATATCATTCACAAAAGGGTCTCAGAGATACATTAGCATGTTGTTCCATATTTGGGTAAGATTTGACTCTAATTTAAATCATCATTTTATTTTAATTTTCATATTTCAGATGATAATATTAGATCAGAACCATATATTGTCAAATTGAAAAAAATGCTAGGCACTCTGAACCCTAACTTTGCATTTTTATGTTAATCAAACATGCCCCAGTTTCCCTTATGGCTATAAATAGTCATCTTTAATAAAAGTATCCTCAAATATTTTTAATTTAAAATTTGCAAAGCATCAGATGTAAGGCCTGGTATTATATATTTTTATACAGAGAGATATCAAATATTTATTGAGTACTTATTTTGTTTCCAGAACTGACATAGGCCATTAGGGGATATCCAAAAATGACAAATCTTTATCTTATATCAATCTTTTCTTATAAGCTTTTAATTGTGCTTGAGAAATAAGAGTAATATTTACTTATTCAAAACTCAATGAGTATTGAACTACAGAATTAGTTGTGACAGATGCCGAAGGGAGTCAAATATGAGGTGCTTCAGTCTAAATGAGTCTTTATGATAAAAGGAGCATTATCTCTCTCCTTAAGGGATATATACAATTTGGTCTCAATCAGTTATTGAGTTTCTACTATATATCAGTGATTATGCTAAGAGCTGGGCATATGAATATGATCCCTACCTTCAAGAAATTTTTAATCTGGAAATAATAATACAATATAGTTTGATAAACATAGTAATAGATATATAAGGGAACATCGTTTTTGCATAAAGAGTAGGGGTATCTACCTCAGATTAGGGGTAGAAAAGTGTGAGAAAAAGTTTCCTGACTCAATTAATTTTTCAGCTAAATTTTAAAAGATGTTTATAATTTTTCTAGGTGAAAGAGGAGAGCATAATTAAAGGACTTAAAGCTTGAAATAGTACTCCTTAGGAGAAATATGAGTCCAGGGTGAGAATCTGCCTTTGTTTTTGGCTAAGTAGCTGACATTTTCCATAGTGCCAACTACAACATGGGTACTCAGTTAAGGTGTGATGAGTGAAGTCCTACATGGATGGGAGAATAATTGAATGAAGTGATAGCATCTGCAGGAAATTTGAAGCCACGTTTTGATGGTAACATATAATTCGTGAGGCAGGTTCTGGCAAGGATGATGATGGAGAGGAAGACAAGAAGCATACCACTGACATCCCCAGGTGCCAAATTAAGGAGTGAACTTAGGTCAGGGTCTGCTGGAGAAGGAGAAGTCAATATAGAAGAGGAGTATATGAATAGTCTGTTCTCAGGTGATTAGGTTTCAGTTACATCCATGAAGTGGAGAAAACCTACAAAATTGTTCAGAGTTTAGACTACTTTGTTAATAAGATCATGAAGTTTCCAGACAGCATAGCAGAAAGAGATAGGAATGAGCAACAATGGTCAATGAGCCAGTGCTAAATAAATTGGGACAGTCAGATGGTGAGATTAAGATACTGAAAAGTAGATGGAAGGAAGGGAGATGGTGCTTTACTTTCCTTAGTGAGTTGGGGTACAAGATGGATGATGCGTTTGGTACTGATCTCAAATATCCCAAAAGTAGTTCAATTCGTTAATCTTCAAGAGCTCATAGTGTTCAAGTCACAGAGGATGTTAAGTGCCAGAATGAGGGACCTTGACTCAAATACCTTTGAATAGGAAATACAGGGTTGGACTTTACAAGGAATTAAAGGAAGAGATTAGACAAATTCTTCTAATAGCAATAGCCAAGCTTACTTGGCAGTTACTACACGGCATGCATTCAATTATCTCATGCATATTAATTTCTTTAATTCTTGCCACAACTCTAGGGAATAGGTATTATTATTTTTTCCATTTTACTGATTAAAGAATTTAGTACAAAGCTAATGAGGAACTGGCTCAAGGTTACCCAGGTAGTAAATTTCAGAGATGGGGTTTAAACACAAGGAGTAAAATTGAAAACATTTCACTTTTAAATGCTGTCCCTTGTTGCATGTGGAAAAAACTTTAAACTACCTGACTTTGTTAACACAGACTCAAAAACAGTTTTTAAAAAAGAAGTTTCATTTCCTTCGATTAGAGCAAAAGGTTTTTTTCTTATAATTGAAAACTGGAATACACATTCCCGTTTACCGTGCGAGTCCTACACCCTGGAAGACATTTTTACTCTATTTATGTTTTAACATTAGATATACATTCTAAGTTATACATAGACAAAATCTTTGTCTGCTTTCTTGTTAAAATGAATAAATAATAAACAGTATAAGCATTGGAAATTATGGCTGCAAATGGAGGATTTTACCATAGCAGTAGAGGACTCTTTACTACCCCATATGCGCATACAATATGGGATATATTGTGCTTTAGGAATCTACTCTCCTCTGTCACATATAGCAGTTGCTTGGGGTTATGTCAGTATATTATTGCCAGCATTGCTGCAATAGCTGTAAGCATAAAGTGCACCTTGCTTGGCAATAAATTTTCCACACTCCGTGAGGAAGTCAGCAGTATAGTTGAACTCAGACTGGTGGTAAAAAGACTGGCTTTGTCAACTGTGACTATGACAGGCAGTAAAACCAGAGCAAAGCTGCAGCTCACGGTGTGTGACATTTTCTAAAACAAAGAAAACCAAACATGATGTAGTATTCAGGACAAGACTGAAAATGGCATCCGGCATACCCTGCGACCCCAGAGACTATCTTTACTTCTCTTCTTTCTCTGCTCTCCTTCCTATCTCTCTATTTCTATTCTCTTCCTTAGGGTGGTGCTTAAATCATCAATTTATGTTTGAGCGCAATGTTGTGAAAGCCAAAGAATACACATGTATGCAAATTTACAGTTTTTTAATAAAACATCTATTTCTCCTTGAAAAGTTACTATTATAATTTACTTATAATTTTGACAGATTTTTTCAGGTTTCTCCCTTTATAATTAATAGACAGCCGAATTATAGATCTTTAATCTAAAGTTTTTGCTCAGCACTTAAGCACCTTCTAAATCATGGTTCATGTTTTCCTTAGTGATTTATTGACTAAGAGTAGGCTAACTTCTCGAAACTGGAAGAAAAGAATTCTATCTATAGCATCTATTGACCTTCATTATACTAAACAAGCAAATTTGAGAAAATATCTAATGAAACAGTATCAGTCAGTTTTTTAATAAGGTAACTTCTTCTAATCAGTTTTTACTTGAGAACAACGTGTTGTCATTTTTAGGGGTAATAAAATAATATAGTCAATACTTTAAACTTGCATGTTTACAGAGAAGATGTATTAGAAAGAAGTCTGAATGGTACCATTCTCTCTCCTTGGAGAAGTGTAAATACAGAAAGTTTTATAACCCTATTGTATTTTCTTTGTTGTCCAAGTTATAAAATGAAAATAATGTGAATACATTTTAAAATTTAGTTATGTTATATACCTGGTATTTAATGCTGCACACCAATAATTCACATCCTCCTCTCCTCCTGGGCCCAAGACATATCACATGTCCCCATACTCCTGAAGAAAGTATTGCCACATATTTCCCTTTGGGCAATGAAATCTGCCTGCAAGTTGCAGCCTTCCCTCTCTCCTTTTTTAAATGCTCATGGTAGCTCATCTTGATAGAGTCCACTCTCGTGGAGAGTCACTCAAACTTGGCATGGCATAGCATGAGCAAGAAACAAATTTTGGTTGTAAAGCCACTGAGATACTGGTGTTTCCTGTTATTAAAACATAGCCTAGCCTATTCTGAGAGAAAAAACAAAGCATTCCAAACTCAATTAAATGTTGCACAAAAATCTAAAGTATAACAGCTACATCTCTTAAGGTAGTTGTATATGACTGGCATCAACAAATGAGCTAATTGAAATATTGTATACACATGCATAATTGAAAAACACTTTAAGACACACCAATAATGATGAACTTTATGTATGAGTATTCTTATTTAAGGGAAAGGAATGAAACTAAGCATCAAATTGTACTCATTTTTAAACTTAATGAACTAAAACACATAGATACATGTGTATGTGCACACACACAGTTTTTTCACCACTAGTATCTAAACAAAAAAACGGTCACATCAACTTTAGTTTAGTGGTGGTAGCTGAGAGAGAGAGACAGAGAGAAATGAAATGAGGCAGAGTCAACACTATGAAAAGGCTCCTAATTATATTCACAGTGTCGTGTTGGAACTGTGGAACATCCAAGTGGCAATGCTTAGAAGGGAGTTTGAAATGTGAAACTGGAGTTCATCTGGATTTGAAAATCATCAACATGATGGGGCTGGCCTAGTGGCACAGTGGTTAAGTTCTCACGTTCCGCTTCTTGGAGGCCCGGGGTTCGCCAGTTTGGATCCCGGGTGTAGACATGGCACTGCTTGGCAAAAGCCATGCTGTGGTAGGTGTCCCACATATAAAGTAGAGGAAGATGGGCATGGATGTTAGCTCAGGGCCAGTCTTCCTCAGCAAAAAGAGGAGGATTGGCAGTAGTTAGCTCAGGGCTAATCTTCCTCAAAAAAAAAAGAAAAAGAACATCATCAACATGAAACTTGAAACCAGGGGAATGAATGAGTTCTTCGAGGAAGAAAATAAAAAGATGAACAATGAGCCAAAGATTCCCTTCATACCCGGGGGGCATAAAGAGGAAGGGATATAGGCAATTAATGAAAGTAAAAGCTGGTAAAGAGATTACCAGAAAAAAAAAGAAAAACAGTATAGTTTAGTGTTACATAGGCCAAAGATAGAGGTTATCTAATTAATGTATTGATTGACAGTTAAGGCTGTCAAATGCTGTATGGCAAAAGGCTCAGTTAGGGAAGCAGAACCTTTGTAAGTAAGGTTGTAAGGATTTTTTTAAAAAATAGGAATTAGATAATGAACAATTGTGAGAGATAGAGAAGTAAGGGCCTGGAAGGGAAGTTGCAGGATTAATCAAAAGAATCACCAACCACTCCTTCTGAGAAGCCAACCATGACTACCACAAAAGTGGAGCCACAAAACTTCTAGATAAATCTACAGGAGCAATCCATGGGTCCAGTGTCAAGTGCTTGGTTGGGGCCACTGTCACACATCAGGGTCAGCAATCAGGAGAAGAGTTGGATGTGGAGTGAGGTGCTCTGTGTGGATTTGTCTACAACTATCTATCTACACTTTTGTAAGGCAATGGCTGCTGCTTCATCTCTATTTTCCAAGTGTCTTACAAGTATCTCTTTGACTAATGGTCGCCAGGAACTATGCTGGGAGGAAAATTCTGAGAAACAGAGTTCCAGGCTAACCATATTTACAATATACAGTTCTGGCACATGCATTAAGATAGCAAAACCTTGGAACCCCTGAAAATTTCCGTTTGGTTTCATAATTAGGAAATAACCTTCTCGATTGTTCCTCATGTAGAGTTGTGACAAACTAAGATTTCATGGAATTTGAATAGAGTAGTTTACTATATATTATTGTAAATAAAAACTTTGTATTGATAAAAGAGATAAATAAGATAGTTAAATGTGGTAGCAGAGTTCAGGCAAAATCTGATGGTGATGTTAACAACGGAGACAAATTTATATCTAGAAGAAAGGGAAATAAACAAATTAGGAAATGTTATTTTATCATTTTTAAAACAAGGCATGGCATAACAGTAGAGTGCCTCCACTTTAAAGACAACTGAATCTCAGATGAATTATATATATTCTCTAAACCTCAGCTTTCTAATGTTTAAAGTGAAGATAATCATATTGTTCCCTCACGTGGTGCTTGAGAGATAATAAAATATATTGCTAGACTTGGTACATAATAATACTACAATATTGCTGACATTTTTATTGGAACTGATATTCATACTCTGCTTTTTACATTCAAACTGATGTAGAAGTGATATCTGTGTTAGTATATATCAAAGAAATTGATTGCAATGACACACTAGATATATCAGCAGTGGATGTTTTTTTCTAACAATGACTTCTGAATGGATTTCTATTTATAGATATACTTAGCCTGTTTTGTTATAACTAAGAATTTATCAGATTGCAGAAAAGATATTTGATCAGGATCTTTAAATGTTCATTGAATCTATCATGTAACTATATCCGAAAATTAGAGATATACGGCAGCAATGACTTGAATCAATCAAATGATAACCAATTAATTTGTGAGAAAACATAAAAATATTGATGAGCATGACTCTAAAGGTTATTATAGTTATTAGAGGCATGATAATAACTTGTCCACTTTGGAAAAAATCCTGTTTTCCATGTAAGGAAAATTTGATATGGCAAAGATTATATTCCAGGAATTTATTTTCCTTCAATAAGTTTGTGGGATATTCTTACAAGTAACTTCAAAATCTAGAGAGATTAGGAAATTCATTAGGTGTAATAGTATGTGGCCTTCCTTCTTAGCAATTATTTTTAAATGACTTTTCTTTTGTTTATATTCATTTGATAATAGCTTTAGAATATTTTGGAAAAATGGTGATATAATTAAGCAATATTAACCAAACCAAATTATATTTATCTAGTACTCTCTGATTTCCTAACTTCTTTCACTTATCTTATTTCAATTGATCTCCACATATGTGCTGTGATACACATATTTCCCCATTTTTATTGATGATAAAACTGAGGATCAAGAGAGTATAGTCCTTAATGAAGAATATACAGATATTTAGTAACAGAATTATGATTAAATGTCATTCTGAATCCAGAATAGCCAAAACCATCTTGAAAAAGAAGAATGTAATTGAAAGACTCACTTCATGATTTCAAATCATACTACAAAGATACAATAATCAAGACAGTGTAGTATTGGTGTAAGGATAGACACATGGGGAAATGGAATAGAACTGAGAGTCCAGAAATTAACCTTCACATTTATAGTGAGTTGTTCAATAAGGGAACCAAGACTATTTAATGGGGAAGGAACAGTCTCTTTAGCAAATAGTGCTGAGACAAGCAAAAGAATAAAGGTGGACCCCTTCTTTACACTATGCCCAAAATATAACTCAAAATGGATCATTGACCTAAATGTAAGTGCTAAAACAGTGAGAAACCTAGAAGAAAACATAGGAATATGTCTTCTTGGAACTTGGACTAGGCAACGGTTTCTTGGATATGATACCAAAACAACAAGCAATGAAAAAATAGATAATTTTGACTTCATAACAGTTAAAAACTTTTGTGCACAAAAGGCCACCATCATAAAAGTGAAAAAAAAATCTACAGAATAGAAAATATTTGCAAATCATCTGTCTAACAAAGACCTATATTGAGAATTTATTTAAAAAGTTCTTATAACTCAGCAAAGAAAGACAAATAACCCAATTCAAAAATGAGGAAATTATTTAAATAGAATTTTTCTCCAAAGAGGATATATATACAAATGGCCAATAAGCACATGAATAGATGTTCAACATCATTAGTCACTTAATTGCAAATCTGAACCCCAAGGAGATACGACACTAGGAGGGTTATAATAAAAAGTACAGACAATATCAAGTTTGGAAAACCTTATAAATTGTTGGTGGGAGTTTAAAAAGGTTTAGCCACTTTGAAAAATAGTTTGACAGTTCCTCAAAATGCTAAACATGAATTTGCTATATGACCCAGCAATTTAGTTACTAGGTGTGTACCCAACAGAAATAAAATCATATGTCTACCCAAAAACTTGCACACAGATATTTATTTTAGCATTATTCAAAATAGACAAAATTCTGAGACAACCTAACAGTCTATCAACTGATGAATGGATAAACAAAATATAGAATATGCGTATCAGGGAATTTTATTTGCCAATAAAAGAGTAAGTTCTCAATAAAATCTATCTCACAGATGAACCTTGAAAAGATTCTGCTAAATGAAAGAAGCTAATCACGATCACATACTGTATTATGCCATTTGTGTGAAGTTTCCAAAATAGGCAAATACTTAGAGATAGAATGTAGATTAGTGTTTGCCTAGAGCTGGTGGTGTGTGGGAGGAGGAGGTAGAGTGGAGAATGAGAATGGGGAATGACTGCTAATGTATATAAGATTTCTTCTGGTGGTGTTGAAATACTCTAAAAGTAGATTGTGGTGACAGTTGCACAACTCTGTGAATATACTAAAAATCATTGATCTGTCTGCCACTTTAATTGGTTAAATTTTATGGTAGGCAAAATATATCTCAATAAGGCTGTAGCATCAATATGTCATTCTGTTAGAATTATTCAAAAAAATAAAAATTGGTCTATTTTGTTTTATTTTGCTTTTAATCTATATTCTCCTTTCTTCCTTCAATGTGTATGTATGTACTTGTATATAAAAATAGAACTTTACACTTAACTGACTTACTTACTTGCACCTTAATATTAATTCCTATCCTTACTACTGTTGCTTATAAACTTTGTAGATATGGTGCTTTAGCCTTCTTAGGTGAGAAATTTCTGTTCTGTGTTTTTATTTTATGCTAGTATATAATCACATTTTTTTTCTTTACTTAGGAGTCATATGGAAATAGGACATACAAAAAAAGAAAGCATATCCAGTCACCACTAGGTTATTATAACCTACTCAGAAATTCTATGTATAACTTCTATAACCATGTAAAGACCAGATCTTCTGATTAAGGCTCACAAGTAGCAAATTTCAGACATACACACTAATAGTACTCAAATAGTGCTGCACTTGGAAGATGGAAGTGTTAAAGTAGTACTGGCAGTGTTAAAACGTTGTTTATAATAAAATTTCAAATATAACATTGTGTAGCTGGTAGAAATAGAAGATAAAATTTAGAGAACCTTTATTTCCCAAGTTATGATTTATGGAGGGACTCTAATTAATTTAAAGATGCTGACGTTATTTTCTGTTATACACATATGGTACAAAAAATATGAAATTATATATATTTCTCATATACAGTCAAGCATCGTTTAATGAAGAGACTATCTTCTGAGAAATGCATCTTTAAGGGATTTCATCATTGTGCAAAACATCACAGAGGGTACTTAAATAAACCAAGATGGTATAGCCCACTACACACCTAGGCTATGTGTTACTAATCTTATGGGACTGCCGTCATATGTGCCGTCCATTGTTGACCAAAATGTCATTATGTGGCTGCAGCACGTGACTGTAATTGATTCTTAAATTTAAGATAGTAATGTAGTTCATAAGCTATAAGACTTCATGAAAAATTTAGAATAAAACTCCACGACATATATATATGAACATATATAGATATTTCCAAAATCAACTGAGTTGACTCATTACTTTATATTGGTAATTTTTCATAATTACAATTTCATCAAAATATGTAAAATGGAATAAATAACCTACCATCCTTTAAATAACATTGTTTTTTTAACTATTTATTTTCTTGCCTTCATTTTTCCTCCATTTTTTCAGCTAATCAGCTCCCACTGTTTTTTTCTTCAGTTTGAACTGCCTAGTATTTAGAACTTAAACGTAATTTATAACCTTTCCGAAGTAGCCATCTTACAATCATGTGGTGGCAATTAATCTGCAGATTATTAATGACCCTGGATTCATATAACCTTAATTAAAAATGTTCTTTGGCATAGAGAAATGAGAGTAATAAGAAACAGTAGAATTTCAATAAAGTTATAAAAATGAATATTTTGGACTCCTTAAAATGCTTCTTTCATTAAAATAAAGGGAAAGCGCATCTTAAAGAAAACAAAGAGTAATATTTAACATATATAATATATGTATAATATATAATATATGTATATCTGTGTGTATGTACATACACAAATATATGCACATAAGTATGTTCATACGCATTTATGTATAGAAAGAAGTTATATTTCACTTTTGCAATGCTATAGAAGAATGAATGTAGGCATGGGATCAAGTAGGCTTTCTTGACTGAGGAAAGCTGCTTTCTTTGGATTCTTGGCCTAGCATTTAACAGGAAATTGAAAAGTAGGAAGGGGAAAATAGACCAGATTGCCACCCACCCCTCCAAAAAACTATAATTCTAAGAGCTCATCCTTGAAACGAACTGGGTGACTTGCTCTGATAAAATTTACTTACAACTGCACTACGCTTTCTCATAATATCCACAGTTTTGAACAAAAAGCCCAGGGTTTCTTGAGAAGTGAATCTATGTTGGTTAAATGCTTGTGATGGAAATAGATCAGTCCTAGGTTCTTAAGTCCATGAAGAACGTAGATAAACTTCTTTCTTGAAAAGTGCTTATAACCTTATAGAAAGATACCCAAAACACACACATACATGTGAATGAAGCAGGAGGAAACAATTCTAAACAGATCTGGATCAGTAAGAGGTCAATTTTCTTCCTATAATCCAAGTTTTCAAACACAAAAATCATTTTTTTCTCTCAGTTATCTAAACACAGTACAGATAGTAATAAAAAAATTAATTTTTAAAAACCCAACAGAAATATTAACTAAATTTGTTTGTATTTTTATAGAAACTAAGACAAGAGTAATCTAAGATTCTGCTAACATGATTTTGAACATGTTAATATTTCAATATTTCTCATTATAGTTTAGTCAAAGCCAAATTTTCCTTTCCTGAAGTGGTGCCCTGGACAACTATTTAAACATCAAAAACAAAAATTAAGACAAAAAAATGTTCCTTAATCAATCTCTTACTTTATGAATGAGTAATAAATATTTTGTTTTTTATAGAATACCCTATATAGCTTTAGAGAAGACATCTACAATGTTATAAAACACTAATAAACGCAGGTTCTTATTAACTCTAGCTCTACTCACATATCTTCATTGTGATAATTACAAATAGAATAAATTGTTATATTGCAAGCTGTAACTTTTTACCTTTTTAAGACCATAATTTCAATAGAATCTTCCAATAAAGTTTTAATGCATTTACACTGCCCATATCTAAGTGGTAGATCTAAGAGATCAACTGGAATAAATGATAAAAATATCCTTATTTCCAAGTCACTTATCCACATCCAAATGTTTAGAATGCAATCCTTATTATCACAAGAAGCAATTAAGACCACTGAATTTCTAATCTTTCAGCATGCTTTAGGTCTTTCCCCTCCCTTAACAGAAGAGCTGAAGACCAATATTTCATTTACTTTCCTAACTTTGTAGATATTTTTATATCTGTCACTTGCACAGCAGTTTCAGAAACATACACATACTCACTACTTTTTTACCTGAATTGTCAGTTTTGTCATCAGATTATCTTTCTTTGCTATTGATATTCACCCACATGCTTATAATGTGACCTTCTTGATCTCCACATAAGGACATTTTGAGTGCGTGTGTGTGTGTGTGTGTGTGTGTGTGTGTGTGGTGTTCTTTATATTCCAACATGTCAACCCTTTCATGGCAATCTGGTCTATTTTCCTCTTCCTACTTTTCAGTTTCCCATTAAATCCTAGGTCAAGAATTCAAAGAAAGCGGGCTTTCTCAAAAATCTTAGCATTTTAGCAAACTTAGGAAATCAATTTTGATTAGAGACCCCAGTGAAAAACATCCTCTTCTTGTGTAGATCATTAATGAAAACTGAAGATGCAATAGCAATAGCCTGGACTTCTGATAAAAGAATATTCTCCTACAGAAAAGCCTCTTTATGTATTCATTAATTTGATGTTTTAAATTCATTTTAAAAACTAATATTTTAAAATCTTTCCATGTGTTAGACACAGTTGAATTACAACAGAATATGGTCTGTGAGGCTTTTTCCTTTTCTGAGAGACGTGAGGGAGAGACCTTTTAACAGGTGTCTCATGAAATTTGGCTCAGTAAGCCTGAGGTCTCTCAAGAGCCTGCAGTATTAACAGAAAGTAGAATACTGATGAAGGAGAGAGGCAGGGAGGGGAGAAAGAGTAGGACTGGGCCTTACATATCTGTCAGCTTTCATAATGGAAATTATAGCCTGATACTATGTGTGATCAGATAGCACAATTTAAGAGTACTATGGACCTTTAATGTACTTATTTTTAATTGAGCTGTTTTGCATGATAGTTCATTTACAAAAGGTAAAGTAAATAAGGAAAAAACAGGTATGTATTGTCCCCTTCATTATTAAAGTAGAATGGAGGACTGACTTTCTCCGCCTTCTCTCCTATACAATTATTAACTTAAATGGCCCACATGTTTCCTTACCCCTGGGGCATATCCATTTTTATGGAATGATCTTCATCTTAACGCACTTAGTAAAAGTTGAATTCTACTGTATTACCAATCACATTTTATAGATTCAGGAACTAAAAAGCAATTACATCAAGCAGCTTACAACAACTGTTAGAAGTGTGACTAGAAACCAGTTCATCTTACCATGATTTATCATGTGGAATTTTCGAGAGAGTATGTAGCATAAATGTTCACAATCTATTATAGGTATAGAAAGTATGCTAATTGACCGTGTATGAACTGCTCATCATGATGTAGAACCACAACACAAGCTCAAATGGCCCATGGAGTGAAGCTATAAGGTATTCATCGTTTCCATCATAGTCCAACTTTGGGGCTAGATCAGGGAGAAGTGCTGCTTAAAAAAGCTTTAATTGTGCTGATGGGAAAATCTAATCTTTATGAGACAGAGTGATTTTTCTATTTTTTCTTTGATATATTCCTAGTGCTTCCTCTTTAGTTGGAACTCAGAACGCATTCGTTAAATAAATATAGTAAAGGACATAAACTACATCCTCAATTCATTCTATTTTGTTCTTGCTAGAGTAATGAGCAACACGCGTGATCAATAGTGCTTATCTCTTTTCAGCAGTGTGTCCCTGCCCCTCCTCTGCAGTACTTCCCCTGGCACATTAGCTGTCATGATCTAGCCCAGGCTGTGCTTGAAGATTAGCTTTGACTGCCAGATACAAGCTAAGGAAAGAAGCAGACAGAACTACACACATTTTTCTATCCTCTCCCCATCCCATCACACACTATTTTACCCTGGAGGTATCTGCAAAACAGAAAAGGAGATATTATGAAGAATTTTTTTTTTAAATAAAATCAAGACATGACTGTGTTGGAGGAGGTAATTGAGAGGATGTGACCACCAGTTGACCCTAGAGCTGGGCCCAGGCAATTGGAGGCTCCTCACCCCATCCCTTGTCCACGGAATGTGTGTTCCACTTTCCTTTCCTCACTAGAAGCTGCCCCAAGGACACAGCCTTGAGATAGTAATGTGTGTTCAGACCATCTGGATGGTAAATGTGAGTGAACCCAGTTAAGTTTTCTATACACACTTTTAAGATTCTGGAAGGCGGGGGCTGAGATCTACTCGTCTTGTGGCCATCCACAACAAACCTCCAATGTAAGTTCCCTTGCTTGTTAAACCTGCCACCTACCCATCTGGCATGGTCTGCCTCTTTCTTCAGTCTCTCCTTGCCCTGTATGTATGGGGGCCAGTTTGTGAACCAGTAGGCTGATACATAGGTAGGAGGAAAGAAGGAAAAAAAATATTAATAATACCAATAATTAGTATTTATAACATGATGCATTGTAATAAACCCAGATCATAAAAATGTTCATACTAAACACAAATAATCACATTTCTTTGTGAGAAGATTGTTTTTTCCCAAGACAACAGTAACAATGACAGCAAAAATACAGCAAAAGCCTATTAGAACAAAATAAAGCGCGTGGTAAGAATTCAACTTATGACTCAATATTCAAAAATCTGTTTTAAAATTACTCTCCCTTTTAGAATTTCATGATTGCTCTATAGTTTGAATTTCTTTTTTATAATATTTTAATGTAACTTTCAATAAAATATATTACAGTTCATTAAATATAATAATGAGCATATATCTACAGTTACTTTTTTGAAATAACTTTTAATGGCCATTATATTAATACTTCATAGGTATTATCTTTCAATGGACTAAATAAAACCTTTGAGACTGTTTTCTCTCTGAAAGCATATCCTATTTGTCCTTGTCAGAAGAATCACGTACTGATGCAATTAAACAAGGCAATTGTTAGCTAACTAAATAGATGAAAGAAACACCGATGCTAAACGAACTTGGTAAAACAGGTGGCCCAGTTTAATCAGCTTAAAGAACTCATCCAAAACCTTTTGACGATCTTACCATTATGTAGTTTTGCAATGTGCATTATTTTGATACTGTAATGAAAGCCGTCTTTTGGGTGGTGAAGTTCATTAAAAGCTTATAAGTTTTATTCAGGAGGTGAAAATTTCAAAATGTTTCCCAACACTAGATCTCTGTTAAACTAATTTAAAACAGAAGAAGGCACAGTCTGGGGATTCCATTTAGATCGGAAAAAGTAAATACAATAAGGATTGAGAAGTGTTCACAAATTTTTGACTCAATCAAAGGTAGATGGAAAACTGGAGAGAAGAAAATAGAAAATTAAAATGAACAGGCATGAAAGAGCATTCAAGTGGGATTCAGGTTGGTGAAAGTAACATGAAACACAATGTTGAGTTACTAATAAAAGTAAGGAGGACTGAACTTCCTGGTCTTTGTGCCTTCCTCTGACTTGCTCATGTCCCGCCACCACCCTGACCTGAGGAAGTAAGGCTCTGCTTAGTTTCTAAGCTGGAATTAAGCTGGGCAGTGACTGCTTACACGGCCTCAGCAAATCACATTATAGGGTTTATCTCAATACAGTCTTGCTGCTGTGGACTCTTAGGCACTGCACTGGGTTACTTTTGCGGCATTCCTTGGCCACTGATAAACAAGTTTTTCTAATACAATTTGTCTTCTGCTTTGGTTAATGGGTGTGCTAGTTCCCTAGTGAATGCGGGATCCTAGGTATTCGTTATATTATTTATCTGGTAATTTATTAAGCAAATATGAATGAGCAACTACTATGTGGTAGGCTCTGTGTTAGGTGCTGAGAGATGATGAATAAGACGATGACTTGGCCCTCAGAGAGATTAGGAGGGCAGATGGAAGGAACCAGGTATTTGTATTGCAGTGTGGGAATAACAACAGTAAGGCTAAGCATAAAAAGCTTTGAGAACAATGAAAACAACAAACTAGATATCTAATTCAATCGCATGCATCAGAGGACTCTTTCTGAAGTATATAAGCTGAGATTTAGAACAGGAGGAATTTTCTAGGAAAAAAGGAGAAATGAATTTGAGAGCTTTCTAGACAGACTTAAAGAATTGCAATAATAGGTCAGATCTAAGAGAAATAATTTTATTCTTGGATTTGCCACTCATTCAGAGTGGCGATGGAATAGCACAAGAAGGTAAGTGACATGACAGAATAGCAGGGGGAAGGAAAGATGCAGCAGATCCATCATTGGGACCATCAAAGAAATGAAAATCCAGACTAAGGTAAGGTGAAGCTTTCTTTCAAAACAGCCTCGAAATAGGGAGAACACACCAACCTCGGCATCTGCAACCATCACACAAAAAAACAAAAAAAGACCAAGAAAGACTTTTCTTTTATAGGGGAGGATGAGCAAGGATACCAGGAACTTTGAGGGGAAACTGGGCAAATGGGTAGGGGCCAGCAGACAGTTTGATTTGGGCAGCTCAACACAAAATATCTCTGTGCTCAGCCCATCCTTGGATGAGCGTGTTCTGCACCTTAAGCTTGCTTAAAAGCCAAAGTCTGGGGGTTAGCCAAAGTTTAGAGGCCTGTAGGGAGAAGAGAGGCCCGCCTAAAGTTTTATCAAGCCAAGTCAGTGGCTAAGGAATGGACAATTGTGAACAGGACTAATAACTTGCCTGCCCGGTGTTTGCCAGCCAGTTCTCCTTGGAGACTGACTCCTATTCTCCACACTTGCAATAGGGAGCTTTGCAACTCTGAATGCACTGACTGCTCAGGCTCATAGTGCCACCATCCACAGGACTTTCATCATCTTGCTGCTGAGCTCTACAATAATTGGTTTGACAAGTTCACATGCCCTTGTAATACAGTGCACTGGAAATTGTGATTCCCCCAGTGGCAGCCTGCCTTCCATACACCACCTGGCATGACAGCATCTTCCTTCAGCTCCAGGCCAGCCTTCACTGCTAAATTACCAGCCTGACTTGAGTCATGTCAGGGAATTTCATGCTCAGATCAGTTTCTTATGCTTCTCTGTAGCTCTCTATTATCAAATCATTGTATTCTGTGCAGTTTTGGAAGACTCTAGCAAGATTCTTTCTGGTTGCCAAAATTATTTCAGGATTAGCAATTATAATGGCAGAAAATAAATTATTGTATGCATTGAAATGTGATGAAT
The DNA here is from genome assembly GCF_041296265.1 of Equus caballus. Classification (NCBI taxonomy): domain Eukaryota; kingdom Metazoa; phylum Chordata; class Mammalia; order Perissodactyla; family Equidae; genus Equus; species Equus caballus. The sequence continues at coordinate 98,114,045 of NC_091686.1, forward strand.
TCATATTTTATATACATATTTTGCATATTTGTCTGTTTTATAGCTGAAAAGAAGATCCAGGAAAATGTATGTTAGTTCAGAGTTACATTTCTTTATACTATCTATTTAGGTAAAAGTAGTATATTTAAATCTTAATTATTCAGACCATGTATGTATCCTGAAGTCACATTTTGCTCAAACCTCAGGCTATACCCCAGGACAAGATATTAAAATTTTGTTAAGTACTCAATAAAACTCACAGCTTGAAATTTTATTCTGAGTTATTTTTTAAAAGAAATAGCATTTTGCAAAAAGTCAGGTAATTTTTAAAATTCTAATTTATTTTTTATAATTTTAGCTAGATTCATTCTGAGTCAAAAAAGAGTGACAGAATAATAGGCCATATTTTTAAAAATTTGGTTTTATTAGTGCATGCTACGGCTAAACTAGGTTAACAAAATATTGCCTAGCAGAGGAAAACTGCTTTAATGATTCAAGTAAGAAAGAATTGTAATTAGCTCTGAAAAACCTACATTATTAATTTGCTTAGCAAACTACTTCTTCCTAAGGAAAAAAAATCTCTTCTCAGTCTTTCACACTCTTTATCCCTGTAATTAGGAGTTCCAGATGTTCTGCCAATTCAGTTAATACACTGATACACTGATATATTAGACAAATAAAGATATGCAAACTAAATATCAATTTGTTGCAATTATGATTAAGAATAGCTGATACTTTTGTTGCCTTTTTAGTTGAAGCTTGCACAGGGTAAGAAATAAACTGAGTTTATGAAATTTTTTACTTGAAGGTTGTAGAAGCGGTTGTTGCAAAACATTCAGAAAGAAGAGTCGTTTGAGGACAGGAACCAGGACAGAGGCATCACTTCCAAGCCAAAGAAGAGGCTAGCTCTCAAGGGCAAGGGCAGAGCAGGGGGCTGACCCATAGGACAGGAGCGAAATCAGCGGAGAGGGAATGACAGGAAGTAGCTGCTGCTAGCTGCATCTCTCCTGCAGTTTCTGTCTTCTTTGAAAACCTCATGATCAAGGATAAAATGATAGGAAGAATGAAGAATCATGACCGGAGGTGCTGTTAATATCACTTCAAATTATAACACAAAAAAGGCTCATTTGTGAGTGATTCTTATAAAGTCAATGCTCGACGCAAATATAAGGCAAACCATGTATGTAACCTTACACTATCTAGTAGACATATTTAAATAAAAATAAATAGAATAAAATAAGTTTAAGAATATATTTCATTTAATCCAATATATCCAAAATATTATCTTTTCAGCATATACTAAAAATGATTAATGACATAGTATTTATTCTTTTTTCTTTTTTTAATGATTAATCTTTCAAAGCCTGTGTGTGTTTTCTACTTGGAACACACCTCAGTTTGGACTTGCCACATCGTGCTCAGTACGTCACGTGACTACAAAGAGAAATTATGGGAAGATTTCCCACAGTTACCACTACCTTGTGGGTCATTTCGGGGAACCTAGTTGATCAACTGCTAAGAAATAAAGCCAAGGTGGAACTGAAATTTGCTAAGTTATTGTAGCAAACTAATTAGCAGACCCAAAATTAACTGGAGTACTCTACGTTGTTTGATAACTGTCTTTTTCTCTTTTTTTGGCTCTTTTTTAATTAAGGAAGTCTCTCATCATATTTGCAAAGAAGCACTTTTCAACCCTTTTATTTTTGCTCCCTGTAGATTCATTTCCTATATTCTCTTAAGCTCTTCTAAAGTTTAACTTTATGCTAAAAATATTTCAAAAAGATTGTAATATTATCTTTGCAATTGTCAATTATTTTGCATGAGAGAAAGAACCTGTTCATGCAAAATTTTTCTTTGAGGGCGGTGGGATTATTGAGATTGTTCAAACTATACAAATAATCCCATAAATTAGGAGTTCTCCAATTTAATTATATGGTAAGGATTTTAGAATGTCAGGGAATGTTTAGGATGTTTCAGAACCTATCTCTCCTAAGAAATTCTGTCCCTGTTTTAAAGCTTTGTCTTCAAAGATAGGACATTGACATGTAATTGTAACCCAAAGGATATTGGGCAAGAAGTCATTGAACTGTGTGGTCCATTTGCTGCTGCTTCTTGGGGTTGTTTAACGACATAGCAAATAAAATGTTGTTTTAGACATTGTTCTCAATAGAGTATCCAGCTTCAGTTTAGAATCAAATTAGAGAATCTATCTGCCAAAATATGTTAATAATATTCCTCCTATTATCACTGCAGGAGAACAAGAATTTGCCAGAGAGAATACAGCTGCCAAAAAAATACAAAGCATAACAGAGAGCTAGGTTGGTTGGTTGCTTTTTCCCAAAAACATGTTGTCTTCAACCCACCGGAAAAAGCATAGTGGCTTGTTGAGAGAGAGAATGAGAGAGATGCTGATTGATTTCTGAGTATGGGAGCAGAATTCCTGAATCAGAATCTCTTGAGATGGGGCTCTGCAATTTCCATTTTAAATAAGATCTCCAATTGATTCTTATGTGCTGTAATGTTTGAGAACCTCCAGTTAGAGAGAATATTCAGGGGCATCACTCAGCCATTTTTTTTGCAGGTCCGGAGAGAGGGTTTAATTGAAGTAGGCAGCTGTAATTTGCAGAACGCATTCGAGTTAACGAAGACTGATCATTGATTCTGTACTTACAGTACTTTAAGCACTTGCGTAATCAAAGACTGAAGAATTGAATGCAGACACCGTGGCACAGGGATATGCGGGGCTTCACAAAAGAATCTCCAAAGCGCTAAGGTAAATATTTTGGTCAATATAATATTCTGTTTTAATATTGTTTTACTTCTCCCATCCCTCATCCCCTAAAATTACTAGTAACCAGAAAGAAGATCTTAATATACAAATAGAAAATTGTGCTTGCTCAATCGGTACTTGCCATTGTGAGAGAGCAGTCCTGCTTCTCTTCGGGGAGTACAGGATGGGAGGCCTGGGAAGTTAAAACACATTCCATATAAAGTGCTGTGCCTGTGGAATTTAAAATAAACTTTTCTGGCATCAACATGCATTTCGCACAATGAGGCCTCAAACTATCTTCCTAGGTTTTCTCCTCTTTATTCCTCTCGTAAACCTTGTGTCTGCCTAGCAACACAGCGCTTAACCAGTCCCTCATGTATCTTTATGCCTGTTTTCTTTACTTAAAGTCACTTCCTTTTTTAAAAAAAAAAGTAGGACACATTTTTAACAATAGTATAGATGCGCAAAATAGAGAGAATCAAATAATTCTACAAAGATTTAATGGGAAGAAGCAATCTCCTGTGATCCTCCCTCATTTCCTGCTCACCAGACTAGCCACTTTGAACAATTTTAGCTTTTTTCTTTTATGTTACATCTCTATTTTAGAATTACATGATTATTATTTTTTTCACTTTTATACCTGGAAAAATAATGATTTAGCACTCCTTCACAACCTTTATTCCACTTCCATCATTATTCAACGTACGTCTGCTCACCCATTTCCACACAAACAGCTATACGTGATTTATGATTATACACATATTCTCTATATTATGACTGTTCACAGCAGTGGCATATACTACACTTGGATTACGTTTCTTTTCTTCCACAAGTAACGCAAAGTAGTTCAATGTGAGTATAAACAACATATTGAAAAATCAAGAATTATTACTTTTATAACCTTGCAGATATTTCTAGAACTTTCTGATCTGCTGGACAGGTTCCTCCCTAGGTTTGTTGCAAAGCTCTCATACTCCTAAATCCTGTTACCATCACCCTGGGGATTGCTTCTACTGGTCTTTTATATTTCATCCTCTGATTCTATAACCCATGTGGCTTCTTTTTATATTGCCTCATTTGTTACACATATTCTCCTGTAACTTCCTGAAAACAGAAAATGTTTTGATATCTTACATGTCTGAAAATGCCTTTATTCTACCCCTATTTCATTGACAGCTAGATGGGTATAATGTTCTAAGTAGGAAATCATTTCCCCTTTGAATTTTGAATGCATTGCCTGTCTTTCAACTTCTCACTCAGCTTCTATTATTTATATGATTCCCCCAAACTCAGGTATTTCTAGTGTTCTCAACACAAGATGCCTCCAATTTATCTACTGTAAAAGATGAGTTTTCAGTCTGCTTCAAAGTGAGGAAGGTCAGTTGTGTAGCTGAGGAGAATGGGGCAGGGAATTTGGCATTCCAATGCTTTTAAACCGCGTTGGTCGCCCTGCTTGTTTTGAGAGCTGCACTTCTGTATTGTCAGAGACAGAAGTTCATCACGCCTCATCTGCTGATCCAAAAGGTGCAAGTTTTTCATTTATTTGTTTTCTTTGTTTGCTTTTGTAATTAGTTTGGAACAAAATATGACCTTACCAGACTATGTATGGTCTTTCTTTTATTCTCACTATGAATATTTATATGTTTCAATGTAATATTAAAGTGTGTATTACGTATTATATAGTATATGCACTATACTACCTTTCTAAAACCCAAAAGCAAGTTTTGAATTTTGAAACTCAGCTGTTACCAAGGAATTCATATAAGTGATGTGAATCTGAGCTTAGCACTACACAAGTTTGAAACTGCAGGTGCGAGATATCAAATTGCATCTTGGCTTCCTACTCAGCTTATGTTTCAAAATTGTTCAGATAAGCTAATTCAGTATTGCTTATCTCTCTATTTTCTACCACCATAACTTTAATTGTCTTCTGCAGTCCTGTTTTCTTAGTCCATCTGCATTCGTGTGTTCACTTAATGACATAAAGGATATCATTTCATTGTCGTTCTAGTGAGTTTTCTGAAGGGAGATTGATTTAAGCTCTCTCAAAACAAACAAGAATGGTTTCTCTTTACAACAGAAAAGCTGGTGGATGTCTTTTGGGGTGAAAGCTGTGAAAAAAATGCATTAATAAAGTTGGATAAGTCTAGATAGATAGATAGAATAGCTCTTATTTCTCAATAATTAAAAAATCACAAATCACAAGTTAAAACAAATCTTTATTCTAATTTCTATTAAATATAGGAATGAAGTATGAGTCTCTCCTCCGGGATTGCTTGATTAATATTCTGCTGCCCACAAAGAGAACAAAATCAAGTAAATAGCATCTGAATGCAATTTTGCCTCATTTTAACTTATGTCTGGTTATGCAATATTTTTCATTAAAGCGTACAATGGCCAGGCTTAGTGCAAGAAGAAAAGGTGAGAGAAGTTTCTTATTATTTCCAGCATTTTTCTCTTTGAATTTTGGAAAAATATTACGAGGGTGGGACTGGGGCTTCCCCTTCAGCCAAGCTTGAGGCATGAGCATGAGGAAGATTCTGGATATCTCTTTGTGATGCTCAGCCGTGATACCAGCTTGTAGAGTTGTTGGGAGGTTGCCTTTTCTCCCTTGCTCTACTCCCAGGTTTTGGTGCTTCAGTCAATCTCTCTCGTTCCTTTTATCCTCACAAGCCTGTAGCAGTCAATCCGTGCCCTAGATGAAAGCCTGAAGTATTTCAGAGGGACTTGTTTAATGTGTCTTCTAGGTATTTACCCTACAGAAATGTGCACATAACATCTTTATTCATAATAACCCTAAACTGTAACCATCCAAATGCCCATCAACAGCAGAATAGGATAAACAAATCATGGCATGTTCCTACCATGGAATATTACCCAATAATAAAAAAAGAAATGAACGGTACATGCCATCACATGGATAAACCTCAAAAACATCATATTGAACAGAAGAAACCACAGGCAAAAGAACACATCATACTGTATGAATTTATTTTAAATTCAAGAAAAAGCAAAACTAAACTAGGATGATTGAAATCAAAATGGTAAGCATAGTGATGGTGGGGGCTCGGGGGGTGGATGAAAAACACATGAGAAAAACTTCTGGAATGATGAAAATGTATATATCTTTTTAATGGTGTTTACATGGGTGTGTACAATTGTTAAAATTCATCAAACTGAATTTACGATCTCTGCATTTTATTATTTATTGTCGACTTCAAACAGTACCTCAAAGCCCGCATCATAAACAATAGTTGTGAAAACAAACGTTCTGATTTGAAAATACCAGGATTTTATGTTAGAAGAAATGGCTCTTAAGAATCAGAAGTCCTTCAAAGTAATATGGCATAGAGTTCATAATGCCCAAAGTATTTGACAAGGCTTATAGACAAAACCCTCAAGCAATTTAGATGAAATAGGAATTAAATTAGGCATGAAGAGGATTAGGCATTAGGGGAGGATTGATGCCTGACATGCAGACCAGCAGAGAAGGCATCAAGAAGCTGCCTAGAATACACCAAAAATGCCCTAGAACATGATGGGGGACTCAGGTTATACACTTGAGTGTATACTCACGAATCATATCTATCGCTCTCAAGAGCAGATTCTGCCCCCATCCAAGAATGGTTAAGCAGATGGGGATTTATTATAGGATATTAATAAGCTTTCAAAATATTTGAGATGACTGAGGAACAGACTTTAGGCTGAGCTTTCAGTAATGACTTCCAAAGCCCACAGTATACATCCAGGACCTTAAGGGAGCCACTGCTTCTGCCACAATCAGGAAATCACCTGGCCAATCAGAAAGCTGCTGCAACTCCGGCCAGATCCAGAACCTACTGTCTGCTTTTCTCTAAAGCAGCTAGTATTTCCCAGAAGTGAAAGTGATTCAACAAACCAAAATCGCATCCAAATATTTCAAGGGAATCTGGAAAACTGTTTTTGTTTTGGTTTAGATTTTAGCCTCTGCAATATAAAAGAGCACACAATAAGCAGTTTGAAATTGATGTTGAGCGAGCCAACTTTAATATATCATCACTCACACACTTTTCTTTTCCATACTTAAACTTCCAGACAGCAATTGCAAAAGAACAAAAATTCTCATTTCTAACACACCATAGTTCTTCTAACAGATATAACATGCTCATCCTCTCTCAAAAGCAAGGGACAAAACTCTCAGGGACTGCATCCATTTCTGTGTGATGTTCACTCCTCTTCAGTTACAATCTCTTCTCGACATTATGTAATCTATGGAATAAATTATCATTTTAATTGCCATTGGCATTCTCTGTTAAACAGTAGAAAAAGAGAGAGATAAAGGGAAATTGAATAATATAAATATATACAAATAAAACAGGAAAAAATAAAGTAGGTACACCAATCCTTATTTCTACAACTAAACAATAACTCATAGTCAATGTTTATAACTTGACCCTCAGGGATGGTGATAATGTAGTAATTGGAATTCAGCAACATTTACAATTCAATTTTGTGTTTGATTTTGGAATTTTGGTTTTGTGGCTCTAAGAAATAAGATTTAATTTTATAGTTATCATGGAAGTTCTCTGGTTCTTAGACTATGACTTGAGCTGGAGTTTAAGTTCCCAAGCTTGTCACTTCTTTCTGTAAGCACTCCAATGCACTCCAGGAGTTCTGGCACAGTCTTTGTAGTCACTATTATTCCCATACATTAAAGTGTAGCCGCTAATGAGCTCCCAAGGGAGTTGACTCAGTTGTTATTTTATCACAACCACACAGATCATATCTTCACTAATTGTTATGCCACTACACTCCACAGATTACTAATATCTTTGGTGAGGGTCTCCTCAATATGCCCAAGCCCAAGGGTATGACTAAACTAATTCCCAACTTACATCTTTCCAGATCTCACCTCATTTCCTCATACTGCTTCTGTTATCAGTCAACATCCAATCAAGAGACAGAAAACGCAGACTAACTTGAACAGGGAAAATTTATAAACTCCTATAAGGTATTAGCCATTATGGGGAAAAGAGAACTATAAAGAATTCAGGAATAGCATATGGAGTGAGCAGCCATATCCTCTAGGGTGGAGGCAGAGCATCCAAAGAAAGAAGAGATCTGGAAGATCCCCCTACCCGCCCAGAAGTGAGATAAAGACCTCCTGGCAGGAGGTTTAACTGTGGCTCACAAGAGTACAGAGAAGTTCCTTTAGATGATACATAGCGGAAATAACTTGGAAGGTTCCCACTAGGGTACTGGGAGAAATTGTCTACAGGGAGGTGCCATGTATTTTGGGCAGCCGTACAATGCTCAGCACCACATACTGTTGCCTGCTTTGCACTGCCATAGCATGCCCTGAGGATACTATAACCGTGAAGGCCAGTCTCTTTCATCCGCAGTGCCCCTCCAGCTCCTTCTATTCACAGTTTAACATCATGCCACCTGACAAAAATAAATGTTTACAGATTCAGCTCAGTTATTGTAGATCAGGCAATGAAGGATGGACTTAGAGATGAGAGGCAATAAATTGATACTCTATCACGAATTAGATAATTATAATGTTGGAATATCTGGGCCCTAGAAATGCACCAGGAATGTCAGCAGTAGATGGAAAGAATAACTATCTTTTCAAACCACTAATGTTTGCATCAGGCAGGTACTAGACATCTCAAACATAGAGTCATTAATTATAGAAAGGAACAAATAGAATAGAAGTCCATATACCTCCTCTGATTTCTTCTGTAAAAAAACCCCAAAGAGTTCACCTAAGTGGTCCTCCAAATTAAAATGTGAGAATTTTGATTTTGGAGATTCTTTAAGAGCAAAGTAGTAGAAGAAGAAATGAAGCAGGAAATTTAACACCAAGTGTCATTACTTTCCTCCCCATATATGATAAATGAATATGATTCTTTTTGAACATCATACAATATAGCCAGATGGTTCCTACCTTTTCTTGGAAGATTCTGGGAAAATTGCATTTTCTCAAATTAAAATATTGGGACAGCTTACTGAAGAATTGCCAATAAATGACAAACCTTTTGATTCCCCTTATCGAAGAAGCATAAACAAACACCGGGAAAATAGGGATCAATATGAATTATCATGTTCTAAATAGTTGAATTAAAATAGATAGGCACCATATGCCCTTAGTTCAACATACCTTGAACTATTTGAAAACTATTTTTTCAGTATTGAGTTAAAAAATGAATATTATGAAAAACCTAACCATGGCTGCAGTGGGAAAGCGTTAACTGCCTTCATATGCCCTATGGGTTTTCATTCATTTGGAAGAATGCTCAACAATCCTTCTGGGGTCCTCATAATCTTTTAGTGGATGATAATAATCATTAACATTTATTAAGCAAATACTGTGTGCCAGGCAGTTATTAGAACTTTCTACATATTAATGCATTTAATACTCACCAGAAGTCAGTGAGATCAAAAACCATTATTATCATCACCATTTTACTGATGAGGAAACTTGCCCAAATCTGACTTCCAGAAGTCAAGGAGATAGATAATAACAGAGAAATTTTATTAAATCTAGTTCCAAAATTTGGTATATCTATCATACTCTCTTCATAATAAAAAATTAACTGAAAACATAAAGAACTTGGAAGTGTACTTCTATTTTCATTACAAGTTCTTTCTTCAGAATCTTGGAGGGCAAAATCAATGACCCCTTAAAACCCTCAGCATCATCGGTTTAGAAGGATAAGGTTTTGCAATCTGTGATGATATATTTTAGGCACATGAAAATAAACAACTTTTGTCTGTGGGCACCTGTTTTTGAGAATAAAAATTTTTTGTGTAATAACTGGGGAGAAATCTGTGATTGGCATTTGAAGCATTGATAAATGGTCTAATTGCAAACTCTTGATTTAGTCTTTGCTGATTTTGTTAAATTCCTTTCATTTCCCACATATGTAAGAATATTTTCCACCAGTCTTAGCCATTTAAAGTGGGATTCCAGATATCAATGTTTGGATTTTAGGATATCGATTAAAAAGATACCCTATTTCTCTTTGGATTTTGAAACAGTTGGAAAATACAGGTTCCCCACCAGTATAGGTATTTATATGAAATACCAAAATGTATTTGTCTTGAAGGTACATCAACTTTCAATGAGAATACTCAGAGATGCTGAATTGAGCATACTCTGTTTATTCTCCCAAACTCATCATGGTGAAAATTCACTCCTCCTCTTCTTGGAAAGAGTAACTATGGGATTAGAGAAGAGTAGATAACAGAGGAGTTCCTATAATAATTTGTCTGATGGAGTGAACATTTCCTTCCTTTAATAGAAACGTGATGGTCCAGCTATCAGTCTCAGATGGCAAGGGGAAGAGCCAAGATTCCTTGTGTCTAGAGGAGTCATATTTTGCTGTGAATCCGTAGGAAATTAAGTCTCATGAATGAGGTACAATAACGAGGACCAGTAAAGGCCAGTTCAAAGAGATCAGAGATAATTGGAATTTTCAAGAATGTCTTTGGTCAGTGGGGAAAGAATAGATCTTAGTACAAACTGAACCTGGCCTAGAATGGCAGAGATGTCTAGTTCAAATGTGAGATCTGTGTGCATTCCATCCAAAGGATAAACCTGCCCACATGGGAGTTTACTTGGAGAACATTCAAGACAGCAAATTGCTATTGTCAGTATGTGTAGACTCTCTGTTTTTGGAATCTGACAGCCTGAAGGTTGGGACATAAGTATTTCATCTAATTTCAGAACAAATAACAGAACTGCTTGAGAATTAATGAGATTTTCCCTTAGAATTTACTTAAATTGGACAGGACATGAGTTTTGGAATGTCACCAACTTCAGGGTATACTCCACCTAACTACAGTGTTGAAATCCAAACCTATGCCCTAGCATCCACCAGGAAATAGGGCTGGATATGTTGACGACAATTTCTCCAGTACAGAAAGGAGTGAAGAACTCCTAATTCACACCTATAATGTTATGAAGACAGATCATACAGGTTTTGCTCATTGTTCCATGATATTTAGGTTGTCTATTGGATTTCTGTTCAGTGAGTGAGGGAGGTATAATATCAAGGATGATAACTCCTCTTGCAAACTATGCTTTGTACTGTTTCTCTCCAAAGCAACCTATTCTGTTAGATGATGCACTTTCTCATTGGAAGCACAAGAATTTGAGGGTGGTAAAATACTATTCCTCCTCTTCACATTGACTTTTAATTAATCGTGTGGCTATGCCATCATATTGCAGAAATAAAGGAAGTACTTTTAGTATAGGAATTGGACAATTTCAAGAAGAAATTATAAAGTAGAAGTCGAACATTTTCAGTATAAGTAATTTGAGCTTTTACTTCCTCCTATCTTTCTACATTGATGGTTACTAATTAATTAGTCTTCTTTCAAGAGATCCATTCCTCGTCACACTAAATTTTTAACTTGTTTTCCTGGATCTTAGGTATACGTTCTTCCTAATCTCCAAGGGGAACATGACTATTATAGACATGGAGGAGATGTCTACAACATTCAGGATCTAAAGCATTCTGTCTGAATCGAATGGCCCCCTCAGTAGTGAGGGCAATCCATGCCAAGTCTAGTGTAATCATTGCCACAGAAGAGTTCTAGCAGTCTAGATTTTTCCTTCAGTATAGTTATGGCTCTTTCAAGTCAGATTTCTTTTTCAATAACGTGAGAATCTGGCACAATCATAAGAGAAGTTCTTTTACTCTTGAAGACGTTAAAGCAAACACATGCAAATCTCCCAGGGACAAGCAATAATTAGGATGAAATGGTGGGGAAATGCAATCTAAGCCCATTGATAAAGGATGTATTTCCTTAGATAATATTGCTCATCCATATAACAATATTTCAAATGGCCATGTGTTGTAGCAGTAATAAGAAAAACTAAGCAATGGAAGCATTATTTAAAAAATGGCATTTGCGTTTCAGGATCTCCAATACTTTATTTTGATTGTTGTTTGTTCTTTTTGAAGATTCAGAGTTTTGAAAAGGCTAATAATTATTAACACAGGGTCAGGTACTAAATGTTCTTTGCAAGCCTAAGGGGAAAGAAGGAATCTAAGCAACACTGTTTCTTTAAAGCTAAAGTTGACAGGGGCGAACCTATTGATAGAGCTACAAAACAACTGGAGCATCTGAAGGGAAATTTCTCAGATATGTCACAGTTGAAATGTCTTTACTTTCTGCATTAGATGCGGACATTTCTGAAAATTGAAATAGGATGTGCAAGAACAACAAAGAATGAGTGCAGCTTCACAGCGCAGATAGGTGTGTGGTTTAATCAGGAGGACGGATCTTTCATACTTATTCAGAACATGGTCTCTGGAATCAAACTGCCCAGATATAAAGACCTGGCTTTTCTGTTTACAATGTGTAAGATATTAGAAAATTTAATTAATGCCCTGTACTTAAGTTTCTTCAACAGTAGGATAGATATATTAATGAGTCCTACTTCATAGCTGTTTTGAGTATTAAATGAGATACTGTATGTATGATGTAACGTAGAGAATGATGGAGATCTAGAATAACAGTGACTTAAAACAAGCAAACACATGATAAAGCTTACTTATCTTTTATGTAGAAGTTTGGAATCAGGCAGTCCAGTGCTGATGTGGCAGTACTGCTTCATAACGTACACCCAGGCCTTTCCCACAAGAACAAATCATGAACCAGCGCAACTGCCCTTTCTCCTACCATTGTGTCTACGTATCAGTTTACAGGAAGAAGTAAAGGATGCAGAAAGGGAACAAAGGGTTCGCAACTGCTGTGTTTTAAGTAAGATTCTTAAAAGGCTCCATGTGACTTCTGACCAACCATATCACATTGACCAAAATTTGACCACATGGTCCAGTTGTCTGCAAGAAACCTGGACTATGTGATCCTTGTCTGTTTGCTTCTGGGCCCAAATAAATGTCAGAAGTTCAAATACTGTAGACTACTGCCATACAATAGCTCCCAGCACATGATAGGTCCTCAATAATTGTTAGATGCTGGTGTAACTAGTGTAAATTACCAATCCACATTATTTTAGACTAAGTATAGTGATTTAAACTATTTGAATTAATCTATTTTGTTAGTTACATTAAACTTGCTAAATAGTGGAAGGAAAGCCCACCTCTTTATTTCTTTCTTCTTTTCTTTCTCTTTCTTTCTCTCTTTCTTTCTCTCTTTCTTTCTCTCTCTCTGTATGTCTGTCTCTCTCTCTTTCTCTCTTTCTTCCTTCCTTTCTTTCTTTCTTTCTCTCTCTTTCTCTCTGTCTTTCTATTTATTTCTTTTCTTTCTTCCTTTTTTGGCCTTAGAGATATTAACAAGGAAGAGTTTCCTCCTATCTTCAGTGATGAGCATATCCTTAATTTTAGTACTGACAAGATGTTTGGGAAGGTACAACCTATTAAAGTAATAAATAGATGTGTATGCGGGAACTGCCTTGCCCTCCAAAAGTCAGACTTCAAAAGGGAATTTGTTTACAAAAAAGAACTGAAAGCGTATTCAATCAGACTTTTCAAGACCATGATGAACAGAATTATATATTAGTATAAGGATCTAGGTAGTCACTACAGCAGAAAACTAAGTTTAGAAGAATAGTCCATTAAAATGGATACTGATTTCCCCAGGTGCATTTATCCTCATGTCTCTTTATATCTGTGACAATGGTCTGTAGCCTAAACTAATGTAATGCACTTCTGTCACAGTGCTATCCTTATCACAGGAATGTGATAATCATATTCTGTTACCCTGAATACTTTGGCCTTTATATTTCACATTGTGGATTAAAATGACTGGCCCTCATTTGATAATTCTTTATTGTCCTCAACCACTGCCTGCAGGAGGACAGAAAGAGAGGTATGATTAATGCTTTAGTCAATGAGCTGTCAAATAACAAAGAGAAGCACAGTGATTGCAACACAAACTGTTATCCTAGCTCAGGTTTTTCATTTGTTATTTGTGTACAATATTGGTGTGCTGTTGGCTTCTTGTTACTCAGAGTTATTAAATATTGTGAATAGTGACAGCCAATGAAACCAAGCTATGATATAGTTGTTTAATACATAGCCTGTCATATATGCATCCCATATTGGGAAGTAGTATAAAGAAAGAAAATAGAGAGAAAGCAGTAAAATAGAAAGAAAAAGCTTGCTGGCAGCAACTAATTTTCTGAAATTCAAATTGGAAAGTCAAGGGCTTTTCTTTCAAAAATTTAGCAACCAAGTCTTCTGCTGCTAGAAAACGGAAGAATGGGAATGCTTCTAAAAAGTCATCACACAAAATTAGAGGCTTTTTGTATGAAAACAAAAAAGAAGTAGCAGATTTCTGTATTTCTACATAGTTCCATGTAAACTTTCAACAACACATTTCGTGCAAAAATATGCTTCCATAATTAAGGATATAGACAACATGAGAATAAATGATAACACTTTCAAACCATGGGATAAATAACGATGATAACCTGTTTTAACCTAGTCTCCAAAGAACAAAAGACAAGAACATCTGCCAGGATGTCAGTTAAAGTCTAGATTCCAGTCATGAAAACTTTGTTAGGCAAGCAGGATGAAGGACGACAAAGTTTAAGCAATATTTTAAATGAAGCTGCCCGTAGATATTCCAAACAAATCAAAATATACTGGTTTCACTTTTGTGAAACTACATGCTTATTCAAACAAAAATAGAAGGGGAATTAAGTGTACATTTGGTTCTAACATACATTTGCCTAAGAAATAAAATGTTTCAAGAGTAGAAGACAAATGGTATGATTTTTATCTTTTTGAGGAAGGTTAGCCCTGAGCTAACATCCACTGCCAATCCTCCTCTTTTTTGCTGAGGAAGACTGGCCCTGAGCTAACATGCTCATCTGCTTCTACTTTTTTATATGTGGGATGCCTGCCACAGCATGGCTTGCCAAGTGGTGACATGTCCAGACCTGGGATCTGAACCAGCAAACCCCGGCCGCCGAAGCATAACGTTTGAACTTAACCACTGAGCTGTGGAGCTGGCCCTCAAGAGATATGATTTTTAAATGCATTTTTATATTTTGCTCATTTAGTACAAGTGTGTTTAGCTAAACAATTCCAACAGGATTGATGTGGGTAATATTTTAAATAAAGAGATTACTAATCCCCAAGCCAGATCAAATAAATCATATTCTCTGGGGGAATAGGCCATTAAGTGTAGATTTTAACAAGTTTTCAAGGAGAGTCTCATGTTTGTCAAAGTCTGAGACAGCTCTCTATCCTATATATTCCACTATCATCTAATATTATAAAATTATAATTAAATTCCTACTCTTCATTACAAATCACTACCATGCATTAGAGAATCATTGATGTAATAACACTGCATAACAAACCACTTCCAATCTCAGTGGCTTACCAAAACAAAACTGTATTATTTACTTTCTTATATGTATACCCATGACTGGTGTGAGTTTGTTTCAAGGTATGGGTCAACTGAGCTTGGTGCTCAGGCTTCAGGTCAGGTTGAAATGTGTTCCAAGCTCCCGTTCTGGGGCCCATACTGAAGGGGCAGCAGATGTCTAGCATATGTTCTAGAGACCACAAGTACACAAGAGTAAGCATGTGTGGATACACTCATCGAGTGGCTCTTCTTGCTTCATAGGTTGGTTTTCTTGTGTGTTCCATCAGACTTCTCCATCTGTTGTTCTAGTTATCTAGAATGATCCACCTCCATGTTTTTTTTCCTGCTGTCTCCTTTTTCCTCCCCAGTTCTTAAATCAAATGCAATCTCCTCAGAGAAACTTCCCTTGATTATCTCCACCCTACCAGTTCACTCTTTACCATATCTTCCAAATGAAATTTCTTCCTATGACTTAAAATTATGTGAACTTTTCTTACTTATTGTTTTATTTTAAAGTCAACATCATTTTATTGGGGCATAATTTACATGTGTGGGGATAAGTTGTTTAAGGGTACAACCTTGGAATGAAAAGATAAATAAGTCCAGGAGATCTAATGCACAGCATAGTGATTGTAGACAATGCTGTATTATATAATTTAAAGTTGCTAAGAGATTAGATCTTAATTATTCCCACCACAAAAAGAAATAATTCCATGACGTGATAGATATATTAAGTAACATCATGGTGGGAATCATACTACAGTATATAAATGCATCAAATCAGCACATTGTACACCTTAAACATACACAATATTATATATCAATTGTATCGCAATTAGAATAAATCTTAAAAAAAGAAAGTTAATAAATACAAGACATGCTATAAAAAATGCACAAATCTCAAGGCTGTATTTTAACTTTGAGAAATGTAAAAACACATGTAAGAATCACAAAGATGAAGAAAAATAACATTTCCATGACCCCAGAAAGTTCCTTGTGCCCCTTCTAAGAAATCTAGACCAGCATAGGCATCTGCTCATCTGAATTCTGTCACCATAGATCAATTTTGTCTATTCTTTAATTTCACATAATTGGAATTAGACAGTATGTACTACTTAGTATTTGACTTTTTCTCAATATAATGCTTTTGAAATTCATTTATGTCATTGTGTGCATCAGCAGTTCTTGTTTTCACTGCTGAGAAGTATTTCATTGTATGGATGTACCACAATCTGTTCATTCACTCTTTTATGGATACTTGTATTTTATTCCAGTTTCTGTCTATTGTGAATAAAGCTACTGTGGACATATTTACATGCCTTTTTGTGGAAACACAACTTTTTTTCCCTCAGGTATGTAATTAGGAGTGGAAGTACTAAGGCAAAGGGTTGATATTATTATAACTTTATTGGAAAATGCCAGAGAATTCCAAAGTAATTATCTGATTTCCCTCTCCCACCAGCAATGTAAGAGTTCTGACTGCTCTACATTCTTGCTAACATTTATTATCATCAGCCTTTTTAGTTTTAGTCAGCTGGGGTTTTGCACTGGTACCTGAGATTTTAATTGGCCTTTTGTTAAAAACTATGTGTTTACCACATTTCCATATGTTTTTTGCCATTCAGCTTTCTTCTTTTATGACATTCCTATTCAGGAATTCTATACAAATTTTAATGAGAATATTTGCCATTTTAATACTGATGTAGATGGGTTCTTTTGATGAGTCCTTTGCTAGAATAGTTATTACTAATCTTTTTGTCCTGTTTATTATGTGACCTTTCACTGCCTTAACAGTGAATAAAAAGTTTTAATTGTGATGAAATCCAAATCAAGATTTTTTTCCTTTTGAGTCCCATCTAATAAATCTTTGCAAACCAGGATAATAAAATTAGTACTTTATTTATTCTACCAGAACTGATGTAGATTTAGTTTTTTAAATTATGTCTATTATCTGTATCAGGTTAAAATTTCTGCACAGGGTGACATGGGGTGGGGGTAAGATTATTTTCCTTTTAATGCTTGTATACAATTAGTTAAGCATACATTTTGCAAAAACGTTCTTCTCCTGTTGAATTGCTTTGACTCTTTAATTAAATATTTATTGCCAATCAATGTACAATTCAACACTGGCCTCCATTTGGTGCATTGAACCTATTTGTCTATTCTTATTTAAATGCCACGCTGTCTGAATTGCTGTATTCTTCATGATTCTTCATGATTCTTCATGATTGTCTTCAATATTCTAAAGCTTTGGCGTTTTTATATAAATCTTAGATTTAAATTGTCAATTACTATAACAAATTTTGACTTTGAGCATAAATGTGTTAACTCTATAGTTTAATTTAGAAAAATTAACAGATTGATGGTTTTGAGTATTCCTATCTATGAGTATTTGACTGCATCTTCTTTAGTTTAGTTCACAATGATTTTAGGTATTTTTGCAAAGGCATTACACGTCTTTCAATTAATATTTATTTCTAATGATTTCATGTATTTTTGCTATACAAAATTATTTTTAAATTCTTTTCTCTAGCTGCTTTTGATAGTATGTAAACATAAAATTGGTTTTTATATGTTTACTTTGTATCCTACTAAATTCACCTACTGTTTGTATTTGTGTGTATTTTTTTATTATGTTGCTGTTCACACATGCTAAGTAGTGAATAACACAATTTCACCTCTTTTCCAATTTTTATGCCCTATATGTAGATATATATACTTTTTTTATTGCACTAGCTAGGATGTCCAGTACAGGTTTGTATAGAAATGGGGAGAGGAAATATTTTTGCGTTGGTCCTAAAATTAGGAGAAAACATAATTTTATCACATAATATGATTTACTGAGATAAATTATATGGATATCCTATAACAGATAGAGGATATTCCTTTCGATAAAAAGGTTCTGAGATTTTTTTTCTTATAAATGAATATTAAATTTTATCTAATGCTTCTTCTCCAGCTATTGAATGATTATACATTTTATTTATTTTATTAATGTGATGAATTATAATATTTTGACTATTAAGCCAATCTTTCATTCCTGAAATAAATCTCATGTAGTCATCATGAGTTACCCTTTGTATCTATTGCTGTATATGATTTGCTGATTTTTTCTTTTGGGGATTTTTCTGTGTTATGATGAAAAGTGATCTAAATTTTCTCTTCTTGTAGTATTCTTATTATATTTATTTTATTGAGACAATAATAGGTTATAAAATTGAGAAATTTCAGATGTATATTGTTGTCAGTCACCATATATATGTGCCACCCCCCAACCCTCATCCCCTCTAATCTGTTCTCCTTGTCCATATATTTGTCTATTCTACACACATAACTGAAATCATATGCTGTTTGTCTTTCTCTGTCCAACTTATTTCACTTAGCTTAATACCCTCAATGTCCATCCATATTGTTGCAAATGGCACAATTTTGTCTTTTTCTTAATGGCTGAGTAGTATTCCCATATATATATATACCACATCCTCTTTATTCATCAGTCAATGGCCACTTAGGTTGCTTCCAATTCTTGGCTATTGTGAATAATGCTGCAATGAACAAAGGGTGCATAATCTTTTTGAAATGTTGATTTCAAGTTCTTTGGATAAATACTCAGTAGTGGGATAGTGGGTTGTATGGTATTTCTATTTTTAATTTTTTGAGAAATTTTCATACTGTTTTCCATAGTGGCTGTACCAGTTTGCATTCTCACCAGCAGTGTATGAGGGTTTCCTTTTCTCCACATCTTCTACAACATTTATTGTTTTTTGTCTTGGTAATTATAGCCATTCTAACAGGTGTAAGGTGCTATTTCATTGTAGTTTTAATTTGCATTTCCCTGATAATTAATCATGTTGAACATCTTTTCATGTGCCAGTTGGTCGTCTGTGTATCTTCAATGGAAAAATGTCTGTTTATATCCTCTACCCATTTTTTGATTGGGTTATTTGTTCTTTTGTTGTTGAGCTGTGTGAGTTCTTTATATATTTTGGAGATTAACCCCTCGTCAGATATGTGATGTGCAAATAGTTTCTCCCAGTTAGTGAGCTGTCTGTTCATTTTGATCCTTGTTTCTTTTGCCTTGAGAAGCTCTTTAGTCTGAGGAAGTCCCATTTGTTTATTTTTTCTTTTGTTTCCCTTTCCTAGTGAGACATGGTATTCAAAATATGTCAAAGAGTGTACTGCTTATGTTTTCTTCTAGGAGCTTTAAGGTTTCATGACTTACCTTCAAGTTTTTAATCCATTTTGAGTTAATTGTTGTGTACAGTGAAAGATACTGGTCTACTTTCATTCTTTTGCATGTGGCTGTCCAGTTTTCCTAACACCATTTATTGAAGAGAATTTCCTTTCTCCATTGCATGTTCTTACCTCCTTTGTCGAAGTTTAGGTGTCCATAGATGTGTGGTTTTATTTCTGGCCTTCAATTCTATTCCATTGATCTATGTGTCTGTTTTTGGACAAGTACCTTGCTGCTTTGATTACTATAGTTTTGTAGTATTTATTTTTTTTTGAGGAAGATTAGCCCTGAGCTAACATCTGCTGCCAATCCTCCTCTTTTTGCTGAGGAAGACTGGCCCTGAGCTAACTTTCATTCCCATCTTCCTCTACTTTATATGCGGGATGCCTGCCACAGCATGGCTTGACAAGCGGTGACATGTCCCAACCCAGGATGTGAACCGGTGAACCCTGAGCCGCCGAAACAGAACGTGTGAACTTAACCACTGCTCTGCTGGGCCAGCCCCTGTAGTATATTTTGAAGTCAGGGATTCTGATGCCTCCAGCTTTGTTCTTTTTTTTCAGGATTACTTTAAATATTCAGGGTCTTTTGTTGTCCCATATGAATTTTAGGATTGTTTGCTCTATTTCTCTGAAGAATGTCATTGGTATTCTGATTTGGGATTGTGCTGAATCTGTAGCTTGCTTTAGGTAGTATGGACATTTTAACTATGTTTATTCTTCCAGTCCATGTTCAAGGAATATCTTTCCATTTCTTTATGTCATCATCAATTTCTTTCAATAATATCTTATAGTTTTCATTGTGTAGGTCTTTCACCTCCTTGGTTAAATTTATTCTTAGATATTTTATTTTTTTGTTGTGATGGTAAATGGCGTTGTATTAATTTTAATTTTTATTTTTTGGTGAGGAAGATTGGCCCTGAGGTAACATCTAGTGCCAACCATCCTCCTTTTTCTTTTTAAACATTTTTTTTTTTGAAAATTGGCATTTGAACTAACATCTGTTTCCAACTTTCTTTTTTTCTTCTTCTTCTTCTCCCCAAAGCCTCCCAGTACATAGTTGTATATTCTAGTTGTGAATGCCTCTGGTTGTGCTATGTGGGATGCCACTTCAGCATGGATTGGTGAGTGGTGCCTTGTCTGCACCCAGGATCCACTGACGAAACCCTGGGCTGCCAAAGCAGAGTGTGTGAAATTAACCACTTGGCCACAGGGCTGGTCCCTCATCCTCTTTTTGCTTGAGGAAGATTGTCCCTGAGCTAACATCTGTGTCAATCTTCCTCTATTTTGTATGTGGGATACCACTACAGCATAGACTGATGAACAGTGCGTAGGTCCAGGCCTGGGATCCAAACCCTCAAACCTCAGGCTGCTGAAGTGGAGTGTGTGAACTTAACCACTATGCCACTGGGCCAGCCTCTGGGATTCTATTATTGAATTATTTTTCTATTAGTTCCTTATTAGAGTATAGAAATGCAACAGATTTTGTACCCTGCAACTTTGCTGTAGTTGTTTATTTCTAATAGTTTCCTGGCAGATTTTTTAGGATTTTCTACATATAAAATCATGTTGTCTGCAAATAGTGAGAGTTTCACTTCTTCCTTGCCATTGAATTCCTTTCATTTGTTTTTTTTGTCTAATTGGTCTGGCCAAAACCTCTAGTGCTATGTTGAATAAGAGTGGTGAGAGTGGGCACCCTTGTCTTGTTCCCATTATCAGAGGGATGTGTATTCTGCTGTGTTTGGATGGAGTGTTCTATATATAGCTATAAAGTCCATCTGGTCTAGTTTTTCACTTAGTTCCACTATTTCCTTGTTGACTTTCTGTCTGGATGATCTACCCATTGATGTAAGTGTTGTGTTAAGGTCACCTACTATTATTGTGTTGCTATCAATTTCTCCTTTTAGGTCGGTTAATAGCTGCTTTATACACTTTGTTGCTCCTGTTTTAGATGCTTATATATTTACAAGTGTTATGTCCTCTTGGTTGAGTGTCCTTTTTATCATTATATACTGTCCCTCTTTGTCTCTCATTGCCTTTTTCATCTTGAAGTCTACTTTGTCTGACATAAGTATGGAAACACCTGCTTTCTTTTGTTTGATCTTAGCTTAGAAAATCATCTTCCATCCATCACCTTGAGCCTGTGTTTGTCTTTAGAGCTGAGATGTGTTTCCTGGAGGCAGCATACTGTTGGGTCCTGTTTTTTAATCCATCCAGGCACTCTATATTTTTTGATTGGAGAATTCAATCCATTTACATGTAGAGTGATTATTAATATATGAGGACTTGCTACTGCCATTTTATCACTTGTTTTCTGATTTGTCTGTATTTCCCTTGTTTCTCATCCCAGGTATTTTGGACTGCCAATTCTGTTTGATGGCTCTTTATGATGATTTTCTCAGTTTTTTCTTTATTTACCACTTGTGTCTCTGTTCTGATTTTTTGTTTAGTGGTTACCATGAAGGTTGTATAAAAAATCTCATAGATGAGTTAGCCCATTTTCTGATAGCCTCTTATTCCCTTAGCCTAAGCCAGTTCCATCCATTTCTGCTTCTTTATCTAAGTTATTGCTGTCACAACTTATTCCACTTTGTGTTGTGAGTCTGTGGTTAAAATGAAGTGATTATATTTATTCTTGAAGTTTTACTTCCTTTTATCTTTAATGTTATAATTAAATGTTTGCTAATCTGTTCTGATAGAGAGTGACAATTTTCCATCAGTTTTTGTTTATCTGGTAAAGTTTTTATTTCTCCATCATACCTGAAGGATGTTTTCACTGGATGGACTATTCTTGACTGAAGGTTTTTGTCTTTCAGAATTTTCAATATGTCATTCCACTCTCCCCTAGCCTGTAAGATTTCTGCTGAGAAATCTGCTGAACGCTGATAGAGGTTCCCTTTTAGGTTATTTTTTCTGCCTTGCTGCTCTTAATATTTTTCTTTGTCATTAATTTTTGCCAATTTTTCTTTCCTTTTTTTTTTTGAGGAAGATTAGCCCTGAGCTAACTGCTGCCAATCCTCCTCTTTTTGCTGAGGAAGACTGGCCCTGAGTTAAAATCTGTGTCCATCTTCCTCTACTTTATATGTGGGATGCCTGCCACAGTATGGCTTGCCAAGTGGTGCCATGTCTGCACCTGGGATCTGCACCGGCGAAGCCCTGGCTGCAGAAGTGGAATGTGCCAACTTACCCACTGTGCCACTGGGCCGGCCCCTGCCTATTTTTCTAATGTATACTTTGGAGAAGGTCTTTCTACATCGATGTAATTAGGAATTTTAATAGCTTCTTTAACTTTTATTTCCAGTTCCTTTCCTAGGTTTGGGAAGTTCTCAGCTATTATTTCTTTAAACAAGCTCTCTTAATTTCTTAATTGAGACAGCAGCTGCCATCCCTGGCTGCTATGCATATCTGAGCCTGGACTAATCCCTGGGACCACGGTGGCACTGTGGGCTCCCCCACTGGATGGGAAAGTGATCACGTGGGAGCTCAAGGCTGCTGCAGCCTCCTCCCACAGTCCCACCGAGACTCACTCCTACCTTCAGGGCCACAGCGGTACAAAAGGCATTCACAGCAGCTGGGAAATCATTCGCCCAGGGGCGCAGATCAACCACCGCCTTTTCCTAGGTCACACCAGCCATTGTGCTTGGTGGGTAGGGCCCCCACACTGGGTCCAAGCCTGAGTGAATCCTTGGGACCACAGGAGCATAGTGGGCTCTCCCACCAGATGAAAAAGTGATCACATGGAGCCGCAGGGCTGCCGTCAGCTATTCCCACAGTCACACCAGAGTGTGCTCCCTCGGGGCCGCAGCAGTACGATGGACACTACAGCCAGTAGAGCAGTCGCACGTGTGCACAGGGCTTCCTAGGGGCCAGAGAATGCTCACCTATCTCCAATACCTCCCCAGGGGCAGTCCACCCGCCTTCAGAAGTATAGGTGCACATGTCTCTCAGGCTTCCTGTGCACTGTGTGGATATCCTCCATTGATCAATGGATGTCCATTTAGTTGTAGTTCAAAGGAGAGATAAAGGGAACAGCTCACTCCACCACGTGACTGACGTCACCTCTCCTCTTACTAGATTTTGATATAAGAGTATATTAGTCTTCTAGGGCTGCCAAAATAGAATACCACAGACTGGGTGGCTTAAACAACAGAAATTAATTTTCTCACAGTTCTGGAGGCTGGAAGTTCAAAATCAAGGTGTCAACAGGCATATCTATGGGCAGCTTCATCTAGAACATTGCTTGGACTTAGCCATCCCTGATCCTGCTTGTCTAATAAAGTTTTCATGACTGGATTCTAGACTTTAACTGATATCCTAGCAGATGTTCTCTTTTGTCCTTGTGAGACTGGGTTATAACATTCTCCTGGGTCCTCTTTTTGGCTTTCAGGCAGCTGCCTTCTCCCTGTGTCCTCAGTTGATCTTTCCTCCCTGTGTGCACTCTCCTGGTGCCCCTTCCACTTCTTGTAAGGACACTATTTCTATTGGGTTAAGGCCCCACCCTTATGAACTTATTTAAGCTGAATTCCTCCTTAAAGGACTTATTTCCAGATATAGTCACGTAGGGCATTAGGGTTTCAACCTATGAATTTGGAGGGGCTGAATTCAGTCCATAACAAAGAGTTATTATGGTCTCATCAAATTTATATTCTTCTATTCATTGAAATGGTTTATATGAAATTGATGTTTTTATTTCTGTAACTATATATTAAAATTCACATGTAAAACAACTGGGGGCTGTAATTGTGAAAAAATCTTTTGATAAATTAGATTTCTTTAACAAATATAAGGCTACTTATATTTTTTATTTCTTCTGTGTCAAATATAGAACGCTATGTTTTTCATAAAGTGTCCATTTTCTTTAATTTATCAACTTTATTGGTATAAATTTATTACTATATTTCCTTGTTGTCCTGTCAAATTTTAGGAGATCTAGAGTGATATCCCCTTTTGTATTCCTGAAATTGGTCATATATACATATATATGGTCTCGTTTTCTTGGGTAATCCTATTAAGGCTTTATTAAGCTTAATAATTGTTTCAAATGCAATCTCTTGGCTCTGTCCTTTTTAATCTACTGTTCTGTTATTTTGTTTTATTGATCTCTCTTCTCACCTTCCTCTTTCTGTTTTATTTCTTTTCATTTTCTTTTCTTTTTCCAGCTTCTTGTGGCAGAGATGGAGATAATTGATTTTAAAACTGCCTCTTTTTTGGGGGCATAAAAGGAGAAAGTGTTATAACAAAAAGGATAAAGATGTCCCAGAGTTAAATGACTCTGGTAAAATCTTTACATCAAAGGAACTCTTGGAGATATTTCATGACTTTTAAAGCGTGAAGTTAAAATGTAGAAAACTGATTCATACTAAGAAAAGAATATGACAATTTGCCAAGACGTCAAAAGATGCTCACTTCCTATTTTAAGTCATATGACAAGAACAAGGCAAGAGATTGAACAGTTGTTCAAACCATGTTTATACCTTTTTACAAATAAGAAAATATTGTTTTAAATCATAATGTACTAAATAAATATTAGTTTTATTTTTTTTATTTCCTGATATATTTATAACTAAAACTTAGAGAGTTTTAGTGTTTTGACAAAATATTTAAAGGTCACTGAACAATTGCAATTTTTCCCGTTGGTTTTTAAGATCACTTTGTACAGTTTTAGCTTGCGCCATCAGGACTGCCTTTGATTCTTTTTACAGCAAACCCCCACCACATCCTGTGCTATTGTTTTCATATGTTTTACTTCAATTATATTATATGCACCAGCGTGCATTGCTATTACGTTTTAAAATGTTTAACACTATTTTAAACAAAAAAATTGCAATAGCATTTTATATTTATCCACGTATTTACTGTTTAAGGTTCTCTTCATTTTCTTTCTTGAGATCTCAAATTTCACCTTGATCATTTCCCTTTAACCCTTAATCCTAAACATGTTTCTATATTTTTTGAAAATTTAATTAGTGCCTCAACTCTTATTAGTCAAAAATATATGTTTATTTCTACTTAAATTTTGAAGGACATTTCAACAGACCATAGATTTCTAAGTTCATTTTTTTGGTCACTTTAAAGATGCTATTTATTATCTTCTGGCCTCCCCTGTTTTTGATGAGGTGAGAATTATTATTCACAACATTTTTTCCCTTGAATAGAATATGAAATTGGGGGAAGAGGTTTCTTTAGAAGACTGTTTCTTTATTGTTTAGCAATCTAACTGTGTGCCTAAGTGAGGTCTCCATGTTTACCTTTCTTGGGCTGTAATGAGCCTCTTGGATGTGTGGGATTACATCCTTCATTAATTTGGAAAAAAGGGCTTAATGGCCATTATTTCTTCAAATATTTATTCCGATACATTCAACTATTTCCTGTATCCATTCTTCGTGGTCCTTTGTCCAACGCCTAAAAAATAGTTGCTTTGTATATTTTACCCATTTTTAAAAGTGTTTATGTAAGGTATGTCTGATACCAACTATTCCATCATGGCCAGAAATAATATTTTAATGGGTTTATTTTCCTACTCTTCTACCAGAGGAAAGAGTTCATCTGTCTTGTTTTTACCTATTTTTTGGGTTCCACTATGAGTGAACATATTAGTTGAAAAAGAGATTGTAAGCTATTAGTTAAAGATGTTGTTTCATGATCCTATCATCAGATGCTTCAAGGTATTATCAGCACAGGTATTGGAAAATATATCAAAATTCTCTAAATCCAAGTGCTGAAATTCACTTAGTACATACTAATAAACATATGATCTTTAAAATCCTATTATCATTTAAATTTCTGTCCCTTTCTTACTGTTTATGTAAGGACAATGAATTCAATGTCAATTTGTATTAATTTATTTATTCCTTATTTCTAATTTTTCATATAAAGGATATATTTTTAAATAAGCTTACTAGTTTACACTAAGTTAATTTTATTATATTCATTCATTAGTCATTCACAGCCAAATAAATTCCAATTAATTAATTCTCTTCCTATTGTATACCAGTTACTTCTAGCTCCATAAACTTTTTGTTATAGAACATGTATGATTTTAAATTAAAGCCCTCTTCATATGGATTTAGGCTACTTGTTTTGTTTATTTCCCTGCCTTAAGAAAAGCACCTTTAAATTTATTGTAAATTAAATTAAATATCATATAACCACATTATAATTTTTTGAATTGCAAATTTGATAAAATGTTACTAAAACTTAGGGAAATATAGTTACCAAGTTTGAGAAGATAATAATTAAAGCTTTATACATGTGTTTTAATAAAGTAAATGTACAAAATAGTATACTTTAAATTTCTCCATACTGCATTGTAAAATTTCCAATTGCCTTAAGAGTCACTAGCCCCTTTATTGTTAAAGTCTTGAAGCATTTCGAATTTTCCCATGCTAGTTCTGATTTATTAGTTCATTCTCAAGTTGCAGGTAACTTTATATTTGTTTTTCTGATTATAAAAGTGTTGCATTAGTGAAAACAAAGAAATACTAAATGGTCCAGAAATTTTGAGTGAGACAAGAAAGAGAAAAATACCATTTATCTGATGCATTTTATTTGTCTGTAGTATCCCTTTTTTTTTCTTTATTTTCTGCAAATTTTGATATCAGAGTCGTACTAACTTGGTAAGTACAAAAGCTGTCTTTTCTTTCCTCTTCTAAAACTGTTCAAAAAGCCCAAGAAAATATCTTCTCTTGAAGGTTTGAAAATACTCATGTACCTTTAAATGGTCTTTTTTGTTATCTTTTAAGCATATGTGTAGTAGTTGGAAAATATCTCCTAAATTTTTATTCCCAGAAGCCAACTCAAGCATGACTTATTTACACACAATAGGTGCTCAGTAACAAATTAATGTAATAAATTAGGAGTTTAATCAATAAATATCTCAGTAAAATTCATTAACTCATTATGCTTATCTTTAACTTAATGTAGAGCCAGAAACACATTATTAGCACTTTGTCTTATAATTAACTTCTTACTCATTTTTGTAAAATATATTCGCAATTCAGACTTTTCATCATTTTAACGCTAGTTTCCTTTTCTCTTCTCCTACTCACAGCTTTCTTGGAAACATTACTGAGGCTTTACAGTAAATAAATGTGGTAATATCTATTTTGGACTTTTTGAATGTAATCATCACAGCTGTGTTTTATTTCTGGGAGGGTTTCATTTTTCAGCTTATGAAATTGTAGGGAAGATGATGAGATAAGTAGAAAGCAAGTAAAAGCTCCAACTCGAGGATAGGAAACATTTTGCTCCTGCTCCCTAAAGATGATGATAAAGAAAATTTGTTCTACCCCTTATGGAATGGAATTTTCTATAGAAACAGTAACAAAGGTATTCAACAATAATCTTCCTGCACACTACTAACTTGAAATTATTGAAATTATTTCGATAACTATCCCTTAACCATGATGTTCAAGGATATGTGGATCCCTGTAGCTTTATAAATATACAGAACCTTTTTAACAACGTTGTGTATTTTGGAAAACAAACTATGACTTGTATGTAACTCTAAATTAATTAATTTAAGTCAAAGTGGTATGGGATATATAGATTGAATAGAGAGAATTTATGGATAATATTCTCCAGAAGGAAGAGTAAATTATATACTAGGAACTATATTTATAAAGATGTTCCCATATCTACCTTGTGCCTTTCACATCTAAGTTTATTTTTATTATGCGATCTCTAATTTTTTAACCATAAAATCTCCTTTCAAATTTTTGGAACACAATCATGTTTATTTATGTTTAATTTATCATTTATCAAACTAGTCATAAAAGTATTTTTGGTTCCATATGATCTTTTGGAAACTTGCCTCTCCATAATCAAGTTGTGGAGCATATGCTCCTTCCCCTTGAACGTGGGCCGACCTTTGTGATTATCCCAATAAGAAGAGTCTGATGGAAGTAAAGTTATATCACTTCCAAGGCTAGGTCATTAAAGTGAATAGAGTCCCCACCTGTCATTCACTCTCTTGGGATAATTGCCCTTGGGATACAGCCATTGTACTCCAAAGAAGTCCAGGTAATATGGTTTCAAACCAAACCCCAGGGCTTCAGCCCCATCTGAGATCCCAGCTAACAGCCAAGAGCAAATTGCCAGCCCTTTGAGTGAGCTATCTTAGAAGGGATCTTCTAATCCTCAGTCAAGTTGCCTCAGCTAACAATGTGTGGACTAGACAAGACTTTCCCCCACGTTGTGTCCAAATTGTAGACTTGTGAGCAAATAATTAATTATTGTTGTTTTAAGCCACTAAGCATTGAGGAGGTTTGTTTTTCAGCCACAAATAAGCAGAATAATTGAAACGAGAAATTCATACTTCTCAACTTTCAGCAAGATATGCAAATAAAGCCGTAGAAATAAATCCAAACGTTGTTTTGAATCCCACCATCAGTGCATTAAATCTCAGAGTTCTCTTCAGGAATTGCTCATCTTTCATCATTTCCTTGAACAGTCCACCATCTACCTGGTTGATGTGTAAAACGTGTGAGATATGTGAGACATTCTATATCAAGTTTGAAGTATCAAACTCTGTAAGGCAACAACGAAAATTTTGACGACTTAAAATTTGCAAAAGTGGGACTGACAAGGTTGAATTCTACCTGAGCCCTGTGCTCCTGTAAAACAGAGCTGTTCACTAAATCTGCCCCTCCCCAATCTTTTTTTCACTACAAAAATTTTTACTGCAAAGAATCACCCTCTCTGTATGACTTAGATAGGACACTCATGAATGACCCCCTTGTTTGCCTGTGACAAGGCCAGATACAGAGATACAGACCCTCCAAATACTCACTCTGCGTCTAATAAATGATTAACTGAACTGTTTGACTCCACCAAGTGACCTCGACAAAATTCTTGCAATGGAACATGAACAACCCTTACTCAAAGATGCCCTCCTGAGACTCTGCTGATAGAAAAAGATCCTCTCCCAACAGCTGTGAGATCACGCTGCTCCCACTCCTCCGCATCCAGTTCCTTATAGCTTGGTTTACTCCTCCTCGTAAGATACAAGCTTTTTTCTGTCTCACCTTTAATACTTCTGCAGATCTGCAGGCAAGCTGGAACTTGTCTCCCTATTGCAACAGCCCTTCTCCCCATATTTCAAAAAAAAAAAATGATCAATTCTATCTGATACCACATTCTATCTGATTCTATCTGATATGTACATCTGCAATAGATTGTGAGCTTCTTACAGGCAGGAAAGTTGATGTTTTTCTTCCTCTAACTAAATTGTGTGATCAATAATTTCAGATTGAACCATTCTTATGAGACTAAGGAAAAAAATAGGTAGAAAAGATAAACGTGGCAATTCTCCAGATTTTCTCTGCACCACTGATCTGGAAACATCTCGTCCGTGGTTAAAACTACTTTGTGCATTCAGAAGAGTAATTTTTCCTGGAAAAAAAACCCACAAACCATGAAAACAAAGTAACTTTGTTCTCTTGTGAGGAGCTAAACGTGATAATCAGAAAAAGAGAGTGAATGCCTTGAATAATTTCTGTGGTATTTGAAATCTGCCAGTGCATAATGAGCTCCTCTGAAAGAACACCTCATGAAGGACCAATATCCGCTGACCAGGGGGTTGAGGCTGTCTGATGTTGTTATATAACACGAGGCAGCTCAGCATAGGAGAAGTTGTGCTACCTGCTACCCGCTGCACACAAGACTTAAGCCCAGACCCTGGAACCACTACTTGCTAGATGTTTGAAGTTAGAAAAGTACTAAATTCCCTAACCGTTTTATGCAACTGTTAATTTATGTGATCAGAAATACGCATATTCATTTCAAATGAATTCAAACACACTTAATTCAATGTATACAGGGGCATGCTGGTAATGTTTAACTACCAGCTTTCTGAGGAATAAAAAAGAAAAAATTAAAAGCCCCACAAAACTCTGATTTTTAATGTTTGCCAATTTCTGTGATGTAAATACTCATAACATTGCCAATTTTAAACTATCAACTGGAGATCAGCCAGACCCAGCATGCCACTCACTATATATATATACATATATATGTGTGCGTGTATGTGCATGTATGTGTATGTGTACCAACACATATCTATATATTTACATCGACTCATAAATATTCAGTGTATGTATGCTATGTTCCTCATATATATTTATATATGTCTGTGTTTTATATATGCTGAAGAGCAATAAAACAAAAAAAGTTTGTTTAAAGTTGGATATACAGTCATACATTTTGAATAAAGGATTAGGCATAATGTTAACATGCAGAAACTCAAGGAACTAAGAGCCTTTAAGAAAACTTGGAAAACGACCAATAGGAAAAGTTTTGTAATTTCCATACTTCTATAATACTTAACCCATATACATTAATGCTGACAAATATATTTGAATGTTTTGGTATTTATACTTTTAAATACATGGATGCATTAGTTTCATCTCTTGCTGAACGTCTCATAGATTTTATATCCTATATAAATCCATTGTACGTTTTTCTATTATTTTGGTCTAGATTACCGTAGTAAATTTAACTACATATAATGGCACCATAATCAAACTGTGATAAAAAAGGGCTCTTTTGCATTTGCCATCCAGACGAATACATGCAGAGCTTACAAAAAGCTGGCAACAGGTTGTGGCCAATACAGCTTTACTGCATGTAATCAAGCCAGCATTGCCATTACTACAGCCAAGTGCTTTGGAAAATTGAACAGACATTTTTTTTTTTTTTTTTTGCGAAGAGGAAATCAATAAGTCTCTGGGAGAAATATGGTAATCTGTACTATAATAAAACATATTCATCCAGATGATTGATTTTAAATGGATTTACAAAGAATGAGTATAATTCCTTTGCACAAAATGAGTAGATGTATAAAGAATTAAGATGGCTCATGGAAAAGTTACACTTACCATTCAAAAATCAAAGAAAGACTTTCTTCTGTGCCCCCTCTTCAAATAAATTAGGAAAATCTGATTACATCTTTTTGTCTTCTTCAATCTAAGTACACTTTCAAAGGACTAAGAGTTGAAATCAATCTCCATCTAAAGAAAAAAATGTGGTCTGAAATGAAACAATTTCAATCAGAAAAGCATAGGGAGAAAGTAGGAGTAAACAGGAGAAGTTCTTCAGAGACTATCTTTTGGAAGAAATGATCATTGAACATAATGAATGGTGGGGAAAATATCCCCTTGCAAGTTTTCTTGGTCTGCATATTTATATTTTAAAGGAGTGGGATGATCAGGTCATGTGAGAGCCCTACTAATGTGTAGTTCATACTGCTTCATTGTATTTAATCTTCCTCTTTAAAGTGTTTATAAATTGATAAATAAAAGATTCTTTTAAAAATGTATCATCAAAAAGGAGAAAAATCCAAATAAAAAAGGAAAAAAGACACAAGTGTCTCTGCAAAGATTTTTTGTTTTTGTTTTTAATCTGATAATCTAAGAATGTCCCAGTATAAAACTGATCACATAAAATGGGGACATGCTACCTTATAGAGATAGTAATCCCTGAAAAATAGTTTTGGATCAGTAGGACTCAACCATTCCTGAGAAATTTCACTCTCTGCCTTCCCTCCAGCCCTCTACTTCTTTAACACTGGTTTCTACTGGAAAACCACCTCTTCTCTTTCATTCAGGTGGCAGCAGTTATGAGTTCTAAGCATATCTAGGAGTAGAGCCCTTAGTAAGCCATATCAGAATTGCCTGGACTGGTTAATAATCTTGTGCCCTCCTTGGAATTGCCTAGATGATCTACTTCAGTCTTTCTTGGGATTGGACTCTGGAATCTCTCATTTTAACAAATGCTTCAATGGTTTTACGCATACAGTCATGCATTGCATAATGACACTTTGGTCAACGATGGACTGCACATATAACAGTGGTCACATAAGATTAGTACCACGTAGGCTAGGTGTGTAGTAGGTTATATGTACCATTTAGGTTTGTGTAAATACACTCTGTGATATTCACACAACAACAAAATCACCTAATGATGCATTTCTCAAAAGATATTCCTGTCATTAAGCGATGGATGACTATACTAATTTTGAAAACCTCTGGTCTAGAGGAAGATTGAAGTTACCTGTCCTGTGCTTATTACTAATTTGTGGGAATGCCTCATTAACCTTCTTCCAAAAACCAGCTTTAAGGCTAGCAAAACCATTTAATTAATATAAAATATGGCATAGATGGAAGACTGTGTTTTCACCTCATTTTAACTTGGATGTAATTAATATTTAATTTTTTTCTCATTGAAATGCTTAATGAAAATTGGTCATTTGCTAGAATGTAGCATAAGAAAATTAGTGAACATCGTAAGTGTCAGAATTCTTAGTTTTTAATCTTGACTTGGGCACTAATTAGCTTTTTCACCTTGGGCAATTCACTTAAGTTTCCTCTTATTTAAAAATTAATTTTGATTATATGAATCATATATGAACATGTTATCCTCTTAAAAAAGGAGAAATCAAGTATTATACAGATCTTCCTCGACTAGCAATGAGGTTACGTCTCAATAAAGTTGAGTGTTAAAATATCACAAGTTGAAAGTATCATAAGTCAAAAATGCATTTAATATACCTACCAGACGTCATAGCTTAGCCTAGCCTACTTTAAACATGCTCAGAACACTTATATTAGTTTACAATTGGGTAAAATCACCTAACACAAAAAGCATTTGATAAACTGTTGAATATCTTGTGTAATTTATTGAACGTTGTACTGAAGGTGAAAAAGGATGGTTGCATGGGTACAGAATGGTTGTAAGTGCATTGGTTGTTTACCCTCATGATCACATGACTGACTGGGAGCTGCTTCCGCTGCTCAGCACCATGAGAGACTATCATACCACATATCTCTAGCCCAGGAAACGATCAAACTTCAAAATACGCTTTCTACTGAATTCTTATCGCTTTTGCACTACCCTGAAGTTGAAAAATCATAAGTGGAACAATCATAAGTTGAAGACAGTGTGTATATGACGCTAAATTTTTGTTTGACAACTACCTTCAGTTTCATTTTCTTCCAAGAATTAGCCACTG
Source organism: Equus caballus (assembly GCF_041296265.1). Taxonomy (NCBI): domain Eukaryota; kingdom Metazoa; phylum Chordata; class Mammalia; order Perissodactyla; family Equidae; genus Equus; species Equus caballus. Next base: position 98,147,368 of record NC_091686.1, read on the forward strand.
TAATTACTTTAGTTTACATCCATCCAGATAAATATAAGTGGATAGATAAATAGGTAGATAGATATTGATATAGATACAGATAAGATATATATGCATATATACAAATGCATAATAGCATTGTATGCTTCACTTTACAGAAACTGTGTTACTCTACTCTTTGTTTATAACCTGACTTTTCCATTAAAATTATATCTTCTAAATTTTTATATATTAGTCCTTTGAAAGCATACTTATTTTCCTTAACTGTTGTATAATATGCTGTAATGTGGATATCATATGTTATTCGTTCATTTTATGATTGATAGCATTTAGCACCATTATATTTTTGCTTTCTTTTGTTTTTACTTTGTGTTATTATTATTAACACAACTAATGTTTCATATAATGTTCTTTTATGAACTTCCTTGTTAACACATATAATGTTTCTCCAAAGTATATATCACAATACAGAATCACTGTGTCAAAGAGTATATACATTTTATTTTTTCCCAAGTTTATTGACATTATAATTGACACATAACAGTGTGTAAATTTAAGGTGTACAATGTGTTGATTTGATAAATTTGTATATTGCAAAATGATTACCACAGTAGCATTAGTTAACACCTTCATCACCTTATGTAATTACAATTACATGGTGAGAACATTTAAGATGTACTCTTTCAGCAAAATTCAAATATATAATACAGTACTGTTAACTATAATCACCATGCAGATTAAATGTCCAGAACTTATTCATCTTTAGTTGGAAGTCTCTACCCTTTGATCAACATCCTCCCACTTCCTCCATCCTTCAGGTCCCTGGCAACCATCATACTACTCTCTGTTTCTATGAGTTCAGCTTTTTTAGATCCCACGTATAATTGAGATCACATGGTATTTGTCCTTCTTTCTCTGACTTATTTCACCTAGTATAACAGCTTCAAAGTCCGTCCACGTTTTCCCAAATGGCAGGATTTCCTTCTTTCTCATGGCTGAATAATATTCCATTGTATACATCTATGCCATATCTTCTTTATTCAATCATCCATTGAGGGACACTTACATTGTTTCTGTATCTTGGCTATTGTGAATAATGCTGCAAATAACATGGGAATTCACATATCTTTTCAATATTCTGTTTTCATCTCTTTAAATGTATACCCAGAAGTGGGATTGTTGGGTCATATGGTAGTTCTATTGTTAATTTTTTTAGGAAACTCCATACTGTTTTCTATCTGGATGCACCAATTTACATTCCCACCAACAGTGCACAAGGGTTCTCTTTTCTCCACATCCTTGCCAACACTTGCTATTTCTTGTCTTCTTGATAATACCTGTTCTAACAGGTATAAGGTGATATCTCATTGTAATTTTGATTTGCATTTCCCTAATGATTAATTATGCTGAAGATTTCTTCATGTACTTGTTGGCCATTTGGATGTCTTCTTTAGAAAAATATTTAATCAGTTGCTTTGTCCATTTTTTATTCATATTTTATGTTTTTTTGTTATTCAGTTGTATGAGTTCTTTATATATTTTTTATATTAACCCCTTATCAAATACCTGGTTTGCAAATATTTTCCCACATTCTGTAGGTTGGCTTTTCACCTCATTGATAGTTTCTTTTGCTGGGTAGAAGCCTTTTAATTTCATGTGGTTTCACTTTCATTTATTTTTGCTTTTGTTGCTTGTGACTTTTGTCACATCCAAAAAACCATTGTCGAGACCAATGTTAAGGATTTTTTCCCTGTGTTTACTCCTAGATGTTTTATGGCTTCAGGTCTTGTGTTTAAGTCTTTAATCCATTTTGAGTTAAGTTTTTTGACTGACATAAGATAGGGGTCGAATGTCATTCTTCTGAATGTGATTATCCAGTTTTCCCAGCACCATTTATTGAAGAGAATATCTTTTCCCCATTGAAAATTGATTCCCTTGTCAAATATCAGTTGACAATATATGTGAGGGTTTATTTCTGGGCTACTTTGTTTCATTGCTCTATTTGCCTACTGTTTTTGCCAGTACCATACTGTTTTGATTACTACAGCTTTCTAGTATAGTTTGAAATCAGGAAGAGTGATGCCTCCAGCTTTGTTCTTCTATCTCATGATTGTTTTGGCTCTTGGGGGTCTTTTGTGACTTCATACAACTTTTAGGATTCTCTTTTCTGTTTCTGTGCAAAATGCCATTGGAATTTTGATAGAGATTGCATTGAATCTATAGTTGGCTTTAGGAAGTATGGAATAACAATAACAATATATTTTAACAATATTAATTCTTCCACTCCATGAACACAAGATATTTTTCCACTTATGTGTGTTTTCTCACTTTGTTTCATCAAAGTCTTATAGTTTTCAGTGTACAGATCTTTCACCTCCTAGGTTAAATTCACTTCTAAATATTTTATCATTTTGAAGCTATTGTGAATGAGATTGTTTTCATTTATTTTTCAGATTATTTCATTGTTAGTGTACAGAAATCCAACTGATTTCTGTATGTTGATTTGCATCCTGCGACTTTATTGAATTTATTAATTCTAACAATTTTTTGGTGGAGTCTTTAGGATTTTTTTATGTATAAGATCACATCATCTGCAAACAAAGACAATTTTACTTCTTCTTAAATAAAAAGAGTCCAATTTTCTTCCAACGTTACTTTAGTTAATTAAGCTCTTGGAATCTTAACTGTATGACTACATCACTCAAGCTTGCTCTTAACTGGATCACCCGCAAAAATTATTCCAAAGCAATCAAACAAGCTTTACTCAGAAATTTCACTGGTAGTTCTTGAACTTTTTGTGGGATTAATTTCCAGTTCACTGCCATATGTCTTACTCTGATAAATAGTGTCTTCTACTTCATACTTTCCATATTCAGTATTAAGCACTGTGTCATCAATTCAGTGGATCAACATGATATCTTTTGTAATTGAGAAATATTTTTAGTCCTTCTGGGCTAAAGTATAGCAGAGAGTTGGAAAGTTCACATATGTCTAAGACAACGTGTTTAAAGTATAAGCTGTCTCTGCCAGACAAAAGCAAAATTATTTAGAATATTTTCAGTCTAGCTAAATGTAGGGGGAAAAATCATTTTCCTCTTCACTATCTGCATTCCGATTGTCATAAACTGAAGTGACTGACTACAACAAAAAGACCAAATTTGGAATAATAGCAAGTTATTTTTTACTACATTTACTCTTCCATCTGCCATTTATTTGCATCGGACAAATTATAGAATTAAGGTGGATGTGATAGGAATCACATTCCCCTCATTATTCAAAATGGTCATTAACCCAACCATGTCATTATTTCTTTTCTCGCAAGCCTCGCTCATAATTCAGAGCCCCGTAAAAATGTGTGGGTTTTTTTTTGGTTGAGTTAAGTCATGTAATTCACCAGCAACAGAACTGAGGAGGTAAGAGCAAGAATCTGTCGCATTTTCTAACATATTTGGAGGTACATACCTGTATATGTCATCCGAAGAGGAAAAATGATTTGCCATTAAAAGGAGGAATGGAGGCTTTTGGCCATGAAGTAAACAATGTCAACTACCACTATCTCCTTTTCATGGCATTCTCTTTGCTTAAACATTTGTGAAATCTTGATTATTATATCTATTTATATAATTTAAAGCCCATGGTACATAACTGAGCATATTTGGATTTTGAAGATTACTAAGAAGAGAAAAGATGTACAGTTAAGGATTGTTCTCTGATCCATTTTTACTGAAAAGGAGAAGAAATGGATGGGCATCCAATCATTTAGAGAACAGAAAATCTTTTTGAAGAACCACTTCACATCAAATGTTGACCTATAGCTACTGAATATTTGACCTGGCTACAAGTAAAGGTAACAATAATGTGCTGTCACTTCAGACGCTGGACTCACAAAATTTGTTAACTCTAAAGCCAGCAGGAGAACAACCAATTTTTGCATTAGAGCACTCACCCACCTGCACCCACGGGTAGCAAGATGTTGTTTTCCTGGGTGAATAGTGGCTATCCTTCATGTGCATATTGGTCCTATGTTCTTCTAATCCATTTTACACATCTGCATTTTTATGCCAAATTAAGTAAAGTATGTTTAGTTATGCATTTCTGGAGAATAAAATTCTGTGTCAGCATTCAATTTTCTGCCTTACTTTGTGAGTTCAAACGCTGGAAGTTATTTCATTACAATATACTGAGAAGATTCTTGAGATCAAGGAACCTATATTAATTATGACTGATAGATAAAATTAAGTATATTGAAGAGCCTTAACATATATTTATAATAATAAAGATTTCCTTAAGTAATTAAACAAATGAATCTGATTTGAGGGAAAAGAACCCTTTATTTCCATGTAAAGATACATATTGAAGTTGTAAATAAAAATACATTTTTTTATTACATAAACAATATATTGTGGAAAAGCTATGAAACCGAGATAAAAATTAAATTAAAATAATTTAAAAATTAATTAAAAAGAAACCCCTGCAGTCATGAATAATAGTCTAAATGTTTAACATCCTATAGAGTACAGATCCTGTCAGTCATAACGGACACTGTGAATAACACCAAAGCAGTCTGATCTGGCTAGAGTTAGCTATGCCCAAAATATCATTCTCCAGGCATAGCTGCTTTTAAACTTTGAGTACAAATCTTATGAGACCAGTGGATCTTAGATTTTTTTGAGTCTTACACTGTTTTAGAATATGTTAAAGCTCTCAAATATGTTTCTTTTTTTACACAGAGAGATTCTAAAGGATATAAAACAATAAATAACTATTACAAAAAATTTAAACCTTTTTACTTTCATGTAAATAACATACAGGTATATAAATAACATAGGGATTTATTAATGTTTCTATTGCAATATTCCTTTGTATGGAAATATTTTACCAATCCCCCACTCTTGAAATTTTACTGTTTTCAAAAATTTTGCTCTGATTATCCTTGTTTTATGACCATCCTTGTATAGATATATTCACACGCTTGTATCCATGTTTTCATAGGGACATTTCATCACAGTAGATTTGCTTTGTCAAAGAGAATTTAGTTCTCCATTGTGAACTGTTAGTTGTGTCTACATCAAAGCACATGATGCTTTAGCGTCTTTTGTAGTATATTTCCAAATGCCCTTCAAGAAATGTTGTACTATTTTTCCCCCATCATTACAAAAATTGTCATTTCTCTAAATCCTTGCTGCATTAGTGATGTTATGGGCGACCTGCATAAACTCTCATCAGTGGATTGTCAGATGCACACATTACCCAGCTACTAAGAAGATTAGCTGCTAAAGGCTCATAACCACGACCTTTTCTGGAGAATTGATGCAGCGAGACAGGAGCAGCCTCACCCAGAAATTATATTTACCCTTTTTCCAGGACAATCAGGCCAATGAATGATCAAACTGGGTTATGATAAAAAAAAAAAAAAAATGAAAAAAAAGAAAGCTCTCTTGCTTTAAGGTGAGGCTAACTCTGTAGTGTAGTTTGTGTAGCAGAACTTCCCATGAAACCCGCTGAAGCTAGTCTCCAGCCAAACTTACTACCTTAGCTTTCTTCCCTCATCTCACTCTGCTTCCCTTAACCTCCTTTTAATGAGAAAATTTCCTCAACAAATCACTTCCGCCAAGAACTCCTGTCTTAAGTTCTGCATCTAGAGAACTTAACCTCAGACATCTGGGACCAGGACAGTCCTAGGACGCAGACTCTAGCAAGGGGATTCTGGAAGTCATCCACTCAGTGACCATAGGACAATGAAGACCCCATCATCGATGGTAGGTGGATTACCAATAGTTCTTGGAAAGTTGTAGCAGCGGGACTTCTAAGATTTCTACCTCTGGTGAATGGAGATGGGAAGCAGGGGGAAGAAATGTATAATCTGGTATATTTTTGTTAGCATTTGAGAGTTAAAGGGAAATAGTAATCAAAAAGACTATGAAATTGGGTGGCTGCTGTTAAGTAACATTGATGCATGAAGCAATCTGTTAATTAGGGAAGTGCGAGAGCCACTTAGGCAACACTTAAGGAGGAGCTTATCTACTACAACAGAAGTGAAGAGTTAAGTGTAAATGTGGTGGGCACGACTTCAAATAGGGCTGAATTCTCAGAGAAGAGCATCTCCTAAGCCGAAGTCAGAACCCTCATGGGGGTCATGATTGAAGTTTTTAAAAAAATTTGGTTTATCTCCGTTTAATAATTTTTCCACAGGTATTGTCATGTAATAAAAAGTTTATTTTTATTTACTGTTGCAATATATGTCTTTCATGGAAATGAGGAAGAGCTTTTTCCTCAAATCAGACTCATGTTTAATTATGTAATGAAATTACTGTTATTGTAAAACAAGGTCTTAATTCTACCAAGTATAATACAATCCTGCATACAACCAAAATTGTACTACTGCTTCTGTAGTAAATGAAATAAAGTCCATAAAAGATGTTTATATTTCTGCATCTCCTGTAACTTAAGTACTGTGATGCAAAATTATACTTAAATACTATATATAAAGTAATTGCATTTTTATTACATGATAAGGGAAAAAGAGAGGAAAGAAAATAATATTTGCTATCCACACACACGTGTGTGCAAACATATTCATAGTTAAATAAGGAGGAAATACTCATGACAATTACAGTCCTTGTTTCTGTAGTGGTCACATGGTCATAGCTAGCATTTAGAAGTACCTTTTTCCACTCCCCATTCTGTATTACCTTTGCCTTCAACAAGCAGCTTAGCTGGTCATGGTTTTCTTATCTGACAGAGTGAGCCAAACTTTCATTCCTGTAGTAGTCATGCCTAGATTGGTTTATTGTAGTTTTTCACTGATGTTAATATCAGTGCATGGTAATTCTAAGAGACATCTCAAGGAATCTTCTGTATTCTAGATATACTCTTCCTTATCTCCATTATGGAGTAGTAGCCCAATTTCTCCTGGGTCAATCACCGCAGCCAACACTGCAGTGTTCTTCTTTGCCTGTTGACTCAGAGACATGAGGGCTCCTAAGTGGCCAGGTGGCAGTCCTAACTTACAGTTCAATGGAATAACTGTTGTGTCTCCTTGTGTAAGTATTCTTCCCTCTGGAAGTAAGATACCTAAGCCAGCAGATCATAAGGTCAGGAGAAGAGGAAGCAAAAATTTTGCTGGTGGATCATTAGGGGTAATAGTGAATAGGGCCATTCCCATTTCCACCTCTTGATTCCTGCACCTGTGAATACTGGGCAATTGGAGAAACAGCATTATATATTAGACGCTTCTTCAGAACATCTACAGCCTTCTGGAGAACCTTGCTCCAGCCCTGAAATGCATTGCCACCTGGCTGGCACTATAACTGAGTCTTCAAAAAGCCATTCAATGGTTCTATCAAAATAGCTGCTTCAGGATAGTGGGTAAAATAAGGTCAGTGAATTCCATGAGCAAGGACCTACTGTTGCACTTCTTTCACTGTGAAGTTTTGGCAGAAGCATTATGTGTAGGGGAGGAAAATCCGTGTCCAGATAGTGACTATTCCAGTAAGAACAAAATGCTGCTCTCCTTTCCAGCATGGAAGCAATCCAGTGTAATCTATCTGCTATCAGGTAGCTGGCTGATGATCCCAGGAATGGTACCATATTGGAGCCTCATTGTTGGGCTCTGATGCTAGCAGATTGGGCATTCAGCAGTGGATATAGCTAGGTCAGCCTTGCTGAGTGAAAGTCCATGTTGCTAAGCCCATGCATAAGCTCTTTCTCTGCCATCATCACCACTTTGTTTATGAGCTAATTGAGCAATGACAGGCGTCACTTGGGAAAGAGGGTGACTAGCATCCACAGAACAGGTCATTTTATCTACTTAATTATTAAAATATGCCTCTACTGAGGTCACCTTTTTGTGAGCACTCATACAGGATACAAATTTATTCATGTTTTGTGTACATTCAAAGAGATTTATTCATATACTTCTTACCCAATCTTCGTTGTTACCAATTTGCAAAATATGTTGCTTCTAAGTCCCTGAGCCTTCAGTCAAACTCTTAGCCACAGCCCATTAACCAATATACAATCACAGGTCTATCTATTTCACCTTTCAAGCAAAGTCAATAATCAGAATCAGTCTTAGAATTTATGCCACTGGGAAGATTTTCCTTCACCACTGGCCTTCAAGGATGTTCCAGAGAGGAACTGTAATGCTGTACCTGTCCACTTTCAGGTGGTGTATACATACTGCACAGAACTTGTGTAAACTAGGCTTGAGTTTTATCTTCCTCTGTCAGCTGATCATAGAGAACTCCACTTGAGGCCATAGATGTAGGCTGAGAGAGAAAGCGGTGTAGAAGAAGTGGGAGCCATGAGCATTTGGGCTCCTCCTTCGTATAACTTACTTGTGCCTTCAGGGCCTGTTTGGGCCCAAACAAGAATGTATGATTTCCATTTGATGATGGACTGTTTCTGTGTATGCTCAACTTTATGGCTTGATGGGTCAGATAACACTCAGTTCATGATGAGAAACTTAAGTTGTGTGGTAGCTTGCTGGTCCACAGTTGAGTGTTCAGGCTCTACTAAGGCATAGTAGCAGGCCAAAAGCTGTTTCTCAAAAGGAGGGTGGTTATCAGTGGAGGATAGCAGGATTATGCCCGTGCTGTGATTCATGAATAGGTGCCTGCGAAAGGCCCCAAAGAGAATCTCTGTCTGCCACTGACACTTCAAACATCTTTGCATCTGCTGAATCACGTGGCTAAAGTGGCCAAGGAGCTTACACAGCAGACAGACCCTATTGCAGGGCCTTCTCTTGTTCATGACCCCACTCAAATTTAGCAGCACCTGTGAATGGGCTGGAGTAACACACCCAAATGAAGAATATGTTGCCTCTAAAATCCAAAGAGGCTCACTAGGTGTTACATCTCTTTTTTTATTGTTTAAGGGGTCAGATGCAGCAGGTTATCCTTTATCTTAGAAGGGAAATCTTGACATGACCCACACTATTTGACACCTAGACATATCACTGAGGTAGAAGGCTCCTGAATTTTCATCAGATTTATTTCCTACCTCTGGTGTGTAAACGTCTTACCAATAACTCTAGAGTAGTTACTGCTTCTTGCTCATTTGATCCAATCAAGATAATGTCATCAATGTAGTGGACCTATATGATTTCTTATGGAAGTGAAAGGTGATCAAGTTCCCTGCAAACTGATTCATGACATAGGGCTGAGGAGTAGATATACCCCTAAGGTAGGACAGTGAAGGTGTATTGTTGCCCTTGCCAGCTGAAAGCAAACTGCTTCTAGTGGATCTTATTGACAGGCATGGGAAAAAAGGCATTTGCAAGATCAAGAGCTATATACCAGCCATCAGTAGATGTGTTAACTCGCTCAATAAAAAAAACATTACAGTGCCTGCAATCGGAATCACCACTTGCTTAAGCTGGTGATAATTCATTGTCGTTCTCCAAAATCAGCCATCTTCTACACCTGCCAAATAGGCAAGTTCAATGGCGATGTGGTAGGAGTTACATTCCTACACCCTTCCAGTCCTTGATGGTGCACTAATCTTTGCGATCCCTTCAGGAATGTGGTATTGCATCTGGCTCACTATTTTCCTAGGTAGAAGTAGTTCTAATGGCTTCCACTTTGCCTTTTCTGCTGTAATCTCCCTCACTTCACAGGTCAGAGAACGAATGGGGGGATTTTATTAGCTGCTGAGTGTATTATTCCAGTTATGCTTTCTGGAACTGGAGAAATTACAATAGGATAGGTTCAGGAAATCTTTGGACCCACAGTGAGAGGGACTTGAGCAAAAACTCTGCACCTGACCTCCATAAGTCCTTATTCTGACTGTGGACACAGTGATATTTTGGGTCTCCTGGAATTGGTGTCAGTTCAAAGCCAGTATTCAGTAGTCCCTGAAAGTTCTGCTTATTTCCTTCACCTCAGTGAACAATTACTCTGGTAAAAGGTCATAGGTCCCTTTGGGGAAAGCTTGGAGAAAGATTAACAGTATAAAATTTCAGAAGTGTACCAAGGTCCTTCCTCGAGGGAACCTAGCCTTCCCTTCATTCAAGGGGTTTTGAATCTATAAATCAGCTCAAATCTAGGAATTGACTGAGAGCTCATGACTGATTTAAGTGCCAAAGTCAAAAGGTCCAAGAACGTATGGAGTTGAAAATCTAAGTCCCAATTTAAGCGCAGGAGAAGACTGAGGTCCCAGCTCAAACAGTGAAAAAGAGAACAAATTCTTCCTCCACATTTTTGTTCTATTCAGAACCTCAACAGATTGGATGATGCCTATACATGTTGAGAAGGGAAATCTGCTTTACTTAGTCTACCAATTTAAATGCTAACTTCATCTGGAATCATCCTCATAGACATACCTAGAAATAATGTTTTGCCAAATATCTTGGCACCACTTTTCCCGGCCAAGTTGACGCATAAAATTGACCATCACAGAATCCTCTGACAATGTTCTTGATGAAGCAGCCTAACTTAATCATGTACTTGAGAAAATTAAGAAATAAGAGGTTCTCGATTTCCTTTAGGAAAATTTAACTAAATGCTTAATTAAATTAAATGCCTAACTAAATGCTTAATTAATTCCACTTTAAAAAAGTGACAGATTTTTCTGCAATGTTTCATCATGCTTCTCTAGGGCTACATTAGTTAGCTTGCAAAATATTCATGATTTTTGATTCAATGCTTTATCCCTGAGCTTCTTAACTTTGGACTGTTTTACAAACCATCATCATCTTCAGTATGAAGAAAGCACAAAAAAAGAAAAAAATCTCAAATTACCTAAGATTGCTGTGCTTTTGAAGATGAGATAAATTAGAAAATCTTCTATAACTGATAGATATATATCTATGTCTTCCTTCTTCTCAGTCAAGAGTTATCTCTATTAATCACTGAATCTTATAACTGTATTTTTTAAATGCAACAAAACTTCACTGGAGAAGGGAGAATTAAACTGCATCAGGGGTAGATGCCACTTTGTTTAAATTCTGTTGAGAAAAGCTAGAGGTCACTGATGTCAACAGGCTAAGTCATTAATAAGGTTGCTTCCCCGGTGTTATATCTCATGTTGGTAGACTGTCAACCACAGTTTCCAAGAAGTTCATCTAAATAATAGTGCACCACTAGCGAGAATACAGTGAATTTTGCTAAGCATTTTTATATGGTATGTATATAAGTGTTCATTTATTATATACCAATATTCATCAGAATAGTACATTCACTAGTCTTTCAAAAACATAAAAAGGACATGATTATCTAATTAAATGCCCTTGGATTTGTGTGTTTAAATTTCTCTTTAAGACTAGTGGACTGAATTTTCATTTGTATAGTACTCCTTAATTGTTTTGATTATGATTTAAAAATTGTTGAATACATAAAACTCTATATCCAATTTAGAGAGATCTGATATGTGATATAAAATGTTTAATGATTATCACATGCCTTTTTAATTTCTAGATATAGGAAGTGTTTAAAACATAAAATTCTTAGTACCAATTAAATCAGATAATTTTGTATGGAAATTTCCCCATTTCATTTTTTTTTCTCATTTTCTACTTCCTTTTAGGTAAGATTTAGTTGAATATTAATTTCAGTAGCTTTTATTTAGACAACAATTATATTGGAAGATAATTTTCAAAGTATACATGTTCCTAGAGACAATAAACATATTTACTGTATTGGAACCAAGATTTGTACCTCCCCAGATTTGCTCAGTTCAGCCAGCTCCCTGTGCCTCAGACACTTTCTGGCTTCCTGGAATGGCGGGGATGACCCTAGTGACGGATCATACTCTAACAACAACTATTTCCTCTTCACAAGATCCAGGCCACCTTCTGTACAGATTTAAGATGTTCTACTCTCATAAAGACTTGTGAAAAAGACTGATAACCCTGCACAATGGCAATATGGTACTGCTGGAACTATTGCTTCCCACTGGTGACCAGAGAAACAGGTAACACAATCTAGAAATATGGGAGAGTAATTGCTTCATTGGGTAGTCTTTGACCAATAAAAGACACAAGTCAAGCAAGCGTCATCAGATAAATTGTTCATCTTTCTTGTCGCCAAGGATGGTCCCAAGATGGATTAGTGTACTATTGACATTTCTAAAGACATCCCAGATGACACAGCCCCCAACTGTATTTGTTGCAAACCTGCAATGGGCTCTGTAACTCTCTTGTATTTGGTCTCCTTATCTACATGCCTCACTTCCTTTATGCTTTGACTGTTGGCTCCCAGCAATTGGACTTTTATTAAAGTGTTAGCTTACAAGATTTTGCCTTAGACTCTGTTCTCTAGGAACTTGGTGTAAGACATCCCTCTATTGGGAAATGCTATTGCACTCCTTCATCTCCCAACAAAGAAGCACTGCTTTATAAATTTGTATTGAACACATTGATTTCACTAAAAATAATAATTTAATAATATATTTATGTGACCTTAAAAATGAGGATTTTTTCTAATTCCATAATAACCAGAAAGCAAGAGCTTAAAATTACAGTATATTTAATGTGTTCCTATTCAAATCACATATACAATAATGATGATATAAATAGCAATGCTTTAGACACTCTCATAGGTCTCTATGACTTTGTGAGAACTGAAGGAATGTGCATCTACGTGAGGAAAGATAAAACTATCTTATGTGAAGTAATTATTGAATAATTAAACATTAAATTTTGATAAATTTGTTATAAGTATTGTGGGGATTAAGATAAAATAGTGATCACTTAGCACGTTGAAAGTGACTTTAAAGGGAGCAGAATGGTTCGAATTTTTCTGAATTAAAAGTTGCAAGGGAACCAGAATAAGACTAGTTGAATGCCTTCACTTCTAATGAAAAGAGGCATGGCCAAGGAAGAATGGATTAAAATTAATAGGAAACAAGAGCTTACATGCAAGAGTCACTTAAGTATGTGAAACAACTGTAATCACTTAATTAAAATAGACAGTGAAAATTTAAATTCTAATGAAGTAGTTTAGGTAAGCTAATGTCTTCAAACCATCGTTTAATGGGATGTATAATTCATCGATTCTGAAACATTTCAAATTGATTTATACTTAGTTCTGACATCAATTATCACAATAGCCTTAGATCCTCTGTTCCTTACTCAAAACATCTAACTAATTAGTCTAATGCAATAAAAATACATGATTATTTTTCATTAATAATAATTATAGGACCATTATTTGAGTTTCTATTATAGACTTTTATTTTAACTAATAATTCAAAAAACGAACTTCTTACTTAGTTTAAAAATACACATATAAGATACTATTATTCTTATCAAACGAAGAAATTGAAGATGAGAAAAGTAAACTGCTACATAAATATAAAAAGGACACGTTTAGCTTCTATTTTCAGATTTATTAATTTCAAAGTTCAAGAATTTCATCAATATTCTACACTGGTCAGAGATTCAAATTATGCCTAACTATACCATTCCTAAACATAATAAAAATTAATGTTCCTAAATGAAATAAAACAAGTATCTTTAAGCAGTATAGGAAACTGACAATGCTAAAACAAATTTCAAATTTTTAGTATGTATTATAGGGGGAGGCAAAGACCACCACAAACAACTTGGAAATAAGAATGCCTAATTGAGTCAAACTTTAACATCAATAAATTATGGGTTATAGCAGATTTATGCAACACTACTCAATAGAGACAAAAATGGGAGGTCTTTTCTAAGAGGTTTTCCAAAAATAGGAGATACAGTCTACACAGGTAATTAAATTGGTTCCCTTAATCCCATTGTAAAGTTATATGTGTCCCTGAGATACACATTGTTGTAGGCAGTTGGGTGCTACTGGGTCTCAGTCTCTTTTGACGATGGCTCAACATATGCAAATCAATAAATGTGATATGCCACATTCACAGAATGAAGGATAAAAAATCATATAATCATCTTAATAGAAGCAGAAAAAACTTTTTACCAAGCACAGGATCCTTTCATGATAAAAAATTCTGATAACTTAAGTATGGAAGGAATGTAGCTCAAGATAATAAAGACCCTGTAAGTCGAGCCCACAGCTGACATTATACTCAATGGTGAAAAGTTAAAAGCTTTTCCGCTAAGATCAGGAACAAGACAAGGATGTCCATTCTCATCATTTCTATTGAACATAGTACCTGAAGTCCTAGCCAGAGCTAGGAAAGAAAAAGAAATACAAGACTTACAACAGAATGGAAGAAATAAAATTATCTGTGTGTGCAGATGACATGATCTTATATATAGAAAGCACTAAAGACTGTCAAAAAACTTCTAGAAGTAGTCAACAAATTCTGTCAAGTTTCTAGATATAAAATCAACACACAAAAATTAGTTGTGTCTTTTTTCTTATTGAGATACACTGGCATACAATGTTACTAGTTTCAGATGTACAACATAATGATTTGATATTTGTACATATTTGTGAAATGATCACCACAATAAGTCTAGTCAACATCCACCACTATACATAGTTGCAAAGTTTTTTTTCTTGTGATAAGAACTTTTAAGATCTATTCTCGTAGCAATTTTCAAATACACAATACCTATCATTAACTATAGTCACCATGCTGTACATTACATCCCAGGTCTTATTTTATAACTAGAAGTTTCTATCTTTTGACCATTTTTACCAAATTTTCCCCACCTCACACCCCCTGGCTCTCACAACCGCCAATCTCTTCTCTGTATCTATGAGTTTGGGTTTTTTGTTTATTGGTTGTTGGGTTTTTTTTAGATTTCACATATAAGTTATATCATACAGTATTTGTCTTTGTCTGATTTATTCCACTTAGCATAACGCCCTCAGGGTCCATCCAAGTTTTTGCAAATGGTAAGATTTCATTCTTTTTTATGGTTGAATATTCATATACATATATATATATATATATATGTATATATATATATATCACATTTTTAGTCAGCCATGGACACAGGTTGCTTCTACGTCTTAGCTATTGTGAGTAATGCTGCAATGAACATAGGGGTGAGATGTCTTTTTGAGGTAGTGTTTTCATTTCCTTCAGTTAAATACCCAGAAGTGGAACTACTGGATCATGTGATAGTTCAATTTTTACTCTTTTGTAGAACCTCTGAACTGTTTTCTATAGTGACTGTATCAGTTTACATTCCCAAGAAGAGTGCACAGCAGTTTTCTTTTCTCCACATTCTCACCAACACTAGTTTTTTCTTGTCTTTTTGATAATAGCCATTCTAACAAGTGTAAGATAATGTCTCATTGTGGTCTCGATTTGCATTTCCCTGGTGATTAGTGATGTAGAGGACCTTTTCATGGACTTATTGGTCATCCGTATATCTTGTTTGGAAAACTGTCTCTTCAGATTCTCTGCCCATTTTTTAATTGGATTGTTTGGGCCTTTTTGCTATTGAGTTGTATGAGTTCTTTATATATTTTGGATGTTAACCCCTTATCAGATATATGGCTTGCATATCTTTTTTCCCATTTTGTGGGTAGCCTTTTCATTTTGTTGATGGTCTCCTTTGCTATGCAGAAGTTTTTTTTAGTTTGATGTAAACCCACTTGTTTATTTTTGCTTTCGCTGACTCTGCATTTGGTGTCAAATCCAACCAATCATCACTAAGACTGATGTCAAGGAATTTACCACCTATGTTTCTTCTAGGAGTTTTGTGCTTTCGGGTCTTGCATTCAAATCTCTAATCTATTTTTCGCTGATTTTTGCATATCGTGTAAGATGGTGGTCCAGTTTTATTCTTTCACATGTGGCTCTCCAGTTTTCCCAATGCCATTTATTGCAGAGACTATCAACACATGATCTGATTATTACAAGGCATTTCTACCAAGTTTCCATGCTTCCTCTCTTGTCCTATAACAAATGCTCCGAGAGGTTACGGATGAGAAAAGAGAAATAACCATTAGATTTGGCAACGTAGAAGTGGATGATATTCCTGCAAAAGTTGTTTCAGTGGAATTGACTGGTCAATGCAGAAAATTTCAGGGAGGTTGGTAGTGGAAAATGCTGTTTTTTTTTTTTTCCCTAAATAAACAACTGTGTGTTTAAGTGCTTTTCTGAGAATGATAAGGAATATGGAAAGAAGTAAAGCTGAAATGTTTATTGCCTTCTCGCTTCAAGGTCCACCTTGGTTGCTGAATCTACGCACCCAACGCCAAAAGTACTCTTATGTAGCCATTTCTGAACGCCTATCATTTCTATTATGATAACGATTTCTACTCTACTCTTTGTGCCTTCAGACTCAGAGGGGGTAAGTGATCCAGCTACTACTAGCCGTGGCACACTTCAGTATCATTTGCTGGCTTCCTGAAACCTAAACTCTCTTTAAATTACCCATTAAAAACATGCCATCTGTCTCCCAGGACCTTGCCTGATTTAAGACAATTAAAACAAAAATGATAGCCTTAGTGGATTAGTTTCAGCATGGCCAGAAGAATGATAAACTCAGGAGCAAATGAATTTGGTAACAATTCAAGTAATATTAAGTATAAAGAAGAGAATAAAACATAACAAAATGGCTAAGCAGTAACTGAATTGGGTGGGACTTGCTCTAGATGAGGTTGTCAAGGAAGGTCTTTCAGAGTGGCATACAGGAAAAATGCTACCTTCTGAAGAGGAATCTGGGCCAAAAGTATTCCAAACAAGGAAAATGGAAAATGATTCCTGAGTAATTAATGATCTGGAAATTTAACAGGACGAGTAGAAAGATCAGAGAAGCAGAAGCTGAGTGAGGGAGAAAGTAGAAGAAGATAAGTTCCGAGGCTTAAACAGAAAGATATCAGGCAGGCTCATGTTGACCATAACAAAGAGTTTAGAATTCTAAGAGCGATGGGAAACTATTATAGGTATTTAATTAAGGAAGGACATGCTCTCAGCATTTTAGACAGATAGCTGGTTGCTATTTGGAGAATGGATTAAGAGAGGGAAAGACTGGAAGTATAAAGATTAGCTAGGATGCTACTTCTGTAGTACAAGTGAGAGATGATGGTAGAAATAGAATGACAGTGGTGGAGTAAAAATTTTAAAATTTGTTTTGAAATTAGAGCCGCAAGCCTTTCTAATAACATGTACGGGGATAAGAAATAAAGTCTCGATCACCTGGACGTGTGATGGTGCCATTTCCAGAATAGGAAAGATTAGGGAAAAAAATTAATTTGATGAGAGTAAAATAATTAGGAGTTATGCCTTGGTGATGTTAATTTTTATAAAATAAAATGTTATAGAAATACTTTTATAAAATAAAATAGGTAGAATTAAAGTAAAATGATTAGAATAGGTAGAAGGAATCGATGTGTTTTTGCTATATCTGAAAGAAATTCTTGGCATGGGAAGTGGAAGAAATTCCAGAAGAAATCTATTTAGAGCTTTTAAATGGACTAAAGTTAAGACTAAAAAAAATACCAGTATGTTACAATTGAGTCAAATTCTGCATCCCTCCAGCAATTCTGGCAACCATACTATGCATGTTGCTTATCCTGGTACATTATCCTGGTTTAAGGAGGCCCCAGAAAGCAGCCTCTAGTAAGAACCACTACAGCTTCCTTCTACTGAGGGGAATGTGTAAGACAAAAAGCATAGCTAATGGGTAGCTGCCGCAGCAAACAAAGAAAAGGAATTTTCAAGTTCAGAGTGAAATTCTCTGAGGGGAATGCCTCTTTCTCTAGCCTCCTTCCAGTAAGCCCTCAGACTTCCAATTTGCTGAACTACAGAATAGAATTATGGTAAACTTTCTGTTCAGTTTTTTTTTGGGCCTCAAAGATTCAGACTCCCATTACTAAACCTGATCCCTCATTTTGCCTGTTTTCGTTTAGAATCCTTTCCCTCCTGATGCCAAAAGTGTCCTCGGTGTTTTCAATACTGTTCTCTGCTACTTAGCTTTCAGACAACTCTATTCTCACCTGCAACTTTGGACTGAATCTACCCGATAGAGACCAGTGCAGTCCACTGCTACATCCAGCCTCAGAACAAGCTTATTTGCGGGGAAGGGTAGGTTACAATACAGCTGCCAGCTCTAACCTTCTATGATCCTGTGAGCTGAGCTGCTGCCTCTAGCATGCTGTATATGACAACTGAGCTTTTTGCTATTGCTTTTTACTCCTACCAATGAAATTCACTGTACCTTTCTGGGGAAGAAAAAGTTTATTTTAAAATCTACACACTAAGACTCTCTGTTCTCCATGGAGAGGTACAATTTTATCCTCAATTGAAATAAAACTTTATATGTATAAGAATTTTGACTTTGGTGATGAATTCCAGGCAGTGACAAAACTCAATATTTGTTTTGCTCTGGAGTCAGAAATTATTCTCAACAAAGCAACTTTCACATTTCAACATGAGAATCAGAAGAATGTTTGCACTATGCAACCTCTAATGCCAGGATACTTTTTTTCTTTTTCACATGGAATATAAAAAATAGTCTGAAAAGACTGATCTCCACAACCACACATACACTGAATATGTGAACATAGACACAACCCCAAAGGTCGTTACTCAGTTATAGCTTAGCATTTTATCAACATTAGGACCCATGTCTAAGTTCCTGACTTGTATGCTTCCATTTGCCAGCATTAATATATTGCACTGCTCTTGTTAATACTCCAAAGAGATGTGGAAAATAGGAAGGTAGGTTTCAGGGGGAAAAAAGGAAAAAGGAAGCAAATATAGAGTGCAAATAAGTGGGAGACATTGTAAGAATGAAATAAGACAAGCAAAGTTAAAGTAAAAAAGACTGAGGGCTCCATGACTCCTCTGGGAAAAATGAATATATTCTCTTTCACTGAATTGAATTCAATGACTTTTTTATACTGTGTGTTGTCTTTCTCTCCCAATTCTCACACAGAATATTTCAGGGTGACAAATTGCTCCTTTGAGTACCATTTTCAATAGGTGTATGACTTTCAGACATAGGCAAGGTTGACTCGAGGAAATATTGTGATGTAAGAGAAACCTGTTAGAGAGAAATTCTTGCCTTTCCTTTCTAAGCTCTTCCCCAGCATCTCACAACCCCCACAGCCATTCTCCAGCCTCCACCTCACTACACAAGTCACTGAATACCCTCAAGCAGGGATGCACAGGGAACCCCTAAAATTAAATACAAAATGTGAAAGCACATGTATGACAGCTGTGGAAATGTGCTCCTGAGATCCACTGTGGGCATGTGACTTTACCAGAGGCTCCAGGGCTGCACCTTTGGATCCACCACTGCATTTCCACAGAGGTTATGTTTCCTCCAGACATCTCTGAGCCAATGACTGGGCACAACATGGATACTTAAACAGACTCTTTAAAGGGAGATATAGGAGTTTTCCACCAGAAGACTGTGGTTCAAGGACTCCGTTTTAGTTTGTTGGAACCATACTGCATCTAAGAATCTTCCTCCTCAATCCTCCTTTCCTTCTCCACGTGTCAGACCAGTGTTATGGTATATGGTTTATGGTGTCTACCCTCTTCTTCTCCGGTTCCCTCCTACAGTAAATGTCTTAAATATCTCATTCTGTCTTCGTATTTACCCCTTGGTGGTCCTAAACTAATGCAAATAGTACTGAGATATTTCAGAAAACAGATGGCAAAATGATGATTTAGGCATTTTAAATAATTGAGGAGCTAACAAGACTTAACAAAATAGCAATACTAGTCGGTGACTAAGTTGAATTAATTCACTGAGGAGGAATAATGAGAAACTGATGATGGTTGACAAGCAGTTAAAGGCTGACCGTTAAAAGCCAAAAGTTCTTTTTGGGTAAGAGCAACTTCTGAGTATCAGATTAAAAATCTGACAGAATCACAGATATCTAGAAGTATTTTAATGTTCATCCAAAGCAGATCTGCTATGTTAAAGTCAGGGCCCTGGTTGGGAAAACCTGGGGCCCCAATACATGAGATGGGAATATCTGCATGGAATCCCTGAGGATATTGCAGATGCCCTTGAATGCTCAGAGCTTGCAGAAGTACCCCATCATTCCCTCATAAGCCTTATCAGTACACTGTGCTGAAGAGGCCTCTCTACCACTAGGAAACGGTTGCCTCCCTCAGAAGCTGCACCCGCCAACACTAGAGTGAATTTCAGCATAACCTGGCTCAGGACATGCTGAGCCTGAACGGGAGGAAAGAGATTATAAACAAACAGAGATGGAGGAATTAGTTAAAAAGTAATGGCAGGGGCCAAGGCAGTTATCCTGGGACTGGATTTTTACTGTTTCATCAAGGGGACCAGAATGTAAAACTAGGTAAATAAGAGTTAGTTGGGGCTGGCCCCATGCCGAGTGATTAAGTCCATGTTCTCTGCGTCGGAGGCCCAGGTTTGCTGTTCAGATTCTGGGCAAGGACCTACATACCACTCATCAACCCATACTTTGGCAGCATCCCACATAGAAGAACTAGAATGACCTACAACTAGGATATACAACTATGTACTGGGGCTTTGGGGAGAAGAAAATAAAAAGAGGAAGGTTGAAAGCACATGTTAGCTCAGGGCCAATCAAAAAAAAAAAAAAGTGAATGTCAGTAGATACTCTCATGGATTAGTTTTTTTAAAAAGAAAAGAGTTAGTTGATTTGGAAGTACTTTATCAAAACAGGAACTCCAGACTCGGGCACAAACTCACTACCAAGTAGCACCTAGAGGCTGGATGCAGTAGTGTTATCCAAGGTGTTCTGGCAGACAAATGAAGTAGGAATAAAGAGGCCAAAAGAAATGGTCATGCTGAAATGGTACATAATGTAATGCCAGAGGAGTCATCAGATGATTATGTTTTACAGGATAAGCACTTCACTAGGGTCATCAGCAACGTACTTAAAGAAGGGCACCAGTGTCACTAAGAATTTCACTGGTGACTGCCAACTGCAGGTCAGGTATGATGGAAAGAAACACAGTTACAAAACAGAGCTCATTCACATCCACTGTGAGTGATAGGTCTTGAATTAACAAAGGCCAGGTGACAATATTTAATCTCCAGAAGACTGGAGGCTATAATTACTGAAACAACTAGTCAGATTGGAGGAAAAATGAAAAGACATAACTCATGAGGGGTTGTGGAGATGTTAATAAAGTATGCCATGCCTAGAGACAAAATGGATTGGTAGTTGACAAGGGAGCTACTTAACATACACAATCAAATAAAGTTGAGAATGGAGGAGGAGGAGGCTGAATCAGTTGCCCCAGTAAAAACCCACAACCCTTTGCTCAGTACTTGGACCTGAGCTATTTTTCAGATCTGGAATCCAAACATTGAAGCAGTGGTTGGATCTCTTGAGAAAAGGAGCCTACAGTACCATAACGATTATATAAAGAAAGAGGTTCCATCCATCTGCTCCAGTAAAATTGACCATCAAGGCGAGAAATTCCCAGACTTTTCAAGGAGTATCCATACAGGGCCAGAGCTGACATTGAAAACCTGAGACTCACAGTGTCTGCATGCCTGCTATTAGAATGGGAACTAGTGGGGCCAGATTAGTAAATGGATTTCTAGCTAAAGTCTGGTTTGAAGAGGAATCTCTGGTCTTTCAGGCCCACCCAAAGTTTATAATGGAATTGATATACTGAGAAATTGTAGTAAACTGAGCATTGGCTCTTTGGAATGTGGAATGAGCTACCACAGTGGGGAAGACCAAATAGAAACCTCTGAAATGTGCTGCATCCCTCTAGCCAAGATCATAAATAAAAAACCACATTTCATTCAATGGATAATGGCATTGACTAGTGTCACCATTAAAATCCTCATAATTGCAGAGTTGATTCTATCTGTCATATTTTGATTTATTCTACCAGTCTGACACCTCAAAAACTCAGATGACTCCTGGAGAAAAAGTGTGGACTACCATAAGCTTAACCGTACAGGAGCCATAATTGCAACTATTGTACTAGACGCTTTACTTGTTATGCAGCAGTTTATTCAGGAATACTTTCTTCTCCATTCCAATTACAAAAGAGGATCAGAAATAGTTTATATTCATAGGGGAATGGATGAGAACATTCATTTGCGGTTTTGCTTCAAGTCGTGTTAACTCCAGTAATGTGTGTCATAATATAGACTAAAGAGATCAGAACCACTTGAACACACCACAGAACACCACACTGATCTTGCGCCATCTGATCCTCTCTTGGTGAATGTGTCTCAAGGGTTCTGAATTAGAACTAAGGCAATAGTAATGTATTTTTTGTTGTTTATTTTTCCAAGATTGAAAAAAAATTACCAAAATATTCCATTATTCAAAAATAGTCTGGGATTGCTGGTCTAAATAAGGTGTTCTTCAAAGATTTTACTCATGACTCAACTCTTCAGTTTAAAAATAAATAACTAAATAAGTAAGAAAGAAATCAGAAAAAAACAGATTGGTGACAAAATGGCAAGTTATAGTGAACATGTTGTTAGCATTTATATCATCAGTGCTTTAAATATATCACTATATCATGATGTTTACTAAATTGAATATATCTCATTAATTTTCCTAATTTTACTATGATAGCCTGATGCAATTTACACAATTACGTCAAATTTATAGGAAGCATATTACATATTAAGTCAAATTTATAGGGAGAATATAGGGAGTTGTTGGTTTTCAAACTAGCCTCATATACAGAGGGCTAAGAGAGACCAAAGAAAAAGATAGACCACTCTAGATTGGTAGGGGGCAGGTTTAATAAGCAAGGGAACTTACTTATGAGGTTTGCCTTGTGCAGCCACAAGACAAGTAGATCTCTGCACCCGCCCACCAGAATCTTAAAAGTTTATATAGAGGCCTTAACTGGGTTCAGTAACATATACAATCCAGATAGTCTCAACAACACCTTACTCTCTTCAGGCTGTGTCCTTGAAGCAGCTCCTAGTGTGGGAATGGTGGGCAGAATATATACTCCAAGGACAGGGGAAGGGGTAAAGAGCCTCTAATTGCCGGGGTCCAGCTCAAGGATCAATTAGCAGTCACATCCTCTTGATGACCTCCTCGAACAAGAGTGTCATTGGTCAGGGAAATTGGAGAGTCTGCATTACATGTGTATTGATTGATCAACTGATCTCTCTCTCTCTATATATATACATATATATATATATATGCTTTTATGAATACAAATATAAAGAAGTCTTATTTAAAAAATAATGTAAAGATATTTTGATGTTTTTGGAAAAGCATGGGCCCAAAGTTCCATAATGTAAATATATACCTACAATTAAAATATTTGGTAAAAATGACTAATATTTACTGAGGGTTTTTCATGTTATAAGCATTATTCTCAGTACTGTATACATATTGATGCAGTTACCTTCAAAAAAATCTTATTGGGTAAATACTATTATTGTATTAATCAGAGTCCTGGCATGAAAAAGATACCACACTCAAGGTAAATAATTTGTAGAATACATATTAAAAGTTAGGGAATAGGATGATTGAAAAAGTCACGGTTGTAGTAAAACCATAAGGGATGGTGCTGTATCCTGGAGATTCATGACTGTGGGTTACAAATTTGGGAAATGTCTGGAAGCTAAAACTAATAAGGTGTTAGTGGTGTCTTAGGTGTTGAAGATATGTAAAAAGAAATGGTTTCCAACTGTTTGGCTTATGAATTGGAGAATTAGACATCGCGTTTACTTGAGGTAACTAGAGCCAGACAATAATCAGATAGAAGAAAATTTTGATTTGAGGCAAGAGAGAGCAGAGATATTAATACCCAGTCACATATAATATTTGGGACTCATAGAAGTCCAGGTCAGAGATATAATTTTGGGAGCAAATAAGCATTTAAAAAATGTAGTAAAATATAAAATAAGGTTTGAGCATATACCCCATGCTATCCTAAGCAGAACAGGAAATGATAGTACTAAGATTTTTGAAAAGATATTTCAATTAATCATTGAAGTTGACTTTAAAAATATTATACAAAATAATCTAAATTCTTATTAGAGATTATAGTCTTCAAACCTGTGAACTGAAATCTACAGATATACTTGGGGATAAATTCATGCCTAGTTTTATAAACTATCTAGTAATATCATAATCTACAGACTTTTTCTTTAATACTATGATTAAGATTTAGCAATACACAATTTAAAACGACTTATTGGTAGAAACAATGGTTCTTATAGTTATGGAAATTATAATGGCATTTGAGAAATGATTACGCTATAGATTAAGAAATATTCTAACTCTCCATTACATAAAATGAAGTCTATCATCACTTTGCTTTCATGATTTTCCCACTAGTTTCAATCACTTTGTTGTATAGATTGAGATAAATTATGTTTATTTCATTAAGGAATAAATGACTTTGCTCTATATTAGTGGCTATTTATGTAACACGCCAGGATCTTTTAATTCAACATAAGTGCAAGCATTTCAGATATACATCCAATGAGATAAAGAAATTGACTCTGAGATTGTCACTGAGATGCTCCAAGATTGATGATCCTTCTTAAACATAAGATAGCATTATCAAGTCAGGGTCACTCAAAAGGAAATCAAGGAACTGTCAAAAGTATCACACTATTACTTTTCTCAAAAGAGACATTACCTAAGTTTTATTGTAGTTAGTAAGTCTTTTATTTTGTATGTAAAAATAAAGTGAAACTTATGTAATATTAATTTTTTTTAAAATAACAACTCACTGATAACTCTTAAAGAAGAAATTATATCTTTTCACTCTTCTCTTCCTCTTACATTTAAACTGAAACCTCAAATGAAATACTTTTTTTGTTATTAACTTTAGTTTTATAGGGACTATATTTGATGTGAACTTTGATAATAAAATAATGCCTGTTATACAGTATACGCACTTTCTTAAAAATGGTTCATCTTTTCATTGCTGTAGATTTAATAAATTTCTAAAAATATTTGGATTATTAAAACAATAAAATCAAGATCCAGTAGACAATATGTTTATAGAATGACATTTCACATAAATATATGCACATATGTGTATGTGTGTTAATTTTAGGTTAGAAATAAACAGGACCTATTAATTCAGAATATAATACATAGATCATTTATGCATATCCATGCTGTATGGATGTAGTTTTATTATGGAGAAGATGCTAAATTCTCTCTGGCTTTACTTATTTTCAGCCAACAAAAATAATATACTCTGTGTGTGTGTGTGTGTGTGTGAAATTTGCCAAACAAGATGGAGCTAAATTAATTCCAAGAAGAATTTGAAGACTTTGCAACATAATACCATTACTTCACCATACTAGGTACAAGCTGCATGTTCAAATAGGCCCTTTCAAATCATTTTTGACTAAACTATTGACAAAGTTTAAGTGCAGAGTAAAGTGATAATGGTCAGTCCTAGACATTTGCAAGGAGCTTCTTAAAATTTCTATGTAATCGAATTGTGCCTTGGAATATTGTTTTAATTATAAGACAATTGTGTCTTTCATCAGCAAGCAGTTACAAAAATGTTCTACTTGTTAACGTTATTAATGCTGTCACTTGGATATGCTAAATTGTATCTTAGGGACTTATTTGTGGACCTCCCAAATTTAACACCCTACTTTATTTGAAAAGATGTTAGTCATGGAAACACTTTGCATGCTGCTAAGTAAATTGAAGAGCAGACTGCTACAATCAGATGTCTTTATGGAGAGATATCCCAAAGAATAATCTGATGTTTTGGGTCCAGGCAGGTTTGCTTATCTTTTATTTAATCATTACATTGAGAATATTAAAATTGAAATTTAACAAAAATTTTTGTTAAAAATAAAAATAATGGTTTTGCTTAAAAGTAATCAAAGAATGGGGGTTTTTATTTCATTCTTTTATTACAATATTGAAAACTAAATTCTGAACAATGATCACATACCAAGCAATTGAATAGGTACATGGTACTCAATGCTCTACCAGCAGACTAGGCTTCTGCACTTGTATTGTCAAGCCTAACACTGAATCATATACATAAGATCCTAAGGAAACAAAAGGAATTACTCCCCAATTTTGTTATCAACAATCTTCAATATTTCCAAGGTTCTCAGATTACTATGACTGCAAACTCAAAGCTACCCTCCCTATTTTGGAAACAGAAGAATATTGCATACATCATTACAGCCTGGTATTTCACTGATCATGATATAATTACCAGGGTTTGACAGTACATTTTAAAAACATTATGAATAATACTTACCATCTCAGTAAGACCTGATTGTTTCTCAACTTACATTCACATTTGATCACCATCTCAAAGCAGCTCTGTGTCATGTCCCATTTAATGAAAAGGAAACTAACACTATTAAAAGTAGAGTGAGAGTAACTCCTCCAAGATTCAACTTCTTATAAATGTTATATCCAAACTATGAAATCGATTCCTCTGATCTTTGATCCTGGATTTTTTTTATACCACCAAAAGAATATTATACTAATAGCCATAAAATTTTAAATCCATTCTTGTTTGATTAACCACCTTCTATTTAATTGTACAGATGGTGGTTTCTTAAACTATACTACAGTTGCATTTCTATACCTAGAAATATTGTTACATGAGATTAAAATTTTGAACCAGTTATATCTGTATATATTTTTATGTGACTAAACTTTTAAATAAAATAGGCTTGTATTACTAAAGGTGGGAAAGTATTGGATGAATGCACTATACTTAAACTTAGCTCAACTGCACCAACTTCACTTAGACTTTAACTATTAGTTATGAAATTCCAGTAGCCTAGTACAGAAGCCATTGAGAGTTTTTAGTCACATAGTGAATGTCCCACTATACATACAGTTGGCCAGAGTTCTGCATCTGGATTCAACCAACTGTGGCTCGTGTACGATGCTTATTATCCTGGGTTGGTTGAACTCACAGACACAGAGGGCAAGTTAAGGGACTTGAGCATCCAGAGATTTTGGTATCTGCAGGGGTTCCTAGTACCAATTCCCCATGGATACTGAGGGACAACTGGATTCATTTTTGAGATTTATAGTGTAGTGAATCTTCTTCTTTTGGAGGGAGTTTTCTTCTTGAGGCAGAACTCGGTTGCAGTTATGGAGATTACTCTTTTCCTAAGAGTGGGTGCACTGGTCAGTTTTGCCTCTTTCTTGAGTCTTAACCTGCTTTCTATTTGAGCCAAACAGATAAATCCTGTTTAATTTATTTATTTTTAATTTTTTTATGATTTTTTTCCTTTTGAGGAAGGTTAGCACTGAGCTAAAATCTGCCACCAATCCTCCTCTTTTTGCTGAGGAAGACTGACCTTAAGCTAACATCCATGCCCTTCCTCTGCTTTATATGTTAGACGCCTGCCACAGCACAGCTTGACAAGCGGTGCATAGGTCCTCACTTGGGATCCAATCCGGTAAACCCTGGGCTGCCAAAGCAGAAAGGGCGAACTTAACTGCTGTGCCATGGGCTGGCCCCAAATCTTGTTTAATTTATAATGAGAGCCACTCTCTCTCTCTCATCAATATTTGGTGTTCCTGAAGCAATATAGGGTCTATTGTGGAGAATTGAGAACAGAATAATGAATTCAAGTGGCACTGGCACTATAATATAATTTGCAATATGCTTGGGTAAGTGATCCAGGTCTTCTATCTCCTCCTCTTTCTTTTCTTCCAACAAATTCCAGACCACAGGAGGAGTAAAAACTGCTGTAAACTGATTGAATGGAGTCGCCTGAAGTTTTGAAACAACAATGAACTCTGATTCTTGTTGATTGCTTCTTGTCCATTCTCTCCTACAACTCCCCATCTTCTTTTGTCACCTCTCTACTACTTTGTCTTCTTTGTTATACTGTATCTTTGTATTGGGATGACCTTGTCTGAGTTAGGAGTCCTCCTAACAGAAGATTGAAGACATGACCTTCAAGCACTGTCAATCCTGAGACACTGTGGCACAATATCAGAAAATATGTGAAATGAGTAACGATCAAGTAAAAAGAAGTGTATCTTTTTATATTGTGTTTTGAACATGCATTAATCTCTTTTTAAGACCTCTGTTTTATATTTATTGTTACTAAAGCCTCATGCTGTTCTTAGAAATCATCCATAAGATCATTATCAATGATTTATGTGTACTAAGGATAAGAGAAATTATTTAGTGAAATTTGATGCCAACCCTTGCAGGTTTGGATTTTGCAGAGATTGTTGAAGGTCAAGTGCCTTCTCTCTAAACATCATTTGTATTTTAACCACTTATAACCAATATTTACCTATGTTGTCCTTACAGTGTGTGTAGGTTTATTTGCTCTACGTGAAAGTCTTACATCTGTTTTTAAATAACACTGAAGAAGCAGCATTCATTTATTTTTCATCTGTTAGAAGTCAATTATGAACGAATTAAAAGACAGAGAAAAGAAAGAGAATGAGCCAGTAAGCATGAAACAGGAACTTAAACAGGCTATGCTACTTGCCATTCTGCTCAGTGAGTAGATTTCTCCTAATGAACACAATATGGTAAAAGTTCACCTGCTCATTCCTTTGCTAGTTTCAGTACTCAATTTCCACAATCAACACTCAATTGAGTGGCATTTGAAGATAATATATCCTCTTCTTCCTTCTTTGTCCTCAAATACAAGCAAGCCAATTGCTTCATTTAGTGTTCAACTAGAAATGTAGAAAAAGTGACTGTGTTAATCTAGGTCAGAATTACGATTGCAATGCCCAAAGTGATACCTTGCTAACAGATTTCCAGAAGTAATCTTCAGTTTATGAGATACTTGTCTTTTGTTCTCTATAGATACAGAATTCCAGCAAAATGCAACTGCATTTCTTCCTTGATGTCCCTGAGTTCTTTGTTTTGTTTAGACCATAAGTCATTTGGAAAGAGGCTATGTTTTCTTTAACTTTATTAGTTCTACAGAATATAACATTATCATGAACATAGGTTGTGGTGAATAAAAATGTGTGGATTAATTTTTTAATTAGCTTTTTAAATGAGTAGATAGAGTTATCAATGGACTCAAACACTTATCTTGAAAGTTGTTCTGAGGTCATATAATATTTTATTTTTTAATAGAAAAAAGTTAGGGATAAAAAGGGAAAGCCAAAGTAAATTTTATGTATGTATCCCAGTTGAATATATTATAACTAGTTACACATCGAAATATTATAATTAGCTTATTATTAAATGGACAATACATAGAATATATATTTCCTGAAGTTAAAATAGTGTAAGTATATATTTAGTGTGTCTATAGTATACAAATCATATTTGCCTGACTCCATGGCTTGCACTGTAGGAGCATCAACTCCATAGTCTGGGTCAAATAAAAAGTGACTTTCTTATCAATGACTCTGAAATTCTGCCTTGTCTCCTCACTCAGCTCCTTGGTTTTCATTTTTGCAACTACCTGTATGGTATGCCACAGCTGGGGAGTAGAATACTTGAAACTAAGGGGAACTCTAAGGTCTCTATACAATATTACATCTGGGAGAGCGAGAGGTACCAGGCCTCATAGCATTGCTTCTTCAACCGTACACCAGCTGTCACTATGAAAACTTCTAGCAACCACATCACTGCTGTGGTTGTCATCACAGTGTTCTTTGAATAATGGTGCTTCCCTTATTGCTAATGTAAGGTTTTATCAATATTAACCCTGGAATGAGTAAATAAATGTTATTAGTTATGATGTACAAATATTTTGAAAATACTTGGGAAATAGCTTTAAGAATAAGATGTCATAGGTAAAAATATCTTCTGTAATATTTTCTAACATTATTTTAAAATCTAAATTTTGTCATTGAGAACATATTCCATGGGCTGAAGCTAGTATAATAACTTTTGTTTCAGTAGTCCAGTGAACATTGCAAATATAGCAGATTATTGTGAGATACTTCTTATTCTCACCACAAAATATTAACATTGCATACATTTTAAGACAGTCTTAAAATTAATCCAGCATCTGCACTCATTGTTGTCTCCTTTGCGCCTTTCTCATTGATAAATTGCTTTTCCTCCTTTCCATAACTCATTCCTCCTCATGAATTTGTATTCCATCTGCCTCTTCAGGAACCTTATTAGGTAGGAAAGATAATAGCAGGCATGAAATCCATAACTTCTCTGGTGGTTGCTAATGAAAAAGAATGCTTAATGTTGAAAGATTGAATGCAGAATTTTTTGTAGAAATTTATAAGCTTATTCGAAAATTCATACTGAAGGAAAGGATCTAAATTGGTCAAACTAATTTTGAAAAAAGAAGAATAAAATTTCAGGACTCACATTATCTGCTTTCAAGACTTACTGTATAACTACAATAATCAAGAGGTGTGATATTGGAAAAAATATAGACACAAACATCAGTGGAACATACTAGAGAGTCAAGAAATAGATGCATACGTGTATGGTCAATTGATTTTTAATAAAGGCGAAAAAGCAATTCAGTAAAGAAATACCACATCATGCTGTAACAATTGGTGCTGGAACAAATGATGCTGAAACAATTAGATATTTATAAGGAAAGAAAAAATGAATCTTGATCCATATCTCACATCATAATCAATAATCAATTCAAATGGATCATAGACCTAAAGGTAAAATTGAAACCATAACATTTCTAGAAGAAAACATCCATGGTTTGGATTAGGCAAAAAATTTTTAGCAGTTTGAGGGGTGATGGAATTGTTCTATATATCTTTCTATATGTCTTATATATCTTATCTAAGTAACAACTGTACTATTTACAGGCTGAATTTTTTAACATATAAATTATACCTCAGTTAAAAACTACTGACATCCAGTTGTATTCATAATGGAAAAAAATTAAAAATACTAAAAACCACTAAAATGACCATAAATCTGAAAATGGATAAGGAAATTATGAACTACATATATAAGAGAGTACAAAATCTGGCCCTAATGTTGATCTAATCAAATACATTAAAACTTATGTGCTTATATAAGGACTTCTTACTTCCCTTGGATGAGTGTTTGATGAATTTATGATTTCCTTGGGGAAATAATATTACAGCGTTCCTACTGAAAGAAGTGCTCTGAGGTACCATCAACCAGAGTTCTTGAGATCTAGAACTAAGTGAGACATTAAACTTAGCTGTTGTGACAATATAAACTCAAGTGTTATAAAAAAAATGTTGAAATGCCTCCTTATCATTGCTCTAAGACATAACCTCAGTTCTTGCTAATTAGGTTGCAAGGTTTAAAATAAAACAAAAGAAAATTGTAAAGGCCAAAATTAAAATCCTTCAAAATAAATAATTGTAAATAGTGTTTTCCAATATTTATCACTTTCAGTCCTTAACAGTGACAGTGGTAACATCAGTATGTAATTTCTGCTATAGAGTGAAGGTTTATGTCCCTTCAAAATGCATATGTTGAAATCCTGACCAGCAATGCAATGGTATTTGGAGGTGGGGCCTTTGGGAGGTGATTAGATCATGAGGGTACAGCCTTTATGAATGGAATTAGTGTCCTTATAAAAGAGGTTCCAGAGAAAAAGTTCTCCTTTTTGCCATGTGAGTTTACAGCAAAAAAGGGAACTATCTATGAACCAGAAAGTGGGCCCTCACTAGACACTAGACACCAAACCTGCCAGTGCCTTGATCTTGGACTTCCCAGTCTCCCAACCTATGGGGAATACATTTCTGTTGTTTATAAACCACCCAGTCTATGGTATATTTTTATAGCAACCCAAACTGACTGAGACAAATTCTAATCTGTTAAACACTTAGCACTTATGCTAGATGGTCCCTCTGCCATATTTACGATGGCATTTATTTCTTATCATAAATTTCTGCTTAATTGCATATGGTAGATTGACAACTGTTTTTTCTTGTTCCCTATATTTAATATGTAAAGGATCATTCTTTAGTTGACAGACCTCAACACAGGAAGAGTTAACTCAAAATAAAAACCCATGAGAAATTAATGTAACTAGTAACAATAAATAGTAACTATTTTTTTTCTTAGCCTAATACTGTTTATTCTGGGCCTTTTAGATAATGCAGAAGGCACCGGGTTTCTAACTGGGGCACAACAGGTAGCTCTGCTGTTGCTCCTGTCTCCCAGCATTCCACAGCTTTACCATATGGTCAGAAGTACATCAGAGCCTTTTAAAGCACGGCCTCTAGCTATTCTGCCTGTGGAGGGCTCACCACAGCCCCGCAGTCTGCAAATGACTAAGAGGCCTGTTGTTCCACTTCTTCGCATGCCCCCAGCACAGCAGATTTTCCATGCAGGAAGCATCCCTGTAAACCTAGAGAACTGGCTGCTTTCCAAGGCTTCGAATTTACTCCTCAGGCTGCATCATTTATGGAAATTGATTCTCTTATTTGTGTCTGGGAGGTGCTAACAACTCTCTGTGGAATGCAGCCATAGGAATTGCATAGGAGAGGCAATGAGAGAGGCAGAACACTTGCATATGTATGGAGAAGTACAAGAGGGAAAATTTTCTATGCAAACGTCAAGCAATCCTTTCATTTTGTTCAATACCTCCCAGCTAGTCAGTATCAGACCAGGGTTTATGGATTATAAATATAATGCTCTTTCCAATATACCACAATCTTATTATCTAAAGATGTTTCTGTTAACTATTATTATTACCATCATACTTTCTCCAGACATGAGTTTTCAAACGTCACGATTTCCTAAGTCAATTTGACTTCACCTATTCATGTGGGTACACAAATCCATAGGGTCTCATTTCCTGTGCACTCACACACAGATTTGTTCTGGCAAACAGGAAAAGCAAGGGAAAGGTGAGTTTTAGGAGCTCCCAGAAAGTCAAAGCTCACCTGGAGTTTCCAAAATGCCTTTCTCCCCCCAAAATTGTTTACATTTATCTAACAAAGAATAGTTTAGGCACTGTATTTGACATTGAAAATACAGAGATGAAAGAAGGATACATTTTTGCTCTCAAAAGTTTGTATGCTCAGAAAAAGAAAAATAAATGAATACGGAAAATAAAATTTGGCCATTCCTAAGACTGAGGTAAGCCCAGAATGCATATAAATGGGCACTAACCTAGATGAGAGGGATGTAGTAAACATTCTGGAGGAAATAATATCTGATTTCCTCTCTCTCGTCTCCACTATCAAACAAAATATAAAGTTCTAGTAAAATATTCAGCCAGGCCCATCTTTCTATCTCCACTCCCGATATCTTAGTTCAACTCATCATCATTTCTTGTCTGAAGTCCATAACAACCTCCCAATCAGTTTTCCTACACACATCTTGCATATCTGCAGTCTCTCTGTTCTCCAGCCAACGTCTCAACTTATGCTTTAAAAATTTATATCTGATCACCTCACACATTTGCTTAAAAGCATATAGAAAATTTTCCTCCGATCTTAAAAAACAACCTTATTTTATTTATCAGGACTTATAAACTCCTGCATAATTATGTCCTGGGTTGTGTCTCTCATCAAAGTTCATGCTATTCTTTCTCCCTATTACATTTCTTTCTAAGCACTCTGGCCTTCAGTGCCTTCCTGTAACGTTCCAAGCTTTAGTTTCATTTTTGAAGTGTATAGTGTCTTCTCTCGTAGTACATTTTCTAAACACTGCCCACTTTGATTCTCAATCATCAAATTTCATATGGAATACTGTTTATTCCTAGATATCTCTTTTGAACTTTCCCGAAGAGCTATGGCATTTTGCCATACATTTTTAGGATATCCTGCAATTCTACCTCATTTTAATAATGCTGATTATATTTTTATGTTTATTTTATAATTGGTTTATAAATCCCTTCTTATTGCTGATATTCTATAAAGTCAACATTTATAAACCAATAATTATAAATTAAATATAATGTAAATAAGTATAGTAATATATACATAAAACCTGTATTTTTCTTCATTTTGTCACCAGCATGTATTATGGTGCTTCATAGATTAACAACAAATATTTGTTGAATAAATGAATAACTTGAATTCTCAACAATGAACTCACCTGGTGAAGAGAGGAAGAAAAGGTGTTTCATGTGCAATAAAGAGCTTATATCAATGTTTCTGAAGCCTATACACATAATTGTCTATAATCATCTATGGATAGATTCCAGAAGGCTGTCTGAAAGTTAGATAGTAAAATGTAGGTTTGAAATGTTAGGAAGAGGCTCATTACTGAAGGATTTTCTATTCCACTCTAAGGAATTTGAATTTTATTCCAAAGTCAATGACGACTTAATGACAGATTTTACAAGTTGGTTAGTTTTGTGTTTTAGATACTAAAGTACTAAGTGTATTAGAAGGTAGCAAGATTTGAGCCACTGATCGGTATTAGAAACCAAAAGATGGTGAATAGTAAAGGAAAGTAGGAAGTACAAGATTATCCATGCCTTTCCGGACTGGAACTCATTTCTTCTTTTAGGGATTTAAGCATTTCAAATTTATCAAATCATAAAATAATAAGTACAAAAACAATTATATAAAAAGAAACATTTTAAAAAACTTCTTTCATCCTAAATACCCATTATCTACAGTCCTATTTATCTCCTCCAATAGTCTATTTCTTGAAATATATCTAATATTCTTACCTTGTATTTACCCCTCAAATGATTTCAGTGTGATTTCCACTTAGCACTAATGAAAATGCAGCTGTCAAGACATTACATCACCTTTACAACAAATGCAGTGAACATTTTAAATCTCTTATCCTACTTTGTCATCCGTCTTTTGACATTCTCAGAATCTTCATCATTGGAAATGCAAATGAAAAAGGTTTTGCAAAGGCAATTAATAATGAGTCATTAAAGAGAATGAAGCCACAAAAGGAAACAAAAATTTTCATGTTGAGAAAGGTCAGTAGCATCAGTGGCTGAAAATACCAAATAATGACTGAAAGATTTGGCTAAAAATATGTCATTGTTAGGTTAGTTTCAGGGAACCACTGGAATAGGTAAGTGGGAGAGAAGCAAGAAAATACAGTAATTTTGAAAGCTTAACTCTTAAAGGAAGGTTGATATGGGTAATAGCTAGATACTGAGAGGTAGTCATTATGGCTATTATTATAATTATTATAGCTATTACTGTATCTTATCCAGCTGAAAAGATAAAATAGAGGTTGAAGAAATTCCTTGAGAAAATAGAAGCCAATAGAGTCAGGGAATAGACATAGTAACAGGCCTTCAATAAGAAGACGAATTCTGTTTCCACTGAGCTCTAAGCAAGGCAACATGGCTATAGACTTAGGTAGCATTTTAAGGTGTAGAGGGAAGTGATGTGTAGTTTTTCAATATGCTAACTTTCAAGGGAAATTGAACATTGATACATGTTCTGAAAGATGCGTTAGAGTCGAATTATAAGGATAAGGACGAAATCTAGAAATAGTTGTTTTCGGGAAAGGGAATTTGTTAGGAACACATGAAAATTTCAAGGCAATATTGAGATCTCATTGCAGTTCAAAATGTATTTTCATGTGTTTTTTAATGGTAGTACTCAGCATTTTGTGTGCAGAAGTGAAGCCATATGGCAGTGTTGAATTCAGGTTCATGTTTTTCTACAGAGAAATAATAACAGAGAAAGTATGGTGTCTCAGTCTGTCCAGGCTGCTATAACAGAACACCATAGACTGGGTAGCTTATAAACAACACAAACTTACTTTTCACAGTTCTAGAGGCTGGGAAGTCCAAGATCAAGGCACTTGCAGATATGGTATCTGATAAGGTCCCACTTCCTGGTTCATAGACAACTATCTTCTTGCTGTGTCCTCAGATGGTGGAGGGTTAAGGGAGATTTCTAGGATCTTTTGTATAAGGGCCCTAATCCCATTCTTGAGGGCTCCATCCTCATGATTTATCACATCCCAGAGACACTATCTTCAAATACCATC
Source organism: Equus caballus (assembly GCF_041296265.1). NCBI lineage: Eukaryota > Metazoa > Chordata > Mammalia > Perissodactyla > Equidae > Equus > Equus caballus. The sequence continues at coordinate 98,182,993 of NC_091686.1, forward strand.
ACTTTGGGCATTAGGCTTTAAAGTATGATTTTTTTTAATGGGGACATAATCATTCAAGCTATAGTTAGGTCTTAAATGATGGAAATAAGTAGATGGGATAAAGAAGGAGGAGGAAAGAAGGCCTATTTTTTTCAAAGGAAAAGTAAGAAAGAGCTATTTTAATTTGGTCTGAAGTCAGAGATTATCAGGAAAAATTGGTTGGAAGGGAGAAAATATGAAAAATTCTGATTAAGAATTAGACAATGAAGAATATAATATCTAAATTTAAGCAATTTCTAGAGATGACAAGGTAGGAGATATTTTAGATGTCTAGAAAATTTGTGTTGGGGGCCGGCCCCGTGGACGAGTGGTTAAGTTCGTGCACTCTGCTCCAGTGGCCCAGGGTTTCGCTGTTTCCGATCCTGGATTTGGACATGGCACCACTCGTCAGGCTATGCTGAGTCGGCGTCCCACATGCCACAACTAGAAGGACCTGCAACTAAGATATACAACTATGAACCGGGGGGACTTGTGGAGATAAAGCAGAAAAAAAAAAAAAGAAAGAAAATTTGTGTTGAAATTGAGATCAGTCAGTACTATAGTTTAGAAGAAATTATCTATTTCTGCTACAGAGATTTGTCATTTATTTATTGTTATTAATATCCAAGAACTTTTCATTTGGTAATATGACCACATGTTTTGGTAACACTCATTTGGTAACACTTTGTAAATTTTGTAATAAATAATTTTAGAGGCAAGTAGCTCAAAATGATGAAAATGCACATTTAATGAAAAATTTATGACAATTTCTCTCCCCAACAAATTTGGTAATAAACATGTTAACTAAGCAAGCATTTGTCAACAATTTGCCATCTACTATAGAAACTGTAATGATATCGCTGACAACATAAAAATGGGAAAATGCATATCTGTTATAGAAACATCAGGAATATTTTAAAAGTCAGTAGTTTAAAAACAAAGATTATAAAGAGGTCTAGCTGCAAAAGTTGTATGTTTTTTAAAAACCACTTTATTAAGACATCATTGACATGTAAAAATCTGTACATCACCTCGCAATGTTTAAGTTGTGTTTATGTATGACTCCACTATTCATGACTTTTCATTCAAATCAAAAAGACTTCTGAATTAATTTTGCTTATTTTCATTTTCAAGTTTTCTAGTGCATATAGGAAGAGTGAACTAATAGATATTAATATGTAGACTCTGTTAAGAAGAAAGTCTAAATTCTTAAATAATCTTATTGGGTATAATCAGTTACTTTCACTTAATTCCAAAGGTGGTTCAACTTTTTAATTTAATTCATGAATTAAAATAAAGCTTTTACAAGTTAATTTTTTCAAAAATGAAACATCTGACACTGTGAGAATTGTTAAAATTCAGTTTCATACCTCAACATTGAAGTAAAATTACTTTTTTTGTGGATTATGATAAATACCGATTTTAATGAAGCATAGTACACAACTAAAACAATATTCTTACTAAATTAAGCATCTGTGGAGCAGGAATGTGGTTGGAACTGGTTTTGGTGAAAATATGGCATAATTAAAATACACATGTCAAATTTTACGTGTTTTTAAACATTCACAAAATAAGCTATGTATAGTATATACGTTACATATAAAATATACAAATCTGATATTGAGGGGTCGGCCCAGTTGCTGAGGGGTTAAGTTCAGGCACTCCACTTCAGCAGCCCAGGGTTTCACCAGTTCGGATCCTGGGCGCAGACATGGCACGGTTCATCAGACCATGCTGAGGTCGCATCCCACGCGCCACAACTAGAAGGGCCCACAACTAAAGTATACAACCATGTACTGGGGGGATTTGGGGAGAAAAAGCAGAAAATAAAAAGAAGTTTAGCAACAGTTGTTAGCTCAGGTGACAATCTTTTAAAAAAAAAAATCTGATATTGAGAACAAAAAAAATAATTCAACAAGGTGATATGCAATTTCTCTCTTCACTGCTTATCAATTAAGAATGTTTTAGCCTTTGAGGAACTATTTAGTAAATCAACATGTGTACCCTACTATGAAATTGAAGTTTTTTGCAAATGAATCTTATAAAATGTGATTACATTTCCAAAGTAGTTAGGAATTGTCTGTCATACAATAATGAATGAAATAGCCAACAACAACAACAGATCAGTTTTGAAGCTCTCAGATTTTTGGAATTATTTAAAATAACTCTTACAAAATAGAAAGACTTATAAGTCTGTCCTATCAAATAAGAGAGGCTCTCAACAAATTCAACGATGACATGGGTCAAATAGTATTTAATTTTGAAATACTACAAGAGTTCTTTTTAAAGTACCTTAACTTATGGAAACAATCTTCTGATGGATTTCCTGCTTTTAAGTTATAAATTTATACTCTGTACCACATTGAAAGATACATTCTTCAGGAAAATATTAGTGACTTGGTATTAGAAATAGATACAATTAATAAACTGGTTAAATTGTCTGAATATATAGCATAAATATTTCTTTCTTATGTTAATGTTGAGAAATCAATATAAAAAATACTTGTACTTAATGTATGTGTATATGTTTTTACTTTCAGAATTTTTTTGAAATTTATTTTAGAATATGATTATTTTTAGGTCTTCCAATATACTGTAACCAATATTCATTTAGGAAATTAATGTTCAAAAATTAAATATTTTAAGTGTTTTTACTGTTTTTCACAGTCAATGGTATCCCTATTTGAGAAATAATTCATATTGTCACACCACTCATTGGTGATACTAAAAATATTGGATCAAAGCGTAAGGTTTAGGTAGCATGGAACATTCTAGAACAAGAAAGAGGAAGCCTGTTACAAGTTTAGGGACCAGGGAAGAGTAGGTTCTGCTATAGTTGACCTGTCAGCAGAAACTTGCTGTTGTAGCATTACTGAGTGTTCCGGCAGGCTGTCCAAGGGACACTAAATCTCTATCGTATATTCTGTAAGGGCTCACACTCAACAAAATAGAAATAAATTGTTACTGTGTATCAACAACGTATCTAGAATGTTGTCAACCATTTTCATATATCTTATTTTAGTAGGAAAAATAATTTTTTGCTACATGGACAAAGGAATAAATACATGAACTGTAGAATCTGCTCAGCTGGATAATTGACTAGATGTCATTCGAACAGAGAAGATTAGAATCGTGAAAGCATTAGCAGAAAAAGCAAGTAATAAGGAGTTACTGGTTTGAGAATTGGGGAAATTCTATATTAGGTTATTAATAGTGTCTTGGGGACAGAGTTTAAATAAAAGGGCACAGGAAACACTTGAAAAATTAAGTTTAAAGAAGAGCAAGAGATAGAAATACAGATGAAACTTAGGTAGAGAAGATTTACGCCATAGAAGTAAGTGAGAAAAATTGAGGGAGAATGAAATATGAGAGGGAAAAGTATGACTGAAAGTAGCTTAGGGTGACATGTGAAGGACACAATAAAGTGCCTGTCTATACCCATACAAATCCAGATAGTGTCCCCCCATGGGCTCAACAACTTGTAAACTTGTCATGTTATTTATAACCTAGTTCATATTATTGTTGAATCAATTAATGATTTAATTTACATTGAACTTATTTATTTTACACTGGCATGCGTTCTTTTGTAAAGTTAAGCTGAACTTGAGCAAAAAAATGTTTCCAGTATTTAGATCTCTTCCATCGGCGTGAATTTGTGCCATAAAAATCATGATTTTGCAAAACAGAAAATATAAGACAAGGCTATAACGAATTAGCATTTAGTTGGAAAGAAGCTAAATCACTAGTAATTTGGTACTTGATTAAAAATTCTTACTTTGAATTGATTAAATATTTTGAGTAATTTCAAGAAAGTATAAATTTCTGCATCCAAATAAAAATCTTTTTAGTGTTCCAGGAAAATATTTTTGCTCTATTTCAGTGATCTAAAGTGAAAGAAAAGTCATTCTCTCTGGATATGTGAAACATAATTTAAAATCCTACAAACAAGTTTCTGAAGGAAGAAAAATACATTAACATGTGATGTTTGAGCTGAATGTTATATTGTGCACTAACAGAAAATGGTTATTATATAATAGAAGATTGTTATCAATTCAGTATTGAAGACACTATAAAACTAGTTTACATTTTATTTTGATTCAATATTGCTTTCACTTTCTCCCGTGAATGTGAGATGGTTGGTATTTATTTCCATTAGTTTTTTTTAGAGTTCATTGTTTTCAGCTTCAGCAATATCACCCAAAGACTAATGATAAACAGTTATGAATTTAACAAGTATTTTCTCTACCAAAATTATCATTGAACACCTTACAATGCACCATGGAAACATTATAAGTATTATATCACTGATTTATGTGAAATCAACAAATAATTATTAAATTCCTGCTATACACAAGAGACAAGTAGTTATTTTTAGAGAAAGACTGATGTAAAGATGGATTTTTATGGATTTTAAAATTTAAGGAAATAATGAGTAAAGTAAAATTAACACTAGTAATTCAATAGAATTTTAAAGTAATAAAAATATTTTTTCAGGAGACATGTATAAAATAAAATTATTGGTTGGGTGTTCAGGAAAACAGAGTTTGGAGAGATTGCTGCAGTCACTCGTGATTTGAAAGCATATTTTAGGACTTATACATTTATTAACATTCTGTTCTAATTTGTTCTGAAATACTCTCATTGGTTGAAGATGCACAGTTAAAGCAAATGGCAAAAATATAACATATATTTCATCCAATATTTACAATTCTGGAAAGCAAGTATTATTATTATTACAAGTGATGAAAGAGAAAAATGGAATATAAATTACTTTACCAATCCCATTGCTCTTAAGAAACTAGACTGAGAATAAAATCCAGATTTATCTGATTTCAAAGCTCATATTCGTTTTCTTACATTATAATCAGTTTAAGACTTTCTTTCCTTAATTAAAATTATCTTTTTACTCTGGTGCTTATTTATAAAGAAAGGAACTAGAAGGGTCTGGAAATTAAGAATTAGAAAACATATTGATAAAGTCACTCAAGTTTTTATAAATATGTATTTATTATTATTATTTTTCATGACTATTATAATTGGCATAACTTTTTTTGTTTACCTTATATGGTCTACTCCAATATTAAATACTTTCATAGCTAATCGAAGATTTTCCAGCATGTAGGTAATCTTTTCGATAATTTTTCTTCATTTTTTCACCCACAATTCACTACAGGAAACAAAATTATTACCTGATTAATTGTTCTGTCAAGTTCTTCCTAAGAAACTAGCGCTGACCAAATTCAACGGATAAGGTGTACCAGAAAAAAACCCAAAAAACAAAGCTCTGTAACCATCTAATTCAAGCTCTCCTGAATTTGAGAACCACATGAAAAGAGTACCATTCCAGGGCCTCTATATAACATTTTATAAGGGGTTGAGCAAGAATCACAGAAACTTGACCAAACTTATTCTGGGTGTGGTAGGAAGCAAGAGGATGAACAGTAGTAGAGCATCATAACATTGTTTGAGCATTTTGAGATATTGTCTCCATTTGAACACAAGAGCTTAATTTTGCTCTTAATTAGAACTCAAGGACTGAGATTGTTTAATCCTTTTGCTACTTTGACTTGAAGATGTATCAGGAATATTTATGTTGATGTTTTCTTTTTCTGACGCAGATCAAATTTCCCAAATTATGCAAAAGGAAACGTTTGTTGATACTTGGTGTATGTACTTTTCCATTTTTAAATCATTTTAGTAAATATAGTAATACATGTATATTTTTATTAAAAATATTTTAATGTTTTTTTCAGTACAGAGTGAAAAACCAGATGAACAGGCCTCATTTCCCACAAAAATGTGTTGATTATATTAAAGTTCACAATGTGTTGTGTTTTTTAATATTTTAATTAAAAGAATATGTCTTAGGTTCCACTAGCTAACAGAGAGTGGTAATCTAATGATGCTTTATATTATGTCCGTTTTCATTTTGTTTTATATTTAAAACATAATAGTATCATCAGAGTATTTTAATTATAAAAGCATGCAGTTTTCAAGAATAAAGTACATATGAGCAATTCATTATATATTCATTAAAATACCAAGAAAAAAAGTGTTATGTTTCCATGTCCAAAATAGCAGGATAAATTTACGTCTGAAATCTCCATTTATTATTTCTTCTTTCTAATTTTTATGAGATTATTTCAATACATATATAACTTTCAAAGTGGTAGAATTATACTTTTAATACCTAGGATTAATATTTCTCACTGATAACTTTTTGGAAAGTAAATATAATGAAAATGCTTATTTTAATCTTCTCCATCTTTGATCCAAAATGCAAGTGGAAAGCATCAAATATACTAAACAAAGAAAACAGAAAAATACTACACTTTCAATAATTCCTCAGGTAGCAACTAAAATGGAATAGTAGTTTAAACATTTTCTCTAAATACATTGTCAGGTGGGAGGCCTTTGTCCAACATTGTGCTAATAACGTTATCCTCTTCATGCGTGCTACTATGCCACTCTCATAGCTGGATGCAAAGCCATATAATCTTTCAAATAGGTCTTTGATATTCAGAATTAGATTAAAATAGAATCAAGTAATATGGCTGAAAAATAATAAGTCTCTAGCTTCCAGTGTCTATTTATCTTTGTAATCATTTATCTTTGCAACACTGGATTCTTTATCTTTTCCTCTTTAAAAGTCAGTATCCTAGAATAAGCTAATTGCATAGCCTATAAGTCAGAGAATTATAAATTCACTCAGAGGTCCCCTAGCTCCTAGCTACCATTTTGTTTCCCAAGAATTAAGATTTCATCTTTCATACATAAATTTCTGTTCTGTATAAGTGTTCATGACATAGGGATGATATTTCTTCCTATAGGACTATGCTTACAATAAACAGACCCTCAAATATCACAATATTATATATACATATTTTAAAATTTCAATGGGGCAATAATGAGTCATAATTATAAGCCATCTACTGTGGAATTATGTTGTTAACAATGGTACTAATAGGCAAGACAGATATCAAAGTTACTGTACTCCTGAATTTCTAAATTCTAAAAGTAGGATATTTTCTTCAATCCCTATTATGATATAGTAACTAAAAACAGGCATTTAACATCTTTTAGCTTTAAGATATACAAAGGAAGTTCATGAAATTGTCCCTATTCTTTAACTTACCTTCCTTATCTAATTACAATCTATTGAGTATTAAGTTATACTCCTTAAGCTAGGTTTTCAGATCCAGTGAACTCACAGTGGTTTCACTTATTCATAGTTCTCATGGTTTTAAGGACTGACTCTTTCTCCTCTTAGGATTTTTATTTCATGCCTGAGGATTCTGATCATTTTATCTTGATTTCTTTAGGACTACTTCCTAATAAGTTTTTACAAGATATCTTTTCTTGATCTTTTCTTGAGTTATGTTCATTATTATATGATTAAGATATTGCAACCAGAATTATACAAAGTATGCCACATGTGCAAACTTTATGGTGCTATCCAAGAATAAGATAGATTTCTTCTTCTTTCCATTGCCCCCTAACATCATGAAAGATTTTTAGATTGACATTTTTGTGCAGCATCAGTCATCATAATTTTGTCTTCTTTAATAACCTATAGTAATTCCTAAATTAGAAGTTTTAGCTTGAAAACAAAAACCCATGGACTATAATCATATAAACTGTTCATTGGTAGTTGATTGGCAGCCATGAGCTTTAGTTCCATTATAATCAAAGTATTTTGTTAGCAGAGTGTAATACGTGATGGAATAAATATCCTCCATTAGCTTCTTTCTTTACTTCTCTCCTTGAAATGTAAAATTTTATAGCTAATTCCCAAGAACACCTTAAAAGTGTTGTTTGTGATGTATCTCATGCTTTAGGCAAAGTGAAAAACTATATTATGAAATTTGTGTTCTAGAAATATGACTCACAATACACAGCAATGCTACTAAAGTATGACAAAATATATTAAAAGGAATGTGGCTATTCTTACAAGTCAATGATAAATTCCCATGTTCCCAAAGTTAAAGAAAAGCCATGATCCAGAGGAATAAGTACAACAAAATATTGAGCTTTCTCTAAAAAGAAACATGGTTATTAATACTCATTCATGAACAAGAAACAGCTATCAGAGACGGGTGGCAATACTATGGGGTGATCAGAATAGGCTTCATTTAAACAACCGCATTTGAGCAAAGGTTTGATGGTGAAGGAATTATCAAGACGATATCTTGAGGAAAAATATTATGGGCAGAAGGAAATCGTATGCAAATGTTAGCATTAGAGGGTGATGAAGTCATAAAAATATGAGGATTGGGAAGATTATACATATGATAATGAAAGCCATTGTAAACACACGTAGATAAGTCACATCGCCAGCAGGAGATACATAAGCTTCTCTCTTACGGAATTCTAGTGGGAAAAAGTCGCTTTAAAGAATTAATATTCTATACAGGATTACATACTTCTTTAGAGTTCAGTTTATTTTGCTTATATGGCTTAATAACTCAAGATAAGATTAATTTTTAACAATGTCACAGGCAGAGAGGAACTTTTGTTATGCTAGAATGTGGAAATCCTCTGTCCAAAAAACAATTATAAACTAATGTTATATTATTATTATTAACCAGTAATATTAACTAAATGTATACTAAATGTATACAGCAGATTGAGAAGCCTTTATTTATGCAAGAGATTAAACTTGGAGTACAAACAATGGGAATCTGTGGGTTCTTACCCGGACTGCTCCCGTCATGCCCAGCTTGGTCAACATGGTAGTTTATATGAACGGCTCAGATCATGAAAGTCAACCACTCTACTTATGAGGGATGCTCACTTGATTTGGACCAGAAAACAACATATCCATGCCCAGCAGTGATGCCAGTAAAAGTAACAATTCCAGTGGCAAGCAAAGAGAGAAGTCCAGCAGACCAGCAAATTAAATCTTGTGTCCTAGTTGGAAAGAGCAATGGACCACTAAAATATAGCCAAAATTTTCAAAGGAGATCCTATAAATGAGGCAAACATAGAGAGGCTAGATAATCTGTCTACACACCACTGACTTTCTTCATGGCTTTGTGCGCATGCAGAGCAAAACAGAGGACTCAAGCTATCAAACTGTCCACATACTGTTTTGGCTGATGAGGAGGCTGTGAACTTGTGCAGAGGAGAGACAAAAGAAAAAACTGGGGTAAACGTGAAAACTGCCTTAATTTTGAAAGCACTCCATAACCGACACACACATCTATCAACGAGGGTAGAAGCCTTACTTGTGCAAGATATTTGAACATAACCTTTGAATAATCATTGGCTGACCACTAAGCTATGCACACATAGGAGCAACCCCTGGGAACTAGGATTAAGTAAAAAATAAAACTAAGGAGAGATATTCGCAGTCACCCACCAAAATGAAGTGGGATTCTATAAATTTAGTCCAACGGGTTACTAAAAATTAACAAAACAAGCAAAACAGAAAAATAACAACAACCCTTAGGAGGAAAGTTCTGAATCTAGAATTGCTACAATATAATATCTAAAATGTCTAGATTTTTAAGAAAAAATAAAAGCAAAGAAAAATAAAAGTAATTCACAGTTGGAAAGGAAAACCATCCATAGAAACTATCTCTGAGTATGCTCAGTTGTTGGATTTTGTAGGAAACAACTTGAAAGCAACCATTAAAATATTTTCAAAGTACTTAAGGAAATCATGTCTAAACAATTAAAGGAAAGCATGATGATAATAATCCATCAAATGAAAAATATAAATAATCAATAGAAATTATATAGAATAAAGATATACATATTCAAAAGTTGAAAAAACTAATAACTGAACTTAAGTTCAGTAGAGGTACTCAACAACAGATTTGATTGTGCAAATGAAAGAATAAACAAATTTGAAAATAAATCAATAAAAGTTATCCAATTTGAAGAGTGAGAGAGAAAATATAGAAGAAAATGTACAGAATCACAAAAACTTGTGGACAACATCTAGTGTACCAATACTAGGTAAGGTAAGGTGAGTTCCAGTAGAAGAGGAGACTTGAGCAGATAAACTATTTAAAGATATAATGATCAAAAGCTTCCAAAATTTGATTAAATAAAACAATTACTTGCATGTCCAACAAGTTTAATAAATTACAAAGAGGATAAAAATAAAGAGAGCTACACCTAGACACATCACAAACTTTTGAAAACAAAGACAATGAGATAATCGTGAAAACAGTAAGAGAAAAACTTTTCATTATGTAGAGAGGGAGAGCTATAAAATTAATACTGACTTCTGATATGAAACAGTGGAAACCAGAATGCAGTGAAATGGCATATAACCAAAGCATTGAAAGGAAAGAAAAAACTACAAGCAATAATTCTATTTTCAGCAAAACTATCCTTTAAAAAATAATGTGAAACAAAATCATTCCCAGGAAAACTTAGACTAAGAAATCAGTTATTAGAATATATGTCTTACGGAAAGTTCTTAAAGAAATCTTTCAAGCTGACAGGAAATGATACCAGAAGTTAATTCAAATACACAGGAAGCCATAAAAATAACCAAAAATTTTGGTAAACCTAAAATATTATCTGAATCTTTTTTCTTTTAGCTTCTTATGAAGATATAAAAGGGTATAAGGCAAATATTATAACACTGAATTGTTGAATCTATATATAGATGTAATATATATATAAATCATAAATCAAAGTAGGAAAGAAGAAACTGAGTTGCACTGGAACAAAGTTTGTATATTTTACAATAATTGGTTTAATATCGATCAATATCATGCATGCACACACTACACACAGAAACAAGAGAAAAAAGATAATATTAGATACTATTCTTATTACATTTGATTTTAACTTCTGATGTATTAAAGACCTAAATATGAAAATAATAACTTTAAACAGCTATTTAATTAATTAACTAATTAATTAATTATTTTGAGGAAGATTAGCCCTGAGCTAACATCTGCTGCCAATCCTCCTCTTTTTGCTGAGGAAGACTGGCCCGGAGCTGACATCCGTGCCCTTCTTCCTCTACTTTATATGTGGGATGCCTACCACAGCATGGCTTCTCAAGTGGTGCCATGTCCTCACCCAGGATACAAACCGGTGAACAGTGAGCCGCCATGGCGGAACGTGTGAACTTAACTGCTGTGCCACTGTGGCAGCTCCATAAACTGCTATTAGTTAAAATATTTCTTAATGACTATAATATAGGGAAAAATCTGATTAAAATTTTAATCAAACATATTTTTTTGACTTCTTTCTATTTGCCATAAATTCTTCTATATGCCAAGGATATCATAATAAACATTACTGAAATATCCCTCTGTCACGTAGCTTACATTTTCATGGGTTTAACAATGTTTACATAACTGCACAAAGGAAATATTGATAAACTTGTCCACAGTAAAAAGAAAATTTTAAATGATAAAAGACAGTGTAAACAAAATAGAAAGACAAAAAAGACTAAAAATGATAAATGGTATGTACATAGCAACAAAGGGTTTTACTCTAGAATGTATAAAACATATCAATAAAAATAAGAAAATATGCCAAGATAAGAATGGGAAAGTCTGTAGAGAGAAATATTAAATAACTAATAAGCAAGTGCAAGATTCTCAAGCTAATTATGAACTTTAAAACTATACTGAAAAATAATTTCACATCTATAGGATTATACAATTTAAAAAGTTGGCTAAGGAAGATGTTGGTGACAAGTGGAAAAAAGAACACAGTACATTGCTATTGAGAGTATAATTTGAGGAGAAATTGGCAATTTGTGATGAAATTAAGGATGACCAAAACTTTCGCTCAGTAATTTACTCTACAGAAACTCTTGTACATGTAAAAAAGGAATCATGGCCATTAGTGTCCATGGCAGCACTTGTGTGTAATTATGAACACACTAAAACATCCTAAAATTTCAATTTATTGGTAAAAGAAAAATAAATGTAGTACGTTCATACAAAAGAACATTACACTATAATAGGTTAATTAGCTAGGGCTAAATGGCTAAATAATTCTCAAAATCATCATGCTAAAGGAAAAAACAGTTTTCTAAGGGTAAAGAAATGCCATTTTGACTTTTGTAAATATGCAAAGTCAATCCCACATATTGTTTTGTATACATATGTAAGCAGCTATGTATAAAGATGAAATAGATATTAAATATCTAAGTATTCACACTTATTTGAGATTACTCATGAGAGAGTGGGAGAAGTAAGCAATGGGGGCTTGGTCATTAGCTGTGCTTGTCTCAATTAAAAAAGCTTGAAGCTAATGAGTCAAATTGCTAACATCTTTTAAACCTCTGTAGCCAAAATATTGTGTTTTGTATTATTGTGTGTCTTTTTAAGTGTTTTTGAATATTGTTATAATAATTTTAGTGTTAAAAATTAGTAGGAAATAATTAACTTTTAATTTAAATCTTGAAAATATCTGATCAGAATGTCACAGTTAATAAAAATAATGATATATAAAAATAAAGCTTAAAAAATCAGTTAAGAGGTTTTTCTTTCTACGTACTTCCACTGTTGTCCCACCAGTGCACTTCATTGATTATTTAAAGATCAGTTGCTACTTGACAGAAACCAGGGATAAAAGAAAAATCATCCTGCATTTCTGTTCAAGAGTCCATTAATTAGCAGCTGGAGATCTGAGAAACTTTAATCAAAATATAAAGAGACATCAACAATTAAAGAACAATCATAAAAGAAAATAAATCATTTTCAAAACTAGGCCAATATGAGAATAGACATATGGTTTTTAAAAATCTAATTTACATGTAGTTTTTTCCCTCTCTTGAAAACAGCTAAAAACCTAATAAAAACCTTAGAAATGTTTTCCTGTATATAATCCAACTCTCTTGAAGTCAGAAAAGCTTTTGGAGATGGGGCATGAATGCATAATTTGTAACTGTGTATGTATGTATGTATATACACATATATACATACATGTATAGACATATACAGATGCAAGCATATATGTACAAATGCATGTATATATTAATGTTACCATGAAACAATGTTTTAGCAAGTCTTTAATTTTCAAATGTAAAAATTTGGTAAATCTAAGTGTTACTTCTTATCCAAAAAACTCTGTCTTAACTCTTTTGTCCTCTCAGCCCTATGTGCTTAACCCAAAAGCCCAAAGTACGTTTGTCTATGTCAACACTGGTTTAGTAAAATATAGCATTTGGGGTGTTATTGAAACCACATTATTTTTAATTGAGTGTTGCTGAATTATTTTGGTGAATACAAAGGTAAAATTCTCTTAGTCTATATTACAACAAAATTCTAAGGGTCTGATGATAAGCATGCTGTGAATTTTAGTTAACTATAGCGAATAATCAGACAGAATATTTTTTTATAATATATACATGAAAAATAGTTTCCAAAATTGCCCCTTTAAATCAAACTAAGGTTGATAAGAAAGGCCCTAGGAATAATAAATGTTGATTGTTACTTCTAGAAATACTAGGGTTTATGGAACAGTTATGGATTCTATCAGGACAGAGGAATCCAGTAGAAAAAATTAAGTCAGATAGTTAATAAAGAGTAATATAAGATTTTAACCCACTGTTCTTATTTAGTATACCTTAAAAATGGCACGATATTTAATGCGGCATTCTTTGGAGAACATACGTTGCTCTATTTATTTAAGAAATATAACAATATTTTCCCACAATAGCTTCATTTCTTAACATTGGAAAACTTCATGGGGCAGCCATTCTATTGTGTGTCCTTCTGAACCCTGTTCAAGGAGAAACCTGCCACAAGGAGGGAAGTCAGCTGACAGTCTCCAGCTGTTGGTGCTTTCAGGATCTGCCTCAGCTCTTGCGCTGTGGCACACAACAGAATGACTACACCCATCCAGTCACTGAGCATCAAGGGGATACAAACGTTCAACATTTCAGACTACATGGAACTGTTTGAAAGATATCTTAGCATTGTAGTTCCATTTGGGGCTAGCCAGTATTTTCTCAAGGCTGCACCACTGTCTTCTTAATCAATCTTCTTTCCTTCATAGTCTCCATTCACAGATGGCAGACTTGGATTACAGTCAGAAGTCTTCCTTTGCCTACTCTTAGACACTTTATCTTTTAACTTTCACAGACATTTTCCTAATAAATCTAAATAAATCTGTTGTACTTTTTTTTTTTTGGTTGGCACCTGAGCTAACAACTGTGGCCAATCTTTTTTCTTTTTTTCCCCCTGCTTTATCTCCCCAAATCCCCCCCTGGTAGATAGTTGTATATCCTAGTTGCAGGTCCTTCTAGTTGTGGCATATGGGACGCCGCCTCAACGTGGCCTGATGAGCGGCGCCATGTCCGTGCCCAGGATCCAAACCCTGGGCCACCGCAGCGGAGCGCACAAACTTAACCACTCAGCCAGGGGGCCGGCCCCTGTTGTACTTCTTAGTATATATTTGTGTTTGCTTCTTAGCAGATCCAGATGACAAATGGAAGATTAAAGCAACTAAATTTTACATGAATTTTCTGCATAATTAGCTAAAATTTTTCTTAAGTCTCCAAATATTTCAATGGGAATTTGAGCAATTTTCTTAGGAAAAAAATCAATGTATATATTAGTTGGCATATATATGCTTAACAATAATTTTTTAGTAAATATTTATTGAATGAATGTCCTGCTTTCTTCAGAAGAAAATACTAATACAACTTATTTATTAATGACTGTTCTCTATGAGCAATCCAACTCATCACCAATTTTTGACTGGATAGAAGTATCTAATTAGTCCCCCTGCTTCAACGCTTGCTCCCTTTGAGTCACTATATTTTCTATAATTCTTAAAATAAGACAGGAAAATTATGAATAAGTTTATGCCAATAAATTCAATGAATTAGATGAAATATACAAATGTCTTGAAAGATACAAGCTATAAATACTCACTCAAGGAGAAATAACCTGAATAGCCTAACACCTATTTATTAGATATTAGAGATTGAATTTCTAGGGGGAAAAACAAAAACCTAGACAGAAAGAAAACTCCAGGCCCTGATCGTTTCACTGATAAATTATACTAAATATATAAGCAAGAAAGAAGTACAATTCTGCACAAATTCTTCCAAATAAATTAAAAAATAGAGAATGCTTCTGATTGAGTCTGAGGCCAGCATTATTCTCATAATAAAACAAGAAAAACAGACATTATATGAAAAGAATACTGCAAATCAGTATCTCTTGTGAGCACAGTAGCAACAATTTCAAATATTTTCTCAAATTGGATCCAACAGTATATAAAAAGTTGGTCTAACATTTGAAAATTAAAAAGTGGCGCAAAAAAAGTTGAAGGTGATAGATATGTTTATTTTCCTAATTGCAGCGATGCTTTCGCATGATATACATATGTCAAAGTATATCAAATTGTACCTTTTAAATGTATGCTGTTTGTTGTTTGCCAACTATATCTCAATAAGTCTGTTAAAATAAAATGGTTGCATTGAGGCACTATGTTTTGGGGTGTATTTTTACACAGCAGGGTTAACTAGGACAGCGTAATAATCCTCAAGCTCCCTTTCCCTTGGGTTGGGTAGCTTTGAGTCTAAGCTCTATACTGGCTCTTGGCAGTCCCCTAAGTGGTAACTTGGTAGACAACTAATGCTTTTGCCTCCTTGTAAATGGGGCAGTAAGGCTTTGGTAAAGCCCCAGTCAGTTATTCTCTGGTAGAAAAGATTCCCTTTAGGACAGGCCTTGTTAAGGAGAGCTATAGGCATATTTCGAAATGATTATTTCTTCTCAATCTCTGCCGGAAGCACAGGGGATTTTTCTCTCAACTTCACAGTGAGAATCTGGTAGAGCTCCTAGAGATAAAACTCAAGAAAATATTTGGTATTTCCTAAGACTGGACCCTCTTGGAATTTTTAATGATTATGTTTGTATACATCGAGCTTCCAACAATTCATCAATTACAGATTAAAATGTTCCTACCAATACTGATTCCAACTATAGTCTCTGATTCTGGACTTCTGCACCCAGTAAGTTGCAATTGTCTGTTTCTGCCTGTCTGCCTCTCCAGTTTTCAAGGCCGGCAGTATTTTGCCCTGGGTTCTCAATTCTTTGATGTATATCCTAAAAGTTGTTAATTCTTAATGTGTTCATTTTTTACTTATTGTGAGGACAGGAGTGACAACTTTCAAGCTCTTTACATGTTAGAACAGAAACCAGAAGTGTAATGTATCTTACAAAATACTCCATCTAACAACAGTCAACTATGCAATCTTCTCATGCCCACATAGAGCCCTCGCTAAGATAGACCACATTCTAGGCCATAAAACACACTTTAACAAATTTAAAATTATAGAAATCATACAAAAATCAATTCTCAGATTATACTGGAAATAAGGCGGTTCATAACCATTAGACCTGCCTTACAGGAAATGCTAAAGGGAATTCTTTAAGCTGAAATGAAATGATGCTAAGTAATAACATGAAAATATACACAAGTATAAAATTCACTGGTAAGAGAATTATACAGTTAAACTCAGAATACCGTAATACTGCAATGGTGGTGTGTAAATCACTTGGAACTCTAGCATAAAAGTTGAAAAACTTTTAGTGTTAAAAATAACTGTAACTACAATAATATTTAATGATGTACAAGATCAAAAGATGTAAAGTGTGACATCAATAGCATAAAATGTGAGAGGAGGAGAAAGAAAAGTCTAGAGTTTTTGTATGCAACTAAAGGTAAGTTATCACCTTAAAATAGACCATACTATATACATTATGTTTTATGTCAGCCTCATAGTAACAACAAAGAAAAGCCTATAGTAGTTACATAAAAGATAAAGGGAAAGAAATTAAACCATGTAATTACAAAAGTAGATTACAAAGGAAGACAGTAAGAGAGGAAGAAAGGAACAAATGAATGTTTAAGAAAACAGTCTGAAAACAATTAATGAAATGATAATAGTGAGTCCTTGCCTATCAACAATGACTTTAAATGGAAATGAACTAAATTTTCCAATCAAAAGATGCAAAGGGCCTGAATGGATAAAAAAACAAGATCCAACATTATGCTGCCTACAAGAGATTCACTTACACTTTAAAGACACCCATAGGTTGAAAGCAAGGGGATGGAAAAAGATATTACATGCGAATGGTAACCAAAAGAGAGTAAGGGTGACGGTACTTTAGATATAGCAGACTTTCGGTCAAAATCACTCACAAGAGACAAAGGTCAGTACATAGTAATAAAGGAGTCAATTCGACAAGAGCATATAACAATTGTAAATACAGTTATGGGCTGCTTAACTACAGGGATACGTGCTGAGAAACACGTTGTTAGGATTTCATCATTGTGTGAACAGCACAGAGTATACTTACACAAATCTAGATGGTATAGTCCACTCCATACCCAGGCTATATGGTATTAATCTTATGGGACTACCATTGTCTATGTGGTTCATCATTGACTTAAACGTCGTTATGAGGCTCATGACTATATACATGTGCACAGCACTGGAGCACCTGAATATTTAAAGCAAATACTAGCAGACCTGAAACGAGAAATGAACAGCAAAAAAATAATAGTAAGAAAACTACACTATGCCACTTTCAACATTGGATAGATCATTCAGGCAGATTAATAAAGAAAGAGCTGGTCTACTCAAATCCAGCATAGATTCAATGCAATCCCTATCAAAATTCCAATGGCATTTTCACACAAATAGAAAAAACAATCATAAAATTTGTATGAAACCACAAAGACCCTGAATAGGGAACCAATATTGAGGAAAAAAACAAAATTAGAAGCATCACACTTCTTGATTTCAAACTATACTACAAACCTATGGTAATTAAAAGAGTATAGTACTGGCAGAAAATACATACATAGACCAGTAGAATAAAATAGAGAGCCCAGAAATAAACCCATGTATATACAATCAACTGAGATTTGACAAAGAAGCCAAGAATACTCAATGGGGAAAAGATAATCTTTTCAATAAATGATGTTGGGAAAACTCACATGCAAAAGAATGAAACGGGACCACTATCTCACACCACTCACCAAAATTAACTCCGAATGGATAAAAGATGTAAAGGTAACATCTGAAACTATGAAACTCCTAGAAGAAAACATAGGAGAAAAGCTCCTTGAAATTGGTCTTGGTAATGATTTTTTGGATATGGCACCAAAAGTACAAGAAATAATGCAAAAGCTAAAGTCAGCAAGTGAGACTACACCAAACTGAAAAGCTTCTGCACAGCAAAAGAAAGAATGAACAGAATGAAGCGGCAACCTGCAGAATGAGAGAAAATATTTACAAACCGCGTATTTGATGAGGGGTTAATATCCAAAATACATAAGCAACTTGTACAACTAAATAACAAAAAAACCCCAAATAATTCAGTTTAAGAGCAAATCACAAACTTATTTTTCTGTTTTGCTACTGAGAAGCAATGACTTTGTCCCCACTTTTTAAATGTTTTAA
Organism: Equus caballus; assembly: GCF_041296265.1. Classification (NCBI taxonomy): domain Eukaryota; kingdom Metazoa; phylum Chordata; class Mammalia; order Perissodactyla; family Equidae; genus Equus; species Equus caballus. Next base: position 98,201,420 of record NC_091686.1, read on the forward strand.
ACAATATCTTTATGAACATCCTTTCTTGTACTTATGTTAGAGTTCCTCACAAGTTAAATTACTGGAATATTTGTGCCGGGTGGTAAAAGACCTTCATTTTCATTAATCTTATGGCCATTTTTCTGAATAGTAGTGAGAGCTAACATTTTATTTATTTATTTGCCACACAGATTTCTTCTTCCATAAATTGTTTTTGTTATTTATTCCGTTGCTTTTGCCTTTTAAGCCTTCTTTATATATTTGTGGTATAAATCCTATGTCATCGATTTCACTGCAAGTGTCTTCAACCTGTCCGTGCTTTCTTTTTCTCGGGATGATTTTAATGCTTATTTTGTCTGAGAAAGTCTGCCACACAGTGGGGAGTAATAATTGGAAAAGCAAAAGTGGAGTTGTTTGGCTGAGTCTGTCCCAGAGAGCAGTCCTATAAGTACAGATCTTTGATAGTAGATTGACCCACAGTTTGGTAGAGCTTAAGTTAGCAGTTTCTCAAACTGACCTCACACGCTATCACCTTTTCCAGTTTTGCATTCAGTTATCTAGATGTGAGACTGTGTTATAATCAATCAGACTGCACCATTCTTGCCATTTTCTTTTCTTTTTCAACTGATGTAGATGAAATGATTATTTGTCTTACACTTGCTCAAATAGGTGTATTACACTTATCTTAGGCTAAGTTTCTGGCATTCCTTAAGGAAACTACAGTGTCTCTGAATCCTGCTCCTGTGGGCAGCTTCACAGTGCATTCTCCCTCAGGCAACTGGAACACCCAGACATGAGGGGCTACTTGCCCCTATTCAGTAGATTATTTTTCAACTATTTTGCCAAGAGGTTTTCCAAATGTGGCTATGCTCAGGTACTAGGATGATTTATTTTATATTAATCTAAATTAATCACATTATGGCAAGTATTGAAGATTTTGCCTTTGTTGCCTTCAATATTTACTAAATGTGTCATTTAATTTAGACACATCACTTAACTTCTCTAAATCTTTTTTTCTTGCCTCAAGAAGGCTTTGAAGTATTTCTTCTAAAACAAAGCCTTTTTAATGCCTGGAACTACAAATTGGACCAAAATTAAAAAAGTTGTTTCAAAAAGCAACAGCTTTAAAAAATTATTTCAGCTTTATAGACTAAAGAAAATCCTCACCAGGAGCAGTTATGATCCAAGCAATGATATTTCGCTGCCAAGAACACATGTATACTATTTGATGATGTGCTATTTTACAAGGAAATAGAACACCCTGTTTGTCAGGAAAAAAGAATTTAGTGAGTTATTTGAAGTGATGGAAGTAATCTGAATGGGACCTTACATTCTAAATAAAAATTTGCTCATTTGCTCAGCATACTGAAGAGGAGAATAATTTGGTCTGAGATGGAAATATAGTAGAGGAGACCCAGGAATTTAAGGGCTAGTTATTGTAGAATGAGTAGTACTAGGGAGAATTGCCACTACTAACACAGGAAAGAAGGAAATTGGCATGAAAGTTGACATTTTTGGTTGGAGTATTGTTCTCTGCAAAACGTAAATCCTTCATGTAACACATAAAAAACAAATGAGGTTATACAAATTGTGGTGTCTATCTATGGAAAAGTTGATGATACATATTTGACCAAGTCATTTCCTGAGTTTCCCCAGTATATGTCCAACCATCCAAATATTTGTGAATATGTTAGTCTTCCTCAAGAAATTTGACAGCCTAGATGAAAATATATCCTGGAAGTTCATGAAACTGCCTAAGGACATTTTGAAACACCATACAAAGACTGTAAATGAAAATACTACAAACAGTGCATAAGGACAGAGAATGAGTAAAGCGGAGAAATGATCAGAGTATGATTTAATGAACAAAAGCTTCTTAAGAGTTGGGTTTTGATTGGTAAATTGGCTATAGACCAGCCAAAGTGAGTAGACAGAGATGCTTGAACATTGGCAATAAAATGCTGGAGGCTAATAAAATGAAAGCTGTTAGAAATGTCTATTTTCATAAGTAATTTTTTTCTGAAGAATATTTCTGCTAGAGTTAAAATTTGTGGGCTGTGTTACTAGTGGGATCCTAAGAATCTGCAGTCAAGTGAACAGACGGGACACAACTTTAATCAGGTTATGCAGGAGAAGTGTTTTAAAGATGCATTGGAGCACAAATTCAAATGACACAGCACAACTGTGTGCTATAGGAGAGCAACAGCTGTAGCCAGGCCTCCTGGCAGTTACTTATGGCTCCTGTCAAGCAGCTCTATCAGACAAATTTGATTTGTTGCGGTGAAATGATTGTGTCAAAAAGAAAGCAAAGGTGGCTCTTGAGCTAACAAGGAGAAAAGCAAAGTTTATTCAGAAGCAGAGCTGATTTTTTTCCTCTGCATATTCCCTTTCATACAAATTTCTTTAAAGATTTCGCTTGTTGCATCTGCCTCTCTTTTCTATTCAGATTTCTTTCATAAATAAAAATTACCTATTTTATTATCAGGCACTAACCACTGCTATCTCACTTTTTCAATTGATCTACCTTGAACATTGTTTTTGAAATGGCTCATCTACTGTTTGAATTCCCCTGTGGTCCGATTAGCCCAAACAACTGTCCACAAGGCATTTTTACAAGAGTATGAATTGAAGTATCCTCTCTTGTAGTGAAAGAGAACATTTCATGTTTTACACTTTAAATGGTCTATAACAATTGTTGATTTTTTCTAAGTAATCATTTGAAAATAAAGTATCTTACGGATTCTTCAAGTGATATGTCAAAATATGAAGAAATAGAATATCGGCACATTTATATTGCATAATTTGCACTAACCTTATCTATTGCAGAGAAGCAGATGTGTTTGCATGCAATGTCTCAGTGGTCTATATTCTTATATAAGCCAGGGATTTAATGTTTTATAGTCCGGGCCAACATTTGTCTGTTCAAGACTTTCAGGATAGTGCTGCGTTTGCTTTATGGTCACTCTGCCTCCAAAAAAGTCTTCATCAATTCTCAAGAAAGCATCCAGAATGATAGTTTCAAAACTTAAGTCAAAGGATTTTATTCCTCTACTCAGAACCTCAGAACCAATGGCCCCATCTCATTCATTTATAAGGCGTCACTCCTGTTCTCTGAATTCAACTCTTGCTGCTCCATCCCTCCTTCCACTCCAACTACACTGACTTTCTCAGTGTTCCTGAAACGTACTGTAGACACTCCTGCCTTAGGAAGTTTGAGTTCTTCTTCCCTCTATTAGCATGCTTCTCTTCCAGATATTTTCCATGTCTTGGTCCTCAGCTCCTTCAAATTTATCCTCAGATAGAACCCTCACAGTTCAGCCTTCCCTAACCACACTATTTAAAATTGTAGCCCTCATCCTCACCCCACATTTCTTCATCCCTTTGTTATCTTATTTTCCACTGCTAAATTTAACAACTTCTAGCATATAAAAATGCATATTTCATACTCTTGATACATATTGGCCTTATCAATATTGGAGATATATGGCTACATGAATGTCTAGAACATATAGAGATTTTGTTGACATATTTAGTCATAGGCATAGATTATTACATGATTAGAGAAACTTCTATATATATGAACTCTAAAATCTTGTAAGAGAAGAAAACCTGGTACAGTATCAAATTTAATCCCTTTATTTGATCGATTAAACCAAGACCTTCCAAGCTGTATGACTAGCCCAAGGTAACTACAGATTAATCCATTACAGACAGTACCAAAACTCAAGTGAGCCCTCTGATTCCAGGATGGAGGATCAATAAGACACCATAACGTAGGGCTAAGAACCTACTTCTGGTGAGAGAATGCCACATTTCAGCGCTCTCTCCATCACTTATTAGCATTCACTTAGTCTTTAGGGCACGGTCCTTAAACTTTCTAAGTCTCAGTCATATTCTCTACAAAACTGGGAAATAGTATTCATTTCATAGATGTGGGTTGAAGGTTAATCAAGTTAATTCATGTAAAACATAAATTATATAATTTTGGACCTTGTAAGCATTTTAATGAATGCTACTTTTTACTTTTTAGATAAACTTTTACTTTTTAGATAAACACTCATTTAATGCATTATATGCATTGTATGTTTTATCTTCTCTACAAATAAAAAGAGAAAAGCTTTCAACAGCATACTTTTATTCCAAGGATCATGATACACACAGTGTTTTCTTAGGATATGTAGCTAAATGTGACATTATTTAAAACATAATTTTTAATAGTGGAGAGTAAAATGTTACAAGACTTCTGGGGAGGTTGTTTATTCACTTTTTAATATAATGATATCAAATAAAATGTGACAGGTAAATTGTTTCCAAAATTGATTGATTTCAGGGAGTAGTTAATGAGTATTTTAGAAGTTGTGTTCACTCTACTTCTTGACTAATGAAGATGTTCTTTGAAGCTGAACTTGGATCAGAGAGATTGGTTATTTTGTGACTTTTATACATCTTGCTATAAACCTGCAGCCCAGTGCTGCAGTGTCTTTGATGGAGGGGTGAGGCACTCCTGCATGCACAATTCTATTTAAGTGGGTCTTGAAAGGTAGCTCTTTAATCACCTTTGACCTGTGCAACCATTGCGGAGGCTGCAATTCTATAAGCAGAGACTCCCATCATGATTGCCAGTGAATAGCACTTTGATCATAACATGTGGCTTAATAGATCAGTGCCCTCAAGCCAGAATTCATGCTGTCAGCAAGAAACACAACATATGGGGTTTCAATAGCTCAAATTATTACCTTGTTGAGCTTATCTAGTTGTTATCGAATATAACAAGGAAGTGTCTTAAATCGGCTCTGGGTAAATTCTAAAATTATAAAAAAAGCTTAGTTTAAAGGCATAGAAATATCCTAAAGATTTTGTATTAGACTTAGTTGAATCACAATTGATATACTTTCTGTTATACACAGTGTTTCAAATAACAGACATTCCAGCTCTTTCAACAACCATAAAAGATCCAATGACACATAAAACCTAGATTGCAGCGCCACTGATTCCTACTATTTACAAAGTGTAGCTTAGGTGCTTAGAATCAACAAGAATGATACTTCTCATCTCCAGGACACAGAGATTTACAGTATTTTATACTCAATGCCAGGAAACACATATACTTAAGCTACAAAATATATGTACCTTTTATATACGAATATTTAATATACCACACAAGATACCATTTATAATCCCATGTTTCAATGCCAAATAGTTTTCTCCTTTTATATTGCTCCTGGTTTCTTTTATATTTTTGGTCTATGTTAAAGATATTGAAGCAAACTTATTTATGAGAGCACATTGAAATGATCAGGGGTTACAGATTGCATGAAATGGACATACATAAATTTGTCAGTCCTTATAAATACCTACTTTGATCTGCAAAGTTTAGATATAAGAGAAAATGTGGTAAAAGCAAAATGTCTTAGATTTTGAATCAGACAAGTATGGAATCATATTCTTCCATGTGGCATCTTTATGACCTTAGGTAAGTTACTTGATTGGTCTGTATAGCTCATCAGCCAGTCACTGTGGGCTACTCTTCAGAAAGGGGGTTTTCTTGGGGCGAGGGAGCTCCCTTCAGATATGGGCAATCTCTGAGGAAGAAGATGACCCCCCAACCTTCAGCAGGCAGCACTTTCAGCAGTGGAAGGTGGAATGAACACCTCTGTTCTGAAGGGGGATCTAAGCAGAGCACTGCAACATCCGTGATTGTCAGCTATTTTGTTCATTCTTCTCTATTTTCAAAACCAAATGTTTCAAGCCAAAATAATAAGCCTCTCCTCTCTAAGTCTTACAGATCATGTCTGTACAAATTTATTTTAATTATTTTATACTTTATTATGATTATTTTACATTGCTTTCTAATCACTGACTTCTTACATAAATAATAGGGTAAAATAGAGAAACAGTGGTTCAGTAGGTAAGAGCATGGGATTTGGAGCTAAGCTGTTCGGATTCATGCCTTAGTTGCACCAGTTATTAGCTGTGTGAAATTAAGGAAGCTTTATCTCTCTGTACCTTGGTTTCCTTGTCCACAAAGTGGTCATAATAATAGCACTTACTTCATAGATGGCGGAGATTTGATCAGTTTAATAACACATGGAAAGCCCTTAGTGGCACCTGGCGTGAAATAATCACTCTGTGAATATCAGCTTTTATTACTATATCCTGTGCTGTGTTGTAGAATCTTCTTTGACATGACTCAGTATTTATTACCATATTTTGCATGCTTTATTGTAACAGAAGAAAATGAATTCAAACTCCACCATTGTCGTTGAAGAGTTTTAAAACATTCAAATCCCTCCCAGAATTATTGTTTTACTACATGAAAAATGAGTAAAAAGAAACACACAAACAAACCACGTTTTCCACCTGGTGAGTTTATTTTGAAAACCATATAAGATAATATATGTGAAAACACTTCATTCTTCAGCCAAAACATTCATTTTAAATGTTCCTAGTATACTATGCTTTCTCATGTTCCGGATCTTTTGCATGCAGGCTGTTCTGCCTGGAGTTTTCCCTTGGCTCACTCCCATCTTTTGACTTCTACTTGCCCATCGAGCTTCAATGAAGTCTGTCCTTTCTACTGAAGTTTACTATAGACCCTCAGTTAATGCCATACAACCACTCCATGCTCCCGTAACACCCTGTAGATAACAAAGAGATCGTGTTTATCCTACTTTTTCATAATTATCTGTTTTGTGGGAGGGTGTTTTTTTCTTGTTGTTTTTTAGATGACAAGATTGTTCTTCTAAAGGAATACCTTCTTCATTGCTTTGGTATTCTCAAACTTAGCCCAGCATCTGAATCACTAATTAATGAGTGAGTCGGACAGGAGGGGGTGGGATGAGATGGCTTTACAAACTGAGACAAATCTTTCACAAAGAGTTGGATCTCAGGAAGTGACTTAGGGTAACTAGTAAAATATTCATTTCTACTTTACAAGTAGACATTTATCTCACTTTCTGCCCAAATTATCAAAAGTAATTTTTCCACGATTGCCATTTCTCCACACTACTTCAAAATTATGTCTATTGTTTTCTCAATAACTTAGCACAGATCTAGGCAAACTTCACTCTGTATCTCTAATCACCTTCTTTAAAGTATGTTCACAGGGCATGGGATTTCTGAATGTTTCTTATTAAACAGGACAGAAAAAATACTTAAAAGGAGGAAGAAGACTACCTGAAGTGACTTAGTGTTTTATGTAAATAATATCACCCCAGCTGGAAGTGTACGCACACAGACACACACACACACACACACACAGAAACGTAGGTGATAATGTCAATGGTGATTAGAGTTCATATTTTTGTGAGTAGTTGTAACAGCAGCTGAAAATTTCTAGAAGATTCAATATTTCTTACATTGCATTTGCATGTACGGTTGGAACTGTGGAATTTGGTCAACCTCATTTTTCTGAAGACTGCAACAGAGTAAAAATAAGAGACTAGAACATGGAAGCATCAAGTGCATCATAACGCTTAAGAAAGCATGATCATGCTTAGGAATGGCTATATTATTTGATTCATATTTGCAATGACAATTTTTTTTCTTTTTAGAAATAGCCTCTGTTTCTATTATAACCACTGTGCCTTCATTTTTCTTTCTCCTAACTTTATGGTGGTCTTTTTAGGGGATCGGACGACCACAGTATCTTTTAATTAGCAATACTTTTGACATTACCACTATTGTAAAAAGAAGATGAAATAGGAGAATGGAAATTGCAAAAACTAATGGGCCAAACTTTGTTTAGTAATGCATTCCTTCCCACTCACTTGCCTTTTGTTGACTTTGCAGAATTAGGAGCAGTGCTCCTGGGTCAAGTGAAGTTTCACATGCAAGTTTTGGTAAGTTTCATTCCCATTTAAACCTTCTTTAAACCCCCAAATTTAGCTATGCTCTTCTGGAGACCAGTGGCTCATGCTTTAATAAGTAAGGGTAGCAATACTGCTAAGCGACCCATGCATATTTTCTCAGGACTATAGGGATAATGATGCTGCCCCTTGCTTTAACAGTGGTATGGAGTTCGCTCTCAATTATCTAGGAGTGATTGTCCGTTTTGCTCATTATTTCTAACCTTACTTTTGTTCCCTTTTCTCCTGTCCTAATGCTTTTGGACTTTGCATTTTGCCAGCAGAAAATGGTGAGGAAAAATGATGAAATACAAAATATAAATGAATATTGTGTTGTCATTTCTAGCTTTTTAAAAATGAAACTCTATTGAGATAATTTCATCAATTTTTGATCACTTGGTTTGTCTTCGTAGATTTTTCCTTGCATTGCCACTGAAAAAATTGGCTAAGTAAATTAACGGAATAAAAAGTCCAAAGGAAACAATTAAAACTACCTAGTAGGAGAAACTTACAATAATTTCAGCATATCTATTATTTATATGAAACAATGGATTTCTAATAATTACAAATTAGACATATATCAATTAAAGCCACTCTCTACAGAGTCTCTACATGAAGCCATTTGTTAGACTAATTTAAGTTACTATGAAAAGCTAAAATTAATTAAATTTATATGGTCTAGTGTTATGTCATGTTCCTATCTTGTATTTGAATTCATTTCCAATTATTTTGAATTTATGATGCTTTCTTTTATTTTTCCAACAGAACTTAGGTATTATTAACTATTCACTGACTATCCTTTATCCATGTATAGCATAAAGGCAATTTTTTTTCTCCCTCTCACCAAAACATCCTACATACTGATGAAAAGCTAAACTCCCCCAAAAATACTCTTTCAAAAGTCATATGCACTTCATTCTCATAGTCAGTATAATCTGGTCCCAACGAGTCTGTGAAACCATGATTCCCACTGTGCTCCAATGCTCGCCCTCCGTGCTGTTTAGGTCCCCTTCCTCACAAATCCACCATGAGGCTTTCAAATCCATTTTCAGATGGAGTTTTCATCATTGGTAATACACTTGCTTCAAGTCTGTGTTTTTTCTCAGAAGCTAAATGTATTGTGAAGTCACACAGATATGGTTTCATATAATAAAAAGTCATTGTAACAATAAAAGTTATAATGATAGCAATAAGAAGTAAAGACATAGCAATTACACATGCAATGTTTTTTGTACTTTACAAATATTACCTCATTTATTTCCTCACAACAACCCTACTTATGAAGTAGATGTTATTATTGTTGTTGTTATATAGATGTACTGCTCAGGAAATTGAGGTTTAGTGGTTGACAGACTTGCCCAAGGACATAAAACTGATAAGAGAAGGATGTTGGGATCCAGATAGTCTGACCTAGTGTCTACTATTTCAACCAGAAATCCATGCTCTCTTTGACACTTATTTGTTCGTGACTTCATGTAAGTGACATAACACTCTCTGATCTTCTATTTCTTCATTTTTAAAATGAATTTGTGTTTGTTTGTGTGCATGTTTCATGTCAGCTATTTGTGCAAGAAGCCCTGGAGAATGGTGTATAGAAACCAAGATCTGTGGACTAGGAATGCTCATTGTATCAGAGTCTCTTTACTTCCAAGTGTTCTTAGCAGATGACAACACATAGACATATATCTGTCAATTTTATCACAGCCCTTCAACGTGTATCACACATCAGAGTTTATTCTTGTTCCCTCTCTTTCCATATTTGTAACTTCCTTCTCCAATGTTTGTGAACTCCGATTTAAATATATGTCAGCCTATCAGTGGTTTGTCAAGACTGACCTATAATTAAATTTTGTTCAAATAACAATGAGATAACTATGTATTTTCACCTGGTATGATTAACTTCACATTTTGGAAAAGATAATCATTTAGACTGCTTTTGAATACTTCCTGCTGAATTTTAGATTTATGCTGGGTTTTGGTCAACGTGAGCATGCAACATTTTCACTACTATTATATTTAAAGTTGAAAAGGGAAAGACAATATACACAAAGCAGAAAGTTGATGGCACGTTAAATACTTGAAGTTAATTCTGGGATTTTTCTTGAGAGGTAGAAGGGAAGATGCAGAATTTCAGCCAAATGCGTTTTCCAACTCAGCCAAATTTCCAATTTTAACCAAATGCATGTCTTTAAAGGCAGTATTCTTAATCTTTATGCTTAATTAGGATCAGATAAATGTCTAATTGGCTTATCAAACCTGAAGCTTACATATTTCATTTTAGAATCATTAGTAGAACACATGTATGTGATCTATGTTTGAAATACAATGAGACAATATCAATTTGGCCCATCTGATAAACAAGAACCGTTCACATGTCTATGTCCCTCTGTTAACTTGGTGATCCAAGGTTTTTCTACACTCAGGCCTGTAATTCTCAAGTGTCTTAAATGTAGAGATTATTGAATTTAAATGTCTCTTCAGATACAGGCTAATCTTAACTAATGGAACTTATGAAATTGCTCCAGAATATAGGACTGAGCACCTGAGGTGAGTTGATTTACAGCTGGAAAGTTAAAGCTCTGTCTTTACCTCTGGAGATGTCTAGATGTCTATTTTTTTGACTTGTGTCTAAGATAAAGGGAAGGGGATTTGTGATGTGCTGTTTAAAGTCAGAAATTCTCCTGATGATTCTGTCCCCCTGAGGGTTAGCTTCTTTACTGATGGCTCAGTTGTCTGAAACAGTTTGACAAACTTGACTTGACCACATAAAGAAATACTTAGTTTTTCCCTTGTTGCTCCCCTGCAGCTAAGATTTCTCATACAAACTTGGCAGTTCAGCGAGAGACTTAGTACAGTTTAGGTGCACAGATTGTCACTCAGACCTTTGCTGCTTGGCTGAATTCTACTCCTCTTGCTGTTCTGTCTGTTTTACATTTAAACAAAATCCTCACATGAATATATTCTGTGGAGTCTGCTAGGTGTCAAATATCCAAATGTGGGAAACAGGACAGCACTATACTGACTACTCTAGATAATATTGAAATACAGATCTCCCTCTCCTTACAATGGAGTTACGTCCTGTTAAACTCATCATAAGCTGAAAACATCATAAGTCAAAAAACACATTTAATACAGCTAACCTACCAAACATCATACCACAGCCTAGCCTACCTTAAATGTTCAGAACACTTACATTAGCCTACAGTTGGGCAAAACCATCTAACACAAAGCCTATTTTATAAGAAAATATTGAATATCTCATATTATTTGTTGAAAACTGTACTGAAAGTGAGAAATGGAATGGTTGTAAGGGTGCAAACAAAATGGTTGTTTACCCTTGTGATTGTGTGGCTGACTGGGAGCTGCTGGTCACTGCCACTGCCCAGCATCACAAGAGAGCATTCTACTGCATATTGCTAGCCCAGGGAAAGATCAAAATTCAAAGTACGGTTTCTACTGAATGCATATTGCTTTTCACATCATTGTAAAGTCGAAAAATTGTCAGTTGAACCATCATAAGTCAGGGACTGTCTGTATAATTTCAGGCAAGCCTGATATGGATAAAAGGTATGGGAAGGTTGGTAAGCAACTACAACTTGGTTGAATGAAACTTCAAAAGATAAGACCCAATATTGAATAAGTGTCAAACACATGGCTCTGTTCCCCCCTGGAGGTATAAGTCTTTGCAAGATTCGAGGATCTATTCCGATGCAGCTAAAGGGAAATGTCATGTATCTTCATTCTGTGTTTTAATTGGGGGAAGTTATAGTGTCCCTGTGATACCTGACTCTTCCTCTGTACCTGCAGAAGGAAAACTGAGCTCTGAGGGAACATTTGGTTCAGGATTGATCTTGTTAAATGTAGCCAAAACATATTCCTAGCCTTTCTCTTATTTGTTTCTTCTCACAAATGTGCTTGTTGTAGTAGGTCCAGGCATGTTCTTAAAAGGGAGATGATCCAGAGTTCAAATTCCAGCCCTAACACCAGCTAAATGAGCTTTTGTTACATTACAGTCCCTGCCCATAAAATAAGGATAATAACACTATTTTCTTCAAGGAATTTTGTGTGTTAATGAAACAATGCATGAAGAACACCAATATAGTACTGGCTTACAAGTGCTCAGTAAATGTTAGCTTACTTGGTATTTCTGGTCACATGGTTAGATAATCTAAATCTTCTCCACAAAGGTTGGCCTGACAGGAGTAAATTAGCATTTAGTTAATGCTAAGAATATGTAACCCATGTGCTCAGAAAATCTGGTCTAAAGTCATCTTTAACTGGCTGAATTCAACGTATGTAGGACCATCATCTTCCAACTAGATATAAAACGACTGTTTGCATTACGGAGCAGCACGATCAGGCCCTCTTGTGTATGCAGTGCCAGGAAATATCTTTATGATCACCCAGTTTTCTTTTTCTGGAGGATGTTAATGTGCTTTTCCCTGGACATAACATAATAAAATACAGTGATCCAAGTCCCAGGCAGACATCATTGGTGGCTCTTTCTGAACTGTAGAATGCAGTGTTTGCTTTGTGTTCATAATCTTTTCTATATTTGAGCTAAAGTTATTATAATTCAAATCTCAATGCGTTCTTTTTGCTTAGGTGAACACTTGAATAATGACTTGGGTTTTGTATCTTATCACTGTTATATCTCCTGAAGATTTCTGAGAAAAAGAGATAAAACTATTTATAGACTTAATAACAAACGTAGTGGTTCAAATCTTGAAACGTTCACTAAGAGTTTCCATTTGACTTTGAAATCAGACATTGCCACTTTATAAATATTTGGTTGATATAATAAAATAAATAAAATGATAGCATTTGCTTTAGAGCTAGAAAACATACATGCACAGTAAAAGATTTAAATATACCTGACCTATGTCATTCCTTTTGAAATACTTCTTTGTGTGAAAAGGGGAGGGCATTCTACATTATCATTAGCTTCAGAGCCATGTAAAATATTTGAAAGAAAGTGCATTATTTGAGAATAGTACATAAAGGGAGACTGTCAGGACTTGGTGAAATTTTATTAATGACTCGGGATTTAATAAAACATCCTACCCACTGAAAGCTCAAATCTGTTTGGTAAGAATTATATTTCTGAATTGAAAATTAGATATTTCTGGGGTAATTTTGCCCTTTTGAAAGAAACAGTGAATAGAAAGAATCTATCTTCCTTTCAATATTAAATTAAATGTCACCAAAGTCACTAGTTCCTTCAGTTTCTCTTTAGAACATCCATGTAATTAGACTTGTAAGAACTCTGTAAACTTTTTAAAATAAATAAATGATTGAATTTATGTATGCGATATCAAATGTAAGAAAAATCTGACCATCACAAAAAATATAGTTTGATAGGTGTATATTAAAATTAATAACTGTTTTTTCCCTAGGTTGAATAAATACTTTGTTTCATCACCTATATATTCTATAATAATGACAAAACTTTAAGAGAAATGAGGTAGGCAGGATTCTAAAGCAGTTGTCAATATTCCCAGCCTCTGGTGAATATACCCTATATAATTCCCTACTCTTGAGTGTAGGCAGAACTGCAATTATGATAGGATATCACAATTATGATTATGTCATTAATTAACATTCCTAATCTGTTGACTTTGAGTGGGCCTGAGAGGCCCTGACTTAATTAGGTGAGCCCTAAAAGATATAAGAAGCATCAGTGGATGCCCTTCTACTGAAAACTGCCATGTTATAAAGAGGGCCATGTAGCAAGGACCCAACATAACACCTAGGAACTGAGAGCATTCCCAGGCCATCAACTTGCAAGACATGCCCTCTTTTTACTCTTATTTCTCTTTTTAGAACATGCACATGATGGTGAGTCATTCTTGATCAAAACTGTTGACTCAATGAAGGATTACTATAATTGGCATTTAATTCCCTTAAATATCTTATAATCTGCTGGACAGATAAATTAAGAACAGAACAAACAGCTTAAACTGACATGTAACAAAATTCTGTAGAATATGTGCATACTAAGGGTCAGAATATTAATAGTAAATCATCAGAGTGGTATCATTACACCCATAATGCATGCAGACTAAAACATCCAAATGAAATATATATATATTTTAGAAATATTTTCATTAAAAAGGCTGACACAATGAGTCATTGAGTTAACCTCAGTTTACTAGACAGTTGAATTAATAGAACATTTTAGTTAATTATGGTTTTGTAACAATCTATTTTCATTCCATGTGCTGAAAGGTATTGATTAGACTAATGTCTCACAAACAATCAATTCATTTCCATTCTGAGTCACTTATTAGGTAGCTACTATGTGTAGGATTATACCAGGATGAATAAGGAGTGCTCCCCATCCAAATGAAGTCTGTTCCAGTATTAGACACGCGTAAGGAGGTGAATTTAATACATGGTCATAAAAGTTATTATAAAGGGGGATAGAGAAGGGATGCTGACATAGTCTGAGAGCTCAAGTAAAAATCCTAGAGGAAACAATGTCTGACAACTGAGGTAGACAATGAAGGAGAAAGGGAAAGACATTCCAGTGAGAGCAAAATGGATCAGTAAATAGGAAACATGATGGAATCTGTAGGAAGGCATATGTACTTTATGCTTGTTAGAGTACAATGTAAGGCAGGAGGTGGCAAAGATAGAATGGAAAGGAAGATAGATACCAGATAATGAATGTCATTATATGTCACACTAGGAGGTGGGATTTTATTCTGCAGTCAATGGGAACGGTAGGAAATATATAAAATAGAAATAAAGAGGAGAGTAGTAATTAATCTTTCTTAATTAAGTGCTTGTTTACACTTTATATCAACAAGTCTGATAGTACTGTACCCTTTCAACTTGACATTAAAAGGCAGTTTGGGCAACTTGTGGGCCTTGCATCAGTATGACAATCAAATTCTAATATAGGTACATTATATAAGAAGAGAAGAAATTCTGAAAAGTTTTGCTGTTATTTAAATGCATATTCACGATCATAAAAATGAAGTTATTAGGGAAATGTGAAAAATAATATAATTACTAAATTATGTATTAGACTTGGAAATCTATAAGATGTATGCTATATACTAAAGAATAGTATAAGAATGGGTAATTTAAGTGGTAAAGGAACAAAGTCTGTCTAACTTAAACAAACCCAAACGAGTAATTTATTTGGGAAATGCACATATCACAGGCTCTTGATTCAGAAAGCGGTGGATTTAAATTCTTCCCTTTGTAATTTGCTACCTATGAGACCATAGGAAAAATATGTAAGGGCGTCAACGTTTTCTCTTTATAAAAATAACAGTATAATGTGATTTTTGATGTTTAAACCACTAACCTAATAATAACAAAATAATCAGTATTAATTTTCATCCAACTATCGAAATAATATGTAAAAGCCTATATTTTTTAATAGGGTTAATATCTTTCAAAGCAAAGTCACTTATAGATTAAAGTCATGATATTTAGTAAGCAAGCTTCTCCTTATTACTTGGATTTATTTAAATATAGGCTAGAAACAATTTGTACAAATTTCTATCAGAAGTATTACTTTAATGCTAAATATTATATTGCAAAGATGATGTGCTAACTCCATCAACACCTTAAAATGTTCATATGATATATAAAGCATCCACAAGATCAGTTCCTTTCTAGAGCTGTGGATGTTCAAGTAAGTGTACATTGTGATCTGATCTGAATTGTTCAAAGGGCAAGAATGACAAATCCAGGATGAAGGCCAGAGCAGCTTCAAACTTAATCCACTACTCTGTGTAGCAAATCGTGTGATTTTTGAAGAACCTGGTTAATTCTGTGGAAACTTATGTTATGCTAGTTTATGTAACTGATCTTGCATAAAAGACAAAAATACTGATTGCTCAGCACTCTATAGATCTGTGGGCATTGTATCTTCCTGGATAACTACATGAGCAAAGAGAAAAAGACGTAGCTTCCTCCTGACTCTCTCTTTAAACATCAAAAGAAAAAAAAAGAAGAAGAAGAAAAAGAAAAAAGAAATCTAGTCTTTTGATAAATAAAACTAAATTTATTACTAGAGGACAACGTTTTTCAAGTTTATTTTTATAATTGACCTTATAAAATCAGGTAAACAGATTATTAGATTATTGTGTTTTAATAATTACACACTAATTGCATTTAAGTAATTAAATATATTCGCCTCATAGAAAACACATCCAACTACACACATGTACATCTGGAAGTTATTCAATATGTCTTTGCTTCTCTTTGCAGCAAATTCTTTCTGACACTTAATGGGAATGTACATGCTCCTAAATTATACTAGCAGCATAGTGTTTTGAAATAAAATTTTGGGAGCTGCAGTTATCTATTTTTGTACATATAGTGTTTATAAAATGCAATCATATTTAAAGAATTAAGGGTATTAATAATCAAAGACAAAGATCTGAAATTTTTGATGTGTATCAGAAGATAGATTAGTTAAAAAGTACGGAATTATAAATGACAAGCACATAATTAAAAATAGTATATAGATTTTTAGAAAACAAATGTAAATGACACTGAGAGTCAATAGAATTAGGAATATCAAAAGGAATCATTAATACATGTAACTGTGTCAACTGTACAGACATTTGAGAGTCGTTATCGCAACAATCATTTTTAGGAAAATGGAGAATGCAAAGGGAAAAGATAGGAATTTAATTTGTCTCAATCTGATTTTTGCAATGCAGAGAACCTGATAATCCCCTTGAACAATTTGGTTTCCAAAACTATTAGTCATAATAATTAACTATCACGACTCCATTGATAAAAATACTGCTTACCAGTGTGAGTGTGCAATGTTTTGCAATCTTTTTTCAATCATTGTATCTAGTGGATTATTTACATGAGACTTTTAACCAAATAAATTCAAGTAACATGAGATTATATTTAGCACTGAAGCATCCAGTTGTTTCACAAAGATAAACACATAAAACTAGTTTTATTGGAATCACAAGCATATAAAGTATCTTTTTAAAATTTAATTTTGTAAAATGTCTTCAGGTGCGACACTCTACACTAACAATGTATGTTTCATCACTCTAAGAGTCTCTGAAGCAGTGTCAGGCATCAGATAGGTATAAATTTAATGAAATCCTTGTAAATTTACATTGAATTACATAAAATGATATAAAACTTTAAAGAAGTACAATTGCTTGAGTATTTTTAAGTCAGGGGTTTTTTTTAGATTAATTAATCGCTTTATTGTGGGAGACTACATTTTCTTTTTTTAGAAGAGATCATCCAAGAGGATTCATATTCATCACAGGAAAGTTCAAAATTTCAAGAAAAAATAAAAGAAAAAACTCCAGACTTAGGAGGGCTACTCACGTTCCCTTTGTCCTCGGCACAGGACTTCAGCCATGAAAGATGCCAAGAATTTTCTTACTTTGAGGCCTTTTTATATGCTGTTATGACTGGTTATCTACTGCCACCAAATAATGCAGGTCTCAATTTAACTATCTCTTCCAAAATGAGGACTAGTCTAAATGTGACCTGTTTGTTACATCCTATACTCCAACTTTGTAGCATTCACTATTCTTTTGTAAGTATATAATTTGATGAAATTATTTAATGTCTTTCTATCCGTTATGTGTAAGATCCACAAAGGCAGTAATTGTGCTGATTTGTTCTTCATTAGATGCCCCATAATAGCTATAGTTTTAGTGTATAGTAGTTTATTAAATAAATATTTGTTACATGAATAAATAAAAGATATGTGGAAAGTTTTCCACATAGAATCAAAGTAAATTTACTTATCATAATGGTAATAAATTATGAAATTTGTATTTAAATCTGCTGTCTTACTAAAAATTCACAATTTTTCTCTGAGCCCATGTACCTATATCACATGTAGTAAGGCTTAGTTGGGCAAAACTCTTATGAAAATATTGAAATAGGAGGATGGTGGAAGATAAGGTCAGAGATTACTTTAAAAGTCTCTGTAAAGGAGAAAGTCAGAGTTAGCACTGAGATTTGATCCATAGGCATTGTTCCCATCAACAGAAACAGAAAGCTTAGGAATAGACTCAGGAATGTTTTAAAATGAGTTTCAATTTAGATTGTTTGGAGGTCGTGCCAGGTTTGTAGGGCATCTTGGTATAAGTCTCTAACATGTAACTTCAGATGTGGAACTATAATTCACAGAGTGAAAGAGGGAGAGAGGGAGAAAGGGGGAGGGAGAGAGATAGAGAGACAGAGCTGACTTCCAGGGACTTACCAAAAGTACAAACCAAAATTGCATATTCCTGTCGTGTTAGAGTTGTCCTCCTTTGGTTACATGGGCAGAAAGCTGGAGAGTGTCTGTTGCTCCTTAGCGAAAACCCTGGGAGGTCAAATGGCTGGGCATTTTCAGAATAATAGAAAGTAATTCTAGTTTATTAAAAAATTACATAAAATTGAAAATCCAAGTGGGAGTGGTACAACTTCTCATGATTTGTCACCTGAACCTACATTATAAAAATACATAAAGTCAGAAGTTACAAAATGTAACTGAACAGTTTAGATATGGATTAAGAAACTCTACTGAGTAGGTGCCTTTTGTAAATATTGAAATTATAAAAATGGAGAAAATGAATAAAATAAAAGCAGTGACCATGAAGTCTTTAATAAAACTCTAGTTTGACTTGGCATGTTATAAATGTCAAAAGGGGCATCAGCCAAAGACATTTTATTAGTAAGGCCCTACAGCTCAAACAAAATCTGCTAACTATTGGCCTTTGAACAAGAGTAAAGAGAGAAAAACATAGTAAATACAATCCCAGCTCGACTGGAGTCATAGGTTATAACCAAATAAAGCAGAAGCCTTCCCTACCCATTATTTTGCAAGTAGAAATGAAGAAAGACACTGTCTGCAATATGTTATAGTTTGTTGGGTATGTAGTTCAATACCTGTGAAGTGTACAGAATATATAATCTGGAACGACATAAATAGGAATCTCTCTTTGCATACTTTAAGAGTGTGTTGCTGTTTGTTAAGCTTCCCAGTAGTTAATGTTATACAATGTGCTTTTACTTCTGGATTTGGCAATGAGAAGGTGGAGAAATGAGGAGTTTTGATAAATTTCCATATAAATGTGGCAGTTCTCATCTCTCTTTTCTGTCATACCTGGGGGTAAAATAAAGTAATAAAATGAAAGATGGGTGTCTCCCAAGAACAAAATCACAAACCTCAGAATTCTTTCAAAGACCTTACCAAGCCTATACCAAATGTGCTTCTAATAAATGGGTATTCTAAATGAAGAATAAATGCAGACAGCCACCATCATACTCAATGGGGAAACACTGAATGCCATCCTTCTGAGAACAGGTACAAGACAAGGGCACACTATCACAACTCTTATTCAACATAGTACCAGAGGCTTTGGCTAAAGCAATTAGGCAAGAGAAAGGAAAAAAAGGAATCCAAATAATGAGTGAGGAAGTGAAACTCTCACTGTTTGTAGAAGACATGATCTTAGAATCCATTGGAAAACTATTAGAGATAATTAACAACTACAGTAATGTGGCAGGGTACAAAATCAACTTACAAAAATCAGTTGCATTTCTGTACTCTAAAAACAAACTTACAGAAAGTGAACTCAAGAATAAAATTCCATTTACAAACAAAACAAAAAGATAAAGTACCTAGGAATAAATTTAACTAAGGAGGTAAAGGAATTATACAATGAAAACTATAAGACATTACTGAAAGAAATAGATAATGATATAATGAGACGGAAATAGATTCCATGCACATGGATTGGAAGAATAAACATAGTTAAAATGTTCAAACTACCCAAAGAAATCTACAGATTCAATGCAATACCAATCAGAATCCCAGTGACATTCTTCACAGAAACAGAGCAAAGAATCCTAAAATTTGTATGGGACAATCAAAGACCCCAAATTGCTAAAGCAATACTCAGAAAAAAGAAAAAGCTGGAGGGATCACAATCTCTGACTACAAAATGTACTTCAAAGCCATAGTGATCAAAACAGCATGGGACTGGTACAAAAATAAACACTCTGATCAATGGAACAGAACTGAAAGCCCAGAAGTAAAACTGCACATATATGGAAAGCCAATCTTCAACAAACATGCCAAGAACATACAATGGAGAAAAGACAGTCTCTTCAAAAAATGGTTTTGGGAAAACCGGACAGCCACATGCAAAAGAATAAAAGTAGAACATTATCCCACACCGTACACAAAAATAAACTCAAAATGAGTCAAAGCCTTGAAGATAAGTCATGAAACCATAAAACTCCTGGGAGATAAAATAGGTAGTACACTCTTTGACATCAAACTTAAAAGGATCTTTTTGAATAGGATGTCTTCTCTGACAAGGGAAACAAAAGAAAAAATAAACAAGTGGGAGTTCATCAGATTAAAGAGCTTCTGCAAAGCGAAAGAAACTAGGACCAAAACAAAAAGACAACCCCCCAATTAGGAGAAAATTATTGCAAATAATTTATCCAATAAGGGGTTAATCTCCATAATATATAAGGAATCACACAACTGATCAACAAAAAAAACAACCTGATCAAAAGATGGGCAGAGGATATGAACAGGCATTTTTCCAAAGAAGACATACAGATGGCCAACAAACACATGAAAAGATGTTCAAGGAAATGCAAATAAAAACTACACTATGATATCACCTTATGCCTCTTGAAATGGCTATGATCACTAAGACTAAAAATAACAAATGTTGGAGAGGGTGTGGAGAAAAGGGAACCCTCATACACTGCTGGTGGGAATGCAAACTGGTGCAGCCACTATGGAAAATGGTATGGAGATTCCTCAAAAAACTAAAAATAGAAATACCATATGACCCAGCTATCCCACTACTGGGTATCCACTCAAACAACTTGAAATCAACAATCCAAAGTAACATATGTACTCTATGTTCTTTGCAGCTCTATTCACAATAGCCAAGACATGGAAACAATTCCAGTGCCCATGACTGATGATTGTATAAAGATGATGTGGTATATATACACAATGGAATACTACTCAGCCATAAAAAAGAAAAATCATCCCATTTGTAACAACATGGATGGACCTGGAGGGAATTATGCTACGTGAAATAAGCCAGACTGAGAAAGACAAACACTAGATGATTTCACTTGTATGTGGAATATAAACAAACACATGGAGAAAAGAAACATTTCTGTGGTTACCAGGGGAAGGGCAGCAGGAGCGGGCACAGGGGGTGAGTGGGAGCACTTATGTGGTGACAGCAAAGAAATAATATACAACTGAAATTTCACAATGATGTAAATTTTTATGAACTCAAAAATATTAAAAAAATGACAAACAAAAATTCTGATATTGCTATTCAAGTAAAAAGGAATTGAATAATTAAATGGATGGTGTATAATGGGAGCCAATTTTCTCATTGTTGGAATGGGAATTTATGGGTCAGGAAGAGTAAGATGCTACAGGAGTGATGTCAGCAACATGGTGGAGTCAGCTGTTCCCTTTATCTTTCCCCCTATGAGCTACAACTAAATGGACATTCATTGACCAACGGAGGAAACCCTCACCACACAACAGAATGCCTTAGAGACCCATGCACCTATACATCTGAATGTGGGTTGACTGACCTTCTGGGAAGTGGTGGAGAAACGTGAGCACTCCCAACCTTTCCCCAGCAGCCTTGTGCATATATATGAGTGCTTTCCAGCCTGGAAAAAGTACCCATCGTACTGCTGAGCTCTGAAAGTAGCAATGCACACTGCAGAGAAGGATCTGTAGGAAGAGGCAGAGGCAGCCCTTAACCTACTCATGATTGATTTCCTGGTAGTGGAGAAGCCACTGTACCACTGAGGACCCAAAGAGTAGCCCTGGCTTGATCCCCAAGAGGAAGCCCTACCAACCAAGCACAGTGGCTAGCACAACTACTAGAAGAGGCGGCTGTAGACATAGGCACTGGGAATGTGCATTCCCAGCCCATGTGAGCACCCATAGAACCACCATGCCCTGAAAGTAAGGAAGCACCTTGGGGAGGCTGAAGGAAGAGGCCATGGCAGCCCTTAAATCACTCATGGTCACCTTGATGATGGTACAAGAGCCCATCCTGTTGCTGCAGCTGCAAGGAGTGGCCCAGGCTCTGTCTCTGTGAGGAAGCCCTACCCACTAAGTACAATCTATACACATTCCTGAACACTCTCCAGGCTGACACAAGCACCCATAGTACCCCCAAAACTTCCAATAGACGTGGTGGGTTCACAAACTCATCTCCTGCTTTCCCCTAGCAGAAGCAGGTGGAATCTGCAACCTAATGCTACTACAAATGTGCTGGTAAAAGATTAGCTCATGAAACATCATTAGAAACTACAGTAACAACTCAGAAAAGAAGGAAAATGACAATTCTCCAGAAACCAACCATGAAGTCACAAAAAATTACAATTTAAATGAAAGAGAATTCAAAATAGCAGTCATAAATAAACTCAGTGTGTTACAAGAAAAATCAGAAAGATAGTTCAATGAACTCAGGAATAAAATTAGTGAGAAGAAATAATACTTCACCAAAGAGATTGAAGCTGCAAAAAAACCCAAGCCGAAATTCTGGATATGAAGAACACAATGAAATAAAAAATGATCTAGAATCCTTTAAAAATAAAGCTGAGGTTATGAAGGAAAGAATTCATGATTTAGAAGATATAAATATAGAAATTCTACAGGTAAAGGAGGAGAGAGAACTAAGATTTTTAAAAAATGAAATAATTCTTCAATAAATAGCTGACTCAATTAGGAAAAGCAACATAAGGATTATAGGTATTCAAGAAGGAGAATAGAGGGAGAAAGGAGCAAAGAACTTGTTCAAAGAAATAATAGCTGAGAACTTCCCAAACCTGGCAAAGCAGTTAGATTTACAAACACATGAAGCTAATGGAACACCTAATTACATCATGCAAAACGGCCTTTTCCAAAGCATATAATAGTAAAACTGGCCAAAGTCAACGACAAAGAAAAAATATTAAGGAAGCAAGGTGGAAGAAAATAACCTACAATGGAATCCCTCTCAGCAGATTTCTCAGCAGAAATCTTATAAGCTAGGAGAGAATAGAATGACATATTCAAAGTACTGAAAGACAAAATCTTTCAGCCAAGAATACTCTATCCAACAATGCTATCCTTCAGGTACAATGGAGAAATCAAAGCTTTCCCAGATAAACAGAAGCTGAGGGAGCTCATTGCCAGCGACCTTCCCTACAAGAAATGATTAAAGATGCCATCACACCAGAAACAAAAAGGCAAAAGTCTACAAGGCTTTGAGAAAGGAGATAAATAGAAGAGAAAATCAGAAAAATGCAACTCTCCATCAGAACAGGAAAGCAAATACTCACATATAACTGAAAAGATAAAAGGAAGCAAAGTATCAAAAGTAGCTATAAACACTTCAACTTAGTGAAAAACTCACAACACAAAACACAATGATTTGTGACAATAACTCAGAAGGGGAAGAGGAAAAGGATGGCACCTGCTTAGGCTAATGGAGATAAGAGGTTATGAGAAAATGGAATATCTCATCCACGAGAACTTATGCACAAACCTCATTGTAACCATGAAACAAAATATCAGAGCAGACCCACAATTCATAAAAAAAGAGAAAACTGAGTAAATCTCCACAGAAAACCACCAAAATGAAATGGTACTCAGAAAACAGAGGAAGAGAAACTACAGAAACATAGAACAACTGGAAAACAAGAGATAAAATGGCAGTATTAAGCCCTCATACATCAATAATCACTCTAAATGAAAATGGATTGAATTCCGCACTCAAACGACACAGAGCAGTGGATGGTTTAAAAAACAAGACCCAACAATGTGCTGCCTCCAGGAAACACATCTCTGCTCTAAAGAAAGAAACACATTCAGAGTGAAGGGATGGAAGATGATACTCCAAGCAAATGGCAAAAAACAAAAGAAAGCAGGTGTCTCCATACTTATAAGAAACAAAACAGACTTCAAGACAAACAAGACAATGAGAGACAAAGAGGGGAAGTATATAATGATGAAAGGGAAACTCCACCAGTACAACATAAAACTTATGAATACATATGCACCTAACACAGGGACACCAAATTACATACAGCAACTATTAACATATCCAAAGGGAGAAATTAATAGCAACACAACAATAGTAGGGGACCTCAACACCCCACTTACATCATCCAGACAGAAATTCGACAAGGAAATAGCAGATTTAATGAAACACTTGATCAGATGGACTTAATAGATGTATGTAGAGCATGCCATCCAAAAGCAGCAGAGTACACATATTTCTCAAATGCACATGGATCATTCTTAAAGATAGACCACACGTTGTGAAACAAGGCAAGCTTCAATAACTTTAAGAAGATTGATATCACCTCAAACGTCTTTTCCAACCAGAATGCTTTGACACTAGAAATCAACCAGAAGAAAAAAATGGGAAAGTCACAAATATGTGGTGACTAAAGAATATGCTATTGAACAACCATGGGATCAATGAAGAAATCAAAGGACAATTTTTTTAAAAACCCTGGAGACAACTGAAAATAAAATTACAACATCCACTCTCATGGAATGCAGCAAAAGTTGTTATGAGAGGGAAATTCATAGCAATACAGGCCCACCGCAACAAAAAGAAAAATCCTAAATCAGTAACCTTAAACTGCACCTAACAGAACTAGAAAAAGAAAAACAAAAAAAGCCTAAAGTCAGCAGAAGGATGGAAATAATAAAAATGATAGCAGAGATAAATGAAATTGAAACTGAAAAAAAGTAGAAAGCATAAATGAAACAAAGACTTGGTACTTGAGAAGATAAACAAAATTGACAAACCCTTAGCCAAACTCACCAAGAAAAAAAGACAGGAAGCTCAAATAAAATTAGAATTGAAAGAGGAGAAATTACAATGGATATCACAGAAATACAATGAATTATAAGATAATACTATGAAAAACTATATGCCTACAAAGTTGACATGCTAGAAGAAATGGATAAATTCTTAGACTCATACAACTTCCCAAAACTGAATGAAGAAGAAATAGAGAATCTGAATAGACCAATCACAAGTAAAGAGATTGAATCAGTAATCAAAAGCCTCTCAAAGAACAAAAGTACAGGACCAGATGGCTTCTCTGGAGAATTCTATCAAACATTCAAAGAAGATTTAATACCTATCCTCCTCAAACTTCCAAATTCTTCCAAAAAATTAAAGAAGATGAAACACTTCCTAACTCATTCTATGAGGCCAACATTACCCTGATACCAAAACCAGGCAAGGATGACAGAAAAAAGGAAAATTACAGGCCAATATTGCTGATGAACATAGATGCGAAAATCTTCAACAAAATACGGGCAAATGAATCCAGCAACACATTAAAAGGATCATACACTATGATCAAATGGGACTTACTCTAGGGATGCAGTGATGATTCAACATCTACAAATCAATCAATGTGATACATTAACAAAAAGAGCAATAAAAACCACATGATCATCTCAATAGACACAGAGAAAGCATTTGCCAAGATCCAACATCCACTTATGATAAAAAGTCTCAATAAAATGGGTATAGAACAAAAGTAGCTCAGCATTATAAAGGCCACATGTGACAAACCATAGCCAACATAATACTCAATGGTGAAAAACTGAAAGCCATCCCTCTGAGAAATGGAACAAGAAGGGTTCCCAATCTCACCACTCTTATTCAACATAGCACTGGAGGTTTTGCCCAGATCAATTAGGCAAGAAAAATAAATACAGGGAATCCAAATAGGCAACAGAGAATTGAAACTCTCGCTGTTTGCAGATGACACGATTTTATATAGCGAAAACCCCAAAGAATCCATCAGAGAACTATTGGAAATAATAACTACAGCACAGGCGTGGAGTACAAAATCAACTCACGAAAATCAGTTGTATTTCTACACACTAACATAACTAGCAGAAAAAGTCAAGAATACAATCCCATTTACATTCACAAAAAAAGAAAAAAATATCTAGGAATAAATTAAACTAAGGAGGTGAAAGACCTATACAATGAAAGCTATGACTTATTGAAAGAAATTGAAGAAGACATAAAGAATGGAAAGATATTCTATCTCATGGGTTGGAAGAATAAGCATACTTAAAATGCCCATACTGCCTAAAGCAATCTACAGATTCAATTCAATCTCAATCAGAATCCTAATGACATTCTCATGAAAACAGAACAAAGAATCCCAAAATTTATATGGAACAACAAAAGATCCCAGATAGTCAAAGCAATCCTCAGAAAAAAGAACAAAGTTGGAGGCACCGTAATCCCTGACTTCAAAATATACTACAAAGCTGTAGTAATAAAAACAGCATGGTACTGGTACAAAAAATAGACACACAGGTCAATGGAACAAAATTGAAAGCGCAGAAATGAAACCACACATCTATGGACAGTTAATCTTTGACAAAGGAGCCAAGAACATACAATGCAGAAAGAGAAATCTCTTCAATAAATGGTGTTGGGAAAACTGGACATCCAAATGCAAAAGAATGAAAGTAGACCATTATCTTACACCACTAGCAAAAATGAACTCAAAGTGGATTAAAGATTGAAGGTAAGACCTGAAACCATAAAACTCCCAGAAGAAAATACTGTCAGTATACTCTTTGATATCAGTCTTAGCAGCATCTTTTTGAATATCACGTCTAGTAAGGTAAGAGAAACAAAAGAAAAAAGTAACAATTGGGAGTATATCAGACTAAAAACCTTCTGCAAGGCAAAGGAAACTAGGAATAAAATGGAAAGGCAACCCACCAACTGGGAGAAAATGTTTGCTATTCATATATCCAATAAGGAGTTAATTTCCAAAATATATAAAGAACTCATACAACTCAACAACAACAAAAAACAACCCAATCGAAAAACGGGTAGAGGATATGAACATTTTTCCAAAGAAGATATATAGATGCCTGACAAACACATGATGAGATGTTCAATATCACTAATAATTAGGGAAATGCAAACAATGAGATATCACCTAACACCTATCAGAATGGCTATAATTACTAAGACAAGAAATAACAAATGTTGGAAAGAATGTGGAGAAAAGGGAACCATCATACACTCCTGGTGTGAATGCAAATTGGTGCAGCCACTATGGAAAAGAGTATGGAGGTTTCTCAAAATATTAAAAATAGAAATACTATATGATCCAGCTATCCCACTACTAAGTATTTATCCAGAGAACTTGAAATCAACAATCTGAAGAGATTTATAAACTCCTATGTTCATTACAGCATTATTCACAACAGCTAAGAAGTGGAAGCAACCCAAGTGCCCTTCTACGGATGAATGGATAAAGAAGATGTAGTATATATATATACAATGGAATATTATTCAAACATAAATAAAGGCAAAGTCGTCCCATTTGCAACAACATGGGTGGTCCTTGAGGGTAAGATGTTAAGTGAAATAAGCCAGACAAAGAAAGACAAATACTATTTGATTTCACACCTATGTGGAAGACAGACAAATACATGGATAAAGAGAACAGATTAGTATTTACCAGAGGAGAAGGGGGTTGGAGGTGGGTGAAAGGGGTAAAGAGTCACATATGTATTGTGATGGACGAAAATTAGACTACTGATGGTGAGCACAACGAACTCTATACAGAAATTAATAAATAATAATGTACACCCGAAATTACACAGTTATAAGCTATTATGATCTCAATAAAATAATTGGGAAAAAAAAAGTAAGAGGCTAACATGTTTCATGTTATAATGGATTAGAATTACAGACATTAATAAAAACTTATGTTTAACCTAATGCAGATACAGATGTGTACATATAGAAGTAACTATAGATATGTGTATATACATATATTAGTATAATTACACATATGTATTTCTTTGCTTTGTCAGTTGGGAGTGCCTAAAAGAAATGACACTCTAGTAGCAATGGTCAACTCTAGCATTCCGATCTTGGGTTCAATTTTCCAATAAAAGAAACCAAGATTCCTTGAGAAATCTCGGGTACTATGACTGGGACAGGAACTATACAAGAGTCCTGGGCATCTTGTAATGTCAAAAAGGAAGGAAGTTATTCAAAAATAAATAAATAAATAAAAAAGACTTTGACAGGATATGGCAAAGGGAAACAGTAGACGACTAAAAGAACTCCCAATGGCCAAACTGGAACTTTTTCAGAATCAGATTGATAAAGTTGTGCATTATAACCCAAAGGATAAAATAAATATCATGAGCCCATATTTCCGCAAATAAATAAATGGCAGAGAAGATACACATCTCTTGTGCAGATGAATTCCAAATAAGTTATGAGGCTATTCCACTCTATGGGAGGGGGAGCATACGTCCCACTCCTTAAGTCTGGGCTCTGTAGACTGACTTTCTTCCACAGAGTAAAGAATGCAAAGAGGGAATAAAGGTAACTTTACAGTGGCGACACCTGACAAACACTGCCTCAGTCAGATGATCAAGGTCCACATCAACGGTAACAAGTCAGTTTGATTATATGTACCCTTGATAAAATGTAATGAAAATAGCCCTTTACCTCTGTGTTCTTCCTCCTAAAAACCCATAACTCCAATCTCATCACGAGAAAACCAGTAGCCGACTTCCAACTGAGGTGTTTCCCATAACATACCTACCTAATAATACTCAAACTTTCAAGGTCATCAACAACAAGGAAAGTCTGAGAAACTGCTGTAGCCCAGAGGCACCTAAAGAGACATTATACTAAATGGAATATGGTAACATGATAGAATCCTGGAACAATAAAGGGACGCTAGATAACAACTAAGGAATTCTGAGTAAACAGTGTATTTTTGTTAATAATAATATCTCATTAATTGCAACAAATATGCCACACTAATGTAAAACATTAATAATAGTAGAAACTATACTAAAGGGGGGTATATGGGATCTCTCTTTAGTATCTGTTCAATTTTTCTGGAAATCTAAAGCTGTTCTAAAAAATAAACTATATTTCAAGAAACCACATAACTAAGAATCCTATAATACTAAAAATTATACCAGAAGTACCTAAGGAAACTAAATTGATAAGTTTTCAAGATAAGTTACAGCCCTTAAAAAATATTACTTGAAATTTTCAGAAGTAGCTGGGACTTTCCAATAATTTCAAATTAATCTTTTTTCTTTATTACTTCTTATAGATAAAAATACAAAAACAATATTATTGCAACCATGATTTACCTCTGGTAATAGGTATCTCCCAGTAGACTCAAAGGAAATTTCCCACATAGTCAATAATTTAACCTATCCATAAGGAAAAAATCCCAAGCATCATGTAAAAAGTTTCCAACACCTGGCATAATAAGGAAATGAACACTTCCAACGTTTTATCATCTCCTTCAACGCTATAATTTTAGGCTTTAGGTACATACCTAATATTTCCCAACATACTTTGTGGTCTAAAGACAGAATAAAGGAGAAGAATGTATCTTTTCCTTCCCCTTGAGTAATTTACAATAAAAAAAAGCATTGCACATATACATAGAGAATTCCACAAAAAATTGTAAAATCAGTTTCTTTGAATTTCACATTTTGAGACCATTTAAAAATTACATCTTACATAACAGCATTATTGAAAACACTGTTAATAAAACTTTTTGCATTAAAAATTTACTTGAAACTTTTTCCTCAATATCTCTGAAAAATAATGGTGTCACTTAAGTAGCTGGTAGATTTTCTTGTGTTAGATAAACCTATCATGTTTTTCATCTTGCCTATATACCAGGAAGCTCAGAATAAACCTTTCATGTTAGTTTCCTGTTTTCTCCTTCAAACTGCCTTTTTATAAGGTTTTTTTTTCAAGTTTATGTTGCCACAAATCATTTTCAGAAATAAATAGATAAGTTAGAAATAAATATACAGTTAAAATAAGTAGACGAAAAGTTATCAAATGGCAGGATTACCAGGAAACTTTGTATTACGTTCACTTCTGGTGCTAGCATAGCACATTAGGTCAGACAGAGTTATCTGTGATTAGGAAAAGGTCTCAATATTTAGTAAGGAAACATGTCTTTGGTTCTCTTGCAATTTCCTGTTGCCACTGGTAACCAAGCAATGAGAGAGTTCAGTATTAAAAGGACCTAAAACTTAATCCAATAGTTTAAAACATGGATCTTAGAAGCAAACTGTCCAGGCCACTGCCAACAATTTTGATATGATTCCTCTTTAGGGGGTAAAACTGCAATGCATTATTTAGTTTCATTATTTTATCCAATATCGAAGAAAATATCCTCATTTTTTTTAACTTCACAACAAATACAACTGATTATTTTGTCTTAACTGTTTTCTATTTACATTACCTGACCCTTTCATTAGTCAATTTTATCTGAAAGTGCAAGGTTTATTAGAATTTGTAGAAACCCCCCAAAAAGCCTGTCCATCTAGCATCAGCCTTAGACTTTTACAAAATGTAAATATCTTTTGATCAATTTGAGTTCCCAAATTTTTTTAAAGTTGAATTTATATAATCACAAAGAAAATACTTATTTTGAACACTGTATTTTTTCCAAAATTAAAGTCAGAAATATACTACTCAAAATTATCTGATCTCAGAAGAATTGAACCCAAAGTGCCTTAAAAGTCATGCAGCGTAAATTTATATGAATTTTTCTGTATTTCTTTGTGTCAAATAATACTGAATAAACCTATTCATTCTGATCTATCTAGCCAAATGAGTTCCACCAAATCAATATGCTGGTGATAATCCCTAAGTTTCCAAAGATTTCTCAGAACATCTGGTAGGGTTGAAAGCATGTATATGCCAATTTCAATTTATGTACATCCTGGCTTAATATCTAAATCTTGGAATTGGTAAATGTTTAATCCTCATATTTAATCATGTGAAATCTTTAATGATTAAGGCTTATAATATCAGTTAACAACAGTTATCCTGAAAATACAAAAGAAAGAAAAAAATGAGGAACGTTTCCAAAATTCTAAGACCAGTGTCTATTCTTTTCAGAATCCATTTCGACAATATGGTGAATGAATTCAAATGTATCTACACTACATTCTTTCTTCCTAGAGAAAGAACCCTTTGTGTGAACTTAAAGATGCTTGATTATTTTAACGTCATTCAGTCTATGATTAAACAAAAGATAAAATGTCTTTAGGAATGATAGCATTTTGAAATAAATTCACTTGAACATGCTATCAAATAGTTTACAAAAATCAAATAGGTGGAGTAGAATTCAAGAAAACCGGAGATTATCTCACCTTTGAAATGTGGAGAAAAGGGCAAAGAAAGAGGAGACAGGGGCTTCTCGCTTCTATTTATTGATAGTTTACTGTTTTACCTAGACTTGGTTTTCTTCTTTTTGACATTTGTGCATTTATGTCCCTGTGCTGTGTCCTGTAGAAGGAAGATTTTTATGTACATATATATAAGATTATGGAAATGTGTAGACAGACCTCAGAAGTAAAGGAAGGGTCTACTTCATTCCATCCCTGCTCTTAATTTATAGACATTTTTGTCAAGTAGTCAACACATGATGAAATGCAAATGAAGTGCAAATGGACAAGCTTCTAAGTAACTCATTCAGCAATCAGTTGTTCAACAAACACATGTTTTGTGTCTCTTCTGCATAGAAACTAGAAATAAAATGGTAAGTTAATGACATGTTTCTTGTTTTTGTAAAGTTTAATGGAGGAGGTAATTATAATAAAGCAGCCATATGCACGTTGTAGATTTTTAATTCCAATCTGTGATCATAGTTACGAAAAGAAAGTAGAGAATGAAAGAGTTTATGAATGTGCCTGATTTAGGCGAGGGGTCAGTGGACAACAGAGACTTACCCAGAGAACTGAAGTTTCAGTCGACATTTGAAAGATTAACAGTTATTTCTTTTGTCTCTAAAATAAGTAAGAGCTGAATCTGCGGAGGTTTCATGCCCAGGATTTCTTTTCAGAATCCGGGGAGATTCGGATTAATTTATTTCATTGCAATGTGGGAAAGCTATGGCACTGGTGCGCTGAACACGTGCAGAGTTAACTTCTTTGGGCAAGCTGCTGCAAGTCCATCAGAGGATTTGTCTTTCCTTCTTTCCTTCTCTTTTTCTTTTCTTTCATGTTTTGTTCTCCCTGTAGCCCAGCTCTTAAGACTTTTTCCTAATCTCCCAGCTTCAACTGTTATCCCTACATGGCTGATTCTTAAATCTATCATTTCAGCCCAAATCAACCTCTGTGATTTCAACCTTAAATTTACAACTTCCTGATGGATGTTTTTACTTGAACATCCTCATCTTCTTGTAAATATATCTGATGAAAGACTCTCAGTTCTCCCTTCATCCTTATCCCGGATGGTTATCTTATAGCTCTGAACCTGGAAAATTTAGCATAACATTGATCCTTCTCATAATAATTCATTCACTCATTTATTCTACCCCGTCTCCTCTGTGTATGTGATGTGCATGTGTGTTCATATCTATGTGTGTCATCTCCTTGAATTTTATTACGATTTTCTATCTGTGTGTGCCACCCCAATCAACATAAGACTATTTTGGTTTTTGGTTCCATTTTACATAAGTGGAATCACATTAACTGTATCCATTTAATATTTATCCAGTGTGTTGAGTGTAGCTCTAATTTTTCAGTTTCTTTGTAGGATAGAATTGTATGAATGTACTACAACTATTTTATCCATTCTGAAGTTGTTGGACCTTTGAGGTATGCCTATCATAAATAATATTGCAAAGATTCTTTTTGTAAATGTCTCATGGTGTACATATGATGCAAATGTCCTTATCTGTGCAGTCCAAAGTGACAGCCACTAGCCATGCATGGATATATAGCACTTTACATTTGAATTTAAATTGCCACGTGCAGCCACTGGCTACTGTATTGGACAGTGAAGGTCTATGGCATATTCTAGGTTCATCTTCAACTTTTCTAGATAATGACACACAATTTTCCAAAATGGGTGCAAAAATTCCCACAATTAAGTAGAAATTTTCCTATTAGCATCTTTCTCGGCACTTGGCATTGTCAGACTTTCATATTTTTCTCAATCCGATCAGTGCAAAATAGTATTTTGTTAATGTTTAGCTTGCATTTTGCTGATTATTAATGAATTGAATATATTTTCAAATTGTTATTGATTTTCTTAAATGTCTGTGTATGCACACTCATGAGCCAAGTGTACGCATGGGTTGTCTAAGTATTTTGCTTATCTTTCTCTTTTGTTTTCCAGCATTTTCTTCATAAAGAAGACGCTTCTAGGGGCTGGCCCAGTAGTTAAGTTGGTGCACTCTGCTTCTGTGGCCCAAGGTTCGCACGTTCCGATCCTGGGTGCAGACCTATGCACTGCTCATCAAGTCATGCTGTGGCAGGCATCCCACATGTAAAACAGAGGAAGACGGGCACAGATGTTAGTTCAGGGCCAATCTTTCCCCCTCAAAAAAAAGAAGAAGATGCTTCTATATATTCTGGGTATTGGCTCTTTCCTTTTTTTTTTTTTTGGTAATTTATTTTACAAATACCATTTTCGTTCTCTCTTTGGATTCTTGTTCTATTCTTCATATGTATATTTAGTGAATGAAAGTCATTTTTAATGTAAGCAAGTATATAAATAAGTGCCTAATAAATAAAGATATTTATATTGAGTTTCTTCATCTCATTTATTCCTGAATGAATAAATGAGTTTCTTCAGCTCATTTATTCATTATTTATTGTGTCTCCTACTCTCTCACTCAACCAATATTCTCATTCTTTGTAGGATATGCTCAGTTAAGCTAATCAAAGCATATGGGTAAAATTTAAAGCCCACAGAACTAGACTATTGGCACACCCCAAATAAAAGCTGGTCTCAATGGCTCTGGGATTTACTAGAACCAAGGAATCCAAGAATTACTGGTCTTGAGCTCACTCATTTGTTGATATTATCAGCGGCCTTGTACTGCTTCTAAATGAAATTCTATTTTCCAGGTTAATGTGACTCAAACTTGAAATGTAATCTCTCCTTAACCTATTATTGTCTTGTAATAGTTTAGATTATTCCTTAGTAAATATTCATTTATCTCCATCTCCCACTGAGAGTAGAGGTTATATCCCTGTTAAATTGATATTGGGCTTGGATATTTGACTTGCTTTGACTAATGCAATGTTAATACCTGTTTTCGAAGCAGAGTCTTTAAATAGATTTGTGATCTGATTTTATGGTATGAGAAGCATATGTTCAAAGTAGCCATATCTCGTTTAGTCTAGAACCCAGAATGAAACCAGCCGCAGCCTAGTACAAGGCAATTGATCCACAATCTAAAGCAGAGTCATGCAGTCAAACCAATCTTAGGTCAACTGAACGACAGTCAACCTGCAGACCTGCAAACTTAAGAATAAATGATTTTGTTGTAAGCCACAGAGATTTGGGATGGTTTGTTATACAGCATTCTAGTGGCAACAATTGACTAATACCTGTTGTGATGGTTCATTTTCTGCGTCAACTTGACTGGTCTTGGGTTTCCAGATCAAACATTATATGTGTGTGTGTCTTTGGGGGTGTTTCTACATGAGATTATAATTAGAATCAGTGACTCAGTAAAATAGATTGTCCCTCCAGTATGGGTGGGCATCACCCAATCTTTTGAGGGCCTGAGTAGAACAAAAAAGCAGAGGAAGGAGGAGTTCACTCCTTTTTCTGTTTCTTGCATGCCTGCTTGGGTGGCGACATTGCATCTCACCTTCTTTAGCCCTCAGATTAGAACTTAAAACATTGGCTCCCTTAGTTCTCAGGCCTTCAGACTTGGACTGAATTACACCACCAGCTGTCCTGGGTCTCCAGCTTGCTTGGCAGATTGTGGGACTTCTCAGTCGCCATAATCTCATGAGCCAATTTGCCATAATAAATCTCCTTTAATATATCTATTATGGAGACATATTTATATATATCTCCATCCTGCTGATTCTTTTTCTCTGGAGGACTCTGACTAAGACACCTGCCCTGAGTGGAACAGTTACATCTGATAGCTTTTGAGTCTCTATTATCTATATTCTTTTATCACATTCATTTGATCTATTCTTCCTCTTTGAGTACTGCCCTCTCTTCTGCCTTAGACCTTCTTAAGTTGATATATTTATGCATTATCAGACCTCTGAAGATGAAGGTACTTTGATTGTCTTAACGCTTTAAGAGAAAAAAAACAGACAAGTTTTGTTAGCATACTACATCAAAAATAGCCTGATTAATGCCTCCATAATATAAAATATAAAGTCAAAGCCAGCACAAAATGTCTATTACTCAAAAGAATTGTAATTGGCCTCTGTAGGATATTTTGACATTGGGAACATCCTTCTATCAATCCAAATTTTAACTTAGTTTTGGACTCTCTTGTTATCTAGTTGTCTAGTTCACCTTGTGTTTTTTAAATCTGAGTCTCCAACAACTTTGATATTCACTGTTGTATGAGATATTCTAACTGGAATTCCCAGTCTTCCCTCCACAGAGCCATTCAGATCTGATATAAACACCAAATGTAACTCTCCCAGGCATGTAGTAGAATTCTCTAGTTGCTTGCTCTGTTATTAACTTCCTAACTTAACTTTAAGAAACAGCTTTTCAATAACTTTTCGGAGAGTTTCCCCCTAGGGAAACATTTTGTTTACTCTCTGAGATTTTCCTTTTTCCCTCATAAAGTTCTCAGAGCTCTAGAAATC
This sequence comes from Equus caballus, assembly GCF_041296265.1. NCBI lineage: Eukaryota > Metazoa > Chordata > Mammalia > Perissodactyla > Equidae > Equus > Equus caballus. The sequence goes on from NC_091686.1 coordinate 98,236,901, forward strand.
CTCACTGATTTTGTCATGAATAAAATATCTTCCTCTTTCCTAGTTTCACAATTCAAAGTCATTAGTTCCAGATATATTGTTCTGGTTCTGTTTCTCTTTCCTTTCACATGAGACTAGTTTGGGCTTCAAGTTCTCAAAGTAGCTTCTGCCTTCTTCCATTCTCTGATTTTTCTCACTCTCATTCTAAAGCTAAGATTATCTATTGTGCTACAGTCTCCTTTCATGAGACTTTTTAAAGAATGATAGTCTACAGTAGAGCCTTTGGCATCAGAACATTGTAGAAATAAAATCTGTGTAATCTTTTGTAATTTACTTAATATTCTATGCCTCAATATTCCATCTGTTAAATGGAGATTATAATAGTATTTACTTCACAGAGTTCTGAAAACTAAACACAATAGTTTATGTATATCATTTAGAATAGTCTTAGAAGATTTGAAATATTTACTAAAATATTGCTATCAATATTATTATCCTTTTTCAGATGTTTTGAGGAGTAAATGAAATAGTACATGGAAAGCATTTAGCATAGAACCTGACCCATGGTAATCACTCTATGAATATTAATGCTTATTATCATTATGATTAAAAACAGCTTGCCTGCCACTCAAGGGGTGTAACCATTTCCAGATACTTGCAGTTCTCAAAGCTGAGACTCTTCAGCAAAAACCTTTACTTAAAATAATAGACATATTAAATTTTATCTTTTTCATTTCAAATTTGTTCCCTAGTATGTAGTAATTTGTGATACAAATCACTTATGATCTCCTTTTTTTAAAGATATAATTGACATATATCATTATATTAGTTTCAGGTGTACAACATGATGTTTGCTATTTGTATGCATTGTGAAATGATCAGCACAATAACTCTAGTTAACGTGCATCACATACATAGTTAAATTTTTTTTCCTCATGACTCCTGCTCCCTTCTAACGAATAAAACATAAAGAGGAAAAGAAGATGAAGCTGAATAAGAACTATTAGCTTTTTTATTGCACACGCAGAATTTCAATAACCCCTAACCTAGAGTGCTTCTTAATAAAACAGGTCAAAGACCACAGCATGTTAAAACCTCTTACTCCATGCCTAAATGTAGACCAGAAGCAAGGTGACTTCAATCTGCACAGTAGATTCAGTCTAATTAGCTACTCTCCAGCTCCTTGGAATATTGAACACTTGATTAGCGTCTGGTTTCTGGCAGAAGAGGTAATGTAATAGAACGTGTGGCCATGCAAATCAGTTACCCTATCTCCTGATAAACACATGTCCCAGTGAACATCCTAGATTCTAACCATTCAGATTAGCTTTGCTCCTATTATGTGGAAGAGTGAAAGGATGGAAAGAGTATGGTTATGTTCATTTCAAAACTCCCCTTACTTAGAATGAAGTAGATTACTTTCCTTTTATAACAGGAAGAAAATAAACATTCTTCTCAGCATTCACCAGATTATATTACATTTCTTTATTTATGTAACATATCTCATTATATTCTTTACTCTTGTATTCTTAGTAATTACTAAAGTATCTGACACATAGCAGACAATCAATAATTGTTGAAGAATAAATAAATATATTGATGTTAAAATAGTAAGATATTAGATGGTTCATAAAGTAATAATATATACAATCGTGTCTTTTCTTATAAAGCCCTCTTGATTAGGCTATACCAAACCACAGTAATAAGAAATTTTGAAACAAAATGGAGAATTTTTAAAACATTGGGAGTAGTTTTATGTCTATAAAAATACATGCATATACATACACACAAACACATACAATTATACTTAACTCCTCATATTCCATGGAAAGAAACTTCCTTGGAATCAAACTCTTTGCCTTTCCTAAACTTTTATTCTATTCTTTCAGTAGAGGAGATGTGAGCTACCTGGGTAATGTCACTGGATGAGGAGAGTACATGCTCAGATCAATTAGCTTCTTCCTCATTTTCCTTAAGAAAGTTGACCTGTATAAAATAGGCACTTGCATCTGCTGTCCACCACTTGTTAATGGGTTAGAAAGTCCATTTGGTGTACATCTGAGCCACGTATTTCAATCTAACATTTATCATTAATAAAGCTGATAATCTGCTCTCTCATGCTTTTGCATCTACCAATTGACTCCAAAATCATATGGAAAAAATGATCCTCTTTGAAAACCCCTAGTATCTTGAACATATATATATGTATATATGTATATATGTGTGTGTATGTACATGCATATTTTATGTATGTGTTTGTGTGATTGTGTGGTGTGACTGTATGTAAATGCATATGCACACAAATATTTGGACTGAATTCTTTTTCTTATTTCTTAATCATGAAGATATATTCTACACAAAATTAAATGTCTCTCTTTGGTTTTATAATTTATTCCGGGAACTAAGATCTTCAAAGCTTGCAACCCTAAATGTGTGTGTGCGTGTGTTAAATTCTAGCGTATTTTATGCTTAATTCTACTGTGATTTATACTGTTTAACCTATTTGATTTCAAAGTTTCTCAGAAATACCTCACACTTTAGTTTTCTAAAACTGGGGAAATAGAAGCAAAACCCTGAGTCCTAAAGGAAAGTTGGTGGTTGCTCTGGCTGGTTGGACGTTTCAGTCCTTCTCCCTAAGCTTTCTCTCAGATCAGTGCTATTCCCTTTGATTGGCCCCAGATGAGCTTTCAAGTTCTCCTTCATGGTCTATTTTGCTTGGGTAGATTCTGCCTTACTTGTTCTTTCCAGGCGTATCTCCTGTTTCTGATATATTATTAATATTAATATTCTACTATAAAAATACATTGCTCTGTTCAGTAGACTAAATATACCATCTAAGATTCTCTCCCAGAGGGACATAAAATCAAGCAGAATAGTTTTGCTATGAGAACAAAAGTTTGAGCAAAGTAGTTTTACTGAAAATTCTGTATCAAACTAAATAACACAAAGTTGTATCATCAACTAAAAACATTTTTCTGTTTGTTTATTCAAAATATCAAATTCCTTAATTCTATTATGGATGACATATGTCAAAGAGAATGATAGACATATAGATGATACTTTAATGTTCAAATAGAAAGTTTTTATACCCTTCAAATCTGTAGGCTATTTTGATACTTCCAAGGAAGTCGTGTTTTAAGCACTTGGGGAATTTGTAGTTCATTTAATAAATATTTGAGCATTTATAGGTATATTGTTAGTTTAAAAAAAACTCTAAGTTTACTCCAATTCCATGTCGATTCCACGATATCATAGTGTTTATTCTAGTCCAGATATTTACTAACTGGATAATCTGCAATAAATGTTTTCAACTCTCTGCATCTCTCCAAAATAAAAATAATTCAAAAAAAGAAATGTAAATAATAATGTGGATATTAGCACTAAATTAAAAAAAAAAATTGTGCCTAACTGTAACTAAGAAGCTTGTATGAAGCCATCAGGGACTGTGAAGAAATAATTTCATTCCAGCTTTCAAAAAGCTTTTGTTGATCTCACAAGAAGGACACAGGACCCTACAGGGAAATAACATATTAATATATACCATAAGTTATGTGATATTGTTTTAATTCCATTAGTTGAAATGCATTGATCTTGTCTATGGGTAGTGATGGCAAGGGAGTACGTCATATGATGGATTACCTGAGAAGACAAAGCATGGATTGCCCATGGGATTGACACCTGTGGAAAGGAGAAGAGTGAAGCAGGATTTGTCCAGATGGAAAAAATGAACAGCAATATAGGTCCAATGATAGCCTCAGCCAACCCCTAGGAGAGCTCCAAAGCTAAAATGGCTCTTCAGAGTTGTCCCAAGTAGGGGCAAGTGGGCCAGGCTTTAATTTTTAATGTGTATTAGTTGTGGCCACCACAGGAAGTCCGTGTGACACTGGCTAAGATGGCTCTCTTCACTGAGGCAATTCTCGAAATGGTTAACAGCTGAAGGCTGTCCGTCAAGAGCATACCCAGCAGCTAGAGAAAAGTTCCTCTCCATGGGAAATTTGGTATGCTATATAATGTTCATTGCAGTGTCGATACAAAATTCTCGTTCTTTATGATAATTCTGTAAAGCAGAATTTCCCTTAAAACGAATTAGCATGATTCTTGGGATATCACAGGAATAGTCTCACTTTATTTGTGTATGACAACAATGAACTTTTTTGAGTGAAAGTGTCAATTAGCTTAAAGGACCAACATTAAATAAACAATTCTTATCATATTATCTATAATTTAATTTAAAATGTCTCAATATAAAGGGCACATGTGTAACATATAAATATAGAAAAAGATATAGATAATGATAGATGATATACATAGATCACCTCCACACTGATCTGACTTAGATTTTAAAAGATCTAATCACAAACTCTAATCCAGAAATAACCACTAGAACTACTTTTATATCCATTCAGAATTATGGAGTTGGAAATTAACACAATGAATATCAGAAATGATTTTTCATTGGGAAAATAAGTGTTAGTAAAACCATTCTGGAAGAAATATTTGCAGGAACCACCATTCTGACAAGAAAATTGATAGAATCTAGTAAACCAAGTAGTCCTGTTCAGAATGGAGTCCTAGGCTGACGACCCTGTTCCTCCTTTGTTCAAACAACAGATGATTTTGTCATCTGATCCTTTTCAAAGGATAACTAAATCCTGGAAAGAGACTTTCCATACAAGGGACCTACCCTATTGTCAAAAACGCTGAGAATAGAGACTTCACCAAGTCTGCAGAAAACATACGCTTGTGTGTACACATGAACATGCTTGCTTGCCAATAATGTGACAGAATTTGATCTGAGACTTGTCATTATTGTAACTTCCCTTGTGGTGGTAAGTTTTTTGGAGAGAACATTTTCGGCTCCAATTTATCTTTAACTGTTGGTAGCTATCAATGGCTACTCAGTCTCAGAACTAATTTGTTTTTCATATTTACGAGACTTTTTGAGTAACCAGATCTTTCACACATTGAGTTAATATTTAAATACTAAAATGGAGCGTTATCTTTTTTAATGTAAGAATTGATGTTAGCACTTATACCAACACTGACAGAAATCACTGCCTTCCAATAAGGATTATAGGGAAAGTTACAGAGAAGTTAAACTCCTTATATAAAAACTAGTTGGTTAAAAATAAGTGAAACAATCTGGATTCAGACCGTAGCTAAAGACTGACGCCACTTTTTATAAAACACAGGAAAAAAGTGCTCATTTTTTTTGCTGAATAGAAATACCTATGGAGGAGAAAGCACCAAAATGTAAATAGAGATTGTATTTCAGGGATGGGATTATAGCTGTTTTTCATTCTTGTCTTCATGATTTTTACTTAAGAATTCTCTTATATGAGAAAATATTGCTTCCTTATTTTAAAAAGAGTATTGAATTTGAATGAAAAAATATATTTCAATTTGTTTTATTAATTAAATATCAGCTCTTGCTCTCTGCTTTAACTTTGTTAATGGTCTTATAGTTCTTACGGACTTCTTCTAAAGTTCTTCATTTGTTTTGTAGAATCAAATTATAATTCATCTTTCAAGCTTCACATCCACTTTAATCATCTTCTACTCCTTCATATGAACCCTTCATATCAAAGCTGACCAATCCCTTTTATTTCTACATCCTTCCCTACCTCCAATTCATATACGACTGTGTAATCCTTCAAAGCACATTAACCGGTCTTCTTCCAATATTTCAAACTGCTGAAGAAACTGCACATTAAATCATTTATGGTAACTTTGAGGATATTTACTCCTGCAGCTTTCACTATTACTGTTAGCTCTGGAAAAGGAAATTGGAAAGTTGCTGCATCCTTTATTCAAATGAAAGTGACAATATCATTTAAAACTTTGCTTTGGTCTTTTATTTTTCACAGGACAGCAAACTGAAGGTCAATGAAATTATATTAATTACTCATATAGTGCTGCCAAAAAGCAGATTTTCTATTCAAAATGTTTATTGCAAATATTAAAATGTACATTTTCATCTGGAACCCCAAATACAAGAGGTTACAATATATTAAATCAACATTAACAATATACAATTATTGAATTAATTCAGCACTAAAATATAAGATATTAAAGCAGATGTTGAAAGTCGTGTCCCTTCTTTTATCCTTTCTGTACAGCATTTTTCGCTAAATTGGATCTATTTGATTTCAGAGGGCATGTCTTGTTCCCACTTTGTATCTATTCATCCCCAAAGCTACTAAAATGTATTCTAAAAAAGCATTAAGTAAATTCTGAAAGATCTAGTGAATGAATGAATGAATATTCAAAACTATGTAAATTCTCAAATATTGAGGATTGTCTTTGATTTCTATAAATCTGTCTTTTAAGGAGTAGACTGGCGTCAAATTTCAAGGTATTTCTAAAATTGTTATATCACAAAATTTTAATTACTCTCATATTTCATCTTAGAAAAAAAAGTATTAAATGAGTAGTAACCAGGATTACTTTTTCATCTTCTTATGTCATCAACACAGCTGTTATTGTGTTTAATTATGTATCTGTTTGGTTTTCCTGATTCAATAGTCTGAACACTGAATGTGTGTGTGGTTCCAATGCATGTTGTCTGTCTCATGATATCTCCTTTTGATTATAATCCCCATGGGCAATTATGGGAAACAGCTAACAGTGTTTGAAAGAAGAAATTTTATCTGAGACAAAATGGCAAGTGAAATGTATTTTCAAATGAGAAAAATAATTAGATGAATAATGGTTGCTAGAATGAGTAGAATACACTTTAAGTTGTGTTAATATATTCACATTAATTTGACTATCATTTTCCTTGCTTTAAAAAAATCCTACTTGCTAACCAATTGATGGGAACTGATAGATAAATACAAAAGCATCAACAGTGGGATGCTTTATAATACAGTCATAAAAAAGGTTTTTTTTTTCGATTTAGAAAAGCCCACCACACAAATTTCAGTTGAACATGTTTATTACTGCAAAGAGCATTCTGAACAACATATTTGAACTAGCATCCTGTATAAACAGTCTACTAATTTAAACTAAATATGTGATAATTTTTAATAATTTCAATAAAGATAAAGCTTCTATTCATTCCATTTCTAGAAAGCATATTTTTTCTATATTTCAAGAATATCTGGAATACCTTAGGATGGTAGATAGAAATTATATTATCGGGGGCCAACCCTGTGGCCGAGCGGTTAAGTTCACATGCTTCGCTTCGGTGGCCCAGGGTTCACCGGTTTGGATCCTGGGTGCAGACCTACACACTGCCAATCAAGCCATGCTGAGGTGGCATCCCACACAGAAGAACTGGAGTGACCTACAGCTAGCACATGCAACTATGTACTGCGGCTTTGAGGAAAAAAAAGAGGAAAATTGGCAACAGATGCTAGCTTAGAGCCAATCTCCCTCACCAGAAAGGATGTCCTCTACCTACCAGATGTTCCACTTCCTACTAGGCACCCCCCTTTCCAAGGTGTGACAACCAAAATTTCTAAAAAGAAAAGAAAGAAATTATATTATCAACACATTGTAATCTAATATTTTACTAAATGACCTGTATCTTATTAAGTATTTCTGAGGACAATTGTTTTATTTTTATTGTTATTGTGTGAATCACCTCAAAGTTACATGCCACATAAATCATAGTTGCATGAATAAACTAGTAAATCAAGCATTTTTAGCTACAATAATATAAAAGCATCCCTAATACTTCTTGAGTTATTGTTAGGTGTTATTCATTTCAATATCACTTCAAAAGTAAATGCATCATTTTAGAAAGTAAAATAGTAGAACACTGAGGGGAAAAAACTCATTCCAAAAACCTTTACAAATCATGGTTATATGTAATTTCATACCGTTTTACTTTTTTTATGATCTTTATCTTTGGACTTTAAATGACTATGCCTATTATGGCAGAATACTTCAAATTTTGGTTGATCATAATGGTTGCCTATCTACTTTCCCTACAGTAATGTTTCTCTAGTGGGTAGCAGTAAAGATTGCATCTTCTTATTACACATATTACCACTATCTATGCCTCAACTCATGTTTATAATCTCTTAAGTGAGTTGCATAGAACATCAACGCCTCAGGTATTCCACAGCATTCAGCCTTATGTCATTTATACATTAGAGCTCAGAAAACATTCATTGAAAGAATAATTGACCAAAAAAACACATTAAATAATTGAAGAATATGGTTTTGCCCTATTTTCATTTATCAATTATTTCATTTATTTGTGTATTTATTTTTGCAGATAGGGAGAAGCAATACTATAAACTCTAAAAAGAGAAACTTTTTCTCCTTTTTGTCACAAATTTGATCCTTCAGTCTTTTTGGAGGATTTATGCCTTGGCATGCAGGAAGTTATTACTTCTCCAGCATATTGTGTGAATTGATATTCTAAACTCTATATTTATTCCTCAGAAGATACACTGTTAAATACATCAGACTTTATAACCCCTTCAACACTATTGATGTACAAGATCTTCCACGACAAAAGGAAAGATCACATTGAGAGATGCTGAAGTTGAGACTGATAAGGATTAGTTCTGGCAGTGACTTTACATGGTTCTACTGCTCTAAACTACCCCCAAATTCAAGAAATGGAAGAGCACAACATTCAGAATAAGCAGTAATGGTCAATCTGCTAAGAAGGCAATATTTAGAGGCTAAGCAAGTGAAACTGGACTGTGTGCAGAAATGTGGACTGGGCAGAAACTGAATATAAACTGAGGGAGTTTTCAAGAATCAGATGGATACACACCGTTCAGTTTTCCACCTCATTAAGCTGTCACTAAGGGTAATTTATTTCAACTCCTTGAAACTCAGTTTCTTCCTCTGTAAAATGGGATAAATGATAGTAGTTGCCTCTAGAGTTTGTGGTTTGTTTATTTGTTTTTATTTTCTTTATAAGATTGCATAAAGTGGTGCATTATAACATAGTATTCATTATTGAAACAGTGTTTACTAAATAAACGCTTCACTGTGATGCAGTAAGTCTCTCAGTAGGCCTAAGTGTGAATTAAGTACAAACATAAACCTTGTGAACATCATTTGAAAATTTATATCCTTGGACAGAAATGGTTGAATCTATGCAACAGTGGAGAAAACATCGGACATAGAATAAAAACTGAAATGGAATTCAAAAGTACATGTTGGGGTTCTGGATCTGATTATAATTAACTCTGCGACCTTGAGTTAGTTATATAATGTTTCTGGGCCTTATGGTTTTCAAAGAAAAAAATGAGAAGATTGGCCTGAATGTTTTCTGATGACATAACTTTTCCAAATGCTAGGCTTCATATACATTGTTCTTGGAGCATTTTCCCATGATGTCACTTGACATAATATCATGATTGTGCTGCTTCCATGAATCTAGGAGGAGTGTACATAAACCATAAGCTTGTGGATAGGTTAGAACACAAACTGAATCCTAGGTCTACTGAAACTCATCAGGGTACTAATAAGTATTAAGAGTATTCTGAATTCCCTGGTCCAGTTCACATTGTTAACTTTCATCTCGCTGTTTGCTTTCACGTTGCTTTTTGCCACCTTCACCAGAAGAGCTATTCTTCTTCCTCACTATGAAGAAGAGATGAAGCTTAATACTCCACCTTATAATGGCTCTCTATGTTGTTTCTTTCTCCAGCAAAAACAGACCTGAAATTACAGCAAGAATACCAAGTTCTAGGAGATACGTGGAATGGATGATGGATAAAGTTCTGTATTTTTTTAATGAATACAACTATCTAGTGATGAGAAACTGATCATTGCCTGCCCCTTCCTTTGTGAAAATTTTAAAAACTGGGGTCTCTGTAACTTCCTAAAAAAGCCTTTACAGCTCTTTCTAGAAACAGAAACAATGAGGAACATAAGATATGTGCTCTAAAATCATTTTAGGATGAAAGGAAAATGATGTAAATTGCTTAATAAATTTTTGTGTACGTATATACATCAATATGTTGTTTTTGTTTTTTTGTTTTTGCTAAGGAAGATTTGCCCTGAACTAACATCTGTGTCAATTTTCATCTATATTTTGTATGTGGGTTGCTGCCACAGCATGGCCACCCATGAGTGGTGTAGGTCTGCTCCCAGGAACCCAACCCAGTCCACCAAAGTGGAGTGTGCTGAACTTAACCACTAGGCCATGGCACTGGCCCAATCTATATGTATTTTTAAATATGTACATTCATATTTTGTTGATTTAACTCAGATATCAAGCAACAGGAATGTTGTTTAGCTTATCTATACTTGAATGGATTTTTTATTGTAAAACTGTGCATGAAAGAAAGAAAATGCTTCAACAAATGAAATGAAAGTATCAAGGTCAAGTGAAATCCCATTTAGGACGGCATATCAGGTCTACCAGCACCAAATTAACTCACGACTCAACTCACCCAATTTTGTTGCTGTGGTATTTACTGCATCTCTTTCTCATTTTCTACTTTCTTTTTTCTATCTTATCTTTACCCTTACCCTTCTCTTTATTCTTTATTTCAACTGTGAAATGATTTGTTCTGAACACTTTCTCTATGTATCACTTGGGTTTTGCTCTACTCAACTGCTTGCAAAAATTCATTGTATGTCTCATGATAATCAATTCCCAAAAAGAGAGATTTGCTTGGGTAGGTTAACAGAGTTTCTAAATCAGTCTTCCTCATAAAGCCACTCGCCTCCCTTATGTTTAATATAACCTTTGGCCAAGCAACAATCTGTAGTAGAATCAGGTGTGAGGAAACACTTCTACTCACGAGACTCAAGGCATGATGACCCGTATACAAGACATTGCATTTGGGCACCTGACTCAAAGGGGGAGCTGTGGGTGTAACAACAACTCAGGGGGTCATTATCACACAGAACTGAGATAAAATCTATTTTTTAATAAGAAAAGTACAAATAATTACTTTTAAAATATATATGAGCATATATACAAATATATATGTATAAAATAGACATTTATTTATGTATTTCATGTAATAATAGTTGTGGATGACATGTATTTGCATTGATCAGTTGATAGCACTGTGTATTTTATAAAGAGGTAGAAAGATAAATGGGATAAAATAAGATAGTAGAGTTCGTTTTTTTAAAACCTCCATGTGTTATTTAATTTTCTATACTCACTTGTTTCTAATTATCTGCAACAGAGTTCTTGGAAAGTTGAACATGAGGTAAGTTTTTCCTTAGGGTGTGATTTTAATTTCATTTATTTACTAATGTGTTTCAAAAGTCATCACCACATTGATCAGTCACTAGGGTGAAATGTTGTAATGCTTTACGTGCCAAAGGATAATATATTGCTTTTTAAATTAAAGTTTACATTTCTATGAGTATCTGAAAATATGCCCACAAATCCACTATCAAGGGCAAAATGAATTCTTAGCTATTCTTTATTAGATAAGTGTTGACTGTCTTATTCATCTTCATAAGTTGCACACCCCTCCCCACCTTTCTCTGGCCCCAGAACATTTTTTTAAAACAAGATTAATCACTACAATTTACACAATTGAGCAAATCAGCAATGATATTGATCCAACTTTTCAAGAACATTGCCTAAACTACTGAATCAACCAGAATTTACTTAGGCTACCTACTTAAAATGTCCCAGACATTGGTTAGTAAATAGCTTAGTAGTCCTAAATTTGATGTTTCTTCTTGGTTCTTATGATAGTAGTTGTAGAAATGCTACTTACTCTATTTGCCTTTTTATTTGTAAATACTTAAATGCACAAATGATCGCTACGTTTGCTGTTATTTTTTAAGATGATACATTAAAGCAGCTGTAATACACTAATAATGGCTTCTATTTAAAGCACAACCACTGAGCTCAGTGCTACTGTTAATTATGCCATATAAACTTAAAAAAATATTTTTCCCTGATTAAGATCTTCATAAATGATATATTTAATTAATGTAATTAAGACATGAAATTGATAATCTGAATTCATAGAACTTGGGCTTGATCTTGGTTCCACTGCTCAGCAAGAGCTGTGTGTCTTTGGATAATCTGCTTAACGGTTTGGTGTCTCTATTTCCTCATATGTAAATGTGGATATAATATAACACTGATTGTGATAATGCATGTGCTTTATGCAATTCTTGTTAGTTGTTTAATTAATGTGAGCTTTTACAGTGTCAGAGAGATCAGACAAGATGACTAACGTTTATCATGCCCATTTCCCAGGCCATATCCTGGCTGCCTTTTCCTCTGATCCACCAGCTGCAAGGGTCCTCCACTACTGCTAAGAGGTCAGTAGAGAGAGTAGAAAGTTAAAAAAGGTGAATAATCATGTGAGTGCCACCTTGAAATCGGAAGAAGTTTTAGTGTTCAGACCGGACTCCTATAGAGGTCATCTCTATTCTAGGGGAGAAAGCTTAGGAACTCAGTTACATAGAGGAGTTTAAAAGGCACCTTTAGCATGGCTTGTAGCTTGTTAGTGTTCCAACATAGGTGACCAACTGAGGAAAGCTCAAATTAATATGTTACATTTAACTTTAATATGGGTCATATATTCATTGAGTCGAATGGTGGCAGGCAAAAGTTTGCTCTAGTCAGTTTGTAGTAATTGAAAAGGCCAATTTTTAAATATTCAGAAAATTTGTGTGCCAGTTTTTAGGCACAGCTATGTTTAAAAATTAAATTACATAGTTACAGTTAAAATTATATTTTAAAATGTATTAAATACTTAGAACTCATCACTTCACAATTGCTTTACTACATTTTCCTCTCATTTGTGCTTTGAATTTACATCTCTTGTATTTTTGTCATTGTGTGCTACGCACATCTCCTCCCAGTTCCTCATTGGGCAACATTACATTGGAAGCTTAAAATTGGCTATGGTAGGAATATATATACCATGGAAATCGACAAACTATACAAATCAGGGCTTGACTTTTTAAAATTATCTAGATAAGTAAAAAGGAGAATGCTAACAATGGAGAATAAACTTATAGAGTGTTGCTTCGTTAGTTGTTAATATTATGAATACATTCCTCCCATGATGATGGAGTGTCCTGCAAGACCTGGCTTCTTGTCTTTATTTGCATCTAACCCAGAAAGTTCATCCTTGCTCCACAGTTACCTGCAGAGTTGGCTAAAGTCTCCATTACAAAAGCATCATAGTTCAACTAGTCCTGACAATATCTGCTTCCTTACTCTTTTAGAGATGTTGTTCCCAACAGTGTTTCCAAATAAACTTACTGTATGCAAATCTTTATGTTAAAAGTCAGTTTCCTGAAGAAACTCAAACTTAGACAATTGGTGTCTGGAGTGATTGAGGAAACAAATTACAAAACAGGATTTTGTAGCAGGCTGGCAGAGACGACCTTGTCATTGATGGTAGCTTGAACATGGATAGCTCCAAGTGTACTGTCGTGGTGCAAAGGTTAAAATCCTAACTGGGGATAAACCAGGATGAGACACCAGTGTAACTGTATGAATTGTCAGGTTTAGTATTTCAGGATACTGAGACGTACAAGAGAATTAGTGACTATAAGGACTATGTAATAATATAGCTGTTGCTGATAGATTCATTAGAGACAATGTAAGGCTGAAGGTAAATAATCACCATTTTATGGCAAAATGTAAAAACTAGAAGGGCTAACTAGCAAAACATAGAGATAATAATCTCCTTCAGCAAGAGGGCAGAACAAAAATGAGAGCCCTAGGATTTACTTAAAAGAATAACAGAATGTCAAAGCAGTTTAAATTCTCAAATCCAGCAAATTTGTTATACCAAGATTAGGTGTTTTACAGGGAAAAGTGCAAATGTCCGTTGGAATAGGGGCATGGGGATCAATGCACTGAAAAATCATGAATCCTTACATTCCTCAGAATACTTTGGGTCTTCTAAAGTGGCCAATTCCTCTATGTTAGTACCCCTGACCTTAATTAAAGACAATACGAAGTATCATTTTAATATAAAACATGCAAAACCCCATTCCCACCTGCCCTCCTGGCTACCAGAGAAGGAACTCGGGCGAAGACATGATAGAATCTGGATGAGCAACTGTTCAGCCTAATAAAAGAAAGGGACTATGTCCTAAAGAAGCTGCAGGACCTAGCCAAAATTTTCTGGCAAGATCTATGGGACCGTATATAAGATTGGATCCTGCGGATGCTGGGAAGTAATATAAAATTGGATAAGTTCTTTGATATGGCAGTACTCTCTCTGAACACAGGACTTAACACCCTGACAAGGATTCTGGGAGATGTTTTAATATGCTGCTAGGATGATTCTTGGAAACTTGCAGAAGCAATATTCCACAGCAAAACTGATAAGCCAGAAATGCATGGCAGATGGTAGAAGAAAGGATCACAAGGCTCAGAAAAGTGAGAATATTTGAATAAATATACTAATAAAACCCATCCATTCACTCTTTTTGATGGGAGTACTAAGAGGAAATTCTGTTTGCTAAAGCAATAAGAAATGCAGTGTTGAAAAGAGAGCTAGTATGTCTTGTATGTTTATTACACTTTTGAAATTGTCCCATAATTTCTGGATGTTCTTTGTTTTTGATTTTCATTTTTCTCTCTTTGCGTTTCAGTTTGGGGAGTTTCTATTGACCCATCTTTAGGCTCGTTGATTTTTTCCTTGGCTATGCCCAGTCTACTGACACGCACATCAAAGGCATTCTTCATTTCCTTTAAGGTATTTGTTATTTCTCTTATTTCCTTTTGAATTTTTTACTTAGAATCTCTATCTCTTTGCTTACATTACCCATCTATTCTTGTGCATTGTCTACTTTTTCCACGAGAACCATTAACATTGACCATTACTATTTTAAAATCACTATCTGATAATTCCAAAATCTATCACATATGAGTCCAATTTGGATGCTTACATTGCTTCTTCAGACTGTGGTTTTTCCTTGCCTGTTAGTATTACTTGTAATTTTTTGTTGAAAACCAGTCATGACGTTTTGAGTAATAAGAACAGGGAGGTAAAGGAAAAATGTAATCCTGTCTGTCTCCTCTACTCTCAAAACTACTCTAGTACAACACTACTTCACTTCTGACACCAGATGTGTGGGTTTTCGACACATCAAGCAATTCTGTGACACCAACTGGATGCCCTACAATTTAGTTCAATTCTGACATTATCTACCTAGAGATAACATCGGATCCTACAGTTAAAGGTTCAGTCCCACAAGACTACCCCGGCTTCCACTGCACTTGCTAATCACAAATACAGGTCGTCTCTGCTTCTGATCCCTGGGAAGTTCCCACAACACCCTCCTTGGGTTTGAGCAATTTGCTACAGTGGCTCACAGAACTCAGGAAAACAATTTAGTTGCTGGATTACTGGTGTATTACAAAGGATACTAGAAAATATGAAATAGCAGACGGGTGAAGAGATACACAGGGCAAATTGTGGGGGAAAAACACAACTTTCATGCTCTTTCCAGGCACACTAACCTCTCCTCTTCTCCACGTGTTCACCAAGCCAGAAGCTCTCTAAACCAGGTCCTTTTGGGTTTTTATAGAGGCTTCATTGCACAAGCATGCTTGATTAACTCGTTGGTCATTGGTGATTGATTCAACCTCCAGCCCCTCCTCCCTCCCCTGAGGTCTGGGAGTGGGACTGAAAGTTGCAACCCTCTAATCTTGCTTGGTTTCCTTGGCCACCTCCTATCCTTAGGGGTTTTCCAAAAGTCATCTAATTAACATAAATTCGGGTGTGGTTGAAAAGGGCTTGCTATGAATATCAAAACACCCATTTCATCTTTATGGGTCTGGACCTATTTGAGAAACAGATGACAAAAGACCAAATATTATAGCAATTGTTCCCACTGTTCTTATCACTTAAGAAACACCAAGAATTTTAGAAGCTCTGTGCCTGAAATAAGGACTGAAACCAAATATGTATATTTCTTATTTTAAATAGAAATATCACTGGAGCTAAATAGGTATTTAGCGTGAGGTTTTATATTAATACGAATAGGAATTCTGCTGTGTTTAATGTTTGCTCTAGCTGTAGGTGACTGAGATTTCAATTTCCTCTAGGGTCCTTGTTTATCTCAACTCTATGTCCCTATGTACTCCACCACTGAGAGATTTTGCCTCTTGCAGCTATTTCTGTTGTAATTCATGGTTACTATACCAGAGCCCTGCTGGTTTAGTGTTAAGGTTAGAGGAAATAGAAACCTTCTCTAATCTTATGATTAAATGTCAGTATTTTAAGGGGCCTTGGTCCCTCAGGTGTGAACTTCACAACAGTTTCTCAGCTTCCATTCTTCCTCACACCCCTTAGATGAAAAAGGAAGTCTAGATGGGGCTAGAGTATAATTCCCCTTCTCCCAGGTGGGATAAGCTCTAGTAACATGTTTTTTGGAGAGTGAGCCAGCTCTCATGGTCTAGTAGTTAAAGATTCAGCACTCTCACTATATGACCTGGGTGTGTTTCCCAGACAGGGAACCACACCACCCATCTGTCAGTTGTCATCCTGTGGTGGCTACGTGTTGCTATGATGCTGAAAGCTATGCCACTGGTATTTCAGATACCAGCAGGGTCACCCATGGTGGACAGATTTTAGCAGAGCTTCCAGACTAAGACATACTAGGAAGAAGTACCTGGTCACCCACTTATGAAAACATTGGCCATGAAAACCTTATGAATAGCCGTGGAGCATTGTCTGATATAGCAGCAGAAGGTGAGAGGATGGTGCAAAAGACGGGGCAGGGTTCTGCTTGCTGCTGGGTACCTGAGGGTTACTGTTTAAGATATTAAAGCAATTTACTGTTTTCCTGTTTAACTTAAGGGATGAGTCAAGGGTTTGAGGAGTTGTGAGCTTGTTTTCCAGAAGACTGTCAGCTTCTTTTGCAGAAGAAAGAGAATGCCTTTGGGGAGGTTGAAATCACCAGATGGCTGACTCTCTGGAGCCATTGAAGCCCAGAAGTCAGATTGCCCAGAGACCCCTCAGTTTCCCTGAAGCTCTTCCTGCCAAGCCACTGAGCTCCACAAAACCCCCTGCTTTCTGTTCTTGGAGAGGTGGCTTTGAGGGAAACCAGGCTCCCACCTACTCATTTTGGCCAATTTGAATAAATCTTTCTCCATCTCCAGGCACTGATGGCTCAGTGTTTGGCAATCTGTGCATTGGGCACAGGAACTTGAGATTGAGAGATTCGCTGTCAAACTCTGCTGTACGCAGGGTCACTAGGAATTGGACAACAAAGGCCTTTGTTATGGAGAATGCTCTGCATTAATTTCACAATGATTACTCTTCCCATGCCTTGTGAGAGCCAAGAGTTGATCTTTCTCAGCTCTTCACTATGAGAACTTGGTGGGCTTCCTGGATGTAAAACCCAGAAAAATGGGAGTCCCAGAAACTCCAGAAGTTTCTCTCTCCCATGTTAGTCCACACTCAGCCTCCAGGATTTCATCAAGATTACCATTTAATTGTTCCTACTAGTTTATGGCTTTAGCAACCTCTCCTCCAGGTAAGCAGATCTCATCTGTGACCAATTAGATTCACTTATCTTTCCAGATTTTGAGGCAGCAATTTTGCTCTGTCACCTTTTCTCTGATGGGTTAAAAACAATAATTGATTTTGAGTTCATTCCGTTTTTCTTTGTTGTAAAGATGTGTGTGATGACTACTACACTGTTTATGTGTTGGAGCTGAAATCAAAAGTCTTTTCATATCCTTATAATAATCATTGCTTCAGTTAAGAACTGAATTTGTTATTGCCCAAGGGAGAGGTCGTCTGCCCAGTGAAAGACATCCCAACAGTCAAGGGGCAAGATGGTAGAAGAGAAAAGGCTTTATTACAGCTTGCTAGCAAGAGGGAAGATGGCTGACTAATGTCCAAAAGAACCATCTTACAGAACAAAGACTACAGGCCAGTTACAAAGGGGGCTGGTCTCTGGGGGGGGCAGATATCTGGTCTTACTTTCTGATAATCTTTTGCTTTACTGGATATATATCAGAGGCCAGAGCAATGCTCTATACCCAGATCTTTCACTTGTCATTGATGATAGCTATCAGCATAGACTCTCCGCCTGGGGTTCATAACATTCCTAAGGAACTCAAAAGAACAAAGTTATCTACTTACAGAAGATGGGAGGGGCCATAAAATCTACAGAGCAAGTATATCTCCTGGAGCAAGCATATCCAACTGGGTTAGCTAATCAGAGGTCATTCAATGCTACAATATACTTTCTTTTCTACACTATGGCTTTCCTTATGTTAACCTTGTGTTGAGCCAGTATCAAAGTGATATATCTTTTCTTTTTTCTTAATTATATTCATCTTCTTTACACTCATCAGTGTCCCATTAGCTAACATTCCAGTATACCACCTAGGCATAGTTTTTCAGATTTACCATTCTTCCAAGACCAAATTTTTCAAATGGAACATGGTAGGTATTTCCTCTCCCTGGTTAGCCTGGTCACAGGTATGTGTTTTACATTTGACCAATAAGATGCTCCTGTTAGGTATTATGAATCTTTAGGCAGTGATTCAAATACCCAGAAACAATAGAGAAATTACAAGGCCACTGTAGAAGGACCCAGTTTGGACTGAAATGGAGGGTAAGTAGTGGTGTCTGTGCTATATGCAGAGGCCTTACTAGTTACTTTGACTTGACCTCCTCTTTGTCTTACTGCAGCCAACTTTCCCTTAGTCTCTGACTGTTTTTCAAGCCTGTGAATTTTTGAACTAGCCAATATATTTCCAAAAAATTAATTCTATTCTTAAGCTAACCAGGGTTAGTTTTTCTTTCACGCGACCATAAAAACCAACTGATGTAAGAGACCTGTATTCAAAACACTAAAATTACATGTTTGTATTTTCCTGTTGAAAATATAAAGCCCATTATAACAATACCTCCATTATGATACCATAAGGTTTTTTTCACCTTTTATTTTACTTTTCTGATACCTAAAATACCTAAAATCTAATACTTATTGAGTACTTTACAAAGCACTGTGACCTAATGGAAGTTAATTTACAATTTAGGCTATCCACTATTTAAGCTGTCTATAGGAGAGTTTGTTAGTGCCAAAAATAAGTACTGGACTAGAAGTCATAACTAGAATTAGTTATTAAAATGCATTATTAAAATATTCACTAAGAATAAAACTGTCAGTGAAATATGAAGTTCTAAAATATACATTTCAAGGCAAAGTTATTTCTTGTGAGATTAATTTCATACATACACCATGGACACAAAAAGATAGACTTCTATATATATTATACAAGTGAAAAATACTTAATTTATAGGTTCACAGAAAGTAGAAATTAATGGGAGAAGAAAATATTTTGAATAAAAATTTCTGCACTCCAGTTAAAATACACTTATCCTCTTAAAGTTTCAAATTATTTTTGTTGATTTTTCAATCTGTATGAACAGGAATGTGTATTAAACGTTTAGTGATAATTAGCATAAAATAAGGAAATGAGACTCATGAAGTAATGTCAAAAGGCCGTAGTTTTAAAATAAAATATCTGTGAGCACTATTTATTAATTATTAGGTTTTACATTCAGTTTAAATTTGCCTGTGAGCTGAGTTAAATCACAAGAACTGAGACTATTTCAAAGACCTAGGGAGCTGACGAGGAACTAACCGGGGCTATACAGAAAAAAGGTATTTTGTTATAGATTGTCTGCTAAACTAAAACATTCAAATGTGTGCCGAGTGACCAGTTATTTCTTCACTTTCTTCAGTTATTCTTTCCTATGTCATCCCATCTTGATTTTAAGTATGCACATACCCACACACACACGTGATACACAGTGCACCTAAATCTATATGTATCTATATTTCATTTGACATCCATGTATTCATTTTCAAAAATTTAATTCCTTATATAATTTGACCACAATAAGATTATCAAATGAAGTTAGAAATGGCGAGTAAGAAATAGACATTCAATACATAGTGAGTTATGAAACTATACGTCACAAATACATGATTAGTGTTGGGGCTCAGAGCAGGCCACCCCAAACTGCGC
The DNA here is from genome assembly GCF_041296265.1 of Equus caballus. Classification (NCBI taxonomy): domain Eukaryota; kingdom Metazoa; phylum Chordata; class Mammalia; order Perissodactyla; family Equidae; genus Equus; species Equus caballus. The sequence goes on from NC_091686.1 coordinate 98,256,807, forward strand.
CACAGTGGCATATTGGTTATTTGGAATTAAAGTTACTTGAGAAAACAGCTGATGCAAAAAGGACGTTCTGACCCTCCTCCCTATGGCCCTCTGAAAGCAGGAAATAAATCTCTCATAAGAAAGATACCTTCCCGCAGCAAAAGCTAGAGACACATCCTAATCACCAGGGATGGGGAATTCAGCGCCAAGAAGGCTATGTAAACAAACTGCTGAAATTCCTCACTAATTAAGCACCCCAAACCTACATTTCTTTATCTTGTCACTTCTTCACAAATTTATTGTTTCTTTGTGTGAAAAGTATAAAAGCTGTTTGTTTTGGTCATTTCTTCAGGTCCCATTTCTATGATACCTCAAGATATATGAATTAATTTTGATTTTTTTCTCCTGTAATCTACCTTGTGTCATTTAATTATTAGACCAGCCATAAAAACTCAACAGGAGTGAGGTTGAAAGTTTCCCCTCCCCTACATTAGAAAGGAGTAGGATTCAGAGTCACATGGAAATTAGAATAAAGTTGTACAACACAGCAATCATACAACAGGATTGAGGGTCACTTTGAAGATTGGAAAATTTGTTATAAATTAAGATTCACAGACATGTTGAGCATTTCTGCAAAGTTAGTTGAGCTGGATTCAATGTTAAGAAATCCTCTTTAGAAGGTGTAAAACTTCACACAATCTTGATGTCGGTGTTCTTAGAGGTAGCTCTCAAGTTGTTATTGGTGGTGGTGATAGTGTGTTAATGAGTAGGGAACTTGAGAGAGAAAGTTAGGTTATGGGAAAAATAGTTACTGTTTTTTACATCTCCAAATTCATGACTTTTGAAAGATCTTGCATGTTATATAATTTTTTCTGTTTTTTATTTAATCCTCAAATCATAAGCTTCAGTCGAAAAATTCATTACAAGAAAAATAATTAAGGGTTTTAGATTTTTAAATTTGAGCCAATGTTGTACCTAATTTAATATAATTAGCATTGTTTTCCAACCCATCAACACATCTTTCTAGTTCATTATTTCTTTGCATACTTTCCAATTTTCAAATCTTATACTCAAGTCTCACAGTCAACGCCTACAGCAGCCAGTAAGTCTTACAGTCATTGTCCACCTCAGTCATTAAATAACTCTGAATTTTAGCAAAATTTCCCCCGAGTGATTTTTCTTGCCTCCATTTTCTAACTCTTGTAATATATCCAGATACTGCATCTTCATTAATTTTCTCAAACCTTCTTTTTAATGCAGTGTTCTTGTTAAGCATTTCCAGTGACTTTCACTGCCAAGAGAATAGTCTTTCACAATTTTATATCAACCTACTCTCAGTCTAAAGTTAATCAAAAATTTATTGTAATACTGAAATTCAATTACTGTTTTCTTTTTTCTTTTGTGCCTTTATGCTATTCCTCCGTTCCTATAAGTCATCATGCTGTATCTGTTCATAAAATTATAGAAATTTGACTTGGAGTGATCTAATAATATTTTTCTATTTCTACTTGAAAGCTTTGCTTTGTTTTGTCTTGTCTGAGTGTTCTTGATCTTCTCACATTCTATGGAGATCCCTCTATATCTTTGTAAGTATCTGCATGTGAATCAGTACTTAGAACAGTAGTAAAACTTTTCATATAAGACCTGTCAATTACATATTTAGTAAGTGATTATTAAATAAATAAAGGGACAAAGAAGAAGCAACAGAAAAATGGTAATTAGGTTAGTAAGGAAAACAAATCAGTCCTGCAAGTTGAAATGAAACAATTTTTCTCTTTTCCATATTCCACTAACATGGCTCCCTTGTATCGTTAAATGATGCTATTTTTGATTTCTCTGAAGAGCCAGCTTTCCTTCAGACCCTCCAGGTCAAGGAAATCTGTCTCAACTTCCACACTCAGTCTTTGTAGTGAGACAATTATTATGTGATACAAACTCTGGGCCTCACATGCAAACTTCCCTAAAAACTGGAACTTTGTAGAACTTTGAAAATACAATGCATTATTGACCTGATTGTCTAATACCCAACAGATTACTTTTTCTAGGGCTTAGTTGCCACGTTCTCTTTTGATGTTCCCACGGAAGAGGTGAGTACTTGCAACACCAGCAGCCTAATTAGGAACATTCCTGTCACTAGGGGATATCTCAGACCTTCTTCATGCTCAATCATCATGTCCTGAAATATACAGGGTGGGGCAATGCATCTTATAAATGCCAATTTACTTAAGTTCTAATCACAGATACTTCATCAACTGACAAAAGAAAAACCTCAGTAGGTACACCACTTCAAAATCTGGGACAACTTACATGTAATTTCAATAATCAGCAGGGACACACAGCTGGAGAAAAATAAAAAGCTTGCTGTAATTGAAAATTGCCTTGCAGCTTGTTTGTGATTAAAATGAAGTTCAGTTTCTTGAAATCTTGTTTAGCAATTAAATCTGTTTTACTTAGTCAATGAAATATTGTGTATTGTCCTGGAATGATCAAACTGGTACAGACATATCTTAGCACTGGATGTTACATGAAAATGCGCATTTGAGAAAAGGTAGCCAAATTGATCATCAAAAGCAGAAGGTTAGTTTTCAAAGTGATGAGAGGAATAACCAGCTCAGTTAAATTATCCAACTAACTGGAAAATTCAGAATTAAATTGGTTCGTTATATTAGCAAGAAAGTTAATAGTGACAAAGCTGAGTATCATACCCAGAAATGAACCATCTTGATGCCGTATGGTCTATACACACACTTATCTTGCTCAGGCCCTTCTAGTTCACTAATTTCCCTTGCAGGTCTCTTATCCTGGTATATGCAAATAAATTTGTGGCTAATGAAATCTATTATCTTCAACTAGGCTCCAAATTTCATTGTTTCCCAACAGCTGCTTCAAAGAAATAAAATGAAGGTAACATTTACAAACGGAAGGGAATATTTCCTGCTCTTCTAGAAGGACTTCATTCTCAGCAACTAAATAACAAAATGGGATTTATTTCATTCTCTTTGCAGCTCTGGGAACCTGCAATCACCCTCCAAGTTCTTGGGAATATGGTTTGACAGCTTTGTTTTTTAGTTAACATTTTCTCTTTTGAAAGGCTTATGTACATTTTCCTCCCCTTTAATCTGTTTTCCCATAGAGAATGTAATAAATTCCCCTGCAAATATTTGCATGTCTGTGTATCTCTCTTGGTAGGCGTGTTTACATTAAGGCTCTCATATAAGTTAGATGAGTTCACCTCAGTAGCTATAGCTTTGTTATTAACACAGCCTGGGCAGCATAGTTCAAAATATTTCAAAGAGAAATTCTATATAATCACACTGAATGAACATTGTCAAAGCATTTCAGAAAGAAATAGAAGGGTTCATTTAAGTTGGGTCTCTTAATAGATGTATTGGTCTGGTCTTATTTCACAAAAACTTTTTGAACCATTCTCTCTCTCCCCAAAGGAAGGCTTCTATCTGATATTTGATTATTATTCTTGATATACTTGATTATAAAGCGCAAGTGGGCAAGCTCTGCCTTCTCAATCACAGTCTGCCTGTGTTTGCTGGGATGCTTACCTCAAAAAACTAGTTTTAATCTTTTTGTAAAGAAAAAATATAAATACATAAAATATAAAGATACCCAGGAAATGGACATTCCATTGTGGTTCCTAAACTTGAAAAGGATCACATGCTTTGAGAGAGATAAAGCAGAGTCGTGGGATTCAAAATGTTTCCTGTGTTTCTGTCTCCTCTTCAACACAAAAGCTGTTAGGATGTTCTTATCCGTTCCCTCTCTGGCTAATGTAATAATAGTTGCATTAATATTAGAAGGAACTAGATATTGTGGTGTTTAGACATTTTTGTTTCTGTATCCTTAAAATAATTCTGGGAAAATATGCAGTCATAGCACATTTTCAGTTAAATCTAAATATTTTATCATGAGTTTAGATATTTACAAAAAGCATAATGTACATTTGTATATGCTTTAAATATCTTTTCATCACATCTTAGAAATGCAGATTTAGCTGTTTCTTTTCATAGATAATGACCACTATAACCTAATTAGAAAATCAATTCTTAGGTTAAACAGAATTTATCTCAGAAAAAAGTATGATTTGATTTTTTATTTCTAAAAGACATGTCAATGTATGCTCCCGTGACAACCATCTCACTTCTTCTGAATAAATTTCTATGATAAAACACTAGGTAGATTAGATGGAAAATTTACTAAGAGTTTAGTTTTTGAGTGAAATAAGGCACTGAGTCCTGCAATATGTCTTATTTTGCTCTTATTAGACCCTCAATCAGTGGAAAGACATTCACAAATTGTCCTTTTTTTTTTTTTTATCAGTCCTCAAGGTTTTGCCATTGCTAGGATGGCTCTGTAGCATGATTCAAGATGGAAAATTTGCCTTAGTTTTGTGAAGTGGGAGCAGACAGGTGATTATAAAAAGAATTACTGGAAAGGAGAGCCAAGAGACCACAAGTTTTTTTGAGGTAGGAAGTTGAATATCTGAAAAATAATTGACTGAAGCTTATTTATGCCCGCGTATCTCCTAGAGAGACTTTAAGTATTCACAGGAGTATATGCGCCCCAGTTTGACTTTGAAGACTCTTGCTTGGGACATCATGTATTCAGACTCCTCTACTTTTAGGTCAGAAAATAAGGCTGAAAATCAATGAATCACCTGCATCAAAAATTGTGTGTCCCTTTACAGTCTGCAAAGCTAGTCTTCGTATTGTTTTCTTCTGGAATTCTTCCTTGTCAGACTCTACCATAGGCGTAGTGTTTGTTGTCTATGGAACCACTGTTAGCTTTGTTCAGAAATCAAGGGTCCCCTATAATTGGAGACTGAGAAAGCCGTACCAGGACTTGTGGGCTCTCAAATCTAAGTTTAGAAAGTTTTCCTTGTATATCATTCATGGATGGTGGAATAAGGTCTAGGATCATGTGATCTTTGAGGATATTAAAACATATTCAAAAGCATTTGATGGCTGTATTGTTCACTCTGTCTAGACTCACGCTGAGTAAATTGTCTACTTTGGGTATGTTTTATATATATAGCTATACTTAAATTTCTTTAAGTGGGGGATTAGCTATTTTTCCCTCTGATTATCTCATCAAATAGCTTAGCATAATGGTTTGCAGATAAAAGACGCAATAAATATTGACTAACTTGCTTTAGCGCTCTTGATTTTAAAGTCATAGGCTGAAAAATAATTGTCAACAGGGAAATCTTGTTCCAAGTTACTCAATTAAAATGATGATTATAATCCATGTAAACAAAGCATGCGATCAAAATTAAATCAGAAGTAGAAATCACAAAGGAAAAATAAACAATAAAGTATAAACTGTGTTTGCATGCATTTTTTTCCTCATTTATAAAATTCCTTTATTTGAAACTGAGCAGGGAATCCTGGGACCTCCAACTAGTTGCATAAACTTGAGCGAATTTCTCAAGTCCTCTCCTAAATTTCAACATCCATAAAATTAAAAAGTTCCCCTGGATGACAGACAAAATTATTTCTCTTTGTGTATTTCCTGATTTTGTACTTCAGTGACTTTTTCTACAAAAAGATCTACTCACCTCCATGTTTTGCTATAGCATGTTTTGACCTTTGTACAATTTCCCTTCACACCTTTTTCTATAGCAATGAATGTGATTATTGTCTACCATTTCCATGGCTCTCTGACTATCATTTATTCAGTCAATTAATCATTCAAAATAACAAAATTGAGTGACTACCACGTATCAGGCACTAAACGTACATCACTTACGAAGACACATCTGGTTCCTGATGCTTATGAAGATATAGTCTATCCAGAGTAAATGAACAAATATGGCATTGCAACAAATTGTGATAAATGTACACATAACTGAAGAAATAAATGCCACAGATGACTTTAAAAATAGCTTGTTCTTTTTTTGATTTAAGTCAATGCCATCTGTGACATATTCTCCTTATCTTTATTATTATCCTTAGATTTCCAGGTCTCTTATACTGTCTTCAGAGATTAAAGCTCTTATACTTTACTTCATCAATCCATGACCTTCTGCTCAGTGATATGTGCATCCAGATCAAAGAATATCTGGATCTGTGTTCCATTTGGTTTTCTGACAAACTAACACCTAATAGGTTTCAAGTACTCTTGGACTTATTTTAATTTTAACATATCAATTATAAATTATTGCCTATTTGCAAGATATTGTGCAAATAGGGATCTTTACATAGCTAACCAAGTTAACATGAGGTCATTAAGATAGGCCCTAATCCAATATGTCTGGTGTCCTTAGAAAAAGGGGAAGTTTGCACACAGTAATATGCACAAAAGGAAGATGAGGTGAAGAAACACAGGGAGAACATGGCCATCTACAAACCAAAGGATGCCTGAGCCTACCAGAATCTAGGAGAGAGGCATGGAACCGATGTTCCCCTAGTGTCTGCAGAGGGAGCATGGTCCTGCCAACATCTTGATCTCAGCTTTCTGGCTTTCAGAAATGTATTAAAATAAATTTATGTTGTACTGAGCCACCCAGTTAGTGGTACTTGTTATGACAGCCCCCAGAAACTATTACAAGGTAGTGTGCAATGAAGAATGGATCTTGCCCAAGGAGAAGTCTGTCCTTTGCCCTCAATTCCTGGAAGGTGATATCTAAACTCTTGAAATGACCTGTCTGATAAAAGTATCTGTGTCTATTTATGGGCCTTGGGCCATGCCAGAGAGAATATGTTAGTAATGTGATTTATCTTGGGTCACATAATATCAGCTCAACCTCTGGAAGTTATGGAAACTAAGGTCAGCGACATGAGCAGTCAACCATGTCTATGCTACTGAGCCCCAATAAAAACTCTGGATGTCAAGACTTAGGTGAGCTTCCCTGAGAGTACTAGCAAAACTCTGTGTGAACTATCACACATCAGGACTGGGAGAATTTAATGCTGTCTATGATTCCACTGGGAGAGGACAACAGGAACCTTCACACCTGGCACTCTTCCGCACTCTGCCACACATGCCTCTTCCCTTGGCTGATGTAGATCTGTATCCTTTTGCTGTGAAAACCTTAAATGTGAGTATGACAGCTTCCAGTGAGTTCTGTGAGCTCTTCTAGTGAACTGTTGAACCTGCAGGTGGTCTTGGGAACCCCCAAACTTACAATAGTTTCAGGAGTGGGGCTGGTCTTGGAGATTTCCTGACATTTACAGGTAGACACTATATTATGTTGGCCTTTCTGTAGAAAGAAAAGTATCTACTAGCTGAATAAGACCTTTTGAGTGTTTTTGTAAATAAAATTTTATTGTCCAAACTGAACCCATTTATTTACATATTGATTATGGCTGCTTTTGCACGACAATAACAGAGTAGTAGTGATAGATAACTCATGGCTTTCCAAGGTGATTACTGCAATAAATCATGGTATTCTGTATGCTTATGTCCAGATCTATGAAGGGCCTGACAAATTGGTACAGAAATTCAGGACACCATCCCTTAGTACCACAATCAGTTTTCTGATGTCATTATCAATTGCAGTAGTATCTGCCCTTATATTTATTTGTTAATTCTATGTGCCTTGATCCACAGAAAGTACCTAATGAATATTACATTGATTTCAAGAAAATATTGTTAGGCTTACTTTTATCTACAGAATAAAGTTCAAAATTATTTCCATTTCATACAAAGCTCTCCATAATTTGGGCCCAACTTCCTATCCAATATCATTTACAATTGCTTTCATTCATATAGCCTCTGATTCTATCACATGAAACATGGACGAACTTTCAAGACAATCTCTGTGCCTTTGTCTATATTGACCCCTTATCCTAGAATTTTCTTTTCCTCTTTGTTTTCTAATTATAACTCATCTTTTAAGGCTGAGCTGAAATGCCCTACTTCTTGAATTTTCTACATCTCCTCAGTGTGAATAATTCACTACTTCCTTCAAACATTTACAATTTTTATATGTCAACAAAACTCATCACAGTATTTTTTAATAGTATTATAGATGCTTAAAACGCATGATGAATGAATGAATAACACTCAAGGAAGATTTCCTAAAAGATATACAAGTAACTACTCTCTAAGTCTCATATCCCATGACTTAAAAATTTAATGGAAGATTAAAATTTATTTCTTTCAGCTCAGAAGCCCAGTCATTTTTGTTACTTTTCTAATATGAACCCTCATGATTGCTGTGACCATGTGTTATTTTTTATATGTCACAGGACATCAGAATACCTGATAATATTGTAGTCACTTCAATTCGTGATAAATAAATGAGTAATACTCATGGTTACCTTAGTGTACTTATATAATGACATCTTTTGCTTGTGATGTCACCATTGGCTATTATCCTTTATCCCAATGCATCAATCTTCATTTTTTTCCCTATTTCCTTTAGGCCAATTTCACCATAAAATTCCAGATGCTGCTGCTATTTTACCTATAACATACCCAGCAGAGAGACAGAGTTGGTTCTTTTATGATCAAGTAGTCTTCTTTAACTAAAACAAGGTGATGAAATTGTATGCAGTGGATAGATCACATGTATTTGGTATTTGTAACAGCGAGGCCTTTAAATTGTTTGGCATTTTATTCTTCTTTTATTAAGTCTAAGTCCTAGTCTCTAATACAGCTGGAGCGAACTTCCCACTAGCCTAAAGCAGCCCACTTCTTCCCTCTCACTCCATCATACATACATACACACATGCTCACAAGACTGATTCACCTATTGTTGAAAGTATTTAGGTCAAGTAAATTAATCTCCTCATCTGATTATTATTTCAAGCTATTAGTCTTTAAGTGTAAAGTATACAAATAAAGCTAATGTGATAATTTTACAAATTAAAAATCTTACCCAGGTAAGTTTCCCTGTGGGGAAGTAGACAAATGACAAACTCCATGTGTACGTAGTTTCTCTATATTCTGCAAGCTTTCTTGAGGAGACAAGGCCTGCGAAACTTTATGTTTAGGGGCCGGTCTGGTTAAGTTTGCACATTTCAGTTCAGCAGCCCGGGGATCACTGGTTCCGATCCCAGGTGTGGACATGGCAATGCTGGCAAGCCATGCTGTGGTAGGCATCCCACATATAAAGTAGAGGAAGATGGGCATGGATGTTAGCCCAGGGCCAGTCTTCCTCAGCAAAAAAGAGGGGGATTGGTGGCAGATGTTAGTGCAGGGCTAATCTTCCTCAAAAAAATGAAGAAAAAAAACTTTATGTTAGATTTCAGAAATAGGTCAATGGGGGTAGATGGTAGAGTATCAACACCTGACCCTGTTTTAAAAAAATCTGTTGGACATGGTTTCAATACAAGATAGTATGTCATCATGCACCATAATATGACAAAGGAGCTGAAGAAATTCATACAAGCATAAAATTTCTACTACATTTACTGATAAACTAGGAATTTGATAAAGAAACAAATCAACATTTTCTAAGAAGTTTGATACAGCCAAGTAACTATAATTCTCTGCTGTGTTTTTCTCCTATAAAATTGGTATGGGGATACAACATCACATATTACAAGTCGATCCAAGGCCATCTTAAGGTTATCCTCCTCACCAAACCACTGGGAAAATGGATTTGAATGAGTTTATTTATAAAATAAAGTTTATTACACACCTATTTGTTACTGCACATAGTTTCTCTTACTTAAAGGAATGTAAAATAAAATATGGAACTTACATTGTCATGGGAGAAAAAGACAAAACTGTCATTAGTTCTAATTGTAGTTTTTCCACAGAAACTAGAACTTAGCACAGTAACGCATATATAAAAGACATTAAAAGTGTCTGTTTAAAAAGCAAATAACATAATCATTGCAGTGCATAACAAAGTGAATAAGCATAATTAAAGAAATAAAAACATTGCAATCTGGAAATGAAGAAGGAGATGTTATTTGTGATTTTTAGAAGATAATGTCAAAGCAACTTTCTAGACAAGATGGCTTTTTAGTTGAACCATAAAAACTGAAAAAGTTGGTTTCGAAAAGGTGAAAAAGAACATCCCATTTCCTATAATTTGAAAGGAATCAATGTCTGCAATTTTAAATGTCTATAACGAAAATAGCATATTTGGTAGGTAGGATTTAGTGGTTAAGAAGCTGACCAATTAAAATCCTGCCAAACTTATTTACTTACTAGTTTGTGAATTTTAAGAGGCTGTTTAACTCTTACTTCTAGGCCCCGTTTCCTCATCTGTAAACTGTGGATAATCATAGTATCTGCCTCTTCCTATTTCTTCACGGTTAAGTTAGTTAACACAAGAAAGGCATTTATAGTAGATTCTAGCTCATGGCTAGTGCTCAATACATGGAAGCTTTTATTAAGAAAATTTCTTGCCTTGAATCATCTACACAGCACAATTACACACTGAGAATCTGTAGAAAAAGTGCTATCATTCATGTACCCTTGGAATGGCTCTGTTGTTACACAGTGTGCTTTTTCAGAAAAAAGGAAAAAAAAAAAACATGATGTTTCAAAGTTAATCCCTGAGAGCAAGAAATAGTTGCTAATGTAATTTCTATTCTTGCAGCAGCTGTCTAAATTGTTGTACCATCTCATGGGTTGTACTCCTTCTAGATAACTTTCCTATTACCCTTAGACTGACCTACATAAAGGTACGTTTTCCTGTGTTCTCTATTGATTAAAACATGCTAATGACTCTTCTTTTCCCAAAGTAAAAATCTCAAACTCCTCAACCTGTCCTCAGTGTTCTTGCCCTGGCTCACCTCTCTAGCTTAATCTTCCTCTGCTTCTCTGACATTATGATCTAACAATACTCAAGTAATAGCTGTTTTTGTCTCTTCTATCCTGGACTGTTTTCTCCACCTGAAAACCCTGGCTGGCTCTGCCTACCCAAAAAGAAAAAAAAATCATCTTTCAAAACAGTGCCAAAGTATTGCCTTTCTGTTCCATTCCCAAAGTGTTAACACTTCTCTATACTTGCATGTACTTTGATTATGGCATATCAGCTTTCATTTTAGATTTTGTTTCCCTCTTCTGTCTTTGCCACAATGACCTGAATTCCTGTATTCAGCCAAGTCTGGGTAAAATTAAGTGTCCAATAAACATTGGTTCATCAAATCTGTCAATATCTTAAAGAACAATAAAGAATAATGTCACAGTATAGTTTTTTTTTAGGTGAAATATGTTGACTATGCCCATAATTTAGATATAGGTAGAAGATATTCTAGAAATTTATACACAGATCATAAAGTTAGGAAAGGATATCTTGAATGCCTTTAAGACAGAGGATGACGTTGAACCAGGACTTCTGTGTAGTGGAATTGTTGGAGTGAATTTAGATCCAGTGGGCAGTTAGAAGCTGAAAGGACTAACAGTTTTCAGAAGCATAACACTGAGCAGATTGCTCAGGTGGTGACTGCAGCTAGCTCCAGAAGTGAAGGCCTTGGAGTTTAGACCTGAGGGCCACATAGCATCTCTCTGCCCAGCGAAACAGAAGAGGCTAACACCCACCAGAAGAAGCTAGGACCCTTGGCCATGACAATATTGGAAGAGAGCTTATGAGTGGATCAGGAAAAACTACATCACTGATTCCTTAAAAAAAATCTGCTCTTGTTGGTTCAGCTTTATCAATTCCATTCCATAAGAACAATGGCTTTGTAAGGATTTGAATGCTAAGTCCACATCAGAAGAGTGTTCTTTACAGTTGGCATTGTACATCAGGGATTGGTTTTAAAAGGCTTATGAAATTAGAAAAAAAGTTGCAAATGAGAAAATTAACTTGCAGTAGGATTTCTTCTAATGTTACAGGAAAAACTACAGGAAGTGATCGCCAAAGCTGCTTGCTTTCAAACTTTCTTCATAAACACGAACATGTAGTACCTCCTTTTCATACGCTTTTGTCTATTAAAGAGGTTTAGGAGATTTGAACAATTTTTGAAAAATTGTGAAAATATGTGAATTAAAAAATGAAAAGAAAAACATTTACTAGTAGAAAAATGCTACTATTCGCAAAGCCTCACAAACAAGTCACAGTATTGCTAAAATGCTACTATCAAAATTCTGCCTCTCTCTTCAGAGGGAAAGCCACTTTATTAAGGTGGGCTGCAGAGCCCGTTACTAGAAAGTAAGGAGACAGATCTGTCTGTCAATGTCGTTCATCACAATATGCTCCAGAATGTGCTATTTCCACAATAGAAATCTATACAATTCACTGGAAATAAAAATAAACATAAAGGTACGTCAGAGATTTTCACATTGTTTTTCAACTTCCCACATTCTAGTGAATACCTTAAGTAAGGTAGAAATAAACCAGCTTAAATTTTGAAGATAGTTGTTAACAGATTTACTTTGAATATTCAGTTGGTATATACACATGTGGATGCAATTTCCAATTTAGTATTGGAGAAATTCTTAGCCATTGCTAAAGATATGACTAAGGCACTTCTTACAAACCTTGAGCCTATAGGATTTAATTTTATAATTCAGAATGAAAAAAAAATCATGGCATTGCTGTACAAGACAAAATAAAGTATGAGGGACCAATCATTATTCACTCAGCTAATAATTACTCACTTATGTTAAAGTATGATAAACAATTACTGAAAATCTTTGCATAGTACTTATCGTATTCCCCACAGAATGAAAGAGGAGGAATTTGTATTGCAGTTAACTTAGGTGCGGCACACACTGAGTTGAACCAAATTTGTGGAAGGACTTCTCAGAACACTAATATGTTAATGATTATTGTGAGTCTTGCAGAAAGAGAGATATCATGCAGCAATTTGACTTATTTATTTTGTCAATAAGAATCTCCTAAGACTAATATTGTAAAAAAGATGAGATGAAGAATGCATATTTGGAAATTCAGACCCCCTGAGCCTGCTGTATTCCTTTTGTTCAGCAACAGGTAGATATATACATCGTAAACACAAAGACCATGTTCATAATGCAACTCTCCCTCACCTCTCGCTTTATTTATTTTTATTTTTAACAATTCACTTCAACCATTTATTGAATGTTAACTGCTAGACACTATGCTATCCCTTAGTGGGAAATAAAGAAAAATTAATAAGATGTTTCTTCTCTCCAGGAATGCCCTATCAATACAATAGCTAAGATTTATAGATAAATACATCTTTCTATGTGCAATACTAACATAATAAAGATAAATTAATCCTAAAATCACATAACTAGTGTCCTCCTGTACCCAAAGGGACTAAATAATGCCCATAATTATAATTGCAATCATTTACAGAAGTCAAGCTTCTGAGGAAATATCTCTTCCAGTAATAAGCTTTAAACACATAATTAAACTTTCCATTATTTAGATTCCATATGAGATATATTATATTAATTAGACTGCATACAAAAAAAGAAGCTATAAAAGATGTGGCTTTGAGAGTTACCACAGCATGGTGTAAAGTACAGACCTTGTCATACTGAACTGGGGTTTGAATTCTAACAGTGTGACTTTGAATAAATTATCTTTTCATCTACAAATTGGCATGTTTAATAGCACCTACCCCCTAACAGTGCTGAGGAGAGCAATTATATGTGCTGATATATAAATGCATTTAATAACTACTAGTAATTGTTTATCTTCTTGACTTAATAATACAAACACATTTCCTTAATATACATTATATAATGTTAAAAATATAGTTTATTCATATTGTGATTATTTTACAACAATTTAGTCTTTCCTGACATGTTGACAAAAATTACGTTAAATGTCATCTGAAAATTATATTAGTCTGTACCATCATGTATAATATAAAAGCCAATTATTATCAGGGCAGGAGGAACTCTCAACCTCCTAATTTTATAGATACTTACAAATAAATTATAAAAACTCTTTGTTTTGTTTAAGGGGGATCTGTTTATGAAATATCTACAAAATAAAGGCTATTGTTAATATAAGTGTCATTCGGAATCCATGTTTTGAAAAATAATTACAAAATTTGAAACATTATTTTCCACTTGACTGGTTCATCTAGGCTATTCTATTTAAATTTTAGCCTGAATGTGGGATATGTTACCATTTTAGATTATTGACTTTTTCAAGTTACGTGGGACACCAGTAATTTAAATTTTCATTAAACATGTGCAAATGAGGCATGGATCTCCAATTATAATTACTGACAATCAGTTCCTGCTGTACTCCTGGTATCTTCCAAAAGTTCTGTGGAATGCCCAAGGGTGTGCTATCAATCATTTTCACATGCTGTTTTCTTGTTTCTTAAAGGGCCACACAGACAAAGAATAAATTATACAAGGCCATAGGGAAACTTAATTGTTTAATCACTATGCCGTATCAAATTGGACATTTCATGAGAAAAAAAATAAGTATATTTAATGCAGAAAATGTCATGATGTTATATGTGCCTACTTTCTATACTGCCTTTCTGATGGTTCTGAGGAAATACTTCTGTCACAGTTTCATTAATATCACCATCATCCTACCACAATTATGGAAATGCAATTGAGCTACTAATTTAATAATCCAGTACCCAAGGGCTCTCTTTTCTTTTTTTTCTTTTTCATTCTCTTGATCATGAGACAGCTCAGAAATAGATATAACCACATTTAAGCAGATTTTCGTTGTGGTTGTTTTCAATCATTCTAACCAATCATTTTCCCAGTAGGAGTTGAGTTACAACTTCAAACTTGTTCAAAAACTTGTTATTACTATATCTTGATCTTTTATTTTAAAAATAAAGGAATTAGGCATTAAAAAGTCAGGCTAGCCCAGTGGTGTAGTAGTTGAAGAATTTTTATTGCTTAAAAAGATTCGAGTCATGTTACATATTTTATTTTAATCTTATGTTTCGCAACTGTCCTAGGTCAACTTATAGTTCATTGCTGCCTGCTAGTTTGTATTGTAACATATCAACACGTGATTCAACCATTTTTGTATTGGTGAACTTCCACTTTCCTTTTCTTTTTCTTTCAAATAGTTTTTTAAAATAACATTTGTTTAGGGGCCAGCCCTGTGGCCTAGTGGTTGAGTTAGTCACGCTCCACTTCAGTGGCCTGGGTTGGATTCCAGGGCACAGACCTACACTACTCATCAGCCATGCTGTGGCAGTGACCCACGTACAAAATAGTGGAAGATTGGCACAGATGTTAGCTCAGGGACAATCTTCCTCAGCAAAAAAACAAAACAAAACAAAATTTGTTTAATGTCTTAGATTGTGGTATTATTTGCTATGCAATAATTAAATAAATGAGGAAGATGCAATTGGCTATCTGGAACAAAACAAAATTTGATCCCATATCTCCAAATGAAGTCCATATTGATTTAAAACTTTAAGTGTGAAATTATATATGTGTAATTTTAAATGTACCACTTAATGTAAATACATAATAGAGAATTGAAGAGACTTTTAAAAATATTTTTAAAAAGACCCTAAAACTATGCAAAGATAGACATCAATTATTACATAATTGCATAAATTTTATGATGCAAATCTCATCTTTGTTATTTCACTTTGTTATTAATGTGACTAGTGTTGGTAAAGCATGTGTGTGTGTGTGTACGCATGCATGTGTGTGTTTGTCCTGTGCTAAGAGGGCAATTTATAGCTATAAATGTTTGCATTAAAGAAAAAGAAAGAACTCAGATCAACAACCTAACTTTACAACTTAATGAACTAGAAAAAGAAGAACAAGCTAAACCCAAATCTAGCAGATGGAAGGAAATAATAAAGCTTAGAGCAGATATAAAGAATATAGAGAACAGAGAAAATGAACAAAATCAAAATAACATGAAAATTAACAAGCTTTTTGCTAGAGGGACTAAGAAAAAAGGAGAGAGAACTCAAATTACTAAAATCAGAAATAAAGGTGGAAACATTACTACTGATTTTACAGAAATAAAAGGATTATAAGAGGGTACTATGAACAATAGTATACCTATGAATTGGATAACCTAGATGAAGAAATAGAAAATCTGAATAAACCTATAACTAGCATGGAGCTTTTATCAGTAATCAAAAATCTCCTGACAATGAGAATCTCTGGACCCGATGGCTTCATTGGTGAATCCTATCCAACATTTAAAGAAGGACTAACATCAACTCTTCCTAAACTTTTCAAAAAAATTAAAGAAGGAATTCTTCCAAACTCATTCTTTGAAGCCAGCATATCCTGATACCAAAGCCAGAAGAAGATACCACAAAAAAAGAAACAACAGACTAATATCCTTTATGAACATTGAAGAAAAATACTCAACAAAATAGCATACTGAAAGGATTATACACCATGAAAAAGTTGGATTTATGCCTGGAATGCGAGGATGGTTCAACATATGCAAATCAGCCAGTGTGATACACCACATTAAGAAAATGAAGGATAAAAATCATATGACCATTTCAGGGGTTGGCCCAGTGGCACAAGGGTTAAGTTCACACGTTCTGCTCCAGCAGCCCAGAGTTCGCCAGTTCAGATCCCAGGTACTGGCATGACACCCCTTGGCACGCCATGCTGTGGTAGGTGTCCCACGTATAAAGTACAGGAAGATGGGCATGAATGTTAGCTCAAGGCCAGTCTTCCTCAGCAAAAAGAGGAGGATTGGCGGTAGTTAGGTCAGGGCTAATCTTCCTCAAAAAAAAAAAAAAAATCATATGATCATTTCAATAGATGCAGAAAAAGTATTTGACAAAATGCAACATCCTTTCATGATAAAAACCCTCAACAGATTTGGTATTGAATGAACATATTTTAACATAATAAAGTGCATATGTGACAAACCCACAGCTAATATTATATTCAAGAGTAAAACATTGAAAGCTTTTCCTCTTTTAGGAACAAGATAAGGATGCCCACACTCACCACTCTTATTCAGTGTAGTACTGGAAGTACTAGATAGAGCAATTAGGCAAGACAAAGAAATAAAAGCCATCCAAATTGGTAAGGAAGAAGTAAAATTGTCATTATTTGCAGATGATATGATTTTATATAGAGAAAATCCCAAAGACTCAACCAAAACATTGTTGGAGCTAATCAACAAACTCAATAAAGTTGCAGGATATAAAATCCATACATAGAAATCAGGTGCAGGGGCTGGCCCGTGGCTGAGTGGTTAAGTTTGCACACTCTGCTTTGGCAGCCCAGGGTTTCACCAGTTCGGATCCTGGGTGTGGACATGGCATCACTCATCAAGCCACACTGAGGTGGCATCCCACATGCCACAACTAGAAAGACCCACAACTAAAAATATACAACTACGTACCGGGAGGCTTTGGGGGGGAAAAGGAAAAATAAAATCTTTAATAAAAAAAGAAATCAGTTGCATTTCTACACACTAACAATGAAACTCTGAAAAAGAAATAAAGAAAACTATCCTATTCACATTAGCATCAAAAATAATAAAATACGTAGAAATAAATTTAAACAAGGAAGTGAAAGATCTGAATAACAAAATTATAAGACTTTGTTGGAAGGAGTTCAAGAAGACACAAACAAATGGAAAGACATCTCGTGTTCATGGTTAGGAAGAATTAATCTTGTTAAAACATCTATACTGCCCAAAGCTATCTAGAGATTCAATGCAATCCCTATCAAAGTTCCTATGGTATTTTTCACAAAAATAGAAAAAACAATCCTAAAATTTGTATGGAACCACAAAAGACCCTGAGTAGCCAAAGCAATAATGAGAAAGAACAAAGCCAGAGGCATTACACTTTCTGATTATAAACTATACTACAAAACTATTACTAGTCATTAATATAGCATGATACTGGCATAAAAATCGACACATAGACCAATGAAACAGGATAGTAGGCACAGAACTAATCTCCTTCATATAAAGTCAACTAATATTTGACAAGGGATCCAAGAACATCCAATGGGGAAAGGATAGTCTCTTCAACAAATGGTGTTGGGAAAACTGGATGACCACATGTAGAAAGATAAAAATTGGACCTCTAACTAAAAACACCTACAAAAATTAACGTGAAATGGATCAAAGACCAAAACATAAGACCCGATACCATAAAACTCCTAGAAGAAAACAGGGAAGAAGCTCCTCAACACTGATCTTAGCAATGATATTTTTAGATGTGACACCCAAAGCACAAACAACAAAAGCAAAAATCAACAGGTGGGACAACACCAACCTACAGATTCTGTGCAGCAAAGGAAACAATCAATAAAATTAAAGGCAGTCTACAGCATGGGAGAAAATATTTGAAAACCATATAGCTGATAAGGGGTTAATATCTAAAATATATAAAGAACTCATACAACTTAATAACAGAAAAACAATTAAAAAATGGGTAGAGGAAGTAAGTAGACATTTTCCCAAAGAAGACATCCAAATGGCCAATAAAGGTACTCAACATTGCTAATTATCATGGAAATACAAATACACAATGAGATATCACTTCACACCTGTTAGAATGGCTATCATCA
The DNA here is from genome assembly GCF_041296265.1 of Equus caballus. Classification (NCBI taxonomy): domain Eukaryota; kingdom Metazoa; phylum Chordata; class Mammalia; order Perissodactyla; family Equidae; genus Equus; species Equus caballus. The sequence goes on from NC_091686.1 coordinate 98,275,146, forward strand.
AGAAGAAAAGAGCTAAGTGTTGAGGACGTAGAGAAAAGGAAACCTTTGTGCACTGTTGGTGGGAATGTAAATTGATGAAGCCACTATGGAAAACAGTGTGGAGGTTCCTCAAAAAATTAAAAATAAAACTACCATATGATCTAGTAATCCCACTTCTGGGTATATATCCAAAGGAAATGAAAACAGGATATCAAAGAGATATACGCACTTTGATGTTTATTTCAGCACTATTCACAATAGCCAAGATATAGAAACAATGTGTCTGTAAACAGATGGGTGGACAAAGAAGATGTGATACACACACACACACACACACACACCCCCGAGGAATATTATGTAACCATGAGAAAGAAGGAAATCGTGCCATTTATGACAACATGGATGGAACATGAGGACATTATGCTAAGTGGGATTAGTCAGACAGAGAATGATAACTATTGTATGATATCACTTATATGGGAAATCTAAAAAAGGTGAACTCACACAAGTAAAGACTAGAATGGTGGTTACCCGTGGCTAAGGGATGGGGGAATAGGAGAGATGCTGTTTTAGGGACAAACGTGCAACTAATATAAATAATTCCTGGAGATCCAAAGCACACCATAGTGACTATAGACAATAATACTGTATTTTAAACACCAAATGTTCTAAGAGACTAGATCTTAGTTATTCTCACCACAAAAAAACAAATGATAGCTATGTAATGTCATAGAGTTCTTAGCTAAGTCTACAAGGGCAATCATATTGTAATATATAAACAAACAAAATGAACTTCTTGTACACCTTAAACTTACACAATGTTACATATCAAATATATTTCAATTTTAAAAAATTCCTGAGTCAGAAATACAAACCTCATCAAACTGGAAGTTTAAAACATGAGCATTTGTTTTATATAAATTATCCCTCAATAAACTTGATAAAATTTTTAGATGTGAGAGTAGCAGTAAAAACAAAAAGAAAGCAAAGTGAAGAGAAAATAATATCAATCCATGAGAACAATCTTTGATGACATCAAGGATAGCTTGGTCTTCTCTTCATTCTGTCTTAAATTAATATAGATTTCCCATTCCTCTTAAATTTCTTCCTCCACACATCTTATATTCGCATATATTTTAATTCATGCCAAATAAGATAGGGTTATTAGACAGACAGACTGGAGGAGCTTGATACTTATCTTTGGATGGATTGGAAGCAATGTACTGACCCTTAAGCAAGAATGTCGTGTGATTCATAATATGCTGTTTAAAGCTTGAAGACAGCTTGTTCTGTATTGTTGGGGGATGTTAAATTTGACGGTTCACACAACTTGGCTTGAGTTATGTGACCAGATGTGTATGAAATACCCTGCCATTAGTATCTGCCTGAGCTTGCCTGAAATCACAGTATCTGGCTCAAATCTTGGGAGTTCATAATCTGAAGATGAAGTCCTATGAAGTCTTGTGAGACTAAGAAGGGCTCCTGGGGGAGAAGTAGCGCTGTCCCTGAAAGAGTTGGACACCAACTGATCTGTATGTTTTCCAGTTGCATTATGCCCTTTACCTTTATTAAACACTAACAAGACTTAATTCTATGGAATTTTGTGAGTCCATTCAATTTTTCTATTCTTTACAATTAGCACAAGGGTTCCTAAGTCTCTGTCATAACTTGAAATAATACAATTTATTATTTTTCATTATAGTATTCAGTTGTTACACTAAGATTAGGCCTCAAGATAGTAAGGCGCCTTTTTTGAACCATACTACTTTTAGTTTTCCCAACACATCCTTCCTCCTCATCTCCAACAATAGATATTAATCAAGAATAAAAGCAATCTTAAAATGGTAACATCTTTAGGGCGAATGTTTTTACCACTTGTAAAAGTCAGGGAGAAATAATAACAAAGGTGCTGTGGATAGAATGGCATCATTTTGGGTTGACCTCTGGTGTTCCAAATGTCAATCTAGCTTCGGAGCAATATATTTGAAAGGATAAGGGAGATACTTTTGTGATCACTCAGTTCTATTTAATTATATTGCTTGATTAAGGATTAGCACTTTTTTTACACCTTTTATTTCAGTTGAGAGTTCAGAAGCCTAATTTGAGCTAACTAAGCAAAAAGGGAAGGTTTTATCAGTACAGAAAATCAAATAGCAGGAATAACATTTGTATGGCTTGACCTCAGGAAAGATCTCAAACAATTCCTCTAGGACAGTCAATAGTATCTGTAAGTCTCATCTCTTCCCCTCTCTAAGCATCAGTTTCATTCTCCTTCCAGTTTATTTCATGTGGCACTCACAGATACGGATTCATTCTACCCATCTTTACCATCAGAAATAAAGCATGCTCCAACTCCTTTGAAAAATCTCAGAGATGCACTTTAATTGACTATCTTCAGATCATGGATATATTACTAGAATCAAAAATTGCTGCACATGGAAGCAGATACTATAATTTTCTCTGACATTAGAATCTCAAGGTTGGCGTGGGAAAGGAGTAGCTCCCCAAAGAGGGGATATCAAAGACATGATGTTTTCATGGGCATACTTTAGTGAATTAAGCAGACATCCCTTCACATCAACTACATATCTACTCTCCTCTACATCGAAAAGAAAAAAAAATTCATTCATATGCAGAATTATACAGTAGTATATATATGGCTTTTCACTAAAATTTTAACCAAAGTATTTCATTTGATTGAATAGGTATGACTACTTTGTAGGAAATACCAATACTGAATGATCTTTACCATTCTGTTGACATAAATACAATAAAACAATATCACACTTTAAAAAGTGTGAAATAACTAGTATATTTATAAGTAAACTTTCATAGTAAACTTCAACATCTAAAATATGCAAAATAGCCTATAACTTTCAGTTAATTAATATCTTTTTCTAATATGCAGAATAAATATAAGAGAATAACTCAAAATGATGCTATGTCAGCACATAGACACAGTTCCAACCAAAAGTCGATCCTAAATAATGAGGACTTATAGACAAAATCATAATTGAAAATAGTTGAATACTTACATGCAAATGTAGTCTAACCAGGAACATCCAAATCACCTAGAGGCAAATATTTTACAATTCTTCTTTGACATGTTCTGTGAACTATACTAAAGTGTGCCTTCAGAAATATAAAAGGATAAATGAAGCCAGGACTGCAGATAACCATTGATTCATTTCCTCAGGTTAGGTACAATGGTGACTGCATTTTCAAAATTATCAAGGCCATACAGACATTGGAGCTTAAGGATAGCATCCAATTTTATAACAATGTGTTAAACTATAAGCCAATCTAATGACATAAATGTCCACCATAGTAATTAGCATGTTGAGTGATGATGCTATGAATACAAAGAAACATCGCATATCTAAAATAAAACATTTACATGTTTTGAGACCAATTTGATGAAAAAAGGCAAACCGTGAATGAAAATTTAGGGGTTTTTCTTAATTTTTTTTTTTACTGTGTGTACCTATATTTGTGAAAACTGTTTAATTATAAATGTGATCATGACAGAAAATAAAACAATAAAATTGAATATGTTGACTTTTCATATTTGATGCTTATACATATAAATATAGCTTTTCACTGATGATCTATTGCTCTAAAATCTTACAAGCTAGGATAACACCTTGCCAAACAGGAGCTGTGAATACCTGACTACCAAGAAAAACCAAGAATAATTTTCTTAGTTATTTTACTACTAGTGGATCCTAAGTCTAAGCATTTCCTGCCCAGATACCTGAACATCAATTCAGTTTTTTTAGAGGAAACTAACATTAATGCGGAGACTCACACTTAAACCTGTTTAACAAAGATAATTCCCATAGAACTTGAAATTGAAAAAAGTATTCTCTCTATACAGGCATACCTCAGAGATATTGTGGGTTCCATTCCAGATCACTGTAATAAAGCAAATACTGCAATAAAGCAAGTCATACAAATTTCTTGGTTTCCCAGTGCATATAAAAGTTACATTTACACTATATTGTTGTCTATTAAGTGTGCAATAGTATTATGTCTAAAAGGAATGCACATACTTTAACTAAAAAGTACTGTATTGCTAAAAAATGCTAACCATCATCTGTGCCTTCAGAGAGTCAAAATCTTTTCGCTGGTGGAGGATCTTGTAAAAAATGCAACAACTGCAAAGTGCAATAAAGTGAAGTGCAATAAAACCAGGTATGCCTGTATAGAAAAAACTACATGAGAACCCAAATTCTTACCAGAAGTTATTTGATGCATATGAAATCAATTAAAGGAAGTTTAGGAGGAATGATGTCAACAAGATGGTGTTATATGAGGGTCCAGCACTTATACCCTGACAGAAATGCCATTTTAACAATCACTCACAGAAGAGAACACCTTTCTAGGAGTCTAGAAGTCTAGATAAGAGGTTCCATCACCATAGTGGAGCAAAAGACCCAAGAACACATACATTGAAGAGAGAAAAAGAACAGTTTCATTTTACCTGCATTATGCCTCTCCCCAAGTGGCATAGATCAGTGCCAAAAGAGCGCCCTTGGCCTATAATTTCTCCCACAGAGGAAAGAGAGAGTGAAACTCAAGCAAGCAGAAGAAGAATCAGCAAACTCAAAGACAGATCATTTAAAACTATTCAGTCAGAAGAACAAAAAGAAAAAATAAAAGAAAAAGGTTAAAGAAAGCCTGCAATGCTTATGGAATATCATTAAGGAAATCAATACATGAATTATGGGAGTTCCAGAAGGAACAGAGAAAGACAAAGGACTAGAAAGCTTATTTAAAGAAATAAATAACAGAAAGATTCCCACAACTGGGGAGGAAAATGACCATCCAGATCAATTAATCCCAAAGAACTCCAAATAGATTGAATATAAAGAGATCTTCACCAAGAAGCATTGTAATCAAATTGTCAAAAGTGAATATCAAAGAAAGAATTTTGAAAGCTGCAAGACAAAAGAAATTTGTCACATACAAGAAAATCCAAAAAAAATTATCAGTAGATTTCTCAGTAAGAATCCTGCAGGCAAGGAAAGAGTCGAAGATATGTTCAAACTTCTGAAAGAAAAAAATACGGTCAACCAAAAATACTACAATCAGCATTGACGTTCTTTGAAAATGAAGGAGAGATAAAAACTTTCCCAGACCAAAAATAAAAAGCTGAGAGAGTTTATCACCACTAGACCTGCCTTACATAAAATGTTAATGGGTTATCTATAAGTCAAAATAAAAGGATGCTGATTAGAAACATGCTAGGTATAAATCTCACTGCTACACATAAGTATATAGTCAAATTCAGAATACTCTAATGTTGTAATGGTGGTGTGTACATCACTTTTAACTCTAGTATAAAAGTTAAAAAACAAAAGTATTAAATATCTATACATACAATGATTTACTAGTGAATATGCAATATAAAAGATATAAATTGTGACATTAATAACAAAATATGGGGGAGAGAAGAAAAAGTTTAAATTTTTTTGTTTGTGATCAAAGTTAAGGTAATTTTTTTAAGTATTTTTTTAGAGCAGTTTTAGGTTGACAACAAAATTATGAGAAAGGTACAGAGATTTCCTACATACTCTCTGCTTCCATACAAGCATAGCTTCCTCTATTATCGATACCATGCATCAGAATGGTGTATTTCTTTTTCTTTCTTTTTTTTGGAGGAAGATTAGCGTTGAGTTAAAATCTGCTGCCAATCCCCCTCTTTTTGCTGAGGAAGACTGCCCCTGAGCTAACATCCGTGCCCATCTTCCTCTAGTTCATATGTGAGACGCCTACCATAGCATGGCCTGCCAAGCAGTGCCATGTCTGGACCCGGGATCTGAACCAGCAAACTCCAGGCTGCTGAAGCGGAACGTGTGAACTTAAGCCGCTGTGCCACTGGGCCGGGCCCAAGAATGGTGTATTTCTTACCAAGGATGAAAATGTTGACACATCATAATCACCCAAAGTCAATAGTTTACATTAGGCTTAGCTCTTTGTGTTATACATTCTATGGGTTTGGACAAATGCATAATGACATATATCCATCATTATAATATTGTAGAGTGTTTTTACTGCTGTAAATATCCTATGTGCTCTGCCTATTTATCTATCCCTCCCAACTCTGGCACCTGCTGATCTTTTTTACTGTCTTCATAGCTTTGCCTTTTCCAGAATGCCATATAATTGGAATCATATGGTATGTGGCCTTTTCAGATTGGCGTCTTTCACTTAACAATATGCAGTTAAGTTTCTTCTATGTCTTTTCATGGCTTGATAACATTTCTTTTTAGCCCTGAATAACATTCAATTGGATGTAGCACAGTTTATGTATCACTCAAATACTTAAGGACGTCATGGTTGCTTCCAAATTTGGGCACTTATAAAGAAAGGTGTTATAAACATCATGTATAGGCTTTTCTGTGGATGTAAGTTTTCAACAACTTTGAGTTAATACCAAGACACTCAATTGCTGGATCATATGGTAAGAGTATGTTTAGGTTTGTGAAAAATCACCAGATTGTCTTCCAAAGTGGCTGTACCATTTTGCATTCCCACTAGCAATGTATGAGTGCTTCGGTTGCTCTACATCCTTACCTGCACTGGGTGTCAGTGTTCCAGACTTTGGTCTCCCTAAAAGGTATGTGCCAGCCCTGGTAGTATAGTGCTTAAGATTTGGCACTCTCACCACCACAGCCTGAGTGTGTTTCCTAGCCAGGGAATCGTACCCACCTGTCTGTTGTACTGTGAGGGCTGTGCTTTGCTATGATGGTGAAAACTATGCCACCAATAATTCAAGTACCAGCAGGGTCACCACAGTGGACAGGTTTCAGCAGAGTTTCGAGATTAAGACAGACTAGGAAGAAGGACCTGGCCCTCCACTTGCAAAAAAATTAGCCATGGAAATTCTATGAATAGCAATAGAACATTGTCTGATATAGTGCCAGAAGATGAGAAGATGGAGCGAAAAAGACCGAGCAGGGTTCCTTTCTGCTGTACACAGGTTGCTAGGAGTCAGAATCAACTCAATGGCACAAACAATTGCCTTTGCTCCTTTGTCAAAAATCAGTTGATTGTACTTATGGGGGTCTGTTTATGGCTTCTCTATTCTGTTTCATTAATTTATGTCTCACAAATACCACACTGTCTTGATTGCTATTACTTTACGTAAATCTTGGAAGTAGGATAGTGTTTGTCCTCCAACTTTGTTCTTCTCCTTCAATATTGTGTTGGCCACTCTGGACTTTTTGCTTCCCCATATAAGCTTTAGAATTCTTTTGTCAATATCCACAAAATTACTTGTGGAGATTTTGATTGAGATTTCAATAAATCTATAGATCAAGTTGGGAAGAATTTACATCTTGAAAATATTGGTTCATCCTATCCATGCACATGCAATATCTCTCCATTTATTTATTCTCCTTTGATTTTATTCTTTAGAGTTCTGTAGTTTTCCTCACACACATCTTGTACCTATTTTGTTAGACTCATACCTTAGAAATTCATTTTTGGGTGCTAATGTAAATGGTATTATGTTTTTAATTTCAAATTCCACTTGTTCATTGTTGGCATATAAGAAAGCAATTAACTTTTGTGTGTTAACTTTGTATCCTGCAACCTTGTTATAATCTCCTATTAGTTCCAGGAGTTTTTTGTTGATTCTTTCAGTTTTTCTAATTAGTGATCATTACATTTTCATTTAGTTCAAAACAGTTTTTAAAATTTCTCTTGAGATGTCTTATTTGACCTAAGTGCTAATTAGAAGTGTATTGTTTAATCTCCATGAATTTTGGAATAGTCTGTTTATTGATTTCTGTTATTGATTTGTAGTTTAATTCCATTGTGATCTGAAAGCAGACATTGTATGATTTCTATTCTTTTTAATTGTTAGGGGGCATTTTACGGCACAGAATATGGTCCATCTTGGTGAGTGTTTCATGTGGGCTTGAGGAAAATGTGTATTCTGTTGTTTGATAAAGTAGTTTATAGATGTCAACTATATCCAGTTGCTTGATGGTGGTGTTGAGTTCAACTATGTCCTTATTGATTTTCTGCCTGTTGGACAAGTCTATTTCTGAAAGAGGGGTGTTGAAGTCTCGAACTATGATAGTAGATTTATCTATTTCTCCTTGCAATTCTATTAGTTTTTGCCTTGCATAATTTGATGTTCTTTTCTTAGGTGCATACACATTAAGGATTGTTATGTCTTCTTGAATAATCAACCCCCTTACCATTACACAATACTCTTCTTCATTCCTGGTAACCTTCCTTACTTTGAAATCTGCTGTGTCTGAAATTACAATGCTTACTCTTGCTTTCATTTGATTAGTGTTAGCATGGTATATTTTTCTCTAACCATTTACTTTTAATCTATATGTGTCTTTATATTTAACGTGGGTTTCTTGTAGACTACATTTGTTTTTTATCCATTCTGACAATCTCTGTCTTTTAATTGGGGCATTTAGACAACTGACATTTGAAGTGGTTATTAATATTGTTGGATTACTATCTACCATATTCATGAACTATTTTCTATTTGTTGTCATTGTTCCTTGTTCCTCTTTTTGTCTTCTACTTTTTGCCTTTTAATTGGTTTTAATTGAGCATTTTACATGATTCTATTTTTTCTCCCTTCTTAGCATATCAGTTACACTTCCTTTTTTGGTTGTTGCTCTAGAGTTTGCAATACACATTTAAAACAAATCCAAGTCCACTTTCAAATAACACTATACCATTTCATGAGTAATGCAGGTACCTTATAATAACTAAATTACAGTAATTCCTTCAGCTTAGCCCTTATATCATTGCTGTCATTCATTTCACTTATATGTATGCATGCATTTATAATCAAATGCATCGTTGCTATTATTTTGAACAAACACTTATCTGTTAGATCAATTAAGAATAAGAAAAATAAAAGTTTTTATTTTACTTTCACTTATTCCTTCTTCGACACTCTTCCTTTCTTTATGCAGATCTGAATTTCCGGTTTCTGAGATCTTACTTTCCTTCTCTCTGAAAATTTTCTTTGAATATTTCTTACAAGTCAGGGCTACTGGCAACAAATTCTCTCAATATTTGTTTGTCAGAAAAAGCCTTTATTTCTCCTCACTTTTGAAGGATAATTTTTCAGGGTACGAAATTCTAGGGTGCTAGGTTTTTTTCTCCCATCACTTTAAAAATTTCACTCCACTCTCTTCTTGCTTTCATGGTTTCTGAGGATAAGTTAGATACAATTCTTTTCTTTGTCTCTCTTATAAGTAAGCTATTTTTTAACTGTGACTTCTTTCAGGAATTTTTCTTTACCTTTCATAGTTGCTTTAAATTCTCGGTCTGATAATTCCAACCTCCTTGTCCTGTCTGGATTTGGTGCTTTCTCTCTTTCTCTCTTCAAATTATATTTTTTGCCTTTTGATGTGCCTCATTACTTTTTTCTTGATAACTGGACATGAAGTATTGGGTAAAAGGAACAGGTGTAAATAGGCCTTTAGTCCTGTGGTGGTGAGGTGTGGTGGGAGGGAGTGATCTACAGTCCTATGACGAGGCCTCAGTCTTTCAGTGACTCTATGTCACTAGAGTGTAAACTTAACAAGTATTTCTCAGTTGTTTTCTCTTCCCTGAGGTGGAAAAGTTAGTCTAGAGCTGGCTGGACTTGGGTATTTCCCTTATCCTGGGTCTATTACTCTTTGATAATACTCCAGAAGGTTAGGCTCTGATTAATTAGTTTCCCCTGAGGACAGGCCTTGTTAACAGACTGCTCAGGCTTACAGTCATGTGTCACTTGATGACGAGGATGCATTCTTAGAAATGTGTCCTTGGGTGATTACATCATTGTGAAAACATCAGTGTACTTATACAAACCTAGATGGTATAGCCTACTACACACCTAGGCTATACTGTACTAATCTTATGGGAACACCATCATATATATGGGTTTGTCACCGACCGAAACATCTTTATGTGGCACAAGACTGTATTTCAAAATGATTCCTTTTCACTTTCCCCTGCCAGAAGCATGCGGGATTTCTCTCTGATATTTACTGTGAGAATCTAGACAAGCTCCTGGAGATAAATCTCACAAAATTTCACCTCCTATGATGAGGTTCCCCTAGAGTTTTTAACTCTCAGACTTTTCCACCCTAAGGTTCCAGCAATTTGTCAATTACAGGTCAGTTTTCCTACCTGGCACTTGTTCTCATGGTGGTTTCTGCTCATAAGTCTCCGTTCCAGTGAGGCATGAGTCCCTGTATTCACCTCTTTCTTTAATCTTGAGGGCAGAGGTTTGCCCTTTGTCTTCCCCTTTCATGAGGATCAACAAAGAGTTGTTTGCTTTTCAATTTGTTTAGATTTTTACTTGTTGTTAGGTCAGAATGGCAACTTCCAAGCTCCTTACATTTGGAACCAAGAACCAGAAATCCAAAGTTAAGTTTTCATCAGCTTAAAATTGATTGTTATAACTGTAGTATAAAAAGTTAAACACAAAAATATTAAAAATAACTATAGCTAGAATCATTTGTTAATGGATACGTAATAAACAAGGTGTAAATTGTGACATTAATAATATCAAATATTGGGGGGAATAAAAGTGTTGAGTATTTGTATGTGATTGAAGTTAGTTGTTTGCAGCTTACAAAAGACTGCTAAAACTATAAGATGTTTTATATAAGCCTCATGATAATCACAAAGAGAAGTTTGTAGTACATACACAAAACATAAAGAGAAAGGAATCAAGGCATTCCATTACAAAAAGACATACAATGGCTGAATGGTTTATAAATAAGACTCAATTATATGCCCCCTGCAAGAGACTCACTTCAACTTTAGGACATACATAAGCTGAAAGTGAAGGGATGGAAAAATATTTTATCCAAATTGTATCCATAAGAGAGTAGAGGTGGCTATACTCATGAAAGACAAAAATAGACTCAAAATTGTCACAAAAGACAAAGAAAGACAAGATATAAAGGGGTTAACCAATCCTTAATATTGGATCACCCAAATATATAAAGTAAATATTACCAGAACTGAAGGTAGAAATAGACAGCAATACAATAATGGTAGGGGACTTCAACACCCCACTTTCAACAATGGATAGGTCATCCAGACAGAAAATCCATAATCCATAAGGAAATAGCAGAGGTGAACAACACTACCATCTAAAGTTAAAAAAAAAGAAGTAAAATTATTTCTGTCTGCAGATGACATGATTTTAGATATAGAAAATGCTAAGGACTTCACCAAAAACTGTTAGAACTAATAAGTAAAGTCAGTAAAGTTTCAGGATACAAAATCAATATACAGAAATCATTGAGGTTTTCATACACTAACAACAAAGTATCAGAAAAAGAAATTAAGAAAACAATCCCATTCACAATAGAATCAAAAACAATCAAATACTAAGAAATAATTTTAACAAGGATGTAAAAGATATACACACTGAAAAGCATAAAACACTAATGAGGGAAATTGAAAAAGACACAAATAATTAGAAAGTTATCCTGTATTAATGGATTGAAAAGTTGTCACGTGTTCATTGGATTAATATTGTTAAAATACCCATAATACCAAAATGATCTACAGATTCAATGCAATCCTATCAAAATTCAAATGACATTTTTGACATAAATAGAAAAAAACCTGATGTTAAAGTGAAATCACAAAAGACCCTAAATAGCCATCCCGAGAAGCAAGAACAAAGCTGGAGGCACGTATTGATTTCAGTTACATTCCAGAGCTATAGTAAACAAAATAGAATGGTACTGGCATAAAAACAATCACATACACAAAATTGAGAGCCCAGAAGTAAACTCATGCTTGACAAACAAATGGCAAATAATAGGATATATTGGAGTATATGAGGATTCCATTTGGTGTAAACCTATTTCAGCCTGACCATGTTCTTTCAAAAGGGCCTGATACGGCCACTGAGCATGCATTATATATCTTCTTTAAGCATTTGTTATGTTCCAAAGACAAAAACAAATGTCCTTAAGATAAAGGTACAACTTCCCCCACATTGGCCTTTCCTTAAGGATAAGCATCTCTCCCTAGGCTGGGAAGTGATTGCTGCTCCCACCCTGTGACCACCCAGCTCGAGGCAACAGACCTGCTGTGTCCACCAAGATAGTAGACCTACTACCTGCTATGCCCATCGATCGCTGTGCCCAGAGAGAAATCTTGTGACTTGGGAAAGGAAGGCCCTGGGCTAAGCTAGTCTGCAGAGCTGGCTCATGATAAACTCACCCCAATTTTATTTTATAGATTGGCTACGGATTATTTTTGTCAACATGCTTATATGGTTAGATAATCTTCAACAGGATGTCAAGAATACAAAATGGGGAAAGGAGAGTCTCTTCAAAAACTGATGTTGTGAAAACGGATACTACATTCAAAAGAATGAAATTAGACCCATTTCTTACACCATACACAAAAATCAACTCAAAATGGATTAAAGACTTAAGATATTAAGACCTGAATCTGTAAAACTCCTAGAAGAAAATATAGGGAAAAATCTCCTTAATACTGGTCTTGGCAATTTTTTTTGGATATGACACCAAAAGCACAGGCAATAAAAGAAAAAACAAAGCTTCTGCAGAGCAAAGGAAGCCACCAACAAAATGAAAAGGCAATCTATGTAATGGGAGAAAATATTTATATTTGCAAACCTTATGTCTGATAATGGGTTAATATTCAAAATATATAAGCAACTCATACAACTTAACAGCAGCAAAACAAATAACTGAGTTAAAAAATTCAGGTAAAAGACCTGAATAGAACTTTTTCCAAAGGATACAAATGACCAGCAGGTATATATAGTGTAAACCCTGATAGTTGGCTTTTCTTTTTGTAATGCGAGTGCCTGACTTAAGCTTTGATTGCCAAGGCATCCACTCAAAAGAGGCATCCACTTCACAGATGACTATCTCTTATATGAACACATTGCCAGATAAAGAGCCAGACCATGTTCCATCCCAATGCTCCCTCTCACCCCCCCCACCACCCCCACCGTCAAGGATCCTTTGTTTTAGAGATCGTGGATGATTTCCATAAGTGACCATTTGGGCTGATTATTTTTCTCTTCCCATGCTTTAAATTCCTGCACTTATGTTTTAAATTCACCAATAAATAGTGAGCACATGAAACTCTAGGCCCCCACCCTTAACCCCAATAAAAGCAGAACCTTAGGCCCTTGCTCACTCGCACACATGCGTGATCTCTCTCTCTCTACCTGCAACCTCACTGTGTGGCTCCAGGTGTGCCATAACATTTCCAGAACCTGTAAGTAATAAACCTATTTTTTTAAAAAAAAATTCTGATGGTTATTGCTGAGAGTACCTTTCATCATAAGAACTGCAAGTGCTGGTTCAGCCACAATATTGGTTATCAATAGGCTGAGACCAGCACAAAACAGTGTATTAAAAGATGCTCAACATCGTCAGGAGAACGAAATTCAGCAGGAATCTAACTGAAGCCAGGTACCTGATGGTTGCTGTAGATATTCAATAAGAACAATGAGAAAGTCTTATTGAATAAGATATTCAATAAGAATTCAATATTCAATGATTGCCTTTTGATTCCCAATGCAGACACAGATGAATCTTGTCAAGTTGCTGTTTTCTTGTTTAACTTGAGGGGTGACTCAGGCGTCTCCAAGGATCTGTGAGCTTGGTTTGCAGAAGAAAGAGAATGCCTTCAGGGAGGTTGCAATCGCTGGATGGTTGGCCCCCAGCTATTGTTGATGCTCAGAAGTCAGATTGCCCAGGGGCTTATTGGGAGTGACCTCTTTGTTTCTCCAAAGCTCCTGGTGCCAAGCCCCTTGGCTCCATAAAACTCTTCATTTTCTGCTTTTGTGAAGGCAGATTTGAGTGAACCCATGCTCCCACTTTCTCATTTTGGACAATTGAAATAAACGTTTCTCTGTCTCCAAGCACCAGTGTCTCAGATTTTGGCTTACTATGCATCAGGCAAACGAATTTGAGCTTAAGAGATTGGGTATCACAATTACCAGGTAAATGAAAATCATCAGGAATCCAGTCATCAGAGAAATGCAAATCAAAACTGCAAGGAAATATTACCTCACATCTGTTAGGATGATTATTACTTTTAAAAAAATGATAACAAACGTTGGCTAGCATGTGGAGAAAAAGGAACCCTGGTACAGCATGTGAATATAAATTGTTACAGCCATTATGGACAGTAGTATGGGTGTTCCTCAAAAAATTAAAAATCAAGAGCCAGCCTGGTGACTCAGCGGTTAAGTTCACACATTCTGCTTTCGTGGCCTGGGGTTCACCAGTTCGGATCCCAGGAGCAGACTTATGCACCGCTTGTTAAGCCATGCTGTGGCAGGCATCCTACATATAAAGTAGAGGAAGATGGGCATGGATGTTAGCTCAGGGCCAATCTTCCTCAGCAAAACAGAGGAAGATTGGCAGTAAATGTTAGCTCAGGGCTAATTTTCCTCAAAAAAAAAAAAATTAAAAATCGAATTACCATGTGATCCAGCAATCCTATTTCTGGGTATTTATCCAAAGGAATTAAAATTAGGATCTTGAAGAGGTACTTGCACTCCTATATTCATTGTAGCAATACTAACAATGGCTAAGATATAGAAATAATGTACATGTCCATCAATGGGTGAATGAATAAAGAAAATGTGATATACATACAGGCAATGGAATATTATTCAGCCTTAAAAAAAAGAGGAAATCCTGTCAGTTACAACATGGATGGACCTATAGTATGTTATGCTAAGTGAAATAAGCCAGAAAAGAAAGACAAATACCACTGATTTCAACTATATGTGGAATCTAAATTAGTCACACTCAGAAGCAAACAATAGAATGGTGGTTGCCAGGGGCTGTAGGGATGGGAAAACGAGAGGTGATTGTCAAAGGGGGCAAAGTTTCAGTTAGGCAAGATAAGTGTCTACAGCTAACTATTTCATGGTATAAAATTTGCTAAGAAGGTAGATATCACATCAAGTGCATTTACCACAAAGAAATACTAATAATAAAGGGCATAGGAGGAAACATTAGGAGGTGAATGGATATGTTTATAATCTTAATGGTAGTTATGGGTTCACAGGTGTATACTTACCACCAAGTTCATTGAGTTGCATGCATTAAATATGTATTGCTTTTTACATGTTAATCATACCTCAATAAAGTAGTTTGAAAAAAGTAAAAAGAAGTCTGATTGTATGAATTTAGTATTTTGTTGGTCAAAATCAGCTCATCTACATTTAGGATAACATTTCAAAAGAAAATTTAATTATTGACCTTCCTCACTAGAAATCCAACAATTATGTCAGTGACTGAATTTTTCAATATTCACTTCCCACACACCCCATCCCTTCCAGGTTGATGATATAGTTTCATTCTTCTTGACCTGGAATTCACGTTCCCTAAAATGGCTTTTTAACTAGATGTTTATATTTGTGACTTAAAATTCAATGAATGATATTTTTTCCCTCTTTTCAAGATCATCCTTCTATGTTCCTCAAAATCAGTATTATGTAACAGCTCCAGATATGATTCAAGGAATTTCAGTACCAACTAGTATAAAACTGGAAGCATTTTATCTCATTAGGTCATCAGCAGAGAAAATGAATCTCAGTATAATTTACTGTCATTAGGTAATATAGTGATGCATTTTATTTTATATTTTTCACATAAATATTTATCATTTTAAAATTTCAAAGTTAAGTATATATAGAATGTCTGGGATTAATTATTAATGTGCGATCCACTATCTTATTTCGGTCATCTTCTATTCTCTTTTAGGAGTAATGGTGCATGTTGGAATTAGTTCCTTCAAACTTCTGTAAGGTATTTTGTATTTCAGTACACTAGCAGATGTGTTTGTCTAATTATTTCTTATCTTTTTCTCTGCCTCATAATTTTGCTCGCATTTGCTGTGGAGATTTTAGAAATCATCTAGATTGTTTCGTACAGGAAGGAAATCAACCCTGGACTGGCTAATTACTTGCAATCTTCCTGTTTCTCCTTGGAGACATTTTCATTCTTGCATACATTGGGCACTTTTGTTAACTCTTTCCTCATACAGTTCTACTATACTTCCCACCATAGCTTGCTGCATATTGTCAAACTATTTTTATACTGAAATTGGATAAACTAAGGTGTGGTGTTCCAGAAGGAAATAGATTTGATTTGGCATTTTAAAAATAAATTGTAGCTTGAAAGTTTTACAAGCAGTCATAACAGCAAGAGAAGTGGAAGAAAGAGGAGAGATGCACATGAAAAATATATTTATTTTTCTTAATCAATTGCTTACACATCTCAGTTTTGCTCTGGTTTTTTTTTGTACTTGAAATTGTCCTGGCGTTTGGCTACACGCACTTCTGGTTGATTCATTTTTAAAAGTAGAAGAGTAAAGAAAAGGGCAACAAAAATAGGATACAAATTTAGAGAATACAAGTTCTTGCAAAATGGAGAACAAAATGAGAGGAGTAATTGATCATGAAGATATTTAACCTCAACAAAACAATTAATCACTAATTTGGGTCAAAATCTAATGCTCATTTCCTTTTGCTTTTCATCTCTTCATGACACGGCTTCTTTTTGTTTTGTTTTGTTTTTTTTTTGAGGAAGATTAGCCCTGAGCTAACTACTGCCAATCCTCCTCTTTTTGCTGAGGAAGACTGGCCCTGAGCTAACATCCATGACCATCTTCCTCTACTTTATACGTGGCACGACTACCACAGCATGGCTTTTGCCAAGTTGAGCCATGTCTGCACCCAGGGTCTGAACCGGCAAACCCCAGGCGGCCAAGAAGCAGAATGTGCAAACTTAACTGCTGCGCCACCTGGCTGGCCCCTGACTCGGCTTCTTAAAGCAAAGTTTTTCAGGGCATGAGAGCAATGCTTGACATATGAACTGGAGATCTGGTGGAGTGAGAGATTTTGACATTCAGATTGAACAAAAAGAACTTAATAAACTAATTAGACCACGTAGACTACATAGTTATGTTCACACAAGTGTTTTTTACATTTTCCTTCAGATTTTTTCTTATTCTGAATTCAAAGCTGATGGAAGAATATGTGACATAAATAATAATTGAGCCACTTATATTTTCTAGGTAGGAAAACTTCTGATATGTACTACTAACATGCGTTTTCTCCTTTTCCCTTTATCACCATCTTATTTATAAATGTTATCTCTTCACTTTCAATTTAAGCCCTCTATCTTTCTTTTATTACCATATGAATAACAGTCAGTGACACCTGAATTAATCTTATATCTATTCAAATATTTGACATTTTTCAGTTGCTCCGTAATATTCCTGTTAAGCATATACATACTGTTAACCTCTTTCTCCTCTGTGTTTCAGTGCCCGGGCTTCTCATTAATCATCTGTACACCTGGAGATTCTGTTCTTTTCTAAAACTCATACCAGACTGAATCTTTAGAGATTTGACAGACAGTAGATACTTTTTTACTTCCAAAAGTAGTATCAAAATGAGGCTTATGGAATATATGTTTTAGACAGACTTTGACTAAGAGAAAAAGAAATATCATCAGATCCAAATACTCCAGTGACAAATTTCAAGTAATAAAGCAAGTCCTTTTATTTGACTGAGTTACTTATCCTAAATTAAATATATAATGCATGGATATCAGACATTTTGGTATTTTATGTATAATTGGTAGAATTAATAATAGATTTTACAGAAAATTAGCTCATTTATCTCCGGGGTAATATGCAATGCTAAAATTAACTCCAGAAAACAGAAAATACTTTGATTTTCCTTGAATATTTCAAGTATATCTTTGGGGGACATCATTTTTTAAGGAACTCATTTCCATGAGTCTTAAGTACAGATTAAAAGGATCCAGAAAACTAGCCAATACACTGTAAAATTTGTGAAGTGACTCATTGGCTTATGGATTAAAACATTTATGAGGTTACTATATCCCTCACTAGGAAAACATGATTACTTCCTCACCAACTAGACTATTGTAGCTTTTATTTTCTTTTGAAAACCCATAGGCTATATTAACTTAGTGATGGAAAATGATATTTCCCCAAAATGAATTTTATTGGCATATGAACAATTTTGTTTGAAACCCTTAGTGAGATTTTGCTGCTTGGTTTATTTTAGTAAGTTCTTTCTTTCTAGCCACATTCTCCCTCCATCGACTTTTTTCATTCATTAATTGACGATCCTTCTATTCATTTATTCTTCCATATATAGGTATAAGTTGAATCAGTTGATGCAGTTTCACAAATAAAGTAAAGAACCTTGCTGTCAAGCATAATCAAGGAAGCAGACATAAAAATATTTAATGTTACCATTGTTATACTAAAGTCAGCAGCAAATATTAAAGTGGCACAAATTGAGCTTGAGTGATAAACTCCAGTTAGAGAGAAGAGGACGACTTTACAAAAGTGAAGACATGAAATGGATTTTGAAGCTTGAGGAGGTTGGCTTAAGGAGTCCAGCAGGGGTTGGCAGTTATTTGAAGTAAACCACATGGAGTAATTGCAGAAATTGGCATAACTAGGAAACTTACTATGGCTTTAATATTGGACAGAAGTGGCTAAAAATAAGCCTCGATAGGTTAGACCAGTGTCAGATTACATATCCAGATAGAAACGTTGAACGTTATTTCTTGAGGAATAGGGAGTCATTTTAAAGAAAAGGAATCATATTGATAGGTTTCTGTTTTAGTGAAATTATCCAAGTAACAGTGAAAATGACTGTGTAGGCAAAACTACAGGAAGATAACACTGAAGTTATTCCATAGTGTAGAAGTGGAAGGATGAGAGCTGATCTAAGAGAGGAATAGTGTGAATGACGAGGGAAGGATAAAGACGAGAGGCCGGCCCCATGGCGGAGTGGTTAAGTTCGTGCACTCCGCTTCAGCGGCCCAGGGTTTCTCCGGTTTGGATCCTGGGCGTGGACACGGCACCGCCCCTCAAGCCATGCTGAGGTGGCATCCCACATACCACAACCAGAGGCACTCACAACTAGAATATACAACTATGTACTGGGGGGCTTTGGGGAGCAGGAGAAAAAGAAAAGAAGATTGGCAACAGATGTTAGCTCAGGTGCCAATGAAATAAAAATAAGTTGAAATAAAAAAAATAAGTTGAAAGAAAAATAGGTCCATCTTAAAAAAAAAGAATAAACATGGGAGATTATAATAAATATGAGAGATTATAAACCTGGACTCAACAGATACTACTGAACAAATAGAAGTGTCAGATAAGGGAGAGGAAGCAGTTTTGATAAAACAATTTTCTATGAAAGGAGAAGTACGATGTGTATTTTTACCTTGAGGTACCTGTGAGTTCTTCAGATGAAGGTGTGTAGTATTCAGCAAAATATACAGCCCTAGAAGGTTCCAAACTATAAGTATAGAATTAGCAATTGTCAATGCATCAGTAGTATTGGAACTCATTTCTAGTAGAGGAGTACACGTTACAGATTGTGTACTAAAATTAAGACTAGGGAAGCGTTCAGAACAGTACACTGCAGGGCACAAGTTAGTCAATAGTTCACTGGAGAAGTAGTTGTTCTGCGTTTAACCAGAAATGAATTTTTGGAGAAATA
This sequence comes from Equus caballus, assembly GCF_041296265.1. Taxonomy (NCBI): domain Eukaryota; kingdom Metazoa; phylum Chordata; class Mammalia; order Perissodactyla; family Equidae; genus Equus; species Equus caballus. The sequence continues at coordinate 98,294,686 of NC_091686.1, forward strand.
GATTTTTAATGAATGTTATCCTTAGATAAGAAAAAGTGAATGAGAGGGTGATTATCTGGAATCGGAATAAAAAATTTCTTCCTCTAGGCACTAATTTTTCCATCTGTCAAGCGAGGAACGCTTTCATAATGGGGGTTATATTGCCTCCAAGAGGCCAAAAATTGCCTGTGCAGAGGGTGTGTGGAAAAAAGCCTTATTTTTTTTTTTGTTTTATATTGGCATCCGAGCGAACACCTGTTGCCAATCTCCTTTTATTTTCTTCATCTTCTTCTTCTCCCCAAAGCCCCCTAGTACAAAATAGTTGCATATTGTAGTTGTGCTCCTTCTGGTTGTGCTAAGTGGGACGCCGCCTCAGCACAGCCTGATGAGCAGTGCTGTGTCTGCACCCAGGATCCGAACAAGTGAAACCCTGGGCCACCAAAGGGGAGCGGGTGAACCTAACCACTCAGCCACGATCCTAACCCCCAGAAAAAACCTATTTTTATGTTTAAAGCACAGGTGTACACACAGTAAATAGGTGAATATATGGTATATCTGTAGTATTAAATTTCAAGGGGGACAATGATTTGGAAAAAAAATATGTTTAAGAAGTTCTCCTGGGAGGGAGGCAATAGAAAAAAAAACATTGAGAAACACTGGTCCAGCAGTGGGCGGTGTCTATTATTGTATAAAGATATTTCTGTGTGTCACATGTGATTTGTGAACCTGTGAATGTCAGCTCTCGTACCAAATGTGATTTAACGGCCACAAAATCACAAGGACTGCAATTTCTCTCTTACGTTCTTACTCCAATTTCAGTCTGACACTTTGACATATTTTGCCTGCTCAGCTGTTGTGGGGATGAACATCTCTCTGCTTAGTGCATGTCCCTGAGGGACCATATGCTTTTAATTTTGAGGAAGCCAGGAACTTACTGCCAAAATAATTAGTGTTACTTATTGGAAGATCATTAATGGCATCATCATCCAAAATCACTCCAACAGTGAGAACTCCCTTTCTCCTACGAGGCTTTCCTTTCTTTTACCATGTTTGTCCTTTACATGATGACTCAAATGAGTTAATTTTAAAGTTCTTTTTTTATTTTCAATTTATGCACATTTGACGTGACTATAGATGTTATAGAGAGGATGGTTTTATTTGCATGTTAAATTTTGGATGTATTGCTTAACGCCTATGGTGTTCTAGTAAAGAATAAAGAAGCAGAGAGTAAATCAGTAATGGTGCAACTTCTTCCCCTCTGATAGTATAGCATAAATAATGGGTTGTAAACAAGCTTAAAGAAAAAGAACGTTTCTCTGGATACCTTGCATGGAAGAAGCAGGTGGCTTCTCTGCCTAATGTATACATGAGGCAAGCTTATGAGATTTGTCATCTAATTCCTCTCAAGCAGAAAGGTAGTTTGGATAGATAAGCTAAGAGCAGCCCAAATCTTTGCCTAGGTAGGTGGAAACGGGTTTGCAGATTTAATTCCTAAATTCTAACAAATAAAATATTCTAAAGCTAAGGTATCTGAAAATAATATTCTGATTTTAAGTTGTACTTTTGCTGAATTATTTTATAAACAAATGAACGCAAGGATTCTTTAAAAAGAATTTAAGAGCTAATATTGTCATTAAAGATATCAATGGACTGTGACTCCATGAGAAGAATCTCTTCTAAGAAAGTTCTTTTTAGCTTTCAGTCTTTTCTTATGTTCTCAATAGAGATTTACTTCTGGGGAAGCAAATACAAGACTTTCCTTTCTAATGTTTTATTTTCCTATATGAGTAAAGTTTTACCTTACAATGCATGCATCGCTGCTGAAGAATGGGGATGTCCGTTAAGCTACAAAAATGGTAGAACAATTATTGTGTGTTCTTTTATTCATTTCCCCCTCCCCTCTTTAAGAGAGATTTTTTGAAGAAATTCTTGACCTGCAAACATTAACAACATTTTATCTGGTGCTTTTCGACTTGACTCTTCCGTTCACGCTTGGAGGGAGCTAGTGACATGTTTTTTACTTGGCAAGAAAAGGAAAAAAGTCCCGTCCATCGCATATTTCCATGGTTCCCCTATAGCCAGGCTTATGCTTAGCACAATGTCAGTCAAGTTCACCTGCTAGGCACAGGGAGATGCAGGCTGACTTGGCTTGGCTTGGCTCTCTCTTTCCAAATCCACTTTCTCCTTATCCTGCCTGGCCATTGCTATGGTCTCTTCTTCGCCTGATGAATTCATGATGCCTCACATAACTGAGCAAGTTGTACATAATCTTAGATAGGCTTTATATTAATAATAAAATAGTTTTGTGACACATGCATTACAATGAATTTCTCTAGAATATTGGTGACAGAAGGTCTGAAACATATCTAAGGTCCAATTATTTTTGCTTAAATGTAAATTGATAGAATTACTTCATGGTGTTATCAGAAGTTATTTAGGAAAATAAAAATAGGAAACAAGGCACAATGCCAGAATATTATTCCTGTGCATATTTAAATATGGACCGAATGCAGTAAACATGTTTAAATTTTTTTTATTAATTGGCAGCAATTACCTTTGGGGAGGAAGAAAGCGTACATTTTTGCCAAAGGTCATAATACACTTGCCTCACGATAATGCAATATCTGTCTTTTATAGTCCGCAGAAGTTGAATACTTGTGTGATGTCACTTTATAACAAGGAGTAAATGTTCTGAGTACAGAAAGTTCACCTTGAGAGGAAATAGGAGCCAGAGCTGAGTAAATCACCTGAAGGAAAGGACAAAAATATATGAACAGACAACAGCATGTTTTCCCTTGAGGAGAGAAGCGGTAGAATAGTCACAGAAAAGCAATTTCTATGAAACTTAGTGATGTCTGCAGAAAAAGTGAAAGGAAAGTTAATAAGTTAAATAGAAAAGGAAAGATGGCAATTTGAAAAGTAAGTTGTTAAAATGATAAACAAATACATATCTATATGGAGCATCTGTAGATCCTATGCTTCTTGAGTACATTTAATTATATGGATATCTTATCACCTCTACTTGATTGCACACTACATGAGTAAAGAATCTGTGCTATGTTCATTTTAAAATCACCCACAGCTCCTATTTGAATGCCCAGCATGGAGTTAGGAACTCAGAAACATATTTGTTGGTCAAAACAAATCTCATTGTGCAACCAGAGTCTGTCTGAACATCCAGATCCCACAAGTATAAAGTGTCTGGGGGAGCTTTCTGAACTAAGCCTCAGTTGTCACTTAGAAGTTCTCCGAACTTAAGAACCCCGCTGAGGAAAGGCTTTCGTACTTCTTTCTCAATATTCCATTATGTTCAGACATGAGTCTCAAAGCCTGATGATCATTCAAATAGAAATATGCATTAAAAGATTTAGGAAAAAGTTTATTCTCTATACCATCCTGCAGCAGGGCCTCCCAGATAAAAGTGATGTTCAAGGAAGCAAGTCTATAATCTTACCCAATCTAAGTTTTAAGAACATATCAGATTCCCCCATTGTAAAGCTAAATGTTTTGCTAGATTGGCTTAATTTCTTAAAAATATTGCCTTCATATGTGTGGCCTAAGCTATTATTGAAGGTGATCACCAGGGCCTTAAACTTGACTAAACTTTATAGAGGCTTTTTCCTGATTCTAGGTCCATGACCTCCCTTTTCTTAGAGTATTTATGTTAGTAACCTTGTAATTCTAAATTCTTTCTCTGGTCCTTTGAGATGTCAATCATTTTTGGAAGCCTCTTGTCACTTTACCACCTAGGAATGTCTTCCTAATGGACCCCATAACCAAGTAACCATCTTTTTGAGATGGAAACATTGAAGGAAAGAGCAGCCCTGCTTTGAGTCTCTGTGGGAGGGGAGCAGCCTAATTTCAACGGGTGCCAATTAGCAAACACAAAGGGTCTAACCTCAGTGGAAACTATTTGCAAACTCAGGAATAACTCACTCTGATGCACACAGCCCATTGATCAACTTCTCTTCTAATGTCCTCCAGTACCTTTTCACTAGCTCACTTCAATGCTTGAAAACCCATTGACGTTTTGGGGCTGGCCTGGTGGCACAGCAGTTAGCTTCGGCGGCCTGGGGTTTGCTGATTCAGATCCCAGGTATGGACCTGCGCACTGCTTGTTAAGCCATGCTGTGGGGAGCGTCCCACACATAATGTAGAGGAAGATCTGCATGGATGTTAGCTCAGGGCCAGTCTTCCTGAGCAAAAAAAAAAAAAAAAAAAAAAGAGGAGGCTTGGTGGCAGATGTTAGCTAATCTTCCTCAAAAAAAAAAAATCATTGTCTTTTGTTTCATTAGAGCTGAGATCAGTCTGAGTTATGGTCTCTCTCACCTATAATCTTGAGGAAAATCTTCCTTGCCTGTTTAACTTTGTCAGATGCAGTTTTTGCTTTGGCGAAGGTCATCAGAGAAAGTAGTCACATGAAACTGGATTTTCATTTGCTCTGTAATTGTTACAATATCTATTATCCATTTTATTCTTTGGGGTCCGAGATAATGTCTTTCATAAGATGGTGACAGTAAATTTTATTTTTTATTTATTGTTTTTAGATAATGAAAGTGAATATTGTTGAGTTATTGAAATGGTCTTTATCTTATAACATTAGTGAGAGTATAAGTTGTTTCTATTTTGCGGAGAGCCATTTAGTAATAAGTATCAAGGATCTGAACACATTCAATCTTCTTAACCAAGTAATTCCAGTCCTAAGAATTCATACAAAGAGAATAACCAAGATTTACAGAATTATTTGTGAAAATATTCCTAAAGACTGAACAATGAAATAATGATTAAGTAAATTATGGCATGTCCAGAAGAAAAATCATTAGAAAGATATCAAATAACATTGGTGAATGATATATAATAACATACATTCATTAACCTTTTGTATTTTTAGTGCCAATTGAGAGTAAAAATAGATTTGTTAGGGCCATATTCTAACCTTGTCGAAAGAAATTATCTAAGAAGAGAATGATTTTGAAGGCTCAAGAAGAGCGAAGCTGCGATATGAAATACTGGTGAACTAGAGACATGGTAATAAACAGCTTTGTTCATGAGTAGCTTTTTGAACAGCCATCTTTACCTGGAATCTCAGGAAGGGCTTTAGGAAGTCCATGTCCCTCTAAAATAACATGTAAATTTGTATCTATATACACTTTTCTTGTCAAGTAGTTCTTAGATTTAATCAGGTTCTCAAAAGATTTTGCAATCTCTCAAATCTTAAGCACAAACACATTTGAATTAATAGAAGAGTAACTCATATTGGGCCAGGGTGATTCTTCAGCTATTCCAATAATGATATAGGTAGTATTTTTAGCCATTCCTCTGTAGATGCACAACTTCTGGTAAATGCAAGCCCATTGTCTAAGTATTAGTAACTAAAAATGTAAAAGGAAACAGGAAAAATGATTTTCTTAAACAGGTGTTTGCCATTCCATCAACCAATCTTGCTTTCCTCACTTGATTTTACACAATACCTACAATGTTACTAAGAGTGACAGAGACTAATGGAATCAAAAGCGATCTCTCACTCATGCAGGTACAAGCTAGATTTCAAATTATGTAGTCATTTGCTTTGTTCTAAGGGAACCTCTTTCTTCAGTAGAAGCATTTTACTTTCTATGGTAATTGAAGTTTCCAGAAGAAAACTGCTTCTTCTATTTCCTTGAGTGACATTTCTGCAGAATATATTGAGTTCTGTTTCTTTAAACACTTTAAAATGTTAGCTTATATTTTTTTCATATACTGTACAAGTGCAATAAGCTGAACTCATTAAATAATTCCTATTTAATTGTGGTGCATAAAGCTAAAATATTATATTGCAAGAACTATTTGCAGTCATCTTTTCAGCATTTTTAAAATAGTAAGAGCAGCATTCATCCATCAAGTCATTCATTTATTTTAAAGACGTGCCTTAGAGACTTAGCAAGTCAGGGCCGGCCTGGTTGTGTAGTCGTTGAGTTCACACACTCCATTTCATCTGCCCAGGGCTCACAGGTTCGGATCCCGGGCATAGACCTAGCACTGCTCCTCAAGAAACGCTGTGGCAACGTCCCACAGAAAATAGAGAAAGATTGTCACAGATGGTAACTCAGAGCCAATCTTCCTCACACACAAAAATGAGTCTTAGCATGTCTAAAAGCATGAGATAAATCTGGTCCTATGCACTTTGGTTAGATGAAACAGATTGGGCAAATGTAAAGTTAGTATGGAAAAACACAACATATTTGATGAACTCCAAGAAGTCCAATAACAATAGAACGTACAATCATAAGTGATTCTTTGGAAAGTGAATGGAATACATTTGAGTATAATTATAAAGTCTTAAAACAAGAAAAAAATAAGATTTGTTATAAGATTGTTCTGAATTTTAGTATTATTATGTTAAAAATATGCTTCATAATCTTTTTAAAAGCATTAGTAATCTGTTGTATTTTGATTTCCTTTTCTCTTATTGTTTCCCACTCCGAATCTAGGCCTTTAGTTTCTCTAATTGTTTATATCATAGAGATATAGGTGTAAATGCTGCAAGGTTGACTCTAAGTCTATATTAGACATGGGTGTGCTTGTGTTTCAATTCTCATAATTATAAGTGGCCCCTCTCCAGATTTTTTTGTTTTCTATGAAACACAAGAGAAAGCATCAAATTAGGGGAAAAGAGTGGCTCAGGTTGTCCCAAGCAATTAAGAGAATTAAAGAAAATTACTAGTGGATGCTTTATGTACAGCAGGGGCTCTGCAGATGAAGAAATACAACTGCTAGTCACACCTGTGCTGATTTGCACTGTGGAATTGAAATTACCCTGAGTAAGTATAATTACTTAGAAAATTTAATAAATGTTGTTTGGGGTTCTGAAAACAGCACTTGGATCTATAAATTACATAGTGATAAACATGGCAGAACGCATTCAGTGGTACCTCAAAACACTAAAATATGTAGAATGTTCTGGAATGTAGTAGGATGATTGTGGAGAAGTAAATATGATAAATTACTGAAAATATTGGGTATTAAGACACTCACAGTTACCAGCTCTCTTAATTTATTTGATAATGGAATTTTGTCAGAATTATTTTTTCTAAGCCTCCAATAGCTTAGATATCCAGGCCAACCTTCTGAATTACAAATAAGTTTTTTTTTAATTCTTAGTAAGAAATTAGTAAATATTTGTTAACTCTTAAAGCGAAGTTCCCTAAATAAGTATTTAATTAACAAATAAAGCAGTTACTGCTCTTGAACTGTAATGATTGGTAATAATTGCTTTACGGAGTTTGATAGTTATGAAATTAACAGAGATAAGTAATAAAAGGAAGAAATTAAGCTACACTTTTCATCATAACTTTAATTTGTGTGCACTTAAGAATCATAAAAAGTGATTGGTCTTTTATTAAATGAATACTAAAATAAGCATTCATATATCCTATTTTATCTTTGGAGAACTATGTTGACCTACTAAGTCATAATTGTTAATTAAAATGCAATACAATTTATTTTTATTAAAAAGGAATAAAGTATTTAAGTATTTTGTAAAATTGTCATATGGTACAACCTATTCAGAGTATAAAGCTTCTGCTGTAATACTAATAACCATTAATCTTCTGCTTTAAACCAGCAAAATGTTAGGAAAAAATGTCAGTAGTTTAAGTATGTTTAAGTACTGTATCAAAACTGTTTAAAACACTGTATTATTTTCCTAGGGCTGTTGTAACAAACTAGCACAAACTGCATAGGCTGAAACAACAGAAACTTATTCTCTCACCGTTCTGGAGGCTGGAAATTCGAAATCAGGGTTTCTGCCAGATCAAAGGCCCTAGGGAAGAATCCTTCTTTGCCTCTTCTAGTTTTCAGTGTTTGCATCAATCCTCTCCATTACTTGGCTCATAGACCAGTCATTCCAATCTCTGCCCCCTTTGTCACATGGCCTTCTTCCCTGTGTATCTGTGTCTCTGTATCTTCACATTATCTTCCATCTGTTTATGTGCCTGTGCCCAAATTTCCCTCTTTTTATCAGGATACCAATCATATTGGTTTTGTGGCCACCCTAATCCAATACGACTATTATTTGATTATTTTAAATAATGTGCCTCACTAGTAAATAGAGGGTATTTTCCTACAAAAGATCATGGCAACATCTGGTTTTTCCAATTCAGCAAAACATTCCAAGTTAGCTCAATTTTTGAGGTCTTGTAGACAAAACAGACATTTAACTTTTCAAATTTTCACTTTTGGGGGAATTATTTTTGCATTTTGCATTTACACTTAAACAATGTAAAATGTGGTACTAGTTAATCCATATTAATAAGATAATCCAGAATTCTGTTAGGCATAATAAATAACAATAAAACTCAAAAATTTTCTATTTTAAATTTTAAAAATACAAGAACTTTTTTAAACTAAAAAATTATACTCTCTAAGATAACATAGCCTCAAAATACCATCATATTAAACTATATGGAAAAGATCATTTTTTTTAAGATTAAAGAAGTTCAAACTGCAGTTCTTTTAGTAAAATAATTTGCAATAACTCAGTGGGGATGCTGAATAAGAGGGAGTGAGGGGAGACAATTCTCTTGGTTCACACACATGATGCAAAGCTTTGTAAAAGTTGCTTTGAAATATATGGCTCCTTAAGTTCATTCTAATCCTTTATTCTGAGTGTGATGAATTGATTGTACATTTAACTTAATTTTATAAAGATCTCTCTGAAGTGTGAGTATGACCCCTCACATATTTTGTAGGCAATTGAGAAAGATATTTATAGATTGAAATTTCAGATACCTTTACGGAAAATAACCTCTATCCATAACATCCTTTCCACATTTTTCCAGTCTAAGCCCACCTTCTCTGAGCAAACATATCATAACATTAAGAAAATAATATTAAATGTCAAACAAGATTTCTGCTTCTTAGAGAAGCACTTAACTTCACAGTCATTTTTGACCATCCATTTTGCTATAAATGGAATGGTTATTGGGTTACCTAATCAACTTCTAGTTTTTATATATGTTAATTGTTCTATATTTCCTTACTTTGTGTTCCTAAACTTATACTTCATATTTCTATTTTGTGGGCTCTAGCCAAAGAAACATATAAAAATAAATATACAGAGACTCTAGAGTTAGTCTATTATTTCAAAATCAATAGTAATGTTAAAGTATATTGAATATCTGTAATAATTGTTCATTCTGAAAAAATTACTGTTCTTACCTTATTCACTAAGTCAATCATTCAATATTTTTAAGCACTTGTTATATCTCATGCAGTGTGATAAGTTGTGAAGGATATAAAAGTGACACAAGGCTCTACTGTCAAAGACATGAGAAATACACCCATCACAAATTAACTAGTGATAACTCATGGTTCAAGGCAGGAAGAAAATATTCTCTGTTACTGTGTAAGAGTGGAGAAATAGTCACAGTGGTGATGAGCAGTATTTGAGTTAGGTCTCAAAGATTAATAGAACTTTATTAAGCATATGTGCGGAGATCGAAGAGAAATTTGGGCAAAGAGAATAGTATAAATAAAGACATAGAGGATAAAAATACAAAAATACAAGACTCTGAAACTTCAGAATTCCTTAATAACCAGTCTATAAAGCAACTTGAGACTCTTCCTTCTCCATAAATTCAGATACTCAGTCATTGATCTCATTGCATCTTCTTCAAATGCCTCAATTTCATTATTTCCTCTCCATTTTCACCGTTGCTGTCCTAAGATAGATCGTTGTCATCTTGATTAGTGGTTTTCAACTGAGGGTGTTTTTGCTCCCTAGGTGATATTTGGCAATGTCTAGAGACATTTTTGGCACAACTGGGAGCAGGGTACCACTAGAATCTAGTGGATAGAGGCCAAGGATGGTGCTAAATATCCTACAGTGCATAGGACAGGCTCCCACAACAAAAAATTATCTGGCCCAAAATGTTTGCAGTGCCAAGGTAGAGAAACCCTAACCTAGACTAAGGCAGTAACTCCTTAACCTTATCCCTGCTTCAAGGATTTCCCAAATCTAGATTAGACATCATCTAGTCATGTCATACCACTTCCTGGCTGATTTGAGTTGTCTATGAAATATTCAAGAAGAGATATTTATTACCCATTTAAAAATATGTTTCGGGTCAAAAGAGAAAGAATTTATGGACATACAAATTAGATATGAATAAAGTAAAAAGATGAGAGTTCAAAATACAGAGTTCGCTAAATTTTCTTGAGAAAATCTTTAGAAGGAAAGGAAGAGGAGGTAAACTATAAAATATTTATATTGAAGAGGTGAATGAAAGTAGACCAGCCAATAAGAAACAAATAAACAAAAAACAGACAGAAACATCACAAAGGCAGAAGGAGCAGAATGTTTGATAAAGCATATTGCTTTCGTCACTTCCATGAACTTGGCTGTCACCCTCAACATGCCCTTGCTTCGTATTAGAATCAATAGTAATTCCACTTTTCCCAAACATGCATTTGTCATTTATCTTCCTAATATCTCTAAGCCCTCTGTCCATTCTCACTCTTAGAAAATCTTTAAAGCAACAGAACCAAAGGAGGAACAACCAAGTTCTTCAAAATGTGAAAAATTGGGCATTACAGAATAGAAGGCAGACGACACATCAGTAGGCACATGATCCCAGCTGACTACCAACCCTTCTTTAGCTTTGACTCTTTCAATCCACCTCTTCATGGACCGAAGATGATCAGGGACATGAAATAGCATTATTTCATCAATCATTTCCAGGAAATCTTTAAAATGCTGTCCAGTTCAAAACAGAGGGACATCTTTTCTTACATGAAATGAAAATTGTGTTGGCAGAAGTTGGGCTTAAACATTTGCCCAACACAGCAATTTTGGCATTTTTAATTTACCAGATGGTCACATTACACATGCTTATAATTAATTGGATTTTTAAAATTCTTGAGGTGGCTGTGTAGGGTGAACAACCTATTTTAGTATTTGGCCCAACTTTTCCCAGGTGGGAGGGAAAAGCTTTTATTTGTATTAGATTCTGCCTGTATTAAAACACCATTTAAATATTTTGACTTCATTGATTTGTTAAAATTATCAAATAGTTTGCTTAGTAAAATAAATATTCAATTCAGAAAATAAAATAAACCAATTACTATGTGTAGATTCAGTCATACAATTGGAAGGCATTAGATCAGCCGTTTAATTTCTCAAACAGAGGTGAAGACCTTTTTTGTCATTCTCATGATCACATTCTCTTTTATACTCCTAAGCCTGTACACCATAAATATTGACACTGAGAAGGAGGGAAAAAAGCAAGAGAGATGATAGTAAATTTTAAAATTATAAGAAATAACCTAAAATTGAGAACATATTACCATTTTGTTTGTTTGTTTCTCCTGTATATTTTCTTCAATGCATTTACTTGAGGAATGATGAATTACATATACAGATGTATGGCTGAAAATGTGAAATGAGAAAGAATTAAATATCATATTATATATCCATTTATTTATTTGTCATATATTTACTGACCACCTACTGTAGGAAAGGCACTAAACTTGTCATTGCATTTATAGCTATGAACAAGACAGGAAGCACTTTTTGAGCTTAAAGTCTAGAATAAAGGACAGAAATCAAAGAACCAATTACACAATTAACTATTTTATTAAAATGCCAACGATGATGTTTGAGAAAATTACAAGCTGCTATGAGAGCATATACCAGGGAGCAGGACTTAATTCTAGAGATTTGAGTAAGGCTTTCTCAAGGAGACTCTGGATGAGTTGAACTCTGAAGGATTTGTGATAATTGGGTAGGAGAGGAAAAGAGAAAAAAGTTCATTCCACAAAGAGGAAAACACATGGCAGACGGTCCTTAGGAAGATGGAGGTATGAATCATTTTGAGGAACAGTGAAAAATGTTAGGAAGAATGTAGGGTGGATAATGGACTGGGGGAGGTATCAGAGATAATATAAAAAATAAAGTGAACATGGGTAAATTCATGCATATTCTTCTAATTCATGTTAAGATCACAGTTTTTATTCTATATCAATGGAAAGCTGTTAAAATTTTGGAACGATATGCTGGTGGACGGCATTTGTATTTCCCTTATGTGCATGCTACTTTGGCTGCATTATGGAAAGCAAATTGAATGAGGGAGAGTGCATTTAGGGAAACAACTAAGAAAGAGCACATCTCTTCAGGTAGAGATTAGAGAGAATGTCTACGTTGGTATCAGTGGAGACACAAACAAAGACATTAAAATTATTTAGGAGTTAAAATAGGCAGAACTTGATAATGTATAGAACATAGACTGTGATGAAAGAAATGTGGGGGAATTATGACTTCAGGTTTATAGCTTGGAAAACGAGGTATTTAGGAGTATCGTTATATAAAATGGGGATAATCTTTCACTTTAAAAATTAATATTAGAAAGGAGGAAGCTTTGCTATAAATTTTGAACAGTTTGAATTTGAGTTGCCAATTAGATATCTAAGTGGAGATGAAAAAGTATGTAGGAAAACATGTGGCATTTAATATGCATTTAATACATATTAGCTTAAAAATGAATCCAAGAATGAATGAATGAGAAAACATTCAGCATGATATCTGTTTGCGATCAAGAGAAGGAGAAAATACTTACTAGACAAAAGTGGAAAATGCAGAGAAAATTGAGTTACTTGCCAGAGGTCATCCGGAAACATCAAGGAAAGAATCAAAATAAAATGGAAAAGAAGCACAAGCTTATATTAAATTATGCTGAGACCAGTAGCTATTTATTTTCAAAACTGGAACACTTTTCTCTGAACTTATGATGCATTGAAATTCATTGGAAATATTATTCATACACATATGTAAGTCAAATATATAATCTACCAAATAGTTTTTGGCATATATTTTCCTTTCAGTATTTCTTTAAAACATACCATGAAAATACAGGAGATAAATGGGCTTTATAAGGAGAGACATAGAAATTTTTTTGATAAATAAATAAGGTGAAAATCTAATTTAAAAACATATCACAAGACTAAATTATTTGTTTTCTATACAAGGCACATTTTAGTAGATCATATACAGATGAGAATGTCTCTTTTATATCTCAGTTACACTTGTTAACAATGTTGTCCATTATCCGCTGTTAATTCTTACTTATGTCTTACTTTTGTTCAGTTTTTACTATTGGATTTGCTATAAAAGATTATGTTTGGTTATAAGCTTTTAAGTATAGCAATATTGTATTGGGATATACAACTTTTCAATTCAAATGAAGTCTTTTTCCAAGTTTACAATCAATCATGTCCCTCTGTGATTTAATTTATTAGAAATAAGGAGCATACTGGTAGTCCATTTCAGTGAGTTTAAGTCATTTAATACAGGAAAAATTATTTTAGCTTTGAGAAATATTATTTTTATGAATAAAAGCATCCCTATATTTATATCATATTCTTATATTGATAATAAGGTGGTCATTTTATAGTACGTTTTTAGATTTGCAACTATTTTTGAGTGGAAGATGAAGGAAGAATCTAAATCTCCAATTTTAGTGGAGTGACCATCAGAATAGTTACCTTTGATATCCTTCGATATTTAGGTTATGTTGATGAAATATAATTAAAAACAAAATCTTCCAAACTTAAAAGCCTTGCCAAAAAGGTAGAAGAGAAAGAAAACCATTTTATTACTAAATCAGGATAAGTACTAAATCAGAATGTGGTGTACATCACAGGCAATCCACTAAAGAGAATGGGGAAAGAAAGAAATTGCACCTTTTGATATAGCCAATAAGATACTACCTGTTACATAAATGTTCTCAAGATAAACAATAACTAGTCCTCAGGCAAAAGCACTTCACAACACCATTTGTTACACCAAGTTCATCCTAAACTCACTTGGTGATTGGGGTGACTATTTGTGTTAGCTAATTAGTGTTATCCAGAGGAAAAGTAAACTTCTCACATCTTTATGCCAAGAGCTAGCTTCTCAACTTGAAGGGAGGCACCCACTGAAGTTAGGCTCTTGCCTTCCCTCAGAGACTTAGGAGCTAGAGGTGCTATCTTCCTGGATGAAACATCTCAAGGAGATGGTTCCCAGGGTCTTGAGAAAGACATTCCTGGGTGTAAAGCTGGCAAGAAGCTTAATTAGTTTTAAGATGGTTTATGTACATTTCAAAGAGAAAGAAAAAATTTATAATTACAAGTCTTCTCAAAGAAACGTTCTAAGAAGAGGGAAGTGGTGGTTGGGGGAGTCTCCTCTCCTCTTTTCAACAAGGAGAATAAAGCCTTTTATTTTTAATTCTTATTTACCTATATAATCTCCCTGTGTTACTATAAAATAGTAACAATTTTAGAATTATCTCCATTGCTGTTTCTATCTTTCTCTTGGCAAACTGCAGCCATCTAAATGTCCAATAACTCCATAGTAAAGCAAAGCAATTATCAGAATTATGATGGAATAACAAAATTACTAATTTTTTTTCTAAGTCAGGACATTACGGTCATGCACTACCTAACAATGTTTCAGTCAACGAAACCACATTCACTATGGTGGTCTCAAAAGATTGTAGAGAAGCTCAGAAATTCCTATTGCCTAGTGACATCATAGCCATCATAACGTGGTAGTGCCTTACTCATGTGTTTGTGGCGATGCTGGTGTAAACAAACCTACTGCACTGCCAGTTGTATAAAAGCATAGCACAAACAATTATGTACAATACATAATACTTGATAATGATAGGAAACAACTATGTGACTGGTTTATGTATTTACTATACTATACTTTTTATTGTTATTTTAGAGTATTCTCTTGATACTTATCAAAAAATTTTTACTGTAGAATAGTATGCAGTATTATGCCGGCAACAGCCTCATACATCTTGTGTTTACCGTGTCACTTGCTGGCATCATTTTCTCTGGTGCTTGATTTAATCTCGTGTTGTTTGGTTCATCATGGCCCTTAGCACACAAAATTCACTGCTAATGTTGCCAGTAAGAGGCCACATTGAGTGACTGACCTGGAAACATAATTAAAAGTAATTAAGGACTACAAAGGTGGAAAATCAGTGATGGTTATTGCTCACCAGTCAGGCATGTCCCATTCACCATAGCTATGATCTTGAAGAATAAGAACAAAGTGACAGAAGCTATTAAAGGATCTGCTTCATTGACGGCAATGGAACTAACAAAAATTTGAGAAGGACCTTTATCAGACATGGAGAAACTACTAATGACCTGGATTGAAGACCAGACACAGAAGCATATCCTTCTCAGCATCATGACAATCACACCCAAAGCAAAAAGTTCTTGATGTTGAAAAAAAATTCTGGACTGAAGTACAACAATGGCTTTGCTGCTGCTTCTGTGTGGTTTAAACAATTCCAGAATCATTATTCATTATATCACGTGAAACTGAGTGGTGAGTCTGTGAGTGCTGATGTGAAAGCCACTGAAAAATTTTTGTAAACTCTAGATAAGCTGATTGTGGAAGAAAATTATTTGCCAGAATAAATATTCAACATGGATGAAACCTCCCTATTCTGGAAACAAATGCCCGGAAGGACTTTCATTCATAAGGACACCAAGTCAATGCCAGGTTTCAAGTCTTTTAAGGACAAGATAACAGTCTGGATTGGAGGCAACGTTGCAGGCTACAAACCCTTTTTGATCTGGTACTCTGAGAACCCCAGGGCCTTCAAGCATATCAGTAAGACACTCTATCAGTGTACTACACGAGGAATGTCATGGATGACCCAGGTCCTCTTCAAAGATGCCCTCTTGAATTGCTATGCCAACGAAATGGAGAAGTACTGTTTGGAGAATAATATGTCTTTCAAGATTTTGCTTAATGCTTCTAATTTTCCTAGACATCATCCTTTTATTGGTGATCTTCATTCCAATATCAAAATGGTGTTTCTCCCTCCAAACACCACCTCTTTCATTCAACCAACAGATTAAGGTGTTATAGCAGCTTTCAAGGCCTACAACCTGAGGACCTTTGCCGAGACCATTGCTGCAACTGAGGAAGACACTGAGAAGACCCTGATGCAATTCTGGAAGGATTACAACATCTATGACTACATCAAGAAGCTTGCTTGAGCTTAGAGTGATGGCACCAAGGAGTATATGAATGGCAACCAGAAAAAGATGCTCAAAAGCTTTGTCCATGATTTCAAACGATTTACCAAGGATGAGGAAGTTGCAAAAATCAACAAGACGGTGGTTGGAAAAGCAAACAACTTTAATGTGGGTGTGGATGAGGATGGCGTTGAGGAGCTCCTAGAAGTGGTTCCTGAGGAATTGACTGATGAGGAGTTGTTGTAACTGGAACAGGAATGCATAACTGAAGAACAGGCAAGAGAAAAGGAAACTGCAGGAGGAGAAAAAGAAGCCACAAGAAAATTCACCGTGAAGGGTTTAGCAGAAGTTTTTTCAGACCTCAATAAGCTCCTTAAAACTTTGAAAATGTGGACCCCAACACTGAAAGGTTTTTTTTAATGGAGAGCAATGTGTATAGTGCATTATCTGTTCACAAGCAGGCAGGTCCTTCAGGAGGTATTCCAAAAGAAGACATTATTATCACAAGAGACGACAGCTCCGTGTGTGTTATTGCCCCTGAAGACCTTCCAGTGGGACAAGATGTGAAGGTGGAAGGCAGTGATATTGATGATGCTGACTCTGTGTTGGCCCAGGCTAATGCATGTTTTTCTTAGTTTTTAACAAAAAAGTTCAAAAAGTAAAAAAAAGAAAATTTAAACAGAAAAAAGTTTATGCAGTAAGGGTATAAAGAAAGAAACTTTTTGTACACTTGGACAATGTGTTTGTGTTTTAAAATAAGTTATAAAACAGTAACAAAGTTAAAAAATTAAAATTTTATAAAGTAAAAATGTTACAGTGAACTAAGATTAATTTATTATTGTAGAAAGAAAAGTGTTTTTTATAAATTTAGTGTCATCTAAGTGTAGTGTTTATAAAGTCTACAGTAGTGACAGTAATGTCCTGGGCCTTCACATTCTCTCACCACTGACCCACTGACTCACCCTGAGCAACTTCCTGTCCTGTACGTTCCATTCATAGTAAGTGCCCTCTACAGGTGTACCATTTTTTATCTTTTAATGTATTTCTACTGTACTTTTCTGTTAGATATGTTTAGATACACAGACACTTATCATTGTGTTACAATTGCCTACAGTACTCAGTATAGCAACATGCTGTACAAATTTGTAGCTGAGGAGCAATAGGCTACATTACATAGCCTAGGTGTGCAGTAGGCTATACCATCTAGGTTTGTGTAAGTACACTCTATTGTGTTCGCACAATGACAAAATCACCTGATGACACATTTCTCAGAACATATCTCCTTCATTAAGCAATGCACAACTGTATTTGCCTTTGAGGAATAACCTTTGAATATATCATACCAATGGTTCACGGTTAAACAGGATTCTTAGTTAGCAATGCACAATGATTTTTTAGTCATACGTCAATTTTACAAATTGTGATTGTCTTTGTTGCTTGTGTTTTCAATGATTAACTATCTAAATATTGCTTGGCAGATCCTTATGAAGTCTTTCCCCATCGAAGCCTAAGGAGTAGTTCAACTCTGGATCCTGTTCTTCTAAATTTTTAATTAGGAGTTTTTCTTGCAATGCCTAATAAATTTCTCCTGAGTTTCAAAGAATTATATAAGTAGTATCACGTTTATATGACACTCTAGACCCTTTACTAATTGTTCAACATTTGCAAAAAATTTTTCCCAGATATGAAATACAATGACATCCATGGCCATCATCTAGCATAAAAATCTTATTGTGGGGTGCACATTGAAAGGTACAGATTGAAATTCCAGTATTTAATGCATGTGGCTCTAATTGTTTTAAGTCTTCAGGACTAACCCATGCTATGGGCATTTTTTTTCTATCAAGTGTAAATCAATAATTCTACTATTACAACAGTGAACTAAATCTCCATGAATAACAGGCATTCACATATATTTATTAGCCTATTCTTGGATTAGAGAGAAAATGCATCCTGAAGTTAATAAAGTAATATTAGACCTATCTTTTGCAGTCTCTATCTTAAAATGCAAGAATTCTCTGTTTTTTCTACTAATTAGAATTTCTACATCATCTTTCCAATCAAACCAGTTAAAACATTCTTCTTTCACATTTTGGACTTGACTACTTGGAGGCATATTAATTACTTTTACATTGTTGTTATCAAAAATTACTAATGAATGGGGCCAGACCGGTGGTGCAGCAGTTAAGTGCTTCGGAGGTCCGGGATTCACAGGTTCGGATCCCAGGTGCGGACATGGCACCACTTGGCAAGCCATGCTGTGGTAGGCATCTCACGTATAAAGTAGAGGAAGATGAGCATGGATGTTAGCTCAGGGCCAGTCTTCTTCAGCAAAAAGAGGAGGATTGGCAGCAGATGTTAGCTCAGGGCTAATCTTCCTAAAAAAATAATTACTAATGAAGATGATCTCTCTTTCACTCAGTCATTTATCAGATTGTTGGACTCATAAATCCAGACTCTATTTATACCAGCAAGACAATTTAGAATTGATAGGAAATGAGATTGTGGGCATGATTAACTGGGAGGACAGAAAGAAAACCTAACGTAACAAATAATGTTTGTTTTCTAGTAAAATGTGATTCTTAAAGTAATCAAAATAACCTCACTGTGAATATGAGAGCAAGACAGTCTAAGAGAAAAATAATATATTCTCTAGAACACTTTTCATTTGAGTTCAGCACCGGTGTTAGTTACTCTTGTAAACTTAAGTTTCAAGTCTTTTGTTGGAACCACAGTCCCGTCCAGTGATGCTGGCTTCATGTGCGAAGCCTGAATCCATCTGAATTTTTCCTAACTCTGAATCCTAACTTGAAAGGATTCTTCCCAACACAGTGGCAGTCTATCTTTCTTACAGAACACCTGTATATAGATGAAATTTCTTGGTCCATACTGGCAAAGCCTTCCAGATCCTTACGACATTAGATCTCAGGGTTTCTAGGGAAGAGAGAGGCCTTTTTTAATATGATTATGAGAATATTCACTTAAATCTTGCATAGGACTTGATCTTGGACCCAAATTCATGGGGCCTGCCAAATAAAAGTTCAAAGAGCAAGATTCTGTACTTGTGTGCAGGCTGATGGTAAAGCTCTGGGCCATTTCAACCTGTTAGATAGCTGAAACTTAGCCAGCAAAATTTTTTTAAAAAAATTCAATTTGTTCATTCTACTCATCTAGAGGACTGAGGAGGACAGGGTGTATGATAAATTATCGGAATTTGCAAATATTTGCATAACTCCTGAACAACAGTAGAAATAACATGACTTTCTCTGTCTGATTCAAACGCTGTGATATTCCAAAAGAGAAAATTATGTTTATTAAGAGAGTCTTTATCATTGCCTGAATATCTGTTTTTTGTTTGATTTCATTTTGTTTTTGAGGAAGGAAAGGCTTCAGGCCATCCAGACATCATAAACACCTAAGTAGACAAACCTGCTTACCTTTTCTGTGCATTCGTTCTATGAAATCCAACTGCCACCAGGTTCCTGATAAAGTTAGTCAGGGAGAACTTCCTGTTCTTATCACAGGAGTCGTCAATAAAGAATTCTACTGACAAATAACACATCTCTTTAATATGCTTTGAGTTATCTTTATCTTTTTAGTAGGCATAGTAAGAGTCTTTGTGACTTAAAAATCCATCCTTTGATAATTTTATTGATGATGCAACAGCACTAACCAAGCAAATAGGGGCTGTGATACAGGGATTATTTGTTAGCCCATTCTCATAGTCCAACACAATTTCATTAATTTTTTTTATAGTCTATTTGTCAGTTTTCTTCTGTGGAGTGTATTTTTGAAAATGAAAAAACCTTTCTTATTGTATTAAAAGTGAAGCTTCTAAGTTTAGAGTCTGCCATGTTTTAACAACAGCTTTTGCAGCTCTATGTGGAAAATGAATTATCAATTATTAGCAGGCAGTTATAAAGCCCCTGACAAATCAACTTCCTATTAGATGTTTTTAGTTACCACTGAAGTCGAAATCTTTTTGTTTAATTTACTCTGTAGTGTGACAGATACCATAACGAATAGCTATATTTTTATATGTATATTTTATATACATATCATACATATTTTTATATGTATATATATTTTATATATTTTATATATATTTTATAGCTATATATAGCTAATTCATGGAAATTAATAACTATTCGTGAAAATATATATATTCATTTATATATTTACAAATATTTAAAATGAATATATATGTACATATATGTTTATTCACTTTAAATCTAGAACCAAGAATTTTAGCTCTACTAGCTGCTATTAACTTGTCTGATTGTGCAGACTTACTTCCAGACGACATACAAGCTTCCCACTTTTTTGATGTAACCGCAGCATAAAAAATTCAAGAACCACTTATATCCTGAACACATGACTAATAAATAAACATCAGTAAACATGCAATACAAATCAAGGCATAAAATAAATCAGGTCAAAATTTGGAATACGCAAACATTAGACTCCCCAAAATTTGGAATTCCTAAAGCTGGGAGAGAGGGGGTAGCCAATCTCAGGTTTCAAAAGCTGCTTCAGATTCTAGGGACCAAATAAGAAGATCTGGAGAATTATGTAAATCAGAGGGTTTGTCCACTCTGCAAAACTACAATCTGCTGTCTCTACTATGGTACTAGTCCCAAAAATTGTCCAAGTTTTTTGTTGTTAGTAGTCGATTATATCTGCCAAGTGAGCTGACTTCTAGATTGTAACATTCTGTGGCCTGTAGCTGACAACAGATGCCCTCAGTTAAGCAATATTGCAATTTGCCTAATGGGGCTTTAGGCCGCTGTGAAGCAAAGAAATGTAACAAAACTAAAGTGTCAATTTTGCATTTCTCTCTAATTTCAGAGGCTACCAGAAAATCATCTAAATTTGAATAATTATCAATTCTTCTGAGGAAAATATTTCTCTAGGTTTTTGTTTGTTTGTTTGTTTTGTTGTAAATGGCTAGAGAAAATAGTAGGAGGGTCCTAAAATCTTTGAGGAATCCAGAATCATAAATATTGGACTCCTTCATAAGCAAAAGAAACAGGAATTTAGAATCATATGCTAGAGGGGCAGAAAAAAAGAAGGAAGGAATGAAGAAAGAGAGGGAAGAAGGAAGGAGGGAAGGAAATGCAGAACACAGACCAATTACAGAGAAAAACTGCATAGTACCGAATACTATAGTACTGAAAATTTTGAATAGGACTGAAGTCAGAAGAATTGCAGAATTAGGAACTATAGGGATTAATGGAACAACAAATGTATTTACTTCTCTAAGATCTTGTACAAGTCTATATAGTGGTCAATCATCTTTATTAAATTTACCTCCCTTCTTTATTAGAAATATGGGAGTAGTACAGTGAGTGCCCTTTTAAAAATTATCCCTTGCTTTTCTCTAACTGATTTTATTCCTTTTACTTAAGTCCTTAACAAAGGATAGTGTTTTACATATGGCCATGACATACTTTTGTTAAAATATTTTTATTGGTTCTATACCCCAAATGAAATCAGTATCATTATTCCCTAGGACTCAAAGTGACACATCAATTTGTTTCCACTTAGGGGTGCATTTCCAGTGTGGTGTGAGACTGACTCTTTGACATTCCCTTTTTCTTTCAGAAAACACATAGTAACCAAATAAAATGCCTTTTCCCCAAGATGTTCCACAGGCGTCAAAGTACAGAATATGGTAGCCTTTTGACAGCAGGTCTCTCCCTAATAGATTTACAGGAGAATCAGAAGAAAGTAAGAATGCATGTTCCTCAGTAAGATGACCTATCTCTATGGGAACCGTGGAGGAAAAGGAACAAGTATGAGAGGGAATAAGGCTAACATGAAATACCAGCAGCCTGAATTGGTCCTGCACCACTTGGAAAGTGAGAAATTCCTGAGAAAACTGCACACTGAGTAACACCAGTATCACCAGTTCCCAAACCTGGGAGTCCTTAAATCTGTCTACTGAAGTGCTCATTCTCCAGCCTTCTGGGATTTCCTGGTTCCTTTGCTCCCACACCCTCCGGAGTCTCTTTCTGCAATCCCTCTTCCAATATCCTGGCTTCTTGTAAAAATGATACACAGTCCCCCTTCTTCCTTTCTTCCCTATGTAAGTTGGCCAGGGTAGAAATTAGTCCCTTTAGTAAAGAGTTCTAACAGAGCAGCCAACCCAGCAGTCTTTGGTTTCTTCTTTGTCTTCTTGTAGATTATCCCCAAACTGAGTAGTAGCTGCTAAGATCTGCATAACAATTGGTCCTTGCCAGCCTATTACATTTTTCTTAACCTGGGTTTGGAGAGTCTGTAAGCGAGCCAAGATAAAGGTGGTTAGAGTCAGAGGGCTAGTTTGAACTGTCCTCGGATCCATGCCAATAAATTTTGTGAAAGCCTCAACAGACCCCTAGTGGAAATCAACTGGGGACAGACTCATCTTCTGGGTACAACGTCACAACTTCTGCCACCTCACCTTTAGCAGTAAGGCTTCCAGTTCAGCTGTTAGCTACCCCTTTCACTGGGTCTCTAACACCTTTTGCTTCTCCATTCTTCTGTGTGTGGGTGGCAGATACTTGGCTTCTCCTGGTTACCATAACTCCTTGATGTGAGGTTCTTTGGAACCCCAACATTCTTGGTCTTTCAAAGGAGCAAAATTGGCTGGTTTCAGAATTCCAGGCAGTAGCAAGTACACAACTAACACGTGTGGGGCTATAAACTGAAAATATGCATTGGAGTACTGCTTCTAGGGCACAGGGGAAAAGAAGCTTTGAAATGAGTAACATCAGCTGGTGAGGAAGGCACATGAATGACCCAGAGTCCTGGATAGTTTCTCAGGGGCATCAGTTTTTCTGGTGATCCAAATGGGAAGGGCTGGTTTTCCTCTCTTTGACACAAGAAAAAATGTAAATTATACGGTGCTTCAGGCCTCCCTTCCTGTGTTGACAATCATCTGATTGAAACACCTTGTTAACAACGGATTAACACCATCAGGTTACTGCCTTTTTTCTAAGTGTCTAGTGTAGCTACTTTCCATCTCACTGCCTTCGGGGGGACACAGTGTTGTGTGCAAGTTCTCAGTTATTTCCTGATCAAGTCTCCTTATCATGTCTGTCCTCCTACCTCCATGGTGCTCCGTGGTGCGTGCTGATAAGGAGGTGGAAGCTGGGCTAGGACAGGAGGTATTCACACTTGTGCCCTCAAACAGAGCAGAAACTTCATTACTAGCTAACAAAGTTGTGTCCTCATCACTCTTTTCAGGAAATGCACTAGTGAAGGAATCATCCATCTAAAAGATCATCTCTTTCCCCTTCTCCAGAGTCATTCTGAGGCCATGAGGGATAAAGTATTACAGAGGAAGAAGGGGCAGCAGAGAAAGGAGGAGGAGGCCTCTGTGAAAGGGAAGTGCATTCATTCCCTCTTCCATTTTTCTTGATATTTTCTCTGGCTACGCAAATTATTTTTACCTTTTTTTCTTAAAGTGTTATTTAGCCCCTAAAATACCGGTAATCTGTTTGTTTGGGATGAGGGCTATATTTGCTTTCTGTGACTGCCATAACAAAATACCACCGACTGAACGGCCTAAACAACACCTCATCCCCATCACCAGAACTGTAGCTGAAACTAACTTAAAACAAAATCTCCTCCCAAGTCGGAAAACTTCTCCACAAAGGAAAAAAGAGATTAAAAAAATATATTATTGGGTAAACATTTATACCAGAATGTGATGCAGATCACAGGCAATCTGTTAAAAAGATTGCAGACAGAAAGAAATCTCATCCTTTCATAGAGCCAACCAGGTACAACCTGTTACATACATATTCTCAAGATAAACCATAACTTGTCCTCAAGTAGCAGGACTTGACAGCATCATTGGTCACAGGAGTCATCTGAAATTCACTTGGTGATTAGGGTGACCATCTGTGTTAGTTAACTGGCTTTATCCAAAGGAAAAATAAAATTTTCCTATCTTTATGACAAGACGTAGTTTTACAATATGGAGTGAAGCAACCTCCCAAGTTGGGCTCCTGCCTTCCCACAGAACCTGGGAGAGAGGGATACCATCTTCCTTGATGACTGCTTTTCAAAGCGATGGTTCTCAGGTCCTTGAGAAAGACGTTTCTGGGTTTGGATCATAGGCACCTGATAATAGATATTCATTTATTCAGTGATTAGTTCTTTAGCACCACTTTGCCAGACACTATAGTAGGCACCGATTCATTATCATCACCATTTTATATTTTTGAGCAGTATGTACCTTTTATGGTTTCCCTCATGCCTTATACTTTCTGTGGCTTTGCATCTGAGAATGATAATAAATACACTATTACTCTTATTTTAAAGGTGAAGAAACAGAAATACTGTTAAATTATTTACTCAATATCACAAACCAGTTATTGGTAGGGTAGAGATTATAACTTTTCTAGGTTTAAGATATACAGAAATCATTGAGATATGAATGTTTTATTCACAGGCTTTTTGGGTGTATATCTTCATGTATACAGATAAAATATTAATGGATGACCACTAATATAATTTGAAGATATTTATAAAATAATATTCTAATTAAATAACTTCTCTCAAACTGTAATCAAAACAAGACATAATTTGATCTCATTTTCAGTGATATTGAAACTTCATTCATGCTATAAAATGAACTTTCCCAGATATTTTTAGCTGAACAACTCTTATATCTTACCTTACCTCCAAGAGTGAGATAGAAGATTTTCTTTTAATAAACTAATTTTAAAAGGAGAACAGTAATAATTTAGAAAATATTTTTCAATAAATGAATCTTCTTCCTTCTCACTGCCCTAAAACCTGACACAGATGAGCCACCCACCGGGCTTATTCTTTAGAAGCCTCCATGCATTACAACCCTCCAATTATTTCCGAGCACATCAGCATCCTTTCTTTCAGGATTCAGTGCTCAGTGCTGACATAGCACCTCTCGAGTGACTAAGATGTTTCATGCTCCAGGGACGCCCTTCTTCACAACATTTGCACTGTGTTCTCAAAATAGGGACAATTGCACTTGACGGTCATAAAGTTTGTGGATTGCACTCCTCCTGATGTCAGGGGACACTGCTTTGCAGAGAGATTGAACTACTTGAAAAGAAAAACATAAATTTGGGACGTCATTCACAGCTTTGTGATTATAGTTAATAATACAGTATTATATACTTGAAAGTTTCTAAGAGACTAGATCTTCAATGTTCTCACCACAAAAAAGAAATGATAATTATGTGACGTGATGGAGGTATTAGCTAAAGCTACCGTGGTCATCATATTGCAATATAGAAGTATACTAAATCAACACATTGTGTACCTTAAACTTACACAATGTTATATGTGAATTATATTTCAATAAAAAAAAGAGAATGCAAAAGCAGAAAGAGACAAAAAGAAAAAGAGAAACACAAATTTAATGCATGTTTCAGAACTTCCTCTTTGGGAGCCTGAATGCAATAGATTCTTGCATAGTAAAATACAATTTTCCAATACCACCAAGAAGCCATTTGCTTGTTTTTTCCATTTTCTGATTTGTGATTTTGCAGGCACTCATGATTTAGTGTAAGTTTTGCAATAGTGGCACTGGGCACTAATGAATATTTTTGATATTAAATAATTCATATAACCATCAAATTTATATATCTATAAGGCCTGAACGCTGAAAAATAATATTTTTTTTACATTGGCACATTGGCCATTAGAATTGTGAATGGATATCTTTTATAACATATAATAGGACCTAATTTTAAAAATTAATTAAAAACTTCAACTCAATTGTTTTATTTTTAATCTTTATGAATTACAATGTATATTTTATGTTTTAACTTAGATAATTGTAGCATTTTAGAGGAAACTATATACAAAAGTAATTTTATTTTTGTATTAATCTAATTTACATTGTTCTTAAAAATATTTTCAAATTCTTTTCACTTTGAATTACACTGAATTTTTTTATGGTAACCATTAACATGAAATCTACACTCAACACATTTTGAAATGCATAATATAATATTATTAACTGTAGGCATAATGTTGTACATCAGATCTCTAAGAACTTTTTCATCTTGCATAACTGAAACTTTGTACTCTTTGACCAACATCTCCCAACTTCCCTAACCCTCCAACACCTGACAAGCACCGCTGTACATGCTTCTATGAGTTTGACTACTTTAGATACTTTAATTAGTGGAATCATGAAGGATTTGTCCTTCTCTGACTGGCTTATTTCATTTGGCGGGTCCTCCAGGTTCCCTTTTAAATTGTATGGATAATTGGGATGAAGTATGAGAGAGCTGTGATATATTTAGAAAACACAAAGAGGGGAGGGGGAAGAAAGTAAAAGCTAAAAGAGAAACAGGAAAATCTTCAAAAATAGTCTATGTATGTTTCTAAAAATTGGAAACAATAAAAGTGAGCAAAATTTTATCAAATTTTACTATTATGCAATACATACACAGAAATTTTAAAACTTTCATAATGTATTATTAACGAAATCATAAAAATGAGCAAAAAATTTGTCCTCCTCAAATCTCCAATGTGAAGGCATCAGATAAATGCCTGCAACTTCATAATTTTTTCTTAAAGAGATTTAATTGCTGACAAAAGCAATGAAAGTGGGAAAGATAATTTTTCACCTTCTATTCATAACTGAAGTAGTAAACGCAATTGTGACCTGTCTGTTCAAAGATAAAGAATATTATATTCATTTAACTGATAAATTGGTCAAGAATATTGGAAACTGAAACTTTACTATGTTTATTTTTCGTAATTACACAGTGTGTACACAAAAGGGGATTAAAATATGAAGACTCAAGCAGCCCCCACTGGTACTCTTATGCTAGCTATGGATTATTTCAATGGAAGGGAGAGGTTTTGATAAAGGGGAAATAATATGATTGATTAAGTTCCAGTTGAAGGACATGGTTATTGGAGAACCTAATTTACACAGCATAAAAAACCCATAAAAATTAGTCACAATACCATGCTCTGGTGTAGTCTTGGTTGTCACATCCAAGTCCTAAGTAGCTTTTGTTCTTGAGTCACCTTTATCCACAGGCTGTGTGCAGTGGCAATTATTTAACAAACTAACTTCATCCGGACCCATGTTCTATTTCTGACTTATGATCGAGTGATCTTGGTGGCTCTGGAAGTACCCCTTCAGCGTGTGAATAGATTTATAAAATTGTCAGAACAAAAACATTTTTATTTAAGTCGCGCTATTCAGGAGAATTAACAACCATTTTTAACCTTTATGTGATCTGATATGCATTGTTTTAAGTTGTCTGAACATTTGAGCTGCTAAATTTATGTCTCAGTAAGCATATTTGTTCTTATGGGCTTAGTAAGATGCTGGTTTTTGTTTATTTTTTTATTTCTTTTAAAGATTTTATTTTTTTTTCCTCTTTCCTCCCCAAAGCCCCCTAGTACAGAGTTGTATATTCTTCGTTGTGGGTGTTTCTAGTTGTGGCATGTGGGACTCTGCCTCAGCGTGGTTTGATGAGCAGTGCCATGTCCCCGCCCAGGATTCGAACCAACGAAACACTGGGCCGCCTGCAGTGGAGGGCATAAACTTAACCGCTCAGCCACGGGGCCAGCCCCAGATGCTAGTTTTTAAATGAGTAACTCTGCTTTCTTAGGTACTCAAAATGAGAAAATTAGCCATATTAAATTGTAATTATAGTTTGAGAGGCTAAAATAATTTGAAAAATTCAATATGAAATAGGGTTAAATCTTTAAGTAAATTTATGTGAAAATTATCAGTTAACTGAATATTAATCAATAAACATGTAAAAGTGATTTCATTTTATATCTAAATTACTTAAATATATGATTGATATATAGAGGTCACACACTGAACTAAAGGGGACTAAGAAATAGAAGTTTCAAGTTTGTAAACTTTTTGCACATAGAATTGATAAAATAAGAAAAATGCCTCACGGAGCATTAAAACTCCACTGCACATAGATAGTAATATATGTAATCAGTATGTCAGGACATTTATTAATATATGAATTACACTAGATATTTTTTTTCCTTCCACTAGAAAGCATTCTGTCTTTCCTGCAGCATAGGTTTCTTTGTTTCTTACTTTCTCCCATGTCAAACAGGTTCTTTGTGTTTTGAGGTGGCTATTTGGGAGAATGGGTAAAGGGAGACACAAAAAAAAGTGAAAGCGGAAAATGAGAAAACCTTCAGGCCAACGTTATGGGGTAAACTTTTTATGGATATTGAGAGAACACTATATAGAAGCATGTGTGGGTTATGACAAAAGTAGATGTTAAAGAAAGTAAAGAATTTAATTTTTTTCTGTATTCTCTAGAATATTTAACAAACACATGCATAAAAATTTAAGTTAAAATTACCTTTTCTGGGGGCCAGCCAGTGGTGTGGTGGTTAAGTTCTCATACTCTGCTTCAGTGGCCCCGTGTTCACAGGTTCAGATCCCAGGTGCAGACCAAGTCATGCTATGGTGGCACATAAAATAGAGGAAGGTGGGCACAGATGTTAGCTCAGCGACAATCTTCCACAAGCAAAAAGAGGACGATTGGCAACAAATGTTAGTTCAGGGCCAATCTTCCTCACGCACAAAAAATTACTTTGTATTTGCTAGACTGCTTTTTTTTTTGACTACACATTTGCCGAGGGCCAGGATCATGTCGATCACACAATAGATTACAACAAACCTTTCGGATAGATTGGAACAATAATGTGGTTTCACAGAGTTGAGATCTGGATCATAAGAAAAAGTAAGACAGCATAAAGTATAATTTGTTCCCTAAGATACATGTTGCCTCTTTCAACTCTCAGTTTTGTTAGAAACTTGGGGGTCCTTTCATCTTCTGTGCCAAGACTCAAAAATAGAATATTTCGGTTTTTGTCTATATATAAGAATATTGATCCCCCTATTGATCCCCTAGGCCATTCTATTTTAGTTACGCTCTATTTTCTTGCCTTTTCTTCATTGACTTCTACATAAAAAGTAAAGTTGAAATGCATACTTATTTCAAAAATATGCCTGCAGGAATGTAGCCATTACAGATGTCAAATCCAAACAGATTCACGGGTAGTTCGTTAGACTACCTAAATGAAAAAGTAGTCCACTGTTAGTCTGTGTAAGACTATGCATTATTTTTGCTACATGAGCATTAAAACACGATGTGAAGAAGCTATATGGACTCTATCTAAACATCAAAGACAGAAACACAGGCAGGCACACATTCACAAGCATAACTCAAAAGACTTCTTGAGCATTTTAAACATTGAGATTAGAAGCATATTTGTTCCTTTGTTCCCAGTTTTGTGGTTTCTACCAACATGTTTGTATTTGATATTAGCAATCATCCTGCCTTCTGTCAGATTTGTACTGCTAATTTGAACCATATGTGTTGAGCAGAGTTCTTTGCACCCGTTGTCAGTCCCAGGGGAGAACTCTAACTATACGGAGGTTAGCAATGATCATCACAACGCCAGCCACTGGGAACAGAAGTCCAAGCACTTCTGCCCACTGCATCTTGGTATCAGAGTCACCACAAGAACACCACACAGTCAAGCACTGGATGGAATGACCCTTTGCTTACATAGAGAAGAGATGGGGTAAGATGCGTTCCAATAGTGGGCGTTGGTCTCTCATGGCCAGCAACTCCCTCCCAGTGGCTGACACAGGGCAATTTGCCTACATGCACCCTTCTTGTGCCTCAATATAAAGGACATGCCCCCTCCCCACAGAAGACAAATGTAACAGTGGGGTTGGCTGGGTGCTGTATGAGGCACATGCATAAAACAGAAACAAAGAAGCATTAATTGAGCCTGGAACAAGGAAAGATATTCACACCCAAGGTGATAAGCCCAGCTCAGGCTGGGTAGGCTTTTTATCTCTTGTTAAGGAAGGGTTCCAAGCCCAAGGCCCATTCTCATGCAGCCGAGCGGGCGCCTCCCAACTGCATGCACAGGACTGCCTTTCCCAATAACGATAATCAGACTTAGTATGTCTCTAATAAGCCTAAATTGACACAATTGACACACAAATTCTAAATGACTCACATTTGGCCTGCTATTTGTCTGTTTCCTTGAAAATGAAAATCCTTGCCCCTGTTATTATATTGCTACTCATCAGAAAATATATGTCTGTATTTCTGGAAGCCGTCACACAATAGAAATATATATATGAATATCTAAAATTGAGAAATAGTTTAGGTCTTTGTTATTATTTTAGTAGGCTTAGTGTATATTTTCAAATTCTGTTTTTGTTTTTATGTACTACTATATTATGTAAAAAAGAACAATTACCCACAAAAACACAGAGCATAGAATATTTTTCTGCTGTAAATCTGAGAGATAAATATTAAATAAGCTAGATGCAAAAACAAATAATTCAAAAATGAAAAAATCAAGTAATGAAAAGCATTTGGATAATCATGAGCAATCAGATAAATAAAGGTGCCATACTGACAAATTATAAAAAGAAAAATAATTGTGAGCAAATCTACAAAAATGTAGTGTGTGTGCATTCATGTATGTGTGTGTGTGTGCAACAATATAGGATACACCACTACAACAAGAGAGTGAAAAATATAGTGGCCACCAAGGCACACACACACACACACACACACACACACTCCACATACATTTCCCCCTCATCCCTCAAGTAACTGTTTGGTTTAGGTTTGTATGCCAAGTTGAAGGTTTCAGAAACTCAAGAATTTTCCATCTGGTTGTTCTGTCATCTCTAGCGTTTGCCTTTGCCCAATGATTAAAGATGGCTTGCCATTACTTTAGCATTCCAACCTGCAGATTGGTGAAAGAAGAAAGGTATGCTTCTTTCTTTTTAGAAACTTGGCACGCAAATTACAAACATCACTTGTGCTTACAATCCATTGGCTGGAAGCTTGTCATATGGCCACATTTAGCATCAAGAGAGGCTGGGAAATGAAGATTTTAGCAGGTCAGCCATCTACCATTTAAACCTTTAATTACTATAGGAGAAAGCAGTAAAGGACTTTGAAAGGGCAACTAGCTGCCTATCTGTCTATCAAATGGTCCCTCTTGTATGTTGTTGCTTGGAGTGTTACATGGACACCACCTTTCTGGAATGCATAAACCAGTAAACCAAGAACCATAAAGACATTTTACAACTTAGCAATTTTCGTTCTATGAATCTATCCTAAGTAAAACTATGAAAAAAGAAAATGTTAAAAGAGATTCTTAGCATCTTTAATACAGGATTGGAGGCAACCAAACATCTGACACTAGGCAGTGTTCATGTGTTACCTCATACATCATAAGGAGGCAGTGTGCTGATGTGGAAGTGTTACAATTTAAATGATATAGATCACTGTAGAATTCTAGCTTATTCAGCTTTGTGATTTGGTCAATGCAATCTTCTTCCTAGTCTCAGCTTCCTCATTTGTAAAAAGAGAACAACAGTTTTGGTGTGAGGATTAATAATGTTGATGAATGTCAAGAATCTGACAAACTGTATGTACAGAATACACTTTCAAATGAATTAATTAAAAATAAAAATAATATAATGTTGAGAGAAAAATATTTTAAATGAGGACTCATTTTGAATTAATCTTTCTATCTAATGCATAGAATATGAAAGAAAAGAAAATATGTATATAATATATACAAAATGCAAATTATATTGCTTCTAGATAATTGGTTCATAGAAACATAAAACAATGAACATGATGTTAGTTTTAGATTATTGGTTCCAGATAGTGAGATTATGAGTAATTAATTTTCCTTCCCTCAATTTCTACATTTTTTGAATAAGAAAAAACTAATTTCTTATAAAATTGTACAACAGAAATGATTTCCTTTTACTAATTTCTTATGCTTTTATAATATAGACTTCTTCCAATTTTCTTGGATTAACCTGATCCTTACTGCTATTTTATTATTTAGAAATAATGTCTCAGAACCTAAAATGCTTAGATTACATTGTTATTTTTTAAAATACAGACACATGACATTTGATATATCTTATAAAAACAATTGTAAAGAAAGAAAAGGCTAGATGAAAATGCGCTGGAATTTCTTTAACCTAGTGATCACATTTTGCTCTTGAATATTTTCTCTACATGCTACTATTCTTTATATTCTGCATATTCTATAATAAGCATGTATTACTTTATAATTTAAGAATAATCACAATAAATGTTTTTTGAAGAAAAATGTTTAAAAAAATGATTAGGATCGTCAATGGAGTGCATTTCTCCATTTCTGTTGGTTTAGATTAACCACTTCATTATAATTCATGTCTGAATTTTTTGCTATCTAAAATTAATGAAGTTTTACATTTAAGGCTATGAAGTTTTAAAATATGGGTAGTAAAAATTCATGCTATAGAAATAAACTTCTAATACTGGTAATTTTCCGTAAAGCAGTGTGTGGAGAAAGCTCAGTTTGTTTTGTTTTTGTTGATGTTGGGGAGAGTGTTGACAGCAACAATATAATGAAGGCAGCACTGCACCTCGGGTATCCTGCACACTCTTATTATACTATCACAAAGACTTTGTGTAGACATATAAAATATCCATAGTTCTTCAAATGGGCATTACTCTTTTTTAATCAAACTTTAATTTTAAACCAGTAAAAATATATATGCTCTAATTAGGTATAAATACATGATTCTCAGAAAAATGCACTGAAAAAAAGGGAACAATTTCCCTAAAGTTGTGGTCCACATTCAAGAGGCATCCTTTCTCTCAATTATTATAATCCTAAAGCTCTTTTGAGTCTTATTTGACTGAATTCTTAATATGCTGAAACCTGAAATTTCTAAGATTCTGAAGCATGGCTGCTTCTGATTTTTTCATTAGTGCCAATATAAAGTTCTTCTCATCAGAGCCCATGAGACTTTATCAGTACTAATCTACTCTTTCTTTCCTGATGCTTCCAGACTACTGAAAGCTCCTAATTTGCAATAATTAACCTCCTGAGAATAGCATTTCTCATTTATCCCAGGAAGCAGTCACATCTCTCTACGTTGAGCTTTGCAACTTCACAGACAGGTTATTTCTGGTCTGTATTTCAGGAATCAGGTAAATTATGTGGTAACAAACACTGAGGGTTTTTGTAGTAAAAGCCAAAATTATATGGACAGTACATGTCATGTGGAGAGACAATTTTCTGTGGAGGTCAAGAGCACATGGCTTAGTGATATAGCTGATTCTACTTAATAGCTTGTGTGATGTTAAGAAAGTTATATAATCTTTCTTGCTTCAATTTCTCTAATAACCTCATAAGGCAGTTGTGCAAACTAAAGGTGTTAGTGTCTGTGAGATCCTTAGAATAGCGTCTGGAGCAGCAGCATAGTAAGCTCTAGATAACAGTGGCTACCATTATGATAAAACTTCATTTTGAAACTGTAGATATGGATAAAATTGCTGTAGAGGACAAAAGAGGGAAGTAATTAATATAATAATCAAATAAATTATTTCTCAATAAAGGAAGCAATGTTTTGAAAAGAGGGAAACCCAAAGTGGATTAGAGTCAGGGACAAGGAGAAAAGAATGTTTTATATTCATTCCCTTAAAGAGAGCATAGAATACCCAACATGCTTTAACATGAACATTAAGGTGTTTTATATTTTTATTAAAATTGTCCCTCCCTCCAATTAGAACAAATTTTCAAATAGGTATAATTGGCATAAAAACATGAAATGGTACATATAGAGATGCTATGATATATGATATATATTAATTATATGTAGTTTATAGCAAAAATATATACTATAATCAATGATATAATTACTATTTCTTTGAAGTATAGATTTCATTGTTTTAAAAAAGGTACATGTCAACTAATATGATAAATTGATAACTTTTTCCAGCTTTACTGATATGTAATTGGTATAACATTGCATAAGTTTAAAGTATGCAACATGATAATTTCATACACTTATATATTGCAAAATGATTACCACAGTAGGGTTAGTTAATACTTCCATCACCTCACATAATTAGCATTTATTTTTTGTTGTGAGAACATTTAAGATCTACTCCATAGCAAATTTCAAGTAAATAATACAGTATTGATAATTATAATTGCCATACTCTACATTAGATTCCCAGAAATCATTTCTCTCCTAACTGGAAGTTAGTACCATTTGACCAATAGCTTCCCATCTCCCTCACCCCTCAGCTCCGGGCAACCACAGATTCACTCTGTTTCAACGAGTTCGACTTTCTTTCTTTCTTATTTTTTGAGGAAGATTGGCCATGAGCTAACTGTTGCCAATCTTCCTCTTTTTTCTGAGGAAGAGTGGCCCTGAGCTAACATCTGTGCCCATCTTCCTCTACTTTATATGTGGGACGCCTACCACAGCATGGCTTGCCAAGGAGTGCCATGTCCGCACTCGGGATCTGAACCTGCGACCACCGGGCTGCCAAAGCGGAACGTGTGCACCCAACTGCTGTGCCACCAGGCCGGCCCCTCGACTTTCTTTTTTTTTATTTTTATATTTAAGTTATACCATGCAGAATTTGACACTCTCTTTCTGGCTTATTTCATTTAGCATAATGCCCTCCAGTTTTGCTCACGTTGTTGCAGATGGCCAGACTTTTTTTTATGACTGAATGATATTCCATTCTCTGTCTCTCATTCTATATATTTATATATATATATATGCCATATTTTCTTATCCATTCATTTGTCAAGTGACACTTAGGTTATTGCCACATTTTGGATATTGTGGACAATGCCACAATGAAAATAGGAGTACAAATATCTCTTCAAGATCCTTATTTCATTTCCTTTGGATATATACCCAGAAGTACAATCACTAGATAATATGGTCATTCTATTTTTAATGTTTTGAGGAAGCTCCATACTGTTTTTCATAATGGCTGGACAAATTTACATTCTCATAACAGTACACAAGAGTTCCCTTTTCTCCACATCTTTGCCAAGACTTATCTCTTGTCTTTTTGCAAGAGCCATTCTTAAAGGTGTAAGATGACATCTCACTGTGGTTTTGATTTGCATTTCTCTGATAATTAGTGGTATTGAGCATCTTTTCCTGTCCCTGTTGGCCATTTGGTGTTGTCTTTGGAAAAATGTCTATTCAGTTCCTCTGCCAATTTTTAAATCATATTTTTTGATTTTTTTGCTATTGAGTTGTATGAGTTCCTTATATATTGGGGATATTAAACTCTTATCAGATAATATGGTTTACAAATATTTTCTCACATTCTGTAGGTTGCCTTGTCATTTTATTGATGGTTTTCTTTGCTGTGCCGAAGGCTTTCAGTTTGAAGTAGTCCCACTTCTTTATTTTTGCTTTTATTTCTTATGATACAGGTTAAGTCAAAATGTTCCTCTTACCCTCTCCAATGTATCCCAACTTTTATTTATTTGCTCCAACAGTGTACTGGAACTTCTTTGTTAGAAACCTGGACTTCCACAAAGGCTCTCTCATCCATGGGTGATTTTCTGAGACAGTGTTCTCCAGAGGCTCCGGACTATGGCTGATAGGGGCTGGAGCTGGTTCACGGGTCACTACAGGGCCACAGCTGGGGCTGAGATCTGTATGCCTATCACCTGACACCTGGGTGGGCAATACTCCTCCCAGATGCCTTGGCGTATGGTGCCAGATCCACGGCTCCCACAAAGGCACTTTTGCCTGTGGATGAATGCTGAATTGCTGCTATTGAGGGGTGATACGATAAGGGATGTCTTATTCAGCCACATTGTTGATGTCACAGTAGTAGTGGCTAACATTTTACTAATAATAAACATAGAAATTTCCACCAAGGGATGTTATCAAATGTCTTAAATTCATAGGACAAACTGAATTATAAATCAAAATTAATAAACCTTTTAAATGTTGGAAGCTTTGTAAAGTTATCTTGAGAAAAAATTGCCATAGAATTCAAATTAATGGAAAGATTTAGAGAGAGTGTATAGAATGGGAGGGAATAGGATCTGTGATCTTGAGAAACCCACCATTTAGAGGATTCTCAGAAGAGGAGACCTGGATTGACTCAGTAGAAGGCGTAGGCATATAAAATAGAGAGTCAGGTGCAGGAGTCTAAAATAAAGGCATCGAAATGACGACTGTAGATTCATTCTTTCATCATATGTATTTTAAGCACATTATGTTCCATTTGTATGCTCTGGATTCAATAGTAAACAAGATAAGATCACTGTGCCAAAGGAATTTATAATCTAGAAGATGAAATATCCACTAAAATAGTAATTATGCATGTGTACTTAAATTTGGATCAATGAATAAATAATATTTAAATGTTGATTAATAAATCAGTTAAATCATTAATTCAAGGAAATTTTTTATTGAGTGCCTGTTATTTGCCAGGACTGCTCTAGGTGCTGGGAACACTGCAATAAACAAAACAAAGTTGCTTCCTTAATGGAATGGTCATTAGATGAGCAATATAGACAACAAAACAAATGCATAAGTACATAATGTGTTTCATGGATTTAAGGACTTTTAAAATAAAGACACAGGATGAGAATAAAAGGCAGGGATACAGTGGGAGGAATAGATTTTCTGTCATATAGGCTCATCAGGCAAGGACTTTCTAAAAAGATGATAAATAAGCAGATATCTACAGGAACTGAAGGATAGATAGAACATTGCAGTAAAAGAAAACAATAAATACGAAGACTTTAAGCATGGCCTTGCTGGACTGGCCCAACATAATTTTTTATCCATGCCCCCATCATATCACACTACAGATTGTATACTCCAGAAATACCAAAGTTTATATTGTTTCTGCGTTCTTGTCTTTGTATCTCTTTTCGGATTGTTCTTCCTATCTAAAATGGTCTTCCTCTTAGTCCCCCAACCATTTTCTCCAGAAAACCTTCTTAGAATTCAAACAAGATAATAATATTTAAAATACCATTTAGAAATCAACCTCTCTTACTAAATAAGTTTCTTAAGATACATAATTATTCATCTTTACATCCACGGTATTCCCATGGTACACTACAGTATCTTAGATATACATGGTACCTTGCACAAAGTAGGTACTTAATATATCAGTGACCAAAATTGTATGCTAAAATTAGAAGATATCAAAAACTATAGCTTTTTAGATTATAAAGTTAAAACACAATGCTCAATGCAATTCTTTATAACAACATCTAAGAACTACTGAATGTTTACTGTGTTGTAATTCATTATTTTATATTCTTTACATGTATTAGTCTTTTTAAGCCTCAAAGTAAAAAAAAAAGAAATGGAAAGGAGCAAAAGATACTTGTTCTCCTATAGAACAGTAAGAAAGAAATATGAAAAGAAGAAAGAGAAATATCAAAGCTCAAACTTTAATCAATAAAACTTCTGTCTTTAACTGCACAAAATTTTCAATCAGGAACTTATCTTAGTACTTCATAAACATACTGAATTAGGAATGAGATGAATGTATATCTGAAAACAAAATAATGCATCATTTTACTGCAAGAGTTCACACAGCTTCAAAGCGCAGATGTTTTGGTTCTACCAAACTGTGGTTGACAAATTTGCTAGCAGTGGGAGTGGAAAATTAGTTTTCATTTTTAGAAATTATTTGATAGCATTTACAGAACTTTGCTATTTATCACATTGATTAAAAGCTGTCATTTGCAGCATTTATAGTCTTCAAGTACATGTCAAAATGGTTTCTCGCCAATTCAAATGCTTTTCTGAAAAAGCATATTAAACCAAACAGGGATATATATATCTTTCCTTTTCTTAGGAAATACATCGAAACTATGCAGTGAGGTACATTCTAATACAATATTGAGAATTTCGCTGATTAAATTTGGAAAGATCCTTATCTATCACTTACAAACTTGGAAAGATCTTTAGAACCAAAGATAAATATGAATAGGTAAGAAATACCGCCTGAAATGTCATCATAAAATGGCTGTAATTTCCATAAAAGCAACAATATCTCAAACTCATTTGTCCCATGAGAACAAATCTTCATTTCAGAAGAAAACAAGATCATTTACTGAGGCTTGTGAATTGGTAGCTGAGTTTCCATAAGGACTTCTCATGATCACCAGGAGTTTCTGATGTGGATACTGGAAAAAAACAAGG
The DNA here is from genome assembly GCF_041296265.1 of Equus caballus. Lineage (NCBI taxonomy): Eukaryota > Metazoa > Chordata > Mammalia > Perissodactyla > Equidae > Equus > Equus caballus. The sequence goes on from NC_091686.1 coordinate 98,332,718, forward strand.
AAGGAAAGGCTCCACACCCCCTCAATCACTTAGTCTCAGGATTTGCCATGAGCTGATTCATGCTTGCATTTTTATTGTAGATCGAAATTTTTGAACATGTGGTATATTTTCAAAGTCTTTCTCTAACTAAAGTAGTTCTTCATTTAAAGAAGGGATTTGTATCTAGATATTTTTTGATAAATTCCTAAATAATAATAGCTTTTAACTAGTTGCTTAAATATTTCAAATTACTTGGTGTGATATGTTTGCATTGTGTGTTAACAATATTTTAATATGCTATATTATCACACAACATATATGCTATAATATTATATAGCGTATGTATTTCTTCTCATGGATTTATCTTTCACTTAACATAGATTTCATTGATCCTAAGAACCAAGAAACCAGTGATCAAGTTTGGATTTTGACAATTGTAGGTATTCAATAAATGTTTGCAAAGTGGATTCATTAATGAAGAGTGTGTGCTGCGTGAATATATCGTTATGTGCATTTTCTATGAGTGCTAGCTAAATCAAACTAAAAGGGGGAAATAAAAAGAATAAATATAAAAGGTAGGTCCTTATGGAAACATTATCCAAAAGATCAAAGCTATGAAATGAGAGGGAAGGAAAATGGCAGGAGAATTGGACAAGTTTCCCAAGATAAGTTAGTCTTATGTTGGGGTTCCTGATTATTCTAAGCATCAATGTTTGTATTAGATAAACTTTCCTTTTATGTCTTCTCTTTTTGTTGCCTTAAAAATATTTTTTTATTTAATAGTTTAAAGATGTTGAAATAAATGCGAAACACATCTTCCTTAAACTTTAGTCAAAAAAGTTAGTAAGGTTCATCTCTGTTCTTCCTTTCTCATTGCTTTTCATTATAGAAAATGTAGCTTCAAAATGTATTATGGGAAAGACAATTAATATTTATTTGTGTAAAATTCTATTAAATTAGATATTATATACATGTGTAAACATTTAAAAATATGTTTTAAATCTATGTAGAAATATAATGGATGTCAATATAATAACTAAACCTTAATCTTAACTCAGAGAATGTTATTAAGGATATTACTTTTAATGTGAAATGATGGATAACTATAAATAATCCTTGGCATACATAAATGTGTCCAAAAGTATAGTATATATGTGTTTGTGCGTGTGTGTGTGTGTGTGTGTGTGTGTGTATAATCTTATTATAAGATTAGGGTAGACTAGGGTTTGTGTTAGTTGATTTGGGGGAGGGTTCAAAGTGTAGTGGTTTTGCTTTGGATTGAGGACTGTCAGAAATTGGGATATATATGATTGGATATCAACTTTATTAGGAATATAGTATAACGAACAGTATATTATTATTTGCTATTATCCTTCAGAAAGCTATTTATGCTCCAGTATTTTTTTTAAAATACCAACTTACTTTAGAATCTGCATTGTCATACTAAACAACTTTCACTCAAAGACTATGATATTGGATACTTGGTTCAAGCTGACTGAAAACAACTTCTTGTTTAGTCAAATAATTAGTCTAAGAGTTAAACTAAGCAAATAAAAGAATGCAGAGAGCCAAATGTAGCATATCAATTAAGCTCTGACTCCTAGGAAATTAACATCCCTGAGTAATGCTGAGTCTGGGGACACAGACATGCCTATGGAAATCTTTAGGATAGGTGCACATATGTGAACTGCACAAACAAGTGCTCATGTGAGTTCTTTGCTTTTTCTCTATAATTTTTCTATTTATTCGTTCTCCCTAGGAGATAAAGAAATCAACCCTCTCAGCTTCCCTACCTTGATTTTCTAATGCCCTTATAAATAAACTTGCTTATTAATAGCCTCTTTACACCACTGGCCTACAGAATAGGAAGATTATTAGTATACGTATACTGCCGTCAAGGGCTTATTCACTTTAACTCTGTCTATTGGTGTCTTTCCTTCGGTCACAATCAACTTTGTGACTACTACAAAGAAATACACAGAGAACCCAGAACTTTTCAGCATATAATGGAGGAATTTGTTATGGAAAAGCAAGAAAGAACCTGTTTATAAGGATGATGATAAACCAAATCAGAAAGCCCTCTTCATGATACACGATTGATGTCGCTACCCAGAGTGTAAGACAGCACACAGGCCTATATGATATGCAAAATCAGATTCAGCTATCAAACTGAAAAATTTTCCTGAATATACTGCTGCCTCCAGACCACCACCACTACTATAGCGAAATCAAAATTATTTTACCTACATTTTCCAAGTGGGAAATAGATAGATAGAAGATAGAGAGTAGATAGATATAAAGATAGATAGATAGATAGATATACATGTATACATACATTTTGTAGTATGTAAGATTTACTGATTAATTCATTTAACAAATACAAAATTACTTATTTTATGCAACACACTCTTATAGGCACCTAATATTCAGCAGTAGACAAGACAAAACTTTTACTTTCATGGAGAAAATATTCTAGTGCAACAAATATCTACGTAACTATTGATACAACATATTGGTGAATGGAGGCCATTTCAGTCAGGATGACCAAAGACTCTCTTGCAGGGCAGGTAGCACTTGCATATAAGCCTGAAAGAAGTCAGGGAACGATACTTGTGATTAGTAAATGAGGAGTATGATAGCTGTTTTCCTATATATGGGCTCTAGTGAACCGAGCTTCTAATATGCATACCCTTGAATTGACTCTAGGTTGGCCTATGACTGCGTTAACCAACTGAACACAGAAATAGTGACAATTCCGGCACTTTTAAGAAATCAAGTAACTTCCCCTTTCTCTCCCTTTGAAAACTTGTCATTGGAAGCCCTGAACTGCCGTGAGAGAAGTCTTTTGGACTTGCTGGAGAGACCACATGGGAAGACTATGGGTAGAGGCCATGTGGAGGAGAGAAGCCCTGGATTGCATGGAAAGGAGTGAGCGAGGTTCAACTGTCCTAACATCCCAGTCCAGCCTAAAGACAACAGGACTGTGGCCCGTGCCAACATCCAGGGCTGGTTTCACAGGTATAGCCCTGTGCAGTGGCACAAGGCCCAGTGCTTAGAAGGGCCTGCACTTAGATGATTGCTGCACTTGGTTAACTGCTCTGCTGTTGCTGTTATGAAATTCTTTTCTTTTTTTTTTTCCTGGGAAAGATTCACCCTGAGCTAACATCTGTTACCAGTCTTCCTTTTTTTTCTTTCCCAAAGCCTCAGTATATAGTTGTATATCCTAGTTGTAAGTCATTCTAGTTCTTAACGTGAGCTGACACCACAGCACGGCAACTAACAGACAGGTTGTGTGGTTCTGTGATCAGGAAGCAAACCCAGGCTGCTGAAGCAGTGAGCACTGAAATTTAATCACTAGGCCGTTAGGACTGGCTCTGAAATTCTTAATAATTTTTTTTTCTTAAAGATTGGCACCTGAGCTAACAGCTGTTGCCAATCTTTTTTTTTTTTTTTTCTGCTTTTTCTCCCCAAATCCACTCAGTACATAGTTGCATATTTTAGTTGTGGGTCCTTCTAGTTATGGCATGTGGGCCGCTGCCTCAGCATGGCTTGACAAGCCATGCCATGTCCACGCCCAGGATCCGAACCAGTGAAACCCTGGGCTGCCGAAGCGGAGTGCACAAACTTAACCACAAGGCAACAGGGCCAGCCCCTCAAATTCTTTGAATAATTTTTTAACCCACGTTTTTACTTACGTAGCTGGCTCTGCCAACAACTGCCTGGCACTGCCTGAGACTTCAAGTAAGCCCAGCACAAGGACTGTAGAGCTCAATCCAGTCAAGCCATTGAACTCTGAGAGACAAGATAATTTTTTTTTTAATTCGCTAGGTTTAAAATTCCCACAAATCAGGAAATTTTATAATTACAGCAAAAAATATGAAGATTTTTGTCTGGAAGAAATTAAATTTTGGAAACATTGCTTTAATCTTGGCCTTGTACAGGCCGTGTTGTAAACATATAAACTGAACATGATAAGGAGTGAAGGGGTGGTACCAAATTTACCATTTATTAAAAATTAAAATATACAGTATCTTTAAAAATGTAGGAATGGAGCTATAAATATTTTAAGGCCTTAGTTTTATAGTGTTAAAATTAAGACATCATAATCTAGGATACCAGTAAAAGAATTTACTGTCCAAGGTCTACGCTAGGTTATAAATTTACTAAAACATCTGTGATTTGTTTCCTAATGCAAAGATTGGCATAGAGTCAGAATTCATTAGTGCTGACTGAAGAGATTGTATCATGTTTATTAATCCGGATAGTTTCAGATTTCTTCAAGAAGCAGAAACAGTTGATCTCATTATTTATCAGGATTCATTCTAGCCCTAAATACCATAATCTTTCATAAGCAGTAGAAAGGTCATGATCACCTTTCCTTCTTAAGGTAATTTATTTTTTGCTTCCTGTTGATCCACCTCTTCTTTATTATCACCTGAAGTTGCATAATTTAAAATATAGTCAGGTTTGTAAGTTTTTCAAAAGAATTTGTTTCCTCTTACTCCACTGTCAAAGCACTTAATCTTTGTCACCATTTTTAGAGGACATCTAGTTTATATTTCTGCCAAGTAAACCTGTCCACCTATAGAAATCATGAAGGAATCTTTATGGCTTGTCAACAGCACTGTAATACACAGTGAACTCTTTAGTTCGGTGCATTTTGATTAAGCAGATGCTCAACCCGTGAGTTGTAGCATTTCAATTCCAAGATGCATTGTCCTATATAGTACTGTAAAAATTTCACCTCTCCTCTGTCCGTTCTAATAAAAGCATTCTGTATGAATCGTGAACTGTATTTTAATTACTTATTTTAAAACTGATCCCTTGGTATTTTCAACATCATCACATTAATTATTAATTCAAGATAAACTGTAAGAACTCTCTAATAAAGAAATTATATTAACATATTTTGGACTCAGTTTCTTCAAATGTACAATGAAGATAAATATATATATTTTTATATCAAGAGAAGGACAAATTATCTTATAAAAATTTCAAATTGCCCTACTTTCAATGTTCAAATGACTTCTCAACACATCCCAAATAAATCCATACTCCTCACCCAGGGCTCTAGCGTCCCAATGATGTGGCCTTGTCAGCCCTCTCTCCTGCTCTCCTTGCTCTGCCTTCCTCACTTGCTGCACTGCAGTCAGACTAACTTGCTAAGGTTGGAGAATACATTCTTGTTCTCACCCCAGATGCCTCACACATGTTCTTCCTTCTGTCTGGAAGTCCTTTCCTCAAACCTTCGCGTTGCTCTACTCCTTTACTTTAGTCTTTCTTCATATTTCACTCCCCTAGAAATCACGTCCTGACCACCTACTCATCCCAGTCTTCTGTATCCCCTCACCCAGCTGTATTGCTCATATTACTCCTTAAATTTGGAATTTGTATACATTTTGCTTATTTACTGACTTTCTCCTTCTCTATAAAGTAAGGACTGGAATTATGTTTTACCTATTGCTGAACTCAAAGCATTTAGAACTAGAGCTGAATACAAATTTGTCAGGTGAATAAAATAGAGAGGTTGGAATGTACCAGACAGTTAAATGGTTCTTCTAAGTTGATCTCACTTATGCCTTCAATTCTTCTCCTCTCCCTGTAGCCACTCCCTTTGCTGTGTAACTTTGCCACACTATGTGGGATGTTCTGCCTCATTCCTTCACTCTGGGCTTGGGACTTTATTGGCAAATAGGATGCTAGCAAATATGAATAAGCATAGGAAAGAACAGCCCTTGCCTATTTCTGCTCGCACTCTTACTCCTCAGACTTTATCATGAGAACAGGCTAACATGGTCTAACCTGCTGGGGTATATGATGTGAAGCAGAGATGAGCCATTTCTGTCATCTCAACTAAGACCATCTGAAGCAGTCAACTGGTGGCTAACGCTAAACGTGTGTGTGAGCCCAGCCATGACAAGAACTGCCTGGACTAGCTCATTTGCTGAACTGCAGGCTCGTGAGCTCAATAAAAGTTTATCATTGTATTTCATTGAGGTTTGGTTGTTGTATGCAGCATTATTGTGGCAATAGACAACTGACAGAATAGTCAACAGATTTTGAAAGTTTCTTTTAATTCCTTTATAATTTTATTACAGAAATAGTGCATTCCTCTTGTAATAAGTAAACAATTCAAAGAAAACACTAATCTTGGCCTACTCCTGCCTCTTTCATTCAATTCCATGTGAGGTAACCTGTGTTAACAGCCTGATGTGCATATTTCAATATTTTACCCAATAATAAAGTATCTAAAAACCAATGAGAATGAGAAATATGTAGTATATTCTGTGTATATTGGGAGTCTATTGAAAATTTTTTGCAAGAAAGAAAGTTGATCCATTGTCTTCTTTAAAAATCTTATTCTGATGGCAGGAGCATGGTGACAGGAATCTACAAAGAGATAGTAGATAACAAATGATTCCAACAGACCATGAAAAGGTAATGAGGGTTGATATTAAGGTAGGAAGACTAGAAGTAACACTTGTGGAAGATGTATAAAGCTAGGACTCCATTTTTCAGAATTTAAACATGAGTGGGTGAGATGAGGCACAGAGAGAAAGATATGACTTGCCAATATATGGATAGTGCTGTAGAAGCTGAAGAGTAAATTACACCTTAAATTAATCTCTTCTTTACTAGTCTCCTCATTTGATACCTGTTCTGTATTTGTGATGCCAGTTAATCTACCTAGTACACGCAGGTGTACTAGGAAATATTGAAGGCATCCTTAACTCTTCTAGCCCTGCACAAACTCACTCTTGATTTTTCTTCCTAAATATATCTTAAACTTATCCTTTTTTATCTTCTCCCACCACCATCTTCTGGTATCTGACAATCAGCTATTTTTGCCTCTTGATTTCTTTGATTCCAGGGCATTATCCACATCACAATGAAACTGATCTTTCTAAAATATAAATCAAATTATATTGCAAAACTAAAAGCTTCAGAGATTTCCATCCACAAACCAAGAAATTCAAAACCCTTACCTGGGTATATAAGGCTCTTACTGATGTGGCTCCTGCTTACTTCTACAGCCTCCCCTGTAACTATCCTGCCCTGCTGCCATGACAGTCTAAAAGATCTCCTGGCATGAAATAGTATTTATCCCCTTGATGTGTTTATAGATGCTATGCCCCTGTTTGGATGTCATCCATAACACTGACTTTGAAAACTTTTACTTTTCCTGTGATACCACTGTTTAATAAATAGTTGTTTAAAAAAAACAAAGTCATGCCAAGATAGAGTGATCTCATCTCTCTCAGGTCCTCCATTTCATAGCTAAAAATCCCTGGACATGACATAACAAACAAGCATAAAAAGCTTCAGAGGTGGAAAGAAGTCAGATTGCCTATGGACTGTGCAACTTGAGGAACAAGACAGTAGTGAGATCTCTGAGTTTCCTTATTTTATATCATATATTCTGAACAGGGTGCTGCAGAAATCTCCAACCCCAAACCACCAACAACAGAGACAAAAGGAAAAGCTTAAGTAAAGCTTGTTTTCTCAGCCAAAGGATAGGAAAAGATCTGGCCAATGACAGAAAACCTCTGTCAATACTCACTCGTCTAAGTTTAGGCTGCTATAACAAATTACCATACACTGGGTGGTTTAAACAACAGAAATTTACTTCTCACAGTTCTGGAGGCTGGGCAGGCTGACAGCAGAGAGCCAGCGTGGTTGGGTTCTTGCGAGGACCCTCTTCCTAGTTTGTAGATGGCCATCTGGTTGAGATGAGAGAGGGAGAGCAGAGAAGGAGGAGGCTCTCTCGTATCTCTTCTTATAAGGGCACAAATCCAATTATTGGGGCTCTATCTTCATGACCTAATTACCTCCCAAATGTTCCACCTCCAAATAACATCACATTGGGGATTAGGGTTTCAACATATGAATTTGGTGGAGGGACACAAACATTGAGTCCATAGCACCACCCTTATCCAACCAAACACAAACAGAAAGACCCCCGCCCCCCAAACACACACACACTCACCCGATTTCTGTGGGGCAGAGTAGAGAGTTATCTTCCACCCTACCTTCCAAGCCATGTGTAAGTAGGCAACAGTCCTCCAATTCCCCCATCTGTTAATGTCAGCTGGGATGAGCGGAGAGCAACCTTTCCTCCCCTGCTCTGTGGAAGTAGGTGGTAGTGATGCAATGTTCCTTTCAGGATAGTGTTGGTTGGCAAAGAATTGAGCTGCTCTTCATCTCCACCTGGCACAAGCAGGCAGTGCTCTGATTCCCCCAACCAAGGTAGTTTTAAAGAGTTCAGTGGCAGGCTGAGCATCTATCTCACCCAGAATCACTGAGACTGAACAAGAAAGTGGAATTGGGGCTAGTAAGCACTCTTTTCCCTCCCTCATCCTTGGTATCAATCAGGCCCAGTAGTGAGCTGAACCTCTATATCCATCTTACAGCAACAAGACTGAATGATCCAGTGCAAATCAGAGCCAGTAAGCTCTCCAAATCTCCCTGTGCCTTGGTGTCAGCAAGACCCAATGGGGAACAGAGCCTCTACTCCCACCAGGTATCACTGAGGTAGAACAAGGCAGTGGAAGGTGGGGTAGTCGACACTCCACTTTCCTCCTATCCTGGTGTCAGTGGGGGCCAGTGGGGAGCTGAGCTTATACCCTTAATCAGAGGCAATAAGGCAGTGATTATCAATGAACTGCTTCCACTGAGAAAGTGTCAGCAAGGCCTGAAGGATGCTGCATGTCCACTCTACTCATCTGAAATAAGGAGGTGTGCATAATTGCTCCACTTTTGCCAGGGTGGTGTTGGTGCAGCCCAGTGGAAAGCTGAACATACACACCTAGCCAGCTCTGGTGGTACACATCAATAAGGGAACCACCTGCTGAGAAAGATTAAATAGGATCCAGAGACTCATAATCAAAAATCCAAAATGTTCAGTATGTCATCTGTCATACCAAGATCCAGAAAATCACAACACAAATGGGAAAGGACAATCAACAGATCCAACACTAAGATGAATCAGATGTTGGAATAATCTGACAAGTATTTTAAAGCAGGCATCACGAAAATGCTTTAGCAATTGATTAAGAATTCTTTTAAAACAAACAAAAAATGGAAAATCTTGGCAAAAAAATAGAATTTACAAAAAGAACCAAGTGGAAATTGCAGAATTGAAAAACAAAGTTTCAGGGGTCTATGAGACAGTAACAAAAGAGCTAACAGTTATATCATCAAAGTTACAGGAGTAAAAGGAAAATGGGGTAAAAAAAGTATTCAAAGAAATAATCGGTGAAAACTTCCCAAACTGGTAAAAAGCCATAAAGCTACAAAATCGATCCACACTAAGACAATTCATAATTAAACTTCTGAAATCTAAAGACAAAGAAAAATCTGACAGCATTCAGAGAGAAACAATTATTACTTACGGAGGAGCACCAATTTAAATGACAGCAGATTTCCCATCTGAAACCATGGAGGGCAGAAGGAAACGGCTCGATATTCTTCGAGTGGTAGAACTGTCAACCAGAAATTCTATATTCAGTGAAAGTATTCTTCAAGAATGAAGGGAAAATAGAGCCATTGTCAGAGGAAGTAAAACCAATAATTTTTTGGTTAACAAAACTTACCTTAAGAATGGCTAATAGAAGTTTTCTTAAAAGAAAGGAAGAGATAACACAAGAATGCTTGAAATTTCAAAGAAGAAAAAATATCGGAATGATTAAAAATAGAGGTACATATAGTAGACAATTATAATTCTCATGAGTTTTGTAAGCTATATTTGAAGGCAAAGGAACATCATCTGAGGCGGTGCTCAATGTATATAGAAAAATAATTAAGACAATTAAATTTTAAAAGAGGGGGTGGTAACGGGGCGCCATGGAAAAAAGGTTTCTACACTTCGCTTGAAGTGGCAAAATTTCAACATCAGCCAACAGTGATAAGTTTCATGAGTGTATTTTAATACATAGAGCAACTACTAAGAAATTATACAAAGCAAAATACTAAAAAACACATCAGGGTGGGAATCCTGAAAAATGTTCTGAAATCTGCAGGAAGTTAAGCAAAGAGCAACAAAGGAATGAGAAACAGGGAAAAACCAGTAAAGAAATGTTAAAAATACAGGATTTTCTAATAACCCAGGACCATTTCATTTGAAGCTATTGCACTTTATGCATTTTTATAATTGAGTAATTTTCATGTTATTTTGAAATTCTCTATTACACTCAAAGTTACTAAGCATCTGGAAAACAGAAACCACTTATTTTCATCTCCTTATTGCAAATGTGTGCCATGAAATGCCATTTGATTTATCTCTAGCATAGTGGTGCTGCCAACAGGTGGAACAGAGGGGGCAAAGATTTAGTCCTCTCACATCCCTATCATCCATTCACTCCCAGGTCAATTAAATTAATCTAAGTAAAAATGTTGTACATGGTCTTCAAATGCAGCTTCAAGAGAATTCCCCTAGCTTCTCTCTAACAACAAAGTGCCAGCTTCTCAGTGCTTGGAATTCTTCACATGTCAATGAGAACATGTTTTCATTCTGTTTACCAGACTGCAAGCTTTGGGGTGTTTTTGTCTTACATTAGGTGAAATATTTTTCTTAATTTAGTTAAAGATTTTATGTGAGATTTAAAATTCAAATGATAATCTTTTATATTATCTGCTGCAAATTAGAAGTACATATGTATAATACGCAAAGATATTTGAGTATATTACCTAGTTTTGTTTTTCACTTCATTAATCTATCAATAGTTTTTTATTTGTCCCTATGGATTTAATGAAGTAGATTTTATTTACTTATGGTGTTTTTCCTGAGGTTTTCACATAGATGATTTGGTGAAACAAAAATGGACATTTTGAAGAGGAAAAAATTGGCCACTGAAGCAATGTTTGCATAAATTTGGAATGTTTGCTGTTAAATGTTTGTGTGTGTGGCGGATCCTTCTAAGGGTTTGGAAAATGCTTTTTGATATCTTCTATCAAATATTATTTAATGGAAATAGTATGATATGCTATTCTTTGTCATTATGTTCAAGACATTTCTTTCTTTGTTTCTTCACAGCAACAGTGTTTATTTGATTTTTCTTTTCTTGCCACAAATTTCTACATTTTGTTATATCTGTTGACCACTGATATGTGGCTTGAATCTGCATTACATTCCTCTTAAGCTAAATTTACTACCACAGTTGTGTGTTGAAATATTTCAGATTAAGGTTTTTCTATCTTCTTAAACATCTGCAAGTCACCTGTCCTCAAAGGCCATATCTCTATTTGAAGTCTAAGTCTATTCAATTTTTGTCAACATGGTTAACAATTTCTTCTGTACATGTACATATTTTCAAACTTTCAGAATTCACTAAAAAGAGTAAAGAGAATTTTAATTTATTATATCATCAACAGAATTGATAGCAAAAACAAAGTTTGAGGTTAAAATAACTTTGCAAAATAAAGTTAAAAGTAGAAACATTAAATATTTTATGGCATTTCAAAAAACATGTGCCATATTTTCTATAGTGTGGCTACATTCATAGTTGCTAATAAAAGGGGATAAGAGGTAAAATCTTCCAGTCATGAAGTAAATAAGTCATGCAGATACAATGCACAGCATGGGGAATATAGTCAAAAATATTCTAATAACTTTGCATGATGACAGATGGTGACTAACCTTATCAGGGCGATCATTTTCTAATGTAAATCAACGCTCAATCACTGTTCTGTACACCTGAAACTAATACAATATTGTATGTCAACCACACTTCAATTAAAAAAAATTAAATTTTTAAAAAGTATCTAAAACTTGTATATAAGGTCCTTTCACTGTTATGATAGGGCATTGTTTAATAGTACAAGTAAGAGAATGTACTTGTATTTACCTTTGCTATTTACTATCTTATTAGAGCCCAGGCATTGTGACAAGAGACATAGCAAATCTGTCACAGGACTCTCCACACTGCCTCCCCTCTTTCCATTCCTTGACTATACCCAGCATGCTCTCAATTCAGGGCCTTTGCACTTACTGTTCTCTCCCCAGATATCCAATTGCTCCTTCTCTTGCTTCTGTCAGTTCTCTGGTCAAATGTCACCTCTTTGTAGGTGCCCTCACTGATTACATTATTTAAAACCTAGGTGAATAAGCCATCAACATCTCTTCCTTGTCTCTACTTGCTTTATTTTATTCCATAGCCATATCTGAAATGCTGTATATTTATGTATCATATTTTCCCCCAGTAAAATATAAGCTCCCTGAGGTTAGGGACTGTCGACCTGATTCACTCCGGCACATGAAAGGAGTGTCTGGCAGGTTTCTGATAAGTAAACTGGTCTTACTGGCACTATGCCTTTATTTCCAACCACACACAGTGGCTGCAAATCATTTCTAAGTTATCTCTACTTTATCTCCCTGTTTTGTCTTTTTCTTTTCACAAGGTTTGGTTAATTTCCATAGTTTTTGATGCATAACTAATTGGTCTTTCTAAAACTTTCTTCTGGCTAAATTTGCTGCCACTTTCGGCCTTTCAAAATTTTCTCTTCAACGTGATACTTTCCACTGAATAATCTAAAAGTTGCTCTAGCCACAAAATCAAATTATTGTGGTTCATGAATAGGCCTGAATAAGAATATGTGTTTATACATTTATTAATTCATACATACATGTATTGCTCAACTTTATATGGAACGCATACCACGTGACAGGATTTGTACACATACAGTTGTTTAAACTTGGATTTCTTTTTCCTGCTACTTTGCTGGGCTAATGATTAAAAATAAAGATACAGAACTGAAGGGGGCATTTTTCATCTACCTACATTGTATGCAACCATGCCTGGTGATTGAACTTTCCTTGGTTCTCCAATTTCATTTTGATACCACACCTCTGTAATCCCCTGGCTCTTAATCTAGACTCCGTAAGTGCCAAAAGACAGTTTTGGCACAGACAAACTTTCTGCTTTTCATAAGACAAGCCAACAGTCAAGAGGCTTGACAGTCAAGAGGTTGTAGGAGAGAAAGGGTGTTTTTATTATAGCTTGCCAGCAAGAGGGAAGATGGCAGACTAAAGAACCATCTTAAAACTACAAGCTTTTGAAATTTTCAAAAATAGGGCAAATGGGCTGCAAAAAGGGGGAGGGAGGTGGGTCTCAGACTGTTGGCCATCTGGTACTGTAGTCCTTGAGACTCCAGATCATCTCTTTCTCTTGTCACCAGTGACAGATACCATCAGAGGGCTTTTTTCCAGAGGCCGTCACATCCCTGGGATAACTTAGAGAACAGAGTTATTGCCTTATTGGAATAGGGATGTTTATGTGTAAGCCAGGGCTATGAAAATAGAGCATGCATATTTCTCACAAGCAGATGTGCACTATCTAGGCTATGTGCCAACTGAAGCATTACTGACAAGGAAAGGGGGTGTCTTATGGATCAGGGTCATTTATAGACCTAACATGGTTTCCCTCTTTAAGATGGCTTCCCTCATGTTAACCTTTGTTAACTGTTGGCTGTATTTATCTTAGTTATTTAGGCAGCATGAACAACTTCATCATAAAATTTACCCACAAAGTATAGAGCTATTTTTCTATTTTCACCAATATGATATGAATATTATATGGATATGAATTTAGTCTTTCATATCTAATTCCCATTGTCTAGTAAAGTGCATAGTAGGGAGTTTAAAAATACTTGTGAGATGAATGAATGGAGTGTACGATCAAATTATCTTTGATAAGGAAATAGATTTATTTGAAAAAAATGAATAATATTCCTAGAAACAGAATATGAGTCTGTTATGTCCATACTTGGATTAAATGTAAGCGTAAGTAAAAAGAAAATCTCATTTTTGTACTTGAAGCACCTGAACAATTTAAATCCAATTTCCTTCTAAACCTCTGAGCTTCTAAAAGTCAGTAGTCCCCTATCCACGGTAGCACTGATTTCTGTTCCTCTTCTCTTTGGTAGAGGAACTCCAGAGAAGCAATAGATTTCTCAGCTGTCTTGCATCTGCGTGTAGTCATGAGACTAGTTCTAGCTACTGCAACGTGAATGAAAATGATACGTGTGGCTTCCAGGCCATGGCATTTTAAGAAACAGGGATGTGCCTTCCACATTTTCTCTTTCTTCTCTTGTAATTTAGCTCCTCAAAAGACAGATATGTTTGCATATAGGCAGTTTATTTGGGAGGCTATTCAGGAACAATTCTTGTAAGGAAGTGAAGGAAACAGGATCGAACAGGTTGAGAAGTCCAGCATTTGTCTCTGCAGCAGAGGGGCGCATCTGCACCAGAGGCCTCAGGCAGCTCCATGGTGAGTTCTAAGACTGGAATGGCCTTTCAAAGACATCAACGCTTGAGGCAATGGGATGGATCTTTGTGACTCTCTATTGACCAGTTACTGGTTGAAGACAGTCTCTGAGGAGAAGAGTAACTTTGGGAAAGACACCTTCTTCCACCAAGGGCAATTCCTAGGAGGCACTCAACTTTGAGCCCTCAACAGCCAACACTCCTGTCAGCTGGCAAAACGAGTACTCTAGTCCTAAAAGGGAAGCACGACTCAGCATTCATTATACTTCCTCCAACAAGATGCAGATTGCCCTGGGGCTCAAACAAATAGTGAAGTCCTGACACAGAAGGAGCCTGAAAACCTGATTCCTTTGTGAAAGGGAGGTACCCGGGAACATCCACTTATGAAAGGAAAATGAAATTTAATGTGCTTTAGCTACTGAAAGTCCAGAGTCTAATTGTTAATCTGATATAGATATTACAGATAAATTTTGTCAACTTTGTTCAGAGTAATCTGCTTCTAATATTGTCCTGCCCCCGCGCCCCGCCTTTTAAGTTAAAGGAATGAAAACCACATAGAACAATTATACAGATGGCATAATGTTTACCAATGTTGCCAGGAAATTCCTGTGAGAGGCTGTATTTCAGAAGCAAAATATCTGAAGTCATTGATTTAAAATTATTCACCCCTGAGGGATCTTAAACTACACAGCATTCTCTGCCACAACTGTCTTCATGCGAGGTATTAAAACCTGGTAATTCCACATATACATTCATTATTTGAATAGCACTCACTTGCAGAAATAAGTGTTTGTTACTCTACACAACTTTTGAAATTTAAAAAGTATAATTTAGTCTAAAAATGCTCTAAGCATCAAAGAGAGACAATATAGACAGGTATATATAAATGGTCCTTCTCAAGAAATATAACCTTAAATTCTTATATTTTTTAGTTGGAGCTCTAGAGTAAAACTCTATGACTAAAGGAACAATGTTTACTTCACAAATACAACTCAAGTATCTGAGATGAATAATCATCTTGCTCATGTTGTCAGACGTAATTCTGAATATGAAACTTTGCTGCATTCCAGGCCAAGTTAATGAAAGGGTTCAGGGCTGAGTCCTTATCCAGTAGATTGAAATGTTGGGGGAGGTTACTAATATTTAAGCCAACACAAATTTTCTTTCTGACATAAATTATATGGTTTAGAGGCCTAAAATGTATCAATACACAAGGAAAGTTGGAGAAATTTAGATATTTAGCTTAATCTTCCAGACCTAATTGAAACCTTGACTATCATATAGTCTTAGGAAACCGTAAACAGTGGATAGCATTGTGGTAAACATACGACTTTTGAAATGAAAGTCGTCCTTGACTGGAATCCGTAATACAACCCTTATCAGTGGTGTGTGACTGTGGATTGGTCACTGAACTTTAATTTTTTATTGATAAAATGGGGTAAATTATGTCTATATCCTTTTGGATTTGTAAAGATTAAATGATATACATGCAACACTTTTAATGTAGTGAATCATAATAAGCAAGCATTCAAAATGTAATTGGTATTTTTACTTTTATTATAATTCTGATTTAAGCACATATAAAAGCAAAGCTTCCTTTGAGATAGGTGTTCAAAAAATAGCTTGTGTTTCTTTGACTTCACCAGTTTCCAAGATTTCATTATAATGTACAACACACTACGAAACATTAAGTAGCTAAATGATTCAATCATCTGGTACCAAGGAACAAACAATTGTTGACATTGGAAAAAAATTATGAGTGATTAAAAATTGTTGCCTCATTTGCATAATTAAAAAATAGCATTTAATTTGAAATGCATCTTAGTGATATTATAAGAGCCAAGTGATCAAAGGTATCTGATATTCTTGAAAAGACAAACTAAAAGCTCAATTTCCTAAGACACAAATATCCTGAGACCTAGATCTAAGTATAAAAATAGTTGTATATAATTAGGGTGGGAGTGGATAGATTATTTAGTCATTAGTTCTGGAAAAATTATTTACTATTTGAAAGAAAAATAATTTTAAATTTCCACATTACCTCTTAGATAATTGGAATTCCTTCTGTTCTTTGAATGCTGAATGTTCTTTTTCTATGTTAAGTCTTTGAATAAATTTTCTCCCTGTTGGAATGTTCCTCTAAACACCTAGACCTAGATAATTCCATCACATTCTTCAGATTTTAGCTTCCTTGTGACTTTCATAGAAAAACTTTTCTGACCCCTCTTGAAAAGCCTAATCCATCCTTTAGATTCTGGCATAGAATTTGATTCCTCTCCTTTGTACTATATGGCTGCTGGGATGTTCCATATATTCTAGTGATTATGTGATTAGTTTCACCTTATTAGGGCATAAATTCACAAAGAATGTCACCACTTCTATTTTTACACATGATATTTTCCCTGGCCCCTAGCACAGCGCCTGGTTATTCTTTCATTACCAATAAGTATTTATGGAACAGCAGATGGATGAATGAAAGCTTAAAAGTTGAGAAGAAATCACCAAGAAGTTAGAAGAAATTAGTGATCAAAAAGATAAATGTGGAATCACATGGAGAAAATATACCTTGAAGGTATTTGTTCTTTGAGTGGAAGTCTTTTGTTCCATAAAAGCAAAGCAAGAATCTGCTACTTTTAAATTGAATTGGTTTTCCAAACAATATGTAAACAAAATTTTTATAGCAAAAGATAAATAAAAAATCTAAATGTAGGGGCTGGCATGGTGGTGCGGTGATTAAGTTCACATGTTTCGCTTCTGCAGCCTGAGGTTTGCGGGTTCTGATCCTGGGTGCAGACTCACCCACTACTTGTCAAGCCATGCTGTGGCAGACATCTTACATACAACGTAGAAGAAGATGGGCACCTATGTTAGCTCAGGGCCAGTCTTTCTCAGCAAAAAAGAGGAGAATTGGCAGCAAATGGTAGTTCAGGGCTAATCTTCCTCAAAAAAAAAAAAAATCTACATGTAAATAAAAACCTGGAAAAATATTTACAAAATATAATAAAAGAGTTAATATAATTTATATATAAAAAACACTGATAAGTCCTTGAGATAAATAGAAACAAGTGACACAAATATGTAATTCACTAAGGAAGAAATATGAAAGACCAGTACATAGGTGGAAACATAATATCATTAAATTTGTTCCTGAAAAATGTCAGTAGAAAAAAATAATAAACAACGTTGGTGAGCGTTTAGGAAAATGATGTTCTGATACAGTGCTGGTTGTATATTACTGCTTATTTTCTCACAAGCAAGTACGTATGTAATAATTTAATAACATAATGATGTAATAATGATGAAAGATAATAATCCACATTTATTTAGCTTGTTAAGTTAATTAAGCAAGAAGGCCATTAGACTGAAGTGGCTCTAATGCCAAGGTTGCCCACATAAGCAAACTAAAATCTAAGCCCGTAAATACCTCAAGGTTATAAAACCCAAGCCTAAGGACAACCAATTGACAGACAGCCAACTAGGCTTTCAGCTACAGCTAATCAATAACTTTCTTTCTTTGCTTCTCCTTTTCTCTATAAAATTCTCTTCCTCAGCTCCTCTTGGCAGAGTGCTTCTAAGCACTTCCGGTTTGGCACTGCCTGATTTGAATGAGCAAATGCTCAAACGTAATCTTAAAATTTTTAATATGTCTCAGTTTTATCTCTTACAATATAATTATGAGGTTTTTATCTAAAAGAAACATACTACATACTATATCCATAGCCTTTACAATGTGGATATCTGAAAGGCAATTCTAGTTAAAGGTAATTACTCAATAAATTATTACAGATGTGTAAGATTTATGAAAAAAGACCTTCGCCTGAGAAGTGTTTCAAACTGCTAAAATTGAGTCATTTTTGACCTCTCTCTCTCACCAATCACCCAAGTCATGAGCCATGACTATTGGCTCCGCTTGAAGTTATGCCCCAAATTCTACTGTTCTGTTCCTCCAGTATTACCCCAGTGCAGGTCATTCTCACGTCTGTGTGACTACTGCAGTATCTTCCTAAGCAGTTCCCCACAATTACTCTTATCTCTTTCCCCTGCACTTTTCACATAGTAAGTCTCTTTACAACATAATTGTGTTATTTCATCCCCTCCAGTAGCTTCCCATCCCACTTAAAGTCCAATCTCCCAGCCTCAGCTTTCTTGCCCTCATCTGACCAAGCCACTGGTTACCTTACTTTGCTCCTGTCACTCTGGTTTACTTATCTTTCCTTGATAATGCCAAATATGGTCTCCTCTCACGGTCTTTGAATTTGATGCTTTTCCGTTTGAGAGTAAATTCTTCTCACTTGAGTGAAATACTTTCATTCAGGCCTCTGTTCAAATGTTACCTTGTCAAAGATTCTTTCCCTGCCCATCTTGTGAAAGTAGCCATTCACCCTTGACTATGTCTTTTAGTCCACCTAAGCTTTCTTCATTTTATTCATAGAATTTATCAATTCTTGACACATTTACTTACATCTGCTCTCTTCAATGAAATATAGGTTCAAGATATATGTGTAGGAAAGTTAAAATATTTGTCAAATGAATGGATATATTAATGAATAAGGGAATGGTTTATTTACATTAAGGGAAATTCATGTAATGGAATCCAATGCAATCTTTATTAAAATATTTGTTGAAAATGAACAGAGAAGAGAATCACTTTACAAAATATTATTATCACAATTATAGAAAATTTTTAGTTCAACTTTCATGCTTTTCATATTTTCCAATTTCCTAGTAAACGTTTATTAATTTTTTAATAATATGTGAGTACTTTAGATTACTAAACTACTCTTAAAATATTTGTCTCAACATTTATAAGCAAAGCCTTGTAATATTAGGACACCCAATACTTTGTAATTAATCTGTAGCAAAGATAGAATACATTCTTACAATTCTTTAAGTAAAATAAGGCAAAAACATACCTTATTTTTCTTCATATATTTTGTCATTTCACTATTTATATTTTAATTATGCTATTTTCTAATATTTCTTAATTTTAGAGTTGCGCTCTATCCAATTTGAGATTTGAATGAGTTTCTGTAGTTCAGTATATGGCTTATGTTGTCTTGATTGTCTTTAAGCAATAGTGACAAAGTTAGACTACAGCCAGAGTTATAGTAAAGCAAAAAGATTCAATGCAATTGAATTGAACAATACAGTTATACAATTGGAGCCGTCATTGGTCTGGTCTTTTTAAAATTTACA
This sequence comes from Equus caballus, assembly GCF_041296265.1. Classification (NCBI taxonomy): domain Eukaryota; kingdom Metazoa; phylum Chordata; class Mammalia; order Perissodactyla; family Equidae; genus Equus; species Equus caballus. The sequence goes on from NC_091686.1 coordinate 98,352,153, forward strand.
TACGTTTCTAACCTATTCTAAAACGACAATTGCTTCTCGTCTCTTGTTTTCTTTACTCCATATTGTATTATAAAATTTAATACGTTTAGCTTGCAAAATCCATACTTTAAGTGAAATGGATGGTGAGGTAATATTTAATTAATCTATGTCAGGGATTCGGCGCCTCAGCACTAGTGATATTTTGGGCTGGGTAATTCTTTGTTACAGTGGAAGCTGTCCTGTGCATTGTTTGGCCGCACCCTAGGCCTCTATTCACTAGATACCAACATCAACATCCCTACCCTGCAGACTTCCCAGTTGTGACAAACAAAAATATCTCCAGACATTGCCAAATGTCCCCTGGGGGGCCAAATCACTCGCAGTTGTGAAAGACTGATCTAAGTAGAAGGCAAACACAGTAAATTTGGTCAAAGGTATATTTCAGAAGAACTGAAATATGTGTTTGCTTATAAATAACTTATGTGTAATTTGCAGTCAGGTAAATTGAAAATATTAGCATTGAAGCATTTTACTGACCTTCCAATGTTTATGATTTATTCATTTATAATTCATCTGTACCTAGACATACTCATTCCACTTAAAATGGTCTTCGATTCATGGAACAGTATGTTTCAGTTCTATTATTCAGCTTTTCTCCAATTAGAAAAGATGTCTGAAATTTACTAGTTTCCTTTAGAGTCAATATATCCTATAAAATAGATGTATTTTATTTTCCATTTTTTTCAAAGTGCCAATAAAATTAGCAGTTTAATTATGCAACACTCTGCTATCTGTGCAGTTAATCATTTTGTTTGCTGGGCATTTTATTTAATTTAGTTTTACTATAGAAGATTGCAACCTGTACTTCAGCAAGAAATGAGTTCCGGTTTCTCAGAAGCACTTTTGTCCCCCTTATTGTAAGCCTGTCACGTTCATTGGTACATCAAATGCTTATTCAGGATAGAGGATTTTGCTTCCTACATTTTGGGCTAAGCTGATAAGAAATGAATATATTTTTTTGCCTGGTAGCTTGCTTTCAAGGAAGATTAAGAACTTAGAATACATGTTTAATGTATTTTAGCTGAACTCAGGGATCGAGTCAACTTGATATATCTCCGACATGTCCTGTGTCTAAAGATCGCCTTGCTTGCTAGCACGTATGATTCAGTCAGAGCAAGACCTCCCTCTGACCGGTTTCAAGACACTTCTGAATAACGGAGGAGAACACTGAAGATGAGGAAAAGAATTGTAGAATTTTACTACTAGAAGAGAATCTGAATGATTTTATAAAATTCCGTCTCACTTTATAATTTTAATGTGAGGCTCAGAGAGATTAAATGGCAAAAGTAATGACCCACACAGCTAATTAATTGTAAAGTTGGAATTTGAACCAAAATCATAGGTTAACACCCATTCCCACTGACTTAAAAAGGAGGTTGGAGTAAAATTTGTTGTAATATAGTTCTAATTTCAATGTTTAGATCCATAAGCAAATACTTGGAAAAAAATTTTCAGATTAATTTGAGCAACCAAAGAGATCAAGCTATTTAGTAGCTGCTGACAGGACTTAGTAAAATTACTGTCATATCGCAAATCTACTGTTGTCTGATGCAGTGACAGGCCTCATAAATCTAGCATAAGGAATATATGCATTTATGTGTATATATAGATATTTATATACACATACATGATACTTATCTATATGTCTACATCTATACTTCCATCTATATTTATATCTATCTCTTTATATATTCTGTTATGAATGTAGCAAGACATTGATTCCACCATGTACGAGCTTGCTCCAGATAGCAGAATTAGCTAGGAGGAAAACATGCCAATGCGCCCTATAATTAATAAATCAAAGGTAATATTGCAATCTGAAATTAAAAAAAAAATCATGAATCATGGAAATAAATGTGTCAAAACAATCTTTTCATTTTGTTGTGCTACATTTTGTGTCTTGTTATATAATAAATAATAAAATGTTATATATTGCACATCATATCATATTATAATGAATGAAGTAAACAACTGATGCAGAAATTTGGAGATTGGACATCTTTTGTGTCCTCTAAGTTACGTCATGTATGTCTACACCTGTTTTTGTAATCAACCTTGTTCACAAAATTTTCCACAGAACTGCAGATTGAATATACAAATTTAAACATTTTATCTGCTATTCAGAAGTCATTTACTAATTGGTAAATAAGAAAATAGGGTTGGAGAATCATTAAAAACCTGGGAACCTTATACCACATATAACCCCCTCCCTCTGCAGAGTAGATATCCACTACTAAACCTTCTGTGACACTCCACACTTCTGGTTGATAATTATCATCATAAGTAAACTCTATTTATTTTGTAATTTTTAGTTACGTCTTGTTTCGTTCACTAGCATGTAAGTTCTATGGACAGAGATCAGGTCTGCATTGAACCTGCAGTATCTGAATTCAGTAGGCCTATAATAATGTGGAATAAATGAGTTAATATCCTGATCCATTTCTACGTGAAAACACACTAAGCCTTGAATGACTAGAAAATATGCTTAGAAGAATGGTGAAGTAATCTGTCCATTTATTCCATTGACAAATTTAATATAAAATAAAAATAAGTGGTAGAAAGCATTGGCATACAAGTACAGATGAAGAGTATCACTACATACAATCCAGCCTACAAAATAATTACACTGCTTTTCCACTAGAGCAGTCCCAAGTGGATTTACTTGGGGTTTTGATTTTGGTTTTGCAGTTACAGAGATTTTTACAGGGCAGGGATTTCTAGCACTGATGTAATTTCTGGTTTTTCCATTGCAATCTCCAGACATCATTCCTTGATGATTCTTACTCTAGAAAATGTTGCACCTCTGATTCTTCACACCCTATTGTTTTGCTCTTTACATTCCTAATTACCTTTCATGTCTTGCCTCCAATTATTCTTTTGCATAGATACATTTGTCTCCCCCAATCTAAATATATATCACCAACAATCTAACTGCATGCCTCCCCAAATCTCCCCACATTAACACCTTGATGCAAAACAGATTTCTTTAAGAGACTACATCTTCTTTCCTCTCACAGTGCTTAACTGAATAATTATTACAAATATCACAGATTGTCTTAATCAATAGGATAGGAGAAGGAAAAAGTTAAACTCCTGTGGTGTAAACTTACATTCACAAGACATATATATTTTTTAATTATCATAAAAATCTCTTCTCCATAACACTGAGGATTTAAAAAAACGCCTCTAAACTTCTTTAAACTAATTAAATTCGCATATATATTACAAGTTTACATAACTGAACTTAGGTAAAGTTCTTATCTGGAACAAAAAAATACAAAGGAAATCAGATTTAACTCCTTCATGCCTCGGTTTCTTCATTTATAGATGAGAGAGTTGAATTACATTTTGTCAAATGATTTCCAGTTCTAGAATACTAATAATATCTGTATCTAAAAGTGATCTCTTTCTACAATAAAATTTTATAGTTGTTGCTGTTCAAATTTTATCCTAATGAATTTAATTTAATCTGGATAATATTTTGTTGTCTCGCTTTATAGTGACAGGAAACTTTGAAACTTTTAGAATATCTGGATGTGCTCTGTTTCCTTTTAGCCACTAATTGCTTGTAATGTAGTCACTTTGCTATGAGAAAATTGGATCCCCATTGGATATGAAATAAAACCTAAAACCCTCATCTTCATCTATGTGATTCATTTGTCGGCCAGTGTTCGAAGCTCGGGCTTCATCATTTCCATCTCATTCAATACCCTTCATTTGCAATGGCTTCCTTTGTGTTCTTCTGCACCAAGCCCTTTTCTGCTTCTCATATGCACTTGCTCCTTAATCTCATTATCATCTTTCAAGTCTTAATGTAAATGTCACCTACTCAGGGAGCATTTCCTATATCAACAGAATATAATTAGGGAGAAAATGAGAAGTTTATTTTGGTTTGTGAACTACAAATTTCATGATTACTCCTTGAATGACTTTGTTTCTTGAACTGAATGTCAATGACTTTGATGGCTTTAATCCAAATAATTCTCAACAATTTTGGATAATAAATTATAATGCATGAGGGAATTTGATGTGGTACCAAACACTGATCCAGTTGAGACCTTGCATTTGCTGGAATGGAATCTGTAGCTTTTGTAAATCACTGCTACATAGATGCAATTTGCTTTTAAATAATTCAGATAAAATCATTATTCTTTAACCAAATACTATCATAGCTCAGTGGAGACTAAACATTATTTCTGATAAAAATGCCATGTGTGGGGCTGGCCCAGTGGTGCAGCTGTTAAGTGCACACGTTCTGCTTCGGCGGCCTGGGGTTCGCCGGTTCGGATCCAGGTGCGCACACTGCACTGCTTGGCACATCATGCTGTGGTAGGCGTCCCACATATAAAGTAGAGGAAGATGGGCATGGATGTTAGCTCAGGGCCAGTCTTCCTCTGCAAAAAGAGGAGGATTGGCAGCAGTTAGCTCAGGGCTAATTTTCCTCAAAAAAAAAAAAATAGTAATAAAAATGCCATGTGAATACATGATAGCTGCTCAAAAACAGTATTTCCTTGTTGATATCAGAAATTATGAGCTCCATAAATATTTATTGTGTGAGTGGAAACCTTCTTATATATACAGATGATTTTCATGACTCAGTTTCCATTTTTGATTTTCCTTTCAAGTAATACGCTTATATTTTCTTAATGCATTTTAATTAAACAATAAGATCCAAAATATTGTCAGATACATAAGAAAGCTAAAATATTGAAAAGAAATATTTTACTTTTAAAACTAATTATGACACTATACAATATGAATTCTAGCCAGTATTTTAGGTAAACATTCCTGATAATTGATTTATTAACTTATACCTATTGCTTTAAAATAATTTACAAAAGATTTTAATAATTACTATAAAATAATAATGGTAATAACAATATTAGTTGGTAAACTGCTAAGTATATTAATGGGTGCACTTAAGATAGCTACCTCTTCATGTGACTTGAGAGCTGTTATAATTTGCCCCTCAATATTTTCTCCACTGTTCAGGCACTTGACCTGAAATTTAGGCCATTGAAAATTACTTGAGACTATTATTATACTTTACAATGATTCTTTATCAAATGCATATAAGTGACTCCAACAGCTTTTATGTTCAGAATAACTGATATATCTTGAGCATCTACTGTGCACCAGCTAGCACTTTCGATACTCTTTCAAGTAAATGATCACATTAATATTACCACACTTAAAACAACCCATTGTGCATTATTTTGAACATTTATAGAGCTTATGAGATCATACAGACCATCAGTGGACAACCAGAAACTAAAATCAGCACTCCTGATTGCAAGATCATTGTTCATTTATTGTATAACACTAAATATTGAAAAATGAGCCAACAGGTGAAACAACTATTATTGGTTAGACTAGAAAGATTATTTCTAACATGGAATGCCAGGAAGGAGGGGAGACACAAATGGAGTGCAAAACTGTGGGGATCTAGGCAGGTGTTTTATTGGAATTGGAGATGCCTGGACAAACTTGATTGTCAAACTTGAGAGTCAAACTTGATTGACTCTCAGATCTTCCTTGACCTCCAGTTAATAACATGCTGTTCTGCTGCTGTTAGCCACCAGAATCCCAGGCAGTACAACTACACTATGTGCTTCACTACAGCCCCACAAAAAGTTAAAGAACACTTCTCCTATATTACATTATCAAAAGAAAAGTTCACTTTTACCTAAGTATTCAATTTAAATCTATAAATTAGAAATTATTATTTGACTATCACCAGTTAGTTTGATAATTATCTTTTTATTTCTGAATCTGAACTTTACACTGCAACTTCTTCATGTCATTTATCTGGAAATAGATACAAGCTTTTCTTCTAGTGACTTGCTTGATACATAGTTAGTAAAATGCTATTGATTTTAAACTACTGGCATGGTTGTGAATTGTCATTATTTATTCCAGAATTTACCTTTTTCCTTTGTCAGATTCATCCTTTCAAATGAAGGAGTAGGGAATAGACTAATAGCGTGGGTGTTAGCTTCATTCTCATTGACTGCAAGAAAGTGAAAGCAAAGTAACATTTTAGAGAAATGGAATGACATCATAAACGCACTTGTTACCTTAACCATATTAAGCCTAACAAGGTTAATAAATTAATTTTAAATTATTTCTCCCCATTTGAACCAAATCATTTCTTCATCTTTCCTTTAAGGTTGTATGAATAATCCTTTTAAACTGAAGAAAACTTTCTGTATCCCTTGAATTAAATCTGTAGAAATTTGATTTTTACTGCTGGTATACTTATTAGACAAAGCCAGCAAACTGACCATAATATGCTTGGCTCAACAATTTCTTCACATTTTCAGTCAATTCAGAATTGCTATGAGATCTTTCGTCACAGTACGTTTGCATTTTCTTAAAGCAAAATAACAATAACATCATTATAATGTTTTACTGTCACAAAATGCGAATAATGCTACAAACAGCTCCCGAAAAGTTCTTACCATTTTACATATTCCATTTTGTCTTAGGTCATTTCCACCAAAAGAGTTTTGGTGACTAACACTAAATAACAGGTCTAATGGACAGGAGACAGTAGGTTTATATAATTAAAACTTAAAATAACATCTCCCAAGAAACCCTGAAGCTGGGAAGAAAAAAATAAATGTTGAAATGCTAAAACAAAAGAGAAAGAATTATCATGGAGAAGTAAACACAGAACACTTTTTCTAGCAACATCAAAGGTAAAATGTAAAATGATGCATGGATCTATTGGCATATTGGACCAGTTAATTTTATCCATTTCTTTTGTCAACTTTAAAAATAGAACAGCTAGTAATTTTACCAGGAAGATGTGTTTATTTGGGAATAGCAGAGGAATTGCAATTCAGGACAAGCAAGCTATAGGAAAATCTATAGATAAAGCCAGCAAACAAAGAGGAGCATTACCTTATAGAGAAAAAGGAGGAAGTTGTTTTGAATGAAAAATCCATAGGTGGAAAGTGAGTTTCTCGGTAGCTGAGTTGCTGGGATAGTCTACTTCTTGTAGGAGACACAATGTACATCTTTTCCGGTTGGAGGCTTTTTCCTGTTAAAGATTTTCTCCTTAGGGGTCTGTAATTGACAGTTCTTCCTGTAATTGACATTGAGCGGTACTGCATGAGAGTTCCCCCTTCTGGTCTCCAGACTCAATTTTAGTGAGGTTTTCCTGTATTCATTTTCACATTTTATCCCAATAAGTCCTAGGTTTACCCTAAGATTCTTTTTGAATTAGTCATGAGTTTAACATGCCCTCCATGGTTCCCAGTATGCCTCCATTTACATTATCCTATTTGTTTACCTTGTTCAAAAGTGAAATTTGGCTTTCATTCCTCACTGATCTTCACCTTCTGACAGATCAGATGGCATTCCATTCCTCTGCCAGACTGAGCTCTCTCCTTAAAAGGAAGGGGAATTTTCACATTTTTTTTCTAGATATTACCCTCCTCCACTTTCTGCCATTTATTCTATAACCTTGAAATAAATTACATGCAATATGCATGGACCCTGCCATAATTGTTCCACTCATAACATTACTTGTAACTGAACTTGAAGTGTTGCATCAAGTTTGATATTTTACCTGCAAAGCAATAAATTTATAGTAATAGCAAATATGAGTATTTTCCCCAATGTATACTTCTTCAAAACTCAGCATCAATGTGCAATGCCTGGATTCTCGGTTTAATTTCTGGAGAGTAAGGTCGGTCAGGTATTTTTAGTCATTTAGAGATATTTAAAAGAGGATGGACGATATACTTCACCAATTTTTTTCTAATTAACATAATACACACAGTAAATTATTGCAACCATATTAGCTAAAAATGGCCTCAAAAGTAAATGCTAAATTGAGCATATGCTTTTCTCTTGCATAGTAACTTTCTTGCATTTTCTACTCACCTGATAGAGATTTTTCTACTGATTTCAAGAAATTATTTGTTTTTACAACTAATAGAAATTGGTTGGCTGGTCTCACGTGCATCATTGTCAAGTATGTGATCCCACAGTAGATCATATCATCTGCTCTAGATGTCTTACTTAAGTCTTCATCCTTTTTCTTTCTTTCATGTTTTACCCCCCGAGGAAGATTTGTCCTGAGCTAACATCTGTTGCCAATCTTCCTCTTTTTGCTTGAGGAAGATCCACCCTGAGTGAGCAACCATGCCAGACTTCCTCTATGTTGTATGTGGGTTGCTGCCACAGCATGGCCACTGAGAAGTGGTGTAGGTCTGTACCCAGAAACTGAACCCCAGTCACCAAAGCAAAGTGAGTCAAACTTAACCAGCAGGCCGTGGGGCCAGCCCCCATCATCTTTTTTCTTTTTGACTCTTTGAAAGCAGTAATTCTCAACCTTATTTCTTTCATTAAGCATTTTTCTCTTTGAATGCTTTAAAAAAATTCTCTTGCAATCAAAACGGATAATACTCTGGTGGAAGAACTATAAATAAGATCAAAACAAATTAACAATTAGATAACTGCGTCCTAATGAGTATTTCCTTTTAAGAAAGGAAACATGAAGTCAAAAATATGAGATTAACCTTTATATAAAGAATGGTATTCAAAATGCTATTAAGTCATTAACTTCGGTAAATAGGCATTTAACCTTTGTCAAAATGCAACAGTGTTTTTAACCTTTGTGTTTAAAATAGTGCTTCTATTAGGTATGCTTCAATTGCTGCAGACCAAATAGGAAGCAAGCTGCCTCTTGACCTGAAATTTAAACTAATCCTGATGTGACCTTTGCAGGAAGTTAAACCAAAGTTTGTTGAACTTTATTTTATAACAGCAGTATTTTTTTTAGTTTTGCAGACCTTTGCATTATCCCACTTCCTGCTGGGTGGGGATGGTTCCAAAATGCTGCAGTGAAAAGCTGTTGCTGTTGTATTTGCAGCTTTTTTAGAGGCTGGAAGCAAAGAACATTCTCTTGAGAAAGTATGTTTTAACAGTATTTCCAGCCAAATTTTGCAAACTCAGGCGATTCAGATTAACATTTATACTTTTGCTTATGGAAAAGTACAATTCTAATGTCTTCCCATTTACTCCCTGTTAATTTACAGTCATAGAGGAGAAAAGACGTAATTTGATTTACGTATTATGGGCCTACCAATTGTGTAGAAAGCATAATTTCAAACCAGAAAGAGCTATTTTCCTCCAGCCATTTGCAACAGTCACTCTTAGTGATCCACTGATACATTTCAAGTAATTCTCCCTTCTAATTAGAGCACATAGCTCTGTCTTCTGTGTGTTCTACAACAGATGTGATATTTGCAAGCATCTCAGGGGAAGGTATGTTTTTCTGAAAGATGCTTACCTGCACAACCAAAGGTTTTCAGGAGCCTCTGAAAATCTAAATTAAAAAGCACAACTTTTCCATAAATAGGCAGAAGTGTAAGCTGAGCGAACTGGGTCCTGCTGTCCTTAACTGCCTCCTTTCCTCTGGTGAGCAGATCTTCAAATAGACATTAGGAGCTGGAGATAAAATGGTCTTCCAATGTAAAATCATGAAGGACAAATTATAGGAGAATATGTTCACATTTTAAAGGAAAATGTGTTTCCTTTTCAGAATGTATCTCTGTACAGTCTTTGGGATTATGCTGAGCCCGTTGCTATGCTTACACTTACATAATCTATGAGTTTTAGGGACAAGAGATTCCCAACCCCTCAATTTCCAGAGAGGGAAAGCAAAACCTCAGAAGAGAAGTCACAGTGCAGCACTAGGGCACATGCCCCAAGTAGCGCCAGCTCTGAAAGTTTTCAAATAGATGAAGTTATTTTTGAGCATTTAGTGATCTGCACCTTCTAGGTGTCTGCTTCTCTCAATTTCTGGCTTTTAGAGGTCTATTAACATCCATCTGCACCTTCCCTTGCACTGTCAGCTGCTTAAACACTATAAATTCCATAAAGGTTGGCCTTTGGTCCTGCCTTGTTCAGGCCCGTGTCTCCAACTCCTAGAGCAGTCTGGATGAGCATAGTGGTAAAAGTTTATTGAAGAAATAAAGCAATAAATTCAGCAATTAGTGACCTATTGACTCATAATGTTAACATTTCAAAATACGTTTGCATTATAATAGGTCAAGGAATCCTCAAAGCTAAAGAAATAAAGCATTTTTAAGGAGGTTTGAGGAATTAACCAATGTATTTAAAGATAGACTTGGTGTGTAGAAGAGATTCGCGCAGAGAAAATTGCAAGGAAGGCATTTTTAATGCTTGGATTTAGAAAAACAAAGTAAATGACCTACTTTGTCTCGGAGTAAAACCTACTTTGCAGAGACCCATTTCCTCCTAAGTAATTGGTGTAGGAGACGAAAAAGTTTTCCTTGACCCCTCAGTGTTCCTAGTTGGGTCTAAAATTAAACTGACAAAGACAGAATAACAGGAGAAAGGCAAATACATTTATTTAATATAAGTTTTTTTTGGTACCACAGGAGGTTTCTTAAGGAAATTAAGACCTGAAGAAAGGGTTAAACCTGAGTATTTTTATGCCAGGCTTGATGGAGAGGGTATGGTTGTGTAGAAATATAAGAGGTCAAAGAGTATAAGTGTAGTAAACTAGAGGAAACTTAGCAAGGTCTGTTTGTTCAGATTCTTGGCATCCCGTTGTCTTCAGAGATAAGGATGCTCCTTTCTTTTGAATATCAGAAAGGCAATTCCCACATGAAATTTTATGAGCTATTTTAGGGGAGAAGTGTGGGGGAAAGTCAGAGTGACTTTCCTGCTTCTGCCAGTCTTTCAAACTCCTTCAGCTTAAAATATTCAATATTCAAAGTTGCCATATTTTGGGGTAGTGTGTCCTGAACCCCATCACTGGCAAATGGTGGCTTACGAAACGCAAACACCCAATTTTTGCACATTTATTTTGAGGATCATCTATAGTGTATTTTCCAAAAGACATTTATTTTTCAGAAGTTTCTTTGGAAAGCTGTTTGAAGACTACATTTTTTTCTAAATTTCTAGTATCTGGAATGGGCTTTGTCTTAGTCAGCTTGTGGGGCCATAACAAAATACCACAGATGGGTGGCTTAAACATGGAAATTTATTTTCTCCAAGTTCTGGAGGCTGGAAGTCCAAGATTAAGGTGCCAGCATGGTCAGGTCCTGGTGAGAGCTCTCTTCCTGGCTCGTAGACTGCCACCTCCTAGCTGAGCCCTCACAGGGCAGAGAGAGAGTTCTGGTGTCTCTTCCTCTTATTATAAGGACATTAATTCCATCTTGAGGGCTCCACCTTCATGACCTCATCTAAACCTAATTATCTCCCAAAGACTTCATCTCAAATATCATTATGCTTGTGATTAAGGCTTCAACATATACATTTTGAAGGGACACAATTCAGTCGATAGCAGCCCTCAAATGCAAGATTTTATAAGGATCCACTTTGTATGCAGGCCAAAAAGAAGTTCATATATAGTTCTTACCTGGAGTATCAACAGAAAAAGTAAAAAAATATAGACCATGCCATCCATATTATTTAGCTCTTTTTCCTGCTTTAGCTATACTCCCTTGACTCATACCAAAATTTTACCTTTCTTTGCAAGAAATCCCTGTCTCCATATTTGAACTCTATGTTTAGGAATACTACCTATTTTTTTGTGAAGCTGGCAAACAAGGCCAGAAAAATTGGGTAAATGCAGTGTACCTAGCAGCTCTGTCGAGATAGAGTTAACTCATCAGGTCCAAGGTGGAGGCTATAGGCATCCTGTCCTCTGTTAAATCTCCCTCAGAGAGTTTTCCCTCGTCTTTATTACTTATGACCCAAGGATTATATCTGTCCCCACAAATACAGTAATGATAATACATATCTATTTATATAGTTCATTCTATGAACATACTCTGTTCATTTAGACTTTTTACAAAAATGATCTCATTACGCTTCCTAAAAGTTCTACAAAGTAAATACGACATTAATTTTTCATGTAAGAAACCTGACACTCAGAGGAATTTCCCCAACCAGAAAAGCTGGTAAGTACTTGAGTAGTTATTAGGACACAAGTCTAAGTTTCACCCATGTCATTATCACTCTTGCTGCTTCTCCCATAACTGGGGAATTTGTTCAATTCTGTGAGGAAAAAATAGCAATGAAAGTTGGAGTTACAGACTTAGTTTTTAATTCTAATTCATGCACTTAACATCTTTTAACAAATTTTGAAAGCAATAAAATGTGTTGACATTACTTTAAAAAATGATATTTAATAATAATTAGCACAGGCTAAATAAGAATGAATCAGGAAAAGTTAAAAGTATTTATATTTACTTCGGATTTGACCAAGATGACCCTAATGTTTCCCCTAGCTTGACCTCTTCCTCATTCTGGGCTGTGATCTCCCCTTAGTCAGAGCATTTACTTTCGAGAGTCTGCCATTGTAAATTCTTTCTCTGATGTTTTTGTGACATATGTAAATCTTTTCAAAGGCTCTGCCAGTTGTACAGTCCAAGAATGTCTTTATCAGGGAACTGAGAGCCATCCCTTTGAAATATGTTTATGGAGAAAGATAGGACCACTATCTCCCAGTCTCTGTGGGAGGGTAGGAGTCTAACTTCAATGGGTGCCAATTAGCAAACACAGATGGCCTGATCATAGAGAAAAACGTTTGCAAACTCAGCAATAACTCAATATGCTTCACACATTCCAGTGATCAACTTCCTTCCTAATGTTTCAGTACTTTTCCACTAGCTCACCCCAGTAATGAAAAAGCTTCCCACCCTTTGTTTCGACAGAGCTAAGTTCAGACTGAATCCTGGTTTTACTCTCCTATTGAAATAGCCTTGAATAAAGTCCTTCTTGCCTGTTTAGCTTTGTCTGGTGCAGTATTTGCTTTGAAAGATTATTTGTGTAATTAAAGGATACAATTTTCATTAAGATAAATGCTTTTGAATTTGGAGTTGATTGATATGAATTAGATGAAGTGTCTAAACTACCTTAAATGAAGCTGATTGATTTTAGTAAAAAATTTCTAGAATGTTTATCCATTTCCTAACGATTGAAGTTTCTTGTTTCTTTACTGTTGCCCTAAGAACTGTTCATCACCTAGAAATAAGGCCCTTCCAAGCATGTTTGTAGATGATTTCACCATATAGGAATCATGGTTTCTTGGACTTAAGGGCATTTAACCTGACATAAACCAAACAGATTCTCTCTTCCAAAGAATTTTAAGAATATAGTAGAAGATTAATCTCAGCTGGAACTAGAGTAAGGTCTATAAACTATAGAACAAAGTTTGTAAATTATCAGCTAAAGACCATATGCCATGGACCAAATAGAAAAAGATTGAAACAAGTCATGGGGAGTTGGCACAAAGTTCCTTTGCTGCAGAGGACCCTTCAGTGGTGGTTTAAGTCAGAGGCATACATTTTTAAGCACCCCTCTAATATCCCCCATCTAGAGGCAAGAGTTAGAGGCCAAAATTAGTCATTGAAAGACCTGATATTACCCCAAGTGGCTCAGTCATGCTGGCTGGATTGGATATGAAACAATTTGCTCATAGAGGTATACCTTCTTTGTCCCGACTCAGTTTTTGGAGTAAGAAGGCAAAGTCCTGTAAGGAAGATAATTTCACATTTGTAATCAGAACTGATGTGGCAAGGCAGAGGAAAATATGTGCTGGGCAACCAAGAAAAAATGTTCTATAGTTGTAGGGCCTCGGTACAACCAGTGTTCTCTATGAATTACATGAGAACACTCAAAGCTGAGATATAAACAGAAATCTAAGGTTAAGACAATCCTTATGATAACATTGGGCTTGGTAAAATAGTTTGAACAAAATCAGAGAGAAAATATATTAAAGCAAAGTTTCCCAACTGCTAACTACTGGATCAAGTCTTCAGGTCCTTTCTTCACTCTCCTCAGGGAGAAAACCACCTGCTCATAAAAATAAAGCATGTACACCTTGTCCTCTCATTCAGGTGCCAAGGAGAAGATTAAAAGTGTCCAGGTAAGCAGAGAAGAGATGCTTTTTGAGGCAAACAGTAGCCCAGGTGGAATTAACCTCATCCAAAGATAAGTTGGCAACAAAACAAGCAAACAAAAAAGCAAAAGCAAAGAAGAATCCAATATAGATATCAAAGTCATGCAAGCCCACATGTGAAAAAGAATAGATGTAGAGAACATATTTTTTAAAATGCAAGACTTCTCTGTTTTTTTCTATTAATTAGAATTTCTACATCATCCTTCCAATCAAACCAGTTAAAACATTCTTCTTTCACATTTTGGACTTGACTACTTGGAGGCATATTAATTACTTTTACATTGTTGTTATCAAAAATTACTAATGAATGGGGTCGGACCGGTGCCTCAGTGGTTAAGTGCTTTGGAGGTCCAGGATTCGCTGGTTCGGATCCCAGGTGTGGACATGGCACTGCTTGGCACACCATGCTGTGGTAGGCATCCCACATATAAAGTAGAGGAAGATGGGCATGGATGTTAGCTCAGGGCCAGTCTTCCTCAGCAAAAAGAGGAGGATTGGCAGCAGATATTAGCTCAGGGCTAATCTTCCTCAAAAAAAAAAGTAAATGTTTTGAATTGCTGATACATATTGCCAAATTGCCTTTCAAAAATTATCTACTACTAGTATAGCAAAGTAGCTCTTTGATTGCTCTTTCATTGAACTCCTTCCAGAACTTACCATTTAAAAAATTATTGAATATTTATTAAGCACCGAGTTTATTTCAGACACCATGATAGGTTCTGGATTAAGATACAGAGATGATCAAGAACAAGATAGAGTAGCATATTCTAAAATAATAGGTTTGGGTACCATATCCAGCCGTGAATAAACATGAGATTTACAGCACAGAGAAAAAGTATTAAAATAAAATGAATAGTGCTGTTTAGGATAAAAGAAAAAGAAAATGTCTCTCTGTACAGGTTTTTGCTAAGCAATTCCAGAAGATCGTGTCCACATCCTACTCTGTGTGGGGTAATGACTAACAAACTTCCATTGCTGGTTCCCTTTAGGAGACAGTGCCATTTTCACAGGGAAATTGACCCAAAGCAATTCAATTCAAGGGTGAACAAACAAGGAATCTCAATGGAAATTGCACTTTTCTTGATCTCACAGAAGGAAAAGGCTGTCATTTACTTCAGTGTTAAGGATTTTTTTCTTTTGAGGGGCTGTTAAGATCAAAGGCATCATTCAAGAGTTTCTTCTCTTGTCAAAAAAGAGCCCTTCTATATATAAAATTTGGAATTAATTCCTTCAAATAATATTTCTTTAACTATGACGAGCTAGCAATAATTATAAATGAATTTTGAAGAAGTAAAAATAAAAAATTATTTTTAAATCTATTAAAGTGAACCCAATTACTTAGTATGTTCACACCAGAATAGGTTCTTATACAATATCTGGGTATGGATTCTCCTTCCCTGCTGTGGATTTTACTCAATTTATGCCTCTCAGCATAAGGCATGGGTACGAACAGGCCTAAAATTAATGAGGAGTGTTAGAAATCTAGACTGAAAGGTTTCCATTGCTTCTTTTAGAAATTTAATAGGAATTAAAATTAAACAAAATAAATAGATTATTAGTGAATATGCTATAAAACAGATAAGTATAACAGAAAACATAGAAAGAAATTGATATGATATATGCAGAAACTGGGTGATTATGGGGGAAAAGTAGTTAATTTAGTTATTTTGGTTTTAATGTCTTAATTGAGATATCATTACATAGAATAAAATTCATAAATTTAAAGTATATAGTTTAAGTTTTGACATGTATACCTCTAAAATCATTACCACAGCCAAGTAAATGAATGTATCTATCGCCCACAAAACTTCTTTCTCCCTCTTCATAATCTCTCCCTCTTCCCCCTTCCTGCTCCCCTCCACCTGCCCCAATGCAAGTACTGATCTACTTTCTAACATTATGTATTAGTTTCCATTTCTGAGGACATTTATATAAATGGAGTCATACGGTATGCTCTTTACCTTGTGTGGCTTTTTTCACTCAGTCTAATTATTTTAAGATTTATCCATATAGCTGAATATATCAGAAGCTTATTCTTTTTAATTGCTAAGTAATATTTCATTGTATGGACATGTAATAATTTCGTTCTTTAAAAAGCTGTTAAAAGATATCTGGGTTATTCCAGTTTGGGCTGTTACATATATACCAGCTATTAACAATTGTGTACACGTCTTTATATGGATGGAGGCTATTATTTTTCTTTGGTAAATAACCAGTTGTGGAATGGCTGGATCATATGGTAGGTACATGTTTATATACTCTTTCACAGAAACTGTTGAACTGTTTTGCACTAATCATTCCGACCTGCAGGTCAATTTCCCTACATCTTGACTAACTCTGTGTGATCAGTCATTTTAATTTTAGTCACTTTAATAGATTTGTGTAATGTTATCTCATTGTTGTTTAATACGCTTTTATCTAAAGAATAGTGATTTGGGGGTATTTTTCATGTGAATATATGCCATTAGCGTATCTTCTTTAGTAGTGTGTCTGTTCAAATCTTTTGTCTATTTTTATGTTTTTTCTTCATTATTAAGTTTTGAGAGCTCTTTATATATTCCAGATTCAATCCTTTCTGAGACATATGGTTTGCAAATGTTTTTTCCTAGTCAGTGGCTGGTCTTTTCATTCTCTTAACAGTGTCTTTTGGAGAGAATTCACTGTTTCATTTTTATAAAGTCTTTTTTATCAATTTGTTCTTTTAATGATTGTATTTTTAGTGTTTTATCAGGGAATTCTTTGCCTAATTCAATGTCACAAATTATTTTCCCATGTTTTCTTACAGTTGTTTAAAATTTTAAGGTTTGTATTTATGTCTGTGATCCTTTTGAGGGTTAATATTTGAATATAGTTCAAGATGTAAATAAAAAAAAAATTGTATTCTTATTGTTTTGTTCTGTTTTGGTTTGGCATATGGATTCCCAATAGTTCTAGCACAATTTGCTTAAAAGACTACCCATTCTCCACCAAACTTCCCACCTTTCTTGAAAATCAATTTTCTATATATATGTGTACCTATTTTTGAAGTCTATTCTGCTCCACTGATGTATTTGCTTATCTTTACATCAATGTCATACTCTATTACTCACTAAAGAATTAGTCAATTCTTGAATTCAGGTAGTGTAAGAACTTAGATTTATCTTTTAAAAAATTTTGTTATTTTAGGTTATTTCCCTATTCATGTGTTTTAGAATCAGCTTGTCAGTCTCTGCAATATTGTTCAAGGCTTACAAAGAGATCAGCTTTCTCGTCATAAAAAGACAAAGACGAAACGTAAATGAGTATTACTAAGTGAAAGAAGCCAATCTGAAAAGGCTACATATTGTATGACATTCTGGAAAAGGCAAAAACTATGGAGATGCAATACCACTGTAGTAGCCATGGCATTAAGCAGGAGGGAGGGATGAATGGTGAAGCCCAGAAAATTTTTAGGGCTGTGAAACTATTCTGTTTGATGTTATAGTGGCAGATACATGTCATTATAAATTTGTCCAAACTCATAAAGTATACAAAAGCAAACATGAACCCTCATGTAGTTATGGATTGGGTTGATGATGATGTGTCAATGAAGGTTCATCAACTGTAATACACGTACCACTCTAGTGGGGTATGTTGATAATGAGGTAGGCTGTGCAAGTGTGTTCATCACACCCACTTCCTCATTTATCTTTTAAAGACATTTCATGAAGTAGGTGCTATTTTTACCAACATATGTTTCTGGCACATAATACCTACTCAATAAATATACATTAAATTGAATCAGAAATATGACTCTGTGTGTGTGTGCTTGGTTCTTTGTATATCTTCAATTTCTGTTTTATTTAGAAAATGAGTGGATAATCGAAATTATGATGTAGGCTTACATAGCCTGTATTCTATGTGTAATTGTTCTAGAAAGTGAGTTCCTGTACTCAAAGATGAGGAGTTTCTTAATCAAGAGCTCTGGAGATAGTAAAAACAGAGGAATGAAAACAGAAGAGCAAGCTAAATTGAGATGAAACCAGGAAACCAGACTCAAAGAAGCCACAGTGTAAATTTATATCAAATCATCACATTATGCACTTTAAATATATACAATTATATTTGTCAATTATTCCTCAATAAACCTGGAAAAAATAATTTTTGGTTTTAGAATATATAATTACTTTTTCAAAAAATAATGCTACTTATGTGAAAATATAATCAGTTTATGATTGTCATTTTTCAAGAATCAATAATTATTTTAAACTTTAAAACAAACAAACCAAAAAAGAAGCCACATGGCTCAGAGACCAGGATATGAAATCAAAGTTCACTGAAATATTCACTGAAATAAGAAGAGAATAACATAATGATGTGATAAAGAGTGAACAGGAAGATAATTGAAGGCATTTTGCTCATGATTTGCATGATGATAGTAATAATCCCAGCAAACACTTATGCAGTGCTTACTATGTTCCAGGAATTATTTTAAGGCTCATTTAATTCTCTCAACAGTTTTGTGTACAAGTACTATGATTATCTCCATGGACGAGGATAGGATGACACAGAGGAAGTATGGATGACCGCTGATTAATAATTACGCTGGAATCTCCTACAGAGTGAAAGATTGTCTACAAACAAACAAAGGTATTTGAGTTACTGATACCATTCAATAACTTCAGTGTTATGCAGTGTCTTTATGTAGGAAAATAGATAATTCTCTAATTAAATAAGACCAATTTTAGTACTTTATAACTATAAATTTTACTCAAAAAATTAACATAACACTATAATGACCTGGTACAACTCCCATTGCAAAATTGCAAGAACCAATAAATGCAGAAAAATTACTCTTACTCACATACACTGGTTTACTTCTTTCCAGAAAGTTTAACTTTATATAAACATTTTACGACTTTACGAATGTGAATTTTCAATCAAATATTTGAGAGAAATATTAGATTCTCCATTTGCTACTTTATAGGGAAATTATTGACTGACTTGCACAGAGAAAGAACAAAAACTCTATTTTAAAGCTAACCACAATGTCTGTCTCTTCAAAAAACTTTTACTACTCTATTGAGGCACAGAGTAACTTCTTTGGTGGCAGAGAAAGTTTCAAGGGAGAATCACAAAGGTTTTCTAAAGCAAACTGTTGTATATTGTTTCTTTTCTGGATTCACATGGATTCTGTGAGCAATCACATTGCTTCATTAAGTCTAACGTATGCTAGCAGAGCACACTGCAATTTGTGTGTGTGTATGTGTGTGTAAGACGAATGCTGATCCCATCACTAAAAATTAGCTAGTAAGTGAAATTATTGCTCAACAAACTGACTTGCTTTAGCTTTACATTGGAAGGAAATAAGCTGCATATTCTCAATTCACAGCTCTCTTTGGCTAAAAAGTCCAGATTTCACAATCAATGAATTATTTTTGTTTATGCTGCTCTTTCTTCAGTTATGGAAGGTCTGGTCTTCACAGCACATAAAGAAGATATGTTAAAGCTAAACGACTGATGTACTAACTTAGCAGTTTATAAGGGAAAGAAACACTGTATATTAGGCTTTGAAAAGCTGTGGCCATCTGGAATATCAGCATGAAATTTGGTCTTCATATTTGCATCAGTGCAAAGGTTAGCCATATTTTCTGTTTTTCTACTTCCTCTCACAGGAAATTAGACATACGCATTTTCCATAATCTTTTCACCTCTCATGGTATGCATAGAGTGTAACAACATATGGGTGAAAATGTGATAGTCAAAGCAATTATTTGTGGTTTCTGTCTTCATGGACAGTCCAAGGGGGAGTGAGAGATATTAAAGATCGAGTCGTATCCACAGCGTACATTTCTTTAGCTTTCTGATTATTTCTGGGAGGTTTTCTGGCTGGTATATTGCTATGTGCCAAACACTTTGATTTTCAATTCCTTAGAGCAATGCTTCTCAAAACATCTGTGGTAAAGGACCATTAATAAAAAATTCCAATCTCTCAGAAACTGATACATTTATGAATTACAATAAAAATAAATTACCATACCTGAGTGGAAAAACACTACAAAGACATACAAAATACAAGCTCCATCTTGTCAGCATTAGATTCAACAGACATGAAATTACTTTGTCAAGTTGCTCTAAATATTTGCAAATGCTTACTCTCCCTGTAGGTATTTACATCAATCGGTTTGGTGTGTACTGGCATCTCACTATGCTTTTCATTTGTATTTTCCTGACACCACATTGTTAAGCATCTTTACGTGTTCCTATTGGACATTTGTGAATCTCTAATTGTGACATTCTATTCAAGTTGCTTACGTATTTTAAAAAAATTTGGTTGTTTTATTATTGAACTATAAGAGTTGTTTATATATTCTGGATACCACTATTACATCAGAAACTTATGTTGTAAATAATTTTTCCCTGTCCACGGCTTGTCTTTTTACTTTCCTAATGGCGTCTTTAACAGAGCAGAATTTTTCTTCTTTTGAGGAAGGTCAGCCCTGAGGTAACATATGCTGCCAATCCTCCTTTTTTTGCTGAGGAAGACTGGCCCTGAGCTAACATCCAAGCCCATCTTCCTCTACTTTATACGTGGGACACCTGCCACAGCATGACTTGACAAGTGGTGCACAGGTCCACACCCAGGATCCAAACCGGGGAACCCTGGGCCACCCAATGGAACGTGAGAACTTAACCACTGTGCCACTGGGCTGCCCCGAGAAGAAGTTTTTTAGTCAAACTGAAGTCCAATTTATCAAGGCTTTATTTTAGGTTTCTATTTTTTGTGTCCTATGAAATTCTTGCTAAACTCAAGTCCAAAAATATTTTCTCTTATGTTTTCATTTAGTAATTTTATAGAAGCAATAATCGTTTCTCCGTTTTACTATGTCAGCATTTTTGGCAAAACTCAACTGCTATAAATGTATAGGTCTATTTCTAAGTCTTTGTTCTATTCTGCTTATCTATATGTCTCTTCTTAAGCCAAGACTAGATGCTCTTGATTACTGTCGTTTTAAACTAAGTCTCTAAATCAGGCAGTGAAAGCATTCCAAATTTGTTTTTCTTTTTCAGAATTGTTTTGACTATTCTATATTGTTTCCATTGCTGTACAAATTTCAGACTCATTTGTCAAATTCTACAAAATACAGTTGGCTTGGATTTTGGCTGTTCTTTTACTGAATTTATAGATCATTTGGGAGAGAATAGACAACTTAATATTGAGTCTTTCAATCTATTCACACAATACGTTTCTCCATTTACTAGTAGATCTTTAATTTCTCCCAATAAAGATATATGGTTTCAGGGTAGAGTTCTTACATATACTTTGCTAAATTAATGCCTAAGTATTTTCTAACTTAACATTTTATTTTTAATTTCAGTTTAACTGTTCATTGCTAGTATTTAGTAACACACTTGATGGTTATATATATAGATGATGCATATATATAGATGACGTATTCCTTGACCTAGCTAAATTCAAGTTTGCTAGTACTAGTAATTTTTCAATAGACTCTTGTAAGTGATCTATGCACTTAATTTCAGTGGATACTGTGTACTGCTGCCATATAATGCTTCAGTGAAAAAATTTCTCACTAGATGCTGGGAATGCTCTTGGTTGTCAGTGTACAGCTATCAGCTTCTTCAGAGATTGCCTTAGCTGAAGGCAGCCAATTTGCCTAAAAGTATACCCCTTTCGGGAACAGTATAAAAGTCTGCCCACCTTGTCCCAACTCTAAAGTGGCATTCCAATTCCACAGATCCCATGGGGTTGTTTGAGGCTTTGTTAATTTTGTATCTTAACACAAGCATGCCTTCTCTCTCTTCTCATTACTGCTTCCACACCCTCCTCTCCACAGATATTGATTGTAGACATGTTTCTAAATAAAATTCCTACATGCTAACTTCCATCTCCAAGTCTGCTTCTTAGGAAATCCAACCTGCAACAATGATCTTCTTTTCTATGAACTAAGGGTTTTCCCCTTCTTTTCTACCCTGTATGCTCTATATTTCTAGGGCACATAACGCTGACTTGAAATTGTGAGAGCGACTATATTTGGCTTGTTCAAGTCTTATGGGGAAAGTGTTAAGTTATTCAATAACGTATAGGTTTTTAACAGATTCCTTTTATCAAGTTAATCGAGTCTATATTGTTTATTTGTCAAGAAAATTTATTGTAAATGAGTTATTCAAAATATATTGTTTAATTTCTAAATATTTGGAATTTTCTGGGTATCTTTTTCTAATTTACTGAGCGCTGGACTTGGTGACTGTTTTGCTGTTGAATGACCAGAATGTCTTTTCTTCCTTTAAAGTGTGTTGCGTTTTGCTTTGACAGCCAGTTAAGTTACTTGTGGGTCAGCCTCAGCGTTTTAAAGCTGTGTTTTTGAGATATGTTTTAGTGTGGCCATAGTTTTCCTCTTGGGATAGTTTAACCTTACAATGAGATTATAACTTTTCTACAGGCTCTACTGAATTCCCTTGGTATTCAATATGTTTTTTTCTAGTCTGCTTAGTTGGAACTCAAATGCCTACCCCATCCTATGTGAGTTTTGGGCATTGCTCAGCTTGTAACTCCTTTTAATTTTTCATTGACTGGCCTTGTGGAGATTCTCCCTCTCAATTCACAGCTTAGTATTCAACAAAAACCTCAAGGCTATTTCATTCAGATTTCTAGATTTCATTTTCTGCGTTGCTTCATTTTCTCAGTACTGTGATCTTCAAATTCTAGCCACCTCAGCTTCCCTCAACTTTAATTTCTGCTTCCCCAACTCAATGAAATCACAGTGTTATTTATTCCCCTTTTATATGTTTGGGTTTCCCCTCCCTGTGCTACAGACTAGAAATACTTCCAGCCAAAAGGCAGTGATGTTGTGGAACTTCCCTTATTCTCAAGAATCGGAGTTGTGTTATGCCTGTTGTCCAGTCTGAAAGCGTTTGTTTAGATGTGCTGTTCAGTTTCCTTGTTAATAAAGGGAATATAAGTCTGGTGTCCATCATTCCATCATGACAAAAGAGAAAGTCTCTTTACATATTTTTAAAAATATATTTCTATGGGAGCTAAACACAGACACACATCACTCACACATACATGCACACAAAATGCCTGAAAACTTTCTGGAACTCAAAAAAGAATCAAGAAAGAGAAAAATATGAACATATGGCATTGCTAGAAATTTCTTATTGAGGAAGAGTTCTCAAGACACTCAGACTTGAAAAGATAACTTGAGGTTTGGAAAAAACACAAAATTGTATCTGAGATGAGGGAAATAATTTAATTTCTGGGAAGTGGTCTCAGATATAACTGTCAATGTGTGATAAATTTTCTGTATGCTTCTAACAGCATGATGAAAGGTCACGTATATGATTCTATATTTGATAGGAATTTAGGAATGAAGGGATTTTTGTAGATATCCAAAATCAATTCTTGTCAATTCTTAATTCTATCAGTTCTTTCCTCAAAATCTGAATGTTAAGTTTTATAATAGGTATTCTTATTGAGATTTAAGTTACATATAAATTTGATTCTCTAGAGGGAAGTAGGAAGCAAAGAAGATGAGAAGAAAGCTTTCATTTATATTATTGTTGTTGTTATTACTCTTGCCTAAAAGTCTTACCGTTGCCCTTTTTCACTTTTTCTCACCCTTCTCATAATCATCATAGAGTCCTCACACTCATTTTATTTTTAACGCCTTTGACAAACTCTAATTCTAGGAAGAGAGAGAGATACAAGAGTTATGACCCTTAGTTCTAGAGTCTAAAATATAGTCTACTTGAAAGAACACATAAAATACCTTATATGTTAGGTTTTTTTTAAAGCTGGCTTTGTTTGGTTTCCAGCTGAGTTCTTCAAGTGGATCAGAGAGCAGACAAATTAATTGGTGGTTCTCTGAAGCAAATAACAGTGCCTATGGTTAGTTGCCCTTCCCAGCTCATTGTGGCATTGAGTCTTATGATGCTATTATGTGAGTGTTCTCTGGTGTTGGCTGTCCTGGGTCATAACCTGATTTTGATAGCATCAATCAGTGATTCTTCAAAAGTCAAGTTTCAGACCTTGTGTATTTTCTGACATTGATGTATTACTGAAGAAAAGCTTCAGAGAACAGTCATGAAAGAACTTTTATTTTTAATAGTATATTTAGAGGTTTGATCTTAGAAATATGGTTAAAATAATAATTGCCAAGCTGAGGAGATGGATATTAGAATAAATTTTGCATGTTTTGCATTAAAATAAACAGAAAAGCCAGATGAATTTTATTTAACAGGCTGCTCAAGTCTGAAGGTAAGACTGGGATAATATGAACATCCACAGAACAGTATTTTTATGGTTTCTCCATAACCAAATCTTCAAAAATCCTGGCCATTTCTCAGACATCTGCTGGAAAAGCTCTTAAAGTCTTCTGAGATCCTTGAGAATACGGCAGCAGGAGGAAGGGACAGTTTTGTCACGTGTTCTAGAAGCTGCCTTTCAGAAAACTACTCCATTCCTCATGAGAATTGGCCATTGGCACAAATTCCAAGTCTTCCTTAGATAAAAATACCATAGACTCAAAAAATATATAAAAATTAAAATTAGGAGATTTTGGAGTTTGAGTAGAATTACACCATGATTAAGAATATATATGCTATTTTATGTCTTTATATTTAACTGATGATGCACTCTGAATAAAACCCATTGGAGAATAAGCACACTAAATTTACCCTCTAAAATTGTGAAGTTATTGCTTGATGTGATATTCAGAGAATTTTATGTTCACCTTCTTTTCAGCTCTAAAAGAGTTAGAGACTCTAAATTTGGTTGTCCTCAATCCTTTCATTCTTCAGAATTCTCCTGCTTCACTTGGCTGCTGATTTTCACTGTGGTAGGCCTGCTGTGACCAAAATGTTCTGTTCATCATTCCCCTTATCCACTTCAGTTTTGTCCCTAATATGCTGTCACTTGGTAATGCTCTATTTATTTAATTCCTGCTCTTTGTCCCAGACCAAAATAAATGCAACTTTTAAAAATAATTTTATGCAGGTGCTGGCCCCGGGACCAAGTGGTTAAGTTCACGTGCTCCACTGCAGGCGGCCCAGTGTTTCATTGGTTCGAATCCTGGGTGTGGACATAGCACTGCTCATCAAGCTACGCTGAGGCAGCGTCCCACATGCCACAACTAGAAGGACCCACAACGAAGAATATACAACTATGTACTGGGGGTCTTTGGAGACAAAAAGGAAAAAAATAAAATCTTTAAAAAATAATAATAATTTTATGCAATCCACCCCAGTTTTAGATGAGATTGGGCACGTTCAGGGTGGTATGACCATAGACTGATCCACCTACATTTTAAATTATTTGGCTAAGTTCTGATAACTTCTGGCATTTCTAAATAGAAAAATGTTTGTGTTAAGAAGGGGTCCTTACCACCTGTTGTTTCAAATCACATGGATCAACCACTAGACATTTAAATATTTCTTTGCCCTCTCCCCACAACTCTATTGTGCTCTTTAGAAAAGGAAAGAAAAAGCCCCTTAACTCTTTCATCCATATTGTGTATTTTGAAAAATCATTTTGATATGATCTCTAAATTATGTTAGGCTTTTTCATTCCATTGCTAAACCCTAAGGAAGTTTTTCTTTAATTAATTATTGAGTTATAAGGAAATGGGGGTTTTGTTATAGTTGTGTCTAAATGAAGTGATATGTAATAGACCAAGAATTAAGGATACCTAATCTCTGCCCTCTAACATCTAACTTTATTTCCTGATCTACTTGAAGAAAACAGTGCAAAGATAAGAGGTATTAAACGATAAGAGTAAAAATGAGAAGTCAAGGGAGAAGTGGGAGGGTTGGTCCCAATGTTTTGATATAATTGGTCTAGCCACTTACTCCAGATGTTTTTGAGGTAAGTGTCACAGCAAAAATTGCACCAGACAAAGTTAAACAGGGAAGGAAGATTTTATCCCAGGCTATTGCAATAGGGGAGAGAGACCAGAACATAGTCTGAGCTTAGCTCTGCTGAAACAAAGAGTGAGAGAATCTTTAAGAGCTGGAGTTGGGGGAAATGTAGACCATCTGCACTTCCTAATTGGCCTTACCCAAAGAGAAAATAAATGTTGTCCTATCTTTGTGACAGGACATAATTTTCAACTTGGAGCAAAACCTCACTGAAGTTAGGCTTCTTACCTCTCACAGAGATTGGGAGATAGGGGCATTATCTTCCTTGATGATTCCATTTCAAAGGGATGGCTCCCAAAGTTCCTAAAACTGGCAAGAGACTTTTTTAAACATTTACATCTCAAAGGGGCAGAGGAAGAATTTACAAGGAAGTAATGCTCTAGATTTTCTAAAGCAAATGCTCTAAGAAAATGAGCAGAGGGACCTCTGTGGTTAGGTTATCTGTGTCCTGTAAGGACTGGGGTGAGAGGGAGGTCAGAGACCTATACATAAGAATAAACCTATCTAATAACGTTTACTCAAGCCAAGGGAAATATTAAAGCCATCTTGGTCAAAAGGAATAGCTACTTCAGAGCTGCCCCTGAAACTGTCATCTAAGCCATATCAAAGTGGAAAGAACGTCCAAAAAGTGATACTTAGATACGATATTAGCCTTAAATTCAAAATTAGAAATGTAGAGAGACAGACCAAATAGCATATATAGTTTTTCTTGCCTGGTTGTACACAGAGGAAAGAGTAATTTCTAAACTTGTCCCTTAGAGTTTTGATCTAAACTGAAGAACAATAAATACTGTCCTAGAGAAAAATAATTTTTCTTCTTCTTCCATTCTTTTGCACTTCTGTTGGATTTAATATCTATCTCATATACAAACAAATTTTTATTTAGCTTAATTAAAATATATTAAATTCTGAAATATGCTCTGTGCTATTCTGGGTACTTGGAAATCAGAGACTAGTAAAAGTTAATCTTTGCCTTTGAGTACTTTAAGGTCAGTGGTAGAATTCTATTGGTAAACAGGTAATTATAGTGTCACACGTAGATATTATAATAGATATAAGTGTATGCTGTGAAGGGGTTCAGAATGAGGATCTCCAAAATGTGCCACTTTAACATGTGAACTATTTTGAGCTGAAGGCAATCAAGACCCAGTAGATTCAAGAAAAACTTTCACCTCTCCCTTAACTACCTAAAATGATTTAAATAAAGGGCCTGTTTCAGAAAGATGTCTATTACCAGAGATAATTTTATCTGAATGACCTGTCTGTATGGCAGGGTAAATACCTAATTACCAAATGTCTACCCTTCTTATTGTCACTCCTACCCTTTGAAGCCCCAGGCCCCATCCCCTTTCTTAGCACAGCATAGCATATAAGCCTCAACTGCTTGACTTGTCTTTGGGTCCCATATTCTTATGGTGTCCCCTGACATATGCATTAAATTCCCTTTTCTCTTGTTAATCTGTCTTATGTCAATTTGATTATTTGACAAACCAAAGAATCTAGTAGGGTAGAAGAAAAATTTTTTGTCCCCTACAGTTGGCATAGTCAGCTAGATACCTCACTGGCTGGGCACTGATCACTCTGGGGCTGCTACAGCTGAGAGATCCTAAGGCCTCTGATAAGTGCTGGAACGAGGTAACAATTCTTAGTACATCAGTTTCCCAGGTCTCTACCTGAAGCGTCCAGTGGAAGCAAGAATGGTAAGAGTGTTTTTTCCTCTTTTAAATTTACATTAGCAGGAGAAAATATTTGTGGAATTTGTTTCTTGGGTATAGTGACTCTGGTAAAGATTTGTTTTTCTATGGTTAAGCCATAAAAAATTGATTGATTTTAATTACTATTGAGATTAATATAAGATGCTAGCTGTTAAAGTTGTCAGTGACCAGACACTGGATCCTTTGAATTGGCTATATTTGAAAGAAAAAAAATTAGAGAGCTCACATCCTAAACAATTGTCTTCAGAGGAATATAATGGCCAGCCTTGTGGACTCCTTAGTAAGATGGAAGAATAGAATTAGACTTGGAAAAAAAATCAAAATCCACTCAGACCCTTTCCTATTTGCCTTCAGACATTTGCAGATACTGTAAAAAACCAGGATATTGCAAGTATAATTGTCCTGAACTTAAGAAAAAGAAGGAGAAAAAAAGGGAACTATTTAGAAATTAAGCAAATGAAAAAAAATCTTAAATATCTAAGAACTATGATCCTGGAACCTATAAATACCTACAAAAATGGCAAAATCTTACGGTTTTGCATCCAGTGAACTTGGCTTGGTAATTCTGAAGTTGGGGGCCCCAAAATGTGGCCTGGACAGACATGTGCCTTGTATCCTATTTGTAGATATATATGGCTAGACAAAAATATGAGCCAAACTCCATTTGCAGCTAAGGTTTCTGCCAAACTGCTGCCAGCCCTCAGGAAAACTACAAAGGCCCTTTGAGAAATGTTTCAATCAGATAACATCGTTTAAGAAGTTCACTTGAGAGTAAGGGCTCCCAAATCAAACAGAATAGGATACATATTTTAATGGCATGCAGAAGCCTCCAAAAGTCTTCAAAATTCCCAAACAGCTTCATTAAAAATTTATTCTAAAAAAATTAATGAAAGATTAAAGACATAAAAGGTAACTAAAACAAAAGACATAATGCTGATATAATTCCTACTCCCTCATCCTTTTATTCAAGTCCTCATTCTACTAACCCTCTATCTGAATTGTCTTTCCACTCTGAAGAGACTATTAAACAGTTACTTTTTAAAATAAAACCACTCGAGTTTGCAAGTGATCCTCCTCAGATATGTTTCACTCCTTGGTCAAATGCTGAACTAAGGAACTAAGGGCCATAGCTAATGAATTTCTTAAACCCAAGGAGGATCTTTAAAAGTTTTTGTAAATGGATTACCTTCTGAGATTAGTGAATAGATAAAGAAGGCTGAAAGTGAGATGGGAGGCCTCCAGTCTGACTGAACTTGTGACCATAGCTGATATTTAGAGTTTGATAGAAATGTTTTTGGCCTCCTCCCCGACCCAAAATAAAACTATGTACCCAGAGGGAAAAAAAACCCTTCTAGAGCCCTTGTAATAGGATTTATAGGTGACTCACCCTATGGTGTCATTTAAGCGTCAACCAAATTCTTTGAGGAATTGAGAGCAGCTGTCCTTGTCTTGTAGATCTTTGCAAAACTGGAAATGCAACTCTAGGGCAGTTCAAAGTTCACCTATTCCTTTTTATTAATCCCAAGCCCTCCTTTATTTTTCTCTTAAAAAACTTGTAACTTGCATTCTTTCTCTGTGCCTTTGAGATGTAAAAGTTAAAGTGCAAATATTGGGAAAAGTTTCTTATCAGAAGGAGAACAAAAAGGAGGAAAGGTCATTTGAAACTTGGGTAAATAAAAGTCCTTTAGGTCCTCCTCCAGGGATATTAGTAAAAAACTTTAGCCGTCTGAACTGTAACCTTAACTTATTCCAAATCCCAGAAAAACAACTTAGATCCAATTTCATTGTTTTCCTAAAGTGAATTTTTTTTCTTTTAGCTTTTTGGTGAGGAATATTGGCCCCGAGCTAGCATCTGTTGCCAATCTTCCACTTTTTTTTGTTTGTTTTTCTTCCCAAAGCCCCAGTACATAGTTGTATATCCTAGTTGTAAGTCATTCTAGTTCTTCTATGTGGGATGCCACCACAGCATGGCTTGATGAGTGGTACATAGGTCTGCGCCTAGGATCTGAGCCATCAAGCCCCAGGCCACCAAAGCAGAGGGCACAAACTCAACCACTCAGCCATGGGGCTGGCCCCCCAACTTTTTTTTATAGCTAATATGTGTTTTTGGTGAGAGTTTGTAAAATGCTTTTCTTTGCCTTTAAGACATCTCCCTAGCAAATAAATATTGGTGTCTTGTCAAAATAATCATCTATGTTCTATGTTGTTTTTATAAAATCTTTGATTATTTAGGAAAACTGAATCTTCTCTATTTAGAGAGCTAACTTTTGCTCAAAACTATGTAACCTTCTATATTTTCCTGTAAAATCTTTAATTGTCACTATGGTTAAATTGATAATTAAGTATTGTTTCACAGTGATCTACAATCCTATCTGACCAAGTGTTGTAAAATTTTTTTAATATTTTTGACAAACTTTTTCAAAATAAAATTCTAAATTAAGTCTTTCTTTACCTTAAGCTAACTTTGAAATGTTCCAGGGGGTCCCTGGAACATCTCAAAGGATTTCTTCTTTTTCCCTTTAAAAGGGGAGATATTAAACTAATTGTGCACATTTGACGTGTTAAATTACATGCAAAGCATTGTCAAATAAGTAATACAAAGCCTTCTTTATGTTGTCTTTATATAGATATATGTTATAATTACTCCAAAAGTGTGTGAAATTCCTGGAAATCTGATATATCCTAGTATAATATCAGTCATAATTCTAGTTATCCCAACATGTTGCATGTTACAGAAATAACCAAATCTCCTTGTCTATTCCGTCATAGTAAATTATCATCAGATCTTTAATAACTATCTTTTTTTTTTCTTTTTTTGAGGAAGATTAACCCTGAGCTAACATCTACCATCAATCTTCCTATTTTTGCTGAAGAAGTCTGGCCCTGAGCCAACATCCATGCTCATCTTCCTCTACTTTATATGTGGGATGCCTGCCATGGCCATGGATCGTCAAGCAGTGCATAGGTCGGCACTGGGGATTCGAATCAGAGAACCCTGGGCCATCAAAATGGAACATGCAGACTTAACCATTGCACCACTGGGCTGGCCCCAACAATGAGTATCTTTAAGTCTTTTCACAGGCAATTGTTTTACTCTGATGTTTTTATAAAAGCATTCCTGTAAAAGTGCTTCATCTTCAAGGAGATTCATGGAAAATGACTCTTTGACAAGTATAGGTTGCCGATAGCTTTAAGATCATAAAACTTATACAATTAAGACTTTCCAGAACTAATGGGAAAACTGGGCTTAAGCAGAGCAAGTATTAGTTACAGAGGACTGAATCAACTGAAGAGGATGATTCTAACTTTTTTCCTTAATGTTTTATTTTTTCCAGATCTAAGGAAAATATTTTTTTCTTAAGCTATTTGTGACTAACAGAAATTCAGTAAATTATACCTTTGTAAGTAGAATTAAAGCATGTATCTTTGTTTCCCTACTTGATCCCACCAGAATTCAAAAACTCATAGTGAGTCTTCTTATTTTTATGGCAATGTAGTTATTTACATAAATTCAACAAGAATCTATACTTCTTGTTACAGGATGTAATAGGATATATTGGTTCTATTACCAAAGCTTTGACTGGAATGTCATGTTTAAGAAAGACATGCATAGACTCACATATGACCAGAGATATTTAAGAAACTGAAGTTGACTTTAAGGAACTAAAGAGCTAAGATTGGCCTGGTTCTTCACTCACAGGGTTCTCAGTAGCTTTACCAGGTGAGTAAGGAAGGCCAATTCCTTGCAGGTGCGGGAACCTTAGGATATTTGGGGGACCTTGAGTGGAAAGGAGTTCACCTAAATCTACAGGTATTGCAGACAAAGTCTGATGGTGAGAATTTGGCTTGGCTTCCCAACCTTGAGAGGCTTTTAAAAAATTCCAATCTGAGATTCCTTATTAAAAGTTGCACCAGAGCAAATTAAAAGATTCTATAAGGTCAATCATTATTCTTGCTTCGCTTAGGTAAAAAATCATGCCAAGTTTACTGAAACTAGACTTAATTTGCAAACAAATTGATCTTATTATGGTTATCCTAAATAGAAATGGGCATGACTGTAGAGAAAAAAAATTCTTTCAGTAATACGCTTTTGTGGGTAATAGATTCTAACACTGTTACCTGTCTTTGAGGTTTTGTTATATACCTGTAAACTAGACTGTTTCCCTTATTCTTCCAGTTTCCCCAAATATCTGGCTATGACCCACTAAGCTAATATTTTCAATTCTTCTCCTTCTGACTTGCCATCACAGAGAAATAAAACTGCCCTTTTTCTAAAGCTATGCAAGCTAAGGTTGAAAAACTTAATATAAACTTTAGAGAAATCACCACAACAACTCATGTATGGACAATCTGCATGCCTTTGCTGTGTGACCACTCAGAAAGATCATCATAGACATTCAAACTGCAAACCAGGAAAATCTATCAGATTGCTACTGCCTGCCCTTACTTCATCTGAAGATGCTTTGAGCTGGACATCTAAAAATCTTTTTAACTAGCTACCTTCAAAACTCAGAAACTTGGATTATAATCTGCTCCTATTATTAACCTTTGTTTTTCTTTTGTTTCTCTAGAAATGCCTCTTATACATACCTGATTGCTTGCACAATGGGCCTAAATTTGGGATCCTGCCTGTATCACCACCTCCTGAAATGAGACACAACTATTTAACTGAACTGACCTATTTTTAGGACTGCTAGACTTATTCAATGAGATGGAGCTTATCTACTAACTCAACTAATGGACTGTGAAACTTCTTGGGGATGTTTCAAAGCAGGACTGAAGGTGTTCAAAATTAGCCTCTCCAAAATTTGCCACATTGGCACGTGAACCATTTTGAGCTGAAGACAACCAATACCTGGCAGATTAAGAAACAAAACAAAACATTTTACCTCTCCTTTAACTACTTAAAAGAATTTAAATAGGGGGCCTGGCTCAGAGATCTATTACCAGCGATAATTTATCTGAATGACCTATTTGTATGGCAGGGCAAACATCTAATTACCAAACATCTGCCCTTCTTATTGCCCTGTGAATTACTCTCCTCCCCTTTGAAGCCCCAGGCCCCTATCCCATTTCTTAGCTCAGGATGGTATATAAGTCTCAACTGCCCAACTTATTCTTGGATCTCATATTCTTATAGGGTTCCTGTATGTACAAAGTTAAATATGTTTTTCTCCTGTTAATCTGACTTATGTCACTTTGATTATTAGACCAGCCAAAAACCCTAGAAGAGTAGAAGAAAAACTTTTCCTCCACTACAAGTACTAAAATGATCATATAACTTAGCTGTACTTTTGGAGAAGAGTAGATAGAAAAGACACTCAACAGAGGGTAATACTTGAAACATACTTCTAATATTATCACACTTTGCTAAAAAATCCATTAAAACTCATAGTCTAAAACGTCCAAACTCCTTAACATATCTTTCAATGAAGCATCAACTTACCTTCTCAAATCTTGTCCTCCAGCATAATTGAACTGCATAAAATCAACTCTATGGGCCTAATAATTTTTCACAACTCTAACTTTGTTTATGACATTTCCTCTAAGTAGAATATTTTTCCTCCACCTATATGTTCAAATTCAACCTCTCGTTCAAGATCCAAGCTCACATCTTCCAGGATGTGACTTCCAATGGGCTGAAGAGAAACCTTCAAATTATACATTGTAGAAAGTCATTCCTCTATTTGTGCTTTCCTCTGACCTTTGCATTGTGCTTACCTTTTGGTGAAAATGCCCTGTAACACATTCTTTGACTATTTCAACATCTAAATAGTCCCCTTCTCTGTGACTTAAGTTGAAAAAGAAACCTCTTTTATATTAAAATCTGCATTCATTTTAGTAATATTATCAATAGTGTTGATTTGTTCCAATATAAAATATGAATGAGTGAATAAATGGTTACAAATTGCAGCCCACTTGAGGGCAAAGTCATTGTTTTAATTTTTGTAACTTCCAAGATACTGTCAAAGTAGCTTCTATACTGTAGCTTTTCCATGAACAGGTGCTAAGTTAATGTGTTCTCTCTTGATGTCTCTATTTCCCACAAATTTTTTAGAACTGCTATATCAATAGGTGTTAAATATGTGATTATTGTATACTTTAATCAATTTTATGCAGCTCTTAATTCCTCGAGTGTTATTTTGAGGATATATCTAACTGTTTTCTTGCTTTTTCAATGCCCTACCCTTAACTTTGTCATTCCTTTGCTATCTGATTTTCATAATTAAATGATATTCTAATCCATCCTGTGTCATAAATTTTTCTCAAGTATTTTTCTTTCCAGCACCAGTTCTGAAACAAAGGTGGAAAATTTAAATACATGAGATCTGAAGCAAATAATCTAAGGAAGAGGTTTCTTCTTTGCCTGCACTAAACAATGAAATGCACAAATTAAACTTTTCTCCTAACCTCATCTTAAGTTCATCCTCAGCAGCTGACCCAGCCTATTTCCCTGAGGAAGCAGAAGCACTTGAGTGTGAACTTTCCTCTTAGCAGCTTTATGCTCCCCCATCCTCTTTTCTCTTTATCTCCCTTTATGCTGACTCTGAGAAAGAATTGCTTGACATTTTTTCCCTCCAAAGACCTTTTCTTTGCACTTCTTCAAAGATCTCTGTCTTAGAATTTCCTTCCAACTTAGTTACTTTCTTTTAGAGTACCTCCCTCTTAAGAAAAAAACAAACTAAATGCTTTACAGTTATCCCTAACATACTATGTCCCTTCTCTCCTTCCCTTCTCCATATGAATATCTATTCAAGATATTCAACATACGATTTTCTCTATGTTTCTCTTTGTTTGCTAGTCGACTAACCCTAACCTCCTTCCTTCTCAGTTTCACTAGTGAAAGTTTTTACTTCAAAGTCACCACAGATTTCTGATTACCAGACTTTTGGAATCTTGTCCTGTTCGAAAACTATAGCATTTGACATTGTTCATTATCTGTTCTTGGAATTTCCTTTTTTATGTTTTATGACAAAAGTGCATATTTCTATTTTCCTCTGACCCAATCCCATCCTAATATTTCACTTTGTTGCTTACTCTTACCTTTTACAGACAGAATCTCCAAAGGAATGGACTTGGGTAATGCCAATGAATATGCAAACCAACCTGATGCTTGCCTTTGCTTAATCTAACTTGACAGGAGGCAGCATTATGAGTGCTAATGGAATGTATTATGGAATCAGCTTATTAACTATCCTTTTTACCACTTACTAGCTCTGTGACCTTGAGCCAGTTGAACTTACTCTTCTTCATCTGTAAAATGGCCATAATAGTAATAATAATATCTGCCTCAAAAAGCTGTTGCCAGAATTACAAAATAAACCATGCAATGTGTTTAGAACAATGGTTGGAACACAGTGAACACTCCATACATTTTGGTTATTGTTACAACTAACAAGACATGAAAAGTGGAAAAAGATAAGTGAGTGTGTGCATAAAATAGGACAATGATTTCAAATATTTAGAGCAGACTGCTATTTCAGTTCTCTTTCTGCTAGAAAATCTCGCAAGTCATTTCATATCTTAGATTAAATAGACTCTTTGAAGAATCATCTAGTTGAAGGCTTCCATCTTCAAAAAGACGAAACTGAGGTAAAAAGACTATAAATGTCATGTCTAGATACCATAGGTAGTCCTGGAATTTTTCTATGTGCAATATTTTATTATATGGAAAATGTATGCCAATCTACTCACATTTAGATACTATTTTAAAAGTAAATGAATGAATATATTTAGAGTGATTATTTTGGGTCAATTTATACCTCCATGCCATGCTTATACTCTAAAGAACTCTGTAACTTGTATTTAAATTCCAATACTTCAGAGATTTGGGGGGTGAGGGAGTAGGGCGTGAGAGGGAAACAGAAGAAGCTTCAATTTACCAATACCTACTGAAAAAAAAATGAGAAATTATAAAAGAACTTGTATTATGGTATTTTATTTGTAGTCTTCAATTTTCGCTTTCATCCCATATCCATGGCAGTTAGATAGATTTAAAAAAAAAAGTCAAATGATTTACCTGAGAACAACCTTATAAGTAGTCCTCATGCTTAGAAATTTCTGAGGATTCATATAGTTGCATAAGTTTGGAAACAGTGAGACCAAGGCCAGGTTCACTTCCTGTTGTGGTGGTTCTTATATGTGCCACTGACCGTCCAGATCGTGCCAGCTAGTCATGATAAAACCTTGGTATGACTGATTACAAACAGGAGCAAAGAAAATGAGTTTTTCTGTGTTTCTTTTTCGTTTGCACTTTCCAATGACAAGGTTTGCCTTAGGCTTTTTTCTTGGAGGGTGATATCCTTAGGGTCAGGACCAGCTGCCTGCCTCTAACACCACTGACAATTATCATTTCCTCTCCTGGGGTGATACCATTGAACCTAGTGCTTCATATTCCTCTTATCTCCCAGGCCTATGTCTTAAAGATAGTGCAGCACCATTAGTAAAATTCTCTTAAAAGAAGTTAGCAAAATGCAGAAAGGAGAATACAAAATGAGTTTATCTTCAGAGTTTATCTTGGCTTTCATGACATGATCTGAATATATTTCCACCCAAGTTGTGTTATGTTGTGCTGTTAGTTTAAATTATTTTATTTTATTTTTCTATTTATGGGAGTGTATGAGGCAGTTATTATGGTACTCTGCTTTTTCAATAAGGGTTAATACTAACCTTACAGAAAATAGAAGGTAAAATGTAGTATTTTGGGGCTATAAATTATAAAAGATACATGGGTTTTGCTAAGAACATTATGCAAATATTACATTTTATCATTTTAATAAAAAATCATGGCCAAATCCTATTGGAAGATAAAATTATATATTGCAACTGAGCTGGCCTCATGTTGAATTAAAGAGTAATAAAATTAAAAGTAGTTAAAAAATTTTATATGCTAATATTCTACTAATATAAATTTATAATTAATTGGGTAAACTTTTCCTGACTGATGTGAAAATTGTGACACTAGCTGCCAAATACTACAATCCATTAAGAATTAGTATTGACACATATATTTAACTAATGGTATAAGAATGAAAGAATCATGGTTTATATAGACAGTGTCAGTTTTAATAACCAATCTCCTGGATATTTGATGTATCCAACAGGTTTTGTCACAACACTTCTTGGAATTTGACTTAATAAATGGTGCTTTATTTTTTGTCAAAAGTACACTGATAATCTTTGAGAATTCAAATATTTTATCTTTGTGACTAATGCTGAATAATTTGCTTCTTTGACCTACATTCACAATAGAGACAATAAAAGCATGATAAGACTGATTACTTATTAATAGTATAAGATAAATTAAGCACAGTGACTTTTTCTCCAAAGATGTCTTTCTTACTCATTGATGCCTTTGCCTTCCATCATAATTGCAAAAGAGATTTTCCCATTATATTAATTTTCCAGTCTTGAAAAAATGTATTCATTATCAACACTAAAACTGAGTATTAAGGGAGAGATTCAAAATGTGGCATTGATATCACAAAATTAATTTGATTTTCATTAAATCATGACAACTTCAGTGGAAGTATTAAAAGTCTTTATATCCTAACAAGTATGTTTCTGCAACAAGATGAGCTAATTTTACGTCTCATACCTTAGTCATAACTTTTCCTTAGTTCTTTAGAATTCTTATAATAGAATGCTTTTCCAATCTGTTAGTGGATATCAGCATAACTACAATGGTGATATTTTTGTATAAGTACAGTAATGTTGAGTTAAAATATATTTCAAAACAATAGATTATGTTAGTTATATTGTTAAATCATCAAGCAGAGTCTATATAACACTGACAACATCGTGCTATAGGGAATTTTGATCAGCACATTCAAAGACATCACCATACTTGAATCTGATTGTGCTGAATCAACAACTTCTTCACCACACTGATTCCGTTTTTAGAAGAGTTTGAAGTAATAAGGATTATGAAGGAAAATTGGTATCATTTCAAACAGGGCTAAATCTGAACGCTTAGAAAGAAAAAGGAATAAAAAGCAACTGAAGCCAAGCCCTCTTACCTAATCCTGTCATCATCATCATTCCTGCACCAAAGTGACAGAAAGAAGAATTTGGATTAGATGTATGGTGAAAGGGAAGGGAGGGGAAAGGAAGGGAAGGGAGGGAGGGAAGAAGGAAGGAAGGAAAGACAAAAAGAAGGAAGGAAGCAAGGAACGGAAAGAAGGAAGGAAAGAAGAAAAGAAGGAAAGGAAAGAAGATAGGAAGGAAGGAAGAAAGAAAGGAAGGAAGGAAAGCAGAAAAGAAGGAAGAAAGGAAGGAAGAAAGGAAAGACAAAAAGGAGGGAAGGAAGGAATGGAAAGAAGGAAGGAAAGAAGAAAAGAAGGAAGGAAAGAAGAAAAGAAGGAAAGGAAGGAAGAAAGAAAGGAAGGAAGGAAAGAAGAAAAGAAGGAAGAAAGGAAGGAAGGAAAGGAGAAGAAGGAAGAAAGAAAGGAGGGAAGGAAAGAAGAAGAAGGAAAGAAAGAAAGAGAAGGAAAGAAAAAAAAGAGGGACACAGAGTTACTAGGCTAAAGTCTAGAAATATGAAAGAAGACACAATTTGGGGGAGTCTTAGAAATGTCTGCTTCCATGAGTTTTAAAAGATGACAAAAGCAATTGAGTGAAACAACACATATTCATTAACAAAATTCAAATAGAAAGAAACGAATACTTTGCAAATCATTTGAAGAAAGCAAATAATTTGAAATTCATATAGACCTTTCCATAGAAATCAGATGTAATAGCTATTTGAAAATTTCAGTGATAGAACATAAATATCTCTGACAAGAGAATTCACAAATGTTAAGAGTCACTTGACTGTGAGGAGCAAAGGAGTAGAAATAGCTGGGTAGGGTAACACCAAGCCTTCAGCTGAGACTGAAGCACTTTCCAGCCTAATTAAAGAATTACAGTGCTGTAAGGATTACTGAGGCACAGGCACAGTTGTATATAAACTTTACAAACCTGTCAGGTGGTAGGAACAAGAAGTACAGTTTGGCACGAGGTGAATGCATTTTTCCTAGAACATTCTAGATAGCTGAATTACGATAAAAAGACTAAATCTTCATTTTTGGCACAGTGCTAGTGCAATCTCTTCTCTAACCAACTTATGCTATTTCTTTAGTGGATTTTTATTCATTAGGTGGCTGAACCAAAGAGAATCTCTTTACCTGCAGTAAAACATATAGATTTTATTAGGCATAACACTCTCTAAAGTGCTGGAAACATTCTGTTCTTTTCTAACCCACCAATGTTTTAACCAATGAAGAAGATTTGTATTCCAACCGTGTTTTTCCCTTGTCACAGACTATGACTTCTTTGTTGCAGAAATACTAGTTACTTTTTTTACTTAAATTGCATTTTGGGGGTGTACTTTGGTTCTGCAGCATCTATTTTGAGACAAACGGTGAGAAATTTCTCCCTTAAAAATTGAGCCATAGATCCAAGAAAACCACATACACTGCTAAGTAAACATAAAATTATTCTTTCATTCCTTCAAAAATTATTTAGTTTATGCCATATACAAGGCTCTGGGCTTAGTGTAGCATCGGATAGTACATCATCCAGGATATGTTCTGTTATCAAACAACCAAACAATCTCAGTGGTTTAAAACATTAGTTTATTGCTTATTCTCACTGCACATCCATCTAAAGTAGCCAGAGTGGGATAACTCATCACAGTATAGCAGGAAATCAGGCTGACAGAGCAGCCTTCATCTCAAATGGTGCCCATTGTGGTGCCAGAGGGAAAAGTGCTTGGCAGGGTCTCACATTGGCAATTAAGAGCTTGGTCACAGAAGTGACACACATCACTTCTCCTCACAGGGCATTGGTTATAATCAGTCACATGGCCACAACAACCACAAATGCAATATTTGTGGACCAGGAAATGCAATATTACTGTGGATCTGGAAGGCAGAGAACCGGGAATATTTGGTAACAGCACTCGTGATTATCACAGTAGGAGTGAACGAAAGAGGTTTGGTGTGTGTCTTCCTGAAATTCACAATCCACTAGGGAATTCAGAAATAATTAGGTAATCAAATAAGTCTACAATTCTAAATTTTTATGTGTACTATGAAGCTATAGAAGAGGATTTACTGCTGGAAAATAATGGATAAGGGGCCACTTTTGCAAGTGTCTCTAAGCAACTGGCATTTAACATGAAATCTAAAGCATGAGAAGGAGTAGCAAGAGTATGTTGAATGTAAACAAGAAATAGAATGCGTGTCATAGGGCAGTAATTCATATAAGAAATTAAAAGTGGTGGTGAATAGTTAAGATTTAAAATAAATTTAAAATACTTTAGATATAAAATAAAATAAAATAGAAGAATTTTAAGCAAGTGTATTTGATGTGCAGATTGCAAATAACAATACTCTACCAAATGCTGGCAAGGTTGTGGAGCAATAGAAACTCTCATACACTGCTTGTGGGAACGTAAAATGTCACATTCACTTTGGAAGGCAGTTTTCTTACAAAGTTAAGCTAGTTTTGTAACTTGTAAGTTAGTATTCTTACAAAGCTAAGTATACCCTTGCCATAAGACCCAGTAATCGCTGTCCTTAGTATTTGCCCAAAGGAGAAAAAATTTATATCTACACAAAAACCTGCACTTGGATGTTTATAGCAGTTTTATTCATGACTGTCAAAACCTGGAAGCAACCAAAATGTTCTTCAAGAGGTGAATGGATGAATAAACTGTGGTACACCCAGGCAATGGAATTCTATCCAGTGCTTAAAAAAAAAAAAAGAGGTATTAAGCCACAAAAAGACATGGAGAAATCTTAAGTGCATGTTACTAACTGAAAGAAACCAATCTGAAAAGGTTACGTGCTGTATGATTCCAATTATATGACATTCTGGAAAAAGCAAAG
This sequence comes from Equus caballus, assembly GCF_041296265.1. Lineage (NCBI taxonomy): Eukaryota > Metazoa > Chordata > Mammalia > Perissodactyla > Equidae > Equus > Equus caballus. Next base: position 98,392,625 of record NC_091686.1, read on the forward strand.
CTATGGAAATAATAAAATGATCACTGGTTACCGGGGGTGGGATGAATGGGCAGAGCATAGAGGATTTTTAGGGCAGTGAAAATACTCTGTATGATATTATGATGATAGATATACATCATTACACATTTGTTCAAACCCATAGAATGTATACACCAAGAGTGAACTTTAAGGTAAATTATGGACTTTGGGTGATAATAATATGTCAATGTAGGTTCATCCTTAGTAACCATTCTGATGAGTGATGTTGATAATGGAGGAGGCTGTGTGATGGCAGAGGGTATGTGGGTAATCTCTGCACCTTCCTGTAAATTTTGTTGTGAATCTAAAACTGCTCTAAAAATAGACTTTAAAAAATTAATTATCAATATCAGAGGATCTACTTAGCAGCATCAAAAGAGTCTCCTGTCTCCTGCACTCAGCAAGCAGAGAAAACTAAGCCCTAATATTTAATCATAAGGGTGGTGGAGCTTCTAGGCAGATTTGCTATGCCAAGGTCAGGGTCTTGATTAGGAAAGAATGAATACTTGGATATGTCATTGTGATATCTGAGTTGATACACTGGAAAATCTTGAACTTCCAGATTCTGCTAAACCTGGAAAGGTAACCCCCCATATGTATTAAGATCTGGTACTCCTCCTTAGTTGAAGATTATGCAAGACAATACATAGCGCGACACCCACAAACTGTCCCTATCTCCCTTTCTGGCATTTAAGCCAATAGCTAAGTAAAGTCACAGCCAAGTGGGTGCTGAGACTGTTTAGGGAAGAATGGAAGGAAAGGCACTGTACCCTGAAAAAAGTGAAATGTATAACCTACATGTACTAGCAGAAGCCAGGAGATGACAACATATGGGACCATATTCTGAGGATGCTGAATCAAGTGGGCAGCGGCGGGGCATGGAAGATTGGTTGGGTAAGGGAGACATTATTGGTATAAGAGTAGTTTCCTAAAATTCATGATTTATCACTCTGGTAAGAACACTGGGAAGTGGGACAAACATATTACTCAGATGTCTTCCAAAAGATTGGAAAATCTTATGAGCTATACTAAGTGAATTAGAGATTCCAGAACTGCTGTGGCAGAAAGGAAAAAAAAGACGGAGAAAAGTGAGCACGCCAGATTGTACATTCCATGTAAAGTTGGAAAACTTGCCAGAAAAGTATCTTCACAGGAGGACTTTGGAGGAAAATCCTTTTACCAAAGCAATAAAGAATGAACTGTTGAGAGGGACATCGGCATCCCTGAGAATCTAAATTGTAGCTCTCTTCTATAAGCCAAGGCTGAAGGTAAGAAATGCCATTACAAAACTGGGCCCCCTGATTACAATATATAAGACAGGATCCCCCAAAAAGGAGAAGCCAAGACATGGTGATTAACAGTCAGAAGCCAGGTGAGCAAAGTTATTATAATGAGATGCAAAGTTGTAACGACAGCCGGTTTTCAGAGGGGAAAATCTCCCATTACAGGATACAGCAGAGTCATGTTGAACTTTAAGTTATAGCAAACATCTAGTCACTTTGGACTCCTCACACTGCAGGTTGTGCAGGCAAGAAAAAAGGTCTTCATTGTGGCAAGGATAATTAATACTAATTAACAGGAGAAAGTAGGCTACCGTTAAACAATGTGGATTATATTTGGCAACAAGGTGGTCCACTTCAGTATATCTTGGGACCCTTTGGTCCAAGTTTCATGTAACTTCACAAGTTCAGTTGCCACAGCCTGAGAATGAGACAGTGACCAGGAGTACAGACACTTCAGGAATGAGGTTCTTGGTCATCACACCGCGTAAGCCATCCAAATGAGCAGAGGTTCTGAGATTGAAGGAGGATCCAGAATGGGTAGCAGAAGAAGGAAAAGCTACTTATCACTTGTGGCCCTAAGAATAGAGATTTTTGTGTGGTAAAGAGAATCATGTCTCCCAAAGTCATGGTTCTTTCTAGAGAGAAGCCTGCATCCAATGATTGGTTGATGTAGGGTTATTAAGGGCCAGCCTTTATGCCCCAACTATGGACAGCCCTCAAGTACCATCTCAGCCTCAGAACTGAGGCCTTTTTGTAACAGCATTGCAGTCCAACTTCTCCATCTGATCAATAATACGATTCGTGTTTCCTTCCCCTAACAAGTTATTCCTGAGATCACTTCCTAATAATTTCTCTGAAATCTCAATTTCAGAGTCTGATTTCCAATGAATCCAACCTGCAACAGCCCTCGTGGACAAAAGATGACTATGAAAACTCAAAAGATCATGTCTTCATACAATCATTTTCAAAGGCAGGAAAAATGCAGGGGTGATGGACATGGTGAGAGGACCAGTTAGCAAGCTATTGCCATAGCCCACATAAGAAAAAACTATGGCTTGGAGCAAAGACTGTGTAGATGGAAACTGAAGATGGAGATTTAAGGTTTAATTTGGAGGCGTATTTAATAGCTATCAGCAGTAGATCAGAAATTGTGTATAAAAGTGATAGAGTGGTAAGGATAATGCACGTATTTTCAATCAAAGCCAAACATTTTCTTGAAGACAGTTCAGTTTATATTTTTGATGTTTCTTTTGCTGATAAAAATATTTTCTTGTCACAAGAACAATAGTAGTAGTAATAATACATAGATTCATACATCAGGACATACCTGTGTGTTAGGAATTTACATGTCACACCCATGTCAGGGTGTTCTTTTATGAGTTCTCCAAGTAATTAGTTTTAAGGAATATTGCCCTGTTGACATACCACTCTTTTCCTGTACTCCTGACTTTATGTGACAGGTATTCCTATCAATTATTTTGTAAGTAAATCTGTCATTCATATTTCTGTTAAGAAATTCAATTAACAGGAAATAATACAAATTAAGCAGAGAGCCAGGAAATTCAAATAAAGACTAAACTCTCTTTGTTGATCAAAATCAAACTGTGTATGCTCTTTACCTCACTTGTTTTTTTTAAAGATTGGCCCTGAGCTAATATCTGTTGCCAATCTTTTTTTCTTCTTCTTTTTCTCCCCAAAGCCCCCCAGTACATAGCTGTATATTCTATTTGTAGGTCCTTCTGGTTGTGCTATGTGGGAGGCTGCCTCAGCATGGCTTGATAAGTGGTGCTAGGTCTGTGCCCAGGATCCCAGCTGGCAAAGCCCTAGGCTGACGAAGCAGAGTGTGCAAACTTAACCACTTGGCCATGAGGCCAGCCCCTTACCTCACTTCTTGTGACTGAAAAGATCCGAGACCTAGGTTAGAATCTAAGCTGTAGTCTTTTACGTCTACTGCTCTAATTCCTCCTTTATGTGAAAGTTCATTCTAATGTTTACAACAATCCCTGACTTTTCAGGTTGGTGTCCATTTGCGATCTATTTAAATTTATCTGTAGACTTCACCTTTATTGCAGGGTGAGTGACCTACACAATCATACTGTGAAACCTCAAAAGTAGTCCATGCAATGTTGGTTGTACCTCATTATAACAATTAAGGTTTATGACTAACCAGGCCCTAATTCTGCTAGATTGTAAGTCTTGAAACTTTGAAATGCAAGTCACTTGATGGCCATGGCATGCAAACAAAACAAAATAGAATTACCAAGTAAATATCTTGTGTATATGGACTTCAGCAAAAGTCTATTTACTCAAATAATTAATCAATTAACCAGTAAAAAATGCATATTTTTGTTTTGAGAATGAAGGTAAAATGACTGCACTATCACAGCATGATGTTCTAGGAAATGCATCATACAATTTCACGGCTGTGGTTCACCGGCACACTGGCATTGGGGCCTAGAGACTAGGATTTTATCAATTAAGAAAAAGAGAGAAAAGTAGCTACAGAGTTATTAGCAGAACTATGGAAAATAAATCATTACTTTGAACTAGCATTTTAAAAAGTTTGAGTATTTATTTTTTAAAGATTTAGGGAAGTTACTGTAACAATAATACATTATGCTTTAATTCATAAGATTATGAGTTTACGGAAAATTTACAAAATCAGATTGGGAATTTCAGAAAACAAAATTTATTTCCTGAAAGATTATTATGCTGGCATCTTAATTAACAAACTTAAACAAATAAATTTATAGAAAATGCCTTAACATTTTTATTAATTTAGACCTTTTATCAATATATAACTATATGTATATATTCCTATATATGTATTTGTGTGTGTGTGTTTGTATATAACACGATAGTGGATTTTGGGGAACACAAACGTCCTTTTATCTCGTGTACAGGGACATGAATATCATGAATATTTTAACACTCTTGTTTTTTCTGCTTCCTCATTCATTCCAGCTCTGGGGAAAAGGAGTGAATTGGTATTTGAAGATCTCCAGAAGGAATACTGTACTTATTCTCCATTGCAGAGGAAACTTGACATTCATCCAGCTCTGCTTGGATAAGAGTAAGGAAACTTCTCTGCTTTTGTGGCTTAGTATTAAGATGCTCATATTTGCCAAAACATCTAAATAATGGTCTCCAACTGTTCTCTTAATAACAAAATTGACACAATAGTTTGATCTGAAGATCTCTTGAATCTTTTACTCGGAGTTCATGTTCTGGAAGCAGATGCGCTACAGATAAAGCCCTATAATGGTGACTAGGAATATGGCTGCTAAACTCAGACGGCCAGGTCCAAATGCTGGCTCCTCCCCTTACTACACCTGTGAATTTGGTCAACTCACTTAGATAATTTCTATTTATTTCCTCAGTACACAAAATGAGATTTGAATAGTACCTGACATTCCCAGTCACATAACAAGCGCTAAATAAGTGTTATCTATATCTATATTTATATTCATAAAGTATGCTTTATGATCTCAAGTATACATGTTTAATATTCACAAATTAAATTAGATTTCATTATGCTTAATACAACAGGGAGATTGACTAAACTCTTCAAAATGGGATTGACATATATTGGGATAAAAAGTAATTTCTAGACGTTTTCCAAGTTATTGGAAAGTATGAGTTGAAACTGATTCTCAGTAATCTTCAGTTAAGTTTGCATGGCATTTAAAAGCTTGGTAAATATAACTCTCTGGGATTAGATAAAGACACATAAATGAATAATGCTTTCTAGTTAAAAGCATTGCAATATGACCAAATGCAACTTACCTCATCACTTTGTGGATATTTTGAATAAGAAGAAATGTAAATTGATTTTTTCTCCAAAAATGATTTAACAAACAGAATGTGCAAAAATTTTTGAGGTTTTAAATAGAACATTTTCACAGTAAAATCTAATATCATTGTCAATTTCACACAGCAGAAGGTAGTTAAAATATATGTTAATCATGCTTAAAATGGCACTCTTAGGAATTAATATAAATGTCTTCCAAAATATTTTTTCTAATTTTGCATGTTTTCATTGAGAGCTGATTGTATTCACTAAATTATAAAATATAAGTTCATCCAAAATAGTAAGTGTGAAAAAATTTAAAAATAAATACATTCCAAAAGATCTAATCTAATTTTCCAAATGCTGTTTTTAATTTATACTTCATGCTTGTGAAAAATTTCCATATTTAGACATGATAAAATTGAATTCTTTTTCATTCACTATGACATGGAAGAGACAATGTTTCTTTTTGTAATTAAATTTTTATTTCCAGGAAATCTGTAAGGTATTTTCTCCCCACGACCTTTTAAACTTTCAATCAGTCTCTTTGGAGGACTATTTAAGGCATTCTTTTTCCTTCTGGTTGACCTCACTTTAAACAAGTACTCAACTACTTTTGCTCAGTTTCAAAATAATAGCAAAAGTTTCTGGAACCACATTGTAAAAGTTAATAAATTAATATAATAGTTTGTCTACCTTAAAAGTAAGAGTAAGTCAGATCCTCCAATATAGTTGTCTGATGGCAAAAAAGCCTTTAACAATTCTAAGCTATCTTATCTTTAAGTGAATGATGTAATTGTATCATTCATAAATTTTTATCTTTAAGATATGTATTTATCTTTATCTATATCTACATGCAGTATGTGTAATATGTCCCTAATATATATGTTTGAAATCTCCAATATAACTTTTGTCACATGGTTGCTCTAGAAATGTTTGCTAATTCAACAGATACTCACACAGTTTTGCTTCTGATGTAGATCTATTAGCAAGTCAGCTCTTTTACTGAAGTCCATATTAAAAGTCAGATAAATCAGAGAAATGACCTTTCTGAGAAAAGAGAAAGCTAGAATGGGCTAAAACTGCAGAGAAACGTGAGCCATGGAGAGGTAATCTGAATTTAGCAACTGCTATTGCCATGGAGGTATTTCAGATGCTAGACAAGGATGAGAGTCAAAGAACCCAAAGTGGAACTTCTGAAGACAGAAAAACCAGCAGAACTTTTGAGGGACACATGGGGTGAGGCAGTACATAGTATGTTTCTTCCCTAGGATATCTGCTGAAATTTTGGGCTGCACAACTTGAGCATGAAGCTAAATTCTTAAGTGAAAAAACATTGAAAAGCAAAGCAGAGTTATTTGTATTTTTATGAAACAAAAACTAGAGGGACCAAGAAGAACACTCAAGACTCTCATTTGAGAGCACTTAAGAGCTAACAGAAACCCAGAGGTAGAGTAAGCGTTACCAGTGCAGTAAGCCAGCTGAGAGTAAGCACAGTCCCTGACTAGGTAAAAGATACCAACCACCACTTTATCACTTCAACAGAGGGGAAATTATATTCTCTCGAAGAATGTGACATCATTTGGGGACTTTATCTTATACAAAATATGCTAGATTCAACAAAAAAATCTTTAGACATACCACAAGACCAAAAACACTGACAAACTCAAGCCCCAGAGAAAAATATTTCCAAAGATTATCCAGATGTTAGAGATTGGTGACAAAATTAAAAGATCTGTGATTGATATATTCAAGAAAATAGACGAAAATATGGAGAGAGTTGAAAAATGAATATTTTACCGTAAAATTGGAATGTATAACAAAGAATTCAATAGACATACTGGAAGTGAGAAATCAAATATTCATAATGAACAATCTAATAATAGGTTTCAGCAAAGTAGAGCAAATTAGACACCACTGAAATCGGAAAGAGCTAAGTAGAAGATATAGCAATATCAATTATATAAACTGAAGCACAGAAGGGTGAATAAAAAAAGACGTAAAAGTGTGTTAAACACTCATGGGACACAAGGAAAAGTTTGAACACAAATGTCATTAGAGTCTCAGAAGGAAAGAAGAGAGTGAATGGGACCAAATATTTGATGATATATATTATCTTGAAGAATTGTCAAAAACTGTTGAAACACAGTAATAGATTCAGGATGTTCCGTAAATTGCTAGTGAGAGGAGGAAGAGGAATAAAGGAAGGGAGGAAGGAAGGAAAAACATAAAAAGGTGCAACAATAATAGTGTCATTTGACTTTGCAGAAATAACAGAAGCCATGGACAATGGAATAATATATACAAAGTGCTGAAAGAAAACAATTATTAAACTATAATCGCATACCCAATGAAAATACTCTGAAAAATAATGACACAGTAAATAAATTTTCACAGAAACTGAGAAAATTCATTGTAAGAAAGGAATGAAGAACGACAGACATGCAATTACTAAGTAAATGAAATATGTATTTACTGAAGAAAGCAATAATAGTAATATATTAAAAATATAACTCTCTTGATGAGAATATTCTGGGAAAGTGGGATGTTGTCTAGGTGGGGAGACTGATTTCCGGTGGCAACAATTGCACTGGCACAATCTGATAACTATTTTGCAACTCTGGAGCCTATTGAAGGCTTACAAGTTCTAGGTCATGGCTTGGACGGTAAATCATGGTTAATTTTCATAAATTTCAGATCTTAGCACAGTAGTACCTACCCATCTCTTGCCTCTCAGCCCTGTTACAAGCACCTGTGTGCATGTTCCTGGAGAAGTTTTCACACAGCTTGATGAAGCCAGAGTGGGCAAAAAGGACTCTGTCCTCCAGATCTTGGGGATACTTGCTCTGATTACTGATTGCTGCTTCTAATCACAGAGGTGCAGACACAGAAGTGGCCAGCCATTGTTGTTACACCTCCAACCATGTTTCAAGCCCCATCTTCTCCAGCTGAAATGATCAGGAGATTTAAAGAGCAGACACCTTTTGTTCTCCACCCCTTTATTTTTCTTATTTTCCCCTTTTTGGAACCAGATATTGAAGAGTAGGACATTCAAAAGGAACTGCACATTAGGGGAAAATTAGGCATAAACTACACATGTCCTAAGGAAGGTGCAGGTTCATAAAATAACTGAGAAGACCTTAAGATTATACCTCAGTCTTATCCTCAGTACAGAGACAGCCTACAACAATTGAAAAAGCAAAACCACAACAAAAAAAATAGAAAACTCTGGGGAAGGGAGAGACTCTGATTTCCAGAGTTGCCATATTATTTGGTCCAAATGTCCAATTCTCAACCAAAATATCACAAGGTATACAAATAAATAGGAAAGCGTAGCCTATTCAAAGGAGAAAATAAACGGAAACTGTCTTAAGAAAAGGCCTGATGATGAATTTACTAGAAAGTGACTTTAAAACAGTTATCTTAAAGATATTCAAAGAACTAAAGGAAGACGTGGAGAAAGTCAAGAGAACAATGTATGAATAAGACGGAAACATCAATAAAGAGTTATAAAATCTAAAACGAATGCCCCCCCCACAAATTACGGAGTTGAAAAGTACAATAACAGAAAATAAAAATTCACTAGAGTATTCAAAGACAGATTTGAACAGACAGAAGAAAAATCAGTGAACACGAAGAGGGAAAAATGGAAATTATCAAATCTAAGGAACAAAAAGAAAAAAGATTGAAGAAGTGTGAACAGAGCCTAAGGGACCTGTGGGACACTATCAAGCAGACCAACACACACATTGTCCAAGTTCCAAAAGTAGAAGAGAGAGATATGGGCAGAGGAAATACTTGAAGAAAAAAAATGGCTGAAAATTTCCCAAATGTGATGAAGGACAGGAATATAAACATCTGAGTGTTTTTGTGAGAGAGTTTTTGGATGAGCAATATTTAAATTGGTAGACTGGGTAAAACAGAGCAGCCTCCATCATACAGATGGGTGTCATCCTATCATTTTAAGGCCAGAACAGAACAAAAGGTTGACGCTCCTACAAGGAAGAGAGAGTTCTCTTGCCTGACAGCCTTCAAACTGGATCACTGGCTCTTCCTGGCCTTTGTACAGAAATTGGGACACTAACTCTAGATTTGGGGCTTGCCAGCCTCCACAATAACAGTGAGGCAATTTCCTATTATGTATCATATTGGTTGCGTTTCTCTTTTGAGCCCTGCCCCTAATACATTGGCAGTAAATAAGTCATTCTTTTGAAGGTTGTAGAGAGTCTGAGGACCAGCATTCAATTAGGTGTTCAAAATCAGAATCAGAAGTACATGATGATTAATTTTCTTTACTTTGAGAATAAGCAGATAATGCTTAACCCATTATTTTAACATTACACATCATTGTGTGCTTCTTAATCAGTCAAACCACACATGATTTGCCTTAAATTCTCAATTATTTATCACACTCTTTCTATGTTCCACTATCATATTGGGAGCTCATGGTATCTTATTTTAAAATTGCGCTTAAATCTGTAAATATAGCATAGAAAAAATGTTTCTAGGGCAAAATAAAGATTATCATATGAATTCTTTGAAACATGGAAAAAGCTCACAGGTACAGCAGACTAAAGAATCATGGAGAAATATTTACATTTTTATCTCAATTTTGGTTTATGCAATCATGGAGTATATTTAAACTATTTTTTTCAATACGATATTCTTCATCTAGAAACTGCTATGTTGAGAGAATTGGTGAATTTTTTTGCCTGAAACTGGAATGATAAATGTTACTTTTCACAGTGTTTTTAGATGAAAATAACATTTAAACTCTCATTCAAAGTATAGTACAGGTACTCAAAATCTCTTAGTGTGAAAAGTTTTTAATTGAACAATCATCATGTCAGATACACATAAATTTGTAGACATAAGATGTATAAAGATGAAAAGCAAAAGGAGAGGGGGGTAAATGGAATTTAAATGTTCCAACAGTCTAGCATTATGAGAAGAGTGGTAACAGTAGTAATTTTTATACTGCAGTTTGTAAAGGGAACATATAGTAATATCTAGGATAATCATTAAATAAATAATAAAATAATTCGTAATTAATAATAGAGGGAAAAATAGAATAGTAAAAATATTTGATTAATCCAAAAAAGGCCAAGAAAGGAAAGAAAAATGAATGTAAAAGAATAGCAAGCGAATAGTAGTATGGTAGACTTAAAATTAAACATGTTAGTTACTTAAGGTGAATAGGTAAAAATCTTCCAATTAAAAAATAATTTCATGCTGTTATCTCAACTTCTGTTTAATATCCTCATTGCCCTTTTCTGCGACTCAGCAGTCAGGGATCTAGGGACATTAATACAACTCTGTACATATCAAAGATAACTCTGAAGGTACCAAAGAGACTTCTTCCATTCGTAGAATCCCATTTTAGTCATCTCTTTCTAATAGCCTTCCTATGAGCCCAAATTCAGAGGTTCGATCAACCCAGAAAGGACATACATGTAAGGAAAAATGGCTTATTTTGTAGCAACTTTTTCACATTGATATAAAAAAATACAATTAGTAAAATTAAGTAATATACTTTTAAAGCTATGAATTCATCAAAAACAAAGATGACTTTCTATAACTCCACATAATATTCTATGCATGGTAGTCAGGAATTTCTAAGTGTCGGCTGTGGGATTCTTGGCCTCAGGGTAGAAATGACCTATTTTTCATATTTCAGAACATGAGAAAAAAAGGGAAGATGTCTGGGGATTTGGAGACAACTTCAAATAGACTTTGATTTTGAAGACCCAGCAATAACAAATAAATCACTTACAATTTAAACATTACATACAGGCATTTTTTCCTCACTAATTGCTTTTATTATCTATGTATTTGTTGTTTTTTTTGAAATAGGTACCATAACTTAAACATTTGGATTTATCTCATGAAATGTTTTAAGAATTGCCTTCCTTTGAAAAATTCTGAACATCCAGCAATTCTTGTTTGCAATTGCCTAAAGATGAATGTCCCCGCTTCTTTAGAGGGTCAACTTGCTCTGCCATTAGCCCCAACCCTCATGACTGCCTGTGTTCTCTGATAATGAGACCAGTTAAGTGTAAGCTAAAATTTGTCATTTTGATTTCAATGTTAGTTGTCTTAAAGTTAAGTTAAAAATTATGTAAAGCACTTTTGTCTTCTTGTATATGACTACAAAACATAGGTAAATAAAATTTAGCTAAATAGTGACACAGATTTCAAGAACAAGCCAGTCCATTTTTAACATGGATTTTACCTTATCATAGGTACTCCAGTTTGTTTATTAATATAATATCTACCTTAGTTTTCTGAATATTTTTAAAACTCAAATAATTTAGCTGTTGATTCTTCTGTATTTATATTTGCATGATCACATTTTCTATAAACAAACAATCTTTATACATTTTCTTTTCCTTCTCATACTACATCATGATTATTATTTTAATGATGAATAAATGCATTTAATTGAGATTAGTGACCAGTTTGGGGGGAAGTTTTTAAAGGAGTGTAGTGAAAGGAGTAAGGGCTTTACCTCCTCAGGATAAATCATATCTTAGATAAGCTAGGTGATTTGAAAAAATTGTCAATTTTCTTTGAAAATTTAATATTGTCTCTGAGATAAGACAGTAAATAGATATATAGAATTGATCATAGTGATCATCTGTTATTTAAAACACTACGAAACAACCACAAATTGGACAAGAGTAGAATTACAGGCAAGTCAGGTCCTTATGGTCTCGGTTGGCTTACAGGAAGTAGGTGCGTGCCTCATTAAACACTGGAGATATATTGTTGACTATTCCAGAAGAATGCGAAGGATTTGATTTTGTTCAGAAAAATGAAGAGATACAAGATTTCTTACATCTTAGATGCTATTGGAAAAATATGTTTGTTTCAATAAAATCTGGAATTGTTTTCAATCAGTTACACATATACCCCTACATAAAATACTAAACTTTTAAAAGTAGTTTTATGTCAGACAATGGATAATATAAATGGGAATTCATCTGATTATAAAAAGCATTGAAGTCAATTGTGAACATGTTTATTTGTAATACTGTGTCATTTTTGTTGATGTAAAAAATGGTAATGAAGGGTTTGTACTCTGGCACAATTATACAGGTAATTATGATTCTATAATACCAGAGCTCCAAATAGTAATTCTTTTTCCATTCTATACAGTCCAGAGTATTGGGGCCCTATAAGTTCACTTTTTAAATTATTTAGTCAAAAGAAGAAATCTTTGTAAGAATCCTTTTTAAGGATTTTTTTATCAATAAATATCCATATAAGTGCATCTCTATTGAATTTTAAAGCTATAGCTTGAACTTAAATTTTCAGTGAAAAGGACCAAACCACTATTTCACTTGAAGCAATTAAAGTATTTGTCACATGAACAATTTATTACAATACTAATTTGCTTAAAATGTTATGTGAAAGAGGCCAAAATTCAAACTGTCATTTAATTAAGGTCTTTATTCATAGAAATAGTAGGGCTGACAACCTGAAAAGTAAAGCAAAAATATGTTTTTAAAAGCCTGTTTTTAATAGCGAAACAATTATTTTGTCATGGGTTAGTATTCTCTCAATGGAATTAGCATTTCAAATTGAGTACATAAGACACAGTACTGTTAATATTTCCCTGTGCCTGTCATGATTCCGTATTCTTGCTCTTCCTTGTTCTCTAACTGGAAAGTGTTAATGGCCACAAGTCAACAGCAAAGTACATTTAGATTTGCTATACCAGCTATCTGAATTATAAGTAGATAATGAAAGGAGGTGTTCGGTCATTCTTAAACTTTATATGTGTGCATTTGTGTAGGTAAACCATCCAAGGATCTTAGTAAATACTTAGGTTTTGTATTGTGGGTAAGAATTAAGAATTTGCAGAAATGTGGGATTTTTTCTTAATCTGTCTGCATACTTTTCATTATCCCATTAAGTACTGATTGTTTTGCCTGGACCCTGTCAAGGGAAAAAAGACATTACATTTATTCCCTTTGAAACCCATATTTCCTTTCATAGACGCATTAATTCACCATAATATTAATTCAATTATAATACTAATTATTTTTTCTGTTAAAACTACCAAGTTCGGTCTCTTCCTTAATTCCCCCTTTTAAGACCAATTTGTAAGAATATAGAAATCTTAAAACCAGAGTATCTTCATCTTTTCAATGTCACTTACTGAGCTATTTGTGTAAGTAAATAAAAGTTGAGCTTCTGAGAAAGTGTTCTTTGTGAGTGTAAGACACATTTTCAGAGGAGTTGCATGATTTCCTTCTTTGGACAGTTAAAAAATGAGATCAATTCTTCAGTTTCTGAGTGACTGGAATATTTCTGCCCAAGGGCAAGAAAATGAACTCTATGCTTTTTAAACTCGTTGCGATTCTAACTTTTGAAAAAATACAATCAACTGCATTCATTAAATCAATAGTTATGCAATAGCCTGCAGCACTCCATGCTAATTAGTCATTTTAAAGGGCTTGTTCTCTCAAACAGCAGATGTATTTTCACATTAGTTCCATTAATTGCTTTCATGATTTTGTTCCTTCTACTCCTTTCTCCCTCCTTCCTTCCTGCATCAATTTCTCCCCTCCTCCCTCCAGGCTTTTATCCTACTTTCATTCCTTTTCATTTATTTCTTTCTTAACTAACTTATGGTTCTACTTCATTTTAAATTAATGAGATTAAAAGTTTTATTAATTTGAAACATAATCTGAATATTTGAGTGTTTTGAAAATATATAAATAGATTTTGAAATATCTACTTATATTTTTAAGGCTTCATTCACATTTAAATCTAGTGAAGGAAAAAGATTTTCAAATTTCAAGCATCTTGTGTCAATCTTGGATCGATGAGATTTTCAAAAATGACTTAAGGATTACATACATAGAATAAAGGTATTCATATTCAGAATGGTGGTAGAAAAAATTATACAGTCATGAACACAATTTTTTTTGTTTCCCAGTTTGTATAAAAATTATGTTTACACTATACTAAACTCCATTAAGTGTGCAATAGCATTTTGTCTAAAACAACAATGTACATCCCTTAATTAAATACTTCATTGCTAAAACCTGCTAACCTTTATCTGAGCCTTCAGCGAGTCATAATCTTTTTGCTGGTGGAGAGTCCTGTAAAAAATGCAATATCTGCAAACCACAGTGAAAAAAAGTGCAACGTGACGAAGTACGCATATAAAGCAACTTCACTCAACGAGGTACTGCATATACAGAGGTGATCCCATCAGATTAGTGCCATTTAGCCTGGGTGTGTAGTAGGCTCTATCAACTAGGTTTGTGTAAGTATACTATGATGTTTGCACAAGGAAACCACAGAATGACGCATTTCTCAGAATATATCCTCATTGTTAAGCAACTCATGACTCTACGTATATATACCCTCTGAATTTATGGATTACCATTCAACGTAAACTGAGGCAAAGCCATTGTCACTTGAGCTTATCCTACCTGACATTTAAATAAAATTGTGTTTATTCTACTCCAGTAGTATATTGTTTGGGAGGTCAAATGCCCATTCCAGGATATTTGCAGATACTTGTGGCCTTGCTTTTTTGTGGTCGCTTTCTATCAAGTCGTTATGTTCAATTCCATCTCAACACCGAAGATTATTATTTTTTCTCTTTCTCATTTTGACTTAGAAATAATAGTCTATCTGTCTCTTTTCAGTGATTAACCTAGTTCTACCCCCAAAACCCACCGTTATGGTCACTGAAGAAGTGGGATGGACTGACCACCCAAAATTTGATTTGGGTGTCAAGACCGATGATCACACACACACCCCAAGAAAGTATGAAAATATTTTTTTCTCATATGATGAGGCCTTCTAGGGAGATGGCGCAAGGCTTCCAAACAAGTTTGAAAACGGCTTGAGAGTGCAGGGGCAGGGCAAGGTTTTATTGTGGCTAGGAGATAGATCCCAAATGAGTGTCCCCAAAGGGCTTGCATGATATGGGCTTGCCAAATCCACCTTCGTAAATTTGTACCTATGTTTTCTCCAATGGGTGTTTGGTCCATTTTGAGTTGAATTTTGTATATGGTGTGAAGTAGGGATCCAACTTCATTCTTTTCTATGTGACAGCAGTTGTCCTTTTACTATTTGTTGAAAATGCTATTCTTTCCCCATTGACTGGTCTTGGCACCCTTGTCAAAAATCAATTTACTCTAGATATATGCATATATTTCTGGACTTTCACTTCTGTTCATTGGTCTATATGTCTATCCTTATGTCAGTACCAAACTGTCTTGATTAGTGTTCCTTGGTAGTAAGTTTTGAAATTGGGAAGTGTATGTCCTTCAAACACATTCTTCTTTTTAATAGTATTTTGGTTTGTCTGGGTCCTTTGAGTTTCCATAAGAATTTGAGAATCAGCTTGCCAGTTTCTACAAAAACGTCATCCGAGAGTCTGATAAAAATTGAGTGGAGGGGCCCGCCCGATGGCACAGAGGTTAAGTTCGCACGTTCTGCTTCTTGGTGGCCCAGGGTTCACCGGTTCGGATCCCGGGTGTGGACACGGCACCGCTTGGCACGCCATGCTGTGGTAGGCATCCCACATATAAAGCAGAGGAAGATGGGCACGATGTTAGCTCAGGGCCAGGCTTCCTCAGCAAAAAAAGGAGGACTGGCGGTAGTTAGCTCAGGGCTAATCTTCCTCAAAAAAGAAAAAACAAAATTGAGTTGAAGCTGTAGATCACTTGGGAAGTATTCCCACATTAATCAGAGTATAAGTTTTGCACTCCTTTTGCTAAGTTTATTTATAATCATTTTATTCTTTTTGATGCTACTGTACATGGAATTGTTTCCTTAATTTCATTTCCAGATAGTTCATTGAAAGCATATAGAAATACAATGAATTTTTACATATTGGTCTTGTATCTTCCAACCTTGCTGAAGTCATTTGTTAGTTTTGATAATAGATTTTTAGCAAATTCTTTAGGATTATCTACGTATGAGATTATGTCATCTATAAATAGATATATTTACTTCTTCCCTTACAATTTGGATATATTTTATTTCATTTCTTGCCTAATTTTGCTGACTAGAACTTCTAGTACAATGTTAAATAGGAGTGGAAAGAGTAAATATATTTGCCTTGTTTTTGATCTTAGGGTGTCTTAGTTCATTCAGGGTGCTATAGCAAAAATTCCGTAAACCGCTTGGCTTACGAACAACAGAAATTTATTTCTCCCAGTTCTGGAGGCTGGGAAGCCCTAATATATAGTCATGGGCAGATTCAGTGTCTGATGGAGGCCCCCTTCCTTGTTCATAGAGGGCCATCTTTTCATTGAGTTCTCACATGGCAGAAGGAGCAAGGGATCTCTCTGGGCTCTCTTTTTTTATAGGAAATAATCCCATTCTTGAAGGCTCCTTCTTCATGACCTAATCATCTCCCAAAGTCTCCACTTTCAAATACCATCACATCAGAGATTCAGTCTCAATATATGAATTTGGGGCAGCATGAACCTTGAGTCTACAGTGTTCCATTCTTGGACCACAAAATTCATGCCTGTCAGTCCATTAGGACTGCTATAACAAAACACCACAGATTGTGTAGCTTATAAACAACAGAAATTTATTTCTCACAGTTCTGGAGGCTGGAAGTCTGAATGGAGGTTCCATCATGGTCAAATGAGGGCTCTCTTCTGGGTCACAGACTTAACATTGTATCTTCACATGGTAGAAAGGGCTAGGGAGTTCTGTGTGATCTCTTTTATAAGAACACTAATCCTGTTTATGAGGACTCCACCCACTCCCAAATGCTCCACCTACTAATACCACCATTTTCGTGGGTTAGGATTTCAACATATGAATTGGCCAGCCAGGATGGGGGGTTGGGGAGGAATACAAACATTCAGATCATAGCAGTGTGCTTCTCACATGCAGAATGTATTCATTCCATCTGAATAGACCTAAAAGACTTAGCTTTTTCCAGCAACTGAAAAGTCTAAAGAAGCCCAAAGTCTCATCTAAATCAGATATGGATGAGACTCAAGGTATGACTCACCCTGAGGCAAAATTCCTTTCCAGCTGTGAACCTGTGAAACCAAATAAATGTACTTTCAAAATATAATGGTGAGATAGGTGTAGGATAGACATTCCTACTCCCAAAGGGAGAAATAGAAAAGAAGAAAGGAGCGACAGGTCTCAGGTAAGTCCAAAACCTAGTGGGGTAGATAACATTAGACCCTAAGGCTCAAGAACAATCTTCTTTGACTCCATGCTTCACCTTCTGGACCCACTGGGCTTGCAACCCACCTCCAAAGATCTCATGGGTTAGAGTCATGTGTCTGTGGCTCTTTTGGGCTGGAATCATGCTCCGATGGCTCCGCTGGTCTGGAGCCCTCAAGGCTCTGACAAGCATTGCCCTGGGATGGACTTTTTATGGGATGCCATTTATTAGTATTTTGTTGAGGATTTTATTCAATCTGTATTTATAAAAGATACTGGTCTGTAGTTTTCTTTTTTTGTGATGATTTTGTATGGTTTGGTATTAGAGTAATATTGACTACATAGAATGAGTTAGGAAGTGTATCTCTTCTGTTGTTTGGAAGAGTTTGTGAAGGATCATATTAGTAAATCTTTAAACATTTGGTTGAATTCAACAATGAGGCATTCTCAGCTAGATATCTTTTTTAGATTGTAGTTTTTGATTACTAATTTAATTTCTGTACGTTTATTCTGATTTTATATTTCTCGTTGATTCATCTTTAGTAGTTTGTATCATTCTAGGAATTTGTCTATTTCATCTAACTAACCTAATTTATTAGTATGCAATTGTTTATAGTATTCCTTTATAATCCTTTTTATTTTTGTAAATTCCCTAAATTATTTCTGTAAAGAAGTAGCATTTCTTCTTTAATTTTTGATTAATAATTTGCATATTTTCTTGGTCAATATAACTAAAGCTTAGTCTTTATTGTTGATCTATTCAAAGAACCAACTTTTGATTTCGTTGCGTTTTTCTATTTTGTATTTCCTTGATTTCTGCTCTAATCCTTATTATTTCTTTTCTTCTTCTTCTTTTGTTTTAATTTACTCTTCATTTTCCAGTGTAGGATAGGTTATTGCTGTGAGATCTTTCTTCTTTTTTAATTCTGTTTTAGTATAGGCATTTATTATGATTTCCCTTTAGGCATAAGCACTGTTTTTGCTGCATCTCATAAGGGATGTTACGTTGTATCTTCATTTTCTTTTTCTCAAAATACTTTCCTTTCTTTTTTTAAAGATTGGTACCTGAGCTAACAACTGTTGCCAATCTTCTTCTTTTTTTTCTGCTTTCTCTCCCCAAATCCCCCCGGTACATAGTTGCATATTTTAGTTATGAGTCCTTCTAGTTGTGGCATGTGGGATGCCACCTCAGCATGGCCTGATGAGCGGTGCCATGTCTGCACCATGGATCCGAACTGGTGAAACCCTGGGCCGCTGAAGCGTAGCACACAAACTTAAGTACTCTGCCACTGGGCCAGCCCCGTCAAAATACTTTCTAATTTCACTTGTTATTTCTTCTCTGATTCATTGATTCCTTAGCAGTAGGTTGTTTAATTTCCACATATTTATTAACTTCCCACATCTTTCTGTTATAGGTTTCTTATTTTATTCCATTCTGGTCTGAGAACATACTTGGTATAATTTCAATCCTTTTAAATTCATTGAGGTTGATTTTATGGCCTAAGATACTGTCTTCCAGGAGAATGTTCCATGTGCACTTGAGAAGAATGTATATTCTACTGTTGTTACATTGAATGTTCTGTAAAGGTCTATTTGGTTTACTTGGTTCGTAGTGATGCGCAAGTCTTCTATTTTTATGTTGATATTCTGCCCAATTATAGTACCCATTCTTGAAGGTGTGGCATTGAAGTCTCTGACAAATATTGTTGATTTGTCCATTTCTCTCTTCATTTCTGATAGTTTTTGCTTCACGTACTTTGGTGTCTAGTCATCAGGTATATAAATGTTAATAATTATACCTTTCTGATGGACTGACCATTTTATTATTATAAAATATCCCTCTTCGTCTCTGTTACATTTTTTTGTTTTAAAATCTATTTTGTCTGATATTAGACTAGCCATTCAAGATTTTTGCCATTGCTGTTTTCATGATATATCTTTTCCATGATTTTTCTTTCAATCTATTTTTACCTTTGGATAAAGTGTGTCTCCCATTGATAGCATCTTAATGGATCTTGTTTTTTCATCCAATCTGACAATCTCTGCCTTTGGATTGGATTATTTGATTCATATTTATATAAAAGTTAACATTTACATTAATGTTAGTATTGATATAGTTGGCATTTTACTTTTATTCCTATGTGTCTTCTGTCTTTTTCATCCATCTAGTTCTCCTTTTCTATTTTTTTTTTCCAGGAAGATTAGCCATGAGGTAACATCTGCTACCAATCCTCCTCTTTTTGCTGATGAAGACTGGCCCTGAGCTAACATCCATGCCCATCTTCCTCTACTTTATATGAGGGATGCCTGCCACAGCATGGCTTGCCAAGCAGTGCCACATCCACACCCAGGATCCGAACCAGCAAGCACTGGGCTGCCAAAGTGGAATGTGTGAACTTAACTACTGGGCCACCAGGCTGGCCCCTACTATTTTCTTTGGAATAAAGTGAGTATTTTCTAATGTAACATTTTAATTTCATTAATAATATTTTCTTTATATTTTTCTGAGTTTTTTCATTAATTGTTGTTCTGGGGCTTACTATATACATAGTACTATGTACATATATACTCCTTGTTTATTTTTGTGTGTATGTGTGAATTCTATTTAGCGTGAGGAGTTACTTGCTTTTAGCTTGAAGAAATTCCTTTATTATTTCTTTAACACAGTCTGCTAGAAACAGATTCTCTAGGTTTTTATTTATCCAAAATTTCTTCATTTTTGAAAGACAGTTTTACTAGATATAGTATTCTTGTTCGACCTTTTCCCTTTGAGCACTTTAAATATATTATGGTCTCCATGGTTTCCAATGAGAAGTCAGCTGTTAATCTTTTTGGGGATCCCTTGTAAGTGACTAGCAATTTTTCTCTTGCTGCTTTCAAGATTTTCTCCTTGCCATTGACTTTCAACATTTTTAGTATGATGAGCCCATTTGTCAGTCGCTTTCCTTTTTCTCACTTGGAGCTCACTGTTATACTTGGATGTGTCTTTTAATGCTTTTCACCAAACTGGGGAAATATCTGATTATTGTTTCCTCAAATGTTTTGTGTGTTTCCTTCTCTCCTTTCCTTCTGGCATTTCTGCTAAATGTATTTTGTTGCGCTAAATTATACCCTAAATTTCTCTGTATCTCTGTTAATTATTTTTTTCATTATTTTCTATCTCTGTTCTTCAAATTACGTAATTTTTAGCAGTCTATTTTCAAGTTTGCAATTCCTTCTTCTGGCAGTTCAGATCTATTGTTGAGACCCTTTTATAAAATTGTCACTTCAGTTACTGTACTTTTCCACTGAAGAATTTCAACTTAGTTCTTTTTTATAATTTCTCTTTATTGATATTCTCTTTTTGATGAGGCAGTGTCATTTTACCTCTTTTCTTTCTTTAAACATGTGTCTTTTAGTTTTTGAACTTATTTATAATGGCTACTTTGAAATCTTTCTTAAATCCAACATCTGGTTCCTCACATAGGAAGTTTCTCTTGCCTACTTTTTTCTTTGTTCTGGTGTACAGTTCATGCTTTCCTGCTTACTTGCACGTCTCATAGTTTTGATGGAAACTGGTCATTTTTGATAAGTTATGGTAGCAAATCTGGGCTCTGGTCCTCCCTGTACTTCTCTGGAGTTTGTTGCTGTTGTTTGCTTATTTGTTTATTGACTGCCTAGATTATTTTATGGAAGTACCTCTCCTCTGTAGTATGAAACCTCTGATACTGCTCTCCAGAGGGTGCAGTTTCTGCCTGTGCACAGTCACTTTGGGATGCCAGTGGTCTTAGCTGGGCTGCCTTTGACTGTCTCTTTCCCTGATTAGAGCCAGATGATAAGCTCCACTAATTGCAGACTGATTGCTCTATAATTTTAAACAATGCCCTGGGGCATAAATTGCTTCACAGACTGATCCCATCATTTTGGGGCTCCTTTGCAAATATCAGTGTTTGAGATTTGTTGTGACATTAGGAGAACTCTTCTTAGTTGCCTTTTTCTTTGGTTCTTTCTGATAAATCAGCTGGTCTAAGGTTCAGCTTATATATCTAAAAGTACCAGCTTCTTCATTTGCTTTTCACCACAACTTCATTGTTTTTGAAACTACTCTTATGCTTGAACTTCCCTGAAATTCTTCCTTTGGAAAGAGCTTTTGAGCTTTGTGTCATATGGTCTGCCTCTCCTTTTGGGTAAAACCTCTGAACCTTAGCTCTGGTACTCAGGGTAGAGATAGTAACACGCTTCTCTCTGAGTAACACTTGTGCTTTGGGAACTAGACACTGGGAAGTTGAGGTGGGGGTAGCCTCTGGTATTCTCCGCTTGCTTCTCCTGGTATGGAAACCTTGCCCTGAAAATAAGCCAGAGTGAAAGTAATCAAGCCTCAGTGTCCTCAGCATACTCCACTTGAGGTGGAGCTTCCACCCCATGAGTTGGAGTTAGCAGGGAGGAATGAGCTCCTACTTCTTGGCCATACTCACTAAGAACTTAACCTCAAGAACAGGTAGCTGGGGGGTTGGATGAGATGCCTTCTCACTCCTAGGAAGACACCATAGACCTCAACTGGGACAGAAGTCCTATATTGTTGACTGCACCCATCCTGAGTGACTATATGTCAAGATGGGCTGAGAGAGGGAGAGGTAAGAGTGGGTCATGGTCCAAATGCAAAAGACTCTCATCACTCTTCTTACTGAATTTTAGCAAATTTTCTTGAATAAATTTTTCTCATTTTCTATATGCTATTGTGACCATTTCAAGAGACTTAGACAGTTGGTTGTTTTATAATTTTTACCAGTTTCATTGGGGAGCAGATTCATGGAACTTTGCACACTTCCATTCTAGAAGTGAAACTACTATGTTTATTTCTTATGCAGAGAAATTAAAGATATTTTGTTTGTTTCTATTTTGTTTTCTCCTTCTAAATTATGCTTTCAGAGTCCCATCCTCTAGACCAAATTGGTTTCTCAAGACATTTCCTTCTCCAAGAGAACTTTCTGCTAGATATTCAAATATATTTTTCTCTGTCTCTATTGTTAAGTTTGAAATTTCGTTGCAGAATAAACAATATGAAGATCAACATGAAACTCTCATATTTATTTTATGAAAATAATCTTTTGGTTCAGAAAGATTCATAATATATTTGAGTGCAAATAATGCTATAAAAACAGTAGATTAGAAAACCAATCTCCTTAGATAGCTAAAAGTATATGACTTTGGTTTTCCCCAACTTTCATCATTTGAGTCTCATGTATAAGCAAATGATGCTAAACATCTGCCACCTTATTTGGCCAGTCATTCATATTTTTACATTAGTAATTCCATTTTATATATATATATATAGAATGGACTTTGCTTTAACATATAAGGTATGCATTCACAAATCATAATTCTTAACAAAGTGCAAAATTAAATTGGAATAATATTTTTCATTTTAAACAAGATTCTGAAGTGCTTGTTAGTCTCTCTTAAAACCATAGCATATGGAAAATACGTTTTAACTCATTATTGAATATGAAATAACCCAGAACACAGGAAATATTAATCGGCTAAAAAGCTAACTTTAAAAACAAAACACTTTATAAAAAATATAAGCATTCTTAGTTATATGTAAAACCTCATATTGTCATCTTGACTTTTTTTCAGATTTATATCCATACTTAAAGTCTTAATTTCTACTGTCTAAGCAAGGGATATATCTCTATAACTGAAAGTACAAGATAACTAAGTTGTTCCTGACATCCAACTCTCATGATAGTAGTAGGAGGCATTCCTCTGAGAAAATAACTTGAAAATTTCTGGTAAATGTTATTTTTGCAGGTTTTGCAGGGTTTAATTTTCAAAACAAGTTCTCACATATCAAAGGTAAAAATTTTAATTATTCTATAAAATTGTGTCCTTGGATGGTATACTATATGCCAATACTTATACACATTGAATATACTTAACTTTCATTTAAGTTACATAGCCAATATGTTTATGTTTAACCATAGATTCTCCTCTAATTCCAATGGATTTTAGCAGTAAGGATGCTGAAAAGAAAGGATAATGTCAGAATAAGTTAGAACAGAGGACAAAAACAAAGAATTGGCACCAGGCACCATGGAAAGCATTGATATACTGTAGCTCCAAGTACTGGTTTAAAAGCTCTTATGAACTGGGAACCAGCGAATTAAATTGACACAACAAAGAACAGAAGCAAGAGAGTGAGCAGTAAGCGGGTGTTATTGTTTTTCAGGGAAATATTATACTTATGGAAGTATATCAGGGGTATAAGTAAGTTCTAACAATAGGGCCAGAGAGAGAGCGTTAGAACATCTGAACCCTGGATTTGGATGAGTATTGATTATGTTGAGTATCCTGGAGGTAACCTTTATGGAACAAAAAGGTAAGATTTATGTGAATTGAAGACCACAATAGTGCCAAGACCCAGTAGACAAACATCCACTGGATAGCAACCAGGATGAAGAGACTGTTAGACTTTCAGATGTTAGGACTGAAAGCAGTATGAGAGGTTAGATCATAGCATGTTTATCTCATTGAAAGTTTTCTTTTTGAAGTAGTTGTCATGTGAAGCTATACACTACTATATACTACTCTTTTCAAAAGTGCCCAGAATCTCTTTGAATATAATATTCCTCTGGAATTTCTTGCTACACTTGGGACATAGTTTAGGGTATAGACTCACATTTTCATATACTTTTTTAAAAAAATTATGATACAACGTGGTGATACGTTTAAGTAGTGTGACCAATTGAGTCGTGTGTGATGAAATAGTTTTATACCTTTTAAGATCTTAATTGGGGCGTGAAACTACTAGTCATGAAACCAGTGTCTATTGTATAATTGTAGTAGGAGAATGCCCAAACATTTTGAAGGAGGGAGCATGATGAGCATCAAAAAGAAAAAAAGTTATGATGATCTCAAAGATTTTTACTCTGGAGAGTAGTATTGATTATGAGTCTTTCAGCTAATATTGTAAAATGAAAATCTGAAGTCATTTGCTTGCTTCTCACTTTTCCAATGATTTTCCATTGCCTTTAAAAGAAATTCTCAAATTCTTAAAATTATGTTAAATATCCTTTATCATATGGCCTCTGCCTCCCTCTCCAGTCACATTCTCTTATTGTTCTACATGACCCAGATGCACTAGCCCTCTTGATTTCTCTAACACAGTCCACATTCTCTCTCCTCAGGGCTTTTACCCATGTTGTTTCTTCTTCTTGGTACACTCCTCCAATATTTATTAGCTATCATCTATTCATCTTTCAAATCAGCTTAATTATTCATTTTTCAAGTAGGCCTTCTGTGATCTTAGACTAGGGTAAATTTTGCTGTTGTATATTCTCATAGCAACGTGGACTTCTCTTAACACTTATCATGCTAGAAATTGTAATTCCTATTAACCTGCTAGACTCTCAATTCCATGAGGACTGGAACAGAGGCGCTTTTTTTCACACTTATATCTCAAACTATATATTCCTCCCATCATACAGCCATGAATTTGTTAAATTGGATTGAAATTTTTCTTATATCTATATAGTGCATTACAAATACCTCCTGCTCAATGAAATTTTCCTTAATTCCCATAAACAGAAATGATTTCTTCCTAATTTATATAGTTTGAACTTCTCTCATGGCAATAATGCTACTTCATTAATGAGGCAGAGTGAAATGTCTTTAGTAATAAGGGGAAGTAAAAGAAGAACTTCACAGCTTTGTTTAATGCATGCATGTGTCAGATACTTTATGTTGTTTCATTTACTCTTCCATAAAAGCCCATGATATGAGGATATCATCCACGATTTTCATAGTGATTGCTAAAGAGCACAGCTATTAAATGGCACTCAGGTTTGCATAACACCACATTTTCTCTTCCTTCTCCTTCGTGACAAGTCTGCCAAATTGTAGAGGAAGAAAACATTTTTTATTGCTATTATTTCTGTTACCTATTGCAGCAAAATAAATCGTTCACACTTAATGACATAAAACAATAACCATTTTATTATCCTTAGAAACTTTGTAGATCAGGAATTTGAACATGGCATTGACTTTTCTATGGTCTGCAGTATCTGGGGCCCCTGCAAAATCCTG
Organism: Equus caballus; assembly: GCF_041296265.1. Taxonomy (NCBI): domain Eukaryota; kingdom Metazoa; phylum Chordata; class Mammalia; order Perissodactyla; family Equidae; genus Equus; species Equus caballus. The sequence continues at coordinate 98,417,948 of NC_091686.1, forward strand.
GAGGCTAGGGATGAGGGGAACATGAGGAAACAGAATCATCTGGAGGATTCTTCACTTACATATGTGACACCTGGGCTGGGGTGACTCAATATTGTTGACCAAGAGAGTCTGAATATGTCTTCTCCATGTAGCTTGGGCTTCCTAACAGCATGAGAACATAAAGATGGTTGGACTTCCGACATGGCAGCTGAAGGCTCCGAGAGTGAATGTTCCATTACGTAAGTATATGGTCTTTTATGACTTATCCTCAGAATTCACATAGAATTACTTTGGCCACACTCTATTGGTTGAAGCAATCACAAGCTGGTCTGACTTCAGGGGGAAGAAACTTGGTGCCCACCTCTTGATATGAGGGCTTTCATAGTATTTGTGGTAAAAACTGTCACAGGTATCTTTCTCTCTAACGAGATACCAAAATTACTGTCAGCAGTAGAATCAAGATTTGAACACAGCTTGTTAATGCTACATGTGTTGTTTTCTCATCTTCCTTGTTATTATAATCTTTTTGAGAAAGGATGAAAAGGTAAGGGTTATGTTTTAGTCCTCAAATTTACTGTTATATATAACATAATTTTTTTTGTCAATAAATGAGATATGGTACTCAGAAAACTCAAAAATTAGTTTATAGAAAGTAGAAAAAATATAACCTTCCATGTCCAAAGTATAGATAAGACATTCAAATATGAATATGATTTTAGGCAACTGTTTAAAATATTGTCTTCTAATTTTATAAAAGGAACGAGGATAATTGTCCACCGATCCCCCATTAAATCTCCTCCTTAGGCCTACTTCATAGAAGACACAGCCATCTATATGATTACTTCAGATTTCAAAGGGGAAATGAAAAAAGAAAAAGAGTTTGGGGAGATGGATGGTAGATCAATCTTAAAGTTAACTATAAAAATACATGATTCATTGCTTGAAAAATGAGGATATGGCTCAAATTTCTAATTTTACTAGCCCATTGGTAACAAGACTAGGATTTAAGTGATTTTAAATATGGCCAATTCAGAATAATCTCATAGGGATGTTGTATGCAGGGTGGCAATATGTTATCGGTTTCTTGGTTCAGAAAATATCTAACTGGAGCAGGCTTAAGTTGGGTAATTGCAGTATTTCTAATCCTTTTAATATACAGTAAAAAGAGCTTCTGTCGAAAATCAGAGTTTTAATATTGAGCTACATTTTATTTATATTTCGAAAATGTAAGGGCTTTTGAATCTCCTTAAGTAACTTATAATTTGGTGCAGTTTTAGTGACACTCAGCAGTGTAGTTACATGCTGATTAAAGTCATTATAAAGAAAATGTCATCACACCTTGTTGATCTTCCTCACATTTCTTTGGGTTAAGGATCAGTTGATTTTATTGTGACTACCCTTCAGGAGAAGGAGTATCACCTACATGCTCCTATATTGTTGTCTAAGCAATAGCTAGGAGTTTGGCTTGCATATTTACTATCTTTGAGAGTACAGCAGTGTAATGCAATGTATTTAAAATTATAACAGTAATTTTTTTTTCTGTTTTACAGTAGTGTCTTTCCTTGGAGCTGATCCTACTTAACTGTAAAAAAATACTTCTAGTTATTTATTGGAAGGTATAACCTAGAATTTTTTTTTTTTTTTAATTTTGTGAATAGCAATGGTCTCTTACAGAATTGGTGAGAGTCTAGATACTTCTAACTTAAAATGAAATTGGTTTAAAATTATTTGAAGAATATTAATTCTATACTTACCAACTCTTTTACATTATAATTACTACTGACCATTCCGGTGTTTTCATGCAAGAGAATACTTATAAGTCAGTTTAGGGTAAAACAGCCTTTCTCAGAACTCTCACTGTATGTACTTCCTGTTCCCCTGCTGCTTTTTCTCTCTTTTAGGTCATTATCTCCTGGGTTTCTACTACAACTCTTTCCTCTCCCTTCTTTCTTTGTAAATGTGTTCTGATTCTGACTATCTTATTGACGTCTGTTACCCCCAAGCATTTCTTATCCCCAAATAGCCATTCTTCACTTCATGACCACCAGACAACTCTAAGACACTAGTTTATACTAGTTTCCCCTCTTTTGCACTCAGAAACTTCAAATAATACGTCTTCGTCTTCTGTCTCCATCTCCCAGTAAGAATGTGGACTTGAGACTTTTAAAAACTAAGGGCAACCATACTTCACTGTAAGAGTAAAAAACCATAGTGTACAATGATTGTGGGCAAGATAACATGGTCAGAATGGACAACTTTCACACACAATGTGTCGTGTAAGTACCCAATAGTCACTCTACTAGTAGTTTCTCTACTTGAGGGAGAAAAGTGATAGAAGAAAATCGAACAGCTTCATTCTCATTTCTTCTATGCCATCATAAATATAAAGCCCTTCATTTCTGTTAAATGCTAAACCAATGATTATACTGCTTACTGAAAACCATCTGTCCATGTTCATCTATATCAACAAATTCTGGCCAATTTGCATTAGCACAAGCTGTTATTTCTGTCTTCGCCAATGTTTAACAATGTCAGGTGATTTTACCTCTTCTCAGGCAGCATATTATATGAAATTCTCAGTGACATATCTGATTGTCTGGGAAGATAATATTTCTATTCTTCTCAGGGTCAAAAATGCATTACAAATTCTGTGATCAGTAAAATATGGGTACTAAAATTGTTTCAATTTCATATATGAATAATTTTTATGATGGTTATCTAATAATCTAAAATATTTATATTTCAATTAACGTTTTACTTAATACTTTGCATTCCTTCCTTTTAATCAATCAAAAAGGAGGTATTACCTGTCCAAAGGAAGCTTACCCAGGTATTATACAGCTGGAGTCTACATGAAAGAATTCACTAAGCAATGAGCTTTAGATGTTGAAAAGGGACAGCAAAAAAATAAAAACAACTGAATATTCAAAATGTGAAATTTTTGAAACCTCGGTTGTATTTATATCAGGATTGGTACTGGCAAACTGGAAGATATTTGAACAAAAAGTGTCTGCAAGGATACGAGACTGGAACTATGATTTAAACAAGAAAATACCGTGTTGCATGAAAACTAAGACTTATTTTTCCCCAAAAATGTAACCTTTCAAATTAGGCACTTAAAGTGTGGAACCATATGACTTATTTTTACATTAAAAAACTCTGTTGAAATTTATATTTTTATAGTTGATGAGAGTTCCATTTTAAAAAGAAAGACTGGGCTGCCAAGCCAGAAAAGAAAATATCAACTCTTTTTTTCTCATGTTAGTTCAAGTACAATTTACCTCTGTGATCCATGTAACTTGTGTTATAATTATGTACAGATATATTTTCATACCTCAAACCATCTAAAAAGTTCCTTAAATGGAAATTATTTTAGTTTAAACATAATTTTACTGATCAGGGTAGCTTTTTATATTTACAAGCAAGCTAGATTATATTTCACCAAAAAGCCTTCTGAAAATCAGTTTTCTGTACTTTTATTCCATGAATCATGGAGAAATATATGCTAGACAAGGAAAGGAGATCTTGTTTTCTTGCTACCCTTTGCCTTATAACCATTTTCCCCTATGCTTAATCCTACCTTTGCTATAAGGGTTGGAAACATAGGGAATTACAAGAATTGTGGAGATACCTTTGTCTAACCTCCAGCTGGCCAATATATTCACCTCATCACTCTTCTGATTCCCACACATTTGTTTATAATCTCACTTAGCTGTGTGTTAATGTGAAGTCTAACACACTACCTACCTGCGTATGGTTTGTAGGACATTATACCTTGTTCTTGCTCATAATGTTGTGAATGTGTTGTTGGTTCAAAATATATTTAAAATTTTTGATTTTTCAAAAAATAGAAAACATAGAAATATATATTATATATATTTTAGATATAATGGTGACTTTAAAAAATATACACAATGAAAAATAGTGTAATATTTTATTTAATTGCACTCACCAAATACTTATTGTGGTGTGATTACTCTGTCCACCGTGCTTCCAGACCACCTTCCTCCAGTCTGTTCCAGAATCAAGACACATAGCTGGCTGATTGTAAATATGGTTGGAACTCCGGGGTACTCAATTTGTTGAAATCAGATTACCTCATGCATATACTCCTATTCATCACTGGCATGTTCTCTTTTAAAATGAGATATGAAATCATACAAATATCTATCTAAATTCTATATGACGTATTCTTTTCCTAGGAATGCAAATCCTTAAAGCACCATTTTACAGGAAGCAGAGGAGGTTTCAAGTGGGTAGACAAATTGAAAAATAAAAATATTTCTTTTTTTTGGTGAAGAAGATGGGCCCTGAGTTAACATCTCTTGCAAGTCTTCCTCTTTTTACTTGAAAAAGATTGTCCCTGAGCTAACACCTGTGCCAATCTTCCTCTATTTTGTATGTGGGATGCTGCCACAGCATGGCTTGATGAGTGGTGTGTATGCCTGCACCCAGGATCTGAATCTGTGAACCCCGGGCAGCCAAAGTGGAGCACACGAACTTAACCACTATGCCATCAGGCCAGCCCCCCAAAATACTTCTGAGCCAGCACTGATGGCTTAGCAGTTAAAGTTTGGAGTGCCCTGCTTCAGCGGCCTGGGTTTGAACCATACCACTCGTCTGTCAGTAGTCAGGCTGTGGTAGCAGCTCACATAGAACTAGAAGGACCTACACCTAGAATATACCACGATGTACTGGGGCTTTGGGGGAGGAAAAAAAGAAGAGAGAGAGAGGAAGATTGGGGACAGATGTTAGCTGAGAGCAAATCTTTCCCAGCCAAAAAAAAAAAAAAAATGTCATTTCCTAGTCATACATTTTGTGATGTAACAAATACCATGAATCTACTTATTTCTTCTATTTTATTTTTGTACTCTAAAAATACGTTCAAATTGGTTATCACTGTTTCCGAGTCTTTTTTTCTTAATAATGTCCTTTTCTTCATCAGCAGTACTGAAAAAATATTCTTGATCCCTAATACCTTTCCAGGCAAATTAAATGGCAGCCAGAACAGTATGAGATTCTAAATAATTACTGTTAATAATGAAAAAGATGAAGTGCATATTTAGTATAAGCAAATTACATGTTGATAGTATAATACTACATAAATATTTGAGTGTTTTCTTCTTTTTGAAGTAATTGGCACCCAGATCGAAACTATCAAATAGATTTGAAGTGCATTCTTTTGAATAAAATACACCTGTGCTGCTTTAATATAAGCAGACATTTGTGATGACAGTGGCCCTAGTTAACTGGGGATATTACGTTCATTTTCTTTTCATTCTGTCTGATAAAAGTAGATAGGGAAATCAATGTACCCTATTCCTTCCCTTCCTCACGTCACACACAATTTTATGATGTTACATGTTAACATTTCTGTTAAATTAGTATTATAAAGTTATTTTTCATTTATTTCTAGAGAAAACATACACAAAAATAACAAAGATTTTTCTTCAGAGCCCCAGGAGTTCCTTGAAGATATGTCAACATGTATTTGTACTTTTAATCAATTTCTGAAACTTTTTTAGGAAATCAAAAAAGAAATATTTGTGTTAAAGACGTTATTCCCTTTAATTGTTAGAGGATTCTGCTTGACTGGTTTTAATAATGTTGATTGTTTCATTGTCAGTAGGATTAGATGTGAGTTTTGGCAGAGATCCTGGAGCAACTATTGCCTTTGAAGGGGTGAAATCAACGACACGGGACATTGCAGGAATCAGCCATTGCTGTTTTCCTTGCCAAATCTCAATATTGAAAAAAATTTGAGGGGGGGGCTCTGATTTGAAACCCACACAAGAGGTACATAAAAGAACAGGGAGCACCAAAAATTTGAGTATAAAAACAAAGCAGTTGGGTTTACATCTCAGTTAACAACGTTAACAGAGGTTGTGACTCATAATCTCTATACAGCCTGCAACTCTGAAGTTCCTTTAACATATTAAAGCTTTCTTCTGAGAAAGCGGGCCCCATGCTTCTATTTATGCATTCTTATGCCAAAATGTTTTGGAAATATAAGAAGAGGAAAGGAACAAATATTTTTTGAGCATCTACTGCAAGCCAGACATTGTCCAAGTTACTCCAGAGAGACCATCCCGTCTATATTTTTGGAAAACTTACCCGTATAGAAGCTAATGTTTGTAAATGGTGAAAGATATCTTCTGTTTACCCGTTCAAATCCGTGTCATACATTTCTCCATCCTGTCTTATTTTCCCAGGAAGCTGACCTTTATGAATACTATGGTTTCTGGGTTCTCTAACTGCTGATTGGTCCTCAGCCAATGGGGAACTCCAGTAGGAAATATGAAGGATAAAGCATGAGGTCAGGATATTAATTCCCCTTCCTTTTTCCCTAAAAATAGCTGTGTTCTTCAACCACTGATCCAAACAAAGCAGTCTTTACAGGATGTTTTACTTCTGATTTTGAGTAATGCACCCTCTCCTCTCTCAGACATAGTGGTGGTAAGGAAATGGCTGCTGGAAAGTGACAGGTTATTTCACTATCATTTGTGGTATCTCTCCCCCATCCACGAAACCCACACATTTGTAAATAAACCTTCCTTGAATTATCTTATTCTTGCTGTAATTAAGATGTTGGTTTCTGTTGGGGCCTGACTCACACGTAAACTATTGATAGAAAAATTTAACACAAACATTGTTTCCACATTTTGTGGAATAGAAAAATTTCTATGAATGTTAAGAGTTTTGATTTTTTTTATGTCTGTCTCTGGACTCCTTTTGCTAAATTAATTCGTTTCATTTATCATATTACTATTAACTTCTCCCAAGTGTTATATCTCACTGCAATGACCAAGTATAGTTTCTTCCTCAATTTACATATACTCATTCACACACAAGACATTTGTGATTGTAAAACTTACTAAACATCAGACAGATGAAGCTATAGTAAAGATATCATATTTACAGCCACAACTACAATTGCAATATCAGAGATTCCTCTTCTTATAAGCTCCTTTATCTACCACACTGCTGGAAATTTTTACTCTCGTGGTGTCCCAAACTCATACTTACCTTTCTCTAGCAATTTCTTTTTCCTTCATATTCTCTGTGCTCCTATCTGATATTATTCCTGCTCCTATGCCCAGAACTTCAAAATATCTTCTCTCTCTAATACAGAAAATTCAGTGTTCCCACTTTGCATATTTATATTTACCAAGTTTTTCCGCAAACTGAAGATATTCTCTATGCAACAGAATCTACTTTCTTGAAAAAGACTGTGTTGTTTGCATGTAATATTCTGTGATACATGTATGATGTGCATATGTATGATACACAGGTATGAGCGTGTGTGTAGGTATGTGTGAGGTTATCTTCTACCAACTGGTTACTTACTCCTATGATAAAGTGAGTTTTACTTTGAGATAATGGATAAAATTACCTATTTTGAAAATTTGCTTGTTTCACCCTACTTTACTTGAATTCTATCTAAATTTCCAGTAGAAAATATTAAAACACCAGAAAGTAGGAGAAACACAAAAGAACATTTCAAGAAGTACAAATTAAATTCCTAGAAAGTATGGAGGCTTTATCTGGCAATGGGGTCCTCAAAGAATAAGGAGGAAATATTGAGCCTTGAGCGCTCAGTCTCCCACCAACTCCTCTGGACTGGTTCTGGTCTCAGGCAAGCTCTCTCCAAAGTGTGGAAAGTGTGGTGTCCTTATCTGCTTGGGCTGCCATAAGGACATGAGTAGCATGAAAGACAGTGGCTTAAATTGCAGAAATTTATTTTCTTATAGTTCTAGTGGCTAGAACCATTTGATTTCTGTTTTCCCATTGTATAATACCAAAACCAAAGATTTTATTCATAGTTTCTGAATATAAACCACTTCCTGCATGTTTCCATATTTTAAAAAAATGACTAGGTACTCAGTACAGCTCTCTATCCTTCCTTTAAATAATCTTCAATTTTGTCTGTCCTAGAGTGATGTGAATTGTTAGGCCAAGGGAAGAGGTACAACTAATCTGTCCCCTTCCCCTGTTGCTGCTTCCCAGAAACTGGTTCTTTAAATTTTGGGTCATTGTCATTTTGTCAGGCACAGGTATAAAGTTATCGGAAAGAACTAGTAAGAAGAATGAATACCAGATTTCCTTAGATCTCAATCTGTTTTGGGGCTTTAGCTTCATTCTTTCTGAATTTTCTCATACAATCTTTAGTTTAAAATGGAGAATTCAGCTTTCCCAACCTTATGAGGTACATAGTTATGAGATTGTCACCTGTCTTGGTTTGCTATAAGCTCTCTTGGGAGGTGTATATTTTCTCCCCTTTCTTTCACAAATAGTCTGATATTTTATACCAAGACACATTAGAACATCTTTTCAAGTAGGAAGATGATCTGATATTTAAAATTTAGCAAGTGACTGTTTAATAAATGATTTATACCACTTAATAGGTACTGTCAACTTCCCGGCTGGAGACAGAGGACCATTTCCTGCCTCACATCCCACCTCAATTAATTAATCTAACTCCACGAGCTAGAATTTATCACTTGCAACACTTATTACCAGGTGCAACTGACTCTTTCAGGAATATATGGTAGAAATCCTATTCCAAATAACTTAATAACTACCTTATAACCAGCGTGTGCTAGTAAGTATTTAACAACCAGCTCCCTTCAAAAGTGCAAAAACATACCACAGAGATTTATTATGAGTTTTACTAACACAAAGATGCATAGCACACAATTAGCAAATAACGACAAATTGTACACTCCCTTTATTGTAATTCCACATAGCCAACTGATTTTCAGAGGGCACTTTTGTTCCTTTTTGCCAAACCTTTAAATCCATAGCTAACTGGTTGCAATTAACGAACAACTGTAGTCCCAATATAAATGTTGGTTGCTACTCTAATTTATGTTAATGTGTAAAATGAATATGAACTAAAAAAAAAGAACTATTTAGGACATTTAACCATTCACCAATGACACGAATAAGTACTATGTGAATCTCAATAATTTTTTAATACTACAATAATATTTCTGTAATATGTTGGGACTATTAACAATGTAATGATTACAGATACAAGAAAATTTTGAATATAATCTGCATTAGTAACATAGTATTAATTATTTTATTAACTCTAGACAATCAACAAAAGAATAAATCGAGCCCTGATAGGCAAAGTTTGACTATTTCTGTGGTGTAAATGCCTTCTTCATGATAGAATTACAAGCTCCAACCAGGGGTCATTAAACATGAAGTTGGAGAGAAATAAACATTTCCTCCCCATTATATAGTGTTATCACAATACGAATACAACAGGCATAAATAATTTTAATAACGTAGATAATAGCAAAAGGTATAATAATTATGAAGTGATAAGTTTTGATAATTTATTACCTTTTAATAGTTGCTATGTTTAATAATCACATCACAAAATTCCTCAATATTTAACAATTGGATCTCATAAGCTGATATGAGACAGCTCCAGAACATATAACTAAAAAGTCTAAGATTATTACTAGTTTTAGACACAAAAGAAACTAATGTGGTCAGCAATTTATTTCTCTAATTTAGGACACAGATAAGATTAATTGATCAGGTTTACCCAAACTTCATTGGGTAAGACTTGGAAATATGGTATTCTCCACAAGAAAATTGAGGAAAAGAAAGCTGAACATTTACTGCATGCACTTTCCAAAAATATAGTATAACTGCAGAGTAAAATGGTAATTAGTCATGAGAATAACTAATATTTATTGAGATTTACTATATTTCAAACACTGTGCTAAATACGTTTTATAGATTATCTTATTAGATAAAACAATACTTTGGCATTCATATTATCTCTCTCCATTTTTAGATATAACTAGTCCCTAGGAATATCTTTACATTTAAGATCACATAGCAGGTATGTGTTAGAATTTGGATTCCAATTTTGAATTGACTACGGAACTTACATTTTATATATAGAATCTAAGACACTTAGTGAGCCCCATACTCTCAATAGTAAAAATGTGTTTGTTTTTTTCCCTGGTCTTTTGTTTAAGATGCAATAAAGCATTTTAGCTGCAGGACAGGGCTGAAGATTGTCTTGAATGTGAGAATACGTGGAAGGTACTATCAATCTAGGAGAAAAAGAAGTTTCTTATTTTAGGTCTATTTGGTTTGATTATGCTTTTCTTCCCAAGTTCATATGCTCCAGGAAGACAGTGAACTTCATTAGACTTGCTACTGATATTTTAGAATCTCTCTTTAACTAGGGACTTCTTTGCTACTCTAAATCATATGGAATCTCGGTCATCTGTTACAGTCTTGATTTTTAAAAATGAATTTTCCAATATTGTATACGTAATACAAGTTCAGAAGAGTAAAAACAATTCAACAAATATGAGAAAATAAGTTAATGAAGTTAATTAATCCCCAAACAAAATAATAACCTAGAATTCTTCTATGTAGGGATAATCACTGCTAAACATTAGGGGGCTGATTTGGGGGCCTATTATGGGGCCAATTAGCTTCTGTGCCCAAAAGTCTCTTTCTAACACCTTCAAATTGTGCCACTCTTACATGTAGCCCTTGGCCTGATCTGCAAGTCTTTTCTTTATTGTAATAGTCTCTCAAATTCTTAATATAATGCTCAATATTGTCTGAGGGAAGAGCTTCAGGGCTAGGACTTAGGGTGCTTACCTTACTGTCCCAGTTTACCAATCACAATTATATAATCTTAGGTCAATGGATGTTTTCAGATTTCTATTACCATGGATGAAATATAGTTAACAATACGTTTCAAAGCATGCGATATTATGAAAAGAAAATCAGATAAGATGAAAGGCATCTAAAAATATGAAAAAAAAATATCAAAGGGCAACAGAAGAGAGCCTGGAGGAGCAAAGTTTACTATATTCTTTAGAATAATTACTTTTTTAAAAATTATAAATCAAGATATGAAAATTCACGATAGGAGTCTTAGGAGTTTGCTTAAATTATATCTATCCGATGGAGAGTCTCACATCTATTTTTTTAATTTCCAGTTTAGGAAATTTTATTTACTTCTCCCTGCTTACGTGCATATTCACTCCAGAATAAAATAAATTAATAAAATGCTATAATGAACTTTATGCTTTTATTCATTTATTTATTTTTTTATTTTTTTGAGGAAGATTAGCCCTGAGCTAACTGCTGCCAATCCTCCTCTTTTTGCTGAGGAAGACTGGTCCTGCACTAACATCCATGCCCATCTTCCTCTATTTTATATATGGGATGCCTACCACAGCATGGCTTGCCAAGCGGTGCCATGTCCACACCGGAGATCCCAACAGGTGAAACCCCGGGCCACCAAAGCTGAATGTGCACACTTAACTGCCGCACCACCGGGCTGGCCCCCAGAACTCAATGCTTTTAAAAATCTCCTCTAGTGCTAATATTTTACAGTTCCTCCAGATCTAATTTTTAACACCTGGTAATTAATATTTCAAATGGTATCAATAGGGTAAATTTATTTTTAAAACTGTCCACCAGTAAAAAGTGTGGTAGTGTTTTATTTTTCAACACGTAAAATCAGCTTAGACATAAAAACAGCCTTGTTGCTGACAGCTATTCTAATAGATGATCTAACCATTAATTTTCTGCTCTGATTTGTAGCCACTTTTATTTGAATTTGTAGGGTATAAGATGCTTTTTTACACTGAACATGCCACCAAACAGTACAAGAGTTTAAGTTAAAAGTAGTTAGGAAATGCAGGGTGATTCACAATGTGTCTGAAACAAAGATTTTATGAAGCTTAGCCCCCGGCTAATAAAAACATTTCTTCAGCGCTGATAATGTCGGAAGAGATAGGCAATCCTTGCACACATACTGAGTCTGACTATAAGAATGAATTATCCCAAGCAAAAATCCTCTAAACGCTTACTTAACAACATATATGGTGAAAATTCTCAAGCAAGAAAAATGGCAAAGAAAGCCTTGGGGGAAAGAAGCAAGCATCAACATCACAATGAATTCTACAGTTTACTACTTCCCAGTCAGATCAGGCAGCAGGACCTGTATAAGCTTGTTGTGTTAAAAGTTATTCCCTGACTTTGCTTGTCTATTTTTAGCATTGAAATAATCAGCTCTCCTACGTCTATAATTTGTTGACATAATTAAACTACCCCAATAGCACAACTTTTTCATGGAAGCTTTCCCTTTTCCTAGCCACATAGGATTGTTCACTTGTATTTGATAATGCAAACCACTTGCCTCAGAATTCTCTGCTTGATATTGCAAAGAATTTACTTTGATGTAGCTATTTTAAGACTTAAAATGTTCTAAACTGTCACCTCTACTTATGGTAACACGCAGGCAATGAAGCATAACAGGACGTCCAACTAAACTAGGTATGACATACCAGTCCCATAATACGTCAAATTTGATATAATACCTTCTTTTACTTTATATTATAAAATATTTTATTTCACTTTCTTTTATAATTTTTCTTTTCTTCTGTTTCTAGATTCAGTAACGTGTAAGAAATATCATGTTCTAAAATTAGCAGCAAAAATCTAAGGACTTGAAACAATTAACAAATAGGACAATATGCCCTTAAATGTGCAGCTGCATTTAAATATATTTATTAATACAACTGTTTAGGAGGGCTTGATTTATAAAGCATCTGTCTCGTATGAAGCGTTGCTACTCGACAGTATCCTAAGCTTTTGACCTTGATTAGCAATGCTCTGGGAAGCCAGTCATTAGATCCTACAAGAATAATAAAATGAAAACAATTCAAGTATGAGATTGTGTTCATAGGCACGTCCCCTCCACCCCCAAGTGTCTGGTAAAGAAATTTTTGTTTATGTCCTCCAAAGTCCTTATATAGATTTGATCTATTACTATGTATTGGCCAATGTCTGTATATTATGGTGACTAATTGCCTGACACTCCTCCACAGAGATACTTCTGTAAAATTTCTGCGTAAATGTTTTCAGGATGTGTTCCTACATCCTGGTTGCAGTTTCAGTTTGCCCTTTTGATTTTGAGATTTGAGTCTGTCATTCACAGCCCTGAGAGACAAACATGATAGCTATTTTCTTTTAGATAAAGTACTTAAGATCTATTCCATATAGACACTTGGGGAAAAGGCAGATGTCGTATTTATTAGGCCAGTTTAAGAGTTTATTGATTCTGTCAGAAAAAATCATTAAAAACTTTGAAGAACAAAGGCCGAGACATCATGGAAGGAACTTTCAATGTTGTCCTTGGGCATTGCCTTATAAACACACCCACAGTGAAATGATTATGTAAATTTTGCAATGTGAATTTGTAGATTTCTCTCGGTACAAAAGAAAACCCCAAAGATTAGTTTATTGCCCTATAGAACATTAACCAGTTTTGCATTTTATCTAGCAATTTTATTTTAACATTTTTCCCCAAAAAATGTCTTTATATGCAGTTTCACAAAATATCTTTTGAACCAGTTTTACCTTCTTTTAGCTTCCTTCATTAATTAATGGCTTAAACACAATCTTTAAATGTGCTTGTAGCATATTTGTGGAAGAGTCATGTTTTTAACTTTCTGAAAATAATACCTTAATAATTCTGATAATTCTGATAACTTCAGGGATCACCTGAAGCTTTTATCCTGTTTCTTACTTTAAATATAAATGCAGAGAGATGGTGTCTACTACTGTGGAAGAAAATGAAAACACAAAGTAATACTGAGTGCATAAAATATTGAGGACTAAGCATTTTGGTATCTGCTATTTAATTTTTTAATTTTGAGGAAATTGAAGCCTAGACACAAGGAGTTAAATGATCAGGTACAGGCACCATATGAATAATAATTAACAAGAGCTTAAAGAAAAACAGAGCAATGAGGAATATGCTTCACCTAAGTGATGGGCGAGGAAAACAAAAACACTGGAGCACAGGAAGGTGGGATGGATTTCTAGAACTGTAACAACCCTGACTACACATATAAAGTAGATTAATGCACGTTATTTAGACGTAAGTAAATGTTTAGGAAAAGGCTTCTTAACTTTGTCTTGTATTCACTGTCTACCATCTGTATGAAGATAAGAAAACAGAAAGAAAATAAAATACAGGCTAGAGGATAAAAGAATTTTAATAGCTCAACCAATTCCATACATAAATATGTGATAAATGTGATGCCTTCTCCCTTGAGAATTTTCTGTTAGATTCAAATTATTGACTAATGTCCTGTGAAAATATTAGAAAACTTCTAACTTTTGGTTCTGCCTCAAATAACAGATATATTATTTGTTACAAATAAAGAGAAGTGATCAAACCTGAAGCATTTTTTTATTCTAATTGAACTTTGTAATACATTTAGTTAATTTAGTACAAGAGATGTTTGTGAAGTGACTTCTTGGGCAGGTAAAATTATAGGAACTAGTCATAAAAATGGCTAGAACCTGGTTACTTCATTCAAGGAACTCCATAAAATATAAAGCAAAAAATAGGAGATAAAAGATGATAAACAATAAAGAAACATTTATAGATGGAATGTTTCATGTGAAATGTGCAATGCTGTCAAAGCTGATTAAATGAAAATGGCTTTAGCTTCAAAATGACTCTAAGAGAATATACCGTTCCTACTAAAAATTAAGTAAATATTAAAATGATACTGTATAACATTCCTCACTACCCATAATTCCTCAACTTCTTTCTTTCTATCTCTAAAACTAACAACCCTTTCCCAATGCCTCTCATTTAAGCAATAAGTATTCCAACAAACAGCTATTGGAATACATTACTGATATGGGGGAGACAGATATGGCCACTTCCTTTAAAGATCTCAAGTCTAACTGAATGGAAACCACAGACAAAAAGTTTTATAAGTGAACAACCAGTTCTCAACACCGTGCCACTCTCAGTAAAAGCCAGTTATGATTTCATAAGTGTAAGATCTTTTATTTTGGTATAAATATGGAAATAAGTTGCTAGGACATTTTTTTCTGAATCTTCTTTTACTTACAAAAGAATAATTTTGCCAGAAATGCTCACCACTCTGACTGCCTCACTTTTCTACTGGGAATCATTTCAGATCGAAAATGTTTCTTAAATGAGGTTTATGTTTCTCCCTCAATACAGCTCAAGCACTTTCAAACATAAATACCCTACAAGTATAATAATAAGTTTATGGATACGAGGTTTATAATTTTGATTTCAACAGAAAATGCTTTATCCTAATTCATCTGGAAGACAATAGCATATTTAGAGATGAAAAAAAGTTTTCATTCTTTATTCAATTAGTTAAAAATAATTAACTGACTCATAATGTTAAAGGTATTTACATTATATTATGTTTATTATATCATGTATTTAAGTAAAAGGCATTTTCACAATATATAAGACCAAAATGATATACATGTAAATATTACAAGTAAGTAAAAAGTTTACGAAATAGTCTTATTAGCCAGTTTAAAATTATAATCTGTCAAAGCCAAAACTTTGCCACTGTAGAGGACTCTATATGATAGATCTAATCAGGTGGTCACTAGGGTTTATTACAAATACTGTAAGTTAAAGCAGATCAAGTATGAAGTCCAAGGAAACGATCTAATGCTCAGAAATGTTGGCAAATTCCAAATACTTAGAGTTTACAAAATTAGAAAGGGTCTAGTGAGTAGTTTGAGAGGCAGTGGGACCCTCAAAAGAGTCATGACATAGATAATAGAATTACTTTACAAAAGGAAAAATGGAAATTTCCCAGAGATTAGCATGCCGTCCATAATTGCTCTAACTAGTGTACAAATGATTTCCTAAGGGAGCAGATATCACCCTTTCCTCAACCTTTCTCGGCAGTGACATATAATTGATAGTGTTTATGTATCCAACAGAGGTGGCAGGGTAGATGAACTAGACCTTTAATGATATGCAATTCCTGGGATACTTATCCCACTGAAAGGAAAAGCAAGGCAAATAAAAACCAGGTTGCTGGTGTTAAGCTGAGCGAGACCATGCAAAGGGATAACATGGCCTAACACACACCTCTCACTCATTCATTTCAACAGATGTTTATTAAGCTACTACCATGTTCATATACTGGACCAGGTGTTGGAGATAAAATGAAAAGGATAGATGCGCTCCCTGCTGTCACACAGTTTACTCAAGTAAAATGTACCCAAGTCAACAAGCAACACAACAAATAGCAATAGTGCTTCAAGGGGAAAAATATAGGTTAACTGTGGTAGCATATTTAGGAGAAAATTTTCTCGGAAGGATTTGGGGAGACATATTTGTTAAATAATTACTCATCATGTTAAATACATTTTAATTATACCTTTATAATAGGCTGTACATTTATGTACTACAATTCAAGTATTATACAAACTGATTTTATTTATTCTCTACAATATGAGTTTATCTTGCAGTAGAATCCCATTGCTCTCATTATGAAAAAGAAAAACCAATACATACATATACATACACCTATTTATATTTATCTATAACTTAGACTTTACCAGCTTAAAAACCATTAATGTTACAATCAATTCCAGTGTTTTCTCAAAATCAGCCAAAATTAATAGCTGCTGTTCAAAAATCATAAGCAGGTTTAAAGTCTTAAGCATGCTTAGGATGTACTTTCATGAATTTTGTTTAAGGAAATCAATATTGTATGCTAAAAATAGAATGCTTCTTGGAAAATGATTCAAAGAAGGAGATTCATTGTGTAACACACAAAATCAGCAGATGATTGAGACAAAGAAATTGTTATATGCATGAGTTAAAATGCTTAATTGGGTTTGGATCCTACATCAGAACTCATTTCCTTTTTTTGGTTATCATTTGGGTAAGCCCCTTGAATGACAAAGGCATATTACACACATGCTTTACAGTGAGCAAACAAATTTATAAATTGATGTATATCTGATGACATTTCATAACATTATGATGGAATCGTATGTAAAATCCTTATTAATTTCCCAGGGGCTTTTAATATCAATTCAATTAAAATTAATGAGAACAACCACATTTTAGGAAAATTGAGTCAATGGACAAAGACCACTACATATTTAAAGGAAATAAGAGCAGATGAAAGCTGTTCCTGAAGAATGGAATAAGGGGAGTTTGAGTTAGTGGCAGATGGGGGAAGAGGAAAAAATAAGATAAAATTATGACATCTGTTAAAACAGTTTTGGAAGAGTCATTTACACACCATGGATGAACAACAATTTATTCCTGGAACGCGCTTGCTGCCGAGGTTGTGCTAACACTTGGTTATGAATAGATTTAGTTATTGATTAATCAGATTGCTTTCGGGAATCTTATTCCATTTGGATTGGTAAAAAATACCCTATTTAAACAAGCAAAGCCCATTTGCTTGATGGCATTACATCAGCCTTAGGACATTTGGAGGCCCAGGATCCATGGAGACAAAGGCATTCTGGAAGTCAGATGTCTAGAGTAATCATCTCACCTAATGGTAGGGATGTGTGTGTATTTCTTCTATTGTGGCTTACTCTTGGTACTTATTTATATTTCTTTCAGATATGAAAGGATCTTAGGAAGAAACAAAGTTAATTAACATTATCTTAATTCTTATATTAATCTATCTGAATTGATGTTTTATTTTCCTCAAATAGGTGAGCATCTTATTTATCACTTTATTTATCCAATCAAGAGTTCTTGCTACTTCACGTTTAAAAAGTGATTCTGGTGGCTGGCCTGGTGGCATAGGGGTTAATTTTGTGGGCTCCACTTCTATATCCCTGGGTTCGTGGGTTTGGATCCCTGGCGTGGACCTTCTCACTGCTTATCAAGCCATGCTATGGCAGGCGACTCACATGTAAAGCAGAAGATGGGCACAGATGTTAGCTCAAGGCCAATCTTCCTCAGCAAAAGAGGAGGACTGGTGGTGGATGTTAGCTCAGTTCTAATCATCCTAAAAAAAAAAAAAAAGATTCTGCAATTCCCATGGCCCTGTCCCCAAATTTTAAAGGGATCTTTTCTTATCTGTTGAATCCTCAGGTTTCTCTGAGCCCAGAATTTTCATTTTCACATTTTTCTCATTAAAATTCTATACTCTTCATTTACAAAGGTGGGCATTTTTGGAAATATCTTCTCCAAGGAATGAAAAATAATCAGAAATCCTAGAAAGAGAGTGTAAAATAATGATTACAAAGCATTTTATAATTTTTCAATTTTTCTGGACTTCTATGGAAAAACATCAAATGCAAGTAAGAAAGAGAAAAGATGGACTTTCATATATTTTCCAATCTGAGCTGATTTCAAAACTTGAGGGCAAAGTAGTGGTAAAGAAGGGAAAATATTTTTTTAAAAAAGAAAGACAATAAATGTAGAAAAGTTATCAAAGATGAAAATTTAAAAAAAAAAAGGCCCAAGGTTTTTATTTAAAGGGATTCCCATAAAAGGAATCTGTATAAGAATGGAAATAAATAAAGCTAAAATGAAGTTAAAATCAATAGTAGAATATTAGAGCAGCAAAGACCTTAGGGAACCTTTAGTGAAAACCCCATTATACAGATGAAAAACAAATCAAAGCTCAAAAAGGTTAATTGATTTGCCCAAAGCCACATCACTATGGAAATTCAGAGCCAGGCTCATTTCTAACATCTGTGCTTCTCTAACCAGAGATTTATGAAAGGAAGAAAGAGAAAGAAAAAGTAAAAGAATAAAAAGCAGACCCCAGGTCCTTGCTTCACCTGGAGACTCTGAGGCGGCTCATTTGGGATGGAAGCCCTAAATATCTTATTTTCTTGGCTAACAACAGGAAATCGTAAAAGGGAAGAAGATAAGATGAGGTGAAGTGAAGTGGTAGAAAAAAGAAAGAAGAAAAACAGAGAGCACTTGTTTTTGATAGTTTTCCTTTATTCGTATATCTCTCTCAGCAGCCAGTGAGGAAGGATGCCTGCATCTGCATCAGTCAGGAATTTCTCTATCTTTGGGTAAACATCTCAAAATATGTTTAAGAGACAATCACAACAAAATCACCAGAAAGATGATCATACCTGTTCCCAGGATTGTCACCATACAACTTAATCAAAATCTCTGTGGACAAGGCCCTGAATTCTGCCTTTTTAACAAGCTGCACTATGATTCTTCACGCTGGCCCTGGTGTAAGCGTCTCCTTGAGTGCAGGGAGGGCATCTGAGGTACTCAGTGCAGACCCTGGCTCGTAGGAGGTTCTCAGTAAATATGTGCTGGGTAAATGATTACATTGAAAGAACAATTATGCGTAGTAAGACTTACTAAATTTTAGTGTTTAAAAAGTAATTTACACATGTCAACTACTGGATCTAAATGTTTTGTTGTTGTTGTTCCGTTTTTAACAATGGGTTGACTTTTGCATTTTTCTAAAAGTTCCAGTTGCTGTTCTGGACTCCGTAGAATCAGAAGGAAGTCAGTGTAGGCATTTAAAAATGACATAATATTTTTAAAATATCAAGAATACGTAGTTAGAAACCTTTTATTTTTAAAAGGTATTAATCCAAAAATCTCCAATAAAAATATCTAAAGAAAGTTGAATAATCAAAATAATAATACTTATAATAATACAAGTCAAGATGTAATGTACCCGAAGGTTGAAATAAACTTGAAACAGTTCAGTTCTATATACCTTTTGCTTTCTCCAAGAACAATTTTGGCAAAATAGTCAGCAGGCTGCAGAGATAACCCACATAGACGATGTTATTAATATGCAATCTTCCTTCCTGAAACAGTTTACATATGCAATATACAGCATCTGGACCTTGTAATTGAATTTTTGAAGTTCGCTGTGGTTTGGGAGCTGCATATGGGTCAGTAATCATTATCCAGACACCATCGTTCATAGTCCACATATAATTAATCAACTCATTAATTATGGAAAAAGAGTCTCAGGGAAGTCTAGCACACCTATCTCTTAAACAAATATTTTACCCTTGAGCTGTAAAAGTAGCATCTCCATTAGCCACTGCCTTAGATTACTGCTAGCGATTTATTTAGGGACTTTTAGAACAAAGTCCATAAGAAGAGTCAATATAAAAATCTTTCAGACACAGGACCCATCATATATATCCACAGAATTTAATCACTTTCTGGTTAAATCACTGCTTTGGATCTTTATCTTCTGAAGCTAATGTCAATAGCACTTTATTTTTAATTTAACTAAATTCAGCCAACTGTAGGAGAAACAAATCACACTCTTTTTTATTATTAGTTTCAGGAGATGGTTGCCAGGGTAAAATTGGTAATTAGGGAAAGTAAAATATTCTTCAGAATTTTTTTTCTTGTTACACATTAGCAAGCCCAGGTTGTTTAAGGGAGATCCTTTATAGTTGTATAAAGGAAAAAAAATCTGTAAATATATTTTCTCACTTTCTTGGCTCATTAGGTAACCTGACCTAAACATTTTCTTGCCCTAATCATCAATCCCACTTTTTGCTATTTTTTTCTTGCTCTTAGCAATTCATCTTCATGTTGCACTGACTTACATTATGACCTACAAAACTCCTTGTAGAGAGACATACAACATTAATATGAAACGAGGCTAATTGTGTAAGATAAATCCCAATCCTAAAATAATAATAAAATATAATCGGATATCAGCTCAAGGCAGAGACAGGAAGGACGGTGTAATAGAGTGGTTGTGAGATGTATGGAGAGCTTAAGGAAAGGGAACAGCTGTTTTCTATCTTCACTGAAGCTAGAAATAACTTAGGCTTAAAATGAGAGACATGAAGAAGAGACTGCTGTCTCCAGATTTCTAACGCGATTTCTAGTCAGAGAACTAGAGATGCAGTCCCTAGCAGTTTATTTCTTGTTAGATGCAGAGAAATATGAGATAATTTAGGGACTATTCGATTTAAAGGTAGGAAGAAACATCAATTGATGTTTTAAGGGTTCCTCTTTTTCTAATATCACATTCTCCTGACCTCTCTGAGCTTCAGTTTCCCATCTCTCAGTCCCTCTGCTTTGAAGTTATCAAACACCACACAGATCAAGCCCTGAACTTCGGCTCTTCGGGCCAAGGTCTTGTAGAGGACAAGCAATAGCCAAGACAGAGCCGAGCTCTCGAACTTTTAGAACTGTCACTTCTGTCTCACAGTTTAATCCAGTTTTGAGTGATTTTCCTGGAGAATTGGCCAAGGAAGACACATTTGCTTCCTACTCATCTAGACACTAAAAACCTTTCTGACATCAATAAGGTACATTCCCAACTATCAAAATTGTCCGTGTGTCCTTGTTCCACGGTCATTTGTGAATTTTTGTTTTCCATTATGTCACGTAAATGAATGTAGGACAGTGTGATGAGTGGTGTGATGTACAGTGTAGAGGTTGTGGGTGGAAGAAATCATCTGGCCAAAGGAAACATTTTGAATGAAATCAACAACATGTTCCAGATTGTTTTCGATGGCTGTAAGGAGAAAGAAGGAGGAAACAGACCACCAAAATCCCATATGTTAAACTAAAAAGTTTCATGGATAGTTTCCAACACATTTTAGCTATGGATGTCTTTCTTCAAAAGAAAGCTTTTGAGGAAATTTAATATGGAAATCAGATAAACAAAGGGGTGCAATCCCAGTTGGAGAAGCGGTAGGGAAGCTGGAGCTCCTACTAAACCTTGGTGGACACTGAAACAGCTTCAGGAAGCCATTTCTGTTCACATCACCTGTTTAAAAACCATAGTCCTCAGCACTAGAAGCAGGGTTTGAAGTAGCCAAAGGGCACAATCGGATTTACATCCTCACTTTTGTATATGACAAAATATGGTTATTCAGACCGTATAAACATAGACCATTAGGGACCCCATTATACCTCCTGAATTCAATCAGCTACCGTCACAACACCGCAGGATGCCAACGAGGCCAGGAGAAAAAGAAAAGAAGTGGTACCCTGGTCCTCTAATTAAGGTGCGGGAGGAAGGAGAGAAGGAGGTGCCACTCATCCACTGTCTGGACCGAGTATTCACAGGGCTGAATTAAACTGGTGTAAGATTTTTTAAAATGGAGGAGTGGTTAATAACACCCTGTTCCCTCTACCTGAGTCAATGAAAAAGAAATCTTAAGATTTATTTTGGTTTTCGTTGTCTTTTTCTTCTTGAAATACCCATCTTCACGGTCTCTGAAGCTCTGCTGTCTTACCTATCCCTTAAGTTTCTGGTTTTATTATTCAGTCTTCACAATTTAAAGTATTTTCTTCCCACTTCTGTCTCTCCTTGAAGGTTAACCTTCCTTGAGGGACAAGGACCATAAATGACTGATATTTATATACCTATGTCAACTAACAGGCAACAACCCTAATGAAATGTTAAATATAAACAGAGCATCTAAGGCTCTTTAATATTGGAGACACCAACTATCAGTTCAAACACCGACGCACCTACAACTTACATCTTACCAGCTAATGTCCCATATTAATAAATACAGATTTGAATGCATTTTTAATAATTTTGCTTTTCAATCATTAAAAGTATAAATTTCAGTTTTCATTTTCAAAAGACTTTTCTGTTTTGTTTTGTTTTAAGCATTTTTATTCCATTAAAATCTCACAGAGAGTAGGGGCTTGGAACTTTGTTAAACTGGTTGGAATAATAACAGCTGGTTAGAATTAAGACACTAGATCAAATGAAAATTGGAACCAAGTTTAAAATTGTTTTTGTGTCTGTTTGCTGTTAATCAGCAATAAACTTGTGCTGGAGAGTGTTGTTGCTTAAAATGATTGCTGTTCTCTACTAAAGTAGTTTGTGTATTCCTGCCTAATACCGTGTAGCATTCAGTGGCTTTCTGCAGGAAGATTATACTTCCCCATCCCGCTGGTGTCAGGCTCCAGCATGTTACGTACTTGGTGCATTAAACTTCTCAGGCCGCCATAGCAAAATACCACAGACTGGGAGCCTAAAACAATGGAAATTTATTTTCTCACAGTTCTGGAGGCTAGAAGTCCAAGAACAAAGTGTGGGCAGGTTTGATTTCTAGTAAGGCTTCTCTTCCTGGCTTGCAGACGTTGATCTGCTTGCTGTGTCCTCAAATGGCCTTTTCTCTGTGTGTGCACGTCCTTGGTGTCTTTCTCTCCTTAAAAGGACACCAGTCATAGTGGATTAGAGCCTTCATTTATGACCTCATTAACCTTAATTATCTCTGTAAAGGTCCTATCTCCAAATACATTCACACTGGAAGCTAGGGATTCAATATTTTAGGGGGACACAACTCAGTTCACGAAACTTTGGCTGATGGAACATGGGTGAAAGCAATATATGCAAATTCAGAGTAAAGGATTGAAGAGCCGTTTCATGGTTCTCCTCTTACTCTCTCCTCTCTACCATAAGGCCACTGGGTACTCAGAAGGTGCTGCCCCTTCACCCTGGGCTCTGGATTAAAGAGGACATGGAACAAAGCAGCAGTCTATTTGAAACCAACGTGTAACAAGAAAAAGAAGTAAACATTTTTTTTTTCCCCATTAACGTTCTGAGACTTTCAGGTTCTTCAATACCATAGCTTAGCCAGCAAAAAAGCTAACTAATAAAGAAATTAGTACCCAGAAAGAAAAAAGTTTATTAAACAATGGGGCTTTTGTTTTGGAGTCAGCTTCCAGGCAGCAAGAAATTGGTTATTAGAGGCTGAATGAAATGCAGAGACAAACCATTTGGTAAAATTAAGACCTGCAAGTACTTAGAGGACAACTGATTAAAGAATGGACTCATGAGCATGTCACTAGCATACTAGTCCCTCCTCAGCCACGGTAACTCCCATTTGAAAAGGCCCTACAAGAAAAAGATGAGGTAGAAAAGAATTGGTCAGTTAACAAGCACAATTTAAAAAGAAAAAGGAAAATCCAGAAATTCTGGATTTGTAAGATTAAAATATGTCTTTCTTATATCCAACTTGTAAAAGATAAATTAATAAATATTTTGAAGGGCCAGTCCAGTGGCGCAGTGGTTAAGTTTGCCCGTTTCGCTTTGGTGTCCCAGGGTTCACCAGTTTGGATCTTGGGTACAGACCAACACACTGCTTGTCAAGCCATGCTATGGCTGGTGTCCCACGTATAAAGTAGAGGAAGATGGGCACTGATGTTAGCTCAGGGCCAGTCTTCCTCAGCAAAAAGAGAAGGATTGGCAGCAGATGTTAGCTCAGGTCTAATCTTCTTCTTCAAAAAAATGAAATATTTTGAGCAACAATGTCCAATTAGGACTTGACCTTTGATAAAAACAAAATTCAGAGTGTTGCCTTTATATCCTGGTTGAAGTCAATCAGTTAAATAACCAACACCCAGTAATTCCTTTCTGTTGGACAAAAAGGCTCAGAGAGAACAAACTAAGGATGTACTGCTTACTTGAAAGCCTTATAACGTAATGAAACTATAATTTAATTTAGACATAGACTTGCATATGGAAGAGGATCATGAATACAACTATAGGCACATTAAGTTGATTGTAATAAAATTAATTTTTTAAAAGTCCATTATAGTTTTAGAGAATTATTATATTGCCAATAGAGGGATAATTAAAAGAGACTGGGATAATTTGTGATTTAAAATGGCTTTTGGCCCTCCAATATTCTATGGACAGCACAGAGGCTGGGAAAAGTGTCCTAACCCCCGATGGAGGACATATTCCCCAACGCCCTCTTAAGATTTCTTTGAGAAAGATAGAGAGAAAGGAGTAACTTCCTAGGGGTTGTAATCAAGAGCTGTGGAAAACAATTGATGGTGAGATACGGCTGGGAACTTTGAAGAAACATTAACATCCCTGGCAAGATATCAGAACGATCAGATCTACTCTGGACATTCCAGTCTACTATTTTGTGACTAGAACTTTGTGAGTGGTGTGTGTATGAGAGAGAGAGAGAGAAAACTCAATTACTTTAGATCACTTTTTTATTCTTTCACAAGTTCACAGTACATATAGTTTTTAGTATGTATTAGTTGTCTGAATTATTTCAATTTTACCTATGTCAGTGTAGATCTTATTAAAATCGTTCTCCCTTTTTTCTCTTTCTCTCTCCAAACTCATCTCTCTCCCTCTCTCTCTCAGTTTCTGTCTTTCTTGTCACATACACATGCACACACACACATAAACACACATCTTTTACTAAGAAAGAACAACTATGGGTTTTCAATGATTTGTACAGCGCAGCCAAGAAGTTTAATTAATAAATGGTCTAAATAGACAGCAACATCCATGGAAAAATCTAAAGGAGAGGCCAGGTAGAGTTGGTCTGTCCGCACACAGTGAAACCCTTGCTAATCCTTTCATAGTATGTCATTTTGTTGTTGTTGCTGTTTTGTGTTTGTGTTTTGGAATATTTACAACTTGTTTCACTTTCAGTTGTACCAGACTAATATTTGGATGGCCTTGGAAAAAAATTAAGATTTTTATTACCCCTTTAAATCTTTGTTAGGTCCTGAGTGTAAGACTCTTCAAGAACAGGAGGCAGGACAGTGTGTGGGGTGTAGGGCACAGGATGCAGAAAGGAAAAGGAAGGCAAGGGCAGAGTAGGAAAGGCTGGGCGCATCTTCACCGTCATCTTTTCCCCTGGAGAGCATTTACAACACAAATTCCTACATCACCTTGTTAGAATTGTGTTTATTTGGAACCTACTTTTCAGCCTCTCATCCTCTAAAAGCACTTATAAATTAAAAAGACATTTTTCTAAATACATTATATAAATACTCAAGTCAAAATCTAACATTCTTCTGGTGTTTCTCATATTTTAATTGTTTGATTTTTGTTTGTTAATTTATATTGACATCATAGTGGTGTTTAATTCACTGTGCTACTGAAGTAGTTTCTTAGTACATGATGGAATATGTCTAATATTGCAGAACACTGCTTTGCTAGATTCCACATTGCTGACGTTATGCTTGCGGGGCAATATTAAGCAGTCTATTCCTCTACGGTGAGGAGACTAAAGGGAGTTCAAAGAGTAAAACCCATCTTGCATCCCAGCTCTCTGTTACACTAAGCTCATCTGAGAATCGTTCTTCAACTACCGATTGAGTAAGTTTATTGTTAAGGGCCTCGGTTGAGAAGGTGAAGAGTGATTGTAATTGAAGGTGTTTATCTTGGAAGGTTCTGGGAATGTGGGAAAGAAGAGGTCCCAGCACTGAGGAAGTGGGAATGGAATTTAGTATTTGGAAGGTAGCATAATGGGAAATAAGATATAATGAAGGAGACAAAGCCAACAGAAATAGGGACATGGAACAAGCTTTGAACAATTGCTAGGAGAAAGCAAGCTAGGCTCCTGTACTGATTAGCCGATGCAATACTGTTGCAAAATTACAAAAGGTAAGCAGCTCCTTTAGAGATCACACAGGGACTTTAAGTGATAAGTAGCAGAATCAAATTCAATAAGGCAAAAATAAAAACTGCATTTTATCTGACAATTAGTTTCAAGATTGAATCAGACATCTATCCCGTATTTTAAGGCAGAATAATCACATACTTTAATTCAAGTTAAGAAATATTTATTGGTAACTTGTTATATACACGTAGGAAATTATGGTAAATGAAACAATGAGTAAGACAGACTCAGACTTTCAGAATTTGCATCCTGATTTCTAGGGACGGGTTTGGATGACCGACAAAACAAGGTAAGCCAAGTGTCCCGGTAGAGATATAAAGAGTGTATTAGAAAGATCCAGTGGAGGAAGCCAACATATCTAGTAGGAACCCAAAGATTTTCTTGGAAGATATGTCATTTGATACGGTCCATAAAATAAGATAAAATATTGAAAAGTAGAAATGGTGTATACATATCCTGTGCCAGGAAAAATATTTTTAAAAAGTCCCACAAGTAGAAAAGTATGGGATATATTTGTTCCAGTTTGTCAAAAACAAACACACACACACACAAACCAACAAAAGACTGATAAAATAGATTGAGACTTTTCCCCCTCGCTACCCTTTCCCAAACTAATAATAATAAACTCTACTCTCCTGAACATGTAAAACAGGTTGGATCAATAAAAATTCACTCCACTCATTAAAGGAATTATATATTTATTCTTTTATTCATTCACCTAACCAAAAGACATTGAGTATCTTTCATGTAACAGGAAAAATTTAAAGTGTTGGCAAGAACAAGATAAAGTCCTCAGCTTCACTGAGCTTATATTCTAGTGTGAGGGAAACAGAATAACTGGTGATGGAGAGAACAGGGCTACTTGAGAAATGATGGAGAAAGTCTTTCTGAGGAAATAACATTTAAATGGCAAACTTAAAAATGTAATGAATCAGTTACTGCAAGAGCCAAGGAAAAACAGTCCAGAAATAGGGAAGAAATATAAAATTACTAGTATGAGGACATATCTGTGGCAAGTCACAAGAAACAATAACCCTGGTAAATTATTACAAATGTAGCCACAATACCCCACCCTCTGTCTATGTGTTGTGATATGATATTCTAATTCTTTTCATCAAGTGGTGGAGTCTATTTCCCCTCCATATGAATCCGAACCGGCTTTGTGACTTTCATTGGCCAGAAGAATATGGTGGAAGTGACTCTGTGCCAATTCTGAGTCTAAGCCTTGACATTACAACTCACATCTTTGGGAATTCTACTGTCATGAGAATAAGCCTGAGCTAGCCTGTTGGAGAATAAAAATTTTGTGGAACTTAATTGATTCAGCCCATTTGTCACAGCTAAGGGCCAAAATCAGCCAAGCTGAACTGCAGCTGACCTGTTAGATGATCAGGGATGCTTAACTGGACCCAGCCAAGACCAATCAAGCCTGGCCCAGATCAACAGAACCACAGAGCCAACCTGCAGAATCTTGAGGAATAATAAATTGTTGTTTATGCCATTAAATTTCAGGGTGATTTATTATTCAGCGATAGATATTTGAGACAATACCTTAAGTAATAAAAGTTATTTAATTTTATATTACAAGAAATTTCATGTTGGTTCAGATGCTTACCACTATCATTAAGGACCCAGAGGTTTTCTCCCAGCTTCATCACATTGTTTTTTGTTATTGTTGTTTGTTTGTCCTTAGATTGATATTCTTCTAATATAACTGTTACCTTTCAAAACATCACTTCTTTATATAATGGTATTCAAGACAGGAAGAAAGAGTATTTCTTCTCCTCATTCCTATTTTGTTCAGGGGGAAAAAAATCCTACCCAGAAGTCCCTCAGTATACCTCTTATACTTTGTTGGCCAAAACTGGTTTACCCACTCCAAATGCATTACACAGAAAAGAAATCGAAAGGAAATTGACAGGCATGCCTTATGATTTACTCCATGGACATTTTGTCACTCAAACAAAAATGAGCAGCTCGAAACTAAAGAAGAAGGTAAGAAAAGCCAATTGTAAACAAAAGAAGAACAAATACAAAAAATTAACTTTTTAAAAACAAAAGTTCCTGTTAATTACCCTATAGCCAGTATGTGTGAAAAGCTTAGTGAATCAAGGAAAAAGCTGTTTAAGATGAGCTTTGAGAAGAGGGCAGGGTCCGCCTATATCAGGGGACATGGTAAAGATTTTAGATTGTTTTTGTGTGAGGGAAAGTTATAGCAGCATTTAAGGTGAGTGGGGAATGGATCTTAGGTGAACAAGTATAGGAGAGGAGGAATAAAGAAACCAATTAGGAGAATATTTTCTTAAGTCCAAAGGAGAGAACAGGACAAGCGTGACTTGGACTAGAGTAGTAGAAGTATAAATAGAGAAAGCGTATGGATTCAGGCTGAGCTTGAACAGAAGTGGATGGATTCCTGATGAATTTTAGGGGCAGACTTGCTGATGAAGCACCTTTTGTGAAGGTAACAGAACATTGAAGATTGCATCATTGGAGTTCACGACCTGGCCATTTCCTAAAGCAGACTATACTAGGGCAAAGTTTGGAAGAGGGAAGGAGTGTTTTGAATATGCTCAATTTAAAATCTTCATTAGACATTCAAGTAGAGTTGGTCAGAAGCAGCTAGATACATAAATTTATATCCACCAAGGATTTAGATCTGGAAATAGAGATCTGGTCCAGCAATTCCATCCTAGGTATATACCCACAAGAATTAAAAGCAGGGAATTGAACAGATATTGGTACATCAATATCCATAGCAGCACTATTCACAATAGACAAGGTGAAAACAACCCAAATATACATCAATGGATAAAGGATAGACAAAATGTGGTATATGTATACAATGGAATATTAGTCAGCCTTAAAAATTAATGAAATTCTGATACATGGTACAAAATGGATGAATCTTGAAGTCATAATGCTAAGTGAAATAAACCAGAACCAAAAGGATAAATATTGTGTGATTCCAGTCATATGAGGTACCTAGAATAGTCTAATTCATAGAAAGTAGAGTAGTGTTTATCAGGTTCCAGACGGAGGGTTGAATGAGGAGTTATTGTTTAATGGGTACAGAGTTTCAGTTTGGGAAAATGAAAACATTTTGGAGATGGATAGTGGCGACAGTTTAACAACATTTTGAATGTACTTAATGCCACTGAACTGTACATTCAAAAATGATTAAAATGATGTGGCTGGCCCCGTGGCCGAGTGGTTAAGTTCACGCGCCCCGCTGCAGGCGGCCCAGTGTTTCGTTGGTTCGAATCCTGGGCGCGGACATGGCACTGCTCATCGAACCACACTGAGGCAGCGTCCCACATGCCACAGCTAGAGGGACCCACAATGAAGAATGTGCAACTATGTACCGGATGGCTTTGGGGAGAAAAAGGAAAAAAATAAAATCTTTAAAAAAAAATGATTAAAATGATAAATTTTATATAATGTATATTTTAGCACAAAAAAATGAAGCAGCACAAACTGATGTGGGACAGTTTATAATTAATATTTTTGTCCCCCTTGTTCTTTCTAAGTTGAAGTGGGCTGTACTACCAGTAAACATCTATTACAAAATAAACTTAGCTTATTTTCTTTTTAAATTAGCGACATATTAAAATTTAATTATTAATATTATTAAAACTGAAACATGCTTGATATATCATAGATTCAAATAATATACCAGACAAGATAAAACTGTCAGTGTTCTTGAAATCTAAGAATTCCCCAGAGAAAAATAGAACTTGGGCTATTTCTCTCTCGCTGTATTCCTTTACTGTTAATTCATCCTGTTACCCAAGCTTATTGATTCTATTTCCACAATATTTGCTTTATTCTATATTTCTTTTCTAATCTCATTTGAATTATGCATCTCCATGAAGCTATTGTTATCTTATGGAACGACTCGCTATTGAGAATCACCAGTTTATGAATCCTAAAATGGCTGGAACCAGAAATGTGTAGTGCATCATTGTATCTGTGTTGCTTAACACAGCTCCAATTACATAATAGTTGCTTAATGAATACCAGTTAAAATAATTGAACTAACACACCAACCTACAGTCCTACTTCCTTATCCTTTTCTTATTGTTCTCTCACCACAAAACATCTTTCTTTACCCTTTCAAATTGAGTTTTTGTGATAGAAAAGAAAACAACAGTGGGGGATGCAAAACATATTACAAAAAGTATTAAGAACCCAATTGAGAGGTGTAATTAACGTGATCTTGCTGAAAAATACTTAGAGCACTTCAGTGAATCACACATTATAAAAACAGAACAAAACCTAAGAGGAGATTAAGAGAAGCACATTTTCATAAACAGTAAAAGTAGTAGTTCCACTTCACTCTACTCTGTGCTAATAAAATTATCCAGTCTTTTGTTCAATTCTGGGTATCATGTTTGAAGAGAGGCATCGACACAATTCCTGATTTGGATGGAGTTGAAGGTATTTGCACAGTTCCAATTGAGTTTGACAAGCGGGAAAGTAATGTTTACAGAGCAGAGAAAGAATATTTGAAGTCCAGAGGAGTTGATTACACAGACGACCCCAAGAACCAAGGTGAACGAGGCTGTACATATGAGAGGCATCTTTCCTTTGCACTTTCAAAGCTGGAATATTGCTTTGATTGTTCTGACAAAGTACAATCATCCCCAACGGTCTTAAAGATCCCTATTAGGATTCATCAGCTCTAGGAGGCTGGTAAGCAATTATTGGCATCTTGTGATCATTTCCCTGACAATTT
This sequence comes from Equus caballus, assembly GCF_041296265.1. NCBI lineage: Eukaryota > Metazoa > Chordata > Mammalia > Perissodactyla > Equidae > Equus > Equus caballus. Next base: position 98,448,864 of record NC_091686.1, read on the forward strand.
TGCAACCCTTGCTCATCTGCCCAGCCATGTGTTCCCATTTAAAGTCTCATGCTTCTCTCTTGCATAATCAGTTAATTACTTGCCTTCCTGCATACAGCTATTTGTAAACTTCTTCATCTAATATTATTTATAGTTCAGTGGCACAGAAATGGTGAAGTATCTGGACATTTTCTAAAGTTAAATTAAGAGAATTTTAGTAATTTATCAAGAGAAGTAACAGTCAAACTTTCCGATAATCAGATAGGGTCTGATATATTATGTCTGATTCTTGGGATATAAATTTTAAGAGACACATTGACAAATTAGAATGTGTCTGGAGGAAAAAAAATTAAAAGATGTTGAAGCGTCAAGAAGACGAGACATAAAAGAAATGACTGATAGATTGGGAATATTAACGTTGAAAAGTGCCACACTTAAATGTCATTAATAGCAATATTCAAATATCTGAATGGCTATCCCTTTAAGAAAAAGTGAGTCCAGTCTGTTACTTCCAAGTAACATAACTAAAAACAATGGTTGAAAGTTACAAAAGGAGATGAATTTGATTCAGAAGAAGGAAGGCGTGTTTAACAGTTATGATTTTCCAAAAGTAGAAAATTTAGCCTTAGGAAGGAGTGATTTCAGCAAAAACAAAATTTTATCCCTTGACCAGATTACAATATGTGCAAGCTTATGAAGAACAGATTTTAAAAGGATTTTAAGAAGGATATTGGAGTATGCTTTATTATATATTTTATTCTTACTTTAACTCCATGAAGGAGGTATTGTTATTTTTATTTTGTGTAGAGAAAGTGAGACACAGTCTAAGTAACTAGACAATTCTCTACAGGTACAAATGGTAGAATTTGGTTTCTAGTTGCGTTCTCTGTGACCACAAACCCCTTCTTTTAAACCCCTTGTATTCAGCACCGGAAAACACCAGAGAGTACAGAAGCAAAATGTCAGTAGCAATTTTTTCTGAGTGGTAAATTTTAGAAAAATGTCCTTCCTTTCTTGTATTTTTAAGAACTTTCCATAAAAAAAACATTTATTCTGTTAAATAAAATAATGACTATTTTGTGTTTTAAAGCAGAAATGGGAAAACACCATATTTTCAATTAATCTCTTCTAGTTGCATATCTTTTTATTTCAGGAATCTATCCTGCAAATAAATTACTTTTAGCTTTTTATTTTGAAGAAATTTAGACTGAGAGAAAAACAGCAAGATTCAATCAAAGAACTCTGATTAGCAAGAGGTTCCCTGGTATTCTTTTATCATATTTATCTTTTTTCTCTCTCTGCTCTCTCTGTATGTATATGTATGTGTACGTATCTTCATGTGTCTATCTTCATGCCACTATACCACTACCTCTCAAATTCTTCTTCAACACCATAGGATTCATTCTAGCTTTCCATCTTTCTATATTTGAAATTCCCTTCTACAACATTGAAAAATATGGCTGTCATTTTCATCAAACTATTCGGTTTTTTGCTTGATCATTCTGTATATGACCAATATCCCAACCACAAGCACCGCTTCCCTAGTCACAGCCCACAGGCTATGACCATGCCAGTTTCCACCTCACCAGGGATCTGCACCATTCACTCCACCAAACATCAGAGCAGTACCTGCCAAATTCTCAACCAGCCGAGAGCCAGGAGAAGGTGAATAAGAAAGAGAGGCTACTCTCGGTATACATTAGATTTTTTAAATGTTCCTTTAAAAAAATCTTCTTTCAGGAATGTATATTATTCAGATGCTGGATCTTTGCTATTCAGGCTTTAAAATTATCACCTCTCTTATGATTCTTATCTTTTTGTACTTTTCTTTAGAACTTTTCAGATGTATATTCCACACCAATAATTTGATTTTCTGAAGTTTCAATTGCACTCTTTGTTGGCTTCAACATTCGATTTTAATTTGGCTATTACATTGCAGTTGCCTTGCAGAACCTCCTTACATCAACCCTGGTTTTAATAAGAATGCAGCTTTTGTCATTGTATCGTGTTCTATTCTTCTCCAATAGTGTTTTGAGTTTATTTTAATTGAAGTTGTGGGTCTGTTTCACTATTTAGAGATCCAAGTAGACATTTTCTTTTTTTTTTATTTCAATCATAATCAGAAGCATCCTCTTTTTTGTGTGTTCTATCTTTTTATCAAATTTTACAAATTCCATGTCCTATTTATTTGTTTGCTTATCATTTATGATTTTTCTCTAAATGTAATTTTTTAAGAGAGGAGATGAAGATTAGTTACATCTGTTCACGGTGTACTTGGGAGTTCTAACATTTTCCCTTTCACATACATTTCTAGAGAGGAGAGCAATTTGTAGAGCTCACTCCCAATTTCCAGTGACTGGCAGACATTCTTCTCAGGAAGACCTGCTATTTTGATAGTGGAAAAAGAAACTTAATCTACTTCCATCGCCTGCAAATGACATTTAGTTCAGATGCAGTAAATGAAAACTCCCATCTTCTTGCATGCACTGCTTTCGGCATTCTTCCTGCCTCTGCTCCTGGCTGCTTGTCTAGAGGCAGCGTGGTGAGACGCGGATGGCCCTACAGGCTTTCAAGAGCTCAGCAAGCACAGCTCTTCCCAGCTCTGTGTTCGTGTATGACACACTGCTCACTTGAAAGGGAACATTGTGGGAATGTTTACCATATGGAAATAGGTAAACACTACAAAAGAGGGCTCATAATCTGGAAAGCTAGTTAAATATTCATCAAGACACTACTGGGTCAATGCCTTTTCTTACCTCCTCTTAAGCCAAGTGAATGGCTATATACGAGAGTTTATCTTCTGAAAAACGCAGGCTGTAGTTCTCATTTAATCTCCGTACTAATGATAGATTCAATAGATTGAATTCCTTACCAATTCGGTAGACTGACTGTGAGTCTTACTTTAGGTGCTACTATAATTGTGAAGACTTTCCTCTCATGAAAAAGCTGAGAGGGTAGAGAGTGGGAGCAGATTTAAAGATTTATTTTTTTTCTTCTGGGACTTCTAGTCTACTGTCATTTTTAGCCTGAAAGTTTCAATAAAGAACAAATATTTTAATGTTTTTTCTATAATTTTTTTCCAAATAGGAAATATTTTTTTTTATAATTGTCCTTGGTCAAAATGTAAATGTAAAAATGTTACTATGTAAATTCAGCATCCATTTATAGGTACAAAGAAACTGATGATTGTGAATATTACATCTGTTATTTATTTTCTCCCTTTTTTTTTTTGAGTAAGGTTAGCTCTGAGTTACATCTGCTGCCAATCCTCTTTTTACTGAGGAAGATTGGCCCTGTGCTAACATCTGTGCCCATCTTCCTCCATTTTATATGTGGGATGCCTGCCACAGCATGGCCTGATAAGCAGTGTGTAGGTCTGCACCGGGATCCGAACTGGTGAACGCCAGGCCACCAAAGCAGAGCACGCAAACTTAGCCACTAGACCGCTGGGCCGGACCCCTCTCCCTTTTTACTTTTTAATAGTTATAAGTTTCTGGGTATTGAAGAAAACGTAAAATGTATTTGTTTTTCAACTTTCAAGACACCATTAAAATCCACAATCCTATTCTTTCTAAATAAGACAAGCAGTCATTCATTATCAAGTATTTATTGAATGTCTAAGGTAGACCCTCTTAGTGATAGAGTGGAGCTACAACAATCATTCTGGCCTTCATAGAGTTATCATCTCTTCAGGAGTTTGCAGTTTAGACCATTATTTAAGTTGTTTCATTTTGTGCAAATGGTTTTACTTCACTTTTTTATCTACCTTTCTCCAAAACCCGATTCTGCTGATGGCATTTCATTATTGACAGTATTTTTTGGCATTTACATCATACCTTGCTTTAGGCAAAGGCAACACAGAAAACATCTCTTGAATCATCTTAAAAATAGGGAGTATCTCTCCCCAAACCTTTCTGCCATGCAACTTGCTTTAACATAAACATCCCTCTTGTAAAATAAATGCACTAGGTAACTTGTACACACATATTCATTTATTCATTTTTGTTTATATCAAAAAGGGCAAGAATATATGTAAAGTATAGACATTTAGCAGTTTCCTCTCTATCTTATTATTTTGCAAGGATCTTTGGTTGGTTCCACTAAGCTTTGAGTCCTTTTTTGAGGTCAGGAGCGTTACTGGTTACCATGCAGAATTCTTCATGCAGGTATTCTGTATTTCTGGAGTAATTTGTGTATGTAGGTGTGTTTGTGTGTGTGTCAGTTTAATGACAGATGAATAAAAATAGGAACAACAATGTTAACTTTTTTGTTATACTGTATTCAAAGGATAGATATATGTAAAATAAAACTACTCTCTGATGCCATTCTGATATGGGCACACTTTAAAATCTTCCCTTATAAACAATAGAAAATGTAGTAAACATATAGCATAACAAAAATGTATGTGATCCTACCAAAATAATCTATAAATAGTAAAATAAAAAGAAATTCCTTGGTATCATAAAAGAAGAGTGAACCCAACAGAACCGTGAGCTTATGGGCCGACAATGCAGGGCCACTGTCGGTGTGAGAGAGGCTTTGTGACTGTGATGGATAGTGGAAATCAAGACCTTGGCACAGAAGTGGGACCTTTGAAAGATTGCATCTTCTAGAGAAGGAGAATTAGTGAAGCTTTACGTGTTAGTTCATGGAGGGGCCACAACATTTATCTCTGCCCAACTTCTGGATATACAAATGAAAATCTGTTGTAAGAAACAAAGAAATAAACAAAATTGTGTTGTTGTTGTTAAGTATGAGATTTAAGTCTAAGTTAAAAACCATCTGGAGAGATGAAACTACCAAGAAAAAATTTAACATAAAATTCAACAAGATGGTGACACCTCTAAGAGCTTTGGCTGAAAAAATAAAGCAACAACACCAACAAAATCTGTGACAGGACATATCCACAACCTGAGTCACTTGATGTTTCCTTGTGGAAAAGAAAGGTATCTGTCAAAAATAAGTTCATATAAAAACGTACAAACCAACATGACTCAGAATCAGTAAAGGCAGTGAAGAGGAAAATTAACATTGCGGTTCTCACAATCACAAGATAATGGAATGATAGGAAAATGATTATAAAATATCTCTTTTATCTAGCCACTTCTTATAACCATCACTACTGAAATCCATTCTAAGCAAGTACTATCTCACACCTAAATTTTAGAGACGAAATCTACATCATGTTACTGCTTCCACCAGTGTCCACCATGAAGTGTTCCCACTGTGCCAGGAAAAAGGAACATTCTAAAACTTCAGTCATTTAGCCCATTTGCTCAGAATCTCCCATTAGTTTTCTAGTTCACAAACAGTAAAAATCAAAATCTTTGCTGGACCAGCCCCATGACCGAGTGGTTAAAGTTCCATGTGTTCCACTTTGGCAGCCTGGGGTTCGTGGGTTCAGATCTGGGCACAGACCTACTGTAATCATCAGTCATGCTGTGGGGGCATCCCACATACAAAGTAGAGGAAGACTGGCACATATGTCATCTCAGGGCTAATCTTCCTCGAGCGAAAAAAAAAAAGCAAAAGAGAGGCCGGCCCAGTGGCATAGCGGTTAAGTTCAGGGATTTGGATCCTGGGCACGGACCTAGCATTGCTCATCAAGCCACACTGTGGGAGTGTCACACATAAAATAGAGGAAGATTGACACAGGTGTTAGTTCAGTAGCAATCTTCCTCAAGCAAAAAGAGGGAGACTGGCAAGAGATGTTAGCTCAGGGCTCATCTTCCTCACCGAAAAAAAGAGAAAAACCTTCCAAAAAAGAAAAGTCTTTGCAATGGCTCAAAATATTCAACATGGTATGCCCCAAACTTCTTGCCTCATTGATCTCATCTGCTGTTTGTCTTCTCTTTGCTTGAATCCCTCAAGCTACAATGGCCTCCTTGCTGTTCCTTGACTATGTGAGGCATCGTCTCCCCTCAGGATCCTTGAATTTGCTGTTCTTCCTGTTTGGAACACTCTTCCAGAGGATTTCTCTTAATTCCTTCAAATGTTTACTCAAATTCCTTGTCTCAGTGAGGGTTTTGTTACTATCTAATGCAAAACTGTAACCCGACTTTCAACTCCCACTTTCCTCTTTGAGATTTATTTTTCTCCTATTTTACTATTTAACATATCAAACCTTATATTTATGTTCTTTATTGTCTGCTTCCTGGAATCTAAATTTAATGAAGGCAGAATTTTTTCTCATCTGTTTTCTTCACTGCTGGTTGGCAGCACCAAAAACAAAGCCTAAAATATTTGTGTTCAGTATACTCAATAAATACACATTGAAACTGTAATTATGCAAAAATGTATAAACATACAAAATAAATATGTGTGCCAACAGCAAACAATTAAAAACAGTCATAAAACAGATACAATAGCAAAGTAAAACTACTATAGAAAACTGAAGGATAATCTATTAGGACAGGGAAATGATCTCTATGGAGAAAGTTACACAATTTTATTAAAGGATATAGACTATTCAAATAAATGGAACCATAGATAATTTCCATGAGTAGGAAGGGCCACATACTAAAGATAAATTTTTTTCACAAATTAATCTCTGACCTCAGTGTAATTCCAATTTTTCCAGGGTTATTTAAATCAAACCTAAAATACATATGGATGATAATAATGCAAAAATGTCATGAAATGTTTCAGTTACACAAAAAAGTAGAGGGAGTGCGTGTTGGTCTGCTCTGCCAAATAGCATGTTACAAATAAATAGTATTTAAGAAGTTGGCATTTGGGCAACAGATAGAAAAATAAAGCCATAGAAGAGAAGAGTAAACATAAAAATATACGCCGATATTTTTTTGAAATTAGTATATTTGGTAGGCAGAAAAATGGCCCTTCCAACATGTCCACATGTAATTCCTATGATCTGTGAGTATGTTTCCGTAAATGGCAGAGGGGACTTTGCAGATGTGGTTAACTTAAGGATCTTGGGATGAGGAGATTGTCCTGGATTATCTGGGTGGGTCCAATGTAATCATAAATGTCCTGCTAAGTCAAAGAGGGAGGCAGAAGAGTCAGAGTTGGAAATGTGATGATGGAAGCAGAGGCCGGAATGGTACACCTGGTGGCTGGAAGGAGGCCATAAGCCAAGGAATGGAGATAGCCTCTAGAACCTGGAAAAGGCAAGGAACCCGATTCTCCCTCGAGTCTCCAGAAGGAACATAGCTCTGCTGACATATTGACTTTAACCCACTGAGACCCAGTTTGGACTCCTGAGCTCCAGAACCGTAAGACAATCAATGGGTATTGTTTACTAAGTTTATGGTAATTTGTTATAGGAGCAGTAGGAAACTAATGTAGTATATGGTAGAAAGACGCTATAAGTCAGTAGAAAAGGGGTAAGCCACTCAATGAACTAAAGACTTCTTCATGACAAACAAATTTTTAAAATTTTTAGAACTATCCTAAAATATCTTCATGACATCTGAGCAGGGAAGCATTTCTTAAGGACCACAAAGTGCAGTCCAAAACACTAGAGTATAACAAGTGTGTTATACGAAGATAACATCTGTATGTCAAAAGCCATCATTTAGAAACAAATGAAAACCACAATGGGCTGCAATAAAATGTATAAGTAGAATTAACAAATTATTATTTTTCAGACTATAAAAATGCCTATAAGGGGCTGGCCCGTGGCCGAGTGGTTAAGTTTGCCCGCTCGGCTGCAGGCGGCCCAGTGTTTCGTTGGTTCGAATCCTGGGTGCGGACATGGCTCTGCTCATCAAACCACTCTGAGGCAGCGTCCCACATGCCACAACTAGAAGGACCCACAACGAAAAATATACAACTATGTACCAGGGGCCTTTGGGGAGAAAAAGGAAAAAAATAAAATCTTTAAAAAAAAATTAAAAATGCCTATAAAATTGAGCCAAAGAATACAAAAAAGAAATTCTCGGTAGCAATAAAACAAGTGGCCAATGAACAAATGAAAAGTTGCTCAAACTCAAAATTAAGCAGGAAAATCAATTGTAAATTTACAGCAAAATATCATACCATGATCACAAATTAGTATATATTACAAATCTATCAAAATCAACTTGTTTTCACAGGATAAAGCCACGTGGTCACAATGTATTATCATTTTAAAAAATTATTTTTCCAAATGCCTTTCTGATATTCATTTTGACTTCACACTGTGGTCAGAGAACATACCAGGGAAGGATTTTTTTGTTTCTGTTTTTGGTTGAGACTGTTGTGCACAAGTCCTCATTCTATGCCTATGTGGTGTTTTTCATTGTATACTAGAAATTTATAGACTCTGGATACTGGAATTATTGTAGACTTCAAATTCTGTCTCACCGGCCGATCCTGTAAAGGCTTGCCTTTGGACTTTGTCAGGGCAGATCTATAGTAATCCCCTAGGGTATGTTCCTTACTCCTCAGACATGAATTTTTGGTGTCTCAGCTGAATCCCAGGGATGTTAACGAGATCTCTGTCCTCTGGTGGGACTGGAATTCTAGTATCTTCCAGCAATGCTCATCACTTGGTATTTCTTTATCACTCTCACTCAGTCTTATAGCAGTCACTCTTTCCTAAGGCCTGCAAATACGAAGCCAGGCTTTAGGCAAGAAATAGCACAGAACATGCCCCCAACTCCCACAAAATTCATTCTTTTTTTTTCTTTTTTTTGAGGAAGATTAGCCCTGAGCTAACTGCTGCCAATCCTCCTCTTTTTGCTGAGGAAGACTGGCCCTGAACTAACATCCGTTCCCATCTTCCTCTACTTAAGACATGGGATGCCTACCACAGCATGGTTTGCCATATCCGCACCCGGATCTGAACTGGCAAACCCTGGGCCACAGAAGCGGAACATGCGCACTTAACCGCTGTGCCCCGGGGCTGGCCCCACAAAATTCTTTCTAACATCACTCTTCTCTCTAGTGTCAAGCACCTCAGACTCCAGGCATGACAGCAGCTATGAATGCTGATCTCTGCCTCTGACGGTCCGCCTTGCTCTGTCAGAGTCCAGCTCCCTGCACTGAAGTTCCCAGGCAGAGAGGCAGGCCAATGTAGAGCTTATTTCAGGAGATTTCTTTCATTTGGGGATCATCGTCCTACACTGCCTTTGTCCAACGACTAAAAACAGCCGCCTCCTTTGTTACATTTGTTTACGGCAGGGGGGCTAAATTACTGCCAGAACTTGCCAGAAACCAATTTATTCACTTCTGAAAATATCTTATACAAATTGTAAACAAATATTTATTTATATTTAGTATGTATGAAGCTGAGTATTAAGCATGTGGAGATAGAATGGCGAACAAAACCAGTATGCTTCCTGTCCTAACGGAATTTGCCAACTGGTAAATTCAATACAATTATATAGATACATTCATATAAATTTAGCCTCAATGAATCACTTTGCCATTCAGTGAGAAACAATGTCAGTGGTTCATATGATTATCTTTTCTTTCTTGAAGGAATGAGTGATGCCAAACATTCACCTGTCAGGCTCCCCACCTAACAAAAGCACTTAAAAGAAATAGGTCCAGAAAGAAGTGTTATTTCATAATTAGTCAATTTCTATACACACGTGCTGTTTCTCTATATGGCTTTTAGTAATATATCAGCAAATTGAGAATTCAGCACATTTTTAATAAAATTATTTCAGTTTTCAAATTATCATCTATTCCACTATAAATAACCAACAGCTATTATACCAATAATCACATATGCAACCTTTTTAAAATGTTAAATTTATTTAATTAAATCCATAGCCTTTGTTCAGGAATGAAAGTTTCATTTCATAAGCCAGGCATACTGTTTGTTTATTTCACTGAATGGAAGTATATTATGGGCTTTTCAATGAGAGAAAAAATATTCAGTGTAATGCAGAAGGAATTAATCATAAACATGATTTCTATGTAAAGTATTCCCACAGGAAATCCTGTGAGACTTGCAACTTTTTAAAAATAATATACGTATTTCATCTAGGGAACAAGATCCAGATTAATTGAATGGGAATATCCAAGTTTAGGACTGCAACGCAACCATGACTTAATTAAAATCAAAATCTCATGGTGTCCTTCAAGTGACACCATAAAGACGTATCAGTAGAGAAGACTTTGAAATTAATTAAACATCACAGTGAATAATAACTCGCATGTGCCTTTAGTAAAATAAGCTGCAGGTTTAGCTAAACAAGAAGAAATCAGGGATTTTGATTACTTATGGATAAAACAGGCATTTGGTATTTGGTATAAATTGTGGGAATATTTTTATTGAAACATACATAGTTGTTTCTTTGTAATTCATGCCCAATTATTTTACTGATGGAACTAGAAATTTTATATTCTAGCATTAGCCTTAATTATCTCTACATTTTACACTCAGGAATACTTGAGGCAAAAGGGATTAGAAAACACACAAAATCATATTATGATCTTATTTCCAAGTCTTGGCCCACCACAAGGTTATGGGACTAAATGTGAATGCCCTTCAAAATGTCCAGCAATAGAATCTAATTAAGCATCTTAATCAACGTTTGACCTTGGTAAATTGGCTATTCCACTTACCAGCTACATGAACTTTAGCAAGTTAGTTAACCTTTCTGCTTTCTTTTCCTCATCAACACAAAATAAATAATATATTTACGTTATAGAAATATAGTGAAACAACAAAATAAGAGAAATAATTGAAATATCTTATGCACTTTCTAGTTGATCAATATCCTCTCCGTTACTCTTCCTTTTCCTTGAAATGCTTCTCTTTTGTGAACAGCAAGAGATTTGAACTGGAATCTCTCTTGCTTTCTCAATTTCTCTTTTTTTCTCTATGATGCACAACCCCCCCCCCCCCACACACCTACAACACGATCACAGACCATATATTTAGACATATTTGGATATATTTCATATCTAATTTTAATTTTTTAATTGCCAGTCTAAAAATCTGCATTGCCGCCTGTCTCCATATTGAGCCAATGATTTAAATGTAGACATGTTTTTGGCCAATTTTTCTTGGCATTCAAATGTCATCTTTGAAACTCTCAAAGAGTTTTTATCCCATTGGCTTGGCAACTTCTCAAAGGGAACCCTCTGCTTTTCTGAGTCTTTTCTCTTTAGTCCTCACACCTGCTATTCTCAATTCCCACTGGTCATCCCTTGTTTTCCACATCTGTAATATTCACCCACCTCCACTCAAAGGAATTCAATTCTACCTTGCCTCAGGGTCCAGCTCAAATTTCATTTTGACTGACTGCTAGCACCTACTGATAGGGATGCTCATTTAGACATTTTCTGATTATACGTCCTATTTCTCTAGGACTGAAGTTTAAGTCCCTTGAAATTAGTCTATGAGGTAGGGTTCTTTGGTCTCAAGTAACAAAAATTAAACTCTATCCAATTTTAGTAAAAAAAAAAAGAATTTATTGGAAATATATTGAGAGGCATGTAGGATTTATTGGATAGGTTTCTAACTTGGAAACAGGTTGGAAAACAGCACATTCACTGTCTGCCTCCCTTTCTGGTGTGAATGTGGCACTAATGCCTTGTTTTGTTTCATCTGCCCTTCAGTTTCTCAGCCTAAAAGTCAGTGTCCTGGGGGTGGGGTGAGGAAAGGGGCTGTGGGAATAGCTCATTTAGTTGAACTTGGAGAACATTTTCTCTCTATTGCTGTCCCGGGATGATGAGAAGACATTTCTGGCCAATATAGCCTCTGAAAGAGTAGGGTAGAGCCACTTCATTTACTTTTCCACCAAGACTGCATAAAATATTGGAAAGAAAATTCCCCCAAAATAAATCCATATGCTGTTAGGGAAATGAAATCCATGCCAACTACTTAAAACAAAATAAAACACCTACTAAATGTAAGAGACAAATTCTTCTTGTTTTATGTATTATTTCATCTGTGCTATAATCTGAATGAGATGTCTTCTCTGTGCTGTTATTGATGAATCCACTATTTAATATTAAGTGCACAGAGAGTGGTATGCTAAGGGAACCCAGAAGAGAGGTGTTAAAGCAGACAGGGGTGGCGAGAAACACTTCCTAGTGTTATACCACATTACCTAAAGGAATTATTACCTAATGCTCAACCAGTGTATTCTTAATAAGTCAATGGACCTATCTATTTAGAAAGTGTTGATTAGAAAGCTTATAGAGTCGTGTGCTACATAATGACATTTCAGTCAACGACAAACCACAGATAAGGTGGTGGTTTCACAAAGTTAGTACTATATAACCTAGGTGTGTAGTAGCCTATACCATCTAAGTTTGTGTTAGTACTCTATGATATTCTTACCAGGAAATTGCCTAACAATGTGTTTCTCAGAATGTATCTCTGACCTCGTTGAGTGACACGTGCCTGTAATTTGTTCAGTTCACATCAACCTATGTTAGAATGAGATCAATAATCAATAAGACCTTGCCAATCTAAGGAAATATACTGATTTCTACCACACAGTTTACCGCTACCAATACTCATATAAGCTGCCTTCGCACCTGTTATTGTAGATGAACTATTCCAATTTCTATTTAATGCCAAACATTTCATTTGGGAACTAGTATGCCACAACCTCTAGCCAACCCCAGACATTGTCTCAGAAATTCTCTCCTCTTCTTTCTTTACCAAAATTATCCTCCCTACTGAATCATTTTATCAGTGTATGGGGTAGGCTGAATAATAGCCACACCAAGATGCGCAAGTCTTAATTCTTGGCAACTATGAACATGCTACCTTAGATAGCAAAAGAGTCTTTGCCTATGTAATTAAGTTAAGAATCCTGAAATGGGGAAATATCTTGGATTACCCAGGTGGACCCAATGTAATCACAGGGGTCCTTATATGAGGGAGGCAAGAGATCAGACAGAAAGAAGGAGATGTGATGATGAAAGCAGAGAGACATTTGAAGATGTTATGCTACTAGTTTTGAAGGTGGAAGAAGAGGCCAGGAGCCAGAGTCCAAGGCATACAGCTCTAAAAGCTGGAAAAGGCAAGCAAATGGATTCTTTCTTACAGATTTCAGAAAGAACCAATCCTGCCAACACCTTCGTTTTAGCCCTGTAAGACTCATTTCAGACTTCTGACCTCCAGACCTGTAAGAGTGTAAGTTTATGTCGTTTTAGTTCACTAAATTTGTGACAATTTGTTACAGAAGAAATTGTAGATGAATATAGTACACAAACATGCTATTATAATGACATATTTAAAAACAAGCACATAAAAATTTTATGTAGACTGAATTTCCCCCACTAGCTACCACTCAATTTTGATGTTCTTCTTAGAAGCAATAACAACAACAAAACCTCCTCAAAAGAGCTATCTGTTTTTGCTATCTTCAATTCCTCTCCTCTCATTTGCTCTTAAACACACTCCAGTCAGATTTTCACACCCACTACTCTTGTTAAGGTCAGCATTGGCTTACATATTGCTAAACCCGACACACTTCAATTCTCATCTTATGTGATCTGTTTCCAGAATTTGACAGTTAATTTTGATGTGTTTTATTTAATTGGGTTTGAGGACAATGTAATCTCATTTTCTTTATTACCTCACTGATCGATCAGTTCTTTTTTTTTTTTTAGGAAGATTAGCCCTGAGCTAACTACTGCCAATCCTCCTCTTTTTGCTGAGGAAGACTGGTCCTGAGCAAACATTCATGCCCATCTTCCTCTACTTTATACTTGGGATGCCTAAGTGGCATGGCTTTTGCCAAGTGGTGCCATGTTTACACCCGGGATGTGAACCGGCGAACCCCGGGCCACAGAGAAGCAGAATGTGAGAACTTAACTGCTGTGCCACCAGGCCAGCCCCTGGTTAATTTTTGATATCACTTGCTGGCTCTTTCCAACATCTTAATATTGGAGTGCTCTAGAACTAGCCTTTTAGTCTTCGGTACACTTCTTTATATACTCTCCCTCTTTTGGTAGTTATATGGAGCCCACTGGCTTCAAATCCCATCTCTGTGCCTATGACTCATGATTTTATGTCTCTCCTCTAAATTCCAGCTTCATTTATTAAATTTCCTACTTAAATATTGAGCAGTTATCTCAAACTCAACATGTGCAAACCTGAACTGATCTTCCACTCCCCACACCCCGGTGGATCTTCCAGTAGCCTTCCTGGTCTGCTGATAACAAATCTAACCAATTCCTTGTTCAAGCCAAAACCCTGAAATCATCCTTTTGTCTTCTGTTTCTCTTACATTCCACATCCAATTTGATAGAATACCACTTCTCAATCCTTTATCACCTTTGTTCAATTTCTTAAGTTTTCTCTCCTATATTGTTTGTGACAACTAGTCTTTCCACCTGTACTCTTTTGTTCCTACAGTTATTCTCAGCAGCACAGAAACCTGTGTCCCCAATTTTGTAATGTCTCCCCTCTTTCATCAGAGCAAAAGCCAAAATAGCAAAAAAATTGCCCAAAGTGTCCTTTGACCCCTACATCCTTACCTCTCTGAGCTTCTCCCCTTTTACACCTCCACTTATTCTAATTCAGCCCCATTGGCCTCCTTGACCTTTGATGAGGATGTTTTTCTGCCTTAGGGGCTTTGCACTGACAGCCAGTTTTTCTTCCTGGAATAATAACTTTACCTACAGATATCTACATTGTTAAATTCCTTACTTCTTTTAAGGCTTTTGTCAGCTATTATCTTGTCAATAAAATTCATCCTGGCCCTGGTATTTTTCACTGCTGTCTGCCTTCTCAATTTCTACCTAGGCAGTCTTCACTAAAATATGTGTTGTATTAAATAATGCATACATCCAGAAACAAATCTTACCATGGAAGTTGTTACTTTAGAGAAAAACTATCATTTAATCAATTGGAACAGACACCAAGTATGGTAATAGTGCAATGAGTCAGAGATATCTAATCTTGAAAGTTTTTTATAACAAATAAAGCAAATTCATAGGAGTAAGTTAACCTATTCATAATCTTCTCTATCCAGAAGGCAACAAGATGTATGTGCAAGAAGGAGCAAGTGAATAAGAACATTTTCGTGGTGGAAATTTTCCAGTTTAAGTAGGCAATGGAGAGTGAGGTTAGAAAGCTAAACCAGCTAGTAGGTAGGAGAATCAATTATTTCCCTGTCTGTGTGACTTCAAAAGGACATCTAGTTACAATTGATGAAACATAGCATCATTGAAACTTGAAATATTTTTATAATCTTGGTTTGAGATATTCATATCATACACACATTAAAGCTTCACATATATTTTTCATAGTCAGGTCTTACACACTAAAAAATGAATAGTTCTGCTATATAACTACTTTGAAAAATCCATTACAAACTATCAAGTAAATAATAACCATCTCAAATTGCCTGCAATTAGGCATTTACACAATAATCCAAAATGACTCCAACAGTCTTGACGTAGCATAGAGTAGTAATGCACAGTATGTCTGTGATTAGGTATTTACATAATAGTATGTAACAGCTCTGAAGAAACCATCACAGACTATCAACTAAATAAAGCAGGTTTTTGGAATCTGTAATTTACTATTTACCTAATTTTGTCAATTCTCGTAAATACATGTAATAAGCATCCCTATATTTTTTCCTCTGATACTAAGTACTGTGAAACTCTGCCAAAGAGTCCATACCTTTATTCCCCAATCTGTGCTCCCCCTTACTAAAACACTCCTTGAGACAGTTGTCTACACTCACTTTCTCCCTGTCTTTGTTTCCAATTCTTTTATTTAACACACTGCAGACATATCGTTATGCCTGTCGGTCCGCTGAAACCAGTCTTAGCAAGATCTCCTCTTGTCAAAGCCAATGCTTTAGTCTCAGCTCTGTTCTTACCTAAACTATCAGCAGCTAACACATTTGATTCCTTCTTGATTCATTTTCATAACTGGTCCTTTATAATTATGTAGTCTCCTATTTCATTGTCACCTCCTTCCAAATCCCATTTGCAGGCCTGTCCTCTCACTTAGTGTTGCAAAGCACTGGGGTTAATTGTAAACTCTTCTCTATTTTCAGTAACCCCAAATATCTCACTAAATCCTTTGGACTTAAATACTATTTATACTTTTGTAACTCAAATTTTTATGTCTGAGTCCCAGATGTATGACATAACTGCTTATGTGAAGCCTCCATGTGAATGTTTGCTAGATGGTGTGATATAGGAATCAGGCATAATTTTTGCCACAAAGAAGCATAGTAATAGAAATTAGATATGCTCTGGGAACTATATGAAGGCCCCATTTGTGACAGATGGGGAGTTTAGAAGGAATTTGAATTTCCTTTCTTTCACATTATGTTCACATTAAGCCCAACTATCCATGACCTTTTGAAACCCTGGACTTTCTCCTTTCTGACAGTTCGCTCATGTCCTTCTCTCTGCCTGAAATGTTCTCTCCATGTTGATCTTACCAACCAGGATTCCAGTGATTCCATGTCTTTGAAGGTGAAAGAAGAGTGTGCAAAGATCTTTGCGTGGCCAAAAACCCAAAGCTGCTGACAATGTGCAGTGATGCAGAAGTAGCGTGTGTGGAACAGAGGATGAGAATTCGATTTCCCTCAACCTTATGTATATTTGTCTTTTTTCATCTTTCTTCTTTTTCATTTTTTAGAATAATTTAAAGTCGACTTAGTAATCAAATTAAATTCAATTAGATGTATTGTCTAAGCAATTTACAGACATACTTGAGACATGGGGAATTGATATTTAGTATTCTCAAAGCCTGATTCTTATTCCAAGTAAGACTCATCTAGATTAAATACTGAACTAAAAAGCTAAAAACACTACACCTGGGAATCTCATTTCATATTCATAAATTAATCCAAGCTTTGATGTATTTGATGTTCTTTAGACTTTTTCTATTCTCAAGTCTTTGTTAACACTGAATGGATATTCATATGCGACCATATGGTTTTAAATACTTACAATGCTTTTCTGACTATTCAACTTCTGAATATATTTATACTTAGAAGAAATGTCTTGAATAATTCTCTACATATTTTCAACCATATAATGTTGTTTTTCAAAATAGTTTACTAGGTTAAAATTGATACTCTCTTAGGTTCAATGTGCATAAACCCCTAATGATTTAATGATATTTGCTTATTAACTACCAAGAAAAATTTCAGATTTTTATTTTTTAAAGATTTTATTTTTTTTCCATTTTCTCCCCAAAGCCCCCCGGTACATAGTTGTATATTCTTCGTTATGGGTCCTTCTAGTTGTGGCATGTGGGACGCTGCCTCAGCGTGGTTTGATGATATAAGTATTGGTGATTTCAATTACAAAAGTAAATGTGTATCAGATTCCCTTTATTTGCAGGCATAATTGTAAGGATGAGGTAGTGAGCCATAGTGTGGTAAAGATGGGGAGGAAACAGGGGTTGTGATGAATGGAGGATCAAGAGGAGGATATCAATCATCAGGCTGAGGAATATCTATCAAAAAAAGGAGTGATGCCACCATGGTTTAGGGGTCACACCACAAATTAATATGGCTACACTAAACACTTTTTTTATAGTTCTATCCCTAACCTGTCCTCTCCATTTTTTGTTTGCTGTATGAGGCCTATGACTCTTCTAAAGTCTTAATTTCTAGTTAGCCTGCCTCCCAAGAGGTACTGGGGATGTTTGTCTCTTGTTCTATTTCTCAGCATCAGGATTAGGAGGTACCTGAATCAGTCTATTGTAGCCTGTATTGTCTATGAATGATAGATTAATGGATGAGCAGAGTGTTCTATCTACATGGATTGCAGACTCTACCTGAGAAATCATATTATTCCCCCACCTCCTCCCTTCTCAATCTTCCTTCGTCTCTTTTGTTTTAATTCATAGACTGAAGAGTTATTTCTAGCTAGGATGAAGTGGCCACCACTACATATCTTAAATAACTTATGCAATATGTGTGGGACAGTAGGAAGAGTTATAATTCTGGAAGTTTGTACATGATCCTTTAATCCTTTCTAACTCTGACATTTTCCTACTGGCGAGGCATGAAGGGCAGTTGGCTTGTGCCTTAGTGTTGGAGAATGCTATCTCTGTTGTACATGCTGGCTGAGCTGACTTTCTTCTGTATCCTTTAGACAAATAAATACTCTTTGAGATAGCCATATATTGTCTCTGCTTGGTTATTCTGAAAAATGCATATTTGCTGTGGGCATTTGCCACAAGTGGATGTACAATTTTCTTCTGGAAATTATAAGACCTCCTAAATCTGTTTCTCGCCATAATTACTGGAATTTTGTGGTGAATTAGTTTGGTCAAATGAAGATCAGAGATTTTTCCTTCTAGGGTTTTTTGAGGATAAGCAATAAAATATGAAAGACAGCTGTCCCACTGTCTCTTGCTAAATAAACTTTTTTTGTTATTTTGAATAAAAATTATGAAACATCACGAAAGCACAAAATTGTGAGCCAGATGGCTCCTTCAGTTACTAGTGTCATTATACTTTTTGAATTTTTGTATTCTCAACTCTAAAGTAAACATCTTATAATTATACTTCCCTTAAAGAGTTAAATTTGACTTAAATAATAATTGAGATAATATATGCAAAACACATCATTGAGCTCCCAGCATATGCTATGCACCAGACAAATATTATTTACTTTTGTAATAAGCAATGTCGTTTTCACTAACCAAATTCTTGTGAAGAGAAGCTTATCAAAAAGTTGAATTTGAATTCATCAAAATTTTATGGCCTTTTCACATACTGCATTATAATAAAATTTTTATATTTTACTTTTCATTCCTGTCCTGTAGTTTTCATAGCTAATATTTTTTTAATTTTTAATTTTTTTCTTTTTATTTATTTATTTTTTGAGGAAGATTAGCCCTGAACTAACATCTGCTGCCAATCCTCCTCTTTGTGCTGAGGAAGATTGTCCCTGAGCTAACATCTGTGCCCATCTTCCTCTACTTTTTATGTGGGACACCTGCCAAAGCATGGCTTGACAAGTGGTGCATAGGTCTGCACTCGGGATCTGAACCAGTGAACCCCGGGCTGCTGAAGCAGAACATGTGAATTTAACCGCTATGCCACCAGGTAGGCCCCCATAGCTACCATTTTTATTAAAATTATCTTTATTAATTTATTCTTTCTTTAACTGCATTTAGTTTTGCAGTAGGTGGGCAGGGACTTTCTTCCCTATTCTAAATAAAAAATCAAATATCCTGACATTATTGGAAGAGGAAATGTCACAAGAATGCAAAAACAAGAGTGACCTGGGGCATCTAGTGAAGATCTACATGGTATTAAAAAGTATTTTTATTGCACAGACTTTTAAAAGTTGATCTGATTTTTGTGAGAAGAACCCTACTTAGTGGAGAAATGCTAGGTTTATAGTACACATTGAAAACCGTAATTACTCATCTCTTCCTCTTGTGCCCTACTAGAATCTATCTGACATTCATTAATGTTAGGACAGAATTGCATGGTCATCAGCTATAAATACATTATTTCCTACAAAATCATTTTCTTCATTTAAATACATGGGCACAAGAACAAATTCATTTCATTTCTGCTGATCTAAATGTAAAATGGAGTTTATGAAAATGTAACTCATAGTCCCTGAAATCAGCTTGGAGAATCTAGTTAACTGAATAGCTATTGCACCCATATTCCCATTCCAACACAATGATTTGAGTTTTAACAACTTTAAAAAATAATTTGGAGGATTCTACAATAAATGTGGGAAATCTTATTGTCTGTATAACCTGAAGTGTTTACACATTTTGTGTCAACAAGGATAAACTTCACTTACCTGATAAGAAAGTGACTAATGAAGTGCAGGTGGCACTAATAAGATTTATGAATGCTATCTTGCATACTCAAGCATAGCCCTCAGCTTGAAATAAATAACTTTCAAGGCAGCCTTTAATTACTAAAATTTTAAAACTTGTCATCCTAATTAGATAAAATTATTTTGGATTTGTGATAAAATTATTTTCCACAAAAATAGTATTTTTACTGCTATTTTAACTTTCAAAAATAGAGTTTATCAAGATAGATGCATTTTTATAATACTTACTACTATTCTATATAAATTGATTCAGCACAGATCTTTCCCATACATTGCCAAAGCAACCTTAATATACCTTGCGGAATTCAAGTTTTTAGAAAACATCAAAACTGTAGGGTTAAAAAATGTATATATCTGTGGGGATATTAAGACATTAGCCCACCCATAGACTTATGTAAGATGTTATTTAATTTAAGACCGATTTACAATCTTAAAATGATTGTATTTCTTATCGTGTGTAGAGTTAAAATTTGTAAATTCTATATATTCTAGGCCTCTACATCTGATAAAAGATGTGTGGATAACAATTTACTCTCGAAGCAAATTCTTGAGAAGTCTTAAGATATAATACTATAGATCTAAAAGCTAAAACTATCTCCCAATGTTTACACGCTAAATTAATAAAAGTATGACATAGTTTACTCACTTTTATAAAAAATATTACTGAATAACTCTTATAGTATGTGAATTGAATTGAGAAGACAAGCAAATTCATGCTACAGACTTCCAAGAGTAGAGTTTTCCCTGATGGCAGTAGACACCCTCACCACCAATTATCCTGAAAACCTGTCTGGAAAAGGGAAGGTACCCACAGGAATCAATCATCAAGGCAGAAGGAAGGAATAAAGTAGAGAGTTCTTGGAGAATGTAAAGGTTGACTGCTTGGGAGCACTGATGCCAGTCAGAGGATACTACAGACGGCTCTAGTCCCTGCAGTGTGGAGGTGTGCTGAACAGTAAGTCCGGAAGCTTCCATAGTTACACTGAGGATACGTCTGGACTTGTACAAACACATCAGTACTTGTAAACTATTTTCAAGTTGCTATTTTCTTCTCTTATCTCTGAACATAGAGTCAGGTCATTTCTTTCTTTTTATTTCATTTCAAGCCTTTTTTTAGTTGTTCCAAGGGGAAATGAGGTACAAACCCTACACAAAGCTTTTATGGGAGTGGTATTGGGGGACATCCAGGATTCCTTAATTGAATCTAGAATAGAAGTAACAGGATCAGAAAATTTGTGGATATGACTATGTTCAGTGGAGTAATGCTTTCATGAAGGTACTGGGAACCAAAAACCTGCCCTACGGCTTGAGGAGGCATCTGTAGGTGAAGCCACAGAGACCCTATCACTAGATCATGAAAAAGCACCCTAAGTGGTGAACTGGAATATCTGAAAGGGAGTCTTTTTTATTCATATTAAGGTACAAATCTTTATAAGGCAAAGATTGATTACATTCTATTGATTGTATTACATATGAATAGAAATGTGATCTATATTTGAAGTCTATATTGATTACGTCCCACTGGTTACATTACACATGAACAGAAATGTGATCTATGTTTGAAGTCTATATTGCAGTCACAGGATCCTGAAACTCTATAAACTTGTCACGTCAAGTTTGAAGTGTTCCCTGTTTGTACACAGTACAAACCTTAATTTTTTCAAAGTCTGTTAGTGGATTTGTAGATTTTTATTTCAATGCACTGTGTTAGCTTTCACTTTAAAAATTTCACGTTTTGGTTTTTATCACTGCAGTTCATTTGCAAGAGAAGGATCCAGATCCCACATACGTTTCTCTGTTTTATTCATTTTCACATCATGTGAATTAAGCCCAAAATATCCTAATTTTTTTGTAGGGCTTAATTATCTATCAGATTTACACGTGTTATTTGCTTTGGGTGCAATAACAGAAGAGTGCTACATAGAAAAATATGGTTTATGGTCATTTCTTCTGTTCACTAGAATGACATTTAAATATTGCACTCCATTATAAAGACAACGCTTTGAAAGTAGTATAAGTAAATTTAACACATTCAGAGGGAATTGACAAGATTTGTAAGTGAATTTAAAATTTTCCCATATAGGCAATAACTGAAGAATAGGATAGTAAACCAAATGAAAGAGTATTCCTGAGGAGTCATAAAAAGTGCACCAAATATGTATACTGTATTCATCTTTCTCTCTTTTCTTCATGGTTCCAATATAACTATACCTGCGAGACAAATTGTCAGACTTGAATTTGAGAGAGTTAGACATCTCATTTTCTATTTGCCTCTAGAAGTTTGCACATAAATCTGTAGTATTGGATTTTTGTATTTATTTGTGTGCGTGTGTGTGCGATCCATTGAATGATGAATTATGACCTTATTGAGGTTGGAAACCTCATCTTGTGCAGACATATAATTGACTCAGTGCTAAAGACTGATATGGCATCCTCCTCCTCCGTGTCCTCCACACCATCATTATCATCATCAACTTCATCATCATCTTCATATCAAACACTTATAGCATACTCCTTTCATGATGGGTAGCGATGGTAGTCCTTTACATGGAGTAAGTCTAATGCTTACACAATTCTGCACAGAAATACCATTATGCCTATTTTTCCAATAAAGAAATTGAGTGTAGATGTGTTTATGCAAGTTTCCTAAAGCCACATGACCATAGGTTTGAGTATAGGGAAATGGTAGCATAAAGATTCCAACCCAAATCTGGCCTACAAAGCTGTAGATGTGATGAATGGTCAGTAAGGGTATTTTATTAAAAATTAATGAGTAAAAGACTTAATAAATTAAAAAATCATGCACATTGTTTCAATTGTGTGTTTTACCCAATAAGACTCTCACTCAATGATGATATTAACAACCTTCTTTGTGATTTTTCTCCAAAACTTTTGTTCATTTTATTATCCCATATGTGGATCTGTGTACTTCGCTTCTGTGTATTGCCCCTCAAAATGGATTGATGTTGTGCTAGAGTCTCCCTTTTTATACCATCTAAATATAAATTCCCTCAACAAATATAGAATCGATATATTTGTTGATTTAATATTTTCAAACTACTGGAGTTAGCTTACACTCTCTCAAAAGGCGTAGCTATATACACGAGTAAATATGCAGGTATAGAGCACAAGCCACGACAATAAACAGAGTGCTTGTCCTTGAATCCAAGGATATTTTATGGCACACCTTTCTTCTTCTTTGTATTTTTCTCTCCATTTCAGAGTCTAATTTGTGCTGAAATTACATATCTTTGTGATTAGAAATTACATATCTTCGTCTCTCCCTTTTACCTCCTCTCAATGCCTAGACATTGAGATGACAGATTTAAAATACCTTACCTAAAGTAACTCAGATGGGTTACTGAGATTCAGATGCTATTCTCAAAGATCTTCAAGGCCACGTTCTTTTCTTTACCTCATAGTATGTTGAGAGCTTACAAAAAGGTCATAAAAGTGGACCATGTTACTGTTCTCATCACTGACGAGAAAACATTGTTTTGTTTAGTTATAAAATCCTATTATTTTTTACTCGGTTCTTGGTCAAGTTCTCAAGTACATGTGTTGAAATAGAACTAGGTCTCACCAGTGCTTCCTTCAAAATAGCCCTGTGGTTATGTATTAGCCTCATCTCCTCTCCTTTTAAGCCAACATAGCCTCCAGTATTATGAAATCCAGGTATTTTTAGCATATTATCAATATCAACAAGATAAAGAGGTGCTCTATGTCTCTGCTCTTCAATTCTGTCACTCTGTGTAAGACATTCTTAGGAACTGTGTATTATACAAATAGATTTACGAGATTATTTTTCTTGTTTTATACATTTAAGATAAACTTCAAAGTTTCTTGTGTCTGTAATGATATTAGAATAAAAAAATGATGACAGACACCTGGTTTATATTTGCAGTTACCAACCATTGCTTTTATTTTAATGTGAGGATAATTTCGTATGGGATTTGGCTCTTTCAAATATCAGGTCCAACTTGTTTTTCCCTCTGCAGATAACACAACACCAACATTTATATGTTTATTTCCTAGGAGAGATATAATGAAAAGTCAAAAAAAAATATGGTCTTATTTGAACAATAAGTACACACTACGCCAGCTGGGACTGTCTGTGGGGAGACAAAGTGGGTCAGCATGTTGTCTCATCAGCTCTTCTGTTCTCTAGCAAACCCACCTGGCTTAGCCGCAAAGGAAAGAGACTAGATGGGCCTTTGGTAACAAATTCCATTACTAGGAAGACAACTGTTCAATTTCATGGCCTAATTAAGTTTTATTTTCAAATATAATATTACCAACTTCAGCAAACCTCTTTTAGGGTATTCTTGCATTGTTGAGATATTTATTCGGGAGGCAATATTATACAGTGGGGAGATAACGGGTTTAGAATCAGCCAGGCCTAGTGGTGAATCCTGATTAGTTCACCTATATGCTCAGGGCAGCTACCAAGCTAATTTACATTAATTGCCACTTACTGAATGGCAGGCGTTGTGCAAATGTTTTACATGCATTATCTCATTTATCTTATATCCATAATATAAGAAAGGCTTTAGGCTCTCTATCATTTTATAGATGAAAAAAACAAAGAAAAAACCGAAAGTGATTGAATTGATTGTCCAAAAACCCATTTTTGTCAAAGACCTAAGGAGTGATTTAAATTCTGACATTCTGACTCCAGGTTCCTCTTTAACAGAAATAGCATTAGTGTATATACAACTTCTCTCATTTCTTTAACAGAAGCAGAAACAGGAACTGGTTTGCCATGATTGCATGAATGACAGATAGATAGATAGATAGATAGATAGACAGATAGGGATTTAAATATTTTAAATCTTTCTTTATCTTAGGATAGTTAAAAACAGACAGCCAAGCCCAAGATAAAAGAATTATCTACATTGAAACAACCTTATTATTCTGTGATCTTCCTGAAAACAATACTGGATTTCAGCAAAATTTTTCCAATTTATCAATATTACAAATAAAGACATGTTAATCAAGTATAAGAGACTATTTTCAAAACATTTTCCAAGGGACATCTATTTTCTGCCTTTATATCAAAATTATAAAATATTAATGTATCAAGCCAAAGTTATAAAATATTTTCTAATATCTAACATAATAAAGTAGACCATAAAATGTTCACAAGAGTGAAGGAGAAACATCCACACAGGAATCTGAAATTCAAAGCTTGGTTTGCTGGACTATACTACTGGATTAAGCTTTAAGTATAGCTCTTGATGTTGAGAAGGCTAATTCAAGTTCAGTTTCTCATAGAATTAATCAACATATTCATATTCCGGAAACTTCTACCAGGAATGATGTTAGCTGTTCATAATTTTATGAGAATACTTATTATTGCTTCTTAGGAAATCAGTTTTCCATTGAAACAATATCCTGTTTAAATTTTCATGAACAAATTTGTATCTATTGAAATAGTTCCAGTCTTTTAAAAAAGTTATGATTTTTACTTGCAGTTGGATTTGTGTTTTGAAAATGCATGCTGATTGATATTATTAAGATTCATCATTCCGGAACTCTTTTCAAAATAAGTACGTTTGACTACAATTCTATATAATTTTTGGCTGGGTAACAAATTTATGTCATTGAATTTTTTTCCCGATTTATACTATTATATGCTTGGTTTCATTGCTGACATTTTTGGCAGTGGAAGTGATTATTCTTCCTTTAGCATTTTATGAAAAAGCGAAAATGGTTGTTTTTATTTTTGTGCTTCAAGTGTGTTGCAGAGTTGTTTCCTAAAAGTACCTGATTTGTTTTTATCTGTGGAGTAATTCTGTGAGGAGAATGGGGAATTGAAGTAAATCTTTTGACCACAATGACAGAGATTCCATATACTCGAAAATTCAGATAATTAAAAGCTTTTACTTTTTTTGCTTTTTCTACCCAAACCTCCCCGCTACATAATTGTATATTTTAGTTGTGGATCCTTCTAGTTGTGGCATTTGGGAAATTGCCTCAGCGTGACCTGATGATGGTGCCATGCCCAAGCCCAGGATCCAAACTGGCGAAAGTCTGGGCTGGTGAAGTGGAGCACACAAACTTAACCACTCGGCCACGGGCCACTTGGACACGGGGCTGGCCCCTAACTAAAAGCTTTGTTTTCTGACTTTTTACATATAATACCATCAATTGTAGAATTATTTGTCTTTGTAAAGTGCCTTCTCATTTTTATAGTTTATATGAAATACAACTCATGAGTTATGTTTTAAACTAGAAATACTGCTTAAATCCTTGATATCAGGTGGTGTAATATTCTTGTTCATCACCTTGTACATATCATTTATGGTGAATGACATAGTTTTTCTTAAAGTTCTCATGACTAATGAGTAATTTATTAGTTAATTTGTTTATTGAAGATAGTTATAGTTTATATATTTGAAAGAAATTTACGTTAGCCATACAATTTATGAATAACACTAATTATAATAATATAATATGACCCTGACCTCATTCTAAAGTCTCCACTCCTCTATTAATCTTATGATGGTAAAAAAAAAGTTGATAGGTAGCAATTGATCTGAACAGCAATTGGTCTTCACAGATATAATCTCTTGAGAATTTTTCAACATAACTTTAGTTGCCACAGCTAAATAACAGAAAGACTCTCCAACTCTGGCAGGTATGCGATATTAAGATCACTATCTTCAGATTTCCACTTCAGTTCTTTTAAGGAATCATTGTTAGTTCTATCTTCCTAAATTTCTGTTTGCCTTGAGCTCTTTCCTTGCTCAAAAGTCTTCAATTCAATAAATTTTCGTCTCTATGGTGTTGAATTTCAAGGCACTCTTGTAGGGCCAGAGAGGTCCTAGAATTTGACTTGAGTATGAGTCTAAAGGCCAATCCCCAGCTATCTTTATGTCCCTGTGCCACAGAGAATGTCTCTGATAAGCCAAAGGATTTGAGGCTGTAAGATCAACTATTGAAAAAATATTTAGAGATTCACAGATATAAGAAGAAAAGGTAACAAAAGATGAAATCTGAAAACACTTTGAGACTACAAAGACATTATCTGCACAGAGAAACGGAGGAGGGATTCAGTAATATAGACTAGTTCTAGAAATATATTTAAAGTAGAATGGCTACTAGGGTGTGATTTTCCTAAATCTGAAGGCTCCTGTACATCTTTGCTGAATTTCAGTTATTCAGCAAATTGCCAGGGTTAGGCAGCTTGGACAGCTCCAATTAGTGATTGTTGCTACACTTAATTACTATCATCCAACAGACATCTCTATCATCTGGATGGCCCTAGCTATCATTTCATTTCCAAATACTCTCCCCACCTCCCATATATCCTTTGATCTTGGCAACTTATTATAAATATTACCTCACACAGGGGCTGCTTTAATTACTTTGACTCCCTAGAATTTGATTGTCTTTTTCTATGTATCACTTACCTATTGTAATGAATTGTATTATTTTTTCCCCATTTCAGTGCCTTATTGAAATAAGATTCATTTTAACTTGTTTCAGCCAATGAAATATGAATAGAAGTGACAGATATAAGATTTAAGAGCTACTGCTGACTTTTATCCCTTGTTTTTTCCCCTTATGAGTTGTAGCTGGCAACATTTCAGATAGGGTTTACTCCTTTAGCCTAGATCCTGGAACGAAGAACACATGGAGCCAAAACGTGGGTCATTCACAGTGACATATGGTATGAGTGAACTAAACTTTTATGCTTATAATCCTCTGAGATTCTAGGACTGTTTGTTAGGGCAGTATAATTTAACTAAAGCTGACTGATAGATCCATTGCCTCAATTTATTCATTTTAGTTCTCATTGGGTTTTTATTGCTACAAACTAACCCACACTAGTGTTTAACTCATAATTCTAGCTATACTTAGCTTGTAATTGTTGTTTTGTGTATTATTTAATTGTCCCAACAATGTGATTTGTTTTATATATTCAAAACTAAACTTTAAGTGGATAATGTGATATTCCAAAGGCCACAAAATTACTACTTTTACAGATCTAGGATTTGAATCCACATCTGAGTAATGCTCGCACTATGAGATTTGTTCTATCATACATATAGAAGATGCTCAAACATTTGTTGAATGACAGAGTTAATGGGAGAATGAGTGAATGTATCATTTAAATGCTGTTGCACTGGGAACGTAGAGACAAATATACTGCCCACATCAATAAATAGCTCATAATCTATGGGGGAAGACAGAAAGTAAACTTGCATTTACAGTAAAATGCTAGGAGGGCAATGACAGGAATATGAACAGGGTTCTAAGGAAAGCCTGCTCTAGAAAGCTAGATGATTTCACATATTATCTCATTATTCAGTCTTCGCAATAACCCCAAATAGTAAGGCATACATCACTTTTCCTTAAGAATTCAAGCTAATTAAAGTTTTGCTTGTATTTTTTTTAAAAGAGTTCATTTGTAAATATGGCCTAATCCAAAATCAATTTACTAAAAAATTCTTGTTCACTTTTTCACTACAGATAGCCCGTTAGAGTCCTTTGATGAATAGATTCTGAGGTTTGGGTGATTCAAAATGTTTTATATACTCAGTTCATTTTTCCATGGTAACTTTCAACATAGTCCGAGGAAAATTAGGTGAACTGCTTGCTCTCTGCCCTGGCAACTTGCATTCTGAGTCAATTCATGATAAAGGCCAGCCAGAAAAGTCAGCGACTACTCCAAATAGATGTGAAAGGACTTTGTAAGCTGTCAAGTTGGAGTCTATGGTCACTTCTTATTTTTATCAGCCTTAGTCTGAGAGACCAGAACCATGAACAGCTCATAATATGGTAGAAAAAGGCAGAGTAGAATCAAACAGATTTGCTTCTCTTGCAAGGTCTGACTAGTCCCAGTTCGGAAGATTCTTAAATCTCGTTCACAATTTTAAGAGCAAAATATAACAGAAATATAGTATCTCTTTCGTCTTGTTAAGTGCTTTAGTAAAACCGACTGTGTAAATATTAAATAGTATTTTATTGTAAAAATGGTTTAAAACTATGCTCTTATTTGCATAAATAATAAAATATTAATAACGCATCCAATAAAATGATTTATCACGCCCTTAATTTACTTCAGTGAGTGAATGACAACCTTTTCCCCTTAGGACAACTCAAGTAGCAAATTGATGGTGTGCAATGCATTTCATGGATCAAGAGATACTATGAGTCATATAAGCAGTACTGTCAGAAAACCTTCCCTGGAGAGTTAATTTATATTCACTGCACCAATGTTCATATTGCTTTGAGTTGGCATGTAGACTCACATTTCTTCCTCCAATATAGTCTACTACTATGAATTCTAAGCTGAAAGTGATTTCTAACTGTGTGCAGATATTTGTCCATGAAAGGTACATTTAGAAAAAGACAAACATAGTAGACAATATGAAGTTTAATAAAATTAAAATATTGATTCAGTCTTAGAAGTTATACCATTTCAAGTCAGCAATACTTTATGAAATTATTGCATTAAAAAAAGAACTCTCTCTTAAAATGGATCTCTCTCTTAAAATGATTGATGATACAAATTCAAGTAACTTTTGCAAGCTTGTAAATTACTCTAGGAAATAAAATATATGGTTTTTTGGGAAGACACTAACTCTTAAAGTCCTTTATTATGCTGCAAAGGATGTTTGCTAACTTGAATACTAATTGCAATGCTTGTACAAGAACCTGGTAGTATCAGTAATCATCTCTCAGATTTAGACAGAACTTCATAGTTTAGAAAGATCTTATGCCTCTACTACTTCAGTTAATCTTAACTGGAACTTAAGGTATGGATAGACGTTTGAAATATATTTCAACATGAATTAAAATCTTCTTTCTTAATGAAGAGAAAGCTGTTAGTTTGTCTGGATTCTCTGAACCTGAAAGCTAAGTCACTCTTCATTCCTGGACTATTTGCAGGAGTCTCAGCTGATACATTTATCTGATTTTCCAATACAGGAAAACTATAGAGAATAGGAAATAATAATAGTAATCATAATAATAACAATAACAATGAAAATGACTTCCTTTATTCCAGATACAGTGCTAAGAACTATACAAGAATTAGAATATTTAGAAGCACATTAAAAATGCATGAGACAGAGCCGGGAACTATTCTTTATCCATTAATGAATAAGGACTCTGAAACTAGGAGAACACAACTAATTTGTTCAAAATATACTAATAAAAACAGAATGCAATTGGAAACCCATTCCTCTTATCAGTAGATGATTAAATTACTACATTCTTACCTGTAAATTACTTAAAATGAAGAACGCAAAACCAAAATAAAACAACAATCAAGCTACCCTGAAACTCTATATTTTTTAAAGATATTTTCTTTAAAAATTTCTAATGAGCAAGTCAGGTTTTTCCCTACATCAGCACTTTCACAATGTTTACAATGCCAGATCATCTCTTAGTAGTCAGTTCTTTCTACTTTTGCAGTCTAGGACCCATTCCTTATCAAATTTAAAGGGCCTTGATGGGTCTACTGTGACAGTGTTACAATTTTAATGTTGTTAGAGTTCAGCCAGAGCCTTCCATGCAAGTTAGACTGGGCTTAATTATTCATAAATCTTTTCAAGGGAAAACACTAAGTTTAAGTGACTTCAAAGAAACAAGTATTCTATGGAAGTTAGTGTTTCTCTCTTGTTTTTATAGCATTTTATCAGAACATTGTATAGAGAAGAACTTCTTAGCCAATTAATGGTTTAGTTTACCAATAGATTGCTTTTCCTCAGTGAAAAGCAAGTTTGAGGTAATAAAAGTGTATGAGACTGACATGGCATCTTGGTTGTATCAATAGCAAAATATTAAAAGGTCTAAAAATATATTTTTTCAGTATATTACTTGTTTCTTATAACAAAGCAATACCTATTGTAAAGAACTTAGAAATCTTAGAAAGATAAATTATTCAAAATGTCGCTCCTGAAATACACATGGTTATTAACACATGGTTGATTGCTTCTAGTTTTTTCCTTGTAATTTAAATAAAACGATTAATGTAAAGTAAATAATAAGCTGTATTGCAATTTTTAATTATGCATTTTTATACCAGCTTTCCCTATTTTATTAAATGTTTTTTGAAAATATAGTAATGGTTTTATGCTAGTGTGTTCTATGAGTAAATCATCATATATTTAGTACAGTTTCTTACTATTGGACATTCGAATTGTTTTCAAACAACTGTATACTTAAACTTTTGTTTCTTTTTATTTTCTTATGAAATGACCCACTTCCCCGGGTAAAAACTATATATTTTTAAGCATGCCAATATGGAGTAGAAAATGACTTCTCAGAAAGATGGCATTTATTTACAAATAACATTTTAATCTTTTCAGTAATATCGTGTGAATTACACAAAACATTTCAACTTCTGGCAAGCTTCTGAAAACCAGACCTGTCCCTTTCAACCAGTCCAACTCCCACCCACAAAATCTAGGACCCCCATTAAATTCGCATTTTTCTATCAAGATCTTTACTCCAAGCTGTGCAACCTTGCACATATATTCTTCACAATCAGAATGGAAAGAAGGTATTATTATTAGCATGGTTGATGTCAGTAAAGAAACTGAGGCTCAATTTCATTAACTTTTTTTCAGCCACACAGTTAGCAGTATGTAGAACTAGAACTGGATCTGACATTGTGCTCTATGATATTTGGGCTAGCCCAAACTGTGTCTTCTGACAACTAGGAATCTGAATTTTGGTGCATGCACACACACGGAGACTCCTAAAGACATTTCTACGTGGGTCTGTATTATTCTTATTGTTGAGGGTATATTTTTCCATTTGTATGGTAATCTCATTCAGTCTCGTGTAATTAAGAACATCTTTATGGTCCCTATTCCTTAACCTTTTTTGTAAACTCCACACTGTTGTATCTTACTTAATCAATGTA
Source organism: Equus caballus (assembly GCF_041296265.1). Taxonomy (NCBI): domain Eukaryota; kingdom Metazoa; phylum Chordata; class Mammalia; order Perissodactyla; family Equidae; genus Equus; species Equus caballus. Next base: position 98,480,437 of record NC_091686.1, read on the forward strand.
CCTTCTCGGCTATCTTACGGTCATTTTAAACTTCATGTGTCCAAAACTGAGTTCCTGATCTTCTGTTCAGAAACTCCTACTACATCTTCATCTTAACAGTCAACTACTTTATTCTTCTAGTTGTTCACGTCAAAAACTTTATTACACTTGCCTCCTCTTTTCCCTTTCACATTGAATATCTAATTTATCATTAAGTTGGTGTTATTTTCAAAATTACCAATAATCCAACCACTTCTTACCACCTTCCTTCCTATCACTCCGGCCCAAGCCTCTATTGGTTCTTACCTACATCACTCTAATAGCCCTTTAAGTGGTATATTGGATTAACTTATCTTCAGTGTAGTCTCAGCAGCCCAGGTGATTCTTATAAAATGGAAGAAAACATTCTGTGGCACAAAACCTAACAATGATTCATAATAAAGCTACAAGTGACTATAAAAATTCTGATTCTCTTCAACCTGACTTCTCTCCTGCGACTCATCTCCTTCATCTCATATTAAAGTCAAATGGATAGGGGACTGGTCCTGGGGCCGAGTGGTTAGGTTTGTGTGCTTTGCTTCAGGGGCCCAGAGTTTCACTGGTTTGGATCCTGAGAGAGGACATGGCACTGTTCATCAAGCCATGCTGAGGTGGCATCCCACATAGCACAACCAGAAGGACCTACAACTGGAATATACAACTATGTACTGGGGGGCTTTGGGGAGAAGAAGATTATGCTTTTTGTTTTGCTTTTGGGCAGAGGCTTGTTTTTCTTAGATTTATTTTACTGATATCTACTCATCTATAAAGTACTGTAAGATCTACTTTAATATTAGTTTTTCTTACCTACATCCCTAAATAAAATGGAAGCCAAAATGGCACATACTTTGTCTGCATGGTCTGCTGCTTTATTCCCAGAGCATTCCACATCATCTGGCACATTACAGCTACTCATTGATTTCATTTGTTCAACAAACATTTAGTGAATGTCTATGCTGTGCTAGGAACTGCTCTAGATTTGGGGGACACAACAGTCAGTAAAACAGAGAAAATAGCCTAGCATCGTGGACCTTAAGTTCTTGTGGGGAAGACAGAAAACAAGCAAAAAACGTAAATGAAAAATGACACATTAAATAACGAGAAATGCTAAGGAGAAAAATATAGCAGGAATGAGAATAAGGAGTGTTGGGGGAAAGATTTAATTTAAAATAAGGTCTCCTTCTCCCTCAGAAAGTGATATTTGAGTAAAGACTTGGAAAAGGTGAGTGAGAAAACCAAAAAAAGATTTGCGGTGGGGCGTGGAAGAGATATTCTAGACACACAGCGTGCAACAAGTGTGCAGTCAATGGCCATGGAGCTGGATGTGACTGGCTGTAGTCTAGGATTAGCAATGAGGCCACTGAGGCTGGAGCATAGTTAGCATGGAGAGAGCGGTAGGAGATGGCATTTTCAAAACTTTGGCTTTTACTCCAGAAGTGATGGGAAATCCTTGGAGGGATTTGAGGAGGGGTGCATGACTTGACTAAGGATCACACAGATTTGCATTGACGGGTAGAGATTGAATCAACTAATTTGAAGAACATAATGGGTAAGGGACTAGTTAAGGATAATAAACTAATTAATAGCAAGCCAGTACAAGAATCTAATTCTGGTTCCTATTGTTATCCTTATGCCAAATTGACTAGTATTTTCTTTTATCCCCCTTTAATAATCCCTACTTCCCCAAATCTCCAAGGACAAAACAAGTTAATTTACCTTTTATTGTTGTGTAAATGTCACATGCTTTCAAAGCATGAGCATTTACAGACACAGAGATTTTTATCTTTTGAAAAATCCCAATGTCTTTTTCAAATAAATAATATTCCTGAATATTGCTATTTGCTCTTTAAAAATAGATTTACTTTTATGTAAGAAAGATTTCAGAATTATGTACATTATGATAAGAAGAAAGTGTCATAGAATTCAAAATAAGGAAAATCCTCTTGCCTAAGGCTGCCAGAAAACCCCAGTGCCATGCTAGGCTTGAAAACTAGCCTTTGGAGACTAGAAATTATTGACCCCTATTTCTGAGAAGCAGCATTTAATTGAACTCCTTGTACTAACTGCATTTCCTGGAATGAACAGAGGCCCTTGTCCTCGGCTCTAAACGAACATTATCAAAATGAAATGTTATTACTAGGCATCTCTTGCAAGCATTTTCTTCGCCTTTATTGGTACCGCAGCTCATATTTAAATCTTTTTATCTGTCATTTTCATTTCTTGAACAGGGCAATCTATGTGTTTGCTCCTACTCTGCAAGCAGCATAAAGCAAGTTTAGTAAGCAGTAAAACTATATTTGCCAAGTAAGATATTGGATGAGGATGTTGAGTCCTATTTGCATGCACTGTGCATGCCAGGACATATGGTCGAGAAGATAAAAGTAAATTCTATTGTACCTCAATCATTAAATCCCACGTTTGTCACTGAGCATGCAGGGTAAAATTCACTGGAAACCCTTGGGTCATTGCAAATGGAAAGATTCCTAAAACTGTAATTCTGCCTTTTTGAACAGTAGAATCATAGATTTTAGCATCACTTTAAATGGATTTGTAAACCTGGGATTTTTCAGTCTAGTCTAGTTTATTCCTGATTATCAGTCATTGTGGCCTGAATGCTTGTATTACCCCAAAATTCCTATATTGAAAACCCTAATCCCCAATGTGATGGTATTAGGAGATGAGCTCTTTGGGAGGTGATTAGGTCATGAGGGTAGAGACCACATGATGAGATTAGCATCCTTATGAAAGAGACTCTAGAGAGCTCCCTTGCCCCTCTGCCATGTGAGGATGCAACAAGAAGATGGCAGCCTATGAAGCAGGAAGTGAACTCTAACCAGACTCAGAATCTGCTGGCACCTTGATTTTGAGCTTCTCAGCTTCCACAACTATGAGAACTAAATGTTTGTTGTTTATAAGCCACTCAGTCTGTAGTATTTTGTTATGGTGGCCTAAGCAGGATAAGATATCAGATTCTCAACTTTTTTGTTCATTTATTCAATCATTCTTTCATTCAAAAATGCTTATAGAATATGATCATATAAAGGTAATCATTAGGATATTGAGTTGATCATATTATATATCTCTTTTATTTTTCTAATGTGCAAATTCCTTTGGTGTTCAGATTTTAAACCAAATTTACGCATTATCTTCAGACTTTTTGATTCTATTTGCGTGCACATCTATTGCATGCACATTTTGTTTTGTTAACCACCATCCTAACTCTACCACACCAAATTTTATTATTTTAACATAATTCTGGATTTTATTTGTTAATTTTTAAAGGATATTTGCATGTTTTCCTTAATGATATTGATGGTTAATTACTTTTTTTCTTGTTAGATTTCCCCCAAAAAGATTCTGGTTATGGTAATCTCCCAAAATGAACTGTAGCATATACACTCTTTTTCTTCTCTCTGGAAGTATTACACAATATTAGAATTATTTTCTCTTTGGATATTTGGTAGAATTCATCAATAAAGACATTTTGGCTTGGATTTTTCTTCATGGACTGTTTTTACTTAAAGATTGAACTGTTCTATTAGCTCTACGATTGTTGGAACTGAATGGTACCATTTATGCAAGATTTGATAAATGGAATTTGTCCATTTCATTTAAAGATTTCAAATTTATTGGCATAAGTGTTTATAAAAATAATATCCTTTTAGTTTCTTTTTAACATTTAAAGCTTCTTGGGTGGTGTCTTCTATTTTATTCCTGACATTGAGTTTTAAAGAGTTTCCCTTATTTTCCTTGATAAGTTTTGTGAGAACTCCTTCAGTCTCTTGGTTTTCTCATGTGTAAAATGGAAAAAAATAGTAATTATTTCATAGGAATAGTGTAATGGCTAAATATTATTTCACATGGAAAGAACTTAGAACAGTGTCAACAATGTAGGTTGCCTGGGGATTACTATTTCTAATATTATTAGTTCTTCACATTTTTATAATCATAGTAGGACCTGCTGCAGCATAAAACAAAGGAGAACACACATTCAAAGAATGCAGAATATTGGTGCTAGTTGCAAATCAGAAAGAAGATGAAGCCAATTCATAAAGGAGCACCAGTGCCTTAGAAGGTTGTTTCTTAGAAAGCTCTTCCACCACTAGACAAGTATTCCATGTTGAGCCCACAGACAATGAGCTGAGGCAGCAGAGTTCTGATGAACCAAGGAAGTACAACAACATCATTGTAGGCAGTTATTGATAAAGAGTATCTGCCTCCCCCTACTTCTTTCCCACCATAGACTTGTAAGGAGCAGAAAAGGGAGGGAAACGTGTATGTGAACAGTTCCTTCCTCCCACTCCAAATAATTCAATCCATTCAAGGCTATAGTGCTAGCCTGAGCTAGTGGGAGAGGTAGATCGTTTTCAAAATAAATATGATTTAGCCTTAAAAACCAACCAAACAAACAAAGAGAGCAGGACTCTTGCCCTTAATAAATAGTAAAAAAAGAGTTACAGAATCTCATTAGGACATTGTACAGGAAATGCAGATTTTAATATATGTATTAGCAGATGCAGTTACCTAGCTAAATAAAAAGATAGATAGATGATAAACAGATATAGGAAAACACACACAAATGAACACACATCTGTACACAATCAGATTTGAGGAAATTAGGGCAATAGTGTGGGAGGTAGAGATAAATGTATTAGTTAATGTTGATTGCTATAACAAATAAAATCTTTGAAATAATAATTAAAGATTGTCATCATTTAATTTCAACATCGGTGTTTCTATCTTCCATGCTGTCATTGAGTGTCAAAATATCTTACATATAATGGCTCCCCCACGTCCTAGGAAATAAGCTTTTTCTTCTGATCACCAAATATTCATTTCACTCCTCATATATTAAAAACACGTCCTTGTCCCATTGTTGTCATCCTAAAATCCTCTAGCTCAAAGTCCTAAGATATTAGGTGATACGTACACCTTTCCTCTTCTACTTGTTTGTATCCTAAAATTTCTGAATTATCTCCATCCCTTTTTTTTCTGTTTGCAAATTTTCTAAATTCTGGTCTATGCACATAAACTTTTTGTAAAATTTGTTCAAAAGCAAAAGAAAAACCAATGTCCCTCATTCAACTACATTTCTTAAAGCTATAGGTTCTGTGTACTGTCTTCCAAGTTATGGCAGGTAACAGTTTTAATACGTGTTGTATCAGTGCCCTTGCTGGTTTTCCATCTCTCTGGCCTCCAATATATTTCCTTGCTGTCCTCTGCTCTATTATGAAGTCAATATCACATATTTTAGGAGTTATTTTCATACCTTCATATTACTTATTTCTGTATTAGTTAAAGTAACATCAGGGCAGTAAAGCATAAATGCTGTAATTACCATGCCTTAAGTCAGTAGAAGTATAATTTCCCCTCACCTAAGAGCAAAAGGAAGTTTCCGGTCAGCAGGTTGCTGTCTTCTCAGCAATGATTCAGGATCTCTGGTTACTTTCTTATTAAGGCTCTATGATTTCATAGGTATAGTGGTTTTCAATGAAAAGGCAAGAGAGAGGAAACCATACATGGAAGGTAACGGTGGGCTATGTTAGATATGACACACATCACTTCCACTCACATTCCTTTGGCTAGAGCTCAGTCATGTGGCCACTCAACCACAGGACCACATTTAAAGACAAAGGAAGCTGAGAAGTACAGATTTGTTGTGTGTGTCAGGCAAAGACAAGACGTGGTTAGTGAATCACTAGCTTATCTATTCTACAGTAGGCTAACAAGTTACATTCTAGATATTTATTTGAAATGTGTAAGTTTGTCCTGGTGATAATATTGGCTAGAATGTAATTTCTACAAAGGCAGAAATCATACCAGACTTTTATATAATTAGAATCCTAGCATTTAGCTTGTACTATAAAGTGTGATAAAAAGCATTTATTTAATTAATGATTATCCAGTACGTAGTTGGCTATAGATTTCTTTTTAAATGGTAATTAGTGAGGAACCTTAAGAAAAGTGGCTATTATTTGAAATAACTGCTTGAGAGGAAAAGGGTAGGGGATTAAGGCTTTGTGAAAATAGGTTCATGGGACTAGAGACATTATTAAGAGTATGATGATAGATGGAACATTGACATGGAATTAAGAATTTACTTAGATGAGGAGAGATGTTCATAAGGAGAGGAGGAGAGAAGACAAATGAACAGTAATTAATGTTAAAGGAAATCAAATATTTATTTACTTATTTTGACTACTATATAGAATTCTGTGTGCGTGCTAAAAACTATTCATATTTAGCATGCATTTGTTCTTATCTGTTTTCATTGTTTTGTCTGCTTTCTTCCAATTCATTAGTACATTTTCAGAAGCTATAACAGTCATTTAAAAAGTATCACTGCCTCATAAAGGCTAGTTTAGATGTTTGTATAAATATAGTGTGTACTCAGTGAATAACTTGACTGAATATCTTTAAAAAAATCTGTTTAAAATGGAAAAACAAATTTTTTAAATGTAAAGGTTGAATTCATATTTTCTTAGCACAAATACTTAAAGAATGGGAGTGTTAGTTTAATAGTGCTATCATTTTATTATATTTTGGAAAAAGCATGTTTCTAAATATTAAAAAAGCAAAAACAGCATTATACAACACGAACTCAACCTTTTTCTACATCCCAAAGTTCAGAAAATTAGTCTCACTGAAAAACACAATCACCTTCACATGGTGTGCTATAAAGTATCACAAAGAACAACGATATTGTAATACACTAATGGAGAACGAGTCCGCTTATTAATGGGAGAGGAAGCAGTAATTTCATAGCTTTGGGAATTTTTATTACATGGAGGGTCGGGTATTACATTTTTGTCCTAAGTATTTTAGTGCTTCTTGGCAGCAAACACACTGTTTTATATAGCAAATTCTTTAGAAGATGATTTCAACTGAGGTGAAATGAAAAATGTGCCTGAAGTCCATAGCGTCTGCCATGTAATTAGTTCCCTTGCTGCTGGCACTGTAGCATGTGAAATTATGGCTCCGATATCTGCTGAATCAGCCTTTCTAGTCCAATCTTAGTATTATTACTACTAATCCTTTTCTCTCTCCTTGGCTGTTCACAGTCCCATGAGGCTTCTCAATCAAGAGTTTCAATAAAAGACTGAGCAGCTCCCTATGGCTGTGCGGTGGTGAATGTAGAATGGGTATCGGTAAGAACATTCAGGGAGAGGAATACTAGATTCTGTGCCTTCAAATGTTATAATTTCAACTGATAATTAGAAGAAACTGCAAAACAGAGTTTGTTTCCAGTGGTATAATATATTCTACATTTGAAATTTCACCTAAAAAAGAGGATAAATATCATCCATGTTTTGAGGAAAAGAAAGCAAAACACCATAAATCATCTTGACTTTATTTGCATCTTAATGTCAAAATCTTACCAGCAACTAAAATCAAGTTTTTAATATAGATTTTTCAAAAATCAGCACGGAAAAAATGTTCTAATTGTGTTTTGTAAAAGTTTTCTGGCAACCTGGCCCAGTGAAAAGTTTATAGCTATGAAATCAAACAGACATGGCTTCAAATTCCATCACCTACTTGGTGTGTGAACTTGAACAAAACACTTGCTATTTATATCTTTACTTTTCTCATCTGTAAAATAGAAGTGTAGTAACTAATTTGAAATATTTTGTTGTCAAAATAATTTAATATTTATAAAACTTTTACATATACTGCTCAGCATATTGTAGTTGCTCAACATATTGCAACTACACTTTTTCCGGTGTTTGAAAATTCAAATGAGACCAGAAATTATTCAGTGAACCCTAGATACCATGAAACAGTTTATTGTCATTCTTGGGTGGGACTGCTTGTTGTCAACTCCTTTGTTCCTAAGAACATCTAATTTGGAACCTCTTTTTGTGGGCACTGATCCCACAGTGGTGTAAGTATTTTGTGGATATATATATTATGAATTGAGGAGCTGTTTGATATAGACCCAATTACTTGAATCCTAAGAAAAAAATAAAAGTTTGAGCTTGAAATCCTCTACTTCCATTATTTGCAATTTGGAAAGGAAAGTGTTTGAAGAGATTAAAAGATTTGCCTAAGAAAAAGTAAAATGAGAAGAGATAAATTGTAAAACCAGCTGTGACAAAAAGAACAAAAGAAGGCAAGAAAAACTTTCCATAGTAAATATGTATATGTAACATATCTCAACATATCTTTAAACAATCTAGGCTGACATTTTTGTGTTACATCTACCCTTACAATTTTCTGGTTTTTTGTTCTTCTGACCCAGGCCTGCCTTGTAAAAATATATGTTTTCTCCACCTTACTTTAGAGTATTTGTTTAATTGTGTCTTCCTAATTTACTGATGGGAACCACCTCATTCTCATTTGTACTTGAGTCACAGATGGTGTTATAAGGGTCAAGAAGAAGACCCTTATGTAATTTGTATATATACTTGCATAATTTCTATACTGTATTTATGATTTTAAATGGCATCCAGAAGTCTTGAGTGTAGTCTTTCTCAATCTTCCATCAAAATACCAAGAGGGAAAAAAGATGGAAGTTGAAAACACCTCCATGATAAATACTGGTGTGTAAGCCATCACTAGAATTTTTTGAAAGTTTGATATTGAAGATGTTGAGGAGATGTATGAGGAGATAAAATGGGTGACAGTCATGTTTGCATTTGCTCTGTCCTTACCAAACAAAATAATTCCCTTGTGTTATAGAATGTATAATGATATTCAAACATTATCCAATCATCTGGCTTATCTTTAGAAATGCAGTTTCTCGTTTGCTTATATGATAATGCTTTTAAGATGGACAGAATTCTCTGCCTTCTTCCCATTTCCCTTCAAATCTTTTCCCCCTGATGCTACTCTATTCCTCTTGGACACTACTGGCAAACATCAACTTTATAAAAATAAATTAAAAATCTGTGGAAAAAGCTAAGTTTATAAGACCTACTGAATGAAGGAAGAACCATCTTGACAGTGTTAGTCCTGTCTCATTCTGGAGAAATTAGAGAAGGAAATTTGTTGAGTTTTAAGACCAGAGAGTCTCTTACAAATTGGGGAATTGGTTGAGCAACATAGAGTTTATGACATAATAATTTTGGATCGGTCAGTTCAGTGAAGCGAGCATCCTAAAGTGAGCTGTCATGATCAAGCTATTAGTATTGAGAAGAAGGCTATAACAGTTGTTTCACTATTTTACCTTCTAGGAGAAGGAATTTTCTGGAGAGAGTAGCTAAGTTTTTTTCTTGGTTTCAATATTGTTTAGCACATAAAAAGGAACAGAGAGAACCCGATGAATGCAGAGGTTGACACCATGAAGAAATTTGTATCCAAGATTGATCATAGGGAAACCTGTTACACTTGAAGATCTTTTGATAATTTTACGTCACTTTTTAAGCTATTTATTTCACTATTTTTCCCCTCAGTAAAAATGAGGGAATTTCACTATAGGCTAAGCTCATTTTAACAGTATATTTCATTTCTAAATTCTTTGTCCCATCACCTAGATGCTATGATACTCTGATTCTCCACCTCTTCTGGTGATAAAATATTTTAAGGAGCCCTGAAATGTTTTCTAGGGCATTGTAATGGGAATTAAAAGACATGCATGTAAGTAAGTACATCTAAAATAGTAGCAATAAGTACCTGGTATATGTTGAGTCTTCAATAAATGGTATTTAATTGGGAATGTTACTGAACAAATGAGCCAAGCATAATCAAGTGGTGATCAATGCTCTTCTCAAAATAAAGTTTGAAGTCAGTGGCGAAGTTTAAAGCCTTTCCATTTGAAGTGTTACTGCAGGAAGCTTTTCCTTAAGGATTAAAGTAAAAAAAAGGAAGAAGATAAGTTTACTTCAGGTTTGCTAATTCATTTCCCGAAGCAGCCAGAAATAAAATGCCACAAGTTGATTTGATACACTCTCTGATCTATTTTTAGGCAGGTAGAGTCAGGTCATAAGAGAGTAAGGAAAAAGGGAAACAAATCATTCAGGCCAACTTATCTTGTCTTTCCTTTCTGCCTGAGGGATTGGGTTTGAGAAAACTAGCTAAGCATATGTTTTTCTATATATAATACTCCGGAAAAGGGATAGGAATGGGGAAAAGGCATGAATTATTTAATGGGAGTTTTACTGCAACAGAATATTAGCCCTAACTAAAAATTAAGTAGTTTAGAAGTGACATATTGCCCAATTGATCCGGAAGTGGGAGAAAAAATCATATGCTTTATGGGAAAATAAATTCTGAATTAAAACTATCAGTCATGAATACCATTCAGTCATACAGTTTCAAATATTGCTAACTCTTTAGAGGTTGTCTTTATTAGGGGAATAAACATTTCTATAATAAATTCGATAGTTTTTATTGACTTCATTTAAATAAGAATATGATTTACTTTAAAAGCTCTCCTGGGTAAAATTGAGATACTCTTTCCTATCGATATAATATTTCTTATACCTGCTGTATGGAGTTGTCAATACCATCCTTTTAGACTCCATAAAGATGCTGTTAATGGACGGGATATTGGCATAAAATAGGACAATACATAAAAGGCTGTAATGATCAGATAAACTGTTCTTACAGTAAGTATAAAGGCAGAGCCTTCATGAACCTATCTCAGACCCTCAGTTAACTTCCATAGTACTCATGATCATTCTGAAACATTCTGAGCATGAGTGTTTTGCTTTGTTTTAAATTATGATTTTTGTGATTAAAGAACTGCATGATATTCTTTGAATCACACATTAGCAAAATGAAATATTTAACAAATATTTATTGAATGGTAATTCACTGTGTATCTTTTCTACTTAATTCGTTCAAAGTATAATTTTTGAACGTCTATTATTTTCACATTTTGGTCTAGGACCCCAATTCTATGTCTGTTACACTGTTTCGTTCTATCTTCTACATCCCTTAACTTTACTCCCCAGCTTCATTATATTGTCTCTCCTTTCTTCACTTTACCTATCTTTTTTCTAGTACTTGAATTCATGTTTCAGCTATGTGTAAGCTGCAGATAAACACAACCACTGAGATCTTAAGTGTTTTTATTGAATTATGATTGGCTCTAGCATTTCTATTTTATATTTTTTGTTATTTTATTATTTTGTTTGCAGATATTCTCAAATCTTATTATTTCCTTCAATAAACTAAAGTTTAGAAAAATTATAGCCTGGCATTAGTATATTGGCGCAGGAGAGAACAGAAGCCAAGTATGTGTTATAAAGCACATCTCTCTTATGTTCCAGGCTCCTACAGCCATATAGGGACAACATGATTTAATATTTCAATAGCTTACTTTGTCATACTCTTTTATTTGTGAACAATGAGACTTGGAAAAGAAAGACCTTTATTGCAGTGTCTGTATCACTGCCTTCTCCTAACCATGGAGTAGGTTTGTGCCCAATTACAGGGGTCTTTATTTTGAGCCAGATTTTCGCCAAGACAGTAATTTCCTTGCAGACAGAAGCTCTGCTGTGCACACGTCCAGTTTGGACATAAGTATTTTTGCCTTGGGTGGAAGATACAGTATCTAGTTTTCAGTCTCCAGAGATGACACCATAGATCTCTACTATTTCAGGGGCCAGCATAAATCTAATCTTCTCGCTGGGCTCTCAGAAGCAACAGAAATTTATTCTCTGGGTATTTCTGCCATTAACCACATTGCACCCCTCCCACCTTGCAAGCAACCAGCTGCATGTCTCCCACCTCTTTCCAGCATAAATCCCCTCAAGAAACCTAGAATTCACTAACTCCATCTAACAACAGTGCTCTGAGGCAAAGAAATATAGTAATGTGAGGACAGAAAAAGTTACCCTTCGTTTTGTCCTTCTCCAGAGTATCTGGGATGGAAATACAATCTTTTGACAGATTTTACCATTTTCTTACTATGTTGGGTTGCTACAAGAAATTTTCTGTAATTCATTTTAGTTTGATCCCCACTCACCACTCTCACCATTAGTTGCCATTTAATGCTCATCACTACCATTAAGAGAATGCTTGCTATGTGCATCCCACTTTACTAAGCACTTTTTATTTCTTTTAATCTTCCTAACAACTCGTGAAATAAACATAACTGTTGTTCCCAGTATAAAGGTAAACTGAGGACAAGGGATTTTTAGTAGCTTATCTAAGATTGCTTAATAACTGATGGGGATTGACAATCTACATTGCAATACTTCACTCTAATTTTTATCAAGTCACTAGTAGAAACTTGAACCAAATCCTAAATTAAAGAACAAGGGAAACCACAATCATGTGAACCTCCGAATGAATATACATGTTCATTCTGTTACTGAACCATGATTGAAACACCCACTGAAACAGATGCAGACTAAATACATCGAAACACTATAGAGCTGGAATAACGAGCATCAAATTAAACCAACCCTGTTTGGTGTTTCTTTGTACCCAAGCCCTAAGAGAAAGATCATTCTCCGTATTCACAGAAAAGCAATTCTCTTGGAGCTTGCCAGTTCTAAAGCTGAGAGCCAAGGAGAACCATGAAAGAATGTTCTTCTCCGCTCCTTAGCTCAGGAGCATACCTTGCCGCCCTCTGTAAGTTATAACGACGAACATAGGCTCATTAAGCCCCATCTTATTTTTGTTCCTTTGGATATAAGTATTTGTTAAATGTTTTAAGAACTTTGGACACCAACTCAGAAGGCTTTCATGTTAAACGTTCTATTACTGAGCTTTTCCAGCTGCGTATTCAAACCTTTGTGGTCCACAGAGGTATATCTGTTCTCCAGCTGCAGCATGTAACAATGGTGGCAAATTTTAAGGTTTAATTAAAGAATACTTATCATAGCTGCATGGCACGGGGATGTTGGATGACAAAATCCTGGTGTTGTGAAATTAATTACATCACCATAGTGGACTTTCTGCATGTGAAAAACTGGAACCCAAAGAAACAACTCATTAATCTTCACAAGCTCTCCCAAGGCAGGGGAGTTATTTTTTGTGTTCATAACAAGCCTTCAAGAGGTAGCCTCTGAGGGATTCTTTTTCTTTGTTACAACAATTGTTTATGTTACAGAAATAAATTAAACCTCAAAAAGACTAAATCTTAACAAATGCAAAGAATTTTGGTAAGCCCCACTCTTTAAATCCCTGCAAAGAGACCTTTCAAAAAGGTCTTATTTATAGTTTTTAGCTGTTATGTATTTGACACCTACGATGGACCATGCACACAATGAGAGCCTTAACCTTTGTAAGAGCAAAATCCTTCAATTTTTGATGCCTCTATCCCTATTTTATAAGATGGAGAAACTGAAGCACATACTGGTCAAGCAAAGTAATTAAAGTTACTCAGTTGATGATGGTGGAGTCAAGTTATGAACCCAGGCTCTATTAGTTAAAACCCACTGTCTACGCTGTCAAGCAAAGCTAACAGGAAGACAAACCAGCAAAGTTTCCAGGAGAGAAAAGATGCAGGAGAAAATTGGTGAGGTATTAGTGATTAGATATTTAAATTACTTGTGTTTCAGACGATTGACATGTCTAAGCTAGGTAGTAAATATAACAACATTTATTGAAAAAGCTATGCACTGAAAAATGTGTAATCCAAATTTGATAATTATTATGATTAATAAAATTATCTCAGGACAATTAATAACTCATGAAGAAGAGGGGAGAAGGGTGAGCCAGTATGTTTTGGCAATGAATTATGCTTTTTCATTTGTCTAGCAAATTAGAGGAGTTTGAACACAATGGAATTCTCAGCTTCACACAGCATTGAAGACACTGCTATTGAGGGGGTCAGCATTGCTAGTTTATACTTATCTTTCCCAGTTGGTGGATATTTGTCTATCACCTTCTTTGTGCTCAGCACTTCCTTTATTACAGCATATAGAGTAGTTACTGGGCTCACCAGTATTGGGTTCAAGATTTTATTCTTTCTGGCAAAAAGTGATTACTATATAGCCCATGGCTCACAATCAGAGTTGATGTGCATCATGTTTGCCCCAGGATGTTCTTAGTAATTGTCTGCAGGTCCATTCTGATTAGTCAATGCCTTTACCTTACCTGCTGTTAAATAGTCACACTACTACCTCTGCTTATAATTATAATAATTTAGAAAGTACTATGCATATAATTAAGATTCTCCATGATAGCATTCTCTGTAGGCCTCTATCATAATATTTGACATATTGTTAGAAATTTTGTGTCTACTTTTTCCCTCCGTATCATACTTTGAGCTCTTTGATGACAGATAAAATGTCTTATTAATGTTGTGTTCTTAGAGACTTAGCCAGTACTTATCACATGGTAGGTGCTCCATAGGTATTCCTTTGATTGGAAATTAAACTCCACAAAATGTAAGCCTGCTATAACCTAGTCTATTAGATATTGGTAACACCAATTCTATATTTTCTGAATGACAGAATTTTCAGAGTAAACCAAAATATTTTTAAATCATAGTCTGCCACTACTTTTTTTTTATGTGAATACAATTTGTGAGTATTATGAATTTAAAGGAAGGTGTACCTACAGAAGTAGCAGCCTGATGACCAGTTTCCCACACAGTGGTAGGCCCTTAGTATGCTTTAACAAATGCTTACCAGGAGATTGATCTTTGACTCCACAATCCCATCTCTTTCACCATTTGTTTTCATTTTCCTTTTGTCATCAGCCTTTTATCAGTTACATTTCCATTAAACATCCCATTCATGATTTTTCAAAACACCATCCTCTTTAACTATAGAATTTGCATTTGAGAATACAAAATCCTTAAGCATAGGACCCTTGTGTGTCCTCCTCATTGCTGTATAACTGAGAATTTAGCGACATGCTGAACACGGAAGATACTCAATGAATAATTTATTGCAGGGTATTCAGTCTTCTTTTAGGGTTCCTTTTTAAGACATTTCTGATATTCCTAAGAAAGCAATAACTTATTTCAAAAATTCAAACTTGATCTTTCTCGTCAGGTATGTTGTTGTACACTTCCCACAGCTGCTGTTCACATCTCTCCAAGTCACCATCTGTTATCTTGAGACTGACATCCCTCAACTTGACGCTACTCCACATCTTTCCCCCAATTGTGGACATAGACAATTCCCTCAAAACTGTTTCCTAGGTATCGAGAAGCTCAAGTTGTTAAAGACTTTCAAAATAGCCTTTTTACTTAGCCTTTAAATTTTAAATAAAATTTATTGAGTTGCTTCTGTATATTTACCCAAGAAAGGGCATATACCCTTTATATTAAGAACTCCAGTCTTCTGAAATTGTTGATTCATTAAATATACTGCTTTTGCATCCATGGAACCAATGCATATCACAAAAACACAAAGCCATGGTGAAGGCAAAAATAATTAAATTGCATAGTCAACTTGAGAAAATATAGTAAGATGATGCCTCTTGAGCAGGAGGATAAGAAACATTAGTCTCCCTAGAATTTTCTCTCTTGACTCTTAAGGTACTTCAAAATGATATTTAAAAAAACAACCAAAATTTGTGTAGCTGATGTAGCACTGCCAATCTTTGCCTGGCACAGACAATATGAAGCGAGAAGCTTTATAAGCATGCACAGAAATTAATAAACATAGTTGAAAGTCAAGGTTGGGACTTAGCTGAAGGATATAGGAAAAGGAGTACATATTTGTTTTGCTTTCCTCTTGCCTACAAGGCTGTACATGAAGAGACACTATTTTCTATATAACAGAATCGTTGCCACAACTAAGAAAAGCTGAACCTGCGAAGTTCAAAGTCAAGCTGTGGCAACCTGCACCCACGGTCCTCAAGGTGATACTTTTACCGAGTCCCTCCAGAAATGTGTGTCTGTCTCTAAGGAGGACTTGACTAGCGTGGCCAGCGTCTTTCTTCATAAGGTCAGGCTGCAACAACCAGCATCCTGAGGCCCACTTCTGCTAAGCCCTTACACTGTATTGAAACCTATATATTTTTTGAGGCCCATGCACTTACTTCAGGCCTACACAACTGATGTTCAAACAGACATCAGCCTATGAATAAAGTTTTGTAATTAGTAGCAAAATCAGATTTCATATGATTTTAGTTTTAAAGCCACATGCCAAAGCCTCAGAAATTAAAAATAATAAAATAATCATATTGTATTACATAAAAACCTGCAGAATACACAGATCAAAGACTCTTTTTTAAGGACAACATTCACCATGGCGCAAATTATACCCAAACTATTTGTCCTGGCTACACCAGAAGAAATCCTCAAGTCTTCCATCTATGTTTTGTTCCCTCAATTACTTAGCAATACTCCAACTAATGTGACAGTTGTTGGGGCATTCCTTGACTCAATTACCAGTATGCCCTTCCATCACTTAAGTTCTTAACCAATTGAGAGATATACAGAAGCTGCGTTGACAAAGTTCCAAATATCACCTTTGTTTATCTGTAGACTTCTGTATACCTACAGAAGTTTGACTCTGAACACTTTTTCCAGGAAACAGGCAGATTTACTTATCCAGTCTCAAGCTATGTTAGACAATGCTGACAGATGGGATAGAAAGAAAAGCGAGACCAACACAACCTACATTTAGAAGAAGAAATAAAGTATGATTATCTAATTGTGCCCAAAGTAGGGCTCCATATTTAAAGGTTGCGAGAGCATGGGTGGTGGCTAGAGGAATTTTTTGGCACAGCAGTGTTCAAACTTTTTGTCTCAGGACAAAATTTTACACACTTAAAATTTATATTCTTACACTTTTACTTATTTGGACTATATCCATTGACATTTATTGGTTTAAAATTAAAACCAGGAACTTTTAAAATTATATATTTGTTATAAAATAGCAATAATAAACACATTGTGTTAACATATTTTTTATACAAAACAACCATATTTTACAACACAAAATATTAGTGAGAAGCGTGACATTGCTTTACACTTTTCCAAATTTTTGTTTGGTTTAATAGAAGACAACTGAATTCTCATATGTGCTTCTTCATTCAATCTGCAGTATGTTTGGATTGAAGTAGAGGAGAAAAAAACATTCACGCATACCATATACGTACTTGGGAAAGAAAGAGGTACTGTAATTACTTTTTAGATAAAAAATATTCTTCTTTGATCTACACTAAATATTAACAGTGGTAGTTTCTTAAAACTTAGATTTAATGTAGAGTCTGGAACTATATTAAGTTTTCATACTTGTTGGAATGGATCTTATGTCCATCATCATTTTGTAATATCACGCATTGGTCATTTGGAAACTATCTAGTGAGTTATGCAGATCTTTTAAATGTTGGCGCATTTAATTACGTGATATAAAAATATCACTTTATTTCACTGACCTCATCAGAAAAAATCTTTATGGGAAGATGTCAAGCTCATGTTGGTTGATACAAAACTTGAATTTTATCATTGGCAACAAACTCTCAGTTGTATACTCAAAGTGTAGGCTCATTTCATTAATTTTAATATAATATCTGTTCAATATCCATGCCTGAGTAACCATAATTTGTTAATAATTTTTTCAGAAAAAATTATTTTCTATGAAAGCAGCAGCTAGTTCAGCTCACAGCTCAAATAATTGCACAAGCGATTTTCTTTAAGACAACCATCGTACTTCAGAGTGTGCCAAAAAATGCTATGTATATACTTCCCACTTCCTCACCTAGATCGTATATCTATGTACTCAAGGGTTGGGATTTAATCAAAGTATTACTTCATAATTTAGTAGGAGTATTCCTAACTGGAACTGGCATTTTATTTTTGTGAGTATGTGGTGGTGGAGAACACAATGACTGCGAGTACCATTTGATGTCGGTGCTGTGATTCATGCCAAGATGCCAGTGATTTTACACACCATTGCTTTTGTCCCATGAGTGTAAATTGCAACACAGTCTAAAGGGGAAAAAAGGAAAAAAGGTTTTATGAAAAAGAAACAGATGTGAACAAAGTTTTAACCTGCAGTTCTTCTAGAAGAGTCTACACAGATCATAGCACAAACCTCTGCTATGGAGTATATATTGATGGTGACTTTGTAAAGACGACAGTCTGCCTCAAAGTAAAATAAAATTTTAAGATAGAGGCTATTACATGACTGTATTTTTAACCTCAATTTATCAAGGATTCAACAAATTTTGAGACTAAGAATGAGAATTGCCTATTTTGAAAAGGTGAGTGAATGAAAATTCCTGGATCACGTTTAGCAGATAATGAGGACAGGAAGCCAGGAGAATCATAGAAGGAAGCCGCTGAATTTGAAAGCTGAAAAGAAAAAAAAAAAAGAAAACAAGGCCCAGAAAAATCA
Source organism: Equus caballus (assembly GCF_041296265.1). Classification (NCBI taxonomy): domain Eukaryota; kingdom Metazoa; phylum Chordata; class Mammalia; order Perissodactyla; family Equidae; genus Equus; species Equus caballus. Next base: position 98,498,652 of record NC_091686.1, read on the forward strand.
AAGTACTTTCCATATTATTGCTTTAAGCAACGTAATCATTATCATTTATTTCTGTTATCGTTCAATATAGAATTATTTTGCTTCCTGTTTTGTTTTCCACTATAACACAGAAAATCATTTGAGTTTATTCTTTGTCAGATTGAATTGTCCGCTGTATACTACTGAAATTTAGGCATGTATCACATGCACTCAGGTATTTTAAGGATTTCAGAAAACATATTTTTATGGGAGCGCTGGGTTGATGGGTTTCTTTTTATTTCTTTATTCCTAAATAATAGCTAAGTCCTATTTCAATATGTCATGGGTAGTTTTCTGTGTCCCTGGATGGTCTACATTATTCTTTCTTGTGATTTCATAAACAGAATGCTAATTTTATTTTACGGACATTATATGTATTTTATCTAAATTATCCAGTATGGATATATGTTTTTTGGACATATCCAAAAAATAGGAAAAAGACCACAAGCAGATAATTTACTGTAGAAGAAATACAAATTTTACCACATATGAGATATTTTTTCAACCTGACTAAAATTCAAGAAAACATAAAACAATAAATACTGTATTCATTTATTTGAACAACTCTTTTTTTAAGCCATAAAATCCATTGTCAAGGAAGAAGAAGAACACATGTGCTCTCATAAAATGATGCTAGGAATATAAAATTTTACAACCTTTCTGGAAGGCAGTGTTATGAATTTTGTGACACATATCAAAAGCATTAAGATATACATAGCCATTCATTAGTCCTTTAAATACTTCCTCAGCAAATATATATTGCTGTTTTCTGATTTTGCGTAATACGTGTACAAAACAATATTGCTACTGCCCTAATGGATTTTAAAGTCTTGTCTAAAAATAATATGTATATGAATAACTATATAATACAAATCATTATGAAGGTGGTCACATTTTGCTGTGATGAAGAAAAGGAGGGTGTGGGTATCTCCTTACAGAGGGTACTCAAGGCAGGACTCTGAGATGGGATGGAGCCAGTCATAGTGAAAAGCCTTGGGAAGATATTCTAGACAGAGGAGACACTTGTGCAAAGTCTCTAGGGTAGAAAAAGCTTGCAGTTTTTGAGAAACTAAAACAAGAAGCAAAACGGAGTGGTGTCAACTCCTTAGTGAGGGGGAAAATGAAGCATGATGAGCTCAGAAAAATAGGCAAAAGTGAAAGCAAGTGTAGGCCATGGTAAAGAGCTGGGACTTTATTAGAAGTGCTGTGTGTAACTGAGGTCTGTCTTCCACTTGGCTTCTTGACTCTGAGTTATGATTATGTCCCTCTAGGAAGAAAAATACTCTCTGGCTTTGCTAAGGATTCTTAAGCAGTTTAGTTATTCTCTAACAGACACAGTGCTTTCCTGATTTGATCACAATGGCAGGAAGATAGTACAGGAACTCTCTGTTTTATTCTTGCCCATATAGTAATTTCTCTGTTGACGACACTGCCGGACGGCAAGGTACCAACAGCCATTTCCATCTATTATCCATTTGCAAAGCATCCCTGGAGATTTGTTTTCTTTTATGAATTCATATGGAGAGAAAAACTGATGTGTACAGAGATGGCATGATTCTGAACAGATCAGAGCAAGTTTGTCACATATTAGATTTGTGATTTTCTGTTGTGGCAGCCATGGAGGTGCATCACTTAGAACGCCCGTAGAGAAAAACTACTGCTCCCTTCACAAGGTCTCCAGCTATTGCGCGCACCATTAGACCTGCCACAGCGTTCATGTCAAGGCCATGCCCAGGCAACTTCCAGTCAATGACCGAGCACCATGGGGCTACTAGAGTGTGACCACTCCAGCCAAACGGGGGGCTCCTCTAATGAGCCGTCTTGGCTCTGCACGCCCATCAGCCTGGATGAGCCTCTCTCAGGGCTGTGGTGCTAGGCTTCTCCCTAGGCAACCCTCCTTGTTTCCTGTTTTCCTTTCACAGACCTGACCTGGAAGGCTCTCCCTGTCTACACCTACTCCCTCTTCCCTTTTGCCTTCACTGGCATTTTCCCCAAGAAATGATTTGCAGAGTACTTTCTTCTTGGTATCCGTTTCTCAGAGGACCCAAGCAGTTGGTCAAACCTGGCTAACTGCTTAGTATAAACAATGAATAAACAAGCTAAATGCTAAAAACAAGAGTCAAAAGACTGTTCCATTTCTTTTTTGGCTGTCCATGTTACCTCAGAGCTTAGCATGTGCATACAACATAACTCTGTTTCCAAATTTAATGCTGTCACTCTTTTACTTAAGGTAAGCGTAAGGTAAAGTTTCTTAATCCTAACTCTCATCCTTTTGTCTTCGTAAATGTATATATGCGTGTTTCGAGTAAAAGTTGGGGGAGATTACATTAGCTAAACAGCTAGAACTTTTATAATTAAACAATTCCATTCATTTCTGATAATTTACATAACTTTCTGACCATGCAAGTATATTAAATATCTACGCTACCCTTTCATATTTCAGCAATTATTTCTTTTTTATTTGCTAATGTTAGCATGCAACCTATTTCTCTGATTTTTTGTATACTAAATAAAATAGAATAGTTGTTTTTAATAAAAGCTTATCTGTAGAGTACCAGAATATCACAGAGTTTGCAATATTTAATATAATGACCACTTTAAATTTCTTCCAAATAATCAGAATGCTAGTAAATTTGAATAAACCACAGAACGTATTATGTAAAGGACATACTCATTACATAAACAAAAGAACATTTTTGTTATTATTAGGACTCTGCATATGCCATTCAAGCCCAATTGTCCAGAGTAAGACCCACAGTGTCTAATAGCAATGACAATTCAACAAATAATTATTAATTCACTTTCACATGCCAGCCGCCTTTTTAGGAGATGTGGGAGTGATAAAGGTAAGTAATCAAAGGTGTAATGAAAGCTGCTTACAATATAATAGTGAACATGTGTAAAATGAAGGATAGGATGTAATCAAAGTAACCATTGCATTTAAAAAATGCCTTTGAAACCCAAAGTAAAGATCAACTGAGGATACCGGGGAAAGTTTCATGGAACAGTATCAAGAATACAGTTTCAGTGAAGTGGAATAATTCACACTGCAAGGGATAAGGAGGAAATGAATAAAGAGAAAATGCAGTGATAAAGCTCAGACAATTCTCCAGTAGAGTGGTGAAAAAGAGCAAGTATGAAATGGAGTGCTAACTTGTGAGGGGAGGGAGAAGTTGGGAAGTGTTTTGAGCTTTAGATCCCGGAATTTGCCCAATCCTTACCCTAACTTCATTTTATGGTATAGTTATAGACCGTAAAGATTAAGTGACTTTCCCAGGTCGTACGGCCTGTCTAAGGCTAGGCTGATCATAGAATTTCTGTCTCCCATTTTATTTCAGTGCTTTTTCTATTATACCATGCTGCAAGGACCTAAAATAGCACTATACTCATAAGCTGCTATTTTTATTATAATAATTTTTATAGCCTTTGTATAACATAAGGAGTATTCTTGGTTCATCAGATAAGCATCTAGAATCTAACTATAGATATTCCAAAATTAAACACTAGGTCGGTCCGCTCCCTCTCATTCTGTAAGAAACATGATTAGCTCTTCATTCAGCAGTGTCCTTCATGGTGAACCAGCCTAGCTTTTCATGTGCCCCTGTTTGACTTGTCTGTCACTTGGAGCTGATCTTCAATATTTCTGCTGGAGGCTGGACATGAGGGAGAGGTTTATGTGCCATGATTTCTGTAAATCCAAAAGATAAAGAATATAAAACTCCAATGTATAAATAACGAGAGGCACCAAGATTAAAGACAAAAAAATTGATAACGAGGTGATTTTTCATGTTCTTCCAAGTACTGTTCCCTTTACCTTCTGCTCACTCAGTGCTGTTACAATGAAAAGGGGATAAAACTTGGAGAGTAAGTCTTTGTGAAAGTCTCTCTTTCTAATTTTACTTGGGATTTTGCTGGATTCATACCACATGGAGAAGGTCATGCAGTCATAAAATTTCCCAAGCTTCCGCGTTCAATAGCTATTGTCATTATTTATACTATCTCTGGGGCCACAGAGGCTCCTGTGTCTGGCTCCCAAAATACGTAAAACATTGAGTTGAGAAAATTTTGAATCACCTTTCTCTCTCATCATCTACACACTGATGGGAAAAAAGCAGAGAGGAGCAGAGCTGGGACTAGGGATAAGAGTGTAAAATAACAAGTCTTACTAATTTTTTGCCATGTTACTCTAACGCTGGTCAAAATGAGTTATTTGAGCTTTAGAAACAAATTGGTAAATTAGCCAGTGGGCCATTTGTTTAAGAGACAATTTATTTTATTTCAAGGAAAATAACTTTTAGCTCATTTCCTTAGTTCTCTTTAAGATTTGCACATACATTTGTGAGAGAATGGATTACATAAAGGAATATTTAAGTGTGCATTATTAAAAAGAACTGGATAGTTTTTCTAGAGAAACTCATTGTGAATTTTTATAACTTAGAGTTGCATTTCATCCCATTGGCCTGAATTCATCTACAGAACAGATGCATTCCTCATACAAGAAGAGTCCTCCTAATTTATCTGTTTGACTAAGGAGCAAGCACCGCAAGAATACAGCTATTACTAGCAAATGGCAGAGTATTCAATGATGCAACTATACATCTTAGGTTTTTGTTAATCTTGATATATAATAAATATCTGTATCTATATTATTTGTAGATACAGATCAATAGATTTAAATTCAAAAGATGTGAATCTCATTCCAGTTACCACTCTGGTTTTTGTCTTGACATAATAAATGAAATTGTTACATTTATGACATGAACAAAAGGAAATGGAAAAAAATGGTATCTTCAGACATTTGGCAACACGTTGGCCTCTCAAAATTTTGATATCAGTATCTTAAAATAGGAATAATGGTACAAACTCAAGAGAGGTAATATATTGAGTAATTTGATACCATGCAATTCCTTTATTTCCCTGTAAGCTATTTCTTAGCTATTTTAGATGTCTGTTCTATAAACATGTTTTACTACTTAATCAGGTATAACAAACTTGGTTTTAATTGAGGAATTTAGTTTAGTCATTTAATGCAATTACTTCTATAGTTATGTTCATGTCTATAATTTTTTCTTTGAATTTTCTATTTCTCTCACTTGTTCTACGTTTCTTTTTCTTCACATTCTTATTTTTGATAGACTTGGAAATTGTGAAAGTTTTATTGAATTATTGTACACATACAGAGAACTTCACATACTAATTGTAGAGCTTGATGTACTAATACAATATAAATCTAGGCAATAAAAATCCAGGTCAGAAGTAGAGTATTACCAGCAGCTCAAAGAAGCCCGGAATGTCTTTTTGTAATCTCTAACCTCTCTTTCCTCCTTTCTATACAAAGATAACCACTACACTGACTTCTCAGACTATAAATTAGCTTTGCCTTTGTTTGAAATTTAAGTAAATAGAATCAAAGGGCAAATATTTTTTTAATCTAGTTATCTTTGCTAAATATTGTTTGTGTGTTGTATTTGTATACTTATATATAATTGTAATTAGCTTACTGTCAGTACTTTGTAGAATCCAGTTACAATACACTGAAATTTTAACCCTTCTAATGTTTAGGGACTTTTGAATTGTTGACCTTTTTTGGCTAATGTAAACACTGAATATAAACAAGAATATTATGAACATTCTTGTACACAGCTTTTGTTGCAGGAACATATGCAGTTTCTAGGGTAGTGGTTCTTAACCAAGGGTGATACCCCCACCCCTACCCCAGGGGCCATTTGGCAATGTGTGGTACATTTATATATTGTGACAACTGGAGAGAGTGGTTACTACTGGCATATAGTGGGTAGAAAATAGGATGTGGAAAAACATCCTCTAGTCGCAAGACAGCCTCCCCAAACAAAAAAACTATTCTACTCAAAATGTCAATCATGACATGGTTAGGAAATCTGCTGTAGGGTATGTACTTGTAAAGTCTTGACATCTAGCAGATGTAGTCCTCTTGCTTTATTCTTTTAGTTTATCCTGGCACTATTATGCTTTGTCTTTTTAGATAAAATTTGAATTTCATTTTAAAATTTCTGTAAATTTTACTAAGATTTCATTGACTCCGTAGAACAGTTTGTGAAAAATTGACATCCTTAAAATTAGGTTATCCAATCTGTGATAGATTTTTTCAATTATTTGTTTGTAACACATTCTTCCAATACTGTTTTAAAATTTTCTGTGTAGAGGTCTTGTATGTTTATGATTAAATTTATGCCTAAATGTTTACTGTTTTTATGATATTGTGGAAGTAACTACTTTAAATTTCATTTTTAATTTATTGCTTTCTTCCTTCCATTGGCTTTGTATTCAATATCTTTTGTGATGTGTACATTAATTCTAATACCTTACTTATAGATTCTTTTGTATTTTCTATGGATGTTCTTATGTCATATGTGAAAATGACAGTTTTATGACTTCTTTCTCAATCCTCATTGTTTTTTCTTATTGTACAGGTGGTAAATTCGAGTAAAATATTCAATAAAGTAGTTTTAAGAATCATACTTCTTTTATTCTTAAATATAATAACTTTTTTGTTGTATATTACACTATTTCAGTTTTTCATCCTTTTTTTCTCTATATAGTCATGTGCAGCTTAATGACAGGGACACGTTCTAAGAAATGTTCCATTAGGTGATTCTGTTGTGGTGTAAACATCGTAGAGTGCACTTACACCAACTTAGATGGTACAGCCTGCTACACCCCTAGGCTAGATGGCTTAGCCTATGGCTCCTCGGCTACAAACCTGTACAATATGTTACTGTACTGAATACCGTAGGCAACTGTAACACAATGATAAGTATTTGTGCATCTAAACATATCTAAATATAGAAAAGGTACAGTAAAAATACAGTATAAAAGATAAAAAATGGTGCACCCGTATAGGGTACTTACCATGACTGGAGGTTGTAGGACTGGAAGCTCTCTGGGTGAGTCAGTGAGTGAGTGGTGAGTGACTGTGAAGGCCCAGGGCATTACTGTCACTACTATAGACATTGTAAGCACTGTACACTTAGGCTACACCAAATTTATAAAAGACTTTTCTTTCTTCGATAATAAACTGTAGCTTACTGTAACATTTTTACTTTATAAACTTTTAAAATTCGTTTTAACTTTTTGATTCCTGTGTAATAATACTTAGCTTAAAGCACAAACACATTGTACAGCTGTATAAAAATATTTTCTTTCTTTATATTCTTATTTCATTAGCTCTTTTCTATTTTTAATATATATATATATTTTTTTACTTTTTAAACTTTATGTTAAAAACTAAGATACAAATACACACAGTAACCTAGGCCTACACAGGGTCAGGATTATCAATATCACTGTCTTCCACGTCCTGTTCAGCTGGAAGGTCTTCAGGGGCAATAACACATATGGAGTTGTCTTCTCCCAAGATAACAGTGCTTTCTTCTGGAATACCACCTGAAGAACCTGCATGGGGTTCTTCTTGAGGAGGTGTCACTCTTTTCAGAAATATGTCCATGGTGGTTTTCTTGATTTGTTTCTTTTTTTCACCATAGATTTGCTTGTAAGCAGACAATGCACCATGAACATTCCTCTACATTAATGAAAAACTTTTGGTGTTGGGATCTATGTTTTCAAACTTTTTTTTTTTTTTTTTCAAGATTTTATTTTTTCCTTTTTCTCCCCAAAGCCCCCCAGTACATAGTTGTGTATTCTCCGTTGTGGGTTCTTCTAGTTGTGGCATGTGGGATGCTGCCTCAGCGTGGTCTGATGAGCAGTGCCATGTCCGCGCCCAGGATTCCAACTAACGAAACACTGGGCCGCCTGCAGCGGAGCGCGCGAACTTAACCACTCGGCCACGGGGCCAGCCCCTATGTTTTCAAACTTTTTAAGGAGTTTTAGAGGTCTGAAAGAGCTTCTGCTAAACTTTTCACTGTGAATTTTCTCGGGTGTCCCTCTTTTTCTTTCTTCTCCTACACTTTTCTTTTCTTTTTCTCTTGCCTGTTCTTCAGCTATGCATTCCTGTTCCAGTTCCAACAACTCCTCATCAGTCAATTCCTCAGGAACAGCCTCTAGGAGCTTCTCAATGTCTTCCTCATCGACACCCAGGTTTGAGTTGTTTGCCATCTCAACTACAGCCTTGTTGATATTTGCAACCTCCTCATCTTTGGCAAATCCTTTGAAGTCATGGACAAATCTCTTGAGTATCTTCTTCCAGATGCCATTCATACACTGTTGGTGACACACGCTAAGCCCAAGCAAGGTTCTTGATGCACTCATAGATTTTGTAATCCTTCCAGAGTTGCATCTGTGTCTCCTCAGTTGTAACAATAGCCTGGGCAAAGGTCCTCAGGTAGTAGGTCTTAAAAGCTGCCATAACTCCTTGATCCATTGGCTGAATCAAAGAGGTAGTATTTGGAGGGAGAAACACCACTTTGGTATTGGGATGAAGATCACCAATAAAAGGAGGCTGTTCAGGAACATTATCAACAATAAGCAAAGTCATCAAAAGTGTGTTATTCTCCAAACAGTACTTCTCCACTTTGCTGGCATAGCAACTCAGCAGGGCATCTTGGAACAGGATGTGGGTCATCCATGACTTCTTATAGCCCCAGTAGTACACTGACAGCATTTGCTTATTGATATGCCTAAAGACTCTTGGGTTATCACTGTCTCAGATCACAAAAGGTTTCAATTTGTAGCCTGAAACATTGCCCCCAAGCAAGACTGTTATTCTGTCCTTAAAAACCTTTAAATCTGGCATTGACTTGGCCTCCTTATGGATGAGAGTCCTTTCAGGCATCTGTTTTCACAATAGGGAGGTTTCATGCATATTGAATATTTGCTCTGGCAAGTAATTTTTGTCCACAATCAGCTTATCTAGAGTTTCCAAAAATTCTTCAGCTGCTTTCACATCTGTACTCGCAGATTCACCGCTCACTTTAACATTATGTAATGAATAATGATTCTTGAATTATTTAAACCACCCAGAGCTAGCAGTAAATTCAACATTGTAGTCAAATCCAACTTTTCATTCAACGTCACAGAAAACTTTTGGCTTTGGCCATGACTGTCATGATGCTGAGAGGTATATGTTTCTATGTCTGGTCTTCAATCCAGGTCATTAGAAGTTTCTCCATGTCTGATATAGGCCCTTCTCAAATTTTTGTTAGTCTCATTGACTTAATGACACAAATCCTTTAATAGTTTCTGTCACTTTGTTCTTGTTCTTAAAGATCATAGCTATGGCTGAATGGGACATGACTGACTGGCGAGTAATACTCATCACCAATTTTCCACCTTTATAGTCCTTAATCAATTTGAATTTTGTTTACATGTCAATCACTTGATGTGGTTTCTTAGTGGCAACCTTGCCAGTGTATTTTGTGTGCTTAGGGGCTATAATAAGCAAAATGGCATAAGATTAAATCAAGCAAAAGAGGAATGATACAACCGAGAGACATTGTAAATATGAGATATACGAGGCTGCTGCTGGCATGACAAAGCATACTGTTTTATAGTGAACTTTTTTTAACTAGAAAGAGTATACTCTGAAGTAATGATAAAACATTTGCTATAGTAAATACATAAGCCAGGAACATAGTTGTTTATTATTGTTTTCAATATTATCTTTTGCACATAATTTTATGTGCTAGACTTTTATATAACTGGCAGCACAATAGGTTTGTTTACACCAGCATCACCACAAACATGTGAGTAATGCATTGCACTAGAACTTCATGATGACTACAATTCTACTAGGTGGTAGGAATTTTTCAGCTCCATAATAATCTCATGGGACACTGTTGTATACGTAGTCCTTCACTGGCCAAAACGTCATTACGCAGTACATGACTGTAGTTCGATTGGAATGTTTTCTTCTGCCTACAGGCCAGTTAACTAATTCTCTCCTCAACTGTGTGCAGTCTGTGCTTTTACCACCCTCTGAGCTCTTATTTCAAGTTTTTATATATTATTTCTTACCATAGAATTTTCATTTGCTTCTTTTTCTTTATACTGGTTCCAAATCTCCATCAAAGTTTTCATTCTTGCCTGTTAATATTTTTGAAGTAATTGAACCCAGTTGACTTAAAGTGTGTAATTCAGTGCCATTATCTGGGCCCTTTTGAGACTCTTTTTATTACCCATGGTTTCTCGTTGTTTGTGGCCATATGATTTTGTCTCCTCTTATGCTTGGTTAGTTTTTCAATTGAGTGATGGTCACTGTAAATGTAAAATTGTAGAGATAATTTGAGCTTCTGTATGATGTTATCTTCCTCAGAAGTTTAATTAAATTTGCTTTTGCCAGCCTGTTAGCCTAAGGGCAATAATCACTTTAATCAAGTAAAGGATTAAGTAATTGGAATTGGAGTGTTCGTCCCTGTGAGGGCCGATCTGCTTCCAAGTCTCCCTTATTCCTTGCATCTAGGCCTTTTGAGACCAATTTAAAATTTGAGTTGTTACCAGAGACTTTTCTCCACCACTGGATCAGTACTTCAATATTTGTTCTCCCAGCCCTGTCAGTAAGGAAAATGTTCTGTGAGTTTCCATATATTGTAAACAGTTATTATGTGACAGCTCTTATTAAAGCTTGTGTTAATATTGGTATCAGACACTTCACAAGTATTTGTGCCTTATTCCTACCTAATTAGATAATACTATGACTTCGGCTGCAAGACTATCTCAAGGCCCTACCGAGGTAGGACTGTGCTTACTGCTACATTATGTTCCTGAGAAAGAGACTATCTCGATAACTGAAAGGACTGAATATGCGTTTGACAGGCATCCCAGATTTCAACTTTGAAAGGCTTGGGGAAGCAGGATCTGACAAATGGGATGGGGTGGAAGTGGGCTTTTTAACATTTTAAATGTACATAGTTATGTAAATGCACATAGTTATGTGTTAAAAAGCAACATTTTCTCTATTGAGTTCTCAGTGTTCAGAATAGAAACCAGAGCAAATTAAAATTATGTAATGAAGCAAAGACGTTTTTCTCAGCCAGGAAATCATTTGCCTTGTTTTCTTCTCCCATGATGATTCACATCAGAAGAAAAGATGCAAAACTGCTAATATGAAATTAGCCAATTAGAAACAGAATGTTGGAACCCATCAGTTTATGTGTGTTGCTTCCAGTTGCCTTCCTATTTGTTTTAAAAAATATTTTGGCACAGAAAAATTTATTTTCCTCCATTTGATTCAATTTTACGTTACTTCTCAAAAAACGGTAGGGCTAAACGTCCCATCCTACCTATACTATATAAAAGAAGCTGTTGGTAATGCCTTGTTTTTATTCAAGTGAAAATATATATCTTTTACATATTTGCTATCTGCCATCTTTATTTTTTTTGGAGGAAGATTAGCCCTGAGCTAACTACTGCCAATCCTCCTCCTTTTGCTGAGGAACACTGGCCCTGAGCTAACATCTATGCTCATCTTCCTCTACTTTATACGTGGGACGCCTACCACAGCATGGCTTTTGCCAAGTGGTGCCATGTCCTCACCTGGGATCCGAACCAGCGAACCCTGGGCCACAAGAAGCAGAACATACGAACTTAACCGCTGCACCACCAGGCCAGCCCCGCTAGCTGCCATCTTAAGGAAAGTTATTTTTCCTTATGATTTTTCTAAAGGTTGGTAGTCAAATTCTCCTAGTTATCTATAACTATATACTTAAGAGGAATAAATTATTTTATATCTTAAAATCCCAAATTTAAACATCTACAGACCTTTCAGGTCTGTGTGCTTATGTTAATATCATATTGGTGACATATGCTCATTTGGTATCATATGCTCATTATAGTATCAGTTAATATCCATGTGTAGAGTTTCTTCATCTTTTTGTATACTGAGATATCACTTTGCCCATAAGTATTTATGAGCTTCTATTCCTACCAGGAGTTACCCTCACATTTCAGAATTGGGTCATTTTTTCCTGTAAGATTTTGAATCTAATTTGACATTGAGAAAGCTTATCCTCAAATTAATGAACTAGTGGTACAGTACTTTTACAAAGGAGATATATATCGCATCTTGGCACAAATATTTCATGTCTGTCACAGTCCACTATTTGCGCTATGGGTGTTGTAGTCATCTCTTTCTATACTATATCCTTCAAGAATTTCCCACAGTACACTTTATCTAATGCTCCTCTGTGGACTATTCTCAAATCCATATAACTGTTGTCTCACATATACCCTAAATTCAGTCCCGCATTGCTAACTGCATTCTACATTTGTCTATTTGGATGAGTGATTGCTACCCCAAGATCATGTAACTGAAACCAAAGTTGTGATATTCCCCACCACCACCAAGCACAATCCAACTTTTAACTTTTCTGTGTCTAGCAATTCTACCAATATTCAATTAAAGTCAACAAACCTTATTGGGCATAGCTATGTGTAGACATAAATCTTTCTCTAAAAGAATGTATTATTTATGTCTCTAATGCTGCAGCATACAATTTTACGTCAGAGGGTCAGCTTTTTCCTAATTGATGGGCCTGGAAAATAAAGGAATACAATTCTCATTCTCCAGAGGATGTCTGGAATGTAGAATATCAGTAATTTATCTTGTCACTGGACACATGGTCCTTGAAAAATCCAATTATTTTCAGAGTGTTTATGGTACACATAAAAATTTCCAGGGTCCTTAAGATGCGATGATAATTGGCCAGGCACACTGGGAATTTTCATATGTGAGTGAGACCACAAGTTATTAGACACAGATTCACCATGATCACAATGGCATAGAAGAGCCACCATGTGCTCTTAGATACACAATGCAATTTCCCTTCTTGTTCAAGTAGAATGTGGTGGTTGATACAGTTAATGCTTCATTCACTGACTGATCAAGAGTTAGAATTTCCAGTGTCATATATTTGATAATTTTACCTCTTAGTTATGGTCTTGCTTTCTTTATCCAAATGAAAATTACTTAACAGGAGTTTATATTCCTACAATAAACTTCAAAAAATTTTTTTATGTATATTAAACAACATTGAGTGAAATCTTACTATGTGCAAGGCTTCTGCCTCCAAGTAAATGCTCTCTCATTGGCATATCTGATAGTAAATATGAAACAAAATGAAAGTAAAAGATTATTAATTTAGAGATCATTTAGAAGTCATTATTTTTCCTGTAGCAGATTGAGAAAGGATGCTGTAAACTGGATTATAAATCTCCTTTGAGAATGTAAATCTAATCTTAAAAATATGAAACCAGAACCACTTTTCCTCTTCTAGAGTTTAGTAGGGTGTTTTGTCAAAAGAACACACTTGGAAGAAGAAATGGATTAATAATTTATTTATGTACTAAAGGGAATTTCACAGTTTATTTCTCTGTTTCAAATAATTCAATTTCCCTTTTTTTCCCCCACTCATGGTGATCACTATCAGTGAAAAGCACCAATAATAATAGAGGCATTTGCACTGCTGCAAATTTTTAAATGGAAACTCTTGCCAACAAACACCAGCTGTACTGTGATCTTTTACTGTTGTTTCATTTCACTATTCAATAATTTCTTTCTCCCTTTCTATCTTAGCTTGGAAATATGTAGTGAGAATTTCAGATGTCAATACATATTTGAGTATTTTAAAAATCATACAGTTGCCATGATAAGGAAAATTTACATAAGCAACAACAAAGAAGAAAAAAAGTCCTCATGGCATCACTTTAATTATTTCCGCATTCAAAGCACAAGCGGGGATCCTATTTGCATCAAATCTGTTAGAACAATGATCACTTCTGCCAGACGTTATTAAACGGTTGTGCAAGCTAACCAATTCCATAAGATGTCGCTGCAGAACTAGGACCTCAAAGCACTGATAAATAGACCAAATAAATCTTGAAAGAATTTTGACAAATCTATAAACAAAATCAAGCTTTCTGAGAATTTTAATAAGCTATTGACTTTAGGACCCTTATTATAAAAACAACATAACTAATTTCCTTCTACTGATGCCTTATTTAGTTTTTCATTTCATGTTTAGACATTTATTTCACAATGGACAGGACAAAACTTATGTTTGCTTATTATGAAAACATGAGTATTTGCTAATTTATTTTGAATTATTTTATATTAAATGAACCATATATTTTACAGTGAGGCTTGAATTGTCTTCTCAATTCTATCATCATCCAAGATATCACTTTATTTCAAAAGTTTCAAAGGAATGAGATGGCAAATAAAACATTAAAAGTTTTGGAATCCAACGTTTCTGACCTAGTGGGCTACGCTCGAACAATACAGACAGTGCATGCTGACTAAAAGAAATGTGGAAACCATAGGCAGCACAAGTACAATCTCCACTCCCAAGCTCGAAAGGTTTAAATTCTGCCATTCTCTAAGACCTATTCCAGATGTCTGACTGAATCTCCTCTGTCTATGAGTTCCTATTATACTTTGAGGTCTTTCTGTTTGCTTTTTGTCGTTTCACATTTTCCACCTTGTACCATAGTTGCCCATGTTCTTGGTTTTGGTAACTCAAGCTTCTTGAGAACAGACATCCTGCCTTCTTTCTTACATAATAAAACCAATAATGCTAAAGTAGCAAAGTAAAAACAAGTCTTATGAATGCAGAAAGCTTTATCGTTTTAAATCTTTTTTATCTGTACTAATTTCTGTGAAGTTGGTGAGCCAGTTTTACAATCATCCCCACTCTATCAGTTAAAATTTGTTCCCAAAGTTACAGTGACATGACTCAAATTGGATCTTAATCATAGTTAGCGTTCTTTCCATGAAGCGCTGTCATTGGCACATAGAAGGCACTGAGTGAATCTTTTAAGTCGTCTCGTGAATTCGTAGATGCCACAGCAGTTCTTTCTTTTTTTTTTTTTAAGGTTTTATTTTTTCCTTTTTCTCCCCAAAGCCCCCCGGTACATTGTTGTATATTCTTCGTTGTGGGTCCTTCTAGTTGTGGCATATGGGACGCTGCGTCAGCGTGGTTTGATGAGCAGTGCCATGTCCGCGCCCAGGATTCGAACCAACGAAACACTGGGCCGCCTGCAGCAGAGCGCGCGAACTTAACCACTGGGCCACGGGGCCAGCCCCGCCACAGCAGTTCTTTCTTAAATATATACAAGTCTTTTTTTGATACTTTGTTTAGTTTCTGCTGAGCTATAGAACACGTCTTTTCACCATCCAATTTTGGGCGGCAACAAACCTACTTGGGGAATTTCATAAAGAAGTTTTTATGGTTTCTCTTCTATTGACCTATTTAAGGTTGTATCACATCACTCTACTCATCAGGATTCCTGATTTCGAACCAAAGAAATACTCTCTGATTAAATTAAGCAGAAAAGGAACTTATCGAAAGGACATCAGGAAGATCACAGGAAGGTGAAGAAGCTAGCCTAGTGGGCACAGCTGCAGAAGAGCCAGGAGGAGGAAAAACCTTCCCAGGACACTGCCACTGACCCTAGAGCTTCTGTACTACATTTCATTGCCATCCCTGGGGTCTCTTTGTCATTTCTCAGGACTCCTAAACACTGCAGTTATCCCAAATAATCTCTAAAGGACCTTTGCCTTTTCAGTAGTTTCTAAAAATGTAATGCCTTGAGTGGGAGCCTATGCTTGGCTATGCTTAGGTAACGTGAGAGACTGAATGTAAAAACCTGACTCAATTTTCTATAGGTGATCAGGAGATAAGCCTGAATTTCTGTCTCCAGGACACACACTTCCCAAAGTTTTCTACTGATAAGATATAAGAAGAAAAATAAGGCAAAATGAATATGGGCTTACTTGATATAGAAGGGCAAAGACATGAAATAGGAATTTTTTGACAACTGTGTCACTCTCAGGCTAAATCTCCTGCTAAGACATCTACCTGGCCAGAAGGTCTTGAGCAAGTGGGGATTCTGAATAAATATTAAGACTTAAGAATCTCTGTTCCGTGTTTTTGTCTTCCATAGCAAGTGTCCATTATGGTGTAGAAATAAAAGAAGAGAACTATGTCTCACCTCTTAGATTTTTGAGGACAAATTCAAGTTTTCACACCCTGAATCTTGGCCAAAGCTACTACTAGTGTGATTGTGCTCAAACTCTAGCTTCTGGGAGGCAGTGTGAAAGGATATTATTCCCTTTGGAAAATGTCTGAATAGGCTTCAAACCACTATATATTGATGAATGAGGCACAGACCCATAACTCTGAAGTGGACTGGGAATAGAAAATCAAAAATTAATCTTATCCCCTTAACCTCATCTTGTATTTGATAGAGCCTTGTCACTTAACCTAAAAGTTTTTATGGATTTTATTTTATAAAGTATTTAACAACATATTTATTTATAGATATTTGTTATTAGGTGATTTCTTTTATGGAAATGCATTATATGTCCATAGCAATTTTACAAATTATTTATGATTGAGACTTAGTGAGTTCTAAAGGTCAAAATCTTCAGGGCTATGGTCTGGCTTTACAATCCCTCTCCAGAGGCTGA
The DNA here is from genome assembly GCF_041296265.1 of Equus caballus. Lineage (NCBI taxonomy): Eukaryota > Metazoa > Chordata > Mammalia > Perissodactyla > Equidae > Equus > Equus caballus. Next base: position 98,515,069 of record NC_091686.1, read on the forward strand.
GGTTATGACATCCTCCTTCTGCCTATGAGGTTAAAAATGGCTGCCATTCTTACCACAGTTTTAACCAAGTTCACCTGTCCCCCCGTGGATTGGACAAAGATCAGCTCAGGAAATAAAAATTATTTCAAGTGATTTTTTCAGCCTTCAGTTTTCTCACTGGAAGAATAGATGGAGAAAAATACTTTGAGGTTGCTTTATTTCTAAGATGTTGCTATATACATTGCCATGGAGGAAGAGAAAAACACATAATCATCTTCTGGGTAAGAAGTGGCAACACACAAATTCATTGTGTATTATACTTCTTTTGTCTTTTAATGTCTTAAACTAATAGGTGATCTTTGATTACATACATCTTCCTGTCCTCAAAGGAGGGGGATTATATGTCCCTTCCTGTCAAAAAATGGAGGGAATTACAATGTTACATGGTGTTCTTTAAATATGACGCATTTTTATAAACTTAAGCTTGAGTCACCTTAAAATATTGTTCATTTTTTCAAAATAGAAGAAAAATGATAGCTTAACGTTTCCCTATTCAGGATCTTCACATTTTTATATGTTTATTTCTACTACATATGTCATTCCTGTCACAAAATATAAGTCTGGTAAGTTTGCCTTCTTAATATTTCTTATCTCATTTGAAATAAAATAAAATACCATAGAGAGTTGTTATAAAATGTTAAGGAAAAACTGGTCTTCTAATTGCAGGGGAGAACAGAGAAACTAGCAAATGTATGAGTTGAAATTATTAGTGCATGAAGCACAGAGGTGATGCTGATCGGTTGACAGCCCTCCAATTTCACACCGCTACAGTACATTCTTTGGTAAATTTAATGGAAGAAAGAATCAACCAACCAAAAGTGATCTAACACAGTCAAGCAAACGTCTGTTTAATAGATACCGGTTCCTTAGAAAACGCTAATAACAACGCCACGTGTTAAGTTTTTGCTGAGCCAGGAGTTAACATGATTATGTTCCTGTGGGTCACCACATGGTGTCCTTGCCATCATCATTGTTTCTTGCAGAAGTAAAATGCCTAAGGGTTACCACAGGCTGATAGACATAGCATGCCAAATTACACGCTGCATCACGCCATCTGCCAAACCACAGATTAGGATGCTGCGGCACTGATAAAAAAGTCTTATGATTTTGAGCTCTTTAGAGAAGACAGGTATTTTCTGATCTACTATCTGGAATTATTTTTATGGAACTGATAATAAAGTGCACATGACAGGGTGTGAGTGCCAATGAAATCCTAATTAGGAGAAAAATCCAAATCCCAGCCATGAAAAGCTCACTAAGTTTAACAGAAGAGAGTCTGGATTCAGCTAGTGGCATTTGTTCTATTCTCATTTTTAATTAGCATCAAGGAGTTTAATTAGAAGTATAGCATATGAGAATCACAGGGAACGCAACAGCTAGAAGAGACCAAAGACGTCTCTGGTTCAGCTGCTTCATTTTCCCCGATAAGTCAGGGAAGATGTGGGGAACTCTTAGGGCCTAGCAAATGCAGAGCCCAGATGAAAACATGCATGTTTGCAGCCCTGCTTGAAAAATGTACACAGAAAGAACATTTGTTAAACACATATTTCTTTTTTTCAAAGATTATTCTGTTCCTGTAGATTGCGGTCATGTCAATAGCAAGTAAGGAAATCACATGAATGACAAACATCCTTATTAGTGTGCTGTTTTCTATATCTTCTCAGAACATCTTCAAAAAATCTGATGTAACAAAGCCTACTGATTCTCATCATTAATTTGTTTATTTAATCAATAAATATTCTTGAGAAACATCTATGCCCTATACACTTATACTAGGCAGGAAATAAAATGTTCAGGAGGAAAGAAAGAATGGGAATCTTCCATACCATAAAAAGAACCTTTTGACTTAGAGAATGTCTAGGTATCTCAGCACATGTTCTATTTCATGTGCCAATTAAACTCAGTTCTAAAACATGGAGCCAACCTCCTTCCAGCAACTGCTGACATGATGGTGTTAGTGAGTGAATATACTCTTAAGCAAAGGGCACTAGTTCAGTAATCAGGAGTTCTGTATTCTAGTCCCAGTTCTGCTAGAACATTAGCTGAGAGAAAAAGATCAAATCTCTTAATATCAGTTAATTTGTCTAAAAAATGAAATTAATTGAATTATACAATATTAAGGACTTTTATAGCTCCACTATTTACTGTTTTTATGCATTTGATGTGTTTATACCTATATGAAGCATGGCAGCCAAAGTGATATGAAAATGTGAAGGCTTTAAGGAGAGACTTCTTGACACGACTTCTCAGGATTTTCAGGTTCAAGTCCTTTGCTTAACTAGTTCCTCTGCCCGTATTTCTTGTTCCTTATGTTGAAAGTATATGCTGAATGATGTGCTCAGGAATATTTTGGGCTCAATTTCAGATCTTGGAATTTATTCTAAGTCAAGTGATGTCTTGGATGAGATGGTACCTAAGAGAATTGCTTCCATGCAAAATTTTCAAATGAAAAATCAGATGAATTTGCCAGGTGGTCTTTAAACCAAATAGAAAGTACCAATCTTGAAAGCAATTCCTCATGTGTTTCTAACATTTCTAACTTAAAAAGTGAAACTAAAGATAAAACTGTCTTCTGTAATAAAAGGTAAGGAGTCAATTCAACAGAATTTATTGACAACCTGCCATGTACTTGGCACTTTACTCAACATTGTGGTAGATACAGTAATTAAGATCTGTGTGGCAGAGACAATAATCATTGCTATTTATATGTATTTACTATATTTCAGGCACTGTTCTAATTATATCCATTTACTTATTTAATCCTTGCAATCTTATTATGAGTCTATGTTGCTTTCAGAAGATACATATGTGAAATAGCATGGAGTTATGAAAGGAATACTCATTCAAATATCACAGGATTTGGGAAATTACACTTAATTCATTTGGTTCTGATGTAAGCAATTCTCTGGGAATGGGGTGAATGGGTTTTCGGAGTCTTGAGAGAAAAATAATCTATTAATAAATTAATCAATGTGTTCCTTTTACAAATAAAACCATAAACTGCATATGCTGAATAGGTTATCCCAAATGTTATATCTTTAATAATTTGAAGCTATTATGTTAATTTAATGCTATGTCTTTGGTTTAGGAGCAAAGGTATAAAGAGAAGAAATATTCACATTGATAAGGAAAATAAAAGTTGGAGGCTTTCTTGTTTTGGAGAAAGGATTGTGAAAAGAATTTGTTATATTTATACCGAAGAAAGAGGATATAGGAAAGAAATTAATATTTGTTACTTTTAGAAGTTTCTAGTTTAAAGAGTAAGAAAGATGTTTATAAGCATGAGAATACTTCAGGAAAAATGGTACTGAACAAAAAGTTACAATAGAGACATTGAGAAAAACATTATGCTCAGGAATAATGTTTAAGTAATGCAAAGAAATACAACCTTAATAGTGCCTTTAACTTATACTGACTGAATTTAATTTAAAAATCTTATGGAACAATCAATTATCATTTATTAAATGCTGAGTTAGGGGCAAGCCCTGTGACATAGTGGTTAAGTCTGGTGTGTTCCGCTTTGGTAGGATGGGTTCACAGGTTCAGATCCTGGGCACAGACATATACCACTTGTCAAGCAATGCTGTGTTGGCAACCCACATACAAAATAGAGGAAGATTGGCACAGATGTTAGCTCAGGACTAATCTTGCTCAAGCAAAAAAGAGAGGAAGATTGGCAATAGATGTTAGCTCAGAGTGAATCTTCCTCACACACACACACAAAATTGTGGAAGAGGTGATTGAAGAATCTGTCGCATGAAGAGCACAAGAGAATTTTCTCCGTTAAAAACCAATGTAACATGATGACATAAACACAATATCTTTTCAAATTAGCATTTTCATGTTCTTTGGATAAATATCCAGCAGCAGAATAGCTGGATCACACAGTATCTCTCTTGTGTAAGAATTTGTATTAAAATCAGCTATTTTTCTGAAATAATGGGGAGTTTCTGAAAATAAATCATGGAGATGTTAGTCATTGTGCTTCTTATCAATAATAGGAATGAGCCACTTTTGTTTGAACTATTAGAAATCTTAGAAAAAAAATAGTCTATGATTCTGTCAATGGAGAAAGAAATCCATAGTGCAGGTGAGTGTTTGGTAGAGTGACTCTCCTGACATTTGACAAGTAAAATTTACATGGTAATTTTCTACTGACCAGAATATTTAAGAATTTTATTTTTCAACTTTTTCCAACTATTTTTCCTTCACAGATGTTTGTAAGCAAATTGTCATAAAATTTCTCCAAAAAATGTTAGCATTGGCCTTTTAAAAGCTGTTTGCAAATTGAGCTTTATTTACATATACATGGGCAAATATGAAGAAAGGGAGGAGAGGAACAAAGATTTTTGTGTCCTTGTTATAGACTGGGCACTTTTGCATATCTACATCCTTTGATATTTGAAAAAATTCTCATTGGTAAGGTATTTCTGGCTTCATTTTTTACAGATGAGGAAAATGAGGCTCAGAGAAGTAATGTAATGAGAATACAACAACACCAGTCTAATCAAGTCTTCACATTTCCTGTTGACAAGCATTTCAATGGCCTTAGGGGAAATGAGTTGGTAACTGTTTTTAGCCTTTGCTCCAAATCATCTGTGCCATAGCAACACAGCTTACTCTAAGGTGATCATTGATAGCAAAATTGTGTCTTTTCAATGTTGCGGAGAAAATAAATTTCCTAATCTCTCTAGAATGCAGTGGAAATACGTTAATTCCCTTTCACCAAGGAGATATGGCTCATAAACTTGACAAAGAAACAACTGAGTAAAGAAAATGATTGTGATCTCAGAGTATTCAGATCAACTGGAAATATTTTAGACAAATTTTTGAGATGTAACAGCAGTAACAGAAATATCCATTAGTTTTTCAGAGCATTTCCCTGTTTATATCAATCTTAATAGATGACAAAATAAGAAAGTAGACTAGGAAGAGAAAGAGTGAGTAGCACTTTTTATCATTGCTCAAGCATTGTAGTGAAGTTACAGTGATGAGTTTCTGTAAGGCTTGGAGTGCAATGAGATATTGAGCTAGATTTTCAAGTTGCATCATACCAGGATTGCTAAAGTGGCATGTAGTAAACAGAATGTCAACTTGTTTTAATGCCAAAGTGGTGGTATATAAATGTGCTATGTACAGAAGCAAGGAGGAGAATTTCTCCAACGCTTATTACTTATGTAAAGGAGAATCTTTTCACTTATGAGACCAGAATGGAACATCCTATTTTCTATCACCAGAGTTAGAGGAGATGGGAAAACTACAAATAATTCTTTCAGTTTTCCCAGCCCTTCCAAATAACAGCCAGCACTATTAATAACCTATTAAAGCTTGACTTTTGGGCTTTTAGCATATGGTTATTCCTACCTTAATAATGTTAAACTTTGGAATGTGAGTCTAGCTAGGCTTACCAGACCAGTTTATCTTGCATGATATTGCCTACCCAATGATCCTAACATGCCTTTCTTTTGTTCTAGAACTGCTTTTAGATCTTTAATAACAATAACTTGAAAATATGTAACTTATTTTCCATCCTTTGGTTCATTTGCCTCTTTCTTCAACTATATGTTCTTTCATTTCCACTGATGTTCACTTAAAATACCACTTTCATTCATGCATTCATTCATTGGGCACTTGTGACCTGTGACAGGAGATAAGCATATAAATAATCAAAATATAAGGTTATATGTAATAAGTGCAGATAAGAGATAGAAATTGTGTGTTCTCTGAGTGTAGAAAGTGGAATCTTTGCCAAAGTAAGTGATTAAGAATGGCATCAGCAAGAAAATAGTGTTTGAACTGAAAAAAGGGGTAAGATATGAAATGGCATTGACCAAAAAAAAGAAGATAATGCGTACAATGAGGGTGTTGAAAGCACAGGCTCATAGAAAAAAATGTGAGGAAAATGTATCAACCATATATTGAGCTTGGGCTGAAATAAGGGAACAGTGAGAGATAATGAGATGAGTAAGAAGTGCAGAATGTAGAGAGCCAAAATCCCCAATTTTATCTCTAAGATATTAGTTTTTCTTTTGTTTGCTTGTGGAAGATTCACCCTGAGCTAACATCTGTTGCCAATCTTTCTCCTTTTTTGCTTGAGGAAGATTTGTCCTGAGCTAACATCTGTGCTAATCTTCCTCTATTTTGTATGTGAGTCACTGCCACAGCATGGCCACCAGCAAGTGGTGTAGGTCCACACCCAGGAACTGAACCCAAGCCACTGAAGGAGAACATGCCAAACTTAACCACTAGCCTATGGGGCTGGCCTCATCTAAGACATTAGTTTTTATCATGTAGGATTTGAAGCAGGAGAAAAACATATTTCTAGATTTTGTAAGGTCTGTGAGTCCAGAAGTTTACTGGGTAATTCTTTCACTTAGCAACAACAAAAATAAAGTTATAGGTTCTTAAATGGGCCAGGTGTTGATAGAAACACAAAAAAGATATAGTTCCTGACATCAAGGAGATCATAGAGGGAGAGATGTAAACAACTGCAATGACTACTGAATGTTTCCTAGAAAGAATGAGCAGGAACTTAGAAGGAGCATGATACAGTGAATACTAAGCAAGACAGAATCAAGTGGACAAAGAAACAAGGTACTAGATCCATTACAAATTTAAGTAACAAGAACCTCTTACTTAATAGGTTGAGAGGTCAATTAGTAGATCCTTGCAAAGGACAACATGTCAACAGTGATTCTGAAATTTTCAATCAAGGCAAATGTGAATATACTTTGGTTTTGGAAACCAGACAAATTCATTTTCAGGTTATTGCAGACATATAAACAGGTAAAAAAACAGCTAAAATTATAGATTTATATGTAGAAACAGAAAAGGCAGATCAAGGAAAATAATTTTTATCCACCCATGTGAAGCTGGTAGCTGGGGATGGTGGAGTAGATCAAATATCCAAGGAATAAACTATAGAAAGATTGAGATGAACAAGAATAGATTCAAGATTATGCATATTTAGAGAGCAGGACCAAGAAAAAAATTAAGCAAAGGAGAGATAAGCAATCAAGTGACAATATTAATTGTCAATTGAACTAAAATTTCAAAGAGAAAAGTTGAAGAGGAAGGTGATATGTAATCACTAGAGTGAAATCATTCAGAGAGGTCTGGCAAGTTAGAGATGTGAAAAGGATTTGGACAGGAATTGATTATTGGAGATTTTGAGAAAATAGCTTTAGTGAAGTGGAAGAAGAAAGAAATCTCATTGCAAGTTCAGAATAATTCTATGGTGAGGTCGTGAAGTCCATAAATATAGGCTTCCCTTTGAAAATTGTGACAGTGAAATGGAGGGGTGATATAGGGCAGAAGCTTTAGAGTAATAACCTGAGTGGTAGTAAATGTACTGATTGAAGAAAGTGTGTCTTTCTGAGTATAGATGATATCTGAACAAATTAGTCATTGATGAGTAAGGAACCAAAACAGAGGGAAACAAAGATTACACAAGAAAAGACAAAAGCTTAAAATCCAAAGAAAAGCTTTGGAATTCCTGTAGTGAGAAATGTATTTTCAAGTTAGGGAGAGGTAGATAAAAACATTGCTGTAAAGTAGTGAGGAGGTAGTTGAAATTTCATAAGCAGAGCTTAAAAATTACTATATTGGCCTATTTTCCTGGAAAAGGGAAGGTCATGTTGGAAAGAGAGTTTATAGCAGGCACGAGGAACAGTGAAGAGAAGCGAAGAGGAGACCAGCTGGGATGGATTTGAAGGATAGCACATTGACTTGGAGGAAAAAGAACAGATTTACAAAATAGGGATTTCCACAACAGCCCTGTTCTGAATGCTGACAAGGTATGAGACACAAATACGCCAATTAAATAATGCTATGAAGTGAGGAAAATCACATCCTTGAGATGGTTAAGAAATCAAGACACAGCCTGATCATCAATAAGGGCTTTCAGCGTGGCTGAATGATGAAAAGAAACTAGGAAAAAGGAGAACATGTGAGTCGGGTGATGAAATTATTTTTCTTTAAATGTTAGAGTGCGTCTTTAAATGGGTGCTTCATAAAATTTGGTGTGCTTTGTAATCAGCTAGGAAATTTTTAAAGATCTGGCTATCCACTCTTGGAATAAAGGTCACTAGGTTTTAAGTAGAACTTGATGCTCATGTTTTGACTAGTCTCCCCCAAGGAACTCTGACACACTCTAAATATTGAGATCCCCATCCTAGATATAGATATATAATATGAGTGCATGGAATAAATGCTGAAGGAGGAAATATTGAAATAAAGTGTAAATAACAGACAAAAGTTTTAAAGAGTTTAGAAAGAAGATTTCTAATACTTCTTAAAAGGAAAGGGAAACTTTTCTGAAGGCTCATGTGGTATACCAAAAGTATGGCCTCAACCTTTCTTTGTGAATAGCCTTGTGTGTGTGATAGCTGAGGTTTTCCATCAGCTGTATAATTCATCAAATCCATCACTGTGGAAAAAATTTCTCAAGGACAAGGTTGAGTATTTCTTTGATGTCTATCAATTCTTAGCAAACTGCAGAAAATCAATAAACATTAGTATAATGGAACTGAAAACTCCCGTAGTGACTCCAACCAGAAGACTGAAGCTAGTTGGACTACTTGAGTTGTGATTATTGGGAAGAGATATTTCACTTGTCTTGCTACACGTAAAAGCAAAACCATAAATTTTACATTAGTGAGAAATAATATTGAAAGTTGCTAGCACTTTCTAGTGATAAGGAAAGCAAGTCAATTAACAATGGACTTTTTATTTCTGGAAAGTATCCAGAATAGTCCTTTAGTCTGTACATTTAAGAAAATCATCCACTCATGATTATTGGATAACTCACTTGATACTAGTAAAATACCTCAAGTTGAGATATTATAAGGCTTTGCTTAAACAAAGGTTGCCTTGTGAGGGAGGAATGTATATGTTTCTGAGTGAGATTTTACTATAAATAATTGTTTGCGTAGGTTGAGCATAAAGGAGAAAGTATGTTGAATATTTTCAGAGGTATCAAAGCCCTAGCCCTTACATCTAAGAAGATGCAGGAGAAGGAGAAAGAGAGATGAGAAGGGAGTAGAGATCAGACTGAAATTCCTGGGTCCAGGAATGGAGAATTAACTTTAAGAGGTGATGACGTGTGGCATCCAATTTTGTGACTTTCTTTTCTATGTGGTAAATTCTGTCAGATATCCCTAAGTAGTTCTGTGCTACCACTGTCTTTGGGAATAAAGGAAAATGCTGTGTCCATTTTTACAGTCAAAGGATGGGCAAAGAAATCATAAACACATGGCTGGAGATAAAGGAGGTGGCCAGAAATAATGAAGAACAGCTTGAAACAAAAATTTAGGAAGATGTGACAAGTAACAACTAAGACATATGAGTGCTCCCAAGGGATTTTCAGAAATATTGTGGAGGATAGATTCTGATGTGACAGACTGGGGGCTTTAATTTAGATAGTAAGGGACAGGGCATGCAAAAACTGAGACGTGGGATTGCGTGTTTTAGAATGTCAGCTAAAACCACCACTTTCAACATCTTACTACATACACAATTTACAAAAATCAAACACTGAACATATCAAGAAGTCAAACAATGCTTCAAAAGTGAAAGTCCATCTGACACTTATTTCATCCTCTATTTTCCTCCAGTGGGTGGCTTCTTAGAGACACTTGTATAACATGACTTCTCTCTCCTCACTCTAACTCCTGTCCTGTGGCAGAATCCCTAAAATGATGAACACAGAAGTTTTAGAATTTTACTCTAGTAACCAAACTGATTAAAGTATACATAATCAAACATGTTTCTATTCTAAACATTTCTTAATTCAGATAACATGCCTCTACAGCAAGCTACTAAAATACATTTACTGTATATTAAAACAACTAATTAATCCTGAAGTATATGTTAAGATGTAATTGTGAAGTTTCAGCAACTTAGAAAAGCTTCTCAGATAACTTATTCTAATGGGGAAAAAAATACCAGAAGGAGCTATTTTTAATCACTAGGTAATATTATTCGGTTAAAAGTCTGTGTCTATGAATCTATCTACCCATTTACCTACCTTGTGTGGTACTCTATGTATGTGTGTGTGAATGTGTGTACTGATCAAGTCAAAAGTATTTGGATGAAAAGTTTTATTGATAGATAATTGTATTCAAATTTATATTTATATTATCAAATAGGAATATTTATAATTTTCCTATTTATAATAAATATATAATATAAATTTTGCTGTTTATAATAATGATGTTATGGAAAACACTGGGAAGTCTTAGGAATTTATTCACAATACTTTTTCTATTAATATTTTACCCCCCTACACAAATATATATATATATGGATATATATAAACTCCACATGTAATGTTTTTCTTTCCAGAGTTTCTATATGGGATTCAGCAAAGACTTGATGATTCCTTCACCATTTTTCAAACACTGGAGATTTTTTTTCCTTTGTTTCACTTAGCTAATGCTGTTCTGACTCTTTCCCACCTCTTGCACCCTCTTCTCAACCTCTCTCTTCTCTCACATAAGGGAAAGCTATTATTTTTTATTTTAACCTAATTCTTAAAATGTACACATATAACTAAGGAGGGAAACTAAGCAAGACAGCAAGAAAGAATTGTAATACACAAATATTATTTTGCAGATGTGCTCAATTTTTTATGACTTGGCTCAAAGTCATGACTGGCTCTATGGATTTTGTTTAAATGTGTTTGATCTTCTATTGTAACATTTTAATATGTTTTCCTATTGAGGTATTCAGTTACTGTGAGCTATCCTTTGGATTCCTCAAATTCATTTTTACTCATCAAATTTTGCCTGCCCTGGTGTCTTAATCCTTTAGTATTTTATTGATGTTTCCTTGATAAAATCATCTGGTGATACACCTATATAACCTCTGCTGTATTTTAAGTGCGTATTTCAAAAGACAGCTGAATCACATATACCTATGCTACTCAGCCATTTATTCACTTATTTATTCATTAATTCAAAAAGTACTGATTTTATGCCCATTGTATGCCAGAATTTGTACTGTATTTATAGGCAACAAAAGTCAAATTTTTCTTCTCTAACAGAAACTTCAAGAATCCAGATATGAAATCCTGGTTAAAGCATATAAGCAGGTAAACTGTTTTTTCATCTCCTAGTCTCAGCACTGGCAAGATTGACTAAAATCTCATGTTCTGACCACCTGAACTGTAACTTTCATAGTGCCCATTGTCAAACACTGAAGTTTACCTGCTGATCCAAGTGTTTCCTGTAGGATTACAGTAATGCTGTTTCCTGCTAGGACAAGATAGTCTCATTCATTATGTGTCTATGTGGTTGTATTTGTACAGAAGCCCGGTAATGTGGTAGCACTTTGCCTGACTCTGGCAATTTTTGTCATCACTAATGACACAAAATGCCAACATCTCACTCTCTGAGAGACATAAGGTGACCACTGCAGACTCACAACCATAACAGATCAAAAAGACTTCTAAAATGTTGTGGATATATTTAGATGGTGTTACTGCATGCATGATGCAATGTTATACCCATATGTTTATTTTTCTACCTTTAGTTTTTGGATTCATCTGTAACAAAAGTCAAACAATAGGCCCAAACAACAATAAACTGCTTAATGACCAGTAAGCAACTAGTAATTTGGCCAATATCTCTGACAATGTTTTCTTGAACCTATAAAGTTTATATACACATAGGGATTGAGGGAGCATAATTTTCTTCAGCATTTTTCCCAGAAAATTCCCAGCATTCCTTCACTAAGCATCAATTGATTATACCTTTAAGTTAACAGAGACTTGAAGTAGCTTTGGCCAGTAACTTTTTCTCTCAGCTGGCTTATGTAAATGCCAATTTGAAAGAGTGTTATGAGAAAACATTTTACTTGGGACTCTGAGAAAGATGACATATTATAACCTACTAAAATAAGCACCAAAATAATTCCCTGAACTTTGTTAATTGTAAGGGAAATATGATGGCATGTAAATTATCTCTAATATTTATATACAAAGACAAAGAGAAGTAAGGTGTTTGGAAGTTTGTTAGTGAGATTTTTATAAGTAGCTAAGTTTGATTATTATAGGTAGCTAATTCAAATTTCATTTTGAAGATGTACTTTGGAATAGTATTTAATTTGTTTATCTGCAGGAATAAAGTTAATCAGCCAGGTATATCTATACTACATCTTACATTATTTTATCTTCTCCATATAAAAGCATAATTATTTTAGAAAAAATACTAAAAAAGTTCAAGAGAATTGTTGATACTTAAAGTTCTACTGAGTAGACACAATCACTAGCAGAGTTCATGTTGCTAATTTGATTCAGTCATTTATCTGTTCTTTTTATGTTCTTTGAGATCACTGTATATATCTGTATTTTTGTATTCAGATAATTTTCCTTCAAATTATTACATAAGTTACTAAATCTCTTATAAAAATTATTTTGATAGCAATATACTTCTTCATTACATGGTTACAATATAACTTACTTAGTATCTAACTCATAATGAGTTTTCAGAGGGAAATTGAGAAATGCATAAATTATTTGACAATTAAAACAATTGCTTTAATTAGGAATATGTTAATATAAGATTTACTAAAAATATAAAAATGTGAATTCCTCAGTCAAGTATATGAACCTAAATCCCCAAAGAAAATCAATGACATATAATTTATTTTTTATAAATAATGTATTTTATAGGCTTTGATCCAATTGCGTAATAATTTGGTACATTACTGTTAACACTGTTGGCGTTAGAATACTAATATAAATGGATATCCAGACCAATTATTAATTTAGTGTAGTATATGTAACATGGGGTTAACAACAACAACAAAAATCTAAAAGTTCTGGGAGCCAGGCTGGTGGTGCAGTGGTTAAGTTCCCACATTCCGCTTTGGTAGCCAGGGTTTGCTGGCCCAGATCCCAGGTGCGGATCTATGCACCACTTGTCAAGCTATGCTGTAGCAGGCATTTCACATATAAAGTAGAGGAAGATGGACATGAATGTTAGCTCAGGGCCAATCTTCCTCAGCAAAAAGAGGAGGATTGGCGGCAGTTGTTAGTTCAGGGCTAATCTTCCTCAAAAGTAAAAAATCTAAAAGTTCTAGCCATTTAGATTGGGTATAATGAAGCTGAAACATACAAGGTAAACTGCCTCTTCACTTACCCTCACTGTGCTTCAGATCGCTTTCCTGTCAAATAGACTTACTGCTAATAATACTCATTGTCAAAATCATAAATGTTTTGAGATTTTACTCTACTTGCAAGCTAACTGATTATTCTGTCATAGACTCACGGATTATGGCAGAAGACATGAGATTCCTGGGTCAGAGTTGAAGAATGGTTCATTGCTCATAGAATAACAGTAGCTGGATTATCAACATTTTTGGGCTGGTTCTCTGAGCTCCAATTCCCAGAGAGCTATGCAAAGATGATCTGATGACACTTGTACACAATGTATTGTATTATGAGAGAGGACTCTTAGGTAACCCAAATCTTTTATAATGGGCTGTAAGCATGCTTGCCTCTTTCACTCTGGAGGGAGACATTATCTTTATTGTACTGGACAGTAAGCATGCCTATTTCTTGCTCTGGAGGAAGTCACTGTCTCTATTTTCCAAATCTCTACTCTACAACAATTATCTTTGAAAGGTAATTCAGAACCAAGGACAGTGCCTCACTTGCAAGATAGGCAGAAACATGGAGACCCATAGAGAACCATCTCCCAATACTTACCTCATAGTTGTTTCATGTGTGTGTGTGTGTGTATGTATATATATATGTATATCTATATATAGAGAGAGATTTTTGTGTTTCGTATATATTAAGAATATGGTGATATTATCATAATTAAAATTACTCAATTCATTCAATAAATATTCTCTAAATTTCTCTATAGCACAAGGCAATTCGATGGATATTGAAGATAAATTGTCAAAAGTTCATTCAAAGAAATTCCAAACTCAGGTTTCAATCAAATAACCACATAAGCAAATATTTTAAAACTGGTTAGGATGACTTGTTTCAAGTATATATTTCGAGGACAATGACTTAGTTTGTGGTGGCCCGAAGAAACTGCGTTTGATTTGAAGATTCGTCTCAGGTAACTATATGCAGTTTGAGATCTGAAACATGAGCAGAACTGGGCAAATGGCTTTGGGAATGGGGAACATTCAAGTACAGAGACGAAAAGTTTCTAAGGTTGAAAAGAACATGGGAGCCTGAAGAAATAAAAGCAGACAGATATGGCTAGAGTGTAGGAACCTGGAGAGAAGAGGCAGCGTATGAGGCTGGAGAACTGGATTAGCCTGTACCAGGCAAGCCCTCTTTGGTTATGTCAGTATTTTGGTACTGATTCTATAAGCAATGTAGTGGTATAAGCAAAAGAAGGCACATTTCTTCCATGTCAAAAAACCAGGATTGCAACTCAGCTAGTTTTATTCTCTCGACCGCTGTTATCCATTTTCACAGAGAACTGAATGCATAATGAACCCTGGCTTCTTCTCTCCTGGGTAGATTCAACTAAGTTGAGGTAACTGAGTTCTTCACGAATAATGTAAACAGAATCTTCAGATAAGTGTAAACCAAAAAAATGGGGGAGAAGAAAAGAACTGCAAAGTGTTGATTATTTCCTGGGATTACATATGAATTTTGTCATTTTTTAAAAATGAAAGTTATAATGTTTTCTACTTGGAAATAGTGTATTATTTGCAAAAATAATGATGAAGGCTGTATTTTCGTAAAATATACACATGAGGAAAATGAGTTTTATCAACTGAGTTCCCCATTTTAAACTTCAGGTGAGAAGTGAAAGCACTATGTTAATTGCAAGCATCCTGGCCGAGCAGGGTCAGAAGTAGAGTTAAGGCTTTGAAACATTTGCTGAGTGCAGTAACTGTTGAGTAGGCTAAGTTTTGAAATTTATTCAAAGTCTCTAGGGGCCAAGAAAATTTTATTATATAAATATAGGTCCACAGAGACTTAATCCCCCGCCTCCATTATCCAAAATTTAATACCCTAGAGTAACAGTTGGCAGAGAGAATAGAAGGGGGATATATAATTTTAATAAATAAACGGACCTACCATAATCTGAATATCGAGAAGGAGGATCATATGCAATCTTCCTGAGGTAAAACTCAGGTATTTTTATATGCTATGTAGCATTTTAAGAGCAGAGATTAGGGGTTGGCCTGTGGCTGAGTGATTAAGTTCGTGCACTCTGCTGCGGTGGCCCAGGGTTTTGCTGGTTCGGATCCTGGGTGCGGACATGGCACTGCTTGTTAGGCCACGTTGAGGCGGCGTCCCACATGCCACAACTAGTAGGACCCACAACTAAAATGTACAGCTATGTACTGGGGGGATTTGGGGAGAAAAAGAAGAAAAAATAAAAAAAAGGTCTGGCAACAGTCATTAGCTCAGGTGCCAATCTTTAAAAAAAGAAAAAGAGCAGAGATTAGATTATCATAATCTAAATTCACAGAAATATAATTTTTAAAAGCCATTATTCATATTTGAATTCTTCACCCAGCTATAGTAAGTATCTTACGACAACCAGTCAACTATTTTCTGTAGACTTCTGCCACCATAACCAAGACTGCTATGAAGATTATGGAAAGATAAGCAATAACTAGAAACCCAGGATGAAATTATTAAAGAAATGTTGAGGACATGTTGTTGAGGGTAAAATCTCCCCAAATAAAGTATTTGGTGATGTCATTACTTTTAGATAAATGTTTGTGTGAACCAACAAAGAAATTGTTCAATATAAATTACTAAATAATCAAAGGGGAAAAAAAAGCAACCAGCTAGCCATATTATCAAGCTGGCAATTTTAAAAGTATGTCCACACTTCGCCATGTTTGCCATTTAGTGTACATATGAATGTTGCCCACGATGTTCTCGTAAAGATTCTCTGCAGGATGACAATAAGCTTTACGATGCATAGGGACAATTTCCTGAAAGATTTCCGTGATTTGTATGTTACTATTTTTACAATACATGTTACTGAAACACGTTTCCTGACAACAGACATGTCAACAAATCAGATAAATACAATAGGACTATAAGAGTACTAAAAAAATCATATTAATCATAATTCATCAGATATTTATAGAGAATTAATATTAAGCTAGGTCCTGGAGATATACAAAAATGAATGTCATGATATCTACCTTCAAAATAATTACTAATAGGAAGGTGACATGTATGCATAAATAGCTATGAAATCTAAGATAATACCGATATATTGCCAGAAAATTTCAGTCACTTGTGTTTGCATTAGTGCAACAATCAGAATAATTTTTACTAGCACACAACTAAAATGTATTTTTAAGACATGACTTGTTAAGTTTACTGTGGTATGACTTCAAATACAACAAACATTTCAATTATTTTCTTGTTCTATTTGAGCCTTTTCAAATGATATCTGAATATGTCATGCTGTACTGTCCTTCTCACATACCCAGTAGGAGGGGAACTATCTAATATGTCTCTTACTCTTTCCAAAGTTCCATTTTTAATCATCATGTCCACTGTGGTAAGCGGATTTTTAAGATAGCCCTCAAGATTCCCACTCCATTATACATTCCCCTCACCTTGAGTGTAGGCAGAATCTGTAACTATGGTGAGATATCAGTCTCATGATTAAGTTACTAATCAATTGACTTTGAGTTAATGAAAAGAGAGGTCATCTGGGTGGGCCAGACCTATTCAGGTGAGCCCTTAAAAAAAGTACTGAGTCCTTTCTGGAGTCAGAGAAATCCAAAGTATGAGAGAGCCTATGGAAGGGATTAAGTGAAAAACAACTTCAGGCAGCCTTTAGATGCTGAGGGGGGGCCCCAGGCCAATAGCTAGCAAGATGACAGAGGTCTCAAGACAACTACACGGAACAGAAATCTGCAACAACCAACTGAGTTTAAAACAGGACCTTGAGCTCTAGAAAGGAATGCAGGTCAGCTGAAACCTTAAATGCGGCTTTGTGAGACCCAGAGCAGAGAACCCAGTTCAAATGTGTCTTGGCTTCTGACCAAAAGAATTCTGTGAAATAATAGATGTCTGTTGCTTTTAGTTGCTAAGATATGATAATGTATTATATAGCAATAAAAACTAAAATACCTCTTCTTTGCCCAAAGGTAGAGTTACATTTTGGCCCCCATCACATCAGCAGTTCCTTCAGACTGCTGGAAAACCAGGCCTTCTCAGCTCATCTCTATTGCTTGTTTATCCCTGATTCAAATCCCCCAAGCTAACATTTTTGTGTCCCAACCCTCCTTAGGATCAACTGAGTAGTAGCCTCTTAGCCACTCTTCCTAGGGGGCCACAAATTTGCTAATTTATCTCACATTTTGATGGCCTTCCAGAACTTTCTCCCTCAAGAATCAATCAAGCTCTTTTCCCGGGATTTTATAAAGCTGCCATGACGTGGTACCATGTAGTTCCTATCTCTGCTGGAGGTTAACCACGGCACAGAGGTGTACGTGTGTATTTTTGTATCTTTGTTGTGCTTCACCCATGTTGCTTGTGATTGTTCAGCCCTATTTAAACCCTCTGTGTAGTTTCATCTTTATCATTTTGAGATTTACTCATTGCAGTATTAGCCTCTCAAAGGACACTATTTATGCTTGATTTAGGCGTTTTGGATGTTTTTGTTCCTACTCTTTTTGCTGCAATGGTGACGAATCCAGACCTACATTTTCCCTTTATAGAATCTTAATTCATGAAGCAGAATTTAAGTAACTGAAAGTAATTAAAACAGGAAGGAGGAGAGGTAGAAAAAAATGTCTAATTTCTGACTTCTAAATTAATTACTTAAAAAGAGCTAATCCAAACTCCTCCCAATAACAGAGTCCTGTCTTCACCTGGAGTCCTCTCCCAGCTCACGCTGCTCAAGTCTCTGCTTCTCCAAAGCCGGGATTCCGCCCCACCTGTCTGAATCTTAGACAAATGTTCCCTTTCTCTCCTCGCTTGGGTGTCTCACAGCTTTGTTATGTTGAGCCATCTAACTCATCTTGCTAAATATTTTTTCTTCTTAGTTTTTCTAGTCTTATCTCTTTCTGTCCAATCTTAAATTCTGTATTGCAAAATTACAGCAACCTCTCCGATATTCTCCTCAAAAGGAGAGTTGGGCACATATGTAAAGAAGTTTTTCAGGCAAAACGGTGTTGTGTTTTGCATGTTTGTTTCTACGAAGCAGAGGAGTATAAGCTGGCAGTAAACTATTGATGTGGCTTTTTTCTCTTTTTTTAGCTCTCCCATCTGATTAGATTCACTTACAAATTCTGAGTTGATGTTTACATTTTTAGATAAAAACTACTTAGTGGAAAAGATAATACATAGCTCAAAGGATTCAGGTTTTGAATCAATGTCTCTGACACTTTCTTCAATACAGCATAGATATCAGTAATGCTTTTCATTCAGAAAATGAGACAGTTATTTCCCTTTCAATTAGATTGCTGTAGTATGGTGCTCAGAAGCATGAATATATGGACTGTGCCCGCTAGTGTATTTGTTGAGAGAAAATTACCAGAATTTACCGCAGAGAAATCCTGGCTTGTTTTGCATCCTTATTCAGGTAACCGATTTCCTATAAGTTTCTCCGAAAGTCTTAAGCTGCCAGAGACTTTCCCAACCAGAACTTGGCTTCAGTTGTGATATTTCAACTTGTATTCTCTGTACACATTATGTTGATAGAACCAATAAGAGCTCAGAATGTGCAAAAACAGGAAAAAAAAGGAAACATCCCCAGGATTTATGTACGGCAGGGTGACCATGATTAGTAACTTTCAAATATACAATACAGCATTAAGAGAGTAGATCTCACCACAAAAATAAAAAGAATACGCAACTATGTGAAGTGACATATGTAGCTAAACTTATTGTGGTAATCATTTTGTAACATATACATACATCAAATCATTACATGTACACCTCAAACTTACACAATATTATATGTCAATTATATCTCAAAGCTGTAAGAAAAAATCAGAGCAAAACAAAATAGTAGCAGCATGCAGAATATTAACCAACACAGTTGAGGCATTTATTTTTTTTGTTATTCTCTTCTAAAGGGTTTAACAGTGGAGACTTAGATGTCAAATTCTGATACAATACAATACATTTTTGTAGAAAAGAGGAAAGATAATACCCATATCAGTCAAAAAATCAGGAATGAAATACAAGAAAGATTGACCTGACCATATAGAAGGTATTCAATCTAAATATTTTAAATCATGTTTTGTTGTGTTTAAGACTTTGGTACTTACATATACATATATCTGCATACATATGTATTTATATGTGTTATCTATACATAAATGTATATATATTTTGTGCCGGTATTGAGCTACTGCTCTGTCTACACAAATTACACACAGGATGGCAAGACACTGTTTGTAAAACAAGTAAGTTTGTGGATTTAATCACCACAAGCAATAAGTCTATTTAAATCTGCTACTAACAGCATTTTGGCGTCTTTTACTAGTGGGTGTATAAAGACCTCTTTGAATTTTTAAAATCCATTGCTGCTGCTTTCCTTACAAGTGTTGGTACAGCAATATTCTCACTGACCTACATTCTCCAGATTATTTTAATATTGTTCACTTCCCCTTCTTACTACTAAAAGAATGCACCCGGGCAATGGAGTTGGAAGATTAGTAATTGCTTTTTGTTTCTGGGACTATGGCCAATTATATGCTTTCCCAAAGCATCCCATTCTGGGCAACATCTCTGTGTCTAGGTGAAGTGAATCCCCCCGCCTGCATTCCTCTCCGTCAGACATCTACGTTCACCAAAGGAACCCACTAATGCTACTTTGCTGGGAGACTCAAGTCTTCTCCCTTCAGCATAGGCCATAACTTTCCTCAGGACTGATGGACCCTCAAAGAGTGTGCATTTGTGCATGTGACAGGGAGAATGGGGGGACAGGGCTTTCACTTTCCTTTATACAAATAAACCAACGAAAATGTACCAGCCAAAATTTTTACTTCTGAACACCAATCTCACTTTCTTCATGTTTTAAGTTTACTTTTTAATGTATTTTTGGTTTTATTTCTTGTGTAGAGATAGTACTAGCGGCAATGATGGGGGGGTGTTATTATTATATATTGTATATTATATTGTATATATTCTGTATTCTATTCTATGCAACAGTTATTACTCAGTGTTTTCAACATTACCCATAGATCAAAAGAAGCCTGTGTTTGCAGCAGTAATTGCTATTTCTAGTATCTGGTTCTATTTGTGTGACTTCCTCTTCAGTTTGGGTTCTATCGAGCTCTTTTGTTAAAAAGCCTCCTTGTCTGGATTATTCCTCCATAGATAGATATACCTGCCTCATGTCTGCTAGCCTATGGATGTCCAATTTTTACTCAGCAGTGCGTCTCTTAAGAAGCCTCTTTCATTCTTCCTCTCTTTAGCTGGTCCAAGAACCCAAGAATCAAATAGTTGCTGGGTATCCATACAGAGGCAGCCAAAGATGTGAGAAGCAAATTAGTAAACAGAAAACCCTGGATATATCTTCACTGCCAGATATTTATCAGACCTCGGGAAAGTTACATATATCAACTTGCCACATTTCTCTCATCTGCAAAATCAGCATAATGATGAGTGCCTAACTTATTGTTTCAATTTTGATGAAAAATGTCATAAATGAAAACTGTAGTACATCTATCAAGAAGCTAGAAGGTAGTAGAATACAAAGACTTTAGCATTATAGTGAGAAAAGCTCCGGACTGTTGGAAGACAATTCTTTACAGGTCTGGCATGTTTTTGTACCTTTTTTGAGCAGACACTGATTCCACTTGTACAAGAGAATCTTTTCAAGGATGTATACTTGGCGAACAAGCCCACAAGGTAGAAAGAGTATTTTCCTATGGAGCAAATAACAGGTTTGCTTAATGTTGAGTATAATAAAGATGTCTCTCTCTGGGAAAATAAGGCAGGCTTACTGCCTATTATAAAATATTTGGCTCCCCTAAGCTCAAGGCTCCTCTCACATAATGCACTGAAAAAGCAGGTGTCATCTGGCCCTCTTCATGTCCTCTGTGGAAATTGGAACTCGGGAACAAGCAAAAATGCTGATACTCTGCTACTGCTAGTACTATGAGCAATAAACTCTCAATTTTCTCTGACCCAGGAGTTTTCAGACTTCTGCCAGCATCCATGAAACTGTGGCATGCCTGCTTAGTACCTGGTAAGCAGATTAAACCTTAAAACATTCAGTTTTTGGCAAACTGATCAGGAAACCTAAACTCAACTTCACTGTTTTGATCAGAATTAGAGTGACTCACTTAAACTGATCAGGTCTCAGGTTTTCCATGTCATGACATCAGGGTATTGGCCTAATGCTTTCTGAATTATATCAAGTATTAAAGACCGTGGTCTAAGAAATGGAATTCCTTGCAAATGGGGGAAGAGATAAGAAAAAGTGGAGTTGTATTTATTGAACTTTCTTTTTAATGGAGTGGTTGCAATATCATCTAGAATATATGTGACCTAGGGAAGTTGATTAATTAAATGACTAGATCAGTTTTTAAATATCATAATGTTATCATTAGAGCTAAAGATTTCCAATTTAACATCTCATACAGTTTATGATAAAAGCAAATTTCAGACTTAATTCTATGCATCACACTAGCATTTATTCACAAAACGCCACACAGAGTCACAAAAATTATACTATATATTTTATAACTTCCCTGACCTCTGCCCTTTTTTGCTCTAATCGCATGTTTCATGAAAAGTGTATTCACGGAAATTGCAAAGATATTTTAGTAGCAGGATTCAGCCCATGACGTGATCAAGTTCAGGCAGCAAGAATACCCAGAGTAGAAGGCAAAACAAAAGGAGGGAATGGGAAAAAAGAACAGATGATACCGATAAGGACAAATAGGAAAATGGAAGGCTTAAACCCAAACCTACCAATCATCACATTGAATATAAATTATTGAAACACCACTGTGATAAGGCACAGATTATGATATTGAATAAATTGCAAGCCCCAACAATGTACTGCCAAAAAGTGAACCACTTTAACTATAAAAACAGAAATAAGTTAGAAGTAAACAGCTGGTTTAAAAAAGTGTACCATACTAATACAAATCAACAGAAAGCTCAGTTGCTTATATTAATGTCAAACAAAGTAGAATTCAAAACAAAGAACAATGCTAGAGCTAAAGAGGGTCATTTCTTAGTGATAAGGAGACATAAGATCATCAAGAAACATAAAGAGCACTTAACAATCTCAGTTGCTTAGGTGCCTAATAACAGAACTTCAAAATACATGAAGTGAAGTAAAAATTGATAGAACTGAAAGTTGACATAAACAAATGTCCAATTGTAGTTGGAGACTTCCACACTCCTCTCTCAGTAATTAATATGCAGGTAGACAGAAAATCAGGATATAGGATACCTAAACAACACTATCACCAAATGCCCAATTCTGACATTTATACAACTCTCCACTCAAAAGCAGCAGAATACACATTCTTTTTTTTTTTTTTTTTTTAAAGATTTTATTTTTTCCTTTTTCTCCCCAAAGCCCCCCCGGTACACAGTTGTATATTCTTCGTTGTGGGTCCTTCTAGTTGTGGTATGTGGGACGCCACCTCAGCGTGGTTTGATGAGCAGTGTCATGTCCGCGCCCAGGATTCGAACCAACGAAACACTGGGCCGCCTGCAGCGGAGCGCGCGAACTTAACCACTCGGCCACGGGGCCAGCCCCAGAATACACATTCTTTTTAAATGCACATAAAACATTTTCCAAGGAAGACTATATTTTGGCCCATGAAGTAGGTCTCGATACATTTAAAAGGATTCAAATAATATAAAGCATGTTATCTAATCACAGTATGTCAATTCTCTGCAAATTGACTTACAGATGCAAAGCAATCTCAATAAAAATCCCAGCAGTTTTTGTAGAATTTGACAGCTAAATTGATTCTAAAATGTGTATGGAAATATAAAGGAACCAGAATCATCAAAAGAAACTTAAAAAAGGAAAACAAAGTTGGAAGACCTGTACTCTCTGATTTCAAGACTTTCAAAGCTACAGCAATGAAGAAAGTTTGTTATTGGTGTAAAGATAATCAAAAACATGAGTGGAACAGAAAAGAGATCCCAGAAATAGATCCACACATACACAATAAATTGATTTTTGAAAAAGGTATCAAAGCAACTCAATGGGAAATAGATAATCTTTTCAAAAAGTGGTGCTGAAAACTTTGGATAGTCACATGCAAAAAATGAACTTCAACCTTACCCTCACGGGGTATAAAATATTAATTCAGAATGGATAATAGAGCTAAATGAAAAAGCTAAATGGTACTTTTAAAAGGAAACTTCTAAAAGAAAATCTAAAAGGATTTTCTAGTATAAAATCTTAGTGACTTAAATTTGGCAAAGATTTCTTAAATAGACACCATAAGGACAAACTCTAAAAAAAAAAAAAAAAAGAAAGAATGAAAGAAAAGTGATGAATTGAATTTCCTAAAAGTTAAGACTTTCTTTTAAAAGAAAAATACTATTAAGTAAATGAAAATGTCTGCTACAGATTGGGGGAAAGTACGTGTAAAATATTTATCTGAAAAAGATTTTTTGTTTTATCTAGAATATGAGAGAACTCCTAATGTGTTAAGACCAACAACCCAATTAAAAATGGCCAAAGATTTGAAGAATAACTTGATCCAAAATGGGGAGGATGGGTAAAATGGGAAAGGTGGTCAAAAGACAAACTTCCAGTTGTAAGTACTGGGGATGTGATGTACAGCCATGATGAATACAGTTAACACTGTATTCTATGCTAGAAACTTTCTAAGAAAGTAGATCTTAAAAGTTCTCATCACAAGAAAAAAAATGTAACACTGTGTGGAGATGGATGTTAACTAGACTTATTGTAGTGATCGTTTCAGCATGTATACATATATAAAATCATCATGTGGTACACCTAAAACTAATGTTATATGTCAAATATATCTGAACTTTCAAGAAAAGAAAACATATTTTTTAAAATTTAAAAAAATCTATACAGTCAGTAAGCAATCACAAGAAATAGTAGGCAACATCATTACTCATTAGAGAATGCAAATTAAAGCCACATTGAACTTCTACTGCAAATTCAATGCAATGACTACATTTTAAAAGAATGAACATGCCAAGTGTTATTGAGCATTTGGAAGAACTGAAAACCCCATACGTTGCTGGCAGGAATGTAAAATGGTACATTTTGCAGAACTGTTTGGCAGTTTCTTAAGAAGTTAAACGTACACCTACCATATGACCTAGCCATTCTACAACTAGGTATTTACTCAGGAGAAATAAAAGCATATGTCCATAGAAAGACTTCTGCATGAATGTTCTTAGTGGCTGTTTGCAATGGCCTTAAAAGAGAAAAAAACACAATATCAACAGATTAACGGATAAACAAATTTTGGTAAATTCATACAGTGGAATACTGTTCAAAAATAAGCAGGAGTGAACTATTGACATATGCAACAAACTTGGATGAACCTCACAATAATTATACTGAATGAAAAGAGATATACGAAGATAAATTCCATATATTATGATTCTATTTCTATGCAATTCTAGAAAATTCGAACTAAGCTAGAGTGACAGAAGCAGTTCAATGATTACCTGAGGACCAGGAAGTGTGACAGTGAGTGGAAAAATTACCAGGAGGGGCTGGAGGAAGTAATCACAAAGTGGCATCCGGAAATTTTTGCCAGTGAGGCATATGCTTGTTATCATAATTGTACACTGTAAATTGTACCCTTTCAATATATACAATTTATTGTAGACAATTATATCTTAATAAAGCTGTACAAAAGGGAAAAAAAAAGAATATTCCAGAAGTAAGCTCTTGTCAAATCAAGTATATCACATTCTGAAAGGAATCTACTCCTGGGCTATCTAGATGCTTTTATACTGGGCATGCAAGGGTGAAACATGTCCTACGCTATTTATGTAAGTTAAAAGAATTTCTGGTGTTGCCTAGAGATCAAGGGAGCTGAAGCATTTTTAGAAATTTTAGTGCCATCTCTGGAGTATGCTCCTCAGATTAGAAGCTTTCAACTGGTAGAGACCAGCCCTTGGATAAGAATTCTCTCTTAGAAAAACTAACCAGCCCTACATTGCAGATTAAAATTAGCAGGCACAGGCACAATATATATAAAGTAAATTATAAGACAATAAAACCACTCATTACCTGATTTATCTTACCCTTGTTTTTCATCTCAATAAAAAAGTAATGATATCACTTACACTGCTGTGAAGCTCAAGAGAGAGAATGTGTATAAGCATAGGCATGTATAGCTTATATACATAATTTATATATATATAAATGGATATAATTTATAAAACATAAAGCACGAGAACATAGTAAGTATCCAACGCTTATTATTTAATATAGACTAAACTTCTCTAGTATAGCAAGGAAAATCAGTTCATGAGATATTCTCTTTCTGACTTTGCCCATTCTAGGAGTTTTAGCAGTTACCCAGGGATTGCTTCTGTGGCTTCAATGGGGACTATTAATAATCAGGAGAGGTATGAAAGTGTTTTCCCTCTCATTCTCCTTTTCTCTGACTTGAGAGAGAGTACTGCTTCTATTATATTATGTTCAGAAGGAGATAATAGAGGCCGTTTATTTTTATAGCCCAGTGGTTTTCAGCCTGACTGCATATTAGAATTAAATGGGCAATTTTTATAATGCCTGTAACTAGGGCCCATCCTAGACCTTAGAATCTCTCAGGGTGTGGCCCAGGCATCAGCGTTTTAAAAGACATCTCAAGAATTCCTATTGTCTATCAAGGACTGAGAATGATCAAGTAAAACTTTCTCTTAGGAACTGCTTCAGTAAATTAATACTCCAGGCAATTCTGTAAAATTAGAAATTTGTTTATCCTAGAGAGAGGGATATATGCATATATAATGTAAAAAACTTAAAGTCAAATAAAAAGTTAGACTATTTTAACGATCATTTAAATCAGT
The DNA here is from genome assembly GCF_041296265.1 of Equus caballus. Classification (NCBI taxonomy): domain Eukaryota; kingdom Metazoa; phylum Chordata; class Mammalia; order Perissodactyla; family Equidae; genus Equus; species Equus caballus. Next base: position 98,541,068 of record NC_091686.1, read on the forward strand.
TTTTCCCTTATAATAAATTATTTTCCTGACATGTCCTTCTTTCACTTTTGACTCTCTATAAATTACCTGTGTATTCTGAGGAGTTAACAACAGACATGGCATATCGGATCACTTTTTGACTGTGTGCCTTAAATCATTTATTACATTTATTAAACTGTGCTTACTGTGAGTACATCAAACCCCAAACTAAAATTAAATCAAGAGGAGGCAAACCTGGGGACTGGCAGCAGATGCTAGCCTTTCCATTTAATTGTCTAACAGCATATGCGGAGAGACACAATCTCCAAGGCAACTGAGACATAAAATTACACAAAGATTTGATTTTGTTGATTAAAATCATCAGCTTGAATTGCACAATGAAGAAAAAAGAAGTCATTCCAAATAATAAGTTGCTGTAGGTTAGTGTAAGGTATGGTAATCATGATCTGTAGAAGTTACCATTGGTGTGCTGAGGCTCAAAGCTCAGATCAATGCTGGAGATTATGCTGTTGATAAACGTGCTCAACTCTACCCAGGATAGCAAAAAATACACATATGCAGTCATGTGTCGCTTATTGATGAGGATATTTTCTGAGAAATGTGTCATTAGGTGATTTTGTCATTGTGTGAACATCACAGAGTGTGCTTGCACAAACCTAGGTGGTATAGCCTACTAGACACCTAGGCTCATATGGTACTAATCTTATGGGACTGTCCTGGACTGAAATGTCGTTATGCAGCACATAATAGTATGTATACGTATGCTCCCTTGTATGTATTGGAGACACTCCTGCTATTCACTTTAAATAGTCTACATAAAGCTGTGGTCTAAAGACATTGGCCATTGTTTATTGAGTTTGAAGATACCCACCCCTAGTCTCAGTGAGGTGAATGACTACTTTCAACATTTAGGAGTACTTTGAATTTCCCCTATAAAGTGGTAAAAACAGGCAACTTACTATTTTTCAATATTACCCTTGCTCAATCAACAGTCAAAGCATAAGAAAAAGATAGAATCTAATTAATTTATGAAATGGAGAATTGCAAAGGAAAGGATACACTGACAAACTACAATTACTTCACTCTGAGAGAAGTAGGTTTTACTTTAAATTCAATCTTTCAGGATTCCTCTAGATGAGAGATCATCATTAAAATTTTACTCAGTAATTTGTCTATAATATCCTTCACTTTATCATTGCCTGGATAGGCTGATGCATGCCTCATTCTTTCTATACCATAGTGGAATACACACAGACAAACTCAGTCATATTACCAGTTTTTGCTGGGTAGCAAAACCTAGTTCCTTGAAGTAAGCAACCATTTATTGAGCTCTTGATTCTGAGAGTTAATTTGGGTTGGATTCAGCTAGGTAATTCTCTGCTGGCCTAAGCTGGCCTCACTTCTTCTTCTGTGATCAGCTTCTAGTCAGCTGAACAGATCTGTTTCACAAGGTTGACCGGATGGCGGCTGAGTAACAGGGGCCACTGGCCCACATGCCCCCTCTCCAACAGCAGTTTAATCTGGTCTCATTTACATGATGACAAAATGTTCCAAAAGCAGCAAATACAAATGCTCTTCAAGTTGATGCATGCTTCACAATCACCAATTTCCCATTGGCTAAAGCCAGTCACATAGCCAGTGCAGCCTCAAGGGGTGGAGGAGGAGACCCTAACTCCTGAAGGAAGAGGAAAATTGTGATCATATTTGCAATCTCTCACATTCTTCCTTCTGGCAATAATTATTCACATTGCTTGCAGAGGCAAATTATATTCATCCTATCCCATGACTCTCAAAATTCTCATCCAGGCTTGGAATCTAGGATCAAAATGATGCTCATCAAATCCTGATACAGCCCTCTTCATCCAGAACATCCTATTTGCTTCCCACTCTCTGAATAGATTAATACTCTCCCATTCCTGATAGTTCTATGCTTTATTTATTTTTCATTGGCCATCGTGCATTTTTAGTTATTCAAGTGCCTGCTTTCCTCCTAAAATGAGTACAAGGGTGGGGTCAGTATTTCACATATTCTTGCATAGCCAAGCCTAATTATTACTTTTTTATTGTCGTGTTCTACAAACATTTTTTGAATTTTGAATGAAGAAATGGTTGAATATATGAATGACAAGAGTCGATAGCCTGATGATGCAAGGAGGCATTCTTTATATAATCTGAAGCAGGCTTTTTTTTGTGAGAGCAATATCCAAATTTCAGCTTTTATAGAATCACAAAGAGGTGAAAGTTCAACCTGATAATACCCAAATGAATCTCTAAATAGTGTGTATTGTGCCATTTTCAACTTTGATTGGCACTGCATGATGACTCAGAAATTATTCATAAACTCATAACCTAAGAGGAAAGAATTGGTCAATTCAGAAAATATCAAAGATGTTTTTTGTGCCTTCTGATTTCTAAAGACTGTCTATTGTCTTGACGTTATCATTGGGGTCATTTCTGGCTATCTGCTTTTACATAAAGTCTAAAAACAAATGTGAATATGTGACTGAGAAACACAGTAAATCTTTTTATCTTTATACCCCTGACATTTTAAATCAGAAGAGTCAGGAAGACTCAGGTTTATTTGAAAATATAGAAAGAGTTTCAGAATTTAAAAATAATTCTGCAAAGGTATTTTTAACATGGAGCATCGGTGGGCATTTCTTTGTGTGTCAGTGCATGTTTACCACCATTACCAATGTTTTATCTGCATAGGAGCATCTTTATAAGTGGGCATATTTGTATTTCTCTGTGTTTCTACATTAATATATTATCTTAGTATTTCTATGGCCATACATAGGATTGTGTATAAATCTGTATGTAACGGAATTAAGATATCTATGTGCATATCATTTGTGTGTAGACTTGTTTACTGAGTGTATAAGGATTTGTCAAGGGACTGTGGAGGATTTCATAAGATAAAATTATTTACAGGAGCACTTCAAAATTATATGGCTACAGAGTACTTTGTAGCATGTGTCTGCTTATGAGAGAAACGTATAGTCAGATAACCCCTCTAAGGAACGATTTAGCTCAGTTGAGACATCTGGCTATCAGACAGTTTCAGTAATTTTATTTATTTTTTCAAGTGTTGAGACAACTAGTGGAAAACAAATTCTAGAGCCCATCAGATTTGTGTTCCAATTTTTACTTTACCATTTCTCAGCAGCCTTGAGTGAACTATTTACCAATGTCAGTGAATTTGCGCCTCACATAAATAGTTGTGTCAGATGGTCTCTAAAGGCACGTGTATACCTGTGTTGAAAACTAGAACCACCACTAACTGTACATGTGACTTTGGGCAAATTATAACCCTAAACCTCAATTTCCTAAATGGCGCAATGAATATAATAATACCTACTGACTTGAGTGTGTGACAATAACATAAAATCATGCAGGGATTACATGAAATGAAGTAGCTTAAGTGGACTGCACAGTGCTTGGCCTGTAAAAGGTGGTGAATAAATTTTAATAACTCCATTTCTTTATAAGGAGTACTGTAAGAGAGTGAAAGCAGATAATGTTAAAGTGAGTGTATCACTTTATTGATATCATTTGTACCAATACAAACAATATCCATCTTTGTATTGTACGGATTACAGTTCATTTCTTATTTCTGTGCCAATTTTGTATTATATCAGCTACTTTTGTTTGTGTCAATACAACAAAAAGCTTATTATGGAATACCAGGAAATGAGAGAGAGAGCATTTCAAAAGTATCCATCTTCAAAATTAAGTAAAGGGATATGAAAGTAAAAATAATTAAGAATCAGAAACGATTTACCATATGCCACTAGTATCTTAATTATAATATAAATTTTAAGATCAAGTTGACTTTCTTAGTTTGTTAAAAACCCAAATCTAGATACTGAAAAATAACTCATGGATGCTGATGGCATCATTCCCCTCCGCATCCAAGTTGAAAATGAGGTGGCTTCTTTTTTCGCTTCAAATAGTCACTAAATGGTAAAGAACATTATGCTATATTTCTATTAATTATTTCCCATTTTCTATAAACATCCTGAAATAATGTCCCTTCTAAGACATGCCATCACTAACTTTTTAAAAGACCATTTTTTTAAAGTAATTTTACATTCACAGCAAAATTGAGAGGAAGGTACAGAGATTTCCAAAATACTCCTTTCCCCGCGCTTGCACAGCCTCCCCCACTTTCAACTTCCACCACCAGAGTGGTGCATTTGTTACCATTGATGAGCCTATATTGACACAGCATTAATATGTTTTGTTCATTTTTAAGTTTTGGTCCTCTTCACACTTAGTTAAGTAAGCTCTCTCCATTTCTCCCCTTATTTGTCAATACTAACTTCTCCGCTCACAGAGGTAAGCATTAAGGCACTCAAAATATTTACATAAATGAATTGGTGGTAAACATTTCTTAAATCTAAGAATTCTATGCATCAAAACAGCTAATTAGAATATGCAGATATAGATAAAGATACAGGATTTGTTGCTATAAGACATAAGCATGGTGAATTAATTCCAAATTGATAGCACACCTTGACCTTAACCTTCCTGGTACTTTTTAAAGGGCATTTGAGAAAATATGGTCTATTTCTTTTCTTTCAGATATACTCTCCTTTTTCAAGTTCCATTTTACTTATTCAACTAGATTTTTCCTAAGCAGTTAATTTCACATCAAACAACATGACCAACTCATGGATTGCTTACCCTACCCTGTCTTATTTTCTCATCTCCCTTAATATACTATCACGACAATCGGCTTTTATTTAGCATAGTGAGCAACATTTCTAATGCTATAAAGAGGAAATAAACACGAAACAAATGAAATCAAAATCGATTTCTTCTTAACTTAGGTATCACAGTATTTTGTCTAATGTTTATAAAAAATTGCCCTAAATAAAGAATGCAGACTGAAAATGCACTATTCCATTCATTTTAAGGAATGTGATTAGGAAAAAATAGTCTTTTCTTCATATGCTTAACCCTATTTTCTAAAAAGTTTCAAAAGAAATAAAAATACTGATATGAGATAAGTGTTTTCTCTTTTTTTAAAAAAAAAAAAAATTAACTTGGCCTTTATCAAAACTAGCCACATATTTCTGTCTTAATTTGAGGACTTTCCTTAATGCGTGGTACACAATTATTTTTTCTTTTTTTCCTTCATTCCACTTACTTACACCGAGCCCATCAAAACATTTATTTTATTAGCAATTCTCAACCACAACAATACCATCCCAAGGGCCACTTAAAGAATCTCCAGATATTCTGGTTGATTGTGCGTCAAATACCTCCCCTCGTATCTACCCTTTACACAATTTCAACTACAAGTATAACCCCGTGTGCCAGGTAGAATCCTAAAATGTTCCTAAGATTTCTGATCATAATCCTGGAGACTGTGAATATGATGGTATCCTTCTTTGATTATGATTCTATAATCATAATCCATTCTGTAATCACTTCTATGATTATGCTGTATTGCACAGCTGACCGTAAAATTGGGAGAAAATCTGGGCGAGCCTAATTTAAGCCACAAGCCCTTTAAGAGCAGCATTTTCTCTGGCTGATAGGAGAAGGAGAAGTCAGAGATTCCAAGCATGGCTGGGATTTGACTCATCTTTGCTGGCTTTGAAAGGTGCCATGTGACCAGGAAGGGAACAGCCTGGAGTAGCTGATAGCAGCCCCTATTAGCTAAGAACCAGCAAATAAAAAGAAACTTAGTCCTTCTTCTCCCCCTCCAGACAGAAGGCTGCTGAATTTGACCAGCAACCTCAATGACCATGGGAGCAGATTCTTCCACAGTTTGTAGTTAAGAACCGAGCCTAGCTGACACCTTGCTTTCAACCTTGTGACACCCTAAGCAGAGAACCCAGTTGAACCCACCCAAATTTTTGACCTACACTACTGTGAGATAAAAACGGATGTTGGTTTAAATTGCTAGTTTCTGGTAAATTGTTGCCTAGCAATAGAAAACTAACACAGTCTAATTTGATTATTTTCAAAATTTTTAGAGCAAATCCTATTTCCAAATGGAGTCTTTGTAGAAAGCCAGTATACAAAACTCATATAAACAGAGTTTCTTGGATTAAAAAGGTGGTCAGTTCTATACACCAACACACAACCTCACTTTATCCCATGTGGCCCCGTCACTGAAGCCTAGGAACCTGCAGAAGCCAGCAGAATCCTTGAACACTACACTGCGTACTATTTGAGTCTTGAATACCACAGCTAAAGAGTAAGGAGTTTTAAATTAAAAGTTTATTCCATCTACTCCTAGTATAGGATACATGTAACTCTTAGTCATTTGGATTTATCAAGGGCTAGACTTAGTTTTTACCTATATCTTAACAAATAGTTCCTATATCCAAATTCTGGCAACAGCTCTTTGTACTTGTCAGTCTAAATAGAAAATAGCCTGCTGCTAGCTCTAAATTTCCTTTTGGCTCAAATTGAAGGAAAACATACAAGAAAGCATGTGATGGCATATATCCCACACTGTAATGATTTCTTGCCAAGCTGCAGAGCATGCAAAAATACAATCTTCCCACATACTTCCTGAAAGCCATAGACCTTTTCATGAGTAAATTTCATCATTAAAAAAAAAGACCCAGCTATGTTGTAGCAGATAAATCAAGTGTTAGAACAAAGGATCCTCAAGAAAACAAATAGATTTCCTGAGAAAGTAAGCAATTCTTAAAACTCCTTCAGTTTAAAGACTGGAATGTGCCATTAAATGATACTCAGAGAAATGTCTGAGTAGGATGATTTATTTTTACGATTATTGGGTCAGTTATTAGCATTTGTAATTTATTTGCAAATACTCTCCAAGCTGAATTTGTACATGTAGAATCTCTCTTTCTAGTCACAGCACACATTTCTCTGTTTTCTTTTCACTGCAAGGTGTTTGTTGAGCTTCTCAAACAGAAGTTCCAGGCAACAGCTAATTAACTGAATAAATTTGGGGAGATATTTTCCCTGTACAATGGAGCATTGCTGCATAGCAAAACAACACAGGGCTTGCTTTGGCAGAAGTATTCCTGGTACCTCTTTGTGAATGCTCTTGTTTGTAAGTATTCCTAGTAGAGCTTCAAGCAGCTATTATCCATTTGTTTTGGATGGTTTTAATAATAATCACACTTTCCATGTGAGTAACACTCCTAAATACATGATCTTTCTGTACCCTTTTATAATATTTGAAGTAAGTAGATCAATTACATCCCTATTTTGTTCGGTCAGGAAAAAATTATAAAACACCTTTTACACGAGCCCAAAAGACTAGTGAGTGTCCTGTCTATTGTCCCCTTCTGGGTTATCTGATTCTATGTATCTGTTATTGTTGTTGAACTCTACAACTCTGTAAGTTGTAGGAAAAAAACTGATAGCAGTGTTAATGATACATGTGTATAGAAATGCCAATGAGTTTTATCCAGTGACTGTAGTTGATCTTTGCTCTCTGGATATTGACCAGTTTTGCATCTATTTGCAAATTCATTTCAGAGTTTCTGATTGCCTATTATATACAATAGTGTTATTTGAATTCTGCTTTGAATCAATTATAGTATCTTATTGGTTTCTTCATTAATTAATGAGTATATTGGCTTTCTGTTACAGCATAACAATTACCACAAACATAATGAATTACCAAAAACTCAAATGAATTACTTCATAATTTCTGTGTGTTAACAGTCTGGGCAACCCTTAGCTGCATCCTCTGTTCAGGTATAGGCTCAGGCTGTGATCTCATCTGAGGCCCTATGTCTTTTTCCAAGCTCACTGAGTGCTAGCAGATTTCAGTTTCTTATGATTATAAGACTGAGATCCTCAGCTCCTATAGGCATCCTGCTGTTCCCTGTCTTATGGCCCTCTCCACAACGAGAGAGTTTGCCTTTTCAAGGCCAATAAGGAAAATATCTTTGCTGCTTCTAATCTGTCTGACTTCCTCCATCTCAGAACTTGACACACGCTTTAAAAGGGTTCATCTAATTAGGTCAGGCCTACCCAGGATGTGGAAGTTAGAGTGAGGAGTTATATCATATTCAGAGTTCCAGAAAGAGAAAATAGAGTTAATAGAAAAGACACTATATTAAGAGGTAATGGCTGAAAATTCTCCAGAACTGTTGAATGCACCAACGCTCAGATCTAGAAAATCCAATGAATATCAAGTGAGATAAAGGGAAAAAACACATTATTTCACATAATTTCCCATTATGATGAAACTGCAGAACACCAAAGAATACAAGATGATTTGAAATGCAGCCAATAAAAGATCAATTGACTACAAAGAAATGATAAATTTATTTAAAACTAACTTCTCTATATAAACAATGAAAGTCAGAAAACAATGGAATAATGTCTTTAATGTGTTAAAAGAAAATTTCTGGCAAACTCTTCACACCAAGTAAAATTATCCCTTAAAAATGAGAGTAAAATAAACAATTTTTCAGAGAAACATTAACAAAGAAAGCTTAACCTCAACAAATGGCCTCTAATAGAAATTCTAAAGGAGGTATTTCAAGGAGAAGGAAAATGATTCCCTGACGTGGAATGAATCACAAAAAGCAGGGATGGATAAAAGTAATGGTAAATAATTGAGCAAATCTAAACCAATTGGCAATATAAAATTTTAAAATGCCCAATTTGGGGCAACTGGGTAAAAGTAAGCTAGAATCAATATACTGAACAAAATATAAGCAGGGAAGGTCTTGATAGAATTTAAGCATTCTCAGATCCTTTTATTATTAGGAAGGGAGGTAGAGATACAAAGTATCTTTAGAATTTAAGTAGGCTTCTTAGAGTAGCAAGAGTAACAATGCCCAAGATACACATAGTGCATATAACTTCCAAAAATTATAGAGCAAAAAGAATGGAATGAGAAAGTTAAAAACGTCAAATCAGTCTAAAAAATGTTAAGGAAAGTGGACAAATAGAAAGCAGGTAATATGGTAGTAGAAATAAATGCAAACGGCATAAACTCTCTAGTTAAAAGAAAATGTTTACAACTCTGGTTTAAAACATACTACACGAGATACACCTGAAAAGAAAGTTGAAAGTCAAAGACCATTAAAAAAGATTTTCTGGAGGAATTATTTAGAATATAATAATGGTTTATCTCTATTAATATCTGGTGTCATAATGAAAAAGAAAAACATCCTTGGACATTAAAAGAATCACTACATAGTGATAAAGGGTTCAACCTACCAGGAAGGCGTAATTTTAAATATGTACACACCTAATAGCACAGCTTCAAAATACACAAAGAAAAAATTTTTTTAGAAAAATCTATAAGTAGAAATTGACAAATCTGTTACTAAAGTAAGAGATTTTATCACACCTCATATGGTAACTGGTAGATCACCACACAGATAATCAAAAAGCATTAGAGCATTTTAACAACTAACAGGTTTCATCTAATTGACATAAATAAAACATTGCACCCAAAATATGGAGAATACATTTTCTTCTTGTGCATAGATGAAATATTTTATGAAAATTAATCTCATCCTATGACATAAAGCACATCTCAATATATCTCAAAGAATAGGAATGAAAGCAATGTGAACCCTGTATACATCTTACCCCCATTCTCCAGGGTTTGGTGTGAAGCCAGACTCTTTCACTATTATTAATATATAAACTCAGGTAGATAGAGAAGAGACGGAAAGGAAATGGTGGGTGGGATATTTATTGCTTTGTAACACTCTGTAACTGAGTAGAATTGAAAATTTAAATAGTAAAATTATGCCCAACTTTCTTGGGTCTGATGGCCTGATATGAGGGCAAGTGTGGAGAGTAGAAAGTAGGGAAGTGTGAATGTGGATATCCACTTTAATAGGGATGGGAAAAACTAGTATCATTCCCACCTGGGCAAAGAAGATGACTATTCTTCATCTATCTTTCTCATACATTCTCCACAATTTAATCTAATAATGATGAAAAACTTCTCTGTGTATATTACTTTTAAAAATAACAATAGAACAATCTTTAATATACTAACTAAATAATGAGTGGACCTATCAACCCATGTTAACCTATGTCAATGTGAGCACAAAAACATATAAGTAATGCCACCACAGTCATGTCTATAAAGATGTCAATGTTATCATCTTCCTACCAATTTTCTTTGATACTTCATATATTGTACAGGGTAAATGTCCAAGAATCCTTTATATGGTGCCTAAGACACTTTATGATGTGAACGCAATGCATGTCTCTAATCTTAACTATTCCTGTCCATAATTTGTGCCCTAGTAACTGAATACAGTATTTTCTCTTATTATTCAGGATGTAGAACAACCGATTGCACATATCTATAACACATATCAAATATCCTGGATGTATATATGTTGTTATCTGCATAAATGTGTATATGTTTTTATAGACATTCACAGTAATCCACATTGGTGAACTGCTTCCGAGTCAAGGGAAACGTTACCTATTTTTCAAGTTGTGAAATGTGATCTGTAAAAACTTTCCCACATATTACTCATCTCTCATGACTGACTCCACTCCAGTTGCTCCTCAAGCCAGTCATGATTTTGCTACTGAGCTTGTGGTTTCCCCGTCTTAGTTTGTTCTTACCAAGACATATATATCACTTGCTTTACTGCTTCAGGTCTTTGTTCAAACGTCCATTTTTCAATGAAGACAGCAACTTCACTTAAAATCAGAACTCTTGCACCCAGTTATAACTAGTTCCATTTGCCTGCTTTTTAGTTTATTTCTCCATAGCACTTATCAACACCTAATATACCACATACTCTTCTAACTTATTTATTGAATGTGAAGTCCTCTGGTGGAGGGATTTTTGTCTGTTCTATTTACAACCATGTCTCCAACTGATAGAGTAGTACAGTAAATATTTGTTAAACAAATAAATGTCTCAAGGAAAAAAGTCTGTTTCTTCCTGCTAAGGCTCCTGCATTAGTTTTCTATTGCTGACATAAGCAATTACCACAAACTTGGTGGCTTAAAGCAAGACGAATTCATTATCTCATAGTTCTGTAGGCTAGAAGTCCAACACAGGTTCACTACTCTAGTAGTGATACAAGAAGATGGGGCAAATCCATCTCCTTGCTTTTTCCAGCTTCTAGAGGCCACCTGTGTTCCCTGGTTTGTGGCAAATTACCTCCATCTTCAAAGCTAACAATCTTGCCTCTCTCTGACCATTCTTCTGTGGTTCCCTTTCCCTCTGATTCTGACCCCTCTCACTTTTAAGGACTCTCATCAATAGATTGTGCACACCTGGATGTTCCAGGCTATTCACCCTATTTGAAGGTCAGCTGATTAGCTAACTTACTTCCATCTGAAACCTTGACGCTCCCTTGCCGTGCAACTTGAGGTGTTCACAGGTTCTGGGTATTACAATGCAGACATCTTTTGGTGGTTATTATTCTGTCTACAACAATTCCCTTCTATAAGTGTTCTCGCAACTTTATCCTCCTTCTATATCCTTAAGCATCTTGATTCAGCCCTCTCACTTTTCTACGATAACTGCTGCACTAACGTCACCAATGACCTCAACTAACACATCCAGAAGACATTCTTCTACCCTTGTATTGTTTCATGCATGTGAAGCATGGAGCTCAAACAATTTTACTTTTTAAATATCTTGTTGAAACCGTCTCCTACCTTGTTTTCTGTGGAAAGTCTTTCCTGGTTCTTTACCACTCTGAAATATTCTTCCCATTATTCATTTCAAATTCCTGTTGATACACTCTCCATTTAAATGTGGGCGCTTTTAAACTTGAACTTCCTTGTGATTCTACAATCACTGGAAACCTGTCTTCACAGTTGCAACTTCATATTTGAGCACCTCCAGTGAGTATTAGAATTGTTTTCCACAAAGTGAGCATTTCTGTACAGACATTCCAGAGGACATTTGATACACAAGTGTCAGAATTTGTTAATCACCTCCAAAATCTTTTTTCCCTCTTGTATGTGCCACCTTTGCTTAATAGCATCAAGATGCTCCAAATTGACCCATAGCTAAAACATGAAAGTCATTTTGTCTTGAACCCTCTACATCTGCCTCCTTCTTGGCTTATTTCTAAAAAAAGTCTCTTATAACACTTCAACGCAACTTGAATGTTTTACCCTTGTGTTCTTTGTCTCTACTGATTTATTTCGTGTCTTCACCATTTCTCTCATAACTTAGTAGTGGCTTTCCTTGCCTTCAGTCCTCCTTGCTTTATTTTAAATATTCATACATGACCATAATAGCATTTCTAAATTCAGTTCTAATTACATCTTGAGCTATTTAAAACCTACAGAGAAAGAGCCTAATTATTTTGGCATAGTATATGAACCTCTCATAGCCTAGCTTTGTTTTCCATTCTAGCCGCCACTTCAACCACCCTTTCTTGATATTTCCTTGCTCCAGTCTTGTGAACTATTTGGAGTACACAAGTATGCACCATATATTTTAGAGTTTGTTTCATCTTCTAGAATTTTGTTTTTAAAAATCCAGTTCAAATATCACATCCCATGCAAAACCTTCCTGAACTCTCTGTGAAACTTCACTTCACTTCTCCTGAGTTCCTCAACTGCTTTGTACATTAGTATATTTTAATAATATTTTTGGCTCAAAAATTTAGAGGTGATTAATGCAGAATATTTGTTTGCTGAATATTTGTTGGATTACTGATTTTTATTTCTTTCTCCTACTACAGTAGTGGGGGAAAATAGACCTGATAAAGGATCTTACAGAACAGAGAACAAGGATGATGATATCTTACAAACAAATCAGTTGTCTTTCTACAGCTCCTGTAACACGTGGCTCCAGTTGCCTAATTCAAAACCACGAGCCTTATATTTTTTTCTAACCTGTTATATTTTAACATATAAAGTTCTTTTTTTTGGGGGGGAAGATTAGCCCTGAGCTATCTGCTGCCAATCCTCCTCTTTGTGCTGAGGAAGACTGGCCCTGAGCTATCATCCATGCCCATCTTCCTCTACTTTATATGTGGGACACCTGCCACAGCATGATTTGCCAAGCAGTGCCAAGTCTGCTCCCTGGATCCAAACTGGAGAACCCTAGGCCGCCAAAGAGGAACATGCATGCTTAACCTCTGCTCCACCGGGCCGGCCCCTAAGATGTAAAGTTCTATACTTATGATAATCTACAGTAGTGGTTCTCAACTGGGGATGAATTTTCTCTCCTTGGGATATTTGGCAACGTTTGGAGACATTTTTGATTGCAGCAACTGGGAGGATGCTACCAGCATCTGGTGGGTTGAGGCCAAAGATGTTATTAAACATTTAACAATGAATAGGAAAACTCTCCACAACAAAGGCTTTTCAGTCCAAAATGTCAACAGCACCACTGTTGATAAACCCTGCTCTAGAGTGAAGGATATATCTCCCTAAAGGCAATATCCATCTACATTTATATATCCAAATAGAATATTTTAATCAACTTCTTTGGGCACTTAAACACATTTTATTCTTTAATTCTGTGCTATTTTTGTATAGTTGTTAGGATAAGAGTTCTATTTTCTTTCTCAAAGGAAACTAAAACGTAATTTTCTCTAGAATTCTACATCTTTCATTTTCTAGATATATATGACCTATATAAATTCTACTGCTTTTCCCCCAATTTTAGTGCATTCCAAGATGAGTTCATTTTTGTTTTAAAATAGAAAAAAAAATTCCTTAGGCTGTCTTTCAGAGATGTTATTATAACATCACATGAATGAAAATTAATTAGTACTTTGTTCTTACCTAGACTTTCTTTTGTAAGCTTCAAGTAGATATCATTTCTTCTCCTAAACATATGATAAGAAAAATGAAACATATATTCCCAGTTTAGGAACAAGAAATTACAAAACAGGACATTCTTGTTCAGTATCTATACCTGCACATATTTCTCTTTCTTGTTAAGTTTCCTACATATATTACTGCACATGTAATGCAGAAATGCTACAGAGAAATTTAATAAAAAATTAAGAAAAGTAAAAGAAAGAGAAAGATTAAATTTTACTTTATCCTTCTGTGATTTATGATTTGTGATTTTCTACTGATAAAAGAACTTGCAGTTTTCCTGTAGCCTACAGAACAGCACAGACACTAGCTTGATGCATCCTTAAGACATATTGACAATTTATACTACGGGTAGTATCCAGTATTAATTTGCTCATTTAACAAGATCACTTACTGTGTGTGACACTCAGCAGATAGATAAGCCTATCCCTACTCTTGTGGAATGTACAGTCACATGTGAGAAACAGACAGGTAAGCAGGCAATAACTATATACTATGGTAAATGCAACAGAAGCACAGTAGAAGATGTGGCAGATGCTGTAGATCTACTACACAATAGCCATTAACTCTTTATTCCTTGTTATTAGAAGCTGGCTTCTGTTCAGGAATTGATGGTCTATGTGCTGGGAAAGCGGTCCACTCCCCAGCTCCTAGAAGAAATGTTGATTAGGCAAAACGCATAATAGCCATCCTTTTCCTCTTGCAAGTGACTGGCTCAGGCATGGTCATGTGACATAACTGTGACTAATGAGACAAGTATGAAGTTTGCTTTTCTACTTGGGAACTGGGGAGGGTTTTTTTTTTCCTGATAAAAAGATATGTGTGTGGGGTGGGGAGGGCTGTCGCTTTCCCCTCTTCCAAGTGGGTTATGTGAGGGCGTGACTAGAACTGCAGCAACATTTGGGGTCATTAGGGCATCAGTCTCAGTTGGAAAGTCAAAATGCTGAAGACGGCGGAGTAGAAAGATGAAAGATCCTGGCTCTTGATGAGCTGGTTCTGCCTTATGCAAGATAGCTTTTATCAACTTTTCTTTTAAAGCTAATTATAATTGTATTTTCTCTTTCTTACAACTGAAAACAACTGATAGAGAAAGATAGAGAAGCAAAGCCCAGAGAGAGCAGGTAAGACTTCCCAGAGAAGACACAATCTCCCTGCACCATCAAACCACTTGCTGGTACCTTTGAAGCTTCTTGTTCTCCATGACCGCTGTGTATGGCAGAAACTCAGTAATTGGAACTGAATAAGGGACACAAATTGAGGGCAGAGTCCAGTGTCATAGTTCAGAAATACTTTCAAAATCAGAGACCCTACGATATTGAGATTCTTGATACCCAAAAGAAGAAAGAGAAATATTAAATAACCACTCCGTATATGTACTCACTCACTTAAAAGTTATTTTAAATAAAAATAAACATCCAAGGACGTTGAATTTCTCAACAGATAACAAAAAGTTCTGCCTCACAAAAATTGTAAGCAGAATTACCAGCAGACCTTGTAGCTACTGCCTAAAATGCACCTGAAATGGCTTATATAGCTTTGTTTCCTGAAACTGTCCTAGCCATGAGGCGAGAAGTACAGGAGGATGCAAGAGATTGCATGCAATGTAGGAGAGATTTAAATCTAGTCCCGCTGAGTATGCTTACAAAAATCATGCCAACTATTCAGCCATTCCTTCTCTTATTCTAAGATGGACTGTTTCTTATTCCTTTTATATAGAAATATTTGAAGGCAGAAGGCAAATACCTCCTTCCCCTTCCTTGTGCATGCTCTTAGACCCTGATGGTATGCATTGAGTTGCTTTTACCAACCCAAATGCCCCTGCTCCTTGAGCAACTGGACCTTGTACCACCACTACAGCTTCAGTTCCCAGCAAACCTGCAGTGACTAATGGCAGATGTTACCCACTGATGATGTAACCACTATGTGAAATTGACCCACTGATAGGATGAATATATATTTTGCCGTCCAATCAGGACCCTTCTGTAAGTGAAAAAAGAGCTGTTAATAATTTAACTGGAATGGCTGGCATTGCCCAAGACTTTCCAAGGTTCTTCTAACCTATCTGGGAAGAAGCTTTTGTCTCAAGACCTTAGATAGTGCTGCTCTTTCAACTTCACATTTTTGCCATAGAAAAACTATATTCTCAAAACTGTATTCTGAAGTATTCAATAAAATATATTTTAAGTGATCATTGTTTTAGAAAATTAACCGATATGTATGCAATAAGTTTTATTGGTAGTCAGCTTTTGAAAAAGTCAAGGTTGATTGGAATTTTTGGGAAAGCTTTATGGAAGAGGAGGAATTTGAAGTAGACCTCACAGGATTTGTTGGGTTCCACGGGTAGAGGAAGGATCAATGATATCCATATAGAACAATGCAAACAAAGGGAGGGAAAAGGAATATTATCACCATTATACCGATCAATTCAAACTGACTAATAATATGCATAACCTTCATAAAAACAGATAAACTTTCATTGATTTACAATGTGCACAAGACTTTATATGCTGGCCATTTGATATTGAATCAAATTATTTTAATTCTTTTTGATAAGTGGTAGAGTTATGATTATTCTCTTAATCATATTTAAAGAAATGGGAAGAAGGATAAGTATTCATCTAAAGTGACAGAAATTTAGTAATATGGACCCCCAAAAAAGTTTTGTGACTAAATCCAGGGTTCCTTCTACTCTATAGCATCTCTTCTCTAATAATCAGAATATAATACAATAATTATCTCCTTGTGGCTGAGAAAAAATGGTGACAATAATTTCATGGTTTTTATAAGACTGGAAAAGAAAATTGTAGAATCCATGAAAAGAAACAATGGAGGAGTCAGGAGGGGAGCTGGATATGATCTGGAGTGAAGTTTTTGAAAGCAGAGAGGCCAAAAGTAGCCACTGATATTCCATGATTGTGGCATTAAGCTTCTAATAACAAAAAAATAGAGAAAATTTTGGATACAGAGGATGAGAATACATTCAATTGGCTATTTAAAAGTAGATCAATTGAGGATGCAGCTGTTTAATGTGAAAAATATCGTAGTCTGGTGGACCAGAGTCTAGACTGGGCTCTACTCTCAGTTCAGCTATTGAATCTGGCAGACCTTAAGCAGATTGCAGGAGACTAGGAATTGAAAAGGATTTAGTGGCTCCTTGCCCACTTTCCCCCATAGCCCTTGGTCTTTAACTGGATCTTGGAATAACTGAAAGTTATTTGTCTTCCTTGAAAAAGTTTTGTGACACAGAGTATGGATGGACAAATGGTCAAAATCATATCGTATAGAAGAAATAAGAGCATATGCAATAAGGAGAGAGGCATATTGGCAAGTGGGTGTTTATCAGTTAGTAATTGTGAGTACCAAACCCTCTGCTGAATTTGTTAAAATGTAATGATAGGTTGTGCATGATTGTGTGCCCTCATCCTACTGCTTAGCTCACAATTGGACAGCATAAATCCCTTATTTTCAGATGCACAAGGAAAATTATGATATTTCTTGCTTGAGCAATTTTGTGCTTCATTGCTCTTAATTGCGTGCTTAAGCTTCACTCTTTGAAAGTCTACAACATCTTAGAAAAAAGGAGGTCAATATGTGAGATCTTGCAGAAATACAAAAATATCTGGAGAAAAAAGATCTGCTGCTTGAAGGAGAAACTCATTGAAAAACACAAGTTCATGCATTGAAATTAAGTATAAGCCTGGCCCATAGGCAATTCACAAGAATTTCATCACACAAAAGAGTAGTCGAAATAAGTAGCAAACTGTCAAAGTTAATAATAAAAGCAAAGTGGTATAAATCAGCTCAATAGGGAACTGAATCAATTTTTAGAAAAGAAAGACACCAAGGCCACTGCCTTGATTCTTAAGGAAGGAAAAATATCTAAATCAACTTCCTCAGGGTATCACTGAACTTGAACGATTCCTCATTGTAGCTAATATAATTTATAATCATTTGGGAATTAATTTTAATTTACTATGCTTGCTAAATAAAACTTTATTCTTCCTTTTACTTAACCTCACTTCTCTGAGGGCAGAGACTTTGGTTAATTTTTCATTGTTTTATTCCTAAACCTAGCATAATGCTTAGCAAGGTGCAGACCCTTGGTCATTAGTTGTTAAATGAATTAATGAAGAAATGAAGAAAAATATTCACCCATAACTTTGAGATACTTGACCAAAATATTAACTAATTAAGGCTTCATGGACAAACTGTAGCTCACAACAGCAAGGACCCTATATTACTGGTCCAACAATATCAAATCCAGAGCAATGTGACATAAAATAAATCTCATCCTTGGAACCATGATCTCTTTTGTTTCTGGTGTGTCAGTTCTTGTTTGCCTCTGCCCTCTGTGCTTCTATAGTAGTCACTCATTTATAACTTTCTCTTCCTTTCTAAAAGAATTGAGGGTAGAAAGAAATTCTTCCTTTCTAAAAGAATTTCTGGCTGTCATCAACACTTGCAGCCGTACTTCTCTCGTGAGTGTTCGGAGCAGACAGGTAGGCACTAGGTACCACGCTTTTATTGAAAGCATTTCTTATGCTTTGTGATGCTCTCATTGCCTGACAGAATTAATGATCTTTCATAAGCTCCTCATTTGCTGCTTACTTGAGCACTATGGAGAAAAGAAAGTCTAGAGGGCCTTTTTAAAAATCAGGCCATAATGAAAACCTATAAATGTGCATGTTCCCTGGCTTCCTCCTATATAATTCATTTTTAAAGTAATTTCAAAATGAGGTTGGTTTTATTTCACACTAATTAATTTCCAATTCCTTTTTTCTTCTATTTTTTATGCTTTCAGTTTTAATGAATCTAAATAGTAGGGAAGTACCTATATTTATTTGTAATATTTTCTGGTATAAATTTTATTACTCAATTTATTAACAATAATGGCCACTGTACTTTATAGAGAATTGCAGCGGGTGTTGGAGGCATTTTGGTCTAGGTTATTTTGTGAACACATAAACTTTAGCAGTATTATGAGTTTAGTTAGCTAATGTTCAACTCTTTAGAAAACTGGACACTTTGTTCTGTTCTCCCCTCTGTCTGCCTAAGACTTGAACAGTGGTTTTCTTTAGATTATCCACATTTGATTAAACCACTGACAAACCAATTCTATGAATATAATCCATTAGTGGTACTAACCACATTGAAAAGAAACAACAAAAATAAACAAAATCCTAGTCACCTTTCTTTTTAGCTTTTTTAATGAGCACATTTCCAAGAAATAGCAACAGATTAATGCCAGAAGCCCAAAGAGAAAGAGGGTATCTCAATCATTTGCTTCTATAAAGTTTACGTCAAGGTTTGAATTAACATTTCCAGTTCCTTTTCATTAAAAAATAATTATTATACTACTTTTTTTTTTTTTTAAGATTTTATTTTTCTCCTTTTTCTCCCCAAAGCCCCCTGGTACATAGTTGTATATTTCGTTGTGGGTCCTTCTAGTTGTGGCATGTGGGACGCTGCCTCAGCGTGGTCTGATGAGCAGTGCCACATCCGCGCCCAGGATTCGAACCAACGAAACACTGGGCCGCCTGCAGCGGAGTGCGTGAACTTAACCACTCGGCCACGGGGCCAACCCCAATATACTACTTTTTTTTTAGTGCTAGAAGTTTAGCAGAAAATTTACAATGAAGGTCTTCAGGGAACCTAAGTTCTAAGATTCTTCAACAACCATGTTATTCTATGTTTGTAAAGAATATAGAGATACTAAAATAAAAACACATAGACAGAATTAAACCAATAGTTTAATGACTAGAATACAAAAAAAAGGATAAACACATTTTTGAAATGAGGTAAAAAGTATATATAAGCAAATAATCCTTTGACACCTACCAAAAGTACACAACAGTCCAATAAATCTAAAGGCTGTCATACATAGATTTTATGCAGTACCTTTTACTCAAAGAATCTTATTTTCATTCATTGCAGGTCAATTGTTTATTCCAGGCTTCAATACGTTAAAGAATAAAACTCTTGAAAAAGCCCCCAGCGCTTGGGCCATCATATAAAATGCCAAATCCTGGTGTTAAAGCACTGTTTTGAGAGTAATTACTTCTTGTAACTCTTCCATGCTATGTAGTCCTTCTATGCTACAAAGTTCCAAAGTTTTAGAGCAGACGAGGATTTCAGACAGCACTAATGTTCTCAAATGCTCTCAAAATGTCTTATTTTGTGTGGTTTTTCTGTTACCCTTTCCCCCTGGATCCATTCTCAATCCTCTGCCCCAGTTGTCTGACTACCATGTCTGGCATCACCTGGATTGCCTTTGCAGACAGGCTCCTAGTTTGGGTTTCTTTATCGAGAGAGAGATCAGGTTATTTCTTCTCCAGTCCAGGCTTGTTTCAACTGTGGTTCTGTTAGTGACGGCGTCCATCCATGACTATAATTCATTGATGGAAGACCCCTCTCACTGTTACCAGGCTCAAGAAAACTCAATCCCCTTTGTTGCTTCCCTAATGTCTGCTCACACATCTATAAATAATCTCTTCATTGAAATCCCCTTTGAACTGAATTATCTGAGTGGATAAGATCTGAGAGATAGAGTAGTTGATTGCAAATGTATCACCAGGAAGTTCAGATGGAATTCTGGAAACAGATTGATCATATATTAGTTGAACACATGGATGATATGCTTGCTGAGAAAATGGAACAATGATAATCTGTTATTCACTGACATCAAATTTACCCAAATTATCACTGCTGGTGGCTGACTGGCTACATAATTTTCGGCCCTCAATGCAAAATGAAAATGCCAGCCCCCTTGTTTAAAATTCGTTAAGAATTTCAAGACAATAACAACAGAGCCTTAAAACAACTGTTGGGTCCTAGTAAGTGCAGGGCCCTGTGGAACTGTATGGGCTGCGAACTTTGAAACTGACTCCGGTGAGTACATTGAGTTGGAGTACCAATGGAAGGAAAAGTTTCGCTTGATCAAGTATTGATTTAATCATGTGTGATTAATATGAAAATCATATTGATTACAAAGACTCTGGGGTAGAATGTCTGTCTTTGTGCTGGAGAACTTGTGAAAAAAAATCATTTAAGGGCTTTTTAATTCCCAATTGCAGATATGGGTGGAAAAGCAGAAAGCTTCCATGTTAGTCTTAAAACAATCTCATATCTCACAGCTTCAAGAAAGGCATGCCGAGGACTTGGCTCTAAATCAAAATATGCAGGCTAAGAGTTGCAAAGCCATAGAATTTGTGTAATATCCAAGTCTCTTAGGCTTGGAATAGCGTGCTGTTTGGGAATAAGTGGGATTTAAAGACTTGGTTTGGGGACATTTTGGCATCTACAGACAAAATTGGGAATCTCTCTCTAAAATATTTTGAAATCTACTTCCAGCAGAAGTTTTTCTTCCACTGTCTGAAGAAATTAGCATTACCATTTATAAAAATCCATTAAGAACTTGACCTTGGGCAGTTGCTTGCAAAGGGATGCTTATTTTCCTAAAGATACAACTGTGCTATCTCTCAGTGCCTCTGGTCTCAAGTCCAGACTGAGAAATGCAAAGTCTACAGGAGAAGATGAGCTATACACCAAAGGAAATTGCAAGATCTTACTAACTCTAAGAGTGTTAAATCAAATAGGACCTAATTTATCAAAACAGTGGTTTTAATACAGGATTTGGGATTTAATATGTTGGCTTAAGCACTTGAGAGTGCACTCAAGAACATGGTTCTTTGGCATACTGAAGTCTAGAGTAAACACTGACCTATAGTCGATGAAGTTAAGATGCTGGACTTCTTGGCATGCTATACAGGAAGAATTCTGATGACTTAGTGAATGGGTATGTTGGAACTGATCTGAGTGTCTCAAAATGCTAAGAAATACATTTTTGTGGAGAGTACCAGCATCCATGAAAGGATCTGTCTATAGTGGATGTCCTCTATGTTGGAGATGACAGCGGGCAATGATATCATGGACTTGGGCTCCCTGATTTCAATGGGAATAATTACATCTTGCAAAGGTGGAGGCCTTTTGTCAGTGCTTAATGGACAGAAGTCAGGTGGGAGTAATTACCCTACTAAGCCTCACGGACATAGTTTTAACCAGGTTATTTGAACCAACTGAGCTCTACAAAGGGGCCTAATTGACCACAAAGTCCCTAGAAATGAAATAGACGGGCAACATACTAATGTGCTTTTTTATATTTGTAAGTAGGAAACTTATGTCTGGTGGGAGAAAACATGACTTTAGGCTCCACAGGCAGGGTTCAAAGCTTTTCACACAATATTAAGACCTAAGTCAGTTCACAGACATGGAACACATTGAGGAAGGGGGAAGGGTCCCTTTCAGGAAAGACCAGAACCCTTAGCCATGGATATATTGACATTTTCTCCAAACCTTCTCCAAAAGTACTTGTGTCCATTTATAGTGTGACAAGGCACTGGGAAACTCATGAGACAAACATTTTCTAAGATTACTAGATACTGGATATGAATAGATGCTGTGACCCACCATTCAGAGTGTACAGCTGACAGAGGTCATAGGGTAGACGGGCCAGTGGCCCATTCTGTGGTTAGAGCCCGAGTTCATAAATGTGTAGTTAAAAGAGACATCCTAAACAACTAGCAAGGTCCCTACAATTGTTCCCTGACCCTTGTTAAGACAGGAGAGACCAAATGGAAGCCATCAGAGACTCCCCATTTTATACACTATCTCCACCAAAATAGTAAGTCAAATAAAATCAATACCACATTCAATAGGAAAATGCAAATTTTACTATTTTCAAAAGCGTGAAATAATCACGGTTGTTGATTGTCTTATCACTTTGGCTGGTAAAAAATGTGTGATTGATCTCAGAGAGTAACTGTGTATTATCATAAACTTGGTAAGATGGTACTACTCACCACTGAAGGTCAAGATGGTATACCTTTACTGAGAAAATTAGCACATTCCCTGGTAGCTGGCATAAAGCTTCTTCTCTGGGACGTGTGTTTTACTTGTTTGCTTTGTTTTCCAATCCATTTAGTAAGAACCATTGAAAACAGTTCTCCTTCATTTGGCATAGATGGTTTTATACCTTCAGTCAAAGCTGTATCAAGTCTGCCACTCCTTGTCATAATGTAATCTGCAGAGACTTCAGTTACCGTGATACTCCTGTAGGCAGGAGAAGCAAGAACCCTAAATATCTTAATAAGACACACAAAATTCTGAAGAATGAGAAATTAATCTGCAAAATTTTAGATTAAAACATTATTGTTAAATTTTCTAAGAGTTCAGTGGTCTCAGAAAATCACCTATAAAGTAAAAGACAGATTCCTCCACCTTGCTCAACCCATCACAAATAAAGAGGCTTGGTGAGCACCTATGGATTTTGTGTATAACATATAAAACCGTTGGATGAGGTTTTCCAACTTAACCTACCAGGTAAACCACAAGGATGCCAGTTTTGACTAAGGATGGGTGAAGAAAAAGCTCTGCAGCGGGTCCAGTCTGTGATGCAAACTGTACTGCCCTTGCACTTATAGCAGACAAATTGGTAATTGAAGAATCTATAGCAGATAAGAATGCTATATGGAGCCTCTTTGAAACGCCACTGGGAAAATCACAGTACATATTTGTAGAGCGTTAGAGCAAAGCCATGTCCTTTTCTGCCAATAACTGTCTTTATCTAGAAGGCGCTTAGGATTTACAACTATGCTGTGGTAGAAATTCAATGCTTAATCTGGGACACCAAGTACGTTGATCCTTGCACTGCCCATCACAAACTGGGTGGTACGTGAGGCATCAAATCATTAAATTGGGCTTATGCTACAATAATCTATTAATAAACAAAGAGTTTATATGACACCAGGCTCAAGCAGGTCAAAAAGGTACAATGAAGAATCATAAGTAGACATCTCAGACAATTATAGTAATTAGTCCTCATATTTTGCCTTCCAAAGCAACACTTAGAGCTTCTTTCTTTTAGCAGAAAAAGAAAAAAGCATGGAGTTACAGATGCTTCTGCCTGGTGTACTGAAAGACAGTAATAGAGAGAAATTTTACGAGAAGGCAAAAACATACAGGACATCTTGTTTTTCACTTTGATTGGAAGAAAATGTGGCCTGAGGAATGGATTTATGCTATCTCAATGGGAACGGTTAATAGATTGTGTAGCCACTCCACGACTTACTTAAAATAAATTTAAAAGATTGGTGACAATGAGGTCTGAAAAAGAGATCTGTACATGGACTGTTTGGAATGAGCAACAATTGAGATCTTCCACTCTTAATAATTGGTTAGATAAGATAAACTATCCTCTGTATACCAGTCTTCTTTGTCCATCTTGCCTGGTGCTTTCTCAATGGACCCATGTACAAAGTGCCCACAGCATAGGGGGAGAGAGTAAGCACGATTTCAGCAAGATGTATTTCACTGAACCAAGACTGATCTGCCTGCCACCCTTGCTGAATGCCAAACTTGCAATAGCAGAGAGCAATACTGAGTTCCTAATTTAGGATCACTACCAAGGTACACCTGTTAACCACTTGGCAAAGGATTGTACATTGTACCCCTTTATTCACTGAAGAGGCAGCCATTCATTCTGTGGAGAATAATTAAATAATATGACTATGTTTTTTCTTTCCATGTCTTAAATTATTCTGCCAGTATTATCATTTGTAGGCTTGCAGGTTGTTTCGTTTATTACCATATTAACACTATATGATATTGCCTCTGAAAAAGGAATTCATTTTACCATATTATTGAGCAAATGGGCACAAACCCAGGCAATTGCTCTTACTGTGTACCTCACACGCAGAAGCAGCCAATCTGATAGAAGAGCAGAATGGCCTACTAAAAGCTCAGTTGTGACACTAGGGGATAAGGAAACTAGAGCCCTCTCTCTGCCATGTGAGGGTACAGCAAGAAGGTGGCTGTCTGTAAATAGGAAGAGCCCTCACCAAGAACCCAGCCATGCAGGCAACCTCATCTCAGAATTCCCAGCCTCCAGAAATGTGAGAACTAAATGTTTGTTATTTAAGGCACCACATCTCTGCTATTCTGTTACAGCAGCCCAAGCTAAGACAAAAATCAACCACCCTGGTCATAAAAGTAACTCCCTGATTTGCATGTTTGGTCCATGAGAAGTCCATGGTACCCAGAGGGCAGTTTCAGCAACCAGATTAATGAAATTACGGCTGCACTCCCTAGTGGAAGCTTTCTTCCCTTGAGAAGTAGAATTTTCAAAATCACCAAGTTATGGGGAAGGCAGACAAAATAAATAACCAACCACCAAAAAACAAGAAGAGACAAAAGCACAACATAAACAGGTTATTATATATAATTAGGGCTACTCCTACATTCACTTCTTGGTACCCATTCCCCTCAATTCCCTCCAAGGAAAAAGTGTCATGTATTAGTTGCTGCATTAAGATATATACCATATCCTGTTGGCTAGCACCTCAACATCTCAAAATGATGTCTCCCAGCTGGTGTCATAACTGAGCTTTCATCAGGCCATTCTTCTATCAGATTCTGATCAAGCCAAATGCTGGCAGAGGAGTACTAAATGATGGATATGACGTTTTTATGCAAGGCTGGATTTTTTTAAAATAATTTAAATGAAAACAAAATATTGCAACAGATTGAATGTAGAAGCACATATAAGAATTCAGTTGTCTTCAATTAGTACGACTCTAATGTGTTTTGCAAAAACATAAAATAATACAATTCTTTTCAATTCATATTTTATTTTTGAGAATATGATTATTTTTCACAAAAATGTGTAACATATAACAGGCTTATCATTATTTGTTTCAAATTAATCAATAAATGTTTTAATAATTAATCAATTTTAATTTTAATACAGTAAATAGTGACAGATTTAACCGACATAAACAAAAACTTTTCATAGTCCTCAAATTTTTAAAGTGTGAAGTATGAGTGTGTTTTTTTAAGTGTATGAACTATTTATTTTTTAAATATATGAAGGAGATACTAGGAAGCAAAACTTAACAACTGCTGAATTAAAAAAATCTGAATGGAAATTTTTTCCTCACAGAATCCTTATTATATAAGTACCTCTTAGCTCAGGGATTTTTCAAAAATGAAAAGAAAATTCTTTAAATTTTATAGATGTTGATGCAAATAATCCATAACCAATCTATAAATCAAAATTGGGGTGAGTTTATCATAAGCCAGATCTGAGGACTAGCCCAGGGCCTTCCTTCCCCAAGGAAGGAAGGGTACCAAAGAAATGGGGTGTACAGAGTGGTTATATACAATCGGAACAAAGAGCATACATCACATATGACAAGAATGTCCCTTTTACAATAGTCATGAGATTGCCTTGCTGGCACAGCAGATCCATGAACACAGCAGGTCGGTGGTCACAAGGTGAGAGTGGTCACAAGGTGAGCACAGCAGATCAGTAATTTATCCTTAATTTAGGGAGAGATGCTTATCCTAAAAGAAATGCCAATATGGAGGAAGTTACATGCCTACTTTAAGGGCACCATTGTCATCTTTGGGACATAGTATATATTCAAAGTAGATGTACAATGCATGCTCAACAGGTCATGTCAGGCCCTTTTGAAAAAAGGTTAGGCCGAATTACTTTTAAACCAAATGGCTTCCTCATATACTCCAATATATACTATTGCTTTTAATTTATTTATCATAGGGGAATCACATATACACAAAACTAAAATGTGACCCAAGAAGTACTATAATAGATATGAGAGTGAAGACTGACCCAGTCTAGAAAAACTCCTCAAAGGTAAGAGTTGAGAATCAAATTGGAAAGTAAATGATAGTGTCTTTGTCCTCACAGGCTAGGGTCATAAATATAATGTGAATACCAGTAATTATTACCTTTATTTCCATTTTAAGATAAGAAAGGCAATAGAAGAAGCAGCGTATCACAGCCACCAAGAGATCAGCAGTAAATATGGCAGAATTATTTTGGAGGACAAAAAAGGCAAAAGACATGAAAAAAAATTTGTTGTAACAGTAAATCTTTTTTTTCAGGTGATTAAAATAATTTATACTCATCACCATTAATACAAGATATTATATGTATTATACAGAAAAGAAGATTGTAGTTAAAAGAAGTTAAGTAACAAGCTCAAGGTCCTGCAGAGAGTAAATAGCTGAGCCAGTATTGAAAAACTATTGGATCCATGTCCAAGGTCTTTCCCTTTATCCTTACATTACATAATAATTTTGTCATAACACAGTAGAATTGCTCTATACTTCTCTGGCATATATAACGAATATTCTGAATATTAAAATTTTAATCTCTTTATTAAAATTCTATACTACATGTATTGCAAAGAATGTGGATTATGCATTAGTGTTAAATTTGTATTAATATGCATTATGCGCCTAAGCAAATGGAAAAATCAATAAAGGCCAGTGACATACTGTGCACTCTATAAGGCATGATTAGGCAATATTTACACCATACCAACAACACTGTCTGGGGGAAATCTAAGCAAATATATGACCGAATGCTTAGGGAACATAAAATGGATTATAAATATTTTAAAAGGGTTTTGAATTCTAAAAATATTCAGTGGGAAATCATGAGGCCTATGGCTAATAATAAAAGGTAAATTCTTGCATTGGTATTTATAGGATTGGACTGGATAGAGATAAGAACCATAGCCGGAATATAGGCCCCCAGCATTCCCGAAGGTCCTATAAAGTGTTTTCAAATTCTTTATTTCAGGAATCCCTTCCCAAAATAGCCTTCCTCCATCTGCCCTCTGTCACTAATGCTTGGCATTCTTGAATAAAGGAACAGGATTTCATACCATCAAGAGTATGAGAGAATACAGGGTATGAACAGAATCTCTGGGCTTAGGTTTTCTGGATGAAACAAAGCTTCACTGCATACTAACTGTGAGACTCTGAGCAACTTTCCTCAACCCTATGTACCTCAGTGTTCTTGTGGGTTAAAACCAGGGTGGTAATAGTATCCGTCTCATAGCTATGATCTTATTAATGACAAATTAAATAACCCTGAGACAAGTTTAAGTGACTTAAATTTTTCTTTGAGTATGAATTAATTGTGGCAGATGCATTTTCTCTGAGCAAAACTTGCTCTCAGAAAAGTAAGAGTCAGAAGTGAAAACTTTTATTCCTGAAGTTAGAAGAGATTAGAGAAACACATAGCACAGAATGGGTCCTGAAGATGCTAAAAGAGATGAAAAACACATACATACATACGTACATGCATGGATGCATACACAGATACAGTCATGGTTAGTTGCTGCCTGACAAGCAACTACAGAACTGCAGTGGCATAAAATAGTAAATATTTATTTCTCGCATATTTATGGGATGTAGATGACCCTGGCCGAGCCTGGTTGAGTGTTTCTACTGAGCTTAGCTGGACTCTATCTTGCACCTACAAATACTCGGGGGGGTTCAGTTCTAGTCTGAGTTTGGCTGGGGTACCACATCTGGAGCATCAATGTGTTTGCCTCCTCCTGTGACCAGGGCACTTTAGCTCAAGTACCTACTTTTCATGGAGACGGGAGCAGTGCAAGAGAGGAAGCCCAATCTCACAGTGTTGTGTCACATCACATCTGCTCAGCCTCTCGTTGTTCAAAGCCAATGTAGCAGGTTGAATAGTGGTCCCTAAAAAGATACGTCCACATCCCAGTACCTGTGAGTATCAGCTTATTTGGAAAAAATGTCTTGCCGATGTAATTGTTAAGGAAAGTAAGATGAGATCATCCTGGATTATCGTGATAGGCCCTAAATCCAGGGACAAGGGTACTTATAACAGAGAGAACAGCAGCAGACACAGAAACAAAGCAGAAGACCATGTGAAGGTAGAGGCAGAGATCGGAGTTGTGCAGCAAAGACTGCCTGCAGCTACTACAAACTGGAAGACGCATGGAAGACGCAAGGAGGCAGTCTTCCTTAGAGCTTCTGCAGGCAATGTGATCCTGCAGACACTTTGGCTTTGGATTTCTGCCATCCAGAACTCGAGAGAATAAATTTCTGTCATTTTAGGCCACCGTGTTTGAGGTCATTTGTTATGGCCGTCCATAAAATTAGTACCGCTGGTAACACTTTTGAACTTAGATTCAAGTAGTTAAGAAAGCAAGTGAACCGACACTGCAAATCTGCATGGAAAAGGGCTGGATACAGAGAGGTTTGAAGAACGGAGGTGATTAGTTCAATCTACCACATCTACCAGGCTCAGCTCCCACTGCCAAGGAAATAGAAAAGCATCATGGCCCTTTTGTTTTCTAACAAGTTCTATGGAATATTCAAAATAAACCACTACCATATACTCAGATGCTGTATCACTTGACACTGTTTTGATTCATTACATATTTGGTGAAAGATTCGAAGGGAGCCCCTACAATCCCTGCCTCCTTGTGATCATATGGTTATTTTATCTTCTTTCTTTGAATTTGGGTGGGATCTGTGACTTGTTTCCAACCAATATCATATGGCACAGGTGATGGGCTGTTACTTCCATGATTATATTACCATATATAAGACTCCCTCCTGCTAACAGATTTGCTCTAGGTTTCTCCTTTGCTGCCTTTGAAGAAGTAAGCATCAGTATTGGAAGCCCAAAAAGCAAGAGGCTGAGGGAGCCTTTAGGACCTGAGGGAGCCTCCGGCCACCAGCCAGCAAGAGACCAGAGCAATTCTACAGTCACATGCGAATGAATTCTGCCAATAAACTGAGCGAGCTTGGAAGGGGGGGTCTTCCCAGTTCAGCCTACACATAAGAATACAGTTCAGATAATACTTGATTGTAACCTTGTGATATCCTAAGCAGAGGACCCCGCTAAGCTGCGCTTAGATTCCTGACTCATAGAAACTGTGAGATAATAAATGTGTGCTGTTTTAAGATGCTAAAATTGTGGTAATTTATTAAGCAGCAATAAACAAATAACATAACATGAAAACGGGCATTTTCAAGTGTGTTGACTGGGAACAATATATTGGTCTCAATATTTAGGGATTGAGTCCAACATAAACCACAGTTCTAAAATCTCTTTGTTTCTAAATATGGCACAGTAATTTAAATAAAAGAGACAGTGATAAACTTGGCGGGTGTGCAGAAAAGGATTATTGTGGTGCAGAATTAGAATACTGCATCCTGTGAATAGGAGCTTTACTTAGGCTCATGAACAAAAGGGTTGAAGAAAAAAGATTAGCTCACTTCAAACGTCCAGAGATTTTTTCAAGTGGAACAGGTAGTAGACCCATTTTGTGCTGCTCTGGACAGCAAAGCCATGACTAATGAATGCAGATCATAAAAATGCAGTTAACTTTCCAAGTAACTAGACATGGACAATCAGAGAATGGCTACCAGGTAGAATGGTGAGTTTTTTGTTCCTGGAGAAATTTAAGCAAAGATTGAATGAACCCCTATCCCTGAGGGAAAAGATGATAGATAGATAGATAGATAGATCGATGAATGGATGCATAGATGGAGATATGATAGACTGATAGGTGGCGAATGGAAGAAAGTAGGATATATAAATAACAGATAGAACTATGGATAGATTGATAGATAGAGAGATAAGAGATAGATGAGTGAGAGATGAGGCAGAGGCTTAGCTAGATAAATGAAGAAGTGGATGGATAGATGAATAGAGGGATGGGTGTAGGAATAGATGGATAGATAGATACATATATAGATGCATGGATAGATAGACCGAATGATAGATAAAAATGCATAAATACATAGATAAAATAGATTACCCAAGTTCTTCTGTACTCTCTTCTTCCTTGAGGTCTAAAAAATTTCAAGTGTTTTTTCATACTGATGTCTTGCCTTGAGGATAAAATACACAAGTAGTCTAAAGTACTTTGCTAAAACATTGGAAGTACACTATGTGCCATAAGCAGGAGAGAGTGATAGCGCCTTTATCAATCAATCCTATTCCTCTCAATGGCTGATATATTTCTTTTCTAGACTAATTTGTTTGTTGGATAGTGAGTGAATTACAAGCAACACACTCTGGAATGCTTACTCTATCAAAACAGAAGTCAGCTGCTTTCTACAGCAATGGTTCATGCCAGCTGGCTAAAGAAAGGCATTGGCTCCAGCTGTGTTTTGAAACTACACATTTCATGTTTTACAGTCCAATCAGATGCACTGGCACCAAATAAAATGGGTCCAGAAAATACAACAGAGGATAAAATGAATAGAAAAAGAAGATAATGCTAGGTAGTGAAATAAATTCTAGTCAGGATTCGACTTAATCGATCACGTTACAGACACATATTCACAGTTAACATGAAAGCAGTATTTCAGTTTCTATAAAGCCTTTCATATGTAGATTTCAATATATAACCATGAACAAGTTGTGCAAGATAGAAGAAAATAAAAATAAAAATAAAAAATGAAGAGATGTCTTCTTTGGGTTTTAGTCTCATTTGTCTCATTTGAATTTTAGCAAATTATTCTTTGTTTCTTTAGATTTTAAATAAGGCATTCAAATTTTAATTTTAATTTGCTTATGTTATAAAAATACTCTTTTAGATTTTTCAGTACGTAAATATTAATATAAGGTATATATGTCCACTGTAGTGTAAACTTTGACAGTTTTCTTCTTTTCTTTTTGTAATGCAAGTGCTTGACTTAAGCTTTGATTGCCGAGGCATCTACTTCAAAGAGACATCCACTTCAAAGATGACTATCTATCTTGGAGTAAACACATCGCCAGACACATGACTAGATAAAGAGCTGGCCACCTCCCCTCACTGAGGCCCCTTTATCTTAGAGATCTTTGTTGATTTGACAAATGATCGTTTGGGCCACTTGTTTTTTTTTCTTCCCGCATTTTAAATTCCTGCTCTTTTTAAATTCACCAATAATGAGCCCACAAAACCCTAGGCCCTCACACTAGGCCCCCACCCTCAACCCCAATAAAAACAGAACCCCAGGCTCATGTGCTCTCTCTCTCTCTACCTGCAACCACACTGTGTGGCCCCAGATGTGCCATGTAATTTCCAGGATCTATAAATAGTAAATCTTTTTTTTGTTTCAAAGTTTCCTGATGGTTATTGCTGAAGGGCATCTTGCTGTCACAAGAGCCACAAGGGCTCATCCAGCTACAACCTTGGTCATTGATAGGCTGAGACCAGCACCCAGCATCCACCAAATCTCAGCTCTCTCAATTTCCCGATGTTTTTATTCATCGGTTAAAATAGTGAGCAACTACTATGTGCATAACATACATATTATGACCGTTACTCTTAGTTACAAGCTGAAAAGAACCACAGGAATAAATGTTAATGATATGTGATAGTGCTAGAATAGAGGTTTTCACTATATGGCAAAGGTTCAAAGCAAGGGAACAATGATCAATTCTCTCCGATGGGACAGGAAAAAGTTGTTTAGAGAAAAGAAAGTTTTGTCACACCTTCTAGAGTGAGTAGGAATTACCAAGGGGAGAAAAGAAAAATGGCAAGAAGAGATGCCAGGCCAAGGAGGCGCATGATGTATATTTAGAAATAATGGTCATTTGGGGGAATAGTGAGTAAAATGGTATGTCTTCTCGCCCAGGGAAAATTGTTATTCTAGTTCTGAATGAAATGGAGAGAGAGGAAGTATGAAATGCAAGAGAGAAGAAAATGGAAAACAAGAAGAAAGAAAGAGGAAAAGTGAACAGACTAAACCAGAATGTGAGCAAGTGGAAATGAAGAGAACCAAGATAGAAGTGGTAGAAGAGTCCATCAGACAGGTGTCACATGTGAAAAAAAACCATGTGTCACTTTCATGTGGCATTTTCTACAATGAACATGAAAGAGCTACGTAGTCATGTGTTTCACGTACATTTTCAGGTTTATTTTTTAGTTAAAAGAAAACCGTTAGGAAAACAACATCTAGTAAAATAATTTCTAGGCTTAATTTGATAGTATCCCCTACTCATTTTCTAGAATTTTCAAGGGAACTTTTAACAGCTCTATTATTTATTGCTTATATTCACTTACCCATTCATCTACATGTCTATTGTATAATTCATTCATTCATTCAAACATCTTTTATGAACCCCTTTGAATCCAAGAATAGTGCCAAATGCTAGGGATATGTCAATGAACAAAACAGTCCAAGTCCTTTCCTTCGAAGTAAACTGCCCTTTCTCACTAAAATCGTATCAGACTTGATAAGAAGATGCAGCTTAAGAATACAAAATCAGTCATTTCCTCTTGTTGTATTTACTCTCATGGGCACTGGCTCTTACTTTGCCTCTGAAGAGTTCTGATTTGGCCAAAATGACCACATTCCATCTTTCTGTATGTAAATTCAGACATTTGTATAAGACGGCTTTGTGTGTTGCTTCTCTTTGTGGTTTATTTTAGGCCACTTTGCCAAAGCCTTTAATTGAGTAAAATTGTTATCCCTATATTTATCTAGTTATAATAATCTGTATCCTTAATTCCTATGCCAACTTTTCTCCATAAGCTGCCACAGAAGGGTAATGGCAATTGAAAAGCTAAAAGAGGTGGCAATAATTATTGTGACCTGCTTGTCATCAGAACAAATTCTATTAATCCTTGGAGAAAGTCCTGCCTATCCAGCAACAGTTCTTTCCCACTGGGAGGGGAAAGCTCCTCATCCTTTGCTCCTGCCTCCTCTAAATTGCTGTCCTGCATTTACTGTTGCAACTGCATTATTGGCCAGTGACCTGATGTTTCTCTCCTGCCTGCCAAATTGTTAGGAAACCACAAGCAGGCTGTTTCCTTTTCTGGAGGCAAAATTACCATAGACAAACATCTGACTCAGGATAAGTAAATTACCTTGGTCAATTGATTTACAATTTATCTGGGGCAAGGTTTTGATAGAGATATTAAAAGGGAAGTAAAATTTATAACGCTGACATAAAAACCAGAATTCATTGCTTCTGCCAAGAGCAGCCACGTTCTACACTCCACCAGGCAGGTTAACTCAGCCTTTTGGCTTATTGGATTTTTTTCATTTCCGACAGTTTAATTTATGCTTTGGGGTTTAAATACCCTTCTGCTTATGTCCCCATGTCTCCAATAGGGTAGAGCCCTGTGTATATGACAGGAGTAGCTCTATAGCCTCCTGGGTGTGCTGTGGAATATTACCCCATCCCTTCCTTTGATTCCTCCTGTTCTCCTGCAGGTGGTAGACAAGCAGTACCGTGACTACTTATTTAAGCTGCCAGAAAATGTGGGAATAGTATCCAAAGCATGTTTTTCCCCAGGCAAGGAATAGAGCAGGATACATTAGGCTGTTGCTGCTTTCTTCTTAACTCTTGTTCTAGCCATCAAATCCCCCTTTAAAAGTAATATATCAAATCACATTTTTGTAAAACATTACAAAGGCTGGTCCAGTAGTATTATTCTATAAAACATACTTTGCAGGACTCGCCTGGCGGCACAGCGATTAAGTTCGCATGTTACATTTCAGAGGCCTGGGGTTCGCCAGTTCGGATCCTAGGAACCTATGCACCACTTGTCTAAGCCAAGCTGTGGCAGGCATCCCTC
Organism: Equus caballus; assembly: GCF_041296265.1. NCBI lineage: Eukaryota > Metazoa > Chordata > Mammalia > Perissodactyla > Equidae > Equus > Equus caballus. Next base: position 98,575,216 of record NC_091686.1, read on the forward strand.
ATACAAAGTAGAGGAAGATGGGCATGGATGTTAGCTCAGGGCCAGTCTTCCTCAGCAAAAAAGAGGAGGATTGGTGGCAGATGTTAGCTCAGGGCTAACCTTCCTCAAAAAACAAAAAAAAAAACTTTGCAATAATAAAAGTAGAAAATAAATAGTTTTCTTGTTGATGGAATTTTTTGGTTGTGGGAAGGGTAGATACTATGAGAAAATCTAGTAAAAGAGACCCAGTGCTACATGTTAAACTGCATGCTGAGGCTACATCCCTTTGCTCACATCTTATCTTTGTTCTGCAGTAGTTAACAATGCATGATAGATAGAAGATGCTTAGCAAATTTATGTTAAATTTATCTTCTAAATTGTCTTGCTGGGATTTGAGAGAGAGAATGAGAGAGAGGAGAGAAAGAAAACAATAGGAGATGACATATTTGGGAATGTGATCATGAATTGCCCTTAAACTGTAAACTTTACCGTATTTCTATGGAGCACGGAACTTTCAAATTGTCCAGGTGACAGATCTTTTTCTCATCAGAAAATAATAGGGTCATACTCTTCTTATTAAGAAGAGTCAAACAAGGGGCTGGCCCCGTGGCCGAGTGGTTAAGTTCGCGCGCTCCGCTGCAGGCGGCCCAGTGTTTCGTTGGTTCGAATCCTGGGCGCGGACATGGCACTGCTCGTCAGACCACGCTGAGGCAGCATCCCACATGCCACAACCAGAAGGACCCACAACGAAGAATAGACAACTATGTACTGGGGGGCTTTGGGGAGAAAAAGGAAAAAATAAAATCTTTAAAAAAAAAAAAAAAAAAGAAGAGTCAAACAAATCAAATCACTATCTTTTTGGTTAACACGTTACGTTGCAAGAATCTTGCTTAATATTTTATGTTAAATCATCACGTAACTTTGAGAAAATAAGGAATGTGTCTGAAAAATAAAAAGCAAATATTTAAATAATATGCAAAAATGGAATTTGACAATTCTAAATATTCCCCCAAATTGTGTTGTCTTTTGCTGTAGTCAAGGTTAACTAAAAAGTCTGACTCCCTCTGGAAAGAAGTATAATTATTATTAAAACTCAAAAAGAAAACAAACAATTGCTGTGGCCATGGTCATTCTTTGACTGCACTGTGTAGAAACATGCCGTCTGTATCAAATCTTCAACCTCTTCCACAATCCTCATGTCAGTTACTTGATTCCAATCTACTTCTTGTATCCAGATTCAACCTTAAGTTACGTGTTTGCCTATATCCATAAACTCTATTTCTACATATGATTCCATCCACAATTTAAATATGTGTATTTCATTCTTTGCCTCGTATGGCCTAAAAATTTTCTTGCAAGTGTTATGCACTTAACAATGTCCTAGTATATTAAATTGTATTGATTTTATTTCTGCACATACCCTCTTACAAAATTGGACTTGAGTCCATCTCACCCTGTCGTCTTACCTTTCCTGTTTATTGTTAATGATATTCAAGAACATGAGCTGACTTTGTCCTCAGGGTTTGTTGTACCACCATAGCAAATTTAAATATTCCAATCATTTGCTTATGCTCTCTGTTCTGTGTCCATGCTACTTATTCCATTTCTAAGACATACCTCCCCACCTTTCCCCAAAAGCCTTTAAGTCCTTGATCCATATGGCACAATTCAGGACACATAAATGAAAAAACGATCTTGCTTGAATTTAACTTTGGCAAATCAGACTGGAGACCATATGATTTAAAACTAGGGAGTTTTCTTAAGATGTAGTCGGCTCTTAGTAAAAGCAGGGCATTCTTTAATAGCTTAGTGTCTAATTTATCCTTCTTGTTCAAATGGACATTTATGGTTTCCCCCTTAGCAGAGGGAAGAAAACTAATGTAGATGGCTCAGGAGCAATGGCGTCTATGGCAATAAGATTGAGGGTGACAATGTTGAACTTTACTGAGCCTTGTGATCCTGGAAAACACAATGGTTAAAGAAAAATCTCCCTCTTTTTTGTGTTTGGACATGGCTTACTGTAAAGAAGCACTCTTCTCTATGTGACTCAGATAAAATTCACAGATGTCTCCTTCGCTTACCTATGAAAAGGCTGGACACAGGTGTACAAATTTCCATTCATTGTCCCATAAATGAATATCTGAAGTGCTTTGGCCCCACTGATTAGTCAGAACTAAATGCTTGTCAACTGAAATTTGGTTAAGATTCTATGCCAGTTCCCACACCCCTGAACTTGGACCCACTCTGAGCCTGAACCAGCAGAGCAAACCCTCTGTAATGGACCCTCTAGAAAATAGGCTGGATTTCAGGGGAAAACATTCACTTACCTACCATCCAACCCTGCCAACCTTGCTCATGCCACTTCCCCAAGATTTCAATACTCTTCTTTATAAAACAAAAGCCCCTTTCTATCTACCCTTTGCAATGCTGGCAGATTGCCGGGGTCCAGCCCCAGCCGGACAGGGTCTCCTGAGGTATGGACTGCGTTGGCGAAGGAGGGGGCAATGAGACAAGGAGTTTGATGTCCAAGTCTAACTTTATTTTGTGTATGTATGATTTATATAGGGCTCAGGGTATGCAAGGATGATTTCATCAAACAGTCCCAGTACATATTTTTGGCTCGTGTAAGCTGGATTTTGCAAGGTAGACAATAGTCCTAAGAGTAATTGATTGCAAGGTAGACAATAGTCCTAACAGCAATTGATTGTGTGTAGGCCCGGGGGGAGTCAAGCTTCTGTTCTTTACTTCAAGGAGGCTACCCCCAGCGGCCTCCTGACTCAATGGGCCGTGGCAACCACCGTCCTCCCAGAGAGATCTGTGGGGGCTACAGATTTCTTTGTTCCCCCTCCACTCCCATCGCTTTACCCGACCAAAGGGCGGGACAGAATATTCTTTCCCTAGAAGATGTTTTTCCCCAGAACTTTCCCTAGAATATTGCATTGTATCATTCTCATTCCCAGGGCCGGGCTGACTTCCCCTGAAATAACCCCAGATGCAGAACAGAGTAAGCAGGAGCAGGAAAGTCAGAAGTACCAGGGAGATTTGTTGTAGGGGCAGCCTGGTAAATTCCCTTGAGGGTCGCCGTGGGTCCCCTCATCTCTCTCCCGGACCGTGTCACAAGGCAGAGGCTTAACTTGTGGGCTGACGGCTCCCAGCAGCAAGACAGGTTTAAACATAGCTTAGATCTTTCCCTATTGTCCCTTGGCGAGTGCCTTGCACATCTGCCAGTCGCACCACCGGACCCTGTCACACAGCGGTGGTAGCTAAGCCTGGAGACCGGCTCCCAGCAGCAGATCTCTTGGTCAGAACATTCTCCCTATTGCAAAAGACTCTCTCCCCCTATTGCCAAGAGTCCCTGTCCCCTGTTTGGTAACAAACCTTTCTAATAAAGTCTTTCTTTATCTAGGTCCAGAGTTTATTTTCTGTTTGACAGTTTCTGGTGTTGTGACCTGGATCAAGATTGGGTCTTACCTATGGACTCCTACCATCTCCTCACAGGTTATGCTGCCTTGTGGGTCTGTTGAACTCCTCTGCTGCTAGACAATTTGGGGATCCTTCACTGAGTTCAATTCTTGAACCTGTGTTCCGGACGTTTTGTCTGATGAAGCATGTTGAGGAGTTACTTTGATTTTTTCAGGCAAAGAGACTATTCTTTTTGCTCCTTCTCCGAGTCCTTTTCTACTTTTCCTAGGTCCCTACACCTGGAGATCATGTAGGGCATTTCCTCCTTTCCTTTGACCTCAGAGATTCCCTAACTGGTTCCCTTCGTTCTCCTGTCCCGGGGACTGTGTGAGGAAATTGATCAAGTAGAATTCTCACCTAGCTTCTTTAAAGCATTTTTGTGTGTTTGTTTTTCCTTTATATTAGCTATTTATTAATCCCATTAATCTCACTCAATTAGACACCCCCCTCCTCTTCTCCTGTAGACTGTATGCCTTGCTATTACAGAACTGATTCAGTCTGGTATCTCCAGAAATGGTAAATTTTTACCAAAGGCAATTTAAAACTCAAATAGCCTCTTTGGGAAACTTAGGGTGTCCCCATACTGGCTCATCTAAGAATCTCCCTTCCCTTCACTGCTTGCTCTTCCCTCCTTTCTACTATCTTCCACCTTTCCTTCAGCTCCCTTGAATCCTTTTATCTGATCCCTTTAACAACCTCTGCCTACTCCACCCCTTTATCCACCCATGCCAGACCTTTCCCTTCCCACTCTAGCCTCTAATTCCCTACGGTCATTTGAGTTTACCTTGTCTTCCCATACTGGGGACTCTGGGATCCCAAGACCAACCATCAGAGGCTGAAAAAGCTAGTTGGAAACAGGCTAAATGTTTTACCCACTGAGATAAGCTATGGAGACCCCCAGATGGCCTCTTGTTCTCTCCTCAGTCCTTTGCTCACATTCTCCGTAAGTGTATACACGATGGCAAAGGAACTCTTAAATGTCACCTCCACAATTATTGTTGGGGAGCAGGTAAAACCAACTTTTCCAATCTTCTAGAAAAACATTCCTGGTAAAAATGCAAAGATGGGAAAAGGACAAGAGACATGTCTTTTATATAAAGTAGTGAACTTTGCATTTTTTTGTTTATGCCTGACACACAGCTAAGATTTTAGAATTGAAGCTGTAAGCTCTTATCTTTGTCTGTCTGTCTGTCTATCTGTAGATACACGTATGTAGTATTTTCCAACGTCCAGGTAATATTACCAAATTATACAACTCCCTTCAAAGAGCTCTAGTATAAATAGAGCTTAAGTTGAATATTCTTATTTAAGTTGAATATTCTTAAAATCCCTAGAAAGAAATGAAATTTAACTTAGCCTGAAAAATTTTATTTCAACAGTAATTATGTTTTGTAACATATTAGCATGCAGATAGCTTTCAAGATTTTTTAGGAATTTAAAACCTTAGACCTATGCTAAATATAATATACATAGTATGAAGGTTATGTTGTTAAGGAAAAAACAAAGTAATTTATTTTTCCTAAAGTAAAATAACTATTTATTCCCAAATGAGAAAGATGAAAGTGGATAAAAATACCTGAATGGATATGGAAAGCTGCAGAGCCTTTGCAGAAAGGCATTTTATTTGCCATGGTCAAAGCTGACCAAGGTTTGATGGATTTATTTCAAGATTTTTAAATGAAATTTAGTGTGAATATTATACTCATAAAAGACTAGAGTTCAGTTTTCTCTCTGCTAAAATGACAAAATTTTCTTGGATTACTTGTCCCCTCTTACTAAGAGTTGGTAAAAGGCTTTTCTTTATCTTCCGAGTTACCTGCCTGGAAGGCAAAGATTCTGTGTTTTATCAAAATAGTTTCCTGTGTTTTATGTTGACTTTATCATGTCCTTGATTATTTAGGAGAACAAAGTCTTTGTACTTTTAAAAAGAAGCTAATTTGTTTGTTTTCTGTTTTTTTACAATTATGTTACCTCTTTTATTGACTTTTAAAGTCTTCTACGTCACTTTGGTAATCCTATTTAACAACTTTTGTCATTTTTCCTTCCCCAAATCAAATCTTAAGTGATATTTTTTGCACCTAATACTGTCTTTGAGATTTCCTAGAAGGCCCCTGGGAAATCATAAAGGATTTGTTCTTTCACTTTGTAAAAAGAGAGGTGATAAAAATAATTAGATTTATTTGATATGTTATGAGAAGCATGGGAAGCGTTGTCATGTCAGAAGAGATGCTTAAACTTCCTTAGGTTAAATTCGTATGGGTAAAATATTATTAATATAAATATTTCAGAAAGTGTATAAAGTTCCCAGAGATCTGACAATATCCTTGCTGTCCATGACATTTTTATTTATCAGTGTTCTGATGCTGCTTTGCCTGATATTAACAGAGTATTATCAGCCATAATTCCAGTTACTTTTATAAATGTTGCGTGCCACACAAACAACCAAATTTACTTGTCAATTGCCTTATTTTTGTAATAAACTTTTATTAGTCATTTTAAATCTTTAGTAGTCTGCAAGTAGTTTTTGTTTTCCTCTGTACGTCCATCTTCCAAGATAGTGCTTGCAATCAGCCACAGGCCAGAGTGCTTCATCTTCAACCAAAAAAGACTTTGCCAGAGACCCATGGTAAGGACTATGCCAAGTACTTTTGGGCACAGGTTTCTGATGACACTGCTTAGATAACTTTAAGACTCTACCATGGGACAGAGTCAGGATTTCTAGAATTCTAACTGAAAAGGTAATGGATTCATTAGACTGTCAACCCAAGATGGTTGAAACAAGAATTAATCGCACAGGACTAAAACAACTGATGAGAGATGGTTAAGGGTTTCATTTGGAAATATTGCTAATGCTTTAATGCTCAATTTCTGGAAAAAAGGAAACTTTTTTCTTTTCTCTGAAACTAACTATAACAATTTAATATGCTACGCTTTTGTAAATGGAAATGAAGCATTTATGTTTTTCTCCCTGCCTGATCCCTCCATAATTTAATTCTTTAATTCCATAATTTAACTCTTATAGTCTTATTTACATGGCACTATAAGTGTTTGCATAGGTTCAACAAGAATCCGGCCTCCTTGTTAACAGAACATAACTGAAACATTGGTTATGTAACCAAGGCTTTGAGTGGAATGTCATATTTGAGAATGATAGTTGATTCAGTATGACTAGACACTTTTGAGTAACTATGGTTGAGTTTATGGTGTCAATGCTTACAAAGTCCTCTTGGGAAAACTGGCCTGGTACCTGGCTTACAGAGTTCCTAGCCCCACAGATGATTAAGGAAAGTAACTTCCTGGTGAGAATAGGGAACTTAGGGTATCTTGAGGTCATTGAGAAGAAAGGAATTTATTCAAATTGATAGGTACTGCAAGTAAAATCTTGTGATGAGTTCTTGACTTGGCTTCCTAGCCTCAAGAGACTTTTAAAAATACAACCCAAGATTCATCATGAAAACTTCCAGCAAAGCAAATTTATAAAGGTCTATATGTTAAACTACCATTCTTGCTGTACTTATGTAAATAATTAGGTCAAATCTAATGAGATCAGCCTTTTTTATGATCAAGAATAATGTTTCTTTGGCATCATCTTTGATCAAAAGGGGGAGTGACAGTAGAGAGAAATTTTGTGTTTCAGTGGAAACCTACAGCACATGCTATTGGATTATCAGATTCTGGCCCTGTTCAGAATTTGAGCTCTTTTACCCCTCTTTGTAATTTGCAGGTAAATGACAGATATGAAAAAAAAGTTTACCTATAAATTGGATTGAATTCTGTTATCTTGCACACTGTCAATACTTACCAAAATTTCAATACTTCCAGTTTCTTTCAACATCTGGCTACAATCTTCTAAACAAACATATCCAATTTTTCTCCCTCCCTCCTGACTTAATGACACTGAGAACTAAAATCTGACTGCCTAGATCCTGACTGGAACGTGAGATTGCCTGTAGCTTGACCTTTTCTCCAGATCTGAAGAAGCATTGTGATATAAAACCCAACTTGATATATACTCGAAGGACCCACTGCTACAGCCAGCCACGCGTGGGCTGGCTTTCTCCCTGGAATAGCTGCTGTCTGGGTCACTGAGGGAGTCTGGTAAAATGCTGAGATCATGCATGCCCTTATATGAAAGGTAACCATGGCTGTGGAAAACATCAACAAGCTTAGCTTTAAGAACCAAACAAGAAGTGCTGTATAAAAGATTGTAATCCGCTGACCTCTTGAACTTTAATAAAAACTTTTATGTTAATGTTTCTATTTTGCATTTGTCGAAGAAAATAATCCATAACCAATCTGTAAATGAAAATTTGGGAGAGTTTATTCTGAGCTGAAATCTGGGGACCATGGCCCGGGGTCTTTCTTCCTGAAGGAAGAAAGGGCACCAAAGAAGTGAGATATACAGAGTGGTTATATACCCCCATACAGGACGTTTCACATATGATTGAAATGTCCCTCCCACAATAGTCACAAGATTGCCCTGTCGGCACAGCACTTGATGGACACAGCAGGTAGTGGGTCTGCTATCTCGGAGGGCGTAGCAGGAGGTAAGCCTATTGTCTCGAGCTGGGTGGTCACAGGTGAGCTCAGCAATCAATTCCTAGCCTAAGGAAAGATGCTTAATCCTCAAGGGAATGCCAACGTTGGGAGGGGGAGGGAAGTTGCACCTTTATCTCAAGGGCCTTTGCTCTTGCCATAGTAAATGTTTTAAAGCAGGTATAGAATGCATGCTCAATGGCCTCTGTCAGGCCCTTTTGGAAAGACAAGGTCAGGCTGAATTAGGTTTACACCAAATGGCTTCCTCATATTCTCCAATATATCTTAGTACTTGCCATTTTTGTTTGTCACATTTTTGGCATCTCTCTTTTAAGATGCCTAAAGCAGCTGACATTGTCACCACTTCTCAGTAGATGGCTCAACTGATTTTGCAGTAACAATGTCAACCAGAATGCTCAGGAAACTATTTCTTAAGCTCTACTTTGCCCAACTTGGGAGATAGATGATTTCTCTTAGTTGTTCAGCAATGAAGGCATATCATTAGTCTTGAAAAAAAAGAGGAACTGAGAAAGTTGGAGTTTACCCATGCCCTGTGACTCTGGAAAACAGGGAAGCTTAATGAAATCCCTTACACTTTTGTGTTTGGAAAAGGTTTACTGTAAATAGACACTCTTCCCCTCATGACTTAGATAAGACTCAGGGATACACCATTGTTTACCTATGAGGAGGCCAGAATCAGATTTACAAATTCCCTTTCCTTACTTCATAAATGAATAGCTGAGCTCTTTTGTCCTCACTGATCAATCACAATGAAATGCTTGTTAACCAAATTTTGGTTAAGTTTCTTTCCTCTCCCAGACCCCTGAATTTTGACTCATTCTCAGCCTGAGCCAGCATACAAGCCCTCCTTAATCATCTACTCCTTCCCTAAAAATAGGCTGGCTTAAAGATAAATCTTTCTCTGGTCTACTATCCTATCATGACGCCATGGCTCATCCCACTTTCCCAAACTTGGTTCTTGCTAGACTTGGAGACTCCTTATAAAGGAAAAACCCTTTCTTTTCTGCTTAACCATTGAGAATCTTGCAAATCTCATGGATGGAACATTTTCTCTATTACAATATTCCCTTCTCTGCCTCTTGCAATCATCCTTCTCAGTATAGTTTCTCTTTACCTAGGTCTAGAATTTGTTTTTTTTATTTGACAAAGAAAATGTAATATAAATTAATCTTAGGATTGTATACGGCTTCAAACTGGACCTGGCCCAATGGTTTTTGAAGTTGAACTGCAAAGTTCTTTGAACAAATAGTGAACATAGGACTTCAGTGTGTACACCATGCAATAGAGACTTATCATATGTGGACTTTAGGTTCCAGATAAGCAAAAAGAATGGTACATTTTGAACAACCAAAATGATCCTAAAAATCACTTACAAAGGTTGCCTCTTCAGATCAACACACAATTTCTTAATAAGCAACGGAGCCAAATTTTCCTACATCATTGGGTAATTGGCTATTTCTTTGGCTGTGCACTAATGGTTGACTTCAACTGAAAGGCGATATGAAAAATATATTTCTTCAAATTCTAGAATCACACTCAGTGCTGTAAAATACCCACAGAATAACCAGTACAAAGAAACCTAGAAAAATATCCTATCAATATCTCCCATTTCACTCTGGGTATGTACCATTGCCTATGTAAAATTTAATTTTAAGAAGTTAAATGCATGTTTTGATATGACTCTACTGTACTGAAAGCTGTTTCTGTTGAAATAAGGGTGGTAGGTTCATGGCCCCACCCACTAAACTCTCCTGCTGCTTCTCAACTCCTAAGAATCTCTAAATTCTCTTGAGCGTTAATTCATACCCTCTGATCTAGCCCAGCCCCCTTCAATAATCTGACACTATATTGCTAATATGGAGACAAAAAGCATTCTCACTTCTCCATTAGCACACATATTCTGTTCATGTGTTATATTTTCAAATCACATGAGCTTCAGCACATAAAAAATTCTTACACTGCTCCTGCTTTGGAACCTGTTGAAAACTGCTTTAAATGAAGCTTGGAATTGTTAGGTTATTTTGAAGAAAATCAAGAGACCTCAGAATTAGAAATAGGTAGAGGCTATATTTCTTCTTTTGCATACCTTGCTGGGAGATGACATACTGCCTTGAAAGTAAGATTTTGACTAAATTCTGTCAAAACAACAAACATTAATTAGAAACCCAGCAGAAAAACAGCTGTTTCGTCTTTTGATTTACACTTAAGGAAGTCCTTGCTCTTTGCCCATAGCCCTGTGGTAAGCAATTTTCATGAGGGTGAAGTACGGGGGCACTGAACCAAATGAAACTCAGGACCTAGAACACCACTCAGAAGGCTATTACTGGTCTTGCTGAACTCCTATACCCTGTTTCTAAGCTGGGACCTGGATCATCTTTCTAGTCCTACAGCATGGTAGTCTCATGAGAAAATAGTTTCTAACATCCCTTATGCCATTTAGTAAATCCCTAGGCAGAAATTAGATCATGCTATTTAAAATTTTCCATATCCATCCTGGACTAAGATTCCTGATTAGGTCTTTCAAAAACTATCTAACCATTTCTGGACTGTATCCTGATTAGGATTCTTCAAATGCTGACTAACTTCCTAGTATCTAGAATAAAGCCAATTTAATTTATTCAGAATTATTTTAATGTGCCCCAGACACAGTCAAAATAATAGGCCTGATGAACCTAAAAAAGTCAACAGATGCCCCAAATGCCATAGAATTACTTTAGCAGGCGTAAAAGCATAGATTCAAATTACATCTAGAAAAACACTTAGTCTAATTTTTTCATTTATTGATTTGGTTAAAGTGAAACCTATAGTCTTCCCTGGAGTAAGGAACGGAATCCAATTAACAAGAACATCTGCCCAGGGATCTTGCCAATACAGAGGTTAAATGTCTTGTTTCCCAGACCTTGTTTGCACCCTCAAAACCTGTAGTTTAGTTTTAATTCTAAAATTGATCAATATGTGAGAAAATTTCAAATTTTTGTAAACTAAATGAAAGGAAATTATAATAAAAAATTGCAATATAACCTTACCTCTGTGTTTCTCACTAGCAAAATGATCCTTTTAAGAGTCTTAATGAGCCTTCAAGAGTTCTTCCCAGTCTTTTGCAAAGTATTAACCAATTGTAAGAAAAAAAAAACCCATAATGTGGAATGCCATAATCTATGAGTAATTAAATTGTCAACTTTGATATTTTTCTTATCTTGTTTGAGCACTGAATTTACCATCTATTTTTGATTTGTTACCATTTGTGTTTTATATTCACAAGTTATTGTACAACTTCAGAATTTTGTATTTTTTTTTCACTAGGTTCATGAGTAAATATTAAGGATATTTAGTTAATTAGGTAAAGTGCAAATTAGTTTCTATTTCTATAAAATAAATTGCTCATTTTAACTTTGTGTTTGTGTTTTATACTTTATATTCCATTGCAAGAGTTAGGAAAAATTGTACAATAGCTATCTTGAATATATAGACGTTTATTATTCTAAAGTGTCAAAATTGCTATGAAATTTTCAAAACATTTTGTGCTAGAAGAATATAGCAAATTCTACAATCTAGAATTGGGAGAACAATGTAGTCTATAATATGTCTCATGAACACTGCTTATTTCTATGTAAACATGATTAAAACAAATTTATGAATATTTTAACATTCGTAATGCAATGATGTTTTGATCTGTGAGCATATGTTGAACACACAAGAAAACATCATTGCTTGATAAAGCAAATATTTCCTGGGAGGCAATTTTTTTTTCTTTTTCTAGATGCATTATTTATGATCAGATAAGTAAGATCAGCACGCTTTGAGGGGGCTCATCATAAAGTGTCAAGGCACTAGGTAACAAATCAATGGCTGTTTAAATGATTGTTTTTCCCTGAGGGAAAATATATTTTGGTTTGGAGACCTAACTTCATTATGCTTCAGTACATACTGAGTGAAAAACACTATTTCCATCATTAATGTGTTTATAAAAGCTGTTTTTGTCTGCACTGAAAAGTCATTCAGTTGAATTTTTTTCTTGTGATCTATTGTCTGGCAATAAAGGCTAATGCACTCAGCAGCATTTGTAGGCTTTCAAATTTTGGCTAAATTTTTAAAGAGGAATACATCTAAGTATATTATTAATTATTATGGTTATCATACATCATTCGGAAATGGATATGAATTCAATGTTTTTAAACTAAGCACACCAATCTCTCCTCGTACATATTTCTCACTGTTCAAAGAGAGATTTCAGTGGTTTAATTTCACTGCAATGATCACTTCTCTGTGAGCTTTTCAAGCTCTGCTGAGTTTTCCTGTCTATTATTTTGTTTCTATAAAGATATTTCTAGAGGGAGTAGCAGAACAACTAATATTTGAGCTACTATTGCTACTATATTTGATCCTATAATGAATAAACTCTCAAAAATTTTAGCTAATTAATATTGATTGTTTAACAAGACTCTTTAACATATTTACTTATCCTAGCTATTTGTACTTGTATACTCTGTCATTTACTTTAAAATATTTCAGTATTGCATATACAATTACACATTAATGTGTATGTTACCTTTAGAGTATACCCTAGAGGCTATTAAATAAAAATTTCTGAAACCTTATCAGCAATCCACACAAAGATAGAAATTACTAAAGTTTCAGATTCTTGTGTTTAATTGAAAAGGATATATGTTAAAGAACACATATGAAGTGTCAGATATGTAACATTAAATATTATATCTTAAAAGTATTTTCAATCTTAACAAGTTTTTGGCATGTAGGGAACCATGTTACAATCTAGACTAATCCTTCTTAACATGTACACCACTCACACATACACTTCTTTGTGATAGGGTTTCAAGACCAACATGTCTTAATCTCTCATTGAGTACTTAGATCTCTTAGCTAGTATAGGTGCTTTCTCAAACCATGAAGGCTTAGGAAAGGGGACGCACCCCATAATGGAAATAAGTACCATGGAGCATGAAAACCCGGGATTCTTATCTGCTACAGTAGGAAACTCCTTTTCTATGGTTGGTTTCTTTAGGGTTGATGTTGTTCATATCCTGTCTTTGATTTGCTATATGCAAATTAGAAAACCCTAAGATGTTAATCATTGATATGATTAGTGCTGATACTGACTCTGCTACTCACACCTATCTTGCTGTAAGTGTTATGAATGTGCAAATTAGAAAGCCCAAATATATTGGCACTGAAAAGATGCCTTCGCCAGGACGTAGGCAGCCCTCAAAAGTCGGAATTGGAAAGGTGCTGTGAGCAGAACTGAAATTAGGGCTAAAATTCATTTACTCTCATGTTTTACAGGTGAGGCGTAATTAGAGTTTAAAATATTCTCTTTTAGTAGTTGCCTTTAATAATCTCTAAGCCTGTTACTTGATTTCTACACACTTAACATAAGCACATTATGTCTGGAAAGAAGGAACTACCCACGTTGAGTTTTTCCAATTTGTTTGTAAGTTCCCTGACGGCAGAGGGCTGATCTAATGCTGCTTTTATTCCATTCCTTTCAATCAACATACAATTTACCAAGCAAAATTATTTTAATTGAGGTTTGGTTAGCTCAATATCTTTTTGCCATACTCATTTTTTTTTATTGAGTTCATAATAGTTTACATCGATGTGAGATTTCAGTTGTACATTATTTCTTGACTGTCACCACATAAGTGCTCCCCTTCACCCCCTGTGCCCACCTGCCACCCACCTTCCCCTGGTAACCACTGAACTGTTTTCTTTGTCCGAGTGTTTGTTCATATTCCACATATGAGTGAAATCATATGGTGTTTGTCTTTCTCAGTCTGGCTTCTTTTGCTTAGCATAATTCCCTCCAGGTCCTTGCATGTTATTACAAGGGGGATGATTTTGTCTTTTTTTTATGGCTGAGTAGTATTCCGTTGTGTATATATACCACATCTTCCTTATCCAATCACCAGTCAATGGGCGCTTGGATTGTTTCTACATCTTGGCTATTGTGAACAGTGCTGCAATGAACAAACGGTACAATGTTACTTTGGATTGTTGGTTTCAAGTAGTTTGGGTAGATACCCAGTAGTGGGATAGTTGGGTTGTATGGTAGTTCTATTTTTAGTTGTTTGAGGAATCTACTTACTGTTTTCCACAGTGGCTGCACCAGTTTGCATTCCCACCACCAGTGTATGAGGGTTGCCTTTTCTCTACACCCTCTCCAACATTTGTTATTTTTAGTCTTAGTGATTATAGCCATTTTAACAGGCATAAGGTGGTATCTTAGTGTAATTTTGATTTGCTTTTCCCTGATGATTAGTGATGTTGAATTTCTTTTCATGTATTTATTGGTCATCTGTATATCTTCTTTGGAAAAATGTCTGTTCATATCCTCTGCCCATTTTTTGATCGGGCTGTTTGTTTTTTTATTGTTCAGTTGTGTGAGTTCCTTATATATTATGGAGATTAACCCCTTGTCAGATAGATGATTTGCAAATATTTTCTCCCAATTGGTGGGTTGTCTCTTTGTTTTGATTCTAGTTTCTTTTGCCTTGCAGAAGCTCCTTAGTCTGATGAACTTCCACTTGCTTATTTTTTTCTTTTATTTCCCTTGTATGAGAAGACATGGTATTCGTAAAGATACTTTTTAGTTGTATGTCAAAGAGTGTACTGCCTATATTATCTTCCAGGCGTTTTATAGTTTCAGGACTTATCTTCAAGTCTTTGATCCATTTTGAGTTTACTTTTGTGTATGGTGTGAGATAATGGTCTATCTTCAGTCTTTTGCATGTGGCTGTCCAGTTTTCCTGACATGATTTATTGAAGAGACTATCTTTTCACCATTGTATGTTCTTGGCACCTTTGTCGAAGATTAGGTGTCCATAGATGTGCAGTTTTATTCCTGGGCTTTCAGTTCTGTTCCACTGATCTGTGTGTTTGTTTTTGTACCAGTACCATGCTGTTTTGATCACTATGGCTTTGTAGTACATTTTGAAGTCAGGGATTGTGATACTTCCAGCTTTGTTCTTTTTTTCTCAGGGTTGCCTTAACAATTCAGGGTCTTTGGTTGCCCCAAATAAATTTTGGGATTCTTTGCTCTATTTCTGTGAAGAATGTCATTGGGGTTCTGACTGGGATTGCATTGAATCTGTAGATTGCTTTGGGTAGTATGGACATTTTAACTGTGTTTATTCTTCCAATCCATGTGCATGGAATCTCTTTCCATCTCTTTATGTCATTATCTATTTCTTTCAGTAATGTCTTATAGTTTTTATTGTATAAATCCTTCACTTCCTTGGTTAGATTTATTCCTAGGTACTTTATTCTTTTAGCTGCGATTGCAAATGGAATTATATTCTTGAGTTCTCTCTCTGTAAGTTCATTATTGGAGTATAGAAAAGCAACTGATTTTTATAAGTTGATTTTGTACCCTGCAACTTTACTGTAGTTATTAATTATTTCTGCTAGTTTTCCAATGGATTCTTTGGGATTTTCTATATATAAGATCATGTCATCTGCAAACAGCGAGAGTTTAACTTCTTCACTCCCTATTTGGATTCCTTTTATTCCTTTCTCTTGCCTAATTGCTCTGGCCAAAACATCCAGTACTATGTTGAATAAGAGTAGTGATAGTGGGCATCCTTGTCTTGTTCCTGTTCTCAGCGGGACTGTGTTCAGTTTTTGCCCATTGAGTATGAAGTTGGCTGTGGGTTGTCTTATGTGGCCTTTATTTATTTATTTTTTTTTTGAGGAAGATTAGCCATGAGCTAACTACTGCCAATCCTCCTCTTTTTGCTGAGGAAGACTGGCTCTGAGCTAACATCCATGCCCATCTTCCTCTGCTTTATACGTGGGATGCCTACCACAGCATGGCTTTTGCCAGGCGGTGCCATGTCTGCACCCTGGATCCGAACTGGCAAACCCTGGGCTGCCGAGAAGCAGAACGTGCACACTTAACCACTGCACCACCAGGCCGGCCCCATATGTGGCCTTTATTATGTTGAGGTAATGTTCTTCTATTCCCATTTTGTTAAGAGTTTTTATCATAGAGCGCTGTTGGATATTGTCAAATGCTTTCTCTGCATCTATTGAGATGATCATGTGGTTTTTATTCCTCAATTTGGTGATGTGGTGTATCACGTTGTTTGATTTGCGGATGTTGAATGATTCCTGTGTCCCTGGTATAAATCCCACTCGATTATGATGTATGATCCTTTTGATGTATTGCTGTATTCGGGTTGCCAAAAGCTTTTTGAGGATTTTTGCATCCATGTTCATCAACGATATTGGCCTATGGTTTTCCTTTTTGTGCTGTCTTTGTCAGGCTTTGGTATCAGAGTGATTTTGGTCTTGTAGAATGTGTTAGGAAGTGTTCCATCCTCCCTAATTTTTTGGAACAGCTTAAGAAAGATAGATATTAAATCCTTTCTGAAAGTTTGGTAGAATTTCCCAGGGAAGCCATCTGGTCCTGGGGTTTTATTCTTTGGGACGCTTTTGATTACTGTTTCAATCTCTTTCCTTGTGATTGGTCTATTCAGATTGTCTGTTCCTTCTTGATTCAGCTTTGGGAGGTTATAAGAGTCTAAGAATTTATCCATTTCCTCTAGATTATCCATTTTGTTGGCATATAGTTTTTCATAGTATTCTCTTGTAATCTGCTGTATTTCTGTGGTGTCTGTTGTTATTTCTCCTCTTTCACTTCTGATTTTATCTGAGCTTTCTCTCTTTTTTTTCTTTGTAACTCTGGCTAGGGGTTTGCCAATTTTATTTATCTTCTCAAAGAACCAGCTCTTTGTTTGATTGATCCTTTCTACTGTTTTTTTGTTTCAATAGCATTTATTTCTGCTCTGATTTTTATTATTTCTCTCCTTCTGCTGACTTTGGGCTTTGTCTGTTCTCTTTCTAGTTCAGTTAGGTGTAATTTGAGATTGCTTATTTGGGATTTTTCTTGTTTGTTAAGGTATGCCTGTATTGTGATGAATTTCCCTCTTAATACAGCTTTTGCTGCATCCCATATGAGTTGGTATGGTATGTTATCATTTTCATTTGTCTCCAGATATTTTTTGATTTCTCCTTTAATTTCTTCAATGATCCATTGCTTTTTCAATAGCATGTTGCTTAGTCTTCGTGTCTTTGTCCCTTTCTCAGCTTTTTTCTTCTAATTAATTTCTAGGTTTATAGCATTATGATCAGAAAAGATGCTTGTTATTATTTCAATTTTCTTAAATTTATTGAGGCTTGCCTTGTTTCCCAACATATGCTCTATCCTGGAGAATGTTTCGTGTGCACTTGAGAAGAATGTGTATTCTGCTGTTTTTGGATGGAGTGTTCTATATATGTTTCTTAAGTCCAACTTGTTTAGCTTTTCATTTAAGGCCACTGTTTCCTTGTTGATTTTCTGTCTGGATGATCTATGCATTAATGTGAATGGTGTGTTGAGGTCCCCTACTATTATTGTTATTGTTAATATCTTATTTTAGGTTTGTTAATAGTTGCTTTATGAACTTTGGTGCTCCTGTGTTGGGTGCCTATATATTTATAAGCATTATTTCTTCTTGATGACTCCATGTCCCTTTGATCATTATATACTGCCCCTCTTTTTCTCTCTTTGCCTGTCTTATCTTGAGGTATACTTTGTCTGATATAAGCATTGTGACATCTGCTTTCTTTTGTTTGCCAGTAGCTTGCAGTATTTTCTTCCACCCCTTCACTTTGAGCCTCTGTTTGTCTTTGGAGCTGAGATTTGTTTCCTGGAGGCTGCATATTGTTAGGTGTTGTTCTTTAATCTAGCTCACCACTCTGTGTCTTTTTATTGGTGAATTCAACCTGTTTATGGTTTGGGTGATTATTGATGTTTGAGGCCTTATACTGTCATTTTATCACTCATTTTTCGGTTTTCCTGCTTTTCCTTTGTTTCTTGTCCTGTGTGTTTTGGTCTACCCATTGAATTATGTAGTTTTTTATGATTTGTTTCTTTGTTTTCTCCTTGTTTATTCTTTGTGTCTCTGTTCTACTTTTTCGTTTAGTGGTTGCCCTGAGGTTTGTATTCAGAATCTCATGTATAAGATAATTCATTTTCTGATGGCCTCTTATTTCCTTAGTCTAAACTGATTCAGTCCTGTTTCCACCCACCCCCACCAAGTTGTTTTTGTCATATCTTATTCCATCTTGTGTTGTGAGTTTGTGCTTAAAATGACAAGATTATCTTTGTTTTTGGTGTTTTCTTTCACTCTAGCTTAATGCTATAGTTTAATATTTTCTATCTTATTCTCATACTGTCTACCTGTTTCTCTCCTTACTCTGTATTTTGTGACCTCTTTATCCCTTTTTCTTTTCAGGTATGAGAGCCTTCCTGAGGACTTCTTATATGGAGGGTCTTGTGGCTGAGAAGTCCCTTAGCTTTTGTTTCTCTGGGAAAGTTTTAATTTCTCCCTCATATCTAAATGATATTTTTGCTGGATAGAGTATTCTTGGCTGAAGATTCTTGTCTTTTAAAGTTTTGAATATGTCATTCCATTCTCACCTAACTTGTAAGGTTTCTGCAGAGAAATCCACTGAAAGCCTGATAGGGGTTCCTTTGTGGGTTATTTTCTCCTGCCTTGCTGCCCTTAGTATTCTTTCTTTGTCATTCATTTTTGCTATTTTTACTACTATATGCCTTGCAGTAGCTCTTTTTACATTGACAAATCTAGAAGATCTGGAAGCCTCTTCTACACAGATTTCCCCTCTTTCCCTAGGTTTAGGAAGTTCTCTGCTATTATTTCTTTGAACATGCTTTCTGGTCCATTCTCCTGCTCTTCTTCTTGAATGCCTGTAATTCTTATGTTCCATTTCCTCATTGAGTTGGGTATTTCTTGGAGATTTTTTCATTTCTTCTTAGTCTTAGTTATCTGTCCTCCTCTGTCTGGAGCATTTTAACACGTCTATCTTTGATTATGCTGATACACTCCTCTATGATGTCCACTTGAGCATTCAGGGAATCCACATTTTGTTTTATCTCTTCCATTGTGTCTTTCATCTCTAATATTTCTGATTTACTCTTCTTTATAGTTTCAATCTTTTTTGTGAAGTAGTTCCTGAACTCGTTGAATTGTTTCTCTACATTCTCTTTTACCTCATTGAGTTTTTCGATGATAGCTATTTTGAATTCATTGTCATTTAGATTACATATTTCTGTGTCCTCAGGCCTGAATTCTGGGTGCTTGTCATTTTCTCTCCAGTCTGGAGATTTGATGTAGTGTCTGATACTGCTAGAGGTAGGTTGGGTCTTACACATTCTGATATTATTCGGTGGCAGTTACCGCCTATTGCCACTGGGTGGGAGTCAAGAGCCACATATTCTGAGCCCTTTGCTTTCAGCTGATATATCAGGCAGTGGAGCAGCGCAGGGCAGGTGGGGTGGGGCACTTTCTCCTGCCTGTACTCTGGGCTTTCTTGATCAGCTCTCATTGTGTGGTCTCCTGGGGTGTTGGCTTGATGAGGTCACTTCCCATGAAATCTTTTGCACCATTAGAGGGCTTCCCTCTAGGCTGCAAGGGCCCTAGGGAGTCCTTGGTGGTCCCACAAATGAGCAACCCTTCCCCTGTTCCTTCCCTCACGGATCCTCCAGTGGTCATGATCACAGTCATTAGGGGAGGGAGCAAAGTTCTCTCTTACCCCATTCCAGCTCCTCTGAGGGGCTGCATGTCTCTCTGACATTTTTGTGTTGTTAGGATGTCCTCTATTGGAGTATGGATGCCCCTTTTTGTTGTATTTTGGAGTGGAGAGAGTCCTGGGCAAGTTCATTCCACCATTATGCTGACATCACTCCACACTCTTATTCTTATTGTAGATTTCCCTATGTTACCCATGTTAAGGATACATCTGTCTTGGTTCACATGATCTTTTATTATGTTAATGGCTTAAACTCACTGGTATTATTTTGGAAAGACCAAAGCACTTCTGGCATGGCAGACTAGAGGCTATAAACCCAAGAAAAACATCAAAAAGTTGTATATTTTCAATTTAATGTTTATCATCATAGTTCACTTTCTAAATTTTAAAAATTTGAGCCATATTATTATTTAGCATTTTTCAGATATATGAACACAGCAATAAGTGCAAATAGGCTTTTTTAGAATTCTTGTAGGATAATTAAATGTAATCAGGTGGATATTGAAAAGTTACATAATTTATTTTTCATGATATTTGAGAATTTTTAGATTTCTAATGATTGAAATATATATTTTGTATGTAAGAATCATCTTTGCAGCCATCTTTCTTTTGATCTTATAGAAATCACAAAAATCAGTGAATAGTCAAAAATATCCTGTGAATGAGTCAGTGCTCTGATTAAATATTCAAGAGTAATTGCACATTTATTTATATAAAAAAACTCACCTCTGACATTTTACGGAGATGGAAATTCATATGAAATCAGCCATCTGTACTTAGCATACAATATTTTGAGGCAGCATTCTAGGGAATATCACATACATTCTCCTATTTTACCTTCACTGAAATTCTGTAAGTCAAGTATTTTAGTGGTCATTTATACTTTAAAAACTGAGTTTCTGAAATGCTAAATACAGTGTTTGATGTCACATAGAAACTAGTGAAAATCTAATTTTTGTCCAAGTTTAGAAATCAAATAATTTATAATAAACTAAGATATGTACATTTTATCTCACAATTAGATTATAAGCTAAAATTTTTAGGATGTGATCTTATCCAATTTTCCCTCTGTTTTACATCAGGACTGAGCAAAGTATTAGGCAGATAACTGATGCCTCAAATGAGGAATAAAAACGACTTTGTTGACTGAAGATTTCCAGAGCATGAGCTCCATGAAGGCAAGGGCTTGTTCTGTTTCTGTGGCATTCCACATGCATAAAACATGGTCTGATACATATTGGGTCCTTGACAAATATTTATTTCAAGAATGAGTAAGGCCTAATGTTTAAGTCTAGGTTGGAAATTTAATGTTAAATTTTTAGACTGAGTTCTCCAATGTTAAGATTTAAAACAGCAAATATTTCATATATCCACAGTTCTAGATATAGTTGCATATTTAATTTCATTTAATCTTCATAAACTATGTGAGAGCAAATATAGGATCAGCATTTCAAAGGGGAGAAAACTCAGTCTCAGAGAAGAGCAGTGAATTTCCTAGGTCTCTCACATATAACACAGCTGCACCAACATAGTCATGTTTGTCAGAATACCGCTGTTGAAGGGGTCAGCCCAGTGGTGTAGTGCTTAAATTCATCACTCCGCTTTGGTGGCCTAGAATTCATCTGTTCAGATCCCAGGCATGGACCTATGCACCACTTATCAAGCCATACTGTGTCAGGTGTCCCACATGCAAGGTAGAGGAAGATGGGCACAGATGTTAGTTCAGGGCCAATCTTCCTCACCAAAAAGAGGAGTATTTGTGGCAGATGTTAGCTCAGGGCTAATCTTCATTAAAAAATAAAATCACTGTTGCTATCTTTCTCGAACTCAAAAGTTTTACTACTTTCCTATTTTAAATGTACATTTGATATCCTCACATCTGCCTAAAATATAGTAGAATACACTGTCAATTTCTTTTTTGCAATTTAAATACCTTGATTAATCTCTGAACCTTCAAAAATAGATCCTTTGATCATACATAAAAAGCTGTACATCGATCACTGTACATGTAGCTGTCAGGAAGGATTTCCTGATTGATCAACTTTTTATTCCTGAGGCATCTTCAAAATAAACAGTGGTTTCTTGATTTTCAGTCACAGAAGTAACTTATTCCAATCACATAACTGACATTAAAGTAATGTATATATACACACATATATATATATAGCCAGGCATAGGTGTGTATGTACACATATATATGTAGAACATATATATAGCATATATGATACTTTTATGCCCAACAGTAAGTTAATTTAATAATTTTAATGTCCAATAGTGAGTTTATTGCACTTAACTGTTCAAACTTAGAGTAATAATTGAGTCAATAAAGTTACTTATGATATTTCTCCCTTCTTTATTTTTAGTAAAATGAGCTTGAAAGTTTAAAGTGAAAGATTCGTAAACAATCAATAATCAGACAAGATGATTCATTAATCTAAAGACACCGTAAAAAAATTCTGAATATATTAACCTAAAGAAGTATGGTAACATTTTGTTTAAGACTAAATGATTTTGAGCCAGGGAGACAAGGATCCAAATTCTTCTTTCGTCATCTTAATATCTGTGGGTACGTGAGAAAGTCTTCTATATCTCTAAGCATCATTTTATTTTCTAAAGTAAAATTGGCCCATGAATTCTCATTATATACGTTTGTTATATATATGTATATATACATATAGGTTTGTTTTATACACACACACACACACACACACACACAGATAAAGACAAGATAGATATCGTGTGTTTCATTTGCAATGGGAGCAGAAAGTCTAGATTTATCACTGAAAACAGGGCATTCTTTGTGTCGGACATACTTTGGTTATTTTTTTCCCATTCCATTTTTTCCATTATCAGTTTACTGCATCTCAGCTTCAACTTCACCCTCCAATACCTGCTGAACAATAAAAGCTGGTATTCCTTTAAGAATTTCTCCTTTAAAGTGACCATATGTTAAACCTTTACAGTAGAGGGTACTGGAGGGATAGTGCAGGAGCAAAGAGGCTTCTGTTGCAGGTTCCTGTTGCTGCGTGATTAGTCAGCAGCATGGATGTGAAGGGATTTGGTGGTGCTCTGCTCCAGCCATGGTCCCTCAACAATCTCAAAAAACTGGCTCAGATTGATGACCATCTTTCATTGTTTCTTTTAACATGGAAACTGGTACTCTAGACCTCCTGTCCACAGTGTTGCCTTGACTCTGTCTACATGGCTTCTGCCCTGGAAGTCTGTCTCCTGAAGCCCTTTCAGTGTGGACATGGCAAGCTTTAGGCCACCACCTGCAACGGCACCCCAAATCCCTTTGCATACTCATCCAATGGCAGCAGCTCACTTCTACTCCAAAGGATTGCTTCAGGTTTACCTGGGGACTGTGACCAGCTCTGGCCTGGGAAGCCCGTGAGCCTCACCACCATCAAGAAGGCTGCAAAACATACTCATCAATAAGGTCTGAACCCCAGCTTTTGGAAGGGACCCCTCCCAAGTTGGTAGTTTTGTAGGTATCCTCACTCATCCCTGGACCACCCTTTATAATTATCTTCACATCCAGTTACTCTCCTATCAAAACTTAATACTTTTTTATACTAAAACTCTCCCGTTTAAGTCACTAGCGGGTTCTGTGTCCTGATTTTAGTCAGACTAATACAACTGTTTTCCAAATTTAATCACTTTTTCAGGCCTCTACTGTCCAGTTTTATTTTCTATCACATGGGACACTAAGGAATGAGATACAGTCCATTTATCTATGCCTTTATCTTTCCCCTAATTGTTACTTAGGATTCGTATAATTTTGATTTTTCTCTTGGCCACTAATCCCAACCATGGATAAAAAACCAATGTCACACTTACCCAAGATGTTGAATAAATACTAAATCTATATAAAAAGCATTTAGAATGCATAAGTGGTGCAGGTCAATATATGATGCATGCTCACACAAACAAGGTAGACTTTCTTGGGCCAAATTAAAGAAGGTCACATTGTTATCCTTTAGTCTCTCATTTCTGATATTTTTGTGCTACTTTTCCAGAGAGATGTTTGCTAAAATCATGGCTGGGTTTGTAATGAGACTGAAGCAGAAAGTATATATACCATGCAAATACTGATTTATATGATTTTTATAAGGATTATATAAAGTATACTGATTTAGACAATTCTTGGTCAAGATGTTCTCTTTCATACTGAGCTAGTCTATCATATCATATTCTCATATTAATACTTGTTATCATTATTTCAATAAATACTATTGAAATTCTGAAAATAAGACAAGTTACTCTTTTCTTTATGTTATATAAAGACACTCCCAGGGGCTCATATGTTTGAAACTTGGAATCAGTAGCTTAGCAGTAACATATAGAGTTAACAGCAACTTATCTGAAATATTAGTAAGTGCTCAATAAATAATAGCTGTCATTACTATTACCAAGTTATATCATTTTCTTCTCTGGTTTACTTATACATTTTAATCTTACATCCTACTTATGGTTGCTGTCTATTTTTGACCCAAAATTGAGAGGGAGTTCTTTGTAACTCAAGTCACATAAAATAAAAGAGTAACCAATTAATAATACATTTAAATGGTTGTATTAGTTTTCTACTACTGCTTTAACGTTACCACAAACTTAATGACTTAAAACAACACAGATTTATTATTTTACAGTTCTGTAAGTGAGAAGTCTAACACGGGTCTTACTTGGCTAAAATCGAGATGTTGGTGGTGCCACATTCCTTTCTGGAGACTCTAGGAGTAAGTTTTTTTCCTTGCAGTTCACAGGGTCTAGAATCCTCAACCCTTGACCGTGACCTCCTCCTCCGTCTTCAAAGGCAACAGCAGTAAATTGAGTCCTCTGCCACTTTCAATCTCTGCTTCTTCCATTCCATCTCTCTAAGCCAGCTGTGAAAGATTCTTCACTTATAAAGACTTGTGTGATTAGATTGGGCCCATCGAGACAATCCAGGATAATCTCCACATCTCAAATTCAGTACCTCTAATCATATCTGCATATTCACGAGTTCTGGGTTAAGGACATGGACATTTTTGAGGACCATTGTTCTGTCTACTACCAAAATCTTTTAAGATTAAAATTGTTCTTTAGATATTAGGGATTTTAGTTCAGTTTTGATTCTTTATCATATTCATTGTTGTCCTGGACTCCAATTCAGCACACTTTTCTTGAATAAACTAGTTATTTAATTTTACCAACTATTGAAGATCAACAGCAAACCATTAATAAAAACAAGTTTCTGAACAAGGCTTCTGGTCTTTTTATTTAACCATTCTCTCCTCTTCATGATTAATTCCATTTTCTCCATGTAGGACTTCATTGTTTCTCACATGGTTTCAGTAAAACAGCCTACTCTCTCTGTTTTTGTCCGCTTCCATTTTGTTCTCATTAGCCTTTCGCCTGTAGCTATCTTCCTAAAATCAAAGTCTTAGCCATGCTATTTTTCAATTTTAATCCCATCATTGGTGTACTGGTCAAAATGAAAAGTACATATTCAATAATATTACAAACCAGGTCCTTCAAAATCTTGTCAAAACTTGCTCTCCAGGCTCATTTATGAGCATTCCCACATCATGTCCTCTCTTTCAGTTTCCACTCTCCTCACCATTTTTTCAATTCCTTTATGCTTTTACATATATTTCCTTTTCGTGTTTGTCTTTGCATAGATTTATGCCTCACCCGTATAATACTAGGAAATTTTACTTAGCCATCAAGAAAATGTTAAAATATGTTTTGGTAAAGTTCACCCATTACTTTGAGCAGAATTAACTACTCTTTCTTCTGCATCTTATAGCAGTTTGTTCATACTATGTTGCATTATCATATTCACAAGGAATTTATCTGTTTGTCTGTCTTCTTTCCTAGAATGTGTGATTCCTTAAGCCAGAGACGTGCTTTCTATAGTCATCTGTAACTCCTGCCTTTTTGTTTGTTTAATAAATATTATTAAGTAACTATTTATAATAATAGGCTGAGAATTCACATAGAATTACATAAGAAGTCCAAATATATTTAATACACGGTGTATGGAAAGGTTATATCTTACTTGAGAGCAAGTTTTTAGCTTTCTTCATTAGCATGTCTGTATCTAGAATTTATGAGCCCAAGCAGTTGTAGACATAGACCAACAAAGATGAGAAACAGAAAAATAAATTGTCAAAAAAAATTCTGTAAATTACTTGCTGTTTTTGCTATATTAGTAGGTATGACTTTTGCCTTGAAGTAAACAGTATTGTTTATATGTTTCTACTCAAGAATTACTTCGAAAAGTCGAAAAATCATATATTGCCTTTTGACTCTATGCAAAAAATAGTTGCTTTATATATAGTATGTGTTTTAAAGTCAGTTAAATGTTACGGATGAATACTGTTTTACCAACATAGCCATCAATATAAGTTCAACAGCATGATTACGTATTACATATTTAAGGTTACTGCTAATGATCACTAATCACTAATTTATATGTCACAGATAATTAACACACATTCACTCACTAGAAAAGATGGAACTTCAGGATAAATTTAGTGCCTTCACACACAGAAACACGACTCTCAAGCAAATAAAATGATCCCAAAGATGATGGTAAAGTTACTTTTCACTTCTCTGTGAAAGTGGTAAAGTAAAAATTTATCAATTTGAATTTGCCTTTGCAATTAAGGAAGTAAGAATGGTAACCAGACTGATCGTAAAACCTCAATATATTGTGATCATTCTGGGTATAAATGAGACCAGAGATACTGTGTAAAGCTGTGCAAACTTCAAGACTATTGAACTGAATAGCAGAAAGAAAGAATTTACCAGTCTATTTCTCACTTGCACATTAGTCAACTATGTTAGTGGTCTTGGACAAGATATTAAAACTTTCTGGGGGAAATATGGAGGTAGGAGCAAATGATCTACAAATTTCCTTCCAGCATTATTAATTATATTATTCTTTTCAAATCTATAAAATAAGTTACAGTTAATCATCCACGATGAAGATGTAAATGTTTGGGGTTTTTTGAAAGGATGGTTAATTATATTACCAAAAAGAGCAGGCACTTCAGATTAATGTAAATGATGCATTTCTTTCTTCCTTCCTTTCTTCTTCTATTCCTTCCTCCTATCTCTTCCTCCCTCCCTCTATCTCTCTTTTTTCTTTCTCCCTTGCTTCCCCCACCCTTCTTTCCTTCTGAATTGTATACTTAAAATCATAAGAATTTAAAAGATATAAAAGAATAGACTAACTACTGTAGGGACCTGAGATTGGCCACCCCAAGATATGTCTCTTTGGCATCAGGATTATTTGAGGCTGATTGCTTTTGATAAACTGGGACAGGGAAGGAGGCTCTGAGGAATGGAACTTGCCCTTGTTAGGACACCTTTACATCTGTAAGGTAAATCTCTATCTGTAAAAGGTGCCTCCCTCTCTGTACCAGGAAGAAGAAAGGAGATGACCTTCTCTCTAAAAACTCTTAATCAATACCAAGGCAAGCACTTAAAATCTGCATTTTATTGTGCTTCTCTGGTAACCTCCTGTAAGTGACTTCCCTCTCCCTCCCAACATTGGCATTTCTTTAAGGATTAAGCATCTTTCCTTAGGCTAGGAACTGATTGCTGCGCTCACCTGTGACTGCCCGGCTCCAGACGATAGACTTGCCTCGTGCTGCGCCCACCAAGATAGCAGAGCATTACCTGCTGAGTCCATCAAGCACTGTGCCGACAGGGCAATCTTGTGACTATTGTGGGAGGGACATTTCAATCACATGTGAAACACCCTATTTGGGGGTATATAACCACTCTGTGCACCCCACTTCTTCGGTGCCCTTTCTTCCTTCGGGAAGAAAGGCCCTGGGACATGGTTCCTCATAAAGCTTTGTTTAATTTTCTCTTGCTATTCTGACTCATGTGAATTTAATTCATTCTCCAGCCAGACGAACCCACATTTGGGAAGAGGAAATGTCTTCCTCCCCTACACTGCAAATACATGAGTTAAGAATTATGTAACAGAAAAATCATGTGGATAATTTTGTCAAGTCTCTCCTAACATTTTATAGCAGAAATATTTAACAACAAAGTTGAATTTTGTAGCAAAAGTGAAAGTTTAGAAACTACGCAACTCCCACTAGTAAAAGGAAGCATTTTGAATGATCATATGTTAATTATCATTTTTTCTAAACTAAATCAAACAGATTTTCCACAAAGGTCTTTAAAGTTTGAGAATAATAACAAAATATTGAAAAATATCCATTATGAAAACTTGCGATTTAATTACTGCTGAAGACAGTTTTTAAATGAGCATTATCAACGCAGCGTAAAAATCAGGAACAAAATTTTTTTTTTTAAGATTTTTTTTTAATTTTTTTTCTTTTTCTCCTCAAAGCCCCTCAGTAGGTACATAGTTGTATATTCTTCGTTGTGGGTCCTTCTAGTTGTGGCATGTGGGATGCTGCCTCAGCGTGGTTTGACGAGCAGTGCCACGTCCGTGCCCAGGATTCGAACCAACGAAACACTGGGCAGCCTGCATCCAAGTGTGCAAACTTAACCACTCGGCCACAGGGCCAGCCCCAGGAACAAAATTTTAAAGCATTGTTTTGTGAATATAATTTTGTAGGGATCATGCATAACATCGGGTGAGAATACTGTTTTCTGGAATCTAACATGTACCTGTGTAGAGTTAATGAATCTAAAGCAGATGTTGTAAACACAAATGCCCATAGAGAACAGATGCGGAACAATACGTGAAATGGTTAGGAGTGTAATCCAGCGCTGCGTGAGTGGCAGAGACTGCATGGACCGGGAGAGGACAAGTTCATATAGAGAGGGTAGCAACAACTTGACTCCAGGTAATTTGTGCTGACATGACCTGGTTGGTCTTTAGAAAAAGCTTGAACAAAGAAATAAATTGGAAAAATATTTTAACAAAATTAATAATTGCAATAATAATTCTACTTCATTATCTTTCAGTAATTTATAGTTCTTTATACTTTCATCTACATTAGCTTTTAGTTTGGAGCAGAAGTGTGAGGTCAGAAAGAAAATAATATTATTGCTGGTTTAAGTAAAAAAAAATTAAATGAACTTAAGACACTTGGTCACAGTCAGGCCTGGGATTCAAATCAAAGCTGCCAGGCTCCTCTAATCATGAACATCCTGTAATATCACACAATGCTCCCTGGTTTGGACTCAGGATTTTATAAATATCTATTGATTCAATATATGGGGAAAAAAGCAAAAATTGAGATTATGGTTTAAACTTTGGCCAACACTTAAGCTATAATGTCAATAATAGATATGTTTCCCATTAACAGGTCCTAGAACATTGGTTTAGAAAAATCATGCACATAGAGAGAATGAGATACAAGAAGATACCAAAGAATATGCAGCTATGGAACGATTTTAAGTATTATAGGCAGGGAGAAATAGTTGTATATGCATAAAGAATAAAAATTAAAAATAAAAACCTTAAATGCCATATTAAATAAGTCCAGCTTCAAATGGTGTGGCATATCTTTATAAAACCAGGAATCAGTCATAGCAGAAGGACCCACCTGTTGTGCATCAATGAGAATATTTAAGCTTATATTATGGAAAGAACGAATGAAATGGCAAAGGAGGGATGCATGCTCCATTTCTTTTTGCTTGAGGAACCTCACTAATATTATAGTCATCAGAACACATATTTTAATATTTATTGCTTCCTTTTAATATATATTACGAATGTCTTCCTGCTTTGCAAAAATTATTCCTGTTATCCAAGAGCTTACAATCCATGAAATAGTTCTCCTTATATCTATATTCCTACAGATAGGAATAATAGAAATTAGAACCTGATGAAAAAATTGTTGTCTGAACTTACTGGTAAAAACATTGTTGCAAAGTAGTTAAGAGTTGGCTCATAACAGAAACTCCAATATTACTACCTATTCACTGGTTGGTTGGGCAAATAAATGTATTCATTTTCTGAATCTCGGAGATGGGCTTAGGGATGTCTTAAAGATAAAAATAAATATGTGTATTAAACCCTTAGCATAGTCACCATATAAAACCCATAACACATAAGCATCAGATAATGTGGAGGATGCTCTGATGACTCCTCAAACTCGTCTCAAGATGCAGAGACACTTCTCCCCAATTGCTGGCTCACAAAGCTCAGAGGTCAGCCTTCTCCAAGACTGACCTCAGTTGATAAGAGACACCTCATCAAGTCATGCTCTCTTTCTGAAGGAAGTCAAATTATATCACTACTTATATAGAGGTATAAAGGCCTGGTTCCTTGGCCCCACAAAGCAACACTGTGAAGGGCCATCTCAGCTCCAGAATTCTATGTAGGCTCAGCTTAGGTCTTCCTTGAGGCTATACACAGCCCAGTTTCATTTTCTGCCCAATCTCATTTCCTTCCCTTTCCCAGGATGTCTTCATCCTGGGAGTGATCCCCAAATAACTTCAATACACTAACTTCTACCTCAGAACCAGCTTCCCCAGGAACTCGACCTCCAACACATATTATAACTGACTTTTTGAGTTTCAATGTTGAATATATTAAATAATTTAAGTTTTTTGAAAATAATTTTTATGCTTGATACTTTTTTTTAACATCATGTCTTTAAGGCATGAAATACTGTACTCATTTCTTTATCTGATAGTCTCATTTTATGACTTGAATTCTTTGGAATATGTGATACTTTATACACTTATTCTTTTAGGTCTATAAAGCAAGAGTACTAGTACAAACTAGCCCCAAGGCTCCATTTAAGGCTGAATTGGGAAAATCAATTAGGTACTCACTGCTCTCAGAATATCCTACAATATTCATCTAGAATTCAGTAGTTCAGATAATTCTTTTCTTCTGCTTCTCTTTCATAAATACATATAACATGACTTTTAAAAATATTTTGAAACTAATATTCCTCTTATGCCACATTTGTTCATGTCATTTTCTGATTCCAATTAGAAACAAACTTGTAGATTTCTGGCTTAGGCTTGGAAATGTACACATTTTATCCAAATATAAATTTCTCTGGAAAAAAAACAATAAAATGTAATAAATTAGTACAATCATTCAATCACATTAAATTTATTCTAGGATCCAGACACAAATGCAAGTAAAATTTCCATAGACTCTCAAATAAGAAACTTGATTAAAGTCATTAGTTCAACCTGTTAAGTGAGCTGTATTTGCCTTAAAACATGGCTAAATTGCCAACTTTTTAAAATCAAAAACACTTTAGCAGAAATTTTATTCTTTGTATTCTCCAAAAATAAACTGTATTTTTTCTTTAAAAGTTGTCCCAGAATTGTTAGAATTGTTATATCTCAGGATAAAAAGTTTTTTTTCCTCAAACTGGATTCTAAACATTCTGAATGTCTTCTGTTTGTGAATCTGAGAAACATGCTTCCGCCAGAAGAATGTAAAGAAATCCATTCAATATTCAGTCGCATATATCTCATACTTGTTATTTAGAAATATATACTTGTTGTTGGGGCCACCTGGTGGCATAATGGTTAAGTTTGTGCGCTCTGCTTTGGCAGTCCAGGGTTCGCAGGTTCAGATCCTGGGTGCAGACCTACAAACGGCACATCAGGCCATGCTGTGGTGGCGTCCCACATACAAAATAGAGGAAGATTGCCACAGATGTTAGCTTAGGGACAATCTTCCTTAAGCAAAAAGAGGAAGACTGGCAATGGATGTTAGCTCAGGGCCAATCATCCTCACCAAAAAAACAAAATATATATATATATATATATATATATATATATATATATATATACACACATACACACACACACACACACATACTTGCTCATTGTAGAATAGATTAAAATTTGAAAGAAATGAGGTTCAGATTGTCAGTATATACAATACTTTCTTGTATGTTTTATAAATATTTGTAAATACTCTTCTGTTTTCTGTAAATAATTCAACACTTTGCACAATTAAAATGTGAATGCTGACGGAGAGATATGCTAATTTATATTTTCTGGTTGATATAATCCTTTCAAGAGCACTGGGATATATAAAATCTCTTAGACTACTATTGATAGAAGTGATTTTTGCTCATCTCAAGGATATTCAATTAATTATTTATAACCCTTGTTCATAAATTTCCATTTGTACTCTGGTAGAACAGGATTTTATGTTGATTATTAACAGAATGAGTTTGAGAAGAAAAAATAAATATATTCTTTTCCTGTTAATTTTGAAATTTTGAATTACTTCCTATAAAATTTCAGCAATTAGTTCTGACATCTACATGACAAAAATCAACTGAGAATTAGAGACAGAATAAACCATACATTACTTCTTGGAAGTGTTTTAAGTGGTAAAATATATTAAGGCTTTCATAAACATGCTTTAAAGAAATAAACAGCAAACTAGATATCCAGAATAATACTTCCAAATATACATTTTTTAAAGCCTGTGATTTTGCAACCAGAATTGTAGTACATTTGGGTTTGTAGTCCGAAAGGACACTACTTACGTTGTCCAACAAAGCTCTAACAAAATGAGTTTGTGATGCTCCCAGGTGCCAAGAAGCTGTAATCTCAACTACTCTTCTTAGGCTTTAAATATTTCCCAAAGATAAAACTTTAAGGAATATTAGCTTCTTATATTTTAAGATAATGCACAGAAGGAGTCAATGCCTTAGGGGTGAAACAGCAGAATTCAATTCTACACTTTTTAAAAAATGTATCATTTCCTGAATATAAGGTAACTACACTTAACAAATTTAAATTTAAAATGTTCAGCTTGAAAAACAAGAAAAAAGTCATATAAAAACTTAAATAGTCTAAAAGTGCCCCTATAGAACTTGTAGAATCAAAACAAACAAGTAAAATATGAAATTGAGTGAATGAGTCAAAAAAATCACAGTAGAGTTACAGAAAGAATTAAGAAGTGGGTGCTACACAAGAAAAATAGTAACGAAACAGCAGCTCAGAGAAACCAAGGTAAGTACGATATGAAATAGAGGTTAGGAGACTTAAGGATATCATGACAAGGTCTTGAATAGTTATAATCAGGTTTTCTGAAGGTGATCACAGAATGAAGAAAAATGGAATATTCAATGATATAATGGCGAAGGAATTTCTAGAATCGAATAAAGCAACTAATCCTTAGATCCAGGAATCCCAAAACAAATCCCAAGAAAACTCAAACTCTAATACATCAGAATAACATTTCAGAATTCCAGAAGGAAAATATCCGCAACTAGAGTGGCAAAACCAACAAACACAGCAATAGATTACTTACAAAAATGCACACAGACTGAAAATCAATTTTGTAACCACAAGAATGATATGCAGAAGACATTATAATAATGTCTTTTCTGTACTAAGAAAATATTTTCAACCTAAAATTCTAATCTCAGAAAAATTATTTTATAACTAAAGCAAAATAAAAAGCAGATTAAAAAAAAAAGACCCAAGGGACTATAATACAAAGAGAATATCAAAATACATTGATTAATACGATGCATGTAAGTCAAAAAGAAAATTATCTCAGATAAAAGATCTGAGATGGTAAAAGAAATTAGCAAAGATTCTGATTTACATGAGAGTACATTTAAATAAATCATATAAATAAATGTAATAATACATAAATTATAAGGAAAACAGGATAGAACTATATAAAACCCTATCAAACAACTATTTTACAAAGTAGTTATTTCATTTTATGCTCCCAACAATGTGTAAGAGTTTAAGTTGCTCCACATCCTTCCAGTATTGATTTTTTTTTTCAAAAATTTCTGAGCAATTCTAATAGTTGTATAGTAGTATCTCATATTGGTTTTAATTTGCATTTCCCTAACGTCTAATAATGTCAAACATCTTTTTTGTGTCTTACTTGCCATTCTTATCTCTTCTTTGATGAATTTTTGGTTCTAATAGTTTACCCATTTTTTAAAAACTTGGGCATTAAATTCCATTGTTTGTTTTCTTATTGGGTTTTGAGAGTTCTTTATATATTGTGGTTACAATTCTTCTTTCAAATATATTGTTTGAAAATATTTTCTCCTTGTCTGTGGCATGTCTTTCTTTCCTTTAAATTATCTTTCAAATGTGTTTTTATTTTTTATGGAGTATAATTTATCTACTTTTTAATTTCATGGTTTGTGTTATACTTAAAAAAATTTGGCCTAACTCACTGATGTACTCACTGTTCAATTTTTTTTGTCTTTGCTCTGTTTCAAGTTGACTAATTTACCATCTTGGGTTGTCTAATCTGCTGTTAATCTCATCCAGTGCATTTTTATCTTACAAACTATATGAATATACAAGAAGGATATTTTAATAACTCTTCAATGTTCTTGTCTACTAATTCTAACATCTGTTTAATTTCAGGGTCACTTTTTATTGATTCATGTTACTCTTTATTATAGGCCACATTTTCCAGCCTTTTTGGCGTGCCTGACAATTTTGATTGAGATGTCAGAAATTATTAATTTTACATTGTTTTATACTGATATAAAATTATTAACTTTACATTGTTTTATATTGGATGTTTTTGTATTCCTATTAATGTATTTTTGGCACACAGTTAAGTAACTTGGAAACAGTTTGGTTCTTTCAAGGTTTGCATTACACTTTATTAGGTGGAACCAGAGCACGCCTTAGTGTAGGGCTAATTTTTTGCATCATTTAGGTAATCTCATTCTAAGTACTTCATTCAATTCTCAGGATATTAGGAGGTTTTTCCATTCTGGTCGGTGAAATATGAACTATCCCAGATCTGTATGAGCTCCAGAAACTGGTTTATCTGCTCCTTTTCATGGGTTCTTTTCCCAGCTCCGACATTGTGCTTATAAACTTGCACTATCAGTGTGCAGCTGAAGATCCAAGAAGTGATCTCTAGATTTCCGGATGTTTCTTGCTCCATGCAGCTTCCTTCTCTAGTGATCTGCCTTGAAAATACTAGCCACTTTGGTGTCTATGAATTCTGTCTCATCAACTCGTGTTGACCGTCAGGTTCTTTTTTGTCCTCCACTCCACATCCACAGAGAGTGACCTGGAAACTCTTCAGGCAGTAAGCTGAGCCAGTTGTAGGGCTCTACGCATTTGATTCATTCTCGCAGGTGTCTGAGACTGTCATGTGTCTGCCTATTGTACAATGTTTAAAAACCATCGTTTCACATACATTTTTAGTATTTAAGGCAAGAGGGTCAATGCAATCCTATTTCTCCATCATGACTACAAGTGAAAGTTTAGTACTTTTAGTTTTATTTAAATTTCCAAGCATGCATTTCTTGTACAGTCGTCCATCAGTATCCCCAGGGGATTGGTTACAGGACCCTCTGGGTACCGAAATCCGCAGATGCTCAAGTCCCTTGTATAAAATGGCATAGTATTTGCATATAACCTATACACATCGTCCCGTATACTTTAAATCATCTCTAGATTACTTATAATATCTAATTCAATGCAAATGCTAAACAAATAATTGTTATACTGTATTGCTTAGGGAATAATGAGAAGTATAAAAAGTCTGTACGTGTTCAGTACAGATGCAATCATCATAGGTCTTTCGATCCTCAGTTGGTGGAATCAATGGGCATGGAGGGCTGCCTGTATATAAAAATGCAGTTCATTTTTATATATTGATGTTGTATCAATATGTGTGACTGTGTTATCTCACTTTATTAGATCTAGGAGCATCTTTGTAGATTCCTTGTATCTCGTTTATTTTACAATGATAAGTATGTTGTCTGCTAATAAAGAGAGTTTTACTAGTTTTATTTTTTCTCCAGTTTGTATGCCTTCTATGTTTTTCTAGCCTAATTCTTGGCTGGTACTTCTAATAATGTGTTGAAAAAAAATTCTAAGAGTAGATATATTTGCATTTCTCATATTCTTGGTGGAAAAGTATTTAGTCTTTCACCATTAATCATTAATTAATCATTATATCATATCATCAATATTTGTATCATTAATCACGATACAATCAAAATACAATAGGTTTTTCATAGATACCCTTTATCTGATCCAGAAATTTCTCTTTTAGTCTCACTTTGCTGAAAGATTTTGCATGTTTTCTAACGTATAGAATGGATGCTAAATATTGTCAAATGTTTTATCTCAATCTATTGATTTGAATTTATTGCAATAACCATACGGGTTTTCATATAGTGAATTACACTGTGTTATTTAAGAACGGTAAAGCAATTTTGTATTCCCAGAATAAATGCCACTTGTTCATGGTATATTAGCCTTTTTATAAATTGCCATATTTTATTTGCTAATATTTTGTTAAAATTTTTTGTATTTTCAAGGAAGGACATTGATTAGTACTTTTCTTTTTATGTCCTCTTCTGGATTCTATAACAAGATGTAACTACATAATGCTGGTTTCTAAAAACAGGTCATAAAATATTTCTTCTTCAATATTCTGAAAGCGGTTGTGTATAGTTAACATTATTATCTTCTTAAATAACGGAGATCATCAGCTTTTTAAAAGAAGGAGAAGTTGAGAAGCTCTTTGCAAAATTTACACGAAAGAGCAAAGAGAAAAATATAGCTAAAACATTCCTGAAGCAGGAAAACAAAGTGAGAGAAATTACACTCGTCTAATAATATAGCTATTAAGAGAGCAAGATATCAGCACTGAGATTTAAATACTGACAAATGCTATGTAATAAAAAATCAAAAAACAAAGCCATGTATATGTTGATTTTCAAATTATGGCAGAGCAGGCATGGTAGATTAGGAGAAAAGAATGAACATAAATAAGCTGTCTGGAAATGGTTGACTGAAATTATAGATAAGGGCGAATGGGATATATCTCACACTATGCACAAAATCTGGTCCCATTTCAGTTAAAAGACACAAGGTGAAGGACAAAATTGTAAAATTTTCAGAAAACAATATAAATGATTATTTTCATGTCCTTAGAATATGGATGAGCTTCTTAAGGAGACATGAAAATGTCAAAACTTAAATAGAAAACAAATGATTTAATTAAATTAAAATTAAGAACTTCCCCAAAAGGCACATTAAATGATGAAAATGAAAAAGAAGTTAAAAAGGAAACTTTCAAAAACAAAAAAAACTGGGAGCAGATATTTACAACATGTATAACAGACAAGAGAATATACGATGGAACAGGAAAAATGAGAGAAATAAAGCTCATATATCACTATGGATGAAACTACAGAAGGTAATATTGAGCAAGAGAAACAATTTTTAAAGTACACATATTGCAAAAATATATGTATCTAAATTAAATAACAAAATAAGCATTATTTCTAGCCAGGACAGACTAAGGTGTATTTGGAGATACATATAAAATTGCTGTTAAGAAAATCATCTATTTTGTAATTAGAATAATGGGTATATGATTTTGGTTATATCAATAGTCTAAATTGTACATGTATGCTGTAAACACTGTGCATTTATCATTTTAAAAATTAAAATATTAAAAACAAAATAATACTCATGTGATTCCTTTTCTGCCAGTGTTGATTTTTTTCTCTCCAAACAGATTTTATGAATGTTATTAATGTTGGATATGTTTTCAATATGTAGACTCCACCCTCTGCTCATCATTCATGTTGCTATCTTAAGCCATCTTTGCTATTTATCCAATTGACATAAATACATTTTAAAAGTTCTTTTTAGTAATTTCCATGTAAAAAGATCTATATTGGAATTAGAAGAGGATATGCAGAAACATAAAATGTGATTTTTGCCCTCTCAAAATTCACAAGCTATTTTGAAGATAAAGTTTTAGCAGCCTGAAATGTCTTGCTAAAAGGGCTCTGTGTTACTTGTTTTTCATTGTAGCCCAAAATTTGCTTTCCAAGTATGTATGCAACTACTGAACTTAGTTACAATATGGTCCAAATCTCCATCTTCCCCACTAACGCTCATACTGATGACTAATCTAAAGGCTCATAAACCCAAGTAAAACAACCCTACCCCCACAAAAATCAGAGCAAAAACAAACAAAATAAAACCTCCTAAAAATCAATGATTTAAGTTATATGTGAAAACAATCTTGTCAATTTTCAACTGTTTAACTATCAGTTATGTCACATAAACTTACTAAGGGGATTATCCAACTATTTGAGGAGCCTCCTTGCTATCATCCCAATCCTGGGCCTTTGTGTCCTTATTTTTCTCCGTTCTGGTTTTCCTATTCTGCGCTCTCACCATTTGCAATACCAGAGATTTGCTACTGGCCTCTTTAGAGTGTGCCATTCGGCAGTCTCTTTCCCTTGCTTTTCATTACTTGGTCTGTGAAGCCAACTAGACAAACTGAAACATCAACAACTCTTCTTAGATCCATCAGAAAAATGAAATCACAGAGCAAACAACTGTCCTCAAATTGGAGAGACAGATATAGGGGAAAGGAAACTTGAACTGTAATTGACAACTTGCTGGAGCATCAGAGCAGACAAGTCTGAGAGTTAAAAACTCCAAGGGAACTTGGTCATTTGGTGACCCTTACACTTGTTTGAGTTTTACCTTTTGGAGTTCTACTAAGTTCTCATTCATGTTTCTGGCAGAGGGAAGGGAAAGGAACTATTTTGTAATACGACAGAGCATCCTGTTCAACATGCTATGGCACAGCAAGGCCTGCCCTCAAGAGAAACTATTTTACTAGCACCTAACCTGCTAGGGTTTTATCAGAGCCTAACCTAGCTGGGGAAAGGAAGATACTCAACTCCAGCCCCCTCTAGCCTTCTATGTGGGGGAAGGAAAATACACAACTCCAGCCATCTCCAGCCACCCTGTCCTACCTAAGGATGGGGAGTGGGGGAAGAAAGTGAGAAGCACTGGTGAAATTCACAGTCCAGGGGCACAGGTTCACAAGAAGACTAATGTCTTATCACAGAACTATAGAATGCTTTCCGTCTCCCCACATCTTACCAATAAATAACTAAAGACCTATTTACCACAGTTCCGTTTACCTAGTTCCTTTTACTCAGTACATGGTACATACCTTTCAACCAAAAATTAGATTGCTTATGAAAAGGCAAAAAAAAGAGTCTTAAGAGAGAGAGCAAGCATCAGAACCAGACTTAGATATGGTAATAATGTTGGAATTATCAGAACAGGAATTTAAAAAACTATGATTAATATGCTAAGGGGTTTAATGAAAAAAGTAGACAACATGCATGAAGAGATCGATAATGTAAGTAGGGATATAAAAATTCTAAGGGAGAATCAAAGAGAAATGAAAGAGATTAAAACATTATCATAGAAAAGGAATGCCTTTGATGGCTCACTAGTAGACTGGACACAACTGAAGACAGAATCTCTGGAGCTTCTTGGTTGGGAACACGTGGAGATTTGGGGAGAGCAGTGCACTCAAAGTGAGCATGAAAGCTCCATGCCCTTTCCCCTTACTTTCCTCTATGCATCTCTTCCATCTGGCTTTTCCTGAGTTATAATTTTTCATAATAAACTGGTAATCTAGCAAGTAAAGAAAGAAAGAATTTCTGAGCTTGAGGATATGATGATACAGAATTCTAAAACTAAAGGGCAAAGAGAAAAAGACCAAAAAAAAAAGAAAAAAACCCCAGAATATCTAAGAACTGTGGTATAAACCATACAAGCAATGGGAATACCAGAAAATGATGAAAGAAACAAAGGAACAGAAGCAATAACAATTAAGAATTTCCCCAAATTAATGTCAGATACCAAACTACAGATCCAGGAGACTCAAAGGACACGAAGAAGGATAAATGCCAAAAAAAACCCTATAAAAAACCTAAAAAACCACACACCTAGGCATATCATATTCAAATGTCAGAAAATCAAAACTATAGAAAAAGTCTTGAAGAAAGTCAGAGGAAAATCACCTTAACCTATAGATGAGCAAAGGTAAGAATTACATCTGACCTCTCCTCAGAAACCACAGAAGAAATAATAGAGTGGAGTAAAGTATTTAAAGTGCTGAGAGAAAAAAACACCAACCCAGAATTCTGTACTTGGCATAATTATCCTTCAAATGTGAAGGAGAAATAAAGATTTTCTCAGACAATCAAAAACTGAGGGAATTTTTTGAAAATAGATCTTTGCAAGAAATATTAAAAGAAGTTCTTCTGAGAGAAAGAAAATGATATAGATCAGAAGCCTGCATCTACCTAAAGAAAGGAGGAGCATGAGGGGATGCATAAGTGAAGGTAAAACAATTTCAAAGAGAAAGAAAACAGCAGTCATTCAAAAAGAGGTAGTTGCTAAGACACTTCATAGCTGCGATATGTCTTTGGGAGAAATACTGGTTTCTGTTAACTCTGCAGCTAACTTTAGCCATGGATTTTATTCCAGCCAGATGAAAGGCAAGAGAGAGTTTTACATCCAAGCTGCTTTTTATTTTCTGTCTTCTCTTTTGGTCAAGGACTGATGTCAGCCCATAGGGTATTGTTTTGTGAAATCCATATCTTCCATTGTCCAGGTTCCATGATGAGGTGGCTATTTGGAGAGATGGATTAAAGTCACTCCTGTATGTTTTTTTCATTGTTAGATGAGCTATTGAGTCATTTGAGATGACAATGTCTTCACAGTAGCATTTAAGACGCTGTAGATCACATGTTTGAGGAGAATAACACAGACAAATACAGGGAGAAATATTTGATCAGTTTATAGTACACTTGATCTTAAGATCATGTAAGTTAATATCGTATATAATAAGTGTAACAATGTCAGTATACAAACAAGATTTGTCATGAGGACTTTTGTTAATGTTAATATCTAAATAATCACTTTCAAATACAGTATTCCAGATATAATTTGGAGTGAAACTCTCCTTGTATGCTTCACATATTGAAATTCTACCAGCCAGTAGAAATTTAAATGGATGCTTATTTTTCCAAGAATAAAATGTAACAATAATTAATGTGATTACATGATATACACAATTCACTGTAGATTAATATAAAATGTTGTATGCTTGCTACACTTTAATAAAAAAAATTTTTAAGAAAGGAAAAAGAAAGAAAGAACGTCACTGAGGACAATTTCTTTGCTCAAGGTTACATAGCATTTTATTATAAGCATAAAATACAGCAAATAATTTCATGAGATTAATTTTGAAAATGTACTTTTCTTTGAAAGTTCTTAACTGTTTGTGCACATAAAAGTAATAACACAAAGAGTTATTAATATGCAAATATAAGTAAATAAAGAAATATAATGGCAGTATATTCAAATTTCAAGAAAGTATTAGCTGGCTCTGGAGGACTGGAATTGGCCACCCCAAGATATGTCTCTTTGGCATGAGGATTATTTTGGGCAGGTTAGTTTTAAAAACTGCAGACATGAGAGAAACTCTGAAAAGTAGAATTTACTTACCCTTTGTTAAGAGACATTGACATCTGTAAAGGAAATCTCCATCTGTAAAGGTGTCCCTCTCTGTACCAGGAAGAATAGGGTATGACCTTATCTCTAGAAACTCTTAATCAATGTGGAAAGCAAGGACTTAAATCTGCATAATAACCTTACCCTTGTTTACCGTGCTTTTCTGGTAATTTCCCATAACTGACTCCCCCTACCCCCAACATCCTCCTTTGTCTTTAGCTGAAGGTGGTTTGTAAGGTGAGGGCTTCCACTATTTTGGTGAGTTGCTCAGTTTGCCTGAGCCTCTCCCATGTATACATGTTATAAAGCTTTGTTTAATTTTCTCCTGTTATTCTGTCTCATGTGAATTTAATTTGTTCTCCTGCCAGAAGGACTCAGAGTGGATAGAGGAAATGTCTTCCTCCCCACATGGCTAAGTCATTGAAATATGATTTGAAACCTGGATTCAAACCTGAATACACAGTCTACGGGTTCACCCACTAAATTGCATTAAATGAGTACAAAATACCTAATTGACTGTGACTATTTTAGACATAATAAGCCTTTCAGAAAAATTGACTTTGCAATGTAATGGGTGTAAGATGATAGCCCAAATTCATTAGAAGGGCTAAAAAATAAGGTCTTACATTCAACAAACAAAATCACAAAGCATCACTGTTCTTGAGGGGAACACATACTTATTCTCAGGAAGAGGCAACATTTTGATCTACTACATGTCTTTTTTGCCCAGTCTGAAACTGAGAAAATATATTTTCCCTTAGTGGCAGTCTTTATAATTTACTAAAAAGTTAGACTCAGGGTAGATTAGTGAGATGGTTAATTTTATGTGTCAACTTGCCTGGGCATGTAGTTCACAGATTAAACATTGTTCCTGGGTGTGTCTGTGAGGCTGTTTGGGGGTTACATTAGCATTTGAATTGGTAGTCTCAGTAGGTAAATTGACCTCCCCAATGTGGGTGGGCATTAGCCTATCCTTTCAGGATCCGAATAGAAGTAAAGGTGGAAGAAGGAGGAATTTGCCCCTTTTGTTCCTGCCTTGCTGATGGAGGTGACACATCTCATTTCATCTTCTCTGGCCCTTGGACTTGGAGTTACACCATAGCCTCCCCGAGTCTCAGGACTTTGGACTCGGACTGAATTATACTACTGCCTTTCCTGGGTCTCCAGCTTGCAGATGGCAGATCTTGAGACTTCTCAGCCTCATAATAAAATTTCTTACATATTTATATAAATCTTACCGATCTGTTACTCTGGAGAACCCTGACTAATACAATGACTTATTTTCAAACTCACAAAAGAACCCCTCCTCAGAGTGGCTGACCAATACCTGTCATATGCCGGAATTCTCCACTTCCACACATCCAGGATAAGGATCCTAAAGATGAACTCATTACTGGCTGGAAGTTCTACCCAGGCTCTAATCACTGATGGGAAATATAAAGCATGCTACCACTTCCTACGTTCCAGAAGGTTCCTCATACCAACAGTTTTGGGAATGAAGGCCTGACTGTTTACAACTTCTTTTCACCTTTACTACTATCTGATCAAGTGGTCCACAGAACCATTCTAGATCCTATACAGAGAAAGCTACCCAAACATAGGTCCTGTTTTCTAGACCAGAGGTTGGCAGTCTCTAAGGATGACACATTGACTCTTCTTTCACCTCTAGTGTGGTGGTGGCAAGGTGTGAAGAGAAGACAAGTTGAATCCTAAAGTTTCCCTTTTCCACCTCCACTAGAGGGCGCTGCAGAGTGAGGTGGCCACTGTCCTTCATAAGGCAGAGTCTGAGACCCCAACAAATCACACCTCCCCTAAGAGTCAACTTCAGAGCAGAAAGAAATGGACACAGCCTAACTACTATCATTTGTGGGCCCTGGGCAAGAGGATAAATAAAGATCCACACATATTCTTCTTTTAACCAGTAATTAAATTTCCATTAATAAAGAGTGAGATTTTGCAGAATTTCACATGAGCTATTTGAAAAAAATCAATTTACTCATCAATAAATCATCCAAAAAAACAGTCCAAAACAATCCATTCAAGTATCCAATGAGTAAGTCAAATAATAAAAACAATTGCAAGCACACCTTCAATCATGGAAAATATTTAATAAGTATGACCCACCTCAATTTTGATCTTCCAAAACTAAGAAATTAGCCTGCCTTTATCTGCTCATCAATTGATACGTGGTGGTTTTGCTCAACTTTCTTGTTTCATTTGATTATA
Organism: Equus caballus; assembly: GCF_041296265.1. Taxonomy (NCBI): domain Eukaryota; kingdom Metazoa; phylum Chordata; class Mammalia; order Perissodactyla; family Equidae; genus Equus; species Equus caballus. The sequence continues at coordinate 98,618,323 of NC_091686.1, forward strand.
AGGAGTAAATACATCTTTATTATCAACTGTTTTGAGAACAGACACATAGAAAAACTGACGGTGCCCCCTGAAGGTTTAAACTCAGCTTTTTTTTTTTTTAAAGAAATGAACAAAAACTTCACATTTCCTATATAGTCCACACTGAAAGAAAATATGTAATGGGGTGTGAGATTTAGGTTTTTATCACTTAACGAGGATCCTGTTTAGATCTGCATTTTCCAGGAAGCCTTGATAGATTTTCTAGGGTAGATTAAGAGAGACACACATATGTTCTCACAGCGTGTCTTTACTTAGCAGGTTGTTGTTTCTGTGTACTGTTATGATTTGCTCACATTCAGCTCCTAGTATATTACAGGTGCTAAATAATTATTTGTTGAATGAATTACTAGATATTTTTTAGAAGAATGAAGTCCTTGGATTCATAGGCTATGGTAAATTCTAAAATTGACTTACGTAAGTTTTTCAATCCTATATTGTCAGAGAAGAGCTCTCCACCTTTTCCATGCACTGGTGTGTTTCACTGTTTGTCTGAGTGCACCTTGTTAAAGCAAAAAATGAAGAAAACTTGGAAGGAAATGTCTTCCTGTGTTCTTCCTTTTTTAATTCTAAAGTGTTTTAAACTGATATTTTTCCTTGTTGGAGTCATATAATGGCAATATTATTTATATACAATCTAACAGATATAATTATATAAAGAATCATGATTGTAAGGATGTGACTGTCATACTGTATGTAAAGTTAATGTGAGTAAGCTATATTTTATTGGTTATAGTGGTACATGCTGTTCAGCTAAATAAAGGGTGTAACTCATGGAAATGTTCAGCTGATATTTTTAATAATGGAATGTCAGTACTGCTGTTCCTGAATAGCATGTCAAGTACTGAATTATAACTTAAGTATTATATTTCATTGCATTTTTATAAGTATTATATATTCTTAAACAAGAGAGTACAAAGTTGAAATATCATTTGATCCTAAGTTACAGAAATTAGTGTAGATTTATATTATCAGATTTTAAACACAGTAGAGCTCTACCTCTGATAAAAATTTTAAAATACTAATAAATTCACATATGATGTACATATACATGTACATATTACATATAAAACAATAAGAATCAAAATACCCAGCATTCATTGAGAAATTAATATGCCAGGCACATATATAGAGCATGTAATAAATATGTTACTTCATGTAATCCTCAAAAAAACCATTGGCAGTAACAATTTCTATCTTCATTTTATTTGAGAAGAAAAAAATACAGAGAGTTTGGGCCACCTTTCCAAGGTTACAAGTCCAAAAAGTGGCCAAGCTAGGATTTGGACACCAACTTTCAGACTCAAAATAAAGTATTTGGGTAATCATTCTCAAAACGTTTTTAAACATTGAAATCCAGCAATTAATATAGGCTTTCAAGGCTTGAAAGTTAAAGCAATATATATGTAGAAGTTATCATCATCATTATTAGGGGTAAACATTTATTGAGCACTTCCTAGGCAGGATTAGGGACACATCAATATAAAACTATTTCGGCTTTTAAGAGGTTTATGATTTGTTTGAAAACTTGCAATTTAGAAAGCTATTTCTTTCAAGAACAAGTACACGTGTGCTAAAAAATGTATTTAAAACAACCACCTAATAAATCAAAGTTCGGTTACCTGGAAGCTGGAAATAAATGCAGAATTTTGGGGATCCCCATGTCAGACCAACTAAAACAGAATCTGCATTTTAACATAATGCTCAGTGGATTTACATTACAGTTTGAGAAGAGATTAAATAAACCTTGAATTGCAATGTGTTATTTCGGATCTTTATGTTCAGTTACTCTGCTATTTCTAACTAAACATATATTACAAAAGTATCTAGTCATAATTTCCTTCTACCATAATTCCTTCCTTTCCAACCCCAAACATACCAAGAAAGGCAAGATACTAATTTTCTCCATGAAATATCATAGGACTATAATGAATAAATTTTCAGACCTGTGTATATCCCTATTGTGGTAACTGAATATGATCTTCCAAAGGATTTTATACTCAGTGTTATATTGTACTTACATATTCCATTTTGTGGAAGGTAATCAGAAGCTTTCATCTCAGACCTATGTATCCTGATTGACAATGAGATTCTAGATCTTTTCCTTTTAGCCTTGGTTAAATGTGTTCAGAGAATCCAGACTAAATACGAGCCTATACCAAGTAGTAATAAGATGATAATGTAGAAGAAAATATACCACATATTCTGCATTATATAGTGAGATAAAACATTTTAACCATTCTTTTGTAGGGTTATATACAATGATGATCTATTCTGAGAATCCAGAAGATAATCAATAGTTGTCAATTCTATTTAACATATGACAATACTAAAAGATTGTAGCCACCTTTATTTTCATGTTAAAACCTTAACATTGTAGTCTAAACATACTCAAGAAGCATCATTCTTATCAGAGTTCGCAAAATAAAGAAAGCTGATGTATTTGACTAGATAGTCTATAATCCAGATGTCTGTTATGACGTATTTTGAACTCCCCACTGAACTGGATGGACTGGATGATTGTAGCTAGTGGTTTTTTCCACAAATTTTTCCTTTCTCTTGTCTCACTCTTTTCCTCTTTCTACTATTCCTAGATGTAGGCACAGGTAGGACTTGCTGTCTGAGAGTTCTATTTAATACTCCTTAACTCAGTTGTTTAACTCCTTTCCTCATGCCGGATTATCGAGGAGGCATGGCCTCGCCTCTCAAATCTAAAACAACCTCTAATTCACCAGAATAATGACTGCTCCAATTTCAAAATAATTTAATTTATAGATTCCTAGCACTGGAACAGAAAAATCTAACTTAGAAGAGTTAAGTGGAATTAAAAGATTAAAATGCCAAATTCTCAACACATCATGAATTTATTACTCTCAAGTCATTGAAGTATATAAATGCCAACTCATGTTGATTGCACTGCAGGCAAATAGCTATCTTTAGAAGGATGACTACTATTTTCAGATTTTTGTCAAATTTTACATGGATTTAAATGTGTAGAATGAGGAGCAGACAAAAAATATTAGGTAATTTTAAGTAATGAAATTTGGGCTAGATTTCTGAAGCCACTGAATCTGGACTCTAGACTGACATTCTCTCTATTTTCCATTGAATCACCTTGTAAATCCACCTGGCATTCTCGTGCCGTGTTTATTTGTCTAGTTGGTCCTAATTGCAGTATGAAATTTCCCTGCTCAAAAACCGACAATGAGACCCCATTCCCTTATAAGTAAGAGTCCAGCTGTTGTTGCTATTCAAGACTGACTTGTTAACTCATCTAATTCATTGGCTGTTTTATCTATCGAAGTGCTTCTACTCCAACCATACAGGTCTTTTTAGCTGTTCAGTTCAGGATCTACACCTTTGTTATATACTCCCATACGGTTTTATGCCACACTGAGTCCCCAGGCCTTTGAACCTGGACAACGTTTTGTTGCGTTTATCACTGTTAGGGAGCACAGTCTTATGTTGTTTGCTTTTGTTTGTGTCACTACTTGAACGTTTGATATGATCATTTCTTCTCTCTGAAATAGATTATAATTTCTTGATAAAGACTGATTATATTTTACATTACTCTGAATTTCTTTTGTGTTTACTTCAGAGTATAACACAATATATTATGCACATAATAACAAATATTTTACAGATAGAGAATACTCACAGTATGTCATAGTATATAATGCCCTTTAACATGACCTAATAATATTGATTATGCATATATATGAATTCGGTTTTATTAACTTCTGTTTTGTGGGTGATGCGCCTGAAGCCCAAGGACATTAAGGACTTCAATCAAGTTCACAAAGCTAGTAAATTACAGAGCCAATATTCAAGTCCAGGGATTCTAATTTTATATCTGTGCCCCAAAAATGCTAATTGTAAGCTATTTTCAAGGTTAAGGTGTATAAAGAAAGATAAAATAAATTCAAAGAATTATAGTGTATGTGTGTGTCTGTGATATTGGAGAGGAGACGCCTGAAAACACAGACTTGGTTATGTTCATAAATTTGGAAGTGTTAACATGGTTTTGAGAAGTGATCTATGCATCTCAAAAACCAAAAATTGCATTTTTCAAGTAGGTAAAATTATTTGAGGTTGAGAAAAATTTAGATAACTTTTGCCTTGATATTACTTAGAAAATAGTATACTTTCATCTATTTTAATTGATTTTGTTTTAATTACAGCATTATTAACTTTACCTTTAAATATGTAATTTACATTTTTTGCATCATTAAATCTAACATGTGTTACAAATAGAGTAAGAGGCAATTATTTCCCCATTATACATATCCCAGTATGGATAACTAATACATAAATATCAATTATAAAGTGAGATTCACCGAGGAAATTGTTTTCAATCTGTTCTTCATTGAAAAACAATTGCCAAAAAAATCGTTTTTTGAGAAATACAATTACTATGTATGTAAAAAACTGAAAAACTCTCCCATAATTTTATGGAAAGTGTATACTGCTATACTGAAATAAATATCTATTAGTTGATATCATGTTTTCTAAGTTACTTGACAAAAACAAACTTAATTCTGATTCTTTGACACACAATAAGTCTTGTAACGGGCTCCAGAAAACCAGGTTTTGAGACAAACCAACCTGAGCAAACAAATCTTAGAAAAGCCCTGGGTTTTGCAAGAAAAAGTACCTGAAGCTTTTTTGAGAAATCCGCAAGCTTTTCCAAGATTGTTACAAGCTAGCTGCTCATCCAGATGGAACTCAGTCACAACTCACGCTTTATGTGACTCTGATGAAAACATGACAGCCTTCTCCCAAATTTGATTATAGAAATATGGCAATGGAGCTCAGTGATCAATTTGTTAATTATCCAGGATCTTGTTAACAAGGACCTTGTTCCTTGTTCCCTCAAAAAGAAGAAAGGAGAAAAACCAGAATGATATATTTTTTTTTCTAAATATGTCTAAGGAAATTAGCTCCAAAATCCCTTTCTGGAAAATATGCCATGACAGGAAAACTCAGGGGACTCTTAATCTGCTCCTAATTAACAGGAAATATTGGTCTTTTAATAGATTGCTTATTTGATCCAAAAGTTATTCTGCTATCTTTTGCACAAAGATGAGGTATATGTATATTAAAGTAAAAGGGTGTCAACTCTTTTTTTACATACTCCACATTTCCCCATAGAATGGTGCCCCCAGACCAAAAGGGAATGACAAGAATGCAAAGAGAAGGACATCACATTGTACAAAAAACAAGTTTTGCTTCCATGAATGCACTGGGCTTTGACAGCTTCCAACCTCCTTACAGAGTAAATTATGTAATCAAAGCTTCAAAAGAAATGTCTTAGTAAAAAAGGGCATAAAAATTAGTGAAACAATCCATGTTTGTATTCTTTTAGAAAATACATTCCCGCCATCCTTTGCTTGTTCTTTCAAATAAGCCCCTGACACACGCTTCCTTGTTTTGCTGTTTTCTTGTCCTTCCTGCTGGTGAGTACCTTAAGACTTGGGATTCTCTCTCATTTCTGTCTCTCTTCCACACAGCACCTGCAGACTTTGCTCAAAATGAGCACTGAACAACTATTTCCGACAAAAGATGAAGATGGGGTAGGGCATTGTGAGTTTTATAAACAATACTAAAAACAGATTCATGGAAGTCTCAAAGTATTTATTTTAATATTTTCATGATTTTTTTATGAGTCTTCTTATTTTGAGATTTAAAATTCTATATGTGAAGTCAATATGATCCAGGATTTCCTAATTCCAAAATAAAACATTCAAAATCAAAAAGAAATGTGAATTTTCCTGCTTTTCTCAACAAGAAGACTTGGTTGACAAACAAATCAATTGGTTTCAACATGATTTGGAATGGCAATTTAAAGTTAATCTACTTCAATTGTCAGTCAAGGTAATCAGATATTAAATATCATATAGACATATTTATTGACAATTAAAAAATACAATCTTTAGATCATGTGGACATAAACCTATTACATATCCATGACCACACACCCAATTAGAAATAAGTAGTTTATTATTTCTTTTTGAGAAGTGCTATATACTTGTTTTTCCAATTCTGAGCATCGTATTTTAATTTAGTAGTTAAATGGGTCCACAAGTTCAACTTCCAATGTTATATAATATTGTGTAGAGGTAGGGAAAACAAGGGTTTTTAACCCAGAACTTATTAAAGTGGCAAAATAACTTATGAATATGACCTTTGGCATATATTTATACATATTATACAATTTAATATACACTATTCTAGGCATAGATGTATATAGCAAACCGCAGGGTAATTAAGAGATTTCAAGTCTCAGCTTCTGACTTTTTATCTCTAAAAACAATTTGAAAATCTCTAGCAAGTGAAGCTAAGATTACGTTTTTTTTCTGCTTTATTGTCATTTGTTGTTTACTAGTGGTATCACCCGTCAAAGAACGATCCCTAACAAAAATTAAGACCCCTCTGAAATCTTGCCTCCAGATACATATTCTCCTAACTCCATCTTCTTGCTTTCCCTTTTTATAGACTTATTGCATCTATGTATAATCTTGAAAAATAAATGAGGTTTTAGAGTAAGTGTTATTGTTTATAAAAAGCAATCTTTCAGAGATTTATTTTTAATTTAATTTTCTATTTTAAGATTCCTGCATGTTATCGTGTGCTGCTGTGGTTCACTTACTTTGTCTGTTGTATACCACTCCATTGTGTAAATTTACCACAGTGTTTGTATCTGTGATTGAAAATAATCAATAATCAATCTATGGATAAGAAAGAGAGTGTGATATTTATTGATATTTAATGAGACAATGCTGAGGACTAGCCCAGAAGTTTTATCTTCTTCAGGGAAGAAAGCACCCTGGAGAATTGTGGTGTACAGCATGGTTATATACTGTTTCAGAACAAAGAACATACAGCAAGCATGACAGGAATTCAATTTTTTTCTCAAAGTCACAAGGAGATGTTTTGCTGCAGTTTGCACATACACAAGTCGTCATCCTGACCTTGGTTCTCTGGGAAGAACAGCTTATCTTCAAAGAACTGTTGGTATTGGCATCAGAGAAAGAAAGACATTCATCCTTATCTTTAAAGAGGGCATCAGTTGCTTTGGGAAAATGTTTGAAGCAGATATACAGTGCATGCTTGGAGGGCCATAAATCAGGATGCTCTGGGAAAAGCAAGTTTCATGCTGAATCAGTTTCAAACCAGAATGGCTTTCCCATAAACCTCAATATGTGAAAACATTATTATTCTTATTATTTTCATTATATCCTCTGTTTGTGACTGTATACTCAGTGTTCTCCAGGGTTTTTTCTACCTTGAAGAGTACTGCCTGGAAGCGCCTTTTACAAGTCTCCTATAGAATACACTCAGGAGCTTTCCTTGTATATATGCTTAGGAGTTGAAGCCCTAGGTCATAAAGTACGGTCATGCACCACTTAACGGTGGGGATACGTCCTGAGAAATGCATCGTTAGGTGATTTCATCATTGTGCGAACATCACAGAGTGTACTTACACAAACCTAGACAGTACAGCCTTCTGCACACATAGAGAATATGGTACTAATCTGACAGACCAATGTCATATATGCCGTCTGTTCTTGACCAAAATACCGTTACACAGCACATGACTGTATATGAATGATTGACTTAGCAAGAATGGCAAACATTTTTCCAAAGTGATTATATCAGTTTGTACTCCAACATAGCTTGTTAATCCACAGCCTCTCCAATGCTTATTTTTGTCAGATTTTAATTTTATGTTATTATTTTTTGTTTGTTTTTTGTCAATCAAATAGGTATGAAATTGAAGCTCAGATTGGTCTTAAATGCCATTTTCCTAAGCACAAATAAGGTTAAACATCTTACTTCATATATTTATCGGTCACATGTGTTTCTCTTCTGTGAACTTCCAGAACAGGAGAGTGCCTCTGAATTTGTTTTCTGCAAAGGTTAAACATTAAGTTTTCACTGATTGACCAGTCAATATTATTAGTTTGTTACAGCCTGTGTTGCTATGTTACATAAAGTTTTGTGACATACATAACATACATACATTTACAATATTTCTATCCCCAAACAAGCATTTTAATAGAACAGAATATTTCATTTAGTGAATGACTAAACTTTCAGCCTTGTATAGATGATTCTATTGTTTGAATAATACAGATAAAACCTTTTGTATCTCTATACCTCATTAATATATGTAAGTAGCTTACCATACTACTTCAGAAAAACATAAAGAAACTGTTCAGTATTTACAAAACTAAGTAGGAATATCTCTTCGTTACATTTATTTTAGCATTACAGTGATACAGAATAAAATTCTCCATATAATTTACTTAATTAAGCTATATTTTATTTACTTTTTCAGGTTGCCAGGTGTTTAATTTGTGTTTTTTTTTTTTCTTTTTACATCCTAACATCATGGAATGGTGGACCTGGAAGAGTTCTTTTTTACTTTATTTTATGTGATTATTTTTAATTGCGGTAGCATTGGTTTATAATGTTATATAAATTTCAAGTGTATATCATTATATTTCAATTTCTGTGTAGATTACACCGTTTTCACCACCCAAAGACTAATTACTATCCATCACCACACACATGTGCCTAATCACCCCTTTTGTCTTCTTCCTTCTCTGCTTTCCCTCTGGTAACCACCAATCCAATCTCTGTCTCAGTGTTTGTTTGTTGTTGTTCCCATTTCTATTTAGGAGTGAGATATACAGTATTTGACTTTATCCCTCTGACTTATTTTGCTTAGCATAATACCCTCAAGGTCCATCCTGTTGTCACAAATGGCAAGATTTCATCCTTTTTTACAATTGAGTGTATTCCATTGTGTATATATACCACATCTTCTTTATCCATCCACCCCTTGAAGGGCACCTAGGTTGCTTCCAAGTCTTGGCTGTTGTGAATAATGCTGCAATGAACAGAGGGGTGCATGTATCTTCACACATTTGTGTTTTAATGCTCTTTCGATATATACCCAGCGGTGGAATAGCTGGATCATATAGTAGTTCTATTCTTAATTTTTTGAGGAATCTCCATACTGTTTTCCATAGTGGCTGCACCAGTTTGCACTCCCACCAGCAGTGTGTGAGAGTTCCCTTTTCTCCACATCCTCTCCCACACTTGTTGTTTCCTGTCTTGTTAATTATAGCCATTCTCACGGGCTAGAGGTGATATCTTATTGTAGTTTTGATTTGCATTTCCCTGATAATTAGTGATTTTGAACATTTTTCATGTTCCTGTTGGCCATCTGTACATCTTCTTTTGAGAAATGTCTGTTTAGATCTTTTGCCCACTTTTTAATTGGGTTTTAGTTTTTTGTTGTTGAGATGTATAAGTTCTTTATATATTTTGGATATTAGCTCCTTAATAAGAAATATGGTTTGCAAACATATTCTCCCAATTGGTCAATTGTCTTTTTGTTTTGTTGATGGTTTCCTTTGCCTCACAGAAGCTTTTTAGTTTGATGTAGTCCCATTTGTTTATTTTTTCTATTATTTCCCTTGCCCAGTCAGATATGGTACTTGAAAATATGCTGCTAAGACTGATGTCAAAGAGTGTACTGCCTATATTTTCCCCTAGAATTTTTATGGTTTCTGGTCTTACATTCAAGTCTTTAAGCCATTTTGAATTAATTTTTGTGTATGGTGTAAGATAACGGTCTACTTTCATTCTTTTGCATGTGACTGTCCAGTTTCTCAAACACCATTTATTGAAGAGACTTTCCTTTCTCCAAGGTATGTTCATGGCATTGTTGTCAAAAATTAGCTGTCCATAGATGTGTGTGTTTATTTCTGGGCTCTCAATTTTGTTACATTGACCTGTGTGTCCTTTTTTGTACCAGGACCACGCTGTTTTGGTTACTAGGGCTTTGTAGTACATTTTGAAATCACGGAGTGGGATACCTCCAGCTTTGTTCTTTTTTCTCAGGATTCCTTTGGCTATATGGGGTCTTTTGTTCCATATACATCTTAGGATTCTTTGCTTTATTTCGGTGAAAAATATCATTGGAACTTTGATAGAGATTCCACTGAATCTGTGGATTGCTTTAAGAAGTATGCACATTTTAACTATGTCAATTCTTCCAATCCAAGAGCATGGAATATCCTTTCATTTCTTTGTATCTTCTTCAATTTCTTTCAACAATGTATTATAGTTTTTAGTGCACGGATCCTTCACCTCTTTGGTTAAGTTTATTCCTAGATATTTTATTCTTTTTATCGCGATTGTAAACGGGATTGTATTCTTAATTTCTCTTTCTGCCACTTCATTGTTAGTGTATAGAACGCAACTGATTTTTGTATGTGAGTTTTGTATCCTGCAACTTCACTGTATTCATTTATTATTTCTGAAAGGTTTTGGTAGATTCTTTACGGTTTTCTATACACATTTGTCACCTGAAAATAAAGTGACAGCTTCACATCTTCCTTTCCAATTTGCATCTTTTTTCTTTCTTTTTCTTGCCTGATTGCTCTGGCTAGGACTTCCAATACTATGTTAAACAAGAGTGGTGAAATTGTCTATCTTTGTCTGATTCCTGTTCTTAGAAGGATAGCTTTCAGTTTTTCTCCATTGAGAATATTAGCTGTGGGTTTGTCACATATGGCCTTTATTGTGCTGAGGTACTTTCCTTCTATATCCATTTTATTCGGAGTTTTTATCATAAATGGATGCCGTATCTTGTCAAATGCTTTCTCGGAATCTATTGAGATGATCATGAGGTTTTTATTCTTCATTTTGTTAATGTGGTGTATCATGTTGCTTGATTTGCGGATATTGAACTATCTCTGCATCCCTGGAATAAATCCCACTTGATGGTGGTGTATGATCCTTTCAATGTATTGTTGTATTTGATTTGCTAGTATTTTGTTGAGAATTTTTGCGGCGATGTTCACCACGAATATTGACTTTCTATTTTCTTTTTTTTGTATTGTCCTTGTCTGGATTTAGTATCAGGATGATGTTGTCTGTTAGAATGAGTTAGGTAGCTTCCCCTCCTCTTCAAATTTTTGGAAGAGTTTGAGAAAGATAGGTATTAATTCTTCTTTGAATGTTTCATAGAATTTACCAGGGAAGCTGTCTGGACCTGGACTTTTATTTTTGGGGAGGTTTTTGATTACTGTTTCTATCTCCTTACTGGTGATTGGTCTATTCAAATTCTCTATTTATTCTTTCTTCAGTTTGGGAAGGTTGTATGATTGTAAGAATTTATTCATTTCTTCAAGATTATCCAATTTGTTGGTGTATAGCTTTTTGTAGTATTCTGTTACAATCTTCTGTATTTCTGAGGTGGCCATTGGAATTTTTCCTCTTTCATTTCTGATTTTATTTTTTTGAGACTTCCCTCTTTTTTTCTTGGTGAGTCTAGCTAAAGGTTTGTCAATTTTGTTTATCTTTTCAAAGAACCAGCTCTCAGTTTCATTGATTTTTTCCATTGTTTTTTAGTCTCTATTTCATTTATTTCTGCTCTGACTTTTATTATTTCTTTTCTTCTACTGATTTTGGGCTTTGTTCTTTTTTTTCCAGTTCCCTTAGGTGCACCATTAGATTGTTTATTTGAGATTTTTCTTGTTTGTTGAGGTAAGCCTGTATTGCTATAAACTTCCCTCTAAGACCACTTTTGCTGTATCCCATAAATTTTGACATGTCATATTTTCATTTTCATTTGTCTCCAGGTAATTTTTTATTTCTCCTTTGACTTCTCCATTGATCCAATTGTTGTTCAGTAGCATTTTGTCTAATCTCCACATATGTGTGGCTTTTCCGATTTTCTTCCTGTAGTTGATTTCTAGTTTCATTCCATTGTGTTCAGAAAAGATGCTTGGTATTATTTCAATCTTCTTTAATTTATTGAGACTTGTCTTTTTGGTCTAATATGTGACTATCCTGGAGAATGTTCTATGTACATTTGAAAAGAACATGGGCCAGCCCTACGGCCGAGTGGTTAAGTTTGCACACTCTGCTTCAGTAGACCAGGGTTTCGCTGGTTTGGATCCTGGGCATGGGCATGGCACTGCTCATCGGGCCCTGCTGAAGCAGTATCCCACATGGCACAGCCAGAGGTACTCACAACTTGAAAATACAGCTGTGTACTGGGGGGCTTTGGGGAGAAGAAAAACAAAAGAAGATTGGTAACAGTTGTTGGCTTGGGTGCCAATCTTTAAAAAAAAAATAACATGTATTCTGCGGTTTTTGGATGGAATGTTCTGTATATATCTGCTAAGTCCATCTGCTCTAGTGTGCCATTTATGGCCAATGTTTCCTTATTGATCTTCTGTTTGGATGATTTATCCATTGGTGTAAGTGGAGTGTTAAAATCCCCTACTATTATTGTGTTACTGTCTATTTCTCCTTTCATGTCTGTTGATAATTGCTTTATATATTTAGGTGCTCCAATGTTGGGTGCATATATATTTGCAAGTGTTATATCCTTTTGTTGTATAGTTCTCTTTATCATTATGTAGTGCCCGTCTTTGTCTCTTGTTACAGTTTTTGTTTTAAAGTCTATTTTGTCTGATATAAGTATTGTTATGCCAGCTTTCTTCTCATTGCTGTTTGAATAGAGCATCTTCTTGCATCTCTTCTTTCAGTTTGTGAGTGTCTTTTCAGAATTGTGTCTTTTGTATGCAGTATATATATGGGTTTTCTTTTTTTATCCAATTGGCTACCCTATGCCTTTTGATTGGAGCGCTTGGTCCGTTGACATTTAAATTAGCTATTGATAAGAATGTACTTATTGCCACTTTGGTACTTTTTTCTGGGTGTTTTAACAGTTCTTCGTTCCTTTCTTTTCTTGCTCACTTCCCCATGTTAATCTTTATTTTAAACTATAAATATTACATAAGTATGGAGTAATGGAGCATGTAGGAAAATGGATTTGTGAACAGCCATATGTTATTTGTCTGTTGTATAACACTTCATGGTGTGAATATGGCACAGTATACACATCCATTCTCCTGTTGCTGTGCATTTATGTTCATATATGCATCAATAAATCATTAGTTATATTCTTGCTATATATGTTTCTTATTGTGATTAAGCAGCTTGAGTTCTTGATATTATCATGGGTTCTGGAATTTCACCATATCATGAAATGAATGCTGTGGATAACCCAGACTTGAACATGGTATTTTGACACAATCAAGACCATAATGATAATAATAGGTCTTTAATTTTATATCATACTTAATGTATTTATCCATCTGTATTGAAGGCACATATATCAGCTGACTGTTATGCACCCGCATCTTAAATGCTGGAGGTATCTGAGGAGCAATTTCAAAGTATATATTCACATTGAGTTTATCATTTAATGAATAATGTTGTCAAAATGCTATTTTAAAAAGGTTCAATTATGAATCTCATGAAAATATAACATGATCACAAGTCATAAGTTTTATTCAACTATTTAACTAATGAAGGAAATTGGAAGAGCTTAAAACCAATCCAAAAAGCATTTGAGATGCTAGCATATTTTCTGTAAGTTACAACTCTGGTTAGTGTCCAACAGGGCAAGAAAATGTTAATCTCTCAGTTTGTCTGTTTTACTGAACTAAAATTATTTGTATCTATACTAGCTAAAAGTCTACAAGTTATAAGCCCTACGGAGTTGTAAAATAGCCTAGACAAGAGAAAGTCAAGGCCAGCACTGCACTGACAAAACACCAGTAATGTCTTTTGCCTGTTTTCAAGTCACAGATGAATTTTCTAACAGTATTAATAAGTGAACAAGTAATTATAGGCAAGAACATCACAATTAATGTGTCAATGATGACAGTCTAAGTTTATTAGGATTTTTTGAAGGACAAAGGTCACAGTTACTTTTAAGACTAAGTTAGTGACTGGTTCTTAAAGGTCAAAATGATGTACCACGGGATCCAGCAGTGTGGATGTTAGGAAATAATAGGAGTGAGTGGGTAGAAAGAAAGGTCAATTGTGATGGAAGGAAACAAAGGGTGCTCTTAACTAATTTCTTCCATGAGAGAAATTATAAATCATAATATAATGCAAAACACTCCAGTAGATCTCTGTACTTTACTAGGTACAAAAATAAGGGTAAATGATGTTGTTAACCTGGGCTCCAGTGGTCATCTTAAGGCTCAATGCCCTTGTACTTCTCTTCCTTCATACTAAAACCATCTTCTCTTTACCTGTCAAATATAATAGGCACTGAAAATACACCTGGTTCTGCTTGACACAGAAAGTTCCATCCCTTCCCTTAGATTATGGTAGGAAGACAACGTGTAAATTAAGTATCACTAAAGACTGAGTCAAGAGACACTTACCAATCTATTTTGAACTTTGACATTCTTCTTATTCTGGTAACAGCATGAGTGCCATTCAAAGACCTCCTGCAGAGCATAACGGATTTGTTTCATGCCCAGAGAAAGAGAGTAGGTGAGTTGGAAGATTAAAGGTCATAAATAAGAACAGTTGCAAGAACTCAATGTCTCTGTATCCCATTACCAATGTTCTGTTTTTCCTCCTAAATATTTCTTCAATCTATTTCCTTCATTCCTTAGGTTTTATTAAACTATTACCCTCTTTGGATTGCGCTTCTACTGCAGACTATGTCCTAGTGCTCCAACTTTTGGTATGACCATCCTTATATACATCCTACATGCCACAACCAGACACTTGTCATCGATGTATAAGTCTGATCATGACTGTCATCTGATTAAAACATTCTAAAAGTGTCCCGCACACACTGAAAAAAGAAATTAAAAAACAAAACAAAACAAGCCCAGTTTCCATTGTAGGGAATATGTAGACCCTTGCCAACTTTTCCACACTCAGTGCCCTGAAACATTAAGTTATCAGAACTCACTCCTGGAGTTTGCTGTGTCAGTCCCAATGAAACAATGTGACAGGTACATAAGGGGAGTGAGATGAATTGTATGCTTAAGGAGAAAACTATGATGCCCACTCAATAATTTAAAGTGTCTGAGTTTTAATCTTTATTTTCCAACTTAGTAATTGTGTGGTCCTGTGCAAGTTATTTAATTTCACTGAACTTCTCTTGAGAGAGAAAGAAGAAAGGAGAGGAGAGGAGAGGAGAGGAGAGGAGAGGAGAGGAGAGGAGAGAGGGAACTTTAAATGAGCCAGGGAGAATAAGAGGGTCAACCACATGTTTGAGGTATTCAGTTTCTCAAAAAAGGGTATCTATTTCATAGAAGATGGTGCTGTGGGAAAACACCTTTGCTGTTCTAAAAGGGAGAACAAAGACTGATATAAATGTGTTCAGGGGTCGGCTCCGTGGCCAGGTGGTTGTATTCGCACACTCTGCTGCGGAGGCGCAGGGTTCGGATCCTGGGCGCGGACATGGCACCACTCGTCAGGCCACTTTGAGGCGACATCCCACATCCCACAACTAGAAGCACCTGCAACTGAGATATACAACCATGTACGGGGGGGGATTGGAAAATAAAGTAGAAAAAAAAAAAAAAAAGATTGGCAACCACTGTTAGCCCTGGTGCCAATCCGTAAAAAAAAAAAAAAAAAAAAAAAAATGTGCTCAGTATTAACGTGATGACGGAAACCAAAAGTTAATTTATTACGGCAATAACAATTTGAGTTGGAAATTTTAATACTCCTTTCAATATTAATTTCTCCTTTATATCATAATGTGTATAGTTGTTTTGAATATTGGTGTTTCTAGTAAAACATGGCAGGAAAAAGCAGTATGTATTAAGAAAATGGCAACTCTTTGTCGGGGATACAACGTTGTATGAATATTTTCTCTAAAGCTTCTGAAAGTAAAATGTTGACTAAATATCTGAAGTTTTCTATGCTTGCAACAGACATCTGGATATTGGAAACATCTGGTTTGTTAATGTCAACTGAAAAAAAATACAGGTGGATAAAAATTTTGTCTGTTATCTGGAAGTTATGCAATTTTCATAAAACAAGAGGGCAAATACAAATGCTTCCTGAGAGGCCCACCCACCTCGATTCACAGAATTTCAACTGTCCTACTGTTATTTAACTCCGGCATCTGTCCAGCCTGTTACAGATGTATTTGTAAAATCGCCTCTGGGTTTGCGGATTGGCTCCTTTCCAAGACTTTGTAATCAATGATCCTATCTTTCTATTTAATGTTAAGTAGGGCTTGTAGGTGCCACTGATGGAACCGTTCAAAAAGTCAGATGTGACTTTGGTAACAGATTAAACATTATCTTTAATTAATGGATCTGTGAAAAGAAAAGAAAATCCAAAGCTACAAGCTCTTCATATCCTAGACACAGGCAACTTGACATTTGCATTGAAATCCTTTCATTTTGTCTTTCATAGAATAATGCCTTCCCTTTATCTTTTAAATTAAACAATGTATAATGTTCACTGAAGAACAGAATCATATCACTGTGAAAGTCATGTTCAACACTGTGCTGCAGAATTTTAAGTGTAGGAAAAGAAATTTGTTGAGGTGGACCAAACCAGTTACCAAAACCCGTATGTTTTGGGAGTTTGTGCAATATTATCAGCAACTTATAATACATTACTTCATTTTATTCATATTTAAATAAGTTGTAATTACCACTGTGAATTCCTCTTTAAGGCATGCTTTAAAAAACTGTGTACTAAAATTTTTGCAAACCTATAGACTGAGTTTGGGGCTTTGATTGGTATCAACCCAAAGCATTTCAGCTGATACATTTCTACACTAAATATATCTTTATTTTATTCCATGATAGATTAATGTATGGATTAACATGCATGAAAACATATATTTACATATATATATATATATGCATGACTACTAAATGTGTTTAAATTACACCTATCTAAAAGTACACATAGCTATATATATATAGTTATTATATGTAGGACATCTAGCATTTCATTTCCTTAAAAACAATCATCCTCACATAGTTTAATATATATTAAAATATTTTAATTTATAATCTTATTTCCAAGGAGATAAAGGTCTAAAATTGACAATATGCATCATGAGTTTGCATTTCTGCTTTTTAACTCTAAAGCATAATTTGGGAGCTTGTTCTTGGCTGAGCTGTTTGAAATTAGCCTTTCTAATTACTAACCTAATTTCCTGTTTAACTCATTGCAAATGTCCAGAGGTTGTAGTTTTCAGCATAACTGGAAAGATAAATGAGAAAGTAACTAGATAAAATCGTTCTTAGTGTTGAGAAGGAAGTCTGGAAGAAGACGACCAGGCTAATATTCACTTTGAATTTAGATCCTCTCGTCTTACATGCAGTAATGATGTAGAGTGGATAGCTCTCTATCCCCTGTCCTGTGGGACAGGACATCACATATCCAATTTACACTTTTTATATCAAGTTAATCATATTCTGTGTGTGTAAGTTTGTGGCTCTGGTTTGTCTTCTATGTTAGTTGGCTAATAATGTAAGGATTAACTCAGAAAATGCAAAGTCCCAGAACCTTTATTTTTATTTTAAATAATAATTAATTTTTGATCTTCTACTGCATGTCAAATACTGTTTAGTTCAATAAAATTTAAATATTTTCTATAATTAAGCCACACATAATCATTTCTAAAAATTTAGAAAATACAAAAAACATAGAAAAGTAAAGAAATTTAATCATAATTTTGATAGGCACAGTAGACCCATTATCAATAATTCTTAAGAGAGTCCTGCGAAATCGATATGCTGTATTATTCCTGTTTAACACGAGATGACTGAGGCTCCAGGGTTGGGATTAAGTAAATTTCCCATATAGTGGAACCAAGATGTAATGCAAATTCAGACTGACTTTAGATTTTTTGATTTGCCTTGTACAGGTTGTTTCCAAATTTGGAGATTTGAAAGACTTTTCTTATTTTGTTATTATTATGATTAACATTTGTTCAAGGGTACTTACATGTAAGAGGCAGGTTTGTGTAGTAGGCAAGAGCATACTCTCTGAAGGCCCAGATTTGAATCCTGTATCTTTGGTATTCTTGCTGTGTGGGTTTAAACAAGTTAATTAACTTGTCTTTGTCTCCGTTTACTCATCTTTAAATAGTAGTACCTACTTCATAGAAGTCTTTGAATCGTGAAGTGTTAAGACTTCTAAAGGAAAAAGAATACATATTACATACTCAATACAGGTTAGTTACAAGTAGAGTCACTGTCAATATTGTCATCATCATTATCATCATAAAGGATGACAACATTAAAACAAACAAGGAAAGGAAAAAAACTCCACAAAATTATTAACATCTATCATAATGTAAAGTAAATTTTAATACCAAAAAGAAAAACAACTTAATATAAGAAAAACAAAGATCATTTGTTCCCATGCAAAGACTGTTGAAAACCTTATATGGATACATTCTCGTCTTCTAAGTAGCTATTGATTTCTTAAATGTAGAAATATTATTGAGAGTGACTTCAGTAAGATGGTGGAATAGGAAATTCCAGACCTTGTTCCCCCATATAAACAACAATTTAATAACAATCCACGGACAAAAAGACTTTCAGCTCTTTTTATTTATTCGCTGGTATCGAATTTATTAACTGTCAGCAAACCGACTGGATTAAAATCATGTGTCTTTATCATCATATTTTAGGTTTTCAAAGAACGCAGTACTATTTTACATTACATTAATTTCACTTTGGGGGAGACTATGATTGTTCAGAGACCAGATGCAGAACTCTGAAAAGTTTTGTTCCTTATACTTTTTATTCAACACGTTTTATTGAATATTGACTATAGGCCAAGTACTCTGTCAGATGCAGTATCAAATAAGGATGAGAATTAGAATATCCATTATGAAATAAAATAAAATGCTCTATGGGCAGTGGCTTATACCACTGAGGTTATATATAGTCTACTTGGTAGGAAGACCAAGGTTAATAGCTTTGAGCTGGTAGGTCAATAATTTCTTCAAGGACCCAAAACTATCTTTTCCCTCATTATTTTAACATAGTTGTTTTTGTCCTCCTGAGTGTCACCTCAGACTGATAACATGGGTGTCACATCTCCAAGAATCATGCCTGCTTTCTGGTCAAGAATAAGAGGAAAATTATAGCAGGAGCAAGTGCTCTTCATAGGTCTGTCACTTTTATTAGAGAAGAGAAGAAAAAAATATATTATATTCTTGAAGCAAAATTCTAGTTATATGTCCTTAGCAAGAACTGAGTCACACAGCCATAAGGAAAGATGGAAAGTAAGTATCTATTGAAAATAAATAAGATTTTCATGTTTGGTTAGATTTGTGTTAGAGATATGTAATTTTAAACAAATTTAGCTGCCTCTTAGTAAGAAGAAAAGGCTACTTGGGTATCTGTTGATTGAAATATAACAAGATCTACTATATTTAGCTGATTTTGCCTTAACCAGGAGTATCAGGAATATTGTCTTTATTCATTTGATATCCGTCCAATGAATATTAGTATCTGCTGCATAATATACGAAAACTACTGTACTAATATTGAAAATATAACATTGATCAAACAGACATCGCCCCTGCCATAATGGCAAATAGGAAATTACAATCCAGAGCAAATGCAGGTTAGTCCACGTTGCATGGAAGCACGTAGTAAGAAGATAGACATCTTGCTTACAATGAGCTGTTGTAAGCAATGAGTCACTTCCCAGAGGAAGGGTCATCCAATCTTAAACTGAAAATAAATAGAGGTTAGTTTTATAAGAGTTTGAGATTTCAACACCAAATTCCTAGCAGTAGTTAAGATAGAAAAAGAGAACATAATTCCTTCACTGAAAGAACCTCCAGAATCCTAGAAGTTTGATTGTGTGTGTTTGCAGTGGGGAATGAGGGTAAGAGAAGCTTTTATGTGCGTGTGTGTGTATGACTTGAGGCATGTGTGTCAGAGGAGAATGGAGAAGTAAGCAGTACCTATACTTACAGGGCAAAGTAAGTTATGCAAAGTAGTTTAGACTATTTTTAAAGCAATAAAAACCATCATGGGGCTGGCCCTGTGGCCGAGTGGCTCTGTCCCTGCTCTGCTTCGGCGGCCCAGGGTTTCGCTGGTTTGGATCCTGGGTGGGGACATGGCACTGCTCATCAGGCCACGCTGAGGAGGTGTCCCACATAGCACAACCAGAGGCACTCACAACTGTAATATACAACTATGTACTGGGCGGGGCTTTGGGGAGAAGAAAAAAAAGAGAAGATTGGCAACAGATGTTAGGTCAGGTGCCAATCTTTTTTATTTTTTTGAAGAAGATTACCCCTGAGCAAACTACTGCCAGTCCTCCTCTTTTTGCTGAGGAAGACTGGCCCTGAGCTCACATCCATGCGCATCTTCCTCTACTTTATACGTGGGACGCCTACCACAGGATCGCTTTTGCCAAGCGGTGCCATGTCCGCACCTGGGACCCAGACAGGCGAACCCCGGGCTGCTGAGAAGCAGAATGTGCACACTTAACCACTGTGCCATCAGCCTGGCCCCTCCGGTGCCAATCTTTAAGAAACAAAGTGCTATAAGAAAAAAAAATCACAAGGGTGTAAGCAGAGGAACTAAATGTTTGGCTTAGGAATTTGGGGAATATCCCACAGGTTCCAGAAAACATAATGATTTGGAGGTGAGCAGGGCTTAAAAGAAGAAGAACTGATTAGCTATTCCTATTAGCTATTAGTAAATGCTGATGAGAGGTGATGGTGTTTGCACTCAGGTATCGGGAGCAGGAATAAAGTAAAATTGACAGTGAAGGTATATGTGGATGTATAATTGATAGAATAAATTATATGTTATATGTAGGGTGAAGAAAAGGGAAAAATAAATAGTGACTCTCAAGGTTCAACTTTGAGAACATAATGGTAGCATTTGTTGAAAGAGGTGGGGAGGAAGAAGAAGAGATTACCAGGGCCAAAGAAGGTGATCTTGATGTTAGAGATATTGATGTCACTTGTTGGACATTCAGGAAGAAAGGTACAATGAAAAGTTGACTCTATAGATTAGAATCCGAAGCAGATGGCCGTATTTGGAGATTTGGATTTGAGGATAATTGTATATAGAATATAATCGAAATCAGGAGAGTAGATGAGCGTTCAGAGAGAATATATAGAATAAGAAGGCAAGAGGGACCAAATTAGCATCCAGAGGACTGACAACGTATAAGAACAGTACTAGGAAACTCTTTCCTCATCCCCGTTGGCTATAACATTACTGAAATATGGCAGAAGGCATGCTCTTGGATAATCATACTCTCTCTTGTCAAAGTGAAATTGAATGAGAAAGATAAATTGACATACTGTGAGACCAAATGACAGTGATTAAGTGCTGACCATTCACTGAAATGCTTGATCCAATTACTTACTGTACACAAGGGGTGGAGTGACCTTTGGAGTGAGGCTGTCTGTGATTAAATGGCCTACAATTGAAAGCTTTCTTTTCTTAAAGCTTGACAGAGATGAAGGAAAGATTTCACTACTTTTTTAAAAAGCACTCTTGCTATCAGACATAAAATAGCTACTGATCAGAGGAGCTGAGATTCTGTACTTTTAAAAGATGTTAAATTAATAAAATACTCTTATTCTGATCTACCAAAAGTCAGTCACTTAAATGTGTCAATTATTTGTCTGGTCTTTCTTGAGGAGGAAGACTTTAATATCTAAGCTTCACCATGTCTTCTTTGTTATTTTAAACAAATACTTATTATTCCTGGCATTGTGCTGGGTCCTGAGGATGAACAGATGGATAATAAAGGTTCTTGATATTTGCGATTACTATCCAGTCAAAGAGACGTAAATGTGTATAGCTAAATTAAAATCCACCATGGCAGATTCTGATACAGGTATGTAAGATTGTTTGGTTGCAAGCATAAACTCCTTGAGAGTAGAGATCAGTCTATTTATCATTGCATCCTCAGCAACAAGACAGTGTCTATGTAGGCACTTGATATTTAGCAACACTTTTATAGTCCATCTTGTTCAAATAATTATTTAATTTAATTTAGAAGGATACATATACCACGATAGAATAAGACAAAGTTGGATTGGAAAAAAGAGATATAAAATGAATATGGGAATGAAACCAGCTTTGGAAACTTCAATGACCTTTGATTCTGACCTTCATTCTCTACACAAACAAATGCATTATTGTATAGGGGATTATAGCATCTTTTGGGAGGTAACACTGAGAAAGTATTTGGAGAAAGAATAGACGTTTTGCAAGTGGAGAAATAATAAAAGCACTTCAGGCAGAACGAATTCCACTTTGAACAGAGGTAGCTGAATGGAGTGGAGTGGATTGTCAAAGGAGAATAAAAGACAGATTAGGACCAGATTGGAAAGACCTCATGTATATGGGAAAAGAATTTGACATTGTTATGGGCTGAACTGTATTTCTCCAAAATTCTTATGTTGAAGTCCTAACTCCCAGTATCTTAGAATGTAACTGTATTTGGAGATAGAGCCTTTAAAGAGGTATTAAGGTTCAATGAGGTCATATAGGTGGGCTGTAATCCAATATGAGGTGTCCTTTTAAGAAGAGATTAGGACACAGACAACACATAGACTGAGGAACTGGGACAATCATATGAGGGCACACTTAGAAGGCAGTCATCACAAACGAAGGAGAGAGACCTCAGAAGAAAATCAAACCTGCGGACATCCTGTTCTTGGACTTCTATCCTCCATAACCATGAGACATAGCTTCATGAAGATTAACGACAGAGGCACCGTGGAATATGGGAAAGTCTGGTGGAGATGGGTTTCAGTAACAAGGAAGCATTAACCCATGGATTCTAAATTGCAATACTGAGTTGAAGATATTAACCAAGACCAGAAATAACTGAGTTTGAATGCAGTATCTTTTAAATTTGAAAATAGGTTTAGTTTTGAATGTGTATGTTTGTATTATAGGAAATGTGGTAATGAGTTCAGTTTTAGATGTATTAAGGTCAAAAATTCTTTCAGACATTTTCTTGAATTTCTTTAACTGAATATAAAATAAAGGTCTTGAACTTGGAAAATTTGTTCTACTTAACATTCTGATCAAGAAAATGGCTGCTTGAAATGAAAGATGAATAATCCACAAATTTGAGGATGACCTTATACAGTTATTAGATGAAATCCACAAATCCTTCCCTCCTTAAAAATATCTGTGCTCTAGCATCTTCTTCTTCAACTTGACTTTTTTTTCGCAGTTTGACAGTCTTACTCCAGGAGTAATAAAAGATGGCACTATCATCTCCCCAAAGGTTACTGTTTAAAACGCATTACTTGTTTATGAGCTGACTATGAGCAGACTGCTAACTCTCTCACAATCTTACCGCACGATCAGTTCAGCCAGTTTAAACCTACAAACATAGGAAAGGATCATATAGAGTTTGAGTATAGGAAAAAAAACACAAAAAAATCTTGCAAGGAAAGCCTTGACTGGCTTGCAGCAACAGCACCAAGCAGTGTTTTGCTTGACATGAGGGAAGCACTTAATAAGGCTTATTGAATTAATGCAGTATACTCTTGACCTTGGACACTTAGGCAAAAGAAAATGGGTGATTCCCTGAATAGACAATTTTCTAAGTCTCCAAGAAATAATGAGGTTAGTTATGCAAACATAATTATTTTCTACCCCTGACAGAAATACCATAGCATTAGGAATGCATTCCTCTTTAACTCCATTCTCAGATATCAGTGGCCATAATGTAAAGGCTGTACAAAGGTCCCAACTGAGATGTTTGTGGAGTAAAATGGTTTCCAAGTCCTCCTTTCCTAAAATCACACAGTGTTGACACTATTGTCAGGAAGCAACATCTTAGAAGGGAACTCTGAGATGGTTCTCAAAATAATATTTTATTTTCCTCTCTTTTCTTAGAAAGAAAAATTCACTGTCCATAATGTAAAATATAAATATGTCTATGTTGCATAATAAAGCTTAGAAATAGAAAACATGGACTGGAAATTGGTGAACGTGCAGAGTCAAACGAGAATAAAGTAGTTCTACCTTATAAATCTGGCAGGAACAAATGCACTTCAAGAAATGTTCCAAGAGAGCTGAGAAGAGAGAAAAGATAATTAAATCTGAAGATTCAAAGAGAGGTGGTAGAACCTAAGATATAATTAAAAGTTTTAAAATCCTTTCTTTTATGTTGAGTTTTATGCATCTGTAAGTTCTCATGAAAAAAATATTTTAAAAATATGGACCTTCTATTATAAGCATGGAATATTATGAAAAAATGGACTTAAAATGGGATAAAATTCTCTCATTGTTTTTGTATTTATTTATTAAAGAATTTGAAGAAATCAGAGTTCAGAGAACGAAGACTACCTAAAGGAAATAACATCTATTGCAAGCTGCTTCTTTCATCTACAAGACTTGTATATGATGAGTCAAGCCAGTAAAGGCAACAATGAAAAAACACCCTGCCCCATGAGCCTGGCTCGCAGAAGGAAATCGATGGAGACCTAATGAAAGCAAAGGAGCAGGCAACATGAGAAATGCAGTCTTGTCTATACACTCCTCCTTTCTGTTCTGGTTTTATTTTCATGGGAAGCTGTGGGGAAGTCTAAACCTAGTTATGGGAGGCAGACACTTTTGTTTGAGGAGTCTAATGAAATCAAGAATAGGGAAAGGAGATGGGAAAAGATTTGAAAGAGGTGACATTAGGAAATTCATCTGGATGCACAGACTTTGGAAGACCCAGTAATTCAGGTAAACTATTTGCAAGATTGAATGAGAACATTTTAATTATAGTCATATTATGGTCTTGACTTAATTTTTCCTGAGAAAATGAACAATTATATGATTTTGAACATTTCAATTCTTCCACCAAAACTGCATGAAGCCTTTCTTCTAATGAATTCCTTCATTCACCAACACTGTCTTTGGCAAAGCAAAGCCAGAAGTATCGCTACATAGTATGTACATGACCAGTATTTCTAAATATAGATTATCCTAATGAAGCCACCAAGGAATCTTGCTGTACAGCAGAGACAGGGTTTTAAAAACTGCTCCAAAATGTGACGGGGCTCTAAAAGCTGCTTCAAAATATGAAAATCTTGTGACAGATTTAAATTGATATCAAATATATCATCTGTATGAAATAATACTAATAACAAACATTAAATAAAATAAATACAAATAAAAAACATTGTGCATGGTAGAACTTACTACATTTGACAGAGTATTTTGTCTAACTTGACAATGATCATTTTCCCAAATTCGAGAGCTACAATTTACAGCATGTTGTTTCACTACATAATGTAAAATGTTTGAACACATTGTAAAAATGTTAAAGGAAGTATATTCACAACAATTACATAGCCATGACTTCCAAATCAAGTTTTTATTTTAAAGGTGTAATGTTATACTTGTGGTTGGGTTATTCTAGACTCTAACTCAAAATTTTATTTTGCATTATACAAGTCAAAAACTATTGACTTTATTGTTAGAACTCTGGGAGAATAGCAAGATCAGGGTACAAACATAATTTTTTAGTTTATTCTAAATCAGCACAAGTTAACAAAGAGAAGAGAACAAAAATAATACAGCTGCACCCAAACAGGTTACAAATATGGAAAAGGTTGCACAAACTCAGAGTCAATATATAAAAAAGCAAACCACGTAAAGCATCTAGGGAAGAATAACCTGGCACAGTCAAAGGGCAGGTAAAACTCGTGTTCAGGGCCCAAAAAGACCCAAGGGTGAGAAGAGAAGGCAACTTACATACAAGCTTGCAATGAAATCTGGCAACAGAAACCAAGCTATTTTGTCATCTCTAGAAGTAGAGCTCATGTTCAGAAACATGGATATGATAGTTTTTCCTCTATTGACAATTAGAAAAATATCATTCTCAAACATTCATTGCACTTTCAGTTAAAAATTATGATAAAATAGTTGTAGTAGATTCTAATAGGTTAACAGAAATTATTAGGTGCACTGACACAGAGCATTTATAAGGGAATATAGAAAATCTGATCATATTAGATTACGATAGTTGACAATCATCTTTTGAATTCTGCAATACAAGATGAAGGGAAATGAAGTATCATACAATAAAGAATAACCTTACATGGAGCCAACTTACGAAGAGAGGCTTGAATCTACAAATGAAAATAAAGTGGTTAGAATTTGCCAAACTACAGAACAGGGTCCCCAAGGATGTAGAATAAAGCTTCAATATAATTTTAGAGAAGGTATTTCTTTTTGATGTTTCTACATTTGCACAGTAGAAAGGTCCATTTTTTCTTATGTCATTACTAAATGTGATTTCACAGTTCTCATTTTTGAGAGTTCTGCAAATGAGACTAGAATTTCTAATTATGTTATAATCATCCAAAAACTGGTTTTCAAGATTAGATTTTCCCCTGTTTCCTTAGGAGATCAGATAAGAAATTTATTCTTCCTTCTGTTTTATCATATATTTTAATCTTCTACAAAATAAAATACTCCATATTCCTGGAAACTTCCATGAATTAAGGTCAGTCGTAGAAGCAGGAGGAGTTTTCTATGTAGAATGTCAAAGTAGATGGGGCAGAATCAGACATCCCATGATAAGTTATTAATTCTTTCAGATTCAAAAGCCCTGATGATATTCATACTTCCAGAAATTATAATACTTACAGTTTTATTCACTGACACTTTATAAAGTAAAGAACAGTAGATGGATAGAAAGGTATTGATATGAGTTACCCCTAAATTACAGAAGGAGAATATGAGAAGGGAGGTAGAGCCACATAACAAATGAAGATGCTACAAACTTCCAACCAAGGACAATTCAGCATCAGGATAAGGTATCTCTTCAGGGTTATAAATTTTAGATGGTCCACAATGCAGATTGTAGCCCTAGAATGAGATTATACAAAGATGACCCAATCTCTGGGGGCAAGAGCCTCAAATTGACGCTAAGATGTAAGAACTTTGAAGGACAGTTAGGATCACTGCTGTCAGGTTTAGGATTTCTTTGAAGTTTATCCGCTGAAATATCCTCAAGACTTGTAAATGCTGCTGTTCACAGGCATATTGCATGGAACCAAAGACAGAGGGCAAAGAATTCCTATCTCAATCTGTCATGATTCTGATCTACATACCCTTCCAATTTTAAAAAGAGATAAGCATTTCTTAATTTAGGAAAGCATTTTACTGGCCTTTTCTTCACTTTAAACTACTTTGCAAAACAATACCTTGCTGGGCTTGACCGGTGGCACAGTGGCTAAGTTCACATGCTCTGCTTTGGCAGCCTGGGACTCGCAGATTTGCATCCTGGGCATGGACCTACACACCACTCATCAAGCCATACTGTGGTGGCATCCCACATACAAAAAAAAATAGGAGAAGGTTGGCACAGATGTTAGCTCAGGGTGAATCTTCCTCACTAAAAAAACAAAAACAAAAACTTGCATAGTATAAAGCACTACAATTTTTGAACTGTAAAGTTCTGTAAATACTCGTTAATCTGATTTGATTATATGAAGCTCAAGAAAAGAAATATATCTGCTTGAATTTAATAAATGTTTCTTCAGTTAATAACAGAAACTGTTTCAACCAGATACTTTTCAGTTTTATTGTTAACAATAGCATTAGAAGGCTTTTAGGTTTTGTCCTTGTTGCTTATTTGTTTCTTTTTGTTTGTTTTCTTGTAATCAAAGTATTCATATATGCTTTGTTAAACTACGTTATTGTAGAAAACGGGAAAAAAATTGAGCAAATGTATTATAATGGTAAGAATTCAGAAATCAGGACAACTGCGTAAACAGATCTCTTGTTTGGCTCCTAGTACCTCTGAGGCTGCCTTTGGAATTCGATAGGGACACCCTCTGAGTAACCAATTTATAGGACGGAAGCATTAGGGTAAAGGTCGTTCTTACTCCTCTCAAGAACTCATTTTGGCAAAAATTAAGTTGTCAAGAGCCAATTGTAAATTCTTTAAGGTCAGAGATTAACTTTTATTCACTTTTTTAATCCCTAACTTCAAAAGCCAAACCTAATGCCTGATACATGGTAGGGACTCAAAAATGAATTTAATCAGTTTGTGGAACAGAGTTGGAGAAATTGAATTCACTGAAATTGATTGAATGTTTTATTGTAGCTTTAACTGCATCTCTTGTTCAAAGTGAGCCACATATCACTGCCTACTTAAACCAAGGGAAACTGATTAAAAAACTGTTTGTTTTATGAATATTGCACTAGAAAACATACACTTGTCAAATATGAATTTCTTAAATGACCTGATAATAAAACTGTCATATGTCAACATTCAAAAACCAATTTAGAGACCTTTATATTTTCTTACTTTATTAAATGAGAATTTTGTTTTCATCAAGAACATTTATTGAATAGAACATCCCACTGGACATTGGAATTAGCTACCAAATATGTAGAAACAATTCTGTTATGTGGGCTAAAGATGGTGTGATTTGATGCCTGTGAGGTGAGTTTGTTCTGATTTCCTGAAATAATTTACAACAGGTTTATTTGTATCGTTGGAAGATTTTTTAAATTGACAGTGATAAATTACTATGTAATTAAAGATGACCTTCTTCCACCTTTTTACTACAACCCAAGACACATTTCGTTCCTTTCTTTATGGCATTTCAATCTAAATCAAAAGAGAAATTATATCTAAATATAAATGTTAACAAATGAATAAAATGCTTAGATCAAGAGAAAAATGTGAGGTCCTGGAGCCGGTATAATTCTGCAACATTCTACAGATTTACAGGTTGTTTTCCACCAGGAGTTGGTGGGGACACATATCTAGTCTCTGCTCTACTTATTGGGCTCATGTGAAGTTACTTTGTTCTGGAGAAGATGCATTTTTTAAATTCATACAGAGCTGTGGATAGACTTGTATTGGCCCTGAGATTCTGGAGACTCCGTGAAATTGGTTTTTAAGGGAAAACTCAATTCCTTAGTGAGTGATGTCTGCTTCTACCCTAATCTCCTTTTCTTCCCACATAATTTTTTCAGGGGAAGGTTTTATCTATTTTAATTCAGGTTATATGCTGATTTTTTTCCCTCTATCCCACCCTAAATCTTTACAATGGGAGAAAAATCTAAGTGTGTCCTGCAAAAACCTATCTCAGTGACTGTATGGAAGATTTGTTTTCAGAAAGATAGGCTAACTAAGCATAAAGCAATAGTTTCTTTAAATGATTTAAAATTTATAACTCCTGAATTTCCATGTGTCTCTGCTGAAAATTACATGAAAGAATGAATCAGTAAATGAACAAGGCTCATTTTGCAATATTTTCTGTAAAACTGAATACCTAGTTTCCTAGAAGAGGAAATCTTACTGGGCACTTGAAGTATTCACCACTGTGTTACTCTTCTGGGCCTCCCTGTCAATCTCTTCCACGTTTTCCACGAATGAAAATGCCCAGTGTTGGACTTGGACTTCTACGTCAAGATGCTCATTTTCTCCCCATTTCACGTTTTGTAAAGAACCAGTCTACTGATTATGGTTTCTCATAGTCTTTACGTGAAAAGTCAAAATAATAGTGTACTGCTCTTCATTCAACCTATTCATAGCAAGTAAAAGAGGCTCCCCTTTAACTAACCTTTGCTGCCAGCTAAGAAGCACAATAAGATGTAGATGCGCTTCAACGTAGGTAAACAAATACAGTGAATAATGCATTATTCTGAATAATGACTTAGCAAGATGTAGCCAGTTATCATGGCAAGAAAATGTATACATATTGTGTATAGTAAGTTAACCAAAACATAAAATTGCAATAAAGTAGCTAAGGAGAGAGTAAAATAGTTGTTTAATATACAATCCAGCATATATGAGTTAATTGGCATAAACTGCTACAGACTACAAAAAGAATCTCTTTATTCACACATTTTGAAAGTGGTTATTTTGTGACTCACATGCTAAAAATATGACAACAGTTGTTATATACAAGCCATCCTTATGGTGTTCATATACGCATAGTAATTCAACATCATCTCTTTACTTTAAATATACTTTTTTCTTAAAGTACCAACATGTTTTTTCCCTGAGGCTCCCATGTCTGGCACAATTGGTTCTGCATAAAAATGTGCTTACAAATAGCACATCATTTAAAATGTTCAGAATCAAATATATTCTAGGTAACATGGTCAGATACATGTTGCATAGTATCCATTTATACAAAGATTAAAAGCAATCTAGGAACAAGATTTTGTGCCATACTGCCACTTTTGACTAGTGTGGGATGACTAAGTTTGTACTGAAATATCAATGTGCCATTCACTGGGGTCTTATTTCAATTGTGTTCATTGATAGTTAAAGTAACCAAGTAGTCAGTTGGTCCAAGGATTTATATTGACTGTTATTATGTTAACTGAGCAGTAGTAAAATATAGAGAGATGACTTGCCGAGTCAGGGAAAACTGACATGAATTTCTTGCCTTACGTCTGATGAGTTCTGTCCCCAATTGAGAGTAAATTAATGATGATGAACCTCAGTTTCTTGAGACAAATACTTCTTTTAAGCACGAAATGTGAGATCTCAGGAACTTCTTACAGAGATTGCATGCAGCTGTGCAGCTGAGGCTTTCCATCTGGTAAAGTCCTTTATAGTTTATTGAAGCAGCAGATTCCAAAAGGTGTAAATCAAGACTAACGTTTCTTTTGTTTTTAAATCTCCATTGCCTTTTAAAGCCAGATCAGTTGAATCATCCTTACTTGCTTTGACTAATGCCTTGGCTGATCCACAGCTTTTCCAATTACTTTCAAATGTTAACATACAATTTCATTTTTCAGGTATTACATGGTCCAGTACAAACTAAATACAATATTCTTTTCTGTTTTGATTCAAAGATACTATGTGCTCAGGCCCTGCCCCTACCACAATCATGGTAACCCAAAACCCTCACTGTCATTCTTCTCTCTAAGATTGAGACAAAAGTTACTTCGCCTTTGCTTTTTCCCTCAATTCATCTAACCTTACTCTGGGGATAATGGAGCCCACATGCCTCACCTGGACTGTCCTCTGATCATTATTGCTGGGGATCATAAAGGGAAGTCTCAGCGTTTTAATTCCTTTACAGATTTTCTTCCCACTCTAGGGTAGCAAACCTTGTTACTTAGATCATAAACAGGTAAACTTTGCACTCTACATGCAATTCCATTGCTAGAGTCAAGTCCCCTAAACTTGGTAGCTTATTTTCATAGCTGAGATATCCAATTATTTCTTATACTAAAATATCTCATTTCTTATTTTGTAATAGTCATCAGCACCTCCCATTTTCCATATGCTTAATATAGCTGACGGTTTATGAGAATGCCTATGACTCAAAGGAACAACACTTTCCATAACAATATTCTGCTGAAAATGCCCAAGTAATCAGATCCACTTCTTGATATGCCAATGAAACCAGAAAATAGTTCAACTTCCTCTTTCAAAAAAAATTCTTATAAGCTTATTCTTTTTTTTTGGTCAAATACCGTTAACTGTCTTAAATTCCCAATTATCTCTTTTATATTTCATTCTTGCTTACAATAAAAGCACATCATCCCCCTCCCACCATAAAATTTGACCCTTTTCCAGGATAAAATGCTATTTCTCCTGCATCGTGGACTGCAGACATTTCCCTTCCACTTTCATTAACTAAGTTTCTCGTTGTTTCAAGGGCAACATCGTGTATCTGCTAAACACCAGATTCCGGCTTCAGACTTCCTATTAGAAAGTCTGCTTCTGAACCAGTTGGGTAAATTTGAGAGAGCTCCTTTACTTTTGTGCTTCACTTTTCAATTCTTAAGTCAGGAAGTTAGACGAGAATGTAGTAGGAATCACTATCTTTCTTTATGGATGTGTTAATTTCTGCATTTCCACATCATTGCAGAGGACAGACACCACAGAATTCTTCAAAAAAGCCGATTGTTTCAGGCTAATACATTTTAAATACCTTGGAGAATGAGTATCCTCTGGGCCCTTCTGGAGGTTATGGTTAGCATGTGGCAGATTAGGTTACTCAAAATAGATTAACTCCAACATTTTCATCCCTTGAGCCTTGCAACTCCATTCTATAGAGTATGTAAGAGAAATTCGGACAATTTTGACTTTATTGGCCATAGGTCACCCTTGAGTCCAGGCTTTAATTAATTAACGAGACAATTCGGTTCTCAACTCCCAGTAATGAAATCCTGAAACCTGGGTAAGTACAGCCATAAAATCTCAAAATCTGGATAAGTACACTCATGCCAGTGAATTTTTCCAAACTGAATCTTACACTTTATTTACCTTTTGTCTAACTCCCACTCCCTCACATGCTCTTCAGGATCCCACTAATAGGACTGGAAATGTTCTTTTAGTTTAGTTTTTTTTTTTAGTGTGAAAGCCATTGTCTCCTTGAATTTCTCCTTGAACTTAGCTTACCTAATTCTTGTTGTCACATGACAGGTGGTAGAAGTGCTTGTAAGGCAACTGCTCCCCTATTCTGTTTCTTATGTCAAAACAGGATGGTTTCCTGAAAAGAGGGCATACCATCACTACAGGTAATGGTGGTTCACGGATTTTGGAGGGCAGTATTTCTCAGACTCATCTACATTTGCTCAAAGACTCCATCCCATGTCTCAGAGTTCCACTCATTCTCCACAAATTCCATTCCCATGGCACAGAGATTCACAAACATTTTCTTTAAAGGGTAAGATAACAAATATTGTATACATTGTGGGCCACACAGTCTCTGTTGAAACAACTCAGCTCTGTCAATTCTATCATTGATAGCATGGAAACCAATGTTGTGACTGTTCTAATAAAACTTTATTTATAAAGTGAGGTGGTAGCATGAAAGCCATAATTCGCCAACCCCTACCTTAACGTAAGAGATTTGGTAAGATTTAGTCTTTAATAGAAACCATGAAATAGAAACTGGCTTGGTCCTTAGCTATATCTGCATGGTGACTATAGGTGAATAGAAACTCCTTCAAAGTGTGGAGTTCTTCTGGCGCTCAACACAGATTATAATTTGTATCTTCATAACATTTCAGTTTTCTTTTTTCCTATATATGCTCTCTGGGAATGTCAGAAGAAACCAAGTGCCTATCCAACTTTGCATTTATCCTTGTTACCATGGCACCTACTTGTCACAGCCATTTGAATTCTTACCACCATGCCTTCATGCTGTGTTTCATTCTATATTATTTCAGGAATGATTTGAATAATTATGATGAAGCTGCATGCTAGGGATTACATGTGTCACATTTCTCCAGCAATTAGATTATCCCAGTGCTGCTTGAACGTATGAGAAAACCAAACTACACTCCCGTTTTCATAGTTTGTTGCATGGGGCCACTTCTTGTGCTAATTATTGAATCACTGAGGGTCAGAGTGGATAACAAATGATATAACCAAATTAAGATAATTTGAGGATGTTTTAAAAAGGAGATATTCATGAAGGTGTTGGTAGTGTGCAAGGAAAACATAGTGTGCTCTTTGGCAAATGTCTTATCTAAGGTACATTGATTTGTATTCATTTGAAGTTTAGAAGTCGCTTGGTTTGTCCTGATAGTTTTGATCTTGGAGCTATATTATGGTATCTTCCTATGTAGTAATTACAGACTGTTTAAGATGCTGGTAGAGATACTTGTCAAATTAGAAGGCTTGGTATCATCTTTTATTTAATTTACTCCTGAAATCATTACATAAAGTTTGGAATAAATTCTGATAAATTTTGCAAATATTGGGTTTGCTCAAATCTGCATTATAATCAAAGATTTTGAGGGGAGTATGGGAGGGAAAAGAATATTTAGCTTAGACAGATCGTTATTTCTTAGTCATTAAACTAAGGGAGATCTAAATTATGGGAAAACTTGGAAATCATATATAAATATTTTCAGTTACACATAGTAACTTTAACTAGTTAGAGTAATTCTAGTTAAAATGTTAAGAGTAGAAAAACTTGCTCAAAGTGACAAACATATTAAGTGGCAGATCCTAGGTGAGCACAGACAATCAAGTCCACAGCTCCCGCTCCACAAGGTCCATAGCCCACTGTCCGTCCCAGAGTCTTAGAGAACCTGCAATAATTAATTAGAATGATTATTGTTAACATATTCTCCAAGTCTTGCTCATAGAAAAAGAAGTTTATACAGTACTATAAAAGTGGATTCATTTCTAAAGTTATGGGACTATTCTCCCCGAAATATTTTATTTTGGTATTTGATTACACATTATTTTTTCCACCCACTAAAATTCAGTTTTAAGTTAACCTTAAAGTTAGCCTCTTACTGTTTAGTTTTTACCAAATCTTCATTGCTAAAATCTAAGAAAGATTTAATATTTATAATACTTACCCCTCACATTTAGAGTTATGTTTCATATATTGAATTAGATATTTTCGTGTTATTTTTTTTGGCCTGCTCACCAATAGAAATGTCTAAACACTATGTTTCCACTTCCTTCTGATATATTTGACATCAGTAATTCCTAATTCCCTTGGTCAAAATGAAAAATGTTCAGGAAAGAAGTTGTTACACATTAGACACCTCAAATACTATTAAAATAAGTCATAATGAAAAAGAAAGGTGGTAACCAGTAAAAGGGAAAACTTCAGATTGAAGGGGAAACTCACAGCTCCAATTACAGTCACACATTGCTTAATGATGAGGATACATTCTGAGAAATGAATCCTTACGTGAACATCATAGAGTGTACTAAAGCAGGACAAAATTTGTCACTCCAAACTGTATCTAATTAACATAAGGATTATTTTACACTGATTATTTTTGAGAAACAAAAGACTGAAAATTTTTCTAGTTAACACCCCCTTAACTGCCTAAAGGAATTTAAATAAAAAATCCTGTCTCAGGAAGAGAAATATCACCTTAGCATAACATGAACTAGGTGGTAGACAGGGAGGAACCTAGAAAGGCCTGTTTGTTGGGCTCCCTTCTGTGTTCTTCTAATTCTGTGTGACCAACAAACATTCATTTTCCAAATATTTGCTCCATTTCACCTACCTGTGAGTTGCCTTCCTTCCCTTTGAAGTCCCTGACTCTTCCTACCCCCAACATCTTTTGTCTTTAGCTAAGGATGGTACTTAAGGTGAGGGCTTCAGCCATTTTGGTGAGTTACTCAGTTTTCCTGGGTTTCTCCCATGTATGTATATTATTGAACTTTTGTTTGTTTTCCTCCTGTTAATTTGTCTCATGTCCATTTAATTCTTAGACCAGCTAGAAGAACCTAGAAGGGTGGAGGAAAATGTCTTCCTTCCCTACAGTACTTACGTAAACCTAGATAGCTAGTACACATCTAGGCTACATGGTACTAATCTTATGGGACCATTGTCATATAGGCAATTCGTCATTGACTGAAACATTGTTCTGCAGTGCATGACTGTATAAAAATGCATTTGCTAGAGGATGTGTAAGTACTGGAGATATTGAGACAGGATCCAGCCTAACAAGACAGGGCCATCTACAAGGCCCCTGGCCTAACAAGATAAGGCCCCTAACCAATCCGCAAGCTAGGAGAATCAGATAGATAGCACCAAGATCTACATTCTGCAGTTTGGGGACTTTCCCAGGCTTACACATGCTCCCCATCACCCAGGGGTCTCTGAAGGTGACCCTAGCCCCATTATCATACTAAAAGTCACATGCAGGGGTGGAGAGCTAGCATGCTAATGACACATGCAACACATGTGGTGGCATGTTGAACCACAGTGGAAGTGCAAGCACAGCCTCCCCCCCAACATGCCATGACAAGACATTCCTCCCCAGCCTTTGTCTAATAAAAGTCCCATAATCCTGTTCCCTGCTGAACCAGTCACCTGCCCCTTTCCTTTCTGCACCCACTCCCTTGTGCCTCTTCTGTGCACAAGCTCATAAATTTTTACTTTTCTACTCTTGTTTGTTGTCTCTCTTGATTTCTATCCTGGAGGACAACAAGAACCCAATACACTGGTAACAATTTTACCAAGGATTTAGGTGTAAATCATTCTTCATGTGTTTATTTGAACATTACACCAATATTACACATGAAAGAAGTAATACTCATAATATAATTATTAACAATCTTAAAATTGAGCGGCATGTAGAAATGTATTTTTTATGCTAACGTACTTTTATCCTCTAAAAATACTTTACAATTTACTTTGCTGATAGTAGTCTTTTCTCTCTTTCTTACATGAGTATTTGGTTCATACTTCATTTTGATGCCTTCTAAATGTTACAGATTTGGGACAGGAGCATATGCCTATTTCCTACCGCTAAAGTTACCTCTACCCAACTCCCATTTCTCTTTCATAAGCAGCCTGCCTTTTACTATGTATCCACTTCCATATATCTAACCCAATGAGTCTCATTCTTAGGGTCAGCACAGATCCTGCATTTTATGGATGACCATCAGTGGCAGCATAATAGCTTTTTCTCCAAGAAGATATACTATGCAATCACACATAATCAAGTATTTCTCTTCAGCTGGGCTTGAGAAACTAAATAAAGCAATCATGTAAAATGTCCAATAGCTATAAACACTTACTCTTTGACAAGAGGTTTTTATGTTTTCCATATATTTTAATTTAGAAAAAGGCATTAGAGGATTTTAATTTCATATCACAACTGTTGAACCAAAAAACAAAATGAAACACAAAAGAGTTAGCGCTTATTTTATACAGAAAAAACTGAGACTTATGGTTAAAAGCCTTTTTCTTCCCCTTCATGGGCCATGCTATAAAAACTGGCAAGACTTGAAAGATCATATATGTAAAATAACACTTCCAAGAACTTGATTATTGTCTTCTCTCAGATCGATGTGAGGCTGAAAGATTCCCTCTTCGTCAGCTTTTCTGGTATCTCATATATTCTCATGTTTATATAATTCCAATAAGGCCTTGATTTTGAGCCTAAATGTATAAGAATATAAAATTTAGTAAAACAAGCAAGCAATGATAACAAAACTTTCATACTTTTATACTTAAAATTAAATATTTTTATAAAGTATTAAGAACGAGAAGTGCTAATAATACAGGTATAAATAGAAGACTAAGCTAGTAAATAAGACTGAGAATGCCACAGAAAGTTCCTTGGAGAGACTCCAGTTGATTCTGAGGAATGAATAGAATCTAGCTGCCTGAAGAAAGAATAAGGCATTCTAGACAAACCGTCCTGGGTGTCCATGAGACATGATATATTCAGAAAGCAAAATAGTCCATGTATCTCGTGAAAAGTACTGCAGGAAAATCTCTAGTTGCCTACCAAATGTTAATTTTCTTTCTCTATTCCTCTATTAATATTCTCTCAGTCTCTTAATCACAAGAATATCTGGTTCTTCTGTAAATCTAGGTAGAACTACATAACTAAATTTTGGCCAAAGATGTACAAGTGGAGATTAGTTTTGCCATCTGGAAAAATCCTTAAGAAAGGGAACATAAACGTTTTTGCTCCTTTCTCCATCCTGCTGCCTTGGATACAGATAGTTGGACTTAATTTTGTGAGAAATAAACTAATATTTGGTTTAAAAATCTATTTTTGAGTTTCTGTTACTAGCAGCCAAATGTAATTTTAACTGGTACAAGTGTATATGATGAGTAGTAAAGAAATATTTTAAGCAAAAAATTATTTGATGGAGGTCCTTATATGTAAAACTAAAGATTTTGAACTGAAATTTCTGAATATTGGGGCATCATTAAATAGTTTTAAACAAGGAATATTATTAATGGATTTGAATTTTATGCGATTTGAAATATAGTGCAATGACAGTAGAATAGATTGAGATGTGACCAGACAGGAAACAGGAAAACCAGTTTAAAAGCTAGCGAAGTAATCTAAATGTGTCTAGGAAGACCCTAGGTCTCTAATTAAATGACTACAGTAGTCCCCCATTGTGAGTGGTTTCCCCCACGATTTGTTACTTGCAGTCAACAAAGGTCCAAAAATATTAAATGGAAAATTCTGGAAATAACTCATAGGTTTTAAATTGCATGCTGTTCTGAGTATTATAATGAAATCTCACACAGTGCAGCTCCATCCTGCCCAGGTCATGAATCATCCTTTTGTCCAGTGTATCCATGCTGCATACAGTACCCACTGCTTAGTCACTTAGTAGCCCACTTGGCTGTCAGGTAGACAGTCTGGATATTGCAGAGCTTGTGTTCAAGTAACTCTTATTTTACTTAGTAATGGCCCCAAAGTGCAAGAGTAGTGATGCTGGCAATTCAGATATGCCAAAGAGAAGTTGTTGGTGTTCATCTCTTAGGGTGCCTAATTTAAAAATTAAACTTTATCATAGATATATATGTATAGGAAAAAAGTACTATCCATGGTTTCAGACCTCCACTGGGGGGGTCTTAGAACATACCCCCTGCAGATAAGGGGAGACTACTGTACTTTAATTCACCAAGATGGGAAAGTAAGAAGAAAGGCACATTTTGAGAAAGAGTAATGAGTCCAGCTTTAGGTATTTTGAAAGTGAATATCTATGGGATATTCAAGAAGAGGTATACAACTCTTCCTGAATCAAGAAGAAAATTCTGATAACTAGTAGTCAGTGTCTGCCATTTGTATGCAAAGATATCCATAGAGTGATTAGAAATCTGACCTATTTTTTATCAAGTCAAGCTAACCCTTTTCTACAAACCAAAGACCCACGCTGGCTAGCTTAAATAAATAAACAAAATAAGGAAAAAACCAAACAGCTCCTTACTAACACAGATGCACTTAGAGTTTATATTCCTACAGAGAAATTATAAGGAATCACTGCAATGTGGACTTGTGAAATATTCAAGTATCTTTCCTGCTTTGCCTGTAGTTCTGTCCGGTGTATAAACTAGTAAAAAAACAAAAAATGTCCTCTTATGATGTCATTCTTAAGCCCTTTATAGTAACCTTCAGAAACTGTGTGGAAGAGTCTGAAAAGAATATTAAATCTGGGAAGAATCCTGTGATAGCATAGATTAATCCAATAAAACACTTTTAAGCTAATGACTCTTAGAGTACAATTTAATAATTTAGTAAATGACTCAATTCTTATTCCTATAGACCTTTTGAGACATAAATTTCAATTCAGTATTTCTCTGGCACACTAAACATAAAATACATATGCAATTCAGTGTTAATTTCTTATTCTAAAAGATTTTGTAATAGACCAATTCACTTATCTTCCTCTTCTCTGCATTTATTTCAATTGAATAAATACAATACATTCTTCCCTGTTTTGATTGAATAAGTGAGACAGAATATGCCTTTGTAACTCCTGCATTCATTAGTAGAATGAGTGCTCTTAGAATAGACAAAAGAAAATAAAAGCATTTATATCTAAATTAACAGGCCTATATTCTGAAATTTTTTTTTAAATGAGGATGGGGACTGACTAATCACATAATATATATTCCTAAAGTATAAGTATTTTAGCTAATTATTTAAATTTGTGTGTGGAATGAGTTATGAAATTTGATAACTCCCAACTTATTTTGTTGTTATAAACATATACTATGTAGGAATTCCCAAATATATCCTCATATATCCATGAAATAAAATATCATAAAGTCACTAAAATTATGATGTGATAGCATAGGTATGTCAGGAAAGCATGTTAACCGTTATTAATATGCATAAAAAGCACATATCCAAGAAAATATCAGTAGAATCAAATTTTGCACAAAAATACATAATACTTAATGCATCTGCACTCAAAATTTAAGTGTTTTTTGCTACAAAGTCAAACTCTGTATAGCCTTTCGATATCTGTACTTTCTTCCATGAAGATATGTCACTTTTATGATGATACAAACTAAAGAAACAAACAAAATAAAACTCAGCACAATAAATTTTTAAAACATATACCAAAAACCAAAATCAAACTACTCAAAAGTCCACTTTCATAAAATTTCAGAAGGAAATTTACACAGTGAACATCAGGATAAAAGGATACAACCTTTATTATTTTAGGACAAACAATGGAAACTTTAGCAGCAATGTAATATTCAAAAGTAACTATTTGCAATTTCAATACAGTTCAGGTGAGTTTTTATACATCCACATGTGTTCTCATATAAGCCAACACAGTGTGACTGAAGTTAACTTCAATAAAATGACAGCTTCAATCTGCATCGAAGTAATTTGTGGTTTAATCCTGGAGTGTCTCTTTAATGCAAGTCCAATTGTGTCCTTCAGGTTTTTTGTTGTATATATTTATTTTGGAATGGGATGTGGAATTGGAGGCTAGAGAGAAGTAATAGTTTGCAATGAAATGTAGGGGAGGAAGGCATTTCCTCTACCTTCTGTGGGTTCTTCTGGACGGAGAACAAATTAAATTCACATGAGACAGAATAGCAGGAGAAAATTAAACAAAGCTTTATAACATGTATACATGGGAGAGGCTCAGGCAAGCTGAACAACTCACCAAAATGGCTGAAGACCCCACCTTAAATATCATATTCAGCTAAAGACAAAGGAGGATATTGGGGATGCAGGGAGTCAGTTACAGGAGGTTACCAGACAAGCACAATAAACAGGAATAAGATTATTATGCATATTTAAGTCCTTGCATTCTGTATTGATAAGAGTTTCTAGAGATAAGGTCATCCCCTCTTCTTCCTGGTACAGAGAGGGAGACACCTCTACAGATGGACATTTCCTTTACAATGTAAATGTCTCTTACAAAGGATAAGTAAATTCTACTCCTCAGAGCCTCCTTTCCTGTCTGCAGTTTATTAAAAGTAACCAGCCCCAAATAATCCTCATGCCAAAGAGACATATCTTGGGGTGGCCAATTCCAGTCCCCCACAGAAGCATCTTCTGCTTAAGATCAGTTTTAGTTATCTATTGCTGCATAATGAAATACTCAAAACTCAGTGGCAGAAGTACGTTTTTACCTTTCATGACTGGTGAAAATTGGTAGACTGCTAAGTTTACTTGAGTGGGTTTTGCTTGGGGTTTTTCAAGCAATTGCAATCAGTTGTGAGATGAGACTGCTGTCATCTGAAGCCTTGACTGTACTGCAAATCCAAGGAGGCTCACTCACTTGGCTGGTAGTTGATGCTGGCTATCAACTGGCTGCTCAGCAAGGGTTGTCAGTTGGAGGTCTTGCACATAATTTCTCAATGTGTCCTGAGCTTCCCAGGACCTGGTGGTTGGATTCCAAGAGGTTTCATTCCAAAATAAATAATCCAGACAGAAGCCAAGAGTTCTAGGAGGCAGCTTCAGAAGCATTTCTTCATCATCTGCACTGCATTCTCTGTAGGCCAGCTTAGATTCGAAGTGAGAAGGGACTAGACAAGGGTGAGAAAACCAGGAGAGCATCATGGGGGAAGAGGGTACAGGGGAAAGTGGCATTCTTGGAGGGTAGCTACCTTAGTCAGAAAACTCATAAGACATTTGAAGTTTTTATTATTGGAGTGCTTAAGAAGGAATACTACTCTCACTGAAAATACTGCTCAAAACTAAATGGATCTGTAAAATTTGATTAATACCTCAAAATGTTTTCTGCCCCATTTATACTCCCTAACGGCATTTCTTCTTGACCATTTTGTATGTCTTTGCTTTATTTATTTTTAATTAGTTGCTATTTTAATAATCAACCGTCATTAGGAAAAATAAATCATCTAGCACGGCATACAAAACAAAAGTTTGATTTGGTTGTTAAGTGAAGCAGATACCACAACAGTCACTGTCAGTTATAAAATAACCATGTACTGAGTATGTGTGTGTGGAGAACATACAACACGAAATGACATTTGAAAAATACAGCATATTGGGTTTAAATATTCAGACTGTTGTACTACAATTTCCTCCCCTCCTCAAGCATGCTACTTCATTGTCTCCATCATTTGCTAAGCTTGATCATCCCCCTTCTTGATCCTGTCCCTTGCCTTTTGAGATCAATTCCTTTCTTGATTTGCCTCTAAAACCCTTATCACTCCTTTCCATTCCACATTTCTCGTTTTTCCTTTATTCATTCCTTAAATATAAATAATCTGTGGTTCTTTATGAATGAGAAATAATGACTGGAAGGAATACCTGTGGTATAGGAGGAGACAAAACACATCAAGGTAAGCACATATAATTAGAAGTATATGAATGAGTATGTGCAGTAGAAACCACATAGTTTATTCAGACTTGAATCGGAGTAAGAATGACACCTTGGCTAAAAGATAGCCAACAAACAAAGTATGCAGAAACAAGGAATGGATTTCATTCTTTAATTTTTCTTTTTTTTAAAAGTGTGGGCAGCCTAGAACTCAGCAAGAATTATAACAAGTGGAGTTAAACATTTCAGTTGCCTTGACAACAAAAGCATCACCTTATGCTAGTAATAGCATGGTGATAAAAACACAGATAAATGAAGTAAATAGCAAGTAAGACCCATACTAGGCTGGTTGGTTCTTACTTGGAGAGTGTTTATGGAGAAATTTGGAAGAATTTTCTGCCAAAGGTCATGTAGGAAAAACATAACTAAAATATTAAAGAAAGAGATCTCTCACATCTCCAATCTCCCCAGTTCTCAACCCTCCTGCCAGTTGCACAGCTTACCTCTTTGTTGTAGGTCAGCGCTAAGTAATAAATCACGTAGATGTGAATGTTTGTGTTGTTTTGGCTAATTTAGTAAGCACCAATGCATAGACAGAAAGCCTAAAATTCAAGGACCCAAACAAGGAAAAAAGTACATCCTCTTCTCCTTGTACTGTTTGGTGGTTCAGAGCAACATAGGCAGCTGTTATTTACATTGCCCTTCTCTCATTACACTCACCTTGGAGAACTGTGCTCTCTGCAACATGGGAGTGGAGATAGACAATCAAGAATTTGGGCCAGCAAGTAGCAGGAAGTGTGAGCAAGTGCCTGTGGGTACTCTGGTAAAAAGGAGATTCAGCTAAG
This sequence comes from Equus caballus, assembly GCF_041296265.1. Taxonomy (NCBI): domain Eukaryota; kingdom Metazoa; phylum Chordata; class Mammalia; order Perissodactyla; family Equidae; genus Equus; species Equus caballus. The sequence goes on from NC_091686.1 coordinate 98,661,018, forward strand.
ATGGACAATAGTGTCAAGCATGACAGGTGGGAAGGAATTTCTGGAAAAGCTCATCAATTTCTAACATTTCAGGTCAATATATATTTGATTCTTTAATAACATCACACTAAAAAAAATAGGAGTATGTGTGTTTTTAATGTCCTAAATGGTCCTTGGGAATAATCAATCCAAATGGTGAAATAGAAAGACTTATTCTAGAGGAAAAAAAAAAATCTTAGAAATACCTCTTGCTCAAGAGAGAAAGATACCTGTAAAACATCTGGCTCTAAGGATGGCTGGGAGGAAAAGGTCCAGGATAAGGAGATCCTTCTGTAGGATTCAGGCAGTGTGAAGAATGAGGTAGCTGGAATATGAAAACAGGTATGCCAGGAAGGTAAAGTGCACTTCCACTAGAAATGTAGTATACAAACCTAAATGGCAGAATCTCTAGTAGGTTGTCGGAATCTCACTTCCCAAGCTTGTGGCCAACTGTCCTGGACTGAGGAGGATGCAAAAGGGCAGCTTGGGAAATGGACGATCACTTTTATGAGAGACTGGCTTTGTGAAAAATAGGGATAAATCTCATGAAAGTTATCAGCTATAAAGGGACTCTGCAAGAGAAAAATAAATGCCAAAGATGAAGATATGGAAAACATAATAGCAAAGTTAAGAAAAATTCTAGTTTTTATTACCCTTCTCTGAGAAAGCTAAAGAAGAGAATGAATCCAAATTAGTGTACTACTGCAAGAACTCTATGTGATAAGTATTTCATCTATATACAAGAGAGTTGGCTTTAGATACTGATTTTTGTGACAGTAGTATAAATAATTTTGGTTAAAATTAGTAATGAGATACTTAAGAGTTTCCTTAAGTAACAATATAGTATTTCTACTGGTTAATGGCAATTTCCTTTTTAGATATTCTGTGCTGAAACAGGTGTGTTAAATGTGCCTGGCCTAATAGAATTGTTTGATATTTGTACAAGATGTGTGAGAATATAAAGAGCTGAATATTTCTGCATTTCCAAGACCACTCATATTTCCCAGGTATTCGAAATTAAATAGACATCTAGAATGTTAAATAACCAAATAGCCTTTTTTCCAGAAGAAGATGATGTTCCTGCATGCGATGTACATGTTGACAATTTACTTCTTAGCTTTATAAATCTAGCAGAAAAACAAACTATACATTTATTTATATACAGACAGAAAAGCATATTTTGAAGGGTGTTAAATGAAAGGAGTCAGCAGAAAAAAGTTTCGTTACATTAGAAAGAAAGATAGCAAAGTTAAGTTTAGAAGCATCAGAAGAGCGTGGGGAAGGAGCTGCTATGGTAAAGATCATAGGAGTACCCGTGCTTACAGTTAGACTTTGAATCCTTGTCCTTAGTTGGGCACGATCAAGAACAAGCTGAGAAGAAAGAAGCACCTGGATAGATGAGAAAATGAATTAGGCATATCTGAGTCAAATTAAACTGTGTACTACTTGCTCCCAAGTAGTAGTGGAAGCCACAAAGAGGACAAGGAGGAGGCATGTTCCGACAAAATTTTTCTTGGAATGCCAATCCCCCCAAAAGGGAAGTAGTCTGAGCTCTTCCCAAAACATGTGGCCAAGGTATCTTGGTATCCTCCCTCTGGGAGACCAGTAGAGTGGACAGTGGAAAGGCCTGGGGATTAATTAAAGGCTTTTGGTAGGGTGTTTCCTCTGCCTGAAGACAGCCAGTAAGATGTGATTCAGTGTTAGTACCCCAGGGTAGTTAATCTGAAGTATTTGAATTACTGGTGATCACTTGGTTGAAGGAGACGCACCTGAAACAAATCTCATGCAATCAAGAATTCTTTAATGATCCAAATCAGAGCAAAAGCCTATTCAGTGAACTTAGTAGTATAGTGAAAATGACGTACTGAGATGTAAATGTTTGAGCAGATTCCATGTATTATATAAATATAAGATATTATTAATATATATATATATATATTTTTTTTTGGTGAGGAAGATTGGCCCTGCGATAACATCTTTTGCTAATCTTCCTCTTTTTTTGTTTGAGGCAGATTAGGCCTGAGCAAACATCTGTGCCAATCTTCCTCTCTTTTGTATGTGGGTTGCCATCACAGAATGGCTGACAAGCAGTGTAGGTCAGGACCCAGGATCCAAACCTGTGAACCCAGACTGCTGAAGCACAGTACGCCAAAAGCTCCAAACTTAAGCACTATGCCACAGGGCTAGCCCCCAAGATATTCTTTTTAGTATGGTTTCTGGAGTGAGAAACATATTCTGATTTCAAGAATCTTCTTTGTTTATCTCCTTGTCTCTATTTTTTCTCATTCAGAAAATTAAGAGATTAAGTAGATAATAAGTTGACTGTTTCCAAAAATTATGATAATAGTCTGATTTTCTTCAAAAGACAAAATATTTATGTCACTAACTGGTAACACTATTGAGATTCTAGGCTGAAAATCAGGAATTTCTGGAATGATATAACCAACGTAAAAATCAATACCTCATGTATTTGATTGAAGGTGCAAATAAATGGCCTTCTACTTTGACATCAGTGTATTGAGTGTTGAATGATCCAGTTAAAATAAACACTTGTGATTATAGGCTCAGAAATCAGACCATGCTTTCAACTACTAAGCTTAAGAAAAGTGCCAATGGTAAGGATTAATGGTCAGCTGAAAACAAAGAATAAAGTTTCCCAACCGCGGCTATTGAGAACCACATGAGAAAAAAAAATTAAACAAAAAATAAATCCTAAACAAACAACAACATATTAAAGCAAAGAAAACAAAAGCATTTAAAAGCAGAAAATGTTACTTTATCCTCATGCATTAGAACATCTTTAGCCTTAAATCTGAGACCAAACATTCATTTGCAGCTTGAATAATATGAAGCTTCAATTGTAAAGGGCAATATGCCTATTTAGACATATTTCTGAAGCTGTATTTTATTATACTCATGACTTAAAAGACCTTTCAGAATATTTCAAATGAAATGATCCATGTTCCATGCCCTAAATAGAGGTACAGCGGCTTGCAAACACACATGCACACAAATCACACATCTTTTTTGTTGGATTGAAAGGATCATTACCTGCTGATTCCTTTAGTTGGATCAGGAACAAGGTAATTTAGAGTTTGCACTGATTCTTCCTTTAAATTTTTTTTTGAAAAGCTGGGAAATATAGGATGCATAAGAGAAAGATATCAGAACCCAAAGTGAGAACTTAATTATAGCTGAGAGAATTGCCGTGATCTTGGAATGTACTGAGCATGTAAATGCAACCACTTTAACAGGTGCAGCTAGGCAAAACCCGTTAAGTTTTTAGAAATATCATTTTATTCATTTTTTGTTTTTCAACCTTACCTCAGAGACCAGTAAGTTTATATAGCTTATACAACAACATTGGATTTATAAAAACAGTTTTCTTATGATCTCAATAATAAATGTATTTACTGACACTGTGGGAGATACCAGGTTGTTCATGTTTAAACAATTGATTTTTTTTTACATACAAAAATGGATCATAGACCCAGAGTGACTAAACTTTAATAATTCAAATAACATCCTTTTTCTTGATCATAGAGATTTCTGGAAATAATATGAGTTTATAGTGAATCAAAATTAAAGCTATATTTTTGCTAGGTTTTTTATTACACAGAATAACAACACATCAAAAAAAAAAGCCTGTATGTTTCTGTCTGCTTCTGATTTAACGCAAAATGCTATATGAATCAGAGATGAGGTACAAAGACAATATTCACTTGAAACAAACATATAACTTACTGTAATTTATTTAAGAAAAAACATAAAATGAAGCCTCATTTTTGTAAATATGGTCTATCTTTCAGTATCATGATTCATCAAGATTTATTTAGCAGCTTTTTTGTTATTTGAATATAAACAGCCATCCTGAGTGTTTCATACTTTCAGAATTATAAACGCTATTCATCTAGGTTTTCAATGTACCTTACTGAGAAAAGAGAAAAGAATAAACACTCTTTCTGTGTAATGCACGTGGAGTAAATATTTTCATTCAATTTATAAATGAAATAGCCTACTTCTTGATTAAGCATTAAGTAGGTGAGTAAAATTTATAGAAGAGTGATGATTGAGAAACGTTTTGCAAAGGTTAGAAGTAAGGAATGAGGTGGGGGCAGGTGCAAAATTCCACATCCCATTATTTTCCAAATTGCCAAGGAAAAAGCTACTGTAAAGAAGTCCTTCCCCACACCTGCTGATTTTCCCTGACTGTCAATAACAATGATAAAAATAACAGGTAATTACAAAACTTTTACTATATTAGATACTACTCTAAGCACTTTACATAAAGTAATTCATTTAATCCGGGCAACAATCTCATGTCATGTTAGGCCCAGATAAGGAAGCTAGACATACAGAATTAGACAATGGACCAAATTAGAATGGGGAGCATGAGGGTAAAAACAAACAAACAGACAACAAAAACAATTAGGGCTTTCCATCTTCATAAATATAGGCTGAATTTGGTCCTTGGACAAATAGGAGGAATTTTTCCCTTGTGGTCAATAGAAAAGGCTGATGGAGTCATTTTCTAAAATAACATAAACAAGAAAGCTGCAGCAGATTCTTTCTGGGGAGGAGTTTGTCTTCATATTATCACCCCCTGCTAGAAATTGTTCTGTTGTAAAGCTTGGGCAAACTAACTCCACTAGGACCGTGCTGCTGTTACAGCCACCCCTCCATATCCGCTGGGGATTGGTTCCAGGACCATGGTGAATACCAAAATTTGCAGATGCTCAAATCTCTTATATAAGATAGTGGAGTGCAAGGAATACCCTTTGTATCAGCGGGTTTCACACCCGCAGATTGAAGTTTTGCGGATACATAGGGCCGACTGCATTTTGACTCACATCACAAAATGTAAGCATTTGAGTTATCCATCCTCCAATATATTCCAAGCATCTTAATGCTTCATACTTCGTTCCCCTGGTCAATCCACTCTCTGTTTTCTTTCTCAAACCCTCCCCTGTGCAATTCTAGAAGCCCATTATATGGTTGAGAACACAAATCCCTATGCGTCCTGCAAACACTCAGGTAACACACTGTCAAAGCCAAATTTGCAGGGGAAACAATTAAACCGGTGATTAAGACTATTCAAGGCTATTACAGTAGGAGAGAGAAGCCAGAACTCAGTCTGAACTCAAATCCACTGAAACAAAATGTGGGAGAGTTTTAAAGGGCTAGGATAAGCTAGGAAAAAAATGTTCTGGAGGGATACTGCAAGGATGTTTGGTCAACAAAATGTGTCAAGCATATTGAGTTGTCCTGAGTTTGTAGGTGTTTTTTCTCTATGATTAGATCATCTGCATTTGCTAATTTGTATCCATAGAAGCTAAGCTCCTACCTGCCCACAGAGACTGAGAAATGGGAGTGCTATCTTCCCTGAAGACATTTCAAAAGGATGGCTCTCAGGTTCTTGAGAAAGACTTCCCTGGGTTACGTAACTGACAGGAGGTTTTTATAAAGATTTACATCTCAAAGGGGCAGAGAAAGAATTTACAATTGCAAATTTTCTAAAGCAAATGCTCTAAGAAAAGAGAAGTCAAGGGCCTACAGCCAGGAAGAAGCCTGTCTAAAGTTTAGTCAAGCTGAGGGGAACAGTAAGGCTGTCTTCCTCAACACTCTTTCTCCCTCAGGCTCCCTTGTCTTAAATGCAACTGGAGTTTTCTTTGAAGACAGTTTACTTTCCTGGTGTATATTTATTCTCCTACCTTGGAGACAACTTAGTGACAGAAAGTGAGGCAGTGTTTTGCATGTGTGCACTAATTCATTACACTCATAGTGGATGCTCCGCAGACCTCTTGAGCTCTCTGTCTGTGCAGCTCTCTCTTCTCCACTATTCTTTCTGAAAACTTCATCCACCGAGCCACCTTGGTTGCCCTGGACTCTCAGCTCCACCTCCTCACATCAGAAAATCAGCAGGCTTTCAATGAGTTCCTTCTCCATATAACACAGCCTGAAAACTCTCTCAAGCCAACCAGTCAGGCTAGTCATAGGACTGAGCTTTGTTTTTTTTAATTTAAAGTTTTGCAACATCTCTGATGATTATGCACTGTTTTATAACCTATTGTTTAATATATTTATTTTTATTTGGGGGGAGGGAGTTATTTCAGTTGGTTCCTGTTAACCTATCTTGACCCAAAGCAGAAATTCTCATTTATTGAAATCCTTTATGTATTTGTAAGTTACATCCAGGTGCCACTATGCTAAGACCTTATGAATAATATAAGACATATTAAAAATAATTTTTTTAAACTTGCTATAGGAGACATTAGATTTTTAAATATTACTTAATTTCATTTATTAATGGCACAGCTCTTTTACCCTTTTCTTAAAAAAGGAGGATTATTAAAAATGCTGTATATACTTGCCTTTTAATTAGTTTACTAATCATGATGGGTTCATATACTCATTAGCGTGAGGGTCAACATTAATCATAATGGAAGGAAATCAAAGTTTTAGGAAGAATTTTTGGTATATATATACACGATCTTTGGATGATTGTTGGATCCAACCATTCAAATTTTTTAGTCCATATCATTGTTGATAAAAAGCCTATACTAATAGTAGATAGTGTGACTGAATAGTTACCCCAAGAAACTCAAGGGTGGGTTTAGATATTTTAACTGTTTTTCCAAATTGTTCTTTTTCCATTTATGTTAAGGAGATGCAATCACCAACCACCTTGAACCGGACCAAGCCTCACCACAAGAGCTATGCCTACAACCTCTGCCAAATTTTTAATACTAAGATCTCTCCAGAAGGAGCTTAGGCCTTATTACGGTAACCTGTAGTATATGTGGAAGCACGTTTTCCAGCTGAGCCTTTGCAAGTGAATACCCACCTCTCACTTTTGAATATTCATTCCCCATCAAAAATAAATGTCCTTGCTTCCCTTTGTTCAAGGATGCCATGACTCTGCAAATGATTCCTCATGGTCTCCTACTTGCTTCAAATATACTCTACTTTGTGAGACAACTACTACTGGTGTAGAGTCTGATTGAACTTGCTAGGAGGGAACTCACTTTGGTTTGGTAACAATAGGAGGTCCTGCTATTCTCAGGCAACTTGATTTATGTATATCATGCTAGTATTAACTTTATCAGAGCTGTTGGATATGACAGTACAATCAGTTGAACTGCCCAACTCTAGGAGATACAATTCTCATGGCATCTGAGCCATGCATGGTGACACTTGCTTCACAGCATTAAATAAAGTTATTAGCCACATATATCTTTTCCAAGCTCTGTCTCCTGAGAGAGCCTAGAAACAATGACACCCTAGTAGCAACAATTACACCCAACACCGAAATCTTGGTTTCTAACGTTATTCTCAAATAAGAGGAACCAGGGCTCCTTGGAGAAATGGCTGGTTCTAGGAATAGGGAACATACAAAATGAATTTAGTGTACCTTGTCATGCCAGAAAGTAAGATAGTGCTCCAACCACCACCACCACCACCACCTTTATTAATGGGGGTACATCAAAGAAAGTAAGTGAAGGAACTCCCAGTGCTTAAGCTAGAACAATTTGAACAAAAAATAAAGTGTTGAATTATAACCCAAAGTATAAAATAAATATCTATCTTGATATAAATAAATTATTGGACAAATAATTGGGTAAAAATAGAGAAATATCCCATGTGAAAGAACCCCAAATAATTTCTATAGATACTCCTCCCTTAAGGTGATGGAACATAATTCCCCTTGAAACTAAAAATGCTCTTCGAGCTTCTGGATCTGCAGCAAATGAGCAACAGCTCTGCCATCCACCAAATGCTAAGCCAAATAAAACCAAAAAGAAAATAAACTCGAGGAGGGGCTATTTGCTGAAATACAACATGATTATATCTTCTCACATCCCTAGCAAAATTTGTACCTATCCCAAATACCAACAGCTTTGCCATAATTGAGAGACAGATGAAGCTAGAAGCTAGTGTATGAAAAACCAGTTGTATTAAGGCCAGATCCTACAGTTCAAGGCAAAATAAGATGGTACATTTCCTGTGATGTTTGACATGGTGCGGTTTGGGTGATTTGGTGTTTGCTGATTCAGGCTTTATTGTCTACCCTGATTTCCTGGGCAGTTAAATGAGGGAAACGTCACATGGGGACAGATGGTGTTGTTACTCCATAACACAAACTGTATTTTGACTTGAAGTTGCAGTTTGTTACCTGCATAAAGCACTCGCACTTAAAGTTCTGAAAGTCAGTTCTAAGGGAATTTTCAAAGCAGAGATTAAAGAGATGAAAATACAATTTTATTTACTTTATTTCACGGGTGCAAACACCAGCAAGACTGAAAACACAATGGGCAGCAGTGGACCTTATTTCTTCCAAATCATGTTCAGCTCTCAGGGACTGTAAACAAAGTTATTCCAGTTCATGTTGACAAACTCAAATTTGAGAAGTGCCCACATCTTACAAACGCACCAATAATCTGTATTCAGTCCCAAAATGGAATATCCGTCAGATTTCAAATTTCACATTTTACTCAAATTTCAAGTAGTATGTAGAGCAGTAGTGTGCAAAATGCAATTACCAAGTCTTGTTCCCCATGCTGTAACATGGACCCCTTTCTTTGCTTTTTTATTTTAAAGGTCCAGAACTTATTTGATATATATGTGGATTTATGTCTCCAATTTCTATCTCTACCTCCTATTTATTTTCTGTCTATCACTCTCCTTCAAGTTCCTGCCCATTTAATATGGAATAGAAACTTTTATTTCCTCTGAAAAAAGAGTCAGAGACATGAGAATAACTGTCAGGTGACGCAGGAAAATGAAACGTAATCTTTTCCTACCCATCTTAATATGATCAGAAGCTAGAAATGTAGCACTTGTTCTAATGCACATCCAGTTTTGACTGTCCACACACTCAGTATTTAAAGTGGACTTTGAAAGGATTAGGAATATATAAGGGATACTTATTGAATTGTAATCAAGATGTCACTCCATGCTAATAACCACGAAGGAAAAGGAAAACAACAAAGACTATATTAGAGAAGAATGCTGTGTATGCCAGAGAATATTATGCTCCAATCTTAGTGTTTCTTTGGTCCTTTGAATTTCTATTAGCGTGTTCTTTCTAAGTGCCAGTAGTTGCCAGGAAGTTAGGAAAGGGTTTAATAAGTATTTTTCACTATGAATAAATGCTTTTGTTAGAACCTAGTTTCTGACTTCATGCCCCTGCTCTCTGAGCATTATGATGCTACAAAAATGTAAGTGATCAGTTTTTTAGTAGAGTGCTTCCAATAGATTACGATGTTTCAATGTATGAATTTCTTCCTTGATGAATGAGTCTTTTCATCTAAAGAGAGGATGCTAATTCGTACTATATTTTCCCCTAATCCCAAATGGCATGTGTTAGGAGTAAAGTGCTTATTGATTTAAATTTCATTCCCTGTTTACTATGAAATAGAAAATAGTCTTTTCATTGTTTTTGAAATATTGATGAAACAGAATAATGTAGGCATGAAAAAAGTAACTTTATGGAAGCTCTCTAGTAAAATTTAATGTATCCTTAATGAAAAAGATGAATTAGAAAGTGTGACCATATGGCTTCTATGCACCTGTGCTCATCAGCATGTGCGTATAAGGGGAAATGCCAATACTTCATAATAACAATTTTATAGGAAGGGGAAAAGTTCAGCGCATGTATATCAGCCACAATGCTATTATTTAAAGTATCTCCTGTTTAGGAGGGGGAAAATATCTCTTTGGAATCCCTTTTTCTCTGAAAAACAATTCTAGATTTAGAGAGAAATTCTTCTTTGAAAAGCCATAGGTTAAGCAATTCTTAATACCCGTCATAGAGAAAATAATAGTGAGGGTGTCTAAAACCTTTGTAAATATAAATAATTTCATATACACGAGGCACAAATATTGGTTCCAGATTACTTCCAGGTTGTAGGTCTCACTGTCGCTTTAATTGTTCACCACCAAATATCAACATGATACCCACTCATGATGTAGAGATGTCATTTTCTACTGCTTTTCCTAAATATTCCCTTTTCCTTTACTTTACTCTTCCTGTCATTTTATTAATATTATTATTCTTTTTGAAGAGCTTGAAGAGAAGTCAATCTCCGTTATGATTTGGAAGCTCCAAAAAAGCAAACCTAGTCTCTAATTCCGAATAACCAGCCAAGTGTGGCAATTCTCCTTTTCAAACCTTGGGTAGTCTACATGAGTGCAATCAAATGCGTCAGTTGGAAATCTCGCCTCACAGCTATTGAACAGATGGGTTTTAAGTGTTCATCCCCTTGAAGCGTCCTGCCAAGACAGTCTAGTTTGGTTGTTAAGAAAATAGTGTCTATGTCTGAACACACCTAGGTGCTTTTCTTCAAGAACTCAATGAAGTTTTTGAAATTCACCCAAATGTTTGAAAAATCTGTAATGTTAAGAATAGTCTTTCATGTATTTCATTGCTGAGTAGCAAATTACCACAATTTTAGCAATTTAAAATAATATGTATTTATTATCTCACAATTTCTGTGTCAAGAGTTTTAATACATTTAATATAGAGCCTCTGCTCAGAGTCTCACCAAGCTAAAATCAAGGTGTCAGCAGACTAAATCCTCACTAGAAAGCAAATCTAGGGAGAAGTCCACTTCTAAGCTCCTTCAGATAGCTGGTAGAACTAATTCCCTTGAAGTGAAAGGAGGTCCAGTTGTTTGGCTAGCTGTTGGCCAGGGATCATTCTTAGCTCCTAGAGGCTACTCTCAGGTCCTTACCATCCCTCTCACTTTTCAAATCTCTCTGGCTTTCCCTTCTGTGACCAGATCTTTCTGCTTCTACAAGGTTTGTATGATTAGGTCACGATCACCAGGTAGAACTCTGTATTAGTCAGGGTTCTCTAAGGAAACAGAACCAATAGGATAAATAAATAGATAAATTTATTATGAGGAATTGGCTCACAAGATTATGGAGGCTGCAAAGTCCCATGATCTGTCATCTGCAAGTTGGAGACCCAGGGAGCTGGTGGGTCTAAAGGCCTGAGAACTAGGAAAGTTGGTGTAAATCCAGCTCGAGCACAGGAACAGCTCTATCTCTCAGCTCAAACTGGCAGAGAGGAAGCAAAAAGGGATGAATTCTTCCTTCCTGAGTTTTTTGGTTCTATTTGGAACTGGATGCCCACACACATTGAGGAGGGCAAAGTATTTAGTGAGTCCCTGATTCAAATGCTAATTTCAATCAGAAGCACCATCACAGACCCACACAAAAAACTATGTAATCTGGGGACCCCTTGGCCCAGTCAAATTGACACAAAAAATTAACCACCACAAACTCACTATCTTAAAGCAAACTATGCCATATAATATAACATAATCATGGCAGTAAAATAGATCATACTCTTAGTCCCAGGGATTATGCAAGCCATATACCCCAAAGGTGAGAAATAATGAGGAACATCTTAGAATTGTACCTATATCATGTGTGGATCAATTATTTCTATGAATACAAGTTTAGTTTTAATCCACTTGTTTTACTTCACTCCATAAAAGAGGAACTCAAAAGAAACAAGAAACAAAAATTATCTATAAAACTGACAGAGAAAGTAATCCCATTAACACCAGTGAGACCTACCCAGCACATCTTACTCTGCACGTGCGTGTGTGAACACATATCCACACACGCATCTTGGAGACATTAACATTTTTTAAATTACTATAGTCCAATTTTATATTGATTTAGATTCTCCATATATATTAGTATAGTAATGTAAAACCAGAAAATGAAATAAATTCAACATTTATCTACAGTTTTCATTGCAAAGTTATAATTTAACTTTTCCTAAATGAAAAGTTACTGTATTTCTAAGTAACTGTTAATGGGGTATTATCTGATTAAAAATTTGCATTTTGGATTTCAGGTCCTACCCAGCTCAACCATATTCAGAATATGACCTAGGCGAAATTTCATATATTCTGCAAGACTGACTTTACTCATATACAAATCTGGGACAACCAAGTTACATTGAGATATCAATAAAATAATATATGTAAATCACTTAACACAATATTTATATGGTAGAAAGAATTCTAACATGGTCCCTATGACCCCAGCCCATCTTGTGTGATTCCCTGCCTTTGAGTGCAGGGGATCTGTTTAGATGATGATATATCACTGTCCTGACTACAGCAAAGAGATTTTCCTGAAATAATCAAGGTACGTAATACCTTGATTCATGTACCTGGATTCATGGACCTAAGACTCAACTCAGTCTAATCAGTTGAGTTAATAAAGAAGGAGAATATCTGAGTGGGCCTGACGAGATCAGATGGGGCCTTAGAATCAGGAGGGCACTTCAAGAATTCAGAGATATTCAAGGCTAACAGAGTCTATGGAGGGGACCAGGTGGCAAGGAGTTTTAGTTGCCTCTAGGAGCTGAGAATGAGCTCTGTTTTCAAGCCAGCAAGTGAACTGCAGCCTCAGTCCTACAACCACAAGGAATTGCATTGTACCAACAATGATGTGAGCTTGAAAAAGAAATCCAAGCTCCAGACAGGCACAGAATCTGGCCAATACCTGGATCTCATACTTTTAGGCCATGAGCATAGAATCCAATCACACATGCCTGGACTTTCAACCTACAAAATTGTTAGTCAATACACAGGTGTTGTTTTAAGCCATTAAGTTTGTAGTAATTTGTTACACAGCAATAGAAAACCAATACTCTTTAGCTCATATTATACATATAATGGATATTTTTATTATTACTATTGTCTTCCAAATTAATAATGGTGCTCACAATTTTTTTGGAAAACATAAAGTGGTCAAAAAGATTTTAGAAAACATAAACATTAGATTTTTTATATCTTAGTCAAACTATCCCCAAGATTACCTGCCACACATTTTGCATTTTACTCACACAATGGGCAAAAGGATTGAAATTCATAACAAAATATGAAATTTGTTAACTCAGTAGGACAATTTTTTGGCTTTAATTAGCTTCAAAGATTTTTGACAACTAAAGTACCAGTTATTTCAAAAGTATGTTATGAAATTGTTAAAGAAGGAGGAGGAGGAGGAGAAGGAGGAGGAAGGAGACAGAGGAGAAGCTATCACCATTGCCAGAGCCACGGCCACCTCCAAGGAAAGGAGATATAAACTAAGATACAGAGACATTGAAAAAGCACAAAGTAAAGAAGAGAATTGGAATTAAATGGCTTGAAAAGTTACTTCAGATTATGATCTTTGGGAATCTTCTATCAATAGCCTGTTTAAAATCCTTCAAAGTTTCCTTGTAGAAAACTTTCACTGTTTATCACATCAGCTCTTGAATGCCTTTCTATCTTCAGACTTTAGTTTCTTCCATGAAAGCTAAGCTTTAGCACACCAAAAGCCTTTGCTTGGTTACCTAAAAAAGCTATTCTTTCTCAAATATCTATGCCCATTTAAAACTTTTTTCTCTGCCCTGAATGCATTATAAATTCCTATTTATTAAAAAAAATCTTCAACTCAACTATCATATTTTTTGAAAGTTTCTACAAATCCTAGAGGTAGAATTACTATTTTATATTTGAATTATATAGTTAATAATGAATTACTATTATATATTTGAAATTTAGGGCTCATCATATTGAACTGTAATTATTTATTATTTTGTCTGTACCACCCCTTACAAGCATTCACCTTTGCACGATTATTATTTATCATGCTGTCTGACACATCAAAGAAGCCCTTTATAAATCCTTACTAAATTCATAATGAACGTTGAGGGAATTTATCTGCCTGTTAAATATCCATGGCATGTTATGTAATGTAGGCATTACATAGAAACTTTCTAAAAGAAGTTGATAGATAAGCTTAAGTAAATGCTCTTTTACTTATCTTATTTTCCCCAAAGACAGACAATATATATTATTTTCTGATATTTTCCTTTTGCCCCAGATCCAGTACAATATGAGTTCTGTCATTTTCATAGAAACAGGGGGGTTATTTATTTTTGCTTTACATAAGAACACAAATTATCTAATTATCTATGATACTTTTTCATACAATGAATTTAAAGTTTATCTGAGTCCCAATTTTTTTCATTTCATCATACTCTGAAACAATTTATAGTGCACAGAAAAGTAAGAAAATATGCCAGGAAAGGCACAGAATGTCATCATACGATGCCTAACAGAGTTTCAAGTTACATAAAGGCCCTATGCTATTAATAAAAGATATGACTATATGAAATAACAAGTACCCCAAGCTAGTTATTACTAACATCTAATATTTATATGCTGCTTTAAAGCTTACACAGGAGATTATCATTGTCAAAGAAACTCAGAAATAGGAGGCAAGGTACCTGAGTTTGGGCCCCAAGGCGGCCTCTGTGACTTTGAGCCTCGGTATCCTCACATGTAAAACAAGAGAAGAGATAGAGGAGTTTGATGATATTTTACAGCTAGAAAAGTGTGTGAATCTAACACTTTCTACATCTAGACACCCTCTAGAGTCTCTGGGGCATTTTATACAAATAACAAATGCACACTGGATATTTTTTTTTTCCTTCAGTTTCTTTTAGGTCAGTACCTCCTGGTCCAGCATTTTATCTGGTCTCATTCTTCCTAATTTATCAATCTTGACAACAGAGTCCCTTCATCAGATGAACTAATCACTCCAGTGATGGCATTGCCTCTGCTAGTAATACAGCTCCACTCTGGAAACCCCTCACACTTTCCTCTCTGAATGCAAGACTTCCTCTGCTGAGAGCCAGTCAGGCAAGTGGTGGTTAAATTGATCAACTTAGACAACTCTGGCAGAGCCAACTCCATCTTCAATTAAGAAGGAGTAAAGAACTTCATTTAGCATATCGGTACTCTATTTAATGCCTATCTACATATTTTACCAGTTTAATTCTTTTCTGCCATACATTTTTAATGTACAGCCTTCCAAAATTCAAAATAGATATAGATATAAAGATGGACAAAGAACTGTGTAGTAACTATCTTTAAAACTTTAGAAAATCTGTCCATAGATCATTTCAGTTATTAGAACGAGTTCTCAGAAATGAGGTAGATCCTTAATTTTGAGTTGATAATTAATTATTCAGTGAATGCGATTAGCTGGAACAAGACTTATTTATATTAACTTATTCCTTTCAGTTAATGCTATAGCAATAATTTGTCAATCTGCATCCTTACATGAGCTAGGTTGTTTAGTTTAGTGCTCTATACACAATAGGTGTCCACAGAATGTTAGCTGATGATTAATTTTATATCAAAACTGCAGCAAGAGGACGAGGGTTAATATGATATGTGTAACCACATACAACTGTGTCTGAAAACTTACTGTTTGAGCAGATGATTGATTTGTGCCTAATTCACAAACTATAAGAGACCAACTAGTTGTTCTGAGCTATTAATTTCACTGAGATTTGTTTCCAGTTAGGAAAAAGTTTTTAATTGTTTTTAACACAATCTGTCAAAAGAGACTTTTTTTAAAACAAAAGCTATATTTATTGTGTTAATGCATATCACATTTATTCCGCTAACCCCACATACGGTATAATGAAATCTACTTAACTATTCATAAAATGGAATAATGCAATGATCTCTTAGGTCAAGCTTTGAACATTCAATGATAATGAAATTTTTCTTCAATATTTATTCAGTCCTTTTACCAATCCTTACATTGATCCTTCAAAATAGATTAGCAGAATAATGATTTCTATAATTACAGGTATTTTGCCCCCAAAAACCTAAAAATCATACATCTTAGAACTGGAACTTTAAGGACTTTAGAAAACCATTAGGAAAGTTATACAGCTTACGTGTTTTAGTAGACAGTGATTGCCATCATTTAGAGTCCTCGAGGAGTGAATGTTTGAAAAAGAAATACTTGAATCTTTTAGTTCAGTGATTAGGGATTCAAAGTGAAGAAAAAAGCAACTGGAAACTAGAGAAATAATTAATCATTTTAGCCATCTTGACAGGGGTCATCTTCTCTATTGATTACAATCATGGTTGAAGATATAGGTATTTCACAAGGTGTATTAGTTTGCTAATGATGCAATAACAAAATATCACAGAGTGGGTGGCTCAAACAACAGAAATTTCTTTTCTCACAGTTCTGGAGGCTGGAAGTCCAAGATCAAGGTGAGAGTAGTGTTGGTTTGTCCTGAGGACTTTCTCCTTGGCTTGTAGATGGCATCTTTTTCACTGTGTCCACACTTGGCTTTATCCCTGTGCACATGTGCCTTTCCCTGGTGTCTCTCCTTCTCCTATAAGAATGCTAGTCATATTGGGTTAGGACCCCAGCCTAAAGTGAATACAGTCCCTTTAACCTAATCAGTTCTTTGAAACTTTATCTCTAAATATGGTTACATTCTGAGATACTGGAGGCTGGAATTTCAACGTACAAATTTTGGGGGGACTCAATTCAGCCCATAAGCAATGCATACTTAAGCTTTATACAGTTTATTAGCTTAACATTCTGAATCCCGTGTGGCCCTATACTGTGCCATGCTGAAGTGGAACACACTCAGGCCTGGGTAAAAGAAGGCATGCCATCTAAATATTACTAGCTTTGAGACATAGAGTATTTAATATCTCTGACCCTCAGTTTTGTCATGGATAAAATTAACGTAATATCACCTTTAAATGTTGTTCAAAGATGATTAAGGGTGAAACATGATCCTTGGTCAGAAATTCTATTGAAGATTAAAAGCTTTATACAAAGAGAGCCATGATTATTATCAGCTACTTTTCTGACTCTCCCCCTTCTAAACTTCGTTTGGTGGGAAAAAATGTATCTTGTCCTGAACTTTATATTTCTTTTATAGAAAATTTTGGCTAATAGTCAGCTTTATGTTCAGCCTTTTCTTAATTATCAAGTTAATATATAATTAATATGCATAATATGTGATAATCATCAGGTTAATGATATTGAGCTTATTTGCTTAAGCGTGTTAACTTCCATATTTTATGTAGAGTTATATTGGACACTTTAATCTCAGTAGACATTGCCCTGGCTTTTCCTTGTTTGAAATAGATCTGAATCCAATTCTGTTATAATTAGCCCTTTTGTGATGAGTTTAACCATGAATTATTCTATAAAAAGTTGAATACAAACTTTGGAACTGATATTTTCCAGGGCATTTCCAATTGTAAGCAGTTTGTCCTTTTGTCAGACCATGAACTACTAAAGCATTAAATTGCGTCCTTTTTTAAAAATGTTAAATAGACTTTATTTTTTAGAATAGTTTTAGGTTCACAGAAGAATGAAGTGGAAAGTACAGAGAACTCCCATGTATCTTTTGCCCCCCACCACATGCACAGCCTCTCCGATTATCAACATCCCACATCAGAGTAGCACCTTTGTTACAATTGAGGAACCTACATCGTCACATCATTATCACCCAAGTCCATAGTATACATTAGGGTTCACTCTTGGTGCTATACATTTTCTGGGTTTATACAAATGTAGAAAAACCTATATCCACCATTATAGTATCACACAAGGCAGTTTGCCCTAAAAATCTGTGCTTCACCTGTTGATCTCTCCCTTCCCCCTACACCCTGCTAACCACTGATTTTTTTTTAGTATCTGTAGTTTTACCTTTTCCAGAATGTTATATAGTTGGAATCATAAAGTATGTAGCTTTTTCAGATTGGCTTCTTTCACATAGCAATAAACATTTAAGGTTCCTCTGTGTCTTTTCACTTGGTGTGTCCCTGCTTTCACTTTAAAAAATATGATCAGTATATTTGAGAACTTCCAAGCCATATCTTGATGGATTTCCCTAGAACGTGGGGTTTAGAAATCTTTGGCGAATTTGGGAACCTCTTGAAACTATAGCCAACAGTCTATGGGATTATTTTGATGCATTTTTTTTCTATGATGAGGATCCATAGGTTTAACCAATGGATTCCCACTCCTGAAAACAAACTAAGAATCTAAAGCTTCCAGAATGAATGATCATGTTTTTTCTTGCAAAGAGCAACATGTGATAAAGGAGAGATTACAGGAAAATCTTGTTTCAAATTTTGGCTGCACAGCTTTTTTGAAATGTGATCCTGACACTGAAAAACTTAATGACTCCAGATTCCTCCCCTATGAAACTGAAGCAATAATCCTCCCTTGGAAGTGTTCTGTAAAGAGCTTGAATGTACTTCACGTTCAATCAAGTTTAGTCACATTCCTTCTAATGGAGGTACATACATACTTCTCTTGAATTCATACTAAATTATTATTCAACTGTTGACTTACCGGGTAACTGTGTCCTTATTCAGAGTTTTTGTCCTTCAGTTTCTCTGAGTTCACATCTTGATTTTGGGGTGGTGGCTGATATTTGGGAAACGCTTAGTAACCATTCTAAAGTCATAAAGATAGGAAATATGAGAGTTGGAAAGGTAATTTAAAAGTTAGACATTTTTATGTCTTTATTTAGAAGATTTTACTCAATAATACTTGTTAAACGGAAAAACTATGTACCCTGCTTCTTTCACATCCCAACATACCATTTAAGGATCTGATTTCATAATTCTATTACTATTATTTTAAGATACTCCTACCTGAGGCATTTCCCTATTAGTCTGAATAATTAGAACTTGGCAAAGATCAAAATTTGTTTCTAGAAAATAAATAAATAATATTAAAATAGATTTTCCTCAAATAGAAATTAACTTTTTAAAGGAGCTGTCGAACTGAAGTAACTACAGACATCTGGAAAATCCTCTAGTGGGAAAAGAATAGTCCTCAGAAGTGATATTGAAATGTGCAAACGTTGGAAATAGAGAAAAGAAACTTGTTATATTCGTACCTGACATCGTAACTTTAGCTCATCAAGTTCCTCCTTCTCCTTTTGCTCAAAGTCAAAATGAAACAGAGAGATAAGTAGCAATACAGCAGACCCAGGAGTACCTTACCTGCATTCCAGGTGACAGAAGAGGTGAAATCAGTAACTTCACTAAGTCACCCATCTCATCATACAATGAGTCTATGAGAAAATTGTATGATACAATAATTTGAATAAAACCAACCCACCTTAAAATAATTGTTTTAAATCTTCAACATTTTTATGTTTTAAATTTAATGAGATAACATCTGGCAAATTTTTCAGAAACAAACTGTTTTTGGCATTCCAAGTAGGTTGACATATTTTATTCTAATAATTACCTGTTCAATTTCCTTGCTTTCAGCTAATTTGTTTTTAAGGCATTGGTATGAAAAGACCACTTCTACTCTTTTAATAAAGCCATGTACTTTTATTAGTCCAACAGAGACTTCTTATAGGTATATGTTTCATGAAACAGAATGTAAAAGCTCTGGAATTTTGAATTTCTCATTAATACATGGCTTCATTGCAAACAAAATGGATATACTGCAAGCAGATGCAAAGCCACTTAATTGTTCATCAACTATTGCATTTTTTTTTTACAAAATAGTGTTTAAGACCATTTTGTGCATGGAAGTATAAAATCTAACAGAATCTATAGTGTAATATATAATCTATAGAATATATAAAATATAATGTAATTAAGTCATTATTTAGAAAAAATACTTTAAAAATATTGAGGCAGGATGACAGGGGTTATCACATTTTGAACTAATTAAGATTTTTCGAAGTTTAAAATATATTTTATAAGCAAATTTTATCATCACTGTTTCAATAAATATAAAATATAAATGTGACCTTGACGTTTTAGACTCAATCACAATTTTAACTATATATTTTAAAATTTAGTGACTAAATTGTATTTGATCCATTAGAACTCCTTAATTATTATAACAAAGAAACAGCATTTTTTTCAAACACTTTCAAACTTTGACCCCAATATACAAGAAAATAATTGAAAGGTTTAGAACTGAAGTTTAGTATCCTTCCAGCCAGTACTTTGCTGAGCTTCTTCAATTCAACCAGTGTTCACTGAGAATTTAATAATGCTTTGTTCTGTGTTTTTCTCATATGGAAGAAACATAAGCTGAGGTCCCTGACCTCAAGGAGCTTATAAATTCATCGGAAAGATATAATTTATACACCTGAGTCAATTACCTGGAAATAGGAGGCAGGCTATGACAAGATGCAAAAGAAAGTGTTACTAAAGATGTTCTGGTTTATCACCTTACTTTTATCTGGACACTTGCAATCATCACTTCCTGTGCCCAGCCAGTTTCCACTAGAATCCATTCCAGATATTGCCACCACTCAGAAAATCTTTCTTAAATGCAGAACTCACCAGGAGTCTTCTGTTCAGATATTTTCAGTTTACTTGCACATTCTTCAGACTAAAAAAACTCACTAATTGTTTAGTCTGGAATATCCAGCTCTTCACCACTAACCCGCTTCCATCTTTCCAGCCTTATCACCCACAAATTCATACACAGACAAGCTCCAGTGCAAATTTTCTGTCTTCAACTGTCTTCATAGATACAATGTAGAAGATCTTAAGGATCTTCAGATCTTTTGATTCTACCTCTAGAATACTTCAGTCCAACCAATTCTGTCTCAATAACGTAACACTATTCCAAGCTGCTACCTTCTCTTCACTCTTGCTAGACCTGTCCCACCCCCAACAAATGTTTTCATCAACAAAATCTGAGATACTATTTTTGTTTATTTATTTTGTTTTCTTATTTTTTTTTTGCTTATTAAGACAGTTTCGGGGGGGCAGTTTTAGATTCATAGCAAAACTGAATGGAAGGTATGGAGATTTCCCATATGCTCTTTGCCCCCACACAAGCATAGGCACCGCCATGATCAGTATCCAACAATAGGGTCCAAAGTACATAGTAGTTTACATTATGTTTCACTCTGTGGTGTATATTCTATAGGTACATAGTCTATATATAATGACTGTATCCATCATTATGGTATCATACAGAGAATTTTCACTGCCCTGAAAAGCCTCTGTGCTCTGCCTATTCATCTTCTCCCCCTAACCGCTGGAAACCACTGATCTTTTTATTATCTCTATATTTTTGCCTTTTCCAGAATGTCATATCGTTAGAATCACACAGTATGATATAGCCTTTTCAAATTGACTTCTTTCACTTAGTACTATGCATTTAAGGTTTCTCTATGACTTTTCATGTCTTGATAACTCATTTTTTAGCACTGAATGATATTCCATTATCTGGATGTACCACAGTTTATTTATCCATTAAGCTACAGAGGGACATCTTGGTTGCTTCCAAGTTTTGGCAATTATGAACGAAGCTGTTATGCACATCCGTGTGCAGGTTTTTGTGTGAAAGTAAATTTTCAAATGCGACCTCTTTGTAATGGCTGCTTTTAAGATTTTTTCAGCATCAGTTTTCATTAGTTAGTTTTTACTTTGTTAGTTTTCAACAATTTGACTAAGGTATGCGTACAATTTGTGTGTGTATGTCCCGCTTGGTTGAGGTTTCTAAGAACATCAGAAATTTTTATTATAAAATTATTAAAAATTTTTCATTACAAACTTTTATGGTAAATTTTGTCCATTACATAATCAAAATATTTTTTTTCCAGCTCTATTCTCTCTTGACTTATTTTGGGTCCAATTACATCTATATTAGATTGCTTGATATTCCACCAAGATGGTGATTCTTTTTATTTTGTTTGTCTTTTGTTTCTCTCTATGCCTTATTTTAAAGGGTCTAATTTCCTGTTTCCAAATATACTGCTCTTATCTTTTGCTGATATAGCCACACAGTGAATTTTTAAACTTCAGATATCATGTCTTTATTTCTAAGATACATTTTGTTCTTCTAAAGATAAGGAAGTGTCAATGTAGGTGTACTATGTTCATCAACTGTAACAAATGTACCACTCTGGAAGGAGATAATGGTAAGAGGAGAAGTTACGCATTTGTGAGGGTAGAGGGTATACCAGAAATCTCTGTATCTTCCCCTCAATTTGCTGTGAACCTAAAACTGCTCAAAAAATAAAGTCTATTGAAAACAACAACAAGAAAGCAACACGCACAAAACACGCACTTTCCATGCTTCAAGTGTTTGGGCACTGCTAGCTGGATCTTCTCTGCTCAGAGTTTCACCAGGCTATAATCAAAGACTTAGCTAGGCTGTATTATCCCCTAGAGGCTTGATTAGGATAAGTATTTTCCTTCAAAAATTCATTTGGATGGTTGATAAAATTCATTTTCTTGAGATTTATGGCTGAGGCGATCTGGATTCTTACTGGATTTCAGCTGGAAGCCACAATCAGTAGTTGAGATTTCCCACTGTTCTATGATACTTTTTGTTTCTATAAGACATTTACTACATGGATGTTTTCTTCTTCAAGCCCAGGAAGACACACTCTCTGATCTCTTGGAAGACTTTAGCTGTCTTTAAAATGTCCATTTTATTAGATTATGCCCACCCATAATAATCTCCCCTTTGGCTAATTCAAAGTCAAATCATTTAAGGATTTTAATTGCATCTGCAAAATTTTTGCAACTTTGCCACATATGATAGCCCAGCCAAAAGAGTAACATTTATCATATTCACAGATCTCACTCACACTCAAAGGAATGGGATCATATAGGATTATACACCAGTGGGCGGAAATCTTGAGGGCTATCTGGAAATTCTACCCATCACAAAATTTTTGGTAACATTTAGAATAGCCCTGTGAAAGTTCTGGTTTGACATTTCTGTCATCTGTGTCAATACTAGATCTGTTTCTATTAGGTTTTTGGTTTTAAATTATTAAATGTCATATTTTCCTCCTTTTTCACGTCAATTAATTCTTTATTGTGTACTGATGCTTATGGATGCTACATTGTTGAGTTTCTGCATTTGTTTTTTTCTCTCTTGAAAGACTGCTAGTTTTGTTCTGGCAATGAGTTAATTTGCTGGTTGATCAGCTTGATATTATCCAGTTTCATTTTTAGATTTTATTATGGGAAGTGTAGAGTAGACCTTAATCTACAGTTAGGTTAGTCTTACTTATAAATTATGATGTTCCTGGGGTTCCAGCTAATTTTCTGGTGAGTTCAGTAAGGTATCTCCACTGTAGCTTATTGGATCTTCAACATTTCTCAGAATTGTACAATCTTCAAATCACCATTCAGCCCATAGCTTGTAACAGCTGTTCTCTGCTAGGCATCACAAAGTATCACCCTGTGCCTGAATAGAATACTATTTTCCCAAAGAGTCTATGCTGATTTCTGGGTATGCATTTGTGTGTATTTCCCCTTATTGGATATTTTCCTCACAAATTCCAGCTGTCCAGTCAACCCATATCTCCAATTTCAGATTCCTCTACCTATAATGTGAGCTGTTCTATGTTTGGGCTCCACTTACCAGAGACTTGATTTGAAAGAGTTCACTGGGCAAATATGGAATTCATTTTCTGTTTGTCTTTCCTTAAGGATGCTTAAAAATAACAGTCTTTAGCCTTCTGTTGTCGAATACCTGAAAACAGATATTCTATATATTTTGTCCAGTTTTTTAGTTGTTCACATGTATGTTTGATAGTTATTCCTCTGCAAGTAAAAATTTAATACACATTTGTAAATGGCTATATAAGTAAGAAGACAGTAGCCTATTGAAAGTGTCCAGGGAGAAATTAGATCCTTCTTAGTGTAAGTGCTTTTAAGAATATGAAAAAGATGAAATTTTAATAATAAAATGACTCATAAGCTAAAATTACAGAACTTACTGATTTGTTTCATGAGAAAATGGTAGAAGAGATAGAAGCCATATTATTTCAGGCTTTCTGGAATTATTGATGAAGTGTTTCTTAATAAAATAGGATATATTAAAAAAAGAAATAATATTAGATGTAAGATAGAATATTTAAAGAAGACCAGAGATAAAAAGGGTAGGAGAGAATGAATATAGATAACCAAAAGTGAAAATTTAGAGAATCCAGGGTAAATAACTTAAATCATTGTATGATCAGTTTCTTCATTTAATACATACATGCAAAAATTGACAATGGTGCTGCACGTCCCGGAAAAGCTCATGGATACATTCAGTGTTTTCCAGTACCTTCCTATAATTATATTTTTACATTTTTCCAGGTTTTTAAACATTTTTGTCAAATATATTAGTCTAATAACAACTAGTCCTGCATAGCTAGAAGTGAAAATTTCTGCAACACTAATTTTTAACATTGATTCTTCTATAAATTTGTAAGATTGAATGAAAAAATTCTTCAAGAAGTCTCGAGTAATGTCAACATCATGGCAGAGTGAGTTGTTCCCTTTGTCTCACCCCTCTAAGTTACAACCAGTTGGACATCCATCAAAAAAGGACTCCTTGCACAGTACACCAAAATGCCTGCGAGATCTGTGCATCTACACACCTGAAGGTGGATGGACTGAACCTCCAGGAGGCAGTGGAACTAGGGAAGTGGCACCCTCCACTTCCCCCAGTGGCAGTGATCTAAAATGTGTATCCTCATACTGGTGCACATTGGTAAATAGAGGCTACAGGAACAGACATGGCACTTGTGGCTTAGCCCTCACCCCCTGAGCAGTGGCAGATGGCACACACATGCTGAGGATTCAGGACATAGACTAGAGCTGGTGACCCAGCCTTCTTCCCTTCCCCCAGAGGGTGTGCTGGTCTTTCTAGCAGTGGGTTCATCACATAAAACATGGGTTTTCCCAGCAGAGGTGGGGTGCTCTGACTTGAGGTTTCAAAAAGCAAAATGACACACTCCAGTCCCGAGAGGGTGCAAGACCAGCAACAACACTTGTGGCTTAACCCCTGCCCATCCCCTAGCAGGGGTAGGTGGGGCACCTGCAACCTGGTTTCAGGAGCCACAGCAGAGACTGTGACCCAGACCAGTAGAGCTGGTGCACCCCTGACACCAGCTCTACCAGCAGCAGGGGCTGCACACAAGACCCTGGACCCCTTGCAGTGACAACAACACCAATGAACACAGACTTCCTGGAAGCAGTGCTGCCATCACCCCCAGATAACCTGGGAGCAGCAGCACAGGTGGTGCCTGGGGAAGCAGCACCCAAGCCCATGGAGAGCCCAGAGAGAGCCAGTGGGGGAACAAGAGACCCAGGTGACCCCAGAAGCAGCAGAAGTGCTCACAGCTTGAACCCATTTGTGACACCTGAGACTGCAGCAACGTCATAACCTGCAAGGCACCAGCAACCTCAAAGGCACAAGCAGTGCAAGGAGGGTACTGACAATGCCTCTAGTAGAGGCAGCGGAGGGTGCAAAGTGCAGGCTCTCAAATACAAACAGAAGCAGCTCAGACCCAAAGTAACCAAAGCCTTACCCAAATAAGAAAGATGTTTACCACTACAAATGTGCCAGCAGAGGAGCAACTCATCAAGTACCATGAAGAACTACAGTAACACAGAACAGAAAGAAAATGACAACTCTCCATAAACCAAACTTGAAGTCACAGAAGATTACAGTCTAACTGACAGAGAATTCAAAATAGTTCTCATGAAGAAACTCAATGAGTTATAAGAAAGCTCAGGAATAAAATGAATGAACAGAAGGAGTACTTCCCCCAAAAGTTGAAACTCTAAAAAAAAAGCAAACAAATTGTGGAGAGGAAGAACATCATAACATGAAAGATAAAGTAGAAAGCATTGAAAATAGAGCAGACCATATGGAAGAAAGACTTAGTGAGCTCAAAGATAGAAATTTAGAATTGATTCAGGTGGAAGAGGAGAGAGAACTGAGATTTTTTTTTTTTAAATGAAGAAATTCTATGAGAAATATCTGACTCATTTAATAAATACTACATAAGGATAATGGGTATCCCAGAAAGAGAAGAGAGGGGGAAAGGAGCAGAGAGCTTATTCAAATAAATAATAGCTGAGAACTTCCCAAACATGGGGAAGGAACTGGATACACAAGTACATGAAGTTCACAGAGCTCCTAATTATCTCAACTCAAAAAGATCTTCTCCAGGCCTATTGTATTAAAACTGTCATAAGTCAATGACAAAGAAAGAATATTAAGGGAGGTCAGAGAGAAGAAAATAATTTACAAAGGAATCCCCATCAGGCTATCAGCGCATTTCTCAGCAGAAACTCTACAGGCCAGGAGATAGTGGAATAACATATTCAAAATATTGAAAAACAAAAACTATCAGCCAAGAATACTCTATCCAGCCAAGTAATTCTTTTTATATGAAGGAAAAATAAAGACTTTCCCAGACAAACAAAAGCTGAGGGAGTTCATCACCACTACACCTGTCTTACGAGAAATGTTGAAAGGAACCCTCCTACTTGAAACAGAAAGGCAAAGGTATACAAAGCTTTGAGCAAGGGGACAAATAGACAGACAGAATCAGAAAATTGCAGCCCTATATCAGAATAGGTTAGTAAACATTTAATTATAGCATAAAGGCTAAAGGACAAGAAAGTATCAAAAACAACTATATACACTTAATTTGGTAACAAATTTTACAACATAAAAATGAATAATTTGTGACAACGGAAACATAGGAGGAGAAGTGGAAAAGGATGGAACTTGCATAGGCTAGGGTGATGAGATGCATCATCAGGAAAAGGTCTATCTCATCTATGAGATCTTTTATAAAACCTCACAGTAACCAAAAAACAAAAACTCTCAGGTATTCTTCATACCTGAGGACAATAAGGACCTAAGATATAAGGACTCAGAAAGATTAAAATAAAGAAAAAAAAACATTTGAGCAGTAACAGAAAACAGTTGATATAGCTGTACTAATATAAAGAAAGTTTTAAGGCAATGTGTAATACTAAAAACATAAAAGGATATATCATAATAAAATGGTTAAACTCTATTCAATGCTGTAAAGATAGGATTTTTCAGCATGTTGATTTATAGATTCAATGTAACTTTGGTCAAAACAAACAGAGTGTGTGTGTGTGGGTGTGAGTGTGTGTTTAATCGAGAACATGATTTTAAAATATGTTTGAAGATCAACAACCACAAAGATAATTTTAAATAAGAAGAACAAAGTTGGAGGGCTTACGTAACCATACTTCAAGAATTATGATAAAGCTACAGTAATTAAATTGAATGGAATTGGCACATAGATAGACACATGTATGAAAGAAAGAGATTGGATAATCAAGAAAGCCTGCACACATATGAGGTCATCTGATATATAAAAGGAGATCACTGAAATGTTAATATAGATTGTATTTTAATGATTGGCTTTAGAGTTGTATATTACTTTAAAGAAAAAACTCTCGACTCTACCTCACATTATATGTAAACAAAATTATGTTCCAGATGGATCATAATAATAAAGCTTCCAGTGGGTAACATAGGAGAATATCTTCATGACATTGGTAAGACAGAAGGTAACTAGACTTGATATACAAAGAACTAATCATAAAGAGAGGCCTGAATCCTTGTATTTCATTGAAGATATTATTAAAAGAATAAAAAGTAAGCTACAGTTTAGGATGACAGTTTCAATTAATATATCCAACAAATGATTCGTATACAAACAACTTTTTTAAAAGGCAAGTCAGTGAAATTTGACCAATGAAATGAATAGGCAACGAATGAAAGAGGACATTCACCTCTTTTTTTCACCATGGAAAAGTAAGCTAAAACCTCAGAGAGCCGCAGCATGACTCAGTGTCCCCAACTAATGAGTAAAATAGTTTTTAAAAAAGACCAACAATAACAGGTACTGGCAAGAGTGCGAAGTGGCTAGAACTCTCATATACTGCAGGTGGGAAAGTCACTTTGGAGTCCTCTTTGACGTAATTTACTAGAGTTGAAACTAAGGTCCCTATGACTCAACAATATGACTCCTAAGGATATAACCAGCAGAAATGTATGTACATGTTCACCAAAAGACTCTTAGGTACATACGCAGTGAGAATTAGTACACACATTCACCACATGGACAAGAAGCTGATAGAAAGCACATAATAATAGTAGAAAACCGGAAACAACTCAAGTATATGTACATCATAAGTAGAAGAAATAAATGTATTGTGGAATTTTAACACAATGGAACAATATATAGAAAAGGAACTACTAGTATACACAACAGTGTGGATAAGTTTTACAGATAAATTGTTGAGCAAAAGAAAGCAGACACAAAATATTATATTTGCTCTGTTTCCGTTTATATAAACATTCAAAAATAGGCAAAGTAATCTATGGAAATAGAGCTTAAAAAATATTTCTTTTGGGGAGTTAATAATTGGGATGGAGCTTAAGAGATTTCTGGATGTTAGTAAGAAAGTCTATCTCGATCTGGGTGGTGATTAAATTTATATTCTTACTTTTAAAATAGTCTTCCTTAAAATAGGTACATTTTAATATATATATTAAAATATTTTTATATAATTTAAATATATATAGCTATATTTATCCTATCATATGTAATTTTAAGCAATGTGTAGTATTTGGAAATTTATAATTTCTTAAAGCATTGTATAGTATAAAAAACCAAAACGAACTTATGTTAATAAGGATAGTGAATAATATTATATGGCTCCCTTCCAAAAATAATAATGAAACATGCCATACACACAAAAAAAACATTAATATATACACACATTTGAATATCATTCTTCCAAATCTTGAAGACAGTATTAATCAAGGTGATGGGGAGCTCCAAAATTTATGATCAGATATGAAGAGCTCTCTTTCTCTAGATCACTGACTTAAGTGTTCCTGATATGCTAATAAAGAAAGTTCATTAACTTCCAATAGCTGCTTGGTGTTTTATGTAAAATGAGATGATGGCCTCAGCTGACACCATAAAAAGTCATGTCTATAATTTAAATTACAAGAATAACTTTCCAGCCTATCTCCTCTGAGGCCAAAGAGGAAAAGGGCATTGAGGTAGCAGAACTCTTTTGCCCTAAAATTTGGCCTTCTATATCTATTATGCTATATAGTGTAGCAAATGGTGCTAGAAGTCTGATGATTGTTTAAACAACTGTTTACCTTATATCTATCCTACCATTTTTATTTCAAGCAAAAGCTGATCTTTTCTTTCTCTCAGGCTCCATTTATTACTATAAATCAATATTGAAAGGCAGAAAAATGTGATTCCACATGTCATTGCATATCAAATCCCCAGAAGTTGTCAAGGGTATCAGCTATCCCTTTTCCTTCATGTCCCGGTGTGGAGGAGCTTCAATTAGAGTAACAGTCGAGGCTTTTGTTACCTCCACATGCCTCCCCAGGGAGAGGAGACTATTCAATTGGTGGGTGTATCTCAGCAACTTCTGTGTCCACACTTTATGACCTGGCAGCCAGCAAAAAAAAAAAAAACGAAAAAAAACATTTGATTCTCTGTCTCCAAATTGTGGAAAGTTTAGTATGACAGTCTCTTCCTTTATGGAGAAGGTTGGGGAGAGAAGTTCAATCAGAGGCAAATAATTAAGCCCATTTGGCTGCCCCTTAAGCCATATTCTCCTTTCACCTTGTCAATAGTAGAGATAACATTTTGATGTCCATCTGACTGACTCCTGCATGTATTTCTAAATTGTTTCTATTTGTTTGAGTAGACAAAGTGTTTTCTTTTGGAGCCCCTAAATCCAGAATATCATAGAATATTATAAAGAGGACATAATTATTCTCAGCCTTATATGAGAAGTCCTACTTTCCAGTGTATTTGAGGATTCAGTTTTAATCTGTCTATATTTATTGAATGAAGGGCATTAAAAGCCCAAAATGTGAGCATGAATCATATGTTTGAAATTTCTCACTGCAACATGAAAGACCACTTGAAATTGTCCAACTCACGCCAATTACTGTACCTCAGGATAAGAATAGCCATAGTATCAACCACTGTTTCCCTGTTGGTGATAATAAGAGCATTGAGTAGAGGATGGCTTGGGTCAGATGCTGACACTTTATGACCCTGAATGCTTACCTGCTGTCTTCCCTTGCCCCCTCAAGGAGAAAGTAGCTTGAAGAAGTTTAGACATATTATGGATAAGATGGATAGAGTTAAAGAAATCCTTTCATAAATGCCAAGTGAAATAAACCCAACTGTTGAATTACAGAATAAATAATGTCCTAAAATGTTGTAAGCTGTTATTTTTTATTGTGCTTAATTGTAGGGAAAATGTATCAAAAATTCCTTTTTAAACTCTACATATCATGGAACAGTTTATTTATAAAATCAAGCACTATTTCAAGAGTGTTTTTGTTGTGGAAACAATTATAAAGTAGCCATTCTTCTTGTATTTCATAAAACTCTCAACTTCTGCTATTTAAATTACCTAGCTAAATAGGTCTCCAATGAAAAGGTGTGTAAACCTACTCATTTTTAACCTTAAAAATAATTTCCAACACTCCTGGGTGCTGTTAAAAAAAAAAAAAGCTGCTAATAAAAAAATTGCCTAAGCTTTGTGAAGATAATGCACTTAATCAAAGATCTCTAAAGAAATCCTCTGGATAGAAACACTGAACTGTGCAAGCTAATATAAAAATATTGTAATCCCAATGCATTTGAATAGGGAATTTAGTTCCTTAACTTAAAAGTAGGTAAGTGGTACTTGTATCATTACATTAGTCACATTAATCATCAAGTTTTCATACAGAGAAATAGAGTTGAGCACAGCAGCCGGTTAAGTCGTTAGGGATAATGACTTGCATAACAGTCTAAGAATGTGAAAACAGTTTTCCTGTTAAAAAATTAAGGTGAATTCTTTCTATCAACTATGCTTCTCAGATAAAGTCTGGGAAACAAAAATTCACAGTATAATCAGTGTCTTCCCATTTTCTTTCCCAAATATATCACCATGTCGTTGTAGAAAGACCCTGGATCATCTGTCTCAGAAGCCAATAATTTATAATAGTTCAGTATGTGGGTTTCTTACTTTTTAACATATAAGTTATTACCTTAAAAAAAAACCTCTATATGGCTGTCACTTTTTACACAACATATTCTGATGGCACTAGGAATGATTAATTTTGATGCTCTAGAATTTCTGTTTTGGGGATTATGGGAGAAGTGATGAGCTTAATGAAAAAAACCAACCTTTAAATCAAAGGATTCAAAACTTGGAGATTCCCTAAATTCCCAGAACAGCCAATCAGTATTTTAATCTATGTTCTTAGCTTCAATCTGATCACAAAATTGACTAGGAAACATCAGAATTGAGCTCAGAAAGGTGAGAGAACCCAGAGAGACTTGGCGTGGAAATCAAGGAAAGGTAGCAATACAACATGTACTTTTAAAACTTTGCTGGATCCCAATATCCCCATCAAAAGCAAGGAAAGTCAACACCCCTGGTAAAAATTCCTGCAGTTGATGGCTTCACTACCCCAAATGAAACCTAATCTCTTCCTGTGATCAGCAATCCTCCCTCAATGGCAAAAGTCTGACTGTGAGTAACAGATTTGCTCAGCCTTTGTCAGTATCACTCTAATACTCGTCCAATGTGAAGATCTCCCCAAAGAGATAGGAGATTTGTGTACTCAGCAGTCAAATCATTTCTGAATTCATGAACACTTGTATACTTTAAATATTAACATGTTGCACCAACTTTTTACATTTAGAACCTAAATTTTGAATTATGTCCATAAGTCTAGAGTAACAGATTATTTCTGAATAAGCAGAGGATGAGATTGTCAATTCAGATATAAAATGAATAGGGAGGTTCGAAGAAGGGGTCAGGCCTGAGAATCCAGAAAGATGACAAGTGAGAAAAGATTATTAAAGGATATTTTCCCTCATTCACAGTGATCTTACCAGTAGGATCTCTCTAAAGAACAACATACCTTCTAGGCTAAATCTGCTCTGCTGAGAAATGGGATGGTGTCTTAGTTAAATGTCTAGTGAACATAGCCCATTGTCACTGTCTAGGTATAAGGTTAAACCCAGGGTAGGTGTTTGGATAGCAGGGAAAGACTAAAAGTGAGTGTTCTCTGGGTTTGGTCGAGTTGTGGACACAGAGGATGTGGTAAATCAAGGGTATTCATGTCCCAATTCTTTTCTCATCCCTCTGATGTTTAGTCATCTCACAGTGACCTCACATTCTGGCTTGGCCAGGTGACTTGATTTGGCCAATGAGATATTAGCAAACTTAATGACAACAGAGATTTGAAAAAGTACTTTCATCTTTCTATTCATTCTTTTGCCTTCACTACTTGTCCAGGCTAGCCTACTGAAGAATGAGAGAACTATGGTCCAGTCACCCCCATTGCCCCAGAAGACAGTCAGCTGACTGCCAGACTTGAAAGCAAGCCCAGCTCGGATCAGAAGAATCACTCAGCCAAGCCCAGCCTAAATCACCCGCTCTCAGACTGTTGAGCTAAATAAGAGCTTATTGTTTTAAGCCACTTGGGACAGTTTGTTATACAGCGTTGCCATACAAGAGAACTGACGCAGTGCACATTAAGGGAGAGTACCAGTGATATGCTTTTACTATAAACTGGAAATTACTAGCCATTGATAAGTCCCAGAATTACCTAGAAAGCTTTAAAAAACATAGCCTGATCCCTCTCTGATCTATAAAATCCCTTTTTCTGGAGACATGGTAAGTATTTTATGTAAAGGGCCCAGCTTGCATTAAATATTAAGACCCACTGATTTAAGCATATTGTCTTAACAATTGGGAGGAAATATTTCTAGAATGGTTGAACGTTTTCTCACTCTCTTAATCTGCCAACAAAGAGAACCAGTTACATTTTCTGTTATGACTTAATTATCTTTACTTTACTCTCCTCATCTATGGATGCGGGTCATGCAGGCCATGGACTGAGAAGTCAGAGGACCATAGTCAGTGATGGACTTAAAATCATTTTCTTGGAAAAATGTCACCTGGTAACAAGCTGAGCAGTCATTTCTATGTTATTGATAGAGGTGAAAAGGGGATATGGATGCATTTAATCTGGTCTCCAAGACTGACAGAAGCTCCCTTCTGAAGAAACAAGCTAGTGAACCAAAGCCCAGGCAACCTCTCCCCAAAACAGAAGAGTATCATCTTGCTGCCAATTGTCCTATTCCTCAAATATGATAATAGCATACTACCTGGGGGCTTTCCCCTGCTGTTCTATTTGCCTGAGAATCTTCTGATGGCTGGCTCCTTCTAATTATACAGAACTCAGAGTGGCCTTCCTTAACCTTTCTATAAAGGAATCTCTATCCATCGTCTTTCCACACCACTATATATCTCTCTCTTTTCAATTACTGCTTTTTATTTCTTTCAGAGCTATTAGCATTGAAAGGATGACCATGTTTGTGGTACATCTATGGTCAAATTGAGCAGTAAGAAGGTATAATACTGGAGAAAAACCTATTTCATTTATTAGTTAACAAGTCTCACTATTGGTCAGGTGAGCAGAAACTGGAGTATCGAAGCCTAGCCTATTTTGTCTGAAATTACCAGTAAAATTCATGCTTTTCTTGAGCAGCATATTCTTAATTCTTCATTGTATATAACATTCTTATTTCAATGAAGAAAAATTAAGATATAAGGTAAGATGAACTAGGAGCAGATATGATGCAGACATATCCAATAGTCTCTGATACACTACTAAGGCTATAGTCATTTTAGAATGTATGATGATTCACAGTATTGTTTAATTAACTAAATAAGGAGGCTGTTAGATTGAGGGTGCTCCAATGCCCTGGCAACCTACATGGTAAGCAAACTAAAAATCTAAGCCTGTTAGTACCTCAAGGTTATGAAATCGGAACCTAAGGACAACCAATCGCAAATAGTCAACTAGGCTTTAAGCTATAGCCAATTAATAATTTCCTTGCTTTGCTTCCACGTTTTCTCTGTAAAAGTCTGTCCCCAGCTCCTGTCAATGGAGCACTCTTAAACATTTCTGATTTGGCACCACTTTGTTTGAATCGATTTTTGCTCAAATAATCTCTTCAAATTTTTAATATGTCTCAATTTATCTTTTAGCAATACATATTGCAGGCAGCAATTGTTCTTGCTGGAAGCAGTTCACTTTTCATTGGCTCTGGTAACAGCAAACTCCTTTGGTGAGGGAAGCAGCAAGAGGTAGCAGAAAGAGCATAGGTTTTAGAGTCAGACAGACTCGTGTGAATCACAGCTTTGCCCTTCCTGGCTTTGGGATGTTGAGCAGTTTTCTTAACCTTGTCAAGTTTTAGTTCACTCAACAGTAAAAGGATGATAGTGATGTCTTTCTCAATAGGTTTTGAGGATGAAATGAGATAACACGGAAAATGTTTGAAAACATTATATTGTCTTCAATAAAGTTCCTTCTCTCTGGTTCTTTTTGTCTCTCTCTGAAGTTTCCACTCTGTCTCCATCAGGGCTTTTTCTTTCTCTACCCATCCCCAAGTACAAACATTTCCCCAGTTTAGTCATTGACTCTCCTTCTGGGACAAACTATTCTTAAGTGATCATCTTTCGTGACTTCCCCTATAATTCTGCTTATTATTTGTAAATAAATATTGCCACAGTAAACCTCTCATTTGCCCAATGATCACAAACTTTAACTACCTTCTAGTCATCACCTCTTAACTGTCCAACTGAGTCATCAAATCCATCATAAAGTAGAATTTCATAAATCTATTCAATTATTTTGTTTCCTATTTTAGTTTGATAGTGTCATCCTCCTCCCCAGAACTGAAACTTCAGAATCATCTTTAACTCTTCCATGTTTCTCTCCCCTCTGTATCCAATAAAGTACCATTGACTCTCCTAGCTCAACTATTACTTCTCTCATTCTCTTCCCTTCTATTTGCACTATTTATCTCATCCAACTATAAGTTATAAGGAATCTAACACAAACCAGTTGAAATCCAATTCCAAGCATTAAAAAAAAATTACTTTTTTAAATCGTATGTATCTATGTAATAGAAAATTCCAAGCACTGGATTTTGCTTCAGGCAAGTCTGAGTCTAGACACTCAAAGTTATCATCAAAGCTCTTCCTTTGAGTTTCCCACTTTTGCTTTCCTCTTCTTTGACTTAATTCATTGGCAGACTTTCCCCAGGTGTTAGCAAAGATGTTAACAGCAGCACTGAAAACACATCAAATTAATAACAAGCATCCCAAAGAATATGAGTCTCACTCAAAATAGGTTTAATAAATTCCCCAAAAGGATTCTAATTGGTCCTGCTTATTTCTCATACTTGCTTTTACTTTAAAGAATGAGGTAGATATGTGGTGGCAAGGAAGCCTGCTCTATAAAAATCACAGGGAATACGCCAAAGAAGAGTTATAATCAGTTCATTTACCTCCAAATTCCTGCCACTCTAAGCCATCCTCCCTGTTGAGGAGTGAATTAGTCCAGGAGTGTTACTCTGTTTAGAGGTCCTCCCACATGAAAACAGATGTATTGCAGGGAACCGAACACCCCATTTCCCCCCGCCTCCCACCCCTAAAAAACACTAACTTAATACAATTTATGAAATCCTTCTTTTGAAAAACATTTGATAGCCTTGAGATTTCAGTTGGAAAAAAAATTCTTAATTACACTCAGGTCATCCATTTGCACTCAGGTCCAACAAATATTTTTCAAATGCTCATTTTGTTACAGGCAGTGTTCTAAACGCTAGAGACACAGAGTGACAAAGTAAATAAAACTGCCCCCTGATGGAGCTCACACTTGATGGAACAATGCAACTTTACCAACCTTTATACATTTCCACGACAACTTCATCTCAGTCCTTTGGTACTACATTCAATGCTTATCCTCTCAATCTTTTGGGGGACTCTACCTTTGATTATATTATCCTCTCCAACTTGAAGTCTCTGTTTCTCTCCTACCACTTTATCTGTTAAAGTATTCATTATTTAAATTTTGCTAAATAAAGTCAACTTGAAAATCTCAGTAGCTTACTTCAAAAAAAAAAAAAAAAACATATATTTTCCTTCTTCATGAGTTTGGATGAGTTGTGGTTCAGTTGGATTTAGTACCAGGCAGCAGGCTTGGTTCAGGACTGCCCCACTTTTCTCATTTGGGACCAATGACTTATTGGCCATGCTTTTATCATGGTGATGGCAGAAGTCCGAGAGACCAAACATAACCACACCAGTTCATATAATGTTCACTGGTATTCCACTCGTCTAAGAAAAACATGTAGCCAAGCCCAACATCATTAGTATAGGCTGATATATCCCATGCACTCTAGACTCTAGAGAGAGGCACTGCCAAATCATATATTAAAGGATATGAATACACAATTTTATTATAGAGAGGGGGTGACAAATTGGAAGAATTAATCAAGTCAACTATGAAATCCAATACATTTTTCAAGACCTAGCTAAGGTACAAATTTCCTCATGAAAACGTTTCCTATCCTCCAGTCACAAATTTTCTTTCATGCCTCCAAAGCACTTTGAACTTTGATCAGCGTTCAATTCTTTTGCCAGGTATTATAATTAAGTGCTTACAAGTTGCACCTTGAAAAGAGAGACTACAGCTTATTCATTTTGCGTCTACCACAGTACCTAGAATAGTCCTTTGCCTATAACATGCACATAGCCATATCATAGCAGTCAGTAAAATACCATGATCAAGACAACCAGCTATGGAAACTGACTCTCTCACTGCAGATCCAAACTCCATGCTTAGCAGCTGGGTGTTGAACAAGAACAGCACCCATCTCCCAGAATGTTAAGAAAATAGGTAAAGTACTTAAAGCACTGCCTAACACATATAAGAAGCACAGTCACATATATTCATTATTATAATTTTCTGGTCTAAGAAATGATCTCTAAGTTCCACTCAGTTCTAAAATTTTAAATTAGCTGAGCCTGATGGTTAATTTTATGTGTCAACCAGATTGGCCTATGGGATTTCCAGATAGTTGGTAAAACATTATTTCTGAGTATGTCTGCGAGGGTATTTCTGGAAGAGATTAGCATTTCATTCAGGAGACTGAGTAAAGAGATTAACCCTCACCAATGTGGGCAGGCATCAGCCAATCTTTTGGGAGCCTGAATGGAATAAAAGGTGAAGGAAGAGTGAATTCTCTGTCTCTACTTGAGCTGGGACACTCAACTTGTTCTGCCTTCAGACATTGAAGCCCCTGGTTCTCAGGCTTTCTTACTCTGAGTACTTACTCAGGACTTACGCAAGTAGCCACCGGGTTCTCAGGCCTTTGGGTTTGGATTGAATTATACCACCCACTTTCCTAGTTTCTCAGCTCTCAGATGGGATATTGTGGGACTTCCCTGTCTCCATAACCACATGAACCAATCCCTGTAATAAACCTCCTGGAGAACTCTGACTAATATAGTGAGTTTCTATTAGTGCCATGAAAAGACTCTCTCTAATCTGTGAATTGCTGTTTATTGACGTTTTCTTGGAAACTGAATATCGAATATCATGTGCCAATTAACAAATACTATTATATTATAAAACTACTTATAAACTTCAAAATTTTATCTAATTGTTTTTATACTTATTTGGTTCTACCTCCCACCACACTTTGTACTAAGACACAAAAAGACACAGATGACAATGTTAAAGTGTTCCAAGAAAGCAACTAGGATGGAGAGTCTAGATCTAAAGTGGATCAACAAACGACACATTTGAGCTGAAACATTTTAATGTAAACTCCTAGAGGCCACTATCTTCTTTCTTACAGCTTTGTCTTTATGAAGATGCTCAATCATTCTTTATTGCAATAATTAGAGATCAGGCATAAACACTCTGGAATTTTGATGAACTGAAAGTGAGCAAAAGTGAGGCCATCCTGTTATGTTAAATGACTCTAGCCCTTTCTTTGTGTGACTACTAGCTGCTCTCCACATACTCTAAAAATATCACATCATCACATGCTCCCCTGATTTACAGCCTCCACTTACATATGTACTCCCCAATAGCTTGATAAATTAAAACTTTGTTCAATGAATTTCTTTCCAGGAACAGACAGACCACTGGCGGTAAACATACCGACAAGGTATCTGTCACAGCTGACAGAAGAATGGAACAATAAAAGACCCTGGAGTCTGTCATGCCTGAAGGAAAGCCTCTCCTTATTGCACATTTTCCCTATATAGCTGCTTCAAGATTCTGTAATTTTTGAAGATTTTTTTTGAGACATTAGTCTACCATTTTCCTGATGATGTTACCTAATGGAATTAAAACATTCCTTCTCAATCCCTAACTTATTGTGATTGATTGGCTCAGATCGTGGAGAGCAGAGAGATCCCATTGCTCAGTAACAGACCTATAGAAGTGCAAGGTGAAATTATCAATATGTTGCATTTCTAAATTAATAACAATTCCAAAGAATGAAATTGCTATTTGGAGGATTTATATCAGATTCAATTTTCAAGACTTAAATACGTCATTTTTAAAGTTGAGGGGGGCAGTGTCAAGATGGTAGTGTAGCCAGACTCTGAACTCACCTCCTCATATGGACACAACAGATTTACAAGAACCCTTGGAACAATTACCCCTGAGAGAGACTGAAAACTGGATAAAAAGAACCCCAACAAAAAGGCACAGTGCTGACTGAGGTGGAAGATAGAAATTCCTCTCTGGAGAGAAAAACACCACCTTCTAGCCATCATGCTTCATGGCCAGCCAGGAAGAATCTTAAGGT
The DNA here is from genome assembly GCF_041296265.1 of Equus caballus. Lineage (NCBI taxonomy): Eukaryota > Metazoa > Chordata > Mammalia > Perissodactyla > Equidae > Equus > Equus caballus. The sequence continues at coordinate 98,699,398 of NC_091686.1, forward strand.
ATGAAGCCTTCCCTGAGGAGTGGGGATCTGAGTGGGGGAGGGTTACCACAATAAACAGCTTTTGGACTCAGTACAACTGAGACAAGGGTCATAATATCTGGATTTTCTGGTGATTAACTACAACAGAGAATACCCCTTTAAAAGCTATCATACATAATGGGGAGAAAACCCTGCTCTTAAAGGACCCATGCACAAATGCACCCATTTTGGAAAATCACCTAAAATCATCAGAAAGAAAGTTGCACAGTCCTTTGGTGAAAAGAGACTCACTTTATAGGCTCTGGGAACTTCTCACCAAGAAGTGAGAGCTTACCACTGGAATCCTCTCTTCAGGGACTGAGACATTGACAGTAGCCATATCTGTGACCTGGTATAGGCATGCTGACACAGACACTGACAGATGCCATTGGAGTTCTTCCCCTGGCCTGTTAGCCAAGGGTCTGCCCCACTCATTAAAGCACTGATTTAATCCAGCTCAGCCAGGGCAAGTAGCCCACCCTAAGGACTGGATCCACCCAACAGCAAGCCCCCAGACAACTTGTGGGCCTGCATAGGTGGGTGCCTGGAACCTCTGCAGCTGGGTGAGTGGGTCTGCCTCTGTGCAGCAGAGTGGGCATGAGTGGCAGGCCTACATTGGTGGTGGAGTGAGGGGCCTCTGTAGTGGGGCGACTGGGTCTGCTTCAGTGGGTTGGAGCATGCACATGGGGCAGGACAGTATTGAGAGGGTTTGTGGCCCTGTGGACAGTGGGGTTTGTCAGCTGTAGCAGACTTATGCTTCTCAAACAGCCACATAGGGGATTGGCTCCACCTTCGAAAGCCTGAGCTAATTGAGTGGTCCCATGCCTGGGGCCAGCTCCACTCAGCTTCAATCCTGAGAGAGCTGGCAACATCCTTGCAGGCTGGAGGACTACAACAGTTGTAAGCCCCTGAGCTTAACAGTCAGCCATGCTGGAAACCTGCTTACTTAACAGAAAAATTGCAACAGGAATGTTCTATTAGACTTTGCAGCCAAATATGCTGGGGTTCCCCAAACAAAATAAAGTGGCTGAAGGGTCTATAGCAGCCACACACAGCTAAGCATTACAACCAGCTCGCCAGGGGGTTCAGCCTAGCTTCCCTGGGTACCAACAGTAAGACAACCCTGTCACAGTAGAAGAACACTTGTAGCCCACACAGGAGACACTCCTGGAGCATTTGGGATTGGTGACGAGAGGGAAGCACACTGCTGGGACTCACAGGGCATCTATTACCTAAGGCTACCTCTCCAAGATTGGGTGATTTAGCTCTCCTATCTAATATACTCATGTAAGCACAAAGAGGCAAAATGAGAAGATACATTCCAAGTAAGGGAACAGAACAAAACCCCAGAAAAAAGAACGAAACAAAACAGAGATAAACAATGTACCTGACAGAGTACAAACTAAAAGTCATAAGGATGCTCACTGATCTTGGGAGAAGAATGGATGAACTCGGTGAGAACTTCAACAAAGAATTGGAAAATATAAAAAAGAACCAATCAGAAATGAAGAATAGAATACTGGAAATGAACAATTCACTAGAGAGACTCAGTAGCAGAGTAGATGATATAGAAGAAGGGATCAGTGAGCTATACAAAAGACTAGAAGAAATCATCCGAGCTTAACAGAGCTTAAAAGAAAGCAGAAGGAGGACAGTCTAAGGGACCTATGTGACAACATCAAGTGCACTAACGTCTGTATTAAAAGTGTCCCAGAAGCAGAAGAGAGAGGCAAGGGGCAGGGAATCTATTTGAAGAAATAGTAGCTGAAAACTTTCTTAACCTAAGGAAGGGAACAGATATCCAGATACAGAAACCACAGAGAGCACCAAATAAGATAAAATCATAGAGGTCTACACCAAGACACATTATAATTGAAACACCAGGAATTAAAGATAAAGAAAGAATCCTAAAAGCCAAAAAAGAAAAGCTACAAGTTACATACAAAGGAAACCTCATAAGGCTATCACCTTACTTCTCACCAGAAACTTTATAGGCTAGAAGGGAGTGGCAAGATATATTTAAAGTGCTGAGAGGAAAAACCCTACAGCCAAGAATACTCTGCCCAGAAAGGTTATCATTCAGAATAGAAGGAGAGATAAAGAGTTTCCAAGACAAGCAAAAACTAAGAGTTTATCAGGAACAAACCAGTCTTACAAGAAATGCTAAAGGGGCTTATTTAAGTGGAAAGAGAAGACCACAAATAGGAATAATAAAATTATCCCAAAAAAGGCACTAAAATCACTGGTAAAGGCAAATATACATTAAAGATAGTAGATCAACCACCTATGAAGATAGTATGAAGGTCGAAAGACAAAAGTACTAAAATTACCTATTTCCATGATAAGCACTGAGGTAGCAATACTTATATCAGACAAAATAGTCTTTAAAACAAAAACTATAACAAGAGACAAAGTGTGCTACATAGTGATAAAGGGAACAATCCACCAAAAGGATATAACACTTGTAGATATCTATACTTCTAACATAGGGGGACCTAAATATATAAAGCAATTATTAGCAGACACAAAAAAAGAAATAGAAAGTAATACAATAATAGTAGACAACTTTAACAGTCCGCTTACACCAATGGGTAGTGCATCCAAACAGAAGATCAATAAGGAAACAATGGCCTTAAATTACACATTAGACCAGGTGGATTTAGTAGATATATATAGAAGATTACACCCCAAAATTGCAGAATACACGTTCTTTTAAAATGCACATGGAGCATTCTCCAAGATAGACAACATATTAGGCCACAAAACATGTCTCAACAAATGTAAGAAGACTGAAATAATACCAACCATCTTTTCTGACAAAAACAGTATGAAACTAGAAATCAGCTACAGGAAGAAAATCAGAAAAGCCACAAATATGTGGAGATTAAACAAAATGCTACTGAACAATGATTGGGTCAATGATGAAATCAAAGGAGAAATCAAAAAATACCTGGAGACAGATAAAAATGAAAATACGATGCATCAAAATTTATGGGATACAGCAAAAGTGGATCTAAGAGGGAAGTTTATAGTTGTACAGGCCTACTTCAACAAACAAGGAAAATCTCAAATAAACAATCTAACAGTTTCACCTAAAGGAACTGGAAAAAGAAGGAAAAACAAAGCACCAAATCAGTAGAAGGAGGGAAATAATAAAAATCAGAACACAAATCAATGAAACAGCGACTAAAAAAACAATAGAAAGAATCAAAGAAACTAAGAGCTGACAAGATAAACAAAATTGACAAGCCATTAGCTAGACTCACCAAGAACAAAAGAGACAAGTCTCAAAAATTTAAAATCAGAAATGAAAGATGAAAAGTTACAAGGGACACCTCAGAAATACCAAAATTTATAAGAGAATACTGTGAAAAAGTATTCACCAACAAATTGGATAACCTGGAAAAAATGGACAAATGCATAGACTCATACAACCTTCCGAAACTGAATCCAAAAGAAATAGAGGATTTGAATAAACAAATCACCAGTAAAGAAATAAAAACAGTAATCAAAAACCTTGCAAAAACTAAAAGTCCAGGACCAGATGGCTTCCCTGGTGATTTCTACCAAATATTCAAAGAAAACCTAATATCTATCCTTCTCAAACTCTTCCAAAAAGTTTGAAGAGGGGGAGAAGTTCCTAACTCATTCCCCAAAGGTGACATTACCCTGATACCAAAACCAGACAAAGATTACATAGAAAAAGAAAATTATAGACCAATATCATTGATAAACATCAATGGAAAAATCTAAAATAAAAAATACTAGCTAATTGAATCCAACAATGCATTAAACAGATCATACAGCATGATCAAGTGGGATTTATTCCCAGGATGCAGGGATGGTCCATACTTCCTAAAGCAATCTACAGATTCAGTGCAATCCCTATCAAAGTTGCAACAACATTTTTCACAGAAATAGAACAAAGAATCCTGAAATTTATATGGAACAACAAAAGAGCCCCAATAGCCAAAGGAATCCTGAGAAAAAAGAACCAAGCTGGAGATATCACACTCCTTGATTTAAAAAATTATAGTAATCAAAGCAGCATGATACTGGCACAAAAAACAGGCACACAGATCAAAGGAACAGAATTGAGAGACCAGAAATAAATCCACACATTTATAGACAGCTAATTTTCAACAAGGGAGCCAAGAATACACAATAGAGAAAGGAGAGTCTGTTCAATAAATGGTCTCAGGTAAACTGGACAGCCACACGCCAAAGAATGAAAGTAGACTATTATCTTACACCATACACAAAAATTAACTCAAAATGGATTAAACACTTGAATGTAAGACCTGAAATCATGAAACTTCTAGAAGAAAACATAGGCAGTATGACCTTTAACATCAGTCTTAGCAGCCTATTTTCAAGTACCATGTCTGACCAGGCAAGGGAAACAAAAGAAAAAACAAGCAAATGAGACTACATCAAACTAAAAAGCTTCTGCACAGCATAGGAAACCATCAACAAAATGAGAAGACAACCTAATAATTGGGAGAAGATATTTGCAAACCATATAAATGATAATGGGTTAATATACAAAATATATGAAGAACTCATACATCTCAACAACCAAAAAACTAAGAAACCAATTAAAAAATAGGCAAAAGATCTGAACAGACATTTCTCCAAAGAGGATATACAGACGGCCAACAGGCACATGAAAAGACGTTCAACATCACTAATTATCAGGGAAATTCAAATCAAAACTACAGTGAGATATCACCTCTGTCCTGTCAGAATGGCTATAATTAACAAGACAGGAAATAACAAGTGTTGGAGAGGATGTGGAGAGAAGGGAATACTTGTACACTGCTGGTGGGAGTGCAAACTGGTGCAGCCACTGTACATATTCCTTGAAAAATTAAAAATAGAACTACCATGTGATCCAGCTATTTCATCACTGGGTAGTTATCCAAATAATATTAAAACACGAATGCATAAAGATATATGCACCCCTCTGTTCATTGCAGCGTTATTCACAATAGCCAAGACTTGGAAGCAACCTAGGTGCCCATCAAGGGATGAATGGATAAGGAAGATATGGTATATATGCACAATGGAATACTACTCAGCCATAAAAAAGGATGAAATCTGGCCATTTGTGACAACATGGATGGACCTTGAGGGTATTATGCTAAGTTAAATAAGTCAGAGGGAGAAAATCAAATACCATTTGATGTCATTAATAAATAGAAGATAAAACAACAATAAACAAACACATAGAAACAGAGATTTGGTAACCAGAGGGGAAGGGAGAAGAGAAGAGGACGAAAGGGGTGATTAGGCACATGTGTGTGGTGATAGGTTGTATTTAGTCTTTGGGTGGTGAACATGATGTAATCTACAAAGAAATTGAAGTATAATGCACACTGGAAATTTATATAATGTTATAAACCAATGTTACTGAAATAGAAAAAAAAAGAAAAGTAATTAACCCTAAAAAATAAATAAATAAAATAAAATTAGGAAAATATTATTGACCTTATCTGAAGTAGTTTCAGATTTTTCTTAAATATATTATGTTAGTTTTTATGTAAATACCATTATTTTATTAGTATGAGCATGATGCAAAATTTGCTTTCTTTTTCTAAATAAATAGAACTCATTATTTTGGCAGTTTTGATGCAAAATACACAAGTGATTATGAGATGTTGTTCCAGATACAGAACTTGTTTTCCACATTTTCCATAGCTGGTCTAAAAATATAATCCTTTCTGAAGGTTTCTAAAGTCTACATGCTAAAATGCTTTCTTTGTTCTTTCATTTAAATTCTAGCCGGAAAGTCTTTTCAGTAAACTTGCTATAACTGCAATTTTAGGTGTAAAATATTAATGCAACTGAAAATGAAACACATACTGTTTATTAATAAACTTACATGTGTAGGCAACATTTGGATAAAATGATTTAAAATCAAGAACTGTCATCTAATTGGTATTCTTACTGAACAATAAAAATAGTCCAGGAGTCAATAAAGGAGTGTGTGTGGAGGGCTGACTGGCTATTTAAACTTATGTAAAAATAGATATGAAAACCTAAGATTCCTTAATAATGCAAATTTGACTGTTCTTTTGAAAATGCGCAGCAAATCTGTAGAGATAAGCCCTAAACCAGTGAGTTTGTGTTTGTATCTGTGTTGTGTTTATGTCTTAGCACACTTAAAGCTTTGTTTCTTTTTCTACGTTTTTGTTTTTGCAACATTACTGTTCATTTGTGTAAAAGCTTGTGATTTGGGGAATAGTGGTGAATTGATTTGAAAATTCTGGGCATGGGAACCCAAGAGAAGGGATCATTTACCTATTTGGCAATAAACCCTAGTAATTGAGGAGATCCAGAGAAGGTGAGAAGATGAGAGATACCGTGGCTGCTCCAGGCATCTGAATAATTTACCAGGTAATGTTTCCAGAGCAGACAGATCAAGATTTACTCTAGGTAATGATATTAAAATATGACAGTTAACACTTTAGAGTTTTTACTTTTTAGAAAGCACTTTTCATGCTTTGTATCATTTCATCATTACAACAACATTGTTATAGAATAAATTGTGACCCCTTAAAATTCACTAGTTGAATCTCTAACCCCACCTGTGACTATATTTGGACATAGACCATTTAAGGTAATTAAGCGTAAATGAGGTCATAAGGGTGAGGGCCTAATCCAATAGGACCTATGTCTTTATAAGAGGAGGAAGAGACACCAGGAGAACACGTGTAGAGAGGAAAGGCCTTGTGAGGACACAGGGAGAAGGCAGCCATCAGCAATCCAGGAAGAGAGAGCTCTCATCAGAAACCAGGTCAACTGGAACCTTCAGCTTGCACTTCCAGCCTCCAGAACTGTAAGAAAATAAATGTCTATTTTAAAGGCAGTCAGTGGTATTTTGTTATGACAGCCTGAGAAGACTAATGCAAACACCATCAAGAGAATGCTATTCTTATCCACATTTAGAGTCAGGAATGAGCCTCTGAGAAATGAAATAATTTTGTTCACAGTTATTCAGGAGATAGCTAGGCACATCTGGAACCCAGGTTGTTTTATGCTTGAAATTATGATTTTATTTGCTTTAGAAGTCTGCCTCTCTGACATAGGTAGACAAGTACAATGGTATAGTTTCACTTTGTTTATTCATTATAATATAGAACAGGTTGTTTTATTTACACCCACATAGTTTTCTGTCGTTACATAAAAATAAGGCAAGTCAGCAAGTAAACTCTACCCTCTTTGGTAATATTAGATATAGTAAGATTTGTGTAGTCTCCTATATAATACTGTAACTTGCCAATAAATGAAGCATGCATTGAACCAGCTGTTTGAATGTTGGTAATATGATTTACAGACAGTGGGTCCTAAACTCATACTTTCTAAGTGCTTATATGAAATAATTTTTAAAAACTCAATATTTTACCAAATAAATAATTGGAAATACTTGAATTTCAATGAGTAGTAATTTATTCCACTTACATTCTGCATGTGCTCATATTAAATAAGTTAATTAGGTATTTCTGAGGATGTAAGAAGACAAGCTTTTGAGAAAACTACAGCAAATGAAAGTGCTTTGCAGCAATTACATCATCTAATTTGTCCAAATCAAGATTAATAAAATGGAGCAGTTTATCAGTGAGGCAACTTATCAATAATTTGAAATCATTACGTGAGAGGCATGGACATACATACTAGGAAAGGTTTTTTATATAGTTGTTTCTATTCTGCAGAGTTTTTCAAAAATGTAAAACTAGAAAATAGGTTACATTCAGAAATGCCTAGGAATATATAAGAAACACTCCATTACTTTATTACCAATTGCTTGTAGACAGTAATTTTAAATTACTTTCATGGACAAATATTCAATTATTGACAAATAATCAATTATTGATGGTATACAGCACTTTCCACACAGGTCCCTTCATAGAGACAAACGTCGAGCAATCCCACATAGGTCTTTCGATGCTAAAGTGACCATTTCCCCATTCAAGGCATTTATATGTTCTCCTTCCTTAAAACCATGGAATTCAGACAGTCTTTCCTTTTTCAGATTTACCAAACTCATTTTATATCTTTGAGTTTTTTTTCTTTACAACTGGCTGCTGGTAAAGAATTCTTTCCTCCTTCTCTTGAGCAGTTTAGCAATAAGTATAACGGAGAATCAGAAATGACAGCTATATAGTAAACACTGTGAAATTAAAAGAGATTCTTAAACTATCATAAAGTTGTTGAATTAACAGATCTTTGTGTTTGCTGCTGACTTACTTCTTTAGATGACAGGGATGCCCAGTGCCTGCTTACTTGTTTTCCCAGTTTTAAGAATAAACATACTTCCTATCTCTGCATCTACATTTACTCTTCTGTATTGTCGAGTAGTATCACTAGAATCATCTTATTTTTCCAAAAAGCTATGATTAAAAAAAAAAATAGCTCATCTTACATTTTAAAATGTCTTTTTTTTTTTTTTTAAGATTTTATTTTTCTCCCCAAAGCCCCCCGGTACATAGTTGTATATTTCGTTGTGGGTCCTTCTAGTTGTGGCATGTGGGACGCTGCCTCAGCGTGGTCTGATGAGCAGTGCCATGTCCGCGCCCAGGATTCGAACCAACGAAACACTGGGCCGCCTGCAGCGGAGCGCGCGAACTTAACCACTCGGCCACGGGGCCAGCCCCCTAAAATGTCTTTTAAAGGACAAAACCAGTTTTTGGAAGCTTGGGTGGGGCTTAGAGGAGGGGAGATGTCATAGCTTTAGTCAACACTCTGTCCATGTGTGAGATTCAGACATGTCTCTATATGTGTAGCAGCTGGCTCCAGAACTCTATTGTAATAATCCCCTATAATCCCCTGAGAAGCATCCTGGGAGAGAGCTCATCATAAAGGCAGAGTCAGGCAGTCAAGCTTGGCTTAATAAAAAAACTTTCATTATCAGCCAAGAGAAGCAATTCTGGGTACAGCATGATGTTCATCACTCATAGTTGTCTTTGAGCCTAACCACCCATGGACTTCTGTCTGATTTCTACTAGGGAAAGAGAGGCACAAGTGAAAAACGGAATGGCTATTTTCAATTAACACTCTGTGAGATATTGTGGCATCAACGACTTTGATACATGTCTGTGAATGGCAGAATAAAGGTTTGTCCTTTCTTGTGCAGATAGCACAATGTGGATTCAGTGCTAAAAGTACTCAGGAAAACACTATGACTTGGGACCACCTCACACACCTCACAGACTTTGGTTCATCCATAGCAGTAGGATCCAATGGGAGATAACATTATCCTAAAGCAATGGTTCATCAATGTGAACCACAGGCAGCCCACTTCTCCAGGAAGTGCTTCTGTAGAGGGGGATGACAATGGTGGTAAGCCTGCATGCAATAGCCTGTAGGACTTGCCTTGAGTATACATCTAGCACATCCTGGAGATGTGTGGAAATAATCACCGGGGAAAGGCACTGTGCCTTTTTTATGTGTCAACTTGGCTGAGCCACAGTGCCTAGATATTTGGTCAAACATTATTCAAGATGCTTTGTGAAGGTGTTTCGTGGATGAAGTTAACATTTAAATAGGCTGACTTTGAGTAAAGCAGATATCTTCCACAATATGGGTGGGTCTCACCCAATCAGTTGAAGGCCTGAATAGAACAAAGGCTGATCTCTGAGAAAGAAGGTATTGTGTCAACAGACTGACTTTGGGCTGGAACAACAACTCTTCCCTGGGTCTCCAGCCTGCTGGCCTATCCTTCAGATTTTGGGCTCACCAAGCCTCCAAATTTGCAAGAGCCAATTCCTTAAAATAAATAAATTTCTGTGTCTCTCTTTCTCAATGTATACATATAGACACACACATACACAAATATTCTGTTGGAAAATCTGGTTGATATAGGCAGTTTGTTGGATGTGGTAAGCAGAATAACGGCCTAACAAAAATATACATGTCTTAATTCCCGGAACCGATAAATATGGCAAAAGGGACTTTACAGGTGTGATTAAGTTAAGGATACTGAGATGATATTATTCTGTGTTATCCAGGTAGGCCCAACAGAATCACAGGGATCCTTACAAGTGAATAAGAAGGCAGGAGAATTGGAATCAGAGAAGATGTGATGACTAGAAGCAGAGGTTGGAGTAATGCAGCCACTGGCTGGTGGCCACAAGCTAAGAAATGTAAGTAACCTCTAGAAAATGAAAAAAGCAAGGAAACAGATTGTCATCTGGAGGCTCTAGAAGGAATGTGGTCCTACCGATGCGTTGACTTTAGCTCCATGGAATTCATTTCACTTCTGACCTCCAGAGCTATAAGATAATAAATTTTTGTTTAGTCACTAAGTTTGTGTTAGTTTCTTACAGCAGCAAAAGAAAACTAATATGCTAGAAATACTTCAATAGCAGATGAGGATGATAGCATGCAAAAAGAGAAGGAAAGAAGGAAGAAAGGGAGGAAAGAAGAAAGGAAGGAAGGAAGGAAAACATGAAACTGAGAATCATGTGAGGCAAGGAAGATGTGAAAGAAAGAAGAACAGGTAAGAAGAGGCCCAGGATAGACAACATGGCCACCACTGCTTGCTTTAGAGTAATGGCATTTGTTTTCATTTCATAGGAGTTGAGCTAATCTTTAATGATTTCAGTGTGCTTATAGCTGTCTCTGCTTTCTCTGGAGGTGACAATCCCTTGGTATACTCAGTGAGAACTTAATGTGTTTTCATTTTCTACTATTGCTTCCTCATTTAAAATACATTAATAATATATCTTCATTATTATTCTTCCAGAAGCCTATAATTAAAAAGAACCTACTATTTTTTTCTGCAAAATATACTGCATACTTTGTGTAATGATTTTACTTTGTCTATAAGCCAGGATTTTCCGAAAATTTAAATAAAATAATAATACAATTTTAATATGCAAAAATGCTATAATTTAACAAACAAAAATGTGTTTTCTTTGTTTACTTAACACCTCAAGGACATTTCTTTATGTCACAGGTAGTTCTAACTTCTGCAGTTTTTGCTGTACCTATTTAGCAATTTTGAAATCTTTTCAGCTCTGTAAAATGTTGTGCCTATAGCTTTTCATCAGATTAGTAATGATCCCTGTATTTTTCAGCTCTTCATTTTTATGCTATTTTATCTCTTTATATTTTTAAGAAAAAGTAGCTCAATAAATTTCATTATATTCTAATATGAAAACAAAGACAAAACCTCTGCTTATCCAATGTTCTTGAAAATTGATTTAGTCAAGGTCTGCAACTCAGAATTGTGTTATAGTTTTGGACATTATTTCCAGACTTCTTCAAGGTGGATGGAGAGAAGGTTAGGCAGTATAGTGAGTAGAGTGGTGGAGTGAAAGCAAATGGAAATACGTTATCACGGCTGAATAATAGAATATTTACTATGCTGTATTTAGTCTGAAGAGCTGGCTATTTTGCAGTATTTACACATTATTACGGCATGCAGTTTTGGTCCTGTGGCGCTAAGGGCAGAGGAAGTAATTGGCAAAGAAGTCAGAATTTTCTCATTCTCAAAGAAGAGATTCTCTGTTCCCAAATGGGAACTGCCTTTTACTTCTCCTCTTCTATTGGCTATGCGTGAAAGCAGCAGCACCATCTAAAGCATCACATTGGAAGTAATCGGTGGCCATCACCAGATCTGATTACAAATATAAGAATTTTTTCTTCCTTACATGCACATGTAGACTTGTCATTAGTGCTGGCCATCTTTCAGACACATGGGAAGAGTGCACCTTCCTACTTCTTAGAAAGTTAAACGTGACTGTGTGACTTACTATAGTAAATGAAATGTGTGTGGAAGTAATACATGTTACTTCCAAGCAGAAGCTTTAAGAGCCAGTAGGTGATTTACCATGTCCATTCTTCCTGTGTAGGTGATATTGAAGCATGTGTCAAGATGGGAGCCCGCTGCTAACTCATTTTGACACATTCATTTAAATGAGGCTTCTGGGGTTGCTTATTACAACAGCATATATTAGCATATCCAAACAGAAACATAGCTCAAATTCAGAAAGTATTATACTTATTGTTTCATAATTCAGGTTATAATGTCTTGGGAGACAATTCTCCATGGTCTCTAATGTGTTTTCATGTCCTGTGAGCAGAGACACTGATCACCCTTTGTTCTAGACTATCTTTTCAAGGATATTTGTACAGAAAACAGTCTTGGAAATAGAAATAGTGTCTCTTTTTGGGCCAAAGGGCAGGGTTGCTAAGCAGCCCATTATAAAAGATTCAGGTTCCCTGCACTTGGAGTTAATCAGTTGAGAAGCAAAGCCACTTGCATGTGCAGTATCAACTGGCCACCTCTGTATACACTCATGGAACTGGCAGGGCAAGGGAACCGATGCAGCCATGACATTCATGGAGCTTGTGGTGCTGTGTGTATAAAATTCTCATCTCCCTACCCAGAAGTTCTCCATCTTCTGCCAGCATCTGTAAGTAACTTGTTAGTGAGAAGTAGTCAAAATCTCAGACCCTTTCAAAGTTTTTGACTTAATATTAGGGAATTTTTAAAAAATGAGAGTTTTAAAATAAAACAACATTATGACATTAATAGAAGAGAAAAGATGTCAACAGCAAATTTGAAACAGAAGGTACTTTAATGCAAACAAGCTAAGATAGTGGTCCTCACAGAGCTTTAAAGTTTACAAATCTATAGCAGAATGTATTGCATAGTATGTGATCAATAAATACATGACTTGATTAAGTAACTCAATTTTTTTCTCCCTTAAAGAGAGAATTAACTCAGTTTTATTGCCTTAATAGAATTTAATCTTGCTGCACAATTTATGTATCTGAGTTCATGTGATTCTTCTGCTGGATTCGTAAAAGTGACAGCAAATCACAAAGTTTTAGTCCATGGACCATACTGCAGATACAGTTTGGTTTTCTATAACACTGGTAACAAGAAAAGTCTGCAGACAAAAAAGATTTTCATCAACTTTACTCTGCTGATTTAGACATCCCTAAACCTTGAGACTCAGTATAAAGTACAGTGATCAATTGACTATTAAGGTTAAGATCATTAATATTATTAAAAAATGTGGAAAGCTATCAAAGAGAAAGAATGGCTTCCAGCTGATGTCCAGAAATTTAATGAGTATGAAAAGCAATTAAAATATTAATAAATACGATTGCTAGAATTTAAAAACTCCTTTAAAATTTCAGAAATGTTTGCATATATTATCCAAACCATTCTCCCTAGTACACCTGCAAATTATAGGCAGCATTACGGTACTCATATGAAGATATAGAAAGAGAAGCTCTGTTAGTTTAAAAACATTTTTTAATTAACAATAGGGCCTCATATTTGCACTATTATCATCCATGAGTTCACTAAATATCATCTTAGATCAAGATGACCGACAATAAGATTCCAAAAAACTGAATCATGCCTTCTTTACCACCAACAATAAAATGAGTTTCCAAATGGAAAATAAAGTAAAATCCTGTCTAAGAAGTGCAGGAGGAATGTGCTGCATCCAGAAACTCAACTACTCAAGTCTTCAGTCTTGAGGATGGTGCAGGGACACAAAGGGATGCACAGCATTTTACAATGTGCTAAGAGATTAGTCATTGAAAACAGTCCAAACTGCTAACTTCGTTAGCAAGTTATGATAAAGAGAGAAGCTCATAGTTTACAAAAATATTTTCTAGGTTTAACATGACTTGACTTACAAAATTACGTAATAATCATCAAAACAGCAGCAACCCATCAGAGAACAAATGTGAAACATACCTAAGTAGAACAAACTGTGTGAGATGCACTGAATGATCTTCTTATTTCCAAACACAACTCAAATATCATTTTCCTCTTCAAAGATGAAGAGTATAAAATGTCCATGCAATTTAATGTGTAGACTCTGCACTATTTCTCAACTCAGTGTGCCTGAAACTTCTATATATGTTACTGGTGTCCAACTTGGTGACATAACAGGATTCATACAATTTGCATCTCATGTATTTGAGACTTTGCCCATAAATGACTTTGCATACAAAGATGCAAATCCACCCAGAGCTGACTGCAGAGATTGAGATTCTATTAAGACCTTTTGCTATCAGACATAGTTTTTTCTGTTGTTCTTTTGCATGCTAAAAGAAACCCAAGTCATGCCATGTAAATAAAGCTAGTAGCTATTTTCATTTCATTTCAATGGTTGGAATATTTCAAAGATAATTTATGTGAATTAGCAAATGTTTTGAGGCTAAGTAACCCTGCAGAGTGACTGAGATGTTATCAAAGCCATTTTCAGTTTTCTATTGGTTCTTCCATTTTCCCTGTGCACTTTCTTGAAGGAGGCAAGGTTATCCCTATTTACTTGTCAATTTTAAAGGCTATTCAGAGAATTGTAAGTCAAGATGAAAGTCAATGCATTTAATAGTGTCCTTGGCCTTTATGATTTCAAATTTGTAGACTGCATTGGGATGGGTTGTGGAGGAGTTGAATTTATTAATGCTAAATTGAACATTCACGCTGAAAGTACCATTATTCCAAATCATAGTGACTAAATGATTTTAAAGTGTTTTCAGCCAAATTATGACTTCACAACCTACCTTCCTTCCTTCTTTCTTCCTTTCCTTTCTTTATCTCTTTCTTTCAAGTTAGAATAACATTTTATTAAACAAAGTATTGTCCCATTTGGATACAGTATAAATTTTGAAGAGCTTATCACTTACATGAACACTGATGAGTTTCAGGGATTTCCCCTGGGAGTGAGAGAGTGGGAAATAGTCTAGTAAAACAACAGGGCAATGAAATTCTCCTTTGGGTCTTATTTAAAAATAGTGAACACAATGGCAATGTTTGAAGGAAACCTATGAAGCAAGTAAACTTTATCTTTACACACTTTCTCTGTCTTGTTTCAGTATACACAGTGGCAACCTTATGCCCTGTTCCATTGGCTTTCCATTTATTTCAGCCACAGGAAAATTAATCTGATGTCTTTGCCATCTGCTTCACTGCTCAATGTGCTTGCTAATATTGACCAATCTTCCCCTTCTACTACTAACTTGGCTATAAACTTCTTAAATATTTGCATCATATATTACTTCCTCTCTGAAGTTCTTTCCAATTGATATCATCTCTCTATCATCCCAAAGTGATCTGTGTCACCAACTGAAAATGCATCCTTTGATATTTCTCATACTCCCATAGTCATATATAGACATGTTTACATATATGTACGTAAAATATCATGTATAATTCACCTACACACTCATACATACACTATTTCAGTTAGGAATTCTATTGTCACATGTAATAATAAACCCAAATAATAGTGGCTAAAAATAAACAGAGGGTATCTTAATTTTCTATCGTATGACAAGAAATTTGGATGTTGGAAGTTCTGAGCAGATGCACCAGTGCAAAGATGTCAGTGCCAAGGTTCCCCAAGTATCTCTTATCTTTTTTTCACTGTCAGTGCCCAGATGGATACTGGAGCAAGGCCAGTGAAGTGAAAGAAAAAATTTTCTTATTCTTTTTTTCTTCTTTGAGGAAGATTAGCCCTGAGCTAACATCTGCTGCCAATCCTCCTCATTTTTGCTTAAGAAGATTAGCCCTGAGCTAACATCTGCTGCCAATCCTCCTCATTTTTGCTGAAGCAGACTAGCCCTGAGCTAACATCTGTGCCTATCTTCCTTTACTTTATATGTGGGATACCTGTCACAGCATGGCTTGACAAGTGATGCATAGGTCCGCACCAGGGATCTGAACTGGTGAACCCCAGGCCACTGAAGCAGAATGTGTGAACTTAGCTGCTGCACCACCGGGCTAGCCCCCCCAAATTTTTAAGATACATAAGATTTCTGCTTATATCTCTTCCTACTTAATACTTAATTGAAAGATGCCCGTACAATCCAACACTACATTTCCTAGTAAATAAGATGTTTATAATATTCTTCACATTCTACACAAATGCAATTGTTAGTCAGTTCTTAGCTGTTAAACCTGATGTCTACTTGATCAGCCAAATTCTAGCCAATTTTCTGATATTTGTCAATCAGTACTATTATAATGATATATACTATGTATTACATGTTCATATGTAATTCAAAATTGATTTGAAGCCTACTGTGTGGCATATATTGGACAATGCCCTAGGAAAAGATAGATAAAATTAACCTATTCCAACTTATATACAACATTATCCCCTTTTAAATGCCGCAGTCTTTTTTCAAAAGTCCCATGTCATTTTTTTTAACATTTTAGCACGCGAGAGACACACTAAAATCATCAATTGGCTTGGAGTGTATAAAATCTATTTTTGACAAATCAAGTTTTTCACGATGTAAACTTTTATATTTAAAAAGCTAAACCAAAGCAATTGAGAAAAAAAAGAACAAAGCTGGAGGTATCACACTCTGTGATTTCAAAATATACTACAAAGCTCTAGTACCCAAAACAGTATGGTACTGGAAGAAAAACAGACACACAGATCAATGGAACAGAATTGAGAGCCCAGAAACAAACCCACACATCTATGGACAACTAATTTTCAACGAAAGAGCCAAGAACATACAATGAAGGAAGGAATGTCTCGTCAATAAATGATGCCAGGAAAACTAGGAAGCCAGATGCAAAAGAATGAAAATAGACCACTATCTTACATCACACACAAATATTAATTCAAAACAGATTAAAGACTTGAATGTAAGAGCTGAAACCATAAAAATCCTAGAAGAAAATATAATCAGTATGCTCTTTGACATCAGGCTTAGCAGCATCTTTTTGAATATCATGTCTCCTTAGGCAAGAGAAACAAAAGAAAAAATAAATGAATGGGACTACATCAAACTAAAAAGCTCTGCACACCAAAGGAAATCATCAACAAAAAGAAAATACAACTCTTCAACTGAGAGAAAATATTTGCAAATTATATATCTGATAAGGGGTTAATTTCCAAAATATACAAAGAACTAATACAACTCACCAAAAAAGAATGAACAACCTAATTAAAAGATGGGAAGAGGATATGAACAGACATTTTTACAAAGAAGATATACAGATGACCAACAGGCACATGAAAAGTTGTTCAACATCACTAATTATTAGGAAAATGTAAATCAAAACTACAAAGAGATATCACCTCATGCCTGTCAGAATGGCTGTAATTAACAAGACAAGAAATAAGTGTTGGAGAGGATGTGGAGAAAAGGGAATATTCGTACACTGCTGCTGGGAAGGCAAACTGGTACAGCCACTATGGAAAATAGTATGGAGATTTCTCAAAAATTTAAAAATAGAAATACCACATGAACCGGCAATTCTACTTCTGGGTATATATCCAAAGAACATAAAACACTATTCAAAAAGATATATGCACCTTTATGTTCATTGCAAAATTATTCATAATAGCTAAGACTTAGAAGCAACGTAAGTTCCCATCAATGAATGGCTGCATAGAGAAGATGCGGTGCACATACACAATGGAATAATAGCCATAAAAAAGATGAAATTGTACCTTTTGCAACAACATGGATGGATCTTGAGGGTATTTTGGTAAGTGAAATAAGTCAGACAGAGTAAGACAAATACCATATGATTTCACTCATATGTGGAAGATAAACAAAAAACCAAACCCATAGATGTGAAGATGTGAAGAACAGATTGGTGGCTACCAGAGGGGAAGGGGGTGCAGGGAGGGTGAAAGGAGTAAAGGGGCATATATATAAGGTAATGGATAGAAGCTAGAGTTTTGGTGGAGAACATGATGCAGTCTATACAGAAGCCGAAATACAATAATGTGCACCTGAAATTTACATGTTATAAACCCAATGTGACCTCGATAAAATAAAAAACTAAGTCAAAAGAATTTAAAATATCATTAGAAACAACTTGCTGTTATTTTAATCTTTTCAATTACGTATGAGATATCTCATCTGGTTTTCTTTCTAGCCAGATTTAACTTCCACAGTATACTTAACCAAAACCAAATTTTAAAAGATCACAATGAAGGATATTTATATTAGCAAAGATAAATGGCTCATATGAGTGTGACATGTCAGCATTTCAATGACAAGCCCACACATGTTAGGAATGATACTATTTAAAGGAAATTGTAATATCTGAGCTCTTCTTCTTAGTACACACACACTTACATATTTATATAAAATATATACATACTTATATACAGAGATATAACAGGAAATATAGTGATTCATGTTCACATATTCATTCAATAATTGTTTAGAGCTTACCATGTAGTATGAATTGTCCAAGATATTAGAAAAACAATGGGTAAGACATGGCTTCTCCATAGGCCAAGGTCTACTACAGAAAACAAATTTGAGGAAATAAATTACAGTACAATAAACAAAATGTAATTAAAGATGCCCATAATGCAACACTATAATGAAGACAAAATTGACAACATTTTGAGAAAGAGAAGGGATTTCACAGGCTAAAAGAGTGGACATTAAATTCTGAGAACAATTTTGAAAGTTCAGTTGGTGTTCACCAGAAAAAATGAAGGCAAAGCAAGCTCATAATTTAATTATTCTGCAGGCAAGGAATCATGAATTCTTATAATTTTCCCTCTGTTTTTCTTTAATTTCTCTGTTTTTGACTGCTTACCTTTGTTGTCCAGATAATGCAAATTTTTATTTTTCCATTATGTCCATACAATAACATAGTAATAATTTTGAAAATAAAAGCATTTGTAAGTGAAGCTGATTCGGAGCTCACTTCACTCCAAGCAAGTGGCAGAATTTGGTTGACATGGGTATAAATGTGTCAAACAGGAGGTCTGAAATATTGTTTAGTTTAATTACAATACATTTCCTTTCCCTTTAATGGAAGTCCATGTATAGGACTCCATGGAGTTGAGGGCTGATCAAGGTACAAGATATGATCATGAGATGGCAGCAGCACCCACAAGCTTTTCCCGGTGTTGCTTTGACAGGTATAGCTGCAGGGGAAAGTCCCTCAAAGCGGGAGACTCCCCAGAGACTATGTAATGGAGGGGTCACTACTCAGAAGAGGAGCGGAGCCAGGAAACTCTCAGGAAGAAGGTGATCAGGGGGAGGAGTTGCATGGCTAACTGATGTTGCTCAGCAGCATGGCGGGGTGTCTCTGGGTCAGAGCATGGCTTAGGGTCGTTACGGCCAGGACTTATTATACTGCTGTCAGATGTTCTGTGAGGTGTCATGGGATATACAAAGCAGGCAGGCTCTAAGTGGCTAAATATCTGCTTGTTTGGAGTATTTTAAAAATAATTTGATAGGTAAAAATTTGAGTTGGGCACAAGCAGGGATTTTTGCTAATACATCTCTGCCGGCAGTGAAGAAATAAATAACCAAAGGCCAATGCACAATCTTTGGCTCATTCACATAACAGTATGCAAAAAGAAACAATACTGAAATGACTGGAAAGGTCAATTAAGATTGGTGAAATAGCAGAGGCAAGCTGGCATCATTTTACCTTTAGGGTAAATCTCATGGATTATCAGCCTCTGACTATATCTGACTAACCACAGCTTTGAAAGACCCACTGAGATGATAAATTCTTAATGAAGACTATAATCTTGGTTTATTGACTTAATGGTTGCTTATAGACATGCCAGAATGTTTGCCATAGCTTAGTATTCCAGGAAAAAAATCTGATATTTAATAGTATAACCAAGAATTTATATTTTATTTCCATTATCTTAACCTATAAATAGATACAGATCATGTAAGTTTTGTCAGAATAGTTATTTCGAAAACTCATCTGCCAGATGTGAAAAATTATGTGTTGTGATGACAAATTAAAGAGCATGATCCCACCGTTAAAGCATCAGGGCCAAGTAAAGATGCTTTATTAATCCATGTATGACATTTTGAAAAACATAAATGGGAATCTCTCCATTCCATTTCTTTGCACAACCATTTGAATGTATCTAATTTGAGCATTTACTTCTTGGCATTACTGTCAATGAAGTTGTGTGTGTGTGTGTATAGAGGGGTGATGGATATCATTCAGAACAACAGTTCATTAAGTGGGAGAAGAGAGATGGAGAATAAGAGGAACTTCAGATTTTAAATCGTGCTGCCGTTCCTTCTTTCCTTTTTAGGGAGTGGGGATCCATTTGAAAGCATAGTGCTACTATATTCCACTTCCTGTAAAGTCAAATAATGATCATCATTGTATTTGAATCACATCATGTTGTTTTTCCAAAACAAACTAAATCTGAGTTTGTGCTCCTGTTGCCATGAGAAAAAAAAATCTCAGGAAAAAAGTTCTTCATTGTGGCTTCCTCCCTAATCACGTCTCTAGTTGTCTGAACATCCAGAGACTTTAGATTTCTATAGTCCTACGTCTCATTATCTTTGAACTATACTGGTCACCAAGTGCTGTCCAAGACTGCTTTGTCCCCTGAAAACAGGCAGCAATAGCTGCTTACTGCCATGGTTGCCCATTTGGAACCTCCCTAAGAAAATGCATCGGCAGGTCCACCCTCTGATAGGAAATTATCTGCATTTGTCTTTTAACCATCTTAGCTGCAGACTCTTCAGCCTTCTCACATCCCACAGCAGAAGACACTGTCCATGATCATGAACATGACACCTTCAAGTCTTAAAAAAAGAATCTTGTGTACGATTTAGAGATAAGGGAAATCTCAGGACTGTAAAACTGCTGAAAGCCCTAGCCAGATGGAGGTGGGAGAAAAGGAAAAAAAAAAAAAGCTCTCTTTCTGACATTTCCAAGGCTAAAACAGAGATTAATATCCTAATAAAATTTCTGGCTACACTCATATTACTTGGTTTAGAGCTACAAGTCTGTTTTCTGGCTGATATTCTGAAAGTGAGCCTGCTTCTTTTTGTGTAGAATACATAAAGATATTGGTTTTCACATTTTGCAAGAAAATTTGTGAAGATTTATGTGGCATATTTATGCATATATTGCATGGTGCTTGTGGGACTTCATTGTGGGGAAATGATACAAGTATATGTCAGTCCCCATCTTATTCAGCTTGCCTCATCCTTGTCCTAAATTTTTACTCTAATAAGCCAAAGTTCTGTGAAATAAGTGTGGGGACCTGGAATTGGCCACCCCAAGATATGTCTCTTTGGCATGATGATTATTTGTGGCTCATTACTTTGCAGACAGGAAAGCAACTGAAAAGTAGAATTTACTTACCCTTTGTAAGAGACATTTACATTGTAAAGGAACTCTCCCTGTGTAAAGATATCTCCCTCTCTACCAGGAAGAAGGGGAGATGCCCTTATCTCTAGAAAATCTTAATCAACGGGGAAGGCAAGGATTTAAATCTGCATTTGTTTATTGTGCTTGTCTGGTAACCTCCTGTGACTGACTCCCCCAATCCCCAACATCCTCCTTTGTCTTTTGGCTGGATATGATGTTTGGGGTGGTGGTTTCGGCCATTTTGGCAAATTGCTTGCCTGAACCTCTCCCATGTATACATTGACAAATAGAAATGGCAAACAATAAGATATATTGGAGTACATGAGGAAGCCATTTGGTGTAAACCTAATTCGGCCTGACTTTGCTATTTTTTCCAAAAGGGCCTGACTGTGGCCATTGAACACACATTGTATATCTGCTTTAAAACATTTACTATGTCAAGAACAAAGGCCCTTGAGATAAAAGTGCAACTTCCCTCCCCCCCATCAACGTTGGCATTTCCTTAAGGATTAAGCATCTTTCCCTAGGCTAGGAACTGATTGCTGAGTTGATCTGTGACCATCCAGCTTGAGACAATAGACTTGCCTCCTGCTACGCCCTCCGAGATAGCAAACCCACTACCTGCTGTGTCCATCAAGGGCTGTGCCAACAGGGCAATCTTGTGACTATTGTGGGAGGGACATTTGAATCATATGTGAAACATCCTGTTTGGGGGTATATAACCACTCTGTGCACCCCACTTCTTCTTTGGTGCCCTTTCTTCCTTTGGGAAGAAAGGCCCCAGCCCATGGTTCTCATAAAGCTTTGTTTAATTTTTTCTTGCTATTCTGTCTCATGTGAATTTAATTTGTTCTCTGGCCAGACGAACCCACATTAGGTAGAGGAAAAGTCTTCCTCCCCTACATAAGCTATAGGAATACTTCAAGTAAATATTTCATTTATGCAATGAGCCAGGGAGAAACCATATCAATTTATATAAGGTAACTTTGGAAAGCTACCGAGACGAAAAGATGAGATGACTGTGTAGGGGAGGAGGACATTTCCTCTCCCCAAATGGGGGTTCGTCTGACCGGAGAATGAATTAAATTCACATGAGACAGAATAGCAAGAGAAAATTAAACAAAGCTTTATGAGGAACCATGGCCCGGGGTCTTTCTTCCCTAAGGAAGAAAGGGCACCGAAGAAGTGGGGTGCACAGAGTGGTTATATACCCCCAAACAGGGTGTTTCACATATGATTGAAATGTCCCTTTTACAATAGTCACGAGGCTGCTCTGTCAGCACAGCTCTGGATGGAAACGGCAGATAGGTCTGCTGTCTCAGTGAAAACTGCGGGGTGGCAGGTGTGTTGCCTTGGGCTGGGGGGTCACAGATGAGTGCTGCAATAGGTTCCCAGCCTAAAGAAAGATGCTTAATCCTTAAATTGGGAGGGGAGGGAAGTCAGTTACAGGAGGTTACCAGACTAGCACAATAAAATGCAGATTTTAAGTCCTTGCCTTTGATATTGATTAAGAGTTTCTAGAGAGAAGGTAATCTCCTTTCTTCTTCCTGGTACAGAGAGGGAGGCACATTTTACAGATAGAGATTTTCCTTACAAATGTAAATGTGCCCTAAGAAAGGGCAAGTTCCATTCCTCAGAGCCTCCTTCCCTGTCCCAGTTTATCAAAAGCAATCATCCTCAAATAATCCTGATGCCAAAGAGACATATCTAGGGGTGGCCAATTTCAGATCCCTACAACTGCAAAAAATTTTGGTGGAATTATGAAAAAAAAAAAAAAACCCAAAAAATTAACTGCATCTACCTATTTGATTTGAAATTCTGACTTTTCCCTGAGTTACAAGTCCTCATATTTGCCTGACCTCTGAAAATGCAGTGCCATTGAAGTATTTTGGAATATCCTTAAGCACACATTTGCTATGCAATGTTAGAGTCTTTTGTTTCTGCTACATCTAACAGATGTCATCCTTCCAAGACACTTTTTTATCCTTAATTTTTTTGATGAAATATTGCCAATCCTCCTACCTCCATTTTTGATCTGCTAAACAAACAAAATCTGTGACACTGTTCCAGAATCTATGCCACAGCATGATTGCTGATGAAAGACCCAGCTCTTTTTCTTTCTTTTAGTTCTGTACTAAATTAATATCCTACCTAGATTACTTGACTTTCTTTGCTTTTACAGCTAAAGCCTATAAGAAGTTTTATCTATACTTTAATTTTATTTCTTTGGAAAATGTAACATTATGCTTATATTGATTTTAAGTATTTTAAAAACATAAGGAGTTATGGAGATGGTGTCATGCACCTGAACAGCACAGGATCCCTAGAGCCAAAAAGCATGAGTTTGAATTTTAAATTTGTCACTTGCTATGCTGTATAACTTGGGCAAATTGTTTTACTTCTTTGGACTTCTCAGTCCTAGGCGGGAATAATATTAGTTTCTCCCTCAAGGGCTTGTTGAGAATATTTCATGAAATAATACTTATAAGGGGATGAAAGAGTTTCTGGGACAGATAAAATGCTCAATAGTATATTTTATATCATTACTCTTACTTAATATTTAATGAGAACATCAGAGAGGTATTTAAAATTTTTAGTATTTGCATTAGTTTGAATTTTACCTCTACCTTTGTTCTGATGAAAAACAACCACATTTATGTATCAGCAAATATTAAGTAAAATTATTCTGAGCTCAAACCACATGTGTAATAGACGGAGAGCTGAGCACAAAAGGTAAGTGGTGTAGAGGGACGAGGCCAGGGATGAGCTGTGGTTACCCCTAAATTGTTGCTAACAGCGTAGACTGCCAACAGAAAAAGGCTTTGTCACAGATTTACAAAAAACATTGTTAAAGACAGGAATTAGTTGGCTGACATCCTACGTACTGCACAAATATAAAACCAATTCCAGCTTCATTTCTAATTTTTAAAATACAATAGCAACTTTAAGAAACCTGTGTATAATATCTGAATTTAATATGTAACTACAAAGTTGATGAAAATATTATTGTAAGAAAAAAAATCTACCAAAATAGTACCATTTGCATTCAGTATACCACTATAAAAAGTAGCAATAATATCCATTAAAAGCGGAAAACAATGGCAAATATCAAAACATCAAAATAATGATAGACTTCTGAGACTGAATACATTCAAGTTCACTGTATTTTATACCTTATTTTG
The DNA here is from genome assembly GCF_041296265.1 of Equus caballus. NCBI lineage: Eukaryota > Metazoa > Chordata > Mammalia > Perissodactyla > Equidae > Equus > Equus caballus. Next base: position 98,723,710 of record NC_091686.1, read on the forward strand.
AATTAATACTCATATATATATATGATCATTTGTGCATACATAGAGAAAGAGAAAGAGACTTACTTTGCATGTTGTTTTCAGGAGTTCATTCAAAATTATTTTGCATGTAACTTACTGTTTGTTTACTAAATTTACTGAAATATAGTCCTGTTGTGTGCCATTTTTTTCTCATAGTGAGCCCTAGTTTTGGGGAGGTATAATTTGATTATACGGAAATGTGCAGGGCTGAATTATATAGTTTGAAGCATCTTAGCAAATACATACACCTGTTTAACTCATTCCTATCTAGTTACAGAACTTTTTTGTGACCTCAAAAAGTTGTCCCGGTGCCCTTAGCTTGTCAATCATTGTGTCCACTCGAAGCAATCACTGTTCTGATTTCTGTCACCATGGATTAATTTTGCCCATTCCAAGACTTCATGGAAATCATAGAGTATGTCCTCTCAGGAAAGGCTTCTTTTACTCAGTATAATTTTATTTTAACTCATCCGTTTTGTTGTGTGTGTTAGTAATGTGTTCCTTTTTGTACCACACTTTGTATATCTATTTTGCAGCTAGATATTTGAAGTTTCCGTTTACAGCTATTACAAATAATGTTGCTATGAATAATCATGATATCTCACAGTAGTTTTAATTTTTATGTACCACACTAAGTTTAGTTAACACATCCATCATCTCACGTAGTTACAAAGATTTTTCCTTGTGACGAGAACTTTTGAGATCTACTTTTTTAGCAACTTGCAAATATCAATACAATACTGTTAACTATAGTCATCATATTGTACATTACATCTGCAGAACTTATTTATCTTATAAATGGAAGTTTGCACCTTTTGACTATCTTCACCCAATTCCCCATCCCACCCCCACCTCCTGCAACCAAAAATATGATCTCTGTTTCTATGAATTTGTTTTTTTAGATTCCACATATAAGTGAGATCATACAGTATTTATCTTTCTCTGTCTGACATATTTCACTTAGTATAAAGCCCTTAAGGTCCATTCATGTTAGTGGTCCATCCATCCTGCAAATGGGAGGATTTCATTCTTTTTTATGACTGAATAGTATTCCATTGTATGTGTGTCTGTGTGTATTTCACTTAGCAAATGAAATTTGCTCAAGGTCCACCCATGTTATTGCAAATGGCAGGACTTCATTCTTTTTTATGGATAAATAATATTCCATATAATATAATATAATATTGTGTGTGGGTGTGTGTGTATACAAATATCACATTTGCTTTATCCATTCATCTATCAATGGTCACTTTTATACTTATATTATTTCAATGTCTTGGCTATTGTAAATAATGTTGCAGTGAACAAGGAGGTACAGATTTCCATATTGGATAGTGATTTCATTTTCTTCAGTTGTATACCTAGAGTGGAATTGCTGGATTACAGGTACTTCTATTTGTAATTTTTTGAAGAACATCCATATTGCTTAGCAAGGTGTCTGTACCAATTTACATTCCCAGCAACAGTGCACAAAAGCTCCCTTTTCTCCGCCTCTTCTCCAGCATTTATCTATCTTTTTTTGCTTTTTTGGTGAGGTAGTTTGGCCCTGAGCTGATATCTCTTGCCAATCTTCTTCTTTTTGCTCTAGGAAGATTGTCCCTGAGCTAACATCTGTGCCAATCCTCCCCTACTTTGTACATGGGATGCCACCACAGCAAGGCTTGTTGAGCAGGGTGTAGGTCCATGCCTGGGATCCAAACCCATGAACCCCAGGCTGCCAAAGCAGAGCACATGAACTTCACCACCACACCACCAAGCCAGCCCCATCTCTCATCTTTTCAATAAGAGCCATTCTAACAGATGTGAAGTGATATTTCATTGTTATCTTGATTTGCATTTCCCTAATAATTAGTGATGTTGAGCACCTTTTCACGTATCTGTTGGCCATTTGAACATCTTCACTGGAAAAACGTCTATTCAGATCCTTTGCCCATGTTAATTGCATTATTTGTTTGTTTGCTTGTTTGCTGATAGTGAGTTATATTTCTTCCTTAAATATTTTGGATGTTAACCCCTTAGCAGATGTGTGGTTTGCTAATATTTTCTCCCATTCCATAGGTTACTTTTTCATTTCATTGATCATTTCTTTTGCCATGCACAAGCTTTTTAGTTTGATGTAGTATCACTGGGGTTTTTTGTTGTATTTTTTAGTGATGAAGATTAGCCCCAAGCTAATATCTGTTGTAAATCTTCCTGTTTTTGCTTAAGGAAGATTCTTGCCAAGCTAACATCTGTGCCAATCTTAGTCCACTTTGTATGTGAGATGCCGACACAGCATGACTCAATTAATGAGCAGTGTGTAGTCCGATGCCCGGGATCCAAGTCTGGGAACAGTGCGCCACCAAAGCAGAGCACACGAACTTGACCACTACGCCACTGAGCCAGCCCTCGCTTGTCTTTTTTTTCATTGAGTTGTTTGTGCTTTAATTGTCATATCCAAAAACTCATTGCCAAGGACTATGACAAGAAGATTTTTCCCTATATTTTCTTCTAGGAGTTTTATAGTTTCAGGTCTTACATTTAAGTCCTTAATCCATTTTGAATTAATTTTTTGGGGTGGTGTAAGATAGGAGTCCATTTTCATTCTTTTATATGTGAATATCCAATTTTCCCAGCACCATTTATTGAAGAGACTGTCTTTTCTCCATTAAGTGCTCTTGGCTCCCTTGTCGAATATCGCTTGACCCTATATACATGAATTTATTTCTGGACTCTCAATTCTATTCCATTTGTCTATGTGTCTGTTTTTATGCCAGTATCATACTGTTTTGATTTCTATAGCTTTGTAATATACAATCATGCACCCCACAACTATGTTTCAGTCAATGACAGACAACATATACTAAGGTGATTGCATAAGACTAGCACCACATAGCCTAGATGTGTAGTAGGCTACGCCACATAATTTTATGTAAGTATACTCTAGGATATTCACGTGACTGTAGTTTGAAATCAGGAAGTGTGATACCTCCAGTTTTGCTCTTCCTTCTTAGGATTGCTTTAGCTATTTAAGGTCTTTTGTGGTTTGATACAAATTTTAAGATTGTTTTTTCTACTTATGTAAAAAATGCCTTTAGAATCTTGATGAAGATTGCATTGAATATGGCTTCGAGTAGTATGGACATTTTATCAATATTAATTCTTCCAATCCATGAACACAGGATATCCTTCCATTTATTTGTGTCATCTTAAATTCTTTTCATCAATGGCTTATAGTTTTCAGTGTAGACATCTTTCACCTCCTTGCTTGAATTTATTCCTAAATATTTTATTGTTTTAATGCTATTATAAATGTGTATGATTGTTTTCTTTCCTTTTCAGATAATTAGTTGTTTGTCTATAGAAACACAACTGATTTTTCTATGTTGATTTTTGTATCCTGCAACTTAACTGAATTTGTTGATTGAATCTACCAATTTTCTGGTGGAGTCTTTAGGATTTCCTACATATAAAATCATGTCATCTGCAAATAAAGAAAATTTTATTTCTTCCTTTGCAATTCTGATGCCTTTTTTCCCTTTTCCTTACCTAATTGCTCTGGCTGACTTCTAGTACTGTGATGAATAGAAGTGGTGTGAGTGGGCATCCTTGTCTTGCTCCTGATCTTTGAGGCAAGTCTTTTCAACTTTTGACCATTGAGTATAATGTTAGCTGTGGGCTTGTCAAATACGGCTTTTATTATGTTGAGGTATGTTCCTTCTATATCTAATTTGTTAAGAGCTGGTATCATGAATGGATGTTGAATTTTGTCAAATGCTTTTTATGTCTATTGAGAGGATCAAATGATTTTTATCTTTCATTCTACTAATATGATATATCACATTCATTGATTTTCATATGTTGGACCATCCTTGTATCCAAGTGATAAATACCACTTGATCATGACAAATGATCCTTTTAGTGTGCTGCTGAATTCATTTTGCTAGTATTTTATTGAGAATTTTTCCATCTGTATTCACTAGGGATATTGACCCATAGTTTTCTTTTCGTGGAGTGTCCTTATCTGGCTTTGGTATCAGGGCAATATTAGCTTTGTAAAATGAGTTAGGAGTGTTCCCTCCTGTTGAGATTTTTGGAAGAGTTTGAGAAGGATTGGCGTTAATTCTCCTTTAAATGTTTGGTAAAATTCACCAGTGAAACCATCTCGTCCTGGGCTTTGCTTCATTGGAAGATTTTTGATTATTGATTCAATCTCCTTACCTATCATTGTCTGTTCAGATTTTCTAGTTCTTCCTGATTAGGTCTTGGTATGTTGTATGTTTTTAGGAATTTATCCATTTCTTCTAAGTTGTACAGTTTGTTGGCACATAGTTATTCATAGTAGTCTTTTATGATCCTTTGTATTTCTGTGGTATCAGTTGTAATGTCTCCTCTTTCACTTATAATTTTATTTATGTGCATCCTCTGACTTGTTTTCCTGGTTACTCTAACTAAAAGTTTGTTAATTTTACTTATAGTCTCAAAGAATCAACTCTTAGTTTTGTGACTCTTTTCTTATGTTTCTGTTCTCTATTTAACATATTTCTGTTCTAATCTTTATTATTTCTTTCCTTCTGCTAACTTTTGGCTTACTCTGCTTCTTTATCTGTAAAGTTATGCTGTTATTTGAGATTGCTCTATTTCTTTATATCTATAAATTTTCCCCTTAGAATTGCTTTTGCTACATCCCATAAGTTTTTGGTAATTTTTGTTTCCATTTGTGTTTGTCTCAAGATACTTATTTTTTACCCTTAATTTGTTCTTTGATCCATTAGTTGTTCAGGATCGTTTTGTTTAATTTCCATGTATTGGTGAATTTTCCAGTTTTTCCTCTTGTTACTGATTTCTAATTTCACATCACTGTGGTCAGAAAAGATACATGTCATACTTTGAACCTTCTTAAATTTTCTGTCTTGTTTTGTAGCCTAACACATGATCTACCAAAGAAAATGTTCTATGTGCCCTTGAAAAGAACATGCATTCTGCTGTTGTTGGATGGAATGTTCTTTATATGTCTATTAGGTCCATTTGGTTTACAGTATTGTTCAAATCTGCAGTTTCCTTATTGATTCTCTGTCTGAATGACCTATTCACTGTTGAGGGTAGTGTATTAAAGTCCCTGGCTATTCTTTTATTGCTATTTATTTCTCCTTTCAGTTCTGTTAGTATTTTCTTTATATATTTAGGTGTTCCAAAGTCAAAGAAAAAGTATTTTTTTGATTCACTGACTCCATTATCATTATATAATCACCTTGTCTCTTTCGACAATTTTTAGCTTAAAGTCTATTTTTCTGGCACAAGTATAGCTACTTCTGCATTTTTTTGGTTACTATTTTCTTGAAATATCTTTTTCTGTTCTTTCGCTATCAGTCTAGGTGTGCCTTCAAAGCTAAAGTGAGTCTCCTGTAGGCAGCATTTTATTGGATCTTATTTGTTTTTAATGTTTATCCATTCGGCCATTCAATGACTTTTGATTGGATAATTTAATCCATTTATATTTAAAGTAATTATTGATGGGTAAGGACTTATTGTCATTTTGTTAATTGTTTTCTGACTGTTTTGTAGACCCATTGTTCCTTGCTTCTTATCTTGCTGTTTTCTTTTGTAATTTGATGACTTTTCGTAGCTGTATGCTTTGACTGCTCTCTCATAATCTTTTGTGTGGCTTATACAGGTTTTTCCTTTGTTACCGTAAAGCTTAAATAAAATATCTTATAACACCCCATTTTAAGCTTATAATAACTTAACTTTGATAGCATACATAAACTTTATACTTTTACCTCTCCCCTTCACATTTTAGGTTATTGGTGTTATAATTTACATATTTTTATACTGTGTATTCAATAACAAATTATGGTAATTATGGTTATTTTTAATATGTTTGTTTCTAACTTTTAAACTATAGTTGTAAGTGAACTATATACCACCATTGCCTTAGGCAATCTGACATCAACTGTATATTCAACAATTCCAGTGAGTTTCACACTTAACATTCATACATTTTTATGACGTTAATTAGTATTCTTTTATTTCTGTGTGAAGATCTCCCTTTAGCATTTCTTGTAAGGCAGGTTTACTTGTGGTGAACTCCCTCAGCTTTTGTTTGTCAGGAAAGTCTTTATCTCACCTTCATTTCTGAAACACATCTTTAGGTATTATAGTATTCTTGGTTGACAGGTTTTTTTCTTTCAATATTTTCAGTATATCATCCCTGTCTCTCCTGGCCTGAAAATCTTCTGTTGGGCAATCTACCCAAAATTTTATCAGGGGATTCCCTTTTATATGACATGCCACTTTTCTCTTGTTGCTTTCAAAAGTCTCTCTTTGACTTTTGACAATTTAATTATAACATGTCTCAGTGTAGCCCTTTTTGAGTTCAATCTATTTGAGGTCCTTTGGGCTTCATGAATCCAGATGTCCATTTCTCTCCCCAGGTTTGGGAAGTTTTCAGCTATTATTTCTTCAAATATATTTAAAGAGAAATATTCCTTTCTCTTTCTGGGATTCTCATATGCATATACTCTTTCCCTTGGAGGTGCCCCAAAGTCCTTTAGGCTTTCTTCATTCTTTTTTCTTTTTCTTTTTTCTTCTTTCTTCTCTGACTGGATAATTTCAAATGACCTATCTTCTAGTTCATTGATTCTATATTCTACCTGATCAAGTCTGTAGTTGAAGCTCTAGCCTGACTTCTTCAGTTCAGTCATTGTATTCTCAGTTCTAGGATTTCTGTTTGTTTGTCTGTTTTTTATGGTTTCTATTACTTTGTTGAACCTTTTATTTTGTTCACTTATTTTTTTCCAAGTTTTGTTTAGTTATCTGTCTGTATGTTCTTGCAGTTCACTAAACTTCTTTAATAGTATTATTCTGAAGTCATTGTCAGAGAATTAATAGATGACCATTTCTTTAGGGTCAGTTATTGGAGCTTTATTAGTTTCCTTTGATGGTGTCATATTTACCTGATTTTTCATGGTCTTTGATTACTTCCATTGGTATCTGTATATTTGAGTAAATTATCTCCTCTTCTAGACTTTACAGGTTTGCTTTGGCAGAGATAGTCCTTCACCACCCAGCTCAGGTTACAATTTTGAACAGGTCAGCTGGTAGCATCCTTAGGCAAGTGAAGCTTGCTATCAGGGTCTAGTTTTGGGTGAGGCCCCTGTCTGAGCTCTGAGGTTGGGGGCAGGGGTGCCACTGGCTGGGAAATGTTGAATAAGACTGCTGGCTTGGTTCTCTGCCCATGCATGGCTATAAGATGGGGTGTGCAGTTGCTGGATTCTCTGGTGAGGCTTCTTAGTCAGGGCTGTGAATTAGTTACCCTTCTTGGACAAGGCAGCACAACAGGTCCTAAGACCAGCACAGCTCATTGTTTGGGGCCCAAGTCAGGCAGAACTGTGTACCAAGTTCCCTGGTGAGGCAAGCCACTGTCATTGTTCTGTAGGGGCACAGAGCCACTGGCTGGGCCTATGCCCAAGTGCCTCTATAATTGGGGATGTAGGATGGGCTACACACCTTCTTGGGTACTCAGGTTAGGTTTCCAGTAGGGTGGGGCTGGAAGCTATATTTGGCAGTAGGTGGGGCTAAAAGCTTGCTTCCTTGTCCAGGCAGGGCTGCAGCATAGACTCCAAGGCTGGAAAGGTCTATTATTTGTCGAACAAATCTGGTAGAATCGTACGTCAAGATCCCTGGACAGACAAGGCCATTGGCTTGGCTCTGCAGATGGTCAAAGCTGATGGCCAGGCTCACCACTCAAGTGCTGCTGGGCTATGCAGCTTCCCAAGTTCTCCAGCCAGGATTCCCATTGGGCAGGGCCAGGGGTTACTCAGTAATAGGTGGGGCTATGAATTATCTTCCTTGCCCAAGCAGGATGGCAGACTTCATGGCTGGGAAGGCTCATTGCTTGGGATCCTGAATCAGGCAAAACTGTGCACCAGGCTCCCTTGCTGGATCAGGCCACCATCCTGGCTCTGCAGATGGGCAAATCTTCTGGTTGGGATTTCTACTTGGGCACCATTGTGAGGAGGAATTCAGTCTGCCAAGATCCTAGCACTGGTTGCTGTTAGCCTTACCCCTTTTTTCTTCACAATCTGATCTCTGGTGATCAAGTCCTGCAGATTACATTCCCATGAGGCAAGATCTGATTTGGCCTCCCAAGAAGCAACTCACAATGCTAGGGGAGCTGATGTCAACCTTGGGGTCTCTTATTCCCAGTGGAGCAACCATAGATCCAGGGGGGGCCCTCTTGGTGGGGCACTTTGTCAGCCTAGAGGAGAGGTAATGTAGTCATAGAGTAGGCACTCTTCTTATCTTTCTAATGGTGTCCTTCACAGTCTCTGTGGTCCAGAGGGTTGCTTCAGCCTCACTCTTGTGTTCTAGGATATTCAAATTGGTGTCTTGTCTATGGAGAGTTGCTAGTTGGTTTTCTTGTGAGGGGGGCTGAAGTCAGGGACAAACTATGTCATAATCTTGATGACATCAGTCTCCCTGAAGTTTTTCCTTTCAATGAAGTCCCGCTTATCAAGTATTTCTTTCATGGGTTGTGCCCTGGTGTTGCATCTAAAAAGTCATTGCCATAAATATGCTTATCTAGGTTTTCTCCTATATTATCTTCTAGAAGTTTTACAGTTTGGTATTTACATTTTGGTCTTTGACTTATTTTTAGTTAACTTTTGTGAAGAATGTGAGGTCTGTGTCTAGACTAATTTTTTTGCATGTGAGTGCCCAGTTGTTCCAGCATCATTTATTAAAAAAGACTATCTTGTTCCATTGTATTACTTTTCTCCTTTGTCAAACATCAGATGACTATACTTGTATGGATCTATTTTTAGTCCCTTTATGCTATTCCATTGATCTATTTGTTTATCCTTCTACCAATACAATACTGTCTTGATTCTGTAGCTTTGCAGTAAGTCATGAAGTCAGGTAGGGTCAGTACTCCTACTTTGTTCTTCTCCTTTAATATTGTGTTGGCTATTCTAGGCCTTTTGTCTCTCCACATCAGTTTGAATCAGTTTGTGGATATCTGAAAACTGGATCAAAATTGAGATTACATTTAATTTATAGATCAATTTGGGAAGAACTGACATCTTGATAATATTGAGTCTTCCTATCTATGAACATGGAATATTTATCTATTTATTTATTTCTTTGATTTATTTCAACAGAGCTTTGTAGTTTTTCTCATATAGATCTTGTACATATTTTGTTTAATTTATACATGAGTAATTCTTTTTTTGAACATTAATGTAAATAGCTTTGCATTTTAATTTTTAAATTCCATTTGTTCATTGCTCACATATTAGCTGCTGTTTTGGGTCCCATTTGTTCTTCACCAATTCTACTTATCATAGTCTACCTTCAAATATTATACGACACAATTTATAGTGGAAGACTTTATAATAGATATCTCCATTTCCTCCCACTCATTCCTTATGATACCTTATGGTGTCATTCATTTCGCTCTTGTACACGTAACAAATTTAACACATTATTAGACTTTTTGCTTTAGTCTTAACAGAAAAAAAGACTGTTATATTTAGTGTTAATTTTACCACTTCTTACATTTTTTATTTATTTACGTATATATAATTTTTTAATTTTTCTCTGATATCATATAGTTTTTCTGAAGAACTTTCTTTAACATTTCTTGTAATACATATCTGCTGGAAATAGATTTTGTCAGGTTTGATTCTTTAAGTAAAGTCTTTATTTTCATTCATTTTTGAAAAAATAATTTCACTGGGTATAGAATTCTGGGGTTACAGATTTTTTTTCTCTTTCATAATAGAAAGATGTGGTTCCATTATCTTCTATCTTTTTGGATGTCTTAAAAAGTTTCTCTTTTCAACTGTATGAATGTACAGTGCCTAGATGTTTTTATTTTTTGATTGGTAGTCTTTTTGTTTATCTGTATTTTTTTTATCCTCCTTGGGTTTGCTGAGCTTCTTGGTTATATGGTCTGTTGAATTTTGTTAACTTTTTAAAAGAACTGATGGTTATCTCTTTAAATATTACTTCTACCCTGTCTATGTTTTCTTAATCTGAGACTTCCAATTACATATATGCTGGGCCATTGGGTATTTATTTATATCTTATATATCTGTACAGTTTTCAATATTTTTTCTTTATGTTTCTGTTTGAATAATTTCTATTTATCTATCTTGAAATTCACTGATTGTTTCCTCAGCTTTATCCATCAAGCTGATTCATTTTTTTGAAGAAGTTGTTTATCTTTGATATTAGTTTTCTTTATTTTTTTTTCGTATTTCCATTTATTTATTTTTCATATCTGAGTGAGAAGAAAAGATATTGAGTACCTCACTGAATCACAGTTAAATAGAGTCTGGCTTCATACACAATAAAAAACAGATGCTTTCTGGAAACCCAATAAGCACAAACTAGTAGAAAGCCTTATCAGAGAATTATTTTCATGATGAATCACTTCTCTACTTTTTACCTTGAGTTCTTATGATGAATATTCAAGTTCAGGGAAATAGATTTAGGTTGGCCTAACCTGGATCATGTTCCCACCCTTGCTAGACTCAAGGTCTTAACACACATTTATGAAATGCTTGGCAAAATACAAAATGGAGAAAGGTGATTTTCCATTGGAAAATACGGGTTCTTTACTTACTGAAATAGTTTTCCTGGCAATTTCTTTTCTCTTTTCTCTTACAACTGACACCTTCCTTATCTTTTATAGTCTATTTTGACTGCTAAACTTTTTATGAAATCTTCCCAGATTCACACAAAGTCATTAATTTCTTTCTCTCTGTTCTCCAGGAAGACCCTAGCATAAAAATATTATAGGAAGCATTACATTGCATTATGATATTCTACTTTTTCCCCAAATTTCTTGCTTGTTAGATTTTGAGATGCTAGTACCATGTCTTCTCCCTTTTACTTAGTTTGCTTCAAATAAGTATGTGTTATTTGAATAAATAAATAAGTGTACTATAGGAAGGAAATGAATTTCTTTTGGATTGAGGTAAATACAGAGAAGTGCAGCTCAGAAAAGAAAACCCCACATTGTGTGAATGAGCATGAAAGCACACATGCATACACACACATACCTCACCCAGATTGCTGTGGATGCTTTATTTGTTGTCTGGAAGATTAATAAAGCTCTTAAACAACTAAAGTAGCACTTAATTTCTATTTTATAGTAAAACACAGGTTTGTTCTTTCAGGGTTTTAATTTACACAGTTTTCCTTAGATCATACTGTCCATTATCCCTACTAGATGAAAATAATTGGTGTTGATTTGGAAAAATAGCTCATAATAATGAAATTAATGCTAGTTTCAATGTTGTTTTCAAGAATTATAGAATGAGACTGCCTTAATCTGTAAACAAAATAAGGCAATCAGAGAGGCCAGCCCAGTGGCACAGCAGTTCAGTTCACATGCTCTGCTTCGGCAGGCTGGGGTTCACAAACTTGGATCCTGGGCGAGGACGTAGGCACTACTTATCAAGCCAGGCTGTGGCAAATGTCCCACATATAAAATAGAGGAAGATGGGCATGGATGTTAGCTCAGGGCTAATCTTCCTAAAGAAAATAAATTAATTAATTAAATAAATTAAAAAAAAAATAAGGCAATCAGGTGGCTTTGCATTTCAAAGGAACTGGCACAGCTCATGAACTGACCAACACATATGTGGGCCCAAAGTAGATTAAAAATTATTTATCATGTTGCCCACCTATACAAAAACTGCTTAATTCCACAGGTAATAATCTTTTATTCCAAAATGGACTGTCAAGTTTGAAAATAAATGTCTTGCTGCCCTTCAGGTTCTAAATGAACTGAGACTTCTAAAGATAATATCAGCATTTCAAAAGCAGTCAAAACAAGTGATAAGAGTCTCTGAGGACTAGAACCCAAGTAGGCAGTCAAGGTGTGACCAAAGCAGAATTTATGTAACTTAGACTTTCAGAGTCTACCAAGACTTCTCTTCATCTCTAACGTACATCTTTATGCTATTTATTCTGTGTCTCTCTCTACATCTTTGCTTCTTGCTTTTCTCAGGATCACTTTCTGTGTTTCTGTTTAATACACACGCACACACAGACACATATAGACATACACATGAGAGAGCAAGGAGAGAGTTAGGCTCATAAAGTCTGCGAGACTTTGGTCACATGTAGATGAAACAACAGAATCAATTTATGACATTTATTTTTTCTTAAAAGCTCTTAACTTCAGTGCATACATGTCCCACATGTTTTGTTAATCTATCTGACTAAATGCTCTATTGTTCTGGATTTAAAAGGTCATTACAATGAATTAAAGAAGAGTGAGATAGAAATAAGCATAGTCTTTTGCATAAAAGCAATAGTATTTTATCAAACCAAATGCAACAAACAGAAGAAATAAATATAGAAACAAAAACCAAATTTATTTTTTGATTCCATTAATTATCAAATTAATTGCCATCAGCAAACAATTACTGTGTGTTCCCTCAATACACAAAGTGCTATGCTGGTGCTTAGATTGGGTAACTGAAAAAATCAAGTGTGAGTTCCATCACTGAGATAGACTTAACTTTTATTCTATTAAATAAGGAAGAAAATGAGAAGGAGAGACTTAGTAGTATCAAACTATTCTTCTACTGCCCCCTTTTAATGTACCTCAAATAACATTTACATTACATTCAGATTTACCCTTTACTTATGTGGCTCCACCCTCCCCTTGGGAGACATGCTAAGCTCTTTGCATATCAGAACTATCAGAATTCTCACTTTAGGCAGGAATAGAACTAAAGGTTTTATCTACAAATTGAGCATTGATTTAAGAAGAAAGTGTATTGCCCACTTTTTATAGCAGAAATGATAGGTTGTGGTGAGGCCCAATTTTAACCCCATTGCCTCATTGGAGTAAAGCAGCGTTAATGAGAAGGTTTTCTATTTCAAAAAGTGAAAGAAACAGCAAAGCAGTACAACATTTGTAAAAAGATTTCCCTTTATAAGCATTATCTATTTCAGTTGTCGCACTAATGTGAAATTTATCTTTTTTCAGAAGACGGTACCCCGTTTGTGGTTTTATTTAATTGAGAGCAATAGTTAAAAATCACAATTTGTTGCTTCCACTTTTTTAACAATAATATGAGGCAGAATAATGTGTGTTTAAAACTTGTAAAGGAGATTTTGTTCAAGAATCTGCTAAGTACAAAAATATAATCCAGGAGATGAGGGAAAGGATATCTACTCTCAGCAGGCATATTATTTTGTAGGGAAGAACAGATGTGTAGTAAAATATGCCAAAAAGTAAAATAAGCACATTAGGAATAATGCATATAAACCACTAGGCAATTTAAAAGAAGGAATCGATGATTTCTTATTGTTATAAGTAGGGAGGACTTCAGGAGTGGGTTGATTTTAGTCGCTTCTTAAAAGATAAAGCTACCTATAGTTAACAAAATGGAGTGAGCAAATGAATTGATAAAGGATGTGGATTGGAAAAATGCAAATATTTCAATAAATCTCACGTATAGTTTTTAATAGGGAAATAGTGGGAGATAAGGCTTGGAAAACAATCAGAGCTAGACCATAGGTGTCTTGGATACCCAATAAACAATTTTATTTGGTTCTGTTGGCAAAGTGAAATCCCTAAATGTTGAATAGCAGACGTAGTTGGCCTAAGAATAATATTGCAAAACTCAACTCTGATGGTGGCTTAGGAGATTAAATGGGATAATGTATGTGATATTCTTATAGGGATAGATACAATCCCTTATTCTTTTATGTTCACATACTGCTTTATTGCAAAATGATTTGATCGTTCATTCAATACTCAGTTTGTTGTATTGTAATTCTTTGTGTATTGGTCCCTAGAATAAATTAAGAATATCTGATGAGCAGACATTCTGCCTTTCATTCCATATCTGTACTCCAGTGGAATGCCAAGCCCACGGTAAGTGGGCATCCAATAAAGAAATATCTGTTAGGAAAGAAGGTGAACAAAAAGTCAAAAAGTAAACATGGAAGTTTTGAGTACTCAGAAGATAGCGATCTTGTTGACAGAAGGAGCAACAACACGAGAAGGCCCTATCTCGGGGTGGAAAGAGAATAAGTTCAGTTTTAAAAACATTAAGGCAGAAAATATTGATGGACTATTTAGATCAGAAATGTCCAGAAGTCAACTGGAAATTACTAACAGTTGGATTATGTTCTGGGTGAAAAACAAGTGGATTGATGCTTCAAGGATTAGGTAAAAATGACAAGAAAAAACTCATGGTTGATAAGAAGATTAAGAAGTAACAAAAATAACTACTGCCCATAATGATTCTCTGCAGGAAATTTGGAAAGCTGGAGCTTTTGATTCTGTAATAACATTTTAATTTTATGACATTTTCAAAAGATAAAGTAAAAATCATCAAAGCAGAAATAATTTCCTACCTATTGAATAAAGCACTCATATAGAAAAAAACAGAATCGAGAAAGAAAAGGATAGAACTATTGAAATCCAAGGATAATAATCTAAGATCCATAGAATGTAAATGTTTGCCAAAAATTGCACAGTTAATTAATAGCAAACTTGGTACGGTTCCCTTTAAATGTACGTGGTTCTCATTTTGTTTCTGAATCCTTTCCCCGGGTGCATTTTTAAACATTTCCAATTTCTTAATCTTTTGGTGATTACATCCACATTTTACAATATCAGTTGTTAATAGGAAATTGATGCAAACCTGATTTATCTTCCTTGCTTTGCTTGTTAGTTAGCTGTTTTCCATCACTGTAAGGTGTTCAGATTTTCTCTTTGACCTTAAAGTTTGAAAATTTTACACCTGTGTTGTGTCTTGAGAAAGACTGGAAATTTTTAGGGTTTTCCCACTCATGCAAATAACTTCTCAGCTAGTGTGTTCAATATAGTTATATGACTACATATTAGTCTGTTATATCAAAAACTTAACACAAGCTTAATTTGATGGAACAGAGAAATGGATGTATCAGACAAAATGTTTGTCCCTATGGAATATGCAGTCTCACGGGAATGAGACTGGGCAGGTGGAAAGCAAAATGAATTAGATATAAAACATACTCAAATGTGTTAAGTTCTGTGGAGCTATGTAAAGTAAAAAAGGAAAGCAGTGACTACAGGAGATGGAGTAGGTTGTTCAGTAAAGAGCTGGATAAGAAATTGATACTGGCAGTGAGGGAGGGAGAGATGTTCATCTGGGAGAAAAGTAAATGAAAAATCTACGCATTAGGAGTATTTTACTGTGTTGAAAACCAGCAGACAGGACATTGTGACTGAGATTAAAAGAAAGTTGGGGAGTTGCATTCCAGAAGATTCTGAAGTAGAGGTGATCAGAGACTATATTTTAAAGTGCTTTGCAGGCCACTACAAGGATATACTGCCTTATACTCTGAGAAATGAGGAGTCACTGGAAGCTTTTGAGCAGAGAAATGGTGCAATGCGGTAAACGTTTACTGAGATTATTCAGACTACACTGCTGAGAATTGGCTGACACTAGGGAGCAACGGTGGTGGAAGCCAGGAGATCAGCTTGGATGCAATTGAAACACTGAAGTAAGAAAAGATGGTGGCTTGGATGACGGTGGTAGTGAGAAGAAACTTTGGAATTTGTAATACATTAAAGTTAGAGACAATAGGATTTGGTGAGATACTGCATATATGGTGTGAGAAGCAGAGAAGAGTCCAAGATGCAAGGTTTTTGGCCTCACAACCGGAAAGATAAATAGAGTTGCTTTTAATAGAGATAAAACTTCCTAAGTTCCACTACTAAAAACTTTTTATTCACTTTCCCACTAAAAGAAATTTGTTCATCTCTCCTGTCTTTTGATGGTCTCTGTTCTTTTTGTTTATTCTTTTGAGCTTATATATTTTCCCAGTCATCTTATTGTTGTCTCGGAGGGAGAGGAGGTAATAGTATGAACCCAGTTTGCCTGGTTATTGGAAGGTCCACAAATTGTTTTTCACAATTTGAGAAATCACTACAAGGACAAAACTGTCTTTTTTTGTTTTTTTTTTTTACAAGAAATAAAAGATATCCTCAATTTACTTATTATTTTAAAAAGCAAAGTTAATATTAAAAGAACTATATGTATTACTCTGGGAGACAGTAACGCATAGCAGAAAATAGTGTCTTTTTTCCAATGTTAGGCATACCTAGATGCAAATCTAATCTGTCCTCTAATAACTATAGAACCCTGGCCAAGTATGCTATATTTTCAAAACATAAGTTCTCTTATATGTGAAGTGGGAAAATTAATTTTATCTATGACGTAGATTGTCTGAAAATTAAATTAAAATCTCTACGTGCAGTACATAGTACTCACAGGGCCCTCGTATTTAATGAGGGCTGAATAAGTTTTAAATAATGCCATTATTTAACCATGATTAAGAACTAATGAATTTCAGGGTCAGCAGTTCTAAACTAAAATACTGTTCCTCTCTAAGGAAACGTATCCTTCCACCTAATGGAAGATACAGCAATTATATTTTCCTTCACTTTGTTTTAAGTTAATACAAAATGAGACTCAAGTAGAAAAATGTGGGGATCAGTAGTTGAAGTGGCATCATCTCACGATGACTGTTTGTAACCTTCACACTGAAAATTTTGCCACTGTTTCACCAGGCAGTCATCACTACAAATCCCTGAGCATCCATCTGAAATGATGCCCAGTAGAGCAAAGTATTCAAAGAACACCACTATGTGACAAATCACACAAATTAATGTAAGAATTGCTTATTAAAATCCTGTGTCTTGATGCATGTAGCTCTTTCCTGATGAGAGGTTCACCCCACCTGAAAGATTCTTCAAAGATCCTCTCTCTATATACGGAGTAAAATAATCATTGCTATGTTTAAGCACTGGGTTTAGGCAATTTTGGGTATCTAATGTGTTCCAGTTTGTGGTTACAAGTACTTACATATATTCAAAGTATTTCACAGTTGGTATACAATGGACCTCAACAAATGAGAAAAGATAGTGTCTGTATACAACCTCTGTGTTTACGAGTGTAGCGAAGCTGAATAGGAGCACCCAGATGGTTCCTCATTTGATCTTCACACAGGGCAGATATATAATAAGACTTCCCCCATTTTACTGATGGAAAAATATAAAGAGCAAGTGGCTTATTCAACAGCTGAGAATTAGGAAGCATAAGAACTGGAATTTGAACCGAAGTCTATCCAATAACAAATCATACATTGTTTTATTTTTGGTGTTTTAATCACTGTATCTTTGCAAATGGCTTACCTTCAAACTTTATTAAAATTTGCTTATCCAATGCAAACTTTAAAATTTTTACATTTAAAACAAATACTTCTTAGCTGTTGTAAAGTGGAGATAAGAGTGTGGTAACTATGGAAATTTCATTTACTGGATCTGAGATTCTGGATGTTTCCTCAGCATGATTTGGTAGCGCTAATAATTTTTAGTAAGCCTCAGTGCATTCTATTGGCCTGACAGGCTCATTTCCAAAGATATGTAAAAACTTAATCTAAGATTATGAATAAAACAATAAGGAATTATGATGCTTTACACCAGTTTATAAAGAAACAAAGTATTTCCCCAAATCAAGACCATGCACACAAATAATGCACAAAAGTAATAAAGACTTTGACTTAGAGGAAAATTTATAAATGGAGAAGGTGACATGATATAAAATATACTCATTTAAGGCTGCAAAATACAAATGCATGATACAAAACTTTGAAGACACATCATTTTGTCAAAAATATCAGCACTATACTTCAAAATTCCATCACAAAACACCCAGCATTATTGTAAAGCCTGAGAACATGTACTAGAGAAGTGTGCAATTTGAAATTCTATATAAGCAGATGAAATTCAGGTTCACAGAGGCCATGTTTTTCATATAGATAGACCCCAGGAGCACAATTCCTTTTATGTAGCTCTCCTTGGACAGCGCTAACTTTCTGGCAGTAGATATTGTTTAGCATGAATCATTTGACACTGCTCTTAGAGGTTTCTTGGGTACCCAGTGGCTCCCGTTGGTGTGTAGGATATATACACAGTTTAAATAGTTCTCTTGACTTTTGGCAATTTCTGACAAACTGGAAATCCCAGCAGGAACTAAAATGACATTGACAGCTATGGGATGGTCTACATTGTATTTCACCTTCCAGCATTTTTACTCTTTCAATAAAATATATCATCGAGAGGGATGGGAGGACTGTCAGGTCACAAATACACCACAAATGAAAAATGACAGAAGTTTTGCTCTTTGTATGAATAGGGTCTGATGTGGAGCTTAGTTAAAGTCATCCAGACTCTTGTATAAAGTTGAGAAATAGAGCAAGTTTATTGTGATATTTCAAAAATCTATTTGCCATCCAGTTGAATTTGAGGAATGAGTGATGCCACCATAAAGTTTCATAATAAATCTAATAAGATCTTATGACACAGGGCCTTGCCATTCATAGTGGAACCTGCGAGTTGGCTGTCAGTCTGTCATTTCTAGAAACTGTTCTCTTCACACATATGGTTATTGGGGTTTCATGAAGTCCTTTCTTTGACATATTAATATTTTTGAACAGTTGCTCTTGAGAGGTAGGGGCTGGGTGATTATGACCTAGGAGATGCCAATCAGTCCCTTTTTCAGGGATTTAGAATTGAGAATAAAAATGGTAAACCATCCTCTCTTGGGTGATTGAATCAGTAATATCAAAACTCAGGAAGTGTGTACAAATTCCATCTGTAACTTGAGAAAATATGCAATAGAAATACTCATTTAGAAAGAGACAAAGATAAAGCAGGCATACAGAAAGAAACGAGGGAGAGGGAAAATTCGTTGACTCCCTATGCCCAGTTTCCATCTATTTTGAAACCCATTTGTTTTCTGAGATATGGATTCTTTGTCTCTGTAACAAGTTTCTTCTGTTTTTTCCACACTAATGCAAGGCATTGATGGAATCAAAAGGGTTCTCACTAATATTCTCTACTAATGGAAATAAGGCGTTTCTGGCCATGCCCCTTCTGGCAGAAGGCATACACCAAACAAATATCTTATGATAATGGAGAATACTGGTGAAATAAACAACATATTAAGTTTTATGCAGATAATCAGGGTAGCAGAGTAGAAAGATATGGGTTTTAAAGCCAAAAATATAGACTCTCAGTTTTATCATATATGTGGTCTTGGGTTAATTATTTAGATTTTCTTCATCTTGGTGTCCTCATAGTTCAGGTTCATAGATGTGTAACAGCGTAGGGCCCCACATTCAGAAAGGTGTGGGATTTCAAGTTCTGCTTTCATCCTGTTGAAGTTCTTAATAATTTTATCTCCCAATTTGTGTTTCGTAAGTGAAGTTCAATGGGACAATGGAGCTTGCACTGGGAGCTTGGATCCTCGGCTCATAGGACCCTGTTTCTATTGTCTCCAAACTCCCAAAGATGGGTTCTGGGCTACATTCTCAACCTTTTGGCACCCTGGGTCTCACTCAGACTCCTCCCCACACCTGCTCTGTCACTGTTGCTGCCCTCCACCCAGGGCTGCAACTGGGTTGCATGAGTAGGGCAGAGGGAATCCTGTATTCCACCATTACACTCTGTCCTTGGTGGGAGCCTGGGTTCAGAGAGTGTCAGGTCAGACGCATGTCCTGGGCTCTCAGGACAGGGCAAGGTGGCCACTCCTTGGGAAGACAGCACCACGGCACAGCATATCCGGCAGGTGTCTCTGTGGGAGCCTCTTTCCCACTTTCCATCCAGGTACCAAATACATCTTGGTATGGAGATTGGGATCCTTGGGGATCATCCGTCAACGGTGCATCGGGGCAGTAGGCCATGAAAACAAATTTGACTTTCCTGGAATTCTCCTTTTACTCTCGACCCTGCAAATTATGTAGCTAGTCATGGCTCTGGGGTAGAATAAGGCTCTTATCCTGATTCTAAACTCAACTAAGAGTTAGGCTTTTCTAAAGAAAAGGTGGGTGGGGTTTCTAAGAAACAATTTGCATGTGAGTATTTTGGTGAAAGGAAAAGAAAAGTAATAAAGTAGGCAGAAGAAAGCATGATGTTTCTCCCCTCTGGATCACCTGCATTTGCTTGCACAGCAGTGGACAGTTAGCCTCAGCAGGGAACTCCTCCAACTTAACTGATTGTGCTACACAGTCATTTTTATTAAATAAGAGATTATGAAATACTGTAGAGTTATAGGAAATGGAAGATATAGAAACATATTTTGGAAGGGTTAATATGAGTTAAAACTGTTAATGTAAAGCACATAGGGAACTATTATATATAATAAATGTTTGATATACAAGAGTTATTCTTATGTGGAATTTTTGATGAAGTGGACAGTCTAAAACCAACTATATGGGGGCTGGCCTGGTGGCACAGCGGTTAAGTTCGCACATTCCACCTCAGCAGCCTGGGGTTGGCCAGTTCGGATCCCAGGTGCGAACCTATGCATGACTTGGCAAGCCATGCTGTGGCAGGCGTCCCACATATAAAATAGAGGAAGATGGGCATGAATGTTAGCTCAGGGTCAGTCTTCCTCAGCAAAAAGAGGAGGATTGGTGGCAGATGTTAGCTCAGGGCTAATCTTCCTCAAAAAAAAAAATTTATAAACAAAACAAAAAAAACATATGGTTTTATACTTCTTCCATTCAAGTAAACATATTGAAGTCCTGTCATAAGTTAGTTAGCTCTTGCTTCTCTACACTAAAGGAGGATATGGGTAATTTGATGTAGTTGCAAATTATAGGCTTTGGACAATATTTTCACATCCTTTCTTATCAGTTCTGCTAACACAAGAAGCAACATTGATATTTAATTTTCACCTCTTCTACCTGTCCCTGTTCACTTGCTAACAAGCTGTGAAATAGCCAAAAGGCAGACAGCAACTGAAAGAAATAAAAGAATTCAGGGGTTGACTTCTTATAGACTGGAAACCCACAGATCATATAAAATCCAGCTGGATCTATACACAGAGATATATTCTTAAGACATTGGGTATATGTAAAATATTGGTCAATTTTAAATAACAGTGTTTTGATTTCGTAGTGTTCAATTGACTGAATACAACCAAATGAACCAATGTTTGAATAATTTTAGTTGTTTATATGACAGAGGGTTTAGATGTGAATTGAGTTTATGTTAGTCATTTTTTTTAAAAATCCTCAAACTTGTCTAACCACAACTACATCTCTATTATAATTATATGGTCACCTCTCACAACTCTGTATGTAAACTCTGTTATTAATGGCATGACAAATAAGATGAATTTGATAATGTTGGAGTTGAAGAGTTGAAATTCTACTGCAGACATAGACATAGCCAAACTTTGTAGGGTTGCCTATATCTACATCAATGCACAGATGATGGAATGGTGTAACGGGAAGCCATTGTTGAGACTGTTGAGTGCCTATCATTTCATAGATGAAAAAAATCAAGAAACAAAGATAGTTAACTGAAAGCTCTTGATTGTATAATAAATAATAGAGCCAAGTCTGGATAATAGAGATAAAGTGCTATCTAAACTCAGCAGCTGCTTCTAAACTGTTATTGTTTTGAATCTGAAAAGTAAATCTACACCTACATGTCCATAATTTACAACTTTTCCTAACAAATTATATCATTGCTTTCCACAATTCATAGTTTATGTAAATTCAAAAGTAGAAGGAAACTTAGAACCTCATGAAATGAGGCCACAAAAGATTAACTTGTTTGCTCGAGGGCAAGCCAAGTCTTGAAATCAAGCCATTTCAATACCCAGCTAATATTTTATTTTCCCTTAAGTTTTATAAATATGTTAATATCATTCTGAAAACTTTTGAGATGTGAATCTAATAAACTATTTCAGTGGATTTTTTTAAAAATCATTTTTTTTAGATCATTTTTAGAACTGAATTAGGAGGGAAACCTAGTAAGTATTGGAAATCCCATTTGATGTCATCATTTTAGAGCAAAAGATCTGATTAATATTCATTGGCTTTGTCTGAAATTGAAAGAGTATGATGTTTATCAACATATAATGGTGTTTGTTCATTACATTGATTTTTATTATGAGTTTTCACAATTTGAAATAATAACCACAAAAAGAACCCAAATGGATTTCTGATTGTTCATTGTTTTTAGCATCTGTAGAAAATATGTTGGCGTGACATTCACAACTAACATGCTTTATTTAAAATTAAGGGGAAAATAGTACTAATTACAAACATTGTCTATAATGGAGCTTTGTAGTTTACATAATTACATTTTGTAAAAGAAAGGAGGCAAGCTTGGTCTGACTTCATTTTTCCATTAGAAAGGATCTGACTGTCTTCCTCCCTTGGTACCAGCTGCACCGTTCTTTGCATGAGATCAGTGTGCTTTATTTCAATAGCCTGCAGAGAGAGTTTACTTTCTAAGAGCTGCCTCTTGCAAATGTGCCAGGGGAAGGATAATTTTGCTCTCTATAACAATATGCAGAGGGCTAGTCTTGTCCAGAAATTGTGCTTCACAAGCTATGTGTAGACCAGCACCGTCGCTGAAAGTCTGTCTCACAAAAAGATATTTTTTGCCAGACTCTTCTCGAGGAGTATTTTCCAAAATAAGTAAATGTATAAACAAATAAAAATATGAATAAACAATAAATAATATTCTCTGTGATTTCTAATCTTAGACTTCTCTCTCATTTTTTGCATGCAGGAAAATGTTACTTTAAAATAGACAAATGGGCTGACAATAATGTAAAAATTAAAATCATCTGGCTAAATACACTTCTTTTAAATTTTCAAAATAGTCAACCAGTAGACTTAAAACAAAGATCCCAAACAATGAAAGGCTATGTCTTTTCCTCAAAATACTATAAATCAGCATATTGGAAATAGAACAATGTTTTTTTAATGTTTAATACAAAAGTTTTATACAGTAAAAGGAAATTCACAGAGTTAACATTGGGAATACAAGATGTGTGTAAGGACTTTCAAGTGTTCTTTTAATACCCTAGATTCTGTCTTTGTTTTTCAGGCAAATTGATCTGCAGGCCTTAGATAATATTCATCTCTATATATCTCTATATCCTTAGCACCTAGAGGAGTATATTGTATAAAATGGGTCATTATAATTATAATAGTTTTATATCATGTTATCTTTAGTGAAATGGACAAATACCAGGCACTGCATTGATGTTGTACTTATTGTGCGACCTCGGGCAAGGTAACTCATATCTTGGGTCCTTTTGTTTCCATGTCTGTAAAATGAGGAGAGGACTAGTAAATACCTACAGGCAAGTTAGCTACAGTCTAACATAATATCTAATAAAAATATCTGATGGCATTTCTCGATAAGTAATTTTAGCAATGAATTATATTTGAAAAGTCAAGTCTAGAAAATAAAGGCAAGGGCAAATAGAGAACATAAAAAGTCTTAAAATATGTAATATAATTCAGACTTTTACTATGTCATCTCTTGATAATGCAATAAAATGACAAGGAGGTAAAAGCAAAATAATATCTGTAGCCTTTAAAGCTATTCAGACTTTGAAAAAGAATAATGCTGCAATTACAAAACTATCTAGAAACATAATGTTAATCTTTTCCTCGAAGATTGGAAAAGGAAGCTAGCAAGGCAAAAATCTAACTACTCCTTGGTGAAAGTTTTTAATCACTTCATAATGTAACCCGCTCTAGCGAACATTTAATTATTATTAAATATTAACTACACATATGTGTTGGTGATGTTTCCCTATTGCTAAGAATCATCATCTTTTAACGTGCCTGAAAATATTTTTGGAGTCAAAATCCCTTTTGGAAGTTATCACTGTTTATAAAGTCTATTGAATATTACAGGCTGAGAAAAGGAGCCTGTGGAAAGGATGATTGTTATTTTACTGTTAAAAAAAATAAAAAGACAAATCTTAGAAGACAACAAAAAAATTAGATTTCCACTGAATTAAACTAAAATGTAAATTCATCACTGATTCACATGCTGAAAAATAAGGAAAGATAAGTTGCATTAGGATGATTGATAATAAAGGAAATACTAGAATGTAACATAAAACAAATAATTTTTGTTATCTAGAGCTAAGAAATAAATAGCATAGTATAACTATTGTGCCCAATATGGAATAGAATTTAAGCCATCACTACAGAAACAAACTGTTTATATAATTTTAATGCTCTGATAAATGCAGCTCTGTTTGTGGAGCACACAAAAGTTCCAGGTCCTCTAGTAGACGTTGATGTTTCAAAGACATCATTGTTAAGCCATGAACCAGAATTCACAGTCATATGGAAAAGACAGTGCTTCTAAGTACCTAATTTCAGTGTTAGCTGGTGAAGGGCATCTCTATGCTGTTCATCCTTGCCAGCATTCTATTTCATCTATGAAGTGAGCCTAGCTGTCATCTACTACTGTGATCTAATTGGAATTTGTCATCTTCTTCCCTACTTAGCTTGTCTGGATTCAGTGATTTTGCTAGGATCTACTGAAGATGAAATAAATACATACCCCAGTCCATTGAAAAATCAACTCATTGATTAAATGCAGAATGGATCTCTAATCCACACTAGGCCAACTGGCATTCTTCACTAAGATTCTTAACATACTACTCTCTGATGGCGGACGTATGCCTCATTACTACAAGTGACCTTATTCCCAACTGCGTAGAAAAAGCTAGAAGGGAATATGTTATTAAGGCATTTAAATACTCCTGCTATTTTTGTCCTAAGACCTAGTTCTGTCCCTACCTTTCCCTTAGTTTTACTATTTGAAACAATAGCTATTTTTTTCTTCAGTCAGGTTGAGTGGCATTTCTGACATTTACTATCAAGATGGTCGTTCATCATTTATTGTTTTCCATGCGTGATTTCTACAAATAATTAGTACTTGTGATAGAAAAATTAAAAACATCGGTTTTCTGATGGTGTTATATCATCAGTTTCTTTATCCTGACAATCTAAGGGAAATTCTCAGATTGTAGAAGTAGTGAGAAAATATATTCACAATAAATTTATAATAGCTTTGGGGATATTTGTTCTTTTTAAAATATTTTGCTAAGAGGAGTTAATTCAGATAAGAGAAGGTCCTAGGTGTTTTAGATGAGCATTTGTTTTCATCAGTATGGGCCTTTAATAGATTAAGAATGAATTCAAACATTTCTATGACTGTGGTTCCTTCCCCACAGTAAAGTGCTAGCCCAACAAGTTTTCCATGATAAGGAGTATTGACAGTAACGCCCTGCTCTCTTTGAACGAAGATTTGAAGCCATCTGTAGTACAATATGATCAGACAGGCCACTTTAAGAAACTGTAGGAAGCAAAAGCCCAGGGTAGACCAATTGCAAGTTTTAGAGCTACAAGAAGATTCAGAGAAGTCCTGGGAGGTCTGTGCCCTCAAAAAGAGATTCAGACTTGATTCAAGACTCTGTATGAGCAAAATGATCAACTAACATGGATAGCTCCAAAAAAACGCCAGGTTTCACAACTGGCAAAGTAAATAAATGATTGATAAATTTTTTTTCACTGAATGTAAATATTTTCTATTGTCACATTCCAGATTAAAAAATATATAAGCTCATCTTCTATTTTTTTCTGCTCAGTAAAAAGAAATTTCATGTTTTAAGTGAGTTTCATTTGTCCCTTGACTTAGCTATTCCCAGAATAGCACGTAACTTAGTCAACAAGATGATTTAAATGTATCCCTGATTCAAGTTTTTATTAAAAACACATCAATGGCAGTATGGCCAAATCTATTGTTCCTTCAATGCAGAAAATTATGACATCAACAAGCTTTGGTAACGTGAAACTAAGCTGTCAGTTTAACATATATCCAACTCGTTTGTCTACTTTTTGCATAAATATTTTATTTTGTATTACATTATGAAAAAGTTGATATCAAAACCAGAAAGCAATGTTGATATTATAATGAAATAGCTTCTCTAACTTAGATAACAGAAGCAACAGTTATCTAAAGGAGGTCTATGGAACTACACTTCTGTTTGCTTTCTTTATGAGATTAACATTGGTTTTTTTACATCTATTTTAAGATTTCAAAAGATCTGTAATAAAAATTCAGTTAGAAACTAAATCTAATGTGCTAATATAAGATTTTGGAGATCACCTCTTCAACTTGCTCTGCTTGGCAATTTCAATTTTATGAATATCTCAGGTTAAAATCGACGTTGTCATCTCTCTAAATATATTTATGCATTTTATAGGTATATTATAGACTAGGAATAATATAGTTCTTCACTGGTCTTAACAAAAAATGCATACATTTATTTCGAATTAGATAAGCAAGCTCATAACTTCAAGACAAGAAAGTCATACTCAATTTAATACCAAATGATTGCCCCCTGCTGTATTATGTGATTAACTAAATGACCGCAGGCAATGTATCCTTTCCGAGCACTAGTGTTCTTCACTGTAAATGGGAAGCAGACAGACTAAATGTATCATAAGGCTATGTATGGATCAAATACGTTACATGTTTAGGATGAGGTCTGGTACAAATAGTGTCCAAAACTATTATCGTTTTCATTCTTATTAGAATTTTACTTGCATTATTACTGTTGAATGAGGATAATGTCTTATTATTTTATTTCTTATTGCATATTATAGGATATCTAACTTTCATATATTTAAATATAATTTTCATAGTAAAATAATATGCAAAGGAAGAAATCTGACAATGAATTAGTTTCAAAAAAATATATGAGAAAAATATATATGAGAAGTCTCATGGTGCCAGCATCAAATGTTTGACAAGTATGAATCCCATTATAATCAAACCTATATATAAAAAATTAAAGAATACAACTTTTTTCAAGATGACAACAAATAAGTAGGTGATAGACATTATTCTGGTCCACTTGTTAAGGAGATAAAATTTGCACAATACCTTGTATGGTTTTAAGCAGTTCACTTGTCAAAGTATTTTTGTGGTTCTTACCATGCTATGACATTACTTTAAAATTAATGAAATCAGATATAAGATAAGAATTGTTAGCTTCTAATGTAAATCAAAATGGTTGAAATTCCCCAAAACTTTCAAATAAAATTTAAGTATGAAAATCAAATGGACTTACAGTGCCATTCAGATTATCACATCATACTTTAGCAGAAGGCACATCCCATATGAATGTCTAAATGTCCCCAGTGAGTGCATCTTTGGGGAAAGAATTTGCTATTAGAAATTAAAATAGAAAAGAAAAAGTGGTCAAGCTGTGTGTTAATACTTGTGTCAAATTTTTGTTATAAAATCAGTCAGGAACTTTGGAGATCCTACTTAAATTCAGGAGATATACTCATAAACAGAGAACATAAAGATGCCAAGCACTCAAGAACAAAAGTCACCTGTAAATGATTGTTAAGGCCACACCAAGGGCATTCTTGTCTAGTGATCAGTAATCCTCATGTTTTAAATATAAACATGTTTCCTGTGAAAACCATCATGCATATATTCTTCTTAAATTTTAATTAGCCATGTTCATAGTTTGCTGACACTTAAACTGTCTGATGTCAACAATTTCAAAGCTTTAATTAACAAGTACAACAGGGCTTGCTTAATGCTGTAAAGGGTAGAACATGATTTTATGTATCTATTTTAATACCCAAATATTATCTTAGAGCCATAGATTTATATAAAAATTAAAATTAAATATCTGTTCCAGTCAAATAATGTCACATTGACTTCATTAGCATACATGAAGTTTCACAGCTGGGATATAAATGACATTTTGTTCCTTACAACATAAGTTTCTTGGTTGTTATAATTAGATCTATCATTTCATACCTCTGATATTATGGAGAAATAGGCACAAATATGCATTTCTAAATAGATGCATTTCTAAATAGATATATTTCCAAGACCTGGTCAAGAGAAAATGATTTTATGTGAAATTGCAAAAAAATATTTAATAGGTCATTTAGGGCTAGGCACCTCACCTGGATTTCTCATTTAATCTTCACAACCACCACATGCAGTATATGTTAATATTATCCTTGTTTTACAAAGGGAAAAATGTAGGTTCAGATAAGTGATGTAATTAATCAAAGGAAGACCTAGTATCTGTATCCCAGGAAGTCTGTTCCCTAAGCCTATGCTTTCAACTTGTATCCTGCTGCTTTGCGAATGTCCTCATTTCTTAGTTTTAATTTGAACTTGGGTGTTCCTTCATTAACTTCCATCTGATTTCTCACATTTTCATATCTATTATCATTGCTTAATAAATGCTTTAATAATTGCATTGAAATACTAGCCTTAATATCTGCTGGCCACTCTGTGCAGTAATGGTTTTTCTTTCTCCCAATATTCTATCAGTCTGTAACTAAGCTTCCCGCACTTTTGACATTTTGCTTTATCTTGTAGTGAGCGGAGAGTGGAGAGCCAGAAGGTAGGGGATTTCTGCTGGGTAAGTGAGTGTTTAATTCCTATTACGATCAGTGTCCTGCCCTGCTGAGAAGTCGGAGGTAGAATATATTGTAGACTCTTGGTTGCCTACCCAGAATTCGTTTTTCCCTTAACCTTTCTTAACATTTTGGACAAGCATCTACCCTTCTTCCACTCATCTGTATATCTTTGGGGAAGTTGATTCCACTTTCTGGCTCCAACTCAAACTCTTACTGTTCTACATGTATTACCTCAATTGTAAAGCCCTATGCTGTGTGTTGGTCCTGTCGCTCAGCTAATAATAAAGGAGCCCAGGCATTCCAAATCTAGAGTCCAACTCTTTATCACTATGCTATACTACCTCTCTATCATGTGAGATGGCGTATGCACCAGAGCACTGGAGAAGAAACATGTAAGATAATGGAAATGATCATATATCACTATGCATTCTAACACATGCAAAAGGAAAACTCTAAAGTGCATGTTCTTAGGCAATTGTGTTCAGTGCTCAATAGACAATAAATATCACTTATTTTAAAATTTTTATTATTACTATAGCATAGATATATCAATCAGGGAATTTTGTCATTTTTGAAATCCATTTTCAGAGCCAACTCTAAGAAAAACTGTAAAGTAGGTGAAGTAGTTTCATTGCCTTTCGCCTACTCTCCTTCCAACTTCACTTCCTTGAGAGCCTCCCCAGGCAACAGGAGCCCTCATTCTGCCTTTCACCAGCTCAAGCCTCTTGAGCTGAAATGGCCCCAAGCAGCCGCTTGCCAAATCTTTCCACTAAAACAAATCTATTGTGTGTTCCCTATATCAGGGTCCTATTACCAGCTTAACAACAGTTAGTAGTCTTATAGCTCAGCTGCCCTTATTTTGTTAATGTGCTGCTCCATTCTTTATTCATCTAATCAGAAAATGTTTACTTAATAATTTCCATGTGCAAAGGACCATGGGAGATACATAGAACTAGTGCCATCCCTCAAAGAACTCCCTGACTTATTGAGTATTTGGAACACAGATGCAAATAAATAATTCCCACCATCAAAACTGGTAAAGGAGTCACCAAAAAAGCACAGTGAAGTTCTGTGGAAGTTAGACAAGAGAGACTACTTTGCCTATTAATTCTTGGGCACTGTAATAAGAGTCTTTGGAACATATAAGCCTGGAACTTTTAATTTTAATTCATATGATTGATTTCTTGGATTTATTTATATTATTGCTTATGGGGTTTTTCACATTTAACAACAGCTACAAAGCCATCTTCTTCATGCTAAACTTCAGGATGGAGAGAACCTGCCTAGGGCTTTTATGAACATCAGGCATGGCATTTCTCCATCTTCTAATTACTGTCTCTGATTGTTGCCGCCCAATGATACATTTCCCCAGAGATGCTTATGGATATTAGACTACGAATGGAAGCAGAAACTCAAGTCATCTGCTAATCTAAAGTATGTGTAAAAAACATACTTTATCTCATCATAAGACCTCGGCCTCCCCTTAACTGCTTTACTCTTTTTCTCTTTTAAAAACACACAGGACTTTAAGAACAACTCTTTAAGTTTTAAGTGTCTTTGAGATTTTGAACATTTCTGATCCTAATCAGTGTGTTCTATAAAATAAATAAAGTTTATCTTTTTAACATCTTCGAAAGAAGGACTTCAGCAGCAGCTGTCTCAAATGAATGACTATATTCTGGGATGTTTCTATATATATGTAGTTATTAGTTTCTGAAAAATTGAGATTTTTGTATCACTTTTTCGTTAACTGATATTTTTCAGGAATTTATTCTATCATAGATTCATATTCACATTATTGCTTACTTAAGGAAGAAAATGCTTGACCTGAAAAGTAAACAGGAAGGTTGTCTGAAATAAGCTTAAAGTATTTTCTATGAAATATATTTTTCCTCCAAGTATGTGGATTTTGACAGGTAGAGTGTAGTCCTCACATTTGGCTTTGAGGTGATTGCAAGTAAATAAAGGAAACCAACCTGGCTTTCACCTAGTGGTCTTAATCACTAGCTGGCTAAAACCTCTAAACCATACGTTTTCCAAGCTAAGATTACAGAACAAAGAACCTTAATCCCCTAACCACATCCAGATTCTCATGAATTAATTCAATAGTTCATAAATAAATTACATCCTCAAACCTCTGCCTAAACTAATGTGCAACCATTCATTTTCATCCCTTTGGGTTTCTGAGCATTAGTTCAGATTTCTTTAATTACTAATCAGCAACATCAGCAAGAAACACAGTGTATTATATTCACAGGGAAGCAGAAATAAAGGGAACCACTAAGTGCCAGATAGGTATTTTCTTTATAATATCTTGGCCTGTTTTTTTTGATCTAAGCTTTGACAAAAATCTTCTGCCAAGTTAAAGATGAATGAAACAACCTAGTACAAGAAATGAATGCCAGAAAACTCAAGATATTTAAGAGTATTTCTATGCTGTTTTACTTTGGCTTTTTATGTATGTATGTATGCATGTATGTATTTATTGTCAGGGGGTAGTCTGTTATTAGTATTGGGAACACTTAAGACAGCTCACTTATAGCTTAAAATATCCATAAATTGATTTACAAGGACATAAAAACTACTAATTAGACCTACAAAGGGGTAAATTCCCAAGGATCTGGGCCACATGTTGCTGTCTCATGGGATAGCAATCTGCGATGGGTGTCTCAAGCCTGATTTCCTGTTTGGTTCTACAAATCTGGATTTTATTTACTTATTTATTTACCTTTTTATAGTCACATTTATTGTTTGCCGCAATAGTCTTCTGCTATATGCCACTGACATATTTCAAGGACAATAATAATGTACTGGTCTTGCCACTGATAGGGATTTTTACCTTAGTAAATCAAATTGCTCTACTCTTTTTAACAATACTAAGATTACCAGTTCCACTATTTTACAGGATTTCAGTTATGAATTGTAACCCTCTAAGTCTTCTTGTGGACCAATATTATGTCCTTTTCACTATATCTTCGGTGACTAGCATTGTCCATGGAATATTCAATAAAATCTGTGTTCAGTGAAGAACTGGCTGAATGAATTATTGTCTGTGTGTACATACATAAATTGACTATATATGTATGTATACACACACACACACACACACATACCAATAGCTTATAAAGCACCTACTGTGTGCCAAAATCTGAGTTAGCAATTTTGTTATATGTCTTGATTCACCCAAGGACACCATCAGTTAGTGCTTTTACTCCTATTTTAAATAATTTAGGTATGTGATCTGAGATATGACTTGCTTAAAATCAAATAGCAAATAGATGGCAGAATTAGGATTTAAACCCAAATTTTGTAGTGATTAACAAGTTCTTAAATAGTATGCTAAGAGTTACAGATTTCAAGAAATCAACAAATTAATAAAAGTCAAGTTATAAACTATTTTGAAGATGTCATTGAATTTATTTTTTCTTTCAATGCTGATTAATGTTTCAAGTTAAATCATGAGGTTAATACTATGAGAGTTTTTTCCACTATAGCCACCAGGTAAGTACATTCTCCCTATTCTGTTATTAAAAAGAGCACAAAACTGTTATGAATATATGAACAGACACTGGAAATAAAACAAGCTAAACCTCATGTTTCCTTAATTATAAATCAACTCTTAAATGATGTTATATTTAATTTAAAGTTGTTTCCTTTTAAATTTCTTTTATGCATTTATTTCTTTCAGCTATTTAACAATGAATGATTATAGACTCAAATTTGCTATGTGCAAAAAGTAATAATAATTTTATTTTTAGCTTGACCCATTTAACAGAAAATAAATTATTTCCTGGAAATTTCTGGAAAGCTTCCATTGAAAGTGAAGTAAAAGTTTTCCAAAACTGAACGATTCAATTCAGTGTAAATGAACACAAACATATCAAAGCCAGAAGAGTGCGATTAACGCTGTACATATGTGATCGTTCAATCAGTGCTACTCAGAGAGGCTGGTCTACGAGCATTATTGGCCGGTAAGGAGATAGGAAGCTTGAGCCAAACTGTAAATCAACTCTGGCAGTTAACATATCATACTGGTTAGTTTCACAGACTTTTTTGGGTGGTAAGGGTAACATGACTTTCTTGATACAGAAAGTATTAAATGATTTCTATTTCTAGCACAAGTTTCTTATCTCCTGGTGGATCAGTAACAAACTGTTCATAGACTAACACTGGTGTGTATACCACATCAGTGGTCTAAATTAATTACATATTGGAATGAAATTCTTACAGGGAATCATGTACATTATGTACCCGTAACATATTTGGGATATTTTCTCTCTCTCCAACTGTTAAACAGAAAAGTGGTGACTGGCGTATGGAGCAATGTCTTGAAGTTCTCTGCAATATGAAAAGAGAGCAGAATTTTACTGGAAGACTGACAATGTTTTCAATGTTTCATTTCTTTATATATTGTTCTATTTTTTAATGTTGAGTGTCTCTGTGAGTGTTTCTGTCTTAGGCCATTCAGGCTGCTATAACAAAATGCCACAGATTGGGATTATATTATAAACAACATATTGTATATTAAAAACAACAGACATTTATTTCTCACAGTTCTGGAGGCTGGGAGGTCTGATATCAAAGTGCAAGCCTGGTCAGGTTCTGGTGAGACTTCTCTTCTTGGTCTATAGCCAGCACCTTCTCGCTATGTTCTTACATGGTGGAAAGAGCAAGGGATCCCTGTGAGGTCTTTTTCGTAGGGCACTAATCCCACTCATGAAGGCTCCACCCTCATGATATGAGCATTTCCTAAATGCCTCACCTCCTAGTACCATTATCTTTCAGTGTTAGAATTTCCACATATGAATTTTAGGGGGGCAAAAATATTCAAACCATAGCAGTACCATTATTCAACTGAACTTACCATTTTAATTAAGTTTATAAATAAATAAAAACTAAAAGTAAAATCATACTGAAATGAGAAAATAAATGTAACTGAAATCAATAGGTTCATCTCTTGCTGAGTGTGGAGCCGAAAAGCACAACCAAGGCAGAAGTAGGTGAAGAAAAGGTTTATTGCTTGCACAAGGAATGGAGATCATTGGGGATGCCTCCCAATTCAGTGTCTCTCTGATCTCAGAGCTGGGGGAGACTTTATACACAAGAGATCAGAAGACAACAGGTTTATTTGTAATAACTGTGTAACATTCATTCAGGGTGCGTGCATAGCAGGTAAGCATCCTATTACATACACCCATGATCTGAAAATGGCTACTGGGACCCTCCTAGAGGAGGAGAATTTAAGATGCTAATGAGTTTAAGGTATCTTTAGGACACTTGGTACTGCAACAATTTGTAGGGGTGTTGCTGTAAATGGGTAAGTTTCCTTGCAAAATAACAACATCTGCAAATGGGGACATCGTCAAACAGAACACATAATTTCTTCTCATCTGAAAAACATCTGACAGACCATGTTAGTTGTTGACCAGATCCTCAATAACCCTTTCTTTGCCTGGTTCCTTACTCATGTAAATACTTTAGATTTTACTTTTAATTAATCATGTTTGGTGAGAAAGGTAATCACATGACCTGTATATCATTACCTAAATCACAGTTCACTTGTGGCAGCTAATAGAATGGCAGACACGAGGGGCTTGGGACAAAGGTGCATAAATACCCACTGGGGGAGCCTATAATCTTGCCTATTCTCAGAAAATCTAATAGATTAGTTCTGAAATAACAACGTTAACCTGAATTTTTTGAAAAGTTTTCCAACATATTTACATGAAGGTAGGCAAGAGTTCATATTTTGGGAAAAACATAATCTTGCATAAATTAAATGAGGCGGCCAATTCAACCCTACTGGGTGACTTTAGGGCCATAGCAATGTAACTGGCATTTTCATTAGTATTTTATATATGTGCATTTTAAATGAACATGCACTGAACTAATTGAAAAAAGAGCAAGTGGATTCCACCAGGAGGCAACTTGTACTTCTTTAAAGAGTTTGACTGGAATCATAGAGTACAAAAAACTAACAGGTTGTATTCCCCAAGCCAAACACACACACACAAACACACACACACACAGTTGTTTAACTTGTTTGTGCTAGCAGCCAAATTCTGCCAAATACTTGAATAATGGACTAGCATTGCAAAAACGTGATACTTACACATGTCAGTGGATGCAAACTTCTAATGTCACGGGCATGCACTCTGAGCTCTCAGGCCAAAAGGTTTCTCATTCTTTGCTCTTCAGAGAGGTCTTTCCCAAGCAAAGCATTTGCCAGAACTCCTCTCCCCATCCACCTTCACTTTCTATCTAGCAATCGTCTTTTGCATTTCTTTCATAATCTGAGATTATCTTGTTTATATATTATTTCCTTGTTTAATGTCTGTTTCTCCTCACTAGCAAGTTTGCTTCCTAAAGGCAGAGAACATGTTTCTTATGCACTGCTATAATCCTGGTGAGTAAATCTGCTCTGGGCTTCATATGTTATACATGATCTATAAGTATATATTGTACACGGAATGAATGAGGGAAAAAATGTTTTAATGAATATTCTAGGATGATGTGGCTAGAGATTCACCTAAATATGTTTTCAAGAATTTTGAGAGTGGATTGAATAATGATAAAAACAGAATATTATTTGGGTAAATATAAAAGGTATTTGTTTTTTTGTTGTTTGTTTTTAAGTTTTTATCATTTGCTTAAGTCAGAACATCAAAAGATTAGAAAATACTGTCCACTCTTCTTCCGGAATTTTATAATAATCTTGCATATCAAAGAACCCGAGAGGTCTTAAAGGAACTTTTTTTAGTTTAATTAAACCAGCTTTCCCAAGTTACTTTTGACAGTTTTTGTTTGCCTCTTAATATCCTAAAGATATTTGTCGTCAAGCACGTGTTTGTGGAGTTGCCATCTCAAGCATCTTTTCTCTCTATTTTGTGATATATCTGTTATCATGATTGTGATGGGTAAATTAAAAAGATTCATTATTTCAAATTGTGTTTTATACTCAGCCTTTCTGAATCATCTTTGTGACAGGAAATTGGCATATGGAGAAGAGAGATTGGTCTGGGGTGGGGGAAATTTGCTTAGATCTACAAGTTTAATCGCCTGACTACTGTAGAGCATGGGTGACAGCGACTGCTTTTATTTCTTATAAGCAAAAAGAGCATGCATCTATCTTTGAAAATTTACTTTCATAAAAATAGACTACATTATCTTCCTTCACCTTTGATTATTTTAACAGTCATCTTCCATAATTGGAACCTTCAAAACATGACCTCTTGGCATTGATATACTTGTGCAATTACTTCTGCGTCTTTAAGAATCGCACTTGTAAAAGTGAGTTAATAAGAGGTGGCCTGGTATTTCAGCAAGAATTTTTGTTGTTATTTTGTGGAAAGACCACATTGCTTTATGTTAAACAATTTCCTCTTACACTAGGACATGACAGTAATTAACTGGCTAAAACGTTGTGCTTTATATTATTGCAACTGAAAGAGAATTTGTGACAATACCTCCTTTTCCCTTTCAGTGCTGGTACATAATTGGGGGAAAAAATCTGTTCTTTAGTGTTTCTCTATGTAATACATTTGTCATTTCTTATTAGCTCTTCAGATTTCTATTATTTACAATCCCTTTGAGAAGCAATAAAAAAGTTTCCACAAAAACTCATTATTTCTAATTAATCCCATAATGAGACTCCAGGATGTCTGTGCTATGAAGCTCTTTTCCAAGACAATAGTGCCTTATTCTTCATTTCATTTTATAAACTGTACTTTTGAGATACCAGGACAATTGGTTTACAATACATTTTCTGTTGTTTTAATATGCAACCAACCTACCAAACACAAAATTTGATAAATTGTTCACATCTGTAAGGTCATAACTTTTTCCTTTGAATTATAAATAAGATATTTAAATTAACTGTTTGGAAATGATGCCTCTCAGCTAAACAAGCAAAACACAAAAAAACCCTTAATTTTTCTCTATCATAAACTGATACTATCTGAAATTGTTTCCGTTCTCCTGGAAATATGCAGTATTATTAGAATAAAATAAATGATCTTTTTCATGATTAGAATCTAGTCTTAAGAGAAGCACAGATCACTTGCAACTACACCTCTGATTTGCAACGTCGTTGATAATGTTTTTATTTTACCTCTCCCTTTTGACTCTTTTTGAGATTTGCTAAAAAATTAGAAATTTAAAATCAAGTAATCAGTGGAAGAGAATACTCAGGGAAAATCTGCTGCATGTAAATTGAAATGACTATTATTTAATACCAAGGACCTCACTCAAGATAGAACTTACAGAAGGGAAAATAACATTTAAATATTTTAAAGGCTTAGTCAAGACAACATATATTAAAACTGTAGGAGGAGTTTGTATTCTTTTTTAAAGAAACCAAAATAGTTAACGTTTACATCTGTAGGCCATAGTATTCAGATTAATAACATGTAAGGTATAAGAAAAGGAAGTTGTCAGAAAACTCTCACTTCTTTGACTGAAATCTATTTTCCTGTGTATGAATGAAAACACCGTCACCTACTTCACAGGAAGGCTGTGGTGATTAAATAGAGGCATTTTACTTTAGACTCTTGACTTTGTTTCTTCATTTCCCATAAGGAAGGCCCTTTGGGTTCACACAGGATATTAGTAAATCATTTTCGATCTCACACTAAATCAGAAAATTGTTATCAAGATTCTACTATGAACCAATAAAAATACCTTCTGTTTTGTAGAGTCAACATTTTAATGTTTTTAAACATTTCTTTGTAGCTCTGATTTCTGAAAACTTTGCCAATCTGTGCTTTTTTTTTTTAAAGATTTTTTTTTTTCTTTTTCCTTTTTCTCCCCAAAGCCCCCCAGTACATAGTTGTATATTCTTCGTTGTGGGTCCTTCTAGTTGTGGTATGTGGGACGCTGCCTCAACGTTGTTTGATGAGCGGCGCCATGTCTGCGCCCAGGATTCGAACCAACAAAACACTGGGCCGCCTGGAGCGGAGCGCGCGAACTTAACCACTCCGCCACGGGGCCAGCCCCCAATCTGTGCTCTTTTTGTAAAAACCTTTCCCATTCACAAGGTCTTTCTTAAGAAATGGTAAGGAAATCTGGAAACAATATTGCAGGTCCTCAGCCATCACAGAGTATACTCACACTACTTTGAAAAATTACTACTTTTTATTTTATTTTTTTTTCCTTTTTCTCCCCAAAGCCCCCCAGTACATAGTTGTATATTCTTAGTTGTGGGTCCTTCTAGTTGTGGTGTGTGGGATGCTGCCTCAGCGTGGTTTGATGAGCAGTGCCATGTCTACGCCCAGGATTTAAAGTGACGAAACACTGGGCCGCCTGCAGCGGAGCGCGTGAACTTAACCACTCGGCCACGGGGCCAGCCCCGAAAAGTTATTACTTTTATACAAATAAATATATATTTAAATAAAAGGATAATGTGACCATGTTTAACTTTTCTTTGCATAAACGAGTACATATGATGTCTTCCATCCCTATCCTAGGAAGCATTTTACCAACTATTGCCATCATACCAGGAATGACATATGGTGACAAAGATGCTCTCCTTGACTAAATTTTAGTCATATTCCTCTAAGCACTCGTCTCAACTAGGTCTCGACCATGGGCTTCAGTGTCCTGCCTCGTTGGACCTGTGTGAGATAGAAAATACATATGTTGATCTCTGGACCTAGTTCCCGGCACAGAGCTCGTAAAATCCCTGTACTTTCCTAAGTGATAAGAACACTAGGACCATCACTTCTTTTAATATTTGGTCATTGACCCAGTTCCTGAGACAGGGCTCCTGAAACCCTTGTAATTTCCTGGGTGATAGGGGTGTCTCTTTTTCTAAGGTGACTTCGTGTGTGCTCTTGGATAGCTCATGGATGAGGGCTGGTCACTGGAAAGAACAAACCATGCTGAGAAGGTTGGGATTTTCAGCCTTTCTTCCATTCTCTTGAGAAAGGAAAAGGGCTGAAGATGGAGTTAGTGATTGATCGTGCCTACATGATGAAGCCTCTGTAAAAGTCCCAATTGTACAAGGTTAGGAGAGCTTCCAGGTTGGCAAATACATTGATGCCTGAAGGGTGACTTACCCCATCTGCATGGGGACGGAAGCTCCTGAGCCCTGGACCCTCCCAGACCTCGCCCTACATATCTCTTCATTTGGCTATTTATCTACATCTTTTATCATATCCTTTAATGAACTGGTAAACGTAAGTTAGTGTTTCCCTGAGTTCTCTGAGCTGTTCTAGCAAATTAATTGAGCCCGAGGAAGAGATCATGGGAACCACTGATTTGTAGCCAAATCTGACAGAAGTTGCGGGTAACTAGGGACCTACTACCTGCAATTGGCATCTGAAGTGGAATGGGAGCAGTTTTGTGGGACTCTGCACTTATCCTGTGGGATCTGACACCATGTCCAGGTAGACAGTGTTAGAATTGAATTAATCTGTAGGATGCCCAGCTGGTGTTGCAGAGAATTGCTTGTTGTAGGGAAAAGCCTGCACAAATTTGGTGACTAGAAGTGTCAGACATGAGGTGTCCTGAGTGAGTGTGGTGTCAGTGTGAGAGTAAAGGAGCCATGCAGAAAGGAAAGACAGAGTAAGGAAGAACTGGGTTTTTCCCTACTCAGGAAAGCTGAGTTTTCTCAGCTTAGCCTATGTCGATAGCCCAGTTTTAGCAAGAATGCTGCAAAGTCAGTTTAGAGAGGATCACCCACCCTTGATATCTGATCACCCTCAATATCTGGTAAAAGTCCTCATCCCCCAGGTGATGTCTGATCACCCTAGCCTGCCTTCAGCTAGAATCCTGTTAGATAAGTTTAGCAAGAATACCCTTTACCCGTGATGTCTCCTCTGTGTAGTTTTCCATCCATTGACCGGTAGGCATCCTTAAACCTCCTCCTCGTCTATAGTCTCCACTTGTTTTTGTTGTATTCAGAATTGAGCCCAACTCAATACTTCCTGAATAAAATCTGTTTTTACTGCTTAACTACTGTTCAGCTCTGGTTTTCTTTAACAATAGACAGATAAAAACAAGGCTTGATTAACTGAAATAGAAAAAAGTACTTAGCTTCAGTTATCTTTACTTACCTAGGTAAGAGAATATCACCTAATGATCTAGAAAATGGGCTGATTCTAATTCTCAAGGTAATTTTGATTGAATTTGCTTATATCACTTTCTGAAAACTTATGTGTATATTTTCTTAGCCTCACCAAACAACATAATGATAAAAAATGGAATACAACATCTGTCTTGTAATAAATCTTATCCTGTTGGGAAATTTAAATAATATTACAGTCGCAATAATGAAAGGCATGATGGAACTTGTTGATATGTAGTATCTTTATCATCTCCAGGTCATTTATTAACTGCTCTAATGTTCCCATAGTTATGCTATGCTAGACAGTTTTAGAATGAAAATTAAATGGACACTTTTTTATACTGAAGGATTACATGTATTAAAAATACCAATATTATCTCATTGCTAAAAATGAAAGTAGTCATACATACGTATTAACATAATCTAAATCCCCTCCAAAGTAAGTTATGGCTTGGTATTTAATATCTCATAGCTCCCTGTATTTCCCATTCTTAATGTTCATCACAGTTTGGAAATCTACGTGGATGGGTTCATTGTTTGTTTACTCCATGTGCTCTATTCCCTGCCACACAGACATGTAAACCCAGAAAGGGCAGAGGTGCTGTCATTCATTCTTGTTTATTGTAGGCAAACTTCTAACACTTAGATTTATGTCTAGTGCACAGGAGGCAATCAATATTTGTTGAATGGATAACTGAATAAATCTGCTTGATCTTAAACTCTGTAAGGGTGAGGACTTTGTTCAATTTGTTCAATAAAGTATGCCTGGTAACTGTTGCTGTACTTGGAACACAGATGAATGAAAGAAAGAAAAAGAGAGAAAGAAAGGGAGGGGAGGAGAAAGGAAGTAAAGTAGGAAGAAAAAAATGTTGGAATTAAAAACTGGATAGAATCTGCAAATTTATATATTCTCCTCAGCTTTCATGGAGAATTATAGCTAAATCATCTCTAAAATATACACACTATCTGTATTTTTCTATATAAATAGAATATGACCGTACTAAAATTTATCCCTAATTTGATAAAATGAAAGTATGTTACAAAATTATCTTTGTAATTACCGAATATTTATTTAAGATAAACCTGTGTGCAAGAAAAACAAGACTAAAAGTGGTTAGAAGATCGTTCTAGAAGCACTTGTCTAGTAAGAGGTGAGCCAGGGCTAAAAGTCATGTCCGTTAGACAACACATTTCTCTTCCTAACCAACTATATTCATAATCAGCCTGCATAACACTTCCAATTCCATCCATCTAGGAAGAACCAGACATAAAATATTATTTGTTAGAGGTAACATCTCTAAAAAGGAGAATATATTATATTGCACATAAACTAGAGGTTTAAAATTTTATGCTAATTAATTCCTCATTCCCCTGAGCACATACTATGTACCAGGCACCATTCTATATGAGCTAGAAATCAAAGGGAATAGAGCAGACAAAAATCCCAGTCATCTTAGAGATGCCAGTTCTACTGAGGAATTACATGTATTATCGAATATTACAAATGTTTAACAAGCATTCAATGAAAATAGTGAATAAACACACACACGTTTCCCTCTCTCCCTCTCTCTGTCTTCTATCTCTCTCTCTCCTCTCAACACATACACACACACACAAGTTTACCACTTCCCTCTACACTTTCTTCATTCTCTTCCTCATGCTGCTCAAAGCTAATCAACATTAAGAGCTGGATGTAGATCTGTACATACTTTTTTGGTGCATATGGACACCTTAGATCACATGCAAGCATGTTATATGCTGCTTCTTAAAAGAACATCAGCCATTATTGAAAAGGCAGATATGTCTTTTGGCTTTCTACTTATTACTTAAGATTTTTTGCGTTTTAATATTAAGGCATATTTACATACAATAAAATTCACCCTTTTTAGCATTTTACATGTTTTGAAAAATGTATATGGGTAGTAACCACCACCGTAATCAAGGTGTCAGTTTTATCACCAGCAAAATACCCCTTATGTCCCTGAGTAGCCAACTCTTCCCTTACCCAAAACTGTGCCAATCACTCATCTGTTTGTGTCTCTATATTTGCCTTTGCAAAAATGTCATACAAATGGAATTGTACGCATGTAATTATCCATGTGGGTATTCAATAAATATTAGCTATTACTGCCATATATCATATGTCACTGGATTTAAGCAGATAATGATTATAGGATTTTTTTTTAGTTTAACACTAGGAAAGAAAATTTTAAAAATTAAATTTTGACATAATGCTTTCTTGTTAGTTATAAGACAAATGACTAGGATGCTAAAATGTGAAAAAAATGTGATTTTGAATCATTGAATTATTGTATTATTGTTCTTTGTTCCCAGAATACTGTGATCATTCCATATACATGCTCAGCACTATCATCACTTAAAATTTCACATCGTGGTCTTTCCTTCAGGTCAAAAGATACGGATCTGATTCCTTCTTTTTAATTGACGAATACATACTTAAGTATGAATAGTCCTCACTTTATTCAGCCATTCCTATATTAATATTCAAGTTCTTTGAAATTTCATGTTACTATAATCCATGCTGCAATCAAAATAATTGTCTATATATTCTTATTTCCTAGTGCTTTTCTTCTATATAAATTATCACCAGAAAAGAGTTTGTTGTGCAAGGTTATATGCATTTTAAATTTCCATAGAAATTTCTAATTTATTTTCCAAAATACTTTCGCAATTCACACACCCAGCTATAATATAGAAAAATGCCTATTTATCTAAATTCTCTTTGTATATAGCTGCTTTTTAAAATTTCTGTGAAAAATGGCATTTCATTTCTTCGTTAACAGTTTTTATGTCTATTAGGAAATTGCATTTTGATGTTGACTCTAAGGAAAGGACTTAAAAGTAAGTAAACACTTGCTTATTGAGATCATGCATAGCAACTATAAGAGTAAGAAAAATAAGAGACAAAGAAAATATCAAGACTCTAATATTTAAGAGGATAAAAACCTATACCTCTCTGAAAATATTTGAATGAAATATAGTAACTCAAATTTCTTTATGAGTGGGATGAGGAGAAAACTGTATATATGCAAGATCCTCTAGGTCCGGATAACTGGAAACTTTCAAGACTGAAATATTATAAATACTTATAAACATAGGAATTATTTTCATTTCAATGATGTGCTAGCTTTTCAATTCAATTTCATCTAAATACTAAATAAACCAGATTTACAAAATATATTTTTGAAATGTAGTTTGTGCAAGTCTGCATTAAAAAATGCACACACAAGAATTTCCTGAAAAGTTTCTCCATTCCCATCTGTCCTCATTTAATTCTATTTATGTTTTGAGATTCACTACTATCTTTTCCATGAAGGCAATACTCTACTCCATCTGCATGAAACAGATGACTAGTCATATTGAATAGTCCAGATCTACTTTAGTGTAACGCACTAGGAAAATAGTATCTGAATATTCAGTATTTGTGAGGTCACCTTCAGACTCAAGAACTTTTATTAAGCAATTTAGGGGGAAATAGTACTTTCATATCTACTTCTCTCCTGCTCCTATCAAGATATTAAAATAATCATTGTGCTTTGTGGGAAAAGAAATGATATTTTCATTAACTGCCATTTTTCCATGACTATTTGGAGACTTTTTGACAACAGAATTAAAATGTGCCAAAATGTGCCCAAATGTGCCATGTGAATATTGCCTAAGGATATCAACAAGGGCTATCATGTCTTATAGGAACTGAAAATTAAAGAAAACTTAAGAGAATGAAGACAGAGGAATCAACAAAATCCTGGAGGTAAAACCCATAAAGACGGGGTATAGAGTCAGAATTTTGTGGACTTGACAATGTCACAAGTCATTTTAAAGTTAAAAGAGAGGTGGAATCAGGACTCAATGCTTTTAACACCTACAAACTTAGTATTAACTAAAAAAATAGTAGATTATAATTTGGTATACTTTTTAATGCTCTGTTCCTTGATTCTAGAATCCTTCTTGTAAAGAGAGATACTCAGGAAATATTTCTGACATTAATTAATAAACAAATTCAAGTTTGCTTCTATGTTAATAGGGTAATATATGAATGACAGTAAGCTACACGAGCTTCCTACCCCCTGCTTTTCTCAGGTAACACAGTTTGAAGTCTTACAGATCAGTA
Source organism: Equus caballus (assembly GCF_041296265.1). Classification (NCBI taxonomy): domain Eukaryota; kingdom Metazoa; phylum Chordata; class Mammalia; order Perissodactyla; family Equidae; genus Equus; species Equus caballus. Next base: position 98,767,227 of record NC_091686.1, read on the forward strand.
TATATCAATCTTCTTTTCCTTTGTAGTGACTGAATAACATCCCATCTTATAAGTGGCCCATAAATTACAGGAGTTTGAATGTATTGGTTGTTTCTATTCTTATGATATTTAAAATCTTTCAGTAAATATCCTTCTACATACCTCGTTTCAATGTTTACATATGTGTATATGTAATCTGCATTTCTAGAAGTATATATAAATATATAATACATATTATATTATATGATATATAAATACATTATATATTTATAACAAATATAAATATATAAATTTGTAAGTATGATACATATATATATGCAAAATTATTGAGGCTATGTGTACTTTAATGTTAAATGGATTGCTAAATTTCCTTCCCCAGAGACTGGCCAATATATATTCCCATTATCCTCATACTGAGAAATGTCTGTCCTTCTTCTCCTCTTCTAGGACACCATTCTTCTTCAACACTTACATTTATTACGAAACTGGGTAACACTGATGCAAGTTTAAAATAGCTTTGTGTACTGTTCTAAGCTCTTTAATGCCCTGGTTCCTACCCTTGGATATCCCACCATCTAAGCTTATCTTTCCTACCTACCTCTCCTATTGTAGCAAAGCAGATCAAATTATATTTTCTTATGCATCTCCTGTGCTTATAATTTCTGCAGTGATTTCCTGTTTAACTTAATTCAAAATCCAAAACATTTTCCAAGGCCTCTGCTTAATTCTCTAAAATCATCTGTCATTTTCCCACTTAATCACTACAATAAAGCCAGACCGGTCTTCTATAAGTCCCTGGGACACTATTTTTGACAGCTTTCCAATTTGCCATATGCTATTTCTTTTAGCAAGAATATCTTATTCCCCATTCCTCAACTTGCAGGCTCCTTGTGGTCCTTCACATAACTGGATAACTATTTTTTTTTTTCAAATAGACTTTTGCTGACACCCTGTTTTAATTTAGATTTTCCTCCACAGCACCACCGGAATCAAGAACTGGGATGTAGGCAGTTTATTTTGGAGGTGATCTCAGGAAATAAAATGGGAAAAATGGGCAAAGAAAGAGAAGAGAAGAAATACAGTAAAGTGTACATTAACAATCAATCAGCCAAAACTCAATTGATTAGCAACTCTGAGAAACTGTATGAGACATACCTCAGATTCATTCCATGAAATGGTGAGGAAGCTAGAGCATAATCTAATAACTTCTATGTCTCGTTGGTGAAGGGAAGTCTTCCATATTTAAGAGTTTCATTTGAATGCAGCTGTTCAAGTTAACATTGTGATGGAAAAAGCTCTATGACAGAATTAAGAGAAACACAGAGTCTTGAAAGGGCAAAGCGACGCGCTGAAAACTTACTTCATTTACAACTATAGGTGAACACGGACAAGCTTATGGGACACAGTGTGGAACGTGAATAAGGTCTACTGCAGTTCAGCCCTTGAACAACACAGACTTGTGCTTCACGTGGAGTCCAACCCGGTACAATGCTTCAGGATGATTGGCAACCACAACCCCCAAAGATGAGTGAAATAGGTAGTTAGTGAAACAAGTTATCTAGAATCCCTTCTGATACAACTCAGACCAAGGCCATAATTGATATTAATACTTTTGTCTCTACTTCTCATTATAGATCTTTTTCAACCTAGGCTAGCACATTTGCACGGCTGTGTCCTCTTTTTGAGGTAATGTCAACAATTCATTTATAGCATACTAAGTGCGTGATAACTATTAGATAATCAAGAAAAGGTAGTGAATAAATCATGGGAAGAATTAATCTGTAATTCTGGAGAAAGTTCTGGCTTAGAGGTAAAAAGTATACGTAATTAGGTTCATATAAAGAATTTAAAGCATGGGAGTTGAACAATATAGGAGTAATGAGGGGGCTGGCCCAGTGGCACAGCAGTTAAGTGCACACCTTCTGCTTTGGCGGCCCGGGGTTCACTGGTTTGGATCCCAGGTGCGGACATGGCACTGCTTGTCAAGCCATGCTGTGGCAGGCATCCCACATATAAAGTGGAGGAAGATGGGCACGGATGTTTGCTAAGAGCCAGTCTTCCTCAGCAAAAAGAGGAGGATTGGCAGCAGATGTTAGCTCAAGGCTAAGCTTCCTCAAAAAAAAAAACAAATAGGAGTAATGAAAGTAGGAAAACATCCCCAGTACTAAGACATAGGGCACCCTAGCACTTCTGGTTTGATCCTGTGAGAATGAATTGTCAATGAGATTAGAAAGAAAGCAGAGAGTTTGATGTTCTGAATGCCCAGTAAATAAAGATTTTCATGAAACAATGCCCATTGGATTTCAGCAACATGGAAATAATAACTTTGAAAAAAAAAATATAGCAGCACAGTCAGAGAGAAAACTCTGACTAGGTTGCATTCAAAATAGAAGAAAGATAAGTGGAATTGGAGATATCTTGTGTAGAAGAGTTCATCAAAGAGTTTTACGGTAGAGAAACGAAGAGATATTTGAAGCAAGCAGTGGGGTCAGGAAAGGTTTTGTTTTGTTTTTTTTTTTAAGGAATTTTATTAGGATTATAATGGTTTATAGCATTGCGTAATTTGGGGTTTACATTATCGTTTATCAATTTCTTAATACACCTCATCGTGTTCACCCCTAGCAGTATAATTTTTTCCATCACCATACATACGTGCCCCATTGCCTCTTTCGCCCACCCCTCAACCTCCTTCACCTAGTGATAACCACCATTAGTGGTAACCACTAATCTGCTCTCTTTATCCATGTATTTGTTATCTTCCACATATGTGTGAAATCATACAGTATTTGTCTTTCTGTCTCTGGCTTATTTTGCTTAACATCACACCCTCCAGTTCCATCCATGTTGTTGCAAATACAAATTGGAGTACATTAGACTAAAAAGCTTCTGCAAAGCAAAGAAAATCATGAACTAAACGGAAAGACAACCCACCAACTGGGAGAAAATATTCACAAATCATTTATGAGACAAGAAGTTGATCTCCAAATATATAAAGAACTCACACAACTCAACAAAAAAACCCCCAAACAACCCGATCAAAAAATAGAGAAAATGAATAGACATTTTTTCAAGGAAGATATACAGATGGCCAACAGACATATGAAAAGATGCTCAACATTACTAATTATTAGGGAATTGCAAATCAAAACTACAATGAGATATCACCTTACACCAGTCAGAGTGGCTATAATTGCCAAGACAAAAACCAAAAAATGTTGAAGAGGATGTGGAGAAAAAGGAACCCTCACACACTGCTGGTGGGAGTACAAACTGGTGCAGCCACTATGGGGATCAGTATGGAGATTTCTCAAAAAATTAAAAATAGAAATTTTATATGCTTCAGCTATTCCACTACTGGGTATTTATCCAAAGAACTTGAAATCGATGATCCAAAGAGATTTATGCACCCCTGTGTTCATTGCAGCACAATTCACAATAGCCAGGATGTGGAAACAACCCAAGTGTCCTTCTACAGATGAATGGATAAAGAAGACGTGGTATGTATATACCATGGCATACTGTTTGCTTTTGTTTTTAATGTTGGATAAATGGAAGAGTGCTTGAATGCTGAAGGGATTGCTCTAGTGGAGAGGGAAAAGTTGGTGAAGGAGGATACAGAAGGAGAAACTGCTGGAGTAATATCTTTAGGAACAAGTAGGATGATATCTAGTGAACCAGCTGAGTGTTTCACCTTTGATAGGAATTCAGATAGTCCAACCATAGTAATAGGCAACAGATCCAGGTAGGTGTCCAGATGTGGTCATTGTAGCTTTTGGAATTTGTCTTCTTATTTATTTTATTCTGTCAATGAATTAGGAAGCAAAGACACCAAGTGAGAGTAAGGATCAGGGAAATAGTGTTGGCAATTTGAGGGGAAATTAGAAGATAAAAATGAATATTCTAAAAGAGAGAGAGCGATAGATCATGTAATGTTGTAGGATGCACAGAAACATTAGGAGCCTACTTATTATTACTGGTCATTAATTAACAGGAAACTGTATCCACATTTGTTCCTTTTTTTCTCTAGCTGCATTTGGTTCCTGCCAAAGAGAGTAGGAGAATTGTTTTATGAAAGTTTTTTCCCCTCAAATGAATATAGTGAAATTAAAGAGGGGAATAGAATGCAAGATGAAAATGATACACAATGGAATTTAGCCTGTGTAAAGGCAGAAATAAAGCAATGATAATGACATAGTGAAAAATGGGCACATCAATGTCTTGTAAGTCCTGAAGTCTTGATGGAGCATGAAACTTGTAGAAGTCAGGAGACAAAAAGGAATGATCCAGAATAATAGTTTCTGGGGGCTTGAAACTATTCTTGAAATTGGTACTGGGGAGGTTTTGCAGTTACTGGTATCCAACACCATCTGTGGTATGACCAGAGAAGTAAGTGGCCAATTTTCATATATCTCTACCAGTAGAATATTAGCGATGATAGGATGGGAAAAAATCTGATTTTTCATCTTTATATATATATATATATATATATATATATAACTGTTGTATTCCTTAAAATTCTAGTACACTGTAAGTTCTCAATATAAAAAAGATATTCAGTGAATGAATAAATAAAGGAATTCATGCACCATTATAAGCGTCAATGCTGATTAATATTAACTTAAATTTTACTCTCTTTTCTCACTGAGAAAACTTTTAATCACAGAATGTGTAACTTTTATTACAGTGTCAATGTTTTATAGCCAAAATCCATCAGAGACACATGAATAGGCACCATGGGGAAACATGGTATGTTTCCTAAGAGGATGTTAGCAAGAACCTAATATAGGATTTGAGTTTTCGTGGGGTGGTCTGGGCGATAGTATAAAGAAGTAGAAGTTTGCTTTAGATTAGATGCTGTTAAAAAGTAGGAATAACTCTATGATTGGGTATTTTAATAATTCTTATCTATACAGTGACAGACTGGCAGCAGGACAAAGCTATAATTGGTAAAGAAGTAGTAGACATTTATTTTGACCAAGAGAATGGATTTTTGTTATATTGTTAGTGGCAAATGCACTTGTTTTTGTGTATGCTTAGAAAAAATTAAGAAATGGCCTTGCTTTGTCTCATTTTGTTGTGGTCTCAGAGTAATCTTATCTGAGGTTGGTATTCTGTGTGATTGTTTATGTCTGATGGGACAATAACATGGCTTAGCTCTCAGTGTTAGACCAGCTTCTCAATGCTATGGCTGCTCCTTTTTTTCTTCTTTCTCTCTCAAAAGCAGCTAATAATATTCCATCAATAGGATTTTTCTTAATATTTCAATTATAATAAGTATGTTACATAAGGTAGGTAACTTTGACTGATAGGTGTCTACTAAAGACTATTTTAATGGATGCTAAAAGAATATCTTAGAAAATAATTCATTTAAAAAATAGTGAGATTTCAATGAGTGGAAAAATATAAGCAGCACATTTGTAAATGCATAAAGCGTGGAAATGGCAAGGTGTTTGTGCCTATTAGTGTTTGCTGTTCCTTTCAGATGGTTCTTTTTATTTTTTTTCCTTAAAGATTGGCACCTGGGCTAACAACTGCTGCCAATCTTTTTTTTTTTTTTTTTTTTCTTCTGCTTCATCTCCCCAACCCCCCTGCCCCCCACCCCGTACATAGTTGTATATCTTAGTTGCAGGTCCTTCTAGTTGTGGGATCAGATGTTTCTTAACGAAGCTGTATTTACAGACAAGATGGCTTTTCAAATCTATCCATTTTTTTTAATTTATCTATTTTTTTCCTAATCAGGGATAATTCCCTACTCGTTTGCAATAGGAAACGCATGCTTCATTGCTGTTTTGTCCCTAGCCCTCCTTTCCTAGTTCGTTCTTTCCTAACTGCAACTTTCCATCGTGGGTCAGTCAATTCGCTATTATCTTTTTAAAATACTATTTTTCCTGGAAAAAGAGACATTATAAAAATACCATTACTATTATCTGTTTTAAAATTAGTTCAAAAATAATTTTCAAAGTGTCTGGTTCATAATCTTATGTCTCCTTGAAGTTAAGACATTATTTTCTTATGTGTACAGTACAAATGGATAATTATATGTGTGTATGTATGAAGGGTGTGTATGGAAGTACATTTTTACTTTTTATTGTGGCATGCTTCACTAGTCCAATTAAAATTTATGCCTGTTGAATCTGAACAATTTTGTGTCTATCACTCAAACTAGACTTAAAGTAAAATTAATCCACCAGCAACTCGATCAGTCTAAACAATTTATAGAAGAAGCCTTCATCGGAATATTTATTTATTCTACCAATTCACTTAGTTCTAGAAAATTATATCTGGTCTTATATAGAAGGCAAAAAATATAAGTTATCACACTAATGACCCCTCTGAATATCTCACATTTGGTTAACAATTAGCTGAGGAAAATGTTAAAGAATGATATACGCTAATTTGCATTTTTGGAGACAGAACTTCTTTCTGTAGAATATTTATTTAAAATAACTTTCAGATTATCATTGTCTTCTAAGGTGATTAATACTGTCTCTTCAGTGCAAAGGTGTTCATCGAATTTTCACCTCTTTCTTTTCATCATATTTTCTCATTCTGATCCTCAACAACTTTAATTTAGACCCTGTTAGTCAGTTTTAGTGGTTTCCATGATTATATATACGTAAGATGATACACAAAATTATCCAAAGCCTTAGAGAAATCAATGCCTATCTCTAACATAGTAATTTGCAATAATAGATTTTAAAAAAACTACCTGGGGTTTACAGTCTATTCGATGATATTAAATAAGATGTCTCTCTCTCTTTTTTTTTTTCCCCGATTGGGAAAGGAGACTTACGGCTGGGAGTGGAGAATACAAACAGAAGTATAAATAAGTAAACTCATCTCTTTATAGAATAGTAGTGTCAGAATTATTTTGCTTTCTTTATGCTCTCTTTGGCCTCATGTTTCTCTTCATCAGCCATTCCCTCTAAACATGGTGTGGTTCTCAGCTTGCTAAGGTTAAGTATATAAAGGAATGCACGGGAAAAATTATAGCAAGGCAATAACTTAAATTAATATCGAACTGTCTTCTAATAGCACGAAGTCTGTTTATTCCAGTATAAAAGCTTCCACAATGGGAAGATTCATAATCTATTGCCCAGAAGGGAGGAAGGAAAGAAAGAAGGAAAGAAGGAGGAAAGGAAAGGAGAAAAGAAGACAAATATTCTTGCATAGCAACTTGAGAAAATTCACATACTTATTCCTCCAGGTCAAAAATTATCATTATTAATATTTTAATGGCAGATGCTATATAAAAATTAGCAGAGAAATCAGCATTTGACATGTCATTAACAAAATACCAGAGAATATGAAGTCAAAACATGCTATCATCCAAGGAAAATTATTATAGATTCTCATGCTTTGTGGTTGTATAACTGTCAGCACTACAAAGAGTGTGTTGCTATTTAAGTTTTATTTGGAACTGATTATGCTGACATGGCTAAATAATCCATGGAGAGGTAGTAAATTTATGAAGTGCATATTTTTGAACCGTAAATTACAAACTTGTTTTAAAGAGATGACTGAAAAAGGGAAAAAATACTTTTATATAATTTTATTTTGCATCCGTGCTCACTATAGGACAAATGTACGAAAAATTATGGTAAAGAAAAAAACCATGGGGCCAGCCTGGTGGCATAGCACTTAAGTTTGCAAGCTCTGCTTCGGCAGCCTGGGGTTCGCTGGTTTGGACCCCAGGCATGGACCTACATACCGTTTATCAAGCCATCCTGTGACAGGTGTCTCACATATAAAATAGAGGAAGATGGGCATGGATGTTAGCTCAGGACCAATCTTCCTCAAAACCAAACAAACAAAATCATTAAGATTTTGAATTTTAAAAGTTTTTTGTATAAAGTGAAGACCTGATTTCGAATTTTTTAAAAGATAACAGATCAGTCCTCTAGCCATCATTCATTGAGTGTCTTTATGAACAGATTCATGTTTTGCAACATTAATTTTAATTAATACATCCCATTCTATGTGCCATTAATCTAACTTTCCATTTGTGCAACAGAACCATAATATTTTAAGAAATGAGAATGTATAATACTCAATATTTAGAAAGGAAAAATTTCTTTTTTAAGTTTATTTTTTTCTAAATTTTTAGTCATTCTCATATGCCCAACAAATACTTGGAATTGGTTTATATAGTCAAAAAATTTTAAGATATTTGCTTAAAGACATTTGTTTTGGATTAATATTTACAAAATCTCTCCATTTGTTGGCAAAAAAATGAGTTTAGTCAGTTTGCTATTTTCTTAATATAAGTATTATATTTCTTATTTATAGTTACTTCTGCATTTTAGGTTTTTATTAAGTTGTGATCTAAATTGGATTCTTTACCCCTACTATATTTTCTAAACAGTAATTGCATGAAAGACAGTTACTAATTTTTAATATCCACCATATAACAATTCATTAAATGTTATTATTGAGGTAAGTAATTTTCATAGATCATCTGTTTTTACAATATTTTTTCAATAACTGTCTTTTCTATATATCCAAAACTTTCAGAGCAAGGAAAATGATCTATTTCTTGAAAATTGCTATAAATTCAATTTTTTTTCATGCTTTTTTATTAATATTCATGAAAAGATTTACTTTTTACAAGAGTTCTATCCTTTTTTTATATTTTAAAATTAGGATAACTTTCAAAGTATATATATTTCATGTTTTAAAATGTTCCCCATGTTGATTCTCTTTTCTCCTTTTCCTTTTTAATTTCTAGAATACATGATTTTTTCCTTTATATCATTTTAAAGATATGCTTAATTTTATTCTTATAATTAGTTTAAGGACTTGATTTTTATTACTTGCTCCTGTTTTATTAATTAAAAAAATTTTATTCAGGAACAAATGCTAATAAATGTTTTGCTTTTGAATGAAAATATTTTATCTTGTAGGCTTTTTCATTGAAAAACATCTCCACATTCAGACTTTATAAATGTTACAACTTCTGATTTATTTTATTTAATTTCTTATTTGAACTGATACATTTTAAGACTTTTAAAAAATTATCACATAATTGAGGATTGCTGATTTAATTTGTATTATTAATTTCTAGATGTACTGAATTAAGAATATAGTACAAGTGCAGTTTATGATTTAGAAATTCACTGAAAATTTCTCTATGCTCTGTATACGATCACTATTTTTGTAATTATTATCGTTTGGCAAATTTTCTTTGGAGGTCTGAAAGAAGATGTATTCTCCGTTTGAAGAATATAAAATCAGTTGTATCAGTATTTGTAGTTTGTTGATAACAGTTTATGAGTGTGTGTATGTGTGTTTAATCTCTAGATTATAAATTCTTTACTCAATTACACACAGAGCCAACAGTAACAAACCTTTAACAGAATGGCTAGAAATTTGAACTCCTTTAACTGGTAAGAGCCAAAGTTGAGAGGTTTTTTTTGTTTTTTTGAGGAAGATTAGCCCTGAGCTAACATCTGCTGCCAATCCTCCTCTTTTTCCTGAGGAAGACTGGCCCTAAGCTAACATCCATGTCCATCTTCCTCTACTTTATATGTGGGACGCCCACCACAGCATGGCTTGCCATGAGGTGCCATGTCCGCCCCTGGGATCCAAACCTGCGAACTCCAGGCCACCGAAGCTGAATGTGCGCACTTAACCTCTGAGCCACCAGGCCCGCCCCTTGGGTTTTAATTATTGAGATTTTGGTTATAGAACTGTCACTTAGCTATGTTTACTGATTGTTATTTTCACCTAAATCTCATCTTCTATGGAAATGATGCTTTAAAGACTTAGAAAGTTCTTATACTAGAGTGGCAGTACAATGCACTAGGAATACAGAAGATACAGGTTCTAAATGCCTCACTCTTTGATCTACTGGTTCCTCAACTGCAAATCATACAGGATGATTTCTCTTTAAGTGCTTTGAAAGAAATAAAGAGCTTTAGAGTTAAGCACGTATTGTCTTACTGAAAAATGAAACTGATAGAATTGATAGATACAGAGATGAATTTATCACTGCCAAAGCAGTGATATATTCAGGTAGTCAAATACTGTTCAAATTTAAGGTACAATTTCTTCTTTCAAATTTTCCCAGTTCAATTTTATCATGAGTAACTAAATTTGACTTTCCCTAAGTGAAAAAAACCCTACAATTAATGGAAATACTTAAAAGGTTCTTACTTGATCTTCTAATTATTGACTATAAGCATCACAACTTAAGAATTTAAATATACGATGTAAGATAAAATCTCACCTATGCCTGTTTTCTTTTCCCAGATAATGCTGTGAACTGTAGTCCGAAGGGAAATAAGTTGTGAATAGGGATACTGGCGAATGACATTTTCCTCCATTAATTCTGCATTCCTCATTTCACTCCGTGTTACCCCCTCAGGCTGGAGTCCCAATATGAGCCTTGTCACAATCTGTACCTGTCACCTCAAGTGAGCGCACAACTTTCCAATATGTTCCTGGCAGCAGGATGTCAACCCCGTGGGAGGATTTGGGAACGGCCTCTTGACTGACGCCTCAAATATCCCTCATCACCTCCGTCGTGCTTTCAATCTTGCAGAAGAACGCAGGTGTCCCAAGACGGGATATTGTTAACTATTTCTGAGCCGATTTGTTTTTAATCTTGAAAAAAAAATTGAAAAAAATGCTTTTTTTCTAAAACATATAATGTAACTTCAGAACAATTGAAATATTAAAATTTATTCCAATCGTATTATATAATTGATTAGTTCCCTTTCTATAGATATGCTACTTCTAATGTTCACGGCAAAACATATTGTTGTAAAGATGAATAACACAAACTTGTAGGCTTACACGTACTTATTTAATAGCCTTATATTTTACATAATTTTAAAATTAAATTTATAACAGAGAAGACCAGGTTTTTTGTAAGATTTGCCTATATTTCCTTTCTCTTATTTCTCTGAATATTACTAACTATGTCTGTGGGAGATTCTCAATTACTTAAGCACTTAATAAACATTAGATGTTTATAAAATAAAAATTAAAATATCTCACTATTAAATCACATCATTGATGTATATTGACACTTTAGTATCTGTATTAAAATTTCTCTTATTATAAATACAAGGAAATGGAACAATATGTATGTACCCAAGTATGCTATAATAGTTGTGAATGATAATATCATGACAAAGAGTGTTGATGAAGATTGAACAGCCTTGAAACATCATTCACATCATCTTGATTTATTTTATAATGTGAGGTTTATTTCAGGTTGACTTATGAAAGTACTCTATAGATTTTCCGCTTTCTACGAATTCACCTTCAAGCACATGATCACTCAGAAAGGTCATCAATATCAATCAATCAATCAACCAATCCAATAAAGTAAGTGAAGTTATATAAATAAAAATTTCTAATTTACATATATTATTTATTTATAGTAAAGAAAAATATATTTAAAGCAACTACATGTCAAACTTTAAAGTATGTAATATATTCAAAATAAACATATTTATTACACAACAACTCATAATTTCAACAATGATATAAGAGGTAATGGGTTTCCTTAGCTATTAGCAACACAACAAAATATTGGAGATGGGGCCTCCCGGTGGTGCAGCAGTTAAGTTCCCATGTTCCACTTTGGTGGCCCTGGGTTCGCTGGTTCAGACCCTGGGTGCAGACATGGCACTCCTTGGCAAGCCATGCTGTGGCAGGCATCCCACATATAAAGTAGAGGAAGATGGGCATGGATGTTAGCTCAAGGCCAGTCTTCCTCAGCAAAAAGAGGAGGATTGGCAGCAGTTAGCTCAGGGCTAATCTTCCTCAAAAAAAAAAAAAAAAAAATTGGAGAACATCTGTATTTTATATATTCGTTAAGATCAAGCATATAGATAAAATTGATATATTTAATTTAAAAACAAATTCAATGTGCTGCAAACTGCACACTTAACATTAAGATAAATAACAATAAAAATTTTTATTTTTCAAAGTGTCATTCAAGTGTTATATATCATCATTTTAACAAATCCAGTGTCAGAATATTGCTCACAAGGAGGGAAGTAAAAGAGAGGAAGATAAAAAGAAATTATAGCCTTCTTTGTAATATTTAAGATGACTTAGAAAAAATAAGATATAGGCTTTGAATTTCATTGTGAATATAACTTGACATAAGCACCAGTTTGTCCTTCCTTACTCTATAATACTCTGAAATCTGACACCCAGGAAGATGTCAGCAGAGACCAATAGACCTGTGAGGCTGCCTTCCAGTCAATGATTGTAATGATTCCATTCTAAAGACCAGACCTTGATTACTACAGTAAAATTAGTGATGGGAAGAATTGTCCTCGACAACCTGTGTCCCTCATATTATAGACAAACTTGTTTTGAAGCACATTTTTCAAGATTTTAACATGCAATCCTCTAGTTTCATGCTTGGAGTTCTGTCTCCTAAGATTTCCATATAAAGATTATTTTTTTAAGTCCACTTAGGAACATTGTTCCAGATAATGAACACGTACACATAATCTGACCTGCTATTGCTTTGATATTTATATAAGGTTATATACCTTATATAACATTATATAACAACATAGCATTATGGGAAAAGAAATATTTTTCAGTAGGCCAGTCTGCATTAGCATTAGAAATGGAAGGTGGCTAATAGGTGAGAGTGGAGGCATATCTAAACAATTTGAAAGCAAAATGCATGCTGAGAAGCTCCACATATTTAATCATATAATTATTGTTTTAAAGGGTTATGGAACAGGAAAATAAAAGACTTAGCAAATGCTTACTACTTTGTGCTATTTCAAACTTGGTAAATTTTGAATACTTGGAAAAAGTGTTCAGAAATGAGCCTGTAATACAAATATAACATAAGATATTTGTTTTCCCTTTTAATCCTCCAAGGGCTTTTATTTCTCATTTTTTTGATATTATTTCCTAAGCCAACCTAGCACTCTGGGTTCAAAAGTTAAACCATCATGGGTGGTACTTTTTGAATTAAAGAATTAATGTTAATATCACAAATGAGCATTCTAATGGGCTGTGCCAGTTTCATGAAAGTCTTCAGAAAACTGAGGCTGCACCTTCTATTTGGACTGATCGCAATAGGGTCACCCTCATCTAATGAGTGGAGAATTCCACGGAGTCCTGACAATAGCTTATGGGATGATTCAGGTTGCATGAGATGATTCCTGGGTACAAGAAGTAGTAGGTAATTGGGCAAGTGGTGGACTGTGGCAGCTGAAAAGAAGTAAAAGAGCTGGCAGCTTCAAACACATGAGCTGATTTTAGTGACAAACAACAAAAGAAAAAGGATTTCCTACAGGGACTTGAAAGATGCCAAAATAGTCTACAGACATCAATGGAAAGTCTAGTACAGTGTTTTCTCCTTTTAAGCTAGTGAAATAAAATAAAAGTGAACTGGATGTTTCAATCTCCCAGACTTCTACTGTATTTTCATTTGGAAAGATTCCAAGTTATACCATAAAAACAGAAGCAAAGGGTAAAAATGGAAGACCTTAAGACACTTTCTTTATTGGCCATATTCATTTCATTCTGATTCGAGTCTCAGGCTCTTTTCTTTGATACTTGGAAGAGTACCTAATTTAAACAGCTCATAATGCTGATAGTGACCTGCTTTATATTTTTGTTATACAATGCCTTTCTTTCTATGGAGTAAATGGTAAATAACTCTTAGAAAAATGAGAAAACTGTTGGCCCACATTTTTAAAATAGGAGAGAAAGAGAGGGAAAGAGCAAGAGGAAGGAAGGAAGGAGGAGAGGAAGAGAGGAAAGAGGCAGGCAGGGAAGAGAGGGAGGAAGGAAAATAATTTAGCTTTTGAAGGCAAAAGGAACAAGTCTCACATGTATTTTTGGTGCACTATATTTGAGATGAGAAGTGTGAATAGAAACAAGGAAGAAAAATATAAAACTGAAACCTTAGAGATGCAATGAGAACAATTAAAGCATTAGCCTTCTTTCTAACCAATTTTCTATTGGTCTTACAAAATATTTGAATATATATAGTTTTCCTAATTGCATATAAACATATACACTTGCTAATTGTATAATTATAAGTATGAGGCAACATGGCATACATATATATTACATATAATTATACATATTACATATAATACATATAATTACACATATTACATATAATTACATATTGCATATAATTACACATAATATATACACATATTACATATAATATGTAATACATATATTACACATATATTACATATATAAAAGTGATATTTGTGTATACATTTATAATATTTATATATATTTACATAAACATATATGTAAATATATATTTGACATAAACAGCAATTAGAAAAACTTCATTTGCTTTTGGATTCAAACTTATTTCTTTAGAGAGTCACAGCAAATAGTCAAAACAAATGTGTCTCCTGTCATTTCTATCTAGGGTGATGTTATGATCAGGTAGACATTAGGGTCATTTCTTCTGTGACGAGGTAGGACCAAGTGAAGTTCAAAATCGTTTCAAGTGACATATAATAGGTTCGATTTCCAGTCCCGTTAACACTTTTTAGAGTAATGAAATATAGTATACAAAAGATGGGATGTGAAATTAAACTCTTTCAGTTGCTAGTAGTACAACTGCAGGAGTGTAAATTAGCAATTCTATGATTAATTTTTTAATCTATGGAACTATAATAATTCTTACTCTGTAAAGTTATGAGCAATACATGTAACAAAATGTGTAATTGTTTTAGAATTAGCAGGTGTCCAGTCAAACATAATGACAGAGTATCCAAAGGAAGAAAACTAAACTGGTTGCTTCCAGGACGATGGAACAGAAAGTAGATTAATATTTCCGGAATGTCTATGCAAGAGAGGGAGGGGATGTGGCTGGTCAAGAAGGCATTAGTAAAGGTATGAAGGGTCTTCCATGCCGTGCTAAAAAGCTCAAACTTCCTCTGTGGGTCGTGTGTAGCCATCGGATGTTTATAAGGATGAGGCAACTTGAGTGGGTTTGTATCTTAGAAAGATCATTATTGAGGAAAAAATTATTAAGTAGCTGTTGTGATAATCAAGTTGAGATCTGATAAGAACCTGGATTAAAGAAATACTAGTATGGATTATAATGGTGAATACATTGAAAAAAATTCCCAAAATACAAGCTTAGAAAGACTTTGCGATTTCTCAAATATAGGGATTAAAAATCGGAAAATAAAGGCAAAAGGTTTTATAGTTAGTCTGGATAAGGCAAAGTGTGGAGCTCATCTCATGACTTTCAGATAACGTCTTTTTTTTTTTTTTTATTGCACTGCATCATTTATTATTTCTTCTAGAGAATGTATTTGCCTTAATCTAAAATGTTAATGCCAGGAATTCCAGACTCATTTACCCATGCATAAATCAGGTGTTGAATAAGTCTATTTTAGGTTTAAAAGATTACAATTTTATGGAATGTGTTATCACTGAAAGTATTAGATATTATTTTCTCTGTATTTGTGTATTTTTTTCTCTAATCTATTAAACACAAGATGGTCTGGAAAGGAAAGAAGATTATTACTTGGGTTTGACACCTGGCTCCAAGCAGTGCCACCTAGAGATTAAGCATGACATTTAGAATTTAAAAACCAAAAGAAAACAAGCAGGGCTCTAGAGAGTTAGCATCCATCCTTTTGGCTGCTGCCTTTCTAGCTTTACTCCAAGAGGCAGGAACATCTCTCTTATTAGTTTGATTCCATGACAATGACTGGGCTACATTTACTAAGTTGCATCCCAGAGTGCATAAATTTTGATCTTTGCAGACTTCTCTTCTGTCTATGGGATTGTGCGAGTACAGTGGTGGAGGGAGTGATACATTTGAAGACTTTCCTCATTTCATATTACACATAGTCCGAGCTGTTTATATTCTAGGTTTCAGTGCCCGTTTGCTGGCAATACTGGAAATTAAGGTTTTAAAGAATGAGCCTTCTTGAATACAGAGCCTGTTTCATACTCCAAACCAGTTTTACCAAAGAACACGGCATTGAGATCTTGGCAGTCGATAATTACACCATATACTTAATAAAACAGTACTCAGGATTCCCATTTGTCAATGACACTTATGAATCTATCTCCCTCCAGAACCACACAGAAATGAAGTATGACTGGTCCAACATGGAATTCAGGCATTCCAGAATATTCATCTTGACTCTACTGTTCTTCCTAACATATTGCATTTAATAGTATAGCTCATCAATGTCTTTAGCAGGTTTATTTCAATTGAGTTACATAACATTTTACAATTTTGTAACCTCTTTTAGCCTAAATAACCTTATTTTAGAGTTGAAAAGTTTTTTCAGTGGTTAGTGATTGGCCCTATAGATCAAACATCAGGGGAATCGTGCTTGCTTCTGGTACTTAGAGTGTAGGTTGTTTAATATACTTAAACACCTTTGAAATGGAAGATTTTCACAATTTTTAAATGGAAACTAAAGTAAATTTTTTAAAGTATAAGTTTTAAATGAAACAGGACATATAAAGTTCTTACAGTTTCTCTCATATTTATGTTCTCAATCAAAAGATGAATATTATTACTATTTATGGAATATAGGTAAGCACGGTTTTTCTATGAATCAATTGTAATCACAATGAAAAGAAATGTTGAAAAACTGTATAATCCTATTATTTTTATTGTTAAAATTTTCACAGATTGATGTCTGACTTACAAATCCTGTCAGTGCTTTGACCATACTAGTCATATAATATATTGAAATGAGTGAACACATGAATGGAAGAAAGATCAGTGTTAGAGTAGTTATTCCTTCAACACAGATCCATCTAGCATATGCAATATTTCTTTTGACTCCTCCCAACATTTACAACTGGCTAATATGAAAAGTCCACCATCCGTTGTCAGGAAACTGAGTCTCCGCGCAGTTTACTGACTTGCTCAGAGTTATAGCTGGCCTACTGTTGGACTGGGAATTAAGTCAGGATGTCTCCTTTTATTCAGCATCCAAGAAACGAAGAAAATACCTTTAAACTACAAATAAATATAAACAGAACTAGTGGTTACTAAGATTAAAAACACAATAGGTCATAGACATATAAATAAGAGCATTTAAACCCCTCCCTAAAGAATGAATTACCCCATTCAACGTATGATGGTCCCTGTTCTTTCCAGTGTACCACATTAAATAGGTGGCCAGCACATGGAGGTTAAAAGTAGGTGCTTAAAATGAGATTCTTTAATAAATACATTAATTTGTCACTAAGGATTTTCTAGTTTTGCTTTATCTTTTAACTGGTTTGGAGCGGTTAAGGACATCCAGTGACTTGTATCCATCATGATGCTAATACCTTACCTCTGCAGAACAAATGCAGGATCTTAGATGGAAAGACATATGCCTAAAATTTAATCAGGTACTTAATTTGCTCAATAAGCATTGATAAAGTGTCCCAGGTGCTGTGATGTGTTATTGCTTTTAACTAATTCACCTCCTGAGACAGAGGGACACTACAAAGTAACACTGGTGATGCCAGGTAAAAGAGTACTATCAAAGAATTTTTAATTTTGCATTCCAAGTGGCAACCTTAGTGGCCGGGGAAAGTAGCGAAGACTTCACAGAGAGAAGTACCTTTGAGCTGTGTTTTAATGAATGCAAAAGACTTCAATAACCAAAAAATGCATGGAAAGACCATTTCAGGCAGGGGGAATATCATGTGTACAGGCACAGAGCAACTGGAGGCAGTAAAAACATTTCAGAGACTATTGCAATTGATTAAGAGAGAGAAAATGAGGGCAAAAAAGCCCCAGTGAAAACATAATGGTAAATAGCGTAATTTTACACATCACTATCCAAGAAAAATATTGTCTCGAAGATGAAGTTTTGATGTAATGCAAAGGAAAATAAGAGATGATAGGTGATCAATAGATAGATGGATGATAGAAAGTTTTTTCTAGCTGATAATCTTGATTTTCATTAAACAGCTATCTTGATTTTCATTAAAAGAGATCTAATAAACTAATAGTAAAGCTTTTCTATATTTTGAAATTACCATTTTTGAGTCTTTAATTAATGTATATTAATCTCACACATATTTGATTTCTTAAAGAAGACTTCCTTAATAAATGGGGAATATATGCCAGGAAAAGGTAAATTTTTATCTTTTTCTAGTTCATATTAAAGATAATGTTTTTTTGCTACCTGATTGAATAACTCATGTTCAAATAAATTAGTAACCTAAGACTTTTTGAATCTTTAACTTTGAGTTTGCATTGCAACCAAATACTCATGAAAACCCAAAATATAATTAAAAGAACAAAGTGTTTTATATCAGCTAAATTCAATGATAGCAATCAGAGCAAGCAATCTTTTCAGCTTGACATCCTTCAGACATTTTAATTTTATAGTCTTTGTCGGTTACCTCAAAAATCAAAATACTATTTGACTCGACCACGTACGAGGCTCATAATAACCATACACAATATATTAGGTTCCTATGGTTGTTGTCACAAATTGCTACACCAATTTGTAGTGATTTAAAACAACATAATTTATTATCTTGCAAGTCTGGAGGTCAGCTATCCAAAATGGGTCTCATTGCTAAAACCAGGGTATTGGCAAGGCTGTATTCCTTCTGGAGGACCTCACGGAGAATCTAATTCCTTGCTGTTTTCATTTTACAGAGCCTGCCTGTATCCTTTGAGTTGTGGGCCCCTTCCATCTCCAAAGCCAGCAGTCTGTCAATTCCTTTTCCCTTCGCACCACTCTCACCTCTTCCGCTGCTCTCTTCCACTTTTAAGCACCTTTTGATTCCCCTGGACCTACCTGGATAATTGACTTATTTGAATGTCTGCTGAGTGACAACTTGATTTCATCTGAAACTTTGATTCTTCCCTCATTTAAGGTAACATGTTCACAATTACCGGAGATGAGGGCGAGGATTTTTTGGGGGGAGAGGTATTGTTCTGATTACCCAGAAAAAGAATATTAAAAAATAATCTAGAATATGGTTTACAATGGCAAATTCTGAGGACTGGGGAAGAAAGACAAGCATCTTTATATAAAACTGCTTGTGTCTTGTGTACTCCAATATTTTGATGGCTACATTAGGCTGCTTCAACTTTCTTTTACCCTTGGGATCAGTAGTTACATTTAATTTAATTTTCCAATTAAGAAAAATTAAATTAATTACTTGCAGTTTGCCCTTGAGAATACATTCTTCAGTTTTAATGGCACATAGTTATCATGCCTCAGGAAAGGAAGTTTTACAAAATGTTTATTAACAGTCACAATTGCCAATACTCTTCCAAATTCATCTTTAAAGTATACAATTTAAAAATCCATGGGATATCTTTTAATAATGACATGCATGTCATGCATGCATCTAATAAGACATGCAGTTGGGGAAGGGAGAGAGAAGGGGGAGGAAAAAGGGAAAAGGGAAAAGACGATTTGTCTAAATGAAGTTCAGAAGTGCATATTTTCCCACTGAGTCACTAGCTAAAAAAGAAGAAAAGAAAGATTTAAAGAAGAAAGAAAGAGAGGAAGAAAGAAATCAAGACAAGAATCAAGAAAAAAAGGAAGGAAGAGTATTAGTATTACGCTGTCTCAGTGATCCACTATTTTTTTAGATACACGGAATGAGATCTGTTAAGTGGTCAAAATTCTTGCATTCAGAAGCCGCAAATGACTATAAGACGCTATTCTTCTGTGGCTATGCCCCCTTTTGTTTTCAATTTATTTTGCTATGTTTTTCATCTGTACTATGAGGACCTTAAGGCCTTCGTTACTTGGATGTACTGAATGTATTTCTACTTACATTAATTTTCCTTGGATGAGTGTGTCACCAAAGATGGTACTTTTCCTTACCACTATTTTTTAATACATAGGTTTTTCCACTCGGCTGCTGCCTGCTACACTTGCTTGTCATATTGCTTTTTACTGCGCCTCTTACATCTTCCAGCCATCACTTTTGCTGCTGCTGCTGTTGCAGCCTCGGCCTGCTTCAGCCCTCCTGCCTGATTGCTATAACCATCTTCCTTCCTTCTAGTTCTGTACTGTCGCTTCTTTTTTTATCCTATATTTATTCCATATTGGTCCACTTTATATCTAGTCAGGACAGATTAAGGTGGTCACAGTTCCATTTGTTGGCTAAACATTCTATTTATAATATTTCAATCTTCTGCTCATAAATGCTGTTCATTCATTCTTTCACCAAATATTAATGGAATGCTTACACTTTAATGTAAGCAGCAGTACTATTATTACTTTAAGGGTAAGAAAAATAAACAATACATAATTATACCCGAAAAGATATAGTTTAGTTGTAGAGATGACAAACATACAAAATAACTAGAAATATGAGAATAATAGAAAGTGTCGTCAAATGCCAAAACAAATGGTCATTTTATGTTAAAGTATCAAGGACTGGTTCATGGAGATAATTCTAATTTGTCCCCAAGTTGAAAGTATTGTCATTGCTAAAAATTAAAAGTTCCAGGTCTTGGAAGGAGAGCATATAGTAAGCAGGAAGAGCTTTTAATACTTAAATGACATTTTGGTACAAGAAATGAAAATGACTCAAAATATTTCAGTCTGATTTTTTGTCCCTGTCCCTTTTATTTATTGTCAACCTTATCTGTGCTCTGGCCCAAATACCCTGGAGAGCATCCACACCTACATAACAAGGAACACCTCCATGTGCCAGACAAGTTGTCTTATCAGAGTTTGCTACGTAAGGTGTTGGAAGTCTCACTTCTATAGACAAAGTGAAATGGATTTCTTTCCAAGTACCATTTTAGGAAAGCATCATGGGATGTCAGACAGATATTTTCTTAAATATAATGAAACTTTATTCCTAAGAATTGCTCTTATAACTTCATAAGGACATGTGCTTTTTGCACGTAAAATTTAGATGCTTATGATAGAAGCCCTGGATTCAAAAATACCCATATACATGCAAAAACGTAGTATGGCATCTGCATGCAGGTCAGGTACATCTTCTTTCTGAAACAATAAACTAACCAAATTGGGTCTGACTCAATGAACTAAAAGAGCACTGATATCCACCACTTAAAATAATTGGATTTTATCTTCTTATGGCAAGGCACATTTCAAAGGAATATTGTTGACCTTCTTCTGCCCCCCCCCCCCGCTTCTTTTTTTCATAACATAATACACTTCTGAAGTACTGAAAATTTATGACAAAATTACATATGAATGAAGTAGAGTTTAAATGAAAATTGCAGGCAACAAACATGTTTGGACAAGTCATGGCTGGGCACACCACTCTTTCAGATTTAACTTTCTTAAATAAATTATTCCATTAAGTTCTTTATGAAAATAAAAAGCTCAACATTTAAAGTATTATAGAATAAATGAGAGCAAAATTTAAAATAAACAATTGTACTTCCATAAACCACCTGTTTATATTAGCGTTACTGCCATTTTAGCTATACCATGTATATTTTGTTCCTAAAAATCACATGGAAAACTATCCTTATTAAAACTAAACAAGCTGTTAAAATTAAAAAAAAAAGACTAAACATATTTTACTTTAATCTATGCCCTTACAAAATATCTGTCTTGTTAGTGACATATGATTCATAGTTTTCATTTGTACTTACATAGTAATATTCAGTAAAACTTTCCAGTATTAGAACAATTATCTGTATATTGAGAAGGACTCATAAAGCCTAGGGAACAAAAATTTTAGATTTTTCATAAGGTTAGAAAATTCCAAGTCATGAAGGCAGCATTCTCCATAAAAAAGATTACCATTTTAGAGTCATGATGAAAGCTGTGTCTATTCAAAGTTAATCGCATTTTAAAAATTAAATTGAATAATATAAACTTGTCAGAAAATTACTTTCAACAGCTGCTGTACTTTCACAGAAACTTTTTTAGTTACTTTTGAAGGAGTGATTAGCTGATTAATTTATTCATTGATGTACTGGACCAGTGGGTGTCTATGTGGTGCTTCAAGGAGATTTTGAAGCTCGTGGCAAAAGCCATTGATGTGTGACCTCCTATATAGAATGACTATTTCAGACTGGAATGCCTGAATAGACTTTTCTAGGATAGTTGAACGAGTTCTAACAAAAGAATCTGGGCAGAAGCAGCTCCTTTCCCTCGCGGTATGCACTTCTCCATTAAGGGCAGCAATTACATTTCAGAGACAAACTCACAGAAACAAAATAAAAACTTGTTTACACAAAGTTCTTGAAGAAGAGTGACCTGTGATCTCACAGCTAAATACCAGATATGACCTGAAGGACCCTAAACATCGCATTACAAACAGAAATATGTTTTCAGCATGCATGTCTCTGATTCTACGGCCTCCTGTTTGTTCAGATGCAGTGGCAAGGGGCTGCAGACACAAGGATTGTGTTACGGCTGCACTCTGCCTTTGCACCTCCCAGGGAAGGCGAGTGGCAGGCAGAAGGCATGCTTGCTCTCCAAGTATTATGCAAAGTGCCACGTCAAAGAATGATCCACTCCTACAGAGCAGAGATAGGACAAAGGAGTACTGGTCTATTACTTTGCTTCAACTTGACCTCACTATACTCAAATAAATATTCATGAATCCCCGTCAAATATTGGGTCATAGGCAGAATAAGAAATGTATCTGGAATAACAAATGACACTGCTTGAACTCAGAAAGGAAAACAAAAAAAAATCCTACTAATGTCATCTGTATTTATAGTTCAATATCAACGAGTATTTCTTACAAGAAAATTAGAAAATAAACGCATTTAGTGAAACCTGAATACATTATTTTTAATACAGTTTTTTTCAATAAGATACAAAGGTCAATAATTGCCATTAGGTTCCATTTTAGCATACTGAATATTTAGCAGAAGAACAACATATTGGAACAGCATGTATTTTTTAACACAGAAAAGTAACAGAAAATAGGTATCTTTGATCTCTTTAATGAATTCAGACTCACACCCCCTAAGTACATAAAACCATTACATTACTTTTCTTTATTGTCAACAGCTTCTTATCAGCTTGGCCACACATGAGAATGAAAATAATGTAGTTTTTTTGTTTTTCAGGTACATCTGATGCACAAACAATTTTTTATAAAAAGTAGTTTAATTAGATGTTTTCATTATAAATATAATTATGATGTAACAAAATAAAGTTTCATATTCCAATGTGGGTGTGAATGTATAAAATTCACATACATATATTTGAAATTTGGAGGGTGGAATAAATTTCTCTGGAATGCTGAGTTTATCTCATCACAATATTTGAGATAAAAAGTGAACATATATAGATAAATAGTTTATATTTATTTGTTCAGTTTTATTTATAGATGAAATACAGTAGTCCTTCCATATCTGGTTGATTCAACTAACTGCAGATTGAAAGGCCTATGATGGTCGTGTCTGTACTGAAAATGTACAAACTTTTTCTTCTTGTCTTTGTTCCCTAAGCAATATAGCACAACAACTATTTACAGAGCATTTACACTGTATTAGGTATTATAAGTAACCTAGAGATGATCTAAAGTATATGGGAGGATGTGTATAGGTTTTATGCAAATTCTATGCCATTTTATATAAAGGACTTGAGCATTTTTGGATTTTGGTACCCACGGGGGTTCTGGAACCAATCCTCTGACAATTTCAAGGGGTTACTGTAATTCTATCCTACTGTTTTAGCAGTGTATTGACTAATTCAATGAAATGTATAATTTATATACTTAGAAAACCAACACCAAGAGATCCAATTCAAGTGTTTCTAGAATTTTGTTTCCAAAAATGAATGTTTCTAGATCTAGTGAAGAAAAAACCATGTGAGAAAAAGCTAGAAGTCCAAGAAAAGAAAAAAGATGCCTCTTAGTGGAGGAATTGTGTAATCTGGGTGACTCTATGCAACTATGAATTAAAATACAATATTCCAAAAAAGAAAAGCTTAATTTGATACTTTGTGTTAATTTTTCATTTAGGACATTAAACTTTTATCATGAGTTTAAAAAGGACAGCTAAAAAAATAAAAATAAATACCTTATTTGCCAGATGTTCATTCTGGAAGACAAAATGTGAGTCCTCACACTTTGAGGAATAAGTCAAGATTAGGTAGGATAGGGATACGATATTTTGTATCTTTGAATAGAAGAAATTTGAGCACAACTTATTAATTTGGAATATAATTCAATGAATTTGGCAAAATAGAAAATATTCAGTCACTTATTCATTCATTCATTAATTATTGGCATAAAATAGTTATTGAGGCAGTGACTTACTTACAGAAGTGTGGGCTTTGAAATTTTGGAATCCAGACGACGTGTTTTGAAAGAATCTGTACTTTGGGCAAGCATCTTAACTTTTCTATTCCTTAGTTTTTATGTGTTTTAGGAAAATTTTAAAATACTATAAATCCTCATAAGAGTTGTGTAAATTTAATGAATATTTTTGTAAAAAGCTCAGCTGTATGCTTTTATATAAATGCTTAGTAAATATTATCAATGATTTCAATGAATAACATCTATGTATTCTATATCCTTACCTTGCTTTATTTTTCTTATCAATTCTTATTATCTGATCTGTTACAGATTTATTTAATTATATGTTGGCACAGATTTATTTATTTATGTGTTTCTTGTCCATCTCATCCTGCATAACATAAATCCCCTCAAACAAAATAAATTTGCAATTTAAATTATTTTATACAATTTATTCAATATTTGCATTTCCTAGCACATAAATCTTCAGCATCTTTTGCACATTTTAAAAGTTGGAGTCTTGGTTTTTTATATAAAATAATTTTAAAATTTCACATTTAGAAATTTTAACTCTTTCTAGCTTAAGCTTTAAAGTGCTTGTCTTATTTTTTTCTTTTAGAGTAATTTTAAACTTTTAATTAATAAATTTTATAAGCTGCTTTATAACACGTCAGCTATTTTCTTTTTTCGAGGAAGATTAGCCTTGAGCTAACATCTGCCAATCCTCCTCTTTTTTCTGAGGAAGACTGGCCCTGAGCTAACATCCGTGCCTATCTTCCTCTACTTTATATGTGGGATGCCTACCACAGCATGGCGTGCCACACGTCAGCTATTTAAAAGATATTTTACTACTAAAATTTCCTTTTTTCCAGATGCTAAAATGGCTCATTTCCTTCTCCACACATGGCTTGCAAAATGAGGTTTAGAGAGAGGGGTTTACTGACGAGGTGAGGAATTGACCAAGCATCGAGTAACAGAAAGACAACTGGAAATATGTCCTGGTGAGACCTAGAATGTTGGTCTTATTAATTTGCCTCATATTTGATGTGGAAAATTCATTTCATTTTAATATTATGTTGCTATGAATGACTTTGGATGTATTTGGAGTTAATTAAATAATGTTTTTTTGAGTATTACAAATGAAATTTTAAAAATGTCATTTCTCAGTCATCTCAGAAGATTCTATTTGCGGCTATGTTAAAGTAGGATTTAATTTTGCTAGTTGCCAAGTTGGATTGACTAGTTCAATGTTTTTCTCTTCAGTGCATAGGTTAATGTAATTTTAAGAATGATGTCTCTCTCTCTTTTTATTCTGAAGAAACTAGGGCTGTCATGGACTGCATTATGTCCCCTCAAAAGTCATAGGTTGAAGTCCTAACACCCAGTACCACAGAATGTGACTGTGTTTGGAGACAGGACCTTTAAAGAAGTAATTATGTTAAGCTAAGGCCCTTAGGGTGGGCCCTGATCCAATCTTACTGGTGTTCCTAGAAAAAGAGGAGATCAGGACACAAGGAGGACACTAGGGGTGTGCACACACAGAGGAAAGACCATGTGAGGACACAGCAAGAAGGTGGCCATCTGAAAGCCAAGGGGAGAAATCTCAGAGGAAACCAAATCCCGCTAGTACCTTGATCATAGATATCTAGCCTCCAGAATCATGAGAAAATAAATTTCTGTAGTTTCAGCCACCTAATCTGTGGTATTTAAGTATGGCATCCCTAGTAGACTGATACAAGGATCTAGAAAAGAGAGTCTGTTGAGGATGACACAGTTAGTGAGGGGGACACCTTGGATTCAGATGGAGATGTATCATACTCTAATGGATTCAGTGCAGTATATCATCTGAGACATTAAAGTTAATTTTGTATAGTAACTTTAGTTTCTCTTTCCTGTGTTTTAAAAATGTGCATTTTTTTCATTTAAAATATTGATTCAGAATGGAATATTTACAAATGCAATTTTATTGCAAGTATTAGAATGTGGGTTTTAATGCTGGAAAAAATTGGAAAATCTTATCTTTATATGTGAAAATGTAACATTCATCTCAGAAGTGTTGACCTTTTTAAACTTAAAAAAGTTTTTCTCAGTAACGAAACAGATTTTTCCCTGGGAAAAAAAGCTTCCTTTGATCTCATGAAATATTCAAAGCGATAATGAAGCATGTTTTGCTTTCTTGTAAACCTGTTAAAATATTATTTTTCTCTGAGGTTGCCAGTGGTGAAAATTTTATCACACAGCATGAAATGTGTTATTTTGATACATCGACACCATATCAAAACTTATCCTTGCACATTCAACTTCGTGACAAAGAATATTTTCCTATGAATTTCACAGTCTATTTCCATGGAATTTAAAAAAAGTATTAGTTTCAGATGCTGAATGGTTTTACACTGTTAACTGGTAAGGACAGGCTGATATATATTGATGACAGATTAATACCACACTATAACCAAATGACAAACCTGTAATATAACTTCTGACATGTAGATATTCACATAAACTGGAAAAAAGAGATCTTCGGAATTAAAGTAATTAACAATTTTACTTTCTACCTGCATTTACAGAGCTCTTGCTAATGTCAGTATGGGAACACGCTTTTAATAGTGTATGAACAGAGCTTTAAACATCTATTTCCATGATCAAAGTACGAAGAATCTAATCTTAGTGTCTTTTGTTTTTCTTTAATTCTCAGTTTGCTTTTTTATGTAATGAGATCTCTAGAAATATAAGATTAGCAATGTGGTGGAGGAAAGAGGACAGCAAGATCTCTCTATGCAAGAAATAAAATAGTAATAAAAATATATAGCATTATCATTAATATTTATCATTTTCCACTGCCACTACCTTAGATCAAGTTACTTTTATTTTTCAACTGAATAAAGCAACAGCAACAATATCCAAACTGATCTTCCAGTCTTTACTTTTACCTCCTTCCCATACATTCTATAAACTGAAGCATCAGTGATTATTTGGGAACCAAAATGGGATTACGCCACTCCCCAGCTTAAAATATTTCGGTGTCTCCTAATAACCCTCATGATGAAAAACTTACACTTGAATGACTGAATTCTAATTCTCTTGATATTGAAATGTCAGCTCCATTCTGCCTTACTCTTGGTTGTACTCTTCACTATTTCCTATATATCGAGAATCACCACTGCCCTGGTGGTTTGCAAAGGACTTTCACATACATCTAATTACACATTCCTGCTATCAAATATTTTCCTATACCTATACTGTTCTTTTTTTAATTTTAATTTTATTTATTTATTTATTTATAATTTTTATTGAAATAACATTGATTTATAACATTGTATAAGTTTCAGGTGTGCATCATTATATTTCCCCTTCTGCATAGACTACATGGTCCCCCACCAAACGTCTAGTTGCCATCTGTCACTATACATGTGCCCCTTTACCCCTTTCACCCTCCTTCCACCATTGGTAACCACCAATCTGTTCTTTGTATCTATGTGTTTGTTTGTTTATCTTCCACAGGAGTGAAATCATATCATAAATTATCTTTCTTCGTTTGACTTATTTTGCTTAGCATAATATCTTCAAGGTCCATACTTGTTCTCACAAATAGCAAAATTTTGACCTTTTTTATGACTGAGTAGTTTTCCATTGCGTATATATGTACTATATCTTCCTTATCCATTCATTCACTGATGAGTACTTAACGTTGTTTTCAAGTCTTGGCTATTGTGAATAAAGCTACAATGAGCGTAGCATTGTATACATCTTTTTGAATTAGTGTTTTGATGTTCTTTT
This sequence comes from Equus caballus, assembly GCF_041296265.1. Taxonomy (NCBI): domain Eukaryota; kingdom Metazoa; phylum Chordata; class Mammalia; order Perissodactyla; family Equidae; genus Equus; species Equus caballus. The sequence continues at coordinate 98,795,142 of NC_091686.1, forward strand.
AATACATACCCAGAAGTTGAATAGCTGGATCATGTGATACTTCTTAATTTTCTGAGGAATCTCCATACTGTTTTCCATAATGGCTGCACCAGTTTGCATTCTCACCAGCAGTCTATGAGGGTTCCCTTTTCTCCACATCTTCTCCAACAATTGTTATTTCTTGTCTTTTCAATAATAGCAATTCTGAGAGATGTGAGGTGATATCTCACTGTAGTTTTGATTTGCATTTCCTTAATAATTAGTGATGTTGACCATCTTTCATGTGCCTGTTGGCCATCTGTATGTCTTCTTTGGAAAAATGTCTGTTCAAATCCTCTGCCAATGTTTTTATTGGGTTGTTCATTTTTTTGTTGTTGAGTTGTATTTTGTAAATTAACCCCGTGTTGGATACATTAAATGCAAATATCTTCTCCCAGTTGGTAGGTTGTCTTTCTGTTTTGTTGATGGTTTCTTTTGCTGTGCAGAAACTTTTTAGTCTTAGTCCCATTTGTTTATTTTTTCTTTGGTTTCCCTTGCCTGAGGAGACATAGTATTCAAAAAGACACTGCTAAGACCTGTGTCAAAGAGCATACTGTCTATGTTTTCTTCTAGGAATTTTGTGGTTTCAGGTACATTCAAGTCTTCAATCCATTTTGAGTTAGTTTTTGTGTAAGGTGTAAGATAATGGTCTGCTTTCATTCTTTTGCATGTGGTTGTCCACTTTTCCCAATACTATTTATTGAAAAGACTTTCTTTTCTCCCTTGTTTATTCTTGGCTCCTTTGTCAAAAATTAGCTGTCCATAAATGTGTAAGTTTATTTCTGGGTTTTCAACTCCATTCCATTGATCTTCGTGTCTGTTTTTATGCAGGTACCATGCTGTTTTGATTATTATAGCTTTATCATATACTTTGAAATCAGGAAGTGTGATATCTCCAGATTTGTTCTTTTATCTCAGGATTGCTGCCTATTCAGGGTCTTTTGTTGTTACACGTAAATTTTAGAATTCTTTGTTCTATTTCCATGAAAAATTAGGATTTTGATAGGGATTGCATTGAATCTGTAGATTGCTTTAGCTAATATAGACATTTTAACGATGTTAATTCTTTCAATCCATGAGCAAACAATATCTTTCCATTTCTTGTATCTTATTCAATTTCTTTCAACAATGTCTTCTTGTTTTCAGTGTATAGGTCTTTCATCTCCTTGGTTAAAGTTAATCCTAGGTATTTTATTCTTTTTGTTGTCATTGTAAATAGAACTGTATCCTTGATTTCTCTTTCTAGTTCATTCATTGTTAGTGTGTACAAACACAACAGATTTCTGCATGTCAATTTTGTACCCTGCAACTTTACTGTATTTGTTTATTTCTAATAGATTTTTGGTGTATTCTTTAGGGTTTTCTATATATAAAATTATGCCATCTGCAACTAGTGACAATTTTACTTCTTCCTTTGCAATTTGGATACCTTGTATTTCTTTTACTTGCCTAATTTTTCTGCCTAGGACTTTCAGTATTATGTTGAACGGGAATGGCAAGAGTGGGCGTTCTTATCTTGTTCCTGTTCTTAGGGGTATAGCTTTCAGTTTTTCACTGTTGAGTATGATGTTAGTTGTGGGTTTGTCATATATGGCCTATATTATGTTGAAGTATTTTCCTTCTATATACATTTTACTGAGAGTTATTATCATAAAGCCAAATCTTGTCAAATAGTTTCTCTGCATCTATGGAGATGATCATGTGATTTTTATTCATTTTGTTAATGTGATATATCACATCAATCAATTTGCAGATGTTGAACCATCCTTGCATCCTGGAATACAACTTGACTGTGATGTATGGTCCTTTTAATGTATCGTTGTATTTGATTTTCCAATATTTTGTTGTGGAAATTTTTTGATCTATGGTGATCAAAAATGTTGGCCTGTAATTTTCTTTTCTTACGTCATCCTTGTCTGGTTTTGATATCACAGTAATGTTGGCCCTGTAAAATGAGTTAGGAAATGTCCCCTCCTCTTCAAATTTTTGGAAGAGTTTGAGTAGGATAGGTAGGTATCAAATCTTCTTTGAATGTTTGGTAGAATTCACCAAAGAAGTTGTCTGGTCATGGACTTTTCTTTGGGGGGGAGGTTTTTGATTACTGTTTCAATCTCCTTACTAAGGATTGGTCTATCAGATTCTCTAATCCTTGATTCAATTTTGAAAAGTTGTATGATTCTAGGAGTTTATCCATTTCCTCTAGGTTATCCAATTTGTTGGTATATGGCTTTTCATGGTAATCTCTTATAAACCTTTGTATTTCTTGATATCCATTGTAATTTCTCCTCTTGTTTTTGATTTTATTTATTTGAGCCTTCTCTCTTTTTCTCTTAATGAGTCTAGCTAAAGGTTTGTCAGTTTGGTTTATCTTTTCAAAGAACCAGCTCTTAGTTTCATTGATCTTTTCTATTACCTTTTTAGTCTCTATTTTATTTGTTTGCACTCTGATTTTCATGATTTCCTTCTTTCTACTGATTAGGGGCATCCTTTGTTCTTCTCTTAGGTTTGCTGTTCCTTTAGGTGTACTGTTAGATTGTTTATTTGAGCTTTTTCTTGTTTCTTAGGGTAGGCCTGTATGGCTATAAACTTCCCTCTTAGTATTGTTTTTGCCACATCCCATAAATTTTGGTATGATATGTTTTTATTTCCATTTGTCTTCAGGTATTTTTTTATTTCTTCTTTGATTTCTTCATTGACCCAATAACTGCTCAGTAGACTGTTGTTTAGGCTCCACATGTTTGTGACTTTCCAGCTCTCTTCTGGTAGTTGATTTCTAGATTCATATGCTTGTGGTCTGAAAAGTTGTTTCAGATGATTTCAATCTTGTTAAATTTATTGAGATTTGTTTTATTCCTCAACATATGGTCTATTTGTGAGAACGTTCCATGTGCATTTGAGAAGGATGTGCATCCTGCTGCTTTTTAACAGAGTGTTCTTTATATTTTTATTAAGTTCATCTGGTTTAATATTTCACTTCAGGCCAATGTTTCCTTGTTGACCTTCTGTCTGGATGATCTATTCATTGATGTAAGTGGGGTATTAACGTTTCCTACCATTACTGTGTTGCTGTCAATTTCTCCCTTTAGGTCTGGTAATAATTGCTTTATATACCTTGGTGCTCTCATGTTAGGTGCACATATATTAATAAATGTTATGTCTTCTTGATGGACTGTCCCTTTTATCATTATATAATTCCATATTTGTCTCTTGTTATCATTTTTCACTTGAAATCTATTTTGTTTGATATAAGTATGGCTACATCTGCTTTCTTTTGATTGCCAATTGTTTGGAGTATCATCTTCCGTCTCTTCACTTTGAGCCTATGCTTATCTTCACAGCTGAGATGGATCTTTTGGAAGCAGCTTATTGTTTGGTCTTGTTTCTTAATACACCCAGCCGATCTAAGCCTTTTGATTGGCGAATTAGATCCATTTACACTTAGGGTGATTATTGATATATGAAGACTTAATACTGCTATTTTATCTTTTGTTTTCTAGTTGCTCTATATTTTCATTGTTTCCTTGTGGTTTGTATAAAAAGGGTCAGATAAGATGATCATTTTCTGCTGCTAACTTCTTCTCTTCTTTTGCCTATGGTTCCATCCTTTTCTTCTCTCCTTTCTACGTTTTTGTTGTCACAAATCATCCCTTTCTGCCTCATGAGTTTGCTTATAATTATTCTTAATGCTTTCTTTCCCTTTAACCTTTATGTTATAAGTAAGTGTGTACTAACCTATTCTGATACAGAATTGCAAGTTTCTGATTCTGTCTATTTATCACCTTGCTCAAACTTTGTACACTTTTGCCTTTTTGTTTCAGGTAGAACTCCTTTCAACATTTCTTGTAAGGCAGACCTAGTGATGGTGAACTCCTTCAGCTTTTGGTTTTTTGATAAAGCCTTTATTTCTCCTTCACATCTGAAAGAAAACTCTGCTTGATAGAGTATCCTTGGCTGACAGTTTTTATCTTTCAATATTTTGAATATATCTTTCTACTCTCTCCTGGACTATAGGGTTTCTGCTGAGAAATATTCTGATAGCCCAGTGGGGATTTCCTTGTAGATCATTTTCTTTTTCTCCTTGGTTGCTTTTGAAATTCTTTCTTTGTCATTGATTTTTTGAGAATTTTATTATCACATGTCTTGAAGAAATTCTTTTTTGCTTTGAGACAATTGAGAGTTCTGTTAGCTTCATGGATTTGTATACTCAGTTCCTTCCCCATAATTTTTTTAAATAGGCCCTCTGCTTCTTTCTCTCTCTATTCTCTTTCTGGAATATCCATTACCCTGGTGTTGCCCTTGCCAATGCATTAAGATAATTCTTGTAGAATTTCTACATTTTTTAAGTGTTAGTTCTCTCTCCTCCTATTTGCATCATTTCTAGTTTTCTATCTTTGATCTCACTAATTCTCTCTTCCATGTGATCTGCTCTATTTCCAATGCTTTCTAATGCATTCTTCATCTCTTTTATTGAGTTCTTCAGCTCCAGAATTTCTGTTTGGTTGTTTTTTAAAGTTTCAATCTCTCTGGCAAAGTATTCCTTCGGTTCATTGACTTTATTCCTGAGTGCACTGAACCAGCTGAGTTTTCTTGTAGCTCCTTGAGTTTCTTCATGACAGCAATTTTGAATTCTTTATCAGTTAGGTCACAATCTGACTTTATGTTTGGTTTCTGAAGAATTGTTTTCTTTTTGTGATGCCATGGTACATGGCTTTTTGTGGTGCTTGCTGAGTTATTCCTCTGCCAGTGCATTTGTTGTAGCAAACACTTTAAATTTAGGCATAGCTTTGTTTGTTTTAATTCAAACTTTTCAACTGCTTGGAGTTTAGAAGACTTTCTTTTGGTTTTCAGTAGGAGTTACTATAGCACTAGTTTTTGGTTTCTCTTATCTGAAATGCCTCTGTTATATTTGAAAATCTGTATGGTCCACCCTCAATCATCTCTATTTTGGATGTTGACAGTACTCTCACCATCACTTCCTGCACTTCTGGGGGTCACTAATGCCTTGTTGTTGTTGGTGTCACTGCATTCACTGGCTTTACCGCCAGGGGCATAGTGATGGCAGATGCCACAGCCATGTCTGGGATCACTTGGATCAGAAGCTCCACTGCAGTTGTTATTGAATTGGGAAGGTGGGGAGGGAACCGGGTACATGGGACGCATCTCAGCTGTTGCCCATTACCCTGTGGCCAAAGGTACCACTGCAGTTCGGATGTAGGACTTAGGATTAGATTTAGGATAAGGAGCACCTCCACAATTGCCACCAGGCTTCAAGCTGAAGCCAGGGTCCCTTGGGTCACTGGGCTCCACCTCCACTGCTACTCTGCTTCCTGTAGTCACAGGTACTGCTGCAGGTGAACTGACTAGAGTCTCATGCACACTTCTGTTGCTGCCCACTGAGCTATGGGGCTGGGGGTGACTGGCTCAGCCACCACATCTGGGGATCCAGGATCTTGAGCTCTGCCTCTGCTGTTCCCCAATTTAACCTCCTCTATGTCCTCCAATTTATCCACTTTTGTATTTACCAATGTGTAGGTCTTTCTGGCATGCTGGTGTGCTGTGCAATGTAACCTTTGCTGGGTAATGGATATTTTACTCATTGTAGACTTAAGAGGAGAGACAAAAGGATCCTCTCATAGCACTATGATGATATCTCTCCCCATGCTGTCCTTTTAATGAAGGAAGAAATGTTGCCGACAAATGCCATCAGTAAATTTTTTTACTCCTTTTTAAAAGATTTAACTTAAATATTATCTCTTTACAGAAGAATTACCTAAACGTTTATGACTCTTGAGCAAAAATTAACTACTCATGTCTCTGAAGCTCCATAAAGTTTTATATCACCAAAATAATGCATCATATTCTGCTTGCTTTTATACTACATGTATATGTTTGTTCAAAAAGTACTCAAATTAAGATAATTGTATTTTAATATATTTTATAGCCTCTTAGAATTTACCTTAATGCCTTTTGTAGTACAACAATGAGGAGAATTTTTTTATCTTGAATTGAATGAATATTAATTTATACAGTAATTTCATCATGTGCACACACACTCACAGAGTGACTCATATACAGTCATAAATATAATTTTGTTTGACCAAAATCTCTTTTTGATAAATGTCAAATGTGTATATATTTATACATACTTACATCAGACATAAAGTCCTTGAAATTTTAGTGCTTTCTTCTTTTAGTTTCATAATAGTCGGAGCACCTAGAAAATACCTGTGTTACCTTGACACGAATTAGGTGGTCACATATAAGTATTTATAATAGAGGCACTCTTTCAAATCTCACAGATATGTTTTTGTGGGATTAATACCAGAAGAGTATAGTCAAAATAAATCTGAACGGCTTTAGGCATTTCAAATATTTGACAGAAAGTTTAAAACTCTACTTGAAGCAATGGAACATCATTGTTGAAATCCTTTTGCAACAGGTTGTGCTTTCATTTATTTTCAATAATTGAAACTATCAAACTCTAATGCCTAAAAATAAAATCTAATAGTAACTCTGAACTTTCTAAAGCTATGTCAGTGCTACCTAGGTTTTAGAGTCAGAAAGATAGGTAGCATCAGGGTAAATTCTCCCTCAGGCATGTTTCTAGCTTCCCTGCTTTTTCATCCTGATAACCTACCTGAGTAATTTTAGCAAACCTGATTCAGCAAGGCTTTTCCTCAGTTTAATATGGTGTCTGTTAATGAAGTTTAGAACAATTATGGAACTGTGATTAACACCCTTTGACTTTTAGCTGAGAAATATAGGTGCTTAAATCTATGTAGCATATACACCTTTTGTAAGTAAAAATGGCCTTGAGGAATATATTTGGTGACAAGACAAAAAAATATCTGAGCAGAATGGAATTTCCTTGCATTTGTTTCTTGTGGAATAGATGAAATGAAAAATATAAGGCCATTCTTGAAAGAATTGTCAGGAGAAATCCTTGAGTTAAGAACATTTAAGTACCTAAATAATTAACTTGAGTCTTATTCAATCACAACCCCCAGATCCAAGCAAAATCTTTTTGCTAATGTAACCAAATCATAGGAAATTAAATAGGCTCAAGTGGAATTCTAGTGGACTGAATTTATCTAGATTATTTCAAAAACGTAAAGTGTTGGAGAATTACTATATAACAATCATGCACTTGATGTGAATCTTGGAAATTACTTTTGGGAGTCTGAGTGGTAAAGTCCTAATATTCTTTGCTCCTAGGCAAATGATTATAAGTACCTATCAATACTGTCCAGACCCATCGTGTCCTTAGTTGGAAAATTGCTAGAAATTGCTGTTGTGGGATGCTGGTTAATAATTTAAATATGTAAGAAAAGAGATTTCAAATCTAAATACTTTTCCTTTTGATGGTAATATTAAATAAACCTTAATGTTAAAATTATTTAACTTTTATATGAAAATTCCCAAGGGAGACATGGTCTATTATACTTGTATTGTATAGCATAATGCAAGCACACTGATTTTTGAAAAGTAGCTATGCTGGTGAATTCTTTACTTGAGTTAAGAGCTTCATTATTATAATAAAGCAATAATTTCTTAAGTTTTTGGTAAGTCCCAGGAAACACTACAGAATTTTGCTCTATCTTGGCAACATAGTTTTGAATATCTTTTAGATTAGTCTAGTCCTCCAGTTCTTTTTAATGTTTGGTCAAAGGTAGCTTGCAGTTACTTTGGGTTTGGTTAAAAGTCAATTTGATGTTAGAATGCAAATTGAGCATATTTTGGATTTCAGTCTTGGTGATGGCTACCAATATGTTTTCAAGAAAATATAAACATCCTAGAGCTTTGCTGACATAAAAAGCAAAAAACACAATCTTTGGACTAAGATCTGAGGCACCATGGATGGTATGCTAAGATATCTACTAGTTGGCTATAAGAAGTCATTGAAAATTTTTCCACATAAGCAGTGAACTACAAACATTTTCCTTCAGGTTTTTTTATTCCTAAGAGTTCTTTCAGATTAACATATTGTGAGTGTTATTACATATCTGCAGTGCATAATAGTTATTAAATATAAAGAACATATTACTTGTCTGAAAATTGATTTAATGTTTCCAAGCTTTTAGACCCAACAACTCTTTTGTCGTGTTTTGCTTTATCTTAATGCTATTTTATTTCAGTTTTTTCCTTCTTCAGAGAAATTTTATGATTGGGAAATCTCACTGTCTTCGGGGGACATTTTAAGCATCAAATTATTGACTTATGATTGACCAAAATCATAGAAGAATAACTCTTATATGGCTTTTCCATTTATTGACATAATGACCAATATTTCTATTTTTAAATTCAATAATCCATTGGAATGGGAAAATTTAAAGTAGCATACAGATAAATCCTATTCTACAGGAGGCTGTAAAATCTTAATAGAAAAAGAAATGAACTGGATCAAAGGACGTGGATTTCAGCTTCAGGTCTTCTACCTGAAAAGCACCTTAAAAATTACGGATATCAGTTGTGTCATCTGTACAAATAAGAATAAAAATCCTTGATGGGATTATTGTCACTGATCTATTTAGCACATGATACAAGTCATATTTGCAAATTTCAGAATTTAAACTGTTCTTCATGTTTTGTGAGTCATCTGAATATATATAATTAAATGAAGTGGTATCGACAACTAGACTTTGCAATTAAAAAAAAAAAAACACATCAAAGACATTAAAAAAAAAATCAACCTTTTAGAGGCACCATAAAATTGGAAAGCCTAAAGGAGGATACCATTTATGTCTTCACATACAAGAAGGGATATTCTTTCAGTGTCCATTTAACAAATTATTTAAGGTCATAGATTGGTAGAACTGAAATTGGAAGTGGAATTCAAGGCTAGATTAGAATGCCAATCAAAGGAATTTATATTAAACATTGAATCTTTATAAAGGTATATTTGAAAACTAAATATGGTAAAATGGGTAAGATTTTAAATGAATCAAATACTCAATTAATATTTTAGTTATAAATAATATATTATGATTTACAAAAATAATAATTATTTGTTGTCATCTTGCTCTTTGATATTCTGGTCATTACTTACTTTTCCACTACTCTGTTTCTTGGATCAATCTAACTTGTTTTGTCTCTCTTAGTTTAGATTCTTTTCATTCCCTACTACTGTGCTGCTATATAGAGAAGCTAAGATAAATGTCAGCTAGTGAAATATCTCAAATCATATGTTCATAGCATTTATCGCTGGTAATAATTTAAGTTACTACTTTTCTTGATTTAATTGGCTTAACACACAGACTTTTTTTTTAATTTGCTCAGGTGTACACAGGTATACGCATACTATCCTTAAAAATTTTTATTAACTCAAAATGAATATCTATAAATCTTTCTGTTATGCATATCGATGTGTCTTCATAAACCTTAAACACTAAACAAATTTCTATAATCCATTTAAAATTAAATTATGCAAAATGAGTTACTTAAAAGATTATGAATACAGTCAAATATGAGGATATGAGATGAATAACTTAGAAAAAAGTCACAAAAATCTGTTTATCTAAAAATTCTTTCTATAATTATAACAGAGTAAATTTAGAAACACGTTTCCATATTTTTTTCAATGTAAGGAAATCACTTTGATATATACTATAAATAATTGATGGGATGTTAAGCATAATGAACAGTAGTCCACTCAATATGTGTAATTTGGAGGAAAATCCTTCTGGAAAAGTGCTTTAGCCTTTCATGACAAAAATAGAATTGAAGAAGTCATTTACAAATCACATATAAATTCAGTTTAGAAACTGATTCACTGGGATATTCAGTGAACACTATCAAAAATATCATGTTCATTAGAGTTTAAAGTATTTCTTACTGATAGCAAATGAGTTGGCCAGTATTCCCTGGTGAAAGCATATGATACACTGTCCACAGAACTATATCCACTGCAATCCCTATAGTCATTAAATGCTATGAAAGCTTTGAATCTCTGATCTGCCAAGCATTTAGAGTCCATGTCGTTTTTCCATTTTTCTAGTTAGAAATAATCAACTTGTTTCTGCTCCAAAATTGTCACTTACTTTCTCTTTAGTATAATGGACTTTGACTTCTGAAATCAATTGATATGTGAATAACAGAGAAGAAATTAAAGTTTTTCACATCATCATCTATGTCGAAAGTGTTAAATATGCCAAGATACCATGTTGTTAGAAAATGTCAGAAAAAATTTTAAAAGACATCTCATGTTGAATAAATAAATACATTGTCTTCCATGAAGCTACTATACAAAACATGTCCAATATATTTCATGTACACTCAAAAATAATAATTAGTTAATTTTTAGCTATTTACTTTAAATGTATCAGATGAATATCAATTTAAAGAGAGAGAAAAAAAAACAGCTCTGTGATATGGGTAAAGGAGAAAGCACTAAATGTGTTAGACACATTTACTGAAAACAGACCACCCTAAAATTTAGAAGATTAAAGCAACAAATACTCTATTTCTTCCTCATTTCTATGGTTGGGTAATTTGCATTAGTCTTCAACTACTTCCCATGATGTCAAGTAGTCTCACTGATGCATCTGCCATCATCCAGTAGACAGTGGGATGACTGGGGTGTGTTTCACTGGCTACATAGCTGGCTCTCCAGGCTTGTTCACATTATGTTGACTACAGGGTTGCTAAGATTATCAAAAGAGCAAGCCCTGAAACACAGTTTTCAAACCTCTGCTTACAACATTTCTGAGGTTCTATTGTCCAAAGCAGGTAACAGACTCACACTAATGGAGAAATCAACTGTTGATAGGAGAGCTAGAATGCAAGGGGGCATACACATGACAGAAAGAAACAGTGGACATTTTTTGTATCTATCATACTAAAAATTCTAAGATATCACAACAACATTAGAAAATGAAAGGTAGAGTATATTTTTCAGGAAAAAACATATTATGAAATATAGCATATTATATAAACTTGCTATTCTTTTAGGCCACTCAACACTTGCACTCTTTTCAATGCTTGGAGAATATTCTGCCTTACCTGCATTTATATCTCACTGATGAAACTTAAAATGCCAAATAATTGACTCATTTACTGAGCTTTCCTTGCACCTAGAGTGTGGACAGATGACCTCAGAAATAGCTGCCTCCCCAGTTTGAAGTTTGGGATGCAAACCAAAAGATGTACAGAAGAAAAAAACCAATGAATTTGGAGCAAATGCAGCGATTACAGTTAATTTCCAGGGGCAGCTTTGACAAGGATTCTAATGCCAGATTTCAGTGCACAGTGTCACCAGCATGCTAGCAGTACTATGTTCACAGAACTAGTGAGGTGGTAGGATTTGGAGGGAATATTCCAGCCTACATAGGCTCTGTGTCTGGATTTTGGGCCCTTCTGAACTGTCTATGATCTATCTAATTCCATCATTGAAGACGATTTTCTGCTTAAATTAGCCAGGGTCAGTTTTGGTTGCTTGCAACTAAAGTGCTAAACAATGCACTTGATGTGACTCTTGTGCACATTAAGCATTACTTGGCAAAAAGACTTTGTGTATATATTTCTTTAAAATAGTATTTAGTTTTCCATTGAAATTTAACCAGAAAAATACTCACTTGAAAATAAGATGCAAAATTATAAATCATTTCTGTATATTCCACTAACAACACATCTACAATAATGCCAGGTATCCAAAGTTCAGAGGGTAGCATAGAAGACATATGTACAAATAGTCCATAAATTAGATGCTCCATTTAAAGATAATTAATTATTGATTGTGTCCATTCAATTGATATAAGCAAACAGAGTATGTGTTAACCAAGATGTCTTTATTTCACAATTTAGCAAATTGTGACTCAGTTTTAATAAAACCTCCTTTTACTCACCAATATTTTCATGTCTGGAGTTTTTTATTATTCTGGTCTCAACTCAAATGTTACCTCCTCAGAAAGGCCCTCCTTGATAGTTCTATGTAAAATATAAAGCAGATTCTTCATCCTCTGAATTACATCTATTCTCTTATCCTGTTCCATTGTCTACACATTGCTCAACAAGGCAATATGACATACTTGTTAGGAATTGGAGCATAAGAAACAAAGTGTAAAACAAACTATTCAATTAAAAAGTGGGCAAAAGATCTGAACGGAAACTTCACCAAGGAGCGTATAAAAATGGCAAATAAGTACATGAAAAAATGCTCATCATTATATGTCACTAAGCAACAGAAAATGAAACGATGAGATACCACTACATATCTCTTAGAAAAAACAAAATTAAAAAAAATAACACCACCAAATGCTGGAAAGAATATAGAGCAACATGAGCTCTCATTTATCACTATTGGGAGTGCAAAATGGTGCAGCCATTTTGGAAGATAATTTTGCAGTTTATTACATACCTAAACATAATCTTATATAATCTAGCAATTGTACTGTTTTATGTTTACCCAAATGAGTTGAAAAAGCCCTGCGCACAAATGTTTATAGTAGCCTATCCATAATTAACAGAGCTGGAAGCGCAAAGAGGTCCTTCAAAAAGTGAATAGACAAACTGTGGTACATCCATACATTTAATTATTATTCAGCAATAAAAAGAAATAAGCTATCAAGCCATTAAAAGACATGGAGGAAACTTAAATGCATATTGTTTAGTGAAAGAAGCCAGTCTGTCAAGGCCACCTACTGCATGTTATTATATACTGAATGTGTTCTCCCAAAATTTGTATGTTGAAACTTAACGCCCAATGTGACGGTGTTTGTAGTTGGGGACTTTGGCAGATGATTATATCATGGGTGTGGAACCCTCATGGATGAGATTAGTACCCTTATAAACAAGAGCTCCCTTACCCTCTTGCCATGGGAGGATGTAGAGAAAAGATGTTCGTCTGTGAACCAGAAAGCAGCCTCTCATCAGACAGACACTGAATCTGCCAGCACCTTGATCTTGGACTTCCCAGCCTCCACTAAAGGATAAGTGGTTGCTAGAGAGAAGGGGAGAGGGATAGATAGGCAGAGCCTGAGGGCTATTTAAAGCAGTGAAATTATTGCGATATTGTAAAGGTATATACAAAATATTATATATTTGTCAAAACTCATAAAACTGTACAACACAAACAGTAAGCCCTAATGTAAACTATGGACTTTATTTAACCATATATTAGTTAGTTAATAATAATATATCAATACTGGCTGATCAATGGTAACAAGTGTATCCCACTAACACAAGATGTTAATGGTAAGGGAAACCGTGAGTGAATGAGAGAGGGTGTATATAGGAACTTTCTATACTATCTGCTCATTTTATATAAATCTAAACTAAAAAAAGTAAAATTTTAATTTAAAAAATCCCACAAATTGTCTGGTTTGAAGCTCAACAAATATTTAATATATATGGGCCAGAATTTCCTAACCTGAAAAAATATGAGTGATAACGTTTCCTACCTAACAGTGTGGTTGTGAAAATCAAATGGAGTTATGCATGTAAGTATCATAGAAAAATGTTTGTTACATAATAAGAACCCAATAAAAGTTAGCTATTACCATATCATCCCCATTGAAAATATCCTCCCTCTTTTTTTTAAACTGTTTATTCTCTGCCTGCTCCCAGATAAAATGAAAATCCATAAATACAAGAATATTTTCTGTCCTGTTTACAGTTGAAATAACAGAATTTTGAATAGTAACTGACACATAGTAGGAATCCAATAAATATTTGTTGAGAGAATAAAAGGGTCAAGTGTAGTGTCATTATTACTAGTTTAATAATGAAATAGGGAGCTACCACTTTGCCAGTGAAATTAATCTTGATAGTCATTTCTCCTTCTGAATTAAATATAAATTTGAGGTCTTAAAACATTTAACGTTTAAATATTACTTTTCTTGTAATACCATAAATTCTGCTTCTCTAAATTACATTTTAAATGTGTAAATCTCCCCTTTCATCCATCCAATTATTGAGTGTTCATCTAACCTATTATTCTGTTGCTGGGGTTTTATGAACTGTTTTGTGATTAGTTAACCAGGGAATTCTGCTCTCATCTTTCTTAGGAATTGTCAAGAAAAGCCATCAACTTTTAGCAGTCACATTGAATATGAAGAATCACTAAAATGCTTTATAGATAAAACTTCTTTAATATATAAGGACTTTCTGTGCTGAACACTGGTTTGTAGCATGGCATATGGACACTGACACATGGATTTGAAACTTATCTTTACCACTTGCTGGCTGTGAGATGTCAGGCTGCTGCTCAGAATCCCTATCCATAGACTACAGATCATAATAGCTCAACAGATCAAATTCATAGGATGGACTGAAGGCAACATAAACTGACGCACACATGTGTATGTATATCACACAGAACAAAACCTCGTATGTAGTAAACATTCAATAAGTGAGAAATTCTATTTAAGAAACACTGTAGATGAAAAAAAATACATCGTATGGTGACAACCTTCTTATTCTAATGTTCGAGAAGAAAACACATTTAAAGTTGCCAAGTAATAACTAGGTCAACTGATTATTTATTTGTTCATTTTGAGGAAGATTTGATGTGAGCTAACATCTACTGCCAATCCTCCTCTTTTTGCTGAGGAAGAGTGGCTCCGAGCTAACATCTGTGCCCATTTTCCTCTATTTTGTATGTGGGATGCCTGCCACAGCATGGTTTGATAAGCAGTGCCTAGGTCTGTGCCCAGGATCTGAACCAGTGCACCCTGGCCCACTGAAGCAGAAGTGCGAGCTTTACTGCTGCACCACCCTCAGGGGTGGCAGTCCAGGCCCCAAGTTAACTGACCATTAACGAAGCCTTTATTTTCATTCACAAATTTTTTTATGCCAACTCTTTCCTCAGTTCTCTGGCCTTAGATTCTTAATTTATCTACAGCTAGCAATCTCAGATACTCTTCCAATTATCACAACTTTTTATTGAGCAAAAACATACAGACAATTTAAAGCCCACATGAGGTAGTATTATTTATAACAAAGTAAAGGCATGACTGGTGGATTCACCCATAGAGAACAAAAGAATCAAAGGAGAGTCTTCTGGCAATATTCAACCAAGGACACCGGGATCTCGAAGACTTTTCCTCATACTAATGTAAAGATTTGCGTAAGGAGATTTCCACATGAGCATTGCACTTCAGAAAATATGAACACTGTAGATATTTGTGCAATTAATAAGATGAAGTAGGCCTCATATAAACACACTTGTTGACCTCCACCAAGAAAAATGCATGGGTCAGTTTTTGAGTAACTAAAGACAGAGACTAAGAAGGCTGCAAATTTATCCTAATGGTTTCAAACTGAGAAGCTGCCTGTTTAGCCAGAAAGCACCCAATATTAAAGCAAAACAAAAACCAGAAACACAAAACCAGAACTATAGAAAACTAATCAGAGTAACTGACCCACAATGAACAGGACAAAATATGTATTAAGACCAGGCAGGTATATATATACTAATCATAAAGTAATTAATAACCTGGTGATTAATAACTTAATGACAGAGTCACATATGGTACATTTTCTTATACTCACTCACTTTGAGATCACTTTAATTCTTCTCTTGTCTTTACCCAGAAGCACCTTCAAGTATTTCTAAGGAGACATCCTGAAAAAGGTGGACCCAAATAGTATTAGAAGGAGTAAGTTACAATTCCAATTTGTAAACCACACGCCCCTTTTTTCTGTTTGGATAGCAATACTTCCAAGAGGTGCTTCCCAAATTATGAATATTTGAATTTTGAAAAATTATTAACATATAAAACTCTAAATGAGATAAAGACAAAAGACTAAAATTGAAAGAAAAGTTTCTACTCTAGCATGATTTTTCTCATTGGGATAACTGAAATGGTCAACAGAAATAAAAATCTCTGACGTTCTCATCAGAAATAAAAAAAATAATAATCCCCTTGGTATCTTTGTTTCCTTTCTCCTTTCTTCTTTACTTTATCTTGGCACTATGGATATCCAGAACTCAATTACTACCTAAAAATATTCAAGCAAATGGAGCCATTTTAAATTCTAGCTTCATAAGAAACTTGACCTGTCTGAGACCTTCCTCATCTCATCCACCTCCTTCCTCCTGCTCCTCTGGCAATAACCACATGGTTCCTGATTCATTTCTGATGGACGTGAAAACACTGAGCCTCAGCACCTGAGAGTGAGGTGAGCACTTGCACAAGGGGTTGCTGTTGGAAGACTCCACACTGAAGGTGCGAGATTGCAGAGGAACTTCAAGGGTTAACGTGGGAATTATGAGAAAAATGAATTTGTTTTTGTCCATAATTAGAAACAACATGTGTTCTCAAGCTTACACATTATCTTTTCTACCTTTATTCTAATAATAGAGTTGTGGGGACTGGGCCAGTGTTTGATCTGCTTGGAATCAGTGTTATATTCTTAAATATTCCAGTCAGCAATTTTCTTTAATTTTTAAGTATTAATAGAGACATGCCATTCTTGATCATTGCCTTAGGCTTATATTTATTATAGAAATAGGAAAAAGGAGATGATTACAAATAGCTAACTGATACATACATACACACATATACATACACACACAAACATCTGAAAAATAACTTTAGAATTTGGGGAATGAATTTCTACAGAGATATGTTGTCTGTTAATATTCATCAGTATCATCTTCTACATTACATATAAAATTTTGTTATACATTTATTTATTTTTATATTTTCTTCATACACAATAGTCTTAAAATTCATGAAGATAGGGCTTTACCTAGGGCACAAGTGCTCAGAATTACTTATTGGAAGACAAGGCATGGACAGATCTTGAAAAAGCCAACCACTGAGCTAACAGTTTAATTGGCTAAAAACATGGATTGTATTGATCACACAGCACTCCATCTGCAGTGCGATGATTTATTAAACACTCAACAGACTCCCAACTGATGAAATTGTTGTGCTTTCTAGACCCAGATTATGATAACAGCTATAAAAGAGCCAGCGTTAATATCACCCAGAATTTATTTGGCAATCATTTGTTTATTGCTTAGTATACGTCAGGCAGAATTACAAATAATTCATTTAGTCCTTGCAGGAGTCTACAGATATAGCCATATTACTATCATTCCCATTTTATAAATAAGAAAATGGAGACATAGAAGGTCTAGAAACTTTCCCAATGTCACTAAACTATAAACTGTTGAGGTTGGAATGCCAATCCTGGCAGTCTAATTCAAAATCCTACCTTTAAAACCACTTTATTTTGTCTCTGCATCCTTCCACTAACATTACCTTTTCAGTAACAGTAAATAAACTAAAAGTTTAACAGAATATTTGGTACTTTCTTATTCTTTCTAATCTCTAAAGCAATATTTCTTTGCATTCATGTTTATCATAGTTTATGGAAAAAAAACAGATAATTTCAAAATTCTGAATGTAGTTAAGGGAATAGAATGTATACATAAAAATGAGACAATATGAGATTAATAGCAATTCATTCATTCACTCATACTTTCATCTACCCACCCATATCCAACAAATATTTTTTAACACTTATTATATCTCAAACCTGTGCAAGACATTAGGGGCGGATCAGTAAATAAGTGAGGTGTCATACATGCTTTCACAAAGCTCACACTTTGTGAGAAAGACAGAAGCAAATCTGTAGAAAAATAGTTATGAGAGTGTGATTAATCTTTAATGTAAGTATAACATGGATGCTATGAATATACTGAAAATGTTCCTAAACTCTCTACATCATAACTTAGAGAAATTTGATTAAGAGGAAACAGTTTCTATGGAGAGAGTTTCCTGTAAAAGTGATAAGTGTAGGGGCCAGCCTTGTGGTGTAGTGGTTAAGTTCGCATGCTCCACCTCTGCAGCCCAGGGTTCACTAATTTAGATCCCTGGCACAGACCTACACAGCACTCATCAAGCCATGCTGTGGCAGCATCCCACATACAAAATAGAGGAAGATTGGCACAGATGTTAGCTCAGCAACAATCTTCCTCAAGCAAAAAGAGGAAGATTGGCAAGAGATGTTAGGTCAGGGCCAATCTTCCTCACCAAAACAACAACAAAAAAAGATGAGTGTAGAGTTCATAGTGAGATACAATCAAAACAAAACTCTACTGTAGACTCCAGTTGTTTTTTTTTTTAATTCATCAATATCAATACAGTGTTTTCTTAAGTATGTTCTGTAGAGAACACTGGCATCAGAATCATCCAGAGTTTTCATTAATATGTATGTTCATGGTTTACACCCTACATATACTGACTAGAAACCCTAAAAGTGGAACCAAGGAATCTGTATTTTAATTAGACCCCATAATTACTATTTTACAAGCTGAAATTTGAGGAGCATTGAATTAAAATTTAGCTAATATTTACAATGTCTTTAGAATCTTAATATATTTTCATAATTTTGTGCAGTTCATAGAATTTTTGTTTAATTCTGTTGAAACAATTTTTGAATCACAATATCAACGCACACATTTTACAAAATCAAACAAACAAATGAAAAACACAGAAATGTAAACACCTGAGAAGTCTCCTTTATTCTTCCCCATTACTCTTTGAATAATCATGGTCAAATGATTGGAGAACATCCCTCTGTATCTCTCCTTCTCACTCTCTCTCTCTCTCTCGTGTGTGTGTGACTAGATCGCCATCCAAAAGGGCTATAGTGTTTATGATCTCATGAAAAGTGATGAAAACTCTTCTCTAATTCTGAATAACACATACTTATATTCCCTATCAATCTGATCAATAAAAAATAATTCATCAAATAGCTTCAATTTTGCACTTTTAAGTAAAATGAACTTGAATATATTTTCATGTATTATTAACTATAATTCTTCCTCTTGTCACCTTTTTTTTAGTTCTTTCTCTACTTTCCTAAGAAATCTTTTCATCACTATGTCATATGTGTTGCTCAGGTTTTTATAGCTTCCAAGGAATAAGATCACGAACACCATTCTCAGACTATTTTGCATTTCCTAAAAGCTCATGGTAAATGAATCTGGACAAGAACAGATCAATTTTTCTCTCTGCCAATGCAGAGTATAGAGACATTTACTGTCTAACAGTGCTTCTAACAGTAGAGGTCTTTTATGGTCAGAGACAGATTTGAGACATAAATAATAATTATGAGAATGATGGCGATACATATCAACCAATATTAGATTTGAGTGTGTATGTGCAATTTCCTTTGGGCATACATTCAAGATGTTAACTGAAATTAACATATTTACAAGTAAAACATACCTTGAATACAATTAAACACATACACACATAGTCCAGTGTATAAAGAATATTTCTCATGGGTTATTTGCTATGAAAGAAAGAAGACAACTTGAGGGTTTGAGAAAACTTTCTCACAAGATATGGAGTAAGAATGGCAGGTGCCTTCAATCCTGGGTTCATAACCTAAGGAAAGACAGCTGTTTGGGCGTTTTTGATTGGGACTCCTGCCCTCAGCAAACACATTTGATGTTCATTCATGGTCTCTTGGCTGCAAATACTCACAACCATCTGTTAGGATGGCATGTTGCCTGTTTACAAGTTAGTAAGTCTGTTCCATTAGGAAATGGGTGCCAAGGAAATAAGTGTTCAGTTGGGTAGCCGTGTAAGTCTTGCACTGCAATTGCTGTGACTAGACCATCCTCTGTGACAAGTATATCTTATTTGTGTGGAGCTTTTTTTCCCCTTGGAAACCTATTTTGTATGTTATCAACTCTTTTTTAGAAAACCAGATATATTTAGCTTAGCACAGCATGGAGAGTTCCTTCTTTCTACAGATGCTGCTTGTATTTTTAACGTTGCATGTAGACAAACAATAAACTAGTACTATCGTTTAAAAATGACTTGCCTGTACATTGGGTAATTTTCCCCAGTATTGTTTACTTTTATATGCTATTACAAGTTTATATTATTATTAGTCTAGAGAATCCTGTCCAATATCTTAGAGTTGAATTTATTCTCTAGCTACATTTCAGCACTATCTTTCAATAGGCGCATATACTTAGGTGTTGGTTTAAAGAAAAAAATTAAAACCAAGTATTGATGTAGAATGCAATAAATCAATGAGGGAACTCAGAAGTCTCTATGCTACACCTGTTATGTAATAATTGCATAGACAAGAAAAAAATGTAATAATTTTCTCTTATTTAATGTATCTTTTCATTTTGGCCTTTAAGTTAACTTAGGAAATAGTTTTCTACAAGAAATATCATTCTCACGTGTTTAATGAGTTATAATAACTATGAAGGAGGTATTTCTTAAAATGTAGTTGTACTGGTTTTTATTCCCTTAAAGTATAAATTCA
This sequence comes from Equus caballus, assembly GCF_041296265.1. Classification (NCBI taxonomy): domain Eukaryota; kingdom Metazoa; phylum Chordata; class Mammalia; order Perissodactyla; family Equidae; genus Equus; species Equus caballus. Next base: position 98,815,401 of record NC_091686.1, read on the forward strand.
ACAAAAGATGATTATTTAAAAGAATCCAATCTACCTATTTTATGTTCCTGTTATGATCGTAAGTGTACTTCCTAACTTAGAAATCCGTGATTAAAATGGAAGGAAATCAATACCGCTATTGGTTGCCACACATTTCATGAGTCAGAAATTATAAAATGAACGAAGCAGAATTGAAGGGAGACAGGAGAGGAATGCAGTGAACCCAGACTAAAGTTTTAAATCCAGACACCATCTGTTAGCAACATCCCTTTGATGAGAAATGAATGAAAACGACCATGATCCCCACAGCTCATCCACTCTGCGTCAGTGTCCTACAGTTGCTAAGGATTCCCAGTTCACATTTTCCAGCATTCCAGGCGAATAAAGTTGTTACGATCAGCAAGGGATCTGCTTTCAAATCCCTACATAGTGTCTTATTGACTGAGATGGGATTCGTAAGGCATGAGCATTCCATTGTCCTAGTCTGCAGATAGTCCCAAGCAGTCAGCTTGTTTGATGATTTCTCTCAGTGCAACTTAATCCTTTTTTACTACTCTCTGAGAACTGAGATGCTTCCCCTGCGAATAATTTTGCACATGTCCCTGCAAAAAAAGCAGCAGTTTAAAAAGTTATCTGATGTGGCCTAAGGAAATCCAGCACAGAGCAGTTCCATTTAACACCTTTTTGTACGTCCTTGGAAGCTCCACAGTGTAGCATGTGGTATAATTTTACTTCTGAATAACATTTTGTTCTTGACCCTTTTAAAAACTCTTCCACCTCATTCTTGAGGGTTGAGAGAAATCAGAACAAATCTTTAGTTCTTCTTAAAATTAAAAGTACAAAGAAAAATATCCAGAAGGCATTATCCTACAGTTCAAGTCTCTTGGCAAATGAAAATTCATATACACTGAAGAAGCACAATAAACTCACTTAATCAAGGTGAACCTACAGAAGTGTCAGGGCATTTGTCGCAGAAGTTTACATAGGAAATTGGACATAGGGAATTGCATTGAAGGTAATAATTTAGGAAGGAATTATTTTAAAACAAGATTTTCAAGCAAAAGGGTGGTACTGAAGCAACTGTGGAAAAGAGAGTGGGTTCTTGTACATAGAATCAAAATAGAGATAAGATTTTGTAGGATTGAAAGAGGCCACAGGAATTTAAATGTCTATGTAGATATTCAGTGGAACAATTGCCAATCCATTTTTTTAAGATTTTTTTTTCAAAACAACAACAATTTTTTGTATTCATCTTAAAATCTCAAGCCACAGTAATTAACTAGGATTTTTTTTTTCATGTTGGTATCTTTCATTTACTCATTCTTTTACTTATTTGTTCATTTCATTGACACTGTTTAATTTGGGGATTGGTTGGAGTTAGAGGAAGGATTTATATAAAGATCAATGGGACACAAAAGAGGAATAGTTAATTTGTAAGGGAAAATAAACCTGTTAATTTGCTGGGGCTGGTGGAACAACGTACCACAAACTGCATGGCTTAAACAACATAAATGTGTTGTCTCACAGTCCTTAGGTTAGAAGTCCATGATCAAGGTGTAGAACAATTGGTTCCTCCTGAGGGCTACGAGGGAGAAACCTGTCGCCTGCCTCTCTTCTAGCTTTCGCTGGTCTGCTGACAATCTTAGGCGTTCTTTGGCATCTGCTTCATCACTCCCATTTCTGCCTTCACATTCCCACAGCATTCTCCCTGTGTTCATGTGTCTGTTCAAATACGCTTTTTTATAGGGACCTCATTCATTGGATTAGGTGCTCACCTTATTGCAGTGTCATCTCATCTTAACTAATTACATCTGCAATGACTCTATTTCCAAATAAGATCATATTCTAAAATACGGGGGGTTAAGATTCAACTTATGGATTTTGGGGGACACAATTTAACCCGTAATAAAATCTATCACTATATCACATAACTATCAGAATAACAATGTGATAATTATCTAGTAGCACAGGGAAAGGATGTCTAACTGCCAAGGAAATTAGGAACAGCCACACAGAAGAAGGGATAATTGAGAAAGTATTGAACATGAATATAAAATCACTCCAGAGTTGAAAAGGATTCTATGAATTCCAGATATTAGGCATAGAACGTGACGATATACAGAAGTATTAAAAGGGTTACTCATCATGGTGAATCAGTGACATATTTAGTCTTTGGAGCAGAAGTGAGAGAAGACAGAACATTAAAAGGAAAACTAATAAATCATAATGAGTATAAGGAATACATCAGGACACCCTTTTGAAGCATATAGACTGACACCTAACGCAGACTGCCACTGCCAGAGAAGTCTTGGCTTTCATTCACTCATTCATAAATATTTATTTAGCATCTACAAGATTCCAAGGCCAATTCTAGTTGCTAGGTTCATATCAGTGAATAGAAAGATAAATACCTCAGTCTAATAGAGGTAAAAATAAATCAGTAAGCAAGAGAATATATGCATTGATATCAGGTGATAAGTTCTATTGAGAAGTGTAAAGCAAGGTATAAGGCATAGAAAGAGTAATTAGGTACAGTGGACATTGCTATTTTATACTGGGACACAGAAAGAGCCTTAATGATAAGGTAGAATTTGAAAAGCAATACAAGGCAAGAGAAGGATCTACTCAGGTACCTGCTTGTCAAGGAAAGGAAAAGCCAACATAAAAAATCCTAAGGGGAAAGCCTACTTGGCATTTTAGAGAAACAGCAAAAAGTCCTCATGGTTGAAGCTGATTGATTAACAGCAGCTAAATTCAGAGAGCCTGGGGGTCGGGGCCGAGAGCAGAATACACAAGGCCTTAGGAATGGGAAGGGCTACATGTTTTCTTCTCTGAGTGAGAAAGGAAGTCAATGGGGAAAAGGGGATGTATTAAGCAGAGAAATGATCTTATCTAAATATAACTATGTCCCTATCTTTCTCTCTCTCTATTATATTTTATAAGATCATTTCTGCAATTTTGTGAGAATAGACTTTATGTTGGACTGTGATGGAAGCTGAGTGATGAAAGTGGAGGATCTTGCAATAATCCAGGTTATGGAGGCATGATTAAGGGCCTTAGCAGGGGTGATAGTAATAAGTGGCCAGATTCTGCATTTTTCTGGATATAATTTGAAGTGGAGGTGAAATAATTTATGGTGGATTAAATATTTGATGTGGAAAACAAAGTCAAAGACAACAAAAACAAATGTGATTTTTTGATATGGGAAAGACTGAGTGTGATCAGGCTTTCATTTGTTTTGTGGGGGGAGATAGCTGAGGGGAATGAAGAGTTTGAGAGAACTCATATGTGGCAACAAAAAGAAGGCAGCATATATGGAAAAAAAGCAAGTAGATAGATAGACATGCAAGTTCTTTTTTGATTGTTTCTATCTACTCAGTAAAATGGGAGGCAAGTCATGAGCTGAAAGTAAGGATGAGGGAATAGGTACTAGAAATTTGAGGAAGGAAAGGAAGTGATGAAACAGTCATCGAGAAAAATAGCACAAAGAATGGACTAAGGGCTGCACAGCACAGAGTGAACTGTGGAGATCAATTTTCACGTATTTAAAGTGAGACCAGTTAGAGAGTATTGTATGTGTTTTAACAACTGTATTAAGCTATGCTGGAGCATATAAAGAATGATGGAAAGTTGGATTTACCTAAGATTATCAGGCAAGTGTGATGAACCAAGATTGAGACAAAGGATTCTAGGATGTATGCAATGGAGTAGTCTTAACAACAGACCATGGAATCAAAGTTGAGACAGAAGAGAAAAGAGAACATGAAGTGGATGAAAGAAAGCAAAAATCTTTGGATTAACATGTTGGTGTTGTGAAATGTTGACCCTGTAACAAAAGAGAGAGTAAACTGATAAAAAATGAAGATGTGGAGAATTGGATACATGAAATTGATATTATAGAGGAGGTACAATTATTGAAAATGATACAAATTGCAAATGATATGTTCTATATAAGGCTATTCTGTTTAATATGGTAGACATTAGCTACATATGGCTATTTAAATGAAACTTAATTAAAACTAAAAATTCAATTTTTCGGTAATGTTAGCCATATTTCAAATGTTCAACAGCCATGTGTGGCTAATGGCCACAATACTTGACAGTGAAGAGATAGAACAGATCTTTATTATTATAGAAATTTTTATTGGGCAGTGCTGGTATAATAAGACAATGGAACAATTGACACAGGTAAAGTGAAAAGAAGCGGTTATGTTCTGGAAATATCACGGTATTTTAAAAAGAAAGAAGTGATAAAAATTTTGAAATGTCAATGAAGAGAAAGAAGGATCTGTCATAACTTCTGACCGAGAAGTAGGAAAAACAAGATGCAACATGGAGGGCTGCAAGAGAAGCAGTTTTCTCGCTAGATTTTGGCTAGAGCAAAAGATGAAACCATCATTCATAGTTGAGGTTGAGGATATAGTAAATTTTGCTGATGATTACTGTGATTTTTCAAAAGGCGAAGTGAAAATGTTTAGGGCGGTGGCAAGGTTGGAAGAAGGGGTCAGAAGAAGATATATGAAAGTCTAGGGGGATGAAACTCTGGGGATTAATTTAATGAGGATAAGAAAAGACCAGAATGTCTCATGCTTTTTATAGTATCTACGGTAAATATAAATAAAGGACACGGTTGAATTTGTTTCAGTGGTGTGCTGGATCCAGCTTATACTGGCTTGTGAGAGCTAGTTGTGCACACCTTCCCAGTTCTCTGTATTTCCATCCCCTGTATTCAATGCTTGCCCAATTTCCAACCCTTGTATTCAATGCTGTCATGTTGGTAGCTTGAAATCAGCTACGGTGGGAGTATTTACACTACGGAAATTAGCAAAAGCTACAAATCAGAGCTTTTTTGCCCCTCTCTGAGAGCTAGTTTATCAGCATACCATTGTGGTTCTGCTGCCTGTCAAACTGGTGAAGACTATGCTGCTTGGCAGAGGAGGGGCAGGCACTGTGTGTTTTTGAATAGGGGTACCTCTGCATTCATTCTGATGGAGCTATGGGGGCCACGAGATGTGTAGTCTTAAAGAAATCTACAACTACTTTAGTTCATTCTTGTGAGAGAACATAGAAACTGTAAATATTTATGACCATAGGGCACATAAAGACATAAGACAGGCAGGTAGGGAAGCTCTCTAGATGGTGAAGGACTTTGTATATCATACTAATAATTTTTTTTTGAAGAGAATAAGTGACCAGTGTTAAAGGGAGAAATAGAACAACCAGATTTGTAACTTTGTAAGCTCTTACACAATACTAAAGGAAAAAGGGGGAAAAAGGTATGGTTCTTTTTAGAATCCAAATAGATAAAACTTATATAGTCATCAAAATTCATAGTTGTGTCCAGATTCATGCAGAAACTTTTTATTTCTATTACATACAATGCCTTGGGGAAGGCAATTTGTGTTCATTCGCCCGAGTATGCATGTTTTCTTAGCATGCTAGAGTAACTTTGTGAAAGGAAACTCATGGGACTGGTCCTAGTTATTGGGAGAATTTATTGCCACATTATATCGGCTATTCTTTGAAAATTAGTAGAATTCCAATCAAATTTTATTCAATGAGAGATATTTTCCCAAAGATTATATGAACGCTAATATTATCTCCTACTCTCTCGATAATCTTGACCCCCAACCCATCAGCAAGGAACAAAATGAAACGTAATAAAAGTGGTGGAATACAGACTTTTGATGCTTATCATATCCATGGGTTACACTTCCTTTAACGTTCCTGGACAGGCTCCAGGCATTAAGGCTTACATTACTCTACATGGAGAAGGTCTGATTGGGTTCTTAACTGAGAAAGATGAGAAACAAATATCTGCAACAGAGAAAGGAAAAGGAAAATCTTTAAAGAGTTAACTGGCCAGAAAGAATGGCAAAAGTTGCACAATCAAAAGTTTTCTACCTGCCTGAGTTTCCTCCAATTCTGTTTGATAATTTGTTTTGCTTTTGATTTGCATTATGACCCAGTAGCATCAACCTTCTGCGAATGTAACACATTTAATATTTCTCTATCCATATCCATTTGGAATTCATTTCTAGTAAATGAGTCTCTTTATTTTTAATTATTCCTTTTCTATTCTTGCCCTCTTGAATTATGGGGTTTTCTCTGAGATTTGGTTGTACTCTAGCAAACGCTTGCTATTATGGAAGCTTTATTATTTTCTTTGGATTTATAATTTTTAGTACTGTATCTTTTCAAAATCTGTACTGTATAAAATTTCCTTAATTATCAAAATCAAAGCAACACAAATAAACAAAAGTGAAAAAAAAACCCAACAAATTGTGTTGGGTGGAATAAAATAATAAATAATTGAGAAAGGGATAATATGCTATAGGTGTAAAAGAGTACAAAATGATAAGAAAAATAAGAATACCCAATAATAGTTGGAAAATGTATCTAAAAAGACAATTCCCCCCCTAAAAAAAAAGCATAAATTATGTCATGTATTGTTTCAACGTATCCATATTGAGTGCTTACTTTATGGCAGATTTTGAGCTGAACTTTAGGGATATAGTGATGAAGAAGACAAACAGAAGCCATTCTGCTTTCATGAAATTGTTGTTGTAGCAATTATGATAATATTAAACAAATAATTACCAAAGTATTTAAATGCTATCATGACAAAAACTGTGAAATAAGACAACAAGATCCTACAAGAATATTGGCCATTAGTAAAGATGGTACTAAGAAAATTATTTTAAACAGAAACCTGAAAAATAGCCATGAAGTAGAGAAAAAGCAGTTGGTACAGAAGGGGAAATATGTGCAATATTTTGGAGTCAAAAAATAGCTTTACAAGCTTTAGAAATAAAGGAAAATATAGGAGGTGATTAAGATAAGACTGAAAGGGTAAGTGGAACACAAATCATAAAGAAGTTATTTGTGGCAGAATGTATTATTTGCTCAGAGTTCGTTTTCCTTCTCTGCCTTTGCCATTATTCACTGGGAGCAGAGTAAAATTCTCCCATCACTAAGCTTAGCAGCATAACATGACTTAATCAACAGAATGTAACGGAAGTGAAAGAGAAGGCAAGTTAAGACTCAAGGTCTTAATAGACCCCTCCTGAGCATCAGATGTCTGCTTTGTGAAGATGTACCTTATGTAGCCCTGGCTTCTTCAGCCTAGGTAGGATGAAGATACCTGGATCAGATCCTGGTCTGAATCTGGCTTAGCCAGCTAAGGTCAACTGAGAGCAACCAAACCACAAGCAACCTACAGACCCATAAGTATAAATGATTATTGTTGAATCCAATGAGATTTGCTGGTTGTTTATTATGCAACAGTGCAGTTTCTGGTTATTTGTGCTTTAATTTTTATAGATCTTATTAACTTAAAAAAGATCTCGGGATTTTGAATCACATTATATTTATAGATTACATTAAAAAAAGTTGCTATATTTATTGAGTCCTTCAATCCAACAATATGGTTGGTCTTTCCATTTGTTCATGTATCCTTTTGAGTATCGTGGTAGTAAGATTTTTTTTATATTGTTATTGAAAATTTCTTAAAAGTATAGCACTAGTTATTTAATCTTTAATCATTATTTTTATATTTTTTAGATTGATGAGAAAATTATGTTTAAATAATTTGGGGAAATATTTACATAGATATGGAGCAGTTGAAAGTCCAGATGAATAAGCATAAATAATTTTAAGCTGCTCTAGTAATAAAAATTCAAATGTAATTAAACAATGCTATTTAGCAAAGTTTTTGATTGATTTAGAAAGAAATAGATTGACTTAACAAAAACAGTGAATACGTTTATTTATTATTTATACATGTGTAGAAGAGTACACATTTTTTTAAAATATGTCAGTTTCCTTAAGACCAAGTAAATTTTCATACCTTTTATCAGATTATTGATGTATCAGGACCAAGACGTGCTCTACCTTAAATTTGCTAAGTATCATTTCTCTTACAGGCTGTTAGCCATCCTTGGCTATCATCTTATCTCATGGCACCTTTGGTTACCTTGACTGTGTTTAATATGAATGCTAGACTCTTTGCATGGCTTCTATGGTGCCCACCATGGTGAAAGCTACAGCATATTCAATGCCCAATTCCTACTCATCAAGTCCCAGGAATGAAAAATTGGCCTGCAGCTCTTGTGGATTCAAGTAACATAGTACACCAGAGAGCATGGGACCTGGATTCCTAGGCTTCTTTCAGAAGTAGTAGCTAATATATATTCTGGAAATGTGCAAAAGTAACATTTTATGGAATAAAAATTAGCCGATGAGAGACAGGGGAAAGAAAGAATTGGCAGAAAAATTCCTCTCTCTTCCTCCCTCTGATGGACTATTTCAAGGCCCAGAGGTTCCATGTGGCCTATTCAGGATGTGCCATATATTCAAGACAACAGCTATATTTTCATGTGAAGTAATATATCATGCTGTATTTACCTATACTTTTTCTCAGCATCACTTCCAGTTTCCCTCTTATTCGCTGCCCAGGGGTTACAATTTCAATAAAAACATTATCCTGTAAATTATGCAGTAGATTTTTTTTCTTATAGAATCAACACTAAGACATTTATGAATTCTGAAAATATATCATATTCCTATAAAAAGAATTTATGCCTAAAAGGAGTTCTTTTAACATAACCTGTAAAACAATAAAAATCAGAGGTGTATTAAATCCTCAATGACAGAAAATATTTTCACTATTTTTCTCCATGTATTGGGATTTTTCTCATCAATAAAATGATTACATGTAGATTTTGAAATAACGTAATGAGGAAATTCAGTAATGTTGAGTAAAACAAGCAGAACAGAGAACTATTTATGCCGTATGATTTCAAAATTAAATAAATTAAAAATGTCAATAAAGTTTGGTGGAAAATATACACAAGTATGAGGTTATTTTCTTATATGAAAATTTTTTTCCTTCTTTTTATAGTTTTCTTGCTCTAGTAAACAACACAAAGTCAGTATTATTTGTAATATGTTCTGTAGCATTTCTCTAATTTTAGAAACCCAAATTCAAACTTGCATTTGGCTAGTTATGTTATATGAGTAATACCGTGTGATAAAACACTTTGAATCATTCTCTGAAAGTTTTGGGTAAAATTCTAAACATTGCATAAAAATGCAAAGTAATACAGAGTTCTAGAGGCATGAAAACAGCTTTGTTCTATAAACTGGAACAAGCCTTCAAGGCTCAGAAACCAGGCATCTTTACTATGATTTAGAATATGAACCAATTCATAAAATGCAGCAAACTATAAAGTCATAAACATTAATCTTCAGAATGAAAGCCCACAGTACAACAAAGTAAGAATAAATATGTAACAGTATGAAGTATAAAAGATTAGAAATATAAAGTTTAAAGATAGCTGCTTGTATTTACCTTATACAATTTCTTTCATGGAAAAACTAGTATTTCTTTAATTTTAACATTAAATAATAAATGTAATATATTCCTGATAACTTAAATTTCAAAACTCATTAAGTACAAAAATATAATTCTCCTCGACTCTATTCTACAGGAAGCATCTCTGATATACTCTTTTCCTTAATTATTTCGTGTATATTATTCCAGATGTATTTCAGACTGTGTGATATGAATTATATAAAGACAATGTTGACAAGATGATTGCTTTCAACTCTGAAGATTATTAAGCCACATTTACTCTTCTTAGGCACTCCAAATTCTTTTTTATTTGACCATGCCATATTTTTACTGCTCTATTTCTCCCTAGATGAGAAATACTGTCATGATTGGTATATTCAGTTGTTACTGAAAAGATTATGTGTGACCAAAAATCCTCACACTATGAGATTTACTGGAAATAATCTATTGTTACATAATGGCAGCTGATACTTTCAAGATTTGTTAGGTTTTAGACTCCTAAGAATTTTTATTGCTTGCCCTTTCAATAAGCAGATCCATTTTTCTTTCCTCAACTTGTACAATGACCACTTAGTATAAGGATTGCTATTCAAAACACTGACGGTCACATCTAAAAACAAAGCAATCAGTCAACAGTGGAATATAAGATTTGCAGGGCACCAAATATCACCTGCACCTCGTTCTGTCTCCCTCTCTCCCTCTTTCATAGGCATAATAATTGAAATGACGCAGTTACTCACTTCTTTGTGCAAAGGCACTTGTTAAAGAACAAATATTGAGAAAAAATAATACTTCTATCTATCATCTTTCCAAGAATTCTACTTCAGTCCTCTGGCTGGGCCTAAAGCAGAAATCAAGGGACTTGTGTTTTCTGCTTCTGTGAAGAGTGATGGCACTGGTGAGAAGATTTTTTTTTTTTTGTAAGTGAAAGGAAGAGGAAAATAATAGAAATGAGTCATCTTAATTGCACTTATTTGTCTTAGATGGTAGTTTTTGAAAACCTGATCTACTAGTCCTGTGCACTAAAACTTCATATATGATTCTTTTATTACCACTTTACCTTGTAAAGGCCTTGATATTTCAAAATGCATCCATATTCATATCCCAGTGAATCATATCACGGTCATCAATTAACAATGAATTTCTATGGTTGCTTTGTGATCTACCTACTACATCCGAGTTTAAGTAACAAAATATCTCAAGCATAAGATATTAAAGTTTCTTGCTGACTTTCTTATTTGCTTCCTTAAACTATACTTTCCTTGAGTGATGAAACTACATTTTATTTATGTTTGTATTAGAGTCACTGCCCCATTCTTTAGGTAAATAGCCAGTAGATCGTTACTGGAAAAACAAAGAATTCATCATTTGAAAGATTGAGAGGAAATGGGTTAAAAATCAGTTAAGTCCAGGGGGGGCTGGCCCCGTGGCCGAGTGGTTAAGTTCGCGCGCTCCGCTGCAGGTGTCCCAGTGTTTCGTTGGTTCGAATCCTGGGCGCGGACATGGCACTGCTCGTCAGACCACGCTGAGGTGGCGTCCCACATACCACAACTAGAAGAACCCACAACGAGAAATATACAACTATGTACTGGGGGGCTTTGGGGAGAAAAAGGAAAAAATAAAATCTTAAAAAAAAAAAAAAAAAAAAAAAAAAATCAGTTAAGTCTGATAGGGAAGAATTACATGTCTAGATCACGGAAGATTGCCTGTGGAAGTAAGAAAACAATAATGGTGAGGAGAAAGATTAAGAATGTAAATAAACCATTACTTATTTTTAGAATTCTTTTTTAAAGGAATACAAAGCAGAGAATGAGTGACCAACAGAAAATGTTATCTTCTTTGCAAATTAGTCTAAGACCAATTCTGCTTAACATGGATTCAGAATAGAAGTGTCTGGGTGCCACAATGGTAAATAGCTTACATATTTATTAACTTTACAGTTCAAAAAATACTTTATCAAATCTCTAATTGAGTACATGCATATTCTTATCCAAAAGTACCTGGGTTACTAGCAGAGATCAAAAATGAGGCCGCATCAATGGGGTTCCTGCTGGTGTTCCCAAAGCAAATAAAACAACTCTTATGTGAATTAAATATTACTTTAAGCTAAAAATTTTACTTTAGAAAGGGTATATTGCAAGAAAAAAAGTGAGAAAACCACTAACTTTGAAGTTTCTTCTACTTCTAGCATTCAAACTTAAGCTGATTTTCTTTAATGCTTTCATAGGAAACTTGTGCCTTTTACATTAATTGCAGTGGAATAGAGCTATACATATTCTGAGGAGAAAATAAAGGCTTTGATTTCCATAGACTAGATTAATATTCCAAATTCACAGACATTTGCTTTCTTTACTTGTAAAGAAGCGGCCTCTTCTTATTTCCATTCAAAAACCTGAATTATCATTCCATACCCTGCCTCTGAGAGATAGAAAACCACTACCTTTCCCTCTTGTCTTCACCACTTCAGACAGTGATTCCTAGTGAGGTTAGGTGACTTACTAAGGATCATATCAAAAGTCAAAATTACAGCAGGAATTCCTGGTCACTCATTTTCGTTTTCTCCGGAAAACCCACGGAAAAGGCACAAGTGTGCTACAAACTCCATCTTCTCCTCAAATTTACTTTTTACCAGCAGGAGCTATGCAATTAAATTCATCTTGGCATTCTTAAGGAAACTGAAAGCTTGTAGCAGGAAGCAAAATTCAGTAACTGAAAAGCAAATCAACTAAATTAAACATTTTAAACAAAATACCAATATATCTATTTATGTTGCGTTTGTATAGAGGTATCCAGTGATTCGGGGACAGTGAGCCGAAGAGTTGAAAGAAAGATTTCGTGGACTTTCAAGGTCTGGCAGTAGAGCTCTTTTGTTTAGAGAATAATACGGAATAGCATGGGGACAGGACCCAGGGGCAGCAAAGAGCTGTTGCATGGGGACAGGACCCATGGGCAGTGAAGAGCTGCTGCCACTGCTGCATGGGGACAGGACCCATGGGCAGTCAGAGCTCCTGCTGCTGCCCTGAGTTGAGGGTTAGAGCTAAATTTATAACATACGGGTACGTGACTTATTTTTACTGGAAAAAAAGAAAAGATGATGTAAAAAGTCATTAAATGGTTTCAGTGCAGATGGGGTCTGGTTATTGTGCTGTCGTATAACTTTAGATACGAATCTGGTCATATAGATCGGCATGTAGGTGAGGATGCCCTGGGCTTCTCTCCCTGGGGCAGCCCTAATTCATACCATAAAAATCCACCAGGTCATATAGTTCTGCATGTAGGCCAGTTCACCTTGGGCTTCTCTACCTGGGGCAGCCTTAGTCCACATCATCCTGGATCCCTTACAAGTGGTAATTAACTATAAGAATATTCCATCAGATTGTACCAAGAGAGGTTAATCTCCTTAGTTATAATTTAATGTCACATTAGATAGGCACCATCTCTTTTCAAGTTAGGTATATCTATATTTGTTTAATGGGGTTTATTTGCATTAGATGGTGTGGGGGAGTGGAATTGGTCACCCTATGATATGTCTTTTTGGCATGAGGATTATTTTGGGCTGGTTACTTTTAAAAACTGCAGATAGGAAAGAAACTCTGAAAAGAAGAATTTACTTACCCTTTGTTAAGAGATATTTACATTTGTAAAGGAAATCTCCTTCTGTAAATGTGTCTCCTTCACTGTACCAGGAAGAAGGGGAGATGACTTATCTCTAAAAACTCCTATCAATGCAGAAGGCAAGGACTTAAATCTGCATAATAACGTTACTCTTGTTTACTATACTTTTCTGGTAACCTCCTGTGACTGACTCCCCCCACCCCCAACATCCTATTTTGTCTTTACATGAGGATGATATTTAAGATGAGAATTTCCGCCATTTTAGCAAGCTGCTCAGTTTGCCTGAGCTTCTCCCATGTATACATATTATAAAGTTTCATTTAATTTTCTCCTGTTATTCTGTCTCATGTGAATTTAATTTGTTGTCCAGCCAGAAGGACCCAGAACAGGTAGAGGAAATGTCCTCCTCCCCTACAATGGTGTATTGATTGATGTTCAAAATGGGCTCATTTGAGTCTACTTTCCTATGTTTATGTTAGCTTACCCTAGTAAGAAAGTAAGCTTATTCTTTTGCACTTTACAATTAATCTCAGATATAATAAATAACAGAACATTAATATGTAGAAAAAAAGAGTCAAATTCCTAAGAACCACAGTGTCTTACTTCTTTAAATTGTAAGCTGAATTCAGAGGAGCCAGTCGCTATCTTAAGTTTCAACTTTCAAAAGCTTAGTCACATGCATCAAATTCAATATGATGTCTGGTGGTGATGAAGAGGCTCCTAAATTAGTTGTAGTACCTGTGGGATTGCTGACTTTGCCCAATAACATGAAGTCTATTAGAAGGGGAATAAACTGGTATCTGTGATTGTTGATGTCAGCAGGGAAAATTTTTTGAAGTAATTATATTTATTATATTACTGTTACTGCATCACTGATAATAACAAAAAGTTTAAAGCAAACTTTCTCAGCCTAAAATAGTGTAGTTGAGTTATTGATTAAGGCCAGTGAGTCACCAAGAACTGCATCTTGCCAAAGCAATGGACATTTTTTGCCCTTTTTACTCAAATTATCAACTTCATATCAATATCTCACTACTCTCTTGCTTTGAACACTGCGTTTTCTAGTTCTCTGAGACATTAGAATAGCCAAGTTTCTTCTTTCATTCTTTATTTCATTTTTTCCTTTACTGTCTCTTACTCCCCTGTCAAACATATCAATATGGGAATGTCCTTTTCTCCTTGATGATTTTCATATGACCAAGTTTGGACTGTACCCTGAGTTCCAGAGTAGTATAGCCAATAGTCAATTTGTACTACAGAGATGTCTAACAAGCATCTCATCTTTTCAGTTATTGATTCTTCCCCTTCCTTAGGTCAAGAGTCGGGTAGTCACTCTACTTTATTCCTTACATTCTTTATCCAACATTTAAGACTTGTTGGCTCAGTGTCTGAAATATATTCTGAATCAGATCTCCTACTCTCTTATATGTTACAACCCTGTCCAAGCTATCCCCAGCTCTGATGTGAATTACCTACCACAAAAGCCCATGTATTGCCCTGATTCCACTCTTAACATCACCTAGTTCAACTTCCACTAAACCATATAAACTATATTTCACTCTCAAATTAAAAAAATAACCCAGTGGTTCTGTTATAACATGAATAAAACTGAAATTATCTATTGTTTTAGAAGGTCCTCCATTAACTACTCTTCAACTTTCTAAACTATAGCTCGCTGGTCTTCTTTCTCTCTCTGAAAATGACCATGTACATTTTTGTGTTATAGGCTTTGCACTTTATATATTTACTTCTTGGAACCCCCCCCGCCACTTCTCTCCCACATCTTTGCACTGCTGCGTTCTTCTCATCATTCTCATCTCAACTCAAATATGAAGAAATCCTTCACTGATAATCCAGCTAAAGCAGTCCTCAGACGTTCTGTCACATGGCCCTATTTTACACACTTCAGATCACTTACCACTAATTTTTTCTGTGTTTTTGAATGTTTACACCTATTAGCATGGCATGCTGCACCACTATTTTCTTAGGTCCTAGAGGAGTACATATAAATATATGTTTCCTGGATGAATAGAGAAAAAGTACTACAAATAAATTTTGAAAATTATATTCCAAGACCACTCCCACAGTTATCGACTGACCTAGCATGCTTCAATCTTACATTGCTCATTACACTAGAGTAAGTGAAAGATTCTAAACATCTGTGCTACAATTTATTCTGCTCTTGGACTAGCAGTTGATCAATAAAAAAGAACAACTGGAAGTGACACTTTTAGCAGTCCTGAAGCAGAGCCATTCCCATTACATTAACCTCAGGAGGTTTAAGTCAGCCCAAGGACATGTCTGAACAGGTCAATTTCAAAACAGTTCTGTTCCAAGGTGTAACTACAGTCACTCAGCATCCTGGTATAAGAATCTAATCTAGATTTGGATTGATTATCTTGATTAAAGCACCCTGACTCCTAGACCCAAAACAGATTCTGGCATAAAGACAAATGGAATGCTAAATCAATAATTGTGCCTTATTTTAAAATTCATATAACCCCTGGCTAAGAAAGATTTTTATTTTGTTTATTTGGGGCATGGTATTCACTTTCGTTTGCTAAGCATCGTTTAATGAAAAATTGCATCATAACTTTGAAGAATAGAAAAGATTTAAGAGATAAAAGACAGAGTTTAGGTAGTTAAAAGACCTGGGTCCAAGTCACTTGAGTAATGTTGAGCAAACAATTTCACTTAGAGCTCTTCACTCTTAAATGTCACCTTGTGTTTTAAATCCATTCTATTCCCCCATGCAGAGTAAGTTGTTGTCTCCTGAAGAAACTCAATTTCACCTTTGAACAGCTCTAAGCCATAGAATGCTCTCTGGACAACTTTACAATTATGATAGGAATTTAAACTATAAACTGCCTAAGTTTTCTTCCAGGAACATCTATAAGGGATCTCCTTTAGTATTTTATCCCTTATTTTATAAAACCATAATTCATTTAATGTGAAAAGGATTACTGCCAAGGAAAATAATAAACTTCATAATATACATTTAAACCAGAAATATCTAGGAAAAATCTCATTTTGGCTACTTCAGATCATGGGCTATTCTGAAGTATTGATATTAAAAGGTATAACTTTATAATCTAAAAGATTATAATATCATTTGAACAGATCTGGCAGTAGGATTAAAAACAAGTTAAACAACCTTTGTATTTTCTCTGACAAAAAAAAAGTAAAACAAAGTATAATAATAAAAAATGAGATACAGCTCATTTATCTCATCGCCAACTCTAGTTAGGAGTTTCATTTAATTTTATCCCAGTTCTTTAGACAGCGGGATGTACCAAATAATTTAAACATACTTGATTCTAAACTTGAAGAAAATTCTTCTTCCTTCTGTTCCTTCTTTGCATGATTGACTACAACATTTAAATCTTGATGCCTGATCCTTCTTCCATGATCTAGTCTTTGTATTTAAAATGCAGATTGAAGGTTTTCACTTCGAAAGATAGACCAAAAATTTTACTTCCCTGCATTGAGTTTGTTAGTGGGGGTTAATCACTATGTGTTACCAATACTTCCTTGGAAAAAATTAATTTTTAATTCCTCAACAACTGTCCTAGACAAACCAATTATCCTCTCACATCTGAGATAAAAGCCTTTGCCCTCATAGTTCCCTTTATTTGTAATGCCCTCTCCTAACCCCTTGGTTGATTATCTACCTGGTCCCTTTCCCCCAGGAATTCTTTTTATCATCTGTGCCTTTGATACTTTTTTACTATTTTTTAATGACTGAGTTTAATCATAAATTCCTAGAGGATAAGGTTCTTGTTGTTGTTTCTGTGGGGACCTGGATTTGGCCACCCCAAGATATGTCTCTTTGGCATGATGATTATTTGAGGCTAGTTACTTTGCAGACAGGAAAGCAACTGAAAAGTAGAACTTGCTTACCCTTTCGTTAAGAGACATTTACATTGTAAAGGAAAACTCCATCTGTAAAAATATCTCCCTCTCTACCAGGAAGAAGGGGAGATGAGCTTATCTCTAGAAACTCTTAATCAATGGGGAAGGCAAGGACTTAAATCTGCATTTGTTTATTGTGCTTGTCTGGTAACCTCCTCCTGTAACTGACTTCCCTCCCCCTCCCAACCTTGGCATTTCTTTAAGGATTAAGCATCTTTCCTTAGGCTAGGAACTGATTGCTGCTCTCACTGTGACCACCCAGCTCAAGACAATAGACTAGCCTCCTGCTACGCCCTCTGAGATAGCAGACCCACTACCTGCTGTGTCCATCAAGCCCTGTGCCAACAGGGCAATCTTGTGACTATTGTGGGAGGGACTTTTCAATCATATGTGAAACACCCTGTTTGGGGGTATATAACGACTCTGTGCACCCCACTTCTTCAGTGCCCTTTCTTCCCTCAGGAAGAGAGGCCCCGAGCCATGGTTCCTCATAAAGCTTTGTTTAATTTTCTCCTGCTATTCTGTCTCATGTGAATTTAATTCGTTCCCCGGCCAGATGAACCCACATTAGGTAGAGGAAATGTCTTCCTCCCCTACATTTCCTTTCTGGAGGTACAATAAGTCGTGTCTTCTCTCCTCCTACTACTTGAATTGGGGCCAATTAGAGCAAGTTCTTCTTCTGTAGCAACTTTCTTAGGAGGCTCCCTGTACTGCTAAGCAGCCAAATACCTTTAGCAAAGTCTTGCAGTGCTATGCAACTTCATCCAGTTGACGGGGCTGTGATAATTTGTACAGGCTTCTACTCCCTTTCCATCAGCCTTGCCAGATTTTTCTTCCTAAAGAAAAGCTTTAAATACGTCACTCTCATGATTGGAACTTTTCAGTGGTTCCACACTACCTATTACACAAAATCCAAAGTGCAGAGCACAATAATCAACACACTGCAAAGTCTGCCAGTATCAATATTTGCAGTTTAATCTCCCACCACTTTTCCCTTCAAAAACTCTCTTTTTGGCCAGTCCTGTGGTATAGTGATTAAGTCCAGCATGCTCCATTTCGGCAGGCTGGGGTTCACAGGTTTGGATCCAGGGTGTGGACCTACACCACTCATCAAGCCATGCTGTGGCAGGAACCTACATACAAAATAGAGGAAGATTGGCATAGATGTTAGCTCAGCGACAATCTTCCTCAAGCAAAAAAAAAAAAAAGAATAAGAAGAAGATTGGCAATGGATGTTAGCTCAGAGTGAATCTTCCTCACAAAAAAAAATAATGAAGAAAAAACAAAACTCTTTTGTCCTAGTAGTCATTATTAGTCTCCTAAACTTCCAAACTCATTTATAACCAAGTGTTTTCCTTGTGACGTTTTTCTGTAATAAATATTCCCCACACTAATCCAACCTATTTGTATTTGGTTTATTTATCATGTTTATTCTCTCTTAAGCTTAGACTATAAGCTTCATGAAGACCATACTTACCTCTTATTTACTTCTGTAGCCTCACTGCACAACAGATTTTCTAGTATACAGTATTTGCCTGCATAAATGAGCAAATACATCAAGGTTTATCTTAAGGCTATTCTCCCAAAATGCCCTATTTAGCAACCTCAAATGTTAATAAATTATCTATCAAAATATTAATACCCATTTTTGTGGATGTTAATTACACTTTACTATCTTTTTTCTTAGTTTTCTTTTTATCTATTTATTTATTGAGGTAACATTGGTTTATAACATTATATAGATTTCAGGTGTACATCATTACATTTTGATTTCTGTGTAGACTACATCGTGTTCACCACCCAAAGACTAATTACCAACCATCATTGTACATATGTGCCTAATCATCCCTTTCACCCTCCTCCCTCCCCACTTCCTTGCTGGTAACCACCAATCTAATCTCTGTATCTATGTGTTTGTTTGTTGTTGTTGTTGTTTTCATCTTCATCTGATGAGAGAGATCATAGGGTATTTGACTTCCTCCATCTGACTTGTTTCTCTTAACTTAATACCCTCAAGGTCCATTCATGTTATTGCAAATGGCAAGATTTCATCATTTTTATAACTGAGTAGAGTTCCTTTGTGTGTGTATACCACATCTTCTTTGTCCATGCATCCCTTGATAGGCACTTAGGTTGTTTCCAGATCTTGGCTACTGTAAATAATGCTGCACTTTCCTATCTTTTAAATTTCCTTGATTATCATGTTTATTGATATTTAACTTTGCATGCTTTTTTTTGCCTTTGCTTTTTCCTAAATAATCTGTAAACTACTAATGACAAGAGTATGTCCAACATTTCATTTCATCCCTAACAAACTTGAATAAAATACTTTTTAGAAATTTATAGTCAAACAAATATTTAGAGGGAATCTAGTCTTACCAGAGGCACATAAACACCTAAAATGGAGTGGCAGGAGCTGTAACCCAGGTTCATCAGATAAACAGTGCCCCATTTCTTGCCAAATCTTGTGTGGTTTTTAAAAAGGCAATTTCCCTCTTCTTTCCTCTTCTCTTTTCTTCTTAATTGGAGGAAAGTAGCAGAGGAGATGTATATCATCTACGACAACTAATCTTGATTCCCATCATTCAGCAGCCATCTTAGCTGCTGAAAGAATGGCTGAGCTCTGCAGTACACATGACTCATGGCTTGGACAGAGCCCAACATCTCCCCATAGCTGGTTTTGCCCCGTTTTGGTTTCCATTGACTTAGGCCGGGACTATCTTCCCAATGCACCGTCCATTTCTTTTGGGTAGTTTTCTCCTAGGTTTGCATGGTCATATTCTCTGACAAAATGGGCCCTCAGAAAGGTAACTCCTGGCAATTCATACCCATGCCTCATGAAAACTGAGTGTAACTTGGGGAAATTAATCTCAGGTCTACAGAATTTTACCAAGTCATTTTTGCTACATTTCAGCTTCATTCAGGAATGACCCAAGAATTGTTCGTTCTATTGCCTGAAAAAGGGAGGAGATGTTAGGTCCCTTCTGCCCTTGTTCTTAACTCTAATATGTAATATATCTCCTGCTTACCAAACCAAAGTCTTGAAAGAGAAAGTGGACAATTATTACTGATTGTTTCACTCTTCTCCCTTATATCTTTCTTTGCACCATTCTCAAGAAAAGGAAAAGATATGTGCTTCCTTTTAAAAGTTTCCTCATGATAAAACTTTCCATTCTATATAACATAGCCACAAGGCCTCAATGTCATGGGTATAAAGGGTATCATCTCTGTGGGCAAGGGTCTTCCAGTTTGGAGGAGATAAGAGACATAGTCAATGTGGAAAAATTTTATTCTTCCAACATTGCATAATTCTCACATCTACAGTTGTGTTGCATCAATTATATATGTCAAAAACTGAATGTTACACTTTTTTTTTCACTCCTTCTGTAATAAATTCTAGTCCGCCGCACTCTCTAGGAAGATGAATGCCTCTGGCCAACTGGGTCAAAGGACTTGTTCTCAAAAAGATAAAAGTGGATTAAAATATTAATCATTTAAAACTATTAGCCTATTTCCTACATAATAGTCAGCTTGACTGTGACTATATCTTACATTTAGATGAGATTCAAGTCCTGATTTGGTAAATGACTCTTCCAAAGAGACTCATTTGTTTATGGGTTAAGCCGGGATTTATACCCAGGGTTCATTACTGTTCTTCCCATTTGGCTTTTACCTATTTGTTATCAGGCAGAGACATGGAAAAAAGAAGATTGCCCTAGGATGCTCAGTATCAAAACAGAACCTGATAGAAGCAGAAGATGAAGAATGATTCTGAGCATGACACTTTCACTCTTATAAATCTTTCCTAGATTCCTTAATTCCTTATTTCCTAATAACACATGTTCTACTCAATATACATCAGAGGAGAAATGCTAAGACAAGAAATTCAGTGGAAAATATTTAGGATCAAGTAGCTTTCCTTAGAACATTAAAATGTATTAGCATATGATCAATTGAACCCTTATAATTGAGATAATTTTTCAGGCAATGAAATTCCATCTTTATGACAGCAAAATTTAAATGTGTGCTATGATTTTAAAAAGGTGAGAATATTATTATATTTTTCAAGCCAAATGGAGGTCCTTAAAAACACTCAAATGAAAACATTTTTGAGGCAGGAGATTAATGTTAGGGAAAGAGGATAGAGAAAGGGGTGGAAACACAGACACGACCAGCTTTCTTCATGGAATTGGCCAGTTTCACAGAAAACTAGCTTAAGGCTGAAATGTGGGAGCTTGTCTTTTTTCTAATTATGGTAACATATTATAACAAAAATATAACCATATAATTCACCACATAAAATACTAATTATAGGGAAATCAGCATTCCCACGTGCTACTGATAGAGCAATAATTGTATGAAGTGTTAAGGGAGCTGAAACTTTAATTGTGTACATACCTTTTAAGCCAGTCAATTCTCTTTTAGTAACTCAACCAGTGGAAATTATGAGAATTTACATAAAGCTTCATGAACAATTGTAATTCATAATAGCACCCAATAGTGAACAAAGTCAAAACTACGAAATTTTATACAATATTCAAAATCACACCTAAATAATATATATAGTAAATTGTTTATGATATATGATTAAATTTGTTCATCATTTGCTAAGTGAAAAGCATCACGTTACAAAATTCTCCAATATGATCACTATAGACCTATGTTTTCTGTTTGTTAGTGCCATCCGGTCAATTTCTACTCCTAGCAACGCTGTGTACAGCAGAGCAGAACCCTACCTGGTCATTTTGTGCCCTCCTCTCACCTCCTGGCACTGCGTCAGACAATGTTCTGCTGCTATTCATAGAATTTTTATGGCCAATGTTTTGGAAGTGGGTGGCCAGGTCCTTCTCCCCAGGTCCTTCTTAGTCTAGAAGCTCCAGTGAAACTTGTCCACCAGCTAGTATTTGAAATACCAGTGGCATAGCTTTCAGTATCACAGCCACATGCATTGGCCACAGCATGACAACTGACAGACAGTAGTACATGGTTTCTTGACCAGAAAAATGAAACCAGGCCCCGGCAGTGAGAGTACTTAATCTTAACCACTGGACCACTGGGGCTGGCTACCTATGTTTATAGAAACAAAACTCGCTTTTGAGGAAGGAAATGATGATGTTGACATAGGGTAAATAATTCTCTTTTTAGGGCAATAGAGCCTGAACACCAGGAAAAGATGTGCTCGGAGTACTTTTGTTAGAAGAGAGTGGGTTGACCCTGACTGTGAAAGTCAATGTGAGCAAGTTAAGAAAGATGGTGTAATGGAAAACATGAGGTAGGACTCTATATAGAGATGTAAACACTTTCTTGTATTTACCATCTGCTTTAACTAAACCTTCTGTAAATCCTTGTTAAGAACTGGAGGCTAGTCGTTTCTATTCAATACCTGGGGTCAGGATTGTTTTGCAGTTTGATAAGAAGTTACAACCAGAAGGTTGTTACAAAAAAAAAGACAATTCTAAGTACCCATGGCACTCAAGGAAACATCTTAGGGAAACCTCATGCACTCACGTGTGTGTGTAGGCATGGATATATTATTCTAAGTATAATAAAAAAAAACACTAGGTTCTTATTTAAAACTAAATAATTTGGAATGTGTGTTGATTTTAGGTTCACAAAATGGAGGACAATCATGACAGTTTTCACCTTAAATAAAGTGGGCAGTACTCACAATAGAAACCTGAATTTTGAAAATATTCTGAGAAGTCCTTTCTTCTTTAGTCATTTAGCAAATTACAATGTTTCTTGAGCTATTTATGATACATATTTTTAGACTCCACCTTATTTTAGGTTCAGCTTTAGGGGTGCTTGCAATACAAAGCATGGATCACACAAATAGTCCAATAGTTCCCAGTAGTACTACTGACTCTGATGGAAGAGGTAAAGGATTAAAAAGTTAAACTACATTTATAGGCCAAATTCAGAAATTCTGGAAAATTGAACATCCTCTAAATAAGGTTAAGGACTAATAAAAAGAAATGCAACTTCATTTATATCTTGATTTCTGCAATATATATGAATAGAAGGTCTATAAATATCAATTAAGAGGAGCATTGGGAACTATTGGACTATTTGTGAGTGTGTATGGAAATCCGAACTGGAGGGAGAGGATCCAACAGGGAGGTAGGACTAAGATTTTGTAAAAGATCCATGCTTAATTACCAACAAAATTCATTTCCTGAGGGCCCAGCTTCATTTTTATAACTGTCATTTAAATAATTTATCTGTGAGCCCATTTGTTCCCTAAATTAGTTTGTCAAGCCAATTATTCGAACCTTCAGATATGAATAACTACTTTAAGTTAAGGAAAGCAGCTCATCCTAATGCTGAGTGAAACTGTATTTAAAGACATCACATCCAATTTACCGAGAAATTTTTGCTCCATGATAAAGTAGCATTTTAGTGATTTGCTTATGCATTTTGTAAGCATATTACATAAACTCAACTACTATCCTAATGCTAAACCCTAATTCAATTGAATTTATTAATAATAATGGACTTTTTCTATACCTTACTCAATTTGCCAATCTATCTCTTTATCAATTGATATTCCTTTCTCCAACTGTTATCTCTCTGATGACCAAATGGCTGATTTTTGAACATTCTTCACTATGTATGTTGCATTAAAAAAAAAAGATCTTGGAAATGATCATTAAGTTAATTAACTTGTGACTTAAGTCATCACCTTACTTTATTCTTGGTCATGTATCATAGACACAATGTATGCTATGGGGAAAGTATAGAACAGATGGCAGTGACTTTAAGTTTAAAGGAGGATGCTTGTATAGCTATGCTTCAGTGAGAATGCAGCATTTAAAGAAAAGCTTGGGAGAACTGTAGGAGGCTAAAAACAGGAGTGGCAGTAGATAGAAGGGGGTAGTAGATGGACATGAGTTTTGACAAATAAATAGAAACAGATCACAAAGGACCCAGAGGGCTATTTAAAAAGATTTCATTTTGTTCTGAGTGAAAGTGGTGAAACTTTGAAGGATCGTGAGCAAAAGACTGACTTGATATAACTAGATTTTACTGAATCATCCTAGCCTAACCTTGATATATAACCAAGGCTTGGAGAAGCTAAATGATTAATGGGTCCAAGTCACAAGGATGACCAGTGGAGAGTCATAAACAGAATGTTATCCACAACCTGTTGTCTTCCAACAGTCAGTAATTTGGCTAAGTTACTCAGTGACAAAATCAAGATGGTCACGTGCTTCAGATATAATATTTCAGGGGACTCTGAAACTTATTCAGAATCTATAGCGTCAATTCTCTTTCAGAGTTATCTTAGAGGAAAAGAGAAGTCGTTTTTAAGGAGATGGTCTACGTTCTCCAAAGAATCTTCAAAGTGCCTCAATGTTATCTAAAGCATGTTCAAGGCAAACTGGTCTGCGTTTGGCAAAACTAAATCTTTGAATGTGTTCGAATGGGGGAACTGCAGTGTGTGACCCATCTGATTACATTTTTAAGTATTTGAAATATAATTAAGTGAATGAGATAACTTCTCTTTAAAAAACCACAGAAAAAGCATTCAAGAGAAAAGACAGCCTTTGAACTTTCTACAGTGGAGCTGACTTCTGATTTCTACATAACTTCTGCTTCCACTGGTTCTTAATAAGATTAGCTGCAGGATTTACTAGTAAAGGGCAAAGCTTGTTCAATAATATCCAACTGTTCACAGTGAATGTGAAATGGGCCCAGATTGAAACATCTATCTCACTTCTTATAGACACTTCTTCAACGCCACAGTGTTCATTCTTGTAGCTTTTAAAAACATGGTGCTGAGTTAAAATAGCATAACTTCTTTGGACTGTCCCCGTTATATCTTTCCTCTACATTGATTTTTCTCAGAAAGCTCCATGGTATTGAAAATAAAAAAATAAAAAAAACTGAACCTTTCTTATATAGTATGATTTTCTGGCAGGCTTTTTCATTTTCTTTAAGGCCCCGTGGGTAAACTTAGATTCATGAAGGAGGTAATTCAAAGAGAAAATTAAAGAGTGAAAAATTTTCTAATCTGTTTTTCGGAACTATGTAAATGTTCAGCATTGAGAGTGCTGTTTGTAGAAATCGTATTTTAATATTGATATGCTGTACCATTAGTAATGAGTTTTTAAAAGCCTAAATTTAAAATATTCCTACTCGTGGAGGATAAATAAAGACATATGTAAATTTTGCCTTTGGGCTACTCATTCATTTGGCAATCTATGAACCAGAGAACTTAAACTAGTTCAAAAGTTTTAAGTAAGCCATATTTTTGAGAGTAAAAGTGAGATTTAAATGATGTTATGCTTCAAAAACAAAGCAAAATTATCATATTAGGTAATAATAAATATAATAAATGTAGCTTGACAATTTAAAGCATCTGTAATACTTGGTTGGATCATGGATTAAACAAAAAGGAGGATTGTAGGAACAATTGGGGAAATCTGAATATGGACCTAAGAAAGATATTGTTATTTTATCTTTGTTAAATGCTTTGAGAAGATCATTATATTGTGGTTTGGTGGAAAGACGTCCTTGTTCATTGGAGATACATGCTGAAGTTACATATAAAAAGGAGAGGTGGGGGAGAAAGGAAGAAAGCAAATGTGGTGAAATGTTAGTAACTGGTGAATCTACAAAAAGGATACATTACAACTTTCTTTAACTTTCAATTTGCTCAAAATAAAAAGTTTGCAAAAATAGTATTAGCTATGTGCCTTAACCAATCCTTCATTTATTCAATTATCACTGAGTCAAACATTCACTAGACACTAGAAATATGAAGGTAAACGAAGACTAGTCCTGCCCTCTGATAACACACACTCCAGTAGGGAAGATAAACATTAAACGCGCACAAAGAACTAATTATGGAAATCACAATGATTAGGCAGTGCTATAAAAATATATAACAAGAGACATGAATTTAGTTACCAGAGGATAAGAGGGCTTCCTTAAGAGGATGACATGGAAGACACAATATGTAGAATGGGTAGGATGTGGAGCCAGTGAAGTGGGCCGGGGCAAAAGTGTTTCAGAAAGAAAGGAGGCATCAAAGAAGTCAATGAGTGCTCTCATTTATGTAGGATGGGTGATTGTCAGTGTAGGAACCTGACAAGAAACCTTAGCCAACATAATTTTCCTGGGCATAGTAAAATTTTGGAGGACAGACGGCACAAATCAATCTTGCTTAGTGAAATATCCCCAATATGCCTAATGCAGTCACAAACAAAGTAAATGTTTATAAATATTGTTGAATTGAATAAAGCTGCCTATTTTTTCATTTTATTCATGAAGAACATTATAAAATAATCATTTGACTAAACAGCTGAAATATCTATTGAACATACTACATCAATTATCATTTCAATGCAATAACCTTGTATTGAGTACCAGCAATATAAAATATATCTATGTTTTATCAGATAACAGGAGTCTAATTAATGTGATTTAAAGTGAAGTCATGTAGGTATATTGGTAACTGAGAGAAGGAATAGAGAGAAAAAAAATCCATTTTATAATTATTTTAATTCTACCCCATATGACCTATGAAACAGAAGTTGTGTCATTTAAAGCAGAACAAGAAAACACATATATTATGAAAATTAAATCTTTGAATGTACATCTGGAGTGAAAAGTTAAAGTAAAAAATGTCAAGCAAAAGTTTTAATAATTGACCAGTACATATTAATTAAACCCCTACTTCAAAACAAAAAAAGAAATAAA
Source organism: Equus caballus (assembly GCF_041296265.1). Classification (NCBI taxonomy): domain Eukaryota; kingdom Metazoa; phylum Chordata; class Mammalia; order Perissodactyla; family Equidae; genus Equus; species Equus caballus. The sequence goes on from NC_091686.1 coordinate 98,841,967, forward strand.
AAAAAATTTAAAAATACATCCATTCTGGTTTACTCTGGTAAACATATTAAGTATGAGACAATATCCTTGTCACTTTAGACCCTAAAATCTAGTATTAAACTATAGAGAATAAAAGTAACATAAATTATAAGTACATAAAAGTATCAATCTGCATAAAGCAAAAATTCTAAGGCCAGAAGATATTAAAACTAATCCTTTTTTAAAATTTTTTATATTATAATTTTCATGTACTTTTTGCCTGTGACTTGTTTTCCTTCCTTCAGTTCTGTTGGCCTGGGAAATGAGAGTTTCCAGTTTTTCTCCCCTTTAAGCGCCGACCGAACACCTGTGGATTTGTTTTTTCTTTCCTAGTAGGAGGGGAAAGGAGTTGTCAGCTAAATTAGAGTTTTATGCTTATCAAATGAAATATTTCCATCTTCCCTCCAATAGTATCAGCAAAATGATGCAATTCTTAGTTGACAAAGAGCAGTTTTTGAACTAAAACTTGATGCGGGGAGGGCGAGCCGAAGAGTCCAAAGATTTCTTGGACTCTCAAGGTCTGGCAGTGGTGCTCTTTTATTTAGAGAATAGTACGGAATAGCATGGGGTCAGGACCCATGGGCAGTGAAGAGCTGCAGGCATGGGGACAGGACCCATGGGCAGTGAAGTGCAGCTGCCGCTGCTGCGTGGGGACAGGACCCATGGGCAGTCAGAGCTCCTCCTGCTGCCCTGAGTTGAGGGTTAGGGCTAAATTTATAAGGCATGGGTACGTGACTTACTTTTACTGGAAAAGGAAAAGATGATGTAAAAAGTCATTAAATGGTTTCAGTGCAGATGGGGTCTGGTTATTGTGCTGTCGTATAACTTTAGCTACGAATCTGGTCATATAGATCGGCATGTAGGTGAGGATGCCCTGGGCTTCTCTCCCTGGGGCAGTCCTAATTCAGACCATAAAAATCCACCGGGTCACATAGTTCTGCATGTAGGCCAGTTCACCTTGGGCTTCTCTACCTGGGGCAGCCTTAATCCACATCAAAACTGAAGAATAAAAACTGAACTGGAAAAAAAAATATTTAAGAAGGAGAATGATAGCTCAAGATAGGTAATCATCTTAGCTTGTTTAAACGGATTTCTCCACCTACTATATTGCAACAAATTTACATTGTAATCTTGGAACTGTTGTCAAAGGTCTTTGAAATATAAGGGAGAAACAATAATAATGGAAAAATATTATTAAAATCCAATTTGCATTTTCTAAGAATGTCAGCCCAAACTAACCTCATTTTAATTTGTGATAGTGTTATTAGCTAGAAAAATATGGTAGTGCTATAGATATTTATCTCTGATGTGACAAAGCATTTTGTTTTCATAATGTATTCAATGTATGTTTAGTTTGGTAATTCCTTTCACAGGTTCTCAAATTGTCTAAGATTTAAGTTGGAGAAATATGGGTTGATGACAACAAAAGTAGATGCATTCTTACCAAGTTGAACAACCTTACTCAAGGATGGTGGACACACTTCTTTTGCAATTTCACAGAAGTCTATCATTTGAAATTGGACATAGATTTGTTTTATGTCACTTAAGAAAGCAGAATAATAAGCTAATGTTTGGAGGAAATGTCTCCCTTTAGTTCAAAATGAGAAAGAACATTCTAACAGTTAGAATCCTCAAACAGTGGTGGGATGATTTTGAAAGTCTCTTAGTCATAAATGTAGCCATTTAGAGGCTTTTATTATTTATTTATTTATTTTTTAGGTGAGGAAGATTGGCCCTGAGCTAACATCTGTTGTCAATCTTCCTCTTTTATTTCTTTTTTCCCCAAAGCCCCAGTACATAGAGGTATATCCTATGTCCTTCTAGTTCTTCTATGTGGGATGCCACCACAGCATGGCTTGATGAGTGGCACGTAGGTCTGTGTCCACGATCCTAACCAGGAACTCTGGACCACCAAAGCAGAATGTGTGAACCCAACCACTATGCGACAGGGCCAACCCCTAGAGGCTGTTAGTTAGAAGTTTTTCAAAAGGTTATGGAAATTTCTGCTCTAAGTAAGAATTTTAAACTAGATAACTGTAGATAAGTTTAAAATTACTTCCTAATTTCACTTCGTTGGTCTAAGAAAGCAAAATAAACAATTTCTACAATAAAAACCACATCTTTGAATACAATATATACAGTCATGTGCTGCATATATGATGGTGATCCCATAAGATTAGCACCATATAGCCATACCATCTAGGTTTGTATAAGTATACTCCATGATGTAGCACAATGACGAAATTGCCTAACAATGCATTTCTCAGAACAAATACCCAATGTTAAGTGATGCATGACTGAATTCACTACTGTAATATTAAACGTCAACACCTCAGTTTAAACACGGTATTTATTAACATAATAAATACTAGATTTATGTTAAAGGAAAACATTTCTTGAGTACACACTATGAGCCAGTTTCCATGTTTAATCTCATTTAGTTCTCACAAGACATAAGTGAATTTAGTATCTTTGTTGTCATTTGACAGATGTGGATATTGAGGCAAACAATAGTTAAGTAATCCTCCTAAGGTCAGACAGTTAGAACATGGAGAAGCTGTTATTTGAAGTTAAGACAGGACTTAAAAGTTCATGGTTTTTTATGTTTTCTCTATGACATCAAGGAGCTTTACTAACAACCTTAGGTGTCATGGGAAGTAAATAGAACTTTCGTACAGATAGTAACAATCTGCTTGAGAACATAAAATTATTTTAAAATTCAAAGAAAATTATGACTGATAGTTATACGAACTAAAAAACGGAAATGAAGCAAATGCCAAGGCATTAGGCCGACTGGAATCGCCATGGAGATCAGAAAGAGGAGCTACCAGAGCAGGCAGGTGTTGACCAGAAAATCTGCTTGGTGGATCAGAGTCGGAACCTCATTGAGGATCTTTGGCTTATGTTCAGCTGACCTAACCGAATTATTAATCGCTGTGATTTTTCTTTTAAAAAAACCCAAAAACTCGTTTAGGGTCTCTATCCACTGGCAATCACTCTTCAAATCAAGTATTTCACTGTTCAAGAAGATGAAAGTATAAAAAATGATAGGAATTCGGAAGACATTCGCATTCATTAGACACCTAAGCAGTATAAAGGCCAGGGTGCCATTAGCTATTTTTTATAGGTAATTTCAAGCATGAAACAAAAGAGAATGTTTTTGAAAATAAAACTCAAACCCTCTTTATATAGGATGCTTCATTTGGCACATCAGGTAAAATAATTAATTTTCTGATCATTCTTTCTATTTCTTAATGCAGAATGATAGGAGAAAAGAAAAAATTGAAACTTCTACAAAGAAGAATTCCTAAGAATATTATATTAAAACAAAGTAAAATACATCAAATTATATCAAGTGTTTGAGGATTAAGAGCCAAGAGATGGCTATTTGGGTTTTTTTTCAAAAGTGTCCAAAAACTGTGCTCCTTGATTGATATGTTCTCATCAACTTCACACATTGATGAGTGTGGTAGGCTCAGAAAAGACAAGAATGGTCTAGCAAAATGAAAATGTTATGGATTTTTAAGTATGCTGTAATTCTTGCAATTACAGATGTTTTTCTAACTCTTGAAGACAGTTCTCTTCTCTCAATGAACCTGTTCTTTCCTGTGTTAGAACAATTCCATCTCTTTAACTGGAAGATCTGAAGTTCACTTCCTCTATCCCAGAGACAACTTACATGACTTCACCTCAACACACCAGAGCTGTCCTCTCAATAAAAGTGTTATAACCAATCCCTTGATATAAGAAAGCTCAGAACTCGGAACATGAACGCTCAGTTAACTATCTATGAGGGATGGTGAGAGCGGGGAACTAGAAGGAAAAAGAAAGTTTTTCATTCCTGAGAAAGTGTTCAACTACAGAAAAAAAGTTACGTAAGTAAAACTTTTTTAAATTTTATATATATATATTTTTAGCAGTTTGAGTTTACAGAAGAATGTGTGGAAAATACAAAGAGTAGGCATATACTCTATCTCCTCCCCTCCCAGTTTCCTCTATTATTAGCATCTTGCTTTGGTGTGTTACATTTATTACAATTATTATTAACAAAAGTCCATAGTTCATTAGGGTTCACCCTTTGTATGGTACATTCTGCGGGGTTTGTTAAACGTGTAATGACATATATCCACCATGACGGTATCATACAGAATAGTTTCACTGCTCCAAAAATGCTATTTACTCCACCTGTTCCTCCTTTCCTCCCCCCAAACTCCTGGTCACCACTGATCTTTTTACTGTTTCCATAGTGTTGATTTTTGCAGAATGCCATATAGTTGGGTCTTTTTTGTTTTGTTTTTTAATCCACTCTGATGGTTTTTGTCTTTTAATTGGTGGATTTAGATCATTTAAATTGATTATTGTATAGTTGGATTAATATCTGTGATATTTGTTACTCTTTTTTACTAATTGCCCTTGTTTTTAGTATCTTTTTATTTTTTTGACTTCTATTCTTTTTCTGCCATCTTGGTTTTAAGTGAATGTTTTATATAATTCCATTTTTCCCTCCTCTAAGTATATCAATTATTTTTTTTTAACTTATTTGGGTGGTTTCCCTTGAGTTTGCAGTATATACTTATAACTAATTCAGGTCCTCTTGCAAATCAGACTATACTACTTCATAGGTAGTGTGAGTATCTTAGAACAGGGTATTCCCAACTCCTCCCTCCTGTCCTTTATAATATTGTGATCATTCCATATATCCATATCCATAAGCTACAATCACTACATAATTGTTGCTATTGTTATTGTGAGCAAATTATCTGTGTAGATCAGTTAAGAATAAGAAAAAATTATCTCATTTTGCCTTCATTTATTCCTTTTCTAATTTCTTCTCTTCTTCGCATAGATCTGAGTTTCTGACCTATATCATTTTCTTTCTTTCTCAAGAAATTATTTTAACATTTCTTGCAAAGCAGGTCTACTAGTGACAAATTCCTTCAATTTTTGTTTCTCTTTGAAAGTTTTTATTTCCCCTTCACTTTTAAAGGATAATTTTATTAGATACAGAATTCTAGGTTGATGAGGCTTTTTTTCCTTTCAACATTTTGAATATTGCACTTCACTCTTTTCACACTTGCATAGTTTCTGAAGAGAAATTGTGTTTACTGTATACTAACGCTGGCTGTAGGATTCAGAGGTAAAAATTTCCTCTGGTGTCCTTGTTTTTGTCTCCCCTGCTGTTTTTGGGTTTCCCTAGAACCTTCTTAAATAAGGTCTAAGCCATGCAGTTCATTCCATTGTAGTCCCTGTTTTCACAAGAGTTCTGATGTGGTAGTTAAGTTGTGGAGCGAGGGGGACGAGTCCTATATCCTATGAGCAAGTCTCCGTAATTTAGTGAGCCTATGCCCCTAGACTGTAAACGCCACAATAGTCCTCAGTTTTTGTTTTATTATTGTTTTCTTTCTCCAGCTTAGATGAGACAAAAAAGGCAAGAGGGGGCTGGAGTTGGATATTTCCCTTCCCACAGGTCAATTAGACTTTAGTAAAAGCCCAGTTGGTTAACCATTGGTGAAACAGTTTATCTCAAGATCAGGGCTCTTAGGAAAAGCAGAATGCTCTGGAGTTTTTTCAAAATAGTTACTATTTTCCTCCCTCTGCCAGAAGCACAAGATTTCCCTCCCGTTTTCACTGTCAGAACCTGGTAGAGCTCCAGGAGATAAAACTCACAAAAGTCTGGGGGCCGTGAAGACTGAGCCCCTGTGGAGTTTCGAACTTTCAAACTTGCCCATACTGAGCCTTCAACAATTTTTCAATTACCCTTTAGGTTTTCCCACTCTGATGCGGGTTCCCACAGAGGATTCTCCTCATGGGATTCTGCTGAGGTAAGTCGTGATTCTCTCTATCCGCCTGTCTAGCCTTCCAATTTTGGAAGCCAGCAGTTTGCCCCATGCCCTCAATTCTCTGACAGATCTAAGAATTTTTGCTTTTAAGTTTGTATACCTTTTTTTTGTTGTTGTGTGGATGGGAATGTTTATGAATTCCAAGCTCCTTACACAGTGGACCATAAATAAGAAGTCTAAAACAATTTTCTTCACAAGATTTACATGAAATTTTAGACAGCTCACTACTTGCTCTGTTGTTGTCTTTTGGATGGTTGATTTGCTTGAATTCCCATAAGCTTGTCTTGAATCCTTCGAGTACCTCATAGGTGCAGATGTGTGTATGCATAAGTCTGTGTGTGCGTACATAGGGTGAGAGACAGCAACATAGGAAAAGAGTAGGGAAGGGTGAGTAGGCAGAGGCTGAGATGGTGAAGGGAAAATAGTTGACCCCATTCACTGGGAGAATGTGATAAAATCACAGCAGGAGAGAGCGCCTATGCTTGAGTGTACACTGGACACCCAGACACATACACACACACATACATGAGCATTTTATTGAGGAGAAATTGTGAAACATGCCAAACAGTGACAGGAATAAACTCGTATAATGCCGTTTAATATCTGTAAATCTGAAAAGGTAAAAACATCTAATTAGAAACAAACAAAAAACTCCAAATGATTGCATTTACAGAAGTATTTTAGAAAAAGAAATGTTTCATTTCAGAATCAAGAATAGTCTACTAAATAATAAATTTAGCTGTCTGACATTTTGACACAAATCTTTTTCCTTGTTAAGATTTAAATTTAATGCTCTATAATGTTGAGGTAATGATGTATAACATTCTAAAGTCTTATAAAAATGATTAAAATACCTAAGACATTCAGGAACTGTTAAGTAAAAAACAGAGCTACGTGTAAATATGTATATAAATCAGCCAAAACTCCTTCAGAGGTTTTAATTACATTAGGATTGAATAATCAAGTTCCATTATCTGCAATTTATAGTTTACACAATAAATTCTCTTTCAAAGCCCTATGTGTTCATTATATATTTTAAAATATACTACCCATTGTTAGACTTTATAATTTTAGTGTTTTATGTTCAAACTTAGGGTTAAGACAATAAAATTTTATAGTTAAGGAAACATACATTTAATAGAAAAACAATGACAATGATAACATTTATAACAAAACTCAAATGCTATAGTAAAATCTAAATACCAATGTGATTTCTTAGGATACACAGTAAGACAGAAATATTATTATTAGACAGTGAGTCAGTGCAGACTGGAGCAATCCACAAGGATTGACTTCAAATCCCTATAAAACCTTAGCATTTCCATCTAATTTTCCTGGTTGACTCAGTCATCTTATATTGGTAAGGAAAATAGCCCTGGTTTTTAGTCTAAAGAGATATTGGGAAAATGTCTTGGGACACAGATTAAAGCGTAGGCATGTGTCTCTCCCCTAAATGCTCTGTTCCTTGGCAACATGAAAGCATGCCCCCTTTATCAGCTTATGATGCCAATCAGTGATGGAGACGATCTGTCTGAAGTTCGGCCAAAAGCTGATCTCACTAACCTCTCCTGACTTGCTAGCAACTGAAAGAGCTTTTATCTCACGCTTATGCAGCCCACAAGGCTGATCCTTTTTGAGTGAGGGCCTGGCAGTTCAGCTGAAACCATAAAACCCACCCAAATGGAGGAATTATTGACGTTACCAAGAGTCAGGCACTGCAAGTCTTTGTCACCTCACCGTCAGAATCTCAACTTCCGGTCTCCTCTGTTTATTCCTCTCTGATTGACACATACCAGACCGTTAACAGATACACAGTTCCTGGGAAAGAGAAGGTGGTGAAGTCACAGGAGAATGAAATATAGTCTGCTAATGCATCGCTGCCATTTTAGTATCTCTGTTGAAGAAGAGTAACTCTAATGTTCAAGTGACAAGTCACCACAAATGCTATTTTTGTTTCAAGCAAACCCAGAAAAACAGAAAAACCCACTGCCTACTTTTACTAAGAAAGGCAGAGGATCGAATACTTAGTAGCCAAAAACAGACACAGACTGAAAAATAGTGTCCTGTTTGACTGTAACAATAGGACTTAGAAGAGCTCCTGGCATGCAGAAGTACCATATACATTTTACTGAATTCATTTCATTGGGTGCTGAATAAGAAAATGTTGTCCAAAAGAATTGCATTAAAAAGCAATTCCGTTAACAAGTTTAAGGAGATTTTACTGGTCTTTCTGCCTTTGTGAAAGCCAACCCCGAATCATTTCTTGACACAATAGCTAGAATGATGCTATTAAAATCTAAAACAGATCATGTTATCACTGTCCTACTTCATCATGCTTTCTGTGTGACTCGGGGGTAGACTTTCCCTCTGGAGCACAAGGTCGCATGTGATGTGGCTTCCTATTAACTCTCTGCTCTCCTGCAGCCCTGCACGCCTCACTGACTCGCTCATCTTCTTGTTGCTCTTGTCAGACCCACCATGGTCCTACCCCAGGGCTTTGAAAGGGCTCTGCTTTCTACCTATCTCAGATATTTACATAACTGGCTCCGTCCCTTTTTTCACTTTTACCGCTTTCATAGAGAGCTTTTTCCTGACCACTGGATTTAATATAAACTCTCCTGCTCCTAACTCCCTCTCTCTTTTCTCAGCTTTATTTTTTTCTGTAACACTTATGTTCTAATGTGATTTATAGTTTATTAGTATTTGTTTATCTGGTCCACTATCTATCCATACTAGGGGTAGGAAAACTACGGCGCACAGACCCAATCTGGCCCTCCATATGTTTTTGTAAATAACATTTTATTGAAACAGGACATACACGATGTATGTATTCCCTCTGCTGCTGTTGCATTCCAACAGCAGAGATGAGTTATTGTGACAGAGGCCACATTGCCTGCAAAGTCTAAATACTTCTACAGAAATAAAATATTCTCTACAGAAAAGTTTGCTGATCTCTAGGCTATACTAATAAAGAGAAAACTCCATAAGAGGAAGAACTTTGTAGTTTTGTCTACTATACACCTATTGTCTGCTGTAGCCCTGGCACATAGTGAGTGCTCAATATATATTTGTTGGCTGAACAAATAAGCAATTTTTTTGCCATAATCTTCAAGAGAGGTAGCTTTAGAATCACAGCTGCACCACTTACTAGCCTTTTGAGATTGAACGAGTTACTTCACATTTCTTAACTTCATCTGTGATGTGGAATAACAAATAACCTGCCGTATTTAGTCTGAGAGTTAAATAATCCATACACATAAAGGGGTTAGATTATATGGCTCTGCCTTGGGAGGGAACTTCATTGCACACAGTAAGGCAGTAGAGAAGAGATGAGTTTTGTTCCTTGCATTACTGATTCAAAAAAGTACTGTTTGGAAGATTAAGACCTTCGCCATCTACCTCTTGTTTTTCTTGCAGCTGGCTAACAAATAAGTCTTGCTTTGTTTTTAATATACTTACCATGGAGTAAGTAAAACAATAACATACAACAGGCAAAACAAAACAAGAGAAAAAAGAGTGGGGAAACCCAGAGGAACAAATGAAATTAGTACCTAAATAAACAGTAAATGGAATTGTTTGGAAATATTATAACTTCCATTTATTGGGCCAGTCAGAATACTCAGATGCTAATATTATGCATACATCTATATAAATTTTTAAATATATTATATATAAATCATTTTTCCTGTGGCTGCTGTAACAAATTACCATAAATTGGGTAGTTTACGACCACAGAAATTATTCCATGGTCCTGGAGGTTAGAAGTCCAAACTCAGCACACTGAGTCAGAATCAAGTTACAGGCAGGGCTACCTGCCTTCTGAGGGTTCTGGAGGAGCTGGAGAATCTGTTTCCTCTTCCAACTTGGGTGGTTGCCAACATTTCTTGACTTTTGGCTGCATCACTCCAATCTCTGCCTTCATGGTGACATTGTCCTGTCCTTTTGGGCATGTGTTAATCTCTCTCTGTCTCTGTCTTACAAGGACACTTGTGATTGCCTTTAAAACCCTCTTGAATAATCCAGAATAATTTCATCTCAAAATCCTTAACTTTACCACATCTTCAAAGTAACTTCATCCTTATAAAATAATATTTACAGGTTCCAGCAATTAGGACTTGATATCTTTGTATCTTTGAGTGGTCATTATTCAGCCTAACATATGTATACATTTACGAATATACGTGTATTTACATGTGTGTTTGTGTGTTCATATGTGTGTTTGTGTGTTCATATGCGTGTGTATATGTGTATACATATATACACTTTATTTCAACAATCTTCCAAAGTTGTTAGTATCCCCTCCCAACCATTTCTCAGGTGTGTACTTTAAGGGTTAAAAATGAAGTAACTTGCCTGAAATAACATAACTGGTTAATGGCACATATAGGATTTGGATATATGTCTGTTTTTTATATTTCCAAAAATCTTATGTTTGAACATTGTACTATCATGTATTCTAGGATGAAAATTTGTTCTAGTTAAATGGCTATAAAGACAGAAAAGGACTCAGACAACTTAAGAGTAGCAAATACTCTTTCAAACAGGCATAGCTAACTGCTCATAGATTAGCTAAGCTTGAGATATTGTTAAAGTTTTTTCTTTTAATTGAATTTAATTGAATTTTTTACTTGGAACTATGCACCAACTATGACTGGAAAGAATGTGATTTTATTTCTCACTTACCTAAAAATCGGAAAATATTTTTCTCATATCTATGGACATTTTGAAACAAATATAATGGGGAATAGCAACATAAAAACCACACACAAACACACACACTTGCACCCACACATTTCAGAGATTTTGTGTCTTATATACTACAATAGAAACACCTACTCCTGTCCTCTCGATATTTGTAACCCAATGACGTGTAATCTTTCTTCCAATTTTTTGTGTCACAATGATATCTATTAAAGGCCATCTTCACCTGCTTTGTAAGTCAAGCTACAATGTCATACAAATTTTTCCTGGTTAATTGTTGATAGACCCTACAATATGATCTGTAAATCCCACAGGAATATAAAATGCTTCAAAGACTATAAAAATTATTACCTATTATTCTTATGCCAATTCAGGATGAAAAATGCATTTTAAAAGTTGTTTGCATCACAATTACATTTTCTCCACAATAATCTCATATTCTCTTATTGCTCTCTAATTACTACTCAGAAAGCAGATTATGTTCCATTGTGTTCTAAAGTAGCTTTAACTTGCTGGATTGCTTATCAATATAACCAGCTGTTCAGTGGTAGATCCAGTGATGATGGTGGTTTTAATTGCTTTTTTCGTTTGGCTAAGCAAGTTCAGATGGTCACTAATTAGTTCTGTCACGCAGAGATAGTTTTGTTATGAACAATGCAATCAGTGTTTCATTGAAAAGACAACTGTCCTAAGACCAACACTACTTAATTATCCCCATGGATTCATCCTCAGTTTCTTTATTTGTTATAGCTGTTATGAGTAAGGTGACAGGAATTAAACAAAACTGCAGCTTAAAAGTATGCTTCTACCCAGTGCATATAATGATTCCTCATTTTTGCCTGCTTAGATGCATTCAAAAGAAACGGGTTATGAAGATTTTTTTTTTTTAAGATTGACACCTGAGCTAACATCTGTTGCCAATCTCCTTTTTCTTTCCTTCTTTTCCTCAAAACCCCCCAGTACATGGTTGTATATTCTAGTTGTGGGTCCTTCTGGTTGTGCTATGTGGGATGCCGCCTCAGCATGGCTTGATGAGCAGTGCTAGGTCCATGCTCAGGATCTGAACCAGTGAAAGCCCAGGCAGCCAAAGCAAAGAGCGCAAACTTAACCACTTGGCCACAGGGCCTGCTCCCAAGATTTATTCTTTATTAAAGTTTAGGCAATGCTTTGGGGCACCACAAATTATAATAAATTATAAGATACTGAAGTTTAAGTGTGTTGGTTTTACATCATAGTGTAAGTTAGTTCACTTTGGAAAGTAGAGGTTCTCCCCAAATTGATTTAATAAGATATTTTTTTAAAACCTAGCCAGATAATAGAAAATAGTGAGATAATAGAAAATAGAAAATAATGGCATAAAAAGGAATCAAAATAGAATGTTTTATAATATTTTTATATAACGCTTTTCAGTTCTTACTTCACAATTTTTTAGTAAAATGCCTTGTCTTACTGCATAAAGAATACAAGAGAATTCAAAAATACGAAAGAAAAATGTCAATATGCTATATGCATCAAGACACATTTCTCCTCCTTATTCTCTTCTCACTCTTCTTAATGAGCATTCCCATTCTTTCAGGAAAAAAATGTCTCCACAGGCAAATTTCACTTTTATATTTTAACTGAAGGAAGTATTGATGTATGCCTTCCTGGGAGTGAGATAAAGACAAGTTTCCTAACCGTTGTTTTATTCAACAATTTTTTCCCCTTGCTTTGTCACAGAGCAACTTCAAGAACTCTTCAAAATCAGTGACCTACTTTTTATTACACATATTCTCATGAGATAAGAAATGTTAGCTAAGAGTTAGTCACTCTCTGGAGACATATACTTTTTTTGGATCAGATTGATGTAATGTTATAATACATTTATTCAGAAGTCTAAACCAAAGACTTTATTCCTTGCAATATTAAAACTATACTTTTGGACTAAAATGTGTTATTGAAATGAAGTAATGATGCTACTCTTTAGTAGTTTTTCATTTATTTTGATTTACATTATACACCTTTTTACCTGTAATATTTTCTCAAAAACTTTCTATTTTATTGCCTGAAATTCAAATTTTTTTATATTATTGCAAATAGTGTAATACTTAATATTTTTTACAAGTGCAATTTAATTTTATATGAAATGTAAATAACTGACTATAAGTGTAAGTCTATCCAGCCAGTAAAATAGCTAAAAAATTATTCAAGTTCGAGGAAAACTTGGGCTTTTATATTGCACAGAAGTTTTCCTTAGATATTGGCCAAATCCTAAGCTTGGAACAAGCAGGGCAAGAATCCAGGAAATACAGCAGAGAACAGCTGCTTGAGGGCTGTCAAATGCACAGAAATTTCAGAGATCATACAATGCTGAAATATTGAATCTTAGCCAGGAAGAGAGGAGGCTCTTAGTGAAAGTACTATTTTTTCAGTTGACAATTCAGAAAGTTCTTGTACTTTCAATATGAACTATGCCTAGAATTAAGGTCTATTGGAGGAATAATGGCAAAACTAGGACTGATCTGCTTCAAGGAAACCAAAATCAAGACTTGACAGGAACAAAGTACTTTAATTTCATTCCAGAACAAGACAACACTTTATAGAGAAAAATAATCTAGTTAACATAATCTAGTGCTCTTCAAAGTATCCTTCAGGATGCTCATCAGTCATCATAATTTACTAGACATGTGAAGAAGCAGACAAATGTGATCCATAATCAAGAGAATAAAAGTCACCACCAGAAGCAGATGCCTAAGTAACACAGATGTTACAATTAGCAGGCATAGGCTTTAAAATAACTGTTTTACACATGTTGAAGAATTTAGGGAAAAAGATGGATGATTTCAGCATAGTAATAAAATACTATAAAAACAAAGTTCCAGAATTTAAGTTTCTGAAATTCTATAATTTACTTTTTTTTCCCTTGGTGAGGAAGATTGGCCCTGAGTTAACATCTGTTGTGAAAATCTTCCTTTTTTTTTTTTTTTTTTTTTTTTTGCTGGAGCAGGATTGTCCCTGAGCTAACACCTGTGCTGATATTTCTCTATTTTGTATGTGGGATGCCGCCACAGCAGGGCCTGATGACCAGTGTGTAGATCCACACCCCAGATTCAAACCTGCAAACACTGGGCCACTAAAGCAGAGAGTGTGAACTTAACCACTATGCCACTGGACCAGCCCCTATAATTTACTGTTTGAAAAGAAAAGGGCTTTTCTCTTTTGAGTTTAACAACAAACTGAACACTACAGAAGAAAGTATTAGTAAACATGAGGATATGCCAATAGAAATAATACAAACTAAAGCATAGGAAAAAAAAAGAAACAAACAAGTAAAGCATTATAGACATATAAAACAATGTCAAACAATGAAATTTGCACAACTGGAATAAAAGGAGAGGTGGGTAAAAGGGGACAAAAGAAATATGTGAGAAGACAATGGACAAAAATTGTTTGTAATTGATGTAAATTTTCTAAGCACAGGCCAAAAAATCACAATAAACCTCAAGAATGCTTAATATAAAAAGAAATATGCAGATACACACATACATACACACAGACACCCTGGCATGTTAGAGTCAGACTGAGAAAATTCAAGATAAAGAAAAACATTTATAATCAGATACAGGAAATAAAATATCACAATCAAGGCAATCATAATAATAATAAAAATAGACTTTTCATCAGAAACAATAGAAATCAGAAGGTAATGGAATGATACCATTAAATTTGGGCAGGGGAATATGAAAACAGACAATCAAACAGAAGTCAAACTTGGGTTCCATACCCAGTGAAAATATCTTTGAATATGAAGGCAATATTAAAACACTTTCAGACAAGAGCTGAAATAACTCATTGCCAGGAAACTCACACTACAAGGGAAACTAAACAAAGTTCTTCCTGAATTAAAGTAATACTGTTTGTGCAAGCAAGAAGGAAAGTAACACCGTAAAGTCAAAAAAAATTGTGAACCAAGGTACAAGATCACATTTAACTTTATAAAAAGACTTGGACTGTTTAAAGCAAGTACAATTAAAATGTACTATAGGGTTTTAAAAAAATAAAAGTAAAAAAAAATGACCACAATATCACAAAGAGTGGAAGGTGTATAAATATAATTACACTATTTCTTATACTGCTCATGAGCAGTATAATGAGGTGGGATGTGATATGTTATAGCCAATGGAAGTGACAAAATATAACACAATTATATTTTAAAGAGTATTTTAAAGAATAATAAAATATCAAAGACTTTATGAGAACTAAAAACAAATAACCAACCATATTAGTAATATCACCTAGTCTAAATAAATTCAACACACAAATTAAAAGATAGTGATGGTTAGATTATGTGAATAAAGCAGATATCCTTCTATATATTGCTTAAAAGAGATTTAATTTAGATATAAGAAAAAAGAGGAAGTTAAATATTTGGGAGAAAAGATATACTATGCAATACCACTACTAATTACAAAAAGCAATGCAGTTATATTATTATCAGAGTTGATTTCTTTCTTTCTTTTTATTTGCGGAAGGTTAGCCCTGACCTAACATCTGCTGCCAATCCTCCTCTTTTTGCTGAGGAAGACTGGCCCTGAGCTAACATCCGTGTCCATCTTCCTCTATTTTATATGTGGGATGCCTACCACAGCATGGCTTGCCAAGTGGTGCCATGTCTGCACCCAGGATCCAAACTGGCAAACTCTGGGCCACCAAAGCAGAATGTGAGAGTTGATTTCAAAGTGAAGAAATGTAGGATATTAAAGAGATAAAGAGAAACGTTTTTAAAATAATAAAAGAATCAATTTACTAAGGAGATATACGTCTCAATATCTGTACAGTTAACATAGTTACAGAATACATAAATTAAAAATTCATGGAAAAAGATATAATATAGAAATCCCAATCTTTGTTGAAGATGTAAGTGCATTTCTCTCAACCTTGTTAACAGAAGGTGTAAACAAAAAGCAGTAAGACTCTAGAAGAGATGAACAAGGCTATTAACCTTTTCAAATTAGGACAATTATACAACATTAAAATCAACAATGGCAGAATCCATATACATATATTCTTTTGGTGAGGAAGATTGGCCCTGAGCTAACATCTGTTGCCAATCTTCCTCTTTTTTTGTTTTTCCTCTCCCCAAAGGCCCAGGACATGCTTGTATACCCTAGCTATAACTCCTTCTTGTTCTTCTATGTGGGATGCCACCAGATCATGGCTTGATGAGTAGTGTGTAGGTCTGTGCGCAGGATCCAAACCAGTGAACCCCAGGCTGCTGCAGTGGAGCACACAGACTTAACCACTATGCCACTGAGCCGGCCCCAGAATCCATATTTTTAAGTGCTCATGGAACATTTACCAAGACAGGTTTATGGAGTCATAAAGCAAGTTTTAATAAGTTTTAAAGGATTGAAATCACAAAGTATGTTTCTACCACATGGAATTAAATTAGAAGTAAATAACAAGCATATAATGAGAAAAAAAAAAAAAAACACCAGATATTTGAAAGTAAGTCAAAACACCTCTAAAAAATCTATAGGTCAAATAGAACTCACACACCCTCCCCAAAAAGAAGAGGAAATATATCTATTTTTCACTTAAATGATTGATAATGGGAACAAAGCACCACATCAATTTGTATGATGCAGCTAAAACAGTGCTTGGAGCAAAAAATTTATTAGAAACACAAAAGGGTAGAAAATTTAAGATTCAAGATTTAACTTGAAGGACATGGTAAAGAGAGCAAATTAATTCAAAGGAAGTAAGTGAAAGGAAATAATCCATGTATAAACAGAAATCAATGAAGTAGAAAACAAAAATGAGAAAAGCGGTATCTTTGCAAAGATAAATGAAATTGATAAGCTCATAACTGAATAAGAAGGAGAGAAAAAACATAAAATATCAATATCATGAATTTTTTTAATGGACATCACTAAAGATCTTAACAATACTGAAAGAATAAAAGGAAGATATTGTGATTAATCTTATGGTAATAAATTTGGCAATTTAGAGGAGATTGACAAATTATTTGGTAGATATCTTTTGAAAGCGTGCATAGGAAGAAATAGAAAATATGATGGATACTATGTCTGTTAGAATGAAGCTATAGTTAACAATCTCTCACCAAAATAATCTAGGACCAAATGACTTCAATGGGGAATTATATCAAACATTTAAGGGGGAAACAATACAAACTTTCATACAAACTTATGAAGACTCTTTCTGAGAATAGAGGAATAGAGATACTCCTCAAATAGTTTTATGCAGCCAAAATAATTCTGA
The DNA here is from genome assembly GCF_041296265.1 of Equus caballus. NCBI lineage: Eukaryota > Metazoa > Chordata > Mammalia > Perissodactyla > Equidae > Equus > Equus caballus. The sequence goes on from NC_091686.1 coordinate 98,858,787, forward strand.
TACCAAAAGATGATGAGGTGAAAATATGAAATGAACATTACATTTCATTATACCTCATAAGCACAAAATAATAGCAAATTATATCTACCAATATATAAAGAGAATATTGCATTGTGACTAAGCAAGATTTGTCCCGATAAAGCAAGATTGGTCTAACATTTGAAAATCCATCAATGCACCAGAATGAAGTAGAATAAAAAAATCATCTCAATTGAAGCAGAAAAAACATGATAAAATTCCATATTTGTGCATGGTTTGAACTCTGAAAATAAGAACACAAAATAATTTTAATCAATAAAGGGTATTTACAAAAATCTAAAGCAAACATTATTGTTAAAAGTGAGAAAAATGAATGTTTTCCCATAAGATTAGGAAAAAGACAAAGATGTCCACTCTCACCATTTTACTAAACATTGTGCTGGGTTTTCTAGCCAGTGTAATAAGACAAGAAAATGAAATTAAAAAATTGTTACATAGTAGAAAGAAGTAAGATTGTCATTATTTTAAGAAGGCACAATTGTATGTATAAAACGTCCAAAGAAATGTATATGTAAACTACTACAAAGAAGAAATTTGGGCAAGGTTGTAAGATATAACTACTTCTATATAATGATAACAAACACTTGGAAATGAAAATCTAAAAAATAAAATTCAAAATGATATCAAAACACTTCAAATATTAGAAATAAATAAAATGAAAGATAAGCAATACCTTTGTCCTGAAAATGTTTAAAATGTTGAGAGAAATTAATGAATATCTAAATAAATCAGGAAATGTAACATATTTTTTTTAGTATACCATTTCTACCTAAATGAAGAATTTTTTCTTTTCTTCTTTTCTGATGAGCTGATCCTAAAATTTGTATGGGGACACAAAGAGTTTTAAATATCTTGAACAAACTTAATATGAGAAGAAAATTTGAGAACTTACATTATCTAGTTTTAACATTTATTGAAATGCTACAACTACAAAGGTACGCTAACTAAGAAATTTAGTATTGGTAGGAGAAAAGAAAATAGACTAGAACAGGTATTCCAGAAATAGACTTAAACTTATATAATAATTTTAAACAAAGCTACCAGTGCAATTTCATTGGAAAAGTAAATACTGTTTAATAAATAGTTATGGAGCAAGTGGACACTTATATGGAAAAAAGTAACCTTGAGCCCTACCTCACCCCATACACAAAAATTAATTTGGGATGGATTATAGACTTAAAAATCAAAGTTGAAACTCCAAAGTTTCTAGGAGAAAACATGAGATAATATCTTCATAACTTGGGTTAGGCAAAGATTTCTTAGACTATTTTGAAAACCCCTGAAAACGTGATTAACCAGATTTAATCAAAGTTAAAATATGTAGTATTGTTTGTCTTTTACATTTTCTTTATTCAAATAATTGTGTAGAGATAGCTCCCTTAGTTGAAATTTGCATTTCCTTATGACAAATGATGTTGAGCACTTTTCACGTGCTTATTGGCTACTCATTCCATTTGTATAGTGCCTTACAAGTCACTTGCCCATTTAAAGGAAGATTATCAAGCTCGTGTAGTGGGTTGAGTGATGGCCCCCAAAAGACATGTTCACATCCTAATCTTTGGAGCCTGTGATGTAACCTTAGTTAAAAAAACAAAGAGTTTTTGCATTGTAATTAAAGATCTTGAGATAAAGAAACAATCCTGGATTATATTGGTGGGCCTTAAATTCAATGACAAATGTCCTTATTAGAATGAGACAGAGGGAGATTTGACACATACTAAAGAGCAAGAGGTAAATGTGACCACAGAGGCAGAGATAGAAGTGTAGTGGCCACAAGCTAAGGAACGTCAACAGCTACCAAAAACTGGAAGATATAAAGAATGCAGACCCCATTAGGGCCTTCAGAACTATGAGAGAATAAATTTCTGCTGCTTTAAACCCCCGAGTTTGTGGTAATTTGTTACTGCAGCTCCGTGAAACTAGTACCCGTAGGTTAGGCAAATTTTTCTTAGACAATTCAGAAAATAAGAAACATCTTGGGGCCGACCCTGTGGCGGAGTGGTTAAGTTCATGCACTCCAGTTCGGCAGCCTAGGGTTTCTCTGGTTCGGATCCTGGGCGTGGACCTAGCTCTGCACATTAAGCCGTGCTGAGGCGTCATCCCACATAATAGAACTAGAAGGATCTACAACTAGAATACACAACTATGTACTGGGGGGCTTTGGGGAGAAGAGGGAAAAAAAATTGGCAACAGATGTTAGCTCAGGGCCAATCTTAAAAAAAAAAAAGAAACACCTTAATCAATTAAATTTTATAAAATTATAAACTTCTGTCCATTAAAAACAAGAACACTATTAATAAAGGAAAAGGGCAAGCCATACATTGGAGAAAATACTTGCAGTATATATATCTTACAGAAGACCCATATCCCGTAGCTGTAAGTGACTTTTATAAATCATCAATAGAAAGTCAAATAACCTATTTTAAAAATGGGGAAGTGGCTTTTACAGATACTGGAAGTGTTGCTGAAGTAAGATGAGTAGGGAATCTGCGCAGAAGGGCTGCCAGGTGTGAGGTGTTGGATGCGAGTTGAGTAAGAATGGTGTTTTCATGAGAGGGAGGTCTGGCGTGTGATGTGGGAGCCTGAGCAATGCAAGGGCATCATCCATGCAGGGAGGGCTCATTGTGAAGTGTTGAAGCCTAATATAGGTGAGTAAGGACCCTTCAAAAGAGGCAGCCTGTTGAGGCTTCAAAAGAGGGAGGGACCGCCTGTTGAGGCTTATTAAAGCCTGGGACAAGTAAGGAGATCATCCACACAGTGATGTTGGAAGCCTAGCATAAGGTGTTAAAGCCCAGGTAGACTGAGGAAGGTAGTCGTCCTGGGGATATGCAGGATACAGCCTGAGACATGGATTAGGAGTCTGAGAGAGCATCCACAACGTGGAGCTGTCTTCAAGTGTGTTACACCCTAGGTGGGATAAAGAGGGCTCCCACACAAGGGGAGAGACCCAGTATAGGGCTAAAGTTAAATGAGAAAGGAGGGCATTCATTGTGGTGAGCAACCCAGTGGAGAGTGTCAGAACTTGAGCAGGGTGAGAAGGCTGTCTGTTTGGGGGCAGCATATTACAGAATATCAGAGTTTGAATGAGGTGAGAAGGACATCCGTGTTGTAGTCAGTAGCAGACGCTCAGCATGGATATTAAGGCCTAAGTAGGGGGAGGAGGACGATAGCCCAGGGGAGGGGGCAGTTGTGGTGATGGAAGTTCTCTACAGGAAGACTAATTAAATAAGTAAATGTATTAAAAATAATGGAAACCAGGTTTCTCACCAATGGAGAAGGGAATTACAAGTATGGAAAAGGACAGAACTAGAATAAACAATGTAGGGTTTATATTTATACATACACATGCATTCCTGACTTTTGTGCACTGAGAGGTCCTGGGAGCAACATTGCTTGGATGTTAATGTGTAACTAGGGTGCATATGTGGTTTCTAAATACTATGCTCCACCATAAGGAACCAGGGCTCCTTGAAAATGGCTAATTCCAGATATAGAATATCTTGTCCTGCCAGAAGTTAAGAAGGTGCCAAGGGATGATAAGAACACGTCAAAAGAAAAAAGAGCCCATCTACTTGTCAAATCTGGAAGATTTTTGGCATCAAGGTAAAGGATAACTGCAATGACTTTTAACTCACTCAATAACATTGGAAACAATGATTTTATACTTAAATAATTGAATGGAATAGACTGAAAGTTTGTTGAAGAAGGCCGTATTTATGTAGTTCAAAAGCATCTCTGACAAAATAATTGTTAATTAAAAAGGTAGAATGTGTACACTTTCAATGGCAAGCTGGTGGATGCCACCTTCATCACTGATGAATTGCAAATGTATAAGATGATTAGATATCCCTAGGTTGCCTGAGAGAATGCAATGGAAAGAAAAAGCACAGCTTCCGTATTTCTTCCCAAACGTCTAACCTGAAATCCATCATGAGGAAATATGAGAGAGATAAACCCAAGTGGAAGGACATTCTAAAAAATAACTCACTTGTAATCTTCAAAATCATCAAGTTCATGAAAGTCAAAGACTGAAGAATTATTTACAATTGGAGGAGATTAAGGAGACATGCCAAGTAAATGAAATGCTTGAATCTGAAAATGGATTATTTTGCTTTTACAGATGTTATTGACTATATTGGTGAAAATTAAATGGAACAGGAGAGTTTGATGTTAGTGACTGCTATGGACTGAACTGCACCCCTCAAATTCATATGCTGAAGCTCTAACCCCCAATGTCTTTGGAGATGGGGCCTTTGGGAGGCAATTAGGTTTAGCTGAAGTCATGATGGTGGGCCCCTCATTATGGGATTAGTGCTTTTATAAGAGACACCACATCTCTCTCTCTCTCTCTCTTTCTCCCTACTATGTGTGGACACAGTGAGAAGGTGGGCCTCTGCAATCCAGGAAGGGAGCTCTCACCAGAACCTGACCATGGTGGCACCTTATCTGGGACTTCTAGCTTCCAGAACTGTGGAAAAATAAGTTTCTGTTGTTTAAGCACCCAGTCTGTGGGTATTTTGTTATGGCAGAGTTGTCCATGTGTTAAGTTCCTTATTAGAATGTTTACATCCAGTGAGAATGTTCTTATTTGAATGATTAATATACTGATGTATTCTGACATGATAGGATCTCACATTCACAACTTAGTCCGGGGTGGGGGGGAATACATCGTACAGTACTTGTAATTGTCCATAATTTTGAAACAGTTTCAAATTAAAAGAATAACAAAACCTAAAAGTATCTTTGCATTTTAATGTATGTAATTGATATAATACTTAAAATACTATAAAAGAAAAGTGAGTCCAAACTAAAAATATGCAAAAGTTTATCACCTATAAACTTATTAGGAATAAATTATTAATTTGCGTACTCTCATGACTCCCTTTTCTACCACCTCACCTGGATTGCTGGTGAAATTAAGAATAGCAGAAAGAATCTGAATGCAAGCTACATGACTTGCTATGAAGGTCTCCCCAAATAAGAATATATCCTCAGAGAATGAAACTTTCTCTGTCACCAGAGCATGCATTTCCCTTTCAAAGGATGCTGCTGATGATGATTTGAACAAGCAAGACACTTTGTGCAGGTAACTACACCATTATTGCCCATAATACTTGACTAGTTTCAACTGGAGTTTCAACAGGTGAGCAGTAGGTGCTTTCCAGAGCATGAAAATATTAAGTTAAGCCTCTTGTACATGACTCAAAACCATTTTCCCCTCATAATGTCACTCTTGCCCTCTCTCCTCCCCTCCCCGTCTAGAACTGAAATACTCCCCTAAATCTTCTGATGTACTCTTTTTCAGTGATTCTCAAACTTGCTGCATTCTGGGATCACCTGAGAAGTTAAATTACACTGGTGAATGGGTCTCATCCTTAGAGAGTTTGACCTAATTGGTCTGTAATGGTCAAGGATAAGATCCCCTGCTCCAATTACTAAGTACTTCATGCACTTATATTTGTTCTTTTATTGCAGAAGATGACGATTAGCCCTGAGCTAACTACTGCCAATCCTCCTCTTTTTGCTGAGGAAGCCTGGACCTGAGCTAACATCCGTGCCCATCTTCCTCTACTTTATACGTGGGACGCCCACCACAGCATGGCTTTTTCCAAGTGGTGCCGCGTTCACACCCGAGATCCAAACCAGTGAACCCTGGGCCGCCGAAGTGAAACAGGCGAACTTAACCACTGTGCCACCAGGCCAGCCCCTCACCTATGTTTGTTCTTATTACAATTTTATTTTGCAATGAAAGGAAGCCTTGTTGCCAGAGGAAGTGAGAGTGAGGCATGAACAGTTCTGCCTCTTCTGCTTTCATTGTGCTCCTGGCTCTCCTTAATTTTGTAGTTGCAAGAACATAAGCCCTTTCACTACTTTGCCTATGGTTTCTCCTTGTTTTGTCTCTCACTCCCCAAAATGTATGGTGGAACTGCAAATTTTCTTTCAAATGCATTCAGTTGACTCCCTGAAAATTGCCCCCCTCTGATCAATAATTTCCCCTGGAAAAAGTCCAGCAAATTGAAAAATTAATATGAGTAAAAGAAAACTTCAAATATTAGAAAAATTTGTAAGCTTAAGTATAACCAGGAAATATTATCTATGCATAAAAATTTGCTAATAAAATTATTGTGAAGCGTAAGTTCAATTATTTAGAAATATTTAGAAAAATCTCTAACAATATGTAGAGACAATAGCTTAAAACTATGGCAGGATGTGGGAGGAGTAGAAACGTGTTAGAAATCTCATTTTTGGAGAAGCTTATGAGTTTTAGATTTTGATCAATTCTATAAACTAAGAGAAAAACAAAAATACATGTGTTCAATAACAAATTAAGGAAACTATGAGCATAAATAAAATATGTAACTTCTGATCATCTAGGGGGAACAAAGAGGATGTCTGATAAAGAAACCTCAATCAATACTGTTCAAGACAGAAAATGAAAAATAGGAAAAATCATAACAAATGTTAAAGACAAAACAAGAAAATAGAAATAAGAGGAAATATTCTAGTTATCACTGTAAGATGAATGGGCTAAAGGTCCTAATATAAAGACATATAAGCCTAGATATCTACTGCCTATAAGAGACCCACTTAAAAGAATGACTGAAGGTCAGGGTTGGACAAAATATACAAGGTGAGTGTCCTAAAAGGATATTAAGTATGTATATTGCAATCAGACAAAATATGACAAGATGAGTATCGTTAAATAGGTATTTTATATTTTTCTATCAGCTTATATAATTATTCTGAAGAATTTATAGTAGACAAGAATCTTTCTCTGTCTTTGATAATCTACTATCTCAGTATATAAGGAATAAAATTATAGAAACATAAAGTAAATTAAAAAATTCATAGTAGTAGGAGACATTTACATATTTTCTTTCAAACTCAGTCAATCACACAGACAATTAATAAATACAATTAGGAATAGAAACTACATGGTCAACAATTAGAAACTTGCTTTTATGTTTATTTTACCATACAATAATCCAGCATGTGCTTTGACCACCAAAAACAACTCTATATATGCCAAGTCATACAGTTTGTATGCTCTTATTGAAAAGCTAGAACTATTTTTAAAGCAAATATGAATAGTTGAACAAATATGACCAACTTACTTAATGATCACTGAAACATTTATGCAATTATATAATATACTACATATATATATATATATATATATATATTTGTGTGTGTACATATACCTATCTATGTGTGTGTGTGTGTGTGTGTGTGTGTGTGTGTGTGTATTTGACTTAGAGAATAGGTTTTACAGAGCCCATGTACTCTGGCTCTGAAACAGGACTGCCTGGATTTGAAATCAAATGTTGGGAGTGGTTATCTAATGGACAAGAATGGGTTTAAAGGAGACATAAGATTGTTATGGGCTGAATTGTGTTCTCTCCAAAATTCATATCCTGAAAATCTAACCCCTAGTGCCTCAGAATGTGACTGTATTTGTAGATAGTCTTTAAAGTGGTAATTAAGCTAGTATGAGGTCACAAGGGTAATCATTAATCCAACATGACTGGTGTCTTTATAAAAAGAGGAGTTTAGAGCACAGACACAGAGATAGAAGACCTTGTGCAGACACAGGAAGGAGATGACCATCTATAAGCCAAGGAGAGAGGTCTTGGAAGAAACCATCTCTGCTGACCCCTAGATCTTGGACTTCTAGCCTCCACAATTGTGAGAAAAATCAATTTCTGTTGTTTAAGCCACCAGTCTGTGGTATTTTCTTATGGCAATGCTAGCAAACTAATACAACGATTATGATTTCTTAGCCTGTATAATTCCCTTTTCTTGAAAGTTTTACAATGAAGAATCATTATTCATTAGCCGTGCAGCTGTTAAAAACAATGAAAAGAAGACAAAATAAGCTCGAATCAGTACCAATTTCTCATGTGCTGAAAGTTATCTGTACCAATCATGAATAATTGTCTCTTGTGCTCCATTGGCCAATAGCACCTTGGCCTGTGAAGGTGCTGATTATTACAGGTGTTGATGTGTCAATAAAAACAAACTAAACTATTGCCCTCTAAGCTACAGTTATAATATGTAGCAGCTGGACTCCTTAAGATCTGATTTTAGTTAACCTAAGTTTTTAATTGAATCAAGCTCAATTGAAGCTGATAAAATACAAGTAAGAATAAAGAAGATAGTGCAACATGGTGCGGCGTTAGGTAGACCTGGCTTTGAATTCCTGTTCTATAACGTATGTCAACTTGGCAAGGCAGTTGCTTCAACTTCTTAAGACTAGATTTTCTTATCTGTAAAATCATCACAATCATATACACTTGACATTGTTTAAGAAGACAGAAAACTCACTTATTTAGGCTGAGGTCTCTGACACCTGACTGCTTGGTTTGTAATCCAAGTTATGCCACATAAACTAGATAAAAATGTGTAATAGACAAAAACATTTTAGGAGGATATGATGAGGTAAATTGACACTAAAAATACAACCATAACCACAATAATATCAACAACAAAATGTTTGTTCATTCTCAATGGGTAAACATTTCTTTCAATATTCTAGCCGACAGCACAGATCACTTTAAATATACATATCAAATAGATTTAATTCAATTAAAAAGTGCTTATTGGGCATCCATCAGACATCATAATAAGAAAAAGTAATATACAAAAGCAATCTATTTGAATAGCAAGTTAAGTATCGATAAAAATGCGTATGTGATTATGTCACTTTGGGTAACACAGACAAGAAAAAGCAAAAGCATTCAGAGCTATTACAATGAGGACAGAGGCTGGAGTAAAACTGAAAGGTTTGTGGTAGTTCCCTGAATTGTACGTGAATGTTAAAGGAATAGGTGGGTTTTAGTAGACCCTAGAGCCTACTAAATTATTACTAATCATAGAAGAAAATGAATGGCGAATAAATGAGAAAATATTCAACTTCACCAATAACTAAAGGTGATGACAATTCAAACCATGATGCAATTTTTCACCTGGCAAATGCAGATACCTTCAAGAAATGTTAACAAGGAACCAGGGAGTTAAGCAACTCGAGGGCCATTAGTGAAAGCATAAAGAGTTGCAAACTTTATGTAGGGAAATTTGGAACTATTTAGCAATATTTTGTTTACCTTTTTTACCTGCCATCCATGCATTCCCAGAGCTTATTTGTCATATAGCTGGAAGTTTGTACTCTTTGATCACCTTCACTGATTTCCCCCAACACTCACCCCTGCCACCCGCCAATCTACTCTCTATTTCTATGAGTTTGGTTTTTGGTTTTTTTTTTAGATTCCGCCTATAAGTGAGATCACACAATATTTGTCTTTCTCTGTCTAACTTATTTCACTTAGCATAATTCCCTCAAGGTCCATCTATGTTGTCACAAATAGCTGGATTTCCTTCTTTTTTATGGTTACATATTCCATTATGTATATATACCGCAGTTTCTTGATCTGTTCATCCGATGATGGACACTCAGGTTGTTTCCTGTCTTGGATACTGTAAATAATGCTGCAATGAACATGGGGGTACAGATATTCCTTCAAGATAGTAATTTCATTTACTCTAGATATACACCAGATGTGAGATTGCTGGATAATATAGTTCTATTTTTAATTTTTTGAGGAACCACTATACTGTTCTCCATAACGGTTGAACTAATTTGTACTCCCACCAACAGTTCACAAGGGTTCCCTTTTCTCCTCTTCCTCGCTAGCATATTACCTCTTGTCTTTTTGATAACAGCCATTCTAACAGGTGTGAGGTGATATCTTGTTGTGGTTCTGATTTCCATTTCCCTCATGATTAGTGATGTTGAGTCTCTTTTCATGTACCTCTTAGCTATTGGTATATCTTCTTGGGAAAATGTGTATTCCAGTCTTTTGCCCATTTTTTAACTGGATTTTTCGTTTTTTGCTATTGTGTTGTATGAGTTCCTTATATATTTTGGATATTAACCCCTTATTAGATATATCATTTGCAATTATTTTCTCCTGCTCTGTATGTTGCCTTTTCATTTTGTTGACTTTTTTTTTTTTTGCTGTGCAGAAGCTTTTTAGTTTGAAGTAGTCCCATTTATTAACTTCTGCTTTTGTTGCCTGTGCTTTTGGTGTCATATCCAAAATATCATAGCCAAGACCAATGTCAAGGAGCTTTTTCCCTATGTTTCTTTCTATGAGTTTTATGGTTTCAGGTTTAAGTCTTTAACCCATTTCGAGGTTTTTTTGTGAATGGTGTAAAACAAGAGTCCAAATTCATTTTCTGCATGTGGATATCCAATTTCCCCAACACTATTTATTTCAGAGACTATCTTTTCTCTATTGAGTATTTTTGTCTCCCTTGTTAAATATTAGTTGGCCGTATATGTGGGGTTTATTTCTGGGCTCTTGAGTCTGTTCCATTTGTCTATGTGTATATTTTTATGTCAGTACCATACAGTTTTCATTACTAGAGCTTTGCGGTATAGTGTGAAGTCAGGAAATGCGATGCCTCCAGGCTTGTTCTTTCTCAAGATTGCTTTGACTGTTTGGGGTGTTTTGTGATTCTATACAAATTTTAGAATTATTTTTTCCATTTCTGTAAAAAATGTCATTGTAATTGTTACACAGGTTGTGTCGAATATATAGATGGCTTTGGGTAGAAAGGACACTTTAACGATATTAATTCTTCTAATCCATGAACATGAGACATCTCTCCATTTATATGTATATTCTACAGTTCATTTGATATGGAGTATTTTCGAATGCCTGAGGGCAAAGATTGACATATATTATTAATCCTCTAAAGATGATATCACTGAAGAACATTGTTGGATTAGGTTTAAGTTTCATGTCCAAAATGCCACAGGATCACTCTTGTACGTGTTTCATTGAATTAGTTCACTGTGAGTTCAGTCATGAGGTACACACCTTATTCCTCATGTTTCCACATCTCCCCATTCCTAGAGTACTCGCTAATCACTTGTTATGTGCACTGACATTAGGGAAAATTGCCTGATCTTTCAATGGCAAATTTTGACTGTGCAATTCCATGTAATCCCTTTATTCAATTCCCATGCTTCCTGCTGAGTCTCTGAGTGCTATATTGCTGTTAATGTTTTCTCTCTTTGATTTAACAAATTAAATTTGAGGGTCTTCAACGCCACTAAATTTTCTAGAAAGATATTTTATTATCTCACCAATAAAATAATTGATAGAAACTATAATTTCCCTCAGACCTATCCCAGAAATAAGGACTTGACTCTCTTTTTATGTAAGTGTGGAGAGAGCTAAGCCTTTCAGGCAATGAGGTTTCCTAGGTCTAACAATATTGATCTCTTATTTCCAACTGTCTCTCAAATCTTCTTATTCAACCCCAAACACTGATAAGCCTTTGACAAACTTGTTTTGCAGGAGATAATGGATCCAGGAGTTTTAGGTACTATAACAGTCATTCCCTGAATTGTAGTTTATGAATTTATTTTTGCAGGCAGAATATTAAAATAATACTGCATATCAAAAAATTCTCCTCCTGCCCTATTTCTCAGACAGCTTTGTATGTATAAGAAGGAGCATAAGGGCAGAGAGTGAATGAAATCGATACAGCATTAACTTGATTCCTCCAAAAATGAAAAAGTACGCTTTTTTATTTGTTTTCCTATCTCCCAAATTAGACTGATTTTCATTAGAATCAAGATTGATTCATTTATTTCTATTTCTATTCTATGATGTCCCTCTGAACACTTCTAATTTTTTCCTTTGCAATCAGACTTAACATTGGGTCAGTGCCATAAGAAGAAAAATCTGGTAAATTATAGGGAACTGAACGTGTACCAGATTCTTCCCAGACCCCACTTATTCTTTTTCTTAGTTGTTCAAATGAAATCTTTTGGCAAGACAGTAATGCAGTGTGCCTGTGGAGAAAACCAAAAAGCCCTGTAACCAAATATATATACCAGATTGCCCTGAATTTTTTTTTTTTTTGAGGAAGATTAGCCCTGAGCTAATGTCTGCCACCAATCCTCCTCTACTTTATATGTGAGATGCCTGTCACATTGTGGCCTGACAAGCAGTGTGAAGGTCCACACCTGGGCTCTGAACCAGTGAAGCCCCAGCTGCAGAAGTAGAACGTGCGAAGTTAACTGCTGGGCCACTGGGCTGGCCCCTGATTTTGTTTTTAACACTAGATCAATGTAAATATTCTCTGAATTGATGTGAGAATGATTCTGTAAGATTTTTTACTGTGAATTATAATAGATGGACCACATATACTCCTCGTGATCAACTACATGGTTTAAATAATAATGTAGCAATAATAATAATAAGAAGAAACAGAACTCATAAATGTTTCTGCTGCTTTGGGAAACCAGAATTTAAACTAGTTTACCTGGATTTTTTTTTAATTTTTACAATATCTCAAAGAAGGAATGTTTGGTAAAGTTGATGTGTTGGGTACCATTGTAAAGCATAACTGCTTATAATTTTGCACAATTATTTCACCTATATCTTTCTTACTTATCTGTCACAGAATCTACCCTAGACCTCAAGTCTTAGTGGAAATTCAATAAATATTCATTGACTCAATCAATCAATCACATGACATTTGTAACAGTTGCTAGTCACTTGGAATAGTTTAACACACCTCATCATTTTCTCTCTCAGCCCATTATCTAGTACTCTTTTCTCACTCCACATCCACGTAAGAAGAACATGGAAAAAAATGTGTCAAATGCAAAGATACTATTTGGATGCCAAGACTCGATAAAAGAGTAATAGTAAAATGAGAACCAACTCTTTATCCTTTATTGGAGTAAATGTCTTTCAACTTGCTGTAACCCTGAGTGGATTACCTGGGACTTATCTTGCCATCAGAGGGGTAAGATACAGAGGACTCCAATACTGGTATGGACTTGTTGCAGAAAAATCAAAGGACACTGCTAAGCCTTTTTACGAATTGGAAACCACTTAAACCATTCCTCTGCCTTCTCTGCATAGACCACGGAGTCCGACCACTTGAATTAGAATCTTGCATTTATTACCTATGAACAAAACGACTTTGTCCAAGATCTCTTTATGCTCATTTTTTTTTATCTGCAATATGGTGACAGTTAACACTTCATGCAGTTGTTGTAAAGATTAAATAACATGCAAAATGCCTAAGCACAGTGTCTGGAACATAAGACTCAATCAATACCAGTTATTCTCATTACATTAATCTAACTTAGTTTTCCACTTTCTTCATTTTATGCCACCAGAGGATTACAATAGGGTTTGGAGTTTAAGTACTTGCCAACAATAATAGTTTCATTTCACTAAATGTATTCTCTCCGTATTAATTACATACCTGTAAGTTGAGTTCATGGAGTAAGCTTGTTCTAATATGATTGGAAGTCTGAATTGCATGACATCAGTTTGGAAGTACTGGAAGACTTTTAGCTAATTACTAAAACTTTAGGGGGAGTGTATGTGTGTTAATTGCCTTATATATTCTATAATTTTATTATGTTTTCTGAAAGATATATTTATATATTTGTAATATCTAAAATGAAAAATAAAATATTTTAATTTTGAAATAAGAATGAGCTTTCTAGGAATACTAGCTATTATATTATCCTTAAACAATAAAATAAAATAATTAGTGCCATTGCACATCTCAAGAGCTATTGTGTGAATTAGATAATGCAAACATGTTAAATTGTGGAAGAAAGCAATAGAGATTTTTAGTGGACAAAGGTTTATTATGGTGAAACTATTGGGAATTTGCAATAATGTAAATGCTTCCTTTCAGCTTTGTGCTGATCTATTGGAATGGAAAGATAAACGTCTCTATGATTTATAACACTGGGCATAAAAATTGAATAATATCTCGAGACACTAAAGCTGAATAAAACCTCCAGGTTTCATTTGGTAACATTTTTTTCTCCTTTGAGACAAAGAAAACTTACATGTTTACTCAAACTACGAATTTCGTGATCAAAATAATAGAAATTAAGAAATTTTGAATGGGTTTGCTGTGAGGTATTTTTCAAAGGTTAAGGATCACATAGACACAAGGCATTCCCATATCTCCCGAGTGGAAGAAATGCCAAAATATCAATAAATATAGTGAAAGAACGATGCCATAGCATGAAAACAAAAAGCCACGATCCAAGCAATTTGGACTGCGAGACTGGGTCTTGTAATGCACCCAGCAGAGAGAAAATAGCAAGGGAGGAAACATTCCATCAGGATGCCAGGGGACATTGTTAGTATTGTCATCATTTAAAGGTGCTTTGAGCATCAACAATGCATTAAATGCTATAAAGAACAATTAGACCCAGTTCATGCCCACTTGGCACTCAATTAGACACATCAGATCGGTCTCTTTAGAATGCTCAATGAAAACTCCATATTTAGAGCATTTTCAGAAGAGACTCGCCTGTTAAAACACTTTCTGAAATGTGTTTAACGTGAAACTGCAGATGAGCAATCTAGTAATTCAATATGAAATAAGTTTTATATTATATATATAATTATATACTGTATTTTTACAAAAAATAGATAAAATATATAATTATATAACAAAATCTATAGTAATTCTATTAGTTTTTTAATATAGTACCTAGTTTATTGGAAAAAATAGAGATTGAAGGCATTATGAAGTGATTTAAGTCAGATAGAGAAAGACAAGTACTATATGATATCACTTACTCTTGGAATCTTAAAAAGATAACTTTCAAAAACAGAGAGTAGAATGGTGGTTACCATGGCCTGAAGGGTGAGGGAATTGAGGAGATTTTATTTAAGGGTACAAAGTTGCAACCAATAGATAAATAATCCCTGGAGATCTAATGCACAGCATAGTGACTATAGACAACAATACGTATTAGAAACGTCCAAGTTCTTAAGGGCCTAGATCTTAATTGTTCCCACCACAAAAAAGAAATGAAAATAGGGAATGTGATAGAGGTGTTAGCTAACACTATGGTAGTAGTCATATTGCAGCATGTAAATGTATCAAATCAACACATTTTATAACTTAAACTTACCTGATGTTATATGTCTATTATATCTCAATAAATATAAATTTTTTTAAAAAAAGAGTATGCAGCCTTGCATATGGAGGAATATAGGACTCTTCTAAAATGTAGGCACCTCTCTGAATTCTTATTCAGAAATCTAAAACACCTGAAAAATAATCCTTGAATGGTTTATGATTGTTGCTCATAATTATATGGGGTCATTTTTCCGTAGCTTAAATGCATTCAAATATCAGTCTGATATATTCAAAGACATCACAAAGAAGCATCTATTCTTGAGAAAATGAATCATTAATGCATGCATGAAGAAATGACTACTTACTATGTGTGGATCCTGTGACCAAAATGATTATTATTTTAGGGCATTTACAATTTTCTTGAGAAAACAATATATTTGTATAAAAAGGTAAATAAGAAAAATGGTTCAGGTCAGTACATTGATAGGTATATTAATAGTAAAAAACAAAATCTAAAAATTTCTATTCTTTGCCTCAAACTGGGCTTAGTTTTATAAAGCACAAAAGCTGTTGACAGTTGACCGGCATGGCCACCAGCTAGTAATAGTTTCATAAGCACTTTGGCACCAGTGGAGAATATTTTGGTAAGCCTGTGACTCCAGTATTATAGAGAGACTTTCCTGAGACCACCAAGACAGCTATGTCATCACAGAATTTTGAACATTCTCCAGGCTTTAGTAAAATACTTAGACAACAGAAAAATGTTCTGACAAGCTTATGTACTTCATTTCTCAACATATTATCAATCGCTGTTTTTGCTAAGACCATTTTTTCAACTTTTACACTCAGATTATTTCAACTTCAAAATAGTTCTACCTCAATGTAAATAAAATTCAAAATGGAAAGGAAACAGAAATGAATCTGACAGTACTGTTGGTAGCAAATTCCCAGAATGCTGCTTTGTGAGTATTTCAGCAGGAAAATTTACAATAGATGAACTACTTGGTATAACTTACCTCTGGAGTAATTACTATTTCACACAGTGGTGAAGAAGCACTTGGGTCAGGCTGTATGGGTTTGAGACCCAGCAGAACAATTTAATGGCTTGTGTACAACCTTGACTTAACGAAATATTTTTTGAAAGAAGGAACTCCATCCATCATTACTCTTTAGTGATGCAGTTCAAAATATGAATAATTTGGTATCCTCCTGCTTTCAATATATATTGTCCTTGAGACATTTGTTCAAATATCATCCTAGCAAACTATTTTAACGTTGAAGCTAGTGTTGCTGTTAGGTTCTGAGAAAATATTCTCTACATCCTACACCAAGAAATTTGACCTACTTGAGAATTAAAATCTGTCATGATGAGTACCTGTAATATAAATATTTAAATACTGGTATCTTGAGATCCATGATTTGATTTGCTCACATGATGCTGTAATCAGTTTTTGAAAAGGTAAGACTTCTCTTAATTGCTTGATTAGTTTTATCTGTGACACACAACTGCTATGAGTTTTTCCTTCAATAAAATTGCTTGGTTTGGAAACTTAAAGACGCAGCTTTACGCGGGATGTGTGATATTCAAGGAGGGGTTTCTGTCCAATAAGTTGTCATGTTCTCATTTTAGAAGTTATTGTAGAAATGGAGTATATTTGAAGCCGGTGCTAAGTGGAGAGTATTTGTCCTAGAATTCCACCTCAGAAAAGGTTCTACTTTCATACTGTTTACTTGCATGTTTGATTTTTTTTTTTTTTTTTTTTTTTTTTTCCGCTGAGTGCCGGAGTCCAGCTCCAGCCGGTAGGGTTCCTGAGGGATGAATGGCCTCAGCGAAAAAAGAAGTTACGGTGAGACTTGAAGTGAGGTTTCCAAGTCCTATTTATTTGAAGTATTCAAGCACTTATATAGGGTCCAGGTCATGTGTTTATGATTTCATGGAATTGTCTCAGTATATAATTTTGGCAAACAAAATGGGTACATAAGCATATCTTGTTACAATATTAGCACAGTATGTCTGTGAGAAGTAAGCAACCTTTATTAAATATAGATATTGACCTTTGTTATATGTCTCTTAAGCGTCTAGATGTCCAAGACTGATTGCAAAACGGGATGTAACGTCTAGATTTAGTTCCTCATGGGTCGAACGGCCATAAGCCTCTATCTTTATTCCTGTAATAATGAAAGCAGAAGTATTACAAAGTGTAAGGGGACCAAAATACACACAGGCCCCCAGCTCTGTCTGATCTCAAGCCATACTGGCACAGTGCTTGGGGTTTCTCTTTTACCATTAACTATATTATAGGGTTCCCAGTCCTCATCATAATCCCAGTTCCCCTGTGTCAATATATTATGATATTTTTCTGCAACTTTATCAGGATCGTGAGTTGCCTTAGGAAGGGGTAGTTTTTGTATGCCTCTGCTCCTGGGTGGGTGTCACTATTTATCTCTTGTCCTAACAGGCCTAGGATAATCTCTGCCTCTTAGAAGGACCTGAGGAGGGAATATTCTCTTTTGAGGCTGATTATTAGAAGGCTTCCTCCTTGAGGGCTGTCCAGATTCCCTTACGGCCTCTCCAGGAGGGGGTCAGAACGTTTTTTCCCTTCAGGCTGTTGTTCCCTGAACCCTCCCTAGAAGGCCAGGTTACATCAGCTTCTTTCCCCTGCGTGGAGAGATTTTCCCCAAGATATCCCCATGTACAGAAAAAGAACAGCAAGAGCAATATTGCTAAGATTAGTAGCATGAGTAGGATCAGGAGCGGCCGACCGCCATCTTCTGAGGGTCCGCCGTGCATTCCTCATCTCTCTCCGGGACCGTTGTCCTTGGGTAGAGGCTTAGCTGACTGGTGGGCGGCTCCCGGCAGCGGAGGAAGATTAACACTCAGCTAACATCTGTTACCAATCTTCCTGTTTTTGCTTGAGGAAGATTAGCCCTGAGCTAACATCTGTGCCAATCTTTCTCTGTTTTCTATTTGGGTCACCACCACAGCATGGACACCAAAGAGTGGTGTAGGTCTGCACCTGAGAACTGAACCCAGGCTGCTGAAGCAGAGCTTGCTGAACTTAACCACTGGGCTGTGGGGCCAGACCTGCATGTTTGATTTAAATAGTTTTCTTTTTAATTTTTAAAGGCAAAAACGCAGAAAAAATATTGATGAGATCAAATCATGGTGAAGACAGAATTTCTACAAGATTTTTATAAGTGAAATGAAATGTCCATATTTAATATGAATACTAAGAGTTAGATATTTTTGGAATATTGAGTATATTTGTATCAGATGTTGGAAGCGTTTTACTTGTATTTAATATTAAATTATTCAAATGAACATTTATCACTAAGCATAAGCTAAAAACAACAGAAATTGGTACAATAACAATTGAGAGATTATAGGTAAGCACTGTCAAAATCTAAATCAGATATAAGATTCAAATAACCAAGACAGTTTATTCATTTCTACCTTTGAACCTTTACTTAAAAAGTTGTTTCTTTATCGCCTTTCAATTCCTTGTCCTCTATTCCTAATTATAAACTTACTTTAAGTGCTAAATCATCTCACTTTCTCCAGGAATCCACCTCTGACTAGCTCAAACGATGATGACCTTTTTTCTGTATTTTATACCATCTCATGCATATATTGAATTATATGCACTGTTTTTATACCTCTATAATATATGTCTATATTATCAGCAAACTATTTTGAGGATCAGATCCAGCCCTCACCTATATATAAAGATCACAAACTGAGAATGGTTTTTACATTTTAAATAGTTGAAAATGAACCAAAAGGAGATTGATATTTGTGACACATAAAAGCTATACAAATTTCAGGGTCTGTACATAAAATTTCGTTGGAACCCAGCCACGCTCATTCTTTATATATGGTCTATGACTGCTTTTACACTACAACAGTGGAGTTGAATAGTTGTGCAAAGAAAATATGACTCACAAACCCTACACTATTTTTTATTGGGGTTTTCAACAAAAAAGTTTATCAATCCCTGATCTATAGCATTAGTAACCAGTTATTTGTGTCTCCATCCAGTAGCAAGGTTTATGCCTTCCTTCCTTTATGTTCAAACATATAGTACTTAAAACATTGTCATGGACACACTGGTTTTTACAACATATGCACCAAATTAAAGCAAATCAGGGCAATCTTGAACAGGTGAATTTTAAAGATTGACCTACAGAAATTATTCCAGATCTAGTCATGCTGCTTCAATGTTGTAGAAAGCATGTATATCAAATGTGAGTTCTTATATAAACTTTCAGATATAAGATGAATAAAGTCCAAGGATCTAATGTATAACCTGGTGACTATAGTTGATAACAGTGTATTGTATTATTGAAATTTGCTGAGAGAGTAGAACTTAAATGTTCTCACCAAAAAAATAAAAGGATAAATATGTGAGGTGATGGATATGTTAACTAACTAGATGTGGAGAATCCTTTCAAATGTATATATATATATATCAAATCATCACAATATACACATTAAATATCTCACAATTTAACTTGTCAATTATACCTCAATAAAACTGGAGAAAAACAAAAACCTTTCTCCATATTGGAGTATTTTATTTTATTTTATGTCTTTTTTGAGGGAGATTAACCCTGAGCTGACATCTGCTGACAACCCTTCTCCTTTTGCTGAGGAAGATTGGCCCTGAACTAACATCTGTATCTATCTTCCTCTATTTTATATGTGGGACACCTGCCACAGCACGGCTTCCTAAGTGATGCACACGTCTGTGTGCAGGATCCAAACTGGTGAACCTCGGGCCACCAAAGTGGAGTGCATGAACCTAACCACTGTGCCACAGGGCTGGCCCCAAATTGGAGTATTTTAGAAAAAAGTGAGCTTTGTATTCCGGCTTGTCAACAAAAGGAAAATTATAGGTTGAATTGAATATGAACTAATTGTTAAAATCTCTAAATTTGCCCTTAAATTAAAATTATTATTTCTCCGGGTAACATTTAGAAAGGAGTTCATGTGCTCTTTTAAATTTCTCCATGATTTATGCCCCAATGAATTCAGGGAATATTTTTGCTATTATTTTTTCACAGGAAAATAATTTATAAAGTAGGGGAAGCACAAATGCCTTTTTTCTTAACTTAGAAAAGAATGCATTGTTTTGGAGAAAATGTGGCTGATCTATCTCTAAAATGATTGCCTTTTTGTCATAGACATGTAAGATATTGTCTTCTCTCCTACATTTCTGTTAAAGTTATAAAGACTGTCAGTAAGTAGAAATTGTATGTTCTTGAAACAAGAATCCCAATATCTGTTGGATTTGAGTGATGATAATCATAATCAGATGACACTCTGGGGATTGTCAAAAACTCTACACTGTCATCAAACAAGATGAGTAATGTTTTACCATAAATAGTGTTAATGTGATTAATAGCATTTCTCCAGCAGTTAAGCTTTAGACAGTGAAAATATCTGTTAAACATTAATGATTTTTTACAGTGGGATTCTGACTAGGTAAATAGGTTGCTCTCTTTACATATATAATTGCATATATGAATTTATATAACTACATCTACACTTTTTCTCACTGTTTAAAATTCGAAATTGAATTTCAAGATGTTTTTAAACTACAATGAATTTACTTTAATCTTACTAAACTCATAATAAATTAACAAAATTTTCTTGGAATGCCACAATCTGTAAAAGAGTAAGAGATCAAGAGAAAACGCTATATAAAGTATGAACGTGTGACCTTCATACTCAAAAAGTTTATGGTTTAGTCTATGAAAAGGGAATTCCTGTATAAGTTCATGTTTAGAAGTTAAGGGGGCCAGCCTGACAGCGTAGTGGTTAAGTTCATGTGCTCCACTTGAGCAGCCTAGAGTTCACCAGTTCGCCTCCTGGGCACCGACCTACACACCGCTCATCAAACCATGCTGTGGCAGCATCCCAAAGAGAGGAATAGAATGCCTTACGGCAATACAACTATGTACTGGGGCTTTGGGGAGCAAAAAGGAAAAAACAAAGAAGTTAAAAGGGATTTTTGTAACTTCAGAGAAAAAAATAATGGTTACAAATTTTTATATTCTGGCAATTAAGGTCAACAAAATTTACTTGTGGCTTCATGAATTTATAATCTAGACTTCACCTGCCTCAAAGAACATTTGAGGTAGCTAATTGCAAAAGTGAAATATGGAGAAGCGTTGGTTTACAGTTCAAGTGAAAAAAAGTCTGGAAATTTAGTGATATTCAAATCAATGACAGAATTGTTGGGTTCTCTACAACATATCCTTCTCTGGTCACAGAGAGTGGATTCTATGAAACCAAATGAAGAGTGAAATCTATAACTATTAAGACAGAATGCCTCAATAAAGTATCAACTTATAAAATGGTAAAAAGAAAGGGGAATAATTGTGAACTATGTAGATATTTGCACATTAACTGTTTATAGCTTTGACTGGAGGATAGTCGGGGCAAATAGCAAGTATTCCAAATCCAGGCTTTACCCTAACAAATATCCCTGTAGTGATAGAAAGAGATTATGAACATGAAGCATATAATATGTGCCATATCATATACACACATTTACATAATATAAAATATATATTATTGCATATTTTATATTTATATCTATAATATATAGAATACTATATCCAACATATTCTATTACATATCGTACATTACTTATTATATATAACACGTATTAGAGATTATCTGTGTCTTCCTTCCTCTTTTATCCATTACTTACATTTATAAGACTATATTTCTAAAATTCTGTTCAGTTCAACTATCAATATTATTCATGGAAGTTCTCCTGGACTTGGGAATGACTTCTTGGTCTCCAGCTCACACATATGCACCCACATACCCACAGAATCCTAAATGTACAAAATAAGCCTGAAATAAAATACTAATATCACTTGGGTAATTTAAACAAGAGTCACTTTTGTGTTTCACAATTATGAAACTATTCAGGTAAATATGTCTTCTGTTCTTGGTAAAGAAATAATTACTTCAGTTCTGCCTTCTAGTCCCAGAAAAGCACACTCAACAGTTAGCTCCACAGTAAAATGTTTTAGTCAGACCGAGGGAGAGAATTATTCTTGGGCTCCATGGGGTACAGCAAACCACTGGACAGAGAAATATGCTTGCCAAAGTACTCGCATGCCGACGGAATATTGACTGTTACCCAGAGCATGCTCATCTTCCACCTTTTTTTTTTTTTGATCTTTCAGCTCACCAGTTTTAGAGTTTATACACAAGCTCAGGGAAATCTCTGGGGGGGGCGTGGTGTGTGTGTGTGTGTGTGTGTGTGTTGTAAGAAGAGCAGTAGTTCCCTTATTGTTAACATCTTGCATTAGTGTGGTACATTCGTAACAATTTCTGAGACAATATTGGTGCATTATTATTAACTAAAGTCCATAATTTACATTAGTGTTCCCTCTTTGTGTTGTGCATTCAATGGAGTTTTACAAATGTATAATGGCATGCATCTGCCATTACGGTATCATACAGAGTAGTTTCACTGCCCTGAAAGTCTCCAGTGCTCCACCTATCCTTCACCCCTTCCCCCACCCCCAAGCCCCTGGCAACCACTGATCTTTTTACTGTCTCCATAGTTTTCCCTTTTCCAAACTATTGTATAGTTGGAATTGTACAGTATTAGGATATTCAGATTGGCTTCTTTTAATTAGCAATATGAATTTAAGGTCCCTTTTCAAAGCCTGGTAGCTAGTTTCATTTTTTTGCTGAATAATAGTTTACTTCACATAAATACCACAATTTGTTTAAGCATTCACCTGTTGAAGGACATCTTTACTCCCAACTTTTGGTAATGATGAATAAAGCTGCAATAAACACCTGGTGTGCAGGACACCAGCAATGAATGACAGTTCCTGTTGTTCCACATCCTCACCAGCATTTCGTGTTGCCAATGTTTGGGATTTTAGCTACTCTACTATGTGCATAATGGCATCTCGTTGTTTTAACCTGCAGCTCCCTAATGATATAGGATGTGGAGCATCCTTTCATATGCTTATTTGCCATCTGTATATCTTATTTGGTGAGCTATTCTTGTCTTTTTCTCGTTATTTAATTGGGTTGTTTGTTTTCTTATTGTTGAGTTTTAAGAGTTAATGCATTCACTTTGGATAGTCAAATCCAATTACTTTATCATAAGCTTAAATCATCCATTTAACAATTAAAATAACACTGGAAGAACTTGAGAAACAATATATTCATGAAATTTCTAATAAAATATACCTTGGCTACCTGCTGGGCATAAATCTTCCTATCTATTAATTGTTTTCACATTAGAGTGTCAAGTTACAGGTTACAACAAAATAAAATGTTTATTTCTGTTTTTATAAACTTTGAAATCCATTTATTTATTAATTAATTTATGAATTCAATTATGAATTAATTGCTTGGAAAGGCTAATTCTAACTCAGCATGTGCTTGCTTCTTTAAATAACTTAGAGCCAATTCTCTGTAACAGCGCTATGTTCTGAACACAGGTGGCTGAGTGTAGGTGAGAATCAAGAGAGTTGTAACCTTTGAACCCATTCAATGAATTTTAATGAATGGCCTTGTAGGTGTTTGCCACTGTGTTAGATACTAAGGACTCAAAGTTGAAATAAGCAAAGACATTCTCCAAGTAGAAGAATAAAACACACAAGTTATTAAGCATAAATTTAAAAATAATAAATTGATTAATTTCTAAGAACTTTACTTAAATATGAACTGCCCCGTGAAACTAACATAGAACATAGTCAGATCTCTTTTAATCATTTGTTTTTAGTCACAGGAGCCCAAAAAATATCTTGTTACTATTGTCTTCTTCTAAAAACTATTCTTGAATTATCCAAGAAATCCAGACTCATATTTACACCAGTGTCTGGGAGCAAGGAAGGTTTGTCATCTATAGGAGAAATGTTTCCCAGCAAGAGATATGAGTCCTTTTCCACAGACTTTGCATCTGTTCTGGTCTTGTACAACTCTAGTGGTGTTTATCTACCCAGCAACCATGCCAAGTCCAGTTCTACATACTGCCATATCAGAGTGGCGTGACGCACTCAGGATCCAAAGTTACAATTCTGTTAGACCACAGCCCATCACACTGTAAAATGATGTCTGGGTCCTAAAGACCTTGCACCTATTAGCTGTAAACTCTGATGGTGTCAGCCCTTACCAAGAACCTTCATGCCTTATTTACCTGAAACCATGTCATCATCTCACATTTTTACTCCCCTCAGAGTCATTTTATTTTATTTTTCTCTTCCCTGCCATGAGATTTAGGATAGGGTAATCTCCATCCATGCCACCCTGTCTCCTTGACTTGAAACTCAGGAAGCACCTAGGGTATCAGGTTCCTCTTTCTAGAAGAATCTTAGGCTCTTTATACAAGGCTCCTCACTTCCTACTGGCTTTGCATCCCCAGGGTATTGGAGACTTTGATTGAAGCAAGTAATGAAATCCTAATCCCAGGTCAATATATGCTTCCTTTTTTTATCTTTGCATAGAAAAGAAAAAAAAAAGAGAGCGAGAGAGGCACTGAATTGACTCTCTTGAATAAATGGATTCTATCCATGGAAGAAGGAGAATCAGACTGTTTAAATTATGCACCACTGCGACCCCCATATTCAATGGCCATCTTTAATAGCTATCTGGATAGCTACGTTGTTACACTTATGACGAGTGCAATGAAATCTTCACATTTAAAAAAAACAATTCTCATTTCCATATTTAGGAAATATTTAGTTTGAAAGAGCCTCAGCCTCAGAGGTCAAGGTGTAGGCTTGGGCCCTGAGACTAAATGTCACACCTCCCTTAGGCCTTCTTTCCTCATCACCAGTGGTGAAGGGAGGGCCTCGCAGGATAACAGACTGTGCTGGGAGCTGTCAGCCTACAAATTAAGCCTCTGCCTTGTGACACGGTCCGGGAGAGAGATGAGGGCACGCATGGCGACCCTAAAGGGAATTTACCAGGCTGCCCCTGCAACAAATCTCCCTGGTACTTCTGACTTTCCTGCTTCTGCTTACTCTGTTCTGCACCTGGGGTTATTTCAGGGGAAGTCAGCCCGGCCCTGGGAATGAGAATGAAACAATGCAATATTCTAGGGAAAGTTCTGGGGAAAAACATCTTCTAGGGAAAGAACATTCTAACCCGTCCTTTGGTTGGGTAAAGCGATGGGAGTGGAAAGGGAGCAAAGAAATCTGTAGCCCCCACAGATCTCTCTGGGAGGACGGTGGTTGCCACAGCCCATTGAGTCAGGAGGCCGCTGGGGGTAGCCTCCTTGAAGTAAAGAATTACAGAAGCTTGACTCCCCCCGGGCCTGCACACAATCAATTGCTCTTAGGACTATTGTGTACCTTACAATCAATCGCTCTTAGGACTATTGTCTACCTTGCAAAAACCCGCTTACGCGAGCCAAAAATATGTACTGGGACTGTTTCATGAAATCATCCTTGCATACCCTGAGCCCTATATAAATCATACATACACAAAATAAAGTTAGACTTGGACACCAAACTCCTTGTCTCACTGCCTCCTCCTTCGCCAACGCCGTCCATCCCTCAGGAGACCCTGTCCGGCTGGGGATGCACCCTGGCAACACTGGTTCCATGAGGTTTCCACCCTCCCAAAAGTCAGAGTGCACCAGCACACTTGGCCTAAGACTAAGTCTCCCAAACTTTGGAATCTCATCATCATGGATGAAGAGGAAGAATCAGAAGCCTGCCACTCCTTGCCATTCAACACAACCTCACCCCTCCACTTGTCTTGAATTCACTACAACTAGTTTTATTAAGTCCTCCATTCCTCTATATGGGTCAACACAAGAACCCTCAGTTTCCCAGATTGACTGCCACGTCCTTCACTCTTACACACATGTCTCTGTAATCCCCAGTCCATCGCTTTCTGATTCCTCAAAATCTTTCATGAGACTCTTCAAATATACAAGACATTATCGGAACAATATCTTATATCCTGATCTTCTCCTCTGAACTTTTCCTTCACGTTTGTGGTCTAATAAAAATCTGGCTTCCCTCCACAAACTCTGCTTCCCACATAGCCTTCTCAAGTGACAGTTATTTTTTCTCCTACAGTTCTCACACCACAGAGCCAGTAGATTGGTCACGTGGATGTCTTTCTCTCATTGCCACATTTAGACCATTCTCTTTTTCTCATTTCCAACACTTCCAGCTTTGTATGAAATATCTTCTAGGTTTATCACGTACTATTTCTCAGTGCTATTATCTGACAAATGAATAGTCACACCCCATCATTTCTAATTGTTTTCAGCTTCTGACTCATGGTTAATCTCTCCAGCACTAGATCTGTCTTGATTTTTCATTATTTCAATATACATATGAAGAACAATATACAGATAATACTTCCAATATGTTGGGTTCTCAATTATTTGAACTCATTTCCTCTTATTAGCTTGTCTCTCAACTTACTTTAGCACTCATTCTAATACTTGTACCCTAGACACTACAAGGATATATACATGCAATAGATGTGATTTGTCAGTAAATTGGCTCTGGGAAAGAAAAAAAAGTTTTGGTTGATAGAATTTTCTTATTTCTATCATGAAAATTATCCTATCATGGATGATTTTAAGGTACTAGGGGTTTTGTAACCAGCTTACAAAATTCCCGAAAATTCAACAATTGTCTGTTACTAGTGAGTTATAGTTTGTATAATACACCACTGTAGCCATCTTTAATGTCAAGTTCATCTATCCTACTTCCTAACACTTCCTCCTACCTGTCTAACTCATTCCCTTTGGTACTCCAAACCCAAGAATCTGTTTGGGATGTTCAAAATATTTATCTTACCATTATTTTACTGTTCTCTATCCCTTAATGTGCATCTCTTTAATGTGTCAGTTATTAGTCTTCATCTCATTTAAATAGTCAGCCTTTAACATTGTCAACTGATCACTCCCCCTTACTTATAAACCTCCTTTTCCATACTTCGAGAACAACACAATCTTCTGGTAGTTCTTTTTTCCTCCTACCACACAAGTTTTTCTTCCTCAGTCTATTTTACTTGCATCTCATCCTTTCAATTTTGGAATGCTACAGGGATTAGTTCCTGGTTCTCTGCTCTATATTTTGACTTCCTTGTTGATCTCATCTATTTTATAGATTTAAATACTTTCTAAGAGTCAGACTCTCACAAATTTATCTTTCCAGACTAGTTATCTCTTCTCAAACCTAGTCTTTTAATTCCCGCTGCCTGCTCAACACATCTTATAAAATATAGAAAAATATATCTCAAATTTAACATGTCAAAAATTGAATTCCTGACTTCCGCTGAAGACAACCGTATCCTTCTTATCGTGTAGTCCCAAATCCTTGGCATCATGCATGACCCCATTCATTTACATCTCATATTCAATTCATTAGGAGAGCATATCTGCTCTACCTTCAGTATGTATCCATATTCATCCTTTTCTTCACCACTAACACTGTTTCGTCCCAGATTTAATGTAGTATTATTACTTACTTGCTTGGGGATGTATTCATCTCTCTATACTCACGTTTTTTACAGTGCCAAATAAATAGTACATGTTCATTAAGTGAATAAACAAATGAATAAGAGTAGGTATAGAGTTATTCTTGCCCGCTTGACTGCCAGGACTCATAACATTTTATAATTTGACAAGAAAAGTTCACAAGCCTGGTATATTCAACTTACTCCAGAGAAGTGACAACTATTTTTTTGCCATTATTTTCTTCTTTGCCATTGCTTTGTTCCCTCAAATAAACGAAAGAGCAGAATTTGCATCCTTCTTGCAAAAGAGAAAATAATTTCTCAATTTGCTATAAACTTTTCATCACCTTACACCACTTACTTTGGAATTTCTATAATTCCAAATTCACTTCAAAACTCAAGTTACTTTATATTATATGCTTTATGTTTTCTGATCCTGCCCTCTTCTTAAGTTTTCCATTATTTTATTTCTTTGTCTCCTTTTTTCCCTGTTAATGTCTCTGAATCTCCTATTCCCCACTGCCCCCATACCAAATTCCATCATGCAATGCTGCCAGGTTTGCTCTAGCTCTCTTTTTTATATTCAATTTCTTCCTTTTCATAGTATCACATTGTCCTTTGCCCCATCCCTAAAATGGCTTATAAAACTTCAACAGGTCCTGATACTTAATGGTATTTGGAAGTCATTTAGAATATGAGATTATAAAGAGTCAAATGCAAATATTTGAAAAGAAGGCAATGCAGCACACTAGAAAAGGACAAAGGAGGAAAAGCAGGGGCATTGAACTCAAGAGTGGAAACAAAACTTATCCTGACCTGACTTAAAGAACAATACAAGCACTTGTATAAAATCCACTAACTCCACATAATTCTCATCTCTAAGGACTAAGACGTGATAAGAAGTAATTTAACAACTCTGTTAAGCATGGTAAAAGCCGTTGCATAGTCCCTTATAACAGGAAAGATTTACGGAGACCATGGGTTTTCAGCAGGACTAAATGGTTTGAGTGATATTCTCAGGGATCAGATATGAGCTGAAGGAACATAAGTCATTTTCATTACATTTTTTTCCCCTATAGAGTTCTACATCTCCTCCTCTGCTTTCCTATATACTTTAATGGGTATTTGTCAGAATAAGACAAACTCTTCCACAGAAAAAGCAAGGCTTACTTATGATAATAAAAATGTGGAACAGTATAAACAAAACTCGTTTCCATCCTAGAAAGAAAAATGATCCAATCACTCTTCAAATCATTCACCGAGGGCTGAGTTGTCCTATTTTCGCCCTCAACATTATTCCTCTGTGTCAGGGTTTTAGTGCAAAACACACAACAGAGTATGCACTGGAGAGTCTATTAAAAGCTACTGCAGCACCCAGAGGTGTGTGGAAAATGAATTACAGACACAGTCCTACTGGAGATGTACTACATCCATCATTTATTCCTATTCTGTATTCAAAAAATACAGAATATTTTTTGAAGATTGTGTGGCAGTTGTTATTCTTTATTCATTGATGCAAGGGAAGAATAAAATTTACATTAATATTAATTTCCACAATAGAAACCATATTTTAGGAGAAGAACAAACGTGACCATTTAAAATCCTATAGACATTGTCATATTAATACAAGCACTAACATTCATCAATTTTGGGAAAATCTGTGTGAACTATTTTCAAGTGACTTTTTTTTTAAACATCGGCACCTGAGCTAACAACTGTTGCCAATCTTCTTTTTTTTTTATGCTTCTCCCCGATGCCCCCCCAGTACATAGTTTTGTATTCTAGTTGTGAGTGCCTCTGGTTGTGCTATGTGGGATGCTGCCTCAGCACGGCCTGATGAGCGGTGCCATGTCCGTTCCCAGGATCCAAACTGGTGAAACCCTGGGCCACCGAAGCGGAGTGCGCAAACTTAACCACTCGGCCATGGGGCTGGACCTTCAAGCGATTTAAGTTTGTTTGTTTCCTGACAATTTCTTCGGCATCTGGTTCCTTACTATTTTTCTATTGCTATAATGTACACTTTGTGTTTTACCTCATTATCTTTACCTCATTATCTTTTCTTATCCTTCTTAAAGTCAGCCTCTTCATTCATCTATAGCATATTTAGTGTTTATTAGCTGGCTTATGAAATCTTTTACAAATGAGGCCATCATTCTTTTTCATCTCATTTTCTCTGGATTTTCTTTCTAACACATAGTTAGGAACCATCTATTATCCTATTTTTCCATATTCTTTTAAAAAGTTATACTTTCATTTTAGAGGTTTCATTACATATTTTGTATTACATTTAATTGCAACCTTTTCCTGTGGAAGATATTACAGTCATGTGCCTAATAGCTTACAAAATGTCTTTAGAGTAAACTCTGGACTCTTAGAGAAGCAGGGCCAGGAAAAATGCATATTTTGTAAAGTTACTCAAGTTTTGAAGTGAATTGAGAATAAAAGAAATTTCCAGGTAAGTGGCATAAAGGCATGGTAAGTTTATGGGAAATTTAAAAATTATTTTATCTTTCTCAAGAAGGGTACCAATTCTGCCTGGATGAAGTGAAGCCTTGAACCTAGAGGAAGTGACAGGCATCGGAACCAGCAAGTGCAAACTTCTTGAGGCTAGAACATACTTGGCATGTTTTAAGGCATAAGGAGGCCAAATATGTGGAAAACAGTAATCAAGTAGATAGTGGTAATAAATGAGGTTGAAGAGATTGTTAGAAAACAGATCATACAGTCTCTTGGGCCTTAGGAAAGAAATGAGTTGTTTATTTATGTGTGATTGAAAGACACTGGAGTGTTTAGAATGTGAGAGCCACATAAAATGATTTATACTTTGCAAGAATCTTCGGTGGCAATGGGCAGTGGGGAGGTCAGAGAGGACGGTATTGTTATACTCCGTGTGAGATATATTAGTCGCGTGGACAAGAGTTTTGGCAGTAAAGAGGGGTAAAAGTTGGTCAGATACAGAATGTATGTTGAAGGTAGAGTCAATAGGATTTACAGATGGATTGGTTGTCAGATGTGAAGGAAAATATAATCTGTGATGACTCCTTGAGTACATTTGAGCAGTTATGCTAATATCTGTACCATTTACAGATATGTGAAAATATTTAGGATTGACAGATTTAGGAAAATATACCAACATACATATTATATATGGCTGCTTTTGTGCTGCAATGGCAGAGGTGAATAACTGCAACAGAGACTACATAGGCTGCAAAGCCTAAAGTACTTACTGTCTGGCCCTTTACAGAAAAAGTTTGCTTACCCCTTCCGTAGAGGACAAAATTGATGATATAAAAGAGAAATAAGATATTTGCAGGAGATTAGTTGAAAAGAACTGGATTTAGGATATAAGTGGAAGAGTTGACTTCACACAGAAGCGGGGGTAATTTTTTCGACTTCAATGTAAAGGAACCACAGCGTATAGGTGTAGATTTGGAAAGAATGGTATACTTTGTG
Organism: Equus caballus; assembly: GCF_041296265.1. Taxonomy (NCBI): domain Eukaryota; kingdom Metazoa; phylum Chordata; class Mammalia; order Perissodactyla; family Equidae; genus Equus; species Equus caballus. The sequence goes on from NC_091686.1 coordinate 98,889,679, forward strand.
GTATAAGGATGAAACAGGCTAATTTGGGGACCTTCACTTCTGGCCAAGATGCAATAACAAGGATTGGATTGACCCTGCTGCCTGAAACTACCAAAACACAGACAAACAATAAAAGGTTTACAAGACAACAGATATCAGATAGCAAAAGATTGTGATCCTTGTGAGATGAGAAACAAATTAGGTGAGGCTTACACTTGTTACAACTTTCTTAGAGATTCCAGGTGGTGACTCATGAAGGGTAATCCTGGTGGAAAGCAGAGGACTTTATAACTTGAGGATACAAACCCGAGAGTCTGGGAAAACCAGGATTTTCCAGGAGAGAATTGGAGAGAAAAGAACTGCACAGAGTAAATTCTGGAGATCTCTGATGAGTTTCTTTCAAGAATTCAGGTAAATAATGACCAAGGAATACATGTGAGTAAACTACCCAAGGCTGAGGAAGTGACCATGAAAAGGAATAGAGGTAACAGTCTCAGTACTCACACAGAAGTGGAAATTGCAGCTGTTTCCACTAGCCAGACTGTAAAACATCATGAGTCATGAGGCAGTGGGTAGAATATTAATAAAGTTCTTGTATCAGTCGTGTGGCAAGACTGAACTGAACACTTCTGCAGTCCCACATAACAAATATTAAAATTAAGACCTGAAAGGATCAAAGTGTTTCCAAGTAACTTAATTGTATTATAAAACAAATTTCAAAATTATTTAGAAGAATATAAAGTCATTTACCACTCAATGAAGTAAAAGTTACAATGTCTGGCATCCAATAAAAAATTATGAAGCATGCGAAGAAGAAAATAGGACCCATAATGAAGAGAAAAATCAATTAAAATCGACCTAGCACTAATGTAGATGTTAGCATTAGCACACAGGGACATGAAAACAAACAAAAAAACCGCATGTGACTGTATTCTGTATATTTAAAGAGTTAAGTTGCAATATAAAAGACAAAAAGAAAAAAGACGCAAAATAATCTTCTAGAGATATAAACTATAATATCTGAAATTAGAGAAAGAAAGAGACAGAATAAAAAGTACCTACTAGATAGGATTAATAGCAGATTAGACATGGCAAAACTTGAAGATGTAGCAGTAGAAACTATCCATAACAACATCGCAGAGAAAACACAATTGTAAATAAATACAGAGCATCAGTGAAATGTGGGACAACTCCAAGCAGCCTAACTGTATAATTAGTGTCCGTAAAGGGTAGGAAAAAGAGATGGAGAAAGAAAAATTACTTGAAGAAACAGTGGCAAAATTCTTTCCAGGCTGTTTTAACATTTGGAAATAACTCAGTATAATTTATTATACTAACAAAATAAACAGAAAAAAATGTATGATTATCCCAGGAGACAGAGAAAAAGCATTTGTCAAAATACAACATCCATTCCTGATTTAAAAAAAAGAAATCTCTCAGAGAATGAGGAATCAAAGAAAACATCCTAGACATAATAAAGGGCTTCTATGAAAAATCCACAGCTAACATTATAGTTAATTTTGAAAAAATGACTGTTCAACCCCTTATATAGCAAGAAAACAAGTTTGTCCGTTCTACCTACTTCTATTCAACATTGTACTGGACATTTTAGCCAGTGAAATAAGGCAAGAAAGTGAAATAAAATTTTACAAAATTGATAGAAAGAACTAAACATGTCTTTATTTGAAGACAACATGATTGTCTATGTAGAAAATTTGATAGACCTACAAAGAAGCTATTAGAACTAGAAGTTGAGTTTAACAAAGCAGTAGAATGCCAAATCAATATACTAAAATCAATTTCGTTTCCATATCCTAGCAACAACAAGTGGAAATAGAAATTAACATAAATATGCCATTGAAAATATCAAACGTTTAGAGATTAACCTAATAAAATCTGTGAAAGAACAATAGACTGAAAACTACAAAATACTGCTAAGCAAAATTAAAGAAGACCAAAATAAAGGAGACATATACTGTGTTCATGTGTGCAGCAGAGTAAGATATTAAATGAGTTGAATTGATAGGAGGTTAAGAGCTGAGAGCAGAAGCATTACGTATGAATTGGGAGGCAGAGCATGGATAGGGGATGACAGAATATAGACTATAACTGTGTGTGAGTGGATGGATTGGAGAGGAAGAATTTATCTCCAAATGTGGCTTGGTCAGGAAGATGAGAAGACAAAGTGTTGGAAGGATTATCTACTACGTCTTGAATTTGACAAGAATGACAAAAGAAAGAGTGGGGAAGATGAAGTAATCCGAGCTTTAAAATTATAAGAGAATGAAGGAGCACAATTGGGAGATCTTTAGATGACATTAAGAGGAAGGTAAAAATGTATGAAATCTGACTATCCACACTTCAAAAATTCTGGGGGTTTCATGAGGGGAAAGGAGAAATTTATGGAAAGGGCCAAGAGATTCCTACCCATTTACACATACTAGAGCTGTATAAGGTGTGGAAGAGAGCACAGGCTCCACTTGCAAAGGCTACAGGGATAACTACTATGACATTGGTTTTGTTTAGAGCAAGAAGATAGAAAGATCCCATGGAGTTATGAATTAGATATTCGTTATATTTTATATCTATAAATATCAATCTAACACTGATCATGTAGTAAATGAAAAAATAGATATAAAAATGCCAGAACTGCCTAAGCAAAGTACTTAATAAGTCCCATTCTCTACTCTCAACTCTTATTTGCTCTTTACTATTTATTTAATTCTACATTTCTTCTCTTCCCAATTAATTTTGTCTGGGGAAAAAACTCACAAAACATTACTGGTACAATTTATAAATCATACTATCTCTCTTCCTAAAATTTTAGTCATGGTAAAGTAGCCAGATAGTTACTATCCAGTAACAAAATCTTAAAATCTTAGTGTTAATTTCATTTTCTCAAGGTATATCTCTGATCAAATTCAGACTTACCAAATTCTGCTACACCAAAATGGTAAGAACTCCATAATACTGTTTAATTGCATTCATAATTAATTCACAGTACTGCTTAATTATATTCATAGAAATTAATCACCTGGGATATTGACTGCTGAAACTTCTAGCAGGGTTTTATTTCAAACACTGAGCTCTCATTTTCAGAAATCAACATTGCCACAGTTGCTATCATCTGATTTACATTCTTTACATGCGCTACTTATTTCTTGCATTAAAGTTTTGGTGGTAACTTTCTTCTCTTATATTTCAACCTGTATGTTTGAAAAATGACAGATATTTAATCTCAGTTATATTTTTAGTATCATTATGAGTGGCATAACAAAGTGATCTCTTCTATTTTTCTTCGGAAACAAAGTTACAGAAAAGCCCTTTAAATTTAAAGTGTAATTTCAATTCCAGCCAAATTAGATGGAATAAATTACTGTTTAAAATATAGATATGAAAAAATTTACTTTACTTTGTAGAGTTGAGAAATTTAAATGACATGAAATATAGCAGTCTAATATATAACAGGCATTCAATATTCTTAATATGTTTTACTTTCAAAACAAAGAATTTCTAAAAATCTGGGTCTGTGAGACCTATGTGAGAGACTCAGTGGTAATACTGAAATATCTTATGTTCTTATCTTATTGAAAGAAAGAATATATACAGATACAAATTGTTCACAAATAATGTTAATGTCTCTTTTTGTATAGACTAAGTTTCTTGAAGCAAGGCTTCATAAAATAGGTTAAATGCAAGCAGACTTACTGGAGAAAATCCTTCAAGAGGAAATAAAGAAGTATGATACCATCAACTCTAATATTATCAGGTAAAATTGTCCTGGAGAACATCTAGGCATCATTATGAATTCCTGTGGACAGTTAAATCTACTAAGTAGTGTGCAGCTGACAGGGAGTGTCATAAGCGTCTTCAGGTATAATCAGAAAAGATTACTTCTGCTGTCAATCAACAAAACACTTTGATCACCTCATGCTTCAAATTGTATTATTTATACAGAATTTTCTTTGGTAGATATATAAAGAGTAATTTTTAAAGTAAAATATATCTACATAGAAAAACTATACTGATTAATCGCAAAATATTTTCTGGTTTGGGCAACTAGATGATTATGGTGATTTTACCTCTGATAAGGAACAACAGGGAAAAAGCTACTTTGTGGGGAGACATCAAGAATTTTGACTTGTTAATTCTGAGGTGCCTTATGAACATCAAATTAGATGTTTAAGAAAAGTTATTGAGAACTTTGCTGTGCATATACGTGTTTAAGTATTAACAACTCCCCACAAAAAAAAGGTAATTAAATCTTTAGGAATTAATTGATCTATCACTTTTTCAGGATGGGTAATATTTATTTAATAGAAGCCTCTTTTTTAAAAAATAAAATACATTTCTGATTTTGCAGTTTTAGTCTATTGACCAATCTATCCTTGTCTGATTATCACGTTGCTGCATTCTCTTAATCCTAAACTATATTTTAAAATTTGTAATATGAGGTAGGGCTCTTTTCCTCCAATTACATTCCTGAACTTCCTTTTATACTCTTAGTTATTTTCTTCTTAAAGATAAACTTTTGAAAGTTTTTGACAAATTCAAGAACAGATTTGTTGGAATATTGATTTTGTGTGTATTAAAGCTGTAAATTTAATCATGGAGAATTGACATCTTCATAACTTTTATCTTCCCCTTCCAGAAATATATATTTTCAATTTATCCAAACCTGAAATTTCCTCTCTCACTAAAAACACATTTTTTACGTGGCACAGGTACTATCCCTTTTATTGCTATGCACAAACACAGAAAATTTTTCTATCTGAGGGGATTTGAAAATTATATATTACACCATTTAAGATGTGATATATGATTATTACTAATATTAAACATTTTTTAATTTTCTAGACACTTCATAATCTTGTGAAAGTTCATAGCCTTTAGCAGAATCCTTAGACATTTCCATATTCTAAGAACATATTTTACAAATAAAAATGCTGACGCTTCCTGTGATGTTAGAAGTAGAGCATGGGAAGAAGCATGGAGTTTATAACAGAAGGAGAAAATAACTAGAGTGAGGCAAAATTTCTTTTGAGAAGTAGGCACTGGAGAAAATAAGAAAAACGTTTAATTTTTCATGAAAAGGAACAATTAGAGAGGGAAGAAGAGCAAGATACGATGACTAATTGGATAAAGTATTAGGCCAGGGGCTAGAGAAGGCAGAGAGGATCAGGCAGAGGGAGAGGACGCTGTCCTCTAGAAAGCACAGGGAGAAGAGGAGAAGAAATGAAAAGATAGCCATCTTTATAGATAAATTTATAGTTGTTTTACCAGAAACGTGAGGAAGTTTTTGACTGAAGGCTGCTTGTTTCTCAGTGCAAGAGGAGATGTAGCTCTTCTTTCCTTACTAAATAAACATTTCTGTTCCGTCTTAGAGTAGTGATTTTACGAGGCTGGATTTATATTAGACTCTGTCTTGGTAACTTTATATAATAACACAATGCAATATTGTGTTTTCAGGCTTTTTTTTAAAAACAGGCTTTAAAAGTCTTGCACAAGTACCAGCATTAAAATGATTTGAGCTGTTTGATTCTTAAAGTACCTAAACGTCAATGGAATTGGAAAGTTTGTCAGTCCCATTTATATTCTATCGACTCTTGGACAATTTGTCAATGTCAGAATTTGTGCACTGTATTCACAGTTGTCTCTGCGCTATTATGCTTTTAAAGATTACATTATGGTACAGTGTATTCAATTCCCTCAAGCAAGAAATAGGATGGCTTCCTATAGGTAAAAATATTTATTTTTACATTCAAACTTATCATTTCTGTCTTCTATCCTTGCCTTTTACTGGTTTTCAATTGTACATGTGGTGTTAAGGAATGAATCACAATTTTAAGCCTGTATGTAGCATAGAATGTGGATGCAAATACAGTTTGCCGAAACGTCATTGTTAATTGAGTGCTGACATTTGACAGAATTTTACTGCTTTTACAATGATTGCCAATGGCCATGAGAGTGCCTTAGCCTCAAAAAATAACTGAGCAGGTCTCAGGGAAAAAAAAGGAGAAAAGAAAATAATCACTCTTTTGGGAATATTTGTATGAAGTATAATCTGAGACAGGAAAACTGATTCAAGGATTTCAAGAAATACAGAACCAGTCTCAGGTAACCTCTCCACTTTCTAGTCTTTCACATTGTCGTGCTGTCTGGTAACTGTTTAGCTAGGAAGAAGTAACTAGCTGAGAGTGGAACTCTTCTGCATTAATAATATTCAGGCATTTAGATACCTTAATTCCAAAAAGTCAAAATAATCGTGATCTTTCTCTCCACTTATTTATTCATCTATCTTCTTCTCAATATGATTTAATTCAATGCTCAAAGGAGTCATCAAATACATAATAGACAAACAGAAGAAAAAAGGACTTACAACCATAACAATGAGAAATTCAAAATTTACAAATCATGATTCTAGGAAAATTGCATTAAAAAATGTATGTAATTATCCACATTGCACTGTATAAATCCATGGGATTTGGCCCCTATGACATCATCACTTTTTCATTTCCAGCCTGATAGATCACATCGCCTCTAAACACCATGAACAAAGGAAAACTCTACTTTTAATTATTATAACTGTGTGATATTTTGTGTGTGTGTGTGTGTGTGTGTGTGAGGAAGATTGGCCCTGAGCTAACGTCTGTGCCCGTCTTCCTCTATGTTGTATGTGGGACACCGTAATAACTACACTACTGGGCCGACCACTATAACTGTGTGGTATCTAAACTAAAATATATTTATCAATAAAAAGTTTTTCATTACATTTGTTAAAATCATCTAATGTGTCAAACCTAGCACTTCCTCCTCACCTTGTTCCACTACCTCTGTGAACCCTCATATCTAGACAAAATAACCGGAAGCCTGCATTATAATTGTCAGGTACTGCGTTAAGTCCACATTTTTCTCCAAGCGAACCCTCCAGCTTCAAAAGACATAAATATAGATGGTTCTTCTTCTCTTCCTACCTCTTCTACTCCTCTTTCTCTTTCTTGCACTAACTAGAGTAGGCCATTTTCTATTTATTCTTTTTGAAACTGTTTTCATTTATCTCTTTTGAGACATGCATATCTGGCAAGCAGATTTCATTGGAGGATCAAATAGTTAACTCCTTTCTTCAAGTCTAGTTCTTCTTTAGACTGTTGATATTATTGTTCATATGCTTTCAGGAAGTAATCATTTTCTTTAAAATATACATTTTTTTCAATTATTGATTTATGTTCATTCATGCTATCACATCATATTAAAAAGCTAGGGACCCAGCCACTCAGTAACAATGCCAATTGGAATAAGCTATCCCTAGAGACCTTAAGACCAAGTAGAATCTGTATGCAAAAAAGATATAATTAATTTAAAAATTATGACAATAAAGAGTGCCACATATATATATTGTTATACTTTACCCAACTTTTCAGTACTCTGGCGTTAATTTTGTACCCATAATTTATCAGCTCCTCCATCATTATTAGACAGAAGACTAAGGGCCACACAGGCTTTACTATAATAAATATTTTAGAAAAAACAAAAATATTGATTTATTTAAATTTTAAGCATTGCTTTGATAAATTTCTTAATCCATGGAAATAAAGCAAATTAGAGTGTTTACAGATTATTTTAACATTAATTTATAATTTTAAAATAGCAGAAATTAACCATACAATAAAGATTTTTCCATGAGTTCGGATTTTTTATTCTATCATATCTTTAATAGTTTTTATAAATAGAATGACTGAATTATATTTTTAAAGGATTGATTTGACAAAATTATGGAGTGAAAAAAGAAAGAGTCTCAAAACAGATCCCTTGCCTGTAATACTAACATTGAATACACACACTGATATTGAAACATAAGAGATAAATCACATAAAAATTATAAAAAGAGGGGCTGGCCCTGTGGCCGAGTGGTTAAGTTCGTGTGCTCCGCTGCAGGCAGCCCAGTGTTTCGTTGGTTCGAATCCTGGGAGCGGACATGGCATGGCTCATCGAGCCACACTGGGGCAGCATCCCACATGCCACAACTATAGGGACCCACAATGAAGAATATACAACTATGTACTGGGGGGCTTTGGGGAGAAAAAAGGAAAAAAATAAAATCTTAACAAAAAAATTATAAAAAGAATTAACCAGACTTAGTAGATGACTGACTGGATGTGGCGTGAGAGCTACAGGTATGACAAAAATGAATTACAGATTTGGTTGAGAAAAAACAAAGGAAACAATATAAGATTGTGAAGCTTTTCTTCTTGCCATCAGATTTGACAGTAAGATAGACAAAGATACAGAAAATGGGAATGATGTTGTACCTAGAACTCTTCACCAAGAAAACAAAATATAAGTGCTCTTAAGACCAAATGTACCAACTGTACTGATCATTAATTGGGCTACAAAAATACTTTAATGAATTCCAAATCTTAAAATAGTTACAAACCTCTAATTAAAAATGAAAGAACATTGAAAATAAATATTTCCATCAATGACACACTCAGGCCAAAATCAATTTTGGGATACGCAAAATTAAAAACAAAGAAATTAGTTCTAAAAGTGCTCAGGATCACTTTTTTGGGAGCATAGAAGAACCACAACAGGAAATACTGAAAGACTAACATCTATTATCAACTAAGAAAAAGAAGAAAATTACTAAAACAAGCATCTATCTAAAATGTTAGAAAAAAACATTAAAACTAAGAAGGCAAAATGTTGAAATTAATGTGAATTATTTAAGATTAATAGAGTTAAACATGAAAAAATAAAATTGCTAAACAAATTTTTAAATGTCTTTAAGAAAGCAAATCAAATAGATCAATTACTAACTCTAAGTAAATCAATAAAATGTAAAGGGCAGTACAAATATATAAATTAGAAATGAGCAAGAAAAAAGCAAAGAGAATACATATTAAAATATAAATACATTAGTACTTTAATCAAAGTTAAACTTGAATAAGTTAATTAATCTTCTATTAAAACATAAATGTCTAATGTTGACTCACCAAGTAATGATAACCCAATTAAATGATTATCCACAGAAAGTTTTGAGACTGTTTCTAAAGAAGTATCTCAATAAAAAATATCTAGAATCTGCAGAGTCATTTTTTCCAATTACAGAGCATAGAGAAAAAAGAAAAACTCTCAAGTTATTTTTAGAAAACAGGCATAAATCTCAATTCAAATTAGGAAAATTCATCACTGAAAATTAAATCTGTAGACCAATATCATTCATTAATAATGATGAAAATAGAAAAAGATATGTTATCTTGATATATGTCAAAATCACATTTCATGAAACCAAATATTTACTTCTGGTGGAAAACCATTAGCAAATTAGTAAAACCCAATATAATTCTTCAACATAAAACAATAAGTGTTGGGGCCAGCCCTGTAGTCAAGTGGTTGGATTCTTGTGCTCCACTTCAGTGGCCTGGGGTTTCGCCAGTTCAGATCTTGGGCTCAGACATGGCACCGCTCATCAAGCCATGCTGATGCGGCATCCCACATGGCACAACCGGAGGGACCTCCAACTAGAATATACAACTGTGTACCGGGAAGCTTTGGAGAGAAGACGAAGAAAAAAAACACAAAGATTGGCAACAGATGTGAGTTCAGGTGTAAATCTCAAACAAAAAAAAAAAGTTTTGTATCAGCAAACACTGATTTGCTTAATGGTGAAACAGTAGAAATACTCCCTTAAAAGTCAGAAAAAAGAAAAGAAATTTTATCACCAGTACTATTTAGAAATTTCTTAGTAGAGTTATTTGGTAATCCAACTATATATAATAACATAATATAAGAAGACAAATGAATAATTGTCTCAGATGAGATAGTTAAGATTCAGAGAAGTTCTACTAAATTGATATGAAAAGCTTTTTAAAATAGAGTTTAGTATGTTGTCTGGCTAAAAAACTAGTGTTAAAGGCTACTATTTTGCCTAAATAACAAAAATGTAATGGAAACATAAATACCATTTACATTTACGAATACACTTTAAAAACACTGGGAAGAAATTTCACCCAAAATGTGCAATACTTCTATAGGGAGTATTATTAAACTCTAATGAAAGTCAAAAAGACTTGAATAAATGTGGAATCATTTAGATATATGTAAAGATAAGATTTTGCCTAATTAAATAGAGTAGAATCTTTCTTCAGAAACCTCACTTAGCCACATTACCTTATTAAATGACACTTTCCGTTCTGTTGGGAAGATGCTTGAAGCTGTTTGGGTAGTTTTCAGTGTCTCTTTGTACTTCCATAAATAAAGTCCAATGCTTAAAAAGAGCCACTTACTTTTGTTCATACACCTGTTCATGCCAGTTCTGTGTGTAGTCATTTTATATATATGATACTATATTTACTATATGCATTATAACAGCATGCAAATTATTTTAAATAGAATATGATTATATAATATGATTATTTTTTTAAAGCATGTATGTTATTTATATAAAATGACAGTTTTATTTCTGTGGAAAATAAATTGAATTCCTTAGAAAGATGTAATGAAAGTACATTGCTATATTATTGTAAGACTAGGTGTGGCTGAGACAACACAAAACAGTAGAAAAGTAAAACATAAAATATAGAAGAAAAATCCTATAATCTTGTATTTGAAATGAAAATAGTGTGAACTCAAGATTCACTTTTCTTTCAAAAAAAGTAATTTATCTTCAAGCTCTGCTCACTATAAAGTCCTAAAAGCAAAAATAACCCAATAACAATAAGTAACCCTAGTGACAGATTGGGATCTTTAAGTCTTTCTCATCAAAAGGAACTAGAGCTCCTTAGACCAATGCCAGGGAAGGATCAAGAAATTTACCAGAGTGGGTATCATATGCGCATTAAAAATGCATGTTTCAAATTATAATCAATATTTCTGACACACCCACTACTAGAGTCTTATCCCCAGAGCATTGGGTTAAAATATAGAAACTGAACAATGCATCAAGTTAAGTTGTATGAACTACTATTGAAACAGACCTTCACAACAGATCTAAAAAAGCACAAATTGAATAAACAGAAATGTTGTTACCTTGTTCTCAAATGACCTAAAGTATTCCAGGGATTTGACGAAAAACTTATCTGATGAGAGAAAATTGTCTATTGTAGTTTATCTTTGTCTCTCCTTTAGGTACAAGAGGGCACGAAAGTTAAACAAGCTTCCTTATGCCTCCCTGGGTATTCTCTGTAACAGGCCTATGCACACAGTTCTTGAGGAGAGGTAAGCAACATTCCTCCTATTTTATGTTCTTTCATTTTTTGTTGCCCTGAAAAATAATGATTGAATAGAATTTTCAGTACCAGATCACCATAGGTAGGGCCATTCTCAGCTTTTTTGCTCTCTCATGAGCTATGTTTTCCCTGCGCTCTTCACATGCTCCTTTTATATTTCCCAAACAGGGTCTGCACATTCCCATCCCATAGCCTGGGATGCCTTCCTTTCTTCTCTATTATCTCCTCATAGCTTCAGTGGTTTTTGACCCTCACACCCTATGTCTTCAATCTCATCTCTGTATTCTTTTCTCATCTCTTTATCTCTTTTCTCTTGTAGCTATTCTCTCTTCTTCCTTCTCTTTTCCGTTCTGTTCTTTTTTCTTCATCTTTTCTTCATCACCTTCTTTCTCTTTTCTTCTCTCTCACTTTACTCATTAGGCATAGGGTCATGAAAAGCCAGACCCGAACCCCTCAGTTCAATGCTTATATAAAAGTCTCTGTGGCTCTTAGTTAAAATTAAAAAAATAATAATAATAACTGTTATAACTTTCCTATCTGGGCTAGGCCACAAAATTATTGTTAAACCACTGAGTTAGGTATCAGTCTCTGGTCCAGTATTCAATGGCCTTGGAGTGGGGTACCGTTATACATACAATAATTTGCATAGATAGGCCTATAGTTGGGGCAAGTTATGATGCATGTGTACACAGGGCTATTCGCTCATGTTTTTATTAGGCATGCAAAATTTGTATTGTTTTCAATACGTATCTTACATATATTTTCATCATTTCCCCTTTGTCTTTAAGTTTATAAACTTTAAATTAAAATAATTTAAACATCAGTTTGTCAGATGGATTTATTTATTGCTTTACTCCAAACCAGATGTAGTATCACCATTGCATGCATTTCCCTTGAGAGTCCTCCATTTGCTATTATGCATGGGAAATGTTTCCCTTTTCTGAGACCAGCAAAAGTATTTAACTTTATTTTCCACTAGTTTTGTCTGTTTATCTCTTCCATTTAAATTATTAATCAATCTGTAATGTATTTGAGATATGCCATGTAATTAGCTACTTTTTTACATATCAAAAAATAATTAGAATTTCTAATGCCATTTATTGAATAAATGTTCTTTCTGATCTAGCTAATAATGTACATTGATTATAAATAAGATTTGGATGTATAAAATGGTGTCTGTTTCTGAGATCTCTAACCAGAGACATTATAAAAAGCTATTTTAAATATTGAATATTTATGCTATCTTTAATACCAATTTGGGAAAGTCCTTTCCTGTGTTAGTTTTCTATTCCTGTGACCCAAATAACCACAAACATAGCAGCTTAATTTATTATCTCACAGTTCTGTGGGATATAAGTTTGGGTATGGCTCAAATGGGTCCTCTGCTCAGGGTTCCGCAAGAATGAAATCAAGGTTTCAGCTAGAGAGATTTCTCACTTGGAGGCTTGACCAGGGAAGAATCCTTGTCCAAGCTCATTTATATTGCTGGCAAGAATTCAGCTCCTTGTGGTTATGGGACTGAGGGCCCCATTTTCTTGCTTGCTGTAGGTCAGGTGGCTCTCAGGTCCTAGAGGATGCCCTCAAATCCTAACCATATGGCCCACTCCACAGTGTGAGAATTTGTTTTTCAAAATCAGCAGGAGAATCTCTGAATTCAAAACACTCTCTTCGGGAAGAGCACAATCCCTCTTTCAAGGGCACACCTAATTAGTTCAGGCCCATCCAAGACTATCTCCCTTTTGAACAACTCAAAATTAATCAGTAAATAACCTAATCAGAGGAGTGAAATGATATCACATTCACAAGTCTCACCTACACTCAAGGAGAAGGAATTATATAGAAAATGTCCATCAGGGGCTGGAAATCTTGGGTGTCATCTTAGAATTCTGCTTACCTCATTTCTCATTCTTGATTCACTGAAAAATATTTATTTAGAGAATGCTATGTGGAAGATACTACGGTAAGACATAATCTTTATCCTTACAGCAATTTTATAGGCTAATCTTATTCAAGATGTTTTAAGCTAGTCTTCCCTTCTTTCCTCCTAAATAAATCTTAAAATCCTTCTAAGTTCTTGGTAGGATTTTTATTTTCATTACATCAAACCTATTCATTTAGAAAAAGTTTATGCTATGTGGTCTTGTCACACAGAAATATGTTTTTTTCTTATCACTGTAAAGTTGTACCTATTTTTTTCTAAATCAATTTAATCATAATTTTGAAGAGAGACACATCTAAATTCTAGATAGCTGGGGCATGTATTTGTTTTCTGTAGCTGCTGTCACAAATAACCACAAACTTGTTGGGAAACAGAAATGTAATCTCTCACAGTTCTCGAGACCAGAAGTTCAAAATCAGTTTCGCTGGGCTAAAGTCAAGGTATTGGTTGGTAGGGCCACACCATCTCCAGAGGCTCAATTAGAGATTTGATTCTTTATCTCCTTCAGCTTCTGGTGGCATTCCTTGGTCACGTCACTCCAATTCCTGCTTCCAATTTCACATTACCTTTTCTCTCTGTGTGTCTATCTTCTCTTCTTCTGTCCCCCAAAAATATCCCTTTGCCTCTCTCTTATAAGGTCACTGTGTTGCATTTAGGAAACACTCCAATAATCTAGGATAATCTCCCCATTTCAAGATACCTAATCACATCTGCAAAAGTTATTTTTCCTTATAGGGTGATATTTACTAGTTCCATGGATTAGAGCCTGCTATCTCAGAGCAGCCGTTATTCAGTCTGCTCCAGGAAGTCAACACCTCCTAACACAATGGAAAGATTAAGATTAATTTGGCTGATAGTAGCATACAATTTTTCCAAGTAGTGCCTCAGTATCAATTAATTGTGGTTAATCAAAGACATCAATTTACCTCAATGCCCACCAGAAATCCAACTACAATTGCATTAAACCAATAAGTCCCTCAGGAGCAAAGAGAACAGGAAAGGACACTTGAAACCATTTAAAAAAATGGAAAGCAGATAAACAAATTTAAACTGGCTTAGCTTAAAATGCATACTTTAACACTGAAATAAAAGAAAACTGTTTACGATTGGCACTGAAAAAACACAGTAAAGCTAAAAGTCTGGTGACAGCAAGAATGATACATATGTGGCTAAAAACAAGAATCAACATTGAAAACTGAAGTGATTGCAACCTCATATTGAAACCTCATATTCTTTTATCCACCCAAACCTAAGACTGAAGTTTTACTCTCTAGAAAGTTTCAATTAGGCTTTCAACTAAACTCTGGACTGGAGTGTTTAAGCACAGCTGAGGTCAAGGGCCACAGGGAAAACAGGATTAAGTACAAGTTGACAACAATGACTTACAGAAAGATAGAAGCCAGGTTTATAGGCTAGACATGGGATTAGAAGATTTATTTATGGAGAAAATACTATATAGTAGTAAAGACAAAATTTAATACAAAGATTCATGAGTATCCATGGATCACCAGGAAAAGCCACTAACATATAAGATTAAGGTCAATATAAAGAAAGAGAAAATAGGGAATTGAAAGAAATAGAGTAGAGACAGAGTGAGGAAAAAACCTCAAATGAAAGGAGTAATTAATGTATATGAGATATAGGAAATGATATTGCAGTCATGAAATAAGAGAAATAGACTATAAAAATTATCATTCATACAACCAAAAGAACTCTTACAAATAAGTAAATAGCTCAACATAATAACTGAAAGATGAAGTTGAGGTAGCCATCCAAAAAGTAAACATTAAAAATGAGAGAGATGAAATGACAAAGAAAGGATAAAACTATAGGCTCAGTTTAGGCTTTGCCACATGTGACTATCAGAAATCCTAAAAATTGGTGACAGCAAAAGTGGCAGGAAGTATATAAATACACATACACATTTTCAAGAACTGATAGACAGTTTACCAACACAAGGGGGAAAAATCCAGAAATTATACACACAATCAAAATGAGGATAAATGAATAACTTTCACACAAGCAAAATAATTTATTTTCCATGTAGTGTTCTTCAAGAAAATACTGGAATAGTTTTCCCATCAAAATTAGTCAGTAAACAAAGAAGGATAAATATTGGTATCTAGCAAAAGGGGAGAAGCCATGGGAATCACCACAAGAAAAGAGAAAATAGATTCCAGGAAGATAAGGTCCAGCAGATCTGAAGCTGCCTTTTCAGAGATAAGCAGGAAGGAGAAAAGAGAGCTAGGAAATCTTTAAGAGGAGTAGAATATTGATGGCCTATTTCACCTGTTAGACTATATTGAAAAGATTTTAACTACTAGCAAAAATTTTGGATGTAAGATGTCAATAGCTTTATAAAAATTAAACAAATGACAACATGAGATAAGTACCAACTTTGGAGAAAACAAGTATTTATATTTATGTACAAAAGGATGCGTAATTATAGTATTTTCCATCACTCAACTCTGAATAATATTTATTTAACCCTCATAATAAAAATAGAAAATATTGAACCACCTAAAATTTAAAGTATAATTATATTGGGAAGTTGAGAGAAGGACATGAATATGAATGTGTGTGAGAAGGAAAAAGAGACAAGAAGGCAGTGCTGTAAGTGCCCAAATATTGATCATTTATTTTGAGAAGTCATTTGAAAGCATCTACTTCTAAAATATTAAAAAATAGCAGGATTATAAACATGGAGGTGACTACCAAAATAAATTATTTCACCATTTGAAAGTGGTTAGCAATGAGAAGTGAAAAAAACTTTTTAGGGGTGAAGGTGGATGGAAGAATATCACTAATTTTTATGATTTTTATAGAAATACTTGACTTATTAAAAAATATTTTAAATATATGCTTAATATTAAAATGATGATTTTTTTCACCCATTCATTTTATCTCTCAATGGCTTTATTCCAGATACTTTTGACTTAACCCTACAATCCACTGCAATTGTGGTTTCTGTGGTTGCTGTGGTTTGCTCATCAATCCCCTTCTACATATAATTATTTTCTGCTTTCTTTGCATTAACCTAACCTACATATTTGGCAAACTCAAATTAACGTTTCATCATGAATGTTTTTCCCAGTGTGTGTGTGTCTGTGAGCACACGCGAGCGCATCCATTCGATCATTCATTCATACATTCATTCACTCATTCATTAAAACAGACACTTATTAAATCCCTATTGAGAATTAAATACAACACCAACATTCAAGTCTTGAAAGCCAGTCATACGTTTCCATTAACTTACATTGCTTCCGTTTTTTCCTTCTTGAATTTCAATCACACTTTTAGTATGCTCATCCTAATACATCAGATCTTCTAGTGTTTTCATTTACTCTTATTTTCAAAGGCATACATCTCAATTTCTCACCATTTTCAGTCCCTCCATAGAGATCTAAATGTTCTCTCTCAAGTAATCCCAGAGTACTTTGTATAACATAGGATAGGTTAATCTTAAATGCCTGTTAATTTATTACAAAAGAAAAGCATGTCAGGCATACATGAAAAATTACAATTATGACAATGATTATCAAAAGCCCTTTTCCTTTAACAATAATCGTAGGAAAAGCAAGCAGTGAAATCTGAAGGTGAGATGTGGATAAAGGACTTCCAAAGTCCTAATATCTGCTTGCTATTTTCCCAAATATGTGCCCACATATAAGTGATGTTTATATATTATCATTTCTAAACAAACACAAGTCATATATTTGACCTACTTAGTCCCAAAATAAAATGAACTAAGCTAGAATAAGGACAGAAATATATAGCAAGTATGGATAACTATATCTAAACATTCAAAATCCATTCAAGGTTGATCCCACACAGAAGCAAAGAAGATGCCTGCCTGGTGGTTTGTCTTCAAGAACATCTTTGTATTCTCCATTGAGAATTGTATTATCTGCATGAGGTCATCTTTGTATGTATTTTCCCTGGATTATAGCTCTGGTAATGTCTAAAATCAAATACCTCTAACAAAGGAAAAGCTTCATGGCTTTATCATATATTTATACCTTAATATAAATTAACTTATTAGATACAGTTCTTGATGAATTGATAGGACAAAACATAGTAATGCAGAAGAATACTAATACTTTCTACTAGAAATTTTATACACATTTTAAATAATTTAAAAAATATTTCTGCGACATCTATTTTATTCCCACTTTACATGAGTAGAGTAAGACTTCGAGATTTGCTCAAAGTCATAATAAAGAGGTGAAGAAGTAAAACATAAGGCCTCAAATGCCAAAGGCCATACTTTTCTACAGCTGCTCTATACATGTGAATAAAATATGCACAAAATCTGTGTAATATAGAACCTTCATTCTTTTCATAATATCATGCTGCTTCACATGACATTTGTGAATGACGGAGTGGCAGCACAGAGGCCAAAAGCAGACTTTGCAGATATCAAAGAGAAAGTTTACCTAATTTCCCATTGTGTAAAGTCCAATATTATGCAGCTATTTATAACTACAACTAAATTTATCCATGTATACATATTCATATACATGCATATATAGCATGAGAAAATTATAGAGATTATATTTCTCAATAATTATTTATTGCAATATGAAGAACATGCATTAATGAGGAACATCTCAGAAAAGGAAGAGGGCCTTGGATTCTTTAAAGGCAGACAAACAAGGGAATTGTTGGAAATTCTTATGGGAGTCATAAGGAATAATGGAGAAGGGGCTTGGAAAATGTGAGGGTCAGGTTGTCCTTTCCTATTAGCTCTTTCTTTGGAAGACGAAGGGAAGATATTGAGAAAGAAAACCTGTTTTCCTAGGGGGTCAGCCTGGTGGCATCATGGTTAAGATCATGCTCCACTTTGGTGGCCCGGGATTCATAGGTTCAGATCCCGGGAGCAGACCTACACACCACTTATCAAGCCATGCTGTGGCAGCATCCCACATACAAAATAAAGGAAGATTGGCGCAGATGTTAGCTCAGTAACAATCTTCCTCAAGCAAAAAGAGGAAGATTGGCAACAGATATAAGCTCAGGGCCAATCATCTTCACAAAACAAAATAAAATAAAAAACTGTTTTCCTAGAACACAAGATGCTTACAGAAAGTTCAACATTTTCTACATACACACAAAGATCTACTCAATAACCTTTTTAACATTTTACATTTTTAACAAAGAAAGGTATCTGTGTTTTCCCTTTTCTTTAGAATCTCATTCTTACATTGTTTTAATATGATAACTTTTATGTATATATTTCTTTAATGAGAGCTCTAGAGAAACTAAAGAGATAGAAATGTGGCAGTAGCAGGGACTGGCCCAGTGGCATAGTGGTTAAGTTTGTGCACTCTGCTTCGGCAGCCCTGGGTTGGTGGGATTGGATCCCAGCCAAGGACCTATGCATCAATCAGCAAGTCATGCTGTGGCAGCATCCCATATACAAAGTACAGGAAGATGGACATGGATATTAGCTCAGGGCCAATCTTCCTCAGCAAAAAAGAGGAGGATTGGCAGCAGATGTTGGCTCAGGGCTAACTTCCTCAAAAAAGAAAAAAAAAAAGAAATGTGGCAGTGGCAGGTGTGTCAATAATATGGTACAAATTGTGTCAATGACAGTACATTTTCAAGAGATCTACTTGGATGAAATACAAGTGTTTTCAGGATGCCCTAGGTGCTGAGAAAGTCTGCTTTTTTGTTTTCTTTTCAGGTACTTTGTGCTTCTTATCTCAGTTGTTTTTCTAATATTCTGACTAGCTTTTCATTAGACTAAAGAAGTGATTTCTCACCTTTGTTTTCATTGCCTGCTCCATCTCCAGTCAGTGTAGTATATGACAGGTGACATGTACTCTGCTTATAATAATCTTACACAGAGATTGAAAGGCAATAGTATTTTTTTTAAATTTCCAAAATAACTTGATTTTTAAAAAAAAAATATTTGAAAGTTAGTTTTCAGAACTCAAACCAAATACTTCATACTCAGCCTGGACACTGAGAACTGAACTCACACCTTTATTTCTACATTAGCATGACCGTTATTGTTCCATCTTCAGTAACACAACTTCATTTTTCTAGGGCTCCGCTGTCCAGAAAAATTATCTGGCTGCTCATTAGAGGAACTAACTGAAAGTTCTACAATTCTTTGACGGAAAATATCTACTGTTTGTGCACTGAGATTCTATGAATTCTTCTCTACAAAATCTTTGCCTTGCTGTTTTCACAAATCCTGAACTATTTTATTGTGATTCCTACCCAACCCTAGACAAGTTCTTGCTTTGAAAGGTCTGCCATAAACCGAACTTTTAATTCTCGAGAAATTCGGACCTTAACGTCTCCCCCTTAAGAGATTGCCAAAACTTTGCGAGGTAGTGCTCTGCCTTCCTATGGTAACTCAGCTTTATTTCATCAACAGACTGTGTTGGTCATATGGGGAGCCAGCTTTTGACTGTTGGATTGTGACGTTCTTGGAAGAAAGTAAGTTAAACTTAAGAACTCACATGGAATGTTTTATATCTCCTACCACTATTTAGCCATAATGCTTTCTACACAAAAATACTATTTAGAAAGACAAACTTGAAGACTTATCAGCCATTCAGACATATTGTGCAAGATTTCATCATGTCTTTTCTCCAAAAATATTGTAATATAAGGAATGGGAGAGATGTGAAAATAAAAAGAATTTAATAGTCTGAACGAGCCAATGATTTCATCTGGCCCTCCCACTACCACTTCAATTCTATTTTCTATCTACTTAATAGTTGTGCAAATTTGGGAATGTTGCTCAGCCTTTAAACATCATTTTTATTACATTTAAAATGAAAATAATAATATTCCTGGTTTGCAGGATTACTGCTGGAATTAACCCTGTACTTTGCACACAGAAAGTACTTGTCATGTTTGAATTTATTTTTAAAATAAGACCAATGTGATTTAGTTTACATTATACATCCCCTCCTCATTCCATTTTTATGTTCCTGAAAATAAGGATGAAATTGCAGAACCCAGAAGGTAAAACAAACATATTTTTTACTTTTATTATTTAACAGCTAAAATCTAGTAAAAAGATGATAAATCTGGGGGGTGAAATCCTTAAGAAAGAGAAAAGTGAAAAGAATCAGAGGGTAAACAAAAGTAATCCGATGACTGGTGGCTTTGTTACTGAAACCAAAGTGTGTTCCCTTCTGGTGGTTAAATCAGAGTCTCCACCAGAAATAATTGTCTCAGAAAGTAATGGATATTTGCAGTAAATAGGAGACAAGGGGGAATCATTTCCAAAGTCATGGCATCCTCCAACAAAGGGAAGCAGGGACATTTATTTCTGACAGGCAATGAATATTCAGAAGGAGAGGTGGGTATTCACTTTTGCAGGCTCAGTTGGAAAACATGCTTCCACATGCACTGCGGGTTACCATAGTAAGTCCTAAGCACCTCCTGGAGAGATCTAGCATTAAAAATAAGGCAATGGTCATAAGTGTAGCTCTTATGGTGACACTTGGTCTGGTTCAGGGTGGCTGGTGTTTGCATCTCCTTAACATAACAAAAGGAAAAAAATTTAGAAAAACAGTTAAATGCTTCCAAACTCACTCTTGAGTTCCTCGAGGAAACTAGTTGGTAACAGCATTTACTCTGCTGTTGATCACTTTCTATCCCCATGACACCGCCCCCCCCCCCCAACAAAACACACACACAAAGGAGAGTGGATGAGCAAGAAGAGTTGGTAAAACTCGCAAAATAATTTTGGAAAACTGAGAGGGGAATGAAAGAAGATACATTTTCAAAGCGGGGTATGAAAGCAGAAGAAATGTTTAGGATATGTTAAACATTAAATTTTAAGAAAAGCAATATCATAACTCTCGTACAGAGATAAAAGAACAAGTTACCGAGCAAGAGCTCCCCACACACTGCACACGGAAGCCAATACTGGCACACCAGCTTTTGGGAAAAGAAAGACTTTACAAGATCAATCTGCAAGGAGACAGGCGACATTAGGTCTCAGATCTGTCTCCCCCGTCCAGGGCTTGGGGCAAAATTCATGAGATAAAGGGCAGGACAGTCCAAAGTGTGGATTAGAGGTAAGGAGAAGCAAGGTGACTGACGATCTGCACAGCCGTATTCAGGATTCATGGCTGCTCACAGGATGCATGTTCATAAATTAGTGGTGTTAGTATGAACTGAGGGTGGACTTTTTAGCCCCTTGATGTCAAAAAGGTCACTTACGGAGCATTTGCACAGGCCCAGTTGATGGGTTGGTGGTCTCAGCCAGCCTGAGTTGGACAAGGGGGAACTCTCAGTTCCTGAAAGACAGCTCTTAATTATTCTGTTGATAAGATGGGTTCAGTTGAACTGGTTCTAGTGGGCCCATGCTTACAAACAGATGTTAAAAATTTTACTTAACTCAGTAATAAGAAAACTGGTAAGATGTTACATCTAGTTTAAAAGAGAATCTAAATATGCCAAGTTTACAGATCAAAATATTGAAATGAGTGTGCAAATAGAAACAAAACTGGCTTTTTCCACATTGGTAAGGAAAATCAACTGAACCTCCATCAGACAGAATTTATTTGCATGTCTATAGATAAGAATTTGCATTTCTATAACTTATCTACAATAGAAGGGTTGTAAAACAGCTCTCAGTCAATGAAAGACTAGAATCAAATAAGCAGGAGGAGAGTGTTCTATCTAATGCATAGCTTTCCATTGAAGCACCAATTGTTCCTACAGTTCCTCCCACTTAATTCAAAAATGATCTCAAAGAAAGATTATTATAGACCACAAAATAAAGCTGGTCTCATTAGATTTGGCCTCATTATTTACAAAAGTGCAACAAGAGTCTTAATCTATCACTTACGCCTTCTTAAATTTGCTTTCCTAGATGTTTTCAAAAGGAATCTCAAATTAGACTTTTATAAGTCTAAAGAGTCATAAGACTCTTATGAGTCTCTTATTTGCTACCTTGAGCCTAGAAAGCCAGCCCTAAGAAACTCCATGTGATCTGACCTGTAGCACCTATAACTTTGGATAATTTCCTCTAAGATCCCTGAAATTTATCTAAGGTGCCTAGCCTACCAGAGATGATCTCCCTTACCACAGACCCTGTAAGTCGATTACCAGGTCCGTTTTCCTGAGTGGGCTTTATAAGTATTGACTCCATAAAATGAAATTTAGCTTCTTTAAAGTGACTATACAGAACTTGTTACAGCACAAAGGGCAGGATCTACTCTTGGCGAGATAAAAGCCAATCGTCAAGAAGCAAGATGGTGGCAGAGAAAGGACATATTATTACAACTTGCTAGCAAGAGGGAAGATAGCTGACTTATGTCCAAAAGAATATCTTAAGGGGTGTACAGAATCTTGAAGCAGTTGTATAGGCCAGTGGGTTACAGCGGAGTTGGTTAGGAATGTTGACCCTCTGGTATTACAGACTGGGAGTGGCCACACCAGACAGACTCTCTGTCCAGGGGTCATCACAGTCCTAAGGAACTCAAAAGAACAAAGTTAATGTCCTATCACAGCTGGGAGGTACCTGCGTAAGCAGGCGTCATAAAATCTACAGAGCAGTTAGATCTCCTGGAAGGCACATATCCAGCTGGGTGGGTTAGTCAGAGGTCATTCAAAGTTACCATATCGTTTCTTTTCTACAATCTGGCTTCCCTAATGTCAACTTGTGTTGAGCTGGTATCAAACTGACTAAATGTACATCATCCTCAAATACCAAATTCCCAGTAAATCTTGGTTGCAAAGAAAATATTTCCAGTTATGCCATGGTAAACAATTACATTTTGGTAAACAGGAGGACAGATTCTTAATGGACTTATGCAAATAACTTAAGAGTCACATAAAGGAAGGAAACTCAATACAGGCATACCTCATTTTATTGCACTTCACTTTATTGTGCTTCACAGATGCATTTTTACAGATTGAAGATTTATGGCAACTTTGTATCAAGCAAGTCTATCAGAATTATTTTTCCAATGACATTTGCTCACTTCATGACTCTGTGTCACATTTTGTTAATTCTTGCAATATTTCAACCTTATTCACTGTTATTTTATTTGTTATGCTGATCTGTGATCTCTAATATGATCTTTAATTTCACTATTATAATTGTTTTGGGGTACCACAAAATGTGCCTATATGACAGTCATTCCCCCATCTCTGTCTTTCTCTTTAGGGTTTACTATTCCCTGAGACACAAAAATATTGAAATTAAGCCAAATAACAGCTGTAAAGTGGCCTCAAAGTGTTCAAGTGAAAGGAAGAGTTGCATACCTCTCACTTTAAATCAAAAGCTAAAAATGATTAAGCTTAGTGAGGAAGGCATATCAAAAGCTGAGATACACTGGAAGCTGGGCCTCTTACACGAAAAAAAAATTAGCCAAATTGTGAAGGCAAGGGAAAATTTCTTGAAGGAAATTCAAATTGCTACTCCGTTGAGCAGTGTGGGGACCTGAAATTGGCCACCCCAAGATATGTCTCTTTGGCATCAGGATTATTTGAGGTTGATTGCTTTTGATAAACTGGGAAAGGCAAGGAGGCTCTGAGGAATGGAACTTGCCCTTTGTTAGGACACGTTTACATTTGTAAGGTAAATCTCTATCTGTAAAAGATGCCTCCCTCTCTGTACCAGGAAGAAGAAAGGAGATGACCTTTTCTCTAAAAACTCTTAATCAATACCAAAGGCAAGGACTTAAATCTGCATTTTATTGTGCTAGTCTGGTAACCTCCTGTAACTGACTTCCCTCCCCCTCCCAACGTTGGCGTCTCCTTAAAGATTAAGCATCTTTCTTTGGGCTGGGAACCGATTGTGGGGCTCATCTGTGACCCCTCCCCCCAGCCTGAGGCAACACACCTGCCACCCTGCGGCGTTCACTGGGACAGCAGACCTATCTGTCATTTCCATCAAGTGCTGTGCTGACAGAGAATCCTCATGACTGTTGTAAAAGGGACATTTTCAATCACATGTGAAACACCCTGTTTGGGGGTATATAACCACTATGTGCACCCCACTTCTTCAGTGCCCTTTCTTCCTTCAGGAAGAAAGGCCCCGGGCCATGGTTCCTCATAAAGCTTTGTTTAATTTTCTCTTGCTAGTCTGTCTCATGTGAATTTAATTCGTTCTCCGGCCAGACGAACCCCCATTTGGGAAGAGCAAATGTCTTTCTCCCCTACAGCAGATAATCATACAAAAGCAAAACAGCCTTGTTGCTGATATGGAGAAAGTTTTAGTGGTCTGGATAGGAGATCAAACCTAAACTTTCCCTTAAGCCAAAGTCTAATCCAGAGCAAGGCCCTAGCTCTCTTCAGTCCTATGAAGGCTGAGAGAGGTGAGGAAGCTGCAGAAGAAAAGTCTGAAGCTAGCAGAGGCTGGTTCATGAGGTATAGGGAAATAATCTGTCTACATAACATAAAAGTGCAAGGTGAAGCTCCAAGTGCTGATTTAGAAGCTGCAGCAAATTATCCAGAAGATCTAGCTGAGATGATGTGGCTACACTAAACAACAGATGAAATAGCCTTATACTGGAAGAAGATACCATCTAGGAATTTCATAGCTAAAGAGGAGAAGTCAAATGCCTGGCTTCAAAGATTCAAATGCTGACTCTCTTGTTAGGGATTAATGTATCTGGTGACTTAAAAGTCGAAGTCCATGATCATTTACCATTCTAAAAACCCTACAGCCCTTAAGAATTATGCTAAATCCACTCTTCCTGTGCTTTATAAATGGAACAACAAAGTATGGATGATAGCACACCTGTTTACAACATGGCTTGCTGAATATTTTAGGCCTAGTCTTGAGACTTACTGCTTAGAAGAAAAAGATTCCTTTCAAAATATTACCGCTCATTAACAATGCACCTGGTCACCCAAGAGCTCTGATGGAGATGTACGATGAGATTGATGTTGTTTTCTTACCCGCTAACACAACATCTGTTCTTCAGCCCATGGACTAAGGTGTAATTTTTACTTTCAATTCTTATTATTTAACAAATACATTTCATAGGCTATAGCTGCCAGAGATAGTGATTCTTCTGATGGACCTGGCCAAAGTAAATTGAAAACCTGTCTACTAAACTGTTATGGGTGTAGGGGAAGAAATAAAATTTTCCCTTTGTCTTTCTGAGTTCTTGGCTGAGACCTCTATAAAGACAGACAAAATTAACAGAAGAAAAACAAGCAGAAGTTTATTAACATGTATTCCTCACATGTATATCAGAGATATCTAGGGAAAAATGAGTAGCTCCCTGAGGTGGCTTAGAATTCAGACTTAAATATCATCGTAATAGGGAAAGGGGAGGTGGAGCATGTAGGCCTCTTAGAAGAAAGTAAATGACTTTTAGGAAAGATGAATGAGCCCCTAGAAGAATAGATCGGAGGTATGATAGTGTTAAGGTAACTAAACAAGGAGACCATTAGACTGAGGTGGCTTTAAACCTTGGCAGCCTATATAAGTAAACCAAAACCTAAGCCAGAGTATATTCCTAAAAATGCCTCAAGGTTAAGAAATCAAAATCTAAGAACAACAAATCACATATAGTCAACTAGGATTTCCCAAAAAAGGCAACTGCTTAAAGCCAATCAAATAATTTCCTTGCTTTCTTCCACGTCCACTCTCTAAAAGCCTTTCCCCTTGTTTTTATTGGTAGAGCACTCCTAACCACCTTTGGTTTGACACCGCCTGATTTGAATTGCTCAAATAAACTTTCAAAAATTGTAATGTACCTCAGTTTATCTTTTAATGATAGTTTGTGACAAAGTTTCTCTGGGTGAGGTGTCACTTCTAGTTTCCTCTCCTATGGTAATTCAATCCTCCCTGGTTGATGAAATTCCAAGGGAGGAGATTTATGACAACTGAGTTCCTTTTGGAGGATCTGTCTTTAGGTAGAAAAGGGGAGTTCAGAGAAGGTCTCTCCCTTCATTTGGTGCTTTTCAAGTGCCTACAGTTCAAAATAATTAATATACCAAAGCAGCATATTTTGGGGTGGCATACTTTGCTACTCTTCATCAGCAACAGTTATATTAAGAGAAAAGGCATCCTTAAACAGAAAATAGAATATTAAAACATCAAAGATATTTCAAATCAATAACAGTGCCCTTGTCAGTTCACTCAGTCCTATATATTCATTATTTTTTCTTCCTTTTTAAAATTATTCATTTATTTATTTTTAGTTAACATCCATGACCTTGTATAGTTATAAAAAAATGTTTGTTTCCTTGTGATGAAAACTGATAAAACTTACTCTTTTAGCAACTGACAAATATACTGTGCAGCAGTGTTTAACTATGTCATCATGTTGTACATTCCATTCTCAGTACTTATGTCACCAACTAATTGCCCCAAGGAACTCAAGGGAGGTTTAGGAAGCACTTAACTATTTCTCCAAATTCTTTTGTTGTTGTTGTTGTGTTCAGAGATGCAATCACCAATCACCCTGAGCCAGACCAAGCCCCATCACAAGAGCAGCACCTGCACAGGTGAACTGAGAGATGACATACAGTTGCCCTTTACTTCATTTTAATGCTAAGATCTCTGGCCAGGAGGAGCTTAGGTCTTATTACTATAACATGTGATGTACGTGGAAGCATGTTTTCCAACTGAGCCTGCACAAGCAAATACCTACCTCTCCCTTTTGAATATTCATTCCCCAGTTTAAATAAAAGGCCCCTACTGTCCCATGCTCAGAGGGAGCCATGACTTTGGAAATGATTCCACGTGGCCTCCTATTTGCTGCAAATAAATTTTACTTTGTGTGACAACTGCTTCTGTTGAAGGCTCTGATTTCAACTCACCAGGAAGTGGACCCACTTTGGTTTGGTAACACTTATAATTCATTCTTAAGCTGCTGTATCTTAGGTTAATAGTCTCATGAAAGCATCTGGGAAGGTGTCTAGGAAGAATACTGGAAATCCTACTCAGCCCACTGTATTAAAATGCCATCAGAACCCTAAAAAATAAGAGTCTATTCTTTGAACTATAAATATTCTGAAGTACTCAGTCCCTTCCTTTTCCATGGTGTTCTGAGACAGTCCTTCTTTGTGTAATACACAATCTCTGGCAGGTAGCTGATGAGAGAACCTTCAGGCAGGAATCAGAATGTAGACAATAGAGACTTAAAATGACTGCGGTTAACTTACTGATAGTAATTTCCAAATTTGAGAGGTCCAACAAAACATTGTAGGGGAGAAAAAAATTTTTCCTACTATGCTCCTAGATTTCTGGCTAGGGCCCTATAAATTGGATTGATCAAAGAAGGATTAACAAAAGAAAAACAAACATAAGTTTATTCGCATATTGGTCACACTTACACACAGGAGTACCCAGAGATGACTAACCTAAAGGGGTGGTCTGAACTTGGATTTATGTATCATTTTAAGCTAAAACCAAGGAAAAGAGGTTTGGGGCTTCTAGGCAAGAGGAGGCAAGTTATGTGAAGATGAAAAGAATATTTGGTACACAAAGCTTGTTTAGTTATGTTTGTTAGTTAGGTTTGTGATGCTAATTTAGCTCAATACCTTCTCCATTGATAAGAATTATTAAGAGTCTTCTTCTTTCTGGTATGGGATCTGGAGACATCTTTTACAGATGGAAATTTCTTTCATAAATTTCTTTCACAAAACGAAAAGTTGTGCCATGTTTTTAGAACTCTTCCTTTGTCACCTTGTTCTCAATCGCCTTTAGCTAAAAATAAGCCACATGCTAAGCTGGCATATTTTGGGGTGGTATATTCTGGTATCCTTGAAGATCATAACAAGAATGATGTAAGAATGATGCAAGATCACTAACAAAATTATTTGGTTGTTAACTGTGTCATGCTAACAAAATAATAAGGCCAATCTAAAAAAAATAAGTTTTAAACAAAATGCATATAAGCGTAATGATGAAGTCTATTTCCAAAGAGGACAGTGAGTGCTATATCTGATTTTTAAATTGGACAAACATAATTTTTAGGTAAAACAATATTGGAATAAGACACATAATAATAACGAATCAAAATATAGATATTTTACCATGAAGATAGAAATCATATTTTAAAATATATCAAGAGTATCAAGTAACAAGATTGACACCCTTTATTGTATAAAACTCTTTAGGTAAGTCTAATGGGTTGAAAACCACTTGCCTAGAGGATGCTATTTTCAAATTATAAGTAAAATTGCCTCAAGTTAGCACTTATTAAAAATATATTAATGGAGTTCAGGGCATGCTACCCAAAAATATGGCACCCAGGCACATTGAATATCTTTTTTTTTTTTTTTTTTTTGAGGAAGATTAGCCCTAAGCTAACATCTGCTGCCAATCCTCGTCTTTTTGCTCAGGAAGGCTGGCCCTTAGCTAACATCCGTGCCCATCTTCCTCTACTTTATGCATGGGATGCCTACCACAGCAAGCTTTGCCAAGCAGTGCCATGTCTGCACCTGGGATCCGAATTGGCAAACCCCAGGCAGCTGAGAAGTGGAATGTGTGAGCTTAACCACTGTGCCACTGGGCTGGCCCCCACATTGAATATCTTAAGCTGAAGGAATTCGATAAAACTGCAGAAGCAGAAAGGTCGCTCTAACCTCACCCTTCTTTCCTGAAAGAAGGAAATAAATCTCCCATGTGAAAGGTACCTTTCCTGTACCAGAAGGAAGGAAGACATATTCATCACAGAGACAAGGAATTTGAGGCCAAGAATTATGTAAAAACAAACATTGCTAATCTAACTCTATCTTCCTAGTAACTTCATCATTTACTACTCGTAGCCCAAACCCTTCTGTCTTGCCAAACTCTTTACAAACTTATAGTTTCTTTGTCTAAAAGGTATAAAAAATTTTTGTTCTGGTCACCGCTTTGGGTCTTCATTCTCTTTTGAAGTGTCCCATGTACATGTAAACATTTAATAAAATTTACATCTTTTTCTCCTGTTAATTTTTACCAGTTTTCTTTTCAGACTATCCAGGGACCCTAAGAGGGTTGAGGAAAACTTTTCCCTCTCCCACAATATTCATGATTGATAACACTATACTGTTGTTGTCTAAAATCATCAGACAAACATCACCAGGAGTCTGATAAATAAAAATTTGATGAAATACTATTTCAGTGTCTTTCGTGAGTTTAGCACATATTATGAAAAGTGAGGGAATTGACAAGTCTCCAAGGACTTCAAAAACCATATAATTTTTGAAATACTTTTTAAAATTATGTATTACCTATATAATTTAACCTAGGGAAGACTGAGCATTTCTTCTGAGCTGTCAACTCTTTCCATGCAACTCATCAGTAGAAACATATCAAATACACCTAATTGTTTTTACCACCTTTGTTTTCTAAGGCTAAAGAATAAATCTTTGTAAATCTCCAGAAGTCATCTGAAATATCCCAAAGATAGTACTAGGTGCAAAATACATCTTCAAATTTTAATAGAGTAGAATTGCGTTGAATTTTAAATAATTAGGATCCAATTTGGGGAAGCAGAAATCAAAAAGTTGTCAGAGGATTTCTGAATGTATGATTATAAACCATAGGATTATGGGTGCCTGAGAATCAACAGTCGGTTACCTATTTAATGAAATTGTTTATAAAACATTTAAAAATAAACATAGAAGGAAACATGGTTGTAAAGACTTTATTTCATTCATAAGTAACACATCTTTGGTTTCTTCAATAACTAAGGACATAAGGATATCTATTTATATAGATTACACAGAAAAAGATCATAGAAAAAGTCAATAAACAGTAAACCAAGGAAATAATTCTACCGCTTTTTGC
Organism: Equus caballus; assembly: GCF_041296265.1. NCBI lineage: Eukaryota > Metazoa > Chordata > Mammalia > Perissodactyla > Equidae > Equus > Equus caballus. The sequence goes on from NC_091686.1 coordinate 98,919,548, forward strand.
TGTCAGTTAGTAACTGGCCAATCTACGCATTTGGGAATATCATTTCTGGTTCTAGATCCTGCTGGGTTGCAAAAGAATATGGCCAAGGGAATCATGTAGGATAACCAGTCCTGATATTAAAAAGGTGTGAGCAGTCTATTTTCAACATTCCTCCAAGGGACCTTCAATGACCTAAAAACCTGAAGGCTTGGACTTCTGGAAGAAAAATTATAGAATGCCAGCCATCAAATCCCAATGGAAAGAATTGTATGAGGTACTGTGTACAACTAGCTCAGAAGAAAATTCCAAGAGATGGATCCTGAGATTCATGTTTTCCCAAAATACAGAGACAAACTATTTCAAAATGATTACAAGAGCATCCCAACTAAAGAGCTCAAATTGAGGACCCTTAAAGAATACTCTAGAAACAGAATACTGTCAGCTGAAGACTGCTAAACCAAGACCTTGTATGAAGCTCACGACAGCACAAATTAAAAAGCTCCTACCCTAGATCTTTGCAGCAAGACTATCTATCCACCAAAGCCATAGACTAGCGTATTCTCTTTCTTCTAGCACGTTAACCTTTTAGCCTATTTCTTTCCATTTTGCTGCTTTTACGGTATTAGATTGCTGATAACTTAATTCTCATTCCTTAAACTTGTTGAGGAGAGGTCCTTTAAATACTGTAACATTCTTCTTTATTATTCCCCAAATGTATACCAAGAGATTATCACACATTTTAGCTACTGCTTTTTATCTTGTGACTTATTTTTAATATCCACTACCTAGTTTCTCTGGATAAAAATCTAATCTCCATTCCTCTAAACACTAAGAGAATCACTTACCTTCCACTGGACACTTTTGGTAAATGAAATAGTCCCACATTATTAATGTCAACATTCAGCCATGTTAAAACTGGACAAGAAATAGCAAAATGTATCTGCAAAAAATAATTGCAGAGCTGTTCACAGGGACAGAAAACAGCAGTGTTGGGAACAGATATTGGGGCTCTCCTTTGAGTATTAGTACCTTTATTTTTCTTAGATATTCCCCGTCTCTACTGAGGATATTTTCCCTCCCCAAGGAATAAAATAAATGGAATGAATACTCCTGTCACATTAAGTGACATTTCTATTTAACAGTTTTATCCCATTAGACTACTATGTCTTATGTAGATATCAAGACTTCACCATCACCACAAAAACCTGACTTGTACCTAGGGAGTAATTATTACAGTTTTTCAGACAATCAAGATCCCTTGACACTTTGACATCCGTTCCCAATTCTTTATTTTTACATTGTTGCCTAGAACCACACACAAAATTGCTCTGGGGAATTAGAGTAATCAATGATTAACTCTTTAAACTCCTTGAATCACTTGACATGGCAATTCTTACAACCAGAATTATTCACATTTGTAAACCGTGGTCAGAAATATATCAGTCACAGCTGAAATCATACATAAACACATCTTAAGGTTCAAGGCACACCACCTGCCACTTCACAGCCTTTGGGCCAGAGCCAGGTCACCCTGCCTGGCCAGGTCTCTGGGGCAACGAGCTGCCTCAGTGTGACTCTCAAGGGGAGGAGGGGAGCGAGGCATCAAGGAGAATTGGGGTTTGCTTGATAGGAGGCACGAGCTGCAAGAGCCACAATACATACAGACGAGTCTGGGACAAGGGGCCTCCTCCATCCGGGGCATACAGGTGTTTCTTATCCCAGGACTCCCCAGTCCGACCCTGTAGAACTCCTGGGATCCCATGAGATTAGGCTGCTTCTGGTAACACTGGTTCTGGCAGGGGCACATCAGGACTGATTCTGTGATTCTCTGAGCTGCCCCTGAGGCTCAATGTGTCCCCGCCCATCCTCTATCTGAGAGCCATGCTTACTCCCCTACAAAGCTGAAATCACTTGGCCCCCGCTGTGGGGCTCTAGATGCGCCCTGTTTGCCTCCGTGGGATACCCCGCATTCAACCCACCTGGACGAAAGGCGGCCAGTCCGGGCGTCCCCCATAGTGTTCAAGATCAAACAAACAAACATTTGGCCATGTTGTATTAGACACTATTATAGCTTTGACGCTATTTGCTAGCCAGAATGGTGTCTTTGCCACCACTGCCATTTTGTGTTGTACTCAGTTAGCTCTTATTAAGCAAGTAGAAAATTCCATCTCTAAACTTATGCTTTCCAGTAGTACATATGAACTCTGGAAAATGTTTACTTGGACTGGGTTCACCACTTTAGTATCATAGCTTTGAAACATTCAAACAAATCCAATCATTGTTCTGTTCTTAGTCTTTGTGGGAGCTGCAGCCTCTAATGGTACTCATTGACCCAGGAAAATTAGATTTCGCCATTGAAAATTTTCCATCAATCCTTAGGATATCAACCAATCCAAAGATGCTCTATGCTTCTGATATTCCATACTAAGAACGTCTGACACCAAACTATAGCAACAAACCCTGTGCACTCACTTTTGCTAACACAACACCGTTTCAGAATGGACTCTGTTGTCATCTTCCTCACTTGATTAAAGTAAATAAAATTCAGTTTGCTTATGTCGTAACTGGTTTCTTTATTGCAGGTAGGTGCTTTCCTGTGATTTCAGTCGTCAATAAGAATAAACTGGGTAGCTGCACTGTATGTCAAAATAACATCTTTTGTACAGATTTTAGGATTTTCTCTATTTCTGTGAAAAATTTTATTGGAATCGTGATAGGGATTGCATTGACTCTGAATATTGCATTGGGTAGTATGGACATTTTAAGAATATTATTTTTTCCAATCCAAGAATATGGGATATCTTTCTTTTTATTTGTGTCTCCTTCAATTTGTTTCATCAATGTCTTTTAGTTTTCGGTATGCAGGTCTCTCACCTCCTTGGTTAAATTTATTCCTAAATATTTTATTGTTTTCGATACTATTGTAAGTGGGATTGTTTTCTTGATTTCTCTTTCAGATAGTTTATTGTTAGTATAGAGAAACACAACTAGTTTTTGTTCATTGATTTTGTACCCTGCAACTTTACTGAATTTGTTTTTGGATGAATAAGTTCCTTGGATCAATGTATAGAATAGTGACTGTAGTTAATCATATCGTATTAAATACTTGAAATTTGCTGAGAGTAGATTTTGAGTGCTTATCACACCCACATACACAAAATTAACTATGTGAGGTGATGGATGTGTTAATTAACTCGATTGTGGTAATCATTTCACAATGTATACATATATCAAATCATCATATTGTACATTTTATATATATACAGTTTTATTTGTCAATCATTCCTCAATAAAGTTGGAAAAAATAAACATCTTCCCCTTAAACTATGAAGTTTCATTACATATAAGCAAAGAGTAATTAAAATTTTTCCATTTACTTCTCTTTGCCCAGGTATATATAAATTAGAACATTCCTATAATACTAGCTCTTGAATCAGATTTATTAAAGACTTCTAAGAATTGATTCTGTCTGTTCAAGTTCAGGTGACGTGTATATCGATTTAAAGTATTTTGCTTCAGTTACATTATGTCATCGTATTCAGTGTGAAGTAAAATGCCGAAATCTCAGATTTTGGCCTCCTGCTAGAAGAAAAATTACTTATAGATATATAATTGCTTTGCCAGCTGAAAAACAGATACGCTTTGCCATTTGCTAAATTTGCGTGGTGAGTGGTTATTCTTCCTTCTGTTTACAGACAGCCATCGAAACAAACTATTAGTAATTGCTGTCATAATCAGCTATTTCATTTGATTAGGTAATGATGAAATAATAAAGCATGATGAGCTATTTTGAGGACATTTCGTGTTAGACAACTGGTAGTAAAAAAATCGCTAATGTCGGGGGCTGGCCCCGTGGCCGAGTGGTTAAGTTCGTGTGCTCTGCTGCAAGCGGCCCAGTGTTTCGTTGGTTCGAATCCTGGGTGCAGACATGGCACTGCTCATCAAGCCACGCTGAGGCAGCGTCCCACATGCCACAACTAGAGGGACCCACAACGAAGAATATACAACTATGTACTGGGGGGCTTTGGGGAGAAAAAGGAAAAAATAAAATCTTAAAAAAAAAAATCGCTAATGAAACTGCGTGTTTATATGACCAACTCTAGTGTCAAATGAAGACATATTAATGAAAAAGTATTGACCTCGCTTTAGGAAGAGTGTGCAGTACTAATTAATTGAGGATTGTCTCAAAATAACCTTTAATAAAAGTTTGTGTTTTTCTTCAGATAAAACCTTACCTCACTTAATGATAATTTTATGTAAAAATACTTTAACAATTTTAGATGAAATAGACTCCTTAGTAGCAATCGAAATATACATTTCAATAAATGGCTCTTCGACTAAATGTCCCCAAACAGCCTGTTTGGGTACACTTTTACAAATTTTTCCTGTTTTTCTCACTTTTTCGAATAGAATATTGCTTGATAGTTTCCAGTTTGTCCTCTTCAAAGGACTTTAAATTTGGAAAATAAAACAAAACCTAATTTTGCCTAATATAAAACAGTTGGTTTTCTTTCTTTCTAATTTTTTTTAACACAGTTGGTTTTAAATGAGTGACTGCAGACAGTTTCCAGGAATGCGGAGCACGGCATAGTGCTTGGACTTAGGGACATCTATTTTCACTTCTCTGTGCCATTTTGAATATTTATGAATTTTTGAGTTTAGCTGTCTTAGCAAGAACTGAAGAGAACAGCTTAATGAAACTTAGTATGCTTGTTCTTATATGATTCTAGAGATAATATGAATGTACCACGTCTCCCCAATATCCCCACTTCCAAATGTTCATCATTTTATGTAATCACCTCTCCTTGAGTGTAGGTTCACCTAGTGACTCACTCATGGCAAGATCGTGGCAAGGTATATCACTTTCAACATTTTGTTACAATAGGGAATGGGGCTTCTGTCATGAGTTCTGTCTCTATCTTTCTCTCTTTTTCTCTGCCAGCTGCCATATGTGAGCTGCCCTATGGAGAAGACCACGTGGCAAGGAACTGAAGGGGGCCTCTTATCCACAGCCCTTGAGGAACTGAGGCCTTGGGTCCAACAGCTCACCAGGAACTGAATCTGTCAACAACCATGTGAATGAGCTTGAAAGCTGATCCTCTCCCAGTGGAGCTTCAAGTAGGTCCACAGCCTAAGCTGACACCTTGATTGCAACCTTGTGAGAGAGCTTGAGACTAACCCGCAGCTGTATTCCTGATTCACACAAACTGTGAGGTAATGAATGTTTGTTGTTTTCTGGTGATAAATAATAGCTATGGCAGATATTTTATTGTTGATTACCTAATCATAGGTCCTTTGTAATTTGATGGTCACATATTTCTACTTCACCTGTTTCACAATTCTTGATTGCATGCCAGATATTAGGCATTAAAAAATGATAGACACTGAAGTAAATAATATTTATCATCAGCAAAGACACACTCTTTGCTCTGCCAGCTGTCTAAAGTGGGACCTAAATCAATCTAATGTGTAGCTGAGCTGGGTTTAGGATTTGTTGAGACTGTGGTCAAATTGAGATGACCGGTGTCTTCATAAGTTTTGAGTGTAGTCTCAGGAGTTTCCTGTCAGCGTGGCTGGAAATCCGAGCGGCTGAGACTCCAAAGATCTCTCTCTCACTCTCTCCCTTTGCTTTACAGCCCACTTGCCAGCTCCATGTGCCACTGAAGAGGTCTCTGTAGTCTCCAACCCAAGCCCCAACTTTCTGAACATTGGAGAGATTTCATCTTCTTCTCCTGCACTCTGCCTTCTTCAGAGTCTGTTGTGGATTCTCAAAAGACCCATGTGGCTCAGAGCTATCTTTCTCAGTGTCCTGCTCTACCCCATTTGTTGGTGCACTGCCTTTGGCAAAGGCCTGTGGGAAAGAATTGATGGATAGATATGTTCCCACTGTGCTTCTGGGGCACTTTGGATTCTAATCTCTCTCACCAACCCACATGTGTGTATTAAAGTATGCTGACATTTCCACTGGATTCTGCTTCTTTCTAGGCAGGCTTGTTTCTCTTCCCACCATGCACTCAGGGATAAAAACACTGTGAGCTACTTTCTTCTAGTCAGAGGTTGTTCCATTTTTTTCCATTTTAGAACTGAGTTTATTTTGATTTATTTGCCTCCCACATTTCTTCTGGGTTTTAAAAGATATATTATTTTCTAGCTTCTTTCCAAGCTTTTTTCTCTTTGTCAGGTTGGAAATCATGGTCTCTTATAACTTTCTGTGTCTCACTTGGAAGCTCAGTTTTCATGGATTTTAAGTTTAAATGTTTATCTCTAGCTCTAATAGCTCATTTCTTTTTACAAATCTTGTCCTTATGTCCATAGCCTCCTAGACGTCTCTGCTTAGATGCTTCCTAGACATGTCAAAATTAAAATGCCCAACACTGAGCTCATGCGCATACCCCTAAAACTTGCCTCCTTTACAGTGTGCACAAATTAGTTAATGGCAAATCTATCCTTTCAGTTGCTCAGATGAACTCTTTAACCCACTTTTTCTCTCACACTCACATATATTCTCTCAGGAAATACTTTTGGTTTTATTCTGAAAATGTATCCTGCGTCAGACCTCTTCTTACCAACTACATTGTTGTCGCCATGGCCCATTAACTCTTTTCTAGGTTAAAACTCTAAGTGGCCTTCTTTTTTCCACACATGCCTAATCACCCACCCTACAGTCTATGCTCCACTGAGCAGCTGAGTGATGCTTTCTCAACATAAGTCAGATGAAGATGTTATTCTATTTAAAACCCTGCAGTGGTTCTACATTCACTGCTATCAACCCAGAGTCCTTACCGTGGTCTACAAAGCATTATGTTGTCTGCCCACTCACTCTCCCTTGCCTTCGTTGCCATGTTCACCTCATCTCCTTTCTTCTTCCTTTTGTTGACTCTACTTCAGCCACAGTGGCTTTATTTCCAAAATACAGCAAGTGTACTCCCATCTCTAGGCCTTTACAATGGCTGTATCCTCTGCCTGCAATGTTTTTTCCTCAGACACCTTCACGGCTTGTGCCATCAGCTCCTTCAAGTCTTTCTGAGTATCATAGTCTCAGCGAGGCTCACGTAACATTGCACCTTACTCCTCTTTTCCTTTACTTTGCTTTATTTTTTTTCCGAGTAACTTACCACATTCTAGCATTGTGTAAATGCATCTATCTACCTAACAATCTGTCTGCCTGTGATGGTTAATTCTGTGTCAACTTGATTGGGCCACAGGGTGCCCAGATATTTGGTTAAACATTACTCTGGATGTTTCTGTGCAGGTGTTTTGAATGAGATTCACATTTGACTTGGTGCACTGAGTAAAGCAGATTGCTCTTCTTGATGGGGTTGGGCCTCCTCCAACCAGTTAAAGATCTGAATAGAACAAAAGGCTGACCCTCCCCCACATAAGGGGAAATTTCTCTTGTCTGACTGCCTTTAATCTAAGACATTGGTTTTTCCCTGCCTTCAGGCTGAAACTAACACATTGGCCTTTCCTGGATCTTGAACCAGCCAGCCTTCAGACTGGAACTACAGCATCAATTCTCATATTTCTCAGGCCTTTAGACTCAGACTGGAACTGTACCACTGGATCTCCAGTTTGCTGACTCACCCCATAGATCTTGGGACTTGTCAGTCTCCACAATCATGTGAGTGAATAAATAGCAAATCTTCCTCTCTCTCTCTTTACCACTATGCTGTATCATGCTGTGACTAAATGTCTTGTAACTCCTCCGTGAGGTTGACTTCCATTACCAAGCAGGGCCCAACTCCAAGCTTGTTTTCTTATCCATTATTTTCCAAAGGTTGTAGAAATTAAATTTTACATTTAATTTATACATGTGTCTGAAGAAGTGCTTGCTTTGCACACTGGTGGCATAGAAGCTTTCTGTCTTAGTTCAGCTGCTATCACAAAATTTCATAGACTGGGTGAGGTAAACAACAAACATTTATTTCTCACACTTCTGGAGGCTGGGAAGTTCAAGATCAAGGTACTAGCAGATCCAATGTCTGGTGAGAGTCTGCTTACATGGTTTCCAGATGGCCACCTTCATGTCATATCCCCATGTGGCAGAGAGCAGAGAGAAAGTGATCTTTTTCTTCTCTCTTCTTATAAGCCCACTAGTCTCATTCTTGCAGGCTCCACTCTCATGATCTAATTACCTCCCAAAGGCTCTACCTCTTAATATCATCACATTGGGGGTTAGGATTTCAACATATGAGTTTGAGAGGGATACAAGCATTCAGGCCATAGCGCCTTCCCTGTCTTGGTGGAGAATTGGTATTCCATTGGGCCAATTACTCTCATCAGGCTTTCAAATTCTTGCAGTCATAGCATCATTTTGTCTGGTTTCCAAAGTAGGCACATCTTTCCTTATTTATCCTATATTTAGCAAATAGTTATCAAGTGCCTGTTAAAAACCAGGAATCATTCTAGGTATAGAAATACAAAATATTTTAGAAATATAAAAACCATCCTTCAGGCACTTACCACAGAATATAACCATAAGCTATTTGCTATCCTATTCCTAGAAAAGCCTACCTATGGTAAATAACTTTAGAAAACTAGTTTTAAGGGCATATTTTCTACCTACTCTTCAAAATAATCTAAATTCTGTCCCCATTTCAAGGTTGACTCCAGGAGGCCCACATACTTGGTTACCATTATAACATTTCCAGTTGACAATTACATTCACTAAAACATACTTTCAGAATATGTACTTGACTTGTCTATGATTACTTAAGGACAAGCTATATAAATCAATTTCTGTTTTATATGTAATGTTTTTAAGGGCATTTCTATTACTTCACTCAAAGTCCCTCAAGTAAGTTAGAGTGCAATAAAAATATAAAAGTCTTTATGTTGTGGAAAGAACATGGATTTGGAGTTAAGTATATGCAGGTTCGTTTGTCAATATGTATCAAAAATCTTAAAAATAATGTTTATCAGTAATTCTTCTATGAATTTTTTGAAAGGAAAATAAAATCAAAGATGTACATGGTTTTATGGAAGGAATGTTCAGAAAGCATTACACATAAAGTGGACAGTTGGAAATAATATAAAAATCTAGAAACACTGGAATAAACCATAATATGGAATACTATGGAGCCAGAAAAATCTTGTAGAATATTTAATAGTATAATGAAAAAGTAGGATATAAAATTTGTATTATGCTAATTTTGAAAAAAAGAAAAGACAGCCATTCTCTTCTCATATTTAGAAAGATGTGGGATTAAAAGATGATTACATATATAATTGTTTCATATACATTATTTCATTTGAATGTGAATCAGTTCTGACATAGATGAATTATTCCTAATGTAAAGCAAGAGAACTTATGTTTTCAGATGTTAACCAACTTTCCCAGTGCAAGATGGCTAAGACAAAATTTGATGAATTAAACTCAGATCTTCTGGTGTCAATACTCCTCCTATTCTACAATTAATCACAGAAAGACTATGCCCGATTCAACTTGTAGCTGCTTTGGAAGATTCTTCCTATCTTCAGCAAAATCAGTATGATATATGTCTATATTATACTTTTTCTCTTATGTATGTTTATGTTATAATTGTTTGAAGGACAAAAATGTCTCTTTCTCATGAATTCAAGGTTTTGGGTTTTTCCACTTCCTATCCTTTTGACACACTCCCGTGTATAGACTAAGTGTTGCTTGTGTTTGAAATCAATGTGCAAAATATTTTTGCACTTTGTTAAACTAATGCTCTTGCATAATCATTTAAGTTTCTAAATTACAAGACCATTTCACAAATGCTAAACTTTAGAAAATGGAATTGCAAGAACAAACAAGCTTAATTGATTACCTATAGCTTTGTTATAGAAGACAAGAAAATGAGTCTATTTCTCCCTTGACATATCATGAAAATATACCACAACTTATATAAGCAAAAAAAATAGTAAGAGAAAATGTATAACTCTGACTGGATAAAAAGTATACAAAGACAATATCATATATAAAATATTGGGATTGAATTAAATATTGAAATTGGAGTTCTGAGTAGAATGAAATTTAAATTAAATCAGTTTCAGCTTAATAAAATTTGTGTTTTACTAAAATTGGTTCCTGCCAACTCTTGGAACTTTGTAATATTTTGTTATGAGTATTGGTTTATATGTTTTTTCTCCTCTGCCAGACTATAGATTTCTTAAAGGCCAAGATCCAGTCTTACTAATATTTGTATCCTTTACATTTCTATACACCTGACACCTGGGAGGATTTGAATGAGTTTTAAGAAGGAATGAATCAATGTACTCTAGATCTAGTTGAAATTTAATAATTGATGATGAGAGTGTTGATACAAAATGGTGATTATTTTACATTTGTAGGGATTTCTGTTTTGCCTTTTTCCCTCCTGTTAGATACAGAGAGTGAAGTCATTTTTATATGCTTCCAAAATTATTCTTTATAGAAAATCAGAAATTATTATGAAAATAGCATATGACTTCTATAGTTTTAGAAAGTATGCTCCTTTTGATAGCCCTCATTTGATATCTGCCATTGGTGTTAAAGCAAGAAATATGATTTGTATAATTGTATAATTTTGCTCTTTGGTTTTCCAATTTAAAATCACACTCTCTCTGATGCTAAGGGAGAGTTCAAAGGAAGAGTCACTGTGCCGTGATTGAATATGTACAGGCCCTCAACATCATAATGCCTTAAGACCTACGTGCCTGACACAGACAGAAAAATCAGTTTCAGTTTTCTTTTATATTTAAACTTTTTTGTGTGTGTTCATTACAACTCTCAAGAAAAATATTAGGATAGAGTAGGCAGCCAGAAAAATGTTTAAATCATCTATTCAACAAGTCTTTATTTCTCTATGTATAGAGCACTGTGCTAGAACACACATGAAAATGTAACCTTGGAATTCGTTAGATGGCATTGATGCCTTATTTTAAGATAGAAGGGTATTGGCATACAATATTAGTTTAAGAAAACTTTACTGTTTAGAATGCAACTTGCTGACAACAGTGGCAATTGGATCACTCACAATTTAAGGAGAACAGAACGAAAATTATCATTAGTTGATATTACTGTCAGTGAGAATGTAACCAAATCACTTCATAGGAAAGAGAAAAACATAGGCCAGGGAGTAAAAGTAACATGACAACAGAGAAAAAGGAAAGGAAGGCATGGAAAGAGAGGAAAGAGGAACTGGGGTAACCATTATAATTTTGGAATCTGACAAAGTATCAATCTAGCAGTTATTGTGCCTTTCCACCTTCAACACCGCCACCCCCATGAGTGATAAAGCTCTTTAAATTTCTGATTATAAGCCAGGGTTAAGTTTTAATGTCAAAATTCAATTTCAGTTTATGTTTTTAGGAAAAGTTTTAGAAGCCAGCATATATCAACCCCTCTGAAGCCACAGAAGGCATCTTTAAGTGATCATGGCACACTTTCCCACTGAGCCAGGAGAGGACCTAGGTATCCACTACTTGAAGCCTTAAAAAACTACAACCAATAGACAATAGATGACCTTTGGGATTTAACTTATTTTCCATCCTGTGGTTAACAATCTCAAAGAACTATTTAACTTTCACTTAGCAAATATTTATCATGCCAGCCATTGCCCTATTCTGAAAACACTTATGTTCTAGTGAGAGAGACAGTAAAAAAATAATAAATAAATAAGATCTCAGGTTGTATAAATGCCATGGGAGAAAATTAAGCATAAGAAAGACTGTATGGTGTTCTGAAAGTGGGAGAAGTTGCTATTTGCATACGTGGGAAGATTTATTGATGAGTCCCAAATTAAGGAAGGGTGAGGGAAAATACATCAGGTAGAGGGATTGGCAAATGAAAATATCAGAGGAGAGAGCATACTTTGTGCAGATAAAAGGGGCAACAAGAAGGCTAGTGTGCTAGGGATAAGGTCAGTGAAATAGGACAGAGCAGACCTTATAGGTCTTACAGGAATTTAGCTTTCCTGTGATTGGGATAGGAAGTCACTGGAGGGTTTTCATAAGTGAGTGACGTTATATGACCTGTGTTTAAAAAGCTCTTTCTGACTACACATTTGAGAACATATTATAAGGAGGCAACTCTGAGAGGGACATGAAGAAGAGTTTGGAGACTGTTGTGAAAATTCAGGCAAAGGATAATAGGGGCTATAATTGCTTAAATCTGGGTGCAACAGTAAATGGTGAGGAGTAGATACATTTTGAAGAGAAACAACAGTATTTGGTTATGAGTTAGATGTGGAGTATGAGTGGAAAAAATAGTGTCAAGGATAATTTCAAATTTTTGGCCTCCCTGGAAGAGAAAGTTGCATCAAACTGAAATGAAGAAGACTAGAGAAGGATCACATTTAGGAAAGTGTATGAGTCAGGATAGGCTAAGCTATGCTGTGAACAAACAACGCCAAAATCTCCAGTGCTGAAAACAATGACAATTCATTTATAGTGATGATGCATGGCCAAAGAAAATTGACAACAAAGGTTGTTTGTCAAGCCCCTCAGGGACCCACACTAACTAAGGCTCCTTGTTGATATGTGACTTGACAATCACTGTAGCAGTGGTCAAGAAAGATTGAATCATGCACTAAACCATAAAGCTTCTTTCCAGAAATAAAACTCATAACTTACACTCGACACTTCATTTACCAAAGCAGGTCACATGTCCACATTTATATCAAAAAAGGGCTAGAGATACGTTTTTGCCATGTGCTTGAAAGGTGTAGGCTGGGCATGTTTAGTAATTAGCACTTAGGATTTTCCCGAAGACATTTAGATTTGAACATGCCAAATTCGTTTTTCGGATTAAACGTCCAACTAATGATGCCAAATAGAGTTGCTTATATGGATATAGAGTTCTGAAGAGTGATCTGGATTAGAAGTAAGTATTTAAAGCCATAATCTTGGGAACCAAATGTACATGGAAAAGAGTACAAGGCCTAAAGCATGGAACACACAAAAATGAGTGGTTGAGAAGGTGAGGAAGAGCATGTAAAGGAAACTGAGGAAGTGCACCCACTGCGTGAAGCAGGAGGAAAACCAAGGGAAAAGGGTATCCCAAAAGCCAAGGGAATAAAATCATTCAGAAACGGTTGGGTGACGATTTATGCTTAATGCTAATAATGATGAAATTGAACTCAACCACTGGACTTAGTAGTGTGGAGTTTACTGATGACTTTAAAAGAGAAATTTTCTGTAAAGTGGAAATAAAAAATTGCTGAGTACAATAGATTAAGAGAGATTTGAAAGAAGGGAAGTTGTGACAGTGATTTTAAGAGTTACGATATAAAAGAGGAAATACTTGGAGAGAGAAAAGAGTCAAATGAGAGTTTTTTCTCTCCTTTTTTATGATGAATGATATTGAAATATGTTTTTATGCTGATGAAAATGACACAGCAGAGGGGGGAAATGATGACACAGGAGAGTATTCCAGGTTTTTTAAGAGTAAAGCAGAAATTGTGTGCTTTTGATTGAACTACTTTTGAAGTTTTAATGGCTTCAGCGTTATCACACTGTTTTTATGTCTCTGTTTCTCTTTTCGTGTCATGTAGAAAGAAGAGAAAAAGCATCGTTAGGTCAAGAGGAGTCTGAGATCTGTTGGATATTATTGCAACAGCAGATTGAAGAGTAGACTCAGAAAATTCCTTAAAATAAAATAGCTATTATAAGACATCTTTGAACAAACGGAAAGACTTTGCATGCCAATCAATGAGAAATACTTGTCATGTTCCAGGACTAGAAGTAATTGGACTGACTATAAAATAGAATTAAGGTGACTTAGAAAAGAAAATTCTAATCTAATCCCGGAAATAGATTAGACTGTAATCTCCAGCTAGCTGGGGTTTTTGGAAAGGGTTGGTATTGTACTAATGTTGTCGTATATTTGCTCTATCAGAGTGAGGGAATGTCTGCCCTGCTCAGCCAAGTCAGGCTGACTCACATGGATGCATCACCTGGACACTCTTGCCAATGGGGCTAATAAGAGGCACCAGCAAGATGTAAGCGGCCAGAGACACTCCCTCACTCTCTCACTGCTTCAGATACCTTCCCATCCTTAGCAATCCTCAGTGGTTTTTACTCCACAGTTCAAGTTCTCACCAGGTTCCAATTGTACTAGTTCCTTCCCTGGCCCATTCAACTCTTCCTGTTACTATTGATTCCTGGACCTCAGCATCAATTTTTGGTTCCCTCAGACTTGTTCATACTTCCTAAATAGTTCCTTTATTGAAGTCTTTTCATTTGAATTATCTGGGTGTGATTCGGTGCAAATTCAGAGAGGATATCTTTAAATATTTTATAGGACACATTGTATACTTGACACATACGTTATACTCCATCACTGTCATTATTGATTTGGATGTTCATATTATCATTAATTTGACCAATTGGAGCCCATTCAAGTCAACTCCTCTACCCTTTTGTCACGTTCTCTCCAGTTTTTGAGTTCTGCTTCCTCTGTGGCACAATAATGTATGTTGATTGCTCTGTTTTTTTCCCTGCCCCAATCCTGAAATTGGACATTTCTCAAAGGATACTGGTTCCTTATAGTAGGAGATAATATCTTACAATGAATCAGAAGGTGGAGGTGTCATTAATTTCTTTACCTTTTCTCAGCTCTTAGCCCTTAGGAAATATATACATTTATTGAATCATAAATTAATACTAACACTTATAATTCTAATCCAACACAACAAGGTTCTTTGTGCCTATCTCCTTCCATATACATGTCTTCTTTAAAAGAACTGACTTTAATAAATTGATTATATGTCTGATTAGTTTACCTGGCAACCTAGCATAAGTCCTTTTACTTCTGTTTTGAAACCCCTGGAATTGAGGTACTTTCTCATATCACAAGTAGCCTCTCTTAATTGTAGAAATAGAATGTTAAAGAGTCATATTAAAGAGTCTCTTACATGCTGAGAATACAAATTTTATTTACGGAATGATCACATGCTGCATCTTATAACAGACTATCTAACCAAGTATACACTTTCTAGGTGAAGCTACTGAGTCATTGTTTCTGAAAAGCAGTTCGAGGGCTAATGTAATAATCTCTGCAAGGGATAATTAGGTTCATAATGCTTAGATCAAGGTGAAACAGTAAATGGGGAGAAGTGGGTACTTTTGAAGCTAGAAACAATAGCATTAGTTACGGATTCAGTGACGAATACTCTGTGATGAAAGAGAAGGGTCTTTACATGTAAAGAACTAGAAGAATGAGGTTGCACTGAACTAAATAAAGAAGACTGTAGAAGGAGCACATTTAGTCAGTCAGGAGAGCCTAAGTTATGCTGTGGTAGCAAACAACTCCAAAATTCCAAGGACTAAATGCAACCAAGATTTCTTTCTTATGATGGCTGTCCATCTGACTCCAGAGTCCTTGCTAGACAGAGTCTTCTTAAAATCCCCTTTAACGAACAAGAACTTTTCTCATGTTAGGGTTTAATCTCATCCACCTGCTCTGGGAAGTCAGAGGAAAATCATCCATTGCTTGAGACACCCCTTGTATTTCTTAAAATAAGCATAATTAAGAGTTAGTGACCACAGACTACTGTTTTGTGGCTTTTAAGTTGGTTTTGCAAAGTTTTGTTATTTTTCTTCCCTAAAGATTTTAGTTTTTACTTTTCACTTTATGCTCCTTTATAATCTACTTTCGGCTTTTACAGACTAGAAAGTATGAGATAAACATGTTTATTATAATAGGCAATATAGAAGTCTCTAAACTCTGAATGGATCCTTCTCCTCTGAGG
The DNA here is from genome assembly GCF_041296265.1 of Equus caballus. Classification (NCBI taxonomy): domain Eukaryota; kingdom Metazoa; phylum Chordata; class Mammalia; order Perissodactyla; family Equidae; genus Equus; species Equus caballus. The sequence goes on from NC_091686.1 coordinate 98,935,225, forward strand.
TAAATTTATGGCTTGTGTAATAGCTGTCTGACTTATGTACTTTAATGGATACATTTTTCTTTTAAATAATTAAATTTCCAGGTAACAAGGACATAGATGTCATTAGTTGTGGGAAGAAAATGAGACAAATGAATATTCAGCATAATGCAAGCAGAATCAAGATGTATTAACTTTCTATTGCTCTATGATAATTTACCACAAATTTAACTTAAAATACTACCCGCTCATTAATTCAGCGTTCTGTAGGTCACAAGTCCTACATGACATGACTGAAGTCTCTGCTGATGGTCTCACCTGCTGAAATCAAGCTGTCAGCCAGGCTGAGTTCTTGTCTGGTGGCTCTGGGGAAAATTCCAAATTCAAGCTCATTCTTGTTGGCAGAATTCAGTTCCTTGTAGTTAGAGGACTGTCTGGTCCCCATTTCCTTTCCCGAGCTAGGGGCCACTCTTAACACCTAGAGGCTGCCTGCATGCCTTGTCATATGGCACCCTCAATCGTTAAGCCAGCAATGGCACACAAAATCGTTCTTGTGCTTTGAATCTCTGAGTTCCTCCATCTCTGACCTTGAGACTTAGATTTAAAACACTTTGCTGATTAGGTCAGGCCTACCCAGATAATTTTGCTATTTTAGGGTTGATCATTTTGAGACATTAATTAGGTCTGCAAAATCCCTTTTGCCATAAAAGTTAACATAGTCACAGGAGTGATATCTCATCATATTCATAGATTCCATCCATGCAAGGGGAAAAGATTATACAAAGGTGGGTGTCATTTGGGATTACCTTGGAATGCTGTCTCCCATATAATTGTTCTTAAAGATTTTAAACAATCTTTGTATTCCAAATAAAATAAATATAGAATGTAAATTAAATGATTGCTTAGATTTGGGTGAATAACTTTTAGGTATGAAATCTTATCCTTTAGAATAAAATTTCATGTAAATGACCAGCAGGCTTAAAGGAAAAAAAATGAGGCATTAAGAAGAAAAATGCATAAAACAAAAGACTCTTCTGGAACTAAAAGGGTAACTACTGAGATTGGCATATTTATGAGAAAAGCCACTCATATCAAAGTTGGAGTCCATGCATTGATTGCCAAAATGAATAAAAAAATGATTGGAGTCCATTAACTTATTAATTAATCAAAGTCCATTGTGTCTCAAAAGGTTAGAATTGAACTGTGTTCTAATAAGAATTTTAAGAGTCCTGTCTTATGACAAGATATGAAGACAAAGCCACGTTCTAAAGAAAAATGCCTGAGATTTTGATTAGATAAAGAGGGGGGGCCTCTGAAAACAGTTTCAGGGTAAATAAATTGAATGCTCCAAACTGCATTTCTCTCCCTGTGACCAGTTTGTGCTTGACAATGATAGGGTTAGCCTAGGCCAGAACAAAAGGAAATTAAAGATATCAGTATCACTGATTTGTGGTTTCAAGAGGCCAATGTAAGCCTTTATAAATCATCAGTGTAAGATTGAGCTGTTGTTCTGGGAAATATCTTAGGTCAAGATTGCATAGTGCTGCCCCTATAAATACCGTCAGAATATTTATTTCTCTATTGCTTGTATACTCATTTCTTACCCTCAAAAGGGGAAATAGCACACCCTTTCACTGGATGCCATCCTGAGTGGCCGGAAGCTTCAGTTCTGTGCACAGTAACCACAAGAAGCAAGCATCCCCATTAACCACTCAATCTTACTATTAACCTCTAAAAATAAACACAGATTGGAAAGCTTATTTCCCCCTAAGAAAGGGAAAAAGAAGTCAATAATGACTTAGGTTCTATTTGTGAACTAAATTGCTCAAGTTGCTGAATAAAATGTGTCACAATGTGACGGTGTAAAAAACAAAACTTATTAGAAAGACTTGTAAATAAACGAGAATTGCTTTTGATGGACATTAGTGTTCTTGAGAGGACAATAATGTCAACAAGAACCTGAAACAAAGAATAACAGAGAAACAATGAAAATGTTTGGTGAGGGGCCAGCCCCATGGCCAAGTGGTTAAGTTTACATGCTCTGCCTCTGCGTCCCAGGGTTTTCCTGGTTCAGATCCTAGGGGTGGCCAAGGCACTGCTCATCAAGCCATGCTGAGGTGGTGACCCACACGGCACAACCAGAAGGACCTACAGCTAGAATATACAGCTATGTACTGGGGGGCTTTGAGGAGAAGAAGAAGAAAAAGAAGAAAGAAAGAAAACGTTTGCTGAGCACTTACTGAGTATAGCCATAGACTCTTAGATGCTGTCACCTGCTCCCTCATATGATAGGAGCTGAAGAGTTTTAAGGCTTAATGGTGTGGACTGTGGGGTCAGTACTCTGATTAAGTTTCTGTTCTTCATGTAGCAATTTGGACAAGTGAAATATTCTCTATCTGCATCAATAACTTTATCTGAAAAATAGAAATAATAATACTGCTTTATAGTATTTTTGTGACAATAAATGAGATGATGCATATAAAGCACTTAGAATAGCATTCAACTTGTAAGTATAGATATTTATTATTATTGCAATTATTATCTCATTTTATCCTAAAATTCACATGGTATCAGACTTCCTGTCCAGCCTGTAGAGAGCTGGAGCATTATTCCCATATTTAAAATGACTAACATCAAATTCCTGACTTTTACTGAACCTGAGAGAATTAAGGTTGCAGAGCAAATAACTGCCCTAAGAGTCATTGACTACAAGGTGAGAGAAGACATGAGCATTCTCTCACTTGAGGTAAAATTAACTGGACGCCAATAAAAAGAGTTCAACTAGAAGAATGACAAGTCGATGAATGCCAAGTGCAGGCAGATGAGACAGTTGGAAACTCTGGGGTCTACAGAAACTGAGATTATCTGCAACTTTTTTGAGGGCTTTTCTCTACAAACCCCACCAAACATTCATAGAAAAGATTGAAAAAGCCCTTAGAAATTTCTATTGTGGTACAGACTTAGGGAGGGTAACAGCAGCAGCCATGTGGGAGAGACAAGAAACTCCATGGAGATACATCTTTTCCTGTTCCTTAGAAAAAATAATAATAAGTTCTTAATGCGTGGGGTGGGGGAGTGACCATCACTGCTGCCCTTAGTCCAAAACTTATTGGACAAACATAAGAACTAAACCCCAGACATCATGCAATTCAGAAGGCCGTAGAATAATATCTTTAAAAGTAGTGAAAGGAAAAAAAGGTACAAGAAATCTGTCATCCCAAAATAATCTACTAAGTGAAAATATCTTTCAAAAATGAGACTTTCTCAATCAAACAAAAACCAAAGGAATTAAAAGTGTTAAAGTTCTTCAGCTAGAAAGAATGTAATAGACACATATGGGACCATGGAAAGAAAGAAATGGCATTGGAAAGGGAATAAAAGAAGGTAAAGTTCGATTCTGTGGTTTTAAACATTTTTTAAGACTCTAAAAGATAGTCTAATGCAAAAAATATTTCAATATGCTACATGTTTTAGCATATGTAAAACAGCACAAGATAAATTGTGAAATTGGAATATTCTGTGATAAGGTTCTTAATTACGTGGAAAATGACATAATATCATATGAAGGTAGATGCTAATTTAAAATATACATTGCAAACCTTAGTACAGTAACTTTTTAAAAGATGTATAAGTAATAAGTTCTTGAGAGTGTGCAGCAGCTTTATCCCTAGTAGCCAAATGTTAGAAATAAAGCTGATGCTCTTCCACCTGTGAACAGATAAACAAACTGTGGTATATCCGTACAATGGAATAAATGAACTGCTCCTTAGCAATAAAGAGGAATGTCGATTTATTGCAGTAGGTAACCTTTGCTAAATATTTTAAACATTGAAATTTCTCTCTTCAAAAATTCTTTAAATTTTATATGTCCTAAAAATAAAAAGGCTACTCTTAATCCATCTTCTCTTTACTATATTTCACTCAGAAAAATACAAATCTTTGTTTGTGTCCCTCTATAATACAGTTTGTTTCCTTCTATATATATTTTTATAGAGTTTAATATATAGTTCTATAGTGAGTATGATATACCTTGGAATTGTTATAATACATGCTTATGTGTATATATATTTGCACATATATATGATATTTGCAACTACAGTGTAATTTTCTTTGGAAGAGAACTGTTTTTTGTATTATTGTTTGTCTTTCCCTAGTCTAATTCTTGTTATCAACATGGCTAAATAGAAAAAGGAGCTAGAATATATACTATAAAATCATGATTATGATAGGAGAAAGAATCTTGAAGATACTAAGGTTAAAAATCTTTAAGATTAAAATTTCTTTAAGAATATGAATCTCCAAAAATATTTAAGAATATTTAAAATCATCAAACGTAATCACTTTATTCACAGATGGGGAAATTGAAGTTATCCAGATGGTGTGAGAATGACTGCTAGAATCCAGACATTTTGACTCCTAAACCAATACGATATTTTCCTCAGTACATCTTGCTTGCTCTTATAAGGTAAATTACACCCAGATATGGTCCGTATATTGATGAAAGACCCGAAAGACCAAATTCATTGGAGAAGTGGTGGCACATTCTTTTCAAAAGATGTATTTTCTTTCATATTTTTATTAGGGATAATTTTTGCATCATATATATATATTTCCTGTTTTCCTGAGAGTAGAAATGAAGAGACTTTCCAAAGATTATGTAGTTCCCTTCTTCGCACAGTTAAATACCTACATTTCATAAAAAATTGGGTCCAGGTTAGCTATTATGTATCAACTTGTGACCTTGATAATAGCTAGGCATTTATGGAGAGCTATAGTCTATGGAGCAGACTTTCCTCTACTTAAAAGCTGCTTGAAGGTAGTTTTCAGTAGATACACTTGCTTCTAAAGACACTTGAAAGACTTCACATATGTTAATTATAGCAATCAAGATTCATACAGCCTGGAATTTTACAACTTTTCACAGAGCCTCTGGGGATAGAAAATCTTCCAATTCAGTGGGCAAGTTAAATCCAATTATGCTTCCTTCCTTCTTTTGGCAGCCTCCCCTTTCCTACTCTTACAATCTGCAAACTTAGAAAAATGCAAAAGAAAAAAAGAGAAGATCTAAACTGCTATCAGGGGAAACACAGTCCAATATTATTCTCCCATTGTAAGCTCTTCGCACAGTTGGAAAAAGCTCCTGGCGTTTATTTGTGAAAAGACTGTATTTTCTAAATGGAAATGAGAAAACTTGTCAACAATACCGGGGTATGTTGTAGATACAGCCACTAGCGCACACACACGCCCCAAATAGCTACTTTTGAGTTTCAAGCACCAACGTTTGCAACCTCTTATATGTTCCCCATTTGTAATTGGAGAAAACTTAGAGAGAAAGAAATCAACTAAGGAGCTGAGAGACTAAATACACAATGGTAGAACCACATGTAAAAATAGAACTCTGATCCACAACCTGTAGCCACGTGCCCAGGAAGCCAACCCTCTTATATACAGTAAACAACACAGGAAGTCAGCCTGCTGTAAGTTAGACTTGTAGGAAGTCAGACGGCTGTAATAGCAATCTAGGAAGCCGAACAATAACTTCCATAACAATTGGCCCAAAATGGCCTGGGCTTGATTAATAACTGACAGCTTCTTTAATTTTTGTCCATGCTTCCAATTTAGGACCAACCAGAGAAAAACAAATGTGCACTGCTAACCAATCACATAGGATGCCCTACTTCTAGTTGGTGCACCTACATCTTCCTCATACCAAGCCTCTGATCAGGGCACACCTGCGGGCTCTCCTTTTCTCCCCTATAAAGCTTTCCGTTCCTCTGCCTGCCGTTGAGTCTTTGCAAAAACACAAATGACAGTAGCTAACTCCCAAGATAAAGCAAACTCTGAATAAATAGCCTTTGCTTTTCTCATTTGGTTGGGGTTTATTTATCTCCACAGAGCACAAAGTCAAAAACAAGAAAAAGACTCTTTCTGTTTCAGGATCTCTAAGATACTTTAATTTTCCTCATGGTACAAAATGTCTACCTTCGTGGTTAAATATACCCCATCTTTTCAGTTTTTTTTCTAATATGTCCTTTATGGAAATTATTTCACTTCAGGGCATTTTGTAATTTAGTTAAATAATAAATTATGTATCTACACATTTATTAATGCTCTGATTTTACATGCATTTTCATTCATAGAATTCATATTTTTTAAATATTTTTCATTGAAATTCTAAGGTGGAATTATCACTATTATGTATGTGTGTGTATATGTGTATACATATGTGTGCATATAGATATATGTATATGAAATTTCGTCATTGAGAGAAATATGTATAATTTAATAAACAATATGTATTTATTACTGAGCACTGGAATTTTATCTTCTGTCTGTGTGTTTATTATTTAAGTAATCATATAACCAATAACTGGTAATATATGATTTCTAAAATATGTGATTAACTTAATTTTCTTTACGTATCACTAAGAATTTAGAATTGACTATGAATTGTTCCATTATTAGAATATTATTCAACAAATAGTTTAGCACTGGCTTTCATTTTTTTCTTTCATTTTAAAAGGATAAAGAAAGTCAAACTTTTCATATATCACTGTTTGATGAGCTACATCTTTTTTGTAGATCATTGGATAATCTAATAAGACTTGTTTTGTTTTTGTTTTTTAATGTGAGAGCAGTTGGCAAATTTATAACAGAGATTTTCCATAAATTTATACTGTAAAATCAAGTGGACTTAGTTAAAAAACATGAAGTCAGGAGCAGGCAAAGAGAATGTAGAACTACCCAGACTCAAATGTTATAGATTCCTATTCTATGTGTTCACAAGCTTTACTCAGTTACTTCTTTTTCTGAGCTCTCTGTTACCTTTTTGAATGATCTCATTATGGTTCCACATGATGTTTATCTTTTAGTTCAACTCTTTGTGCAGGCCAAATAGATGTGAGCATCCGCATATCAAGAATTTTGCCTTATTGGTCTCTGTGTGTACCCATATCCTATTTTGCAAAGCATACTACTTAACAGCGCAGATAATAATTTCGAACTATACAAGATTTCAACCTTATCACTACAGCTTATACTGTTATGATTTATGTGACACTGGACAAGGTTTTTGACCTATTTAAACCTCAGCTTTTTCATCTATAAACTAGAGATGATAATAGTATCTACTTTATAGGATACATAAGAGAAGTAATTCAAACAATTCAATAACATGCTTAGATTGGGATCTGGCATAGGTTAGCTGCTCAATAAATGGTAGCTATTACCTAACAACGCTTTGTTGAATGAACGGCTTTTCATGGTCATTGGACCAAAAGAGCAGCCTCTGAAAGAGTTAAGAGCTTTCCATTATGTCTCTTTTATGTTTTCCACTACATGATTTCTATAGAGATAACATGTTTTCTCCCCTAAACAGAACTCTAGGAGCCATTGAGTAAAATCTCACTGGGTAATATCTAGCAACATTCAGTTGAAATTCCTATCTAAGAGGTAAAGTTGTTTATTCCTATCCTTCATAAACGTGTTCTACTGATGTCGAGTTCCTCAACATACAAACCATTTGAGTCTTTAGACTCAAAGTCTAAAGATATTTAAGATCTTTATTCATGCCACTTCTTCCTCCTGGACATCTATTTACTCTTCTTGACATGACTGTCCTCTCTCCAACCTTAATATTTCAGGTTAAATAATCTCCTCCTCAGTGGTGCTCTATCTAAGGTATTACCCACCTCCACTCGACTTCCTTCTGCATTACTACTATGGCACCACCTGGTTTTGCTTGCTGCACTCATTACTTGTTGTCATTATTTTGCTCATTCATTGCCCATCTTTTCCATTTTTCTTTTGTTATTGTTGTTATTTACATGATTCCTTCAATAAGTTGTATGATCTATAAAAGATGAAATTTTATCTGTCTTGTTTCTTGCCAAGCACAATGTCTAGGGCATAACAGGTGCTCAAATAATATGCTGAATGAGCATACCCTGGGAAATCCAGAACTTGTCTGCATAATTATATTCTTCAAATTAGAAGAGTCAAGAGGAATGGAAAGGGTTAAGGTTAGGGAAGATAAGTTGTCAGGAATATAAAATTTTCCTTCTCTTCATCTATATAAAAGTGTTTCCCTGAGTAGGTTCAGTAAGAATATAAATATTATATACAGATATAGAGAATGACACATGATATCTTGCATAAATAAGCAGGTTATTTTAGTTTTCTTTAATATAAGAAGTCATCTATCATGTAATACTAATCTGAAATAACAATTGAAGTAACACAAGTATTTAGACATCAGGAATTTAAACACTTTGTCTTCTACAATTAAAAACTTCTGTCTTGAATGGAAACTCTATTGGACTAACTGAGAGTGGTTAGTACGTGGATTTGGTACAATTAATATGACACTTGTTGTTTGTTATTTTAGTTTTTTCTCTACTTTTCAGATGCTGCTTTCTTGCTGTGAAGATCTAAAATCCTATAAGACAAGAACAGTGTTTTACTTTTTTGGCATCCCCACAGTGCCTTGTGTAGTGCTTTTCTTATAAGAAATGCTGACTAAATGAAATCTGTGTATAATTGAGCCCACAGTGTGTTCTTTACACTGCTACCATATGGATCAATATTTTGTCTCTCCTCAAAATCCTGAATCATTTGTTGAGGCTCATATTGATAGATAGCCACCATAGTAAGCACAAAATAAAATTATACTGAAAGAAAGATGCGACCTAATTTAAACTCATTTGGACTCCTTATCCATCCAGAGAAACTGTGAGACAATAAATGTATGTTGTTTTAAGTTGCTAAATTTGGGAGTAATTTGTTATGCAACAATGTGTACTTAATCCAGGCATGCATCAAAATTATTCATCCATTCATTCAAAAATATATTAATTGCACAAGTTGTTGTGGTAGAATATAAAAAAAAAATAGAGTAACAAAATGTAAGCTGTGGTAGCTGTTAACCCTGCTGACATCTCATACTCTAATAGACAGATGATACATGTCAACAGATGCGTGGTAAGAAGGTAGAAAGGGATATATCTTAAAAGATTTTAAGATTCAAGACTATGAGAGTATGAAGGAGAGGATTTTGTGGTTGAATTGTGTACTTTCCCCTCAAAAAAGATATATTGCCAGCTTAATCCCCACTACTTCAGAATGCAACCTTATTTGAACGTAGGGGCATTGCAAGTGTAATTAGTTAAGTTGAGACGAGGTCGTATTGGAGTAAGGTGGGCCCTTAATGAAAAATGACTGATGTCCTTATGAAGTAGACAGCCATGCGAGAACAGATGTACACAGACAGAGTGTCAAGGGATGATGAAGGCATAGATTAAAGTTATGTAACTCCAAGCCAAGGATTGTCAAAGACTGATGGAAAACCACCAGAAACTAGGAAGAGGCAAGCAAAGATTCCTCTTCAGATTTCAGAGGAACGTGACTTTGTTGAGACCTTGATTTCAGACTTCTGGTTTATAGAACCGTAAGACAATAAATTTCTGTTGTTTGAAGCCCACGAGTTTGTGGTAATTTGTTACAGCAGTCACAGGAAACGAATATACAAGGCTTTGGAGTCTGACCACTCAGAGTTTCTTCCTGCCCACACATACTAATGCTGGGATCTCACCTAGTTTGTGGTACTTTGTTATGGCAGCCTTAGAAAACTAACACAGAAAGGGAGATTTTTTCCCCAGCATTTCTTTAGGATTTTCACATCTGCATTTGAGGAGCGTAGGACTGAAAGCATTGATGTCCTTCGTTTCTCCTCCGGGACTGAAAGCATTGATGTCCTTCGTTTCTCCTCCGTCACCTGGAGGCACTTCCAGCCCAAGTGCTCCGATTCTAGGGTCAACCTCACCTGCACAGGAATCCCAGTGCCTAAGGTTACATGTTGTATGTTTTGGGGCCTGTGACTAAACTTCTTTTTTCCTCAGTTTTTATATCTCTAGAATGAGTATATTAAGATTTTTTAATTCAAAGTTTTATCACAGGATTAAATGAGACCATGCAGATGAAGTGTTAGAAACAGTGCTGTGTGCATTGTGAGTGCTCAATACGTGTTAAATACATTTTCCTTGGAATCAAACAGTCTCATCATACATAGAGTTGACTGTAGCTGAGAAGGCAGAAGAGGTTTCTTTTCCACTGGCATTTTTTTAAGTATGGGTGGCCTAGTTGCTTTCTGCCTCTAGGCCACTTCAGGTTTCTTGTGCTATACACATTGGAGAATGAGGGTTGAGCGAGTTAAATGCCTATGGAATGTTGGTTTCTTTCCTAGAAGCCTGTTTTGCAGCAGCAGTTAAATCTTCCAAATGCTTAATGCACAATGAGAGGGTAGCTGCACCATAGAGTATCCTCCTTCCCTAGGACTCCACTCTGCTCTTATAGTGGTGTATCCCAATGCATCCATTGATAAGTCAGTCCTACCTCTGAAGGATGGAAATGGCTCAAAATAATGCTAACACTCTTCAGGATGCCAAATGTGATATTCCACCAGCTGTGTGGCTAGGGCAAATAAGAGAGGGCCAAAAAGAGACTGCAGACAAAAATACTGTACTTCCTGGACACAATGAGTTATAGCTTCAAAAGAAGGAGAGGAGTAGAGAAGTGTTCAGAAAACAACAGTGGCTGTCAGACCCACCTTGCCTGAGGCATTCTGAAAGTGGGAGGTTTTTTGATTAAAGACAGCAAGGATAAAGCAAACCTGTAAGAGAGAACCACAAACTGCAGTAGTTTGGGCGAAGAGTTACTGCTTCTGAAAACTAAAGAAGTCTTGTGTGAATGCCACGTGGAAAGGATTATAGCAAAAAGGACTGCCTTACGGTCCACAGCTGCACTCTCCAATTACACTCACGACAGGGAAGGTGTCCTGAGGCAAATATTACCTAAAATCTTTGCCCGTGACCTGGATAGAGAATTTAGGCTATACCCTTTCCATTTTCTGGTGAAACAATGTAATGTGGATTTCTTTATAAGATCAAATTTTAGTAAGAGGACAGTCTGATATCAGTAAGATTTTTTCCACAAGAGAAGGGAAAAAGAACAAAATACCCTAATGGGAGGTTTAAAAACAGGAATATACAGTAAGGGAAAACTGATTAAGCACAACACACCTAGTTGGGAGTCTCAGTGGATAAAAATGGATAAATCTGCACTGTAATGCTGTTGTTCTTTCTAATAGTCTGATAAAATTCTATTAAGTGAGACATCTAAAAAAATTCCCTTAATTGAATTAAACTGTTAATATTTTGTTTCAATTCTTCTTTTGAATTTTCCTGAAAGCTCATTCTTCATTGTTTCTGTGGTTATTGTCTTCAGTGATTTGGATTTCTGCCATTCCACTACTATCAGTCCATTTAATTTTTCATGTATAGAAATTTGTAGAGAAATTGAAGGAATTTGAGCTGCATACATACTAACCATAGAGCAAAGTTTGGAACTTCTTGTTTTTTTTTAAGTATATTTCTTATGATCATACAACGTACATAAAGAAATGTGTACCTTTAAATGAAATTCACAGAGTGAATATACTTAGTAACGAGTATCCAAGTCAAGCACTAGAGCACTGTCACTCCTTTGAAGTCTCCTCATCCTGTTTCCAGACACTGCTCCTTCCTAGACAGCCATTATCCATACTCCTAACACTATAGATAACTTTCTGTTCCTTTCCTATTTTATATACATGGCATCATACTGTATGCATCCCTCTGTATAGTTCAATGCTTGTGAAATTTATCCGTGCTATGGATCTTGCAATAGTTGTTCATTCTCATTGTTATATAGTTCTCCATTATTTGAATATACCACCATTTACTAATTCTACTATTATTGACGGACATTTGGATTATTTCCATTTTGGCTATTATACCTACTACTGTTTTTAACAGTTTGCATATGACTCTTGGTAAAACTATGTAGACATTTGGTAAAAATATGAGACATTTCTGTTTGGTATATTCTAAAAGGTAGGAATTGCTGTGACATAGTTTTATGTGTATGTTCAGTTTTAGTCGTAAAAATTTCTTATTTTTACTTAATGATCTGATATAAGCAAATACCCTCATGATACGTTGTTTGCTCTAGGGCACGAAGTGCAGAGAATGTACTGTTTAGTTGGGTCTAAGCTAATTGAAATTTTGTTTTACTTGGCTGAAAGTGTTGTTTTTTAATTAGATATCTAGGAACAAATATTACTTTATTTGTTGATTAAACTTTTTATTTAGAGATATAGATTCATATTCATTTGTAAGAAATAATACAGAGAGATCCCATGTACTACCTATCTGTTTATCCCAATGGTAACATCTTGCAAAACTGTAGTGAAATATCACAACAAGGATATTAACATTGACATCAATGCATTCAAGGTACAGAACATCTCCATCACCACAGAAATCCTTTGTGCTGCCCATTTATAGTCATACTTCCATCTCTCCTTCTCACTCTTCCTTACCCCAGGCAGTTACTAATCTGTTCTTCTTTTCTATAATTTACTTATTTTAAGAATGTAATATAAATGGATTTATATAGTATGCAACCTTTTGGGATTGACTTTTTTCACTTGGCATAATTCCCTGGGGAGTCATTCAATTTGTTCCGGGTATCAATAGTCTTTTCCTTTTTATTGTTGACTAATGGTCCACAGTATGTATGTACCACAGAGTGTTTATTCATCGGTTGAAGTATATCTGGGCTGTTTCCTATCTTTTGGTCATTATGGATGCATGTGTTATGAATATTTATGTACAAGTTTTTATGTAGACATAAATTTTGATTTCTCTGAGATAAAGGCTCAAGAGTGCAACTGCTGGGGGTGCTGGTTGCTGCATGTTTAGTTTTAGAAGAAACTGCCAAAGGGGCTGACCTGGTCGTGTAGCAGTTAAGTTCATGTGCTCTGCTTGGGTGGCCTGGAGTTCACTGGTTCGGATCCCGGGCATGGACCTACCTGCCTCTTATTGAGCCGTGCTGTGGTAGGCATCTCAGATATAAACTAGAGGAAGATGGGCACAGATATTAGCTCAGGGTTAATCTTCGTCAAAAAAAAAAAAAAAAACCGAAAAGAAACTGCCAAATAATTTCACAGTGGTTGTGCTGTTTTATGTTACTACCTGCAATATATGAGTGATCTTGTTGTGTTTATTGATCTTGTATCTTAAAACATTGCTAAACTTACTTATTATTTCTGGGAGTTTGCTTTGTTTGTAGATTCTTTGGGATTTTCTATGTAGACAAATAGGAACAGTCTTATTTCTGCCTTTCCAGTCTGTTTACTTTTTATTTATTTCTCTTGCCTTATTGCAGTGTCTAGAACTTCCAGTACTCTGTTAAATAAGATAGGTGTGTTTTGCATGTTAACAGTTTTATGGTGAACATAATCAGTTTTTGATAATTAAATATCATGTTAGCTGGTAAATTTTGTGTAGATGATTCTTTACCAAGTTTAGGACACTGCCCTCTATTCCTAGTTAGCTGAGAATTTATGTTAGATTTTGTAGATTACTTTTTATGCATCAATCATTGTGACATGTGACTTTGTTTTTTTTTAGCCTGGCTATATGGTAGATTACATTGATTTTTGAATGTTGAATCAGCTTTGGATAGCTGAAATAAATCCCACTTGGTCATGGTGTATAATTCTTTGCATACATTGCTAGCTTCCATTTGCTGATATTTTTGGAGGAGGTTTTTATGTAAGTTCATGAGAGGTATTTCTTTCTTTGTACTTTTTTCTTTTTCTTTGGTATCAGAATAAGGTAACACCATAAAATGAGTTAAGTGTTTTCTCTTATTTTCTGAAAGAATTGTGTCAAGTTGGTGTTAATTCTTCTTTGAATATTTGGTAGAATTCTGTAATAAAACCATCTGGGCCTAGAGGTTTATTTTTTTTCCAGGCTTTTAATTTCAATTTCTTTGATTATCATAGAAACTATCCAGGTTGTCTGTTTCATCTTCGCTTAGTTTTAGCAGTGTTTAGCCTTTGAGAAATTAATTGATTCCTTCTAAATTGTTGAATTTATAAGTGTAAAGTTGTTTATAATATACTTCGAATGGTTATAAAATCTGGAATGATATCTCCTATTTAATTCCACATAATGATGTTATTTGTCTTCTCTTTATATATCTTTGTCAGCTTTGCCAGAATTTTATCAATTTTATTAATTTTTAAAACGCCCAGATTGTTTTCATTGATTTTATGTACTGCTTCCCTATTTTATATTATGTACTATTTCCCTATTTAAATCAATTGTATTGATTTCTGATCTCTATTATTTCTTTCCTTCTACTCGCTTTGAATTAGTTTTCCTCTTCTTTTTCTAATTTTTTGAGATAAGGACTTAGATTTTTTATTTGAGATCTTTCCCACTTTCTAATGTAAGCAATTAATGGTATCAATTTCTTCCTCAGCCCTACTTTAGTTGTGTCTCACATATTTTCATTTATTATATCTTCATTTTCATTCAGTCCAATGTGGTTTATTATTTCCATTGACCCTTCATTTTTCACCCAAGGATTATTTAGAAAAGTGTTGTCTAATTCCCTATGTTTTCATATTGTCTTATTGATATTGATTTTCAGTTTGTTTCTGTTGTGGTTAGAGAACATGATCTGTATGATTTCAATCCTTTTAAGTTTGTTGAAGTTTGTTTTACGGCAATTGTATTTTGTACTTTATAGGCTAAATTTGTGTTCTATTGTTTTCTGGTATTGTGTCAATTACAGGTTTCTACATTTTAAAAGAACACAGGAAAATACAAGAAATCTAAGGAATTTTTTTTTGTTTTCAATGAGAAAGGGATAAAAAGAGAACTCACAGTTAAGGAATATTTCTTTTTTTAAAAAATTAATCATTATTTTTTAAAGTGTTGGAAAATAACTGTTTAGTCAATAAAATCTTTCTTATTTTTGAATTTTTTATTGTTGTAAAATGTATATAACACAAAAGTTATCATTTTAACCATACAATTAAGTGGTATTAAGTGCATTCACATTATTATAGAACCATCACTATGATCACACTTTATTAGAGAATAATAAATCTTGGAGAGAAAAGACTGCACTTAAACCCAAACTAGCTTTCCAATGAATTGTGTTCTGTAAATTGGAAATGTTATCCTGCTTCATGCTGGGTGATGCACAAGAGATTTTTAATTGAATGGATGAAGACATTATTTCATTTTTTTTAAACGTCATTACCAGAAGCTGAGGTCTTTGATTAAATTATTTCAATTTAAAGAGAATTCTATAATAATGTAAATTCCTCTGTCATTTTTTAATGTTAATTTTTACTTTTACTTTATTTTATTATGTCTCATTTTGTCCTTCCTGAATACTTAAAATTTTACCTAGACCTGCTCAAAGAAGAATTGAGACAGTTGTATGAATAATTTTAAAATATATGCACACAAAATTAGGGGTGAAATTTGTATACAACATGGGTTGTTGAGATGAGGAGAATGGTGTGTATCTTGAGTGTTTCCAGCTGTCAAGGTTTATACCCATTCAAAAATCTTCACAACAATCCTATGAACTAGATCTTACCATCTGTATTTTGTGGATACAGAAACAAAGGTTCAGAGAAATAAAGTAAACCACCCAAAGCCCTTTAGTTGTGAGGAGGAGAGTTAGTATTTTAATTCATGTTTATCTGCTTATGTAGAGCATTCTCGTTGTTAAAGGAAAAAAGCACTAAATCTATAAAATAGAACAAAATAGAGAAGTAAAATTATGTGAAAAAGAAAGTCTTGTTCAGTTGTATAATCCATATTGTGTGTAAGAAAATAGATTAGTTTGTTATGTCTGCTGGCATACATCCCTTTTTATATGTAACAACATGCTTTATTAGCATTTTATTGTAAAGAATTAGTTTGTGCATTGTTCTAGTTGTTTTTTTTTTCTTCACATAAGCACATTGATCAGTTACAGATGAATGAAAAGACAGTTTCCAGCCTCTTCTCACTGTCACTATAAGTTGTGAGGTGTTTTTTCTTTAGATTTGGAGGGCTGGCCCATGGCTGAGTGGTTAAGTTGGCGTGCTCCGCTTTGGCAGCCCAGGGTTTCACTGGTTTGGATCCTGGGCTTGGACATGGCACTGCTCATCAAGCCAAGAGCAGGTGGCATCCCACATAACACAACCAGAGGCACTCACAACTAACATATACAACTATGCACTGGGGGGCTTTGGGGAGAAGAAGGAAAAAAAATGGAAGATTGGCAACAGATGTTAGCTCAGGTGTCAATCTTTAAAGAAAAAAAAAAGATATGGATTCTCCTTAATTCCAGAGTTGAAGGAAGAGATTTTATGTCAGTCTAACTAACAGTGTGGAATAGGCCCACTCTGAGCAAAAACTCTATGCAGGCTTTGCATTTAACAGTTTTTCGGGTACCTAGAGAGATAAGGCAAGAGAAGAAGAAAAATGGAAGATTGGTCGAAGACTGGAGGTCTTGATCTCAGGAACTGGTGGATTGCCAAGGACTGGAAAAGAGGACAGGGGGATCACTTGACGGTTAGAAACATGAACTATGCTTGAATGTAGTATTCTGAGAGATGGAAAATGCTCTCATGTGATTATCTTATATGACCTTTTACTCTGGAAAAATTTTTAAAGTCGTTATTACTAAGTTTGGCCCCCAAATTTGAATGGGCCACATGGAATGAATCTTTGTAAGAAGAGCAATACTTGCAAAGAGCCCAAACCCTGGGTCCTTGTCCCAGTTTTCTTCACCATGTTAGACCCAAGATTCTGGTACAACTGAAGTGAAGGAGAGGAAGCATTCAGCATAGCTCAGACGAATTTCTCACCAACCTTAGTAAGTGGAGTTCTTTAAGAGGTTTTAATTTGCCATTTTTTAAAACACATAAATATCACATATATCATAATGTTTATACATTCTTATAATTAAGAAGCTTAGGCATAAAACAGCACACAATTTATTGATATTTTCCTATAAAAGCATGTAGGATGGGATAATTAGAAGAGCAACTACAATGATGTAAGTTAAAATTGAGTCATTATTCAGAATGAAAACTGAAAGTTAAATAATTTTGGTTACTTTACAAACAAATTAGCTTCTTTCGTTGAAGCCTGGATAAGGCAAAAACTCTGGCGCAGATACTAGAAGAGTGACAGTTAGCCCATGAGCCAGAGAAATGTGCTACAGGTTTTATGGAATCTACTCGGGACTATTGTAGAAGACAACAAATGATTCTACTTTTATGAAATGTAAGGTCCCATTTGCTAAAACCCTTTTGTACATGACAGTGTTGTCAGTTTCATGTAAGATCATTTCCTAACATAAATTTACATCCCCCTAAGGTAAATGTGCCCTTTCCATTTCAAAGAAAGAAGAAGATGCTTTTGAAAGAAGCTCCCATCTTCCCACTACTGTTATTAATTCAAGTTTCTACTGTTATTAATCCAAATACCCCACTGTACTTTAAACATGATTCTGAATGCTCATTCTATGTGTTCTATTACATTAATCACTTTTAGTTTGCCAATCCTGTGTTTAACTTCTTTTCCTAGATTTTCACTTGTTAGTGAGTGAATAGCTCCAGTTTCATCTCTACTCCCCTGGGCACTAATTTTAGCATCAATTGTAACAGATTCAATCTGGCCAGCAATAAGTACAGCTTTCTATAAAGTTACTTCTGGTCCAAATGGTAATTGCTTACATATGCATGGCATAGTTCTTCATGAGCTGCTCACAAACAATCCCGTCAGATTTTATTTCCATGTTGGCATGTAATTGAGGTAGGGCTGTATCAACTTATGGATTCATTTTTGTCTATGTATTAATTGATTCTGAGAATTTCAGTTGTGTTTGGCATTTTTGTATGGTTTTGCATGATTTATTATTTAATTGAATAGCCTTGCAAAGAAAATACTTTACATTAATACTAACACTTGTAAAGGAAAGTATTCTCTCATCTTCTAAATGAGTATATAAATAAAAAGTTGAGTAAAGAAAATGATTATTCCTTGAGTGCTACTGTATACTGTGCATGTGTGTTAACAGCCAAATGT
The DNA here is from genome assembly GCF_041296265.1 of Equus caballus. Taxonomy (NCBI): domain Eukaryota; kingdom Metazoa; phylum Chordata; class Mammalia; order Perissodactyla; family Equidae; genus Equus; species Equus caballus. Next base: position 98,953,188 of record NC_091686.1, read on the forward strand.
ATGGTGGGATTTATATGGTGAAATAAAGAAAGCTGTGGTACATTCAGCCAAAATGATGGTGGCTGAGGTTTGTAATTGTGATGAGCGAGGAGTTTCATGAAATCAGTACCTTCTCAACATGGAAAGTGTCCTCTTTCTCCAAAAGACAGAAAGAGGAATGCTAATCAGTTCTATACATGCACTGCCTTTATAACACAACATAGAGTTCTCAGCTGGGTAATGAACAGAAAAACCCAGACAGAGGAATGCCATCAGAAGTAAACAGGTACCATGTGTTCTGCTTAGTGTGTCAGAAGCACAAAATCTTTCTTAATTTGTGTGAATTTAAGGGCATAAATAACCAGATCTATGGAAATATAATCAACCAAGACTGAGCACTTAACATAAAAGCATTGAATAATTTCAGACATAGCTACCAAAATACTCTGCAATTGATATAATTGTCCTGCTACAACAGAGTGAAGATCAACACGGAAGAGGGCTAGCACAAGAAACTGAAGAAATCAGTGAACCAAGTAGGAAACAGATAGAGGTAACACAGGCTGTCTGGGCTATACTAAGGTGAATCAGTAGCCTGAACTCTACTTTTCCTCATTTCAGGAGAAGATACTATGCATAGATATAATACATTACATCTTCTAGGAATTTCTTTTCACCTTTATTCCAACCTCCTACCTTCACTGAGTGCATAAATATATATCTTAAAGTTCACCTTAGACGGAATATGTTAATATAATTATTATCAAGTCTTTCTAAATGAGAGAGCATAAGAGGCACCAGGCGTAAATTAAATTAAACTTTTCCACTAGTCTGTTCACCAGTACTGAGAAATGTAATGCCTGTATGTTTTTCTCATGTTCTTTTTAACTAGGAAAAAAAAGCTTGGAGAGATTTATTGCCCATTTATCTTTGGAAAGAGTCCAAGGATAGTTTTTGTTCCCTGTCTTGGAGAAAGGAACATAACTGTAATTTTCTTAATTATGTGAGGTGCCACAAGTAAAAAGGTACCAGCACTAGCTCAGTTCCCAGTGGGAGCATCAGCATCTGTGAGAGTTTGCACAATTCTTGAATTAGCAAGCTTCTCGACAGGGGGGCGCTAGGCTTGTTATTCTATTCCGGATCTGAGAGAATGTTTCAAATTTACCAGTGGCATTCTGAAAATGCCTTACCAATCACCTAAGCATTGTTGTGTCATTTTAAAATGTGCTGAAAGAATGCCGACAAGAGAGATTTTAGAAAAGTAGATTTAACAATGGAATTTAAATTAGAGGAATTCAAACCTCCTTTTTTGTTCAGTGTACCACAAGTTTTATAAATATAAAGACTATTCATAAATAGTCTTAAAAGGAGACATGCAGTTAACTCCATATATGGCATTTGAAAATAATATACTGTGGAGGTTGCAGGTATTTTTTAAATAACTTTTTAATGATAAAAAAGAAAGAAGGGTATATTTTCTATTCTGTTCTTTTCTCCTAAAATGATTAGTCGGTTACTATGTAGAGTTTTAAACTGCCAGGTAAGGGCATAGAAATTCGGATAAGCCTATATTCAGTTCAGAAGAAAAAAAAAGAAGAAATATAAAGAGGCAGTTAGTTAAGCACTTATCTTTCCATTCCGTGTCAAACTGCAGCAAATGCAAAATTCTGCTTTAAATTTCAAGTATTACTCAGAGGAAAAAGTGAATGTATATTTTATAGAGAGATGAACATTATGTATATATGTGTATATACACACACACACAGGTTTTGGTTTGCTATATGTTGTTTTGTTGGGTAGAAGAAAGTGGAGCATGTTTATGGATTTCTGAAGGTGAGACTAGAAAAGGAATGACTGAAAATTGTTTAGAGTTAGGTGAAAACTGACCAGTCATGTTGTCATGTACTCTGAGGAGATGCAGAAGAAAGGTACATCGGTTAAAAGTGTTTTTTGCTGCAAAAAAAATAGAAAACGTCTGTCACATGTTAAGCAAATACGAATTTATTTCTATTATACAACAAGAATTCTTGAAGTAGGAGATTACAGTCTATTCAGTGGCTCAGTGATGGAAGGACCAAAGTCCTTTCCACATGACAGGAAAACATGACAGGATTGAATGTCTAGCCATCACTTTGACAGTGAAGGAAGAAAGAAGGAGACAAACACATCTGAAACCTTACCCTCTTAGACAGGAAATACAATAACTTTTCGAGAGACTTTTCCAGCAGATTTCAAATTAAACAATATTAATCAGAACTGTTCATTATTTGGACTTCATTTATGAGGGCTAAAAATAGTGGGAAATGGCATTGTTAAGATTGGCTTGGAACAATCGTGATCATTGTCCTGGCCTTCCACAAAATCAAGCTTATGTTGGCAAGAAAAAAGGAGGGGAGGAAGGATAGGGCGCAACAAAATAATCAAATCGCTAATTAGACGAAGTCTGTTGAAGCAAATGTGGAAGGGGAGACTGGAACCACTGGTGGGAACCTTTTCCACCGAGATAGGAAGTAAGCAAAAACGGTAGGTAGAAACATTAATCTATTTATTAGTAAAGGGATAGGTTTTGAGATAATCCATGTCTTCTTAGCCTCAATTTAAAAAAAGGTGAAGAAGGGGCAATGATTTGAAAGATATGAAAGAAGACAGTCAGGAGAAAAAGGAGATACAGTGTGTTTGGGAGAAATGTATGGAACTGAATTCTTAAAGTTAGCCTGAGATCCTTCAGTTAGAGGCGTTAGATTTTCTTCAGTAATTGTACGTACATTGGAGTTGATCGATTTTGTCCCTCCTGCAGCTCTACAACAGCCTGTCCTCCCATGTGAAAGAACACAGGATTTCTTAATTCTGTAAAGATTTCCAATATTTCCCTGAGGATGACATACTATTGCTTTTCTGCAAATATTATGATTTTAATGCAAGGTTTCTCAACCTTGGCACCACTATTTTAGTTGGATAATTCTCTTTTGTGGGGACTGTCCTGTGCATTGTTGATTTAGCACCATTCTGGTCCTCTAGCAGTATCCCTGGCTTCCACACACAGAATGCCAGTAGCAATTCCATCACCCTCTCTCCCACATTCTACCCACCCCAGTTGTGACAACCAAAAATGTCTCTAGACATTGCTGAATGTTCTCTGAGGGGCAAAATGCCCTGGGTTGAGAACCACAGTTATAATATATTATGGACCATTAGCAAAGGGATCACCTGGATGCTTGATGTAAATGGAGACTCTAGGGCTCTTCTCTGATTCATGCATCAGAATATGAATTTTAACAAGACCCGCAAGGAATTCACATGCACGTTAAAGTCTGAAATGCACTGATCTATGACATGCCAATCGACCTTTAACCTCTCTTCTCCCGTCTAGTCTCCCACGTCTCTAGTCCATTTGTCGGACTCCTGCCAGATTAACCCACTAGGAACTCCTTATTGCCTACAGAATAAAATTGAAACTGTTTCCTCCACTTGGTTTTGAGGCTTTTTGTGATCAAGATCTCAAATAAGTTTTTAATATAGTTCCACAAATATCTCCTTCAAAAATTCGACATTCCAGTCAAATTCTCTAGTTACTAGTGCCTTCCATGTTCTGAAACTTCCTATTGAAATAACACAATTAAAGGCAACCCAACAAAAGTCCAACCTTTTCCACAAAATTTTCCATTTCCTTCCTACTTAAGCCCCTCTCCCATCACTTGACATGTTTATTTTGTGCATGTGTGTAGTAGCACATAAAACTTTAAGTATTAAAGTCAAATAGACTGGGTTAAAATGTGGTTCAGCCACTTATTCTGATGCTTGGCAAGGTAATTAATTAGCTTCCCTAAGACTCAGTTGCCACATTTATAAACTGAGTTTATAAGTATGCTAATTAAGAATTGTTTTGACAATTAAATGAGATAATGCATATAAGGACTGACACACAAAAAACACAGAACAGATAATGGTCATTGTTATTATTAATGATAATGATAAAAATATTAAAATAATTCATACACTTAATTTTGCTTTTATTTTAAATTGTCATTTCGCTTTTACATTTTTTGTTTATGTTTAATATTTTATTTGACTTTATTATTTTTACTCATACGCTGTGCGTTTTAAACATTTTAATTTTGTTAAAAATTAAACAACACTGAATTGTGTAAAGTAAAAAGTAATACATTTTATATTGTCCCACCATTTCACTCAACAGCAGAAACCACTATTAAATATTAATGTTAACTATCATTTACATATTAATTTAGAAGTGTCAGTTTCATTTTTGTATCTCCATGTGTTATTTATACCAAGATTTCCAGCTAACAGAGTAAGCGATTAAGAAATATTTGTTTTTGACCAAATTTAAGTACATGCCCTAATTTTAGTGCCATATAACTAGAGACTGGAACTCAGGATTTATGTGTCATTGCTTTCTCTAGCTCCACAGCAACAAAAACAGTGCACGGATATAGTAGACGCTCAATAAATATCTGTTGACTGTCTGCGTGATGGACTAATTGGTGAACTGTGGAGAAATATTTCAACTAATGGGTGCTCAAAGCCCAAAGGGAAACTCCGTCCTGGAAAGACCAGTCAATTTATGTTTATTTCTCACTCTTTACTCTTTCCAGTGATGAAAAGACGTTTTTCCTACAACTAGGTAGTTTATGTTACAAACTTGACAAAATATTTTTCTTTAGCCATCTGCTCTCCCGTTTCCCACAAATGGAAGCTTACTATTCCAGCATAAACAGCCATCTTGAAGAGAACTATTTGCATCCCCAAATGTTCTTCTACTCTTGTGGATTCCAAGTAAATCACCTTCCTCTCAAAGATGCACACATTATAGACAATATGTCATAATTATTTTCATCACCAAGAATCACTTGCTATTTGCCTATTTGCCAGTTGATAGGATACTATTTAACTTTTCCCGTTTGGAAATGTCAGTCAGCACTTGCTCTTGCATTATGTGAAAATGCATAATGACTTTCTATTAAAGACAGATAATTTTGAGGTCTACTTCAGAGTGCATCATTATTTTCACTTTTTAAAAGCTGACTACATTGTTATTCTCAAGAATCGTTGATAGAACCTGCTTTTTAGATGTAAAAAAAAATGCTCATAATTATTTTACTTATCTCAGAAAATAAGCTACTTCCTTTAGCTGTGTTTAGCACCCACATTCAAAGCTTTATATTCTTTCAAGGCATTAAATAAATTCTATTCACAGAGCTAAAAGTTTCAGCCTCAACAGAACAGACAGATGGTTTCTATGTGAAATATGCTGCAACTCCTTGGTTTCATCTGTAAGCAATGACTGTTTTCTCTTCAGGAGGTAATACAGTAGGCCACTGTTACCCATGGGTATGCTTTCTACGGTTTCAGTTACCTGAGGTTAAAAGAGGTCCAGAGCAGGTGATCCTCTTTCTGACGTATTGTCAGAAGGTCGGTAGTAGCCTAACACTAGTCACAATGCCTATGTCACTCACCTCACTTCCCCTCGTCACGTAGGCCCTGTATCATCTCACATCATCACAAGAAGAGGGGTGAGTACAGTACAATAAGATATTTTGAGAGAGAGAAAGAGAGAGACAGACCACATTCACAGAATTTTTATTACAGCATATTGTTATAATTGTTTTATTTTACTATGTTATTGCTGTTAACCTCTTACTGTGCCTAATGTATAAGTTAAACTCTGTCATACATATGTATGTATAGGAATAAGCACAGTATATATAGGCTTCGGTACTGTCCGTGATTTCAGGCATCCACGGGGGTCTTGCAATGTATCCCCCGGAGATAAGGGGAGACTATTGTACCTGGGACTGGTTGTGTCAGAAAAAAGATGAAACAGAGCATTTTCTTCCTCTTTCCCCATGTCAGCTCCAAACCAAATTGTGCCAATCGTAGCCACTTTCCTTTTTTACTTTTCCTTAAACGCTGCATATTTCTGCCTATTTTTACTGTTCCATTTCTCTCCTTTGGGACACTTTCTCCCTTTGGCTTCCAGGGCAGCATCTACTCCATGCTCTGCTTACATCACTGACTGTGGCTTCTCTTCTTTCTTTGTTCTCACACTGTCCTTTACCCTCATACCGCCTTGGGACTTAGCCCTTAGATCACGTCTTTTTTCTCTCTATGCCTGCTCCCTTTCTGAATGGACAAACGTATATGCGCATGGCACTCAAGTTTATATCTTGAGCTTGGGCTTTCCCCTCAATTCCAGATACTTAACTACAACTTCCTTCTCTGCGTCTACATCCCTCCTTGAGTTTCTGGTAGGTATCTCAAAATGAACATGTCAAAAACTGAGCTCGTGATCTTCTTCCCCAAACCCTCTCGTCTCATAGTCCCTCCAATCTCAATTAATGGCAAGTCCCTCTTCCTGTGTGCTAAGACTAAAATTTTAGCAATCATTTTTGGCTATTCTCTTTCTTTCACATCCCAAACCCAATCCATTATTTCATCTGATACTTCTACTTTCAAAACATATCTTTCCACCTTCACTCCACCATGTTTCCATTAGCACCACAGCTGTCGGTATGGCCCAAATCTCCATCATTGTTGCTAATGTTATTATTGCAATAGACTGCCTACTGGTCTCATTTCTCTGCCTCCTTTCATTTCCATCTATTCTCAGTGCGGCAGCTAGAGTAATCCTGTTTAAAAGACGAGATCGTGTCAGATCATGTCACATCTCTGCCTAAAATTTGACTGTGACTTTCCATCTCACACTAAGTAAATGCCTGGAGTGATCTTACCCTGGATAATGCACATAGCTAGGTCCCTCCCTACTCCAGGCTTTCTCAGAGAAACTTTTCCAGACTACGCAGTTTAACGTTACAACCCTCTCCAACACTCCTGACTTATCTCCACAGCGTTTATTGCTAATATACTATGTCAGCGGTTCTTAAAGTATGATGACCAGACTAACAGCACCATTCTCACCCGAGAACTTGTTAGAAATGAAAATTCCCAGCCCTCAATCCTCTTCTGCTGAGTCAGAAACGTGGGGAAAGGAGGCGAGCAATCTGTGTTTTAACAACTCTTTCAAGTGCTTCTGGTGAAAATTAAAATTTGAGAACCACTCTAATATATGTTTTATCCATTTATTTTGTTATATTTTATTATAGTACATTTTATTATATATTATATTAATATACGCTATATATTTATATTATGTATATATGTCTCCTTCCCTAAAAGTATAAATATCATGAGGGAAGAATTTATTATTGTTTTGTTGGGGCTGCTTCCAAAGCATCTGGGACAGTGGCTGGCCTACAGTACGTGCTCCACAAATATTGTTAAATGACTAAGTAAATCTAAGGCTATTTCTTTGTGTGTGAGCAAGATTGGCCCTGAGCTAAAATCTGTTACCAATCTTCCTCCATTTTGCATGTGGGACACCACCGTAGCGTGACTTGATGAGCCATGTATAGGTCCACACCTGGGATCTGAACCCTGACCCCCGGCCGCCAAAGCAGAGTGTGCAAACTTAACCACTCCTCCATCGGGCCAGCCTTGATAAACGTAGGACTTCACATTTTCATGTCCCTACTCCTGTTACTATCTCTGCCTATAAAGGCCTTCCTTCATTGCTTGCCTTATTAAGTCTGGCTGTTTTTCCACAATTAACTCATGCAGCATCTGTTCTTTCCTTGAAATTCCACTACTTCCCTCTGCAGGTCAGTCTTTATTAGGTACTGTTAGGTTCTTTGTTAGGTTCTATTTGCCTATCAAAGATTTTACATCATTTATAATAACATAACTCATAGACTTAAGTTACCTATTTGAATGTCTACTTTCTCCACTACAAAACTGATTATTTGAGGGCAAATTCTCTTTCTACACACCTAGGCCATTCCACAATGCAGAATATAGAATAATCCTCAATCAATATTTCTTAAATTATTGAATTAAATTGAGAAGATTGTTGTCGAAGTAGTGCAACAATTGAAGACAACCCAAATTAATTTAAGAAAAACATTTTTATAGTTGGCAGGATACAAGGTGTTCGGGAAATTCAAGGGCAGGAAGACATCAAGCTTCATGAGGGTCCAGGGTCAAGAACAAAAAAGCATTTCTGAAATAAGGTAGCTACCCTTTGTGTGTTGATCCATCTGGGCCTGCATGCTCTCTACAGACAGATATCCTGTCTCCCACCTGAGAAGCAAGACACGGGAAACCAGGCCTATGAGTTTCCCATTTCAAGTGCAAAATGAAGACTTACTGGCATCACTGAGCCTCTTTTTCAATTTTCCAGGTGAGAGAATCTTATTGGTCTGCTTCAGTTAGGGATTCACTTCTGATTAAATAAACTGTATTCCTAGAGTTTCTTCTCTGAGATGGGTGGGAGAATGCCACGTAGCTTAATACATCCTTTGCCTTTACATGTTTGCACACAATTATTACATGTATAACCTTATAGATCATTGAATAAGGTTACATATGAGATAAGATTTTGCTCTACTGTTATTAGATTCAAGACATAATCACTGAAACAAATGCAAGAGAATTTTTATAATTTTAGCATGGATGTAAGTATTTGTTGATACATACAGTTTAAAATCTTTACAAAAATTGCATATAGAGGAACTTGCACAGTTGGAAGTTTTCTAGTAACCAACCAAGTCTAATTTGATGTGTATATCTAGCCAGTAACAGTAAAAGAAAAAGGAGGTTGTTTCCTTTTCCTCTGCATCTAATAAAATGACATTTCAAGAAAAGTAAGCCCAAGAATTCTCTCATTCGTGGAAAAAAATTATTGTCTTTGATTATCTTTGCTGTGTCAAGCGAGGGACAGAGCATCTGCCTTCAACTTGTATCCTGTGCACAGAAAATGAAATAAAAAGAATGCAACTATAACATGTGGTTGGATAAAACAATATGTATTGAAAGACTGTAGAGGGTAAGCTACTGGTTATAAAATTCTGATTTTCTTTGGGGTAAGAGAAGAATCTCACATCCCCCTTCGTACTTTGTAATCATTCATATGTAGGAAAAATGGACCTCTAATCATGGATAATTTTGTAGATATGAAGAAAGAGCCAGAAGCTACAGAAAATTTCCTCAGAGAATTTTGTATTAAAATACTACATGAGCTGAACTTACTGGTGTTGATGTTAATGCAGGCCAATGATGACTCTCTGTCCATCAAGTACCTACACTAGACAATGAGAGCCCTTTATAACACTAGCATCTACAGAGCATCAGGTATGAAGGAAGCAGGTCAATAATCAATTGTGTGTGTGTGTGAGGAAGATTGGCCCAGAGCTAGCATCTGTGCCAATCTTCCTTTCTATTTTATGTGGGATGCTGCTACAGCGTGGCTTGACGAGTGTTGCTAGATCTGTCCCCGGGGGATCTGAACCTGTGAACCCCAGGTCGCTGATGCAGAGCATGCAAACTTAACCACTGTGCCAATGGGCTGGCCCCAATAATCAATTTTTTTGATCTCTTTCTGTTTGCACTCATGCAGTCCTCCCTTTTGGGCAGAGTTGAGTTAGAGATCAGAAGCACATTTCAAACCATGTTTTCTTTTCTGGGTGTCCATGGCAATATTATGTTAGCAGTTTCTCTGTGTGTGTGTTAGCACAAAGAGCAGGAACAAGTAAAATATTCCAAATATGTATCTAAGCTACTGAATTACTTCCCAGATCCACTGACTAGTTAAAATAATGAATACTTTTGGAAGACTAAATATTTTCTCAACTTCCAGTTGGGTAGTCTGGCTCTCCATGGTGTAATCTAAATAAATAAGACTGAATGTGCACATCTGGAAGAGAACATGTTGCTTGAATAATTATTTCCTTGTTTTAGATTATCTAGATTTACTTGTCTTTGCGCTCCCTGAGACCAGGGACTATGTTTTAATTTATCCTCCATGTAGAGCCTAGCCAAGTGCAATAGGTCCTTGGTGAATGTCATTTGAATGGAATTGCCTGCTGTGCTATTGATTTGCACTTATAGAATTGATTGCATAAGAGATATTATCAACACATGATAAACAACAGGAGAAGAATATAATTTTGTGGCTTTTCTGTAATGGGTTTAAAGTCAGCCATTCCCCTGCTTTTGTTTCCCAAGAAAAGAATAATAAAATAAAATAATGATAGACTTCCTTTTCATGTCAGTTCTTATGACACTTTTCTGAGATCATTTAGGTCTAACATAATTCTTTATATCCTTTATAGATGCCAATTTTTTTTTTTGAGGAAGATTAGCCCTGCACTAACTACTGCCAATCCTCCTCTTTTTGCTGAGGAAGACTGGCCCTGAGCTAACATCCATGCCCATTTTCCTTTACTTTATACATGGGATGCCTACCACAGCATGGCTTTTGCCAATTGGTGCCATGTCCACATTCTGCATCCAAACCAGTGAACTCCAGGCCGCTGAGAAGCGGAACGTGCAAACTTAACCACTACGCCACTGGGCCGGCCCTGATGCCAATGTTTTTAATAGGAAAATAAAAGATTCTTTTGAAGTCTATTTGGAGTTTTCTACTTTCCCTCAGACTCTTTGATGTATTTTAAGAAACGTAGCACTTAAAAAGTGCATTGTGTCCTCACCCACATTCACCCCCTCCACTGTCAAAAGAAAGAAAAAAGACAAGTGTGGGATTGATATATTTAGGTCTTATTTTTGCTTTTTACACTCCTTTTCACAGCCTCTCTGATGTAGTCACTCAGCCATCTCACACATGCTAGGACTCTGAAAATTGTTCTCACTACAGCAAAACCTCTGCAGAAACACGCTTCACAGCCTGATGAACTCTCCTCGTGCTTGTGAATATACCTTAGTCACTCAATAATTTTCCAGCAGGAAACGGTGAATCATGTGACACAGGAAGGTCCAGGCCCAATGCTGCTTTGTCCAAACTGCCTTTTTCTCATGTAAAACTAACATACTCACCCTTGGCATAATATGCACTGGAAGAAATCGAGATGGTCTGAATGGATAAAAAAAGTTACACTGTATAGCTATTCTTCTGAACATGTAAAAAAATCTACTTTAAAAATACTGCTTTCAAAGCTGCATCCAGTGTGAGGACACTAATATTTTCTTAGTGTTTCTATCTATGAGACACTAAGTGTGTATTTGTCAATATAACAAGATGTGAGGTTGTATTACTTAGTATTATTAATATAGCATTACAACTCAAGTTAGCTTCAGCACAAAAATAAATTTGTTGGTTCAAGTAACTAAAAAATACAGGATATTTTGGCTTCAGGCATATCTGGATTCAGGGCTCAAGGAATATCTTCGTGGATCCTTTTCTTTCAATCTTTTAACACACGCTCTGCTAATGGTGGGCATGATGGAGGACAATGGCTTTCATCCTGACATTGTAATAGCCCTGTGGAAAGAGAACCTTCTTAAGGCTCAAGCAGAAAAGCCCCCAATGCGACTTAGCTTGGATGGTTTTTATAACATGCCTACCCATGAACTAATCACTCTGCCAAGAAGATTTGGTAATGTTGCTGGGCAGGCGTGGGTCATGAGCCCATGTGGATCACTTCTAGTAGAATTATATGTGTTCCCTAGAGGAAAGAGGGATTTGTAACCAGAGAAAGAGTGAAGGCAGCCTGCATAAGCGATAAGAATGGATGCCCACAGCTGACATTTAATACTACACCTGTTTTAAAGATGAGGCAATCAAGACTCAAATTTTCGTAACTAAGCTAAGAACACACGGGTATCTGATATCCTAGTAAGGAGCAGAAGAGAAAAAGAGTGTCCTCTCCAGCAACTGAGATTTGAATGTCTTCTTTCTTATGCGCATGTGCTTTTCCATAATCCAAAATCTAGTAACATTTACATCTCAGTTACTTGACCAATTTCTTCAATGCTTTGCCCACGCAAAAATTCAGCCTTTTCTCTGATATTATGCTTTCAATGAAAGATGCGCAGAGAATAGTGAGGGTCTGCACTTGTGCCTAACAAAGACTATGGAAGGAAGAGGAATCATTAAGTGAACTGGGTGTACGCAAGGGATCAATCGCTATAATACAGATCTCATATTTATGTATTTATTTCCTTAAAAAATCTAATTTAACCTGTATTTCCCTAGGCCACAAAATACTGGGATTAAAAAAAATGGGATAATATTAGCAGTAATAAGCTATCTTTTTCTGGTTCTTACTTTCCATCCATTGTCCCATCCCAATACACACTATTGTATATTAAATTCTAATCATCTGAAGGAAGTAATGTTCACATTTTCAGGTACTCACAGCAAATACTAGTAGAAGCTCCTTTCCTTCTTTCCTGTCCCGGACTACTTTACTGGTGCATGAGTTTACTTTCATTGCTTGTGAAGACTTGTGAAAGCATCTCCACTGCCCTAGCCCCTGATACCAATCCTGAGACATGAGACACAGAGAATTTGCCTCCCAGACTTCATATATATCATACTACTCTAGTCATGAGTTCTGTCTTTTGCACTGACTGAGAAATATAGGCATTATCTATGTGCTTTTGGTACTGCCATGCAAGATATCAGACTGCACGAATGCTACTGGTTCTTTGGATTTCTCTATGTGTGTACATTTCATTGTGCTCATTACTTTCTGATAGACTAAGTCATGCTAATGAAATTAGCCAAATTTTTCCAAGGTTGCTGCTACCCTGATGGTGCTGGAATCTCCATTTTCTTTGGATGTTCCTCAGAGTAATAGTGTACTTGATTGTAGGGAATTTATTTCCCCAACTTTTGGAATAATATCTCTTACATTGGTTCTCAAATTCCAGTGAAGACATTGCTGTATGAAATGTGTCTTACACATGACACCCTCTATCCCAAATCCCATTTACTTCCCAATAACTCAAAGTCCCTGGAGGCTGAAACAGATATACAAATCTAAATTCTCATGCTTTTCTCTCTCTCTTTCTCTCTCTCTCTTTTTTTTTTCACTAAGGAAGGTTCGTCTTGATTTAACATCTGTTGCCAATCTTCCTCTTTTTGCTTGAGAAAGATTCACCCTGAGCTAACATCTGTGCCGATATTCCTCTATTTTGCATGTTTGTCACTGCCACAGCATGGCCACCAACAAGTGGTCTAGGTGCACTCGGGAACCGAACCTGGGCCGCCAAAGTGGAGCATGCCGAACTTAACCACTAGGCCATAGGCTGGCCCCTCTCTCTCCTTTTAATACAAGTTATGTTCTCCCATCAATCCTCCTATCTTGGCAGTCAATCAACCAGTCCTAAATAGCACTGTGAGCATACGAGCATACTTTATTCCAAAGCTGGGACAGGCTACTACTACAAAGTTTCCTCTGAATCCAAATTATAGCTAGGAGAGGAACAACATGATTGAGTTTTACTCAGTCTTAGGGGTTGGTGTGCATAATAACAATTCATTCTCAGAATAACAATGTAAAGCAATCCTGTAAACAACTCTGTAATTGCTTAAGGCTTTTAATATGCTTAACTTGTGGGTCCTGTTTTAGTCTTTGTAACCAAGGAAAAGTAAAATATTGTTCATATTATTCATATATTGACTATGCAGTTGGTAGGCAACAAAATTTAAAAAGCTTATATGGTCATTCCTAAAGCCAGGAGCCAGGATTGTTGTTTCCATTCCCAAGGAAAACAGGTGGCTGATCTTTGTGACAAAGGAAAAATGTTTTATTTTTATCTTCAAATTTTAAATATTCTGATATAAGGCCAGCCTTGTGAAATGAATGACATATAGGCTAATAATTATGTATCTGGTATGTACATATGTGTGTTTGTATGTATAGCATACATGTATCCAGATGAAGTCTAAATTCATTGTAGTTGTAGAAAATTTAAAAAATTAAAAGTTCAGGAAAGGAAACTCAGAGATTCACAGAAGGCAATTGCCATAGGTGGTTTTAGGTCAGGTGACAAAGTATTTAAAGGTTGAGACTAACCAGTAATTATCAGGATCTACATACTTAGTACTGCATATACCAATTAATAATGTATGTGTTTTTTGATATATTAACACCATGCAATTTTATGGTAAGAGTTCTGTCTTATATTTCAAATAGTACTTTGAAAAAGGGAATATGACAGCTCGGCAATATTCTATGTAAACAATCACCTGGTGAAATACCATCAATGTACAATGGCATTGGTTTCACAATGATGAAGACTCACTCTTACGAGGGAAGTGTTTTGTTTTTCCAGTAAGTCTTGAGATGTCTATATTGCACACTTAGTTTCCCTGATATCCACTTGTCCATATTTTCAGACTGTAGAGCCTTTTGTATCTTCATCGGCACAGGAGAGAGGAAGGTGAGGAGCCTCTCCAGCAGCTGGTTAAGAGATCATCCAACTCTGGGGGCACATCATCGCTTAAATCAGCATGAAATGAGAGAGCTGGAAAGAACCATCAACTATTATTTATGGAGATGGCTTGGTAGGGCAGTTCTGTTCCCCTGCTGCTGCCCTGGACAATATAGACAAGAGTGGCACTCCTAACTGGAAATATGAATGGTGGAGAAACTTTATTTGATAGCTGTGATGGATAATTTTATGTGTCAAGCTAGTTATGTCATAACACCCAGGTTTTGGTCAAACACCAGTCTAGATGTTGCTGTGAAGGTATTTTTTACATGTGCTTAGGATTTAAATCATTGGACTCTGAATAAAACAGTGTAACCTCCATAATGTGGGTAGACCTCATCAACTCAGTTGAAGACATTAATATAAAAGACAGAAGTCCCCCAAAGGAGAAGGAATTCTACCTCCAGACTGCTTTTTATGTTTATTTATTTATGTATTTCTCCTGTTGATTCTCTGGAGAACCTTGACGAGTAACAGTAGTTCTTAATTTTGGAAATTCATTGGACAAATACCAAAAATTTATAAATTTACCATGCTTATTTATTAATATTCCTTCAAGAATATTGCATTTATGTCTTCCAAATGGATTTTTTGGTATACTATTTGCAAAGGAAAAGAGAAATGATTTTAGTTTCTCATACAAACTATATTAGTATTTACCACTCAATTTCTTCTTTAGGAAACATTTATCTTTTACTTAGATGTGGCAGATGCACACAGAAAGACCTCCAATAAGGCATGCCCTTGAATAATACCCTCTCCTTGAGTGTGTGTGTGACCTTAACTTGCTTCTAGTCAATGGAATATAGCAAAGGTGATAGGATGTCCCTCTGTTGATAAGGTTAGGTTATATGGCAAAAGTGATGGAGTGGTTACAACCATGATTATATTTCCTTGTATAAGACTTTGTCCTAACAGTCTATAAGCAGAAATTCTCTTGCTGGCCTTGAAGAAGTAAGCTGCCATGTTGTGAGAGAGTCACATGGCATGAAAATGTGGGCAGCTTCCAGGAGCTGAGAGCAGCCCCCAGATGACTGGCAGCAAGAAAACTGGCATCTCAGTCCTACAGCCACAGGAACTGAATTCTGCCAATAACTATGTAAGCTTAGGAGAAGATCCCAAGCTCAAGAAATGAACACAGTCCCGCTAGACTTTTATTGTTTCTTTTTGATACCCTTAAGCACAGTTAAACAAGGCCCAGACTCCTAACTCACAGAACTAAGAAATAATCAATATATGTTGTTTTAAGTCTCTATGTTTGTGGCAATTTGTTTTGCAGTAATAGAAAACTAATACAGTAGATAAGCACTCAGTAATATAACAATATTATAACACTGTATACACTGATAAAATAATTCCTGATAGACAACGGATAAGACACATATACATACATATTAAAAAGAGATATGTTTTATACATTCTCTACTCACAGGAGGGTAAAAAATATGTTTTATAATTAATTTATGTTTTAATTTTAATTTAATTCAATTTAACAAAGTTTTATTAAATACTTACTATATTTCAAAAACTATGTTGGGTATAGGAGATATAGCTCTGAATGAGTAAGACAGAACATTGTCTCCTGGATTCTATAAGGGGAAAAAAATATCTTGAATGAATGTAATCCTTATGTTCCTGATCATTCCAACTAGTGAAAAATATGGTATTTGCCTTTTTCTCAGGGATTGTCTCATTTTATTACAGAGAAAGGAAATATCCAAGTCTAAAATTTCCTAAGAAAAAGTGAATAAGTTTCTATTGAGATTAAGTTTCTGGAATACTCCTTTCCATACTTACTGATTTAGTGTTAGATGCAGAAATACCTGTAATATCCGATTTGGGATAGACCATGAGAAAATTTAGAATTTGAAATTTTATTTGAACATATCTTTACAACTTTTCTTGTATTTGAGTTCTTCTAATTTTTTCCCCGAGAGAGGGGGCTATAGGCAATAAGCAGCATTCTCTTTCCCTCTTCAAAATCTGAACCAATTAAGAAATAAGATAAAGAAGTTGTCAAGGGAATTAATACACAACCTTGAGTACTGACAAAGGACATATTGAATGATTTTGCTTATTTCTCCAGGCAACTCTTCTGGATGCAGAATTAGGCAGCCTTTATGAATCCAATTGCAAGTAAAACTGGGCCAGGATAGGCTTCCCCACCAGAAAGACCAGCCCATATGGGATTGAAGACATGGAGGAGAACTGAGCACATACTTTTGTGACAATGTAATGAAAAGTCTGACTCCATGTTTGATGTTTGTTGAGTCTTTCAAGCTTCACCTGTCCCTTTTCCACGCTTGTTCCACAAGCCGATAAGAAAGCCCAAGTACTCCATTCTTTGGCACTAGCACCAGCATGCACACAGGACATCTCACCACAACCCTACCCTTGACCTCAATAAAAGCCAAAGCCAGTCACACATCCTGGCTCTCGACATTTATGGAACTACTTAGGAGCCTTCCTTGCTCTCCCCAGAAAGCCTCATTGTGTGAGTACTTTTTTTCATATCCTCTGGTGTGTGTGTGTGTGTGTATGGTATCATTAGTTTCAACGTTCAAACCAAATTTTATGTGAGACGTCCACCCTGCTTCAGTGGGGTGCCACATCAGGCAGCTTCCCCCTAAGAGAAAAAAGAAAAGACAGAGAGGTAAGGATTGGACACATAAGGCCAGCTACTCCTTTCAACTCGCATGTCATGGAAGTCATTCCTTCACTATAGGAGGCGGAGGCAGTGTGTGAAATGGAAATGAGAAGTAAGTATGATGACTTTGGATGGAATATTCTCTATAAAAGGAAACATCAAGATTCCAAAAGAAGCGTTACTTCTACATTTAAAGTTTAATATCCCTTACTCTCCCCTAACCATTTTGATGCTGTTTCAGCCTACTACGCTCCATCAACACAAATACACTTTTATTGGAATTCTAGATTTCCATTCTCAAATCCCTGGTGTCCTGGGTTCTTGACCAATCATGCCTCCACTCTTCTAAACAAATAATTACTTTCCAATTCTTTGGATGATCAAAGTATTTAGTTAGGAAACTATATAACTCATTCATGTAAATAAAGTATTTTTGGTCCAGAGTTAATTCATTAGTGTCTCTCCCATATTGTGCATTTTAGCTCCATTTCCTGAAGATCATGTCTATGTCCAGGCAAGAGACTCCCATGGTGAGGATTTTATGCACTCTGCTTAATCAGTGGAAAGATCTTTCACTATCCCTCCAATCAAATCCTACCCAAAGGGACTGTTCTGACCAGAGAAATTTATTTTCTAAGCTCTGGGCTGTATTCAAAGAGATAAATCAAAAAACAACTGGTTTCTAAAGTTACTTTTGAAATGAGTATCATAGCTATTTGTTAGCAGTCTAGCAGAGCAAGAAATAAGATAGCAAATAAAGTGTGAAAAATAGTATTAAAATTCTTATATCCCAGATTTTGCAGTTTCTGTTAAATATACCCATGGGGAATTTACATGAAATCCTAACATATTTTAAATAGCACTTTTGAGGCTATTAGGCTTGATAAAACTTAAATATGACTTTCATATTCTCATGAGAATTTACATATATCCTTCTGAGGTAAATACATGAAATTTCTTTTAAAGTTACTATTTCTGTGGTAAGAATGTGAGCTGGTTTAAGATAAGATATGGTGCACACAAGTTTTTGGTTTGGTTTTTATGTCACAAATGTTGATCCTGAACCGAACAAAAATCAGTCCTTTATTTCTCTTACACCAGGGATATATTATTATATGTCCAATACAGAAAACAGGAACCCTGAAATGGGTCCCCCCATGTGGGATGCTTTTGTATTTTCCTTATTGCTCCATGACTGTGCTCCTCAAAAGCCAAAAGAAAAAAAGTCATCTCCATCAAACACGTTGACTGGAGGCCTGTCCTCAAATAGATGATCAATTAGTGTCTTGCTTGACAATCTTTACCTTGCAGCTATATAACATTTAAAATTCAGTAAAAATGACTAAGATTTTGTAAACTACCACTTAACACAATATTAGGCTTCCACAACCCTCTTATGACATTTTGTATCATTAGATTCCAAAATCATATCCTTACATGTGTCATAAATAATCTCTTTTGCAAGGTTCTTTTTACCTCTGCTTGTTCTTAAAATGTTGCATTTTCCTTTGATTTTCTTTTTAGGAAAGAAGTCCTAGTATTTCTTGAAGATTTCGTTCCCAACCAAGGTTTCAACCACCAGGAATATATAAGTATGTTGCATTTACCTACAGCCCAGACTTCTCTTCAGCTTCAGCTCCATTTAGAGGCATTTCAACATGGAAGTAAAAAAAGCTATCCTTTTCCATATCTCATTTAGCTTTGCATTCATAATTTTCTTCTACATAGAAGTCCCAGCCTTCCTTTTTAACAAGATCGTATTCTAAGACTCAGCCTAAACATCACCTACTTTGTCTCTTTTCCATGTGGAATTGATCTTTCCATCCTCTCTTTTTTTCCTATTAATATTTGCATCATAGAGTACGTAATGCTTTATTAATTTGTACTTACATAAAGATTTTTCAGTTAATATATTGAAGTTTCTTAAGAAAAAATATTATTTTTGAAAGGTTTAGATATTTTTTAAATATCTAGTTATTTTTTGAAAGTTATAGATATGGAAGTGCTTAATAAAATGCAAATTGTTTCAAAGTGTTACTGAAATAGACGAGTTTTTTTGGTAATATGTATTTTTACAATCAATAGAAAATAAACTTCAACTTCTTTGTGTGGTCCCTTTATATTTTTCATATTAAGAGCCTGGGAATCAGTAATAGATTATGTATTCTTATAAAAAACATACACATACAAATATGCAAAAGCCTCTTTGAAGTGTAGGTAAGCGACATATACTATTTTTGGCTTGATCAACATGAATTTTAACTGTCACAGAAGGAAATGAAATTGGTCTGATACAATTTTTATTCACATGGTCAGGGTGGTTTTTATTGCATGCTATTCTATGTGCTTATAAATTCCAATTATATACTTGTGTGCGTGTTTGATGTTGTTTGGTTTTGTAGTTTTTGTTCTTTTGATATTCCATGATATTGAGCTAACATGAAGGGCCTAAAATTCTTCACTTTTCTCAAAGACAGCCTGCCAAATCTGCTCTTTTGTGGAACTTACTCCTAGAATTAACTAAACATACTGTGTACAAGCTATTACTAATGGAAATATATTTAAAATATTATAATTTTATGCCTTCTTTAATAGTTTGCAAATACGGTATAATAATACTTTGCTTTTACTTGTGAATTTTTCTCCTCTTCCCAACTAGAATGGAATATCTGCTTCTAAAAATCTCCACCTCTATTCCGACCTCCAGTCCCCATTAATTTTCTCCTTAGAATTTGCCAGGTTATTGAAAATCAGATTGATGGAGTTTGGTAAGAACTAATTTAAATAGGAGCCTATTAAAAATTTATATGTGAGATGATCAGGACTTCAATATAAAGCAAAGAATATGAAAAGTTATTTGAGATGTTGAAAAGCCTGCATTCAATTTTTATTTGGGGTTATGTTCTAAAGGCTTGGAAAATTAGAAAACTCACATCCAGATAAATGTGGTTAATTTTGTTGAATTTTTACATGGAATCTGGATTGTTTGGATTAAATTTTCACTTGCCTATACTACAACTAGCCATGAGAAGTACACACAAACACATATACACACACACGTAATATACTGACATTAGCGTTAAAGTGGAGAATTATATCCTTTGGTCTTTTGCATTAGCAAAGATTGTGGCATTTTAAGGCCATTACTCATTAAATTTATTATATTTATCCACATTTTCACCCATTCCAATATTCTTTTTTCCTTTCTGAAGTTTCAAGCTCTCTTCTTTTACCATTTCCTTTGTGTTTAGAGAACTTTCTTTTTTTTTCCCCATTTTTTTTTTAATTGAGTTAATGATAGATTACAATCTTGTGAAATTTCAGTTGTACATTAATGTTTGTCAGTCGTGTTGTAGGTGCACCACTTCACCCTTTGTGCCCACCCCCCACCCCACCTTTCCCCTGGTATCCACTAAATTGTTCTTAGTCCATAATTTTAACTTCCTCATATGAGTGGAGTCATACACAGATTATCCTTCTCTCACTGGCTTATTTCACTTAACATAATTCCCTCAAGGTCCATCCATGTTATTGCAAATGGAATGATTTTGTTCTGTTTTACAGCTGAGTAGTATTCCATTGTATATCTGTACCACATCTTCTTTATCCATTCGTCTGTTGTTGGGCACTTAGGTTGCTTCCATGTCTTGGCTATTGTAAATAATGCTGCAATGAACATTGGGGTGCATAGGACTTTTGGGATTGCTGACTTCAAGCTCTTTGGATAAATACCTAGTAGTGGGAGGGCTGGATCACATGGTAGTTCTATTTTTAGTTTTTTGAGGAATCTCCATACTGTTTTCCATAGTGGCTGTACCAGTTTGCATTCCCACCAGCAGTGTATGAGGGTTCCTTTTTCTCCACAACCTCTCCAACATTTGTTACTATTAGTTTTAGATATTTTTGTCATTCTAATGGGTGTAAGGTGATATCTTAGTGTAGTTTTGATTTGCATTTCCCTGATGATCAGCGATGATGAGCATCTTTTCATGTGCCTATGGCCATCAGTATATCTTCTTTGGAGAAATTTCTGTTCATGTCTCCAGCCCATTTTTTGATTGGGTTGTTTGATGTTTTGTTGTTGAGTTGTGAGAGTTCTTTATATATTATGGATATTAAGCCTTTGTCAGATATATGACTTGCAAATATTTTTTCCCAGTTAGTGGGTTGTTTTTTGTTTCAATCCTGTTTTCATTTGCCTTGAAGAAGCTCTTTAGTCTGATGAAGTCCCATTTGTTTATTCTTTCTATTGTTTCCCTTCTCTGAGAAGGCATGATGTCTGAAAAGATGCTTTTAATACTGATGTCAAAGAGTGTACTGCCTACGTTTTCTTCCAGAAGCCTTATGGTTTCAGGTCTCACCTTTAGGTTTTTGATCCATTTTGAGTTTATTTTGGTGAATGGTGAAAAAGAATGGTCAATTTTCATTCTTTTACATGTGGCTTTCCAGTTTTCCCAGCACCATTTGTTGAAAAGACTTTCTTTTCTCCATTGTATGCCCTCAGCTCCTTTGTCAAAGATAAGCTGTCCATAGATGTGTGGTTTTATTTCTGGGCTTTCAATTCTGTTCCATTGATCTGTGCACCTGTTTTTGTACCAGTACCATGCTGTTTGGATTACTGTAGCTTTGTAGTATGTTTTGAAGTCAGGGATTTTGATGCCTCCCGTTTTGTTCTTTTTTCTCAGGATTGCTTTAGAAATTCGGGGTCTTTTGTTGCCCCATATGAATTTTAGGATTCTTTGTTCTAATTCTGTAAAGAATGTCATTGGGATTCTGATTGGGATGGCATTGAATCTGTAGATTGCTTTAGGTAGAACGGACATTTTAACTATGTTTAGTCTTCCAATCCATGTACATGGAATGTCTTTCCATCTCCTTATGGCATCATCCAATTCTCTCAGAAAGGCCTTGTAATTTTCATTATATAGGTCCTTCACTTCCTTAGTTAAATTTGCCCCGAGGTATTTTATTCTTTTTGTTGCGATTGTGAATGGTATTGTGTTCTTGAGTTCTTTTCCTATTAGTTCATTGTTGGAGTATAGAAATGCTACTGATTTATGTAAATAGATTTTATACCCTGCAACTTTGCTGTAGTTGTTGATTACTTCTAAGAGTTTTCCAATGGATTCTTTGGGGTTTTCTATATATAAGATCATGTCATCTGCAAACAGCGAGAGTTTCATTTCTTCCCTCCCTATTTGGATTCCTTTTATTCCTTTTTCTTGCCTGATTGCTCTGGCCAGGACCTCCAGTACTATGTTAAATAAGAGCGGTGATAGAGGGCATCCTTGTCTCATTCCTGTTTTCAGGGGGATGGGGTTCAGTTTTTGCCCATTGAGTATGATGTTGGCTATGGGTTTGTCATATATGGCCTTTATTATGTTGAAGTAGTTTCCTTCTATACCCATTTTGTTCAGAGTTTTTATCATAAATGGCTGTTGGATCTTGTCAAATGCCTTCTCTGCATCTATTGAGATGATCATGTGGTTTTTATTCCTCAGTTTGTTGATGTGGTGTATCACGTTGATTGATTTGCGGATGTTGAACAATCCCTGTGTCCCTGGTATGAATCCCACCTGATCATGATGTATGATCCTTTTGATGAATTGCTGAATTCTGGTTGCTAAAATTTTGTTTAGAATTTTTGCATCAATGTTCATCAGTGATATTGGCCTGTAGTTCTCTTTTTTCGTGGTGTCCTTGTCTGGTTTTGGTATCAGCATGATGTTGGCCTCACAGAATGTGTTAGGAAGTGTTCCATCTTCCCTAACTTTTTGGAATAGCTTGAAAAGCATAGGTATTAAATCCTCTCTGAAAGTTTGGTAGAATTCCCCAAGAAAGCCATCTGGTCCTGGGATTTTATTCTTTGGGATGTTTTCGATTGCTGTTTCAATCTCTTTCCTTGTGATTGGTCTGTTCAAATTGTCTGCCTCTTCTTGAGTGAGCTTTGGGAGATTGTAGGAGTCCAAGAATTTATCCATTTCCTCTAGGTTATCCATTCTGTTGGCATATAGTTTTTTGTAGTATTTTCTTATAATCCCTTGTATTTCTGCAGAGTCTGTTGTTATTTCTCCTCGCTCATTTCTGATTTTGTTTATTTGAGCTTTCTCCCTTTTTTTCTTTGTAAGTCTGGCTAGAGGTTTGTCAATTTTATTTATCTTCTCAAAAAACCCGCTGTTTGTTTCATTGATCCCTTCTACTGCCTTTTTCGTTTCAATAGTATTTATTTCTGCTCTGATTTTTATTATTTCTCTCCTTCTGCTGACTTTGGGCTTTATTTGTTCTTTTTTCTCTAGTTCAGTTAGGTGTACTTTAAGGTTGCTTATTTGGGATTTTTCTTGTTTGTTAAGATGTGCCTGTATTGCCATGAATTTTCCTCTTAATACAGCTTTTGCTGTATCCCATATGAGTTGGTATGGCATGCTATCATTTTCATTTGTTTCCAGGTATTTTTTTTATTTCTTCTTTAATTTCTTCAATGATCCATTGCTTGTTCAGTATTGTGTTGTTTAGTCTCCACATCTTTGTGCCTTTCTCAGCTTTTTTCTTGTAATTAATTTCTAGCCTTATAGTACTATGATCTGAGAAGATGCTTGTTATTATTTCAATTTTTTTAAATTTGTAGAGGCTTGCCTTGTTTCCCAACATATCGTCTATCCTTGAGAATGTTCCATGTGCGCTTGAGAAGAATGTGTATTCAGCTCTTTTAGGGTGAAGTGATCTATGTATGTCTATTAAGTCCAATTGTTTTAGTTTTTCATTTAGCTCCACTATTTCCTTGTTGATTTTCTGTCTGGATGATCTGTCCATTGATGTGAGTGGGGTGTTGAGGTCCCCTACTATTATTGTGTTGTTTTTAACATCTTCCTTTAGGTCTGTTAATAGTTGCTTTATGAATCTTGGTGCTCCTGTGTTGGGTGCATAGGTATTTATAAGCGTTATTTCTTCTTGATGAAGTGTCCCTTTGATCATTATATATTGTCCCTCTGTGTCTCTCTTTACCTGTCTTATTTTGAAATCCACTTGGTCTGATATGAGAATTGCAACACCTGCCCTTTTTTCCTTGCTATTTGCTTGAAGTATTGTCCTCCACCCCTTCACTCTGAGTCTGTGTTTGTCCTTGGGGCTGAGGTGTGTTTCCTGGAGGCAACAAATTGTTGGATCTTGTTCTTTAATCCATTTTGCCACTCTGTGTCTTTTTATTGGAGAGTTCAATCCATTTACGTTGAGAGTGATTATTGATGCATGTGGACTTAATGCTGTCAATCTGTTGCTCATTATCTTCTTTTCCCGTGTTTCTTTTCCTGTGCGCTTTAGACTACCCATTTAATACTGCAATTTCGTATGCTGGGTTTCTTAGATTTTTCCTTATTTATGATTTGTGACTCTGTTCTGTACCTTATTTTAGTGTCTACCTTGAAGTTTGTATTTAGAATCTCGTGTATAATATAGTCTATTCTCTGGTGGTCTCTTACTTACTTGACCAATACTGATTTAGACCCTTTGCTCTTCCCCTCCTAAATAATTATTTTCATTTCTTATTCCAACTCGTCTTATGAATTTGTAGTTAGAGTGATAAGATCGTCCTTGCTTTGGTAGTTTCCTTACCTTTACCCTAATGCTATAGTTGAATATTTGCTATCCTGTTCTGGTTCTATCCATCGGTCTCCCTAGTCTGTGGATTGTGACCCCTTTCTCCCTTTGTTCTTTTTTCAGGTATGAGAACTTTCTTGAGGATTTCTTGCAGTGGAGGGCTTTTAGTTACAAATTCCCTTAACTTTTGTTTGTCTGGAAAAGATTTAATTTCTCCCTCATATCTGAAGGAAATTCTTGCTGGATAGAGTATTCTTGGCTGAAGATTTTTATCTTTTAAAGCTTTGAATATGTCACTCCATTCTCTCCTAGCTTGTAAGGTTTCTGTAGAGAAATCCCACAGTCTGATAGAGGCTCCTTTATAGGTTATTCTCTTCTTTTTCCTTACTTCCCTGAGTATTCTTTCCTTATCTTTCCTTTTTGCCAATTTTACTACTATGTGCCTTGCAGTAGGTCTTTTTACATTGACAAATCTAGGAGATCTGAAACCTTCCTCTACACACATTTCTCCGCCAATCCCTAGATTTGGGAAGTTCTCTTCAATAATTTCGTTAAGCACACTTTCTGCTCCATTTTCCTTTTCCACATTCTTGGGAATTCCTATGATCCTTATGTTCTTACTCCTCATTGAATCCACTATCTCTCGGCGATTTTCCTTATTTTTTTTAATTCTTAATTCTCTTTCTTCCTCTGTCTGGAGCCATTCAGCCTGTCTATCTTCAATTATGTTAATTTGCTCTTCTATGGTGTCTACATGGGCATTCAGGGAATCCATATTCTGTTTTATCTGGTCCATTGTGTTTTTCATCTCTAGTAATTCTGTTTGATTCTTCTTTATGATTTCAATCTCTTTTGTGAAATAACTCCAGAACTCGCCTTGTTTCTCTATCTTTCTCTCTACCTCATTGAGTTTTTTGATTATAGCTGCTCTGAACTCATTATCACTTAGTTTACCTAATTCCAAGTCCTCAGGACTTAATTCTGTGTTTTTACTGTTTTCCTTCTGGTCTGGGGCTTTTATAAATTGCTGGATGGTAGAGGAGCGGTTTTTTCACATGGTGGTAGAATTCGGTTGCAGTTATAGCCTGTCGCCACTAGATGGGGGTTGAGAGCCACGTGTTATGAGCTCTCCGCCTTCGGGCAAGATGGCTGCGCCCACTGGCATTGCTGGGAGGGAGGGGCGCTATTCTCACTGCTGGTCTGGATTCAGATCAGTTCTGTTCTCTGGTCTCCCGAGGCCCTGGGTTTATGGGGTCCCTGTGGATGGAAGCTTTGCCCCCGTCAGCGGGTTTCCACTGAACCAGCAGCAGG
The DNA here is from genome assembly GCF_041296265.1 of Equus caballus. Lineage (NCBI taxonomy): Eukaryota > Metazoa > Chordata > Mammalia > Perissodactyla > Equidae > Equus > Equus caballus. The sequence goes on from NC_091686.1 coordinate 98,979,028, forward strand.
AGTCCTGGATGATCCCAGGTCGTGCGGCCCCTCCCCCGCTCCTTCCCCACCGGCACAGCAGCTGATCGCAGCCTCTAGGGGAGGGAGCGATGTTCTCTCCTACAGTTCCAGTGCATCTGAGGCTGTAAGTAGGGTTTATGATCTCTGCCTTCTTGGTATTGTAGGTCTCTAACGTGTTGGCATTAGATTTAGTCTGTGAAATTCAGTTTTTCCAATCCTTTGTTGTATTTTGGAGGGGAGGGAATCCCAGGTCAGCTCTAGAGAACTTTCTTTTATCCGTTCTTTAAGAGTAGATTTGCTAGCAACAAATCCTCTTAGTTTTCCTTTGAGAATGACTTTATTTCCTCTCCATTGTTGAATAATATTTTCAGGAATTCAGAAATATTTCTACAGAATTCACAGTTGACTGTTATTTTCTCTCAGTACTTGAAAAATATTTTACTGTATCCTTCTAGAAGAAGATGAGAAATCTGTTGTCATTCAAATTGACGTTGCCCTACAAGTAGTGCAAGATTTCTTTCTGGTTGTTCTCAAGATATTTTCTTTCACTTTAATTTTAAGGAGTTTAATTACAATGTGTTCTAGGATGAATTTATTTGGGTTTATCGTCTTTGGAGTTGACTTGGCTTCTTGAATCTGTAGGTTTTGTCCTTATACTAGTTTTGGAAGTTTTCAGCCATTATTTCTTGGAATACACCTTTAGTCCTACTCTCTGTCTTCTCTCATTCTGGGAGTCCAATGATTCAAATTTATTTCTTCTGTTATTGTCCCCTAGGTCATTGGCTTGGTGTGTGTGTGTAAGTTTAACTTCCCTCTGGACCTTAGCTACACCAGGAAGTGTCAGTCTCCACTGGGGTGAGGAGTTGAGCCCTAGAAGCTGAACTTCTCCCACAACATGCAGCAAAAAGAGATGTGAGTCATCTCTCTTCTCCCTTCCTCCATGGTGTTAGTTTAGTGGCAAGCTGAATTTACAACCCCACTTACAGGCAACAAGGCAGTGTGAATCGGTGTCCCACTTTCACCAGAAAATAGCTATCTGATCTTCCACTTCAAGGGAGTCTGATTTAGCTCTCACTACTTTTGTTGAAGCTGTTTTTGTCTACGCTAGTGGTGGTTCCGGGTTTGAGTTTTCTAGAGCTCTCTGTCCAGGATATATAAAAGGATAAGGAAATCCAAGGAACTCACCGCCATGTGGTTCCTCAAGTGCGAAGAATCCTAGGCAACGCATCTTCTTTTTACTTTTCAGAGTGTTCCTGTTTGTTCTTATGTCCAGGTTTTGTTTTAGTTTTTGTTTAGTTCTAAAAAGAGGACTTTGGAGGAATGCATCTCTGTCATCTGTGGGGTCATCGTTTTCATCTTATTGTAGCATATATTTCTTTCTCTATCGTCACTTCACTCTGCCCACCTTCTACTGATGGACATATAGCCCCCTCTCCATACTTCACTCCCTCCCAGGATCTTCTCAATTCTTTCTGTAAGTTTCTAGAGGATAATTCTTACACAGGTGCTCTCAGCCACCATGGAACATCAGCCATTTTGCCTTCCCCTTGCTTTCCTTCCATCAGCAATGTTTCTATGAAGCCCTGTGAGAGTGTGCTCCTGCTTGTGCTAATTTCGATGATGGATTCTCAAAATCACACTGTGGTAGTTCCATATTGGTCCAGAGACATTGTGCTAAAGTTAGGAAAATGTTCACCCCTCAGGCCTACATCTATGTAGGAGGCACCAGAATAAGTCATAATGGTTTAAAGGGGATCACTTGCACTTATTTTTCTGTACCACTTATGCTGGTTAAATAAGTATCCTGCAAACATTCCTACCTGCTCAAAACCTGTGAATGTGACACTATGTAGAAATAATGTCTTTGCGTATGTAATCAAGTTAAGATGAGGTCATGGTAGGTTAGGATAGGCCCAAATCCAAAATGACTAGTGAGATCCATAGAGAACACTTGAATGAATTAATGAAATGTACTTAGTTAGCTTCTACCATGTGCCCATGAAAGTGAGTTTTAAATTCATAAATTAATCATAGGAAATGGAATAAAAGGCAGAATATAGTGAGTGGCTTGTGGCAAACTGTTTTTCTTTAGCTTTTCCTTGGACTAGAGACGTGTACTTTTATTGAGAGTTATATATCTTTAATCTAGACTGTATGAGTCAAGTCCCAGAGCTTTTATACTTATTCTTTTGCTTGAAGTTGCTAATTATCTATGCTTTTTCCCTCATTATGATATCATTTCCCATTGTTCATTGCTGAGGAGCCAAAAAAGAAAGCATATGATAAAACTTAGCACCTGAGTTTGTTGAGTTGCATCAATTATGTTCTTCAATGAGACAATGAATGAAAACCAGACTGATTTATGTCTGAGTCTATAGGTGATTTTGTCTCCATTCCCATGGCCCTCCATTTATCAGTTTATGCATTAAGGCTTTGCCTTAATGGCAGCACACAATCCAAAGCAAGCTAAATGGCTTTCTGTGGTTTGAACATAGATAGTTATGTTCTCTTCCTGCCAAGCCTGCTCTGGCCCCAGGGATTACAGTGAAGGCCACATATCCGAATCAACTGTCCAATACAAACTGAGAAGAAGTTAAGTTCGAGTTCAGTGTTGCAGCTTTAATAGATCTGAGGGGAAACAGTGATTTCTATGCCCTAGGTGAATTGAGTTGGGGTTTAGGTATGAGATTCGCTTCAGGAAGGTAAGCAGCCTGGCTCAGAGAACTGAGAGATGCTGATAGATCCCTAGGATAGCACAGAGGGCATCATATCAACTAAGTATATAACAAAAGTTGATATATTTATGATCATGTTAGATATGCACCTCATATGGGCCTATTTATATCAGAAGATTTTGGTTTGTGAAGATATTTTAGGGATACAGAGCCATTGTCTGGCTGGCAGTATGGGCCAGAGCTCATCCATTCTGCTCCAATTAGAGTTGGGATATGAATACAAAATCTCAGAGCACACAATGAGGGTGCTAGCTTTGGGGAATCCTTGCTGTGTTCAGAGTTCAGTGAATTGTTTTCTCTTGCTTGAATATCCATTGCTTACTCTGAATTTGATTTAACACATCAAGAGAATAAGGCTCAGAGACTGTAAAAAATCCAAGTAGCTTTCATAGAAAATCCCATTTGTCAAACACTGAGAAATAAAGGACTCTGCTGAATCCTTTCTAACAGAAGGTGGCCGGGTTTATATGATCCAAATAGTGATGATCCTACAGTACTCAAAGCTTTGTCATGTCCCCCGTGGTCCTACTTGTCAAACAGAAAGAACGATCAAACTACTGACGAGTCTAATCCTCAGGGTTCTCAGGAAAAATGGACACAGCTGCCAGAAATGTTCTAACATATGCTATTCCAGCCGACCAAAAAAACAACAGATCTAGTCCTCTACACACACTCACCAATGGAGTGAATCGGGGGGTGGAGAAGATGAGAAAGAAAGAAACACGAATACACATATATGCGCATAATAGCCATGCAAGTATTGGGATTTCTAGCAGGCTGTTCTTAAATTATACTCACTTTCCCTGCTTGGATTCTAAAGCATTTGAGACATGAAACACAAAGATGGCATAAAGAGGCCAAAGAACTCCTCTATTACTGATAGAGTCCAGACTGGAGGACATGACTGGGTACATTAGGTGGATCTGCTGACACTGAACTGCAGAATTAAGCACACTTCCCCATCTGGACCTGCAAATGCTGGCCTTGGGGTAGGCTTGTCCCTATGGCAAGAGGTGAGCTAGCCTATGGAGAAACAGAGGAGACTTCTGACTTCCTGGGACATCTGATCCCCAAGGGAAAGGGGAGCAGAGCTCAGCAAAGCATTCCCAGTTACTCTTCCCAAATTTATCAGTTATATCACCTCCACACATCTCCTAGGGAAGAATGACAAAATGAACAGAGAGATTATAAGCAGCTAGTCTATGGAGCTCCAGAAATATGGGGAAAACAATCAAAAATAAGGATTTTCACTCAATACATGAGCAATATATGTATGTATTCCTTACATATATACACACACACACACACATATATACATTCTAATATTCTCTTTGGTTTTCTGTGTTATATTTATATGTTCTCTAAGTACTATATTCTAATTAACTGCTTCTTCTATCCAGAATTTATAACTGCTGTTGAATTTTATATGCCAGAGACTAAATTTTTCATGTCAAGGATTTCTAATTAATTATTTTTCATATCTATCTGTTCTGATACCATTTCTGCCTCTAGTTGCTTTACAATTTCCTGTTCTCCTTTGTAAATATTATGTTTTTCTTTGGTTTCTTTCCACTATATTATTGCAATGCTACTTTAGAACGCTCTATTTTCGTTTTCATCTGGAGTGAAGTAATCCACTTCACGTTTACACAGTTCCTTCTAAACTTTGTTTTTCTCCTTGGGGTTTGGAATTTTGATATGCAGGCTCATCTTGAGGGGGAATTTTTATTTTTTCTCTTCTTTTTGTGTTCAGTCCTCTAATAATTGTGTGTTCACCTCTTTTGATCCTACAGGGACCCTAGTCCATAACCAACTCTCATTTTGATGGCTGAATCTTCCAACCCGTTGGAATCCAGGAGTGGCTTAGACGGGTGTCTGTAGCTCATGGTCTTTCACTAGACTGCAGTCAAGCTGTCACATGGGGCTTGTGTTAGTCATGGTTCTCCAGGGAAACAGGACCAACAGGATCTATCCATCTATATATATTATCTATCTATTTATCTATCTACCTGTTGATTGATTGATCAAGAAATTCATTTTAAGGAATTGGCTCACATGATGATGAAGATGCATGTGCAAAATCTGCAGCATAGGCTGGCAGGCTGGAGACCTGCAGAACAGTTTCAGTTTGAGTCCAAAGGTAGTCTGCTGGCAGAATTTTTTTCTCATTTGGGAAGGTCAGTTGTTGTTAATTAAGGCCTTCAACTGATGAGATGAGGCCCACTAACACTATCAAGTGTAATCTGCTTTACTTTCAAAGTCTACCAAATTTAAGTGTTAATCTCATCAAAAAAAAAAACACCTTCACAGAAACATCTGGAATAATGTTTGACCAAATAATATGGGTACCATGGCTCAACCAAGTTGACAGATTAAATTAAAGTGATGACAGGGCTGCAGTCATCTCAAGGTTTGACTGGGAAAGACTCCACTGCCAAGCTCATTCTTTTGTGTTTTGGCAAGCTTCAAGTTCTTGATAACTATTAGCTGGAGACAGTTCCTTGCCACATGGGCCTTTCAATAGGATTGTTCACAACTTGTGGTTAGTTTCCCCCAGATCAAGCGAGCTGAAAGAGGAAAGAAGAAAAGACACACATAGCAGAAGCCACAGTCTTTTTATAACCTGATTTCAGAACCGATATGCTATCTCTTCTGTGACATTCTGTTCTTTGGTGGTGAGTCAATAAGTCCAGTCCACATTCCAGGAGAGGAGATTACCCATGAATTTGAATGCTAGGAAGCAGGAATCATTGGGGGCCATTTTAGAGGCTACCCACCCCAATATATGTATAAACTTCAGTATCATTTAGTATATATATATATTTTTTTCTTTGAGGAAGATTAGCCCTGAGCTAACTACTGCCAATCCTCCTCTTTTTGCTGAGGAAGACTGGCCCTGAGCTAACATCCATGCCCATCTTCCTCTACTTTATACGTGGGATGCCTACCAAAGCATGGCTTTTGCCAAGTGGTGTCATGTTCGCACCCTGAGCAGAACCAGCGAACCCCAGGCCGCCGAGAAGCATGTGAACTTAACCGCTGTGCCACTGGGCAGGTCCCTAGTATATATTTTTAATGACAGAAAATGTAATTTCTCATTGTAAATATTTTTCTTCACTGTTTTCAAAAATCAAAAGAATAAAAAGAAAATTATCTTTTTCACATATCTGACTTCCTCTGCATCTTCACCCTCAGCAAGCTTATTTTAAAGTAGGTGTAATGTCTAATTTAAGAGTCAGCAATGTACGACCTGAGGCCCACATTCAGCAGCAGCCTGTTTTTTGTATGGCCTACTTGGTAAGAATGTTTCCTACACATTTTTAAGGCTGTAAAACAAACAGAAACAAAACAAAGAATAATAAAAATGCAATAAAAATGACATGTGGCTTACAGAGTTTATACTATTTACTATCTGGCCCTATCAAGGAAAAATTTGCCAACCCTAATCTAGTTTTATCTTTCAGAAATATAATGAATAAGATATAAAATTTGTTGCAAAATATAACTCGCCAAATTTCAGTTTGAAGTTCATATGGAATGGTAGAAGAAGGAAAAACATCAATTTTCCCCATTATAGTTTTATTCTAACTGATAGAAATTAACAAATAATCTTCGATCTTATTTTTCCCACCTCTAATTTCCTCAATAGTACATTTAATTTATTAAAAATCATTTGAAGTGGTAAATCATCTCTAGTTTGATATCTGTGTGTATGGAATGCAAAGGACAAAAAGCTAATGCAGAGAAACCCCAGAGTAAAGAACAGCAGTTCCTTTCTGCAGGATCTTCAGCTTTTTGACACATCACAGTAGGTGAAACCTTCCAAAATGAAGAGAGGGCTCAAGTCAGTGGATTTCTGAGAGCTTGCTTCAAGGAACCCCTGCATTTTGTCCATGGCGGGAGAAAGAAGAGAGGAAGTTAACAGTTTATTGATTGTTTAATATTAACTGAGTAGTTACAATCATAGGGAACCGGGGATACTTTTGAACGAGCGCTGTATTTAATGAAAAGATTTTGAAATCCTACATCAAACTCTGCCTCCTGCTTCAGGCCCATGTAAACTCCGTCGAGCTGGAGAAACAAGCAGATCCCCTGAGCTTTCCATCTCCTTTGTCTTGCTCTGCCTTTCCTAGATGGAGACTTAGGGTTTGAGAGTAAATAGCAAAGATCTCTTTCTTATCTGTAGGTTAATTAGGACTTTCAAAATCATAAGACTAACAAAGATATCCCTAGTAATATTAGCTAATATTTATTGAATTCCTATTATATATTAGACATAGTGCTGTGTTCCAGAGTTCCCACTCTTAAAAATACCATAAAATACTGCTTCCCACGGTGTAACATGAAACATGCCTTGCAATCAATTTCTTATCTTTAGAGCAAGAATGAGAGCTTGAAGTTTTCAGATTCTCATTTCATCAGTGCTGTTTTCTTTGTTGCTGTTGTTTTCTTTCCTTCTTTTCTTAAGAGTTCCTCTGGCCTTCTGGTTAAACAGTTGTCAAACTGCATAGTTACTATATAATTCTTATATTCCTGTATTCTTTTACAATTAAATTCGTATTTAGCTTAGATGTTTTAAATGGTAGAATAATATTATTTTGGAGCTAAGGAAAGCTTATGTTCTCTTTCCTAAAGAAGATTCTCTGAGTTTCCACATATGAAGCTAAATAATCTGCTTTGCTTAGTTCATGGAAAGTATTAACTGGGCTTGAATCTACTTATTAACACCAAAAAAATTACATTTATAATTTATTCTTTGAAAATGTATTATTGTACTGTATTTTCAGGGAATTTATATTTTTAAAAGATCTTCCATTTATTGAACATATAAATACTTAATTTAACTTTTTTAACAACCTATAAATTGCTATTTTTTATGCCTATTTTTCAACGAGTAAAGGGTTTTGGAGGTAAGTGACTTGCACTGGGAGAATTCCAAATCTATTCTGTCATGCTGTATCAGTGATAATAATAATAAGCCTGTATACCCATTTCTGTTTTATATTTTATAATATACACTAATTCACATAGTTTTGTTGTTGCTGGCAGCTGAAGAAAATGGCACAGTGTTACTAAATCCACTTTTATGGCTAAGAAAAACAAGGCTTAGAAAAGTCTCAGTTACTTAATCAGAGTGACCTGACTATGCCTGGCAAGATTGGGGAAAGAACTATAGTCTCCTGAGTCTTAGTCCAGTGACCTTTGCCCTGAATTGAATCATACAGCTATGTTTATTCAGTGGAGAGTCTCAATTTATGAATAAAGTCTATCTACTTCCACAACAGTGATGAAGTAAATATTTTTCACAGTGAATACGCAAAAAGCTGCATCTTCAAGAGGGAGAGAACATTCAGGCTTCCTCAAACAGTTTTAGGTTTCTTTGGGACCCATTAGATTCACTGTAGTTTTCCTCATCATTTTTTTCTTCAGGGGCTGCTGAAAGCTGTTTGCAGTTAAAAATGAAGGCTCTTGAGTTGCTTGAAGGCAATCCAGGTTGGACAAGAATTTGACTGTCCTCAACAGTTTCTCTTATCTTTACTTAGTAATGACATTTTTTAAAAAAGGAAAACTATTGCCCTGGGTACCCTAAAATTGCTATAATTTATATAACATGATTTTTACGATGCTTTCATATTATATTTTATGATGCTATGAACTCCTCATTTACTATGATCTGAGATGCGTTTCTCCTACTGGGATAAGGAGGAAATATGGACAGAGCTTTAAGTCCATGAATCGTTAGTTCCCTGGAGAGGCAAAAGGCTCTCATTTGAAAGAAAAATAAAGGATCTTTTGTCTTCTAGTGTATAATTTGACTAGTTGTTTTTTGTTTGTTTCCTGTATAAAAGTTTATTATATCATCTCATGTGTAATAGATTTTACACATACAGCAATAAATGATACACCTTTTCCATCCTCCAGAGCCAATAATCTAGGAGAGACAAGCTAATGAACAGACTTTCACAACAACAAAGGTTAAATGCTATGTCCAAAATATGAGAGGGCCAAGGAGAGGCGCTGAACCAAGTGTTGGAAGAAAATGCATCGAGAAGGCTTTCTCTAAAATGTGATGCATAAATTAAACTTAAATGTTAGGTATGAATTGGCTCTGGATATAAGGGGAAAAAGTACAGGAGTAGATACTACTAGCCCTGATTAAGGGATCTAGCTTTCCTTTTCTTCCAAGAAAAAGTCCTTTTGAAGTTAGACAAGACTGTGGGACTTGTTTGGCCAGTGGATGTAGCCAATGTGAGGGAAAGTGACATGGTTTTATTAGAGGACAGAAGCCATTAAGGGCCAGGGCATAATGTTTCATGCTCTCTTTCCACCCTTTGGTGAAACCTGAAGACTCAGTTTGGAATGGAAGCTCCTTAGAAAGGTGGAACCTCCATCTGCCTGAGTCCCCAGTGAGTACAATGAGGAGAACACCTTCCCAACTTGCATTGGTCATGTAGCCAAAGAAATAAACCTTTGTGGTCTCAAGCTACTGATGTTTTAGTGATGTTTGTCAATGTGGCACAGCTTATCCTACCTTAGCTTATACATACATGATTTTTTAAGTGGTAGATAATTCAGAACAAGGGGTAGAGTGACAAGAAATAATATTAAAATATCAGCAGGGATTAAATTATGAAAGACTTTGTAAGCTAATTTTAATGAATTTGGACTTTATCTTGTCGCTATGCACGTTACTGATATAAATGAATTGATGTATTATTAGCATAGAGCAAGGTTTCACAACCTTGGCACTGTTGACATTTTGAGCCAGGTAATTCTTTGTGATGAGGAACTGTCTCATGCATTGAGGATGTTTAGCAGAATTCTTGGCCTATACCCACTAGATGACATTTGTACCCTCCTCCTCAGTTGGGAAAACCAAAAACGTCTCCATATATTGCCAAATGTCCCTTAAAGGGCAAAATCACTGTAAGTTGAAATTATTGGCATGGAAGAAGGGGAAAATGGATATAAGATAAGTAACCTAGAATAATTGTCAAAGCTACAAAAGACCTTTTACATTTTCTAAATTGGAGTGTGCATAAACTCATTTGAGTCATAGAAAAATGTCTCAGATTATAGCATGGAAAATGAGTTGAAGACGGGCAATATTCTTTGTGGAACTACTCCTTCTAAGGATATGGCCGTCACTGCGTTGCTGAAGAATTCCAAAAGTTCAGTCTGCCCCATGACTGCTCTGCCTTTTATCCCACAGCTGCGTGGCAAAGACATATTAACAAAAGCTGATTGTCCTAGAATTTCAAGACAATCTAGTACTCTGCATTAAATGGAACATTTTTTAGATATATTATGCATGATTATACCATAAAAATTTTAGACTTTAATGTAAGAATGACCAGTGAAGAGAATTTGATAATTATCTAATCCGTGCCTGGGGTTAGCTAAAAATATAGTACATTTGAATTAATCTTTTGCTGATGTAACTATTGTAATTAAGAATGGGGTTAATAATTGTGGATCTGGGTGCCTGCCCAGTGGCACAGTGGTTAAGTTCGTACTTTCTGCTTGGGCAGCCCAGGGTTCACAGGTTCAGATCTTGGATGTGGACATGGCACCGCTTGGCAAGCCATGCTGTGGTAGGCGTCCCACATACAAAGTAGAGGAAGATGGGCACGGATGTGAGCTCAGGGCCAGTCTTCCTCAGCAAAAAGAGGAGGATTGGCAGCAGATGTTAGCTCAGGGCTAATCTTCCTCAAAAAAACAAAGAAGAATTGTGGATCTGGATATTAATCTTACTCTGTATGTACTGCTTTCATGGTTTGTGTTAAGATTTTACCCTACATTTCAATTCTATTATTCATATGCTAGTGCTAATATTCTGTATCGTATGGTTATTCTGAACATTAAATAAGATAATGTTATGACTGATAAAATCAAGTCAAATTGAGTGTAAATACTTACTGATCTCTAAGACTCTTGGAATTTTCAGAGTACATTTGTTTAATATTTGATGAAACTAAATTTGTCAGTTTTCTTATTTGGCACCCTACCATTGAAGGTGGTTGCTTGGTTGCTTTTCTTTTCTTTTTCTTTCTTTCTTTTTCTTTTTTTTTTTTTTGGTGAGGAAGACTGGCCCTGAGCTAACATCTATGGCAATCTTCCTCTATTTTGTATGTGGGACACCACCACAGCATGTTTTGATGAGTCGTGTGTATGTCCACACTCAGGATCCAAACCTGCAAGCCCTGGGTTGCCCAAGTGGAGTGCGAGAATCTAACTACCACACCACTAGGCTGGCCACCCAGTGGTTGCTTTTATATCATCAAAATATCTGATTGTCCCCTAATTCCTTCTTTCCTCTAATATTTCTGAGTTTTTTTCTGTGCTTTCTCCTCCTTTCATAAAGGTGGAGGGATGCCATGTGTTTTCAAGCCACCTGTACATGTCTATCAGATTGTTTCAGATAGCTTAAGATGACCAGAGGGAATCACTTCTATCAGGGCGTATAGGCTAGTTCTTTCATTTTTATATTTTTTTTTTTTTTTGAGGAAGATTAGCCCTGAGCTAAATACTGCCAATCCTCCTCTTTTTGCAGAGGAAGAGTGGCCTTGAGCTAACATCCGTGCCTATCCCCTCTACATTATACATGGGATGTCTACCACAGCATGACTTTTGCCAAGCAGTGCCATGTCCACACCCAGGATCCAAACCAGCAAACCCCAGGCCTCCGAGAAGTGGAATGTGTGCACTTAACCGCTGCACCAGCCAGTTGGCCCCCTCATTTTTAAAGATAGTATCTCAAATTCAGGACATAAGCAAGTACTCTACTAGATTAAAAGATATTTCAAGGGAAAGAAACCCATATGCTTGTATATGAACTAATCAAATATTCATTGAGCATATATTAAAGGTGTAGACCTACGGTATGTGCTGGAGATACCAATGTAAACATTCAGACATGCTTTTCCCTCACTGTAATTAAGGTGCAATGAGGGAGATAGCCAAATAGCATGAGAATTTTCAACAAACTGTGGTAAATGTAATAGTACAAATCCAGAATGATTTATAAAGTAAAAGATAAAAGACATTCTTGCTTTAGTTTGTGTAGGGTGCTAGGGACTTGGGAGATGTCTCAACCCACTCAAGGGTTTTATAAAGGTAAAGGAAGAATGAGAGAAAGAAACTGAAAGTATTCCAGATAAACGTAACTGCATACCAAAGGCCAGGCAAAGGAATGAATGGTTCTCAGGGAAATTGAATGTGGATCATTATGTGTGGGATGTGGAAGGTAAGCACAGGAATAGCATTAGATTAGAAGGCAGATCAAAGAGGGCTTTAAGAGCCATACTAAGACATTTGGATGTTATCGTAAGGGAATTGGGAGACAATGAGGCATTGAGCCATTACAGTGGAACAATAAGATCAAATTAAGAGAATGATTTCGGATCCATGGTGGAGAATGAATTGGAGGGTGCCAGGACCAAGGCAGGCGACTCAGTTATCGCACTGCTATAATGTACAAAGTAGATGCTAGTGTTTTACTAGGTTAATGTGAAACAGAACTGTGAAATGCAGAGAGAATTTTGGAAGATTCATCTTGACTTGGTGGTTGATTTGATGAATGGGATGAGAGAGTAGGAGGAATAAGTGATGTGTCCACAGTTTCCTGATTGACCTGGGTGCCTAGTGATGCTGTTAAATGACATAGAGAACACCAGACAAGAAATAGGTATGGGGAGAGAATAATGAAGGTGAACATTAGGGTTTGATTGGAATTTCAAGCTGGATTATCATTTGGCTACTCAGGTGAGAGAAATAGACTGGAGATCCAGATCAAAAAGTCATTAGTATGTTGATAGATTGTAATATTAATGTGTGAGATTACCTGGACCAAGTGTATGAAGTGATAAGAAAAGAGAATTGCTGATAGAAGAAATTCTGAAATTTAAGGGGCAACTGAAGAAGAATGCTAAATAGAGACTGGGGAGGTGGAAGAAAAAACAGCTTTCTGCGGCATCTTTGAGGCCAACATAAACAACCATACACTGCAAAAGGAACACAAAAATCTGAATTTATAAATTGTAATATAGTAACAACATTAGTCATGAAAGAAGTAGAGTACTCCTGTGGTAGAAAGAAAGTGACTTCAAGGAAAAGTCTTCACGATATCCCAATCAGAAATTGTAGCTTCCCTTAAATTATATTTGGAAGGCCAAGATAAAATGCCTTAGGAAAGTTCCTACATTATACTCTTAAACAAATTCAATCTCAAAACATTCAGTATCTTTCCATGAACCAAGGGCATTGGATTAACAGATTTTGAAGAGGTGATGGGCTAGTGGGTGGTACTTGTTTTATCATCTTTGCAATAGTTACATGTTTCTTGTTCTTAAAAATTCCTCACTTTCATAGCATCTAGGAACATTGTACCATCATCCTTTCTGATGGGGACACATTAAAGTGATTCTTTTCTCCGTTCCTCTCTGTCTGATTCTTCAGAGGGAATTAACAGTTACTGAATATAGAGCACGTATCGTTTTAATGCTAATAGCCCAGTAAATTGTAGATCGGCAATTTAAATATAAAGAGGAAGCTGTATCCTCAGAAACTTTGAAATGGGATGGGGGAAAGGTAGCAAAATGTAAATATGGACTGAAAAGCTCACTAATGATGTTTACTTTGTTACTTAGCTGCTATTAGATAGATTGGGTCATTCAAAAATAGAATTTCTGTTCAGCTTTAATAACAGTCTCTGTGTTTCTTATTTTATTGCAGGCATGGTGCAAGAGTGGCAATTTCACAGTGAGCAGCTGGACTGATGCTATTCATTAGCAATTGTACAACATATAGGAAAGAGTAATGTTCCGTTTCAGCATGAATTTCAAAATCTTAAATCTCGAACTGAATGTCTGTCTTAACCATACACTATAGGCCTAATGCTATTATTTTTTCATTAATAAGATAAGAATGAAAACATTTAAATAAATTTTAAAAGTTTAGGATAAACTTTTAAAAAGACAGCTGTGTGAAATGCTGTATATTATGCATTACTGCTATAGGCAAGAACAATCCATCTCGTTAGCTAGATTTCCTACTCTGCCCAGCTGGGTCATTCCAGTGATCTAGGGAGTTGAGGTGATCGTGAGCCAATGATTATTCATTTGTATGAGCCGCCAGCATAACCTGCCAGTAATAGTTACCCACATTCAGCATCTGTGCATGGCCACTGATAGGGGTAATTGTGATGGCAGCCAAAATGGCAAATCCCAGCATGTCCTATGCTTGATCACAGCTATTTAAATGAAAGAACATTTTCAAATTGCCTGAATTGGCATAAATTCCCCAGTGAATTTGACCTGTATAGTCATGGGCAGATTATGGTTCCAAAGTCTGGCTCAAATCTACTCCAGATTGACTACCAACCATATTTTAAAAAGTTGAATAAAAAACCTAATGCAAATTTGGGGCATAAAAGCAGCAGGCAAAATTTATCCCATTATACTAGCAGTTAGTCTTCTGGAGTCATGCATACAGTTGACCGACTTTGTTAGAAACTAGAAAAGTTTCTCATACACACATATATGTATATGTGCATGTATATATTTATTTTGCATATAGATACTTATTTGTCATAAATACATATTTATTGTGCATCAATCAATGAATGAACTTCGAGCTTTATAAATTAAGTACTGTTTAATAACATGTTTTATTTTTAATATTTTTTTTCCTGGTACCTTGATAACTAACCTATCCTTCATGCAATAATGCCATTTGTTCATTCATTCTTTGAACATTCAATGAATAATTACTTTATGCAAGGTTTATGAGAATTTGTGTCCTTTGGATGAGTGTGACTCTAACTTTAAATGCATCATAGTTTAAGTCAGTGGTTTTCAAAATGTATCTTCCTAAGCAACACTTGAGTGGCTTGCTCAAAGGTTATTACTCCTAGCCTCTATTAGAATAGATTCTAATTCTCTGCTTCTGAAAACTGGCTCGGGTATCTGCTTTTTTAACATATACTCCCAGATGATTATGACGTGATTATTGTGAAGATCATCTTTTGAGAAACATTGCTCTCACTAGTTAAACTATACCACCCAGACAAAAGATAGAGACAGAGACAAGGAGAAATAAAGATGGAGAGAAAATATTATAATGACATGACTTGGGAATTCAAAATTGCATATATCATTTCTTTATCCTACTCTTCTCCTTATCTAACAGGTACTCATCAAATATATTTAATATTTGTGTCCTTGAATAATAGTGCTTGCATGATATAGTCTACATAGAAATCAAAATATAATAATGTATACCTGAAATTTATATAATATTATAAACCAATGTTACCACCATAAAAAAATGTTTTGTATGTGCTTCAATTTATACAATGACTTTATGCTGCAGATTGTGTTTGTTTCTTACCTCTTCACTCAACAATGAAAATGAACATATATGTACTTGACTATTCAAGTAATTTCTTTGTGCGCTTCTAGCACATTTGATTTATTTGTTTCATCTGTGTCGTCTTCAGCATTCTTCTGCACAAATGATGCTGCAGTGAGCATGCCCTCCTATAGAGACACTGAGAGATTCTTGGAGCAGGAGTGTAACTGCAAGTTCATAAGGTGTTATGCAAGTTATCTCCTAAACATAGCAGTATTCTCATTCAGTGAATGTGATTGATGCAAAGGAAGTGCAAATCCTTATCCATTGTGCCATCATTTATAAAAAGTGGCATTTAAGGTTGTTGTTAAAGGATGAATAGAACTTTACATTGTTGCAAAAGATAGAAATACTTTTCAGGAAGAAGAAATCCCATGTACAAAGGCAGGAAAAGTAAAAGATAATGGCTTAGATCTCCAACAGGCAAAAGTGCATTTATCTGAAGACTGCAAGTGGTTGAGATTTCAAGAGACACAGTTGAGAGGCAGGTTGAATTTGAGCTGTTAAGAGCCTTGTAGAAAATAGGGATCCCTATAAGGATTTCCAGCAGGAGATTGTCACAATTTGATTTTTGATGTTAGATCTCCTCCTGAGCAGGGCTTGGGCTGGATGGAGGAAAGAAATATCTGTCAATAATTAAAATAAAAATAAAAATTGCATATATACGTAATGGCAACAACCACAATATTTATTGATCTTTTAATATGTCTTACAGCCTATTCTGAGCACATATAATGTATCATCTCAATTAATTCTTGCTTTGACCCAGAGAAATAGTTATTATTATCCACATTTTATAGATGAGGAAACATATTCAAAGAGGTGAAGTGATTATATACAGGGTGGGGTTTGTACATTTTACAATGTGAGGGTCCTTTTATAAGAAAGAAAGAATTAAGAATTGTAAACACAGAACAATGTCAAAATCAATTTATATTTCAGATGAGAAAATCAAAATAAATTGTAACACATAAGTTTAAATATCCTCAGATCAGGAAAAAACTGTTTGCATTAATTAAATTCTATACTTTCTACTACTAAATACAAAATTATATGCCCCTACAATGCCCTTTCCTACATTTTGGGGGTGCATAATCTACATCAAATGACAACTTTTAAAAATTTTCTACATAGATAAGAAAAAGATAATCAGTTTTTCCCCTCTGGCATAATTGTTCAAAATAATCTTTTAAAATTACTAATAGATTAAAAGAGGTTTTGAAGTTGAACAAATTTATTTACTGTGAGATTGAGAAATCTGTGTCAATTTTTTTTTCTGTATGAGCTGTATGGTTTGGAAGTGCCACAATTCAAATTCCTGCTGCAATAAAACTCAATCTCTGCACTTTTTTAGCACAATGCTGGGTAAGACAGCTCAGGGGGAGGAGCAGTGGGAGTAGGAGTATTCCTATAGTAGCAATATGCTATAGACTGAATATTTGTGTCCTCCCAAAATTCATATATTAAAACCTAACATCTGATATGACGGTATTAAGAGATGGGGCCTGTGGGAGGTGCTTAGGTCATGAAGGTGGAGCTCTCATGAATGGGATTAGTGTCCTTATAAAAGAGACCCTCCCTAGCTTCTTCCCCTGTGTGAGGACACAGAAAGAAGCCACCATCGGTGACACAAATTGGCTTCTCACCAGATACTGAATCTGCTGGCACATGGTCTTGGACTTCCCAGCCTCCATAACTATGAGAAATAAAAGTTTTTTATTTATAAAGCAACCAGTTTATGGTATTTTGCTATAGCAGCTTGGACGAACTGAGATACAAGGCTAGCAATAACATAATTATAAATGGAATTGACTGTAAATCACATAACTAAAATCCATTAAGCCAACTAAATATATCTCCAAGTCAACTTCTTTTTAAGCTGGATCCTCAAAATCATTTTCTCCCACTCCGATGCCACATGATAAAGAGGGAGGTGAGACAGAAGTGGAGTTAGGGTGAAAATAGGCAAAGGTGTTAACCAATTTGATTAAAATACCTCATTTTCAAGATGTTATGTAAACATATCATGGTGTGGAACACATTGCTATGACCAGGACCCTGGAAAGGTCTGTGCAATTGAGCGTCCTTGAAGCTTAACCTTCACTGGCATTAGGGTAAATCATTTCTGTTTGTAACTAATTCCTTCAATAACTCTCCAGGTATTTTATGTTATCATTCCTTTGGCTCAATTAAATCTATGCCTAGGGCTGATGGAATAGAGTTAACTGCTCTTTCTTTCCTCCTAGATAGTATATTCATTATATTAGTAATCATGTACTGATAATATATTTGTTTTTGTCAATAAGAATTAAGGAGAGAAAGAAAAATTATCAGAGCTTGCTGTGCTAGCCCAGATGTTCAGGTTACTACTTCTGTGTCAGAGGAGACAGAAGGCTGTATCTGAAATCTTCTATCTCCTTAAGATAGCTTCCAAACCATTACTCCATGACCTTGACTCAAGAACACTTTTTCTTTGAGCTTTATGATGCCAATTTAATCTTGCTGTAATCTTAAAACATCCAGGTGACTCTCTCATAAAGATTTAGAATTAGTTCTCAATAACTTCTTACCTAGGTTATATCCTTGTTACTGACACCAGCAGCACCAACATTAACTGGGGACTTGTGAGAAATGCAGAATCTCAGGTCCCACCCTGATCCACTGAATCCGAATTTGCATTTTAAAACATCCTTAAGGGATTCTAGTACACGTTAAAGTTTGAAAAGTACTGGCCTCAATATGGTTAATTACCTGAATTGCTTTGGTCAACTCCATGAAACTTTAAGTCCACTTGATTTTCTCTTTTATAGTCATACAAATCCTTAATTAAGGAGCCATTATGAGTTTGAATATATGAGGCACTACTCTCAGA
Source organism: Equus caballus (assembly GCF_041296265.1). Lineage (NCBI taxonomy): Eukaryota > Metazoa > Chordata > Mammalia > Perissodactyla > Equidae > Equus > Equus caballus. The sequence continues at coordinate 98,997,046 of NC_091686.1, forward strand.
AATGAATAACCACATAAATTTGGGGCTTATTGTCCTGCTTCTACAAATGTAAGTTTCTGTAGTCTTTTGGATCCTCTTGTCATTTAGATAAATTCAACATGTGGTTTATTTAATCTTATTATGAAAGTACTTTATTTTCAGTATGGAAAATATAGGAAACACAATAGTAGGAAACAATATATAATATAAATTATATAGTAAACATATAAAAATACACACACACACACACATATATATATAATCCCACTACCCAAAGACATTTTAATGTAAGTCATCTGTTATTGATGTTTTGAGAAAGTTGTATCATATATGTCTGATAGTCTTTTTTAAATGTAACGTTGTACCACAAGTATTTTTCCATATCATTGTACACTCTTTCAAAGAAGTTATAGTGATTATATCATAGTCCATTCAAGATGTACCATAAAATTCATAAACACTTCCATATTTTTTACACTGAAATTATTTCTAATTTCTCTAAAGAAATGACTGTGTCATATAAATATGATCAGCATTTCTTCCATGTTTCAGATTATTTTTTTAGAGTAAACTCCTGCAGATAGAATTTCAGGGTGAACAAAGAATGAATATTTCACATATCCTGATATAGATTTACCAAGTATTTTATTTGGTTCATTTTCTCTCCTATTCTGCTCAGAAGCCATTTTAAATCTTTATCATTCACCTCCAGCTTTCATCCATAACCTCTGCCATCTTTACACACAGGAAATGGAACTGCATTTAATTTTCCAGGAAAAGCATTTTCTCATCAAGCATAAAATCTCTAGAACTCCCACTCTCCGTATCTGTATCCTCAACTATTCATATGTCTCTCCCTGTAGATTCAAAAGATGAACTACCTGCTCCTGTTCAAGATGTAGACTCTTGATGCCATTACTTGATGTTGCTTCTGGATCTATCCATCACTACTTTTTCTCCCTATTTTCAAAATCATGAACAAATGAGCCATTCAGTCCTCCAAAATCCAGCGTGCCTCTTTAGTCAGCATCATGACTTTCCTTTCTTGCACAGTCAAATATCACACACAAAAAAGAAAAAAAAAGCTGCCCTAATTTTTTCCACTTCTTTTCTTTCCCATTTATTCCTCATTCTGCTTAAAATCAAACTGTTGCCCCAGAACCATCCTGAAAGTAATCACATGATGGTTCCATGGATGTTCTAAGTGCCAAATTCAATGATTTTATTGTCCCTCTCCCACCTTTTTTGAGTATCTTATTTCCACTTATCACTGTGATTCATTCCAACATTACGTACTTTGGATGCCTTTGACAGAGCATTGACCACTTCTTTCATTGTGCCTTCACTGACCCTGAACTCTGCTTTTAGTACAAGATCCTTTACTCTATGGTGTAAATTTACCTTTCTCCTTAGGCTGGAGGATCCTTGAGGAATGACTGTTATTCCTCAGTTTCCCCACTGCTTCCCCAAGTCCCTGCCACAATGCCTGTGCTTGACAAATGTTGAATTGAATAGGCTCATCTTAAGTGATCTGTGGGCACTTAGCCCTTTGACCACTTGACCTTTCTTTGGCTTTTGGGATACTCTCAGTCATTGTGTTTTCTTACTACACAGAGCGTTTCCTTTCTATCATTTCTCTAGTGCTCCCTACTAGCTACAAAGTGGATGCAGAATCATGAATAGCTAATGAGGAGTGATGTTTAGGAAAAAGAGAAAATTGAATAGGCATTATAACTATTTCAATAAGCACTAGCTAGATTACATTATAACGCAGCTCACTGAAAAATTATAGTGGCTTACAACAATTTATTTCTAAATATCCAGCATGGGTGAGCTTCAGTTTTACTCCATATCGTCTTCACTCTTGGAGCCAGGCTGAGAAAGCAGCCTCTGGCTGGAACATTGCTCTCATGACAGAGAATAAGAGGACTTGGCACACGATGTGCTGGCTCTAAGGTTTCTGCTCATGAGTAACACGTTACATGGGCCAAAGTAAGTCTTATGTTCAAGCTTGACGCCAGAGAGGACCAGCCAAATATTTTTGAAAAATAAAACATACTACAATGGTTAGCTCAGTACTTTGCCTATAATACAAATTACTGAAATGATTAAACAATTCCGAGAGGAGGAGTTTAAGAATACTACACTGTAGACTCTAGAATCATGGTACATAAATCACTATTAGGAGGCAATCAGCCTCAAAAACAGGTGGATTTCTATGGTCTCAAAATGAAAACAAATCACCACATATTATTTTCTATATTTGAAACATATAACTTCCAAATGTTTGAAGAAGTTTGAATATAGTTTGTAATTATCATTCCTTTGATTAACTCTCAAGTCCATGTTCATATCCATTTGATTACATTGCGATGAGAGTAATGGTGAATATTTACTGAACAAGAGGAATGTTCCAAGTCCTGCGCTAGAAGTTTTCCATTTACTTTATCATTTTATCTGACTTACGCTACTATTGCCATACCTTTTGTTACATTTAACTTCAGCACTTTTTTCATATAAATGAAATTTGTTTGGGTTCTGCTTGTTATGTATGCTTTTGTTTAAAAAAAGCATGAAGTAACTATAGCAGAGAGTGGCTTTTTATTGATTTTTTCCCCCAACTTTATAAGATGCAATTGACAAACAAAACTATAATATATTTAGAGTGTACAAGGGCATGATTTGAAATAGGTATACATTGTGGAAGGATTCTCACCATCAGATTCATTAAAACATCCATCACCTCACATATTTACCTTGTTTTTTTTTGGTAAGAACAGAAGTTCTACTCTCTCAGCAAATTTCAGTTATACAATACAGTATTATCAATTACAGGCTCCTTGTTATACATTAGATCCTCAGACTTTACTCATCTTATAACTGAAAGCTTCTACTTTTTTAGTAACTTCTTCCTATTTCCCCTATACCCAACCCCTTGCAGCCATCACTCTGTTCTCTTCCTATGTGTTGAACTTTTTTTTTTAATTCCACATATAAGTGATTTCATACAGTATTTGTCTTTCTCTGTCTGGTTTATTTCATTTAGCATAATGCCCACAAGGTCCATGCATGTCATCACAAATGGAAGGATTTCCTTATTTTTGTGGCTGAATAGTATTCCGTTGTACATACATACTACATTTTCTTTATCCATTCATTCATCAATGGACATTCAGGTTGTTTCTATACCTTGGCTATTGTGGATAATGCTGCAATGAGCATGAAGGTAAAGATATCTTTTCAAAATAGAGATTTTGTTTCCTTTGGATATATACCCAGAAGTGGGATTGCTGGATCATATGATATTTCTATTTTAAGTTTCTTGAGGAACCTCCATACTGCTTTCCATAGTGGCTGCACCAGTTTACATTCTCATCAACAGTGTAGAAGTATTCCTTTTTTGCTACATCCTTACCAGTATTTATCTCTTATTTTTTTCATAATAGACATCCTAACAGGTATGTGGTAATATCTGTTTATGATTTCGATTTGTATTTCCCTGATGGTTAGTGACGTTGAGCATTTTTTCATGGGCCTATTGGTCACTGTATGTCTTCTTTGGAAAAATGTCAGGTCATATGCCCATTTTTTAATTGTGTTATTTCGGATTTTTTTGTTATTGAGTTGTATGAATTCCTTGTATACTTTGGATATTAACCTCTTATTGAATACGTGGTTTACAAATATTTTCTGCCATTTCATAAGTTGCCTTTTCATTTTATTGGTGGTTTCCTTTACTGTGCAGAGCTTTTTAGTTTGATATAGGCCCACATGTTTAGTTTTGCTACTGTTGGCTTTGTTTTTAGTGTGAAATAAAAAAAAACCTTTGCAAGACGAGTCTCGGAGAGATCATTCTTATGTTTTCTTCCAGGAGTTTTGTGTCTTCAGGTCTTATGTTCAAGTCTTTAATCCAGTTTGAACTGATTTTTGTGTACGGTGTAAGATAGGGGTCCAGTTTCATTCTTTTGCATGTGGATATCCAGTTTTCCAAACACCATTTATTGAACAGGGAGTGACTTTTAAAATTTAGACATTATTTGCCATAAGATTCTTGGTAGTAAAAAGTTAGTATCCCTATCTCGGTTCCTGGGACAAAGAGACATATATCATGAATTGAACTATTCCACTACATTTCCAAATAGCCATCTCTTTCTTAAAAATTAACAATTGCTTGTTATACAACAGTATTATTTTTAAAAGCACTATGGTTAATTTTTCATGGTGACTATATAATCCTTCTCCTCATATGTGGACTATTGTTTGACACCAGTGCAAAATATAGGTAAAGCTGATGTGTTTATGAAACTATCTTACTTCAACCTAATTTCATTTCATAAATGACGAAATTAAGTTATGTATATTATGTATGTGCATTTCTAAATACACAAGAATTTTTCTTAAGAGATGGCATCATTTTAATAATTTTGTTCCAATAAATTTCACATGCTTTAAAAGGACACACAATTCATTAAAATGTACACATTATTAAAATAGACCTTTTGTTCTATTTTTGAGTTATTTAACCCTTTGTAATTTCTCATTTTATTTGATTCTTCTCATTATCTCTGAGATAGTTCTCCGATTTGCTAAAAGAGTTAAGAAATTCTTGTAACTTTATGACTTTTAAATATTTAATGAGAGCTTTAAAATGTAATACTCTCTATATTAAGAAGGATGTTTGCAGCTTTGAAAAATAGTTTACAAATTGGCCTTCTTCCTTTAATAGTAGGTTTTATATTTGAATCATTAATGTACCCATTTGAAGATAATTTATTCCGGAAGGCTTTTAGATGTTAGTTTCAGTTCTGTTCAACTATAAATATTTTGGTTAAGTGGAGATTTATATAACTCTCTCTCCCTGGTAGGACAAACATGCTCTACGTGTGCTACAAAGAGGCAGCCTAACTTGGGACTGAGACACATGAACTGGAGAGTTACCATTTACAAGCTGTCTCACCTTGGACAGGTGTCTTTAACTTTTTAAGCCTCAGTTACATCATTTGTAAAATACAGATGACAATAACCATATGGCTACATGAAGATTCCATGAGACAAATCTACAAAGCACCTAGTCAGATCGGCACATAGAATAGTCTCAACATAGGTCAGATGTCTTTATATATATATATATGGAATCTATTTTAAATATTGAAGAAAACAAATTTAAAGAAAATTTAATTAGGTGATACCCATACAAGAATGTAAGCACAATTCTATTCTACTGGTAAAGGCTCTTTGGAGGGGCTGATACATTGACTTGTGACTGGGACATTCAAGAGGGTAGTTTAGCTTTCCACACAAGTGTGGCCAGGGGCTAGAAAATGTTAATGATCTTGCCTCTCTTTCTATCTCTCAGCACTGATTGCTTCCCTGTTGACTTTACTCTTCTACAAACTTACCTCACCTGGTGATGAAATGGCACCATCAAGTCCAAAAGATACATGATTCTTATTACTTGCTAATTCAGCTACTTCCCTCTCTCTTCTAGGATATATATGTGTTTGTACATGTATGTATGTGTGTGCACACGTATATAAATATAAATAAACAAACACGTGTGTGATAAATTAGCTGGCTTTGCCTGAGTCTTTTGTTCACAGCGTGGATGAATCCCTGATAGGGGTAAAGTGGTTTGTGTGCCACAGTGGTCAGCCCTGTGTCACAGAGCCACCCCTACATCCAGCCATTATGACTGACAGTAACACCAATGCCATGTGTGTAGGGACTGGGAAGGTTAAGAATGGCGTATACTCCCTAAAATACTCCATTTACAATGGTATTTATAAATCACTAGGCACATCTCTTTTTAAGAACTTGTTACCAGAATTTTTCTTACTGTGACTATTATTTTCTAATTCCAAGACAGTCATTTTCACACTTACGGCTCTACATGTCAACTGAGGTAGACAGTAAAAAGGCAAATTTTGATTCCCGTATGAAATGCATAGAAAGATGTATTAGTGTAATGTAAAATCAAATTTCAATGTCTGTGGAAAATATGTACTTTGCAAATGACCTGCTTAAACTGTGTGCAGAAGGTGAAATTAAGACCTTCTTAATTTGACCTTCTAATATGGTCTAAAGTCCTGTAGTTCACAACATCACTCCATTTCCTTTGTTTCATATGAAGTTTTGACAGGATAAAGAGGAGCACAGCTAATTTTCCTGATGAAAGCAGAATCAGAATTTATTATTATGTATCCACTGTGTGTGGGGTATCTATTCAGGTTGGTTCTTCAAGATTTGACAAAGTCGAGCTGTAATTGCCCTTGAATGTGGTGCTATCCTTGAAAGAAAAAAGAGAATTTGTCAACCTTAAACTGAGGGTGATATTAAAATGAAAACAAAGCAGCAAGGAACGGCCAGTGCTGTCTACAATACTGAAAGACTCATAGTCTTTAAAGTTGCAGAAAATTAATCTTCTCATGTCTCTAATTTTCATTGTAGATTTTCACCATCTTTACCAAAAAGGGCATGAGTTTTTGCATAGGTGGTGGGATGTATGCAGGGGATGCTTATTTAAATTGGGTTATTAGGTTAAACCATTTTGAGGATCTTTGGATTAAGTAAAAAGAGATAATCAGCTATGCGAACATCTAAAGAAGCGGTTTCTAGGTAAAGAATTGTATGGTAAAGTTTACGAGGACGAAACACGCTCAATACATTTGAGAACCATAAAGAAGGCAGTATAACAGGAATTAGTTGATGAAGGAGAAAAGGGAACAAGATAAGGTCCAGGAGGTAAGAAACTGGAAGATCATGTAGACTTTTATAGGCCAAGGGACAAATTTCTCATAAGATACATGAGAAAACGAAGATTTTAAATTGAGAAGAATCATACACTTAATTACATTTCTGAAAGCTTCCCATATCTGCTGTGTGGAAAACTGACTGGGGAGGGACACTTAGTGATAGAGAGGTGAGGTGACTTGAGTGAATAGTGAGGGTGGAGAAAATACGAAGAGCTGGGCTGTTTTTTGAATGTAAAGCCACCTTGCTGTTGGACAGGCTGTGAGGAATGAAGAAGTATGAGGAATGAGGAAATCAAGGTGGCATTTTTGCATGTGTGTTACTCATCAGAGGGTGGCATGACATACTTGGAGAGAGGTTGGAGGACAGTAAATGACTTTGATTAAGTTTGAGATGCCTAGCATAGCTAAAGTGGAAATATCAAGTATTGAGGGGACATTTGGGATAAAATCTATCTAGACAGTGAATTAGATGGCATTGAACTCCATGAGAATAGATTGTGTTACCTCAGAATAGAGGCAAGTAAAGAAGAGAAGCCAGTCCAGGACCAAGCTTTCAAGTATTTAGAGGTTAAGCAAAGAAGAGGGAGCTAATTATGTGGACTGAGCAGGAGAAACATTTTAGGGAGGAGAAAAATGAGAAAAGAGTTGTCTTTGGAGAGCCAAGAATGGGAAATTTCCAATGTGATGGGAGAAATAAACCATCAGATTATATAAAGATAATTAGTACCCTTGAGAAGCGCACTCAGGGAGGAAAAAATGTGGAGAAAAAGTCTAGAGACAATTATTTTGAGAACATTTTCTCTGAAGAGAACAGGTAAATTGTTGGTAGCTACAGGGGTCAAAGGAACATTTTGTTGAAGTAGACGGCAAGCTTCAAAGGAGAAGAGAGTTGATAATATAAAAAGAGGGATATGTGAGAAATGAAGCCCTTAGGAGATGAGAAGAGATGGAATTTCAAACAAAAGGGGATATGTTGAAATTACTGGAGGACATATACATCCCTGAATTGATTGCTGTACTAATGAGGAAACTAGATGTTGTAGGTCACTTTTTCATGACGCAAAAGTAACCAATTTATATTGATTTTTCCTACTACAGAAAAGTCTTCTCGTAGGAACTTTAAGAAGTGTTTGTGTCTCTGCTTACTTGTTCTCATTTTTTAAATATTAACTTCTTAAATCAAACTACTCATTTAAATTTACAGAATTTATAGTATATAATAGGATAGCTTTATAGCTCTAAGCTTTATAAAGAAAAGCAAAAAGACATAATTTTCTTTTCTTATTAAAAAATTATAAGAAAGTTATGTGATCCATACTGATGTATTTTACTTACTGTGCACTGCAAACTTGTCTATTAAATGTGATCTACAAAATATTAGCAATCTCTGTTCCCTGTGATACTGTTTTCTATTCAAGCTGTTTAGAATTAACAACTCTTTCACTTTACAAATTTGTTTAACACATCACAGTATGCCTTAAAATGCATATTTATGCCCTTACCACCAACAATTATGATTGGTTTCATTTTCAAAGGGATACTCAGTATTGCATTTAATTAGTGTTTTCTTATTTGAGCTATTTTTGTTGTTATAAAATTAATACAAGGAAATTATTTTTAAAATTGAAAACAATAAAACTGCATATACAATGAAAAGTACCTCTTTTTGTCACTGCAAAACCGGCTAAGGATAACTTTCATCAATCACTTCACATATATTCTTCAGAAGTTTTCTATAAGTACGTGGCAATATTTCTTTTATAGTGCTAAGAAGTGCCTTGCACTGAAATTCCCTGCCTGACCTCCTGCATACATCAGAGCTCTTTCCCTATACCTGCCATGCTCAGCCTAGATATCTACACACAGTTCTTCACTGTTTTTGAGGAATGGACTACCAAGACACCGCAGGATACAAGGACAGCAAATTCTCACCAACTAGAGTTAGAAAACCACTGGTTACTAGTATATTGGATTTTCTTGACCCCTCGTCTAAATGAAAGAATTCACAAGGCTGGAGAGACTGAGAAAGGAGGATTCTAGACAGAATAAGATTGGGAAACTACAAGAAAAACACCATCCATCACCAGCATTGCCTTCACATTGCCTATCAATCACCCAGGAGAGTTTGTACCCAAAGACTATGTACTGCCTCTCAGCTAATGATAATAATCGTCAGCTCATCCATGGAGTAGGGCCTGTATGACTGAGGGGGAGTGGGTGAGTGACACAGAAGAGAACAAAGGCACCACATGGCTTAGCTCTTGGGTTCCACTCTCACTTGATTTCCTCTCACTCTTTCCCTAGCTCCATCTGCCATGGCCACATTGGCCATCTTGTGCTTATGCAAACATCTCTTGCACTTCTAGCATTTGCCGCTCTTTCAGTTTGGATTTCTTGCCTTGGATATCCACATATTCCACTACCTTATACATGTGGATTTCTCCTCATTAGTTTCTTTGACACCTTTCCTGATCATCTAATCCAAATAAAGTATCAGCCTGATCCATTCTCTGTCCTATTATCTTGTCTTATTTTTCTTCATATTACTTAAGACTGTGATATACTTTTATTTGTTGATTTTCTGTATCCCTCCAATAGTATGTAAATGCATGAAGGCAGACACTTCAGTTTATTCTGTTGATTATTGTGTCCCTCATGTCTAGAATATGGCATATGGCAGGCACTAATTATATAACTGAATAGATACATTGTTTACATGTTGATAAAAATGATAACAGCTACTCATCAATTTGACCCAACAACCAAAAAAATTCCTTTCCTACATCATTCTTTAAGAAAAGTTTGATTCGATTGAACAACTGTAAGCATTTCTCCCAGAGAGTCCTCTGTCTTCTGTTGATTTCCACTTCCCCAGTTTGTCTTGTGCTGTTACCCAAACTAAAATTATTCCCTAAGTCTCTGTCTGTTATTCATCTACAACATAAGAAGGTTTTCCATTTGGTGCCCAATATGCTGTTCACTGCAACATTTTATTTTGTATTATAGTCAGTAAAATCTTTTTTCCCCTGATCACAGAATACGTTTAATAACACGCATATAAGATGTTATTCTGTTCATTAAATGTGTGTCAGATTCTGTACTAATTGCCTTACCTTTGTAACTTAGAAAAACAATCCCGACCCCAACCCAGGCCCAGAAGCTAACTTTGGATGAGGGTTAATAAATGCTTATAGTAGTTCTTTTTATGTAAGTAAAGGAAATATTTAAAGTAAAAATTCCTACTTGATTTAAATGTAACCAATGCTGGTTTTTTTAGTAATAGCTGGTCTTATAGTTTGGTAATGAATTTTAATGGACTCATTTCTTAACCATTGGTAAGATTCCAAGCATGATCTTGAATCCAGAGAGGGCAATTGACACAGCTTTGCATAAACATGTAAAACTCTATTTCCATTGCATTCAGGATATGTATTTATCTTAAGGTTGTTATATCAATCTATAAAAAAAACAAAAACCAAATGTTTCTCTTCATATCTTTCGATCTAATGTAAATTGTTCTTGTTTTTACATACCATTGTTGATTTTAGTTGTGATTAGGAGACAGGAAATCACATGAGTGTTTTCAAGTTTCTTTTTTTTGCTCTCAGAAGCAATGAGGTTGCTATTTGCTGGAGACGTAACACAGTATCACAACACCACACATGAAATTGTATCTGTGAATAGTGGATATTACTTAGGTGTCTTTCAGCCTCAAGTGACAGAAAATCCAAATCCAAAAGAGAAATGGAGTTTATTCTTCACATTAATGAAAAGTCCAGAGAAAAATGTCTTCAGATATTGCTGGACAAATCTTTAAAAAATAGTTCTAGGATCCCGTTTCTCTCTCCAATTCTCAACTCTCCTTAGATTCATTCTTATTTCATGGTTCAAGATGGCTACAGTAACTTCAGATCTTATTCCTTCAACTTGACTAAACATTAGATAGATTTTTTCTTGACCATAGAGGCCCCTGATCTCCCTTTCCTGAGAGCATTTACTTTAGAAAACTTGCAATTATAAATTCTTTCTCTGCCTTATGAGATGAAATCTTCTGCCAGACTCTTGCCAGTTTTACAACCCAAGAATGTCTTTCTCAAAGCCCTGTGAGCCATCCCTTTGAAATGTAGTCATCAAGAAAGATAGCATCCTTACCTCCAAGTCTTTCTTTGAGGGTAGGAGTCTAACTTCCATAAGCACCCATCAGCACAGATGACCGAATCACATTGACCGACATCCCACCCCCCAATGTCTTCTAGTACTTTAAGTGTTAACTCACGACAGCTCTTAAAGATTCTCCCATCTCTTGTTAAAATGGAGTTGAATTTTGAGGTCACTCTCTCTTAACCTATCTAGTATAATTTTTCTTTGACAAGAGAGAAAGTAGATTGTATGTATGCTAAAGACTAAGAGAAAAAACAAAATGAATTTTCTTAATATTTTACTTAAAATGTTCTTAATATCTCAACTTTGTTAAAAAGAAAAAAAAAAAACAGGGGTCTACCGCTGGTGAAGCAGTTAAGTTCCCACGTTCCCGCTTCGGCGCTTGGCAAGCCATGCTGTGGTAGGCATCCCATGTATAAAAGTAGAGGCAGATGGGCATGGATGTTAGCTCAGAGCCAGTCTTCCTCAGCAAAAAGAGGAGGATTGGCAGCAGGTGTTAGCTCATGGCTAATCTTCCTCAGAAAAACCCAAACAAACAAAACAGGTCATACATTATGCTTCGAAAAAAGTGTTGGTACAGTGCTGGCTGCAAGGTGGTAGCAGGAGAGCAGGGTGGTCCAGGGACCTTATGATCAGCAGATTCTGCTTTCACTGTAAACTTGGAGAAGATCCAGATGACTCATTCGTTTGCCAACTAGCCTCCATTTTTTCATAAGGACAAGAAAGATGGAGAAAAGAGGTGAGGTGAGATTTTGATGGGGTTCAGGACATGCTACTCCAAAATATGACACCTTGGCATATCGATTATCTTAAGCTGAAGGAATTTGCAAAACTGGCAGAAGCACATGGTCACTCTGACCTCCTTCCCTTTCTTGTCCTTTTTCCCTGAAATAAGTCAAAAATCCTCATGTGAGAGCTGCTTCCCTATACGGAGAGCAAAGGAGCATCCTTGTCTTCAAAGACAAAGAGACACTTAAAAGAAACCCAAACAGGCCTTGCTAAGTTTCCCCCAGTATATTACAATTACCTCATACTCCTTAACCTGTGATATTCCTCCACCTCTCTCTACTCTTCATTAAACCTAGCATATGGGGCTGGCCTGGTGGCACAGCGGTTATGTTCCCACGTTCTGCATCAGCGACCTGGGGTTCGAGGGTTGGGATCCTGGATGCAGACATGGCACCACTTGGCAAGCCATGCTGTGGTAGGTGTCCCACATATAAAGTAGAGGAAGATGGGCGTGGATGTTAGCTCAGGGCCAGTCTTCCTCAGCAAAAAGAGGAATATTGGCAGCAGTTAGCTCAGAGCTAATCTTCCTAAAAAAAAAAAAAAAAACCTAGCATAAAAATGCATAAGTTTAACTGTTTCTTTGGGTCTTCATTTCCTTATGAAGGCCCTTGTCTCACATAAAACTTATGTTAAATAAATTTGTATGCTTTTCTCTTGTTAATTTGTCTTTATCAATTCACTTTTCAGACCCAGCCAGGGACCCCAAGAGGGCTGAGGAACCTTTTTCTTCCTCTGCAGTGTCATATGCCCCTTTATCTTCCCATGGTCTTTCAAAGCTACTGTAGGGGAGGAGGACATTTCCTCTCCCCAAATGGGGGTTCGTCTGGCTGGAGAACGAATTAAATTCACATGAGACAGAATAGCAAGAGAAAATTAAACAAAGCTTTATGAGCAACCATGGGCCGGGGACTTTCTTCCCGAAGGAAGAAAGGGCACCGAAGAAGTGGGGTGCACATAGTGGTTATATACCCCCAAACAGGGTGTTTCACATGTGATTGAAATGTCCCTCCAACAATAGTCACAAGATTGCCCTGTCGGCACAGTGCTTGATGAACACAGCAGGTAGTGGTCTGCTATCTCCGTGGGCGCAGCAGGAGGCAAGTGGATTGTCTGGAGCTGGGCGGTCACAGGTGAGCGCAGCAGCAGTCAGTTCCTAGCCTAAGGAAAGATGCTTAATCCTTAAGAAATGCCAATGTTGGGAGGGGGAGGGAAGTCAGTTACAGGAGGTTACCAGACTAGCACAATAAAATGCAGATTTAAGTCCTTGCCTTTGGTGTTGATTAAGAGTTTTTAGAGAGAAGGTCATCTCCTTTCTTCTTCCTGGTACAGAGAGGGAGGCACCTTTTACAGATAGAGATTTACCTTACAGATGTAAATGTGTCCTAACAAAGGGCAAGTTCCATTCCTCAGAGCCTCCTTCCCTGTCCCAGTTTATCAAAAGCAATCAGCCTCAAATAATCCTGATGCCAAAGAGATATTTCTTGGGGTGGCCAATTCCAGGTCCCCACACTACCAATGCTGCTCTGAAGTAGGGATAGACCTTCAAGGGTGTGAATTGGAAGGAGATAAATGATCCAAAAACGTTGTATGCAAGCTTCTTGTTAGCATGATCTTTTGTGAGTAAGCTGGAGTTACAAAATGGGGTTGGCTATACTTTTCTTATAATTCAACTCCAATTATTTGTAATGAAATAGAATTTGTGGTCTAAGCATAAAAATAACAAAATAACAAGAACTCAGAAAAATAATCTGTTAGAAATATACATTTTTCAATGTACTTAAAGACTTTCATAACACAATATAATTTTCCAAGTGTCTAATAATAGATTTCACCTACACCATGTTAAATTAGTAATATTATTTTCAATTAGTACTATAAAAAAATTGAAAGATTGACTGTACCTCCTGAGAATTTTCTGATTCTGTTTTGGTTGCAGGAACACCTGTTACTACATTTGATATCCAGATCCTGTGTATTTAAGAAACACAGAACAGTTCACCTTAATCTATGATTGTTCTCTCAAAGAAATCTCACCCAGATGCATGTGATGGGAAAGTGAAAAATTGCATTTAGGAGTTTTGCATGTAAAATCTTGCTATGACAACGTTAATCTGCCCTCGTATTTATTTAATTCTAAAAATAATTGTGTAATGAATAGAGGTCAAGATATTTTTTGCTACCAATTAAGTGACCAGGCATGAGGAATGTAAACAACCTGCATCATAGTGGAACATGCCTTCCTGGGGATGACTTCTTTAATAAACAAGAGTCATTGTCACAATCTGTCTGCAAACAGCTTCTGTTAGAGTTTTTAGCTAAGTAAACTCTTCATCATTAAAGTGATATTATGATGATATAGATTGCAAATTCCTTTAACTTATGATATAGTTTCTCCATGTAGGATTTCCTAGTTGTTGTGTTTCTTCCCCTGCCTATAATAGGTTGTTTTATGTTTTTTCATTCTATGTAAGTAGAACTGGTAAAAAATGAAAAACAACCTCATTATCAATAATTCATGCTTAATCATGTTGCATTGGCATTTGATGACAGCATTGTGCTGTTTATTCTTTTAGACTTACTTTCCTGTAATGCAACCATTTGAATATGAGACTTAGGATTATTAGGAAAGAATCAACAGAGCATACCCAGATGTACAGTGATTTATTCCAATGATACTGTTAGGATTGTAAAGCTTTCAAAGACAATCACTAAAATTCTCAATCCAGTGTGAAAAAATAGCTTGCCTGAAAGGAAAAGCATTTTCAGAGGAACAAAACCATTTAATGTATTTTCCAGGTAATTATTTTTTGTTGAATTACAATTGCAATGTTGATGATTCTTTTCACTAGTGTGCTGTTGATAAAAGGTGTGTTGAGGTGCAGAGAAAGGCTTAATTTTGACTAATCCCTTTCTTCTCTCTTTGCAGATTTGACCACAGCAGACAAATTTTATACCCATATTTTAGGGCTATTTGGGGAATTGAATTGTATGTTACTGGCCACGATAGTGGCCAATACATTTCCAAGTTTTCTGTTGTAATGTCTCCCATAGTTCCTTGATTACTTATTCCTTATTCACGTGGCTCTTTGGAACACAAACAGTAGCTTTGCTGTAGGTTATGCTAGCTAAATCAGTGAATGAGGGGACTATTCAAATAGCAACTGGTATCTACAATCGAAGCTGTTCTCTTTTTTTCCCCTTCCTTCCTTCTTTTTCTTTCTTTTGGATTTTCTTCTATTCATTGATTCATTTTACTGCTTATACTATGGCCGCATCTTCACTTAGAATATGATATTTGAAGTGAATAATACTTCTCTTTTCTTTTTCATTAAATCTTTCTGACTGATAGCTTTTGTCATCATAGTAATATTCCTCTCACATTATTTTTAGAAAGTCCTTTAGCATATATTACCTCATTTCACAACTCCACTGATATAGTTGGTTGAGATATTACTCTTTCACAGATGAAAGTTATGACACAAAATGGAATCTCAAAAAAAATGTCACTTTAGCCTTTTGTTGTGGTGAAAGAAAAATGTGCATAGTAACACTGCTGGCCCCTACTGGCCTTCACTGGTTTTCCGCAAGGGAGCACATGTTAGGTTCCTGACAGGTGGGCTGAGTTAGAATGCTGAGCATGTGTGGCTCAGCTTTGTACTTTCTCTGCTTTGGAGAGGTACCCTTCAGGAAGCACACACTCCATGTCTTAAGTTTTACAAGGCATTCTGTCAGATTGAGAGATCAGTCAATGTCCAGCTATGACTGGGATTGTATAAATAACTATTCCTAATTCTGAGGTAAGAATTAGTAACCTTTAACCTAGTGGTTACCAGTAACAAAGATGACATAGTTATCTCCATCTGTCTTCTCCTAGTTTGTATCTTCTTTGATTCAGGACTCAAGTGAAGAAACGTATGACTTTCTATCTTGAGGCTTTCATGTCTCAATGATATTTTTGAGGTAACCACAAAATAGTATATGTGCTTCTTAGGGTTTTTTTTGATCAAGTTTCAGACTTGAGACAGAGTCCTAGGGAGGGGTTGTAGGAATATTAAAGGGAAGATTATTCATTGAAACTTATTTAAAATATTGATGATAAAAAGAGCCTTATTTAAAATATTGATGATAAAAAGAGCCTATTTTTTGACCCAAATAATATAGTATACTATAAATGAGGGTTGTGAATATTTTGCCATTTAAATGCCATTGATTGGCATACAGAATAGTAGCTACATTAGAAGTTGCATCAAGGGAGGAGCAAGCATCTGAGCAGTGAGACATCAGAGGCTATGTAAGGCAATATCCTAGGACAAGGCTACCAGTAGGGCATGTAAGACCTTTGGAAAATATTATCTGTGGGGCCAGCCCTGGTGGCCTGATGGTTAAGTTCAGTGCACTCTGCTTTGACGACCCGGGTTCAGTTCCGGGTGCAGACCTGCATTACTGTTAGCTGCCATGCTGTGCTGGTGACCCAAATACTAAAGAATACAGGAAGATTGGCAAGGATGTTAGCTCATGGCAAAACTTCCTCAACAACAAGAAAAAATAAAAATAAAAAATAATTCATAGGTCCATGTGAGACAGTGATTTGTTTATGAAGATTTAGAATAATGGATAGACAAGAGGCATTTATTTTAGTACAATCAATGAACATGCCCCAGCATCGGCTCTTCCTGTTCTTGGTTCTTGAACCCAGGAACCAACTATTCCTGTTCTTTATTGTCAATTTTTCCTTTCCTGGCTAATTTCATATCTCCTACCACCACAAATGACAGCAACACCACCACAGGTCCATGGTTCTTGGAACTAGCTTGTATTGAAACAAAATAGATCTTCTTATCTCTTCACTTTATTTATTGCTGGTTAATCATCACTCACTTGATGATGCATCTTGCATTACACCATGATGACTATGATGCAGTGACTCTCTCAAAGACTGTGCATGTGCTTTATTGGTGAAGATGACAAATGCAAGTCTTACCTGGAGTATGAAGGAAAATGTAAAAGAAAAATTGTTTTCTAGTCATGTGAAATTAACCATTCAGAATTTCTTGCCACAAACTTAGAACAACACATCTTTCAATCAGGCCATCTCTTGAACTCTTTAGGCCATAAACAATGCATTCTAGAATGTGATCTTTTTTGATATTGGCTGCACCTCCGCTTTCAGCACAACATTCCCATTTGTTCAAGGAATAGCCTTCCCTCATCTGGCAATTCTTAAGACTAACCTGGTAGAGTATAGAATCTCCACATGGGTCAGAATCAAGAGAGTACATCAATCATATGTGTCCATTGGCATTCAAGAGTAAAGATCTTAAAAGCCGTAAGAAGAGATAGGCATGAGTTCTTCCAGGGGACTGCTTGACATATGACCTAGAGCCTGCAAAGGTGGTAAGGTGACTGTCCTTGGTGCTGGTGGTTGGGGACCATAGGATAAAAGATTTAGTCAGAACCCTTTGTATTTTAAACACTGTAGACTGGAGGTAGCACCAAGGTCAGAACATAGAAGGGCAAGGGCAAGAGCCTTAAGTCCTACATGACTGATGGTCTGTAGCTTAGAGGCCTGCTTTTGTCCTGTGTCTAAAATGAGGGAAAATAACCCAAATTCAAAGTATCACCACCATTCTGGTAGTCCAATTTCAAGGATCTTGTGAAAGAAATAACACACTGGATAGTGAGAGAGATCTACTTTTCAGGCCATGCTGCTGGAAACAGGATCCCACTGGGGTGAGTTTTAGAGCTTGTTGGGTATCTGGTCAACCTCCTGTAGGTGTGGTGGGGACCAGGGGAGGAGGATGTTTGAAAGTACCCTAAAGTAAAGAAATAGGACTGATATCCATTTATAGATGGGACTGCTGTCTCTGGCGTATTCCAAGTCTCGGAGATGCACATTCTTCAAAGAAAGCACCACAAAGCAGCAAGGAGAAAGGGAGGGACTCAGGGCCTACTGGTCTAGGTTGGTTTTGGAAGAACGCTGATTTAGTTTTGAATCCTATATCTATGGCTTATGAAATGTGAGAATTTAACCAGTTAGTTAATGTTTCAAAGTCAAATTTTCTTCATCTTTATGACAGAGATAATTGCTACCTGGAAGATTTGCCACAAGGAAGAAATGAGAAAATGTCTTAAGTGGGTTTATAGTATAATATAGCCTCATTAAATAATAGTATGGGATTCAGCCCACCTCAGATAAAAAATAATGCTGAAACAAAATCATATTACTTTGGTGGACTCCAAAGTAAGATTTTGGGAACCTTCAAGGCAGGGGTAAGAAAGAAGCATATCATGTGGTAGAATGGATGACCTCATTCAGGGCTGGACGTGAAAAGGTCAATTGGATATATGGAATTTTGCTCATATGTTGGAGGCCAACAGATGCTACAGTGTGAGAAAACACAAAGTGCAAAGTTACAAGATTGTAGTGATTATAATAATCTTTAAGCAACTATATTGTGCTACCTGAGAGGCTAACTGTTGCCAGTCATACAAGGAGTGGATACAGTCTTTATCCATAAGACTTTATCTGTTATACATCTTTCTTTTGTGTGTGTGCATGTGTCTATATACACGTGTGTATATATGTATGTGTATATATATGTGGAAGAGTACAAGCATATATACACACAAACACAAATAACTACATGGAGATAACATTGTAGATGGTGTTGTTTTTGAGTAACAAAAGTGCCATTTCCTTGGTCCTATTTCTCATTGCCTTAGAAGTAAGATAGTCTACAATGAAATGTTGTCAGAATATGCTGGATGAATGTGCCCCTATTGTGTCTGTAAGGTATAATATAGGGGAAAACTCTTGGCAAACGTGTAGCTCATTAGTTCATGCAGCTAAGTGACTATTTTATTCATTAACTACTTCATCTCGTATTGTTTTGTTTTTAAAGTTTCATTTAGAATTGGCCTGAAAATATATGAAAATTTACTAGCTCAGATTCTTAGCTATCCTGGATATCTTATTCCAGGACATCTCTGCAGACTGAATTACTAAGTCTGCTTAAAAAGGTGTATAACACAACACTATATACTTTCCTTTTAGAAAATGTAATTCATTATGTCTGAAAAGTTTGGAAAGATGCCTGGTTCTCTAGTATAAACAAGTGCATAGCAAGACTACAGGGACAAAAACTGAAACATACTACATTTTTGGGGTCACCTTCCACAAATATGTGTACCCCCTTGTAATGCATGATTTCCTCATCTTTTCAGGATTATAGCCAATGGACACAGAGGCTACAGTTTTCATATAATTCCATTATATTATGAGTATCCTTCAGTGTCAATGATGTACATCTTCATATGTCCCTAGAAATTGCCAATTGCTCATGATTTAATCTATAATTCTGACTTTTTGAAGTCCAGTCTACCTCGTTCTGTCCCTTGTTAGTTTAGTCAAGGGAATGTGATAACATCCAAATAGAAGAATGCTTAACTTTCGTTCTTTCAATCTATCATTCATTCACTCATTCACTCAATGACTGCATTTTAAGTGTCTACCATATACCACTGCGATAAGAAGCTTACAGTTCAGAGCAGCCATTCACATCAAAGGTATTGGAACATATTTAGGTTCAGGGAACAGTGAAAGAGAAAGTGCAAGAGTAGCTTGCATTGGCAAATGTTAAAAATGGGAATATGAAGTGGGAGAATGCTACCTCTCCAGTATGTGGATGAAATAATTGAGAATATCTTTTCAAATTCATGTGAACACTATGATTTGTTTTTTAAAAAACTCTGTGACTTTTATATGTAAGCAAATTGAAGTTTGATAATGATGGTATATTTTTCACCTAATTTATTTGGTTTCATGGCTAGCTTTAAAATACTCAGACTATATTATCCATCCACTGAATATTATCTTGACCACTGCATTCTTACTTTCACATTCAATCTCAGAGTTTCATTGTCTAAGCGCCTTCTCTGTCCTCATTATTTAACACCTACTACTAACATTTTTAAGCATCTCATTATTTAATATCTACTCATCTTTCATGTCAACGTAATTTCATAGAGGCCATGATTTTTATATAGGCTGTTAAAGGAGGTCTGGATTTGAAATCATGATTATTTTGGAGGTGGAAGTTTTAGATAGGTGCAGAAACAGATCCAGTATGAAGCATTTGTTGATTCATTCCGGCTACAGTAGAAAGGTCATATTACAAAAAAACGGAGAATACGGAGGAAAGGTGAGCTGATTCTCGCCATAAAAAATTTAAGTTTGACCGCTTTTTAAGCATAATTCATTAGATACATGAAGAAAAGGACAATCAATTGGTATAACAACCCCAATTCTATGTGTAAACTTTCTTCTATTCAAAATCTTTTATTTCCAAAGTCTTAATTTCAAAATATACTAAAATAAAAATATTACGATTTTAACATCTTTTCTCTTTGCCTTTGTTATTTATTGGTCTCCAAAATATTGTGTGCAGATTTTGGGTTTTTTCCCGCACTCAGTAATTGCTTTGAAAAACAACATGATATTCAGTGCCTTTACCTAATAAAGATAATGAGCAAAAGTAAAATGCAAAAAAGGACAGCTGATGCGACGGTGAATCATCCAAATGCTTGATTTTCTTGACTTAAACCTGCTGCTGCTGTAGAAGCAACTATTAGCACACTGACAGATGGTGCCAGAACCTATTGTTTCTTTCAGTCTTTCTCTCCCTCTCTGTTCTCTTCCCCCTCCCTTTTCCACCTCCCCATGTATGACAAAATCACTGATCTTGGAAGTGTTCATTTTCTTTGAGCATTATGTTAATAACATCAAACTCATCACAGTTGGATATTTTCCTCTCTTGTAAACAGCCAAAAAGAGTAGATGTAGTCTTTGAAAACTGACTGTTTCTCTTTTGTCCCAATAGGCAATGATTCTCTTTTCTCACCAGTAACTGGATTTTTGCAACCATTGCAATAATTCAGAATAAATGTATATTTTTGTTTTCTTCACAATTGTTATACATTTTTTCTCTCTTTCTAGCACTTTAAGTAATGGAAAAGGAAAGTGGGTGCTTTCTATCCAATAAAAAATAAGGTTCCTTTCCCAGACAATTATTCCTTCTCCATCTAAATAATAATAATAATAATAACAACAACAACAACCCTAAAGCTTGTATTTAAGAGCTTGGTAATTTCCACACATGTTGGCTCACGTATTCGATGTTCCTGTTGCCTCTGCCAGTGTTATACTCCACTGCCTTTATCTCTTTAGGTGGGAGAATGGTTATAAAAATATTTCACATCTCTCTACATGGTAACGCATTGTCAAAAATTTATTTTCCAAAAGTCTAAGGTTATATTCATCAATGCAACATCTATATGCAGGAGAATTCTGTTATCTATATGGTTATTAGTTTTCTGTCACTGCTGTAACAAACACCACATTTGGTGGCTTACTACAACACAAATTTATTATCTGAAAGCTTTGGAGGTCAGATATCCAATTTAAGTCTCAGAAGGCTAAAATACAGATGTTGGCAGGGCTGTGCTCCTTTTGGAGGCTCTAAGATAGAACCCGTTTTCTTGCTTTTCCAGTTTATAGAGCCACCCTCTCTTCCTTGGCTCATGGTCCCTTTCCATCTTCAAAAGCGAGCAATGGCCATTTGAGTCCTTCTCACATTGCATTCTTCTGATACATACTCTTCTGTATCCCTCTGCCAAATATATAAGACTCCTATCATTACATTTAAACCACCCAGATGATCCAGCATAGTCTCCTCATTTCAAGGTCTGCTGATTAATAACTTGAATTGTATCTGTAACAATAATTCCTGCTTGTTATGTGACATAACATAGGTTCTGGGGATCAGGGCATAGAAATCTTTAGGGAATCATTATTCTGCTTGCCAATAAGAGTAAGGGAAGAAAACTTGTATCCACACATACACACAAATTAACTGTGCGAATATACAGACACTGTGTTAAAGGGTCTGAAATAGGAATTTCTGGATGGTATAGACTTTCTGAACCCAAAATCACAAACTCATTTATGTACGACAAGGCTTATTGTACCTTACAATTTTAAGCTTCTTAGTATTCTTTCTATACCCTGATCTTCACAATAATGCTATGAGTTGGCAGGGTGGATATTATTACCTTCTACTGACAAGGAGTCATTCATAAATTGTTAAATGTTTCATAAAAAGCCTTTCTACTACCAAATTGGGTCTCCAATTCTTAGGCAATAAAGGTAAATCTCCCTCTTAAGGCCCTCCACAGATATCTGTTGACTTGCTATTTAAGTTTATTCATCATCATTGTGTTCATTACACTTTAGCTAGATACAGACAACTTGCCTAGGGTGGCACTTACAAAGGCATGGCTATAAGAAGGTAAGAGTTTCCTCATGCATAGTCACTTTTTCCCCCACCGAGGGAAGAGCCTAACACGGTAATGTCCACACAGTTCACATATATTTAGGAATGAACCATTAGTTTCATAAAATTTTCCTAAAACATTCTAGGAGATATATTAATCCAGCTCTTTTATTTTGTATCTTTTACTTGAAAGCCAGTTTTGTACCATTCCCCTGTGAGATTGGCCCAAATTCACACTCCAGGGCTTGATACCCCACTCTCGATTGTTCTCTCCCCCTCTTTTCCCACTCTTTTTCTACCCTTTCACATGGATATTTTGCTCAGGGCCTGCTCTGGGAAACTCAACTTATAATAACAACGCTGCTTCATATTCCTTGTTTTTTTTGTGTTGTTTGCCATCTTGATGACATACATAGCTCTTTGTGACTTGGCATTTCATGGTCAAGGAATACTGTAACTCCCTATAGTCCTCCATACATGCCAAGTTTTCGGTCTATTTTTATTCTGTCCCCTGTTCCTGTGAGGCTTTGTTTATGGTTTTTGGACTAACACTATTGCATTGTTGAAGAGTGAACCTCATCCATTGGAAAGCATCCTTGCCAATTCTTAAAGTTAAGCTGAAATCTTCCTTCCTTAGGTGTCCTTGGATGTCCTGCTGGGTGTCCCCATGGTAACTGTGCATACCACTGATTGTAGTGCAGTAAACTCCATTTTGCCTCCTAGAAGCAGCACAGCATAGTAATTAAGAGAATTGGATCTCAAGTCAGACTATTTTAAATTCCAGCTCAGCCACTTACTAGCAGTATAAATTGCATAGGATGCTTAATCTTTTTGTGTCACAAATTCTCATTTTTACGTGAGGATTAGAATGGTTTCTACCTAAGAGGTTACTGGGTGGATTAAATTAATTAATCTATGTATCATACTTAGAACATTAATAAACATGTAACATATGTTAGAATGTAATACATACAGTAGAGAGAAATAAAGAAGTGCAAAAGTATGAAGAGTGCTTAAGGAGATGAAGGGAGTGATCACAACTTAATTTAAGGGAGTTAGAGTAGGCTCCACTGAAAGATGACTTTGAGTAAAGACTTAGGCAGTGAGGGAGTAAGCCAGGTTGTTATCTGGGGAAAGGCATTTTAGGCAGAGGGAATAGCTAGTGAAAATTCATCAGGTGAGAGCTTTCCGGACACATTCTGAAAGGAGCAAGAAAGTCAGTGTGGCTGGAGTTAATGAGGAGAGAAGTAGCCATGGATGAGGTCAGAAATGTAATGTTGTCCAGATCGTGTTGCACCTTGTAGGTGGTTTTAGGGAATTTAGCTTCTACTCTTGGAGAAAAGAGGAGCCAGTGGAAGGATCTGAGCAGAGGAGTGGAATGTATCTGACTTACAACTGGAAACACTGTGGCATTTGTGCTGAGAGTACAATGTGAATAGGGGTCAGGTGTAGAAGCAGTGTGGCTAACTAGAGAGATGTTACAGTCATCCAGGCCATAGAGGAGTGCAGCTGGACCAGGACCCATATTTGAAGTCAACAAGGTGGGATGCTTTCAGATTCTGGATTTATTTAGAATTTTCTAAATGATTGAATGTGGATTGGGAGAGAATTCATAGATGAGTCCTGGGTTTCTGTTTTGTTTTGTTTTTTAGCAGAGAAACTGGAAAACATGGTGTTTCCATCGTATGAATGGAGAAGACTGTGAGTGGAGTAAATTTGGGGAACAGGAGTAAGTTCAGGACTGCAGGTTGGGCTATGTTAGTTTTGAGATTGGAGGTATGAGTCTGGACTACAGAGGAGATAAAAATCTCTGCTAGAGATAAAATTAGGAGGTTTAAAGCTATGAATCATCCAAGGACTAAAACCTACAATAGGAAGTTGAAGAGAAGAGAAGGAACCAGTAAAAGGATGGCTAGTGTGGCCTGTAAAGAGGTCTGACAGTTAAGTGTTCAGATTTTCATCTTCTCCTCTGCCAGGGGCAGGCAGCATGGCCTTACTCCAAACTTGTAGTAGTTTTTCCTTGAAGTCCTACTGGTGAGAGCAGTTAATAAAATCCATGTCTTATTTCTCTCTCTCTCTCTTTTTTTTTTAGCTGTAGTGCTGAGTACAATGTCTAGTACACACTAGACACATACATATATAAAAAGTTATCATATGGAAAGTATCTCAAATGTGAGCATAGACCACTGATATTGAATTCTTTGCTCTTAGTGCTGAGAGTCATGCT
The DNA here is from genome assembly GCF_041296265.1 of Equus caballus. Taxonomy (NCBI): domain Eukaryota; kingdom Metazoa; phylum Chordata; class Mammalia; order Perissodactyla; family Equidae; genus Equus; species Equus caballus. The sequence continues at coordinate 99,021,285 of NC_091686.1, forward strand.
TTGCCTTTTGAAACAAATAAGAAATACTTTCATGGTTTTCACATTGATCTTCTGCTTTCAATTAGATCTGAAGACTAGGATATCTGCCAATTTGCCTCAAGTGCCCACATTATCTACTATCAAGGAGAGGCCAACCCAGAACACACCAGATAATGAGAAAAAGAACTTCCCCGCCAATACGTCTGTCCCAACCCAGACATATTTATCCTTCTGCAAAGGTTCTAGATTAACAAAATGTTCCCTACTGAGTTTCTCCAGTTGGGGATATCAACAGTGGTGGTGACGGAGAAGTGCTAGAAAAGATACCTTGATATCCTTCCTGACAAAAGTGTTTAAAAATGTGCAGTTCTAAGGGGGGAGGCGGGAGGGCAAAAGGGGCGATTAGGCTCACTTGTGTGGTGACGGACTATAATTAGTTTTTGAGTGGGGAACATGATGCAATCTACACAGAATTTGAAATATATTACGATGTACATCTGAAAGCTACATAATGTTATAATCCAACGTTACTGCAATAAAAAAAAAAAAAGAAAATGCAAACCAGGTTGGAAAAAAAATGTGCGGTTCTGTGACCATATCAGGCAGTGCATGGTTTCTGATGGTGTCATGTAAGCAGTTTACTGTGGACAATTTCACTCAGCCAAATAGACACTGTGCAGGAATTGGAGTCAGTAGACTCGGATTGAAATTCCAATTGTATCAGACACTACTTAGGTGACCCTGCATGAGGTACTAAGATTCTCTGATCTTCAACTAAGACAAGACAGAACAGAGACTAACACTGTGAGGTCTGACTTGAGAACTGGGTTTGATACCTGGCTGTCTCACCTGTGTGACTTCTGGGATGCACTTTCCTCATCTACCAGCACAACCATGTACACGATATTTAGCTTGTTTTTACTTTCGTCATCTATCAAATGAGGACAATAATAGCACCTACTTTAATGGGTTCTTAGGAGTATTATATAAATTAATACATATAAATATGTAGAACAGTATCAGCCACTAATAAAGTGTTCATTAAATATTAACTATTATTGATATGAGTGAACGTCTGAGATTAATCCATATAAACATAGAATTCAAGTAATAAAAATAAAGACTATTTGAAACAAACAGAAGCCCTGAATTAGAAAAACAGTTTGGGAAAAAATATTAGAGGGTTGCTGAGAACTACACTTCTTACATTTGAACTTTCTAGATTTAAAATACTTTTTCTATAGTGGTTCAAAATGCACTATATGTTGATAGCTATAAAGATATATCTGCAATTAGAAAAACTATTTAGGAGAAAGGCCTACTTGACATGAAACTACTGGAGCAGAAATACGTTTGGTGCATCAGATAACTGAAAGCAAACGTTGTTTTATCAGAGTAGCTCTGAAAGCCATTAGAGTATTTAAAGATATTTCATTTCTTTAAGTGTGCAAAGGCTGATGCAGTATGGAAAGTTCAGGCAAAGCCTCTTCAACCACTTTCCTAATGCCACTATTATTCCTAAACAGACTATTTTCTAGGTAATACCAGGGGCTTAAAAGCCATCTATTAAAACCTCTTAGCTGATAAGATTAAGGATTTTCTTTAAGATAAAAAGAAGATTATTCCAAATATTGAAAGTATATTTCAAAATAAAAGTTATCGCTATCATAATTTTTGTGAGGATTCCACCCTAGTATAACATGCTTTGTTGGATTTTTTCTGAGGTTGAGTCATCCTTTTGTGTCCAGGAGCATGTTAAAAACAAGCTCTTTACAGTAAGGGTGAATATTAAGAAATTGTCTTCTATCAATTTTGAAGACGATCAACTGAAAAGCGAGTTGACACCTAAATGATGAATGACCCTGGGAAAAAAGAATATAGGATTGGATCTAGGAGAACAATCTGCCATTATGGAGGGCCTCAACAGTGCCCGAACATTAGACCAGGTCATAAGGTGGAACTATGGCCCAATCTGATCTTACGGCAATGTCCAAGTGCTCAAGTATGGCAAGTAGGATATTATTAAATCAATAATTATTATGAGGCAAGAAAGTCATGGTGCAACAGGCCCATCTAAGTTAGATCAGTATCACTAATAATGACTTGGAAGTCAGAAAACAAAAATTCAACTTCTAGAAGTCATCTGATGTGTGTCCTAGTCAAATGCCCTGATAAGGGAAAGACTCAAACATAATGTGGAAAAACTAAGAGTCAGGAAAAGCAGTTCAAAGCCCCATTTGAAAGACTGGGTGAAAATAGCAGGGCATGTATCTCTGGCGGAGGAGTGAAATTTAGCAAGGGCAAACGGCAAGTGTGAAAACTACAACTTTGTCAGTTTGTTGGTATCTGTTTCCCTCAACAATACAGTGAGGTGGTAATGGAACTCGAAATAATGCTGCCAAATTTGTTAGGCTTGGCTAGGTACCTAGATTGGACTGATTCGGAAGGTAAGAATGTATCAGCCATTAACCCATGAGAAAGCAAGACCCAACACCAACTAAGATGATATATCTGAGTCAGTGCTGTCTTCATATTATCTGTATTTTTCTATGCAATATATCGTAACTTTGCTCCTAACCTTTGCAATACGTAACAATCAGACCACAAAGGACTACCAAATATTACAGTTAAAATAAATAGACTATTCTGACCAGCTCACTTAACAAAGACTTTTTCCTCTTTCAGCTGTGATGGGCTGCATAATGATCTTCTTGAATTGAGTTAGACACTTGATTTGAAGGGATAGTGACCTTTAAGAGCCTTTCCGACTCGGAAATTGCATAATTCCCCAGTACTCTGAATGCATGACCCTCTCTCCTGCACTTACCCTGGTCAAAATGTGCTTTCTCTTTGCCAAACAGAAATCTGCAACAGTAATCATATGGGAAGTCACAGCCAAGGCATCCCCAGAGAATCTGGCCATCACAGGAACAGCTGCCCTCCTGACTATATACAGAAGCTGGGTAAAGCTTAAACAGTTCTGCTTGGGTTATTTTATTTTATTTATTTATTTACTTTTGCTAGCTCAGGTGCCTCATGAGCCAAACGGTATGAGATGAATCCCCGTGGACAGAAATAGGTGGGAAATTACTCTTTCCACCTAATGGAATAATCCTGGCTCTGCTTGTCCTCTTTATTGTAGCTAGGGTAGTAGAAAGATAGCTAAACTAAAATCAAGTTTGTCTAAATAGCCAGTAGGTGAGGCATTCCTAAGCCCCCAACGTGATGGGAGGAAGTATATATAACCAGGATAAAATGAAGAGTCTGGATTCAGGCTACATGAGTGGGAAAATACCAGCTCCATCTCATCTAGTTATATCTTTGGCAAATTATTTAGACTCTCTAAAACTCAGTTTTCTCTTCTGAAAATAAGAAGTAATTATGACAGCTGCCTTATGGAGTTATTATGAGCCCCCAAAGGATGAATACTTGATAAAAACACTTAGCACAATGCTTGATGCAGAATACACACTCAACTAATATTGCCTTTATTATTGTGAGTCGTCTGCATTCGGTAATTTCTTCCCTGGATGATTAAGAGTTGGGGATATTTTAAATGTGGCAGTGAATGCCAGAGGGCATGCCTCAAGGAATCCTGCGTCAGCGTAAGTCTAAGCACCTACCCAAGCTTCAACTGCCTTTTTTAACTGTAACACGCATGATAAGAAGTCTGGTTCATCCAATAGACTATAAAAGTTCTTAAAAAGATGCAGGCCTAGGGGCTGGCCCCGTGGCTGAGTGGTTGGGTTTGCCCGCTCCGCTGCAGGCGGCCCAGTGTTTCGTTGGTTCGAATCCTGGGCGCGGACATGGCACTGCTCGTCAAACCACGCTGAGGCAGCGTCCCACATGTGACAACTAGAAGGACCCACAACGAAGAATATACAACTATGTACCGGGGGGCTTTGGGGAGAAAAAAGGAAAAAATAAAATCTTTAAAAAAAAAAAAAAAGATGCAGGCCTAGCATGTACATTCGTGCTTCACATAGCAGGCAATAGACAAATGACTGCGAATCTAGTGGGTTCTAGTGGGTGCTGCAGATTTGCAGCATCTTCTTACATAATTGAGCATAATTGTGGTTAAATAATGTAAATGACATAAACTGTTCAAACAAAAAAAACAAGAAGCATCACCATTGTGTGTTCTAATGGCCTTTGACAAAAATATTTCCACGTGATTTTGAAAAACAGATTTTTGAACAAGAATAAAGCATTTGGTCAACACGAAGCAGTAGATAAATGCCAGAAATACACAAAATTTACAAAGGAATGTTTTGAGTATTCTCTGCTCTATCAACAATACACATCATTATGTGTTTATAACTTAATGGTGCTTTCATTAAACACCCTGCTTCTCTGAAAAATGACAAAATTACAAGGTTAAACTCTCAGTGTGGAGTAGATCCAGCAATGTGTGCTAATTAACTATTTTTTTAATCAGTGCACTAAAAAAGAAAGCAATGGAAAAATGTCCTGCCTGGTTTTCAATTAGTGTATTTTGCTCTTTGCCATTTGTTCTCAATTGTCTATTTTGACTAAACCTTGCATTTTCCCTTGCTGAACTTTATTTTTTCCTTAATGCTTTTCTAAATTAACCTCTCTTTTTCTGTTCTTTGCAATATAGCAAGCAGCTTAGTATTGTGCAACTAAATAACTTCATTTGTGAAAAACTGAAGTTATTCAGAGATAGTCTAAACAAAATCACAAATGATTGTGCAATGGAAGTGCACTTTATTTGCTGTAGCATTTTCATTAGATTGAGCACTGAATCAAATTGAAAATCAAAGAATAAAACCTGCCTCATATAAGCAAAAATCATTTTTATTGGAGTGAATATTACCCCTTTCCTTGTCATCTTTTCTGGCTAATATAGAATCGTGTACTATTATACATAAATGGGGATTTGTAAAATTGCAAAGCTTGTTAACAGTAACTACTTCCTTAGCTTGAGATCAACCAACGTTTACTTCATTTTCCCTGACTATAACTTTGACATATTCCTGTCATTCGGTGGGAGAAGATTTGGATGGAAAAGTCTCAAAACTGGCATCATATTTTGTGTTTTACATTCCTTTTGACATAATGAACATTTCCCCCTCTTTTGCTGAAATCAGCACTGGAAAGATCAAATACAGCAGTCTTTTAACAGTTTAAAATTGCCCCTGCCATTATCTTGTCAGTTACATGAGACCTTGAGCGTGCAGGGCGATGGAAATCTTTCAAGACAAATTTGCTAGAAGCACTGCTGGGGAAGACTGTTTATAAAACCGAAAAATTTTAATCATTAGAAAAGACATGGGTAACATAAGCATTATTTAGTGATGGCAGGAAAGCAGAATGACGTGTTTTTTCAAGCATGGCTATTCAAGGACAGTTTGAGCTGGTTGGTCATTTTATCACATTTTATTTTTATCATCCCCAACTGTTTCTTCGCATGTCAACCTATACATTTAATAATCCATTCTTAAAACGTTCATTTCCACTAAAATCTGCATTTGCACTCCTTCCTACAGTCTATTCCATGTGTGTCACCTTTTTTGTAATTGGTGGGGAAAAGATTTTGAGATAGAGTGAGGATGAGTCTTGGATGTTCCATGTGATAGTGTTTACTAGTTGTGTGATCTTAGGCAAGTTTCTTATCATCTCTAAACCCCAGTTCCTCTCTTCAGCTTCCATATGCTACATGTGCAACAAATAGTGGCATTTCCAGTCTCTAAGTCTGATCCAAACTCAGAGCTCAATGCCGATTCCTCCGCTTTTGAAAATGTACTATATATAATTCCCCCCAATTAATCTAGGCTCACATTACAGCTATCATTTCTTCAGTAATAACTCTGTGTGCTCATATTTTATTTTATTTACCCCTCTAATTCTCAATTTCCAAATACGGAAAAAGAAATTTACATGTAAATGCTTGAATGTTGTCTCCAAATCCAAACGCCAACATTTGATTTTTTATGCCTAAACCAATACTCTTCTTAATTCCCACATCTATGTTAGTAATACAATTACTGTCTTCTTCCTCCAAATCCTTAGGAGTAGGACTTCGCATTTTAATCTTTCCTTTATTTCCTCTATCCACTTATGCAAGACAACCCAGTCTTCCTCCTCAATATCTCTTGGATGATTATTTATATCTAATGCTTGGTTTGCGTTCCTGTCACCGTGAGTCTCATCTAGAGAAATTTCTAATTTCTCATCTTCAGGTCATTGAATTTATTCTACAATTAACCACTATGCCACTTTTGCCATTCAACACTTTTATTACCTAATTCTCTTGCTCAATACCTATTAGTGATAACAATGCCTATATTTAATATCTGAGGACAATCATTTCACAATAACTTAGTGTATTCATTCAGGAAATTCCTTTTCAAGATTACTATGTGCCAGGGCCTGAGGATAGAAGGATGAAAAGATAATGCTTCTGATTTAAAGAGTCCGTAATCTTTTAGGGATGACCAGTGACTGAGCAGATTATTAAAATATAATGTACAAAGTAGTATGGGAACACCTTGAATGTGAAATTGAACTCATCATTACTATACAAATGTAGCTCTCCCTATTAAATGATATTTATTTTCTATATCTTCATATCCTTGCATGAATTAAAAGTTCTAACTCCCGAATCATATGTTCTACCGTATTTTATTTTAAGCTAAAATTTGAGTGTTTATAATAAACTAGGTATTAAGTCCTTCCATACCTTAAATAATTTAATATTCATAATAAGCTTAAGAAATGTATAATAATGGTCTCCTTTTACAAAAGAGAGAATGAGGCTCAAAAACTGAAGTGTCTGGTTCAAATTCAACCAGGTAATATTTCTCAGAAATGAAATTCAAACTTAAGGCTATGTAATTATAAAGTTCAAACTTTTAAACCCAGGTCAAGCTTTCTGACCTAGAATGCCATTTCTAGTCACCCTCTTTCCTACAAGTTCTATTGATTTCACATATAAACTCTCTGAGAATCCTGACATCCATAAGCGGTGCTGATTTCCCTCTTCTCTAACTATATGAATTTGCGTTATTTGACAGATTTGACAGAGTGTGGTGGACAAAGAACTAGTACCTTACTCCCATATGGAAAAGACTAAACACAGGAAGGAGGCTTGAGCAGCCTTGAAAGCAGAGCAAGTACAGAGTCAGAGTGGGAGCAATTCACATTGCATCAACGAAAGACCAAAGCCAGTGACTACTGGCGGTTAAATATAGGCTCCATGAGGCGAGAATCGTGAAAGAAAGCCTTCCCCAAAGACCTTCAAAGAGGGATGAGGTGTTTCCAGCGTGAACAATCTGTGTGGAGTCAAATACTGAAATCCAAGGGCTGAGATGAAGTTCAGACTTCAGCAAGTCTAGAGGAGACCTTTCCCACCTCAAGGAAACGCAGATGGTAAATAGCCAGAGGAACACACAAAAGAACTCTACACAAGAAAAAGAGCCTGCATTTAAAAACCTGCCATATCTGGGGTTGCCTCTGTGGCCTAGTGGTTAAGCTCAGTGTGCCCTGCTGCAGCAACTTGGGTTCACAGGTTCAGATCCCAGGCCTAGACCTATACCACTCCTCGGTGGCTATGCTGTGGCAACGCCCTGCATACAAAATAGACGAAGATTAGCACAGACGTTAGCTCAGCGCTGATCTTCCTCAAGCAAAAAAAAAAAAAAAAAACACAAGAGGAAGATTGGCAACAGATATTACCCCAGGGCAGAACTTCCTCAGCCAAAAATAAAAAATAAAAAAATTTGGCATATCTGAGGGCATTCCACAAACAGGAATATAAATCCACTCACCTCCTAAGTCTTACCCTTTGCTCTGAAGCTCTCATTTCCTCACACTTCAAAAAGAAACAAAGATCAACCTTCGAGGGCAGAGAAAGAACAGCTAATTAGCAGGGAGAAAGGAACGCAAGGAAGACAAAATAAGACCAGAAATGCCATCTCCCTATTGTAGGCTTCTAAACCCGAGTCAGGCCCAAGCTGGGTGAAGAAGAAATTGAGTTTTGGACTGTCCTAGACTTTTTAATGCCTGAAGAAATAAGACCATTTATTCATATTTAAAGGTGACCATGAAAGCTGTGAGGCTTGATCCACATTTCATCCAAAGTTAGGATTCAATAGAGTAAGTTTAAAAAGCAGTGGTGGAAAAGAAAATAACTTTCTGCTCATACTTCACTTTGTCCAGCTCATTCAATGAGTTGGTTATCCTTATTAGTATATTAGATGGATAATGTATTGAAAGCTCTCTGGCACTTTTATTTTTGCGTGTCCTTAGGAAAAAAACATAATATATACTTATTTTGCATAATCCATTGAAGAGTGGAGATTAGATGATTGCATGTAACTAAAATATCTTTTTGCCAGTTAATTGTGTAATCAATTCTCTTGTCAAATTATTTTCTACTTTAAAAATCCTTCATTCATCTGTATCCTTCGCTTTTATTCTGAGAACCTGTTGGACATTTTATTACATATATCAGTTCCTTTGCCAAACACCCATCAATTTTCTATTGATGGAAACCCTTTATATCTCTCAGCCTCTAGTTAAAATGCAACCTCCTTCCCAGGAAGCTTCCTCCATACCTGTCTCTTTACATTTTTCAGAAAAGTCTTTTTAAAAAAATTTCTTTCTATTTTCCCTAGGTCTGGTGATATACAAGAAGTTATTAATTTCTGAGTCAAAGGTTCTTTATCTGTAAAAAAAAAATTAGGGAAGATTGTTCTGAATTTAAAAGAGAATAATATATCTAATATATTTTTCTTTATATCTTCATGAGTGATATGTATTTAAAGAAAACAGTAGCAATTATTATTAATAGTATTATATCAGTCTTGCATTGTTGAATTAGATCTATCTCAAATAAGAAATAGTATTTTCTTTAGTGATGAGCTCCCTTGTATCAGAGTTATCCAGCAGGGCAGAGTGAGAAGAAGCAGCTATGACTATAAAAACAGATGTTGGAGTGATTCCATCGTGAGGAAGGGGCCATGAGCCCAAGATTGCAGATGGCCCCTAGAAACTGGAAAGGGCAAGGAAACAACAAAAGAGCAGCCAGAGTACCAATGTCTTGACTTTAGCCTAGATAGACTAATTTTAACTTCTGATTTCCTGAACTATAAGATAATAAATTCATTTTCTTGTAAGCCACTATAAGTTTGTGGTAATCTGTTATAGCAGTAATAAGAAGTGAATACATTGCTTAAGTTTTATACAGCAGTTTGTGTTTTTGTGGATTTATCTGAGAAGTGAACTCAAAATTTTTGATCTCAATCTGAAAATAGCCCTGATACAGATTGGCTAAGGAATATAGCAAGAATTACAAAGTGTCTGAGATCTTACTCAACTTGTTAAGTGAAACATTTTGCTTGGCAATTTCGTGGATTCTGACAGAGAATACAAGACCTCTGGATCAGAGAAAAAAGAATTTATTACTCACAGGATAGCAGGCAACACAAGTATCAGCATATTTGAGTTGGTTTCCTTTGCCCACATGTCCCACGGGGGGGGGGGGGGTGAGACAATGGGCCCAGATGGACATGACCCATGCAGGGCGTTTGCATCACAAATGAGGAACCTAGGTCCAAAGGCTCAGCACTGTTTGAAAAAATGGCAAATGTAGCAATCTGTGGCAAGCCAGTCCCCTACCCCCTGGCAGCAAGTAATTTCATGGTAGTCATGCTGCTGTCCTCTTGGCTTAATTATTTGCCTATGTGATTAGCTACAGAAACTGCTCAGTATCAGGAGATAGAATGTCTGAAGAGACTGCTTTGTTCACACCATTTTTTGTAGTGAGAAGTTTAAGTACTATTTTAGTGCAAAACTTAATATACCTGTACATTTCCTCCATTTATTTTTTATGGCTGCATATATAATATATGGAATACATATAAATTGAGAAGTATCTTAATAGTGATGGTATTCTTAATTGCGTATAATTCCCAGCATGATAATATCCCATCTGGATTTCCTTGGATTATTCACTGAAATCTACAAATACTTTTCACGTTTCTAAGTAGTGTTTTGGAAATCTGTTCAAGGAGCACTGTGTGTGCTCACAAGGGGGTTTTCCACAGGGGTACAGGTGTAATATCAATAGATTTGAGGGGTAATTTGATGAAGGGTACAGACTACGATGACAGTATATTCTCCAAGAGTCATGACTTTTCCTCTAACAAAAACACCATTTTTACATCTGATTACATCTATTAATTCTCATAAGGTAAAATAATACATGGAGAAAAAATACATAATTTTAGGTAACATTTATAGCAAATTACATGTCCCACTTTCATTGAAATTGATCTTAATAATTAGTGTTATGTCTTAAAATTGTTGACAAATGAAAGGATGCCAAATCTTTTAAAAAGGGAAAAAAGAGAAAGAAAAAGCTTTGAATAAACTAATTTCACTCAGACTTTGGTGTGAATTACAATAATCTGAGAGAAGTATATAAAAATTTTAGTTGCTGTACCCCTTATTTGAGACGGTGATTTAGGAGATATCAATGTCGTTATTTTTATCGTTTCCCAAAGTTTAAAATTCTCTTCTGTGAAATACCTTTTTAATTTGTTTCAGAGAACCTGACTTGTTTTCCTGAATTTGGAGGTCACCATGGATTGGGGACTGGCAGCTAATAGGGACATATGTAAAATGCAAGCTGATTGTGATGGGCATGTTCTCCAAGAATTGGTTGAGCGAAGAAATATTTGAGTTGAGCCAAGAAATGCGTGCGTGAGATAAACCTGCAAGAGGGAAATCTGACACAGGATTGTCTAGTGTCCCATCTAAAAGAGTCAAGGAGAGAAGTGGAGAGACGTCAGCATCAAGAAACTGGTGGTGAATGCTGAATTGTTGGGGACTGAAAGAGCAACCATCATAGTGATGCATCTAATCTGGAGTAAGAGGTGCCAAGAGATGGGGATTTCTGAACAACCTAAGAGAAAGAGGCTGTTTTAACCAACACCTGATCCAGGGAGCAGATAGCCATGCAGTCTACACCTTCTTACTTCCCCAGCTACCATGAGAGAAGGTATAACCAGGGAAAGAGAGCAGAAAGATTATACTCCATCTGCAAATACCAAGATCTGCAAATTTCTGGGCATGGGGAGGAAAATATGCTTACAGGGAGAGTTCTTATAATTAAATAATTATTATTGCCAACTTCAACAAGATAATATAGAGACTAGTTTCAGAATGGAGACCTTGTTTGCATGGTAAAGAGGGAAAAGCATTGCCTATTGCCTAAGAATTTGGGAAGTTTTCCAAAGTTTCCATCCGTTGGCATGGAGATTACCCTCATGATTAAATTTTAAAAGGATTGTGAGAGCCTAAATAAATAGATAAATAAATAGAATTGTATTTTACTCTCTGTGTGGGAGTTGTGTGCTTCCTCTGGAGCAGCACTAATCTGGCACTATAGTGCTCTTTCTTTGTCCCATGGAAAATGAGTTTTATGGGATTCTTCAGAGGTTCTCTTACCCTCCCATACCACTAGGGATCCTTGTTTTCAATTCCCTGACATGAGCAATGCTTCCTCCTGACTTTCTCCAACCCCACCACTGATCTATGCTTATTTTACACATGATGAGATGCCGTCAACCTCTTTCCAATGAGTTTTCATTACTCCAGGCAAGAAATCCTCTTAGGCAGAGACTTTTTCAATTTTACTCAAAGACTGCTGGCAAAGAGTCCGCAGCTGGCCCCATGGTAAATGCCCGTATTTCCTCTATCATCTATGGAAGAATAGCTTGTTTTCTTTGGAAATTGTCAGACATGAACCGAGTACAATTCCTTTTGTCCTCCAAATTTTGGAGGACATACATAAGCTTTCTGAATTATTCTATTTTTAAAAATCATTGCTACTAACTTTTTCAACTCTATAACTGCTTTAATACAGCCTGGAGTTAGGTAATTGGCCAAATGTGATTGAACTTCATATACAATCTGATAGCACTTATAGTTCTCAGACTGTAGGCTTTCTGTAAGAAAAAAAAAGTTGTTGTTGATACTAAGGCTTCTGCATGTCTTTCTGAATTTATTTCCTACCACTATAACCTTGACTCTCCCATAGAGTCACACTGCCTCCACTTTGCCTCAAAAGTCTCTATAGTACTCCTGCTTTAGGGCATGAGATTTTGATACTCTTGTTTGTAATGCTCCATGAGGAAGAGTGTCATTTCCCTAGAGAGATATTTCCTGACTCCCAACCCTGTGACCTAATACTTTTCTCTTTTTCCCCTGCTCCTTTTTAATTCATGGCAATTGTATCTGACATTGAATTATATATCCTATATTTATCGTTTATTATCTATCTCACTCATTAGAATACAAGCTCCAAAGGGGAAGGATTTCATTTCTTTCTTTACAGCTATATTTCCTGTGCCCAGAGCAATGCCTGCCATAAACTTGGTATGCCATATTTGTCAAATGAATGAATAGTTCAAAAATGACTTAGATGCATGTGCTCTCATTGTGGTATCTAGAACTCTGGAGAATGAGCATGGATGGGAAGGGTGGTTTAGTGTAGAAATCTTCCTAGAAGTAGGAATAATTCCAAGGATTGAAAAATGAGTAGAGTGTCAAAAGATTTAGCAATGGAGATAGAGTACTCTTATACAAAACAGTCATTATGAAGTCAAGAAAATGAGAGAAATTTTCATGGAAAGAAGTTAATGGGAAATTAGTGGAGAAAAGGCAGGAAGTAGCAGAAACCAGATCACAAAGGACCCTGGATGCTATCCTTCTTACAGCCTAAAAGCGACAAGGTTTTGAAGCTATAGAAGATTTTTAGATAAGAAAGTGACATTATCAGATTTATATTTTTGAAAATTGATTCCTGCAGCTAGGAAGAGGAGAGATTCGAAAGGAAGCAGACTAGAGTCAGGAAGAGTGACGTGGAGGTGATGCAGCAATACAAAACATAAATGAGAAAGTCTGGACCAAGGTAGTGGCAGTGAGGACGAAGAGAAGCAAAATAACACAGACATAGCATCAAGATATGTTACAAGACATCACATAGCTAATGTGATGGAAGTGTGAGAGGACTCAAACTGACTCTAATTTCATTGCTTGGCAATCAACTGAATGAGGATGCTCTCTATTTACTGAGGTAGGAAATATGGTAGAATGACAAGGCTTGGGGAAAGAAGGGTTTTATTTTGGAAAAGAGAACTCTGAGATGTATGTATATTTTGTTTGTTTTTAATAAATAAACTTTTTTTTAAGATTTTATTTTTCCTTTTTCTCCCCAAAGCCCCCCAGTAGATAGTTGTATATTTTTACTTGTGGGTGCTTCTAGTTGTGGCATGTGGGATGCCACCCTAGTTTGGCCTGATGAGCGTGCCATGTCTGGGCCCAGGATCTGAACCGGCAAAACCCTAGGCGGCCGAAGCAGAGTGTGGGAACTCAACCAACCAGTCACAGGCCGGCCCCAAATAAACTTTGTTTTTTAAGAGCAATTTTAGGTTCCTAGCAAAACTGAGTGGAAAGTACAAACAAGTTGCCATATACACCCTGTTCCCTCTGCCACCTCCCCGACTATTGATATTTGGCACCACGGTGGTAGTACATTTGCTATACACAATGAACCCACACGGATGCATCATTATCACACAAAGTCCATAGTTTACATAAAGGTTCATTCCTAGTGATGTACATTCTACAGGTTTTGACAAATGTATAATGACATGTGTCTATTATTGTAGTGTCATACAGACTAGTTTCGCTGCCCTAAAAATCCTCTGTGCTCTGCCACTCTCCCCACCAACACAACCACTGATCCTTTTACTCTCTTCATAGCTTTGACTTTTCTGGGCTGTCATATACTTGGAATCATACAGTACAAAGCCTTTTCAGATTTTTTTTCTCTTAATAACATGCATTTACCTTTCCTTCGTGTCTTTTCATGACTGGATAGCTCATTATTTTTAGTGCTGAACAATATTCCATTTCTGTTGTACAACAGTTTATTTATCTGTTCACCTACTGAAAGACTTCTTGGTTGCTTTGAAGTTTCGGCAATATGAATAAAGCTGCTATAAACATCTGTATGAGTATTTTTGTGTAGACGTAAGTTTTTAATTCCTTTGAGTAAATAGCAAGGAATGGAATTGCTGGATCATATGGTAAGAGTATGTATAGTGTATGAGTTGAAACTGCCAAACTGACTTCAAAGTGGCTGCATCATTTTGCATTCTCACCAGCAATGAATGAGAGTTCCTGTTACTTCTCATCCCTCTCCCCCAGCATTTGTTGTCAGTGTTTTGGATTGTGGCCATTCTAATAGGTGTCTAGTGGTATCTCAATGTTGTTTCAATTTGCATTTCCCTAATGACATATGATGTACAGCATCTTTTCATATATTTATTTGCTACTTATATATCTTCTTTGTTGAGTGGTCTGTTAGGGCTTTAGCTTATCTCTTAATCAAGTTGTTTGTTTTCTTATTGCTGAGTTTTAATAGTTCTTTGTATATTTCAAATAACAGTTCTTTATCAACTGGGTCTTTTACACATATTTTTGCTCAGTCTGTGGCTTTTATTTCATTCTCTTGAATGTCTTTCACAAAACAGAAGTTTTAAATTTTAATGCGGTCCAACTTATCAATTGTTTTCTTCATGGATCATGCTTGTGATGTGCTAAAAAGTCATTGCATACTTAAAATTAGCTAGGTTTTCTCCTAAGCTATCTTCTAGGAGTTTTATAGTTTACATTTAGGTCTATGATCCATTTTGAGTTAATTTTTATGAAAGGTGTAAGTCCTGTTCTAGATTCACTTTTGACATGGGCGTGTCCAGTTGTTCCAGCACCATTTACTGACGACTATTTTTACTCCATTTTATTGCCCTTGCTCTTTGTGAAAGATCACTTGACTACCTTTATGTGGGTCTCTATTGGGATCTCTATTCTATTGCATTGAAATATTTGTCTATTATTTTTTTTGGCTAATCTCATACTGTCTTAATTACTATAACTTTTTAGTAAGTCATGACGTAAGATATTTCAGTCCTCCAACTTTGTTCTTCTCCTTTAATATTGAGTACTATTCTGAGTCTTTTGCCTCTCCATATAAACTTTAGAATCAGTTTTCTGATATCCACAAAATAATTTACTGTAATTTTGATTGGGATTGCATTGAATCTACAGATCAAGTTGGGAAGAACTGATGTCTTGGCAATATTGATTCCTTCTATCCATGAACATGGAATATCTCTCCATTTATTTGGCTCTCCTTTGATATTTTTGATCAGAGTTTTGTAATTTTCATGATATAGATCTTGTATATATTATCTTAGAATTATACCTAAATAATTCATTTTAGGGGGTGGTAGCGTAAATTTTATTGTGTTTTTAATTTCAAGTTTCACTTTTTGGTTGCTAGTATATAGGAAAGCAATAGACATTACGTAATAGTCTTGTGTCTTGTAACCTTGCTATAATCACATATTATTTCCAGGAGGTTTTTCTTTTTTTGGTAGATTCTTTCAGATTTTCTACATAGACCATCATGTCATCTGCAAAAGAAGGCGATTTTATCTTTTCCTTCCTAATCTCTATAACTTTTATTTCCTAATCTTATCACACATCTAGGACTTCCAGTATGATGTTGAAAAGCAGTGATGAGAGGGTATATCCTTGCCTTGTTTGTGATGTTAGCAGGAAACCTTTGATATCCTTATCATTAAGTATGATGTTAGCTATAGGATTTTGTACATATTCTTTATTGAGTTGAAGAAGTTTTCCTCTATTCCTGGTTTACAGAAACTTTATCATGAATTGGTACTGGATTTTGTCAAGTGCTTTTCTGCATCTATTGTTCTATCGATATGATCATGAGATTGTTCTTTTTTAGTCTGTTGATGTGAGGGATTTTATTATTTAATTTTTAAATGTTGAACTAGTCTTCCATTCCTCCAATAAATTTCACTTTATAATTCTTTTTATACACTGTTGGATTTGATGTGCTAATATTTTGTTGAGGATGTTTGCATCTATGTTCATAAAAGATATTGGTCTGAAGTTTTCTTTACTTGTAATATCTTTGTCTGATTTTGGTATCAGAGTAATGCTGGCCTCCGAATGAGTTGGGAAATATTCTCTCTGCTTCTGTATTCTGGAAGAAATTGTAGAGAATAATATCTTCTTTAAATATTTGGCAGCATTCACCAGTGAACCTATCTAGGCTTGCTGCTTTCTGTTTTGGAAAGTTTGTAAGTATTAATTCAATTTGTTTAATAGATGCAGCCCTACTCAGAATGCTTCTTCTTGTGTGAGCTTTGACAGATTTTTTTATTATTTCTCTTTTGCTTACTTTGGATTTCATTTGCTTGCTTTTCTTTAGTTCCTCTAGATGGAAACCTAGTTCATTGATTTTAGATCTTTCTTCTTGTCTAATTTATGCATTTAGTGCTTAAATTTTCCTCTAAGTACTACTTTAACTGCATCCCATAGATTTTGATAAGTTGTATTTTCATTTTTATTTATTTCAAAATATTTCTAAATTTCTCTTGAGATTTCTTGTTTGACTCATGTGTTACTTAGAAGTGTGTTGTTTAATCTCTGAGCATTTTAGGATTTTCCAGCTATATTTCTATTATTGATTTCTAGTTTAATTCCATTGAGGTCTGAGAGCAGACATTGTATGATTTCTATTCTTTTAAATTTGTTATTGTGTGTTTTATGGCCAAGAGTGTGGTCTATCCTCGTGAAAGTTCCATGTGAGCTTGAGAAGGATATGTGGTCTGATGATGTTGAATGAAGTTGTCTATAGATGTCAATTATATCCAGTTGGTTGGTGGTGCTGTTGGCTTCAACTATTCCATTTCTAATTTTCTACCTGCTTCATTTGTCTATTTCTAATAGAAAAGTGTTAGTCTCTAACTATAATAGTGGATTCATCTACCTCTTTTTGAAGTTCTGTCATTTTTGCCTCTCATTTGTATGGTGCATACATTAAAAATTGTTATGATCTCTTGGATTATTGACTCATTCATCAGTGTATAATACTTCTTATTTTTTCCTTGCTCTGTCTGAAATGAGTATAGTCATTCCTGCTTTCTTCTGATTAATGTTGGCATGATATACCTTTCTCCATCCCTTTACTTTTAATTTATATGTATCTTTATATTTAAAATGGGTTTCTTGTAGACGACATATAGTTAGATCTTGTTTTCTGATCCACTCTGACAATCTCTGTCATGTAATTGGTGTGTATAAACCATTAATAGTAAAGGATTATTGATATACTTGGATTAATATCTACCATATTTGTTACTTTTTTCTACTTGTTGCACTTATTTTTTCTTCCTATTTTTATCTTCCACAGTTTTCCTGCTTTTTGTTGTTTTAATGGAGCATTTTATATGAATGATTTTCTCTTTTTTCTTAGTGTATCAGTTATGCTTTTTTTTCTTTTTACTTTTTTTGTGCTTTCCCAGAGTTTGCAGTATACGTTTGCAACTAATCCAAGTCCACTTTCAAATATAGTATACCACTTCATGGGTAATACAAGTACTTCATGGTAACAAAATATTTCTATTTTTTCCTTTCCATCTCTTGTATCTCTGATGTCATTCATTTCACTTACACACAATCATATATGTGGATATGTAATCACATACATTGTTCCTATCGTTATTTTGAACAAACTGTTATCTGTTAGATCAATTAAGAATAAGAAAAATAAATTTTTTTACTTTCCTTCACTTTTTCCTTCTCTGATGTTCTTCTTTTCTTTATGTAGATCTGAGTTTCTTATCTATATCATTGTCCTCTCTGAAGAACATTTCTTGCAAGGCAAGTCTGCTGGTGACAAATTTCCTCAGTTTTTGTTTGTCTGAGAAAGGCCTTATTTCTTCTTCACTTTGGAGGGATGATTTCACAAGGTACAGAATTCTAGGTTGGTATTTTTTTTTCTGTCAATACTTTAAACATTTCTCTCCATTCTTTTGTTGCTTGCATGGTTTCTGAGGAGAACATGGACCTAATTCTTATCTTTGCTCCTCTATAATTGTGTTGTTTTTCTGTCTTCTTTCAGGATTTTTTCTTTATCATTGACTTTAGTAGTTTGAAAATGATACACCTATGTACAGGTTTTTGTGGATTTTTTTGGCATTTATCCTGACTGATATTCCCTGAACTTCCTATATCTGTAGGTTGGTTCTGAAATTAATTTGGGGAGATTTTCAGTGATTATTGTTCTGAGTATTTCTGGTTTTCTTTCTCTCCTTCCTCTCCTTCTAGCATTCCCATTACACATATGTTACACCTTTCGTAGTTTTCCCATCATTCTTGTATATTCTGTTCTGTTTTTTTCCATCCTTTTTGCCTTTTGCTTTTCAGTTTTGGAAGTTTCTTTTGTCATATCCTCAAGTTTAGAGATTCTTTCCTCAGCCATATCCAGTCTATGAATGAGACTCTTTCTTAGAATTTCCATGCTCTGCTTACATTATCCATCTGGTCTTGCATATCATCTTTCATTAAAGCTCTTAGTATATAATCATAATTTTTAAAAATTTCCTGCTCTGATAATTCTAACATTCCTGCCATATCTGATGCTGATCTTTGTTCAGTTTCTTCAAACTTTATTTTTTGCCTTTTAATATGCTTAGCAATTTTTGGTTGAAAAGTAGATGTGATCAAAAGGGTAAAAGGAGCTGCTGTAAAGAGGCCTTTAGCAAATGAGGTGATGGTGTGAGGTGATGAGGTATGGGGGGAGAAGAGGTATTCTATAGTACTGTAACTAGGTCTCAGTCTTCTGGTTATCCTGTACCCAGGACTCGGCTTTTTTCTCCTCAAGTGGGACAGGATAGCTAGAGTGGGCTGCAGTTGGGTATTTCCCTTCCACCATGTAGGTTAGGCTCTGATAAAACCCCAGCAGGTTAGATTCTGGTAAAATAGTTTCTGCTAATGGCAGGCCTTGTTTAGAAGGGCAGAATACTTTGTCTTATTTAAAAATGGTTACTTTTCCCCTACTCCTGCCAGAAGCTTGAGGGAATTTTTCTCCAATATTTCCTGTGAACACCTGGTAGAGCTCATGGAGTAAAACTTACTAAAGTGGGAAGGAGTCCTGACTAGGTCCCCCTGGAGTTTCTAACTTTCAGAGTTGTCCACACTGAGCCTCCAGGAATTTGTCAATTACAGTTCTGGTTTTTCTATTTGTGCACTGTTTCATGGGAGGTTTCTACTCAGGGTCTTCTGCTCTGGTAAATTGTGACTCTATGCCTGTCTCTCCAATTTTTTTGTGTGCAGTGGTTTGCACTGTGATCTCACTTCTTTAACGGATCTAGGAAGAATTGTTGACTTTTCAGTTTGTTTAGCTTTTACTTGTCATTAGGATGAAGTGGTCACTTCCAAGCTCTTTACATGCTGGAGAAGAAACCTAAGTCTGCATATGTATTTTATAATTTTAAAGAAGTGGGGGCAGTTGAATATTTTTTCTCTTGAATGCCAACAGAGGAGTTTTGATAAATGATATAAATTTGGGAAGGTCCAGCACTTAAATGTTAATCCTCACATTAGATTGCAGATTTTTGATATGGAGTTTAGAACTGGGTCATCACTTTACTTGAGATTTTTCCTATTGACTGATATATTATAGAGGTATTGACAGATTCCTCAGAATAAATGATGAAGAATAGATTCTAAATAGAGGCAAAAATTGTGTTGGCATTTGAGTCATGGAAGGAAGAAAAAAAAGATAAAAGGAGACAGAATTATTTTGACAGGTAGTGATGTACTCATATCCAGTAACTCCAAAACAGGAATGGTTCTCAGAATCCGTTAATACTAAAGGTAGGAGCCAGATTTGGTTGAGGTTACTGTGAGCTGCCCAATGTCACCTACTAATGCTCCTGACTAAAGAGCTGGAACTGGATGTCAAATCTGCTTAATTACATACCTTGACTGCATTCAGAGACAGCAGGTCGATACCTGGATTTAGCAAAAACCGATGACAATGTGCATATATTATTTTGTACCGTGAAATTCATATACATCCTTGAATATAAAAAGGCACATTTACATCTATTCCCTCTCTTGATTCTGACAGAATCTGTATCTAATTAGTATCCACATTTAGCAGAAGAAGAACTTGAGGCTAAGTGTGGTTAGAGACTTTTCCAATGTCAAGCAAAATGCAAGTAGTGGAGGTGGAACTAGTCATTTCACTCAAAATTTCATGTTATTTCTACTTCTAGCTGGGCTGAAATAGAACACATGAATTTATTCTTGATATACAAGCTTATTTGTCACAAATATTATAATTTAGGTTGAAAAGTCCATAATTGAAGAAAAACTATAAAATTCAAATGGAAGACCAAAAAAACCTTTTTTAAAGACTCCTGGTAATCTGTTTTCTCCTAAAAAGGTGCATATATACAAGGATATTGTAATCAGAATACCCAGTGGAATTCACACACTCATTAAACTCCTCAAGCAGAGAGCAATATAAACTAACACAGTGGAAGTAAGGTCAGTGAACATAATCAGTGAAACACCTTACAAAGGAAAATTGGTGTGTAGCCTTGAAATCCTCATTTTCTACAGTTTGAGAAAATGTGTCTAGCGGCTAGTTTAGATTACTGCTGTGTAAATGTGGTCATGCCATTCAAAAGTAGAGAGACACACAACTGGATAAGTCGCAGGAGGCACAGACATGTCAAGAGAGTTGGTTAAATATTTCGCATTTGGAACTTTTAAAAGGACATCTTCCCCACATATGGCCAACTCAGTGTATAAGAATTATAAATAGATGGATACTATGTGGTGAGAGACTAACATAACACAGTATGAAAAGGGTTTTGTGATTTGTAAAGCATTGTGTCAATGCAAGGAGATTTTTATACTTTAATATTTTTACTCTTCTACAAAATATAGTAAGCAGCTATTAGATGTTAGATACTCTGACATCCCTAGGAAAAGAAAACGTCTGAAATGTTTGTCTGCCCTCAAGGAGTCTATTGGATGAAACAGATAAAATTGCAGCAGAGTTGGGTAAATACTTTAACAGTGATATGACAATATGCTGTAGGAGCACACAGATCTAGGTAGATGGGAGTATTTTCTGAAGGGGCATCGTTTGAGATGAGGGACGGAAAATTATAGGACTTGGATGACTGGAAGCTGGGAAATTGGATAGAAGTAAGCAACAGCAAAGCCACAGAATTGCGAAATACCATCATGTGTGCAGAAATGAACAACTTCGGTGTGATTGTGGCATAAGCTGTAGGATTGCCAATAAATATGGAGGAAGTAGAAGCCAGACTGAAAAATTAAATACTGTGGAATTCATGCTTTCTTTCATATTCAATGGAGGTATAATGAGGTCTTTCAGCAGAGGTGCTATGTGATTGTAATTGTTTTTTTGTGATAACTGGGGAAAATATGGAAGATATATAGAGATGGGAAAAGATTAGTGGCAAAGAGTCCTTTTTTAAAATCAAACTGTAAGGATTTTATTATTAGAATGATTCTAAGAACAATTCCCCAAATAGTTTTCTTATACCCTCTTAAATTGTACTTTTATTATATTGTAAATATTTTAGCTTAGATTTAGGTCTGGTCTATGTTATACAAATATTGTCTCTAGAGTAGCAGTGGAAAAACAAATTTTGATTGCCTTGAATCTCAGGTAACTTATTTGCAAATGAGGATATTAGTCCAGTTGTTCTCTAAGGACCTGTTCTAATTTATTTTATAAGTCACGGTTATCTGGGGGTGCCTAGCACATTTTCATAAATTGGTGCACAGGTTTATTTGTGATGTTTTGAGTAATGTCCAGGAAAAACAAATTTTAACTGGGGTCATGTGAGTGGGGTGCAACAGAGGCAGCCAACATTTACTTGTTCTGTCTTGAACTTCATGAAGGAAGCAAATAGAGAATGAAACACAACTTCTGCTTTGGGAAATTTATGTTCTTAATAAAAATAAATGGAACTTCTTGTTTGCATTCAAATACTGGAACATTCTTTCGAGCTGATTTTCCTCAACAGTGGGTTCTTGTAGGATTTTCCAGTTACTTAAATTTGCATTTGACATAGTTTTGTGGAAAAGAATTTTGGATTAGGGTTCAGGAGATTAGATTATAGACCTTGCTGTGCTTCTGAGCAAATGAGTGTAAGTTTTAGATATTATTTAATTGTCTTATTTCATTACACAATTTGCTCGTTTGTGATATAAGAATTATGCCTGCCATACCTAACTATAACATGTTTTTTTGTGTGTGAAAAGGTATTTATATATGTTCAAAATGCTGAAAGTTCCACGTTTTTATTATTGGCAAAACTGTCACAATCCAGTACTTTTTCTCTGGAAAATTTCAAGGCATAATTGAATTATAGAAGTTAGAACTACAAAGAAATGTGACAGACATAATCAGTTCTCACAGAAGTTTCTGGTGCTCCTCATCTTCCTTTCACATGCCTCTTTGAACGAGAGTGGCTGTGTGACTAGCTGTGATGAAAGAAATGTGTGAGGAAGAGTCATATATCACTTCTATCCTTTAAGGAAAACCGGAGCTGGACAGTAGTTAAAGTAGTAAAAACTGATTTTTTACTCAGGCACTATTACAACAGAGGACAAAAAGCCTCAGTATAGAACTGGCCTCAATTCCAAATACAACAAGAGAAAGTGGGGATTTATGGTCAAGGAGCAGGGTGGGAGGAAGAGGGTAAGTGAGTAGGAAATTAGTAAGATGGTAGGGAAATTCTTGCCAAACTGACCTAAAAGAATTCTTGCTGAAGACAGGCCAAGGTGATCAGACATTACCTGGGAGATCTTAGTCTGTGTGGTCTGCTGTAACAAACTGCCCTATCTTGGGTAGCTTATAAATAGCAGATATTTATTTCTCACAGTTCTGGAGAATGGCAAGTCCAAGATCATGGAGCCAGCAGATTCATGTCTGGTAAGAGCCAACTTTCTGCTTCATAGAGTGCACCCTCTCATTGTAACTTCACATGGTGGAAGGGACAAGGGATCTCTCTGGGGTTTCTTTTATAAGGACACTGATCCCATTCATGAGGGCTCCACCCTCATGACCTAATCACTTCCCAAAGGCCACTCCTTCTAATACCATCACATTGAAGATTAGGTTTCAACATACGAATTTAAGAGGGACATAAATATTCAATCTATAGTAGTGGGGGATGAGGGATTTGATCCTATATCAAGAGTAATTAGATATTGTGGGTAGGGAATTCTTGCTCAACTGACTTAGCAGAATTCTTTCTACAACTGGGCTCTTGAGGACAAGGCACAAGAACAGGGCCGAATTGAAAAGGGCTCAGAGGAGCCTGTCTAGAGTTTGGTCAAGGAGAGAATCTTTGCCACACTCCAAAACATATACTTACTTATGCATGACCCATTTATATTTTCTTGCATCATCCAAGGAAGCCACATGTTCCAGATATATGGCAAAAGGAACCTTACTCCCAGTGATGAAGTAGCTGCATGGAGGGTAATAGCTTAGAGGGTTAGAGAGTTGCCTGAATCTTCAGAAGAATATGTGCAAGTTTAAAAAAGAAGGTGCCTACCAGATTTTGATATTTTCCCATTATACCAGCATAAGTTTGCTTACATTGGTGATATCAGGACCCTTTCCTATCTTAGGCAGTTTGCCTAGTTTTCTAAGTGAGAAATTCATTTCTAGAAAGATTAAATAACTTCTGGAAATTCACATTTTTACATAGGAGTAAATTTATAACCAGAACAATGTCTATCTACTGATCTACTGACTTTTCATTGTTGAAGAAGTTATACATTCTTTTTTTGTTTTTAATTGTTGTATAATTGACACACAACATTATTTTAGTTTCAGGTGTACAACGTAATGATTCAACATTTAATTATATCTTCTTTAACTCAGATCTCTCATAGCTATGATAAGAGAAGTTTTTGTTGTTGTTATAAGGCTTGTATAATATATTTTAAAAGAGAAAAATATATACCTTTGCGAATGTTTCCAAAATAATAGAATTCATTCAACTACAATTTTCCAGGGAGGATATTTCTGTTTGTATTTGTGAGAAGCCAAATGAGTATCAAACTCCTGCCACTGGTCTCATTTACGTGATGCTTCAAACAAACTGAAATTTAAAAAAACAAAAAACTGAGTGTCGCATGTTATTTGACAGGTACCAAGTAATTAGTGATTCAATATCAGAGCTGGAGGAAACATAATATATTTGACTGTAATAAGCTCTGAAAAATATTGTATATGTACATCTACAAAAGCCCAAAATAATGTTTAATAGAGTTCCAGAATTAATATGACATATTTTCATGTATGCTGAAGTCAATAAAAATAAATTATCTTCATTTTAAATAAAATCCAATATTGTTCACATAATTTAATTTTTTTTACTTTAAGGAAACCTGGGTTAATATATCAGCAATTTACCTGGTTTAAAAACTAAACTAGGATCATCAAAATTGCAAACTTTCGAGTAAAATTTGCTGAGATGTTATTACCATTTTCTAATAAACTTTGGTAAACATCCTTCTGCCAATAACAGAATGAGTCAATGATAATGCAGAACGATATACAGGAAATGTTCTGTATGTATAAATGGAAATGAATAAAGCAAGACTCTTATGACAACTTTTAACCTACTACCTTTCAATAAATACCCACCTGACTCTTCTTTGGAAATATAAAAGTCAGAAGGCTTTTAAGTATTCTTTGAGTAATAAAAATTATGTGTTCTTATTTATTCTAAGATATAAATCTTAACCCATTATTTTTTAATTCAATATATTGTAAACAGGTGGGAACTTCTTTTACCAGCATATTCAGCATATTCATAAATATTCATATTTATCTGAGAAGGTAAGTCTAGAAACTTGGACTTTGGTGCAATGCTTATATAAGCAAGGCATATATGCTCTGAGTCACAGTTGGAAGAAAAACTCTACTAAATCAGTTCCTCTCTCTAAATAATTACTTTTACTCTTCTTATCCAAATGTCAAAATTGAAGGAAAATGTCTTTAAATCTTTTGACATGCGAAATCTAAGAATTTCAGAAAGCTGAAATAGCAAAAAGTTGGCAACTCTATCATCTATTTGTCTGTGTATCTTTCTTTCTCTTTATCATATATTTATATACATATTTTCTTTTTATCTTTTTTAATTTTCTCTTTTTTAGCCTCCATTTTTCTTAGATATGGTTAACTTTCCATTCAAAAATATTATCATCAGAAATCCCTGTAGAGCTGTTTGCTTTGACACTTGAATTTTTAGAAAAGGGTGCTATGAGGGAAAAATATCCACCATGAGAAATTCCAAGACCACTGAGGCTAAAGTACATAGTTTATAACATACTCTGTCTTTCTCAGAAGACCAACACTCAAAGATCAACATTGCATGTGCCATTTAAGTCTAAATCCTATTCAGGCAGAATTCTCCCAAGGACCATCATTGAGATTCCTCATGTGAGTTTTTGCAAGCAATATATTCAAGCCAACTCGTTACTAAAGTTGTAGAGTTTGTTAACTTGGGAGAAAAATGCCAGAGGTAAAATTTCTGTTAAAAACTATCTTGACGAAGGGGTTATGTTGTCTTAAGTTATTTGAGTGTCCCTATGGATCTGCAGATAATGATACCTGGTTTATTTAGTTCTCTGGTAGAGAAGCTACATTATAACAATTAACTAACTTAAACAAAAGAAAAGAGACTGGCACAATTCATGGGAAATGAAATGGACCTGGCAGCAGACAAGTTAAGGGAGTATAAGGAGTAGTGTTTTCTCTCCTCAACGTAATTCCTCACATGGAGCACAGGGAAATCTATTTAGAAACCTAAGTAGGTCAAAATAGGCTTCCAGACATTTAGCAAAGGCGAAAGCTTAATTTCCACTACCCAAGCAGCTGGACAACCTCCTTAAGAGAGACAGATCGCATGATGACAAAGACCCTGAATTGGGAGTCCTCTTCCTGTATTCTCATCTCTAATATTCAAGACCATCATTGCCTCAGAGATTCAGGGAAACATGACTCACTTCATCTTGGACTGTATCCCTAATTTAATATTCACATTATTTGTAACTCATGCAGTTATATTACAAACCACACCACAAGGCATTAGAACACACTCACGGTGTCAATGGTGAAAGCAATCATGTTTGATGATTCTGGTAACAATAAGTTATCTACAATAAATTGTTCTGTCTGCTGAGTCATTCTTCCCAATGCTTATTTTTTATGATGATATTGGCAAGTCATATAACCTCTGAGCCACCATTCCTATTTATTCATCCTCTCTTTCACCGCTTTCTCTTACTTATATTAATGATATTAATAATACCTTTCAGGCTACCTTTGGAATTCATTGTGGGTGCCAGTGATGTAGTGGGTGTGAAAATACCAGGTACATTTCTACATGAAATAAAAAGCACTATACGATTCTAAAAAGTAATAATAATTATCTGTAAAGTAAAACAATGTACTTAGAATCAAATTTGTCTATGAATATAGAATATTCTACTGGCAAAACGTAGGAGAGTTTACTTAAAATATCTGATCTTTAGTCTTGAATAATTTCTTCCCCTTGGAATGTGGCTGGAACTGGTGAGTATGATGAAATTTCACCCCTGTGATGATGTCATACTATATGCCATAGTTGACCTCAAGATAGGGAGACAATCTGGGCAGGATTAGTATAGTTGCACAAACCCTTTAAAAGCAGAGAATGTTTTCCAGCTGATGGCAGAGGGGAATTTAGTGATAGAATACTAATACTAATATACTGATAAATAGTGAGTTCCTCTAAATACCTCTTACTCATATTCTTCTTCATTGTAATTCTTCACCAGCCAAAAAATACCTAAGTCTCACTCACCTAAGCAAATCAAAGACCATCACAAAAAAATAAATAGCTAGTGTGTGGTCTAGTCTGCTGCCTACATCTCTAAGAAGACTTTCGTCATCTATCCTTAGAGAGATTTATTGATTTTTCCAGGACTCCTCCCAGTTGTAATTTAGCCTTGATATACCTTGATTACATGCATGACATCTGCCTTTCTTCCCCTCTCCATACCCCCATCTTCTTTATTTCAAATCCTTATTTTCACTTTCAAATTAAACTCACAGAGTGTTGGGTTTCTCTTTCATGTCCAATCCTATAGCTTTGCTTTGTTACTTCAAGCAAACAATTTTTTTTTGTTGTTAAAAAAAAAAATCCCTCTACAATGAAGCCATCTGGAAATCCTGGTAAGAATGAAAGAAAGGTCACTTGTTTTCCATAAATCTTTATAATTCTCTTGTGAATAATGAAAGGAATTACTTTCTACTTCAGGAGACATATCTGCTATGTGAAGTTAGAAAGGCCTCACTTCTCAAAGATCTATGACTTGCAAGGGACCCGAACGGATCTTTTGGTTCAGGATTTTCTTATTCTAAAAGATAAGACATTATAATACCATTTTACCAGTGATGCAGGGAATTGCAGAGAGGTCAAATCATACTTGCACAGCTACAGTATTGTATGATTCAGGGAGTAGAAAGAGTGGAGAATAGAAACTACATCCTCCGCCTATTAAAAAATTATTTTCATTAAAGTAACATACAGAAAATCCCTAAGCTTGAGTCTACCTGGCAGTATGTAGAACAAGTTGATGAACTTTTGTACCTATCTGTGTACCTATCATTCACAAAACCCTGTGCTAAGTACAGAGATTGAGATAAAGGTGAACCGAAGTGAGCCCTTGTCCCAATGGGTTCACGGCTATTAAGGGAGAAGAAATCTGCACCGGTGACTCTATTACATTATAGCAAGTAATAAATGCCTTGAGAGAGGAGAAAAGTGCAATAAGTTCAGAGTTAATTGGGAACAGTTGTTTCTGCAATGGCCAGAAAAGTTCTCAAGGGAGAAGGAAGATTTGGTACGGTGCCATGCAGGTTGGAAAAAAACTTTCATAAACAGAGAAGTATAAATGCATGATAGCATCCAAGAATAAGTTTTCTTCTTGACCTCTACCATTAGTTTACTAAATAAAGCACTAGATTCTTTAGGAATAAGGTGAGTCACTTAGGGAGAAAGACTTTTCAATGACACAAATCATTACAATGAAATCATATTTTCTGTTTTCTGAATTAGCTTGGCTTGATATTCATCATACTATGTGTTTATTTTTCACACAAAGATATTTATGCTTCATGTCCAGAATAAGTAATGTATGAAACTTATCATTTAGTAATAACGATGATTATAATATCTAAAAGCTAGCATTTATTTACTGTGCACTAGCCCTTTCTTGAGTTAAGTATTCTACAGGAATTTTGTCTTTAAATATTTAAATAACACTCAAGTTTTGAGAGTTAAATACTTTAACAATATTCATGTTACAATCAGGACTCAAACCCAGTATTTCTGATAAGAACATGAGCATGTTCTCTGACACATATTTCTGCTGAAATAATTCTCTCAAGAATCTTATGGATCTTCTGTGGATTTCAATGGGGTTCAGTCCATTAGACAAAAGATACTCACAAATATTTTTGAGATTATCCTTTTCCACCTCCTGTTCAGATGGCTGAAGGACAAGGCCTGCAATCTTCCTAGACTGACTGAGACGACTGAAAGGATCTGCCAGGCACATTATCAATTTATTTAAGGCTTCATTGTGAGACTGAACACTCTGACCTTTTGATCTTTCTGAAATTATAGCCAAAGGTTATCTAGTTGCACCCTCAGCTTTTCCCTGTGATGTGCCATGCTTTTGGAAGGCATTTCAGATTTTAGCATTCTTTGCCATCTGGAAAGGCTGAATATTTTAAAACCATCAAGATCTGGTTTCTTTTCCGTTCTTCTTTTTTTAAAAAAGTATTCCCTCAATTTGTTTCTCTCCTTTCATGTTTTAATAAATGCATCAAGAAAAATCCAGGAGGTACTTTCAACACTTTGCTTGGATATCTCCTTAGCCAGATAAACAAGTTAATCCCTTACACGATTTGCCTTCCCACCTAACTTCAGAGGGCAATTTTGCTAAGCTTTCTGGCACTGGATAACAAGGATACTCCTTCCTCCAGTTTCCAATAACACATTCCTCAATTGATTTTTGAGCCCTTATCAGCAGTGTCCTTCAAGTCCATACTTTTACTAACAACTTGTTCAGGGAAATTTAGGGTTTCGCTATGATGCTCCTCAAAATTCTTCCAGCTCCTGCCCATTGCACAGTAAAAATGCTACTCCAACATTTTGAAGTATTTGCTACAGCAGCAACCCACTTCCAGATATTAAAATGTGTATTAGTCTTCCATTGCTGTGTAACAAACTACCACAAATATAGTGGTGTAAAACAACACACATTTCTCACCTGACACGTTTTGTGAGTCTTGGTACTGGCATGCTTTACTTTGGTCCTTTGATTAGGATCTCACAAAGGGATAATTGACCTCGGCTGGCTTTTTATCTGAGTCCTTGACTGAGAGAAAAATTTGGTTCCCTGCTCAGGTGATTGTTGGCAGCATTCATTCCATGAGAGACACATTTCTAATTCCCTTCCTTCATTTAGGTCTCTGCTCAAATGTTACCTCATTAGGAAGGTGTGCTGAAACTACCCCATCTCAAACAATGCTTCCTATTGGTTCTTGTCCTTTTATCCTGCTTTTTTTAATTCATGGTGCTGTTACTTCTGGCCATCAAGTTGTATATTAATTTATCTAATATTTATCATATCAATTTACCTATCAGAATGTAAGCTCTATTGGGTCAGGACTTTATTATTGCTTTGCTAGTGCTTCTTTACTGCTTTTTACCTTACTATATATGAGAATGGTTCTCACATACTATGAATACAAAAGTATGTATTGATTAAAGGGGGGAAATCCAGTCTCCTGGTGCCTAATTAGTAAATGATTAGACCATAATTAGAGTAAGATGATACTTAAATTAAAAATGAAAGTTCTCTGCATCAAAACTCATGGAATTTGGCCAGTTGTATTTAGAGATAAATTCATATAAATAAATCCCACTGTTTTAAAAAAAGGGCACTACAAACATTTAAAGAAAATGTTTAAATGAAGAAGAGACATAAGTCAACCTATAAAGTTGTAGAAAAGCATATTTGGCTTCCAGAAAGTAGTTCAAATCTTAAAGCACATACACCATCCTTGAACAAAGCAAATCAATTATGATGCATTCAGATTTTTCAAAATTCTCCTCTCTTAGCATACTGCACACACAGACATACCAAGAACACACATATGGATAGTAAAGAGTCTGGAAAAAACTATACCAAGATATTTACAGTGGTTATGAGCATGGTTAGCATATGGGTTCACTTGAAATTTTTTATGGTTTTGTGCATTTTACAATTTTGTATGAAATTATTGTAAAGCAGTGATTACTAAGGTTGAAAAATGCCTAAATATCTTTTTCTCCTTCATGTTGCACTTACTTTCTTAAGACCAAAGTATGTGATTTAAACAATGGATGTGCTTATATGTGTATGTGCCTGTGTGTGTGTGTGCATGTGTGTAATCACTTCAGAACATCCTAAGATATGATAGGAAAAGGAGGAGTGATTTGTGTATTGAATGAGATAATAGTTATTTTGTATTATTGTGAAACAGCGCATCCTGCCCACAATTCTAAATTTATTTGAGAATTATTTACTGAGCTATCTGAGTATGAAATATTTAGTGCTAACTAATATCTGTAGCAAATACTTTTAGCTTACTGGACAATTCTTTAACTTGACAAAGAATTCTATTAGTCCTCTTCTACTGAGAAGTCATCAATGTTAATGAGTTTAAGTGTTTTAAAGAAGAAATGATAAAAACTATTGAAATACTTAGTGTCCCAACATCATTTAATTTTCTGGATTGGGGTATTATTTAATGTTCTAGCCCACGTTAAACACTGCTCTTGACAAATGTCAGCAAGTAGGATGACTTCTATCCAGTTTTGGCTGTGATTCTGCCTCATTGAATGAACTTTTGACAATTTAATCTGTCTGGTTTTAAATTTCACTTCCTTTAAAGAAGGACATTGGACCAGATATATTCTCTATTTCCTTCCTGTGCCATCATTGTATGTATCTCTGTAATTTTTCTTCTTTTGGAGTTAAGTTCCATAAAGTGTAGTTTAAAATAGATTTTCATTGGAAACAGGAAAAAATTAAAATATTCTAGCACAGAACTATATTGGTTTAGAATTGCGTTTCCACGTGGAATTAGGTCACCGGTTTTAGTAAGGCACTTCAACATTTTGGGACAGTTCATCACCCTGGAATTAAGAAGTAAATTAAAATTTTCTGGAAAAAATAATTTTAATATTTAAGCATATTAATACCATAATAAGTATAAAGAGCATAAGAATAGTTTTAGAGAATTAATACTCCCTTTAAAGTTTGTATCCCAAGATAGAACACAACATAATTAGTAACTTTTCTAAGTATAAATAAAGAAAAGTTGATAGCAGAATTGACTTGGAAAAAGGTCAGGATAGTTACTTGATATGAGATTTTGCTCCCTGAATAACAACATATATTATCAGAATAAATGTGTCATAATATTTTCTATTTCTTAGCCTAGGTATGCAGTGTAGAAAATTATATACCAAAGTGTTTATTTTTTAGGAATAGAACTGAAACTTCACTCTAATCTAAGGAACTGATGTATCCTTGAACAGCAAATTTCCATATGTAAGCTTCTATCTTTCAATTTTTTTACTATTAAAAATGGTATACAGACTCATTGGAAAAAATATTTGGCCAAGAAATTTTTATAAAACTAAAATCAACGTTAATAATAGTGGTAACCTCTCTAATATCACACATTTAAAGAGGTATTTTAATTATTATGTTGGCAATAGCAAGTCGCAGAATATGAAATCAAAATGGATAGAACTTTAAAGCTGGTGATGTATTTAGATATAATATATAGAATTTATCAGCAATTTTATTGATTTTTAACAAACTCTTACATAGGTATTCTTATATGCCAGCCACAGCTCTGAATACCTTACAGCATCAGCTCATTTAATCTGAAAAATAACCCTTTGTGGGAGATGCTATTATTTTCATTGCCATTGGATAGGTGTAGATGCCAAGGCCTTGAGACTTTAGGAGCTTTGCACCAGGTCCTGAAACTAATGGCACAAACACCATTCAAACTCTTCAGTCTGTGCTTTTTTTTTTTTAAAAGTTTCGCACCTGAGCTAATATCTGCTGCCAATCTTTTTTTTCTTCTTCTCCCCAAAGCCCCTGAGTACATAGTTGTATATTCTAGTTGTAGGTCCTTCTGGTTGTGCTATGTGGGATGCCACCTCAGCACTACTGGGCAAGTGGTGCCAGGTCTGCGCCCAGGATCCAAACCAGTGAAATCTTGGACCACCAAACCAGAGCATGCAAAGTTAACCACTCGGCCACGGGGCCGCCCCCTCAGTCTGCGTTCTTAAACCCTTGTTTTACGTTTGTTTAACAGAAAATGAAAATGAAGCTCAGAGAGGCTGTGTGACTTACTCAGAGTCTCACAGCTATTTAGTGGAAAACCCAACATGAGCAACATTCTCCAAATCTCTTTACTATGTAATAAATTGGGGGAAAACACAGCAAAATAATTGAAGACAATCAGGCATTTTCCTAATGTAAAGTAACTCCTGGTTTCTGTTTGCTTCCTATTACAGTTTTCTAGCAGTGGAAAATAAACATCTTTTTAAAACATTCTTTTAACTATGTTCCCCAGTATTTGTTGAATGACACTATTTTTCTTTAATTGAGGTAACATTAGTTTATAACATTATATAAATTTCAGATGTACGTCATTATATTTTGATTTCTGTATAGATTACATCATGTTCACCACCCAAAGACTAATTACCATGCATCACTATACACATGTGCCCTATCACCCCTTTTGCCCCCTCCCCTACACTTTTCTCCTGTGGTAGCCATGAACCTAATCTCTGTGAATGGTACTATTTTTGATACCATGTTCCATGTTAAGCTGAGCTAAAGAAAGAAGGAAGAGGATCAATAGGCAGATGAGAGGGGGAATTAGAAACAGAGAAGCATATTAAAGAGAAAATATGGGGTTTTCATTTTGTATACATAGAAATGAACAGACTGAGGGACACAGGTTTCTGGAAGAGTTTCTTCGCTAAGTGTGTTTCCGACACAGCATCCAAGCTAGCACTGAGGCCGATCCTCCCCCCACCACCCAAAATAGTCTGCATTTGTATTTTTCCACAATGTGGACACCATAGATGAAAAATAGAAAACACAAATGTCTCCATAATCAGGTAAAGTGTAACCATAATATATATTTATTACGCATGCATTGTGTTAGGAAATGGACTGAGGCTGTAGCAAACTGCAGTAACTGTCTTGTCCATTGAAAGGGGGTCACACACTGCACTTAACCCCAGGCAATTGTTGCCGTGCAGGAGTATGAGCCAGGGAGTGCAAGTTCTCTAATTTTGGCTTTTATGTAAAATTCTCTAATATTAAAATGTTGGCCCTTTTATTGTGTGGGAGGAATAAACCAAGTGTACCTGGAGACCAGCACCAGACCACTTTCGCAGGCAGCTTTCAACCTCTGCCATAAATAATCTCAGACAGAGGCTTGATTGTGTTTTTATTGGTTGGAAAGTGATCACATGTTTCCATGAAACTTTATTTATAGCCATCATAATCCGTTTTTCGGTGAAGTGATTTGGAGGTGCACAAAAAGTGGAATGTCGAATGCATGACAATTTTCAGTACATATTTTACAGTTGGAAAGTAGACACATAAATCTCACTTCTACAGTTTTAAAAATAGATTAAATCTGTTCTTGCTTGAAGTAATTACACTATTGTGCACTCACATTTACCTAAATTAATATTTAAAGATGGAACCAATTGAAAGTGAAATTGAATTAAACTAAGGTATCATATTGCACTGTGCGCTGATGGTTTGTAATTGATCAGATATGCAAATGTCAATATATAAATGTAATAAGCTGTGCGTACAAAATGCATCAAATGTAAGATGCTTCAGACAATATAACATGCCGTTAAAATGTAAAATGATGTGACATAAAAATATTGAGCTCAATTGCTTAATAAATAACGTAATAAAATATAATAGCTTTTAGAGGGTATTTGTGGAATGAAATTGGGAATCTCATAGAAACATTTCATATAAATGTGTCTTATATATTTGAACACCCAAAAGCTTCATAATTCAGGAGGAAGTTAGTGGCTTAATAAGTAATAGAATTAATTTCTGTAATTGGTATTGGATGGCCTACCTGCACACAATTCTCTTATCCGGGTGTTGTTATTATCATCCTGCCTATGTAACTTCATGCTGTTTAAATATTTCTGAAGTGAATCTTTACATAGTGCTGTGTATAAACTTCAAATGTGTTCTTCATAGAGTATAAGCCTCAGATGTACTCTCTGCACTTAGAACACAACTCCTCTACTTTGGGCTGACTTTTTATACTCTCAGTCCACCTTTTATTCCCTCCTTCACTCAAGAGAGGCAAGCTGTATGAGAGAGATTTCTTAGCCGCAGGAAACATATGTCTTTTGTAGGAGTGTATGATTGGGAATGGGGGCTGCTTAGGATTTTTCTGCCACTTTCTTGACTAGGATCTTGATTAACATCCAATAGGCCTATTGCTGAAGCAGAATGAACATCACTTGCGGCATGCTACGGCAAGTGGGCTTGAGTTCAAAATCTGGCTGTTAGGTACCAGGTCCTAAGCTGCAAATCATTATCTTGTTTAACCATTAAAATGGGTTATTTTTTTTCCAGGGGTAAAAATCTTAGGCACAATATGTCACACAGATCCCTAATGAGAATCAACACCTAGGCATATCAAGGCTATGGTTTCCTAATGTCTTGTAAGAATTCCACAGTATATAAAGACTCCATAGTATAGTGTAGGACCCTCAGTATATTTTTCAAAAGTTATTCCAAATCCTAGAAGCCAAAGCTACAAAGGATAGAAGGGGGTGGGAAGTACAAGCTAAAAAGGCTTGTGGGGGCAATCTTAAAGCAGAGAAGATCTATGTGAAATGAGAGGTGAAATTAGATTTATATTTGATATTTAGATGGCCAAACACAAGTTCAGATTTAATTCAGAGCCAGACTTTATAAAACTGTGAAATAAATGAATGTTGTTGTCGTCTTCTCCTATCCATCTTAGTAATGCCAGATAACCCAATTGGTAGATGCAAAGCTATTTTAAATAATTTTCTATTTCATTTTTTTAAAAGTCTTAGGGGGTTGGGCCCACAGCCGAGTGGTTAAGTTTGTGCCCTCCACTTTGGCAGCCCAGAGTTTGCCAGTTGGGATACTGAGCAAGGCCCTACAAACTGCTCATCGGGCAATGCTGTGGCAGCATCCCACATAGAACTAAAATGACTCAGAATTAGGATATACAACTATGTACTGGGGTTTGGAGAGGAAAAACAAAAGAGGAGGATTGGCAGTATATGTTAGCTCAAGGTCAATCTTCAAGAAAAAGAAAAAAAGAAGTCTTGAAATAGTCACAATAAGGAGGCAAGTAGGTAGAACTTGTTTACACTTCATTGCACTTGTTCCAGGCCTAAATATTTTGTTTTTATTTAAATTTGTATATGGGGGATGGGAGGTTATTGTGAACTCTTCAATGCTTGAAATTCCACTCAAGATTTCTTTGAAATATAGCCTTCTTCTGTTTATGTCAATTCTCTCCTGCCCTAACGGGTTGTTTTAAGATAAAAAACTCATGTGTCTGAAATATTTAATCATTAGAAATATATTTATGGCATGTCTTTTAAAGGAATTACCTTTGAATGGGCAGAACGCCTTCACTCTTTGACAGAACGCTTGGGTACCTCAGCCACTCCTGATCAGAAAGAGCCTTCAGATAAAACCCTGTTCTGGAAAACCAATCACAATCAGAAGTGTCCAATCCATCCTGGGTTTTGTTACAGGTTAGAAAAGAATATGGATAAGGCCAGACCTTTGGGAATGTTATTATGCTTTTCTTTAGTAGAAAGAAAAATTCTTTTTGACATCTTTTGACTCTCCCTCCCGTGTTCTTTGAAAATTTGAAATTAATGCTGAAAATGAAAGTGTGATGCTGTTGAACTTACTGAACACTGTAGGACATGCAAGTATCATACACTGTACTATGGAGATTTTATATACCACGGAATTCTTAGAGCAAGCAGAGAAACCTCAGTCTAGATGTAGAAATAAGGAATCAATAGAATGCAGGAGTTTGATCACACTATAGTGAAGACAAAGGTGTGTAAAACACAGTTCTTATCTTTCAGAAGCTTGTGGAGAGGGAAAATGAATGCTAGACTTAGGAAAGGATACACATGAAATTCTTTGAAAGTTTGGAGGGAGGAGAGAATATGCACAGATGAGGGAACTTTGGAGATTTTGGAGAAGAAGAGAGAGTGTTTGACTTGCTCTGTGCTAAAGAATCTTCATTCGGTAAAGGACAAAAGGCAGCCACTGGAGGTTGTTTCAGACACAACAAAATGGGGTTCAGAGGTCTGAGGTATAGTCTCCTGACATTTTTCCTCTTTGTAGAAAAGGTAAGATGACAGTAGTGACAAGATCATCTACTGTGGGCTTAAGCTGTTAAACAGCAAATCCACGGTATGTTATTACACTCAGGAGAGATGTCTAAAAGTGTGTCATAGGAAGCAGCATAAGGTCAGTGGCTTCCATGCTTTAGGGAAAACTTTATGTGGCAATTAAGGTGAAATTAGCTCTGTTCTTGCCAAAAGCCACAGCTCCTTGAGGTATTATTAAGGAAAGCTACTTGACTAATCAACCAAACTAACATTGTGGCCAAGATTCTGGTGCCTCTAATGGATTGAACCAAGCAAGCAGTGAACTTACATAATGGAATCTATGTGGGGCCTAATTTGGCCAGCATGGTTCTTATGTTGCAATTTCTGCAAATTGGAAGCATGCAGAATTCAGTTGGTTAGTTTGCTTGCTTGCTTCCATAGCTGCTTATATGCATTTTGATTTTTGTTTGTTTTCTTTTGCCTTGTTTTTCTTTTTAAAAATCTATGTTGAGGGGCCAGCTTGGTGGCCCAGTGGTTAAGTTTGCACATTCTGCTTCGGCGGCCCGGGGTTCACTGGTTCAGATCCTGGGTGCAGACTTGGCACCGCTTGGCAAGCCATGCTGTGCCAGGCGTCCCACGTATAAAGTAGAGGAAGATGGACATGGATGTTAGCTCAGGCCCAGTCTTCCTCAGAAAAAGAGGTGGATTGGTGGAAGATGTTAGCTCAGGGCTAACCTTCCTCAAAAAGAAAAAATAGAAAGAAAGAAAAAAAATATTTAGGAGCTAGGGAAAAAAAATGTCTTCTTAACACATTTTCTGGATAGCTTCTTAATAGTCTTTTGATTTTTTTCTAGTATCTTCTTCAATTTCTAGCCCCAAAGATGAGCAGATGTAGACTGCCATCAGTAATATTAAAGTAATTTGAAAGAAGAATGGAAAGTGGAGACTAGACGTGGATATCAGTGAGTGTAAATGCAGAAATCTGGACACTTGTGTGGTGGGCCTCTCACCAGTGAAGGTGTCAAGTCACAAGGTAAACCTGAATGCCTTACTGGGTTCTCCAGTGGGCTTCAAAGTCTGCCTTTACCTTGGGTAACTGCTATGTGACTGAATACCTAAATCAGCCAATTATTTTTGAACTTCTATCATGTTTCAGGAATTATGCAGATGAATAATGTATGGTCTATCCCCTCAAGTTGCTTATAGTGTAATTTAAGTCAGGCAGACTGACTGAAGCAGGCAATTTTAAGCAAGTGCAGTGACAGAGCTATGCACAGGGCACTTCTGTCGCCTTGAGGGAAGGGTTCAGGAAAATGTTCCTGGAGAGGGCACTACCTAACTGAGATAAGTTATATGGAGGGCAAAGTTAGATTGACTTCAACTGAAGTTAATGTTATCAAGCAAGTATTTATTCCTTAAGGTACACTTGTGCATATAGATATGTACTATGCTTATATGGATACATATATACCTTTGTGTGTGCCAAATATACATGTATGTGCATGCATTTGTATACATGTGCATATTTGTAATATAAGTATATATATATATATACACATACACACACACATAATTCACATTACTCTTAGAGTTTAATTAGAACATTGATTTTAGAGAATAATGAAACAGCCTAGTCTAACCTGAGTCTTGTTTTGCAAAATTAACCCCGTGCCCTATTGTGACAAGGAGAAGTCATGGAGGAAAAATTTAAAGGTTTTCCCCAAGCCTCCAAAGGCTTTTAAGGGTTATGTTCCACTTAACGTCATAGCCAAATGGAGCTAAGGGCTCACTCGTGACGTGCTATCAGGTGGTATATAATCTAGGTAACGTTGAACAAGTTTTTTTGAAAGATCTTTGTCACCCTGTGGCCACCACCAGAGAACTCAGCAGGAATTGTTTGTTGAGGAACACTCTATAGTAGTTACTGAAACAGCATCTTTAAAACATTTTGCCACAGAAGGGGCTGGGGAGAACATGAGAGACACAGGAGGGCTTACAAAGATGCCTCCAAGAATACTTACTAGGAAGTTACTAGCGAAGCAAATGTCAGCTTCTGGAACTCCCTGTGTTGACAGTTGCTGTTGCCATGTGCTTCAGCAGAAGCATCTGCCAAGTTGTGAGGTGCCTACTGCAAGAGCAATGGGAGAAATGATCAGTTGGAGGGTAGACTGACCATTAGTTTTCATCATCCTAATATATTACCCTTAAAACCAAGGGGAAGATTGAAATAAGGGATCTTTGATTATATTCATTACAAAAGGTAAATGATTTCCCAGCTGCAAAGAGTAGAATAGCAGAATTTTCAAGTGGAAAGATAGGATTATTGATAGACAGGATAGAGATGAAGCCCGCCATTTCTTAGATTTGTGCCTACGTTTGTCCATTTGTAAAGTAGGGCACGTAACTGCTATCTCACTGTGTTTTGAGTATGTAATTAGAATACATATTTTTAAAAATAAATGTGTGGTGGAAAGAACACTGCTACCCCAAAGATGTCCACATCCTAATGCTCAAAGTCTGTGAATATGTTGCCTTATATGGCAAAATGGAATTTGAAGATGTGATTAAGTTAAGGGTCTTGAGATGGAGAGATTATTTTGGATTATGTGGGTGGGCCCCCTGTAATCACAAGAGTCATTATAAAAGGGAGGTGAACAGGTCAAAGTAGAGAAAAGGATACATGATGAAGAAGCAAGGGTTGGCGGTGTTTTGAAGATGGAAGAAGGGATCAGGAATCAAAGAATACAGGCAGCACCCAAAAGCTGGAAAAACAGGGAAACACATTCTCCTTTGGTGCCTCCAGAAGGAATGCAGCCTTGCCAATACCTTGATTTTATCCCTGTAAAACTCATTTTGGAATTCTGCCTTCTAGTATTGTAAGATAATGAGTTTGTAAAACATTTTTACAGTGACATTAGGAAACTAATGCAGACTGTCACAATATCTATCCAGAAGAACTGTTCTGTAAATGGATGCTATTTTATATATTATGATATATGTAATTGCTTTATATCATATAATATATATTCTTTCAAAAATATTTGCTTAGAAATCAATAACACATTAATTTGTTAGTTGATTAGCTACTCTTTATGAGAGCACAGATGCTCTGAACTGTGCTTTGCATACATGATTTCTACACCTCACATCATTTCAGTATTACTAGTATTTTCCTCATTTGTAATGGGTAATATGATAGTCACCCTAAGTATTAAATTCATTCATCAAATCATTCAACCATTAACAAATTTGTGAGACAATTTGTGTGGTTTATATGTATATTTTAAATAAATATCTGTTGTGCAACCAACATCACATAGTTAATTTCAATTTACCATTTATTGAGCTCCTATTTTAACATGTACTATTTCTATATCCCCCTTTTTTTAAACACAGACTGGTATTATTATTCTTGTTTTTTTTGTCTCATTTGCTATTTAGAATCACTATGAGCATGAAACTCTGTCTTTATTAATCAGGGTTCTGGTTAGGCTACAAAATGGAAACAATGGTTGGTTTCTCTTAGGCCTTCCTTCTGAATTTTGATATTCTCAATTCTTATTTGTTCCTCAAATGGTTCTGACCTTCATTTAATGATAGCAATTTATTTTCCTGCCTTCAGTCCTCTTAATTTACTCGTGGTCATTCCACGCTGTCTTAAAGAAAATAGACCTTTGTTTCTTCTAAATATTTTCAACTTTTGTTACAAAGAAAGAAATATATTAGACAAAGTTAAACAGGTTTATTTATATAGTACATATAGACAGTGTGTTCCAAAGCTCTTGACCATCTGGAGATTAACATATGGCATGCATACTAATAATTCCTATAATTCACAAAACAGTACTTGGAGCCTGATTCTAGCCTGTTTCCATGATGATCACATTTTCTGAATTGAAAATTGAGATTATCATCTGACAATTTTTTTTTTCAAGTTGCAAATTTATTTCTATGAAAAGTTTTTTAAAGACAAAGCATTAATTCACAAAATTAACTTCCACATTTAAATGCTTCTTTAATTGTACTGCCACACTCTCTTTTCTCCCCTAACTTCAACCATAATCTTTAGAAAGACTAAAACAGTCGGTTCATTTTGATGTTGACAGTACCAAACAACACACCAGATTATGACAGAACTTTATTTATAGACGTAAAATAAATTTAGTAAATCATTTTACTGTAAGAAATACTGTTATATAAAATAGGATGACCCATCATGAAAAAAATTGAGACAAAATTTACTTGTATAGAAATGAATAGCACATTATGTATTATTTATTAGCTGCTGTTTATTGAACGTGCTTTTATCTCCAGGGAAGCTAATTTTCTGGTGCTGGTCCCTCTCCCATGTTCATCCATCTAGTTAAACGTGTAAAATTGTCATGGTGTGATGAGACACTTTATCAATCGCTTATTTGTGCCAAATCTGTTTCTCTTTCCATTCTTTCGCTTAGATTCTTCCTTACACTGATAAATGCCTGCCTATTCATTTTTTGTTTGAAGTTGGTCCAAACATATATTATACTATTTCTCAGTTTCTACTTTTTGAGACTATCTTCCCCGACTCTTTGAACACATACTGATCTGCTTTCCCTTGAACTTATGGTGTTTGTAAATATACCCTTTAAAATTACATGCCTTATTTTATTTCTTAGTTATGTGCTCCAACTGCTTTCTATCAGCAAGTTCTTAACTCCTATTTTAATAAGTTAAGTTTGTCAAGACTAAGAAAAGTGTTTTGTTCTCCTTTTTTATTAAATTCTCATGTGTAGTAACTATGTAAGTTTCATAAGATCT
The DNA here is from genome assembly GCF_041296265.1 of Equus caballus. Taxonomy (NCBI): domain Eukaryota; kingdom Metazoa; phylum Chordata; class Mammalia; order Perissodactyla; family Equidae; genus Equus; species Equus caballus. Next base: position 99,062,561 of record NC_091686.1, read on the forward strand.
GAGATTTTGTCTACTTTATTGATCTCTGAATTCATCATCAGTCTCGTAAACTAGATGTTCAGTAAATATTTATGGAATCAGTGAAGATGTTGATCACTCTATTTATCAGCATTTCATCAGTGTAATTTCTGAAAGGCTAAGATTTACTGCACCAAATATGGGAATCTTTACAATTTGACACACTTCTCCACATTAAGAAGGAGAAAAATGTTTGAGAGTTATGCCTTGACCTCATCTCTAGCAACAAGTCTATCTGTGTTCCATGATCTATTGCTTGATTTGGCCCGTGATATTGAAATGTGCTAGGAAACCAGGCTGCTTGGAACTAACAGGAAGGAAATATCCATAAGCATAAAACAGACTGGAAACCAGCAGCTCCGGAACTGAGTGAAACATAAATCTCTTGGAGTTTCCTGCTTATAAGCAAATTACAATTTTAACACCTATAATTTTTTTATTACTTACTACTTAGAAGAACCTAAATTAGTTTTTAAAGATTATGAAATAACTGTGCTTACTATAGAAGACTTGGATTTCTTAACTCAGTTTCCTTGAACAGAAAGTAAAATATCTATTTAATTGTATTCACTTATAAACTGAGAACTTAGCTCCTCTATCTATAATCTGAATGAAAATATTTCAGGAATGTGAGCCTATCAAAATTAGCTTTCTAATAATGATCATTAACTCTTGGAAACTTTTAGATGCTTGGCCACTCAGGAATATAAAAGTTCACACCTAATGATCATCCAAGATGCTAATCATTTATCATGCTTGGCTCATATATAAGGACTATACTTTTGCAATTAAGATTCAACAAATGAATACAGTGTTTTTTTAACGAACTTGATAATAGGAAGAACTTTTTCTTATGTCACTCTGATTTAATAGGTTGAATTTGTTCAAAGTCACGATGAAAATACTTTTACTCTTTAAGTAAATATAATGCTATATAGTGGAAAGAATGAATCTTGCTTTTTCCAGTTATCTGTTCAGCTCAATCTAATAAATTAGAAAGTATTCTACTTGTTGTTATAACATTTCTCCAGTTTGAAGATTATAGAAATAGCACAAGAGGGGCCAGCCTGGTGGCACAGCACTTAAGTTCCCATGTTGTGCCCAGGGTGCGTCGGCTCGGATCCCGGGTGTGGACATGGCACCACTTGTCAAGCCATTGCTTTGGCAGGCGTCTTACATATAAAATAGAGCAAGATGGGTATGGATGTTAGCTCAGGGCCAGTCACCCTCAGCAAAAAGAGGAGGATCGGCAGCAGATATTAGCTCAGGGCTAAGCTTCCTCAAAAAAAAAAAAGAAAGAACACAAGAGCCCTATTAAATCTGAGCTTAGGCTCTGATTTGTCCCCAAACCATGTCTATGTTCCAAAGATTTTATCTAAAACCCATGTTCATGAACACTGAACTTAATCTTTCTCATCTAAATCCATGTTGATTGTTGTTTCAAAATTGATTTAAGTATGAGATCTTTTTATCAGAAAATGATTACAGTATATTAAATTATTGTGAGAATATAGAAAACCAAGAAATAAAAGCTATTTTTTGATCCCTCTGGTAATATGTATGAGTTCAGATAAAACCATTAAATCTCCTTGTTTTATTTCTTTTTTTAAATGCCCCAAAGATAATTTAGATATTTTCATTATTTTCTTGTGGTCAAACTTATAAAGCTATAAAACAAACAAACAAAGAAAGCACTCTCCAATTTGAAACAATATTATTCTGTATATCCTAGTTTTCTTTTTTATTATTTAGGTTTGTTGGGTATTTGGTTGTTTCCTCCTCATCCTTTTTTGTTTCATGCTATATTTTTATGTTTGTTTTTCAATATCCTGGTATCTCTTTTGGCTCCCCTAGGAGTTTAGAAATTCTCTTTAAGTTTACTAGTGTTGTTTTTGGTTGTTTTTGTTGACATGGTTTTCGGGTTTAAGGCAGGCTGCCCCAACACGTGCCACTCTGGCGTGCAGATTATTTTCAACTAAAAACAATGACGCGTAAGAAGCCTCAGGAAGAAATTTTGACCTTTCTCCAAACTGCCTAAAAGAGTTTAAGATAGACTAGTCTGTCCCAGGAAAGATCTATCACCATAGATAACTCTAGTATGATATGAAAGAGCTGTGGTCAGCAGGCAGGAATCTAGCAAGGCCTGTGATCAAAGTCCGTTCTGTGGCCCATTGTCTCTAGAGGACCCAACAAGCATTAGTTTACCAAACATTAACTCATTTCATCTTCCTATTATTTGACTTCTTCCCCCTTGAAGTCCCAGACCTCTACCTCATTCTCCTTAGTCCAGAAAGACATATGTGCCTCACTTTTCCTGGCTGCCTTTGTAATTTTTCATGCTTATGTGAATTCCCCGTGTGCACATATTAAATCTAATTTTCTCCTGTTAACCTGCCTTGTGTCATTTTAATTACTTGACTGGCCATAAGAACCAAGAGGGGAAGGGAGGGAATTTTCCCCTCCCCTACAGTTGTTTTTCTTGTTTTTAATCTCATCAGAGTTACTTTAGAGTTGAGGTGTCAACTTTATGAAGTTGTCTGCTAAATAATGATCAAGAAAAGGTAACCATTTCAGACAAGCTCTTTTTTTAAAGAGATTAATTATTGTTTCCTAGTTTTTAGAACCATTGAAACATTTCAAACCTGAATTCTTTGGGTTTTTTTTTAAAGTATACTTTTTTGGTGAGGAAGATTCACCTTGAGCTAGCATCTGTTGCCAATCTTCTTCTTTTCTTTAGTCCCCAAAGCCCCAGTACATAGCTGTATATCCTAGTTGTAGGTCATTCTAGTTCTTCTGTATGGGATGCCACCACAGCATGGCCTGAGGAGCAGTGCTAGGTTGGTGCCCAGGATCCAAAGTGGCAATCCCCAGGCCACCAAAACAGAGCACGTGAACTTAACCACTTGGCCATGGGCCAGCCCTCTGAATTCTTTTTTTGAAAATCACAGAACTTTTGGATTATTGAAAACTTTGTGGATTTGATAGTTTGTTTCTCCTGATACAGAGATAGAAATATGGGGCTTGTAAAGCTAAGACTGATATTCACCAATGTTTGACTTAGAAATTAAAATCCTGGTTTCTCAATCTAAATCTTTCCTTAAAACTTGCTTTGAAATGGCTGTTACTGCATGAAACACTTAGCAGCAATTATGCTACATTTCCACCCCCTCTGTGTTATAAGAATTTTAATTATCTTGAATAAAAGTGATTAACAAACTTTAAGATGATAATTACAGAAATGGGAGGAAACTTTTGTGAAATCCTTCTGTTATATATGTGTTTAATCATATAAAAACATTAGCGCTGACTGAGGCTGGCCTTTCCCTATCATTTTTGATGATATAAGAAGCAGCATACTTGTGTCTGATTCTTTTCCAGATCTTTTCATTAGAAACAATACGTTTTTTACTAGTGAAAGGAAAACCAGATTTAACTGAATAAAAACGAAAATGTTTTACGACAGGGCCTGGCGGTCAACATCTTGCATCATAACAATGATACAGTGTGGGCTTTCTTTTACTTGGATCCTTCTGTTCATGAATAACTCCAACCAAATGAAATTCTCTGATAATTAAGATGTTTTAATTATTTTTAAATATTTTAAAATAATTCCTTAGTGGGATGGCAGGAAGAGAATTAAGTATCGGTGTGTGAATTAGGAGCTTTAAGATAGTAGATTTAAAGAGGTTGATATCTTCTTCTGGCAGGGATAAAATATACTCAAATACAACTCACATGTTCAAAAAAGTTCCTTTATTTAAAAAAAATTATCTAATATTTTTCTGTCATTCTGATTCTAATTGATAGAAGATAGATGGTGACATACAGGATTGAAAAGCAAACTTTTCAGTTAAAGGTGATTTAGTATCTTGCAGTTTAATGCAGTATTATTTTATTCACCTCAGTCTTTGGATATATGCTCAGTCCTTCAGTATTTCTAACTTCCTGTCCTCCATTCCTCCCAACATATGGATGTTCACACAAGCAGAAATCCTCCCTCAATGATTACAGACATGCAATTTCTGGCTAGCTGATACTGACATACAGATATGTATGTGTGTGTGTGTGTGTGTGTGTGTTTGTATTAGTAACAAGATATATATTATTAGTAATAACATATATACTATTGATTCTGTTTAAAAATAAATGTCCCTGGATATAATCAGGGCTTGATTAGAAAAGTAAAGATATAAAATTCAAAAAGTTTTTTTTTAAATAGAGCTCAAAGGGATACTTGGTCTAAATTGGTATCCAGGGAAGTGACATGTAAAGGCAGATGGTGCTCTGCATTATGGGTCCAGGAACAGTCATAAGGGAAAGAGAGAATTCTGTATTGTGTGTACGGATTGACTTGAGTTGATCAGTGATTCCTAGCAGGAAAAGAAAGAGCACCTTACTATGTGAGATGATGTGCATTGTTTCTTACATCTCAAGCCATATGAGGTTAGAATAGAGAAGAGGAAAAACAAGATGGGAGATATTTTACAATGGAAGTGAAGTAGAAGTACAATATTAGTCATTGAAATAAAGTCTAGGTGGAACTGTTAGTAAACAAAAGAATAAGCTTTGAATAAGGAAAGCATCTTTAGCTTAATTGTGAAGGACTTTGGTACTTTTGCAAGGGGTATTGTTTATTTCATATCTATATGATTACAATGACACGGCAATTTCAGAGAAGTGGGTTCTTAGTGATTTCTAGTTTTTCTGTTGAGAATTATATATATGCTTTTTTTTCCCTAAAATACTCCTTTTCCTTCTCATTTTTTTTTCTTCTCGGGAATCAACAAGCCTTTCACTTTTAGTTTTCTGTTATTGAAAGATAAACTGAGGCATATTATAAATTTTGAAAGTTTATTTGAGCAAAAATACAGGAATTGGGCAACACCAAACTGGAAGTGGTTAGGAGTGGTCTTCAGATAGGGGCCAGGGGAAAGTTTTGTGTCGAAAAAGTGCTAAGCAAAGAAAGAAAACTACAGATTGGCTGTAGCTTAATCCCTAGTTGGTTGTTTGTGATTGGTTGTCCTTAGGTTTTGATTTTGCTACTTTGCACTTACAGGCTTAGATTTTGGTTTCCTTATATAGGCTGCCATGGTATTAACTACTTCAGTCTGACGGCCTCTTGTTTAATTAACACTGTCTAGTAAAATTTAATTTTCTCGGGTTTCATTAGGACTTCAGAATTTTATTATTGATAATTAATTAATAATGAATGAATGAATGAATAATGAATTAATGTGATCTTACTATTGTTTTCTCGATGTTTCTTTGTTTTTTAGAAAGGAGAATGAAGTCAAAGATAAACAAAGCCAGACACTAGTTAAAGTGGTAAGGACAGATTTTAATCATTAACATGCTATTGCTGTAGGGAAAAGAGTCCAAGGTGAACTGAACTCAATTCGATTTGGACAGAGGTGACTGGACATTTTTAAGGGAGAATGGGGGAATAGGGCTAGGGTGAGTGGGAGCTCAATAGAGTCAGAGAAGTGAAAATTCACAAAAAGTGGGAAAGGCGGGTTGGTCCATGTATAACCCACGTAGATTTGCTAACTGGCGCTTATTGAAGTTACGCTCCTACCCGTTTACAGAGACTGAGAGTCAGGGGTCCTATCTTCAGTTGTTGGCTGGAAAAAAGCAACAAATTATTTGACAGGCTTGAGTTTTCTCAGGCAGGCCCTTACAAGAAAGCTAGGGTCCTCTAAGGGATACGGCCTTGAGTCGTTAGAAACCATGTCAGTGTTTGGTTCAAGTCATTCTAGGCCAAGGGGGAAGCCGAGTCAGAGAGGACCTTGGAGGACACTTGCTGGAGTTTGGTCAAGGAAAGAATCTTTGATAGTGGGTTCACAAGAGGTCTTTGGTAGGACTTCATTAAGAATAGTGCCCAGGCGGACCCCTGGGCTGGCAGGCCAGGGGAGGAGCCTCAGTAGCACCCACCGAGATCTGTGTCAGCGCCCCTGGACCAGGTAAGGGCAGTGGCCCCCACCAATGTCTTGGTCACTGGTGGAGGGCGGGGATCCTCTCGCCGGGATGCCCCCAGAGCCCACCAGGTAAACCTGCGTGGAAACACAAAATCTCACAATGCTGAATGAATTCATTCTCATGGGAATCTCAGACCGTCCTGAACTTCAGGCTCCATTATTTGGGCTCTTCCTCATCATCCACCTGATCTCTGTGGTGGGAAACTTAGGCATGGTCACATCCTCACTGAGACAGACTTCAGGCTACAAATGCCCATCTACTTCTCAGACACCTGGCTTTCACTGATCTTGGTTATTCAACAATGGTAGGACCAAAAATGTTAGTAAATTTTGTTATGGATAAAAAAAAAGGAATAGTGCCCAACTGCCACCCGGTAGCACAGCAGTTAAGTTCATGCATTCTGCTTCAGCAGCCTGGGGTTCGCGGTTTGGATCCCAGGTACGGACCTATGTACCACTTGTCAAGCCATAAGTAGAATAAGCCATAAGTAAAGTAGAGGGAGATGGGCATGGATGTTTGCTCAGAGCCAATCTTCCTCAGCAAAAAGAGGAAGATTGGCAGTAGATGTTAGCTCAGAGCTAATCTTCCTCAAAAAAAGAAAAAAAAAAGAATAGTGCTCAACTACCATTGTGATGGTAAATTTTAATTGTCAACTTGGCAAGGCAATGGTGCCCAGTTGTTTGGTCAAACTCTAGTCTAGATGTTGCTATGAAGATATTTTGTAGCCGTGATTAACACCAGAAGCAGCTTAAGAACATTATCTATGATAATGTGGGTGGGCCTTACTCAATCAGTTGTGGCCTTTAGAGCAAAGACTGGTGTTCCCTAAGAAGGAGTTCCGTAATTGAAATACTGTCTGAGTTTCTGGTCTGCCAGCTTGCACTACAAATACTGGACTTGCCAGTCCCCACACTCATGTGAGCCAATTTCTTAAATTAAGTCTCTCTGTCTTATCCTCTCTCCCTCTTTCTGAATGTATATATTCTATTACTTCTATTTCTCTGGTGTTAAAAGATAAACTGAGGTATATTCAAAATTTTAAGAGTCAATTTGAGCAAAAATCTATCCAAATCAGGCAGCATCCATCCAAACCAGGGAAGTTATACAAGGCAAAAATACAAGTTCGTTACTGCAAGGTTTCTTCCCCTAGGGGACGACAGGGGTCTATCAGACAGATTACAGCTAGTGCTGGTCAGCCAACTCCTGGTTGACTGGTTTACGATTTCATTTCTGGGGGAGCTAAAACCTTAATTAAGTTAACTCTCCGTTTGGTGACATGGGACTTAGCATAAGTGACTCTGTTTTGGGCTTGTTGTCTTGTTTTTCACATTGGAGGACCCTGACTGATAAAACCCTGGTTAATTGACTCACGAGATCGACCAAAATTCTAATAAGTACCAGCTTTCAGAATTGCAGATCAGATGAATTAATGTAAGCAATGAAATTTTATTAAGAAGATATTGCATGATGTCCTGTTGGCAACATACAAAGTATTAGGGGTTACTGGGCATGCTCAGTTCTCCATGCGAATATCAATTCAGCTTTCACTGGTGCTCAGGGAGTGAGGAACTAAGGTAGAGGAAGTCGTTTAATGTTAAAAAAGTGAACTGTATGAAGAAACTAAAACTGGTACAGAGACGTAGAAAAGGAAGGGGAAATAAAGCATACCAGTGCAAAACTGATTTCTTTGGACCCTTTCCAGTTTTGAGGTGTTTGTTACGCTCTTTAGGTTCCTGATCCTATCTACTTCCCTACTCCCCTCACCAGCACCACTGACGCTTCAGCAATGTCCTCTTCTATTTCTCAATCTACTGGGTGTCAGCCAAGAGACTGCTGGGCTTTTGCTCCAAAAAGACTTTGCAAAAATATTTAAGACAAATATACTATGCAAAACAATTTTATTTTAGGCTCTGAAACCAATCAAAATGCAGCATGAATGGGTGAACGGGGTGGAGAATTTATGGGGAGTAATGTGCGTTTACTTTACCTAATAAAAGAGAAACTATTTTTCTTCAAACTTGTTTGCTGTCTCAATCCACATCTTGAATTTTTATATTTCTGTCAGTTTCATTTGTCATAAGGAAACATCCAACTATAGTATTCTCATATCTACAATTGACACTTTGCAATAAAACAGGTAAAGATATATGTTAAGCTGAAAATAACAAATGTGTTAAATTATTACGATAAGCAGATATTCTGCATCTCCAAATCTCAATATAAAGAATTTTATCTTGCCTCCCAGAAGAGATGATTGTAAGCTCTAAATGTCTGTACCTTAAGGTAAAAGAAAAAAAATGAAAAGCATATGGTCACAAGGAAACATTAGACAGTGACATATATTCATTTATTGTCTATTATTTTAATGTTATATTGATTCTGTATCAGCAAATTTAAGACTTCGTAACAAGTGTATGAGTTATTTCACAGTTGATGTTTTCATTTATATAATTTCCCCCTCAAGTGATAGAAGATATCTAGATATTTGTCTTTTTTTAAATTACCAATTAATGCCAAGAATTGTAGTTTCACATAAAGTTAACTCACCTTGGGTAGAAATATTGAGAAAATAATAAATTTTGTCTTCTAAGCCCTTCAAAACCTCGGATTCATGAAATAAATCTGAAAACCAATCAGGATATAAGAAAGGCTTGGGGCTGGCCCCATGGCCAAGTGGTTAACTTCGTGCTCTGCTTTGGGGGCCCAGGGTTTCGCCGGTTCGGATCCTGGGAGCAGACAGGGCACCACTTGTCAAGCCATGCTGAGGAGGTGTCCCACATAGTACAACCAGAGGCACTCACAACTAGAATATACAACTATGTACTGTGGTTGTTTGAGGAGAAGGGAAAAAAGAAAGAAAGCAGCCTTGTGCACAAACACACCTAAAGGTTCTGAAGACAAGTTGAGATTGAAAATAGTCTTGTTGTGGGCAGATAAAAGTTTCTTTAAAAACGTATATGTCGTATCACATGCACTTTGTTTACTCTGACAATCGTTACGTAAGTTATTGCGATGCTGTAAGAATTGTGAACAGAAAAAAGAGCGAGCTGTAGTTAATTTCATTAATTTCGGGGCAATATTAAACACTTAACAAAGTGGCAGATAAACATGTTTTGTCTGACAACATTCAGCCCAGCATGTATCTTATCATTATGAAACCTGAGTTTCCTAAACCCAAAGATCCTGCTGGATTACAACTGGTTTGGTGAAAAGATAATTCTGGAATTCAGCTTTAAGAATCATGCTTGATGTGCAGTATGCTACCATGAAGACTTAGTTTGATTAAATGTTTGATTAAATTAAGGAATGTTACAGCTGCAAAGATTCTTTGAGATCATCCCAGATTTTCAGAACAAGAAATCTGAAGCCCAGTGTTGCTAATTTTTGAAAATATTATATATTGATGTAAGTTCAGACTTCAGAAAATTTGCAAGAATAGTACTCAAAAAATTTCATATACTCTTCATACAGTTTCCCAAAGTGTTCACTTTTGTCTACGCATGCTTTATCCTTTGTGCGCTTGCTTTGTGTGTATCTATTTATGAGTCTCTGTGTGTGTACAATTATTTTTCTGAATCACTGAGCAGTAAGTTGTAAACATGATGGCTCTTTACCCCTTTATAATTTCAGTGTTTATTTCCTAAAAACACGGACATTCTATTACATAACCACAGTAGAATTACCAAAATCAGGAAATTGAAAGTTGATACAATATTACTATTTAAGCCGAAGTCCATATTCAGATTTTTCCAATTGTCTAAATGATATTCTTCAGAGTAAAATTAAACTAAGATTATGAATCACATTCATTTGTCATACGTCTTTAGTTTCCTTTACTCTGACACAGTTCCTCACGTTTTCTTTGTATTTCAGACAGTGACATATTCAAAGAGTTCAGCTTTGTTATTTTATTGAATAGATTATAATCCTTTACTGTCATTATCTATTTTGCAGCTCAGATTATCCCAAATTTCACCAGTTTAAGCCCCTTCAAGATGATTCCTGCTCTTTTTGATCTAGCCCCACCATTTCTTTCAATACATCTTTATTTTGTGACACATCAAGATGTTCCGGATTATCTTATTTTTCAGCCATATCTCTGGATTCAGGGATTTCCTCATAGTTTCCTTTTGTGGAGAATGGTATTTAGAAACTAAGATCTAGGTACTAAGTGCCCATTGCTTCTGGATTTTTACTGTTTTTACCTGATGGAGCTAGAAAATTGTACACTACACACCCACATCTGTTTCTACTCATACATCTAACTATCCATATGTGTTAGAACCTAGGATAACAGCAATTCCAATTCAGACCCACGTGGTTTATTTTATCCCTTCCTCTTTCCAAATTTCAACTCTCTTCTCTGATAAAGTGGGTTATCATTATCCACATTATATCTACTTATTTGCTTAGTCCTAAAATTTATAGAAAAAATAATTTCAGAATTGCTAACTTACGTCTCTATGAGAAAGAAATCTACTAACTAGAATTCAATATGTTTTTGTTTTTAGTTGAGGTCATATAGTCCAAATAATGCAGCAAAAAACACTTGTGCTGAGGCGGGCCTGGTGGTACAGCAGTTAAGTTAGCATGTTCTACTTTGGTGGCCTGGGGTTCACCAGTTCCGATCCCAGGTACAGACCTATGTACTGCTTATCAAGCCATGCTGTGGCAGTGTCCCACGTATAAAGGAGAGGAAGATGGGCACGCACATTAGCTCAAGGCCAGTCTTCCTCAGCAAAAAGAGGAGGATTGGTGGCAGATGTTAGCTCAGGGCTAATCTTCCTCAAAAAAAAAAAAAATGCTTATACACTCTTCAGTGTGGTTATATTATTCTTTTAAAATACAATTTGGGTAAGTTATTTTTGTTTTTATTAAATTTTAGGGTTTTCTTCTAAACGTTTTGATTTAGTTTTTTCTCTTTTTGAGTATGTGGAACATTACCATGTTTTCAAAATCAGGATTGTACAAAAAAGATAAATTTGGAGATATGTCATTCCTTGTACACTCTTCCCTTCATTTTTCCTTCCCGTCCATTCCTTACAGGTAACCCATCTCACTAATCTTAGACTTATTCTTCTGACGTTTCAGTTGTTGTTCAATTTCTAATAGCTGAACTCAGTCTTCCTGACAATATTTTCTACTAGAATAGATTATTTCAATGGATTGAAGGATTCTGTTTTTGTTGTTAGAGTATAGAGGAAAACACATGTGTTTTGGAGTGAACAGAACAGATCTGAGTTTAGATTTAACATTTTATTTACTAATTGTGCAAGATTCTTAACTTTTCTGACACACGTCAAAAATTTAAAGTATTGTCAATTTTACAAAGTTACATGTATGTAGAAAATAATCTGTGTAATTTACCTAACACTCAGCACTCAGTATTTGGAATTTTCTCAATAATTGACAGCTGCCATGATTTTTAGTGCTAAGATCATTTCTCACAAAGGAAGAATGACTTGAAACTGTCTACCGGTTACTGGCAAATGTTCCATCCGTCGGAGTCTCCTTGCTTTTCATGTCCTTTTCATTTACAAAATACAGGCAAGTATTCATCCTAGAAAGAAGTTTTTAGCCAGAAGGAAAAACATGTTTAACAAATACTCATTATAAAAGGTCATTTTTATTTCTTCCGTTTTCAATGAATAATATAAGCAAGCAATGAGTGGGCAGAATCGGAAAGCTTTTGAAATCCATGGTCAGTGAAAAACTAAATGCTGCCCTGGGGCACGTCTTTATGAAAACAATTAACAAGATTTTTCCCTCTAGAATTGGATTTTGCCATTTAATGAAAAATAATTCATGCAGATTCAATCAACCAAAATATAACAGTGTTTACTTAGCTATTACCCTTATAAGTAGTTTTAGACCTTGCATAGAAATATCTTGAGTCAGGAAAATTTGACTCCCTGGGGAACATTTTAGGAAGAGTAACTGGGAAAGCTGAATTAAAATCCTTTTGGTTCATGACTTGCACTTTGATCGTTAACTTGGAACTCTTATCACAAAAAAATCCAATATTCAAAGCAGTATATGGGGAGAAATGAAATGAAAAGGAAATAACACTACTCTATTTGAAGTGGATTATCAATTAGAATTTGGCACGTGCTGAAAACAGTCCTCGTTCTGAACCTCCTCTTTCTTTATTTCCCCCCTTGGGACTATTTATTAGCAGTTGTATTGTGGATGTGGGTTTTCTAAAATGATTACCTCCGGTGTCAAATACTTTGCAAGGTGGTAGTTCAGACCAGGGGGAGGCATGCTAATTCTTTCTCACTACTGGATAGTATATAGGGCACCTTACTATTGGAAGGTCCAATTTGTTCCATAAGGGTCTCAAAATCTTTCTCTCTCTTTCTTTTTCCTCCATTCCATCCCTAACCCCACGGCCCCATTCATGAGGACAGTTACATTTCAGAGGTCTCTTTGCAGGAGTGATTGGGTGGAAAGAGGATGGGCAAATACAGATTTCAGTCCCAGATATATCTCCCACAAAGTGGTAATTATAGTAATACTCTACTTTTGACTGCTTCCTTCTCCTTTAATAGAGAATAATAATTATTTTTCAGGACTTTCGTGAGAACTAATTGAACATATATGACTTGTTTAGCACAGGTTTGGTAAAGAATAAGCTCAATTCCTTTTTCCTTGACATAGCAAAGAGCCATGGAAAATATACCACTAATATTACCAGGCCTCATTGAGTTCAACTACTTATTATCTGCACTTGCAAGTGTGTGTGTGTGTGTGTGTGTGTGTGTGTGTGTGTATCAGTAACCAACATCTATCTACATTTATTCATATTACTTGATAAAAATTTATTATTTTCATATGTTGGTTTTATGTGCTTTTTTGGTCATATTTATTTGACTCCAAATCTGTAGGAACACATCCTGAGATCGTCACACAGCTTGTCTGAGAGTAATCAGCCTGCTTTATACCATGCTGTTCTATAACCAACTCAGTTTCAAGGGAAGTATTGTAATAAAAATCAAGGAGTATATATAGATTTCTCCTAATTATTTATATTTATGCAACTTTACAATATACTTCCTTTCTTTTCTCATTAGCCTACAATGATGTTTAAAGCATTATTTTTTTCTGTATTCTTTACCATTTGAACATCTGTATAATGTTCTATATTATGTGGTTGCTCACTGTCACTTAATCTCACCTCTCCCGATGACCTTGAATGATTCTTTTATATTTACATCTGTTTCTACACTTGTAATGTTATGAGTAGAAAAATCTTCTTTTCATCTACAGAGACATAAGTTAGGAAATTTAAAAATGGAAGAGGATTAATGATCCAAACGTAAAATGTAAATAAAACCTATATTTATTTCTATTACAGGCTTTGAAACTGTTATGATTGCAGAAATGTTACTAAAGATGTGAATTATGAGGTGGTATACTGAAGTGGAAATATCAAGTTGATATATCTTATTTTTCACCTGGGATATGAAGTTACTGTTCAGATTTCAAAGTCAAGTTTCTATGCCTTATGCTGTGCTCTCAGGAACGAGAATATTTATTTTAGAAATTGTCTATAAATGAGTTCTAGACTCCACAGATAGGGTCATAAAATTGCATACAAATACATACTAATCACAGACCTGCATAAACACAGTGATTGAGGAAATCTGAAGGTGGAAGGATGAAAGATTATCTGTAGCCCAAACAATATTCATATTTTATTTTAGCCTTGATTTACTCTTTCTAGAGACAACATTACACCACTTCTTGATTTTAATTTAATAAACTGAAAGTTAATGAAGTTTATTTCTTAAAAATACATTATTATTATTTATATATCCCATATATTTAAAACATTATCAGGATATGGTTTGCAATTAGAACATTCCTCCTTTTGTAAATTGAGACATTATGGCACAACCCCTCACCTACTTTATTTCTAGAAATTAGTCCTCATCAAAATATCTGTCAGTTGTATCTAAAAGTCCTCTTAGTGGTGTCTTGTACATATTCTCATTTACAGTTTTCCTGTGAAATATTTCCTCTTCTTCTTTCTCTGCTCCATTACCCACTTGTTACAGACAAATCCACATGAAGTCATTAGGCAGAACCCCTTACTGTCTGTGCCTGCCATTTGAATGGCACAGGCCATGCCAAGGGTAGTGACTACAGATGTGTCTACAGCTTCCAATTCTCAGAGTGCCCTGATGTTGCTTAGTTCCGTGCTGAGGCTAGAAATAGCTTATTTCCCATCTCAAAGAAGTATTTTGCCAGGTATACATTGAAGCAGCTCTCCTTATGGCTAAAATATTATTACTTGACTCAGAAAAAATATTTCTTTCAGTTTCTCATCTACTTTGTATCCATAGATACTTAAACCCAATCCAATTGGTTTAAATAAAATCATGCTTCGTATCCTCTTGGCTTCCCTCCTACCACCACTCAGTTACTAGTTTAGACAAACAACATCAACAAGGACAATTCTATGTAAATCAGTGACTATAACAATTAACTATGGAAAAAAATTGAAGAAGTGTGTCAGGACAGGAAGAATGGTAAGTACTTTTCTATTAAGTTACTAAAGTCTAAGTAAAAAAGTGCCATTCCATTAGAGGTAACCAAGTATTTAATCAATATTGTTTTAAAAAGATGAATTCATTAAAAATTCTTCTATTATCCATTAATTTATTTTTCAATGATTATAACATTTAGTATAAATGAGCTAGCTGTCTCCCTTTTAATAATTGATACCAGAGCCAACCCTGATGGCCTAGTGGTTAAATTTTGGTGTGGTCTACTTCAGCCGCCTCCCAGCGTGGAACCACACCACTCGTCTGTCAGTACCCATTCTGTGGTGGCAGCTCACATAGAAGAACTAGAAAAAATGTACAACTATGTACTGTGGCTTGGGGGGAGGGGAAAAAAAACAAAAACAAGAGGAAGATTGGCAGCAGATGTTAGCTCAGGGCGAATCTTCCTCTGTAAAAATAAAAATAAAGAAAGCATTATGTCATGGTTTGATTGATAGCATCATTTGGAAAAAAAAAATTGATACCATAATTTTACTTCCCAAATCTGAATTTCCAACTGGCTTTTGTTTTCACAGCGTTGCTGACATTGAAGTAACCAAACTCACCTTTTGTTTTTTCTTAAAGATTGGCACCTGAGCTAACATCTGTTGCCAATCTTCTCTTTTTTCTTGTCTTCTTCTCCTCAAAGCTCCCTAGTACATAGTTGTATATTCCTGTTGTAGGTACTTTTGGCTGCACTATGTGGGACGCCGCCTCAGCATGGCCTGATGAGTGGGGCCATGTCCGCGCCCAGGAGCCAAACTGGTGAAAACCCAGGCCACCAGAAGTGGAGTGCTCAAACTTAACCACTCGGCCATGGGGCTGCCCCCAAGCTCATTTTTTTTTTCAAGGAAGACTAGCCCTGAGCTAACATCTGTGCCCATCTTCCTCTACTTTATATGTGAGACACCTGCCACAGCATGGCTTGGTAAGCAGTGCCATGTCCACACCTGGGATCTGAACTAGCAAACCCCAGGTAGCTAAAGCAGAGTGTCTGAACTTAACCGCTGTGTCATTGGGTTAGCCCCACCAAGCTCATTTTTGACCACTTCATCCCCACTAGGTAGTTGATATAATTGGTTAATTTTTCCATTCATGCTATCTCTAGAATTCACTTTTTCCTCATAATGACTGTTAACATTTTTGTTCAGGTCCTAAATTAATACAAAAATAGAATTCCATTATTTTAGCTTCTCTTTACTTCAATCAGTCTTACACAATGCTCTGAGATTGTTGTTAACCAGCCTATTCACGTGTTGGAATTTAAGGTTTTAGATATTAAGAGTCAGGTGCTGACAAGATCTGAAAAGTTGCTGAAACCCTAGAAATCATGAACCTTTTCAAGATAAGCTTGTTGAAGTCACCTTCTATTTGATAGCAGTTGTTGATAAGGGAAAGAATATGATCCAGGTTCTAGAATGGTCAGCAAAAAAGGAGTAATGTGGAAGTCACTCTAGTTGGCCCATCTATGGCACTGTCCACTCTTTACTACGTTTTGAGCCAATTGTGTATGTAGCTTATTGTCTTTCATAAAGTACAATCTTCTTGAGTGTTTTTTAGTTCCTTATTATTAATTACTACCAGAGTCTTATCCCAACATTTATAGACTTATGCCATGCATGTAGGATGTATGTAAAAAGGATTCATTGAGTGAATAATAAATGAATATTAAACATGTAGGATATTTATCTGCTCCACTCTGTTTATTATTCAGATGTGAAAATTGAGGCCAAGAAGACAAATAAATGTTCAAGATGATCTAAAGGGAAATGGGGATTATAATTAGGTTAAATATACACCCCAGATTACCCAGGAGAGTTTGGTTTATGCTGTTATCCTGGAATAATTTTTGTAGCACTGCTTTTACTCTCAATATTGTACTGTATTGCATAATAAACTATATGGTCACCTAGTTATAACCTGGATCTCTGAGAGAAGCCTTGTGATTTTTTTGTTCTACTCTGCTATACTATTCCTAATTTTGAGTAAATTATTTGAACATCTATATGACCAAAAATATATCATAAATGAATAAGGAAGTTATCTAGATACAGAGACTGTTATCCCTGTGAGTTCTTTGATGAGGATTCAAGTATATACATTTATTTGCAATAAGTATGCTTAAAATATCACAATTTTTTGAATCTATAATCTAGGTGGTTATAGGTGAATTTCAATTTACTTGTAATTGTAAATACATGTTAAATAAAGAGAAAAAGAGAAAGTTAGTAAAAATTTAGGAAAAAACAAGGATAAGAAAGTAGCAAATTATACTGATAATTTGCCTATGACAAATTCTTTTAGAGTCTAGAAATATTTGCTAGGATTAATCTCTCAGTTCAAGGTATTGGGTAGCATGTATTCAGTCAATTCATGGTATGTTAGAGTTTTATTTTGTGCTGTGTAATTTTAAATGCTGACATAATAGAGGACTCTACACATGCACCTCAATCCTTTGAAGGTAGAAAGAGCAGTCCTGTAGCTTTCGGCACAATGTAGAGGTTATTCATGCCCTCATTTTGAACCCCTGAACCACACTGTACCTGACAGAGCATTTCATGCCTGCATACCTCCTGTTTGCTTTTGAAAAGGCACTAATTCAGGTTATATAAAATTCCTGCATCTCGTAAATATTATATTCTTCTTTTTTATATGCAATCATATAATGTTTTTATATTGTAAAAAATTAGAAAATGCAGTTAAATAACGTCTTTTAAAATGTGATCAAACAGAAAGAATCAACAGAAAGTGTTACTATTTTTAATCGTGAATCCTTCCAGTCTTCTCTCTGTGCTTGCATACTGTGTAGTGGTAATGGGGCACAACCTTCAATCCAGAAATCTTCCATTCAAATCTCAACCTTACCACTTAGAGATATGCAACTTTGGGCATATGACACAGCCACTCAGACTCAATTTCCTAGGCAATGCAATGGGAATCATAATTGTATGTGCCTCATGTGGCTTTTGTAAATAAATACATATAAAATACCTAAATGAACATTTTGTATATTGGTTAGTTATCATTATATTGGGACATATTTTACACAATTGTATACATGAAAATTTTATCTAATGGTATAATGTAAGTATACATTTACTTAGTAGATACGTTTTAATTTTATTTGCTGCAGCATTTTGTCATGAATGAATATTCTATATTTTATTGATTAGTATTATTGAAATCATTTAAAAAGTTTATTTTTTCTTAAATAATAATTTAATATGTTTATATTGTAAACAAACCAAAATTTAATTTCTAAAGTACAAAGACGTCCAAAGTATATATATACAGAAGCAAATGAAATTTTAGATACAAGTGTTCTCGTGTAATAAATGTAAACAAAAATGTAATTTTATATCCCTAGCTCATTAAGACCCTATTCCACTGACTCTGTCATGTTTTGCTTTATCTCCCCATCACTCTCTACTCACAGCCTATTATGACTGCCAGTCATTTGCAATCTACTCTCATTCCCTGTGTAACACTCATTTTCTTATTTTGATCTGGCAAATCTGAAAGCCTGGTAGAACTAACCATTTTATCTACTCGTATTCTCTGTGCATAAACCCAAGTAATTAGACATTAGAGCAAAAACCAAGCTGATTAGTTTTGTTTTACATTTAAATATACTTTGGACCATAGACCTCGACACTACCTGAACGTCCTACTGTTTGCCCAGTAAATTCACTTTTTCACACTCTTCAAAATAATGACTCTCTCCTTTCTTCCTTAAAGCCCTATCATTCCTCTTTTTCTAACTCAGTTTAAGGTAATGGCCTTATATTAGTCTTCCCTGAGGAACAAAAAAAATAGGTAGAAAATACCTCATCTTCCCATCCATGAATCTGCACAGAAACTTGAATCAATAACTAAATTATCCGTTGTCCTTCCTGTTACAATGAAAGAAGAGCCTCTGTTCTTCTCAAAGGCCAATACTTTATCTTGTGGTTTGGATGCTAGACCTTTCTCGTTCTCAAGGACTCTGCTTTGGCTTTGCTTTATTCACCATCATTAATCTCTCCCACTCAACTTGCTGATTCCCACTGCCTAAACTTGCCCTTATGTACGTATGTTTGAATCTATTCATTTTTGCCTTTATTTAACAAGCAATCATTTAAACACATCCCTTTTATTTATTTATTTATTTATTCATATTTAGGTGAGGAAGATTTACTCTGAGCTAACATCTGTTACCAATCTTCCTCTTTTTTTTTGTTCAAGGAAGATTAGCCCTGAGCTAACATCTGTGCCAACTTGCTCTATTTTGTATGTGGCTTGCCACCACAGCACAGCTTGATGAGTGGTGTAGGTCTGAACCCAGGATCCAAACCCATGAACCTGGCCACCAAAGCAGAGTGTGCCAGACTTAACCACTATGCCCCGGGGCCAGCCCCAACACATCCCTTTTAGAACATACCTCATTACTCTAACTCACTTCTCAAAAAAAAAGGCAAGAAAGTATAGCCTATATTTGTTGTTTTGATTTTTCTCCAGTCTTATTCAGCCTTTACTTTGTCTAATTTGTTTTTTGGGTTTTTTTTGAGGAAGATTAGCCCTGAGGTAACTACTGCCAATCCTCCTCTTTTTGCTGAGGAAGGCCAGCCCTGAGCTAACATCCATGCCCAACTTCCTCTACTTTATATGTGGGACGCCTACCACAACATGGCTTTTGCCAAGTGGTGCCACGTCCGCACCCAGGATCTGAACTGGTGAACCTCGCCCTGGGCTGCTGAGAAGCAGAAGATGCCAACTTAACCGCTGCACCACCAGGCCAGCCCTGGTCTGATCTGTTTTTTGCTTCCACCAATCAACTAAAATTTCTTTTCTGAGGGTCTGTTACCACCTTCTTGTTACCAACACAACAAGTATTTTTATTTTTTTTTAAGATTAGCACCTGAGCTAACATCTGTTGCCATTCTTTTTATTTTCTTTCTTCTTCTCTCCCAAACCCCCTATTACCTAGTTGTATGTTCGAGTTGTAGGTCCTTTTGCCTCTACTGTGTGGGATCCTGCCTCAGCATGGCTTGATGAGTGGTGCTAGGTCCATGCCCAGGATCCAAACCAGTGAAGCCCTGGACCAGGGAAGTGGAGCACGTGAACTTAACCACTCGGCTACAGGACTGGCCCCTCAACAGACATTTTCTTCTCCTCTTCTTAAGTCATCTTCTGGGGTCATTCTGCATGTCAATCACTTGCTTTTGGGGAACACTTTTCCTCTAAACTTCTGTAACAATCTGTTCTCCTGCTTTAACTTTTAGCCAGTGAACACTTCTCACTTTCTCTTCCTGCCTCTTCCTCTGATATTGGGGTTCTGGATGTCAGAAAGCCTTAAGACTTAATCCTGGCCCTTTTCTGCACCATCTGAATGGGTAACTCCCAAATTCTATCTGTAAGTCTAACCTTGTCTATGAATCCCAGTGTTGTATGTGTAATGACCTATTTGGTATTTGCTAATGAAGTTTGATGTATCCTAAACAGAAATTAGCACTTCCCAAAACTATAAGTTGTTTTTCTCACATTCTTTAGTCATAAATTCCTGAGCAAAAAGCACACTAGTTACTGTTATCAGTCATTCCTTTTTTCTAATCCCAGCTTTGAGCCAAGTAGCACATCGGTCTTACATCCAAAATCTGTTTCATCTCAGTCCACTTCCTTTGTCTCTTTTGCTACCATCCTGGTCTTTGTTATGATTATATCCTACCTGGACCCCTTACAATTTTCTAAAAGACTTCTCTGCACACTTTCTTGAGCCCTATCATATATTCCTTAGACAGTGTCTAGAGTGCTGTCTTAAAAATGTAAAAGGCATACTACAAAAAATGTTTAGAAATTGACATGAAGGAATATCTTCATAAACTTGAGGTGGGCAAAGATTTGTTAAGAAACAAAAAGTAATAACTATAAAGAAATAATATTGATGAAATAGGTTAATTAAAATTAAGAATTTTTAATATTCAGTTACCAGGAGGAAAGTGAAAAGGCAACTCACATAGTGGGAGAAAATATTTTCCATTCATATATGGAACACAAAATGCACATGCAGTGTATTAACAAATTCAATAAAAAATTAATAATAAGATGCAGATCTCCAATTAAAAATGAATAAAATATTAAACATGGGCTTTACAAAAGAGGATATCCAAATGATCAAATAACATATGAAGAAGTGCTCATTGTAGTTAGTTAACAAGAGAACAAAAATTAAATATTGAATGAGATACCACCACCAGAATAGCTAAAATGCAAAGGACTGATAATATCATGTATTGTCGGGGATTTGGAGCAACTGAAATTCCCAAACACTGGAAGCGGGAGAACAAAGTTTTACAACTGCCTTTCAAAACCACCGAGCAAAGTGAAAATATGACCCAGTAATCTGCTTATTGGTGTATACTTATGAGTGTACCAAAAGATATTAAAAAGGAATGTTATAGATGTAGTATTTATAAAAACGCCAACCTAGAAGCAACACAAATGTTCAATTACAATAAATACATCATTATAATGGAATAGTAAACAGCAATGAGGAAACAAACTACAGCTGTCCAAATCACACAGATGAATCACATAATCCTGATAATAATGACACATCAGGTTGATTTGATTGTAAGCTAAAAGTTCTAAGTAAAAGAGTTTCTCTGAGGAAGGATAAAGGAATGGAACATGTCATAAACATCTCTTGAGATGTTTCAGTTTTGTTGGTTTATTTTGCCTCACTAGCATAGTTCACACCAGATATTGATTAACATTTCAGATTGTCTCCACTGATGTTATAGTGGGAAGAATTTCACATCATTATGAGTTTAGAGCAACCTATATATTTAATTTCTCTGATGTTCTAAGTTTTCAAATTTCTTTTGAAATATTGTATTTTGGGGGCTGGTTAAGTTCACACATTCTGCTTCGGCGGCCCAGGGTTTGCCAGTTTGGATCCCGGGTGTGGACCTATGCACTGCTTGTCAAGACATGCTGTGGCAGGTGTCCCACATATAAATTAGAGGAAGATGGGCATGGATGTTAGCTCACAGCCAATCTTCCTCAGCAAAAAAGAGTAGGACTGGTGGCAGATGTTAGCTTAGGACTAATCTTCCTCAAAAAAAAAGAAAAAGAAAGAAATATTGTATTTTCTTGTGGAGTTTTGAGAAATTGTGTCTGGGACTGCTCTATAAGTGACATTATAAATGTTAGCGTTTTCCCTAAATTTTAAATAAGAAAAGAAGTATGTTTAAGGAAGCTAAATCAAGTTATGTCTAGTTATAGGTATAACTAGAAGATGTGAGGTTGAAATTACTAAGTTCAGGAATAAAAGCCATTATTCATATTGTAATTATCTATTGCTGTGTAATGAATCACCCTAAAACTCGATGGCTTAAAACAAAAAGAATCATTTTATTAACATCTCTCCACATTCTGAGGGTTGACTATGTGATAGTTGCTCAAAGTCATGCAACCAGTGGCGGTCAGAAAACAGATGGGACAGGGTATGCTTGACGACTTCTTTGCTCCTGTATCTCAGGTCGATGCTGGCTGTGATCTGGGAACCCAGCTGGGGCAGTCATCCTGAAAACTTAAACATAGACCCTCCATGTGGCCTGGGCTTCTTCACAGCATGGCTAGGTTCCAAAATCAAGCACCTAAAAATGACCAACCAGAACCTTTATCAATTTTAATGACTGAACCTCAGAAGTCACATAGTGGCACGTCCACTGAGGCTGCAGCTCCACCCAGATTCCAGGGCAGGGGAGGGAGAGGGAGTTCCCTCTCAATGGAGGAATGTCAATGACGTATTGTAGGAAGAGCACGTGGGATGGTGGTAGATCTGCCACATATTCTAAGCCAGAAAACATTATTATGCATCCAAATGTATTTATAATATTGATGCTGAACTAAAGAAAGGTATTAACCAAAAAGAAATCACTATGTCTCATCTTTACTATGATGTCATATTTTGCATAAAGCTAGTGGAAACATATTAGTATTAATAATGGAGCAATGAGTAAAATATAATAGATTTTTAAGTCTAGTTATTAATATATAGTATGTTTATATGTTTTGGATCATTACTAGCTCTAAATTTTGAACTAGTTTTTCCCCCAAATACTTGTGTTTTAATAAAGAGGTTGGGGTTTTTTGGGATTTTTTGGTGAGGAAGATTGACCCTGAGCTAACATCCACTGCCAATCTTCCTATTTTTCCTTGAGGAAGATTAGCCCTGAGCCAACACCTGTGCCAATCTTTCCTCTACTTTATATGTGAGTCGCCACCACCACAGTTTGGTTTGATGAGTGGCCTAGGTCCATACCAGGGCTCTGAACCTTCGAACCCCAGCCACTGAAGTGGAGTGCGCCAAACTTAACCACTATGCCACCAGGCCTGCCCCAAGAGGTCAGTTTTTCAAAAACTTCATTTATTATCAGGAAATAGTTCTGAAACTAATTTCTAACAGATATTTTGTCCCAACAGACTTTTGATCTGGTATTCTAAATCTGATAGATTTTCATATCCGAGTTTACTTGTTGATCCTGTCGAGTCAGCATGGTAATGACCTTGAAGTATAATAATCTTTCAGGAAATAATTAGAAAATAATTCTGACTATATATTTCACAGAAGAAATATCCCATAGTCCATGTTATTGAGGACACATTGCCCTTTTTTGTTTTTGCTGATTGTTCAGCAGTATCAGAACAATTTATTATGTTAATAGAAAAGATAATGGAAAAGAGAGATTTTGTCTGATATTGAATTGTAATTAAAACATTAGAGTTGGAATCTGTTTTTAATATGAATGAGAATTCAATAATAAACCCTCCATGACACAAATTACTTATCTTAGAGAGAAGCGCAGGGGACTTGAGAATTAATAACAATTTTTGCGTTTAATAAAACTATAAACTAAACAGTCTGGGATGAGGAAAAAAGGACGAATTTGCATTATATTCATAAACAAATGTGTTAAACAACGACACTATTTGAATTAAGACTACTAACTCATTTTTATCATGGTATCAACTCCAAATTTAACTTTTTACTCTTTCTGACAATATTTTATTTTCTATTCCTGAACCCATAGTATTATATTCTGTTGCAAGAGAAAGAAGAATGCATATCAATTTTCCAGTGCCTGACTAATTATAGGTTCATCCATTTTCAAAAGAGGGATACTCACAAAAGATCACAGAGCATGGGAGAAAATTACTTTGGGAAAGCAGACTATATGTCCAGACACTCTATTTTGGACAAATGGACTTGTGGCTCTGAATAGCTTCTCCCCATTTCACAGCTGTAGCAAATTTGAGTCCGATGTGATGTCAGTCACTCAGGCTGTCTGTACATCAGCAACACCAAAAACCTATTAATTAAGTAAATACTAACAAACAAGCCAGTTGCATTTCTATGTGTACATATATATATATACACTTTTTTTTAAGTGAAACTTGGGAGAAAAGCAACAACCTTCCATCATTTTCCAAGGTGTCTGCATTATGGAATCACAGAAAATGAGTGTTTAGAATATGCCAATGTCTTCATGTTTTACTTCTAGATTCCTTTTCCACTGATTCTTTCAATACTTGCAAACAGGGACAGCTAAGGAGGTAGCCTATGGAGTCTTCAAAATATTTTGAGTGAAATACATACCAAAAAATATTTTTAAAATAATGGCTACAGCAGTAATAACAATGGCTAATTCAGTTAATTCGAACTATACCAGCTACACTTGTGAATGCTTTACATGAATAACTCATTTAATATTCACATTAATCCTCTGACTAAGAAAAAAAAGGGGCAAAAAGGAGTTTATAATCTGCCCAAAGTTGCAAGGCTAGTAAGTGGTAGAGCAAAGGTTTGAACCAGTAAGTCCAACTGCAGAGTCTAAACTTGACCACCAGAGAATCCAGAAAGATCTACTGGTTTCAGCAGTGGGGTGGTTGCTTAACATTTTCACTTTTTGTTTGGTTGGCATCTACTTCTTTGTGTTGAATCTAAACAGTGTGTGTGATTTCAGCGCAGCTGTGGAAAATAAAAAAGACAACAAGACGTCATGTGATTTAATAATCAGTTTATTAGGAAATGATGTGAAATCTCTTTGAATACTTAAACTTCTTTTCTTTTGTTTTTGTTTTTGTTTTTTTGAGGAAGATTAGCCCTGAGCTAACTGCTGCCAATCCTCCTCTTTTTGCTGAGGAAGACTGGCCCTGAGCTCACATCCATGCTCATCTTCCTCTACTTTATACATGGGACGCCTACCACAGCATGGCTTTTGCCAAGCGGTGCCATGTCCACACCCGGAATCCGAACAGGCGAACCCCGGGCCACAGAGAATCGGAACATGCGAACTTAACCGCTGCGCCACCAGGCAGGCCCCGGAATACTTACGCTTCTTTCTCTATTTCATACAAATAATCCTCTATGCCTGTAAAAAGAGTTTTACGTATCATCTCTCAAATGGCTATACTTACCTTCACTAAATGATTTAGACCACTGTAAAAAAAAAAAAAAAGGAATATACACAAAAGGATGGTTTCATTCTCTGGGGGATACCAAAATTGTGAGGGAGTTTCTGAAGAAGAAATTCTTGAATGTTTAGAATGGTAGTCATATAGTTAGTTAAGTATTTAGGTTTGTAAGGTGACTATTTGAAAGATAGTGAATGCACAAATTTGTATCTCTGGTAATTAATCAGTTGCTATACCTTTTATTTATAATCTTTCATAGCTTGCTCATGTAATGGGGTTATTATTATTATTCTTTTTGTAAGGCATTGTCTATGAGCCCCCTGCATCACTTGTGGTAACTTCTGTCCACAGGTAGGGTTCGGCAATGTTTAAGGAAATTCTCAGGGAAGGTTTGGTACATTAAAGTTTAAGACTGCTGTCCTAGATAGTAGATACCATTATTTTC
The DNA here is from genome assembly GCF_041296265.1 of Equus caballus. Classification (NCBI taxonomy): domain Eukaryota; kingdom Metazoa; phylum Chordata; class Mammalia; order Perissodactyla; family Equidae; genus Equus; species Equus caballus. The sequence goes on from NC_091686.1 coordinate 99,088,007, forward strand.
CTAAACTTTTGAAGAATTATGTGGTATTTCTTCCTATTAGTCAAGAAAAAATTTCTGATAATGAGGAGGGCTGTGTATCGAAGCTTAAAAATTTCCTGAACAAATTCAGTTAGACATGTATAGAGAGGCAAATAAGGTTGGCACTCAAGGCTCAATTCCTTTAAAAATAGCAAGGAACTGGATACATAGGCCTGGTATATCTAGATTGAATAGATTGTACTTCAGGAAAATTCTCTATTTAGGAAATTTGTTCAAGCAGAAAGACCAGAAAGCTTTACTGTAGGCCGGTTGTCTAGATATTTTCCTCTCCTCCTTTTCTTTGAATATGTAGAGAATTATGGGGGCAAATGTGGAGTCTTCTGTGCGGTGTCCAGGCTAACTATGCCCTGCATAAGTATCCTTTTAGTTTAAGGAAACCTCTTGAGGGGGACTGGGTACAATCTAGAATCTGCTTCTTATTCTTTTTATTTTTTGATTGCAAGCTTTTCTTTATAGACCCACTTTACATTTCCATCCATGTAATCATCAATGTATGTGCTCAAGCATTTATTTGCATGAGAATTTACAAATCAGGTAGACAGACTTTTATTTTCCTTAAGAGTCTTCTGAAATGTGCAAACCCTCCAAGTTACCACTCCCAGGACTTCTAATTAGTAGCGTTATTACCAGAACACACTGCATCGTTTCTAATACGTTTTGACTTAAGCCACTCGCCTGTACATTGTGGAATTTATATGCACAGATATCCTTTTAGTTTTAATCATGATGAAGACCATTCTGATAACACAAAGAGAAACACTTCTGGTTACGTTCATGCTGACAATTTCTACTACAGAATCATAAATTAGGAAATACAATTTCAGGGTAACTATGGGATATACTGAAATCTCATTTGCTGGCATTTATTTCATTCAGGCACAGATTTAGAATGGAATGTGATTGCCATGATATATATTTTATTTGTAATAACCATGAAAATTTCCATAGTGCTTTACACATTATGAAATTCTTTACCTCATTCGATCCTTAAGTAATTCTATGAGTTGAGCAAATATTATATATCTTTTACTCTCACGAATTGGAGTCAATTATCATGCCAGAGATGACTGAGGTGGCATGTGGGAAACCTGGCAACTAAGCTTAGTGGGTCCAGAATTATCTATTTCGATGAAATATATTTAAAGTTAGAGAATAATTTTGTCTTTTGAATGTCGTAATTTCCACTTTAGGGCAGTAGAAGACAAACAATAAAAAACTATCGTCTATCTTTATCATGTTTCTTAAAAATAAGTATTTTTCAACAAACTGAAGTTTAAATTTACTCTCAGAATGAAAGCCATACTTTTCATTTTGAGCGCGAACAATACTGTCTTTGATGATCTGGAATAACCCATGGCTAAAATTTAGAATGGATAGACTACAGATTCATCTCACAATCTTGAAGAAACATTACTTCTGCAATAGTATTCTTAGTAAGAATTTGCTGCTATAATTGTAGGATCTCAGTGTTGTACAAGTTCAGAGAGCTCCACTCACTTTTTATGACGAAAAGTTACTCCTGAAGCAGATCTAAGTGGTTGGTACAATGTGGGGCTGTGCAATGAAGAGACCTTGAACTCTTGGAACTACTGTGGAAGTAATCTTGCTGCCAATGAAAAGCTGATGCATACATTTTAATAATTAGATGAACAATGAGATATAGAAGATATACAGAGCAGCCAGGAAAATATTATAGCCCGGATAAATACACAGCCACCCCTTCCCCAACACACACACCTAGAAGGGTAAATCAATACTGACCAGCTTCTTTAGGATATAAGCTTCCTGCAAGTCCTCTTATAACATCCACAAACACCAAGGACTTGCACACTCCCAGTCTTCACTCCTAATATCAAAATAGTCTTCCCCCTTTAAGAAAGATAGATAATTTTTATCTTAATATCAGTAAATTATTTTATTTTTGTTTTGGCATGACATGATTTTACCATCATTGTACAGTTTTTGATAGGTGTATTTGTTGGATATTCTATGATAAAGACCTGGATCAGTCATTGTGGTATTGACTGCTGATTGTTCCTAAAACCCGTTTGTCCCACGCTTCCTCCCTAAAAGGACCAGCGGTATTTAGCCAGGTACTTAACCAGACAGAGTGTGTTATCCAGACTGCGATGTCCAGCCTCCTTTACTATCAAGAGTAGCCATTTGACTATGTTCTGACGAATGTGCTATTTGCAGAGCTGATATAAGCAGATTCTGAAAATGTGCTTGGCGGGGTGGACTTGGTATCTTATGTATTTGTCATCACCATGACTTATCTTATTCACTGTTCCAAGGAGAATGAAGGGTGCATGGAGCGGAACTGAACCCCATCTTCCACAAGGAACAAAGCCTACAGAAGAGCTGCTGACCTCCACTGATGCGTGCATGTCTGCTGGTGGATAAATGATGGCTGTTTTAAGCCACTGAGTTTCTGGATAGTTTGTTTCACAGCATTTATTGTGACAATAGCTTGTTGTCACATCATTCTGTCTTCTTTAAGCCCTTCTTGATTTGTTTTTTCTGCCACTCACAGCTAAAACTATTGCTAACTAAAACACTGCACACAATGTCTATTGCCTTTTTAGGAATTAAACTTATTTTGGCTTTTCTTAACTCAGTGGCAGAGGCTTCTAAATTGCTGCAACAATCTTCAGGTGCCCTGACAGGCAAGAAGAGTATGATGAAAGAGTCATCACCCCCCACACTTTACTTATGACGAACATACAATTTGCTTCCAACTGCAGCATCTCATAGACTATTTTAAATGATAATAATCATAAACCACATTTTTAAATAATTTTAACTTGTTAAAAAACCCTATTTGATTTTGCTCTTATAATTGTTTTCTTGAGGAAAATAGTATCATATACACTTTGCAATTACGAAATCATTTAAACAAAAGCTATTATATAGTCAAGGACAATTTTATTTAGAGATATAAAAGCTTGGGTTGAAATGTCTTGTGCTGGCCAAATAATTTTGGAATTATTATTAAAATATTCAGAGACTCAATTGCCTTGTCAGAAAAACAGAAATATTCATAAATTCTTTACAGTTTTGTTGTGGGTATAATGTTATCTGATGGGTTTTAATATTAAACAAGTGTTATGAACAAAAGAAGACAATCTGGCAACCATTAGGTAAATTTCCACAAGATCAGTTTCTTTCTCTGCATTTCTCAAACAACATTAATGATATACAAACACGACAGCAAAGATCACTTAAATTCCACTTTTCTTTCCTAAAAAATTTTCTTATTCTTTGAAAGTGACTCTTCAAACTGCTTTGTAGGGGCCGGCCCTGTGGCTGAGTGGTTAAGTTTGAGCATTCTTCTTTGGCGGCCCAGGGTTTCCCTGGTTTGGATCCTGGGCATGGACATGGCACCACTCCTGAGGCGATGATGAGGCAGCATCCCACATAGCACAACCATTCCTTTACCCTTCCTCAGAGAAACATTTTTACTTAGAAATCTTAGCTTACAATCAAGTTGAGTGTGCATTGTTGTTAGTGCCCTCAAATTGATTCTAACTCCTGGTGACCCTATTTACAGCAGAGTGGAACCCTGCCCTGTCTTTTTTGCACCATCCTCTCACCTTCCGCCGCTGTGTCAGACAATACTCTGCTGCTAAGCAGAGGGTTTTCATGGCCAATTTTTTGAAAGTGAGTGGCTAGATCCTTCTTCCTAGTCTGTCTTAGTCTCGAAGCTTTGCTGAAACCTGTTCACCATGGGTGATCCTGCTGGTATTTGAAAAACCAATGGCACAGCTTTCAGCATCAAAGCAACATGCTGCTGTCACAATAACACAACTGACGGAAGGGTAGTGTGGTTCCCTGACCAGGAAATGAACTCAGGCTATGGCAGTAAGAGCACTAAATCTTAACCACTAGACCCCCAGGGCTGTCTGAGGTGTGCATACACCATGAAAACTCTACCGAGATCAAACTATAGAATATTTCTGGCACTCCATAATGCATTCTCATCCTTCCTCTCAGTTAATATTCCACCCCAAGGGTAATCTCTGTTCTGCCTCCACCTGCATAAAACATTTTTACCTATTTTAAAAATTTTAATATAAATAAAATTATGCAGATTCTACTCTTTTGGGTCTTGACTTTATTCTGTCCACGTCATGTCAGTGAGATCCATCCATTTTGTTCTATGTATGAGAAAGTCCTTCTTTTTCATTGTTCTATTCACTGTATGAATAAACTAGTTTGCTTCATTTTTATCCATTTGATGATATTTACATTGTCCTGAATTAGAGGCAATTATGAATATTTTTGTACATATTTTTGGCATACATAGGCATTCATTTCTCTTGTGCATATACCAGGAGTGAATTTCCTGGCTTTATTATACATGTCTGATTAATTTTATTTAATGAAGCCAACTATTTCCCAAAATAATTGTATTAATTTGCACTGCCAGAAATAATGTGAGTTCCAGTTGCTCAACATTTTGCCAAAACTTAGTATTTTCAGTCTTTTAATTTTGGTGAGTGTGTCATACCACCTAATTATGATTTTAATTTACATCTTTTCAATGATGAATGATGCTGAACACACTTCAGCTATTTTAGACATTGTTATGCTTCACGTGTGCAGTACCTGTTCAAAATTTTGTTGTATAAAAACTTGGTCGTCTGTCTTCTCCTAATGTTTTTGAAGAACTGCTTTTTGTCATTTAAAGACGTGACTTTTGTAGACTGCCTATGGCAAATTTCTTTTCCACATTGAAACTCTGGTATTTCATTTTGTTTTGCTTTTAAAGATTTTGAGCATGAGCTGACATCTGTTGCCAATCGTTTTTTTCCGTCTTCTTCTCCGCAAAGACCCCCAGTACATAGGTGTATATTCCAGTTTCAGATCCTTCTAGTTGTGCTGTGTGGGAGCCTCAGCATGGCTTGATGCGCAATGCTAGGTCTGCACCTTGCATCCCAACCAGCGAAACCCTGGGCCGCTGAAGCGGAGCACACAAACTTAACCACTTGGCCACGGGGCTGGCCCCAGGTATTTCGCTCTTTGAAGGAAATCTTTTGATGAAAAAAAATTATTCATTTAAATAAAGCCCACTTTATCTATTTTTTCTTATATAGTTAATTCTTGTTTTGAATTTAGGCTTTTATACTCAATGAACAAACAATAATTTCTACTAACAATGTCATATGTATGCATTATATCTATATATGAAGATAGTTTTTATATGTATCTGAATGCATATATTTGTATATATATATATGTATATACACATACATACCACACAAAGATAAAATGCTCTCTATATACTATATAAATTTTGTGAAAGGGGAAGAGAGAGCAAGCTAGAGCTTGAATATGCTTAAAAGTAGTCGGTTCTCTTATGTGCCTAATCTATTATCTTTGTTGATGTGTGTATATTATTATTATGTACTTTTTATAGAAAAAATTTGTTGAGCTAAGGTGAAATATCCCTAAGACTCAGCCTAATTTATGTCGAGTGCAGAATTGGTAAGTTTTAAATTTACATAGTTACTCACTTTATTTTTTGTTAGTGTGGAAGCATCCCTAAAAACGGTGATTATAACTAATTATGAAACAAAGAGCACAACGAGAAATAATGGATTAATAAGAAAAGAAGGGAAAGAAAAATCTATTGATAAAACGTCACTACAAATCAGCATCAAATTAAAATCTTCACAATGTTATACTCTTTCTATCTATGTCTCAGTAGAGTGAAATACGATTAAATCAGACATTGTACTCAGAAAGAAAACTAAGCAGCTTAATTTGAACATGATTAGTTATTAATTCCATTCATACTGGAAATATCGCTAAGCTATGTTTCTTAAAAAACAAAGGACCATTTGAGTTAGGGCACTTTAAATGTTGCAATACATGGATAAGCAAAAATATTTCATTTTTGCTTAAAGTACAGTTCAGTCTTTTAATGGCTAAATGAATGGAATTAGAAAGAGATTAATACTGAGATATGTATTTCTATCTGAATTTTATTTTAAGTTTAGTAAATAACCCATGCTATATGGAAAGGAAAAGAAAAAATAAATTGGCTGCATTGTGACTCAAACTACAAGGTGACAGATGTTTCCATATTTTATGGATGTAGAGACACTGATGATTTTTTTCTTTTAGTTTTTAGGCAGTCTTTGAGTCTTAATTATACAAGCACCAAGAGCAATTAGAATCTCTAGTGTCATTCTGAAACTCTCAACAGTAAAAAAGGAAAAATAAAAACCCTTGCTCAAATGCAAGGGCTTTTTAAGTATACATATAACTTGTTGATATTTATGATATATGCCAGGCTTTAACACTAAATTCTGAATACAAAAGAGATGCAAATATTTTTTAAAATATTTTGACATTAAACAGTAATCACTATTTAATTTGGGACTTTCATACTCTTAATATTTTCCTTGAGACTTATAAATCATTGTCGAACAATGTAGACTCATATTGTAAAATAACTACTAATCTTTTAATATGTAATTTTTCTACTCATGGTTTGTGGGCATAGAGAATATATATATATATTTAAAGTTGTAGTCTTTCTACAGAGTAAGCATCTGAAGACTGCACTTGTTAACGATCGAATTGTGCCCTCCTCACTCCAAATTCGTGACGTTGAAGCCCTAACCCCCAATGTGACTGTATTTGGAGATAAGGTCTACAAGGTGGTAATTAAGGTCAAATGAAGTCATAAGGGTGAGGCTCTAATCTTACAGGACTGGTATTCTTAGAAGAAGAGGAAGAGACACCCGAGCCCTCTCTCCAAACTTGCACACAGAGAAAAGACCATGTGTGGATACAGTGAGAGGGCAGCCATCTACAAGCCAAGGAGAGAGGTCTTACCAGAAAACCAACCCCTATGGAACCTTGATCTTGGACTTTTAGCCTTCAGAATTGTGAGAAAATACATTTCTGTGTTTTAAGCCACCCGATCTGTTGTATTTTGTTATGGCAACCCAAGTAGACTAATACAGGACTCATCCAGTTGACTTTAGAATAATCTTTGTCATAGCTTCTTATGCTCAAAACCAAAACCTAAAAATGGAGGTATTTGAAACAAATATGTTTGTATCATAATTACAATGTATATGGGTGCAATATCTTTATTATTTGTACTAGGTGAAAGAACTTTTCCATACTTATGCTGGACTAATCAAGAACAATCTCCAATTAAATCTGCCATTTGTTCATAAGCACACAATCTTTAGTCATCTGCGCCTTTATTTTTGCGATGAAAGACACTAGAAGTGTCTTCATCATCGTTGTCTCATATCACATTCCATCCATCTTTAAATCCCATTTTTCCAAACCCATCCAAATACCCATATACCCCATGACAAGTTTTGATCATATCAATTTCCATTGATTTTTCACCCTCTGGACATCCAAGGATTTAGCTGAGCAAATATTTATCAATTTTTAAAACTGTGATTTAGCATATCCTTTCCATAAAAATACTTTTTTAAAGACTCAGTGTATTATTAATTTATTTCTTAGATCATAGTTAAGAGGACTATCTTTGGATTCAAACATATATGAATTAAAACATCTGCTTTTCTAATTATTGTGTCTGTGCCCCTTAAAAAAGTCATTCAGTTAACAATCAGTGTCCTTATTTGTAAAACAAGGGTAGTTCTACCCATCTTCTTCTTCTTTTTCTTTGAGAACAAACATGAGTAGATAAACATAAAACACTAAAAATGTTTCCTGATACAGAGTAGGTGCTCAAATGTATTAACTACAAATAGGGTTTTTACATTAGTGTTATTGTTTTTATGATGATTTTTCATAGTAACTTGATAAGTACTTTACTAATACTTGTTGAATAGATTAATTAAACAATTACTTAAGGTTAAATAATTATTTCAAAAGCACTATTTACAAAGTAAAAATTGAAAGCTACTAAAAAATAAATTAATATCATTATCTCTATCTCTAGAAAACTTTCAATTGAGAAAGAGAACTACAATATATATTTAAAAAGATGAAAAATGGAATGCACTAAATTTTATAGATCATGCACTAACAAAATATTGGAGTTCAACAGTGAGAGAAAGAATTTCTGCTGGAGGAAAATACCAGCATGTGGATCGTATATGAACAAGGCTTGGTGGAATTGTACTAATTCCAATAGCTTGAAAAGAGTTATAGTGATTTCCAGGTAGAGGAAAATGCCATTGGAGAAGGCAGAGGGTTATTGCACAGTGGCGTACTGGATGATTTGTCTTTGTGCATTAGGCTGTGCAGAAGAGAACAGAACGGTAAGATCAGAAAAGGAGATTTGGCAGAGGTTAAGGTCAACCTTGAATGCCTGGCTAAAGTCCTACTCTGATTTTGGCAGACAATCGTGGAGAAAATTGTGCACCAGCAGTAGCAGTGTGAGAAGGCACGGGGTTGTGAGCAATGGAACTGAGGGACAGGAGGCACTTGAAGGAATTGTTGCCATAGTCTAAGGTGATGGATAATAAAGATCTGGCCTTGCATAATGAGAGGAAGTTAATTGAACATATTTAGACTAAAGATTAATGTTTTGCCAAGAGTGCATATGGAAAAGAAGACAGGATGATTTTTCTGTGAAAGCCCCTCATTTTGTTGAGAATTATGCAGACACTTTTATGAGAATGATGTTTCTTCATCAGTTACATGTATGAAGACTGATTTAGAAAGAATGTGGAAAACCTTAAGAAGGGCTTAAAATAAATAATTGTACTGCTGAAAATTAACACTTGGAGACTAAGTTAAAGGAAAAGACATTATTTATTAAGTCCTGATAGAAGTGAAAAGCTATTCAACACACATTTTTCAGGACAATATCATTTCACTTGAGTATAAAATAAAAATTAATAGATCATGTGGACGTCAAAAACAATCAGGATGATTTCTGATGAATCTGATGGCACCTAACATTCACCAGGACTTTATTAATAAAATTTAACATCCTGATTATGCTTTAAAAAGTTTTGTGGGCTGGCCCGATGGCGCAGCGGTTAAGTGCGCACATTCCGCTTTGGTGGCCCAGGGTTCGCTGGTTCGATCCCGGTGAGGACATGGCACCGCTTGGCAAGCCATGCAGTGGTAGGCATCCCACATATAAAGTAGAGGAAGATGGGCATGGATGTTAGGTCAGGGCCAGTCTTCCTCAGCGAAAAGAGGAGGATTGGCAGCAGTTAGCTCAGGGCTAATCTTCCTCAAAAAAAAAAAAATTTTTTTTTGGAATTCTGAATGTTAAAGTGTATACATGCTTATAAGAGAAAATGACAATAATTCACTCTCTTGTTAGTATATTACTACACTGAGAAGGGTATAAATGGAATTTTCACAGTCCAAAGAAATTCTGTATACTTTCAAAATGTTAAGAGATTTATTCCTTGCTTACTGATAGAGACACAGTAATAAAAACTATAGACATAATCTTCTTATAATCAAATATTTTCTTAAAATTGTAATTTTCAATTTGGTTTTCATTTAAGGAATAAACCAGCTAGAGTAACAGCTTGTCCACACAGAAATGTAGTATTTCAATCACCTTAAGAATAATCCTTACTCTCATGGGGTTGATTTCAACCAGGAAACATGCAGCAATGGGGCAAAGAGACCAGCCAAATTTAATAAGGCTGACAGTTTCTGACCTATTATCTGCTCCACTCAGGGATGGAAATCTCTTCAAGTGACATAAATATGAAACCCAAGAATAAGTGTTTAGCTGAATGAAGGTTTTTATTCTAAGGATCACATTTCAAAACCTTTTTTTGTATGGGTTTGTGGAATGAAATCAGAAACAGCATTATTTCTTCAAGCATAAATAAACAAGTAATTAATAAAAAAGGCATGCAAGGAAATAACAACTCCATACAACCTAAATAGTGATATTTTTCCCATTAGCAATTTAGGCTTCTAAAAATTCTATTCCTTTAGTTTCATTAAACACTGAAACCTATCTACTGTAGGCTGAATAATAAAACTTACAGGCTACAGGAAACTGATTTTGAAAAAAAAATGATTTATAGTCTCGACCTTTGATCTTTGCAGAATCTGAAAAATTCACCCTGTATTGAGATGGAAGAAAGTTTTATTAGGAAATGAAAATAATCCTTTTTATTAAAAAGAACGTAGAAGTGTTATGCTTTGCAGCTAATTCAGAGCTGCTGCAAATACAGGCTCTAGGGTTACAGTGAGATAGAAGGAAACCACCCCTTCACGGGTTTCCTTCTCCTCTTCAATAATTCCTCTCTTCAGTAGAAACTGGTAAATGTTTCCACTGAGGCACTAACTGCACGGCTAATAAGGAACCTGGAATGTGCATAAAAAAATCAGCTGAGTGGTATTCAGCTAACATAAACTGAAGTAATTGTCTATGTACGTTTATAATCAAATTCACTCTCTTTCCAGGTAGTTCAATTAGACTGTACCTCGCTAATTCCTTCAAGAATAGAGAAAGCCATCTTGCAAAATTTTAAATGACCTCAATCGAATCAGCTCAAAAACTACACTGAAATTGAACTATCTAAAGAACTGACCTTAAAAATCCTCTGTGTGCTACCGTAATCCTTTTAAATTAAATTATCCCTTCTAATTATTTACTTGCTGTTTAATTCCCTTACATTTTCTTTCATTTCCAACCTTTTAGCTCACCTTTGTCACAAAATTTTCTAGAGGAATGGGGTGGGGGGATACTTCCATCATAATGATGTAGTGTTGATTCTGTATCTAAAGTCATTGAAATTCTGGAAGTTGTTCTAAGGTTAGATGGATGTTTGCCAGAATTTTAGTTTGCGAGAGCTAAGTACTTCCTGTTACATGGAGTGAGCAACACTGCCTGGATAGAAAGAAGTTTACTCCCTTTACCTACCTAGAGCTAAAATCTGGAAGGAAAAGTAAAGACTCCTATGATGCATGCCAACAGTCTCCGTCAGTATCCCTTGTCTCCAGCTGTGAGTAGCATGGTGTATGCATACAATATTGGGTAAATACTTGTTGAATGAATTGAAGGAATAAATATACATGCCTGAAATAATGAGAATGATCTGCATAAGCTACCCTCAAAAAGAAAGTTTGTTACTTTGTCTTATGCTGTGACAATATAAGCAAAAGTAATCTCTCACTTCCATGCTTTCCTTTCTCAGATTTTTTCATATTTTTCCTATAATAATATATAATATTTCAAGGTCGAGAGAGAGAGAGTAAATATACCATCTGCCCCTCCAAATTAACTTTCAACAACTTTTAAGAAATTTGTTTTTTATCTGTTGTGCAAAATAATTGTTAATTTAACTAGGAAAACAATAAGTAAAAATGACTATAATACAACTCAAATACTCTAGATAAACACACACTTTCTGATAGTGTTTGACATGCATACTAATCTTTGTTATTTAAAACCAGAAATGAATAGAGCTGCAAATAGTGCCAGATACTGTCTTCTTTCATCAGAAATCGATTTTTAAGAGCAAGTTTCTTCTTTCATTCCTTCAGCAGCATGCCCCTTCTCATATATTCAGTTATGCTGCATTGCTTGAGGCTGTGCTTCTATGAATCCTTAACATGTTTCTGCTGCCCTCTCTGCTTGTGATTACCCCCGTTTCAGCTCACTTTACAGCAGCAGTTGGGTACCCTGCTGTCTTCTATTTTCTGCACATGTGCAGCTCAGTAGAGCTGTGCTATGATGAATATTGTTTCAATGTTGCCCGACCAGTTATATTAAAGGAGTGTATTTCTAGTGGCTGTGTTTCTATCACTGCCATTCAGTGGTGCTCAGAGGTAGGGTGATGAAACAAACTCTGAAACCATAGACCTTAGGATTATAAGAAACTTCCAGAATGCACAAGCCCTTCTTAGGGTGCAGTGGCTGCTCCAGCACAGTCTTGCCTGTGTCCAGAGTATCAGAATTCCTCTGGAAGTCACTCCTAAGCTGACCCCCATGAGGACTCCCCAACTGTGACTAGTTTAAGACCTCTCTGTAGAGCTCCTATGAACACATTTTTCCTCTGTATTTACCACAGATACCAAGAGGACAGAAACTATGGTTTATTCAACCAAGTATGCATTGTATATTGCCTGGCACAAAGTAGGTGTGCATAAATGCATTGATGGATTAAGCAGGAACTACATTATAAATTGAGAAATTGGATAAAACTCTGGCAATATTAAAGAAATTTTACTGTTGCTGTATTTTATACTTTCCTTCATAGTCCACTGAATCAATGGCTGCCATACCTGAAAGATATTGTTTTCTCTGAGAAAGAAAGCACACAAAATAACTAGAGGGAAAAAAAAGTCACTGAGCATCTTAATAGATTTTGTAAAGTTCAAAAAGCAGGGACTGATATCTAAAAATTCAGATGATTTGAGATTTTCAAGAATTAAGATTGCTAAAATGAAAATTGATTGTTTTGTTTGTTTAATCCAAAGGTTAAGAGTATGGTGAACTCAGAGCATAATTTATGTTTTAAAAAAGCATTGTGTGTGTTGTGGGGTGGGAGGCATACGTTGATGATGTAAGGTAGGTTTTCCAATAAAAGGAAATATTCTAGAAAATTCCCTACAAAGATCACATAGAAGAGGAAAGAACAAGGAGGACCACAGCACCATAGATGAAACCTTCTGCTTTCCCTGAGTGGATCAACAAAGAAGAGTTATAAAAGAAGAAAAATGTGTTTATTCAGGACGTGTTTGAGATACCCCTTCCTCCAGCCTCTGATGCACTGTAGGGTACAACAGATTATTATAAAATGTCCCAAGATTTTAAAAAAATCAAAGAAAGCTAAGAGTGGGCCAGTGGAACTGGAAAGGCCGTATGTATGATGAAGAGGAAGAGGAACTTCAGTGACCTGGTAGTGTATAAAATAACTGTCTTGTATTTGTAAAAAAAAAAGACAATGTCATGAATATTTGGAGGAGTCGGGGAGACAGTTGCAGCTCTGGGGTGGGTGATGTAGGAATAAAGCCTGCAGAGTTGAGAACAGATGCTACTGTAAGCCAAAGATTGCTGAAGCAGGAAAATGAGTTACCCTCTCAGTTTTGCCTATGTGATTCATCTCAGACACTGACCCCCATTTAGATCACCCCATACCCCACTCCCACCTGTTTATATCACAACTAGAAAAAAGGAAAAACAAGTGAAGAGGGAGAAATCTGAATTTACTGAGAAATCCTAAATCGGACTGAAATTGAAAGTTGAGAATTACATAATTAGATTCAGTTAGAAAAATACAATTTTAATTTTCCATTCACAATTAGGTGGAATTCATAGCACCACAAAAATTTCCAACTGTAGTAGAAAATCAAAATTGATATAGACAAAGACAAAGTTATAACTCACTGATCATGCCTACATAAATCCTGAACCCCTCTTCTAAACCTTTGTACTCTAGGACAAATTTCTTCTTTATAGCCTGTCCTCTCCTTGCCTCTGCTCCCACCATGCCCATGATTTTATCTCTGTTTAGTAAAAAATTTTCACTAGTTGTCCTTATACAGAAGTTGACTTTTTCTTTCTTCTGACCACCCATAATTGAATTGCCTTTCACTTCTTAAATTTCCACTTTTTTCTCTACTTTCAAAACACAGCACTAATTTGAAATGAAATGTTAAAGGAATGAAAATTTCCCTGAGAATTATAATTTTGAACTCTGAATAGGTTGCAAGCATAAAATCTCTTTTGCGTTATTTTACCAATTATTAGCTCATTTCCTCTGTGATCTCTCTCTGTCTTTGTCTCTCTCAATATATCCTCTGTGTGTGTATGTGTGTCTGTGATATGCATAGTTTTTCTTTAACATGTAAGAGTAGGTTTCAGGTATGATTACTCCTTATCCTTTTAATGCTTCAATTTGCATTTACTAAGAACCAGGATATTTTCCTAAGTAACTTCAGTAAGATTAATAAATTCATGCAATTTAACAGTAATGCAATACTTTATTCTAACCTACAGTTCCTACTCCAGTTTATTCACCTGTGCCATAATTTCCTGTGTAGAACTGTTTTCAATACAGGATTCCATCCAGATCCTGTAAGGAATAAGGAATGCACGTCTCTTTAGCTTTCTTTAATCTGGGACAGTTCCTCAATCTTTCTTTCACTTCCATGACATTGAAATTCCTTGAGGAAGGTTAGCCAGTTATTTTATAGACTACCCCTCAGTTTGGATTTGTTTCACATACCTCATGGTTAGATTCAGATTATGCATTTTTGGCTGGCACACTTCTTAAGTGATGCTGTGTCCTTCTTAGGACATCCCAATGGCAGCTTAGGATAGTACTTTGGAATTTATTGGTGATGTTAATTTTGACCACTTGGGTAAAATGCTGTCCATTTTATTCACTTCCCAATTACTGCTTTTCCTTTTGTACTTAATAACTAATTTGAGGAGAGTTTCCATGGGAATATGTAAATAACCTGTCTGTCATCAAATGCTCTCCTCATACTGATTAAGCATGTATTGATGATTCTTGCCAAAATCAATTCATAATATGTTGGCTGTAAAGATAATTACCCAACTATATTCTTTCTTCTGTATTTATTATACTGAATAAATTATACTGAAATGAAGAATTAGCCTTCTCCACTCTTATTTACTCTTTTGTTTATTTATATATTTACGCACACATGCATACGTGAATGCATGTGTTTACTTTCAATATAGACCCACAGATTCTTACTTTATTCAATAGGACCACTAATATCTTTATATATTTTGACGCTAATTTGCACCAACTTGGCTAGTTGGAACACTGCCAAGCTTGCTCCTCTAACCTTTTGACACACCCCCATAATTATTTTTAAGCACTTCCTTAGTTTCTGGCACAGCAAGATGTTTCAGTTTCCAGCTTCCCTGTCCCAGACCTGGAATCAGTCATTTTTCTAAGAGTTCCTGTTTTCTTTTAGTGGTTAATGGCATTTAGAAACTGTATTAGTGATCAATTGCTACTTAACTAGTTTCCCTAAAATTCAGAGGCTTAAAACAATATTAAATATTTATTATCTCTCTCCGTTGCTGTGTGTCAGGAACTCAGGAGCGCTTGGCTGGGTGGTTCTGGCTAGGGATTCTCATAAATTTTCTCAGTCATTGCCTGTGAGGCCTCCTGTGATCTGAAGGTTTGACTGAAGTTGAAGGACCTGCGTAGATCACTCACATGACTGGCATATTGATAGTGGTTGGTTGATGGAGACCTTAGTTCCTCTCCAATATGGCCATCTCCCCAGGATGGCCAGGATTACTGTTCTCACAATAATTTGGCTGTCTTCCCCCAGAGTGAATGCAAGTAAACAAGATAGAAGTGTTAATATCTTTTAGGACCTACCCTAAGGAGTCACACACTATCACGTCTGGTATCTTTCAGTCGTTCAAGCCCTGACTCAGTGTAAGAGTGAACTACATAAAGGTAATATATCAAGAGGTAAGGATCATTGGGTTAAATCTGAGATGTTGATTACAACAGAAATCAAGAATCAGTGGAGCTAGGTGTACTCATTTCTACTGGTGCGCCATTGCGCCTGCACCTTTTTAGCAAACAGAGCCACATATATATATATACGTGTGTGTAATGTGTGCATGTACGTACATGTGTGTGAATGTAAAAATATTTGAAATTATGAAATAATGAGTTTCAGTATGAATTGACTCCTTTAATTTCTCCTTCAATCGTATAAAATGGTTTCAGAGCTTCCATATATATTCTTTCTGAGAAAAGTTAAAGTTTTGTCGGTTATTCTAATATTCTTTAAAGTAGGAGTATTAGTCAAAGCAATGTATCCAAAAGTTAATAAAACTTCTTTTCTTTTAAAAATCGTCATCTTCAATGTGGTTATTTATTTCAAATACTGTTGGATTCGCTTGTTTTCCTCTGCATTCCGCTTTTCTTTTCCATCTTGCCAGTTTAATTTTCAAGAATATGTACAATATTAAAAATGGGTTCAGTCAAAATTATACAAAAAGGTACACTCAAGAAGTGTCACTGTTCACCTATCAGATTACTGCAGGCCCAGTGGACACCCAAGAAACTTCATGAGAAGCCGAAGCCAGAAGTGCACAGCCAAGCACTCCTGAATTTCTGCCCATCGAAACTGTGAGGGATAACACATGTTTATTGTTACTTAAATCTACTAAGTTGTGGAGTAAATTATTAGGCAGCAACTGATCAGAAACCAAGAACCCTTAGAAAAATGACTGATCCCTGGTACGGGACAGGGAACCTACAAAATAAGCCGGAAATACTTTGCTGTGCCAGAAAATAAGGAAGTGATTAAAAACAATGGTGGAGGTGTGTCAAAAGGGTAGAATAACCAGTTTGAAGGAGTTCCAACTAGCCAAATAGGTACAATTTGAGCATCAAAATATATAAAGATGTTGATACATTTTATCTCATTGAATAAAGTGAGATTCTATGAGTTCACATAAAAAATGCATGCATGTAGATATATATACTTGCAAAATGAATAAACAAATAGGAAGGAAAATTCTGTTAAAAATTCAGGATATTGTTTCCTAGCTATGTTTTAAAGATGAGAACTTTCAAATAAAATCCAAAAGTCGTACTAATAACTGGCAAACACAGGAATCAAATTGAGGTTTCCTAAATTTTTCTCCCAGTGCTCTTTTCATTACAACATGCTAGCTATTTAAGAAGACTTGGTCGGGGAGGGGCCAGCCCAGTGGTGTAGTGGTTAAGTTTGCACACTTTCTGTGGCCTGGGGTCCGCCGGTTTGGATCCTGGGCGCAGACTTACACACTGCTCATCAAACCATGCTATGGCATCATCCCACACAGAGGAACTAGAAGGACTTACAACTAGGATATATGACTATGAGCTGAGGCTTTTGGGAGAAAAAAGAAAAAGAGGAAGATTGGCAGCAGATGTTAGCTCAGGGCCAATTTTCCTCACAAAAAAAAAGAAGAAGAAGACAAAGAAAACTTTGTCTGGGAAAAAAAATTAGTTTTTTCCCTTCCAGTATTTATGTTAAAATGCTGTAACAGCATAAATTAATTTTTTAAACCATTCTCCACTGACTCCCCCACCCACCCACACATGCAACATACATTATTTTATCACTATGATAGATAAAAATAATTGCATGTTGTTACGTTTATATTTATGCTCATATGACAGTGTTTCTTAGTTCTACAAGGTAAGTTAGCCACCTCAAGAGAAATTCTGGAATTGAGAGCTTTGGGTACTTTAATATTAAGAAGTTTGAGTGATTACTCAGAATCTGCAAGGAGATTGAGAAGAACTAGAAGCAATCAAGAGATAGGAAGAGAAAGGAGGATGTTTCTTTTCTAGAAGCTAAGTGAAGATAGCGTGACAAAGAGAGGTAGAGATCATCTGTGTTAATTGTATTGCTATGTCAAGTGAGATGAGAGCTGAAATTGATCACATGATTTGTCAAGGTCATGGCTGTGGTTGATCCTGACAATAGCAGTGCGAAGAACCAGAGACAAAACTGATGGGAATGAGTTTAAGGCAGCAGAGGAAGTGGAAATCTCAAGTTTACACATTTTTTAGAGGATCATTGCTGTAAAAGAAAGCATTGAAAATGCGAGTGGTAGCTGGAAAACGATATGAACTCAAGAGAGGAATTTGTTTATTAAATTTTTAAAGTGGGAAAATATTAGCATGATTGTGTGAAAATAGGGATTATCCAATAAAAAGAGAGCAGGTACTGCTGGAGGTATGGACTGGATTTAAGTGAGAGGATATGAAATACAATGCATAAGTAGAAGGATGGTCTTAGACAAAAACAGAGAGCAAAGCCACATTAATAAACTGAAACATGGGAACAAATAGGAAGGGTGGTTGTAGACTGCTTATGGATTTTATTTTTCTTATGATTGTTTTATTTTCATAGCAAAGTAAGAAACAAAGTCATACCATGTGTGTGGAAACAGAGGATGCAGTTTTGAAGGTTTCACTTGAAAGAACAGGGGATTTAGTAACTGTCTAGAAGCATGGGTAAGTAGAGGGCTAACAGAAATGTAGTATGAATGTTGGGCAGCATTAAGGGCTCAACTGGGAAGAATGACAGCAAGTTAAAGTGAGACCAGTTAGCATGGTTAGATGTACAGATGACAAGACAGTAGATATTTAGCAGGGTTGGCAAATGACATGCAAGGAGTTGTATGCATAATAAACTCTTGAGACCTTGATTCAGTACTGGCTGTTTTTAGGGAGGGAAGAGGTAAATTGGTCTGAAAGGAGGAATGAGGTGCAAGAAAGACACCTACCCTACCTCTAAGCTTAGTGATAAGAGAATCATGAGAAAAGAAACGGCCAGTGGACATTTTGGAGGCTTCATAAGAAACCGAGTCCTGAGAGGGAGAGTCAGATTAGAGCCTGAAAGCAAAAGAAACTTTTAGGGAAATACTTGAACATGAGGGGATTTTGCTGATAACTGTGCCTTGCAAATAATACAGTGGAAAAACTTCAGAAGTTATGGAGGGATAGGTAAAAGAGTCGAAAAAGAGTTTGTACACAGGTTCTAAGGGATTAAAATCTAGGAACTGAGGCATAATCTAGCAATCTCAGGCTTCTCATGGTGACTGATTTACCAGGAGCAAGGACATTGTGAAGTCCGCTGTGGTGGTGTCTAGGCAGTGGGTGACGGGGGAGCTTGGAGCTCTGGTGTAGAAGCAGGAGAGATCCCTTCCTGGTAACGGGATGGGGAGGCTTGGGCAGCAGCTGGAGCACACAGCACGCTTCTGAACTGCTGCTTGTGACAGCGCTTGATTAGAATTCGAGTTCAGTTTCCATCAGATACTGTTAGGTTTTTTGTTTTGTTATTTTCTTTTTAAATAAATTTTCTCAACTTATCTTTTTATGATTTCTAATATTTCCTTAAGGATCTAAAATAGTTGTTGACTTTCTTATTCTCATTTCTGAGAGTCTTGTTCTTGATTCTCAGTTTTCATTGTCTTCATATAGTATTGAGAAATATATCATAGAAATGGGCTCTAATACTATTTCCAGTGAGAAAAACACTACTTAAAAGGGTCAGATAGAGGAAAAGTTTAGTACTGTGTAACATTTTACATGAAATCAATATATCACATTTTATCATTTATAATGCACAGACATTTGTAATTTACAAGGGTCTTATTTGAGTCTCACTGGAAAACTCTCTTACGAAGGTACTATTAACAATTGTTATCTCCATTTTACAAATGAGAAAACAGATTAAAAGGAGCTAATTAGTTTGCCCAACATCACACCACTAATACACATTAGACTAAGGATTTCACCCAGGATTCTTTTCCTGGTTAATAATGAATTGTCTTAACATCCGGGATTTTACAAGGGGCAGAGTAAAGGCTTGATAAAGGAAGCCAATGCTGTCATAGATTTTGGGGACCATCAGTAACCTTGGAAATAGGTCAGAGCACTTCACATTGTTTCTTATATAGAAGAAACCTAGGAGGTATTCTGAATGCAGCTGCAAGTTGACTTCCAGGAAGAGGGTTTACAATTTCACTGTAGTTACCTGCCTTCTCGCCTTACTCTTGGTGTTCTCTCCGCCTGAGATGTTTTCAACACTCAAAACATTGCTTGAATGGTCATCACAGTTCTTCTTCCTCAATAAAATTGCCTTGTTCCAGGAATAGACTATAATCTCTCCTTTAAAGCCCCTAGGAGTTGTCTTTATGTATTTCTTCTGTCACTTTATATATATTCCACTTCATACTAAGGTTATTTGTGTAATCATTCAAGCACTTGCCTATAAAGTGTAGATAGTGAGAACTAGTGTAGTTGGAAAACTTTAAAATAGGTAAAATATACGTACTTTGCAATGTTAGTAGAAATAAATAAAAGATGAGCAAAAGTATTTTGTATAAAATGCTATGCAAAAATAAGTTATGTGCTATATTTAATATTAAGAACACAGGGCAGAGCATCATGGTTAGAAATTTAGGCTCCAGCTTGAGACCTGTGTCAAAACCCACTCCCATCACTTACTTGCTTCATGATCTTGGGCAAACTATTTAACTTCTCTGTGTCACAGAGTTTCTATCTATAATATGGGGACAATAAAAAAAACCTGCTCCATAAAGTTGCTCATTCATTCTTCCAACAAATCTTTATCGTGTGTCAAATACTGGTTTGGGTGCATATTAAATTGATACTTGTAAAGAACTTAGAAAAACATTTGGTACCTAGTTGAGACCTCAATAAACGTTAGATATTTATTTTTCTATTAATTTGTTGAGAGAAATTCCTTGCATACAGATGACACTCAAAACATGGGTATTGAAATTCAAATTAAATTATAATTTAGGAATATGTCAAATAGAATTTTAAACTCTTCAAAGCAGTGTGTCAAATGACCGTTATTTCCTCATATGGTTTTACGAGAAGAGAATAGATTCAGTCTCCAAGAAAATCCCAACAAAAATATACCTGCCATGCCCAATATCTTTACCTTATGTCAGAAACCAATTTTGAATTATACAAAAATGCAGTACTTTTAATCAAACTTAAAAATATGCTATTAATGCATAAACTATGATTCATATGAAGTACTTAAATATTAAAGAAAGTCAAAATCCTTTCTGACAGTGTCTGACCTTTATGCTTATCTATTCCTAAAATACATCTTGCCTATCAACCAAAGCTTTAATCACTTTCTCATTTCAGATATTGAAAGAGAGATTCCATTAAGTCAAGTAAAGGTCATCTTTCTTTGAAATATAGATTATTCACCTGCACTCTTTAAAGAAGCAGAGATTGGAGAGCAAACTCAATACAGGCACCTTTCTCCCCACTCTTCAAAGTAATAAGTAAGCAGCCAAAAGGATTAAGGATGATTATGTTTAGCTCTCAAGAACTGAGTTCCAAACCAGATATGAAATGCAATTCTAGTACTCAAGAGTAGGGTCCATATGTTGAAAAGGAAAGGACATATTCTGTTTCCCTCGGGGTTTTTTGAAGCACTTATAAACTATATTCAGTTTTAAGTAGCAACAGAAGCTACACAAGATAAGTAGGATTGGATAATTCATCTGACATCTTTCCTAGAGAAGCAAATTGTTGGATAGAAAACTAAATTTCGAAAGCAAGTGTAGCATTTCCTTGCTCTACAGTTTCCATTTTTTGTCTCACTAAGTAGTTTAGGAACTCCCTAGAGGAAATTTATCTCTAATGGAAATTTGGGTCTTTTAACTCATGTTTGTTTCTTTTAAAAAAGAACGATTGCAATTTTCTTAAGGGATCAAAGGAATTTGCTTTTCAATCCTCACTACTAATAGTGCTGCTCATTCGAATATTTCACAAACGTGGAGTCATTAACCATTAACACGTAAATGCTGGAAAAATTAGTATACTTTATAAAGAATCAAGCAAAGAGATATGCCCATTAAGGGACTACCGTTCTCTCCGTGTATTTATATCCCACCCCTGCATCAAGCCCCTTTCTTCAACTTTTCCTGAGAACTTTGAGCCAAATTTTCCTTCTGAGTGTTATCGTATTTTCTGCTTTTTCATATAGCCGCCTTTAAAATATACTCCCCTGTTCTTGTATTATTTTATGGGACTTGCATGCAAATTTTTATCTTTCGAGAAACAATAGCTCTTTATCCCGCTCTGCTTAATAAGTGTAAGGCCTCTGAACTCCAACCATTATCATCGCTTGCTGAGTATAAAATGACATAGTGGGCTTCCTTCCTTGAGTTCTCGTCTAAGGTTTATCAGATATATCACACCCTGTAGCTGGACTCTCAAGATTGAATCATCAGTGCTGGGCAGGCTCAGGGCACAGAATTCCTATTTGATTTAATCCCCCAGAACTCACATACAGCAGATGTCAGGACCTTAGAAGAATTTGAATGGGTTGTTTCTTCAGAAATGGGGTAAATAAAGATAAAAAGCTGATCCTGGATCAACAATTTTGGGGAAACGTGTGTTGGGGGTCTGAGAAGAAGAGAATAAATAAACAGCTACCAATGCTGAATTGACCCAAGGAGTTATGGGGTTTAAATTGAAGGTTCAATTCTGCATGTTTTCATTGCTAACTATACATATTGGAAGAAAAAATTAAATATATAAATATAGCTTGATTTGTAAAAGCAGTTCCAGTTACAATAATTAGACATACACAACTCATTTCATATGTCAGAGTTATGTATTAAATTTTGTTTATAATCATAGCTACTCCTCGTATAAAATGGCCATGAGCATACAGCTTAAAATGAATGGGTCATTGTTGTTGTGCAATGTTAGCTTCACTCTAAGATGTGAAGTTGGCACCAACTTTCAAGAAGTAGGTAGAAGCGAGAGTGGCTATGTGTGAAACCATTGCCATTGTAAAATGACTGTGTGTAAAACATCGTGTACTAGAATGACGGAGAAAAGAGAGCATTTTTCTGTTTTACAGGGCTCAGCAATTTCAACTGTAAGGAGAAAATAATTCTTAGAAAAGAACACTATTAACTCATGTTTAAAAGTCCATTAGAACATAGTCAACTTGCTGTTTTATTATTTGCTAGGTTTACACGGACCTTTTTGCATAATGCCATTATTGTTATAATGTGAATTAAGTATTTTGCACTGAACATTACAGTTGAACTATAAAATTGCAGAGTAGCCATAGAATTGCATTAAGAAATGATAACAATTGACTAGCATTATTAAAAAAAAAAACTATTTCAGTGCATAGTAAAGCATCTCTTCAGAGAAAAACTGAACAGCTTTCACTTTCATAATTATAATTAAAAATGGAAGAAGCTCCTAGCAGTTTTTAAGATTTTATAAATATTTAATGTAAGGAATGTAAATGTTTGTTGTTATATTATTTTCCGGCTGCAGATTCCCAATTTTTCAGCATCCACGATGCATAAGCAATATGCAAATAGTTAGTAAACAGAATTAAATTATAGGGAGAAAAATCTTTAACACACCATGGAGCCAGAGAAATTTACAGTGCTTAGAGTTTCCGATGAATGCTGATATTTTACTCTTAATCAATTGCAGCAGGTAGGAGGAACGGCATTTTGTAAGCCAAGTGGGAACGCATATCGTTTTTATAAAGTGTGTCCATTACTCTCCTTTCCTATGTCAAAAGCAATATATTAACCGAAGTCACTTCAACACGCAGAAAATAGAATTCACTGCTGGCAAAATAAAGTTGGGAGAATGTCCATGTTCCACAATTCAATCTTTCCTTCGAAATGAAGACTGTGAACAGCACAAGTTATTGCAGTGTGGCTGAGAAGGAAGAAATGACGCCTTTCATTTTGTTTGTTGCTGCCATTGTCACACCATTGGAATTGCTGCCACTTCTGGGCTTATTGCTGCAGCATTGTGATTTTGGCATCCAAACTATAGTTGTAGTGAAAATAAAGGCCTATGGGGCAATAGACCTTGTCTCCATTACCCTCGCATTTAGAATCTTTCTCCCTACTCCGTTTTCCTTACTGAGTTGAATGACATGCCCCCAATCTCTCCCAGTCTAAATAGGCTGCGAGGATACAAATACAAATAAATATTTTTCTTCATTATATAAATCCTTAACTAGCTAATAGGGTGCAAGGCATACCAATACAAGGAACTACTTCTTTTTTTATTACATATTCTTAACTATCTATACAGGAGAAGGGCCTGGAAATGCATTCATGTTACTGTTTTAGGGCCCTTCTCCCATAGAAAGGGGTATAGAAGAGTATTCCCTAGAGTATCATTTCTAATAAGAAGGACAATTCCAATTACAAGAGGAGCATAGGGTGACTCCTAAAACTGCAAAATGGAGAGTGTGAATAAACTGGGAATACACTGTAGGGGTATGTCTGACCATGTAGTAATGTACCAAGCTGATGTGATCGTTTAAACAGTTTAAGGCTCAATTCCCTTTCCTAAATTATCTGGCTATTTTAAGTGAAAGTGGTTTTAGGCTAAATTGTAGAGATAGTTTACTTAACCTGACATGTCACTTCCTATGACCCCATAGATTAGAAAGCTCACACAGCTGGTCCTCAGAACCCATTAATCTTACAAGGATGGTACAGCAGAGAAACAAAGAAGTTAAAATCAGCGAAAGTCAAAATCAGGTCAGCAAATATTGCAGCCAAATCGTTAAATATTCTATATTTACTTAATTGTACACATGATCCATCTAAGTCACTCTTATTGTTATTTTTCACTTGCCCAGTAGTTCTAAAATGTGCTCTAAACAATCCACACTGAAGCTGCTGAATATTTTGTAGATTCTTGGGCCCCACACTTGGAGATGGTGATTTAGTTCATCTAATGGGAGTTCTAGAAATCAGCTTTTTAAACCAGTACCTCACGTGTTTCTGGCTAAAGTAGACAACACTTTTATAAACATTGATAATTAGTGTATTAGCAAATGCTATCCCTACATCTACAATAGTACCCATACTTGTACCTATACCTATACCTGTACCTATAATAGACGCTCAAATAATTATTTAATTAAACTGAAACATAGGTAAATGAGTACTCTCACTGCCCCCAATCTACATTTCAGTGGGTCTCCTGCCTTTTTTCTTGTTTCTTTCCATCACTTACTACATCTTGTACAATTAAACATCTTTCCGTCTGTCTCTTTTTATCTGAAATATTCATTATTTTTTAAAGAAGAGAGAAGAAAACCCAAACTTTTTAGTTTTTTGTATTCTGGATGCAGTGAAGTTTCCATCCTTATTTTCCACAATTTCACAATGTATACTTTGCACTCAAACCAATTTGGGCAATTTCTGCACCTTGTATCCTACTGTATGTTTCTAGTATGTCACAGCCTCTGTCTATTCTCTCTCCTGTTTCTGTCTTTTGAAATTTCCATTCACCAGGGCCCAACTCAAATGCTGCTTTCTCTAGAATTTAACCCCTCTCATTGTACTTCATTCCGTTTAAGAAATTCTCCTGTTTTATCTAATGTTGAAGATCTTTACGCAGTATCTAACAGCCTCTATTAGAGAAAGAACCACTAGAGCTGTGTTGTCTAATGTGGTAGCCATCAGCCACATGTGGCTATTTAAATTGGAATTCTTTAAAATTAAATAACATTAAAAATGCAGTTCTCAGTCACTCTAGTCACAATTCAATTGGAGGCCCAGATATAGAGTACTCCTATTATTACAGAAAATTCTATTGGACACTGCTGCACTAAAGAACTAAGATCGTCTTGTGGGATTTTTTCATACGGATTTTAGTGCAGTATCTTCATTAAAGTATAGTAATTAAATTGTTGTTATGGAATGATGGTGACCCTCATATACCCAAACTCCTGGAGGAGATTCTACATAATCACAAAAACAATTATTTCCAACATACTATTATTGCTTAGTGTGGTAGATCTCACACCAGCATACATTCGAATCAGCTGGAGGGGTTGTTAAAAAAGATAGTTTGGCTCGACCTCTGGAGTGTCTGATTCACTAGGTCAGAGCTGGGGACCGAGGGCTTGCAGGATTTCTAACAAGTTCCCAGGTGACGCTGATGCTGCTGGTCTGGAGAAGACATTTCAAGAACCACTGGCTTCGTGTATTTATATATTTTTCTTCCAAATTCTTTGACAGTTGATCATTATTTTCTTTGAGCTTTATATTTTGTACCTGGAAACTTTCATTTACATAGAGTATTTAAGTAAGTAGAAGTCAATTAAATTCAAGGCGTATTAATAAGTGCTTACTTGGTCCCAAATTTGTATTCAAACTATCTATATTAGTATCATACTGATATCTATACCATATTCTCTATCCTTGTGTAAATTGAAGTCTAGCTGGAGAGATGATACAAAGATATGTGAAAAAAATAGTAATCCCAACATAACATTTCCCATTACAATATTGAAAACACTTTCAGACAAATTATTCTGTTTGATCTATACAATAATCCTGTCAACTAGTATGGACATAGAGTGTCCTCATTAATATATGCAGAAATCTAGACTCAAGGAGTCCAGGTCTTAAAACAACATCATTGAGTTTACATGTTTGAGGTGGACCAAATTAGAGTAAAACCTACCCCATGAGTTTTCCTTTTAAATACATTTGAAAAGCAAGTTTTGTTGGGAGGATTCTACTGATGACCTGAGCTATACCTCTGTTAATTATTTTTTTTAATTTTCATAATCATAAGAGACATAAATCATAAGAGACAACTTTTAAAACATAGGAATATAATATAGATTTAAAGCCCCTGAATAAGATCCTAGAGCCAGTGGAAGTCTCCAGGGAATTTATGGATTTCCCTTTACAGATATAAAAGTTGAGGAACCAAGTACTATCAGTTAGGCAACGCTGTTAGCTTGCTCTATTCCTTCTGTTCTGCAGGGCAATCACACACTTGGAGATTGAGAATGCACAAATGTTTGGAGAATCTGCTGAAAGTACTAAGCCATTCAAATATAACATTTGATATCCTACTGTCTTCCTTTTGTCCCCAAGACAATTATAATTAAATTAATCTTGCTGCCAAAATGAATGTAGCAAAATGGGTCAAAATCTTCATAAACCCTTAACAATCTGACAATAAATTAACAAATTGACTAATGTCTCTGTAGTGCTTGTAACATCTGGGACTAAAGGAGGGAATATGAGATGAGAGCGGCAAACATGTTGTCCCTTAATTGCTCTGTGGACTTTTTCTATAGTGTATCATCCTCCCAATTCAATTTAAGTAAATCATTGAGCATATGGTTTGTACTAAATATAGAGCATCTGTGGTACTCACTGCTATGCGTATTTGCCACACAGGTGTCTGGTTTTGGACTTGTCATATGGACAGATGGGATTTTTCTGTTCGTCTTTTTTATGGATAGTAGAGGAACGGAGTTAACCCTAGCTACTGCTGAGACAGCTCTGCTCACATCCATGCACTTCCCCCATTGTAAATTGAGAGTTAGTGCTTATACTCTTTCTCTATTCAAAGTAAATAATTAAAGTTATGCTAGTAAAAATGTTTTAGCAGGAATAGTTGACTTTTCAGGACATTAGATAAAATTTCATAATATTATTTTCCTCTTTAAGAAACACTTTGCATTTATTTAAATTAATTATTAATGTAAATAGATAATATAGATGGCGTATTGTGAATTAGACATTTCTTGAGAAGGTTACGTGTATTTTTACATTTACTTTTATTAACACTCCCATGGCATTGGTATAATTCTTAGCCCCATTTTAGAGATGGGAGTGTTGAGACACAAGAAACTTGGCAAGGTAACACAATAATTAAGAGGTGGAAATGGGATTTGAACCCAGGCTCTTTGGATCTAGAGCCCACTCTTTTAGATATTATACTCTACTGCTTCTCTTGTTGGTAGAATTTGTTTACGGATTTATATAGTTTTCTAGAGTTCTTTTTTTTTTTTTTTTTTGACGAAGATTAGCCCTGAACTAACTACGACCAATCCTCCTCTTTTTGCTGAGGAAGACTGGCCCTGAGCTAACATCCATGCCCATCTTCCTCTACTTTATAGGTGGGATGCCTACCACAGCATAGCTTTGCCAAGCAGTGCCGTGTCTGCACCCGGGATCCGAACTGGCGAACCCCTGGCCACCGAGAAGCAGAATGTGCAAACTTAACTGCTGCACCACCGGGCCAGCCCCCTAGAGTTCTTTTTGAACTCTTTATCAATGCCATTATCAACATTAGATTCATTTTGTTGGTTGTTGATAAACTAATATTTATAATACCCAATATGCTTTCCTTGATAGTGGTGGTCATAATAGGCCAGGTTGAGTGAAGGTTAATAGAGACAAGGTGCAACTTTTGAAATGGGAGCACATTCTCACTTTTGAAAATATCCAAGTATGAAAGATCTGATAAGGTGGAAGGAAAGGGAAAAAGGACGTGTGACATTAATCAGTCAATGTTACCCTCCTAGGCATCCTCAACAGAGGAGAACTATGCTTCTAGAAGAACTACAGAGCCACGGGGCCTATACTGGAGGTGTACCCAATGCTATCTTTAGAAACTATTGCAGCTTCTACTGCTTGCCCCATCCTTGTCATATAGATTTCATTCCATTTTGTTTATTTGAATCAGTAGATTCTGATACACAGTTAAAAGTTGACGTTTCTCACTGATAGATCCAAGACATGTGCCCGTGATCTGGATGCAAGGGCATTTGGAAGGGCAAGAAACACGTGTGGGTGAAAGTAAGCCACAAATATTCCCTAAATATTGGTAGGGGGATAAGAGTCTGTGCAATCCAACTGAGCAAGTTGATTTCCAGCAGACTCCAACGTAGAGTCTGCAATAAGACATTCTACCATATGCTACTTCTGGGAATAGGGCACATGTGAAAAGCAGAGAACTCTGTGAGCCTCAGCCCATCACCTTATCTCTTACACTACAACATTATGCAGGGTTCTATGATGATGAATAAAGCATTCAGCATGTCCACAGAGGTAGTGCTACAAAAGTATGACTGGTAGAGAAAGTAAATCTTTCACCAGAAGAAAAGTATTGGAATAAATTTAAGGTGTTGCCCTCTTCCAAGAAAGAAGGGGGTTCGATGTCATAAAGCGACCACCACGTGACAGACTTGTATCTCTGGGTTATAGTGCCATTGAGGGGTTGTGGATTGATCTTTGTTGTCATACTGGACATTTGGAAGTTGCCAAGTCAGCTTTAGAGAAGGAATGTCTGGGTACCATCAGACCACTTTTTTCTTGACTCCACTAATTTCCACTGAAAGAAAAAAAAATGATGCATCCACAGAGCAAATCAAGTAAACTTCATGATTAATTATAACTTCCTCCACAGTGTTGGTCTATTGAACACTTATATGAGCATAAATGTGCTCACACTGAGGACTACTCTTTGGGAGGCAAATCCATATAGATTGTGTTAGTTTCCTAGGGTTGATGTGCAAAGTGCTGCAAACAGGACAGTGTAAACAGTAGAAACTTATTGTCTTACATTTCTAGAGGCTAGAAGATTGAGAGCAAGGTGATGGCTGAGTTGTCACTTCTAAGGGCTGTGAGGGAGAATCTGTTTCTTGCCTCTTTTCCTAGCTTCTGGTGGTTTGTAAAAATCTTTGGAGTTCTTTGGCTTGTAGATGCATCATCATTCCAATCTCTGCCTTCTCTTTGCATGTATGTCTGTCTCTGTGTCTAAATTTTTCCCTTTTAGAAAGACACTAGTCATATAGGAATAGGGCTCGCCATAATGACCTCATTTTTTATCTGGTCATTTGCAAAGACCCTATTTCCCAAAACAGTCATATTCACAGGGACTGCAGGCGTTTATTCAGCATATTTTAGGGGGATAGAATTCAATCTATAATGCAGCTCTTCCTCTCAACTCTTTACTAGCAATTTTCTAATATTATTCCTTCCCTGTGTCTGACTCTCTAGTCATATATTAGCCATTGTTCAAATATCTGTGTATTTCCTTACCTCAAGTCACTGAGCATTCCTGGCAGGGGGGATGATTTGATGTACTACCATACATTAGTTCTGCCCACTGGGGACATTTCTTTTCTCTACTTAGCAGGGACATAATATTGAACATAAGATTCTGCCTTGCTCAGGTAAAAGCATATCATATGGTCACACCTGTAAGGCTTTATTTTTTTCCATCTGAGTCAAGTAGTCACAAGGAATTCTGTGTGAAGCTGTAGGACAGAAGAAAGTTGGCAGAATGGGAGAAGCAGACAACAGTTATTATGAGCCATCTGTTCAGGCTATTCACCTGTGCTTTCAGTAACTGCTTGGGATCATCTCATATGTAAATTCCCACAGAAAGTACATTAAATTTATGAGTTTGTGGATCAAATAGCATTCAGTTTAGAATAGACAGCATACATCATACATGCATCTGTGGTTGATAGTTGTTGATAGCCAGGTTTCATTATCTGCACGACTCAACTAGTAACTGAAAGAAGAGAAAACCCTTACAGAATTCC
This sequence comes from Equus caballus, assembly GCF_041296265.1. Taxonomy (NCBI): domain Eukaryota; kingdom Metazoa; phylum Chordata; class Mammalia; order Perissodactyla; family Equidae; genus Equus; species Equus caballus. Next base: position 99,117,908 of record NC_091686.1, read on the forward strand.
TATGTTATCCTATTGAGACTTGCCACAGGCTCCACTAGTCTTCAGATGCTGCAGATAATTTTATTGTCTGGGTTATAAAGGTTAACTGCTTGCACTACAGTGTGTTTAAGCCAGAGAGTCTTCTATTCATCTTTGTCCCTCTAAAAACTGAAAGGCCTTTGCTCACCTGGAAAATGGGTTGAAACAACATGCCTTATGACATGGATTTCTTCTTAAAACCAAAGAATCACTGTGCCTCTTTCTTAGTGGTGGATAGAACAAAGTGTGACAAGTTGTCCTTCTCCTTATAGTTTGTATTAATGTACCAAGATCACTGAGCTCCCAGAAACTTTACTGAAGAGCCTGACGTGTTCCTGGGATGGATCTCTCATCCTTTGTATGGGTGAGTTTTAACAAAATGCTTCTCATCCTTTTATGGAAAGTCTAAGGCACATCGCTCAGAGCTTAAGCAGTCACAATGTCCAAAATCATGCCACAGAGTGGTCTATTAAAAACATCTGTGTTGTCACTGCTAAGGACAGACTATGTCACTTACAGAGTCAATTATACTGATATAAAACACTTTGTGCTTCTGCTGCAGTAATTGTATCCTCATAACTTGATATGGCTGCTGACACTTCGAACACACTCTCGAGGATGGATGCTGCATAGTTTCTTCAAATCTATAGATAGAAATCAAAGTCAGAGACAAACACCTTGTTTAAGATATCCAAAGACATATGGCTATTATGACAGAGGTCGGGAAAGTAAATATTGGGCACATTCTGCTTCTAATGAAGAACAAGACTCTCCTCTCAAGGTAGAGTGTTATCCATCCACAGGAAGGGGTAAAAATGCTGGGCTGTCACACATTATTCACCCAACTCAAAACCCAGTTGTGTGCCCTGATCATTATTAAACTCTCTCCTCCAATGTCAACCCATCAGCAAGTACTGTTGGCTTTACCTCTAAAATATAGTTCTCAGATCTCTTTAGTTCAGTTCTCTTTCTCTTCATTGATCCCATTTGAGATCAAGCCACTAACACTTTTTGCCTAGTGGTGGCAATTACCTCCTAAACTGTTTCTATTCCTTTTTCTTATTAGAATACTTATTCCATACAAGAAGTATATTGATCTTTTTTAAAAAAAATAATATTCAAATCATGCCACTTCTCTACTTAAGAAATAAAACCAAACCAAATCTTTTCTTAACTTTCTCTTCTTTCCAGACCTTCTCTGAACTTTTACCAAAGCCTGAAAAGTCCTTTATGATCTCAGTTCTGACAACCCTCCAGACTCCTTTTATCCCGTTGTCCCATCCTTCACTGGACTCTAATCACACTGGTCTTCCGTATTCTACCTTTTCTTCAGACACACCGAACTCTTTCCATCTCTGTGTCTTAATCCTGCATTTCCTCTAGCTGGAGTGGTCTTCTCTCAGACTGTTACATAACTCTCTCTCTCCTCCTTCACTCAGCTCTCAGGTCACATGTTATCTCCTTAGACGTGTGCTCTCTAATCACGCACTGTGAGGTACAGTACCCCGAGTTGTGGTAGATACTGTTCAAAGATAACCTCCAGTGAACCTTCCAATATTCATGCCCTTGTGTGGTCTCCTCTCTCATCTAATCTTGCCTGGCCCTGGGATTCATTTTATTCAACAGAATGTGGCAGAGGGGACACTGTGCCAGTTCTGGGCCTATACCTTAAGAAGATCTGACAACTTCTTTTTCTGGACTTTTGGAGGCCCTGATCTACCATGTAAGAAATCTTTCCTTGCTAGAGAGATCTCATGGAGAGATCATGTACAGAGACTATGTGGAGTAGGGAAGACCCTGAGACTACATGGAAAGAGAGACGGACCCAGTGGTTCCAGCAGGCCAGCTAATCTTAATCTTTCAGATATCTCTACCAAGGCAACAAAGTTATGAGTGAGCCATCTTGGACGTCCCCAGCCTAACAAAGCTCCCAGAGGACTACAGGCCTAGCTGATATCACATGCATCAGAACTGCCCAGCCGAGCCGAGCCAAATAACAGAACATTAGAGATGACAACATAGCTGTTGTTTTAAGCCACTACGTTTTGTACTATTGTTTTATGCGACAGCATAGGATCAAACACCAGTCTTTCTGACTTTTAGTAGCATCTATTGCTAGCTCAAGTTATCTTATTTATTGATTTGTCTTTTTTTTTTTTTTGTCTACTCCTCCTCTACTGACTTTATTCACTGCTGTATTCCCAGTGTCTAAAAACATGTCTAGCATGGAATAAAGACTCAATACATATTAGATAAATGAATGAGTAAATCTTTTAAAGTATTTTCAATTAGTAAATAATATAAATTTCAACTAATTATGCTTTTTGTTTAATCTTATATCACTTCACTCTCTGCATAGTTTGCTTCTAGACATATAGGGATATTGACCTCTGAATTTTGCCTGCAATTTCACACTTTCCATAACTTTGGCAAGCTATTGTTTCTGTTCAAAATGATCTTCATCTGCATACTTTGTCTGAAAAGTGATTTCACCTTTAAAGCATAAGAGAGAAGCTTCCTCTATTCTTAAACCTCTAAGTATATCAGAAGGAGTCAGAAATCTCTTCTGCTTTTTGCTCCAGACTATCCATGCGTATTTGTCAAAGCATTTAATAATCCATACTTTAACATCTCTTTATTGTACCAGTCAACCATTACAGCAGTAATGCTGGTAGCAAATCACAAGAAAACTCAATGGCTTAAAGCAGCAGTTGTTATTCTCATTCACGGGTCTGAAGATTGACTGGACGGGGGGCCAGACAATCTAGGATTAGCTTGGACTTGGCTCCATGCTGCAGTTGGGTCCAGATATACTCCATGTGTCTTTCAGTTTTCTTAGACAAGCAAGATTTGTAGCTGTGTATGTCTCATTACTGCAACACATGAAGACACTTCAAGTCTCTGCTTTTGTCACATGTGCTAACATCACATTGACCGAAGCAAACCACGTGGCCAAAACCCAAAGTCAAAGGAAAATTTATGTAGTGAAGGGTATAGATAAGAGAAGAGATGTAGAATCAAATCTATTAATCAAATCTACCACATTTGTCTTTCATACTGAACTCTACGCTCCTTTCAGAAAGGTTTCCATTTTAGTTACATGGTAGAGTAACTGGCTCATGTAAAAGCACTCAATAAATATTGTTTTATTGATTACATTAATAGCTGTATTTTGAATGGCTGAAGCTAGGTGTACATTGGCCTAATTGACATTTTGGCATGCTACTATACACTTTTACAAACATCTTATGCCCAGATTTAAAATTATAGGTCAGCTTCTTCATTTATAAGAATTAAATGTAAATGTTTTTCAAAGCATGAATTAATTAGAAATCTATCATAAACCTCAGGAATGGAGGATTTTAACTGTACTCCAGGTCCTATCTATTCTTGAAAACTTAGCTCAAAGTGAGACAATAGAGAAATTGGCTTAGAAGGCTGAGATTTGATGTTGCTACATCTGTGATTATGTTCTGAATAGTTCTGGCACATTCCTGCCACTCTGTTGACTGACATCTCCCACTATTAATCCATCTTTCTTTTTATCTTTCCCTCTGTGAATTCTCTTACAGCTTAAACATGAAAGGACAAGAAGGACATCATGATTCATTCAGTGAAGGGCAAATACGAATATTTAAGACCATGAATTTTAAATTCATAAATGGAAATGGATTACACTATTAGAAAAAAAATGAAAGATTAAACAAAGGAAATTTTAAGGTCTTAATGAAACATATATTTTAGGGAGTGTGTCATAGTGTGTTATGCTAGAATTGAGAACTTGGAAGAATTCCTCTGACAAGCCTTATGCCACAAGCTTATTATGCAAGCTGTTACAAGCCTCTGCCACAATTCTTATGACATTATTATAATCATTGGTTACACATCTGACATTGGGCCATCAGTACCTTGAAAAAAGTGAGCAACTTTCCCTCATCTTTGACCATTCAGTACCCTCTAGTTTCCTGCAATACAAAATACAGTCAATCTTATGGAAAATATTAGACTGTCTACAAAATGAGAAACCAAAGGAGAAAAGTGGAAAATCCAAAAAGTATGATCCACAAACATTGGAAGTGTCCTTAAACGGAAAGAATTTAGGGGAAAAACATGTATTGTGAATAAATATCTTTAGTGATACATCCAGTTAAATCATATTAAAATCATGATTCATAAAATGATAGAAAACAAAGAATGGCAGAGTTTTGAGCTGCTTCTCCTTTAAACATTAAGCACTTTTTTTCCCTTAGAATAATGAGCTAGAGATTTATTTGATTTTCTGAATTTATTTTTAGATGCTGTCTTACTAAGGCCAATTATCATCTAGAACAGTTTAAACACCAAACACATTCCAATCTAATCAGAGAGAGATACACACTGAACTCCAAAATAATAAACACAAATTCAGGATGAATTGAGATGAACAAGTACAGAACCACTTTGAAAAAGACCTTGCAGTATAATAACCTATTAAACCCCCGCTTAAGTTTCACAGAAGCAATTAATAAAGTCAACAGAGGATTGTGAGAGATCTTTACGAGAGTAGAATGTAAATCAAATACTGTCATGATATATAATTTGATAATTTTCCTTAATAAAAATCATCTTTGTATAAGCACAAGAAATTGAATTTTTTTAACATTTTATAATTTTCACCAGTTTAAAAAATATTATTGGAAAGGCCTTAATTTAAATGATTTTATACGACCATAACTATACATAATTTAAGGCTCTATACATGCACCTAAATGAAGATAAATCTTTAATGTTGTAGATCAATGACTAGTTTGTTCATGCATCATATTATTTATGGGATACCAGGAACAGATTTTACCTGTTTACTCGTTAGTTACCAAATGAAGGGAAGGATATATAGACACAGAGTATATGCAGAGAAAATGCAACTTTCATGAAAATAGAAATGGTCTGACATAAAGCTGGAGACATTCAGGGAGTGTGTTAGTAAAGTAAGATGGTAAATCACATACTAGAAGCTTTTGCAACTTAATAAAAGAGAATAATTGGAAAGTCAACTGTCAAAAATAAGGATGTTTTAAGCACAGCAAAGGACAGAGAAAAAGTTGAAATTGACAAAAAGGGAGAGATCTGATGCTCTTGTTGTCCTGGTCATGTCCCAAAGCCCTTCTTCCACATTTTTCCATTCTGGCACATCATCAGCATCACCTAATCTCACCTCATTTCACCTCACTTCCCCTTACCTTCCTCCTGCCATTGGTATTCTCTCATCGCCACCTCTACCACCTTTTCTGCCCCACAGCATTTTTGAATTTGGGCTGCAAAAGGAAGAAGGGATCTTTGCCTACAATAATAATAAATGAATGAATGAAAAAAAGAATGAACAAATAAAATATGTGGTTCAGCTATTCACTATATAGTTTTGGTTGATTCATTTGTATTTAAGCTTAATCTTTCACATACAGATGATCTATGTGTGAAATCACTAAATAAGCATTTCTTAAGATTGAATCCCATGCAATAGTTCACAGTGCAATTTATTTTCATGTACGTCAGAAGTTGAAGCCCAATAGAACAGTAAAGGAAAATTCAGAAAGAAATGCTTCCCTCAAGAACTGCCTCTCCACCCTTCTCATTTATAAACCATTGCCGTATATACAAAATAAACTTTCATATTAATATGATCTTTAACAAAGCATAAACAGAATGAATCTAATAAGTTTTTAGGTCTCTTTGCAAAGTTTCATCTAAATGCCAGGGAGAATATTTCGACGACAAGAACATTGAAAAATGTCTTTTGTTGATAAATTGTATATTGAAAAGTTGAAGGAGCCTGAGAGAAGAAGAGACAGAGAAAGGAGAAAGGCTTAATAAAACTGGTAAAGTCAGCATATTTTATTATTTCCTCTTTTCCATTTTAGGTTTTATTATATCAATAATTTAAAGTAGAAATTATTAATCTGTTCAATGTCAGGTTTCTCCCTCTTTGCTTTTTCTTTCTTCCTTCCTTTCATCCTTCCTCCCTTCCTTCCTTCCTTTCTTCCTTTCCTTTTCCCTTTCTTTCAACAATTTAGTCATTTAGAATAATTTTTCAAGGCCTGGCCCAGTGGCATACTGGTTAAGTTCACACAATCTACTTCAGTGGCCCAAGGTTCACAGGTTTGGATCCTGGGTGTGGATCTAGACACCACTTATAAAGCCATGCTATGGCAGTGACCCACACATAAAATAGAGGAAGATTGGCACAGATGTTAGCTCACCAACAATCTTCCTCAAGCAAAAAGAGGAAGATTGGCAACAGATGTTAGCTCTGGGCTAATCTTCCTCACCAAAAAAAAAAAAAAGAAAGAAAAGAAAAAACAGAATAGTTTTTTCAGGGACAAGAAGGGGAGTCTGTAACATAGAGAAGTAGAAACAGAGGATTCAATTCATCCTGAACTGTGTGTGAGTCTAAGATTCAGTGTATACAAGGCCAAGCATTCAGAAGCAATGCAGAAAAAGTCAGTTAATAGCCCACATACAGCAGTTAAATATCTGGGTGTTTGGGGCTAGAAGGTTCTGAGCTCATAACTACAACTCTCATTTCCAGCATAACACATGGGTATTGCTTATTTACAGGTGACAAACAGAATTAGACTGAATTGCTTTCATATCACAAAACAGTTTTTGTCTTTTAACAAAAGCATATTAAAACATTTATTATTTTAAATAGTCATAGAGATTACAAAGTCAGTTTTTAAACGGACATTTATATTTGGATAATGCTACTCTGTTTTATTCACATATATGGGAAATATAAAGGTTTAATAATTTTTTATCATAATTAATAGCAAATTTTGTCTTGTTTTATTATTAGCATTTAGGCTTTTTTGGCAAAAAATATAGTGAAATTAAAATGTTAATTTTAAATAATGAAAATTATTTAGGTCAAATTTTTTTTATGTGTGTAGATTTACTTGCGCATATTATGAAACATGCTATGGTATGACTATAATTAGATTATATGTTTGCTAGGAAGCAAGTGAAAGGGAAAGAAACAAAGTCATCACAATGTGAAAATCAAGTTACCCTCAGATACTTCTTACAAAAACCCAACAATGCCCCACCTCCGCCTGCCAACCCACACGGGCTTCCACAGTAACGGGAACTATGTCACCCTCTTCGAAGGACATGGTTCATCCCAGTGTTCTCAGAATATAAAACACATAAAGGACATATGGGGTGACATATGCTACATCCTCTAGATACCCTGCTGTAGTACAATCATGGGGCTCAACTTGATTTCCTGAAATATTGCACACTTATTTTTGCCAAACAGGATAATAACAATGGAGTATTTGATGAAAAAGAGAAAAACTAAGAATATTTTTCATTCTGAAGCAAATTTTTTCAAGAAATTTTTTTCCCAAATACCACCAAAGAACAGAAAATATACAGCAAATACTTCCCTAATTTTGTGACAGTTGTATGTGAAATCTCAATATTGCAATTGACCAATTTATTTCCACTATTCAAGAATCATATATCTGACATACTTCTGAAATCACAGCCTCAAAGCAAAAACTGTAAATTAATCCTTTTCTTTTTATTTGAAAAATACAAGTATAACATGTAGGTTATCGAAAGGACAACACTAATTGTGGAGCCCCAGTTGAGCCAAGTATAAAGGAAATCTACTCAATTCAACCAATCACAGTCTATGCTGTCTCCGCTGTTGCAAAGCTTGGCCATTTAAAGAGAACAATTATGCTTTCTTCTCACACAGGCTTAAAAATAAACTTAATTCATGAACAGTAACTGTCTTCAGTACAAAGAATACTTAAAGTACAAAAGTTGGATACTTTAGTTTTATACTGTATATAAACTCTCTTATTCCCTTTTTTAGGAGCTCAGAATACAAACGCAGAAAACATATGTATTAAATAATATATTATAATAGATTGCCTACTAATCACCTTATAAGAGATGCTCTACTAATTACCTTGTAAAAGGTCTATACTAATTACCCAAATATATTCAGTCTCAGATTGTTCTATAGGCAAGAAGTAAAAGAAAAACAAGGAAGGAAAAATAAAGTGATGAGGGAAGGTGATAAATTACATATTTAAGGATTAGATGGGAATCAAAATTGCTTTAGAAATTGATATGGTGTCTTTATTGTAGAGATTTATGAACATATGTGTTGATAAATGATAAAGTAGCTGAAAAAAGAAAAATGGAGAACATACATTATCAGACAGATCAAAGGCAATTCAAATTCAAATAGTAAAGCAAAGAGAGAAAGAAATGCTGATGGGGTTGAATGAATGGATAAAGTAACTGTGGTATATACAGGCAATGGAATATTATTCAGTCTTAAAAAAGAAGGAAATTCTCACATATGTGACCATATGGGTGAACCTTGAGGACATTATATTAAGTGAAATAAGTCAGTCATCGAAGGAGAAACACTGTAGGTTTCCGTTTAGATGAGGTATCCAAAATAGTCTACTCATAGAAGCAGAGTAGAAGGGTGGTTGCCAGAGAATGGAGGCAGGGGGAAATGGGGAGTTGCTATTCAGTGGGTGTGAAGTTTCAGTCATGCAAGATGACTGATTTCTAGATGTCTGCGGTACAGTGTAGTGCCTTCAGTTAACGATACTGTATTGTATACTTAATAATTTAAGAAGGCAGACTCAAAGTTAAGTGTTGTTTCTACAATAAAAAATAAATAAACAAAGGTACTTGGGAATTACCTACAAGCAGGTTAGTGCAAAGAGAGAATTGAGAATAGAAAGAAAAGTTTCACAAGCAAAGTAAGGGACCCATCTCATAAACCTAATATCTGGCGAAAAAAGCAAGGCACAAAACACATACACAGTGCCACTTTCATTAAATAAATGCAAAATCAAAACATAATAGCTCGGTATGCCTTCACAGGTGGTAACACTACAAGGAAGAGCTAGAAAATGTTTATGACAAGAGTTAGTAAAGTGGGAGGCTCCCTAAAGGAGGGGAACAGGATTGTTTTTGGAGAAGAGTACATGGGGCTTCTGAGATTCTGGTGGTGTTCTCTTTCTTGATCTGAGTGATAATCACATGAGTGTTTCCTTTATAATTATTTTTAAATGCCACACAGTACACACACTTTTTGTATGTACAGTATGTCTTATGATAAAAGACATGGTAATAAAGAAGTTGGTGCCCATATCCCAACCAGTTACTTCATAAAATTGTGCCTTTACTGGCAAAATCTCTTTTCAGTTCTTCTGAAAATAGATATCTGACATATCCAGCAGTTATCATGTGCTAAAATTTCATTTTTTATGGCTTTATTAAATTTTGATTGACAAATAAAATTGTATATATTTAAAGTGTACGATGTAATGATTTGATATGTATACATTCTGAAACACCACAATCAAGTTAATTAACACATCCATCACCTCACTTAGTTACCTTTGTGTGGGGGGGGTGAAAAAACTTAAAATACACTCTCTTATCAAATTTCAGGTAGGCAATAGAGTGTTATTAACCATAGTCACTGTGATATAGATTAAATCTTAAGAAATTATGCATCTTATAGCTGAAAGTTTGTAGCTTTTGACAAACATGAATCCATTTCCCCAAACCACCCAGTGCCTGGCAACCTTCATTCTACTCTCTGTTTCTATGAATTTGACTTATTTATCTATTTATTTTTAGATTCCACATATATTTGATACTGAACAGAATTTGTCTTTCTCTTTCTGTCATATTTCACTTAGCATAATGCCTTCCAGGTTCATCTATATTGTTACAAATGGCAGGATTTCCTTCTTTTTTACTGCCAAATAATGTTCTATTGTATATATATGTGTCAGAGTATGTATATATATACATTTTCTTTCTCCATTCATCCATCGATGTTTACTTAGGTATTTTCCATATCTTGGCAATTGTGAATAATACTGAAATGAACATGGGAATGCGGATACCTCCTTAATATCTTATTTTCATTTCCTGTGGCTATATACCCAGAGGTGAATTGCTGGATCCTATGGTTGTTCTATTTTTCATTTTTTGAGGAATTTTCATACTCTTGTCCATATTGGCTGCATGAATTTACACTCCCACCAACAGTCAACAGGGTTGGCTTTTCTCCCTATCTTCATCAATATTTGTTATCCCTTGGTTTTTTTAATGATAGCCATTCTAACAAGTGTGAGGTGATATCTTTTTGCGGTTCTGATTTGCATTTCCCTGATGATTAGCGATGTCAGACACCTTTTCATGTACCTATTGGTCATCTGGATGTCTGCTTTGGAAAAATGTCTATTCTGGTACTTTACTCATTTTTTTTTTTAAAGATTTTATTTTTTCCTTTTTCTCCCCAAAGCCCCCTGGTACATAGTTGTATATTCTTCATTGTTGGTCCTTCTAGTTGTGGCATGTGGGACTCTGCCTCAGCGTGGTCTGATGAGCAGTGCCATGTCCGCGCCCAGGATTCGAACCAACGAAACACTGGGCCGCCTGCAGCAGAGCAGGCAAACTTAACCACTCAGCCACGGGGCCAGCCCCTACTTTACTCATTTTTTAATAAGGTTATTTGTTTCTGTTTTGTTTTGTTTTTGCTACTGAATTTTATGAGTTCCTTATGTATTTTTAGATATTAACCTCTTAACAGATATATGGTTTGCAAGTAGTTTCCTCCATTCCAAAAGTTACCTTTTCATTTTGTTGATTCTTTCCTTTCCTGTGCAGAAGCTTTTTAGTTTGGTGCAGTCCCACTTGCATATTTTGGTTTTTGGTGTCATCCAAAAAATCATTGCCAAGACTAATGTCAAGGAGCTTTTTTTCTTATATTTTCATCTAGGAGTTTTATAGCTTCAGATCTTACATTTAAGTCTTTAATCCAGTTGGTGTTAATGTTTGTGAGTGGTGTAAGATAGGAGTTCAGTTCCATTTTTTTGCACCTGGCTATCCAGTTTTCCAATACCATTTGCTGAAGAGGCTATCATTTCCCCATTGTGTGTTATTGGCACCACTGTCAGCGATTACTCGACCATAAATGTGTGGGTTTATTTCTGGACTTTTTATTCTGTTCAGTTGGTCTATGTGTCTGTTTTTATGCCAGAACCATACTGTTTTGATCACTATAGTTTTGTAATGTAATTTGAAATCAGAATATGTGATGCCTCCAGCTTTATTTTCTTTCTCAAGATTGCTTTGGCTATTCAGGGCCTTTCGTATTTCCATATGAATTTTAGAATTGTTTTCTCTATTTCTGTGAAAAATGCCATTGGTATTTTGATAGGGATTACATTGAATATGAGATGATTTGGAGTAGTATGGGCATTTTCCATTTATTTGCGTCGTCTTCAATTTCTTTCATCAGTGTCTTAGAGTTTTCAGAGAACAGCTCTTTCACCTGCTTGGGTAAATTTATTCCTAAGTATTGTATTGTTTTTGAAGCTAGTTTAAAAGGCATTGCTTTTTAAATTTCTTTCAGAAAGTTAATTTTTAGTGTATAGAAACACAATTTGTTTTTGTATATTAATTTTGTTTTCTGCAACTTTACTGAATTTACTAGTTCTGACAGTTTTTTGACAGAGTCATTAGAGTTTTCCATATATAAGATCATGTCATCTGCAAACACACAATTTTACTCAAATTTCTTTTTCCATGGTTATTGATAGGTAAATTTAACAGAAAGTTTTGCTTTAAACTTCATATTAGAGATATCACACAGAAACAAAACACTTCCAACACTATCAAGATCCTCAAATTTTAATGTTCTCTGCCTAGCCATAAGCTTAGGCATTGTACTTGTCAGGGTTCTCCAGAGAAAGAACAAGAGAATAGATAGATAGATAGATAGATAGATAGATAGATGTAAGAGGAGATTTACTATAGGAATTGGCTCACACATTTATGGAGGCCAAGAAGTCTCACAATCTGCCGTCTGCAAGCTAGAGAACCAGGAAAGCAAGGGGTGTAATTCAGTCTGAGTCTGATGGCCTGAGAAGCAGAGAGAACCGTTGGTGTTAACTCCCATTGAGAGGTCAAAGGTCCAAGAAACAAGAGCTGCAATGATATTCATGTGCAGGAAAAGACAGATTTCCCAGCTTAGAAACAGAGGAAGAAAGCTCCTTTCCTTCATCTTTTTGTTGCATTCAGGTCCCCAACAGATTGGGTGACACCCGCCCACATTGGCGAGGGCGAATCTCTTTGCTCAGTCCACTGAATTAAATGCTGATCTCTTCCGGAAACACTCTCACAGACATACCCAGAAACAACGTTTCACCAACTATCTGGGCATCCCTTAAGTTAGTCAAGTTGACTCAACTTAACTCAACTTAAATTGTGGTCAACTTATTAAATTACTCTAAATGGCACTTGTGAAGGAGATGGATAAAATGTAATTATTTTCTTCCTCTGACTTTTTTTTTTCTATTTTGCACCTTTCAGCATCCAAAAAAGCATTGTTTTTAATTTTAGAGTCTTATACTTTCTGTCTTCCTTCTCCTTAGAGTCTCTATCATATCATGTGTCCATGTTATATTGTTAGTATTTATGCCCAAGTTGCCACACTGACCAGAATCATCAGTTGGCTGCTATATCTCCATTTACATACACAGTAAGTACATCTCAACATAAAAAAAAATCTTTATAAAACATTGTACCCAAAAGATATTTTATCTACCATACTGCTCTAATTTAACACCCTGATTCAATTTACCATAATTCCTGTAAATATCTCCAGCAATGCATTGTTTGGAAAATCCATAAAGAGATAAAAATTCAAACTTAATCATAATGCTAGTGTAAAGTATGTTTTCTTGTAAGATTTTCTCTCACAAAATTTCTACAGAAGTTTGAAGGAAACATTGTAGCAGTGATCAATAGAATGTTTTTCATTCTATTTGAGTAAGTTGTCTAGAGCTCAGAACATTTCCTTAAAAAATTATGTCAGAGAAGGGTTGTTTAAATTCTCAATTTTCTAACATAAGTTATTTTACCTCCCATGTAATTTTCTTATGAGCAACTAACCATGAGTCTTTCTGAATCTGATTTCTGGGCTTTCTTAAGTTTTCTAAGTCTCAAGAGAATAGATATTAAGTAGATAATTGAATCTGTATATCTATACTCAGAGTGGGTTAGTTACTTTGGTAGATAAGAATAAGTTCCCAGGGGGCGGGCTCCGTGGCCCAGTGGTTAAGTTTGTGCGCTCCCCTGTGGAGGCCCAGGGTTCGGATCCTGGGCGTGGACATGGCACCGCTCATCAGGCCACGTTGAGGCGGCGTCCCACATCCCACAACTAGAAGGACCGGCAACTAAGATATACAGCTGTGTACAGGGGGGGTTTGGGGAGATAAAGCAGAAAAAAAAAAAAAAGATTGGCAACAGTTGTTAGCCCAGGTGCCAATCTTTTAAAAACAAAAAAAAGAGTAAGTTTCCAAAAGGAGCATGTTCTTGTCAGATGTGCTCAAAAGCAGATTTTGACGGCAAACAGCATTTGTGGCAGCAATTGAGTCTGCAAATGTCAGTAGGTAATTAGATGAATGATTTGTTTTTAAATCAAATATTTGTAAATAAGGAACTGGCTATCTTAAGAATTCTGGATAATCAGCATGAGATAGGAAATATCAATAGTCCTTTTTTTGTTTTTCAGGTATTTTTTTTTAATATTATGCTCCCAAACACTTAAAGTAACTCAGGTTACTTAACTTCAAATTTGAGGAAGAAAATAATATTGTTTCTTAATACATTTTTTTCCCTGTATGATTCATTTCCGAAACATTCTGACTTGATTAGATATTGATAGCAACAGTTCTATACTGGTTCTTTTTCCTATATCTGTTTTCTTTTTCCCTCAACTTTAATTCTGAAAAATTTCAAATCTCAATAGTCCATTTTGACACACAGTAAGAGTTTCTAGCCTTGTGATTTTATTTTGATGAAATTGTCTTGACACACTACTGGTTTTCTACAGTAAACTATACCCCATAATGAAATCACTGTATTTCAATGAGGTAAGAGAATTTCTATCCTTGCAAAATTAAATCAATTTTTGTCATCAAACATCCACAGAGACTCTGGTGCTTATGAATTTTAGAAAGTTGTAATTGATTTTACAACTTTTGGCACATCTAAATCCTATCAAATGGGGAACTTTTTCTTCCCCCACATTTTTTGGTCCACCCAATCTAATGCTCTTTAATTTGCAAGTAGTACAGCAAGAATAACATCACAGTTAGAGGAGAAAAGTTACTTTTGACCATGAAGAAGAGTAATGTGAAAGGCCTGTTTGATGGTAAGACCTTTAGAGAAGGGGCTGGCCCCGCGGCGGAGTGGTTAAGTTTGCACACTCTGCTCAGGGGCCAGGGTTTCACTGGTTAGAATCCCGGGCAGGGACATGGCACAGCTCATCAGGCCATGCTGAGGCAGCCTCCCACATGCCACAACTAGAAGGACCTACACCTAAAAATACACAGCTATGTACGGGGGTGGGGAGGCTTTGGGAGAAAAAGGAAAATAAAATCTTTAAAAATGAGGGGTTCCGTGTTCAAAAAGCAGGAAAGAAGTGCCGTTAAAGAACTAAAACGTAAAGTATAAAATGTAAAGTACTTTCCTTTCTTAAAAAAAAAAAAAAAAGACCCTTACAGAAGTAATCAATAGAAGTGAGCCAACCAGTTGATTTTGCCAACAATAATCAAATCAGAAATCCAAAAGACAATTAAATTATTTCTAACAGAAGTTTTCTTTTTTCCCCATAAGGTTCTCAGTAGACATCTTACTTTACTTATTTCTTCATCTGTTTGTCTTTGTATTTTGAGGAGCTAGCGTATGCCCAATATTTCATCATGTCCAAAGAAAGACAGGGCCAGAATCCCCAGATAATCATATCTTAATGTTTCAATTACATGACCACAATTCTACGTTTCCTGCCATAAAGTCCATTTGGTGACAAATGATACCCTTTACTACTGGCAAAGTTCTGGGTCTAAACTCTTATCTGGTACCCTTGCCTCTTGAATTTGGTTGGATCACAGATCAAAGATAATGATTCTTTTGGAACCTTTTCACTAGTTCTTAGACTTCTAGTAGCCTGAGTTACTTTATCCTTGCCTCCTTTTCTGAAGACTGATCACACAGTCTTGGCATTCTAGATTTTATTATGCTGACTATACAAAGATAAAAAGTAGAGCGTACAATAACACGCAAGTTTCCCCTTAATGCTTAAGGCAATGACATTCTAAAGCATTGCTCTGTATACCTTCTGCGGACTGCACTGTGGTTCAGCTTACTCTTCTAATGCTCAGGAACCTGTAGTGACAGCAGAAGACATTTTCATCCACTAAATCAGTTGCATCGGGGAAAGAAAAATGGCATCTAATAAAGTAGTTAATCAAAGGAAATAAACTTCTTAGGTCTCTCTCCATTTATAATCCCTGTAATTTCTTTTTTGTCCCACATAATACTCACTCCAGTAACCTGCTTGTGTCTCCACAAAGACTTCATTTTTGTTTTTGATCAGTATCTTTCTGGAGTATGCGTGGGTGTTGTTTAGTAGTGAAAAGACAAATTTCTCAAAGTTCAAGTATTCGACTCTTAATATAAAGTTTTAATGCAAGTAAGGAAGAATAGTAAAGAGCATGAGAAAGCATCTCTTTACTTCAAGAATCTTATCTTTTAAATATTATTACTAATCACTTAGTATTATTATAATCAATTGATCTTAGTGGGGAGAATGTTGTTGTGAAAAAAATATGAGCTTGAAACGCAACAACTTGGTAACCATGAGATCTGGTAGATATTGATTTACTTCTCTGAACCTCGGTTTCCTTTCAAAGGATTGCTATGAGGATTAAATTAAGTGAGATATGGATTGTTAGTCTCTTCCAGGGCATTAAATGTAACAGAAACTCATTAAATTCAAATTCTTCTTCTTTCCTCCAACAAATTAAAACTTCAGGTATCAATTGGTTATTTTATCTATCACTGGACACATATGCTACCTTACAAATATATTATTCATTTATTAAGCAAATATTTATTAAGTACTTAGCATGAGACAAGCACTTTTCTAAGCACTGGGGATATAACAGTAAACAAAATAACCAAAAAAATCTCCTACCTCAAGAAATCTACTATATTGAATGATTATTTTTGATACTGCAATAGACTAGACAAACCTCTTAAAATTTGATAATAAAAAGATGGAAGAGAGCAAAAACTTCTGGTAAAAATTTATCAAACCTTTACTACAACCAGCAGTTCAAAGCTTAATTTTAGTCTTTTAATCGAGGGAGGAGCAATTAAGATGCAATATGATTACATTCTTATTTTGGAATTTGTCAAGGACGAGGTAAAGAGAAATTAACTACACTCATTACTCATGCATTTGTTCTCTCTCATGAAGGAGATAAAGAGAGGAGAGGCTTCTAAGAAAATATTTTAATTTTCATCACCATCCTAAGTAAGGGAGCAGACTCTACATCCATCATCGCCAGTCTTTTTCATTTTTCAAGGGAAATTGTGATCAAGATTTTTATGTATAAACCTTTGTTTTTATTTGTTGATAAGTCAATAATTTTTTGAAAGATTTTGTAGCCCAGACAAAATCTACCAATTTAGGATCCCGTACGTTTGATGTATAACTGCAGAGTTCACGTATATCTCTAGTGTGAGCTGTTCTGGTAAGTATTTGATGATATGTCTGCAGTACTTAAAGAATTTGCTTGCAATTCACACAAATGATAATATCTATAAAGTCTTTGCAATTTGCAGTGCCAGCTTCTCCCCCTCCCCCATATCTCACACCATGCTCTCCTTTTTGACGTACAGAATTCTTCACTATTTGGTATCCACAATTCAGTTGTAACAATGATATTTCTGCTGGCGTTTCAGAGTTCTATCTTTTATCGAATGACCCTTATCTATGAAATATTTGGGCTTAATGAGTAGAATCAGGGATTGAGGAGGGAGTAGAATTTCTCCAAGATGTGACCGGAAGATTTGAAAAAGACATCTGTAAAGAGAGTGGCAGAGTCCTGAGTTGCTGGGATGAGGTTAAAAACTAGGATAGACTCATGAATGAATCCCCTGTTGAAGAATTTACTTTTTGTGGTCTGTTTGTGTTGTTATTACTGTTAGAAGCTGGGAAATATTTGTTTGACAATGTTTTCTTCATTTCCCTAGTATGATCCTCTGTTTACATTGCCTCAGTTCCTTCCTTAAAATATTCCAGCTGGGTATTAATGTCTTGAGAGGACTGAAAAGCACAGTGGGAGAGGAGCAGGGGCGTCTATTCCATACCTTATGTTTTTGTTAGTTCCTGGCAGAGGGAAAGCAACCTGTTTCAGGATTTAGGCCCAAGAGTTCTAAATGGTAACCAGAACCATAGTGAACCTATGCACACATTTTAAAATATCAACATTCACAGACACATTTATTAATAACTGAACCTGAGTTCTCATACATTTTTTTAATCTTTATGAAAACACCATGACATCAATATTCCTATCTCTACTTTACAGATGAAAAAACTGAGATACAGAGAAATCAATAACCTCACCAATAACTAGCAAGTAGAAGATCCAGGGTTCAATCCCAGAGTTTAGCTCCAAAGTTCACACTTTTAACCAATACTCTATATTACCAAGGAGTATACACTAGAAAATGCCAGAAAGAACGTGCAATGCGGGACAACTCTTAAGTGAATGTTCATGAAATAACTTCTAGAAAAATAAATGGAAACATTGATGGCTATGCCATGTTTTGTAAACAAAGTTATATCATTTGACTTTCAGGAATCTAGACATTTTGATTGCTCAATTAAATCAGATGTTTCAAAGCCTTTTCTTTACTAAATTTATCAGTTTACCATCCAAGTAATGATTTGCACCTTCAAAGTCCATGTGAAGTCTCTTGATGTCAGACACCTTTGAGAATGTTGACATTTAATCACGGCAACTATGCTTCTCTCTTCCTCACTTTTCATATACTTTCATACCCTTGTATGATTTGAATGTTTATATAAATTTATCTGTGCCTACTTTTTGTTATTATTTTTCATTTCAAATGTTCTAAAGTCACTTTTAAGGTTGCCATTTATAATGGAAAACATTTGGTAGAATATATATGATTCTACCAATACAAAGTCTTTGAAAAATATTTTTACATTGACAGATTAATTAATTCATGCATTTACTAATTTTTAAATGTATAAATATCAGTCATGGTGTGATTTGCTGAAGAAGAATAGGAGAATTTCAAACTTTCAAGAGTTGTCAAAGAGAAAACAGATAATTAAGGCAATAATTAAAATAGGCTGTGTTAAAGCTTAGACAGAGATATTCACAGAATGCTATTTATGTTATCAAAAATATATTGAATACTTTTGTATGCTTACTGGATATTAGAAATTGTTTAATTAATGAAGTACTTACTTAGTTTTAAAACTACTAGAAAGCAGTTCTATTTCAGCCATTCTTGGATCATACATTCTGAGTTTTGGTTTATATTCTATATTCAGATAACATTGGAAAATACTGAAAGTTCTATGGAATGAATGTTTTATTATTTTTAGGGATGAAACTGAGTATGTTGTTTACCATAAGACAAAAATTAAATCACTTTACTACTTTTAGCTGTGTGTATTAGACACACAATTAAAAATTTTATTTCTCTTTATAAAATAGAAATTATATAACTAAATTAACAATTAAATGATATAATAAGTGCAATACGGTTAGCATGAAGTTTTGTACATAGTAGGGACCTATTAACTTATTTTTATTGTTATTATTTTCTCTATCTTGTTTCCTACATGAACACCGCCAAGAAAAGTTTTCAGACTTAAGTTTCAGAAAAAAAATGTGTTTTCCTATAAGAAATTGAGATGTCTTATAACTTAGAATATGGAGATTCATTACTGACTATGATTCCCATTTAAGTTTGAGCTCCTGGAAACTCAAATCTGTGTGAAGCTCAGCTTGAATAACTTAGTAGGATAGTGATTTGCATGTATTTCTACCTTTTAAGTTTTCCCTTGGTCTTAACCTGTATATTTGGTTGCATTGTCTAGTTGCATTTCATCATTTTATTGTATGCATGTTTATAAACTGATTAAGCCTTTGTAGACTCAGGAGATATGGATAAAAGCACGTGTACATTTATATAATATTTCTCTGAAAGAGCTGAGCATTTCAGAGAAAGGGCTCAAACTAAACTTCTTTAATGTTATCTAATTAGTGTTCTTGATGTTTGGGGCAGATCTCATGAAAACTGAAATTTTATTCCTCTGAAATTAGTGAATCATCAAACCCTTAACCTCTCCAAAAAATTCAAATCAGTGTAGGAAAATTAGCAGTTAGATAAATATATACACACTGTTTCATTTGAAAGAGCGTAGCAGATAATTTTCTCTTATAGAGATGAAATTTTGTTTCCTTTAATGAATAAATTTTTAAAAAGAACTATTATCTACAGTTACTGTTATATGAGAAAATCCAGAACATAAAGAAGCTACTTTGCCTCTTTTCCTCTTCCAAACTGTCTTGCATACTCATGTTGCATCCATATTCTTCAAATTCGAATTCTATTTTAAATTCTTCCTCAGAAACATACGGAGGTTTCTTAAATTCCCTAGCAAATAGCAAGTGTGTCCACCAAATACTTCTTCTATCATATTTAAAGATATTATTTTATATTACCTGTTGAAAATATTCCCCACATTTAAATCATAAAAAATCTGCTCGCAGTTGACCACACGCATCATATTGATTTCTGCCTCTGAAGCCTCTGGCAGCCATTTTCCCTGTTTACTCTCCTATAACTTCTTGCTTCACCACAGAACATATTTTCAAAATACTTGTTTAAAAAACTCACTAGCTTTTTAAAGAAAATCCTACCCAAATCTAAACCTTCCTTCATTAAGTATCACTTCAACTCTCTACCTCACCATTTTAGATCACATCTTGCTCCTTCTTTCAACATCAATGTCAGTTTCCGGGTCTTCATTTGGTAGCACAATTCTTATGAACTAAAAGATGCAGAAAGAACCAGGAAGAAAAAGAAACTAACTAGGATATATGCATAATAGACCATAAGTTTTACTTCTAAAAACCATATATCTTCTGGGACATTTAAGGTTAGACTCTTACAAGAAGGAACCAACATTTATTGACTACCTACTATTTACCAAAGACTATATTAGGCAAAGTCTAAGGTATTATTTACTTGTATTCAAGTAAAATGTCTCCATACTATATACTGTGAAATAGTGAATTATGCAATGTGAAATATGTCCCAAACAAAATACAAAGCAAGGTAAAATAAAACAGACAAAAAAATGTTCTGACTTACCCATTTCTATCCTAATTTCTTCCTCCTGCAGATAATGAATTTCAGTTACTTCGACTTATTCTTCTGTTAGGTTAGTTAACTCTATAGTCTTAATTAACAAACTGATACTTAAAAACATTTCATATGTAGATACTATTTACTGACATTCTCTTCTACATGGTGAATATAGTTGTCATATACATGCTCTAGACATAATGGTTTGGTTTTTTTCTTGAGAAAGATTAGTACTGAACTAACATCTGCTGCCAATCCTCCTGTTTTTGCTGAAGAAGACTGGCCCTGAGCTAACATCCATGCCCATCTTCCTCTGCTTTATATGTGGGACACCTGCCACAGCATGCCTTGACAAGCGGTGCGTAGGTCTGCACCCAGGATCCAAACCTGTGAAGCCTGGGCCGCCACAGTGGAATATGTGAACTTAACCACTGCACCACCTGGCTGGCCCCAACATGATGTTTTTAATCCAACTGCCCCCCACACAAAAATCACCTTTCAATGATATCTTAACAATCTTGTGATCAACATAATTTTAGTCCAAGCAGATAGTCTAAGCCCCTAAAATCAAATGCTTTTTTCCATAATTCAATAAGATTGATTATCTTAAAAGGAGTCCAGGGGAAGTTCCCTCTCTCTTATGTCATTAAATACTCTGTGGAAAGAGACTAGTGACAGTATTGATATCGTTAAAAATACAGGTGTCATGAATTCAAACTTCTGCTTTCAACTGTTATTGAGAGCCTGGGTTAGAAAACTGATAATAATTGAGGATCCTTTGAAGACAATGAAATATAACTTTAACTCCAGGAAGGCTAGGATCTCATCAATGAATCTACTTGATGGTCAGAATCCATCTATTTGGAGCAGTATGTCTGTGAACTTGACCTTGAAGAATCATTTTCATTTTCTGTGTTGCAGACTTAAACAAATGGAGCTCCAAGATGCAGCTTCATTAAAGCTGCTGCTTTATTTCCTTTACACTTGCTCTTAAGAACATAGTGTACCAACAGTACCTGTGAAGCCCTACCTGGCAATTAATTTTAGATAGTTGCTGGGACTGTTTTAGAATAGATAATAAAACATGTAACTTACCATATTTTTCTTTATTTCTTGACTGCTAAAATTTTCAGAACTCACCTATATTAATTGACGTTCATATCTATATTATGTTTTTGGTGCAAGAAACGCTATATGTACATTTTTTTATTTATAACCTACAATTTTATTGTGTTTTGAATAAATTACCTTAATAAGCTGTAGAATAAGTTGGATATTATTAAAATAATAAGAATGCTTCTGTCTTATTTGGCTTTATATGTCCTTCAACCAGGACAAAAGATAAGGAACAAGACTGCAATTCTATGTTGATATTTATTAGTAACTTCAGTGGCAGGCCACTTAACATTTCCTTGACTCTCTTACTGTCAGATGACTAAGTTAGCATTGACCTTTTATACAATGCCTAGGTAAGTATCAACTAATATATGATTATTAAAATTTTTGAAAATGTTACTGACTTTACGAACACTACTATAAAAAATTTAGAAGGAATAGCTTCCCTGTAACTTTCTGTTAAATACTGAAATGAACAAATGGATCTTAAAATACACAGTGATCAATTCTACCTGTAAGTTTTAAAATATCAGAGTTTCACATGATAAAGATGTTTGTATTTAGAGACTGCTTCTAAAACTATCTCTGGTTTTGATATCAAAGCAAGGCATCAGAAAACTAAAGATAATATATCCATCATGGTGTACCAAATTACTACAATGTTTAGTATATTAAAACAACAAATATTTATTACTAACAGCTTCTATGGGTCAGGAGTGACTTAGCTAAGTGGTTCTATAGCTCATGGTTTCTCATGAGGTTGATGTCAAGGCATTGCAAGAAACTGACCAGGGATGCGGGTCTTAACTAAAGCTAAAGGTCTTTTTTTCAGCAAGTCCTTCACAGGGGCTTTGCTCACCGCATGGGCCTCTTCATGCCGGTGCTTACAGGTCCTCACAGCATGGCAGTTGGCTTTCCCCAGAGTAAACGGTGAGAAAGAGATGGAGACAGATACAGAGTCACAAAAAAATAGAGGGAGGTGCCATAACATACTGGTCACAGGGATCAACCTTGAAACAGTGTGGCAGAGGATATAGAAGGGCATGAATATCAGGAGGCAGGGATCATTGGGGAGTATCTTGGAAGCTGGTAGGAAAGAAAAGAGATTTTTACTTTTCCTCCATGTCTTACTGAATGATGCTTTGTAATCTATAGATTTAGAAGGGTGTTTCAAAAATCCAAATGATTTATTTAATATTGTACATAAAAGTATGGACTCACCAGTCCCCAGGACAAAATTTGGAACACAATATTCAATAAATAACTTTGAATCAATGAATTTGATTTACTTGTATTATTTTTAAGATTATACATCACTATCAATACATGATGAATATGCAAGAACATTGAATTAATTATTTTCTAATAATTTTGGTCAGTGATCAGTAATATGATTATTTCAGTAATATGATGATTGTTTGAAATCTTTTATTAAAATGCTAAAACAATTCTGCCTTTATTTTATAGACTCTAAAACCAATATTTTAATAGAAGTAGTAGTAGTCTTGTTATACTTAATATGCCTATACCAGTTTATTACTTTGTTATTGTTTTTTGCTATTTGTCTCTCACTACTGCATTTGATTTTTAAATTACTTCCTATTATAGTGTCATATAGCAGTTTTTCTCAGCAAAGATATGTTCAAGGCGTCACACAATTTTATTTTTGCCTAAAATATATATTTATTTCATTCTTATTCTTGAATGATATAGTAGTTGGCTATAGAATTCTAAGTTAAAATGTATTTCTTCCTAGCTCTTTGAAGATATTATTCTAATATTTTATGCACACTAACTTTATAAGAAGGTTACTTTCAGTGCTTTTTAAATGTTTTTAGGTATTTTTCTTCTGTTTTGCCTCTATGGTGTTTTGTCTCTAGTATCTTGAGGTATGGATTTATGTTTATATACTTTCTTAGAATTTAAAGTTTTTTGATCTAAAGATGTATCTTTCTTCAGTTATAGAAAATTTGCAGCCATTATTATTTTATATTGTCAATCCTTCATTCTCTACATTTTCTCTTTCTGAAAACTAATTTAATGCATTAACATCTGACATATCTCAACTTCTTACATTTATATTTCCTATTTATTTATGCTGCATTCTCAGTAATTCCTGTGAAGCAGACTTGCACTTAATTTACTCTTTCTATAATTTTTTGGTAAGATTAGCCCTGAGCTAACTGCTGCCAATCCTCCTCTTTTTGCTGAGGAAGACTGGCCCTGAGCTAACATCCATGCCCATCTTCCTCCACTTTATATGTGGGATGCCTACTACAGCATGGCTTGCCAAGCGGTGCCATGTCCATACCTGGGATCCGAACCAGCAAACCCCGGGCTGCCAAAGCAGAAAGTGCGCACTTAACTGCTGCACCACTGAGCCGGCCCCTGTCTATAATTTTTTAATCTGCTATTCAGCACATCCATTGTTTTTGAAGTGTTTTTGGCCTCAAAAAATTCCAGCTTTATTGAGGTATAAAGAATATTCAATACAATGGATCTATTTGAAAGGTACA
Source organism: Equus caballus (assembly GCF_041296265.1). Classification (NCBI taxonomy): domain Eukaryota; kingdom Metazoa; phylum Chordata; class Mammalia; order Perissodactyla; family Equidae; genus Equus; species Equus caballus. The sequence goes on from NC_091686.1 coordinate 99,141,859, forward strand.
ATTTGATACATTCGGCAAGTGTATAACAGCTGTATAACCTCCACCACCTTGGAAGAATTCCCTCATGCTTCTGCAGTCAATATTCTACCACTGCATCCAGGGACAGACAACCGGTCATCTGTTCTCTGATACTACAGTATTAGTTGTTCTAGAATTGCATATAAATTAAATTATATCATCTGTTTTACTTCACCTAGAATAATGCTTTTGAGATTTATCTATGTTTCTGCATTTATCAATAGCTCATTCCTTTTTATAGTTGAGAAGAATTTCAAGGTAAGAATTTAAAAAATTAGTTTATTCTTTAACTTGTTGGTGGAAATTTAGTTTTGCTCCAATTTTTCACCATTCTAAATAACGCAACTATGAAGATTTATAGACAATCTTTGTGTTGACATATATTTTTATTTCCCTTAGGTAAATACGTAGGAGTGGAATTGCTTGGATGTATATTATACATATAAGTGCACGACTTCTAAAAATTTTAGTTTAAACTCTAACATTTAGATCTGTGATCCATTTAGGACTGTGATTTCAAACTGATTTTTTTTTATGGTGTGAGGTAAGGGTCTATGTACATTTCTTAAAAAATATGGATATCTGATTGTTCCAGCAACATTTGTGGTAAGGCCATTCTTTCACCCATTAAATTACCTTGGCATCTTTTAGGAAAATCAGATTGCCACAAAAGTCTGGGTCTATTTCAGGGCTCTCTGTTCACTTATATTGATCTACATGTCTGCCGTATGCCAAATTCATACTTTCTTAAGTACTGTAACTTTATAATGTTTTAAAATCTGATAGTATAAACCCTCCAAGTATCACCTTCTTTTTAATTTTTCTTCATTCTAGGTTTTTTACTTTTCCATATGTATATTATAATCAGTTTGCCAAATTCTTTTTTAAAAATGTGTGCTAAAATCTTGGTTGGGAAAGCATTACATTTCTAGGTAAATTTAAGAAGAATTTTCATCTTCTCAATATTGAATCTCACAATCCATAAACATGGCATGTGTGGTCCATGACAAAGCCCGACAATATCAGTGGAACAAGGGCACAAGTTTTTAGTCAACACTTGCATTGAGAAAGCCATATTTGTTTCATCTTGTAGTTTTAACCCATTTTGGTCTTTGGAATCCTTTCAAGTCAGCTGAAAAGTGGGGACATCAAACATGCACTGATTTCATGGAATATTTTATTTTCCATGCTATAAATAGCACACATCACTTCTATTAGCATTCTGTGGCCTAGATCTAAGATAAATGGTTTGGCTATCAGTAAGAGATGCTGGAAAATAAAGTTTGGTTGCGGTTCCAGAGAAAAGAAAGCACTCAGATATTGTTGGACAATTACAGTCTCTGCCGTGCTTTTCATTTCTTGCACCTGAAATTTCTCTCCCCATTGTTGGACCTGTCTATATTTTTAATGCATTTATTCCAATTTATGTTTATTTTATGTAAAACATTTACATTAGTTTAACTTCATGCAAATAGAACTAGCATTTCTCTTATAAATTACTACACAAATAATTTACTCATTTGGAAGATTTGAAAAACATAGGCCGAAAAAAAGAAGATTCACTTGAATTAGAAACACAAATACACAGTTAACTATTGGTCAGAATACATAGTAAACTATACCAGTAATTACACTTAATCTTCCAAATTTTGAATATATCTGTCATATTTTTATATAGCTATTACATATATGTATATGTATTATGTGTGTATATATATTACACACATGTGTATACATGTATTTTATGTATGTGTGATTGTACAATAAAATACGTAGAAATCTGAAAACAATTTTTGCATTTAACTATAAACACACACATTTGCATACTACATGTGTGTCTATGATGTCTGATATTTACTCTCACCATGCAGGAGATGCTTTCCATGATTTATTTTACTTATTTCCCGAAATAACCTTATGGTATAAATAACCCATGAAGAAAATGAAACTCAATAGTTTTTGTAATTTGTCATACTGCATATTTTTAAACACTAGGGCTGAAATTCAAGTTTCCCTGTTTAACTCCTAAGTGCTGAACCATTCTGCTAACCTAAGTACAGCTCCTACCTAACCGAGCACTTACCATGATCCAAACACAGAGCAAGTGTATTGTTAATAGCCACTATTTAATTTTAACAACAATTTTATGACGGATATCGTTATCCCCACTTTTCAGATTTTGTAAATTGGGCTTAGACATTTTAAATATACTTCCCAACATCACAGAGTAGCAAGTGGAAAAGCAAGTATCTAAACTCCCATCTTTCTGACTCAGAACCAGGCATCCACTTGCAACAAATTACAGCTATAGTGAGGATATCTCTATTCGTAATATTTTTGCTAAATGAAACAACTACTTAAACACCCTGTGTTTCATTTACCACCATGTTGGGCTCGAAATGTTGATTTTGTAAAAATAAGTCCAGGAAATGGAAGGTGAAAGCTGTTTCTTATTAAGTATCTATTCTGTGAATTTGAAACATCATAGATGACCTCACATAGCAATAAATAAAAATCACGTTATTTATGGAGAAAATTTTTATTTAAAAATTATATAACTATACAACCCTACATTGTTACTGTACTATAAAAATGCAGCCAAGTAGGAGCAAAAGTTTCAAATAAATTGAAGAAACAAAACAATATTATCAACATTGACAGACAAATTTCTTTTTTAAAGATTGAATTAGGGAGGAGTTTGACATTATGTCAGGACAATAGGACTTGAGGATATATCTGTGACGTTGTAGACGAATTTTCTTATTTTGTTTTAAGCTCTCATCTTTATTACTTTTAAATAACTGGACTTGCATTGCTTACCTACGATAATTTGAAATTGCAGTTTCTTAAAGTCATTTTATGACTTTCTTTCAGCTTCATAAATTTCTGATGATTTTTTATTTTCTTTCCAAAAATCGCATAGTTAATATCCTAAACTCTGTCTAAGTTCACGTGGAATAACAGAGTTGGTCATATCAAAATCAAGACAATTAAACCTCCATCTCTATGACAGTCTGAACAGATGTGTGAGGATATACAGATTTACCTTCCAAATACAAATCTGAAAACCTTCCACAAAGTAACCAGCACCTCCTCATTTCAATTAATCTTCTGCTTTATTCTATCATAGAATGTTTATCTAAATTCTAATTGGAATTTGCATATTTCTAGCCTTTGTGCTTTTATTCATTTCAAACTTTGATATTTCTAGAAGGAATGAAACATCATCCTTGGGTGTAACAATACCTATATCATCCCAAATATTTTTATAGTAGTACCTTTCATATTTTTCAAAGGAAGACTGATTTTGTGTGAGAAAAAAGATACACCAAAAGATAATACTTTTCAAATATTATTTTATATGTATGAGTTGATTGTAATTAGTAGCATTTCTTGATGTTTTCACAACACATCTGGCGTATTTTTCAAAGATATAGTTGTAAATAATAGTAAATCTAGTAGGAGCTATTAGATGTTCATTATTTAGATATATAGCATCAATATTTTTTAATTGAAATATACTTTCAGGAAAAATCCTTTCTTTAGGATTCCTTTTAGTTTCAGCAACAATACGTAGAGAGATCAGTGTCTTTTTTTCAGTTTAAAGACATTTTCTTAAACTTGAGGCACGCTTTTAAAGTCTGTCTCATAAAAAAGTAGAAACAGTTTAATTCGTTATGATCAAATTATAACACCTGATATTTGAAGATGCGATCTGTGGTGCCATGCATAGAGATACTATTTCAGAATTCTTGACATCAAATAAAACTTTCCCATCAAAGCTTAAAGAACATTTATTCTTTTATATTCTTGTTTGCCCAGAAGTTTCCTCTTTTATTCATTTATTTCAATCACTAAGCCTTACTTTTTGAGTCTAAAGAACTTGCTAAATACTGAGACAGAGTACTTCACAAAATTGTTGCCTTAAAAGTGTTAATACCTAAAGGGATAAGACTTCCTGGGTCCATCCGCTAAGCAGTGTGAAGTATAAAGACAAAAGCAGAATAATTAGAAAGACTGGGGTGTCAACATAATTTTCTTAGTATTTATTACCTGAAAACCTTGTCAATAAACAGAATATAATTGTAAACTTTGGCAACAATTAATTTTGTGAGGTTAGTATTTTAAATTCAAGAATTAAAAAAGACATATGTTTTGAGATGTTTCCTTATTCTTTTAAGCCATAACAATGTTTGATTGTTCAGTCCAATTTCCTTTCACCATTGTACAGAAAATATTCTTAATAACGTAAGCAATTGCTTTTCTTTACACAGGAAGTGATGTGAGGATGGACACACAACATGGTGATACTCGTGCTCATGAATAATTTTCAATGGGGCAGTTTTAGGGAGATAGTGAAATGGGTTTGGAAAAGCATGGACTTTGGAATCAGCGAGATTGGACTTGTATCTTGAGTTTGTCATAAACGTTACTGAACCTCTCAACTTTAATTTCTGTGTATATAAAATTGATATTTTTGCATACATAAAATTTATAAAAATCATATAAATAGTAGGCACTTTATAAAATTTGCTTCCTTTCCTCTTTCATCCTTCAACATCACCACCTTAGATATCTTCAATATTATACCATCAGCTTCCACATTCATGTTTTCAAAATTGGAGAATCATCAATCCCATGCAGAGGCTTTAGCTTTAGTCCTAACAACATCTTTGCCTCATGGGAAACATTTTGGAAATAATGACTTGGTGTCAAGGAAGGGAGCCAATCACTTCTCACATCCTTCAGGAATTGTGAAAAAGAAATCATTCCAGATAAAATGTCAGACTGATCATTTCCATTACAATTTTCAAAAAGCCATTGCAAATTGAAACCAAGGATTGAGTGAGCATTTAGATCTATAAACTTAAATTTCTCTTTTCTACTTGCAAGCTTAGAATTACAAATACCTCACTTCAAAAATCTGACTTTCAGGGTCTGGAGAAATTTTAATCCGTCAAAATTCCCCCTTCTCCCTACACTTCAACCTCTTTCTTTTTATCAATGCTTACTTTCCATTAGATAAAAACATATCCAACTGTTGCCCATTTTAAAATAAAGATAAAATAAAATCTCTCTCTCAACTTGCTGTTCCCCTCTCGAGCTTGCTTTCCCTGGGACGGTTTAATGAGTGGGTAGTCCACATTCAACACCTAAATTTAGTTTCCAAGTACTTTTGTCTTGTCACCTCACAAAACCTACTGCTGCCCCAATATTTATAGATATCTTCTGGTCATGAAATCCGAAGGATAATCTCTTATGTTATTTAGTATTTGACTCTGTTGACCACTCTTTCTTACTCTCAACACCACCCTGCCTTGCTTGCAGGACGTTTCCCTTTCTTTTCCTGCCTTTCTGTCGCCTCTTCTTCTACTGCACATAGTGTTGGTGTTTCTCTGGCTTCTGCTCTCAGTGCTTTTCTTTGTACAACTTTATCACTTCCCTGGACTTCAAATTATCCCCTGTATTCTGATGGCTAACAGTACTCTTATTCCCAAGCCCAGAACACTCTTTTGAGTTCTAAATCCATGTACCTAACTTTCTGCTGGATGATTCAACCTGACTATGAAATAGACATCTCGGGTTCAAAATGGTAAAACTTGAACTCATCCTTTTCTCAGATTTGAAGGTTTTTTCCCCCATTTTGAAAACTGTTTATATCATAGAGATAGCCTCCAAAGCCAGAAATGAGTATTTGGTATATTTGCCTATACCATGTCCCCAATCCACATTATTAATCCATTTAGTTATTCAAAGCATCTTTATTTACCATTCAATTTACGCTAGGTACTGTTCTAGATGCTTAGGGCATACTCATAAACAAGATAAACAATAACTTCTCTCATAGTGTTTATGATCTAGTGGGAAGAGGGTAGCCAATGAATAAGTAACAAATAAAAAAAGAACAAGGTTTTAGATAATGGAAAGTAAGAAAGGATATTAAGCTTGGTGGGAAAAGGATATGTAATTTATGATTAGATTTAGTTGCATAAAACAAAACCTAAAATAACAGTGACTTTAATATTGAAATTTATTTATTTCTCATTGTAGAGAAAATCCATTCATGGGCAGTCCAGAACTTGCATAGTGGCGTCATTTTCTTCAGGAAACTCTGAGGCAATTTCCTCTGCAAGTCTTATATAGAGCTTCTGTTATGGACTGAATATTTACGTTTCCCCAAATTAATATGATGAATGTCTACCCCTCAATGTGGTGGTATTAAGAGGTAGGCCCTTTGGGGGCTAATTAGGTTTAGATGAGGTCATGAGGGTGGAACCCTCATTAATGGGATTAGTGTCCTTTAAGAATCATGAGCCAGTTTGCTTCTGTCTCTGTTCTCAGCCACGTGAGGACACAAGGAGAAGTTGGCAGTCTGCAACCCAGAAGAGGATTCTCATCAGAACCCAGCCATGCTGGCACCCTGATCTTGGGCTTCCAGTCTCCAGAACTATGAGTAATAAACGTCTGTTGTTTATAAGCCACCTAGGCTATGGTACAGTAGTCCCCCTTATCTGCAGGCGGTGCATTCCAAGACCCCCAGTGGATGCCTGAAACTGCAGATACTACCAAATCCTATATATACTATATATTTTTCTTATACATACATACTTACGATAAAGCTTAATTTATAAATCGGGCACAGTAAGAGATTAACAACAATAGCTAATAATAAACTAGAACGATTATAACAACATACTGTAATAAAGGTTATGTCAATATGTTTTCTCTGTCTCTCTCAAAATATCTTATTGTACTGTATTCACGCTTCTTCTTGTGATGATGTGAGGTGATACAACGCCATGTGATGGGATGACGTGAGGAGAATGATGTAGGCATTGCAACATAGCATTAGGCTATTATTGGCCTATTGAAGGAGGAAGGAGGATCATCAAGTGACGGGGATGTTGATTGTTGGAGGTCAGGAGCAGTGATGTCAATGGCTGAGGATACAACAAAGGGATGATTCACAACCCAAGCAGGACAGAGCAAAGTGGCAAGATTTCATCCTGCTACTCAGAATGGTGTGCAATTTAAAACTTATGAATTGTTTATTTCTGGAATTTTCCATTTAATATTTTTGGATCATGGTTGACCGCAGGTGCTGAAACTGCAGAAAGTGAAACCTCGGTAAGGGAGCATTACTGTACTTTGTTGTAGCAGCCTGAGCTGACCGAGAGAACTCCTAAGTCAAGATCACTTCTGTGTTCATGAAGTCAGCTGGGACTTCAACCATTGAATCTAAGTTCTAGGCAGCAAAAATCAGAAAGCACAGAAGAGAAAAAAGAGGCACATATCAAAAAAGTTCACACCTCCCCATAATATTATTAGAGACTGCAAAAACCATGGTCATTTAACTAATTTGCTACAGCATGCTGAAACGGATGCTGTCATTTTGCTGGTTTCATTGCTACTCCAAATGAACTTGCATTGTGTCAGTAAGGAAAGCATGGAGAAAGGATTCCTGATGGGCAGATGTCTCTGCTGTAGGTGGCTATTTAGTTAGCCATAGCAGGGAGGGCCTTCCTGAAGGAGTGGAATTTCAGCACTAATTTTGATCATCACATACCATTGACTTCATCCCCTTAATAAGCCATTTTGAATCTGTTTTCTAATCTCTGTTCCCTTTGCCCCTGACCTCCATTAGCAAAGGTCCTCACTACTCCTCCCGTCTCTGATAGCGTCATCCTCCTAACTAGTCTCACATCTCCAGTCTGATTACCACCACAGAATCAATTCTCCATGATGCTGTCCTAGAGCTTTTTGAAATACAGATCAGATCCTTGAACTTCCTAGATTAAAATCCTTTAATGTTTTCCATTGACTCAAGGCAATAGCCTCTGAAATCTTTCATGAAAAGCTCCCGGATCACTCGATATTTTACTTTTTCTTCTTCTCCCACTAAACTCTAATTTCTAGGCATGAATAACAGCTTAAAAAACTGAGTTTTTCCCATCCTTCTACTTGAAGGTATTGGCTTCTCTTCCCAATAGACCCTCCTCCCATCCAGCTATGTCTAGACAAGGCATACACATTTAGCCTTTATAACTCACTTGATTGCACCTATTTGTTTAAGCTCATCCTGAATCTCGTACCCCCATCTTTAAACATACTAATCTTTTTTGAAGCTCCACTATTTACAATTATTATCAATTTTTATTGTTCCATCTATTGATCTTTCATGATAAACTGCACACTATCTAGTTGTGGGATTGTGGCTTTTATTTCTAGATCCAATTACCTCTTTCTGAGACAAGCACATTTTAGATACTTTGTAAGGTTTTCTTGAGTGAATTAAACTCATTAGCCTTCCAGGCTGAAACTTTAAAGTTCTCCTCTGCTATTACCCGTCCCTTAGTTATGGCATTATTTTCTATTTATGCTATCTCTGCGGCTTCTCTCTCATCCAACCTCTTCATTAATCCCTGCTTCAGGTGTCCATTTCTGACCATTTTCACCACATATTTGAATCATCACAATATTACAAATTGATTTCTCTTCCTTTATTCTCTCACCCTTTTGATTGTTTTTACATAGTATTTGGTTTGCTAATAAATTTTAACAGTGACACAACACAGATCTTACCATATCTTGGTACTGAAACCAAGTTTCAATAATCCCAAATTATTCACTTAAGTCCATTTTATTGTAGCATGGAATTCAAAACTTTTCAAGAATTAGTTACATCTTCTTTCCAGGTTTCTATTTTATTTTCACCTCTGCTACCCTCCACCTATCTTTTGATCTTTGTCCGAAGGGCCGTCTCTAGGAAGAAGGCATCACTGAGCATGAGGCATTCTGTCAGAGACGTCAATTTTGTGGATGGTGTGGTGCACTTTTGGGATGTGAGTGAGGCCAGTGGCACATAAAGCAGATGACCCAAGAGGCCCAGAAAGTTTCATGGGAGACTGAACTACCAGGTAGACTTGACAGGCTGGTCCAGCAATATATTCTTCCATTCAATCTTTAACTGGAAGGGGTTCAGTGGGGGCAAGGGTTTCTATTTGAAAGTGAATTCAGGGCTTGCTCCCTTACGTGATTCTAAGATAAGGAACCCAGGTCTGGGACTGAATGGGAGGAGGAAAAAACAAAATAATTTAGTAGATTAATTAAAAAGGTTTTTTTCTTGGTTGCTTTTCTAGTTTCATTGTGAAGTGTCCCTTTAGTTTAAAATAATGTTACCCTCATTTCTTCTATAGATTCTTTTATAAGAACTCAATGAAGCACATAACTGTTCCCTTACAATATTAATTTTATTAATCCTCTGGCAGCATTGCATTTTATCAAAGGCATATGAGATTAAGAGGAAGTCGTATGTGAGGTCTCCTTTAATGTATTGCAGTATATGTAAGACAAAATGCTGTCCCAGTAAAAGCTATCCACAGGAATCTAAAAGATCACGCACCTGATTTTTCTTTTTTGGTAGCAGAGCGTGCTTTGCCTTGTGAATAAGAGAAAAAATCCTCTCTCCATTCCCCCTGGAGTTTTTGCTTCAACCCATAGCGACAAAACATCATCTGTCTCTCCTAAAGTGTCAGAATGATAAAAACGCTCAAAATTGTACCCCTCCTTCAAAATAAAAGTTAAATATTTTCTCTACCGTGAAGTTGCGTTTAATCTCATCAGCCAAAGTAGTCTCACCTGCTGTGATCTCATAGTATTTGGTTTGCTAATAAACTTTAAAATTTATCAGACTTTACCTTCAATGGTATTTAGCTTATTCCATACCAATGCTCCTCATTTTGTGCTAGTCTTTAGAGCCTCAATGAGAAATATTTAGCTCAGTGTCTTCCACTAAGCCGAGTGCGGTCTCTTACACACAGTTTTCGTGCTGAGGCGGTGCTCTGCTGAATAGATGCTGGCGATTGGATGAGGTTGATTACTGACTCTGCTCATTCCTAACTGTGCAACCTTAGGCAAACTACTTAATCTTTTTGTTTTCTGAGTTTCCTTCTCTCGAAAATGGTGAAATATGGACACATATCTAATAGATTATTGTGAAGTTAAAAGTGAGGTAAACAGGGGCCAGCCTCGTGGCGTAATGATTAAGTTCATGTCCTCCGCTTGGCAGTATCGGGTTCGTGAGTTTGGATCCCGGCCACGACCTACACACTACTCATCAAGCGATGCTTGGCATCTCACATGCAAAATAGAAAAAGATTGGCACAGGTGTCAGCTCAGTGACAATCTTCCTCAAGCAAAAAGAGGAAGATTGGATTGGCAACATATGTTAGCTCAGGGCCAGTCTTTCTCACAAAAAAAAAGAAAGAAAGAAAGAAAGAGAGAAGTCAATAAAACTGTAGAGTTTTGTGTACTTAAAAAGCAGTCCATAAATATCACCCATTGTTATTACATGCTTAGTGAATAGACATAACCTCTAGGAAATGAATTTAAATGTCTTCTTTCTATCTTTTAAACTCAAAGCTCAATGTATTTTAAAATTTTAATTGATGCCGCTTGTATATAATTATTTTATTTTCGTTGAGCTCCTTTAATATTTATAGCATAGGTTAGCAAATAAAGCATTTAGTTTTGAACTCCTTTGCCCTATTGTCTAATATGTGGAATTTGACCTCCCTTGAATGTTGTGACACAGGTTCTGTGACTGACGATAGATGTGTACCCAAAGGTAGCAGAACTGAGGACTGTACCAGGCAAACTCCATTGCTATGTGGCAATTGAGCAGAAAAGAAAATAAGGAAGTATGAGTTTGGGTGCTTTCCCATTTCTTCTTCTTTCCCCTCAATCTTCTACATCCTCATAACTTTAAGCCACACGTCTTCCAGTTTGGTAAGTGGCGTTTCCCTTGATTAACAATGTAACCAAGCTTAAAGACAATCCATCCCCTCCCTTATGTTAGAAGTGCCTATGACATAATAACATCTCCATGTGAGAACGAATTTTACAGTTCCATTCCTACCTGACACCTGGCTGCCTGTGACGGGGGCCTCTCCCAAGGAATAGCTCATTCCTTTTCCAATTTTAATTCGTAGAATATTTCTGTTTGGATTAAACTGATATTTGTTTCCCCAAAACGTATGTATGCATATATGTGTATATAGCCTGGTCTGCTTTTTGTATTTCAGAGCTCTGCAGAATATAAGTTCAATCCTCTATGACATGTTAAATCTCAGATATTTGGAGAGAATTCTTAGCTTCCTCCTGAATGTTTTTAGCTCCAGCTTGTGGAAGAAATGAATGATGGGGTCTCACGAGTACAATCCTCACTAGTTTTCTTTGCATATACAACAGTGAATTAATATTTCTCTGAAAGCATTCCACTCGAAGTGAATACCATTCTGCGTTTGTCACACGACTGTGGGAATGCAGCCTAGAATGATTATCATTATTACTTGGACAGGCTATTTCAATCAATGCAGACTAAGCAAATTTGTCGTTGTCGTTACTTTGTTTCTCTGATTGTTTGTTTATTTTAGCACCTTAATCATTTAGGTGATTCATCTTGAGTATATAATTAAAATGTTAGATTATTTTTTCTAATTGCCTTGCTATATCTATGCCAACTGTTTCAAAAACTTGGGAGCTTAAGATAACAGATGTTTATTTAGTTCACAACTTTGTGCTGACTGAGCAGTTTATCTAGTCTAGTCTGAGCCAACTTGGCTGATCTCTGCTGGGGTCCTTCGTGGGATGTGGTTAGCTGGTGGGTTGGCTGCTGGTTAGATGATCCAGAATGGCTTCACTCACATGTCAGGAATTGCTGGATTGTGGACCAGGGCAGCAGAGGGCTCTAGGCCTCATGTTTCTCATCATGTACACTTCTTCATATGGCAGTCATAGAATTCCAAAATTGCAAGAGCGGAAGCTTCCCAGCCTCTGAGGCCTAGGCTCCGAATTGGCACAGCATCACTTTCTCCACGTTCAACTAGCTAGAGCAGTTAACAGGGCAAGTCCATCTCCAACGCTAGAGTAATGGGTTCTAATTTGATGGAGGAACTGCAAAGCAATGTGTTTTTTTTTTTTTTTTGCAAACTAATACACTTCCTATCTTATGCTTCTACAAAAATTTTGGGTGCCTAAGACAAAGGTTTTAAATTTAAACAAATTAATGGCCACTCTCAGGTCCTTGTCATGTGAACACCTTCTCCTGATGGTCAGAAAATGGCTGTTTGCCTCTTCAAGGCCAACAGGAGAAAATTCACAGGCGTTTTGAAACTCTTCCCTCAGGAAGGGCTGAAAACTTCAAGGTTATAAAGGGTTGATTGGATCAGGCCCACCCAGGATAATCTCTCTTTTGATTCCTCAAAAGCGTCGGGGCCTTAATTACATATTCAAATTCCTTCCTTTGTCATATAATGTAACCTAATCATGAGAGCAAAATTAATCCTGTTCACCATCCTGCCCACTCAAGACAAGAGAGCTTAATACAGGGCTTGTACACCAAGGGGCAGCAACCTTGGAAGGCATCTCAGAACTCTCCCTCCCACATGCATTTTCTCCATAAGAGTCTAACATCTCCTTCTAATTTCGCCTTCCTATCTGGCCTCTTGATCCTTCACTCTCGGGAACGATTTGTATTTCCTAGAAACAAGGAGGTAAAAGCCACCAAATGGGCCCCTCTCATTTACAAAATATGGGTCTCTACTCTCTTCCTACTCCTTCCTTTCAGAGATAAAGGTATCATTTATACTTCCTAAAATTAATCTTTTTCTCGTAATCCGGATCCTTTTGAATCCTAACTTTTTATTACAATTTTTATTGATTATAAATACTTTTATCTTCTGTCTTTCAATGCTTCCTTTTCTTTTCTGCAGACTCCACTATTTGACACAAGTGTTTCTCAGCCCTTATAATAATAATTATTATTATTATTATTGGCCCCTTTAGGAAACTTTTTATTTCCTCCTTCTCACAGGATGGGAATACTTGAAAGACAAGGTTTAACCTCCCATCCGTATCACAACTCCCTGTAATTTAACTTTTGCCCTTACATTTTTATTGAATTTTTCACAAAGGTCGGTACTGTCTTCTTCTTTGCTTAAACTAATGGATACAGTTTAGTTCTTATCACATTTGAACTCTTTTTGACATTTACGCTGTTGATCTTTTCTTCTTGAAACTCTGTCCTTCCTTGTCCTCCAGGAAAGCAACGTTTCCATTGTGACTTGTTTCACTCTTTTCTCTGTGGCATGTTTTTCTCTATCTCTCTTAGTGTTCCATTTTGGAATTCTTTTTACCTTTATATGCTTTGTGAGTCAGCTCATTCCAGGTCTTCAACTGTCACCTCCATATTGACGACACGACTCACTACCTCCAGTCTAGATTTCTCTCGGGAGCTCCAGACGCATTCACCTTCCTGATTTTCATGGCCCACAAATATTCGAGACCTAGCACTCTCATTTCAACTGCTGGTTCCTACTTATACTCCCTATTTTGATGGCATTATTTTCAACATAAGCTATATGGCAGAAACCTAAAGATCTCCTTCTTGACTAGTCCCCTTTCTTAGTCCCCATAACTAATCATTTATTTATAATAAAATAAAATAAGTTGATACTATCTTATTTTGATTATGGTTCTGAATCATCTGAATCAAAGCATCAACAGCAACCCCTTGATAGAGGATCTGTCTTCAATCCAAATATCCTCCAGCACATCCTTTGTACTGCTGCTAGAATCATCTTTTAAAATATAAATCTGATCATGATACCTTTTTGCTTAAAACCGTTCAATGATATTACTGGATTCAGAAGACAATAGGACATAGTTTATCCCTTGAACTCTCTTGCCTGTCCTAAAATCTTCTGTCTCAAAACTCATATCTATAAGAACTGTATCACTGAGAAATTTTTATACAGTGAACTCAGTTTCTATTTAGAGTTTTCAACTTACATGGGAATTTAGCTAATTCATTGCAATTCCATCCCATTAGTATTTGTTTTCTGCTAATTTATTTTATTCTGTTATTTTTAGTTTATTTCATGAAACTAAATCCTTTCTGGTAAACCCAACTTGAAATTCCTCCCCCTGTCTTTTCACCAGCATTGAGTCTAAGTTCCAGGAGCTTATTTTGTTCATGACATGGGGGAGAGACAATATCTCAGAGTTAATCCTGGTCATCTATTCAAGCTGACATCACCAGCCTTGACAGTAACTTTGATTTTTTTTTCAATATACCCTTAACCTGGCTGCAAGTTCCCTTTACAAGATGATTCTGAAGGTCATGTCCGCATCCCTTAAACTTAGAAAATTTAAAGTGGGGCCTAGAGGACTCCATAAGGTGGATTCAGGCCTATAAGATTGCCTCATACAAAGTACTCCTCTTTCTAATCTATTCTTTTGTGTTAAGGTGGCTCGAGGTTCCTGACAAAGGAGCTGATCTATCCAAGACAGTTGAAAAGTAGGACATAGGTCTGTTTGCTCTCAGATCCAGATATTTGTTATATATTTTTGTACTATCATCTCCTTTTAGAATTGACTTTGACATCCTATTGCACATGGTTTCTTACCAGAATATCATCAGCTATTAACTCACTTGATACCCTTTAACTCCATCTCCGGATTCCTAACCTCCCTTGTGCCCCAGATCAGAAGCTCTGGGGAAAGAGATTTGGATAAACTTGTGACTGATTTTTCTGGGCATCCTGATTGTCAGGGTCTAGAATTCAGCCTCCATTCCACTTGCTAAGGCTCATACCCCGGTTAGGGGCAGCCAGGGGAAGGAGCACCTTTTTGCAATATGTCTACCTGGAGGAAGTACCTTTTCTTAATCACATAAAATTATGACATTTGCTTGTAGGACTCTCTTGTCCCCATAGTCGTGTTCTAGTAAAAGTGAACAACTTACAGGTATCAAATATGCCTTGATCTCTAATACTTGGGTGCCTTATATACATAATTTCTCTACCCCGCCTATACTAAATAATTGCTGTACATCCTTCAAACTTCAGCTCAGGGGGCATATCACCGAGGAACCTCTTTACATTTCCTTTCTCTTTTTTGGCTCATAATTACTTTCCTTATAATAGTGCTTTGCCCTTTGTGGTTTTTTCAAGCATTAAATGAGTTAATACAAGTGGCCTGCTTACTCACATGTTTCCGGTATATACTCAGCTCTCAATAACGTAGTGCCTCATTCATTTTCAGTGCCCAATAATATTGGTTCGTAGTCAAAGATTAATTGGAAAAATAATCCAAAGTACAATAAGCTTCATGCAATGTCTCTGTTAAAATCTTACATAACTTTGAAAGGCTGGCTTTTGCCCAATTTGTCCTCTACAGATGGTCTCTAAGGTTTCCTTTTTCCTCTGCAACACCTTTGAAATTAATCTGTCCTTGTCCTTGCTACAAAATAATTTTCATATCCCTTGTTAAAGCACTGAATCTAGTCTGCACTGTATTTCTTAAGTGTAGATCTACTTTTCCTACTGTTTTCTTAATTTTTAGATGGATAGCATGCAAGTCACAGTTTCTCTTTTTCTGGACAGTTATTTATATTGACTTCTTTAAAATGTTGAACTAATCGAGAAGGGAAAGAATTCAAGCGGCAGCCTGGAAGATTCTTTAAGTAGGCCAAAAACTTTGATACGTCTCCCATATTACATTCATGCGTGTGTGTGTGTTTGTGTAAGTGTATGTGCCACATATATTTCTGCATATGCATACCTAGACTGAAGAAAAAAATACACATATTCTGTGATCAGCAGAATTCGAATATGACCCCCAATGACTAATGATCTGTTTAATTCCACTCCATTGAGTGTGTACAAGTCCTGTAAATATAATGAGATATTACTTCTGTGATTAGGTTTCCTTACATGACAAATGGGGTATTGTAGACGTACTTAAGGTGACTAATCCATGGATCCTGGGTGCACTGGACCTAATCAGTGAGTCCTTAAAGTGAAAGACTCCTTCTAGTTTTGATGTAATCAGCTGCTATGTTCAGAGAGGATCATATGGCTAGGACCTGAGAGTGGCCTCCAGGAGCTGAGAAACCCCTAGCTGACAACCAGCAGGGAAATAGGTAATTCAGTCTTACAACCTCAAGGAATAAATTTTGCCAACAACCTTAATGTGCTTGGAAGACGAAGCTGAGACTTAGATGAGATTGTAGCTCCAGCTGATACCTTGATTCTAGACTTTGAGACATTGAGCAGAAGACCTAGAAAACTCATGCCAAAATTCCTGACCCATGGACACTATGAGTGTCATGGGCTGCATGTTTGGGTCCTCTCAGAATACACGTGTTGAAATTTTAAATCCGAATGAGATGTTACTAGGAGGTGAGCCCTTTGGGAGATAATTAAGTTTAAATGAGGTCACAAGCATGGAATCTCCGTGATGGGATTAGTGTCCTCATCATGGGATGAAGAGATTGAGCTCTCTCTCTCTGCCTTGTAAGGATTCAGCAAGAAGGCATCTATCTGCAAACAAGGAAAAGGGTCCTTGCCACAAACTGAATTAGCCAGCACCTTGACCTCAGACTTCCCAGCCTCCAGAACCGTAAGAAATAAATGTGTATTGTTTAAGCCACCCAGTCTACAGTATTTTGTTATAGCAGCCTGGACTGCTTAAGACAACGAGATAATACATTTTCATTATTTTAAGCCTCTACATTTGTGGTAATTTGTCACACATCAATATCAACCTAATAAGTTATTTTAAATAAAAAGATAAGAGACTCTGTTTTTTTATTGAGACTTATATATACCTTGTCTTTTGTTTGTAGCTGAGCAAAGAGCACTAAGCCCATTCTCTAGAAGTATTTTATGGGAAAATACCTGTGAAGCACCGCAGAGAAAATGAGATGCAGCCATAACCATCGGCGTTTAGGAGAGAAAGACTGTGGCATTCACCTTAGGCCAGGCTCCACAGCACCAGAGTAGACATGGCTTTTTAACAGAACAAGTTCACTCTCCTGCCCCAATAAGACTGTGTGCTCCTTTGCTAATGACACCATACTGAGAAAGACAAGGTAATCATGTAAAGCACCTCTATCCCAAGAAGTGTTAAATGAGGCACCTATATTTATCCCTTTTCTCCCCACAAAATACCTTGAAATGACACTATGGAGAGCTCATTTTAGGCTAAGCACAGAGTGACAGTTTTCTCCTTCTGCAGGAGAAGGATAATCAGGTTCATTAATCCGTTCAGACCCCCAGGGTATCATTTATTAAATTGCTCCCAATGTGCCTTATTCACTCCCAGGAAATAATTTACATACTAGGGAAATTTGATTCACTATCAAGCATATCCCATTTTAAACAATTCTCATTTTCATTCCTTGGTAGAAGGTAATAACTTATGCAAAATATGTGCAGACATAGATTATGCCATGCTGGGAAATTATTGAAGTATTACTTTCAGGATGCCAATATTCCATGAAAATATCCGCAATATATAATTCAATGAATTTAATGAGGATTTTTTTCCATGTTTTTCTTCCCCTATCTCCTTCCCTCCTCCGCTAAAAAGATAATTAAAGTAATCTTATGTAAAATGTTAGGATCTGGAAGCATAGGCTTATTGATGAACAGGAATGGAAGTCATAAAGGTGACTTCTTTCATTATTCTGCCTGTCTGTCAAGGGGATCACAGCTGAAACTATTCTGTGTTATGGAAGCAACCATCTAAATGGTTAATTGCACTTGAAGACACTTCGCTTCCCAACTGAAACAACACTAGCTGTCTTATTCAGAGAGAAAATTCACTTGGTTTTATGTTTCAGTAATAAAGTCATGTTTCATCTGGTTAAGCTTTAACTATTTTTCTGGAACAAGAAATCTCTACACAAAACAAACACTTCTATGTAGCACTTACCACGTGCCTAGGTATTTTTCCAAGTTTACGCATCTTCACTCTAATATTCCTTCAAACAGCCCTGTGAGAGAGACACTACAATTATCACAATTGAAAAATGAGGAAATTGAGTCAGACCAACCAAATAATACAAAAACTACTTATGAATCTTTTCCCGATGAGCAGCCTCTATGAGACTGCTTGATTTTCTAACAATGTAAATATTTCCCTCTTGCAAAGATAGCTCCTAAAATTCAAACTGTGTAAACGATAACATATTGAATGAAACAGCAAGTGAAAATCTATTCCATTCTCAACTATTACCTTCTGCCTTCAGTTGCTAATGAATGACCTCAAGTGAGAAAAATACAATCCAGTCCCAGCACTTCTACTAACTAGCTGTGCCTCCTTATGCCTTAGTTATCTTAACTAGAAAATAAGTGGATGGTGCTCATAAGAATCGTTTAAGATACGACACTCTACGTTTTTTCCTAATATTTATTTATAAATGGTATATGACTTGGTTAAAAACTGAAAAATAAAGTTACAATCAGGAATATGTTGAGGTGTGAATGCCCTCACAATCCCCCACACCATCCAGAAAAACAATTGCACAACTATAGTCAGAGGAAATATTTTCTAAGTATAAAGATGGAGTAAATCTTCTAATCTAGTGCGTTTGCTTCTCTACAAACCCGCCAAATATCCAACTCCAACTGTGATTATGTAACCATAGGCCCATTTAGAGCCAGTTGGAACAGACCCCACTCTTATCACTAAAGTGATGAAAGATTGTTTTTCAGAAAAACTATAAAGTCACACATAGCCAGAGCATGTGTAAAAGAAGAAATTGTGACCTGAAACGACCGAGGAACCAAAGATCCTACTTCCAACGGAACCCAAGGTCAAAGTCATGACCAGAACTTGAAAGTCGGACTCTTCTCAGAAGCGAGGGGTCTCTCATTCAGGAAGACCCAGTGTTAAAATTCCTTCCCCACCTCATCAAAAATGTTTAGAACCACATCATAAAAGTTCAGAACCTCGTCATAAACATTTAGAACCCTGTCATAAGTATTTAAACCTCACCATAAATGTTGGAAGCCCACCAATCAAAACCTGTCCCGCCAGTGTTTCTGCATGCCAGCTTGTTCTCCCTAAGCTCTCAAATTTTACCCCAAGTCCTGAATCAGCGAGACAGATCTGAGGGCACATGCCCCCTGTTCTCCCTGCAGATCAACCTCACAGAATAAAGCTGGTCTCTTTTTCCAAAGGCTGATGACGTAATTGATTGGCATTTTATATGCTTTGGGCAAGTGAACCCCAATGTTGTGCTGTAAAAATTCCAAGACATTCCTTTATTCAGATAACAAATCACAGCTTAAGTAATCAATTTGATGACCAATAGCATATTGAAGATCTTGCCCCCGAAACATGTGAGTTTTCCCTGCTATAGCAAAATCTTAAGATCAAAGGAGTAGTGATTGAAACTTCTACCTCTTTCTAGTCTCAGAGAAGCAGTTTGCAGAATGCTGTGAAATTGACATTACTTTCCCTGCTGCAATTGGTCATGTATTTTAATCTTAAAAGATGTAAATTGTAGGCTTATAAGAGTGAAAGAACTGTCTCCATGCTGGCAGAAAATATTTTAAATTATTTTCTGACAGTGCAAAACTATAGCGACTGAGACTTTAGCTGATGGACAGTTGGGAATTTGGAGTGCAAATCAGAAAGTCAGCTAAGAAACAAGGTTTTTTCCTTGATGTTGTCGTTGTTCCAGCTGCTATTCTTCTCTCCCTCTAAGCGCCAACTTTTTAATTTTGACAACTTGCAAGACAATGACAGGCAAGCCTGTTTCACAGTTTCAGAGCCTAGACTACTTCCAATAAAATAGCAAATTGATGGAATGGATGTGACAAACTTTTATTCTTCCAAACGTAAATAGATTACTGTTTGATAGTTAATCACACTCATCAATAGATGATGTTAGATGGGATATGAGTTTGCCGTAGTTTTATTTTTTTGAGACAGTTGATTTTCAATATGTAAAAAAATCCAAAAAAATTAACTCTGAGAATACAACTCAGGGAAGGAGGAAAAAGTGGAACTTCAGAGCAAAGGTGAAGTGCATGATCGTTTAAGTTATCATGCTCCCACACTGCCAACACCCACAACACAGAGGAACCCCGAATAGTAACTCAGAAATGGCCACAGCAGGAACTAAGAAAAGAATTTTGGTTGTCCTTGATTATCTTGTTCTGGGATGAATAAAATCCACTCTAGGGACAGGTAAGGGAAACTTATAGTAGGAAAAGTACTAAACGTACCAAACACAGTAGTAAAAATCACCCCATAGCAGAAGTGTGCCCTCAAAAGAATGGGGGAACAATCAGGTAGCTAAATTACTAGGTTGTTTCACCCCCACCCAGCCAAAATTAAATAATATGGAAGTATAGATAGAATATTGTAACCCAGACATTTCTCCAGGTGAGTGTGAGTGAAGAAGCTTGTGCCAGCTATTGCATGAACTCATGGAAGAGCCAGTTCAGAAAAGAGCACCAAGGGCTGGCCCTATGGCTGAGTGGTTAAAGTTCTGTGTGCTCCACTTCGGTGGCCTGGGTTTGTGGGTTTGGATCCCGGGTGTGGACCTACTTTACTCATCAGCCATGCTGTGGAGGCATACCAAATACAAAATAGAATAGCATTGGCATGGATGTTAGCTCACAGCTCACCTTCCTCAAGCACAAAAAAAAAAGAAAGAAAGAAAAGACGGACTGGTTGTGACTGTTGTCAGGAGGGACACATGAAAAGGAGACCTTGCCGCTTCTCAGCGGCCTGGGGTTTGCCAGTTCGGATCCCTGGTGCGGACATGGCACTCCTTGGCAAGCCATGCTGTGGGAGGCATCCCGCATATAAAGTAGAGGAAGATGGGCACAGATGTTAGCTCAAGGTCAGGCTTCCTCAACAAAAAGAGGAGGATTGGCAGCAGTTAGCTCAGGGCTAATCTTCCCCCCCCACCAAAAAAAAAAAAAGAAAAGGAGACCTCGATATTGCAGCAACTTGTTTCTCACCCAGAAAGCCCAGTTTTGATAGTTTAAAAGCTGCACCATAAATGCTAGTTTTTAATGATGTCAAGGGACTGTACAGCATAGAACCATTTTTAAGAGTGCAGGCTCTGCAATCAGACAGAACTAGAACCAAATTTTGGCTCTTTTCTTTATTTCCCATGTGATATTTGGTAAACAGCTAAATACTTCTCAGGGCTAATCTTTAAAAATGGAGAATCTACCTTAATTGTTTTCTACAAATTATGCAAGATAATGCCTAACAAGACGTTAGCACATTTCTTGGCATATAAACCACAATTGATAAATAAGAAATTTTTATTATTTCTGTGAGTTAGTTCCAAAAGGCTTAGAAGAAATCAAAATTAACCCCTTATTGAATATAGGATTTGCAAATACTTTCTCATACTTGGTGGGTTGTCTTTTCATTTTATTCCTGGTTTCCTTTGCTGTGCAGAAGTTTTTAGTCTGATCTAGTCCTATTGGTTTATTTTTTCTTTTGTTTCCCTTGCCTGGAGAGTCATGGTATTCAAAAAGATGCTTATGAGAGTGATGTGAAAAGCTTACTGCCTATGCTTTCTTCTAGGAGTTTTATGGTTTCAGGTCATACATTCAAGACTTTCATCCATTTTGCAACTCAACAACAAAAAAATCAACCTGATCAAAAAATAAGCAGAGGATATGAACAGATATTTTTCCAAAGAAGATATACAGATGGCCAACAGGCACATGAAAAGATGTTCAACATCACTACTTATTAGGGAAATGCGAATCAAACCCACAATGAGATAGCACCTCACACGTCTCAGAATAGTTATTATAAGAAGATAAGAAATGACAAGTGCTAGAGAGGATGTGGAGAAAAGGGAACTCTTATACACTGCTGGTGGGAATGCAAAGTGATGCAGCCACTGTGGAAAACAGGATGGAGATTTCTCAAAAAATTAAAAATAGAAACTCCGTATGATCTAGCCATTCCACTTCTGAGTGTTTATCCAAAGAACATAAAAACACTAATTTGAAAAGATGTATGCACCCCTATGTTTATCGCAGCATTATTCACAATAGTCAAGACTTGGAAGCAACCCAAGTGCCCACCAATGGACGAATGGATATATACACAACAATGGACCACTCAGCCATGAAAAAGGGTAAAACCGTGTCATTTGTGACAAAATGGATGGACCTTGAGGGTATCATGCTAAGTGAAATAAGTCAGAGATAAAGACAAATATTGTATGATTTCACTGGTATGGGGAAGATAAACAAACAAACACATAGATACAGAGAATAGATTGGTGGTTACCAGAGAGGAAGGAGGTGGGGGATGGCACAAAGGGTAAAGGGGCACATATGTATGGTGACAGATGAGAACTAGACTTTTGGTGGTGAACACAATGCAGTCTATACAGAAGCGAAAATATAATGATGTAAACCTGAAATTTGCACAATGTTATAAGCCGATGTTACTTCAATAAAATAATTTTATAAAAAATAAATCTAACAAGTGCTTTTTGATGAGTTTAAAAGGAATGGAAGCTTCTAAGTTCTACACTGTTGGGGTGGAATGTAGACAGGTGTAGGAGAGGAAAAATAACTATTTTCTTCTACCTTTCTATGTTCTTGGCTGGCTCTCTGTAACAAAAGACAGGTTAACAAGAGAAAAGCATACAAATTATTTGTTTTACACGAGATGGGAGGCTTCATAAGGAAATGAAGACTGAAAAAATGGTTAAACCTGGTCTTTTTTGTACAGGTGTGATGAAGAATGAAAAGCTGTGGAAAAATAGTACAGGACAAAAGGATCTGAGCTAAGCGTAGTTAAATGGAGGAACCACAGGGCCTGTTCCTTCCGATTCCTCTCTGCCTTCCTCCCTCTTCAGAGATACTTTTCCTCCGGTTTTAGCGAGGGCATCTCTCACAGGGAGGTCTTATGATCTTCCTCAGGGGAAGTTCAGAGGGTCCTTCCAGTACCTGTTTTCTCTCAGATTCTTTCAGCTTAAAATTCTTCAACATGCCAAGGCACCATCTTTTGGGTAGCACATCCTGAACCCTGTCGCAGGGGAGCCATTTTTCAGACCCTCAGGGGATGTTACAGGACTGAAGGAGCAGCTTCCATTCACAAGAAGTTGGTAAGATGGGATTTTATTTCACCTTCTTTGGGGGAAGTTTTTAAAGGTGATATTACGGAACTAAATACAATTTGAGGTTAAAAAAGTTGCCAGGGATTCTCATTAAAAATGTTTGTGTTTATAAATATCTAATTAAGATCAGTCAAATAATTACCAGCAATCCTCTCTAATTGTGCAGCTTCATGCTTAGAGCTGTGTAACATTTATCTTTTCTGGAAGAAAGACATCATTCCATATTTCTTTTGTGTTTTAGCCAGCACTTAGGCTGAAACACAGTAAGCATGCCATAAAATTTATTGAAATCAAAGAAATGATTGAATTATAGAAGGAACAAATTTTGACTGTCTTACATTAAGGAGAGGTTTATTAGTTAGCAGGCAAGAAAGGTAGTAAAGATATAATTGCAAACATCTGAAGGGAACTCAAATATTTATTCAGGTATTTAGACAACTGCTATACTCTGTTAGAATTGTCTAAGCAGTTGTTAAAACAAGTTTTAAACAATTATTGTAGAATAAGGATGCTAATTGTAACTAAAGTCAGTATTTAAAGACTCTGGCAAAAGCATGTTGTTACTATGAAGATTCTATAGCTATAATACTTTTTGGTATTGTGAATTGTGGACTAAAATTCAAAAATTATCTTGATATTTGATAGTGTATAAACTCAGATGAGTAGAGTTTTGTTCAAACTACTAAATAGTTTAGTTCTGTGAAAGTTGTCAATAATGCAAGTTTCTTTAAAGTGAATTGTATTTTACCATTTATTTCTATGACAAATAAAATAATTTCCATGAAAAATATCTTAGAAGATAAAGATGTAAAATGAAAAATGTATCTGGTTGCTGCTTACCAGTGCAACCATCCTGTGAAGACATTCAAATATTTTAGGATTTTTCTAGAACATTTTTTGAATCTGAGGTTCGTTTTTACATGTTTTAACAATTGGTCATGGTTGTTGTCATTTGTTTCCTCTGCTTACTCTCCCTGTTACTATCTTTTGCTGATCCAGAGGCCCCAGAATTCTTTAGAATGCTTTCTCATACTTACTCCTGTCATAGATGGATATAGTTTCCTTTCAACTCCACAAAACCCTGCCAAGTTTTATCAAAGCTTCCGCATAACAGGCCTCAGTACTGAAAAATACTTACGTGTCACAAGAAAATGGTTTACAATTCCTAAACATAATCCTGCGGTCCTAGAAGAGTGCCACAAAGCAAAGGAGAGGCTCAATTTTTTGTCCAATGAGCTGTTTGCAAAAAAATGACAGTCTCCGCACCACGCAAGCCTTAAACTAAGACTGGTTTATTCCCATTCGGACATGCTCGATATTCACACAAAATTCTTTCGTAGGACACCCTCAGCCCACCTAACTGCCATAAACCATTCTCAAACTTTGCATTATTCAAACTTCAATGCGTCTGTGATGGACAATGAACACTAGTAGTCTAGTCAAAATCTGAAGTGATTTTAAAATTCTAAGTGACTAAGTCTTCAAGTGTGCAGGCTGAAAACAACCCAAGTTACATCACTTAACAGAACGCTTAACACTCCAGTTTAAAACTTCTGCATTTAGATATAGAACGACGTTTTAAAAAAAAGTGGACAGACTTTACATTTTCTTTTATTAAAAAAACTTATAGGACATGGCTAATCCTGCTATCTTTCACAAGAATTGACATTGACCATGCCAAAATATTATAAAATGCCCACAACCTCCAGATATTCACCTTGTAGATATTAAAACAAATGAATTGATAGTAATAATTTTTAAAAGAATATCCAATTGAAGTATCCATTACACTAATAATTCATAGCATAATTAATTACTTAGTATATCACTGGATGAAAAGTACGTGTCATAAAATCAATGTGACATGCATTCACATATATAAATACAAATACACAGGAAAAGAGCTCAGAGTATGTTTCTAACAATTATTTTATTAGGTCATAGAATTAGACGTTTTCATTAATTGTCTTTTCTTTACTTTTGATTTTCCCTAATATTTTTATAATGAAAAATGGAACTTAGAACTTAAAAGACGAGTTACTGAGTAAAAAAAACCCAAAAAATAAAGCCATTACTCATAATCATGATGTTCTGATTTGGGATTTTTAAAATCAGACTTGATAGTGCAAAAAGTATAGTGCTACCTAAGAAAGCTTTTAAAATATAATCAACTTCTTCACCGTCTTTGACATAAAATGTGGTAAAGTATTACTCAGGGAGACTGTAGATCCTGTTTCCCATTCAGATATGAAATATGGGCTGTCGAATCTAAGTGATTCTAGAAGCAGGAATATATAATATCTTGGAGCCTCCTTAGGATTATGGTCTTTTTACAATCTAGAGATTCCCTTTTTTCTCTGTTTTCCTAAATGACCGTGATAAAGGCTATAGGAATTTTTACTGGATAGATATATGTTATTCATCTTAGTAATTGTTTGAATGGTATTTTTTTTTTTGAAAGAGTTATGAAAATAAGGAGGAAGTGTTATGTCTTCACTTTGTAGGTTATTTGCTGACTAAACAATTCATGCTTTTAACTAGGCAGCTGTCATAGCTATTTAGGAAAATACACTCTCCTTGTAGCTTCAATTGTTAACAAAATTAATAAGACAAATACATTTTGTGCTTCACCAGTCTTTCTAAATTATCTGTTCAAATTAACAATGAGAGTTGGGTGAAAGGTTGAATGACTATAAGCTAACAATACAATTTAAAACAGCCAAAGAACATGGGTTTCTGTAGAAAGAAGCTACACAATTATGTACACTTATAAATACTTTTATACAAATATTTTTACAGTGAAGTTTTCTTCAAAATAGTTTGCCATTAACTATGGCAAATGACACCTGCTTTATTTTTTAGCCAAAATATGTGTGGATAGTTTGAGAATGGAATCAATTCCTATAAGTATCAGTCTTGCTAATATATTAAAAAAATACTACATTTTGCTCATTAATAACAGTTGCCTTAAGGACCCTTTATAGTAAAATAGAGCAACTTAATTATTTTTGGAAAATAATTGAATTAGAATTCTAAATAATTCTATCCAAAGTTATGATAAAGATAAATTAAATTAATAGCCAATAATATAATATAAGGCCCAAAGAACCATGCGGCATACAGAAAGTTGCCAGATTTAGCAAATAAAAATACAAGATACCCAGTTAAATTTGAATTTCAGATAAACAGTGAATACTTCTATGACCCAAAAGGGATATACTTATACTAAATAAATATTCATTGTTTATCTGAAATTCAAATACCTGCGTGAACTGAATTTTATCTGGCAGCTTCGAGTACACAAGGATTATGCAATCCCTGCTGCCAATCTACCTAGCTCTATACTCTTGGGCTATATTTCAGGCTTGCTTCTAGAAAATTATTATATTTGAAATTTAGAGCAACTCAAGTGTGTTCATTAACATACATATGAAAGGAACCATCACTAAGATGTATCAGGCTTATTTTAATTTACATTAAGAAAAACAATTTCCTTGTAATTCATCTCCTTTTCAAAAATTTATTCTTGTTCCCTGTCACAAAATAAAACTTCTAATCACTATAAAGCAGATTTTATTCAGTAGGTTTTTAACACCAAAAGGGATAAAATGTTTTGATAACTATTTCTTTTAATGAAACAAGCAAAATCATGTATCTGTTACTGCACCATGCATTAAAAAAATAAACCTTCTCATATTCCAAGACGTAGGTTATGTCAAAAGCAGAAATGTTTTCAAATAGTTATGCATTCATTTACCAATATATGAATAAAACATCTTACAGAGTCCATGAGTTCTTTATATTCTATCCCAACGTTCTTTTGTTAAGCAGACATTGCTTCATCCTTGAGCTTAAAGATTTAATTTGATAAACTTGGATGTTTTATCTTCTGACATTTGCAAACTTCACAAAAGTATAGATTCTTTTTATTGTTTTTCTTTAGGTCATTTTCGAGGTGTGTAAATCTGTAACTATGCTGATGAAAGGAGAAAGACAATTCATTTTGTTTCTTTCATTTATATTTAATTTTACGAGAAGTAATATTTCACATAAAGTAAATTTAAGGTATTCAAATAAAAATATAGACCATTAATGGGTTGGTTTTTGTTTTGTTTTGTGTTTGGAGAGGAAGATTTGCTCTGAGCTGAAATCTGTTGCCAATCTTCCTCTCTTTTTGCTTGAGTAAGATTAGCCCTGAGCTAATATCTGTGCCAATATTCCTCTAATGTTGTTCTTTTAGAAGCAGATGCGTGACGTTTTTAGAAATACCAGTGATAGAACTTGATTGCCTGGGTTCAGATCCTGGTGTATGTACAATTGACGTGATGAGTGATCTGGGGAAAATTATGCAAATTTTCTATGCTGCACTTAATCTGTAAAATGGGAATAATAATGTTACTTTCCCCTAATAAGGTTGAGGTGATATTTGAATGAATTAATTCTTGAAAAATGCTTCTAATAGTAAATAGTAAGCATTCAAATGTTAGCTGATTATCTTCATGTCTTCGTTAAATCTCTAATTTCTAGGTCATTACCATACTTTCAATCATTCTACAACTAACTGCAATTAACTATTCTAAACATTTTATTTATACACAGATTAGGCATGATTATATCAAACATGTAAAACAAAGCTACCATACTTCTTCATTTTTGAAATTCAGTGGTATACAAATATCCAATCACCTATTCAGAATATTTTAAAGAGTTGTCAAAGTACACGAGTTCAAAGAATAGTTAAAACTGTTATGGAGTGTTAGTACTGGTGCAAAATAGTCGATTCTTGTTTAACAGTATCTACTCCATTCCCTTGAACTTAAACATTAAATAGAAATGATGTTAGCACTCTGGATTCCAGAAATATAATTGTTCTGGACTAAATCCAAATTTGAGTAGTAAAATAGATCTTAGATGTTTTGGATAATGATCCCACAATAAAACTTCACATCATAACATAAAAAGATGTTACATAGTTAACTTTTTATGGGTCATAAAAGTCCCATATTTCTTAAGCCACGTCAAAATTATATCAGCACAGGTTTCAAATTACATGACATCTAATCAGTATGTTAGAATGATTTTAAAACTCGTGATGTTTTTAAACTGCTCATTCTGTGGTCTGTGTGTGTGTGAGTGTTTCTTAAGTATAGATGAGAGGATGAGCAAAATATTCAGTTATTTCTATACAAATATTAATAAACAGACATGCATATTAAATATTTGCTCTGTATAGTTTCGGCTTATTATTGCTGTTGTTGCTGTTATTGTTATCTTGATTTCCTATTAGGTGATGACAGGGGGAATATTTTAGATGTCCAGTAAGGCTCCCCAGGCCTCCATAGTGACAAGGACACTACTAGTATCTCATATTTCCACAAGTGACTATATGGACACTGTCTGGCATTAGAAAAAACTAAATAATGGAGGATTCATTATTCTATTCACAGTTCCTGGTCCTGCCCCAGACCACCTCAAACATCATCAGCACGTTCAAAGAAATCACCAGTTGGTATGAAGTATAAAGCAAGTGTGAACCCTCCTCTAAGAGACTCTTAAGACTTATTCCACGTCGCTTCCTGCCTGTCTTTCTGAGGCAAAATCAGAAGTGCAGGTCTCTTAGACAATCCTGCTCCATCTATAGCTTCTAAATCCCCTTGGTTGACCCAGTCTTTCTCCCTATCTTTCCCAAATATCGTGAATACATTTTATTTCACCCTCTAACACTCCAGATCTATGATTAGCAAAGTTCTTTATAGCTTCCACCCCTTTTAAAACTTTTTTTTCTCCTCTACAATAATTGAATACTCATAATCTTCTGAGGAGACTTTCTCCCTCCAGTCTTCTTAAATAGACGCTTTTTAAAACAATTATCGTTATTATTCTCTTCATTGTCCGACCTCCAATGTGTAAAGGTCCATTGCCTCTTCCAAGTCACAATTCTGCCCCTCTATAAAAGCTCCAGATCTACTGAGCATATTCCAGTAGACATAGTACCACCTACCTAGTTTCTCATTGCTATTATCTTCAGATTTCCTGCTTATTTCTCCATTTATTGATCAATTGCTGAGCCTTTTCCTCTTCAACTCTAATCCTGTAATTCTTGCAATTATCCATGTACCTGACCCATTGAATAACTAGTGTCTCAGCTCCTGTATCTTGCGTTCAGTTTTCCTTCAGCCACTCTCATAGTCACAACCTGGAACTTGTTATGCATAATAACCCCATCTCCCTCAAAACTTTGCTTTCTACAACCTCAAAAGCTGAGTCTCTTTTCTGCTACTCCAGTTCATTTACCTGAGGAACCACAATGTAATGGTTTTTTCTCCAGATTAAAACGCTTAACCTCCCGACATCTGTTTTTCACAGTGACCATCTATAACTATTCCCTAATTTCAAGTTTCTCCTCAAATCACCTACATCTCCCTTCTTTACTTATTCCTGGTAATCTTGCCTCAAAACTCATTTTCAGAATGGATCCCATCAGATGGGACCTCCCTCATTATTTCATCATTGTGGATACTGATGGAGGATTAAATTTGGTAGATGAAATCAAGAGTTATTGGCACTGGGCTGGCCCCGTGGCTGAGTGGTTGGGTCTGTGCGCTCCGCTGCAGGTGGCCCAGTGTTTTGTTGGTTCGAATCCTGGGCACGGACATGGCACTGCTCATCAAACCACGCTGAGGCAGCGTGCCACATGCTACAACTGGAAGGACCCACAACGAAGAATATACAACTATGTACTGGGGGGCTTTGAGGAGAAAAAGGAAAAAATAAAATCTTTTTTAAAAAAAAGAGTTATTGGCACTTAATATTGTGATAACTTAGACATCCAACTATAACAATTATGCAGTAAGTTTTATATATACAATTGGAACACAATACAGCATTAGAAATAGAGATATATATATTTGAGAGTCACAAGTATATAGGTGGAATGTAAAATGAACCTCCCTCATTATTTCATCACCATCTGAACAGTCTTATTTCCATGTGGCCCCATATTCTTTATCTAATTTTCCAGTGTAAAATTGTTCTCTGTTTTCACTTATCAAAGATTCTTTCTTTCACATTTGCTCTGGAACTCATCTGCCCTTCATTACTCATGAACTATACTCCAGCAGTTACTGGAAGCATGCAAACATATGTGTTTGATCAGACACCTCCCTTGATCTTCTGTGTCATTTTTCTGCTTCCGTTTACTACAAAATCATTTCACATGTAAAGGTGCTGAGACTGTCTCACCTGTCAATGACATTCTAATCTAGTTACAACCATACCTCTAGAGTTCTTATCAAGGTCACAGAGAGCACTTTCATTGCCAAAATTAATGAAGTTGCTTTGTCTTCATTTTAAGCAACTGCTCAGCAGTATTTAATACAATTGATCTCCTTGAATTAATTCCTGATAATCCTCACTGGACGCTACTTCTCCATATTCTTGAATTGTACCTGTTTATGAATAGACTGAATATGCCAGTAAACATCTCTGGGTCACTTTTTTGTGTTTTTTGGTTTTTTTCATCTACATTCTTTCCTTAGGTCATTTCATCTACATTTACATTCCACCTATATACTTGTGACTCTCAAATATATATATCTCTATTTCTAATGCTGTATTGTGTTCCAATTGTATATATAAAACTTACTGCATAATTGTTATAGTTGGATGTCTAAGTTATCACAATATTAAGTGCCAATAAGTCTTGATTTCATCTACCAAATTTAATCCTCCATCAGTTTTTGTCATTTCACCTAGGTGCCCTAGCTAAATTTTAGGATCCCTCCTTTTTCATTCCTAATGCTACCAACCTAATGCAAAGAAACTTACTTGTCTCGTGTCTGAAACAGCATATGCAACACAATAGTCACTAAATAAATATTTTGAAATAAAAGAGGGAATTTCCACAGGTGTCTTTAGAGCTGTTTTTTTCTTAGAAATTAGAGAATTGAGACTTTTCAATCTTATGTTGATATACATTTAGCTGCAAGAAATAAACATAGGTAAATCTTTAAGAATATTTTTTTTTTATAACAAAGGGTCAAGAGGTACACAGTCTAAGGTTTTGTATAACAACCTACTTTTGATGTAATATGCAAGCTTTTTCCATCACTTCTGTGATTTTCAGTATGTTGGTTCTATCATTGTTGCAAGATGACTATCACAGTTCCCGATATCACATCCTTATGTAACAATGACTCAAACAAGAGGCAAAAATATGATACAATATTCTTTCTCTTCACACTATTGTAATAAGAAGAGCCCATCAGTCTGTGATTTCTGAGTGACAGCTCTTTGACATAAGTACTGCTTTGACTGAGCGATGTTTACCAAGGTCTTCCTACTTGCCTCTCCTCTGTGCCCTCCATCCTTAACTGACCGCTAGACATCCCAAGCATGTTAGGTTGATTGACCCTTATGTCATCCTGTGACACATTTAGGCAAAAAAATTTCCTTTTTGGGGACACTTATGAATTCCAGTTGGATTTCATATATAATCAGTCGGATGAACTCATACTAAATGTAGCCTCTCCCTAATGAACAAAGAAATCCTCTTATTTCTGTAATCCTGCTGCTTCTCCCGTTACCTTGTAAGCATCAGCCTCTGTCTGGTGAAGACCCTCTTCCGCACTGGTGTGAGCATTAATAAACTTTGATCTTTTATGCTTAGCGTTGGTCATGTCATTAGTGCAGCTGTCCAGTAAATTTCTGTGTAGGGAACAGTAGGGCTCATGGTTTAGACTCTCTAAGTTCAATAGAAACAAGTATTCTCACTTTTTCCCCTTTTAATCAAGAAGAGTAATTTTACTTCAAAGATCCTCACTAGCTTCTCCTTATTTCTCATTGGTTGTGTAACATCTTCATTTTATGCCAATAAATGCAAAGGAAATACGATTTTCATGACTGACTTAGTCTGAACACAATTAATCTTTTAGGGCTGATCAATTGGAAAGAAGAAGGAGAAATTTCTGTTGACTAAGTAACCGACCATGTGTGATACAATTGCCATGTAATGCAGATTGCCAAATTTAGCAAATAAAAATACAGGATGCCCAGTTAAATTAGAATTCCAGATCAACAACACATAAGTTTTTAATATAAGTATGTAACTAGAATTATTTAGCACAAGTATTTAAATATATACTTATACTAAAAACTATTAATTGTTGATCTGAACTTCTAATTTAACTGGACTTCCTGTATTTTACCTGGCAACCTTACATTTAACCAAACTATGAGGAAGCAAATATTTTTTATTCTTGCATCCCAAATGATTCAAAGCCCTGTAATTCCACGAAATATTTGTTGTCCAGGTAAACTAAAGTCTTTATATTGACACTACATTTCACGCCTCCCTCCTTAGCCTCCTTTTCAAGCATTCCCTCTGATTCTATCACTTTGCCTGGAGATATTTTCCTTCTATTAAAAGCAGTGTGATGTTGGGCATGATTAAGTACGCGTGCTTCACTTCAGTGGCCCAGGGTTCGTGGGTCTCCATCCTAGGCACGGACCTACACACCGCTTGTCAGGTCGTGCTGTGGCAGCATCCCACATACAAACTAGAGAAAGATTGGAATGGATGTTAGCTCAGGGCCAATATTCCTCACCAGAAAAAAAGAAAAAGCAATGTGATGTCGACTAAACAGCTTAGGAACTAATTGCATAGCGAGAACAAATTTCAAACTTGGTTGACCTGTTATCTGTGTCCAGAACTATGCCGCTGCTTAAATGCATTTGAGTTGATATGAGATTAAAGTAGTCTAAAATATGTTTAGAAGATACCATAGTAATGTATTATATTATTATTACTATGAAATAAATAACTGCCCAGGAGCCTTTCTAGCTGAAGTTTTATAATCAGAAAGTTCATTTTGCCCCGGTATTAAAAGTTCTCCACTCGCGAGATGATTATAGGAGCTTTGTGAAAAAACAATATTGTTAATATTGTAACAGAAGGAGTTTCAGACCTCATGGTAGCTCCCAGGTGGCAATGTTATCAGCCATTTAATCAGCTCTTAAAACACATAAAATTCAGACAGTTGCTTTCTCTGCCTCTGCAATATATATTCCACCATCTGCTTTCCAAGAAATAGTGCAACCATTTAACTGTTACAAAGAGAATCATTTGACCAGATTCGCATTCCTATATCATTTCCAACAAAGGCACAAGAAACAGTGACACCAAAGTTTGCAGATGTTTCTAACTCTATCCTGTAATATTTTGTAACAAGGAGAGGTTTTGCAGGGCTGATTGGCACTTCAGCTAATATTAGTGAATCTACCCTCTCAGAATATGATATCATCTAAATTTATCCCCAACACAGGTGTAAATGAGTATTCTCTTATATCAAGGCGCTCTTACAGATGGCTGTCAAAGTCAGTAGTTTTGAGCTGAGTTTCTGTTACCACAGCAATGCAGTGAGAAACTATGATCAGCCTCAGATTCACCACATCTGGCAGCAGTTTACCTCTAAGATCTATAATTTAAAAAAAAGGAAAGAAAAGGAAAGAAAGAATGGGAAAAAAAGACATTTCCATCCTGAAAATCATGAAAAATATTATCTGAGTCAGATGATTTAGGTTAAAAAGTTAAAATTTGGAGAAACAATGAACATTTAACATAAGAGAACTATAGCTCACTTTGCATCTGGTCATCTAGAAAATATAAGGTTATGTTTCTAGTTTTATATACCTTGAATTTTCTTTCTTTTTTTAAAAATTTTGTATAGTTAAAGGCTGTATTAAACCTCCAGCTACTTTCATCTTGTACACATAGCTAAGGGCAAGCCTATGTTGGCCATTAAAAGAGGCTAATAGAGAGGCAGAGAATGGCCTATTTTTAGGGCAGGGAAAGTACTCTGTACGATGCTGGAATGGTGGAGACATGCCATCGAAAATTTGTCAAAGCCCAGAGAATGTACAGCACCAAGGTGAACTTTGGGTGATGATGACGTGTTTAGTATAGGTTCATGGATTGTAACAAATGTGCCACTCTGATATGGGTTGTTGATAACAGGGAAGGTTATGCATTTGTGGGGCAGGGGGTATATGAGAAGTCTCTGTACCTTCTGCTCAATTTTGCTGTGAACCTAAAACTGCTCTAGAAAATAAAGTCTATTAGAGAAAGAAAAGGATGATAATACAGCAATTATTTTGTCATCTTCAGTCACCTGGCTCATATCATAAGTATAGACATAACTTTGGCATATTTGATAAATGTGACTCTAATAACCCAAACTGTCATATTGATATTAAAAATGTAAAATCCTTCTTTCCCTCAGAAAGTTGAGGTGAATGTATTTGTAGATTAACTCATAAGACATCACAAAATGGAATGCGTGCTTCAACTTCGGAACAAAAGATCTTTTAAAAATAAATTAGCCATAGTCGGTAGGGCAGCATTCAACCTTCATAGAATATCCATTATAAAATAACATGAGCTCATTTTTAGAAGATATTAAAAAGTGGGATTTATATTTTGCTTCTAAAATATTTCCAAGTATAATGTTTGAAAATTGAATTTTTAATTAGAGTGAATTCTCACAAGACATATTTTTCTACGCATATAGCACCATTTACATTTAATGCCGGTCTGCTGTTACTTTTCTATTCAGAACCAATAACATGAATTGGGGTCATTCCTTTCAAAAAGTATGAAAACTCAAAACATTAATTTACTCTCTTATTTATTCTTCTAATTCAAGATTACTAAAAATGACCCTTTGCCTTCATTAAAATCGGCTATTTAAATAAGTATTGCAATTAAATTCTAACCACTGAATGTCAATTACTTACAGATTAGGAATGAATTTATTTAGATCGCTAGGGAAATTGATCTTGTATGTCTCCTCAAACACAGTAAGATTTCAACATTTATCTCATTTGGATCAGATGAAGTCTGGCCAAGCACATTCCCTTTACTAATTTTCTTTGCCAGCCTTGGAAATTACGTTATATTTGTGGACCAGGTGTTTTAATATATTTTCATATATATGTACTGCTTTGGTAATCTAAGCATAAATTAAAACATAATCACATTTCTTGACACTTCTTTACAACAGCTCTCTGATAATGCTTTATCCTTAGAGAATACAGATATTAAAGAGTTGGCTCATTTATGGTTTAATAGACTTTTTTGAAAATAGCTTTAAAATTATCTTTAATGAGTTGATACTTTCATGAGGCAGTTACAAATAGAATATTTCTTTAATGCAAATTTAAAAAAAAAACAAAATAAGATTTCTTAAAGCTAATTATTTCCAGAAAATGCCTTATTATGTGTTATGAAAGTTGTAATAAATAGTGAAGAAAACAGTTTCTTTTCTGCTATTATAAATTTCTCACTTTATAAAAGATTAATAGGGAAGTCTAGAAGATTAAAATAAAACAGAGTAGAGCAGCAAATGAGATTCAAGAAAACAGAAAAAACAAACTAGTTCACTTGGGAAATGGTATTTTAATTTAGAAAATATTTTCAGTGATCATTTGTATTTTTAAATTCTGTTGATCAGCATCTATTAGCTAAATTTTTTTTAGTTGTCTCTGTAGATATGATTTGTTATATAAGGTGGCTTTCCAGCGAGTAACTAAAAACCCAAAATCAAAATAGCTAAATAATAAAGATGTTTATTATCTCACACAATAAGTTCTGCTGGTGAATTCATATCCCAGTAATGCCACTAGGAACCCATGTGCTTTCCGTCTTTTTATCCTGTCAGCCTCAGCGTGTTTGTTAGTTTACCTTTTGGTCACTCAATTGCTGCAGTAGCTCCAAGCATCACAACCATGCCCATTATTGTTCACAGGCAAAAAAAGAAAGAAAGAAAGAAAGAAATCCTCTCTGTTACTTTTTGTTAATAACAAAAGTATATTTCCTAGTTTCCCAGAAAATTTCTCTATTCCTCATTGGTAGGAAACGCATTGCTGAGCTACCTAATTTAATCACTGGAAGGGATTAGAATTGTCACCACTGCTGTAGATTACTTAGGATTCACTTCAACGGCTAGGGCTGGAGATAACTTTTTCCTGAGGCATGTAAAAAATTATAGATACATAAAACAAATCACGGGGCAATTAACAAGGAAGAAGGGGAAATTGCCATTGGATAAGCAACATCAGGGTCTACTACCATGTAAGTATAAATCATGCAATTAATCAAAAACAATAAAAAATGAGTCAAATTGTAAATGAAAAGAAAGACGTCTGTTACATGATGTAATCATTTTTACCATGGCATATCCTAATGGTCAAATCATATTTCCAGCTTTAGTTCATGTCACAGTATTGAACCTCAAGGATTTAAACTGCTTTGTTCAAATAAAACACTTTGCTTCCTAATCAGAGCTTATCTAAAGTGGTCAATTGTTTGAGATGTATGGGCCAAACTTCTTTTACTCTTAAGAATTTGAATCTTAATAAGCAAAAAGTTTGAAAAAAAATAAATAAATAAAAGAAAAGGAAGAGAAGAAGAAATGAGAAGCTTTCCTTTTCTCTAGTAGAGATCATCTTTCTTTCTTAGTTTGTGTTACATGTCCCAATCTCCTCATTTCTTTTAATTCCATGTTATTCCTTTCCACTCCTTGTTTCTATGCCCTCTTTTGC
Organism: Equus caballus; assembly: GCF_041296265.1. Classification (NCBI taxonomy): domain Eukaryota; kingdom Metazoa; phylum Chordata; class Mammalia; order Perissodactyla; family Equidae; genus Equus; species Equus caballus. The sequence goes on from NC_091686.1 coordinate 99,178,442, forward strand.
TCTCCTCTCTTCCTCTCTCCTTTCCTTTTCAAATGTAGTTGTGCCCATGGATGTACAAGGATCCTGGACTTGTTATGGGGGAGGAGCCCTGCATGTGTAAAGTTCAGGGCAGAGATGGACATGTATGGAACCATACAAAATACAGGGCAGAGTGTCTAGGAGTGAGGAGAGAGAGCCTTTCTGAGTAGAAGACAGATAAAGTCTGCAGTAATAAAGTAACATTTGGTTTAGACAATTATCTATCTAATATTTTTATCTATAGCACCAGAGAAATTCTTAGCTAACAAAAATGATAATGATTATAATAGTGGCAATATGATGTGGAGAGCAGAACTATTTCAGTAATTTATGCGTCAAACATTGTACATGTATCATGTCATTCAATCCCACAATTATTTGGATAAGTGGATATTTTTTCATATTTTACATGGGAGGAAAGTTTTAGGCAAGGGAACGTGACATCTTGCCATTACAAGGCTAATACCTCGGGGAGGTATTTCAAGGCCGCTATTCTTGTCTTTTACACTTTTCTCACTCCCATGGTAGATAGTCAATCAATGATTTGTAATTAAAATTAACTATGAAATTTTTCATAGGCAAAAATCATAGGATTAGAAGAAAACTGGAATAGAAATGTTTTGCCCACTTCTCACATAGACATTATCTCTTATTAAATCTGTTGGGATCCATTATATCAACCGACACAAAGGAACTTTACTTCCAAGAACATGATAGTTGTTTATCTTCTCAACTCCCAGGTACAGAATATTTCTCTTTAGTAATTTCCTCCTGCAATAAAAGTGACATTTTATTGTTAAAAGCCACTGCCATGGAGAAAACATGACTTTTATCTAGAGGAAGAAGTCTAAGACGGCTGCAAGTCTGGTAGCAGCTAAACGCAAAACAGTTCCTACAATTATTTATATCAGTGAAAGTGAAGATTTTTTCAACTCAAAAGCATGATTTCCATATTTTAACAATTAATTTATTCTGTGAGGTTTAAAAGTACATATATTCCATTCATATTTGAGACAGCTTGGGGCTAAAGTACAAAATTAAAATGGACACTAAAATGTGTTAATATAAAAAGTAACAACAATACAGCAGTTTCCAGTAGTAAATGTCAAAAAATGTAGGGGAGTCTATCATTAAAGGCCGAGGTTTAAAACATAGGTTTTTCGAGTCTGTTCTGAAAGTAAGTTCCCTGATCTCAGACCATGGACCTTTCTCAAGGTTATGATTTGGTATGGAAATTATTCTGGCGAAATAATAATCATTACAATAATTAATTGATTACTTAATATGAGCAAGAGACCAAGCTAAGTATAATGCATAGTTATTTCATTTACTTCTCACAATAATCCTGCAAAATAAGTAGGGATATTTTCTTCATTTTAGGCATTTAAAAATAATAAAACTTAGAAAGAATGAATTTTGGCAAAATCACAAATATTATAAATTGTGGAGGAGGAGTCAGAGCCCAAGTCTGAAGGACCATGGACCCTAGATCTTAACCAGCTTCAGTTTCTTGTTTTATAAAAATAGGATTTCTCAAATCCTCATCAGGTTTACCCAGGAGTTCTTGGGTTCTATGAGAGAAGGCAGATATTGGCATTATCAACAGCCCCGGCCTCGCCTCTGTTTATCTACATGTCTCTTTTTCTCCAACAAATGTGATTGACTATCCCAAGCTTGCTGATGCTTAATATCCTTTTCAGCAAAGTGTTTGTCCCATATTTGGAAGTAATATTTCAAATACAAACACAAATGATTCAATTTACTGAGTGACAGCTATTTGACAATCATCCTCTGTGTCAATTATAATTTCATTTTTAAAACTGGTGAGTATTAGTGTACCCTTTTTGATACTAAAGGCAAAAAAGACTCATTTGGATTATGTTGCCATAGATTACATGGCCTAAGTCAACGTTATTTCAAAAAACAGTTTTGAGGGTTCACCTTGCTCTGGATAAGTTTGTGAGATTTCATTTACTAGTAAGGGACTATGTTTCCTGCCACCAACAGGTATTGGCCATCAGTCTAAAAGCTCATCCCACCTCTTTCCACTCAGCCATGTGTCTTCTCCTTCAGTAATAGTCCTCAAAAACTTCACACACAGGCATAAATGAAGGATGAAAGGTGTTTTTATTTGTATAAAAGTACATCCAGTTGCAGTTGAAGAGCTTGTGCCTCTGGAAGATGCAACCTGGTTCAGGAAAGAAAAGTAATCGTGAATCTCTTTGAGTATTAGTCTAAAAGCCAGCAGGTGTATTCCTCCTTGGGCATACACAGCAGCAGAGCCGCTGTTTTAATTTGTTTTGCTTTTTAAATGATTTAGAAGAAATTGAAATTGAAAACAATCAATTTAAACTCACATGGTAACAAGTAAGTTTGCTGTGTATCATTGAATTTTAATGGTATTAAAATAACTGTTTAGGTAGACGCTGACCTTGACAAAACGTAAGGGTAATTTTGACGTAAGGACACATTGATAACGTGTTATTTTGTCAGTTAAGCCTGTAATTTCTCTTGATCACCAATGGGAAGTTTATTAAATTAAATGATGTGATAGGAAAAGGAGTCTGTCAATCAGAAATGTTCCAAAATAGCATCTTGGTCTAATACTTTGAATACAAAATTCATATTTTATGTGTATAAATAACCCAATAATTTCAAGAGGAGGAATAAAAAACTTACCTCTGTTATTTGGATACTTACTTTATGGAATATCCATTCATTGAGCAATTGACATTTAAATTTGCATTTAGATATTGAGTGATATTGTCAAAGAGTGTTTATTTTCTGTTTCAATTAAAAACCTGCCTATCCAAATTAGCTGTCTTTTCATTTTTGTGACCAGGAGCTCATTCAATATCTAAGCTCTATTCTATTATACAAAGTGTGAGCATGACTCACCTTTTGTGTGCATCTCTTTTTATTTACACTATGTTGAGCCACAAAAACTGTTTTATAAAAACTTGTGTCATTTGGTATTTGGAAGTGCTTTCTCTCCATCCCTCATAGATGTGATGTAAATTATCTTTCTATGATGAATGAAATATTCTGTATTTCTGTGCCATTCAGTTTGGGAGCCACTAGTCATATGTCGCTTTTCAGCACTTGAAAGGTGGCTAGTGCAACTGAGGAAAAAATAGTCATATGTGGCTAAGTGACTGTTTTATTAGAGAATGCCAATATAGACTATAATAAATATACCCCTAATGAATATATATATTTACTTCCTTTATGCACTGAATTATGTGTGTGTGTGTGTGTGTGTGTGTGTGTAACTTTGTTTTTTTACTGCTTTCTCTGCAGCCTCCAAGATGTCCAATGGACCCTAACTCCTGGTATTGAGACTTATGTAGCATCCTCCGATATTGTACCAGTGTTGATGTGTATGACCAATGGCATATATAGAAGCTATGGTATGTCAATTCTGAGATTGATTTGAACTGTGGCTTCCATCTTGGGTTCTCTCTCAAACAGGTTGTGAGGAACTGAGACCTACTAACAATCACATAAGTGAGCTTAGAAACATACTTCAGCCGCCGTGTAGTTTTGAGTTGGCTGCAGACCAGGCTGACAGCTTGATCGCAACCTCTTGAGAGACTGTGAATCAGAATCACCCAGCTAAGTAATCAGCTTTCACATTTCTGACTCTCAGAAACTGTGAGATACTGTTTTTTGTTTTAAACTGCTAGATTTTAAAATGATTTGGTATGCAGCAATAGATAAATACATCAAACTACCTGTTAATCTGTGTGTATTTATTTTGCAATTGTTCTTAATGAATTACTTTATTAATTCTAGTATCTTTCACAGGTTATTGCTTTGTGTTTTGTAGATAGGCAAATATTTGGTCTTCCAAAAACGACATTTTCTCCTCCAATATTTATTATTCTTGTTTTTTTTTCTTGTTATATTGTACAAGTTAGAACCAAGGAAAATAATAGTGATGACTCTTGCAGTTCTTTACTTATTCCTAATTGTATTTAGAAGTCCTCTAATGTATCATCATTATAGGTAGTATTAACTGTTGGTGTGATAAAACTATGTTTTATTATGCTAAACATAATATGCAGTGTAATAAAAATATATTAAGAATGGATTTGAAATTTTATCAAATATATTTTAGTGCATTGAGATATTAGCTATGCTTTTTCAATCCTTTAACTTGTTTCATTGAAAGATCTATGAAGCATCGTATATTTTTGGGAAAAAAACACTGTTTTTAAAAAACACAAATATCTGAATATTTTCTGTTTAAGTCAGTGAAAGATTCTTTTAATTTGGGAGTTATTATTATTTCATCATTAAATAATATCAATATCATTACTTTTAAAACATCCTGAAACAATGTAGTACTTATCAAATGGTATGGTTTTTTTGTAAGCTTTATGGTCTACACAAATAAATTCCATGCTCTCTAAAGCTAAGGACTATGTTTTATTTCATACACATTTTCTTGCTAAAGCATCAATTACAGTGTTATACCTACAAAAACTTTCAATAAATGTGTGGATGAAGGAGTGGGTGTTTGAGGTGGTGGATTATTAACAGAGGAGCTTGTTTTTAGGTACTTCAATGTCACTATATATTGGAGGATATTTTCCAAATTGAAAATTTAGCTATTCTTTGAAGATTTTAAACTGTATTGTCATGTTCTTAACATCTAGAAATTCCTAATTTCTACATCTAAGAAAATATTATTCTTTATAAATTGTGGATTTAGAATAAGTCAACATTTCAAAACTTTCTTAAAATTTGTTCCCTTGGGAAACAAGTTTAAAATGCCACCTTAAAGAGCCACCTGTAAGACCTACTACCTAAGTGTGTCGAGGCGGTTTCCCATGTAAGTTTAATACAGAGGCCAATACAAAGAGTAAAAAGATGGCTATTTTATAATCATGAAGGAGAAAAATCAAGTTCCTATAAACTATTAAATAAATAGGTCTGTCTTTCTCCAAGGTACACTCTATTGAATTAATCATAATAAATGCAGTGGTTTTATAGAATAGGATATGAATTAAATCATCTCACTAATACGTGCATTTTAGGAAAAAGAGTTTTCCATCTTCCCTGTTCATTAATTTCCTCATTATATGTTCTTTTTATACTTCCAGTAGAGATTCACTTATTTGCAGCCTTTGGCAATATCTAGAGTGGCGGGACTGGAGTGCTTGCATTTATAGTCCATGGACTCTGTTTCTGCATTTCTGCTTTGTTACACGGCTTGTGTGAGACAAATGTGCAAGGCATTTGAGATTGGAAAATATGGTTCCGGAAATTCCGCTTATCTATACCATAGCCAGAGTGCATTGTGTAGGTGGTGATTCCCATAGAAACAGACAGATAATGAAACAAATCTCTTATCAACCAACTGGAAATTAGCAGAGCCAGCTATTTTAAGAGAAGGCTTTCCTCAGAAGTATGATAGCCATGCAAACTAAGTGCCTAATTGATACAACTCAGGCTGCAAGAGAGTTTTCTCCAAATATTAGTATGGCAACAAGAGGTACAGAGATTAGTAAATTGATATTCATTTTTTGAGAATAACTACATTTTAATGCAATATTTTGATATTTTATTTTATTCAGGATACAATCCCTTTACAAACAGGGACATTATTAAACTTCCAGGTATCTAGTGAGCTCTAAATACAGTTACTGTTTCCTGGTGAGTTCCAAGCTAACATTTTTGGTGTTATAGACAATACCACATTCTGTGACATTTCAGCCAATTTAGAAAACAGTTAATATATTCTTATTTCTTTTCTAATTAATGCAAATTATTATTATATGTTGATTAAATAATGTTTTACCTATCAATGACAATAGAAATAGAAGTCTTAATTCTCTCAAATTTCTACCCTCTGCATCAAAGTAAACTGTTAGAGTTGTTTTCTCATAATTCTTATGCAAGGCATACTTTTACTGTAGTTAGAATTAGTTATGACTACTTGTGATCTAAGGAACAAATAAAAAATTTTCATTTAATCGTAAATACAGCAATTTTAATAAGGATATAGAGGGAGAGAGAGAGAAAGAGAGGGAGAGAGAGAAAAAAGGAGAGAGAGACTCTGCATTCATGCACAGAATGCAATAAACCTATGTGATGGTAAATTTTACCGTGTCAGCTTGACTGGGCCACAGAGGTACCCAGACATTTGGCCAAACACTATTCTGAATACGTGTCTGTGAGGGTTTTTATGGATGAAATTTAACATTTGAATTAGTAGACAGAGGAAAGTAGATTGCCCTCCCTGATGAGGCTGGGCCTCACCCAATCAATTACAGACCTCAACAGAACAAAAAGCCTAAAGGGAAGTCCTGCGGACTGCTCTGAACCTGGATATTGGTCCTTTCTAGTCTTCAGAGTCTAACTGAAACATTGAGTCATCTTGGGTCTTGAATCTGCCAGCTTTTCAGACTCTAACTTACATCATCTCGTCTCCTGATTCTTAGGCCTTACAACTCGGACTGGGTCTTCAACTTGCTGACTACAGATTTTGGGACTTCTCAGCCTCCACATCATTTGAGCCAATTTCTTATAAGAAATCTCTAGGATATATAGGATAGGGAGGAATAAATCTAGAAAATACAGGAGATATATATATATATATATATATATATATACACACACATGCACACACATACATATAGGAGATGTGTGTGTATTTTTATATTTACACATGTATCTATGTATCTCCTGTTTTTCTGGAGAACTCTGACTAAAACAAACTATTTAAATTAATGAAATGTCACTTTGCACATGAAATATGATATTTGGTTTCATTGTTTTTCTTAAAATGATGCACCAAAAATATAGGAGTAAATAATTTTCGTTATATGTAATACTAGTGTGAATTGCTATTCAAATTTGCTTGGAGGAATTTTAAGAACGCCTAGATTTTGTTAACAATAGGTCAACTTTATTTACCTTTTCCATCCTTCCTGTCCCCACCTGAAGCCATAAATATCCTGTTAAAAAAATGCCGCAGACCTATTTTTTTCATGGTATGAATTATTCCATGACACTTAAAGTATAAGAAATTTCACAGTCTGAATTTTCCAAAATCAAAACAAATCTGTCCCCAGGATTCTAAAATGCACAGGACAAGCAAATAGTCTAATATTACTTACTTGTTTTGGATTCTTCACTTTGATTTCTGACAGGAGCCTGGGGTTTGAGCAATTCTGCATAATTATCCAAGACATTTCTGATTATAAAACTCTTGCGGTTGTTCCCGAAGAGGTTTCTTGGCCAGGCCCAGGTGACCGACTGAAGGTAGGTAGTGTGTCTGGTAACTCACTCACCTTGTGCCAGGGCGGCTGTGGAGATACAGGTGCAGTGCTCATTGCAAACACCACACAGCTTTTTACCAGCTTCCACGGATGCCAATATAGCCAATCAGGCGTCCGAGTCTTACCTCCAGGTGCTCCTTGCACTTGAGAGAATGGCTCTGTGTTTCATAAAATCCCATCTCAGCTCTAGTCTCAAGGATATGAAAATACCTGACGGTAAACCGCTTTTAAATACCCATCCCACTTACCCAAACCTAGCGGGCAAACATTCTCAGTCTGATCTCTTAGCTCCCTTCGCCTGGACAGGTGGAACCTACATTTATTAACCCTCCCCTAAAGGTAAAAGAAAGTCAGAACTTTAGAACACAAAAGTCTGACTAATTTCTTGACAAGAGAATAAAATACTTATAATTCATCCTTGAGAAGTTCACAGAGACAGTACTTTATTAAATAAATCAAGCTGCCAGGTAGCGAGAAAGGCCCTCTCCCCTTTCCTAACCTAGCGCAGCTCTTCTACGGGGGTCCTGTGTCCTCCTTTCCACCTCTCTTCTTTTTCTTGCATATTTAAACTTTCTGTCACACACGGATTTGTAATAATGGTAACCCCCTTTCATATTATTTGCTTTAAAAATTTGTTATTCTTTGTCCATTTTTACACACTTTCCATCTTTTCACTATATTTGACTGCCATTTCTTGTTATTCTTAGGAAATTCATATTTTTTTACTTGAATCTTAAATGTTGGCAGTCCACAAGTCATAGCCCTGCACTTCTTTCCCATTGTACCTCATTCTTATTCATGGGTTCAATTGCCTCTTACAGTACATGAGGCAGAATTTTATATATCTATTCCACATCTCTAGTCTGAGCTTTATAAGCTCCATATAAACACAGTCAATTACATCTTCTCTGTCTCTCTCTCTTTTTTTTTTAGAGATTGGTGCCCGAGCTAACAGCCATTGCCAATCTTTTTATTTATTTATTTATTTATTTTTGCTTTATTCTCTCCAAATTTCCACAGAACATAGTTGTGTATTTTTAGCTGTGGGTCCTTCTAGTTGTGGCATGTGGGACGCCGCCTCAACATGGCCTGATGACCAGTGCCATGTCCATGCCCAGAATCTGAACCAGAGAAACCCTGAGCCACTGAAGTTGAGCACTCGAACTTAACCACTAGGTCAGGGGCCAGCCCCTGTCTCTCTCTCTTTTTCCTTTATTGTTTTACTGTGAACTGGCCCAAGCTAATTTTGCTACTGAACAATAATCAGGTTCTTAGATATAGATGGGGTTCAATGTACCTGCTACCACAACTTTATTACTAGATAGTCCATAGTGATAAAGACAAGTTTTGGACCACATTCTTCCAACCCTGCAAATTATTAATAGCGATCAGCCACAGACATTGTCATACAGCTCCAAACTTAGGTTCTCAGATATGTACCTTGAGTTCCAAGGTACACAAGTTTTGATAGCAGAGACAACAAACCTTATTCTCAGGTCCTTTGTGAAATTGGAGGGTATGGGACCAACAGAACATGAAATTTTGAGCCCAGCTCCTAAGGTAATGGCTGCTGGGCTCTACAGATCATTATATCATGTATATTCAAGAACTACAGAGACTTCCTAGCAAATCCTAAGCATTACTCATTTCACCAATAAAAAATATTTCAAACATCACTTCCGATAATTAACAAACCATCTAGCACAGATTTTGATCCTGTTATGAAGTACTTAAGAAACTCTCTGAAGAATGTGGACTCAATTAAGGTACATAAATTTCACATTCTTCATGCTGAAGCAATTTAGAGCATATGACTACACAGTCTAAATTTTAAAAAATCTCATGTATTTCACATAGAAAATTCTCATATCAAAATTTCATAATAGACCACCTTAAATCTATACTATGTTTATGGTTTCTAATCTCACTAGATACCATGAAAACAAATCTATTTTCCTAACCCTTTCCCTCCATATCCAAATCATTGAAAAGAAAGAGTGTTCTCAGTTTTATCTTGTAAAATCTAAATTCTTTGAATTCCTCAGAATTTCTACCACCCACATCATAGTCATATCACCATCACGTCTCACGCGGAAATGGAGAGAATCTCTCAAATGGCCTTGTACCCTATTGGTATTACCTTCTGGTTTAGGCCTTACAATTCTGGGTTTAAACAATGATTTCTCTGTGCTCTTTAGATAAAAATCTAAGTTGATGTACAATCTACTTTCTCTGAAAAGCCTTCCTTAAACTCAACTCTCAGATTAGGTCAGATGCCACTGGTTAAGGTATCATGTTCCTCTCCTACGTAGGAATCACTGCCATTGCCATTTTACCATAGCCTCTGTGACCATTACTTCAATGTTTGCCTTTCCCAGAGGAGCACACAAAAATGCCTTTTTCTTCATCATTGTGTCTCCAATGACTAGTACATGACTAGTACAATGCTTGCTGGTACAAAGTAGGCCTCAAGTATACTTACTGATTAGGTAAATGAAAATCACTGCTTCGGGAACTTCTCTCTCTCTATGCTTCCATCCTGGTCTGCTTTTCACCATCTTCTGTATCCCATTAAATTTGAATTTCTATTTTACATAGAATGGTTTTCCATTCTAATAGCATAATTTATAAGCCACACACACACACACACACACAGAAATATACACACAGCCTTCATACCTGAACAGCAAATCAAAATTTCTGGAGGGTGGGACTCAAGCACCAGTCTTTCGTGTTTTGTATTTTTGTGTCCTTGAAAATTTCCCTAAGGATGACTTATTCGTGGTCAGAATTGAGAACCATTGAAAATCTTCTAAATTTCCATTTTGAGTCATTTTCCCATTGTTTATATTTGGTAGGGCCCTGTGTTACTGACTCTTAGTTCACTCTATCAGCCAAATTCATGTACTCCTTCAGAATTGCTTCAGAATTCCACAAACATCTAGAATTTGCTATGCTGACTAGTCATTGGGAATCAGATTATCTTAATCAACTATTGAGACTCTATTATTCCAATTTCTATCTTACTTTCATTAAAAGTTTGGAAACTTCCCATTATAAAATCTACTATAAAAGCTGCGACTTACAAACTAACTAGATTGTTTATTACAAGAGACTCAGAATAGTATCACTGACTAAAATTTGAAGAATAATAAATATGTATTGAGTAGTTGTTACATTTACTTTCTAAGCATTTTAGGTATGTTGAATCACATACTAAATTATTTAATCCTTGATAATGCTGTATTTAGGCATTATGACTATACTCATTATACAGATTAAGAAATAACAGCTCAACGTAGTTAAGTGACTTGCCCAAAAATAGTCAGAACATAAGTGACAGCACTAGAATGCTCACCCAAACTATCTTGTTCTAGAACCCTTGCAATATTCTACTCCTCTTTACCATTGCAGTATACTATTCTGCATATTCAAGGAGCCTCCCATACAGCCTCTAAATATCTACTGAGTTGTTTCTGCCTTAGTTTCATCAATAACTTACATATAGCAATGATAGGAGACACTCTATCCTACTCTTTAAGCTTACTATTTCCCCTCACCTGGCTTAGCATTGCCTTATTGAAAATATGATGTCCATAAATGAGTTCATTCATCTCTTTGTGGTCTAACAAGCAGAGAATAAAGTGTTAGTGTTATTGATGCTACACATCTATTATGCTGAGAATTTGCTTCAGCTTTTTTATAGCTGTGTAACATTGTTAATTTATTTTTATTTTACTTTATTATTTATACCATGCTTACATTTTGAAAAGGTTATAATTGATTTATAATAAAAGGCTTAACTATAATATAATTCATTCATCAAAGGTTACAAATATAGATGATACCTAGACATTCAGAGACGACATGGAGGGGAGAGAAGGATAAGGAGGATAAAATTTGACGTTCGGTACACGATCATTAGTGTTCAAATAAAAATCGATCTATGCAGATGCTACAAAGTGTGCTATTAGTGAAAAGGCGTTTCAAGCCTCCAATCTAATTCACAGTAAATGTTTAAAGTCATTTTCTTTACTCCGGACTGTTTCTACTTTTTGATGCATCCCATTGTCTACTGGATTTCTGACTTTTTCATTATTTTTTCATTATTCATGACCTTGCACTATTTTCTTGAACTTAATGACCAAATGCAGCTTCCTCAGCTTTTATTAAAATTTTATATCTCCTCATCTGTTAGCCCCTCATAAAACAGTGTACCTCAGTTTCAGCCTGTACTCTTCACCCTTGGCATAACTTAGCCACTAGAGCTCTGCTTAACCCAAGACTCTGTCAGAGGACAATCAGGAAATTTTTTTCATAAGAAAGACCCTTACATGATACTTAGTAAGTTAAAAAGAAAAAAAAGGAAATTGCATCTAAATCTAACCTAAGTGAATCATTATAATTTAAAATATTTTCTTCTTTTGGTAGCCAAGTAAAAAAGAGAAATATAACGGTTTATATCGGTTTTATTACGTACACACACAGTGCCTCAAGTCTATTAAGTAAAACATAAATGTTTTACATAGCTAGCAGTTATTGAGTCCTTACTAATTTGTGTTTTTATGTGTTTATTCCTTACAACAAATTGATGAGGTCTTATTATCCATTCCATATTTCAGTTGATTAAACGGAGATGTAAGAAGCTGAGTACCAAGCCTAATGTCACAGTTGGAGTAATTGCTTCCACTGGGATTCTGCATTGGTCACTCAACTCCACAGCATAAGAGTCATGCACATAACTCCTTTCACCATCGTGGCACCTGATTATCAGACTAGTACCTCCAAAACTCCATTCATCTATTACTTTACTGCAAGACACGATAAATTTAATGTTTTATCAAAGGTCTCTTCTCAATGTAGCATAGTATGATGCTATAAAAGGATACATCTACGTATGAGCGAGATGTTTGAAACAGACATTAATAACAGCCTTTTCATTAGCTGAGTAAATAAAAGTAGATAGAATTACACTGGGTAATTTAGATTCACTCTGTGAAATCTTAGGAATTCTGAGAAGATAAATTTTCAGTGTTAAGAGGCCTACTGGGTTGTATTTTAAGTGAGCGATTGCATCTTAATACTTCTTTCTATAGAAGTCTGCATGTGTATCTTTCAAACTTCTTTCTCTTCTGCTTTTTCTTTTCTTTTTTTTTTTTTTGGTGAGGAAGATTGGTCCTAAACTAACATCTGTTGCCAATCTTCCTCTTTTTGCTTGAAGAAGATTGTCCCTAAGCTAATATCTGTGCCCATCTTCCTCTATTTTTTGTAGGTGGGATGCCACCACAGCATGGCTTGATGAATGGCATGTAGGTCCGCACCCAGGATCTGAACCTGCAAACTCCGGGCTGCAGAAGCTGAGCATGCAAACTTAACCACTACACCACTGGGCAGGCCCCTCAAACTCTTTTTTCAAAGTTAGAATGAAGCAATTGTAACAGGGCTATTTTTTCCATTTTTCCATGTAAATTATATTTTTCATGTGCAATCTTCTTAAGGCCTTAGTATACTTCTGTGACATTTTATTTCCCCACAAACACTGAGAAATAAGTAAAATAATCATTAGAATTATTTATAATTTATCTGAAATCATGTGTTCTGATAAGTTTTCTATAATTTTAAAACATTATAGAAGTCACTTTTTACTTCAAAAATAACTGAAAGCTTAATAATCTTAAATAAAAATAATGCTAATATATAATAGCTCTTAACCATTACATAGTAATTCCTGTAGAAACATAGTTACTCCCATAGATAGTCAAACCTCAGTAAAATGAGCATAAAGTAGATGAAATGTATGAAGATTTAGACTAAAGTACTTAGGGCATAGGGAAATAGTCGGTATATTTAGATCTCAATTTCTTAGTAGTGGACAATTTCTATTAAACTACTTCCTCCAACTAAATGGAAATCAAAGAGTAAGTTTTACTTTAGCTTCTCTACCTTCTATCTGTGGACTTGAGGAAATTTTCTAGACAGAAGTCTTAACAGTTCCCTAGTTCTCGAAGCACCTAAAATTCCTGCATTTGATCATTCAGCTTACCTGAATAATGTCTGCTGGTGCAGCCAGGTAAGGGGCTAGCAGAATGGTGGGTGGATTTTTATATTCCAAGACGTTTTATTTCACAGGACTTTTAGACAAAGAAGTGGTTGAGATCCCTGAAATTTAATTTCAACAATTCTCCAGTGATCTAATTAAAACATTTTTAAAAAGCCAGAAATCACAGTGCATGAAATGTAGTTATTGCTCAATAAATAACGGTTAAAAGAATAATTTATGCTTCTCAAGATTAAACATGGTCTGAGCATATTCAGGATATAAAAGGGCTATTCATTGTTGAATGTATTAATTAGTGAAGATCTTTTAATTAATAAGCCTTGATATGAGGCAATTTTAAATAATGGTTCTTAGTTGCAGACAAAGAATAGAGTTATAAGATTTTTCAAAATATCATTAATAATTTGAAATGTAAAACGATGACATTTTAAATATATGACTTTGGCAGTGCAAACAGTAGGATTAAGGCCAAATGAGCTGCCCATCAAGAAAGATTAATTTAGATAACATGTGGATCAGGAGATTCAAGTTGAAAGGTAATCAAAACGTATAATCAAAGCACTCTCTAGAGACATATAATCCAGCTTAGTTATATCTTGATCCCTAAAGTGCATGTCTTGTCACTTCAATATCCATCCTGCCCAGAGTCCAGAATCAAAAAAAGATGGTATAAATCCTAGTTTGTTGTGAAAGTTCCCAAAGAAAGTCTTCTCTTTGAGTCAGCTCATTTGTTCTGCAGAGAAAATATAATCTGTTGATTAATGGATAGATAAAGAGAGAGATGTAGAAGATACAGAGACAGAAGACAGATGGAGAAATAGATCATGCCGTCAATCCATCTCTCATTTAACATTCTAAACACGTGTAGGATGTAGCAGATACTGAAAATATAATTTTTGATGATGATAGTCATACAAACAATATGTTTGCTGCTTTACAACACAGGTAAGCTTAACAAGATTCACAGGACTCCTCAATCTAATTTTAGCAATAAGGAAAACAAAATATTTTGAGATAAATTTTAGTCTCAATCTTATGTTAGTGCTTATATAATTTTAGTGTACAAAGTGCAGGCATATATATACATAATATCATATATATATCTTATAAATGATACTTCTAGAGCTAAATAAAAATTTAAAGGTAACTCTACTTTTATCTGTTTTGTATGCATTTATTCATTAACATTTAATTCAACTGTTTAATCATATATATCTTTTTTTGAGCAATTTAAAAAAAGTAAAGCCATGTTATGTACTACTTGTAAGAGGGAAAGACTAATTCAAACAGGTATAAATTACAATCCTCAGGTAGGATGCATTTTTGTTTCTGAGGAGGAAACGAATATATGTCAGAATGATTAAAAACAGAATGATTAAACACAACAAAGAACATATATAGGCATCAACAACATTTATTTTAAAAGATTTCTGTAACGTTGAAGCATAAGGAGGCTCTCTATTGCTTAGACAATTATCATCGAATCACTAAGGGTAGGACTAGTTTGTCAGAGTCGGGGAGAGCTTTGGGCTGGATGGCAAAAGGAATGAAGAGCAGAGCATAATGAAAGGTCTTGAACTCGGGATAGCTATGGCATCAGGAATTGTGAGCTGGAGAAATTACCCCAGCTAAGGAAATAAGGAAGGATAATTTCCTAATAATAATTCCTCCTTCGAATAATAAGGATGGAAAATTTTTTTTCATGAATTGCTGACCATAGTCAGGATTACTGAAATAATTCATAAAATCTTCTTGAAACTTATTAAAATCTATTTAAAACCATCACTGCATGCTGGCTAAGAGATATTATATACAAGAATTATTTTTATTTAATATTATTAAAATTCATTTTATTTTTAAGTAAAAATTTGATTTTTTTCTGGAATTGTTAAACATATACCTATATGGCAAAAAAGTGGATTACTAGATTAATTCTGGATGTCTGATAAATTCCTGAGATTCTAGAAGTCTGACAAAAATTTCATCAATCATCTCAACAAAAAGTATAAAGAAATTTAACCATAAAATTGATAGTCTACGTGGACGATGTTCAGGGTGCTGAAAGTTGATGAATATACACATACGAAGTATTTGAGAGAATGAAAGAAAAATCTTAGAAGAGCATCTTGTTGCTTATAATAACTTAAAAAGCATTGTTTATTTTTCTCTTTTTCTCTAACTTAATCCTGATTTTAAACAGAATTCCAGACAAAGCTTCTGTATATATTTCCCGCTTTCCATCCCATCCTTCTCTCCTAAAATGTTTAAATCGCCACAGGCCAACCATAAAAGGCACTTGTGCAAGACAGTTTGGGAAATTAAAAGAACAATTACTGCTGGTTAAATGGATTTAAAGAAAATAAATCTGGACGTGCACAGCATAGTCCTTGGATGAACTGAACCTTTGGGGTCCAGCTAAAAGGTTTGTGATACAAGGCAGCGTTTTTGGTGACACTGCAGTAATTCATATGCACTTAGGTTAGACTGCTGTCACGCTAAGGCTACAGACTCCATCAGCTCTTCTCAAAAACAGACTATACATGTACATCTTTGATTAGCGACATATATTGACTTCATTTTATCTGTTGTTTTTAAATTTTTCCTTCCCAGAGGTAGGCATTTACAAAATCATTCATTAAATGACATTATTACATCAAATTTTTCTGTAGAAAACAAAATAAACTACGTTTTGTAACTGAACAGATTTGAAGATGATTTGTTTGAAAAATTTTACTTGTTTGGAATATGAAAGGCTATACTTTATTTAAATTTAAGTGAATTTGTAATTTTTTCCACATGGTTTTAGGGGTAGACTCAAGATAGTATAAATAACTTGAAGCCTATTTTTGTGCACATTATGAAAAACTTGACATAGTAAATAAGCATCCATGATGTTGGTTTTCTCGACGTTTTTCTCAACTATATTTATTGCATTTATATGATTCTTTAATACATTTCCATTAGTCCATAAAAACTGTTTTTTTTAAAATACAGAACATGCATTAAGATATTTCTTATAACAACAATGAAATGATTTTGCATAGGGCATTTTCAACTTGAAGAATCCAAAAGTTCTGGTGTCTCAGTTCTCATCAAGTTTAGCAAGAGCAATGGGGATAAAACTAGATAAAAAATTAAAATGCTAGTTAAAAAACAAAAACATTTTCATTTTCTTATCCCTACTCTTTCCATCCTCTCATTCTCATAGATATCTGTACCATATAGAATATCTGAAATCACCTAATTCACAGAAAATATAATTATGTATAGCATAAGATGCAACATTTTAATATTGTATTGTCTCTTTTACAAATGGGCATACTTAAATTTTTCAGATGAAATATACAAGATCCGTAGAGTCTCATTGGTAAAGCTAACGCTTGACACAGGGATATTATTGCTATACATAGAAGATATTTTTGGAATCTAGCATAACAATGAAAATATTGGAATTTAAGTATATATTTTTTCCATTATTAAGATGATTTCATGTTAAAATACATTTCTCAGTTTAGTCACCGGAGAACTTAACATTTCAAAGCAATTTTAGTATCTGATATTATCTTGTTTATCTACTCACTTATTCTCTATTTTCCACCAATAGAAAATACGCCCCACGAGGCCAGGGATCTTAGCTGTGTTGTTGCTGCAGATCCCATGTGCCTAGAACAGGGCCCATAGGAGAGTGGGGCTCAATCAGTATATGTTAGATAAAGCAGTGAGTAAATGAATGATTGAATTGACATGTTCTGTTCCTCAAAATTTATAATCTCCTATATTCACATGCTATGATGCTATCACTGTGTACTATTTTAGCTTATATTAATTCCAATTATGTGCATAATTTCAACAAAAATAAAATTGCCTTTGAATATCAATATTAGTAAAGTTTCAATTTTGTCTTCACATCCATAAGATTGCCTGCTTTTCCTTCAAGTCCTGTTCCCATTTATTCTTAAAAAATTATTAGGCCATTCTGCACATCCTGTGTTTTCCAAGCATTAAGGTAAAATAATGTTATTCATTTGTTCACCACTGTGATTCTTCAAGATACAATTCAAATCTAGGGTTTTGCTTTCACGCTCTAAATATTAGCATAGTATGTTCTAATTTTGAAAAGAAACATAAATATATCTTGAAATGAATATCAAGTCTTCTTCTTGGCTCTTTGAATAACTAAATGAGTTAGTATATTCATAAATTTTGAGCCTTTCAAAATGAGATAAAATACGTGTAGAATGATGTTAAAAATTAAATCTCTTTATGTATATGTGAATTTGAAGCATTATAAGTGAAAACTGTGTATGAATTAATAATAAATATTAAGCATAACATGAATATGAATTAATAATAAATATCAAGCAACAAAAGCTATAAATAAATGGCAAGTAGCCCAGCAAAGCGTGAACTGAGCTCCCCAGCTGAGCTAGCGTACATTTACTGATCCCAAGCCGACGTGAAGATTCATGAGGGAGAACACGAGCGGTGTTTTAAGCAACAGAGAATTCAGAAATTAATGCCAGGAATGGGGTTCTCTTTTTGTTCCCTTTGAGATCAAAGCAAAAATAAACAAAAAAAAATTCATGATTAAAAGCAAAATTCATGGGCCAACTAAAATACTCTTCTCTGCAAGTGGGCAGGATTGAATATTTACCAACAATAATCTAACCTATCATATTTTGCTGTTTCAGGAGTACATCTGGTCATTTCCAAGGAAGTTTTGAATATTCAGTGTCCATGAGAAAATAGATAAAACTTGTTTTTTCAAAGAAGTATCAAAGGAGAACAGAGAGGTTGGGGGAGAAGAGTAGAGATTAGCTGTGAAGTAGACTATGGAAGAGCGTAAAGCAGTAGAGCAGGGCTGTTTCAATATTCAGAGATCTACTAATATCTCTTCTCTGAATATAGCATTTAAGAGACTTAGTTAAATATATATGTATACATTTTCAAATGCAGCTGGATGACTGCATGGAAAAAAATGCAATACATGTTACAATGGCCAGGTATATAATATAAGGTCACAGGGGTAATTTAAGGGGTGTCCTCTTTCCTCACCTGTTCATAAATGACTGAAATTACTCTAAACAGAAAAAAAAAATATGTATGATTAGTTCCTGAATTAGTTTTCTAGGGTTGCCATAACACAATATCAGAGACTGGGTGGCTTAAACAACAAAAATTTATTTTCTCATGGCTCTGCAGGCTGGAATTCCAAGATTAAGGTGTTGACAAGTTGGGTTTCTCCTGAGGACTCTCTCCATGGCTTGCAGATGGCCCCCTTCTGGCTGGGTCCTCGCACAGTTGTCCCTCAGTCTATGTTGCCTATGTCCTAATCTTCTCTTCTTATAAGGACACCAGTCAGATTGCATCAGGGCCCATACATATGACCTTATTTTACCTTACTTACCTCTTTAAAGGGCTTATCTCTAAATACAGTCATATTCTGTGGCACTGAGGTTTAGGACTTCAACATACGAATTTGAGGGTGGGACAAAATTCAGCCTATAAGGGTTCCGTTATTAAAAATATTGTTAGATTGATGGCTCAGCCCTGTGGCCTAGTGTTTAATTTTGGCACACCTAGTGGTTCCCTGGTGTGGAAATACACCACTCATCGGTGGCCATGCTATGGCAGCAATCCACATAAAAATAGAGGAAGATCGGCACAGATGTTAGCTCATGACAATTCTTCCTCAGCAAAAAATGAAAAAAAGAAAAATAGTGTTAGATGGTAAATAATTATGAGAAAGGCAATCCGATGACTTAAATTCATCTTAGAATATCAGTGACTGTAGAAAATTGTAGTGAGTGTAAGGGCAGAAAGCACCTCAGAGTCATGGGGAGTGTGAGAGTGTGGAAGGTCACACAGGGCAAACCCTAACTATTGTATTCTTTTCCATAGGCCTGGGTTTTTTAAATTTAAAAAGCAGATGCACATAGATATTAAATAGTCAAGGACACGGTGGGAACCAGTGCTGTGTTTATTAGAGGCTTACAAAGTCTCCAAACTTTATTGTACCAAGAATCACTGAGAAATTTTATTAAAGGTTCAGATTCCTGCACTCCAACCTCAGAGCTTCTCAATCCCATGTCTAGGATGGGACCCAAGAATCTGTATTGTAAGAAACACCCAGGGACTGGCCTGGTGGAGCAGTAGTTAAGTTTGCATGCTCCACTTTGGAGGCCCAGGGTTCGCAGGTTCAAATCCTGGGTGCGGACCTATGTACCACTCATCAAGCCACACTGTGGCAGCATCCCACATAAATAGAGGAAGATTGGCACAGATGTTAGCTCAGTGATAATCTTCCTCAAGCAAAAAGAGGAAGATTGGCAACAGGTGTTAGCTCAGGGCTGATCTTCCTCACCAAAAAAAAAAAAAGAAGAAGAAGAATCATCCAGGAAAATTCTGATAGAGATAACCATGGAGACATTTTGAAAAACAGTGACATAAATAAATGCTAATTTTGGTTTATTCATTAAAAATATTAAAGCTTGCTCTCAGAAAAGGGATATTGTCTGGCTACTTTAATTTTATTTTTCTGAAGGACTCTGTCTCTTACTAGCTTTCTTACTTACATCAAGTTAGTGATGCTCTCTCTCCTTGAAATCTCCATCTGTAAAATGGGGATATTAATAACATCTGCATTATAGATTGTTAAACAATTTAAAAATAAATATTTTAGACAATGCCTCACATATAATAATTGCTCAATTAATCTTAGATATTACTATATGGAGAAAGGCAAAAGAAGATGTCAAAGTCAAGGAAAACTCAGGGTATAGTATGTATTCATACTCAGAAAGAAATAGACACAGAGTTAAACGATATTGAATTAGTAGACCAGAATCCTGAATGAAGACATCAAGAAAAGGTCAAAAACAAAACTTTAGGAGGAGAGGGAGGGCAGAGGTATGGTGACAGTTAAGAGATAAAGGGAGTTAGTATTCATTGAGAATTTTCCAAGTATCAAACTCCTTGCAACAGAATTCTTAACTAAAATATTTTTAAAAACTAAAAATAGGTTATATATTACCTATTTTACATACCAGAGTACTAAATCTCAGAGAATAATTAATTGGCAAACAAAAAAGCCTGATTAGTAAAGGAAAAGCTCAAAATTTGGTCTAATTGATGCAAGAATCAACGCCACCACCAAAGGAAATTTCTAGGCAATTTCCACTTCACCCTTCTGTCCTATAGTACCAATAAAATCTGACTAATCTGTTAGCAATGATTTTAAGTAATCAGAAATCCTGTTCCCTAAGACTTTGTGCCACACTCCTCCAAACTTCTCCAACAATCGAGATGCACAAAGATGGGCAATCAAAATCAACATGTTTTCTGGGTGTCATTTGATAATATAAAACACGATGATATAAAATGAATTGTATTACAAAATTTTGATGTACAGTGCATATTCTCACTCAAAATATCTTTCCCCTGTGAGGAGGGAATTGGGGTCTCAGTCATTTGGGGCTTTAAAAATACTTCTTGTTTGAATGCTGCAGTCTGAATAAAGTTTGTAAATCTCACACAGCAAATCGACCCATAGTATAAAAATAAACCTAGCAATGGAATTATTAAAAGTTAAGCAATTCATATAGATCGTTTCTTGAACCTTGAATGGGTTGCTCCACTTCACTTAGCATTAGAAGCGGCTGAATCCTTTATAAAATGAGCTGCAGCAGTGAAATCAGAAATCAGGGCAGCAGAGAGTGCTTGTAATTCATTGCTTTTGTTATTTAAAATTGCGTTAACCACCAATCGCACATCCAGATATCTTAAAAGGGCAATATATTATTATCTCTCAGGAGTTTTTTTGCAGACTGAGTTCAGAGAGCAGTTCTTGTTCCTAATGTCTCACGCAGTTGCTGTTAAACGGCAGTTGGGTCTGGAATGATCTGAAACTTGAATGGACTGGACTAATTCAAACATCTGGGGCCTCAGCTGGGGAGATCGGAACAACTCAGGATTGGCTGATCATCTCTTGCTCTCAACACTGCATTTTCATTTGTTTAGCTTGGCCTTCTGCACAGCGTGGAGATCTCAGGGTGGTCAGAATTTTCATATGGAGACTAGCTTCCCCAGAACATGTGGTCCAAGAGAGATGAAATAGAAACTACCAGGCCAATTAAGCACTGAACCTGGAAATGGCACAGCACCTGTGCCATATTCTATTGGCAAAGTAGTCACAGCCCTGCTCTCTAATCCTGATTCAAGAGAGTAGAGAAATGGTCCCCACTACTTGATGGAAATGTAGCAAGTCACGCTGCAGAAGAGCATGAGGGATGAGAAATATCACTGTGGCCATCTTGGCTGGATAAAATCAGTGAAGGAGAACCATCATAAGAATTATGGACTAAGAAACTAAATGGAATTAGATGTTACACAAGTGTGGTAGGATCCAGGGAAATAATGATCCAAAAATAGAAGTTGGACAAATAGAAAACAAATGTATAGAATTTTCAGGGACATATTAAAGCTAGTTACATTCAGCTTCTAGCACAGAAACATAAAGTTGACTGGTGTAGAAGTCTGTGGAAAGATAGTGGCTCTTTGCTTTTTGTGGCTACCTCCTCTCCGAGTTTTGTAACAAAGCATCTGGGGTTGAGCTTGGGGTTGTTGTTAGTAGCATGGCTGGTAGTAAGTCAGTTCTCGGAGCTGGATGCAGAGCAGGCAAGAGCAGGAACAAACTGGAAAACATCTGCACTATTCTGTCTCTCCAAGACAATATGCCTATCTCAAGCCTAATGTCTATTTCTTCACTCTGCCTCCGAGTATTCATCCATTCTAAATCGGAATCACAGAGGAAAGAGGTTTCTGGGATGTATACTTCCCCATATAACCAAGTTAGCCATAGAACAATAGAGCACATGTATTCAATGACTCTGATCAGAGCTTACAAACATGTCTACAAGTGACAATTATTTAAAGAATCTTACCCAGTCAGGAAAAATCACTGAATGATAGTTCTTTGTTTGTTTCTTGGGTTTTGAGGGATTTTTTTGAGATGGATAACTAAGTACTGGTAAAGCATCTATGTGGGTGCATTAGGACTCATTAAGTGTATGGTCCGCCACACTGATAAATTTTTCCAAGTGATTTTGTATTGCTTTAATATTAGTCATCTAACTACCTCTTCACTCATTCCTTCAACACACTTTTATTGGGTACTGCTTACTGCATGCAAGTTATTGTGTACCTCTGAAGGCTTTCTTAACAAAGTTGAAACATTGTCCTCCATTATTTTATGCATATTTTATATTGTTGAAAGCCATTTTGAATAAGGAATTCATATATTTGCATTGAATCATAATTTGGGGAAGGACTGTGAAAGGTTATTCAGGCAAAACTACTCCTAAATCACTGGTTCCTTCCATATTTCCCCAGAGTAGCTGGTGCAATCAGCACCAGTGCAATGAACCAACCTGAATGATGACACGTCAACCACCATTAATAGCTGAATTGATATACAAAGGTTCCGGGCGGTGCACATTAGTCTTGGAAGTGGATTCAAATATGTTAGAAAATTGTTTCCCATTTCAATCTGACTTTTTTTAAAGTATGTGATTTAACATCTCATCAATGCATTAGTGCTGTGATTACTACCAAGGAAAAAGCACGTTTGTAAAGATTTCCTTGCCTTACTTTGTCTTGATGTGTAAGTTGAAATTATTTTAGCTTTTAGGAACATAAATGGTTTGACATTTCTCCTTTTTTTTTCTTACTTTTAATTTCGAACTAGCAAACCCCCTCCATGAGCAAGATAGAAATGCCACATCATTGTTCTGTACAAATAATTTCAGCAAACTGAGAGATTGCTTAGGAACCATGTATATTCAGGACTTCTTCCTCCATATGATTAATTATCCATAACATCCTCAATCAGACAACAACTTATTTCAATTTTACACAAAGGAACTAAGTTGAGTTAAAGAGTGAGAGAGTGGGAATGAGAACGAGAGAGAGAGAGATAGAAATAGAGAGCTTCGTTTTTCATGATTATCTGCCAGTTAGACATTAATTTATTGGAACCTTAAATGTTACCTTAAGAGGTTATCTTTTCCACTTACTTTCTACAAGTACAGTAGGGGCTATGTAACATTCTAAATTTGTGTCATTTTTGACTACTTAGGCAATAGATCAATCAAGGAAGAAAATACATAGCCATTTGGCTTTTAGTCTCAAAAATGAAATTTTTAAATTTTAAAGCTATAACATGACTGTAAAATTAAATGAATTTTAGTCTTTATGTCAGCAATTTTGAATTAATTGACATAAACACAGCCTTAAATGACTGTATTTTTCAGTACAACATATTCCAAAACTTGTCTTAGGAGTCATTTAAAAATAAACTCTCTTTAATATTATTTATTTATTTATTTATTTATTTATTGAGGAAGATTAGCCCTGAGCTGACATCTGCCACTAATTCTCTTCTTTTTGCTGAGGAAGGCTGGCCCTGTGCTAGCATCCGTGCCCATCTTCCTCTACTTTATATGTGGAAGGCCTAGCACAGCATGGCGTGCCAAGTGGTGCCACGTCCGCACCCAGAATCTGAACCAGCAAATCCCGGGCTGCCGAAGCGGAATGTGTGCACTTAACTGCTGTGCCCCTGGCGCCGGCCCAATATTTTTTATTTCCTGTTTAAAAATAATGAATGCACCCAACCTTCCCATATTTTTATTTCTAAAGTTCAAAATTCGATCCCAAAGGATGACAGATATTATTTATACTGTATATAACACAGGCGTTATAACTTAATTTTCTCATATTAGCAGCTGGTATATTTGAAAACTACATATATCACAAACCTAAAACATCAATTAAATTCTGCCTCTTTTCTCATGTCCAATGTCACAAAAGGGCCACACTCTTAGTTTAGTTCATGAATATTGTAATAAAGATGATTTTTACATCAATCCTTAACTGATCTCCTTATCACCAGTCTCTTGTAAGTTCAACTTTGCTAAGCATTTTAAATACATTATCTATTCTAACGCATTACACACAGGCATGTACACCTGCGCGTGTGCACGCACGCACACACACACACACACACACACATTCCAGATCATTCAGCAAGCATGTAGCAGAACTTGCACTTGAATCCAGGTTTTTTGATTCCATAATATACCGATTCTCTTAAGCAACACACTCTGCTCTGACTTATGTTTGTCTTTCCACAAGACCACGAGCTCTGTGAGGACAACAACAATATATTACTTTCCTTCAAATACCCAGGGCTTATCGTAGAGCCTAGAGCAGAGTTGTAAATCAATAAATATTTAATAAATAAATGTATTTAAATAGGAAAATTATATTGGGTTTTTCCTGCTAGATTGAGGCTA
Organism: Equus caballus; assembly: GCF_041296265.1. Taxonomy (NCBI): domain Eukaryota; kingdom Metazoa; phylum Chordata; class Mammalia; order Perissodactyla; family Equidae; genus Equus; species Equus caballus. The sequence continues at coordinate 99,203,158 of NC_091686.1, forward strand.
ACAAAATACTAGCCTACCTACCCAGAGTCTATTAGGCAAATGCATTTAGTACATACTTTACTGCTGCATTTAGTGTTTCCAGGTGATATTTTAGGGCCAATGAATAAAACTACATGTAGAATATTTGAGCAATTACGGGAAAAAGTCTGATGGTCAGAACTGTCCTTGATGGTAGAAAATTCTTTATCAATGAAGTTATTTGGGCAAAATGTGAACTGATCACTGGAGCTGGCCATTAGAGAACAAACAAGAATGGAAAGGATTATTAGACTATATACAAATTAAGCCGTTTCATTCGCAAATATTTTTTTCTATTTTGTTTCATAATTGAGTCCATAAAATAACTCAATTTCCTGCCACAGTTTCCACAAAGAGGTGACAGCAGAGAAAACACTCATTAGATTGCACATCATCAATTCCTTTCCCTTTCAATTAGGATTTAAATTCTTTTAAAACTGATTTTATCTGAATAAAGACGTTTACAATGTTCAGGATCCAGATGACAAAATAGCAGACCTCTGGGGATGACTATGTATATTTTTGCCACAGCTGCCAATGTTAAGAAGCCCTGAAACATGGTCCAGCAACATAGCAAATCAAAAGCGACACAGTTAATTCAAGGAAAGGGGCCAACATACACTATGTAATCCTTTTTTTGCTGACTCGCACAAGAGCAAACATCAGTATGTAATGATGCATTATGACACAAAATAGCAGGGGTTAGGGGCAAGAACAGACTGAAATCTTTTCTGCAGCATTTTAGAAAGATTCAGAGCCACTTACCGCCCTTTTTTGCTGGCCTAAGCATGAATCAGTTTAACAGCTCAATTTACTATGTTATTGCTCATGGAGAGAATGAAAAAATATATCAGATGCTCTAAGAAATCTATATAAGTGAGAAATTAGCAATTTTCAATTGTGCACAGAGAGAATATTTGGTTTTTCAAAAGCAATTTGGTATCCTAGAAAAAAATGAATAAAAATGTATTCTTCACTAAAAGGACAAAAGCATTGGTAAGTGAATGTGTTTGCACGTAAAAATGAAGTGATTTCTCATAGTCCTGAATTAGCTTCTGCAGAGATAGAGTAATTTTAGATTTATTTTCCATTTTGTAACAGAAAACTCCTTCTTATTCTACCAGTTCAATGTATTTTACATATATTTGGGCATTTTAGGACAATGAAATTGATGTCAAGTGGCAATCATTAGATATCAGTTGACTGAAGAAAACATTGCTTAAATGGATACATTGAAATCAACTCAAGTCAGTTGTCAGTCTGGTAAAACAATAAGACTTCTATAACAATCAGGTTACTTTAATCGAGAAGTGCGCAATCCCACAGGGCCCTGTTCAGTACTCCAGTTTAAATTCTCAAGTTAGAAACAAGTTAAATTTGGCTCATTATTTTTAAGGAGTGTTATAACTTAATTAAATAGAGCAGATATCTTCAAACTTGTATAGGAATATAGAGAGACAGGTAAAATAACTCTTCTGTTGTAGGATTACTGATAATACAGTGGGAAAAAACCCACCAAGGTAAATGCTAGGAGACCTGAGTTTTAATCTGGTTCTCTATTCTTTTCTTTTTCTTTTTTTTGATGAGGAAGATTGGCCCTGAGGTAACATCTGTTGCCAATCTTCCTCGTTTTTTTTTCTCCCCAAAGTCCCTGTATAGAGTTGTGTACCCTAGTTGTAAGTCATTCCAGTTCTTCTATGTGGGATGCCGCCACAGCATGGCTTGAGCGCAGTATAGGTCCGTGACCAGGATCCAAAGTGGCGAACCCTGGGCCGTCAAAGTGGAGTATATGAACTTCACCACTCCACCACAGGGCGGGCCCGATTCTAATCTGGTTCTTATACTAATTTGCTCTATGAGTAGATGGAGACACACTGGCAGGGAGTCATTTCTCCTCAGTGAGGCTCAGCTCCCAATTTCTTTGCATATCAATATATATACTTATATATGTTTATAAATGTAGAGTTTCAGATCCAATGATCTCTGAGGTCTCTTTCACTTGAGCATTCTGGGTATTTGTGATATTGCTTTTAGATACAATATTATTCCAAAGATAGCAAAGAGCATCCATATTGCTCATCACTTAAAAATATGTCAAAGAAGCGACCAGAAGAGAAATTTTACATTCTGAGTTTGCGAACTCATTAGGATTTAAAACCTTAAGCAGAACGAGACAAAACACAGGGTAGTTCTTGAGTGAATTTTTACAAATTCAAGACACGTGGAAAACATCTTGAAAATGCAGGATACAGCAAGAAACCATTTACCTCTTAGTGAGTGGAGTCAGCAAGTTGGCACAGAAATGTTGGCTGAATGAAGGTCTCTGTGGTCAGAACGATAGTTTTGGGTTCGGAAGTGGCCACTGGCCAGCTGGGTGATGATGGATAAGCTACTAACATTTTGGGGGGCTTTATTTTCATTATTTGAAAAATAGAGATACATGCATTTAATTACACAGTCATTCTTCGGCTTATATGAAATAGAAACTAAGTACCTTGGCACTGAAAGATGTTTGCTAAATGCTAATTCATTCTCCCTTGTGTGCAGTCTTTACCAAAGTCCTTGCAGTGGTTTTTTTGACCCATGTATTTAGAAGCTATTTGATGGGAACATTTCAGTGTCCTAGAGGGTGGAAACAGCTTTTGCCCGCTTCAATTCACCAAGCCATTTAGTTCAAACTGGATTCAGACAAACCTGCATTTAAAAACTCAAAAGTGAGTGCACCGTAGACAATGCAGTATTTTGGGGTGTGTGGGGGGAGCATCTTCTCCTCCAGAGAGCTCCTAAAGCAATGCTGTGGTGCCTGCAGTGGAACTCAACTACACACTGAGAGTAAAAACAGTACATGTTAATCATGCTGAGAATTTTTCTACATTGGAACAATAAGGCATAATTTTGGAAGCTAGAGACAGTTAATTCTGCTGCTCCTGTCAGGTGGCATTACTGGAAAAACTGCAGCACTATCTTTTTCCCAGGCAGAGGAAAAAATAATAGTAACAGTTAAATATACAGCATATTTTTATATGATTTTTAATCAAGTGCTAATGCTTATATCTTGATGCATTGAAAAATGCCTCTGCCAAGATTCCCAACTTCTTTGTCTCATCCTCCATTTGCATATTGAGTTTCTATTCTTCGTTTAATAAAAGAAATCTAAGGCACATCAAAGATACATTAGAGAGTCAAAATATTTGATAGTTATATATACATAGCATTTATAACTGGGTTATGTAATAAGATTTATCTATTTGCATTACAGTTTTTACATTTTTATATTTGGATACATTTTTTGCACATCTTGCATTTGCTTTTGATTGAGGCTTCCTCTGACAAAATGATTAGCCAGTTATGTTTATGGCTAAGCATTATCCTGAAAGGAACAGAGCTCAGCATATTCGTAGGAGTCAAGTGACCGAAGATAGCGATGCATGGAGCAAAGCTCTGGTCAGCGTTATGATCGTTTTAATTTGTGTCATGCTGGTATCTTCTATTCATTGGAGAGGACATGTGTCAAAAAACGGTTAAAAGCAAAATAATAAATTAAACATAGGCCTTGTACACTCTCTAAAGTGGGGATTCTGCTGTGACCAGCGCTATTAGCCCAGCATCAACTGGAAAACACTGTCTTCGACCTCAAGAAAGTTACTTCGTAGACACATATGACTTAACTATACAACATTTGAGGAAGCACAAAATAATAGAAAATAAATTATTCCCAAGTGCTGAGAGGATGATGAATCATAATATGTGACAAGTTGTAAGGAGAAACCTAGGGACTGAGTTACAACCTCTAAACAGTGAATCGATACAGGAAGCAAAGTCAGGCAGGAGAACGCAGCCTGCTATGATCCACATTTTACTCAGACCACCAAGTCCAAAGTTATATATCACCTAAGGACTCAAGAGCTAGGGTTGCGGGGAGCTTCCAGCAGACAGCACCGAACACGGTTTCCTATTAGGGACTTCTGTAGAGAATGCAGTGGTATCACTTACAATTTTGCTTCTACAATTATTCTGCGAGAACAATTTATTCCATGTTTCCAAGAGAGGTATTATGTTAATGTAACTATGGCCAACATTTCTAAATTTCATCTACATTTGCATTTAAAGGCCCATTTCCCTCTAAATAAGGTTTTCTTGTTGCTATTCTTTTTTTGTATTTTTTTGCTTTTTGTTTGTTTCGTTTTTTAATGCTGAAAATCATGAGGAAGACCAACTGATGGAAGGGGTGGGGTGAGGGGAAAAGGAAATTTGTATTCAAGAAGGAATGAGAAAGAACGAGATAAATATTTTTTGAGGACATACCTCTGGAAAAAGTGATGGAAAGACATTTTTACTGTCTACAAGCAGAGAGCAGGGAAACCTCACCACATCTCAAACCAGAGGGCTTCAGTAATTGGCTAATGGAAAAGAGTCATTGCATGGTAAAGTACCAGTCTGGGAGCTGGAGAAAAAGTTGTTCTCATGGATCTGCTGCATGGAAGAGACTGTGCGACAGTGGGAATGACTGCAGTAACTATGACAAGAGATGATGTACATTTAACTCTCCCTACATGCCTAGGTCTATGCTAAGTATTTTCAGACACCATCACATCTCACTCTTTCACAGCCTCTCCAAGATTTAGGTACTATTATTATCAGTCCATTTTCAGAGAGGAGGAAATGGAGACGTTGAATGACAGTCAATAAGTCTCAGGCTTGGAGACACATCAGAAACACCTGAAGATATTTTAAAACTACCACCAGGGCTTGAGTTTAGAATCTCTGGGAGTTGGGGGAAGGCACTGGTATTTTTTAAGCCCTCCAGCTGGTTCTAACAGGAAACGACTGTTGAAAGGCACTGAATTCAGTTGTTTCCCCAAGGTAACACAGTGAGTGTGGAGTGAGGATTGACACCCAGCGGGGTGGACTCTAAATGATATATTTGGTTGTCTATAATGTACATTTGAGGAAGCAACTGCAGGCTAGAATTGATGGTGTGGTTCACACCTGCTCCAAAATGATGACAGCATTTTATGGCAGGTCCTCAGCACCCTCTTCTTGGACACTCCTTCCTTAAAAAGCCTCCTGTGGCTTCTCCCTGCTCTAACTATAAAAAAAGATCTTTCACTTGGACTACAAAGACCAAAGCCCTGAGAACATGGCCTCTTCCTAGCCCTGCAGTCACATCTCCCTGGGAGATGCTCCTCAGGCAGGGGCTTTGCCCGTCCCTTGTCTCTAGGTTTTCCCAGAGGCTGTGGACTCTGCTTGGATTATGCTTTCTTTCCTTCTTCCCCAAATTAATCCCTGCTCTGCCTTTCAACTTTATTTCAAGGGTCACTTCTCAAGGAAACCATGATTTTCCTGGCCAGCTCCAAGTATCTGCTCTCTCCCATGCTCCCCACTCACCTTATGGATTCCAAGATTTCATTAGTTTCATCTACTTTTATAGCTTCACTTGTTAACTCTGTACAGGTAATTGCTGAATCTGAGTCTCTAACTTCCATCACTCTCCCTAGCCCTAAAGCAAATACTTAGTGGGCACCACTATTTCTTTTTCCTTGTGCTATCTTAAAGTCTAGCTATCTTATAGAAAAAATTATCTTCCTGCTCTAAATGTACTTTCCCTTAAGTTTTTATTTGCATTAAGAACATTAACATTCTCTTCATTGCCAGGGCTTGAGTTCTTAGAACTACTAATGAGTCCTTTTTCAACCAGTATTTATAGTGAGTTGGTCAACCATGATAACTGAATACTCAAAATGTCTTCTGAGTTTATCGTCTTTTCATTCCTACCGTCACCTCCAAGTTCGAGCCCTCATCACTTCTAATTGAGACTACTACAGCACTGCTCAACATGTGTTGGGCAACACACATTAGATTCATGTGTAGAACTCATTAAGATGACATATGTGCCTTATCTCAAATCAAATGAATCTGGATCCCTAGGGCTGAAGCCTTAGGATCTGCCTTTTAGGAAATTCCATCATTCCTCTTCACACTGAAGCTTGAGAATCACACAACTGAATAACTTTGTAAGCATTGTTCCAATCCCAATTTTTTCTTGTGTCAGTCAGACACAGATGCTCCCTCTGTATTAATATTCCAAAGAATTATTCCAATAGTAAACAACTCAAACTAAAATTCTGAAACTCCATTGCAGGGTTACAGAATTATGAATCCATTTAAAGTTCAGTAAGGGTGTTTTACTTCCTCTTCATAAACCTATTTTCCTACATATATTCTGTTTGTTTTTTTCTGAACACAAATTGCAAGACATATTTCTGGAGATTTTTCTCTGTATCAGGTTAACGCATTTACACCTTGTACAAATCAGCTTGCTTTTTTCCAGGCTAAAACATGCTTGCTCCAACATATGCCTCAAATGACAAATTTCTGTCACATCTCAAATGAAACCTTTTAATTACTCTTTGATGATCTCTTAAGTACTGACAGTCAAGAATTTTATTAGGCACCCAAAATATTAACAACAGCTAGTCCATATTTTGTGCTAACCCAGTTCCATCACACTTTTCAAAATATCATGCAGACTCCTGAAGTGACTCTCATCTCTTTTTAACTTATGTACCCTGTGCTCCTCAGTTAGAAATGTGTCTCAATGTTTTTGAGTACTTGGTGCAACTGCTGCTGCCTATTAATCCATATGCTGCCTCTGATATTGGAATAATTCAGATGCCACCATTTTCAGAACTCAGTGCAAATGCTGTATCCATAGAACTCAAATGCTTCTAACCAATGAGTCAACAATAGGACCCTTGTCTGGAGATTTCTCCTATTGGAGGAAAAGCACTTCTTTCTCGTCTCTTCCACATGACCCCTTCTGGCTCCCCCCACTACTTTTGATCATTCATGTTTTCATTTTGTTCAGATTTGAGTGATTAAAGGATAATACCCTTCTCCCAATTAACAAGCAACTGAGAAATGAAAAGTCAGATTAATGTAGATTAAACAACTATTACTGATTAAAACTGGATTCGAAAATGGGGTTTAGGTGCATGGCTAAATGGCCTTACAGCACTCACCTGAATTAGAATGACTAACATGACTGGACAATCTCAGGCACTCATGATAGGAGTAGGCTCCTTATTCATAGCAGAGGAGTGAATAAGAATGGACTTGTTGGAAAGAAAGAATCCTGATGTTCTTGAAGAGCTCCTCACAAAATCCTGGACTGCTCTGTACCCTTCACTCACTTCTAGAATCTGATTAGAAAGTTTGGAAAGAAGCTTTATTTCCATACTCTCCTTTTTGTTTTTTATCGATAATTTGGGAGTTCACTTTCCCAGAAAGAACATGAGCCCTACCTGCTTCTTCATGGCATAGGTAGGACAGAAAAATCTCCTGTGGAAAGACCTCTGCAGTCCAGTTTGGCCACTGGCGTGCTGGGTAAGTCTTTACATCCAAGCCACATTCTCCAGTGTTTTATCAGGAATAAAGGACTACCACTGATAAAATGCATATCTGTGAAAATAGGCAGGTAGAGTCATTTCTCTCGGAAAAAAACCCTCCTTTTGCTCCCTATTTCACTCAGAACACAAGCCAAAGTACACCCACTGGCCTCACAGTCTTTTCTGAGATGGCTCCCCAAGACCTGTCTATTCTAATCTCCTTTTCCTGCCTACCTCCAATTCACTTTTTCTGCAGCCATTCTGGCCTTGTTTGTCTGCAAATGTATGAGACATTTATTTATTGTTTAAATAAATATTTGGGTGTTCTCTTACAGAACATAGAAGTAAATTGGCTTTGGGTCTTAGAACTATGTGCTTATTTAATAAGTCAGGCATCTTTAATATCTAGGAAACATCCATAACAATGGATTTTTATTATTATGGGTCAATGTGAAAAAAAAGGAAAGTTTAGGTCATTGCTCCAGGTACAATTATAAAAGGTTTCCCTGTCATTGATTCTGTTATTCTGTCAGAACATTTCATTATTAATTCTTTCATTCATTCAACAAATTATTATTAATATGCTTGGACCACCTTTATCATTGCACATACTACATTGTATTGGACATTATGATTTTTAAGTCTTTAAGGTTAGGGGCTATGGTTTATTTCAATTTTTCTTGTACCTGGAAGTTAGTAGGCTTTCATAAAAAGTAATCTCAAAGGTAACTGAAAGAGGTGCTGAAAATAGAAGTGAACATATGTTCCCTGCACCCGAGGAAATTAGCATCTAGTGAGGTGGGCATCCCAAGTGAATTAACGATAATGACAACATTACATGCAATGTTACTGCAAAAGTGTGCAAATGATGTTCAGGAAGAGATACCTAACTTATCCTGTATCCAGAGGACAGGTTGATTGGGAAGTGCTTCCAAAATGTTGGCACACTGGAAGCTGAAGTAGCAGATTCCCAGGTAGATATGCATAATAAGAACATTTCTTAGACAGAATAGAATAAGGAAAGCCAAAGCAATACAGCAAGGCAGAATGTGTTTGGACCTGATTTTTATGTTTAGAGACAGCAGTTAGTCAAAAATACTTAATGTCTATATTTTTTCTTTTTTTAAAAATTTTTGTTGGAAATGCCTTTCTTTTTTTTTGAGGAAGCTCAGCCCTGAGCTAACATCTGCCAATTCTCCTCTTTTTGCTGAGGAAGACTGATCCTGAGCTAACATCCGTGCCCATCTTCCTCTACTTTATAAGTGGGATGACTACCACAGTATGGCTTGATGAGCAGTGCCATGTCTGCACCCAGGATCCAAACCAGTGGACCCCGGGCAGCCAAAGGGGAATGTGTGCACTTAACCGCTGCACCACTGGGCCGGCCCCTAATGTATATTTTTTGGTCTAGAGATGCAGATATATTAATAAATATTTTTAAAATCTTTCAAAATGTAATGTGAAACTATGTGTGACACATGAATTAATCATCTGTAAGGTAAATCCTATAAACTTACGAAACATTTTTCAAGGTCTTGATCAGTTTTCCATAGGCAATATAGGTGTTCCAAGTCAAAAAATAGTCTGAAAATGTTTGGATAAGACATAGTCTTTCAAAGAGTGTTTTGATATGTTAACATGTTAATTGTAAATTAATTCTAGAACTACAGTTATAATTCACTTATAAGTACTTAAAGGACAGACAGAAGGGAAGAACAGAGGAAGGGAGCGAGGGAGGGAAGAAGAGAGGAACGGAGAGAAAGAGAGAGGAAGAGAGAAACAAAGAAGAAAAGAAAGAAGGAATGAATGAATGAATGAAAAGAGAGATAGAAAAAGAAAGAAAGGAAGGAAGGAAATAAGAAAGAAAGAAGGAGAGAGAAGGTGGGGGGAGGAGAGGAAGGAAGCAAAAAAGGAAGAAAGGAAGGAAAGAAGGATTAGTAGAAGATCTCTCTCTGACTACACTCTTAATAGTGAGATAGTGTGTTAACTCTACGCGTCCACAATTGAATTCGTAGTCTTTCCTGGCACAGTCTTCCACATCTCAGTACATGTCAACTTTTTCTTTCCAGTTTATTAGGTCAAATATCTTGAAGTTATTTTCAAGTTATCCACTAAGTCTTTGGGGACCTTTATTTACTTAAGGGATAGGTGTGTTTGACAGAAATTTGTTGTTGCTACTACCATTGCTGTTGGAAAGTGCAAGTATAAGCAAAGGATTTTTGCAAGTGAATAATCAAAACTGAGGACTGTTGCATCCTTGGTGGACTGGTCTACAGCATCCATTCAACTTTCTTGCGATCTACTTCCCTGTGATGCACAGGCTAGAAAATTAAATCACAGTGACCCAACTCTCTTGTGTGTAGAGTTTGGGATGGAACTTAGGGGCTGCCAATTAGATGTGCTTACTGAGATTTGAGAGGTTGTGGTAAGAATGAGAGCCATTCTACTGCCAATCTCAAAGCTGGAGACATTAGCTTCTCTACTGCAGTGCTCAGGTGTTCATTCGGTAGCTTCCTGGATGGCCAGAAGCTGTTAAGCATCAGTTGTTTCCAGATTCTTGCCTCACAATGCCAGCAATGTGTTCTTAAATTCAACAATCCTTCCTGATTCCTCCTATTCCTGGTTAGTGCAGATATATATATATAGTATAGATATATATATAGTAGCTCCTACGTTGTTCCCGTCTATAGTATTATTCAGCACTTGATTTTTGAGGGCAAGCCTAGACCCTGCCTCTTTAGCCATTTCAAAGGTTTTTCAATTACCTAATTAATTGTAACAAACAATGTTATGTTTTAAAAAGCTGGAGAAATTTCTGCTTTCTTCCTCTGATCTCAGATTTATCATTGCATTCTATAAGGATTCTCAAATCATACTTTCAAGTGTATCATGAGTATATTGTGCTTTTGGCCTAAATGCAAGTTTCTTTTACCTTAAAACTAAATCATTTTGTATCCCGAGAAAAGTTTTTACTATTCTTAATAATAGTGGATGCACAGTAAGCATTTACTTATTTCCATAATTGGTTTCCCATATTCTTACTATAATTGCATTTAGAAAATAAATATTTATTTGACACCTTCCATATCCTGAATACTGTTCCATGTACAGAAGTAATGAAGCAGAGTGGATGTCTCCTTTTGGGGCATATAGAATAGAGGAAGGATTCCCGGTAGTAAGACATAGCATAAAAATGTCTTCATAGTAACACGTGATTGCCTTAATCTTATTCTGTAGCAATGTTTTTGAGCATTTTTCTTTTTTAGTAGTTAGACTCTTGTCTCTTTCTCTACGTCATTTTCATGACTTTTTTTAAAGATGGTGATGATATTGGTGAATTCCAATGTCTAGAAGAATTTTTTTCTTAATCTCAAAAATTCATGCAAGTCCATGTGTCAGTATATAAATATCTACCTTTTTTCTCTGTTTTAAGTATCCATGGATTTGTATCTAAGTAAGCATTAATGTGTTTTAATATTAGAATCAAATTCATAGGATGATAATTAATACTGTTCCATATTTTAAAGAATGCCATTGAAAATGGGAAAATTTAGTTAAGATGTAATCAAAAAAAGGTTTGTCTCATTCCCAGCATTCTGCCACTGTATTTCTTTGCTTTAAAAAAAAAAAATCAAGGTTGAAATCATTTTAATGCCTTCATTATGACACTTTAAAATAATCTTCCCTGCTGTTTGTGGACAATTTAATATATCCTGTATGACCTAATAAAATATATGATTTAATATTTGAGGGACTGAGGGTATGAGCAGCGTACTTTCTAATCCCATTAAATTTAGGATTATTCTCACAGACCTTGTCTTTATGGTCATGACATCTTGACACTATGACCTTCAGGCTTTGGTATCAGAAAGATACCAAATCATATCATTAAGAACTCCTGAGTCTTGAACTAGATTCTCTCGTTCATCTCTATTGAGAGAATCAAGAGATTCCTCACTGTTTTTCTGACTTATGATGTTAAACATTAACTTTCATGCCTACATTACTGCACAAGATCTTTTCAAGAAAATTCCCACATAAAAAGCTTGGTGATTCTAAATTTAAACATAAGTTGAAGGTTGATTGTTGGTTCTGTGTATATATATGCACAGATAAATATCTAGATAGATAGATAATTAGATGACACATAGATACACAGAGAGATAGACAGAGATATCTTGTATAGCTTAATGTAAATGTGGTCTTTCACATTCTTTCCGTTATTGACATACAGAAGAAGTCTCCTAAAGATAAATAAATTTTTCCTTCTCTTTCATGATCTCAAATCTCTCTGCTGGTTTCCAGAGCACTGGGAGGAAGATTCAATTGTTTCAAATGTATCTGAGTGTTAGCAAGATCATCAGTTATCCCAGAGATTAGGAAGCAGTTAATGCTTTAAAAGGACACCGTTTCCACTGTCGCTATCCGTGTGGCAGTTACTACACCTTTGAATGACTATCGTCTTTGTACATTCTCTGCTGAATCCCTTTGCAGAATTATCACTGTCAGCAACACGTCTTTGTTTTTTGCAGTCCAGCTCCGATGCTTTGCAGACTAGCTCACATTTCTGCAATTCCTACTTCCTTCTCCAGGACTCTTTTATTCCTTGCCCCTGCCTGGCTCCTTTCTTTTATCTTCTGATTCCTCTTCTGTAGCTAAAAAGACCCTGTGTATGCTCCGATAAGTTTAAAAAGACTCACACCCTTAAGGAACTCATCATCTATCAGAGAAGACCCAGTGATAAACAAGTGAACAAAATATGTGTTTCCCACTGATGTCACCCAAGGGGGAAGTTGTCACCTATCCAAAAAACCTGATTGTTTCCCAGGGTGAGAATGTGACAATTTGTTTTCTCTGAGCTTGATGTCGTGCCTGACATTTTCAGGATTCTTGGAAATGGAAAAAGTATACAAACATTGTCCATATTACAGAGAAGGGAAAAACCCAATAGAGCCGTATCTGAGAAAATTGAATCTGAATCAAGGGCTGAGCAAACCGCAACAGAGAATTATCTAATGATTGCTCAGACTAAAAGTTAATCACATGCCAAGCACAGGTCTACTGTAAGCTTTATATGTGTATTTATATGTGTATTAACTAACTTTATATGTGTATTTATATCTGTATTAACTAATATGTGAAAATTGTTTACATATGCGGGAACTGAAACACCAAGAAGATGAATAAGCTTGCCTATTGCTATATAGCTGGTAAGCGGCAGAGATTTGACCTGAACCCAGGATGTCAGGCTGCAGAAATAGTGCTCTGAACTCCCAGTATATAAGTTCCTCTCACAATCTGGAAAGATTTCTGGGATTCTGTGAAATCTTATTGTGTATATACACAAAGTCATAGCATGCCTATGTGCACACACATAGAATACATATATGTATCCACACACATACATACATATAATATTTATATAGCATTTAACTGTTTACAAAGTGTTCTCATATATACAGTATCATCACAGCCACACTCTAGATGTCAAATACTATCACAATACAGAAAAAAATCTGTGGCTTCTGAGTGTGAAGAGAATTGTTCAAATTCACTCATTTTATAAGATTTGCTGCTCACTCTTCTGATTGCTTGGCGTGGATGCTCCCCCTCACTGTAATTAATATTCCTATGGAAACTTGATATAAAACCCCAATCAGAAGATGTGGCTAGACACAGCTGGGATTAATCTATTTATAGATGGTTTTTATGGGTTATGATTGAAAAAAAAGTCAGTTTTTATCAATTTCACCTAAGTAGTGGAAATAGTTTATATTAACTTATCTCAGCTGAGCCCAATTAGATTTTCAAAGGCATTGTGGTTGAAATTATAATGGCACTGTGACCCACAAATTGAAAAGGAAGTTCACTTGTATCTATCATAGTGTAGGATTAGAAAGCTTATCAGACATAAAGACTTGATTGATCCAATTTCTTCCCAAATAATTCATATTGAACAGAGTGTAATTTTTTCCTTTTTATAAAATGCTCCTATTTAAAGGATGCTTTACTAACCGATATTTCTGAAATATTCAAAATTGTTTCTTTGTGGCCATAGAAAGTGAACTCAAACTGCAAATATACAGTTTCTTTGAAAGGAAGATTCAGGGTTTCAGCTTCAGGAATGATAAGTTCCGGGATTCAGATTTGTCTTCAGGAACCGGAATCTTCTCAATTCTTAATCCTACTTTTCTCTGTACTGGTTTCACCCTCAGGAAGGCAGAGAGCCCTGTCTATTCCAATTTGGCAAGATGATCCTTATATCTCTAAATCTCTGTCCTATTAACTTTGTAATTTCAAATGGAAACAAGGTTTCTCTTTCCCAAAATTGTAGAAAATATTTTGAAATTGAATCTTACTGGGCCATCTGCCTACTCCTGTACCATGAGGAGATGGGGGTATGGTGGCTCTGGAAAAGAAAATGGAAGTGTTTCCAATAGAAAAAATAGTATATGTATGCTGAGAAGGCAAAACGTAACATATGCTGAGTACTGCTGTTAGCAAAAAGTAACAGATGTCCACTACAATGGTGAGTCAATGTATATTGAATGATGCAAATGGTTATTTATAAATGAATGCATCTGCTCAAGAGAAGAAATTCAACTTAAAGCAGAAAGGCTAACTTCATAGATGTTATTTAATAGTACAGTTCATTCAGGACAGGATTTTTTAACTGATTTTTTAATTAACAGATGTACAAACATTTTTTTGAGGAAGATTGGCCCTGAACTAACAACTGTTACCAATCTTCCTCTTTTTGCTTGAGGAAGGTTGTCACTGAGCTAACATCCATGCTAATCTTCCTTTATTTTGCATGTGGGATGCTACCACTGCATGGCTTGACGATCAGTGTGTAGGTCTGTGCCTGGCATCTGAACACACGAACCCCAGGTCACCAAAGCAGAGTGCACGAACTTAACCACTACAGCACCGTGCTGGCCCTGAAACTTATTTTTTTAATTCAGAGTATGCATGTAGATAGTAATATGATAACAATGTATCTGAGCTGATATAGCAAATGTTTCTTTGAGAGGAATTCATGATTACTTTTAAAAGCTTTTCCAAAACTGGAATGGAGTATTTCATACGGGTTATAAATGAGTATAATTTTCCCTTTTGATAAGATGCCATAAAACATATATTGGGTGATTATTCCTTGTGCTCTATACAATATTTAATATCCAAAATTTATTTATATTATGACTGACTTTATTTTGTATGTAAAAATGTAATTACTAAAACAATTATAACATGTACACAGTCCAGTTATGTACATCTGACAAATTAATAATATATATATTTTTAAAAACATTGTTATTGACAATGTACCCAGATAATAACTGTGTTCTATCATTTCTCTGGTGGATAATATAAAATTCTAGGATTCCTAATAAATTTAAAATGTTCTTACAAAGAGCATCACAGCTACCTAATATATTGTATCATACAATTGTAAGAGTAACTATGTTCTATTATGTAACTTGGAATTTTTAAAAAATGGCAGTTTTTAGCACTTAATTTCCATAGTAAATCAAATTTAGCCTATGGCAAGTATAGAATCTACTTGGCTATGAGATTCTGTATGAGCTTAAATTTCATAGCTCTGTCTTTAAATGAATATGTTGTCTTCATCTTTAACAAATGAAAAATGGCGGCTGAAATAAACCTATTGCAGTCAGAAGAAGCACTTCAAACGTGTGTGTGTGTGTGTGTGTGTGTGTGTGTAGTTATGGAATTACTCCCTGCTGTAATATATTGTTCCTTCTTCCATTGATATACTAACCATTTTACTACTGGAGAAAATAAGACACATAATACAATAGTTAAAACAAATAAGCACTGAACTCTGTAGGGATATTTTCTCCAAAATATTTCGTTTCCTTGATATGAAATTGAGCTGAGAAATGACACAAAATTACAAATTTTAGAATCTTGGTTTAAATATAAACATACTTCATAAGATCAATATAAACACCTTTAAATGCAATGAATATCTTACATCTCATTTTTTAGCTCTTCTGATAATTTAGAATGGTTACACAACAACAAAATTACTGAAATTTTGTTACTGATGTGGGCTATAGTTATAATTTTTCACTAATATCCTAGGTAACTTTGATTAAATCACCTTACCTACCCGAACCTCATTATCTTCTCATCTGTAAAGGGAATCCTATTTCACAAGGTTTCTAAGACCATTAAATGATGTAATGAATGTGAAATGCCCTGTAAAATTCAAAATGCTATATACAGTTTTGATTTGCTGAATTTACTCAGCTTTTTATATGCGTTATAATTTTAATTTAAAAAGAACTAGGTATTTAAAATGAAAGCACCTAGTATGCTTTCTAGATATTGGAAATTTTGTGATCATCTTACATTTGATATTAACGCAAGAAAGTTTAGCAAAATATCTTGAACCACACCAGGCACCCTTCTACCTCAGAGCCTTTACAGTAACAGTTTCCTACGTCTGAAGGGTGCTCTCCTTTATCCATGTGGCTTCCTCATCTCCTTTAGTCTTTGGCGAAATGTTTCTTCCTCTAGGAGTCCTTTTCTGACCACTCTATTTAAAATTGTAGCATTCTTTCTCACCTTTCAACCACTGGCCCCTTCTTTCTCTTACCTTTCTTCCTATATAATTTTTTTTTTTTTTTAGCTTGGCAGCTGAGCTAACATTTGTTGCCTATCTTCTTTTTCTTTTTCTTCTTCTCCCCCAAATCCCCCAGTACATAGTTGTATATTCTACTTGTATGTCCTTCGGACTCTGCTACGTGGGTTGCAGCCTCAGCATGGCCTGGTGAGCAGTGCTAGGTCTGTGCCCAGGATCTGAACCAGTGAAACCCTGGGCTGCTGAAGTGGAGTATGCAAACTTAACCACTCAGCCATGGGGCTGGCCCTGCATATATCATTTAACATTTATGACCATCTGGCATACATGTTTCCACCGCTATCAGAAAGTAGAGCATTCCTATGAAAGCTTTTGTAAGCTGAAGTGGTGTAAAGCAAGAAGCAATTACCGTTATAAGGGAAGAATTTTTGAGTATTCCCAGATTCAAAAAATAATCTACTAGGGGCCAGCCCATGGCCTTGTGGTTAAGTTCAGCATGCTTCACTTCAACAGCCTGGGTTTTGTTCCTGGGCATGGACCCATACCACTTGTCAGAGGCCATGCTGTCGTGGTGACCCACATACAGAGGAAGATTGGCACAGATGTTAGATCAGGGAGAACCTACCTCAACAAAAAAACAAAAAAAAAATCTACCAAATCATACCAAATAACACAAAAGATCTAAAATAACACTAACATATAGTAAAAGTAGGAATTATATGATAAATACACAGCCTATGTAATGTAGAAACAATATATGTACAGTGTAATTTCACTTACACAATTGGGAAGACAGCAAGCACACTAGCACACTGGAAGGCTGAGAGGTGGTGGTGGTGATGATGGTGCGTTAGGCTGAGTCCTCAGAAACTGGGGTTGTGAGAGGTACAGGAGAGCGGGGTGTACGAGACAGAGGAAGAAGGTCATTTATTAACATCTCATTGTCGTCTGAATCCACCAAGGCTGGCAAGTCACTAACATCTATGCCTTCAGTGTCTGCCTGCCTTCATGTTGAAGGTCAAATGGCTGTTGTGGCTGATGTGGCTCATGTGGAAGGCTTGAAATATGACGCTTAGCCTCTTGACAGCTTAGCTTTTATAACGGCTTGCTGCAAAACAAACACTGAACACTATTTTTCCTTTTCACCTTTTTTCATAAAAGTAAAATCCTCGTTGAATTTCTTTCAGGTTGCAAAAACAGGTACTAATGTAGTCTTTCCTAAAAGCAGTGTCACATAAAGCAAACTTTTAGATAGCAGAGGAAATCTGTACTGCATAGGTATGTATTTATCTTCTATATCCCCCCACTGAAATATAAGCTCAAAAAGAAGAAAGATTTGGGCCAGCCCTGATAGCCTCGTGGTTAAAGTTTGATGCACTCCACTTCTGTGGCCCGGTTTCAGTTCCCAGGTGCAGAACCACACCACTTATCTGTCAGTAGCCATGCTGTGGCAGTGGCTCACACAGAAGAACTGCAAGGGCTTACAGCTGGAATATACAACTATGTACTGGGTCCTTGTGGAGGAAAAAATAAAGAGAGAGAGGAAGATTGTCAACAGATGCTAGCTCAGGGTGAATCTTTCGTAGCAAAACCCAAAACAAATAAAACCACCACACACACATTAAAAAAAGAAAGAAAGAAAAGAAGAATAAGGATTTTGAGTTATTTTGTACAATATTCTGTCAAGACAATTACCAGGAGTATTTTAGGCATCCTATCTATTTATCTATCTATCCACCTATCATCTATCTACCTATCTATATTTATTTATTGAACTAAAGGATATATATTTCTTACTGTAAATTAACTATATGACAAAATGCATGGATCAGCATGTACTTGTGTGTTACATCAGTTTCATGGTGAATACATCTGAATGCATTTTTTTTACTTTGAGGAAGATTAGCTCTCAGTTAACATCTGCCACCAATCCTCCTCTTTTTGTTGAGGAAGATTGGCCTTGAGCTAACATCTGTGCCCATCTTCCTCTATATGTGTGATGGCTTGATAAGTGGTGCATAGGTCCGCGCTTGGGATCCGAACCTGCTAATCCTGGGCCACTAAAGTGGAGTGCGTAAACTTAACTGCTATGCCACTGGGCTGACCCCCATCTGAATGCATTTTTGGAACCAAACAACACAGTTGTATTTTCTTATCAGAATTATAATACTAAAAATGATAACAATAATAATATATGATACAAAGAGCACTCTACTTTTTAATCACTCTACTTATAGGAAACTCATTTACTCCTTACAACAACCTGTTAAGATAAGTACCATTATATAATCCCTATTTAATGGATGTTAAAACGGAGGTACAGATGGCCCATGGTCAAACTGCACAGTTGATTATTTCTTTGAATGATACTTTGATGTACTTTTGGTGAAATCTGCAATGATTTGTATAATGTTGCAGTTTTGCAACACATAACAAAAACATTTTTCTGAATCATTATTAACTGTCAATACTCCACAATGCTCCCTTGGATTCCATGATTTATTTGGAACTTTTGTACATAATACAACTGATTAGAAAAATTTTTCCATTTAGATTAGCAGACAAAACTTTTTTTAATATTTTAAAAGAGTTCTGTTACAGTTATGAAAAGAACTTTCAGATAAATTTTGGACAAAAAGAGTTATGCTAAACAAGCAAGAAAGAGAAAATCATTCAGCATTCATTCTAAAGAAATAACACGAATTTCTATTAAGTATTTTCAGATAGATTGCAAATGTTTCTTCTGAGAAAATTAATCTTATTCGGAGCATACATTAAAAAATATAAGCACAAGACTTCAAATACATAGTGAGTTATTGATGTGCTGTATGCTTCATAAAGTTTATTCCTCATATCTGTTCTGCTATTAATATAAAAGAATTATACATTAAAAAACACAGAAAGGGTTTTTAGATCATTTAAAATCCATTAAGTGTTGAGATCGTCTTATAATTAATTTTCTGCTGAGATGAGAATTCAGAACCTTGAAATAATTTGCAGATGGGCATTGTCATAGTGAAGAGAACCCATGTCATCTTCCAAGAATCTCTTTGCTCTCTAGTAAAAATTCAAGCTACATTTGTGTCTCACAATCAGGGTTGGTGGGCTGGTTCTCAGAAGGGAGAATGTGTGGCTTTCAATGTGATTTAATTTCAGTGACATTTATTGAACTTAAAATGTCTTTCCTGTTACCTTCTTCTTTTTAAATGGAAAGACCCCTTGGAAAGAAAGTATTTGTCAGCTCCGTTTGTTATACCTTCATTCCTTTCTTGATCCTTAAAATAGTAACATAATGTAAGGCAATTTCCTCTGAGCTAATAACAACTGGGGGAAAAGTCTTACTGTGGCACACCATGATGAACATTGGCACTAGCATAGGTTTTTTCATTAGAACCATATATTAGCTATTTATTGTTGTGAAACAAATTACTCCAAAACTTACAGGCATATAACAATACACATTTATTACCTCACAGTCTCTGTGAGCCAAGAACCTGTGCACAGCTTAGCTGTAGTCAACACCATGCCAGATTGGGTTTACTTCCCAGTTTACTCACCTGACTATTAGCAGGATTTAGCTTCTCCCATGTTGTTGAACTGAGACCCCAGTACCTCACAAGCTTTGCTCAATTCCCTGCCACAGGAGCCTCTTCATAGAGCAGTTTACAACGTGGCAGCTTGCTGCACTGGAGTAGGCAAAAGGGCAAGGGAGAGTGCCACCAGAGAGAGATGGCCAGCAAGCAGAAGTCACAGCCCTTTGTAACCCAATCATGGAAGTGATATCATGCGACATTTGGCATATTCTATTCATTAGATGCAAG
This sequence comes from Equus caballus, assembly GCF_041296265.1. NCBI lineage: Eukaryota > Metazoa > Chordata > Mammalia > Perissodactyla > Equidae > Equus > Equus caballus. Next base: position 99,222,996 of record NC_091686.1, read on the forward strand.
TCACTAGGTCCAGTACACACTAACAAGGCTATTAATACCGGGACGAGGATTCGTTATTAGGAGCCATATAAGAAAGTGCCTACTACAGTCTTGCAGATTATCTGTCCCAATATATGGTATGTGAGAATTTCTTCAAATGTAACACATATATTGTCTTTGATAAAAATAACACATACTGCCAGAAGTGAGTTTATCACCAAATGTTGATTTTAGTGTTCTGCCAAGCACACTACTTGTAAAATTACACACATTCTACTAACTGCTATTTTGGGACGATATTATTTGAAACAGATGATTACTAAAGGTGTTGTGATGTTTCCAGCATATTGTTTACTCAATATTTGATAAGTGTTACTGGTACCTATTTGGAACAGAAACATTGAAGACAGGTATGAGATATTTGGCCAAGATTTTGTGGTTACATGGGAAATATTTTGACAGGAGATAGCTCCTGTATAGGGAAAAAGCACTAGAGACAAAAAAAAAAAAGGATTTTCTAAGGGGAAGCTAATGTGATAAATCAAGCTGATTTATTTCTTTAACCTACTAGATAATCTGAATATATTTTCAGGTTCTGGTGAGCATCTTGATCTCTGTTAACCCTGAGGACATCACTTTGGGTACTGAAGTGGTAATTTCAAAATAACATAGAAGTGGCTTTTGAATTACTTTACATGAAATAGTTTTTATATACAAATAGCATTTTATCAGGACTTTCTGATAACATAGAACACATTATCTTTTGCATCTTAGTTTGTTTTTTACTATTTTCGTTTGTTTGTTTTTTAATACATGTCTTTTTTCTTCTCCTATAGCAAGAGATCAGGATATGACATCCTAGCATTTGTTCTGTAATGAATTCTTTGTTCTTTGGTTTCCTGATCTCTGAATGTGAGTGTTGGACTCAATGCTGTGTAACATTTGATCTAGATGTATCCATTCTACGACACTCTGAGCTTCAGCTCCTTCGGAGAAAGATCAGTATCATTCTTTTCTTTATTCTTTAATGGTATTTAGTATGTGGTAGACACTTAATAAATATTTGAAGAAGAATGATTACATTAATACATATTAACATTATTTTGATATGTATTGGATCCCATTATTCTAGAAATTTAATTAATTATGCTTCACATAGAGAGGATTCTTGCTACCTAAAAATGTGACTTCTCTATCATTTTGGCTTGTAATTATTTGATTTCAGGTCACTTTAAGCGAGGGAATACATTTCCATTTTTATGATAACTTTTATTCTCAGATTTAGTAGTTCTTAGTTAAAAAAATAACTTTATTTTAGCATGGTTTTATATTCTACTTCAGGAAGTTGGTATTTATTTTTTAAAAACTGATTTTTCACTATTGGTGATTAATTACCATTTCTTTAGGACTAAGGTTGTGATAGATGCCAGCAACCAGAGAAAGAGATTTCAAAATCAGAATTCTCACAACATCTTCCTAATCAATCAGTAAAATAACAGTCGCATGGAATATGTTCCTGCACAAGCATATGGTAAGTATCATAGTTGTCTTAGTCTTATGTTAAAAACAGATTTAAAAACTAAAAACAAAATTTAAAACAAATTTACCTGCTGTTAAATGTATTGAAGTTCCTTGGGAAATTTTAAGGCTTCTCATCAAATTTCTTGTTGTTAGTGCCATGGAGTCAATTCTGACTCCTAGCCATCCTGTGCATAGCAAAGTGGAACCCTGCCTGGTCTGTTTGTGCCATCCTCTCGCCTTCCCGTGCTATATCAGAGAATGCTCCGCTGCTATTCATAGCGTTTTCATGGCCGATTTTTTCAGAAGAGGCAGGCCAGGTCTTTCTTTCTAGTCTGTCTTCGTCTGGAAGACTCTGCTGAAACCTGTCCACTATGAGTGACTCTGCAGATATTGGAAATATCGGTGGCATAGCTTTCAACATCACAGCAACACACAGCTGCCACAGTATGACAACGACAGATGGGTGATGCTGTTTCCTAACCAGGAAAGGAACCCAAACCTCGGTGGTGAGAGCGTCAAACCTTACCACTAGATCACCAGGGCTGGCTGCTCATCAGATATTTAATTCAAAAATTGTTTACTGCTAAGGCAATGTGACAAACCATAATTTCTTTTTTTCAAACATATAGAGAGAGTGTGACATCGAAGGCATTAGCTAGTAAAAAGTTGAAAATATCGTTTAGACTTCCAATTTCAGCTCCAACATGTAAAGAGCTTGGAAGTCATTGTTCAAGCTTTACAGTTTTGAGACTTCCTGATCAAAAACAAGGAAGGTCAAAAACAAGGAAAGTCCGAGAGATTGTCACAGCCAAGAGCAGCCTAAGGAGATATCATTACTAAAAGTAACATAGTATCCTGGATGGGATTCTGGAAGAGAAAAAAGACTTAGGTAAAAACTAAGTTAATCAGAGATTAACTAAAATAGTTAAAATAGAATAGTCCTTTTCTTCTTAGCGTTTATTTTCCAGATAATTCTTAAAATTCCATCAATAAATTTGTCCTGAGAACTTGTTAGAAAATAGTGAAACAATAGGAAATTAACTACTTTTATTTTTTCTAGAATAAGCACATCTGAGAGTTATGAGTTTATCCTATAAAACTTCCGTCTCTGTTTCACTTTGCCTCAGATAGAGAACAAAAGTTGAAAAGCAAACTTTGCTTTTGTGTGTTTCTCCACATCAGCATATTTTTTTACTTCAACTTACAGATATGTCAAGATTCTAAAACATCAAATGATATAAAAAGCAAATCAGCAATCAAGGCAAATCCTTTTTCCCCACAGAAACAAGGACAAATGTCACATTATAGAACTGCCTTAAGTTTTAGTCAATGAAGGTCAAAATACGGTGTCTTTAATTGTTAAGTGCTGTCAAATACGATAAAATAAAAATTATGTCAAAAATTATGAAAACATACTTCAGATACAAGCAAGATTAACCTTCCCAGAGGATGTTTGGTTACCTAGTGACCTCAGCTTTTATAAAGGGAAGGAAGCAGTAGTTTACACTATTTGCACAAATTTTTCCAATTTGTAGTCATATCACACATTGAATTATCTACTTTAAATGATTCCATCTTCTTCTGCATCAAGATCTTACATTATAAACACTCAGTCTTAAAACAATAAGAATTTGGCTAGTCCAGACAGACACAGTCATCCTGCTGGCAAAAAAGAGCTGAGGCAGATAGGTAAGGAGTGAATAAGTTGCAAACAACTAGAGGAATAACATCTTAGTAGGTGAGTCTTAATACAGAGATTATGGTCCAGGTAGTGAAGTGAATTAATATGGATTATTTCTTTTCTTTTTTCAGGTACAGGTCACATGCTGATTTTAAACCAGTTTTTGTTAAAAAAATTAGAAAAATTAGTTATATTTTCCTTTAAATCATATCCAAATACCTTGTTATATTCTTTGTGAATCTATTAAATATCATGTTTCAAAGAAATATCGCTTTCTGGAGAGGCTCTGATTATAGTTAGAACAAATCAACTCAATATTTTAAAACTTACCTCTATTTGAAAACTATGAAATTTACTCCCTATATATTTAAAATGCCCAGTTTTCCTTTTAAGTACTAAATGCCTGAAGAAACAAGCTTAAAATAATACAAAGCAAAATCATCCCAAATACTTATATGATTCTTATAAATATAGTAAATTAAAATCATCAAAAATAAAATTTAGTTCTCTGAAACTAAGTTCTTCACAATCCGTCAAATGATCATATATTTTTCATCTTAAAATCCTAAATGTAAATACAAAGAATGTTTTTCTTTTATTTTGACATAATTTCCAAATTACAGAAAAACTGTCAGCATACTAAAGGGGAGTCCAGTATACCCTTTATCCAGATTCACCAGCTATTTACATATTTTACGCTATTTGCTTTATATTCTCTCTCTAACTATATAATTTTTTTTCTTGACTACTTGATACTACATTGGAGATATCATAGTCTTTTTCATCTATTTATGTCTATATCTCAACATATTTATCATTTATAGTGTTCTTTATTCTTTCTTGTAAGTTTGTAAATTCAATTTATATCATCTTTGGTCACCTCCACTCAGCTTGAAAAAACAACCTCTATATTATTTCTTATAAGGTGGGGTGCAGGTCTACCAGTGATTGGTAGCCTCAGAGTACATTTCTCCAAAAACGCCTTTTTAACTTTTATATTTGAAGAATGTTTTCCATGAATATACAGTGCTGGGATGACATTTCTATTGTTTTCTCCTTAGTACATTAAAGATGTTGTTTCTTTATCCTTAGTCATCATTAATTCTGGTAAGTAATCAACCATAATTTATATTATTGCTCTCTTGAGATTTTTCTCCAGAAGCTTTAGAAATTTTCTTTATATCTGAGTTTTGGTAGGGTGATTATCAGGTATCTAGGTTTGATTTCCTTTACAAGTAACTTGTTTGGAGTTCACCAAGTTTCTTGGAGATGTATTTTTATGTTTTTCAAAAATATGTGGCAACTTTTGTCCAATTTTTCTATAAATAATTTTATGGCATTTTACTTTCTCTCCTTTTGTATCCCAATTCCATATATATCAGGTCATTTGACATTATCTTACATCACAGTGCTGCAGGATTTTTTTATTTCAAAGCTTTATTATTTCCGTTCTTCTTAGCAGATTTTTTTATTGCTCCATCTTTAAGTCAACTTAGCCTCTTTTTCTCCTATTTTCAATCTTCCTTCAAGCACAGCCAGTAAATGTTTCATTTTATGAATTCTGGAATTTCCATTATTTATCTATTAATTCGCTTTTAATATAGTATCTATTTTTTTGTAGAGATTCTGTACCAGTTCATCCATCATGACCTTAGTTTCCTTTAAGGACTTGTATCAATTTATAAATGAGGCTTTCAATGCCCTTGTCTATTAATTCCATCATCATCTTTGTCATCATGGAGCCAATATTTTTGACTGCTTTTTTCTTTATCTTGGCTCATATTTTTGTTTTCACATGTCTAGCAATATTTTATTGTGAATTGGACATTGTAAGTGATTCATTTTAAAGATTCTGGATTCCATTATCTTTCGGTGAAGACTGTTGATTTGTTTTGTCATTGTTGTCCTAGCAGGTAAATAATTTGGCTGGACTCAAACTCTCAGTTCATTTACCTTTGCAGATGATAACACCTGAAACAACACCATTCATTCAGCTTTTCAACTGTTCCTTCTTTTTGAGAACATTGGAGTCTCCTCAATGCTTGCATGCTTTAGTGGTGGAGTTTTTACATATTTGTGAAGGTTTATCTTTCTGTGGGTTCTTACTTTCCCAATTTCTCCTTCTCATTTCCAGATACTCTATTAGTCTCAGATTCCGTTCTCTGACTTTTCAAGGCAGTGAGACTATATACGCCTCTTTGTTTAGGTCATAGCAACTCTACACAATGAGGACTGGGAGAGGCCCTCTCAAGTAAGAAGGCATTTATGTGCAAATCTCACCCAGTTCAGTTCTCTTCCTTCAAGAATCAAATCTCTTCTAGTTTTTTTCTTTTATTCTTCTTCAGTGTAGTCCGCTTTATTTCCTTTTTGTCCAAAGTTTATAATTGCCCTCTGCAAGAGGGTTACTTCCATACAACTACGTCACCATTACCAATAATGTAAACTCAATTACATTTGAAATTAGATCGAAGTACAAATCTATCTTATTATTCAATATGACTAATTTTCCTAAACCATAAAACAACGTTCGCTAACAAATATATGCACATTATTCTAAACATAAAAGCAGTAAAATATGGATTTGACTTCTTAATTTCTGTATTTATACGTAAATTTTTGTTTTAAAAGATAGTCATCCTCTAGGGGAAATTACTTATGATTTCAGACAAGCTGAGAGTCTTATTCCAGACTAATTGACTTTCCTATGTCACGTCTGTTATTCATGACAGGAAAAAAGTTAAAACCATGCTTCAGTTTTGTATACGTTAAAGACTATAACAAGGACTCAAGAAACTGAGTTTCGTATATTCACAGTGATTATTACCAAGTCAAGCCACAAATATATATACACTTAAGCTCTTTTTAAGCACTGTGAAGATGCTGGACTGCAAGTCCATTCTCTTCATGTGGATAAAGTTTCACCACTGTAATTCTTGTCTCCTAGTTTGTGATACATTTCCCAACTTATATTTCATAAAAGAACACACATATTCCTACACATACCTACCTTTCAACCAATCTTTTTGAAGTCTGATAGAGTTCTTTATCATTTTTTCTTTATTTTTCTCTGGCCATGAACTTTAATGCTAAATTTGAAAGAGCTATTTTCTCTTTATAAAATAATTAAGACATGTTTAAGTAGATCCTGAACACCCCTATGCCTGCCTCTGGGGCTGTAACTCTAAAGTGATGCTAATGATATCATGGATACTCTACATGGGATAACATTTAAATGCATATTATTTATGATAATAATTGCTAACATTGCATGAGCATTTGCAAGATAGTAGTATTTTCCAAGCAATTTGTGAACACTCTTTGCAGGAAAGGACGCACTGCTATTATCCCTATTTTATTGTGCAAAGAGAAGCTGAAAACAGGGCAGAGACACTGTCAAATAACAAAGATTCACAGTATATGGTGTCCCAGGTAGGAGGGTGTAGAATTCGAGAATGTAGCAGGTCTGATGATAAAAACGAAGATTCTTTGCTGAAGGAACTAGGTCATAATTTGAATATCATCTGGAGTGTTCAGACATATGACAATCATATAGAGACTGTGTTATTAGATACTGAGTACAAAGTAGGGGCCTGGTTGTTTGATCGTGGCTGATGTCCAGTTGCTAGAATTAAGTGAGTAGATGAAAACAGAAATTTAATTGTTTTGAAAACTTTGAATCAACAAATAGTGGCCAAAGTTCAATAGCTGGAGGTTAAGTTGCCCTAAGGGAGAAAACTGAAGGTGTGTAAAGGCAGTTAGCTAGATGATTTATTTCTTGAAACAGACCATTCTTATGAAATAGAAAAATTTAGATAGATATAAAATAAATTTTAAATAATTAAATATAAATCCTGACATTTTTCCTGAAAGAAAGAAGGAGTTAAATGATCCTACTTAGTTAAAAAATTAATTCTGTTTATCAGTATATGTTATAATTCTTCTATCAATGAAGATAAATTAGAGTGTGTAAGGTATATGCTTAAGTATAAGATGACAAAACACCTGTAATCAGACATGATTAAATAGAATAAATGGTTAAAACGCCTTGCTAATAAAATGAAAACAAAAGTAAATAAATCTTTAATGCAGTGTGAATCTTGTTTGTGGATTATTAAACAATCTAATTTTTTAAAAATTAGAGTCATTAAACACTGGATATGATGAAAATAATTGAGTAAACTCGCTTCTAAATCGCAGCTGAAATTAATCAATTTCAAACATTGTGAGGAGGATGTAGTAAGTAGACTTAATGTCTAGAGTCCCATAAAAAGGCACGCATTTATATAAAATGATTACTATGTAAATAGATGCTTTGTTAAATTGTGCAAATTTACATTATGTCACATAATTATATTTATAAATATAGGAGCATAGGGCAGGTAAGATATAAATTTTTTTAGAGACCTGAATACATTAAAAATATATACAAATATATACAAATATTGGATATATTGGCTACATTTATAGAATGTATATATTTCTAATATGCATGCTGTATATATGATGTTCTATGTTATTCAGTGTAAATTATGTTTTCTATTTTACTGCACCAATTTTTCTAAGAAGTGATTTTTAAGCCTGAAATAATCATTTGTCTAACTGCTCTAAGACATTGACTTTCAAGTAATGTCAGTATATTATGTTGGTATTGTAATCATTCTTTTGTGCTCTGGTTTACAATACTTTAAAAGTGCCGTACACATAGTAAGTCAATAAATATGTGTTGTATGAATGAATGGATGAACAAATAGCTTTATGAGGTACTAGCGATGCTTTATCTATCGATAATGTGCTTTCCCTTCATCACCGCTAATTAAATCCCCATCCATTTTTTAAGGTCTGACTTAACTGGTAATTTTTCTGTGAAAACATTTCTCATCCTTCATACACAAGTTCAATTTTTTTAAGCTCCATAACACTTTGTAGCTTTCTTAGATCACTCATATATCTTTGCTTCATATTTTTCAATCCACTCTATCCTGGCCACTCATCTTAGAAAAAAAAAAACAAGCTTACTCATGTAAATGCTCACTAAGAACATTAGAAAGAAAAGCGACAAGTCCAAAGTATCCATTTACAAACTTCAACTAACAAAACTCTCTCAATTCTTGCATCTTCTTTTTAACTATACTCTTCTTTACCTCTATACTTCTGTTCCTGTTGCAGCATGAGTGTTACCATCTTGATCATTCTAGAATCCTTTCTTCTGTCTTGGCTATGGCATCCTTAATTTACTTCATGGTACAACTTTGAGATGTGTTCTTTAGTCCTATGTCCCTCTCTAATGAATCAGATTCACATCTCAGCACCTACTCTCATTCTGACTTTCCCCAACCACTTGGTTTCAAGGAAGGGAGATGTTCTCTGTTCATCTTTTCTTATTTATGTGCTTGTCTCAGATCTTAAACTCTTTCTACTCTCAGCTCTGCCATATAAACTTGGGCAGCTCCAATTTCCATATTTCAGTTTCCTCCTCAGCTAAACGGTGAATGATAAACATAACGCTAAGAGGACCTATCCATTCGTGTAGTGCCTGGCACAAATTAAGTGCTCGGTAAATGTTTGCTATCATTAATATTTTTAAAGCAACTTAAATGCTCGCTTCTACCTTAAAGAAAGCCTCTATTTAGTGTCACATTCAAAAGAAATGTATAATTTCCAGAAGACTTTGCTCATACCCAGTTATGTGCTTGGTAACTACTGAACTACACTCATATCACAGCAATACTTCTAAAAGATGTTTATACTCCATATTTACAGTTTACCTTTTCTTCTTTTATTTTAAGCCAACTCCATGTGGACTGTCTTCCACATGGCTCTACTAAACAGATTGCTAGGGGCCATTCTCCTGTTTAAGCCAATAATCAATGTCTTGTGTTCATTTTTTTTTAATAGACTATTTTTTGAGTGGCATTAGGTTCACAGCAATGTTGAGCAGAAGGTATGGAGATTTCCCATATACTCCTTGCCCCACACATGCATAGTCTCCCCCATTATCAATATCCCTCACCAAAGGTACCTGTAGATTTGTTACAATTGATGAACCTATGTTAACACATCATAATCACCCAAAGTCCATAATTTACATTATGGTTCACTCTTGGTGTTGTACATTCCATAGGTTTAGACAATTGCACAATGACATATATCAAGCACCATAGTATCATATAGAGTAGTTTCACCACCCTAAAGCCCCCTGTTCATTTATGTGGCTGTCTCAGTAACATTTGAAATGTTTACCACTCCTTTTCCTCCCTCCAGAAACACTGTTTTGTTTTTCTTCTGTGACACTACATAGCTTGATTTTTTTTCTATTTCACTATCCCTCCTCAATCACCTTTACTGGCATTCACTCCTTCAATAGTCACCAAAATTCTGCCTCTATCTTCTTTTCTTTGTAGTAATCACTAATAGGTATCTTGAAATTACCATGGTCAAAAAGTATTATTGTTTCCTACCAAGAAAGCTTCTATCCAAATGCCAACTACCCATGTCTTCTCCAACTCATTAAATGTAATCAATATCTATCCAGATGTATGACTGAAACCTGGCATCATCTTTGATGCCTCTATATTTTCTAGATCTTCTCTAACTTTAAAATGTATCTCTAATCTGACTGGTCCTCACTGTTAATATTTGAAATGTTCTGGCCTCAGCCTAACATCTAAATGCACTTCCCTCTAAACTAAGTCTAGTATTATATATATTGCAGCAACCCTTAGTTTGTGTTGGTTTGTTTCTTGAATACTCCAAGCGTTTCTTTTTTCCCTTCTGGTAATTCACACTTGATGGTTCTTTTTTCTAGGAATGCTCTGTCTACAAAATTAACTGGATTAATTTCTTATATTCAGGTGTCAAATCAGGTTTTCTCAGAGAAAGTGCTTTGACTACCTAACTAATGCAGCTCTACAACAACTGTCATCCATGTTACATATGTTATCATCTTCATAACGATTCTGAAAGCCAGAATATTATCTTCTTTGCTTTCTTTTTCAAATATTTGTTATTTATCTAACCTATCTGGAATACAAGATCACTGAGATGTAAGATCATGTGTTTTATTCACCTTTCAGTTCACTGTATCAGGAACAGTGTCTGACACATAACAGGCATTTGATAAATATTTGTTGACTGACAACAAAGAGTGGGCAATGGATTTACATGATATATTGGTGGAAATGTTTGAGAGTGAGCAACTTCGTTCTTGAAATCAATCATTTCTAAATTGAGTATTTGTTTTAAAAACATTTAGCAATAACATTTTATTACTTTAGAAAATAATGAGGTAAACATGTGTGGGGACCTGGAACTGGCCACCCCAAGATATGTCTCTTTGGCATCAGGATTATTTGAGGCTGATTGCTTTTGATAAACTGGGACAGGGAAGGAGGCTCTGAGGAATGGAACTTGCCCTTTGTTAGGACACATTTACATTTGTAAGGTAAATCTCTATCTCTAAAAGGTGCCTCCCTCTCTGTACCAGGAAGAAGAAAGGAGATGACCTTCTCTCTAAAAACTCTTAATCAATATCAAAGGCAAGGACTTAAAATCTGCATTTTATTGTGCTTGTCTGATAACCTTCTGTAACTGACTTCCCTCCCCCTCCCAAAGCTGACATTTCTTTAAGGATTAAGCATCTTTCCTTAGGCTAGGAACTGATTGATGTGCTCACCTGTTACCGCCCAGCTCCAGACGATAGACTTGCCTCCTGCTATGCCCACCGAGATAGCAGACCATTACCTGCTGTGTCCATCAAGCACTGTGCCTACAAGGCAATCTTGTGACTATTGTGGGAGGGACTTTTCAATCACATGTGAAACACCCTGTTTGGGGGTATATAACCACTATGTGCACCCCACTTCTTTGGTGCCCTTTCTTCTTTCGGGAAGAAAGGCCCTGGGCCATGGTTCCTCATAAAGCTTTGTTTAATTTTCTCTTGCTATTCTGTCTCATGTGAATTTAATTCGTTCTCCAGCCAGACGAACCCACATTTGGGAAGAGGAAATGTCCTCCTCCCCTACACATGTATCTAAATAAAGTCGGACTTAAGTATCCAAACTCAGTCCCTGTTGGAATAGGTACTGAATAAATGTTAGGTTGGTTTTTCTCCTCAGATGCTGCCTACTTCCCCATGTATATGCTTGTAAGCTGGATTGCTTCTCTTTTCACCTCCTGCTAGGTTTTACATTATTAATCAGTTCCTTTTTTCCTATCTCTCCAGATTTTCTCTCTTCTTTGACTTCCTTCTATCTACAAACATTTTCAAAAGTCTCTCAGGCCAATAACAGAATGATAATCTGCCATTTCCTTGAATACAGCCTCCTTCCCTCTTCCCCTTCTTCTTCACTAAGCTTCTTGAAAGAAGTAGCTACACTACTTCCACTGTCATTATTCATAATCGGCCCTCATGTAATCAAAATCTCTCTCGAATCACTTGTCTGCTTAAATCTCAGTCACTTCATTGTCAAATCCAGTTTGTTCTCTGTGGCCATCCTACTTCTACCTCTGCAGAATTTAACGCCATTGATCCCTCTGTTGGCACATATATCCTGTTCCCCAAGTGAGGTTTTGAAATTCTCTTCTCTTTCCTTCCTCTTATACCTGTTTTCCTATCGCCTCTTTTTGTCTCCAATTAAGCAAACTTTATAGCTCGTCTTTGCTCTGCCCACACATTGTGGAGATTCCCTGATATATTTATTCCCTATTCTCTTCTTTTCTTCATTTATATGACATATTCTTTCATGGATAAAACTAACATCCACAGGCCTAAACTCTCAGCGTTAAAGTTTTGTTTCCCATCTCACTAAGACACTGCATATGCAAACTCCCAAATCCCAAGAGGATATCCTTTCTTGGATGGATAAAGATCAGATTAAACATTCAAAATGCCATTCTCAATTTTTCCATAGTTCCACTTTTCCTTTTTTTTGTATGTATTACTTTTCTTTTGGAATCCTTAAAAGAAGACTTCAGTATTTATTTTCTCATTCAATACAGCTATATTCAATAAAATTTCATTATATATCTAATTGTAAATTAGATATGATTTGAGCATTAATCATACCCATGACTAAGAAGGCTTTAACCACTGAAGACTTTATTTCAACCCCAATTAGTTTCCAACATCACTGCTTGCCATAAGCCACCAGAGAGTGAGTTTCTTGAAGTGGAATGTGCCTAATTATTTCCGTTACATCCTTGGTATCCATTAAATTTTGTCACAATGAAGTCCATGAATTCTACACAATTTAAGGATTTAAAATAATCTGGCCTAGGATAATATCAATAGCATCCTCTAATGATTTGGACCAGGAAAAATGAGACATCACTTAATGTTACACCAAAACAATATCAAGTTGATATAACATTAGAGTTTTTTAAATGTTTTCATGATAACACATTTCAGGTCTGAATTGTTAATGAAATCAAGCTCTCAAAGCATTCTCTTGTATCCTGAATCATGATCAGCAATCTACCTGATTTTAAATTACTGTCTTTAACGTGTACTATGTGGAAAATTTTATCTATCCATAGTGTGAGTTACTGTTCATTAGGGTAACATGCAGAACATATTAATGGGTCAGTTTATAATGGATGAAAGTAGATAAGTGAAAAAGAATCCTGTGTAACCATTGCCACACACTTTTACTTTTTCCACTGTTCCATAGTGTACCTGATATTTTCCTGCAGAGATGAATCACATTTGCTTTCGATTACAGTAAAAATTTCATTGAGCTCATGTTAAAAATCAGTCACACACCAGGGAAAAGAAAAGAGGTTTTTAGAAGTAGAGTTCATTTCTTCATATGACTGACATAATAATGAAACTTTTCAGTGGTAACATTTTGGGCTATTTTGTTTTACAAGTTCAATAAGCTCTGGTCTCCTGGCCTTTCCTTAGGACTTTTTTTTGCACTAATAACATTGGGATAAAAAGCGTTATTTCACTAAAAAGTAAATGAAACAGGTTGCATTATATGTTGGGCATTAAAGATATGCTTCAGAATATTCAAATGCAGGAAATAGTCTATCAATAATTGAACAACGACTACCTCAATGCTGAGACATAACTTCCTTCAAAAACGTATGTGATTATTTATTCATTTATCACTTTTTATTATTACCTGGGGACGCTCATTGATTTTGCCTCTAGGTAAATATACAAAAAGAAACTCAGTTTTAATCATTCCTCTACCTCATTGATCCTTTATGTCATTCAGACAAAAGACTGAATAAATACGTCAACATCATACTTTGATTCATAAGTCAAGGCTCACACTCGTGTGCTTTTGGAAAGCAATTTCCGAGTTACGAAGCCCTCAGTAGAAAAAGCTCTACCTCTCTATAGTACACACATAAAGTTGATTGTTTTTTGAGCAGTAAAAATATTGTCAATATTATCAGAAGAATTTTATTTTGAGATGGTAGGTATTTTCTGGGTTCAGGGGATCAGCAGAGAGTGGTACTACTAAATGATAACATAGTAAAACTTTACCAATATTTATAGAAGATTTACTGCATGCTAAATACTACTTCAAGTTTTTAGGCTGAAATAGTTTGGTCTTCACAGAACCCTTACGAAGCACTATTATCCTCATGTTACAAATAAGGAAACAAGAGCCAGTGTGTAAAACTCAGTCTGTTCCCTTGCTGTTCTTGCTTATTGGGTTCAGTTATTGACTTTAGTGCCTCCTTTTGGATCTAGTAGAGAAGTATTCTGACATCTTAAATCAAAGTTATTTGCATTAAATTTCTTTTTTCTTCAACTTTGCCTGATAGAGAAAATTACATGGATTTTATGAGAAATTATTCAAGCAACTATTATCTCGGTTATGTCCATAACCAATACAATAAAACAACAATAAAAACTTAATAAATTATCTTAAGAAAAATAATGACACATGTTTAACTATCAATTCAACTATAATTTTTTCCTCCTCATTCTCATGAAGACTCAGAGGATTGCAGAAGTTTTAAAATATTGAAAGCATATTTTAATTTTCAAATATGTACAGGATATGTTTGAGAGCTTTAGTTTCATTGAATATAAAATTAAAGTGAGATCTTCACTTTTAAATTTGAGGAGTTAAGTTTGTTTCTGATTTAGAAACAAGAAATTTAATGATATTTATACTTAATGTATTAATTACACTTTAAAATACAATGTGTATGTTAGTTTTAGGATATGAAGACAGTAAATTATCAAACACTATAGATAAAACTTATAAATCTTAAATTTACACAAATACATTTATTAGACAAACAAAACAATGAGAAAGTTTTAATTCTTATTACTCCCCTTGAAGTTGCGCCTAGCACTTTTCTCATACTTTGTCTTCCTTCAAACCTCATAGGAAATTGTACATAATGAGGATAATGAATTAACATCAACAAAAATACAGTTATCATATTGAAACACGAATTAGAGACTCCTGAAATATTTCTTGAATCTTCATAAATTCCCATCATAAATGACATTATCAGCTTAATCTGATAGATGAAGAAGACCTCAGAGAAATTCAGTAATTATTTCAAATCTTAGAGACTCAAGGGACAAAAAAGGAATTTGAACACTAGGTTTGATCACTAAAGAGCATATATTCTTTCTGTAATACCTTATTAATAATTACCCTTAAGTTTCATGATCAAGTTGAATGTAAATCCTGGATATGGCCTTGTTTAAACATCACATTGAATATTGATGCAAATATTCAGGCACTGGATTTTTGCCCCAATTTTTATTTAAATCTTTTGTTTTCCTTTTACTTTTAGGCATACATTTGGTTTTAGTCAAATTTTGAAACAATTTGAATTGAGAAAAACAAAAATATTCAGACAGAGACAAATGTTTTTAAAAAAAGTCTATCAAATCATTAATTAACAACAAAAGTACACATGTTAATAATGGTATCGTGGAATTTATTTTCCCTAGTAGAGAAAACATGACTCCTCTTCTGACAAGGATAGAACAGCTAAAGCATTTCAGTTACAAAAATATCAAGCTAAAAGCCTATTAAATATGGGTAATGATGTACACTTACAAAGAATTCAATGTTCATGTTTCTATCTGTGCTACTGAATAATAAAATCATAGAACTTAGAGAATCTAGAACAAGTACAGCATATTAAATGAAGCATACTTTATGCAATTAGATGGCACACAACCAATTTAATAGGTCGAAATTCACTTTAGCAACACGAAAAAAATGTTTTAAAAAGGTAAGTTCTTGTAACCTGGGACAGAGATTTTTTTATCCGTTGCTTCTGCTGCTTAACTCTTTCCAAGTCTTTGATACCCACAGGCTATATTTTAGAAATTTATTATTAACTGAAAGAATACATTGCCCTAGATAGGAAATTGCTTTAAAAACCTTATAACTTTTAAAGTTTACAAATAAAGCTAGCTTGGGTTGTATTTTTCCCTCTCCGATTCCCTAAAAATCCAATGTTTGTATATATCAAGAGATGGTAAAAACTCTCTTTCCCTCTATGTGCTCTCCCTGGAGAAGACAGAATTTGTCAAAACCACAGTTTTAAAGGTTCTTAATGATCATAAAAATCTTGATAACAGCTGAAAAAATAGACAAAAATAAATTAAAATAAAAATTAAGCACGTGACTGCTGGAAAAATAGGCAAAAATAAATTAAAATAAAAATTAAGCATGTGACTGTTTTGAATCCCAGAGCGCTCTACAGATAACTATAGAAGAATTTTCTGAAATATTTGGCCCCATGGAAGATAGGGCCATAAATAAGTTGATATTCAATAAAAATAATTTGGTTTTTATTTGCTACTTTAACAAATTTTTTAATTATTCTGGAAAACGCTGTTTTCTCCTTGTTTTCCATGCCAAGTGGGCACACTCCCGCATTCCCTATAGATGATGTAGCAAATAAAACTTAATTATCATATAATTTTTCATGTATTCTTTTGGCTATAATTGGTGCACTTCCAATAGAGTTTCAAAATATATAAATAATATCCTATATTACTAAGATATGGCATTCATTTTAGTTCTGAGTTATGCTCCTCTGTGAAAATTTGCATTCAATCCTAAATTTTGCCATGCTTCCAGTTTTCAATCTTATTAATACTTTAAGTCATTAATTAATTAAAAATATATTTTCCAGACAGAGGTGTTTTATCAGATTATCAATTTGTACATTAATTCAGATTGAGTTTCCTTTTGATAGTTACATTTTTCACACAATTATCTAGGTGAAGAAATAAGATGTTTTCAAGTGGAAGTAGCAGTCTGACTTGAAACTTTGCGTGCAATCCACACATGTAAAAACATAACATCAAACAGTGGGTCAACAAAAATGATTCAAAATTTTCTGATTCTTCTTATTTAGGCCATGACGTCATTGGAAGCTAATTTGGGTACCTGAGAGTTGAATTCAATCACATTGAGATATATCATAATGTGTTGTTAAAATCCAAAAACTAATTGCTTTATGAAGTAAAACCGAACATATGTATGTGTCTGTGTGTGTGTGTATGTTTGTAAGAAGCCAATGAATACAAATATCTACAAGTAAAAATAATGACCACAGAAACACAATTTATTTAGAGAAAAACTAGGTTTAGGAATTGCTTTTTCATTACATATCTTGATAAACATTTTATTCATCTCCTTCTATGCTACAAGTTTCATGAATATTTGCAATCACTGACTGAAAAACCACATTACTTGTGATTATGTGGCCACGATGTCCATTGACATCTCCTTGCCGAGGTTCACTAGCCAGTTGAATGTCAAACCTTACCAATTATCAACCCTAAGAATAAGTATAATGACATATCAGCACACAGCCTTTTCATCACAAGTGACATAATGATTTGAATTGCTCCAAGGTACACCTTATTTTTTAAAATGTTCTGTCTATTTTTTTAAAGAAGTCACCCATATAAATCCCTCTGGTGCTTCCTTTGGCAACAGACTAAAAAACAACTTTAAGTGCTGAAACACTGAGAGATGTTGACAGGGTCACTTCAAAGAAGCTCAAGGGATTAAAAAAATGATATGGTAATTTTTCTTCTAGGTTCTGAAAACATGTTAAAAATAAAATGTGCTGGCCTATTTTGTAATGCTCATTTTGTAGCTAGAACAGAACAGCACAAAGTAAGGGGAATCCAAATAACTTCACCTGACTCATTGCATGATATAGAGTGGGTTGGAACATTATTTTCTAGGACATTTGTAAGACTGTCTTAATAGGAAAACCAACTTATAAGGAAATCTTTTCTAAGTACATCCTGCATACTTTCTACAACTATTCAATGGGTACTTAATAAATTACAGACATTGTTCAGATCCTGGAAATGTGACACTAAAACTTGCTTCTTACCCTTATGGAGATTATTGGACTAACAGACATATTAAAAAAGTAAATATTGAGCCAAATATATAATTACAAATTGTGGAAAATGGGACTGAGGAAACTGCAGAAGCAGGAAATACTGAGTAGAGTGCTGGTTAAATGAGATGAGATAAAAAGCTCTTTTTGGAAAGTGAACGTTAGACTGCAACTTTAGAAATAGAAAGGATGAACCAGAGCAAACTTGAGTGAGAGCTTGTGTATGGGATGTGGATGCTGTACCTCCAGGCAGACAGAACAGCCTCCGGAAGCCTAAAGTAGGAAATTCTTGGCATATTTAAGCAACTGAATGTAGACCCACATGTATGCAAAGAAAAGTGAATAAGAGTGGCAGGATAATGCCATTATTTTTGCGTTAAACAGCCAATTATCTTTTAAAAATATTTTAAAAGTTTACACACCATTTCCAGCACTCTTTCTTTTCTTGTGTAATTCCAGATTTCTATCTGGAATCATTTTCCTTCTTCCTAAAGCACGATACCACAAAAGCTGGAAGAAGAGAAGCAGAAATACAGTGCTATCAGGTTCTTAGGTTACCCCTTGAGTGCATGGTATTACTTAAAGGAAGATAGTTGAAAAGTGAAAGATGTATACTACAAAACCTAAGGCAATTATAAATGTATATAACACAGATCAGTATAGCTAATAATCAAACAAGGATATGCAATGGAATCATAAAAAATACTCAGCTAATTTAAAAGAAGGTATAACAACAGGGAAAAAATATAAGGTAATTGAAACAGGCAGGCAGATAATGCAGGGTATTAGTCTTGTTAATAATTTGGATTTTATTCTAAGTGAGACAGGAAGGTCCTGAATGGTTTTCAGCAGAGAGGTAATAAAATATGATTTACTTTACCAAAAATAAAAAAGAAAGAAAGAAAAAGAAGAAAGCATGGAAAGCAAAAAGCACTTGGTAGCTGCCTGAAAGAATCTGAAGTGTTTGGTGACTGCCTGGAGATTGGATTATTAGAGGAGGCAATTTGAATTGGGGAGAGATGTTAGCAGGCTACTGTTATAAATAGACTCAGGTAAAATGACTCCACTAACAACTCAGCTAACAGAATAAACGTAACAGGTCCTTGCTGTGTCTGCACATTTTCTATCAAAATTAAAGAATAATTTGATTCAGAGTATTCTTAAACCAGTAGAGCTGCCCCGGGGCATTTGCAGACTCTCTCTTACAGATTTGAGCTAACATTTACCTTCCACACAAATTGCCATGAAAAATGCTTCCATATCTGTCAAGTGTCTGAGGCTGAAGACATTTTCCCTCTGTTAAAGGAATCAGCTCCTTTAGTATATATAATATTTTTATTTTAATTAAGGGAAAATAAAGTGATGGATAAACTTTAGTAAACCATTGTCTCAAGGTGACTTTCAATATCCATTCCATTCCACATTTAAATTTGATCACACTTTCAGACTTCCTCTCAGGCCATGGTGAAGCAATAATGACTAGATTTAATCCCCTGCCTTACACATATCAACAAATAGACAAAATATATGAAAAAATAGATTCCAGACATTGGATAATAGGCAACACAGGACAGTAACTGTGGAAGAATTAAAAAAAAAAGGTGAGCCCTACTATTTCCTGTTTATTGCCTGGCGAGAGTTTCCAGGCCACAGAAGTAGAAGGGGTAAGCCAAACAGAGCCCATAAGTCTTCTTGAATTGAGGAGACAGCAGTGAGATTTTTCAGGTGAGCAGACATTTAGAGTTCACAGGGCAGATCCCTGTGAAATGTAGAAAAAGAGAACTGCATGCAGAGGGGAGAATTGCACAGAGACCTGCAGAGTGTTCCCTTCTAGACTGCAGGTGAGTATTGATCAGTGCACATCTGTGGATATGCATGCTCTAGGTGGGGGAGGGAGTGTGGAGAGGATACACAAGAAAGGAGAGGTTGATATAGATTCTGCTTCCAAGATAATGGATTACACTCCTACTAGATCAAATCTCCCATAGATAACTACTATAAGCTCTGAACAATTACCAAAAATAAATAAATAAAGTCCTAGAGGCATTGGAGATTGAGCAAAAGTTGGCAGTTGGCGGAAATGAGATGGCTAAAACTCTGATAGAAAATCACCGTTATCTAGACACTGGAAAGTGGGTGGGATCCTAGAAATATAAAAGCCAAAGACATGGAGCCTAATTTCTATGTATAAACTTTGCCCAAATTTCTGGCTGTCTCTGAGCCACCCATGTGCAGGACAGATAACAGCTAAAGTTACAAAAATGGAACTGAGATTGGAGATGTTACTCAAGAGAGAGTGTGCAACGTGAGTCTAATCACATCTCTTGTCTGCTTTTGAACAAAATGGTCAGCACTCTTCTGAGGAATATAACGGAATCTACTAAGTAACATCAAAATGTTCAAGTTGCCACACAAAAGTACTCAGAATACTAAGAATCAGGAAAATGCAACTCATTCTTACAAGAAAAGCCAATCGAGGGAAAAAAGTAGCTGAAGATGATCCAGGTGTTGATATTAGCAGAAAGAGATTTTAAAGCAGCTATTAAAACTATGCTCAATAAGATAAAGGAAAAAATAGAGTTAAGAAACCTCAGCTGAGGAACAGAAGCTATTAACATTCAAATGGAAAAATCTAGAAATAAAATATGCAATCTCTGAGATTTCCTTGTTGAAGATTACTGAACTGTGAAAGCAAATATTACATCAGCCCATTTTACATCTCACAGGTTACTTACACCTCAAGATATATTTAAGAAAACTAAAATATAAAGTTATTTTTAAATAATTCTTCTCTTAAGAAAAGACACAACAAATGATATGTCATGTAAGCTCCTTAGCAAGCTAGAAGAATTTTCATTACAAATATTTTACTTTTTGAAACAGCTCTGGTATTTGTTGATAATAAACACTGCACTGCTTGTATTATGAGACTTATTAAACGCCAAATGACATCTTGTTTAGGTGTAATGGGATAGAATGTTTTCAGTCCTCCCGGAAGTGATTTGTACATTAATACATGGTAATCACTCAATAAATGATGGATGAACGAATGAGTGAGTGAGTGAGTGAATAATTCTGCCTGTTACTAAGAGAATTACAAAATGTGGAAGTAAGATCTGTGATTTTATCCTGTATTCTAGAATATTGAAAAAATGAATCACATGTTCAATTTGATAAAAGGAACATATAAACATAAAAATCAAAAACATAGAATGAACTTGAATTGATTTTTCTGTTTCTGTCTCTTCTGGGAAACAGAAATTTTATAAATGGAGTAACTAGTTAAATATGCTATTAAACAAAATGAAAAAGAGATTCATAGAGTTGTTATCATAACGTGATGAGCTCCAGTACATTAATAAATACTACTTTTAATGTCAAAATAAAGCACTTTAGAACGTCAAGTAAAATCCTTAAAATCATCTTCTATTTACCCGTTAGGAAAATGTCTGTAGACTTAAGTATAGAATGATATTAAATTTCATCTGAAATTAATGAAAATATTCCCATTTGCAAATCTTCATGTACAGGGATATTAATAATAGTAGTCTCTATAGTGATAATACTAAAAATGACTGAAATTACTTTTTAAATCACACGAAAATATAATCGAAATTCAGTAAAATATTCTTTGTTTATTTGTTTCAAAATTTTATAACCTCTGTTAGCCTGATAGGCATCACTTTCTGAAAAGCTCAAAATTTGTTGCAATTTGCCCCAAACACAAACTCAGTCAATTTTTGGCTTTGGTTAATTAAGCAGCAATAGCTAATGAAATGCTAATCCTAAAGCTTTCATCAGGCCGATTTCCCTCTAACTCCCTCATTTGAAAAATTGGCATAGTAATGCCTCACCACAGGGAAAAAATATGTAACCAAGGTTAAAGAACGGTTATTTTAACTGTTCCATTTTGGACTTAATCTCTTTTATATAATACTTTTTTATTGATGGACATATTTATCTACTTGCCAAAGAGTCATTTAGCAACTACTGTGTGATGCACGTTATTCTGGGGAGACATGACAAAAAGGATCTTTGGCCTCGAGTACCATACATGGTAATAATAGAAGAGAACAATAAACAGCAAATAAGTTTTATTTATATATATATATATGTATATACACACACACAATATATGTGATGATATATATATATATATATTCCATCAGATGGTGACACATATTGTGAAGAAAAATAAAGCTTGAAAGGAAATAATTTATTTGTTTGGGCGTGTATTGGGCAAAATCTTATGTGCCTTCTTAGACATCATTCCTTTTTGTTTTTCTTAATTAACACCGTGCCTACTTTAGGCGATCCCCTCCACTTTTGGGCCTGGCTGAAATAGCCTACTCTGAGGTAAGGATCTGGATTTCTGAGATGCCACTAAGAGTCCAGATGATGATATTCAAAAACATGGAGGAGACATTATCCATGGGGTAAGAACAGACCAGCTTTGAAGATAATCCCTCCACATTTCTCTCCCTTCAAATGAATTTCCTCCTTGCCAACTTTCATGAAGAAGCTGGTGCTTTGTGAATACACCTCAGAGCGCTTGTTAACTCTTCTAACTCCCTGGACTGCACGTGGCGAAGAATCCTCTGTCATTGCATTTTTTCCTTGCTTTCTTCATTCCCCACTATTTCTCCCTCAAACTCCCCAAGGCTTCGAGCTCCCAAATAGAATGTTGCCACTTTAATCATTGCTGCAGGCTCTGCTTTGCAGGAATTCCTACTTGAAATATAAATAAGGAACAGCATCACCTAGGAACTTGTCAGAAATGCAGAAACTCTGGCCTCGCCACATGCCTACTAAAACAGAATCTGAACTTTTCCGCGATCTCCAGCTAATATGTAGGCACAAGTTTGTGAGACACACCACTGGTCTACATAAATTTGTGGCACTCGTCCACAATGAAATAAGTACAGAAAGTGAGAGTAAGTGCTTAGAAACTTTTATAGCAACTTTACATTACCATGAAATTTCTATTTTATTTTACAAATGTATCATTCTGCAAAGAATTCAGAATTTAAAAGAGCTGGTCCTTCAATGTGGATAATTCACAAAGGACTATTCTAGAAGACCCAAACTAAATAATTAATTTCAATGTTAAATAGGATGTTTAAATAAAACCACTCTGATAAGTTGGTATTTCCAGGGACCTGAAGGAGATACATGCAACTGAAGAGCTCCAGGCAAAAGGAGCAATAAGTATAAAAGTCCTAATACATCAGTATACTTTCGGTTGATACGAGAATAAACAAGGAGATCATAGTGACTGGAGCAGGAGGTTAAAGAAAAAGGTAAGATGTGACAGAAATGTGTGAATGAGTGTTTGTTTGTGTGAGTATGGTGTGGGAGTGAAGATTACGTGGGGTTTTGTAGGCCATGGTAAGATCTTATGCTTTTTATTCTGAGTGAGATGGGGAGACATTGCATGGATTTAAGTGAAGAAAGATATAATTTAACTTACTTTTAAAAAGATAACTCTGGGGGACAGCCAGATGGCACAGCAGTCAAGTGCACACGTTCTGCTTTGGTGGCCCGGCATTCGCTGGTTCAGATCCCATGTGTGGACATGGCACTGCTTGTCAAGCCATGCTGTGGTAGGCGTCCCACATATAAAGTAGAGGAAGATGGGCACAGATGTGAGCTCAGGGCCAGTCTTCCTCAGCAAAAAAAAGGAGAATTGGCAGCAGATGTTAGCTCAGGGCTAACCTTCCTCAAAAAGAAAAAAAAGGATAACTCTGTTGGCTGTTTTAAGAATAGACTGAATGTAGACAAGATCTGAAGCAGGGCAACCAGTTGGAGAATGGAGACTGTTGGAATAAGCTAGGTGAGAGATGATGATGTGTGGTATCACCGTCACAGCAGTGAAGGAGTGGAGAATTTGTTGGGTGCTAGATGCATATTGAGGGTAATGTCAAGAGGAATTCATGATAGAATGGATGTGGGTGGTGAAAATGAAGACCACATTAAGGACAAGTGTACATTTTTTTTGCCTGAGCAACTGGAAGTTTGGAATTTCCATTAACTGAGGTAAAAAGAGCACGTTTGACTCACAAAATATATCCAAAGCCTTAGGCCTGCTCAAAGATTTGTAAAACTTTAATGTGCAATAGTAAAGACAAATGCATCTATTAGTTCTAGAAATCTTGTATTCTCATGATGCCTCATGAGCCCAGGTATAAACATCACAGAAACAGGGACAGTGCAGGGAGCAATGTCTTAAAAGAATTTTAGACAAAATTTTTAAATTAAAGACATAATGATTTGATATCATTTTACAATATATACACATTCAAATCATTATTTTGTATGCTTTAAACTTATACAATGTTATATGTCAATTATATTTCAATAAAACTGGAAAAAATAAAATAAGATAGAATTAAAGACAATGTTTTTAAAGAATTTTAGCTTAATATCCTGAGTCTATAACTTATTATGTGAATGTCATTAGACTAGTTACTTAATCTCTTTATGGACATTTCTTTAGTTGTTAAATGGAAGTAATATTGTTTGCATCTTAGAGATCTTGAAAAAACTAGAATTAATAATGGTTGCAATAATTGATATTTAGGAAATCTTGAATTATCATAAAAGGAAGATAAGGAAGAAGACATTAGATATGTTTGTATTTAAGAACTTAAAAATATGAGTGAGGAAAATAATAGTATGGAATGAAAGCAACATCTACCTTTTAAAGTCCTTTTAAAGGGATTAAAAGGAAACAGATGTTTGAAGTGTCCTATAAATTTTTCAAATCTTCTTAAGTTCTTCCAGTGAAAATTTGCATTCTATTTTATGTGCCCTTGTTATATAATGTTATTTCCATGTATGGTTGAATAATCCTCGGACTGGGAGTTAAGAGATCAAGATTCTAGTCTTGCCACCTGCATATGATCAAATAACTTGACTTCTTTTTAACTCTGCTTCTTCAACTCTAAAATAAAGGAGTTAGAATGGATTATCTTTAGGACTCTTAACAGCTTATAATGAAATGTTTTGTATTATTTGAGAAGTAAATATTATCTTGGTAGAGAACAATAGATAGATTTGTCAAGACTGGTTTCCTCAACATGGCACATTTAAGCAGAGAAATCTCTCTGCATAGACTAATCAGGTTGTCTAAAGACAGTGCACTGCTTACCATTATGCATTGCCCAACCCTAAGATTTACCAAATATTTTCTTGTATCTAATAATGTGGTTTCTATATAATTATGATAACAAAAAGGGGAAAATAGATTTTACTCAGTGCATTCCACTGAGATTGATTCATTCAGCAACTTTCATATTTGAAACTCCAAAACATAAATTACAGGCACAGGCCTGGTGTCATAGTGGTCAAGTTCACGTGCTCCACTTCAGTGGCCCAGGGTTTGCAGGTTCAGATCTCAGGGTGGACCTACACACGGCTCATCAAGCCATGCTGTGGCGGCGCCTCCCATAGGCAAAGTAGAGGGGGATTGGCATGGATGTTAGCTCAGGAACCATCTTCCTCAAGCAAAAAAAAAAAAAAAAAGAGGAAGATTGGCAATAGCTGTTAGCTCAGGGCCAATCTTCCTCACAAAAAAATAAAAATTACAATTGTCTGATAAACTGAGGGAATAGGAGTTGGTAACACTCTATCACTGATTCTTCTTCTTACAGGAAAATACATCAGGATAAAGCATGTTCTTTGTATGCATGCACAGTCAACATCTAATTGTTCAGAATATTCAGGGTATAGGAAATTCAAGATGAGGGCATTTTCTAGCTAGTGATGAAAGCATGCATATCATCTATGTGTTCTTAATTTCAAGAAATCAGAGGCAATACAATGTACCTTCTCTAAAGATATACTTTAAATCTATAAGCAGTGTATCATCTTTGATGAGTCAGAAGGCATTTTAAAGCCTTTTCATGCCTTAGGATAAACAACCTGCCTATCCATTATCAATAAATAATAGTTTGGGGCAAAAATATCTGGCTAAAGGGGATATATTGCTATTTAAATAACAGAGAAAATACAGTTAACAGAATATCACTGAGTTCTGTTTAGTTGCCAGCCCTGTGGCTGATTTCCTTAGAACCATGTCTCAGCACAACAGGAGATCATCACTAAAGGGCTTATTGTTTTAATGGTTCATGTCCCTCTATATTTGCATCAATGGTAGTTGTCCAGTAATCAGAGAATCTTCTACTGTTTAAAATGCCTTTCTTTCTTCTTATACCTCATAGGCTATCCTGGAGGGTCAATGTTTAAGTTGAAATTTGTTTATAAAAGCTATAAGCCAAGATGAGATCTTGTATTACTAATTAGATTCTTGATTGTACATACAAAGTAAACAGTATAATGGCAGAAATCTGCTTAGTTTCCTAAAATGCAAACTCACTGAGAAGCACCAGTCTTGGTATTAAAGTTATTTGCAATTTTATTTCTCTTGAGTTGCTTTTCAGCAAACGTTTAAAAGGCAATCAATTAGTTCCCAAGATATAAAACAAAGGAAAGGAAGCAAAATGTTTAAGAGCACTGAAAATACACTAAGTATATTTGTTGTTCAAACACAATGTCCTAATACAACTTAACATCTATGAGTACTAGCCAACTTGCATTGTAAGATTTATTCTACAACCTTAAATTTCAGACAGATGGTGTCACATATTATAAAAACATTTCAATTTTGTAAGTACAAGATGATATAACTTTGAGAAAAAGTAGTTAGGGGTGATCGTAGGAGCAGTGCTTTATAGGAGCTGGGAGAAATTGGATAAAAATCAAGGTAGATTCATTAGCCTATAAATTTAAAGGACTCATTTCATCATATAAAATAAGAAATCGAAGACTAGTTGGGCACTTTCATTTCATTGTTTTTATTTCTGTGCTTCTTGTTAGACTAACAAGAGGAAAAGGACTTCTGGAAAATAAAACAAAATAATATGTGTGTATACGTATACATGTACATAAATATATCATATACGTGATATATTGTATATTTATAATGTACATATGTGTGTATATACGTACATATATATATGTGTGTCAGTATATCTGTGTTATTCAGGAGATAGTCCAGTAGAGTGTGGAGTGCTAAGGAGCTGGTGACTGAGTTTGATTAAGAAGAGCTTGTTACTACTTTCTTAAGTAGTAAAAAAGAAAATGCAATACTTCCAGGAAAGTTAGTGGCTTAAAACTGCTACCATAATAATATGGTGTGGAATTACGGATAAGGCAAACACAAAATAAGATACTAAAGACAAGATAAAAAATATCTTTACGTGCAATTTAATTGAAGTGAGATGAACTCAAGAAGAAAATTCTTGCATTTGGTCAAAACATAAAGTCATTAAGTATGTAAAATAAGAAAAAAACCTCACTTGGATAACAAGTAAAAGAATAGATACTGATTACCAACATGTAAATGAACACAAGTAGAATTCTGAAATTAGGATATCAAAAATAGATCAATAATTCTTTAGAGTAAAATGAATTATATGACACAAAGTACATAGCTGCTTACTAAGATATGCTGTGCTTAAACACCAGAAACACCATGAACTCCTCTGAACTTAACAAAAGAACACCAAAATATATAAAATGATCAGAGGTGACATCTGCAAAAATGGTCAGGTAGATTTCTCCAAAGGCTCGTTCCCTCCACAGAAACATTAAAAAGTAAAGCAAAGCAGTCCGAGTCGACTTTGTCAGAACTCTGAAAAATAAATTATTACAGCAACCAAAAAAGTACCGAATCAAGAAAAACACAACTGTACTGGTAGGACAGCTTTGTGACATTTTTATTTGGTCTAGCCCCACTACCCTCCCCAATGTGACAGTAGTCTTGAAGATGGCCACTCACATTCCCAGCTGGGGACCCAGATCCCTGGTTCTGGAAGGAGCAGAGCAGAGCTTATTCTCAAAGAGCTGTGTTTATCTGCTCTAACCTGTCTGGGGCTGTCTGAAGCGCGGACACAAGGTGCTTGTCTTTCTTGCACCTAACTTGTCATTCACTCAGGACAGAAAAGTCGTGGACATTTCCCCAAATCAGTGCAAGGCAAGCAAACAACCTACAGCCCTTTAGGGAAAAGACTAAAAGTTAGGCAACCAACAGAATCTGAGAGGAAAAGCTTGGCAAAGAGTTTCTTTGAGAAATCAGGGTATTCAAAAAGTTCCCACATGTTCTGGAGAATTTAAAAACCCATACACATACCCAAAGAAGGAAGCATGCTCAGAGGAGACCTGAGAAGACCCTAAATTTTCACCTTTGTCTGATTGCTAGGCTGAGAGCAAACATAAGTAAAAGCTATGACAGAATTAGAAATGGCCAGGCAGTGTTGAATGCATACAGAGCCAATATGCAAAGACTGGTAGAGTTCTGTTTTCATTTCTCCCTCCCTCCCTCCCTTCCTCCCCTCTTTCCTATACATAGAAAACCCAAAGGAATCCATACACACACACACAAACTCACCTACTAGAGCTAACAAATGAATTCAGCAAAGTGACAGGTACAAGATCAACTCATAAAAATCAGTTTGGTTTCTAGACACTAGCGATGAACAACCCAAAAAGGGTGTTAGGAAAACAATCCTCTTTACAATAGCGAAAGGGATAAAATGTCTAGGAATACATTTAACCAAGAAGACGAAAGATTTGTACACTGAAAACTCCAAAACATTCCCGAAAGAAATTAGAGAAAACTAAAATAAATGGGTCCATGTTCACAGATTGGAAGAATTAATATTGTTAGGATGGCAATACTACCCAAACCAATCTACAGATTCAATGCAATTCCTACCAAAATCTCAACGACATTTTTTGCAAAAATGGAAAAGTTTGTCTGCAAATTCATATTGAATAACAGGGTACTCCAAACAGGCAAAAATATTTAAAAAGGAGAAAAAAGTTGGAGAACTCATGCTTCCTGTCTTCAAAATTAAAGTATTTCAAAGATAAAGTGCTCAAAACAATGTGGTACTGGCATAAGAACAGACATATAAACCAACAAATAGACCAATAAAATAGCATTTGTAATTCAGAGGTAAAACTATATGTCTGTGGCCAATTGAAGTTCAACAAGCTTTCCAAGACCATTCAATGGAGGAAGGAACAATCTCTTCAATAAATAGTGCTGGGACAATTGGATATATCCATGCGAAAGAATGACGTTGAGCCCATATCTTACACCACACAAAGAAGATAACAAAATGGGTCAAAAACCTCAATATAACAGATAAAACCATAAAAACATAGGGGTAAATCTTCATGACACTGGATATGGCAATGGATTCTTAGATATGACACCAAAAGCAAGATAAATAAAATATAGATAAATTAGACTTCATCAAAATGTAAAAGTTTATACATAAAAGAATTTTATAGAGAAAGTGAAAAGACAAGCCATGAGAGAAAATATCTGTAAACTTATACACTTGCTAGAAGTCTAGCATCAAGAGTATACAAAAACTCTTAGGACTTAACAACAAAAAGACAAACAACACAATTTTAAAAATTGGAAAAGGACTTGAATAGACATTCTCCAAAGAAGATATACAAATGGCCAATGAGCACATGTACAGATGCTCAACAGTATTAGTCATTAGGACAGTGCAATAAAACCACAATGATGAACCACTTCAACCAACTAGGATAGTTATTATAATTTTTAAAAAGTGGAAAGTAATCAGGGCCAGCCAGGCTGCACAGCAATTAAGTTCACACATTCTGCTTCCATGGCCCAGGGTTCACCAGTTCGGATCCCGTATGTGGATCCATGCATCACTTGTCAAGCCATGCTGTGGCAGGCATCCCACATATAAAGTAGAGGAAGATGGGCATGGATGTTAGCTCAGGGCCAGTCTTCCTCAGCAAAATGAAGAGGATCAGTGGCAGACGCTAGCTCAGGGCTAATCTTCCTCAAAAAAAATAATAATAATTAAAAAGAAAAGAAAAGAATGGAAAATAATAATAGCTAGTGAGGATATAGAGAAATTGGAACCCTTATATGTCACTGATGAGAATATAAAATACTGTGAAAAATAGTTTAGTATTTTCTCAAAAAATTAAACATGGGATTATCATATAGTTTGGTAATTCCAGTCTTAAGCATATATACCAAATAACTGAAAACAGGTAATGAAACAGATACAATATATGCATATTCATTGCATCATTATTCACAACAGCCAAAAGATGGAAACAACCCAAATGTTCAACAGTGAATGAATGGAGGAGCAACTATTGTGTATGTATTCAATGGAACATCATTAGCTATAAAAATGAGCTAAGTACTGATACATGCTGCAATGTTCACAAACCTCAAAAATATCCCATTTAGTGAAAAAAAGTCAGACAAAAAATGTCACATCCTGAATGATTCAACTTAGATGAACCATTCAGAAAAGATGAAGCCATAGAGACAGAAACCAGACTGGCGGTCCCCAGGGGCTGAGTGTGGCCGTGGCAAAATTGAAAGTTACTGCTTAATGGATATGTGGTCTCCTTTTGACATGATGAAAATATTTTGGAACTAGAAGGAGGTGGCAGTTTCACAATATTGTGAATGTACTAAATCTCACTGAATTGTCCCCTTTAAAATGGTTAATTTTGGGTAGTCGAAAGGTACAAACTTCCAGTTATAAAATAAATGTCATGGGGATGTGGTGCACAGCATGAAGACTATGGTTAACAATGCTATATTATATATTTGAAAGTAGATAAGAGAACAGATCTTAAAAGTTTTCATCATAAGAAAAATATTCTGTAACCATATATGATGACAGATGTTAACTAGACTTAGCATGGTGATTATTTCACAATATATACAAATATCAAATATTATGTTGTACATCTGAAATTAACATAATGTTGTATGTCAATTATACCTTAATAAAAAAATAAGAGTTAATTTTATGTTAGGTGAATTTAATCTCAATTAAAAAGTTTTTCAAAAAAATATACTGTGATCGTTCTTGGAGACATTTAGAGTAATTGCTATACACAAAATATCAGTGGAAAGACATTCTAACACATTTCTTAGTTTTTGACAGATCATTTAAACAAAACACATTAGACTGATTTATTTGAATGATTTGATCAAAAGATAGTTGATACTATACTTTGAAAATGGCGATATGAGCCTACTATTCAAGGTCTCACTGAAGCTTAGATAGGTAGGTAGACAGATAGATAGATAGACAGACAGAAAGACAGATATAGATTGCACATGAATTTTCAATAAATTCTTCACAGGAGTAATAGTTTGTGTAGTAAAACAACTAGCAGTTACAAAAAAAAAGAAAAAACAATGACTTAAAGTAAAAAAAGAAATGTCATTTTCCCCTGGAGTCAGAGACTTTATCTCTTTGTCATCAAAACTTTAGTGGAAGCACAGTTAAGAAAAAAATTATTAAAGTGCTGTATATTAATAGACATTCATGTTTTGAGCTTCTGTAATAAGGCCATCACTATTCTAATTGTTACTTTTTTGCCAGAAACCTCAAATTCAACACTCATGATAATCTGCTACATGGATAATTGTGAGGATTAAAAGGAAATATATATAAAATTGAGAATAAGGCTTGACACATATTAATGGTTGTTAGGTTTTCAAGTATTAATGCTGTTAATGAACATCAATGAATGTTTATGGGAACTTGAGGTATCTCATGCTGTACTGAGCAGAGCAAGGTGTGTGGTCACAATCAAGGGATTAAATATGTTTGTCCAGTAAAATTGTATAGAATGAGAAGAAACCAAAAGAATATCAACAACTTAAAGAGTGGACAGAAGAGAAGGAGCCTGAGAAGTAGACTGAGAAGCAAGAGCCAGAGCAGATGAAGATCACAAACGGAGCCCTCTGTCTGCCATGGTGAACACACACACGTCCTGACTGCAGAACCCTGCACCGGAAGCAAAGGACAGCAATTAAAAATGTCTACCTGTTTGTTGATCAAGAGGATACTGGTGACTCCGACAGCAGAGTTTCACTAGTATGGGAGAGGAAGAGGAGAGACTGCATGGATTGAGAATAAGAAACAATGAGAAAAATAAACAAAATAGAAAGAAAAGTAGATAAGTGACTAACTTACGTGTCAGGGAGATTGGCTAAAAATGGGAGGAGAGAGACAGCATACATATCAGAGAAGATACTGTAGGGGCAGAAGACATTTCCTCTTCCCAAATGTTGGTTCGTCTGGCCGGAGAACGAATTAAATTCACATGAGACAGAATAGCAAGAGAAAATTAAACAAAGCTTTATGAGGAACCATGGCTTGGGGCCTTTCTTCCCTAAGGAAGAAAGAGCACCAAAGAAGTGGGGTGCACATAGTGGTTATATACCCCCAAACAGGGTGTTTCACATGTGATTGAAATGTCCCTCCCACAGTAGTCACAAGATTGCCCTGTCGGCACAGTGCTTGATGGACACAGCAGGTAGTGGTCTGCTATCTCGGTGGGCGTAGCAGGAAGCAAGTCTATTGTCTGGAGCTGGGCGGTCACAGGTGAGCACAGCAATCAGTTCCTAGCCTAAGGAAAGGTGTTTAATCCTTAAAGAAATGCCAAAGTTGGGAGGGGGAGGGAAATCACTTACAGGAGGTTACCAGACTAGCACAATAAAATGCAGATTTTAAGTCCCTGCCTTTGGTATTGATTAAGAGTTTTTAGAGAGAAGGTCATCTCCTTTCTTCTTCCTGGTACAGAGAGGGAGGCACCTTTTAGAGATAGAGATTTACCTTACAAATGTAAATGTGTCCTAACAAAGGGCAAGTTCCATTCCTCAGAGCCTCCTTCCCTGTCCCAGTTTATCAAAAGCAATCAGCCTCAAATAATCCTGATGCCAAAGAGACATATCTTGGGGTGGCCAATTTCAGGTCCCCACAATACTGAGTCAAGGAAGAACCTTTAGACTTTTCATTGTTTATTGGTTGTTTTGTTTTTTTTAAAATTAAGTTCACTTCAGCATTTGTACTGGTTTAGAAGATCTGGTAAAGATAAAAACATTATTTAGTAACAGAGAGAAGACATAATGGATGAAGATATTGATCTGTACCCATAGTATGAAGAAGAATTGCACTTGAAAAATGGGAAAAGTTTGCATCAGAAAGGTGAAAAGGATGTTTTTGTATTACTTGTCTTACTTGTCAAAGGGCTACAGTAAATTTGTAATTAATGTATAAATATTTTCTTTAATGTAGAATGCATCATATCTCAATGCCAAATTCACCAAAGGCAAACATATTATCTCCTTGTTTTAGGGACCATAAACGAGAACTAAATTCATACAGTTTTATTCCAGAAAATTTCTGGAATCCCCAAATTTGAAAAGAGTTATCATGAATCAGCACTGTTTATTGATAAGATTCTATAAAATATTATTTGATATTAAAATAAATTGTAAGTGGTTTAACAGATAGTGTAGTATTTAACAGCTAGACAGTTCACTCAGTGAAAACCTGTTTTGTTCTTTTAACTAGAATTTACCATCTTTGTAGACTCGAATTAGTTATGAAATATTTCTGACTCTCGTCTTTCCAACTTAATGTACATTTGAATATAAAAGTACTAACCACCTTTCTTTGCTCAGTTACTGCATGTCACTCGCTGGCATCACTGACTTGAGAATCAAGTAACAAGTCGATGTTGTTACTCTAAATTTTACAGCCTTTAAAGTATCTATTACCATTGAATAGTCACCCAGAGAATGAAACATATATAGAATGCTCATATTACTTTACCTTCAATCTTAGGTGAGAGACCCAACAAAGTCACTGAGCAGACTCGTCTTCATCACTAACTCGCAGCTGTAATTCCTACCAAAAAAAATAAAGTTGATGGAATAATTTTTATCTATTCCAATTTAAATAATTTTTCAGTTAGCGCCAAAAAGGGGGAAAAAATCATGTTTAAAGAGAAAGTCGTTTTAGCAGATATTTTACTCTTGAATATTAGATAATTTTGAGAGAGAATTTTAATTAAACTCTCCTTAGCCTCACCAGATTAGCAGTGTTTAAAGCCGGCTTATTTATTGGGAAGGTCTGTCCTAGCTTTTCTGGATTAATCTCAATCATTTTCATTAGTGAAATCTTTAATCTGTTCTTCATTACAAATGGATGGGGAGAGATTCACATCTATTGGATCTGAGATATAATCTTGAGTTTTAAGCTGCTTGGTGAATTATTTCCGCACAAGCATATTAGAAAATTTAAAGACCCAGAGTCCTAGAACAATAATAAATCTCTTTTGATTTAACATTTTTATAACACTCTGTGTAATATTATAGCAACGAGAGGGAAACTGGGCATGTATATGTGTATGTGTGTGTAAATATGGTTGTGGGTATATTTTCTGGTACTTTGTCTTACCAAGTCTATAAACTTACATATATTTAATAAACCATATATAAAGGATTACCTTTCCAGAATTAACTAAATTGAGGAAGTATTTGGTATATTTTCACTATTTTCCATTATAGTTCAAACATTCTTGTGCTCTTTCATTTAACTTTCTCTCTGAGGACATTATATAGTTGTCAAATAAAAATGGCAAGCAATAGGATATATTGGAGCATATGAGGAAGCCATTTGGTATAAACTTAATTCGGCCTGACTTTGTTTTTCCAAAAGGGCCTGACTGTGGCTATTGAGCACGCATTGCATATCTGCTTAGACATTTCCTATGGCCAGAAGAAAGGCCCTTGAGATAAAGGTGCAACTTCCCCCGACATTAGCATTTCCTTAGGGATAAGCATTTTTCCTTAGGCTAGGAACTGATTGCTGCACTCACCTTTGACCACCCAGCTCACCTGTGACCACTCAGCTGGAGACAACAGACTGCCACCCTGCTGTGTTCAGCAGGTAGGTCACTGAGACAGAAGACCTACCTGCTGTTTCCATCAATCGCTGTGTAGACAGAGCAGTCTCGGGACTATTGTAAAAGGGACATTTCAATCCTATGTGACACATCCTCTCTGGGGGTATATAACCACTCTGTGCACCCCACTTCTTTGGTGCCCTTTCTTCCTCCGGGAAGAAAGGCCCGGGTTGTAATCCTCAGATTTAAGCTCAGAATAAACTCACCCAAATTTTCATTTATAGATTGGTTATGGATTATTTTCGTTGACATAGTCTAGTGTCCATAAATGTTTTTTCATTCCAAAATTACAATTCTCCATTGCATTAGTCCCTTTTGTAATAAATGTTTGTTACATGATAAATTTTCCAAATGTTTATAAAGCAACCTAACAATTTTTGTATCAGTTTCCATGGCTGAAGCCAGACACTATTTTCTCAGAATTAAGAGTAAAAGATTCTGGATTAAGTGTAGAATCAATAATCTTGTATGGAGTCCTTTTATTATTTTTGTTTTATTTTGCGTGATTTGAGAAAACCACTTACCTTCTCTGAGTTTGTGATTAACTATTTTTAAATGAATACAAAAGATGTGCTTGGTTCACAAGCGTGTTTAAAAGAGTCAATAACTATAGAAGAAAATGGTTTAAAGCTCTTAAAAATAATGCTTTATAATAAATATCCCTGAGAGAATTTTCATATTTTTATTTAATGTATTTTGAAAAGCACAAATTTACTAGGTATGTGACCAGGAAAATTATTTTTATTTCAGTTTCTAAAGCATCTGCTATATAAAAAATGATAAAATACTACTATAAAAAATTTGTTATTATTTATGTCAGTTAATTTGGCTGGAATCATTTAAAAAATAAATAGCATGTAAGACCACAAATATCTACAAGATACCAAAAACCCACCTAATTTATTGGAGTGTGACTTTTCATGAATGTCTAAGAGGGTTTAAAAAAAAATCTATTTTTCCTCCTACCGTGCTTCACTTTATCAAATGTGTTCTCCTCTTCTCTCCTCGCTCACCCTCTCTTTGTTGTTCCACACGCTTTCTGTGCACCTTGGGTAACTCAAGTTCCTCTTTTTGCATTTCATAAGCTTCATGTATGAAATAAGGATCATTATTTTACTTCATAGGGTTGTATTGAGCAATATGTAAGTTAGTATTGAAAAGCATTAAGAAGAGCACTTGGGAAGAGTAAGTTCTTAATAATTTTTGGATAAATATTTGGAAATCAACGACCATCTATTGCATTTGGTACATTTTAGCAACATCACACTAATTATATAAAATGAATCATTTTATTTCTCAGAGATATGAGAAACTATCTTTAAAAATGTACATGCGTGTCTTAGTCTAACAGCATGTTTTATTCTATTTCCTTAGGTGATTATCACATTTTTATGTACCTTAATATATATGCTACTCATTTGCCAAAAATAAATTAATCTGTGTCCTGAAAAGTACAGATACCAGAATATTCATGTAGGAAATGATTTATTCAAATTCTACCCTTCATTTCCCTTAGTTCATTTTCTCTCTCTCCTTTTTTTTTTTTTTTTTTTTTTTGAGAAAGATTATCCCAGAGCTATACTAATCTTCCTCTATTTTACATGTGGGTCACTGCCACAGCATGGCTTGATGAATGGTGTGGATACAAGCCGGGGATCCAAACCCACAAACCCAGGCCACCAAAGCAGAGCACACAGAACTTAACCATTAGGACACAGGGCCAGCCCCTCCACTACGTATTCAGCATAGTAGATTCTGAAATCTTGCCTATACTTAAGATTTTGAAGGAGATTATTTGCATAAATAAATTAGTACATTTATTTTAAAAACAAAAAACAATACCAGAAATATATTTTGTTATCTTTTTTTTAAAAAAAGAGATTTTCAGCAAGAAAAATTCTTAATGAGCAATTTCCTACTCAAATAAGTTGATTCATGGGACTACACATTTTTCTTTTAATGAGGGGCCCATAAGAAAACAAATTTAACCCAAATTTCCAAATCAAATAATGCTTATTAATTAATCTGCTGAGACCTTCAAAGTCATGATTACATCCTGCTTTACTCTGATGGATTTTCACTCTTTCTTATTTGTATATTCAAAGTTATTTAAGTCTTTCTAACATGATACATCCAAAATTATGTTATATCCTGTATTTTTAGCAAGGCAACTTACAGAAGTTCCTTCATACTTTTTTCTCTTTCTTTCTTTTTTTACTTACTAATAATATGATTGATTCTATTTTCTTGTATATCGATATGACTTAATCTATGGTTAAAGGTTTAACAAAGTTAGAATTGCTTTCTCACTTTAACTACCAGAATTTAGTTCATAATCTCCATAGGCCAGGAACATGTTCACTCTATATATAACTGTTGAGCAAGGTATTGTGCAAAGATTGGGGCTACTTAATTCTCAATAGATTTTACATCATGAGCTATAAGAGACAACACTGTTATAATCTCTATCCCTTTCTGGAGTTCCTTGAATTTTTCTGACCCAGTCCAGCACTTCAGAAGGAGTGTTCTTTTTTCTTTCCTGAAGTAGTTTCCTCTGAGAAGGAACTACAGGCGTTCAGATAGAACCAGGAACTATGGTTACATTGAGAAACTTTTTTTCTTTTTGAGGAAGATTAGCCCTGAGCTAACTACTGCCAGTCCTCCTCTTTTTTGCTGAGGAAGCCTGGCCCTGAGCTAACATCCATGCCCATCTTCCTCTACTTTATATGTAGCATGGTGTGCCAAGCAGTGCTATGTCCACACCCGGGATCCAACCCAGAAAATCCCCGGCCACTGAGAATCGGAACGTGAGAACTTAACCACTGAGCCACCAGGCCGGCCCCTACATTGAGAAACTTTTATGCCTGAGTCAATGAGAATGGGGGAGGAACAGGGTTATAATTCCTGAGACAAGCTTAAAGTTAAATATCTCAATATATACGATTGTACCAACTCCTCCTAAAAAAAGCAAATCCCTCAGCAAAGTTAGCCTTATCTCAATTGAATCAAGATGCAGATCCAGCTATTCCACTTCTGGGTATTTATCCAAAGAACAGAAAAAACACTAATTCACAAAGATATATCCATTCTTATATTCATAGAAGTATTATTTACAATAGGCAAGACTTGGAAACAAGCTAAATGCCCATCAATGGATGAAGGGATAAAGAAGATGTGGTATATACACATATACAATGAAATACTACTCAGCCATAAAAAAGATGAAATCTTGCCATTTTTGACTACATGGATGGACCTTGAGGGTAGTATACTAAGCAAAATAATTCAGGTGGAGAAAGTCAAATACCATATGACTTCACTCATTTGTGGAAGATAAAAGAACAACAACAACAAACACATTGATACAGAGAACAGACTGGTAATCACCAGAGAGGAGCGGGGGTTGAAGGAGGGTGAAAGGGGTAAACGAGGACATATGTACAGTGACAGAGGGAAACTAGACTTTTGGTGGTGAACACAATGTAGTCTATACAGAAGTCAAAATATAATAATGTATGCTTGATATTTATATAATGCTATAAACCAATGTTACCTCAACAAAAAAAAGACAGAGAAAGAAAATAAAAGATGTAGAGGAAAATGGAAGAATGTTTTTCTCCAACCACTGTTAATCTTCTGGGGATGATAAGGTAGCCTAGGATTTCCACTTTTTTCAGGTTCAACATTGTCATATTTAGTTAATCGTTTTTCTCTAACTTTTTTCTTTTGTCCGTTATCAGACAGGACCCGTGAGGCAACATGGATCCACAGATATTCCATTTCTTTTTCATGAATATAAACTAAATCAGCGGGAGTTTCATCACTTTTGCAACCACATAGCGAATTCATTATTCAAGATCTTCCTCTGTGATCTCATGTTTTGCTGTACATACTTACCTGAAACTTATTTCTAGATTTTCTGAGATGTTTAAAATAATTAAACCACATGCTGCTTTTTCTCTAATTACAATTGATTTTATATGCTTTTCCTCATTATATTCTAATGATCAGAAGATGAGACGGGCTCCAGTAACTTAATGAGGAGTGATTCTTGATGCAATGACTGTTCAAACATTAACAGTTCTTGGCTCATATCACTCTTATACGTAAATGTGCTCGAGCCCTCTCCATAGTTTCTCCCTCATGTCTCCTCAGACTGGCTGACCTATAGATATTTCCTAAATTTATTAACATAGCCCATTTTTTGCTATTAACTAAAATTCTTCCTGCAATAAAATAGATGTCCCTTTATGATCTTTACTGTGTAGTGGACTGAACAGTGGTCCTCTAAAAGATATGTCCACCAGGAACCCGTGAATATGACTTTATTTATAAAAATGGTCTTTGCAGATGTAACTAAATTAAGGTATTTGCAATTAGATCATCTTGGATTTAGGGTGGGTCTTAATTCCAATGACAGTTGTCCTTATAAGAGAAAGGCAGAGGGAGATGGGAGACCCAGAGACACGGGGGAGAAGGCCATGATGTGAAGACAGAAGTAGAAATCACACTTATGCTACCACAAACCAAGGAACGCGTGAAGTTACTAGAAGCTGAAAGAGGCAAGGAAGGATTCTCTCATGGAGCCTTTGGAGGGAGTGTGGCCCTGACGACACATTGGTTGTGAACTTTTGGCATCCTTCAGAACTATAAGAGAATAAGTTTCTATTGTTTTAAGCCGCCCAATTTGTGCTAATGTCACAGCAGTCCTAGGACACTGTTATACTACCACTCGATATGAAGACCCTCTGAATGATAGTGGTTGAATATACATGTTAAAGATGATGAGGAAAATGCTGACCAAAATTCAGACTCCAATTCTTGGCAAATAACTCTTTCTGAAAAGACTTTTGTTTATTAATATTCAATTACTTGATAGCTATAACAGTAAAAAATATGCATATTTAAATATTTTTTGAATTATTTTTATAGGAGAATTCAAAATTATATGAGTTCTGCACTGGACCAGAAAAATTCAGGCAAGTCAGAAAAGAGATAGGAAATTAGAACAGAGTAGGCTTTTATAGTTCATGATATAAAACCTGCTGAAAAGGCAATTGCAAAAATCTTTACTCTATGATTTACTCAACATTTATATATTGAGTAAGTATGTTCCCGGTCCGTAGATCTTTATGACCAAATTCTTATGATAGTCAGACAAAATGAGAAAGCCAATTCTAATTTTTGGAAAGAAGAATGGTTCCACAGGGCATGTGTTGGTTTATCCTCATTTTATCAGTGAGTTATGCGTGTGTAACAGAGATATCCCTTAAAAAGATACATTCTTTTACAATGCAACAAAACATCCCACCCTTACAGCAAACATAGAGAAACACAAATTAGCAAAACACATGCAGGCAAAAGAATAACCAACCACGGACCATTTCATCTGAACATTCTCAAGTACATGTTCATGCTAGTACTTGGTGGCCAAATAGCGTCTGAATAAATATAATCCACTTACAGCCATCACGATTGGTGATCTGAGATTTGGATTTTTGTAGTTACGCGCGTATATCACTCATTTAAAATTACAAATCATTTAGGTTTATAATTTCTATCCATTTTTTTTAATTCAGTGAGAAATCTGCTGCCTCATGCCAGGTTTGGGACATAAGTAAGGTCTTTTAGTTTATTGTCCAAATGAGTGAAGAGCTTCTTTTACACACACAGAACAGTACTTGGAGTTTTAGCCACTTTAGTGTTTTGACTGTGAAATGTTAATCTGTTTGCTGTTGATAGAGATTACAGTGGGGAAAGCCAGAGCAGTCACAGTTAGGTCCTGACACCCTGGCATGTCGCCTGACTGGATATTGCAGGCCTCTAAATCTGCCTGTCAGGAGATGGAACACAAAGGTAACAACTGCCAGTTAAATCAAATTGCTTAGAGTAAATTGGACAAATTTTGTTAGCCTCTTGCCTACCCTGGCCAAGAGCCACATCGGCAAGGGCAATGATGTTAAGTTAGGGATTGAACTTATGGCTGAACAAAACTAATTCGGTAGATGCTTCCAGCAACTGTGTTAGGCTGATTAAAAGCAGCTCCATGGTCAACGCAAATTGTTTTATGTATTGATGTTTTGTTGTCGCCAAATGAGTTGTAGTTTCCTGGAGAAGGGGACAGAGGTTCAAACAGCGGTGTTTCATTCAGGGTGTTGAACAGAGCACTAGGCACAAAAAAAACCACTCAATTTATATGGTTTGAACAGAATTGAATTAAATTGATTCTTTAATTCTAACAAGCTTTGTCGACTCAGACATTCTCTTTAATTGCAAAAACAAACTAAATAATATGTTAAAGATGTGTTTTCTTAATTTACAGCCGTGTAGCAATCTGGCATACCCTTTATTAGTTAAGCTGCCTAAATCCTTAAAAACATAAGCTATGACAGGAGATTGAAGGTCATTAAGAATATTCTTAGGAATCTGTTCTTATTGTTGTAATGAAAATCCTTCTGAGAAGAAGAGAATAGGACTAAAATGTGCTTGTTTTTCTCCACTGCTACGGCACCACAGGTTAGATATATCATCTCATCCTCATGATACATGCAACAAAGCCAACTAATTGGCCAGTTACTAATGAAAGTGGTAGGTGCAAAATCACACTTTCACATATTCACTTATTGCTACAGAAATTACCAATAACTTCTAAAATGTATTTGTATTTCTCATAATTATTTTTTTAAAATAGCTATACGGGACAGGAGTCAAAATTTATTATCTTTTCCATAAGTCCATATCCTCTTCTTTCAATCAGGCTGTGTAGTTAGAAAGCAAATCTAAATAGAGCCCCTAATAATCAGAAAGTTTATTTGCACGCACACATAGATAGACAGAAGCCAAAACATGACAAAAATTCAACAATGCATGAAACAAAACTAGAACAATAACTCAGGTTAATTTCTTAAAAAAAAAAAAACGTATGGTCTAAAATGTTTCCTTCAAGATTTTAC
The DNA here is from genome assembly GCF_041296265.1 of Equus caballus. Taxonomy (NCBI): domain Eukaryota; kingdom Metazoa; phylum Chordata; class Mammalia; order Perissodactyla; family Equidae; genus Equus; species Equus caballus. Next base: position 99,264,339 of record NC_091686.1, read on the forward strand.
TTAAATACCAAAGAACACTTCCCTTAGTTAATCTCACATCCAGGCCATCAAATTGGTACCCAATTTAGTTATAATGCTTTTCACATTTTATTAGATTTTTTAAAATTAGTAAATCCATACCCAATGTCTAGTATCAAGTCATGTTGAAAGAATGAATAGAGAAGAGAATCCATTAGGTATAGCATCAGAAAGGTCATTCCAGACACAGGAGAGTATTCGCAAAAGGACACATAACTCTAATAAAGTGGTTTTGTGAGGATTGTGGCGTCACAAAGTGTATTCGCCAAGCATACTGAGCTTTTTCAAGCCATCCATTCTCACTTTCTCTCCTTTGCAATTTAAGAAAAATTAGAGCATTCTTAGAGGCAATTCTTATATTTAAGTGAAAATTTCAACCACAATCTTTATGATTTTTTAAAATTTATTTACCATCGAATGACCTAAATACAGAGGTAGGACCGCTTACTCAAGACCACTAAGTCAGATGTTGACACACCTTAGCACCAGGTCTGGTTTCCGTGAATGACCTGATATAAACAAAAGAATATGGAAGGTGAAGTCACTGTACAACGTTAACTCCCCAGAATTTACCACTGCTGTGGATCATTGCCTTTCAGAGCTGTCTATCCCTATTTGCATTGAATAATTTCAGATGTAAAATCCTAATTTGGAAGCAATTTTAAGGTTCTCACCTCCATGAAGAGAGCCCAGTGTAACTCATTTAGAAAATGCATCTCCCATGTTGTCAAACCTTATCATTTCAATGTGTTCCAGGTAATTTCCAACTGCCAGTATCTGCAACTTTTGCCTGAATGCTTTTTTGGAGATTATAGAAGGAAGTTCTGCTCAAGAAGTGCTGAGGTTGAAAATATTCTCCACACCCAGTCGGCAGCAGCCTTTTACTATTGACTTTTGGTGTTTAAAATATCAAAACTTCGTTTTTACTCTCTTCAGGTGCGATAATTCTGATGTGTGTGATTTGCACCATTTCTTACTATTTCCACACAAGATGAAGTTTCAGTAACCCACTCTGGTGGCTGGCTTCAAGCTTTTTATTGCTTATTTTCCCTTCCTCTGTGTCACTTCTCTCCTAGCTGGTTGCTCCCTCAAACTACTGAATAAACTACCCACACTGAAATCCTTATCTCAGAGTCTACTTTTAAGGGAGCCCAAACTAAGACTCTGAAGTTGTTACAAGGAAAATTTTTTTGGCTATTTTCAATTACAGCATTAGATATTTATTATATACTCACAGTGTGCCAGGGTTTTAATACTAAAATGTACCAATTCAGTAGATAGTATTTATATTTTACAGAAAAAGAAACAAAGGCTTGGATTTCACAACTTAAAAACGGTAAAGTCAGGATTCAAAGAAACACTGAGTAATTATGAAATGACAATAATTAGAAATCATTCTTTAATCTTCTCCCTACACTATATTCTTTCATATATATGTACAGATATGTATATACAAATGTATATTCCAAACACCTTTGAAAGTCATTTTTTTAAAGAATTCAGCAACAGAAACCATGTAGAAACTTTATTTAGAGAAAAATTTATGATATGGATTTTACATTGTTTCCTTCTTTTAGGGTCTCAGGTCTCCTTGGTTTGTGGTATATACCATACGCATAATACAATGGATGAACCTAATTTATTTTATCCTATTTTATTTTTATTTACTAATGCAATGAACAATTATTAATCAATTACCTAAACCTTGAGCATGACCAATGCCAATAATTGACTCTTTCTTTAGATTCTAATTCTCCCTTATCTACCTCATGACCTACACCTGGAGGAAACGGTCATTAGAAATTTTATGCTAACCTCTTTCTCTGTCCCTCTCTTTTTCTCCCTCTCTTCCTCTCTCCGTCTCCCTTTTAACCGTTCTCACCTATACTTTGTTTACTTTTTAATGTTTGCAAAATTAATGTTGTTTTAAACTTTTAAAATAGTTATCATTCTGTATGTTCCTCTTTGCTAGTTTTTTTTTTTTTTTGCATGCAATACTATGTTTCTAAGGCATATCCATGTTGCTGCATCTATTTTTGTTTCATTAATTTTACTGCTCTATAATCTATTGTGTGACTGGAACACGTTATTTTTTTTTATATAGCTGATGCGAACTTAGGTTTTGTGGGTTATTTTACTATTATGGACAGTGGTTTCATGGATTTTCTTATATGTATCTTCAAGCTCACATGCTAAGTTTTTTCCTGGGAACATATTCAATTGTGGAATTCTTATATATGTGAATATAATATTTTAAGATAATGGAATAAAGTTTCCAAAAGAGCTGTGCTAATTTAAAATCCCAGCATCAAAATGTAAGAAATTCGGATGGCCTACGTCTTCTCAAAGTTTGATATTTTTGTGATCTTACTTTTTGTTACTTAAATGATTTTTAAAAATGCTATCCCATCTTGGACATGATAAAATTCAATATCTAATCAATTTAAAATCTATTACTAATTGATATGAAACTTTTTTACCCTTAAAAAGAGTGTCAATAATAATCATCAACAAACATGGGAAAGTTTAACAAGAGGACTGGACTTAAGATTCAACTATAGCAGTCAATTTCAACTTATAAACCAGAAATAAATAATTTGAAAACTTAATAGAGACTATATCATTTACAATGGCAACAAAATATATGATGTGCCTAGGAATAAATCTACCAAAAAATATGCAATGTCTGCATATAATATGTTCTAAAACTTTACTAAAAGACAAAAAAATCTAAATAAATAGAGAAATATATCTACAGGTGGGAAGATTTCCTATCAGAAACATGAGAATTTTACTAAAGAGAGCTAAAGAGTCAATACAGCTCCAGTTAAAATACTATCAGGGTATATGTTGTTGTTTCTGTTATTGCTCTTGAAAAGTTGTATTAAAATATATAGGACAACTTTTAATTGTCAAGGGTAGTCACGATATTCTGAAGAATAAAAAGTGAGGATGGAAAATTTCCCTATAAAAACTTACTAGAAAAATTTAGTAATTAACATGACATGGTGCTGAGATAGCAAAAGACCCAGCGGAACAAATAATCCAGAAATGGCCCCATAATATATGGTACTTTGATATATGACATAGGTACCATTGCAGATCATTGGCAAAATAAGAGCCCTTCAGGAAATGAAGAGGGAAAAGTTGATTATTAATGTGCAGTAGAGTAAACACAAACTTCTAACTCACAACACACACAGTAACCAGGTGCAGAAAAGTGAAGGGTATCAAAACAAATCTTTAAAACATTAAAATGAATGGGAATATTTTCCAAAGTAAGGATAGGAAAGTTCTCCTTTAAAGACACAAAATATAATAAGCAATCAAGAAAATTAATAAATTTGACTATGTTGAAAGCAAAAAAAAAACCAAGGCCTTAGTAAAAATTAAAATATAAGCTATAAAATTCAAGGGGATATTTGTAAAACAAGTAACTAGAGAAAATTAGTATACAGAGTAGATGAAATTTTCATACAAATATAAGAATTAATAGAAAAAATGGGAAAAAGAGGAAACAATCACTAAGTATATGTAGAAATGCCTAAGGGCATTTATTATCAGAGAAATTGAATTAAATATAATGACAGTTTATTTTTACAATTAATACATAGACTGTTGAATTTTATTTTGTTTCACTTAATTGTATGTATGTGGAGGGAGGGTGAACTGAAATTTCCAAGTACATAAACCCAATGATACCATTATGCCTAAAAATATGAAGATTTTTAGCATAGAACAAATGGCTCAATTTGCAGCCAGTTTATAAGAACCAATTAGTTTGCATGGCAGACAAGAGCCTAAGTTGACCCCCAATGACTTCCTGCCTCCTGATGTCCATGCCTTTGTTTAATTCTCTCCTCTTTGAGTGGTCAAGGTACTTGTGACCAGCTTCTAGCTAAGAAATATGGCAAACATGATGGGATGCCATTCCTGTGTTTAAAGCATGTTATACAGCAAAGGTGATGGGATGGTACTTCTTTGATTATGTTACCTTATATGGCAAGGTGAAAGGATTGTGCACATGTAATGAAGGTCCCAAATCAGTTAATTTTGAATTAATCAAAAGGGATGTTATTCGGGATGGGACTGACTGCACAAGGTGAAAGCACTTTAAAGATGGACTGGGCCCTCCTGAGGTCAAAGACATTCTCCTTGCTGGCCTTGAAGAGGCAAACTATCATATGAGGAACTGTCAATGGAGAAGGCCATCTGGTGGGTGACTGTCGGTGGCCTCTAGGATAGAAGAGCAGATTTCAACCAGTCAGTAAGAAGTGGGAGGCCTCAGTCATCCCGCTACAAGGAAATTAATTTTGCCACCATTCTGCATGAGTTTAGAAGCAGATTCATACCCAGTCAAGCTGCAGATGAGAACTCAGTACAGCCTTGTGAGTCCCTGACCAGAGGACCCAGCTAAGCTATGCTCATTCTCCCGACACATGGCAAATCTAATATGTGTGTTGCTTTAAGCCACTAGATTTGGGGTTGTTATAGAAAACAAATGCAGTTTTTAAATCAGAGGTGAATTGTTTAAGTTTTGGTGGCAGAACATCTTGATCCAGAACTCAGAAATCTTTCATTCATTTAACAAATATTTTATGAGCATCCTCTATTTGCCAAACATTTTCTAGGCACTTGGAAATAGTGAACATGAAACTTCTATTTTGGACGGGTAGATATCTTCATAAAGGTGATAATTATATGATAAAGGTGACAAACATAAAGATGATAATTAGTAATTTATATAGTATATTGGAAGATAAGTGCCACTATCCCAAGAAAATGTTAAGCAGGAAAAGTTTGGGAATATAGAAGGACGCGAGCTGCAGTATCAAACACTGTGGTTAGGATAATTTCCTTTGAGCATATACACTTTAAGGATGCTGGCTAATGTCTTCCAGCAGAGTTAGTAACCTAGAGCAAGGACCTAAGAGACCGTCTGTCTTGCATACCCAAGGAACAGCAGGAAAGCCAATGCGGTTGGAACCAAGTGAGCTGGGGGAGGATTGCATGAGAGCAGGACAGAGGGCATGCAAGGTCTGCGAGACAGTGAGTCACAATGGATCACAGTTTTATCCTTAGAATACGGAAAGCTAAAATTGCCATTAACTGATATGTGGGGAATTCTGAGTGCGTGGGTTTTTGTGGGAAGGTCAGAAGTTCAATTTGGGACATTGCTACGGACTGAATTGTGTACTCCCAAAAATCATATGAAAGTTCTAACCCTCAACATGACTGTATTCGGGGAAAGAGTCTTTAGGAGGTAATTAAGGTTAAATGAGGTCATAAGGGTGTGCTAATCTAACAGGATTGGTGGTTTTATAAGATGAGAAAGAGAGTGGAAGGCCTTTGATGCAATGATGTTGAGTATCTTTTCATGTGCTTATTTGTTTATCTTCTTTAGAGAAATGTCTATTCAGATGTATGCTCATTTTAAAATTGGATTATTTTTTATTATTAAGTTTTAAGAGGTCTTTATAAATTAGTGCCTTCCCTACTGTTTTTTCTTTAAAGAACTGAACTGGCGCTGAAGAAAGGCCATGTGAGGACACCGCGAGAAGGCTGCCATGTGCAAGCTGCCAAGACAGTTCTCCCCAGAAACTGAACTCTGCTGCACCTTGATCTGGGCCTTCCAGCCTCCAGAATCGTGAGAAATAAGTTTCTTATTTCTACCAGTCTATGGTATTTTGTTAAAAATACCAGACTAATACAAACGTTTTAAAGTTTAGATGATTATTAGCGAAGTGAAGACATTGACTAAGCTGTTGTTTATGTGATCCCCTAGTACGCAACAAAATTATTTCACACAAATCACCTGAAGGTGTATTTCTCCCTCCCTCAATGAATACTGGCATAGCTTTATATTGGTGGCTGGAGAGTTAATATTGTATGTAGGAGAGGAACTACTTTCAGTGCATTTTAATTTCCAAATGTAAGTCTGTGTGCAACTTGTGTGTGTTCATCTCTATAGCAGAGAACAAAAGAAAGCGAGAGTGCTGTTGTAAATCTTCCAAAGCGCAGATTTTAATAGTCACAAAAAGATGACATTCACCTGGATGACATTTGAAGCAGCGTAAATAGGAAGAACTGGTTAAATTCAAACGCATACGTTTGTTTTACATTGCCGTAATTTGCCTTGATAAGAACTCAGAGGAGTAAACAGAAGAGCAAAATTAGGGTCCTCTGGGGCTAACAGGATAATGGCCACATCCTGCTGTTAAAAAAAAACAAAAGGGTAGTAGGGACATACAGCAAAAAACAGAGTAGAAAGGCTTATGAAAGATTCTTTGCAGTATTAACTCAGAGGGTTTTAACTTCACTTTTAGTTTGATAGTCAATCTTGTTATGAGAATAACCTTATTGTTCCTCTGGCTCCTTTGGGTGCTTTTGCTTGAAATAATTCTGTTAGAAGGCACACTGATTGAACACAGTCTCCCTGATTCTTAATCAGCAAGTGAGAAGACAGCGGTATTTACAGACTTGGAGGGACTTGTTAGTGGATGTCAGTCTCCATTGAGATTTTCTTCTGTTTTGTTTTCCGACCTATACAGACCTTTCTCTTTGTTCCCATCCTGTTTTTGTTATAATAGCATATGTCAAATTCTTGTGAGAAAAAATCTGGTGGATAATTTTATACAAATTGTTTCTATTTTTAAAGCTCAGAAGTGGTTACAGTACACACAATGGCATATACATTTATATAATCAGGGGCTAGAAGAAGGGTACAATTATATCATTACTTAAAATAAGGTTATAATCAAACAGGTAAGTCAGTCAGTAAGACCAACTGAGAGGATGTAGGACTTTAAGGTTTTTTAAGAGGCTGACATCTGGGAAAATCATTCCCATATGTGATAGGAGCTTCCTGATTTTTGAAGAGTTGGCTAGACTGAGAACACCTGCCAGGTAGGAGATCTGAACATTGTCAAATGCGCAGAGTTCTGAAAACTGTATTCAAAGAACATGTGAAATATGATATAAGAGGGAACTCAGAGCCAGACACAAATGTGGATGACAATTACTGGTCAGTCAGAATGAGGACAAAAAATTCAAACTTCTACAAATATACAGTTTCCAAGCCTTGAATTAATATAAAAATAAAAATGAATTAATCACACCCCATGGCTCTGACAACTTAAATGAGAGTGGTGGAAGACATGGGGCCAAGGGAAACCCATGCTTCATTTTTTTAATAACACTTTTATTGAAATATCATCCGCATACCACACAATTAACTCATTTAAAGGGTTCAATTCAATGGTGTTTAGTATACTCACCAAGTTGTGTAACCGTCACCATCAGCAGTCATCTCCTACTTCCCCTCAACCCTCCGCAGCCCTAGGCAACCACTGACCTACTTTCTTTCTCTATAAATTTGCCTATTCTGCATATTTCATATAAACAAAATTTTACATTATGTGGTCTTTTGTGTCTGGCTTCTTTCACTTATAACATTTCCAGCTTCATCCATGTTGTTGCATGTATCAAATATTTCATTTCTTTTTATTGCTGAATAGTATTCTATTGTATGGATACACTATAATTTGTTTATCTATTCAGCCATTGACAAGCATTTGGGTCATTTCTACTTTTTGACTATCATGAATAATGCTGTTAAGAATGTTCATGTGTAAGTTTTTGTGTGGACATAAGTTTTCATTTCTCTTAGGTTTATACCTACAAGTGGATTTGCAGGGTCATGTGGTAATTCTATGTTTAACCTTTTGAGGAAATGCTAAACTGTTTTCAAAAGAGACTGCACTATTTTATATTTTCAACAGCCTTCTGTGAGAGTTTCAGTTTCTCTAGTCCTCCCAGAAACTTATCATTTGTGTTTTTGATTATATCTATCCTAGTGGGTGTGAAGTGGTGTCTTATTGTGGTTTTGATTTGCCTTTCCCTGATAAGTAATGATGTTGAGTATCTTTTCATGTGCTTATTTGTTTGTCTTCTTTAGAGAAACGTCTATTCAGATGTATGCTCATTTTAAAATTGGATTATTTTTTATTATTGAATTTTAAGAGGTCTTTATATACTAGCAACTTCCCTACTTTTTTAAAAAAGAACTTTTTTTAAAAAGCAGTTTTAGGTTTATAGCAAAATTGAGAGGAAAATACAGAGATTTCCCATATACCCCTGCCCCACACATACATTGCTGCCCCCATTATGAATGTCCCCTACCAGAGGGGTACATTTGTTATAGTTGATGAGCCTACACTGACACATCAAAGTCACCCAAAGTCCATAGTTTACACTGCTCTTCACTCTTGGTGTTGTACATTCTACGAGTTTGGACAAATGTATAATGTCAAGACAAGATTATAGAAGACTCAAACCGTTTGGGAATGAAGTCTAGGTGGAACCCAGATGAGATTCTGACTGAGGGTAAGGAAAATATGAAATGGATAGTAGAAAAATTCAGAAACAAAGACTAAAAAAGTTTTTCTGTTTTCTCTTCTCTTGTTATGTGTACGTATTTTTAAATCAACTATTTTTTCTCTTACGCCTTCTTCCCTTTATTATTGTATAAACAAGTTATTGGAGATTAATGGTAAAATATTCACTGGGACTGTGACTGGATTTAAAGAGTAGTTAATATAGTCAGAGATAGATTCAATGACTTTTGGGACTGTGTCTCCACATTTGGGGGAAATAAGTGTGAGAACTTCTTCACCTGTATGAAGGATATTAAGTGGATTTAGAAGGGTGTATATAGTAACTTAGCATCCAAAGGAGTGTTCTGCACCAATTTTCAATTATTTCCTCACAGCTCCAAATGCAATACTCTTGGCCCTACTTGTGCAATGCTAGCCTTTCTCAATAGAGGGCACTGGAAGGACACTACAAGGCCAGAGCAAATGAATGAGCTTGTTTTGTCCATTTTCCTATTGTGCAGTTGTCAGCAGAAGGATGGGCAGGAGGCCAAGTGGCACTTACCTCAGAAACTACATAGTGAAAAGTCTATGCCCTGCTTGTCATCTCCAATGAGTTCCTCTGCCACCAATGGAACACTTACTTTGGACTCTCTCACTACACCCTCTGGTAAGTTTGTTCATCATTGGTAGGCTGCATGTTGCTGGGTCAGCATTGCCTCTACAGTGAGTTCTATGGGGGCTGGCCCTGTGGACTAGTGTTAAGTTCAATGCACTCTGCTTCAGCAGCCCAGGTTCAGTTCCTGGGTGTGGACCTACAACACTAATCAGCAGCCATGCTGTCGTGGTGACCCACATACAAAATAGAGGAAGATTGGCTCAGATTTTAGCTCAGGGAGACTCTTCCACAGCAAAAAGTAAACAATTAATTAATTAAATAAAATGAGATCTGAATCTTTAGTTCTTTTCAGTTTTTAGTTCTTTCCATATTTATTTGTTCTTGAGGCAGTAGCTGCTATGTGCATTTGCTATTTATCTATTCCTAGGAGTCCTTTTTTATCTTCTTAATGAAAAAAATATAAATATAATAAAGTAAATATAAAAATAAAAACAAAAGCTAGCTTTTATTGTTAAACATTCTTTGTATTAAATTTTACATGTTTAAATTACTAGCATTTAGTACTAGCATTGTCTCCTGGCAGGACCCTAATTGATACAGGGGTAGATGACTAAGAAAGAAAACTTTTGGTAAGATAGTCTAGAAGAATTTTTACAAGAATAATTAATAATTCAAAATTCTCTAATCAAGACTAACAATTGTTACAATAATAATAATTTAAAATTTGATAATTAAGTCTGATAATATATAAAAGATAGCACTTACATACTGAAAAAGGCATGGAGTTATATATATATTATTTATATATATATAAAATCCTAATATTTGTCGTTCCCTGATAAAATTTGAGAATTTGGAGAAGTCACAAAGCACTTTGCAAATGAACCAATGATCTAGAAATTACAAAATATGTTATTGTATTCAATTACTCTTGTTTTGTTTTTGAATTGCAAATATCTCCAAATATTCTTTGATTAAAATGAGTTTGTGCTATGTACATTGTCAAACTATGTCAAACATAAAATGATAAAGGCTTGTCAGAGACGACACGGCATTGAGACTTCACCGAGCAATACGAATATCCCTTGGCAGTATCCAGGACAAAGTTACCTTTAGTACAGTTTTCATTATGTTTCGTTTGTATACTTCTTTCTTTTATAAGCATTTTTTCTCTTTTTTCTCTTATTAGGGATACATATAAATATTATTAGGACAAGGGCTTGATATGTTTTCCTCGCTTCAGATAAAATGAGACAGTCTTAGAGACAACAAACAAAAATTCGAGTCAATAATATGACAGGACAAATTATAAAATATCAGTCAGAATAAAGAGGAAGCATGGAGGATTCAGAGCATTTTACTGGATAGTTGGGCTATCTGTTAACATGGAAATATGTTTCTTTCCCTAAAGGAGATTATGGTCTAATTAGGAATACAAGAGAGCTCAGTAATCAACACAAATATGGTCAGGTAAAAACAAGTTATAACAAGGGCTAGTTGAAGGGGATCTAGGAATTATGCTGGTAGATTAAAGAAGGAGTAGAAAACCTCAAGAAGAAGGATGAATAGAATACAGTGGAATATATTTTCGTGGTTGATCAGATGCATACATTTAAGCGTCACTTATATGCATTCTGTGTATTCTGAATCCTGTAAAAGAAGAAATGATGACAGACATGGTTCAAATGTAGATGCTACAAATATTTATTCAAAGCACATCTTCCTAAACTTTAGGTTATAGGACAAAATAACAGAAAAACACATGGATGAATGGACAGCAGAGTTTTTGGGTTTTCACAAAAATAGATCTTGCGAGTTTATGACTTTATGTTTTAACGATCTATCCATATCCCTTCAATCTGGCAAACATCTACCACCTGCACCCTGATCTTCCACATCAGGCCATTATCTGCTCTCCAATAAATGACCAATCTGAGGTTCTCTAATTACAACTAACCTGTGTATCCTGCATGAAAACACAGAGCTTGCTTTCAGAAATTGCTTCATCTTGAGTCATTATATTCTGAAATTTATAGTTTAATTTATTTAAAACTTTTACTTTGTCATTTTTTTCTAAAAAACTGTATCTCATACCTCATACTCTTAATAGACTAGGTACATTAACTCTGGAGTTATGACCATAAGTTTTATTTCCTAATCCCCCAAACACAGAAATATTAATTATTCAACACTTCTTTAGAACACACATAATTAACAATGACATATGCTTAATTTATCCAGCACAAACCAAATATGTGTTGTTATTATTATTATTACAATTATACAAATAATTGTGTGGCAAAGATTTTTAGCTGTCCATGGTGTCCTTCTCTTCCCGGGCATGGAGTAAGTCTGTATTTCTCAGCCTCCCTTGCATTGTTACAGTCTAGGAGATGGGAGTAGAATTCACATGTACCACTGATTGGAATGGATCCTATAAGCTCCCGTATGTACTCTCCCATCCTTTGTTTACCCTTATTGCTGACTGAGATGGAGATGAATTCTAGGGCAATCTTGGAAGCTATTTATTGGAGATGATCAATCAGCCTAGGTCCTGCATGGAGTAAAAGGCCTCACTCTTCCCACTTCACCTTCTAAGAACATATGGATTCTGGAGCCTATTTTTCACAGAAAATAGCAATTTTCTAACAATCTTATTACTAAACATACACATACTCACATTCAACTATTGTATTTTGATACAGCTTGTCTTACACAAAATATTAGCATGAATTCTAACTTACATAGATCTCAGTTTGACCTAAATGTATATTTCATGCATATGTCATAGAACCTCATTTTTCACTTCAGACTTGGTAATTCCATCACATTTCAGATCTCCCTCTTCAGACTGAACATTACTCCTCTTTTTCTTTTTAAAAAATGTTTGCTTAGAGCAGCATTGCCTTCCGGAAATGGCAGGATGTCCCAGGCACACCCTCTTCCCTGTCCCAAAATCCAGGACTTGCTACTCCCCAGGAGGCCCTGGGCTTCTTTAATGAGGAATAGTATAAAGACCTGAATTATGGGCACAGGGGAAAGTAGGCAAAGAGAAGGTCTTAGGTTTATACCATTCCAGATGTTACTGGTTAAACACCTGACATTCAGAGGAAATGTTACCATAAGACGGAATTTACTCTGATTCAGATTTATCCACATCAAACAGGACTATTTCAAAGCAATTAGTTAGGAAATGTCGGTGCTCCAAGACAGGGAGAATTCTTCAAGTCCTTATATTGTTGATGATTATTTTTTTCACTAATCTCAATTCCATTAAAACTTGTCCTTTATATATCACTTTTTTGTTTAAGAAAAACAAGCACTTGCATTTATGAATGATTTGATTTGGATAACACATCCCAACTGTAGAAAACCTTTATGTTACACATACCCACTGAGACCTAGAAAAGCAAATAGCAATTTAAGTGGTTTAGAGTTGAAATCAGGTCATTAGCTTCCAAATCCTGTCCCACTTCCAGTCTGCGTTGTTTCTTAAATTGTCTAATTTATTTCAGAAAGGTGTTCCTCATTTGTATTCAGTGAGGTACATCTGATCTTCCTTGATGTAGTTTTATCCTTGTAACATCTGCAAGGCACATGCCCTTTGTATGTCACTGCGACTGTGCTAGATTTTCACCAACAATCCAACTGTTTTCTTCTTGAGTTTTAGATTACATTTCCAGCCTCTTCTGTGACCGTATACTGGATTCTGTCAATGAAATATGAGGAGAGTGGTATGCTTTCTTCTGGCCAAGGTTTTTAAGAAGCAAATGTCACTCCTTCACACATTCTTTTCCCTTCCATGAGCTAGGTGCTACTAATAATAAAGCTCTTAAGGATAATAGCCACTCAAGATGAAAGAATCTGTTGTCCTTGCATCACCACAAAGGAGAGAACCAACTGCCAACAAACATTATGTTTAGGACTCATCATATGAGTGACATAGTATCTGAGACCTTACGCAATTTTCAACATATATGCTACCATTTTCCTGCACGTATAGAATATCCCAATGCAAAGAGTTTCTTATTTTCTACTTTATGCTACTAGTTTTCTTAAGTCTAAGTTTGTCTTTCTACCCGCTTTATATAACTTCTATCATTTATTTCTTCTCTCCCTTTACTTTTCCCTTGTCTTCTTAGCTTCCAGCCTCACTTCTCTTTTATCTGACGTCCCACATACCATCACACAGAACATACTATTGCCATCACGGTTTTCGATAATAATAAAAAATAATGATTATCCTTAACAATCGTAAAACACTATTCCAATTAGCTATAATACATGCAAGAAGCAATCCAGAATATAATTGTTTCTAAATGTTTCGTTAATGTGACCATAGTGTCAACTTTGTAGGTGAAAAATAAGTGAGTATAAATCTGTGTCCCAGTGGACAACTTTCATATGGAATATGTCACAGTGCATGCTCCATTTCTTCAATAGAATTATGATGCATGGCTTCAGAAATTCCAGCTCTGGCACATTTATTCAACCATGGTTTACCTACCCCAAGTTCATATTAATATCAAAACCCATATAATCGTAATATTGTCCAAATAAACATCAGTTATTTACATATTTTTTCATATCTAAATCCAAAATCAAAATTTTATAGATCAATTGACTGTGAGTGCAAAAGTCCAAATTTCTCATAAGTGACATATTTTATATCTACTTTTCCCAATTTTCTATTCCATGGTGACTGCACTCCAAGTCAACATAGAAAAAGCTCTAGCAATCAAAATGCAACCTTTCTGTGTAGGGGTTACATTTTCAGCTGTGGGAGTTCTTAATGATCCAATAAATCATGGATAAATTTATTGATCCCACATAATAAATAATGGGTAAAGGCAAAGATTTTTTCACAATTATTTGAATTTACATATTACATTTCTTCCATTTTAGTTAATTTATTCTAAGTTGCATTAAGCTATCAAACTGTTATAATTTGCCGATGCTATGTGTAGCGTTTCTTTCTTTCCTTTTTTTGGAGCCACAATTTTTCCATCTCTTGCAATTCCCCTTCAGGTCACAATTTACCAGTCATTCAAAAGTACAAAATTAATTTGGAAGCACAATATTGGTATAATAAAATATTAGACCTCTTCAAGTTAGTTCTTCAGCCCCTGTGAATTGAAACTCATGTACCAATAACTAAGTTATACCTTATTCATAAGATGCACATTTCTGTTTACCTAAACAAGTAGCATTAAGTTATCCTTTATATGGCTGTAAGGAGAGAAAAATGTTCCTTTGGATAAGTATTTTTATCGGTAGATCATTTTACAGATGTTACTTATTCTCCAGAAATTCTACGTGAAAAGTCACTCCCTCCACATCATTTTATAGTTTCCATTCTCTTCCTATTCTTGACTTCTTCAATTATATATTTGTTTTAAGTAGACATCTGTCTTTGAAGCTGGTATTCATTCCTTGTTAATTACTACCACCCAGCATGTTTAACCAACAATTCCCAAACCTCACCTTTTCTCTTCTGATCTTCCAGTAACATAGAGTTTCCTAGATACTGGATCCCCCTTTGCAAGGCACATCATAACATAAGGAAGAATCTAAAAAATGCCTCTATTATTTGTTTTATACATGTATGATATCAAAGTTTTGTACCATACCACCTGCACCCACACGTACAAAACAGTCCTCCATTTGCCCTTAGCACTCAATATCACCATTTTCAAGTCTGCTCGTTTTTGACCTCTTGACCAAAGTATGTCAATCCCGTGTATTATACTTTACCGCTGATTGACCATAATATAGAAGAATGTGGATGAACATATTCAGGAAGAGCATAGTCATTAGATTTTACTGGATACTAGAATTCTTCAATTCCTACATTAGTAATTTATACCCGGAATGGTAGTGGTGGGGACACAGAAGAGCCCCACAGGCATCTGACCAGAATACTTTGCTAGCCTGAGTTTATAATTATATTAGATTCCCCCTATACTAGTCCATGAAATAATATCTATTTCCCTAAACCTCCAACAAGGTCTGTATTTATAGTTTAATCCAGTTTTGTAAGAATACTGTAAAGAATGTGAATCTCCTTTGTGAAGCCCCCTTTTCCTATAAAAACCTTTTTGTTTCATTCTATGTAGCTTTGGATAGATTGAACAGGCACTTCATTTTTCTTTAGTTTAAACAACCAGTTACCTTGAAATCTGCAATCCTTTTCAAAGATACATGTTGGCACTGTTGTGGCAGTTTTTCCTAATACCTTAATGCAAGAATGTTATTTTAACCACTCATTGCTCAACATACATATATCTGTGTGCATTCAAATAATGATCCTTGCTTTTGTTAATTTTGTGGTATTCTCATATTATTCTTTAAAAACGTATTTTCACTATCAAATACTTATTCTTAAAATTTCTATTAACTCAAAAATCGAGATAAAGTTTTTGAGGACCTACATACACATGTTTTGCATATATAATATCTAATTCTCACACAATTCTGAAAGGTAAGTGATATTATGCATATTTGCTAGTTAAGGATACTGAGTCTCCAAGAGTTGAAATGTTTAACCCATGATGGCATGGCTAATGAATGTTAGAAACAGGGTTATAACCTATGTTTGTCTGACTGCAATGGTCATTTCTACTCCTAAACATTTTAACCCTTATTTACAAAAAGAAAAACTTGTAATCACATTTAGTTTCATGTATTATTTTGTTCCCCTGTTATTAATGTACTCTATGTATCATTAAGAGCTAAATATCAGTTGGTATTTTTTAAGCTGAAGCATGCTGATGTACTCCGAAATGTTTAGAAATGAGTTGCTCTGAAACTTAACACTTTATCCCTGTATAATTTTTCTCCAAGTACAAGGTTATTCTGACATTTACTATCCATTTTACAAGAAAAGAATTTAAAGAACCAATTTGCATATTTTCTGATTTACCTGAGCATTAGAAGTTCCCTACTGTTAGTCATTTAGAAAGTAGGTGTACCTATTTGAAATGACACTTTTTTTCTTCATAATACCTTCTGGTATACACTGCTTGGCATTTCATTAAGGGTGAATTACCTTCTCGTTACATATTTCAGAGGATAAAATGAAGATCCATAATAACAGGCATGTGCGGTGTAGATTCAGGGCAAGGCAATGAAGCTGCACTCTAGAAAGAGTCATTCTTGCCTCTACTAAGGAAAATTACTTAAAGTTTTCACTTAATTTAATTGAGAACTTTAATTTGAAATAGATATCTTATTTCATATACATCACCAGGATTATTATAACATTCTCTGAAAGCAATTAAGACTATATAAATATTATAAAAGAGCATTTATTAAATTCCTAATGATTCAAATTTTACCTTATTTTTAATTTATTAAACTGAAATACGTATCTGATACTAGTTCAGAGAGGCAAGAGCGTGAGTTAATCAGTGACTTACCATGATTATCATCAACTTCTCTGCAAACATCTTCAGCAAATAGCCTCTTATGGTGTAACCAGACAAAATGTACAGTATACTCAACCATTGTGCTGTTTCATCACTGGAAGCTTACAATTGCAAACAGCGACAATTTATATTAAATGCCAAAGTCAAAAAATATCTGATTCTTTAACCCCATTAAATCAAGAAAATATCCATGAAGAGATTATATTTTCAAATAACTTTAAAGAGGAATATTTGTCGTAGTGTTTGGAAGAAAGAACAATAAATGAAAAATATAACACCAATCTAATAATATACTCATCACTCTAATTATTAAACAAACTAATTTCTATCAAGTTACAGACAGAGGCTTTTACAGGTGACTGAAATAAGTAAATGTAATTTAGGAAAAAGAATGAGGAGTGTATGGAAACCACTAGATTGTGGAATAGTAGAACTGGAGAGATTATTGCATGCTTAAGCTAATACAAATGGCTAGAAGAGTAAAAAGCCGCTTAGGGATAAATCAACAGTTAGAATTAAAATAGGAATATTGGCGATAATAATATTAGATAGCAGAACACTGGAAGAATTGGAAGACCGGTGATGCTCAAGTCAAAATAGTTTCAAGATTAACAAGCTGACCGAATTGGTCAAGTGTTCAAGAGGGGTCATATCAGATGTGGAGTATGTATTAAATTTGGCAATTATGATGTCATTGGCAATGTGTTAAAGCGAAATATAATGATGCAGGAAAGACATGTTTCAGAGTAATAATGAATAAATGGGAGGTGAAAGAAATTCTGGATAGTATAAACACTATTTCAAGAGGTCTAGTATGAAAAGAAAGAGAAAAAAGGTATAGTTGCTACATGCTAGAAAGGAATCAAGAGTAGGCTTTTTTTTCAAACAGGCAAAATGAGTGTTTTCTTTGTCTTGTTTTGTTTTGTTTTTTGCTGAGGAAGATTATCCCTGAGCTAACATCTGTGCCAATCTTCCTCCACTTTATATGCAGGTTGCCTCTACAGCATGGCTGTTGAGCGGTGAAGGTCGCTACCCACATCCAAACCTGCGAACCTGGGCCACCAATGGGGATGATGTGAACTTCAACACTACGCCACTGGGCTAGCTGTATGAGTGTATTTTTAAGATGAGAAGGAATGCGGGTGGGCCCTGTGGCAAACTGGTTAGGTTTGGTGTGCTCTGCTTTGGAGGCCCAGGTTCACGGGTTCAGATCCTGGGCACAGACCTACACCACTCGTCAGCCATGCTGTGGTGGCAACCCACATATAAAGTGCAGGAAGACTGGCAACAGATGTTATCTCAGGGCTAAGCTTTCTCAGCAAAAAAAGAAAAGGAGTGAATCAAGAAATTGGGGGTGGTTAGACTATGAGAAAGATAAGAGTAAAAACATATTTAATGGAAGAGGCTCTGAAGAAGGTGACAGGAAATGGAGTCAAGAGTGCAGGTGGGTGAAAAAGACTCAATCTTTGTGACAGAAAGAAAGTGACAATTGTAATAGGAACACCCTATTACACATATATGTGGATAGTTAGCAGGAAGCTAGAATAAACAGATGAATATGATCAGATTTGTTTTGGGAAATAACTTTAGCTGAACAAACATAACTCTTTGGCACTGTGTAGGTGGACAGAAAGAGATAATTTCTTGGAATATGGTAGATTTGGCAGAAAGCTGCTGGCTAGACATCACATCTGACACCCCTGAAAGAGATAACATCTCTTTCACTGCTATTCACCTTAGTAGGAAATGTATATTTCTATTTATTCTAAGAAATATTTTTATCTATTTTTATTCTTTGAGAATGTGATAAAGTTCGTGTTTTATAAATATCTGAGATATTTAGTTTGTGAACAATAAGAACCTTTACATCCATCATATAAAGGAGACCACACGAGTCATTTATCAGAGAAAATTTCTCCAAGTCATCATTTAAAGATAAATATCTCATTAAAGTTTTTTAAATACATCTCTGAAAATCTGAAATCGACACCTCCTTCTTAATACCTTATTATCTATTAATTTTTCTGCAAATAAATTCTTGCGTTAAATTTCTCTAAAAAATGGTCATTTTTATAAAGATACCTACATCTAATTTCTCATTATTTCTTTAATTTGTTTCTGTATAATATGTTGAATTCACATTTCACATTTTTCAGAGGTATCCTTATCCTTAAAAAAAATCTAAGATATTTTGCTATACCTTTCAATAATATTGAAGAGAAGGAAATAAAACAATCCTGAAAGAATCTGACATACCTCTATAGCATGGATCAAGTTCTAATCAAGACATTGTATTGGGAAATGCTCTGCTAGGTACTTGAGTGTATATTACATGTAAAAATTTGTATATAAATGTACTGTTTAAAATAAAAATTGGCACATTCATTTCTTTCTTTCTAATTGGAACCTCACTACAGATAATAGAATAGAGAATTTGATTTCATAGGTTTCCATAATTGATAGCAGTGGCTGAGTTACGGAATCAGATTAGAATCCCAGATTTTATTTTCAAAGTCATTGCTATAATGCTCATAGTCCCTGGTAAACATTATAGTGTCATTGACTAGACAAGATCCACACTCAGAAAAATTGCTTTAAAAATATGTTAATGTATGTACTTAGATGTGAAGAATGAGATTTTAAAATTATTACATAGAAATATAGAAAAGAGGTTGAAAGTTATGACCTGAGTTTTTGGATTGGTAGAGAAAGCCTTCACAGAGTGTCCCAGATTGAACTGAGATTAATAAACAGTTGGCTTTGATTAGGCAGAAATTAGGAGTTGGAAAAAGAGGAGGAAGATAAGGACAAGAGAAAGATCATAGCACAGAAGAGGAAGAGAGTCAGGTGACCTCACATCTATATGTGCATGTGGACTACTCACAGGTGATGGTTGAGGGTGATACTTAGCTATGCAAAATATTTGACTGATAGAAAGCTGTAACACCATCCCTTCCATTGTGCTTCCCTTTGAAAAGGATTTGACCTGCCCTTGTCTCTATTTCTAAGGCCACCTCTAAATGAGACGCTCCAGCTAACACTAAACTACTTCCAATAAAAGAAGACTCACAGGACTACGTCTCATAGACAACCAGCCAGCTTTAAGGGTAGTAATTCAACAAGTAATTTTCTTTTATAAGCAGTATAAATGTGCAAAGATTTAATTGGTAACTTTTTTCTAAGAATAATGTTTGAGAATGTGTGCCTTTTAATGAAATCTTTCAAGATATGTTTTCTTTTTCTCCAATCTGGTCCATTCTGCATTAAATCTTTGTGGGATAAAATAGGATATACAAAAAGAAATAAATGAAAACATGAAGAAATTGGGTCATATGGGAAAGAATTTTGCCATTAAAACTATCAATTTCACAAATTCACTCATACTAATGATTGGCTAAGGGTGTTGAATTCTTTTGTTTAAGCCCCAAACAATCAGGTGGCCTGAGACATTTTCTATTATGTACTTATAATTAACATTATAAATGTTAATTAGAAAAATGTGTAAGTATGGACAGACAGTATATATGTATGTGTGCATTCATCATCTGTCTATTCTATCATCTATCCCCTATCTAGCAAAGAAATAAAGAGAAAAAGAAAGAGAATGGAGCAAATAGGATTAGTGCCACTCTCTCTCTTCCTCCCCTCCTCCTTTCTTAATCTGAGGTCTTGGTAACTCATTGAATTGGGTTTTAAGTATATTTTTTTCCTTGAGAAGAATGATCATAGCTTTCATCCACTTCTCAAAAGAATTTCCCAACAAGGCTAAAAATTACTGTTTCAGTGTTATCAATCACATAACATATATGGAATAAATAAATATGAGATAAAAATCAGTTATATGCATTAGGAGAAAATATGACATTTTGTTTCTGATGACCCAACTAAAATGGTGATTAGAAAATATGATATGTGTTCTCCTCATGTAAGAGAAATAGATTCAGGAAAATGAATCTAAAATTTTTTAAATCTGAAATTTAAAATGAATTATTCTCTTGTCTTAAAACAACATTAAAATAAACAGCATTTTTGGGGCTGGCCCCGTGGCCGAGTGGTTAGGTTCGCACGCTCCGCTGCAGGCGGCCCAGTGTTTCGTTAGTTCGAGTCCTGGGCGCGGACATGGCACTGCTCATCAGACCACGCTGAGGCAGCGTCCCACATGCCACAACTAGAAGAACCCACAACGAAGAATACACAACTATGTACTGGGGGGCTTTGGGGAGAAAAAGGAAAAAATAAAATCTTAAAAAAAAAAAATTAAAAATAAATTAAAAAAAAAAAATAAACAGCATTTTTGTTTCTTCACCAAACTGAAAGTGGAAAACAAAAAGACTAGAAAAGAAGTAAACTTTCTCTCTGATGGCAAAATGGTTCCAAACTCCTGTTAGATGTTATCTTTGTAATTATTCTTCAGAGCTGAAACATAAAGGACAGCATTATCCAGCTATTTACAGAGATGCAGCTGCCCTGGGTACACTATTCGGTGTTCCATTTTAAAAGAAGCAAATTCCACCGGGTTTGATTCTTACTAGAAGGTCTCTCTCTATTCTCAAATCAGATTGACTCTCCTCTTAGAGAGCAAAGCTTTTTAACCTTGCAGATCTCATCCCCGGAGCTAAAGATCAACCAACACCGATAAAAGAGGATGCAGAGGAGTGCTTCCCCACAGAGATGGAGGCAGCTTCAAGAGTGGTGCTTCAAACAAGTAATTTACTTTTATAAACAGTATAAATAAAACAGAAATGGAAAGAAGTCCACAGACTTACAGCATTTTGCTTTTTTACAGCCCTCTGGATATTTTGTTTTATTTTATGCAGGAGGTCTGCAAGCTGTTACAGTTGCTTAACTACGGGAGGTCTCCAAGCTGTCTAGGTGAGATTCAGATAAGTCAAGAGGTACTCCCCACTGGACTTTATTTAAGATATAGCCTCAAGGTGATACTTTGCTATGTGAATAATTATAAATTGGTAGCTGTTTATGGGACATCTACTTTAAAAAAGATTAGAATACTAATGATTTCTTAATAAATATTATAACAATATTGACCAAAAAGCTGCGTTCTTTGCGTATTTATCTACATTAGTACTTCCCAAGTGCATTTCAACAATGTACCGAGTAACTTCAATGAGCCCTTAATATGCTAATACTTATTTTAATCTTCAAGTGGGATAGCATATAGGGTCTCCCAAACTCGTTGAGGACAAACATTTTTTTTATAGAGCACCTCTCAGGACTTAACGTTAACATAAAACTTTTGGAAACACTGATCTCCATCATATTATTTGCGAATTCATGCAATATACCTTTCTTCAAGTAAAAATGAAGAAAAGGCAGAGAAATGTCCACTCACTTACCCGCTCTCCGACATTTTGTTAATAGAAGAGCTCTGGCGAGAATTAGGATCCAAGTTGGATATACTTCTCATAATACTTTGCCTTTAGGGAACCGTTACTCCAATGATGCTCTCTAGAGTGGGAGACAGGACTAAAATTTCCAATCATTACTAAATTCCTCCAACAGAAATGACCATTGATTTTTATCTCCTCTTTTTAATTTCAGAGTCTCATGCTTTATAAAACTCTAATGCCTAATTATACTGTTATGCCAGTATAGTCACATGATGTCAAACATTTAATTCCAAACTGAAAAATTCAGTAAACTAAACATTTTTTTCCCAAAAGCATGTAGTTTTATACGAAGTAATAAAAAATTCTAATAAATTAACTGAGCTTTGCAATATTACTCTGAATAATCAGGATCTCTGTCATCACATAGTTGGCTGTTAAAATGGTATTAAATTTCAGTTTACCTAGTTCTTTTATTCAGCACAAATTGGTTAAATATCTGCTACTTAATATGTGATGTATCCTGTCCATAGAGAACTTTCAGAGGATTGAGTCCAATTGACCTGTCTGCTATTTTCTAGCAATCCAACATAAAACCAACATTTTAAATGTCTTCTAAATGAATATATTAATATCAAATTTTATCTCAAATGAATCTAAACCTTTTTAATCTCTAGTAATGTGTTCCCTTCTATAAGGACTTCCATGGGAAATATCAAGCCAAAACAGAATTTTGCATTTTCACTATGCAGTTCAGTGAGAACAAAAAAGGTATTTAGACTGTAAATGAACTTGCGTCACATGCAAGAAATTGCTATTTGGTTTGCCTAAATGGATTAACTTGCACATTACATTAGCATATATGACCTATATCTGTCAAATGCCTGCATGGATGGAGAAGGGCTTGATGAACTTAAGAAAAACTGATGATAAATACAGCCCAGATAGCAAATCTCAGTTTTGAACACTAGTTCACACTTGAACTGACTTTAACAAACTTCCTTGAGGAGAGATTTAGATTAGTTCTTTGGGACCTAACATATGATTAAGTCTTTGTCATAGTCTGCTAAGCCTTTAATTGCCTCTGCAGAAACATTAACTGAAAATATCACCACACCTGGATACTTATTCTTTCTTAACATCAAGAAAATAGCTTACGGCATTTAAACCTTTTGAGCTCCCAACATCAAATTTGTATTGACATACCTATAATTTTGTGATGAATCAAGATACAGAATACAATTTCATCATGCTTAATAAATCATTTCTTTTAGCTTGTTTAAAAATGATAGGTATTTGTAGTTTACAAAGAAACTGATGCCAGGTGCCAAAAGCAGGTGTGATGCAGCGGTTTAAATGCAACCTATGAGATAGATGCCAAATGCTCATCCTCAACAAGATTTTTCTTTTAAGTGTAAATGCTTTCATTTTATTTAAAAACATCAATTCCAAAATTAAGGTACCCTTAATATATTATATGCTCCTAAAATAATATTCAATGTATACTAATTCATTATGTTTTCATATACATTATCCATTATGTACATATTAGTACATTAGATTTCAGCATAATATTATGCAATATATCGTACATTGTATTTTGTGTGTTCAGAATACATTAGATTTTCATGGAGATGTAGTAACATTCAAATTCTATCAATAAAGTTAAAATCAGAGTCAAATTGATTTTTGCTTCATCTGGTCAACATAAAGCTGGTCTATGTAAACAGGTAATCGGCATAATTTTGGTGAGAATCTTTTCCTGATTGCCAGGAAATAATTTACCTAGGTAATTCCATATTTTACAACTTGACAACTTAGTGAACATACATATTCTCACAAAAAGTCAGTGTTTTTAAAGCTGCTTTAAAATTGCTTCCGATTTTTTTAAATTATTATATTCTATTGCAATCATGTTTTGATAAAAGCCACGATAATTTTATATCCTTCAGAACTGTTTACACAATGGAAGCAATGAAAGTTAATCTCCAGCAAGAATGCTGTGATAGAGTTAATGTTTTACTTTAAATTTGCTAAAAATATCATTTATTCTATCTTGGAAATTCAATATAGGGAAGTAAATTAAACTAAAGCGCAAATTGCCTATAAAATTTTCTATCTTTTTTTATTCATGACAGCTCATAGTCTCTCATGAATCTATTTTAATTTGAAACAATTTTATTTAAAAAAAATTTACAATATGTATTTAACCTTTTGCCTACTGAATGTCACATATAACGGTTGCCCTGTATAAAACGAACAGCTTTCTTAACAATATTGTGTAATGAGATTGATCTCAGTTGCCCTGAAGCCAACATCTTTGTTCATCAACATCTATTCAGTTCAGCCAAGAGAAGAGTACACGCCGAGCTGTAAGGGAAACCTTTTATAAATAAGAATGACGTCTATAATATATCTTTATGAAATGGAAGCGTAAATCTAAAATGCCATCTGTTTTTGAAGGGGAGGCATTAATACAGGTAAGGGAATGATTTTCTCCTAAAATATGTACACAGATTAATATTTAGGCTTATAATTAAGGATTCTTGTATAGTCAGATCTTGAGATTCTACAATTGTTGAGGAAATTATTCATGTGACGAAGTCTAAAACAGATATATTTTCTGAAATGATGTAAGCAACCCCAGAACTGTGACGAAGTTGAGTAATGTTGCTATTCAAGGGGCACCCCTCTCAGTTAACTTGGGGGCACAATAGTGGGCAGCCTCTCACTGCTGCTTTTAATGCCAGGCAAACTACAGGGCTTCAGTTTCATGTAGAATGATGGAATGACTTCACAAGTAACCATTCTGGAGAATGGACTTCTATGTGCATACTTTTTATGATTTGTAAAGTTAGAAATGTAACATATTAGATATAGGCTTTATGTTAAAGTGAAATAAATCTTTCTCCTAAGTTTTTTTTTTGAGGAAGATTAGGCCTGAGCTAACGTCTGTGCCCATCTTCCTCTACTTTATATGTGGGGCACCTGCCACAGCATGGCTTGATAAGCGGTGCGTAAATCTATGCCAGGGATCAGAACTGGCTAACCCCAGGTCATCAAAGCAGAGCGTGCAAACTTAACCACACCACCGGCTGGCCCTACTGAGATTTTTTATAGTCTGTGATCTTAATCCAACTCATCTCTGTAGGATACATGCTTACATTTAAAATCTTTGGAGAAAGATACATTCTTTAAGATTAGTTCTACATATTATCCCTTATATTCAGGAGATTAAATTTGTTTCCTTAAATTAAATTACTTTAATGACATTAACTAAATTTATTGAGCACCACTATGTACAGAGTTCTAGGATTTGAGGAGCAGGGTGTGATCTTCTAAGCTGCTAAAGAAAACTGAATTTCCCTAAAGCCTACTACCTTCTCCTAACACCACCTCCATCTCTCAGGAAGATTTTCCCCAAGCACGGCAGCTGTAGTTGATTTTGACCTAAAGTAAAAGGTTGTTTTCCTCATTGTTGAGGATTCACCAGCTGTAATTAATGTTTACTTGAACATTTACCCAAGTTCTACATGCACTTTTAGGGTAGCAGAAAGAGAATATATTAGCAAAAGAGCTTGAGAATTTGGGATAAAATAAAATATAGGAGGTTTGTTTACTACAAATCATGCATATAACCGTAACTATAGATGTAACCATAACAGTTGTATATAACCATACCAATATAACCATAACAGTTATAGATATATAGTTATAGTTATAACTATAAATAACTGTTTCTATAGGTAGATGGGGGTGTGTGTGTGCTTAGATTCCCAAAAGGGGGATGGAAGATGAATAACGCTCAAATTGTTATGAATTGGTTTTTTCTTCTTTTTGTGGAGCATTGTAAAGAATTATATGTTGAAGGGGGCCAGCCCTGTGGCAGAGTGATTAAGATCGTGTGCTCCACTTTGGCGGCCCAGGGTTCACCAATTTGGATCCTCGGCATGGACCTACACAGTGCTCATCAAGCTCTGCTATGGTGGTATCTCACATAGACAAACTGGAATGACTTACAACTAGGTACTGGGGCTTTGAGGAGAAAAGAAAGAGGAAGATTGGCAACAGATGTTAGCTCAGGGCCAATCTTCCTCATCAAAAAGTATTAAAAAAAGAATTATATGTTGGGAAATACTGGGTTGAGTAAATGATTTTGAGAAGATAGGGTAGACTGAAGAACCCTCCTGCCTGATGTTTCTTGAAGCCCAGAGCTGGGATGTTGAGTGTATTTCACTACGGTTACCACAGGAAACTTAAAATGATGCGTTGCTGCTGCCACAAATAAGATTCCATGAAAGCAAAAAATAGCTATCACTTCTGGTGTAATAACTACTATCATCATCTCCAAAATATTGTATGTTCATTGCTTAAATATCAATGCCATTCAGAAAATATATCATTTATTCTTGATATCTGGTTAATATATTTAAATGATTGTGCCAAATACATGTATTCTTTTTCGCCCAGTGAAGAATCCTTCACAATGACAAACCTAGAAAATTCTCAGGATTCAGCACTATTATCCTTTTATTGCTTAGATGGCAAAATATGTGTTTTTTCCCTGAGTTAATGCTTATAATATTTTGCTACTAAAGACATATGAAATATTTAACCAGGAATATAATTTACTTTGTAGTTGTACATAGTGGCTTCATATTTGCATATCTTTTGCCTGTTCAAGCAAAGTGAAACAAACCACCAAGCAATTATCTGATTTGTTCCTTCATTCACAACAGAAAGGGAGGCTACATAATTCCTAAAAAATGAATTTGGCGTATTCAATTGACTACAAGATGGTTTTGATTATCCAATGGGATTGCTGCGTTAGTCTGTTACATGCAGCACTTGGCCCCAAATTTCTTTCATGTTTTCCATAAGTAGATAATTTTTGCTCTCCTTAATGATTTTATATTTTTTATCTCTAATACTATTTATGTAACAAAATATGTTTTCCTTTCCTTACGTATTATGGTCATGTAAATATTGATTGCTAAAGTAGATGATATTTTATCAGAGCAAATTGTAGTCTTCAGTGCTGAATTGATGAGCACAAATATTAATCATTGCTATTTTTAACTCTGAAAATTTTTAAAAAATGAACATAGTCATCTTTTTATATGTTTATAGATTTAGCACTTTAAGACTATAATTTGCTCTATTTTGTATATTTGTATGATATATATACACATATATTTATATGTCTATATACATGTAATATATTTATAATCTTTAAGATATGTTTTTAATGATAGGCTTACTAAATAAGAAGTTCTAAATTCACAGATTATGATCATTACATGCTTTTTGAAATTAAGGATGAAGTGCAAACTTTGCAATTATATTCATTGTATGTCAACAGCCACGGTTCTATAATTTTATACTAGTCTATTATAAAATTGGATAGCCCTCTTTTTGCTGACCTTGTTGACCCACTAAAATAGTGATATTAAGGTAGCAGTGAGTCAGAATGACCATCCAGTTTAAGCCCTTCCTCTTGGAGCACTTCTCCATGCCCCCATCCCCCACCCTGCCCCGCTTCCCAAGCATCCCTCTTCACTGTCAAGGTATTTCCTATTTTGAGAACAAAAAGTACCCATAGCTACCAAGCAAAACTTAAGAGACTTTATCCTTTTGTTAGTCTTGTAACATTTCATCTTCTTTTTTGTTGTACATTGCCACTTTTCCAAGATCTTCTTTGCAATTTAAATTTATCCTTAAGGCATCAGAAAGTTCTTCACAATTCCCTTTAAAAAAAAAAAAAAGATGTTTTTTTCAGTGAAATGAACATTACTGGAGAAAAATAAAGGTGAATCAAGGAAATTTGCATAAAGAGGCCAAGTTGAATTGAGAATGAGTAAGCAAGTCAAATGAGCTAAAGGGTCCAAGGTGACCAGCCAATCACTCTGCCTTCTTAACAGGGCAGTCCAAATCATTTTTTTTTTCCTTCTAAAAAGTTATTTTCTTAAAATCTCCGATTACGGCCAGACCATAGTAATCCCCTCACTATATTGATGGAAATAGTAATCTCATTTACTTTTATATAAGATCTTGAACTCAGATTACATTACATTTAGTAGTCAGGGATGATTAAGCAACTGTATTAACTATATATCCTTATTTTACATCTGAGGATAAATTTGCTAATATTCCTTCCATCTTTCTTTCCTCCTTCTCCCTTTACATAATCAAGTTTTATTGATATGGTCCCTGTAATAAACTTATCTTTTAAATCCCCATCCATATATTCTCCACCTCCATAAAACTATATATGATATTTATATAAGAACATACACTTTAGAGAGGGCACTCTGATATATTGTTCCATTTGTTGCTAACATTGTAATATAGCTAGAAAGATAATCTCAATACAAAGGGTAGTTTAAGTAATTAGACCATATAGCACATTGACAGACCAGACTCCAACCACAGGTGTTCAGAGTCCAATTAAACTGTTTTCATTTTTGTTTTTAATTCCCCAAGTTGCTAACCATTGTCACTTAACATAGATGTCTCTGACAGGTTAGTCTTTGAACTAAATTTCAAATTTCACTTTAATCCTACCATAGGCGTGGTCAAATCCTTCAATAGAAACTCATTGAAGATAGTTTAAAACAAAGATTCCCCAGGCATTAAGGGTTTTCATAAGTTGGCCAAAACTTACTTCAATATGTACCACTTCACCACTACTCTACACAAACCAAATAATATCTTCATAATTAGCACTTCAAATACTTCAAAAATAATTGAGACTTACATTAAAGGACTAGTTAAAAATAAATCTCCCAGGGGCTAGCACTCTGGCCAAGTGGTTAAAGTTGCACGCTCTCTAGTTCAGTGGCCCGGGTTCACAGGTTCAGATCACAGGCATGGACCTAGTCCACTGATCAGCCACGCTGTGGAAGCATCCCACATACACAGTAGAGGAAGATAGGTGCAGATATTACCTCAGGGATAATCTTCCTCAAGTGAAAAAAAAAAAATAGGAGTATTGCCAATGGATGTTAGCTCAGGGTTAATCTTCCTCACAAAGTAAATAATTAAATCTCCCAAAATCTTTGAAATGATCTCTTCAAACATGATTTCAATAGTTTGATTTTGAGGTATATCTAAATCTTTCTCCCTGCTGGAGATTCTCCCTTTCCAAATAGTAGATTTAAGTCATATGCATATAGTTTATTATTTATTAATTTCTCACGCTGACCAAGAGTTTTCTTCTGCAATGGTGGCTCACTTTTACCTTCTATTCATCCTTTAAGAGAAAGTCAACATTCTACCTCTTTTACGACATATCTCTTCTCTGTACTTCTCCACACTCTATAATATACTTTATCCTTCCATATATCTGATAATCTGATGAATAACTGTAGGATTTATAGCATGTCTCACAAAAAATATCACATGCTATAAACTCAGCAAAAATATCTTGAGTAACAACCACTTTTGTGAATCCAAGGCTCTGAATCAAGATATTTTGAGCTATAATACTTTCAATGAACATTACTGAGAAATATTCAGTCTAAGAAAACATGGCCTATGACTCCATTCATTCGAGAGGCTACATCTTACCCTCCTAAGATGCCCTCTGTGAAATGTCTTCCAGGTTTCTGAGTTTACTTCAGCTCTTCCAGAACAGTGGTGATTGCATGTATTGTTTACTCCCAGCCTTCACCTTCTCAAGTTTCTTGTCTCTTGAAAGTCTATTGAGAATTTAGAATCTGGGATTTTAGTGCAAACTATGGGTAAAAAGCAAGTTATTTTCTGAATTCTGAGAGACACTAGCAACTAATAATATTTTTCAACATATATTTTCCTCATAAATTGATTACCTTAAGAAATAGGGATATTATGGTGCAATTTCTTGATTATTTTATCAGGAATTATGTCTTATTGGTTTTTTTACATACAAGTTATTATTGTCATGCCCTTTGACCTTTTCTGGCCAGGTCCAGCTACAAAGATGGTTGGTATTTCAACAATATTGCTTAAGGTCACTTTGCGTTTGTTGAAAATTTTATAATTGTTTCATAATGCTTAAAACTTCATCTTTTTAGCTGAGTAGAGGATTAAGTATTAGTGGGATGTTTATTAATACATCATATGTTTTATAATTTTCTATTAAAACTCAATTTTCAGAGCATACAAATTAAATAGAAAGGGATAAGTTTAAGTAGACTAAGCACAAAGAAGTTGATGTAGTTTTTGGTTCTTTTTAAAGATTGGCTCTGAGCTAACATCTGTTGCCAATCTTCTCTTTTTCTCTTGTCTTCTCCCAAGGCCCCCAATACATAGTTGTATGTTCTAGTTGTAGGTTCTTCTGGTACTGCTCTGTGGGATGCTGCCTCAAAGTGGTCTGGTGAGCAGTGCTAGGTCCAGGATCCAAATTGGCAAAACCCTGGGCTGCCAAAACAAAGTGTAGGAACTTAACCACTTTGCCATGGGGCTGGCCCCTGAAATGTATTTTCTTTAGGTGATTTTCTGCTGAATATTATTTAATTCATGAGACCATTCAAACAATTTATATCAGAAAAAGAATAACATGCAATTTTAATACCAGGTAATTTCATTGTTGGCATAAGGTTGACAGGAGATCACGTATTTTTTATCAACTAAAAAAGTTCATCCTCTCTAGAGAGCAGATATCTCACTTTCTGTTGTGTATTTGTTTTTCAACATGAGAGAACAAAACAAATATTTTATTCTCTTCAAAAGATGCAATTTTTGGCTCCCTTAATAAGCCCAAGTTATTTTATTTAGAAGTTTATTATGAAACTAAACGTACTCTTACTGTATGTTCTAGCAATTGTGTTCCTTGATATTTACTCAAAGGAATCGAAAACTCATTTCCACACAAAAGCCTGCATATGAATATTGATAGCAGCTTTACTCATGATTGCCAAAACTTGGAAGCAACCAAGATGACTTCAGTAGGTGAATGGATAAGTAAATGGAGGTACATCCAAATAATGGAATATTATTCAGCACTAAAAAACATGGGCTATCAAGATGTGCAAAACATGGAGGAAACTGAAATGTATATTACCAAGAGAAAGATTATATACTGTATGATTCTAACTATATGACCTTCTAGAAAAGGCAAATCTGTGGAGACAGTATAAAGATTAGTGATTGCCAGAGGTTAGGAGGGAAGGAAGAATGAATAATTTGAGCACAGAGGATTTTAAGAGAGTGAAAATACCCTGTATGATATTGTGATGGTGGAATGCTCACTTTGCCAGCACATATACTAAAATTGGAACGATATTGTAATGGTGGATATATGTCATTATACATTTGTCCAAACCCATAGAAAAACATCACCAAGAGTGAACCCTAAAATAAACCACAGACTATGGGTGATAACGATGTGTCTTTGTAGGTTTATCAGTTGTAACAAATGCATCACTCCGGTGGAGTATGTTGATAATGGCAGAGTCTATGCATTCCTGGGAGCAGGGCCTATATGGGAAATCTCTGTACCTTCTACTTAATTCTGTTGTGAACCTAAAACTGCTCTAAAACATAAACAAAATAAAAAATTAAATCTGGCAAAATGTTTTAAAAGGTTTCATATCAAATACACACAAATGCTCAAAAAAATGTTTCAACCAATAGAATTATCTGATGATGTAATGTCCCATTGTTATGTTAATTGCAAATAAATGCCGTAGGTTAAAGGGGATTTTTGAAAACATTTAAATTTAGATGCTATTTTTAATTGAGTATGAATATGAACTTCACTCCTTATCATACATCACAACATAACAGATATTCAGTATCACATTTATAAATTTTGAATAAAGTGCCTCATTTAGAAAGATGTCCCAGATTTCCATGTGTACCTTAATTACAAATATGGTGTACATGCACAGCAAATCATTGTTTTAAGACTGCTGCAAAGAGGCTGGTTATCACTGGCATTTCAGAGATTTCTGTCAGTAGGGAATAATGGTTCTTGATTATGTAATAAGCATAAATAATTGCAGTTACTAAATAAATCATCTGAAAAAATCACATTAATAAATGAGTAAATAACTTCTCAAAAGTAGAATGATCTTAATCAAACAATTAGGATGAATATTATGTAAATTCCATTGGGAAAGAGTAGTAAAGATAAATAGAGCAATATGGAGTTTATAGCTACCTATGTTTTACCTGTAAGTTCTTTTTAAGCTTCTTATTTTGGCTTTTGGTACTATCCCTGCTCTTTTTTCTTTTCTGGTTTATTGCATGTCTACGTTCGAGTGTGTGTAATTTCAAGGGGAGGTGGTTTGTTGTCTTATAAGAGGTCTCGGCAGAGAGTGAGTAAATTTGCAAGTCTTCGATTCACTTGCTATGTTGACTGTAGTAATTATTCGAAGTGCTCTTGACCTTGGCTTCCTCAGCTGTAAAACAAGAAATTTGTATTATGTAATTGCTGAAGTCTTTTATACCTTTGCAATTCTGTGACTTCTAGGGATTTATATTTAATTCTTTAAGTAGTAAGGAAGACATTGAGAATCCCTTGAAGAAGGCATTTTTTTTCTCCTCAATCTGAACTACTTAGGATGTTGTTTTTATCCTAGTTCTCTCAAACACTCAAATGTTGAGTAATTAGTTGGTACAATTTGATTAGGTTTTGGAAGCAATATCTATTTCTCTTTTTTTTCTATTTTAAGTTTCACCTGGGTGTCAAAGAACTATAACAGACATCTGTTACTGCCTAAACGTGACACCAGAGAAAGATTTACCACATCTTCAGTGCCAAATGTCTTCCCAGCCCTGCGCCAGGCACGTGTAAGCCTAGTGTATAATTCTTACAGCGATCCTGAAAGAGTGATCTTCATTTACACTTTAAAAATTAAGAAACCAAGACTGAAAAAAAGGTAAATCCTGCCCACAGCCAGACACCAAATTGCAGGAAGTGATTTAAACTTATGTCTGCCTAATTCTAAATTTTTTTCTTTCTACTGCACCGCACTGAATTTGAGTCTCTCTTCAAAACTCAGTGGATGAATAGTCTCAAAGCGCTTGTTGAATGAAGGATTTCAAGGCAAATTGTTTACTCGTTACTAAATATAACCAGTTTATTTTAATTTTTGGAGTCACAGGCTAATCGTAAAGCTGTCCTTCTTCCTGGCCAAATCAGGTTAGAAGCTTCTTGAGAGAAGGAGCCAGATGATCAGAGTGGTTTCCTTCCTTCTCAGCACTTGGCCTGTTAAAGCTCCTACAGAACCGCTCTCTAAACACTAGTTTAATTACGCTGAATGAAAGAATATGCTAACTCCTCTCAGCGCTTGGACTTATGTGTTCTAAAAGAAAGCTATTTAAGAACTTTTTAAAAGAAAATACTTGACTGAGGAAGATCCTTGTTACAACAAATTGTCAGTGAAAGAACATTGGTTTAGTTTATGGGATGTAACACTCAGCATTACTTGTGCTACTTAATGAGCAAGCTTTTGGACACATTAGGTGACAGTTTCCACAGGTGTTATATGACACACAAAATGATATTAAAGCTATGTCCCCAATCTAAAATGATGTGCTTTTAAACCACCTTTGAAATAATCAATGGCAATCTTCCAATAAATATGCATACATATATAATACTTTGTTGAATTTATTGTAACAAATGGGAATCAAGAAACTGCAAAAGATAATTTCTCACATCTAAGAAAATTCTTACATTAAGAGACTCAAGGACTTTGATGTTTAATTTATGAAACTCGTTATGAACCATGTGGCAAGAAGGAAGTCATATTTTCCACTCAGTGCTGGGAGTAATGTGAAAATTATATGTCAATAACGGTGATTTCTTTAAAAAGTTCTATTTAGCAAAGGGAAACAAATTCAAACATATGTAAGTAAAATCTTTCTTTCAAAAGGAGAACCCCATGAGTGAGTAATGATAATAAAAACACTTTCATGAAATTCATAAAATTGAGGTCAATTCAAGAAAATGGTCAATTCAATAAATTAAATGAAATATTTGTGAGACAATTGTTTAATTAAAAGTGGTATAAATAGTAAGTCAACTTCATATATCATTTTTCTTACAAGCTATTTTAAATTAATGATTACTTTCTATTAATGGAAACTTTTCTATTTGTGATTAAAAATAGACAGATTCTTGAAAGAAAAAGCAATTCTTGAAAACAAAATCAAGTAGAAATTGGTTATGTATTGTTTTGCATATTAATACAAGGGAAAGTTATTTGGTGAGATAAGGAGAGAAACTCTCTGTTGCTTGTTCTCTCATTCTCTCATTCACTTATTAATTATTTGAGCACTTGCTATTTGACAACTCCCTTACTATTACCTTGAAATAAATCATGTTGAAAATCGGTACCTCTCCTCTGGGTGTCCATCACTAAAGCTCTGGATAATACTGCTTTCCAGATAAAGGATTATTATTACAGTGGAGACTTGGAGAAAGCTTTGCTTTCCTCACTGCTTTGGGAAAGAAGATCAGTAATAGAAAGGTGATTTTAATGATTTATCATGAACTTTGAGTTGTATAAGGTGAAGAAATGAAGCTGGTGCCTACAGAAGGGTCATAAGATCCATGATTATGGTTTCCAGTGTGTTGGATGACTGTTGGGGTTGCAGTACTGAAGGGACACTAGGAGAAGGTAGTCAGAAAGCAGAATGTACGGAACTGAGATTATAGGGGGAGAGTACTGAAATTAGTGTAGAGAAAAAGTATGAGCTATGACTAAGGTAGTGGGCTGAAGTGAAGGGAGAGCACAGATCACTGAAGGAGAAAGGGAACGAGATTAGGAAGGCAGGTTTGGAAAGTATTTGCTTCATAGATGTTGAAATCATCAATATTTACACAAAACTCTTTACTTCACTTAAACTTCAAATGCCAAAATCCAAATCTCGTTCCTAATTTTGGTAGTATCTACTAGTCATACTTTATGTAAATTTTTTAAATATAATGCTCAGTTCATCTTTCCTTTTAGGTAACTTCAAAACAATTTCTTATACAAACTATTGTCCATATGTTTTGCTATATTATTAAAGATTTCTAAACATCAGATTAGATCTATGTCCTAAATCACATCAAATTGACTCTAGAATAACAATCTTTTCCATTTCTGCTAACATATCTTAGCTAATATCCGAGCACTATAAAGCAATGATGTCCAGTAGAAATATAATGTGAGCCATATATGTAGTTTAAAATTCTCTATTAGCCACATTTAAAGAGGTAAAATGAAATAGGTAATATTGATCTAATAATATATTTATTTAACCCAATATGGCCAAAATATCCTTCTGCATGCACTCAGTATGGAAATCAATGATAGTTTATAGTCTTTTTTTCTTCTTTGATGTCTTGTGCATTTCAAGCATATCATATATATTTTACAC
Organism: Equus caballus; assembly: GCF_041296265.1. Taxonomy (NCBI): domain Eukaryota; kingdom Metazoa; phylum Chordata; class Mammalia; order Perissodactyla; family Equidae; genus Equus; species Equus caballus. The sequence continues at coordinate 99,299,476 of NC_091686.1, forward strand.
TTCTAGCATATCATAATTTGGACTAATCCCCTTTTAAGGGCTCAGTTGCCACATGTGACTATTGGCGATAGTGGTGAACAGCACACATCTAAGTATTGTGTTTGTTATTATTTTAGGTATAAAAATAAACAATGAGTCATCATATAGGTTTCATCTTTTTTCATTTACATATTTTAAGTAATGTTGGAACATTTTATTTTTCCAAGAAAGAAGAAAGAAAGAAAGAAAGAAAGGAAGAAAGAAAGAAAGAAAGAAAGAAATCCTGTGGTGCAAACATTAGTCATGTGAATCAAACAAATAAAGTTTATTAATACCTTGATTGCATCCATTTTTACCAGACCGTAATTATATCAATAGTTCATCCTACTAAAGCTAGTTTTATTTGCTCTATCATTTTGAACTTCTATTGATGAAATAATAATGGCTTTGTTTCTCTACATCTTTTCATTCATAGCATTGGTTTTCTTGATTCTGTGAGTCAATTTGAGACAGAAAATACTATACACAGTGTAATTCAGTAGAAAATAACTAAGTCAACTAGATGCGTTCCATTTTAGTAATTGAATGCAGATTTTTCTATTTAAAAGCCACCCCTTGATTTTAAATCATTAGATGTTAATTTGGTGTGATTATTTTTAGGGTGCATTGGTTCTATACATATTAATTTGGTCGTGAATTGAATAAATGTTCATTCAGCTTTTGCCTCAGTATTTTAACCTGAGAGTTCCCATAAATGGTGAAAGCCACCTTCAGCTCTGTCACATTATGTTGTTTAATTGCATATGATAATTGCATTTCTCCAGTAACTTATTTCCAGTATCCTGAATTCTTTTTTTGAAGCAAATTATTCATGAACAAGCCTCTCTAAAGTTAACTGTTGAGGGCTGGGCTCCTGGCCGAGTGGTTAAGTTGGGGCCCTCTGCTTCAGTGGCCCAGGGTTTTCCCGGTTCAGATCCTGGGTGCGGACCTAGCACCACTCATCAAGCCATGCTGAGGTGGCATCTCACATAGCAGAACCAGAAGGACCTACAAGTAGAATATGCAACTATGTACTGGGGGGCTTTGGGGAGGAGAAGAAGAAAAAAAGAAAAAGAAGAAGATTGGTAACAGAGGTTAGCTCAGGTGCCAATCTTTAAAATTAAATTAAATTAAATTAAATTAAACTAAGTAAATAAAATAAAATAAAAGTTAACCGCTATTCCTATTATTTGAATATTTTACAAATCTTTTCTTCCCCAAAACCCACCAAACTGTTCTCTTCCTCTTTAAACGCCATTGTTTAGAAGCTAGGCATCTATATAGAGGCATACTGAATTTTTCAGTTTGATAACATTATTCACTGAAGCCTTTGTATCACTTCAATATTTGCTTGGGTGATCTAAATATGAGTCTGGCCAGAACCTAGGTGTCCCTTGAGTCCCAGCATTTTCCTCATTCCTGGCTTCTAACGGTTCCACAGCTACCCACATTACAGCGTGTTACCCGCCACTGCTTCCAAGGGAGATGAATCTATCTCTGCGAGGTAGGGGGGTAGAATGGGACAGGGTCACATCGCCTTAAGAAGCATAAACCACATGCAGAATCACCCTGCTATTCTTTCAGATAACATGCTTTTTTTTTTTTCATTTTGCTGCTTCTTTTTTTAAACATCTGAATGCTTTAAAGCACATGCATATGAGGCAGTTTTTTGGGTACTCAATATCAAGAAGCAACGCATAGATGGCAGACAAAGTCATCTATCAGGAGGCACAAGATTGAGAGGGTCCAGCAGTAAGATTTAAGGTCTGAAGATACAAATAGACAGAATGCCATCTTCTGTGGACCTCTCTGCTTGCTATATCATATTTCTTTCACACTTTTTCCTTTATATTTTTTTGTCAGGTTCTTAAAAATTTTACATCTCAACACTCCCTTAAAAAGTGTCTAAAATGTACCACTTCCACAGCTCCCGTTAAGAATGAGTAACTGTTCAACCTGTTCACCAAAGTTCTGATACTTTTCTTCAATATTTCTGAATGTTCCACGTGGGAGAAAGAAAATGGATGGACTTAGAAATAAAAATAAGAAAACTAATTACTCACATATGCTCCTTCATCCTACTTATTTGTGTAAATGTTCTAGCTTCTCTAATACCTTCTTTTCAGTCTTTGTGCAAAGCCCGAGACCTTGACTACCATAGGCACTCAATAAATACTTCACATTAATTGGTGTGAAGTTACCATGAACCTCAAGTTTCCTAGCCATTCTGTTGATATTGTTTAGTGTAGATAACAAGGCCAAGTTTATATCTCAGACTTTTCATTGGGAAATTATCAAGTAGATCATTTGTCTTTGGCTCCTTTCTGTGTTTGGTTCACATAGTCTCTCTCTTAAATGTTGGCAGTCTTTCTCCTGACGTCGGGTTTTCTGGTACAACCTTGGAGTTCAAAACTTGTTCCTTTCTGACAAAAAAAAATGTATACAAACCTCACAATTCCTTGTTCCTAACTGTTAGAAAAATACATCTGTGTGAACTGCTTTATACCAAAGGTGGAGAGACTGAAGCTGAATTAATGTCTAAAATATAAAATATGGTTTTATTTTGGTATTAGTTAAATGAATTAAATTTCTGAGAGTACAATTTTAGTAAACAGTTTTATTGTTGCTGGCTTTATATTGGACATATTCACAACTTTCAAATTGTACCAGGCTCTCTTATGTCCAGTATCTGATATGTTCATAACTTTCGCATACCTGTGAAAACCCAGTGAAATAATTTTTAAAACTTTGCAATTTGATTATGTTAAAATATAATTAAAATAAAGTAACAAATAATTTCTTCAAATGTATCCTATATTAGAAGCTAAGTTTTTAACACACTAGATACAAAAAGTTGCCTTTCTTTTAAACAAATCAATTGAATCTTTAATTAAAAGAAAAATCAATTTATAAATATACAAAAGACATATCATGAAATTTAATAGGCTTATAAATAAACTTACCCCAAATTGTTAATATTTTTCATGCATATAATACAATATTTGCCTTCACCATAGCTGAAAAAGTAGACATCTAAGGCTCAAAATTAACTTGAATATTAGTCAGGATTATTTTATTATTCTAAATTTGAATAACGTTGAAATACTTACATATTCTGGTTAGTTATAGTTTCCTGGACTTCCATCATTTATAAGATAGACTTCACACATTTAATACACCAGAACTTTGAAGACTTAGAATATGTAACATCTGCCTTAAAGTTAGGAAGAATTCATTTTTTTATTAAAATCCTTTGGACAGCATTGGGGAGTCAACCCATCTATCTTCAGCATCAGCGATAGAGTCCTCTATCTATACTGAAGCCACTCTGCAACCAAACATTCATATATTAAATATTTAATCTCAAAATATGGTGTGAAATGAAGTTCCAGTGGATGGCATCATATTGTAGTATAGACTTTGATATTACCCCTAAATTAGTTACAGTGAGGTGACCTCACTCAGGCACCCATGATCTGAGGCATGTTTGGAAAGTATTTCCAATCTGTCAGCTCTGGCCTCCTAGTAACATATTGTCAATGATAGACACAAATGGACACTAGTTAAAGTGGTAAGGATAGCTTTTATTCCGTAATAGAATTGCAATAGGGAAGAGGAGCCAGTGTGAATTGAACTGAAAGCTATAAAACAAAAGGCTGGAGACTTCAAGGTGTGTAGTAGGGGAAAGATATGGGGGTTAGTCCATGTGACTAGGCCACCTGCATTTGTTAACTGGAGCTTACTCAGAGGAGAAATAAACTTCCTCTATCTTCATGACCGAAGGCAGCGGTGTAAGTTAAAGCAAGGCACCTACTGGTGTTAGGCCCTTAACCTCCCACAGGGACTGGGAGAAAGAGTCTGAGAGTTATCTCCCCAAATGTTTGCATTTAAAGAGTCAGCTCTCAGGTCCTTGAAGAAACAGTTTTGGGTGGTAGACTTACACCTCATGGACAGAGAGAGGATTTAAAATTGCAAGATTTCTAAAAAGTAACTGCTCTAAGAGGGGGTTCAGGGAACTATCTGGCTGTCAATAAGTTTTGCTGCAATAAATAGTAGATTTTCCTGGTAGCATTGAGCTGTGTCAAGCAGGCATATTAAGAGGCCTTGAGGCCGTCCAAGGCATAAGGCTTCAAGCTGCTAGAAGCCACGAGAGACTTCTGTCAAGTCTCTTAGAGCAGAAGTTTGAACATGGTCATTTTTGCTAAAAGTTCTGCAGTTCTCAATATTATTATCATTTGTTAGATTTTGTTGTCCTTTTATTACATTTTTTCTGACTGATGTATCTCAATTTTAGTTATGGGTTACAAAAAATTCAAAATGAAAGTGTTAGTGGATTGAATATAGGGTAATATATTTGTTAATACACATACAACAAAGTCTAGTAATTCCACACCAGATATTATTTTTTTTCCATTTTTTTATGGTTTATTTGTTTGATTAAACACTGCATTGATTAAATTCTCACTTTTAATCAAAATGCTAAAAGTTTATATATATTTTATTCTGCCACTGTGTATCTGTGTGTCCTTAAGGAAAAGATTTAGTATACTGTAGGGGCCAAGAGTTGAGTAGGAATAGTCCAGGATTCTAAACAGAGCTCCAATGCTAAGTTCTTGTGCAAACTGGGGAAATATTCTCAGCATTTATGCCCCTGTTCTCTGATCCAATAGATCAGGAGAGTTTGATTAAATGATCTCTAAAGAACACTTTTGGCTTCAAAACTCTGTGAATTTATGAATCTGACTTAATGACTTTATCAATTCTGTCCATATGCCATAAAGTACACTAAAAGCTGTGTGGCATGCCAAAAGATGCAGCATTTTCCCAAACTTTAAGAACTACGTAAGGCGTGATGGCTTTCTGTGGGAGTTAAAGGGGTATTTCTCACTTTAGAATAACAGAGATCAGTCACAAAGAGATCCTAAATTCATTTGATTATTTGGAAGATTTCTTTCTGCACTACCCATTCATGGCACAATTTATTTTCAAGTCAGGTATTCACAGCTAGAATACATTATTCATTCATTTGTTCAGTTGCTCAGCTGTTCATTTAGTCATTTTTTTACTCCATAGCTTTTAAAAAATTTGTGATTAGTCCCACAATATTTTACTGAATAAAGATGTAGAACTTTTCAACAATAATAATAGTGCATATTTATCGCAATTCTATATATTCAGGCACACAGATAAAAATTAGTATTTGGGACAAAAAACGTGGACCATCACCAAATTAACTTCACTTTGAGCTAGTCATGTTTTAGATTACCCAAATAAGAAAGTTATTTTAATGCTTTCATTTTCAGTATTTGCTTCATCCAGCAGGTTTCAATTTAAGTATATATTAGCTACTTTGTAGTAGCATGTATTTTTCCTGTTAAAAAAGTCATTCATATTCATTGCACAGCATTAGAAAAATATGGTAAACACATAATGAGACTGTTTCCAGTGAAAAGATTAATAAAAAGAGATAGCATAATATTAAACATTAAAATATTTATATTATCTCCATTTCCAATGTAATGTTTTCAAGTACGAGACAATCTGCAGAGCACTATTCTATATTATCAGCACAAGAACTTGAACTGCAGTCATCTTAGTGAGCAATTAAGAGAACAATCAACTCTCTAAGGCACACATTGGATGTGAAATCCATTCTCTATATGTTTGCCCCAAATTTTACACAACTGTAACAGTTTTGTTTTTACTTACATGAATTTTTCAGTGTCTGTCTCTTTGCCAACATCTAAACATTCATCATTAAGGCCAGCAAGTTGCAATTTTCTCTCTTAAATCTTTCACTCATCTTGGCCCTGTCTATATAGGTTGACTGTTACTTGCCAATTACTGCTCAGCTTTGCCTAAGTCAATCTTGCTTCCTTCCCTAAAATCCAAGCCTTCCTAAGTATGATTCTCAGACCTGGACCGTGAACAAAAGGTTTAATAAATGCTGTTTCTTTTAAGGGTATGATCATCAACCCTAAGTCTTCTATAGAGAAGAATGAGGTCATGAGACAAAGAAGAACAACAAAGACCTTTTTACTCCCTAAGACAAGATGTAATTTCACCAGAAACTGAGTTCAAGGAGCTTGAGATAAGTGCATACAGCGGAAAATACCAGTTCTATTTGCACATCTTCTTAACGTAAGTTTCGAGATGATGCAGGTTTTGTGATGCTGCATGTTTCATTTAGACAGATTTAAAACAATCAGGACAGTGCATATGTCCTATTTTATCAATACATTAAAATGTGCTGTCTTTTTTTTTTAATCTCTATGTTCTCTGAGGATCTAGGTAGGTCTTTGGAGGGAAATCAATCATAATATGATATGATATAAGGAGATAAAATGCCAAAGTAATACTCAGATATGAAAAGCCACTCAAAATAATGAGAGGAATGGGGTCTAGACTGTATATTTTCATTTAGAACAATTAGTGGTTTATAGTGATTCAAAATCACTATATATATAAATGGCACATATATATAGCATTAGTTAGCTTTTAATTTGTTTTATTTATTTTTTGCTGAGAGGGATCTGTCTAACTTGGTCCTCTTATAACATTTAATGTACATATCGTATTATAATATTGATCATATTGTATAATAACATGACTGTCTTTCCAACAACTGTATTACATTGAGAGCTTGAATATCGAACACATATACTTAAAAATGTATCTAGACCACGGCTGTCATGAACTAGGATCATATTCCACTCTAGTTGCAGCCACAGAGGTGAATGATATTACTTCCTGAGAGGTCAGTGGAATGGCGAGTCAATATTGAATAACCATAATGGATATGGGTTCTGCGGCTTGGTTCCTCACTTGAGGAACATAAGTATTATTGTTGTATACTTATAAATATTATTATAAGTATAATAAATATTATTGTATAAGTATTATATCACATAATATCTGTATCACAGGATTATAAAAAGTAAAATTGTATGTTTTGAAGCCAGTGCAAATTTCCTGACATGAGTAAGCACTCAGTAAAATTTGGCTGTCTTATTAAGAGAGAGTTTTTTCTAGATTATAAGCATTCTGGAAACTTCTGTCTTTCCCTCAAAAGCTAAGAAACATAATCTCTCGCACTGCAGCAGTTTTAAGGAAACAGAATAGAAACAGAGAAATCATCCTCTGGGAAATGGATAGCAATGACAAACATTTTGCAGAGTGTATTAAATGGAACCAGATCTCTGATAGTTTAGTACAATTAATAAGATAGATAATTATGGATACTGAAACATTTGATGAAGAGTCTCTACTCAAATTATGATTTTTATGATATAAACAAAAAAGACAAAACTCTTTCTGCTATTGATGTTAAATTCCTAAAAGAAGGATGTGCCCGTTCTGATGTCAGGCTTTGTGAGTCATGAAGAGCACTTAGCATTAACTGAGTGAGGAGATGGAGATGGCACTAAACCTGGAAGCCCAACAAAGAAAAAGAAGTCAAATCAGATCAGGCAGATGTTTGTGGCTGATCATATCACCATTCTCTTCCGATATAGGAATGCTTGTTAATAATTCCATATTGGTAATTTCTCTCTCTATGTAGTTTTTGTTAGCATAAAAGGTGGCATGATTGAGTAGCCCTTAACTATTTAAATGGCTACATAAAATCCCAAATTAAAGACTTTTCTAGAGGTTGTAGAGGATAATTATGTAAACCTAGTCGACAAAATGTTACTACAAATGTGCAACCAATATTCAGATGTTCAATTTTAGACCAGCTAATGATTTATTCTTTTTGTTTGTGTTGGCAGCCATCTCAAAACTCACCCCACAGTGTATGGGCCAACTGTTAACCCTACCTACTCTGTTGGTGATTGGGTTAAGAGAATTATGGATAGTGGCCAAAGTTAGAGAAACTACTGTAATCTTAAACAAAATTACACCTAGAAAAAAGTGTCCTGTGATAACAGCTGTCAGGAACGCCTCAAAATGACCACAAGTTTTTTGGGAAAGATGCCAAAAAAAAAAGCTGAAGTTACTTAGCCCAAAAGACCCTATCTAGCTCATCTTTCACTCATTAGTCTGAGGTTTTTGTGCTCCTACATTAAATTCTCATTTTAATCATTGAATTTTTTGTGTGTTTTCAAGTAAAGTTTATTTACTTATCTTTTTTAGATAAAAAGTTACAGAAATAAGACTCAATTTGCTAATTAAGGGGTCTAGCCAATGTTCCTTTATGTGTTGTTAAGTTAAATTTTATTTTTTCTTTAGTCTTTCTACTTTCCACTTTTACCTATTTACTTTATTCTTTAAAATACGGAAGTTATGACGTATGTGACAAAGCAAAACTTGCACCAGATGAAGTTAAACAGGTAAGGAAGACTTTCTTCAAGGCTAGTGAAATAGAAGTCTGAACTCAACTCCACTGAAACAAAGGGTGGCAGAATTTTTAAGCTGGAGTTGATCACAGAGGCTGTGTGTTTGCTAATTGGCCTTACTCAAAGGAAAACTAAACTTTCTCTTCTTAACGGAAGGTAGTTTTACAATTTGGAACAAGGAAGTTAGAACTAGGCTCCTACCCTCCCACAGAGACTGGGAGATGGGGCACTATCTTCCTTGGTGATTTCATTTCAGAGGGATGGCTTCCAGGTTCTTGAGAAAGACAGTCCTGGGCTGTAAAGCTGGCAAGAGGCTTTTAAAAGATTTAGATCCAAAGGAGCAGAGAGAGAATTTACAATTATAAATTTTCTAAAATAAATGCTTTAAGAAATGGAAGTGAGAGGCCTAGAGTCAGGAAGAAAATTGTCTAAAGTTTAGTACGGCTGAGGGGAACGTTAAGGAGGTCTAGGTCATGTTTCCCCCAGTGGAGAGTGCCCTCCCTAAGCGCAGGGAGAAACTGAATGTACAAAGGGACAAACGCCAGTCCATTTATAACAGGAGACTCTGACCCACAACCTCTGCACCAACCTTTTCAGTAGCTGACAGCTTCCCTAATTTTTTGCCCTGCTTCCAACTAGAACCAACCAGAGATACACAAACATGTTCCCCCAATTAATTTCTAGGATGCCCTGGTCCAGCTTCCCCGTGCCAACAATCTCCAATTTGAGCAACCTGGAAGCCTTCCCTGTTTTCACCATAAAGCTTTCCCATTCCTCTGCCTGCCTTTGAGTCTACCAAAAACAAGTAATGATGGCTGACATCCTCGCTATAGCAAGCTTTAAATGAATTGCCTTTGCCTGTTCTCATTTGTTTGGTCTTCATTTATTTCCATAGCAGCAGAAAATCAGCATCTAGGACTGTGAGTGATTAATAATATCAACTTAATCCATTAAAGAGAGAGTTCCTGTGTAAAGACTTCTGTACTAGCAGCATGGTTTCCTGGAGAAAGAAGTCAATAATGTAGTTTAGCACTCAACCTGAATCACTTACTTATTCCGTGGCTTCACACAATTTAACTTGTAGGATCTTCTCTTCTTACCTCCATTTTTGGAGTGATAATTCAGTTCAGGAATTGTTTGAATATTAAGTTAGATAACGTTTGTGAACATTGTTTCTCTTTCTCTACCTGTTGGATGCCCAGTGTTTGGAGGGAGCCACCGTCCAATGGACTGAATGCTAAATGGATCCTAATTAACCTTAAAATGCTGCTCAAAAAAATTGGTTAACACTTCTTTGTTTCTATCTATAGAGACTGTGCCTGAAGAAGTTTAAATTCTCATACATTAGCTGAGAAAAGGCTCCAGGGAAAAATGGTCAAGAAAGAGGAAGAGATGTAAAGCCCCTCAGGCCAGCCATTGTCATGCAACTGGACCTGCAAAGGTGCAAATAACAGTCTCGGGCAACAACTAAAGCTTCCAGGTTGTTCTGCAGCTAATGACTTACAGCCGCTGAACCAGCTATACGGTTGGGTTTATTTTTGTTTTTCTTTTCTCTAAATTGTCTTTTAGTAGATAATACAACCACATGATTCAGAAAAGCTAACAGGTGAAAGTATAAAGACTTTTGCTTCTATGTCTGTTCTCCATCCTCCTGGGTCCTGACCCTCCATCTGAGAATCCCACCCCCAGAGATAAGCACTTATATTACTTTCTTGTTTAATATTTTTTGAACAACAAAAATATATGTTTATGCTTTTACTTTTTTATGTAAAACATAGGATAGCACATCATTTGTTGCACATCTTGCTTTTTTCGCTTACTATATTTTGGTGGTCCCTACCTATCTGTCCATAAAAAGCTTCTTCAATCTTCATTTATTTGTGTCTATATGTTTACATGTAATGTTTTAAAAATTGTTTGATTTTAAAGATGTGCTGCAATTTATTTCATAGGTACCTACCGATGTGCATTTAAGTTGTTGCAGGCTTCCATTACTGTGAACAATGCTGCTGTGAACAAACGTGAACACTGGTCCCTCAATCCTGTGCGTCTCTATCCCTTCCTGAATGCGTAATGTGTATCTGGTGTCTCTAGATTCAATTCTCAGTAGTGGAATTACTGAGTTAGAGGGTTTGTAGGTTCTAGATCGAGACCTGTCCCTGGGTATAGACAGAGATATAGATATACACACATGTATATACAATAAAAATTACTGTATATGTTTGAATGACATCAAATTTCCTCCACTGGTTTCCAATTTATGTTCCAAACAGCCTGTTTCTCCACACTTTCACCAACCTAAGGTGTTATTGAACGTTTGGCTTTTACAAAGCTGACAGGTGAAAAGCAGTCTCTCGATGTACTGTTAAATTAATGGAATAAGGAGGCCATTAGACTGAAGTGGCTCTAATGCTGTGGTGGCAGACCTAAGCAAACCAAAATCTAAGCCTGGAAATGCCTCAAGGTTACAAAATCCAAACCTAAGGACAACCAATCACTATCTTTCCTGGAGCTCCCGTCTGCATAGCACTCCTAATGACTTCTGGTTTGGCACTGCCTGATTTGAAGTGATTTTTGCTTGAGGAAACTCTTAAAATTTTTAACATGCCTCAGTTTGTCTTATAACAGTACTTTTTAAGTGTATTTGTCTTATTCTGAGGAATATTAAGTACTTTTTTCTAAGTTTAACGGATCTTTCCTTACTTGAAAATTATCATTTCATAACTCTTTTCTCATTTTCTTTTCATTTCTTTCTTTTTTCTTTTTGGTGAAGAAGACTGTCACTGAGCTATCATCTGTGTCAATCTTCCTCTACTTTATGTAGGATATTGCCACAGCATGGCTTGATGAGCAGTGCTAAGTCCATGCCCAGGATCTAAACCTACAAACCCTGGGCTGCCAAAGCAGAGAGGCTGGACTTAACCACTCCACCGCTGGACTCGCCCCTCATTTTCTTTTTTTTTTAATCAATTTGTAAAAGCTCTTTATATGTTAGGGATATGAGCCTTTGTATGTGGTAATTGTAGTAACCCTTTTTTATCTATTTCTCCAAGTATATATCTATATTTATCCAATATCTATCTATAGATATTGAATGAATATTTCAGTCTTTTCTTTATGGCTTTGGGATTTTTCCTCACTCTGTGAGTATAAGTGAAGTCTCCAAACTTTTCTTCTGGTCTGTTATGATTCCCTGTTTTTAATTGAACTACTTGAGTATTTTTGAAGTTTTGCTTCATCTGATCAGTTATAGATTTGACTAATTTTTTTCCCACAATATCGATAGTCATCCCAAGCCCATTTATTCCCACATATTAGATAAACATGAAACATATCCTAACTTGGAAGACGTATTTAGGTGTGTTTATAAAGTTAATCTCTTTTCCCACTAATTCTATTCACTTGCCAGTAATATGCAGCTTTAATTGATTAGTCCTTATTGCCTGTGTTTAATTTTGGTAAATTGTCAGAATTTGATTTTTTTTTTTTCCTTAGCACTGACAGTCATTCCTTTTTATATTGGTAAAATATTAAAGGCATATATTTATATTTATATTGGCTCTATGTAATTATATTATATAGAGGCAAATATTTATATAGGTCATATATTCATATCTAATAGATACAAATTATAAGGTGGTGGGAGTAGATGGAGAATAAAACTGGGCATTTACCTAACTTGTTTTCTGATTTAGGACAAAAAAAGCCTTACTCATTGAGGTGGTTGCTACTGTAGTCATTGCTTTTAGCAAACCGTACAGATATTTACGATTAAGAATTTCAGGAACAAGTTGTATTTCAAGGGGCAGAAAATACTTAAAATGTAAGGCTATTGTTCCTGGTAAGAGTATAAACAAGTTTCATTTGTGGGTGCTTTGCAATCTCAAGTCACTGTGCCTAGTCAATAACTGCCTTTTAGCTCAAAAATGAGATGTGGGATGTGTTCACACTATTTCTCAAAACATGTTTTGGAAAGGAATAAAAATGGATATAACTTAATGAAATACATTCAGTTAAAGTAAAGGATTCTGTCAAAGAAGACTGCCCAAATAATCTCTTGAGTTATACAATCTTGGTTTCTGATTGGGTAGTAACTATAACATGTAGAGTGATTTATAAAAAAGCCATTTTTATGTTTATATAGACACTGATCCAGAGTCAACTAATATTAATGAATGCTGGCAGAGAGCATAGTGTGGGGACAAGCACTTCTATGTCTCTCATATATTTAAATCTGACTGTGGCTCTGCGACAAAGGGAATATTTTCCATATGATATGAATTATTAAAATAAATTAGGAAAGTCAGTCAGCACCTTCCAAGTGATGGAGACCAAGATTTTATTTACTGTTCTGGAATATCGGTCCATATTCTCTCCACCACAAAGGTTCGTTATTTTTTGCAGTGATTAAAGAGATGGTAAACATCATGCTTTTTTTTTTTTTATTTAATACAATTTCAAGTAATTAACAGCATTGGCAAAAAATACATTCTTTGTACATTTTCTTTGTAACCTAGGCATTCTAAAACTTAAATAACTGCATTTATTATTTAGTGGTCAAATAAACTGGGCATTTTCCAGCCGAGGATGTAGACTGAAAAACTTGCCACCAGTGGTGTAATTGTGGTGCCCAATTAATGGAATAAAATCTGTCTTCTCTTATCAACTCCACTTACAAAGTCAGGCTTTCTGTGAGAAGATAGCAGCTAATTTTTTTAAAGGTATTGTTTGCTGAAAAGCAATATATGAGAAAATTTCCAGTACACTAGAATTTGTAATTGTTCTATTTAGAGATTGTAACTTATCAATATCTCAATTTCTTTATTTGTTCACATCCATGTCTAAGACATAATCTTAAACATGGATGTGAATAAATAATTAACTATAGATGTTGATAAAATCTGTATGCATGTATATACTTTCATTTTTATTTATTTATTTATTTTATTATTAGTATTTTTGTGTGTGTGAGGAAGATTGTCCCTGAGCTAACATCTGTTGACAGTCCTCCTTTTTGCTTGAGGAAGATTGTTGCTGAGCTAACATCCATGCCAATCTCCCTCTATTTTGTATGTGGGATGCTTCCACAGCACGGATTCATGAGCAGTGTGTAGGTCCAAGCCTGGGATCTGAACCTGTGAACCCCAGGCCCTTGAAACAGCACACAAACTTAACCACTATGCCACTGGGCTGGCCCCCATACTTTCATTTTTTATTAATTTTATATTTGAGTAGGTTATATATTTACATAATTCAAATTTAATAAGTATTAAAATAGATCAGTGAGGAGTAGAGTCACTACTGATACCCCATCTACCATTTGAACTTAATGAGAATTAGAAGGTAATCTGTGAAGAGTAATGTCTTCTGCCCTGATCTTGTATTTGCTGCCAATTATCAATTATGTGTATTTTTAGAAAATTTTAAAATGTAAATATAATTTTTTTTTTTTTGTAAGATTGGCACCTGGGCTAACAACTGTTGCTAATCTTCTTTTTTTGTTTTTTAATTTTTCTCCCCAAAGCCTCCCAGTACATAGTTGTACTATGTACTAGTTCTAGTTGTGAGTGCCTCTGGTTGTGCTTCTGTGGGACGCCGCCTCAGTGTGACTTGATGAGCGATGCCATGTCTGCACCCAGGATCCGAACTGGCTAAACCATGGGCCCCAGAAGAATTGCACACAAACTTAACCACTCAGCCACGGGGTCAGCCCCTAAAATGTAAATATATACTATTTTTTTCCAAAGGAAAATCATATTCCATACATGTTCTTCTTCATCTTTGAAGTTAATAATATATATTGGAAATTTATTCATATCAATACATAGGAAACATTTTTAGTTTTTAAGATGATTGTGTTGCCGTGTATGAATATACCATAGTTTATTGAACTCATTCCTATTGCTAAACTTTTGCTATTACCATAAAAGAAAATACCACATAAAGACTCACCTGGTGTATACATCGTTTTACACATACTATCTAGTATACCTGTGGGATAAAGTTTTAGAAGTATAGTTGGTAGACATTCCCAACTGCCCTCCACAGGATTTTGTGCAAATTTATTTTTCAATCAACAGTAAATCAAAGTGACTATTTGTCCATAGCCTGGCCTACAAAAGGTATAATTAACCTTTAGCATTTTGTAAAACTGATTGACTATATATATATAACACACATATAATGTATTTTCATTTTAAAACAATTTGTTTATACTAATAAATTGATAAATTAACAAACTAAAGTCTCCTTGTAGAGAACTGAACTGAACATTTTCCATATGTTTAAGGGCACTCATTTTTCATTTTCTGTGAAATGTCTGTTTAAGTAATTTGCTGATTTTACTACTGAAAATAGCTTTTGCTTATTTGCTTTGTAGATATTTGTAGATATGCTATAATTATTAAAGCTATCTATGCTGTGTATTTCAAATCTATTTTTCTAATTGTTTCTTGCCTTTGATTTTGCTCATGCTATTTCTTTGAGCTTGTAGTAGTTCCTTCCCCACTCTCTGTTACATAGTCTACTTTTCTGAGCTTTTGTGGGGGTTTCAGTTTTCCTTTTTTATGGTATGTATATGTTTGGGAGGTGGGTGTCATAATTATAAACAATCTCTTTCTATAGACGTGGGTTGGCAAACCATGCCTCATGGGACAATCTGGTCTACTGCCTGTTTTTATAAATAAACTTTTTTATTGGACCACAATCATACCTAATTGATTATGCATTTTTGCACTCCAATGGCAGATTGGGTAGTTGCGATAGAAACTGATGGCCTGCAAAGCCTAAAATGTTTGCCATTTGGCCCTTTCAAGAAAGATCTTAGCAGCTCCTATGTCCTATTCTTCTATGATGCATATATTATTTTATACATATTTTACAAACATAAAACCCCAGACTAAGTGAGGCTAAGAAACATTTCCTAATTTTTCAAAGATTTGAAAGTGTTTTCAAAAGAAAACTTTTCAGATAGAAGACCCTGGATTTTACTCAGGTCTGTCTCACTCCAGAACCGAGCTTTTAACCACTGTGCACTTGATCCCATTATCTAAAAATATATTTGTACCCTCAAAGGACAAATGTACTCCATTTGGGCATATAACACTCAAGTCTGGCCACACAAGGATACAATGGAATAGAGAACAAAATAATTCAGTTTTTATACACAATACATAAGGATAGGCAACAAAAAAGCTGTTCAATAAATTCTTAGTAACATTATGGTTGACTTTCATTATTTTCTGTAAAACGTGCTTTGTAATAGAAAACCCTTTTCGACCTTCCTAGCAAAACACAGTAAAACAGATCAACCAAACAACTACAAAAACAGTTATTTTCCTTTACACTCTTATTTAGTGGTAGCCTCTAATTTACCGTAAGGCAAATCGAAATGTGATTGGAAATTCTCAACCGTTAAACATTTCCCAGCATCCACAGAACTGAGCAAGAGAATTAAACAGTGTCCATTATTCAGTGTTTCTGCTGAATGCAGAAAGTAAATATGTTTTCATATACTGTTTGAGTATACTTACCAGCCTGACTAGTTTGTACTTTCATCTTCCTTAATGAATTGAAATCTTTATTTTCAATAAACTTAAATTGAAAAATGTTAATGCCCATGGGACAATATTAAAATACAAGCATTTCAAAACATGTATTGGTTTTTGACTGCCAGGTTCCAAACTGTTTATGTGGAAGATGAATTTCTGTATATTGGAGCACAGAGCAACATTAAGATGGAAATTTAAATTGAAAGCACCTCTACTATATTATGGCCTTTGTAAATATGACAGTGTTGAAGTTGATTATTCTTACTTTTTCTTTCTTAACTCTTCTGTTTTTTTTGAGGAAGATTAGCCCTGAGCTAACTACTGCCAATCCTCCTCTTTTGCTGAGGAAGACTGGCCCTGAGCTAACATCCATGCTCATCTTCCTCTACTTTATATGTGGGACTCCTACCACAGCATGGCTTTTGCCAAGTGGTTCCATGTCCGCACCCGGGATCCAAACTGGCAAACTCAGGCCAACGAGAAGCAGAACGTGCGGACTTAACCGCTGCACCACCGGGCTGGCCCCTTGCTTTTTCTTTCTTTTCATCACATTAGCTTCACTGATGGAGAAATTATAAACTATAAAGCATTAAATAATTATATGGACATGCCACTCCGAAAGGATTTGATGCAACTCTGAAATCACTGGCATCAAAATAAATTAAAATTGGATGATGTATTGCTTATATCTGCCAAGTATTATGCAAATATATTAAGTAGGGGAAAACAAAAGTAGTGATTTGGTTTTCGTTAGGCATGTAGTAATCCCCATATATTTTTCCCTTATTTTGATTTTGCCCTACATTTCTAGAAAATGCTACTAAATATTTAAATAATTTCCAAGATCAAATAATGTTCTCTTTAAAAAATAAAATATATGTTGCTTTTGTGGATGTTTGTGTGCATGTGTGATGGATAGAAGATAGAAAAAAAAGGAAAGTCTTTTTTGTTTAATTGAAGTATAACTGACATAAAATATCCTACTAGTTTCCAGTGTAGATTATGGTGGTTCGATATTTATATAAGTTACAAAATGATCACCACCATAAGTCTAGTTACCACCTGTCATCATACAAAGTTATTCCCTCATTATTGACTATATTCTCTATGCTGTACATTACATTCCCATGGCTTATTTATTGTATAACTGGAAGCTTACATGATCTTTTTGTGTGTGTGTGAAAAGGTTGCTCCCAAGCTAACGTCTGTTGCCAATCTTCCTCTGTCTGCTTGAGGAAGGTTGTTAGGAAGTTAGGCTATATATACTATTTGCTGGAACTGTAGGTTTCAGAAGCTTTGCTTCCTTTCAATGTCCTTTTCTGGCTTTCTTGTTGTTTTTGCTTTTCCCTGGAAACTCCTTCTTAAGTAGAGTCTATGCCTTGAAGAACTTTCAGCTGTGTTGCCCTGTTATTATACAGGAGCCCTGTTGATATGGTGTTAAGGTATTGGGGGAGGGGAAGCATTTAATAAACCCATGATTTGGTTTCATTCTTTTAACTGATCTGGGCCGCTGTCCTGTGACTTTCACAAGTGCTTCTTAGCTTTCCTCTTCCTCCTTCGTTGAGATGAAAAGGATAGAAGGGGCTGGAGTTGGGTAATTTCCCTTCCCCCAAGTTGGATAAACTCTGATGAAGTCTTTTCTCTTTCTGAGCAGGCCTTTGTTGTAGAGAACTCTTTGTGTTTATTTCAAAATGGTTACATTTTCCATGGGTATATTTCAAAATGTTTTCTTTTTCACTTTCTCTGTCTAAATGAAATAGAGTTTTTCTCTGATCTTCATTGGGAGAATTTGGTGGGGTTCTTGGAGGTAAAACCTTAGGCTGCACAACCAGAAATTTTTAACTCTCAAGCCAGTCCACACTCAGCTTCCAGCAGTTCCTTAAAGTTACTATTCAGAGGGTCCAGCAACTTCTGCTTCAGATAAACTGATCTGTATTCCCTGAATTCACCTGTTTCTCCAGTTTACAGTGTGGCAGCTTGTCCTGTGACCTCACTTCTCTGATGGTTCTAAGAAAACCTGTGTATTTCAATTTGTTCAGTTTTCTTTCTTGTTGTGAGATTAGAAATGATGATTTACAAGCTTTTTACATGTTGGAAGAGAAAGTGGGATCTAACAGTGATGTTTTTAAATAACTTGCAAATTACAAAGCTTATTTAAAAACAATTCACAGTAAAAGATGTATTTCAGTAAGGTATGTCACGTGTGTTCTGGGGATTTAGTATCTCTTGACATTTCTCCTATTATCCTGAGAGTACCTGTATCCAGAGTGTTCAGGGTTAAATTTAAGTGAACATAATAATAAGCAACAACCATTGAAACATTCCATATGTATCAGTTACTTACTTGGAATCACTTTAGAGCTAGAGGAAGTTTCTAGGTTGGTTCTAGAGACCTCATCTGCCTTTGAATCCTTGAGTTTTATATATGCTCTTTGGGTTATATATTGACTTACACAAAATAATAAAAAGAATAAGCTGAATGTAAGACAAAATACTATAATTCATGATGAAAATACAAAAATATCCTCCACAGCAGTGATAGTAAAAATTCTATGTTTGGTGACTTTAAAAACCATATGATTACAATAAACACGAACACTTTGCTGTGCTTAGCATCATTTTATTCCAAAGCATAGAAACATCTAGTTAATTCCAAACAAAGATAAATGTCTTCATGGATATTAGAAGTATGAATGCTTAGTGGTCCAGGAGGAAAAATGAATATAACATAATGTTGTTTACCATACAAAATACCAATTAGAGCTCACAGGTACTTTTCCTTAAAATTCATGAATTTGTCTTATGAGTTCAGAATTAACGAGGTCTTGCAAGACATTATTAGCCACTTTCATAAATGATTTCCTGTGAAAAAAGTGAATATTTCTAAGTCCTAGTAAGAGTAACCACCCAGTGAATTATTTCAGTTAGATGTGGTCTTTCTTAGGCCAGGTTATAAGCCTAAGTAATATGTATGTGGTGCTGTAAAACTCACCACAGGTCCTACTCTTATAAATAATCCTCTGTTTTGTTAATAAGTAAAGTTTCATACTAAAACTATGATTTTTAACTTCCACATATAATATCAAAAAATAGAAATTCTAGTTTATTTCTTGTGAGTATAATCTTATTAGGAAATTTGCATTTACTTGGCAAAGATAACATTTTTATGTAATCCTTAATAGCTAGAAGATTCAGTTTTCTTATAACAATAACAAAGTCAAGACATGTTTATTTATTTTCTTAATGAACAAAAACCAATAGACTTATGAAAAGTATTTTAAAATCACTGTGATGGCCAAAACATAGAATAATTATTGCATTCCTAATTCTAAGGCATTCTATTAATATTCCAATATATGTTAAGGTCTATCCTCAAAGGCAAATTATTGAATTTTAAAAAAGAGGTTTTGCTTTATATTACAGAACACTAATAAATGAATATTAATTTGTAGAGAATTAAATTTTGCTTGTAAGTTGTCTTAAATCTGTGTTTTAGACAGCTTCAAAGAAAAAAATAAATAGTGTATCTTCAGTTCATTTTCTTTCCTTCTTTCTTTTCTTTGTTTTCCCCATGATTTGCAGAAAGAGGGTCAAGAAAATATATGAGAAATTTAGATCTTTAGCATTCTGCTTGTGTATCGTTAATACAATACCTCATTCCAAATTTCCATTTATATTTTTCTCTATTATGCATTTTATTTTAGGTCTAATGATGTCCTCCTTCTCTTCACTTTCCACCAGATGGTAAGTAGCAGAGCAGACAGAAACTCTCAGGAAAGTGTTTAAACAAAGAGAAAAGTTTCAGATAAGTGAGAGAGAGGGAAAAAACCTCTGAAATCAAGCAGAAAGTGATAAGATCCACAATGCATGAAGAACATCACTTTTGCTGAGAAAAAGAGCAAGAAATGCAAATAGATAAAAGGTTTAGTCAAATCATAAAATACTTCTGTCTATGAAGATTCTCTGATAACCTTCTTTCGTTTATAAAAACAATTAGTTGTGCAGTTATTAAACATGGATAATTCTGATGCCTAATCCCACAGAAAGCAATATTTTAGTGTACAGTAAGACTATATTTCTTGAAAGGTAAAGGAAGGCATAGGACTTCTTTCCTATATTGTCTTGATAGCTTTCAACTCAAAATACAGATATGGAAATCTAGCCTAACATAGCCTTGTGAGTTTATTACGAGAAGTAAGTATTAGTAAACATGTAAAGGGATTTAACACTGAGCTTCGGTTAATAGCAGGATCTCAGTAACGAGAACTGTTCCATGTTATGGTGAGTAAGAAGATCCGAAACAAATCCAGAAATGAAACTCACAGATTGTGGAAAGAAAATCCTGAAATGTAAGTTTTTTACCATATGAGGTAAAGGGAAAACATGGGGGAGTCAATTCACTCTGTTTCTATCTCTGAATCATAAAGGGTAAACTTTTTGTCTTCGTGTTGGATGCTCTTTTCAGGAAGAGAAGATACAGCTTTACAAATTATTATTCAAGATTATCTAAATTCGTTTGATAATATCAATTCTAGGTACTGTTTAGCATAAAAATTTCAGTATCCTTTTTGAAGAAAATTCTTTAAAAGTTTTTTTTTTTTTTTTAGCCAGAGTCTGTGAATAGGAAGTGTGATGGTTAATTTTGTGTGTCATCTTGTGTAGGCCATGGTAGCCAATTTTTGGTCCAACACCAGTCTAGATGTGCTGGGAAGGCATTTTTGGTGATTAACGTTTAAGACTTTAAGTAAAATATACAGTTGTGCTTTGCTTTAACGACGGAGATATGTTCTGAGAAGTGCATCATTAGGCAATTTGTCACTGTGCAAACTTCATAGAGCGTACTTATGAAAACCTAGATGGTGTAGCCTACTTCCCCCCCAGGCTATACAGGACCACCATTGTACATATGGTCACTCATGGACCAAAACATTGTTATGTGGCACATGATAGTATTATCTTTCATAATGCAAATGGACCTCATCTAATCTCTCAAAAGCCTTAAGATAAAAGACTGAGAACCCCCAATAAAAAAGGAGTTCTTTCCACAGACCTACTTTGGACTGAAACTGCAACATCAACTCTTACCTGGGTCTCAAACTTGCTAGCCTGCCCTATGGATTTGGAATTTGCCAGCCCCTACAATTGTGTGAGCTACTTCCTGAATATATCTCTCTCTCAAACAAAACTAAACAATGCAAAGCTAAATAAATAATAATCATATTGGTTATATTTCACTGAAGAATCCTGACTAATAAAGCAGGCTTTCTCAGTCTTCTTTTAATCTGAAACTAATATATTTGTTCCTTCGCCAATTTTGCATGACAATATTGCATGTAGAGAATTCTAGGGCACTGTTTTTTTTCCTCTAACTTTTCTCACAACCACGCCTACCCTATTCACACTTTTCAGCACTCTGTAGGTCCTTATTTCAGTGTGTTTTAGACCCTATGGTTGGTAATAAAAAATTCTGTCAATTTGATTGCCATTAATTTTTTTTCACTTTTTTCCCTTAATATGCCTTATTTTCTGGTTGTGTTTGATGCATCTTGCCGTAATATAGATTTGTTTTCATTTATTTCTTCTTGATATTCATTCAAAATGTAAACTCATTTCTATGTTTAATTCTGAAAAATTATCAAGTATGTTCATTCTTTTGAATATTGCCTCTCCTAATTTTTTTCTGCTTGAACACCAATTAGTCATAGAGTGGACATTGTCATTCTCTCCTCTATATTTCCTCATGTCTCTTAAGCATGCATTCATATTTTTTATTTCTCTGCCCTCTGGGTAACATTTTCTCTTTCAGATGTATCTAGTTCATTAATTCTATCTTCATCTCTGTCTAATTTTTTTACCTGATGTATTGAATCTGACTTTAATAATTAATATTTCCAGAAGTAATTTTTAATACATAGGTGTACTGAAATGCTGACTTTTTTTATCTACCTGGATATTATATTTTTGTCCAACTCCTGTAACCCACTGAGTTGTGTAGTTTATTACTTTGGTTTTGAGTTTTCATTTCATATCTAATCAATAGGGGCTTCCATGTCTTTATTTTAGTCATGGACATGCATAATATACATAGTTTTATTACGTGTATAAAATATTTAAATGTGTAAAATAATTTTTATATGTTTTTCATCATTTATATTATGTTTAGTTGGGATGATGGATATGTGTATCTCCTCAATTCACCATGCTATTGGAAATTGAGTTCAAGCTATATATTTTATGACCCATAATACATTCTGAAAGATTAGAATAATTCTGACATGTCTTGCTCATATATTACTTTGTGTGGACAGAGAAGCTGATTTGCCCTTTTCTCTAACTTAGTGGTGATCTGATGGCATTTGTGCACATCAAGTATATTGCTATTTTGTTGAATCACTTGGGAGACATTAAATCCATATTTGTTTCCTTTGGTCAAGTTGCCATTGTTTTCAGAATATTATACATCCAAAACTGTCATGGTTGCCATAGAGAAGAGAATCCTAGAGGAATAGAGGCTTTATTTTATTCAGCTTTATTTCTAGAGTACCTACTGCAACGCTGGGCACACATAGTCAGTGTTCAAAACAATTGTAAGTGGATAGCAGATGGTCAACCTACCACAGAGCTTACTGGAAGTTATATAATTGCCTACAGGATGAGCTTAGATTTCTAGTATCTAAAGTTCTCTACATATTTGCATGATTTTCCTACAAGAAAAGAAAATGGTTTGTGATTATTTAATAGGATCAGGGTTCTTGACTTCATGTTGTAGTGCATTGTGCCATTCTACCTTAATTTGAAATGAACAATTTTAGCGTTTATCTTTCACTCAGCTTTTTTGCACTCCATAAAGAAAAAAAAAATTCTTAAAATGTTTCTATTAAAACACAGCAGTATCAACACAACTTTGGTAACTCAAGACCTATGTAAGCTGAAAAATATAGTAATGTACTTTTTCTAGTCTGAGAAGTAAAATTATGATACTGTTTTAATATAGGTTTTATTACTATTGAGGTATGATAAGACCGACAGATCAGGAGATGACTACTGTTGAAAAAACAATTTCTTATGTTCACAGATCCCAAGACGACGGGGTAATCTACATTTTAGGGGTGTCACACAGGGAAGCATTGAGATCAGCCAGGAGTCAGAGAGAAAGGATTAATTGTAAGAAGAGACCGTATTGTCATTTCCATGGAAAGGAATAAATAAGACACGGTAAGCATGTTTAGGATTGACTAGTTTGAATAATTTGCTGGGTTCTAGAGCATAGGGACTGTCCTCTGGTTGACCCAGGGACTGTCCTCTGGCGGGTGGATGTACCCAGAGTGTGAGAGCCTGATAAAGAAGGTGGATAGGTATAGAGGTAGTTGGTCACAGAGGCTCTGCGCTGGTTGGTTTGCATTTGAACGTGCTCTCAGGACTGAGTTTATTGTCTCTAGAAGTGGCTAACCTTGGGAGGGGTAGTCGTCCCAGGGTCAGCAGGACCTCAAATGTCAAAGCATAAATGCAGAAAATAAAAGACCTGGTTAATACAGATTCATTCTAGAATGTAGACGTATTTTCTTTCCAAATGAAGTAATTTATGTTCTTGGAATAAAATATTACAATTGATGTTCTGCCTCATTTCAAGCAATCAATTGGGTTTGGTGAGTCCTGCCACTGGATGATAGCTGTTTTTTCATATGTTGATAATAAATGCAGCAACAAACATTTCCAAGTGTTTCTCATTAAGTCAAATATCTTTGTAAGGTTAATGAATAGAGTGTAAATGTATATTCTGCATGTAGTAAAAATCAATAAACTGTGCTACATTGCTGCCTTAAGTCACAATAAAATTCCAGGAGTCTATTGTTGAAAATAACACATCTAAAATGATATTGAATATAGCTTGACTATGGTAAAAAAAAAAAAAGGTTGGATATGATTTGAGTAAAGAAAAAAATATTATGCAGGTAATAACTTTAATTTCCAAAAACCAGTAGAGAATTCTATATCTAGGTCCAAAGCCCCCACAGTAAAATCAAAAATTATGAATATTTTAATCTTTTTTTCCTGAAAATCCCAAGAGAAAAAAAGCCTATGTTGCACGATTCTATAATGATAGATGAAATATTTGTTTTAGCTGTTCTGAGTCTCTCCCCTCAGCCAAGCATAATATCAGTACAACCCGTCTTATAGACCTCCTTTTATAGGTCTCTCTTCCAAACCTTCCCTCATTCTCCTCATGTTTCCAAAGTAAGTAGGGACATTTCATGGTTCCTTTGTTTTCTTTTATAAAAATTATATTTAATTTTATCACACTTTTTCTTTAAGATATAATGATCAATTATCTGAAGTTAATGGCACCTTCTTAGTGTTTCCTACATGATAGTGTGATATTGCAAAAACCATAAACTATTTAAAAATGTTGACACAAAATACTGAGGCTTAAAAGCAAATATGTATTATTTTTTAACATTTTATCCATGATATTAAGTAATTTTATTGAGATAAGTAAATTATTTCCTCCTTAATGGCAAATAATTGTCCAATATTCATTTAGGGACTTCTATGAGCCATAATATTATAGACTGATCGATACATATTCATATCTTTTATTATATTTTCTTAGAGTTAAAAAAATGGACTACATCCTATTTGCCACCCCTTCCAAGCAAATAAATATGGTTCAACAGCTAATTGGTATTTCCATAACATCCATTTTGACATCTTGCTATTGTGAAATAATAAAAATCAGTGGACAGGAATCTTTTTGTAAAAATTACTTCTACATAGAGTCTAAACTTAGCTAGAGGCCTGATTTTCTTTTGTCTTCTCTATTTATTTGAAAACGTGTGTATTTTAGAATTCTACATACTTTTCATTTTTTTGATGATGTCTATTGAATATTTGGCAGTATCAATCTCATTAATTAAACTATAATCAACTTTAAAAATATCAGTAAGATTTTTATAGACACTCGGTTCACTCTACTGGCATTCACCCACCCACATTAGTTCATCATGTATGTTTATTTCGCAATAGAGGGCGTGCCATTTCTTTATGTCCTGTGATTAAGTGACAATCAGATTTTTTCATTAATGCATGCTGTGACGTTGTTTGACAATCTTCTCATATGTAAAGTGATATACAATCAATACCACAGTTTCTTGTCAATATTGTGTTCGCTTTTAAATTCTTTTTTCTTTAAAGAGAAAAAATATTTAAAATATAATGGAATGATTAAAAATTATCCTTAGGATTTAATAAATATAATGGGGAATTAAACATACTGCAAATAACAAAATAATGTCTAATTATTATTTTAGTTTGATATACAGCTTCCTGTTTATAATTCTTAAAGCTAAAAGGAAATATCTCATAAATAACTTGATTAACTTGGAGAAGTATTTGGATGAATTGAATTAAACTGTCTTCCTTCCACTTTCCCATAGCACTTACAATTTATACAACGCATGTTTGAAACTTGTCTGATAAGGGAAATAGAGGCTCTTGGTGTTTAGACAGACCTAGGATCAATGGTCTGTCTAGTTCAATCATTTATTTGCATAATGTCTGCTAAATTACCTAAATTCTCTTAATTCTGTTTTCTCATATGTCAAATTGTCACATGGAAATAATAAATGTAGCTCTCAGGGTTGTTTTAAAAAATATATGAGATAATTAATATCACATGTAAAATATAAACTTCTAAGTAAAGACTAACTACCTGACACTGAATAAATGGTACCTAATGGGAGTGTGTGTGTGTGTGTGTGTGTGTGTGTGTGTTTATGTATCATAATCTTCACAGCCCTGAAAAGGGTTATCTTATGTATCTTGGATATTGTTTCCTGGCTCTTCTAGTAATTAATGCTTTATCATCTTTTACTTCCTAGCTCAAACCTTATCTCCTCAGAGATAGTTTCCCTAGCTTTCATATATAAATAATTGTCAGTAATCTCTGAGTCTCTATTTATCAGTTTATTTTTATTTAATTCCCTCTTAGCACTAATTGCTAGAAGATAGTATATGGTTTATTTATTTAAATTCCATTAAACTGATGACCCTCCATTGAAGTGAAGATTTTATTTGTCCTGTTCATCCAATAAATATTTGTTGAGGAAGTGAGTAAAAGAAAAGAATGGTGTAATCCTCATTTTAAAAGAGACATGGGATTGTTGCTAAATTTCCCACTTTTCCACACTGAAAAGGTGAAAGCTAACCCAGTAAAATGAATTTTACCATATCATTCTGTCTTTCTTTTGAAACAGGTGTCTCATGACACATTTCTTTTTAAACCCCCGGTAGATCTAGTCACCAGGTATTTGTTAGCTCATTAAATATTTGTGCATTGATTATTTCAACATTAGTCCATTAAAAATTGATGACAGTAGTATACAGAAGCTTCGGTATTATTTGAAGTGCTCAGAACTTTTGTCTTTTGAGAACCTGTATTCTGTTTGAGAACTGAATTTTCAGTATGGATTTCAGTACAATCTATCAATATCAAGGATGAATGAGTCTCTAAGGGGCAGAGAAATGTTTAGTTTGAACTTGCAGCCAGAAGAGGAGCCTCTTATCTACACATTGAGAGATTTAAGATCTCTGAATGTTTTTTTCCACTCAGATGGAATTAAAGTAAACTTTTATCCACCTTCCACAGGATTCAGTCATTTGTTTGAGTTCAGGCAGGGAATTTCTTTGTTGTCCTTACTTCATACATTTTTAGGCCTCATTTTGGAAAACATGTAGTATAGGGCAACTCCAACAAAAGTAAATGTTTCTATATTTATTCACATTTTCTCATGTAGAATATTCTTCTGACATCTTATCCAATATTGACATTAAGGATTAACATGGAAAAAAAATAGTCAACATAAATGACAAAAAATCCCCCAGAGCTTCATCAATGAGCTCACACACTTCAGTGTATTCTCTCTGTAGCATGACACACATTCTAATGTAATCTGGCATTCGTGTACAATTCCTAATGAATGCTATAAAATGATACTGTCTGTTTGATTTTTGTATTTTTAATTAATTGTCACAATTAGGAAATTCTCTTCAAACAAATATAACTTGCTGGGCACTGTGGTAACAGAAAGGAAGAAAGGTGCATTCAGCATCTTTAAAAGAGTTCACGAATCACCTATGCTTAGAATCCTAGCCTCAGTTTTATATACTCAACTCACCAAAACATTGAACCTTAACTTTTTACTACATAATCTTGTGCCATTCACTTTGAAGCCTCTTATTCTGCCCCAAAACTTCTTTCTGTGCAAAACAAGTAAAACAAACACTCCCAAATATTTACCATAATTTCTGCTCACTAGGCTGTATATGTGCAGGTTTGTATTTTACCCCTCAGTCTCTGCTATTTCTAGAAATGCCACAGCATTTTACACAATGCCTAGTTTGTTAATGTAACGGTAGGTATGACACATGGAGAGAGCTAGACTAGCGCTTCTCAAACGTTATATTATACATGCATATATATCACCTGAGAAAGTGTTTAAAGGCAGAATTTGACTCTGTATATCTGCAGTCTAAAATTCTACATTTCCAATAAAGCTCTAGATAATGTCCACGTCGCTGATCCAAAGACCATACTCTGAAAAGGAAGGCCATGGAATTTCCTTGGTTCAAATTGCTGCATCAGTTTGTGGAAGTCCCTTAAATTTTTGAGAATTACTTTCTTTGACTGTAAAACGGGTATAATAAAACCAAAGCTATTTTTATAAAGTTCTTCTGAGCATCAACAAGATATCATTCCCAAACATATTTTATAAACCATAAAACTCTCTATAAATTAGGGATAGTGGTAGGTATTTTTTTCTCTGTTTTAGTTTTTTATCCTTCTCTGTAAATTACTTAAATCCATCTCTGATTGATTTGCATCCACCAGCAAATTCCCGAGAAGCTGTTTTTGGATTTGGGCCAGACTAATTGGCCAAAGAGTAATTCAGGTTTCTTATTATGTCATGCTGACATGGATTTTTCAATGCCCCAATATTATCCGTAGACAGTGCTACTCAACTATGTTATTTTGTTTATCACTGTGTATACATCTCCTAACACAATCCTGTGTTCTCAGTACATTTGCTGAATAAAATGAACAACATATCAGTTATTACTTCACTCATTTATTCATTTAGCAAATATTTGTAGACCATATACTATATAAATATAGGGACATAAAGATGAATAAAGAACTGTTACTATCCTTAAGCTCTCATAATGAAATTCAGAATCATTCATAGCTATTATTACAATGCAATGTGGAAAGGCAAAATAAAAACATATACAGGGTGAGGTTGGTGCACAGAAGACAAGACTCTGGCATATTTTCAGATTAGATTTTTTGATAAGAGGAAGACAGACAACAACCCGCTACGTGAAAACTACAATCACGAAATTTCTCAATAGTGGTATCCAATAGTCATTTATATAATGAACAGTTAAATCCAATATCCTTTAAGTTTCTTTCCAATTCTGCAGTTCTATGAATTTAAAAAATTTCTTTCTTTTTTTGTCAAGACACATGACAAACCCAGAGCAATAAAAAATTCAGGACGTAAGAAACTTTTGTATGGACCCAAGTAAAAATTTAATTAATGGGAAAAAAAAGATGAGTCATGATGGAGGTGTATTGTAAAGGATTAAGTAACAAATTTAACAATAATTTTCGAAAATACATACAGACTAGAAAAGAGGTGAAGACCGTCCAAATAGACCCATTAGGAATGCATGTAAGTATAACTGCCTACGAATACAAGAAATTAAAATATAAATGTAACAAACACAACCACCATAAAACCATCAGTGTCCAACTCATTGACCCCTCGATTCCAAGTGCTTCATAGAGCAGAATGATATTAAATCTTAAATCATTTGGGGAAGACTGTAAATATGAGCAGACAGTGATTTTCAAAAGAATGGAGTGGTGTTTTCTCTCACCTCATCGAAGGGATTATAAATTAGTCAAGAACAGTTCTTTTAGATACCTATTGATAACATTTGCTGAAACAAGGCTGTGTTGCTTTGTTTCTTTTTAACTCACTGGTTTAATCAGATGAAATAGGTATTTGTGTTTATGCTACAGCATTTGAAGCAAAACGTCTCTCCTCGGTACTTGAACTCTTCTATAAGAAGTCAAATGTCTTTGTCTAACTGCTATTCCTCCCTGGAATGTGAATAATTGAGTTCCCAAAGACAGATTTAAAATATGAGAGAATATACCTGATTTCTGTGTAAATTGAAGCTTTTATTTCTCTTTTACCTGTCACTATGTTCTTTTACCAAGAAAAATAAATGACTAGGTTCTTTTTTTTCCTCTAGGTTAATGTTGGAGATATATTTTCACACTTTAGTTCTGCAACTTTTTCTTAAAGGGATCATGTTAATGTTTTAGATCAAAGCATTATAAAAGAGTATGTACTAATAAACATAATTCTTTCCTCAAGGGAATCAGCTTTTATAGTTGACCTAGCAACGAGACACCGAATTAATTGTTTTTCATAAGGGCTGTTAATCATAACAGTGACAATTCCCCACAATGAACCCACTAGTAATTGAATATTGCTGTTCGCTTTAAGTATAATTTAAATCACCCAGCATGTTTAAATGCTGCAGATGGAAGAGGTTCTAAGTGGTTGGAGATGATCCATAAGCTAATTGCTAAGCAGTGGTGGCATTTTCATTTATTATAGACCACTCAACCATTAATTGTGTATGGTGATACAGTTCACTGGAGTTTCTCATTGAACAAGTTGCAAAGGTTAACTGGAGCCAAGTTGAAAAGAAGTCAAAAATAAGGAAGAAACATCAACCATGTTTATTACCCTGCATATAAACAATAACAGTTTAAAACTACAGAAGTGAAGCAACATTTTTATGATAAAAATAAAATATTTGTCATATTTATTTTTTGTGGAGGAATGCAATATACCCAAATTCCGTGGGGTTAAAAGTTATAATGCCAGTTGTTATTTTTATATATCTTTCATTTGAGAGTTTGAAGCACTCCAACAATATTAACCCTTAAAATGAAAATCTCTCATTTACTACTCAGGCATTTCAGAACCAAATACATAATTATTATACAAATAACTAATTTTATCAGGAGCTATATGTCATTCTCAAATATTTTGACATTCTTGTTATTTTGATCGTCCTAGGTACATAATGCCTTCTTTTACTATTGAAAAATATCTCACGAGGGGGCCTAATTCTAAAGCCCTTACTCCATTTCTTCCATTGTGATTATTCAGACTGACTTGAAAGTGAAAATATTGTCATTGTTTCTTAGGTCTCACATGCAATAAATCATTAGGCGTTCCCTAGTTATAAGATGATAGCACTTTAGGTGAACTTTGCTTGGCAGCAATATTACTGGTTGGAAAAATCTAAGTCTTGATCATTTCTTATTGAGAAGAACACAAACACAGACTTACCATAGATGGACATTAATTACTTCAAAGTAATTAATACAATTATTCAAATATTCTTAATTACTTGTTTTTATCAGCTTCGTATATTCATTACTGAGAGTGCTATGTTAAAATTTGCAATTACATATGTGTACTTCTCTCTCTGAGTGGTCTGCTGTTGCTTGATATATTTTGAGGATATTTTATTAGGGGCATATATTTTCATGGTGATTATCTCTTCTTAACTTATTTTTCCTATTGATGGCAAATAGTGTACCTCCTTGTCCATTTGAGGATTTTCTCTTTTTATATTCTAGATTTTCTGATTTAAAAATTCCACCAGAGCATTCTTTCACATAATATGTACCTGATGCATTTCTTTCATCTTTTGAGTTTAGATACTGATGAACCATTTATTCTTAATTTTTTCTCTTATACAAATCATATTACCAGATCTTGTTTGATATATCCCAAGCTTTGAGTCTCTATCTTTTTAACAATGAGTTTAAAACATTTACATTTATTATATTGAATACTTTTGTCAGCTATTTCAGGCATCCAAAGTCATGTTTTTTACCACTATTATTAAAAGTAGTGTTATAATTTTTTTAGGTGCCTGTCTTAACTTTTTCTTTGTTTGTTTCACGTCTATATATTTAAATTTTGTTCTTGCTTTTATTTGTCACTCTCAAAATTGTTGTTAATTCAACTGATCCATTATCCTCCACCTCATTTCAATGAAATCTCCTGGGTTGGATGGGTATGGTATCGTGCTACCTCACTGAATTGAGTAGCAGAGTATAACAATTAAGAGAATGGAGTCTTCTATTCAACTTAGGATCAGATTGCAACTACATATCTATTGTGTGACCTTAGCAAAATTTCTTGATTTCTCTATGCCTCAATTTCCTTACACATAAAGTGGCACTTTTATTTTTTTGGCAGATTAGCCCTGATCTAACATCTGCCACCAATCCCCCTCTTTTTGCTGAGTAAGATTGGCCCTGAGCTAACATCCATGCCCATTACTTCTTCTACTTTACATGTGGTCACCTGCCACAGCATGGCTTGATAAGTGGTGAGTAGTTCTGCACCTGGGATCCAAACCGGCAAAATCCGGGCTACCAAAGTGGAGTGCACAAGCTTAATGGCTATGCCACAAGGCCGGGCCCTAAAATGGGACTTTTAATAGCACTTACCTTATCGGATTGTGGGAAATAAATAAATACAATACAGCCCTTAAAATAGTACCTGACCCAGTGTTTGAATAGTGTTAGCTACTATTAAGTCAGAAACTGGAAGTTTTTCTTTGAAAATTTAAATATAATTTCTTAATGGTGTTTGTTTTCACCTGGAACACAAAATTATCTAATTTCATCTCAATAAAAACACAATATGTCAACTTTGTAAGAAGCATGTAGTGATTTGAACCCTAAATTTGGACCCTAAAATTAACTGTAGTGATCTGTCAACTGACAATAGAAAAGGAGATATCTTCTTTACTGCATGGATAAGTATGGGGAAATAAAACTTTCCTGTATTTCTCAGTGTTTTCTGTAAAAAGCCTCAGCCTCTTAAGATTCTTCACAAACTATGAGAATTCTATTTGTAGCCATTTGTCTAAAAGTTAATCGCTTTTATCCAAAGGGATAATAAAACTTCTCTTATCTCTAGGAGAGGGACTATGCTTACATCCCAGAGTAGGCTCCTCAGTTAAACTCCCAAAGTGCCCAGAAGACTGGAGCTGCTATCTTTATGGGTATCTGCATTTCGAGGAACAATGAAGCCAGGAAAGTTAGAGACATCTCTAAGTGCACAAAGCAGAGGAACTAGGGGCTATCCGGCTCCTGGAGAGATTTATTTACATACCAAACAGCTGGAGTAGGGAGTAGACTCTAAGGAGGAGACAGAGACAGCTGCTTCTTTTTCTTTATTGGCAAAGGGAGGTCATTTTTCCTCATCCCTTATCTAGAAATTGTCTGGTCATTTGCATAGGATGATTGGCTTGGCTCTCTGAGAGTAAGGACCAGGGCGGAGAGAGGGCAGGGTGGAGGAGACCCTTAATATTTACTGTGATGTATTTAGTTAAGAACTACAGAACACTTCTGATACAGAGCACTCCATATATATTCAAGGTAAGATTAATAAAGATGAATATTAAAAACCCCCAAATAGGTCTATGGTAAAACACTTTCTACCCCAAACTCATACAATTGATTTTAACTTCTGTAGAAGTCAATATTCTATAAATAATGCTCCAATAAGAGACAACCTCAGAATCTCAGTGGCTTAGCATTATAAGTATTTATTTATTTTTTATATAAAGTCAGATGCTGGTCCAAAATTTCTTGAAGGGAACTATCCTTCAGAGACACAATGATCTATTTGACAGTGATTCCACTCTCCTGCAGCTGCACTGTCTGGATCACTTGATGTCCCATGTCAATGATTCAGTATAAGGCAGGGAGGGTTGTGTGCCTGTGATCCTATACTTTATTCCACAAGTTACCTGTTACTTCTGCTCATAATAGACCAAAATAAGCCACATGATCCTGCCTATCCCACTGAAAGGAGGCTGAGGAGTGAAATTTCCAGTAAAGTCAATTCTTCCTAAACATTACCACACCATATATAATCACGAAGCACAAACCAGAGGACTTAAAGAGAGAAGGGGACTTGGAGAAACAGCACTTCAAAACTTCTTCAGTGACACATAACTTTTTAAAAAAGGAACCAAATAAAAATAGTAGCTGTTTTATAAATACCACAAGAAACAATGGCACTTTCCGTGAGAGAGATCTATAGTTTCCTTGCAGAAGTGAGCATTAGAATGATGACACCTTGAGGAGATTGTGAAGTGGTAGAAGAAGGTTGTCTGAAATAGCATGGAAAGTTCCAGCACACGCAGCCAGCTGAGGTAGCTGGCAGAGATGCTAGAAGGCCTGTGCAGTTTGTGCAATTTCTACGTGGCACGATGCAGCTGGGGACAGTTTTCTGTGTTCACCTAATGTTTCTTGTGACGAGTTTGCACATAAGCAAATACAAAATTCTCATTTTGCTCAGTTTCCTACTATATCAGTCAAGTTGGAACCAATTTGTATTTTCAAAACAAGCATTTTAGCACAACCTACTGCTCCTGGAAAGGGAACAGAACTGGCCGTGATTACTGCCAGCAGAGCCTACAACCATTCTGTAAGTATTAGGTAATTTAAATCTTAATAAAACATGCATATTTTATTAACATTTTTACCTAATTATCATATAGTATTTCAGCATCCCAAATAGTAAAAATCAGTTAGCACAAGCATTAATTAAAACTCTGGTTCCGTGTCGCATGATATCAGTCCTTCATTTATTTGAAACATAGTTGTCTTTCTTTGGAGCAATGGTAGCTGTTAGTAAAATTAAAAAGAACATTATAATTTCCTAAAATTTTAAATCATAGTTTTAAATCATTGTGAAGATTCCTTAGTATTTCCAAATACTGATGATTATAATTACAGGAAAAGGACTAAAGTGATTTTAGATAATAATTTATCTTCATTCACAATAAAACCAGTGACAAAAACAAAAACACACACAAAGAAACCTCTCTATTACTTACAGAAACTAAATTTCTTCCCTTTTGTTATTAAAATATTTTGGCTTTTATGATGCATTTGACATTTTTATTAATTTACATTCTGGGCTCTCAAGTATTATTCGTGTAATTTATATTCCAGGTCATGTCTCCTTTGTTTGTTGTCTGTGTGTGTGTGTGTGTATGTATGTGTCTATGTGTGTAGCTTTGTGAGATTAAACCACTGCCTAACCAAAGAGAGCATGCTCCAGGGATAGCTGGGAAAAGGTATAAAATAATAGTCAACTGATCAAAGCTGCTGAAACTAATTACTTTCCTAATATCATCCCTCATCAACAAGGCTCTCATCCTGAAATAACTCTCTAAATCCCCTCAGATGACCCAATTTAACTCCTCTGGACAATAACCAATCTTTCATTTTTCCATTGAAATTCATGCTTCATCAGTAAACTTCCTTATTTACAGCGTTCCTTCACCACTTGCTGTCAACAAAGTAGTTGCTGTGCCTGAGTCTAAGCTTTCCTTGCAGTGCTCTAAGAATGGGTGTTTTTTTCTCAAACATCTCGCAACCTAGAGACAAAATAGGCATCTTCCTCACCCTTCTTTATCACTTCCAGATGACCCTCTCTAGTCTATAAAACAACCAAATCCTTTGAAAATCACGTGGTCATCTGCAGCTGCCAAGTCTATTCTTCGCAACTTGAAAATTTGGGCGCCAAATTACTACCACTCTCTCTATTTCTCCTGTCATAATTCATAATTATTTCAATATTCCTGTAGAAGATGCTTCCAATCTCTTCACCTCCACTGATCCTCTCCTTTACTCCTCTCTCACTGTCACATGCAGTTATATAAGCTCTTCACTACCTGACCACAACTCCTGCATTTCTATCTCTTTCTCTCTGATCCCTGACTCAAACCTATTATTTATTTTTTCTTAGTGAGGAAGATTGACTATAATAACATGTGTTGCCAATCTTCCTATTTTAACTTGAGGAAGATTGTCTTTGAGCTAACATCTGTACCATTCTTTCTCTATTTTTTATGTGGGACACTGCCACAGCATGGCTTGATGAGCAATGTGTAGGTCTGCACTTGGGATCCAAACCCATGAACCCAGGGCTACTGAAGTGGAGTGTGAGAACTTAAACACTATGCCACTGGGCTGGCACCTCAAACAATTATTATTATTTTTTTTATTCTCAGTGGGACCATCAGTCTGTTGACTCTACAATCTTTTCATTGTTACTCATGGGGTTTTTATTGTAAATTCTTTCCTATGAAGCTTGGATTCCATAATAAATTTTATAATCATCCGTTTGCTATTCCCTCAATTTTCTTGCCTCCTTCTCTTGAAACTCCCAGGCAAAACTCTGGTATGTTTAAATCCAACTCTCTTCCTATTGCCCACAGGCAGAAACATTGCAACCACACTGACTACTCTAATTTTAAAGCCATGACCATAACTTTAAATATCAAACCATTTTAAATACTCTCACTTTCAAACTACAAAGCTGAAGGGAGACTTTTGCTCTGCTCAGTAGTTTTCCTATATCTAATAATTTTTATTCTCCTAGTGACTTAAAATAATGTTATCCCTTTTTTCTCCTCAAACCTTCTACCCTACTCTAGCAGAGATGAGCTAGATGCTCACAAAAGCCATTTCTTACTCCTGGTTAGAGAGCTAAACTATATTGCTTGACCTTATCACAGTTGAGCAGAAATGAGTGACTCATTCTTTGCATTGAAATGTGAGTACAGATTATGAATCACTTGAGGATCAAAATAGCTAAGAATTTATGTTCCTGGGGCTGGTCTGGTGGCACAGTGGTTAAGTTTGCATGCTCCACATCAGCAACCTGGAGTTTGCTGGTTTGGATCCTGGGCATGGACCTACATATTGTTCATCAGGCCATGCTGTGGTGGGTTCTCACATAGAAGAATTAGAAGGACATAAACTAGGATATACAAGTATATGGGGCTTTGGGGAGGAAAAAAAAAGAAAAAGAAGATTGCCAACAGATGTTAGCTTGGGGCCATTTTTCCTTACCAAAATTTTTTTTTTAAAAAAAGCATAACTTAAAAAAAACAAGAATTATCTATATTCCTTCTCCATACTCCCACTACTGACCCTTCCTGCAATCTGGATGAAGCCCCATAACCCCATAATGAAGTCTATGGAGCCAAATATTGGAGGGAGGACGGATCTAAGAACCTCTTGGAAGAGATCTACCCAGCAGATGAGCTTACACAAGACTATCCAGACAACTGGTGAGTAAGAAATGCCCTTTCCCTGTGTTAAGCCTCTGAGATTTGAGCCTTGATGATTAAAACTGTATTAAGTACCCTTATTTTCACAACCTCCTTCCCAGTCCTCATTCTCAGCTGGTAATCTTGCTTTTTAAAAATTTCATTGCAAAAAAATAAGCTAACAGAAGAGAATTTCCACAGGTTACCAAAACTATTACTCACTGGATACCTGGGTCTGTACCCATAAACAAAGCTTTGGCTTCTTTTAAAAGGATCAAACATCCTACTTTTGCTTTGTATGCATAGAATCAAATCCCATATTTTCTACTCAAAGACTTCTTTCCCACAGTTAACAATCCTTTCTTGGATCATCAATATTCTCTCTGTAGTTGATATATTAACCTCAGCATTCACTGGATAGTTCTTTTCAGTCTCTTTGGTGAATTCTCATCTTCTCAATTTCTAAATGATGGATACCTCCAGTGATTACTATTTTGATATCATGTTTTCTGTCTGCAATTACTTGCTAGGTTGTCTCCTTCAAGACCATGGCTTTAAATATGTTTATGACTCCCAAATAAATGATCTCTAGCCATAATTTCTTCCAAGAATTCAAGTCTCATATATATAAGTACAGGTATTCGATCTGAGAATAATGGAAAAACTGGCAACATTTGAATAGTTTGCAGTTTTAAAAATAGTATTATAATGATAATTTCCTCCTTTTGATAATTTTATTATGGTTATTTAAAATACTAACATTGGGGAAAATAGAAGAAGGATATAAAGGATGTTTCCTTACTATTTTTGAAAATTTTCTGTATTAAAATTACTTCAAAATAAAAAGTTCACAAACTAAAAAGTCAAAATTAAAAAAAAAAAATTAAACAAATGAGGAAATGTTTCATTAAAGTGATGGTCTTGTGATGACCTAGAAAAATTGGAGGAAATGCTACGGAAAATATGGGGAGCCCATTTCAACAGTATGAAAAGTTATGCAAAGGCCCAACAAAGACAAAATTGACTATGCTTGAGGAAAGGCATTTCTTTTGGTGAAGCTCCAGATATACACATGGGGCGTGTATGTGTTGAAAGTGATGTGTTAGGTTGGGACTGTGCTGAATTGAAATGATGAAGAGAAAAAGCCTTTCTTCTCCAAATATTGCAAACTAGAGAAGACTAAGAATAAGAACCATCCATCATTCTTGCTCTAAACAAGCTTTCACTGGGTGTGAGATGAACTTGATGGCCTTAATAAGTCTTTTGTGTTTTCAATTTTTGCAACTCTGTGAACTTGCCTGGTGCTATGTCCGCTATAAATGCTCATGATATGAACAAAATTAATTTCTGTCACTATCACCTTTGATTTTTACATTCAGTTGCAGTATATACTTCATCACTAAGAAGGAATTTTGACACTTATTGTGTGATTTTAACCTTAATTGCCAGTTTCATGTGTGTGTTTGCTTGTTTTTAAACTCAGTGCGCCTTGACCTTTAGTTAATCTTTGATCATTGTTGTTTGGGTGTAATATAAACACTGAATAACAAAGGCACTTTAGTTACCAACTCTTGACAATAGGACTAATTTCATCTCTGAAATAATACAGAGAAACTATGTGGGTGTAGGAGTGGGAGCGCATTAGGAAAAGCCATAGTGTTCACTTCCCAGAAAGCAGCTTTTCTGAATAGCTTCCTCTCTAAGTGAATGTCAGGAGTTGTTCTGACATTATTAGTGGGCTAATAAATCCCTGAGCCAGTCAACTTCCTCGAAGTCAAAGCCTTCTAAGAAAATATTGTTGGTGAGGTACAGTTTTCTATAAGTTATGGAGGCTCCTGCTGCATTCAGTTCAGCCTGATTTTAAAAATATCTAAGACAAAATTTCCATCCTATACATAAATAAAATTAATTACATATTTAAGATATACATGTAGAGTTAGAATTTATCTAAAACATTAAATTCATGGATCAAATACTGCCATTTCAAAGAAGTCTTGTAAAGTCTAAGACTGAATACATAAACATACTGGGGTTTCCTCTCATAGCCACTCATCCACTCAGGAGAACACACGTGTTGTCTTAAAGGAAAGTTTTCAAATTATCAACATCGACATTGCTACACTTGACCTACCAAATGTAAACTATATCATTGAATACTCAGAAATATTATTAACTGAAATAAAATCTAATATATCAAATTTTTAAAATACTTTTTTTTAAAAAGACACAGTGAGAGATGATGAGATTTGTAGTCTTCCGCCTAAGCTTCCATGACTTGCTCCACGGTAAATGGCTTAAGCTGTCAATCAAGTTACATACACCATCAGTTCAGTTTTTCTTATTCTTTATCTGTATAAATCAAAAATGCCTATCAAAGAATTATAAATATCCAGGAACAGTAGGAAGTTTTTGGTTTGGGAAATAAAATATGCAGTGAGGAATTATGGATTAAGTCATTCCTAAGGATTAAGGTTAAATCATACACTAAGACCAGAGGCATAGCATATTCCAAGGCTGAACATTTTTATTCAACCTGGCAGGTTGACAAAGAGTAAATTCCTAATATACTCCTGGATTCCTTTATCTTTAGAGAATATTTTGTCAGTTTTTATTTCAGAATTTGAATATGGATTTAGCAATTCTCAATAATAATAACAGTCTTTAATTTCTTTCTGTAATGAGTAAAGAAAACAATTACCATTAAGGAATAATGAAAGTCTCATTCATTAAACCATTTGAAACATTATCAGTCTTAGAATAAACAAACAGACAAACAAGCACTTGTACAACCATTTCTGCTAATATGGCAGGCTAGTTACCTGGATTAGCCCCTGTGCTGAAACAATAAATAATTCTGAATAAAATATAAAATATATCTCTTTAAAATCATGAGTTATCTGATAAGAATGCCAGAGACCTGAGTGGAGAGGGAGTCAGGCTATAATAGTGTTTCCCTGCAGCCAGGCTTTCACCTGAGGTCTCCCAAACTCTTTGAACTTGTAATCAGTTGTTTAAGACATCACAGATAGGAGATGAGGTCCAAGAAGAGACCATCCACAGCGGGTTATCAAGGAAGTTTCTTACCACTTAAGCGAGAAGCCCTAATGTAAGTGGGAATATGAAGAATACTCCACGGGTGCTATACGGAAAATTAATTCCTTTGCAACTTGCTGCCAACTGGAAGGTCCAATACTAACAATTGCAATAAAGTTACAAGAAAGTTATAGTCAAAAAAGATACATATAAAAAATAAGAATAAAAAGTGAGTGGGAACCTGCACAAAAAACAAATACGGAAACAAATACTTCATATTATTGCATTATTAGACAATGGTAATAAAATGACCATAGTCACATATTTAAAAATTAAAATTATGTGTAGGAATTTATAAACAATAAAAAAATTAAGCAGAAAATAACCAAATACTGAGTTAAAAATGTAAGGGATGTCTTTTACTGAAAATTATATAAAAATAAGTGATTATACATTGCTTGTGAAAGAATTAGTGAACTGGAAGATAGTATAGTGGAATCCTTAGGGTCTGAAGGAAACTTGGAATTGTGGAGGGGTCTTCAAAGGCATTTAATCTATTTAATAACTTTGGTATTGTGTAGAATGGTGACTATTTTATTTTTAAAAAGTTACATATGTATTTTCTTCATTTTCTTCCTGGAAGAATTAAATCTATCACAATACAAATGCAATTATTATCATAAAATATCCTATTCTCTGGTACTAAATATTAAAGTTTATTTTGAAAAATTTCTTAGCCTACATATAAAATATGATAAATTATGCCTATTAAGTAAAAGCTATTAAAGATATTGAAAAATTTTACCATGGTATTCACTTGATAAAGCTGTTAGAGTCACAGAAGTTGTCTTTTTGATATTATCAGTATCACAAAGAAATATTTTCATATCCCTAATTAAAACAAACAAATATACAAAATCATAGCCCTTTTTCTCATCTTTTCCTTGACATACAGTCAAACTTAGAGTGGAAATGCATAATCCTTTAGTTCCTGCTCATTTCTTTTCATTGATTGCTCAAAAATTATACAAAGTAGGTCATTCATATTACAGTTTTCAAAATTGACTTCAATACTGAATCAAAATTGCATAGTTTTTAATCTCCACTATTCTCTTTGAATGGATGGAAGATGAATTGTCATGTGGTATTTACCTTTTCTAAGTCACAAAGTAATTTTTATTTAGCAAAAAACCCCTCCTTTGAATATATAATACACGTAGGCTAAGTATTGGTTTGTACACTAATTCATCAATATTTCCACCCTGCTGTAAAAAGGGTATCTATTGTCATGCACAGAGGCCATGGTATTGTTTTCCAACATTAAAGGTCATTGATATATACTCTGTTTAAATGGATAAATTTCCTGTCGCTGCTTCCGC
The DNA here is from genome assembly GCF_041296265.1 of Equus caballus. NCBI lineage: Eukaryota > Metazoa > Chordata > Mammalia > Perissodactyla > Equidae > Equus > Equus caballus. The sequence goes on from NC_091686.1 coordinate 99,340,033, forward strand.
TTTTTTTGTGGGCATATTATTATTATCAACATTGTGACTGGATTTATAAGAATCCCAGTAACAAGGTAAAACATACTTGTTTTTCCACACGTATTACAACTCTTAATTATGTCCTTGTGGTTTGAGTTATTTTATCTTTATGGACAACATTTATAAATTTCCCAAAATACTTGTTGCAGAATATACATGAATACGGAATATATTGGTTATTCATAGTGGTTACTGTGCTCCTTTTGAACAGAATGTGATTTCATCAATAATTAAATAACATCATTCCATAATGCTTCATAATGGAAAACAACTAAGTCATTAGGTCATTGGTTCAATTATTAGATATGCATTATCATACTCCACTTTAGCTCCTTGTGCAAATCATCACCCTTGTGGATCGTCTTCTTTTTTGTACATATGCACTTATATTCTAAAATAAAATCATGGTCTAGTGTTTTCATTGTATTTTATATTTTAGTCAACCAACTTAGAACCTTTCCTCCAGAGATAAGCATTGAAATTTTAATGGAAAAAAAACAATAACCATAAGAACAAGAAAATATCTACTGCATCAAGAGTGCCAAGACCTTTCAGTGAGGGAAAGGACAGTCTTTTCAGGTATTTAATTATTAGAAATTGCTTAATAATGAACTGGATCTCTAGATGCGAATATTGAATAAAATCACATCGTACTGAGTAGCACATATACAAATTCCCTATTTAAAAGTAGTTAGTTAGTTTTCATTCTCTTTGCAGGTCATCTTCTTGATTAAATATTTTATAATCACCTTCCAGTGTGAACCAGTAAATTTTACCTGGAACTTTCTTGAAAACGGTAACTCTAATTCCTTATCATTGAAACCTTGGGACTGGTTACATAAAAATTTTCAATTAATGTCTGCGAATGAATCCCACACACACACACACACGCACACACATAGAGATATCTTTTGCATTTTACCCACTAATCCTTCCCCTATAGAGTTTGTTGATGAGGTCGTTCAATTATTCTGGACGTTATGAAGAAATCAGGGTTCTTTAGTCTGTGCTTCTCTCCAAGCATCGGCTTTATTCATTGCACTAGGAGAGTAACTTTCTTTGCTTCTCTAGTTCTGATAATTGACATTGCATATTTATATGTCTTATGTAGAATCCATCTTTCCATCTCATCATCAAAATTCCAGATTCCCAAGAGAGAATAATTAGTCTTTCAAGACTTGTTCAGATGTTCATCTCTATTCACACATTCATTGAAAGGATATCAATACCATACAGTATAAATAATATTCCTGAGACCTGTTGCCATTATTATTTGGGGAAGGGGAGTTGAATTCCCATAAAGAAAAGTGAATGTTAAGTTTAATTAGAACCAAAATGTGATTTCTTTATTTATTTTAAATATAATTAAAGAATTTCTAGCACAAGGCATGTGGCTTTGAATTGTGGGTATCTGGAGAAACTGCTGGAATGTTCATGAACTTCAGATTCAAATTTAAAATTGGATTGGATTTTCCTTCAGTGTAACTCTTGTTTTTAATAAATCCCTGAGAAACAGAAAATTGTTTTAAACTGTTTTTTATGCTACTCCAATTATTTGGGAAAAAGGAATGTATACTAAGAATTAACCCAATATCGAGGAACTAAGCAGAAACAGGTTCTGAGAGTGGTCTTCTAACCACCAAATGAACGCCAGTTGTCAAAACAGGTAATGAAGGACTACACCAAGAAGGTATCTGTCTTTGTCCATATCTAGTTAAAGTCCCAGCATTTTTATTCATAAAGCAAGCAAAAGTTTAAAATTCTACTTCATACTGGTATACTATATTTTGTAATATTATATGTGAGTGAATTTATGTAGGATGGTTGTTTGGGAATGTGATAGGGGTTAGATATTGAGATTTATTTATCTGAGAAAGATTATTTTTTTTTTCCTTTTGTGCAACCTCACCAGGAAAAGAAACTGTTGAGAAACTAGTCTTGTGAAAATGATAATTGATGTCATGGAAAATAAATAGGTTGAAAACAGCTTGATAGTTAAAAGCTGTAAGTGGTTCCTCAGCTCAGGCCTCAGTGGGATGCTTCCCTCATTCAGTGACTAGATGAGCTCATCTGATGTGCACCACTCAATGCAATTTGAATTAGAAAATGCTTTGATTAGACGGGAGGCAAGATGTGAGGGATGAGAAGCCATTCTTAGTCCTTCTGCAAAGCTTGAACGTATATGAGCATTAAGAGGTAAATTGACTGCTTTTTAGCCTTGGTAAAAATTTTGAGTGGATAAATTGCAGAGTCTCTGATAATACCTATCTAATTAGGGATGACATTTTAGGTCATCACGTCTTTCTGGAAGCAAACTGACATTTTAAATAGACCCAGACTGGTTTAGTATATTGATACATTTTGGCAAAAACACCCTATAAAAGAGGAGGAAACTTGGAAGAATGTAGCTTCTTAGAAGTCTAGAAATGTGACTGTTTCTAAGAGGAAAGACTGATAACTATATTGAATATTGCTGAGAGGCTGAGGTAGAGATGGACTACAATGATTACACACCGAAAGGATCACTGAACATCACTGTTCCCGCTTCCTTAAATATGTTTATTATCTTTTTTATTTCTTATTCCTTCTTACATAGCTTTTAATAATTTTCTGTTATCACTTGTCTTGCTTGAGAGCTCAATTCTTTCTCAATATACATAGCATAAAATGCAAATAAGCATATAAGAATTATTGTGATTTGCTCCCAACATATCTATCACTTTTTAGATTCCTTAGGCTCGAACTCTACTAAAGTAAAATTCTAATTCTTGCTATATGTCACTGTTTGCCAGTATTCATGCTTCCATACATGTGATTTTCCTTGCTTGGAGGAAGTTTTCCAACAAGGCGTCTAAGATTATTACTAGCAATCATTTGCTCCTTCTTAACTGCATACTTACCATCTCCTAGGCATTCTACAAAATATACCTATATGTTATTATCACATCAGTCTTAGCACCATGAAGAGTGGTGACGAAGAAACAGTTCTGAGCAAGGTTAAGGAACTTGCTCCTGGCCACTCTGATAAGAAGGCCTGGATTCAAACCAGATCTCTGTATCTACAAAACCCATGGTATTCTCACTGATCTGTAGATGTAAAGATCTGTTACTTGCTTGTTCCTCCATAACTACCACCACCTAAGTGTGCAATCAGGCCATTTTTTCTTAAGTAAAAATTATGTCACTAAAACTTGGGAAAAAGTGGTACCCTTGTGCATAAGCCACTTCATTGTTGCTAAGTTGTTACACAGATCAGCTATATCCATAATCTATTTAGGGCAAGACTACTTTGTTTTCCAAACACAAGCTATAAACTCATGAAATTGTCAAAAATAAAATATATATATATATATATATATATATATATATGTTAATAGACTGGTGATTGGTTGGCTTAAGTCTGGGAAATACTGTGACTTTGGAAAATTACCAGATCATTAATGAACACAAATAAACACACACACACAGACATGCGCATACATGCAAACATCCACACAAATATTTCTGCAGTCAAATGTTCTACCCCTGACCTATACCCCCTGACACAAATATTTCTAAGTACCCCAGGTAGGCTTTTGTCTTCCACCTATTGCTTCTTGGTGACTAGAGTCCCAGCTGAGAGTTTCTCCCACTTTAATGCATCCTGCACAGGCAGCCAGCTTAAACACTGCTTCAAGTTGTCATTTCCCTCCCCCTAATGATTCTTCATTGTGGGTGAAATAACGTCTAAACTCTAACTTGGATTAATGACCCTTCAAAACTATGCTTAAGCCTAGTCTCACATCTCTCCCTGCTTCCATACTCAAAAAATACTGACAACTTTCTTTGGAAAAAAATCCTGAGCTTTTCCACCTATGTGGCTTCATTCAGACAATTGTTATCCCTTAAAAATATTACCGTTTATTTTCTTCCAAATTATACCTTCACAGATAAATCCAAACCTTCCTTGTCTCTGAAACTTTTCTTTTTAAAGCCTGACCACAGTGATGCCTCCTTAGGTAAACTTGTATATGTATTAATCGATTAGTGTTTAAAGGAAAATATTAATTATTTTAAAATGACTACTCTTATAACTGCTATGGATAAAGTTATTAATTTTAAATTATTTATTTATCTATATAGGTATCTGTCTCTTTATTTCAAACCTATCCTGGGCCAGGTATTGACTTCCAAGAAAAAAAATCTTGTTCAATATGTGAACAAAATTTTTGCCCTCTGCCTCATCTCTAATTCTCTCTCTCGCAGTAGATAGATACATAAATAGACAGGTAGATATATATACGTAAAAACACACAAGTGTATATATAAATATATAATTTATAGTTGTCTGTATATTTATTTATATATGTAGGTATATTTCTATATGCTCCATATGATGATTGCTTTAGAAATAATTTAGCTAAAATATTGTCCAATAAAAATAGTAACAGACTAGGAGGAAGAAGGCAGGAACACAACTAAACATATATACAACAATCAGCCAATAGCTTTTTGAGTTTTAGATTACTCATCTGTAAAATGGAATAAGTATTCACATGTGCATTTGATGTAACAAGTATATATGATAAACGTGAATTGACTTTGAAAACTTTGAAGCACAGTGCAATAAACTAATAACAATTATATTATTAAACACACACACATAAACACAAAGCTACTAAGCCAATATTGCTATGATGAAAAAATCTCTCCATTTTCAACCTTTTCGTGTTACCGTCAAATGCACTCTCACTTTGCCATCCAAAATCCATTTCTCAGTATTGCTGCCTTGAATAGAGTGATTTTACCTTGGTATTTTTTTTCCTACAGTTTACTAACCTTACTATTATAGTACTAAAGTGTTATGCTATAATACTTTAGTACTAACCATTTTAGCATCGGAAAGTAAAATTTATTGCAAATGTCCCAAATTGATGATCTTCTTTCATAGATGCAATTAGAGTAAATACGGGAAAATCTCTGCCTCTGAATGGATTTAAATCTCAACCTATCAATTTAACACTATTGTTATTCTAACTGAAATATTTTTTTAATGAGGAAAGATGTTCCAATATGATTTTTCTCTATACTATACGACATGCCTTCTTATCTATTATACTATATGTTGGACTAGACTAAATTACTATTTATGGTAATAATGTGAAATGTATTTAAAGAATATTCAGGAACCGGAACATTACCACTATGAAGAAATAATATTTAATTACGTAGATGAGAGAAAGTAGAATGAAGGACAATTCAAAAAAAGTTTAAGTCCCTAGTTCTAGACAACGGAAAATATTTATTAAGTAATGTTAGGTTTTTTTTTACAGAATGATTAGGTGGACAAAAGATCACTGGATCTTGACTAAACTTGTAGGAAAATGTCACTGGATTATCAAAATATGAGAGCAGTGCTCGAATGACCCAGGGCAGCTTCAGTGACAAGTTTACACACATGTAGTGTCTGTTTCCTATTCTCAATCCATGGTATAGAATCGGACAAAAATATTTGAATCAATATGTAGGTCATTTGGAGAAAGTTAGCATGTGATTCTGTTATTCTTTCAAAGGAGGTGACGTCCTTTTCATTGGGTTTCCTAAGTGACTTGATTGTTTCCACAATGATCTATTGATAAATGCACTTTTTCATTCTAGGTGAATACCACATTGTTCCGCCACAAGCCCAGCTGGGCTAGGGCAGTGGGGTATTGTGCCGAGAGACTGAAGAAACCACCCGGAGACTGTGAACGAGACACATACGTTTATTGAGCCCTACTTATGGGAGAGTATCCAGTGGCGGCTGGCTGCACGGAGGTATGTGTACGCCCGCAACCAACCCCTGAGAAAAGCTTGCTTAAGCAGGCGGAGGAACAAAGGGTGCATGCTGGCCAAAGGGCTGTCCTTGGTATGACCAGCTTTCCCAGGAACAGTAGCTCACATGGAGGGGCTCTGTGTCCCTGTAAAACACGGTACTCTTCTCGTGGAATAAGGGAGGATCCAGGCTGGTCAGGCCCAGATCGTTACAAATCCCGGTAGCTGGGCTGCCTGCCCAGAAGGGAGCCAGAAGGACACATGGTTACAATGGACCTGGGGGTTTCTGCAGAGCAAGAAAGGCCCAGGCCCTACACGTATGAAGACCAAGTATTTGAGCTAAAAAGCCATCAAGATCATCTAATGAGCAGGTTGCAAGCTAGTGGACCACTGGCAATAGCAAACCGATTTTTATTTCACATTTGGTGCTTGTAGTCAATGTTAAAAATGAGGATATTTTATGTAAATATTATTATCCTAGTAAATTGTCCTGGAAAATATGAAACCATAGCAAGACCGGATCCATGTCCCTCCATCCTCCTCCTCCTCCTCCTCATCGTAATAGCTATCACTTAGAGAGAACTTCTGTTTTTCACTCATGGTGACAAACCCCTTGTAGAAATTGTTTCTTTTAATTTTTACTGCAGTTCTATCAGGTAGGGGAATTATTATCACCTGAGGATTGAAGAGAACTAACTTGCCCAAGAATACACAAGGAGTAGAGAACAGAGCCAGGTTTCAAAGTCATTTGAGTGTGACCCATCAGCCTTCCAGGCACAGCAGTACCCGGCCCATTGAGAATCTGCCTGTGCCCTGCAGTTTCTCCCAGTTTGCCTCAATCTGCGCATGCTCAGCTTTCCTCATTATCATTATTGGTTGGACAACATGAACCTTTGAACTGATGAACACAAATCTCTTGTTTCATGTAAAACAAAATTGAAGTCAAGGAAAGTTAACTACATCAGGTTGTAGGAATACTAAGGATGTGAGCATTTTCCTATCGTGTTTCAGTAACTGACTCAGAGTCCAGCACAGAGGTGTTTCTCAATAAATAGGATTGACTGATTGAATGAAAGAATAAATGGCTATAGGGTATAATTAATATTGGATTAAAGTTCGAGGTCTTCTATATTTTTAGACTCCATGTGTGTCAAATAATATTAACTGTAGTAAAGTGTTAAGAAATAGGAATTTTTATCAATACATACTTTAAGCCATTTTTCTGTGTTTTATTTTATGATCTTATAATATTTTAATACTATAACCACATTCTGAGCTAACTATTATTACTAACATGTCTGACAGAGAAGTCAACAAGAGTGCTGATTGGATAAAGAACTTATCCAAGATCACATGTCTGATGAATGGCTTGACCAGGACTGGGTTTAATCCTGATCATTGTGGCTCTCTAGTTCCCAAAACACTCATTTTATTTCCTGTTATTAGGTTTTTCATTATTCAAGAGTTTCCATTTTGATAACGTCATTAAATTACCAGCTTAAATGCTTCACTCTTGAATTATAGTTCATAAAAGTCTTTGAAATCTTTTGTTTGAAAATGCTGTATTTAATTTATGAAAAGGTTATTATATATACGGAGTTTTACAAATGGGGTAGAGAAATAAAAGTCACAATTACTTGAATGAAACAATGCTATGTGCTCTTAAAAAAAGAACATTTGGAAATTCAGCGGTTGTTAAGCTGGAATTATACTTTCTATACACTTCTTGTAGTGTATAAAATAGACATTTTAAATCCCTCTATTTGTATTACTTTTAATGTAAATTGTTTATTCGTTCTATTTATGTTTTCATAAAGCAAAAATAAGTACACATAAATCTTTAAAATTATCTTTTAAATTTTGTCTGTTTCTCATAAAACAAATGTGAATTTAAAAAATTTACCTTTAAATTCTCATAAGACAAGTGTGAACTAAAAAAAAATTCATAGTCTGTTTCATTTGTTGAGAGAAAAATATATGGCTAGGTAGTATCTAAATAAAATGTTCATAATATTTTAAGTATATTGACTATAGATTAATTTTTTTCTTAATATTCTTGTTGAAGTACAGTTGACATACCATAGTGTATTGGTTTCATGTGTACAAAATAGTGATTCTACATTTATATGCATTATGAAATGCTCACCACAAGTGTAGTAACCATCTGTCACTATACAAATCTATTATAATATTATTGACTATATTCCCTATGCTGTACATTACATCCCTGTGACTTGTTTTATAACAGGAAGTTTGTACCTCTTAATCCCCTTTATCTACTTTGCCCATTTCCCCGATCCCCATCCTTGGTGGCCACTAGTGTTTTCTTTGTATCTATGAGTTTGTTTCTGTTTATTTTTCTTTGCTCGTTTGTTTTGTTTTTTAAATTCCACATGTAAGTGAAATCATACAGTATTTATCTTTCTCTCTCTGGTATTGTACTTAGCATAATACTCTCTAGGTCCATCCACATTATTGCAAATGGTGAGATTTCATATGGGTGAGTAATACGTCTTCTTTATCCATTCACCTATCAATGAACACTTAGATTGTTTCCATATCTTGGTTATTGTAAAAAATGCTGGAATAAACATAGGGCTGCATATATCTTTTCAAATTACTGTTCTTGTTTTCTTCAGATAAATATTCATAAGTGAAATTGCTGGATTATATGGTAGTTCTATTTTCAGTTTTTTGAGGAAGCTCCATATTGTTTTCCATAGTGGCTACACCAATTTACATTCCCTCCAATACTGTACAAAGGTTCCCTTTTGTCCACATCCTCACCAACACTTGTTATTTGTAGTCTTTGATGATAGCCTTTCTGACAGCCGTGAAGTGATATTTCATTGCGGTTTTGATTTGCATTTCCCTGCTGATTAGTGATCTTGAGCATCTTTTCATGTGTCTATTGGCCTTCTGTTTGTCTTCTGTGGAAAAATGTCTTTTCAGGTCCTGTGCCCATGTTTTAGTTGAATTGTTCGTTTGTTTGATATTGAGTTGTATGAGTTCTTTATAGATTTTGGATACTAACTCCTTATTGGACATATCATTTGCAAATGTCTTCTTGCATTCAGTTGGTTCTCTTTTTGTTTTATTGATGGTTTCCTTCACCGCTGTGCAATAGCTTTTTAGTTTGATGTAGGCACATATGTTTATTTTTTTACTTTTGTTACCTTTGCCTGAGCAGACATATCCAAAACAGATTACTAAGACCAATGTCAAAGAGCTTACTGCCTATATTTTCTTCCAGAAGTTTTATGGTTTCAGATCTTACATTTAAGTCTTTAATGCATTTTGAGTTTAATTTTATTTATGGTGTAATTGATATGGTATATGGTGTATATTTTGCATATAGTTCATTCTTTTGCATATAGCTCTCCAGTTTTCTCAGCACCATTTATTGAAATGACTGTCTTTGCCCCATTGTATATTCTTGCCACTTTTTCTGCAGATTAATTGCCATGTAAATATGAGTTTATTTATGGGCTTTTTATTCTGTTCTATTGATCTATGTATCTATTTTTGTGCCAGTATCATACAGTTCTGATTACTGTAGCTTTGTAATAAAGTTTGAAATCAGGGAATGTGATACCTCCAGCTTTGTTCTTCTTTTTCAAAAAATATTATCAATTTCTTATATGAATAGATAATATGCTCTGTTTATATGAAGCCAATAATACAAGAAAAGCAAAAATAAGGACCTCAGAAATATAATAAAAAGTCAATTCAATTTAGGACAAGGGAAACAAAGTAAGTAGACCTTAGACTCATATAAACCATTTATAATTACATCATTAATTTCTACACATTGGATGAATATATGTAATTTTAATATCAAAGAAAATTGCCATTACTTTGCACAGAAAATTGTAAAATGCTACAAACAATATTCATATTTTAAGATTGCCAATGACATTCTTTATATTGAAATTTCTAATGGGATATTTGAAACAAATTTTTGGTATTTTACTTTAAATAACTCTCACGACTACCTCCTGTGTAGACATTTGTGATGTTTGTGATACAGGATCTTATCATTCACATAGAATTAACTAAATTCCAATTTTTCCACTTACTTGTTTAATAATTTTGTCTAATATCCATTTTCTATAAGGTTTAGATTCCTCCTTTGAAAATTAGAAATCATCTTATCAACATTACAGATTTTTGTGAGAATTTAGTGAGAAAATATATGTAAAGGACATACCAAGTACATAAATTGAAGCAAGTGCAAAATATATTTGTATATATTATTATAAAGAAGATTATACACAATAACTTCTATGAACAAAATGAATATATCTGTAGTAAGCCATTTATTTTAATGTATACTTAATCAGTTGTTTTTTGGTTGATTTGATCTTATGGAAATCATACAATTTGTGCCCAAATAACAGCTATCTTAGACTTTAAATGCTAATCCCTCACGACCATTTTTTTTTCCTTAGAATGAGTTTATGCTTACAATAGACAAAGTTTGAATAAATATTCTCATGTATTATTCATTGAAATCTAGAGAAACTCTCCATGTTTACTCAGGGCTGTTCTGAATACTTTACTAATAAATTTAAGCAAAACTAGTGAGAGGAAAAAAGTGATTAAGATTTAAATACTGTTAAGTGAATGCTGTTGCTACAAGAATTATGTATCAGTCATTCAGAGGCTAGACTGAAGAGCTAAAAGGTAGAAAAAATAATGGAAAATAAAAAAGCAGCCAAAGAGTAAGCTAAGGTAAAGAGAACTTGATAGAATAATAGAAAAATATAATGAAAAAAAAATTCAGTAGAATGGGAAAAGCTAAAGACCAGATAAAGAGTGAGAATGGAAGAGATCACATACTACTTTTTATATATATGTGATGGAGATGGAGGAATCAGTCAGGACAGGGTACTATGCTAGTTAGCCAGGTAAGAGATGGATGCAGCAGAGTAGACTTAGCTCAGGGCTGTTACAGTGATCATATTTTCAAAATGATGCTTTTTGTACCCCAGTCAGAGTGACTATGTTGTTGTTAACTGTCAGAAAAGGCAAAAGGACCAAGTGCAGGTTAGTACACCAAAGAAAGCCTCTAGAGGCATAAAGAAAATGAAGGTCCCAGCAAAATGTAACTCCTTACTTTCAAAATTGAAGTGGAAGAGGAAAATCTGGCCAAAAGAAAAAATCATTAAATAAGTATTGACCTAAAGCAAGAAACGAAACGACTAGAAGTCCATATAGGTATCAGGGAAACTGCCTCTAAAACACAAAAGAAAGAGAGAGAAGAGGTAGAAAGACAAAAGCTAAAGTTACTTTAATAATATCAGCAATGTAAGAATGTACTCTTACTTGGAATTGTTTTTGGATGCAAAATATAAAAATATCAAAAGTGCAAGATTTAAGGGCAACTTAATTATATCCTGTCCTTTCAATGAACACAGTGAAAGGATTCAACTTGCTACTGTATCTTGAGGATAAATGAAAACTGATTTTCTTTAGGCTTTACTAGCATGTAGGTAAAAATGAGATCACATTATATTTTATACCAACTTTTGCTGACTCTGCTCCCAGCTGCGTTATTTCAGCATGCCAGTGTTCCCACAGACATCCTTCATGGAGCTGGTGATAAACACCACATGCCTTCCCTTGCATTGGCCTTTTCATACATCTTTTTCCTCATTTAAATCAAATTAAGTATATAGATAGGGATATATGTATATCTATAGATACAGATATCCGGATTTTCTGGTTCTGTGAACCTAGACGTGTCTAAATGTCAGCTGAGACTCATTCAGAAGCCTCGTACAAAAACAGCGCTGCAATATTAACGCTGTGACGCCTTCATCAAAGTATCTTCTTTTCCTACATTTTTTCCTCCTTGCTATTTTCTCCTCTTCCTATTTCTCCTCGTATTCCTCATTCTTCTTTTGGAAAGTGTACAATTTCCTGGTTTAAAAATTATGTCATAGTACCAAGTTTTATCCTGCATTTTTAGCTCACTGTGAAGTGCTGGTGATAGAGTTCTGATTATGGGCCATTTATGAAGTAGCAAGGGTCAGGATTGGATCTGGTCCATAGTTGAAAATAATGGACCCATGTAAGAAATCATTAAACCCAGCAAACTAGCTTAAAATCTAATCATTTCCAAATTGCAAATGACAGAGATGGTCACATGAGTATTAACATGTTAATTAAAATATTAGCAACTTTTTCCAACAAAATAATTATAAAAGAGTATTTTCTGGACTGTTGAATAATTTACAGGCAGTCCATGTGAGTTTTTCTGAGTTCACCTCTGTATTTCAAAGGCATTCAGCACTCAATACCAGATACTTAAAAGAAATAAAGAGAAATTCATTTTGATGTTCTGGACAAAGAAGAAAATGGCAATCTGTAATTATTTTTTCTTGGTCCTAGAGAGGAGAGGCTTTTATTGTCTGGGAATTTGTGGATCCCAAGACTGCACCCAATAAACATTAAACATACTCATCTCCATCTCAGAGACTGGCTCTTGGGAATATACACTTCAACAAATTCCTTTTTAGTTGTTTGATTTTTTTTCCTTTTTTGGCCCTTTGCTGTGTTATTTTTTTTAAAAATCCAGCCTATCATATCATATCACACATACATCTCTGTAAGTATCTCTAAAATATTATGCTTACTTTTTATTTGTTGTTTGTTTACATTACCACAGTGACATTATCATTGTTGACACAATTACCAAAAAGTCTTTGGTATAACTTAATTTAACTCTATAATCAGATTTTAGCACCTATCTCAAAAATCTTTTTGACTTTGTTTTATGTGTGATTCTGACACTTAATTGGTCTAGAGACTTGTTTAGAAAATATTTATATTCTGAGCCGATTTTACATAGTATAAGAAACTTACTTTGCTTTTTAGGAACCCAAAGATATGCACTCAGTTTTTACTCTTGTCTTTAGCTGCTATTAAATATCCCTCAAAATCTAACTCTATTTAATCTTCTAAAAATATTTGGTATTATCTGTTCACCTTGAATGTCTCTTTCCAATTGTATTGTTATGAAAAATATTATTGTAATTGGCTTAGTGTGATTACAGTGCTGATTTCTTGGATCATATCATAGCATTTATAGGTAATATTGGAGAAGTTCTACATCTAAATAGATACATAAGAAGTTCGAGTGCCACCATTAATTTTAATTTCAGTAGAACTCGTTATTGAGCAAGTCCACAGAAGATACGTTACATTTTTCCAAATCGTTTACTACATCTTTTTTATAGCAGTGCACTAAACTGAATGATGACTATGTATAGCAAAAGGACATTAATCTCAAATATTTGCACTTAAATTTCAGTATATCTAAACGCTTACTAAATACAATGGCAGCTATATTTAACAGTAAGGTATAACTAACAGATGGCAGATATGAATATAAGATCAGCAGAGTTGTAACCTGAACCTTTTAAGGTCCCAGAGTCTTGAAACAAACTTCTCAAATACTGTTTATAGCTATTAATCTGAACCAACTATGTGACCGAATTTAACTTATTTGCTTTGTCTTTTGTTGCACAGACTTAGCTTTGAATTTTCCAGTGAACTTCAATTTTTATGATTGGATTTGCCAGCTTCAATACTGTAATGACATTATTTGACCCTGGCCATGTTTTACATTATATGTGAACTCAAATGAGTGTATCTTCCACAGTTACTAGTTTCACATTCTTGGTCAAGGTCATAATCTCATTGGAAGACATGAATTTGGAAGGACATGTGTAGCAATACTGATCATTGAAGAATATAAACATTTAGGAGGAATCACAACCTATAAAATAAACACATTTGCATATATAAATAGTGCTGTTTTGTATAAGTTAAGGAAGTTTAAAATTTTAATTTGGTATATCTTTAATGATCATAAAAAGGCATACATAATTTTAATATTAACTGTGTTTCAATTTTTACCTAGCAATAGTGAAAGCAATTCCGAGAAGAAATTTGTTTGGAATTTAAAACTAAACAAATAGTTATTAAGAAAAGTACTAAAATATTAAAAGAATACTAATACAAAAATTAGAATTGAAACTGTGAGGACATTTCATTAACAAATGAATCTTTCAATTATGCTTATTATTCAATAGCCTTAAATTGGAAGAGATAATCCCAGATTATGGAGTTAAAACTAAAATGTTTCAACAAAGGCAGTGTAACATTCAAAAAGGTCACTACATAAATCCAGATATATATCGTAAAATTATGTTAAAATACCTCGAATTATGATTGCCTCACAAAAAGTGTTAATATAGCCAACAACATGTAATTTAATCCAAAATAAATGTTGCCAATGGTAAAACTGGAAAAGAAACTGTAAATAGTGTGTAATGTTCATTCTGATTATAATACAATATAAAGTGCTATGAGATAAAGTTCATAATATGGACTACCAACATATGTTTTAACAACATGCAAACATATCATGCTTAGAAAATTTTATAATATAATTTACGATCCTGTTAGTAAATCGAAATATAAAGTAAGATGATATAAGGAAATGGCCTATCAATATCAATATGATTTTATCATTTTCAACCAATAATGCTGAAGGGCACCAAAAATAAATATATACATATTAAAACCACCATGTGAGTAAAGCCTATATGTAGATTTAACAATAGAAGCAATGAATTTTGACTTGAGAGAAGGAAAAATAGCTATAATATTTACAGTCCACTAATTACCAACTTTTCAATGATTTTATTTTTGAAAAAGGGAGTAAATGATCTAATGCATATATTCTGAAAAACTAAAAAGGGCATTTTGAATATATAAATTGCTGAAAATTCTCTTTAGCTATTACCTGTTTCTCAGTTCCTGTTTAAGAAAAATGAGAAGGAATGAACCGAGGTCACTGTGCACGGTCACTGCGAGAAGCAGGGATTTATGCCCTCTATCTCCTCGGGATTATAGTATCTACATTAATTTTTAGAATTCTGCATGGAAGATTTGTTTTCCCTCCACCATTTATTTATTTATTCAATCAATTTTTATATTAGTATAGGCTCATGAATATTTATTTTATATTTGGAGGGATATTCCAATGCTATTTAATTTTGTTGTTCAAATTGTGCCACTTTGCCCATTGGGTGCTCTTTAGTTGCCTCCAGAGTTCCTTTGACATATTCCCTTCATTGCGTGTGTGAGTGTGTGTGTGTGTTTAGTAGTTCTTTACTTTTTGGGGCAACTGAATGTTCTAGGCTCATCTTGTTCATTTTCTGTCTAGTCCTAAGATAGCCATTTCTCAGAAAGAACCTTGATTCCTTTTATTGGAGAATGGTATTAGATCAAGATTTGCCTCTGCCTGTTTTTGTAAATAAACATTTTTGGAGCACAGCTAGCTCTTCTATTTATGCAATGGCTGTGGTTGCTTTCAACACTTGCTGGTTGCACAGAAACCTTATAGCCTGCAAACCCCCAAATATTTACAATCTGACCCTTTACAGAAAAAGCTTGCTGACCCTTCTGTGTAACAACACAATCACTGGCTTCAAATAAAAGCCTCAGTCAATTAACCATTTGTTCAGTCTTTATAAAGTCAGTTTGTTGAAAGTTATCTTGTTATTAAATTTCTGAAAAAGTGGTTCTTATTGTGTAGATAATATTTGACATGTTATCATGCAAGTCATATAGGCTTTTCTTGCAAACATAAACTTCATGGATCATTAAAAGAGAAACATCAGCTTGCACTGTAAGTGAAATATATCGACTTTATTTTAATCTTTATTACTGTCTGACACCAAATTTTAAAATTGTGAAAAGAAAAACATTACAAGCAAATACTCAGACAATTGGCATTTTGAATTTAATAATGCTTTATTTGTATTAATTTCGTAACTGTGGTGAAAAAGTTGAATTAAAAACGATTTGAGAGCAAATAATGAGTGCTTCCTATTTAGATACCAATTTAACTTTCTATAATTTAGCCCCTAATTCTATGATTAGATATCAATTACATTTCTTACCCCATTTTTGTCCACCTAACATACTTTTACATGTACGCAATGTTCCTCATTTGGAAACTATGTGCCAATAAAAACCTTTTTTAAATTAACTCCTCAATTTTGCTATTGTTTGTTCTAATAAACAAGCTAGTATAATTATTTTTGATATTTCTGAAATCACCAATAAGAATGTTCTTAATAACTGTATGCAGCTGGTTAATCTGCTTTCTCTTCAACTTTTCCCTTTCTGGTGTGTTGACGGTGACATATGTTGGATTATATTTCTAACACTAGTAAATAATGAAAAAGACTTGTTATAAAACACATATGGTTTTCTCTTTATGATGTTCAGAACATGTGAGAAGCATAATTCAGCATGTAAAAAGAAAATGTTTATGAGTATTTGTGTTATTTTAATAAAGATATGTTTCTTAGATATAATGTTTTTAAGTTCCTTGTCTCACTTTATTCTAGAATATGAGACTCATAGGCAAAAATGATTAATTTGAGGGGCTGGCCCCGTGGCGGAGTGGTTAAGTTCGCGCGCTCCGCTGCAGGCGGCCCAGTGTTTCGTTGGTTCGAATGCTGGGCACGGACATGGCACTGCTCATCAGACCACGCTGAGGCAGCATCCCACATGCCACAACTAGAAGAACCCACAACGAAGAATACACAACTATGTACCGGGGGGCTTTGGGGAGAAAAAGCAAAAAATAAAATCTTTAAAAAAAAAAAATGATTAATTTGAGACTCATACTTTCCATGAGTCCTATTTGTTGTTACTCGTGATAGCCACTAGTAGATAAAAGATACAAGTAGAAGGTCAATCTAAAATACTAGTGACACATGGCTAGTATTTCAGGAAAGTCTGGTCCAAGGGATCCTAATTTATTTTTCTGTTATCCAAAAAATAAAAAAAAAACCATATTTAGCAGCCTAACTATACACTTACATTATGTACTTAATAATTAAGTGGATCTTCGGTGAGGGAGGAAAACTAAAATGTTCCTCTGTGAATACACTGACTGCCTTTCTCAGCCTTAGAAGCTTTCTTCTTGGGGTTCTAATGGAATCCGAAAGTTTGATTTTTTTTATGTGTCAAAATGCTCGATTAATTAATCTTCCTCCCATGTATAACATCTCATGAAATTACATGATAATTTTGGCAAATATCATGTGCTTTAGAAGTGTGTAAAAAATTATGAAACTCACACTTTTAGATGTACATGTTAAAAGTGCTTTTCAACTACATACTGGAATCCTAATAGTTAATAGACATGATATTTGAAAAAGAAATAACCTTCAGAAAATACTGTGTTAGTAAAATAATCAGGCCGATTGTTTTGTCTCAACATAACTATGTCAGTTAAAGGAAAGGTATATTTCAGTGTGTGTGTTTGCAAGAATGATGCAAAGGAAAAACTCACTATTTTAGTACTTAAAAAAAAACTATAAAAAAACCCCAAACAAAGAACTGGTCAGTTGTATTTTCACCAGGCATTATTCTATGCCATGGGGTTAAAGCAGTAAACATCATAGACAGGGGCTGACCCGGTGGCGGAGTGGTTAAGTGTGCACGTTCTGCCTCAGCAGCCCAGGGTTTGCCAGTTTGGATCCGGGTGTGAATATGGTACTGCTTGGCAAGCCATGCTGTGGCAGGGGTCCCACGTATAAAGTAGAGAAAGATAGGCACAGATGTTAGCTCAGGGCCAGTTTTCCTCAGCAAAAAGAGGAGGATTGGCAGCAGATGTTAGGTCAGGGCTAATCTTCCTAAAATAAAAAAACATACTATAGACAAAGTCTCAATCCCTTGGGATTTATATTTTAAGGGAGAAACATACAACACATGAGTAAACAAATAAATATCTGTTACACAGTCTGGCAGTGGTAAGTACTACAATAAAAAAATTAAGGCAAGATAAAATAAAACCCGTTGTAGTAATGGCGTACATTTCTGAAAGATAATATTTGGGCAGAGACTATGAGGTGATGGAGTGTAGTAGATGCTGTGATCTGTCTCCCAGGTCTGCCTAAAGGACGGACAGATTTATTCTCCCAAGTCCTGGGAGTACTGGCTGTTGTGTCTCTTGGGATTTGCCCCAACTGAAGTGAGTGGCCTCAGCCAAGGTCACATCTTCTTTAAAGGAGGCTTGAATCAATAACTGCTCAACAGGGGGATTGTTCAAGGACAATTCCAGTTTTTGAACTCTCCACGGGGTTAGACGAGGCATTCGTTGAGAGTGTGGCAGTCTCCCTATATCTCTCTGCCCAATCCTGCTTCTTCCTTTCCATTCCACAAGTGCTGATCCTGCATTTATTGTCTCAAAGCCTGCTCTCCAGAGAACACAAACAGCAGCATGAAACCAGCTCTATAAGGTTGTTAGAAGAACAATTTTCTAGTTGGCATTAATAGCAATTTCAAAAGCTTTGGGAAGAGAAATAACTAGGTATGTAAAAGGAAGAGCAAGAACTTCACTGGACTCTTGGGTAGTTCAGGAGGGGGCGAATAAAACACCTTCAGACAGGTAGCCAGAGACCAGATGATGGAACGCCCTGTGTGCACCGTGAGGGTATTTATTCATAAAATTATAAAAGGACTTTTAAGAATTTCGAGCATAAGAAGAATTTCTGTAATATGATACACCTTTTTCAAAGATCACCTAACTTGGGTTGTTGGTTTTACAAAGTAAATTAGTACTTTCACTACTGATCAGAAGTCATTCAGGGGCCAGCCCAGTGGCGCAGCGGTTAAGTGCACACGTTCCGCTTCGGCGGCCCAGGGTTCACTGGTTTGGATCCCGGGTGCGGACATGGCACCACGTGGCAAGCCATGCTGTGGTAGGCATCCCACGTATATAGTAGAGGAAGATGGGCACGGATAGCTCAGGACCTGTCTTCCTTAGCGAAAAGAGGAGGAGTGGCAGTAGTTAGCTCAGGGCTAATCTTCCCCAAAGGAAAAAAAAAAAGTCATTCAACTTTTCCCCAATCATCAACGTTATTGCTCTAAGAATTTAAATTTAATTAAATACAAGAAAATGTATTAGTCTACTCTTCATTAATTCATCCATCCACTAATTGGAGAAATCACTCATTCATCCAATTCATACTTATTCAGTGTCTACTCTGACAAGGCAATGTGACAGGTGTAGTGAACATACAAGGTTATTTCTTTTCCTAATGGAAACTTTAATTCTAGAACAAAGTGAGGATAATGAAGAACTACAAAATTATTTAGTTGTGTTTAATTGTATTTTGTGTAATTAAATTCATTTAAATTAAATTTAATTGTATTTTGTGTAATTAAAATTGTTTAATTGTGTTAAGCGTTAAGAACAAGAAGCATAAAGTACTCAGCGTTTGCTCAATAAGGGCCATGGTCTCACATGAGGATTAGGCAAGACGTTTTAACATTTTTTTTTAAAGATTGGCACGTGAGCTAACATCTGTTGCCTATCTTGCCTTTTTTCTTTTCCTTCTTCTTCTTCACCCCAAAGTCCCCCAATACATAGTTATATATTTTAGCTGTAGGTCCTTCTAGTTGTGGCATGTGGGATGCCACCTCAGCATGGCCTGATGAGTGGTGCCTTGTCTGCGCCCAGGAACCGAACCGGTGAAATCCTGAGCTGCCGAAGGAAAGTGCACGAACTTAACCACTCAGCCATGGGGTGAGTTTAAAACTTCTAATAAGGAGTAGGAATTAAACAGGCAAATAGCCAGGAGGATTGGCAGATCAAGAGTATGGAATAAAGGTATTGAATCAGCCAAGACCCCAGAAAGAAATAGATGGCACTTAAATTATCATAATTTGAAGAGAGAGTTTAATATAGACCTATTTCTAAAGACTTGTCAGGGTTTAGGGAAACTCCTAGTATATCAGAACTGTTACCACTCTTAGTCTCTTACAAGAGGGACAAAATGTAGAGAGCAATTACTGGAATATGTTAGGAGAAAATCTGGTAGGGCTGACTTGAGAGGAATTCCTATCTTAGAGCTGAAACCCGACAAGAAGTAATTCTGAAAGAAAAAAGCAAGAGTATCAAATGCACTGACTTTATTCTCCTCCCTCATTTTGCTTTCTTTGGCCAAATCTAGCTGTAATGATGGCTAGGGTGTTTATTCATGGTAGCTTGTATATGACACCCTCCGGGGGCAGAGAGCTTAGGTAGAAGAGTATATGCTCTCGAAGCTTTCTGATATTGTCCACATAGTTTACTCATCAGCAGCCATTCTTTCTATCTGGATGAAAACTTTTCTCCTACACTGAGCTCACACAGAGTTCAACCAGCTAACTATCATTGCAGATTGATATCAGCTGAGATGTATTCCTACCTAAAACCTAAAACGATAGCCAGGATCATTGTTCTTAATATAAGGTAGAAGGGAAAAGAAGTGGGAAGATTAAGTGTCATAAACCATAGGAGGTATGGTCACATCTTTTTTAGCTGCTCAGGTAGTTCACTGTTGTAGGTACCAGTGCCTCCTTCTGCACTAACTCATGGTCTCCTTACCCTAGATGAGGTTTCTTACTCAATGGATTGATAGAAATCTTTATTTGTGTAGGATCTGAATTCTTGGGGTAGGGCTCCTGTTACTGTATATGAATGGATATTTTATTCTCAAGTATTAAATTTGGTTTAATTCTAAATTATTAAGAATTATTTAAATACTTTAGATGGATGGCTTAATTCATTGTCATCTTTCAGGAATATAGCCTTTCCTTGAAGCTTTTTTCCCCCAATTTATTTGCAAATTATTGTGAGTTAAATACAGCAAATGATATGGTTATAGTCTGCTTAAATTGAAATTTGGTTAAAAAATATTCCCACAAATCACTCATTTTTCCCCCCATTAGTTCTAGGGAATCGTGAGTTAGTCTTGAATCAGTCTAAGCATTTTGGCATTACTTTCAGAAATCTTGGTTTCCACATTAGTTTTTACTTTTCTTGTTCATCTGATTATTAATACTTTGCATTATGTAGAGGAGATTTACACGAAAAAGTTTAGAAGATTAAAAATAGGTGATTTGTGGAAAAACTCTTATATATTAAAATTTTACATATATGTACATATACATACACATTCACATATACATATTGTTGACACAAATAATCAATAACCAATCATTGGATAAGAAAGATAGAGTGATATTTATTGAGCCAATACTGAGGACTAGCCTGGAAGTGCTATCTCCACCAGGGAAGAAAGCACCCCAGAGAAGCATGGTTTACAGCATGGTTATACACCATTTCAGAGCAAAGAGCATGCTTCAAGCATGACAGGAATAAATGTTTTTCCCAAAGTCACAAGGAGATGTTTTGCTTCACTTTAGCACAAACACAGCAGGTCAATTTGACCTTAGTTCTCTAGGAAGAAAAGCTTATCTTCAACGAAGTACTGGCATCAAAGAAAGGGAGATATTCATCTCTATCTTTAAAGAGAGCTTTGGGAAAATGCGTGAAGCAGATGTACAATGTATGTCTGGAGGACCAGAAGGCAGGCTCCTCTGGGAAAAACAAGTTTAAGGCCAAATCAGGGTTAAACCAGGATGGCTTCCCTATGCACCTCCATATGTGAAAACTTCTTAGTATTCTTATTATTTTCATCATTCACATATAGACAAAACTGCGACGTTTTTTTGATTGCTTAGTATGTGCCACCTACTTTTCCAAGTTTTGATAAGCATTAACTCAGTTCTACAACTGTGTGAGGTACGTACTGTTAACCACCCCATTTTACAGGTGAGAAAACAAGGGGTTAAGTAATATTGCAGTTATTTTTTTAAAAAGGATGGAAGATTTGAAATCAAGAACCTGTGTTTATAACCACTTAGCTATGCTATTTATCTAGAGGATTCTAGTCTGAAGGATTTCCATCGCTTGGATAGAGTAACAGGTGTTCTTTCTGTTCTTTTGCTTCTATTTATTTTCTTTTTTTCTGTAATGACAAGGTGTTGTTTTTGTAATACACATAAATAAAGCAACAGATAATCTTAGGAAATAACTCACAATGTTTGGATTTGAGATTACTTTTAACATTTCTAATTAATGTCCAACCAAATTTTCTCGCTCTACATTTTTGACAATTTTTAAATCAATTGCAGATTTTTCAGGTTTGTTAAAAATGAGATGCCTATCCCAAATTCATATCTTGATAATTTTTATGAATAGAAAATATATTTCTTTATTATCTGCCTTAATATTTGAAACAAAATAAAATAATAATATAATACAGCCATCTTGCACCCTCCCCAGAGTCTTTTGGAGGTATGTTTGCCTTGATCTGCCTTAACAAGGTATTTTCAAATTTCTCTTTGTGCCACCCTAAAATAAATTTTAAATACTCTGTAAGTCCTTCTTAATTTTTTTTAAAGTTGACAGCCAAAATTTTTCATCATAAGTTTAAATATTTGAAGGAGTAATTTCTATAGCATTGTATTTCTATTCTGCTTTCTCCACATTTTCATCCTGATGTAATATTTCATGCATGAAAGTATTTGCTGCACTCCAAATCATACTCTCCACATAAAAATAGTATAATGTGAACTTATTTAAAAAAATATTGCTGTGATCATAAGGCTATCATGATTAAAAATATATTCTCAATTTTAATCAGTAAAAGTACATACTTGTTTAAAAAAGACATTAAAATCATATATTTTTATGAGCAATTATTAAACATAAAAAGTTAGAATTTTGGAAATGCACGTTAACAAATTGGATGGGGTGTTTTGAAAATTAGTTTCTGTATATGAAGATGACTATAACTTACTCAAAAATGACACAGGCTGTAGGATCAATTATAAACCTAGTTTTTAACTTCACAGTTGTAAATACTCAGAAACTTTATTCACATAAATAATTACATAAGAATAGAATGTGTATTAGTAAACAAATTTCATTTTTTTGGGAACTTCATCTGAATTATATGACAAAAAATCACATTTGGGTCAATGACTAAAAATTATTTGCAGTGGCTTATACATTTCCTGTCAACTCTATTGAAGTCCTCCTTCAATTTTATAGAGAGCAAAGAATTGAAAACTACCAAGCCTACGTATTAATTGGCAACCAGGTCATTGGGTTGTTCATTTTCAAAATTTCTGAAAAGTGTTCCAAAATGGATTTACTGACACTTCATTTATTTTAATGTTTCACTTAGACACTTTATTTTAATTGTTGCATTTAGAGATGTGATTGTTTAACCTGATGCTGCTAGAAAATATGGAAATAGTTGGAAAATAGAGTTGTTAATTTCTATGCACATTGCAATAAATATTCTTGACAATTTCATTGTACATATGTGTTTTAAATATATTTTATCAAAACTTTTAGATTGGAGATTTTGTACATTATTTGTATGGAAATTATACAACATATAATTAGAAAAGCCAGATATATCAAGAGTGGACTCAGCAAAGCAAAACTATATTCTTAAAAATAATTGTGATTTTTAAAAATATAATTACTTCTAGGATAAATGATAGATGATAGACAAATACATAGATTATAGATAGATAGATAGAAAAGGCACAGAGCTTTACCAACAATTTATTGCTTGGATGGGATAAAGTGCCAGATTAATTTTGACCATTTCCTTTATTTAAACTTCAACAGATTCTTTACTCAGAAGCAATGAACATTTTACAGTTGTCATGGGATGAAGACATGAGGTCATTACACAAAATGCATCACTCCTATCTCATTGTAGAACTTACCAAAATTCAGAAAGTATCTGAAAATGGTCAATGCCAGTTTCTAATGCCAAGTACACCCTTCAACAGTGTTGGGCATGAAAGTGGGAAAGACATCCTGTTGATGACTGGAATTAAGATGATTGTTACATCAAGAATTTGAATTGTCTACAAGAACATTCTAGTGATAAATTTGCCATCATAAAATTTGGAATGCATGAGAGTCTCATGTAATTTATCATTCTCTCTTTCCCTTCTTCCCTCTCTCTCTCTCTCTCTTTCTTTGCTTTCTTTCATTCATTTCTGTGAAAATGAAAAGAAAAGTAGGACCTAAGAACCAGAATGACTCCTGGTAGCATTTAAATTTTCAAGAAGAGTACATCTTTGAACGAAGAGTACATGTAGAAACTGAGGATCTGGATTTTGATTCCTTAAATCCATCTATGTCCATACATCCCTTGTAAAGTTTCATCTTCCTCCAGACATATTGTTTACTAAGTTTGGAGACAACTGTTCTATCAACCTCAAATTACCTTAGACTGCCTCCCAAATTCAGCAGGGTATCATTAATGAACTTCACTAGGTTGTTAAGTAATCTTGTGGACAGGCTAGTTTTGAGCTGTTGAATGCTTATGATTAGAACATTTTACTTAGTTTGTTTTGTGGCTTTTGTTTAAAAGACTAAGCCTGACAAAGAAAAATTTTAAATTGTGAAGTTTAGTTGAAAGCTTGCTTCAACACTCAACCCTTTAATATAATTCTCTAGTATTTCACAATAAGAGACAGCGATTTTGTAACCACAAAGGAAAATTCTTTAACTAATTAAAGAAAACAGAAGAACAAAAGGTAATGTTCAACAATGCAACCCAAAAGCATTTCTCCACACAGTGGAAAAAAGGGATACATTTGAGCTAATATTTATTACATTCTACTTAGTAAATTCTTGTAATTCGTGAAGCCATGTTTTTAATATTTCCTTTAACCCAAAGTGATTTTTTAGGGTCAAAGAAGTATTTATATAACATACACATTTCAGTAGTTAAGCCTGATGTATTAGATGTGAAGATGATTATATTTTATTTTAGTTTCATGTGGCTTCACATAGAATTTTAATGCTAATTTATTCTATATAATATAATCCTGGTGACATGTCTGAAGTTATCTATATCTAAATCTAATTTATCTTATGGAAATAGATATAAATATAGCATTATACTTCATATCTCTACAAAGTCTAAAGGATTAAAACATACACACAAATAAAAAAATTAAGGACAAACATTTGAAGGCATTTTATTACAGAAAAGATACACAACTATATTTTCACACCACATGTTATAAAATAAGACTGACAAAACTGATTTAAATCATTTAAATGTACTCCACCTTTTCACTCCAATATTATGGATCGCAAAAAGAAAAATTTTAATTAAAACAGTGATCCATCACTGGAAAAATAATTGCAACTGATTTAGCGGTCACATATAGACATTTAAATTAATCTATAAGAATACATTTCAATGTAACACTGACTTGTACAACTCAGTGACATTTAATTTGTGGAAACATAATTTTTTTAACTTTCTAATAGTAAATGAGGCTATTAACAAGGATAATCTTAGACTCATTTAAAGAGTTAACACAAACTACAACGACAAATAAGATAGAAATCCATCACATAAAGGGTGGATAGAAAGTCATCCAAGGATGCAGTTTACATCCATCATTTATTATACTATCCACACTTGGCAGTGTTCTTCTCATAGTCTAAGGTGGCTTCTCTAGCCCAGTCATAATCTCAACATTCCTGTCAGTGATGAGAGGAAAGACCGGAAAATGCAGGTCTGTCTCTTTCCATAAAGTAATGAAGTAGATATTCTCTATATTTTGGCCATGCCTAGGGGAATCAGAAGCTGGCAAATGCAGACTTTAATTGAACAGCCATATCCAGCTAAAACATCCAGTATCACTGGAAGGAAAAATTAATATGAGTGTGGAGGGGAATTGCTCTTTTTAAGAAAACTAGTTTTAAGTGTAAACTCATCAAAGTGTACTTCAGAATTCTTATTATTTCCTACAAAAATGCTCAATTATTACTATAAACATGTACTTTTTTAGATGAGATATAAATGGCATAGGTCTCAATGTAAATGTGTGTGTGTGTGTGTCTGTGTGTGTATGTGTGTGTGAGAGAGAAAGAGAGAGAGAGAAAGAGAGAGAGAGAATGAGAGGGGATTCACTTACTGAACTCCTAAAAGGATAGAGCAATCTCAGGGCACAAGGACTAAGGGTGATTTTTTTAATAGGACATCTCTTGTGAATTTGTTTTCCACTGTTAACTTTAAAAACAAGTGTTGGTATATATAATTACTCAAACAAACAACAAGAACAAATATGAGATCTAAAATGTACTGGAAGCAATTTTAACGATTGTGTAGATTTTTAATGCTCCTACTTTGAAATGACTGTAGATTTACAGAAGGATAGCAAAGACAGTACAGGAGTTCCTGTATAACATTTACCTGTCGCTTTCCCCTCTCAAAGACAATAATTTACACCGCATGGTACTGGTGGGTAGAAATTGGCCTCCATACACAGAGGGCAAGGAGAGACCAAAGAAAGAGGCAGGCCACTCCAGATTTGTAGGTGGCAGGTTTAATAATCAAGGGAACTTCTGTCTGAGGCTTGTCTTGGGTAGCTGCAAGATGGATAGATCTCCAGATCCTCTTCCTAGAATCTTAAAAGTTTATGTAGAGGCCTTAATCCATCACATATCCCACCTAGATGGTCTCAACAACACATTGATTTCTCAAGGCTGTGTCCTTGAAAATGGCTTCACTGTGGAAGCAGTGAGCAGGATGTACATTCCAAGGACAGAGGTGAGGAGCCTCCAATTGCCTGGGTCCAGCTGGAGGGTCAACCGGCAGTCATGTCCTCTGAATGACCTCCTCCAACAGGTACATTTATCAAAACTTTAGAAATTAACATTACAATACTATTAAGTTAACTGTGGATTCCATTCATATTTTATTACTTTCTTTAGTAATGTTGTTTATTCTGTTTCCGTATCCAATCCAGGGGAGGTACCACATTGCTTCTATTCATCATGTCTTTTTAGTCCCCTCCAATCTGTGATAGTTTCTCAGTCTTTTTCTTGTCTTTCATGATCTTGACAGTTTTGAGGAGTGCAGGTCAAATATTTTGCAGACTGCCGTTCAATTTAGGTTTGTCTGATGTTTTTCCATGATGATACTGAGGTCATGGATTTGGCAGAAGAAAATATAACCACAGCAATTTTGTAACTGCAACCAAATGAAAAAGTTAATAAAGATTGTAGAGCAACTGATAAAGTGGCACCAGGCTCATTTAAACTTCTGTGATCTGAACGGTCATTGGTTGGACTTGAGTTGGAGAATTTGAACCAATATCTAATAACAATTGATTTTCTACCATTTTCCCCGTTTCTGACATGACTAGCTTCTCTAACATCATCTGGAGCCCTTATGCCATACATCAAGTTGTGTTGTCTACATTCCCCTTCTAGCTAGCACTTGTTTCCTGAGTTTGAGAATGTTGTCTGATTGAGACATCTCAGCTACCAGCCACTCTTGAGAGTATCTGCAGTTGCAGAGAGCCACTTCGACAAAGATCCTACCCTTCCCAGGGTGGACTATTCAAGGCAGGGGTACAAATGCCCTTTTATTTTGGCCCAACACAAGACAATTATGATCGACACTTTAGGTCCACAGCCCTTTGAGGGGTCAGCTGAGGCTATCATGGGGTTTGCTGCACAGCTTGACTGCACTTTCTGCCCAGTTCTGCTTCCCTACCTTCCATGGCACAAGTGTTGATCCCTAATAAACTTTGTGCACACCAGACTTCCCCTGAGTCTGCCTTTAAGCAACCATCCCCTGCAACTTTCTTCCTTGTTGGCAACTGAATTGAGTCATGGGGTTCTCATTTCTACTCTTGTTGTGTTTGTCAGACTACAATGCGTATGAATTTATTTTGGTAGTCATGCACTATTATCTGTTTATTCTAGGTAAACAAATATACGCATATACATCTCATGTCAACTTTAAACAACTATATGCATTAATGATTCAGTTTCAAATTGAATTACGCAACAACTTCATGTCTGTATAAAAGTTTAAGTTTGTATTACACATAAAAATACCATAGAGGGGCAGCCTGGTGGTACAGCAGTTAAATTCACACATTCCTCTTTGGCACGTGGCCCAGGGTTCACCGATTCGGATCCAGGGTGTGGACCTACACACCACTTGGCAAGCCATGCTATGACAGGCGTCCCACATATAAAATAGAGGAAGATGTGCACGGATGTTAGCTCAGGGCCAGTCTTCTTCAGAAAACATAGGAGGATTGGCAACGGATGTTATTTCAGGGCTAATCTTCCTCAAAAAAAAACACAAACCATAGGATCATCTTGGTTTTGCCATTAAAATTTTTCCATGTCATAAAATGAGAGATAGGATAGACAAAGATATTACTATGAAGCATATTTAAAATAGGCCTTTTAATTTGAGGATTTTATCCAATAATTAAGTATTGTGAAAAGTATATTTTGCCGTTTTCTCTCACTGATATTTAAAAGAGTGTAAATTAAACAACACTAGATTGACATTTGTTACCCATGAAATTTGAAGGACACAAATAATAACATTGTTTAGTGTTTAGGGAATTTCTCACTTTTTTTTACACTACATCTATAGATAGAATTTGTCATGGTTTATGGAAAGCAATGTTTCAAACCTTTTGAAGAGTGTTTACATAGTTATACACTCTGTAATGGTATTTCCATGCACAGAGACGGAAATTAATATCATTTTAGACTAAGAAATTTATTCTAAGCACTAGATACTTTGAATCCTTTGTAGCAATTAAACATAAGCTTAGGAATAATTTATGTTGAAGAGAAATATACTATTATAACAGAGTATTGTATAAAAGCAGTTGTGAAAGTTGATGTTTTACATGGAGATAGCAGGTAGATATTACTATCTATTAAATGTTGTTTGTTTCTAGGTTTTTGAGTTTATGGGCAGTATTTTATCCTTCTATGTATTTTTGTCTTCTAATTTCCAAAGATATCCTGATAGTTAAAAAGAAATATATAAAGAAACTTAAAACATGAATACCATAACCTTATAAAAAATAAAAATAATTGCTATGTTAATAATTCTCTGGTAGCCAAATGTTGTTACAATTAAAAAGTGGGAGATGAGTTTGCTGTGAAACCACTATTCATAGAACTCTCGACAGAACACAGTCCTTGGGAGGATACTTACATATAGTTATGTTTTTTACTGACTAAATAGCGGAAGCAAATTAATTCACTAAATGCTATTGGTGGCCTTTTACGTTTAAGGCAATTTGCTTCAGTCATCCCCATCTTAGGCCTAATAACTACAAAGCATGTAGGACTAAAAGCAGCAAAGAATGTAAGTAATTAGGATAATAGTATATTGGATATTAGGACACAGTTATTCTGGTACCAGCTGTGCCTGTAATTAGCATTTAACCCTCAGAAAAGCCACTCACCTGCTCTTGGCCACATTTTTCTCATCTGTGTAACAAGGAGGTTTGAGAGAAAAATCTTTAAAATCTTCAGTTGTGACAGTGCGTGGTTCTGAAAGAGCAATTGGAATGAAAAGGTGAGGTTGTAGATTTTTAACTCTTAGAATATATATAGAAGTGTCTTAGCAGCTATGCATGTGCCTTTTGTTTTGTTTCTATTGTTAGTGACTGAGAGATGAGGTTAAGTTTACCTCAAAACTAAGGCAAAGAAAGAAATGAAGAAAAGCTCCACTTCTATGGATTACTGGTGTTTTATTTTGTTTCTGTTTTTGTTTTGTTTTGAGGAGGTGAATAGTAGAAACACAAGAGGAATATCTGGATTACCTGAGACATTTATTTTTGTAAAATACTACAATTTCTAAGAATTTTAAGACATTTACAAAGGAAAAGGGTAAGAAAAGCCACTGTGTATATTGTGAGGTCTTTTCAGGACTCAATTATGTAAAACTATTTGTGTCATAAATAAGTAAATTATAAAGGTATGTTTTCAAAAAAATACGTGATTTCATTTGAGGAAGTCATGTGAACCAAAACAATCATTTTTTACTTTGAAATCTAGTTTGAAAATTTAGCCAACAGGTTAAGTGTAGAAATAGCTAAGTTCTCTTGATAAAAGTCAAAATCATTTCTCAAAGGAAATGATGTGGAACAGAGATGTGCATGTACAACCTTACTGTTCCTACTATGGCAATAACACAAAAGAAAGTTTATCAGGCTGAAAAATCCAAATAGTTGTTAATAAAAAGCCATATTGTAATTTTTTAAAATTACTTTCTGAAAGAGTAATTTTATTTACATTTTATAAGCCAATAGAATTCTGCCATTTTGGGCATGGTGCTCAGGAAATTTCCGAGATGTGTTCTTGGCAGAGGTAACCCATTTTCAACTGAAGACAAAAAAATGAGACAATTGGAGATATGTGCTTTATGCTGTGAAGTAATGTGAAATATGCAGCCTATCTATGAAATACTTTTGCCCCCAAAATTGAATCTAAATCTAAACAAGCCTTTATACTTCCAGTGTAGGGAAAACATGGGAAGAATAGGAACAAGAAAAGCCATACCTCTAGGAACTCATCAGTTAACACCATAATACCAGACATCTTGGGGAAACTGACCTCATTTCTTCAAAAAGCTAATGTCAGTGTAAAAATAAATGGAGAATGGGAAGACAAACATTTTAGGTTAAAAGATATATAGGATACATAGCAAACAAATAAAATGAGTGTTTTTATATTCTGATTTGAATAACTCACTTAGAAAAATTTAACTCGGTGCTAGGTGATATTCAAGTATTTTTGTTAATTGTGTTAAATATGATGATAGTATTACAGTTATAAAAAACTCTCTATTATTAGATGCATTTTGGAGTATTTGATCAGGAGATGATATCATGGCCTGGAACTGCTTTAAAATACTGAACCAAAAAGGGGAGGATGGATGAAACAAGTATTATGGAATGTGTATCATTGTTAATGGTGGGTGATGGGAATATGGGGGTATGTTGATTTCTCTATTCTTCGTATATTCAAATGCTTTTTGTTTAAAGCTCAAAATCACAGTAAGCAGACACACAAACTTATTTTCTAACTACAAAATCCCCAAATAATTATAGTAAAGGAATAAAAGAAATATGAACTCATAAAGTGGTAGAGAAGTAGAAAGACGCTACTAGAAGAAATGGGTATTTCAGCAACATTCTGAAAGACGGAAGTGTGTGTGTGTGTGTGTGTTTGTGAGCGGATGTGGATATCTCTATTTATTTCTATGGATGAAGGAAATTCGAGTTTAGAGTGCTGTTGTTGTCTTCATTATGGCTTCTATGTTATCCAGTAAGTAAGAAGTAAAGTGATTTATTAAGTGTGAGATAGTAGATAGGGCCCTAGTTGGAAATTTGAAGAAAGGGGATAATATTTCCAATTATTTTCATGACAAACTGGAAGAAGTGTCTTGTAGGGAAATACTGTTCCATTGGTCTATAGAATTGCAAGCTAGAACTGGGGCCAATGGCCCTGAAAATATTGTGGTGTTAGAAATAAACAGGTCATTTTTTTCCCCTTGCAGTATTCAGCAGGCTTGATGGAGCTGTGGAATTTCAGTGTTTGAATCAATCAGGATTGGGTTTTAGCCAGAGGGGCATAATGGAAATTTAATTTAAAGGGGCAAAGACATTTGGCAGGCCTGTATATTGGCACGAAAGTGATAAAAATGATGGACCCACAGAACCTAAACTCTGCAGAGAATACAAAAAAGATAGAAAGTGGCTAGTGAATAAGAGGAAATTCCAAGGGTCATTGCACTGGAGTCACTTATGAGGTCAAGACTTGGTGTTTTTGGAGTAACAAATAATCAAGTTGTGTATGTGTGGTTCAAAATGGTGAAGTGTCTTGTTCGTCGTTTCAGAGATTTTGTAGTTACTGATATGACAGATGGACTACAATGTTGTGTTAAGAAAGTATCTCTAGGTATTTGTGGGTTACGTGTTAATTATGCATGGGGATATGTCCTACCAATTTCTTTATTATATATCTTCCAAACCTTCTAATTTTAAAAAATTACTTCTTTATAGATGCATTAATTTTTATATCATTATAGGAAATGGGAAAACACAGAGAAGTTAAAAGAAAAAAATACATGAATATCATATATAAGACATCCCAAAGAGTAAATTGTATTTATTACTTATTTGTATTTAATTTGATTCCTTTTATGTTGTTTTATAAGCATTTTTAAATAAATTAAACAGAATTAACAATATTAAAGAAAAGATTAGTATCTTTCATTTTTAGAAAACCTTACATTATAAGATGTCATTGAATGATCTTCAAAAATTTGGTCATTGCGTAATTTTCTGTAAGGAGCATTTTTGCCAGCATTTCTAATTATTTCCTTAGCTTGAGAAGGTAGGATTATTAAAAACAGATTCTGTTGTGTTTTTTTTTCCCCAAAGACTTTCTGCTTTTCTATCTCATCCATAAGTAAGGTCCTTAAAAGAAACTGATTATTTTCCTCATCATTGCATTTTAATTGTTTGAAAGGTAGGATATTGGCAAGGATAAATTTTTCAATTATAAAATTATACGCAATACTTAAATTAATGGCTTTAAAAGGACAAAGTCACTAAATTCAAAGCAATAAATGAAGACAGAGTTCATCAAATAAAACATTCATTTTCCTCATAAGGAAAAATATATTCAGAAAGATTAAATCATTTGTATTTGGCCACAGGACTAGTCAGTTGATGAGAAACAACTAAAACTGACTTTTTATGATAAACGGTGGAGGATATATGTGGTAGGCAGAATAAAGGCCAATGACATCCACATCTTAATCCATGGAGCCTGTGAATATGTTATGTTACATGACAAACTAGGGGCTGGAGAGGAATTAAGTTTGCAGATGAAATTAAGGTTATTAATCAGCTGACTTTAAAATATGAGATTATCCTGGATTACCTGGGTGAGCTCAAGGTAATCACAAGGGTCCTTAAATGTGGAAGAGGGAGACAAAAGAGAACCTCAGAAAGGACGGTACAAGGAGGACTCAACCCAAGATTGTTGGCTTTGAAGATGGAGGAAGGAGCCATGATCCAAGGAAAATGAGAGGCCTGTAGATTTTGTACAAGGCAAGGAAACAGCTTCTCTCCTAGAGCCCCAGAAAAGAAAACAACCCTGCAGTCACCTTGATTTTAAGTCAGTGGGATCCATGCCAGAATTTTTATCTACAAAACTTTAAGATAATAAATTTGTATTGTTTTAAGTCCCTAAATTTGTGGTAATTTGTCACAGCAGCAATATAAAGTGAACACAGTATCTTTCAATTACTATCTTAATGACTGTAGAATTACATATTTTTTTCTATCTTTACTTACTGTTTAAAATGAAATTAGTTAAAGTTGAAAAGGATTTCCATGTTCATCCCTATTCACCTTTGACATGGAAAGTAATTGCAATATAAAAAATTGTTTTGTTTTAAAACTAGCAGATTTAGTTGTCTTATTAGCAGTGTCATAAAAAATTTTCAAGGTGATTTGCAGATTTTTGCTTTGAGGTTGTGTTGAAAGTGAATAGTCTACTTTCTTTCCTGTATATCGCAACATAGTAAAAAAATATATTTTGAATAAAATACGAAGGAAAAGGACTTTGGGTAACATATAAGATCAGAATCCAGACAGAAACAAATGTTTGCCTAGAATGAAAATATAATTTTAATTTTTTTGATGGATATAGGAAAATAAGATGGAGGATGGAGAAAATTGTCTGATCTCCTCATTGGGTTAAGAGATATTATATGTGATCAAGAAAATAAATGATCTAAAAATACTATTTTTAAAATATAAACACTAAAAATGATAATATAATTGACACTAAATAATTAGTGGAAAAAGTGGAAGACATGAAGGAAAATGGAACATAAACATCCATATTAGGAAATAAAACTTTTTTTAACAAGTGGAAGATTTGGGGTATCAAATATAAGGTTATATAATTAATTACTAAAGCAAAAAATACTAACACAAACACACCACACTCAAAGCAAAAATGCAGAAACAATAAAATTACTTAAAAATATATACAGAAAGCAAAACAAATACAGTATTACAGAACCAATAGCCATCTGTTGTATCAACGAATACAATTGGGTAAAAAATATCTGCTAACATAATTCAATTGAATTAAAAGCAAAATATGTGACTATGCTCTATGTAAAAGACACAGGTAAACAAAGTGAATATTGCTGTTTGAGAATAAAAGTAACAATAAAATTATACCTGAAGATATAAATTAAAAAAGAATGAAGCTGCTAATCGTAATAATCAAAAAGTTAAAAAAAGTGAACCCAAATCATCAAGTGATACAGAAGACCACTTAAAAATGTTAATTCATAAATTAAAATTAAGGTGTTATTTATACCTATGAACCATATAATGTAGCATTAATACTCATAAATCTAAAACTATAGCAAAATGTAGTTTACTGAAACAGGTTCCACGTGAGATAAAAAGTCCAGACAACGTTATTATCCTATGAGAAAGAAGTTTTTAATATTTTTGTTTTTTCATCTTAGTTTTCGGGAAGAGTGATGATTTTGATTAATCCAGGAATGCAAGGATAGTGCAATATTAGGAAATCTATCAAGACATTTCCTCATATTAATTTAAGAAGAAAATATTTTCAATTTTAGCAAAGTTGTTAAAAGTGCATTCATTAAAACTTCATTTTCAAGAACTACAAATGTATATATGGGATATCTTCTAACCCTTAAAAAAATTTCCACTTCAGAAACCCATATAGGCTCAAGGGGGGAAAAATAGAGGTGTTCCCATTAAGTCAGCAAAGTGACAAGAATATTTACTGTTGTCATTTTTTAACATTGTACCAAAGATACTGCCCAATTGTTAATAGAAATGAGAAAGAAACTCATTATGAAAATAGTAATCTGAAAACAAATTACCACTATTTGTAGATGTAGGTTGATACAACTTCATGAAAGGAAATTTCATAATATCTCTCATAATTAAAATTACATTTTTTTCTTTGACTTTTTGATTCAGAAACCTCATTTCTGGGAATTTAGTCATCAGAAACACTTGATTAGTTATGTTTATGAGAGGTTATACATTGCAAAATGATTTGCAATTGTAAGAGACTGGGAACAAAACAACCCAACAATTCGTTTTTAGTAGACAAGTTTAATAAAATGGGACATAATGCAATGGAACCAAACATCCATCAGAAGGAAGTAAAAGACTCTATATTTTGTTAAATGAAAAAATTAATATGAAGAACAATGTGTACAATATGGTAACTTTATTTTAAGGGTGAAAAAATGTGTATGTGTGAGCAGAACATATATGGGTATATCTGGAAAGATATAAAAATACTACTAAAATATTACCAGATTTGCTTACCATGGAATGATCTCAAGGCTAAAAGACTGGTGTTAAAAATAGATTTTTCATTAAAAGTTACTTTAATTTTTCAACTTGAAACTATCAGAACAATGTAGTCAGTATATTAAAAATAATTGGGACAATTCTGTGTTATCAAAATGTCCATGACATTTTTCTTTTCTTGCTGAGGAAGATTCACCCTGAGCTAACATCTGCACTCAATCTTCCTCTTTTTGTAAGTGAGCCACTGCCACAGCATGGCCACTGGCAGACGAGTAGTGTAGGTCCAGGCCTGAGAACTGAACCTGGGCCACCAAAGTAGAGCACATTGAGCTTAACCACTAGGCCACTAGGGCTGGCCCATGAATTTTTAAACAAAGTATAGAATGTACATAATATCTTTAATAGACTCGTACATTTAATGTTAGTATGCTCTTCTAGACTGAATAAAGGGTGACCTTGGCACACTCTGGGTAAGAT
This sequence comes from Equus caballus, assembly GCF_041296265.1. Classification (NCBI taxonomy): domain Eukaryota; kingdom Metazoa; phylum Chordata; class Mammalia; order Perissodactyla; family Equidae; genus Equus; species Equus caballus. The sequence goes on from NC_091686.1 coordinate 99,375,475, forward strand.
AAGCAATCTCTCTGCCTTCTCTCCTCTCTGCACAAGTTTCAGAAGGATTTTCCTGCCCCACTCCTTGTCCAGATTTCCTAGAACTTTTCCTCTGTATCCTCTAAAATTGATCATCTAGAGACAAAAAAAAAATGTTTTTTCGACTAAAAATAATATCATTTACCTTCTTTCTTTACTGAAATCTGACTCTTCCCTAAAAACAGTATTTTATCTGCAGGCTTCTCAAGTGGTGGCATGTTTCCTCTACAACTTTTCTGTCAGTGGAAGTATAGGAAGTGACCTCCTGGCTTTTCAGTGCCACTTCCAGGCCACTCTCCCTCTGAAAACTCCCAGCTTTGACTCTCAGGCCATGAAGCTATTCCACCTCCTCTTCATGGCGCCATAGCCATACTCGGGAAGAGTCCGGTTCCTGACTCATTGTCACTCTAACACTACTCATAACCTAATTCTTTGTCAATTTTAATATCTATAAATATGATCCCTCCCATTCTCTTGTCCCTAAATGTATCAAATGCCTCTTCTTAAATGATCTCATTGTCTCCTCATCTCAGTCATTCACTCCCCATAATCATACTCCGGATCTTTGCTTGAAACTTAACTGCAAACTTCTATTTTTTTCCAGTTTCCAGCATTATATCTCTGACACCTCAGTCCTTTTAAAACTCTGAACTCAATAATTCATTGATCATAGTTGACTCTAAAAGCATTTTTTTTTCCCTATTAGAGGGAAAAAATGGCCACTAGCAAATCCTGGCCCAAACCATACAGACATAATAATTTCATTTGAAAAGCAAACTCATTTCCTCAATATCTGCATTATGATCACATAGATGGCATTTGGGTAAATGTGCTGTGTCATTTTCCAACATTTAGATCAATTGAAATATAGTCACATCTCTATTTATGGAGGCCTGGGTCACTTTCTCATACTTGTGTCTGTGGGGATGCTAGGATGGATATTGTGCCTGGCAGATCCACTAGAAAGATATGGAGTATGGAAAGGTAACTTCTTAAGCAGAGGGTGGCGGTCTTGAAAAGAAAGGAGAGGAATTTTAGAAATGTAATTAAACATATTTTCAATATACTAATCTGTATAAAATAATAATAATGCTTACCAGGTATTGAGGTACTCAATAAGCGCAGGCTTTATGTAAAGGACTTCATGTGCATCATCTTATTCTATGCTAAAACAACCTTGTGAGACAGGATTTGTAACCCCATTTAACCAGCAAGAAGGCAGGAATATCCGTTGTTGCCATTTTCATTTAACAGTGTACCAGAGATGTTACAAATTGTTAGAAGAGAAAAGTTATACAGTTAACTAAGAAAGAAGTGCATGAAAACATTTTATTTAACAGCTTAGCAGCATTGATTTAGCTGAAGCACATACATTTAAATATACTTAATTTTCTCAGACCCCTTGCAAGTTTGCATTTGTGTAAAGGTTAAGGAATCATCACCACCAACAAATGCATTGTTCTAGTCAGGATTATAGCTTACTTTTATCTTTGCATTTCATAACTAGGTTATATACAGTACAAATATAGGAATATTACTTCTTTGCTTATCCTAATTGATCTAGCATCTAAACTCATCTCAAAATGCCAGATAAAACTTAATCACTTAAAGTGAAATGTTAGAAATAACTATATTTTTATCCTAGAAGAAAGAATTGTTTTATATGACAAGGTGCATAGACACTTTTGGAATGGTGTGGAAGTATTGCTGCGATTGGTCATGGAAAATATGTTTTTTAAATTATACAACTACAAGATATTTACTACATATCACTGCTACAAAGGAAAGTGTATTTTACATTATTTACCTAGCATCTTGTAGTTACAAAAGAGAGACATTTCAGATTATTCTTTTTGGAGATTAAAATGTTTATAATGATATTTCAAACTCTAAATTTCTTATAAATATTTATATTTCAGGTATAACCATAATACTTAAATTGTATTTAATGACTCGGATTTCATTCAGATCACTAAAGATCTTATAACCATGGTTTCCAAAGGGAAGTAATCTTGTTTAGTTTTTCTGAGAAAAATCTTCATGGGAATGAAGTGAGTAGTAAAATGAGAAGTTCAGTTGACAAAGAAAGTCAATGTGATAGTTGTAGGAGATTGCCAAGATCTCTCTCATTTTTGGTTACCCAGTCATTTTTTACTTACACATTTCACTTCTTCTTTCTCTAATGCTGCCATCACCTCCCATTTATCTTAAACTGCTTTGTCTTCATCACACTTCAATGAAACATGCAATTGGGATGGGCGATATACATAAATGTTATGACTTTTGGGTCTTCTTCATGTTGAAATCCGTTATTAAGCCTTGAGATAAGGTACTAAAAAGAGACATTCAGATGGCCAAAGAAAACATAAAAAGTCATATTTTTAAGCCTTGAAATGTTTGATAGTAGGTTTTAACATGAAGGTCTTGCTTTTAACAAAGAACACAATGCTTTATTTGGATTGTACAGATAGTTTATGCATCCTCAGTGAAACATCTGGCTTTGTTTTAATTCTTGTTGTAAAATCTTTATGTATGCACAACAGAAAAAGATCTGTTGGCCCCTTGTTGATCTTTGAGGTCATGCTCACTTATAGATGCTAAAACCTATCAATAGTAGCATCCTTTTATTAAGAGAACATGTATTTTGGGGAAAAAAGATAAATTACTGTATGTTCTGTACCAAAAGTATTTAAGCAAATTAAAACTTTCAGAAGAGTTTTGTATTCCATCCCAGCTGTCATCTTTATAATCAAAATGATAGAATCGAGAGATTTTTATAGGGCATCCAATTATCTATCCAAAACAATTCAACCTTTCTGCAAGTGCACTAATTGAAGGTAGTAACCTGGAGATTATCTTGCCTACAGTTTCTGTTACATTGCCTCTTTCTGAGAAACATAGCTAAAATTCTCTCTCCCTTGTGATAGATATTTTACCCCATTTCTGTTATGTTAAGCAAGTCAACCTTTCCTACCTAGACAGATTTCATAAGAAGTTTATGCTTGAGCCAAAGACAATTATATACGGGGTGAACCCAAACACCGCAATTGTATCTGAAGTGGTTTGACATAGGACTCTGCCCAGAAGAGGAGAACCAATTATGTTGGAGAAGGGAAGAAATAACATCTGGGCTGAATTAAAAGCTTTAGTAATTTTATGCCTTGGAAAAATTATAAATACCTTATAGGTAATTTGAAATGAAGATAACACTACATCATAAAATAAAATTTGAACCTTATCCAAAACATGCACGAACACATACATACTGATATCTGTTTTATTTCTGGGTTTTATACTTTCCTTTGTTTTTATTTTTCTGGGGTATGCTTATACTTGCATATTTGTATCCTAGCTATTGGGTAGTTCAGTTTTTGCATATCACTCAGTTCCTTCTCTTTATCATCACCTTTGGACTAAAATGAGAGCCCTGTCAGAAAAAAGCTGAATAATTGATTATACTGTATATAGATATTTAATATATCCTAAATCTCTATAATATATATCTGAAGTCCTGGATTTTGATTGTGTGGGCATAATAAAGATGCCATTTAAGGAATGCGTTACAGATGGGGAGGTTTTAGGGATGGGAGATTTCTGAAATCTTTGTTGCCGGCACAGGACTACTTAGTTCCAGTTTTGCCCACAGCTGTCTGGTACTTGCCCAGGAAGCAGGTGTTTTTTTTTAGGCTGTGTAACTTACATCCATAATCAGGTGTGCTGATTGGTGGTGATGCATTATAATTTCTCATTCTGAAAGGAAAGCGAATTGAAATCAATGAAGCAGTGGCTGACAATTCTCCTCTAAAACCTAGTCGTCCTCAGAAACCTTTGTGATTGTTATTCCCTCACTTTCTAAAGCAGTGTGTAAGTTTTGTAATATTGTTAAGACCATTTGGAATAAACTCTAAAATCTTTTAATATTAGAAGAAGTTTTGTTTTTATAGTTGAAAATTTTACTTTATAGCCATCAGCAAGCATTTCTTCCCCACTATCTACAGGTCCATACTTAGTAAAAAGACAATTATGGTACGAAGATAAGATTATACGTCCAAAGATTTGAAAATTGAAAACTTTATGTAAACATCAAAATTGATATTAGAATACGCAAGGGTGTATGTATTTTTGGCTTAAGGAGTACCAATAGTGTGGCACTTCCATCTGTAAAATGCCTCATTCTTAGTATACTCAGTTAAAATAAACACTGATAGATTAATTCTTCCACATTTGTAAGCCACATTTGCCTGTTTACATCAATTTCTCCATGACAAAATCCTTGAGGGAAGAGATTTTATGTCTTTAGCTCGTGGTCATGTCTATAGCATTTAACCCCATTTCTGACTGATAACTGACTCTGAGTAAATACTTGCTGAATGTTAAATAAATTGCGATATTCAAAAGACTTCTGTTAAACAGCTTTGAGATTCTTTGCATTTTCATTTGCAATCAGTGAGTTTATATTGAATTGACTTGCTTTACAGGCAGAAATGAGTAACAGTTTTTCAAATGACAATCTGAAAAATATTTAGAAAACTCATACCATATAGTGTGCAAAAGGATCAGCCATGAGCTACTTGGGGAACCTCATGAATCTGTAACCACTATGGAAAAAATGACAGGCAGGGAGCCCGGTCAATGCATGTTCAATGACATCTAAGTCCTGAAAATGCTTAATAGTAGTTTAAAGGTATGTTATACTCTCGAGAACAATCAGTACTAAGAAGGTTTTATAAACCCATATCCTTTTGATTAGAGAATGGTACTGCTGAGAAAACTTCTGCTAATGATCAAGTGTTTGCTAGGCCTATTGCTGTTTGCATTTCTTTCTTATTTTTTTTTTTTAACCTATCAAAGTGAATACTCCCACTGCTAATTTATATTTTTAGTTCAGTATGGGTATTGGTGTGATTTCAGTCCTTAGGATATCAATACTTGCTACATCATTGAAGTTGGGTCTCTGGGCATTTGAACTGGTTTTCTTGACAATTTCTTTAGGCCTAATAGCCTCTACTTGGAAAGGTTTCTAGATCAATACATAGCTGTCTGTATGTTAATCACTCTATCTATGTCTCTAAGTTATGCTTATCCTCCAAGTTGGCTGTGCTTCAGCCCCTAGTCTGAGCTTAAACCACACAGAATAGAAACACGTGGGGCAACCATTTATTAATTCAGTCTAGTGTGATCCTACCAATTACCTGTCTTCACCTTGACCACTGGTTCATAGCCATGTTTTTGGTTCATAGCCATGTTTTTGGGAAGTTGAAATTTAATCCTATTAACTCAGTCTCCTAATGATAAAATAACAGAGTTCTAGAAGGAAAATTTCCTGTTTAGAAGGAAAATCTTTCCTAAGTTACTTCTCTCTCAAATGATTTTATTCTTGAACTGATTTTTTATTATTTGTGTGCTTGATCTTATTTTCAAATATCCTCTTTCTCACTAAATTATCTGGTAAGTTTCCTTCTCCTGTGCTACCACGCTTCTGAGAAAAGTTACTTTCATTTTCAATTCTTAAAAGTCCTGGTAACTCCAATTAGGGAGCCAAGGTCTACTTCAGTTTATTTCACTTGACTAGACTAGAATTCTGGCACCTTTGACTCTGTTAATGTAATTAGTCCAAAAAAGCATTGGCAATAAATATTTAGCAAACGCATAAATGGCCAAGACATGAGACAATTATAGCACAAGATACAATTGTCATTTAGAATCTATTCTATGAATCTAAGTTCCAAATATGAAGATTGTTTTAAAACAACAAAAATATTATGTGCATTTTTTTCAATAAAATATCTTCCAGAATTTTGTCTTAGGCTTTTATAAATACAGAAATAGTCTACCTAATGCAAAGTAAGTGTTTTCTTTCCATCGAAGCTGAGCAAAAGGATCTAAAAGTGTAGTATTTTACTTTGATTTTCCTCTTCCAGGGAGAAAAATACTCTAAAATAACATCATAAATTTCTTGCAAATTATTCTTACCAAATTTTCCCTCAAAATAATGCTTCCTGGAATTCAGAGGTTGTTTAAACTTTACTATTAGCAGTCTTTGAGAGACTGCCTTTATCTTTTCTTTAATCTCTTTCCCTTTGGATCTTATCCTTCTTTGTGGTTTTACCTCCTACTTCACCTTGAATTGGTATGCGGTTGGTAATTTTTATACATAAGAGCAATATGAAAGAAGCTAAAAATTCAAAGAAGTGAGAGACATAGTACAAGGAAATTTGGGCATGTTTTATTGGCTTGACACTTAAGACCATAGAGTTAAATATATTAGAGACCTCTAGAGTCATTTTATAATCGCACTATTTCTATTCCCACATTTTAATGGTTGCTCACGTTGCAGGGCATCCACTTTTTCTTTTCTAACTTTATTGAGACATAATTGACATATAACATTGTGTAAGTTTAAGGTGTACAGCATGATGATTTGATACATTTATTTACTGTAAAATGATTACCCTGATAAGGTTAATTAACACATCCATCACACGTGACACCACAATATTAACACATGCCACCACAGCATGGCTTGATGAGTGGTGCTAGGTCTGCACCCAGGATCTGAACCGGTGAACCCCAGGCTGCCACAGCAGAAGGCGTGAACTTAACCACTCAGCCACAGGGCTGGCCCCAAAAGTCCTTGTTATAGTACTTCATACAAGGGACTTTTCACTCTCACAGTAGCTCTGCCACCAGGTATTTAAAAAAACTGTTTTAGCGATAAGACTGGTAAGACTGAGAGAGGTGTAGTCCCGCAGTGAGGAAGGACTCAAAGCTAAAGAAGTGGAGGCAGTAAGGATAGACATTTTTTCCCAAAGTTTGCTTATGCAAAGAAGCAGAGATTTTTTTAAAGACCAGAAATTTGTAAGCAAATGAATCAGGCTAAGTAAAAGGATAAAATAAAATTCATTATAAAATGTGTAAAGGAATCCTTCAAAAATTTTTAACAAGCAGTAAAAAGTTTAAAAATGTTAGTGGTGGAAATGAATTATAATCTAATTTTAAATGTTTCCCTGTTATTAATAAGTTATTGCTTTGTACTCTTGGGTCAAATAGTCCCATGTACTTAATGCTATTTATGGGTTGACTTGAACTAAAAGCTTGCAATATAAATTATTTTCTTACTAGAGGTGTCTTCCTTATGATGTTTCTTGTATTTAAGTTTATATTCTCCAATAATAAATTAAATTAGCACTTCCTTTATTATAGTGACCTAATAGTGTGACATGCAGTGGTGCAGGTCCTTGAGCAATCCTCAGGAGGAGAAGGAATTAACTGATGAAATGTCTGTGTGTGTAGGATCTAGGCAAGAGCAGACTAGCCTGACCTAGAAACAGCAGGACGTGAATTAACCTTCTACATAGTCCTAGCAAGCGGGAGTGGATCCAACAGCGCAAGAGATCCAGGTGAGAAAGGACACTGTTTAGCTTTTCAGATGTCATCTTGTGCATTCCCTATGGTGTCAGGCTTGTGGTAACCCGGTTTAAGGAATGCTGTCTGCAGATTCTGGAAATATCCATCCACTTCAGTGCCATTCTTAAGAAGTCTAGCCAACTGAGAAAATTAATTTCATATATGTGGACATTAAGTGAAATAATAATATTCTCCCTGAGCAGGGAAATGTACAGGGGAGGTATTCTGTGGGTTGTTCTAGTTTTTAAGTAAGAATGTTATAGGAAAATGAGAACAAACATGCCTGTTATTGTAATGTTTTCATAATAAGTATGGTCCACCTGAACAATTTTAAAAAGAATCAGATTATTTCATATTGTCAGAAAGTAAGACTAATTTTGAACAATTCTCCAATAACCATTAGCCTCTGGTAAATAATGCTTTAGGCCAAGTAGTAAAGAATATCTAATTTAACATATTTGACTATCTCTGTACTATCTGTTGGGAGAAGGGGTGATAAAACATTTTTATCATATAGTAATTTTGGGATCTTTTATTTACAAGGTTGTTTTCAATCATGTGGATACACTAACCAGAATAAAATAATCCCAAGCAAGAAATAAGATCCTGTTTTCAGCATAAAAAAGAAAATTGCATGGGAGTCTAATAGTTTCCTGAGTGGATAAGAATTCAGTGTGTCATTTGTTTTTGAAATAAAAGGCATAGGAAAACATTAGAGAAAGCAAGGCCGAAAGCAAATGATTGTGGCATGTCCAGCTCCGTTATACCATCAGTATATTATGAAGGAGGAAATGCACTTGGCAAAGAAGAAGCGGCCTTTTCCTTTGGTCCTCTCTGTATTTCAATGCAAATGAGATATCTCATTTACTCCTGACTTGCCAAGCCTCTCTCTCCCTTTCTGAGCAGAGTCCTGTGAGGCACAGTCTAAAGAGGACATCGGCATAACTTTACAGCTGTGTGAGCTCAGGGCATTAATCAATGCAGAGGCTCAGAGAAAAGAACATGTGTTTAATAGCTTGAATTTCTTCTTTTCCTTTTCAGGGGCATTATGTTTCTTAAGTATGAAAAGAAAGGCACTGAGATGTACAATTGTGATATCCAAATGTGGACAGCTTTTCTTCTGGTTCTTTAAAATACACAATGCTCTTTCCTCTCCTCGTTATTTTCTTGTATGACAGGAAAGAAATATGCTTTTTAAAAATTTCCTATGAGTGATTATTTGACCTTTAGGAATGGGTGAGAAAGATAATTTATGTCTGCTAGAGAGTCAGAAATAAGGTATGCTTAGTACTCAGGGTCAAGCCTTTCCATTTCTGTCTTTTTAAAAAGACAAGCTACATAGGAGGCCATACAATGATCTTTTAAAAACTGCTCGTTCATCTATCAGCCCTTCAAACAGGGGCATAAGAAGAAATTTTAGTGAGTTTCCAGCGTAATTAGTGCGTCTTCTCCTGACTCCTCCCCTTTTTCCACGTGTATAGGACAAGACACATATTGTCAAGGCAGCAATCACTGTAAATTTCTTAGCTATTTGTATGTGATGGACGCTGTCAACTTTTAACAGCAGGGGATAGGATGTGCGCTACAGTAAAACAATTCACAACACCTGCCACTGTGGGTCTAACTATTGTGCAAACCACTTTGCAGAAAGGTTTAGAAAACAACATACCTGTCATAGTCAGCTAACTACCTGCCAATAGTCATTACTCCCTTCTTTTCTACACCACCCCTCATTGTGTTCAAAGTTAGAAATACTAGCTTTCTCAGTCTTCTTTGCAGTAGGGATGGCCATGTCATTGAGTTTTATTCAATGCTATTTAAGGGAAAAGCTGCAGTAGGGGATCTTGGGAAAATTTTTTCTTACTTGATGAAAGGGTAGATGCAATGTGTGACAACCCGGGTCTTTTCCCCTTCCTTCTGCTAGGGACGTTTGTGTGATTCCTGCAATTTCAGCAGCCCTCTTGTGATTATGGAGTGATAAATATAATATGGAATTTAATACTCTAAGGATAATAAAAATCATTTAACATTTGTTTAAAAATAATATGTTAGTGTAATAAAGAGTTTGACTCAAATTTTAATATTTGACTGCTGATAGCTTTCAAGTCCCTCTGTTCTTTCTTCCTCTTCAGGCCACATCAAGAAAAGGTGATAAGAAATCCCAGTGCTCCACTGTGGCACCAAAGGGCAGTTCAAACCACGTAAGCCACAGCCCATGCATGCACAGGAAATCTGACTCCAGCCCATCTCTTTGTCCACAAGAAAAGGCAATCCACTCTTCACCTATTCTCTCAAGCCATTTTCAGACCTACTTGGGAGCCTGCCTTGCTGTCCCCAGAAAGCCTCATAAAACTTTTTTATACCCTCTTGGCACATGTGTGATGTCATCAGTCTCCATATCCAATCCAAATTTTGGATGGGATGTCCCTTTTGCCTCTATGGGGTAACCTCAACCATTGGCTCTGTGAGCAGGTTATCTAGGTGAAGATCACGACCACCAGGAGTCTTTCTTCTTTTGCTTTAGCTTCCTAATTTGCTTTGCTGCCTGCTGGCTAGCATGCTCTTTGAATTGTGTTGCTGCCTGCTGGCCAACTTGAGCTTTGAGCTGCTGCCTGCTGGAAATCTTGCTTTTGCTGCTTAGTGCTGCAGTTGTTGAGTTCTACTGAGCCTCTGTTATAGATTTAACTGAGTTAAATCAGTTTCAATAACAGATGTTTAGGGGCAGGGGTAGGGGTTTGGGCTCTCTTTGAAGTGGCTTTAGGTCATGTGTCTCTGCATGTCTGTGTATTGCAGATTGAAATGATTTGACTTCTTGATTCCAACAAAAGCTACCATGGATGCTATGCTCAGGGGAATAACTCTCACCCTGTGACCATGAATGAGTTCTGTCTCAATCAGGTGTTGGCCCACATCTGTAGCATGCACGGGAGAAAGCCTAATACCCTGTATATGATATAAAAGGCCATCGGATGGTCACTAAAAACAAGGGACTCACTAGGATCCTATAAAATGCCTTTGCAGATGCTGCCTATATCTCTGTCATGAAAAAGATCCTGATCCTTAGAGTTTCAGGGAAAAATACCCCATGCACTCCCAATGCACAGCCAAGAGGTTAATTCAAACTCAACCTAAGACTTGGGTACCTAAACCCTATAAAGTGACTAATGTCATGGGGGAGGCCCCAAATCTGAATGATACTGATTTGAGATGTTCTAGAGGAATAAATCTGTAAGTATGAGCAGAGTAGAGAGGACACCCTTGAAGTATATCCAGAACAAACAAACAAAACACCTGGATATAGCAGAGGAAACAAAACCTGAATAGAGGTTCACACTTTGATCCAACTGGAAATTCAAATATTTGTAAAAAGAATTTGTGACAAAGATAAAAAGGGATTGGTTGACTTTTGTATCTCTCGAACATAGGTTCTAAATTAACTTTAACATACGCTGAAAAGCACCACTTAGAAAACTTCAATAGACTTAATCAATACTAGGTCTTAATTTAGCGTTAACCTTGGGGATTCCATTACATTTAAACTAGGTACCCCCCTATATTCTTAGGAGAGTCAGCAAACATAATGTACAGGACAAAAATAGGTATGCTTTACCTTATGCATGAGAACTATTGCCTTGTCTAAATTCACCATAGTCATAGCACCTATTGCCTTAAAATATCCTGTATAGGCATGAATACTCTGACCCAATGAATAATAAATTAAACTTAAATTACGTCTTTTGCACTTATAACTAGTTTGACAAAAAGGGCCTCCCTGAACTTCTATCCTTGATTAAGATGGTTAGTATAGCTCAATATAAATTAGAACAGTATCTGCAAAGATTGAAACCCATTATACAAGACTTATTTAGAGAAGACGTGATTATGCACACTGCTTCTCCATTTGAAAAACAAATTTGGCTTGTTCTTAAACTCAGAAAGATAGAACGGCACCTCATAGTAGATTACACAACCATAATGCTGTGGTCCCAACCATTAAGACCCTCACACCTAATATTATGGAAATGTCTGACTTAGTCCAATCAGTAAATGATAAATTCTCTGCAGTCATAGATCTGGTCAATATGTTCTGTTCTGTGCCTATTTCAATAGCCTCTCAGCCGCAGTTTGCCTTCCCCTTCTAAAAGGCACAATACACCTGTACCCTGCTGGGTTATCTCCACAGCCTTGCCATCACACTCAATCTGTGCAGGCAAGATCTTAATTACATTCAATTTTCTTCTGTAGTAAAGGCATAACATTACATTGATGACATCCTCCTCCAAGGAGATTCATTTGACATACTCATTAAAGACATATGGATACTCAGAGAAGAGTAAAGGAGATGGACCATTATCCTACACATAGTACACATAGTAAAAACCCCGCCACCCCAGTAAAATCCTCAAAAATTGTTTTTTCGACCAGGGGCCCCTGCATCTCTGACACTGTAAAGGCACAGCTATTGACCTTCTTAGTACGCACAACATTAAAGCAAGGTAAGCATATTTTAAGCCTTTCTGGCTTCTGAAGGCAAAATATTCCTTGTTTACAAATTTTACTTAAGTCTGTTATCATGTTACTCACAAATTAGTCCAGACTAAATGGGGCTCCCAATGATAAAAATTATTAGAATCTGTCCAAATTGTAGGACAACAAGAACACTCCTATTAATGCGCCCCAAGACTCCTTCACAAGAGAGGCTTTAGCAACTTCCTATCATTCCTCCTGCAGTGAACAGCAAAAAGAGTTGATATGCTTTACAGGCAATAGTGTCACCATTGCATGCGATGAAGCTTGCTGGAGAGTTGCTGTTTTCCATCCCTCCACTAGGACATCACTCATTGGTGACAGGACTCAAGAGTAAACAAAATTAACCCATCCTTAAATAGTCATTTTAGCATTTAGCATTTAGCATTCTAACATTTTACCCTGGCTAAAAATCATCCCCATCTGCACACGCTTAGAATAATGGGACATTGCCAATGGCCTGGTCACCTGATCTGGTCAGTGATGGCAAGAATTATTTATCCAAGGTTTCACCCTTTGGGATAAAGAACTTCTGGGAATCTTTTACCTCATGGTTACCCAAAATATAAAGCAAGGTCATATATGTTTCCACACATACTAAAGACACAGTACAAGGTCTCATCCAGATATTCCTTATCCACTTCAGAGTTCCAGGCATTATTAGTAGTGACTGAGGCACACATTTCAGTCCAAGAAATATACAATGCAGATCTCTTAAACAGGGTATTCAAGAGCATTTTCACTTCTTTTAGTGGACTCAAGCTACTTGCCTCAAAGAATGCCATAATGGCTTACTCAATGGCCAACAGTCATATGAAAAGATGCTCAACATCATTAGCTATCAGGGAAATGCAAATCAAAACCACAATGAGGTATCACCTCACTCCAGTCAGAATGGCTATAATTAACAAGACAGGAAACAACAAATGTTGGAGAGGGTGTGGAGAGAAGGGAACCCTTTTTCTCTGCTGGTGGCAGTGCAAACTGGTGCAGCCACTATGGAAAGCAGTTTGGAGTATCCTCAGAAAATTAAGGATAGATCTACCATATGATCCAGCTATTCCACTCCTGGGTATTTATCCAAAGAACTTGAAAACACAAAGGCATAAAGATACTTGCACCCCTATGTTCATTGTAGCATTATACACAATAGCCAAAACTTGGAAGCAACCTAGGTGCCCATCAAGGGACGAATGGATAAAGAAGATGTGGTATTTATACACGATGGACTACTACTCAGCCATAAGAAATGACGAAATCTGGCCATTTGTGACAATACGGATGGACCTTGAGGGTATTATGCTGAGTGAAATAAGTCAGAGGGAGAAAGTCAAATACCATATGATCTCACTCATAAGTAGAAGATAAAAACAACAAAAAAAAAACACATAGCATTGGAGATTGGACTGGTGGTTACCATGGGAAAGGGGGTGGGGGGAGGGCAAAAGGGGTGATTAGGGTTTCATGTGAGGGGATGCACTATAATTAGTGTTCGGGTGGTGAACATGATGTAATGTATACAGAATTCGAAATAGGATGTACATCTGAAAAAAATAAAAATTAAAAAAAATGAATTTAAATTCAATTAGATAAAACATGGCATACTTCTGTCTTAGTCAAACATGAGGACTGAATTGTAATAGAAAATCTCACTTCACTTTTGCTGCTTGACTGATGACAGCTTGCAAGCTGTACCAGTTCCTCTGCACCTGCTGCCTCGCGTCTTGCGATAGCTGATAAGAAAGTCAGGTATTCTTTCGTTTGTTGCTGACAGGAAGTTCAAACCGTGTAAACCACTGCCTCTTTGTGCCTAGGAACTCTTGTCACGATCCCACCCCCTAACTATAGTCAAATCCAAGCCATCTCCTTTTCCTGCTCTCTCAAATCCTTTTTGGACCTGCTTTGGAGTCTGCCCTGTTCTCTCAGAGAGCATCATTATGTGAGAAATAAACATTTTCATACTTTCTTGATGTAAGGCATTATAAATATTGACATCAGAAACAAATTTTGGGTGGAGGGGCCCATCCTATTTCTGTAGAGTGTCCACGACAGTTAGACTGTATTCTAATTCTCCTAAAAATCTTATAAGTTAGGTACTGTTATTATGTCTATAATTGAGAGCAGAAAAACAAAGCAAAAGGAGATTAAGTAAGTTGCTCGAGGTCATATAGCAAATTTGTGATGGAGATGGAGAATGAACCCAAGAGGTCGGACCCCAGACCTGTACTCTCATGCTCTAACTAAACTGCTTCTCAAAGTTCTAAGTGAGCAGAAGGAGTACTTCAGACCCGGATGGCACTTGTAGGCCTTGCAGTAACCCTAAACTATCTGAGTCTAGGCTTATTTTCGTTTTTAAAAAATAATATCTTATTTTTTGAGTTGCTGTATTTGAAGTTTATGTTACTTTTTCCTTAAAAAACATTTTAATTATGCAGCATAGATTTTGTAAAATCCAGATTTGAATCCATAGTCAATCGCTGAGTAGTTGTGAGAAACAGAAGAAATGTATTTAGCTTCTCTATGCCTCACTCTTTGTAAATGTAAAATGGGAAGGATATTTTCATAATAGAATTGTTATTATGATTAAATAAGATAATATGTTAATAACCTTGGATAATGCCTCTCACATATTCAAAGCTCAATAAGTGAAGGTTAAAATAATGTATGAGCCATTATAAATTTATCATAAATATTCTATGAGAGGCTTAACTACTTACTCATGGAGCAGCAATTGTGGTACATACAGAATATATTTTGTGAACTCACCGTGGGAAGTTTTAGAAGTGATACAATCACTCTGATTTGCTTTTGAAATATAAATTATAATTACATTGAATTATAAATTATAAAGATACTCTGAGGAGATACTGAAGCAAGGAAATGTTCATCCTGACATTTACATGGATGTGTTCTCCCTCGCAAAAGCAACTACTATTGCTATAGAGAAGATAGTAACACAGTCATAGTGTCAGAAACTCAACCTGAAATGTTAGGTAGCATTGGACTTATTATCAGATTGAAGTTAGAGGGATCAATCCTCCATCAATCTTCAACACCTATTAGGCTTTTGGCACTGTTGATGATTGATTGCAGATGTTGATAGGAATCACCATGCCTATCGAGTTCATGCCTGATGGTGGCTTACATTTTGCAGCTTCTGCTACAGATATAGACTTGAAAGAAAATACTCTCCACTGGATTCTACTTGGCCTTGATTATGATAATAACCTTACGTATGGATTAAGGAGCCTAAGAAGTTGACTTGACAGTTGCCTAATATATCCACTTCAGTGTTTATTTGTTTTCAAATAGCAAGAGCTTTCTCTAGTTTGCCTAAACAAAAGAAACAAACAAGGAAAAGTGGGGATGGGGTGAGAGTGGGAAAATTATTAAAAGAATACTGAACTATCTCGTGGCATACAAGGAGGAGTATGACAAGCTAAATAGTAGGTGTTGTTGGATTCTCTTTTGGGAATATTGTCATTAACATGACTCAGCTCCTAAATACAAGATCCACACTTATAGTTACCAGGGATACACTCTCATAGGGCCAATTTGTATCAGAAAACCTGGCTTTGATCAAACAACTGAAAGTGATGGTCACATTGCCCCAACATGGCAGCTGTCACTAACACCATGTGGATAGTGGATGTATGCATACTTTTGGGATAATGAGGCTGAGAAGTGTAGTTTCTAGAAGGTGCTTAGGAGGTAAATAAAGCAATAAATATGCCCTGCAAATGCTGTAACTTATGGGTCTTTAATATAATAGTTAAGTTCAAAATTAAAAATTACTAAAGAGTAAGTGACATCAAGAATTAATTTCTTTTTTCCATGTTTCTCTATAGTAAGCCTTCAGATACAACAACTGACATTTGCAGAGCCTTTACATGATAAGCTTAATTTGATCCATTAATTGAGCTGGTGTTATCCAATTAACATATAAAGAAATTGAAACCCCAAAGGGTAACCAATTTATATTGATTTTCTACGTATGCTTTTCCCATAGAATTGCTTCATATTTTCACCCTTTGCATTTAGAACTTCAAAAAATAATTTATTTTAGACTTACTGTATATTTGTTCTTTCTGTAGATAAATTTGCCAACAAACATTTGTTTCTAAAAATAAGAAAGCTCTTTGCAACTTTCAGTAGAAAATATATATTAAATATATTCTATTGCTTATTACTAATATCCTCTATTTTGTTTTATATTATATTTTAAAAATGTGTTTTATAATATTGGAAACTATATCATTTTAAAGCTAATAATGGTAGCAGTAAACATGGTTCAAATAAAAATATTATGAAATTAAAACTAATTGCCAATTAATAAACAATACCCTATATAACATATGACAGTAAAGGTAGTAATACTAATAATATACAGTTACTGATCATTTATCAAAAACCAGAAACTAAGTGTAAGATTTTTATGTTTTCAAATTTAACCTTCACAATAACATTATAAAGTAAGCATTACATCATTTTATGCATGAAGAGACTCACACCCTAAAAAATAACTTTTTCACACCCTGCTATAATAAGTGTCAGTTCTGAGATTCAAATTTATATTTGTTTGACTTCAAATCTTGTTTTTTCTTTCACTTTATATTGAAAAATCCATACTTTTACCAGGATAATTAAATTAAAGGGTCTCAGAACTTTTCAGGATTGCTGAATTTACATATATGTTTTCTTGTATTTGCTCTAAGCATTGAATTAACCCTAACACCAAAGAGCAGATCACGAGACCATCTATTAGAAAAGTCATTAAAGAACAGACTCAATAATGTTCTTACAGGGCCGCAGGAGACTTTGAAAGCCAAAAATTATCAGAACACATTTTCCAACTATCCCAAAGCTTACCAAAAATATGTACATGTTGTTAAATTTAATGTAAACTTATGGCAAATACTCACTGAAAAACTAAATTCATCAAAGTATTAAGTAAAGATAAAAATCATCCAATGCTACCACAGACTTAAATAATAAAAATGTAATTGGCACAAATCAATCCACTTCTTTCCTTTTGCTTAATTAGAGCCATCAGTGAAGTGTAGTTAACAAAGGTAATACAATCTTAAGATTCATAATAGAAGTTAATTGCCTAGATAATGGGAAATAATATCCCCATTGGACTGTGTTGGTCAGGACACATATGGAATAATGGAATCAATTTTGTGTTCCTAGGACACCCGTATTATGGCAATTAACAACTTGGCTTATAGGTAGTTTTTTATGTATCTTTCTGCCACCATAGACTGTGAATTACATGCATGCAAGGACCATGACTTATCTAATTTTGTGTCATTGGCACCTAGCAGAAAATGTGGCTATTATTATTTGCTTAATAAAGCATTACATTCATTAAGGCACCCATCTTATCTCCTTGGACTCTTGCCATATTATCATAACTGTTTCTTTGCCTCTCTCTTCATCTCTCTGAGTTCCATTCTCCAAATAAATGCTCAGGCAGTAAAGTAACCACTCCAAGGTCACAGAACTAGTAAGTGACAGATATTGGATGGAACCTAGGTACACTGAATTCAGAGTCTCATTTTCCAAATCTGATTCTCTAATAAATCTTATATCCTCAAATATAAGCAAAGCAAAACAAACAAAACTAAAACTATTTGAAAGAGAGCTAATTCTCCTGGCTTAGTGGCAATCTCTACAAATTAAGATGTGATTAGCACCAAATTATAAGAGTCTTTGATAAACAGAAATACAGAAACAAACAGGTAGCCAGGACTGTGAGCTGGCTGGAGATGCTCCTATACAAGGAAAAACTGAAAGAATGAGAAGATTTTTAGCTTAAAAAAATCTTGTTTGATGATACATACATTTGCCATCTTTAAATTATCAAGGCTTTTCATGAGGTAAAATGTATTCTGTACTTTTCCAGAATTTCTCTGGCATAAAATAGGTACTCAATAACTGTTTGATTGCTTAATTAACTAATGATAAGTGGGTACCAGTAATACAAAAATCAAGTAAAAGGTAATGAAACAAAGATCTTTAAAAGTAGCAGGCCATTCCATCTACCACGGCTATGAAGAGAATCACAGAGAATTGAGCACAGCAACCACCAGTAGAGAAGGTTGGGCTATTTGGCTATCGCCAATCTATATTTCTATCAAATTCACTGCTGCTTAGCAAGATAAACTATATAAATGTGGCACAAACATTGTAACAATTTAACCACTTTTGTTAAAGAAAATATACTGCTATTCTGAAAAGTTTCCACTGAACAATACAATTGTTATGCACAATTGTAGGAATTACACATTATGCAATTTATAATAATGCTCCAAATTAAGCTGTCACCACCTTGTCACTAGTGAACATTTTATAAGATTACTGTGTCTTACCTTTAGTTAACAAATGATATTTATAAAGAATGAACTGTATAAAATTCTCTCTATGCTTTACTGAGATGTAATGATTATTGTTTTAATGTAATTTTCATAGTAGAAAGAAAGGATAATAGATTATCATCATCCTTCTTTTCCTCTTCTTCAGTTTTATTTAACATTGTGTTTTATAGAGTAACTTGTCCTGAAAAGCAAGTAACTAGTCATAAGTTTGTGTTCTTGCTTTTGGCTCTTATTAGATGCATGATTTTGATGCATGGTTCATATCGCTTTGAGTCTAAATTTTCTTATATCTAAAATGGGGGAAATACCTACCTTGTATGTTTATTTGGAGGTTTTAATATTAAATATGAAGCACCTAGCATAGCACCTAATACATGGTGTGTAATATAGTTATTGTTTTTATTTTACTATGGCACAGAAAAATGCCAAGTATTAGTTTTATCCTCATAATCCTATGGAAAAAAATGTAAAACAAGTGGTACAATTCTGATTTCATATAAATTGAATTTCAAGATTCTATATAAAAACTTTAAGGTCACATAAATTATAAGTGACATGAGTGAGAAGCACATCTGAAATGACAGAATAAGGACCTTTGAAAATCTGCTCATCCATAAAAGCAATGAGGACAATAGCAAAAATGTCAAAACAAACTTTTTCACAATTCTGGAAATTAACTGAAGGCTTGTGGTAATTCTTTCAGCATTTATTAAAGTAAGATGGCCAAATCTTAGAACAATGACTATGTGGTGTTTTAACTTTCCCTACTCCCAACCCTCTCCTCAGTTCTATGGTAGCTATGAAAATCAGCAGTCTTGGAACCACAATAGCTGAGACAACCAGTGGCATAGGACTGAAGGAAAGAACAGTTTTGGAGCTCTCCAAAAACCCCATTCCCAGGAAATTGTCAAGACTTTACCTGTTGGCAGATCCTTGAAACAGTACCATTCATAAGAATTGTTTGAATTCAGCTTGATTTAAATATTTTCTCATTAAGCTATCCCTATCTTGAGGCATTTACTGAAAACAACGAGCAGCAATTGCTTAACATGGCTAGCTGAGGCAGCAATACCTGTTGGGGAAAGCATGAGGCTGGCCAAAAATTTTAAAAGGCTAGACAATAAGTGTCTATGGGTACTTTGAAGATCTCTGCTAAATCCCTTGATAGAAGGCCATGTGTGCAGGGATGTGCATATGCCCAGTACAGATCTGAAAAAGTCCTAATCGGTCACCTCTGGCTGAACTTGAGACACAAGTAAAGCAGGAACTAAAGGTTAAGACAGACTGGTAAAGTGCCCAATACTGAAGGCATACACAAACAAACACAAGGAGCCTCCTCAGCAAAGATTGGGAGACTTACAGGTTCAAGGCAATTACAGAAATATATTTTCAATCATCAGGTGAACATTTAGCTAACCAAGCAGACGGACTTTAGTGGTCACACATAACAAAGAATACAGATTACAAAATTAGTCTAGAAAAGTCACTAAATAAGCCAACAGAAGCAGCAACAATAATAACAATAGGAACAAACAGTAAGCAATAACAAATTCTGAGGGGAATGGTGAATTTTATGTCCAGAGTTGCCACATTATATTATTTAAAATGTATTGAAACACCCAAAGAGAAAGGAAAGAATAGCCCATAAGACTGAAAAAAGCAGTTAATGGAAACTTTTATGCATAAAGTTCAAATATAGTTTTAAAAGGCAAAACTTAACATCAGCTATCATAAATGTGTTCAGAGAAGTAAAGGAAGCCATGGCCAAAGGGATAAACAAAGGAAAGTTAATAAACAATGCAATACCAGGTAGAGAAGATCAATAAAGTAATAGATTATAAAGAACCAATAAGAAATTCTGGAGTTAAAATGGAAAGTAATTGAAATGTAAAACTTACTTGAGAGGCTCAACAGCAGATTTGAGCAGTCAGAAGAAAGCATCAGGTAACTTGAAGATAGAACAATTGTTATTTTTCTGGTTTTGGAGCAGAACGAAAAGAATGAAGAAAAATAAGCAGAGCTCCAGAGACCTGGGGGACATCATTAAGCATATCAACCTGCGCATAATGGGAGTCATACAAGGAAAGGAGAAAGAGAAAGGAGCAGAAAGAATATTTGAAGAATTAGTGGTTGAAAACTTCCCAAACTGAAACATTAATCTACATATCCAAGAAGCACAAAAAATCCAAGTAGGATAAACTCAAAAACATCCACATCCAGGCATATCATAGTAAGATTTTCAAAAACCAAAGAATAAGAGATTCTCTTGAAAGTAGCAAGAGAAAAATACCTCATCACATGCAAGGAATTCTTAATAGATTAATAGCTGACTTCTAATCAGAAACCATTGAGGCCAAAGGCAATAGGTAACATATTCAAAGTGCTGAAAGGAAAAGACTGTCAACCTAGATGACCATATCCAGCACAATTATTCTTTAAAAATAAAAGAAACATTATCAGAAAACTGAAAAAATTCATTGCTATCACCCTGCCCTACAAAAATACAATAGTCAAGATAATTCTTCAGGCTGAAATGAAAGGACTTCAGAAGTAACTTGAATCCATATGAAGAAATAAAGGTAACTACATAGATAAATATGAAAAACAGTAAAATCTATTTTTGTTGGTAACATTTTTATTTTCATATCTTATTTTAAAAGAAAAATGGCATAAATTAATCATTATAGAACTACGTTAATGTTTATAATGTATAAAGATATAATTTGTATAAGATTATAGCATAAAGGAGGAAGACGTGAGGAGAGTTATATTGAAGTGAAGTTTTTGGTATAATTAAATCATCATAATTGAAATTATGTTGGTATTAATGGATATTGGATTATTTTAAGGTGTTAATAGTAGTCTCTGAGGAAACCAATAAGAAAATAATTATAAGCAAACTATAAGATAAATGGCAAGGGAAATTGTGAAATAGAATATATCTACTTAAGACATAAGGCAGCAACAGAACAATAGGAAAACACCAATGTATTGAAAACAAATAGCAAAATGGCAGACATAGGTCCTACATTATCAGTAATTACATTAAATATATATAAGTACAACTTCAAAAGATAGAGATTGGCAGAATGCATTAGAAAGACACGATTCAACCATGTACTGTGGATAGGAGATACTCTAAATTCAAAGAATCAAATAAGTCAAAAGAATATGAAAGGTATACCATGCATATAGTAGCCAAAAAATAGCTGGACTGGTTATACTAATATCAAACAGAATGCAGTGAGAGAAAAAAAACGTTACTAGAGGTAAAGAAGGATGTTTTATAATGGTAAAAGAGGCAAACTCTCAGGGAGACAATAACAAATATGTATGCATACAACAACAGAGTTCCAAAATTTATAAAGTAAAGCTGACTAAAGGAGGAAATAGATAATTCAACAATAGTCAGACACTTCAACACTCCATTTTCAATAATGGATAAAACAAGTAGGCAGAAGCTCAATAAATGAATAGAAGACTTTTATAACATAATAAACAAAGTAGTCCTGATAAACATCTATAGAGCACTGCACCCAACAATAGTAAAATACACGTTGTTCTAAAATGTACATGAGACATTGTACATGCCAGAACATGTATGGTCAAATATGACTATAACATAAGCCTCTATAAATTTAAATTATAAAAATTATAAATTATAAAAAGAATGTTCCAGGGGGCCAGCCCCATGCCTAGTGGTTGAGTTAGGTGTGCTCTGCTTTGATGGCCCAGGTTTGGTTCCTGGGTGTGGACCTATACCATTCCTCAGTGGCCATACAGTGATGGTGACCCACATACAAAATAGAGGAGGATTGGCAACAGATGTTAGCTCAGGGCAAATCCTCTTTAGCAAAAAAAAAAAAAAGAGAGAATGAGAGCATGTTCTCTGAAAAGAATGAAATAAAATTACAAATCAGTAACAGAGGGAAATTTGGGATAGTCATAAATATGTGAGAATTAAATAATGCACTCAAATATAACAAATGGGTCACAGAAGATATCATGAGGAAATTAGAAAATTACCTGAGAAATTTTTAAAAATTTGAGAACAAAAACATAACATACCAAAACTTACGAAAAGTGGCTAAAACAGTGTTTAGAGAGAAATTGATAGCTCTACATGTCTAAATTAAAAAGAAAAAGAGTCTTAAATCAGTAACCTAACCTTCTGTCTTAAGAATATAGCAAAATAAAAGCTACCTGAACACAAAACAAGCAGAAGGGGGAAAATAAAAAATATTATAGGGGAAGTAAATAAAATAAGGAATAAAATGACAAGAATCAATCAATTGATCCCTTGAAAATATTGAGCAACCATATTGAAAAATGTTTTGTTACCCTGGCTATGAAAAAAAAAGGAATACGTACATTGCTAAAATCAAGAGTGAAAGAATGGACATCACTACCAACCTTAAAAAAATAAAAAGGATTATAAAAGAATACCATAAGTAACTCTATGTCTATAAATTATATGCGCTAAATGAAATGGACAAATTACTAGGACACAAAATACCAAAAGTGACTAAAAACAAAGAGAAAATATAAATAGACCAAATAAAGAGATTGAACTGCTAATAAAAAATTTCTACAAAAAATAGCTCAGGACCAGATGGCTTCACTGCTGAATTGTACTATATATGTAAAGAAGAATTAACACCAATCCTTACCAAACTCTTCTAGAAAATAGAATAAGATTAAACACTTCCCAACTCATTCATGAGGCCAGTATATCCCAATATCAAACTCATACAAAGACATCACAAGTAAAGAAAACATAAATGCCAAGATCCTCAACATAATACTAGTAAACCCAACCCAGCAACATTTAAAAAGGATCATACACAATGACCTACTGGGATTTATCCCAGGAATACAAGGTTGTTTCATTATATGAAAACCACCAATGTGCTATGCATATTAATAGAATAAAGGACAAAAACACATGATCGTCTCGATAGCCATGGACAAACATTTGACAAAATCTAACACCTTTTTATAATAAATACACTCAACTAACTAGAAATGCAAGGGAAATTCTTCAAGCAGATAGAAGGCATCTAACAAAAACTCATAGCTAATGTCATACTTAATGATGAAAGATAGAAAGCTTTCCCCCTGAGATCAGGAACAGAATAAGGCTGTCCACTCACACCACTTCCATTCAACATTGGCCTGAAGTTTCTTGAAAGGGACTGCAATTAAGCAGGAAAAATAAAATATATCCAGATTGGGAAGACGTAAAACTCTCTCTATTCTTCGGTGACCTGATCTTATATATAGAAACTCTAAAAGAATTCACATATCAAAAAAATCAAACTAATAGACAAGCTCAGGTAGGTTACAAGATAAAAAGATGAACATACAAAACTTAGTTGCATTTCTGTATACTAGCAATGTACAATTTGAAATTAAATTAAGAAATCGATTG
This sequence comes from Equus caballus, assembly GCF_041296265.1. Taxonomy (NCBI): domain Eukaryota; kingdom Metazoa; phylum Chordata; class Mammalia; order Perissodactyla; family Equidae; genus Equus; species Equus caballus. The sequence continues at coordinate 99,399,238 of NC_091686.1, forward strand.
AACATACAATAATATTAAAAACAACAAAATACTTATAAATATATTTTAGAAAAAAGGGAAAGACTTATACTTTAAAGACTACAAAATATTATTGAAAGAAATTTAGAAGACCTAAATAAATGGAAAGATCTACCGGACATAATTTGGTTACTATGATAGTATTCTTCAAATTGATCCTCACTTTTAATTTAATCTGGCAGAACACCAGCTACCATTTTTTTTTCCAGAAATTAGGAAGCCAATCCTAAAATGCATATGGAAATGCAAGGGACCCAGAATAGCCAAAACAATCTTGAAAAGGGGGAACAAATTTTGAGTTCTCATACTTCTTTACTTCAACATTTACTACAGAGCTAAACTAAACAAGATTGTGTGGAGCTCACATAAGGATACACATATAACTCAATGGAAGAGAATCTAAAGTCCAGAAATAAACTCTCACACTTTCCAGAGCATGCCAAGATAGTCCAATGGACAAAGAATAGCATTTTAGGAAAATGTTGCTGGGATACCTAGATATTCACATGCAAATGAGTGGTGCTGGGGCCCTACCTCATAGCACACAAGTAATTAATTCAAATTGGATCACAGATCTAAATTGAAGTGCTACAATCAAAAAATTCTTGGAAGAAAACAGGAGGAAATTAGTGGGAACTTGGATTAGGCAATGACTTCAGAGATATTATGCCAAAATCACAAGTGGCAAGAAAAAAACCTAGATAAATTGGACTTCTTCAAAATTAAAAATTTTTGTGCTGAAAATGATAGAATAAAAAAAGACAATCTACACAATGGGAGAAAATAGTTTCAAATCATATATCTGATAAGGGGCTTGTATATACAATATAAAAAAAACCTCACAACTCAATAATAAAAAAGAAGTAAAAAAACGAATAGACATTTCACCGAAGATTATATATAAATAACCATTAAGCACATCAAAAGATGCTTAACATTAGGAGCTAATAGAGGAATACAAATCAAACTCACAAGCCCACTTTACCCCACTAAGATGATTACAATCATAAAAGATGAACAGTAACAACTATTTTCAAGGATGTGGAGAAATGAGAACCATAATTCATTGCTAGTGAGGTTGTAAAATGATGCAGCTACTCTGAAAAACAGTTCAGTCATTCCACGAAATGTTAAACATATTGTTGTCCTATGATGCAGTTATTTCAATTCTAGATATATACCAAAGAGAAATTAAAACATGCGTCCATGGAAAAACTTTTACACAGGTGCTTATAGCAGCATTTTGTAATAGCCAAAAAGTAGAAACAATGCAAATGTCCATTTGTATTCAATGGATAATGGATATGTCTAATTGAATAGATGAATGGATAAATGAAATTTGGTGCATACACAACGTAGAGTACTATTTGTCAATGAAAATGAATGCTACAGCATGGGTAAGCCTGGAAAACATTATGCTAAGTAAAAGAAGCTAGTAAAAAATGATCACACATTAAATTATTCCATTAACATGAAATGTCACAAACTGACAAATCTATATAGAAAGTAGTATTTTCTAGGAGATGGAGGGAGGGAAAAATGGAGAGTGACTGCTAACGGATATGTGGTTTCTTTTTGGGGTGATGAAAATATTTTAAAATTAGTGGTAATGATTGCACAACTCTATGAATATAGTAAAAACCACTGAATTTGCATTTTAAAAGGGTAAATTTCATTGCGTATACATTATATCTCAATAAAGCTGTTATAAAAATAATAGTAGGTGGCAGAAATAACATGTGACTGATGATCCCGCTACCACTTCAATCTGCATTCCGGTGTCCCGATCACAATAACTATATAGATTTTACCAGCTTTCAGATTTACACTAAGAAAATCTCTGCAATGAGCTGAGTGTTTGTGTCACCTCCAAATTCTTCCATTGAAATTTAATGCCCAGTGTGATGGTATCTGGACATGAGATATTTTGGAGGTGATTAGATCATGTAGGTGGAGCCTTCATGAATGAAACTAATGCCCTTATAAAAGAGCTCTCTTGCCCCTTCCACAATGTGAAAATACAGCAAGGCACCATCTATGAACCAGGAGCAGGCTCTCACCAGAAACAAAATCTGCTGGTGTCTTGATCTGGGACTTCCCAGCTTCCAGAAGAATAAGAAATAAATTTCTATTGTATAGAAGCCACCTAGTTTATGATATTGTAAGATAGCAACCCTAATGGACCAAGACAGCCACCGTCCACCTCTTTGCAGATGGTGCTTACCCTCTGCCTTAGGGCTTTCCAGACTCCAGAGACATGCACATGCATCATTTCATTCCAATTCTTCCCAGAGCCTTGTGAAATTGAATCACATGATCTCCATTTCTATCTCAGAAAGGGAGTCTTAAGATCAGAGAGAAGTAAAATATATCTGACCAATTCACAAATTTAAAAACCATCAGATTTTGTCAGAAAATTTTAGGTGTTCTGTGCCACACTCACTTGACTCATCTGTACTTTTGTAGTTGTGGTTGACAGAACCTGTGTAGAGAAGCAGTGTCCCTTCTCAAGCACCCTCTGTCTCTTCTTTCAGCTTTTGTACCCAGAGATTTGGTCAAAGCTCTGAGCTTTTCAGTTACACCCTGGGAAAACCTCTCCTGAAAGACATGAAGTAATAGGTAAATGCCTTAGTTTCTCATCCTTCAAAGAAGAATTCTGAGGCACATTACATGGTTCATCAAAACATGCTGGAAAAGACTCAGCTGCTCCCAACGGTAACTGGTTTAAGAACTTTAATGTTTTCTTTTCTATTTTTTAGTTTCAAGTGTACAACATAATGGTTCAATATTTGTATATTTTGTGAAATGATCACCACAATGTCTGGTTAACAACCATCACCACACGTAATTACAATTTTGTTTGTATTGTGTGAGTACTTTTAAGATTTAGTCTTTAGCAACTTTCATATATACAGTATAGTACTATTAACTATAGTCACCATGCTGTACATTACATCCCCATGACATTTATTTTATAACTGGAAATTTTTATCTTTTCACCACCTTCACCCATTTTGCTTACCCTCACCTCGTGCTTCTGGCAACTATAGAACTAATCTGTTCTCTGTATCTATGAGTTCATTTTTGTCTTGATTTTTTTTCTTAAGATTCCACATATAAGTGAGATCCTATGACATTTGTCTTTGTAACTTATTTAATTTTGTATAAAATTCTCAAGGTCCATCCATGTTGTTGCAAGTGGCAAGATTTCCTTTTTTATTATGACTGAATAATATTGCATCAGATCTATACACCATATATTTATCCATGATGGGCACTTAGGTTGCTTCCATATCTTGGCTATTATAAATAATGCTGTAGTGAACATAGAGGAACATATATCTTTTTGAGTTAGTGTTTTCATTTCCTTCAGATAAATACTGAGAAGAGGAATTGCTGGATCATATGGTAGTTCTATTTTTATTTATTTATTTTTTTTGCTGAGGAAGATTTTCTCTAACATCTGTGCCAGTCTTCCTCTATTTGTATGTGGGTCACTGCCACAGCATGGTCACTGATGAGTGGTGTAAGTTTGTACCTGGGAACTGAACCCAGGCTGCCAAAGTGGAGCACACCAAAATTTACCACTGGGCTGTGGGGATGGCCCTATTTTTTATTGATCTATTTATTTATTTTTTAGGAAGATTAGGCCTGATCTAACATCTACTGCCAATACTCCTCTTTTTCCTGAGGAATATTGGCCCTGAGCTAATATCCATGCCTATCTTCTGTTTTATATGTGGATTGCTGCCGTAGCATGGCTTGATAAGCAGTGCATAGGTCCACACCCAGGATGTGAACCAGCGAACCCCAGGCTGCCGAATCAGAGCACATGAACTTAACCACTATGCCACTGGGCTGGCCTCTTTAATTTTGGGGGGAACTTTAATACTGTTTTCCATAGGGACTGTACCAATTTACCTTTCCACCAACACTGCACAAGAGTTCTCTTTTCTCCACAATCTCACTAACGTTTATTTCTTGTCTTTTTGATAATAACTATTCTGAGAGATGTGAAGTGATAGCTTATTGTGGTTTTGATTTGCATTTCCCTGATGATTAGTGATGTTGAGCATCTTTTCATGTTTCTGTGGCTACCTGGATGTCTTCTTTGGAAAATTGTCTATTCAGTTTCTCTACCCATTTTTTAATTGAATTGTTTGACTTTTTTACTATTTGAGTTGTATGAGTTCTTTATATATTTTGGATATTGACCCATTATCAGATATATGATTTGCAAATATTTTCCTCCATTCCATAGGTTGCCTTTTCATTTTGCCAATGGTTTCTTTTGCTGTGCAGAAGCATTTTTGTTTGACGTAGTCTTATTTTTTGCTTTTTGTTGCCTTTGTTTCTGGTGTCAAATCCAAAAATTCATTTCCAAGACCAATGTCAAAGAGCTTACAACCTATGTTTTCTTCTAGGATTTTTATGGTTTCAGGTCTTACATTCAAGTTGTTAATCCATTTTGAGTTATTTGTTGTGTATGGTGCAAGATAGGGGCCTAGTTCCATTCTTGTGCATGTGACTGTCTAGTTTTCCCAGCATCATTTATTGAAGAGACTATCCTTCCCCCATGGTGTGTTCTTGGCTCCTCTGTCATAAATTAATTGACCATATATGTGTGGGATTATTACTGGGCTCTCTATTCTGTTCCATTGATCTATGTGTCTGTTTTTACGGCAATATCATACTGTTTTGATTATGATAGCTTTGTAATAAAGTTTGAAATCAGGAAGTATGATGCCTACAGCTGTTTTTTCTTTCAATATTGCTTTAGCTATTTGGGGTCTTTTGTAGTTCCATGCCAATTTTAGGACTGTTTGTTCTGTTTTTGTGAAAAATGTCATTGGAATTTTGATAGGGATTGTATTGACTCTGTAGATTGCTTTGGGTAGTATGGACATTTTAACAATATTAATTCTTCCAATCCATGAGAACAGAATATCTTTCCACTTACTTGTGTCCTCAATTTCTTTCATCAATGTCTTATAGATTTTGGTGTACAGGTCTTTCAATTCCTTGGTTAAATTTATTCCTAGGTATTTTACCCTGTTTGATGCAGTTGTAAATGGAGTTGTTGTCTTAATTTTTCTTTCTGATAGTTTATTATTAGTGTATGGAAATGCAACAGATGTCTGTATATTGACTTTGTATCCTGCAGTTTTACTGAATTCATTTATTAGTTCTAACAGTTTTTGGGTGGAGTCTTTAGGGTTTTTTATACATAATATCATGTCATCTGCAAAGAGTGAAAGTTTTACTTTTTTTCTCCAATTTAGATGCTGTTCATTTCTTTTTCTTGCCTAATTACTCTGGCAAGGAATTCCAATACCAATTTGAGTAAGGTAGTGAGAGTGGGAATCCTTGTCTTGTTCCTGATCTTTGAGGAGAAGCTTTCCACTTTCCACAACTGACTATGAATGTAGCCTGGGCTTGTTGAGAGTTTTTATCATAATGAATTTTGAGTTTTTCCAAATACTTTTTCTGCATCTATTGAAATGATTATATTATTTTTACCCTTCATTTTGTTTATGGGGTGTATCACATTGATGATTTGTGGATGCTGAATATATTTTCTTTTCTTCATTCCGTGTCTCACTCTCCATGTTCCCTCATCTTCACCCTAGTTCTCTAGAACAAACCTTCAAATGACCTTATGCATTCAAGTCACTTTCTCAGGTTCTGCTTTTCTGCAAAACACAAACTAAAGCAGATGTAAATATGGGTAATTTTGCAGTCTGTCAAAATCAAGCTGCCTTCTTGAAATACTTATTGGCAATATTGTAAGAATACAAATTCTTACCTTGTGGGTTTACCTCCATCTGTTTTCAAATACCTATCTTTTCAGTTTCTGTGTGGCCTGAATTATTGCTTCACATACCTTCACGTACACACATATGTATCTTTTGCTAGCAGCTGAAAACTGAGATTTCTGATCATATTTTTCTCTCAAACTCTGCCTATTAGGAAATATTCTCTGCGCCCGGTAAAAGAACTTTCATTGCCCTTTAAATTCATGTTATGTATATGTTTCTTTACTACATCTACAAGTTTGAGAAAGCATCTCTTAATTATGAAGTCCATCTGGCTACTTATTAAAGTATTTATGCCTGTGTCTGAATTGACCATAAATAGAAAAATAGAAGAGAAGAAAAGCACATTTTTATCTTATAAAACTGCATTTGTTTTGAGAACTCATAAATTTTTTAAATGGTGCATTCATACTCCAAATAAATCAAGCTAACTTTATAATAATTATCTGTTTTGACTTTAGAAATTGACTGCATTATGAACACTTTCATTGAAAGGTGAATACAAGTGTACCCAGAGGCCTTTTCAATGGAGCTACAATTAGATGAAACTATATTATTCTTTAGCATGCTGTGTTTCCCATTAGTTGGTGATCAAAAGAAAAACTCCAAAGATCAGTAGGACGCAAGATTGATTACAGACTGATTCAGCAGTGTAATCACTAGCTAGTGCAATCTCAGCATGAGTGGAGTCCCCAGAGAGCTAGTTGCTATCTGATAGCACTATAGAAGGGAGAAATCAAATGACTTCTAGAATGTAGATTTGTTTGGGTTGCATTAAACAGGAAAGGATTATATCTCACACTGTCATCCATCCTGGCATCCTAGAACAGTGCATCTAAAACGTCTCATTTCCACGGAAGGTATACATCAACTTTGCTGCATAGCCTGATTCAGCAACTCCTGGTAAGAAAGGGAAACTGCACAACTGCTATGTGAAAACAGCTGCGATTAATTATAGTGTTCTTTTGGTGCTTCTTGCCAAGGACACAAGACTAACTTTTAATTATTATTCAATTTATGTTCCTTATGTTGATCATTCTCCCTTATCATTATAAATCCAAAACATAGCATTTCCTGTCTACAACAATTATTGCAATAACTATTGAAGGGCATTTGGAATAAAGGAAGAAACAGTGAAAAGGAAAATTAAATCATAAGGATCTAGTTCTCGTTCTGCTAAAATCTGGCTATGTAACTGTATATAAATGATTTAACTTATCTGTGTGTTAATAGACTCATCCAAAAATAGAATAATAATCATATTTGTAATTTCTGAAAGTAGGAGGTCTGGATTTTACAATCTTTTATTTTACTTGAAATTTTAGCTATGATTCTATGAATAATTATCCATAAGTTTCAAATAGAATGTAAACTTTTTTTTAATGCTGTTGAGCCAAAATAACTGTGGTGAATAATTCTCATTTGTCTTCTAAATCCGTCTTATTCATCGGTTAAGTAAGTAAATAGTTTAGTATAAGGGACAGATTAACAAAAAACTTCTAGAAAATAATCACATAGAAAGCATATCATTGAAATATCAAGTCTGTGTTGGTCAATCTCAGGGAAGAGTGAGGTAGATATACCCAGCCCTTTCTTATGAAAAGATCCACAGTAAAATATAATTCATAGAAAAATCTTAGTATTTCTTGATTCTCCTTGGCATTATCCCAGATCAATGAGAGAACCAGAAAGGGGCTGTGAAGAGTACATTGATGATGCATCAAACGGTCCTTCTTGGACACAAAGGCAACAAATTGAACCTGGCAAATTGTCTAGCTGGGGAGATGGTTTCAGTTTAACTAAGAAAGGCCCTTTGTAACAACTAACAAATGGCAATCAGTGTTATTCTAGAAAATCTTCCATTGAACTACTGTCTCTACGGAGGAATTTAGAATTGTTTACATGGGTTTTTTATCTAGGTTCCCCGCTTATTCTAGTTCTGCTATACATCTTCAATGGCTTATACTGTAAATTCAAGTGTTTTATCTTTTCCCTGTTCTTCCTTTTTTAACATTCATCAACATTCTCTTGACTACTTGGAATTAGAACTTTAGAGTAATTTTTGATGTCCGTGTCTTTTCTGAAATCATACTGAAATATAATGTATTTCTTTAGTTGTAATATTTGATTGCTTTTTCTCTAACTCTTTACCACTACATTTAACTCAAACCTCAGTAATAGCTTCCTAACTGCTGTTTCGTCTCTAAATTGTTATTCCTGCCAATTCATCTAGTATAGCACTGCCAAACTAATCTTGCTAAAATGTAGATTTCATTCCATTCTTCAAAATTCTTTGAAGAATCTCTACTGAATACAGGCTAAAACCACACTTCCCAGATTTGTATTAAAATGGATTTAAAAGCTGGTCTGGATGCCCTTTCCCATCCCTATATTCAAATCCTGTTTGTAATAAATGGTCACACGAGCTTGTCTTGCTTTTACTGCTTCTCAGAGAAATGGGCTAGGAGTTCACTAGATGTACCAGTGTCAAGCTAAACCCATATAAATGTGTACTCAGCATATCCTAGGATTTTAGGGTGCAGAGTCTTTGTATGCAAACTTGTTATTGGTTTAGTTATATTGAGCAGTACCCAAACTAAACAATATAAACTTATGTATAGACCTGCATATATTTCACACTGTTTGTTCAAGAGATACACTAAGATGGTAGAAATTTTACTTGCAGAATTTATCTGGTTGTTTATTTAAAATAAAAGACATTTTTTACTATATAGATTATATAACATTTAAAACACTAACACAAAATAGTTGCCATTAACCAGATTTTTGTTGCTATGTAGAGAGAATTTCACATATATTAGACATCAAAAGATGCAGCCTATTAGAACACTCACACACACACACATTCATGTCCTCTAGTGGAAACAGATAACTGAAAACCAGTAGACGTTGAAATAATTGTTTTTTGCAATACAGATCAACAGAAGAAAATAATTAGTCCTTCAATGAATTAGTATGCTTAGGAAAAATGTGAAAATTAAACAAAATTTTAATTATGTTTTGCAAAAACATAAAAATGCCTACAATTAACAACTCTGAACTCTACGTTTTTCATAGGTTTCACACTGGAAAAGTACAATTTTTTCCTATTTAACATTTGATTAGGAGTATCTAGCCCTAGGCGCAATGTTTCTCAAGATGTTGTCCAGGCTAAACCTCTAGAGATTCTGATATAATTTTTTTTTAAGATTCTGATATGTTTTTAAGAAAAAATTCCTCAGATGATTCAAATGAGAAATCAGTAGTGAAAGCCTCTTTCTATTTACAGTCAATTGTCTCTTTCTTTCTTTTTTCTTTTTAAGCCATATTGTTTTACTATCTTGAATGCCTTACCTATTTTACCCAGCATTCATTCTTTTTTCCAGTTTTATTGAGATATAATTGACATGTAACATTGTGTAAGTTTAAGACGTACAGCATGTCGATTTGATACACATATACTGCAAAATGATTACTACTTTAGCATTAGCTAACATCTCCATCATGTCATATAATTACCATTTCTTTTTTGTGGTGAGAACATTTAAGATCTACTCTCTTAGAAACGTTCAAGTTCGGGACCGGCCCGGTGGCACAGCAGTTAAGTGCGCACATTCCACTTCTCAGTGGTCTTGGGTTCGCCGGTTCGGATTCCAGGTGCGGACATGGCACCACGTGGCAAGCCATGCTGTGGTAGGCATCCCACATATAAAGCAGAGGAAGATGGGCACAGATGTTAGTCCAGGGCTAATCTTCCTCAGGAAAAAAAAAAAGAAACATTCAAGTTTATAGCACATTATTGTTAATTATAATCATAATCTTGTTCATTAGATCCCCAGAACTTCTTCTTCTAAGTGGAGGCTTGTACCCTTTGACCAACATCTCCCCATTTTCCCCATCTCCCAGTCTCTGGCAACCACCATTCTACACTGTTTCGATGAGTCTGACTTCTTTAGATTCCACTTATAAGTGATGCTATGCAGTATCTGTCTTTTTTTGTCTGACATTTTATTTAGCATAATGCTCTCAAGATCTATCCATGTTGTCACAAATGGCAGGATTTCCTTTTTTCTCATGGTTTAATAATATTCCAGTGTGTGTGTGTGTGTGTGTGTGTGTGTGTGACATCTTTTTAATCCATTCATTAGTTAACAAAAACTTACATTGTTTCTATATCTTGGCTATTGCAAATGATGCAAAAAATATAGGAGTTCATATATCTCTTCAATATACTATCTTCATTTCCTGTGGATATATAACCAAAAGTAGGATTGCTAGATCATATGGTAGTTTTATTTTTAAATTTTTAATAAACCTCCATACAATTTTTCATAGTGTCTGCATCATTTTATCTTCTCACTAACAATGTCCAAGGATTGCCCTTTCTCTACACGCTCGACAACACTGGTTATCACTTGTGTTTTGATAACAGCCATTCTAATAGGTATGAAGTGATACCTTATTGTAGTTTTGATATGCATTTCCAGGATGATTAGTGATATCGAGCACCTTTTTATGTGTCGGTTTGGCAATTTGTATGTCTTCTGTGGAAAAATGTCTATTCAGTTCCTCTGCCCATTTTTAATCAAATTCTTACTGTTTTTGTTATTGAGTTTTGAGTTTTTTTAGTATATCAAATTATTACTGTTTTCGTTATTGAGTTTTGAATTTTTTTTAGTATATTTTAGATATTAACCCCATATCAGATACATGGTTTGCAAATATTTTCTCCCATTCTGTGGGTTGCCTTTTCATTTTGTTGATTGTTTCTTTTGTTGTAAAGAAGCTTTTGAGTTTGATGTAGTCCTTCTTATTGGTCTTTGCTTTTATGGCTATGCTTGTGGTGTCATATCCAAAAAATTGTTGCCAAGACCAATGTCAAGGAGTTTTTTCCTTCTTTTTGCTTCTAGGAGTTTTATGGCTTCAGTTCTTATGTTTAACTCTTTAATCCACTTCCAGTTAATTTTTCTGAGTGTTGTAAGATGGAGATCCAACTTCATGTTTCTGCATGTTGCTATCCAGTTTTCTCAACACCATTTATTGAAGAGACTACGCTTTCCCAATTGAGCATCCTTGGCTCCTTTGTCAAATATTATTTGACCATATAATATGAGGGTTTATTTCTGGGCTCTCCATTCTGTTGCATCAGTCTATGTGTTTGTTTTTATGCCAGTACCATACTATTTTGATTACTATATCTTTGTAGTATAGCTTGAAGTGTGATGCTTCAGACTTTTGTCTTCTTTCTCAGGATTGCTTTGACTATTCAGGGTATTTTGTGGTTCCATAAAACTTTTAGAATTGTTTTTTCTCTTTCTGTAAAAAATGCCATTAGAATTTTGGTAGGGATTGCACTGCATCTATAAATGGCTTTGGGTAGTGTTGGCATTTTAACAATATTAACTCTCCCATTCCATGAACACAGGATATCTTTCAATTTGTTTGTATCTTATTCAATTTCTTTCATGAAAATCTTGTAGATTTTCGTGTACAGATATTTCACCTCCTTGGTTAAATTCATTCCTAAGTATTTTATTGTTTTTGATGCTGTTGTAAATGGGATTATTTTATTTCTTTCTTTTTCAGATATTTTATTTTTAGCGTGTAGGAACACAACTGACTTCTCAGTGTCGATTTTGTATTCTGCCACTTTATTGACTTTGCTGATTAGTTCTAGCAGTTTTTTCGTGGAGTCTTCAGGATTTTCTACATATAATATATCACCTGCAAACAAAGACAATTTTAGCTTTTCTTTTCCCATTTGGATGCCTCTTACATTTTATTTTTTTGTCTTATTTGATTATTCTGGCTAGGACTTCTAATATTATGTTGAACAAGAGTGGTGAGAATGGTCACACTTGTCTTGTTTCTGATCTTAGAGGAGAAGCTTGCAGCCTTTCACTGTTGAGTTTGATGTTAGCTGTAGGTTTGTCATATATCGTCTTTTTTATGTTGTGATATGTTCCTTCTATACTGAATTTGTTGACAATTTTTATCATGAAAGGAAGCATTTTTTCTGCATCTTTTGAGATCAAATGATTTCTATCCTTCAGATTGCTAGTGTGGTGTTTCACATTTATTGATTTGGGTATGTTGAACTATCCTTGCATCTCAGTGAGAAAACCCACTTGATCATAGTGTATGATCTTTTAGTGTGCTGTTCAGTTTCATTAGATAATATTATGTTAGAAATTTTGCATCTATATTTATCAGGGATATATCTGTAGTTTTCTTATCTTGTAGTATCTTTACGTGACTTTGATATCAGATAATGCTGGCTTCATAAAATGAGTTTGGGAGTATTTCTTTGTCTTCAATTTTTTAGAAGAGTTTGAGAAGAATTGGCATTAATTCTTCTTTAAATGTTTGGTAGAATTCACTAGTGAAACCATCTGGTCCTGGGCTTTACTTTGTTGGGAGCTTCTTGATTACAAATTGAATCTTTTTACTCATTATTGGTCTCTTCATATTTTCTATTTTTTCATGATTCAGCATAAGTTATATGTTTCTAGTAATCTATCTATTTTTTCTAGGTTATCCAATTTGTTTACATTAATTGTTTGTAGTCACTTCTTATGATCCCATATATTTTTATGATATTAGTTTTAATGTCTTCTTTTTGATTTCTGATTTTGGCTTTTTTCTTATTCTGGCTAAATGCTTGTCAATTTTATCTTTTCAGAATATGAACCATTTTATTGATCTTTTCTATTATTTTTCTGGTCTCTATTTCATTCCTTTCTGCTCTGATATTTGCTATTTCCTTCCTTCTGCTGGCTTTGGGCTTATTTTATTCTTTTTCTAATTCCTTGAAGTGTAAAGTTAAGCTGTTTGAAGTCTTTCTCTGTTTTTAATAGTGATTGATCACTATACGCTTCCCGCTTAGAACTACTTTTGCAGTTGCAGTTTTACCATAGCTTGGTATGTTGTTTTTCCATTTTCATTTGTTTCAAGATATTTTTTGATTTCTCTTTTGAATTTTTTCTTTGACTCATTTGACCCAGGAGTATGCTGTTTAATTAGTGCATATTTATAAATTTTCTAGCTTTCCTCCAGTTATTGAATTTTAGTTTCAGACCATTGTGGTCAGAAAAGGTATTTGGTATGATTTCAATCTTTAAATTTTCTAAGACTCGTTTTGTGGCCTATCATATAATCTATTCTGGAGAACGTTCTGTGTGCACTTGAGAGGAATGTGTATCCTGCCTCTGTTGGATATAATTTTCTATATTTGTCTTTTAGGTCCACTCGGTCTAAAGAGTGGTTCAAGTCCAATGTTCTATTGTTCATCTTTCATCTGGGTGCTCTATTCATTGCTGAAAGTGTGGTTTTGAAGTCCCCTACTATTATTGTATTGTTGTCTTTTTCTTTCTTTAGATTTGTTAGTATTTGTTTAATATATTTAGATGGTCCAATGTTGGATGTGTATATATTTATGACTGTTATATCTACTTGATGTATTGATCACTTTATCATCATTAGTGACCTTCATTGTCTCTTATTACTGTTTTTGGCTCAAAGTCTACTTAGTCTGATATAAGTATAGCTTCCTCTGCTCCTTTTTGATTTCCTCTTGCATGGGATATCTTTTTCCACCCCTTCACTTTAAGCCTATGTGTTTCATTAAAGCTGAAGTGAGGTACTTGTAGGCAGCATATAGTTGGGTCTTGTTTTGTTAATCCTTCTGGCCACTTTATGCCTTTTGATTGTAGAATTGAATCCATTTACGTTTAGAGTAGTTGTTGATAGGTAAGGACTTACTAATGCCATTTTTTAACTGCTTCCTGGCTATTTTGTAGTTCCCTTGTTCCTATTTGACCCTGTTGCTGCCTTCCTTTGTGAATTTGTGGTTTTCTGTAGTGGTATGGTCTAATGCTCTCTTCTTTATCTTTTGTGAATCTACTAGAGATTTTTTCTTGTGATCACTATGAGATTTACATAAAACTTTGTTGACATTCATTTAAAGTACAGTGCACCTTGGACTTAGTGGGCACTCAATCTATTTTCTATTTTATTTACCAATTAGCTTTTATTGTTTCTTATAAAGTCAATAAGTCACTTCAAAAATAATCTTTAAATGAATCATCTTTATCCAATTAGAGTATAATAGTCATAACATTATATAAGGTAAAATCTTAAATAGCAGAACTGACTCTAAGAAAATGCATTAATGTATCTATCAAACCTTACTTCAATGAGGATTGTGTTTATTTGCATGCTATAGAATACCTGATAGAATGCCTTAACCAAATAGTCATTTATTTGTCTTATGTTTTGTAATAAAAATCTCCAGAGAAAAGCATTTTAGGACCGAAGGGGCAGAAACGCAATGATGTCAAAGAACCAAATATTTTCTAATTATCACCTGAACCTCCTAATGTCTTAAGCACGTTCTATCTTTTTTATTTCACTCAATGGATCTGTTTTCCATCCCAAGTAAAAATGACATAGCATGGAAAAAAGATATGGCCTATAATAAGGAAAACACGACTTATCTTCTGCTGTAACTCATTTAATGGATCATCCCTGGCTACAAAGGGATGGAGCTGATAATTGGGTCCAATTCTAATTCGTGAAGCAGAGCCTTCTGAAGAAAGGAGGTATAATTTTTGGAGAAGCAAATAGTAAAATCTTCCACAAATGTATAATCAGTACCACATATTTACCAGGCATGCCTTTGTTTTCTTGGAAACCATTATACTAATTAGTATTCACCCTAAGTAGTAGGTTTTAATTTCATATTTTTTATTCTTTTAGAAAACTGACAGATGAAGTAGCATAAGTAACTTGCATATGGCTATTTAGATGGTAAGTGGCAAAATTTGGATTGAAGTCTAGTCTTCTGAATCGAAAACCTTGGTTATTATACAAATATATGCATCTATTTTGTTTTGTCAGCTTTTATGAGAAAAATGAAAGTTAAAGAGAAATAAAAAAGCAAGTTGAATTGTAAAGAAATTCTTTGGCTTTGGTTAACAGAATTTTTCAGAACAGGACGAACTTTGCAAACAACCTTGACATTAATTTGATACAAATGCAAGACCTCAAATGCTGCCTCTGTAGAATAGCATCCCAAAGGCAATATAAAAACTTCATCCATTAGGTTCAACTCCAGAGTTCTGCAAAAATTTTGCCTCTAAAGTGGATTCCAATAAACAAGAGTGATTTAGTCAGCAAGGACAATGTAACACTGATGCTACCACCATCCTTCAAAACTATGCACAATTGCACATTATTATTTTCCTGTACCCAGCTTTCAACATAAGACTTAAGAGCCTGTATGTCAGCATAATGTAAGTACTGCATCACTAGTCTAGCTACAAATTTTCTTCATAGGGAAGTAAATGGTGTTTATCTTTCCTGTTATTTCTGACCCTTCCATGCTTGACCTCTGTGTTGCATTCTCTTCTAAAGAAAATTCAGACCTTGAAAGGCGTTAGAGGTGCATTTGATAACAGTGGACTGTGCCTTTTCCCCCTTGATCATAATTTCAAATAAATGAACATAGCATTTTATCTCATGACTATACATAGGGATATTTCTTAAATTTTGTGGTTTACATAAATTAAATTTGTAGGTAATTATTTTGATTTCTTCAGTTCTTCATAGCAATATAAGCAGAGTTTTATTCCATATTACAAGATTGTTACTTGGCTCATTTAAAATTTCGCTTCATACTTAAATTCTCTTTAGAAACTATCTTTTTGTTATTTTATCAATCGTCTTAATATATAGTTTCTGCCTTTATTCACTGTAGTTTTACTGGTTTAATACGGATATTTTTCACTGTATGAGTCTTTGCCTGTTGAATTTATGTAATGATTTAGTAGAAAGAATGCAAACTTGGAGCTAGGAAACCTGAGTTAATATCCCCGTGCCATTTAGTTTTTGGGTATCCTTAGGAAAAATAACAAAGTTTTAGTCTTTTAGTTTTCTCCTCTGAAATAGGAGGATAATAATGCCAGTCCTACTTGCTATATATGGATGTTTCAAAAACCAAATGTGTGAAAAATTTGTATACACTGTAAAATGCTCTCTACACATACACAGCATTATTTTCATATTTACATCTTCATCTTATCTAATACAATATTTGCCCTACAATCCAAGATCACTGCTGAAGATTATACCCCTCTCGACAGAGGAAATTTTAGGATTTTTTCCAGAAATATTTTAGATATAACCGATGACAATAGGTTTTGTTGACTGGTATCTCAATTTAGGCAGCTTAGCATTTTAGAAAATTAGTTTCGCTTTTATTGCCCTTAATGGAAATTTTGTTCAAATAAAATGTATTGAAATCTTATTAAATATAGTTATTGAGATTAAAACATAATCATTCTCCTTGAGGAGCATCTTGGAGGAGATAGAATAATCACAACAGTGAGACAATTGCTGTAATGAAGGGATAGAGAAAACACTGTAGGAATACAGATGAGAGATGATTGATGGTTAAGTTAATGCCAAGATAGTGTGAAATTAAAAATAAGGAAGCAACCATAATCAGAGTTGACTAAGTAGAAACTTTCTCTCATAATGGCAAATGAGCTTATTTTGGAAGTTTTCTTAAGCAAATGCCAGAATTTTGTCACTTGAGCGGTTATTGGAAGTGATTACATTAGTCATCCCTTAGAATTGTTTAGAACATTGTGCCAAAAGTTGAGGCATCACAAAATAAGTTGCTATAGTAAATTTGGAGCAGAGTCAAAGTAGAACCATAAAGATGATTACAATTTTAAAGATAAGCACAAAGGTAAAGTATCAAAAGTTTAAATATGATCATATTGAAATATTTTTTCTCTGTAGCTGGAATGGGTCCCTTTAATTAGTAGAAAACATCAAAAATGGTTTGAAGCCTGATACATATGTCGTTTTTCCACATTGGTTACTTTTGTAGCTCTATTTAAATAGTCTCTTCCTTATTTAAATTGTTGACATCCCTGTTTCCTTCACACAAAAGAGACTGAGAACAATTGTTCTTTTTGTATCTACTTTGCAGAATGGACATGACGGATCAATGACAACACTTAAATGAGCCTTTGACGGGTCAAGCAAAAAGGTTGGGAATTTTGAAACTGCAATGTTAGCACACCAATAGCACTCCACAAATTATTATTACAACCCCACAAAACAAATAAAAAAATTGAACCATGTAGCAGTCTGTAAGATATGCAGACTTTGATTCTTTTCTCTGGAATATAAATTGTATTAGTCATTTGGTGATATAATCTTCTTAGAATGGAAGATATATTATGGTCCTATATTGTTTAATAGACCTAACAGAATCATCTCCCCTCTAGCATGAAGTACAGCTCCTAAGCAAGGAAAACAAAGAATAGAGATTTGGAATTTGCCTAATTTTCCTTAGTTCTTCATTACTTTATTATTCTATATTTCCTATATTTATGAAACACCTGATGATGTATTGCTTCCACGTTGGTCCTCTCTACTTGAAATGTCTTCCCAAATTGGTCTCCTGATCAAAATCCTGTTTCTCATCTAAATACTTATGAGAATGTTATCACCAGCCTTCATCCTTCTCTGATATTCGCAGAGGAAATTAACCAATCCTTCTGGGCTACATCTAAACTTTGCTTAAGCTTAACAATAAGAATGGCTAATTATGTTTAGAGATTCTCAACACTTCGATATTGCCCCACTATCATCCGTGTCAACATTAATCTTGTTACCCATCCTGGGTGCAGTAGGTACAATTTGAGCTATGCCTTCATTCTTCACTTATTCTTTGCATAGTTTACCGCTTGGCCAACCTTGGTACTTAACCCTTATCCAGAAGTCTGAGGTAAACTCAGCTAAGAGTTTTATACATACAATTTCCCAAGAAACTGAGAATCTTGTATCATCTTCTCTGAATATTTCTTTTATTCATTAAGCCTCTCATATTTTCAATCAGTGGCTTCACTTATCCATTCTCTTTAGCTATAAAAATGTTATGCCACTCAATTCAAAACTATTGCATTCATTTTGCTTACCTCGCAAACTACTATTCTCCTCTTTACTAGTCATCCATCAGAAAACACCTAAAAGATTAGTAGGTTAACCATTTCAATTTCTTCATGGCTCATTGTATCAATCAAGATAGTGGAATCCTGGTCCACAAAGTCACTCAGAGCCCCTTCTTAGATCATGTGGCTCTCCTTGTCAATGCAGTAGGAGAATACATAGAGTGGCTTTCTGCAGTAATTAAATATATCAGTCAAAATGTAATATTTCATTTTCCCTCACATTTCTTTAGTCAGCATTATTCACTTGATCTCATTCATTTATAAGTCGCAGGAAAGGGTAGACTTTTGTTTGCCTGGAGGAAGAGAAGAACTCTATATCAATGAGCAACAGTAGCATATACTCTTTCTCCTTTTGTTTGTAGACTTTTATATCTGTCTCACTACTATTTTTATTATTATTTCACCTCATAATTATTTGTTATTATTTCAATCTTCATCTCTGTTACTTTCTATTCAGTATTTGACAAGTTTTAATATCTATTCCTTAAATGTTTTTTTCTCTATGGTATTGGGTTTTTCTATCTAGGTATTTCTTCTGTGCTCCTTTTCAACTTCTTCACTGGTACGTTCTCTTATACCCACTTTTTAATATGCATCATTCTCAAGGTTCTGTTCTTACTCCTCATTCCTTATTTCCTATGAAATACCATCTATTTACATGATTTCACTATTTTTGTAAATCTTGGTCACTCTGATTTTTACTCATCCATTTCTATTCTCTTGACTCCTCATCCCACTTTTCTTGCATTAAATAATTTTTAATGTATATGCGCACCAAGAACTCTTACTTAATATACCCAAACTCAACTCAATGAATTAGCCCAAACTCGTACCCCTTTCAAAGTTTTCTTTGCTTTTATTAACATCTTAATGATGATACATTATAGCATCTATATAATTAATATATATAATTATAATATAATAATATATTATAATATATAATAATATATAATATAATAATAATATATAATAATAATAATATCTAGATGCATCTATATAATTCTTTTATGGTTTCCCCTCTAGAACTAAGCCAAACATTCACTTAACAGGCAGTTGTCTATCTCCTACAATGAAGCATAAATCTATGCCACGTATGTAAAGTATGGAAATGCATAATATATTATTTTTTGTCCTCAAGTAGTCTATAATCTACTTGGAAAGTTAGGTAGATTAAACAATTATAACACTGAAAAATGCAATGTATTATGAAATGTTTTACAGATATTAACCACAGTTTATGGTAAGGACTCAGAGATGAAGAAGTCTATTAATTCTAGTCCCTAAACTATTTTAGAAGGGGGTATACTTTTGTATTAGTTTGCTGGGGCTGCCATGACAAAACCGTATCATAGACTAGTTAGCTCAAACAACAGAAACTTAGTTTTTCCCAGTTCTGGAGGCTGGAAGTCCAAGAGCAAGGTGTTGGCAGATTTGGTTTCTTATGAGGCCTCTCTCCTTGCCTTACAGATAACTACCTTATCCTGTGTCCTCCTTTGGTCTTTCCTCTGTCCCACATGCCCCTGGTGTCTTTTTACATGTCTGTATTTCCTCTTCTTATAAGGACATCAGTCAGATTGGATTAGGGCATGCCCTAATGGCCTCATTTTTAACTTAATCACCTCTTTAAAGGCCCTATCTGGGGCCGGCTCCATGGCCGAGGGGTTAAGTTCACACGCTCTGCTGCCACGGCCCAGGGTTTCGCTGGTTTGGATCCTGGGTGCGGACATGGCACCGCTCGTCAGACCACTTGAGGCAGCATCCCACATGCCACAACTAGAAGGACATGCAACTAAGATATACAACTATGTATGAGGGGGGATTTGGGGAAATAAAGCAGAAAAAAAATAGAAGAAGATTGGCAATAGTTGTTAGCTCAGGTGCCAATCTTTGAAACAAACAAACAAACAAAAGGCCCTATCTTCAAATACAGGCATATTCTGAGGTACTGGGGCCTAGGGCTTCAACATATTAATTTTGGAAGGACGTAATTCAGCCCATAGTAACTTTTTTCTAGGTTATTTTAAATTTTAAAACTATTAAGTGATATTTATATACTCCCACTTCCAGAGTAATTTGCCCACAGTAGTCGTAATAAGTAATTGATTAAAACAATGAGTGCTTATATACTAGGGATTTAAAAAGAAATCATATGGCTCTCTACATTGATAATATTAACTTCACATAGTTTTTACTTTGCTCAGTTATTTTACAAGAGAAACCTCATTTGCTTTGCTACAAGTATTGGCCAACAATTGTGCATCCCTTCAATATGCATATACACAGCACAAATGATCAAATCTGAATTTATCTTCTTGATTTCCTGGCAGATTCTGGATGAATTCCATGAATATCTGAAAATCTTTTTATAGATCATTGACATCCACAAGAGGCTTTTTAGACTAAAATCCTGGAATGGTAGAGATTTTATTTTTCCAAACACATAGCTTTGACTTTTAAAACTTATGTAGAGGCTCATTGTAGTTTTTAGTTATTTCTGATTTTTTTTTTGAGGAAGATTGGCCCTAATAGATCTTCCTCTATTTTATATGTGGGGTGCCTGCCACATCATGGCTTGATAAGTAGTGTTAGGTCTGCACCTGGTATCCAAACCGGCGAAACCTGGACCACCAAAGCAGAGCGCATAAACTTAACTGCTACGCCACCAGCCCAGCCCCTATTTCTGTAACTTTTTATGTTGATATATTAAATAACTAATACGTGAAAGTGTTTACATTTTATAATTTCAGAGTCAGGATTTACGAGTACTATTGAACTTTTAGAGTTATGTGCAAATATTTTCTTTTTTAACCAGATTTGTTATTTTTATTAAGTAAGCTAAAATATAAATACTACTTGTGGGTAAATTTTAATTATAAATGATGTTAAGTTATAGAGCTACATTGAAGATTTCTCTGTCATCAAATTAGATCAGCAGGAAATATGTTTCAAATGGCCCCAAGTGCACACCCGTGGAGTTTGCATTTAGTAAATAGTTAATATGCAGAAAACACTCTGCCAAGTTCTTTACAGATATTACACATTTAATCCTCCAGCAACAATGAGAAATAGATGGCATTATTATTATTACTCATTATTATTCATTATATTTTTACGCGTGGCAACTGAGGTTCTTACAGGTCGACAGTTTTGCCTAAAGTTACATAACTTGCAAGCTGAAAAACCAAGATTCAATTCTAGAGTTCATTTTCTTAAGCACTAAACACTCTGTTGCTACAAATACACATCTGTTCTCACCAAGCATATTACTTGCTTCACAAGACAAGCTGTGGGAAACAACTTAACCAAAAAATAAATAATAAAACTTTATCATGTGGCATTATTTTGGACTGTTAAAACTTCAACTAAGAATCTATAAACTCCTAACCAGCCTTTTTGGCAAAACTTGATCAAATGTATGGATTATAAAAAGCAATCCTGATTAGAATTCATAATAATCCAGTGTATGTATGGCTTAAAGTGATTTTCCTGTTTGCTGTATTCTCTTCCTCAGAGCAATAATCACAATGTTTTCCTGGCCTATGCGAAAAAGAGGAAAGACCCTCTTCTGCCCATACAAAACCCTCCTGTACATGTGACCTCAAAGTCTCAATTCTCAGAGGGAGAGGATGGAATCTCTGTGATTATTAAAACAGTATTTCTCTGGATTTGCCATGTTCTACTACTATAGGCTGAATATTTCTTTTGCTTTCTTTTTTTTTTTTTTTGAGGAAGATTAGCCCTGAGCTAATATCTGCCACCAATCCTCCGCTTTTTGCTGAAGAAGATTGGTCCTGAGCTAACATCTTCTTCTGTTTTATATATGAGAGTCCTGTCATAGCATGGCTTGATAAGCGGTGCCATGGCCACACCTGGGATCCGAACCGGGGAACCCCAGGCCGTGGAAATGGAACATGCGCACTTAACTGCCGTGCCACTGGGCTGGCCCCTAGGCTGAATATTTCTGTCTCCTCCAAATTTATCTGTTGAAACCTAATCCCCAATGTGATGGTATTAGAAGATGGGGCCTTTGGGAGTGATTAGGAACAGAGGGAAGAGTCCTCATAAATGGGATCAGTATCCCTATAAAAGAGACCCTAGAGAACCCCTTCTGTCATGTGAGGACACAGGAAAAAGATGGTCATCTATGAACCAGGAAGTGGGTCTTCACTGGACACTGAATCTACCGGCACCAAGATCTTGGATTCTCCAGCCTCCAGAAGTATGAGAAATAAATTTCTGTTGTTTATAAGCCACTCTGTTTAAGGTATTTTGTTATAGCAGCCTGAACAGACCAAGGCATCTACTGATGTGGTCCTTCCATGTGCTTATCTTTCAACATTCCCCAAAAAATTATTTCTCAGATTATCTAGAAGAAGTTGCATGTGTGTATATATTTCCCAAAATAGTGTTTTCAGCTCCAATACGCCATTCACGTTTTCTTTCTTTAGCGACTTAAGCTCCTTGCCTTATTGTCATCCCATGCCTGTAAGCACTGTGCAGGTCCACAAACTCACTGCAGCTGTGTGCTCCTGCTCCCACACTGGCTAATGTGACACACTCACGGCAGTGGCTCTGGTACCATCTCCTGCTGATGCTGATGCTGCACTGTGCAGAAATTGCTCCCTCTGGAGTGTCCACACTGCAGATGTAACCCAGGTTGTGGATTTAGTTAATGTTCTGTGTTCCCTGATGAAAAAAGAGACGATCACCTACACAGAGCTTCTAGGGTGCCTCACCCTCTTACACCTCAGCCCAAATAGTGCTGCTTTGTACCTCTCATGTATCACAGAAATCTTGTGATTTTACTTACGGAGAAGTACAAATCTATCATATCTAGGTGAGAGGTCAGCCATATTCAAAATTGTCTCTCCCCCTTCACCCTGTGATATCGCTTTCAGAGCAGACATGGGTGCCTTGTTGTCCATCCTTCCCAGAATGAGTTCATTCTTAGGGAATTCCCCATACCTTATGCACATTGCATCCTCTGCAACTCATTCCACCAATCCTACACACATGATGTGAGGTGACTAAATTCTAGGTAAACACAGCATAGAGTGAAAATTGGAATCCTCATAATTATCCTCTTGGCCCATCAGAAGACCCATGTGTTTTATTAAAGCATTCATGATAAAGCTGCTTAGATTGTTCTTTCCCTTTCTGATTAGACCGAAATCCCAGATGAGTGTTCCCTGTTGGCCCATATGTCATGCTGACTTTGCTTTGTTCATAATTTGTGTTATGCATCCAAATTTCAGATTTGAAACAATATTTTAAAATTTTAATGAAGTGAAAGTATATTTTATGCTTCTTTTTTGTTTGTTTCTGATAGCAGCCACCACTCTAGAGATTACATAGAATATGTTCTGTAAATGTTTGATTGTTTAAATAATCAAATTTTAGAAAATCCATGGTTGTCTTATCAACATTTTATAAGATTTTTCTAAATGATAGCAAAATATGGTACCAAATTTTTATTTAACTGAGCAATAAAGCTAACGTTTACAATGTTGTGTTATATCGCACCTCATACTTTATTAAAAACAACATTTTGTGCACTCTTTCAGCAAAAATCAAAATTGCAAGAAGTCCAAAAACAGAGAATAAATAGAATTTCCTCCCAGGCTAGTGTAATTGTTAAGTAGATGGTGATTTATATTTAAAACCGTAATTCAAACAAATTTAGCATGACAGTCCATAAAATCTCTCAAAATTAAAATTGTGTAGTTTTACCTCACAAGGTAAACTGGCTGCTGTTTTGGAGAAAGGCTTTAAATCTGTCGTTTTCTATCCCTCTTCTCTTATTTCACATCTTCTTTCCTTCTTGCTTGCTACGCCTCCATTCATCACAGACACCACAGCTATAACAGCAGCACTATCCTTCACTCTTAAATCACTGGCTGTCTCTGCCACTGTCACGGCCAGTCTTTGAAACAGGAAAAAGAAAACCCAGAACAGCAGTTGCAATAGCACAAGCGTCATAAATGTTCCCCAGGACTCCCATCACACAATCCGTTTGTGCCAAGTCTAGGTACGCATCTCCTGACACCACTGACTAGCAAATCATATAGGAGCTGTCATTGTGGAGTAGATGGCAGTCACCTGGAACATCTTCCAGTTCAAGAGGGTGAGAGATTTAGAGCTCATGGCTTCCCGAATGTGAATAAATCGGTAACCTCCTTTTAAAACATATCATCCAAACCAGATCATTTTGGTGAAATTGGGTAGAAAAGGCTTTAATTTTGTCAAAATTTAAGAGTTTGTATATGACACGTGGCAATGGTTTTTGCAGAAAGAAAAATATTCTTTCCTGGTCACTATCCCATCACTTATCATATGTGCCACTGGTGTCTGGAAGAATTAAGCAAAAGAAGACAGATGATAGAGCTCATCTCTCACCCAAAATCTAAGCACTAATTTACTCAGGACTACTTTCATTTATTCATCAAATATTGATTGTATGATACCCCTAAACATAAAAGCACTTAATTAGTATTTGGTGAATGAATGAAAAAATCCACAGACATGTAAATGCAATATACTAAAAATGACATAAATTTTTAAAATTTCTGGGGCTTTCTGGAAGCTTAAATATTATTAGAGGAAATAAGACATATTCATAAACAGCTTTAGGATAAGGTAGAAGGCCACAACATCCAAAGTGTCTAGAAATAGTCAAATGACCAAATTTTATATATATTATATAATATATACACATGTATATATATATATATATATGTGTGTATACACACACATATATACATATACACACATATATATAGGAGGGCATTGACAATTTAAATATGTTTGCTCTAAATTATATGCTGTCAGAATATGAGGATGATTCTATGATTGGGCATCTTAGTAAATATTATCTAGATGGTGGGAGGAATGAAGCAAGTCTAAAGCTATAATTGGTAAAGAAGTAGCAAGTCATTCATATTAGCCAGCTTAGAGGGATATTTTATCATTTTCGTGGTTTGGTAAGTGTCTCTTTTTTGTTAAGTTCATAAAATATTAAACTATGGACATGACCTTCTGTTGATCCATTATGATCATAGAGAGAACCCACCTGATGGTGTTCTGTGAAATCGTTTATGTTCCACAGGAGAAACACTGGCCTTGCTGAGAGAGACTAGGCAACCCCTAGAAACATCTAACTGACAATGCTAAGACAATTCTTGGCCATCAGAGACTGCTTTCCTCTTTTTCAAAATGCATCAGTGTCCTGACAATCTAGAAAGGTATTCATAGAAATTAAAAGCTAAATAAAACCAACAAAATGGTGAATGAAAAAAAGCAGGAACAAAAGAGTACCCACTGTATGATCCCATGTATATAAAGTTGATAAGCAGACAAATCAAATACATGGTGTTAAAAGTCAGGCTAGTGATTACTTTCAGGGAAAAATTGTGATCTGGGAAGTGACATAGGGTGACTTCTTGTACGCTGGTATTGGTTTATTTTTTGAGCTGGGTACTGAGTATACACAGGTGCGTTTGCTTTGTGACCATTCTTTAATCTGTACACTATGGATTGGTTCACTTTTCTGTATGTATATTTTCCTTCAAGGAAAGTTCCTAAATTGAAAGAAAAATGAAAAACTTGAAAATAGAGTCAGCCTTGGCAGCCTATAAGTTAAAGTCCGACACTCTCTGCTTCAGTGGCTAAGGTTCCGTTCCGGGGTGAAGAACCACACCATTCATCTGTCAGTAGCCATGTTGTGGTGGTGGCTCACACAGAAGAACTACAAGGACTTACAACTGGAATATACAATTATGTACTGGGGCTTTGGAGGGGAAAACAAAAAGAAAGAGGAAGATTGGCAACAGATGTTAGCTCAGGGATACCCTTCCCCAGCAAAAAATTTTAAAAAACCCCAAAAACCCACAGAACTCAGTAGGCAAGACAAATCATATTAAGCAAAAAAAATTGAAAATAAACTCAAGTGAATGTGACAACTCACAGATGAAAGCTATGTACTTAAGGCTTTGGCTTAGAGGACATTTATTTGCATGAAATTAATTTCAATTTTCAATTCAGGTGAAGCAGGTGAAGCAGGAGACAACACCCAGGACCCACTAACACAGGCGACAATTAGGAACCCCTCATTTCTATGTACGTAAAGCTGAGAACTGAAAGGACTATATCTGAGCTGCCCATTATGATAGCCACAAACCGCATGTTGCCATTGTACACTTGAAATGTGGGTAATCTGAATTGAGACGTGATAGTGTTAAAAGCATCAAAGAATGTAGCCAGGTAGGCAAACAAAAGAAGTGACCCCACCCTTAAGCACTGCTCTAAGAAAATGGTCAGGAGGCCTCCAAACACTAGGAATCAAGGAAAGATTTCCTGACGGCTTCCTTCTCTGGCTACTAATTTCATTTTATCCCAGATCTTTGTAGATGAAGCCACTGGCAAAGAGGGCTCAAGAAATCAACAAGGAGACCCTTCTTTGGTTAAGAGCAGCTCTACAAGCCGTGCTTCTCTGTCTCTCTTTTTTTTCTCCTTTTGGGATGGTAACACAAATAATGTTTTTTGCCAACGACAAATCTGCATCATCTTATATTTTGTTGGGTTGGCAGGGAGGATATATAGGAGCAATTAATGGGATAATAACAAGCATACCCCACCCTGCTTTGTTGCAAACTCATCCATAGAATAATAGTATTTTTCTGTCCTTTTCCGAGAAGCTGAGAAAAGTGAATTAGTCTATCAGGGATAGGAAGAGGGGAGGAGGCAAACGCTGCTCATTAAGGAAGGAAGGGCTGTGTCTCTTGCGGGAGAGGGAGAAATCAACAGAGGAAGGAGAGCGGGGATGCCACATTGTCTCAACTTTGAAATGAGGTGGGGCCTCAAAGCACATGACTAACCACACATCCCTATTCTTGTGTTTGAAGGCAAATGGATTCGTGAAAGATTAAAGTACACATGTGACAGAAGGAACCAGAAACTCAAGTCATGATGGTTGAGTTAATGATCCTTTGACTGCCAAGCGGAAGGCTCTTTTCCTCTAAGACAAGCCTCTGTCTGCCCAAGAGGCAGAACTGTGGAGCAAGAAGTTACTCACGGCAGCTGTTGCAGTGGAGCAAGATGCTGAGGATCCAGGAGATGGTGGCCCCAAAAGAATAAGAGAAAGCACACAAAATACAGGCATGATTCTACAGGCTTCCATTAAAAAGCAGAGTGGTAATGACAATTTAATAAAATAGACAATTTAGTTAGATTAATTCTTCCATTAGTTATTGTTTTGCCTACATTCTTGTATCTTTCTGAGTTCCCTAGATTCTGAGTGGCATTACATATTTTGGCTAAATTTTAACTCTGTATCTGAGTGACTGAATTCAAATACTTGCTCCATTCTAAATTTCATTATTTGTAAATGGGAATAATGGAGAAAATATCAGGAAATCTAGCATACATTTCTTATGTGAACTAAAAAATGCATATTCTAATAATAGTTTTGCCATTCTAGATTATAAGGATTACATGTGTTAATACATATAAACCACTTAGAACTTGGCCTTGCACACAGAAAGACTATATCATATTTGCTATTATTTTCATTCCTATCATCACCATCTTAATCATCTTCCTAATTATCATTTTACTACCTCCAATCTCAGTTTAAATGTCTCCAGCCTTTCCTTCATTCTGATACCAAAGTAATTGTTTAGAAAGGCAATGTGGATCACGTTACGTGTCAGTTTATGATTACCCAGGGAATCTTAATTGACTTCAGGAAAAATAAAAATGTGTTTACGTGGTTTATCAGGCCATTCACAATTTATCTTCTGGGCATCTCTTCAGATTCTTAACCTTCCTCTTGTAACCTGAATCTTCCAAGATGGCCATAGCAAGCTGGTTGCTGTCCCCTAACCCACTATGTTTCATCTTCCCTTTGTGCCAAGGACAATGCTGAACTCTGCCTGGAAAGATCTCCGTCAGCTGCTGGACCCTCACTCCCCCTCTAAGACACTCCTGGGTATCACTTCTACAGAAGCCTTCTTACTCCTTTGTTATTTTGGCATAAGTTTGTGTACCCCAGACTTACATAGCATCGTCTGCATATGCTTCTGATACAGTTCTTATAATACAACACGGTATGATTATTTTAATTTGTCTGTACTTAGATGCTTAATGTATATTTGGTAATAAAACAAGTAATGGGAGGGACGTGGTCTGAGACCAGGATAATGTGGGATAAAAAAATGCTACCATATAATTATGAAGGAGTCAAGTATTACAGAAATTCAAAATGTCTCTGAAATTCTCCAGTTCTGTGTGAAAAAGAAGGAGAACAGTTATGTAATTATGGAATGGTCTTTCATATCAACCTAAGTTTTTTGATTCTTTTGTGAACAAGAATATCATATATTGAATAAACTTTAGATACCAGGGGTTCTCCATATTTTATATGTACTTAATACTTACAACAATCCCATGCAATAATGTCGTCTGTATTCTACAAATGAGAAAACTGAGGCTATAAAATTAAATTAAAGCATTGGGCTGGCTTCAAATCCAGGGCCTCTGGAGGCTGAAGCTTTGCTTGTTCCATGCTCTCCTCCCATGTCACAAGAATACCTGAGTTTTCCTAAATACGTGGTAATATTATCCCATTAATCCTAATCTAAACATTATTTAGCTCAAATAACTAAAGTTTATTGTTTTTGTTTATTTTTTTTAGCACATTCTTCCAAGGAGAATGAAAGAATTTACATGTATATAATAGGGAAAAATATTCTTTTTTTTTTTCGAGGAAGATTAGCCCTGAGCTAACTACTGCCAATGCTCCTCTTTTTGCTGAGGAAGATTGGCCCTGAGCTAACATCCATGCTCATCTTCCTCTACTTTATGTGTGCGATGCCTACCACAGCATGGTGTGCCAAGCAGTGCCATGTCTGCACTGGGATTCTAACCAGTGAACTCAGGGCCACAGAGAAGCAGAATGTGTGAACCTAACCACTGCGCCACCGGGCCGGCCCCTTGAAAAAATATTCTTCAGAAAATTAGTATGATTTTCTTATAGAATAAGAAAATTGAATAAAATAAATGTTCTCTTGAGTCAGAAATTCTACAATGAATTTTTTAATTTGCTACCAAGTAGTTGTATAGCTATGAGAAAATCTCTTAACTTTCTGGGCCACAGTTTTCTTACCATCAGAAGGATAATGATGAATAAAGGATATCGCAGTGTTTTTTGTAGCTTGTAGGCTCTATCAATCTCTCATTTTTATCACTCAATGTCTTCTATCTTATAAATATTAAAGATATTATATGATCATGCACATTTCTGCAGAGTTCATTAAATTACCATTTACTGGCTACATTATGTCCTCCTAAAATTTTTTCCAAATCTCTGACAGACAAAGCACAACTTGGATGTAATAGTTTAATTTTTGTAGTCATCTGGGACATATTTAGAAATCCCCAGATTAAATTGCCATTCAATTCAATATTTTTTCTTTCTCTCTTCTGCATGAAATGTGGTTTATAAAGAAAAGAAATCTTTACCTGTAAGTTGAATTTTATAACTGTGACAGGGAATTTTATTTTGTGTGTGCATCACGCCAGCAAGATGAATTTAATCTTTTGATTCTAAATCAATTCAGTAACCTTAAATGGATGTTTGTTGGATTTTTTTAAATATGTAATATAAAAATTTGAATGAAATGATTCACGTGGGTTTTAAGATGGTGCACTATGTTATATTTTGCAAATTTACTAACAATTAACACAGTTCAATGAAGAAGGTACAAAATACTATATATTTTAAGAGAATTGAAAGCACTTATTTAAATTTTGACTGACTATAGGTAACTAGATTATAATATATCCCAAATGAATTGTCCTTATAAAATTTAGAAAAGCATTCATAACCTACTCTGTTTTTAGATAAATGTGTATGCAGATATCTCATAAAATGGTGCACCAAACCTTTAGTAAGATAAGAAACCAATTTTATTAGAACAAAATTGTATAGTCTAATTTATGACCTTATGACCAGTGGAATACGTGATAAGCTCCAGCTTCTTGAAATATAAATTCATGCCCCCCCCCAAAAAGATTGTCCTTATAAGTCACATTAAGGTATAATTGCGTTATCTTTTGCCTTTTGACTGTAAAATTCACATATACACAGGAAAGACGTTTTCACTTTCTTCTTTGTGATGTTTCTATGATATGACAGCAACAAACTGTCATGTGTATGTGTAAAAATAATTATTGAAGTTTTGTTTCAAAGAGTGAATGTTTATGTGTGTATGTATATACACATATACATTCACAAACATTTATGTGTGTGTGTAATTATATATATAATTTATTTCCTATGTGGAAGGAACTGCTTCTTTGACCTGTCTGTTACCTGACTCCTCACGTATTTCTTTAAGCATTTCTCATATCTGGTTGATATTGTGAAATCATTCATCTATTTGTACTTAACGGAATCTGCCATTCATTTTCTGAGGTTCCGTTTTATGGGATTTCAGCCTATAAAAGCACAACAATGAACAGCAGAGTGAACCACAAATGAGATTATAACTATGAGTAAGGTCTTGTGAATCAATTGGAGAAGTTGCTTGTTTGCTCTTCGCAATCACTGTAAAGCCCTTTTAAGCTCTGTTGTCACTTGAAAGTAAAAATTTTTATTTAGTAAAACAAAACTTTTAAAAGAAAGGAATAAAGTGACCGAATATCTTCTAGCGTTCTTTATTTCACAGAATAAGTCATTTTTAACTTTCAAAGCAACATTTACCTTAAAATTTCATCTTCAGTACCAGGAATGAAGTAAACAGATCCACATTGACTACACCTTTATAAAGGAGAATGAAACTTCCACTGAAGAGAGCATAAATTTCTTAATTTTCACTCGTAGTGATTTTAATGAGTATTTATTAGGGCATTTTTGTCCAGGAACTATTCTCAAACAATAACATCTTAGTTTATTATACAAATGCCCCATAAACTCTCTGTGCCTCAATGTCTTCATCCATAAAATGGGGAGAATAGCCCTTACCTCATTGATGTGTCTCAAGGATTACATGAGCAAATCATACAAAGACCTAGTATGGGGGCTCCCTAATCTGAGAATAATAGAGTCCTAAAAGACTAGTGATTGGGTGGCAGTTCTTAACCATCAGAGGCCAGTGTATACAATTATTATAATGAGTGGATAGATTGGAGTGGCAGCTAAGAAGGTTGACCACAGAAAGGTTTGACATCCTTAAGGCCAGCTAAAAATAGTATTATTCCATGTATACAATAAAAATAAATCCAGGATCTATCTTCAAAATCAATTGACTGAAAGTGAGGCCAGGTTCCCAGGAAGAAATACCCAGCAATATTACTGCAAGGCTATTTGGCAACGATTCTTCCAGACCTCCCCCAAGTTATTTACCATTTAATTAATTAATTATATGGTATGGAAAGAGGAATACCTAGGTGTTGTTAGTTTTTTTTCCATTTGAAGCATAGATTTGTTTTTTTATTGTGGTGAAATATGCATAACATAAGCTCACCATTTTCACCATTTTTAGGTGTACAGTTTAGTGGCAACAAGTATATTCACCTTGTTTTGCAACCATCATTACCATCCACCTCCAGAATGTTTTCCTGTTTCCAAACTGGAACTCTGTACCCGTTAAACAATAATTTCTCATTATCCCCTCTTCCCACGCCCTGGCAATTATCATGTTACTTTCTGTCTCTATGACTGACTAATTTAGGTTTCTCACATAAGTGGTATCGTACAACATTTATCCTTTTGTATCTGGCTTTTTTTCACTTAGTATACTGTCTTTAAGGTTCACCTATGTCATAGTATTTGTCAAAACCTAATTCCTTTTAAGGCTGAATAATATTTCAATGTGTGCCAGAGAATTAGAGAAAATTAGAAGACCTACTCCTGGCATGAACTGGGCTCTGGTAGCGATGGAACACTTGTCTTTATGACAAAAAGTGACTATGTGACAAAAACTAAGGTACTAGTAGTAACTCAGCAGATGATGAAGTAGTACTTTCAGGTTTAGGCATAAACAGTCAAAAGGGCACAAATAAGCTGCAGGATAAATCATCCCAATCTCTGATGTCACCACTACTGTTGCAACTCAGCTCAAACCTATGGTTGCATGGAGTTCTTTACAGCCTGTAGAAGGAATAAGAAAAAGGTTAATGTTGGTCCATACATGAGTAAACTGGGTAAATAGGGAAGGTCAAAGATGGACTAGCTGTGCTAAAACCATACTCAGAGGTGGTCCTGAAAGACAGTAGGTAGAAATCCTACCATCAAGGGGTATATACAGTTATCTTCTGAGTGAAAAAGAAGTGGCCTAAGGTAAGATTTTATATAGATTTATAGGCAATGGTGAATGGCTTGGCTGGTTATTGAGGACCCTGAAAGGAGAAAGACTAGAAACTCAGTGAAAAAGGAGTCTAGGTGAAGAGGCATGTGGATAACCTATAGAAAAGAGTACAATGTGCGGAGATTGTTGTCTTCTATGTTAACACCAACCACAGAAGCACTAATCAAACAACTTAGTGAATTGACGTTTACTAGATTATGTCATTGATCACCTAATGCTGGCACAAGATTAGTATGAACAAACTAGCCATGGTGTCAGAGATGGAGGTATTCATGACCCTAACAACACAGACAAACAGCATGAACTGATTTAGGTACTGCCCCAGCCTAATGTTTAAACTGACAGCAGCGTAGACATATATTAAGCCCTAATAAGGTACCATCCCTCTCAGAAACCAACTGGCCACATGATTTCATGTTGATTATACTAATTTTCTATCTCCTAAAAGAGGCAGCATTTTGTCTTTATGGTATCCAATATATGTTCCAGGTATGGGTTTTCTTTCCTGTCTGCAGGGCCTCACCCATCACTATTATCTGAAGACTTATAGAGTATTTCAACTATTGACACAGGATCTGATATGGCAGTGCATTTGACCAAATGACCCATTTTGCAGTAAAGGAGGTATATCAGGACATGCACAACCACGGGAGTTACTCATCATATTACTTGCTACACTACTCTGAAACTTTCAACCTGAGAGAATGATCGAATGGTATTTTAAAGGAAGAGCTGAGGCGCTAATTTGGAGATGATATAGTGTGAGCATAGAATGTCATCCTTCGAGAAGAACTAAATTGATAACCATTATATGGTGATATGTTCCCCAAAGGTAGAATACATAGGCCCTGGGGCAAAGGGGTAGGCATAGGAGTGACCCTGCTTACCACTGCTCCCTGGCACTCCCTTGGGAAAGTTACGCTTCCTGTATCTGCAACTCTAGGTTCTGTAGCTCTCTACATTAAACTTCCCAGAGAGGGTAAGCTTCCACCAGGGGACGCCAGCTGCCACTTTGTCATTTTATGCTCTTTATTGCAAAGAGACCAGCATGGCAGGGGTCATTGATTTTATCAGCAGGATGAGTTAGGTCTCCTGTTACACACTGGGGGCAAGAAATAATACCTTTGACATCCAGGTGATTACTGAGGCATCTCTTCATCTTCCCCTGATCAATTTTGATAGTAAATCGACAAATGTATCAGCTATGATCTGAAAAGGATGTGATGAGCTAGGTTTTAAATCTCTCAGGGATGAGGATCACTGTACCAGAGGAGCCACTTAGTCCAGCTGAGATGTTTGTTGGGTGTGAGGGAAATCTAGAATGGTTAGAAATGGTTCATAGAGAAGGAAGGTGATAGGTTTTATTTGTTGCCTTAAGACCAGCTGCAAGGGTAGGAATTGTACTTCTATTCCTCAATAGATGAATTAAATTTCCCCAGGAAAAGACACAGCTTGGTGGAGCTGTCCCCAGAGGAGACCAACCATCATAGAAAGCAGTTGATCCAAGTGGTGCCAAGGGTCAACTTTGTGCAGGCTGAAGTGTACCAGCTTCCCCTTCAGGAAGGAGGCACACATTTCCCACCTGTTGGGAGCGTTGCCTGCTGATTGCTTCATTCCCAGAGGTATTCCTCTGCCCAAGGTGGAATTCATGCCCAAAACATCAGTTTCCCCTCAGGGAAAGCCCACATCCCATGACTTGTCCTAGTACAAAATCCAAACTTTTTGTCTCGATGTGGAACTTTTCTGAAAGCCTATCCCAGCTTCAGGGCTTTCCCCTGGGATCAGTTCAGGCCTTGGTTGCAAGTGCTACTGCGCTTTAACTTCTCCTTCTGCCCAATTCTATTTCCTTCACTTTCTTAGGTGTCTCATTTGCTTGTTTGTGTTTTGTCCGTTTTTATTCTTTATCCCTATAATCGCTCTCCAATAAAATTTCTGCTTGCGAATCTCAGTCTCTAAGTTTATTTCCCGGGGAATCTGACTCCGGACATCTGCTATTAAGTCACAACATTTAGTGGGGAAGGTAGATAAGCAAAGTTATCACCAATACAAAGTGAAAAAATACAGTGTAAATAGCTCTAAACCAGTGCCCTAACATATCACTTGAGGCCCAGAGTCCAGAGGAGCAGGGACATTACTTCCTCTGCCCAGGAACTGAGAAGGGAGGTCATAAAAGGATTTATTCTTCAATTGATGTTGCTAGTCTCACTTCCGTTTGTGAAATTTATGTCAGCAGTTGGAGGTCCAAAGAAATCTTCTGCTATGGGACTCCACACCTATAGACTGATTGGTTCTCTGGGAGATTTGAATATACCTTTAGTCTAACCTCCTTCCTCTGATTGACATCACCACCAAGGCTGAGGGCCCAAGTCCCCTCTGCCTTTCACAAGTCTGGTGATTGAGAGCAGTGGCAAGGTCAGTCTTCTGGGTTTCTTTGGAACGGAAATGAGGGTGGAAATACCTCTACTTTATCTCTTGGTTTTGAAATGGGGAATCCCTCTTCCTCCATCACGTATTTAGGACAGCAAAAGTAAATCTTTCTTCCTTAGGCCTCACAGAGCCTAAATTCTCGATTTATGTTTCCATTATAATGTTAAATACACCTCTGCATTAACACTTTCTTTTTTAGATTGGCACCTGAGCTAACAACTGTTGCCAATCTTTTTTTTTTTTTTTTCTGCTTTTTCTCCCCAAATCCCCCCAGTACATAGTTGTACCCAGGATCCGAACCAGTGAAAATCTGGGCTGCCGAAGTGGAGTGTGGGAACTTAACCACTCAGCCATGGGGCCGGCCCCTGCATTAACGTTTTTAAGTTATCATTACAGTGCTGTTTCCTTATAGCTAAACTCTGGGGAAAAGATAAGTGTGTGTGGTTTTGGATATGTCTTATTTGCATGTCAATCTTAAATAACGGATGGAAAAGAAGTTAGAAAACTCTGCCACACTCCTCTAAGATTTCTAAAGTATCATTAACTCTTACTTCAAGGGCCAGGACATAATACTTTAAATTAGTAGCTGATGTGAAATCTGAGCAAAAAAATCGGATTTGAAGAGGTCAAAGAATTTTGCAGAATAACATAAATGTGCCATGTCCGATAATGTAACCACTAGCCACATGTAGGTACTTATTTAAAATAAATAAAATCAGGGGTCGGCCCTGTTGCTGAGTGGTTGAGTTCACAAACTCTGCTTCAGTGGCCCAGGGTTTTGCCAGTTCCCATGCTGGGCACAGACCTAGCGCTGCTCATCAAGTTTTGTTGAGGCGGCACCCCACATGCCACAATTAGAAAGACCCACAACTAAAAATATACTAGTAGAGGGGTTGGGGAGAAGAAGGAAAAATAAAATCTTTAAAAAAAAGTTAAGTAAAATTAATTAAATTAAAAAGATCAGTTGCTTAGGCATACTAGCCACCTCACAAATGGTTAATGGCCACATGTGGCTCATGGTTAATGTATCAGGAAGTGCAGATATAAAATGTTTGCATCATCACAGAATATTCTATTGAACGTGAAATAGACTTAGTTTATGAAATAATTCCATAATTTAAGGTGGAGAAATAGTAACCTATGCATCATCTTCAACAAATGAATGAAAAATGAGAGGGATGAATAATTTTTTTCAGGAGAGTTTTGGTGTCCTACAGAACAGGAATGTTTGGAAGCAAAATGCGCTCCATGGAAACTGTAAAGTTTGGATGCTTAAGGCAATCAAACTTGGTAGACAACTGAGATGGTGCATTAGAACTTGAGGTCACTGGGCCCCCACATTAAACAGCTGCAAATACACACACATGCCATACACACACATATCTTAATTTTCTTTTTCATGTTAGTATAACAAGAATTCAACATCAATGAAGGACGAAACCTAATTTTATAGTGATTTTAGGGAATAAGTAATGTTCCAAATGGCCTACAAAAAGAGATACATTTCATCAGATTATTGGATATAATGATTAATTAGAAAAAACATGCAATTTTTCATTCACTTTGAACTACATCTTTAATGTCATATAGTTCTAATTATTAATTCAATTAGAACATAATTTTTCTTTCCAAAATAAAAAAGTATTGAATTGAATTTAATGCTTACAAGTTAATACAATTTATGTTTTGTAGTATTACAAGGTTGTAGTTTCAACATGTATCTCAAAAAGTAACATGTGTCATTACCTAATGAAATGTAATTTTGGGGAAAAATGATTAAATATTTCCAGATAGCACATAAGTGTTATGACATAATGTTGATGTTCAGAATATAGCAATTACATAAACCCTGAGTATTTTTTAACCTATTAAGCATTTATGAAAATGATCTTGGAAATCATCTTTTGTTGTGCCCCCCCATCCCCCCAAAAACAGAATACATGAGGGTGAAAAAAACAGGCAGAAAAAATTATCTTTACTAAATATGTCTTGGGTTAGATGCCTGTTTTACAATGAGGTTCCTTCTCTGGAAAAGGCCCTAAAACGAAGAAGCAAGCCCTCAGTGGCCATCTCTATACTACATATTCCAGCCCATCTGATGATAGATGATGATTCTGACATAAACAGCTCATCCAAAGTGGACAAATAAAATTCTCTCTTCCAAGAATTTTTTAAAAAGTTACTGGACTCCAGTCACATTAATGTCAATTCTCTTGTTGCTAAATGATATGCTGATGCAAAAATCTTAGCATAGACACAGTTTCTTCTTTCAGGAGCCTTGGTTATTCAACCATTTCTGTAACTCTTAGTGATACGCTCAATGTTTTTCTACTCTATTCTTTTTTGTCTTGAGAGAGTCAACCTTGGTTTCAAATACTAATTCCACATGAAACCTAACTAACAAGAGTCTCAGAAAAAGAAACCTACTGTTCAGCAATAGAAGGAGATAAAATTTGCTTGCAAATTTCTAATTAAATTTTTACTTTCCAATCAGACTTCTGCTTCCTTACAGATGGAAAACGTGATTATGTTTATATTTTATTTGATTTCAAACTTTAAAGAAATTTGTCACTATAAACAATGTTTTTACAAGTGTAAGCAGTTCTGAAAAGCTTAATGTGATATCAGTTTATAAGTAATTCAGACAGCAATAGGCTATTCTTATTACAGCGTCCAATAATAATGGGGATTCAACAAATAGCTGTTAATGAACTTATTGACTACACTGCTATTTCCAGTGCTTGATAACATACGTAGTTTGCCTCTCTCACTTTCATTGTACTTTTTGCATTTTCTTGAAAAAAGCTGAATGATCCCTGCTGAGTTTTCTTCCTAGATCTCAGAGAATCACAATTTCTTTGACATCCCATGGTTTCGTCCAGTAGTAGCAAAACCTGAGCCTCTGTGCAGCATGAGGGCTTGTAAATAAGTGAATGGGGCAGGCAGAGACGGTGAAAATGAAAGAGAACTTGTGCTGTGTAATGGGGCCACCATCACTCAGCTCCAAACTCTCTCATGTAGGAATGCAGACCCACTGTGGCGACACTGCTGACTCAACTTTTCTTTACTTTTTTATGTTAATGACACACTATCAAACTTCTTCACTATCTTCACGCTTTAAACATCTCTATTTGAAGGCTTCCGGCACTCTACAACCAAAGAGGAAACCAAAGAGGCTTTTTAAAAAAATAAACTTTAGTTCTTATCTATAATATATGATGAATGTTTGTTTCACATAAATATTTTATGTAACATGAATGATTCCATTTATTGCCATCATATGAGCCCACTGAATCCTGCTGATTGTTTCAAATTTTGTTCTAGGGGATGTGTACCTTTCCTAATAACATATGTAATTTTGAATAGATTAAAGTTTCCTCCACTTCTACTGTCTTCACCTGTTTCCATTGCATGTCTAGATAGAATCAGTAACTACTCATGGACTGATTGACATCAGCTTTAACACAGAATAAATTTATTCTATAATTATGGAAATTGAAAAAGAGGGCATAGAGACACTTGCATAAATTGGGGAAGAAAATATAATTACATGTTTAAATGTTTCTTTAATAATTGCACTTCCAGTCAACAATATTAGGACACATTAAATACCTACATATTTTAGGTGACTTTCAAATGGAAGAGCTAGTCTAGAAGGAATCAAGGTTTGTAATTTTTGAGACAGTTTGATGGTATCAATGGACAATATATTCTGAGATAGTTTGGTGATATCAATGGAAAATATGTTCCTACCTAGCATTTTTATAAATAACCCAACATATATGTTCTCCAATTAATGCCAGCGTATTTATTAATACTATCCTTTTTCGTGTGCTAATGCTCTGTGATCATTCTGATTAGAAATAATTAGAAGGAAATGTTGAATTATATAAAATAGGCACTTTTAATTTATAATTAAAAATGTAAGAACATGAAACTGCAAAAATTGTTTTTGCTATTGGAGTAGTGTTTAATGCTGAATGCCAATAAATTATCTATATAATTCATGAGAACATTGTTAACTACAACTTAATTGAATTGTGTTAATCTTTATGTGCTCTTCAAATTTTCGTGAAGTATCTAACAAGGCTATATTTATATATTGTCAATACAAATCATTAAATCTTTGAAAATAGTCAACTATTACATTTATGTAGGTTTATATAATGGCAAACAACTCGTTGTGTCAACTTATTTCACTGAATCAGGCTGGTTAGGAACCATAATCTTACTATAGGTATTTAATTAAATCCAACACATGCTGTAATCACTATGAAAAGTAAGCAAAATAATTACCTTTTTTTGCTGTGTGTCAGAGTAACATGTTCAGACTCATGTCTCACTTCTGAAATTGGTCTTCTTCAATTCCCTTTGCGTTGCTCTGTTTTCTTCAGTAGAAGGTATATACCAGAGCAGGTCAGTTATGGGGTATTGATATGCAATAGTCCAAACTATACAAGAATACGAGTCTGTGTTTGAGACTTTAAATAGACTCTCTCCTGTTTTTAAGGTTTTGTCTCTGTATTTCCATGTTAACAGACCACATCACACCAGAGCAGGTTGCCACTGGGACCATCAGACCATCCTTAGCTGTTGGATAGTGCAAACCCACTGACCAAACACTGTTTATTAAACTGCTAGGATTTATGGATTTAAGTTTTGAGGTCCCTGTGTTACATTATTATAAATTCAGCAGCTTTATCAGAATCAGGTTGAAAAACAGGAAGCCTGTCTGCCCTCATTTAACAATGTTTCTGACACAAATGTGACGAACTGACAGCACAGGAAACAGAAATCATATTTTTGTGTTGGATAAGTGCAACATGGGGAAAAGACTGGCTGCATTGAGTGTGCTTTAGTTTCTTTTAAATCTTTGAACATTTTGAACAGT
Source organism: Equus caballus (assembly GCF_041296265.1). Taxonomy (NCBI): domain Eukaryota; kingdom Metazoa; phylum Chordata; class Mammalia; order Perissodactyla; family Equidae; genus Equus; species Equus caballus. The sequence continues at coordinate 99,438,782 of NC_091686.1, forward strand.
ATGTCATCTCATGACATGAGAAAAGTAATCAAATTTCTAAGAAAATTTTGGATTTGTTTCAAATTGTAGAGAATAAATAGTATAAAGAAATGAAGAGGAAAGAAACTCTAATTATTCCAGAATTACATTTGCCATACTGTATCCAATGCTCCTTAAGATAGCAGACAAACTTCTGATTGAGAGGAAAAGAAATTTTGCCTTGTAATTCAGCATTTGATGTCCAGTGAAAAGACAAAGTAGGTTAACAGCTCAGGCTTCCCCGAATGACTAATGACAATGTCAGATCTATTTTAGAAGGAGATATCACTGTTGCTAAAGTGTCTCGAGGCTCATGAACCCTTTTATTGAAAAGACACAAAGAAAAGCAGTGATCAAGGTCACCATTCACTGTGAACACCAAACAACATAATGACATGGACTATTGGAAACTTCAAACGTTTTATCAAGCAGGAAAAATTGAATTACTGAGAACAAGAATACCGTGAAGCATCAAAAACCAAGAGGAATAATTTTAAAATGCTAAACTAGATATTCTGAATGTCAAATTCTTCACTCATTTGGTCAGGCAGGCATGTGGGAGTAGTAAATTAATCACAAATACATTGTGCATTTGTCACTTTTGGAACCGATTCGGGTTTGATATTGCTAAGTAACATTTTACCTGCTAAGACTCCTCAAATGAGCACAATCCTACCAGTTACTTGCTCTTCACGTTATTTGTTCACTGGACAGTGAAGCCTCAGGCGTCTGAAGATGATGATCTAGTACATTGAAGAGAGGAAAATAAAAATAGAAATTGACATGAAAGAACACGAATTATATTAACCTGCATCAGCACAAGGTATGGTAGAAGAAGAGAATCTTTGCAAAGAGCTGATTAATAGGAAGAGGAATGGCATCGCTTTCAATTGTATTAGTCATTTTAAGGTGTATGTAATTTTCACTCTAACAAAATATTCCATATTATTCTAGTTTTAGACTAATACTTATGAACATTTTTAACTGTTTTAGGGATTAACAATTTTGAGAAATTCATTTAAAAATGCGATACTGAAATTTAATTAGCTATTTATTTTATATACATTTTATTTAAATCTTTTTTTGAGAAATAGATAAGAAACCTAGAAATATTAAAGAAAAAATGAAACAAGAAGTTCCATTTCCATATTACCGATTTTCATATTTTTCATCACAGTTACTTCATATTCATTTTGTTCAGAGATATTTGAACTTGTAGGATAAATAAATTATTATAACTTAAAGATTTCTACTCCTTTAGCTTTATTATGGCTCAGCTTTATAATTTCTTTATGGAGAAATACTATATTCTGTCATATTTCTTTTCATCTTTCTCACTATTCCTTTAAAGTCAGTTTTTATAATATCACTATGTAGTGTGTACTTTTGTGAAATCTAGTGTGATGTTTAGCTTACATCTATCCTGTCATTTTTTTTGTTTTTTTAAATTTTTAAAAATTTTTTTGGAGGAAGATTAGCTGTGAGCTAACATCCACCACCAATCCTCCTCTTTCTGCTGGGAAAGACTGGCCCTGAGCTAACATCTATGCCCATCCTCCTCTACTTCATATGTGGGACGCCTGCCACAGCATGGCCTGACAAGTGGTGCACAGGTCCCCACCCAGAATCCCCACAGGCGAACCCCGGGCCACAGAAGTGGAATGTGCGAACTTTTAGCTGCTGTGCCACCAGGCCAGCCCCTATCTCGTCATGGTTTATGTTTTACTTTAAATCTCTATATTTCATACTTATGGTGTTCACTAAATTCACAATGAATGTATGCTCATACTTCATGTTTATTCAACAATATAGCTTTTCTCCAGTATTTAAATCACTCCTTCAAGAATTCATCATTTTGAAAAATTCTTTCAGGAAAATACATCTAATTTAAAACCGTAAAAATTGAAATATTTGTCTCAAATTTTTGTAGATAGATAGATTTGATCCAGTAATGCATATAAAAAACTAACATATACACGTAGCTGGTAACTTAACTATTTTCATGCTGTTATTGTCTTTATTTCTTTGTAACATAGCAAATCTTTAAAAACTGTTCAGTAAGCGTATTTTAATATTTTTTGATGTCGTATGTTCCTGAGATGTTACTCTTATCAAAATTGTACATGTATCAAAAACTATTCACCCCATAATGTAAACTATTTTAATTGACAGTCTCATGATAAATAATCACAGATCATTTTAATAATGCTGTCATTATTTTCTATACAACAAGGTGACTGAGTTTCTCTTGGTTAGAATAAGCTAGGATATGCTATGCTAACAAACATAAATAATGTTTAACATAACAAATGTTTATTTATCTCCTTTGTATATTATCTTCTGGATCCAGGCAATTCTCTAGGGCGATTCCTCCAAGCAGAGACTCAGCAATACCAGCCGATTGACTCCGCTATTTCCTTCCTGGGTATCCTTCGCAATATCTTTTGCAGGACAAGCAAAGACCCGGATAATTAAGCTTTTTACTGCCTCAGCTCACAGTGATCTACATCATGTCTGCTCACATTTTATTGGCCAGTATTTACCATAATTTTATACAACTTCAAGTAGGGCTGAAAATATAGATGCTTTGCTCTTTCATCTACTCTGATGAACTCTGTCTTTGTATTAGAATATGGAGTCTAATAACATTAATGTAATTATAGAAATTGCAAGAGTTAGATCCAACATTTCATTTGTTTGGTTTTTTCCTTTTCTTCTTTCCTTTCTTTTTTTGATTATTCAATTATTTTTTGACAGTACACTTTATGGATTGGCTTTTTAACTGTACCTCTTTAAATTATTTTTCAGTGGTTTATCTAGGAATTGCAATATATATCCTTAACTCCTCCCAGTTTTCTTAGAGTTAATGTAAGCAAACTTGAAAACTTGTAGGCCCATTTAGCATCCCCAACCCCACCCCATTCTATTCTTTGTACTTTAGATAGAGTATTAATAAATTCAATGAACATATTTTTTGTTTTATAGTGTCATTGGTATTATTATGAAATCTAGAGGAAAATATATTTTTTAATTTACCAGATATTTTCCAGAGATGATACTACTTATTCTTTCATGAATATCAAAGTTTCCCATTGATATCGTTTTCCTTCAACCTGAAAAACCATCTTTAGTATTTCTTTTATTGCAGGTCTGCTGGCCACAAATTCCCTTATTTTAATTTACTTGAAAACGCATTTATTTATTTCCATTATTGAAGGATATTTTTGTGCTGGATATAAAATTTCAAATCTGCAACTTTATTTAATTCAATACTTTAAAGCTGTTGTCTATTTTGTGGCTTCTATTGTGTTTGTTGAGAAATCAGTGGTCTTTAGAATCGTGGTTTCTCAGTTTATAAGGTTATTTTCCTCAGGCTAATTTCAAGACGTTTTATTTATCATTGATTTCCAGTATTTTGAATATGATGGGCCTGGGCATGATTTTCTTTACATTTATCTTTCTTGGGGTCTGACGAGCTTCTTGAATATATAGATTTATGTCTTTCACAAAATTGTGAAAATTTAGGGTCATCATTTCTGACGTGTTCTCTTTCTATGCTTTCTCTCTGTATAACTCTTATTACACATATATTGGACATTTTTATATTGTCCTGCAGATTTCTGTGGCTTTTTTCATTTTTTCAACATTTTATTTTCTCTGTGTTCACATTGGATAATTTCTATTGAGCTAACTTAAAATTTGCTGCTTCTTTTTACTGACATCTCTATTCTGCTATAAGCTTATCTAGAGATGTTTAAATTTCAGATATCATATTATTTAGTTCTAGAATTTTCATCTTGTTCATTTTTTGTGTGATTTCTGTGCTGATATTTCCTGTCTTCTTATTTATTCCAAGCACCTTTTCCTATATCTCATTGAGGATATTTACAACAGCTGTTTTGAGTTCCTTCTCTGATAATTCTAAAATATCAGTATTAATTTCTATTGATTTTATTTTCTCTCAAGAATGGGCTGCATTTTCCTAGTTCTTCATATGTCATGTAATTTTGGATTGTATTCTGAATGTTATGATGTGTAAACTTTAGATTCTGCTCAATTTCTCCCAAGCGTGTTGATAATATTGTTTAACTGGCAATTAACTTGGTTATACACAAACTAAAAATTCTGTCTTGTACGGAGGTCATGTCTCAGTTTGGTTCTTTTTTTTCCCCATAGCTTGGTTGTTTATAGCCGGCTCACGTGTGATGGCACTGAGGTCAGCCAGAAATCTGAACATCATTTATACATAAAAGTTTGGTTTCTCTCTTTGGCTCTCCATTTTCTGCTATTCTTATCTTGCATTCTAAAGGCTCTATTTTCCGTAATATATATGCTCTTGTCTTTCAATCCAAAAAGACTGTGTGTTGTCAAAGTTGTGGTCAGCCAAGAAAGAATGACTGCAGCATACCCACAGCTATAGCAAAAAAAAAAAAAAAAAAAAAATGGAGGTGGTGGTAGCGGTGGAGTATATCACATGCTAGTCTCTTCATCCAAGTTTCTACTTCCTTTCAGAATCTGCTTACTTTTATCCACTTTCCAGAGCTTTTAGGTAGGTTGTTGTATATTGTAGAAAGTTTATAGTTATTATCTGCAAGAGTGTTGGCCTCTTAGGAACTTACTCAGCCATACTGGAAGTGGGAACCAGTGTAGACTTCTTGGTGCATGGAAATGAAGGTAAATTGAACATTGGTGTATATTGGAGACAGAGTCTTCCATAACTTGGTTCAGTTTACCCCAAACTCCTCTAGTAGAAGTATTAGAGTAGAAGTTTCTGTTTAAGATAAATGGCACAATAAAGTAGTTTTTACCACTTAACTAACATTTGGTGAAGTGCACAGAAATAGATATTAGATAAACCCTTGTTACATTAGTACTCTGTAAAGACTGAATAAAACATAATAACTTTTCTCTAAAAGCTGACAGATATTTCTTGAATTTGTTAATTGAATTCACTAAGTATAAGTATCTAAGGTGTCAGATCAATACTACATTTTAATGTGGCAATTAATGAACTAAAATGTGAGATAACTTTAACATTTAATTGCTTGATAGCTCAATTTGACATCATTTACTGCAGATTTACAAGAGAAAGAATATGAATAGATTCCTTCTGGTAGGAAGCCAGAAGCTCAAAGGAACCATGCCACCTTCTTGAAATAAAATAGTAAGAAGGACTTCCTGAAGACACAATAATTCTTACATACAGATAATTTTATTCAGTCAAATGTAGCTGGTGAAATGGATAACCACAATTCTGTTTTATTTTTAAAATATATAAATGATTTGTTTTGTGAAAATTGTCAGTCATGAAGTAACATTTCATGAGATGATATTAAAAGAGGTATTGTTATTAAAAATGAATATAGGTCTGGCCCAGTGGTGCAGCGGTTAAGTTCACACATTCTGCTTCGGCAGCCTGGGGTTCACCAGTTCGGATCCTGGGTGCGGATCTGTGGACCATTTGTCAAGCCATACTGTGACAGATGTCCCACGTATAAAGTAGAGGAAGATGGTCATGCATGTTAGCTCAAGGCCAGTCTTTCTCAGCAAAAAAAAAAAAAAAAAAAAGGAGGATTAGAATCGAATGTTAGCTCAGGGCTAATCCTCCTGCAAAAAAAGAAAAAAAATAAAGAACTATATATGATTTAATATAACAAATACCTTCAAAATGGCTTCCATTTGTCTCCTCTGACTGCATATTCTAACTACTGAATACCTTTAACTTGGAATCCAATTCACGAAAACAACAAAATCAAATCAAATTGGGAGACAAAGTACAATGACTTTACCAATATGGAATTATATCATATATAATATGGAATTATAAAACTTAACTTTGATTGTATCTTTTAGTTCATAGGATATTAAATGTCAGTCATCCTGAGAAATTTATCCTGAGAAATTTATGAGACTCGCCAAAGACAACTAGAACACCTTACTAATACTCACATATACATACATACACACACAGTGTCAGAAAAATTCTAAGATGGTTCTCAATGATCCCCCTCCTTCTCGTATTCCAAAATAAGAACAATGATAGCCCAGGCCACACCAGATAATTGCTTCTAATGCTCATATCCTAACAGTCTTCAAAACCATTGAGACCTAAGATTAATGTTCCTACTCATCTTTTCTTTACGATTGTGATTTGCAGAATCTCGTCCATGTCCTAATCCCAAGCAACTTTGATATGTTATCTTATGGCAAATGGGACTTTGCAGATGTGATTAAGGTAAGAGCGTTGAGATGGGGAGGTGATCTTGGATTATCTGGGTAGGCCCAACGTAATCACAAAGGTCCTTATAAGAGGAAGGTAGGAGGGTCAAAAGTAGTAGTAGAAGATGTGATGATGGGAGTAAGAGGTTGAAATGATATGAAGAAGGAAGCAAGGAATGCAGGCAGCCTCTAGAAACTGGAAAAGGCAAGGAAACAATTCTTTCTTGAACCTTTAGAAGTAATGCAGCCTAACAACACCTTGATTTTAGACTTCTGACCTCCAGAACTCTAAAAGAATAATTTTGTGTTATCTTACGCCAGTGAGTTTGTAGTTATTTGTTACTACAGCAATAGGAAACTAATAAAAGCAGTAACTGCTCTAGCTAAATATGTATATATAACCTATGAACTAGAAATTCTACTCACATTTATACCCATTAGACTACTTATCAAATGGCATGCATTAGAATTTTTATAACAGTAAAATGTATATATCAAAACTATATTGTAAGTTCATTATAAGAAATTATGAATTAACTTCATAATATACACAAAATGAAATGTTATAAACAAAGAGAAAAAATATACCATGGATACACCCAACATAAATTAATCTCACAAGCAGCATATTAAGCCAAAGATGTCAAGTCAAAATAGGTAAATAATATGTGATTTCATTTATTCAAATAAAAAAATACTTTAGAAACAGAGAAAACTAATCTATGGTGTTAGTGGTAAGGATAAAGGTTTCTTTAGTGAGTTGTTAGTGAGTGAAGAAGATGACAAGGGAACTTCTTGGGTGTTGAGAATATTCCATTGCATAATTTTGGTGGTGGTAACACAGGTTGGTTCACTTTGCACATCTTTATCAGGCTACAAACATACTATTCATGCATTTTTTTGTATATGTGACACTTCAGTAACTTTAAAAAGTTTACTTTAAAAAACTATAAGACTACTTACTTAAAACAACACTCTCTAACCCCCAATTAAAAGAGTTTAAGGCGAATCCGATTAAACGAGATGGTCTGTTTGGGCACAGCATTATGTGATAATGCACAGCAGGCTGCTCATAGTTATGCGCTAGCCAATGCATTAGGATACTTAGTTCAGTTGCCCTGTTCCAGTTCAACCAACATAGACATGGAGAGCAGAGGATACAGTGCACTCACAGAAAGAATTGTGGGTAGGAAAATTTACCTTAAAAAGGAACTGCAGGGTGTCTGATTGGAAATGTTATTTTGATGTTTCACTACATGAACTTTATATAATCACAATATATGAGGGCAATCTACTTTGATGATCTAAGCTTTTGAAAGGAACTTTTTAAGGCTTTTACAACCCTAATTAAGGTGATTTGGAGGCAATAACTTTAATGTTGATCATTAAGCATGACACAGATGGTAAACAAGAGATACTGAGAAGCCCAGAAGTCCCTGCTGTTATTTCAAAAGCAATATGTTTGAAATAAAGTCATTGAGACTGAGCTGCTTCTAATGGGACAAGGTGATCTGGGAAATAGGTAATATTGCCTGTCAGAATAAATTGTCTTGTTTCCCCTGGTGTTCCTTAATTATTAATTAGGGCTCAACATTTAATGTCCATTCCACATTTTTCTAGATCTCAGTAACCATGACACAAAGTTTACTAGAGTAAAATAGAACTAACTGGAGAAATAGAGAAAGTGATTAAATTAAAATAATATCATTAAGTCCATTGCTCATAAAATCACCGAATTATGTCTTATTTACAAAAGAAATGGCAGTTTTTAATTAGTTGAACTGCAATTATTGGGCCTAAGATGATAAACTGAAAGCTGATTATTTTTAAAATACAGAATGCAAAATTAAATTATTTTCATACTGTTTAAAGAATGGAGCTTTGAAACTTTTAAAATAACTACAAAGTGTAGTTGCTGTTGTTTACTTTCAATATAATTATGAGAAAAACTAGAAGGAAATGAATAGGGTTGTTTGTGTTTTCTGATTTTTTATAATATTTTAAAACCAAAATCCATCTTTTAGTAGGTTTTTTAGATAGAATTAAAGTTGGGAAATTATAATTTTTGATTGGACGCTGTTACACAGCTACCAAATTACAGTAACTTATTTTGGAGATCAGTTTGACTCTGTGAAGCTTTTGGGAAAGAAATATTATGTAGAAAAAATAAGCAAGTCATAGACTAGAAGTACATTAAATTAGTGGTTTCAGAACTTTTGTACACTATTTCAGCGATAGATTTTGCCTATGAGTGATATGTTCCTTCATTCAGTCAACAAACACATTCAAATTGTATTACATCCATTTATAATTTCTAACTTATCATTAACTTGTTAATGCAAAAGGAATATTTTAAACATATTTAGACCATGGCTAAATAACTGATTTTGGATCAGCCCTCCACTATAAACAATTGTAAAATTTATCAAAATATGAGACAACTATTTTCAAGTATTTTCAGGTATTAAGCAACAGACAGTGAAGGACAACAGTGCTTGACAGAAGGGAAGCACATAATGCAAGCTCCACATTTCCCGCGACTTCCTGCTGGGAGTCATACTCTAGATTGTGGAACACGAAAGGGGAGTGTAAGCAGGGCAAGATAGCATGAGTAGAGAGGACGGAAATCAGAATTCTGTGCTGCTTATGCAGCTTGAATTTATGGGGCATAAAAGAAAGAGATGAGCAGAAGAGAAGATTCAGGAATCTACCTGGCCCTCTTACAGGACTATTCTGTGCGTACGCAAGGTGAATTTTCCTAAAACCTATCAGAGAGTATCTGACTGAGAGCAGAATAGGGATACTACACATAAAGCAGGACTGGGGCATGTGAGAATTCTGGCTCAGTCAGGATGAGCAGACTTCACTGAGGAATTCAGCTACTTAGTTGATAACCTAGAAAGGACAAACAGTCAGGACTATACCCTGTATTACATAATATGCTCTAGGACTAAGGTAAAATAAAAAATATACCAGCCCTGCCAAATAATAAATCAAGTTCAAAAGCATCGAGATTACCTGCCATTAATTTAGCTGCCTTCCAGAGCAAAATTCAAAATACTGTTAAACGTAATTACAAATCTCTTCAATGTATCATGCAAATGTATAGCATAAAAGAAAATTATATCATGTAAAGAAGCAGAAAAATGTGACATAAATAATGAAATTTTCTTTTAGTTCAATTGATACAGACCCTCCAGTGACCCACATGTTGGAATTAGTAGTCAAGGACTTTAAAATAGATATTTAAATATGTTCAAAACTTTTAAGAAAATGATGGATATAACAAGTGAATAGATAGGGAATTTCAGAAAATAAATTGAAACAAATGTAAATAAATAAAAAATATAAATCTAAGAAGTAAGTATGATAACTGAAAAGGAATATTTTCTTGAACAGGCTTAATAGCAGAATATAGATTGAAGGAAAAGTCAATGAAGAACTGTCTGAACTAACGCTTGAAAAAATGATGACTGGGGCAGCCCAGTGGTGTAGTGGTTTGCTCAGGAACAATCTTCCTCAAGCAAAAAGAGGGGGATTGGCAACAGATGTTAGCTCAGGGTCACTCTTCCTAAAACAAACAAACAAAAAGTGATGACAGTATTTCCTAGATTGGTGGAAAATATCAGTGCATTTTTGTGAAGCTCAGTGAAATCCAAGTGGGATACAAACAAAAAAACCCATACATTATAGATTAATTTATAAACCAAGAGTAAAAAGAAAAGCTTAAAAAGTAGCCAGAAAAAAAGTCACATTACATACTGAGGAACGCTCCAAAGATGACTGACCTCACCTCAGAAGCAATGAAGGCCAGCAGACAATGAGCGGCATCGTCAAAGTGATGAAAGGAAAACAAATAATGACAATAAAACTCACTATCAATCTAGAAATCGATGTTTAGCAAGAATATTCTTTTAAGAGCAGGAAAAACAAGGACATGTTCTAATGATTCAAAGATGAATGTATCTTCAGTAAATCTACACTAAAAAAAGCTCAGGTGAAGTCTTTAGTGTGAAGACAATGTTGTAATGCTCTTACAATTTACGTGAAGTGGAACAATATTGATACTAAGAATATGATAATAAATTAAGGATGCATATTGTAATCCAAGATTAATCTGTGTGACCAATAGAATATGGCAGAAGCGACGATATGCCACTTTCCAGAATGGATTATAAACCCTACATATATCTTTTGAGATCTCCTCTTCCTCTCCTTCTTCTCTCTCCCTCTCTCTCCTTCTTCTTCTGGAAGACAACAACCACCACAGTTCGGCAGCCTTTGGAAAGGCCCACATAGTGAGACCGAGGCTTCGGACCAGTAGAAATTTCTGGCTAGTGAGAGATTGAGGTCTGCTAACAATTCTGCAAATGAGCTTGGAAACAGATTCTCCAGCCCCATTTGAGCCTTGAGATTATTGCAGCTCCATCTGACAGCTTGATTGCAACCTCATGGAAGACCCTGAGCCACAGATATCCAGTTAAGCTGCGCCTGGATTCCTGATCCTTAAAAATGCTCTAAGATAATGAATGTTTGGCTTACTTTTGTGAGAACCATTGCCCTGAGCTAACATCTATTGCCAATCTTCCTATTTTTGCTTGAGGAAGATTGTTGCTGAGCTAACATCCGTGCCAATCTTCTTCTATTTTGTATGTAGGATGCCGCCTCAGCATGGCTCCATGAGTTGTGTGTAGTTCTGCACCCAGGATCTGAACCCACGAACCCCGGGCCACTGAAGTGGAGTGTGCAAACTTCACCACTAAGCCACCAGGCTGGCTCCATGTTTGTTTTTTTTAAGTTGTTAAGTTTAAAAGTGATTTGCTATACAGTGACAGTACATAATATACAATACATTTCACAACACAGATAAAAGAGACCACTTCCCTGAAAGCTAAAAAACCACCACTGCTCACCTAAGGAGAAACAGACAAACAGCGTAGCCCGATGTCTATTAGAGAAATTAAAACATCAAAAGTGAAACTAAAAAGTATTGAATTTTAAAGTGAGTGAAAAAAAAATCAGCATGAGACATCCAAATTTATGGGCTTCAACTAAAGCAGTGCTAAAAGGGAACTGCAAAGCCTTCTACCCTGATCTTAGAAAGAAGAAAAGTTTTCAATCAATGACTAAAGCTTCCATCTTAAGAAACGACAAAAAAGCAAATTAAACCTACAATAAACAGAAGAAAGGAAACAATAAAGAGTAGAAATCATCAAGTAGAAAACAAAAAAAATCTGTGAAACCAAAAGTTGTTGCTTTGAAATCAACAAAATTGATGGTTTTGGTTGACTGATCAAGAAAAAAAGATGTAAATTTTAAATATCAGGAATGATAGAGGGGACATCATTAACAATAACTTATTTGTATCAATAGGTAAAATAGATAATTTATATATAATTTATTTGTATTAATAAAATATTTTCTATGTATTTATAAATATTACACATTATTATCTAATTCAATTGTATGCTGTGCTAAGTAGGCACAGCATACAATTGTTGAATTACTCATACTTTCTTAATAACTATGGCTAGTCACTTGGATTATTTCAGTAATATATCTTAAATGAAAAACAATGTAATGGTTATTCATTCTTATTGATCTTTGTATGTTATAAAAATGCAAAGAATGTGCTTTAAATCAATTAGTAAAATATTTTAAAATTCCCACTACTACAGAACTAATCAATCATGATGATTACAGTAACAAAATGTGCATTTCTCATACCACTGGATCATAAGGTTAAGAAAAACTGGTTCATTCAGTTCCGTATCTATAAAGCTTATCACATTTTCAATATGATATATAGTAGCTCAATAAGCTTGTTTTACATGAATAAAGATTTCTAGTGAGCAGTTTTAAATTTTCCTATAGTCTGAATTTTTACATAGAACATTTCTAACTTGTTCAAAGGAAGATATTTCTCATGATGGTGCTTTAGCGTTTTAGAGAACAATGTTATATTTCAGCTAAAAACATAGAACACAAATAAGATGTACACTAAAATTATGAGAACATTGTCATATTATTTTTACAAGACTGTCAATACAAGTAGCTTTATGTCCGGGGCCGGTCCCATGGTGCTGCGGTTAAGTTTGCACAGTCTGCTTCTTGGTGGCCCGGGATTCACCGGTTCAGACCCCAGGTGTGGACATGGCACCACTTGGCATGCCATGCTGTGGTAGGCGTCCCACATATAAAGTAGAGGAAGATGGGCATGGATGTTAGCTCAGGGCCAGTCTTCCTCAGCAAAAAGAGGAAAATTGGCAGCAGTTAGCTCAGGGCTAATCTTACTCAGAAAAAAAAAAAAAAGTAGCTTTATGGAATTGTTTGTTTGAGACACACTCCATTTCTTCTTCCAAGCACTCTTGAGTCACCCCAAGTAACTTTCATGACCAAATATATGAATAATACTTCCATTCCTAGTTCCTTGACATGGTGCCATAATTTTTAAATATTGGTATTCTAGTGTCTACTGGATTGGTATATGGAATCTCCATATGGAATCTGGAGGATATACCTGGAAACTTTTGTTTTATGCTTCAGCCAATTTGACTCTCTTAAGCTGAAATTAATGGCTCTCCTAGAAATCATACCAAATAGACGGTAATTGTTGCCTTTAATCCGTTATCTTTGACTGTATTCTTTGAAGTCTAAGCATAATTGACACTTTCATCTTTCTATAGGGGTACATTCTTTTCCGACTAATCATTAGACATCTTTCCTTAGAGCACTACAGCTAACCTCATAATCTCCTTGAATATCAGTAGTTTGAATTTGTGATTGGGGAATGGTATTCAATCTGCAACTATGACAATAACTCACATCAGTGTCAAAGATAGTGACTCATAATTACTTGGTATTATATGGCAAGGAGGTATTTCAATTATTTTAATGACAATTTTGTTTTAGTTTTTTAGTAGTATACAAATAAAATATTAAGTCTTATGCAGGTTAAGCTTATTGGAAATTCATAATTGAGTGATTTATATTAAAACAGAAATAAATATTTTTGTGTCTTGACTTTTGGAGAGAGAAATTTGTCAAGTACCAATATAAAAAATTGAGGAATATAAACAGAATATCTGTAATCATTCTTAATTAGCTATTAAAGGCCTATCAAATCAAAAGCTATTATATAATGTCTTAAATCATGACACTGTCATAAATCTGGGGGATAAATTGTCACAGTTACAAGCTTACGAGACAGATTTAAGTAACTACTTTGGTCTCTATCGTAAGAGAAATGAGAAATCACTAAAAGAATTTAAGCGGGAAAGTGACGTTATTGAATTTATATTTTAAAAATTATCTCTCTGCTTCTTCAGTGGAGACTGGATTATAGGAATACAAAAGAAAGTTCTTCAGTTTTTCTAGCAGTCCACTAATAAGGTAAAGGCAAATTTAAGGGCAGTGGTCCTTAACGTGTGGTCCACAGGCTTTGGAGGGGAACAGACTGAGACACATCAGTGGTTCCAGCAGATCAAAACTTTGTTAATAATAACACCAAGTTAGGGTTTACCATTTTCACTTTCATTAGCTCACAAATATGAGGTAGAATTTTCCAGAGGCTACATGACATATGGTGTCCTAACGGACTAACTGGAGAAGCAGAAACACAAACGCAGCTATCTTCTATTAGGTCAGACCACAGAGATTCGTAAAAATTTAAGTCAGTGCCACTCTCCTCACTCAGTTTTTGTTTTGGTAAAAGCAGTTATTTTTCCATAAAGTATACCAACAAGAAATGGGTGTATTATTGCTATTTATAAATTAACAAATATTTTTCTTAATTCTCAGTTTTATAGTCTAATACAGTAAAGGTCAATAGTTTTAACCAAATAAACAAAAGCTACTTGGGGTTCTCAATAATTTAAGAGTATTTAGGGGTCTTGTGACCAGAATGTCGGAGAACCAGTGGACCAGCATTCTGGCAGCTATAGCATTGCCCTCATAATTTTAACCTGTTAGTTCACACAGACATTCTCTTATTCCCTGACCTCAATCAGCCTCTACATACAATCACTCTATAGTTCCTCCTGATTTTAGTTCTAAACTTCTTTTCATAACTATATAATTTTCACTATGCCAACTTCCACAGAACAATTAGGTCAGATACTTGGTTTTGACACTCTCAAAGTCCATTTTCATCATCCTCTATAGAAATATTGGAAGACTAAACTCTAAATTTCTCACTGTGGTAGAGATTAATTTGTCGAACCAAATCTATTTTCCCTTTTATCTCAGTAATATAAGCTTACTTATGGCAACAGTGGTCATGGGATTCTCACAGGGGGAAAATGATAGTAAGTTACCCCTTTTTTATTTGTTTAAAGGATGCTTATCCTGCATTCTCACAGTCACCTTTTCTTCCTGTCAGTTGCAAATGAGGACAATTACCCTTGGCAGCCATGTCATACAGTATTTGACTTTCTCCCTCTGAATTATTTCACTTAGCATAATACCCTTAAGGTCCATCCATGTTGTTGCGAATGGCAAGATTTCATCCTTTTTATGGCTAAGTAGTATTCCATTGTGCATATATGCCACATCTTCTTTATCCATTCTTCCGTGGATGGGTATCTAGGTTGCTTCCAAGTCTTGGCTATTGTGAATAATGCTGCAATGAACATAGGGGTGCATGTATCTTTGCATATTCGTGTTTTCATGTTCTTTGGCTAAATACCCAGCGGTGAAATAATTGGATCATACGGTAGTTCGATTCTCAGCTTTTTGAGAAATCTCCGTACTGTATTCCATAATGGCTGCAGCAGTTTACACTCCTACCAGCAGTGTATGAGAGTTCCTTTTTCTCCATATCCTTTCCACACTTGTTTCTTGTCTTGTTTATAGCCACTCTGAGGGGCATGAAGTGATATCTCATTGTAGTTTTGATTTGCATTTCCTTAATAATTAGTGATGTTGAACATTTTTCATGTGGCTGTTGGCCATCTGTATATCTTCTGGAAAATGTCTTTTCAGATCTTTTACCCATTTTTTAATGGTTTGCTTGTTTTTTTGTTGTTGAGATATATGAGTTTTTTGTATATTTTGGATAATAACTCCTTGTCATGTATGGTTTACAAATATCTTCTCCCACTTGTTAGGTTGTCTTTTCATTTTGTTGATGATTTTCTTTGCTGAGTAGAAGCTCTTTAGTTTGATGTAGTCCCATTTGTTTATTTTTTCTATTGTTTCTCTTGCCTGGTCAGACATGGTATTTGAAAATATGCTTCTAAGACTGATGTCGAAGAGTGTACTGCCTATGTTTTCTTCTATAAGTTTTACGGTTTCAGGTCTTACATACAAATCTTTAATCCATTTCAAGTTAATTTTTGTATATGGTGTAAGATAGTGGTCTACTTTCACTCTTTGAATGTGACTGTCCAGTTTTCCAAACACCATTTATTGAAGAGACTTTCCTTTCTCTGTTACATGTTCTTGGCTCCCTTGTTGAATTAGCTATGCATAGATGCGTGGGTTTATTTCTGGGCTCTCGATGCTGTTCCATTGATCTGTGTGTCTGTTTTTGCACTGGTACCATGCTGTTTTGATTACTGTAACTTCACAGTATATTTTGAAGTCAGGGAGTGTGATACCTCCAGCTTTGTTCCTTTTTCTCAAGATTCCTTTGGCTATTTGGGATCTTCTGATAGTCAGTATAAATTTTAGGATTCTTTGTTCTGTTTCTGTGAAAAATGTTGGAACTTTGATAGGGATTGCATTGAATCTGTAGGCTGCTTTAGGAAGTATGGACATTTTAACTATGTTAATTCTTTCAACCCAAGTGTGTGGAATGTCTTTCCATTTCTTTGTGTCTTCTTCAATTCTTTCAACAATGATTTATAGATTTCAATGATTTCAAAATATGTTAATGCAAAGAAAAAAACTGAATGGAGCCAAGTCCAGTGTTCAAAAGGTGTACCACTGAGTGTATTAGCAGATTCATTTGGAATGGACGCTTATTCAAGATCAAGTCTGAACTATAGAAAGAAAGCTGGATATGCTTATGGAGCATATGAGTCCTTTTCTCAAAAAAATTCTCTGACAACCTGACTCCTTAGCTGTTTTACCCTGCTTATTTTCCTCAATATCACTCACCAACATTGCATAGTATATGTTTTCTTATTTATCATCTCTCCATCACTAGAATATAAATTCCATGATGGTAGAGAATTTAAGTATTTTGTTAACTGCTAATTCCTGGTGATTAACATAGTAAGTTTCATATAGAGATGCTTAACAAATATTTTATTGCATGAATAAATTTGTTAGTTTCTCATAGCATAGTGTGCCTTTATTTTTATGTCACTGCTACACTTCCATTTGCCATTTTTGCACATGTGAGTTAGTGCAATTATTTTAATAAGGCATATCACACTCAGTAGATGGGAAAGCTCTGAGGGGACATGAACTATGCTTGTTTTTTTCAACAATAGACATACATCCAGCACCTTACACAATAACTGGTATATATAAGAGGCTAGATACAAATTTATTGAGTGAATCAAAGGACTCTCTGGACCTTTTTGTTTTTGCTTGAGGAAGATTAGTCCTGAGCTAGCATCTATGCCAATCTTCCTCTAGTTTTTGTAGGTAGGATGCTTTCACAGCATGTCCTACTAGTGGAGTAGGTCTGCGACCAACATCTGAACCTGCAAACTTAGGCCACCAAAGCAGTGAGTAGGACTTTAACCACTCAGTCACAGGGCTGGCCCTTCTCTGGATTTTTTGAGGTGGGAATAGCAGATGATTTTCTTCCTACATGTTCGGGAAGAATGTGACCTGGACCATATTTAGTTTAAAAGCAGCTCTTTAATACAACAAGGCTTTTGAGGTAGGGAGAAGCTTAAAAATACCAAAATATATTTTTTGTTTGTTTATTTAGTTTTTCCTTCTAAAATATGAGCTACTGAGTGGATCAATTATACACTGACCTTGATGGGTGCAAACTGAGACATAAGCAGTTGTCTATTGTGAAGTGTAGTCAGTGACTGATTTTTGACTGCCATAGTTTGACGTCAATCATTAACTGAGCTATAATGAGAAATCTTGAATATCCTTGAGATTCAGTTGTGTTGTTAATCTTATGTTGATAGACTTAAAAATTTTTATAATATAGTTTCTCAGGATTATAAGAACAATAGAGATTTCATTTCTATTGCTTCACATAAAAATTGGAGGGCAGCAGGATGTGTCGACAGAAAATTGTGAAATAAAATTGAGTAACGGTAGATTGTATGTTTTTCTTGTATTGCATTGGCAGTTATATGTCGTTGTTTTTCAGCTGAAAAGTTTGACTCTAAATTGTGGTCATTCTATTGACAACCTGATGTCTGGCTGAACCAGGTTGTAAGTTGGAGATTTAATTACCTTTACCTTTCCAGGATCATTATTTGGTGTGTTCATTATGGAGAAAGCATGTAAACATATTTCTAAGGTGGCATATGCTCTAGAAAGAACACAAATTTGTTGAAAGAAAAATGTTCCAATAGATCTTTAAATTTTTCATCAGGCAGTTCTTGAAAAGAAGAGTTACAGTTTTATTAGGGATTATTAAAAAACATGACAAGTAAAAATTGCAGAAATTTTCGTTCTGAGTATAAGTATCAAGGGCATTTTTATAGAATGTACTTCAGCGTAGAAGATAGAGCACATACGTGGGAGATACGAGATACGCTACTTTGATTCCCCTTCAAGAAAGAACATTTTGTTCAGATGCAGTGGGTTGGCAGAGACTTAGATCTGCATCATGACTTGAAGCCCCTGCCACGTGCCCTGTACTCAGAGTTCATCAGCTCACCATCATGTATTGATAATTGCCTGTTTCTTCTTTTCCTTTCACAGATATTATAAACGCAACCAACTTATCATCCTACTGACTCCTAAATGTCTGCCTCTTGGACAACCCCTCATACTCAGTATGACTATAACTTTTTTTTAATAGATAAGCTTTATTTTTAAAGCAGTTTTAGGCTCATAGAAAAAATGAGCAGAAGTTACAGAGATTTCCCACACAGCCCTTCCTCCATTATAAGCATCCTTTACCAGAGTGGTATACTCGTTACAATTGATGAACTTACATTGTCACATCATTATTACCCAGAGTCCATAGTTTATTAGGGTTCACTCTTGCTGTTGTACATTCTTTTGGTTTGTACAGATATGTAACGGCATGTGTCTACCATTGTAGCATCATTTAGAGTAATTTCACTGCTTGAGAAAACCTCTGTGCTCTGACTATTCATCCTTCCCGTCACCTAAGTCTTGGCAGCCACTGGTCTTTTTACTGTCTCCATAGCTTTTCCTTTTCCAGAATGTTATAAAGATGGCATTGTATAGTAGGGAGGTTTTCCAAATTGACTTTATTAACTTAGTAATATTCACATAAATTTCCTCCATGTTTTTTCATGGCTTGATAGCTCATATCTTTTTAGCATGGAATAGTATTCTATTGTCTGGTTTACCACAGTTTATTTATTCACTTACCTTCTAAAGGACCTCTTGGTTGCTTCCAAGTTTTGGTGATTATAAGTAATGCTGCTATAAACATGTACGTGCAGGTTTTTGTATGGAGGTAAGTTTTCAACTGCTTTAGGTAAATACCAAGGAGTCAGATTGCTGGACTGAATGGTAAGAATATGTGTAGTTTTGTCAGAAACCAACTGCCTTCTAAAATAGCTGTACCATTTTGCACGTCCAACAGCAAAGAATGAGAATTCCTGTTGCTCCATATACTTGTCAGCATTTGGTATTGTCAGTGTTCCAGATTTGGGACATTCTAATAGGTGTATTGTGGTATCTCATTGTTTTATTTTGCATTTCCCTAATGACATACGCTGTGGAGCATCTTTTTCTATGCTTATTCGCCATTTGTGTATCTTCTTTAGTGAGATATCTGTTAAGGTCTTTCATCCATTTTTTTAATCAGGTTGTTTGTTTTGTTATTGGTGAGTTTTCAGAGTTCATTGTGCATTTTGAATAACAGTTCTTTATCAGATAAGCTTTCGCAAATATTTTCTGCTAATCTGTGGCTTGTCTTCTCCTTTTCCTGACATTGTCTTCCACAGAGCAGAAACTTTTTGTTTTGATGAAGTCCAGCTTATTGATTCTTTCTTTCATGGATCATATGTTTCACGTCGTATCTAAAAAGTCACAGCCAAACTGAAGACCATCTAGGTTTGCTCCTATGTTGTATTCTAGGAGTTTTATCGTTTTTGCATTTTACATTCAGGTCTACGATCCATTTTGAATTAATTTTTGTGAAAGGTGTGAGGTCTGTATCTAGATTCCCTTTTTTTTTTTTTTTTTTTGGAGGAAGATTAGCCCTGAGCTAACTACTGCCAATTCTCCTCTTTTTGCTGAGGAAGACTTTCCCTGAGCTAACATCCATGCCCATCTTCCTCTGCTTTATATGTGGAACGCCTACAACAGCACGGCTTGCCAAGCAGTGCCATGTCTGCACCTGGGATCCAAACGGGCGAACCCTGGGCCGCCAAAGCAGAACGTGAGCACTTAACTGCTGCTCCACCAGGCAGGCCCCACACTAATATGTTTTGTTGGAGACAAGGGAGCAGTAGTACCTTGTCTTCTTAGTTCACAGATATCTGGATCAAGAAGATACACGTTTAAACCTTATATAGGAATTACCATGAGATCCTAGTCTTTGAGTGTGATGTCTTGATTGGCCAGGCCTTTTGTTTGTCTCATTCCGAGGCATAATTGAGTGTATATTTCAAACAGAAAAAGTGGTGAAAGATTATGTAAAGATTGTGAAAGAGAAGAGATACTATATATCTCAGTTATTTACAAGCTAATTTCTGTAAAAAGATCATACTTCTCCTGCTCATTGACATTAGGGTTATCCTTGCACATTTTAATCAATGGAATGTGAGTGGAAGGGACATTTTACTTCTAATCAGAAGCTTTAAGAGCCATGTGACCTGCTCAGGTTCCCTTTTTTCTCTGCCACAAGATTGGCAATGATTACTGCCATCAGATTTGCTATATGTAGGGAGAGTAAAATTCTACTTTTCGTTTTTGTTATTGAAAACTAATTTGATTGAGGGGGTCATTTGTTACCAGAACTCCCCCATCCTTTCCTAACTGATGTACTCCTCATTATACTTTATGCCACTGCTTCATTTTTGTGCCAAACTATATTCAGGTAAACCTTTGTCCTTAGCCCATGTACCCTGTTTTAAATGTTAAACCACCCCTAAATGCTGCTTTATTTGATTTATTTACAATAAAAATAAATGACTCCTTTTATTAAGCATTTTGATTCATTTCATATCTTCAGTGAAGTATTTCAGAAGCTTGTGACATAATAGATACACAAAAAATATTTTTCAAAATCATTACAATAATGCCTCTTGAAGTTAAATAACAATAAAAGGCTTGTTGAAAAATAAAGAATTTTTATGACATTGTTTTAGAAGGAAGACAAAAGAAAATTGGAACAATTAGTAGATTTCGTATATCAGCTAAACTATTCCTTTTAACATATGGTAACTGTGGATTATTCTCACAGTCCACAGATCTGTGAGTATGACAGTAAACATATGCTTGAGCTCTAAGCATCTCAAGTAGAAATAGTCTTAATTTGAAATAAATAATTTCCAGCACTGATCAAAAATTGTTTTCCTTATCTATTCACAGGCCATCTGTTACTAATATAATTACACTGTATATTAATAATGATTTTCGGCACTTATGTTAAGGTGGAGGGGGAGGGAAATTATAAGGAGGTTGCTAAACTCATAGAACAAGTGAGAAAAAGGGACACACCAAAAATGCACATTGAAAAGGGAAACAAAGATTTCCATAAGCATGTCTAAATTAATCACTTCTATTAATTTCTATTACCTCTAAATCTTTATTTCATGCATATAACTCACCCCAATTTGCAATTTTCCTTTAATGTGTGTTTCTTCTACTGGAATATAAACTCCATGAAGATATTGCCTCTGGCTCTGTGCTGTGTTTTTACCATTTAACTGAAAGACTTGTTCAAAATAGATACTCAATAAATATTTGTAGGATGGATGAAAGAATACTTAAGTGAGTGAGTGACTGCCTTTATCTGAAGGATTCTGGAAAATTTTCACAAAGAAAATTGAGCTACATCTAGGAGAGTAAGAAAGGAGATACTGTAATATGGTCCTGCACTGTAATGTCAGGAACATTTGTATTTAAAATGAGCTGAAGTTTGATACAAAATATTAGTGGCACAAGGAACAAGACATGAACAGGGCCTCTATATCAAAAGGTAATGTAATGTTAAGAGAAACAGGAAGAGCAGAGCTGTGTAATTTCTTTCTCCCAACTTGTTTGTAAAGTAGAGTTGATAAAAGGGAGGAAATTTCAAGAGGTGTGTATAACAAAAACCTAACAGTAATAGTTTTAACTTGGGCTATCTAAAAAGACTTTTATTTGTGCCTAAATAGAGCAATTTTTGCTTCCTTTTGGCAGACACAGATGGTTATGTACTTTTATCCTTCTCCTATGCTTTCTTGCTAACAAGTATTTGCTCACAGTAGCAAAGAGCTTAGTTGAAACTCATAGATAGCAGCAAAGATTTCCTGATAGGAAAGTGACAGAAAGTTTTATGTATTTATTTATTTTGATGTGGAGGAAAAAGTTGCTTTCAAATCCCTGTGGCACCTATGATTGATGTTACCTGGCAATTTCTAACATCATTATTTAACACTATTAACATTAACATCAATGTTAATATTTAACAATTTATAACACCATTATTTAGCTTGAAAGCATATAAGTCAGTGTTTACTAGGATTCCTTAGTAGTTCATTAAGAATTTATCATTTACTGCAACTTGTCTATTTATTTTCAAGGCAATGATCAGGATGTTGAAGGCTACATAAAAACTCCAAATTAGTAATTTCAACAATTTTAACTTACCCCAAAAGTATGGTACAACTAATACTAACATCTCCTTTCCAGAATTTTGCATCTATATTAACATTTATTTTTAAGCATTTAGTTGGTATCTCATATTCACTATGTCCCAAGTGATTCCCAAATCTTATGCCTATAACATTCCTAAATTCCAGTCCCATACTCTTCCATCATCAGTAAATGGCAGCAGTATCTATCTAATTAAAGTCAGAATGCTGAGATTCACTCTTTCTATCTTCCTCTTCCTCTCACTTCTCAGTCTACCCGTCTATCAATCACAATTGTCAATATTTCTTCACTGTGAGGAAATACATTACTTATTCATCTTTTAACTCATTAAATCAATAATTTAAAAAATATTTATGACTACATATTAATTGATTGGCTCTGTGCTAGGCCATAGTGACATTATAGTGAAGGATAAAGTCCAGTACTTCTGGTTCTCACACTCTAGGAAGGAAGACACATAATAAAATAAGCAGACATGAAAGTTCTAAGTGTTATGATAAATCTTATCTCAACAATAGCTTTGCATATGAATTTATATTTATGATTTTTAAAATTCTTTTCAATTCTCTACACTAAGAAAGTGAACATTTTATAATATGTCTTTTACTTTAATGATAAATATAATATATAATTATACGTATCCCAAATAATTGAAGATACATAACTAGGAAATTGAAAGTAATCAGAAAAAATTAAGCATAACTTAGAAAATTATTAATTGTTACCTTTCCACAAAAAGCTTTCTACTGATGTGAGATTTTGTTATTTATGATAGGTTGATGTTAATGGAGCCACAAAGAAACATAAACTCATGATTCGCAAGAAAATTGCCTGCCTGGAAAGAGGAAGAGAGATGGCTTTCTGAAGTGCACTGATCTCATTATATGAGGTAGTTTCATTACGCACTCCTGTAGCAGCTCTAAAGCAGCACAATTGAAACAAAACATATCTTAATTTCTTCTATAAAAGGTGTCTATATGCTTGGAGGCATTCGATTTAAGTCCACAAAAACAAAGAAAAACTCAGATCTTAAAGACTTTTGCTTTTCATATTAACATATGATCATTTTTATCTTGAAATTTTATGTATTATTTAGGTTTTATCCCTTTTTTCTTTGCAAAGAACAAGTACTCTGAATTATATACTTTCTGTAAAACAGGCAACAAAACTATATTGCATAAAGTGTGGTACCATTCAATGTCATCTGAGTTGGAAATCAAAGTAAGTTTAAGTGAACTAAATAGATCCAGTTTCTATCACCTTGTGATACACACCCCAAAGCACTGTGTTGTTGGTTGTATCACTGAGAAATAGGTTGAGAAATCAAGATTTGCCTCCAACTGGATTATTGAGAATGTTTCAGGAACAACATTCTTCAAGGAATGAGAGATGCAGGATTTAGCAGAAGTAGAAGTTAAACTGCAATGCAATTGCAGCAAAACTTTCTATCCAACCCTGTAAGGAGCCCTGAAGCTGGATGACCCTCCCAAGATGTCTCAAATGAAGACAAGAGAGCCAAGCCTTTATACTCCTATGTTGACGAATCCTTGAACGTGGGCTGCTTTCAGGAAGGAGAATGATATTTGGTGATTTAACTCTCTTCAGCCGAGGACATTGCTTAGGAGAAGGACTCAGCAGTGAGCCATCAACAGGTGACACTCTTAGCAGCAAGGGGAATTAAAATTTTGTACCTGCTGGGGCTTTGGATGACACACCACAGTATGTACTTCAAGGTAAAACCAGTAAGATGTAAAAGTAACACCTCAGTGCTTACTGATTGCAATCTACCTCACCAAATTTATCCTACTGCATTCATTAAGAGCAAATGTTTAAAAAAAATTATTCAACGTGATAAAACATTTGAGCTTGACTTTTAACAAAAATGGTGCATTATAATATAGTTAAAATCTTACTCTCTAGCTATCCTTTTTCAAGTCTTTTTTTTTTTTAAGACATCGGGTTAAAATGCATTCAAACTATTTTAAAGAATTGTATTGATGATGATTGCAGGCTCTTTACATATTTTTACATTGCTAAATTTAAACCCAGTTTTTGTTCCTTAACTTACTGTCAAATGTCCTAATGTCTATCATAAGGCCTAACCATTCTTGGAGTTAAGCAGGTTGCCAACACCATGAGAAGGGCAGCAGGACCCATCACTAAGGTGAGGTAGTTACTCATATCAGCCAAAAACGGTGAAAGCCAAATGATGGAATCCTAGCATTATCCTTAAAGAACACTGAAGGTTGCTACCATACATTAAAAGGGAAAAAAATCACTTGCTCAATTCTAGAAGTTCAGGAGGAGCCTGAGATACTAGACGAACCCAATGAGCTATGCTTTTTAGATATGGCAAAAGAGGTTATAGTTAAAGCAAATTAAGAATTGTTAAGAAAACTGAGGAAAATAGCCTTGAAATTACTAATGGTAATTTTCATTGATTTCTTATCTTTCAGCATATGTTCAAGAAAATACACAACTAGGATGTATGATGACTGCTGTAGGTTACAGAAATATAAAATTATCTTAAACAAGCTCTAATATCACATATAGGACAATGCCTATCTACTAGATTTTGATGTTTTGAGTTATCACCCTATGACCTCTCACCCATCTGGATAAAATGAGACATTTTGGATAGAAAATAACCAAATGGAACAAGCTTCTCGTAATCTGTGTGAGGATTAGTATAGCAGGGTTATGGAAGAACTATTTTGACATAGGAAACTACTGCTAGTATTAAAAATACTGAAATATTTTGAAGGAGGCAGAATCTGAGTCATGAAATGTGAAAAAAACAAAATCCATTGTCTTCATCAAGGTATATCTCTTATAACAAGGACAAAATATTTGACAAACCTAAATTTGGTTAATTATACTTAAGTGCGAGAATAAATGTTGCTCATTCAAAGCAAAGTCAAATATGCATCAGTGATCTAATACTGACTAGAATATTTCAGGTTATTGCTTTTTTTAGCACTGACAGCTGATTTCTATATAAATAAAAGGTAATTAAAAATGCTTTAGATTTAATAATACATAACTTTTAGAATAGTTTATAAACAATATCTTAATTTCTGATATACCTTTAATTTAAATACATGGAAAAAATACATCCCTCCATTTGTCTTTCCTATAGACAAAGCAATAAGATTTCCTCACAGAGATTAAGACTATATTTTCTGGATAATTTGTATGTTTAAATTTAGTACCATATATTCATCTTCAAAGGAAGGTCATATAGAGGCAGAGATGATGGCTATCTTTAGTGGGCTTATGTCTTTTGTTTTGTTTTGTTTGCTTCTCAGTCCACGTGTTTTGTATGATTTTGACTTGAATTGTCATAGGACTAAAGAGTGTCCAATGAAAGCACTTTGTCGCTTTGGCTATAGTGATTAGTCCAACGTTGGGCATTTGATCCAACCTAATGATGAGGTTCAGAGCAGAAGTTTTATTAGTATTAAGAGGAAAAAGCCCCACTGTTATTACTGGGAATGTTAAACTCTGTCTATGTATGCCTGGCGTATCGGTTAAGAGAATCTGACTTAAAGCCATGTGGAAAGCTTCCTGGTAATGTCTGACTAGATGAGCCTGAAATCTCTTGTTTTGGAATTTTCAATAGTTGATCCAACACACTCATTTTTTATTTGGTTTGGCTATTTTTGCTTAAAAAATTAGTTCTTTATTATCCTATGATATACATACTAAGAGAAATAGACAACAAGAAATATATACTTAAAAAATTGTTTATATATGACTTAGGATCAAATTGTACACAAAGTAGATAGTGATGGATCCTGGTAATCATATAAAATCTCACACAGATAATTGAATATTGATTTTACTTTGATTAATGTCTGTTTTCAAAGCTCATAGGGCCTGTTCAGCAAAGATGATAGTCATACATACTACATTTTCTTTGACGTCTCTTAGAGTCTCACAGGTCTTCAAATTTATGGTGAAATTATTTTGCCTCTAAAATTACTACCAAAAATTATATTGCTGTGTACTTAGAACTAAATGGTAATTAAAACTGAAAATAAGTTAGAAACACTACATTTAATAACATGCTGTAAAAGCTGTAAGATTAAAAATTCTGAATATTTTAGCATTTGGATTTTTAACATTGTTTACACATATTATACATTTTATACTGGCTTATGTTAGATAGACTCAAGTAGGAAAATGATCAGAGGTGTCTGCTTTATGCAAAGGTATGTGTGAAAAGGTAAAAAGAAATGTTTTGCTATTGATGTTTCTGTTCAATACAAGAAAATCATTTTTTATCTTTCAATTCTAAAACAAAAAACTCTTCAGGGAAAAAATACTTCTTTTTCTAGGATAACTTTTCTCTCTAGAGTACACCCTGAAAAATTGTTTCAGATAGTGTTCTTATATATATGAACATAACTTTATTTCAGTTTTACACATCATTATATTTTGGCTGCCTATTGAAATGTACATTTTGAATTATTTTTCCTCATGATTATTGCTACACTGTATTCTAATACTGCATCTAGTGTTGCTAATAATAAATAAATGGATAGATATTAACATATATAATCACTTTATCATTGTCTCTCTGTAGATTAACTGTAATCTTCCCCCTTTGAAGATATATAGGATTTTCTCTTTTCCTGAATGTTCAAAATTATCAATAAAATATCTAGGAGTCTGGTCTTTTTTCCTTCATTTCTGAAGCATTCTCATCTCATTGTCTTGAGTATTGACTTCACACGCTTTTCTCTTATCTCTTTTTCTATTAGGCAAATGTTCCCACTCTTGAGAATTCTTTTCTGATTTATAACTTGTTTCTCATAATTTTTATCTCTATATGCTTTTGCAAAATGCTCTCAGAACATTCCTCAGCTTTATCTTTGAGCTCACTAATGTGTTCCTTAACCATGTCCATAATGTATTCATCTTATCTATTGAGTTAGATTCCGATGGTCATTTTTTATTTTTATGGTATTTTAAAGCATCCAGTATACTTTTGAATCACTCTGTTGATATTAGCTATACTTGCTGTAACATCCTCTTCAGTTTTTCTATTAACTCTATTTCCTGAAACTTTTCTGTTTTCACTTTTTTATGATGCTGGCTTTCTTCCAAAATGTAGTAATTCTTGGTTATATGCTTACTTTGTAATCGAGTTTCACTAGTTAATTTTCCTGTTGAATCTGCACAGCCAGTCTGAGGTTCTGCAGGATCCATGTAACTGGTTGCTGCTTGCTATGTAAATGGGGGAGAGTCGTGGCATGTCACTGAGCGGGATACCTTATTCTATCTATAACTATGGCCAGCAGCTCAGGAGTTTTTGGTCCTCTAACTCAAGGTCTCTTATCTTCCATACAAGAGGGTGGCTAACTGCCATTCCATCCCATTCTTGCTGCCCATCTCAAGGAGAGTGTGGAAATATATGCTTAAATCAGCCACTCTAAGTTTCTCCAGCTGTAATAATCCTCAAGTCACCATGTGATTACATGCTATGTAGCAGGCCCAGAAATCTAGAAAAGACTGAGACTAAGAATAAAACTAGAAGCCAAAAGATGTCATATAAATTGAGGGATTAGAGTTTCATAAAGGAAGAAAGGTTACTACTTTCAACATTTTGGAGAAATCATCCAAAAATAGAAGCTAGAAACCACTCCTTGAATTTCCAATCTGGAGATTCAGTGAGTACTTCCATATTATATTAATTGGTGTAGTGAGAGAAAGTCAGATTGGAGTGGGTCCAGAAGATAATAATAGAGATTACTGAGGATATCAAGTAAGCAAGTATAGATGCTGTTTTCAAGAGGTTGACTGAGAAAAGCGACAAGCATAGAGCGAGAGTTTGCAGTGGCTATTGTTTGTTTCTTATCCAATGTCCATCCTCACCTTCTTTTATTATAAGAAAGCCCTAATTTTATTCAAGACATCTGTGGTACACAAAATTTTCACAACGTCACACCATCAAACTTGTGTAATTCCTGTCACTTTCAATGAGGATGGAGTCTGTGAATATGATAAGATATCTATCCCTTGATTGTAATATGTTATATGGAGTAGTCAACCTTAAAATAGAGAGATTATCCAAATGGGCCTAAATTAACCACATGAGCTCTATCATATCTGAGAATTATCTCTTACATGTAACAGTAAAGTAAGTCAGAGAGATTCCAAGTGAGAAGGACTTGATGATCCATTTCTGGTTTTAAGATGGAGGGAGCCTTGTGAGAAGGGATGTCAGTTGCCCTTTGGAACTAAAAGACATTATCAGCTGACAGCCAGAATGGAAATGGGGACCCAGGCTTACAAGTGCAATGAACTGGATTCTGGCAACTTCCTGAATGAGCTTGGGAGGAATTCTCCCACAAAGACTCCAGATACAAGCCCAGCCTGGCCAATACATTTAGGTGATCTTGTGACCTGCTAGACAGAGAACTAGAATTCTAACCTGTAGAACTATGAGCTAATAAATGGATATTGTTTTAAGCCACTAAATTTATGGTAATCTGTTATACTGCATTAGAAACTAATCTATCAGTAATATGCCTAGGTAAAATTTCTATCTTCCCCATAATCTCTTGTTTAGAGGTGGTCATGGGGAAAATATTCTGATCACTTCGATATGTAAGTAGATGTCTTCCTCAGAGTGCTGGAAAAGTGTTTACTTATTTAATATAGGCTTCCTCGCTTTCTTCCTGCCTTAGCATCCTTGACATGTAAACGTAGGAATGGGTTATATGGGAGCCATCTTGTGATCATGAGGCAAAAAACATGGGGATAAAATTCAACATGATAAAGATGGTGGAATTAAAAAACAATCCTTAGAAACTAGGCAGCTGATAGATGAATAAAACATGATACTAATCTTGGAATTACTACCTCCAGTCTCCTGATCATGTGAGAAAATCTACCCTTCTTTGTTTAAGCTTCTAGAAGCTGATATTTCAATGACTAGTATCAAACATAATCATCACTAATTTAGGGATAAAGGGGCATTTTAAAATTGTATATTGTCTGTTTCTTGTTTATTTATTAGAGCCAATAGATGGAGCACATTAGCACCTTCATAAGCTGGTTTTGGAAAAACTTATATGACTGCATGCTAAGAGAATGGGGCCGGAGAAGTTAATTTAAAACGAAATGTATAAGAGAATACAATAAGGGTGAAATCGAAAACAGAAGGGGGAAGGTCTATGCTCTGAAACTGAACAAAAAAAGTATAACTATGTTTTTAGTTAATTTTGTGGGTGTGGGACAGAGCTGGAGGTGGGAAGTGGGTGCCTAATCACTTCAATTATCAGATTAAGCAGGAGGTAGGGCCTTTTGCTGAAAGTGAGGAAGATTAGAATTTTAGGGACTAGTAAAATTTTTCAATCATTTCTTGATGAAATGTGAAACAAGGATGTTTAAGAAAAGGTTAAAAAGCTATTAAGTGGTTTTAGGTTCACAAATGTATGAGGGAATATTTTTTTTGAAATATTGGCAATCTGTATTAAGGTGAGTTTTTTTGCCAGCAATACTGTATAGTCAAGAAATGGAAGCAAAGCCTGAGCATTGGAAGATTGGTCCATTATTCGAATTTTTCTGGAAAAACTCACATCTGTCTTATAGAGGGTAATATTTTTAACCAATTTCATTAAGATAAAGTTCATATACTGGTTTCTTTCGCTTGGAATATTTTCATCCATTCATGACCTTTCCTTTTTACTGCTGACTAATATTTGATTGTATGGATATATCACATTTTGTTTATCCATTCATCAGTTGTGGACATTTAGGTTTTTCCACTTCATAGCTATACAAATAATGCTGCTTTGAACATTTTCGAATAGACGTGTTTTCATTTCCCTTAGGTACACCTAGGAATGGAATTCTTGCATTATATGGAAACTCTGTTTAACATTTTGAGGAGCTGCCAAACTGTTTTCCTAAGGGTCTACATTGCTTTACAGTCCCACCAACAGAAGGGGTTCAATGAGCTTTCTAATTATACCTTATTCTCATCAACACTTGTTATCATCAGTCTTTCAGTCTTTTTTGTTATAGCCATCCTACTTGTGTGAAGTGATATCTCATCGTGGTTTTGATTTGCATTTCCCTAATGGTTAATGATGTGGAACATCTTTTCATGCATATATTTTCTTTGGAGAAATACCTACTCAGAACCTTTGCCCATTTATTATTTGGTTGATCATTTTATTATTGAATTATAAGAGTTATTTATATATTCTGGATATAATTCTTATCAGATATATGATTTCAAATATTTCCCCAAATTCTGTGGATTCTGTTTTCACTTTCTTCATGGTATTGTTTTCAACATGACTATTTTTAATTTTGATTAAGTCCAATTTATGTATTTTTTTATTTTGTCATTTCTGCCTTTGGTGTGATATCAAAGAAGACACCAAAGATTTGCTCCTATGTTTTATTCTAGGAGTTTTTATAGTTTTAGCTTTTACATGAGATTTATGATTCATTTTGAGTTAATTTTTGTGTAGTGTAAGGCAGGAAAACAATTTTATTCTTTTGCATGTTGATATCTAATTGTTCTGTGGGGTATTCACATATATTTGTGAGTTACTACTGCAGATCACCTGACAGGAAAGCCCTAAAAGAAGTGTGGAATTTATATTCTGTTAACAAGCTCACAGACGAGTTGTATGCGCACTGGAGTTTAAGAATGACTTGATTAGAAGTGTCCACGAGACATAAAAGCCAGTAAAGTGATGTGAAGGCATGAGGGAGAAAGAGTTTTTGAGTCTCCATGTAACATGTTACCTTTTATTCATTTGTCATTAATAGTGATGTTTTAGTGACTTCATGACAAGATCTAGTAGCAGTGTTATTGGGGAAGATTCGAGATGTGGCCACAGGAGAGGTCGCCTAAATTTAAATAAAAAGTATGTCACTGGAATTGAGCTTCAAACGGAAACTGTTTTGATTATGACATTAACACAGGCATCGTATTTGGGCAGGAAAATAACAGACAATGAAATCATGAAAAAAAGGCAATCAGGTACTAAAACCTTTAGTAAA
Organism: Equus caballus; assembly: GCF_041296265.1. NCBI lineage: Eukaryota > Metazoa > Chordata > Mammalia > Perissodactyla > Equidae > Equus > Equus caballus. Next base: position 99,469,979 of record NC_091686.1, read on the forward strand.
TATAGTTAAGAGATGCAGAGGCCCAATAACTTAGTACTTCTCATTCTTTCCTGAGTTTGGAACCAATTGAAGAATAAGAAAACAGAGTAAGCTAGATGTATATTAAATCTTAACCTTTATTACTAGTAAAGACAATATTGGAGAATCTGGCCTACTTTTGCAGGAAAGCAGAAACTTGAAATGAATCCACTCCGTCTTAGTTTCCGTCTGCTCAGCTGCTTTAACAAAATACCATAGACTGGGTGGTTTAAACAACAGAAATTTATTTCTCGCAGTTCTGGAGGCAGGAGTACCAAGATAAAGGTGCTGAAGAGTCTATGTCTGGTGACAACCTACTTCCTGGCTTGTGGACTGCCTCCTTCTCCCTATAGGCTCACATGGCCTTTCCTCAGTGCATGCTCACGGTGAGAGGGAGAGATCTTCTCACAAGAGTGCTAATTCCATCATAAGGATCCCACCCTCATTACCTAATTTAAAACCAATTACCTCCCAAAGAAGACTTCACTTCTAAATACCATCACATTGGGGGTGAGGGCTTTAACATATGAATTGTGGGGGGACAAAACACTCAGCCCATAACATAGTCCTTGGTAGTAATGGGACACCTCAGGCCTTCTGTGTCGCCATAGACTCTACTGCTAAATTAACTGAATGAAAAGCTACAGATACTTAGTTGATCTCCCAAATTCATCTTTCTGACACATAACAAAGGGACAGAATAAGAAGAAAAAAAAAAATTGCACCTTTAGAGATCCGTCCTCATGGAAAGAATAATCAGGAGTGGAAAGAGCCACACCAGCTAATATTCCAGAGATTTTGGATATCTTAAATCATTGGCTTTAATCGTTAATCTTGTATGAATCAAGGTTGTAGGCAACTTTTTAGGGTAAGGTATTAATAGCCTTTTCAGGATGATTCATTCCTGTTTCATCTTTAGGAACTTAAGGCTTTGTCCTTAATACCAACTAGTCTTCCTTTGGATGTCCAACAGAGATGGCATGAGGGCAATATATTCCGCTCAGAATATTTTCAGAACACCACTACATTTAAGTTAACTAAAAAATCACCTTCTACCTGTGGTAAGTAGGCTGATGGCTCCCCAAAGATATCCTCGTCCTAATTTCACAAATTTATAAATGTGTATTAATTTACTGTGGCTCTGGTAACAAAATATCACAAACTAGGTGGTTTAAAAAAAAACCCAGAAATTTATTCTTTCACTGTTTTGGAGGCTAGAAGCCCAAAATCAAGGTATCGGCAGGGCCACTTTCCCTTGGAGACTCTGGGTAACATCCTGCCTTATTTCTTTGTAAGTCTGGTTGTGGCCATTGATACTTGGAACTTCTTGAATGCAGCTTCATCGCTCCAATCTCTGTCTTTTTAAAAAATTCCATGCTGATTCTCCTTGTATCTCTCTATGTCCAAAGTTTCCTCTCTTTAGGACAACAATCATGTTGGATTAGGGTCCAATCTAATGACCTCATCTTAACTTTATATCTACAGAGATGCTACTTTTAAATAAGTTCACATTCGAGGATACTTTGGGTTAGGACTTCAACATATCTCTTTGTGGAACAAATTCGATACATAACACATATCAGAGGGGAATTAAAATGGCAAATGGAGTTAAGGTTGCTAATCAGCTGACCTTAAAATAGAGAGATAATCCTGGATTATCCAATTGGGCTTAATGTAATCACTAGGAATTAAAAGTAGAAGAGAGAGGCAGAAAGGAGTCAGAGTTGGAGAAGGAGATGTGATGACTGAAACAGAGCATCTGGGAAATAGCAACATGAGAAGAACTCAGCCTGATTTTGTTAGCTTTGAAGATGGAAGAATGGGGCTAACAAACGGGAGTGGCCTCTAGAAAGAATCCATTCTAGGTTTTATGTTTTGCTAAATTTTGTTATCTTATTAGATACCATAATGTTTGGTTTTTCTAGTTATAAAAGTACTATATGTTGACCACGAAGAATTTGGAAAATGGAAAAATGTATAAGACAGGAAATAAAAATCATGCATTTTTTCCAGGTATATTTCATATTATAAACTAATATTTTATATTCATCGTTATAAATTGCTGATTTTCCACATCACAAGCACCAAAAGAAAACAGGAAAATATTTTATGTAAAATATTAATAAAAATAAATAATGGCAAAGATTATTATTCTCCATTTTTCCATTTATATTTAGGATGATTTCAATAAATGCTATTTCTCAATCTGAGCTAAGCCTAGTTCAAATTTTCTCCCATAAGATGAAGGCGTTATTAACTATGTCTTTACACAAAAATTATTCACACAGAAGGCTTTTATCATATATTGATACATGAAACTGGTGTCCTAGAAATAAATGCACTACATATTCACACACACAGATGCACACATATATACATAATCATATATACTTTTATAGGCAAAATTAAAATGTCAGTAATCATCATTGAGTGAATAAATTGTAGATGATTTTTTGTCTTCATTACATAATTTTAATGTATTTTTCAAACTGAACATAAATTACTACTGTGACCAGAAATTAAAAGTTAAATTATCTTGCTTTACTTTCATCTTTATTTATGTGAAAGGATTTTAAGGCAAAATTCACAAGTAGATATAAATATTGTTCAAAAATAGTATTTTTTCTTTCTACTTGCAGAAATTCCTTCATTATAGAGAATAACATAAAAAAGATACTTTCCAGTCTTTTTAAACCAATATCTAAAATTCAAATGTATATGAAAAACAAAAATCAAGTCAAGCAGGATCATTACTTAATTATGTTTTTTTAAATGTTCATTATATAATGAGAAACAATCATACTTGTTCTTATAAAGCAGTAAGAAAATACACAGACTTTTGTTTTTAAGTAAAAATGCATCTCTGTCTGATTTCATCTAAGTCAAAAAATTAAGTTGAATTATTTCTACTGCAAAATATTTTCAAAGTATGTTTATGCAATATATTATACTTAATTTTATTAAGACCCTACAAATTTTCTACTTACATTTTCAAAATATAGATTTTTCATATCTATCCTATCTTTATCTATCTTTCTATCCATCTTCACACACACACATATATATATTTATTTATGTAGGTAATTAAGTGCTGAACTAGGAGCAAGAGATCAGGAGAGTCAGACATTCAATCCATTGTAGTGCTAAGCTATGTTGAGGAAGTCAAGTTCTCTTCATGAATTTCAGTTGCCTTATTTGAAAAAGAAAGTGAGATTAAGATGTTTTCATTTCCACATCAGTCAAATGAAGATATTACTACTCTGCTTATCATGCATTGTAAGAAATACAATTAGATAATATGAAGAATTTAGCAAAATTCTTGACACATAGAAAGTGTCCTAATTTTATTTAAGATTATTTCCAATTCTAAAATTCTGTTGTTCAGTAACTAAGATTCTGTTCATTTTTTTTCCGTTTAATGGGAATAAAGTACAACACTTCTACAAATTATCCATTTGTGCTCTTACCCTTCCCCTTTCAGGCCACGGAATGAAGAGCGCTTAATCCGGCTGTTAACCATTTTAACCTGAGGGGTTGTTGAAAATAAATCTTTTTCGGAAGGCTTTCAAAGGTCCACTGATGATTTCGAAATAGCTTGAGAATCAATTAGATTAGCTAAAACATTTTCTACTCAGACATCTCTTAGAAAACTGATGTCTGTATAATGTTTCCTTGACATTGTGAAACCCCTACCATCTCAGCTCTACAAAATGAGTTCTAAAAATTAATACTTGAAGGCAGATTTTTTCCAAATAGTATTTTTTCCTAAAAATTCTCATTTCTAATTAGCATTAGGTCAATATGAATAGTGACTTTTTCTTTGGAAATTACTACTTCATCTTTTTGTGATTTCTTTCTCTCTCTCCCCACACGTACATGCGTGCGCGCGTGCGCACACACACACATATATAATATTTTTAGGCAAAAAAACCCTCAAAGTAAAGAAAAAGTATTAAATTAGTCCTTTTTCTTTATTTTCAATGGTTGCAGGAATGAATTATAATTGAAATCTAAAATATGGTTAAAATTATTGCACATTGGACCCAATTAGAAAACTTGTCTTTAGATCAGTCTGATAGTAATTAACTTAGTAACTTTAGCAAGCTATTCAACCACTCTGGACTGCAGTTTCTTCATCAAATAATCGATGATTTGGATTGTATTATCTCTAAAACACTACAAAATATATTTCTGAGATATGTGACTGTGTATAACCAATTAGCTGTAATTTGCTAAAGCAGGCATTGTTTACCTCGCTCACTCCTATATCAACCAATACCTGGAAATTGCTCATCACAAGTAGATTTCCAATAAATATTAAAATACAAATCATGCAAATTTCTTTTACTAGTTTGATAGAGTTTTGAATAGAAGTTTTTAAATCAACAGGCACAACAATATACTCCAAATAATACACAAAGTATATGCAACCTAATTCATTACGACACTTTTAAAAATTAAAATTTCAGGAATTTAATGCAATTAACTTTCCATGAGCTTGTTCTCATCACATAGGGATATGTGCTCTTATGCAAGCCAGGACAGAACTTAGTTGCCAAAACAAAATGAGACCTTGAAATCTCTATAGTATCCATCAATATCCACTCCAAATAACTTGTTTTTACTTACAATAGACTCCCAATAAACATCCATTCAGTTAAAGCAAAAAATACAATTTAATCTCCAAAGTCAACTACCGCAGACATTCCATATGTCATTTTCTGAAGGCACACGGCATTGCTTAATTTGTGCAGCATCTAAGGGATTTAATTCTGCTGAACAATTTGAAGCTAATGGAATCTCTTGTCACCAGTCACAGTGGTGAGAGTACTGCTGACTTCATTTCAAAAGGGACCACACTGCTCTGAACTAGTCCTTTCTATAGAAAATCGAAAAAATCCTTGACGCAGTTTCAAAAATAGGCATTTTAAGGGAAATTACCACCTGATCCATTCCAAAATAAAGGACTGTGCCAATAATATAATGTCAAATGCCAACTCTTGTAAAATATGTGCAAAATCCTAATTGGCACTGACTAATATAATTTCAAACACATAAATTATATCTTATATTTATGTGTAATATCTTACATGTATTATATATACTTAATATTACAATTGCCTTATGATGTTAACATTAAAGTAGAGTCTTATTTCCTTCAAGAAAAAAAAATATGGACCTGAGTCTGAAAGTTGAATTGTCTGATCAAGATTTAAGTACTGCTGTTAAATTACATGGTCAGCCTTGTGATAAATTCTGATTAAGAATTTACACCTTTGTGAACAGATTAGCAGACCTAATTGATTTTGATCTGTTAACTTCAATTTGCAGCTTTAAAAAGGTGTAACCTCACCCGGATTTATGGTTTGAAGCTCTTGTGTTTGAATTAATGAATTGTACATCTGATCTTATATTAAGAAGAATTTTGGTTAAGTACATATATTTCTCTGAGTGGAAGGTCTTTGTCTTAACTCCTAGGCATTGTATGTATTTTCATAAATGTGCCCATTTATTAATCTCCAAACAGCTGAAGCAACAATTTTACATGTCATGTATTATCTGTCAACCATCAGTTTCCACTGCCATGTAATTATGAGGAGAACTGATCCTCTGATTTATCTTCTCCTCATCCTCCTGGACTTTGCATGTTGTGATAGACATATGGTCAGGATGTCCTAAGTCACTTGTTAACATACCATCTTGCACATAACAATTATTTATCATAGAAGCTGATGGAGACTCTGAGAAAATCCAGGCACAACAATTATAAACTATCACTTGTAATTATAGGTTAAGGTTTGAAAAATCATGGTTTATAAGAATTCATTATGTGAAGATAAATTTCTGTTCAAAATAAATATGGCATCTGAGTGCAGGCTCTGTTTTTCTGATTCTTATTTCATCCATTTTATTACAATTCTGACATCAAATACATGAAAAATATTTTGGCCTGTTGATAAACATTATGACCCTACATTATATAGGACTTAAGCAGGCTCAAAATATTTTTATTTCATACAAATAATACTTTTTTCCTTAAATAGACAAGAATAAAACTTACTGCGGCAGCTAATTAGCCTCAAAGACAATTATCTATGTTTATTGGAGAAATTTTCCTTTCGATTGGCATTATGGAGATTTTTATTAGTCATTTCCTTTATCATTGCCAATAATAACTTCATTCCTCCAAAACCTTGATTTCAAGGAATCCACACTCTGACCAGCACTTCCTTATCTTCTAGTTCTCTTTCCACTACTTCTCAAAAATGTATTTCGCCTCATCAGGCCTCCTAGCTTTGACTGCCTGTTAATTCTTCTTTATCCTTCCTTTTATACACTTATTTTCCTCTTTAGCCACTTTGATTAGATGGTTCATTCTATCATCATTCCTTTGCATATATTCTTAAACCTCTGTCCTCTTTCCCTCTTACATATCTGGGACAAGGGGAAGTGATTGTGGCATTTGCCTTTGGCACAGAACGTCAAGATGCACCATAAAACTCATAATCAAGATAAACAATATTTTAATACATTTTTTTTGAGGAAGATTAGCCCTGAGCTAACTGCTGCCAATCTTCTTTTTGCTGAGGAAGACTGGCCTTGAACTAACATCCGTGCCCATATTCCTCTAATTTATATGTGAGATGCCTGCCACAGCATGGCTTGACAAGCAGTGTGTAGGTCCACACCTGGGATCTGAACTGATGAACCCCAGGCCACCAAAGCTGAATGTCTGAACTTAACCGCTGCACCACTGGCCCAGGCCCTTATTTCAATATTTTAAAAATAAAAATTAGTGCAAAAAATCTACCATAAGCAAAACACTAAATTAAAAATAAAGGCAGCATCAGTATTTTTCTTTTTGTCTCAGGCTTCAGTATGGCTCAGCTAGGCGCTATTACTGATCCTGCCTACCAAAGTCATTTATCTTCACATTGTCTAAGAAACTGACAGTTTCTATCCTAGTTCCCTATAGAGTCTTTGTCTTTTTAATATTGGATGCTGGGTATAACATTGGGAAAAACAGAAACTTTGGAGTCAGTCTAACTTAATTTCAAGTCCCTGCTTTGCAGTATATTATGTTTTTACTTTGATGAATTTACATAAATACCTTAGAGTTTTAGTTAACTGGTCTGCAAAATGGGGATAAAAATAGGGATAATCAACTGTAATTGAATAAGTAATTATAAAGTGTGGCAACCTGCTTTCAGAAATACATCCTCTATTCCTAGTCTAAGTTGACTACATTTTCAAAGATGCTTAAAAACAAGCCATGCTGCTTTTGAACTCGGTACACGCCGAATCGAAGTGCTCCTCCTTCTCTTCTTCCCCATGCTTCATCTCTTAGAAAATCACTACTTATCCCTCAGAACTCAGCCAGGTTGCCACTTCTTCAGGAGACTGTTCTCGAACCCCTAACCAGATCCCATCCCCCATTGTAGGTATTCCTATCAGCATGCACCTTGTAGCATTTGTCAAAGTTGAAATGATTCATTTATGCAATTAATTGGTTAATGCTTGCCCCCCCCATACTAAATTGCAAGTAAGAGTTCAGTTTCTTTCTTTATTCAGTATTTAATTACAAACACATAGCATAGTGTCTGGTAAACAGTAGGCCTTCAAAGCGAGCAAACAAATAAAAACCTTTTTATGAGTAATGTTTGAATGAATGGTGTTAACCTTGCATTAGTTGATTTTCTTTCCATTAACATTCTAATCAAAGATCTAGGAAGAAAAGACAAAAATATTCGAATCAAATGATCTATTCTAAGATTTTATAGGATGTACAGCAGGGTAAGGTTTTTGCAAAGAATTTCAGGATGTTTTATAATCATAGGACATTATATTAGGTTAATATGTCAGTAATAAATTATCATGATAGTCCTCTGTCGTACTTAAAATACATACTGTGTAATTCAACATGCATTCCTGTTAACATATCTTGGAAGACTCTAAATAAAAATCTACATTCTTAAAATGACCAAAGAAAATCTTTCTGAAAAAATGCCAATGAAACATTTACTAGCAAACCATTAAATCATTTGCATTTCCTCTGAAATATTGCAGCTACACAGAAATAAAAATATAACTATCAGGAACCAGGATATAAATTATTATTATTTACCTAGAAAATCATGTCTTAGTTGTGTGACTTTGAAGAACTTCAGAATCCTCACTTGTATAATTTTATAAAATTCATGGTTATTTGAAAAAAGAATCTCATGAGATAAGTGATGTTTTTAAACTGCAAAACACAATACAAATATTCATGCTAACTTACATAACTATTACATACAGAGCAATTTCCTAGTCTAAAGGAATTTTGAGAGTTCATAAAATTTACTTTTAGTACTGTACTGAAGAATTTGCCTAATGTTGCAGTTAGGCAATAATTGTTAAGACCGAAATCACTAACTCTAAGTAACTTGTGACGTATTTTAGCATTTATCTGTCTGGAAATTATTCTCCTTTCACTTTAAAGCTTCAGCTGGCCCTTTGGTAAACTAGTGGGTGTGATTTTCTGTCCCCAGAGATTACAACACGCCTCAAAAAGGCCATCAAAATTCAGTTCAGGTGTCTTCCATCCAGTATATGCTTCTCATCTTTAGTCATGATGTCATGCTTCAAAGGACAGCATGATAAGAATATAGTAACTCCATGACAGTTAAGGGCCCTGCTAAGAAAACCTTAGCCCTAGAAAAACATAAAAATCTTAACTCAAAGATGTGATCAAGTTAAGCTCTCTCCATACGCACCTGAAACACAAAAAGCAGAGTCTGAGGTTACTCAGCTGTGAAGTAACAATGCTATTGCAAGGCGATCACTGAGCAATCTTCTTGTTTTTCCATGAAATGCATTTCCCCAAATCTAACAGATTTGATAACAAAGCAAAGAGATGATATCTGGAACAAAATGTTCACATATGAAACTAACTATAACAACTGTGGATTGTCTATGATGGAAGTGACAATAATTAACTACATTTTATAAGCGTAATTTTAATAAAGTCATCATGAGAAGTGTTAATACAGAGAACAAAGCTTCTAAAATGCATTTTTAAAGTATTAGTGAATATGCAAACAGTTACGACTCATCCATAAATATATTTTACGGAGATTAGGCAACATTCTAGCTATTACATAAAAAAATCTTTCAAAATTTTTCAACGTTGTTCTCAATTTATTATGTTTTCCTCTTCATGTAAATGAACGCTTTCCTGAAATAATTTTTCCATAAATCCAAAATGTTGCTTAATTTATAAAAACTCTGCAAACATTTTATAAATTTGTATTTTCATTAATTTTGGTAGTATATTTACTCTTACATTTACTGAGAGCTGAGTTCTAATTCCTTGCTGTGTACTTTAAGAGGCTAGTAAATTCAAATGTTGACAGTCTTATTTACATCCAAAATTACATTGCAGAAACACTAAAATCAAATGACTTTTCTTTCTAAGTATGCAGACAAACAAGTTATTTAATTAACATCAAAGAGAGTTAGAATCAGAATTAAGCATAAGAGTACTTAGTTAAGCCCGTTTTTTACAGATAAGTATACTGAGGAACAAGGCAGTTTGGGGGTCCGCAAAGGATCCCCCTCCTGGTTACTGATAGACCAGTATCTGAAGACCGTTCTCCTGAATGCCAGTATCCTACACATAGATTTATCTTATTACAAAGTTGTCTTGAAACCTACCTAAACCTAAGCCAATAGATTTAACATAGATGATAAATTTAAATTGTTGAAGAATTAACTATTATTAGGAAGAAATTTTATCACTATAAATTTATGTTTAATCATATGTAAACATCTGATAGTCATTCCCATAGACTAGAATGAGAGAAATTTCTTCTGAAAACAAATATAAGAATATTTCTGCAATATTCTTTACTAATATGGAAGAATCTATTTCAATATTTAAATATCTGTTTTGTTGTAAGTGAAGCAATTCCAGGGAGATACTTATTTGCATGCAATATACAACTCATAACATATATTTCAACAATTGTCTATAACATATTCCATTCCACATTAATTTTTTTAAATTTACTAGTCAATTACAGTCACATTGTATTAAAACATATACACATAAGAAAATCTTCTTACTGTAAGAAAGAAAAATCATATGATCCATAGGCTTAAAATAAAATTTTAACCTCTTAAATTAGTCAGTTTACTACAAAATTAATGTAAAGCCAAGCCTGAGAAAAGCCGTAGTAATAAAAACAGAAGTTCCATTCTGAACATAAATATAAATATATATGTAGGAATTCATGTCTTCATATTCTAAACTTAATTTGGTCATCTTTGACCCCAAATATCAATCTGCCAACATTTGTCCCTCTGGCTGATTTTTATCAGTGGTTGGATGAAATAAGGAAAGTACATATTAAATGCCAGTTGTCTTGTCATGTGGCTTTGCCACCCCTGAGCATCCACTGTAGTTGAATACAATACGATTCTTTTCTTTGTTATGAAATATTTAAATTATTTTTTAGTTAAAGACACTGATAGGAGCAAAGGTGTGTTTTCTAAATGCACACATGAATTACGCAAGAGGGAAGGTAAAATTAAATTACAATCTTAATATTCAAGACCATTTTAATGGTTGAAAACTTTTGAACTCAACCTTCAAAATGAGATTTAACACATTCAAAATTGTATAGTCACGATTTCATTCACTTCCTAGTACAGTATGGCTGATATTTTTTCTTTTGCAATTTAATCTACCTATATATCGTCTGAATATCCTAAAGATAAATGGAAATATCCTCATATCAAAAGTTGCTAACTTTTTGATTGTTACATTGTAAGAAAGAGAAATTTTTCCTGGGATGTTTTATTCCACCTCTGGAATAGAATGTTGAATCTAGGGTAGCGAATTCTAAGAATAAACACCAACTGTACAACATTCAATGATGTGTAAGGCATCCAATTGTTAACATTATGTTTTTATTGTTTATACAAGATGACAAAATTAAATATTTACAATAACTCAGTTATTTTGAAAATATACGTGTGACTTCAGAGAACTGAAGGAACAATCTTTGAATATAACATATGAATAATATGACAGACAAGGAGGTTTTGGTACACTTGCCATAGGACTTCCTAACAACTTGGGTTGTCCAATTTTGAACAGATGGCTTCTTGTGAAAATGACATTCCACTTAGAGACATCAACATCGAGAGACTGAGTAACAGTGGGTTCAGTGATGATGAAGAGATTCACGCATTGAAAGTATTTTGTGCTAATGTGATTTTATGATCATGTGGAAGTTTACGCAATTGTAATATTTAATATTCATTAAAATGTAAAATACAAGCTTTATATCAATAAAATGTCTTCCAGTTTAGTAATTCTTTAGTTTTGCCTAGTATGCTATGAAAGATTTCTGTTAAATTAACATCAGCAGTCATATTTATTTTTCATTTGCAAAAGCGCTTACTTGTCTCTTTGAAATCACTTTCTTCTTTTTGACGATGTTTCACTCCCTGTTTACTTTTATTCTTTAATTTTTAAATAATATGTGGGAATGTTTTATATGTTACTGACAAATCCAAGAATTGATTTTATTGAGGACTTTCTACAATTTTTACTCATGATGCACTTTTTCCTCATTTGTTGCTAACATATTTTTTTTTTTTTTGGAAGAGGATTAGCCCTGAGCTAACATCTGTTGCCAATCTTCATCTTTTTTTGCTTGAGAAAGATTAGCCTTGAGGTAACATCTGTGCCCATCTTCCTCCTGTTTAAATGTGGGTCACCACCACAGTTTGGCTGACTAGGAGTGTAGGTCCACACCAGGGATCTGAAGCCCCAAACCAGGCCACTGAAGCAGAGTGTGCTGAACTTAACCACTATGCCACGGGGCTGGTTCCTGTTGCTAACTTTTTAAAAGACACTTTTTCGTTGAATTTTACCAGTGGAATCCTAAGGATATAATTGGGAAATGCTTTTCAATAGAAAAATATTGAGCTTGTTTGTATCAAGTCTAAGGTAGAGCTATCAATCTGGTGCCACCTTAATTTATTAATTCGCAAGTCCCACTTTTACAAAGTTGTATAAATCTGTACTCTATGTTTATGTGACAACAGGCTCACTCTTGGTTGCAAGAAGTCTCAAAAGAGACTGTTTTTCCCTTGTATCTTTAGTGTGTTAGGATTGTTTCTTGTTATTTTCCAAACGAATGTCATGAGATTCACCATCTTTAAATGCATAAAAACTTGAAAATATTGATGGATAAACACTATTAACAATTTCCTATAAAAATTATCTAGATGTACTGCCTAACAGCCTTAAACAATTGTAATACCAGATAGATTGGCATACTTGGGGCAGAAAGTTACATTTTAACAGTGGTTCCTGTTATTAAAAATGAAGTATATTCACCCTATATGATAAACACATTAATAGTAGTACCTTACCAACTTTGAGGGTCTTAAACTTTTATTTTAATATAAGAAAATTTGCTGAATTGCCAAAAACACTCAAAAAGGATTTTGTACAAATTAAAATGGATAAAGAATTAATTTTTTTATTATTATAGATCATAGCCAAAAGTTAGAGTTTTCCATTTTTAATTTTCCTTAATCCCTTATTAAATTATATATTTCACACTTGTTTGTTATACACCCATACTCTTTCTTGATTCAATCCTTGCTGAGGATATAAGACAGTTAAAAAATCAATCCCTCATTTGTAATTTATTAAAGGTAGTGACAGGAGCAAAACTAACATGTACATATATATAATACAAAGTGGAATAAGATAAAGACCATGATGGAAAATATATATTGGTAAACGGTACATAATGGGAGATAATTGTTTTTAAAGTAGGAAAAGATTGGCCGTTAGAGGACAAATAAGAATTATAAAAACTTTGAGAGGTTTGATGGAGAAGAAAGAAGAGATTGGGTGTGGAAGAACATATTTTTATGGGAAATATACCGGAAGCGGTGGTTTGCAATTTGAAGAAAGAATGATCTTTGTTGATAAATACTAGTATGCTCATGACTTTAGCTTGGTTTTTAATTATATTTTACTAGTTTCTTCCCCGCTACCAATAAGTAAATAGGAAGAAAGATGATCTAGGATACCTCAAGGAAATGGCACTGGAAACAAGAAGAAAACAAGAAAACACCATAGACCACTAGTGCAAGATATGTGTAAAATACCGACCAAGTTATTAGGTTCCAGAATAAATTCTGGTTAATGATGCATTTATATAACTGTGCACATATTATATGTGTTAAAAATTGCACATTTGGAATTAGAGTTCTGAGAGATAATTATCTGAACTTTCCTTCTGGTGTCAGGGTTCCATAAAAATTATGAGTTCTGATTTTTCTTTTTATATATGCATGGAAGATATTATTGATTACCTATAGCTAGTGATTAGTAATATCCATATCCCTATATACAGAACTTGGCATATTTACTAGTGTTGATTTGTGAGCCCCTGGAATATTTCATTACAAATAGCTTGGACTCAATTATTGTTTTGTTGCCTGCATGATCTTTCCAATCTTATGATTAATTTCTTTCTGTATTGTATCTCATTATCGGTATCTTCATCGAGATTGTCTATCAGTCCAACTTCAGAGTTCTGGAGAAACTCTTTTACATAACTGTCAGTGAAGTGGACATTTCTTTACAGAGAAACTTAAAGTGATAGTATAGATATAAAGAGGCAATATCACTTCTTGATTACTGGAAATGAACTTTGGAGTTTACGAAATTCAATTCTAACCCACGCTTTGTCACTAACAGGCTTGTGATCTCCCCCACACCCCTGCCCCCACAATTCTAAGCACTGGTTTCCTTCTTTGTGAAAAGATAATAATAATGTTACTTCATGGAGAAGTTATGAAGATCCTATGAATATTATTTGGAATATATTTAGCATAGTGCTTAGTCAACGAAGAGTTGCTCCCTATCTAACCAATACTATTACTATTTTAGGCAGTCAGTATATGAAATGTCTGTTTTGTATTGTATTAAGGGAATGAAGTTATCCAAATACCAAAGGACACTTTCATAGCTAATATCATGATATAAAATCAGAGAACACTCTTGTATCAAGACAAGAAGAGTTTCAACAGCAGTCATTGTACCATTGTATATGCTGATGCAGGTAACTATACGTTGGGTTTCAGCGATTACTGTGGGGTGATTGCTATCATCTAAGTATGTGTGAGGGATTGAAGACAAGTGACTGTAAAGCTGAACTCTGCTGTCACTGTGAATTCAGAAGACCTTCCCAGAATAAAAGTTAACAAGCAACTTTTTTCCACTTACTCCAAGCTATCTGGTCGCTTCCCGATTGGCAATATCAACTTCACATCTGGACAGCTCACATATAACCAGTGATGTGCTCCCCCTCCTGAGGAGCTGGCATTCTCTTGGAGCTTCTATCCAAGTCCCCTGACTCAGTGCTTATTTGCTTTGTAGAAGGCATCTTTGAATTTGCTTTTGCAACACAAAAGTAAAACCCTATGTGGAATTGACTGAGCCTTGCTTAGTGAGAAGCAGGAAGTAAGCAGGGTACTTTTTGTAGCCTAAAGTAAGCAGCATGACTTTAAACAAGGCTTCTAAACCGTGCTTCTCTGAGTTTTTACTGCAAGAGACTTAAAGATAGGCATCTATCTATATTCTTTATGGGTAGTATCCTAGCCTGAATAGGCCTTTTACTTTACAGAATTGAAGATGAATTGAAGTCGACCATACCTAGTCTTGTTTGTTCTTTTGGTGGTCAATGAGAGTTAGATGCCTGCAGTTAATTATATATAGCATATGGCAAAATAATAGTTTCTCTGTTTACTCTCTTTATGTACTGTGTGTAACATTATTGCAACATCCAATTCAACTTCAGGATTGAACTTCAGAATCTTTGCTACAACTCTGTTAATTAGAAAGTGAATACCTATATTACTGTCCATTGATGAATGGTAAACACACCTTTTCTTTAACAAAAATAATTCTGTTTCTTTGCTGATTTACACTTTTTATTGAAGAAAGATACTTTAGGTCTTTTGGATCATAAGTCATTAAACTTTTCCTAAACAATACTGAATTTTAACTTTGAGGTGGAGAGATTCCTGGAGGATCCCAAGAACTTTTCAGGGGATTTCAATGGGCAAATTTGACATTTCAGGCATGGTAATTATTTTTTATAGAGGATCTCTTGTGTGTTATAGGATGTTTAGCAGCATCCCTGACCTTGCTTACTAGATTCTAGTCGTCATCCCAACCCCCTGTGTGAGTTGTGACAACCAAAAATGTCTCCAGACATCAAATCGTCTCGTCTTGAGAACCACTGTACTAAGATCTTATCTGTCTCTTTAACTCTTTTATTGTGAACCTATAGTGAAATTTTCCAGAAGCTACATCATGTGTGATCTCACAACAGATTATTGTCTTCATCTGAAAATGTTTTAATTTTATCTTCTTTTAAAATTTTTTTTAATGTAGTAAATTATGTAGATTCTAAAATTTATCATTTTAACCATTTTAAGTGCACAATTCTGTGGCATTACTTTCACAATGTTATACAACCATCACCACTATCTATTTCCAGAATTCTTTGTCACATCAAATAGAAACTCTATAAACATTAATCAATAATTCTCGATTCCTCCCTCCCTTCAGCACTTGTTAACCTCTAATCTGCTTTCTACCTTTATACATTTGTATATTTTAGATATTATGTATAAGTGCAATTATAGAGTGTGTTTCCTTTTGAGTCTGATTTATTTTACTTAAGTTTTCATGGTTGATCCGTGTTTAGGATGCATCAGAATTTCATTCTTTTTCATGATTGAAAAATATTCCATTTCATGTATTAACCACATTTTGTTTATTCATTCATCTGTTGGGGAGCACTTAAGTTGTTCCCACCTTTTGACTATTGTGGATAATGCTGCAAAGGACATTAGTGTAGAAGTAAGTGTTTGAGGGCCTGTTTTCAATTCTTTTGAGTATATACTGAGGAGTGGTATTGCTGGGTCCTATGGTAGCTTAACTTTTTGAGGTATCACCAAATTGCTTTCCATAATAACTGCACCCTTTTCCTATCCCATGCACAAGAGTTCCAGTTTCTCCACATCTTCCTTGACACATTGTTTGCCATATTTTGGACTAATATGATCCTAATAGATGCAAAGTGGTATATTATTGTGGTTTTGATTTGTGCTTATCCAATAACTAATGATATTGAGCATCTTTCATGTCTTTATTGGTCATCTGTTTATGTTTTTTGGTGAAATTTCTGTTCATATTCTTTGCGTATGTTTTAATTGGGTTTGTCTTTTTGTGGTTGAGCTTTAGAAGTTTTTAAAATATATGCTCTGGATATTAAACACTTCTCAGATATATTATTTGCAAATTGTCCATGCTGTAGGTTGTTTTTTCACTTTCTGGTAATGTCCTTGGATGCATTCTTTTCTTTTAATTTGATAAGGTCTAATTTATCTATTTTTTCTGTTGTATCTTGTACTTTTGGTGTCCTGTTTAAAAATCTATTGCTAAATCTAAGGTCATGATTTACCCTTATGTTTTCTTCTAAGAGTTTTATGGTTTTAGCTCTTATGTTTATGTCTGTGACCCATTTTGGGTGAATTTTTGTCTATGGAGTGAGTTTGGTGTCCTACTTCATTCTTTTGCATGTAAAAGGTTAGTGTACCAGCACCATTTGTTGATGATTCTTTCTCCATTTAATAGGCTTGGCACCTTTGTCAAAAATTACTTGGTCACAGGGGCCTGCCCGATGGCGCAGGGGTTAAGTTCACAGGGTCCACTTTGGCAGTCCAGGTTTCTCTTGTTCAATCCTGGATGTGGACCTATGCACCACTTGTCAAGCCATGCTGTGGTGGGCATCCCACACATAAAGTAGAAGAACATGGGCATGGTTGTTAGCTCAGAGACAATCTTCCTCAGCAAAAAGAGAAAGATTGGCAGTGGATGTTAGCTCAGGGCTAATCTTCCTAAAAAAAAAAAGTTGGTCACAGATACATAGGTTTATTTATGTACTCTTACTTCTATTTGAATGCGCTATATGTCTATTTCTATTCCAGTACCACGCTCTTTGATTACTGTTCCCTTGTACTAAGTTTGGAAATCAGAGAGTGAGAGTCTTCTGAATGTGTTGTTCTTTGGTAAGATTATTTTGACTATTCAGGGCCTCTATTCCAAATTTTCTGTTTCTTTTTTTTAATCATGACACTATGTTAGGTTTTGACAAATACCTTTCCTGCATCAATACAAACGATTGGGGTCTTTTTCTTCTTTTTTTTCCTCTATTTTGTTCCCTCCTTTTGTTCCCCCATTAATGTATTGTACTACATTGAGTGCTTTTCTTATGTTGAATCAACTTTTCAATCCTGTGATAAATCCCACTTGGTCATGGTATATAATCCTTTTTATATGCTACTGGATTCAGTTTTCTAGGATTTCGTTGAGTATTTTTGCATCTACATTCATATAGAATATTGGTCTGAAATTTTCTTTTCTTTTGATTCTTTATCTGGCTTTAGTATTATGATAATGCCAAAATCATAGAATGAGTTAGGAAGTATTCCATGGTCTTTTAGGTTTTGGATAACTTTGAGAAGTATTGGGGTTAATTTATCTAAATGTTTCATAGCCTTCACTAGTGAAGCCATTGGGCCCTGAACTTTTCTTTTTGGGGCAATTTTTGATTAGTGATTTAATTTCTTTATTTTTTATTTGTCTGTTGAGATTTTCTATTTATTCTGAAATCCGTTTAGCTAACTGGTATATTTCTGGGAGTTGTCCGTTTGATCTACATTATCTAATATGTAGGAATACAATTGTTTATATATTTTGTTATAATAATTTTTCCTTCCGTAAGGTTAACACTTAATATGTCCATCTTCACTTTTGATTTTAGTTTTTTGTGTCTTCTATCTCCCTCTTTTTTTATTTTCCCTTAGGAAGATTCATCCTGAGCTAACAACTGTGGCCAGTCTTCCTCTATTTTGTATGTGAGCTGCTGCCACAGCATGGCCACTGATGAGTGGTGTAGGTCCACACCCAGGAACTGAACCCAGGCGCCACAATGGAGCATGCCAAACCTAATCACTGGGCCACCAGGTCTGGCCCTTCTCTCTTTTTTTCTTCATCATTCTAGCTAAAGATTTTTCAATTCTGTTGATCACTTAAAAGAAGCAACTTTTCATTTTGTTGATTATCTCTATTTATTTTTCTATTCTCTATCTTATTTCTCTGCTCTAATAATTAGTATTTCATCCCTTCAGCTAACCTTGTGTTTAGTTTGTTGTTCTTTTTCTAGTTACTGAAGGTGTAAATTTAGGTTGCTGATAGAGATCTTTCCACTTGTTTTAATGTAGGCATTTGCAGGCATAAATTCCCCTCTGATCACTGCATTGGCTGCATCCCCTAAGTGTTTGTATGCTGTGTTTTATTTTTCTATATAAGTATTTTCTAATTTCCATTGTGATTTATTTTTTGAGACTTTGTTCAAGAGTGTGCTATTTCCATACATTTGTGAATTTTCCAGTTCCCCTTTTGTCATTGATTTGTAGCTTTATTCCATTGTCTTCAGAAAATATGCTTTCTATGATTTCAAACATTTCAAAGTTATTAAGACTTGTTTTGGGGCCCACTTTAATCTATCTTGGAGAGTATTCTATGAATCCTTCAAATTGTGTTTTTTGCCTTTTGTTATGCCTTGTAATTTTTTCTTGATTTCCAGATGTGAAGGACCAGGCTCTGTTGTAAATAAGCCTTTAGTAATGAGGTGGTGAGGTGTGGGGTAAGGAGAATTGTTCTACAGTCCTATGATTAAGTCTCAGTCTTTTTGTGAGCCTATTTCTTGAACTGTGAACTTGACAAGTGTTTCTCATTTTTTCTGCCTCCTTTAGGCGGGAGGTGATCACTCGAGCTAGATTTGAGTATTTCCTTTCTCCAGGTCAGTTAGGTTCAGGTAATATTCTAGCAGGTTAGGATCTGATTAACTAGTTTCCCCCAAAGGAAGGCCTTGTTAAGAAGAACAGAGTGTTCTGTTATATTTCAAAATGATTCTTTTTCCCTTCCTCTGCTGGAAGCACAAGAGGATTTTTCCCAATATTTACTATGGCAACCTGGTCAGGCTCTTGGAGGTGAATCTCACAATATTATGAGGACTCCTCTATGACTGGATCCCCCTGGAGTTTTTAACTCTCAGAGTTGTCCACAATGAGCCTCCAGCAATTCATCAGTGACAGTTCAGATTGTCCTACCCCGGCACTGGTTACTGAAGTGGTTTCCACTCATCAATCGACCCTGGCAAGCCAAGACTCCCGGTATTCACCTGTCTCTCCAATACTGGGGATAACAGTTTACCACGTGTCCTCACCTCTCTTATGAATCTAAGAAGAGGCATTGATTTTTCTGTCTGTTCAGCTTTTACGTCTTAGGACATAGTGGCAACTTTCAAGCTCTTTACATGTGTAACCAGCTGTACTTGTTTTTGATGTTACTTTGGGAGATGAAAACTGGAAGATGTCTACTCCTCCATTTTGCTCTTGCCCTCATTTTTTTTTTTTTTTTTGGAGGAAGATTAGCCCTGAGCTAACTGCTGCCAATTCTCCTCTTTTTGCTGAGGAAGACTGGCCCTGAGCTAACATCCGTGCCCATCTTCCTCTACTTTATATGTGAGACGCCTACTACAGCATGGCTTGTCCAGCAGTGCCATGTCTGCACCCGGGATCCGAACTGGTGAACCCCGGGCTGCTGAAGCAGAACGTGTGCACTTAACCACTGCTCCACTGGGCCGTCCTCTCTTGCCCTCATTTTTAAAGCTACTTTTACAAGATATAGAATTCTATTTTGTTAGTCCTTTCTCCCTACTCATTTACCCAGTATTTAAAGATGTCTTCCTTATGTATTCCAGCTTATGTTTCTGATGATAATTTTGTGCATATTCTTATCATGATTCTTTTGTATGTAATGAATACCACCCACTGCCACTCCCACTTGATTTTAACTCTTTTGCTTATTTATGGTTTTCATCAGAATGAATGCTGTGACTGCATATAATTTTCTTTGTATTTGTTGAACAGAGGATTTGCTGGGCATCCTCTATCAAATTTGATCATACTAGTTTTGATTTTCATTTTGGTGATGGTTTTGCCCAATATTTCTCCAAATATATATGTTTTTTTCTTCCTCATTTTGTCTTTTCTATTCTTCAGGAAATCAAATTGTACTCTAATTATGCCTCAGTTAGACCACTGGATAGTGTCTCACAAGTCATTGAGACTTGCTTACTTATTGCAATTTTTCTTTTTCTCAGTGCTTCACCTTGGATAATTATGTTTTGAGTGTGTTTATTCTTTTTCATTTGTGTTCTGTCAATTGTATCCAATGCTTTTTTTAAAAATTCATATATTGAATTATTTAAATCTACGACTTTCATTTGGTTCTTTTTCATAGTTTGCCAATATCTCCTAAAATTCTTGATGCCTTCAATTATTATTACCAACTTTTTTCTCTAGATCCATTAAATATTTATGACGGTAATTTTAAAGAATTTGTCTATGTATTACAATAACTGGATTTTTTTTATTCCATTCACATTGAATGATATTTTTTCTTTGTACTATGAATCACATTTTTCATACACACCTTTTGGTTTTCATTTTAGATTGTAGTCTCAAATCCTCCTTCTAAGTGTGATCTTTTCCACTGATTAATATCTGGTATTTGAACATATGTTTGTTTGTTTATTCTGTCTCAACATAAGAATGTTTGCTTTATTTATAAGAATTTTTATTTTAAAGAAAATTTGCTTTATGCCATTAGGATAATTTCCTCTTAATTTGCTCATTGTTGAAACCATGGTACATAGAAACATACTAGACGCAAAGACTATACCAATAAATCTTTGTTCAATAAATGAATTTATTTATTTATGAATAACTCTTATACGTGTTTAAAATAGTTTGAAATCATTTCCATTGAATACGTACCTCAGTGAATTTTCATTTACCATCTTCAAATAAAGTGAAAGCTACAGAACTTTCCATAGGAAAAACTCCTTACATGTTTAGTGAGACAGTCTTAATTTAGGAAGAAATATTAGTGTGGATGGTTATTAGCAAGTTCTAAATGTTTTCTAAGCCAAGTAACTGAGTAGGAGTCCCCGAGGAGCATCTTCATCATTAAAGTTACTTACAGGAGTGAATGACTGACAAATAGATCATTAAAGATTCTCGTGGGGAACCAAAATGAAGAAACTCTATGTCTGGTACTTCAGGGTCCTTAGAGACCAAAGAGTGTGAACACAAAGTCTGTAAATGTTTGACAAATATTGCTAATGACTGCAAGTAAAATTTATATATGCACCATGTGTATATTCGGAAAATGTTTACCAAAAACATTTAAATTAAAAACTTACTTTTAAGGAGCTATTACAAAGGAAAATATAGGTAGGAGCAACAGGAAATGAGAAAATCTGAGAGAAGACACTTCTCCTTTTTGAACAGTCAAGAAATTAATGTGGAGATTAATTTTCCTGATAGGAAAATACTTGGTTTTTTGTTGGAAAAAATTATTTCAACAATGACCAACAAGTGAGAGTAGATATATTTTATATGATAATGAGGAAATTCAAACAAACAACAAACAATGATCTATTTGCAAATTAGCTAAAATTATAGAGCTTCTCTAAAGTAGAATTAATTTTTTTAATTGAGTTTTATTTCCATCTAATTGATTACTAATTTACTTTACCCAAAGTTATAGTTCTGTCCATTCACTACTCATTTTGGGATTTGAAGCCTTCTCAGGGTAATGAATCTTTGACTTAGTCATCAGATTCTATTACCCAGCTCCAGTCATGCCAAATAACTTCCCTCAGTTGCTGTAGTGGGAGGATAGCATTTCCTCCTTTTTCCACAAATTCTTGAATTCCAGAGCAAACCTTACCCATATTTGCATTATTTTTTTAAAAAGTGATTGCTAATGTATTTGAAGTTTTGATATATTTATTGAAATTTGTAAAGATTTTCAAATTTCCATTCAACAGCTGACTAAAAATTATATATATATATATACCATTGATTTATTTAATTCTTACTTCAAAGTAAATTTTTAAAGAGGAATTTGTTATATATTTTGTATGTATTATTTAATTTCCTCTAGAAAGACACCTGCTTGTAAGCGATGTATGAGAGTATCCTACTTGCATATTTCCAAAATATGGATAACATCCTTCTTTTTAATACTTTACTACACAAAACAGCTCTATTAATATGTCTCATTAATACCTGTATATATACATAGTCCTAGCATTTATCAGCTTATGATACAAAATAGTCATTTGATTAAAAAATGTTGAGGTGGGAAAATAAGAAATTAATAAATGGAAATAACCTAACTTATGACTGCATTATCCCATCTGATACGGCTGGAAAATGTTTCCATATATTGTATATGAAAGAATCAGAAGAAAATGTCGGAATAGACAAATCTATGATTAACTATATTTTGTGGGGTTTTTCCCCAGATAAATTCAACATAATCAGTTCACTATAATTTGGTACTGTTGTGGCTGGAGACGTGTACTACTCTATGAAATGTTACAGACGTGTACTACTCTATGAAATGTTACTGGTCCATTATAAGGTCAGTAGATAAACTGAGAGTAAACATTTGGAAATTTTTATAGCCATGTTGTATATAACTTATAACACAATAATTCCAATTTCTAGGCATATACTCCAGAGATGTATACAAGAAGTTTCATAGAAGCAATAATTCTTCTAGCTCCAAACTGAAATCAGTTTGTGTGCAAGAGCCAGAAAATGAATGAATACATTTTAGTACACTCATCGAATTCTATCTTTAGCAAAAATAAATGAGGTAAAGCAACAAAATTAACATGTATGAATTTCAGGGAAAAAATGGTGAATGAAAAAGCAAATGAATGAAAATATCAACAGTGTGATTTCATTAATGTAAAATTTGAAAACATAGAAAACTGAAGAATACTTTGATTAAGGATATTTACTAGTTAAATTTATAAAGAAAATCATGGAGAGGCTAAATAAAAATTTCAAGATAGTTAACCTTTGAGGTGAGGGAGGAGCAGCGATCACAAGGGCTCTGTGGCTTTATAAATACTGCTGATTTTCTATCTATTAAGTAGATAATTTCTAATAAAAAACATATTTTAAGTAAAAATCAGTAAGTACTAGTTGGTAATCTAGATCACTACTTCTCAAAGTTTATTGAGCATATACATAACGAGGTCATCTTGTTAAAATTGTTTTGACTTAATAGATACTGAGTGGGATATAATATTCTGAATTTCTAGTGAATTCCCAAGTGAGGCCCATGTTCTCAGTTTGCAATCTACACCTTGAGTAGCAAGAATCTAGATCTCATTAAAAAGAGAGAGATTAAGAAATTAGCAGATGAAAATGAAACAAAGGTACAAATATGGTTATGAGTAGTAACTTCAGTTAAATATTAGATCATTATACTTCAATATTTGTATCAATTTTGGTATAGAACAAGGATGGAATTTTGAATTAGAAAAGGTAGATTTATATATTGAATCCCAAATTTTTAGTTGTGAAAATTTTGCAAAATTACTTTAAACTACTTTTGCCTCAACTATATAATGGGAAAGAGAACCCCTATCTTTTAGAAGACTTCAGAAGATTAAGTAGGGTAATTTTCTATAGAGCACTTAATATAATTCCTGGCACATGATATTACAGTTCGATAAATTATATTAAATCTATTAAGCATTTGTGATAATATGTTGACATTAACTTTTAAAATTATTTTATCCTTTATTATAAAATGATACTTCTTTTCATCTATTTTATATTTTATGTTTATTTTATAAGAAAATAAGAGCCAATTCAATTATGTCGAATAAACTCACTTTCGATACTACATGTTCTAATTCTCCAAAGTTTTAGGAATTGATCCTTGGTTTCTATTTTGTCTGACAATGAAATCTCCATCAAATACCAAACAAAAGAAATAGAAATCTATGCTTATAATAGTTATATAAATGAATTTCCTAAAACCCTCTCAAAGCTTACAAGTGGTTTATGTAGAAACAACCCATCCTCATATTGGAACGTTATGATATTCACAGGTTTGTTACCACGGTTTAGTTAAGTAACACCAGTCCCGCAATAATATGATTCATATTTCATCTTCCATGGTATATTATTTGTCAGTAATTGTATAAAGTACAAACTTTGTTGTTTCACTGCACAAATGAAGCACTATGTAAATAATAGATGTGCATCCTGATCAGTAACAAATCACATCATTTCTTTCGAAGTCTGTCAAAGATTGCTCCCTATGCAGCCATTATTCAGCTCACGCGCAGACAAGAAAGTGTGTGGTTTTGCTGATTTCATATCTTGCAATGTAAATCCATCTTCATCATGTTACAAAATGGATAATTCAAGTGGTAGTTGACAAAGTTAAAAGTGCAACAAAGAAAGGAAAAGTGATAACACTGGAAAATAAATTAGAATTAAAATATAAATGGAGTTATAGAGAAAATATATACCTGACCTTGAAAATGTTGATATTGCTGCCTTTCTAGAGACCCTAGAAGAGTGTAGTGAAAATGAACTTACTAACATAAATGAGGAGAGTGATTGTAACAAAAAAGATGAAGATGCCTTGGAGAAAGTGACACCAGCAAAACATTTCACATTAAAGTAACCGTCAGAGATATTTCACAAGGTTGAAAGCGCAAAGGATTAAATGTGGGTGGTGGATGCAAATTTGAAAAGGAGTAAGACAATCTGCTAAGTCATTGAAAAGATAGCCACTCCATCTTGAAAGTTATATGACAAAAAGAAGGCAAGCATTGTTCAAACTATTCTTAAGTATTTTTTAAAGAAATAAAAACTCTGTAATGTTTTAAATAACAGTGTATAAAAAATATGATATTTTTTCATTTCCTTTTACATTACAAAAGATATTGAAAGACATTTTGACTTTTTTAATTGATTATGGAACAATCGTAATTTTTCATTCTGATAATAAGATAATTTTCCATGATTTTAGATTTTAGCTTTCATATTAATTTTTATAATCCCACACTACTGTGTAAAATAGCTACCCATAGATTGACCTGGAAGATGATCCTTAGCACCAAACTAAGACTTGTTTCTAATTATTTAAGTTTTATTATATATAAATATTTTTAATTGACTATAACAACATCACATGCTTAGATATATAGCTATATTTTCAAACTTAAAATAATGCAATTACTGCATTTCTAGATTTCTGGTTTTGTTTATTTTTATTCATGTTAATTTATTTTTTTCTAACCATTGATTCTGCTGTGATGCTAATTCTAAGCAAGTTTATACAGTTTTCTAGTATAATTTGTACAGCTTAAGTAATGTTCACAGATGTCTAATTAGCTTTCGCAGAATCACATACTTACTAAAAAATATTAGAGATTGGCTTACAAATCCCTCAGAACATTCAAATAATAAGTTAAAGAGAACTTAAAATAGTCTTAAAATTTATAAAATCCAAACATAAATCAGAGCTGCAAAAAGTGAGCATATGTTTAAAGCATATTGCACTTATCTGATTGTGTGCATTTGGTAATCTAAATTGTTTTAAGGGAAGATGGTGCATTTTGTAAGAAATATGCCTAGAAATTCTTGTATGGGCACTTCAGACAGAAATAAAACATAACCCAAGACTTAACCAAACGTGCATGGTCATAAGAATAACAATTGCCCTAACATTCCATATGCTTTAGCTTTCCCGTTAGGAACCACCAGTAAGTGTTTCATAGCAAAAATATAAAAATAATTTCATCCATCTCTATTATAGATAATTCTTTTACTCTTTCTTTTCACTAGTAAGTATGCTTTTTAAAAATATATAACAGCTGTATCGACATGTAATTCACATACCATATAATTCACCCATATGAAGTTTACCACTGAATGGTTTTTCAGAATTCAACACCACAATCAATTTTAGAACATGTCCATCACTCCAAAAAGAAAAGATATACCCGTTAGCAGTCACTCTTCATTTACCACCAACTCCACAGGGTGTGGACAATCACTAATCTACTTTTTATCTCTATGAATTTTCCTGTTCTGATCAGTTCATACAAGAGGAATTGGACAATATGTGGTGTTTTGTGCCTGGCTTCTTTCACTTAGAATAGTGTTTCCAAGATTCATCAATGTTGCATGTAGCAACAATTCATTTCTTTATATTCCTGAAAAATAGTCCATTGTGTGAAATAATGTAACACATATTGTTCATCATTTTATCAGTTGATAGATGTACAGGTGGTTTCCACTTTGGGGCTATAAAGAATAATGTTGTTATAAACATTCATGTAGAAGTTATTGTGTGCATACTCTTGGGTATAGACCTAGGAAGGAATTTCTGTGACATCTGGTAACTATGCTTTTAAACTTTGGTGGAAATACCAGACTATTTTCCAAGGGAGATCCACCAATTTATATGCAGCAGCATATAAGGATGATTCCAATTTCTCCACATCCTCACAAACATTTGTAAGTAGCTGGGTTTTTTTTAAATTATAGCCATTTGAGTGGATGTGAAGCAGGAAGTCGTGTTCATGATTTACGTTGCCCTACTGAGTAACAATGTTGAACATTTCTTAATATGCTTATTGGCTACTTGTATATTTTTTTGTAGAACTATTCAGATACTTTGCTCAATTTTCACTTGGGTTGTCTCTTGGTTATTGAATTTTAAGTGTTCTCTCTATATTCTAAATATAATTTTCTTATCAGATATATGATCTATAAATATTTTATCCCATACTGTGGGTTGGCTTTTAAGTTTTTTGATAGCGTCTTTTTAAGTGTCATTATTTTTCTTTTGTCACCTGTACTTTTGCTGTTATGTTTAAGAAACCATTGCCTAATCCAAGCTCACAAAAATTTACTCAGATTTTCTTCTTAGACTTTAATAGTTTAAGCTCTTATATTTGGGACTTTGATCCATTTTCATTTAAATTTTGTGGATGGTATGAGGAAGACATCCAGTTTCTTGGATTTAATTATTTAATGTGAATATTTATTTAATATGGATATCCAGTTGTCCTGGTATCATTTGTTGAAAGTTATTAATCCCCTTTCCCTCAATTAATTGTCTTGTCTCCTTTGTCAAAGTCAATTGACCATAAATATAGAGGTTTATTTCTGGATTACCAATTCTATTCTACTAATCTATATGACTATATTTAAACTAATGTCATGCCGTATTTATTGTAGCTTGGAGCAAATTTTGAAAGTGGAGGTGGGAGTATCCTAACATTGTTCTTTTTTACAAAATTGCTTTGGCTAATCAGAGTCACTTTAATTTCCATATTAATTTTAGGATCAGCTTCTCAAGTTTGCGAAGAAGCCAAGTGGCATTTTCATAGGGATTGGGTTGGTCTGCAAATCAATTTTGGGAATACTGTCTTCTTATTATCTGTCTTCCAATCCATGAACGTAGAATGTCTCTCGATTTATTTAGATCCTTAGTTTCTTTCAATAAAGTTTTATACATTTCACAATATAAGTTTTGCACTTCCTTTGTTAAATATGTTCCTAAATATGTTGTTCTTTTTGATGCTATGGTAAATGGAATAGTTTTCTTAATTGAATTTTCAGATTTTCATTGCTAGTGTGAAAATAAAATTCAGTTTTATATATTGATCTTGTACCCTGCAATCTTGCAGAAATAGTTTATTAATTCTAGTATTTTAGGTGGCTTCATTCAGGTTGTATGTATATAAACTCATATCATTTGTGAATAGCGATATCTTTACCTTTTCCTTTCCAATCTGGATGTTTTTAAATTTTTTTTTTTCTTTTTGAGCGTTTTTATGATGAAAGGGTGTTGGATATGTCACGTGCTTCTTCTGCATCTGTTTAGATAACCATATAGTCTTGTTTTTTAGTCTATTGATGTGGTGTCTTGTATTAATTGATATTCAGATTTTAAACCAACCTTGCGTTCCTAGAATAAATCCTATTTGGCCTTGATGTATAACCTTTTAATACACCACTGGATTTTGCTTGCTAGTATTTTGTGGAGGATTTTTCTGTCAATATTCATAATAAATATAGTTCTTTAGGGATTTATTTTTTTGTGATATCTGCGTCTAGTTTTGGTATCAGGATAATACCTCACAGAATGAGTAAGAGAATGTTCCCTTTTCTTTATTTTTTAAAAGAGTTTGTAAAAAAATTGGTACTAATTTTTCTTTTAATGTTTGGTAGAACTCACTAGCAAAGTTTTCTTTGTGGTAAACTTTAAATTAGTAGTTCAATCTCTTTTGTTCTAAGTCTACTCAGATATTTGTGGTAAGTTTTAAATTACTAATTCAATCTCTTTTCTTGTTCTAAGTCTACTGAGATATTCTATTTCTTCTTGAGTAATTTTTGGCAACTTGTGTCTTTTAGGAATTTGTCCATTTTGTCTAAGTCATATAATTTAATATAAAGCTATTCATAGTCTTCCTTTAAGATACTTTTTCTCCCCTTAAGTTTGTTAACAATCCACCCTCTTTCATTCATGATTTTGGCAATTTGAATCTTCCATCTTTTTCTTGGTCAGTCTAGTGTTGATTTGTGAACACTTGATGGAGCAATGTCCTTGTCCAGACAGTAGGGACTGGTACTGGTGGCGATAGACCTTAGCTGCAGGTGGACATCAGAGTGCCAGTTGGTTGGGGTGTGGCAAATTTAGCTCTGGGGAAGGCCCAGCTGCATAGTCTCCATGCAGCTCTGTCAGCTGAGATCAGCAATGGCAAAGATTGCAGGGATCGTCAATGGCAAAGGCTGCAGGTGTCTGGAGAATGCTCTTGAGGTTTGCAGTGCAAAGGCTGCTGGGAACTACCTGGTCTCTTTTTCTCCTATGGGCAAAAATACAGCCAAAGGGATCCCTATTGCCACTGTGTTCAGGTTGCAGACAACCTGAAGTGGTGGCGTAGATATCTGATGTGCAATTGCCTGTAGTGGAACCAGAGTTTGGAACATGGGTGCTCATGCATTGAGAAAAGCTGTAGGGTCTGGGGCACTGGCTAGCCTGCACCAGTCATGACTTGGATGCATCAGGCATGGACTCATGTGGCACAGCCATAGACCCAGGGTCTGGAGCACAGGCACATGTGGAATGACAGAAGTTCTGGTGTCCAGGGCACCAGCTTCCCCACAGAGGAAGTGGATGTAGGAACACGTGGAGCAGCCACTGGGCTAGAATCTGAAGTGCCCACAGAGTGACCTCAGAACCACGATCTGAAATGCAGGTACATCCAGATGAGCCATGGCTGGTGGTTCTGGGGTGTGTGGAGGAATAGAGGGAGCTGTCAGTCCTTGTCCCACGCTTGTTCAACAGCAGCTCCTTGATAAGGTGGGGGTGCAGCAGCATTTCCCTCTTAGAATGTGCGCAGTGGTGATGGCTGTTGGTTATCATTTGGCAAAAGCTATTTCCTCTGCAGAGCAAGCCACTGATGACTGTGCCGACAAACACTCCAAGGTCCTCTGCTGTGCAAATCGTGGGGAGTCTGCAGCTCTCATGGGCTTCGTTGAGATTCTCAGCTGCAAAAGCTTCTGGAGTCCTCCATAGAGCAGGCCACTGGGGACCATGATGTCACTCGCTGTGTGGCTGATACTGATACCCCTTGCCCTTCTTCTATGTTCCTAGCTGTCTCTAGACATCTCTGCTAGATCATCCCTGTGATCCTTTCTGGGTGGTTATTTGTTTTTGCTCCACTGTGTTGCTGTAGGTTCTGAATTGGATTCTCAAGGCTTCCCAGAGCTATTTTTGTTCATGATAGCTGTCTAACTGCTTTTATGGTGGGAGACAAAGGCTGGTGGCTCCTCCTTTGTTTAATCTGACATCTTGGCCCTCTCATAGACAGTTTCTGTTTCCTGTTTTTTTCCGTGTGTGTGAGTATTGCTTTCCTGTTTCTTTGCATGCCTTATAATTTTTTGATTAAAACTATACAGTTTAGATAATATGTTGTAGTAACTTTGAATAATGATTTCCCTGCTCTTCTTGCTGTTATTTGCTTATTTATTTGTTAAATAACTTGGCTGAACTATTTCAGTGAGTCTACTTGCTCTGTAGTACTAAGGCTCCGATATTGCTTCTCAGAGTTCACATCTTTGGGCATATGACAACTACAGTGGGACAACAGTGAATTTTGCTCGGCTCTATTGGACTCACTGTACCTTTTCTTATTTCTCTGTAAACTATTTGCCTGTGTTGTCTGTGTTGGTATCACACCCAGCTGAAATACTCCATTAATTGCTGGATTATTGTTCTATCATTTTGACAATTCTCTGCAAAATGTTCTGCGATTTGATACAAATGAATTTAGCCCACTTTGTAAGAACAGTTTTCGAAATCAGTCTTTGAGATTTGTTCTCACGCCATGAGGGCTCCTCTTAGTCTGTTTTCCTGGTTCTCTCTGATAAATTAGCTGGCTTATGGTTTAGTTTTTTGTTCTCATGGTGCTACCAACCTTACCTTAATTGCTTACCACCAAAATCTCTACTGTTTGAAGAGTGCCCTTAGTCTTCAACTTTCCCACTCTCATTTCCAAATAAAGTCAGTTCTTTCTGGGAGAGTTTGGAGCTCTCTGTAGTTAAATGGCCTGCCTCTGCTACCGGCCAAAATCTTTGAGACCCTTCTCCCGAGAAGTAAGCAGAGACAATGGCTCTCATCTCTCAGTGTGACACACCTGATTTACCAGGGAAGCACTGGGCAGGGCAGTTGCTTCAGTTGTAGCTTGCCTCTCCCAGCACTGATCATCCACTCTATTAGCAAGCTGGGATGGAGACAATTGCAACTCCAGTGTTCTTAGCCTGTGAGTCCCAGAGGTAGAGACTCTGTCTTGATAGTCACTGGTTGGGTGGAGGATGGAGCCTTGACATCACTGCTTCAGTCACCTGAAACTGAACCTCTGCAACAGTGATCTGGAGGTGGGTTAGAAACGCTGCTGGTTTGTCCCTCCTGCAGAGATACCATAGCGCTCAAGTAGGAGCTTTGATGAAAGGGAGTTCTGTCTTCTTGGAGCAAGAGGGTCATGGATCAAGTGTCATAGCCTCTTGTTCTTCTTACTGACATTTGGTAGATTATTTCAAATAAAATTTTTTTCACTTTGCTTTGTCCTTCCCAGAGACTTTAAATTGTTGTGTTTTTAATAAATTTTTAATCAGATATGGTTGTGTTCCAAGAGGGTGAGTCCATGAAGCTCCTCACATTGTTAGTCTGGAAGGGAGATTTAGGAAATATGTTTTAAATAATGAAGGATTATTGCTCCCAGGATTGCTTCCATCTGTAAATAATACAAAGTAATATAAGAGCATATCTGATCACTATTGATATGTGGAAATGAAATGTTTGGTCAGAAAAACAGAACAAATGAAACTTACTGAGAAAATGCAAATAGTTTGTCATCAAATTTTTGATGACAATCTGTTTGCAGTTCCTGAGCAAATAATGTCTCAGTCTTTATGGAATATGCTTTTTATTGGGTGATGGAAACATGAAATAGCAAGAGTAGAAATACATGTTTTATAACATTTTACATTCTAATATCTTATGTGGAGATATGCTGTAAAGGAAAATAAAATGTTGTTAATTGTCAGTTTGTGACTGGCCTGGGGTAGTGATTGTTGCATTTTAGACAGCGCGATAAGGGAAAGATTCCTTGAGAAGATGACATCTGAGCAAAGATGAACATGAACCATGTGAAGATGTGAGGAAATGTCCTTTCAGCAATAGGAGAGGCTGATGAAAAAGTCCTGAAAAGGAAAATTGATGGAAGAGTTTAGACTGTTCTAAGAACAGCAAAACATTCATTTTCATTTGAAAAGAGTGAGTGAGGAGAAGTGGTTAAGAGATTAGACAGCTAAAAGGGATGCTAAGAAGTCTGGGTGTTGTGATAAATGTCATGCAGAAGCCATTGGAGGTTATGAGCACGGGTATGATACTATCTGATTTATACAGAGGATGCATGAACATGTTTAGTTTGTTAAATATCTCACTGCGAGAAATACAGCATTGATAAAGTGCAAGGCAGGTAACAAAGAAAATTACACTTGTCTAAGGACATTGTCAGAAAAAAATAGTACTCCTACCCAGCAAACTCTTGAGGAAATCATTATTAGAACTAGGGAATGCCTCATTTGGTTTTCCTGAGTTTGCTACTGGAAGACTTTCTTATTTCCTGCTTTTGACCTATATTCTTACTTCTGTCATTTCTGAGCACTCTGAATTTCTGCCACTCACAGCTGTTGTTTCAGTCTTTATTTGTTGCAATTTCTCAAGATGATTGACAATACGCAAAAAAGATGACTGGCTCTTTTCCCCAATATATTCCTCACTCCCATGCATCTCACCTCTAGTCTTCATTCCCTAACACAAAAATCTCCCCCATGTCTTATATTGAAGACATATGGCAATGTCTTGAATATACACAGTGGTGAATTTAAATTGCCACCTACTTTGAAATGGACTATTCTCCTCTTATTTTTAAATGCCGCATATAGGATATTCTAGAAGTTTTAGGAGCAATCGGGCCTACAAAATGTCATAGGTCATAGGGTGAAAACACAAAGAAACAGATTAGCACACTAAAAGACACAACTCTAGGGCCTGACATTTTAAAGAGAAAACACATTTTTAACATGAAATTTCAATCTCAGAATTATTTTGTGGTTGCGTTTTGATGCTTAATAAATACACTTTTGTTCAGGTCAACCAATATTAAAATAGTGAGTCCAATTAGGGTATACTATATATAAAATAAGCATATTTTTATTTTATCTGCTTATGCATCAAAGATACTGTAAGACAAGATATAAAATCCACATAATGGAACTGGAATTTCAAAAACATATCTTTCTAATAATTGTGGCAGCCTGTTCTTCCTTACTGTCTACCACATCCTAAAATAAACACATTAAGGTCACAAAATGAAAATTTAAAAGGTTAGAGACATTAGTCCAAAATGTATATTGAGCCAAATATTCCCTGGAGAGCAGAGGTTTGGCAAATTTTGAAAATGTATGAACTCACTCAAGCTGTGGGCTATAATTTACTGCTGCATGGAAATATAGTGGCCTGAATATGCTAGCGTATGCTCCAGAAATGTCTAATTTACCTTCAGGCAAGAGTGAAGTTTATGATGTCTCAGGTTTACAATGTATTTTTGCAAGATGAGATTAGTGATTTTCAGAAATATGAAAAATAACTATAATTACTTCCATTAAGGGACTTAGCCAGAGAAATAATGCTGATAAAAGCCCACCTTTCTTGCTCAAAACCACTACAGCATATTATATCTAATGTGATTGCTTAATTATAGCCAAGTGCATGTACAATGAAATGAAAAAGGAGATCACTGCTTATGGACAGTTTGGGATAAGAATTTTTCTTATAAAAATACATATAGGCCGTTATACACAAAATATGTCTTGAAATTATAGGGAATTTATGGAGACCCTAAAATACATGAAAGTGTCCCTATGTTCTCTGGATAGGATTTGAGTGAGGCTAACAGAGATCTGAAAACTGAACTGCAGAGCTCTTCGGGCTATTCTTTGGTATTAAATCACCAAGCTACACAGAGGGATGACATAACAAATAACCTCCAAATTTGTTGCTGAATTGAGCAGCTAATATTTCAATGTTTGTATAGCGGCCAATATTGAAAGTGCATGTGTTAACTCATTTAAGGTTCTCAGCAATCTAAGAAGTAGGTCATTTCTATAACTCAGATTTACAGAGGAGGAAACTGCGGTGCAGAAAGATGAAGTTGCTTGACTGTGTTACACAGCTAGGAAAGCAATTGCTGAGTTTGAAGCCAGCTAGGCCGCTGCTAGTGTCCTTGCTTCGAATCATTATCTTGATAGGAATGATATTGAGCATACATTTCACTTTTCATGAAGACAGTTGCTCTCAATGTTTTTAGTATCTCTTCATAAAATTTTTTTATAAATTAAAAAGTTTGATAATAAAATTTTAAGTATATAAAAATCTAAATTATGGACTATGAGTACTCTTTGTAGACATAAGGTCCTTTTAGTTGGCTCAAATTATCTGATGACTCTTCCTTGTTCTTTGCAGGATATTCGCTCCTATCCAAAACATCCATAAGATATTTGGTCCATCAGACAATCGGTCCACGCCAAAAGCTTCTTGACATTTGGTCCTGTCCAAAATGTCCATGAACATATTTGGTCCATGCCAAATGGTTTTGGACAGGATCAAATGTCAAGGACCTTTTGTGTGGACCCAATGTCTCCACTGACTTTTTGGACAGGACCAAAAATGACCAGACGTCAAGGATCTTTTCACATGGACCAAATGTCTGATGGATGTTTTGGACCAGAGTAAATGTCAAGGACCTTTTGGTGTGGACCAAGTGTCTTATGGACCAAATGTCTTCTGGACATTTGGGATAGGACCAAATATCTGCTAATCATTTTTTTTTCTTTTTTATGATTATTTTATAGAGCCAATACTTTTTTCTATATAAAAAATTGATTTGCATGGTTTCACAAAAATGTCTAGGTCCGAGATGAAGACTTCTAAACTTATGAGGACTTTGAGAGAACAAATAAGAATAATATAATGTCTTCCTAGCCACCGGAAAAGGGCCAGGTGGGGGAAATAAGAAGACAACTTACCTCATTATTTGAAAAGGTGGTCTCATATATCACTGCGTACTTTCTGCTTTCCTGGAAATTACTGGTCCCTACTCCCCTGACATATTAGTATTCTGAAATCGTACATTGTATCATAAGTTTGAAGCTATAGGCTGCATATCTAGAACCCAAATTCTCCCCCTTCCACAGTGTTGATGTGAATGTGAAGCATCTGCATTATTGTATAAATTTATATCCAGAGTTTAATGGTACAGATGTGGTAAATGATACATATGTTTTGATCTTTCAATAATCATTTTTATAAAGTACCCTACCTGGTTGCAGGTGCAAATGTTACAGTGGCCATATTATTTTGTGACTATTTGTGCCCATAGTTGTTTGCACAGGGTTGAGGTATGTTTGAACATTTGCTTTGGGCTGCTCATTATCATTTTTTTTGCAAAGTATCCCTCCTGTTTTTTCTATTTATTTTGTGTGTGGTAAAATACATATAACACAGAATGTATCATCTTAACCATTTTAAGTGTACAGTTCAGTAGTATTAATGCTTACATACTGCTGTGCCTCACCATCATCCATCTCAATAATTCTTTGCATCTTGTAAAACTGAGACTATATGCTCATTAACCAATAATACTCAATTCTCCTCTCCTACCAGCCCCTGATAAACACTGCTCTATTCTCTTTCTCTATGATTTTGACTACTCCTAGTACTTCAGAGAAGTGGAATCATGCAGTATTTGCATTTTTATAACTGGTTTATTTTACTTAGCATAACATCCTCAAGGTTCATCCATGTTATAGCATATGTCACAATTCTCTTCCTTTTTTAGGCTGAATAGTATTCCATTGCATGTGGATACCACATTTTGTTTATTTATTTATCCTTCAGTGGACACTTACGCTGCTTCCACATTTTAGCTATTGTAATAATGCTGCTATGAATATGTTTTGCAAACATGTATTTGAGACCCTGCTTTCAACTCTTTTGGGTATGTACTCAGAAATTGAATCGTTGAGTTACATGGCAATTCTATTTTTAATTTTTTAGGAACTACTGTACTCTTTTCTACAGCGCTTGTGCTATTTTATAAACTTACCAACAAAGGTCATAATTTCCCCACATCCTTGCCAACACTTATTTTTGTTTTTTTTGATAGTAGCCATCTTAATGGATCTGAGGTGTTATCTCCTTGCAGCTTTAGTTTGCATTACCGAATGATAGTGATGTAGAGTGTATTTTCATTTGTTTATTGACCATTTGTATAGCTTCTTTGGAGAAATGTCTACTCTAGTCTTTTGCCCAATTATGAAAAAGGTTGTTTTATTTTTGGTTGCTGACTTTTAGAAGTTCTCCCTATTCTGTATATTAACCCTTTATCAGGTATATAATTTGCAAATATTTTCTCCCATTCTGTGAGTTGCCTTTTTACTCTGTTTATATTGTCTTTTGAAGTAAATTTATTTTTAATTTTCATAAAGTCCAATTTATCTATTTTTGTTGTTGTTGTCTGTGCCTTTATGTTATATCCATAAACCACTGCCAAATGAATGTTGTGAAGGTTTTGCTCTATACTTTCTTCTAAGAGTTTTATAGTTGTAAGTCTCACATTTAGGTCTATGATCCACTTTGAGTTAATTTTTGTATATGATATTAGGTAAATGTCCAAATTTATTCTTTTGCATGCAAATATCTGGTTTTCCCAGCACCAGTTGTTGAAAAAACTGTTCTTTCCTCATTAAACGGTGTTGGCATCATTGACAAAAATCATTTGAAATATATGTGAGGGTTTATTTCTGAGCCCTCCTTCCTATTCCACTGGTTTATAGGCCTACTTTGGAGATCTTGTAGGTTCAGTTCCAGACCACCACAACAAAGCATATATCTCAATAAAGTGAGTCACACAAGTTGTTTGGTTTCCCAGTGCATATAAAGTTATGTTTACACCATACTGTAGTCTATTAAGTGTGTAATAGCATTATGTCTAAAAAACCAATGGATATACATTAATTAAAAAAAATACTTTATTGCTAAAAAATTGTATCCATCATCTGAGTCTTCAGCGAATTGTAATCTTTTCGCTTGTAGAGAATCATATCTTGATGTTGATGGCCACTGACTGATCAAGGTAGTGATTGCTGAAGTTTGGGGTGGCTGGACAACAACGAAGTTTGCCACATCGATTGGCTCTTCTTTTCATGACTTATTTCTCTATAGCACGTGATGTTATTTGATAGCATTTTACCCACAGTAGAACTTCTTTCAAAATTGGAGTCAACTCTCTCAAAATCTACTGCTGCTTGGTTATCTAAGCTTATGTAATATTCTAAATCCTTTGTTGTCATCTCAACAGTCTTCATAGTATCTTCACCAAGAGTAGTGTCCATCTCAAGAAACTACTTTCTTTGCCCATCCATAAGAAGCAACTCCTCATCCTTTGTAGTTTTATCATACAGTTGTAGCAATTTGGTCACATCTTCAAGGGCTCCACTTCTAATTCTAGTTCTTTTGCTATTTGTATCACATCTGCCTTTCTTCCTCCACTGAAGTCTTGAATCCCTCAAGTCATCCATGGGGACTGGAATCAACTTCTTCCAAACTCCCATTAATGCTGACCTTTTGACCTCTTCCCATGAATCACGAATGTTCTTAATGGCATTTAGAACAGTGAATCCTTTCCAGAAGGTTTTCAATTTACTTCACCCAGATCCATCAGAGGACTCACTATGGCAGATAGAGCATAACAAAATGTATTTCATAAGTAATCAGATTTGAAAGTCAAAATTACACCTTGATCTATGGGCTGCAGAATGGATGTTGTGTTAGCAGGCATGAAAACAACATTAATCTCATTGCACATCTCCATCAGAGCTCTTGACTGATCATGTGCATTGTCAATGAGCAGTAGTATTTTGAAAGGAATTTGTTTTTCTGAGCAAGAGGTCTTAACAGTGGGCTTAAAATATTCAGTAATCCATGTTGTAAACAGATGTGCTGTCATACAAGCTTTGTCGTTCCATTTATAGAGCACAAGAAGAGCAGATTTAGACTAATTTTTAAAGGTCCTAGGATTTTTGGAATGGTAAATAAAATTCTCTTCTACTTAAAGTCTCCAGCTGTATTGGCTCCTAACAAGAAAGTCAACTATAACTGCTTGCATTAAAAAACAAGAACCTATCTTTAAATCTCAAGGAACTAGAAAAACATAAACAAACTAAATCCAAAGCTAGCATAAGGAAGTAAATAATAAAGATTAGAGCAGAGCTAACAAAATAGAGAATAGAAAAATAATGGCGAAAATAAATGAAATCAAAAGTAGGATGTTTGAAAAGATCGACAAAATTGATAAACCTTTACCCAGATGGACTAAAATGAAGAAAAACTCAAATTACTAAAATTAGAAATGAAATATAGGGCCTTACTATTGATTATAAAAAAATAAAAAGATAAGAAAGTACAATGAACAATTATATGTCAATGCTATATACTGAATGCTTATGTCCCCTCTCAAATTCACATGTTGAAGTCCCACTCTCCAGTATGATGGTATTAGGAGTTCTGAAATTTGAGGAGTGATTGGTGCCCTTATAAAATAGACCCCAGGGAGCTCCCTGGCACCTTCCACCACGTGAAGATATAGTGAAAAGACGGCTGCCTATGAACCAGGAAGCGGGCTCTCACCAGATACTAAATTTGCCAGTGACTTGATCTTGGACTTCCCAGACCCTATAAATTTCCCCCTTAGTTCTGCTTTTGCTGCATCCTATAAATTTTGGTATATTATATTTTAATTTTCATGCATCTGTAAGTATTTTCTATTTTCCTCTATGATTTCCCCTTTGATCCATTGAGTAAGAGTAGGATATTTAATTTCCACAAATTTGTGAATTTTCCAGTTTTCTTGCTGTTATTGTCTTCTAACTTCATACCATTGAGGTCGGAGAAGATATTTTGTATGATATGTATTTAAACTACTCCAAGCCCATGGCCACACTCTGAGGTTCATGGTGAGTAGGTGATCTGGGTGAATGAAGCGGTGCCCTCCACAGAAGTGTTGCTTTAGAAATTGGGAAAGAGGCACAGTTTCCCTTAAGATATTTCGCTCGGAAGATTATGTCACTTCGGAAACAGTAATAGCCATATACAACATGACACAGGGAAGCCTACTTGATATATACCATGACTTCCATCATTGAACCCCTAGATGCTATCTTGATTAAAGCTTTATAGGCCTCTATTAACTTCCTATTTATCATAAACCATCAAGTTATTTTTATTTTGTTTAAGCAATTTTGAGAAGAGATTCTGTCCTATGTTTTGAGAAGATTTTATGACCTAAATATTAGAAATAGATCTAATTATTCATGACACTTTTAGAGCATTTAGAAGTGAGAACAGAGACAGTTTGAGATGAGACCAGCTTTGGTGGCTAAAGCTGAAAGCAGTAAGTCAGTCCATGTAGAGAAGGCAATTGCCTTCTTCCTTCCAGTTGTTTTCCAAGCTGAGATGCAGATTTACTCTTCCTATTACCTAAATTTTTGGCTCACCCCTGAATTCCACCAGTCAGAAATATTTCTTTTCTTTTCTCCTATGGCACCTCTTTAGATTATGAATTCTGATACTTATGAATTTGATTATGAGTTTGGAGATAGGACTTAAGACAGCTAAGGAAGATGTGGGTAGACATTTTGAAAGACTATTTTACACTCTAGAGATGCAATATGCTCTCAGTTATGCCAAGTATCAAATAATAGTGATGTGTAGAGTTAACATATAAATATTTTTATATTGTTCTCATAATGACAAGAGACCATAGCTACATAGAAAGAGGTTTCCAGTAATAATCACGGATTTTTATGCTTCGGAGACTCCAAGATTTTCAAGAAGTAGTCAACAAAATTAATTATAAAAGAATAGTTGAAGAGATGCATTCTGAATTATAGCTGCCACCTGGTATTTATAAAGGAAGAATTGCTAGATATTTTTCCTTTGAATAAGCTACAACTAGGGAGAATCTTCACGTGGCTTGAAGTAACTATTCCACATGACTCTGTGAATCCCACACATGGAAATGGACATAACAACAACAACAAAACTGTAAAGCTTTAAAATTTAGTATTAAATCCTTAATTCTAGGAATTTTTGTTCTAATTTTTCTCTTCAGTACCTATTTATAAAATTCTATGTTATGACTGAGAAATGAATGTGAATATGAATATATTAATAATACAAAGTAATTCTTATAGTATTGGTTCCCTTATAATTAGTTTAAATTATCTGATGAATCTTCCTTAAATAGGGGAAAAATAACCTGGTTATTCTAGAAACATTGCATTCAAGAAATAGGAATGTGCACACCTACATATTATTTAAGGGCTTCAATATTGGGGCAAATAGATGAATTTCTTTAGAAAATATTATTATGTGTTTCTTATACTCTAGTTAAACAGCTCAAACACTGCCAGATGTGGGGCACATTTTTTATTGGACCTGCATCATGTTGGCTTATATATTGTTCTTAAATCAGCATATTCCAAATAAGTTTTCTGTTATTCTGCTCATATTGAAACACAGAGTTTTGGCAAAACTGGATGCTCAGTTCTGCAGCATCTGCCTAAGAGAAATTACTTAGTTACTAATAACATCAGAAGGAATATAATCTTAGGACTGAGTTGAGCTGAGAGGGAGTATATTTGTGAGCTGACATACCAGGCGTTGGAGTAGTCAATTAAATCAACAAGTCAAAAATGAAGAAATTAAGCCTTTAATCACTTACTGCAATGGTATAAGCCAGACAATAAAGCCAGAAAAATCATCAACTCCCACTGGCCCATTTTCCCCCAAAGAACAGTGCACTAGTGGAGGGTCAGGTGGATCAGCACAGATGTGGGGGTCATCTTGCTGTTGAGGGAGCCCGAAAGAAAAGGCTCCGGCAATTTTATGAACCCTGGCATTGGAAAGAAAGCATGGGAGAAGGGCAAGGAGAGGAGAAGTACTGGGTACCGAGTCAAAATGCTAAAAAGTGTCTTCAATGTTTTCCTTCCTCTCTCTCCCCATAAAGAGGCCTCAGCAGAGGCACATAAAAAAGACTTCTGGCCAAGGCCTCAGATAAAGAGAGCTCGGAATGAAGGTGCCTGGACAGGAGTGCAAATATCAGAAGAGTGTGACCATTTGTTGCAGCTCCTCTCAGAGACTGCAATGCACTGCATGAGCACCAAGTCTGCGGAGGACACTTTTTTCCCATGAGGCCTACCAGCGAATGCCTTTATCAGGCCTACAGTAAGGCCTGAAAAACCACACATAGGTTTTTAACCAGGAGCAAGATTCCTCAAGGACGTTGGCCTGTAAATTCATCCTGTGAAGATTAAATAATCATAATTAGGATCTAGCACAGTTCCTGGCACTTAATAGTTATATACTAGATATTTGTTGAAAAGGTTAATATTTTAAAAAATTTTAATGAAATATTTAAGATTTTTTTTTTCACACAGCTTACAGAACATTAACTCAGTAGTATGGTTCTGGCCGAATATAGCACAGTAGTAAAAATCAGGAATTTAATTTTAAGTTTGCCATTTGAGAATGCTGTTATTCTCCTTAACTGCATGGTTTAGTTAAATAATATTCATAGTTTATAAAAACTACAGTTGTTCTTCTTAGCTCTGTGATTAATGATTGTTAGTCTCTCTCTCTCTCTTTCATTACTGTCAGGTCATAAGGTAAACCAATGTATTGGGATGCTCAGAAAGCTATTTTACTATTCACAAGTACTATACAATTTTAACGCAATGCAAAAATAGAGAGACCTACTATTAGGTAATGTTACCAAAAACAGAAGAACAGAATAACAGAAAAACAAAACCTCATATACAGTTTAGTACTTGCCTAGCATATTACTAACTCATTTAATATATTCCAAATCTTTACTGTATCCAAATTTTCATCTTCCTTTTGTTAGCCATTGACTTGTTAGATACTGTCTATCGTGGTAGTTTGTGTTGATTACCTTAACATTAAGAGTTTATTGTGTTATGTGTCGAGGTTCTGGCAGATGAGAAGTGATATGCACAAAGGGGGAAATTGAGAAGAGAATGGACAGGCTTAAGAGAAACCAACAGAGGGCTGTGTGACATAACAGCTGAGAACCACCATCAAAGATAAGAGCTAAGGAAGAAGACCCACAACTAGAAGGACCTGCAACTAAGATATACAACTATGTACAGGTGGGGTTTGGGGAGATAAAGCAGGAAAAAAAAGAGAGCTAAGGAAGAAGAGTAGAAAACTGTTGGCTCAGTGTGTAGAGAACAGGGGTAGACTCCACCTATAAGTGATACCATGTAGTATTTATCTTTCTCTGTCTAACTTACTTCATTTATCATGATACCCTCAAGTTTCATCCATGTTGTTGCAAATGACAGGATATCTTGCTTTTTCATGGCTGAATAGTATTCCACTGTGCATATATATATATATATACACACACACACACACACACACACACACACACACACCCCACATCTTATTTATCCATTCATCTGTTGATGGACATTGAGGTTGTTTCCATGTCTTGGCTGTTGTGAATAATGCTGCAATAAACGTAGCAGTGCAGATATTTCTTCAATATCCTGTTTACATTTCCCTTCAATATATCTCCAGAAGTGGGTTTGCTGGATCATAAGGTAGTTCTATTTTTAATTTTTTGAGGAACCTCCATGCTGTTTTCTGTAGTAGTTGCACCAGTTTATATTCTGACCAACAGTGCACAAGGGTTATCTTTTCTCCTCATCCTCACCAAGACTTGTTATCTCTTGTCTTTTCCATATTAACCATCCTAACAGGTGTGAGATGATATCTCATTGTGGTTTTGATTTGCATTTCTCTGATAATTAGTGATGTTGACCACATTTTCATGTACCTGTTGACCATTACTATGTCTTCTCTGGAAAATGTCTATTCAGTTTCTTTGCCCATTTTTTAATCAGAGTGTTTGGTTTTTATTGCTATTGAGTTGTGTGAGTTCATTACGTATTTTGAGTATTAACTTTGTATCAGATATATGATTTGCAAATATTTTCTCCCAATTCAGAGGTTGCATTTTCACTTGTCGATGGTTTCCTTTGCAATGCAGAAGCTTTATAGTTTTTATTTGTTTGTTTGTTTTTGTTTGTTTGTCTTGCTGAGGAAGATTCACCCTGAGCTAACATCTGTTGCCAATCTTCCTCTTTTTTTTTTTTTATGAGCCACTGCCACAGCATGGCCACTAACACATGAGTGGTGTGGTTCCGCACCCAAGAACCAAACTTGGGCTGCCAAAGTGGGGCTGAATTTTAACCACTAGGCCATGAGAGCTGGCCCAGAAGTTTCATAGTTTGATGCAGTCCCACTTATTGATTTTTGCTTTTGTTTTGCTGTCAACTCCAAAAACTCATTGCCAAGACCAATTT
Source organism: Equus caballus (assembly GCF_041296265.1). Lineage (NCBI taxonomy): Eukaryota > Metazoa > Chordata > Mammalia > Perissodactyla > Equidae > Equus > Equus caballus. The sequence goes on from NC_091686.1 coordinate 99,513,131, forward strand.
CAAAGAGCTTACCCTCTATTTTTTCTTCTAGGAGTTTTATGGTTTCAGGTGTTCCATTCAAGTCTTTATTCTATTTTGAGTTTATTTTTGTGTATGATGTAAGGCAATGGTCCAGGTTCATTCTTTTGCATGTGGCTGTCCATTTTTCTCAACACCATTTATTGAAGAGACTATCCTTTCTCCACTTTGTATTCTTGGCTCCTTTGTCATAAATTAATTGAGCATATATGCAGGAGTTTATTTCTGGGCTATACACCACTCACTGCATGTTCCTCTTACTCTCCGTCAAGGCCTCAGCTAGATAGTTTCCCTGGTAAGACAAGCAAATGCTTTTTTTCTTTAGGATTAGAGCCTTTGGTGGTACTGTCTTTATTAGGTTAAAACTGTTTTCCACTGTTCCAAATTATTACGAAGGAGGTACTAAGAGATATCCCCAATGAATTCCTTGGGGTCTACACATAGTCCTCTCTGTCTCTGATGCCATTGAGTAACAATAACCAAATTTCCCCTAAACAAACAGAATATACCACATTAGCCAGTGTAATGCTTCCCTTTGTTGTCTATTGGTTTAGCAGAATTAAGAGACCAAATGACTGGGAGTGGCTTCAGCTTTCATATTTATAAAATCATGGCTGTGTCTCCTGGTGGAAGCATTCCTCTCTTGGGCTCTATGATCTCCACACATTCTGAACCCAGGATCATGGGGAAAGGAAGTAAAAATTTCTCATCTGGTTGTTACATGCAGTCATGGGAGGTCTCTCACAACTTTATCTAGGTCCTGAAACTTTTATTCCTGCTTTTGGGGACAAAGCCTCATATACTGGCTGCTAGTTTCAGGTGTAGATCATATGCTATAGAAATGCACACCCACCTCACAAAATGATATTTCCCATGATTTATTCTTGGGTAACTCATTCAAAAAAATTTTTTTTAAGATTCTATTTTTATTTTTTCTCCCCAAAGCCCCCTGGTACATAGTTGTATGTTTCTTGCTGTGGGTCCTTCTAGTTGTGGCATGTGGGATGATGCCTCAGAATGGCTTGATGAGCAGTGCCATGTCTGCTCCCAGGATCCGAACCGGTGAAACCCTGGGCCGCCAAATCTGAGCGCACGAACTTAACCACTCGGCCATGGGGCCAGCTCCCCAAAATTTTATGAAGCCAACTAATTCTGGGTGATGGAACAAATAGTATTACCAGTGATTTCATGAGATTTATTTTATAGTGTAGGATGTGTGAATTATTTCTATGTATAGAAGCAATATCATGTAAGATGTGAGACAATGCACATTCTACAAGTTCTTAAATAACAATGCTGGGCAGAGAAAACAAATCTATACCTGGAATATGTATCTATCCTTGTAGGGAGAAATTGTGCCTGCCCCCTCCCCCCCAAAAATGAAAAGTATAGACTCTGATAAACCTGCTACCTGCCAGCACATCTTCCAGGATATTATTATTATTAATTTTTTTTTGCGAGGAAGATTAGCCCTGAGAAAACTGCTGCCAATCCTCCTCTTTTTGCTAAGGAAGACTGGCCCTGAGCTAACATGTGTGCCTATCTTCCTCTACTTTATATGTGGGATGACTGTCACAGCATCGCTTGGCAAGCGGTGCCATTTCTGCACCGGTATTTGAAACGGCGAACCCCCAGGCCCCGAAAGCAGAATGCGCGCGCTTAAACACTGCACCACCGGGCCGGCTTCTATTATTTTTAATTGTAAGGATCAAGGTTGGTCTTTGGTATCAGCATGTAGCCTTCTCACTAGCAACAGTAGGCAGACTACCCTTGGTGAGAGAAATTCCATGTTTTGAACCATGCTCCGTCTTATTCTCGGCCTCCATGAACCCTTTGTACAGGAGTCCATTAAGCAAGCACTGGGATGACTTAGACAATCTTCTAACATCTGAAGGATTGTATCCAACAGTTTATTATGTCCCCCATTAGAGTGATACCTTTAATGGGCATGAGAGACATAAATACCTTCACCCTCCCACCCATTCTGACAGATTCATCCATGTGTATTCCCCTGGTCACTAATGTTCCATTTTTGGTCTTTCTGAGTCCCCAGTCAGTGAGTGAACCAGTTATCCATGCCCTACGAATCTGTAGATTTGAGCGCCAGTTCTCTTCCCACACAAAGTGGATATCCATATATACCCCCAAGCCTTCTGTGTATTAGGAAAATTTATCCTCATTGAAGATACTGAAAATAATGTACGTATCCTGGTGGGTTGAAGATTACTCAGTAATTAGAGTGAAATTTATTGTCTAAATAATTACTTAGGCAAGGAATAAATATGAATGATAAGCCTCATATCCAATTTAAGAAATTTGTAAAAGAGTTGCAAAAGAAACACAAATAAAGAGTAAATAATAAATAGAAAAGTAAACAAAGTACAATTATTGCAAATATTTCCAAATGATATATTGTCTATAAAATTAAAGTACATCAATTAAAAAACTATAGATCTATTGAGAGAACTCAGTAACTAGGATTGGTGAAAAAGAAATGTACATGAGCACAAAGGACACCCACACAAAAACATTCATACAAAGAAACAAAGCTCTTGTATACACCAACAATTTAGTATGCTGCTTCATTGCATGACTTCTGGAGTTGGAAAGCCTGGGTTTATTCTTGGCACTGCCGCTTTATAGTATGTGTTATTTCATTATAAAAGAGGAGATATTAAAGTTAGTACAAATGTCCAAATACTTGTGATGAAATACATGGAAAAATCATTTTTAAATTACAATATTAGCTAATTATTTACTATAAATTTATTAAGAACAAAAATATGATAACATGAAGAGACAAAGATTTAAAAATACATCCTGAAGTGTTCATATTAATATTATAATACGTTAATTATCCTTAAATTTATGTGTGTTTAATACAATTCCACTCAAAATTCTCTTTTTTCCTCTTAGGTTCCCTAAAAGTTAGATAAATAAATGGAATATTTATATCTTGGGAAAATAAAGTTACATTTCTATCTTATACAATTAAATTAAACCACAGATATGTAATATTAACTTTAGAAAATAAAATTATATACATCTAAATATCTGACATTTATATACTGTAAAATACCTATGATACTGTAAAATATCACCATGAAAAAATATGCAAACAAATTTCATAAGGCATGCATAGATTTTACTACATGAAATTAAAATGTTTCTTCTTTTTTAAAATATTAAAATCTGGTAAATTAAATATAAAGGTAAAAATAAGTTGGAGAGATATTTGAATCATAGAAATCTTCTAAACTAATAAAATAAGTAATATGGAAAAAGCATCCCACACCAGTAAAAAGGGTGGCAGAATAAATAAAATAGGACAAACAATGGAAAACAGGCAACGCAGGAGAGAAGAAATATGACTAAACTAAAAACTTACGCAAAACTGTTGACATCATGAATAGGCAAACAAATACAAATAAATATAAGTAAAAATTTAGCAAGTATTTTCAGTGATGAATTGGTAAAGCTTTAAAATATTAAATTTCTAATCTTTAAGGATATACATCTTCATTTGTTAGACATAAATTGGTATGTTTCCAAAGGGAATCTTATCATTATGAATCAAAGTCTTAAAAATGTGTTAGAAAGCACTTCCACATCTAGGAATTTACTCTGAGGAGGTTATAAGGATACAAACACAGATTTAGCTCACAGAATATTCAGTGCATAGTTTTAAAAACATCACAAAACAAGAATCACCAATAATTGTAAAGGTCATGCAGTTCAGATAAGGAGGGATTTCTAAAGCAAAGCATGTAAAAAATTATAGTGCATATTCAATATACACATTCTTGTATAACCTTTGTATTTACTAGGAAATTCAAATTTTTATGTGTGCGTATATAGTCTGATTACAAAGATATGCATATATATGCAAAGAAATATACACACACAAATACATATACATACAAAGATATATATACACAAAGATATATATGTATATACACAAAAATATGTACACAAAGTTATTTATAAATATGTATATGTATAAATATGTATAACTTTGCAAGGAAGAAAATACAGTAATAAACTACTTAAGACATCAATTAGTAAAATTAAACTGGATTTATATCTTCCATACTATAAGAAAAAGAACCAAGCAAGTATTTAAATGGCCCTATGTGAAAAAAAGTTAGAGAAAAAGCTAGAACCCTAAGGAGTCCAAAACATAAAATCAGATGGCATCTAGGTATTGAAAAAGGAATGGAAATATATATATCAAATGCATATTGGTGTGCAATTGGTATGTACTTTCAGTATTTTTGAAATTTTCTACAATGAATCTGAAATGCTTTAATCAAAGAAACATAGCAGAATATGTGATATTACTGAAGAACTCTGCCAGTTGTATCCAAAACTGTCACCTCAAGCAAACTCATTGGATCAGATGACCATATTGTTTAACAAGAAACAAAAATAAATGCATTAAGCTTTTTACTCAAGAATTTGAAAAAAAACTAAAGAATCTGATATGTATACAAAGATTTATTTATACACAACTTAAACCTCATCCTTCAGAGCACTATTTATATGGTGGACGTTTTGGAACAATATAAATGTCCAACTAGAGGTAGTTTTTATTTAGGTAATTATAAACATAAGCATGGGATAGAATGCTATCAGAATAGAATCCACCACAAAACAAGGCTATTAAAATATTGAATGATCTAGGGAAGTGTTGCTATTGTAGCATTATATGAAAAAGCAATCTATAATATAAACCATGAGATATTCGAAAAATATATTGTATGTCTATGTGTGTGTGTGTATTTTACTACAGTTAGAAAGAAATCTATCAAATTTTGTAACTATCTTTCTATTCTGAGAATGCAGGTGATGCTTATTTTCAATACAACGTTACAATCACTTTTGAGATTTAACTTTTCATCATTGTATAAAGTAATTTATGACAAGATAACTGAAAGGTGGCCAAAGAGATTTGGTTAAACCAATCACTAAATTGGCCAAATGCACTGGATGCCTATGTCAGGACTGCAGAATTTATATAGCGTATACATGGAAATCCAGATTATTACTGAAAAGACATTATATTTGCAATAGGAAAAGATATATGTAACAGAAAATTACGTGTCAAATAAACATTGTTTGACCTATAAGAATGAAATTGAAGACAGAGAAATGACTTTGCCTACGAATTGCTTCTAGCTCATTGGAGTACAGTGGGACAATGCCCCAGTAATGGGACTAAGCCCAGAAACAATATAGATTATACAGACCTGTAGAATTGTGAAACAGAAAAGATACTTTGTAATCATCAAATAAGACTCCACAGATTTTTAAAAATAAGAAATGTGAAATTCTAAATATATAATAACCCTTTCATAAACTGAAATTTGACCTCAAAAAATGAGATTAATTGAAGAAAGCAGTGTTCTTTGCAACTGACAGACTTTGTGGATGAATGAAGCCTGGAAAGACTAACACCAACTAAGAGCCAACAATTAAGTGAGTGCTCACTGGGCACCAATCTCAATAGCAAACATTGTACGTGGATTAATTCACTCACTTTCACAATTACTCTGAATTAAGTGCTATTTTTATCCTCGTTATAAAATTAAGGATAAAGAGACACAGAAAAGTTAAGTGACTTGCTCCTATTTTCACAAGTAGTAAATGGTAGATGGAGGATTTGATCTGGAGCTCCTGCATCTAAAGTGATATTTTTGGTATACAAAGTAAGATCTTGTAGTAAATAAAAATGTATGAACAAATTAAGCTTATAATATCATGTTTAACATAGCTGCAGCACGTCTTTTTACAATCTATAATTGTGCAATTTTGATTTGATTTGAAAAGCTACTGGTAAAAATTTGAAAGTTCCCAGAATGTTCCTATGTAAAGTCCTATCATTAAAATGTACACCATGTCATTTTTACTTTTGTCGCTCTTTTTTTCTAAATGGAAGTTAAATAAGAGTGAACTTTAAATTCTACCTTCTGATTAAACTTTAAAATTAAAGCCAAATGCCAACTCTAAAATAGGGACACTACCAAAAATGTTTCAAGATCTTTTTCATTCAGACATTTCAGGGCTCCCACTAAAATACAAAGAAAAGGAATTCCCTTAAAACTATTGTGTTGCATAAAACAACTTTTAGAGAAGAAATGCTGACTGGTTGCGGAGACTTCAGAATGTGCCTTTCAGAGTGCATTTAAGAGAAAAAACAACAACATATTCTCTAAGTTCAGATAAATGAATGCCTGTCATTGAAAGAGCTTCCTAGTGTCAGGGCTGGCTGTTTTGGGGACTGTACAGGGGGACCAAGCTGTGCTACACATTGGGAACCCTGCCAAATTTCCGGAGAACATAGGCAGAATTTTAAGAAGTTGCCTTGTCTTTCCTAAACAGTTGGGTTAAAGGGTATTTAAAAAGAAAATGTCAACCTGCTAGGGATACTAGAGAGAAAAGCCAGCAAATCTTTAAACTAAACTGAAGTGAAAATAAGCTGTATGGCCAGAAGTAATAAATTCCAAGATCTTATGTGTTTTGATTTTTTTGTCTTACCTTTTCATTTGAAAGAAACCTAAATATTTCTTTCTTTGGAAATTTATATTTTAGCAAAGCACATAAATAAATATTTGATATGACAAAAGGAATTGACTGGATTTGGTGTTATTCTTAACAAAACTATATAGAAATGCAGTAAGAGCTAAAATAATTTTAATTTTAAATAAAAAAATATCAAAAGAAAATATTGATAAAAAGAATAAGAAACTCAAGAGAGAACAATGCATTAGAGCTGTGATATCCAAATTGAAAGCTGAAATTTCATAATGGTGAGAGCAGGAGAAATTATCTCATGCACGGTCAAGGCAGAATCCTAACTGAATTCTTTGCATAAACTTGAGAACATATAAGGAATTGGTTTCCTAAGAGTGCCAGAGGAAAGAATAGAGCAATGGCATTATTAGAAGTTACAAAGGTTTATAACTGTCTAGATTCGAAGAAAGATGTTTTTATATGGAAGATGCATGCTGAGTCTAATGTAAGAAATTTTTTTAAAATTCATATCCTCAAAACCAAAGAGACAATCCTGTTAGTACCTAGGGTTAAATGGATTATGTACAAAGCATGCTAATTAGATTGACAGCAGAATTCTCATAAAAAATTCAAAGAAAATATTTGCTGAACTGGAAGTCTACACCCAGATCAGTTATCAAGCAAGAGTGAGGGCAGTATACAGATATTTTAAATTAAAGAGCTGGTATCACTCATGAGTTCTCACTGAATGAATTACTAAAGTACATAAATCCAGGAGGAAAGGTTGAGATGCAAGTAGCAAGTTTAGCAAAAAAATTGGTGAAATTTGGTAAATATAATTAATCATTGGCTAAATAAAAATAAAAAGTCTTTTATTTAAAGCTGAAAACATAATGAACTTCAGATTCCAGATAGCATAGCTGGAAGATAGAAAATTGTGTTAAAGCATTCTAAAATTCCTGTATGCTTTCACAGGGAGATACAAATATTTGTTACATTAAGATTTTGTGAAATCAAGAATGCATTGTACAAATTGAAAGGTTGCTGCAAAAAGATTATTCCAGGAATGCACATCTTTCAAAATGTGAATAACAAATAGTTGATCAATAAAATTCAAGAAAGAAAAAGAATAAAAAATAGAAAACATGCAACAAATAAAAACTTAAAATAGGATGTCAGAAATAAGTGATAACAAAATAAATAAAAAACAATACAAAATGAGCCAAAATGAAACCAAAGATCATCTAGAAATAACAAAGAATATGCAAAACATTTTAGAGAAAAGTATGATATTTGCTTGCAAGAAATAAAAGTGAGACAAAATATATGGAAAGCTGTATATTTTCAAGTTATCAATATTATGGTGATGGCAATCCCACAGTAATGAAAATAACTGTATAAAGAAATTGAAAGAATATTCCTGCAATTTACAGGTATGAACAAATGGTCAAGAATAGCCACAGTGTCAAAATCACTTTTTCAAAATAAAAGGAGAATCAGGAACATGATTGGGGATTGAACTCTCAGTTTTTTTTCAAGAACATGTACACATAACGTAGCAAAAGTTTTTGTAAATTGGATAGTAATTTAATCATTGATGATATTAAAATCTTTGTACTTTATTATAGGAATATTTCATACTTTAAAATCAAAAGACTGTGTGACTGTCGTTTTTTAAGCTGTTTTTACTCCTCTAGATAATTACAGTGACTATATATTAGGAAAAGTAAAAAAATTAAAACTCATCAAAATAATCCCTCATTTCAAACTATACTTACTCAGCTGTGGTTGCTCACCCACATATTTTAAGTTCATTAAGCTTATTTAATAAAACAAGTAAATTCATTCCCCCAGTACTTCATTTGAGTAGACAACTAATAATTATGTTTGAGAAAGCCAATTCAAAGGTTTCAAAGGAATCATATTAGTACAATAGTTTTTATTTTCTTCCCTTTTAGAGCATCTTGAAGAGAAAGTACTATGTTACCAAATCAGGAATTAAAAGCCTAATTAATGTGCATAAGTTAAAAGAAAACCTAAGTTTTGGGGATTAGTGTTTAAAACATTAGATATTTCACTGAAAATATTAAAGGGAAAAGTCTTTCTCATCCTAGGTTTTCAGAAACTGCTCCCTAAACGTGTGTGTTTTCATATGATTTCTATCTCAGGGTCATATCTATGTTTGTATTCCTCGGTCCTTGAATGCTACCTCTCTCCAACAATGTGAATTAAGCTCTTTAGGAGTCATAGAAGAGGGTCATTCATACTGAGCATGAGTGAATTTATTAAAATGCACTAAAATTGTTGTTCTTGTTGAACTCGTTTTGGGGATCACGTGGAGGTATCATATCGTGAAATATGGAATCTTCCACTACTCTAACAAACTTTTATTTTCTCCTCCTCCTCTTCCCTTTGAAGAAAATTCTGGATCTCTGAATTTATCTCCTATATTATGTAGTACATTCTGCTTCTTTCCACCTACTCGTCACAGTTAATAAGACGCTTCAGGTTTCCACCTTTTAAGACTGAGCGTCTCTTGCAGTATTCTTTCCTAAAAAATGTAAGTATGTAAGTTATAGAATATACTAAAAATGGTAAGTCCTGTGAAGAAAAAAATTTAAACAGAAAAGGGGAGAAAGGAGTATGAGTGGATTGGACTGTAAGAGGGGAGTTCTGATTTATAGCAGGGAGACCGAAAGGCTTCCCTGAGTTTTCTCCTCAAGTCACAAATAAACACAACTAATTGAGACGTATTAATTCTTAAGCTGCTTAAACCATCACTCTGCCTTCACCTCTTCAAATTCTGGGTTTTATGATTTAAAATAAATCACTACCTTCTCCTCTAAGGATTTGGTATTTACTAATCCTTTTCATAATTTTTTGGATTTCGGCTTTCTGGTACACGTATTTTCTTGGCTCAGGATTTTCGATACTAATGTCTCTCAAAGCCTTGGTCAGAGCTCTCTACCCAAACTTCTGCTCTTCAGAATTCCATGCCTGTATGAGTCACTCAAGTAGCTTCTGTTTCGGCCAAGCTTTACTTCAGCTTCCAGGGAGTGAATCACACACATCCAGTTATATGATGCAATCTCTTTCGAAGTCATCACTCCGAGATAAACGCTGATTATGATGATGCAACAATGTTCAAGACATTTGGGAATTCTCATTTGAAACTGTCCTCAGAACTCTGGCAAAGTCTCTTGATTATATGCAGTTATGACAAAGTTTTTAAAATTTCATTATTCACATATAATTACAGATAGAGAGCTAGATAGATCTATCTTGAGCATATTATAATCCAGAACTTACTTTGAGAGTATATTTGCTTTTAGGGAACAAAACAACAAAAATGTATTCTGACCTATATTTGATAAAATTAAAAACCTTGTTTTGCTTAATAGGGAGTGGGCTGTATGAAATTTTAATTTTTTGAAAAAACAGAGCGTAAACTAGGATTGTAATCATTGTATTGTTATGCATACTATTTTAAGACCACCCAAAATTTTTATTGAACTTTTAATTATGCAATTGATATCATGATTAAGTGTATGAAGAAGTGAAAAAAATAGGCTTAGAAATGTAAAATTAATTAATTCTTTCAATAACCTAATATTTATGAGAGCTTACTATTTGCCAAGTACTTGCTTTTGTCGTTTTGTTTTTTTAACTAAAGTATGAATTTACTGTTAACTAATTCTCTCCTCTGACAAACAGTAAAATCCGTTGAGCATTCAGAAAATATAAAACTTTCTATTAACAAACATATAAAAAGTCCATAAAATACGTGTATTAGCAAATACATGCAGAAATTAAATGACTTTTTAAATCCTTGAAGTAATTTTCACTACCCAGCCTTTGAATTTAGAATCAACTTATAATGGACATCCGACTCAACATAATGATTCTCATTTTGCAAACAGCTTGTCAATTATTTTGCCATTCCTGTGGTTACACTGTGTTTATGTCAACTCAATCACAATAAGAATTTATGTATATGAGCATTTTGTCATTCATAAGTTGCTGCTTTGGAGCTACATTATGGAAGCATTAACTATAATTAAGTTTTAAAGTTTAGGCAAAGGCCAACTTAAGAATGTGGCCGCTAATTGTTAGGGATTCAGAACACATCTTGGCACAGGATCACAGCCAAGCAAGATACAAGGGCGTCAACTTCAATTATGGATGTGTAATGCTTAGGTTTTGCGGTGGCTTTCACATCATATTCTAGAGATAGAGCATGCTGTATGGGAAAGATGGAGGGAAAATCTCCAAATTGATTATTACGTCAGGCAGGAAAATTAAAGGAACAAAGTACTTATGCATATACAAACACACAGAATCCTTACGTCTCCTTAACAGCTCTCTTAATCACCAACTCTTGTCCCTCCAATGTCGCTTTTATGGATCTATGTGCTTCTCACAATTTCCTTAGTTGACAGCCCTCTAAGCCAACTTTTTAGGAAGTTTGAATTCCCATTCCTGCCAGCAAACACATTTTAAACCCATTATATACCTGAAGTTTAAAATTGGTGGTGCTAAATACGGACAGTAACTTTTCTAAAATAGTTGAATTCTGATGCCCAAATCTTATCACCACTACTCTCTCCCACTCCCCGCTTCTCATTATGGGTAAAGAATTGGGCAATGTACTCCTTTATCTCACAACCTTGCCTGTCAGGCAATGGGAATAGTGGCATTCTATTTTCTGGACTTTCTTCTGGAGACAGAATTGGTAGCAGTGGTTGAGATGGAAGCGTTGGTGGAATGCTGAAGGGACTGACAGTGGCAAATGGAAAGGGTAGGAGCCTTGAATTGATTCACGTGGAGTAGTGGAGACAGGTTTGATTTTTTTAAATAGTTGTAGGGGAAAAAAAGAACTATTTATGTCAGATGTTTATCCAGGCCAAATAATTTTGGGTGATCCATAAAAGTTTGATAAATTTATTTTTGCTACTCTATCCACAGTAGCTAGTTTCCTACACCTCTACATGTTTTTCACATTACTCTCTTTCGTTCAAAATGAGAAGGAAATGATCCCTAACATGTTTCACAAGTTGTTATTGCTTTCTACTCTCCCAGATTACTGATGTAGTACCCAGCGACACTTCACACATTTAAGTGTCTGTAAAAAATGACTTTGTCTTAGAAGTGATACCATTGGTTCTCTAACGTCATTTCTTTAATGCATCACTTGAGGGCTCTTGTTTAAGTTAAATCCTCCTTCAGGTGCACAGAATATATTTATAAACAACTTAGCCTCTCCTTCTTTCAGGAAGATAGACTTCCAGCTCCATTTAGCAGCCCCAGAATCATTCTCATTGCAGGGTTCCAACTTGTGGCTCTTATTACTAATCATCTCCATGACTTTACCAAACGAAAGTTGATTTATCACTTCCAGACATCTCCATCTTGTGCATGTCACTATCTTCCTTTCTAAATCAGAATTTTCAACTGAGGACAGAAAAAATGTTTTAACAATGGCTAATGTTGCTAGTTCCAAGCTATACCAATCCTGTGCCATAAACTACACCTACAAACTATTATGATATCAAGGAAATTCTATCATTCTATCAGTGTGGTTTAGTACCTATATTTGTGTAAATATATGCGTATGTGTGTGTATGCATGCAAGCATGTGTGCACATGCATACCTGCATGTAAACATGTGGACACACATGAAAACAAATAGCCTTAGAGAAGAAAAGGGTACAATATATGAGCTATGTCATTTGTTCTTTTCAGTATGATATATAGATATGCACATATATGCACACATATGTATATGAAAGGAGGTACTATTAATAAACATACCAAAACAATAGGCGTAAACCAGAACTGTCCTTAGCAAAACATGATGTGTGGGTGTATACACATGCACACACACATCGCAGATTGCCCATATTAGTGTGGATTTGTGCTAAGCCTTTCTATTTTCATTGGTTCTTTTGAGATCAATAATATGTGTAGGTGGGGTTCGGCAACTACTCATTCTATTATAAGCCCACAAAAATGTAACTCGTGACTTGCCATAGCTGAGCTCCGAGTGCTATAATCTTGGTACTTATATTACCTAATTCAGTATTCCTCAAGTAGTAATAGCTCAACAAAGCCAGAGATTTGAAAGTGTTTATATCCATAGAATATGTAAATGAATAATACTACATAGGTGTTTGGGCTTCTCTTAAGTATGGTTTGATGTATGCTTCAAATAAACATCTGCTTATAAAAAATAAATTAAGCAGTAAACTAAAACCTATCTACTAAATAAAATGAACAGCTTTTCTCAATGCAGTATTTTCTTTTAAGCCACTTTGCTTTTTCATAATGTTAGTTTACTGAGGGCTAAATTGACATTAAATATTCCACAAGTTCAGAGGTGTAAGAAGACAGGTGTTTGAACCTGTCTTTCTAGGAAGGACTAAGTGGAACAGATTGGACTTGAACAGCTGTTCTAAAAGATAAAGATCATTGGGTTCATTATGAAGAAGAAGAGGGCATGTCTGATCAATATTGCCAGTTATTAAAACCTTTCTCAGTCATACTGTTTACCTTCTTTGACAAGAGATGCAAAAGCAAAATAATTCTGTAAATATGGAGATATATATTACTTTACCTACATACTTAAGTTGTGATCAGTTCTACTACTGAGTCTCAAACATTTTTTCAACTGAAAGCCATCTTCATATGTATGTGTGTATGGCCAATTCTATTGCTGAATTTAAGAATAAAGAATTTTCCCTTTGGGGCTGGCTTGGTGGTGCAGTGGTCAAGTGCGCATGTTACACTTCGGTGGTCTGGGGTTTGCCGGTTCGGATCCCAGGTTTGGAAACGACACTGCTTGGCAAGCCATGCTGTGGTAGGTGTCCCACATATAAAGAAGAGGAAGATGGGCACGAATATTAGCTCAGGGCCAGTCTTCCTCAGGAAAAAGAGGAAGATTGGCAGCAGATGTTAGCTCAGGGCTAATCTTCCTAAAAAAAAAAAAAAAAGGAATTTTCCCCTATTTCTTACACACATATGCACATACATTTGTTACACATAGACATTTGTGGCACACATGTAAGCATATTTATGTATAAATATAGGTGTATATGTGTATTAAACATATACACACCTGTGTATAAAAAGGATAATTGAGGGAAATAGAAAGTGCAATTACTCTCGTCTTGCTATTACTTTGAAGTACTCAGGAGATAATTAGATGAGCAGAATTTGCATTCATGCATTTCAATAAAGAATGACTCAGATTCAAGATTTGTTCAAATCTGATAAAGACCTCTTATTTGAAATTAATTATCCTTTTATTTTATCTAGGTGACCTCTAAAATACCCTCAACTACATTGTGCCTGAGGCTATAATTAGAATAGGCTCTCAGTTGTTTGTAGCTGGATGAATGTGAATGAGTGGTTGAGTTATGGATGACCGATGGATTCAAGAATCACCCTTGCTCTACCATCTCATGAAGAATTTATCAACACACTCTGACTTGTGTGCACAACTGTACACTTCGTAGATTGTCCTCTCTTGAGGTCTCTGCAGTTAATTGTCTTTTTTATCTCAATGTGTCTTCCTGGCCTGGTACAGGGCTATACATGGAGTAGGATAGCAATAACTTGTCTATTTAATCGATGCCACTTCCAGATTTGAGAGGTTATGACCCAGAGAGTTGCATCAATTTGATGGGATGATCAATTCAACTATAAAACTAGTACTTTTTCAGTCTTTATTTTTTCCAGTTTATTTGATCTCTATTTTGCAAATGATCCTGACTTGCTTCAGCCTCCCTGTTCCCCTTTCTGAGAAGTGTACATCTGCTTCTGACATCTGTCTTCTATCTTACTTTGTAAATTATGAATTGATGCCAAGTCCTTTTATCAACAAATTACCCTTAGAAGCATTTAGAGGCTATAATGATTCTTTGATTTTCTTTGACTCTTTATGAATTTGCAAAATGACTCAATGCTTATATTAGCTTTGTTTGTCCTTTCTTTTTTCCATATTTAATATTTATAGTTGGCAGGCCCAGATGGTGTACTTTGTTATGTCCTGAAATGTTACTATTTTTTTCATTCCTTAATTACAGTAATGGCAGTCTGTAATATCCCCATCCTCCATCTCTAGTTGACATTGTAGATTTCACATTTGTTGTATAATTTATTGAACTGACTGTTTGTTTGACATTAAGAAATATACAGTAGTCTTTTCCTAACCTTACTGGCTTTTGATGTTTGTCTATGTTGACCATTTGCCTTTGCTGTTAGACGATACCCTCAATTTATTGTATTTTTTAAAGTTTTGAAGATATTTTAGATATTGATATCTCCTCATAGACAAGACAATGAGGAATGAGAAAAACAAAACAATTTGAGTTTCATAGTAGCAGCCAGAGGCATTGTAGAAAAATATACCAACCAATTTTTTTTTCTATTTTTGTATCTCTGGAAGTATTCCTCTTATAATTTGATAGAGAAAACATGCAGATCTTTATTTTACATTTTAAAATTTCTGTATCTTTTAAAACTGCATTTCATGAAACCAGGTATTAATAGGCCTAATTCATATAATTAAAAGTACCATTGATTTCTTCTCATAAACTTATTTAGTCTTCTTTATTAGCTTTTGATCCAGACCACCTTTATGCTCAGAGAATCAGTGACAAATTCTTCCATCACATTTTCCTCAGAAGATTCAATAAAATATATAAGAACTTCACATGTCAATCTCTTCAGGTCTCGATTTTAAGTTACGTACTAGACTTCTACAATAATCTTTCATTCTCCAACTCTGTTTAAATTTTGTAATTGCTAATTTAGAGATTATAATGCAAAGTATTTTCTTCTAATTAATTTTAATTTCTCATATCAAGAGCTACTCAACAAACCTCTTTTTTATTTAAATATATATTTGTAATCATATTTGAACATTCTCTCCAAAATTTCCCGAGACAGACCTGGAAATAGAAGCCTCCTGTTCGTATAACTGTCTGCTCTATGCAGCAAAGTCCAGACTTTGCCCTTGGATTTGACATCAAACAAGATTACGTAGATTTCTCAGCTATCACACCTGACAGTGTCAGCCACCTTTTAAAAAGACCTTTGTAGCATCACTAAAGACTGCTTTTCTCATAGCTCAATGAAAGCCCTATACACACATCAGAGGATGCTATATGACCCTTTGTCTCTCATGTCTATTTTATTATTTTATTCTAATTTCAACTTAGAACAAGGAGTATACACCATTCTAAAATTATTACAGTAGAGAAAAGACTGGGATGATGAAATATTTCCAAAATGGCATTTTACTTTATTATTTAATTTGGAATATGTAATGACAAAATACATTTTTACCCACAGTGCTTGTACCAAACACACACGTTGCTGAACACTTACCCTATACTAGGCAAGGAATTATACACAGCCGCTTTGTGGCTGTATTCTAATAGATAAGTGTATTCCTGTGCATATGCATGTGCTGTTGCCTAAATTGTATTTACATGCACATACATAACACATTTAAGACATTTCACATGAAGGGAAGGACTTGGGACTAATCAAAAAGGCAGATCTAACAAAACCAGAACTGCCTCTTCTTCTTTTTCATGATAACAACTGGCTACCTGCAAGTGACTCTGACCTTCCTGTGCTTGGTTGCCACAGTTCTTGATCTTGTCCCCACTACTCCCTACATCCTGTCAGATCCGACGGGAAAACAGAAATTTTACCATTTTATTGTCATTTAACTGATTAGTATATATTACTTAAAAAAAAACCAACTTGAAAGCTGCTAATAAAATATGCACATAGAGATGCTCATTTTCAGGTGTTTTCTGTTTGCACCATGCTCCCTTCCTGGGCACGGAGGTCTTCTTGTTCTGGAGTCCCATTGGCTGCAGCTCCCATGAAACCACCAGGCAGCTTGGGATAGGATCTGACCCTCTCTGCGAACTAGTTCTGTCTGTGAAACAATCCTGGTTATGCCTTACTGCCATTCTACTGCACAACCAGAAATTTTCCTTTTGTAGTCAAATGATCGTTTTTGCAATCATATTTTCATTTATTTTCCATTCTTTCACTGTTTGGTTTATGTGCTTTTCTTGCACAGGACAAAGTGAATAAAACCTAGTCTAAATTTCTAGAAACTCTCAGAGAATAGAATGAGATAGACATAAAAACAGGCATTTGTAAGACATTGTAAAGATGTGAAAGATACACACTCAGCATACTTACTGAGCAAGATTCCAAACCCTGGTGACTGCAGTATAAAGTGAACAGAACCAGCTTTCTGACTAAAATTGCATGAGACCCTGAGCGGAAAGTGTTGCATGGAGCCCTTCTCATTTTCCTGACCCATGGAATCACTGAGCACAGTACTATAGCTGTTGTTTTAAGCTTCAACATCCATGGTAGTAACACAGCAGAAGAATCTGAAAAAGCAGGTAATTAACTTGTGTGAGCCTTAGAAAACGAGAGTGAAAAAATTTATCATTCTCCTCTATACTGCACAGAATATATTTGACACTTTAAAGCACCTTGCATATTCTTTTTCTTCTCCTTTATATGTCCCAGAACATTTTTTCTGGTTTTTTTTGTCATTCAGCAAGCAAAAATCTGTTCATGTTTGATTGCTAAAATTTTACTTGGCTATTTTCCCTTCTTTTACAATGTTTTTGCCTTCCAAATCAACCAGCTGCATCATCTGGGCACTCAGAGCATTTTGTCCTCACCTCCAGTTTTCCTATTACTTGTCATTGTGTATTTACTCTGTAAGAAGTATCCTACTCTGTACTATAAAGTACTTCGCATGAAATCTGAAAGTTACATGGTCTATGAGTTGAGCAGGAAATTAGGAAAAGGGCTTAATGGAGAAAGGAAAGGAGGCCAGAAAGTCTGATGAAGTCAGATCAGATTATCAAGACATGGTTCTCCACAAACTGGTTATTATTTACATTTTTTAGCTTATCTTCCACTACCAAGTCTTGACATATACTCAAGTACCTCTTTCCTATACCCATAATGTCTGGGGCTTTACTGACATTGTGGTGTTTGTAACTTTTCTTCATATTAGAATGTCTTTTTGTCAAAATCTTATTGGTTTATTTTCAAAACTGGTAATATTGTTAATGCTTTCTCACTGTTTGCATGTGTACTACACTTTCAAATCAGTACAATTTTTCATGTCATGCAAGAATTCTCAACTCTGTGAAACACTTCCAATTCTTTAAGAAGCACTGTCAGGGGAAATATGGTCATATAATCAATCAGCTTAATGACGACTCTATTCTCTAAGGAGAAACGATTGCATACCATTTTTTCCCATCTTGCCTTATATTTTTGTACAGACTTTTGAGTAATCCAGTGTTCATAATTTTCAGAATCCATGCATTTGGAAAATATAGCTTTACTTAAAGTCTTCATATTGTTTGTGTATAATGATACTGTACAAAATCATTTGCATGTGCACAAAAATGTCACTTATCTGAAATTGACATAACAATATTGGGCTGGAGGAGGAGAAGGAAAGAAGAGGAGGGGCTAAAACTTACTGAGAATTAACTATGTGCTAGCCACCGTTGTTTCAGGGCTTTACGTGTTTCAGATCATTTAATCCAACAAAAACTCTCTTAGTATGTATTAATATATGGTCCATTTCTGGCACATATCAAGTATTAAATAAATTCTATTTTCCTTGCTTTCTCTTGGATTGAAAGAGGTAACTTATTCTGACTTTCTTATATATTGAGGAAAAAAAAGGTCTCAATGTATCTCCGTACCATTTAAAATTATTTACATTGGAAATATTTTTCAACTTCCTTCATTATTACTTTCTGTAATTTCTAGATTTGTTTTAAATTATTTTTCACTCTTACTTCTCCCCTGTGCTTGATTATTGAACTTTGTTCTGAAATATAGAAAAGCACAAGATCATACACATTAATTTAAAATAGATGGCCTCCTTTCGCTTTTGCCTTTCCAATACTGTTTAATAGGCTGGTAGTGTGATTTTTAGCAGGCCTATTCCATACACAAGCCATTTGTCAGGCTTGGGAAACCATATTAATTCTGTAGCTCTTACTGTAAAACAGTAAGATCTATTGTATTTTGCTTGAATCATTTTCATTTAAATAAACTCTGCTTGCCTGAAGTCAGAAAAATTTTTAGTTGAATCTCAATGCTTTTTCATCTTCCCTACCTCTGAGTTTTTAATAGACGACTGACATTAAATATACTATATAAAAAATTAAACTCTAAGCTCAACACTGCTGTTCAGGATTTATAAGGACTTCAATTTTAATGCCACGTTTGATCAGTTTAGCATAGGGTTAAATCAAAGGTCACTATTTTTAAAACATTTCTATTCTTTTATATTAAGCCATATCCTTTATATACTTTTATTCTGTAAACTTACCAATAACTTTAGAGGAATGCTGAGTACACTGAAAAATTAAGTTAAATTTTTTAAGAAAACTAAAGAGTTATAGAACAAATAGTTTATATTTTAATATGTAGAAAATTAACCTACAATGAATTATAAATTTTGTCATTTCTATATTTTATAGAAACCTAATATAATATGTAACATTAAATATATAAATACATGTTAGCAAATGCTTATATTATGTCAATATATTATAATTTTATGTTTTCTTTTTGATATATAAAATATTTTCTCTACACTTGCTTATTATCTACTAACTTATAAAGAAAAATGCATTTCCTGGATGCTCATGTAGGAAACATTTACTGTAATATTACTACAATATGTACACATAAAAGTAGAAATAAACTTTTAATGGTCATACCGTTTACTCAACAACAAAACGAATGCAACTTTCAAATTAAAAATGAACAAAACTAAAAAACTAATAAAATATACATATATATATATTTTTAGTGAGGAAGATTGTCCCTGAGCTAACCCCCATGCCTATCTTCCTCCATTTTGTATGTGGGACACTATCACAGCATGGCTTGATGAGCAGTGTGTAGGTCTGTGCCTGGGATCTGAACCTGCGAACCCCCGGTGGCCAAAGCAAAGCACGTGAACTTAACCACTACATCACCAGGCCAGCCCTAAAATATACTTTTAAACTATTGTGTTAATGTGCTGTTTTGCTTAAATGAAATACTATGCAAAATATAGAAGTAGTAGTGACTGCTGTAACATAGATTGATTTAACCTGGTCATGCTCATACTTCTGTGTGAAAGGTGCTGACTCAATTATCGCTCAGTGTTCTCTGTTTATACTATGAAAAGAAAACTCAGTTTCTCCAAAGCGCCAAGACAGTATTGGCCTTCACCTGGAAGGAATCTCTTTGTGCAATATAAAGAAAATAACTTTTTCTCTTTACAGCATGATAATTTAAGTAGTACTTCTTGGCTAGTGATTAGAAACACAAAGAAAACACTTTAAAAGTGATTATGGAAACACATACACACAAAAGCAAACTTCACTGTAATATTTGATGGTAGTCAGTCAGATGTTCAAAGACACATATCGACATGTGTGAGAAGCGTACATTCTTAACTTATCATTAAAATTTTAGAAAATTAAAAATAAACATTCGAGAATTCTTGGACTCCAGGAAAACTTCTGTGGACTTTTAGATGCCCATGAACCTTGAGAAACATGCGTATCACCATCTTGCTGCTTCTAATATTTGTAAACCATGGTGAATCTTAAGTCTAGTTGTAATTTTGAGCAAGACAGAAAGAGAGGCATTGGAAGCACATGAATACTGAATGAAATTGTGACCAGATATAATACTCTCTGAATTTTTGTCACAAAAATTTTTCTCATGGTATTTTGAAATTTGAATCTGAAAACTAATATTGATTAGATAATAACTCTTGAAATAAACCACCATGATAGAAATGTTTAAAGATATAGCACTGAGACAAAAAGATGCAGCAAACTCTGTGTGTGTGTTTGTGTGTGTGTGTGTGTGTGTGTGTTATGAGCATCTCTGCTTTATATTGGATTCACTTTCATGTCTCTGTCATCCTTAGTTTGTTGACTACATATCCTGAATTTTCTGACATGTCCCAATTTCAAGAAATATGTGCTCAAACAACATGTCCCAGTTGTATTTCTTGCTGAGGGATGTTTCAAATATCTTTTATCACAACATCTTTTAGCAAGAAAAAAAAATTTCTTCCAACAAAGCATTTTAAATTTGTATTCATTCAAATACAAATACAACTATGGCAAATGATCTCTCTAAATCCTTAGGAAAAATCTAATCCAATAGTTAAAAAAATGTTTCCACCTGAACGCAGACACTTCCTTGGGATTCAAGCAATTCCCCCATGCCCTGGGTTGTGGACAGAAGACAGAAATGAAAGAGGCAAACAGCTGAGACAAAGAAGGCATGTCTGACAAAGAAATGTCATCAAAAAATGAATTTTCCTCCATATCTTCCACTATGCGAAGTATTTTGTTATTTTAAGTACCAACATGACTAATAACAGTCCTTAAATTTCACAGTTGAATCAATCAAATTAACAATGACTAAAAGTAAGTTATATGTAGCTGTATTGGCAGGTTTTATGCAATCATTTATACACGCACACACAGAAACATTGGTAGTTATTTTTTTATTATGGAGATTAAACATATTAAATATATATTTATATATTTTAAATTAAATATTTTAAATCATTAATATCCATAATAACAAAAGTGATTGATAATAATAGGGCTTTTCTTTGAAGCAGATACGTAAAAGGATATATTGAATTAAATTTTACGTTACCGTTTGAAGGAAAATATTTCTTTCATAATTTACCTTACTTCCTGAATCCATAAAGGAAGATAAAGAAGGGGAAGATTTTATTTCTGATGGCTGACACTAAGAATGATATTCAAAAGATTGTCAATTATCAAGACTTTGGACACTGAAAAATCAGGACTACCTCTATAAACAATACTATGGGCTAACCAATGGGTATAGGCTAATATTAGCCCGGCCTGACATTGGACATTTAGCAGGTAACACGTATATTGCCACAGTAAAACAAATGAGCCCCGAAAACAGAGGAAGTTGAAAGACAGTGTTAAGCAGACCTCAAGTTGAAAATGGAGTATAAAATTCACCATCTCTTTTTGTGCCATGGCCATTGCACGCCAAGAATTGATTAGACTATTACGAAGACTGGAAAGCTATAGCATAGGTCACACAGAGTAGTAGTCAAGTCTAAGGACTCTGATGTTTAAGCCTACTTCACCACATAGCAGCTGTGTGAACTTGCATAAGTTACTTGATCTCTCTGTCTCCTCATATGCAAGGTGGGAAAACAAGATCTCACCTAAGGAATTGTTTAAAGATTCAATTAATGAATATATCTAAAAAAAATATTCAGAACAGTGCCTGGCACCTAATACATGCTAGATATTATTATTTCTAGTGACAAGGAATCATAATTCTATGAAATATATTGATAACTTTCCATTAATTATAGACCTTGCATTGAGAAATAAAATCAACTTTTAAATGAAGTCCTTTCCTTACAGAGTCCTTTATTATGCAACCTAGGCTTGATTTTAACGTAGCTCACAGGAAACTTACACTGTAAGTATAACTACATTTTATTTATTTTGTGTAATGATTGTAAAGATATGCACACTAGATTAAGCTCTTACATTATAAAAACAACAATCTGTATCATAGATATCCTTACTGCCCACTTGCATCATAAGAGTAATAGATTCTACTTTCATAACTTCCTACATGTGATACTGGGGAATAAGCATCTAAGGTGAAAGAATAAACCTGGTATCTCTACTTGATGCTGTAATTTACTATAAGATGTTTCTAAAGACAAAGAATTTAGGCCTGCTTCTGTGTGGCTATTTATTCCTTATATAAAATTCCATGATTGGCTATCGATAATTTGTATTATATCTATTCCCTATGTAATGCAAATTTTATGCTGTGGAAGTGTATAACAGTTCAGAAATGAAATCCATACATATATCGGACTTTCACTGACCTTGACTTAATTTTTCGGGGAAGAAAATAATCGCCTGCATGTTTCCAAGAAGAGTTAATACAATGAGGCAGAAGCGGTACTATCCAGGAGGAATTAGATTCCAGATTATATTAATCACTGTCTACATCCTCTCAACTTTGTAACACAGAAATCAAGGACAAAAAAATTAAGGGCAGGGATTAAACCAGAAACATTGTGCCAAAGCGGCAACATATAGTTTCTGAAAACTTATTCTAATTCATTTTAAATCAAACTATGATTTCAATACATTTTAACTGTGGTACATTTAGCTCTTTTTAAATAAGGGAGTTAGTTTTAGGCTACAACGGAAGAAATTTTAGGCAAAATGGCCATTGTTTGCAATTACATGCTACAACTAGCTGGCTTTTTCAAAAATACTCTTCTAAAACATGTATATTTTCTGAACACCTTAATGAAATTTTTCTGTTTTGATTCTGCCAATATAACAAGCATGGGGTAGTTGCTATTGCATAGTATAGTTTGATAGAAAACTTGAAGAAGCATTATTGTTATATTCAGCACAGGATGCCCATTTGTGACACACAGGCATTTATCACTTTAATATTTAATTTACAATACATGAAAAATATAGAATAATTTTCATTGTTAACATGTGAACAAATGCTTGCTTTTTGTAAAAATAACCTTTGACAATTTCTGAAATATTTTTCCCCAAACTATTACATTACTTTTTCTAGGAGAATGAGTTTGGGAGTTACTGGATCTGAATTTAGAAACAAAAAATTGTCTCATACTGAGCACACTTCACACCTTTACTCCACGGGGGACCTCACCCAAACTGGGATTTCAGGTGCTAATAATAAATATTTCATTTCAGTGTTAAAAGGGCCCAAGGTGTCATTGATTTTAGTATAAAATAAAGTATAAATATTAATCACTACGCAATACTATATAGAAGTAATGGTGGTTTTTGTTTTTCTATGTCATATTCAATGTAGGTTTTATTTTTACTTTCCTTTGTAGTAATAATATGAGAGGAATTTTGTTGATCAGATTTCTTTCTCCTCAGTACAAAAAGAAGACCCATTAATGAATAATTATAAATTTATTTCAAAAATAGTACCAGTTCTACTGCATTAACCCTAATTTCACTTCAGTTTTAATTCTCTCCCTCTTCCTGTGTCTTCTAGTCATTCATTCTCTTTCACTTGCAATTCATTACCAGGAGGTTGGCATTCCCTCTCTACTCATGCTTTTCAAAATAAACTGACAACTTTGACTCTTCAAGCTTTAATGACATACGGTTTGGCACTTAATTATTGATATATTCTCTGTAGGTGAAAGTATAACATTTATCATTATAACAAAAGTCATAACAACAATAGAAAAAGTTATTTCTGAAAAAAATGTTAAAATCATTGACCCCACTTTATGTGTTTTCTTTTTCCCAAAAGGAAACAGGAATATAGGACTTTAATCTCAAAAGCACAGGTTGCTAGGTTCCAGTTAGTGCCTGGAGAAATAGTCAGTGATTATCTATTCCAAGGAGGAAACTTATAGAGGCTGAGCATTTTTTAAAAACCATTTTTAAATAGCTGTAATTTTTTTCATAGATTAGAAATACAAGAATTGTCACATATGCACACAGAGACACCCAGACACATACATAAGCAATGTTCCGCAATGGTGCATTTTAGATATAATAGTTAAATTGATTATTTTTTGTGTGCAACTGGGAATATGAGAAATAAAGATTCTAAAATCTAATGTGAATTCCTTATGTGTAACTTACAAGCTTGTTACCCAGGTGACAGCGTCATCTATACTTGGTAAAGCAATTTAGAGTCACTGTAATTTGTATAGCAATGTCAATTTATTTGTTTGATATTCAAATGTGATGCTATGCTTAGCTTGAAATACTATTTTTAATTTTTCCCATCAGCCGTTTCTGGATGTGACTTCATATTCTTGTACATAAGATTTAATTCTCCATTATTTAGTTTTAAATGAATAATTCATGTAATTGAAAATTCCACCCACAAAAAGCATAACCACATATACCTATAACTATACATTCATATATAGTTATATATAATATAGTTTTATATATATTTATAAAATATGAAAATAATGTTGAATAAAGGTCATCCATTATCTTTGACAAATATAATATAACTCAAAATACCATCAACAAAATGATCCTCAATATATGTAAACCCTGAAAGCAATAACTTCTTTTTGCCCTTTTCGCTGCCTTTACAAGTCTGGAACATCTGGGGATTCAACTGAAGAGCTAAGAAAATGTTGAAAAACTCTGTTCTTATTAACACCTGATTTTTGACCTTGAGGTTCTCATCTGTTCTCTTCATGTGAATTCTGAAACACATCTAGAGTATATTTCTAATATAATACTATCTTTGACATATCTCAATAATATAATATTAAAAAATTAGTCTCTTAACAATTAAATAACATGCTGCTAACATTGTTGTTAACACTGAAATAATGGAAGCCATTAAAATGATAGGTTAAACAAGTTATTTTTTTAGTTAATTCCTAGCAATAAAGTGTCTTCTGTTTGTAAATTATTCTAAGATAAGAATTTTACATAAGGATGAATATGTTCAAAGAAGAAATTCTGAAAAGAAAAATAGGAATTTGATTTGCTTTCAAAAGCATCACTGCCTAAGTGTTTAATCACTTTTTATTGTATTTTCTTCCCCAAATGGCCAAACTCCCAAAATTAAAAGCTCCTCAAAATAAAATATGCAGTGACGTGAAAAACTGAGTGTCAATTATGCATTTACAGATAAGCTAAATCTGTTTTTAAGATTTATAACTTTAAGAAAAAGCTCAAAATATAGTTCATCAATAAATTCACCACATTTCCCAGTGGAAGCACACATTTTCTCTACTTTATTTATCTCAATTTATTTAATTTACTGGTATATGTTTTTTATTAATTTCCTTAAATTTTATCTTAATTCAGCAAGAACAACTGCAATAAATTCTTCTCTTGAACTATCTTCTTAATTCACGTCTGTTTCCTTACATGATGTTGCTGTCTAACTGTTCCCTGAGAACAAGATTCCAGTCTTAATCAATTTAGATATCCAATGACTAATTCTTGAATGAATGAATACTACATAACTATACAGTATGACCTTCTCATACAAAATATATTCAACCTGAGATTCTTTGTCACCTACATAAAACTGCTCTGACAAGTACATATTAAGAGGCATCATTAATCGCCCAGTGGTTACCCGGATGGGTGTTGCAAACTGTCAGAAAAAGAATACTTTCAGGCATATTCTTTTTCAGTTCCTCTGCCTTTAGCTGCTTTAGTTAAAACTGCTTAAATGAAAATAAGACTTTCAAATGTTTGAGAACATGAAACACCACATAAAGTTCAAGAGTATCTCTGTATTCTTATAGATTCCATTCTGAAGATAAAATTCTCAACCAGGTATTTTCTTTGATTTCATATCTTCAACTCTTGCTATCATGAAATGGTTCCCATTCCCAAATATCTATTTGTGTGTGTTCTCTACATAAATGAGTTTATCTCCTTAATAGAGAACGGTATACCAAAATTAATTTTGAATATATTTATTGCTACTTCAACTCTCTCTTGATATACAAACCCGTATGACCCTCACACTCAATCCAATATTTCCAGAAGACCTACAAGAAGATTGACCTTTGTCCTGATAAAACTATCAGAAGTCTAGAACATTGTGGTACAAAGGAACTAACATTAAAAAAAGTAATGAAAAACACCAAGTTTTAAGAAGTAGCATGATGTGTTTGCTTTTGGACAACTTGAGATGCTTGTAAATTTTCCATTTGGAAATATCCAACAAACCTTTAGAAATGTGGATTTTTTAGTGCCTCTGTTTAGTCAATGCTCTCAGGTGAGTATTATTGTGCAATAAAAAGATGCTCCCACTTTGTTCCCAGTCCAGTATGTCCTTTAACATACCTCTTCACCATGTCTTCTTAAGTTTGTTCTTTTCAGGCTTGTATAATAAGCCAAGGCATTTACCATTGCCTACAAAGCCAAGCTGATCCCTACGTTGAGTTCTCTTTCCAAACAGAGTAGATGTTCAGAAGCTGTACCCAAAGTTCTGCCCAGTAAGAAGATTTCTCCCCACTACCGTCATTCAGATTTACCCTGTAGTGCAGAAGGCACGTTTCAGCTTGCACCCCCATACTTGTCTGCCCCATCCATGAAAAAAGCTTGGCCTTTTTCTATCCTTGTCAGCTGATTATGGAGAGTCCTTTATAAGGCCCTAAGTGAAGTGAAAGAGAGTCTGAACCAACTGTTCTAGCAACTTACTTGTGCTCTCTGAATCTGCTCAAGCCCAGTCTTATATGCACCATGTCCATTTAATAAGGGGCTGCTGAGGTGTCACCAAATGTATCACTTAATGTGTCTTACATTCCCAGACTCAAGATTGGCACGTTTAGCTGTATAATATCCTGTACCTTGTCTTCAACTCTCTGTGCCCTCTGGGTCTAGAAGATAAATATCTCTGTAAATACTGCCAAGAAGACTCTCCCTCACTTTCCTTTATTTCCCTGATTAATCAGTCTGAGCCTGTCATTTTCCCTTTTTGGCTTATCAATGGCACTTAGCAACAAGCACCTACTTTCACAATCTTTATAGTTACTATTTCCTCCCTATCCCTCAAAAGCCAGAAACATTGTACCAGCTATTACATCTCTGTCCCAGTCCACCATAGACGAAAGTCTCGGCAGTGACACTGCTACAGCATTCCAGGGAATAGCCAAATTTCACCTCCCACTAGAATATATAAAAATCACCCATAAGAACAGCATTGACTTCGACAGTTTTTCAAATTTAAATTCTACTGTCTAAGTGACGAGCTGTTTCTGCCCTAAAGTAAATAATAACGTGAATTTCTGTTTTGTGTTTGTTTTTTTCATTTGTTTTTAAGCACTCAGAGGATCAGGAAAACACACACATTCACCTATTACTTGAGGTTGATCATTTCATTTGCATATCTGAGTTTTGATGTTCAGCTACAACTTTTTCAATGGTTATGAAGAAGAAATTTGAACATAAAGCCTCTTTTCACATTTTCATCATGAACTAACATAAGTTTAATCTACTACATAAATAAAAAACACAAAGGAAAATTGGAAGTCAGGGACAAAATTTTAACTATATTTTGCTGGATTATGGGAGTAGAATACTTCCAAAAATTGTTGAATAGTTCACGAGATGTTTCACTTAAAGCTTTCTTTATATAATAGTACCTTTTCCATGGTAGTAAAATATACAGATTTAATATTTTAAATTTCTTATATTTTTTACACCAACCTGACATAATAGTTCATTTCTCATAAAAATAAACCTATGAAAAATAAAGCATTTATTATTAAAATAAGAATTTTAAGTCTGAGGGATGTATTTTTGCTGCTACTTCAACATGAATGCGGCATCACTGTAGTGATGTACTCTCCTGATAAATCATTTCAGAGTTCCCATTGTGATGATATATTGTGACTTACATATAGATCATCATGGTCATCATGATGCTTTATTAGTGTCATATTTCACCAAAATGATGGAACCTTAATGATGTAGAATTTCTCGGTAAAATAGTGATGACAAAAGTTATCTCTTGGAGAAATGTTCTGTAACTTCATTGCTTAAAAGTTTACAAATATGCCATATACCTTTCCCACCCTGTCTCAAAAATATACTTTCAAAAATAGAACCTATGTCTGATTCTTTTGAGGCACAAAGCTGAATTTTGCAATGCAGCATGCATGGGTTTTCTTATTATGACATTCTCCCACATTGGCTAATCTGAACTTTTCCCATTCATTTTTAATTGAAATATTTTCCTGATCTTTCAACCAACAACAAACTTGCTTGTCTCTTTATATGAATAAATTGAAAGAAATCTATCACAGGTTATGTTATGCTAAATAAGAAAACCAAAATGCCTTGGCGTAAGCAATATAGAAATTTATTTCTTCTGTTGTAGTGTAGAGATATCTGAATATTCCAGGATGAGTGTGTGGTTCTACCAGATAATGTAATTTCACATCCAGATTACTTCTGACTTGTTCTATTACCCTCTAGGCTATGTTCTTCATTTACATGGCTAAAACTGTCTCACCACTGAGATGTACGCTTTGCAGCATCAGGGAAGGGGAGAGAGTGTGGAGGGTGAGAAACTTCCTTTGAAAAACAGGATACAGAATTTCACACCACTGGAGAAGAGCCTGCATGAAGTGATATAAATCTACAGAACATAATAATTTTCTTGAAAACTTTATATATTTCTAGCACTTACATTAAATAATTAATGTATCATATTCCTCAGATAAATATCAGTCTATCAAGTAAATTTATCAAAAATACTTAGAATAATATACTATGGAAGTATCACCAGACTCCAAGATACATGCCTGTTACCAAGTTAGCAAATATGTTAATCTTAAAGTTGTTCAATACCACCTCATCATTTTCAACATTACATGACACTCTCTACAAATAAAACAGCATATACAACCATAACTAGATAAATAATTCACTACAGGAATAATATTGCTATAATCTTGTTTGGTGCCATTATTCTTTCCCTCCTCCCTGCTGTTATAGCACCTTTAGATAATTCTATTATTATACCTAACCCATAGTCTAATAAATGTTTACCCTATCTCCTACTAGAATGTAACATAAGCTTTCAGAGTAGGTATTTGTTTTGAGTGTTGCTATGACTTGCTCACAGTCCAGTGCCTGGCATAGGTGAGATTCTCAATATTTGTTTCAAAAGGTGTTGTTTTCAGACTGTTGTCAATATTGACATTTAAAAAGAAAACTGTTAAATCATTCTTTTACCATAGTGATTTGACATACGACATTATTTGTTTAAAATATATGCAAACACACTCTTCTTTAACAGTAGACAATTTTACATAATACTTTTTCTTTTTGAGCATGTATTTCCATTTCACTTAAGTTATAGAATTTTTTCTAGTTTAATGTATTTCTGTGTAAGAAGACTTTTATTAATGATGATCATGATTTTGCAATGAAAGTAGATGTATATATTGATAATTTTGTCTTACAATTATAAAGCTATACATAGCAAAAACAAAATTTCATTTGCATTAAATTATCAATATTAAGAATAATATAAGGAAATGCAAAGTACACTACAAATACTAATAATTATTAGACAATAAGTACAATTTATTGGAACTCAATCTCTTAATGAGGTTAATGACGCATTTTTTTAAATCCAGGGATAACTACTATATTTTTTTAATGAGATAGGGTTTGTAATCAAGTCTATAATAATTTTCATTTTTATAAGGAGGTAAGAATTGTTAAATAAAGAGAGGTCACTGAATCTTTTAAACTCTTCCCAAATTATAATTCAGACATAAAATAGTGACAGTAAAATGATATGAAAA
The DNA here is from genome assembly GCF_041296265.1 of Equus caballus. Taxonomy (NCBI): domain Eukaryota; kingdom Metazoa; phylum Chordata; class Mammalia; order Perissodactyla; family Equidae; genus Equus; species Equus caballus. The sequence goes on from NC_091686.1 coordinate 99,543,096, forward strand.
CTGAAATCTGCTTTTTCCTTCTACTTTATTAAAGATAGAAAATTAAAAATCAATTCATCTACAAAAGAAATTGTACTCACTGGGTAGAAATATAAACTTTAATTTCGTGCCATAAAAGGCTCTAGCAAGAGTAATAATTATGCCTATAATCATTTTAGTTTCAGTCCATGGCAACTTGCCCAATTTGATGAGAAAGAGTTTTGATAATTTTTTTAAGTTTCAATATATCTATGCCAACACTGTACTTTTGGACAAAATATTTTTATATTCTTTAGATTTTAAATGTTTTTTGTCAAAATATTGTATGTATATATTTTTCTCACCCAGTGTATGGGATGAATGTTATCACATTAGCAAAATCAATGCTCAATCTCACACCAATCAGTGAAATCTGATTTACTTTCTATCAAACAAAGAGGGACTTCCTTTCTGAAGTAGATAAAGCTGTTTATATACACGGTATGAAATATTATAAATACAATGAAAAATACATTCCAGAATATGGCTTGTAAGCTAATCACTGTCAAATTATGACTAACACAGGTCTAACATAGTAGTAAGTTTATTAACATGAATAAATGCTGTTTCTCAATACTAAATTTTAAAAAATATTGTCATACATAGCTAAAATTATAAGACATTTATAAAATAGGATATAAGGCATGTTATTACTTTAGTAATTACTTTAGACATGACAGTGTTGAAGTCTGGTATTCTGTTGAAAAAACTTGTAAGGATCATGTATAAATATTCTGTTATAACTCTGTTAATTTCATTAGACATCATGATCAAATTCTATATAGTTAATGAAAGATGAACATCTATATTATTTCAGATGAACAACTTTAGTAACTAGCACTTGATTTTATAATTTTGGTACTAAAAGTTAGAATAGATTAAACATTTAGAGATAAGATGGGAATAGATTGTAATATTTCATGATTTGATTTGGGTCAATAGGTTGTAAGTACCTTTGTAAATAATGAACACATTACAGATAAAAGAAGGTGTATAAAATCATTAACATTGAGTTATATCCATTATAAATCTAAAACATATGAAAGTTTTCAAAACATTCAGTTACATTTAATTGCGTCAGTGCCACTAACTTGAATGTCTTTTGCTGTTTGAAGGACATTTTCATTTCAGCAGTTATAGCTGGGAAGAGACTAGCTAAGAATTTCTTAAGTTTAGATTCGTGGAAAAATAGCACAACCTTTTTTTTTTTAATCAGTGCTTTCTTGCTTTGTTCTCACAATACTCTCTCATAAGGTCCATATATTACACAAAAACATTTATGAAATGAAAAATGTAAATTCTCCCATTTCCCACATTCTGTACAATATGTATTAAATTTAACAATATACCCACAAGCCAAAATACCCTACTTCTAACACCACGCTTATATAGGGGAAGACTGGAAGCCCCAGAGTGGTTTACTGTCCCTTGATGAATTATGAGTCCTCTTTAAAAATAATATTCCCCATTGCCCTTATGTGTGATTCCCTGGATGGTTTTATACGCAGAATAGTCTACCATAATAAGATTGATGTCAGGTGAGAAGAATGCCTTTGTTTTATAAAGTAGGAGGGGTCATTTTGCAGATGAGGAAGAAGGAAAGGAGTGCCAGCACACAGTACCTATGCATGTAGACTATCTAGACTGTGATTTTTCTAAAACTGTTAGTACACTCTTACCTTTGGAAAATTTTAGTGTAACCCCAAGAAGTGTGTCTACCTATTTGAAGACAAGTGCCTTAAGTAATCTGTATTTAACTTGATAATGGTAGGGCTTCTTTGTGTGTTTTGTTTCTTAATTAATAATGCATTAAGTATTTAATGAATTAACTTACGTCAAGTATCTGATTAATTTAACCTAATTCTATTTATTTTCACAAAGAAGAAAACAAACTTGATCTGGATTTGAGCCTAGGACAAGGTAAATTGATCTTGGCAAGAGAATGGCTGGAGCCTGAGGCAAGGTAAGAAGATGAAACAGTAGTATCTAGCACAACTACTGATTAGTTTAGCTACTTCCCATTTGACAATTCACCAAACCATTCTTGGTTTCCTTAAGTTCTGTTAAGGCTACAGGTCTTTTCTCTATGTGTGATAGGCAAGGAATAGAAAGAACAAAATGAGTATGAAATGCATCAAAAAAAGTATGCTGCAAGAATAATTTGTCCCAATACCTGTAGTTTTAAAAATCTTTAAACATTTTTACAAAGTTAACCTGTATTAGAATCACCTGAAGACACAATCTTGAAAAATCTCTTTTCATTATTAAAATAAGAAGATTTTAAATTCTTTGCTTAATTCTTAGCTTATTTAATTTTTTTCCGTCATCAAAGTAAGATTGAAGTAGAGGAAATAAGTCCTGAAATCTAGATTTAATAATAGTTATCATCAAAGTAAAAGAATTTGTTAAGCCTTCTCTAAACAGTATATAGTCTAGGAAAAAAGATATATTGTAAATAGTCAGCAACTTTTGAAACAGTATATGGTGAAAGCATAACATAATTCCCTAAACGTTGTCGTATTTTTATATATGTGTATGTGTAACTTTGGTATGGCTTACATATTATTGGCATGAAACGTTTAGAACAGTACATGTGCTATATAACAGTATACAAGGTCAAACAATAATTTCTTGAAAATTTGTGCCAAAGGGGAGGTGTCTTTAAGGACCTTTATTTCAGGAGGGTTTTCTCTAACGTAAAATGTTTAGAAATCAAATCAAGATCTGACCAAACTAAAAATTATCCCAGTTTGTTCATTGAATGAGGACAGCTAAAATCCATCTTCCATTTTGGATTAACATTGTACTCATTGATCATAATTTTAATTTAAGAACAGGTTATTCATATCAGAGCAACATGTTGGCCTAGCCTTATGCAGTACTCATAGATCTTACTCAAAGTTCTGGATACTTTTATTTGTTGAGTGTATATTGCACAACAGACATTAAACTTTTTTGACATCATGGCTTTATGTATGTCTGTGCTTTTGAAATAGGTGCATCATAGACCTATTGTAAAATGTCTTGAGTATAAGATGTGCTATGCTATCAACATGGTAATAAAAATATACAGGTAGCTTAATATAATGAGCTGGACCAGATTGTCAAACTCATTCTAAAACTGTTAGTACACTCTTACCTTTGGAAAATTTTAGTGTAACCCCAAGAAGAGACTCAGTGGTAATTTAAAAAATGGCCAACTACACTTATACTGAATGGTAACTGCATTTCAAACTTTCTTTCCATACATTAGGAGTCAGTATTATAGTAAATAAATGTTTTGGTCAAATGTAAATATATTGTAATACAAGATTTTTTTTTCTTTCAGCCATTTTAAATTATAAACCTAGCCAAAAAATAATGGTTAGCAATCTAAATTGATCTCTGAATGAATGTGTTACATGGAAAAGAAAAAAGAAATATTTTGCAATCCATGTTCAAATAGCTGCATAATAGCAGGGAGCTAAAATGTAAGCAATATTATTATTTCTTTCCTACCAAAAAAGCAAGGTTATGTGAAATATTGGAATTTTATTTCCATGTCTAGCATTTGAAGATACTTGACTACACTTAAGTTGTCAACTGCCTTTTGTTGAAAGTATGATTTTATTGCTCTGTGAAATAACAGCAAGAATTTACTAGCGCTCTTTTCTTTTATGACACATACAGGAGAAAAAAAAAACACCGATCCATTTACTCAAGACCAACCAGAATCATTCTAACCTATCAAAATTGACGAGAGGGCTTCACTGCCAAAGTCGCTGCTGGGTTTTCACAGTTCATTGCAGAAAATCTGCCACCCCGATTACCATAAAAGGATAGAAGATTCATAATCAGGGAAGAAAGCTAGATTAATACTTGTAATTATCATTGAATTATTTAGCCTGCCATAGGATTATTATTATTAGTGTCACTTGACAATTCTCTCTCATTTTGTTAAACACAACTGTGAGCAATCGCCCTACCAAATATCTCTCTGTACTTGTTGACTAGCTAGCAAATATTCCTGGACTATCCATTATCCACACACACGAAATGCTGTATTATGGTGCTGTTGATAAAATACATGCCACTACCTGACCCTTTCTTTCTTGGAGAATTTGAGTTTAAGTTAATTATGCATTTCCTGGATTCTCTCCAGTACAATTTGAAAATTTATTATACTCTGAGACTCCATGAACATTGTTATTTTTTTGCCATGTTAAACCAGCAACCGTACCTTGATTTTCATAATAAAGACAGAAATATAAACACATATGAATTTGGGTAGTTTTCCTGTTAGTCTGTCCAAACTTTAAAATATTATTCTTGAGGTTAGTATATATCAAAATTTTAGATTGAACCATCAACTAGATAGCACCTGGATAGCTGGTTTAGTATTCTCAAAAGAACTGCACAATTCATTTCTTATGCTGTTGCATTGCCTTATACAGATCCATGCTTTAATGATCTTAACATTTAATTTTTTTAATAATTGATAAATGTTATTAACCTTCGGTAAAAATCAAATTAAAAATGTTCCGTTTGGGGCCTTCCCGGCAGTGTAGCGGTTAAATTCGCACGTTCCGCTTCTCGGCTGCCTGGGGTTCGCCCGGTTCAGATCCCGGGTGCGGACAGGGCACCACTTGGCATGCTATGCTATGGTAGGCGTCCCACATATAAAGTAGAGGAAGATGGGCATGGATGTTAGCTCAGGGCCAGGCTTCCTCAGCAAAAAGAGGAGGACTGGCAGTAGTTAGCTCAAGGCTCATCTTCCTCAAAAAAAAAAAAAAAGTTCCCTTTTTTCTTTTGCCCCTCCAACTGGAGCTTATTCCTACCCTTCTGATAATTAAAAGGTCCCTTTGTTTGTAACAATCTGGGCAAGAATGGCTCTAAGAGCATATTCAGATCTTGATATACGGTTACTGAATCTCTTTTGGCCCAGTTTCCTCAGACATCAAAGACTAGGATAAGGATATGAGTAGAGATAGTTTATTTCTGTGATTATCCAAAGTAGAATAAGTGATAGAATGAGAAGACTAAGATAGATGGACAGACAATGAAGGCTTGTTTCCACTGGAATCTCCTGAGAAACCTCCCCAATTTGTCCCCATGAAGATTTGGAAGCTGGCCCATTTATTAATGCTTCCTATATCTCCTTCATCGAAAGCTGTCCTCAAAGGATATTAACTCCTCTGCACTTGGGCAATGCTTAGGTGCAGCCCGAGCAAATTCGTGTGGGTTGTGTTCGGAGATAAAAAGGTGAATGATAGGATACAAGATGCTGTCAGTGTTAAGTAAGTGTCATTTTCCATGGAACTGTCTACTACAGATGTGGCTAAAGTCACAGGTTGCGACTTGACATCAGAAGTGTTTGTGGTCATATCATTTTAGGTTAATCAGGGTATTTGAAACTTCCAAAAATTTCAAGAGGCAAAACTTTTATCACAAATCTGTAAATACAACAATAAATCACATTTTATTCAAATATTTTGCAGCAAATGTGCAAACAATGTATCAATTGAGTTAACATTTAAATGTTAGAAAAATGTCAAACTGAAAGCATTCATTGCTAGCCTTTGGAGCTAAGGAAGATTGTATGGCCATTTAACAAAGTATAAGAAGTAGAACTCAGGTTGAGGTAGGAACCAGAGTAGAACTCAGGATTCATTAGAGACTTTCTAAAAGAGTAGGTAACTGAATATCTCTAAAGATTTGCTAAAGAATCAGTGAATTTGTGTTCACTGATGCTTATGCAGGAATTTTAAACTTTTCCTAAGTAACTATTAGATCTAAATATATAATGGCAGTGAAAGATGAGGGGAAACAGTATAAATCCACAAGGACAAAGAGTATGAGAGTGAAACAATGGATAAGAAGAATCAATGCATTTGAGGAAAATTGGAATAAACTACATAATATTTATTGAATTTTCAGACAAAGAACAAAATCTTAGCTCACAAAAAGTAGATAAACCTACAACAAGCCATGACATGATATGGAATCCTGGAAAAGCCAGTGCATCAAGTAATTGGGGTGGCAGGAGTCAGGAGAAGATTGTTTCATAAATTTTATTTGGTGCAGTTAAATGTACAGATTTCTCTTCCATAGCTTATGCAGGAAATAGAGTATCCTTTCTCTGGCCCTTCAGAAGACCAGAGCTTTACCCTTTCAGACTGAAAGCCTGAAACCTCAGGACACAGGTGCTCAACACAGTTCAGAGTAGGTATTTCAGTTAGGATTTGCATTTGGCTGCACGTAACGTAAATTGACCACAGTGGTCTAACCATATTTTCTCGTTTAATAAGAATACTGGAGGGAGTGATTGCTGGTGCTGGTTCTGTGGCTTAGGGAAGTCGAATAAAATGCCTTGGAGAGTTTCACGGCCCTTTACCCATGGTTGCAAAAATGGCTGCTGGAGTTCCAACTATTGAGCCACATTTCTGGCAGAAAGATAACGATATCAGAGAATTGTATCTTTCACTGACTAATACTAGGTTATATGGCCACAATCTAATCAGAAGGGAGGCAAGAGAACATTTGATGTTTTTTAAAGCTTGCCTGTTGTCAATCCTCAGTGGATTCTGATATTAAGGAAGAAAAGTTCACGGATTTGGTTTAGCAATCATCAACATGTGCCAGTCTCTCTCTGGATAGTCAACATTTTTACACTCCTTTCTTCCTATTAAAAGAATGTATCAACAACACACACAATGCTATTTCAACTTATTGTACCAATACAAAATTACAATGAACTTTATTTCCCTCCCTATGGACTAAATGCCCTTTATGATCTCATGACCTATAAAAGGGAAGATAATTTTATCTGCCAATAATACACTCAGATATGATTGTGGAAGAAACACAGGAAAAATTACAATCTTTATTCTGAAAGGGGAATGTCAGAAATAGCCATCATTTGCTGGTTTGTATTAATTTTCAAATTGTACTATGTACTCTTTGCTCATTAACCAGACAATATGGGATCCCTGGCTCTGATGGCTGAGAGATTCCTTCTTTTTTCTTTTATTAAGATTTTATTTTTTCCCTTTTACTCCCCAAAGCCCCCCGGTAGATAGTTTCATATTCTTTGTTGTGGGTCCTTCTAGTTGTGGCATGTGGGACGCTGCCTCAGCGTGGTTTGATGAGCAGTGCCATGTCCATGCCCAGGATTCGAACCAATGAAACACTGGGCCACCTGCAACAGAGCACATGAACTTAACCACTTGGCCACAGGGCCAGCCCCTGAGAGATTCTTTCTTTCTGTTATACTTGAATACTACAGCTGAGGTATATATTAGAGATGATCCCTTTCCTTGGAGGGACCCTGTTTTCACAGACACATTACTATTGGAGGGAGTTTGAAGGCACTGGATTGCTTGAAAAGAATTTGCTCATTGAGTCAGTGTTTAACTATGTTGGAGGGGGGTTTGATTTCTACAAAAATTAGTAGAATCCCACCGTATTTTCCTTTGCTAATTTCCGTGTGCTAACAATCAAAACCAATGATCTTATCTGGTGGGACGCTTAAATTCTAACAATTCTCCACATTTATTTATTTATTTTAGCCTGAGAACCTCATGTTCTGTTCATGTTGCTTTAAGGTAATTGAAAAATTAAACTATAATGGAGCAGTAACACCATTGAGACCAGCTTATTTTAATGTGCAAGATTTCTTTTTCTGGAAAAAAAAAACCTCAGAAAAGATATTTAGGAAAATCCTAGGGAATTAACTTTAATTGGAGGTACAAACATTTTAATTGAGTTTTCTAAAAGAACACGGATCCAAATAATGGGACTCAGCCAATTTAGACTGTGGACCACAGACAGAGAGTGTTCCCCAGGTACTATTTTATTTTATTCCATGTCTGCTAATTCTAGTCCAAGTTCATTGTTCACTTTTTAGATAGTACAAAAAGTGGCAAGATATACCAAACACATGCCCAATATTCAACATTTTCCCTATGATTTCCCCCAAAAGTGTTAGCAGCAGTATGCTATCAAGACTGCTCATGTGAAAGAATTTGGTGATGGTTGCAACACCTTCCCTTGGTTATGCTAAGGTATTTCCTCCTCCAAAAAGTTAAATACATGATTATCATGCAAATATAAAATAGTCAGATGTCAAGGATATTTATTCAAAAATTAATGAATGAGAGAACCATTTAGATGTTAAAACTGGTTCACATGAGACTTATGGAATTTATATTTTCTTGTGGAAAATAATTCAACTGCACTATTATTGACAGGGACCATCTGAATTACTATCAGTTTACTACATTTATAACTTTTTTTTTGAGGAAGATTAGCCCTGAGCTAACGTTCATCACTAATTCTCCTCTTTTTGCTGAAGAAGATAGGCCCTGAGCTAACATCTGTGCCCACCTTCCTCAGTTTTATATGTGGGATGCTGCCACAGCATGGCTTGATGAGCAGTGCCAGGTCCGGACCTGGGATCCAAACCAGTGAACCCTGGGCCGCCAAAGCAGAACATTCCAACTTAACGACTGTGCCACTAAGCTGGCCCCCATTTATAACTTCTTCCCCTGCAGGGTTGTAAATAACTTTGACAATAGCCAGCCAATAAACAGTACAATTCTTATAGAACTAGACAATCCCTAGAGATTCTGCTAGATAATGCCCCGACTTCATTGAAAGGATGCTCAGCAATTTCTTTTGCCCCAGGATTGGATTTTTTTTCTCATAGTACTTACCAACTTTCCAAGCCTCGTCCTTCAGCCTGTCCTTTGAGTCTATGAACAACCTGATATTTGACTGATTTGTTAGTTCTCTGAATGTTTTCCAGATTATTTTGCCAGTATTGTCCCTCTTATTGATGTCTGAGAACCTAACAGGTTAAGACAACTTTTTTAGACATCTTCAAGGCTCTCTATTATGATCTTTATATTGTAAATAATTCATGCGGGCAACCTTTTGACAAAAAGACACAATAGCTGGCTATTAGTAGAAAAAGCATTCTCAAATATGTATAAAATGAAAATGGTCAAGAAGATTGAGAAAATATGGTAAAACATTGGCATCATCTGTTAAAATATTAAATACTACGTATGTATTTACTTAATTTCTAATAATGTTAATGCTCTGTGATTAAATGAGGTGCTTCCTATGAGCCACACATTCCTCTAACTGTATTGCTTCTGCCAATTAATTTAATTTTGCCAATAAACTGTAAGTATGTTGTATGGTGTGACTATGATAAGCATTTTGTAGGTGAAAAACTGAAGTTTAGAGAGATATCTCTCTTTGAGACCCACATACAATATCTGACACTGCTAGGAGGATAAGCTATCACCATCAAGGCAAATAATTGAGATTACTTAAAATGATATTCCTTACTATTCAGAGTTTTTTAAGTTTGTCACAAATTCTGATTCTTTTAAATTATATTTTTTCTTGTATAAAGATAGAATGTACTGAAAAGTAAAAAGAAAGTGACATATAGTGCAACCAGCTAGTGACTATAGCATCACCTTATCTATGAACAATAAGACAACATTATCTTTGAGAAAAAAATTTTAATAATGCTGAAGTCTAGAGAAAATCCTACAATTTTGATCCTTGACAGTATTAATGAAAATTTGATACTGCTATTTCTGAATTAGGTTAGAATGCATTAATAATATTTAAAATTTACAACCTGTCTAACTATGCTTGCCAAAAGATTGATTGTCTTACTTTCTTGCATTTTCAACAGGATACACCCTGCTAGTGTACTATCTACGTACTCAAGAGTGTTCACTTACATTCTGACTCCTGTGTTTTTTTCAGCCTTTTAAATAAGTTCCTTAAAAAACAGTATGTTTTGCAGGCTTGCTAACAGAAAAGTGCTGCACTAAATAAAAGTAGTCAGAGAATAAGAGCTAAAATTCCACTCTCAGGAAGATATAGCAATAAGAATATTTTTTTCTTCTCATTTAGTCAAAGGGATGTTTAAACTTCATTCTATAATACATTTAAATACAACACAATTTGTAGTCGTGTTTAAGTATTCAGTCTCTGATGCCAATATCTGAGCTTAAGCTCTTATCAACTCTGCTATTTACAAGTTATTAAACCTTTTTAAATCTGAACATCCTCATCACTAAAATAGGAACAATTATAGCTTCTAAATCAGAGAGTTGTTGTGGAAGTTAAATAAGATGATGAATGCAAAGGACTAAGTATAATGCATATCGTAAGCTCTCAGTAAATGATTATAGCACCATTTTATAAAGCAATATTTCTAGCAGACAATATTGTTTTAAAATATTCACTTTGGAATGACAGTGACTTCTTTCACCTCACCAATAATTATATCAGTCTGTATCCCTTCTCTGCTTTATCCCTTTCTGATACCAGCAAAGGTGTTGCTTAGCCTGAGGTCATCAAGATGATCTTGTAAGAGGTATGGTTAGTTTTCCCCAGCAATATGACCACCCAAAGCACAAAGAAACCCATTGATGCAGGCTTTATCCTCATAAGTTGTAACGTGGATGATTATGCATGATCTTTCCTGAAGTCTTTTATGATGCAAATAAATGTAGGGTGATTTATTGGAATAAATGTTATTATTACACTCTACTACCAAGTACTCAGAATTGTAAACTAGATTCCTAAATGTGGCATTACTGAGAACTCTCTTCGTTTTGAAATCATAGTGTACTGATTTGAGGAGGTGAAGCAAATTTGGGATTAGGAGCATAAGAATTTAAGAAGCCTTTTGGAAGTTACCGTGATCATACTAGTGGGTAATTCCCAGCATTAAGACATGGAAATGTCAACTAACTGAAGTTCCAGATACCTTGATTGCAAGAAGTCAAGGTAAATAAGTAAGGTGAGGATATTTAGGAAGCCAGAAGTGAGTGACAACTTTGCTTGCCAAGGGGCATATGCAACTCAATTTATCTTCTTGCTTTACCACTAAGGTTGCTTCTGGTCCCACAAGAGGGGGAAAGGAAGAAACAATTACCAATCACTAGAGGAAAGATAAGGTATTCATTGGATCCTAACCTCGGTGTGTTACTCAGTACCTACATCCTATAGCTCCCTCTAAAAGTCAGAATATGCTGTTATCACTCCTTGAGATATGAATACATTATGACACATGCATCTTTAGAAATAACGAAATCCTTTGCAAGGTCATCTACTTTACTTTCTTATTTCTACAAATTCCCAGCACAAGTGAGTGAACTGTCTCCACATTTCACCATGAGGACAGTTGCAGAAGAATGGAAGAGTGATTAGAGTCATCTATATGTGTGATGTTAAGAAGTATGATGGGCCAGTGGCTATTACATGGAATCAATGCTTGGATCAGGCACCTGTGTAGGCAAAGTGATGGAATAAATGACCCATCCCAGAGGTAAAAGAAAAGGCAGGCATAGCAATTCTATAACATACCTGCTGTACCCAATAACAAGCTTGATCCAAAGACAAGGACTTACCATTAAGGTCCCATTTATGATTTGACTGGTAGAGTGTGAATCATATATGTACTATTGTTCTGACTATTTCTTGAAGCCTATAGTTGTACTCGGAATACGTGTATCCTGTGAGCATGTGCTATTTTTGGATTATATATTTTCCCTCTCTGTCCCCTGTTGTTTGTTTGCTTTTGTTTATTTGTTTATGATGTTTCAGTAAACCGATATATCTGAAAAACTGTGAAGCCATTCTTAAAATAAATCATTATTATATATCATATTTATATGTGCATTCTGCCTTTGAATCCAGTTTAGTCTCACCATTTCCTTATCAATTTGGGGAAAAGTTGCTTTTCTTTATAAAATTTCTCCTGTTAGGCTGTTATGGTTGTCATCAGCAGTAGCTCTGCCGAAGGCTTTGTCAAAGGAGTTGAAAAATTGGAAAGGTATGAAAAAGCTGTTTGACAAATATAAAGGAAAGAGCATTTAATCACAGTTCACATGCTTCCACTTCTAAGTCTTTAGATGTTTGACCTTTGAAAATTATGCTTCTAGCAGAGATGCCTATATAATTCTCACTTTAAGGAAAAATTTACTTTCATAATTTTCTATCATTATACCATACAGATATTTCCATTTAAATTAAATTCTGATATCATTTTTTAAAAATAATTAAAATTTCAGTCAATATTCAATTTCTGAGCAGCACCAATTTTAGAAAGTTTTTCTGATATTCAACCTACATGATTTTTATGGAGTTTTTTAACCTTTTGCTTCTATTATTTTTCTCATCAGTAACATGAGTAACTATGAAATAGGCATCAAGGATAAAGAAGGACTGAATAGACACAATTCTTGTCCCCATGAAGTTGAGAACCTCGTAAAGGAGGCGAGCAATTCACTCATTTGGCAAACATTTATTGTGTACCTGGTCTAAATTGAGCACTACTCTAGATATTGGGGATAAAATCGAGGATGAGATTAACTAAATCCCAGCCCTGATAGAGAATCATTCTAGTGAGAGAGAGATAATTGGAAGATTAATGGGAGAAGCCAACTAAAAACCTGCACAATACGTGTGTGTGTGTGTGTGTATGTGCGTGCGCGCATATGTGTTTAATAGTCAGGCATATATTGAAATAAATAAGGCAGATTAAAAGTATAGCAGTAATTGAGAAGAGATATTTTGACTGAATGTTCAAGTCCTCTGTGAGGAGGTCAGCTTTGAACAGAGTTCTGAATGATAACAGATAGGAAGCCACACAAAGATCTCAGGAATGAGAGACTATTCCAGGCATAAAAAATTGTAAGGGCTCTAAAGTCACGATCTAGGCTGAAAGTTTCTACAATAAGGGAAGTTCTACCAGTGAACAAAGAGAAATAACTAACTGGGGTTTGAAAAAAAGGGAAAGAGTCCACAAAACTTTGATAGAACCGAAATTTAAGTTGAGATCGCCAAAGCAGAAGGAGAAGCAGACGTAAAACAGTATAGCCTAGCTTGTCTTCTGCATAGTCTGAGAAAGTCAAGAACTGAACTCGGAATATAATTGCCTGGTTGGGTCCCACGTACAAAAGGAAATCCTGTCAGGAGGATGATATCATTATTATAGATCCTAATGAGTCTCACTTCAAAAAAGTTTCAAATAAAATGTCTTGGACACAGCCAAAGGGAACAAAACACACCAGGAAAGAAGGTACTTTTAGCAAGATTGAGTAGAAACAATAGAAATAAGATATTAAAATCATCAGAAACAGATTATAAAATAGATTATGCTTATTCTGCTCAAAGAAAGAAAATTAAGATATAATAAATTTAACAGAAAACTGGAAACTAAAAATGGTGCCAGAGGAAAAATTTTATCAATGGACCAAATGGGTATTCTAGAACTTAAAGGTATGACAGCTGAATTTAAGACAAAACAAAACAAAAACCAAGGCAAACTATAAACAGAATTTTTGAACAAAATATAAATAAATAAAATAGATAAGAACTACAAAGCTAAAAGTACATTCAGAAAATATGAGGACCTCCTACTATTAAAAAAATGAATACAACACAGTGCTGAAATGTCAAAGATTTGAACATACACTTTACAGAAATGGTAATCCAAATGAGCCCTCACACGTGAAAATTATTTCTATATTATGAATCTGGAATACAAATTAAAACTTACTATGAGATATCACTGCATTCATCATATTTGCCATCAGGAAAAGTGTCTGGCAAGAATGTCAAGAATGGCAATGTTGACAACTTGTTGGAGAGTACATCTAATAGAAACATTTTAGGTAAGTTTGGGGATACTTAGAAAACTTGAAGATTCTCATAACCATTGGTCCACTCCCAGAAATATAGCATAAAACTAAAAGCATTTTTGCTCCAGGATATGCATACAGATGATTATAGCAGCTTTGTTCATAAGAGCCAATAAATTATGGTATATTATACAATGGTTTATCAAACAGCAGTGAACATTAACAAACTGGGAGAAGTAAGTAGGTTATTATCCAAAAGAAATCTTCTATGGCATGGACTATATTCTGTTTCTTAAGATGTGTCAGTTACATGAGTTTTGTCTATTTTTATATAGAAATTTGTGTAATGATTCTTTGCTGGCCATGTAATCATAACACAGTTATCTAAATGTCACTAGCCTCAATTTCTCACTCATGAGCTGGTGATGATACCTATTAGGCAAATTTCTTGTGTGGATTTAATGAACCATGGAACATGAGAGTCTCATATTTGATACTAAAATGGCTATTTCCATATGTATAGCAAATAATTCTAGTAATAGTAAATTAAATAGTTCAAAGGATAATATTCACTCATATTACAGGGCACTGTGTTGACTATTCACAGGCATATATGTAGTGTGCCTGGAGGCTGATGAAATAGGCTGAGGCCAGTTTATATAGGGCTTTCTATTCTCTGCCAAGTGGTTGGAATATCCATCATATCACATTTCAGTATTCAAGTCTCCATTTGTCTCCACAGTTTCCTAACTTTCTCTTAAGGTGACCTAACCTAGAATTTTGGTCACCTTTGTCTAGATACCTCCATTTTACCAAAGTCCTTTTTAAACCCAGTGCCTAAAACTTAGAAAAATACTCTGGTTGTTATCTCACCAGAGTAGAGTATAGTTGTATCCATTAACTTATAATATCAGTGTCTACGTTAGACACATTCCACTTTGAATTCTTGTGGAACTCTCGGTTAAATGAATTTTCCAAACTTTCTCTAAGTGAAGTTTTAAGCCATCGCCACATGAATTCAGTTAAACAACTAGATGAAAACAAGCCAAGGATTTATAGAATCATGAAATGTGTAGTGGAGTTATAGTTCTGAATTCACAAAGCCTAGATTTGTGTGATGGTTCTTTACTAGCCGTGTAATCATAACCCAGTTATCAAATGTCGTTAGTCTCAGTCTTCTCACCCATGGCCTGGTGATGATAATACTTATTATGCAGAGTTGTTGTGTGGATTTAATGAACCATGGAACATGAGTCTCATATTTGATGCTAAAATGGTAACTATTTTCATACTTATAACTAATAATTCTAATAATAGTAATTAAATTGTTCAAAATGGTGGTATTCATTCATATTAATGAGCACTCTGTTGACTATTCATAGGGATACATTTACTAAAATATATTTCATCCTAGTTTACCCTCTCTAAGAATGTACATTCCATAATTTAATACAAATCTCATGGTGAATATTAATAGATATAATGCTAACTGATTTTATTATATTATTTTTAGGTCAGTATCCTTTCCTGTTGAACAAGAGAAGTCTAAACAACTCTGTCTTGTTCTAAATTTGTATGGTGCATTCTTATGAAATTAGATTATAGAGTTGTATGAAATAAAGTCATGCAGTTAATACATTTATCTTTAAAAGACAAGATGGTCATTTTAGTATTTTAAAGTAAGATTTTAAATTAAACCTTAACACCAAGTTCTTTCAGCATTATTTATGGTCTATCCTCCATGCTTCGTAAGTATTGATTTGATCTAAACTAAGTAATATTTTTGGTCACAGTATTATAACTAAAATGGATTTTATATCCTATTATTTCACAGTTAGTTGCAGTTTCTACTTCTTTACTTCTTTTTTTGAAAAATTAACATATTAATTCTACAAAAGGTGTTTTTTCCAGCTTTATTGAGAGATAATTGACATATAACATTGTATAAGCTTCAGGTGTACAAAAACATTATTTGATATATGTATATTTTGTGAAGTAATTAACACAATAAGGTTAGTTAACATGTCTGTTACCTCACATAGCTACCATTTTTGTGTGATAAGAACTTTTGAAATTTACTCTCAGCAATGTTCAAGAATACAGTACAGTATCGTTCACTGTGGTCACCCTGCAGTAACATTAGATTGACATAACTTATTCATATTATAACTACAAGCTTGTATCTTTGACCACCTTCACCCGTCCCCAGCCCCAACTCTGACAATCACTAATATACTCTTGGTTTCTAGGAGTTTGACATTTTTAGGTTCCACAAGTAGGTAAGATCATAGAGCATTTGTCTTACTGTATATGACTTATTTCACTTACCATAATGCCCTCAAGGTCCATCCATGTTGTTGCAAATGGCAGGATTTTCTTCTTTTTAATGACTGAATAGTATTACATTGTGTATGTGTGTTTGTTCATATATACTGCATTTTTTTATCCATTCATCCATCAATGAACACTTAGGTTGTTTCCATGTCTTTGCTATAGTCAATCATTCTAGAATGAATATGAGACTACAGACATCTCTTTGAGATGGTGATTTCACTTACTTTGAATACATAC
This sequence comes from Equus caballus, assembly GCF_041296265.1. Classification (NCBI taxonomy): domain Eukaryota; kingdom Metazoa; phylum Chordata; class Mammalia; order Perissodactyla; family Equidae; genus Equus; species Equus caballus. Next base: position 99,559,343 of record NC_091686.1, read on the forward strand.
TCGGAGCTAGAATTACTGGATCATATGGTAGTCCTCCTCTTTTCAATTTTTTGAGAAATCTTCGTACTGTTTTCCATAGTGACTGTACAAATTTATTTTCCTACCAAAGTGCACAAAGAGTTTCTGTTTCTCTACATCTTTACTACACTTAACACTTCATATCTTACATCTTTTTGATAGTAGCTATTTTAACAGATGTGAGGTAATATCTCATTGTGGTTTTATTTACCTTTCTCTGATGATTATTGATGTTGGGCAACTTTTCATGTACCTATTGCCCATTTGTATATCTTTTTTGGAAAAATGTCTCCTCAGGTTCTTTGCCTATTTTTTAAATTGTATTATTTGTTTTTTTGCTGTTGAGTTGTAAGACTTCATTATATATGTTGGTTATTAACCCCTTATCAGATATAAGACCTACAAATATTTTCTCCCATTCTGAAGATTGTCTTTTCATTCTGTTTATCATTTCCTTTCATAGGCAGAAGCTTTCTAGTTTGATCTAGTCCCACTTATTTATTTTTGTTTTTCTTGCTTGTGCTTTTGGTGTAACAGCCAAAAAATTATTGCCAAAGTCATTATCAAGGAGGTCTTCCCTTATATTTTCTTCTAGAAGTTTTACAATTTCAAGTCTTACATTTAAGTTTTTAATCCGTTTCAGATTAATTTTATGAGTGTTGTAACATAGGGGTCCAGTTTCATTCTATTGTGTGTGGATATCCAATGTTTGAAACATCATTTATTAATGTTTTAAACACAATTTATTGAAGAGACTATCTTTTCCCCACTGAGTATTCTGGGTCCCTTGTCAAGTATTAGTTGACTGTATATGTGACCATTTATTCCTAGGTTCTCAATTCAGTTTCATTGGTCTGTTTTTATGCCACTACCATATTGTTTTAATTATTATAGATTTGTAGTATAGTTTCAAATCAGAAGGTATGATGCCTCAGCTTTGCTCTTCTTTCTCAAAATTCCTTTGTCTATTTGGAGTCTTTTGTGGTTCCATACAAATTGCAGAATTTTTTTCTATTTCTGTAAATAATAACATTGGAATTTTGATAGGAATTGAATTCAATCTATAGATAGCTTTGCATCATAAGGACATTTTAACAGTATTAATTTTTACTACCCATGAACGTAGGATATCTTTTCATGTATTTATATCCTCTTCAATTTCTTTATCAATGTTATAGTTTTCAGTGTACAGATCATTCACCTCCTTACTTAAATTTATTCCTAAATACAGATTAGGACTTGCTATGCTTCAGCCTACAAATTTTTCATTTTACAATAGTGAGAAAGCAGTACACATTCAATAGAAAATGTACTTCAAATTTTGGAGTTTGATCTTTTCCTGGGCTAGTGATATGTGTTACATTACTCTCTTGCAATGCTGGGCAGTGGCAGCAAGCTGCAACTCCCAGTAAGCCACACGATCACAAGGGTAAACAACGGCGACACTTACAAGCATTCTGTACCCATAGGACCATTCTGCTTTTCAGCTTCAGTACAGTATTCAATAAATTGCATGAGATATTCAACGCTTTATTATAACACAGACTTTGTGTTAGATAATTTGTCCAACTGTAAGCGAATGTAAATGTTCTGAGCACACATAATTTAAACTAAGCTAAGCTATGATATTCAGAAGGTTAGTTGCATTAAATGTATTTTCAGCTTCTAACATTTTCAATTTATGATGGTTTTATCGAGATGTGACCCCATCATAAATTGAGGAAGATCTGTATTGTTTTTTTCTGAGGAAGATTAGCCCTGAGCTAATTTCTGTACCAATCATCCTCTACTTTATCTGTGAGTGCTGCTGCAATGTGGCTGATGAGTGGTTGGATTGTTTTCATTATTTCTTCTTCAGATAAATAATTGTTAGGGTATATAAGTACTGATGACTGTTGTATGTTGATTTTGTATCCTTCAACTGTATTGAATCTGTTTATTAGTTCTAACAGTTTTTTAGTAGATTTTTTCGGGTTTTCTGCATATAAGATTATGTCGTTTAAAACTGGAGACAATTTTACTTCTTTCCTATCTGGATAACTTTTTTTTTTTTTTTTGCCTAATTGCTCTTGCTAGGACTTTTAGTACTATGTCGGATAGGAGTGGTGAGAGTGAGTACCCTTGTCTCGTTTGTGATCTTGGAAGAAAAGCTTTCAAACTTTTGTTTTAAGTATAATATTATCTGTGGGCTTGTTGCATGTGGTCTTTAATTATGTTGAGGTGCATTCCATCCATACTCAATTTGTTGAGCATTTTTATTATGAAAGGATGTTGAATTTTGTCAAATACTTTTTCTGCATATTGAGATGATCATATGATTTTTATATTAATACAATGTATGACGTTTGTTGATTTGCATATGCTGAACCATGCTTGCATCACAGGGACGAATCTCATTGGATCGTTGTGTATGATGTTTGAAAGTGCTGTTGAGTTTAGTTTGCTAATATTTTGTGGAGATTTTGTATATCTATGTTCATCAGGGATATTAGTCTGTAGTTTTCTTGTAGTGTCCTTATCTGGTTTTGGTATCAGGATAATGCTGGCCTCACAAAATGTGTTTGAGATGTTTCCTCCTCTTGAATTTACTGAATAGTTTGAGAAAGATTGGTATTACATCTTCTTTAAATATTTGATAGAATTCACAGTGAAAACCATCTCAGCCTGAGATTTTCTTTCATTATAAGGTTTTATCATTGGTTACTGATTTAATTTCCTTACTCATTATTGATTTGTTCAGATTTTCTATTTCTCCATAATTAAGTCTTGGTAGGTTCTTTGTGTCCAGGAATTTATCCATGTCTTCTAGATTGTCCAATTTGTTGGTGTATAATTGCTTATACTAGTCTCTTTTGATCCCTTATATTTCTGTGGTATCTGTTGCAATGTCTCATTTCATTTATAAGTTTATTTATTTGAGTTATATTTCTGTTTTTCTGAGTTAGTCTAGCTAAAGATTGGTTATTTTTTTTCTTACTTTTTAAAAAACAGCTTAGTTTTGTTAATCTTTTCTATTGATTTCCTATTATCTAGTTCACTTATTTCAGCTCTAATCTTTACTATTTCTTTCCTTCTGTCACCTTGGGGCTTTTTGTTCTTTTTAAAGTTTTTTAGGTGTAATTGTAGGCTCTTTATTTGAGAGCTTTTTCTCTGTTTGGTGTTTAAATTTATAGCTATATACTTTCCTCCTAGAATTGTTTTTGCTGCTTCTTATAAGTTTTGGTATTTTTTTTCATTTTTATTTGCCTCAAGATTTTTTTTCATTTTTCCTTTCATTTCTTTATTTATTGGTTGTTTATGAATATATTGTTTAATTTCTACATATTTGTGAATTTTTCCATATTTCCTCCTGTCACTCATTTCTGGTTTTATACAATTGTCATCAGAAAAGATACTTGATATAATTTCTATCTTGAAATTTTCAGACTTTTTTGTGACCTAAAATGTGATCTATCCTAGAAAACATTTTGTGTGTGCTTGAGAAGAATGTATATTCTGATGCTGTTGCATGGAATCTTCTGTATATATTAGTTAGGTTCATCTGATGTAGTGTTGTTCAACTCCACTGCTTCCTTATTGATTCTTTGTCTAGATGATCTATCCATTGTTGTGAGTGGGGTATTAAAGCCCACAGTTATTATTGTATTGATGTTTATGTCTCCTATAGTTTTCTTAGTATTTGCTTTATATACTTAGGCTCTCTGATGTTGGGTGCATAGATATTTACAATTTTTTTTATCCATTCTGTCATTATATGTCTTTTGATTGGACAATTTAATCCACTTACATTTAAAGTAATTATTGAAAGGTAAGTACTTACTACTATCTTTCTGTTAATTGTTTTCTGATTGTTTTATAGACTCTTTGTTCCTTATTTCCTCTCTTGGTCTCTTCCTTTGTGATTTGATGACCCTTTGTGGCAGTATGCTCTGACTCCATTACCATAAACTTTTGTATACCTAGTCCGTGTTTTTCTTTTGTGGTTACCATGAAGCTTATATAAAATATCTTATAGTTGTCAATCTTATTTAAGCTGATAACAACTTAATTTCTACAGTTTATAGAAACTTTATATTTCTCCCCCAGTCACTTGAGGTTATTGATGTTACAATTTAGATGTTTTTTATATTTTGTATCCTATAACAAATTATTGTAGTTATAGTTATTTTAATACATTTTTTTACTTTTAAACTAGAGTTGTGATTTATGTACCACCATTGCAATATCAGAGAATCTGACTTTATATAGTTACCTTACCAGTGAGTTTTACACATTCATATGTTTTTATGATGTTAGTTATGACCCTTTCATTTCAGCCTATAGACTGCCCCTTAGCATTTCTTGCAAGGCAGGTCTAGTGGTGATGAACTCTCTCAATTTTTGCTTGTTCGGGAAAGTCTTTATCTCTCCTTCATTTCTGCAGGACATCTTTGCTGGGTATAGTATTCTTTCTTTTTTTTCTGAGGAAGATTAGCCCTGAGCTAAGTACTGCCAGTCCTCCTCTTTTTGCTGAGGAAGCATGGCCCCGAGCTCACATCTGTGCCCATCTTCCTCTACTTTATCTGTGGGACGCCTACCATAGCATGGCATGCCAAGTGGTGCCATGTCTACACCCAGGATCTGAACTGGCAAACCCTGGGCTGCTGAGAAGCAGAATGTGCACACTTAACTGCTGCACCACTGGGCCGGCCCCAGGGTATAGTATTCTTGATTAACAACTTTTTCTTTCAATATTTTGAATTTTTCATATCATTCTCTCCTGGGCTGCAAAGATTCTCCCAGTAAAGCCACTGATAATCTTATGAGGGCTCAGTTGTATATGAAGAGTTTCCTTTCTCTTCCTGCTTTCAAAATTCTCATTAGCTTTGAGCTTTGACAAAATAATTATAATCTGTCTGGGGGTGGTCCTTTTTGAGTTCAATCTATTTGAAAGTCTTCCTAGTCTCACGAATCTAGATGTCCATTTCTCTTTTTATCTTCTTCTTCTGGGATTTCCATAATGTGTACACTGATGGTGTTCCATGAATTCTATAGGCCTTCTTCACACTTCTCTATTTTTTTTCATTTTGCTCCTCTGACCAGAAAACCTCAAATGATCTGTCTTTTTGAGTTCACTGATTCTTTCTTCTGATTGTTTAAGTCTGCTGTTGAAGCTCTCTATTGATTTCTTCTGTTCATGCACAGTATTCTTTGAGTTCTAGGATTGTCGAGGTGTTTTTTTTTATGATTTCTTTATTTTTGCAGAACTTCTCATTTTCTTCATGAGTTGTTTTCCTAATTTTATTTAGGTGTCTGTCTGTGTGTGCTTGTATTTCACTGAACTTTTTAAGGAGGATTATTCTGAATTTTCTGTCGGATAATTCATATAACTCATTTCTTTAGGCTCAGTTATTAGAGCTTTAGTTTCCTTTGGTGATGTCATGTTTACTTGATTCTTCATGATCTTTTATCCTTTTGTTGTAATCTGCATATTTGAGTACACAATCTCCTTTTTCAGACCTTACAGATTCATTTCAGCAGGGAAAGACTTTCTCTAGTCAGATCACTTTGGGGAATTGCAAGGGTCAGTAGGTAGCCTGCATGGGTAAGCAGGGCTTTCTAGCAGGGTCTTTAGTTGGGTAAGGACTCTGCCTGTGCTCTGATGTTGGAGAAGTGTGTCTTGGCTTGGCTCTGTGTTCATGTGGGGTCATGGAGTGAGCTCCCTGTGTGGGTGGGACTCCTGGCTGTGTTCCATGTTAGGTGGGGCCATATGTTGGGCTCTGCAATCACCTCTGGTCAGGTCAGATCTCAGGTGATATTCTCTTTCAGGGTGGTGCCACTGCTTGGATTCCATTGTTAGGGAGGGCTCTGTAATCACTACTGCTTTAATGGGACCTCAAGTTGTGCTCCTTCAACTGCATTCAAGCAGATCCACAAGTCAAGCTTTGTGATTAGATGGGGCTTTTGGCTATGCTCTGCAACCAGGTGGCTGCAGGCTGTGCCTCAACATTGGAAGGAGATGCAAGCTGGGCTTTGTAATTGAGTAGGTCATTGCTGTATTCCACTGTTGGATGAGGTTGCTGGCCAGGCTCTCTTGTCAGGTGGATGCTCCAGCTTACCCCACAGCAGAATGTGTTCAGCTATCTGGCAGGGCCAGGCTGGTCTCTGCTGTTGGGTAAGGCTGTAGATTCTGTTAAGCCATTCAGGCAGGACCATATGGAGGATTCTGCAGCTGGGTGGGGTGGTAGACTCTACTCCATGGCTCGGTAGTACCTTAGGTTAGACTCTAAAGTGCTCTGGGTCATTGTTTAGGCTCCCTGATTACTCAAGGCTAGAGGCTACGTTCAATAGTTGAATGAGGTTTCTGGCTTGGCTGAATGGGCTGTCGGAGGGGCTCTGTAGGTGCTAGGTGTCTTTGGCCACACTTCCTGGAGGAGAACAGCTGTAGGCTATGCCAAGCAATTGGGCAAGACTGGACAATTTTGTCCCCTGATCAGGTAGGCTGTAGGATGTTCTCCACAGCAGTTACAGCCTGTTGGCTGGGATACAAATCAGGCAGACCTGCCAACTGAGCTCCCTGGCCAATGAGACCACTAGCTTAGCTCTGCATATGGGTAGAGCTGCTGGCTATGATTTCTGCTTTGGCACTATTGCAAGCAGCAGAATCAGGATCCACCAAGATCTGGACAGTGGTTGCTGTAAGCCTTGCCCCCCACAACCGTCACCCTCCAGCTTCCCACTTCTCCATCTCTATCTGATTCTCAATGGCTGAGCTCCCCAGATACCCCACAGCGAAACTAGTGAAGTGAGACCTGAGTGAGCCTCCCAGGAAGCGTTCTACAATGTTGGGGAAGCTGGATATCTACATTGAGTTCTCTTTTCCCGCTGGAGAAACTGTAGGCCTGAAGGGCTCTGTAAGTTTAGCACAGTGCTGTCCTGGGGGTGGACAATACAGTCAAAGTGGAGCTGCTCCTCTTACCGTTCTAATGTGGTCCTTCTTGATCTCTTTCACCTAGGGCAGTACTTTAGCCTTACCCCCACGTTCTGGGATTTTCACAATGGTGTCTTATCTATGGATGGTTGCTATTGGTCTTCTTGTGAAGAGGATCTGAAGCAGGAATGACCTATGTCACCATCTTGATAACATCACTGTCCTGCAATAATCTTTATTGATCTTTGCTTTACCTGATATTTGCCTATATCATATTTTATTCCTGCTAATAGAAATACTAGTATAACTGTTTATAATTTTTAAGATTTTATTTATCTTTAACATTATTATCTATTTCCTTTTCAATTTTATAAATGTTGCTACATTTGTAGTTTCGACTACAAAAATGGATTTAAAAATCTACATCAGATGCTCCATGATGGCAAGGATTTGTCTTGTTCATCACATACAAAAAACTGGAATTACATGGATCTTTGTTGATTGAATGAATGAATGATGTGTTCTGACACTTGCAAAGCTGACAGAAACAGAGATGAAGCAGAAGACATAATGACTGTCAAATTGGTGAACCTGAAGATGAAAAGACACTTTGATATGCACTCTGGGTAACACTCCAACTTTTCATGAATTTTTGGAATGGAAACGGCTCCACTCTTAAATAATAAATTTATTAATTGCATTGCTTACACGTCCTGACAGCAGTCAGCTTTGTGGGTTTCTGATTCCATTCCAAGGGCTTGAATGTCTCTGTGATTTATGTAATAGGCAGCGGTGTCATGAGGACTTGTAGGATAAAACTTCTTAAAGACAGGAACACAGATGGCTGCCTGTGGAGTGTGTGGTGGGTGTTAATGAAAATGCAGTGAGGGAAGGGCAACAACCACAAGAAAGGTGCCATGAGTTTTTTTAGAGACAGAAGCTATTTTTTCCTTTATATAAATTTTCTGATTTTTTTGTCTATAACGATCACAAATACTTAGGACATTGTGAACACAATATAGGAATTAAAGGAAAAAGTAAACAAAACGTTGAGTAAATGTTAAGCGTTCATCATTCATTTCAGCCATTTCTCTATGCTTACTGCTTACTGTAGAATTTAAACAAGCCTCGTTTCTAAAAGTTATACTCTGAGATCAGGCTGTTAAGCCAACACAAAGGGCCTTATGTAGTTTTCTATATCACCATCTAGATTCTCTCCATTGGTTGTCTCTCCTGAAAATTCTCAGTTCATAAATGTTCATGCATTGAACCACCATATATTTAGTATAATCATATTCACTGGATAATTACCTGGTTTACTACTCTATTTTGATTCTACCTAATTCTTCAATTTCTTCCATGTTTTGCCCCTTGTTTCCTACAAAACTAATTCATCACATATTAGGTAAAATAAAATAAAGACCAATGGCTATTAATAAAAACAATACGTTATTTGGTAAGTTGTTTTGTGAGACATTATTATATAATAGGCAATATATTTTCATAACATCATTCTAACACCTACAAGTAATACTGCATTAAGCTTTAATTAAATCTTCATAAAGTCTTTCTTTATACATTTTTTCTAATTCATGAGTCAGCCCTCATGTCCCATCCAAAGCCCACTTATTTTATATAACAATTGGTTTAGCTGCCCAGTACAATCTTTATTTAATTTATTACTTTGGGAATAAAAAGAAATAGGAAAACACTGTTTTATAATACGGCATTTTGTCCTCCCTACACTGCAGAATCTGTAGGCATTCTTTGATCACAGATCTAAGCAAGAGGTCCGAATTGATGAAAAACAAACAATTTGATTTAAGCCTTGTTTGTGCTTTCATTTGCAGGAACCACAAAAACAAAGCTGTAAAAAGATTTGCTTTTTAAGATTTTTTTAAGTCCTTTTTAAAATTTTTATTGGATTATGCTCCTTAAACTTCTCTGGTGCCATGGACATAAATCCAAAGCAATGTGCCTGACAGCAAGTCACGATGCTGCCCTCTAGAAATTTCACTTGTAGGAAGTCTCAGTCGATAGAGTAGACTGAGTGGGTGAGCCTTGGACTTAACACTGTCATCATAGGCCTTGCTGTTAAGACATCATCTCACATAGACACATCCTTTCCATGCCCACCTAAGCTCTTGCATCTGATTTTCTGAGTCCTTAGTTTATATAATACAACCTCTGTATTCCAATCACCCAGCAAACATGACTTTAGGAGCACATTTTTAAATATCTAAATAGTTCAAAAAATCTTAGTGTCTAGAAACTCGGCAATTCCCACAACTCCTGCTACCATATTACAGTACCTCTCCTTCCCTGTGCTTATCTCCATAACCACACGGCAGTCATTGATGAGTCAGTGCATTCTTTTTCAAATGATACATGTGGCAGATCCTTGGCCATCGCAGCCAGAGAGCTCTTTTTCCATCGATAAGATGTTATGAAATAGCTTTTCAAAATTACTGTTTTCAGTCATTTTAGCACTTGTATCTATTAACCAAGGTCTCTGTTAATTATTTCTATTGCATTATGTCAGGGGCAAAGTGTCAGAGGAAGGTGGGCATGACCCTCAGAGCCTGTAGCCATCTGTTTGAGTATTTTGTGGATATTTCCCTTCCACTGCATTTGTCATGTTCCTAGATAGACGACCTCCACTTAATTAGAGTTTCCTTGAGAAGTTTTATAGTAAGAACTATATCACCAACTTTTTTTTGAAAGCAAGAAAAACTGATGGAAGTGTTTCATACCCAGCGTAATTAAAAACACTAGAGTTTGCTGCTCTACTGTGCAATGAATTTTGGTAAAGAAAAAATTGCATGAACTTTATGTCAATTATTTGGTAGTTAGGGCCAATTAATATTTCTAAACATCAGATGTGATTTCTTCAAAATTCAAAAAGGCCTACTAAATGTGGAGCTTTTTACTCAATTTCTGCTGAGCCCAAAGCAAGTAATACATTATTCACTGGAAGGAGTGATTCCATGGTTGTTGAGAACCAAGAAAAAAACCTGAATTCACTTTTGGAGATGGGCTTTGCACTTTGAAACAATTATATTCCTTTTTATATCAAATGTTATAAATAGTTTTATATTTTTGATAAAAAGGAAACCAGTTAATTTCCACATAAGTAATAATACACCTGTGTTTTGTGGCAAACTACCCTTCTCTTATGGATTAAATTGTACTGGCATTGCAAAACCAATGAAGAGAACTACTTTTTTCAGATCTTAATAAGCTTCTGTCGGTCTCATTGAGCCATCTGCTTTTCAAACCTGCCAAATGAGGCCCTGTTAGAAAGAATTAATTAATTATTAATTCAATTTTCTCTTTGCTACAACCACTTTAAGTGTTCACTGAAATATGCCCTTTTGCCTTCAGAGGTACTTTATACTGATGGATACTTAAATGGTTGATACTAACTCTGTCATCATCTAGAATCTTAGAAAATGAAATTATTTTATAACATAATTACCATATAACAGCATTACAGTGCCCATTTGTCTTTTATCTACTTTATTCTCATTGATTGAAAATCTATATTTTAAGAGTAAATTACATATATATATCACACATAATTATGCAAATAGGTTAAAGTTTTAGTTTGATAATTTGGGAACGCTATTGAGATAAACATTGGAATGTTGAAGTATATCCAGGTTCTCAGAACTAGGCTGGACTCATGATACAATTTGTTCTGAACATCATAAAAGCTAATATAACCGAGAAATTCAGTTCACAGAGGTAGATTGCTTTAAAAACATAGGACGTTCAACCTTTTCAGAATTTAAATTTCAATTGAGGTTGAAATAATACCTACAATTACTTTAATTAATACTAAGATGGGAACTCAGGTTAATCAAGGGGCTGCCACTCCTTTATCTTTAAAAATTCTCATGATAATTTAGAAAGGTAGCTTATTAGTGTGTCAGTTTTGCAGATGAAGAGATTGAAGCTTACAGATCAGTTTTCTAATACACGCAAATACTTTATTATCTACAGTACTTTAAGTTATTCTCTAAATTACGTGGTAGCATTTTCAGATATGCAATCACATCTTACAGAACCACTTTACTCAGATTTCTTGAGCAGGATGATGAAAGGATTCAAAGACAAGACTGGCCCCCACCCTCAAGGACACAAGTACAGGAAGCTACTCAAAAGATTCCACAAGAAAAAATCAGCAAGGACCAGAGGTTTTACTATGCATCGAATGACCAAGTGACTGCTGAGCATGCTGTGGCGGTGAATGCAGGGTGCTATGGCATGCTATTACTGTGGCTGAATTGCGGAATGTCAGTAAAGTCTCATCTACCTGTTGTTTTCTCAGTACCTGTAGTTTGAGTGGTAGTTTCATAAACACTAGAATCAGAATATTAGGAAAGAGTCGCTTAGTAAAAACGATTGTTCTTATTACTCAGATTGTAAGCAAAAACCACGTGTATTCATTCCCTAGACATATGGATTATCTGACATGGAAGCTACACTGAGGTCAACAATTTTCATGTCCTTTGTTCACCACTGTATCTTACATATCGGGCTTTACAGGAAGTTCGAAAATATTTTACCACTCATTATTAAGTTGCTTATCATCTCTCATATACCAGCTCCCATAGAGTCATCTTACTTCTTTTTCTGGTCTCTTTCTCTTTATCCTTCTACTAATGGCCACAGCATATGTCACCTTCTAATGTACTATAAAATTTACTTAGTAATTATATTAATAGTTTACTCTCTGTCTCTTCCACTAGAATGTCAGCTGCACAAATTTAGAGATCTTTCTTTTGTTCACTGAGGTATTCTGTGCATCCAGACCAGAGTCTGACTTTTGAATGGTACATAAAAATATAAAATTATTTTTAATTTGCTGATAATTTGAGATAAAATTGTAGCAAATGGCCACAAATGTTTGAAAGTTCATTACTTCTCAAGTTTAAAAATGTATGTTAATATACTCAAAATACCCAACATACAGGGGCTGACCCCATGGCCAAGTGTTTGGAGTTCCATGTGCTCCATTTCTGTGGCCCAGGTTCACAGGTTTAGATCCCGGGTGCAGACCTGCTCCACAATTGGCCATGCTGTGGGGGCATCCCACATGCAGGGTGGAGGAGGATTGGCACAGATGTTGGATCAGGGCTGATCTTCCTCAAGCAAAAAAAAGAGGAGGATTGGCAACAGATGTTAGCTCAGGGCAAATCTTCCTCACCAAAAGAAAAAAAATCCAAAATATGTAATTTGGCTATAAGTACTTGCCCATTAGTGATCTTCTCTTATATTTCTTTGGGAATATTTTATTATAAACAAGACTAACTGCCCAGTGATTGGTCACAAAAAAAAGTCACATTCACTGAATAAGTATAAGCATTATGTTTCTAACAACTGTAATAAAACAAGCATATTGTAAAATGTTTGATCTGATTGAGTCAGTCTTTCCTCATACTCCCATCCAATAAAATGACAGTGCATCAAAGTACTTGCTAATAGACAGATGGTTTAAGTTTCTTAGATCTTAGCAGCATTGTAAATTATGCTTATTCAAATCTTCACACATTTTCACATAATATTACAACTCAGTGAGCTTGACCTAAAGCATTAGAACCAGCTCACACAATTCTGGATGGAATTTTATCAAGTTTATGAGAATTTTTCTGAGGACATCATACTTTTTTTTAAAACCCTGCTTATTATAAGCCACAGAAAGTGGGAAAAGAATCTTCAATGACTGAAATATCTCTAGGGTTCCCTGACAATCCTAATGAGCAATAGTCTTTGACTTCCCATGTCCTGCTCTAAGAAGTTCTCAAAAGGCACACACATTAGCAGTGGAGGTATAGATGGTGAATTTAGACCTAGGATGGGGGTGAAGTAAAAAGTGGGTGAAAACTGATTGAGGAAATAAAATAAGAGCACCAGTGAAGTTTGGCAAACATTTATAGACTATAAGCACTATTTACCAGATCCTATTCCCAGTAGTGGGAAACTGTGGTAACCAAAATGGACAAATTCCTTGATCTAATGGCATATTTGTTCTAAGAATCTTTAATTTCTATAAATCTTGGCATGTTTTAGTTATGAGTTCTTGAAATTAGGAAACTAAAAGAATTCTAGATGTAAATGATGTGGCCAAAGACTGCCTGATATGAAGATTGCACATCTTCACTTCTGGTACCCAATTTACACAGCAAAAGAAGACAAAGTGCTTGCTCTGTCTTTCTATAATTGATACCATTCAGGGTAATTTCCAATTTCTGCTGTCATTATAGGTAAAATTCCTTTACATACAAATATATTCCTATGATATATAATATATATACATAAATAAACACCTTTATGTAGTTTTTTCAAACTGATACCACACATACCATAGGCAATTTTATTTAAATGAAATGAACTTTCATCTATCTGAAGATTAAAAAACAAACTCAGGGGCCACCCCATGGCCTAGTGGTTAAGTTTGCACACTCTGCTTTGGTGGCCCAGGATTAAACTGGTTCTGATCCTAGGCGCAGACCTAGCACCGCTCATCCATGCATGCTGAAGCGGCATCCCACATACCATAGCTGGAAGGCCCTACAGCTAACATATACAACTCTGTACTGGGGGGCATTAGGGGGAAGAAGAAGGAAAAAAAGAAGACTGGCAACAGTTGTTAGCTCAGGTGCCAATCTTAAAAAAAAAAAAAAACTCAGTTACTTCTATTTAGGGAAAATAATAGACATTTGTCTTCTTACAGGATTACTTGGAAAGCACAAAAAGAAATTTTTTGAAGTAAAAATTCCAGTATTTGAACATCGTTTTCATCAGAAGTATCACCATCCTCAACAGTAGGTCACATTAGGCATTTACTATTCCTTCACTTCTCCTGCTGCTGCTGTTAATGATGTCACTTGTGATAATCAATAACAAACATGAAACACAATTCATCACTAACTGCACTGAGAGCTCTACATAAGATATCCCAGTTAATTGTCATTGATCATAGGCAGCAGGAATTTTAAAAATCCCAATTGAGTAGATGTGCAAACTGAGTATAGATGATCCCTGACTTAATGATGGTTCAACTTAGGATTTTTCGACTTCACAATGGTGCAAAAGCGACACACATTCGGTAGAAATTGTACCTCAAAGTTTGAATTTTGATCTTTACCCAGGCTAGTGATACTCTCTTGTGATGCTGGGCAGCGGCAGCCAACAGTGGTTTTCAGTCAGCCACGTGATCACAGAAGGTAAACAACCATACTTGACAGTGTACTGTGTTGCCAGTGCTTTTTAGAGATTGTGTTTTGTGTTTTTGCATCCTGTCATGTCTACAAAGCTATAATCTTCAGTAGGTTAGGTGTATTAAATGCATTTTTGACTTCAGATATTTTCAGTTTATGATGGGTTTGTTGGGACATAACCCCATTGTAAGTCCAGGTGCATGAACCGGCGGGTAGGCTACCCATGCCCACCTAACTAAATAGTCATGTAACAGAGATTTGTAGCCTGTCTTTCTGATTCCAGAGCCCATGATTTTAAATGATCCACTAAACTGCTACTCTTTATGACCTGTACCATGCGAAGATGTTACAAAATATCAGTCATTAAAAACTTCACCACAACCCGATCAGGGAGTCAATACGATTTGCCTTTACAAATGAGGAAATTAAGATGCACTGAGGTTAAATAAATTCTCTGAGGTGCATGGCAGTTTGGTCTGACTCCAAAATCAACTCTATTAGCCATCAAACTACAGCTTTTCTCATGGGATAATACTAGTTGTCCAAATCTCTTACCCTCGTATTCTTGTAGTTCAAAGATGAAGGTGGAGTGGAAAAATCATTTTCTGAAAAGCAACTTCATTCACCAGCAAAAGCCAAAAAGAACTTAAGATTAAGAATGTATTTCTTTGTTTTGTTTTTCTAAACAGAGAAAACACTGTTATACATATTTGAATATTATGTTTGTCATATATTTCCCTTTTTATTTCGGAGCATTGTATATTTCATCAAATTGAATAAAAAGTAATAAAAGCATTATTTATTTTTTATTCTAATAGATTTCTCTGAGAAAATCCACTGTAAATTTGCAAGATAACCTCTAATTTTATACCACAAAGATTTCGTAAAGCTTGTATATTTAGGCTGTCTACTAGAAAGAAAGCTAATCGATGCTTCTCTGGCCCATCTAAATTATAACTAAATTTTCTGGTTTGGGAAGCAACGGAATAATATATCATAGCCTGCATTACAAATTACTACACCAAACCCCAAAGACACTATTAATAAAAGCTTTAAACATTTTCCAGTCTTTTATACCTTTGAACTGAGTACAATATATTAAAGTGGGGAATATCCCAGAAATATTATCACATTATTTTTCCTTAAATGTGTTATTTCTTTTGGAAAATCACTTCTTATTTTGCCGTATCTCCAAAATTGGATTTCTTTGAATTAATTGAGAATCTTTCCTGTGGTAACACAGCAAAGGAAAGAGTATGGCTCATTTCATATGATCATTATCAGATCATGTGTTAGAAACGCAACTAATACATTGCCATTTTAAATTGTATGAGCCATTCAGCTTCCAAAAATTGAGGAAAAGTTTAGCAATAGAAAATTGTCTCCAATTTTTTTCTTACCTCCTCTTTACTTATACGCATATTAATTCTTCCAGGATGTATATGATTACACCATATTGGATTCTACTCAAATATCAGCTTATAGCAGATATTTTTTTTCCAAATGCCATATGTAAAACAGAATCCCCCATTGCTATGTTTCCTCCTTAGCATGCTTTATTCTTTTTCAAGACAGTTATAAGAACGTGAAATACCATCTTGCCCATTGTTTAATCCTCTGTACTTCTCTCTTCCCCCATTCCATCCCTAAACATAAGCTCCGTGAGAACAGGGACTTTAGTTTTGTTCAAGACCATATCCCTGACATGTAGAATTTTGTGAGGCGTGTAGAAGATGAATAAATATCTGTTTAATAAAACAAGTGTGCAAATACTAAATAATAATATAGAAGCAATATTAACTTTTTCATTTTTCTAAAAGATTTAGTAAAGTTTCCTTTTATAGCAGCATTGTAATATAGTGAATGCCTGTTACAAGAAACAATATAAACAGATACATTATTGTTGTTTAGAAATTTTTTGTGAAGAATTGAAATAATCATTAAGTGAGAATGTAAGTGTATGTAACTATGTGAAAATATTTTTTGAAACTGGGTCTTATGTGTCAAATGCAGGCTTAAGTAATTTCAATAGGGAGAAATTGGTTTCATGAATGAAAGAGGTTATTTCAAATATGTACATGTTTTTATTTGACCATACACATATAGAGAGCATTATAATGTATACAAATAAAGAGAACCATAACATTTTTCACAGCAATTTTATACCGTACTGCAATAAATTTTGAGAGGGCAGACTTTTCTTCACATAGTAAGTGCTTATGTAAATTTGCATCTGTTCCAGGCTATATTTTGAATTCTACTTTACACAGAAGTGTTCATAAGCATTGGCTGAATGGTCAGACAAACTTGAGTTGATTCCTTGCTTTGTATTAGCTGGTCTGTTTGAACAGGTGACTTAAACTATCTAAATCATGGGCTCCCCACTTGTAAAATTATGTTGGCCTTTATTTATGGGATTGTAATAAGAATTAAAAATAACACATGCACATAAATTAGCTCAATGTCTTATAGAAAAATATGCATATGGAAATACTTGTGTAGATAAATAAGTTTTTTTCTATAAGCCCTTTTTATGTTTTACATATGAATAAAAGTGTGTATGTGTATGTACGTGTGTGTAATCACTACCCAATTAATGCTTGTTTTACCTCTGTCTGATCATTTTTATTAGATTTATTATATGGCCAAGGCCATTATAATTTTTTTCTCTCAAAGACATTAAGAACAATTTGTGTTCTTGACAAAAGATTCTTATTTTTGCGACTTTTACCGCAATACTGCAATTCAGCTTAACCTGTTTGCAACTCTTCTTCATTCAAACAATCCATTTTCAAAGACATTTAAGATAAATGTGTTAGCTGTGCATGATTTATGTTGGCTCAAGGCAGTCTTTATCTACATAGTTTATTTCATTCTTTGTTGGACAATGATAACTATTTCCTGTTGGTAAAAGCACAACATTTTGCTTCTCTTTCTTAATGCAATTATCTTACATTCATTGGAGACAAGAAGCATAACTATTTGAAAGCTCCATTATTTTCTCTTTCTTTGTGCCTAAAGCATACAATGTAATCCAGACAATGGAAAGGAGTTTCAGCAGTGACTATTAAACATGCTTAACTGCAGATCTGGGAATGAGTAAAAACGAGGAGAAATTACATATCTGTATAAACAATAAAAACATTAAATGACTATATTCCTACAAACATCTGATTAAATATCAAAGATTAAAATGACTATTACCATACCGTGAACTGCTATTTGGATTCTGCACACCAAATTATACAGTTATTATTGTGATGATTGGATATGTATAAAATAGATATGATTAGCAACCCTGTCACTCTTCAAGTCATTATCCAAATGATGCCTTGATTGTACTTTTCAAGTGCCTTGAAAAGAAGGAGTTTTTACATCTGCTAAACAATACAGTATTTTATAACAGAACTCCTATACTGTATTGCTTTTGATTCAATTAGTGAAAAAATATAGTTGAAAGATCTCAAATATCTTATTTCAAAACAGGAATTAGATTTATTCTGTAGTGCTACTGGATCTCATTTTCACTTTTAATTTGATATTTAATACTAGAAGGAAGGTGAGCCATGGAAATGCTTAATTATAATAAATATATATTCTATTTCTAATCCAGATGGCATGAGAAATCAAGCCTCGTGCATCTGACACCTCTGTTATACCCACTATGGCAAAACGATAGCAGTGATAGATAAAGGAAATCTTTAAAGTTAATATTAAAACATTATCATTCAAAAACCTATTTTTTGAACAAACTATACATAATGGTAAGTAGTGTTGAAACTATGGCGTTTGGGGTTTTAGGTTCATAAGAAGTTAGATATGACATGAAGATCTACTCTAGATGGACAATGGGGCTAAAAATGCCCCAAGTTAATTACAACAATGAAGCCTGAATCACCACACAATAAAAGACACAAGGAGTTGGAGGACCTACTACCCATAAAAGAAGATTTTACACATATGTATGTGTGTTCGTTAATAAATACATATGTATATACACTCTCTTATATATGCTCATAAGTATAAGACCTCTGTATCATACATGTATATGGTACAGAGGCCTTATGATATGGCTTAAATAGATCAGCATACCCTTCACAATCAGGTCCTGTACTAGGCCTTGAAACACCTACGTGCTTGTATTTGCTTTATCCCCAATATTTCTTTTTTTTTTTTTTTATTTTCTTTTCCTTTTTCTCCCCAAAGCCCCCAGGTACATAGTTGCATATTCTTAGTTGTGGGTCCTTCTAATTGTGGCATGTGGGACGCTGCCTCAGCGTGGTTTGATGAGCAGTGCCATGTCCGCGCCCAGGATTCGAACTGACGAAACACTGGGCCGCCTGCAGCGGAGCGCGCGAACTTAACCACTCGGCCACGGGGCCAGCCCCTATCCCCAATATTTCTGAAGGACATTTTTCATGGTAGATGGAAGCAAACACTCCTCAAATTTTCGATGAAGGATGGCTGAAAAATTGCATGTGTGTTTCTGTGTCTTATTTTTAAATACCTCCTACCAAGAGCCTTCAAATTAGGTTACAAAACACATGTATTGGCCATGCTTTCTGCAACACAAAACTTTTAAAGTCTACACTTGGGTTTATTCTGGGTGTCCTTATAATTCCACTCATTGACAAGTGGGGAAAAAAAAAGCATGGTGAAGTGAGTATAGAAAGTTTTTATGGAAATTGAGTCAATTACTTCCACCCACAATCCGTAGGCTAGAATTTAGCACAAATAGCAGAAAGACAGAGAAACATAATATAGCTGTGTAAAGAAAAGAATGTAGACTTCAGAGAGCAACCAGAAGACTTTTCAATAACTAGCTAAACACTTAA
This sequence comes from Equus caballus, assembly GCF_041296265.1. Taxonomy (NCBI): domain Eukaryota; kingdom Metazoa; phylum Chordata; class Mammalia; order Perissodactyla; family Equidae; genus Equus; species Equus caballus. The sequence goes on from NC_091686.1 coordinate 99,578,332, forward strand.
CACCAAGAAAAACTGCCTACAAAATCAGTTATCAATATATAAATTGAATCCAGATGAAGTGAAAATGATGGAATGTCCTGAACAATGACCTTAAAAAAGTAGACAGGCTTCTTACATCCTATCTTGAAAATCAGATGTTCTGCTCAAAAAATGCAATGGAAAGGTTTTTTTAAATCTTAAATGGGGAAAAAAAATGTAATATATTATATGTCAACCTAAATATCTAACCAATTTTCTAAAACTTGACTGGAATACAGTAAAATTTTTTATATAAATAATAAATTACAATGTTAGGAAGTAATCTTTAAATCATTGTTCCTGCTTACCTGACAATGAATAGAATTTACTTAGCAAACTTTTCAAAATATCTAATCAGTGTTCTTTTTTTTGAAGTCATTATTTAAATAATAACTTGATACTGTTTTTGTACAATGTTTTGCTAAACTTTTCTAATAAAGAGTACCATTACTACGCCTTTATGGCATAAATTATCTTCTATATAAAGCTGATTATTAAGGTGTAGAAGAAAATACCCAATTCCACAAATTAAAGATAAACAATCCTAGAATCACAGATTAGAATATTACACTGTAAGTCTGGAAGATGATTATTTTTTTAAATGTATATTTTTAAATTGCATATATTACCCCAAAAGTCTTAATCCATCACTTAGGATGACCTGAGAAATGCCCATGAGAAAAAATGAAACGAGGATTATTGAATTGTGGTCATATTAAAAAGCATAGACAAAAAGTCAAATAAGTTCCCTGCAAAGATTCAGAATGAAAATTTGTACTATTTTTCACAAGGATACTTTAGGCTTAAAAATATTTAAAGAGGATACGAAAATTTTACGGATCAGGAATATCATCCTTTAGAAATAACTAAATCTTTGATATCAGTACAAGAAACAGCTTTCACAACTCATCAAAGAGCTTGAACCACAAGGTAACAAAATTGCATGGTACCATAAAATATTTAAAATTCATTTCATTTGTCAGGTTTTCTTTGCTTTAATAATTAATCATAGATTCACTCTTCAGGTTTAGTGGGATATGTGCTATAAAGACATCCTCATAAAGCACTTTGAAACTCTATAAACTTCCCAGAAATGTGCATGAAACATTGGAGTTTTTACTTTTTATTATAATTTTAAAAACAGCATAAAGTAATATACCAAACACATATGTGCATACCAGCCAGATATTAAAATGTTAATATGCTGCCATAATTCCTTAAGATTTTTTTAAATGAATAAAAGATTAAAGATAGACTTTCATCCTCATTATATCCCTACAAGACGCCATTATCTAATTGTTCTGCTTCCCTCACTAGAAGTTATGGGTTGTGTTTGCTGCCCATGGTTTTGGAAAGTTACTATAGTTCCGTATCTGCAAATAGTTTGTATGGTTTCATTTCTTAATGTATGTAAATGTGTTTTACCCCCTGTATCACCGATCTTCATTTTTATATAGTGTCATGTTTTAAGATACTTTTACATCAGTACACTAGATCTGTTTTGTTTATTCTAATGCACCATGTATAGTATTCTGATATATGAGTACCCAAAATTGGCATATCCGTGTGCCCACTGATAGACTCTAAGTTTTTCCCACTCTTACACTCTTAGTAAATCATTCCATGATGCACGGTCACATGTTTGTATACGCAAAAGGTAGCTTGGATGGTGCCTTAAAATTTACTAGATATTTTCCAATTTTTCTCCAAATATTTTCCCTACTTCCCACGTCCGCCGTTATCATATGAGGTTTCTTATTAGCACTACTTTTTATTGTAGAGCTTTAGGTTTTTGCCATTATGATGATTGCGAAAGGACACCTTTTTAAAATTTGTTATTCTTGACTAGCTTGAAATTTTTTTCCATATATTTGCTTTTGTTCAGAGTTGCTCCTCTATACATTGTCTTTCTGGCTATTTTTACGTAGAGTTGTTTTTTGGCCATCTGAGTTTTGAATATTGTTTCCTGGGCTGTGGCTTGCCTTTTTACCTTGCTGATATTTTATTTGTTACACAACACTTATTTTTCGTATAGTCAAATTAATAAAAATATGCTTCTATTAATTTTTTTCTGTGTGGCTTTATTTTATTAATTTTAGTATACAATTAGGTTGAATTGTTTCAATTTGATTTCGATGTTTGAGTGTAATGTTTATTTATTTCTGATATACAGAATGTTTACCTGTTTCAAGTTGGCAAACTTTCATCTCACTTCGTTTGATAGTTGTATCCCAGTGTATTAAAATTTATACTCCTTTTATTATGAGTGATGGAATATTTTTTAGCTGATTAATATCTATCTTTTTATGTAAACTATTTATTTGATTTTATGCCCAGATTTTTGTTTTTTATTTTGATTATTTTTAATTTGAAAATTTCTTCATATTTTATATTAGTCCTTTTTCTTTGATATACAGTACAAATATTAATCCCAATTTTTTATTTACTTTTCTATTTTTCAATGAAGTTTTTTATGAAACATTAAATAAATTTCTATTTATTTAAATGTAGTTGAAATGATCAGCTTTTTTATGTTATCGCCTTTTCATGCTGAGTCATAGTTTTAAAGGCTTATCGAATCCTTTGTTATTTAAGAATTCACTCGTATTTTCTTTGTCCTTTTTGTTTACTTTAAAATTTAGATCTCTTAAATATTGGAATTATACAAGTATGGTATGCTTGTATATTTATTTAATCTTTGTCCAAAAGGTTATCCAAATGTTTATAGTTAGGAAGAGATTTTGCTTTATCTTGATACGCTTTGGGTCATCTACAAAGATTAATCACACAATGTTCTCCCTAGATCTATTTTATGGGAATTATATTAATTAATTATCTAAATATGGGTGATCCTTGTTTTTACTGATTTTTAAAGATGAACATTTTAATAAATTCTATGTTTATAAATAAATAAGCAGAGTTTATTCTCTCCTGATGGACATTGAAGATGTTTCCACTTTAAAAACAATGCTGTAAATACAGTTTGTGCCTATGGCATTTTGCTCCTGTATATTTCAATATAAAAACTAGACTTTGGTTGTGAACACCATGCAGTCTACACAGAAGTCGAAATATAATGACATACATCTGAAATTTATATAATGTTATGATCCAATGTGACCTCAATAAAAATTAAATAAAATAAAAACGAAGTGGAGTTGCAGAGTCAAATTTTCCCTACATTTGAAATATTAGTAGAAATTGCCAAGTAGTCTTTCTCTGGAGCTTCAAAGCTTTGAGTTTTTGTCAAAATTATAGGTGCAAAATAGTATAGCACTCTAATTTTAATATACGTATTTTTTTATTATGAATGAAGTTGAGAGCACTTTTTCATGAGAAGAAGGTTTGCAAAACTTCTAGGTGTTCTCCTTAAAATATCTGTTCATATTCTTTGCAAGTGTTTCTTTTGGATTATTGTTTTGGTTTTAAATTGATTTTTAACATGTTAGCAAGAAGAGACTTTTATCTGTCTTCAAAGGAGACAGGAGGACATGTCAAAAAGCATTTGAAACTCTATTTCCCTCCTTTGATGATGCTGAACTAACCATTAGGTTAATATGGTGACAATCATATATCTTCATTTGTAAGATTTTTTTCTTTGAATGGGCTTCTCATATCCTTAGCAATTTATTATTAACCAGATTTGGTTTTTGTTGTCATTGTTGTTCTAATTGTGGTTTTATTTTGTTTAATTTATCCCTCTCTCTTATCTTCCGTATTTTGATTCATAGTTAAAAGCTTTTCCTACTCATGATTACAAAAGTTTTATTCTATATGTTTTTATATTTCTTTTATTTTTTTATTTTCATATCATTAAAAATTTATCCTAAATAACAAAATACGGTAGAGTCTCTCCTTTTCCTTCCCTCTCTCCCTTCCCTTCCTTCCTTCCTTCCGCTCTCCTTCTCTTTCACAGCTGACCATTCAGTTGTTTCTACCAAATGTATTAAACTATCCATTTTTTTCCCTACTGATTTAAAGTGATACGCTCATCAAACTCTAATTTCCCATATGTATTTGTTTCCATTCCTGAATTTTCTATTCAGTTCCATTTTTCTTTCTGTTTTTCCCATACGTGTATCCAATAGTTTAATTAAGAATTTATATCATTTAAATTCCATAGCATTAGTATCTTCTCATTGCTCTTCTTTTTCAAATGTTTCTCACGTTATTTTTCTACATTAGTTTTAGAATCACTTTACTTCATTCCAAAAAAATGGATTTTTTTTGGATTTTTTCAATCAGATTTACTTTAAACTTGTATCAAACATTAAGGAGAATTAAAATCTTTCAGACATTGAGTTCTCAAATCCAAGAATGGAATATATCTTTCCATTTGTTTATTCTATTTTTTCCATTCCAATTTTTTAAAATATTCTTCCTATAGTCCCATACATTTCCAGTTGCATTTACTAAATGTGTTTGTGGCACGTGTTATTACACATGATGCCATCTGTTTCCATTTATCTTCTAACTGACTCTATTTTTCCAAGTGACAGATATAATTTATACATATGGTGTGAGGTAGGGGTCAAAGTAAGTGGTTTTCCATACATATATCTAGTTACTTTAGCACAATTTATTTAAAAAATCATTTTTTCCACTAAATTACAGTGGGAAAATTGTCAAATTTAGTGATCATATAGGTGTAGGTGGATTTATTTCTGCATGCTGTTCTGTTCTCTTAAACTATTTATGTTTGTAATAATAGTTGCTGTGCATTATTTTGTGTAGATTTATATAGAATTTAAAAATGTAAAGTCACTTCTCCAAATTTGTTGTTTTGTAAAATTTTTCTTTTTTTTCTCGTATGAATTTTGGGATCTGCTGGGGTTTGATTGAGATTCTATTCATTTCGTAAATCAATTTGTGGAGAATTGACATTGTACAATGTTTAATCTTTCCATCCATGAAAGCGGAAAACATTTCTATTTATTTGTATCATTTAATTTAATGTAGCAGTCTTTTGAAGTTTGCAATGTACTCTTCTGGCACTAGATTTATTTCCTAGATTTATTCCTAAGTTTTTGATATTTTCTGAAGCTTACTTTTTAGCTAAAATTATGATGATCTTTTCCTAAATTTTATAATATTCCACTATCTTAAAATGCCAAGATATATTTATGCATCCTCTTGTGGATGAGAATTTGTGCTATTTACAGCATTCTGCTGTATAACATTTTTGGATTTGTCTTAGGGCACATTCTTGTTGAGCATTCTTGGATGTGTCTTAGGGTTTTCCTGTTAGGTGTTTTTCTAGGGTATATAGCCATTAGTGGAATTGCAAGGTTGCAGTGTGCACGTCATCCCAAGTAGTTTGTCAAAGAAGTTGTAACAAATGTCTGTTCAAAGCAACGTTATATAAGATCTCTGTACATCTCATGGAAATTTTACATTATATGGCTTTTTTAAAAATTGTAGCCGATTTGCTGAATGTCAATTAATATGTAATTTTATTATAAAATTTACATTGCTCTAATTGCTAATGAGGTTGAACATATTTCCAAATGTATAGTGGCTAAACATAATTTCTTGCAACACTGCCACTTACTGATGCATACTGGACACACTAGCCTTCTGAGATTTCCTAGAATATTGTAGTCTCATTATACCTCAGAAATTTACATTGTCTGTTTCTTTGCTATGCCCTGATTTTTTCGTCACTGATGTCTCATTCTACATCTTTACATTTCAGTTTAAATTTCACTTGCTGAGAATTACATATTTACCACCTTATCTATAGTAGCTACTGACAAATCTGTCAATCAATATTCTCTCTCAAAAAACACTATCTCTTTAGTGTTTTTCACATTCTATAATATTTTAAACTTGTTTATTGCCAAGATTTTTTGCAAAACTGTAAGCTTCAAGGAGGATTCTGTATTCACCTTCATTTCATTTGTTCACTCAGAAACTAGGTCACATTGGCAAATATAAACACAGTGTATATTTGTTAAATAAATAGGTAGATAGGTAGACATTCTGTGGTGTGTGTGTGTGTATATCAAGTTACAAAGAATGAGCTCTACACAGATCTTGATTGTTAGTTTCGTCATGATTAAACATAACTGAAAAGAAAATGGTAAGGCATAGGACATCTATGACCATGATGTGTGGTAGAATGTGTTAAACAACCAGATTATGTTACTGGCTCTGTCACTTACTGAATATTCAATATTACATAAATTAGCATCCCTGGACCTAAATATCCTCATTCCAAATTAAATATATTTGTATATAATCTATACATGTGTATATATACATATATATGTAAGAATATACACACATACATATATGAATATGCATGTATTTATATATATGAATTCTATGAGGATGTAAAGACAAGTCATTCCTTTCTCAGCTTGGGAAAAGAGAGAAGAATATGGAATTACAACAAAAGGGCAGTAGAGTCAATAAGTTTATCTGTCAACAAACTCTGAATGCCTGCTATGTTATATGCGTGTAATAAGCAGTGGGCATATAGCAATCAAAGTAGACAAGTCCTTATTGTGATTCATAAACTAAAAATATGAAAAGCAGAATATGAGCTATAAGGGAAAATACGAAATTGTTATGCTATTGAAAAACAAACTCTTCACTACTGGGATGTGGGGTGAAGGACACTAATGTTTTCTCAATACAGGATTTGCATTAGTATATGAGGAGGGCAAGGTGTGCACCAGGTTTCAACATTTTTATGGGGATTCACAATGCAGAAATTAAAATATACCATATTACATAGATTATATTATAAACAGGTAGATATCTGTTCTCTGACTTGTATACATAGCACTTTATTGCAAGTTCTTTATGGAAACAAATTCAGTTTAACAACATATTAATGTATAGTTGTATGCAACAATGATTATATCGGTCCTGCCCCAAAGTTCATGGAAAGAAGCAAGAATGATATATTTATATGTACATGTATATTTCATATTTGTAATCATAATAATGATTAATATTAATAAAGGACTTATAAGACTAGATTGCAGTGAGGTATATTCACACAGGTGATCCATTGATGCAATTTAGCCTAATATTTAAAAGTGCATACCTACAATCAGACTATTTACCTACTCTGAGACAGAATTTCCTTATCTACAAAATGATAAATATGATTTTGTTGTGAAGTTTAAATAGATAATGTTTAGTGATATTTGCATTTGTCATAATGCCTGCTACAGTTAAAAAATCAATAAAATTTAATTGATATTAGAATTTGTGCTTGTGTTAGTATAATTTTTAAAATTTAAGTCATGATAGAATCATAGGAGAGTATAAAACGTGTAAATCCCATTGACAGATATATTCATAAAATTCTAAGAATAATAGCGATATACCATAAGACTGCACAGTAATGTCAGTAACCTGAAAAATCCAGAAAATTTGAATGGAACTAAGTTATGAGTGGCTGCAGATGACTCAAGTCAAAGCAAATTTCATGAAAGTTGTTTCAAGTTGTCCATTTTACTTAAAGTTTGGCTCGTTGTGATTAGGGATGTTTAAAAATGCCATGAGGGTCTGGCCCCGTGGCTGAGCGGTTACGTTCGCGCGCTCCGCTGCAGGCGGCCCAGTGTTTCGTTAGTTCGAATCCTGGGCGCGGACATGGTACTGCTCATCAGACCACGCTGAGGCAGCATCCCACATGCCACAACTAGAAGAACCCGCAACGAAGAATACACAACTATGTACCGGGGGCTTTGGGGAGAAAAAGGAAAAAATAAAATCTTTAAAAATGCCATGAAAAACTGGACACCTAAAAAAAGTCCTTGTATTGATCTACACGAAGGGAAGAAAAACGACTCACTAGGAAGAATTGTTCTCTCAAATAGGCATAAGAGCACAAACTCAAAAGGAATAAAACATTAATTGGTCACATACGGAAGCTAAGTGCCTTCCACTCCGGAAGGGTTAAGCAGAATTTTAGTCTAGTTTTGAGCATACTAAGGTGGCCTCGTTTTCAAATGTTTGACATCTCTTATTTTTGATTAGATATTCTTAAGGTCTAATGTTCAGATCATTGGATCAAAATAATTGATTAGAGGATCGTAATTTACTTTGCAAAGAGCTTTTTTTGTCCATTTGCTTTTAATGTTTAGCACTATGAAGAATAAAAAAGCAAAAACTACCCAAAATTTGAAGTAGAGAAGATTGGCAGTAGGAATTTGGGATCAAACAAAAGGAAGAATGCTCTTCTCTCTTCAAGACCAATAGTAATTCTCCCTTTCAATCTGTTGAGTGGTTCATGCTATGAAACTCGTGTCCCTTCTGAATAAAGATGCATCAATCTGCAAAATCCCACCCTGTAACATACGTGTGGCCAGGTTTGATCCTTCGTTGTACAGAGACCCAGTGTTTTATTTAAAATTAAAAAAGAATTAGAGTCTTAATTCATCTTTCAAAGCCACAAGTATGTGACTATAAATCATTAACATTAAAAAATATTGTATATTTGTAATCATCGTGTTATCTTAATATGTAGAATCTCCTTGTCTCTCTCTCATACATACACACACACACACACACCCCCACACACACAAATCTCTGCTTTAGAAATTAGTCCATTACAGGAGAAATAAAGAATTGAGACTATGCTAGTGTTTTTGAAATAGTAATATAATTCTCTTCTTCATTTAGGAAGGAAAATTATTCCCATTTTTTGATAATCCCCTATTTTGTAAAGTAGGTATATTTGTGGAGTGATCATTTCACTTTAATTTACTCCACAGAGAATAAGATTGCCAAACTAAAAGCGATGGGCCATTTATCAATGAGTGTTACTCCACTATTTCATATTTTGTAAGAAAAAATGAACAAGAATATTGCGAGAAGTAGGAAAATGATTTATTTTCTCACACAGAGAAAAATACCTCCTTATGAATGTTGAGCATGCATTTTATAGTCATATCTTTGAAACTAAATAACTTTAAAAATTATGAACTACTGAATCAAATCGATTCATTACATGTGATTATTCATTGCCTTCCTTTGTTTTATCTCTAATTTTCATCAATTAAACATTGGCAATATTATGTTATTTTATAATAAGACACATTATTGTCTATCTTTGTATCAATTTACTATGGAACAGTGATATGGGGATACATTCATCAACAATAAATTGAATTTTGCTTGATTGAATAAATGTATAAATTATGTCATTAGAAAGAATTATAAAGGACGTTTGATACAACCATCCATTTGATATTTTAAAACCATAAATAATAATCCATTAGAAACTCTCTTAAGTGATCATCAATTAAGTAAATAGTCAATAAAGAAATCCTATCCATTTTCTTAGGAAAATATCCTGAAAAAGACTGTTAGTGAACACTCAGAGCTAGTACTGGCTAATCTTCTACGTACTTAACACGTGTTTGTTGTCAACAGGTGAGTTGTAAACTCACCAATATTGGTCAGTATTTGTTCCTAAGCACATTTACGCCAGTTGTAGCTGTTATTGTAATTATCTGATTTTATTTACTATTATCTAAATTGTTAAATCCTGATGTAAAATGAATGAGTTTCCTATGGAAACTAAATGAATATTTGCAAAGAACTATTAAGAATGAATTAATTACAATATTCTTGTAAATTACTTGTAATGGAAAAGGTAACTATTTGGGAAAAACTTTAAAAGACAGAAAGAAGGATTTTGCATCAGATTGCTTTGAAAATGCACTTCAAACAGAAGGAAACAAACTGAAGTTGATATATGCATTATGGGTGTGGTTTTTGCGAGAAAGATGGATTGGAACTCAATCAGGTGACAGAAAGAATGAAAGAGAAACAGAAAGAAAGAAAGAAAGAAAAAGAAAGAAGATTATATATGGTTATATTATTATTCTCATATATTATATATCAAATTATATTATTTATCATATAATATTTAATAGAGCATTATTTATATTATTGCATAATATATTATATATAATATATTTTATATATATTTCAAACTATCTACCTGTACTAGTGCATGACTCTATTATGTACATCAAAGTACATACACAAAAATAGACGCTAAATGTGAATAAAATGGAAAATAAATAGAACTTGTACTATTTCCTTCCTGTTTCCCAATTAATCATCTTAAGCCTATTCCACTCAAAACTGTGGTTCAAGTGCACTTCCAGCAAGATGCTCACACTCAGCTCCAGCTCTCCTCCTGTCCTTGGCTTTGGCTGAACCACATCATGCATACTATTTACCTGGCACTCATCTAAACCTGCACATAGAGTTGACAGCTCCTCTCTGTGTTGAAGGGATTCATCGTATAGAGTGTCCTCTTCAATTTCAACCTAAGTTTTGCTCCCTGCCAGGCCCAACTTCCAGGCCTGGGTTCTCTCTCCTGTCTCTTTGTAATCAAATGCTGGCACAATTTATCCTTAACTCAGATTTCAAATCTATGAGATCGTGACAGTAATAGGCAACTCTTGGAACTTCTTTTGCTGCAAAGTCAATGCTGCACAATAATCACCCTTCATTACATCCCTAGTCTCTGTGGAGGTCAGGAATTCAAAAAGAGCAGTAGAGGAATGTCTTGTCTTTGCTCTCCAATATAGGGAGTTTAAGCTGCAAAGACTTGAATGGTTGCTGTTGACCCAAACCGCTGGGTCTGGGATCACCTGGTGGCGATTTTGCAAATCATGGCCATGCTGGGAGGACTTGGAGAACTAGCTTAGCCAAGACTGAATTTTCCTGTAGCCACCCTATGTTCCTTGGGCTTTTCACAGAATGACAGCTGGCTTCTGAACGTGGGCATTTCAAGATCAATCATTTATTCCAAGAGAAACAGGTAGAAGCTGGAAGTTGCATGGCTTTTTATCACCTACATTAGAAGCCACAAAATGTTGCTTGTGCTGTATTCTTGGTTGAAATAGTCGTAAGTCTGTTCAGAGCTAAGGGAAAGGAATACAGACGGTCACCCAGATGGTTGGTTTGACTTACGATTTTTCAACTTTGCAATGGTGCAAAAGTGATACACGTTCCATAGAGACTGTACTTTGAATTTTGAATTTTGACCCTTTCCTGGGCTAGTGGTATCTGATATGACACTCTCGTGATGCTGGGCAGCGGCAGCAGCTCTCAGTCAGCCACGTGATCACGAGAGTAAACAACCAACACACTTACAACCATTCTGTACCCATGCAACCATTTTATCACCTTCAGTATAGACTTCAATAAATTACATAAGATATTCAATACTTTATTATAAAATGAACTTTGTGGTAGATGATGTTGCCCAAATGTGAGCTAATGTACGTATTCTGAGCACATTTAATATAAGCTCGGCTCAGCTATAACATTTGATAGGTTAGCTATATTAAGTGCATTTTCGACTTACAATATTTTCAACTCACAATGGATTTATCAGGATATAACCCCATTAGAAGTTGAGGAAGATCTGTATAGATATCTCCTCTTGAAGGAAGGAATGCCATAGAAATTGTGGAAGGTTTTTAAAACTACCATACCAAATACAGAACATGCAATGTATGGTTTATTTTAATTTTTAGGTTTTTTGGTAGTATTAAACTGCGTATATATAATATATACAATTAGACAAGCTTTGATTAACATATACAACCATGAAAACAACAAAACAAAATAATGAATGCATCTACCACACTCAATAGCTACTATGTGCCACTTCCTGCCCCTTGTTCACAACCACTTGTCTGCATTCTCTCACTACAGATTACCCACATTTTCCAAAATTTAATATTTGTCTGACTTTTTCTTTTAGCGTAATTATTTTAAGATTCATCTATGTCATTCCTTTCTATAGCTGAGTAGCATTCCATTGTATCAGTATATTGTTATTAGTTAATCTATTAGTCAGTTGATGAATATTTGAGTTTTTATCATTTTGGGCTACAACAAATAAAGCTTTCATATACAAGTTTTAGTATGCCATGTGCTTTATTCTCTTTGTTACATCCAAGAGCCAATGGCTAATTCTTATGGTAAGAGTATGTTTAAACCTTTAAGAAATGACCAGTTGTTCTCCAAAGTGGTTGCACCATTTTGCATTTCTACCAGCAGTATATGTGGGTCCAAGTTCCTCAATATTTTCTCCAATACTTGTGTTGATCAGTTGTTTTAATTTTAGTCTTTCTAAATTTGCACTTCCGTGATGACTTATGGTATTGAACATCTTTTCATGTGTTCCTTTTTATTATCTGTATATTTTCTTTGATAAAGTGCTCTAAACTTTTGCCATATTTTCAATTGGATTCTGTGTTTCCTTATTATTGGATTTTGACAATATTTTATATATTCTAGATACAAGTATTTTATCAGATATATGCTTTGCAAAGATTTTCTCCCAGCTTATAACTTGTCTTCCCATTCTCTAAATAGTGACTTTTTAGAGTACAGAAGTTTTGTTTTTAATGATGAATTCTACTTTATAAATTTTTTGAAAAATGAATCAGGGCTTTGAATCTTTTTCTACTAAAAATTTGCCTATTCCAAGATCACAAAATTTCCTTCCTCAGTGGGTTTTTCATAGGTTCCCCTTGGGCGATGGAGGGAGATTCCTTCTTATCCTACTTTGCTGAATTTTTACCAGGAAAGAATGTTGAATTGTGTCAAAAGTTTTTTCTGAGTCTGCTGAAACAACCATATCAATTTTCTTTTTTAGTTTGTTCATATTGTGAATTAAAATGATTGGTTTTCAAATGTAAATCCCAACTTGCAGTCCTGGATTAAAACCTGCTTGGCCCTAAGGTGTCGTCCTTTTCATACTTTGTTGATTTCAATTTGCTAAGATTTCATAGAATTCTTTCGTGGTAATATCATTATTTGGTTGTGGTATCAGGGTAATGCTGACCATATGAAAAATAATGGAGAACCAGTAACTCCTTTTCAATTCACTAGAAGAGCTTATGTGGAATTGGTATTACGTCTTCCTTAAGTATTTGGTAGCATTTACCAGTGTCCTCATCTGGGCTTGGAGTTTACTTTACAAGATTTCTAACCACAATTGAATTTCCATAATAGATGAGGGGTATTAAATTTCTTCTTGGGTGACCTTTGGCAATTTATGGCTTTTAAAGAATTTGTTCACTTTATCTAAATTGTTGTATTTATTGACGTAATGTTATTCATAACATCCCCTTATTATGCTTTTAATACATGTGCAATTTGTAGTGATGTAACCTCTCTCATTCCTGATTGATAATTTGTGCCTTCTCATTTTTTGTCCTGATTTATCTGATTAGAGGTTTATCCATTTATTTACCCTTCCAAAGAATTATATTTTGTTTTCATTGGCTTTCGCTATTATTCTGCATACTTTTTAAAATTTGATTCATTTCTGTTCTCATCTTTATTATTTTTCTTAGCCTACTTTGTTTTTCATTTTCTCCTTTTTCTCTAGTTTCTTAAAGGAGAAGCTGAGATAATTTATTTGGAAATTTTTCTCCTCTATAATATGTGTCTAATATTAACGCCAAAAATTTACATCTAAGTATTGCATTACCTGCCTCCCACAAATTTTTAATATGCTGGGTTTTCATTTTCATTAACATCAAAATACTTCCCAATCTGTCTTTTGAACTACACTTTGACCTACATGTGATTTAGAAGTATATTACCCGATTTTCAAATATTTGGAGGTTTTCAAAATACATTTCTGTTATTGATTTTGAATTTAACTCCACTTTGTTCAGAAAAAAAGACATTGTAAGATTTAAATAGTTTTGAAATGATCTGTAACCATTTTGCTGGACAGAGTACTCTATAAATGTCAATTAGGTATATCTGGCTGATAGCATTGTTCAAAACATCTACATTCTTCCTAATTTTCTTTCTACTTGTTCTATCAATTATTGAGAGATCAGTGTTGAAATCTCAGACTATAAGTGTGGATTTGTCTATTTCTCACTTAATTTATATCAGCCTATGTTTCACATATTTAAAATGCTTGTATTTAAAAACATAAATATTAAATGTGCTTGTAGCCTCTGCATGAATTAAAATTTTTACTAACATAAATGACTTTCTTTTTCCCTAGTAATATTCTTTGTTCTTAAGTCTGCTTTGACATTAATGGAGCTCCTTCAGTTCTCTTTGATTAGTTTTAGCATGACATAGTTATTCAACTATTTACTCTTCACTTATTTGTGCATTTATGTTAAAATGAATTTCCCATAGGTAGCATAGAGTTATATCTCATGTTTCTTTTCAAATATGACAAGCTCTTAATTTTGATGTTTAGACAACTTAAGTTAATGTGATTACTCAGGTGATTAGGTTTAATTCTACGATCTTACTGCTTTTCTATTTTGTACTTTGTTCCTTTTCCCCTCACTTCTATCTACATTTGTGTTGAGTATGTTTTAGGATTCTGTTGGCTTACTGCCTGTAACTTCTTCTTCTTTTTTTTTTTTTTTTGCTGAGGAAAATTAGTCCTGAACTAACATCTGTTGCTAATTGTCCTCTGTTTTTGCTTGAGGAAGATTAGCCCTGAGCTAACGTCCATGCTCATCTTGCTCCACTTTATATGTGGGTCGCTGCCACAGCATGGCTCACGAGTGGTGTAGGTCCATGCCCAGGATCTGAACCTGCGAATCCAAGCCTCCAAAGCAGAGCGTGCCAAACTTAACCACTATACCATGGGGCTGGTCCTACCTGTAACTTTTTTAAAAGTACTTCTTTTAGTGTTAATCGCAAGGAGCTTTAACTAATTGTGGTCTACCTTTAAATAATGATGAACTGCATTGTGTAAACTATAACCGTTTTGCAACAGAACAATTCCATTTGCCCCCCGTCCTTTGTATCAATATTGTCATATATACTACCACTACATATGTTAAAACCGTATAGTATATCGTTATCATTTTTGCCTTAAAGCAAACCACCTTTTAAAAAAATATTTTATATTTACCCAGTTTAATGCTCTGCATTATTTTCTGTAGGTGCACATTTTCATCTAGTATCATTTTTCTACTCCCTAAAATACTTATTTTAATATTTCTTTATTGCACAGTCTACCAGTGATGATTCCTTTATCTTTTGTATGTGTGAAAATGTTTATTTAACCTTCACTTTGAAAGACTTTCTCCCACTGGTTATAGAATTCTATGTTGACAGTTTTGCTTTCTTGTTTTGTTTTCAATACTTCTTGTAAAGTGTACCCCTGCGTCTTCTACATTGCACTGTTTCCAATGAGACATCTGCTATCAATCTCTCTTTTGTTCTTCTGCGTGTAATATATCATTTTTTGAAGAGTTTTAAAACTTCCCTTTATCCTTGATCTAAGAAATGTCATTTTGATGTGACTGGTGTGCTTTTTTTTAGTTTATTGTATGTGGCTCTTGTTAAGCTTCTTGGAGTTCTGGGTTTATACTTTTCATCTGGACACATTTCAGCCATTGCTTCTCCCAGTATGTTTTTGGTTTTCCCTCTCTCTTTTCTCCTTCAGGGACTCCAGTTACACAAATATTAAGTTGCCTGAAATTATCCTACAGCTCACTGATGCTCTGTTTATTTTTTATCAGTCTCTATTTCTTCTTTGTTTCACTTTGAATAATTTTTATTGTCATGTTTTAAGTTCACTAATCTTTTTGTCTACAGTGTCTAATTTGTTTTTAATTTTATTCAGTGCATTTTCATTTCTGACATTATAGTTTTCATTTCTAGAAGTTTGATTTAGGTCTTCTTTGTATCCTTTATGCATCTACTTGCCAGGTTAAGTCTTTTCTCCACCTTCTTGGATTTGTTTAATGTGGCTGTAATAACCTTTATAAATGCCCCTGCCTTCTGATTGTATTATCTGTGTCATTTCCTTGTGCATGTTTGTTTATTTTTTCCTTTTTATTATAAATCATATTTTCCTATTCTTTCGCATGCCTGAAATTGTTTATTGAATTCTAGACAGCGCAGATAATACCTATGTAGGAGCTGGATGTTCTGTGTTCTTTTAAATATACTTGCCCTTTTAAGTTACTTGGAAATACTTTTATTCTTTTAGATTAGTTTTTAACTTTTATTAGGCAAGATCAGAACACCCTCTGGTCTAGGACTAAATTTTCACCACTCAAAAGAAACTCACTTGATTTGCTAACCCAGCATACTTCAAGTTATGAGATTTTTCCATTGTTGATCAGCTGTCCTAATTTGCCTGCAGTGGATGGGTTTCCTAGGACATGGAGATTTCAAAAATCTCAGACAAACTGGGACTATTGGTTGTATTTTGGGGAGCACACATTATTCTAGGCTCTGTATTAGCTCAGAGAATCATTTCTTCTCATCTTCTTGTCTGCTTCTTTCTCTGCTCTCAGGTAGTTTTCTCTCTCATGTGCCAACTAGTCCTGAGCAGAAGACCTTAAGGTAACCACTGTAGATCTCTGGAGCTCTCTACACACAGCTCCTTGCTCTCGTATTCTGCCCTGCATTCCCCAGGCTATTTGGCGTTGCCAGCCTCCCAAACTACCTCTTCAACTCAGGCAGACCAAGAAGCTTTATGTAAGGTCCCCTCCCTACCATTCAGCCTGTAAATTGGAACAATCTTAGGGCTAACCTTGTTGGTATCCCCTCTCAGGAATCACTGTCCTGTGTTTGCTAATGTCAAATGAGTAAAAACTATGGTTTAATATATTTTGCTCAGCATTTTTAGTTGTTTCAAAGAAGAGGTTGATTCTTGTTTCTGCTACTCTATCTTGGTAGTGATCAGAAGTTCTTCAATGGATTTATACAAGCATCTTAATATTTGTGGTATATTTATTGAGAGTCAGGTAATAATTAATGCCATTTGGATACATATAAAACTATTTTAAAGAAGCAGAAAATAAAACTGACTGGTTTATTTAAATAGCTAAATCTCTCATTTTAAGTAAAGATGTAAATATAAAATAATGGAATAATTTTAAATGTAGATTATAAAATAAGCAACATGGGCTCATAAGAATGAAATTCAGTTGTAAAGTTTTATATATGTTTAAAATAATGAGATATGTGAGTGATGTAGAACATAAGTATAAACTGGTGTGAATATTAAAAAATAAAACTCTTTATTTGATACTTACTGAAGTAATTATATGTGTAATGAAATGGTATCTGGAATTTTTGTTGAAATATTACAGGAAAGATAAAAGCGAAACCAAAAAATCAGAAACAATAAAAGTGAATGTATATATGAAATAAGATAGACAAAATGTTGTTAATTATTGAAGCCTGCTGTTGGACATAGAGTAATATATTCTACTATTCTATGTATTTTCTACTAATCATTTATAATAATTTATTTTTTAGAAAACTAAAATAGAAGTAAAAATAAAAACTATGAATTGAAGTCAACAATGTTTGGGCTGTTGAGTCTGACTAGCACCTTGTTAGAGATTAGGAGGTTTGTGGCAACATTTGATTTGATCTCTCAGTACCTAAGAGATTCACGGTGAAATGAAAACTAATGATTTAGGTAGTAGGAAGAAAAGTATAGTTTAAGATAGGATAAACATGATAGTAGGCAGGGGAGATATTTAGAAGCATGAAACTGGAAAATGGGGAGAGAGAGAGAGACACAATGAGATTCCCAAGGTCTTCTTAACTTCTCAGATAGAAAATAGGAGAAGGGGTACAATAACTGAACTTTGGGTGATATGAGTAATGCTTGAGGCATAGAAGAAGTTTGATGATTGGCTAATGAAATAAATTGAATCATTTCAAAATTACATTTACTATCTGAGTTGAGAGAGAACTTTAAAGACTGAATTATGCCTTGGACATTTGACTGGTTTGATAGAGAACTGGGAAAATCCCATGGAGCAGAAGCCAAGCGTGAAAGTGGATAGAGAGATATAAACTAAAAGAAATACAATTAATATGCAATATGAAAACGTAGATGATGCCAGTGAATTTGAAAATTAAAAGCATTTAAGCATTTAATGTTACTTGATTTCAAAACATCATGTAGAGGGATTAATAGGGAATAATTATGGGGAAATGGGAATAGTATTTGTGATTTATTATTTTGAGACACTCAGCTATGACAAAAAGGAGTAAATGTGGTGGTTTAAAGCAGGATAAGATTTGATTGATTTCCACCTCCACCTCATTTGACAAAAAAAAGATTCTGGAACAGATTTGCAAAGGTCAAGAGCTAGTGAGGGAGGAAAGATTTCAAATGTTTGATGAAATAGTTGTTCCAGATTCCAGAAAAACTATGTGATAAAATTAATGATATGAGAACGCGAGTTCAGTTTTGGAAGATGGACAAAGATGAGAGTATAAAAAAAGAAATTGTACCATTAGAAAAATTCTTAAGCCTACAATTCAGATGGTTCACATGAGATAAATTTCCTGTAAGTAAAGAAGAAGTTAAAATTCACCTATGGAAAGTGAAAGGTTTTTATGTAGTTAGTTTTAAGGTTGGGAGATGTGGATTAGAATTAGAATAGCAACTGACCATATTAGGGCGATCCTAAAAGATGTCTATATTAGCAAAAAGATCTGCTGAGACTGGCTGTCTATAGCTGCCCAGAAGAATTGTATTTGGTGTGGAGTTAGGGAACATCTCTATTGCCTAGAGTATTTAATTTGTAGAAAATGTTGTTGTCCACATAATTTGTCATTTTTATTTAACACTTATATTTGAGCATATCATCAAATTGATGGCTTATTCAAACTGATAAAAGAATACAAACAATTTAATAATTTGATGTAGTGTGGCTGCATGTCACATAATAATAGCTTTTAAAAAGATCCATGTTTTCAAAATGTCCCTGGAGGTCCTCACGGAATTTAAATTACAGACTAAGTATTGTGAGCCAGAAGATATAAAAGGCAGTTTAATAGCAAGACTCAGTGGCCCTGGGGGGCCTAAAAGAGAAGAATTGGTGTTGTTTCAGCTTAGCACATGCCCACGAGTGCTATTATTGATCTTATGATATGAGGTTTGTAACTAATATAAAAGCAGTGGTAAAACCTCCAAATTTCTTTCATTTTTTTTCCCCCTATTACATGGTTCAAGAAAATAAGACATTTTCAAAGGTCTATTTTTTAAATAATTTGTTAATGGTGGAGTGGGAGGTTGGTTTTATAATTGGTTAAAAATGAAAAGAAGTACCCAGATTATCACTTTTTGGAAAATCAGAAACAGGACAGAGTACATTTTAAAGTGTCATACTTAATAACACAGACAAAGTTTTTGTATGGCTAGGGTAGCATGATCTTATGCTACGCTTAGATTTTGTTTAAAATTAAATATATCCTTTCCCTACAATATTAGAAAATGCTAAATTCTAATTAATTGAGATCAATTAGTTAAATAAAATTTGTCAAATGAAGATGATAAGCTGGCACAAAATCTGAACTACCTTGTTAAAGCTGCCTCAAATTTTCTGAAACTGAATTCTAAAATACTTTGGAAAAACTAGTTTAAAACAACTTAAAAACTATTTTGAAACCCAATCACCTTGATCGGGCAATCACAAAATAAAAGAAAACAAAACAAAACAGCTTTGATTTTTCCTTAGGAGAGCAGGAATAAACACGTATAATGAATAGTTAACAACAACAGAGAGATGTTTGGAAATCTTTCAAGAAAAATATCCTGTAATTCAATTTAATAATAGTCTTCTTAATGTCTAATTATACCAGTGTGAATTTATTTTAAAATTAGAATTCATAATCTGATGGTCGTTTAAAGCAATCTATATTGGGGACCGGCCCAGTGGTGTAGTTGTTAAGTTCACACACTCCTCTTTGGCAGCCCAAGGTTCATAGGTTCTGATCCTGGTTGCAGACCTAACACCACTTGTCAAGCCATGCTGTGGTGGCATCCCACATTAAATAGGGGAAGATTGGCATAGATGTTAGCTCAGCAACAATCTTCCTCAAGCAAAGAGAGGAAGATTGGCAACAGATATTATCTCGAGGCCAATCTTTCTCAAAAAATCTCTGTATCAACCTTTACTGTATTATTTGACACTATTGTGTCTTTTCTGGTCTCTTATGTTTTTGACTATTTTCCTCTGATCTTTATTAATTCGTTTACCACTTTCTGGTCTCTCCTAGTCCATAAGTCTCTGTCTTTTGCTCTAGTTTCTCTCCTTTACCTACTTTTTCTCCCAAATAGCATCTGCTTCCATGGCTTCATCTATAAACTGGACAGAGATAACTCTCCAATTTCCATGCCTCTGTTACTTTCTTGCCTTCAACTTTGTATTGGCTCTTCATTGGCACTTAGGATAATATCTCAATGTTAACCAAGTCCTCCAAAATCTAGCCTACCTTTCAGACACAATTTAAACACTTGGAAGATGCTGGTCCCTCTTGTGAGAATATTCTCCTGGTCTTCTGCTGGCTAAATCTTATCCATGCTTCAAGTTTTAACATAAATATCAGGACCTTGAGAGGTCTTCTCTGACATCCACAGCGTAAATTAAGTCCTCTCCTTTTTATTTTGTAATACCCTTTTCTTTTTCCTCAAGGACTATATCAGTTTGCAGTCATATGTTTATTTATATGATTCTGTGTGTGATATCTGTCATTATTCCTATGCTGTAAGCACGCCGAGGACAGGAGCCATACTAAGTGTACTCATTACTCTATACTTAGAAATAGATGCAAAGTGTCTCCATCAACACGTGGTAAATTAACGGACCAATCAAATGCTTTGTTACTTATGAGCTAATTGATATTTCCAATTGTTTTGGGGATTTATATAGCTAAATAAATGTCACCTCTCCAAACTTATCATGTCAAAAACTATATTCATCTTTCCCTGAAAGAGTATCCCCCTTCAACTTTACACTTTATAAACCTGGATCATGATTGATTTTTTTTATTTCTTCCTCCCCATTTTATTATTTATTTATTACTTTATTTGTGACATAATTTTATTTCTTCATTCATAATTGCTCTTGGATTCTCATTTTTTTCCTCCTCCCTGCAACCACAAAATTCATTTCCATACAAACATCTAACAAAAAATGCCAATTCGGCTTATAAGTATATTTTCTTCTGAGCAACAAGGTATTTCAAAGAATGGTTTCTGTTCCTGGAAGCACAATTTTACAACTCTCTTTGTGACAAGTACATAATCATCCTTCAGGTCTCTGCTGAGGTGTCACGATTTCGTAAGGAAAAACTTGACCGTTGCCACAGGTTGCTTTCTATAAGATTCAGACACTGAGATGGCATTTAGGGGGCTGAATGTTATTTAAGGGATTGGTTGGAGTCGATACTTTAGAAGAAACGGAAGGCAGCTTGATTGGGCAAAGGGACAAGTTCATCTGTGATGCTGGCCTGATGACTGCCTCAGTTGACTTGCAGGGAGCTCTGGAGCTAAAATGGACCATCAGAGTTGTACTGTTTTGATTCAAAATGTCTTGGCCTTTACATGGCCACCTCCATCAGTCTTGGATATGGGACACCCTCAGAGGAGACTGAGCTTGGATAAAATCATGGGGCTGTCAAAGGTAAGGCAATCCCTGAAGCCGCTGACAATGGCAGGCAAACACATTGGCACTCACATGTCCTTACTCAGTAGAACTGGGTGACACATAAAGGTTTCCACTGCAACTGTTACAGGTTTAATTAGTGCAAGTATTCTCTGTACCCCTTTCCAATTCAAAGGGGATTTTTGGTTTATTCATACAGTTTATTTATTTTATAAAAAAGAAAATAATAAACTTGAAAAAAGACATTATATAAATCTAAGATTTGTTAATTTAAGATTCTGGATAATGTTTGTGATTTTATTCAGAGGATCTTTTCGTGCTTTAAAATATTTTTGAATAAAAGAGAAATGCAAAATATTAGATGCCTTTTTCATGCCTCCAATATTATTCCATGTTTATCCAGATCATGGAATCTGCCAACCTTATTGCAGTTTTCTATTTAGTTACGTTTTAATCATTATTCTCCAAATTTCCACAAAGATAAGTTCTCCCTCAATTTAATCTTTGGACTTAGCAAAATGTCAGGAACATAGCAGCAAATATGCTTTCAAATGAATGAGAATTGCTGTATGTCAGGCTCCAAAGATGTAGATCAAGTGGAAACTTGCCATATGACTCCTCCATATGGCTTGCCTATGAATCATGAACCTCGCAGATTCAGGAAGTACAAGACTATAGGCTCATGAACAGACCTGAGGCACAAAATTCTGTTAGAAGGCTCAATCTGGACACTTGGTTCCAAGAAGGAGAATCACTTTCATCCCAGTTTCTCACTCTCTTAAGCACTTATTTTTGATTGTTTAATGAACTTCTCATTTGCATATTGATGTATTTAACTCCTGAATTTGTAAACCTCTCTTCAATAATTTTTACTAGGATTAGAACTGGACTATCCCACATTTCAAGCAAGCTAGCCCACGGAGACCCACTCCAACAGCCAGGCTACTCCACTCAAACACCAACCCAGCATCAGAATGTAACCACAACATAATCACTAACGAGCAAGTACCAAGAGTGACCTGAGGAAGAAGGGAATGTGTTGACATCTAATGGTGGGTACTGAAGAGATTCATTTCCATAACTGACATGTCACACATTCGTGGCTTAGATTTTGTATTGAAAGAATTTAGGATTAACTTAATGGAATCAACTTCTTTTTTTCTAGAGTTTCTATGGTTCCATGTTTGGGTAAGCATATCTTTAATTGTCCAAAGGAAAACCTCTGCATTGTAATAGCTAAGTCTTTAAGCTGTACTTGTGAATTTAAACTTTTTATGTATCATTTTCACATACAACAGTTCCAATTATTAAATATTTCATATAAGTTGATTTATTTTTGTTACCTATAAAAAGTTTCTAAGAAAACATTTTATCACTGTCTTAAACTTTTTTTAAAAAACTATCATTCTCAATGAAAGAAATCAGGCAATAATTAATTATTATATGTTAATCAGATTTCATGAAAAAATTTCTTTATATATTATCAGGAGATCATGCCCTATACATTAAAACATACTTTCCTAAATATTAATTTAGTTATTTTTCTTTCCCTGGTCACTCACATTCCATATAGTTTAAAACTAGAGAACTGACACAGTTTGAGAAGAATAACTCTATAATTATCAACATTTTGTGAATTCGTGAAGTTCTTGAACCTTAAATATAAGAACTACAGAATTTAAAAAAAAAGATTTAATCATTATCTTACATAACTTTAATGAGTGGAATTTCTATTCCCTAGTGAGGTTCATTAGTGAAAATATTAAAAAGTGTTAGGAATTTAAATTAGCCATAAGAATATTTTATCATGCTAGATGATACTCAAATCTGTAACTTTGCTTTAAATAAGATTTACAATGGGAAAGCTAGAAAGCTGAAAACATTTATTGTCTCTTGAAATCATAGGGTCTGTAGAAACTTTGAGAAATCATGTAATTCCATCACTTAACTTTGAAGTTGGAATCGTCTAAACTACCCCAAACAGATGAAATTCTGTTGTATTTTAAGACATCAATATCAAAGGAAATTTTACCTCCATTTTCAGGGATATTTTTTCAGAAGTAACAACATTAGTATAGTTGGAAATCTGAGCATTTAAGGCAGTGCTATATAGCGGAGGGTACTCAATATTTGTTGACTGACTAAATGTCTTATTTAATCTGAAATAGAGAAATAGACAAATTGTCAATCATATTTTAAGAATAATGTTTAAATCATCTTTACCTTCTATTTTCTAAATTAAAGTCTCAAGTTATTTTTTTTTCAAAGAAGTCACCTGAGCTAACAACTGTTGCCAAACTTTGTTTTCTTCTACTTTTTTCTCCCCAAATCTCCCCAGTACACAGTTATATATTTTAGTTGTAGGTTCTTCTAGTTGTGGCACGTGGGACGACGCCTCAGCATGGCCTGACGAGTGGTGCTGTGTCTGTGCCCAGGATTTGAACCAGCAAAACCCTGGGCCACTGAAGCGTAGCACGCAAATATAACCACTCAGCCATGGGGCTGGCCCCCTCAAGTTACTTTTTAAATAACCCAGAAATTCTGAAAATTTGTAATGACTTTATAGTCTTTAAAAGGTGGAATTTTGAAATAGAAATAGTTTCGCATATTGAAATAATTTGCAGTTAGAGCAAGAAGTTTTCAAAAATCTAATTTTCCACGCTCTAGTTCTCATACTGCTATTTTCATTTGTATTACTCCATTTCATGTTATCATAAGAAAAAAATTGGCCAATGCTATATTTCCCAAGTTCATGGCTTTGTCATTACTTATTGGATATTCTAAGTGTAAATATCCTCATTCAGGGAAGGAATAAAACTTTTTTTGCTAATATGTCCTTTCTCCTTTCTATGGTACTTTTATTGATCTTTTTAAAACATTACATTAGCAAATAAAAAAGTTTATTGGGAAAATGATTAATGACATTATGGTATTGAGACAATATGAAATTTTAGTGTGAAATACTGGTAATATTTTAAGTTTCACAAATCACAGGTCAAATACGTCTTCCCATTCATTTTGTTTTACAGAAACGGATATTTCCAATATCTGTATTGTTCATGCAGTTAATCTTTTCAAATCTCTTTAAATGGGTAAAGTCAGTGTAGTGACTAAAGCTTTTCAACCAATGAAAATATCATGTGCCGTAGCCAATCTCTAAATGCCCTCAATGATTCCTTCTGATATCAGTTTGAGCTTCCTAAACTGAATACGGCTCACTTTTGTATCAAATAGGATCCTGTAGAAAGGATAGACTTTGACTTCCAAGGCTAGTTGGTAAAAGACATTGTTGTTTCTACCTTGCTCTCTTGGTTCACTAGCTCTGGGGAAAGCTAAATGTCAGGCCATAAGCACACTCTAGTAGTCTTATGGAAAAAGTCACACGGCAAGAAACTGTTGGCCTTCTGCCAACAATCAGCACTAACTTGCCGGGCATTTGAGTGAGCATTCTTGGAAGCAGACTCTAGCCCTAGGTAAACTGTAAGAAGACAGCTGCTCTGTCCCACACATTAACTACAATCTCATGAGGAACCCTGAGCCAGACACACCAAGATACTTGACCCACTGGGACCATGTGAGATAATAAAAGTATATTGCTTTAAGATATGAAATTCTTGGGTGATTTGTTAAGTAGCAGTAGATAACTAATACGTTGTCCTAACTACTCTTAAGAAATAAGAGGAACAGATTGCTTCGTCTTCTTTTCTGATTACAAAAGTAAATCACTGTATTATTCTTCAATATCAGTTTCATGTTTGGAACATTACAAATCATATAGTATATGAAACACAAAAAAGAATGCAAACTCTCAGCTAGACACAGAAGACGTCTTTGTGTAAACCATTATCTATGATTTTCTAGGGCCATCAACACAGATAGATAAGATTACTGAACACATATAGTTAGTGATGGTGTTTTTTTTTTGGCAGGGAAAGATTAGCCTTGAGCTAACATCTGTTGTCAATCTTCCTCTTTTTTGTTTTTTCCTCCCCATAGCCCCAGTGCATGGCTGTATATCCTACTTGTAAGTCCTTCTAATTCTTCTGTGTGAGCTACCACCACAGCACGGCAACTGTCAGATGGGTGGTGTGGTTCCTCAACTGGGAAATGGACCCAGGCCATCGAAGCATTGAGGGCACCAAACTTTAACATTTAGGCCATCACAGCTGGCTCTAGATAGGGATTTTGAATGGATAAGGCATATCATACAAAAACCCCAAATCTGTGATATTTAGAAGACTAAAATTTGGGCATTGGGGTGATAAATATTGCACAGATTCATAGATACAAAATAGGTACATATCCGTATATACATAACACATTGCTTTTTATGAGAAATAAGTTTTGGTATGCAAGTAATGTGGGGAAAGAGTAACACAATCACTCTGCAAACAGCATAGACTGACTAGAACTCCATGAGTGAAACTGAGAGCTAAAATAGAGTCTGTTTACTAAAACGCGCGCGTTTCAGCTCCATGTAACTGCAAGGGTACACGCTGCACATTGAAGCTACCAGAGTAAGGAGTGTTAAATAAACATGACTTTGTCTATTCAATGTTTTGCTGTTATTATTGTTATCACTTTTGCTTGATTTTTTTTAGATTATAGACTTTACAGGAATAATCCTCATTGGTAAGTTTCCTGTCTTGAGGTTTCTTCTTTTTTTGGTCACTCCTCCATTTTCCAAGATGAGGTAAACATGGAGAATTTACTCCAACAATTGTTCTCAGCACTTTTATGATTTTAGTTATCGCAGATCAGTCTTTAGTTTATAAAAGATTTGAAGTTTACTTTAGAGTAATTTACAAGGTAGGCGAAGTCACATTGCACATTGCACAACCACAGAGAAAGCTGTTCATGTAGATAAAAGTGGAAATGGCAACTCTAGAGGTAGAAGTTTGTATATGGTAGCCCTTGGTAGACACTTTTTCTGTAAATACAGTTAGTCATTTCTTACAAGCCTACATATGGAATATAACATTCCTTTCCATTGAGATAAAAAGACATTTCTAAATTTCTACCTCTATAATTCTGTTTCTGGATTTTCTTCTCAGTACACAGATTTGTCTTTCTATTTTTGCCATTTTTATACTGTTCAAGATTTTAGCTTCCCAGCTGAAGCTGTGCAAGTTTTCTCTTCCTTTTTATCTTGCAATTCTCTTATTTTCTATGCTTCTAGTTGACTTTTTGGATAATTTGATCAGATTAAAAAAATGGGTTTTTTATTATACTTGAATAATATGTATATAATATAATAATGTATATGACAATATATATAATATACATATATATTGCTCAGGAAAAGAGACCATGTAAGGATATCAAGTTTACCACCCATGAATAAGGAAAGACTCTTTCCATACTTTACTTATCATTTTTAATAATCTATAAGTTTTACCAATTTTCTTTAAACAGATAACACTTTTTACAGTTACTTTTAATAACTGTTTTTGAAGTTTAATGAATAACCTCTTGTGTTTGTGCATGTGTATGTGTATTTTTGGTCAACTTACTGATTGAGTTCATTGTATCAGAGTTCGGTTTCAAGATGTAATTATAGTTTTATTAAGAAACTTATTCTCTACGTGTGAAACAGTTTAAATATCACAGGGCCTTGCTACGTAAAGGAGATTCAGCAACATTGGGGTTACCTGGGAGCTTATCAAAAAGCAGAATCTCAGGCCCAACCTGAGGTGTAATCATTCAGCATCTGCATTTTCCAAGATGCTCGGGGGATATAGATGTACATTAAAGTCTGAGAAACAGGATCGTGGAAGGCATCTCTTCTTTAAAAGTAAATCATCAGTAAAATCTTTAGGGAAAGATTTTCTTTTGACATTTTTTATTATATCTGCTATGATTGATTTATTCGTGTTTTGTTCTTTCCTGCCTCTATCTTTAATAGTTTGTATTATTTGTCTGATGTTACACACACATATGCACACACAGAAACATACACACAAACTTTTGGCAACATGTTTCAAAGAAGTTTCTTATGTGTGTGGTTTGTGTTAAAAATCTATTTCATATATATTTGCTGATTATTAATGTCATATATACAAATTTTCCCTCTTTAATCTTTGTTAGGCATGCCAGAAGTTTGTCTATTAATTTTAATTTTGTCAATAAAATTCAGTCCTGGTATTTTATCTTTTGTCATGTTTGTTAAGGAATGATTTGGATTTCATGAAATTAATCCTGTTTAGATAGACATCTGAGGAATTTTGACCAACACATACAGTCCTGTACTATCATACAATCAAGATATAGAAGATTTCCATCACATAAAAAGTTACTTCGTGTGCCTTTGCAGTCAATCTATCCTGCCCGCCCCCCCAAACACCTGGTAATCACTGATATATTTTCTACCCCAATTGTTTTACTTTTTGAGAATATTACAAAAATATGTTAATACAGGAGGTATAACAACAGAGGTTTCCCTTGAGGAGGAAACTTAAAGGATGACTATATTCCCTTTAGAAAAAAAGTCTGTGTGATAACGTTTTCAGCAATGAAAAAAAGCCCTCGTAAACACCCTGCATCAAATAATAAATGGAAATTTAAGTTAAATTTAAAGTTTTAGGTAAATTCTTATGTGAGTATGTATATTTTGCTTTAAGAGAGGCAATAATAGTGGAAATTCAGAAAAAAATCATAGATAATAAAATTATTTTTTTGGAATGCAATCATGATGGAGAGGAAATAAAGTAAAAGAAAATCAAGTGGAAGCCTCCTTCACAGATGGACAGTTGAAGATTTGCTGTGTAGATAACACTGTGTAAGAAATAGTTAAAGCAAATATATTCTATACAGTCTAAAAGAAAAAATTTTAAAAATACAACATACTAAGCTTAATCAAAAGAAAGTGGAAGTAACTACATAAATAAACTTTAGGGAAAAATGACTTCAGAAAAAAAATATATCACCAAAGATACACAATGATATTACATATCAATACAGAAAGCATTCACAAAGGGAAGATAAAAATCCAAAGATGCACTTAACACAGAGCCCCAGAAAACAAGTATAAGAAGATGAAATAACTGAAAGGAAATACAGGCAAATCCACAATTATAGTGGATAGTTCATGAATGCTCTTTCATTATTTGAAGGGGAAATAAACATAGTAGGAGAATCAGTAAGAATATTGAAGCAGTGAACAAAACTAAAAACTAACTTAGGCTAAAGGACATGGACAGAATACTGATGTAAACAACAGAAAATACGTTCTTTCAAGTTCACATGGATGTCACTGAAATAGATCATATCCATCCTGCACCGTAATACAAATGGCATTTGTCCTAACCAATATCAAAGAATTAAAACCATATGCGATGTTTTCTCACACCACAATAGAATTAACATCGATAACAGAAAAATGTCTAGAACATCTTAAAATAATTTGAAACTACACATCACACTTCTTTTTTCATTCACTCATTCATTCATTCATTCATTTGTTTATTTTTGGATGTACATTATAATATACTTTGAATTCTGTGTAGATTACATTATGTTCACCACCCGAAAACTAATTATAAATATCAAATGGACCAAAGAAATCACAATAGATTATTAGAAAAAATATCAAAATAAATTCAAAACAAACATTAAGATTTGTGAGGTGCACCTAAATGAGTGTTTAGAAGGAAACTTAGAGCATTAAATACTTACATTTAAAAGAAGAAATTGTCTCAAATCAGTGATCTCAGCTGCTGATACATAAAATATCCTATCTTCAAAGTTATAACTAAAAAGTCAAGATAAAGGAAATTGCTAGGATCTTTTCTATTTTTATCACTGATCTTGAAAAACACCATAGAGGTTTAACTTGTTTTTGTTATTTTAACTCTAACGTAATACAGAATATTTGATGATTAGAAGACATAGTCAAGACATTAAAATTTGTTCTACATTTGTATAGTGTGTCTGTACTTTTTTCTAAAGTACTTAAGTCAGATTTCCAAGTTAAAGAAATAAATACATTTTAATGACTTTTAAATTACAAAATTAACATCATTAGTGTAGAACAGATTAACAGGTTTTAGTAAACATTTCTAAGATTGAGCTTTTTGAATTTCCTTTAACTAATCTATATTATATCTAACAAAATGTGCTGTAGTTTATGCAATTCTTTTGTTTTTGTGAGGAAGACTGGCCCTGAGGTAACATCTGTTGCCAATCTTACTCTTTTTGCTTGAAGAAGATTGTCACTGAACTAACATCTGTGCTTATCTTCCTCTGTTTTATGTGAGATGCCGCCACTGCATGGCGTGATCAGTGGTGCTAGGTCTGCAACCAAGATCCGAATCTGCAAGCCCCAGGCCGCCAAAAGCAGAGCTTAATCACTTAAGCACTACACCACATGGCCAGCCCCTGCAATTAATATCTTTTAAATGAAGGTAATATTTCCATAAAGCTATACCTAAAGACAGACCTCTTATGACACTAACATATTGTACAGGGTCTTTTTTTGCACCCCCCCTTCCATAAATACACTCTGAATTTTTAAGGACTCCTCTTTGTTTTCCTTTTTTGAGACGTTCATGTGAAATTTCAGTAAGTTGGCAAAATATGCTCCTGGTTCACAGTCTTCCTGGGCCTGAATTTCCTTCTCCTTCCACTGGCAGACCCTTCCTCATTTCAGAAATCCATGTTCCCTACAAAAATGTAAAAAACTACCCATAATTAAAGTATTTAATATATAATGTACAATTACTCTTTTTGTTTCCCTATGAATACAGACTTTTTTAAAAATTAACTTTACTTGTTTCTTTTTGGCTATTGTTTTTCCCTTTTTCTCCCAAAGCCCCCAGTACATAGTTGTGTATTTTTAGTTGTGGGTCCTTCTAGTTGTGGCGTGTGAGATGCCACCTGAGCGTGGCTTGATGAGTGGTGTCATGTCCGCGCCCAGGATTGGAAACGGTGAAATCCTGGGCAGCAGAAGCGGAGCACGCAAACTTAACCACTTGGCCATGGGCCGGCCCCTGAATACATACTTTTAAACACGGGACAACTTTTCTGTTTGTTGGAAGGCAAATAACATAATCTCTAAATGTACAAATTAACTGATTTTGGCCAAAATTTACAAAAATATGCCAATAAAACTAGATTTGTCCTCATGGCTACCTTGTCTTTTAAATGTAAGGTCAGACAAAGCCTTTTCCTGTCTTCTCTATGTTCTAATATTTCAGCTAGACATCCTTTCTGTATAACTGAGAGGACACCAGCCTCTGCGGATTGACACACTATATAATGTCATTTGAGTAATTTTATTTTCTGCTGTCATTGATTCAGTAGTCCCTCTTACTACTCTCAGAGTATTTATTCTCAGAAACTGGAGTTTTCTTAAAGCAAATTGGTAATGCAATAATTCACTTTTGTCTTGTCATTGATATAACATGCTTTCTCAAAATTTTTGGACCTGGAATATCAGTTTTCTAAATTAATTGTAATATGGTAATGATATTGCACATTTCATCAGACATCTTTAAATCTCAGAAAGCATGAGCTGTTTCATCAATTCTAAAGTCATGTATTTTATGTACACAATGTTAACTATAAAGCAAAGCACTGCTGACTAAGGTATAAAATATAGAGAGTTTTTGTTTATGGTTCTATTTTTATTGTCGGTCTCCAGTGTATAGACCAGTAAAACAATGCAAACTTAGTCTCTATTAATTGATATTTTTTATATAAGAGAAATAATAATAGAAGTACTATGCACGTAAACAATTAGGATAACTCTAAAATGATGAATTAATGTCAATAACTTAATAAAGATATCAAAGAAAACATAGAGGTAACCAAAATTCAAAAAGAACTAGGAAAGTTATAAATTGTGTATTAGCTATGTTCCATGAACTTAGAATAGTTGCCGCACACTGTAAATATCTAATATACTTAAGAAATATTATTTAAATGACTGATTCAATGACATGATTAAGCAATTTTTAGAGGTAAAACATGGACTAACATCTGTGTATGGTATTAAGATAGCAAACAACCTCTCTTCTGATTCATAAGAATGGTCTTGTGTTAACTGATGTTGTCTACTTAAAATACACTTAAAAGTTAAAGCACAAATATGCGTACACACTCTCACCCATACACCCACCAAACAAAGGGCTTTGTATAGGACAGTCTATGAACGGGCCAAAGACCTTAGCTGACACCACACCAAAGAAGATATTCAGGTGTCAAATAAGCACATGAAAAGATACTTCACATCATATGTCATCAAAAAAATGCAAATTAAAACAATAATGAGACACTCTACACTCCATTAGAATAGCCGAAATCCAGAATACCATCAACAATAGAACACTAAAGGATGTTCTGTTGAGGATGTGAAGCAACAGAGATGGTCATTAATTTCTGATGGGAGCACGAAATGGTCCAGCCATTTTGGAAGACAGTTTGGCAGTTTCTTACAAAACTAAACAAACTCTTACCATACGATCCAGCAATCACACTAGTTGGTATTTATCCAAAGGAGTTGAAAACTTATTTCCACACAAAAGCCTGCACATGAATGTTTATAGCAGCTTTATTCATAATTGCCAAAACTTGGAAGCTACCAAGATAGCCTTCTGTAGCTGAATGGTTAAATAAATTGTGGTACATCCAAATAATGGAATGTGATTCAGTGCTAAAAGGAAATGAACTATCAAGCCACGAAAAGACACGGAAGAATCTTAAATGCATATTACTAAGTGGAGGAAGTTAATCTGAAAATGCTACATACTGTGTGATTCTATCTATATGACATTGTGGAAAAGGTAAACTATGGAGACAATAAAAAAATTTAGTGGTTGCCAAAGATTGGGGGGAAGAAAGAATGGATAGTCAGAGCACTGAAGATTTTTAGGGCAGTGAAACTATTCTGTATGATACCATAATGGTGGAGACATATCAATATACATTGATCCAAACCCACAAAATGTACAACATCAAGAGTCAACCATAACGTAAACTATGATCTCTTAGCGATAATGATGAGTTAATGTAGGTTCATCAGTTGTAACAAATGTACCACTATGTTAGGGATGTTGATGATGGGGGAGGTCATGTATGTGTGGAGGCAGGAGGTATATGGGAAATCTTCCTCTCGATTTTGTTGTGATATTAAACTGCTCTAAAAAATAAAGTTTATTAAAGAAACAAAAAGAAAGCTGTGGTCCCCTCTTATATTTCTTGCCCTCTTTCCCTTACTTATATGTCATTTTGCTCACTTTTACTTTCCTGGGATTACACATCCCCAAAAACATTATCACATATGATTTAGCCTCAAGTTTTGTTTCCTAAGAAGCCTGAACTAAGACAAGGAGGAAAATGTTCAAATGGGAAAACAAATGGAAAATCATTTTATGTCCTTGGTTTTCAAAATCTAAAATTTCTGGAGGAATGGAGAGGAGTTCTAGTAAAGACATTTGAGAACAGAATGTAAATAAATGAAGAAAGAGAAGAGATTGGAAAAAGCAAGGAATCTATGGGAATTCATGGGTTCCAAATAAAGACTACAATTTCCTGTCATGAGATTCATAGATAGTTGTCAAATTTCAAAATATATAGTTTTGTAAAGGTTGATAGCAATTAGAGTTTTGTCCTTATCCCCAGAGAGAATCTCCAAGGAAGCTGTAACATCTGAAAAAGGGATTCTTAACCGAGAATTTTAAGCAGAAAGAGCTGTAGAAACCAAATATGGTCAGAAGACCCTACTCATCCAAAATCTTAATATACATAGTCTCTCAGGCTGATATTTGCCATGCAAAATGCATATAATTTATTTTAATTTTAAGTTTGTAACAATCTACTGATAGTATTACTTTAACAGCAAATGCTCAACAGACTACCTAATAAAGTGTTTTAGGGTCAATATTTTAAGTACTTCAACCTCCAGGATTATCTTACTATATAATTACGATCTTGGGGGAAAAAAAGTGAATCAATTTTTTATAACTTGTCTCATTGCAGAAGGGCTCAATGAAATTTTAGAAAATTTAAATTTATAAAATAAAAAAATGCACATAGTTTATATTTTTCAAATAGATCTTAAAGCATTATCTTTCATTCAAAATATATTTTTTCAGAACTGACTTACACACCAGTAAAACCAAAAACTTTTAGTCTGCTAAATTTCATACCATACAATCCATGTTAGGAAGTTATCTGGCAATGATTTGCCTTAGAATTAAGGATACTATCACTATGCAAGGTAAAAACATAGATAGTATAACAATTGTGTTACATACCTTTTGTGCTTTGTAAAAAATTATTTCTCTATGAAAAGGCTTTTCTCAGTGACAGATTTGGAAACTTAACAAAACTTTACAACTAATATAATGTAACCTATGCCTAGGAAGAAACTCTTCAGTTGAAAACACAAGACTGTTTCTCTCTTTAAATAGGAAAGGTAGCAAACCCAATAGGTTTCTTGAACATGAAAACTTGAAATGCTATAATGCTCCTAAGGAATTAAATGACCCATTTATGAACCACAAAGAGGATATAAATTACCAAAGGGTTTTTGGATCATTGTAATGTACAAGATCCCATTATAGTATACTAAGTGTAGGCTTCTAAAGAAATTTTGTAAAAAAATTTAACTACTAAATTGTAGAAAATATGCTTCCATTTTCTCTGTATCCTAGTGCTAGGCCATTCATTTAGCTTTCCAAATTTGTCGCTTAATACAAGATTTTACTCATTTGAACATTCAGAAGGACTCCATTCCTATGGCTTACATCTGGAGGGCAGACTTCTAGAGGAAGAGGCAGAACTGACAACCAAGCCCAAGAACAACAAAAGACTTCATGTAACAAATATTGATTGAGCCCTTACGATCTGCCAGCTGCCCTTCTGGGAACACAGAAATTAAGAAGACATGTAAAACACCTGACGGCAAAGGGCTTACATTCTACTGAAGCGTAATAGCAAAATAGATACTAGAAAATAAATGTACGGCTGATGGCGATGTGTTACACAGAAAAATAAAGAGGGTAAAAGTCAATAGGCAATGCCAGGGTAAAAGTTAACTTTATATTTTATTAGGTGGTTATGTCTCACTTATGAGAGATTATTTCAGCAGAAAGCCATAGAAGGTGAAGGAGGATGTAAATATAAGAAAAAGGAAGTTCCATGCAGAGGAAATAACATGCACATAGACCTTGAGCAAGCAGCTTGTCTGGTACATTTGAAGAATAATGAGGAGGCTATTAAGGAGGTCATAGAGATGGGGACAGGAATAGAGAAGTGATGTATGAACTTCTAGCACATGGAAATGCTTTGGGTTTTTACTTAGTATGGAAGAGGAAGATACCAAAAGATTTTTAGAAGAAGAATAAAACCATCTGAGTTTATCTTTCTGGGGGGTCAGAAAGATTGGCCCTGAGCTAACGTCTGTACCTATCTCCCTCTATTTTGTATGTGGGAAGCCACCATGTTATGATATGACAAGTGGTCTGTAGGTCCACGCCCAGGATCCGAACCCATGAACCCTAGACCACCTAAGCAGAGTGTGCAAACTTAACCACTATGCCACCAGGGTGACTCCCTGACTTTATTTTTAAGTTAAGTTGCTGTGCCAAAAACAGACTGGAGGGAGGAAAGAGTGGAGCAAGTGTGGAAGCAGGGAACCCAATCAAGTCAATAATCCAGGAACATATGATGGTGTTTTTTCCAGGTCAGTGGTAATGGAAGTGGTGAGACATAGTTTGTTCCATATATGTTTGGTAGCTGATGAATAGAATTTTCTGATGAGGGGCTGGCCTGGTGGTGCAGCGGTTAAGTTTGCACCTTCTGCTTCTCAGCGGCCCGGGGTTCGCCGGTTCAGATCCCTGTGCCGACATGGTACCGCTTGGCAAAAACCATGCTGTGGTAGGCGTCCACGTATAAAATGGAGGAAGATGGGCATGGATATTAGCTCAGGGCCAGTCTTCCTCAGCAAAAAGAGGAGGATTGGCAGTAGTTGGCTCAGGGATAATCTTCCTCAAAATAAAAAGAAAGAATTTTCTGATGAAGGGGATGGAGTATGTGCAAGATAGAATGTGTTAAAAATTATTTTATCTGCACAAATAGAAGGTTGGAGTCTTCATGTTCTGGTATGAAGAGAACTTTGGGTAGAGATGTCCTTTCTAACTAAATAGCATAATGATTATTATGATTTAGTCAGCCAGTGAATGGGAATAGTAAGTGCAAAGCTTAAGAGGTAAGAGATCATAACATATTTGGATTTGCTGTGATCAAAGAAGCATTGCGTTGGATCTTCTGTTTATGTGAATGAATAAACGATGAAGCCACCTGGGGTTCTGGTAGGACTTGGGGTGAAGAAGCCTACTATAAATCCAAGGCTGTAGTTTCCTGTGAAGGAGAATGTGTAATCAGACATGTGTGATTGAAGTAACCAAGTGAAACGCAGGTAGAAAATTGGAATAACAGGAAACAAAAAAGCAAAGATTTTAAAAAGAGGTGCAGGAATTTGAAAAAAGAATTTCAGTAAGAATAAGGATGAGGCTGAGACATACTCCTGACCCTCAAGACACCAGCATTTGGAAGATTATTCACCACTTTGAGAAAACTCAGATGAATCAGTAGCATTAGAGGGGAACTAGTTTTTACTAAGGCGAAGAGATGTAATGAACTTTCAACAAAGAAATTTCTGATAGGCGGGATAGTTGGTTCCTATGAAACAGGGCATAGAGAGAATAGAAGGGAAAAACTGAGAAGTACATAGATCACACTGAAAATAAGAATTAGGAAAAAGATAAATAATGAAAGATAAAGTTGAGAAAAATTACACCTTTGACAGATACCTAGCGTGACAGGCGTTTCCAGCTTGTGGTTTAATGCTTTTAAGATAATATAGAAAAATGCTTCTAGAGCCAAAAAATTGCTCCCTTTATTTGTCAGAATTAAATATGGAAGTGCCTTAAAAGTAAAAGAAAAACATATGTTATATTAACACTAATCAAAAGAAAGCTTTGGTGTTTATATTAACACAGCATAAAGTAGATGGAGAGCAAAATACATTACTGAACATAAGAAAGATCATTTGAAAATTATAAAAGAGTAAAAGGATCAACTCATCAGGGGACTAGAACAGTTCTTTTATAAACCTAGTAACAGATCTTTGAGGTACATGGAACACAAATTTATACCTTAGAGGATGAACAGAAAAAATGGCAATTATGTTAGAAATTTTCAAAACTCCTCCTTTAATATTTTATAGAATAAGTAGTCAGCAAATCAGTAAGATAGAGAAGACTTGGACAAAATTATCAACTAACTGGAAACGAATGATATTATAGAACCCTCCCCCAAAACAGCAGAATATGCATATATTAATCAAAGACTTTCTTTGAGAAGGTCAAAAACTGATAATGTTCTAGTTAGACATACCAACGTCAGGAACGAGAGAAGCAGCATATTCGTTGAAAGCTACAAGCTATTGAAGCTCACTCAAGAAGAAACAGAGACTCTGAATAGACCTACAAGAAAGTGTATTTCAAACTAAAATCGTGCCCACCAATAAAATGTGCACGCTGAGAGGCTCCACTGTGAAATCCTGCCAAATATTTCAGAAAGAAGCAATACCAATTCTATATAAACTTTTCAGAAGATTGAGGAGGAGAGAATACTTTCTAACACATTCTTCAAGGCTGGTATTATTCTGCTTCCAAAACCAGAAAAAAATTACAAGAAAACTATAGAATATCGTTCATGAATGTAGATTCAAGTCTGAAAACATTTTAGTAAAATGAATCTAAAAATATATGAAAAGGTTAATACATGGTGACAAAGTGAGATTCATCTCAGAAATGTAAGTTTAGTTCAACATTTGAAAGGATAGCAGATTACAACAGGATAGTCATATGATGCTCTCAATAGGTATAGAAAAGTCATTTGGCAAAAGCCAACATCCACTCTGGATATAATTCTTATTAAACAGTGAATAGAAGGGAATGCCTGCATCATGATAAAGGACCACTACAAAAATAAAAACACCTATATTTAATATCATACTTAATGGTGAAACCATATTTCCTCCATAACATAAAGAAGAAAAACATGCATGTCCCCTCTCAACATTTCTAACATTTAACTGTGGCTAGCTAGTGCAATAAGGCAAGAAAGGGAAGTAATCCTCTTGTTTGGGGGAGAGAAGTAAAATTTATTCACAAGTGACATAATTGTCTATGTCTATAAGGAAATTTGGCAAGGTTGGAAATATCAATAACAACAAAACAGTCACGCATTTCTGTATTCTAGCCATGGATGAATAAATGAAATTAAATATACCATTTACAGTAGGATCAAAAATATGAAATATTGGGGATAGCCTGGTGGTGTAGTGGTTAAGTTCACGTGCTCCACTTTGGAGGCCCAGGGTTCACCAGTTTGGATCCCCGGCGCTTATTGAGCCATACTCTAGCAGGTGTCCTACATATAAAGTGGAGGAAGTTGGCCACAGATGTTAGCTCAGGGTCAATCTTCCCGCCCCACCAAAAAAAATATATATATATGAATGAAATACTTGAGGACCAATATGAGAAAAAATGTGTAAGACTTCTACACTGAAGACTAAAAATTATTGCTGAGATAAAATAAAAAGAAAAAATAAATTGAGAGATATAGAGTATTCATGGATCTGAAGACTCAGTATTGTAAGATGTCATTTTCCCCATATTGACCAATAGATATAATGTCATCTCAGTTAAAAATCCCAGCAGGCTTTTATTATTGGTGTGAGAAATTAACAAGCTAATTATAAAATCCATATGAAAAATAAAAGGACTCCAAATGCTGAAACAAATTTTATAAAAGAACAAGATGGAGAACTTACAGAACCTGACTTCAAGAGTTGTTACAAACCTACAGAAATCAAAACAATGAGGAAACGGGGTCATAATGGACAGATAAATCAATGGAACAAAAAATAGAGTCCAGAAAGAGATCCACAGATGTTGACTGATTGATTTTTGACAAAGATGCATAGGCATCTCTGTGGAGAAATGATCATCTTTCCCAAAAATAGTGCTGGAACAATTAGATATCCATATTGAACATAAAAAAAGAATTTTAATCCAAAGCTCATATCAGATATAAAAATTAATTCAAAAGGGATCATGGACTGAAATATTAAATCTAAAAATATAAAAACTCTAGGAGAAAACAAATGATAAAAAATATTTTTCATCTCAGTTTAGCGAAGATTTCTCAGAACACCAAAAACATTAGTCACAAAACAAAAACAAATCGCTAATTTAACTTACCCAAAATTAAGAAGTTTTGCTTCTTGAAAACACTGTTAAAATTTTTTGAAAAAAGAAGAAGCCAGAAACTTGGAGACAAGACTTACAAATCATACAACCGATAATGGATGTCTACTCAGATTATTAAAAAATAAAATAAATAATACTGTATAATAGCAAAACAGAGTACTCAATTTTATATATGGGGAAAATATTTAAAGAAACATTTTATTAAGGCCATATGGATGGCTTATAAGTACATGAAAAAAAATGCTCAACACTTAGTCTTTAAAGAAATACAAATTAAAGTCACAATGAGATGTGCCTACACACCTATTATAATAGCAAAAATGATAAAGGCTGATCACACCTAGTCTGGGCCAGGTTGTGAAGCAAGAGGAAATCTAATAACTGCTGATGCTGGATAACATAATGCAACTACTTTAGAAAATAATAGGAAAATTGATTAAAAAGTTAAACATTTTCCAATTATATAAACTAGACATTCTCCTCCTTTACCCAAGGAAACAAAGGCTTTTCTACAAAAGTTTGTACGTGAATTTCATAGCAGCTTTATTTTTAATCACTAATAACTGGAAACAATGCAAATTTCCACCAACACAGCAATGACAAATAAACTATAATATACCCAGACAAGAGAATACTACTCAGAATAAAAATGCACTATTGATATGTACAACTTGGATAATTCTCAAAATAATTATGCTGAGTGAAGGAAGCACACAGTTAAGAGTGATACTCTTTATTTATATATTGAGTGATTCCATTAATATAAAAATCTAGAAAATATAAATTAATGTGTAATCCCAGAAAGTCACCAAATATATCAGTCTGATTTTGATGGCTGCCTTCTATGACCCTATAACTTCCTGCAGTAGATCTCATAGCATTCGTCGCACCATATTGAAACTTGAACTCTTTTTCTTATTCTGTCTTACATGAATAAGTATCCTTGAAGTTACAGACATTTGAACTCTCAGTTATTAGCAGAAATTGTATCACACAGTAAGTTTTCAAATATAAAAGCGAAAGTTTTACAACGATACAAAGCTTTTACACGATCTAGCCCCTCATTTAACCTCTACAACCTCATTCCCTGCTACTCCTCACTCACTCACAGTGGCACCCTTGCTATTCCTCAGATATTCCAGGCATGATCCAACCTTAGGACCTTTGCAACAGCCAATACCATTGTCTGAAGGGGTCTTACTGCTGATAGTTCTTGGCAAATTCCCTCAACTTTTAATATCTTTGCTCAAATGTCACTTTCACTATAACTGCACTGAACTTCCTATTTAACTCTTCATCCCTCCCTGCAATCTTGATTTTTTTAACCCTGATCTAATCTTTCTTCTCTCCGCATTGTACTCATCATCTTTAAACATTCTATAGATTTGTTTATTTTGTCTTCCCTGTTAAAATAAAATCTCCACAAGCCAAGTGGTTTTTTCACCAGCATAATCTAACATAGTATCTGTCACAGAGTAGGTGCTCAATAGACATTTGATAAATTACTGAGTAAATTAATGTAGAAATAATGCATAAATTTACAACTTATTTTTATAAAATATTTCCCCAAAATTATGTTATGTAAAACATAGCTGAGACTTACTTTCAAAATATTCTATAGTATATAATGGACACTATACATGAGCCTTAAAGAAGCAATTATATAAATTACCAAATCATAGCTATTCAAAAACCACATATTCTCACACTTCTAGATCCCCTCTAAAGACCTTAAAATAACCACTCAAAGGAAAGAAATTTTTTTAAAAATAACTTTTTTGGTAAATAATTTTAAAAAGGTTTTTTTTCAGCTATAGAGAATATCATCAGTAATTATAATACATGTTTTCAATAAGCACAAAATTATAATTCTGAAGTTTAAGAAAACTAAAGGTGAGAAAATGAGAATAAATATTATTTTCTCAAATGAGTAGAATTGAATACCTGGTTGAAGCAAAGCATGTGGATTGGTTCATTTTTGCAATAAAGGAATATGGAACCACAACCCATAGAAAGTCATATTGTAGATTTCTCAAGAACTTCAAAAGGAAGAGTATACATCTTTTAAATGCTGCATGATGCTATATAATTACAGGATGACAAGTTGTGTCAAATAGCATTTTAAAAGATTTGCTTATAATGGAACTGAAGGTGTCATTTCCCTACAATTTTATATATGTCATTAATTTACTATATCTGGATACAACGTATTAGCAAACAGATGTTCATCAAGGTCTAAATCATTTTTAATAAAATATAATAATTTGAACCTACATCTATTAATCATTATTCAATCTAACATTCATAATCTAGCTAAACATATTATCAGTTGTCAACAAAATTTATAAAGTAAGTGAAAAAGTGGTCTTTGGAGAAGTGTATTTCTTACAAAACTGTATTTAGATGAAAATATTTGCCAATGTTTGTTTCAATAACTTTAAATATAATTTATAAACTAGATATCTGACTCATTTTTCACAAAAAATTTCTTGAAAAATTAGGAAAAATGTGACATATATTCAATCTTTGCTGAAGGTTTTGATAAGAGAATTTGGTTGTGTTATTTGTGTTTGGATATGTTGGCTAAGAGAAATTGATAACTGATACAAGAACAGTTTTTAAAAAGTATTGTTCTTGCCAAAATGTTGAATTTGTGTGAGCTTCTGGATCCTCTTCCTAAGTCAGTTTTGGAGAGGAGTGACATCAGCATCATGGTGGAGTGAGCTATCCCCATAAAGTCTCCCCTCAAAGATACAAGGAAAGGACATACATATTCAAACACAGCACATCCACACAACACAAAAGACATCTGAGAAACCCAGGTAGAGTAGTTATGGTAGAGACATGTGTGTGCCCAGAAATATGCACAGCTTTCTGTGTATAAAAATTAAAGGAGGAAATATTTGATTAAGTATTGAGATAAATTTTGGAGAATCAAAAAAATATGAAAAATATCTAAGTGAAAGAACACTAAACATGAGAGAGAAGAAAGCACACTCATACATATTATGGTGAGTTTTAAGAATATCAAGGACAAAGAGCAGAGCAGAAATGATGCTCAAAAGAAAGAAAGATCACCTGAAATGTATAAGCATCATACTGACAACAAAATTCTCAATAGTAACAGCATATACAATAAGACAGCTGAGTGTGTGTGTGTATGCGTGTGTTTTTTTATGTATGGACGGAAAAGATATTTGGAACTAGTTATTTTACACCAAGCCAAACTATTGATTAAATTTGAGAGTACAATAAAAATCCAATGAAGCATGTTAGGTCTTGGAACATTTGTCACAAAGAGACACACATTTTAAAAAAATTTGGAGGACAGATCAATTTATTAGAAGACACAGATTTATGTCTTCAAAGACATATATTGAAGGAAATATGGAATATAATAAGCACTGCAAACATTTATTTAATCCTTATCTTCTGAACTTCTTAAATTTGAAGAATATTGTCCAAGTCTTTATCTTTAAATATATCCCATGTGGCTTTTTCAAGGATTCTGGAAGATCAAGTCATTTTGATGTACACATCTTTCATATTATTTGAAATTTCGATAGCACTTCACTGTGGATTTAGTCTATTGTTCTAGCCATCCTTGCCCTTTGCCAACACATGGGGTAGTGTGTGTGTGTGTGTTAGTGTTTAGTCATTTATTTTTGAACAGTTTTCCTTTGCTATATGATTTTTCAGTCAATATAATTTTAATAAATTGTGATTTGTTGAAATTTATTTGAGGTTCTATAGAACAGAATGGAATTTGTGTGAACTAAAGAAGTACATCTCCATCTTTTAAAAAGAATAAAACAGACTGGTCTCTAAAACTGATCCAAAGAATTAAATTATGTTTATTAAATTAAAATTGATAATATTCTATAATGTATTTCTGGGCATGAGGAACTAAGACAAAGGCAATATTTCCCTACCTTTGTTTTAATTTACGTCTGTATTTCAAAGTCTACAATTAGTTCACAGTGACGACTATTAGAAGAGAAAAAAGATTATTTTTCAGAATGAAAAAAGTGATTTTTCAGAATACAATATATAATTTTATTCACTGAACAGAGATAACAAATGTCAAAGTTTAGCACAGTTCGTATAATAATTTTTAACATGGATTGAAGTTTAAATCCTATTTGGTTGATTGAATTTTAAATAAAATGATAGCACTTTCGATCATGTCCTTGAAAGGTGGTAAGCGACCCAAAATATTGTTTAGAAAAACAAGTTTAACTTTTCACCCCTGTGATGGGTTTGCAAATGCCCTTTGGTTAATTTATGTATAACTCGCCATAGTGTGTAATCATGCCATGTTATTTTGATGTGTAATGGAATATTTTAAGCTCCTTTAGTTCAAGACCGTATAGTCACTTAGCAAAAATACAGTTTCAAGTATACTCATTGACCAAACCTTTCTTTAAAAATAAGAAGACCATTACTACCCATTCCAACAAGAAGAGATTTATGATGCAGTAGGGACATTATAAATCACTTGACATAACTTATATATAAGGGGAAATGGGACAGGCTACTTCTGGTAACCATCTACAATGTCATTTTAAATTCAATTTTCGGTATTTTCTTTCCAGGATACATGCAGAATTTATGTTAAATGGAGTTTGTGAGCATTTTAAACAATCTAAATATAAATATTTGTGTACAGCTACAGAAATTAATCAATCTTAAGTTTTTAATAGCAAAAAGCATCGTGAGAGTTAATTTAAAATTAGCCAGACTTCTGTGCATTGCTACACAGAATAACCAAGCATTGGTAAAAAGTTGATCTCTGTACAAGTTACCCTGTGTTCATTACATCAAGTTGTCCATGTAAGAAGCGCTCGGTCACTAATCAAGATCTATAATTTGGATTGAATGGACATGCGATTTTTAAAAATTGGTACTTATATTAAAAATGGCTACTTTTTTTTCTTTTCCATTGTGTCTTAACAAGTTGCATATGTCTATCCTAATTGGAAGTAAAGTAAAATACATGGTATTTCATCTTAACTGTAGCACTTCTGTAGATTTAACTGCAAACCTCCGAATATCCTTAACAACGGTGTAACAGAAAGGAAGATCAACGATGGCTCATGAAATATTTGTTGTGATTTACAGGGAGATAAGAAGCTTGTACAGAAATGGAAATCACTTTGTCACTAAATACACTGTTTATTTCAGCTGACTTTTTTTTTTTTTTCCCACCAAGACTTTTTCAAAGAAGGAAACAATGAGTTACATTTTCTCTCAAGCTTTGTATCTCATCCTGAACCAATCACACATAGTTCAAAGAGCAGGTACTTCATGTAGCTCCACTTTCCACAATTCCTAACAACAGCCTTTAATTTAGTGAGACTGTGTCCATCTACATTAATTTGATGTAGTAAAAGACAAACTTACAAAAAGTTCATCTTTCATTTATATAGATTTCCAAACTCTGTCTCCTTGTCCATATTCCTTCATGCACTTTCTGAATAAGATCCAGTGAAGTATTTTCAAAACACAAAAAAGCAAAAAATGCCAGGAGCACTATTAGGTCAGCCTTAGGCAAAAAGTGACTCAGAACCCACCTTACTCTCTCCCAAGAAGTACACTGCAGGCACTGAATCTATTATCCTGAGGCAGTAATATCAAATTCCTTAGGTTAGAAAGTTTTAAGAACAGTTTGTGTGGGTTCATTTCATTTACAACTTGGCAGAGATTTTGATCTTTGCACATTCTAGTACTTGAATTTTAAGGAGTAAACTCTTAAATTCACACTGGTATTTGAAGACTGTTGGACAATTTTACTAAAACTGGACGCCCATTCATCCTAGGAAACATAGAAATTGTAGAATGGTAGTGCTTTTCAGACCTGACATTTTTAACTGAGGCTTCAGTATAAATGCAATAGAAAGTGTAATGTTCAGGTATACCATACTTTCTCTAAATAAATTAGAATGCACTGGAGGCCTAGTATAAATCTGAATGACTGGATTTCGGTA
Organism: Equus caballus; assembly: GCF_041296265.1. NCBI lineage: Eukaryota > Metazoa > Chordata > Mammalia > Perissodactyla > Equidae > Equus > Equus caballus. Next base: position 99,623,032 of record NC_091686.1, read on the forward strand.
AGATCTTATTTTCAACTCAAAATACATTTTAAACTAAATGGTAGACCTCTAAGTTCAGAGACATCCACATTCACCAAGAGAGTGAATAAACTCTATTGGTTGAGGTTTCAGGGACATCGATATTCTCACCTACCAGATGAACAATGGCTGAAATCTCTCATCAAGGATTCCTGCTAAAATAATATATTCCCAAAGAAGAGTAATATTGTGTCTTTTCATTGATTCTTATTGATAATAAAGGGTATAAGAACCATTGTTAGGAGAGTGAAAAAAACATGGCATTGATTAGGGCATGTAGAAAGCAGGAAGTGCTAATAAAAATACCCTCCCATATTTCTCAAGTTAACATAATAGATCTCAAAAACATTTCTTAAAACGATTATTTCCTAAACTCATTCTGCTAACTCATTTCTACCTTCAAATTTAGCAGTGGAGCTATGTGATAGATGTTACACAAAAACAATCTCAAGGAATTACTTCTTTTAAAAAAACTCCTAACAAAAGACAACTCCAAAGGGATTGCCTTTGTTCCTCTTTAAGGTTATGAATTGAATCACTTATTTCATCACAATGTACCAGACACTAATAACATGTTTTAGTATTCATACTTATGCAGTTGATACCGTCTTTCAGACACACTGATCAGGGACAAGCAAACAAACAAGAGAACTTCTGTAGTTTAAGCATCTACCTGCATAAATATAGGACTATATTACACAATCTTTTGACCACAACATAGCAATGGATAGAAATCATACATGGGTCTGTGACGGACCCGCTGATGAGGTGAAAGTGGCTTCGCTGTTAATATATGCAGAATCTTTATTAATTACATTGTAAAAGACGATATGGCAAAGCAGAATCCAATTGTAAAACTACCCATGTTATGTTCCCTAATTATGTTATTTTTATACGTGTAGATGAAGAATTTAGTAAACAGTCAACCAATATTCAATATCTTATTGAAATTTGTAACAAGTGTGGCAACCTGAAAACTGTATCTACTTGTAAAATACAGCTTTCCCATGCCATAGGGGAAGACCAAAGCAAAATGTGAACAGTTTAGAACTTTCAGATTTTTCTTTATTGTCTATTTTATTTAATAAAAATTTCACAGCTGTAACTTAAGAGCTTGAGAAATTAATTTTTTTATTAAACCAATTTGAGAAATTATTTTTCTGTAAGTTATAATACATTAGTTTGATGATTCATTCAAACCAATTCTATTACAAACTTTAGTGTTCTTGCAATGAGCCCCACTTCATAAACAAAAGAGACAGGAAGCTTAAACTAATGATGTTGCTAAATGTTATTCAGAGAGAACATTCTATTCTTAACATATTTCAAATATTCTAAACAAGGTAAAGCAGATCTAAGTAATCTTTAGGCAAGATAAGATTTGAAAGAAGTATATGTTTCCTAAAGTGTTTGTAAAGTACCTTCTCCACGTAAGTCACTCTCTTGGGCTTTGTGGAAAACATGATGAGGAGCAAGATGTAGTGCTTGCTTCAGGAATCATATCCCATACTAACGTTTAAGAGAAAAAGCAGCATCTCTTCTCTAAGAAAAGTAACATACCAACTGGCTTTACTGAAATTGTAACCTCACTGCTTTCATTCCCTACCATATTTTCTCAGTCCCTGAAGGCTGCTATAACAGAAATATCACAGAGTGAGTGGATTATAAACAAGAGAAATTTATGTCTCACTGTTCTTATCTCAAAGTCTAAGATCAAGGTACAGTTAGACTTCATGTCTGGTAAAGGACCTCCTTTTTCACAGATCGTTGCTTCTCACTGTAACCTCACGTGGCAGAAGGGGTGAGGGAACTCTCTCTGACCTCTTTTAAAAGGGTACTAATTGGGGGCCAGCCTGGTGGTGCAGCAGGTAAGTTCCCATGTTCTGCTTCAGTGGCCCCAGGGTTCATCAATTTGGATCCCCAGTGCAGACCTACACACTGCTTGTCAAGCCATGCTGTGGCAGGCGTCCCACATAAAATAGAGGAAGATGTGCACAGATGTTAGCTCAGGGCCAGTTTTCCTCAGCAAAAAGAAAGAAGAGGATTGGCAGCAGATGTTAGTTCATGGCTGATCTCCCCACACACACAATCAAAAGGTACTAATTGTATTCATGAGGGCTCCACCCTCATGACCCAATCACCTCCCAAAGGCCCCACCTCTTAATATGTGTTATCACCTTGCTGATTAGATTTCAGCATGTGAATTTGAGGGGGATACAACATTCAGACTATAGCATATATAGACAGAGTGAGACACAGAAAGAAAAAAATTTTCCTTTTAACTGTTGTTTTCATCTGTATATAGGGAGTTCAGCTGAGCTGGGCCAAGACACACTCTCAAAGTTGACTGAAGAAAGGAATTGTCTATCCTCTGGCCATGCCCACCACCACCCTGCTCCTGGGGCCAGCTCCCCTCTCAGGGCTTGTGCCCCAGGAATTACACTGCAATTTAATTTGCTTCTAAGTGACCTTAAGTGACTCATTTAAGTAATTCATTTATATCCAATGCATCTGAGCCCAAGACCATTCAGTCTAGGGTTCCTTATCCAACATATCCAGCAACATATTTCTTCAGAATGTTCCATATGTTTCCCTCACAGGACTTACTACAACTGATAGATAGATAGAGACAGAGATGATAGATAGATAGATAGAAAGATAGATAGATAGATAAAGGTATATATGTATATAAGTATATGTATGTATATATACATATATGTAAATATATACATGTATATGTATGTATGTATGTAGATATACACATACACACATACTGCTGTGTGGATATGTATATTTTTTCCTACTTAATGATGTTCACACAAATAAATTTAAACTCAAGAAAAGAGGGAATTATGTCTTGTTCACTACTTAATATCCAGTTTTTAGCCCAGATTCTGGGCTCATAATAGGAATTCAGTCAAGAACTTTGCAAGTAGTTAATGAACAAATAAAACAGCGAATGGATACATACCAGATAAAATTATCTATTCTGGTATGGTCTTTTACCTTTTGTCCAGAATTTTCTTTATTTCCTTTAAGCTCCTCCTCTTTTGACTCATTAAATGAAAACTTCCTGAATGATATGGACCTTAGCTTCCATCGAATTCAAGCAACAGTGTGAGATATAGAATGGAATCCATGAGAAAAAGCATTTGTCCGAGACCATTGACCTTTCGTGTACTGCTGATTGCACAGTCCATCTACAGAAGCAGCTCTCTGTGGCCAAAGCGCCAGCTTTCCTTGTGTTTGGTCATATGTTTGGAGCTTGATAACACTGTCTAAAACTGAAGGGTCTGAGATTTTTTCCCTTCCTTGAAAGCTAATAAGTGAGCCGGCCACGTTTTCATGGGTGCTGATAGAAGACACAGATTCTTGGTTCAGAAATAAAAGACAATTGATTATTCACAGCAACAGCAGTAGCCAGAGTATTAGCAGTGTTTTTATGTATGTGGTTGCATGTCAGTTCTCGGAGCCGCAATTCCCACATGAAGTTGCAAAAGAGAAGCGGATAACATCTGCCAATGAAATGGGTTACATTAAAAAAGAAAGAAGTGTGTGTGCACTTTGCCCTGAAGGGAGATACTCTCTCTGTTTTCCAAGGCTGTTCGATATACAAACGTCCTTCAAGAGGCAGGCTAGAATGAATAATAAGTGCAGAAACACAAGACACCAAAGGAAAACTGTCTCTCAACAAACACTTTGAGATACCCCATTTGGGAAAATTCTGCAACATGTCACATGGATCAGATGAGTTGAATACTGGCTGTTTAGGGACTGTGAGAGACCAAACATTGTTAAACAGTTCTGAGATGCAAGAAACTTCAGGCAAGATTTGTAAGATTAAGGGAAGAAGCCATCAAAACCTGAGCCCAATTATCTGAGATGTATGATCGTAATCCTAGTCCCTGTGGGGTTGTCCCCTGGAGGCAACATCTCTAATTGAGTTGGAGCAGTTTCCTAAACAGCACACCCCCTTTACTCTAGCAGAGGAACAATATGCAAGATGCAAAAGGCCACGTGGAAGCCGCCTGGTCTTCAGTGGAATACAGAGTCGATCCCTTTGGGATGAATTTGTTCCACATTTGAGTTCCCACTTGAGGGAAAATTAGAGTGCCTCCTACTAGAATTTAAATTGGAACTGTGGCAAAGGGACGTTTACGCAAGTTTATAAAATCGTGGGAAATTTCACTTAGATAAGCCATAATTTCAAAGCACTTTTGTTCTTGTTAATATTACAGACTGTTTACCTAATCATACTTTTATTTTGATATTACATGGTGACCTCAAATGCAGTAAAAGTGTAGAAATTTACTTTTTAAACTACAGGGAGTCTGGTGGTAGCTTTATGAGCAAACTTTTGGGACTGCTCTCCCTGGTCTAACAGACAAATTTCGCCAGTGGGCCGCATAGGCTTAAAGTCAGTACAGAAATCCATGCCACCCTGTGAAGGAACCATGAGAGCAAGCGTAAACCTGCGTTAGAATGATTTTGCAACCTCACACCTCATGACTAAAGATACCAGCTGAATAGATCCTGGACAGGAAAAGATAAAGGGTGACTTGCTCTCACATTTCCCAGCTGCGTTTCTTAGAGATTGAGGGAAAAAGTAATGACTCGGGTCCTTGCCTCCCTCCACACATAGATAGCACCTTATTACAAGCCTTGTTTGATGTACAGCTGAAAAGTCCTTGTTTATGTTATCTTTGACATATATGGCTATTCGATGAGTAAGCCCTTTCCTGCACGTACACTGCTTTGTTAATAAAAGGATATAGGGACCAGCCCAGTGGTGTAGCGCTCAAATTCCCACTCTGCTTTGGCCACCTGGGGTTTGCAGGTTTGGATCCAGGGCACAGACCTAGCCCGGCTCATCACGCCATGCTGTGGCAGCATCCCAAATAAAATAGAGGCAGATTGGCACAGATGTTAGCTCAGGGCCAATCTTCCTCATAAAAGAAAATGGTATATAAACTGCCTCAGATCCGTAGACTTCAGAGCAGTTCCTCAGAATACTCTTTTGCACTATTTCCACTGACGTGAATTCCTCACTTTGATTATCAAATAAACTCCTTCATTTAACCTTTTCCTAGACTCTATTCATTAGACAGTTTCATGGTGATAATACTTCAATTTAGAAGAGATGACCTATTAATTATTAATAAATTTAGAAATGGTAGTGAACATGACAACACTTACAACAGTGGGACAAAGGAGTAGGTCAAAGCTGCTTACTCTGGTCAAAAAATCTTGCTTTTGGACCTAGCAAAGGGACTGTCATCCTTTGGAAGAAAAACTTGAGGCTGCCGATATTTTGTAACAAATTTTCAACATAAGGACAGAGAGGATAATGTAAGCTACAGCCAAAATCTAATGCAAAGCAACAGGAGAGCGATGCTTTCCCATACAGTGGGTTGTTCTAAATAGCCACGTTAAGGGGTAGAATGAGGAGGCATTATGAGTCTGAGATACAAGATTGATTTACTGGGTTAAACACAATCAAAACGTTTTCAAAGCAGTGGATATTATTAGCCTTATTTTATTACAGACGGGTGGAAAATCACTAATGGGCTCCCTTTTAAAAGGAGGTAAACAATGACAAAAAGTGGGTAAGACATACTAAAATAATGGCAAAGATTAAATGGCAGGTATTGTTATAGCATGAATGCCGAGGATAGAAGTTATGGTACAGAAGGAGGGAAGGGCAACAAGAGGGTAGAGTAGAGAAAAAGCAGCTCTGATAATAACTCAGGAGAAGTTAATCTTTATCCAGAGATTGTAAGGAGTGGGGAGTTGGGGACGGGTGGGCAAAGTGAGAGAGATCATGAAGGCAGAGAGGACAAAGCTGAACAAAACAAGAGTTTGCAACATTTTAACCTCTAAAGTGAGAGTTCCCCAGGATTAATAGTAAAGGACATAAAGGTCTTTATGAGACTAAACACAGACAAATATGTCACTCACTGTTACACAAGCCACTTCACCTCCACACATGATAATAGTGTAACGGGAAAACGTTCTGCAAATGAAAGCTTTGAAAAATTGTTTAGTCTGTTTAATTAGTTCTATCAGACAGTAGACAGAGATGAAGACACAGCATGATGTCATGACAGGGAAGAATATGACTTACATGTTAAGAAAAAAAACTGTAATACAAGCTACATTACCTTCTGTTTACCACCAGCCTGGGACTTTGTTCACTGAGTCAGTGTATGAACCTTATAGTTATAAATTCACAGTGCATCATCCACTCTGCACCTTAACGTTGCCATTCGGAAGGACCCATGATCTGGGACAAGGCTATTTTCCTCTGCCTTATAAGAGTTTTTGGCTGCTGCTTAAATTGCTCATTCTCCTCTTAGCATCACCGCAAAAAGTTGAGCCCACCTCGAGGAAGGAGTAGAGAAGAAATCTGCAACTTCTGTAAATCTCTGTAAGAAACAGTGATTTCTTTTTGTGCCAAATAAATTCTTGCAAGAATCACATCATATAAAAGAGAATCTGCAATGCATAATGGTGTTATCCTACTCTCTGAGTAGTATAATTATCTATACAACTGAAACCTAGGAAATGTTTGATATAATGATTACTAATATCACCTGCATTATTCCAAAGCCTGCTTAAGGATTTTGAAATACATATGTATACATATGAAATAGATATATACAAATACATACACTTATTAAGCATCTTCTATATATCAGACCTCTAATATAGTCTCTGCCTCCATGAAACTTTGAACCTCAAAAAGATCCAGGCAATATACAAGAAAACAACAATGGAAATAAAATAATTACATCTTTGATTATATAACGTAAGTTTGTCGCATTACGTTAAGGTGAGAACAATGAGAAGGATGTGGATTTCTTTTCAAAGATTTTTGCCTTATATAGAAATTGACATTTAGGGAAAATTGTTGCTGAAAGATGTCCTGTATCTTGTAAAAAGATTCCTCCATGGTCTGACTAAATGTTCCAGTTGTGATCATGGCTTCATTCAGTTGTCATGAAGTCTGGTTTAAGTGATTGTGTTAGAAGCTGGTAATAAAAGCATTCAAACTTTCTTCTTGTGGCTAATAAGACATGTTTTTAAGAAAAGTGCTTCAAATATAGGCAATTTAAGAAAAAAATTACCTGGGAACTCAAATTTACACAGTGAGCTAAAGCTTTGAGATAATTCTTTGTGATCACTTGTACTAAAAAAAAAAAAATTAACTGTTTAACTTCAGAAGGGTTTTTCTATTCTATATATCATTCACATCAGGTGTGGCTATATGCCTTGCTTTGATCACTGTGTCATTTGGACAGAAGATTGAAGAGTTGGCTGGTACTTTGTCATCTCTCTTTTCTTTCTGCCAAGAGACTGTCAGTCTTTTAGACAGAGCTGCTCTCTCAGCTTGGTCCTGGTGGGAAGACGGCATGCACTGATGGATACCTAGCATGACTAATTACAAAGAAAACAAAACATGTTTTGTGGTAACACTGAAATTTGGAGGTTTCACTGGATCTATCGGCATGGCGTAGTCTTTTTTGATTGATAAGCTTCCCATAAGCTTAGCTGGCTTAAAAGAAAATTCCCCATATATTTTCCTTGTGAATTCAGGCCTCCTTGCTACTTGTTAAAAACAAATAAACAACTAGAAAATTTATAAAATCCTGGAGATTCAACTGAATAACTGAATTCTCCCTTACACATGAAATTTATATAACCATTACTAAACTCAATACGTTTGTATTGTTCTCAATATTTCATTTTAATGATGTTTATATCTCAAACTAAACTGTAAGCTTCTTAAAGGAACAACCACAGTTTATACCTCCAGTAATTCCACCGACATTCCTAACACTGTCCATAATAACCATTCATTAGTGTAAAATACCAGCAAACAAAATTTTTCTAAAAAAAGATATATTTGATTGAAAAGAAAATATAAAATATAAACATAAACATAAAATATGTTGAATAATAAGATCAAAGACCAGAGGAAGAGAAAATAAATACAAAATAAAGATTTCCATTAAAAGGGAAAATGAGGCTTAAGGCAGAGAATTTAGAAAATTATCATAAGAGACGAGAAAAAAATAGCAAAGGCATTTTTAGAAAACAGTAATAAATGAGCAGAGGGCCAATTAATGCTCCCTCTGTAATAATAGCTACATTTTTAAAATTTTACTTATTTAAACTGGCAGAGAATGGAAACATTTACATTTAGGGATAAGGTTTCATTACTTTTTTTACCTGTTTGAAAATGTGTGAAAGAAAGTATTGCAGCACAAAGATATAACAGCAACGTGTAATGACCTACACTGTTTGAATGTCTAATTTGTAAATGCTGTTTAAGGAAACTTGTCGGCAATGGCCTTATGTAGTTCTAGACTTGGAATTAAGTACATTTATCAATGACTTGTTTAAAATTTTTAAATGACCAGTTGTGGACAGTTCCCTAGGTCTGTTATTTCCAGCTCTCTTTTTACCCCACCTTAGGAATATCTATTTTATTTACCTAATTAAATTTTATGTTACTATCTTGCTAGCTTTCAGCCTTTCTTTCCTCCTCCCCTTCTTCCTCTTGTCCTCATCCTCTTCTGTCTTAAATATTTTCTCAAATCACACATTTTCACTTGGCAGCCAGACTGTCACTTCCTTCATATGAATCCTCATCATCAATTTGCTTCCCAAAGAGATGGGTAGCATAATATTTAGAGGCTAAGAATTTAAATAATTTATTGAAGCATAAGTTTAAAGTGATTTAATGAAGCATAAATCCTTTGAATTTTAATATTTATAAAATTTAACCCAGACATTCAACCTATACCCATCTTCAAAACATTTGTTTTTGTTTAGTACTCAAATTAAAATATGATTGTTATGGGGTTTTTTGTAATAATTTTTAAAATATCAAAAAAAATTTGGAGGAAAATGAGACTATTGCTTTTAAGATTTGAAATGTATTTTATTGATTTCTTTTTAAAATTGAAAACAGGGACGGGCCTGGTGGCCTAGTGGTTAAGTTCATGCACTCTGCTTCCGTGGCCCCGGGTTTTGCGAGTTGGGATCCAGGACGCAGACTTACACACCGTTCATGATGCCACGCTGTAGTGGCATCCACGTACAAAATAGGGGAAGATTGACACGGATGTTAGCTCAGGTACAATCCTTCTCAAATAAATAAATATAGTGGTACAATAACATTTTTTCTTAGATATGAACACTGTGAAGTTTTCTGAGTTCTGTTCTGTTAAAAGTGCAGATAAAGTGACCTCAGTTCCTCATTTAAATTATCAGCTTGAAGGGTCATCATGTGAGGTAAAAGACTTCTGAATTATTTATGGATGCATTGCTGGTGTAGGGAGGTGCCTATGCAGTTCCGCTTCTCTGTTTGGCTTTGTTTAGCGAGCAGCAGGCAACTCCATGAGTGAGATTAAACCTAAGGACGTGCACAAATTCTTAATGCCCTTCCGAGAAAGGGCAGCAAGGCAAGAAAAACTGCAGCAAGGCTAATTACAAATTTCAAATGGCCGTCACTTAATTATGGGAGCTTTTAAGTTCAAGTAATATTTATTTTTATAAGCCTAACATATTTTATTAATTATTACAAACTGCTCTCGTAAAATCATGATTTACCACTTACTTATATTCTTTTCACATATTTCATATACTTAGTACTTAAATTGACCCCTATGATTAAGTAAAGGTATTTTACTAATTGGTTAAATATATTCATTTATTTATTTAGAAGTATATATAAATAATTTTGTAAATTATATATTCATATATATAAAGCCTGAATATACATGTGTATGTTCGATGAAAAGTCTTTTCAGATTAATATTTTAAACCTACCATATTTGTTACAAAAAGATACAAACTTTATAGAATGTTTGAATCTTCTCTTTCTCAAATTCATATCGCATTTGTGAAATAAATCATATATATTAAATATAAGCCTATCAAATATAATAGTTATTAATGCACCACAGGGCATATTTAGGACATGCCATACTGGAGGCATCGTTGCTTATTTAATTTGAATTTCTATCCCAGGAGACTTTTGTACATTTCTGTAGCTTATATACCACAATCAGGTAGGATGATTCTTTTGCTAAAAGCTCCCAAATGAACATGTGAGTATGACAGTTTCAGAATAGGTAGTTTGCAGACCAATGATGAAATATTATAGTTTAACATGTAAAGAGGTATAAAATAAAATGTTATTGCCATATTTAATTTATTTGTTTAGTGAAGCATTTATTTACTTTATACAGAAGAGATAGCAATATTATGGAGTGGAAAATACAGTAAAAAATCCTTGAAGCCTTGATCATTTTGTTGGGGCCAATTTAGAACATAAAATTAGGTAAAGTTCAAATGCAAGTTATATTTTTGTCAGTTGAAGCAAAGCTAATTAAGAGTTTGCTTATTACTATAGTTTTAGCACTTCAACAAAGTGGTGAACAGTCAAAACGAGCAAAGATATAAAGTATACAGTGAAAACAATAATCTCACATGTATATGACCCATAATAGGTCTTAATAGGCTATATCACAAAAGGAAAGTATCAACAGGAACTGTTCAGTTCCATGCGTGTCAGATTACTAGGCTTTCCCACGTTGTCCCCTTCTCCACGTTAAGTAAAGAACATCGGCGGTACGTTCATGGCTGGGAGAGGGCGCGGAATCTCAGACAGGTTAGTATTGAGTCCTTTCTGCTCTCCTTGACCTGCTCTCTGGTCTTCCTGATGCATAATCTTTCTCCCTCCACTGATGGAGGGGATTCATTTCTTTCTACTCAGCTCATGTCTTTTCTCGTCTTCATTAAAAGAAAAAATTGCGACAAAAATGAATTTATACTTTCTGTTCCACACTTAGGTCAATGGTCTTTTTTTCGAACTTTAAGTACTTCTTCCATGCAGCTTTAGGGTACTAGAAAGAAAGCAGAATTGTAAAAAAGTAAAGAAAATTCACAGATTAGTACTTTTTGATATAACTCTGCCAGAACACATAACAATAATTTATTTAATTAAATTAGAATATTACGTATTATAAGCATTTAAATACTGCTGGCTGCAAAGTTGAAAAGAACATCATATTTCAATGACTTGTTTAAATCCATATACAAGTCTGAGTCAGTGTTTCTGCTTAGGTAGAAATAACTTCCACAGCATAATTCTTTCCACTTTGCCACTTTACCTCTGAGAGCACATTCATTTTTTGGGGGGGGAGGGGGTACATTTAGTTTACTTAGCAAATTTCTTTGTATTTTATTTCTTTCATCACACAATAAACTTAGTTGACTTCAGGTTAGCAATATCACAAATACCGTATCATTGAAATCTAGTTACTACCAGTTATTGTATTGTTGAGTATGACAGCTTATCATTGCCAGGATTAGTTTGTAAATGATTTTGGTATATTAACCTATAATTTTTGCTTGACCAGATTGTTTTTCTCATCCTTTTTGTTTTTGATTTTGTTTGTTCTTTTTTTGTTTTGTTTTACTGGTTTAAGAAGTTTTCCTATACTAGATGTAAATGGAGTCGTCAATCACAGTGCCTCCCCTCTCAACAAAAGGTGAGCTTAGAACACATGCTGGGCCCATTAGAATTCTGTATCCACAAGGTAAACCAATGAGATTCTTCCCTGAAACATCTTAAGTAGACTCAGTGGAAAAGACATACTCACTTCTTCTTTGACAGCAAAACATGAAACAAAATTTGCCTTGCTCTGCTGATGGTTGTATTGCCTGGCTGTGAGGAAAGATAGCTGTAAAATAAAACCAATATACAGAGGGAAGCAGAGACTGACACAGGGCTCTGAAATGCACATTTAAGACATTTGATCCATTTGTGTCTGAAGCCATTCCAAGGGCATAAATAGGCAAATTCTTAAATTTTGTTATCTAAATTGCGCTGTGCTACTTTGTCAATAGTACTGAGAAAATTTTGACAAACATAGAAATTATTTTCTGAAAGTATGCTTTTAAAGCGACAGTACATAAAATGCAATATTGACTAAGTAGAATTGGGGACACAAAAAATTCTTATTATTCTCAGTGAAAAATTAATGATCTTCATTATATAATAATTAAGCAGATGATTAGTTATACTAATAGATGCTGCTTTTTGGGGTTTAGACTCTATTTTCTCAAACCTGAAGTTTTAGGAAAGTAGTAGAAAATACCTGGATATTGGAATGGGATGATTATTTCTGGAGCTCTTTTTTCTTTTTTTTTTTTAATTTTTATCTTTTTTGGATGTACATCATATTTCAAATTCTGTGTACATTACATCATGTTCACCACCCAAACACTAATTATAGTGCATCCCCTCAGATGTGAGCCTAATCACCCCTTTTGCCCTCCCCCCCTTCCCCAATGGTAACCACCAGTCCAATCTTCAATGCTACGTGTTTTTTTTGTCATTGTTTTTGTCTTCTACTTATGATTGAGATCATATGGTATTTGACTTTCTCCCTCTGACTTATTTCACTCAGCGTAATATCCTCAAAGTCCAACCATGTTGTCACAAATGGCCAGATTTTGTCATTTCTTATGGCTGAGTAGTAGTCCATCATGTATAAATACCACATCTTCTTTATCCATTCGTCCCTTGATAGGCACCTAGGTTGCTTCCATGTCTTGGCTATTGTGTATAATGCTGCAATGAACATAGGGGTGCAAGTATCTTTATTCCTTTGTGTTTTCAAGTTCTTTGGATAAATACCCAGGAGTGGAATAGCTGGATCATATGGTAGATCTATCCTTAATTTTCTGAGGATACTCCATACTGCTTTCCATAGTGTCTGCACCAGTTTGCGCTGCCACCAGCAGTGAACAAGTGTTCCCTTCTCTCCACACCCTCTCCAACATTTGTTCTTTCCTGTCTTGTTAATTATAGCCATTCTGACTGGAGTGAGGTGATACCTCTTTGTAGTTTTGATTTGCATTTCCCTGACAGCTAATGATGTTGAGCATCTTTTCATATGCCTGTTGGCCATCTGTATATCTTCTGTGGAGAAATCTCTGTTCAGATCTTTTGCCCATTTTCTAATTGGATTGTTGGTTTTTTTGTTGTTGAGCTGTATGAGTTCTTTGTATATTTTGGATATTAACCCCTTATCTGATATATGGTTTGCAAATATCTTCTCCCAATTGTTAGGTTGTCTTTTCGTTTTGTTGATGGTTTACTTTGCTGTGCAGAAGATTTTTAGTTTGATGTAGTCCCATTTGTTCATTTTTTCTTTTGTTTCCCTTGCCCGGTCAGACATGGGACTTGAAAATATGCTGCTCAGACCAATGTCATAGAGCGTACTGCCTATGTTTTCTTCTAGAAGTCTCATGGTTTCGGGTCTTACATTCAAGTCTTAATCCATTTTGAATTGATTTTTGTGCATGGTGTAAGGGAATGGTCTACTTTCGTTCTTTTGCATGTGGCTGTCCAGTTTTCCCATCACCATTTATTGAAGAGACTATCCTTTCTCCATTGTATGCTCTTGGCTCCCTTGTGGAATCTTAGCTGTCAATAAACGTGTGGGTTTACTTCTGGACTCTCAACTTTGTTCCATTGATCTGTGTGTCTGTTTTTGTGACAGTACCATGCTGTTTTGGTTACTATGGCTTTGTAGTATATTTTGAAATCAGGGACTGTGATACCTCCAGCTTTGTTCTTTTTTCTCAGGAATCCTTTGGCTATTCGGGGTCGTTTGTTGTTCCATATAAATTTTAGGATTCTTTGTTCTATTTCTGTAAAAATTGTTGTTGGAACTTTGATAGGGATTGCGTTGAATCTATAGATTGCTTTAGGAAGTATGGACATTTTAATGATCTTAATTCTTCCAATCCAAGAGCACGGAATATCTTTCCATTTCTTTGTGTCTTCTTCGATTTCTTTCAACAATGTTTTATAGTTTTCGGTGTACAGATCTTTCACCTCTTTGCTTAAGTTTATTCCTACGTGTTTTATTCTTTTTGTTGAAATTGCAAATGGGATTGTATTCTTAATTTCTCTTTCTGCTACTTCGTTGTTAGCTTATAGAAACGCAACCAATTTTCGTACATTGATTTTGTATCCCGCAACTTGACTGTATGCCTTTATTATTTCTAAAAGTTTTTCAGTGGACTCTTTAGGGTTTTCTAGATATAAAATCATGTCGTCTGCAAAGAGTGACAGTTTCACTCCTTCTTTTCCAATGTGGATCCCTTTTATTTCATTTTCTTGCCTGATTGCTCTGGCTAGGACTTCCAATACTATGCTAAATAAGAGCTGTGACAGTGGGCATCCTTGTCTGCTTCCTGTTCTTAGAGGGATAGCTTTCAGTTTTCCTCCATTGAGAATAAGAATGATATTTGCTGTGGGTTTGTCATATATGGCCTTTATTATGTTGAGGTATTTTCCTTCTATACCCATTTTATTTAGAGTTCTTATCATAAATGGATGCTGTATCTTGTGAAATGCTTTCTCTGCCTGCATCTATTGAGATGATCATGTGATTTTTATTCTTCATTTTGTTAACGTGGTGTATCACATTGATAGATTTGCACATGCTGAACCATCCTTGCATCCCCAGAATGAAACCCACTTGATCATGATGTATGATCTTTTTAATGTATTGTTGTATTCTGTGTGCTAGTATTTTGTTGAGGATTTTTGCATCGATGTTCATCAGTGATATTGGCCTCTATTTTTCTTTTTTTGTGTTGTCCTTGTCTAGTTTTGGTATCAGGATAGTGTTGGCTTCGTAGAAGGAGTTAGGAAGCCTCCCCCGCTCTTCAATTTTTCAGAAGAGTTTGAGAAGGATAGGTATTAAGTCTTCTTTGAATGTTTGGTAGAATTCACCAGGGAAGCCTGGTCCTGGACTTTTATTTTTTGGGAGGTTTTTGATTGCTGTTTCGATCTCCTTACTGGTGATTGGTCTATTCAAATTTTCTACAACTTCTTGGTCCAGTTTTGGAAGTTTGCATGTTTCTAAGAATTTGTCCATTTCTTCTAGATTATCCAATTTGTTGGCATATAGCTTTTCATAGTATTCTTTTATTATCTTTTGTATTTCTGAGGTGTCTGTTGTAATCTCTCCTCTTTCATTTCTGATTTTATTTATCTGAGCCTTCTCTCTTTTTTTCTTGGTGAGTCTAGCTAAGGGTTTGTCAATTTTGTTTATCTTTTCGAAGAACCAGCTCTTGGTTTCATTAATTTTTTCTATTGCTTTTTAGTCTCTATTTTGTTTATTTCTGCTCTGATTTTTATTATTTCCTTCCTTCTGCTGATTTTTGGCTTTGTTTGTTGTTCTTTTTCCAGCACCTTTAGGTGCACTTTTAGATTGTCTGTTTGGGATTTTTCTTCTTTGTTGAGGTACGCCTGAATTGCTGTAAACTTCCCTCATAGAACCACTTTTGCTGTATCCCACAGATTTTGGCATCTCATGTTTTCATTTTCATTTGTCTCCAGGATTTTTTTTATTTCTTCTTTGATTTCTTCATTGACCCAATCATTGTTCAGTAGCATTTTGTTCAATCTCCACATTTTTGTGGCTTTTCTGGTTTTCTTTCTGTAGTTGATTTCCAGTTTTATACCTTTGTGGTCAGAAAAGATGCATGGTATTATTTCGATCTTCTTAAATTTATTGAGACTTGTTTTGTGGCCTAATATGTGAACAATCCTGGAGAATGTTCCATGGGCATTTGAAAAGAATGTGTATTCTGTGTTTTTTGGATGGAATGTTCTGTATATATCTACTAAGTCCATCTGGTCTAATGTGTCCTTTAAGGTGAGTGTTTTTTTATTGATCTTCTGTTTGGATGATCTATCCATTGGTGTAAGTGGAGTGTTAAAGTCCCCTACTATTATTGTGTTACTGTTTATTTCTCCTCTTATGTCTGTTAATAATTGCTTTATATATTTAGGTGCTCCTATGTTGGGTGCATAGATATTTACAAGTGTTATATTTTCTTGTTGGATTGTTCCCTTTATCATTATGTAGTGTCTATCTTTGTCTCTTATTACAGTTTTTGATTTAAAGTCTATTTTGTCTGATATAAGTATTGCTGTTCCTGCTTTCTTTTCTTTGCCATTTGCATGGGATATCTTTTTGCATCCTTTGACTTTCAGTTTGTGAACGTCTGTAAGTCTGAAGTGTGTCTCTTGTATGCAGCATATACATGGATCTTCTTTTTTTATCCAGTTGGCCACCCTATGGCATTTGATTGTAGCATTTAGTCCATTGAACATTTAAAGTAGCTATTGATAAATATGTATTTATTGCCATTTTATCACTTTTTCTTTTTTCTGGTGTTTTAGTAGTTCTTCTCTGTTCCTTTCTTTTTCTCTTGCTCTCTTCCCTTATGGTTTGATGGCCATCTTTAGTAATATGTTTGACTTATTTTGTCTTACTTTTTTTCCTGCTTGTTATAGGTTTCTGGTTTGTGGTTACTGTGAGGATCCTATTTAATATACTATGCATATAACAGTCTATATTGAGTAGATAGACTCTTTAGCTTGACCTCTTTCTAAAAGCTCTACTTTTCACTCCCCTCCTCCCACATTATATGTATTTCACATCATATATAGTCTTTTGTTTAGTGTGTGTCTATCCATTACCCTCTTATCATTGAAATAGGTGATTTTAGTACATTTGTCTTTTAACCTTCATATTTCCTTCACAGGTAGTTGATCTGCTGCCTTTACTATATTTTTATGTTACAAGTGATTTTATTGCCTGTTTTTTGTTGTTGCTGTTTTGGTTTTTTTTGATAATTTTTTTTATCTCTATTTCTCATCATTGCTTTCCCACTCAAATAAGTCCCTTCAGCATTTCTTGCATAACTGGTTTCTTAGTGATAAACTCCTTTATCACTTTTCCCAGCTTGTCTGGGAAGCTCTTTATCTCTCCTTCCATTCTGAATGACAATCTTGATGGTTAGAGTATTCTTGGCTGTAGGTCTTTTCCTTTTAGCACTTCAAATATGTCACGCCATTCTCTTCCCACCTATAGGGTCTTGACTGAGAAGTCCACTGATAGCCTGATGGGCTTCTCTTTATATATGACTTGTGTCCTTTCTCTTGCTTCTTTTAGGATTCTCTCTTTGTCTTTAATTTTAGACATTTTGATTATAATATGTCTTGGTGTGGGCCTCTTTGGGCTTCTCTTGTATGGAGCACTCTGTGCTTCCTGAACTTGGATTTCCTCAGGTTAGAAAAATTTTCCTCTATTATTTCTACAAATAAATTTTCTTCCCCTTTGTCTCTCTCTTCTCCTTCTGAGACCCCTATAACCCAAATGTTAGCATGCTTGATATTGTCCCAGAGTTTCCTTACACTGTTCTCATTCTGTCTAATTCTTTTTTCTCTTTTCTGTTCTGCTTGGGTGATTTCCTCTAGTCTGTCGTCTAGCTCGCTGATCCATTCTTCTGCTTCCTCTACTCTGCTATTGAGTCCCTCTAGTGAATTTCTCATTTTGAGTATTGTATTCTTCATTTCTGATTTTTATTTTTATATCCTCCAGTTCTTTGCTGATGTGCTCACGTGTTCATCCATTCTTCTCTGCATATCTGTGAGCGTCCTCATGATATTTTGTTTGAATTTTTTGTCAAGTAGGTTGCTAGTTTCTGTTTCACTTAGTTCTTTTTCTGGTGTTTTGTACTGTTCCCTTGCTTGGAAAGTATTCCTTTGCGTCCTCATTATGCCTCTTTCTCTGTGCTATTTTCTTTGTACTAGGTGAGTCAGCTATGTCTCCTGATCTTGGAGAAGTGGCCTTAGGTATGAGATGCTTTATGAGGCTCAGCAGTGTGCTTCCCTCTCATCACCAGTCCATAAGAACCAGGAGTGACCCCTTTGTGGTCTACTTGTGTCCTTCTGCTGTGGCAGGGTTGCTCCCACTGCAGGATCCCAGGGAGTCTGATCTTTCCTTCCCTGGCCAGCTGTTTGTAAATCCAGTTTCATGGGGCCTCAGTACTATTGGCTACAAAGTCTATCAGCACACTCTTATTGCAATTGTCCTCTTAATTGGGTTGGTATCCAGTGTAGCTGGTTGCTAGGTTCAGGGGCTACAGTTGTGATAGGCCTGAGGCCAACAAGGCTGTTGTCAGTTCTCTTAGGAGTACAGCTGAGTGGCGCTAGCCCTTGGCATGGGGGCACTCAATTGTTTCGGCTTTGGAAGGTGGGGCTAATCCTTTTTATGCTATTTGTGAAGCACAAGTCTTCTGCTAGTGATAAGCCTCACCCCCCACAGGACCACATACACTGTCAAGACAGTCCTGGTCCGTGCACACTTCTAAATCCCCTGGAGTGTACCCCAACGCCACACTGCAGAGGTCCCCACCTCTCCCCCAATGCCCCCCACAGTTCACCTGGTCCTCACACAGGCCCTGCCCCACAGAGGCAGACACCCTTGCCTGCCTGTAGAGGATCAGGGCACCCAGTCAACGCAGGCTGAAAAGTAGCCTGAGGGCTTGCTGTTAGGTACGGCCAGTCCCTATGGTGGGTTGCCTTCCCTGGCTGAACTGGATAAATCTGTGCTCTAGTGGGTGTGGCAGACCCCTGGGCTAACAGCCCAAGGGATGCACCTCAATGGCCCCCACCTGTGTCCTTATCAGCATGCCTAGACCAGCTCGGAACAATGACCCCCACCAATGTCTCAGTCTCTGGAGAGGACCCTCCTCTCACCAAGATGCCCGCAGAGCCCACCAAGTGAATCTTGTTTCACCAAAGGACTGCCAGCCTTCTCTCTGGTGATTTTAGTTTGCTACAATGAGTGAGTTTATGCATGGGCCCTTTAAGGCCCAGGTCTTTTCGGCTTTCAGCCAATAACTTTTCCGGGGGTGTCCTTGCTGCAGTTAATAGCCAGCAAAGCCAGACAGTAAGACCCCCATCTCAGTTGGGCTGAGTCCGAAGGATGCTTATAGCAGTATTGCCCCCACTCCGGACCCCACTCCTCCAGGGAGGGCTCGTATCTTAGGGTGGCTCCTGCCTGACCAGCTGAGAAGCTCCACTGCTCCCAAGGTGGGTTTTTTCCTCTCTGGCTGGAATTACTGCCTCTTCTGCCTTCGTCAGGACTGTCTCTTGTCGTGGGGATTCTTTTTATCCAGTTTCCAGTTTTTAATCCAAGGTAATTCTTCCAAAAATTGTAACCTGGTTGTGTTTATGGGAGGATGCGAGTTCAACATCTGCTCACACTGCCATCTTAATGAGATCTCCCTCTTTTTTCTCAAAATGATATAAAGAAAGACAAAAACTTAATTTGTGCTCGATTTCTTTTAGTTTTGTAGGTGGAAAAAATGTAAAGTTTCAGATCCTACTAAATGCTTCTAAAGAACAAAATGCCTAATTCATGAGAATAAATGATTCTCTTGACTCTGCATGTGAGCAGAAGAGTCTGATTTTCCTTGATTTGAGGATGTGCAGGAAGTATAAGGTACTTTATCTAAGAACAAAATTCAGAGGTCCTAATATAATATACTATTCTATAGTATAATATAACATAATAAAACAGCTGATTTTATCAAGCTGCTTACCTCGTCCAATACATTTCTCGTAAATCTGCTATCGCATCTCTGCGGAGTGGGCAGCATTTCACAAGGTCCCAGTCCTAGAATTATAATTGTGGTAAAAGGAAGATTAAGGCAATGGGAGGTAATGGGAGGTTGATGGTAAAGCTACATCTAGATTTATCCTTCCTGCTTTAGGTTCTTTGTTATACCCTTGATTCTTTAATATAATTTTTATTTTACAAAAGTCAGCTACAGCAGATTTATGTTGTCCCAGACTGAATTATCAATTATCATAGGTATAAGATGATGCTTCTAGAGTCTGAAATTAATTTATTCTTAGCTTTATCAAACTACTTTCTTTCTTTAATATTATGCATTAGTTCCTTCCCTAATTCCCTTAAATGTTTAATTTCTGTCCACGTTTCTGTTAATTTTTATATTTTTTTAAATTGAAATTACAGATTTATTTTAGAAACTTTTAAATGTCAGAAAATTATAATGAGGAAAATAAAAACGTATTGTAGTCCAACCCACCAGAGAGAAATAGGACTTAAATCAGATATTAGCGGTTTCTTGATCATTCTTCCATATGTAGGTCCTACTTCCATTTCCAAATTAGGATCTACTGAGATTGCAATGTAGGATCCTTTTAGACAAGAACATTTCTGTCTGTAAATAATGGTCAACCCTAGTACAATTGCTTAAATAATCCGGGCTTAATAATGGCGCCATAACGATAGGCTCTTTTCATTTTAGCATTCCTTTAGGGTTAGAATAGGATTTTGTTATTTTTATAACATCTCATGTTTTAAAGATGGCTACTTGCCATTTAAAGCATCATTTCTATGTTCTAGACTAGAGGAAGAAAGAATGGCTAAAGAGTCAAGAGGCATCACACACACTCTGTCTTTCTCCTGAAGCTTTTTTTTTTCATCTCGTTAGCTTTAATTTCCCCCCAAAATCAGCACTTGTGTACAGGATCTGAGTAATTATTTTGGGAAATGATCACATGGAATTGGAGGGAATCGAGAAAAGTTAAGTGATTAAGGAGAAATGAACCTAAAAAGGCAAGATTAATCTGGTTATCACTGTGGGCAACTGGGTATCAATCCTACTATACGGAATGCACCTCAGAATTTTCTCTCTGAGACCAGGAAGAATCTATTTACCAAATGACTCCCAGTTCCCACCTGCATTGCACACACGTCATCCCAGA
This sequence comes from Equus caballus, assembly GCF_041296265.1. NCBI lineage: Eukaryota > Metazoa > Chordata > Mammalia > Perissodactyla > Equidae > Equus > Equus caballus. The sequence goes on from NC_091686.1 coordinate 99,643,739, forward strand.
AGTGAGTGACCCCCTCTGACTTCACTGTTACCGTATATGACAGAGGAGCTGAGTGGGCTTTGTAAGCTTCCCACCCAGTGAGAGCAGAGCAGATCCACGCAAAACAATTATTTCTTCCAAATTAGATTTAATGGGACTCTTTTGATCACTTGTGAATTCATTTTACATTTATATTTTATCAATCTTTTTAAACCTAAGCCAATATTCCACTGCATTTTTGTACAGTCACTCATATCCATTATTGTAAATCATTTTTCTGTTACATTTGTTCAGTGATCATTATCCTTTTCTTCTTCCAAGTTTTTCAGACATATTATTTCAATTTCCAAATAAATTATTTGAAATCTTTCTTTTTTCACTAAACTTTTAACTATGAAAAACATTGATATTTGCATTATGGCATACCATTCACCTTTTAACTTATTCAAACAAATTTGAATGTGCCTTAGCAAATATGTATTCTCTCTTTTAATATTTATATAGATTCTTCATAATTTTCTCCAAGTTCATTGGATTGTATTTTATCATTTTGTTACAATTTTCCTATGGCTGATTAATGTATTCCCTCTACTATACTTTCCAACTTGCTTTTGCCATTATAAGGAAAAAGCTTTTGAAAATCTGTACACTTGGCCAACTTCCTCAACTCATTGCTTTCAGGCTCTAATTGGATTTTCTTAGGTGTTCTAGGTAGACAAGCTTTTCCACAAGTAGTGATTATTATTTCTGTTTCTCGCTTCCTGCATCTACTAGCTTCAGGGGTGATCTGAAAAATGGGGATGAGAACAAGCATCATGTTCTTATTCTTGGCTATATTGATAATGACTCTGGTGCAACGTGTTCTGCAAGACATTAATAGATAGCTGTAAAAGAATTTCATTCACCAAATAAGTGGAGGAAAATGTAAGTTAACACACTTGAACAGGGATTGGCACCTAATTGGTCATATAAAGTTGAACTACTATTTTTCCCCCTTATGTCCATATCTCTTTAAATTCCTACATCACATTCCCAAGGAACATTTTAATGTGTTTAATATACACATACAGAAGGATTATCATGGAGTTTTACACATACAGAAGGATTATCATGGAGTTTTACTCTAATAATCCCTTATCAGTTTTAGACGTTTTAAGCATTGTCCACTCCTGTGTCAGTTGTCTATTAAGTTTTTTCCACATTTTACTTAATTGAAAGGAAATCTTTAATTCCAATATAAATTAATGAAATTAATAAATATTTTTACCCTCTGGATTTACCTTTGATGTTTAAAGAAATGCTTTGTCATGCCTAATTGATTTCCTGTGTCACAAAGACAATCTTCTATATAGTTACTGTTAATTTTATTGTTTTACATTTAAGTTTGTTTTTCTTTTTTCGATGAGGAAGATTCATGCTGAGCTAACATCTGTACCAATCTTCCTCTATTTTGTATGAGGGTCACCACCAGAGCATGGCTTGATCAAGTGGCCAAGATCCACACCTGCAAACCTGGGCCACCAAAGCAGAGCACATTGGACTTTAACCACTTCGTCAGAGGGCTGGCCCCGCTGAGGCTTTTTTAATACAAGCATTTTTAATCAATCCTATGTCTATAATTTTATTTTTATACATTTCACATATCTTATCTATTTGGATCATATCTCAGTATTTTTTGAACTGTACTCACAAACACCAGTCCTTCTTATTTGTGTAGTCAAAAAATATGTTTGTTTCTATAATCTTGTCTTTTTTTGTTATTCTTTGACTTTAGTTCTTTCTTTCTTGATTCTTTAGCATTTTTATTGTCATCATTTATGTTGTGTTTTTTCCTATGTTTTTCTTTTGAGTTAATGAATTTAAACCTTTATATTTCCCTTTTGCAATACCTCTAATTGTTGTTACATATTTTGACAGACGGTATTATCCTAGTGTTTCAATTCTAAGTATTTCTTACTTAGCTGCATGATTTCTTTTATTTTCTGTTATTTTATTGAGATCATAATGGTCTATAATATTGTGTAATTTCAGGTATACATTATTATTCATCAATTTCTGTATGGACTGCATCGTACTCACCACTGTAGTCTAATTTTTATTTGTCACCATGCATATGTGCCCCTTTACCCCTTTTGCCCAACCTGTATCCCCCTTATCCTCTGGTAACCACTAATCTGTTCTCTTTATCCATGTGTTTATCTTCCACATATAAGTGAAATCATGCAGTATTTGTCTTTAGCTGCCTGGCTTATTTCACTTAACATCATACCCTTGAGGTTCATCCACATTATTGCAAATGGGACAATTTTGTCTTTTTTGTGGCTGAGTAGTATTCCATTGTATATATAATAAATTTTATTTATCCATTCATCTCTAGGAGGGCACTTGGTTTGCTTCCATGTCTTGGCAGTTGTGAATAATGCTGTGATTAACATAGGGGTACATAAATCTCTTCAAATTGCTGATTTTAATTTCTCTGGATAAATACCCAGTAGTGGGATAGCTGGGTCATATGGTATTTCTATTTTTAATTAATATTTTTTTGAGGAAGTTTAGCCCTGAGCTAACATCTGTGCCCATCTTCCTCTGCTTTATACAAGTGACACCTGTGACAGAATGGTTTGATAAGCAGTGCATAGGTCCACACCTGGAATCTGAACTGGTGAACCCCAGGCTGTCAAAGCAGAGTGCATAAACTTAACCACCAGGCCAACCCCTCTATTTTTAATTTTTTGAGAAATCTCTACACTGTTTTCCATAGCAATTGCACCAGGTTCCATTCCCACCAGCAGTGAATGAGGGTTCCCTTTTCTCCACATCCTCTCCAACATTCATTATTTTTCGTCTTGGTAATTATAGCCATTCTGACAGGTGTAAGGTGATATCTTGTAGTTTTGATTTGCATTTCACTAATAATTAGTGACATTGAACATACTTTCATGTGTTTATTGGCAATCTGGATATCTTCTTTGGAAAAATGTCTGTTCATATCCTCTGCCGATTTTTTGATAGAGTTGTTATTTTTGTTGTTGTTGAGTTGTATGAGTTCTTTATATGTTATGGAAATTAACCCCTTGTCACATATATGATTTGCAAACATTTTCTCCCAGTTGATGGGTTGTCTTTTTGTTTTGTTCCTGGTTTCCTTTGCCTTGCCAAAGCTTTTTAGTCTGATATAGTACCAGTTGTTCATTTTTTCTTTTGTTTCCCTTGCCTCAGTAGACATGGTATTTGAAAAGATGCTGCTAAGACTGATATCAAAGAGACTACTTTGTATATATTTTCTTCTAGGAGTTTCAAGGTTTCAGGTCTTACATTCAAGTTTTTAACCCATTTTGAGTTAATTTTTGTGTATGGTGTAAAATAATGGTCTACTTTCATTCTTTTGCATGTGGCTGTCCAGTTTTGCCAACACCATTTACTGAAGAGACTTTCCTTTATCCATTGTATGTTCTTAGCTCCTTTGTCAAGGATTAGCTGTTTGTAGATTTGTGGTTTTACTTCTGGGCTTTCAATTCTGTTCTATTGATCCATGTGTGTGTTTTTGTACCAGTACCATGCTGTTTTGATTATTATAGCTTTGTAGTAAATTCTGAAGTTAGGGATTGTGGTGCCTCCAAGTTTGTTCTTTTTTCTCAGGATTGCTTTGGCTTTTCAAGTCTTTTGTTGTTCCATATAAATTTTTTGGATTCTTTATTCTAGTTCCATGAAGAAAGTCATTTGGGTTCTGATTAGTATTGCATTGAATCTGTAGATCGCTTTAGATAATATGGACATTTTAACTGTGTTTCTTCTTCCAATCATGAGAAGGGAACATCTTTCCATTTCTTTATAACTTCTTCAGCTTCTCTCAATAATATCTTAAGTTTTCAATGTATAGGTCTTTCACCTGTTTGGTTAAAATCATTCCTAGATATTTTATTCTTTTTGTTGCAGTCATAAATGGGGTTGTATTCTTGACTTCGTTTTCAAGTGGTTTGCAATTATTGTATAGAAATGCAATAGATTTATTAAGTTGATTTTGTAACCTGCAGCTTTGCTGTAATTGTTGTTTCTAACAGTTTTCTGATAGATTTTTTAGAGTTTTCTACATATAGAAAACAAAGAAATCTGCGAACAGAGAGAGTTTCATTTTTTCCTTTCTGGTTTGGATTCCTTTTATTTCTTTTTCTTGCCTAACTGCTCTCACCAAAACCTCCAGTACTATATTGAATAGGAGTGGCGAGAGTGAGCACCCTTGTCTTGTTCCTGTTCTCAGAAGGATGGCTTTCAGTTTTTCATCATAAATTGTGATGTTGACTGTGATCTGTCATATATGTGATCTGTCACCATTATTATTTGACGTACTTCTTTCTATATCCATTTTATTGAGAGTTTTTATTATAAATGGATGTTGGAGCTTGTGAAATGATTTCTCTGCAACTATTGAGATGATCTTATGGTTTTTCTTGTTCATTTTGTTAATGTGGTGTGTCACATTGATTGATTTGAGGATGGTGAACTATCCCTGCAGGCCTGGTATAAATCTGATTTGATCACACCATATGATCCTTTTAATGTTTTGCTGTATTTGGTTTGCCAATATTTTGTTAAGGATTTTTGCATCTATATTCATCAGCGACATTGGTCTGTAATTTTCCTTCTTTGTGATGTCCTTGCATGGTTTTGGTATCAGGGTAATGTTGGCCTCATAGGATGAGTTAGGAAGCATTCTGTCTTCTTCAATTTTTCGGAATAGTTTTAGAAGTTTAGGTGTTAAATCTTCTTTGAATGTTTGGTAGAATTCTCCAGAGAAGCCATCTGGTCCTCGACTTTTGTTTTTTGGGAGTTTTTGATTACTGTTTCAATCTCTTTACTTGTGATTGGTATTCAGATTCTCTATTTCTTCTTGATTAAATTTTGGTATATTGTATGAGTCTAAGAATTTATCCATTTCTTCTAGGTTATCAAATTTGTGGGCATATAGTCTTTAATAGTATTCTCTTATAATTCTTTGTATTTCTGTGGTGTCCATTGTAATTTCTCCTGTTTAATTTCTAATTTTATTATTTGAGCCTTCTCTTTTTCTTAGTGAGTTTAGCTAAGGGTTTTGCAGTTTTGTTTATCTTCTCAAAGAACCAGCTCTTTGTTTCACTGATCCATTCTACTAGGGTTTTTTTAGTCTCTATTTCATTTATTTCTGCACTAAATTTTTAATTCCTGGTTTTGCTGAATTTGGGCTTTGTTCTTTTCTAGTTCTTTTAGGTACAGTTTAAGATTACTTATTTGAGATATTTCTTGTTTGTTGAGGTGGACCTGTATTTGCTATGAATTTACCTATTCGAATTCCTTTTGCTGCATCCCATAAGAGTTGGTATGTTGTATTTTGACTTTCATTTCTCTAGGTATTTTTTAATTTCTCCTTTGATTTCTTCATTGATCCAATGGTTGTTCAGCAGCATGTTGTTTAGTCGACACATATTCGTGACATTCCCGGCTTTTTCTTGTAGTTGATTTCTCATTTCAGAGCATTGTCGTCAGAAAAGATTCTTGATGTGATTTCAAACTTCTTACATTTATTGAGTTTTGCCTTGTTTCATGTAGACCTTTGCCTTTTTATTTCAGGTATGAGGGCATCCTTGATCAATTTTTGTAGGGGAGGTCTAGCGGTGATGAACTCCATCAGCTTTTATCTGGGAAAGCTTTTATTTATCCATTGTACCTGAAGCATAGTTTCACTGGATAGAATATTCTTGGTTGAAAGTTTTGGTCTCCTAGGGTTTTGACTATATAATTCCATTCTTTCCTATCCTGTAAGATTTCTGCTGAGAAATCCACTGAAAGCCTGAAAGGGGATCCTTTTTTGGTTATTTTCTTCTGCCTTGTTGCCCTTAATATTTTTTGTTTGTCATTGACTTTGCCAATTTTGCTATTATATGCCTTGGAGAGAGTTTTTTTGCATTGATGTAATTAGGAGTTCTATTGACTTCATGCATTTGTAAGTCCAGTTTCTTTCTCAGGTTTTGGAAGTTCTCCGCTATTATTTCTTTGAGCTAGCTCTCTGTGCTCCTTTCTTGCTCCCTTCTCCCTCTGGAATGTCTATAATCCTTATGTTGCTTTTCCTAATTAAGTTGAATAATTCTTGAAGAATTCCTTCATTTTTTAAATGAAGTTCTCTCTCCTCCTCTATACTTCTATCCTCTAAATCATGAATTCTTTCCTCCATAATGTCAGCTTTATTGTTTAAGGTTTCTATATTATTTTTTATCTCATTAATTGTGTTCTTCATATCCAGAATTTGTTTGGCTTTTTTTTTCTTAGAGTTTCAATCTCTTTGGTAAATTGTTCCTTCTTCTCATTAGTTTTATTCCTGAATTCACTGAATTGTCTTTCTGAGTTTTCTCATAACTCATTGAGTTTCCTAATGACAGCTATTTTGAATCCTCTGTCATTTAGATTGTAAATTTCTGTGACTTCAGGGTTGGTTTCTGGAGACTTGTCATTTTCCTTCTGCTTTGAATTGTTGCTGTGCTTTCTCATGTTGTTTGATGAACTAATCCTTTGCTGATGCACTTGTGTTAGTATCAGGTCACAGATTCCACCTGCTACCTCTAGAGTGGAAGTGGCAGTTGTGTTTCTGATCTCACTCCATCTGTTGTCAGTTGTGAGGGTACAGTGGGCACTTCCGTCAACTGGGAAAGCATTTGTGTGTCGGCTCTGGCTGCCACCATGTCTTCTTACAGTCACACTGAGGCACATTCCCTCTTGTAGGGCCACAGCGGTACTACAGGTGCTCCTACTGGTCAGGAAGGCACTTGTGCATGCATACAGATCTGCTGCTTCCTCTTCTTACAGTTGTGCTGGTCACTGTGCATGGTTGACAGGACTTCTTTGCAGGATTTGAGCCCGAGCCACTCATTGGGACTACAACATCACAGTGGACATTCCCACCAGCCAGGAAGGCATTTGCATTCAGGCTCAGGGCTGCTACCACCTCTTCTTCCTGTCATGCTGAGGTGTGTTCTCAATGGTGGGGCCACAGTGGCACTATGCATGCTCCCCCAGCTGGGAAAGCATTTGCACATTTACACAGGGCTGCTGGGGAAGGGTGACTGGTGCTCACCTATCTCAATTACTTCCTGGGGGACCAGTCCCTCCACCTTCAGATGTATAACTGTATGGGTCTCTCAGGCATCTTGTTGTGTTATGTGAATATCCTCTGTTGGTTGATGAAGGTCTATTTACATGTAGTTCAAAGGGAGAGAGATAAAGGGAACAACTCACTCTCCCATGTTATTGATGTCACCTTTGCATTATTTCTTTTTAAGCATAAAGATAATTTCCAATTTTATGGACTTGTAATCTACACTTTGGTCATTACTTTCTAATTTTATTGACTTATATTTGGAGAATGTAATCTGATATTTACCTCTAGGAATTTATTCAAGTATATTTCTGGCCTAAATAATAGCCTATTTGTGAAAATGTTCAACACACACTTTTATATACTGAGTAACAGTACTTTTAGGGTCAAGATGTCTATATTTATTCCTAGGTCAGGCATATTATATTCTCTAAATTTTGGTATCTCTTCTCAATTTTGTTTAAACCAATTATTAATTAATGAAAAAGATTTATTCAAATTTCTACATACTAATCATGTATCTAAACTTATCAATGTATTTTTCCAATAATTAGACAAGTACATCAGTATATTTTTAAGTCATACGTCAAAAAATAATCACATTATCTAAAAGTTTATTTCTTTGTTATTATGAATATCTTTTATCTCTCTCTTCCTCCTTTCTGTATAGTCTTTTTCATTTTTTTATTTTGATGACTGAATTTTATCAATATATACGATTACCCTCTTTGTCCATAGCTCTTGGAGTACTTCATGGATATTTTAATTAATACTATGTCTTAAGTACTTCCTATACAAATATTTTTTGTGTCAGTTTCTTAGAGAAAATCATCTATAGTTTGTATTCCTGAAAATATGTTACTATGCTTTCATATTTTAGTGATATTTTAGCAGGACCTGAAAGTTTACACCTATGGTTATTTTCTTTCTAGAAAATAAAACTGTTATTTCCTTGTCTCTTTTCATCTTATGTTGCTGTTCAAAAATTTAAAATCAGCCTGATTCTTATATCTTTGTAAATGAACTCTTTTTTTCTTTCTAGAAAGAGTTTCTTCCTTCTCTCTCATAATTTTCTCTTTGTCTTTGGTATTTTTTAGTTTGGTATTCACAAATTTCAATATAATAATGGATATTTCCTTTTTTGTTTTGCTTCTATGCAACTTTCTAATCTTATGCTATGCCAATTATTTTTACTTTTGAGAAATACATCTTCATTCATTTTCAAACATCTCCCTTCCTTCCTCCATTTTTTTCTTTTTTTACTTTTAATTTTGGTTTTGTTTTTTAATTAGTGGATATAATATTATCCAGATGTTGGCACTTGTATTTTTTTCTCCATATATCTTACACCCCTTTTTTATTTGATATCTTTAGTACCTTCTTGATGCCTAGATGTTCTTCTTTACATATATCTATCTCATTAATTATCCTATCCATAATATTCTTTGATTCAACTAATTTACATATATTTAATTTATTAGTACCACTAGGTTATTATTCCTGTTTACATTTCAATATCTTCCTTTATCTCCATGATCATTTATTGAGTTTATTTTAAATCCCTGTTACAGCTCTTCTTTAATCATTTAGCATAAACTGTTAACTTTATTCTTTTTCTTTTGAGGTAGTTGTATGCTTAAGTATTTAATTATTTTGTCTTTTAAACTAATATTTTTCTAAGTGTATCAGCTACTCTGTCTGGTAATCTGGGTTGGAATATGACGTAATGCCAGGTCTCAGTCCTTATTAGCTCAGTGAGGTCAGAGAAAAGCAGCAGGGGAGAGCCCTATGACAGGAAGTTCCAAGTAGAACTGACTACTACTCCACTTTCTTGATTTTTTAAAAAAGTCAGGCAAACCCTCTTTTCACAGTTTCACTTTAAACTTTGGGACACGTGAAATTGGGAGAAAGAACTCAATCCAATCTGGAGTCTCACATCGGAGATGTTACTGGCTGTTCTCTTGAACACGTGGGAAAGGAAATGTAAAAAGAATAAGGCAAAGCTTCAAAATCTGTCCTGTAACTCATCATGTCACTGCTGCCTGTGGCCATCGACCTCCCTCACACACAAGTGTCAGTTGAGATGATGTTCAATTTCCCTTCTCCTGGTCATTTAGTAAGTAAATACAAGAAAAGAACCATATCTAGGATTCCACCACTTTGTGATATTAAAATATTAGAGAAGTTTACTTCCAATCGCCCTTACCTTATAAGATCATATTTTTTTTATATATCAGATTTCTGTATTTTTTGAATTATCCAACTACTGTTATATGGTAATTAATATTTTTCAATAAATATTCTCCTACATCATCATGTCTTAAAAATTCTAAGTGATTTAGATGTTCCACATATGAATAATTGTTTCAAAGGTCCTCACCAAGTTTTTGTACAATATGATTTTCTCATTACTGAATTCTTCATCCTGATCAGTCAATGCTTAAAGATTGCAACTTACCAATAGTAAAGCTTTAGATGTAAAAAAACCAAGAAAACCAACAAAAAACAGAGAAAAAGATATGTTTTCTTTCCTAATAGTCAATTATTTTTAAAAAGCTAAATTCATGGCATGGTAAATTTAAGAATTGCTGAAAATACTATTGAAATGAGAAGATCAAATTTGAACCCTATAGAAACCACTACTAAGGTTTATTTTAGTTTTTTCCAGGGAACTTCTGTCAAAGACTAAAATATTTTGTAACTAAAGAAGAGTATGCAATTAATAATACAGGAAAATAACCTGTTTTCTGAGTTGGAAAAAACAAGCAACTTCCAACAGTGATTAACACTCAATCTTTACTTTATATTAAAATCAATAAAAAGAAAGTTGATACATATTAAGGTAAATAACAAGCATGAAAACACTGAATGTATTCAGAAACATACCATGAAAATGAATCATTTCTGAGTCATGAAATACACTATCAGTTGTTCTTTTGAGGAAGATTAGCCCTGAGCTAACATCTACTGCCAATCCTCTTTTTTTTGCTGAGGAAGACTGATCCTGAGCTAACATCCATGCCCATCGTCCTCCACTTTATATGTGGCACACCTGCCAAAGCATGGCTTGACAAGCCTAGGTCCGCATCTGGGATCCGAACTGGTGAAACCTGGGCTGCCAAAGGGGAATGTTCAAAGTTAACTGCTGCACCACTGGGCCAGCCCCTACACTATCAATTTTAGGTTTCCTTTATATTGATTCATTTGGGTCGGTTTTATTCTTCAAGTATAATTCTTTCCTAGATTCTTTCTAGGAAAATTTTTAGTAAAATGCTATCACCTAAAAATAAATTTGCTGCAATTGATCTGAACATGGAATCTACTTGAATTTGCTTCAAATCCAGAATTCATGAATAATAAGCTGCATCTTTAAGAATCTTTTTAAAGAAAACTGGCTCTCAGCATAGATTTTCATCAACATCAAAGAGAATAAAATCACATATATTTTAGCAGTAAAAAGAGGGATTTTTAGAAAGCTGTATTATAAACAAAATTTAGTACATACATTAAGTGTAAATCCTTTAATTTAGATGCCATAGTAAACTAAATCAAAATGCTACTAGTTTCTGATTAAGTATCAAATATGATAAATTCATGTCTGGTAAAGAATAAATAATGAAATTAACTAATAAAGTATCTCTTCTCACACATTTAACAATTGATCCCTTGCAGAGGAGGAAAGCATATTCCTCCACCCTCTAGGGTCTTCTGGCTGAGCCAAGAATTAAATTGACGTGAGACAGACTAACAGGAAAAAGTCAAACAGATTTAATAACATGTTTACATGGGAGAATCCCAGGGAAATGAAGTAACTTGCTAAAACGGCCAAAGCTACAACCTTAAGTACCATCTTTAGCTAATGACAAAAGAGAATATTGGGGGTAGTGGTTTGAGACTTCAAAGGAGAGGAAGGCAATTCACATGGAGACAGAAAAGCAAATGTTTGGTACACAAGTTTTTGCCTTGCTTGGCAAAGACAATGGGACACGACGAGCTCTTTGATCAACTGGGCCTTGCTGGTTCCTCCTTGTCTACCGCATCTAGTTTAATTTTTATTACAGTTTTTCATATGTTATTTTATATTATAGTTATCTATAGCTCCCTCTTGAAACAGGCCTTCTATCTTGAATTCTTTTAGTCAGTTAGGGGGAAGGTCAAAGTTTCTTCCTGAGTCTTTTGTTCTTAAAATAATCAAGCCAAAGTTTTGGGTTGGCAAATTCTGATCCCCTACACCCTTTTCTGAAATGTTGTTTACTTAGCCTCTTTCTGAATTTTAAAATATTCACTTATTTCTAAATGTATAATATACTGACAATATCTATATCAAACTAGCTTTGGAAATTTAAAATATAATTGCATCTCTTCCATGATTGATTTTTTAAATAATTTTAGATCATTTTACTGAGGACAATAAAATATAGTATTTTATTAGTTTTATATTTTCTCTGTAGCTGATTTCTACAAACTTAGAAGCCTGAAACAGAATAAATTTATTATAATTCTGGATGTCAGAAGCAACAATGGGTCTCACAGGACTAAATTTCTTTCTGAAGCCTCTAAGGCAGAAACAATTTTCTTGCCTTTGACAGCTTCTGGAAAGCATTCCTTTGCTCATGGCCTCCTTCCTCTGACTTTAAAGCCAGCAATGGCCAGTGGAGTCTTTCTCATAATGCCAAGTCTGTTCCTGACTCTTCTCTCTCTCCCCCCAAGTTAAGTCCATTCAGATAATCCAAAATAATCTCTTTATTTTAAAATCGGTTGATTAGCAACCTTGATTCAATCTATGACCTTAATTCTCCTTATCCATGTAATATAACATTTTCAATTTCCAGGCATAAAGATGTGGACAGCTTTAGAGTGGTGGGAGCATTGTTTTGTCTACATCAATTATCATTGTGAAAATATAACTCAAAGATTAAGTTTGCTATTCATTAAAAACTTTTACTGATCATCTACTATGAGCAAGGCACTATAAAAGTTGCTGATGACACACTACTACATTGATCTTACTCTCACCATATGTGGCACATAATGAGAGAATGAGGGGTACTAATATGTCATTAAAATACTGTATGATGAAAAGTATGAAAGTGAGCAAAGCAAGATGGTAAATGGCAGAAGTACACTGAAGAGGCTCTCATTCTCCCCTAGGAATGACATTTGCTTGCTGAAGATGATATCTCTTAAACCTAGGTCCTAGGTAAAAATATAAATATCCCATGCATACACACATGGATGGATGTCTGTGTATGTATATGTGTGACTATACATGATTGTAATATAAATCCAGGTAAACGGAGCAATTTGTGCAATGGTCCTGAGGTGGAATGGCATGAATGAGAAACTCTAGGAAATAAAATATAAAATGTCTATACATTAGCATCTAGGAAATAGATAACAGTGTGGTTAGTGGTAAATAAGAAAATTAAGTAAAAAATCAAATGAGGAGGAACCTTTCTTTCTGTATGAAGAGATCAGGAATTCTTCAACTCTGAAGGCTTTTGATAGAGAATTAATCAGACCTATTCTTAGGAGGATTATTCCAGCAGTTGTTTAGAAAATTAAATGGAGATTGGGGTGGAATTATGAAAGAATTAATGACAAGCTCACAGTTTGTCGCAGTAATCGAAAGAGAAGCGAGTGAGATTCTCCAGGTGGCTGAAGACAAACGTCATGTGTGATCCCCACTCTGTGCGTGTCTATCAAGAAAGGTTTGCTAGCCCCGATGGACGATCCACCCCCTCATGGCAAGATGCTAAGTTCACAAGAAGGTGTAATTTCACATAAAGTCACAGCATGGTGTGAGGTTTGATTTCACATCATGTTAAACTTTCTTGACTGTGAAACGAGTGTTTCACACAATGGTCACGAGTGTGTCTGCTCAAGTCGCGCATGCTATAAAAGTGGTTTTTAATGTACACAGCTTAGAAAACTCTAACAACTCCACTTAATATTTTTCTTTTTAATTTCCCGTGAACACTACCTTCATCACCAGAGCCAGCATTTAAGTAGCTCCCTGCCCCCAACTGTCTTCTACAGAAAAATTGTACACTAAATCTTTTAAGGCTTAGCCTATTGAGACCACTTTTCCCTCTTCCTCTCTAGAGAACCTTAGCACTTTCAAAGAGATGGGAAGGTTACTTTCATCGCTGTGGATATCAAGAGCCTATTGTATAATTATAAACACAAGAATTTAACTCTGTTTTCTCTCTATTAAGGGTAATTTCTTTTCTAATTCAAAGGCTGCCTTCCATGTATTAAGGGAGAGTTCTTATGTTAACAAAGACATGGGAGGTGTGTAAACTCAGTAAACATCTTGAAACGTTATTAAGCAACAAGTGGCATTAACATCATAGAAGAAGGATTGTTGCCAGATTTTGGTGAAGTTGTACTGAAACAAATGCAATAGGAGAATGGCTAAACCAATTTCAAGCTGCCAAGATATATAATCGAGACGTGAGCTCTCAATTCAGCAAACTAAAGGAGAGGAGGTCAGCTGAAAGAGCAGTCAGATTTCACTGACCAAAGAAGGCGGAATGGGCATTTTGTGAAGAAATTCTTTTCATTTGATTCTTCAAATGGAGAGTTTTTAAGGCACAATGAAATGGATCAGTAGAGAGGCAAACTTGCAAAGAAAGAGGAGAAAAGACGAAAGTTATAAGAATGCAAGCTTGGGATGGGGAACATGATTACTGAATTGCATTTGGCATAGCATTCTCGGCTAGCAGAAATGGGAAATATTATGAAGAACTCATTAGGGAATCCAGGAAACATTTTATTCCAGTTAGCAGCTGAGGTCTTCACATAGGTTTTCAAATAGAGCATTGGTTGGAAATTATTCAATGCATCTGAGGATTATAACAACAATGACATAGCATTTTTTTATATAATAGGTTTTTCACATTAAGTTGGGATTTTATTGAGGATAGTGTAATTTTTATCTCAGAATTATTAATATCTTCTTTTGTGCTTATCAAATTGTAGGGTCTAAGAAGAGCTGTATTGAATAAAGTACATGAATAAATATTTATGGATCTATATTTTCATTCAACAAATAGTAATCACTTCCCAGGCATTGTTCTATGCCTGCACATAAAGTAATGAACAAATACCATTATATCCTGGTATAAGAGGAATTTTTAAATATTCATATCAATGTGCCATGAGTAGGATATTGTAATTAGGTAGAAATTGAGAATATATGAAGATCTTTTCTGGATTTTGTACTTTCATAAATTCATTTCTTCAAAGTAAATGTATGACACAGATAAATATGTATGTGTATATGTGTGTATAATATATGCGTGTGTATGTGTAAATAAGTATGTTTCACATTTGGAAAAATACCATTGCCATACTTAAGTATGATTTAAAAAGAAACAATATATTCATATTCTCTTAGTTTTGCATAAAGCAATAAAATACTGAAATGTTAAAATTTGGCTAATTCGTCTAACTCTGTCTTCCTGTAAATGGGGAGGGACAGGGAGATGTCAGGATGATGTCACCTCATGATTAGTAAGAATCTTTAATTTTAAAAAGAATATATTAAATAGTATTACTAAACATTGAGATACTTTAGATAATTAAAAAGTATCCAGAAAATCCCTATATTTTCAGCAATTTATACTGCATACTTAATACATTTCAGGTATTGTTTTCTGTGATACTGAAACTAAGAAAACCAAGTGATAGCTCTGTGTCAAACAATCTTTTTCCACTGAAATACTTTCAAATATATATTCACAAATTTTACAAATACTTTTTTTTTATATATTTCCCACCATGGATACACTTACAAGGCCTACGACCCTTCTGCAAGTCAGCTTCTTTTGTATTTCCTTACAAATTGATCTCTTTCCTCTTTTTGAAAGGATCTGATATAGTAGGATTTTGTATAAAATTCAGAGTATTTTGTCTGATAAGATTTTGGCAGTTGGGATTAATATCTTCATCTTGGCAAGTAGAGTGATCAAATGGAGGAGGCAGGAACTTAGCAAAGGTTTCTAATTGATTGCAGGCACATAGACTCCCCTGTTTAATGACACGACACTGGTAAAGTTTAAGGACTATAAATTTGCAACAGATTGGAGGAAAATCTTCCCATAGTGTGGTGACCACTGGCAAAATGCTCTGCATCAGGAAATCAGCCAGAAAAATACTGTAGCTGCACCTTAAAATGGACTATATAATTTTATGGCCAGTGTAACATGTGTAGCTATGAAAGTTAAAATAATGAAGGATAAAATAAAAGGAGGTAATTAAATATCACACTTCAGTGCATTAACCATTTATCCACAGGGCCAAGAGAAGTGCTCCTTCTCTTTAATTGGGTCTTGTGAAAAATCATATTTAAATTGCCATGCTTTAGTAAGATCTATTTTATTTTGTTATTGATGAAACGTCATTTGTGGCTTTGTGCTGAAAATGCTTTGCAAATGGGTTTGGAAGGACGTGGTGTCAATTCCAAGACTTAGCACAATCTAGGCACACAGGCTCCCCGAGGCCTTCATTTGTGTTTCAGATCACAACAGCTCGAGGCATAAAATGGTCTACGATCTCCCTTATAATCTCTGTTTCTCTGGTTTTCACCTCCGCAAACTATAATAATTCTTTGAACACTTTTAAAATCTTGTAAAATTTTCTTTTTCTGGGAGCAACAAGTGATGAGATAATCCTGGTGCAAATTATGACTAATCTTAGTTTGCTTTCAGAGAGCATCATTAAAAATTATAATTTAAAGGAAGCCCTTCTTATGGTTTTTAAGGCCTCCAGTTATGTAAACAAAAGGGAAAAGTGTTCCATTATCATGAAATATTATAAAAGTAGTCTGAATATAGGTAGCGAAGTTGACCAAATAATTGACCTTCCATCAATCTTTGTTTATTTCATCTAATATTGTAGTTTAGGAGGACCTGACTGATTATCTATTCTATTGTTCATTCAATGCGTGACTGCAAAATAAAATAATGTAAAAATAGATAATATATGACAGTTAAATAAGTAATAAACTAGATGTAATATACTGTATCTTTGTGTGTCTGTAAATTGGCTTCAGCAATGAGTTTATTATACTCTTTCTCATGACTTGCCCTTGCACTAGTTCCATACCACTTTACAGGAGTAATTTTTTTTAAAGATTGGCACCTGAGCTAATATCTGCCACCAATCTTCTTTTCTTTTCTTTTGTTTCTTCTTCTCCCCAAAGCCCCACCAGTATATAGTTGTATATTCTAGTTGTAGGTCCTTCTGGCTGTGCTATGTGGGACACCACCTCAGCATGGCTTGATGAGCGGTGCTGTGTCTGAGCTCAGAATCCAAACCAGCAAAACCCTGGGCCACTGAAGTGGAGCATGCAAACTTAATCACTCAGCCACAGGGCTGGCCCCAAGAGTAATTTTTCTTTATTGAATGCTCCTGTGTGTGAGAAGCTGTATTTGATAATTTATCCACTTCAACTCAATTAATTACCACAATACATTTGCATTATCAATATAATTACCTCACTTTATAGGTAAATGAATTGAAGCAAGGAAAGATAAGTATCCTGTCCAAGATCACCCAGCTACTTCACGTTACAGCTGGAATTCACTCTCAGATTAGACTCAAAAGCTCTCACCCTTTTCTTTCTTTCCTTCTTTTTGGTGAGGAAGATTGGCCCTGAGCTATCATCTGTACCAATCTTCTTCTCCACAGCATGGCTTGATGTGTGGTGTGTAGGTCTGCACCCAGGATCCGAACCCACAAACCCTGAGCCACCAAAGCAGGGCACATGAATTTAACCACTACACCACTGGATGGGACCCAAAAGGCTCTTACTCTTGATCACTGTGTTTTATAAATCTCCACTCAAATTTATCTCACTGTAGTACAGCTCATGTGCAGAAAGCAATATCACAAAGTAGACTTTAAGCTCTTTAATGGAAGCAACTAAAATATACCCAACTTTACATGCCTGTTCTCCATCACAGATGCTCATACATATTAGTCCTGCCACTTACAGGCTGTGCAAAATTGGACAGACAATTTGTTTCACTCTGCCTCAGTCATATCATCTGTAAAATGAGGAATCATTAAAAAGTATGCCTCTTAGATCAAAAGGAAGGGTAAGAGAAAAGAAAACAAGAATAAAAAATATCTCAGTAGGTATCTGAGTGTGGAAAGATTGGAACACTGTCCTAATGAACTTGCTGTGTGATGAAATATTGCACAACATTTCCATGGGTGATAGGGAAAGACTCTTTCTCTTGTGAGTTCACATATGAAAGTATGAAAGAGATAGATAGAAAATTAACATATACTAATTATTAATCAAGGAGAGAATTAGTTCTTGGGATGGATTAGACAATAGTCAACTGATGGCTACATATTGACAATATTTTTGATTAGTGGTCTCTAAAGAAGGAATTGTTTCACCCCTTGGAGCGAAGAAGAAAATTTTAGAAATTCTATTCACATTTACATTTATAGTTACAGTTATTTAGTTTAAAGCTTAGAATAGTAAATAAGCTTTACCTACATTTATCATCTGATTTTTTTAAAATGACCTTACAATAAATCAAAGAATTTTAGGTTAGAATAAAAATACATGTCAAGAATGCAAGCATCTCAAGTGTGGAGTTATTCTGTTAGTTGTATCTTAGAGAGCCTTTATACAAATAACACTATTGGTAATAGACTATAAGATGATTCTTGGGTTCTATTTTTCTTGATTTATGATAAAGGAATAATATACCATTCAGATGGAACAAAATCAAAGGAAATGATAGAAATAAAATGATTTCTTAAGACTCAAACTATGTGTTCATGTCACTGTCAGTGATAGACTATCCCGGGGTACATAGAGGTCTATGTCAGCTTAGGGAACAAAGAATGGCTTACATTGTGACTTGAGGGATGGAGTGGAAAAGAAAATATAAATCCTTAAAACAATACATTCTTTTCCACCTATGAACTATAGCAAGCTAGGGAAACTGTCATCAGCAATATGCTCCAGAGATAACCTTTAATCATTTCTCAGGATCACATGAACTTTGAAAATGTCAAGGAACAAATACTCCAGCCTTTTCAGAATGGAATTTGGGTGGCTATAGTCAGCCCAGGAAGAGCTTTTAAAAAATCTTTTCTGTATTTTTCAACAAATGCTGTTAGAATACAAAATTGGATTTTTCTTTTGGATAGCTATGCAATTAAAAGACTTTCCTAGCCAAGGTATTAAACTTTCTATCTGTCCTGTGAAATTTAGGAAGTATGATATTGTACACAATATAGCCAGGAATTTTAATTATCTTAAGAAAGCAATGCGAAAGTGAAAAGTAATTTTAAATTAACTCTCAGTTACAACTTGGTTGGCTCAAGGAGAAAAAAGATCTCACTTTTCTGAACATAACTTTATGTAAAAACCATGGCTATTTCCATACTACATTTTCATCTCCTTTTTCAATTATGTATAACCAAACACAAATAAAACATGAAATTAATCTTTGATAATATTTTGTTTTGCTTGATTGAACTGCTGCCTTAAAGCCTAAGTAAATGAAAGATTATTATTTTTATTAGTACAAACTGCTCTGTCTCTTCAAGTAATGACACCAGAAAAAATGCAGTATATTATTACTCCATCAATTCTGCCTTAGTAATGTCTTACAGTAGAGTTTTAAGCAATAGTTACCACATAAAGTGTTGTATTCTGTCCAATTATTTATAGCCATAGCCTATTTATTAAGACATACCATACTCCACTTACATAGTTTTTAAGATGCAATCCCAAACTAGAAATATATCATAATGCATATAACTGCATTATAATAATAAATATTATAAGACAACCTTTGATACAATGACAATGGATTTGAGCTAATGATTTCAGAAGCATAAAATGATGCATTATTCTATAATTCATCATTATTCATCATTACTGGTATCTTCACATAAATGCTTCTATGGTCCTAATGTCTGTGCTACCCTCAAATTCATATGTGGAAGTCCTCATCCCCAATGCAATGGTATTAAGAAGTGAGATGTTGGAGGTACTTAGGTCATGAGAATGGAGCCCTCATGAACAAGATTAGCACTCTTATAAAAGAGACCTGACAGAGCTTCCTCACCCCTTCCACCAAGTGAGGACACAGTGAGAAGTCGGCAGTTTACAACCCAGAAAATTTCCTTCACCAGAACTGTGCCATTTTGGTACCCTAAGGTTGGACTTCCATCATCTAAAACTCTGAAAAATGAATTTCTGTTGTTTATAAGCTACTCAGTTTGGGGTATTCAGTTATAGCTGCCCAAATGGACCAAGACAAGTGTATTCCTATGTCAGAAAGTCACCGTAGACAGAGCCTAGTGACTACATCAAACTTAGGCACCTGGTATTCTCAAGGTAGACAAGCTTCTTCCCCTTAGATTCTTACAACCTGTATTTACTGAGCATGCTTGCATACAAAAAGTTCTTTTGTATACAAGAAGATCTTTCACATGCATATAATATAATAGTAGAACACAAAGAATTGAGTAATACAGTGATGGTGTAACTTCTCATAGAAATAAGAGAAGCTGCTATTTAAGGAAGGAGACTACTGTGACCTCAATCAAACTTTCTAGTAAGAATCTTTTAGGTCAATAATTCCCAATGTCATATTTTTTGAGTGACAATTTTTGTTTCCAGATGACTTGATTGCAGATGAGTTAGGAAGAGGTTCTAGTCCACTGAGAGACTAGTGTCTATCTCAGAGAGGGCAGATTGCCAATTGTTAAGGGACAAGCTATCACCCAAGATCTTTTTTCATTTTGTGAAAATACTGTTGGCCACATTCCCTCATCAAGATAGGGATGGAAATTGGCCTGATTTCTAAAGGAAATCATTCTGCAAGTTATATCAGGACTGGCACTATGGAGATTCTGCTTGAGGCAAACAGCTTTGAAAAGGAACATCTTCATTAACTCTGTTTTCCAGAGTTTCCTTACACATATACAGAAAAATGACTCTACAGAAAGCATGAAACAGTAGATCATAATTGTTGAAGAGAAAAGTGTTTTATGAAGCAATTTATGCCATCAAAATGTATTTAAAAATTGAAAAAATTCTGACATAGTGAACATCTAATATTAGAATTCACACATTAGAAATATATTTGAAGTCTTATATGTCCTTTT
Organism: Equus caballus; assembly: GCF_041296265.1. Taxonomy (NCBI): domain Eukaryota; kingdom Metazoa; phylum Chordata; class Mammalia; order Perissodactyla; family Equidae; genus Equus; species Equus caballus. The sequence continues at coordinate 99,663,993 of NC_091686.1, forward strand.
CCAGAACAAATTCACCTGTCTATCCACTACTCTCTTCCCATGCATTTTCATGTATAACTTTATATTTTACTATGTTTGAATTCATCACTAATGAATTTATTTTAACATATTCTTCACTAATATGTACTGTTTGCATTTTTCTAATCTATGTTATCTTTATTTTAAACTTGCTTTCTTACTACAAGTTTGTTATATTTATTTATGCTGATATGTGGTGCTGTACTTTGTCTGTTTTTCATTTTGACTTTGGTCTTCTATTCTACTGCATGACTATTCTACGAGGTATTTACCTGTTCTACTCGTGTGAACCTAGTCCCATTTCCCACACTTTTTCACTTATGTAACTTTCTGTTACAAGCCTCTATGTTTCTCTGGGATTACATAATTATATAACTTATTACTGGGTTATAGGATATGCACATCTTTAGCTTTATGGACATTTTAGAAATATACTCTATAAGCACTCCAGTGAGTACTAGAGGGAGAGGTCTTAGAGTTGATGGATATTCTATTATATATTAAGGGCATAGAGGAGGGTATTATTTCTGGAAACAGACATTTATAGCTAAACTGAGATAAGTAAACTTCCAACAATAGCTGCCTTTATATGCATTTACCTTTCAAAGTAATTATTTTCACCAACATCCGGAAAACATAATTTTTTATTAAAATCAAGTAACATTTATTTCTATCACCGGTTTACTTGTTGATCCACTAATATTGTTAATTTGGCCAAATCTAATACATACTAGCAATGATTACATTTGCATGCATTAGTTTCATTTTAAACGTCTTTGAATATTAACTTACCTAAATTTTCAAAGGAATCTTACTCAGATCTGAACAGAAATCTTAAACTTTTAAAATTGCTAGTGCCTAGGGAAAGATTTTTGAATATAGATTTTCACTATTTTCTACATATTTATGATTACATTTATAGTTAAAAATATTTCCTCTGCCCTAACCCCATTGAACATAATTAATTAAATGCATTCAGTTTAGGAAAATTAGTATGTCTTTTACAAAGATTGAGATTATACTTCTAGACATTTAACTTGCAAGTTTCTCCATCTTGAAAAATGATATTAAAATTATATGTAAAATGTAGCACTAAGCACTTTTCTTCTGTACATGTCATGACAAATATTAGCATTGTGTACTTTCAGCATAAATAGAGTTGATAAATTGTCAGAACTCATAAATACATAGAGTTAAAGAAGTTTCTCGAAATTTAGTCCCATACCTCCTTGAAAAGGTTTTTCTTCTTGAATTACCAACAAGCACAGATAGAAGTGAAGTGTTAATAGTAATAATTAACAAAAAGAGTGCTGAATTATGGTAACTAGGTATTTTACTTTTTGTCTTCAAGACTATTACTAGTTTGATTGTCTTCGTGCTTTCATTCCTTAGTCAAATATCATGGGGCAATTGTACACTAACAAATCAAAGAATTACAAATGCGATGATGCCTGCCTTTCATTTATGTCAATACATCTGTAGTAATATGTGTATAGAGAAAGGAATAATAAGATTTGCCTAACTTCCAGTCAATTAAATTCTTCTGAGGAATTCAAAATCTTGACTTCTTGAAAAAATTTGCCTCGTCATGAATTTAAAATGTTTTTTCTTTGTATCTCAGCATCAGAGAATGTATTTTAGGTACTTAAAATATTACTGGGTAAATTTCAAACACAATCTTGCAGCATGTGAATATTACCCAGTGATGGGCAGGATAGTAGTCCCCAAAGAGGTCCACAAATAATGGTCCTCAAAGGCACTTAGATGTTTCTAAGCCCCAGAATTTGTGAATGTGTTACAGAATGTGACAAAGAGAAATGACTTAAGATTGTAGATGGAATTAATGTGGCTAATCAGCTCACCTTAAAAGGAAATGATTATTCCTGGTTACTCGAGTGGAACCATTGTAGTCACAATAATCCTTAAAAGTAGAAGATGTAGCTAGAAGAGGGAGAATCAGAGAGACTGACACATGAGGAGGACTTGGCTCAACATTGCTGGCTTTGAAAATAGAGGAAGAAGAAGGGCCATGAGCCAAGGAATGGGGGTAGCCTCAAGAATCTGGAAAAGGCAAGGAAAAGGATTTGCCTCTAGATCTCTAGAAGGAATGTAGACCTGCCCACACCTTGATTGTAGCCCAGTGAGTTGCATTATGAACTTCTGACCTCAGAACTTAAGATAATAAATTCATATTGTGTAAGCCACTAATTTTGTCATAATTTTTTTACAGCAACAGTAAGAAACTAACACATGCCCTGGTGGATATTTAAGATTTTTTATGCATGGCATTTATGATATTTCAATGAATAGAATGTCAATCTACAAATATTTCATATTATGGAATGTATATATGAATAAGGAAATTTATCCCATATTCAGTCGAAATTCACAAACATAACATTTTATTCAGAAACTTGGATTACTAAGCAACCACAGAAGTCAGAGGCAGTCAGCACATTAATTCTGGGTAAATTTGTCTTTTGTTCATAGCACTTTGTTGTCAGCACTTCTTTTAGGTGGATGGAACTCACTTGCTCTCGATATTCTCCAATTCTTTTTCTTTGTGTGCTCCACTTTGAGATAACTTCTCTTAAATTATTCCCAACCAGTTATTTTTAAAAATTTCTATATACTCATCTTATTTCAGGTTGTCAATGCTGTGTTTCGTTTTCTCAAGGATCAATTTTTTTGGTACTAATCAGCTAATCCAAGTTAAGGAAATATAAAAAGCAAATCCTTTATTTCATGACCATACAAGGACACTACTGCTTAATTGTATGATATTAGTGCTTGAAAATTCAAATAATCTCCACATGTCTAAGTTATTTAAATTCAGCCATCACTGGCTCCTGTGTAAATAGCTCACTGCTGAAGAGATAAGTACCTTCTACTTGTTTTGATCTGAAGATCCCGACACACTTAAGAGAGCCAGTTACAGTGTCTCAGTGTACCTTCTGTAACACTGTACCAAGTAGTGATGGATGTTTCTCCAAGACCAGGAAATGCAAGCCAAAGAATTTTTTAAGGGAAAAGAAGCAGTAAGCCACCCTTCAGCAAAAAAATATGTAATCATGGGAAAAGCCAAGTTTAAAAGGAAACAAATGAAATTCTAGAATGAGATTAAATGGAATATTTCTTCAAATAAAGAAAATAGAGTGTGGGTGAGTTTCACGACTAGTAATATCCTTTAGCTTCTGAACCAGAAATATCTTATCAAATTTTTTGGGACAAAAGCCACACTAATCAAGGATGGTGGGCAGGAAAGACTTAAGTCAGCAGACCTAGGTTACTAAAGCTGTGTAATAAGGTGCTGCATAATGATATTTCCGTCAACGGCATACATATATGATATGGTTCCATGAAATTAGTACTGTATAGCCTGGTTGTGTAGTAGGCCATACCATCTAGGTTTTCATAAGAATACTCTATGATGTTCTCACAATGATGAAATCTCCCAAAGATGTGTTTCTCCGAACACATCCCCATCATTAAGCAACTCATGACTGTATAGTCCAAAGAAAGGCTTTTCATCAGAACTGGCCCTTGGCTGGCCCCTGGGAAATAACCTCTGAGCTCTTAGGATATTCTGCTGGGTAATAGTGTATTTAGTATGCCTGAGGCCTTGGGCCATGCTCTACCAGTTTGACCAGATAAGCTTATCCTTACAATGCGATTTACAGTGAATGCCTTGTTGTCCTTTGGGGTGAGAAGTGGCTGGACTCTGAGAAGCTGAAGTCACTTATACCCCAACACTTCACATGGGTTATCACGCATTGTTGATGGGAGAATTAAGTGCATGCCTGTGTGACTCCCCCAGTTGGAGACACCTGAAAGCTTGTGCCCATTTTCTCTAGACTTCATGCTGTGCACCTTTTCACTTTGCTGATTTTAATCTGTGTCCTTTTGTGTGATAAACCATAACCACGAGTTTAACAGCTTTTTTAAGTTTGGTAAGTCCTTCTAGCAAATTATGGAGCCAGAGGTGAGGTCTTAGGGACCCAAAAATAGATAAGGAAAAGAATATTACAGTATAATAACATTTATTTTTCTTTGACTTAAAAATAAGATGTATCTCGTTTAATGAAAATCCTAGGCCCCAGTTCCTGTTTCTGTGACAACTTTAACATCATTTAATGAATTAAAATGAAATTAACAAAACATTTAGGGCAATGATTTTTCTTAGTCTTTTATGCGATATAAAGAGCAAAGATAATCAGATTCACTCAAAAATAAAAGCGTTAAGAAAATTAGGACAATAGGGACTATCTGCCCCATATAGTATAAACTTTGATATTGATTTTGTATGTTCCCCATGTGATCTTTAATCACATAATGTAAGTAAATGGAAACCTGAATCTCATAAACATAATTTCAATTTACAGTAAACTTTATGGAAGTATCTTTAAAGATGTGACAGATACGTGATATGTACTGACGCTCAAGATCCATTTGAATTTCCTTCTAGCATCTATAAATAGGAGAGACTAAAACTCTAAAAACTCTTTCTCAGATATGCTTGTGGCTAGTTTTCTGGATATACTTTAGGTTTGGTCAATCAAATACACTCACAAGAAATAAATTCAGAACTAAATTAAAGGAACAGGGAGGTTGAACTGACCTAGATCAAGACAGAGCAATGCAGTTATGTCATCTCTGCTTTCTGCTTCTGAGTTGTTTTCTCTGCAATGGAGCTGGGGATCAGGGCATAGGCAGGTTTATTTGGAAGGTGAAATCACTCCTGGAAGTGTAGCCAGAACCCCTTGTAATAGGCTTCCAATGATTTTGTATCCTCCTAGTACTTGGTCGTAAATCTCTTTTTGTTTAAAATTTCAATTGCCTGAAAGCATACCCTAAATTCAAGGAATTCAGTATTTGGAAGAAAAAATTCACCTTTAATTTATGCTGTTTCACAGCCTTACTTGAAAAACTTTCATAAAGGGAAAAAAAACTACATCAATATTTCATAGAATTTTTATTCCAGTATTTTCTTCTTCTTCGATAGAAACACAACCAACTGCAGTGCCAATTTACCTAATGAATTCCTAACCTACCGGAGTGAGCTCTACTCCCATAAAAGGCACAGTCAAAACCTTATGCAGAGCTTTGTTCCAAAAGGCTCTTTATGCTTAGTTCAACAATGCAGGAAACTCAAGATCAAATGAGATTATTAACTGGATATAGAAAGTTCTCTGTTAAAACCATAAAACGTTAAGCCAACAGGAGAGTCACTTTGATGTACCCACCTCAAACCATTTATTTCTTCGCCTCTGTCAGAATCTCTGGAGAGCATCAACATTGATACAAAACAGATCCATCCCATTTTCTGTAGCCGACAACAAAGAAACAGCGAGGAACACATGCTGAAGGGCAGGCCGGAGAAACTCCTGCTCTGCATATAACTCCTCGATGCCTTAGGTGCTTCCTGACCTGGGATTCTGAGTGCAGAATGACAATAACTCATAACTTTGTTCCAGGAATCTCAAAGAATTTAAGAGTTCGTAAGGCCTCTAGGTAAAGTCAGGTTGTCTCAGGGTCCAAGTCTTCAGAAACTCTTATATTTTGCAAAGCAATTTACATTTCTATGCCTGTGACCTCTGAATAAAACTGAAGAGTCACTAGAATGAAAGCATGTTATTTTTGGGAAATTGTTTTACAAAGTAGGCACAAGAGAGCGCTGAAGGGTCCTTGGCGGCTTTTAACATATGTTTTATAATCTTTGTTGCAAAAGGAAGAACATGCTTATTTACATTCTGTCCTTTACTTCTGCAAGAATTACTATTAAAATTTTATTCTGAAAATAATAAACATAGGCTTTAAACTTTAATCTGCAATATATATTTAAGTTTATTGATGAGTGAGAAAAACAAATATTGAGGAAACACAGGCAATTTTAGTTACCAAACAGTAAAAAATGGGAATTGTACAAAAGATAATCAAAAGCAGTGATAGCAGTAAAACTGTAATCTTCTAAACAACTCAGGAAATATATATATGTAAGTTGAAAAAAGAAGTGATAAAATATTTTGAAATAGTGTTTGAACGTTTAAGTTTGTGTTTCTAAGTAATAGAAAATGTAAGAAAAACAATATTCGCGCATCTTCCAGATCCTGTAAGAATAAAGTGTATGGGCAGGCTTTTTCATGGAAAACTACATTTATTTGAAAGTATGACTGATAGATTCAGTCCTGGTGGTCTAGTGGTCAAGATTTGGTGCTCTCACCTCCTTCCCCTGCTTCATTTCCATGTCAGGGAGCCATACCATCCATGCCAGTTGTCATACTGTGGGCGACTGCATATCGCTTTGATGCTGAAAGCTATGTCACTGGTATTTCCGATACCAGCCGGGTCACCCTGGGTGGACAGGTTTCAGTGGAGCTTCCATACTAGACAGACTAGGAAGAAGGACCTAACCACCCACTTCTGAAAAAATTGGCCATGAAAACCTTATGAACAGCAGTGGAGCGCTGTCTGATACAGTGGTGAAGGTGAGAGGACGGCACGAAAAGACTGGACGGGATTCTGCTCTGCTGTACACAGGATCAGTAGGAGTCTGAATCAACTTAATAGCACTAACAAAAAGCGACTAACAGACAAACTACGGTTATTCCAATTGGAGTATTAGCAGAGTTTATTTTTCAAAATTCTCAGCAGTGACCCTGTTACTTTGAGGAAAGGAACTGACAGTGGCAGAAGTTAATGATAAAATCTAAGTCTTCCAGCAAATATCAGAAATTTGAGAAACTCGATATCTCCTACCAATATCTTTACAATTTTTAATTCCTCAAAGACTAATATGATTTTTGATATCGTTCTATAGAACGTCTCTATATTTATATGATCTGCATAATTCAATTAGGCAACACTCTCCAAATAAACAACACAGGATGTTAAAAAAATGAGTGTAGGTTAACAACCAAATCAAAGTCCAAGATAGGCCAATGGATTTTATTTTAAGACTATTTTTTAGAGCAGTTTTAGGTTCACAGCAAAATTGAGGGGAAGATACAGAGATTTCTCCTAGACTTCCTGCCTCCACACATGCATACCCTCCCCCATTATTAACATCCTCCTCCAGAATGGTACATTTGTTACAACTGATGAACCTACGTTGTCACATCATAATCATCCAAAGTCCATAGTTTACATTATGGTTCACTCTCAATTTTGTACATTCTATGGTTTTGGATGAATATATAATGACATATATCATTACGGCATCATACAGACTATTTTCATTGTCCTAAAAATCCTCTGTGATCCGCCTATCCGTCTCTTCCCCTCATCCCCTAGCATCTTTTTACTGTCTCCATATTTTTGCCTTTTCAAGAGTGTCATATAGTTGACATCGTACAGTATGTGGACTTTTTATGTTGGCTGCTTTAACGAAGTAATATACATTTAAATTTCCTCTATGACTCTTCATGGCTTGATAGCTCATTTCTTTTTAGCACTGAATAATGTTACATTGTCTGGAGGTGTCACAGTTTATTTATCTACTCACCTACCGAAGGACATCTTGGTTACTTTCACGTTTTGGCAATTTTGAATGAAGAAAGCTGCCATAAACATCTGTGCAGGTTTTTGTTGGACATAAGTTTTCTTTTCCACTCTGTGGGTAAATACTAAAGAGTGCAATTACTGGATTTATGGTAAGAGAATGTTTAGTTCTGTAGCAAGTTATTTTATGAATATCAACAAACTAAGTCTAAAGTTTCTGCGGACAGGTAAAAGACCCAGAATAGCCAACACAATATTGAAGGAGAAGAACAAGGCTAGAGGACGGACACTATCTGACATCAAGATGGACTATAAAGCTACAGTAATCCATACTGTGCGATATCAGTAAAAGAATGGGCAAATAGATCAATGGAACAGACCACGGATCCCAGAAATAGACTCCAAAAATATAATCAACTCATCTTTGACCAAGGAAAATTGTAATACAACAGAGTAAAGATAGTCTGTTCAACAAGTAGCACTGAGTCACATGTACACATGCACGGTAAAATATGAATCTAGACACAGACTTTACACCCTTCACAAAAACGAACTGAAAATGGATCACAGACCTAAATATAAAATACAAAACGATGATACTACCAGAAGATAATGTAGGGGAAAAGCCAGATGACTTTGGGTATGTTGATGCCTTTTCAGATACCACACCAAAGATACAATCCGTGTAAGAAACAATTGGTAAGCTGGATTTCACTAAAATTGAAAACTTTTGCTCTGCAAAAGATAATAGCAAGAGAATTAGAAGACAAGACACAGACTGGGAGAAAATGCTTGCTGAAAACTCATCTGAAAGAACTGTTATCTAAAATATACATAAACACTTAAAACTCAACAATCAGAAAATAAAATCTGATTAAAACGTGAACCAAAGACCTTAGCAGACACTTCACTAAGAAAACAGGCAAATGGCAACTCAGCATGTGAAAAGAGGCTCCACATGATATGTCTTCAGGGAAATTCAAATTAAAATAACAATGACATGTCACTACACACATTAGAATGGCTAATATCTGAAACTCCGACCACAGTAAATGCTGACAAGGATGTGGAGCAACAGGAACTCTCAGTCACTACTGGTGGGAAGGCAAAATGGAACAGTCACTTTGGAAGACAGTTTGGTGGTTTCTCACAAAACAAAACTTACTCTTACCATATGATCCAGCAATCATTCTCCTTGGTATTTACCCAAAGGAGTGAAAAACTTATGTCCACACAAAAACCTGTGTGTGGATGTTTACAGCAGCTTTATTCATAATTGCTTAAACTTGAAAGCAACCAAGATATCCTTCACTAGATGAATGGATAAATAAACTGTGGTACGTCTAGGTGTACCATAGAAGATAGCAATGATTTACTTATAATGTACCCAATAGTAGTCTTCATTGTAGCTATTTTGCCTAATGTGATAACTTTGCTAGAGGAATTTAATGCTAACTTTTATGTGTGATAAGCAATTATTAATTTTACGAATGTATTACTTTTCGTACACATCAAGAAAGTGAATTAAGAAGCTGTTTACATTCACATGGAATCATATTTATTCACGATAACATCATGGGGCTGTGTTAATATTCTTCCCTTTTGTCATAATATATTCCAAAGGTTACTGGGCCATCTGTACATTCCACACAACACTGTATTGTTCCACTATAATGATGAAATCATGTTAATCAGGTCTGATGACTTGTAAGTCAACAATTCTTTGGAAATCTTAGTAAGATAAATGTATTCTGGCAGATGGAAGATAAGGCTTACAAAGATTCGGAAGCATGCTACATGGGTAAAACTTCAGGATCCAGTGATTTGGATCATGAGGTATATCTGTACAAAGTAAAGTATAAATTATTGCATCTTGCCTTTTATCATTGAGAAAGAGGCATAGTGCTTGAGTAAGACTCTTTATGTATAAGAAGCAACATGTCTATCCCATACTTCAGAATGCATTTATCATGTGACGTGGGAAGAAGATTGTTTTGAGTGGTGCCCAAAGCAAGAAACTTTCAAAAGTAGGTCAAGGCTGCAGTGTAAGAGCCCTTCCACTTGACGCATATAATTGAGCATTCAATGAGCAGCATCTGAATTTTAAAAAGGACACTATGTTAAGTCTCTGTCAAGCCCCAGTAGAAGATTCATAGCACAGATCCCTGATGTTCTGGAGTAAGACCACAATAAGCCATGCATCCAGAACTGTGCATCGTGAACTGTCAAACCCACCCAATGATGAGGTTGGGCAGACCTAGAAGCAAGTCATCATTAATATTTAAGTGATACATATAGGAAGTGACTTGAGCAGGTCCACAAGGCACAAGTAAACTGGATGTACAGACTCCATGTTTCCTACCACAGTTGTGCTGATATCTTTCATTCAGCTCATATCTGTTGCCTCATGGGGACTTCTTATGATAAGCTGCCAAAGGAGGAAGAAAATCATGCTGCTTTCGCAGGTGGATTTTCCCAGTATAGGGATGAAAGCTGAACATAAACCGCAGTTGCACTACAGCTACACTCATGAGTGGCCCTAAAAGACAATGGTAGGGGAAATTCCTCCCACTGGTAGTTTTTGGATGATGCACCTGGTCATCCACACTTTACAGAGGAGGATTGGTCTGAAATAAGGATATAAATGGACTTATGGCAGTCAAAGATGGCTTACTTGGTTAGTTAATGGCCTGGAAGAAGTAAGATTTGAAGGAAGAGGCGTTCAAACAAACATTTGAGAGTATGTATAATGAATAAAAATCTTTGTATCAAAATTAATGCCCATTAAAGAGCATTTATGGTAGAAGAGGCACTAAACAATTGAGTACCAGATGACTTAATGAGTCAGCGCCATCCAGTCTCTGTCCTCTGTCACCCCAACTCTTGCAAAATGCACTGTTTAACAGAGTAACCATGATGACAGAGGTGAAGTCTATATGTAGGTCCAACAACATGGGCTCCCATTCACTAAAGCTGACCTAGCTATTGCTGCTGGTTAATATTGGATTCATCAGCACCAGAGGTGAATGTTGAGCTCTCCATTTCTTAAAGAGACCAATCAGACTCTTGGTGGCAAACTCCTTTCACCCATTCAATAGGGACAGGACAGTGACTCATTTTGACCAGATAAGCACATAATCACATAACCTAATCAGTATGAGTTTTTCTTCCCTGTTTGCACTACCTTGAACTTCAATACTAACCAAAAGTTCACAGAGTCTCTGGTTGAGTGACATGGGATTCCTCATCATATATCTTGGAAGCAAGGGAATATTCTATGAAACAGAAAACTCAGCAATAGACACATGAATATGTAATTTGTTGGATGTGTGCACATGTGTGTGTACCTATATCTATAGACACATGCACATGGAGAGAGAGACATAAGACAGAGGCATATATTATATATACAAATATAATTTATATATACAAATATATGTATTTTACTTTATATATAAATCTATATTCATGTTTATAGACAGATATATACTATATATACATATATATTACCTATATAGAAAAATGGACACAGATTTTTTATATATATATATATATATATATTTTTTTTTTAAAAGAATTGGCTCATACGATTGTGGAGGCTTAGTATATCCAATATCAGCAAGTTAGGCCAGAAAGCTGGAGAACCAGGGAGGGTTGCAGTTTGAATTCAAAGGCAGTCTACTGGCATAATTCCTTCTTGATTGAAAGAGGTGAGTCTTTACTATTGAGGCCTTCAACTGATTGGATGAGGCCCACCCACATTATGAAGGGTAATCTACCTTACTCAAGGTCAATTGATTTAAATTTTAACCTCATCCAAAAAAATCCCATCACAGAAACATCTAGAATAATGTTTAACCAAATATCTAGGTACCATGGTACAGCCAAGTTGATGCATAAAATTAACCATCAGAGGGGACAAGGGAGAATATGAGTGGCACTCAGGTGATTTATCTTGTGCATCTCCTTCATGTCATATTTTGGTGTAGAACTAGCCCATCACCAAAATCTGTGATTGTTCAGCTGCCCATCTTAACTCATAAAAACTCTATGTGAAAACAATTCTTAAAATTTACAAGTATTACAGAATTCATCAAATGTAGAAAATTGAGTAATCAGAAAACTTATTTGTTTATTTCTTATTGCTTCCCATGACACAAAGGATAAGTAAGGGTTCTGTATTTTAACAATGTGCTGGTCATTCAGGTGGCAATTTTATATGTTGAAAGTTTCCTAAAGCAAAGTATATGATATGCACTGAATTATGCTCAGGATCCACGGGAAGTGAGGTACTCTATTATGGAATATAGAAAACTTCGTGTCTGATGATAAAATTATGTCACAAATAAAAATTTAGAGAGTGAAAATAAGCCCAGAAAGAAGGATTTAAAAATATTGTGGTGGTAAATGATTGCCTTAAGAAAATATAAAAATGGTTGGAAATGTTAACCTAGCTATTCTTTGAAAAACCCAAATAAATTATACAAAGCATCATAGCATAAATGATTTACATTGTTGCTGTTTCTTGTTTTCAAGTTACATTAAGTAACAGAGTTACAAGGATCTTTGTACCTTCACTCCAAGGATTTGAATCTTCTCTCCAGTGTTTCAGTTTGTTGTGGGTTCCTGACTTTTGACATGTAGTTCATCAAAGAAACTTGTTGCTTACCTCTGTAAGCTGTTTATCTGGTGTAGTTTGACAACATGTAGAAAAAAATGTGGCAGGGATAAAGAAAGCCAGACTAGCTAAGCACCACAGTGCTATCCATTTCCTTCAAATGAGTATAGTTATCCCACAAACACGACTCAACATACTGGAAACATTGCATTAAGATTAAAAAGGACAAAGTCATAATTGAGCCAGAAGACAATGTTGTACCAAGCCTTATTTTATTATTTTTTATTCTTTCCGGGGATAAAAGGAAATTTCCAGTGTTTACCTCTCAGGCACTCAGATGTAATATTTTGTAGCCTTTAGCAAAGCTACCTATTCTATTTATGCTGCTGAGATGTATGGCTGTAAAAGAGATCATAAATATTCTAACTTTTCTGCCACTTTTTCCCTGATGTGGGACCAATTTCATTTTTTAAAATATTAGTCAATTTCCAATAAAAAATAACTCATATTTCTCTTTAGGTGGTTAGAGATGAAAAAAATAATTTCCCCTGAGCTAATTATTACCACCAAATTTAATAAGATAATTGAAATATATAATATATGGTTATACTACCATACCAATACTACCATATCAATATTGTAACATTACCATATGTACATGTTATATATACATATACATGTATACACATCCATTTAAACAGGCATTGTAAATGTTCTTTGATGATAATGTTCCTGAATTATTTTTAATATTTAGAACTCTCACTGGAAATGTTAAATCATGTGTGAACACACTCTACGTTTTGTTGCAAGTTCAGTAGAATTCAGGAAACATGAATATATCTTTAAATTGCAAGGACAGAACTACATGTCAATTTTAGATGTATCAAAAGCCTATCAGCAATTTTTCAAAATTGACTTATTGACTCAATATTCATTAAGTGCTCATTACGTGTGAGGCATGATTCTAAATGCTAGAGATTTAACAAAAACATCTGCCTTCAGGAAGCTTATATTCCACTAGAAATATTCAGACAGTAAAATAAAATATGCATTATGTTAAAAGATGATGAATGCTATGAAGGCAAATAGAACAGAGAAAGGAGATAGGGACCCTCCGCATCCTACCCTGTGGGACTTGAAATTGTAAGTATATCGACGGGGACTCTTTCACTGAAGTGGAGACATTTGATCAAAGTCTTGAAGGAAGCAAGGGAGAAAACTACTCAAAACTACTGTCCAGGGGAGAGCGAGGGAGACGATGAGGTTCAGCAGAGTAGAAGACACCTTCCAAGTGGAAAAGATCTCAAATGAAGGAACATGTTAGGTCCTGAAGATTTTGTAGGCTCTACACTGCCATTAGGGAATTGGGAACAGACTGGTGTTATGTTAGCGAGATTCCGTTGGCTACTGTACTGACAACAGACAGACGGGAGAACACTGGAGGCAGAGAAACCGGTTAGGACGCCATGGGAATAACCCAGGCTTAAGCCAACGTTGTCTTTGATCACAGTGTTGGCAGTGCATGGAGGAAGGAAAACATTGAGGGAAATTGGATGTGTTTTCAAAGTTGAGACAACAGAATTTGTGAAGAATTTGATATAGAGTGTGAGAGAAACAGAGGACACTTAGAAGATTTCCTCCCTATCAATGGAGAAGATGGTATCCCCATTTTGAGTCCCACAGGAGGATTGAATTTAGGGGAAAACTTCGGAGTTGAGAGTGGGAAAAGTGAAGGCAAGTGAGATATGAAGCTGGAGGGAAACCATTTTTTTCTTAAGTAGGAGAAATTACAGCATGTTTTATGCCGATGCTGAGGATTCAATAAAAAATGAAAAAAATGGATGGAGAGAGAGGAGGGAAAATTGCCTGAGAAATATCTCTGAGGACGACAGTGCAGATGGAATATGATGTATAAGTGTGGGTTCTGGGCCTGCAGAAGAGCACAGACACAGAGCAGGAGGCTGTGCTTTCGTCTTAATTGCTCTTCCAGGAGCACTTTTCTTGAAACACCCTTATTGAAATACTATCTTCCAAAGCTTTTCTTTTTTTGAGGTATAATTTACATACTTCAAAATGAATAGATATTAACTATAAGTACCCTAGTTTTTGACAAATGCGTACATCCATGTGAAGCACACTTTTATTAAAATATAGACATAGCTCCCTTTGTCTCAGTTCACAGTCAGTAACCTCTCCATTCTCACTGAATCCCTAACGGCAACCTCTATTCTGCTTTTTTTCACAATATGACAGCTTTGTCAGTTTTAAATTTCATAAAAATAGAATCATAAAGTATGAACTCTTCTGCTTGTGGCTTCGTTCATACAGCTTAATGCCTTGAGATTTATACATGTAATTGCATGAATCAGTAATTTGTCCTTTTTATTTCTGAGTAATAGTCCACTGTATGAATATAAACATTTTATTTATCAATACCTGGTGACGGACATTTGGGTTGTCTTCTGGGTTTGGGTGATTATAAAAGAATTTCCTAGGAGCGTTCTTGTAAAAGTCTTTAAATTGGCATATGATTTCATTTCTTCTAGACAAACACTTATCAGTAGAATGGTGAATTATAAGGAAGGTATATTTTTGACTTTACAAGAAATTACTATATTGATTGTCTGTTTTACACTCCCCTTAGCAAGGTAGGAGACTTCTGGTGCTTGGGTTTCCTCCCCAACACTCAGTCGGATGAGTCCTGCTATCTCATTATGGATTTAATTGCATTTCCCTGAGGATGTTGAATGCTTTTTCATGTGCTTATCTCCTATTGCCATTTTCCTCTGCCAAGTGTTTCTTCAGGCCTTTTTTATTTTTGTTGTTGTGGTGGTGGTTCACTCCCTGGTTTGTCTTTTTAACATTGAAGTTTTCTTTTGTTTTATGTGTAACACGTATACTGGAATTCAGATATATATATTGTAAACATTTTTCCCGGAATGTTGCTTATCTATTCATTTTTTAATGATAGCTTTTAAAATGCAGGTGTTTCAATTTTCATGAAGTTTGATTTTGCTCCTCTAGGATCTTCAAGTATTCTTCCATGACTATGACTGAGAATGGAGAGAGGAATCTCATTGGAGTTGATGGTGTGGGAGGTGGAGGAGCTGTGGGCCACCTCTGGATACAGACCACGCTCACAGCGATCTGGCAGTCGGGTACATTGGAGGCCTTGGCAACTGTTTGGGAGAGCCACAACAGAGTGTTTTCCTTGGGGTGGACTGCTCCAGTGGTGGGTCTGAAAAAACCAAAGATCATCAACGCCCTTTTGCCTCCACAGCTCCGAGAGTCTAAGGTGCCCATACCTAGGTGCCAGCTTGTTTCTCTCCCTCAACCTCAGAGATGTTGTTTCTTT
The DNA here is from genome assembly GCF_041296265.1 of Equus caballus. Lineage (NCBI taxonomy): Eukaryota > Metazoa > Chordata > Mammalia > Perissodactyla > Equidae > Equus > Equus caballus. Next base: position 99,679,481 of record NC_091686.1, read on the forward strand.
GATTGGACTGTAATCTCCTTTTTAGCGAACCAAGCTTAAACTCAAACATCATTTACTAGAGAAAACTTTTCCTTGACCTGCCCCGAGCCCCAATACATTCCTCTAAAATCTCCACCAATACTATTTTGTCCTCTAGGAAATAAAGTTCATTAATTACAAAAAAAAAAGTACTGAAAAGAAAGGTGACTTTAGGAGGAACTGTAGAATATTCAATTTTTACTTTAAGTGGATAATGAAATGAAATCAATAGAAACTAGTTTGGCATTATTAAGGTACAGGAATTAATTCTATTATCGTGACTCTCCTCCAAAACTGATAAAATTACTTGGGTAAATATAACTTTCCTTTCTTTCCTGGCTCCAATTTTTTTTTTCAATCAGGAAGCCCTCTTCACCCAAATTTTCAATCAAAGTTTAATCAAAACAAACCTTTTTGCCAGTTTTGATTTCTATTCTTAAACAAGTGAGAATAAAACAAATAGTTGGCATATTTTGAGATTTTCGTGTTCTGTCTTTCCCTTTCCGTATTTCTTTTTCTTTTTTTTTTAAAGATTGGCGCCTGAGCTACCATCTGTTGCCAATCTTCTTTTTTTTCTCCTCTTCTTCTCTCCAAAACCCCCAGTACATAGGTATATATTCTAGTTGTAGATCCTTCTGGTTGTGCTATGTCGGATGCCACCTCAGCATGGCCTGATGAGCGGTGCCATGTCCATGCCCAGGATTTGAACCAGTGGAACTCTGGGCCACCAAAGCAGAGCTTGAGAACTTAACCACTCAGCCATGGGGCTGGCCCCCTTTTCAGTATTTCTGAACAACATTAAATGCTAATAATACCACTGGAAACAAGAGGTGGTGATAAATGTTTAATTTTTACTTACTTTAACATAAATATATATTATTTGTATTTTAATTATTTTAATATATAAAAGTATTTATTTTAATAAATATTTTAATAGATATTAATCAAATATATGTGCTTTTAATGTTGAGTTGATATTTATTTACATTTTGATTCGGAAATATTGTCTCCATGTCATCTTAATTCTTTGAAATTTGTAAGGGTTTAATTTAGAAATAGTGTTTATTCAATTTCCATCAATTTTAGGTGTTTTTTGTTACAGAATGGATAGACATACATCCCTATACTCAGGGTTATTAAATGTGCTAGTAAAATATTTTATAAGCTTAACGTTTTGCTTGTTTGTTTATGGTGTGGGGTAGAGGTCAAAGGGGTATATAAGTGATCCATTGCAAATTATTGAAAAGAGTACTATTTCTCCACTTTTCAACAGTGTAACCTTTTCATCATTCAAAGACTCTATATTTATGAGTGGTTTTCCGTGTTGTTTCACTTCACTGTTTTTTTTTCCTTTCTCTTCCAGCTCCACTATCACTCTGCCTCAAATTTTATAGCTCTGTGATAAGTCTTGGTATCTGATAGAAGAATCTCTCTCCCCCATTTTCCTCAGTTCAAAAATTTCAATTTTAATACAATTTGTCAATTTTCATACAAAAAAATTTTGTTGAGCTATTTTTTCTTTGGGATTATGTTGAAACTCAAATTCAATTTAGTGGATTTTCTTCCATGAAGAAATAATGTGCATTCCTTCTTTTCCAGGTCTTATACCTATGATTTCCCTTTTTATGACTTACAACCCTAGTTAAGACCTCCAACCTAATGTTAAATGCAAATGTGAATGGCAGATGTCCATGTTTCTTCCCATCTCAAATGGAAAGTTTAAACATTTTATAAATAAGTATGAGATTTTGTCTAGTTACATTGTAGACCTTCTTAGTAGCTGAAATTGCTAGGCATTCACAAAGTTGTATCCTCTCTTCTAACTGGGCACAGAGCTAGTGTACATTTACCAGTTTCACTTGAAGGTAGGAGGGACTAAGGGGCTGATTTGGTCCTAATGGTTGGAGGAATAAGTGATATGCTCCACTCCGCGTCGTAGCACATAGGAGCAACATAAATTCTTTTCTATCTCTAGCAATTGAAAGTAAAGGTCACAGAGTATATTTGAGAAATATAATGAAAGAGACTTAGGCTCATGAATTTGAGAGAAGAGTCTCCCAGAAAAGTCCCCTAATAGGGACCCTATATACCGAAATTTTGTACAAGAAAGAAAAAACGTATTTTGTGAAATTACTTAAATTTCGGGATCATTTGTTAAAGCAGTTAGCTTACCCTCACTAATACACGTCTATCAGTGTAAGAAGGTCTCCTTGAGTTACTAGTTGCTAATAGGTTTTACAAAGAATGGATGTTGAAGTTCATCAAACACTTATTCTACATTCTATTGAGGCTATCACATGAAATTTCTCTTTTAGTTGTTAATTTGGTGGACTACCTACATTGACTTTTCTAAAGTTAACATAATATTAAATATTTGATAAAACTTAACTTGATCATCATAATATATATAAGACATGTGTATCATATATTATTTTTCTTGGACTGACTTTCTTGAGTTATTAATAAATTCAGAATTTTTTATTCTATGTTCTTGAAGGAGATTGCTGTGTAATTTTCATTTCTAGTACTATTTTCGTAATAAATTGTGATAAATTTTAAATGATTTGCAACAACTGTACACAATTTTCGAATTGGGAAAAATTTTATATGGAGCTATTAAAAATTTGTGTGTACTCACAAGTAAATCCATCTGTGCCAAATTTTTACTCGAGATTTTGTTTATTGATACAATAGCATTTGTTTATTGATACAAATTCTTTGTTACTATAGAATATTAATGTTTTCTATTTCTTCCATGTCACCTTTGGCAAGTTTCATTGTTCTATCAAGTTTTATCTTTTATATATATATTTCAAATTATATATCATATACTTATTTTATATTATTTGGAATATAATTGTTTATAGTATCCACTTTTTCCTTGTGTTGTATTATTGATGCAGTACTAAATACAGTGAAATGTACAAATTTAACCATTATGTTGATAATTTTAAAAATTCTGTGTAACAATCTGTACAATAGCATAGATCAAAATATATAATTTCTTTTAGCATCTCAACAAGCTCATTCAGGGCTCTTCCCAGTCAAATATCTTCTGATTTCTAGTAATATAGATTTATTTTTCACAATTTTGAACTTCATATAATGGATTCACATAGCATTTGCCTTTTGGAGTCTGTCTTTTACTCAGCATTACATCTGTAAGATTATTTATGTTCTTGGTATAGCAGTCATCTGCACTTTTATTGTTGCATGATTTTAAATAGAATACATTTACTATAATACATGTTGACATAAAGACTTTGTATAGGGGTCTGCCCTTCTGGTGCAGCAGTTAAGTTCGCACATTCCACTTCCGTGGCTTGGGGTTTGCCGGTTCGGATCCCGGGTGCAGACATAGCACCGCTTGTCAAGCCATGTTGTGGCAGGCATCCCACACGTAAAAAAGTAGAGGAAGATGGGCATGGATGTTAGCTCAGGGCCGGTCTTCCTCAGCAAAAATAGGAGGGGAAAAAGAAAAGATGCATCTTGATTTCAAAAAATGTTAAAATGTGAAAGAAAAGTTTGTCTTAGAATCAATAAAATACTGTATGTTTATTCTTAAAGAAAAAAAAAAGACCTTGTATGAAACCTCTCTTAACTAGATTGCTGTGGGACTGTTTCTATCATCTGTTGTTCCACTTGACATTGGCCCACATTGTCTGGTTTCCTGCCCTTGCATGGTTATACGTGATAGAGAACCTAAGCTTTTATATGAAATCTGTTCTCAGTTTGATTTTGAACTTAGTAGCTATACTCCTCATTTTCTTCCTGTCTCACTTCCTTTCTTATTTTCTTTCCTTCCTGCCTTTTCTTGTCAGATTTCAAAACGCTATTTGAGATACCAGACAAAATATGTACAACAGAAAAGGATAATAAACACATATAGACATCAAAGGAAATAAAAGAAACAATGAAGGAATAAAATAAACCCAAATATTGTGTTGATAATTGTGGTAGAATAAGGTACTATTTGATGAGACTGTCTCAAGAGCCCAGGAATAACTGAATTTTAGCTAAGATCAAGGCAACACTAACCAAGAAATCAATAAGAAAAAAAGAAGCATATGAAATGTAGAGTTTTGTTGCTGTAACTTAATCTTATATATTACTATTTTTCTCTGAATGCCTAATCTAATACACAATCCTACTAATCAGTACAAGAGAAAATTAAATCAGATGCACTGATTGAAATGAAACATTTCCAAATGAGTATAATATGATCTAGTAACTTGGAATTTTGAATGTCGACCTATATTTATTACTTTATTATTAAAAAATATCTGGTTGTAGATGGGACTAGATCTAACATAATGTTGCTGTGCTCATATTTGGTGTGTTGATTTGAATTTCCAGAATATTAAAAATGGATTATAACCTAAAACCACTCGGCTTTGCTCATATTGTCTAGTGAGCTGCTCTTGCATGATTATATTTGATACTGAGCTTAGACACTGGTATAAAATCTGTTCTCACTTTGGAACTCAATGAACCTTAAACCCACCTAGCAACGAAAAGTCCTGTATCACATAAAGACACTATAAAAAATAAATTATGTAATAGATCAAATGACGTTTCTTTCCATTAGCTACATACATGTGAAAAATATTTTCTACTGCAGGGAGTTTAAAGCCATATTTACAAGCTTGTAATCATTGTCTTTTTCCAGTAAAAAAAATCTTACATGGAATTTTAATTCTCATACACTATCATGATATTTTCATATGCAAATTTGGTATTATCGCAGGGAAAAAATCATTCTTCATGCTGCTGATGCTCATCCCTCAGACCTCAGGGAAAAACCATTTCTTTAAAGGAACTTTTCCCTATGACTCTATTTTAGGGATGCTGGCCACTTTAACTTTCCATCTCCAAATAGTGTTTGTCTCAGTTCTCATGTCAATTATGCACATGGGAAGCAATGTCCAAAAGACACAAAAGAAATGAAAATAATGTTTGGTTATAGTCAGATTTTTTTTTTTTTAAGATTTTATTTTTTCCCCCTTTTTCTCCCCAAAGCCCCCGGGTACATAGCTGTATATTCTTTGTTGTGGGTCCTTTTAGCTGTGGCGTGTGGGACGCTGCCGCAGCGTGGTCTGATGAGCAGTGCCATGTTCGCGCCCAGGATTCGAACCAACGAAACACTGGGCTGCCTGCAGCGGAGCGCGCGAACTTAACCACTCGGCCACAGGGCCAGCCCCTGGTTACAGTCAGATTTTGAAGGCCTTATGGATATATAATGTGATGCTGAATGGAAACAAAATTGTTCATCTCATTCTAATAATGAGCTTGTGTTAACCCTTTAGCATTCAGTTACAGATAATTATATCTACTACATGATTAATATAGGAGCCACACTTTTGTCTCATTCATTCTGTTATCAGCATCGTGCATAAGGCAGTGTAATGGATAGAAGTCTACTCTGGCTTAGAATACTTTTATGACTTCAGTATCCCGCATGATGCAATGTACACACATAGAATCTGGTATTTATATTTCCAACTATGCTTGTAAGATGCCATTTCTCATTCCCCTTCCATCTGTGACAGCATGTTTTCTTATCAAAATGAAGCTCAAATTATAGTGTATGATGTGTAGAGTTATCTTTATATAAACATGGTATTTATTTAATAACATCAGGCTGCTAAATTAATTAATAAATTATATATATAGATATATGTAATGTACCAACATGCTGTAACTGATCAAACCCATCTCTAGATTCAAGATGCGTGCACTCACACATACACTCATGCTTAACCATGTACAAATATGAACTTCACCTCCAAGCTGGAGCTACTACTTTTCAAGGGTCTCATCAGATTATTTCACTTTCTTGTGGGATCTTGGCATTTTGAGACATGTTGTTAATATCTGCTCACAAGCATTGAAAACATATCCAGGTGAGTCTAGATGCTCCCATCATCTTGGCATCAAGATATTACTTAAACATACGTGTCTTCTCCTACGGCAAGCAGCAATAGGTAAGATAAACAGCAAAATCCATATACCAAATTTGGGAAATTTGAAGAATCCCAGGTTGAATTAGACAGTACAACTGCAAATAAATCAACTAAATAAATAAATAAATAAGTAATATAGATATAGATATATATGCATATCCTTAGCACACTGATCTCTATTTTAATATAAACTTCCTTGTTTCAATTTTTTAGTTAAAATTTCAAGATAAATTGTAAGGACAAGGGTATTTTGTAATGTATATAACATCAAAAAACTTAGATGAGTTCACAATACTTAGTTTTCTAATCCAATTCTTCAGAAATAAAGGAACTTGTATCCAATCATGCAAAAGCAGAAGTTTGGGTGTGGGGAAACGCGAAAACAGAGTCTATGCTTGAGAGATGCTTTGAAATATTGATGTTCAAGCTAATTAGATCCAGGTAGAAGTTTATGCTTTCTAATTTATTAATTATATTACCTTGGCCAATGATCTTTCTGACTCAGACTCTAAATATGGAAATCGGTAATAGAAATTTCCATGCCATAGAGCTGTGGGGAGAATTAAAAGAGATAATATATAGAAAAAACTTTGCCCAAGTCCTGGTATAAAGAAGTCCATAGCCAATGGTTTTTATTCATATCCATAAAAATCACCTTGGTATAGTATACCTTTGTCTAAGTTATTTTATTCGTCTAAGATCTTTCATCATCTAGGGTGAGTTTTGAACCATGTGGTTTAGAGCAAGACTATAAATATTATTACATTAAAAACCATTTTCATTACTGAAAGTCATAAATTTCAGAGAAAGAGTATAATCTTCATTTTCTGGAAACAAAGTTGGTAAGCACAGTGAAAATTCAAGCTGTTCGAAATGTAGGCTACAAGTAACCAGCTTTGCCCCAGCAACATACATCAAGTCAACTCACCTTGTTTGATTGACCCAGTACCCTTGTGTTTTCTTTCCACTCTTATATCAAACTGGCAAACTTGTTCATGCTTAGTATATTTTTCTGGGATTTATATATAATTATTTTTTAAATACTAGGTAAAGTGCATTAGAATAGAGAACTTAAACAAAAAAAAAGCATAACTCCTGACAGAATTGTGGAAAAGTAATGATCAATTGTGGGAGAAAATACGTCAGATGAATGAAATAGTCTTCTCAGCACTTCCCAAAATATGATTGTGTAGGAAGCTTTTGGCTCTAAGAACAAGTGAGATGAGACTAGAAATAGTTTTGATTAATATCCAAATTATTTGCTTAATTGCATAACTATACATTAACCTGCTTCAACCGTAAAATGAAACATATCTTAATTCTTTCATGCTTAGATTATCTAGATTCTATATAGCTAATATTTTTCCCTTTAGAGACTTCAATTACAAGTGTTTAATATTCAAAGATATTATTGAAAAAACAGTAACCTCCTAAAAGTTGTTCTCCAATATAAATTTAATTTGTCCATGACACAGTAATTATTGCCTTTGTGAAATCAGGTGACTTTTGTGAAAAACCCAAAGTAATCAACGCTTACACATGTTCAGTATTCTGTTCTTTTATTGACCCTGGTTTTAAAGTATGAAGTTTGGCTACCTAGCATCACTCATCAAGTGTGTACTTCGTTTTTAATAACCTATTTCAATAACACTTATGTGGCAGAGAATTTTATTATATTTCCTTCCCAATTACAGCTGTTTTTTTTACATTTAGTAGAACATGTTGAAATTATTAAAAATGATGATGCTTATTCAGCCTGTGTCTTCAATCATGTGTGAAGACTGTCTCAGGGGAATGAACAAATTACTTAATTAAACTTGTTCTATGTAAACCATTTTTATGAATGACTTTTAATTCTTGAAAATAATAAAAGTTGTGTGTATTTGCAAAAATATTGCATACTAAATTAACTTATAATGGCCTTGTCAGATCCTAGAACATTGGAAATATTTTACAAAGGTTTAATGGCATGAGCTCATGACAGGTCACTAATGGAGTCTACTTAATGTATGTGTTAGGAAGCTTTTTGTTACATTTCATATAGATCAACCCCAAAATAGATACTTTTCCCTATGATTAATCATGTATAGTGAATGCTACTAAATTAAATTGATAAAAACAGGTTATACTTACTCTCACTTAACATTATCCATACATAAATATAAAATCAATGTGCCCCAGAATACTGCACTTTTATTTTGTGAGGAAAAGATCATAAAAAGATCTTTTCCATTCTCAACCTTCCTCAGTCTCATAGTTTATAAACTGGCTACTTTTAGAGGCAGAAGCATGTGAATTGAGCAATTAACTATTGACAGGAAACCAGAATTTAAAGGTATACTACTGGATGTTCACTTCTATGGAGAATATTGAATTATTTATTAAACATCAATGTCTTATCTGGCAATTTTCAATATATAAGTAATATGGCAAATATACAGTCAAGAATCAGTTGCTATTTGGAGGAGTATTTTAACTTCATTTGTTAGTCATGAACTTGGTATTTATATAGTAGTTATATTGACTCATAAATAGCATACCCATGATTCCTATGTCATAAATTTCCTTCTTTTACTTCTGAAAGGTAGCACTGCTACCATGTTATTCTGTTATATTGAGTCAAGGTAGGTTTCAGCCTTTCCAAAGTAATGCTTCCAGAAAATTTTGCCAATCCATTGGAATTGGAACATGAAATAAAATTTATCTAGGACAGCTTAAAATAGATCAACTACTTATTCGTATCTATTTCAACAGAGAAAACAAATGCTTTTACTAATGATTTTACCAAATTAACTACAGTTAAATAAAATTGTGAATTCAAAATTGTGTACTATTAAACATTATTACTATGTATCCTGTAAGATGTAGCCTGTTAGTTATCAGGAGGTAATGTAGGCCAGAGAGGGAATATATTTAACTTACTGATCAGTTAATTAATTTCTATATCTCCCCTCACCACGGAAAATTGTGTTGTCCCCACAATCACTCATGGTATGTGAACCTTTAATTTGTTTCATGCAATGTATATCTCTTCAAGTTCTTTAAAGTAGAATTGGGGAATAATATTTGAGTACTAAACAAGACTACATTTATTAGATAAAAATTCAGGTGTTGTTTCATGCAAACTAGATAAATGTATTTTCTGTATAAGTACTTAATTATGCCCTAAATTATTGCTTAATATGACCCTAAATTCTCAATTCAGGAGCGATTGTGAAAACGGTAAAATAATTACTATTATGCCCTTGGAAAACATTTCAGAATGGAATCCTTTGCTACTTAGTCATTTTAGAGTAAATATGTTTCCAGCAGAGAGAGTTCGCCTCTTTTATACAGTCCATACTTGGCTATTTGTCTGATCTAAAATTATGTATGTCGTAGACCTACCTACACTGAACGTTCTACAAAGTAGGAAGAGAAAACAGGCCTCATACCATAAGATTAAAAAAGGGTATATATTCTCTCTCTGCTCTCACATTTCTAGTTGGAATAAAGGTTTAGAATATCAGCTTTTACTGTGAGTATCAGTAATTTTAAAGGGGTCTTTGCTTTTTAAAAATGATGATTACATAAGAGTTATAAAGTTTGTATAAAGTTTGTATTATACGATTCTTAAGATACGTGGACTTGAAGGTGCCTATGGGATCGTCCAGAAGTCCATCCAAAGGTCAGGATAGAATGGAACTGTTGGGATTTTTTTGCAAACGATAATAAACTGCCTTTGGGCAGATATTTCTTTTCAAACTTTGTCTCTTTTGATTTGAAATTTTATTTCTCTGTTCTTTTAAGGTTCATCTTCATGTAACAAAGTGGCAGAAGCCTAGAGATTAAAAGGAAACAAAGGCAGCAGTGCAAAAATAAAACTCTAGGAAAACTCTCGAATACACTTTAAAGTGAAATGGCAGGAAGTGTTCTGAATCTGAGTCAAAGGCATGAAACAAATAAGCCTCTCACCAGGGTAAACACCTTCGTTGTTAACTAAAACAAAAAGATCTGCTTAGCTTTAAAAGCTCAGACAAGGCTTGCAAAGGCCTGTTCTTAAATATTTGCACATAAATTAGATTAATGCATTATCGTAATCTAAATATGCCTAGTCATGAGCAGAAAGACACATGTTTCTGTCTTAGAAAAATAGGAGAATTAGAAATGGAAGAAAAACAGGAATTTTTTTCAAAGTTTGGAATCCAAAAGCTCAGTACATTTTATTTTCTCAGATATCAAGATTCCTTCCTCCCATCTCCCCTCAATTATGAACTAGATAGAAAGAAAAGTATGAAATAAGCAGTACTTTGATTTTGTATGTGGAAACTTAGGCATCGAGGCCACCTGTAGCTTAAAATTCAGCTTCTTTTTATTACCCTTTTTTTGGCTCTCTTTAATGGAATTTCTATCTTTCTTCAGCTATGTGGGGTATGGAAAAAGATCTGAAATGCTTTCCAAACTTCAGGCTTCTATATTAGCTTCTCATTTAAAGCAGCTTTTTCATCTGCTTAAGTCAGCATCGAGTAGGCTGTTTCTGAAATGAGTTTCACATTATTGAGTTTTTTTCCCTCATTATAACAATAGCTACATTAAGTAGAAAGAAAATCAGTTCTATAAGGAAATTTGTCCCTTTCTAACCACAAGAAAATAATATACTATATCACAATATATTTTTTACTCTGTCATTTGTATGAGCTTTACTTAAGCAACTCAAGTTACTCCTGTGAATGTGAAAAGTAAAATACAAATCATGGAATGTACAATTCAGTGATATGTGACATTCAGCTCGAAAATCACATATTTATGTCAAAAATACCGTAAGAATAGAATGAAATGAACAGACCTTACGGTTTTTGTCACCTATTAATGAAATCCACCAGTGTTCCAATTCCTTCAAAAAGTTTGACCATTTTACTCAGCAGCTTATAACAAAGCACAAGATATAATCCTTTCAAGAACTCTGAGCATATTAATTGAAAATAATATCCTTTAATCCTTCTAACATCTAGTTTCTTTTACAGCATCTGCAAACTACACGTTCTCATCTTAGACCTGACAGGCACTTTATCTAATGTATTTGGCAAGTAACTTTAGCATTCTGTTCTCATTTCCCTGGTTATAAAGTGAGAATATTAAACTTTGCCTTGAGTGTTGTGAGAATTAATTATTTAATGTGTAGAAAGTTCCCTTGAGCTCTAAAGTAGAAAAGTCACAGAAGTATTTCTTATACTTACAATGGATGTTCTCATAAAAGCAAATCACAGAGGAAGTATTATTATTAACTGCAATCACAATATAAAAGTCGGAACTAGAAATGGAGTCAAGGATAAAGATGATATAATGCATATGTATATTTTAATTGCTTGATAGAGGTATGAGTTTCCATGTTTTGTAATTTTTATCTCCAGCTATACTAAATAACACAAATTTAAGGCTTAGGTCAACGTAGTCTAACATGGAAAAGGTGAGTGCTTACTTCTATGAACCTAAAACCATTCAATGAAAGTCAAATTAAATCAACACAGTTACATAAGATAGCTTTATAATAGGCACTTGAGGAAGTTAGAATCTATAAAAGGAGGGCAGGGGGCAGAAGGCTTATCTGGATCAGAATTTGACCACATTCTGTAAACCATCATCACAGGAAAAATTTATGACCGTTGATGGCTCCTTTGCTGGTCTAACAGCAAATGCTAGTCAGTGATACTATATTTGTTCATTTGTTTCTTTGTTGTTGTTTGTTTGCTTTAGTATACAGAGAAAGGAGAAGAATAAGGACAATAAGATGAATTTTAAATATAACTTAATTTACTTTTTTTCTAATATTACGTTCTTCCCAACTTTTGGTTTAAAAATTCCCTATTGCTTTTTTTTCTAGCTTCTTTGAGATATAATTGACAGATAACATTGTGTAAGTTTAAGGTGTATGTGATGATTTGATACACACACATATATATAGTGAAATGATTACCATGATAAGGTTAGCTGAGGAATCCATCACCCCACACATTCATTTTACTTATCATTTTTTGTGATAAGAACATTTAAGATCTACTCTGTTAGCAACTTCAAAGTATATAATACCATATTGCTAACTATAGTCATCACGATGCACATTAGATCCCTGGAATTTATTCCTCTTAGAACTGAAAGTTTGTACCCTTTGACCAATATCTCTCTATTGATTTTATCAAACAATAGTAATACTATTTTGTTTATATCTTTTAATGTCTTTCACAAAATTTTAAAAGATAAGATAGCAACTTATGTTGGTCTTTTTCAATTTTTTTCCAAATATGTTTTTTGATATACAAATGTCTGAAGAACAATCTTGAACTTGTATAAACGTGTTCAAGGGTTGTGTTTCCTAATTGCTATATTACAAGTGGAAAACACAGTACTATTGTGGTTAGAGAACATTAACATTTTATTAACAGTAATGAAAATACCTGGAGAGTTAGCTCTTTGGATTTTTCACTGTATGTGTAAGCAGGATGTAGGAGAGAGAAAGGATGCCATAATTCACTGATCATGTCACTAATATTAACATTTTTGAGTACCGTGGCTTAGAAGTCCAAAATTTCTTTGGGCAATTAATTTTGAATATCTTATACCAATCAAAATATAGTAGCATTATGATGCTCTTTCTTATTACTAAATCAAATAGAGACAGGACATTAAAAAAGAAAATTAAATACGATTCAAGGTTTACTAGTTTTCCAATCCTAAAATATATTTGAATAAATTAGAAAAACAATATATTGAATTGACATATGCAGTTTGGCTATGCCAAAGATTTTTTTGGTGAATTGATAAAAGTGTTAACATTTCTCCTTCAGCCTTTTGAATGGTGAAATAGGGTCGTGTTATCACATCAAACTTTTGGAGTCATAACTTTCAGGGTAATCAATAATGTGAAGCCTGTAGTGCTAATGTCATTGCTCTTTCAGAAATGATTGATAGAAAGGGCTGGCTTTAAAATACTAAGCTGTCCAGATTTAGTCCATGACAAATAGCATCAACATGATTATATCTGGAATAAGAAAACAAAATCCTTCCCCAAAGGTCTGTGCTAAATAAAACACTGGGGACTCTTCAGCATTTTCTGTTCCTTAAAGAGTAAAATTTATTTAAGCAGAATTGATGAAAAAAGGGAATGATGGCAATTGTTTTTAATCAGATTCCATTTAAAAGGCTTTTGATCAAATATCCAGCTTTGAGCAACAAATATTCCCCATTTGGTAACTTTGTCAAATATCTTGCTTTATATTTGGCCACTGAAACATAAAGGTGCTGATGTTGGCAATAAAACTACGGAAGATTAATTAAGCTGTATAAACTAGTATAAATGTGGTATTGTATTGTTTCAAGATAATCAGGTTTTGTTTTGTTTTATTTTCCCCAACTAACCATAGTCTCCAAGTGTGCTTAATGGAGTTACAGACATTTTATATGAATTAAAAATTTAGTAAGCTCTTACAAACAGGCCACCTCTTTTTTTTCCAACCAAGTTATTTATTTGAAGACCAATCCATCTGTTTCACCTTTCTTTCATAAAGTCCAGCCAGAAATAAGTACAATTGTGTTTAAATTTTTAGACATAAATGACAGAAAAATAATTAAAACCAGTGTCCTTCTTCCTTGATTAAACTCTAACCAATACACAAAAGATTTTCTTGGGTGAAGTTTCTGTTTAAATATTAAATTAGATATTAAATATTTTGCCATTTTTTATTGGGTTGTTTTGGTTGTTGAGTGTTGAAAGCTTTTTATACATTCTAGATACAATTTATTTATCCAATATAAGCTTTGCAAAACTTTTCTCCCAGTCAGCCGTTGGTCTTTTCCCTCTTTTAACAGTGTCTCCCAAAGAGAAGTCTTAACTTCTCATGTTCTTTTTGCAAAAATGGGTTGTGCTTTTGGTGTCATGGTTAAGAAATCTTTCCATAACCTGAGATCACAAAGGTCTTCTCTTGTGGTTTTTCTAGAAGTTTTATAGCTTTAAATTTTACGTTTATGTCTTGATCCATCTTGAGTTAATTTTGTGCACAGTGTGAAATATGGATTGAAGTTCATGTTTCTGCAAATGATTATCCAAATGTTTGAGCATTATTTATTGAAAAGACTAGCCTTGCTCAATGAATTGACACTTTACCTTTGACAAAAATCAATTGTCAAAGGTTTAAAAGAAAAATCTGAAATAGACCTGTGTGGGTCTATTTCTGAGCACTCTATTCCATTGATCTGTTTATCTCCACGTCAGTATCGCAGTTTTGATTACTGTAGCTTTATAATACATGCAAAAATTAGTCGTGTTAGCCCTCTAACTCTGTTCTATTTCAACGCCATTTTGGCTATTTTAGAGATTTTAATTTCTGTATTTTTGCTGATTCTGAATTTTAGAATCAGCTTCTCAATTTCTACAAAAATGTCTGTTGAGATTTTGATTGGGAAATCTATCAATATAATTCTGGGAGACTATTTACATCTTAACAATATTTAGTCTTCTGACCCAGGAAAAAGCTGCTTCTCCATTTATTTTAATTTCTCTCAGTAATGTTTTGTAGTATTCAGTGTACAGTTCAAGTAAATTCATAAGTGTCTTTTACCAGATTTATCCCTAAGTATTTCATAGTTTTGATGTTATTGTAAATGGTTCCCTTTCTTTTCCTGTTTTTCTTTTTTTGTGAGGAAAATTGGCCCTGAGCTAACATCTATGCCAATATTCCTCTTTTTGCTTGAGGAAGATTTTTGCCAAGCTAATATCTGTGGCAATCTTCCTCTATCTTATGTGGGATGCCGCCACAGCATGGCTTGATGAGCAGCCTACGCCTGGGATCTGAACCTGCGAACCCCAGGCCACCCAAGTGGAGCACATGAACTTAAACACTATGCCACTGGACCAGCACCTAAATGGTATTTTTAAATTCAATTTTGGAATTTTTGTTATGAAAATAGGCTTTATTTTTATATATTTCCTTGCAGATAATGCCAGAAGATTGTGGCTTTATAGAATGTTAAAGCAGGGGATATAGCAATTTTACACACAGACATTGTAGGGGGGGAAATATTTTTCCCTTTACCCTCTGAGCTCTTAGCTGAGACTCCCTTCTAATAAAAGACAAATGAACAAGAGAAGACCAAACAGAAGGTTATCAACATATATACCTCATAAGTACATGAGAGATACCCAAGGAAAAATGAGTAATTCAAAGAGGTGGTTTTAGAATTCAGAATTAAATATCATCTTACTAGGGAAAGAGGAGGGAGAGGAGGGGGCATGTGGACCTCTTGGGGAGAGTAAACGGCTTTTAGGAAAGATCAATGGGCACTTAGAATAGATGGGAGATATGATAGTTTGTGACAAAGTATGTCTGCGTGCTGTATGGACGCCTACTCTCCTCTTCTATGATGAGGGTCAACCTTCCCTAGTTGATGAAACTCCCATGAGAGGATTTGTGACAAGTGAGTTCCTTTTGGAGAAACTGTATTTAGATAGGGGAGTTCAGAGAAAGCCTCTCTGTTTGCTGTTTTTTAACTGCCTGCAGCCCCAAACAATCAATGTACCAAAGTGGCATATTTTGCTACCCTTCAATATCAGTGTGCCAGCATTTAGTCTGAACTGGGAAGCAGCAAGGCATGTCAATCGTCACTTACATGAGGGAGAACGTTCTGCTGCTCTGAGGTTGACCAAAGGCAGCCATGAGTTCTCACAATGGGCAGAGCCAAACTGGTCAGTAGTAGCCTTAACACTCAAAGATTAATATGCCAGGAATCAGAATTGGAAAACAGGGAAACTATGGCAGTGGTCAAATGTAAATGGAAACAAAAGCATTGACTAGAAGTGGCAATGTAAACATGCACACATGGGGGCAGAGTCTGGAAGGAAATGTGTGGAAACGTGAAAGTTACTTCACTCAGAATGTGGACATAGGTGATGGGGTTATTTTTCTTGATTTTTAAATGTAATGCATTATTATTATAATAGCTTTGTAACGACAATAACAATGATATTACAAAAGTTGTTTGTTTTACTAAATATTTTTACATGCTAGGAGTGTTCACGAAGAGGCCTGATTGTGTCAGGAACTGGTAAATGTTATCATTTGTGAAATGATAATTCTCAAAAGTGGATTATTTAACATAACCTTACTTTAATTGAATACATATCACATATTCAGAATCAGAAAAGAAGGTAGGTGAAGAGAGAGAGAGAAAAAATCCTACCAACAATTAGTAACAGTATCAAAATGATATTCTTAAGCACATTGAACATGCTTGAATTTTTTTCCCTAAGAAATGACATTTCAATCTCAAATTGATTTAGAGCAATGGATACTTGGGATAATGGATACTTAGACTCTATTTCTGATCTTGATCTTCACTTTTAATTTTCTATATTCATAGTAATATTTGAAGGTCTAGAGTTTTTTAAACCCAAATAGATAAGAATCTTGAAGTCACAGCTTTGAAATAAATACCCTACAATTTTAAAAACACTGGATTTGCAATATTAGTGCATTAGAATAATTCTGCCATAAAATTAATGATATTACATCATATTTTACATGGAAGAACAAAATTTTATAAGATACTATTTTAACTAGGATTAAAGGTAACTTGGAATCAACAATGTCAATGGGAATATCAATGATAAATATCTCAAACTTATATATGAATTTTAATGTCATTTTCTACACATCTTTTGTTTTTCTTGAAAGCATTAGTATCAAATAAATTAGAAAGAAAGAACATTTTAATGCAAAAATAAAAGCACAAAACATACTTAAAACATACACTGTCATGTACAGAAGTTTCAGTATTCATTTTACCAAGACTGACAGGAAAATGAAAAATGATGAGATATATGTGAAAATATTCAGAATTTTATATTCGACCAAAAGTAAAAGTTGATTTTTTTGTATCTATTGTATTTTCAAGAGTGCTACGAATAGAATGGTAAAAAAGAAAAGAGGAGAATTTTAAGAAGTACAGTAAAATATAGAACTTTTTTTTCTTATTGCTAGAATGCTTGGAAGTTATAACCAAAAGAGCTCTTGACCTCGTGAGCACCTCTATCTTTTATGAGAGCAAAAATATCTCAAGTGGCACAGTGCTTTTTCTACCCCTGCTTTCATTAATTTAGATATACAGTAAATGTTCTTTTTCAGCATTCTTGTTTGGTCAGGTAAAAAGGGACCGGATAGCTGTGGGATCACAGGGAAAATGATGAAGGATTGGTAAAAGGTAAGTAAATCGGTTTCGGTATTGGCCTGTCAGTAGAGATGAATCAGGATATAGCAGCCTTTTCTTTTATTTTTTTTTCCAAAAAAAAAGGAACTTTATCCTTGAAGCAACTACTTTCTCCTCCTTACTATTGATCTTATTCATTGTTAATACAGAATCACAGCTCGGGAAATTCCAGGAACTAAGTGGACAATTCAGATGTTTGTAGTTGAATGTACTTGGCACGTATTTCAGCGAGAAAATCAGAATACTTGTGCCCTTCCCCTCCCTAAATTGGTAAAAACTTGGAAATGCATTATTTAATATGTATATCTTTCCATGCAAAAAACTGGATAGACCCCAAACTACAATTAACTCATTAGTTTTAAGTAAAAGAGAATAGCAAGCAAAATAAACCTCCAAATTTTACTTTTGCCTTTAATTGGCTAAGTAGTAGAAAAGACTTTTTCATTTCCTTGGACTAGCTCTACAATACTGCTATCATTCTCTTTGGTTCATATTGTTAGCCCTCACCAAGAAGGCGATATAAAATAAACAAGTTTAAGTGTCTAATCTCTTACCAAAATGTATTAAACCTCTCAAAATTAACTGCCAGATCGTGCTGAAATTAATCAACTAAAAAGGACATGGACTTTGGTTCTTCAAAAGGAAGCATTTTCGGAAACTATACGTCACAAGACAGTTTCTGAACGACTTGTTCCTCAAAGAAGTATGTTTCTGCACTTGGTCACTGATTTACAGTTTTGCTTGTTTAGAAAATTTTTTTCCAACTTTATGGAGGTAAAATTGACAATTAAAAATCCATATATTTAAGGTATACAGCTGATTAGTTGATGTACATATATATTGTAAAATATTCACCAAAATATAACTAACATATATATCCCCCCACATAATTACTATTTTCTTCTTTTTTTTCTTTTGTGATGATAACACTTAAGATCCACCCTCTTAGCAAATTTCAAATATACAGTACAATAGTGTTAATTATTATCACATTGTTGTACCTTAAATCTCCAGAACTTATTCTTCTGGCATAACTGAAACTTTGTAGCCTTGCTTACTTTTAAATCTATCAAGAATTTTTAATTGTTTCTGAGGCCAACAGAGTAAGATAGCTACAGGAAATGGAAACTTTAATACTAAAATCAGGCTTCATTGGCCTTTTATGTGCTAAAGATTTAACATGCAACGGTCTTTATTAAAAGGCTAACTATGTGAAAAGTGGGAAGAGATTAATAACGAATCACACTGACAAACATTTTAGTTTTGGCTTTATTTTGCTTAAAAAGTCCAGTTCTGATGATTCCATTAAATTATCCCACCTTTTCCTTTAATATCTGTAATTTTCCATGTGTATAATGATAGGGATCTCTTGACATAAAGAAGGAAGAGTGCTTTTCCTGGGAGCTGTTTTTAAAAGGTGCAAACCAATTTAATTTCTCAGAGGAGTAAAGAGTCTAACTAGTAGCGAAAGGCTCTGCCCTGATGAAATTGTGCTAATTAGTAATTACTTCACCTACGTAATGCCATCTTAACTACAAACCTCTGAATCCAACTGAATCTAAAAAAACAAACTGAATAAGAACGTACTCACTACTCATTTTAACTCTATTGGATTTGGAGAATTGATTTATGGCAATTCTGAGCAATTGCCCAATTTAAGGGAAATCATTTCAGATAGTGTTCCCTGTAATTTTAAAGTTACTGTCTTTTCTAGAGGTTACTATGTCATTGATAACTGAAATTTTTCTCAGAGCTGTTCCATTGCAAATAAACAATTTGAGCTTCGCTTTATTATTTATAATTCAATGATGTCAGGAATGATGAAAGAGATATTCATCTACTTGGCAGATTTCATAAAAACATGCATTTATGAAATCCTGATTTTATATCTGTACTGCATAATAGCCATCTATACTCAAGAATAACCTGTTTGGAAGACTATTGTATTATAATCTCAGTCCTCTGGGGAGTTATTTAATCAAAATAGCTCTGCTTAAGTGCACTACAAGAAAGACATGAAAAAAATGTCAGAGGATCAAGGAGAGACAAAGGACTAGAAATTGTAATACTAAAAGTAATTTAGCGCCTTGAGGAATAGTAACTTTTGTTTCTTAAACTTGAGGTGGAAAAAGCTCAGATGAGTCAGGAATATCAGAACTACAACTGAGATCTCAGCGAATGGCAAAATAAATTCTCATACCCACGAACAACTAAACACCTAGATAAAATGCGTTAAATCAAAATGGAAATGTAAGTCACACAGTGCTCTTTAACAATCAGTGTTAGTGAAACACTAATTGGTATGCAATTGTAAGCAACCATATTGGATCTTATTCCTCTATCTTATTAACTCTTCTTTGCGCAACATAACTTCAAGTAGGCTTTCCAGTAATTCTATGAGCTAAATTCTAGCAACGCGCATGACTTACAACAATGAGTTAAATAATGTAATGTCCATACATAATAAATCAGGTATTAAGATATGCACTCTTATCTTACCATGGAAATCGATGGTAATTACACTATTAATGTGTAGTATGTGTTTAACCAACATGGCTAATTATCTTAAACCTTGATTGTTGAGGTTAAAACAATATAGGAGGCACAGAACGTTACAGAGATTTTTACATCTTCTTTCATTTATTTCTGCGTGGAAATTCATCATCACCTATCTCCACTGTAAATACATCCTGTCAAAATTTCCACCAACTTATCGTTACAGGGTTGTCCTTCTGTAATTTCCTCCTGTAATCCAATACTAATGATGTTTTCTCCTCATTGGTAGTCAATACCTCGGCATTATATAATTATTGATATTACCATATTAATCTTTTTCAAAGCACTCTAGTTTATAGTACATACCCATGCGTGACCATCTTTTTAAAATTTATAATCCATCTCAAAGTAATCAAGGATAACACTTTGTTGACCTTCTCTGTCTCCAGCATTAGCTATATTACTGAGCAATACATTCCTACTGATACTTCAGGCAACTGTTGGTAGTACTCAGGTTATAAAACGTAAATTATGAATACAAATTTGACCCTGTACTTCTGGCAGGGCTTGGTAGCCTGATCTTTGAGAAATCACTGCTTCAATACATTGCATGTACTCTCCTATCATGGCTCTGATTTCAAGAGCATTACCCACCTTACATGCCAATCTGTGTATAGCCAGTGCTTCAACCAGACATGATTCAAAACTTACCTCATATTGGCCAGCCCTGAGGCCAAGTGGTTAAGTTTGCATGCTCCACGTGGGTGGCCCAGGGTTTTGCTAGTTTGGATCCCCGGTGCAGACCTAGCACCACTCATCAGGCCATGCTCAGGTGGCATCCCACATAGCAGAACTAGAAGGACCTACAGCTAGAATATACAGCTATGTACTAGGGGGCTTTGGGGACAAGAAGGAAAAGAAAAAAAGATTGGCAACAGATGTTAGCTCAAGGCCAATCTTTAAAAAAAAGTAACTTACCTCTTATGAGATGATCTTATGTCCATGGATGGTCATTTTTATGGGAAAATCCGTTTAGCACTGATCTACTCCGTTTAGATATGCTTTCATATTTTGTTGTTTTAAGTTATACTTACTACTTAATTCAAAATTATTTTAAATGCAGTGAAAATGATGCTAATGATAGGTAACATTTTTGAGCATTTACTAATTTCCAGACCCTGTGCTAAGTGCTCCATGTGAATTATCTCATTTAATGCAGCAGCACTAAGAGATAAGGAGAGCTCCATTCATTTTTGACAGGTCACATGGAACTGGGATCTAAATCATGTTTTAGAACTCTAGTGTTGTTGGCCTCCAGGAAGAAATCAGAGCTCGGTTCAAACGTTACTCTCTCAGAGAAGCGTTTCCTAACCACTCTCATCAAATACCATCTCTACCAGTATCACAGCCTATCCTTGTTTGACATGTGGTAGACATAACCTTCCTACCTGTAGACAGTGAAATGTGGCTGAATTTTCTCTTTATCGTTTCTGAGTGGGAGAGTTAAAGAACCAGGGTGAGACTTGATGTAGTCCCATGTCCTTGCCGTATTGGCAGGCAACGTGTCTAATGGTGGAGGCACCAACAGCACCCAAAGTAAAAAGACATGGATCAGGATCCAATAGCAAATGTGGTCCATAAAACTTTATAATAAGCCATGATAGTGTTGGGGATTCTTTTTACAAACCAGGGGCTGATTGTGCATCATTAATTCATGGATTCAGTCATTGAACAACATTTTTGAGTTCCTGCCATGTATTAAGAACTGTACCAAGCACTAAAAACATTACAGTGAACAAAGGGATGTTATTATGTTAGAAAATAATATCTGTGTTAAAATTTTTTTAAAATGTGTTTTTGAAATTTAAGACACACTAATAAATAATTTATCTCAAGTAAAAAAGAACCCATAATGGAAATTAGAAAATATTTATAATTATTTTAAAATTATTACTCCCCAAAACTTATGAAATGAAGCTAAATTGTTCTTATATGGTAATTTAAATATAGTCATGTGCCACATAATGACATTTTGGTCAACAATGGACCACATGTATGATGGTGGTCCCAAAAGATTAAAATGGAGCTGAAAAATTTCTATCACCTAGTGGCATTGTAGCTGTTGTAAGAGCACAAATTTTCATTAATAGAGAAAAATGTTCATGGTGCATTATCTTCTTATAAACAAATCTATGATGAAAAAAGAAACAAACCAAGCAAAGCACCATGAGCATATTTCTGAAAAGAATGATACCAGCTGAAGAAGAGCCTCAGGCAGTTCCTTCAGGAGTATTCCAGAAAAAGGCATGTTATCATAGGAGATGACAGCTCTATGTGTTGTTGCCCCTGAAGACCTTCCAGCGGGACAAGATGTGGAGGGGGAAGACAGTGATATTAGTAATCCTGACCCTGTGTTGGCCTAGGCTAATGTGTGTGTTTGTGTCTCAGTTTTTAACAAAAAAAATTTTTTAATTAAAAACAAAATAAATTTTAAAAATAGAAAAAAGCTTATAGAATAAGGATATAAAGAAAGAAATCATTTTTGTATAGCTGTACAATGTGCTTGTGTTTTAAGCTGTGTTATTACAAGAGTCAAAAAGTTAAAAATTCAAAAAGTTTATAAAGTAAAATGTTACAGTAAACTGAGGTTAACTTATTATTAAAAAAATATTTTTTAATAAATTTAGTGTAGACTAGGGGTACCACATTTATAAAGTCTACAGTAGTGTACAGTAATGTCCTAGGCGGTCACATTCTCCCGCCACTCACTCATGGACTCACGCAGAACAGCTTCCAGTCCCACAAGCTCCATTCATGGTAAGTGCCCTCTACAGGTGCACCATTTTTTGTCTTTTTTTACCATGTTTTTCTGTACCTTTTTTATGTTTAGGTATGCTTTGATACGCAAATACCATTGTGTTATAATTGCTTACAGTATTCAGTATAGTAGCATGCTGTGCAGATTTGTAGCCTTGGAGCAATAGACTATACCATATAGCCTAGTTGTGTAGGAGGTTATACCATCTAGGTTTGTGTAGGCACACTATGATGTTCACACAATGGTGAATCACCTATAACGTATTTCTCAGAATGTATCGCCGTTGTTAAGTGATGCATGACTGTTTACTTATATATAAGCAAGGAAAAATGATAGCAAATTAAGTGGCTAAGCATCTAACTTGACACTTTGTAAACTATTAATAAAATAACCCCCAAAAATCCATACAAAAGAAATAATCAAAATTAGGGTAGAAATAAACAAAATAGAGACACAGACATAGAATTGTGAAGACTGTCAGAGACAAGTTTATTTTTTCTCTTCAAAGATTAATACATCTAAAAGTGTCTACCAAAATTAATGAAACAAATTGATTACAAAAGTGTCCCAAATTCTACACACTTCCTTGTGCCTATTCCTTTAATAACATGACATTGTAGCTTTGAAAGAGTTGGCCCTTATTCCCTGAATCCTTGAGTTTGAGCTAGCTTTGTGACTTGCTGTGGTCAACGGAATATGGGAGAAGTCACAATATTCCATTTCCAAACTAGACCCAAGAGGCCTTGAGTGCTTATGTTCCTGTCTTTCCAACCTATAGAGTGTTTATTCCTAATAAAATATAAACAAAAAAATAGAATATTTCCAATGATTTTTCTGTTGATCTATGCTTTTCAGTCTGTGCATTCACAAATCTAGGGCAGGTTTTCTAGAATCACAACAAAGCTCCTCTTCTCCAATGGCCTTGATAAATGCTAGTAAGAACTTATTTGCCACTCGCCATTTTTTTCTCCACTAAACCGAAGCTTCATTGCCTTTTTCAGGTGAGCAGAAACAAAATTGAAAATTATAAAGTTTTTGTTGTTCTTGTTTTAGTTACATTCCAGGCACTACCTTCTTCAAAGTTGATTATTCCTGGGATTAACAGTGAAGGTGTAGTATATTTCTGGCATGGATCACGTGTGTATGTCTGTGTACTGGGCACCACGGCACCTGATTTTCTTCATTTGTGAATCAGGGTATCTGGTGGTACCATATAAGTTTGTTATGAACGCCAATGAGAAAATGTATGTGAAAAGGTCAGCACTATATCTGGCAAATAGTAACTATTGACAAAAAGTTGACTATTTATTATAAACCATTCCTGATGGAGAAGCATTTCCGTGGATTGTGTATCCTATTCATTATATATTGCTTTTTAAAATCTTTTGGTTTAAAAGATGACTTTTTCTTATCATGATTCCCATTACTCAATAGCTGTGGTCTTATCTGAACCACTGTTTTCTATACAAAAAATACTTTTTCTACTCCATCAAAAGAGAACTAAATCAAAATGTACTAGTACATTTATTTAATCAATAAATACTTGTGCATTTAATGCATCATAGCACTCTATCAAAGATTCCTCAGGTCCTGGGGACCAAAATAATATTAATTTTTCAGACTCTCTAGCTTAATCTACTCCACTATGCTTTAGATGAGCAGCACAACCATAATTTTATTCAAGACTGAACTAAAATGCTACTTTTCCAAGCCTTCCTTGCACACACCAGGACTAAATTATCCGCTACTCCTCTGAACTCTCATAGCAGCTAATCAATGCCACCATCACAACACGTCTCATTTACTATGCATGCGTTTGTCTCAAATTGTTCGGTCTGTTGTTCAAAATATATGATGAAAGATTATAGAGAAAATATAGCCTCAGCAGTTTACTAGTACAAGTTTATAAAAGGAAAAATAAAGGCAAAATAAATCCTTTTGTTTGCTTCCTGTAAGAAACTGATGGTGTGCTAAACACACTAATGAGAAATAAATGGATACTAGGAAATCATAAGGATCTCTTTTGCCAAGGTGAGGATATCCTCTCGGAAAACAAAACAGAAGTAAAGAAAACACCACTAGGTGTCACTGGGGAAGGAGAAGAAAGAAAAGAAGAAGGTGATGGAAAAGGTAAGCTGAAGCCTTGCCATAAATGCATTATTTATGGAAAGATGCATAGCAGCTTTTGCAGAAAAGATAACATGACATCAACAGTTCCCTAGAAGAGCAGAAGTAGGAGGAGAAAGGAGTCTGGCTTCAATAATTTTGAAAGCAGCTGCTGAGACGTATGATGCCAGAAGAACTCCAGCTGCTGGGTCTGTGAGCAGTGCCGGAGGTTTCACACTCTATGTCTCACAGCTTCGGGAGAATACCGACATGCAAAATACGCATTGATGAGAAGTAGAAGTTGGAGTTAGACAAAAAATGATAGTCCAGTCTTTTGAGAGACATTTAGAGTAAATTTAGTGTTTGGTTTTAAAATGCTGTGATTTTGTAACTTGGGGCAAATCAACTTAAAAATTACTTCCTCCTTCAGTTTAACCTTTTTTACAATGAGAAAAAGAATACAGGATCTGCCTATTTACAGGTTGTCTGTGAGGATAACAGAAGAGCATGTATTCTATAAAGTATAAATTATTCTTATAGAATTAATATTATCAATTTTACTCATTAATTACTTTTTTCTTATATATTTAGAAGAGAGGAATTAACTATTTTAAATAGTTATTTTAATACAGAAGGATTTCTTTTTGGAAAACAAGTCATGTTTTGAGTCATGAAAATCCTGATGTTAGAAGTCACATCTTTGGGACCGTCTGGAATTCTTCTCCCCTTCTTAGTTCCTCTATTGCCTTCCAGAAGCCCTACTTTCTTTAGCTATTGTTACAAAAAAATGTGAGTTGGGATGGAGTAAGTTTGCCAGTTGGACAAAATAGGATTTTTATGCAATATGTCAGTAAATTGCTGGAATAAGGAGGCCTAGAGCCAAGACCATGAATTCTGTTTTCAAAGATTTTAGTGATACTTCTCTTAGGAAAATTCTCTTCTAAGACTTATCCGAAGTGCAAAAGTCATCCTCTCCCTTATCCCAACCTGAGAATAAGCCAGGAGTAACCATTGTAAAGTTACTTTTGTGATTTTTTATCATAAATGCCTTCTGCTTCAACTCCCTACACATCCGGGCTCCAGCCGTGGGTGCTCTCCGATGCAAGCCTTGCCCATTGTATAAATCCCAACACTGTAAGACCCACGCTCTCAGGCTCTACATGCCACACACTTGCTGGGCAGGATAACCTGATGGTCTTATCCCCCCATTTTACAAAAGAGGAGAGACAGCTTTCAAGATTTACTCGGCAACAGAAATACTGTAGAAACATATGCTTGTGTATAAATTATCATTCATTTCCATGAGAAACTACTTCCAAAGACTCCTTCAAAACTACTCCTGGAGTTATGTTCCTAAGACACAAACAGAAAAAATGCCATCTTGTCACTCTCTTTCATAAATACTCAAAGAACTTTCTTGGCCCTACAGAATCTAACTCTAACCCATCTATCGAGTCATATCTTTGTCCTTCACTCATTCATTTATTCGTTCACTTACTACATATTTAACTGAGAAGCAGGAAGCATTGAGATAGATGTTGGAAATAGACTAAGTGATACAGAAACGTTTTCCGCCTTCAGGGTACTTCAAGTTTGGTGTATGAGAAAGATGACATACAGATTATCACAACTACATCATCACAGAAATGATTAATTGCTCTTCAGGCTTTCTCCAACACACACCCTCTTAGCATCAGCCACACCACTCTTTGCACACAGTTCCTCTTCTTTCCTAATCATGCCCAGTGGTTTCACATGGGCTTGTATTTGCACATGTTGTGTTTTTCCTGTCTAGAACAGCCTAGTTTCTTTCTTTCTCTAGAAAACTCCTACTTATTATCCTGCTCAATTATTAGCTCCCTGGAAGCCTTCTCTACCAGAGCTGATTGTTTTCCTGAGGCCCTAGGGCACTGCTTGTATATCTTGTGTATATCTTGTATATCTTGTGTATTATTTTGGATCCATCTTTCAATAAGTGTGTTTTGCTCACTGGTGAAGAGCAAAAGTTCTAACATGCACGAGTTGGAGTCTTCTCTCTGCTGATTTCTCACTGTGCCCTTGAACAAATAATTTAACTTCCCTGATAATCAGTTTCTTTACCATTAAAATGTGGTTATAATAGCATTTATCTCTACATGTTGGAACAAGGGAATGAGATAGTACCTGTAAACCTTTCAAAAGAGCTTAGCAAATATTAAATGCTTCGTTAATATCAGCTTTTGATATTATCATCAAGCCTAATTTCCTGACTTACAGTAATTCTCAGGAGATGTGTGTTGCACATATGGAAATATGAATTTATAATTAGCATGTCTGTCTACTGGAGTTTCAATAGATCTAAAAACAAACAAACAAACTGAAAACTCAAACTAAACCTAAGACTACCTACTCAAAAGTAAAAAAGTATCCAATGAGATTCAACATTTCTTTAATAAGCAGGTTATCAATTCTAACCATGTTCAATGATGAAAAATGCTACAGTGATTTAATTTTTTTACTGCATTCATTTGTCTTAAGTTGACTTAAATAGTTTTAATAAGGTAATGTCTTATTGTATGTTTCAAATTATTTCCCATTCGCTATTTGGTTAGGAGCCTAAGGAAGCAGTGCAACAGGGTTTCAGTTTTCTGGTCCTCAAGGGACAACTCATTTAATCACCTGAATACTTGGAACTCCACTCTGGTACAAATAAACGATTACTATATAGTTTAAAAATCACAGAACACTGTACCTAAAGGAAAAGAAAACAACATGAAAAAAGAACTTTATATTTCATTGTAAAATTATATCATTTGACTCACTCAAATATTACCATGTTTGCACCAAAAATAAGCACACAAATAAATAAAAGGAAAGAAAAATAAATTATGTTGCTATCCCAAAAATGCCTATTTCTGCTCTGGTGGTCAAACAAACAAAAAAAACCTGCAGTGACAGCAGCTTTCTATCTACATCAGTGCCACAAGTCTTTTGTTCAGGAGGGCAGTCGGTACCCTAGAAAAGGAATGATTGCAGTTTAAAGTGTCACTAGTCATATACAATACTTCTGGCTCCCTGAGGAGCTACAATTTGCACATAATGAGACTGGTAACTTCTTTCTGTATCTAGCGAGAAATCCAACCTCCACGTTGCATGTACTCCAGCAAGGTCCGATTTCAGGTTTCAAAGTCACATATGTACGGACCACATTCTCCAATTCCGTATTACTAGGGTATGGATCTGAAAAATACAGAATATTACCAGGCCTTAAATATTAATCTTCACATAATTATATTTAAAAAACAATGAAAAAAACAAAATCAGATCAATTTAAAGAATTTTGGTGAAAGCCATATAAGTAATGTTTGAATGAATTCAATGAAGACGAAAAAAAAATTTCCAAGTAAGTGGATAGAATAATGAGTTGTGATAGCTTCATCAATATCCTGAAAGAAGAAATTGCTTGAGGGCTAGAGTAAAACAGTAATTAACAATGGGGTAAAGAAATTTATGATTGTATTTATAGAAAACGATAAAATGTCATACAGGAAATGCCAGCCAGTATTAAGTATCCTTTGACAATGTTTCAGGAAAATTACAAGCAGCTTAATATATGTGATAGTTACCTGCCACTATTTTATTTTAAGAATTAACAATCACCAGACAAAGGGTTTACACAAAAAATTTTCAAGATGAACTAGAGCTAACCACCACATTTTATTCTCTGACACCTGAGGCTGAGGGCTCACTGCCTCTTAGAGTGAGATCAAGCATTGAGAACCTGACTTCCGCTATCATGTGAAGTCAGAAGGAAAATGGTACCAATCATTGCAATGTGGACAGCATCTATCATCATTTGTTCAGTGTTTACTTGATAGATGCAATTCTAGTCAACATTCTCCTCATGCGTTAGCCCTGCATCAGCCCTGGCATAGCTATCTTAGCAGTACTATCATTTCCTCATGCCAGCAAGAGTATCCTGGTTGAAATCTGTCTCCATTGGCTTGGGCTGCTGTAACGAAATACTACAGACTGGGTGGCTTAAAAAACAGTTTTCACAGTTCCAGAGGCTAGAAGTCTGAGATCAGGGTGCCAGCATGGCCAGGCTCTGATGAGAACACTCTGGCTTGAGGAAGACCAGTTTTTTTCTGTGTCCTCACATGGTGGAGAGAAGTAGAGATCATGCTGTCTGATGTCTCTTCTTATAAGGATACTAATCCCATCCTGAGGGTCCCACTATCATGACCTCTTCTAAATCTAATTACCTCCCAAAGGCCCCACCTCCAAACACTACCACAATGGGGATTAAGGCTTCAGCATATGAATTTGAGGGTTTCACAAACATTCAGTCCATAATATATTCCTAAGTGCCCAGGTTTGATGTTTTCCTTTCTCACTCTTTAGTGTTTCTATAAAAACATCACACCATTAGATTTTCATATATGAAAATCTTTGGACATAAACCGTGTGTGAGTTAACCTCTAAGATCAGATTGTTAGGTAGAAAATCAAGGATCTTACCCAACAAGCTTTACTAACACTATCAAGGATACTATTAATTGTGAGCACTGACAAAGCAGAGAGAGGCATGAGACCACAGATGCAGCTCCCTAGTTCTTTTCTTGTCACATTAGGACATACTCTGGCCCTGATCAACATAAAAGTTCTCTAAGCTCCATGTCTGGTCACATCAGTTGTACAGAAGGGATTTTTTTTGATTATGAACTGTCTCTATTTTATATTCTGAAAGGTAGATTTCTCAGGTGACATTTCCCACATTACTAAAACTTGAAACCCTTGATCAGTGTGTGTAGTTGAGTCAAGTTCAAAAATGTAACATGATCATACATTTTTAAGTGTTTTGTACCTCCCAATGTAGCAGAATAGTTTTGCTTTCTAACATCAGTGTTTCCAGCAAGTTTTATTTTTCCACATAAATCCATAGATTTAATGTTTGGTACAATAAGCCAAGGGTTGGCAAATTTTTTCTGTAAAGGGCCAGACAGTAAATATTTTAGACTTTGCGGGCCGCATATAGTCTCTGTTAATCTTCGCGTTCTATTTTTACAACACTTAAAAAATGTAGGAACATTCTTGACTCATAGGTCATAATTTTCTGGCCCCTACATAGGCATTCATAGACAGATCAGATATAGCCTGCTAAAAGCACGCCTTAGGGAAAGACTTGCCTTACAGAAAATACCATTAACTCATTTGCCAGGTATATTGTATATATGTTTTATTTTCTGTGTATTTTCATATTTTGACATGCAAAAAATAATTTTAAAACACTTCCTGGCTGGGGAGAAACTGTCCCTTCTGGACTAGCCAATTCTTAGAGATAGCAAGTAATTCAGCCCAGGGCATTCCTCTGATATGCAAACTAACCAATCCAGATCCATACTTCCTCTATCTGGTTTATACACCCCAGGAGGAAATATCCTGCTGCTTTAATCATCCCAGGGCCAGGTACCAGGCAACTAGAGACCAATGTTATAGCCCGAAGCCAGCCAGAATTATTCAAACTGCCCAATTCTAAACCCTTTACCCTGCCTTGCTTGGTTGGTCTTATAGAAACCCCAGTAAAGACCAGAGCCTAAGTGATCCCCTTACTCCTGCTCTACTTCCTTGACCAAAACCTGGTATTCCTTCCGTGGCCGTGTGCTGAGCCAGGCCTCTTGTTTCTATGGGAACTGTAGGTAACATCAAACTTTTCTTTCAATGGCATTGACCTCTCTGTGTGGTCACTCAGTCATTCTCATAAATGAAGACCAGGGCACAAAACCACAAGAGGTCTGACTTCAGCATGTCAGGAGGCTTGACTTCAGCATCAAGGAGGCTTGATGGGGTTGCTTGTCTTCTTTCTTTCCAAGGAATGTCACCTGGTAAAAGGAAGGAATGAGTTAAAGGCCTGCTGCTAAATATTCCCTTTCCAGTAGATTATTCGACACGTCTTATATTTTCATGTGCATAGCACTAATAATGAATTTAAAAACCAAATTATGAATACTATAAATGTATTGCATTATTAATGATTTTAGTTATTTTCCTTGTAAGTCAAATGTTACATTTACTTTAAGTTTATTTTTATTCTGCAGGTTCTCTGTTTATTGCTTACAGGTCAAACGGAGATTCTAACTACATGAATGGACTACTTGTTATTCACAGTGGTGTGCATCTAGCACCTGGGCGGTTTTTATACCAAAGCAAACCTGAGCGACTCAAAACAGCATGGTTCACCAACACACAGTGCGGTGTATAATTTAAGAACATGGGCTCTGGAAACAGATGAACCTTGTTTTTAATTCCATCTCTGTCATTAAAATTATTTGGGATTTTGGTTTAATACTTCACTGCTTTAAGCCTTATTTTCTTCATATTTCACATAGAAATACAACTCGTTGTAGAGTTATGATTAAATAAGATAATTCATGTAATGCATTAACATCGTACCTGAAAAAGAGGCAGCAATCAGTGAAGGTTGCTGTGTTCCAGCCCTAGCAGTTGTCTACTCTCACCTCCCAGGAGCTTGACAGTCTCTCCTCTAAAAGTAGGGCTGTACCAACTAGACCAGGGCCTTTTCTCTATCCCCTTTTATTCAGTATCTTTCATGGCAGTGTTTTCTAGCAAAAAACTTAGGTTATATAGACAGTAAAACTCTTCTGCTACATTGGGAGGTACAAAATACTTAAAAATGCATGATCGTATTACATTTTCAACCTGACTCTATGACACACACTGATCAGGGGTTTTAAGTTTTACTTACTGAGTTCACCTTTGCATCCAACCTCAGTTGAAGTTAACACCATCCTTTCACCGCATTGGCCACTGATGGAACAAAGTCCAGTCTGGCATTCTTCCCAGGTGTATCTGCTACAGTTCAAGGTCAAAAACTTCACTCCTTAAAGCCGCCTGACACTCTTAACAAGGGTTGTTTCCCTTTGCCTGGGTCTCGCCTAGAAACTCCCTTGAACTGCCTTCTTACTGGCCCAAAGCCCAGTCCAGTTCAAAAGAGGTTACTCTCCTTTCACAACTGTGTTCTTCAGTTTCATCTTTTGTACAGAAAAAGTTTCTTCCAAGTAGGTGCTTGCAGATTTCAAGCCATTGTGGCTGACTTACAGCAGCTACTCTTTCGACTTTTCAACCTGCATCAAACATTCTTTGTATTGTGACCTTTGAATCCACTTTCATTTATACATCCATATTCCAGAAGATAGTGGGACTGTTAAGGCAGCTACAAATTTTAGCCAATTTTAACATCATGTTTACATGTTATAAGTTTATATTAGTGCAGTTTTATCCCATAGTTTCAAGGTGTGAAAACACTTCCAAGAGCTTTTGAAACATAAGTGAGAGGTACAGAAGATGACCTGTCATTGGGAGATGGGGAGGGTGCAGATATAAATATAATTACCCAATGTTCTTTCCTATTAGCATTAATTTTTTTAAAAGTCTTCTTTTTTTAATTCTTCTCCCCAAAACCCCCCCATACATAGCTGTAGATTCTAGTTGTGAGTGCCTCTGGTTGTGATATGTGGGACGTTGCCCCAGCATGGCCTGATGAGCGGTGCCACGTCCGCTCCCAGGATCTGAACTGGTGAAACCCTTGGGCCGCTGAAGCAGAGTGCATGAACTTAACCCCTCGGCCATGGGGCCAGCCCCTATTAGCCTTAATTTGAATCTCCTCTTACACATTGGACTACAAAGAAATTTCCCCTCTTCATCATCTCTTTTCACTCTAAATATAAAATGGACTCTTTATGGGAGGACAAATTCAAAAGGTGAACAATATCCAACAGATTTAAAATTAACCACCCCACCTCACTTGGTGTCTGTGGTTCCAGAAAATCTTACAGAGACCCCAGCCTTACCAATGACAGAACGTTTCCAATGTAGATCTCTTCTATCACTCTAGGCCAGTGGCTAAACTGTGCCAGCTCATTCTCAATTGTGACGCCGTAATACTATGAACCATCACTCCCTTGATGTATCATGGTACACGAAGTTAATCTCTTGTCGTTTCATTGGGCCCCTGTGAGTTGCAAAGTATCTACTATGTGCTATGTCATTAGAATGCACCAATCTCCTTACTGTTTCTCAATTATGATCGTCAGCTGGCTATTTTTTCCTTCCAATTAAAGTTCCTTCCTAAAACTAGGGAGTTAGGAAAGGGGTGATGTTATGATGCATTTTCTCCCATTCTCAAACTTTAGGAGATAATAGCAAGAAAAATTATAAGCCTTCTGCCTGTGACTGTACATGAGCCCTTTTATCCCTTTCTCCTTTATCTTAAACGTATATGTATGTAGTGCTGTGTCTATAGTAAAAGGTATAATGTAAGTCACAATATTTTTTCTTCTGTCTTCCTTTTGAGAGCAGCAAGTCACTCAAAGGGGAGTCACTTGTGTAATCTTCACCAGATTCTTGGATAGTTTAACTTTCAATTTGGACATCTGGTCCCAAGAACTATATGAAGCGTTATGGTCAAAATAGTGCTTGAAACACTATGAAATTGGTTATACCAACGAGCCCTGTTCTGATCCAGAATTACTCTACTCGTATTCATATTCATGAGTATTAGAAACATACCAGGAATACTATAAAATAAATGACTCCACAATATGCGTTTAACCGTGAAACAGAATTGTTTGGTATCTTTTTATTGTAGCTCAGCATACCTTGTACATCTAGCAAGAAAAACATGGAGAAAATGAGCCAGACAGGCAATAAGGTGCCAGCTTTGGCCTACACTAAACCAAGGAGGAAAGAACAAACAGCATCCATCATTGCCAAGGCGCCAGTGGATAAATTAAAAACAAAAAGAAAACAAAACAAAAAACTATCTGTAAATGTAGCAAGTATAAAATAGATAATCAGTTGCAGAGGAGCCTTTACAATCTTTCTACAGCTAAGTATGATCACCCTCATTCACTGAAACACTTATTGAGCACCCTCTGTGTGCCAGGCACTGTGCTAAGAACTGGGGATAAAGTAACAAGTGACACATCTCTGACTTCAAGATAACCTCGTCTTAACCTTCAAATTGCAGCAATCCATGTTTCAAATAAAATATTAAATATCAGCTTAATGTTTCCTCCTTTAAAGTAAGAGATGACAGAGATAAGAAATGGCTGTTTAAATCTGTATTTTGAATTCTGTCCTTGGGTGACTGAAGCATACTAATGTTGGGATTTCTTTTATGTATCATGACTATAACGAAGTGAAAGTGTTTCATGGATGCGTAATACTATGCAACTATTTAAAATCAAAGGGGTTTGTGTTGGGCTATTTATATTTCTAATCAAATCTCTAGCTTTGATCCTGCTGAGTCTAATTTTATTTGGAATCCCTAAAAAGACTCCTTATAGTAGTTTATCCGTGTCATGTAGTCATGAGTTCCTACTACATTATAAGTCATTTAAAATTTTAGATTCACATTCTAATGGGAAACTTTCAGCATAAAAGCCACAGCACTCAAATTATTGCTATGAATACCAAATTATTCATATTACCATATTCATATCAATAAATTATCTTATTTTTCTACCCAAATCATTTTCAATTAATCTCTCATCAGGGCAATCAGAACTGTTTTGTCATTCTAGAATTAGAGGATTTGCCAATGTATTCTCCATTTCTACTACATTTTCATCATCCTTACATTTAACCTTCCTTTTGAAATGTTACGTGTACAGCAGAAGAGATTCAGGAACAGTTGAGAAAATCAAGCAGTGTTGATATGAAATTGTCTGTCTAATTCAAGGAAAGAATCCCTGATGAACCAAATGCTCATTTATCATCATCTAATAAGTGTTTTGCAGAAATCCTGCCTATCTCTTGCAAGCAAATTTAATAATTTCACACTTCGCTTTCTTTAAAGCAGAATTTCCCAGCCATAGCACTGCTACATTTTGGACCAGATAACTTTCCTGATACAAGACATTCCAAGTACTGTAGATGGAATGCTTAGCAGCATTCCTGGCCTCCATTAGATGACAGTCGCTCCTGCCTGGTTATAACATTCAAAACTGTCTCCAGACATTGCCAAATGTCCCCTAAGGGACAAAATCACCCCAGGTTGTATTATAAAGAAATATAATAAGATGAAATGTAAAGAAAAGAAAAAAAGTATTATTTGGTCATCTAGCATATTTCTTTTTTTGTTTGTTTGTTATTTTTTTTGAGGAAGATTAGCCCTGAACTAACATCTGCTGCCAATCCTCCTCTTTTTGCTGAGGAAGACTGGCCCTGAGCTAACATCTGTGCCCATCTTCCTCTGCTTTATATGTGGGATGCCTACCACAGCATGGCTCTTGCCAAGTGGTGCCGCATCTGCACCTGGGATCCGAACCGGCGAACCCCAGGCAGCCAAAGTGGAATGTGCAAATTTAACTGCTGCACCACCGGGCCGGTCCCACATCCAGCATATTTCTAATGACTCCACTGTATGGTAACCACTGAGGAGGATATTGAGATGCCTAAGACATGGAGTGCAGATAGTTTTTTATCTTAGTGGTAGCCAAGATTCACTGCAAAATTCAGTATATTAATAGTCATTTTCAAGTTACTTACACGTATATTTTATTAAAATTTTCTATTTCTTTTACCAATTCTTACTAATTCCCTTTCCTAACATGCTTCGATTTTTATTAAGAATTTCTTAAGAAACCCAGAAATTCCTGGATATTATAAGTGAAGTCTATATAATTATCTCTATTTCAATTAAAAAAAATTCATTCATGAAGATAATGCCCAATTCAGGCTTAAATCTCCTGGTACAGCATCTGTCTTTCAGGTGTGGAGTTCCTGTCCTTCTGAAAGATAGCATGGGGTTTAAATTCTACCTGGAGCTGAGAACTTAGATGAGTCCATGGAGAGTTAAGTTCCTGACTCTTGGTTTCAGACATGTTCAGCGTGTGATCCCAAATCCTTCTAAAATTACACATCCATTCTATTATCGCCCAGTATTATAGTAAGGGAGGAGTGCTCAAAGACATCAAAGTTTTTAGTAGTACACTTCATGCCATCTACTTGCATCAACCTTTGGAGGAATAATAGGAAAAGCCTAAATATATCAGCATATTACTTGTGCGAGACATTTTTAAGTTGCATAACATCACATCAAATGTGGGGTTTTTTTGTTGTTTTATGACACCATGATCTCTTTGGTTAACCGATATATTTTTATACAGAAATGCCTCTCTCTATATATATACATGATATATATATATATATATATATACACACACACCATATTAAGACAGTTATTTACATAACATTTATCATATACAATAAACTCATACAAATACAGCTTCTCAGAGAATTTGCAAGAAGGAGAATATTAATTTTTTTGAAACTTCCTAAATAAAAGATATGTGTCCTCACCTTTTTTTCATAATTTTTTTCTCAGAAAGTTAGTTGTAATCTGTGAATATGTAGAATTATGACTGGTTATCAGGATTATTTTACAGGAGCAATTGCTGACCATGAAGAAAGAGTCATGTGATATCTAGAAAATCAAGTAAAATATTAAAAAATAATAGTGCAATAGTTTATAAGCATACTTTCTAAATTAAGGCATTCTTATCTTGATTTTACACTCATGCAATCAATTGGAATGGCATTAAAAGATCCCATTTTTGTGAAAATGCATGCATTAGACACAGGAAGTGATACACACCTAACCAATTCTCATGAAAATTTCCTCA
The DNA here is from genome assembly GCF_041296265.1 of Equus caballus. NCBI lineage: Eukaryota > Metazoa > Chordata > Mammalia > Perissodactyla > Equidae > Equus > Equus caballus. Next base: position 99,715,803 of record NC_091686.1, read on the forward strand.
GGCTGTGATTTGATTAGCTTATGATCCTTTTAGTTGCCATGTTCCAAATTGAAATTAAAGATACAGATGCATTGCATATTATTCTGTAATTGATATGGAACTCAACTGGCATATCTCTATCTTGTTATTGCTGAATTTTTTGTTCTAATACAGACTGAATAGATATCCTGGAATCCAAAGCACTTAAAGGGTGACCTATTAATTTATTTAGTACTTGGTACTATAGTTTACTGTCAGATGATACAAATCATGAGTTTTAGAGCCAGATTTTACTTTGGAGGCCATCTACTTGATCTAAAGCTCTTGTTACATTGCCTAAATCAGAGTAGTACTATATTAATTTTCTAATGCTGTGTAAAAATTACCACAAAATTAGTGGCTTAAAAACACACACATTTGTTAACTCACAGTTTCACAGTGAGTCAGGAGTCTGGGCATGGCTTGGTTATGCCTTTTGCTAAGAGTCTCATAATCCTCTCATAAGGCTGCCATCTGGGTGTCTGCTGGGGCTGCAATCTTGTCTGCTGCTCAGGGTCCTCTTCCAAGGTCACGGGGTTGTTGGCAGAATTCAGTTCCTTATAGGTATAGAACTGCGGCTCTCAGCTTGTAGAGGCTGCCCACGGTTCCCTGTCATGTGGCCGTCTCCGTATATTGGAAGTTTGCTTCTTCGAGGCCAGAAGGAGCAGGAGATCAAGTCTACTCCAGCTGGAGTCTTATATAACATAACATAATCTTAGGTGATTCATTCTATCATCTCTGTCAGATTCAACAGGTTAAAAAGCAAGTCATAGGTCCACCCACACCCGAGTGGAACAGATTATACAAGGCCATTACTCATTAGGCATAATCTTAGTGTGTGTCTTTCAGAGTCCTACCTCCGATTTTCAATGATTCACATCCCTCCTACATGTAAAATACATTCACCCCATCCCAGGTTTCCCAAAAGTTTCATACCATTTCAGCATATGCTCAGCATGCAGGAATTCATCATATAAATCAGGTACAGGTGCAGATGAGGGTCCTGAGTGTAATCCATTAAGTATAGCTCCTACAGCAAAATTCTCTTCATCTGTGACCTATAAATCTAAAGAGACAGGATAACTACCCCCAGCAAACCCAACATACAATGGTGGAACAGGTCTAGGATAAAAAACATTCTATATGGCAGTTTAAAGGAAAGCAAATAGTCGGTAAAAAAGAATCACTTGTCATTAAAGCTCTGAAATCATACCTGGCAAAGGTTGGGAGTTTTTGATTAAGTTTCAAGGCCTCAGAGTAGTTCATACCTCCTGGGATCTTGCTCCTACCCTCTCATTCATTCTTTCTTTTTCATGCAACATAGCACATTTGCTGCTGTATAATTTTATCAACTTTCTTTTTGTCAGTAGAATTTTAGAAGTCTTTTTAGTTTGTAGTCTTTCTGTCTTTTTCAGTCCAAATTGGCAGTGTTTCTGCTGAAACAATTTTCTCAAGTGCTTTCTGGACCTTCCATGGATGTTACTAGCTTACACTCCATTCGATAAAAGCCACCTCCAGAGATCCTTTCACTATAATCCCTTCTTTACCTTGGCCTGCTACTCAGATTATTCAGGAAGAGTACTCTCAAGCCTTCTAGAGCCCCAAGATGTGATTGATGAGTTCAAAGAAGTATCCCCTTAATCTCTTAAAAGGTCTCTTTGTGTCACTAAATATTCTGACTTTGAACGTTTGATCTTAGGGGCTTTCTGCAAAAGAGTGTATAGTCACACTCTTGACCTTTTCTCCAAAGCGTGATATCGTGACAGTAAATCTCTTAATTTTAGCATCTTTTACCACCTGGAGAAGCTGATTTTTCAAAATCACCAAGTCATGGCCCTTTTGGTTTATCAATTCATTCCCCAATTTATCTCTCTCCTCTTTCATTTTACTATTTACTTTCCTGATAAGAAATCATTATCTCCTATAGGTTCATAACTAAGATTGCTGAGAAACAAACCCAGAAACACATTCAGCAGTTGGCTTAATTACAATGCAAATTAAATATTTAACCTCACAGGGTGTTTGCTGCTAAACTGAGGACATTGATTTGAAAGAATGGGATCGTTAAGACGGGGATGGGGGATATATGAGAAGATCTTGATTAAACTGGGAATATTAAGCCCCCAATTTTTATGAATTTTTACCAATAGAAGCAGCTATTCCACTTGTGAATGAGGAGACTAACTCTTCTTTACCTGAATGAATTTTAATGGCCTCTCCTGAGGTCATTGCCTTGCAAGACGCTGCTGATCCTCCTCGTGACCCACCCCACCACCCCTCTTTGCTTCCAGACCTATAACTAAACACAAAGCCCAGTACTTTCCTAAAGGTGAGGTACAACATGCGACCTATGAGGAAGCATTTGCTACACTCCAAAGAAATTATCTGATTTTTCCAATTTATACAGATGAAAACCTTGGGAATAAGTGTGGAATTAGATATTAAGGATGTGAGATAATAGTGGAAGGAACATAAAATTGGATCAGGTTGAATTTATTGGTATGAGCCCATTAAGCAGAGATTCTGGATTTAATGTTGCATCTTGAGTGGTAAAAAAAAGGAACTAATAGTTTGGTTGGTTGACTCAAACAAGGGCCAAAAGGTGGCCTACATTAAATGAAGTTGAAATGCCAGAAGTGCCTTGGTACACTATAGTGGAAGAAATCCAAAGGCTTAAGGAGATTGAAATGTTAGAGTAGATTTATCATTTAAGGCCTGCTCACCAACCCTGGGAGGGTCCAGAGGATACATGTTTTACCATGACTATGAGGAATAAATTTGTGAGAGAACCCCAGCATCCTTGAAGAGCTCTGTGATCACTTGTCTGAAGGCTAGAAATTGGAGGGGAACTGCTGCCACTAAATGGGTAAACCTAAATTCATGGGGATAATTGGATCCCTGGGTGTCAGGGGCCAAGGGTCGGCACTTAGTCACCAGAGGCAAGGTGGGCATGGTTACCATAATGGACAGCAGAATCAAACCAACAATCAGAATAGTCTGACTTGCAGAGATCTATGGTGTTGGCTAGTTGATCATGGTGTTCCTAGAAGTGAAATAGAGGGAAATTCTTACTTGATCTGTGTAAGTGGAAAAATTCTGGGACAAGTGAAGAAAAGGTTAGCTTGAATCATAAAAACAGAGTCACGGCCCTTTAATCAATTCCTAGGCTTGAGCCAGTTTACAGAAACCCCTAGAATGAATGGGAGGCCAGGTTCCCTTAATGAAGGACCCCACTACACTCCCAAAAATTTATACTGTTAATCTTTCTCCCAGCCTTCTGTAAAATGACCTATAGGCTTTTACCATGGTGATTGTGAATTGGGAAAAGGAGATAATCAAACTTGTCAAGGATTACTGAATTCTGGCTCTGAATTGACATTAATTCCAGAAGACCTAAAATGTCACCATGGTCTACGAGTCTGACTAGCGGCTTGTGGAAGGCATCCTCTGAATTGAAGACAGCTAGGCTCACAATGCAAACCTATCTTGATTTTCTCACTAGTGACACAGAAAATCTGGAAGACTTCAAAGTTATGGAAGGCCTATTAAAATATGTTTCTGGTTGAGAAGTGGAGGATAATGAGTAATCTAGGGAAAGACTCTTCTGTTCCGGTTCGCTCAATTTGGGATACTTCCTTGGACCATGTAACCCCAGATATAGACATGAGTTTGTCCATCAGCTTAGTGTAAGAGAAAATACCCAAGGCTATATAAGACTGGATCTCTTTTTGTGTAAATTGACATTTAACACATTTACTCCACAGAAAAGTGAATACAGAGCCAGGTTAATTTCAGATTCTTATCAATTAAAGTAGATATTCCTCCTAATTTCTGGCGAACCAACTTAAGAGACTGTATTTAGAACTGAAAACAGAGAAACAAAAGTCACTTTCCCTATGGATACATGAGGAAATAGCATAAATTTTCCCTAATAATACTCTTTTTCTAATCTGGAATTACATTATTAAAAGTAGTTACATACTGGGGACCAACCCTGTGGTGTAGTGGTTAAAGTTCAGCGCTCTCCACTTCGGCAGCCTGGGTTTGTGGCTTTGGATCCCAGGCATGGACCTGCACTACTTCTCAGCCATGCTGTGGCTGCAACTCACATACAAAGTAGAGGAAGATTGGCACAGATATTGGCTCAGGGCTAATCTTCCTTAGCGAAAATAAAAATAAAATTAGTTACATACCTATTTCTTTCTCTCATAGGTTGGACCATTGTTCTCACTTCTTCATCCTCCTTCTTCTTCAGGAAGGTGCTTTTCTACCCACAGCATTTACTGTAACTGAGAACTGCTGCAGCTTCCTGGTGAGCCCTTGAGAATAACCTCCTCCAGTGCTTCATGCGGAGGTCTTCAGGGTTGGCGCCAGTGCCTTTCTTCGGTATTTGCTGATTTCTGCAGCTCTTCAGAGAAAGAACTCTTCAGAACATCTTTGAAATTCAGAACAAGATTCTGGGTAATTTCAGAGTACTGAGGAGACGAAAATTGGAGGTATGGACCTGTTAAAGAGGAGAAGTACTATGAAACACCTCAAGTTCTCAAGTGAAAGCCTGGAAGAGAACAGTCTAAGAGTAAGAATAAAACAGAAGTAAATACAGTTTCTCAAAATCTGCAAACCAAAATCCAGGTAGCTAATTAGACTGAAATTATCTTCCCCTATATCTTTCTGGGTGAACTCTCTCTGAAGGAAAAGTCCATGATCCAAAGCCTCTACAATTTTTCTGCAAAATCTGTTGTAACTAATAAAAAACTACCAGGATCACAGGAAATAAGACCTAAATATAAAATATAGAAAATAAAAATATGTCCACAGGTAAATTGAGTTTTGAAAGTATCAGAGAATTTGAATTTAAAATAACTATGATTAATATATGATCATATAAAGAATTTTATCAGAAAACTAAAATTTTAAAAAGAATTAAAAAGAAATTCTAGAACTAAAACAGTACCAACCAAAGACTACAATGAATTTACTTATAATAAAAAATATTCTTTTAATTTGCTGCAACAAAGGGCACCATAATCAAAAAGAACTGTAAAGCTTCTCAAAAGAGGAGAGTTGGGAAAAATACTCAGAATTTTTAGATTTGAGTCCTTTAGTTTTATCAAGGATTAGTCAGAAGTTATAAATTAGACAAGTTGCTGAAGAAATCAGTGCTTGAGTCCATTCTGAGTTGCTATTAATTCAAGTTGTTTGTGATTTAATCTTATAAATGTGCTTCTGAAAAAACTGATGTAAAATGAATTTGAACTCAGTCTGTGATATCTACCACAGTTCAGTTTGGTGTAGTTTTGAGAGTTTTCCTGATAGTGGTTTTGAGACTCTTAGGACAGTCCATTTTGCAAGTTGTGATTTTGGATTTAATTTTCAGTATGAACTAAGACTAAAGAAGTATAAAAGAAAATCTAAAGAAAAAAATCTAAAGAAAAGCAAGAAAAATAATGATAATAAATGATAATGGTAAAGGTTTTGATGAATTCCAGGTGTATTGCTTGCCTGCTAGGAATAATGATTTAATTAATTAAAATAGAAAATCCATGAAAAGGTCAAGGTTAAGATTAAAGAGACAATCATTAATTTTCAATATGTTAATGTTGATGCTGTTATGGCATATCCAGGTGGTAATTTGAGTAAGAAACTGATTCTTTCTGTATAATATTCGGTATTAGGAAGGTATAAAATATAAAATTCATGTAAATGTGCACAGCTTATTGTAGCCAAATAATAGTTTTCTGTGCTTAGTTTTTCAATAAAATAATTTTTTGCACATTATAGAATTACCATCAGTATTTCGATGTATGTTTGAATCCTTTTACAATAAATCAATCCTCAACTTGCTTTATATCTCTTCCTTTATTAATGAAATGTTCAATAGCAACGTTTATGTAAACACTGTAGCAGAAATGAACTGATCCAGATATAACAGATTCCTCCATCCTCTTAGATGTTTTAAATAATTCCTAGATTTTGTTTACTTGATTATAAAATATCCTATGGGGTTTTGATAATGAAGTAAATCTGTAAGACTAAGGATGACATGCTGAGTTATTAAATTAGCCTCTAAATTAAATTATGAGTCTATGTTAGCTTGACTTTGGCATCACATAAGTTTATTAAGCTCAGAAGTACATTTAAGTACATTTTAAGCAGTATAATATTTCCTTGAGAACGGTAAAAAATTTATGTATAGGATTCCATCTGTTGTTTAGAACTTGAAAATCAGCGTCCACTTACGAAGTTTGACTTATCTATGTGAAGTAAGAGGTGGTATCTCTAAAAGTTGTGCAACTAATAATCATGAAGGGTAGAAATCTCTTCACAATTCGTGTTTAATCCTATTTAGCTAAGGGTATGGAGAGTTTATTTGTCATTACTGTGTCATCCATCTCCTTTATTTAATCTTCTTTTCTGTTTTGAGTTCTATTTTTATCCCCTCTTGAATTTCTGCATATTTTCCTGTATCATTTATTATACTTTTTCTTCATTTTTATTTTTCCTATTTCAAGCTCATTTCATGAGATGGTCAACTGCCATTTACTGACTGTCCACTATCTGGAACCATGTGAAGGGAACATGGTTGGAAGATATAAGGCAAAAGTCTGTTTTCCAGGAAAATATGAACTAGTCGTACATAAAGATCATGGGCTCTTCAACTTTCTCCACATACTCCGAAAGCAGAGTGCAAAGGAGTGCAAATATACAAGGTGAAAACTACACTCATGAATGCCGGAGGCATCCAGAAGGAGAGTTTGAACAGTTAGAAACATCTGATTAAAAAAAAATCTTGGAAAAATCTGAAAGCAAGTTGGATCTTAAAGGCGGAGACAGAAGAATGTCAAGTGGCAAAAATCACATGCACAATGGTGTCTAGCGCTGTCTCACAATTCCATCTGTTGGTTGAATTAGTTGCAGGTGGCAATGAGCAAGTGATATGTAGGCAAAATCAGTCAAGTGAGTCTGGCTGGAGCAGGAAGTCTACAACGGGAAAACAAAATTAAGATGTAAGGGTGAGGAAATTTGGGGAAAATTTCAAAATCTTAGAAAGATCTGTATGGATCTTGTGTTATTAAAGAGCTAAATTTGGAATTTGATGAAAGTAGTATTTGAAGTAGATATTTTGAAAAGTAATGAAGATTCTTGTGATAATCTGTATCTAAAATGTTGTAATGCTGATGGAAAAGTACTATGAAACTAGATGGCAACAACTTTTATACTTACATTAGTAAAGTAGTTGCATAAGTAGTAGGTTGGCTAACATGAACAAAAAGGATTGAATTAAAAATAATTTCAATTAAACACTATCATTGTCAAGAATGGGCACATAGTTGTGTTTAAAATTAAGGGTGACGAACAATAATCCTATGAATGCATACCATGTGTATGGTATTATTAAAAAAATTACGATATTATATAGTGGTAAGATTAATGCTGGTTTCCTGACATTTCTGCAATGTATTCAAGTATTAAAATAATTACGCAAGTACTACATGAACCTTAGTGATTAAACTCAGGCCCATACCTCTTGGGTTCATATCCTTTTTGAAACACTACCTTTTTGGACATCAGATGAGTTGCACGACCTAAGTTTCTTTATCTATTAAAGGGAGATACTAGTAGATACCTGATAGGGTTCTCATAAAAATTAAATGATCTAATATTTGGAATTGGGAAAACCTTGTCATTTAGGAAGCCATCACTAAATGTTACCTATTATTGCTGTTGACACCATTGTTACTACATAAGATTCAAATGATTCCTGAAAATATAAGTAGAGCACAAAATTACTCTTTATCCATATAGAATCACCTCATTCTCCTTTTCAGAGTGAAGAAGTAAAAGTTTTGTTAACTTTTTCTATACTTTAAATATAAATTTACCTAAAAATTAGGTTTATGCATGTTTAGCCTTTTAATGTAAATTGAGATCTATGTCTAGTTCTGTTTTCTTTTCTTACTTCATGACGTGCCTGAACATTCCATGTTAGTTATTATTAGTGTCATCAAGTGGATTCTACTAGCGACCCTGTGATCAGCAGAACCAAACCTTGTCTGGTCTTTTTGTGCCATCCTCTCATTCTCCAGAGCTATATCTGACAATGGTCTGCTTGCTATTTGTAGGTTTTTCACGGCCAATTTTCTCGGAAGTGGGTGGCCAAGTCCTTCTTCCTAGTCTGTCTTAGTCTGGAAGTTCTACTGGAACCTGTCCACCATGGGTGACGTTGCTGGTATTTGAAATACCAGTGCTATAGCTTTCAGCATCACAGCAATATGCAACTGCCACAGTAGGACAACCGACAGACAAGTGGTGTGGTTCCCCTACTGGAAATGAACCCGGGGCCACAGCAGTGAAAATGAAGAGTCTTAACCACTAAACCACCAGGGCTGGCTCTCTGTTAGCAATAAAGCTTAAAGTAGCTTAAAATATCTCCATAGTGTTCTCCATAATGTTCCTGTACAATGATTTATTTAATCAATTTCCTTTTAGCAAATATTTGGGATGTTTTCATTTCTTTCTATAGTGAACAATATTGCAAAGAGTATTCTTTTGCAAACAACTTAGTATACATGACAGTAAAAACTTTTAACAAGAAGTACAAGAACAAACTAATCAGAACAGTTGCTAGATGAAAGTGTTACAATATGAAACAAACAAACTAGCATCTTAAAAGGTAAGTATAAACTGTGATAAGTATTTCTGTGGAAAACATTACAAAAACTGAAATTAATTGTTTAAAAAAGTGAGGACTTTAAAATTTTTAAAGATACCATCAAATCTGTCCTTCAAAAAGCATTTTATTAAAAAATAAATCTTAACTAAATTAATGTTTATAGATGTTGAAACTACACTGGTGACAAAGAGTGATAAGGAGTCACAAGAATTTAAAAAGTGGCTGACAGTCATTCTTTTCTCAGTTTATAAAACAAGTTTTCAGAATCCATTATTGACATTCCTTATTGAGGTGATAGTGGTAAAATTAAAGGAAATGTTTAATATATGTTAAAACATTTAATGCGTATGCATATTTCATAGAGCACTTAATTGTCTTGAAATCACAACTCAATATTTTTGGTTGTATATTCAGTGATCACATAATTGCTACAGTATGCATTCAATAAAGAGAGGCCAGCAAGACTCCGTTAACTCTGTGTACATTAGAGCTACACCTTAAGCCAACAGGGTAGTAAGTTTTTCAGAGGAATTTTATATCTCTGTGTATATTAGTGAAACAAATTCAGTAGCTGCAATGACCACAGCTAAGTAATGGTTTTTCAATTTGATTATGATTTGAGTCAACATTTGACAAATATTGATCAAACTTATTTTATGTCCCTGGTACAATGCTAGATCCTATGGAGTCAATGGTGAGCAAGAGACAGTGATTTCCCTGAAGGAATTTAAAATCTTGAGGGAGAGATAAACATATAGACAAATGAAACAAAGTTCAGTGTGCAAATTGCTGTCAAGAGTAACTATGAGAATATTACGTCAAAAGAAGGCAGGTTAAAAAATGTTTTCTGGAAGAGATAATTGCTTATTAGAGTTTTAAAGGGAGATGGGGAGTAAGCCAGTTGAAAAATCAAGGAAGAGACTGTTTAGTCCTGAGTCTTTCAAATACCAGCTCTTGGTTCAATTATGCAGGTGTGAATTAGCAGTTATACACAGGAAAAATCAAAGAAAAGTTATATTTTTTGGAGAAGAGATCTTGCAAGGAGAAAAATCTAGAAATAAGGTGCCGAGATTAAAACTCAAAGTTGTAAGAGAGCATGCTTTGATCAGTGCTAGCAGTTCTTGTTGCTGGTAGCAGATAAATGGACTACAGATTATGAAATTGGGATTGGTAGGAGATGAAGCCTAATGCTAAAATGTTGAGTAGCTTTAGCGTAATTGTCGATTTTATCTTGTGGGAGATTATAGCAGGTTATTGCAAAGATGGCCAGAAAAAAATCTTCCTATCCCTGCAAGACTTTTTACAAAATGACTTTGTCATACATCCCATCATAAGGTGACATTTGTTTTGGCTCTCCTTGAATCTGGCCTGACCTTGTGACCTGCTCTGATCAATAGAACATGGCCAAGGTGATTTTGTGTGACTGGCAAGACTAGACTTCAAGAAGCTTTGAAGCTTTTGCTCTCCCTCTCTTACTGTCCTGGTTGCCATGGAAAGAAGGCTTATCTGCCTAATCGGAAGCTAACTGGTTGCTGGACAGAGAAGTCTAGCCAACAATCAGAACCAACTACCAGATATGTGACTGCAACCATCTTAGATCACCCAGTACCACTGAAGCCACCAGAGAACTGTAGCCCTATGCATAACTAGGAGAGAATAGAAAAGAACAATCCAGAGAAGCCCAGCCCAAATTGCTGACCCATAGTTTGCAGGAAATAATTTGGTTCTTTTCCAAGCCAACAAGTTTTGGGACAGTTTTTAACACGTGTATGGTTAGACGTTGAAAGATTTTAAAGAAAGACAGGAAGAGGGAGATGATCAGCCTCACTATTGGAATATCACTCTGGCTGCTTCGGGAGAATGGCTTGGACTTAGGTCGTGAATGAAAACAATTACACAACTGTTGCTACAACCTGTCAAAGATGATGGAAGTTTTAACTAAAATGGTAGTAGTGAAAATAAGTGGACAGATTTGAGGGATAATAAACAATTGGGTTGTACACATACTAATTATTGATGGGGTACTGATGTGGAACAGGGTGAGTAATGGAGCAATGGAGGATGGTGCTCAGTGTATAGCTGGGATTCTAAATGAATTCTTGGGCAGTCATTGAGGTAGGGTACATAAGTAGCCATTTTTGTAGAGGGAGTGTTAAGGAGAATATTGAGTTAGTATAGACTTTCTTTTACACTACTTTCCATCATGAAATAAGAAGCAATATTTGTTTCTACGGTATCCTCACAATGATAATGAAAAGTTGGGTACAATGATTTAGATCAGGGAGAAGAAATATGGCTTTGAGAAGTACTATAAATGGGTTGTAGATGAGACCATTTAAAGGGAGAGCATAAAGTGAGTAGAGGAAAGGACTCAAGCATTCAAAATGTAGATCTAGAAGCTTACAACAAGAGTTGAAGATTTAACCAGAGATATCTGAGAACAGATGTTTCTAATAGTTCTGCTGTTGTTTTCCAGCTTTGAGGATAATATCTTACTACTTGATCAAAATTTTGCTACATTGATTCTTCTGTACACTAAGGTGAATGTGATTCAGAATCCTTTACCCAAATTATAGTTTCATAAACCAGCATTGGTTTGCAAGATATTTATTGAACGTCTACTATATATTCAGGAACTTTTCTAGGCTCTACAGATACAATGGTGCATGGAATAAAAAGTTCTTCCCTCATGGAGTTCAGTAAATAAATGATACACAAATAAATAAACATATAAACTAACATCAGGTAGTGATAAGCACTATAAAGGAAAATGAAGCAGGATGAATAGGTACAGAATAATGGGAGAGGTGCTATTTCATGTCAGTCATGTGAAAGTCACCTTTGAACAGGTGAAATTTGAATAGAGACCTGAATAAATATATATGGAGAAAACATGCCAATATGGAGACAAAAAGAGATGAGCACATGAAAATTTCTTGAGATGAAAATATACTTGGCATGCTAGAGAAGCTGGGAGAAGTCTATTGCATTTGAATCACCTTGTTGGAAGAGTTTAGTTGGTGGAAAATGTAAGGCTTTACAGATGACAACGGGAATTTTGAACTTAAGTAAAACTATGATGGAAAGCCGTTAGAGAGGCTGAGGCAGGACAATGACAACATTTGGCTCATATTTTTAAGGGATCACCCACCCTACAAGATGGAAAATAGCTTTGACTGGATGACAACGCAAGCAAGAAAAACCATGACATGATTATTATAAAAAGAAAAGATAGAATAAGTGGTTAGTCTCAGAATATATCATAAAGGTTAATGTATTAGTTTTCTATTACACGTCTAGAAATTTACCACAAACTTAATGACTTAACACAAATCTATAGTCTTACAGTTTTATAGACCAGAAGTTTGACATGAGTCTTATTGGGCTATAAGCAAGATGTCGGCAGAGGTGAGTTTTCTATTAGAGGTCCTAGAAGCTACTTTCACTCTAAAGCAGATTGTTGGCAGAATTCAGCTCGCTGTGTTTGTGGTCATAGGCCTGACATCTCCATTTTCTTCCTGTCTGTCTGCCAGGTGTTGTACGCAGCTTCTAGAGCTTTCGTGCCAGCTCCCTTTGTCTTCAAATCCAGAACACATTAGTGGAGTTCTCAAACCTTTGTGTTATGCTTTCTCTTTTGCCACATCTCTCTCACTGACACTTGTGTCTTCCTCCTTGATTTTAAGGACCCATGTGTTTATACTGGGCCATGGATAATCTGGGATAATCTTCCCATTTTAAGGTCATCTGATTAGCAACTTTAATTCCATCTGCAAAGTCCCTTTTCTACGTAAAGTAACATATTTACACATTTACAGTAGTAACACTAGTGGGTGAAGATCATGAAACTAAAATATTCTACCTATCACATTTGATCTGACTGAAAAGAACTTGCTGATAATGGAACATTTTTCCCTACAAAAAGGGCAATTTCAGATGGTTGGCCTAATATTATTATATAACAATCTCAGAATATACTTTGGATCACATTGCCTTTCCACATACATTTATATGCTAAAGTTTCAACTTTTATTGATAGTAATAAGAAAAAAGGAATAATAGCAAAGAATCATTGTTCATATACGTAAAATTGCTTCATAAACCCATTTAATTCTCACAACAACCCCATGAAGTTGGTGCTATTGTTTCGTTTCTTAAATAGTCTCATTTATATGGAAGAAATACGTTCTCACTCAAAGTGTTTTTTTCCAACTAGTATATGTAATATATGCTCTCAATTCTTCCCTGAGCAACACAAAATACAACATTTCCTTCACACCTACACCTGTCCCCCACACTTATGTCCCAGCAGAATTATATATTTTATTAACATTTTCACTTCCATCCACAGTGTAGCATTATTACCATGAAACGGCCACCCAGTCAGATTCTATATTTCTCAACCCCTGCTAATGGATGGCTCAGATGCTGAGCTATTACCAATGAGATGTGAGATGATGTGAAATGAAACATTTCTAGGCTAAGGCACTTAATGTGTGTGTGTGCTTTCACTTTGCTCTCTTTTCTTTTCCTCTTCTCAAGTATATTGCTTATGATGACAGTGATAGAGATGCCATGACGTGCAAGGAGTCTGTTTCCCCAAACATCTGGTGGAGGAAAAGCAACTACTGGCCAGGAACATCAGAAAGAAAGAAACTTCCATTGATATTTTCTTCACTGCAGTAGCTTGGGCTACATTAACTAGTATAGATATTGGAAATTTGAAGGAGAGTTCTCTGAAAAAAGTAACCTAAAGTAAGTGGCATTGGCTAGGTATGTGGGAGGTAGGCAACAGGGAAGTTAGCTGGTCCCAACTGGGATGATGGAGACCTGTCACTTCCTTTCCCTGGGCAGGCAGAACCAGTCCCTACTGAGTCTCTATCTCTCAAGCAGTGGTTGGAAAGCCAGCACGTTAACGTGCATCGTTAGCTCTTCATTGCTCATAGCAAGTTATCACATGGAACCGATTGACTCAGGTAGTAATTATCCACTTTGCTAGAAAAGACTGAAAAGAAGTAGAGTGCAGAATTTTAAGGTCTCAGGTTTTTCAACCATAAGGCCCTCTTTGTACATAATAGCAGGAAAGAATACTGAAATAGTTTTAAGCCATAAGACCAAATAAAATGTATCAGTTAAGGAAAGGGATACAGCTTTGATGCAAAGATCATGTTAAGTTGCAGTCTTTCTGCGGAACATTACTGCTTAATATGCCTGCAATTTGAGAAAGAGAGAGTCACAAAGAAAAGAAGCAAAATAAGTAAGTAAAGAGAGAAAGGCAGACATAAGTAGTATTGTGTCTGGGAAAGAATTGTAGGTGCTTGTTAATATACGACATGGACTTTTCTTTCTGCCATTCTTTTGTTATTATTTTTGAATGTAGTGTTTTTAAGTTTATGTAGATGATAAAAGCATCTCTTTATTGAGTGCCTCTAAAGTAACAACACAAACATTCAGCACCAGACTTAGAAATCATGTCATGATAAAATCATAATTTTGTATTCCACCAAATAAACACACTATACATTTTTGGGTCATTTTGAACTATGAAATGGACTTGTGATTTACAAAAACTTGTGTATCATGAAAAGAACAGTACCCTTCTCTAAATTTTCATTGTTTGTCCCCAAACTCAGATCCATGGTTAAAATTAATGCCAAACAGAAACTGTAACTATAGAAAGGACTGTCAGTAATATAATCAGCAGAAAATGATGAAAATATAATCACAAAATATATAGCCAGAGGGAAAAGATGTGACAAAGCTGACAAGCAAATGGAATGCAACATAACTCTTCTCTGTGAGCGGCTTACTTCCAGACAGATAAAAACCAAGGAGCAGCAATGTTACTGCCTCCCCTAAGCAGTATCATTGTCTTGTGAGTAACAAGAATGACAGACATCGACTGTGTTCATAGATATGTGAGGCTGTAGGGTCCGCTGTGTATTCTGAAAGGACACAGAGGTGTAACTGACAGCATGAGAGGACTATATATTTCAAGTGTAGGGCGAAGGTAGACAAGCTTGAGAAAATATTTGCTCAGCCACTTTCAAGGATGAAAGTGAGTAAAATCAAATGAGATAAACAAAATGATAATTTACTGGAGATTAAATTATTTAAGACTCTCTTTTTCTTTGTGCTCATGCACAAGCTTCCAAGATCGTGAGTGAGTATTACCTAGAATGAACAGGCAATTCTAGATGATTAAAAACTAATTTGCTCCTGGTGACATAAGGAGGACATATAATTTCACTAACCAAGAATTAATAGGCCAGCTTCGTAAGTTCTGTAAGTTTTCTATTTTTTTCAGTAAATGTACTGCTTTAATGTACTGATACAAGGCAGCTACAAAAATAGAGGTAGAGAGAAGCTGAAAACAAATTTCTAAATGTAAAAACCATAAAGATTCTTTGAATTTTACACTTAGGCTTCACTAGAAAGGAAGTTCGACAAGAATGTTTGAATGCTGTGTGAAAACTTTAAAAATTAGATTTAATTACAATAATTTACTAGTGAATTTATATAGCTGTTTTGAAAAAAATAAACTATTTTTTTCTAAAATAAAAGCTTTAGGCAACAATATCATGTGTGTATGCATGTGTGTGTGTGTGTGTGTAAGAGTAATCATGACAGCCCTACACATATTATTAAATCTATTGACATATGCAAAAATTAATTCAACATTAATTATTTCATACTTGGACCTGAGCTAACTTATAAGAATCTGCATGTGAGTGCTCGTTTGTTGATAAATTAATAAAAAGCACACTAGTTAGAATTCTGAGCTGTGGTGTCAGGCAGCTCCAGTTTCAAATTCAAATTCAAATGTCAAATTCAGCTCTAGATTCAAAAGATCTTAAATTTATTTTGTATTATTGGACAAGCTAGTTAGTCATTTTCAATAATGCATCCTCATCTATAAAAATTCTGTAATAATACTTACTTGGCAGATACATTGTAAGGGTTAAATCAAATAACTTAGGCTAAAATCCTTAGCTTGTCTCCTGCTGTGCAATTTACGCTGTGTAAAATATGTCTTGCATATGTGTATAAAAGATTGAGATGCTTCTGCTTTGGTAAGTAAGATTTTGGCTCCCACGACCTTCAGCCTCTGATATTGCACATGTGAATATGTAATCTTCCATGGCAAAAGATACTTGATAGATGGAATTACGGTTGCTACTGTACTTCTGACCTACAAAACCATGAAATAGTAAATTTACAGTTTTTCAAAACCAATAAATTTGTGGTAATTTGTTACAATGGCAACAGCCTACTAAAACATCTGCGCTTATATGCATACATACGCATGTATAGATATATAATTCCATGAATATGTTTTTTGTTTAATTCAAGTACATCATAAGTGGTATCCTAGAAGACTAAAAAAACTAACTCCTCTTCAGTTATTTCTCTCAGGGAGTATATTGCATATCAGAACGTGATTTAATTTAAATATTTCAGGCTACCTACAGTTTCATTGTTCCTTAGGGGTAGCTGACATCACATCTTTTCGATGCTCATTTTGCTCCAGAGATAGTGTCTTTGCATTATTCATGTTTGTTTGCATCTCTCTACCCTATGAGAATTTTAATAGCTCTGATTGTGTGTGTGTGTGTTTTAATACTTTTCTCTGTTTAACTCTAGAGACTATTTTGGAAACAGAATGAATGAAACCATTTTATAAACCTATCCACTTACAGTGACTAGCAGCTAAATTTGTGATGTAGGAACTCAAGTTGAATTTTAAGTGTGTTCTTAGTAATATTGTGAATGTTCACTGATAACATGTTCCACACAGAAAGGTAGTGACGTAACGGTCAGAAAGAGAAAATGACAGTTTTCGAATAACGTGTTGTAACTAAACCACCAAAAATTTTAGAGAGCAGCCATAGCAAATGGAAGATGTTTAACAGAGAATACTTACAGAAAGAGTTTCAGAAAGAATGCCACAATATAAATACAAATAAAAGTTTTAAATATGTTTTATTCTAAAACAAGTGACTTTATTAACCAAAAAACACATTTCAAAGTATTATTATAATTGCTATTTAATTAATTAATTTCCTTTTGAGAGTATATGTGAAGAAATGAACATAGGCAAATTGAGAAACTTTATTGAACAATTAATTATGTGATTTAATAAATATTTTGAATGAATTCTATTATTTAATTTCACAATATTTCTGTGAGATGCATTTTCCCTATTTTCCAGATAAGATCTGAGCAACAGGGATGTTAAGAACTCAAAGTGAAATAGCTAATAATTGATAAATTCAACTCTTGGCAGTCTGAATTCAGAAACACCAAGGTTAACAATTTGGTAAAGCATAGCGTGTCCTATGTAAGAATTTTGGAATCAAGAGGGTGATTTAGTAAGGCCATGATGCGTTTAACATAATTCTGCAACATTTAATAAAATAAAAAATATATCACATCTGAAGATGAAAATTATAGGGGCCTGCCTGTGGCATAGTGGTTAAGTTTGGCGTGCTCTGCTTTGGCAGCCTGGGTTCAGCTCCTGGGCATGGAACTACACCATTCATTGCTGCCTACGCTGTGGAGGTGACCCACATACAAAACAGAGGAAGACTGGCAGAGATGTTAGCTCAGGGCAAACCTTCCTCAGCAAAAAGAGGAAGACTGGCACCAGATGTTAGCTCAGGGTGAATGTTCCTTAGCAAAAAATAAAAACGATGCAAGTTATAGAAATATATAAGCACAAGTAGTTTGTGAATAAGCATTCAAAAACTATATAAACAATAAGATCATACTTTTGAAAAAGTATTAAGAGCATGAAAAATTCTAATAATATTATGTGAACTATGACAGAATACAAAAAAGTATACTCAACATATTTGAATTTTAGAATCATGCAAATAAATACAAATATATATTTTGGAAAATAAATTAAAAAGAAGAAGGGAATATATCAAACGTTAATAGTGTTTATATTGGGATGCGAGATAATTATTCATTTTCTTATTATATACTTTTGTCTTTTCCAACTTTTTACATTGAACATAAATGTTCTTAAAAGAAAAGAAAATCCTCTTTACAAACAAACAAATGCAAAGCAATCAGTAATGTCTACCTCCATTTATTGAATGATCACTATGTGCCAGATACTTTACACAAACTCATTGAATTTCCACAATTTGATTCCAGTTCTGCCAAACAGCATCCTCTCTCTCAGAGAAGTAAGGGCTAAGGAAAAAATACACATACAGAGGGGTGCAGAAAGAAGAAATAAATAAAGGCAATACTCTAACAGTGCAAATCACATAAAAATAATAAAATCACATAAGTTGTAATCACTATATATGAAAACAATTTAATATTCTATTCAAAATAATGTTCCTAATCAAACAGTTTTAGCTTCTTCTGGCAACCATGATTTCCAGCATTGTTCACAACAATTTGTTTTCCACAGAGATTCTTTGATTTTAAATTTGTGCTAATTTGCCATCCAAACCTTGGGTTTCTACATTCCCTTATTTTAACATTTCCATTTTCCTATATAGACAATCAGGTATGTGTGTTTTCTTCTTCCTTTTTGCCTTCTCTTCCCCTCCTCCTTCTCTCCTCCTTCTCCCTCTTTCTGTTTTTGAATATGCGTTTTTGGGGTAGGTTGGAATTAAGAACACCAGGAAAGTTCTGGATACAGTATGAGAAAATTGTAAAGTTGATGGCATCTTGGAAAAAATCTAAGCTACATCACTGTAGATGATGTCATATAAATATTTCATTGAAGTGTGAAAATTCTGAGATCAGATCCCATATATGTTTGTTGGGTTAAGCACCACATCAACTCTGTTTCCTTAAATGGTTGAGAACCGCTATCTCATGGACCTAGGGGCATATCTCCTGCCCCGGCCCCTCACCATTGCCTTTGCCTTTCAGTTGTCTAAATATAAATCAACCACTTAAATTATGAATGCTGGTTCCATGAAAATGCCACCATCTGGCCCTCTTGCTAGGACAGAGCTAAGTTTATTGCTCACTGTGGTGAAGGGGAGTACTTCTTTGACAGAGGCTTAGTAGCTGCCTAGAGTGGAAAGTGCAGAGTCTGCCTATTTTTCATCTTTGGTTGCCTGGCTTAAATTGGGTCTTTCAGTCCAAGGGCTTGATTGGTATTGGATAAGGATCATGATGTCACAGTTTAGGATGGGGACTATAGCGAGGTTTGGGGCAATGATTCTGAAGCATCTTGGTGTGTAAACAGTCATTTGATGCTCTCGAAAAGTTGAGCAGCTTTAAATGGGTTTCAGAAGTTCCTTAAATTAACAATTAAGTTGTTTTCAACTGTTATCACCCTGGTCAAGAGTTCCCTAAACTAGTAACATCGTACACAGGAAGACAGCAGAATAGGAAAGTCATGGTAGTGGAAACTGCCAATACTCAAGTCATGTGAATAGTAAGGCATATGTGTGTGTGTTTGTGTGTGGTTTTGGTTCTCAAAGTGAACAGCTAAGTCCAAATTTCAAATCGACTTTTCCCTGTAATTCAGCTTCAGCCAAATAAAATTAAAATTGTATAATTTAGGATAATATGTAAAAAGGTGATTTGGGGAATAAAAACCATGTTAATCATCCATGCTAATGTATGTATGTAATCTCAGGAAAGCGGGAATTTATTGCACTTTTAGCAAGCATCTTATAATTTTGTGACTAAATCTAGGGGATTTCTTTACAGTACAGAAGTTAGGAAGTATAACAACTGCTTAACATGCTTAAAGGATTAAATCCCCAAGGACTCATTGATCTGGTAACAGTGCACTAGTGATTATTTATATATATACATGTGTGTGTGTGTGTGTGTATGCTGATATACATATAAATATACCCCCCCACACACGTATTTATTCTAAAAGATTAGGAGACATGTAGACATATGCTTACAATTAAATGTTGTCTGGAAAATATACACTCTGAATATAAAATGTCATGTTCCTTCCTGCTGTTCTGTTATTTTGCTCTTTCTTAACATTTCTCCTTTGCCTCCACTGTGATGGAATGCGTATGTTCATACTCAGAACTAGAGCTTTTCGCTTTCTGCTGTTCAGAAGCTATTTAATTTTAATTGCTCCCTAAGCAGAGGCCAAATCGTGATGGCAAGAGCAGAGCAAGAATCCTTCACAGATCCTTTGAAGTTTGAAGAGCTGCTATTCACATTGCCTCAGGCTTCCATTCCCACATTTGTGTGAAGATGGAAGCAGCTGAACACCTCTGTCATATATGCCCAGTGTTACTCTAACCGAAAATATCTTGTGCAGATTTCCTTAAGATTTTTTAAACTATCCATATAGAGTTAAAATAAGGATATTAAACAGATGTTGTTTTGCTACATGCATTTAAAAGGCCATTAAAAATACATGACTATGAAAGAACACCAGTGCTTGAAATAATTAAGCTAAACAGAATGTACACACAGAACATTTTATGCATGTGTGTGAGTTGCGGGTGGGTTTAAAGAATTGTAAGTCATCTCCCACACTGGAGAATAAAATCACTAACTGTACCTGGTAATTTCACATTCAACATATGCAAAGGTATACTGAATAGCACTGATCTTTTGTAAGATGAACAACACTTTCTCAAAGCATTCAATTTCATGATTTTTGTTTAAAGCAAAAAAAAAAAATTATGAATACATTTACCCAGGTGCTTAAATGTAAAACAATATGTCTGCCGCTTTCTCCCTGTATTTGTGGAAGACAGAAGCTGAAAGGTAAAGCCATCTTGGGCATGCTGGAATTATAAATGGTAATAACAGTAAGAATAATTATTATTATTTTCAAACTTCATTTTAAAATAATTTAACAGAAGAAATTTGGACCAGGAGACACACGAGAGGAAAATGATTTGAGAGATATCCTTTACTGATTATTTCATAATAAGTGATCAATTTCAGACGGGAGGAGGACATTTGAAACTTGAAAACAAGTTTTATTAGAGGATGGCAGGAAACTTCTCAGAGTCACTGAGATTTTTTATCCCCTGACATCAAATTCTAAATTGTTTATTAGTATTTCTATCTAATAGAGAAACTCAGAAGAATAACTCTTTAATATGTATATGAATTAGTCAAGTGGCCTTATTGACTCTGACATTGGATGGTTATCACATTTCTAAGCTTAAAGATTCAGAAGATTCTGTTTGACCCTTGTATTGTCACCTTCTATAGAGCCTGAGTTAGTCCAGAAGAGACTTAACATTAACTTTTAATGTTAAGGAGCCAGCAGAGCAGCCACTCGTACAATGCGCCCTTCTACCGCTTTGTCCTTCTCCCCCCAGTCCCTCATCTCGCTCTTTGGGACTTCTCCAAAAGTAACCACCTCGATTCAAGGCCTTCCCTCAAGCTGCTTTTGGAGAAACATGATCCAGTAAAGAAAAATCTTCCACTCCAAACTCAATCAATCAATTGAAAAATGCCATATTTACTTGTTTCAATTTAGAAGGTTTTTATGTTTTGTTTATGGTGATATTTTGTTGTAAGTAAATGTAACATAGCTAGAAATCAAATAACAATTTGGATAATGCCACTTGCTTTCTAAGAATATAGAAAATATTTCTTCCGTTCATATTCTGATCTTTCCTGTTGAGGGTCTTTTCATTTAATTCTTTGTTGGGCAATTGACCTCTTATGCCACCAAATCTTACCATGCTTTTCTCATTACTCCTTCTTTACCTTTAGTTAACTCTTTTATTTATTTTATTATTATTATTTTGTGTGTGTGAGGAGGATTGACCCTGAGCTAACACCCATGCAAATCTCCCTCTATTTTGTACCTGGGACACCATCACAGCGTGACTTGATGAGAGATGTATAGGTCCATTCCTGGGATCTGAACTCGCGAACCCTGGGCTGCTGAAGCAGAGCATGTGAACTTAACCAATACACCACCAGGCTATCCCCGGTTAAACCTTTTAAAAGCAGCAATGGATTCAACATAGATATGGGAGAAAATAGAAAATTACTAGATAATATATAAGGGAAAAAATCCCCATTAGAAACAGAAACAAAATAGCCCTTCATAAACAAATGAGAGAACTTGTTGTTTGGTTTTACTTCTGAGGAGTGGGCAGGCTTGTGAGGAAAAGTAGAAGAAGAGACTATATATCCAAACAACACCATGGTAGGATAGAAAGTCCTTATATTGTAAATATCTGAATTTGGCTGACATGCAAAATACTGTGTCTTTCTCTTTCCTCCACAAACAACCTTCTTTTTGACACGGAGACATATATGAGAAGGATGTGGTATTCCAGGATTACGTCACCACAAGGGAAATTTTCTTACATAAGTAAAGAATAAAAGAATAAGGAGGAAACAAATGATGCTGAACATAGAATGAAAAGACAATCGAGGCACCAAGTCATAGGCAGGACGTAACTATGAAGATGGACATCACCCAGCACCCAACTCAAGAAGTTCCAAGTGAAGTTATAGAAAGGAAATAGAATAATGTTCATGATGTGGAATAGCATTCGAATCAATTATATCAAGATTTTATTTGGCAGTGATTCCCCAGCTGAAATCTGGGGTAAAACGTGCAACTTTGTCCAAGATTATGTATATTCTATCATTATCCCCAGCTACATTTCAGATTAAATCCATACCATGTGCTGAGTCAGATTTGACCCTCACCTGGACTGCCAAACAAAGAGAGCCTGCTTCAAGGGAATACAATGTTTCTGTCCTGTGTGGGGTCTGCCTATGGGATATCAGCACAAAGTTAGGATGAGGTGGAAAATGCTTGAAGATCAAGCAGTAGCCTTTAAGGGCAATGTGTTGAGATTGGATTACTGAAACAAACAAATAAGCAAACAACAACATACATGCAGCATGCTGTGATATGATTTGAGTGATTCAGTTCAAGAAATGTTCTCATAAAGTGCCAAGTGAGAAAGAAATCTGGATAAGTAATTACAATGAATCAACGGACTATTGAGGAACGAGCTACTGAGATCTATGAAATGTTCTTGATTCAAGTTATAAAAGAATATTTGGATAAATGATTAAGCACTGCACGGAATACATGAGAAGATTAATTGAAAAGTTTAACAGCATTCTACTCAAAAAATCACAATAATTTGACAAGGAATACTGAAATGTAAATGGGAGAATGAATGCAAAAGAATCTAGTTATGACATTTTTGAAAAATAAATGAAGAAAGAGAACTGTGTTTTACTGGTATTAAATGTAAAAGATTACGAAGTTATAATCATTCAAGGATTAGGTGTGAGTTATTGTAATACTTTTAGAAAACAACTCGTATTATCTTGTAAAACTGAAGATATGTATACCCTGAAAATTCCACTCCCAGGTATATTATCTACAAAACTCTTGCAAATGTGCCTGAAGAGACATGCACACCACTGATTGAAAGAGCAAACAAAAACAAAAACAAATAGAGACACAGGGGGCTGACCTGGTGGCATATGGCTAAGTTCGTGCGCTCTGCTTTGGCATCCCAGGGTTCATGCGTTCAGGTCCTGGGCACGGACCTACACACCACTCATCAAGCCATGGTGTGGCAGTGTCCCACATACAAAAAAACAAAGGAAGCTTGGCACAGATGTTGGCTCAGGGACAATCTTCCTCAAGCGAAACGAGGAAGATTAGTGACAGATATAAGCTCAGGATCAGTCTTCCTCACCAAAACAAAAACAAAAACAGAGATGCCAGTCACTTGTTCATAAACAGGAGAGTGGGTAAAGAACTGTGGACTGTTTATACAGAGGAGTTTTATACAATCTTGAAAAGAAGGTGAATACAATGACACGCATGAGTCTTAGAAACATAAATCTGAATGAAAATAGTCTTCAATAGACTAAAGAACAAATTCTAGTTAGGGGAAAATGATAGAAATACTTCTGCTAAATTCAACAGAAAGTTAAAGTCTTCACCAAGGAAAAGGAAAAAAATGTAATATAAAATATGATATGGTTGCATAGAAAACCAACATACAACCGTAAAAAAAATAATGGAATAACATGGAATTATATGTAAATAACAACTATTAAAAATTCAGGAATTAAATATGATGGATTTATGAATATAGAATTACTGTAATTTC
This sequence comes from Equus caballus, assembly GCF_041296265.1. Lineage (NCBI taxonomy): Eukaryota > Metazoa > Chordata > Mammalia > Perissodactyla > Equidae > Equus > Equus caballus. Next base: position 99,739,572 of record NC_091686.1, read on the forward strand.
TTTTTAATCACATATAAGTTCCTGGCAAATTAAGGGACATATCATAATATTAAAATAGCGCTATTTTCAAACTAATTTATAATATTATTAAATGCCAACCAAATACAACTTTTCCAAAATACACGGAATGTTATAGCAAACTTACTCAAAATTTCATCAGTAAAAGAAAATATAGCAGAAAAACTAATAACTTTTTGAAAATGGGGAATAATGACAGGATAATCATCATGCTGTATCATAATAAAAAATAATAAGACAATACAAAAATATATCATGGATAAAAAGGCAAATGAATAATCAAATGCAAAGGATGTAAAATCTAATAGCAGATGTTAATATATGAAATATATTTATATATTTCACATATGCTATAAATGTGACATATGCCCATATAAAAGAATGGCATTGTACATAATAAAGTTGACATTTTAATGTAGTAGGGAAAGGATGAAGTTTTAATCCACGACTTAAAGAAAATTGGCTAATTACTGGGGAAAAAATCAAATTAGATACTTAAAGTATGCCAAGTACTTTCAGATTTACAATATAAAAATCATACGTAGAATATAAATTTTAGGAGAAAATGGAATAAAATATTTCTAGAATCTTAAGTGATAGAAATCACCTAGATTAGTGCTGCACAATGAAACGCTCTGCAGTTATGCTAATGGCCTATATGACTATCCGTTGGTAAATCTCTAACCCTCACATCTAATCTAGCAACCTACCTCCGCCTACATACACACCCTCTCCTTTCAGCCCTGTCACTACAGATTCATTCCCTGCTCCTGTCAATGACATCTGTTTTGCCAGAGCTCTGGACCACATCTATTTTTGTCCACTCAATTTATGCCCTCCGATTATTCTCTGTCTTGCATCCTTGATTTCTCCCCCTCCATGCCATAATTTCCATCAGCATATAAATGTGTACTAGAGTCTCCAATTAAGACAAAAATATATTCTGTCCTCACATTCCCTTTCAGCTATGACCCTATTTTCTCCACTCCCCTTCCTAGCTAAAATTATTGAAACAGTTGTCTATATTCAGTATCCTCACTTCCTCACCCCATATTCTATTTATGATTTATTCCAAAAGTCTTAACTGATAGGAATCCATTCAAACTGTCAAGACAGTGGACCCCAAATTCATCCTTTAAATACTTTCTTCTCTTGACTTCCTTATCTCCATATTCTGCTATTTTTCTTTCTTTCTCATTAGCCTCCCTTAATATCTAATTTTGGTCCTTCCTCATCTGCTCACCTCGTGAATATTAGCATGCAATCTTGGCTCACTCTTGAACTCTCTACTTGTCTCTGTTTATATATTTCCCTAGGCGATTCTATCCAACTGCCTAACGTTAAATGCTTATGCTGTGTGTTTCCTCAGATTTTATCTCCAATCCCAGCTTTTCAAAAGAATACCAAATCATAAATTCAGAGATTTATTTGATATTGCTATTTGGATCACTCTTCAGAAACTTCAAGGTAACTTGGCCATAGCAGAAATATTGATATTTCTCTCTAAATCTGCTCTTACCAGGTCTTCCATATTTGTAAATCCACCACTTTCCGTCACTCAAGACAAATATCTGGAGTTATGTTTTAATCATCTAATTTCCTCACTCTACAGCGCATCTGTTAGTGACTCTTCTTAACTCTACCATTAGCATAGATGCACTTCCAGAGAGACACTATCTACTTCTCTCTGCCTTCAGTATAACCTTGGTTTGAGATACCATCTGTTCTCATCCAGACTGTTGCAACTGTTTTCAGTGTATGGACAGAATTCTGTCTGGTAACCACTGTCCTCCTCTCCGCAAGCCCCAATCATAAGTTGAAGCTTTAATGTTCAATGTGATAGCATTTAGACATGGGACCTTTGGGAGATAATTTGAGTTTAGCTGAGGTCATAAGAGTGGGTGCCTCATGATGGCATTAGTGCCCTTGTAAGAAGAGACACTAGACAGTTTGCTTGTCTCCTCTTTCAGTCAAGTGAAGACACAGCCGGAAGGAGGCCATATGCAAGCCAAAAAGAGAGCTCTCACCAGAACCCCACCAAGATGGCACCCCAATCTTGGACTTTCCAGCCCCTAGAACTGTGAGAAATAAATTTCTGTTCAGTCTATGGCATTGTGTCATGGTCCAAGCAGACTAAGATGCTTTCTAATTAGCATCTCTTTTTCCACTTTTGATTTCCTACTACCCTTTCTTTGCTTAGCAGCCATGGTGATAATTTAAATGCCTAAATTATGCTCTGCATAAAACATCCCAATGGCTTTCCCTTCCTTAGAATACAACCCAAACTTGTTATCCAGACCTTGTTCATATTTGCCTGTCTGACCTCATGTTACATTATCCCCTCACTCTTCCACTATGTTCCAGCCACACTGACCTTTTTATCATATTTTTAACATAAATACTGTCTCAATATTAGGGATGCCAGATAGAATATATTCTTTCTCCGATCTTTGATTCACCGGCTCCTTCTTGTCGTTCATCTCAGGAGCCCATCAATCTAAATTAGCCAGTACCTGGCTCTAAATTGTAACACATTGTTTTAATTCTCTTCTTTTTGTAGGTGGTATACATTCTGATTGTTTAGCTTATACATTGCCCATCACTCCCTAAAATAATGAAACTCCATTCTTTCTTATTCAACAATCTTTTTCAGTGCTTACTATAGTAAGAAATATTCATTAAAACAAGTTTTGTGTGGAAATTAAAAAGGATGTTAATATCCAGTGTTGCAATAGTATGATAATATTTCTTCCGACTGTAACATTGGCATTGCCTGACAAGATTTAAAATGGAAATGCCCTTGAACTACTAATTCTACTTCTTTCAATCTGCCTACTTGCCTAAATCTATCCTTCAGCTATAGTCTCACGAAGCATATATTGTATTCTTTTTTTTTTTTTTTTCCTTGTGAAGCCAATCCTGCTTTTATTTCATGAAAGCTTCTTCAAGACCGACAGGAGCGCGGGTTTCAGGATAGGTGAGTGGGGTTTGGTGCACATGGCCTTGATTTCCTCTGGCAAAGCCGCGTCCCAAGAGAAAATCAGGAGGGCTGAGGGCACCAGCCCACAGTCTGTGAAGGCCGAGTTCTAGTCCTCCGAAAACTTCCGCCCTCCGGAGGCCCGCATCTCAAAAGGCAGCCAGTCGATCCGTCTCTCGGTGTAGTTTCACCTCTCTCTCTTGCTCCTCCTTCTCCCGCACGGCCTTGGTCCGCAGCACCATCAGCCACTCCACCACCTTGGACCCGAGCCTCTGCTCCCGCTTCATCTCCTCGACTGTGAGGTTGAAGAAGTCCCTGGCAGGCTGTAACGGGAGGCCAGAGGCAAGGGCCAGAAAACCTGGCGCTGTCGGTCCAGCTTGGCCAGCACCGCTTGGCTTAGCACTCAGCAGCCGCTCCTGTGCCTCTCCAGGCTCTGGGGCTGGGCCAGGCCGGCCTCGCTTAGCGGAACTCTTCGGGGCCCTCCTAATCGGGAACTGGAAGCATCGCCTTGATGGCCTCAAAAAACTCGGAGGTCCCTTCCAGGCAATTAATGCCCTCCCGGAACACGTTGTTCTGCAGCTTGATCTTCCAGTACTTCTCCTCCTCGGAATGCAGAAGGATATTGTCCAGGTACTTGGAGATGGTGTCCAGGTACTTGGAGATGGTGTCCATGCCCAGCTTCACTCTGTCCCACATTCACCCTGTTGATCTTCAAGATGGAGGCAGCCATTGGGTGGGTGGAAAAGTGCAAGAAAATGCCCTCTTTGATGCGGGCATCCTGCTGGTCCTTCCTCAGGGTGGCCCATGTGAGCCGGCAGGTGAAATACACTCCAGGCACTGCCGAATGGGTGGAGCTTTCCGTTTTGGGCGCAGACACCACGCTCGTGCCTTGCGCCTGGGCTCACACTGACAGTTGCTTTAGCTCAAAATTCCTTTCTCATCTGGTTCCTAATGGAGTCCTGTGACTTGGGACCCCGGGCTTTGGGCTGCTCCTGCTCGAGCCTGCCAGGGCAGCTATGACGGCCGTCTGTGCTTCACCATTGGTAATCCTGAAAAACTGGAAACAAACTGAAAATTCAGCAAAAATAAAATGATTAGCCATAGACTACATGTGTCATATTGCATAAAACACATCAAACATATGACACTGTTGATCATAAGACATACCATTATTCATAGAACACCAGGTGGAAAAGAAACCTGAGCCAATTACAATTATAAAATACTATCAATTATAGGCCTTATGTAAACTTCAGATACATAAAACATGAAAAATCTACATCATACAAACAATATAGTTGTTGCCTAATATAGTTTACCAGTGGGTGGTTTACAATAATGAAATGTTTCATACATATTACAACAGTTCTAAAATAGTTGGGGTGTGTGTGTGTGCACACATGCGTGTCTATGTGCACATATACATATAATAGTGCTGTGCTGGTAAAAGTTTGAGAAATTGTGGGGGCTGGCCCTGTGGCCGAGTGGTTAAGTTCGCACGCTCTGCTGCAGGCGGCCCAGTGTTTCCTTGGTTCGAATCCTGGGCACGGACATGGCACTGCTCATCAAACCACGCTGAGGCAGCGTCCCACATGCCACAACTAGAAGGACCCACAACGAAGAATATACAACTATTTACTGGGGGGCTTTGGGGATAAAAAGGAAAAAAATAAAATCTTAAAAGAAAAAAAGTTTGAGAAATTGTATTTCCTCTCCAGGGACTGCCCCCCAACCAAGCCCTTATTTACAGTGTTTGTCAATTTCATAGTGTAAATATTCCCACTATGGCTTATTTCAAGCTACCAACATTATGTGACTTAATGCAGATTTGGGAAAAGATTTACACAATTGGCTTTTGCAAACCGGTGTGAGCCAGCTGCAGCATAATACTGCAGATAGCTATAGATATAGTTCAGGGTCTTTCTTTTAAATTTTCTGTCTGTGTATCAGTCTGTGTGTCTATGTATCTGTCTATCTGTATGGGTAGATCTGTGTATTTATATATGTAGTGTGTCTATGCACGTGTATATTTAAATAAAGGTTTGTATATATGTTATGGAAGTTGGTTAAATTTGGAGTTGTTTTGTTCTTTACAGATCTCTGTTTAACAGGCACAACGCACTTGCTGATGTCATCTTTTCATCCATAAAATATATTGACTGTGGTTATGCAAACCAGGCTGAAAATTAGTGATTAGTAGGTTACTCTCAGTTATGGTCATGAACTTCTCCTCCCACCCAAAGAGTTTTGTGCTTAACAACATTCTGTTGTATTGTTCCCAAATCTGCTTAGACTGGTGACACATTCTCTTGTAATTGCTTCACTTACTTAACTATTACAAACACCTATAAAATATAAATGAAAAAGAAACAGCATTGCTGTTTCTGTGAAAATAAAATTTATTTTATATAACCTAATGTCAATTTAAAAAAATCACTGCTGTCATTTTGGAGGGAGGCCAAGGAAATTATAAAATATTGGCAAATATGTATTTTTTAAAAGTCTAAGAAGATTCTGAGTTCAGATTATTTTTTGTGTCATTAAAGGCTCACGCCTCTTAAATCAAAATTGGAAGTCAGAGAAGATATGCTTTATGCAAGAAAGTAATAATGTTGAGAACGTAGTAATAATCTGAAAGAAAACACCTTGACTGTTGTGGCTTTGGAAAGTGTCAACTTTGCCAGGCTGAACTCAGTTTCCCAGAATTCCATTTCTTGCACGGTTCCGGTTAAGTTAGGCTACAAGAGACATTTTGGCCCTAGATTTAGAGGGTTGATATAAAGCAGCAGCCATGCTGGGACAGAGTCATCAGGCACTTTTGCAGCTGACTCACACTGTCAGTCATCTGATGATTATCTTGTTGGCATGGGGTTGCAGCTAGGCCTGCGACTGTTCCACCTTCTCTTTAATTGTCCTTCAGACTCTGATTCTTGGGTCAAATGTGGGTTTAGCTCTGAGAAGGAGGATGTCAGCTTCTCCTGTAGAACACCCACACCGTCAAGGGTAAAGTTAATGAGAACCGACATGGCATCCAGTCCTTACGTGGGATCCTGCATCTGAATGTGTGGGTTCCAGTTGTCCTTATTCTCTCCCAACCCACATTCATCTTCTCTTGCCAACAGCCTGCCCTGCAGAAGTCAAGCCCCAGTGTTAGACATGAAGACACATGGCATGCTGTGTTTCCGAATTTGATGTAACAATGTGTTTTGAGTTAGACTAAATTCATTTGCCTATGATTCCCAATTTGGCTGTTTTTTTTCTATTTAACTAGAAACCACTGATCATTATGGTGCCAGATGATAGGACTTCTATATATACTCAATAATGGTCATGGCAAATTGAGAAAAATCACTATTACAAAGCTGAAAAGTGTACAAATTTTACTAAAAGAAAAACTTTTATAACACCAATTCAGCAGCATATATCTTACCTTCAGTTTTTTAAAAAAATTCATAACCTCACAAACCTGTTTCTGTCCTATAGCCCAAAAGAATAGTTAGTACTACACCCAGAGATGTGTAAATTAGGATGCTCATTATATTACTCTCAAGGTAAGAAAATAACAGAAACATCTATATTTTTGATAAAATAATAGTCAAGTAAATTAGGATAAATCTGTATGATACAAATATAAATTATTAAAAGAAGTATCTAAGCTGTAGGGAAATAGCAATGATATAATTTCATTTAATATTTTAAATACTAATATTATAATTGATCATTTAAAGTGGGATATCGAATTTCACATGCAATAACGATTTAAGTATATTTGTGCATTTTTGGGTTTAAGATTTTGAGTGAATAAAAGCCTAAAAGAAAATATTTGATAACATGAAGAGAATTTTGTCCCTGAATGAGGAGATAATAGTTGATATTGTTGAATTTAAATTCTCATTTTCCAAATGCTCTATGAGTCTCTATTGCTTTTATAATGATAAAACATATTTAACTATATTTCCAAAAAATATGTTATGAAGATTAGAGAGATACAACAGAGAGGTACTTTTATGTTTTTATAATAGGTAACTATTATTTGTGACACACGTTATCTTTTATTATTTCTCTTAGGCCCAGACAGTATTATGAAATGTGGAGATTTGGGCATCTAGGCAGCCTAGGACTCAGGACTTTTGTCCTAGGAGTGTGCTTCTTTTCTGTACGGTCACAAAGCAGATAAAATATCCTGGATCTATTATCTCTGGGATTGGTCATCCCTCCATAGCATTTTGACACATCTCTCTCATTTATAATCACCCCTGCCATAACTCAGAAAATCTACGCCTCATTTTATACCATATAATTGAAGTGTGCTTCCTTTTTTCTTTATAATATGCTATAATGGCTGGAACATGCACCTCAAACTCTGAACACTTGAACTTTAAAATTATATTCTCCAGTCACATTCTCTCTTTTTCTTGTATCCTGGATCCCAATAGATCAGATATAAAACCCCACCATTCTCTCCTAGTCTGCTGAGCCCTTTAGGTTTTATATATTTTCTTTTTTCTTTTTCTTCTTTTTTTTTTTTTTTGGTGAGGGAGATTCAACCTGAGCTAACATCTGGTGCCAATCTTCCTCTTTTTTTGCTTGATGAAGATTTGCCCTGAGCTAACATCTGTGCAAATCTTCCTCTATCTTGTTTGTGGAATGCCTCCACAGCATGGCTAATGAGTGGACTAGGACCCTCACCTGGGACCTGGGATCCAATCCTGAGAACCTAGGCCACTGAAGCAGAGTGCATGGAAATTTAACCACTTAGCCACGTGGCTGGCCCCCATATACATTTTCTTATCTGCAATAGGTCCTGTGATTCATCATTTCAATGTTTGCTTGGCAATATCCAGAAATATCTTGCTTCCTATTCTGCCTGAGTCTCCTGCTCTGAAAAAGCCATAGGTCAAGTCAAGCAATTTTTCTCTCTGAAGCCAGTCCTAAACTATTCATCCTCATTCCTCTATCCTACTCATCCTGCAATACAAATATATTAGCCCTAACTTAGGTCTTGTCTTCAGCACTTTCTGACCATTTGTTCTATTGTCTCTGGTTTGATCATTCCAAAATTCCCTTCAGATATCTTTTATTCAGACTTAAATTTATTTGTTCTAAACAGAAGGCCTTTATCTCCTATTTTCTTAAGAAGATAGCGATCATCAATGAAGTATATCCTCAAACTCTACCCCCAAATTAATAACCACCTGCAGTCCTTTTCATCTCAGGAAAGAAATATTACATCTCTTAACCAAGTTCAATCGGACCACCAATACTCACGCTTCTCCTATAAACTCCCATCTATGCAAATGTGTTGCTTAACGTCCATCTCTCCCTCTCTGCCAGTAATTAAACTAATACTCCAAAACTTAACCACTTAAAACAACAAACTTTATTCTCTCACAGTTTTTGTGAGTCAGAAATCCAGGGTGACTTGGCTGGGTGCCTCTTGCTCAGTCTCTCAGGAGGTTGGCAGTCCAGCTGCGGGAGGGCTGTAGTTATCTCGCAGCTGGACTCAGTGAGGATCAGCTTCCAAGCTCGCTCTGCCTTCTGAGCTCTTGGTTTTGCTCTCAGAGGCATTTTTCTTTTCTTATAAAAGGATGCCTTTGCATCTGAGTGGGTTTCCCAGCCTGCTTTCTGACTGTAGAAGTTTGGGGGGGGGGGGGCCCAGATGCCTCTTTTTCAGTTCAATCGGGTGCTGTTTCTGTATATATAAATGTTTCAAGGACTTTGTGGGTCTTTTATAAATCCTCTTGGGGTTCACTCCATTAGAAAAAAGACACACCAACAAATCTTTAGATATAAGTCTATCTCTACCTTTGGCTCCTGTTGAGAAGGCAGAGGTGCAGCCCTTACACTTCATAGAAACCCTATCGTTTGATAGAGAGGATCTATGTAGTACACCCTTAATCTCTTTACAGGGCTTTTTATGTGACTGAACAGTACTCTACAGCACCACCTTTGATCTTTCTGACGTCTTCATAAAAGATTTCACAGTCACACCTTCAGCTTCAGCTTCATACCATATTTTCCTGGTAGTGCCCTGGATTTGATCTTTGTTGAAATCTTTTCTTAATTTTAGCACCTAATTTTAGCACTTAATTTTTTTCAAAACCAGCAAGTCCTGGCTTCTTTTTTAAGCAGTTCTTTCCTCGAGTTATTTCTTTCCTCTCATATTTTTCTCTAAATAGCCAGAATGAAGCAGGCGGCACCTTCAACATTGTGCTTTGAGATCTTCTTAGGTAGTTTATCTAGATCGTTAGTCACATGTTCTGCTTTCTGCATAGCTGTAGATGAAAATGTTTATTAAATTTCTCCCACTACATAGTCACCACTGCCTTTCCTTCAGCTTTCAATACACTTTTCCTCACTCATTTACAGGCTCCTCAAAGTCCTAAATCTATGAACAGTGTGATCAATGCACTTTAAGCGTTTTACAATCATTCTCCCCAATGTCCACTGCCTACATTCCACTTCTGTATAGAGGTAAGGGGAGCATCCCAATTCTAGGTACCAAAATCTGTATTAGTTAGTTATTGCTGCAAAAAAATTACTCCCAATCTTACTGGCTTAAAAAAACAGACATTTGTTACCTCATAGTTTCTGTTGGTCAGGATTCCGAGTGCAGCCTAGCTGGGTGGTTCTGTCTCTGGTCTCTCAAGAATCTGCAATTAAGCTGTTGCCTGGGGCTGCAGGTATCTCAAGGGTTCTCTGAGCTAGATCCTGCCCCCAAGCTCAAGGACATGACTAGCAGCTTACAAAATGGCAGGTAGATTGCCATGAGGTGAATGAGCAAGAAAGCAGGAGAGAGTGCCTAAAAGGGAAGCCACAGTCTTTTTGTAATATAATCTCATAGTTGACATCCCGTTCCTTCAGTCAAATTCTATTCATTAAAAGCCAGTCAATAAAGCCAGCTCACACTCAAGAGGAGGGCATTATACAAGGGTGGGATCTTTGGGGTCCATTTTACAGATTGTCTACTACACCCTAACCATCATCTTCTCTCTCTCCTTTAAGATGCAAAGAAGTTTCTTTATTCCCTTCCTCACCTGCCAATCACTCAGCCTGTTGTGATCTGTCCCCTGATTTTATTATTTCACTGGAAGCACTTGTATTGTGGACCAGTAACTCTGATGGCCAAATCCAGTGGGCTTTTTTTAGACTCTCTCTTAGAGAAAAGATTAATCTTATTAAGATTCTCTCCCCTTCCCTTTTCCATGAATTATTTGACATTATTCTAATCTCAATTTCCTTTTAGAGAGTCTTTCTTCTTAGCTTCCTTCATTACCCCTTCATTCATTACCTCAGTTCTCTTTGAATGTTGATGTTCCCAAAATCTATTTCCTTTTTCTATACATTTTCTTCAGAAAATTTTAATTTCTCCCATGGCTATCTCTTCTAACGTTCCTCAAATTTAAATTTCTATTCTATGCTCTCTACTGGTATTCATATTTATATTTCTGATTTCTACACCTACCATGTGACCTATCTACACTTGTGTGATATAAGCAGCTCAAATTTAACATACTCTAAATCATATACATGATTTTGGAGGATGTAAGGATGGTGTTAAATATATATTTTGATTCAATAGATGTGGAAAGAGTCTGAAATTGAGCACTTCTAACAAACTCCCAGGTGATGCCAAGGTTGTTGGTCCTTAGAGCTCTCTCTGGGAAGCAAAATTAGAAAGTACAGTTATTTCTTATCCTCAATAACGACTTCTCTTTCTGTAGTCCTTGATGACTTAGTGAGAGCATCATTTGTCTATATATCCAAGCTAATATCTAGGAGATTACACCAGAACTTTTTTTAATTCTTATGCTTTCTCTAACTTGTCACAAAATCATGTACATCTAATTTCTATAAATTAGGTTAATCTAGTCTCTGATCTCCATTCCCAGCCAATAATCCCGTATTGCCTATAGTAAAACTTTATCTGGATTATCACAGTAAACTCCTAATCGATCTACCTGCTTTCTTCAAATACACCCTTGATCTTGCTGCAAGAGTAATTTCCCTATATAAAGGAAAGCTTATTATGTAACTATTCTTTGCCTTCAAGTTAAATTTCAAAGCCAAGCTTTGAAGGTAAGACGTTTCATGAGCTATGTTTTGCTACCTCCCAAGTCACTCCTTCTAGAAATTTGCCATAATCAGTCTTAATTTTCATAATTTTCCTTCCCAATGCTGCATTTATCAGAGATAAATCTCCTGAAAAATGGCTGTCAATTCCACAAGGTCAAGAGCTCTGATAACATTGGTTCTTTAATCACATTTTCATTTTTCTCATGCATGCACAGTAAATATCTATTCCTTGAATACCTCTGAAGTTAAATATTTAGGATAAGGATCTTAGTTTTACTGTTTGTAATAAATTATTAAATCTTCACTTTATATTAATTATTGACATATATATTCTATTCTCAATGCCTTTGCTTTGATTGTATTACAAATACATTTTTTCTTTACTTCAGGGATATATTATGTGATGGTGTATAATTGTTTGGCCACCTGCTGCAACAGTGGCTCACATTATAAAGATATTTGGTCATTAGTCCACACAGTTATTTCACGCATGAGAATTATCATTTTTAATTTGGCAGCAGTGAACTAACACCCCAGCATGTGTTCAAAACTACCACCTCCAAAAAAGCAATAAAGAGAGTTGACTAAGTTGATTAAGACAATAAAACTATGAGAACTGCTTCAGGGCTAACAAAAATGCTTACATCAACTCATACTGTTTATAATTGCTAGTATTTTTTTCTATTTTTCTTAATGACAACAATACCAGCTACTAATTCAGGTTGTAAATTAAAATGTCCATAAAATGATAATGTAGTTAATAAATTCAAGAAATCACGCATTGAAACTTTAATTATCAAGATATTTCAATGTAAAATGCACCCTGATAAGGTACTGAGCTAAATATATTCAAGTAACAGGCATTCAATCTTCATATTCAAAATACCCCAACTTTTAGGAATAAAAATGTAAATAAACTGAAAATGTAAATTGGTGGAAAAATGCACAAGTTATGAAAGTAAATTTTGCCTCTTTGCTTCAAGAACTGTTGTCTAGAACTACACTCTCTTTTGATAGTTTCCTAGTACAGAGCAAAGTAGGAAGTTTGTGGTTATCTAGTGAATGTAGCCTATCTAAACAGTTAAACTACTCAGCTCAAGGGGGGAAACGCATTTCTCATTAAAATTGCGCTTAACCGTTAATACAGTTTTGATTGACTATTGACTCATCTTTATATGTGCAAATTTCCCTTCTTGGTTTATTATTATTTTTTACTTATTTTATTGAGGTCATATTGGCTTATAACCTTGTGTAACTTTCAGGTGTACATTATTATATTTCAGTTTCTCTATAGACTGCATTGTGTTCACCACAAATAGTCTGGTTTCCATCCGTCACCATATGTAAGTGCCCCTTTACCCGTTTCACTCTCACTCCACCCCCTTGTCCTCTGGTAAACATTAATCTGTTCTCCTTATCTATGTGTTTATTTATCCTCCATATATGAGTGAAATCATATGACAAAGACCATATTATTTTTATTTTTCATAAGAAAATGTTAATATAGCACACACAGAGCTTGGAAACTTAATAAATGACTATTAAAAATTGGATGAAATATTTTGCTCCATATATAACCTAAATATATTGGGAACATATTAATTTTTTCCTTTGGTCCTTCTTCGTAAATTGAAATAACTTTGTAATCAATATAAAAGCAACAATATTGAAATTAAAAGAAGCAACCAGTATACATTTATGGAAGTTTCCAGTGAAAAAGCAAAGCATGATAATTTTATTAAATAGAAATGTGACACATTTTGCAAAAGAATGAATATTAGAATAATTTGCTTTGCTTTGTTTGGACTTCATTCTAAAGTACAGGTCACCAAACTGACTATAAATTAGAATGACCTGGGAGGCTTTTTCTCCTGATTTTTCAGCTTTATTGAGGTATAATTGACAAATAGGAATTGTATATATTTAAGGTGTACAACTTGAAGTTTTGATATATGTATACACTGTGAAATGATCACCACAATCAAGCTAATTAACATATCCATTACCTCACATTGTTACTTTTTTCATTCTTTTTTTGTGTGGTGAGAACACTTAAGATCTATCTTCTTAGCAAATTTCAAGTATACAATGCAGTACTGTTATCTATAGTCACCATATTGCGTATTAGATCCGTAGAACTTATACTTCTTGCATAACTAAAGCTTTCTACCCTTTGATCTGGTAGTATTTTAAACCCTTCAATACCTGGTCCACTCAGACCAATCAAATCAGAATCTCTGAAGGTGACACCCAGACATTAATAGTTTTGGAAGCTTACCAGATGATTCCAACCAGCAGTCAGCTATCAGAGGAAATTTTCTGCATAGGCTCTTCACCTTTTTAATATCCTACCATCCCTATATTAACAAATTATATACAAACTTATTTTTGTATAAAATAATGTGGAATCAACCATTTAAATGTGACTTTTTATATTTTCCTTGTTTGTTTTCCTCTTGCCCCAAATTTCTTTTGATGTTTATTTTAAAAATGAATGATAAATCATATATATTACATTGTTCATTCTAATAATTTGTACGTTTTGGCATTTTTGACAGTGGAACAAATGCCCCAGTATGATTACATAAGTGATATGACCGACCATTGATAAAATCAGATATTCTGACTTTCACATTAAAATTTTTCAGGTGTCCCTTAAGTTGTGAGAAGACTTTGAAGTGTCTAAGGCTCTGGGTAATAGACCTGTCAACTCATAGAAATTTCTGCTTAACAAAGGGAAAAGCTGCTTCTGTGCACACAGGTAAGTCTAAGAGAAAATTTAGTTTCTTTTATTTATTTGAAGTTCTAGTTTCTCCTGGGTTACTAAGAGTGAGTCCAGCTGAGCCTGGGTGAATTCAAAGGCCACATTCAGCAGAGGCCACAGCTTCTGCTGGAATTACAACTCAAAAGATAAAATATGGCAATGTCAAACTCATTTTGAGGACAAGGGATGGTGTAAAATATTTCTCCTTTGTGATTTGCTCCATACTCTGGAAGCAGGTGCACAATGCTTGGTATATCCCTGGTGCTGATTCTTCTCAGCATTTTTAATTAGACATAATGCAAAATTTAGGAAGTTGATTGATTTGTTGTGAAAGTTCCTTGAACACAAATAACATAGTTACTCTATGTTTGCCTAGGTGTGTTCCCTAACTGGGATGAAGGTTATTTTTTTAAAGCCATTAATTGGAAAGAGAAGCAAACTTAGCTGAAGTTAAAAACATATGATTTTAAAGAGAATAAGAAAATGAACTCATCCACCTAAATATCAAGAGTACACTACTGCAATAAATTATGGTCTCTAATGGGATAAAGATAAAGTGGTCATTGTCCAAAGAGTTTTTATATTTAGTTGGCCCAGAAAGATGAATAAATAGATGTAGGGCATACCGTGTTAACTGATGCCAGAGAATTGGAATGTTTATTGCTATTTGAAGTACGTTTCTTTCTAAGTCTTAAATATATATGTAGCTATATTAAAAGATTGGGTTTCAATAAGTTTTTGTGTACATATTTGCAATTATTTATCTAGCTAAGGACTGGAAAAAAGGCAAACAATGAGACAGCTATGCTGATAACTGTTTTTCCAATTGTGGCAATTGAAAATATTTAGTTTTTCAGCACTGACCTCTGTTTATGGGCTGGAGGGAGGTAAACTGCATAAATAAGTGCAAGAACTATAGAGAGATCTTAGAAACTGAGTAAAATAAATGAAGTTGCTTTTACCGGTAGTTGTTGATTTTGTGGTAGACATTTCAGTTTTATTCAAGTAAAATATCTCACATTTCATTTATAATCTGAAAGATTTAGGCAGATTTTTTTTAGCTTTTTAACTTATCAGCTTGATATTGTTATCCTACCCCCATTGTCTGTACAAAAAACAAAGAGCATACTATTGGTATATATTTGAATGAATAAATACCAAATGTGTTGGCTTCATAACTTCTTCTCTTTTCTGACAAGTTAGTGTGATTCATGTAATTACTGTAATGAAGTTGTAGCCTCCACATTTTTCACCTTATGGTTAAACACCTTTGGGTTGAATATGGGATGTACAGCTTTCCTTTAAGGCCACAGTGACCTCTTCACTGAGAAGGTGGTTAGGTCACACAATGCAGGCAGGGGGCCCTTCTCAAGTTTTGGTCGTGTACATGTGGCGAAAACAAATCCAATTTTATTCAGCCACTGGAATGTGAAATGCATTCCAGATGGGTGAACCTGGAGAGCAGAGTATCTTTTTTCCCCAACGCCTTTTATATCTTTCTTTCTTACTGTAGCAATTCAATCTCTCAAATACAAAATTATTTTTTCTGGTTATGGATTCCTTGCTAAAACCTTCCAGGCTGAAGATGGGAGAAAAATAATTAAGCTGGAAAATAGCACACTTAGAGGATACTGAATATCAAAATTTGTAGTCTAGATTGTCTCATCACACATTTGAATAGCTATTTGATGTTTCAAAATCCTTGGCTGCAAAAACATTGACATAAATATCCCCAGATTATACAAATACCAGTCTTTTAATTTCAAAGCTATGTTTTATTGTTCTCTATTGCATAGAGGCTTGAGATTATGATGATGGAATCTTTCTTAAACACCTACTTTATAATTTTTTTTCAAGACTGACTTGAATGCTATTATAAAATTGTTAGTGTTTACATCTTCTAATTAACTTGGGAACAGCAACAGGATTTTAAAAAATTAGATGGACATTAATTAACTCATTGACCAAACATTTATTGATAAAGTATTATACACCAGGCAGTTTCTTAAGCACTAAAGATAAACATCCTTAGTATTATAGGTGTCTTAACAAACACATTATAGTCTGGAGGAAGATTTCATTAAATGATTCATGGACCATCTATTTTAGAATCTCCTGAGGATACTTTAGAAATGATGATTGGGTCCATTCTGAGATTAAGTGAATCATATTATCTGCCAGGTTTCATAAGAATATACGTTTTAGCAAACTCTTCAGGTGCTTTGCGGCATAAGAAGAGCATCTTTTTATTTTGGTTCTAAGTCTGTATGGTTTTGAAAAGTAGCATCTGTTAGCCTAGGGCCAGATTCTGTATTAAAGGACATGTGGGCTGTGGACCAATGGAAGAAATAGAATGAATGGCCAACTCCTGGCCATGTTTAAAGTTTCTTTAAATATTTCCATCTCAGGCACCATGAACAGAATATCAACTCTGGCGTTTGATCATTTTTCTTCCTTGGATATTATTTCCTGTAGAAGGACTCTGGACTTCACTCATGTTTCTTCTGCAATTATTAATGGATTTGAAGTCTGCAGGTGAATTACTTTATGGCTCATACCCAAGCCCTGTTTGATCCATTATAGTCCATTGCAAAATCTTAGTCAGGTAGAGCAAGGGTTAAGTATTTTATTAGATTTTGTTTTCTTAACTCTAGCAATTAAAAAAATCTCATCAATTGACACCTACTAAATATTTCAATGAAATTGATATTAATCCAAACAAGATCCTCTTTTATTGTCCCAGGGGAAGCTAAAAGTTATATGGGTTCTAATGTTCCTCAATGAGATAAAGTGACATCTTAAAGGAAGGGGATGCACATGTTCACAGTAAAATGTCCTTACCATATAGTTAGATAAAATTAACAATGTGCCCAGTGACTATTCACCAGACAATTAACATTTTCTAAGCAATTGACCAGCTTGAAGGAAACAACTTTATTTTTAATTAAAACTGAGGCTCATGACAAAAGTATAGCCAGGGAAAAAGCATGTGTATGTGTGTATGTGTGTGTGTGTGTGTGTGTGTGTGTGTGTGTGTGTGAGTGAGATATACTTCTTGAGCACTCCAAACAATTTGACACCTGCAGCATATTTTGTTTGGTCGTAAGGACCAAGAAATGACATTAGAAGTATGACATTTTGAGGCACATTTCTTTAGATGTAGGAAGTTCTGAATAAAGACAAACGTATGCATATTTATTTTAATGGAAAATTACATTTGTTTTAAACTTATTGTGCAATATAATTACCGTTATTCAAAGGTGATTTATTAGAGGCTTCATTCATATGGCGTGAAAGACAAGAGGAGGAAACAACTCATAAGGACCTTCTATGTACCATTGAGAGAGCTCAGGATGCCCCTTGTAATCAATCACCGATGCCTCCAGGGACTTCAGGGTCGCATAAAGGTGGACTCTTGGATTATGACTGCAGAGTGGAACACTAACACAAAAATAGCCTTTGTTTTATGCCATAATATAACTGATCTCCTGCCAACATTCATGACTGATCTGGTGAATAGCTAATTACTTATTAATTTCAGATTCTTCTTTAATTTTTCTCCTCTTAGCTTTCCGTCTCTAAGCCTTTGGATATATCCTTACTCTTCAAAGTGTAATTAATTTGTTAAACTGTTAAAACACAGTTTCTTTCCTAAAGAATCATCCTTTGCATCACTTACTTCAGTCCAAAAAAGAATTTCTTGACAAAACATTTCTTTTTTACCTAAAAAAGTGTTAAAATAAAGAATAGGATTGTGAAGAAAATGGTAGTAAAAATTATTTGAATATTTGTTGACTTTTATACTTGGTTTAATAAGTATTATGTATAATTGTTTTCCTGCTTAAAAATCCCTATGCTTCTGTCACACAAACTGAAAATTTTAGAGGACCGCGCCTTAAGAATGTTATTGTGTAGATGAGCTGCTTCCCCAAGGGAATGAAATGAATGCAAAGAACAGCACAAACTTTCTGAGACAATTCTGCAAAGCAAAGAGCTTTAGGAGCCTGACATATATAAATAATTAAAGTAATTATTATAATGGTAATGAAATTGGCTAACCCTTACTTAAGTCTTGATATGACCCAAAGATTAATTTGCATGTTTTAGATATATAAACTTATTCATCTTTCACAACAAATCCCGAAGATGGGCACTATTATTATCTCCATTTTACAGAAGAGAAAACTGAGGTACAGAGGGGTGAAATGCTTTACATAAAGTCACACATGGAGTAATTGGTAAAGCTAGAGTTCAAACCCAAGCTGTCTTGTTCCTGAATAAAATTTCAAGTGTTGGATCAATCACAGTTTGTCTGCAAAGAATCCTGGAAAATAAATGAAATAAAAATAAAATAAAATTCTTTGCTTCTTGCTAAACGGCAAAGACTTTGAATTCCCTTTGAGTTATAGACAAAAGTCACATTGTGATTAATCATTAGAAATTATTTTATGGTCTGCCAGCTGGCATATTGATTAGGTTCTCTAATTTTGACAAAAAAAAAAAAAAAAAGACTTGCAAACATCTGAGTTCCTAAAGGATTTGTTACCCAGTCTTCAGGCTCATCCACTTCATAAGACCAACACCAATATTTAGAACCCTCCATTTGTTTGGAAGGCCAATGTGATTTTCCACTTAGAAACAATGGCCCACAGTACCATTAGGAATGGTGGGAGAAAGACAATTATGGAAGAAGTGGGAAAGATGCAGCCAATGGCATGAGTGTACTGGGGCAGATCAAATTTAAGAGAGTATTTGCAAAAGTTAAGGATCTGGAAATTTATCTCATTACAGCTATTTGTGTGTCTATGTTTACCCTTTGAAAAGTTTTCGCAAAACCCTGGGAGGTGGGGGTGAGTACCAATGAGTAGTCCAATATGGAAATTGTCTAACGGAAGTTCCATTTTCATGTGGCTTCTTCATACATGCATAAAAGAAGTCTGTAATCATGGTAACCAGGAGAGATGCAAGTGTAAATTAATTATGGGTGTGATTTTTTTTTCCCTCAGCTAACATCCAAGTGTGTCCTTGGTTTATAGCACTCATAATGTTGTGATTTCATAAATATTCCACGGCATCCTCTCCCTTTCTTGCTAACCAGACCAAAGTCATCACTACGCTTAAATTTTCTAAAGTGTTTTTGTTCACAAGATCACCTCCTCCCATTTTACAAGACTCCTTACCAAATTCCATGTACAGTATAAGGATATACCTACTCTCACAATGGCTTATCAGCTCTGGAACTAGTCACTCTTGATTTTTATCCTGTCTTCACACTTAACTAGCTGTGAGATCTCTGTGCCTATGTTCCCTCATTTGAATAATGAAAATAACAGAAGTATCTACATTTTAAGGTTGTTGTGAGAGTAAAGTAAATTGTCATGTATAAAACAATTAGAATAGTGCCAGCCACATAGTAAGTACTCAGTGAAAAGTTTAAGATTTACTAGCATTTAACTGTATGTTATATCTGTACATATACAATGAATTTCTTCTTCAAGTTATAATATTCTATTATGGATACCATTTATTGAGTACACATTAACTTCTAGATACTGTGTCTGTGTCGCAATCCAATGTACACATCAGGATAGATGTGGAGAGGGCCGATGGCCACTCTGAGTTTATTATAACCAGCATTTCAATATATACATAGCTTACAGCTGTTAAACATACACAGGTGTTCTGGACAATGTAATTAGCAGATGCCAAGAATTCTTAGTGATTTCTCAAGGAGCCCTCCCTCGGCCTCTGTTTTGATATTACCATGTTATTGCTGTGCTCGTATATTTTTATCTCAGAGCGTGCAAGGCCTCCTAGGCAAGGGCCCCTCCTGCTCCTGATATCGTGTCTCCATCTGTGCCCCCGGGCAACTGGTGCCTGTCTTAGGTTGCCTCCCCCTGGAGATCTTACCCATCATTGGCTAACCAGCCTTCTCACCTCTGGGTCAGTTTGTTGGCAAGCCTTTTCCAGTGATTATTAACCCTTCCTGTGTCAGGGGAGGCTACATGCTGGAGTGAGTTTTACACACACCATCTTATTTCAACCTCTTAAAAATGTTCCAAGGTAGATATTATAAAATTTTTTTACAAATGAGGGTTAAAAATATCAAATCATTTGGCTAAGTTTATGCCTCTAAAACTGATAAAAATTCAGGTCTGTATGCCCACATTTTAAATGCTTAGATAATGCTGACACACACACACACACACATATATATATATACATTTATATAATTTTTTTAACAGATCCTATATGGAAGAATGACATTGAAAACAAACCAAGAAAAAGCTATCTATCTGTGCATGGACTCATCCTAATGCATTTATATAGGATCAGAGAAATGGCATCCAGATTGCCCTTCAGGACTGAGGCTTTCATTTCTCCAGTGTGAAATGTGACTGCTGATGGCTCACAGCCCAGTCCCCCTCCAGGAATTTCCTGCAGCAGAGAGGAACTGCCTTCCTTAGGTTAAGAACGTCCCAGGTGCAGCCCTAATTCCATACGTGGTCAGTGCAGGGATGTTAAGTTGGACTCCTCTTGTTCCAATTCAAGACATCTTAGAAGGGCCACCCAGGTCCAGAGTTCCGATGTGATCTGCTCTGGCCTCTGTTGGAACCAATTTTGGCTCAACTCCTTGCTCTGTCCAATCTTGCTTCTCTCACCCTTTACAATTATGACACCTCCAACTCTCCCCTCCAAACAACCCTCACTCAAATTTTTTGTCTCAGAATCTGTTTTTTGAAGAGCCTATGTTGTGACACACTGTCTACTGTTCTTAGAATTACGAATTAAATCCACACTTCAAAGGAAAATACATTTTCCCGAAATTTTCAATTAACTAATCTTTGTACTAGAATTAAAATTAAAATCCATGATTCATTTTGAATTTTTCTCTGAATAACCTTAACTTCAAAAAAATATTTATTGGTAATGGGCTAATTGCTTTTAAAGATTTCTGCTTCAAATAAGTTTCAATATTTCTGGCTTCGATACTCAGTTACTATATGACAGTTCTTTTACGAAATTTTTTTTGTCTATGAAATGCAATAAATAATACCTAACAATATTTGCAAAAATGAAAAAAAAACATAAGTGTGTCCCATCCTAAATTTCTTCCTTCATTTGCATATCCATTCTACGAGTATGAGAAAGGGAATGGTACAATATACTGTGTAGAAACAAATATGCATAGGTATAGCTCTGGTGAAGGAAGTGGTGATTTCTGTTGAAATAAAGACTATTGAAAATTACAATTTCTCTAATATTTCAGAATATCTTATTTTCTCTTCACATGATTTAGAATTTTGAAAATCTAAATCCAAACTCTGCATTTTATAGATGGGGAAAATGAAGCTCAGTTCAAATAACCATTTTCTGACACAAAAAGTAAAAACATATGTCTCTGAATCCCTGAAAAATCAGCACCAAATTCTGCTCGCTTCTGAATATTTTTATCATCTCTGAAGAAATAAATTTAAGAATTTAAGCGATATAAAAAGCAAATCAAAATAACAATGACATAATACTGCACACCTGTTAGCATGGCCAATATCCAGAGCACTGACAATACCAAATGCTGGTGAGGAGGTGGAGCAACAGAAACTTTCTTTCATTGCTGTCGAGGATGAATGTGTGGAGCACAGAGGGTTTTTAGGGCAGTGAAAATGCTCGGTATGATACTGTAATGATGGATAGGTGTCCCATAGAATGTACACCACCAAGAATGAACTGTGATGTAAAATATGGATTTGGGGTGGTTATATGTCAGTGTACGTTCATCAGTTGTAACAAATATACCACTCTGCAGGCGGATATTGATCATGAGGGTGGCTATGCGTGTGTGGGAAGGGGAAATATATGGGAAATCTCTGCACCTCCCTCTTAATTTTCCTGTGAACTTAAAACTGCTCTAAAAAAAGTCTTAAACAAAAAAAATCAAGGATCCAAAATTTATGAGGAATTTTTGTAAGTCAATAAGAGGACCAAAAAGAAAAAGAAAATGGGAAAAATAGATAAACAGAAGGGAAAATCCAAATATTCAATAAATAAATTAAAAGATTTAATCTCTCAAGATTAAATCAGAATCAGAAAAACTGTGTTAAAACAATTATGAGACACTATCAGGTTAGCATATATTATATTAAAATTAAATTATATTCGGTTGACTTTAAGAAGGAAACATTTATTTTTTTGCTCCTATGATGTCTGGTATGATTCTAGGTGCTTCCTCCTCATTGCCTCTCTTCCTGAATCCTAAGAGCAATTTAAGGAATGAATTTTATTATCTTGCTCACATAGATGAGCCATTTGAAACTCAGAACAGTTAAGAAATGTGCCAAAGAAAACACAGGTAAAAATTCTAAACTGGATGCCAAAATTATGTTGAATTTCAAAGTCTAGAGTTTTTCTATTAGAACATGTGTATGTATTGGCTGAATGGTAAGGTGCATCTTGGTGAAGGAGAAAACTCTGAGCCTTTATCTTGTTAACTCACAAGGATAGAGACTATGCTTTATCCATCTTTCTATCTCTTGTTCCTACCACAGCAGCAGCCACACAGTCATAATGTGAATAACCCAGGATTGAAAGACTAGTGTCATGTTTGTATATTTAAAATTTGTAATATTTTTGAGGACACATTCTAAATTTTGGAAATATATTATTTGGTTCATCAGGAATGGTTTTAAGTTGCTAAAATGATTGGTGTATACAACACACACAAAGAAACTAGAATATAACTCTCCAAACTAGTAGTTATGAAGATATAAGATAACTATACTGATGTAAATGGCATATTTCTTCCAATATATTTTTCCATGTTGCTATTTTTACCCCAAATAGTTATAACTGAGAAGAAATAAAGGTTCTAGGGGCCGTGCTTATGCAAGATGAAAACACAGATGATTGCTTCAATCAAGCTTCTATCTTGGCCTTGGGGGAAACTGCTATCCAGAAAGCAGAGCTATAGAAAGGAGTATCTTCTATTGTATTCTGACTATTCAAAACAAAATCATCAAAAACCCCAGAAATCATTAAAAGTAAGTCTTCATGCAGGAAGCCAATTTTACACCTTAAAGGAAATAAATTTATTTAAATTATGTCCCAAAATTTGAAAGAAAAATATAAAGAAAAGAAGAGCTTCACTATCAAAGGGAACACTTCGTTAACAGGTAACTCTTTTAAGAAACATCTAGGTCAAAGAAAATAGACATTGTCAAAGACGCCAAAGATATTTGTATAGAAAAATAATTCTAACAACTCTAAGAGTTAACCTAATTTACTGTCACATTTATGTTTGGTAAGAGTCCTTCTCACTTATTTGCTTACATAGCGCTTGCTGCTGATGATAAGGTGTATTGTGATAATAAATTGATCTAGTCAGGGTTCCTTGAGGAACTAGATGTCACACTCAGAGTGAGTAGTTTGAAGAGAGTTTAGTAAAAGAAAAATTTTGATGTGAGCAGGATTTAAGAAAAGCAACAGGGGATAGTTCAGTATACCAGGGCAGGTAAAAGAGAATTGCTGCTCAACCTAGCTGGCAAAGGACAAAAAGAAAAGGAGCTTTTGAAGAGGGATATAGACAGCCTACAGCAACCTAGAAAGGAAGAAGTCTGAGTCTCTGGATATTACTTTGGGTAAAGAACCAAATTCTTATAAACCACAGAAGGACTGGGTATTGCTTTCTCCACAATATGGTCACCCTGGTAAATAACAGCAGGTGTATCCCAGGAAAGCTTGGAAGAAATTCACAATGTGTATCTGAGGCCATGTTGCAAGGTCTTTTCTCAGAAGGACCCAGCTTCTCCCAGGTCAAAGCATTCCAGATGTGTGAAGTGATTTCTGCCTAGGAACTGAGTAAGAGGCCAGGAATCCTCACTACAGCGAGTTGAGTTAGGTTTCTGCCCTCTTGATGTAAATATATTTTTGCTGTTGTATGTCAAGAGGCATATTAGTAGCTGATGGCCTATCTGATTTCTAGCAGAATTGTGATGAATTAGCCAACACCGTAGATAGTTGTAGGTACAAATATTGGCCATCACTTTCCTATCTATGACTTCTGTGGTAATTCCTCCTCCTTTATCTCTGATGGTTCAGAGCTGTCAACTGCTTTTACTCCTAGTGAGATCAGGAAATTCGGTTTCATTACAGCATCCCTGCAGTTATCCCAGGCCCACAGAAGACAGCTACCATTGAACATTTCAGGGATGCTTATAGCTCTCTTGCCAAAGCATTTCTTACTATCTTCTAGGTGGTAGCTTCTGATTCTTTCTGTTGGTATGGGAAGGGAATGCCTTAACAGGTTGCATGTAACATGTTTTTCTCCCCATGCTTTGAATTCTTTCCTTACAACCTGTCTAGGAGATTCTGGCATTTCTACCTCATTGACGATAGGTGATTCAGAGTACAGGCTTCATTTAGTACTAATGCCACACCCAAGTTCACAAGATAATACATTAAATATTGAATTTTAGGTTTATGAAATCAGGTCAATAAAGTCAACCCAATACAGCATTATGTTGTATCCTTCTTGACTCAATGCCCTAGAGTCCACTTCTATACCTGCTCCCCCATGTCTGACTGATAAAAATGGGGAAGTTTTTACCATTTGTTGGTTCATGGCCTCCAAGAGCAGGCCTTGTAATTATAATTGCATGCCACAGATTTTCAGCATTCCCTGACAAGGAAGCTATGTGTGTATCCTTCAAATATATTAGCAATTAATCTCAGAATCCCATTGTGAAGGTCTGTTCCCTGGGCCCGCTGCTAGGTACTGATTGCTGTATCAATCAATATCTTAGCAGGAAGCGCTTAGACTGGGTAATTCTAGACGACCGCAACAAAGAAAATATTCAAAGGTATGGGCAGAGTCTCTGAAAATCAAAAGGAAAAATGCAGTGCTCTTGGACTAATGTGGTAGCTTTCAGATTGAGAGGATGGCCATCCTCAATTCCTGCAGTTCTATATGTACCTACCACACTTCCCATTGAGATAGAGTATATTTTTCCCTTCCTTGATTTTAGACAGGCTTATGCCTTGCTTTGATCAAGAGAATCTTGTCAAAGTGATGTGGTGTCATTTTTTGAGAGGAGGTCTGGCAGCTTCTGCTTTCACTCTCTTGAGCCCTGAACCACCATGTAAGAAGCTTGGGTTCTCTCCTGGGGAAAGAGGCCCATCTGGGTCTCAACCTTTCCTGCCACCCCAGCCAAAAAGTCAGCTGAACTTTGCTGCACATGCTATGCCAGCCAATACCACATGGAGCGAAGAGAAATTGTCCCAAAATTCCTGATACAGTTGAAGGACCATGAGCAAGTGAATCGTTATTGTTATGCTAAGTTACAAAGTTTCAGGTTTGTTTGGTATTCATCAATAGATAACTGGAATAGCTCCTACAAGTAGGGGCACTGTACCAGCCTCAGATCTGAAGACCATGCACCGTGTATTCCCTTCCAGGATGAGCATAAATTCTCACTTCTGTTTGAAATCCATGCAGAAATAACCTTTAAATAACCTCTAAATAACTTATTGTCACGATCCTTACATCCTTTATAACCAACAGCTTACATAGGAGCTCTTTTAATCAGCCTTTTCTCCCCAGTTACATTGTTAATTTCTCGTGTGTGAGATTACTTGTTTGATTCTTGATGTTGTTACACCCCCTGCAAAATGTCTGTCAAAAAGAGTAAGCATTAAGATAGAGAAGACTTTGCACAAGAATACAGGACAAGATTGCTCATCAGAGTGGTTAAAATATTAAGTTAAACGTGACTTTAAATTCTATCAATAGAGTGTGTAGTAATTAAACAAATTAGTGTATTTCTATAGTCAATAATAATTAACAAATAAATGATAAATACTACATTCATGGAAACCAATATTTTTTCATTTTACTATTTAATAATTGCAAGTTTCTACCAAAGCATAATATACTTCTTTTATTTATATCACTATCAAAGGCACTGTTCTAAGACATTTACACAGAATTCATAGATTTTACTGAATCGCTATTGACCACTAGTACTATGCATCACATTGTAATGAAATATAGTTTTTATAACCGTTATTTTAATCTTTAGTGCAATAGCACCTTTAATGTGATGAGTAAATACCCAGTTTGGCAGAATAAAGGTAATAATTGCTAAAATTTGAGTAGTACTTACTATGCACCAGGCACTTTTCTAAGAGCTTAACCACTTTAACTCATTTAATCCTCATAGCAGTCCTATGAGTATTATTATTATTATCTACATTTTACTAATGAAGCCACAAAGGCACAGAGAGCTTATGTAAATTTCTCCATATGTTAATTGGCTACAGAGTAAATAGGAAGAAGTAAGATATCATTTTCTATATGTTTCCAATAGCTATGTGGTCACACCTTGAAGTGTGAGTTATATATCTCTCTATTTTCTTTTAAATGTCATCCATGAGTTACTACTAAGCTCCTAAGTAAGCTCAATGGTACCCCTCCCTGTCTCTACGTTTTGGTTTCCTGCGTCATTTCTTCCATTCCTTGTGGAACGTGCTAAGTTGTAGAAAGACAAAGATGTTAGCCAACTTGCATTTGGTATAAACAAACTTGTTTGTTACTCTGACAAGAAGATTAAATCAGTTCACATCCCTTTGTTATGATTAAGATAAGTTGAACTCAGAGGATCATGATCAAGAAATATGAATAATCTTCCAGCAGAGACACAGGCCAAGAAAAGGTAGGTGTTTATCTGGGGAAGAAACTGTGAAGGGGGCAATACTTCCATTTAAAACTCTGCAGGCCATATTATGGCTTCTCCTATCCCCATGAGAGAACGATAGAATTGAGCTATTTAGGAACTACTTTTCCCATACATGGTGAATTAAATCTAAATTCAATGCAAAATATTAAAGTGGTATGAAACAAATTTAAAGGTTCCTATTTATCTTTCTAAAATAAATTGAGTCCTGTAACAACAGGTGTTATTTTTCTACTCTGAATATGTTCATGGAATCCTGGAATAGGTACAGTTTTATAGTATCTGTAAATGCTGGTAGGTATCATTTGTTGTTTTCAGGCAAAGACGGGAAGAGAATATTCTAATTTCAGTGCATTAAAAATGTTGATGTTCCATATAAAACAACCTTGTATACATTAATGATCTACAATAATGTTTTTACCAGGCAGGTAATTACCACTCCGTGGAGTTAGCACACTCCATTCAATTGCATGGAGAAGATAAGTCTAATTATAATAGGCTGAAATCATTTCCATTTGGAAGCAAGATTATCAATGAACAGTAACGAAAATTTTCATCCTTGAAAAACATAAAGGACTTTTAAAAATTGTGTCCAACATTGTTATGTATAGCTATGGGAATGATTTTTGTGATTTCTTGAATGGATCCTGTTCCCAAATCTCTCTGACACTCTGAATGTGAGTTCATCGAATGGGGCCTGTGTGTCCATCTGATTCTAATGCAGAATTTCAGGCCAATTTGTCCTTAGGTAACTAGGCAAGGCAATCTGGCACCAAATAGGTTGTTGTTCCAATTCTGTTCTGTTTCCCAAAGTGCACTTCCACCTGGTCTCCTATTTCCCTTATGACTAAAATCCCCACTGTGTACTTGATTTCCCTGGTATCAATAGACTTTATCTAAATACCCGTTACCTGGATTCACACCCATGGCTAGGTCATATGCTGGAAAAAAGTACTACTGATATGATTACAACAATCAATAAAAAAACCCTACATTAATTCCTATCTACAGTTCTTATGTTTGTCTCAAATAAACATGTAAAACAGTTCTCTATACTTAAATATAGCACTTTAGTCGGAATAGAGTTAGGCAATGGAATTAGGCAACAGAATGCATGGCCAGGAAACTGATTAGGACTTACTTAAATAGACTTAAAATATAGAGAGAAAATGAAAAGATTCCACATAGGTTAGTTTGTCAAGTGAAAATATTATAAGACCGTAGCAAATTGGATAGAGCATAAATCATGGATATCCTTGTTATTGGTTGTGTACCATTATACTAGTTAATTATACTCTCTGAAAACTGGCTTCCTTATTACTAAAGTGTGCAAACTAATACTTACAGGATTATTATATAATTATAGGAATAATGTCGATCTTTAACTGGATCTATATTAAAGCCTATATAGAATAGAGATTCAATAAATTATTATTACTGCCATTATTACCTTAAATGTCACTAATAATATAATTACTTAATAAAATATATTTCTATTATTAAAATAATAAATGTTGGTGATAATATAATACTGATAATACCTGGCTCTCTATTTCAGATATCTTCAGCAACATATAATTAAGGAAACCCCTGTCTATTAATTAATTCATTTTATAGATACTTATTAAATATCTACAATGTGATAGTCACCATTGTAAATCATGAGTTATCCAGCAGAAATGATCTTTAATATCATGGAGGTTTCATTCTAGTGAAGGTAATCATAAATAAATAGTAATTAAAATAAATAAGTAAAAAGTAACTAGATAAGAAAATATTAGAAAGCAGTAAGAGTGACTGAGTGACTACTTATAGTGAATAGTTAGAAAAAGCCTGTGCAAAAAAATGATGATGTGAGCTAGGGCTTGCAGGATGAAAAAGATCAAGTTAGGCAAACCCCTTGACAGTGGGAGTATAGTTCAGTCAAGACATTCTCTATTATGTTTCCCAATGTGTTTACATTTGACTATTTTGGACAAATATGCAATGGACTTAGATTTATTAATTATTAGTAGTGGTATGCAGTGAACTTATTCTCATTAGTGATGCTGGACTTATCTATAATTGGTATTCATTCTTTCATTCTGATAACATTAAAAAACACTTATTGAACATTCAACTTATGTTTGTTGCCTACCATCAAAGGGGAAGAAGCACAGTGACCAGGAATTTCAGAGCTACAGTTGACTTCTGACCTTTGTTGCATTCTCTTCCATAAAGAGTCTTGTGACTTGGATACACTTTTTAAAACGTTTAAACCTTTATATTCTCATCATTAAAATTATGATAACAGTATGCATGCTGTAGTCTTTTGGAGATTATATGAAATTGTGTAAATAATATAATCCCAGCACCTAGCATGTAACAATAGTTTTATTTTAACTAATGTGATTTAAGACGATGAGGAAAAAGAGTAAGCCCATTCACTTTTGTACAGTATGAGAGATACTCTGATAAAGGCTCATAGTGCAATGAAAGCACATAGAAGGACTTGTTATTGAAAGGGTCAAAGGAAACTTCCTACAAAAGATTTTAGATATCAATGAATGGAAATGTTATCCACACTACTCACAGTCATGGTGTTCAGAAGTCTGTTGAAAAGCATATACCACTCACCAAAGGAAACTGTGAGGCTTATGTGGGGCTCTTTTTTATCCAGATTAATCACACTTATCCTGTTTGAAACCATCAACCACTAAAGTTGGGGTGAGGGGAATTATGAAATATGAACACAATATATGTGATTCACACTAATGTTTTCTTCTGTGTAAGAAAATTTATAAAATCCATTACTTTCTAAAGCAAAGTGAGGTAACATGGGACAACTATAACTAATTCATGCTATTTTGCAGACTAAATTTTCATTTGTACCACTTATAGATAAAAGTTAAAGCAACATATTGAAAGACCTGTATTTCAGGAAGAGGAATTCAAAAACATATCTACATTTAGTGTTTTGAAGACAATGTGTCTCTTGTGCCTTGGAGTAAATAATAGAGTCAAAATCCGGTGAAAACCTGATAAGTATCTTCTTAAATCAAGGAGTTACCCAGAGAAGGAAGGCGTAATGTGTCCATCTTGTAGGAAAAAAACCTGCTATAAACGCTTTTTTCACCATAAATCTTATTTAGAGTTAATTAGAATAGCCTATGTCAAGTAAATCTATCCCTTCTACCCCTAGTACTGATCCACAATTAACGGAAACATTTCTTCTCTATTAAATGTGTGCTTATTTATAGCTTTAAATTTTGAAACCAATTCTCAACCCAAGCAAGGGCATTCCAATAGGTTTATTAAGTCAATCTTAAAGCTTATTCTCCCCTGATGCTTTTCTAATTTTGATACCCTAGTCCCCCAATTGCTGTATGTCTGTCTAAGAGTATGATTTCCAAGAGTGGATTCTTATTGTATAATTCATCTCTGTTGCGTAAATAACTCATCTGAGAGCTCAAATGTCTTGTGAACAAAGCTCTGCTGTCAAACCGAATACTATTAATAGCTGCTCCACACATCACTTACTCTTTTTCTTGCATGAAATTCTTCATCTTACACTTGGCTTGGACCATTTGGCTAATTGTGTACTCATTTCTACGTGGTGAATGTCTGCTATGTTGTACTAACGCCATATCTTTCCTATCCTTTTCCTGGCTGGACTGACATTCCATTCTTGAATCTACATTGAGGCTTAGACCTACTTATTTCATCATCAGAATAACTGTCCCAGGGCTGTTTCTTAGGGAACTCAATAATCTTTTTGAGTTGAGAAAACACATGCAAACCACTCACAATCAAGTCTCATTATTATAAAATATATTATTTAATTTATACCACAATAATCATATTCGAACTCACACTTTTCATATGAAGGGAATATTTAAATTTATGTTTTGCATTCTCTAAGTGCTGTTCTGGTTCTTTTTAATTTCAGCCACTGAGTTGATAGGGCTCAAAGGAAAACAAAATGGATTTATCCATCACTGACCACAATTAATTATATATTGGCCTCTTTAGGAGTGGAGTTAGATAAAATGACTTAATCACAATTTTTCAGGGGAAAATTATAAATAATTAACTACTCTGACTACGACTCTGATAAAAGAAAGTGAAATTCAGCACATCCAAGCAAATGACTATCAGATAAGGAAATTACTTACAAGGAATATTCTATTATTGTCAGTGATTCTGCCCCATATAGCAATACCTACTGGTTGAGACTACGACTTTTTAATATAAAACTGTACATAATAAGACTGGAAATCAAGTTTAGCTACATGGTTGCAGAAAAATCTAAATATATTTCAAATACCTCTATTATGTATTAATATCTCCACTTTTCATTCTTGCGCATCTCAGAAAACTTAAAAATGACTGTGAAACCCTGCATTCTGATCAAATCACTGAAACGGAAGCAGTTTCTATGTCTGAATCCACTGCAGAATATGCGTTGGACAAAGCCATGAAGATTTATTTGTGCAAGGATTTGTCAAGTATAGCTATATTTTAAAGCTCTCAGCCCAGAGGCTGAGAGACCTATATTCTGGAAAGATGCATATTTACTGGCTACACAAGAAAGAATGTAATTTCCCATCCGATGAAGCATTTGCTTCAAATACCAAGTCTGTTTGTTTTAAGTATATTTATTTATTTATTTTTTTGAGGAAGATTAGCCCTGAGCTAACTGCTGTCAATCCTCCTCTTTTTGCTGAGGAAGACTGGCCCCGAGCTAACATCCATGCCCACCTTCCTCTACTTTATATGTGGGACGCCTACCACAGCATGGCTTGCCAAGCAGTGCCATGTCCATACCCAGGATCCCAACCATGAACCCTGGGCAGCCGAAGTGGAACATGCACACTTAACCACTGCTCAACTGGGCCAGCCCCCTGTTTTAAGTATATTTAAGATTTTGATGAATGTCTTATACAGTGAAATACCCAAGCAGATCAAACCAGCATACTGTATTACTTTGCTAGGGGTTCCATAACAAAGTGTCACAGATTGTGTGCCTTAAACTATATACTACCTTTATCTTTTCACAATTCTGGAAGCTCAAATTCCAAGATCAAGGTGCCAGCAGGGTTGGTCTCCTCTTAGATCTTTTTCCTTGATTGCAGACGACCACCCTCTTGCTGCTTCTTAATATAGTTGTCCCTATGTTCATGCTTGTGCCTGGTGTCTCTTCTTCTTATAAGGACACTAGTCATATTGGACTAGGGCCCCACCCTAAGGGCCTCATTTTAACTTAATCATCCCTTTAAAGACTTTATCTCCAATATGGTTGCATTCTGATGTCCTGTGGGTAGGGACTTTAACATATGAATTTTAGGGGGACACAACTCAGCCCATAACACAAACAAAATACAAAACACAAGTTTTCTCCTCAAATACACCCCTAAATTTGTCCTTTAATCTCATCTGGAAAACTACGTCTCCCAGATTCTTTTATAACTGGGTTTCTAGATATTAGATACATGCTACCAGTTAGATGTAGTCATGTGAGATCTCAAAGGTAGAAGAGTGGTGGTGGCCCTCATTTGCATGCCTTGGTTGTTTTTGTTTTTTTCTTGTAAGAAAGTTCATATATATGGTGGGTCTTCTTGAGGTGTTTATTCTTCCACCATTTATTCTATATATTCCTGGGTATTAAGAGCTTCAACATCCATTCCCCAATCTCTTGACAGTTTTAATGGCAATGACTTCTTGTTTCTGGCCTAACTCTTGAATTGCCTTTGAATGGAGCTGCACCCAGAATGCATCCATTTGATAATGTCCTGGAAATAATTCCAAGACATCAATCTAGAATTTATTTCTTCAGCCCTTTCTATCTCAGAGGCGCTCAATTCCTGTATTAAAATTCTTCTTGCTTAAAATATTGAGTGGTTTTTATTTCCTGCACTGAGTTCTCATTGATGCAGATGTAAAACTCTTCCTCTCACAATCTCCTTCTACAACTCTATTCTGTCCCATTTATCTGGAACATTCCTCTTTTCCTATTTATTTTGGTCTATTTTTATCCCTTGGTCAACATTTACATCAGAAATTATTCCCTATATATAATTTTAATATCCTAACTTCAAGATCGTAGCTATAGTAATTTATCTGGGATAAATGATTCCTCTAATGCTCTGTAAACTTCGATCCTGGAAACAAATGGACAATGTTGGAATGGGAGTCTCCTGGCCTTTGTTAACAAGTGCAACATCATATGGAATAGGATTCCAAAGAGACTGTAGGATAAAACCCCTCCTTTGTAAGACAGATTGGCAACAAGAATGTAAAGAATTTCTTCTACACTGTGTTGACAACTCAGATGGATGATATACAATGCGGTCAGAAAGGAAAGAAGAGAGAAAGCAGTCACTGTGTTCTGAATCTCCATCTACCCTTTGGGGGAGGGAAAGGATTGTGCTACTGTCTAACCGCAAATCTTCTGAAAGAGGCTCCCAGAAGAGCAGCCAGCAAGTTTTAAAGGAGTTCCATGTAGGTGGAGACACAGAGAATTGGAATCTTACTTTCATCTGTGTAAATAAAGTGGACTGTGGCTGAAGGTGTGACGCCCACCACTGAAATACAGAGACTGGGAAATGGTGCCCAACTGCATTAGTGACTGTGAATGGAAAATGGTAGGTCTCGGGAAGAGACTTTTTCTCAGAGTTTGCATAAACTAAACATGCATGGGTGCTCCCATGGGCCAGATGCAGGCCTTTTGCCTTGCAAAGAGACAAAACACATATGGTCATCTTGGGACTGAGAGAGGCAAGGAAATATGAACATAAAGAGGCCAGAGATGTACCACTAGATCCCCAGGGCTAAAGAAGCTTTCATGAACCATCATTTGGAATAGAGATGCTTCCATCCAAGTCAAGACAGTTGTAGTAGAGAGAAGTCAGGCACCCTTGTCAGAGCCAAGGTAAGGCAGAAGCTTACAGAAGCTTCCTGAGGTGAAAGGGTTATATTTAAGCAACTGTTAGACTCCAACACAGAAAAGACAGCTTAAGAAATTTCCTATTTAAGTAAGAACTGTCCCGCCTCCGTACTCTCTGCCCAGCTGTAGGTATGTGGGATTTGAAGTTTTGTTTATGACATAGAACTAGACCTTACATTTTCTTCTTTTTTTCGTCGTCTTCTCCTCAAAACCCTCCAGTACCTAGTTGTATATTCTAATTGTAGGTCCTTCTGGTTGTGCTAGACATTCTATTTTCTAAATTAAGATCACTGTGCTTGTTTCTAAAAGTATCTTTAGGACACTATATTTCTTAAGAGCAAACAGTAAAGCCTTAGGTTCAGCAAAATTGTCATGCAGGAACAAGGGAAAATAATTTCCTGAATAAAGTTTAAGTGAAGGGCAGTAGGCAAAAATACACTGGCATTTTTGTTACTTTACAAATTATATATAGAGAGACATATTGATTACACAAAAATAACCATAGCATAGATGATCCACTTCCCTCCAGCTATTGCTCTATTTTTCTACTTCCTATTTATAGACAAACTTATTGAAGCAGTTGTTTGCTCGTATTTTTCTAATACGTTAGTTAATTCTTCAACATATGATCTTGCTTCCTTACCCACAATTCCCATTTAGTGCTCTTTCCAAAATTAGCAACAGACTCAAAATTCCCAAATACAATGGATGCACTTCTTTACATTCCCAACTCAATCATTCATCAACAATTGACACAGATAGCCATTGTCTGATTCTTAACAAACTTTCTTAGTTCTCATCATTTTGGAGGTCATTCCTTACTCATCTTTATTATTCAAATTTTAATAGTTGTCATTTCCATAGAGAAATTTCTACGGCTCTACTAATTTTTTTTAAAATTTGTTTTCACTCTTCCTATTAGAATTTATCTGTTTATTTGTTTAGGTACTATCTTCTATTGATAAATCCCATTTTATCCTCTGAACGCTGTAACTACCAAACTATATCCATAAGAGTTTTACCGCAGAAACATCTGAAATGTAACATATTTCTGCCTGAATTCTGGATGCACATTATTGAAACCTATTTATCATTTTTTTTCATTTCATTAAGTCACATGATTATCAAGACAGAACCCTGGGTATTTATCTAATTTCAGTCCTATCTCTAGACACAAAAATCCAATCCTACAACAAGTCCTATTAAATTTGCCTTTAAAGTGTATCTTGATTTTACCCACTTTTCCCATCTCAACTTTACTGCAAACATCTTTCATTAGGACAATAACAGTCTTTTCCTGACAGAAATCTTTACTTTCCACTTTTGTTTGCTATAATTCATTCTCCATAAAGAATGTCTAGAACTTTTGGAAATATAAATCAGAACAAAGCATTCCCCAACTGAAAAATGGGGACAAGACTTCCAGAATGGTCTTGTGACTTGGTTGAGGAAACATCTATTAAGCTAGTCAAATTCAGGCAAAGATAATCATTTAAGATATCTTGAATGAACAGATATTCCTTATCAAAATCTTAGCTGCCTTTTAGGCAGAAATTAGCAAGCTTTTCCTAAAATTCATCTGGAAATGGAAGGAACCCAGAATATCCAAGATAATCTTTAAAAAAGAAGAACAAAGTTGGACACACACTTTTCAATTTCAAGACTTATAAAAAGCTATATAATCAAGACAAAAAGGTACTGGCATAAGGATAAACATCTATAGCAATAGAATAGAAGTGACAGTCCAGAAATAAACTCTTAATTTTATGTTCAACTGATTTTCACCAAGGGTCCCAAGACAATTAAATGGAGAAAGAATTAAATGGAGAAATCATTTTTCAACAAATGATGCTAAGACAACTGGATATCCACAAAAGAATGAAGCTGGACCAGTCTATCATACTATACACAAAATTGACTTATAGACCTCAATGTAAAAGCTAAAACTAAAAATTTTAGAAGAAAACTTAGCAGTAAACTTTCATAGCCTTGGTTTAGGCAATGGTTGCCTATGTAAGACACTAAAAGCACAAGTGACAAAAGAAAAAAATTAATTAGATTCTTTGGAATTAACAATGTTTGTGCTTCAAAGAACACCATCAAAAAGGGAAAAGAACTCACAGAATGGGAGAAAAACGTATGAAAATCATATACTTATAAATAAATTGTATGAAGAATATGTAAAGGATTCTTACAATTCAATAATATAAGGCAAATAAGAAAATTTTAAAAATGGGCAAAGGATTTTAATACACATTTCTCCAAAGAAGTTATGCAAATAGCCAATAAACACATGAACACGTGCAATAAGCACAAAGCTCAACATTAGTAGTCATTAGGAAAATGAAAATCAAAACCACAATGAGATAATACATCGCATTCACTAGGATGGATATAATTAAACAGACAATAAGTGCTGATGAGGATGTAGCATTATTTATAATAGCCAAAAAGTACACAAGCCAATTGTCTATCAACTCATGAGTGGATAACAAAATGTGGAATAGCTAATCAATGAAATGTTATTGAGCAATAAAAGGGGATAAAATATATACTATATGCTACAACATGAAGACTTCGAAAACATTCTGCTAAGTGAAAGCAGCCAGTCACAAAAGACCATATATTGTATGACTGTGTTTAAACGAAATATGCAGGATAGGAAAACTTGTAGAGACAAAAGCAGATGAGTAAATTAGTAGTTGTCCAGGACTCAGAGAAGTGGTTGCGGGGAGAGTGACTGCCAACAGGTACAGGGTTTCTTCTTGGGGTAATGAATATATTTTAAAATTAGACTATTTTGATACTTTCACAACTCATGAACAAAATAAAAATCATTGAATTATAAGTTTTAAATGGGCATATTTTGCGTTATGTGAATTATAACACAATAAAGCTGTTTTTTAAAAGTAAAAATAAGCATAAAAAACAGGAAATTTTAATTGGTTGCTGATACATTCTTCTTATCTCCTGAAATCGATATAGGATCCTTCAGAATCTGTCCCTGCTTACTTCTCCTTTCCCTTCTCTAGGTATCTACCCATCACGCATTTTCTCCAGTACATTAGTCTCTGTTCATCTCTGAAAATTGCCAACATTTGTGTGTTTTTTTCTATATTAATACCATTGCACAGTCTATGTTCTCTGTTCTCAAATATCTTGACTCTTGATATTACCATCTCTTTGGCATTGTTCAAATCCCAGCATGGGTTTATCTACCCAGACTGGTTTTCTCTCTCCATCCCATCACAATCAGTTCGTCCTGAGCTCAGCTATCACAACATTGTCTTCATTATACTTCAGAGGATTAATTTTTTAATCTGTTTAGTGTCAGTTTCCTTTCACTAGAATGTGGGCTTGATGAACATAATGATCATGCGATCTTCATTCACCTCTGTATCCAGTGTCTAGTATTATACCTGACACGAAATAGGCTCAATTATGAATTGTTAAATACATTAAAAGAATATAGCATCTACTGCATTAGCTGTGCCTACCTAGCACCTAAAATCTAACAGAGAAAAAAAAATGCTAAATGTCAGAATGAATAGTAATTCTGCTGTCAGCAGTGACTGGATAAATAACTTTGAAAGAGATTTTTATGTCTCATGTCCTCATTTTTCTCCAGTCCAAAATAAGGACTCTGATACCTGGTCTGCCTACAATAGAATAAAAATTTTAAATAAGATAAAAAAATATGTCAGGCTTTTATAAATCATAAAATAATACCCAAATAAGAATGATGTTGCAGCAATATACTGAGGCACTGTGAAGCAATCCTAATCATTCCTTCCTTGCTGTCACTGGATTTCTTTCCTCTATCAGGAATTTCTTAGTTGGAGATAACAATCTATATCTCTTCTCTGTTACTCTACTTCAAAACAAAGGTTAGCATTTGCTTTGCCATTGATTTTCTTTTAAGAACACTATTAACTTTCCAACAGATTATCATCTCTACCCACCTATCTATTCACCATGAGAATTGAGTTAAGTCTTCTGGAAAATTCATGAGTATGGAACAATTTGACTTTAACAGTTAATTTGATCATTTAGGTTTTTTTCATAATTTTTATAAAGACTTCTTTTTCTCCTTTAAATCCAAAATTTAAATGTCTGAATGGCAATGACAATGATATACTCATCACTATTTGTAGGTGTACAAAGGATGATTTACAGGAAATTTTCAAATATATTATGATATATGATTTCTTTTTTTTTAAAGATTTTTATTTTCCCTTTTTCTTCCCAAAGCCCCCCGGTACATGGTTGTGGATTTTTTCTTTTTCTAGTTGTAGGTAGTTTCTAGTTGTGGCAGGTGGGTTGCCACCCCAACATGGCCTGATGAGCGGTGCAATGTCCACGCCCAGGATTCGAACTTCTGAAACCTTGGGCTGCCAAAGCAGAGCGCTCGAACTCTAACCACTCAGCCATGGGGCAGGTCCCATGATATATGATTTTGACAATAACTTTTATCTCACTTTACAGATGATAACATTGACGATCAGGAATTTTAACACGTTTGCTTCTGTTCACCAAGAAAGTAGAGTGCACAAGCTTTAAACCCAAATGTGTTACCTCATCAACTCCTGTTAAAGAATTAAAACAGATCCCAGTTTTCCTAGCTTCACCCCTTGCCTCCTTTCCTTTTTTCCTTTTGTCTTTCTTCTCCTCTTTTTTTTCTTTCTTATCCCACTTCCCTGAAGGTAGCATGAGCTGCTGTCAACTGGCATTAGACAGTTTACAGACAACCCACAAGTCTTACAAACACAGTTCTCAAAATAACTGTTCTGACAGCTGCCAAAATAAGATTCTACTAAAGATTCTGAACAAGAGACATGAAAAACGAATAATCTCCCAACTGTACCAACTACAACTTCTGCAATAGTTAAAGATGAAGAAAATGGCAACCTGGGAAAGACCCCGAGTCACACAGCCTTCTCCCTCACAGTATAAATTCCAATCCAGAGTGAGATTCCAGTACCAGTGTGTCACTACTAGGGACTGAGTGTTGATGTGAGGAAGGATTTTGGTTTCCATTTCAAACTGGGAAGAAGTCTAAGTATGAAGTTTTAAGAAAAACATTATTTATTCTGATTTGTTTTAATGATTTGAAAGAATGTCTTAGTCAGCTTCAGCTGCCATGACGAAATATCATAGTGGGTGGCTTATTCCTCACAGTTCTAGAAGCTGGGAAATCCAAGATTAAGGTGTCAGCTGATTTGGCTTCTGGTGAGAGCTCTCTCCTTGGCTTGCCAAAGCTGCTTTCTTGCAGTGTGCTCACATGGCCTTTCCTTGGTGTGTGTGTGCATGTGGAGAAAGAGATCCCTCTCTCCTTCTTTTCTTATAAGACCACAATCCTGTCAGTGTAGGAGCCCATCCTATGACCTTATTTAATGTTAATTACCTCCTGAAAGCCCTATCTCCAAATGCAGTGACATTGGGGATTAGGGTTTCAACATATGAATCTGGGGGCGGAGCACCATTCAAGCCCATAGCAAAGCACATACTGACTTTTGTCACCACCATATAACCTCTAAAAAGATTCTGTCTTGGAGCCAAAGAAATTCCTGGAAAACATATGTATTATCTCACAATAATAATTTTAGAACATCTTACATTCTTCTTACCAGAAAATCAAACAAGACAAAGTTTGTTATTTTTAGATAAAATTGACCTTTCAGTGCAAAATGAATTGGCACTCAACGGTCTCTTATGTAAAGCACAGCTAATAAGAGGAAAAATGAAGTGATTAAGGAATACTTCAGAATTAGGACTTGGACCATAATTATCCGCAAGTCAAGATGAAAACTATGAATAATGAATATCATCTAAGAGAGGTTAGAGATAATACTAGAAGAAAGTGTTGTCTGACTTAATTAACAATACCGAGATGAAGAGTTTTCAATGGGAGAAGGATTTGAGTTTCTCATTTGCCGTATATATTTCTTTAATGTATTAAATAGTACCTTTCTTGGCCAATATATAAATTTGGCATTATTTCATGAACCTTTCATGAGTCTTGTAGGTTAGTTATGGCTTTTGATTCATGATAATACATGCATTGAAATTTGACCGTTGATTAACAGTGCTGTTGAAATTTCAGCTTTCTTGTCATTTTTAATTAAACCTGTGAAACTTTACATGTTAATTTACAATGTGTGTGGTATTTATGTCTTCATGCATTCTCATACCACTCTCGGTTTTTCTAAATGAATAAAATAGTGATCACTTCATTGATTTCTAAATGTTTTATAAACTAGAAACTCCTACTCAAAACTGAAGGTAGCATGAGCCACAAAAGCAGATTTCTTCTCAATTTTCTGTGCGTATAAGATCCCTAGAGAAATGACATCTGAAAGTATATTGCTGATCTTTCCTGTATAATGTAGTCTTCTCCATTTTGGGATATAATTGTAGATATTCTCATCTAAAGTCCATCAGGATTACTCAACTAGTTGTAGAGTAAACTTTCAGCTTCATATTTTATGGTGAAAAAGAAATTTACAAAGAGTAATGTGTCTATCTTTTTATTCACAGAATTTCAATTCCGTTTGGGCCATTAGCATTGAATTAATTAAAATACTCAACAAAAAACTAGAACTGAGGAAATAGAGGATCGCTTTTTTCTAAAATAGTTTCAATCTACTTTAATTGAAATAAAATGTTTATAATAACTGAAATAAAATGTTTATAAGTTTTTATCTAATAACAATTCAACTTGAAACATAAATGTCTCTACATCAATAGACCATCAACTTCACTATTTTGCATTTTCCAAAGCAATCAGGTCATCTCCACCAAATCAAATACAAGAGTGCATACAGTTAAGGCAAGTCTCTGTTTAATGCAATTGGGAAATCAAATATTTTTAAAGTCTATTATTTGAATATAACAGGTATAAGTGTAGCTGAGGCCATTTGCTATGATACAGATATCTTTTACTCCTTTATTTTATAACAATATGCATAGCTTAGTGTTGATATCAGGAATATAAAAATGATATATATTTTTTAGAAAAACCACTTATCTTCACACTAAAACATTTATTAACAACTACTCCTCACTAAAGAGTAGCTACAGGCAGAGTTTGAATTTTGAAATTCACCACATTAGAATTTTTGTGGCTCACGGACAAAAATGAAAACATATACTTCCTCCAGCTTCCTAATTGGAATGTTCCGAATGGCATTAATTTATGGTTTTGGAAACTAATCACTCTGGCCTGGAACTAGGAGTGGAAAATATTAACTGTAATATAAATTTTAAGGAAAAAAAATCAAGCAATTTAAAATAAGGCTGAGATAAATTTTTTCCTCTGAAAACCTC
This sequence comes from Equus caballus, assembly GCF_041296265.1. Lineage (NCBI taxonomy): Eukaryota > Metazoa > Chordata > Mammalia > Perissodactyla > Equidae > Equus > Equus caballus. Next base: position 99,780,386 of record NC_091686.1, read on the forward strand.
TCACACTGTGCTTTATAGCCAGTTTGCTGAAAATATTCATTCAAAAGTTAGTTTTAGGCACTAACTCTGCAAGTGAAGAAATATGCAGGATAATCACCCAAGTTTTAGCAATAATTGGCTTGTTATTTTTAGTTATAATTTATCATTTTTTAAAGATAATCAACATGGAGCTAATAAGGAAAATACAGCCGTGTGTCTATTTTGTGTGGTATAACAATAGTTTTATGTAATATTGCTGCAAAGGGATATTTTCTGGGAAAGCTGTATCCTTTAAATTCAAATATCTTACAAAATTCAAGAAAATGCCATGAAATCCAATATTTAGAAACACAATTAAAACCCAGCAAGAAGACCAAGAACATAGTTTCCTGACTGTTCTCTTCCCTCCCCTTTGCTTTATGCTTGAATTTCTGTCATGTGTGTCCTGGGGTAGCTGGAGTTTAGACAAGTCTATTAGCCCCAGGCAAATAATCAACAAAGAATGTTCAGCCCCCACACTTAATTTCATTTATTTAGATAGTAATAATTATGCATTTTATTGAGAGTAGTGGGTATTTTGTAGGTTGAGTATTTTACCATAGGGGAAATCTAGCATGCACACAGAAAGTATAAATATGGAAATTAACAAAATCTGAGTCTAACAGTTCTTCCTTCTCCCAAAAAAGACCATTCCAGATTATTTGTCAAGTTTGAGATTTTTCATATTATGTTTTATTAAGGCTTTTTTTCTAGTGATAGGAGTGGAAACTTAGACTGCTAGAATTTAACATATTATTCAAGAAATAGACTAAAGTATTATAAACATTTAGCCAGCTTGAATTCATCGCTTACCATGGCTCTTCCTTTTGTATCAAGCACTAGCTTCTGCTTTGCTAATTTAAATATCATTTTACTACATGGTAGCTTGTGTACTCAGAAAATAATTGCTTATTTGGTCTTATTGGAAAAAACATGTACAGAGGGGTAGATAATTGAAATGATCAATGATATAGAAAATGTGGTAATTGGACGCTACTAAGTTACAATGTATAAAATTGGAAGGAAGTCTAGAATTTGTCTCATTGGTAGTTGTAATCCCTCCATTTATTTCCTGTGGAAATAAGAAAACATCAATTTAACTTTTCACTTCAGCTTCAAGTATCTAATGAATATTTCTATGCAATAAAAATCAGCATATCTATACCATGTAAAGAAAACATTTTTTATGTTACAAGTTCCACTGGAAACATAGTAATCGAGAAATATTTTCAACAAACTTGAAACAGCAACTAAAGTAAAATAATATCTATTAGTTGTATAATGAAAATATTGCCAGTTTCAAAAACAATATTTACCATAATTTTTCACGGGCAACCCCGCGTCGAACCTACCAAGTCTATATACAGATATAGCATACAACAGTCTGGAAACTCCAAATTTAATTTCCATTGAAAGTGATTTGAAATGCGATTCCAGAGTAACATGTGATAACATATTTGCTAAAATACCTCTCAATCTGTTTCAACAGATGTTGAAAAAGAGCTATTTCTGGCTTTATAACCACCAAATTATGTCGGGGGAAAACGTTCAGATAATTTTGTTATCATGGTCTTAAAAAAAAGGGAAAAATATATAACAGAGACTACAAATTTGGTACTAAGTAATTCTCAAATATTCATTGAACTTACAAAAAGTTTCCAGTGTTGTGATTAATACAAAGCAATAGATATTCTAAATAAAGTATCTCCATCTGGCTGTGGATTATATTTGTTTGAGCATCTATGTGTCTGTGTTTTATTATACCTCATACCAAACTAAGTGATATTATCTTGGAAACTCCATTTTTTATATTTTAAAATGTTTTGAAATACCTCTACTTATGCTTGGAACAGAAGACTTTTCTGAGAATAGCATCAAACACTTTATATGCCAACCAGTATGTTTAAGAAAGACTCTTAAATGGCATTGTGATAATTAAACAAAAAAAAAAATCTTAGAAGACAAAGTCAATGTTGAAAAATGCTTGTGCATAACAAGCAACATAGTTCTAAAAGTCAAGTCATTCTGCCTGTGCTAATAAGAAAAGTCCTTCTGATGAACTATTTAATTGGGTTTAACAAGGCTGTTTATAGCTAATCCTAAATGCACTAATAGGAAACTGAAGGCCTATCCTCAATGTTAGTTTTGCTCCCTTTAGATCTTGCTCATAATTACAGTTTGGTCTTTAATTATTCTGCTTCTCATTTTCAATTTATGATTAAGACCAGCAGCATGCCCCGGAGACAGGAAGAGCTGAGGTGGACAGGAATAAAACAGAGGACAGCAATTCCTTTAGCCTATTGGCTCAGGTGGCCAAAATAGATTCTTGTTTTGCTTTTAAATCAGCTGTTCCAGAATAAAAATGGAGAGAATATTACTTGAGGAAACAAGTGTATACCTTTCCAAATGCAGGCCAGAGGAATATTTTCATAATATTTTTAGTATATTTTATTGTGAGGCTAATAACGAATAAGCCCATAGATCCTGGGCCCATAATGCAGACTAATCCTAACGCTGTAGCTTACTGGTTTCCTGACTTTGGAAAGGGTTCTTCAGCTGTCCACGTTTCAGTGACTGCACATTTAAGAATGATAAAGCACAAGCAAAAGTTGTTTTGTTGATTAACTCAATATGTGCAAATGATTTTGAACACTGCCTGGCATATTGTAAACCCTCAAATTTATGTAAGGTGTTACTGCTGTTATTCATTAAAACACTTTTGATGGTAATAATAATAATGCTGATAATTCCAAACTGGAGATGTTTTTAGTTGACTTTAACACCTTCTTCCAAACAGATAGAGCATAGAATGATATAATCAAATATTTAAAGAATAAAACTGAGAAGTTTATGGGGAATGCAAAATAATGCTTATAACTTTTAACTATTTTTATTCACGTAACAGATATCATGTTTATTCAAATAACCACTTAAATTTATGGTATGCTTTATAAACTGCCTTCATATCCTAAACTAGAAACGTTATTCTAAACCCTGCTTTAGACAAACATCAATTCACTGTGACAAAGGAGAAATGGAAAAACCCCAACAAAAGTATTAAAATGTAATTAGACTCTAGGAGTAGCACATATGCTTGACTCTTTAGTGATATGAATAATGAAATAGGTTTAAGAGATTATCAGGACAGTACAAAGCAGTGAGGATAAAGCCAGAATCCACTGAGCAGATGATGTTATTTTAATGTCAATCAGGGCAAACAGAAATAGCCAGGACATGATATAGGGACGTTTATTGAGTCATTTGTTTTATCTTGTGGTCTAAAGGAATAAAATATTGGGCATTAGTTGCTCCATATAAAAGACTCATGCAGGCCCATTTGATGTCCTAAATCATGTCCCTCGTGGAATTTGCAAGCTTTCTCTGGTCCCCTTTAAGTGTTTGGATCAGTTTGATGTGTAAATTATGGATCCTTCTAAGCCATGATTTAAAAATCTAGTCACTCTGTCTTTCCTGATGGCCTAATACTCAGATGGAAGTAGTTGTTCCCTTATCTAAATTCTTGTTGCATTATATCCAAGAATCTCCCAATGCCTCTCATTATCGTACCCTAGAGGGTCATGTAAGGCTGTTTGTAAATGCCATTTGTCCTCATAACCACCTTTGATAGGAATGAGGCACGATGAACCAAGTTAACTCAGATTTGATTAGCATGTTACCCCATCCTGACCACTGAGTTTCACCTTTTTCCCAGAAAAGCTCAAAAGTACTTTTGGAGTCTCAGCCCTGAGTTATTGAGGTATCAAAAAGCACAGCAGTCTATGGCAAACAAGCAGTGGTGAGTGTCTTCTTTTTATCACATACTATAAGAAGGGTAGTCATAATGAAGTTGTATATTTCCTTAACTTATTAAAAAATTTAGTAAAAATTTTTACTTCAGTTTTCACTGATAGTCACCGAGCCCTCACAGCCTCAGAAACAATATTAATTGCTAACATTAATTGAAAACTTGCTATCTTACCATGTGTCAAACACTGTTCTAAGTTTTTTCCATGGATTATCTTCTTTACTCCAAATCCATATCCCTTGATGTAGACATTATTATTTTTATTTCCTGCACCCTTTTATAAATGGCGAAACTGAGCCTCAGAAAGGTGAAGCAGTTGACCCCAGGTCCCCACCTTTCAAAGTGGCAGCATCAGGAGTTGAACCGAGGGGTCTGACTCCTTATCCTGCAGTCTTCACTACTGGAAGGAAGGAACGAGGCTGAACTGGCAGCAGACTGGAGTACCAGCCACTATACTCTACTCAGAATCATTCTTCCCTCTGCTGACTAAGCTTATATAGCCAGGTCCATCTTCACGGTCAGTTTATATTTCATTGGATCTCATCCTAAGAACTCAGAAACTGCAAACAGAGATGTCGCTAATGATAGTTCATCTTTTGTCCAGACCTCCAAAAATATATGACTCTTTTAGATTCAAATATGAATCCCTCTGATTCAAGGGTTGGCAAAAAGTTTGTGTGAATGACCAGATAGTAATTATTTTCGGATTCGCTGGCCACACCACGTCTGTGAAAACTACTCATCTCTCCAGTTGTAGCGCAAAAGGAGTCACAGATAATATGTAAAAGGGGCCTGGCCTAGCATGGGGTGAATTAGTGTGAGGTACATGGGGGACACAATTTAAGGAGGCACTCATTTTCAGGGTCATCTGAGTGCAGGACCCTGAAAGTGAGTGTCTCTTTAAGTTTTATGTCTCGGGGGCTTTCCTTGCCTCATCCTAGGAAAAGGACTGGGAGAGGGAGATAATTTAGCATTTGGGCTTCAGGAAAAAGTAGAAAAAAGAAGAGAGAACCCGGATTGCAAAGAGAAATGGATTGGAGGAGAATATGGCAGCAACTTTGGGCAAAATAAGCAAGCACAAAATTGGGAATTATAGTCAGAACTCCAGGCAACTGGAGTTGAGTTGCTTTCCCCAATATCACTCCTGCACACTTAGATAGGGAGTTCAAATTTGAACCTACACTTGGTCTATCCCAGGGCTGACATATTGTCACATAAGTTTGTTGGATTTGGAGCAGTCTTACAAAGAATTCATGAATGTTTTCTCCCCTTGCAATGAGCACACAAAGTGGATAAAATACGTTGAGGTATTTGGAGCCTAAAAGGTCATCACACGTCATTACTGGTGCCCATCATTAGTAGCTATAGGAGGCAGTGTTACCCAAGGTCGGGAGAAATAGAAAATAGGTACCTTCAACATAGCTGCTCAGGTGATACCACATGAGGGGAAACAAAATAAGATCTGAAGGAAATGGTAGACGCTGTGAAGTAATAGACATAAGTTATATGTTATCACACATGTGGAAGCCTCTCAGGGATTTCCAGAAATAAGTAGGAGGGTGGATCTTCAGAAGTTTTGTCTGTTCCATAAGCATCTGAGATCCAAAACCAGGAACCATGTGTTCCATAATGATGAGCAAAACTACGTGTCAAAACTATGTGTATCTTTTCTGTGTCAAATGCTTAAAAACCGCATCAAATAAACAAAAATAAATTCTTCCACTAAAGCCCCATACAGTAAAATACATAAAGTGACAGATTAAAGTATATTAAATATTATTTTCAATACACTTCAGTTTTCCCCCTTTTCCCTCCAGGAAAGGGGGCATCAGTGCATACTTGCAACTTGTGAATTCTTTTACTGACTTGATTTTTAAGGACATGAGGGAAATACTCAGAAATATAAAGACTATGAGAAATTTTGGAGTCCTACACACTGGGTCCTGCATCACCTATGACAGCTCAAGATGGAGGGTAAAACAAGGTAAAGTTGTCAAAAAAAGGATCCTCATTAAGTCTTTAAAGTTTGAATAAGCAGAAAAATGAAATCTCATTTGCTATAGTTAACAAATCAGTTTTTAAAATTATGCCACTGGGCACTGTCTATTTTCTATTCTGAACAGTACAGCAAATTCTGAGGGAAAATAATCAGAAGCGAACATCTATACTATAACTGGGACGTATCTTATACTAATCAGCTCTAATAAGGAAACACATGTAATTCTTCTTTCAAGTACATCTGCTTGATGTTTCTCACAGCCTCGATAAACTTGAATATTGGAACCACTAGATTCTGTTTATTTTGAATCCTTGGAAGAGAGTAAGACAGAGTTTGCTAATGTCATTTGACAACTTAAGAATAGTTTAATAGATTTGAAATCAAATACGTAAGGTTTGAAAAGCCTTATTTATTGGGTGTATGTTTTAATTCTCCCTGAAAACCCGAGTTAAAGTCGGGGTTATCTTGGACCCTCTCATCTAGAGCTCTAATCAGACCCAGTAGGTAACTAGCTGAACCATGTGAGCAATCTTACTGATTCCCCTTAGCTGAGCTTTGATGATAATACACTGAATTTGGAGAACATCTCTCATTGCACTCTGTCAGAAATAGGAAAAAGGGCAATCAAGAAGTCATCTCATAAAAATAAAAATGCAGAGGTAAGATGGATTTTGGTGTCTCCTAAAAATCTGTTTTCATTCTCCTTCTCCTTCAGAGCTGACTCCTTCACCCTCAGAAAACACATCCTTTCTTTTTCAAATTACATTTTGCGTTGTCTGCCATTTCAGCAGGTAAGTTTCACGCCACTCCTTGACTGGCTGGGAGAGGGTCAAAGACTGGTTCATCACATGCCCAGCACAAACTGTGTTTTCTTATTTTTTTATTTACAATGCTTTTTGTATTATGAGGATATTCAAGTGACCATATGCAGAAGAAGATGACCATTTCTCTTATGAAATTAAAAAAAATGTCTTGGTTGCATAGCTAAGGGAGTTTTGAAAGTTTATTGTAAATTTATATCCCTGTTCTTTATAATAGGCTTAAAATAGCTGGTCTCTTTCATAGCTCTCCTTTTTGCCCTTACTTCTCTACTTTCTTAACTGGTATGAATGGATAGTGTTGGCAAACTCAAATTGGGTCAGATCCCATAGGAACTCAGGTTCAGAACCTTTTTTTTTTTTCTTTTATATCATCTATGTTTTATGATGGGCGTAAGAGAATTTATAAATGTGCCCCTTCCTTTATTTTTTTCCTTTTATCATCTTACGTATTAGAAATTGCAACGTAAAATAGGATACATACCATATTTACCAGAAAAATCTGACCACTTTAAAAATCTAGTAACACAGTTAAAACACACTTATGAGACTTTTACAAGTGCAAAATAAAAACAAATTCTAGCAACGACCTCATTAAAGAGCATTGCTCCAAGGCATCAGTTCTCTTTAACTCTGTTCAACTGACATTTCTGTGAGGACGTCAGTTGACTAGCTAAGCAAGATGAGTAGAGAAACTCATGCCTTGCCCTGGGTTCTATAAGCCAGTCCAGACAGGCATCGCAAACCTAGAAGAGACTTTGCATTCTGCTGAAAGGAATGAGGTAGATTGATTGCAGATCTCTCGTTAGTTGTGTATCAATCATGATCTTAGGTCTCAACAGGCTTGCCCATTCCAATTTGGTTTACCTTGAAACAGAAATTAAGGATTTCGGTTTTTTCATGAATCCTTCAGAATTCAGTGAATCAAAATATTTTGTGGGGTTGCAAATTCAGTGAGTCAAAAATATCTTATGGAAATCAAGTGTGCAGTAGGATGTGTATAGAAATAAACAGGGGCAAAACCTTGAAGAAGAGATTCCTACTATTTTTTAAATAGTTGACTTATATCTGAGCATAGAAATGAATAAGTTTTAGCTTTTTTTCTCTGGGAAATTTAATCTCAAGTCTACCTGAGGTGTATTTATTCATTTAGTATGTATTTATTGAACACCTATTTGCTAAGAGCTAAGGATTCAACTATGAGCAAAAACAATCATTACTGTTTGTGCTTCAGGCACTTTATGCCCTTGAGCAAATAAAATATTAACCAAATAAGCAGAAGAAAAAAACATATGAGTTATTGGAAATGAAAGTTACCTGTGTCATGATAAATAAATGAAAAGCAATAGGATATATTGGAGCACACGAGGAAACCGTTTGGTGTAATACTAATTCAGCCTGACGTTTTTTCAAAAGGGCCTGATGTGGCCTGTTGAGCATGCGTTGTATGTGTGCTTTAAATGTTTACTATGTCCCAAAGATGAGAACAGTGCCCTTAAAATAGGGATGTAACTTCTCCCGCATTGGCATTTCCTTTAGGATAAACATCTCTCCCTAAACTAAGGATTAATTATTGACCTGCTGTTCTTGCTTTTTACCACTCACCTAGTGACCACCAGCTTGCTCTGTCCACCAATCTGCTTGGACAGCAAAGCAATCTCATGATTATTGTAAAAGGGACATTAGTATCCTATGGGATGTATGCTCTGTGTTCCGAGATGATGTATAACCACTCTGTACACCTTCCTTGGGGAAGGAAGGTCTGGGCTAGTCCTCAGATCTGGCTCATAATAAACTCACCCCAATTTTGATTTATAGATTGGTTATGGATTATTTGTGTCAACAGTCACGAGATTATCTAACAGAGAGTTTCACCTAATTGGTGAATAAAGAAATGCTTGGTAGAGAAGGTGACATTTTAATTGAAATATAAAGGACAAATTAGAAATTCAAAGGATGCATTGGATGGAGAAGAAGAGAGTACTCTGGGAAGAGGTAACAGCATAGCAATAGAGAAGGGGACACATTCAAGAAAGTGAAAGGAGGCTAGTGTAGATGTTAAACACAGAGTGGAGGTTTGGTGCAAGATGAGGGTTGAAAAGTGTGCAGCGGCTACACCTGCCATTTCCTTTGGGCCATGTTTCAATCTTCCTTTTTACACCAAAAGCGATAAAAAGACACTAAGTGTTGTAAGTGTGGATGGGTGTAGAGCTGGAGATGGGGATTGACATCATTAGCATCTTATTTGGAAATGATCACTCTGGTCACACAAATAATGATTTAATTTTGTGGAGGAAGGAGTTAAGAGATTAATTCTGTAACCCAGACAAAAGATCATTTCTTTGGACTAAGATGGGGAGGGTGAGATTTAGGGAACTGGATAGTTCTGCAAACTATTTGGGCTATAAAATGGACAGAGCTCAACAGCAGATTACAAATAGTTGGGTCCGGGAAAGGCGGTTTCTAGGTTTCTGTCCATGAAAATAGTTGTACATCCATACTGTTCAACGGATACTGCAGATGCTGGGATGTGACAGTATTGGAATTTTGGTCTGAAGATAGAGAAAAAGCAACAAGAAAACTAAAGGAGACTTAAGGAAATGTGAGGTTAACAAAATAATACAGTATAGCACTCCCCAATGTTCTTTAACATAGATCCCACATAAAACATTTTATTATAGTATCTTTAATAAAAAATAAAGAAGGCTAAAACAATTTACACAGTCAGGTTTAGGATCTAGAAATGGTGGCCCTAGATGTGTTTTTAATAATATGTAGTGGCATCTGGATTTTTAGGGTCGGACACTGAAAGACTATAAATAAAATAGCCAGGGAACACTACCTTACATATTTGTATACAGTGATCTTATCTCCTAACTTACTAAGATATTTGCCTACCAAGTGTGGAAACGTGACAATAATTTTAGCAGATCTTTGGGAGTAAACCAGGGAATGTCTCAGAAGCTTTAAGCCTGAGGAACTCTGTTTAATAGTCCTCTTTTTTTTTTCCCTGCTAGCTTCCTCAGCATGTGCATCATCATCTCATGAGCTCTGAAGAGAATCATCATCTCAGAGAATACTGAAACTGTTTCCTAGTCAGTCTCTGCTAATTTACTTGTGCCTCTATAAACACTTTCTCTTCTGACCTACAAGTTATCATTTGAAAACACAAATCTCTTCCCTAATTAAAACCTTTCAGGGCGCCTCATTGCTCTTAAGATAATAACTCAAATCTTTCTCTGGACAATTTTGCCTATAGTCCCTATGCAGTTACTAATAGTTCTTCCTTTCACTCTTAAAAATACAGCAATAAGTAGATGTCCCAACCTACCTTTAGGTTCCTGCAGAGTTTGGCCTCTTCCTGCATCACCATCCTTATCTTTTACCCCCTTACTCTTGCTGCATCCACACGCTGAATTTTACGTCTCTCACATGCTCCTTCCTTTTACAGAATGCTTGGGCATGCCTTGTCTTCTGTCTTCTGTCCCCTTGTACCTACCTCTGATGGCTCATATTTGTGAAATTAAACACTATTCAGTATTTAAATATTAAATTAATAATGAATTGTTAAATAAAGCAAAATAAGGGGCCAGCCCCGTGGCCCAGTGGTTAAAGTTCCACGTGCTCCTCTTTAGCAGCCCTGGGCTCAGAGGTTTGGGTCCTGGGTGTAGACCTACTCCACTCATCAGCCATGCTGTGGAGAAAACCCACATATAAAGTAGAGGAAGATTGATATGAATGTCAGCTCAGAGCTAATCTTCCTCAAGGAGAAAGAAAAAAGGGAGGATTGGCAACAGATGTTAGCTCAAGGTGAATCTTCCTCACAAGAAAAATAAACAAAATAAATAAAGCAAAATAAAACAAACTTCCTTGGCCTATCACATATTCGCATGAAAACCTGGCCGTAGGCTAAATCAGATACCTCTGACATTAGCTTCTATTGTTCTCAGTATGAAATTTATATTTAAATGATAAAATGTTCTTCAATGAGATTTTCTTGGGCAGAATATAAACTCTGTGAGATCAGGACTAGGTCTGTCTTAATTAATATTTGTCTTTCTTATAGAATAGGATAGGATAGGATAGGATAGAGTAGAACTCATTGAGGACAGGCATTATCATCTCTTTCTCCCTCACTATGGTTCCTTCAAGGGCCTGATACTGTTCCTGGCAGAGGGAAGCCTCTCACTGAGTACTTGTTGAAGGAAAAAGTGAAGACAGATTCAAGGAGAGAATGAGATACTCAGGTCTCAAGTTAGGAAATGTGAGTTTTGTTCTGAGTCAGGAAAAGTTGGTGATCTTATTTTCCATTAAGGCAAAAAAAAAAATTATGGAATTATTTATTAGACCCAGAGTATAACACATGTGATGTAAAATGGACAGCTTACAAGAGAAAGCTCAAAAGAGCTTGTGTTGAAATCTAACAAAGTACTACCAAATGACATCATTGTCTGAAAGAAATGGACACAAAGTCATTGTTGAATGGAAGTGTAGAAAGTCCTTCTAACTTGCAGGGCATTGGGGAGCAATCAGAATCAGGGAGGCACATGTTCCTCCTCAAAGATTCATGCCTACTTCATTTCCCCAATCTTAGCCAGTGTTGGAACGTAATTCATTTTCCATTGGCATGGATTGATAACTGACTTCCTGTAAACTTTTTTGTGTGTATTTGGGTCCATCAAATAATTTTCCACTTAGTAACGGGAGAAATTTGAGAAGTAGCATCTCTTAATGGGCATGCCAAGGCAAGGTCTACCATATATTACACCTCTGTAAGGTGAGTTGTCAAATACTTAACAGTATTTACATTTCAGAAAGAGAAAATCTATTATAAAACAGTTTTAATTATATACAACAAACCATTCTGATCAACTCTTTAAAGTAAACTTATGGTATCCAATATATTTCATACATAATTTGGGTTCCTTTTTTCTTTAATACAACTGCATTCTCATCATCGTCTACAACTCAGATCTATATCACCTAAGTAGCCTGGAAGCACAAGCCAAGATATGAGGTAGCCAAATAAGATATCTGTGGTTAGAAGAATGGAGCTCGTAAAGCTATGTGCGCACAAACACATACACATACACAAAATGAGATAAATGAAATAGTCTTTTTGTGGTTTCTTTAAATTACCTTGTTTTAAAACTACATTATCCTGAAAGATAGAAAATATGATTTTTTTTGAAATGTAGAAATCCCCTATTGCTTTGACAAAAGTTGTATTTCTACAAAAGATGTGTCGTATTGAAAGACGTGAATATGTTTTAACCTTCCATGGGTCAAATGGAAAGTAAAAAATAAAATACAAACAACAAAGAACCACTCTAATTCTTACTTTTTGATAAACCTGAGACTTACGGGGAAAGTTTTAATTAATCATGAGTGTGTATATTCACCAAGATTCAGCCTTCGGCCAGTTTTTCCTTCTCTATATAGTTTGAGAAACTTCTTTTTGATGGCTTCAACTTCACTTCTATAGGTACATTATATATTAAATTTAAAATGTTATATTAAAACATTTACGCTATTGAAATATATATCTCTACCCTGATCATTATTTCCAAATGCCAGCTAATGATTCTCACTTGGATTCCTAGCTGTCATCTCAATTGGAGCATAACTTAATCATCCAGCATAACCTTCCCACATTCTGAATTTTCTATTCTATTGAACATAATAGTCATTAGCTCAAAATTCTACTTTTTTTAACCTTTCACTTTCACTAATTTTACTCCCATCCCTGATAAATGTGTAAAATTAGATACTCTCTATATTAAACACACTTTGAATCTAGGCAAGTTACAAATAAGCAAAGAAGCAAATGAATTTACTAATAATTAAAAACGAAATCCATTGCCATATTTTAATAAACAGAAATAAAAGCTTTTCATAAATATATTCTCTTGATTAATCCTTCAGAGTGAGCTGAATCCATCACTTTCATCCCTGAACACTGGCTTCGCCCTAACTCACAGCTTCACACTCCAATCACTCGAGTAAAATCTCGTCTTCTTTCTAAATGACACTCTATACCAACCCCTGACGTGTTCATCTTACCACAAAATGGAAGAAAGCAATCAAACAAAGCAAGCAAACAAATAAAAGAAAGAAAACAGAGCAGCTTAAAATAACTGGAGCAGAGACAAAAACTTTATTTTGGCCTCTGTAGAGCGTTCAACAACTTAGCATCTTGCTGACTCTTAACTTCCAATTTTATGTTTCTTTGGACTTTATACTGAAGTTCCGCTTGGCAGTTCTCCTACTAACTGCTTTTCCTTTTTTGCTCTTAGGTCTTCATACCTACTGTTTGCTGCCAGGAGCAGTCTCCTCTCCCCCGTCAGCCAGCACCATGCTAAGTAATCACTCATCCTTCAATTCTCAAGTTAGAGGCGGATTTCTCTTCACATCCTCCTAGAAACAGTCACTGATCCACTTCAGTACCACTCCATATCTCAGTGCACTCAGTTGGTCAATTTTTTCTTCCTATATACTTCATTTAAACTAATTGAGAGTACTAATTAACTCTTTTATCTCACTATTGCATTACAAATCTATGTTAAATTCGTGCTTCCAACTATATTCAGTGACAAAGATTATACAGCTTTCTGTCCTATTGGCTAATTTTCTGCTAAAACTTTTCACTTGATTCAAACTGTTCTATCTCTTCTTTATGCTTGTGTTTTCCCTATGTAAGATTTACCATTAAACCCCTTCCTTACTTTCTATACCTCAGAAATGATATCTCTCCTTAGACTGAGAACCATAGTATCTCCTGCTTGAATTTTTCTATTAATGACATAATAGGGTGATCTACACTGCTATTCAGTTAGTTTTCAATGTTGAATTATATTTATGCAATATTTTCAGGTGAATGTGTGGTATGTCTTCATATAAATTGCAATTGCAATCATGGAGGTGAAAAAACTAGGACATAAATAGAAATACTTTTTGTGATATCTTTTTGGTATCACAAACAAACACGTCTAAGTGCCTTTCATTCAGTATATCATTCAACGTAGATTTCTTTTTTTTTTTTTTGAGGAAGATTAGCCCTGTGCTAACTACTGCCAGTCCTCCTCTTTTTTGCTGAGGAAGCCTGGCCCTGGGCTAAGATCCGTGCCCATCCTCCTCTAGTTTATATCTGGGACGTCTACCACAGCACGGTGTTCCAAGCGGTGCCATGTCCACACCCGGGATCTGAACCAGCGAACCCTGGGCCACTGAGAAGCAGAATATGCTAACTTAACCGCTGTGCCACCGGGCCAGCCCCCAATGTAGATTTCTTAATTTTCAGAATTTTACATTTAATTTTTAAAAAGTTAGTATGACCGTTTACTTGTATGTATCATAGGGTAACTCATAGGGAATGAGCCCTCTCACTGTAGATATCTCACTACTAGTACCTGGAAAAAATATATAAAACTTCTTCCATAAAAGAGGTGAGCATTAGAATGACTATGACCTGTTGTTTAAATGCACTTTCTGGGTTGCTATACAGTGAAAGGAAAACAAAGCAAAAAGCAAAAAACGGATCTAGCTGCATAGAGAAGAGAAAGGCCTGCATCCAGGAAGGCTGAAGTAGCTGGAATTTGCAGAGTAAAGTAATCGAGAAAAGACAACTATACAAAGACAGAGCTTTAGAAAAAGTATAAGCCAATCTTTCAGTTTGAACCTGTTGATAAGCAAGAATGCTGTTCACTGTATTTTTCTACTTTACTAGAAGAGACAATGACAGAAACTGGAACTGCAAAGTGAAAATGTGCAATATCCACCAGGGCTAATTTCAATGTCATTATTTAAAATAGTACTCCCATAAAAAGGGAGTGATCCAGCACACATTCTGGATTTGGAAAACAAGTGTAAACTCAGATTGTCAGTGCAAGAGAGGGTACATGCTCCCCTATGTGAGTATAAGCCTTAAAGGTATCAACAATAGAACAGGCTTAGAAAAAAAGAAAGAAGAGGAGGGAGAAGACAAATAGAACAAGAAGGAGAAAAGGAACATGAGATGAGAGAAAAGAAAATCTAGTGTTTGGACACCATTATGAAGACAGAGCCTCCAGAATGACTGAGATATCACTGAGGTTTCCACGACAAATGAATTTTGTGCTGTTACATGGGAATCTACCATTCACAAGTGGATAGATAAAAAACAATGAGCTTGGACCATTAAGTAGTTTTTGGATTATGTTGAATTGAATCCAATTTTAAAGAAGGAGAATGGCAAGGACCATACAATGAAGTTAGTGCAAATGAATAGCAAAGAAAGGAGAAGGAAAGATTTGTTTTATAATGAGTTACTTTTAAACATTGGAAGGGAATGAATTAAATGTATACTAAGGGCCACCAATGGATGTAACTAGGGGGAAAGTGGAGCACTAAGAGGAAATCGATTTTAATTTCACATAGGTAACAAGTTTTCAATAGAAAAGTTGTTTAAAATAATATATACTGCCATGGAATGCAATAAAGTCTTAGTCATTAAGGTACCCAGTTACTTCTTTATCAGTTAACACTTACAGAGTGTCACCTGATAGACAGATATCATGAGAAAAATGAGTAGTTCTTACCCTCCAGAAACTTATAGTTTAGTGGCGGATATGACCACATAAAAAAGATATTAAAAAAGTAAAATTAAATACATGTGCAGGACAGTATATGTAGTCACTTTGTAGCCAGATGGCCTGCTGTCAACTCCCAGCTGAACCACCTGTTTGCCTTTGGGGAAGTTAAAAAATTCCTATGAGCTTCTATGTCTCATCTGTATAACAGGGATAACAAAATTCATTATAAAATAAAATGATGAAAGTTTAATGTGTTTTGCACAGAGACTGGGATATAGAAAGCAGAAATCAGTGCCTATTTTCTGGAAGAGAGAACCACTGAACTGAATATAGAAGGATGAGGAAAATTTAGCAAAAGGAAAAAGAGCATTTTAGGCAGAAGTACCATGGGCAAAGGCATGGAGGGGTGAGGGCTCATGTTGCATTGAGAAAATAGAAATCAGAAAACTGTGGAAAAGAGTATCCATCCATCCAACTTAGATGTAGCATTTTATAACAGTATCCACATATAAAATGAAGCTTTCACAACCATAGGCCACAACTCAGGCAAGTTATGTGGGAATGCAGAAGAGTTCTCCTATAACGTTAGCTGACTCTGTTGCCTAACTCAAAATATCAGTGGTGTGTTCCATCTGAAAAGCAAAAATTGTAAAGGAGCATTAGCCAAATCAAGAGATTCTCTACTGTCTTTCAGAGAATCTTAAACATAGTCATGAAATCATACTTGATATGAATACTGTGTGTATTGATAATCTTACCAAATAATTATGTTAGGCGTTGGACAATCACTATAACTTCAGGAATAGAAGTTTAAAACAAACCAATTCAAGAATTTGCCCATACAAAGAGTAATTAATTTATAGAATTTTCTACTCTAAGCTAACAATTATTAGGTAATAGCCACCATTTTCAATGAGATTGTAATGTAATTATCTTATTTAATGATGTACAGTTACATATGTGTATACATACGTGTGAATGAGAGTCGTAAGTCAGTATGGTATATATTTAAGTTCAATATTGGCATTGGGTTTAAGTTTTGAATTCAGATACTCTTTACTTTGATCCCTGCTCTTTCTTTGTTGCTTAAAACAGATCCTGGACTTTTGCAAGTGCCAAGAAATACTTGCTGAAGAAACATCTCAGTTATATAAAGAAGACCTGCCCCTTAATTCACCTTGAGTCTGATCCAGGATGACAATTCCCGTGTTCCTACCAATGCATAATTAATACACAAATGATGCCCTATGTTCAGGTTAACTTCCTCCTGTATTTGGGAAATTAGCAGAAGATAAATTTTTTTACATTAATTTTATATGCATTCTATAAAATATCATCAATTTTAGGTGCTAACCAGAAATTATTTTTGAACCCACAGGATTCACTCAATGTAAATTTTAAAGTATTTGACTATGAATTTATCTACCTGACATGACATTCTCTCTTGTTAGCTGATGTAAATTTTGAGAAAGAAGGGATGAACTTAGCATTGCAGGTTAAAGGAAGTTATGTGAGCAAATTACAAAATAATAAATATATGTGGAGCTCTTCGTTGTACAATATCCTAGTCTGATTTAAGAAATGAACAGTTGATTCAGTGGCAATTTTCTAACTTAAGTGGTATTCTTTTGATAAGTATCTCAGCTACACAGATTTTATTTTATACTGCTATCTCCTGACCCTTGCAGAACTTTTGATTGCAATCATTACACCATAGAATTACAGACTCAGTAAACATCTATTTCCAGCATATGGCCTGAACATTTTTATATTCTTCTTGTCTTTATTAGCAGATCAAACTGCTGATAAAAGGAAGATAGTCTGAGAAAATTCCCATGAGTGGATTAGAGAGAAGTGTTCTGAAACACATGGGAAAATGGAAGAAGGATATAGAGATTTGGGCAATATTTTTCTTTCATATACGATTTTAGATATGTACATACAAAAAATATTAATGAAAACATGTTTGCAGGCGTTAAATAATTTTCCAATCTTACTATATACTTCTAATTTCAAATATGAGAAATAAAATAAAGAGCTTAAAAATTAGAATGACTTTTACTAATATATAAATTGTTCTTTCAGAGAAAGGAAAAACACAGAACTTTCACTTGGATTGAGATCTGAGAAGCTCTGAGTGGCTGCTGAATAGTGCTAGGGTGGGCTTTTGTCTGTATGCTGGTGGGCAGCAGCCCCAGGAAAGGCATAACAAGAACCAAGAGATAATAGTCCAAAGAGTCAAGAGTGATGGTTAGTCAGTGGGCATGGCCAAGGTGTGGATTGACCCTGAAATAAAATCTCTACAAAGAGGACACTGAAAAAGAGGAGCAGATTCAGAAAGGTAAGCAGGAGATGAAGCTAAGAAAGAGTTGTTTGAGGTAGTGGTACACAGTGGGAGAACACTATTTTTCAGAGTGCTCATGACTTTCCCCGTATTCTACCAAAAGGTACTCTAGTTCCATGAAATCGCTCAGAGAAAAAAAATCAAGCTTGTCAATAAATAGGAGAAAATATTATCTTCCCCAAACTCAGTCAGGTAAAAAAGGAATGAGGTTATTTCTTCTTTGGAAAAAAGTGGAAATAAAAAAGGCTTAATATGCAAGAAGACATTGTCAGTGACACACCAAATCAAATCAAACATTGTTTGACTTCCATTAAAATACCACAAACATGAGCTTCTGTCATCTCTGTTAGGTTGACTGTCTTGCATATTAACTCAGAAGGAGGCGTTGGTTTGGGATGTGAAATTGAGACTACCTCTCTTTTGCTAATGATTATAATGTCAAGTAGCATGAACACAGAAACAGCTTAAGAAAAGTGAGCATTTTTATTGTTTAGATGGGAATAAAGATATTTTAAGATTCCATTTCTATAGTAATAAATTTCTGTAATGAGACATTGATTGATCGTATTACAGGTTTTATTTATTTTTTTCATGGCATCCGGCTCACTCTGTCGGAATAGGCTATGTATATAATAAATAGAAGTAACTAGTAATAGGAAAATAACCAACCGAATCAATCTCCTCTAATTCTGTAGAGGAAGCAAAATAAAAAAACCCACGAAACAACTAATCAACCAACTACTCAAACAAAAAAGCTCTTTTGTACTTTTGAGGAGGAACCAATGGCTCTCATACAAACCTGATAATGGCACTCTGACCTCCAGTGGAGGCTGAATTAGAGTAGTAGATTCTGAGCATCCTTGTGTTTAAGAGCCTCTGTTCTAACACCTTCAGAGGAACCATTAAGGTCCGTAGCACATAAACACTTATAACGTTGCTTTCAAATTAATTTATGCAATGTCTACACCACTGAGCTGTGGAACAGATCACTGAAACAGTAAAGATTCTAGTCCTCATGGTGCAAGGATGCCCAATTAACATTTCCTCTCTGTCTTGTCTTAAATTTAGTTCCTCTAATGTGTGATGAAAGCTTGATTTGATTGTCTAAGCATAATAATAATTTTTAAAAAGATGCAAACAGATCAAAAATTTATGATCATTTTCCAGACAATACAAATTAGTGATAAACTAGAAAGTGAAATGATCATATGCTGTAAATGGGAAGTAGGAAAACGTAATTCATGAACCTGTTTCAATGAGAGTTCAAACCTATGCAAACCTTTTTTAATAACTTTGTATTTTACTTCAATTTTATTAATTTTTGGTGTCAGGTTTATATAATCATTAAGACTCTAAGAAAGTACTTAAGTTACTCAGTTGTACTGTCTCATATTTCTTCCAGATACTACCAAATTTCTCTACTTCCCATTATTGAAAAATTCCTTGAAAGATTTGTTTATCCTCACCGCTTCTAATCCTCACATCCCATGCTTTCTGGAATCCACACCAATCAGGTTTTTCTGCCTATGTCTCCACTGAAACTATTTTGAAAGCCATCGATTCTGAGTCCTCCTTGATTTCAGCACTTAGGGTTGGCAACAGGTGTTCAGCTCCCTCTCCCGAAGCATTCTCTTCTCTTGGCTTACGAGAACCCATACTCTGCAAATTTTCAGTCTTTTTCAGGCTCCTTTGACTATTCCTCTTTCTTCCCTTTGTATATTAAGATGCTCAATTACTCAGACTATGAAGTGCTTTGCTTATTTATTTACATTTGGTTCTCAGTTTATCTTATTTATTATTATAGTTCTAAATTACATTTGACTGCTGATGATTCTTCAAAGCTACCTTTGTAGCCCAGATATTTCTTCTTAAATCTGGATACATATGTTTATTTCTCTCTAATTATTAATAGTTTCTCAATTTTAACATCTGAAACTGAAGTATTGCTTTTAGTCACTAAATCAGGTTTTCTCCAAGTGTTCTCCATCTTGATGGGTGCTAACATCTTTCATTCATGTTGCTCGAGCAAAATTTGTGTCATATTGACTCCTTGCTAAATCCAGTCTAAAGTAGGTCTCTTATCACTCTCTTCACCGTCTTTAATCTGATATATACATGTCAATGCATTTATTATTACTGCCATAATTATATATTTATTAGCTTGTTTGTATACTATCAGATTTTCCCCAGCATTCAAGCTCTATGAGGCCAGAGGTGTTTGCTTTCTTTTTGACTGTTTTACTAACGCCTAAAATATTATTTTAATAGTTGGGTATTTTTTGAATTGAATGAATTAATATGCCGAAGAGGCATATGATGTTTTTACTGTTCAGCATAAAAACACACGTCCTACTTTGAGGGAATTTACCATTATAAGAATCTTGTGAGATCTGTATTTCAACTATGGAAACTTTAGACTGCAGATTCGTCTTCTCAGCCCATGGATCTAGGTGCCCAATCAGCTTCTTAACCTGGGACCTTGAAAGGAAAGAAAATCACCAACAATTGTAGAAAATCTGAGAAATCATTGATCTGCAGAGAAATTACTAATGGTCCACCATTGTGTTGGTGGTGCTGAGAGATCGGCAGGGTTCAGTAGTCAATGGCTCAACTACGGCTGCACACTGAATAGATATTGTCCTGCTACCTAGACATCGTTTGCTTTTGGTGCATTTTCTATACATTAGACTTTATACTTCTGAAGTCTGCTGCTTATTTTGTTAGAACTCATCTGCCACTTAGAACAAGGAACCCTGGTTATACATGGTCTTTAGGAATGTTGGGTTGCAACAATTAAGAAGTATGGCGTTTCATTTTTTTGGATGGATCCTCCAAAGTGGGAATGCTGGATCATATGGCATTTCTATTTTTAATTCTTTGGAGAACCTCCATGGGGCTGGCCCAGTGGTACAGCAGCCAAGTTCACACATTCTGCTTCAGGGCCCGGGGTTCTCTGGTTTGGATCCTGGGTGCAGACCTATGTATCACTTGTCAAGCCATGCTGTGGTAGGCATCCCACATATAAAGTAGAGGAAGATGGGCACAGATGTTAGCTCAGGGCCAGTCTTCCTCAGCAAAAAGAAGAGGATTGGTGGCTGATGTTAGCTCAGGGCTAATCTTCCTCAGGAAAAAAAAAGAACAACAACAAAAAACCCAAAACAAACAAACAAAAGAACTTCCAGGGCCGGCCCAGTGGTGCAGTAATTAAGTATGCATGTTTCACTTCGGTGGCCCAGAGTTCGCCTGTTCGGATCCCGGGTGTGGACATGGCCCCACTTGGCAAAGCCGTGCTGTGGTAGACATCCCACATATAAAGTACAGGAAGTTGGGCACAGATGTGAGCTCAGGGCCAGTCTTCCTCAGCAAAAAAGAGGTGGATTGGCAGCAGTTAGCTCAGGGCTAATCTTCCTCAAAAAAAAAAAAGAAAAGAAAGAAAAGAAAAAAAGAACCTCCATACTCTCAACTATAATGGTTGTACCAACTTAAATTCCCACTAACAGTGTACAAGGGTTTCCTTTTCTCTGCATCCTTACCAACACTTATCTTTTTGGTAATAGTCATTCTAACAGGTGCATGATGATATCTAATTGTGGTTGAGATTTGTATTTCCCTAATGATTAGTGATGCTGAGCACCTCTTCATGTACCTGTTGGCCATTTGTATGACGTCTTTTGATAAATGTCTATCTACAGCATTATTCACAGTTGCCAAGATATGTAAACAATCTAAATGTCAATCAACAGATGAATGAGTAAAGAAAATATGATATATACACATATATAAACACACACACATACACTATGGAATATTATCTAAACTTAAAAAAGAAGAAAACTGTACTATTTGCTAAAACATGGATGAATCTGGAAGACCATATGCTAAATGAAATATGCCAGAAACAGAAAGATAAATGCTGAATTATGTCATTTATATGTGGAATCTAAAAATGTTGAAGTCTTAAAATCAGAGAGTGGAATGGTGGTTGCCAGGGACAGGGGGAGAGGAGAAATGTAGAAATGTTGGTCAAAGGGTACAAAAGTTCAGTTATGCAAGATGAATAAGTGCTGGATATCTAATGTACAACATGCTGACGATAGTTAACAAACAGTATTGTATACTTGAAACTTTCTAAGAAAAGAGGTGTTAAATCTTCTCACCAGACACACACACATACACACACAAAAGGGTAATTGTGTAGAGGTGATGGACCAGTTATTTAGCTCAATTGTGGTGATCTTTTCACAATGCAGGCATATATACAAAAGCATCAAGTTGTAAATCTTAAAAATATCTCAATAAAATTGTAAAAAAAGTATGATACAAGGAAATATTCATTTTTACATTCTTTTACATAGTAGCTACTGCAAGTTTGTATCTCAAATTATCTCAAATAATTTGATTTATTCTATCAAATATCAAGGCTAGAAATATCTCAAATAATAAAATCTACCATTTATTGTTTACGCTCTACGAAAGTCTGTGTTAACAAAAAAAAGGCTTTTCATGCAATACCTCAGCTGAAGGTATTGTATAAGATCTCACTCTTACCCTCAGTTTTGTAGGTGAGAAGAATGAGATTTAGAGTGAACAAGCAAGATTATGAAGTTGGAAAATTGGAGTGTGCACTAGATTTTTACCACAGAAAGCAAATACACCTGACATCAAAAAAAATGAAGACATGCTATGATTCCAAGAACGTCCCCATGGCAACAGAGCGGTTTTGCTCTTCAAAACTTTACAAATCACAAAATATAAAACATCATAAAGTGGGAAATAAACTAAATTTTGTCTTAGAAGTTTTGAATTGAGTTTATTTTCTCCGAAGTCAGGACATTGACATCACACATAAGCCTTCCGAAACTCAATGTGTCCAGGCCCCAGTTCAAACCTATGATGTCAAGATTGCCATGTGAGTTGATATAACTTCTCTCTGTGGTTTGACAAAATAAAGCAATTCTCAAAATAAATATCTGATCCAAGATGCAGCTTTCACACAAATATATTATTATTGTCCCTATTTATTAAAAGATTAAATAACTTACTAACGTTATACAAATGACAGAAAAAGGGCCCTGATATTTATCCAGGATAAAAATGTGCAAAGTACTTTCTTACCGACGACTCTGTGTGGATGATATTATTACTTTCATTTTAGTTATAATTGTAGAAGCTGAGGCTTGAAGGGCTTTGAGGAAGTTGCCTAAGCTTACAGCGTGTGTAAGTGGTGGAGCCTTAATTCCGTCACATGTCGTTCACATGTTAAGCCCACACACTCTTAATTCATCCCGCGGGAACAAATTCTGGTTACCTCCACCACCACACAACAATCTCCCTCTCTCTACTAAACAGCACAACCATCTCAAAAAGAGTCTGAATTAAATCTTCAAATCTTGCTATGTATAAATTTGAAAATATCGTAGGAAGATTTTTTTTTCCTCATTTAAAAAGTTGAAACAGACTCAGACTTCGACCTGAGTGTGAATTACACACCTTCTTACTTCTTGGAGGCTATTTTCTTCCTAAAATTCTGGTCATTGTTGAATCTGAGCAGCTTTACAAAATGCTGCCGTTAAAGAAAGAGACAATTTTCAAAGAGAGCTGTTTAAATATTCTGGGGTAGCATTTTTCTATCAGTTAAAGTGTAGAAGGTATTTCCAATCCATAGTGTTTAGTTGGAAGGAAAGAAATGTATACTACCTAATATTAGGGGGAAGGGCAAGTGAAAACACTCTCAGAAAAATTCTGAATAAGATGAATTTAAGCTTCTACTAAATTTTCTTCTATTAATATCAAAATTATTGTTTCTACTTTCATTTTTTTCTATTGCTTTTAAACAGTTTGTTTTAAGTGGTTGAAGAAATATTACATTTAACATACTTGATACAGTGTCTAGCATACAGTAAATGCTAAATAAATATTAGCTATTATTATTTTATTAGCACTCATTGATGCGTATATTAGCTCTGCTGAAAACTAACTCCCTTAGAGTTTTATGATTAATAGTATAATAATAGTGGTACCATAATAAGTAAATAGAAGAGAACATAACCGAGAAAATAAAGCTTGAATTAAGCCAAAGATATTCTGAAGCTTGTTATGCAACCAATATTGTAGGCCATTATAAACTGGAATCACTTTCATTTGTGGGTCAGGCCTGCTGGATATATTAATATGCAATTAATTTTCTGCAATTTGGTCTGTTCATCTGCAAGCCGACAATGATGTTTTTGGAATGGCATTGTCCTAAAGTAACTCCATAAATGTTCTTTTGAAAAGAAAGAAGGAAGGATGGAAGGAAGGAAGGGAAAAGAATCTTCCACTGCACTCCAAAATGTATCTTTAGGGACTCCTACTGCTTTCCTAGCTGAATCGGTCTGCTATACTTTAGTTTTAATTTTTTTTCTTATAGTCTTTTGAGGAAGATTTGAATCAGTAGCAATAGACTTAAATTCTGTATGTGCCTTTTCTCTACCTCAATTCACCGAGAACTCCTGACAGAAGTATGAACTATTGAAATTTTATAATTTTTATAGTATGGAATAATTTGAACGATGTGAGTTAGAGTTTTTGATCCACCAAAAAAAGGCCACATGTTAAAGGACTAATTAGAACATTTCAAAAGCTAATGGAAAGAGTCAAGAGCACTATTTCAAGCTCAGCTGTTACCACTATTCTAAATAGAAGGGTTCAGTTAGAGTTTGCTCACACAGAACCTTAGTCTCCTTTAAGGATTGAATTTTGTAAAGGAGAAATTAGCTATGGTTAACCTATGTTAACCCCCAGAGTTTGAGAAAATCTGAGATATAGATAAGAATCAGTGATTAGACAACAGAGATTATTTAAATTGCAAGTAAAGTAAATCTATATCGTATTTATTTATAGATACATAGTGGCTACAAACATGAGATAATTACCCTTATAGATATCTTCAAAGATGAAAAAAAAAATATGTTGCTTAAATATTTTCCAAAAGTGAATACAGGAAAAATCTGTTAGTTGGAAATACGAGCTAATGTTCAAAGAAAGGAGACTGTTTTTGACTTGTTTACCTTTCATTACTGTCAGCATGGTTCTTTACCCCATGAATCTCTCTGTCTCCAAATGATGCATCCCTCATGGTCTGTCTGTTGCTCTCACTTCCCTCCTACCTAGTTATTTAGCACAGTTTTAAACACCAATTCACTGTGTCCTTGAAGAATTTCTTCTACTTATCTTGCTTACAAAGAGTCATTATGGAACACTTTGGAATAATCCCAAATTTTCAGATATAATGAGAGAGAACAGGTGCACAGAGAATGAGAAGAATTCATTATGCACATTATTGGATTTTTTTTTTTGATAGCATGAGTCTAATTCATTATATCCATCAAAATAAAGCTGAGTTTCATAGTAAAAGACTTATGTCTACAGATTTAAAAAACGTGAAAAAAAGAGTCTGGATGAGTGAGTCACACAATTAGCTAAAAATATAATGCCTATGGAGTATTACCTTTTTATTTACTAATTGGTCTTGTGACTTTAGAATATGAATAAATATTCCTGACTCCTTTTCTCTTAATGTGCTCAGTAGAAAGAAGGAATTCAAACAAGTGTGAATTAAAATGAGCTAACAAAAACACAAACTCAAAATACTAGTTTCTATAGTACTGTGGTCAAATCAACAATGGTAAAGTTTTCTATGTGGAAGTATGTGTCTCTAAATTACATATAAATTGGTAAACTGAGAAATTTCTATGTTTGTTTTATAATCCCAATTACTACATTGTCTTGTGTAAATATGTGTAACACAAAAATACAGAATTTCTACGCAATATATATCAGAGACAATATAAAGATATCTGGGCATTTGTGACTCAGTTGTATATTTATTTTATAAAGTAACCTAAAGCTATAAAACTGTTTCGTGAATACAGTCAGATGTGCAGACTTTTGCTCAAATTACTAAGAATATATTCAGTAAATATTATTATCTTCCTTGAATGTGCACATAATTTTGTATTAAATTTGCTTTTGACTATCTAAAGATGATTTTTGTAAAAATAGAAAATTCCCACTATTAGGGACAATTAATTGTCCTTCTATTAGAAAATTCCCTCTTAGAACAGTTAACTAATACTACTGAATTTACATTGGAAAGAATTAAATATTTAGATATTTGGTAGACTTTTGGATATAATATTTAGAAAAAATGTAATGAATAGTGATCTTCTTGAATATATGAACTTTTGCACATTAATATTCTGACCATTATTGTAACAATTTTTCCTTTCATCCATAAATTATAGACAAAAATGCCCAAATTAGTTCTTTACTTTAAGATAGTATTTCACAGTCACTTAAACAATAGCAGAAACTAACACAAAATGTAAAATTAGATATACATGCAGAAGCACAGGGGCAAAACCAGGTGCCCGGAGGCCTACCAACCAATTCAAATCCTAATCTGTCACATATTAATAGCATAAAGTTGTATGATCTTGGATATCTTACATAAGTTCTCTGTGCTTCACTTTTTTTCTCCTAGACAATGTGATACTGATAACACTTTGCTGATAGGATTATTGTAAGAATTAAATTATATAATCCCAAAGTGCTGAATACAGGGCAGGGAACATGGTCACTATTTAATAAATATCGGTTATTATTATTAACATTTGTCATACTCTCATTCTCATATTATTTCACCAATAAATTATTTTTAAATAAATAGAAATATCTCATGTTTTTATACATAAAAGGAAAGTAAATGACTTCTTCAAGATAGTATTTTAATATATGTAAATTTCTGTAATTGAACTCAAGAGTAGACTAAAGTTTTTAAAAATTTTTCTAATTATCCTTCCTTTATTAATTCATTTATCTGCCCACTCATTTATTCAAAAATACGTTTGATCAAATAATACTTTGTGCTGGGCTCTTTGATACGTCCTGGGAATATATGGTGAATAAAATGGACATAATATCTGCTTCGAATCAAGGGAGGGTAGGGAGGAAGGCAGGTATTAAATGTATAATGTAAATGGGGAAGCCAAGGGAAAAAATTCTTAGTAGGATTAAATAACCAAGGATGAGAAGAAATAATCAAGGGATAAAGGATAAGAAAAGTAATCCCAGGAATAAAATTTAAGCTGCGACTTGATGGAGATTATCATTGTTAGCAAAATTATGAGCAATTACACTACTATAAAAATGAAGTTTTTGAAGTCTTCCCACATTCCAGTTTCTGTGCTAACAAGAAGCTGGGCCAAGATTTAAACCAACATATTAAATCTCCTGCCTCTCATCAATCAAAGACAGGCAGAAGTAGAACAGAGAATGCAAGGAGTCCTAGGCAGAGGAAACAACATGTAGGAAAGAAGGAGGGACTAGTATGTGGAGTGCCCTCTGAGCCAGGTTAAGAAGTTTGAATTTTAACTTCTGGAATATGAAAAGATGGAGTAGACTTTTTTTTTTAAAAGTATGCCCTGGTTTTTTTTTTTTTTTTTTTTTGGTAAGGAAGATTGGCCTTGGCTAACATCTGTTGACAATCCTCCTGTTTTTTGTTTTCTTTTTCCCCAAAGCCCCAGTACATAGTTGTATATTCTAGTTGTGGATCATTCTAGCTCTTCTGTATAGGATGCTGCCACAGCATGACTTGATGTGAAGTGTCTAGGTCCTCGCCCAGTAGCCAAAGCTGTGAACCCCGGGCTGCTGAAGCCGAGTGCATGAATTTAACCACTTGGCCACAAGGCCGGCCCCCAAAGTAGACTTTAAAGTAGAGGAATGATAGTCCGATTTGTGGTTTCAGAGATCACACAAATTAAACAGGAAATTGATAGCAGATAAACAACACAGAATTTGAGATGAAATACGATTGGACACCACACACAAAGACTGAAATGAGATAGACAATGGCAACAGTGATAATGCTGGTGAATATTAATATTCAAAAAAGAAAGATAGAAACAATAGGATTCTGTGAGTGGTTGATTGCGAGGATTGGGAAGAAGAGGATGGACCCTGGTTTAAACTCAAGTAAGAGGATGATGCTTGAGGAAAATGCAGAGGAGATGAAGAATTTTGAGTACGTTGAGTTAAATATATATTTAAGCTATCTAGGTAGAGGGTTTGCTATTATTTTGTCTGTTTCTGTTGTTGATGTTGATGATGATGATGTTGATGATGACAATGTCAATATTTCTTTGGGGTGAACTATGTGCCAGGCTCTGTGCCTTACATGCAACATATCATTTCAATATTCCATTTGGTATAATAAATATGTTTAAAAATCTTTATGGAGGATATAATCCATGCTAAAGTTGTTAGTCAGTCAGTCAGAAAACATTAGAAGTAGATATGTTGACACCAGAAGAGAGTTCTGTGCTGAAGATAAGAGTGTAAGAATTTAAACTAGTATGTTAAACTTGCAGTGTGGAAAAGAAAGCAAAAACAAAATCAGAGAGTCTATCAGGAGCCAAGAACAACACGATTATTTATGTGAAGGATACGGGATGAAGTCCCTGAACATGAGACTGAGAAGACGCTGGGGCCAAGGAGAGAGTGTTTTATGAATAAGTGAGTAATCAATATGATCAATATGTTTAAATGTTAAGTCTAAAAAGTATTCATTAGATAGAGCACCAAACAGGTTATTTTCTAAGGACTTATTGGGTGGATATAAGACTGCATTTGGCAGAGAAATGGAAAAAAAGTCAATTTAGACAATGATTTAAAAAGTTCAACTTTGAAGGGAACTTTTTCAAAGATAAATCAGGAAAAGAAATTAAAAATATGGGGTTGAAAGGGTTTGGTTTTAGATGAGAGAAAATTGGAAATACGTGCTACTGAAAAGAAGCTGAGGAGATTGAGAAGATACTAAAGAGTCATTAAAAATTTTAAGGCAAGGTATCTGAATGGCATGGATGGGGAATGGTATCCCTTAGAGCAGCAGATCTCAACTGGAAGCCGTGTGTACCCCCATATCTGGAAACACTATTGGTTGACACAACTGAGAGTGATGTGCTACAGGCATCTATTGAGCAGAGGCCAAGGATGCTGCTAAAGAACTTATAATGAAAGGGCAGCCATCCATAACAAAATGCCAATTTGACACAACTGGGAGTAGAGTACTACTGGCATTTAGTGAGCAGAGGCCAGGGATCCTGCTAAACAACTTATAATGAAAGGGCAGCTATCCATAACAAAATGCCAATAGTGACAAAGTTGTGGAAGCATGCGTTAGAGGCGCAGGTGAAAGAGATGGCCTCATAGACGAATCACTCTCCCAGGAGAGGGAAGATGAGATGCAGCATCATTTAGAAATGATGGAGTTGTTTAAGCCATCGATGGCATTAATGATAAAGGACTGTAGAACAGAGACAGCTATGAATAGCTTTAAAAAAGAATAGGAAAGCAGTTGGTTAAGTAAATATATGAAGATTAGCAGGTGGTACTGAATGCCAGTTTGGGTTTGTTGACCATGAATTTAAGGGCAGAAATCTTCACATTTATATATATATTTCAGAACTACCCAGAAATCCTGATACATGATTTAAGAAGACTGATGGATGGCTTTCAATTAGAGAATTTTTTACAGGCATGAAATGGAAGGGTAAGAGGGTGAGAGTAAGAGTAATCACATTGTGAAAGTCAAGCCATGTACATAGCGAATTATGGTAAGGAGAGAGCTGAAAGTTGGAAAGAAAGCCATGTCAAGAGTCTGGACATTACTGAACTGTTATATTGGGATTCAGTGGTGACTGTCACTACTTAAATTTTGTGAACTTATTGATAACTACTCTTTAGACTGTGTTATACTTCCAAGAGAATTTTTTAAACTATACGATTTATCAATGATTTGACTCATTTTGTACATTCATATCATTTTTCTAATGACAAAAAATTATTAAAGTTATATTTTATATAAATTATATCAACATTGTATTATATAATTTAAAAATAACGGAAATCAATTCAATCAAGGTTGGTAAATATAATCTTTAGCATATATAGTTAAACAAATTATCCAAATGAATTTTGAATGTTAATATTATACAATGATGTTTGTCAAAAAAGTTAAATAATGAAAAGAGAAAAGCAAAATAACATTTGAAGAACAAGAAAGTTTTTCTTTTCCTTCTTGTCTTTTTAAAAATTACAAGTTAAGTCACAAAGAAAATTCGAATAAAACATACCTGGAATGGTCAGGCAGGAGGAGGGTGTTAAGATATGTAAGCGCTCACCCTACTCAAGTGTTCTCTTATATTTTCCTTCAACTTTTTTTTTTTATTGTCACTTACACTTTCATTCCAGAAATATTTATTGAGCACCTGCTAGGTCCTTGGGATACAACAGTGAATATGAAACAGAAAGTACCGGCCGGAATGGGCTTTACATTCTAGGCAGGACAGCATATAATAAACAAATATCCTCTTGTCCTCTTGGGTAAACAATATGATATCAGATATGATGAATACTATAGGGGAAATAAAGCAAATTAAAGAGATAGAATAGAACAAAACAGAGTCTACTGTTGTAGATTGTGGTCTAAGAAGGACATTCTGATGAGTTCCCTTCTGAGAAAGAATGTGATGTCTGTGTATTGAACATGGAACATAAAGAACTGTCCATAGGTTCACATGATAGACCCTTTTAGCTTTAGACTATAAAGCTACAAAGTTCCTCTGCCTATCTAAAGCCACAATGGCAGTGTCTTTTTTTTTTTTTTTTTTTTGAGGAAGATTAGCCCTGAGCTAACTACTGCCAGTCCTCCTCTTTTTGCTGAGGAAGCCTGTCCTTGAGCTGACAACCGTGCCCTGCTTCTTCTACTTTGTATGTGGGATGCCTACCACAGCATGGTGTGCCAAGCGGTTCCATGCCCGCACCCGGGATTCGAACCGGCGAACCCCAGGCCGCTGAGAAGTAGAACATGTGAACTTAACCGCTGTGCCACTGGGCTGGCCCCATGACAGCGTCTTTTTTAATGTTATAAAAGTACTACAACCTTATTAATAGTAAACAAGAGACATGGCAGTTATCATTTAATTGTTATTTGATTTTGAAATTTAAATTATTCTAAGCTAATGAAAAAATTAATTGAAAATAAACAGGTTTAAATAGATATTTTAAAATATGAGACTGGGCAGCACTAATTTGATAGAATATTAGTTTTTCCAAGTATGTACAATTACTTTCTCATAATGATGAAAATCACAGAGTGTGTGTGTGAGTGTGTGTACACTTTCTGGTTTTTCTTTTTAGCACTTAAAACTTTTCTTTGGAAATTCTAAAAGCCATACTTAATTTTTAACATCTAGTAAAAGTGTCTGAAAAGTGATACCCATTAGAGAAAGAATGATAATCTGATGATGGTGCTAGCAGGTGGTACTATAATGAATTCTCTTTATGGAAGAGTACATTCATAACCATCATTTGTCCTTAGAGTTCTATTATACTATGAGAAGTGAGAGTAATACTCTCAGAAAAAGGAAATGACTGTTAAATAATTCTTAATCTCTAGAAAGGGCATCTGTATGTGGGATTATTAAATAAAGAAAAATAACTAATAAGTAAATAAACTTTAAGAGCTTCTCACACACACCTTCAAAAATAATATTCTACATATAATTAAAACATTTTCCCCTTTGCAATTAATTAAGTTTGTGGCCAAAATGTCTGAATGCACTGTGTTCTGTAACAGAATAAAATGAGAAAGAATAAGAGAATGCATGAGAGATTGTACAATGGAAGAGCTCTCTCTGGCTGAGTGGAACTAGCTATGTATGGGAGGTATAATACCAAACAGTAGGGTTATTCACTAATGAAAAAAAGAAATATTTATAGGATGCTTACCTTGTGTAAAGCATTGTGATAGTTATTACCTATACATTGAGATATGGTCCCTGTATTCATAAAGCTTATATATTTCTAAGTGCAAAGAAAGGTATGAAGATAATTTAAACAGATAAATGAACAATTTCTACTCATATCTAAAACATCATGACAGCCCCATTCCAAAGGTCGAATTAATGGGGAAGGTGTGTGTGTATCTGAAGGGTAGCAGGCATCCAGTGGATTTCTGGAGGCAAGATATAAGACACTTAAGACAAACTAGAAATGGTAGGGCCCTGGACTTGTGTAGTGGCATAGAAATGGAGTGAAGTACATGGATTGGGGAGATATTTTTGAGGACCTGTTCATGGAGTTAATGGAATTTCAGAGATGATGAGGCATCAGGGGTGAATTCTAGGTTTTAATTTAAATAACGGATGGTTGCACTTTCGATTAAAATATAGGCAATGGAAGGAAGAAGGTAACTATTTGGGAGATGAAGACAAATTTAGCTCTAGTTTTGAAATATGCTTATACAGAGAAAGTAAGAGAAAGAGGTCTGAGGATACAGAGTAGGCAGTTGGATCTGTGGAAGAGGAAGTCTGAAGGTACATGGGCTAGAGACTGAAAAGCCTTTTGCTGATATGCGATTGATTTTCAGCCATTTTGCTTCCGGGGTCATCTGTGTAATCTCTTGAGGGCAAAATGCTCATTCTAAGGACCTACCAAAACCAAAATCAACAAGTCTCTCAAGGGTGCTCTTAAAAGTTTGTTAATTGGGGGTAGGAAAAGCTGGCTTCTCTTAAGCAGTTAATCCCCTTGGTGCTAACTGTGAGCTGTACTATGAAAGATGTTTTCAAAGACTCTACTGTTAGAAAATCTTTCCAAAATATTTAAATTTGAGCTCCTGGTGATTTGAATAGCAAAACTTTCACTAAGACCTGTCACATTTGTGTTGCAACTCTCTAACAAGTTCAGGGTCCAGTAGATTACTCAGAATGTGCTTTTATGAAAATAATTATCCTTTAAAGTCAAGATGACACAAATAGTTAAAAGGGTTTATTTCTTTGTATTATTTCCACTCATTTCAAGTTTTAGCTTGTATGGATTGCTCATTTAACAACTGGCTTTTATGAATACACAGATAAGTACAGCTCATTCCTGTTCTTGCAAAACCTGTGCAACAAAAACACAGCCACTCTAGGCTCCTGCTGGCTGTATCAAAGATTGAACGTCCACTTCAAATGTTCTTATGCTTTTATCCATTAAGTTACATTCTCTTATCTCCCAGCGCCCTCCCAGGGATGCTTTCTTGTCTGTGTGGGCAAAAGGAAAGGATCATACACCTTTCAAAGCACCAATATTCTTCATCTTTCTGAATCACCTATTTCAACAGAATAGGAATTTATACAGTAGGACCTGCTTTCACAAAGTGTGATCTCAAAACACTAAGTGTACCTTTGAAAGTAAAGAAACCCTATGAATTACAACTAAATAATACACCAGAAAGAAAATATGAAAATCATCTTTCCTCTTTAACACAGTTTTTACACAGCCAATCAGATGGCTATGACCGTGGTTTTAATCCTTTCAACCAATAATAGCCAGTTTTTACTATTGATGTGAAGTAGAAAAAAACAAAATTATTCCTACTATGCTCCTCTATGAAACAGTAACCCATGCAAAATTTCATATATATATTATGTACTCTCCATATATTATGTTCTCCATTTTAGCCGTGAGATTGTCCATTTCTTAGATAGATAAACAGATTTAGATTTTAAACTTTGCTGTGCCTCTGAAAAATCTATTCACTCACAGTTAAGAGTAACTCCTGCAAACTTAACTGCTGAGCATATTACAAATAATATTGTTTTTATTCACTTCACTGACAGTATGCCTACTAAGTGGAGAGACGAAAGAGAAGTCCTGTTAAACAAGAAAAAATAAGGAGTTAGTGAATTTTTAATTTCTGATTTGCAAGATTGCCTTAGCTTATACATTTATTAAATATTTTATTTCTATGTTTTATTTGTGGCACTTAGCATATTACAGGTATTTGACCAGCATTAGCGATAATAACGAGGACTTCTTTCCAATTAATAAATATCTGAGGTGGAGTAACATCAACAATGTGATAAATGATGTGACAGTGTAGTAGTTAAAGATTAAAGAGAAAAATTACTTCACATTATCTACCATATTCTATCCTTTTATTGAAAGTATGTCCTATGTTAAAGAAAAATGATCATTTTAATTTGGAAATATTATATGCTTTAATTTAAAAATCTGTCTTTACACTTGTGAATGGGATATATTCTCAGATGTGTGTGCTATTTTTTAAAAAATTTTTTATGATAAATTATTTGGGAAAAAAAGATTATTTGGGAGGCACATGATGATGTATACTATCTGACTTATCAGATAATTGCCAATTTTTTCATCTGTGCTATTCAGAACCAGTATTAGGTCTATGAGTCAAGGTAATATTCATCTCAATGGAAATATTTCCAAACTAACTGTATTTTAATGATATGAAAGATGACCCATCAAATTTCTAGTCATAGTAAGTTTCATTTGGCAAGGGAATATTCTTAAGCATGTTTTCACCCCCAGTAAGCTCCCCCAAACTTGCTCATTTCAATTTTGAAAGTTTCAAAGTTGAGTTTTAAAAAAACTTGGCAGCTGTTGCTGTTTCTCTGTCAAATAGCTCACCCATTGTCTAGATCTCAGTGGGGGATATGTGGGAGGTCCCATAGTTTCTTTCCAGCTGTTACTGAGTCTGGGATAATGTTTTTGGTTTCATGCAACTCCCAGCATGCAGTCTGCTCCTGACAGCCTCAATAAAATTCCATTTAAGCAAAATGAATTAAAAGTCAGTGTAAACAAAGTTTAGAAAGAAACAATTAAGAACTTTTTCTGAACTGGCTTCTGACTTAGAAAGTTTCATCTTGAGGAAAGCTGTCACCTTGCAGGATAAAATACCACAGGCAGTTGGCAGCAGCCTGATCCTACCTTTTGCTTTTCTGAGCAAACTCTTAAAAGAGTTAGAAGAGCTTCTACAGAAATATCTGGAGCTTAAGAGCTGGCAGCATCTGTTCAGTATGATAACAGTAGCTGCCTTCTTGGCGGCAGTCTAAACCCTAAAATCCCCAAATATACCCCAGACCTAGCATCAGAGAAAAAAGATTTCATTAAACCATCATTTTTCAAACTTTCCAGAGGGAATCACATCAGAGAGAGAGCTGCAACTCTCTCTCACATGCACACAGATAAAGGTGCACACACACTAGCCAGGGAAAAGAAGATGGCTCAGGACACCCAGAGGTGAAGTGAAAGTGAAAAGTGTAGAGTGTTTTAGGAAACTGACTAAAGGGAACACGGCAATTGCTTACTGAACTAATGAATGATGATGACTTGTGGATAATGAAACCAACATTGGATCATCAATCTACCTATAAATATATATTGCTAGGAAACCTTTATTTTCAATGTCCTTCGCCTCCTCCTGTATCAGTGTGCCTTATATCAGCTCTCCCAACTGTGTATGTATTATACTGAGTATCATTCCTCACCTGTGCTGCTCCTAATTATACAGCCAGATTGTTTAGGTTTGAATCTCAGCTCTGCCTCTTATTAGCTGTCCCTGTGCCCTAATTCCCCACCTGTCAAGTGAAGACAATTATACTCATCTCTTATGGTTACTAGAAGGATTACTGAGTTTATATACATAAAGATATTAAAATAGTGCGAAGCACATAAGAAAGATGTGTAAGCACTTGCTATGGTTTGTCTTTTTTTCTAATCATTTATATTGCTCACTGATATCGTATACTTAGATAAAAACATCAGCAAATGAGCTGCAAACTGGTGAAGTGCGTCCCAGTACATCTTATTGTTTCCCTCTAAAGTGATGCTTTTGTTCAAATAAGTTAATAGACCTATTAAAATGGGAATGCATTGACATCTTCCCCAAAGGATTAATGTTGTTTTCTGGATGTTGCACTTATGTAAGCATTGACAAGAAACAAGGCTTTATTTCCTCTATTTTTATTACAGTGTTTATAAGTGATATATTAGTGATTGTGTATTTAGAAAACAGTGTAAAATAGAAGAACATATTACAATTTATCAAGCTCTAAGCACCAGTTTGTCATGGATTTCAAAAAGAAAAAAAATGTCATCTAAGCATAAATGGTTAAAAATTACTTTAGGGCTCACACATATAGAATACTGAAAGAAATTCAGTATTTATGGCTTTGAGCTATTTTAACAGGTTTCCTGGATTTTCCCATTGTTCAATCCATTAGACTATTTAGAAACTATAGGATGACTGACAAAAGGCCAATTTCCTCAGAAGTTGACAGATTTCAGCGATTTAATCAATATTTTAGTCATTCAAACTCAGTCAACTACATTTCAGTTCCTCTATTATAACAAAAATTGACAAAGAAAGACTCTCGAGTAATTATAAGGAAATAGACACAGTAAAATTTTACTTTGAGATATTTTTCTGAAAACTAAGGACATAAGGAACATTGAAAAAAGGTCCAATGTAAAACTGGGCTTTATTAATTATCTATATCTAATCGGTTTAAATATGATTGGTTTTTGGTTTGAAATGTGAGAAGAGAATGATGGTCATAACTTATATCATTGTTAGTATTAAACTAGCAATATTTATTATTGACATGAGTGGTTCAGTAAAGTCACTTTGTCCCAGGCTGTGGGAAGGCATCAAGACAATGTTCCCAACCAACAGGGGGCGACATGACCAGCAAGAGAGGTTCTCGAACTCCAGGGTTGACACAGAAAATTTTGTAGATGTTGGGGCGGGTCAAGAATGCCCTCTCCAGGTTTCCCACCTGTGGTTGGTTCCCATGTTCCCTAGGGAACTTCGAAGACTTCCAGAGACTTAAGTTCCAGCTTCATGTCCTTTGTGTTTTTCCCTTAAGTTCTCAGCAGCTGGATCTGACATGTTTCATTTGTAAGGCAAATATTCAAATATTGGGAGAGTAGCTTCAGCACCTGCAACCAATGAGACTGGTGATACAGCCCTATTGGTAGAGTCACCATACATCTCTGGTTGACTGTTCAAGCATGTTGTTAATCAAAAATGCCTATTTATTATATTTTGAACTCTCTTTCACTTAAGAGTGGCTCAGTTTGAATGAAAAATTTCGTGGTTACTCTACCCATTGGAATTTAAAGTCTTAGCAGCTATAATATGCTTGTATTCCCTAAAGCTATCCTTTCTTTGAAGCAATACTCCTTCAAGGAGTGCGCATCATCCCTGAGTTCCAGTGCTGCTCTTTCATTTCTCTGCGTTGGTGGGATGAACAAGACTGACACATTCTATAATCTTTATCTGCCCTATATCATACCCCAAGTTCCTTATTAGTAAGGATGCCTTGTTATAAATCTCAGACTACAGCTAGGGAACTTGGTCATCTCACCTGCCTGTGCCTTCCATTTTGATAACTCTCAGATTCTCTATAGAAATAAAATTCCCAATTAATTGTCTAGCCTAGGAATGCATTGGGAGAACACATTTAGCAAAGTTTGCTGAAGTCTTTCTATTTGGCAAAAATATCAGAAGAGAAAAAAGGAAGTACAAAATAAGAAGGTCCCATAGTGCTGATCTCCTTTCTTCTCTGGTATTTTGCATTCTATAAGTAGTTTTCATCTCTTTTCATTTCAAATTTTCAGTTTATTTTGTGTTTGTCAAATACAGACCTCATTCAAATTTGCTTCTATTCACTCATTTAATTCTAACACTCTGCCCTTTAGATTCAATAGAAAAAAAATGTAGGCTGCTTTTGAAAAAGAGTAATTGAAGAGCAATGGAATGATTTTGAAGAGCTTCTTTCTACAAAGAAATTATTGATAGAAAAAGAATGCACCCCTTTAGTCTTCATCTGAACAGATGATATGAGCCATCCCAAAATTCCCCTCTAAATTCTTGCAAAGAAATCAAAATATCTTTGGATTTAAAAATACGCTTATAAAAATCTATGACTCTCTGTTGTCTATCAAATTAGGCATAAGTTTTAAATTTGGACATTTAATGTGTTCTGGTGTATTATCTTTTAAATAGCACTGCTCATGAATGAGAAATAGTGAGTGATAGATACTAGGTCTAAATTAACGGTTTGTTCATTTCTGCACTTAGCCCCTCTACGCAAGTAATTTCCCAGGTAGCTTGCAGTATAGCCTAGCATTTTCTATATCCGGTTGTATACAGACTTCCTTTGTTTTACGGCTTCTGTGTCTCTTCTCAAAGTAATCTCCTCTTTGAGAATGCAACTATCAAACTTTCAGCTCCTGGTAAAAAGACTATTTACCCTTCACTACTCATTTCAATATCCATTGTGCCCAATATGCTTTTCTTGATGCCGCAGAAAATCAGATGGTCGATTGCTTCATCCATACATGAGTTTCTTAAAAATATTTTAGGGCTCATTTGGGGATCTTAAATTCTTTGAAAGCAGGGACTATAACTT
Source organism: Equus caballus (assembly GCF_041296265.1). Lineage (NCBI taxonomy): Eukaryota > Metazoa > Chordata > Mammalia > Perissodactyla > Equidae > Equus > Equus caballus. Next base: position 99,818,252 of record NC_091686.1, read on the forward strand.
CTTAATCTTCATTCTTTGTACAGTATATAGATTGTGTAGTATGTAGAAACTAATATAATGTAAATTATAAACTTTAGATATTTGTTGAACTAGTTTAGTTTTTTTATAGAAATTGTACAGTTTTAGGTCAAAAATTTTGAAATTAACTTTATATTATGTATAAAAATATTGTGCATGATTTACAAAGCAGTGTAAGCAATAGCTGAATATTATAATATATGCATTTATTTATATCTATATCTTTCTATTAAATGTTTAACAGTTTTACATGATTATAATATATTAAAATTATTTCTTTGTTATTGTGCTTTATTTTTACTATTCTGTTATTAACTTGATTCTAAGTTTTCAGGTAAAAAACCTGAGTTCCAAAAATATGCTTTTCCTTGGGAAAAAATGGTTACCATATTATGAGACTACTCTAAGAAAACAAATATGCCATGTTTTCTTACCATCCTCCTGAAACATTGTTATCTTTTTTGAGAATAAGAGAAATTAAAAAGAATAACCAGATAATTGTAATTGAGATTTTTTTACAATATTTTAATAAAGATATTTTAATATAGTAGATAGTTAAAATACAATGCTCATATATCTGCTTTTTTACACTTTATATCCTATAATAGAACAATCTAATTTGAAATTATGTTATGGAAAAGAAAGCTGAGATTGATGGACATTTAAGCAAATGCTTATTTCTTAAAGTTGTTGATATTTATACCTTCAAGTCTCTCTCCTGGGCCTCATCTACCTCTCTCTCTCTTTGTCTATTTATTTATTCAACTTGGGATGAGGACAAGAACAGTTGTTTTTCTTAAAAAAAAATGAATGATGATTTCGATAGTTTTCCAAATGTATTTTTGAATGTGTTGTAGATAATATATCAGAAATATCTTTAAAACTTTATTGGTTCAGGAAAGTTTTGTAGTACCAAATTTATCCTGGCACCTATAATGAATTTTTAATGTACCAAATGTTCTTTTGAAGACTCATCTTGTGTTTTGCGTGCAGCATTTCCATTTTCCTCTGAGAGTTTGAAGGAGAGGAAGTGAAATCACTAAACAGTTTTTCAGAGGTTAAATTTACTCACTTATAAAAATAAGCCTAATTACTGCTTAAACACAAAATGTGCAGAACAAACAAGAAACTTTGTATGAGTACTCCAGTTTGTGAAATACAAAATATTCAAAGCTTTAGTGTCCAGATTCTGTAATTAGGAAACTCTAAACTGAATAATCATCTCACATAGAAATGAGGATTATTTAAACATGGAAGATTTTACCTATATTCTAAATATTATAACCAGAGAGCACATAGTTATCTTCAGCTTAGTAATGGAAGTTTTACTTTAGCTCTGGCAAAAGATAAGAATAAAGAGTAAGGATGGCAATCTTAAAAGTTGATTTAAAAAGAAAATCTCTACCTACTCATTTTCTTGTTAAGATTTTCTGATAAAAGTTGGCAAAGCAGGGCCAGCCCTGGTGGCCTGGTGGTTAAGTTTGGCACACTCCTCTTGGGCAGCCTTGGTTCAGTTCCCAGACACAGACCCATACCACTTGTCTGTCAGTGGCCATGCTGTGGCAGCAGCTCACAAAAAAAAAAAAAAAGAGGAATGTTGGCAACAGATGCTAGCTCAGGGTGAATCTTCATCAGCAAAAAAAAAAAAAAAAGTTGGCAAAGCAAATAACATCATGCATATTATATGGCTGTGAATATAAGCATATGTAATGGAGATAATATCATGCAATATTAAGCTGATGTTTTTCTATTCCCGCAGCAGACAAGTCAGATCCTTCTAAAGCCATTGAAATATTATAGCTACCACAAGAGGTATGAGGGCAAAAACTACTTTATGAAGAAGGAGAAAATGATATAAGGAAAGTCCTGACTACTTGGAAGGAAAAGTAGAAGAGAATGCCTCCTATATAGGAGACTATGGAACACAGAAAGAAGAGGTCAGGGAATAAAGCAGTCAGACGTGTATTCTGTTCCCTGTACATGCACGCATACACATGCACACACACACACACACACACACACACAAGACTGGGAGATTATAAGAGAAATGGAGATGAAAGAAATTTAAGATAAACCCCATTGTCCTTTTAGTACTCTTGAAAAAGTCCGTTGCTGTGGACAGACCCTCTCTAAAATAAGCATGAAGTGATAGGCATGGAAAAAGCCTCAGCTATTGCTCATAGCTACCACATGGGATACTTAAAGTCTAGAAATCACAAATGTTTTGTGTCAGACACAGAAGGTACTCATGAGGTTCAGTGCCTTGGGGGCTGACTTTTCCAAGGGCCAGCAGGCTTACCAGTAGCCTGAAAGCTTAAGCCAAAGACCAGCTAGAGAATGAAGGTGTGATACAGGAGAGTTTTCAGCACCATGTAAAGCTAAGGTTGGACAGATCCAACAAATCTACTATGCTCTAAGAATTTCCTCTCCATACTGAAAAAGTAAACTGAGGCAGAGCAGTCAGGGATTAGTGAGATTGGAGGCATCTCCCAGAAAGTAGACCCAGAAGCCAATATATAACCACTCTTGCCCTTGATGTGTGTGACCCCGTCTCCCCATGCCTACAAACCTGAAGCCTCATCTTTCCCCAGACATGAAATGTCATATGGACTCTTGACATATTGTTCATCTACCTGAACAATAGTAATATTGTAATTACTCTAACGCTACAGAAGTGAGTCATCTCAACCAGTGAGGAAGATTTGTTCTACAGAGTTATTTGGGGGCTATCTTGCAGCTCTATCTTGCAGCTCTTCCTTCCCCTAAGCACTAGGGTGTTTTCTTCATCTACGTATTTGAAAGAAGTTCTCCAACCATTGTGCTTTCTAGCTCAAAGGAAGGGGAAAAGAAGAATGTGAGGTCAAACAATTTCTGTTAAAGAAAATAATGCAGAAAGTTGCATACATCAGTTTATGCACACCTCATTGTAAAACCCTAAATGCAAGGGACCTGTGAAATCTTGCTCCTAACCTTGGTTTCCTTATCCCCACTAACACTCTATTACTATGGAAGAAGAAAGACTTTTGAGGAGAAATTGCATGTCTGCCGCTTAATATTTGTCAAGAAGGCATAGAGTTTGAAAGAGATTAACTTTCTACTCCCTCCTTCCCTAACACCAGTTCTGTGCCCCTACTATTCTACACTATCTACCAAGGTGGGGGATAGCACAGAAGATAGTATTGGCTAGATAAACTAAAACAAGCTACATTTTCTCTGCTGATTTGATTGGAATAATGAAAATGTGTGAGCCTATTACATACACATTTTAGTGACTTTCATGTTTAAATTAATTGAGATTCCTGGTGAATTATACTTTTTTAAGAATTTAATACCATTTTCATATGATGGTATGAGATTTCTACATAATTACAGTTCTGTAAATGTCTCCAACTTCATCTAAAATTGCTTACTCCAGTCCAGGTCCCCATTGATCTCGCTCTCTATTCTCAGAGCATGCTAATCTCTTTCCTTCTTCAGAAATTCTGCACTCTTTATCTACTCTATCTTTGTCATACTTCCAGTTCTTTATCTCCCTAACTCCTTCTTGTCCTTCGGATAGCTAACCTAGCACCTCCAGAAAGGCTTCCATTTTCCATGGCCATCCTGTCTAAAGCCATCACATTCCCATTTACTCAGTTACATTAACTTAGGCATTCCTTTCCTTCACTGAACTTTTCACAATCTGTCATTATCTTATTTATTAATTTATTCAATAGTGCATTGTTTGTCTCCCACACACAAATGTTTCAAGTCCCACAAGTGTGTAAGGATCTTCTCTCTCTTTCTCACCCCACTATCCTCTCTGCCTATTTCAGTGAACGATACGAAATAGTGTTTAAAATGTTTGTTAAAGGAGTGAATGGTGAGGATAAGCTCTCTGAAAAACAAATATATAGATATGTTTGTGTGTATGTGTGTGTACTGTGAACCAGATCTTAGTATTCCTCAGAGTGGAGTAAAAGAGCCTCATTTACAGAAGTCTCAGGCAATGTTTTTATAAGTACATATAATATATGGCTAAAAAACACTATGTTGTTGCCCTCAAGGCATTAGGAAATCCAGCCGAGAAATGGATAGTTGGAGACTAAACCAATACTGTTTCATATTTTGCTCCATAGCAGAACATATGCCGTAGCAGCCTCTGCTTTATGTAAATCTGTGTTGTTTGATCTTCGTTCTTTGATTTTATTTTTATGTTTGTATAAAGGAGTTTTAAGGAGCAAATTTCTATAAAGATGGGCCTTAAATTACTCTAACATCAGTAACTACTCTTTAGACTACATGATAAACAGCATGATTGGGGAGACGTTTTATTACACTGTCTTATAGAATAGTATAGTGTATATTGGATTTCCTTTTTTCTTTTTAAAGATCGGCACCTGAGCTAACATTTGTTGCCAAAGCCCCCCACTAGATAGTCACATATTCTAGTTGCAGATCCTTCTGGTTGTGCTATGTGGGACGCCACCTCAGCTTGACTTGACGTGCGGTGCCATGTCAACTCCCAGGATCAGAACCAGCAAAACCCTCGGCCACAGAAGCTGAGCATGTGAACTTAACCACTCAGCCACAGGGCCAGCCCCTGGATTTTCTAATGAGCCCTAGAGTCAGACCTCCTGTGTGTTTAAGGACCTCAGGCAAGTGCTGAAAACTCTTCAGACTTCAATTTCTTCATCTACAGTAATGGGGATATTATCAACTCCAATATCTTAAAATTGAGAAGAAATAAAGAGATAACATATGTGAAGATATTGCATAGCAGAGAGCCTGCCACATAGCAAGGGCTCAATAAATCTTAGAATATTACTGACAACTACTCAGGTATTCTCTGGCTAAACTTTGGCACTGTAAATGTTGCCTTGCTTAAACCTACTAAAAACTATGCAAGTAGGAAATTATGATCTCCGTCCTACAGATGAAAAAATCATAGCTCAGAAATGTAAATTCCCTACTGTCACATGGGTTGTGGGCAGAAAAGCCAATTTATTTTCAATTTACTTGAATTATCTTGTCCTTAATGAATAACTTACCTTCAGAGTTCTTTCATTTCATGTAACCTGGCAACCAACACCATGAAATATATTCTTGTTTCTCTTATTTGAAACTGTTGGTGTGTTGATAGTTAAGCAAGAGAGGATGAAGATAGGAGAAAGTGAGGAAAGAGAGAAAATAGGAGAAAATCAGAAAAGAAAGTCTGAAGTGCTAATGATATTACAAGTTTAATAAAATTAAAGTAAGTCTTCTCTTTTCACTTTCTTCCTTTTTCCCTAAAATAGAATCATTATTATTAATTATTAGATATTTTTAACATATGGGCAGAAATCAGCAGAGTACATGAAAGAATACATGCTTTATTATATTTACTGTTTAAAAAGAGTTCAAATTAAAGGGTTCCAAATCCAATGATGTGGAGTGGGGCAAAAATTTGACTATCCCGCTCTCTCACTTCAGAACATATATTCTAGAGGAAAACGTAAAACATTCTATGCGCCCCTTTCTACAACCACGTTTTTTTCGTTCTTTCTGTCTCACTGGAGGGCATTTACATTCTTTAGGAAAGAATGTAAAGTTTCGAGAACATCAAAGGTGGAAGCTATTCCAATTATTGTGCTGCTCTGACATACTTTCAATTATGAATCCGTCTCTAAGTTCATACTGTTAATTAAAAATCTACTATTTCAGAAACACAGTCAACATATTTTAAAAGTCACAGACCCAGGGTATACTAGATATACGAGATAAATGGAAATTTGATGCATGAAAAAAATAAATTTGAGATTTTTAACTATATTAGTATACTCTCCCTTTGGCAACACGACAGTGTTCTGTTTCATTTAAATATTAACACTTAAGATTTAATAATAGCCACCCTTTCCTGGTTTCTCCTCTCACACATTCATGTGTAAATGAATTACTCATCCCTTGTCCTGAAATCTCTCTAGTCTCAGCTCCCCAGCATCACTGTGGGCAATTCCTTCCTACCAGTTAACTGCTCCATCTTTTTCTGCCTCTCACCTCCAAAAGGCAGCAAAGGCAAAGAGAATCCTGAATTATCAAAGATAAAAAATTTGTTTTTCAAATAGTTCTCTCTGGGAACAGAGGACTCCGCCTCTTACATTTATTTTAAGGGCTCAAGGCTGTGTGAGTCTCATTCCTCACTCCCCGCAGAGCAGTCTGGGTACCAGCAGACCCTTCGCATCCGTCCTAGCATCATGCAGGCAAAGTGGTCCAAAGGGAAACTACTTGCATGCCAGTTGTGTTGCTGCATTGCATGGGAACGTGTTCTTAATTTACATTATTTGACTATCTTTTGAAGAACTTTTTAAAAATTCTTCACCATTTTTTGTCTTCTCTTGTTCTCTTAGTAATTGATCCAGAATATTGCTACCTTCTATTATTTAATTTATATACCGTAAACTACAGCTCTTAAAGAATTGAAGGGTGTGGTTTTCTTTATCATTTTAAAATACATGTAAGTGGAGCAGCACAAAAGCAAGTAAATTTTTTGAAAACTGAGGATCCTGAAAAAACAAAAATGCAGCTGGTCACAAAATCTTCTTACTGTTCCATTCCTGATGTCTAAAGGTGATCTATCTATAGGAAAATAATTCTGGGCATCATATGTGCAAGTGTGAAAGGAGCCATGGAAAAGAAGATTTACTCCACAGTGTTGCCACAGAATACAAGCTTAACCACCTACAAAGAAACCTCAGCACTTAAGACTCCCACACAACGGTAACTTGAACGAGATTGCACAATTCACCAACGATGTCCAAAAGAACAGCACTAAGAGCTGCCCCAGGCAATCAGCTCTAGAGAGGAATAGCCACTTACGTTTGTGTTTGTGTAGCCTCCTTGAGGCTACACTCATAAAAGCTTTTTGATCACACTCTGCCTATCAGAAATATGGCAGAACACGTGTCAATGAGAAAGCAAGGTTGAGCAGTGTTGTTAGATGTATCTGGGTTGGATATCCAGCTCTCTGATTAGCTTGCATTCTTGGGCTATTTTATCTTTCTATATCTCAATTTTCACATTTCTAACTTAAAAATGGATTTACCTCATGAAACTGGCATATTCTAGTGGTTTTAAATAATGTCACCATGTAGAAAATGCTAGATAATTTGTAACCATTATTAAGTGAGTTCCGAATTTTGAATCATTTTTCTTGCTTCCTTGAATCTTATTTGTTGGAAATTTAAAGACCACTCTTTTAAATTTAAATTCACCAAATTTGTTGATTAAGATTAGCTTGAGAGTGACCAAGAAAAGAATAAACTAAAGAGAGGCTAGTAATAATAGTTTTTAAAAAATTGAAGGTGTTTTTTCTCATTCATAGAAATTAAATACAGAAGAAAAGAATCCATGTCTAATATCACAGCTCCTAAAAGGCCAGGCGTTTTCTATATTTTTAGTCTATCACCTTAAAATTATAACTTTAATAATAGTGATAACAAATAGGTTTTCGTGCTTCCCATGCATCAGGAACATAGCAAACAGCTTTACTTATATCTCATTTAATACCCACAGCAATTATAAAATTATTTCAATGTTATACATAAAGTAACTGAGGCACAGAGATAATATGTATATTGTTCAAGATCACACATCCCAATATTTGTCTTGGCTAAAGCCACCACATCTGCATTCAAGCCAAGAAAGAGGAGGAAGGGCATAAGGAAAGGCGTAATTTTGGGGACACTCCATGGATGTTGCAGATGTAATTCCACCTTTATCCCACTGGCCTCTACTTAGTAATAAGTAACACTTAATTGCAAGGGATGCTGGGAAATGCAGTCTTTATTTTTAGAGACAAGGTGCCTAGTTAAATGCTGGAAGTTCACCTATTAGTGAAGAATGGATATTGGGGAACTGCAGGCTGTTTCTGTTACACAGTGTATGCAATTTTGTTGGCTTTCGTTCTCAGGGATATTTAGAGCTAGAGCTTTTGAACAAAGACATACTTTATTCAAACCTACGGGGTTTTTTTCTCCCCTGGAAGTGTCCTCCAGCTAACGGCAGATGATTCCTAGAAGGTGAAGCCATTGTGTACCTCATGCAAGATATGTTATCCCTCAAATCAAGTATCCTTCAAAATCTTTGCTACTGGTAATTTTATATATCTTTTAAATTTAATCTAGAAAAATTAGTCTTTTATGGACAAGCTCAGAAGCTTTGAGTTTTTGATCATTCATTCATTACATATTTTTACAGCATATATTATTTGCTATGCACTTTTTTAGCACTAAGCTTGAAGAGATAAATAAGACAAGTCCCTGTTTTCACAGATGTTACACTCCAGTAAGGGGAGACAAATAAAACAATAAGGTAATTTGAATTCCTATATTGTTTACCAGATGATTGATGTATAAGTTACATTTGCTACTTTTGAGAAATTTAAAATTCGTGTGAGAAATAAATGTACTCATAAAATTACAAACATGATCCTATGTTCTTAATAAATGATGCAAGCGATAATCATTGCAGATAGTGTCATGAACTATGAAGCATCTGGAATTTTACCCTACTTGCAAACCAATAAGTTAGGCTGCCGGGGTTTCATAGCTGCTGGTTGAGGACACAAAACAAAGAGACAAAGTCAGAGACAAAGAACACTACTATTCACAGCACAACACACAGCCTGAGATGTGTCTCATATCAATTTGCCTTGCTTTCCAAGTCCCAGGGTGTGATACAGAGTGGTCCACTGGATGGGGCATATACAGCAGATCTGTGTCACAACTGAGTCACCCTGAGCTTAAGAAGCCCTAATTCTTTGAAATGGCCTGCTAGAAAATCTGCTCAGCCTACTCCTTTAAAGGGAAAATTATGTTTATTATACTGATTAAGGGAAAAAATCTTCCCTCTACCTTGAAGAGAAACTATCTCTGTCTTACAAGGTGGTTTGCTGTACAAACGTCCTTGAAAACATAGTTCAGAACAGTAAGTGATTCAAAACGTGCAGACACTGTGGACAGCTGTCTCTCAACAGATATATAAGACAGCATCAAAGTTAATCATTTGAGCTGGGTTTCCACAAAGTGAGAAGTGGTGCAGGTATTTAAATAACCCAAAGAAAAGACCACTACTTCAATCCAGATGCATAAAGTTGAGATTTTTATAGTAGATTATAAGAGTTGGTGAGAATGAAAAGTTAAATGATATCATTAAGTGCATTAGAGATATCAGACTTCATGGTGGGGAATACAGAGGGCTGGTTAAACACAACAAAAAAGCAGGGTGAAAGCAAAATTTTCAGAAAATTTTATAACAGACCTGTTGGAGTGGGATCATTACCATGGATCCCAGTGAGAGACACAGGCACAGGAAGAATCCAGCGATCAGGTAGGAAGGGTAAAGAGGATGAATACATCCAATGCATTTCCAGTGTTCTAAGCCTAAATAAACATGAGAATTATGGTATTATAAGGAAAAACAAATAAGTCAGAAGAAGAAGTTGTTTTACAGCTGGGAAATCAAGCTGATTTGAACTACGTTTAATTTAATCTAGTCTGAAAATATCCAAGTGAAAAATATCCAATAGAAAGTGGGAGACTAGAGATTAGAAAATGTATTGAAATCTATTTGGATGGATATGAAACTGTGGCAGACTACCTTGTGAGCTTGCAAGCAAAAGAACATCTCAGAATCTTCTGCAAAATAAAATCTTAGAAACTTCCTGATTCCTGACAGTACTGTCAATCTTGGATGGGAAGGGAAATGGATAACCTAACAATGTTAAGAAGATATTCTATACAAATTGAGATCACTTTGTCATATAAAAGAACTTTTCCTTCTAAATATTAATGTTTCTACATTTCATAGATTTAAAATCTAGTGTAAATTTGAAAAAAATAAAGTTACCCTTCATCCAGTCTGGCAAGGATGGCGCTCATTTTCTTGTTGCCCGAGAGCATGTGAGTACACTGGATTTGGTTAATTAGTAAACTAAATCTTCCCTGTTGAAAAAGTCCCTGAATATTACTTCATTGCTTTATATACTCTGTAGGGTTATGTTAGAATTTGAGGTAGATTTGACTGTAATTTGAGTCAGCTGAGTGGCACAGAATACTCTTCTACTTTTCCCTCTGGCATTCGTGTATTCTTTCCTTCATCCACAAATATATTTCTACAACAAATCATATTGCACTGTATTTTACTAGGTATTGTATATTAAACAGCAATGAATCAACAAAGTTTATAGTTCATGTCTTATAAAAAATCCCTACATTGAGCCTTAGATCTCGTAATTGAAACAGTTTGATAGTACCTAAAAACCTGTCATTGTGTCTACCTCAAACAAGATCCTTAGTTACAAGCAGCACAAACCAACTCTAGCTGATTTAAATAGAGAATACATTTGTTAAAAGGAAAGGCAAGAACTGCTATCACTCTGGGAAGGCTGAAGAACCGGAGTCAGAACATGAGCAAGAATTGGGGAACCCATGTGACCTGAGCCACAACCAAATGTGAACAGGTTCAGCGAGGACAGTGCATTTTTCATATCTGTATCCTGAGTGTTGCATAGCCCCTGTCAAAAGCCAAACACCTAAGAATATGAGTGGCCAGTCCCTATGGATATGTCTGGAAATCCTGTTATAGGACATTTCTTGCGCTCCAAGCTTTTACCCAGACCCACACCCAGTCCTTTGTCACTATCTCCTGATGTGTTCCTATTTCACCCTTTCATTATCTGATCCTCCTTCAGCGCTCTACCATTGGGACCACTCAAAAAATTAGTAGAAATAGGTCATTAACCACTCATGAAAAAATCCAATATTTAAACTTTTTTTTTTTGAGGAAGATTAGCCCTGAGCTAACATCTGCTGCCAATCCTCCTCCTTTTGCTGAGGAAGACTGGCCCCGAGCTAACATCCGTGCCCATCTTCCTCTACTTTATATGCGGGACTCCTACCAATGCATGGCATGCCAAGTGGTGCCGTGATCACGATATGAACCAGCGAACCCCAGGCCACTGAAGCAGAATGTGTGCCCTTAACCCTTGAACCACCAGGCCATCCCCCAGTGGTTAGACATTTTATCTTAAAGTCCTAAATTAAAATTATTTAGGTAGCAGTTAACCTTTTGCAAATATTTTGGACTGCCTAATAAGCTCTTAGGCAGTGATATATGTTTTGGGCATGAAAAACCAAATACACTATCTTTGCCTTCATTATAGTCACTGTCTAGGAGGAAGAAACTGTATAAAGCTAACTGAACTAACAACCCACTATATTAACTATAATGGATATAAGTGTTCTCATGGAGTTTTGTGTAAAGTATAAGAACACAGGCAAAAGACTAATTTTGTCTGCAAGTAGTCAAGAGAAGCAGCAGAAACGGTTACACACAGTTATCAAAATGCTATTTAGGCATGAATGTAATTTCTCTACTTGTTCAGGGTGTGGACCTTCCACTGCATTTTCAGTCAAACATACACATTTAATTTTCTGTACTTCACAGGGTTGAAGTACTAAACCATACCACAGTGAGCATAATTTGGCCAGCTTCAAACAGCATCCCAAAATCTACAGTCATAGAGCATTTTGGCCCTATCCCCCCGAGGCTCTGGGGCTACACAATAAATTTCCTTAATATTACAGTTGTTGGATGATAAGGGAAAAATAACTTGTAACCAGAAAATAGAATTTTAAAAGTTGTTTTTAACGTATCAAGGAAACGTATTCTGGAAATGAATTCTTTATCTTTGAGATTTAATCTGCCTAGGGTACATTCTTGGGGTGAGAGGAAGACAAGGCGAAGGTAGACGTAAATGGAAAAGTATTCAGAAGTTTACATTTTAAGCTTTCCATTTGATATTTTAAGGTGTCGTAGATATTTTTGTGAGCTCTCCCTGTGTGAGCTGAATACATCAGCCTGAGGAATGGAGCAAATAGCTCAGCGGTGCACTCAGCAAGGAGCATGCATTTTTACTTCACTCAGAGTTTGGTGCCACAATTCCAAAAATGGTACCAAACTTTGGCATTTATATTAATAGGAGACATTTTAATTTTTTAAAAAAATTTCATGTACTGCAATTCCGAGAATAACGTCTTTATCAGTGTGTAGACAGACTCCTACAGGGACGGGGCCACTTGCATCAAACTGTCTCACTTGTCCAGCTCATCTCATTCTGAGAGGGTAGTGGCCTTGTTCTCCGTTTGGGGATATGAAGTAGCTGACAGTTGTGAAATATTTCCTGTCATTCTTTACTTTCCCCTCAAAGAGAAATCCTGAGTTTGTTTCTTGAAAATCATTTCTTTGGATTATAGAATTGTCTCTAAGATGATACCTACACAAGTATAAATATATGAGAAAAATCCAATATTCGGAAAGGTAGTACTTTTCTAAAAATATTTTACTCACCAATAAATTACATGATACATGCCACTAGAAGAAGTCCAAGAATGGATGTGTGAATAAATAGATGGATAGAAATTAGCTGGTTATAACTTTAGATAGCAAAAGTTGTTGTAAGTGACGATTGAGACTCAGCATACATCAGATTTCTATATTCTAAACACTGGTAAGTCCGTAAAGCTGAGGGAATTTTCCAGAAATTGTAGGCTCAGAAGATGAATCAAAATTGGAAACAAGCTAAGATATAGATAACCTGTCTCCAAGAAACGAGCTGAATAATAAAAAAAATATATGTTACTTGATTTGACAAATTCATATTGAAGGATTTACAGTGTACTGTGTGTACGCAAGTGCGGTGTGTGTGAGTGTTTACCAATGAGTAGCCCAAAGCATTTTGATTGCAGATATTTTAGTCACAAAAGATTATGACCAGATCCTGCAATTGCCAAGTAATACTCTATTAACATCTTCAACAAATACTTTGTTCCTTTGATTTTCCTAAAACGAGTTTTACAAAAATATCATTACGATGTTAAGGATTATCTTGCAATTCAGATGAGTGTGTACACTGATGATTGGTTATTTGATTAGATTTTTGAGCTTGATTTCCCTTGCCTTAGAGAAAGGATTCGGAAAAAGCCCAGGACTGGAAATTAATTGTACAAATTAAGATTCACAAGGAGATTTGGGGCAAGTACCTGGTCCACAGTGTATAGCCCATCTCTGTTGGGCGTTGTATTAGTTATCTATTGCTATGTAGCAAGTTATGCCAACAACTTAGCAGATAAAGACAGCAAGCAATTATTGTCTCACAATTTTTGTGGGTCAGGAATCAAGGAGCAGCTTAGCTGGCTGATTGTGAATCAGGGTGTGTCATGAGATTATAGTCAGGTAGTTTCATCAGAAGTTTCAACTGGGGAGTAATCCACTTCCCAGTTCACTCCATATAGTTGTGACAGGCCTTAGTTTCTCACTGGCTATTGGCAGGAGACCTTAGTTCCTCACCACAAGCACCTCATCTTCATCGGCTTGGGTGTGCTCACGACTTAGTATGTAGCTTCTCCCAGAGTGAGTGATGAGTGATGATATATGACTACAGACGTAGATATAGATATAAATAGAGATAGCCAAAGACACAGAGAGAATGAGAGGAGTAAGTTCAAGGCAGAAGCTGCTGTTTTTTGTAACCTAATCTCAAAAACTGACACACCGCCACTCTTGCCATATTCTATTGGTCACATAAATTAACCTTGGTGCAATATGGGGTGGAACTATAAAAGGATGTATAATAGGAGGCATGTATAGTAGGAGATCATTGTACCAGGAATCAAACAATAAAAATTTTGGTTTTTTTATTCTGGTATCTGAAAATCTGTAAAGTTAATCTCTGATAGTTAAGACTAAACAATGATGAGGAAAATTAAAGAAAAGATATAGGAAGCATAATGAAGCTTGATCTTTCAGGTATAATAAAATTCTAATAGTCTCATTTTCAGAAGAATGAGTTGAGACCCAGAGTCTTATTTGATATGGAAAAAGCAATAGTAACCAATATGAACCCTCACCGTGTCAGTGAGATTTTCCTTCATAACAAACTACCCCCAAAATGAGTGTCTTAAGCACCATTTATTCTTTTTAGCGACTATCTGACTTTTTAGGCTGTACAGTGTTTTCAGTCTGAATCAACTTCACTGATCTCTGTGCTCAGTTGGCGGCTCAGCTGAGCCTTGATGGTATAGAATAATCTCACTCACATGTCTGGTCGTACGTTCATATTATTTGAGTGACAAGGATGGCTTCGCCAGGTGTCTCTCATCTTCTGGATAGTTAGCCTAGACTCATTGACGTGGGGATAGCTACCATCTTCCCAGCAGCAGCAAGACAGAGAAAGCCTTACTCTGAAGGTTCCTTTCCAACCTGCCCTGGCATGAGATTTATTACTATCTGGTCTCAAAGTAAATTTCATAGACTGTGCCTCTTGATGTGAAGTGCTACAAAATTATGTTGCAAAAGAGCCAACACACAGGGATAGGGAGAATTGGTCAGTAATTTTGTAATGGATACACTCTGATTTTTACCAGCTCCAATCCATTGTTTCTAGAAACAATCTAACAGTGTTGGTCATTTTGTCCTGGTATGGAGTACACTCCCACCCAGGAAAGCAGAGAATGAGACAAAGGCTTATGTGAGGTAGTTTAATTGGAAAAGTCATTCCAGGGAGCAAGAGAGGGACTGGGGTGAAACAGACAGGAAGCAGAAAAAGCCAGTACAACAGTGAATTTCCTAATGCATCCATGTGGGCGACTGAGGTTTGATCCAACTAGGACCTTCCAAGGAGACATGTACCATGAGTCTCAGAAGTATCCAGCCTAAGAAAGGAGAAGGGAGCTTTTCCCACCTGCCACCACTCTCTCATTGTTCATGGGCTGCCCCACAGATTATAACTCCTCACACTCGCAGGTCATTCTGGCATTAATATGTAGGTTTCCTCGTGTCTAAACTTCATCAAAGTGAAGGAATTCTCAGGAGAGAAAATGAAATATGCACAGTGCTGTTCAGAGGCTGGTTACTGCACCAATACCTGGAGGAAAATATGGACCAGGAATTCTGTGGGGCGCAAAAGATTTCTGAACAATATTTGAATAGAGTTACTACATTTTGTGGAGAAAAATGACACAAAACTTGTTATATGTGTTGTCTCATTTAACCTCCACTACAACCATGAGAGAAAGTAAATAATTTACCCAAATCCACAGAGTTAGTGGAAGAATCAGGATTTGAAAACAGGTTTTCAAACACCGAAGTCTGTACTTTTTGAATGTACTTTACTTCCTAAAATTCTTGCGTGTGTGTGCCTTTTTTTGTGGAGGATGGAGATGAGGTGGGGGTTACCAGGCACGGATGGAGATTGTGGGCTTTTTGGCGTTGCTCTGTAATGAGAGATAGTTCATCTTTTATAATTTACTGCTTCCTGAAAGAACAAAAAAAAGCACAGGTTTGTTTAGGGGCCTTCCATGATACCAAATAGGAGGGCTCTGCAGTCATACACATGCAAATTGACGGTAACTAGGTTGGAATTATTTTCCTCATCAAAGTGAAGTTGGCTGCTACTGTTTTCTGTCAGGCTGCATAATCCCTGGTGGCAGGAAGACAAGGAAATAAGGAAATGGAGGATGCTTTAAGACAGAGTGGGGATTTCATATTCGAATGGAAATTGTATTTTCATGATTGTTCAGGTTTTTCAAAAGCTGGTTTACTCACCAATTCTTCAGTCAGAACTCCCATTAATGATCATTTCTTTACATCTTTAGTAAAATGACAAGTGATAGACATAATGATGACCCTAATATATCATGAGATCATAAAAATGCCTCTGGGTTATCGTGGCAATGAAATAATTCTCATCATAGTTTTCTCATAGATTTTATTTTATCATAAGTTTAGAAAATTAGTGGTTCATATATCATACATGTGATGACTTCATTAACTCTAAGATTAGAATAATAAGAAAATTTCATTCCTCAGCTTTGCAATAAAATAGAGAATTACTACAGAAAGCAGTTAAGTATATATTTGCTGCTTCCATGAATGAACAAAGGAGGTCAAATAGAGAAACCTACTGAATTTTATTGCTGTCTCATAAAGAGTGTATATAGCACCCATAAAGAATATGGTGGGAAAGTAAATTATTTACTGTGAGAACCTTGGCTGTGAAATCATTTATATATACCACTAAGGGATTTGTATACAGTGGAGGAAGGAGAGGCTGAGAATCATATTTCTATGCATCCCTCTACGT
This sequence comes from Equus caballus, assembly GCF_041296265.1. NCBI lineage: Eukaryota > Metazoa > Chordata > Mammalia > Perissodactyla > Equidae > Equus > Equus caballus. The sequence continues at coordinate 99,834,429 of NC_091686.1, forward strand.
TTCCCGTCTGAGTATAAGGCATTCAGCTTCTTAGGTTTTAGGCACACAATCAAAATGTCTATCACAAATTTTCTGAGAGATGATTGGTGAAGATATTTCTGACATTTTAAAATTTAATTGTGGTTTCATTTGTTCTTTAAACTATATATTGGACTTTCCAGCACTTTCAGTGTGCTTAAAAGTTTGTTACCGGGCACTTTAAGTGTATTCTGTGTAGTTTGAAATATTTATTAAATACCTGCCACTGTGTTCCTTAGAGAGTACACTGAGACCCACCTACAGAAGAAACAGAAGAAGGCCATGGCACTGGGAAATAGACTATGGCTAGCCGAGTCTCCCTTATGCCACTTAATGATACTCTATGAACAGTACACAGTCTGGGAGAGAATTCGGAGGAGAGAAAAAAATCGTTTTGACAACTAGATTGCCTCTTCACTGAAAAGTAGAATGTCAATCAATTATTTTTTTTTTCTAAAGCCACCAAATGTTAATATCTTGGCACATTTGAGATGGAGCAGCAAAGAAACATCTTCCTAAGTTTTAAATCCCATCTTTTGCGCAGCACATTAGAGTTCACAAAATGTGTTCACCAGCATTGTCTCAACCTCAAAGGAAACACTGAGCTAACATCCATGCCCATCTTCCTCTACTTTATATGTGGGATGCCTACCACAGCATGGCTTTTGCCAAGTGGTGCCATGTCTGCACCCGGGATACAAACCGGTGAACCCTGGGCCCCCAAGAAGCAGAACGCGCAAATTTAACCACTGCACAACCGGGCTGGCCCCCTCCTTTATTTCTTATCATAAATTTCATTTATTTTTTTTATTACCAGCCATTTTCTCAGGAAACTTCAGGTATAAACTAGGATTGGAATTATAAATTTTAAAGTTGCACTGAAAATTCTTAAGCTAATTAGAAGCACACTCTTTGGTGGTATATTGTAGACAATTTATTTCACACATTAAGAAATAGTTGTTTGGGGATCTCCCCAAGGTCAAGAGTCAAGTTAACCATATGCCTTGGAATTGATACCAAATCTTCTAACCTCTAGGAGACTTTTTTTCTTTCTATGCTATGTAGCCATTTGTAATTTCCTTACCTGTAAAGTCATTAAACACTAATTGTGTGTTAGGAAAGGTTGTTAGTTAAAACGTAGTTATTAAGTCAAAAAAAAAGGAATTTTGATAGTTCTGAAAATGATCACTAGGTCTGGTGAATTATACCCAGAAAATGGCTAGGAGTCACAGTGGCTAACATCCAGAATGAAACCAAACCCTGTGCCTGACACTCTATGAAGCCGCAAGCCCTTGCCTGCCTTTGGACAGTGAATGCTGCTAATGCCACTCTTTCCCCAGAATGACCATTGCTTAATGCTGGGAACCTGAGAAAACAATATGTTGGCTTTTTGGCTTTAATCATAGAAGGGGCTTGTTCTCTCTTTCTAAATACCAAAAACGGTTTCAAGTGCTATGCACTCATAAAAAGAGATGATAATTATCTATACATTGGAGAGGTATTAACAATTGAAAGAAATAGGCAGTTTCTAAACCATGAAGGATTTACTTGCCTACTAATAACAAAAATGTGTGTTGTATTTGCATATTAAGTTGAGCATCTCAATGTGATTTTACATCTTTAATTCATTTTTCTTCTGACAGGAATCTACTAGGTACAGGTAATAGTTTCCCCTCTTTTACACAAATGAAAACAAAGTTCCAAAATTTGGGGCAATTTTAAACTGAAACTGATAGAGAAATTATCGGGATCCACAAATAATCTTGATATCTTGAAAGATGAAGGCACAAATGTAGAATCAGTGTGTAGAATGTGATGGCATGTATCTCTCTGTTTCTTAAAATCAAGTATTCTTATGGGCATGTTAAATTCACTGCATGCTTTTAGAGTTCTGAAGTCATCAAAAATTTGAGTAGCTGTTATAACAGAAAAAGATAGGAAAAAAGTCTCTTTTTCATTCATATGTATTTTTTTTCATTCTCAGATTGTTATATGCTTTTAGGCTACACTTCTCTATAATTGGGCTAAAGCAAATAGAGAAGGCATTTGCAAATCTCTTTGCAAACTTTTAGAAAATATTAAAAGTTTTCAATTTGCATTACTGTTTTCCAAAGTCTAATGATTTGTTTGTAAATAAGGATAAAAATAAAAAGAAGAAAATCTGTAAACTTAGCTCCATGCGCATACTACACTGTTTCTTCTTACCACAACAGTTTGATATGCTCAGTAGAGAGATACAAGTACAATCACATATTTTTTTATTGTGGTAACATTGGTTTATAATATTATATAAATTTCAGGTGTACATCATTATATTTTGATTCTGTGTAGATTACATCATGTTCACCACCTAAAGACTAATTACAATCCATCACCAAACACATGTGCCTAATCACCCCTTTCACCCTCTCCCCTCCCCAATTCCCCTCTGGTAAGCACCAATCTAATCTCTGTTTCTATGTGTTTGTTTGTCCTTGTTTTTATCTTCTATTTATGAGTGAGATCATAGAATATTTGACTTTCTCCCTCTGACTCATTTCGCTTAGCATAATACCCTCAAGGTCCATCCATGTTGTCGCAAATGGCCAGATTTTATCATTTCAGACGGCTGAGTAGTATTCCATTGTTTATATACCATTTCTTCTTTATCCATCTGTCCCTTGATGGACACCTACATTGCTTCCATGTTTTGGCTATTGTAAATAATGCTGCAATGAACATAAGAATGCATATATCTTTATGCATTCGTGTTTTCATGTTCTTTGGATAAATACCCAGCAGTGGGATAGCTTGATTGTATGGTAGTTTTATTCTTAATTTTTTGAGGAATCTCCATACTGTTTTCCGCAGAGGCTGCACCAGTTTGCAGTCCCACCAGCAGTGTATGAGAGCTCCCTTTTCTCCACATCCTCTCCAACACTTATTTCCTATCTTGTTAATTATAGCTATTTTAACGGGTGTGAGATGATATCTCATAGTTTTGATTTGCATTTCCCTGATAATTAGTGATGTTGAAGATTTTTTTCATGTGCATATTAGCCATCTGTATATCTTCTTTGGAGAAATGTCTGTTCAGATCTTTTGACTATTTTTAAATTGGGTTAGAGTTTTGTTGTTGAGATTTATGAGTTCTTTATATATTTTGTATATTAACTCCTTATAAGATAGATGGTTTGCAAATATCTTCTCCCAATTGTTAGGTTGTCCTTTCATTTCGTTGATGCTTTCCTTTGCTGTGAAAAAAGTTTTTAGTTTGATGTAGTCCCATTTGTTTATTTTTTCTAGTGTTTCCCTTGCCCAGTCAGACTTGGTACTTAAAAATATGTTGCTAAGACTGATGCTGAAGAGCATACTGCCTGTGTTTTCTTATAGAAGTTTCATGGTTTCAGGACTTACATTCAAATCTTTAATCCATTTTGAGTTAACTTTTGTGTATGGTACAAGATAACGGCCTATTTTCATTATTTTGCATATGGCTGTCCAGTTTTCTCAACTCCATTTATTGAAGAGACTTTCCTTTCTCCATTGTATGTTCTTAGCTCCCTTGTCGAAAACTAGCTGTTCATATATGTGTGGGTTTATTTGTGGGCTCCTGATTCTGTTCCATTGATCTGTGTGTGTGTTTTTGTGCCAAGACCATGTTGTTTTGGGAACTATAGCTTTGTAGTATATTTTGAAATCAGAGAGCGTGATAACTTCTAGCTTTGTTCTTTTTTCTGAGGATTTCTTTTGGCTTTTTGGAGTCTTTTGTTATTCCATATAAATTTTAGGATTCTTTGCTCTATTTCTGTGAAAAATTTTGTTGGAACTTTGAAAGGGATTGCATTATATCTGTAGATTGTTTTAGGAAATGTGGACATTTTAACTACGTTAATTCTTCCAATGCAAGAACATGGAATATCTTTCCATTCTCTGGGTCTTCTATTTCTTTCAACAATGCTTTATAGTTTTCAGTGTACACATCTTTTGCCTCTTTGGTTAAGTTTATTCCTAGGTATTTTATTCTTTTGGTTGCAGTTGTAGATGGGATTATATTCTTTTTTTGTTTGTTTTTAGGAAGATTAGCCCTGAGCTAACATCTGCCGCCAATACTCCTCTTTTTGCTGAGGAACACTGGCCCTGAGCTAACATCCGTGCCCATCTTCCTCTACTTTATATGTAGGATGCCTACCACAGCATGGCTTGCCAAGCGGTACTATGTCCACATCCGGGATCCAAACCGGTGAACCCCCGGCTGCCAAAGCACAACCGCTGTGCCACTGGGCGGCCCCTGGGTTTATATTCTTAATTTTTCTTTCTGCTCCTGTGTTGTTAGTGTATGGAAATGCAACTGATTTTTGTATGTGGATCTTGTATCCTGCAACTTTACTGTATACGTTTATTATTTCTAAAAGTTTTTTGGTGGATTCTTTAGTGTTTTCTATATATAAAATCACATCATCTGCAAATGGTGGCAGGTTCACACTTCTTTTCCCATTTGGATCCCTTTTATTTATTTTTCTTGCCTGACATCTCTGGCTAGGACTTCTAATACTGTGTTAAATAAGAGTGGTGAGAGTGGGCATCCTTGTCTTGTTCCTGTTCTTACGGGGATAGCTTTCAGTTTTTCTCTGTCTGAGAATGATATCAGCTGTGGGTTTTTCATATACGGCCTTTATTATTTTGAGGTACTTTACTTCTGTACCCATTTTATTCAGTTATATCATAAATGGATGCTATATCTTGTCAAATGCTTTCTCTGCGTCTATTAAGATGTGGATTTTATTCTTCATATTGTTAATGTGGTGTATCATATTGATTGATTTGTGGATGTTGAACCATCCCTGCATTCCTACAATAAATCCTACTGGATCATGATGTATGATTTTTTTAATGTATTGTTGTATTCGATTTGCTAGTGTCTTGTTGAGGATATTTGCATCAATGTTCATCAGTGATATTGGCCTTTAATTTTCTCATTTTGTGTTGTCCATGTCTTGTTTTGGTATCAGGGTAATGTTAGCTTTGTAGAATAAATTAGGAATCTTCCCCTTCTCTTCAATCTTTTGGAAGAGTTTGAGAAAGAAAGGTATTAAGTCTTCTTTGAATGTTTGGTGGAATTCACCAGGGAAGCCATCTGGTCCTGAACTTTTATTTTTTAGGAGGTTTTGATTACTCTTTTTATCTCCTTACTGTGATTAATACATTCAAATTCTCTCTTTCTTTTTGATTCATTTTGGAAGGTTGCATGATTCTAAGAATTTGTCCATTTCTTCTAGATTATACAATTTGTTAGCATATAGCTTTTCATAGTATTCTCTTATAATCTTTTGTATTTCAGAAGTGTCCATTGTAATATCTTCTCTTTCATTTCTGATTTCATTTATTTGAGCCTTCTCTCTTTTGTTCTTGGTGAGTTTAGCTAAAGGCTTGTCAATTTTGTTTATCTTTTCCAAGAGCCAGCTCTTAGTTTCATTGATTTTTTCTATTGTTTGTTTAGTATCTATTTCATTTATTTCTGCTCTGATTTTTATTTCCTTCTTTCTACTGATTTTTGGCTTTGTTTGCTCTTCTTTTTCCAGTTCCTTTAGGTGTACAGTTAAATTGTTTATTTGAGATTTTTCTTGCTTGCTGAAGTAGGCCTGTGTTGCTATAAATTTCCCAATTAGAACTGCTTCTGCTGTACCCCATACATCTTGGAACATCATAGTTTCATTTTCTCTTGTCTCCAGGTACTTTTTGATTTCTCCTTTGCTTTTTTCAATGACGCGATCGTTGTTCAGTGGCATTTTGTTTACTCTCCACATATTTGTGGCTTTTCCGATTTTCTTCCTGTAGTTGATTTCTAGTTTCATAGCTTTGTGGTCAGAAAAGAAGTTTGCTATTATTTTAATCTTATTAAATTTATTGAGACTAGTTTCGTGACCTAATGTGTAACCTATCCTGGAGAATGTTCCATGTGCATTTGAAAGGAATGTATATTCAGCAGTTTTTGGATGGAATGTTCTGTATATATCTACTAAGTCCATCTGTCTTATGTGTCATTTAAGGCCAATGTTTCCTTATTGATATTCTGTTTGGATGATCTATCCATTAGTGTAAGTGGCCTGTTAAAGTCCCCTGCTATTATTGTGTTGCTGTTTATTTCTCCTTTTATGTCTGTTAATAATTGTTTTATATATTTAGGTGCTCCTATGTTGGGTGCATAAATATTTACAAGTATTATATCCTCTTGTTGGATTGTTCCTTTTAACATTATGTAGTGCCATTCTTTGTCTCTGGTTACAGTTTTTATTTTAAAGACTATTCGGTCTGATATGAGTATTGCTACCTCAGCTTTTTTTCCATTGCCATGTTCATGGAGTATCTTCCATCTCTTCACGTTCAATTTGTGAGTGTCTTTATGTCTGAAGTGTATCTCTTGAATGCAGCATATATATGGGTTTTTTTTTTTTTTTTTCCAATCAGCCACTCTATTCCTTTTAAGGAGCATTTAGTCTGTTGATATTTAAACTAAGTATTGATAAGAAGGCAGTTATTGCCATTTTCTTGTTATTTTTTCAGTGTTTTAGTAGTTCTTCTCTGTTGCTTTCTTCTTCTCTTGTTCTCTTCCCTTCTGGTTTGATGGCTTTCTTTAATATTATGTTTGGTTCCTTTTAATATTTTACGTATTTATTATATGATTCTGGTTTGCGATTACCATGAGATTCATATATAATAGCCTATGTATATGGCAATCTATATTAAGTGATGGTCTCTCTAGTTTGGCCTCTGGCTAAAAGCCCTACGCTGTTACTCCCCTCCTCCCGTATTTTATGCTATTGATATCATATTCAACCTCTTTTTTTGTGCTTGTGTATCATAACCTTATCATGGGTATAGTTTTAGTATTTTTGTCTTTTGACCTTCATATAAGCTTCATAGGTGCTTGATCTGCAACCTTTACAGTGTATTTGCCTTTATAAGTCATTTCATGTTTTTCCATAATTTTATTATTCCTATTTGTGGTCTTCTCTTTTCAACTTAAATAGGTCCCTTTAGCATTTCTTGTAAGGCTAATTTCTTGGTATTAAACTCCTTTAATTTTTGCTTGTCTGGGAAACTCTTTATCTCTCCTTCCATTCTGAATGACAACCTTGCCAGGTAGAGTATTCTTTGCTGTAGGTATTTTCATTTCAGCACTTTAAATATATGGTGTCACTCCCTTCTAGCCTGTGAGTTTTCTGCTGAGAAGTCAGCTGATAGCCTTATGGGGTTTCCTTTGTATGTAACTTGTTGCCATTCTCCTGTGGCTTTTAGGATTCTGCCTTTATCTTTAAATCTTGACATTTTGGTGTGGGCCTCTTTAGGTTTATCTTGTTTGGTGCTCTTCATGCTTCCTGTACCTGAATGTCTGTTTCCTTCCTTAGGTTAAGGAAGCTTTCAGTTATGGTTTCTTCCAATAGATTCTCTGTCCCTTTGTCTCTCTCATCTCCTTCTGGGACACCTATAATATGGATGTTAGTGTGCTTGATGTTGTCCCAGAGGTCCCTTAGACTGTCCTCCATCTTTTTAATTCTTTTTTTATTTATCTGTTCAGCTTGGGTGATTTCCTCTCCTCTTTCATCCAGCTCACTGATCCCTTCTTCTGAGTCATCTACTCTGCTATTGACTCCTTCTAGTGAATTTTTCATTTCCAGCATTGTATTCTTCATTTCTGATTGGTTCTTTTTTATATTTTCCAGTTTGCTGAAGTTCTCATTGAGTTCATCCATTCCTCTCACAAGATCTGTGAGCACCCTTAAGACTTTTAGTTTGTGCTTTTTGTCAGGTAGATTATCTCTGTTTCTTTCAGTCCTTTTTCTGGGGTTTCATCCTCTTCCCTTACTTGGAATATATTCCTTTGTCTCCTCATAACCACATTTAATATTTGGCATTCTGTGGGAACTTTTTCAAGACTGGCAGTGAATGGGAAGAAAATTGGCCTTTATGAGAAGTCTTTTCATGGAAAGTATTTCTTTTTCTCATTAAAGTTACATTACATTTATTTGAGTGAGCCAGGTCAAATTTAAACTCCTACTTTCTTCATTATGAATTGGAACAAGAAAAATAGAGAGAAAGAGAGAAGTGTATTAACTAACGCCTACTTACCAGCACAGGCTCCTGATTTCCACTCCCCTGTAAATGCCTACAGCACCCCAGTCTCCATAATAAGACAGGTCCTATGCTTGCAGAGTCATATTTTTGTTCCCAAACCTGTTTATGCCCGTTACACTTGTTATTGTGAGGAAAAAATTTGATTAAAATTAGATAAATATGAAATATGTTTGAAATGAAGATAATTTTTGCTTCCATGAAACAAAGTTGAATGTTTTCGAGGACTTAATAAAAGGTAAAATGAGTTGCACATGAATTTTTCTGTGAGACAACCATAAAATATTAGACTATATACTAATTTGAAATTTTTCTACTTTCAGTTTGCTTTATAACATCCAAGTCCTAATCCTACTGTAAAGAAACTTATACTAGAAGTGGTGTAGATGCTTTTAGGGCTGAATTATTTGCAAAACTGTTAATACAAAAATGTTACCAGCAGATAAAAATAAGGAGGCAGGGAGACTTGGTTCCACACCCAAAGGTTGGTGAACAAATGCACATGTATATGTTTTCTGTGAAACAAAAGTATTTAAGATATGATAAAAAGGTAATGTTACTCTGATTTTTACTTAAATATTGTTAATCTCATACAAGCTTAAGCTTAGTTCTTCTGAATTCCAGTAAAGTAGGTCATCCTCACTTACTAGTGCAGACATATGCCATTTCCAAGATCATTATGCATTCTATACATGGCTTGAACACTGTGGAAAACTCATGTATATTTGTGAAATGATTGTACGTTTATTGAATTCTAATTTCTTTAAACTTCGCAGGACAAATGATAAAACACATATGGATTATTTGTTTCTTAATAAACAGCAAATATTGTATATTTATTTATTATAAAATTGCTTTTCTTCAAATTTGGAAAATAATTTAAAATAAATCACTTTGTTATTGAGGACCACAACTCATAAATTATCCTCTTATGACTCTCCAGAAGCTAGAAATGTGCTAATACATATTGAGCACATACTATTTGCTTATTATCTATAACTACATTTAATTTTAAATTTTGTTCACATTTGATTTGTCTCTGATATATATATACACACATATATGTATATATGTATGTATGGTTTTTACACATTGGAAAATGGGGATCATAGGTTTTTGTGAGCATTAATATATGCAAAACGCTAACATACAAAGAGAAAATGCTAAGTTTTAGCATATTTATTAACATTAAATACTTTTAACCAAATATATTTAAGGCTTTCTATTTAAATTTATCTCATTACCAAACGATTCTTCTTAATCTACACTTCAATGTAGAAAGGGAAAACAAGGTTTAATGTCAGTGTTTTCAGAGTACATAGAACACTTTTTTGGTAAGCAATGTGATAAATAAATGGCTTCTCTTCCTTAATTATATAAAATCTCATTCTATTTTTCCAATTTTATAGCTGACATTTTTTAACATTCTAGGAAGATAAACTCACAAAGTAAATCACCAGAACATTTGAAATCACAGATTTATTCTATGATAATTTATTTCCACGTCATATGCTGATAAGAAACTAAATAGCCGAATACAACACAAAATCATATCTTTGGAAAACAAACACAGATCATTTGCTAAACAGAAATTTAGATTACTTTGAGAAATAAGGACCTGCCTTAGATGGAATTTCTTCCATTAAAGTATTAACTTTTTTCCAATTTTCCTTTTTTCTTAGTAAGAAAATGTCTATGTGAATAAATTCAATATACAGTAAGTTATCAAGCTCTTAATTTTGATTTTTCTTTTTGTGATGAATATGAAGACAATAAATTTTACACTAAAAAACAACAGCCATATTTTTCACAATTAGTGTTTTTAGTCATGCCTGCTGAGAAAACTAGATGAAAGTAGGTGCCCTATTTACTTCTTTTACCCTCTTATGTTTTCTTCTTTTTATGGCTATGTCATGTAAATGAATGGACAAGCACATGCATTACACATTGCAGAGGTGTAAATACTAAAATAGTTGTCAGTTGGATACTGTCAAAGAATAGGTTACAGAACAAATTCCAGTTTTGTACATTAGGGGAGATGTTAGCAGACACTTGGTTTAAATGAGATATATTCATATATATGCCAATTGTATTGCTTATTTTTTTTTTCTATCCTTGTATAAAAACACAAGATACTGTGGAATGTTTTAGCAAGTTATTCCTCAGTTGAGCTTGCTCTTTCAAGGTAAAAGAAACTATGACTATGCAAAAACAAAGATACTAAGCACTGAAAAACTCCACAGACATTTGAAATTAGAAATTGTGATGGATAAAATACTCCAAATGTCCCTGCATGTGTCATGTTCTGTACGGGCGATGGTCACAGAGTTATTGACAACCACCTTTTCATCAGATTGGGCTGTAACAAGAGCCTCTATCAATCATCTCTCCAGAGAGATGAGTAGTGGAGTCAACCACTTCCCAGTTTGATCACTATGCATTTGCTCTAGTAGGCCATACCGCACTCTTAAGAATAGTATGTTTGATACAGCAGTTCTTTGGGATATGATCAATAACATATTTAATCAGTGTATCAAACATTTTTTCAGTTCTCTCTCATTTCTCTTAATACATAGGCTTATAGATTTCAAGTGAAATTGATTACAAATTGGCACTAATTCAATTTTTAGGGCTCTTATAATTCTGCAGGTTCTTGAAAAATCTATTAAACAGTTTCCAGTGGCAGAGTGGTCTCAGTGGAAAGATGTTCCAGTGACTATGGAGTTTTCCAGTGATGTCAATATTTATAGAGCATTACATACATTTTAAATGCACTCTCCTTCTATTTCCTTTAACTTTCTTCTCAAAACAATTATGTGAGTTACAGAAACTGTGTAAAGTCTCAGGAAAGTGAAAAAGTTGGCCCCAAATCACAGAAGATAAAGGTCAGAATGAGTCTACAAACCCATATCTTCCTACTCTAAAGCTTGAGCCCTTTTCCTAACGCACAGTTGCTTCAAGTCAAATATATACACATCACAACAACGCCTATTGTTTTATTTCAAAATTATGAGAAACAAATGTTAATCTCACAAACTTACATGAAAATTTTAGAGAAGGAGTTTTGGCTACACCATAGACACAGTCAATTGTGGAACTTTTGTCTTACAACACCAGAGCACTACAAGAACTCTCTGAATTTCATATAATTTCACTATTTTGTGAAAAATAAACTCATGCCAGTGACGTGGACAGTTATGGCAGGTTCTGGACTTAAGTCTAATAGATTTTTACATCTACTAATTTATCAAATACATTCTTCTTCTAAGAGACCTGTTACTCTTCACCTTTAAATCTGCAAGCTAAGGACTCCTCAATAAAATGTTTAGTTATATTTCTAAATCAACCAATTTTATGGGAGTGAGTAATTACTGCACTCTACTTGGTTTGATGAAACTATCTGCTTCAATATTGTAGAAAGTCTTTATATTAAAAGTGACTGGTTCATTTGATTCTGTGGTATATAGCAAGAAAATGGTTAGGATTTTTCTTTAAAGTATAAAATATCTAAGCTGGTTAAATGTAATTATGATATTCCTCAGGTATTTTGTGCTTCAAAATGAAACTAAGTTCTGTATCTAAAAATTTCCAGAGCACAGAAGACTCAGAGAACTTTGAAACTAGGAATAATCATCACTAGTAGATTTGAGTCAGCTCACTAAATATATACAAATATTCACCAAATGGAGTAGTCTCTCTACGCTTAACATAATTATTCAGTTCCGACATTTTACAAAAATGAAAGGGTTAAGATATCCTGCTATTTCAAATAACAGAATGAAGGTATACCAATTTATCAGTTACAAAAGAAAAGATAATTCATTTTTTCTTTATGTCTTTGACTTCAAAAAATCAATACTTTCATGGGTCCATTTCCTTATTATTAATTTTTAAAGGATCAACTAGGGAATTTGGTCTTAACTATGCAATAAATGCAAATTGGTAAAAATCCCTTATGTGGCCAAAGTCTGTATCCAAGTGTGTATCTCTTGAGAAAGTCCAAGTGACTATCTCTCCGGAGCCTGAGGGATGATACCATAGTCTGGGACGTGACCCTCAGGGTTTCAGGCCGACAGGTATCCATTTGTCAAGGGTAGCCTCACACTGATGAAATTCATCAGACTGGCGAAAATATTAAAGAGAAAATTGGTTCATTTATAACGAGAAATAGAGCCTCTGAAGATGCACTCTTGGAAACAACAAATTCATTCAATAAGTCCAAGATAAATTTGCATAGTTCTCCTATGTTCATTATGTACTGATATGAGAATGTCAGTTTTAAGGCCATTTTTCTCATTTCCATGTTTTTTGGGAAATCTTCACTTAAGCCTCTCTCTCGTTCCCTACAATGTGATATCCCCTACCTTCCCCTCCTGAAAGGCGAGACAAAATCAAATATTGTTGACAAGTGTAAGGTCTTTTGTACCAGTTTTTAAACCTGTATCTATTGTGAAAACATTCAGACAAATTTCTGCCTAAAAAGATTTTAATTCTGTGCTTACATCTATCTAATTTCATCGTGCCTTACAGTCCATTTTGCATGGTCTGTGTTTCTTTGATTTTCAGATGCATTGTCACTTGTAGATGCCTTTATTCCAGTGCATAGATGGCTACTCTATCTCCTTCACGTCCTGTGAGAATCTGTGGCCATCAGCATTTCTTCATGTTCTGAGGCTGCTGTTTCCCACCTCAGGCAGCCATGTCAGCTCCCAATACAAAAGTACATATGATCCTCCTTCTCACTCACTTTTAAAAGTCTTAGGGGAAATTTATCACCTTTATTGATAAAATTTGAGATTCTGGACCACTTCACATTTAAAGTGTACTCTTTCCATTTTATTTTAAAATGATACATATTCTCAAAGCAGAATCAAATATATGTTATTATTCTCAAAATTTTTCAGCAGCATTCTAATATAATGAATGTCTTTAATAAAACTTTTTAGTTTGAGAGGAAATAAAACTTTTAGTATATTACTAAAGTTCTAGCTTGCCCATTTATGGGCACTAAAAAATCCAGCTATTTATTGTTTCTCATGAAGACATCTTGGTTAAAAATCTTTTCATGTTTCTGTATTAGTTGGCAAAGTCTGAAAAAATGTTAAAGGTTATCAATCACTTTTCTTTGCTGGCAGGGCATGGTTAGTAGTAGTTGGAAAACAGCGTTGGCAATCACATCGCAATCCCTAATAAAAATATTTTTTCATTGACATCTAGGTGTGGAAAAAAAAGATTTTAACAACGCATTCAATAAAGCACTTAAGACACATAAAGAATTTGTCTTTTAAATCATTTTTTCCCAATGGACTTTTTAGAGCCTAAAATACAAGTTTAGTTCTTCTTTTACAATATGCTAAATATATTCAAGATGATGTACACTCAATATCAATGTAACAACCTTCACTAACCTCATAATCAATCCTACTACAGTTGATAGAGAGGTAGTCAATATCATCTCAATGAAAGTTTTTGTACAGTTGGGAAAAAAAGCATTAAAATTGCAGTTGTACATCCTATCAGTTATCTAATGGAAATTTTGCATTGCAATTAGGATGAAATTATTCCAGGGACCTAGGAAACTCTAACTACATAGTTTTCTAAAATAAGCTATCCTTACGAGTTCACCCAAAGGCAATTATGTGCAAAATAATACAGTAAGACAAAATAAAGCAAACTGTATTTTATTACTGGGCGACACTACTGCCCTAATCATACTATAGAATCTTATTAAGTTGGACTGGATCATATGGAAGGTTCTTTTGGCCCAATCTAGGTAGTCTAATTAGCCCAGTCAGAGCAGGCTATTCTCCTAAGCAAGGGCTGTACGGTTTCCTAGGAATGTTCTCACATTGTTCTCAAGAGGACTGTCAATAGCCAGCCCATTCTTTTTGCACTTCCTTAAACACATAGGTATGTTCTTGTCTGAGAATCTTTGCACTTGCTGTTCCATCCCCTCTCTGTCCCCTAGCTTTCATTATCTTGCAGTCTCTCACTGTCTTCAGGTCCTGATTCAGATTTCACCAACTCAGAGTGTCGTTCCTCGCCATTCTATTTCAGTTCACCACTTTTCACTATCTAAGTTTCCTATTTCCTCTCTCTTACTTTTCTGATTATCAGTTGTATTTACAAACACCTAAGAAATCATGTATTTCACTTATTTATCTTGTCTATTAAATCTTCTCCTTCTAGGATGATAACTCCTAGACAAGGATGGGAAGTCCAAGGTGCATCTCCAGATAACACAATATATTAACTGATTTATATCTCAGACTCGCCTGAGGGTCACCAGCTTGCAACCAACATTAGAGACTCTGGTAGCTCAGTCTTCACAGTCGTGGCACATGATAGTTATTCAATAAATAATGTCTAATGGTGGATAAATTGATCTCTTTTATTTTTAAAATAGTCTTTTATTGGAAAAACAATGCATGCATCTTTATGAAAAGTCTCCCTTTCCCTAAAACAATGATATATCCTTTCAGGAATAACATATGTCTTTATAAATGTGTATGTATACCCATGTGTGTATATATATTTATAATTTTATACACAAATGGGAGCATACTAAAATAAGGTAGCAATATATCTCAGAATTTATTCTGTTTTAACATATAGATATCTCTCATGTTTTCTACTGCAACGCTGTATCTCACCCTACTTGTGAATGTATTATGAATTGTTTATTTCTCTAGGACTCTTTTATGAATATTTAATACAGTGTTATTAATAAATAATGGCTAACTCTTAGATGATTTCGAATATAATAGCCCTCTGTATGGAGGCAAAGAACGGTGCCAATTTTAGACAGCATGGTGAGGGGAGGCTTTCCAAGTTGGTGATGTTTGAGTCAACATCTGAAGGAGGTGAGGAACCAAGACAAAAAAGAATCTCGAACACAGATTCCCAGGAGCGGGACAGCAAATGCAAAGGCCCTGCGACAAGAAAATCTTCCTGATGTGCTTGAAAAAGCTCAACGGGAACAGGGTGGCTTTTGCCAGTTTTCCTGAGAAAAAAGTTTAAACAATCCTAGGAAATTGTAAGGCATGTTTTTGGAACATGACATCTTACAAAAACAAAAAGGATTACTTGGCTTAGGAGAATGATTTTTTAAAAAGAATTTCTGGTACAAATTATAAAGTGTACTGCTTCTCTGCCTCTACCCTGTTACCTTAAAAACATGTACTACCTTGGGTTAAAATGTTCTCTGCAATGTCCTCCATAGCTGATATATGCATTTTTTTTTTTTTTTTTTGAGGAAGATTAACCCTGAGCTAACATCTGCCGCCAATCCTTCTCTTTTTTGGCTGAGGAAGATTGGCCCTAAGCTAACATCCACTGCCAATACTCCTCTTTTTGCTGAGGAGGACTGGCCCTGAGCTAACATCCGTGCCTGTCTTTTTCTACTTTATATGTGGGACGACTGCCACAGCATGGCTTGATGAGCGGTGTGTAGATCCACACCTGGGGTCCGAACCAGTGAACCCCAGGACACTGAAGTGGAAAGTGCAAACTTAACTGCTGCATCATGGAGCCAGCCCCATGACTGATATTTTAACATTAATAAACATATTAGGTAAAGGGACGTAGCATCAATGAGACTTGCCACTGGATGGACACTGCCAGATTGCCTTTGAGAATCTCTAATTTCAGGGTACCTGAGGCTAACACATTCTCTTCTAATGAGCAAGTTTTTTTTACCTTTTTATTTATTTATTTTTGTTTTGAGGAAGATTAGCCCTAAGCTAACATCAGCCCCCAATCCTGCTCTTTTTGCTGAGGAAGAGGTGGCCCTGAGCTAACATCTGTGCCCATCTTCCTCTATTTTATATGTGGGACGCCCGCCACAGCATGGCTTGTTAAGCAGTGGATGGGTCCACACCTGGGATCTGAACCATGAACCCTGGGCCACCAAAGTGGAGCACGCAAACTTAACCACTGTGCAACCTGGCCAGCTCTCTTTCTTTTTTTCTCCTTCTTGAATGGACAGCTGCCTGTTCACTGTGATAAACTCAGACATGTGCACAGAGAACAAACTGACTGCAGTATCTGCCCAGGACTTTTCTATCAGGTTTCTAAGGAAGAAAATATTCTTGGTGTAGATAAACTGAAGAGATGCGTGTGTTGAAGGACCATCACGACGACCACATATAGAGAAAGTCTGTGCAAAGGAAGGAAAGAGACAAAGTCGGATGACATTTTTGGAGCCACCAGGCCCAGCCAACTCTGAAGTCTACCATAAAGACTTTTCCATTTCAGTTTTCAGTAAAAACTACTTCATTGCATCATTTCCTTCCTTCCTTCCTTCTTTCCTTCATATCTATCTCTCCTTTTCTTTCTTTCTTTTTTTTTTGGCTTAAGTTATTTCAATTGGGTTTTTGTTACTTGCAACCAAAGTGTTCCAAATACTAATTTATTAATCTGTCTAATGTTTAATTCAGTTTCAATCTACTTTATATCCTGTGCCTAGAATAGTATCTAGGAAATAAATATTGCTGAACAGTAAATGAATTTGCTCAGGATACAATCGAGTCTTCGTCACCTGGATGTATTCCTGTTCCTTTAAGGTGACTTTGCATATCTCTGTTTTGATCTTAACCTTAGAAGCGCATCTCACCCCTCCTATTACCAAGTTCTTGAGGGGAGAGTCGCTGTAACCAATTTGATGACATTCATTAAATAATTCATATGTGCCTAACTTTAATATTTATTAAAAACTTTGTAAGCAAAAGACCTCATGCTTGGCACTGAAGATAAAAACTTTCAGACTTTGACCTAAATGTTTTTGCCATTGCTCAATTGCGGGATTTTAATGAAACTATTAGAAAGTAGAGTAACATAGACAGATAAACTGCCGTAACGTAAAGGAGGAAAGTTTATTTAATACCTATTGGGCATAGACAGTTATTAAATAGGCTCTAAGAAAGCTAAAATGCTAATTTCTCTATCACCTGATATTTCAACCGTACAACATGGGATAAAGTATATGCAAGAGAAATGAAAGACTGATGCATGATTTGAAACAGAGTACTTTCTGGAAATAGTCTTTACTATGTCCACTGCAACCCATATCCAGTGTCCCCAACTCAATGCAGGCCATAATTTCCCACCAATAGGAGGCTGTAAGTGGTCTTCTTGCCATGATTCATCCAGACATTTCCCCATATTGCAATTATAATAATATTTCTAAAATACAGATGTTAATCTACTACTCTCAAGCCTAGAGCCTTTCAATAGCTGGACAGTGACCTCAAGATTAATTCCTCACTTCTCGTCTCTGCCTCTTTAGTCTCTCTCTCACCACCCATTGCCTGGCATTGTGCCATCTCAAGTGCTCAATGCTTCTTTCTTCTCCAAACTATGAACACATTTCTTTGGTCTGTAATACTTTTCATGTTCCTCTCCTTCTGGTCAAAGATCTTTCACCATTCAGGATTCTGTTTATCATCTTTTTCCCATCTCAAAGCTTTTCCTCATTTGCTTTATGGCAAGAATTTAGAATAATGACCCTGCATCTCCAGTATCTAGCACATGGAAAACACCCAATTAACGTTTGTTGGGTGGATGAATCAGTGAGTGAGTGAATGGATGATTACTGAAAAAGACTAACTTGACTTTCATCTCAGACCTTGATTCATCCCTTTTTGCTGTTTTTAGGTTTACCTCTAGTTAGAGAATGAGGACAAGATTAAATGATTTTCTGAGGCTTCATTTAGCTTTTGCCTTGAAAAGTAAATTATGTATTTTTTTGCTTTGCTAGATATCAAAATGATTCCAATCACACCTGGAAAAAGCGGAATGATTATCTATACACCTCAAAATAAAATTATAAAAAATTCTGCCTGTTTTCTAATCTGTGTTTTCAGCTCAGCAGCAGAAAATGCAAGTCTTTTGTCATCACCAGTTTCTGTCACTGAAGATAATAGCAATGCTTGGTTAATGGTTCAAGGAAAATAAAATGAACCCACCGAGTTCTCTGTTTTATTTATTCTATTATGATATTTTATAGCATGCAATTTCATTGATGGCACTATTTATCATTAAGTAACATAGCATAAGTGATGTGACAGGGCTTGAAATAATGAGAAAATATAAATAGAATATTTAGCTGTTTTAAATTCAAATTTAGGATTGGAAAGCATGCTAAGGCATCTGAAGGTGGAATTTTTAGAGGATACTAACTCAAACAAATCGAAAAGTTCTAGAGAGAAAACTTGTTCTCAGTTGCCATTAAGCAAGTTAAGCTAATAACCATATTGTCCACTCTGATTAATCTTAGAGAATTTAAATATATTTTCTCAAATAATATAAAATATTAATGCCACTTTCTACTAAAAACAACTTTCAATGTATACCGGTGCTGTTAAGCATTTAGAGACTGCTGTTATGTCAGCATATTTAAAGTAGTTTATATCTATGTTTTTTTTCCTTTTGTTGTTCACATGAGCTAATGGAATAGTCATAATTCCTTTGCTATGAACACTATCTCTCCACTCATGTTAATTCTCAAATTGTGTAGTCTTCTTTTTTACATTGAATTCACGATGTAAAAGAGATTATTTCTCCTCCTGGCCCCTCATTCTCTTTTCAAAGCCAGCAGAACCCACAAGAGGTCATCTGCTAGGTTTACTTTGGGGCTGCTTTGTCCCATGCGACACTGTCTTCACACAGCTGTTATAAGAGGAAATAGCATGGGTTGTCTCTGCTGATAGATCAAATAAAGGGATTTTTATTTTTCTTATAAATATATATTTAAGAAGACAGTAGGTTTAATCAGACTGCATGATATCTATTCAACTTTTTTTTCACAACTATATCCCAATTCTGTTTCTCTGAATCTCACGTTTCTAATTGGAATAATAAAAAAAATTACTACCTCAAAAGGGAAAATTAAATTATTTAACACACCAGGGAAACAATAGGCATTTAACATATACTAATCACTCTCTGTAGATTATATCCTACAGGTAATTCTCCCCACAATAAGAATCAAACTGTAGTTTCAATGAGTGTCTTCAGAATATTATTTCATGTAATGGAAGTGG
Organism: Equus caballus; assembly: GCF_041296265.1. Classification (NCBI taxonomy): domain Eukaryota; kingdom Metazoa; phylum Chordata; class Mammalia; order Perissodactyla; family Equidae; genus Equus; species Equus caballus. Next base: position 99,853,601 of record NC_091686.1, read on the forward strand.
AGCAGAGCAGGAAAAAATACATAAATGAATGCATGTCAACTTCAATAGCCCTGTCCTTCTCCTGTCATTTTAGCTTTACACCCTTAAAGTAGCTTTTTAAAAAATTCTTGCTGCTAGATGCTGCCTTAGCAGCTCAGACTTCCAAGACAGACAACAAGATATGGATGCCTTCTCTTCCTCCCTCCTAATAGATGAAGGTTGAGACTGCATGTGAAGAGAAAAAGGAGTTTTGTGAGATATTTATTAGAAACTTAACTGGAGATATCTACTAACAAATTAAATATGTAACTCCTCCATGAAAACAAGTGGATCAGAATTCCAAGAGAAGCATTATTTAAGCCAAAATGTGGAGTTTCTGATGGAAAAAGCTCAGTCATAATGACTAAGCAATGGGGATGACAGCCATGAGCTGGAACTCGTTGATTGTACCCCCTAAGTCCCACCATGAAAATGAGTGACCTCCATACAATTTCCCTGTTCCCCTTTAAGGGTCCTCTTAGTAGGTTAAGAATCGATCCAAAATGAAAGCCAGTCTTTGGCTCACAATTCTAATGTGTCCTTCTATATTCACCCAAAGCCTATTTGCTAATAACTATTTGGCAGACTGAAGGAAAAATTGGAGAAACAGGAAAACTCGACATTTAGCATTAACTTGCCTCACAAGAAACCAAGCTCCTAGAGCCTGCATTTTTACCTGTTTTTTGGAATGATTATACCAAGCAGGTGCTGAATAAATATTTCTTTGAAAGAGTAACTATATTTTTAAATTTGTCATTTATTTAGAAATGATCCTTATTTAAGAAAGTACATTGGTAGTCACTAACCTTCACTTAAAAACTTTAGCTTGCCACATTTTTTTAGTTTTGTGTGTGTTCTTATATAACTAATCTTAGAGCATCATTGTAGAGAATTTTGCTCGCAAGTCAGCTCAAAGAGAATAAGTGAAAAGAAATTTACAGGCTCGCATTTATAGGTTTAAGTTAATATAGCTGGACTCAGTCACTCAAAAAGTATCATTTTATTTCCTTCTCTTAGATCTTCTGCCCTTTAGTTGGGCTTCAGGTGGTAGCTTCTCAAAGTCTAGGCTCCACGTTCACACCAAGCAGGAAATGATTGACTCTATTTCAACAATCCTGGAGAAAACCTTCCTGTACATTCCTAATGCTTGTTGGATCACATGTCTATTCCTCAAGCAAAGACGCTAGCCAGATTAAGGAAAGGCTTACTGGTCAGTCCAATAATATAATGTTCAAAGCAGACAAAGGGTAGTACTGCAACACAATTTTGTGGTAATGATTTAAATATGCATATTCAAATGCATTATAATAAGTCTGCATAACTTTATATATGAAGAGATGTTATAGTCTTAGAAATGTGAATGATTTCTATTTTTCTTACTAAAGCAGATATGTGCTAACCACATACTCCCAACTTACCCTAAATATGCTTGTATAGTAACATTTTATTTATTTATTTTAATCAGAAAGTTATTGTTTCACTGGATATCAATAGGAGAGATAAGAAGTTCTAATAAGAAGCCAGGCTGGCCTGGTGGCGTAGCAGTTAATTTCACACACTCCACTTCAGTGGCCTGGGGTTCATGGGTTTGGATCCTGGGTACAGACATGGCACCGCTCATCAAGCCATGCTGTGGCAACATCCCACATACAAAATAGAGGAAGATTGCCACAGATGTTAGCTCAGGGTCAGTCTTCATCACAAATAAATACATAAATAAATAGGGGCTGGCCCCATGGCCAAGTGGTTAAGTTCACATGCTTTTCTTCAGCAGTCCAGGGTTTTATCAGGTCAGATCCTGGGTGCGGACCTGGCACCACTCATCAAGCCATGCTGAGGCAATGTCCCACATAACACAACCAGAAGGACCTACAACTGGAATATGCAACTATGTACCGGGGGTCTCTGGGGAGAAGAAAAAGAAAAAAAAATGATTAGCAATAGATGTTAGCTCAGGGCCAATCTTTAAAAAGAAAAAAAATGCATTGATTGTTTAAAAAAAAGTTCTAAATACATTATACACAAAATAAATTAAAAAAGCAAAAATCTCACAAATATTGAGAGATTATATATATATGATCAGTGCCTTTGGCAAGTTGCTGTTGTCTAAATATATATTTGATGAAAAATATCTGCACTGAAATCTAAAGAAAATGGAATATTATTGATACCCATGCACATTTCAAGTTTATTCTCTGCCAGGAAATGTGTTTTAAAAACAAGGCAACTCTAACCCTTTCAGTTTTTAAACCCTCTTTAATGGGAGGATGTATATATGTTTCCAAATGTCTGATTAACGATGGATTTCTAAAGAGATCAACTAAGTAAATCCTCTGCTGTATTGTATACATTTATAAAGTATACAGAAAGGTTTTTCTGAGCAAAGTAATCTAATATATTAATCAACAAAATGTGTATCACATCCAACAAATTGCAAGGTATTCAGTCATTCCAATTTTGTTCAAGTAAATTTTATTTCACATAACCCTATATTTGGAGCAAAATTTTAAATTTCTCCCTATTTTTTTTAAACAGATTTCAAAGGATAGAGTGTTGAATTGACATAGGTAAAAAGCTTTGATTTACAATGCTCAGAATTAATAAGGTAATGATGAAGCTCAAATTAATTCAAATTTCCATACACTAAAATTTAAAAAAAAAAGACAGAAATTGCTGCAAAGTTTAAATGAAACTATAACTAAAACGTCATTATTTCCTAAAAGTATATGAAGTGGAACATTGGAACAACAAAGAAAAAGAGGAGAAGTAGTTTACAGAAATAAGTAAATAAATGAAGTTAGTCATTAGAACTTTAGAATATATGAAGTATTGGTAAAAATGGTATCTTCACCAGGGACACAGGGACACGCCTATGAACTGAATGGCTAGATACAGATTTGCCCAAGATTTTGCATCTTCTAACAGTGTAGTAATCAAAAGAACTAAGGAAAGGATACGACAGCAACTCACATAATTTATAGGACAATTCAGCGCATTGTAAGTACCATGACTATTATCACACTTTGTGGAGAACTATAACCTTTGCAAGTGCTCAACTGGTAATTAGTTGAGAGCACTCAAATGAGCTTCAGGCTTAAAATTAAAAGCAGATGCTTTATATTGAGTACGTAATAAAAATATTTATTTATTTGGCAGAATTTCTGGTGTGTTGGTAAGTTATTCGCTCATTCCCCAAAGGCAAAAATAACAATAATAATAATAACCAAGGTTATTATAACCAACAATAATAACCGACAATAATAATAACCACTAGCACTAATTTAATTCATGGGTATTTATTTAAACTTAAACTTTTAAAAATCAGGAGCAATATAATGTTCTTATTGTTACAATTGTCAGAATGCTTAAAATATATATGTATTTTTCACATACCAATAAAGGTTCAAGAACAGAGATCTTTCCAAGGTTTTATTTTTTTCATTTATCAGTATGTGCATAATAACGGCAAACTTTTAAAATCAAAAGAATGCTTCATTTGCCAAGCAAAATAAAGGACAGCTGATGTAATCAGCAGCTGTTGGTTGATCATCTGGAAGAAAAAAGGGATATATTTATAGGAAAAAAAATAATGTTATTTTCCCAACGCACCACGTAGTCTCATATTCTTAGAATTGATGTTTATGACCTGCTGAGTAATTTTGAAAATGGTTATGATTGTAAATAAAATGGCATATAAAAACAGATTTTATAAAGGTAAATTTATTATTTTGCATGTGTATTGAACTGATATAATCTTTTTAATATGGCTATGGTTATAATTATTAGGTTAGTTAAATTAAAGAAAACATTGTTTATATAAACTTTAATCAATAAGTGTTGGTACCATGGACTATTCATTTATATCCTTTTATATACATTTACTGTTCATTTATATATCTCTGCACATCGAATTTCATTCAATATGCAAAAAATTAAACTAAACATAAAGCTAAATAATCATAACCATGAAAAGAAGTGAAAAATAACCTTTTAAGTAAATATTTAAATAATCATACTTTGGTCATCATCAAATATTTTTTATTTTAATAATTTTCAGGGTGATGATAACAGTTTAAACTTTTATTTCTTATAAAATATGTTCATTCAGATTAATGTCAGATTTCTGCATTGAAATAAATTCCTGTTAGGAATCAATTGAGAGGGAAGAAAATAAAACTCAATATGTGTGGTAACACTTTTCCCAGAATTAAAATTGCACAATTAGTAATATTTTTGGGGTGTTAAGGAAAACTCCCATATCCATATCCTGGGACTAACAGAACTTGGTCAATTATTGTAAAAAAGTAACATAAAGTGAGGACTCCTAGTCAACGACACAAAGTATACGGTAAGATTTTATTTTCAATTCACATATTGAAATGTACTTTCAATTCCCAATATTTTAATAGAAAAACCAAGGACTTGTGTCTTAGAATAGGTAAAAACTTAAATTTAAAACCACATTAAAGGACGCTTTGTGACTTTTATTTCTTTATTCTAGTTGTTTTCAGTGTCTTCCACAAGCTCAACTCTAGATATTTTAGATATCTAGATCTAGATAATTTTAGATTTAGATCTAGATAATATATTAATAACTTGTCTTTATCAAGTCTTTCCAAGCACCTGCTCCCTGCATGATGGATTCTAGCTCCAGTCAGATTAAATTATTTGTTTTTTTCAACAGGTTGTACATCTTCACATCCATGTGCATCAAGTTGTGATGTTGATCCTTATTCCTAAGCTCCACTCATCTCTGAATCCAGTTTGGTCAGTAGTGTCAACTTGTTGACTAATAAATATGACCATTTGTCCCCGATTCAATTATCGTCATGAATTGTGTAAAATTTTTCATTGCTGCTAGTAGAATCTTCTTAGTGACATCTTAGAATGATTCCACTTTCATTGTTTTTATTATGTACTATGTTTCCATGATCATTGCTTTTAATTTTAATTCTTTAATTTAAAGTGCATTTCTCCTCACACTTCCCACCCTCCCGCCATAGTCAGGTACTGCTACTTTGCTGTGGAGGGGCTGGCTTGCTTTTCACACACCTCTCTTTCCTTACTCATGCCTCATACGAGCCTAATTTTATAGTGAAGAGGAATGGAAGGCAAAATATTGTGTTTGCATTGTTCACTAATATATCATCAATGTCCAGAAGAGTACCTGATACATAATAAATACTCAGTAAATATTTATTTAATGAGTGAAATAAACGAAACAATAATCTTCTAATTTTATCATAACCCCTATGGCTTATTAATATAATTGTTTATGGATATATAGTTGCTCAACAAATATTCCACTGATTCAAATGATTCTTATCCCTAACACATAAACTCGTTGGATGGCGTATTACTTTTCTTTTTTTCCTACTCATTTGTTTTTCCTGCACTAAGAATTATATTAAACCATGTTTTAAGAGATGACAAAAATGAGGGCTTCTTTATTGAGTTTTGTAGGAACAAAAGATTTACATCAACAACAGGATGGCTTAGTCTCAGGTCTATGATAGATGATACACTCAAGACATTCACCAAATCTTTTTTCAGAGTTTATTGACATTAAACAGTTAGAATTTTTCTTTCAATATTTGAATATTTAAATTCACAGCATTTTTCCTTTGTGTTAGTTAAGTAGTTACAGTACAAAGATTGCTGTGAACTGAATATATGTATAAAAAATTCACAACAAATGAACTGAATATACAAATATTTTAAATTTACAACAAATAAACACTTTTACTGCTTTACTTTATCTCTTGGGATGCAAATGGAAGTCACACATTTAATAAAGTCTTGACTTTTTAGAATTGCAATAAAATAGAACTGAAGCTTATAATCACATTCTTTTCAGAATTTATTTCACATGCACTGAAAATAAAATCACCCTTATTTACAAATGTTGATCTGTAAATATGAAAGAAAACAAGGGGATAAAGGTTAGGCTTTGAAGTAAATGGAAACATATGAGTAAAATAAAACTCTCTTAATGACACAGCCACTGAGGCAAATAAAACCCATTAAGATGGCTGCATTGAGGTTCTTTTTCAATGAAAGCAGAGAAAATAGAATGACAAAATAAAAGTGGTAATACAATTAGACAACTGAAAAACACAGAAAGACAAAAAGAAAAGATTAATATACTATCTAAGCACACGATAGTATTTATAATCTTTTTACCATATCAGTGTGATCTCTAAGAACAATAAATTTTGGAACAATTAATTGAGATTAAATGATGCTCATTTTTTAATTTGAATATAAAATGCAAACATTTTATTCAATATGGTAACCAGATTTATTCTGTAAATGATTTTAAGAATAAAAAAGAATGGAAAGAAACTTAACTAAGCATGGAAAAAATTGGTGGCAATTTTTATAGTGATATCTTTTCTATGCTTTTCTAATATTATGACACAAATTTCTCTACATTCAGAGATACCTATTAGTAGATAAGGTGTATCTATTAATACATATATCTATTTTAATGTGAGATAATTCTATTTTGTTATGGAAAAATCTCTAAAACTACAGTTCTATAATACTACAAGAGTTTAGTTAATAACTTTATAGACAAACTATTGAAGTGTTTATCTACAGGATCCATATTCAGGGTGAATTGGGAGGAATATTCCAGTTAATACTGAGAATAATGCTAAAAAGTATATTTAAACTCAGACTAAAATAGTGTATTTGATTGTTACATTAGCCTCAGATCAAGGATCTGATAAGAAACTCAGTGATTTTAGCAAAGAACTTTAATTTTGTTTAAGAAAGTGAAAAATCTCCAGTTGATCCCCTGTGTGTTTTTGCAGTATACACCACATGAGCAAAGCACCTGAAGGCTTACTACATCTGTAACTTACTAGTCTTATGATTTACATTATTATTTTCTTAAACGTCAACAAAATGTTCTGAAGAATATATATTCAAACATACAAAGAAATCTGTCACCTGGCAAAAGAAGCACTCTGTAATATATCTTATTCTATTTATTTTATACGTGGATGAGAAAATTGGCACTAAAGTGGTTACTTGCATTAGTCAAAGAAAGATTAGGCCAGATAAGAAGACTCCTGATGATAAATAATTGCACTTGACACTATTTTTGCCTGCAGTGATTGATAGTCATGTCATGATATCCATCGTCTTAGAGACCATAGCACAAGTGAGCAGTAGAAAACTAGAGCAAAATTGAACAGAGAAAAATATCTTTATGTCTCTGGACACAGAGGGAAGCACTCTGTTTTCTCAGAAAATAAGAGAAAGAATAAACATATCACAATATTCCATAATATTTCTCTGTATTACTCTAAACATGTATAAAATCCAGGTATATTTTGATAATATTTAATATACTATAATAAAATAAATGATAATAATTGTTCAATAAAGGCTATGGCATTGTATAACTTCATATATAGTTGTTGCTATAGAGGATATAGATAGATATATATATAACATTTTAAAAATGAAAGTTAGAGTAAGCAATTTGTGAAATGTATCCTGTGAGAAAGCATGATATTCACAAATGCCTTTCTGACCTCCCTTCTGTAGTCAAATCAATGTAATATAGGAACAAACCCATAAATTTAGAGCAAAATAATGGGAGCCATCAATGATGAGGTATTTCAAGAAATTTTGGACATTTGCTCATAGCATTACCATGGTAAATAGAAAAGCTGAGAACTCTTGAAACTAGAAACCTTTAAATTTGTACAAAGAAAGATATTTTAGAAGATTTTTTTGTAATAGTAAATAACTGAAAACAATGCAAGTTTCCACTGGCAGAAAATTCAATGAATCTATTGCAATGATGAAGAAGACTATTGGAATGCTTTACAAATAATCATCTATAAATTTCAAAATCATAATGAGTAAACTATAAGTTGCAGAAAATATTTGTAACATGTTTCCATTTATATAAGTTCTAAACACCTATAAAACTTAGAAAATTATTGTTTAGGGATATTTATATATTCACTAAACCTATAAGAAAGAAATACAATTTGGAAGAGGCATACAGAAAGCTTCAAAGGGAAAAGTCATACTGTATTTCTTAAACAATGTTGAAATAAATAGGAATAAAAGAGTAAACAAAGAAAGAAGCTGCAAGACTAAGGATACAGTGGATCTAATCCAGAAATAGAGTAAAACAAAATCCTAAAGGACAGTACTGTAGTGAGATTAGAGAAAAACCAATCAAATTGGAGGGAAAATTTGAATAGTTTTTAGAATACTATCCTTAGGAGAAAAGAAACCCATAAACGGCAGGATAAATTTAAACTATGTTAAAGGCACATTATTCTTTGGTTAAAAAAAGTAGGAAATAATAAATTCAAAGAAAATAAACTAAATCTTCATTTTTTTATAGTTGTGAGCCAACAGTTTTCCAAAGAATATGAAAGAAGAAACAAAGCATAAGCATATTATTTACCATGGTGTTGGCAACCATTGAAGATATTTTATCAGACATCATTAAAAGATGTTTCTCTGAGGATTAACAGGGTGGAAGAGAGAGATTTCATTTTCTTTTTCTTTGTCAAATTTTGCAATTTTAACCTAAAGTTGATTACTTTGTTAAAAATCAAATTTTAAATGATAAAGCTGAACTTTGCTCAAAATACTGGGAACTAAATAAATAAAAATCAAGTCAAATTCCCAACTTAATCTACAGATTAATGGAACAGAATAGAGAACCCAGAAATAGACCAACACAAAAGTAATTGATCTTTGATCTGAGACAAAGGAGCAAAGACAAGCAATAGAAAAAGGATAGTCTAATCAGCAAATGGAGCAAATGGACATTGACATGGAAAAAAAATCTCAACTAGACACTGGACTTACACATTTTATAAAAGTTAACCCAAAATGGATCATAGACCTAAATGCAAAGCACAATACTATAAAATTTCTAGAAGATAACATAGGAGAAAATCTAGGTAATCTTGGATTTGACAATGAGTTTTAAGATTTGACGCTAAAAGAAAAATTGCTAAATTAGACTTGATTAATGTTAAAAATCTCTGCTCTGACAAAGACACTTTCAAGAGGGTGAAAAAGTAAGCCACACACTGGGAGAAAATCAGGGCTAAACATGTATCTGTCAAAAGACTTGTATTCAAAATATATAACGAACTCTTAAAACCCAACAATAAGAAAACAAGAAACCTAGTTTGTTTGGTAAACAAACAACTGGCAAAAAAGAAAAAGAGGAATCTTCTATTAGTTTGCTACAATTGCTATAACAAAGTACCACAAACTGGATGGCTTAAACAAGAGAAATTTATTGTCTCACAGTTCTGGAGGCTAGAAGTCTGAGATCAAGGTGTTGGCAGGGTTGCTTTCTTCTGAGGGCTGTGAGAAAGAATCTGCTCTATGCCTCTCATGTAGCTTCTGTTGGTTTGGGAGCAAACTTGGTATTCTTTGGCTTAAGCATCATCCGGATTGATGCCTTCATCTTCAAATGACATTCTCCCTGGGTGCTTGTCTGTGTTAAAATTTTCCCTCTTTATAAGGACATCAGTAATATTGGATAAGAGACCCACTCTATTTGAGTATGAGCTCATCATAACTTAACTAATTGCATGTACAATGATCTTATTTCCAAATAAGGTCACATTCTGAGTTATTGAGGCCTAGGATTTTAACATATGAATTTTTAAGGGACACAATTTAACTCATAATAGATCTGAACAAACACCTCATCAAAAAAGATATATAGACTGCAAATAAGGACATGAAAAGATATTATATGTCATCAGAGAAATGCAAATTAAAACAACAATGAGGTACCAAAATACACCTATCACAATGGCTAAAATCCAAAACAGTGACAACATCAAATACTGGCAAGGATGAGAAGCAGCAAGAACTCTCATTCACTCCTGGTGGGAATGTAATATGGTACACTTTGGAAGACAATTGACCCATTTCTTACAAAGCTAAATATAGTCTTACCATATAATGCAACACTTGTGCTCCTAGATATTTCCATAGATGAGTTGTTGACTTATCCACAGATAAGTTCACACACACGCACAAAAAGACGAACCCTGCCTATGAATATTTGAAGTAGCTTTTTATTCATAATTGCCAAAAATTCAAAGGAACTAAGATGCCCTTCAGTTTATGAATGGATAAATAAACTGTGGCACACACTTATTGTCGGTGTCGCAATCCAATGTACACATCAGGATAGATGCGGAGAGGGCTGATGGCCACTCTGAGTTTATTATAACCAGCGTTTCAATATATACATAGCTTACATCTGTTAAACATACACAGGTGTTCTGGATGAAGTAATTAGCGAATGCCAAGAATTCTTAGTGATTTCTCAAGGAGCCCTCCCTTGGCCTCTGTTTTGATATTATCATGTTGTTGCTGTGCTCCTATATTTTTATCTCAGAGCAGGCAAGGTCTCTTAGGCAACGGTCCCTCTTGCTCCCGATATCGATATCGTGTCTCCATCTGTGTCCCCGGGCGGCCGGCGCCTGGCTTAGGTTGCCCCCCCAGGGGGTCTTACCCGTCATTGGCTAACCGGCCTTCTCACCTCCGGGTCACAGTTTGTTGGCAAGCTTTTTCCAGTGATTATTAACCCTTCCTGTGTCAGGGGCAGCTACACTTATAATGGAATATTATTCAGCAATATAAAGAAATGAGCTGTCCAGTCAAGAAAACATGGAGAAACTTTTAATGCATATTGTTAAGTAAAAGAAGCAAGTGTGAAAAATCTACACAGAGCGTGATTCCAAGTATATGATATTCTGGAAAAGACAAAGCGATAAAGGCAGGGCAAAGATCAGTGTTTGCCAGGGTTTTGGGGGAAAGGAGAGAAGGATGAGTTGGTGGAGCACAGAGAATTTTTAGGGCAGTGCTACTATTCTGTACGATACAATACTAGCGGATACACGACTTCAGCATTTGGTAAGACCCATATCACTTTACAAGAAGTGAAATTAAACCTAATGTAAACTATGGACTTTAGTTAATAATAACGTGTCAGTATTTGTTCAATTATGACCAATGTACCACAGCAATGCAAGATGTTAATAGGGGAAACTGAGGATGGTAGGGGAGAGGGAGCATACGGGAACTTTCTGTGTTTTCTGCTCAACTTCTCTGTAAACCTAAGATGCTCTAAAGAAAGTCTATTCATAAAAAACATAAATAAATATATAAGTAAATGAAACAAACTTAAAAACAGTCACAGAATCAGAAGAATGACACTTTCTTAGACCACAAAATCTACATAAACAAAATCTTTCAGTTGATTAGCATACACCAACATTACATTCAGGGGAAATGTAACATTTCTTAACACTAGAAATAACCTGTTTATTTAATCATTTTGTCATAATTTCCTTTCATCAATTTTATAATTCTCTGAATCCCACTTTTTGTTCTTAGCCGAGATGGCTGACATTTTAACTCATTTTTTTTTCCTACCGCCTGTTAGATTTTAGTCAGAGGTAACCATACTTTACCACTTTCACTGTTTATGCTAATCAATTAATTGAATTCAAATTCTTATATAATCTGTTGCTGTTGTTATTAAATAATGGGCAATTCCTACTTGAAACTTCCACTGCTTTATTTAACAACCCTTTCTGGAGTAGAAGCTGCTCAAAAAAAAAGTTGCTTTATTTGTCTTGGCTATTTACTAATAGCACCTACAAAATATCAGTCATTTATTCCCCTTGTCTTTCCTTCTCTCATTGTATATTTTCTAACATTTTTTTCTTATGTCCACAGATGAAGAAAATGCCAGTGCAGAGGTTAGGAAAATTACACTGCTTTTAATAAAGTTTGTAGTTTATGTTTCACTTATAACACTTAATCCTTGAAATAGTATATGACATAGGAATAATTCCTTAATTTTGCTTTTCCGAGAACTGAAGCCTAGATATTTTATATTCATCTCAAATTCACACATTTAGTAAGTGAGACGCTGGCTTTTGAATCCTGCTCTGCCTGAACCCAAAGTTCAAACAACATCTCCTGCATTTCACTATCACTATGTACAGTGTTAATTATACACTTTCTGTCTCCAATATCCTACACTTACAATATGGTCAATAAATAGTGGAAGAAATGGTTGGACATGACTCACATCTTTAAAAAGTTTACAGCTAATCATCTGCTTCTTTAAATATTTGTGGGTTAAAATAAATAGAATACACAAAACTTTCCAAATTAAAAAGAACTTTCTTCAAACAAGAAACAACATCAAGGGGCAAGTCAGGTGGTGTAGTGGTTAAGTTCAGCACACTCTGCTTCCATAGCCCAAGTTCATGGGTTTGGATTTCAGGTGCAGATCTGCACCACTCATCATGCCATGCTGTGGAGGTGACCCACATACAAAATAGAGAAAGATGGGCACAGATATTAGCTCAAGGCCAATCTTCCTCACCAAAAAAAATAAAGACAGAAATAAAAGAAATAGGAAAAAACATCAAATAAAAGTGAAATATTGGATATGGGGGCCAAAATCCCCCCTCATTAAACAGGCTACCAATCTAGACACTGGGGATTTTCTCTGAGATGGCTTTGCCCTTGCCCTGTGGCTCTATATTTGAATATAAATTTTGAATATAAAAGTAAGAGGGAGAGAGAAATACACACCTACAGAGAAAGGGAATAAAATATTTATTTAAAAGTTAGTGACTACTAACGTTAAAGGTGCTCAAGGGGCCAGCCTGGTCAAAGTTTGCATGTTCCACTTCAGTGGCCTGGAGTTTGCCTGTTTGGATCCCGGGTGCAGGCTTATGTACTGCTTGGCAAGCCATGCTGTGGTAGGCATCCCACATATAAAGTAGAGGCAGATAGGCATGGATGTTAGCTCAGGGCCAGTCTTCGTGAGCAAAAAACAGGAGGATTGGTGGCAGATGTTAGCTCAGGGCTAATCTTCCTCAAAAAAAAAAGATGCTCTAAAGATACAAATTTCCAGTCATAAGTCCAGGAGGCATATTGTACAGAATGGTGATTATAGTTAACAATACCGTATTGTGTATGTGAAAGTTACTAAGAAAGAAAATCTTAAAAGTTCTCATCACAAGAAAAAAATTTCTAAATATTTGTGATGACAGATGTTAACTACACTTATTGTGGTAACCATTTTGCAATATGTACATATATCAAATCATTATGTTGTACACTTAAAACTGATACAATATCATATGTCAGTTATATCTCAATAAAAATAAGTAAACAAATACGGATATATGGATGGCTCATGGAACAGAAGGATAGCAAGAAGGAAAAAGAGTTAGTCATTACTGGATACTCAAAGTATCACAGAAAACATGTAAGTAGAGTTGGAACCTCAAAAATAAATAGTATCTAATGAAAACAGAAAGAAGAAGCAGGGAATTCTAGGAACAAGAGGCAGCATGAAAAAAAGCCACAGAGCCAATATGCAGTATTACACAATAAGATAACGTAAATTAAACCAGGAAAAGTACCAATGCAAACAAAAAGTCATTTCTTACTAGATTCTGTTGTTTTCCTAAAGTAGCTTTCATATTCTGGTATGATTTGGAAGATAAGAATAAATATAGCTTTCAAGAATAAAGGTGGTGTCTTTAATATATTAGTTTTTTAATGGGTACATTTTATCTTCAAATAGTGTTACTAAAGTAATATCACCATTTTATTTCTGTTAAAAATGGTTCAGTAATCTTCCTGTATCAATCTTCCTACAATTTTGGTGTTTTGCTTTTTTAAAATGCTAGTTAAGTTCTAGCCATGGGGACTTGCTGTCATATCCCCTTCCATCTGTTCTTAACTCAGCCACTTTTCAAATAAATTAATGTTAGAAAACAAAAAAGCCTTGTTTTTAAAAAATTTAATATTATTCTTATTATTTAATAAGATCCAGATCAACTAAACCTGGATTGATTTTTTTTATTGGTTATAGTTTTCTTATGTACGTCATGGAGAATAACAACACTGGAAATAATTTTTTCTGGAAGCTTTTATTCAATTCATGCAAATTAAAGCCATTCTTTCAAATGGTGACTTTAAGAAAATACCCTGCAGATTACCCCGCTGTGTATATTTAGAATGAGCACATTGCAAAGCTGATTGAAATTCATTTTGCACCTTGCCATGCTTTCCAGTGAGTCCTTCATCCATGCTAGAGGCAAATTTGGACACCTACACTGTGTGATAGTATTCGTTTTCAAATGTTCTATTAAAAAGATCCACAACACGATGTTGCCCAATTTCAGGTTAAAATGAGGCTCAGGAAATCATAATCACATTTTTATACAAATAAATCATAAGTAAGCTGATTGCTTGCAGAGGTCATTTGATAAATTATGTGTAGATTATGGAATGCCCTAAAACATTGCACTGAAGAATTCTACTTTCTTGCTCTGTTAAAAATATTTCCATAAATGTTTCTTCAGAGATTGAAAGAAAACTATAATTTTAGAAAGTTGTAACAAGAGATTCAAATATATTTTTCTGCCAAATCATATGAGAATCGTACTTATATTCAGCCAAAATGATTGAGAGAGATGTTTTTGTTTTTAACAGTCCACTTTAATTTAGTTTTATATGTTTTCTATTTTATTTCCCTCTTTTCATCTTTAGTATAGCCTTGCTGAATTCATAACAAATATTTATACAGAACCTGAATGTTTATCCTTTAATTAATATGATTTTCTCATCCTTATCCTTTGCTCCAAGTTTTCATGATGAAATTCTAACCATGCTAAGTCAGCTAAACATCATTTCCTCTATGGTGTACTTCTCTTTCCTGATGTATCATCATGTTCCCTATGCTTATTTTTAACACAAATATTTTTACTTTATATTATTATGAATACATATGTTTATATATCTTCTCATAAGCTGTGTTGAGAATAGTTAACTGTTTTGTCTATGGAGGCACAAACTACTTTGTAAAATATTCTGCATGTAGTAGGTACATCAATTTATCCGTCAAATTAATATTGTCCACATGTGTGAATGATTACCTGTTCATTTACATACAATGCTATGTAACAAACATACAAGATGGGACAGAAATTTTCTCCTAGCCTTATAAAATATCTCTAAAAGAATCTGTTTATACAAAAACTGGATTTTTTTTGGAAGTGCATACATTTTATTTAGAAATTACTAATAATTTTACAATTATTTGTAATAATAATAATTCCAAATAATTACTATTTGTGGATGTTAAATTAAACTAAAATTTTTATGAATCCATTGAAACTAGAGATATTAATCTATGGCAAATATTTTTTAAATAATGAATAAAGATTAATAGTTTTCAATTTAAATTTTACGACTTTAAAAAGAAAAGGATTAAACAAGATATTTCATAGGGTAATATCTATACATGTTCTACTTGTCAATACATGGATGAATAGATGATACTTTAGAAGATGAAATAAAGAAAAAATTGATAGGCTTTGAAGTTAAAATCCAACTGTTCCGTATAAGCTGTGTAACTTTGAGCAAGTTACTAAAACTTTCTGATATTTTGGCTCCTCCTTTGGAAACTGACAAATATTTCATTAAGTTGTTTTAATATTTTTTATTGAGCTATAATTGGCATATAATATTGTTAAGTTTAAGGTGTACAATGTGTTGATTTGATACATTTATTACAATATGATTAAAACCATAGTGTTAGCAACCACCTCCATCAATTCATATATATACATATTATAAAATTATCATTTATCACATATAATTATCATTCCATTTTGTGGCAAGAACATTTGAGATTGAGTCTCTTAGCAACTCTGAAGTGTATAATACAGTATTGTTGGCTATAATCACAATGCTGTGCATTAGATCTCCAGAACTTACTTATCTTGTAGTTAAAGAGTGTACACTTTGACCAACATCTCCCCAATTCCCCTTTGTCCCAGGCTCTTCTACTCTCTGTTTCTATGTATTTGGCTTTTTTAGACTCCATATATAAGTGATATCATACAGTATTTGTCTTTCTCTGTCTGGCTTATCTCACTTTGCATATAATGCCCTCAAGTTCTATCCACATTGTCACAAATGGCAGGATTTCCTTCTTTCTCTTGACTGAATAATATTCCATGGTATATGTATACCACAATTCTTTTTCCATTCATCAGTAGACAGACACTTAGGTCGTTCCTACATCTTGGCTATTGTGAACAATGCTGCAATGAACATGGGAGTGCAGATATCTTTTTGTTATTTTTCATATCTCATATTTTCATTTCCTTTAGATATACTCAGACGTGGGATTGCTGGATCATATGGTAGTTCTATTTTTAATTTTTTGAGGAACCTCCATATTGTTTTCCATAGTGGCTGAACCAATTTACATTCCCCCCAACAGTATACAAAGGTTTTCTTTTCTCCACATCCTTGACAACACTTGTTATCTCTTGGCTTCTTGATAGCCATTCTAACAGATTTGATGTGATATCTCATTGTGGTTTTGATTTGCAATTCCCTGATGATTATTGATGAGCATCTTTTCATGTACCTGTTGGCCATTTGTATGTCTTATTTGGGAAAATGTCTATTCAATTTCTCTGCACATTTTTTAATCAGATTGTTCTTTTTGTGTGTATGTGTTTTTGATATTGAGTTCTATCAGTTCTTCATATATTTCAGATATTAACCCCTTATCCAATGGATATATGACTTGCAAAGGTTGCCTTTTTATTTTGTTGATTGTTTCTTTTGCTGTGCAGAAGCTTTTAGTCTGATGTAGTCCTTATGGTTGAGTTTTGCTTTTGTTGCTTGCTTTTTTTTGGTGTCATATCCAAAAAAAATCATTGCCAAGACCAATGTCAAACAGCTTTGCCCTATGTTTTCTTCTAGGAGCTTTACAGTTTCTGGTCTTATGTTTAAATATTGAGTTTAAAAAATGCACACCTAACATAGGCATGGCCACATATTAAACATTCAGTTACTATTAGGACATTTTCCCTCTTTCTTCTTTCCCTTTCATTTCACATATCTGAAATGTCTGTATGCATGCCTAATTATGTTATGCTTGAAAAGCACAACGTGCTTAATTTCAAAGAGAGACAAGAAAAATATTCCAAATGTATGCAATGCTTTGTATAAATAAAAACTTCTGGCTTGATTAAATGTCAACAGATAAAAATGAGTTTGCTTAACTGAGTTCCCTGATAATAAATTCAGACTTCATAAAATTCAAGGACATTCTTTGTATAGCTAGCAAAATTCTTTAGCCTTAGAGAAGTCCAATAGCAACTCAATAGTTAATTTGAAGATTGTTTTTCCCTCTACGAGGCTTAGCTGGACAGAATTCAGTTGTTTTTGAAATATGTATGCATGCATTTAATATAGCTGACACTACTCATGACATCGAATATTTCATGGTCTGCTATCTATATTTTAAGTATTAAATATATAAAAACACCATTAAATTTAATTCTACTCTAATTCAATTTTATAAAAATAGCTTAAAATTAATACATAAAAAACTCTATAATCAATTAAATATCACTTTTTAACACGATTAAAATAAAATTAGATTATGATCTGAGATCTGCCAGTCCCAACTGAGGAGTACATAAGCTTTAAATAAATGTGAATTTTTTTAATAGATTTGCATTTATCCTCACCAAAACCTACTCAAAATATACTATTGCCAATTATCCTGGCTACCATCTTGTGCCACCATGAAGATTCACTCACGATTCATCACAGATAAGATAGGTGAAGCCAAATGTCTGATCAAGAGAAAATTGAACATGTATAGAGGCACAGACACAGTAATGCTGGAATGTGGACAGAGAGACTAGCATTTTCACTACCCTATAGTTAAGCAATATTGAGATATTTCAAATGAAAAAAAAATATATTGGCAAGTCCAAATCATTCTTGTTTTCAGGGAGAGATGGTTGGGTCAGAACTTTCAAGAATGAAGAATGTTTATCTTTTTATATGATCTCTCATTAAATCGGAGAAAGTTAATCACAACATAGGACAAATTACAAATGTTTGAGACCATGCTAAAACACAAAATGTGTGAGTGAAATACTGCTGGCACTATCCTTAGCGCTAAAAAAAATGGAAAAGCAATATCCCTGCCCCAACTTTAAAGAAAGATATACATACCTGTTACCACACAAAAAAGGGACCCTCTGCCCAATGTGCCTAAGAAAACAATTATTACACCAGAGGCTTTTGAGAAAAGAAATGGCTTTATTGTGAGTTAGACCAGCAAGGAGACAGGAGGCAAAGCTCTCAAATCTGTCTCCTCAATCCAGGGCTTGGGGCAAAATTAATGGGATAAAGGGGCCGGGTGATCTGAAGTGTGGAGATAGATGCTTGGAGTTAAGGAGAAGTGAGGTACTTGATGAGATGCACAAGTGTGGTTAAACTTCATGGTTCTTCATAGGATGCGTAGTCACAAAATGGTGGTGCTAGCATAATCCAAGTATGGAGTTTTCAGCCCCCTGACATCAAAGGGTCCCTATCAAGCATTTGCGCAAACCCAGTTGATGGATTGGTGGTCTCAGTTGACCTGAATTGGATAAGCAGTCACCTCTCAGTTCCTGAAAAGCAACTCTTAATTACTCTGTTGATAAGATGGGGTCAGTTCGAACTAGTCCTAAAGGTCCCGTGGTTGTATACCCTGACAAATTATTTTAACTACCAACAACTATGTAGCAGTCCTATGGAATATCACCAAGATAAAAACATAGTCAAGCCAAAAAATTGTGTTTTTGACACAAAGAATCTTTACACATCTAGGAAAACATTTTTTACCTTTAATAGATTTTTGGTATTTCATAATCTGCCAGTGCGCTCCATTGTGACGTTCCTGCTAAGTCCTTTAGACATAGACCTACGGAATTGACAGTCTTTCAAAAAATAGACTTGTAGTTCTTTTTTGCTTACATCAAATACAGATATCTTCTCCTACCCACTGGTTTACCTCTTCACTCCTTCATTGTGTCTTCTAATAAACAGAAATTTCTAATTTTATTGGAAACCTATTAATCAATCTCTTAATTTAGGATTAGCACTTCATGTAACCTAGGAAATATTTCCTAACCAAGTTTATGACGTTATTCTCCTATGAAGCCTTCTGGAGGATTTACTGTCACATTCCATATCTATATTTATAATCTGCCTGTAATTGATCTTTTCTTCAGTATTAAATAGGAAATAAAAAATTGTCATACTATACGATGAAACATTAGCCATAATGTTGAAAGCATGTGTGATAAAGAACATAATAGATTCAGTGAAAATTCTGAGAAAAACTTTCACTAGTGAGCCATTAAATATGATGGTTACTGTAGATTTTGCAAATACGCTTTATCACATATGGAAGCTCTTTTGTATTTCTATTTTTCTAAGAGTCATTTATTTTGTTATATTCGTACAGATATAAAAGTGTTATATCTTTCTGATGGATTGGGGATTTTTAAAATTATTCTTAAAAATCATCATTTCTGGCAATGTTTTGACTTTAAAATCTACTTTCTCTGATACACACATAGCTGCGTCAGCCTTCATTTAGTTAATGTTTATATGATATGCTTTTTCCATTGTTTATAGTTCATCCTTTCCACATTTTTAATTTAAGCATCTCTCTCGTTTATCCCCCCACTTCCCAATCTGAATATCTTGTCATTCAATTGAAGAATCTGGTTCAGTTTATCCTATACACAGTATTTTTCAATCCTGTTTAAAGGCCCTGTTTCTCTCATTTCTTGCCTTCTTTTAAATCAGTATATTTATAATTCTAATTTTTCACTCTGATAGTTTTTACTCTATTAGTTTTATTCTATCAAGTTTTTAGATATATACTTTTTTTTGGTTTTCTATTCTACTTGTGGCTACCCTAAAACTTAGAAGATTATTGATTAATTCAAGTGTATTTTTAATTATTCTTTTTACAACTTTCAAGGTAACGCAAAGAACATGGAACACTAAAACTCCGCTTACTCCCTTCTTACCTTCCGTGCTATTGTTCTCATGAGTTTAAACTGTAGGTATATTTAAACTCTATAAGTTATTGTTATTATTGCATGGATATTATTTAGATTTATCCATATCCATATTTATGTACTCTGTATTACTCTTTTTTTCCCTGCTTTTTTATCCCAAATCCCCCCAGTATGTAGTTGTATGTTTTAATTATGAGTACTTCTAGTTGTGGCATGTGGGACGCAGCCCCAACGTGGCCTAATGAGCGGTGCCATGTCTATGCTCAGGATCCGAACCCTGGGCCACTGAAGCGGGAGTGTGCAAACTTAACCACCGGGCCACGGGGCCAGCCCCCTGTATTACTCTTTATTTCTTCCTGCATTTCCATACTTCCAACCAAGATCATTATAATCATTCTTCTTGAAGAATTCACTTTATCATTATTTCAAATATTTGTTAATGATAATTTCTTTCAACATTTGTATAAATAAGTCTTTATTTGGTCTTCAGATTTTATGTGCTTTTTTTGGCTAAAGAATTCTAGTTCAGCAGGTATTTTTTTCAGAATAGCAAAAGGTTCATTTAAATTTTTTTTTCTATTAATTCTATTTGTTAAGTGAGCTGTCAGCCTTATGGTTGACTTATTGAAGTTAGTGTGTAATTTTGTTTTCTCTGTGTCTTTAATTTTCAGTCATTTTCCAATTATTTTCCTGAGTGCACTCTTCTTTGTATTTTTATGCTTGGGGTTTATGGTATGCTTTCAATCTCTGACTTGCTCCATGTGATCAATTTCAATATTTTTGTCCCTTGGATTTTAGAATATTTCTTCTGTCTAATGTTCCCTCTCTCTCTATTTCTCTCTTTCTCTCTCTCACTCCTACCCTGTTTCTTCATTGTTCATGGTACGTAGTAGTCAAAGTTTCCGTAAGTTAGATTTCTTCACTGTATACCATATGTCACTTACGCAAATCTTTGGATTTTTTTTCCTATTATTTTCTCACTATGTTTCAGTCTTCATATTTTTTCTCATCTCTCATCCAGGTTACTAATCATCTTTTTAGCTGTGACTTTTTATCTCTTGATTTCCACTCATGGGTTTGTTTTTTCCTGCAATCTTTGGTAAATTTTTTGTAGATGCCACATTATGTATGAGAATTCTAGAGAAAACTTGAGATATATATGACATTGTTCCTCCAAAGATGATTTGCTGTTGCTCCATACAGGCAATTGAGTACAGTATATGTAATATATACTTATGTTTATATAATATATTTATATATAATATATGGTATATTTATATTCTAAATTGCATTGCTCATCCTTCCATATCAGACCACCTAGATTTTTTTAACGTTTTTATTTCATGTTATTATAAACTTGTGTGTTGCAAAAATAGTGCAGAGTTTATTGTACACTTCACCCAGCTTTTGCAATGATAACATCTTACACAACCTTTATCTGAACAAGAACATTATCAAAACCATGAAATCACCATTGCTTCAATGCTACTAACTAGACTGCTATTCAGACCGTATATGCAAATAACTCTTTCTTTTTAACTAGCACATTTTATATAATTTTATGAATCTGCCATAGTTTAATCAGTGCTATGACAGACAATCATGCTGCTTCCTATTGTTTCTGCTATTGCAAACAATGTTTAAGCTAAATTTATCTATATAGCACATTGTATCTTTGTAAATGTATATGAGACTGTCTGTAAAATTCGCTCATAGAAGGGGATTGCTTGGTTATACACTTTTGTTTTTGATAAATATTGCCAAAATATCCTATAAAAATTCTATGAATTTATCATTCCAGCAGTTACAATCTCTCCAAAATTTTGTAGTATCAAACTTTGTCAATTTAAGGAAAAAGTATAGTTTATTATTACATTTCCTTGAGCAATGCTGAATATTGATTTATATGTTCAGTGGACATTTGTGGATTGTATTCTGTGAACTATCTGATTACATTCTTTTAATATTTTTTCTATTGAATTACTACTCTTAAGAGCACTTTGTGTGTTCAAGAAATTAGCACCTGAAAATATATTATCAGTTCATCATTCATCTTTTGCAGTGTCATAGCTACTTTTCTATGAAGAAGGAAGTATTTTATGTAGTGACATTTATTAATCTTGTTCTTTATGACTTCTGAATTCAAGTCTTCCTCTTGTCCTTCAGTGGAGTTGTAAATTTACCTCCATTTATGCCTCAAACATATTTTAGTAAATTTATTCCTGAGTATTTTACCTTTTTTTCTAATAAAGTTTGGATTTTTCTCTTTTTCTAGTTTTTATATGGCTTTTAATATTATTAGAAATCAATTGATTTTATATAATAGTGTTTTTACTCAGTCACTGAATTCTCATATTGGAAAATAGCTTTCTCATTGATTCTCTTGTGCTTTTCAGTTATTCAGTCTTATCATCTTCAAATAATGATAATTTTACTATTTCCTATGCAATATTTGTGCATCATATTTTCTTTTCACATCAAAATGTCTTGGCTAGTACTCCCAGAATAATCTTAAATAATAAAGTTCAGCAGAGATATCCTTGTACTGTCCTAGACTTTGATGAGAAAAGCTTTAATGAGTCTCTACTTAGAAAGCAGCTGACTTTCGAATATTTATATATCTGCATCCATATAATATATCTATGTATATCCATGTATTAAATAAGAATCCATCTGTTCTTGTTTCATTAGATGAAAGTCAGCATTGACGTCTAATTAAACATCAAAAAGCTTTTCATCAAGCTATCCCTGATGGTCTAGCAGTTAAAGTTTGGCGTGCTCCGCATCCACCGCCCTAGTTCAGTTCCCAGGCACAGAACCACACTTCTCGTCTGTCAGTAACCACGCTGTGGCAGCAGCTTACGTAGAACAATGAGAAGGAATTACACTTAGAATATACAACTATGCACTGGGGCTTTGGGGAGGAAAAAAACAAAAAGAGGAAGATTGGCAACAGACCTTAGCTCAGGGAGAATCTTTTCCAGCAAAGCTGTTTCATCATTTATGGAGTTGATTGGTTTTTTTTTAATTTATTGATAAGGGGAATGATACACATACATTCCTAATATTAACCTCTGAATTACTGGATAACATTTATATACATATATAATCACTGGATTCAAATTGTCAGACTTTTAGTAAAGATTTTGTGTTGTATTCATCAGTAAGCTGATTCTGTAATGTTGGCTTTTGTGTTTTAATTGTGCTACTATTTACAAATTTTGGTATTTACATAAAAGCTTGTATTCAAAAATTAAATAGAACCTCTCTCCTGATGTTTTTATGACCTGGAATATTTTCAATAGCATCAAAATTGTTTTTTATTAAAATTTGAGAAAATTTACCTTGGAAACCATCCATCTTGGAACATTTTCCTAGTGATTTTTTGTATGTTTTTTCTCACAGTTTTTCACAGCTACTATTTCACCTAAGTTTTCTGTATCTTCTTTGGTCATTTTCTTTTATTACATGGACAAATTCATGTTTTCAAATGAGGTTGAATAGAAGCAATCCCATTTTTCATTTATACTTTAAGCTCTGGCATATCTCCTGAGCTTCATCCTTACATATTCCTTTACACAATCAATGGCTACTCTTGAATGCCTAATACACTTGAAAGACTTAAAGTGTTCAAAACCAAGCTCTTGACGTTTCTCCCCAAACTAATTTACCTCAGTGGCTACTATATCAATAAATAGCAATTCTAAGCACCAAAGTTTTTAAGGTGGTAAAAATGCTTTGCTGTCGTCTTTGACTGTTCCCTTCCTTTCAAAATCCATCATGTAGGGAGCAGCTCCTGGCCAAGTGGTTAAGTTCAGCACACTCTGCTTTGACGGCCTGGGTTCAGTTCCCAAGCACAGAACTACACCATTCAGTGACAGCCATGTTGTGGCAGCGACCCACGTACAAGATAGAGGCAGACTGGCACAGATTTTAGCTCAGGGCGACTCTTCCTCAGCGAAATAAATAATTGTGATTAGTATTCTTTTTAAAAGCTGGGACCATGGGTTACTTTGAGTTCTTTGACTCTGTCAAATTGGTAAAAATCACTTGATTAACTAAAAAATTGTGAGCCTGGAGATACACTATTGAGATACAATTGAATACACAGATGGATTTCAGAAACATTTATAGAGGCATGCAGTCTAAAAATATATCCTTGAATCCTTGTGTTTTTAAATATTTGGCACACTGAAGACATATGGAAACTTTTAAATACTTAGTGGGAATACTGAAACTTAGGCCCTAAGGATTAGGAAGTATCCATTCACTAAAACTCTGCACAGAACACTAATTCATGGAAATAGTTGTTACCCAAGGCTCAGGAGATGACTCTAAGGGCATTCTTACAATGATAAAGCACATCTGAAGGACTCCTGCAGCAGTCGATTGTCAAGCAGACTCTTGAACCAAAATATTTTGTGCACATAGCAGCATATTAGCAATGTTGCCCCCTAGCAACTTCTGGGCCATAGATATTTTAGGGGTTCTTAAATAGTTTAGATTAACAAAGCACTTTATAACTTTACAAAACCATTTCTCAAACAATTCTGAACGATGGGGCTTTTTGTCTGTAATTTTGGTTGGGGAAACAGTGTCAGATTGGAGAAAATAAAATGCCCAAGGTCAAAGGGCAAGAATGGAATATAGGGACTTATACTCAGGTCTTAGGACTCCCAGACATTCCCTTTCCAATATCGCAAGCTCATGTTCAGACTTCAGGCAAGGTAAAGCTTCATGTTGCTCCTCCAGCACTTATTACAAGGGTTACTTTGAATGAGATCCAACATCTCTGACTTCAGTATCATCATCTCATAATGAGGATAATTCTAGTACCTACTTCAGATGATTATTCTGGGTACTAACCCAACTAAAGTATACAAAATGTTTAGATTATCAGTCCATAACAAACCTTTAATGTTAGATAATACAGTCTTCATTGTTAATATCATTTAATGACAACAAATAGTTCCAGTGCAGTGCTGGTATATGTTGAACAACCGATGCTCCAGGAGAAACAAAAAGCCCGATATGCTCATTTCCATTGTTGAAATGCCCCTCTCAGACACACACATCTACACATGTACTGATTTAAGCTGCCAAAGTGACATCACTGAATGTAGAGTTAGGAAGACATCGCGTAATCTGTGTGATCTTGTTCCAGCATACCACGATCTGGCACAATCACGTCTTTTAAGCAAGGAAATTGTGTTTGCTGTAAAATACATTGTGATAACTTACTTTATATGTGATTTGGATGTGGGCAGGAACCAAAACAACAGGAGAGCGTGCAAAGGCTTTGTGGGAGAAAAACAGGCAAATTTGTTTATTTCTGATGGGAGAGTCAGGTGAGAGGAAAATAACAAAAAGGGGATTGGAGAAAGTCAGGAGAGGAACCAGGCACGTGCCAGTGGCTGGGAGATAAGGAATTAATCTGAGAGCAAATATTTGGTTGGCGAAGGACTTTTACAGGCAGAGTCGCCTAATGTTTAATCTGAGCTTGTTTTTGTAAATGTTGTTGTGTAAAATAGTCAAGCTTTTTGTAATTCACTCTAGTTAACCTGATGATTTACAGTTCTCTGAATCATTTGCTACAGAGCCTTGGACATATAGAATAAAGCATTCCTGAAACTTCTAAACATCTGTTGTAGAGAATGGCGACTGTAAAATTTTTATAGTGATAAAATTTTAAAACTGTATTTTTACAACTGTTCAAAAATTTACGATTGTTCGCATTATATTTGGACACTATTTGCTTGACATCTTTTACAGACTTCCTAGATGTAAGCTACTGTTGTTTTGGTGGTTTATCAGTTTATTGATAGGATTCCACACCAGAGAGCAGTAAGTGTTCTAGCGGCTCCCTTCAAATCTTCCCACTGGGTCCTATTATTACTTTAGGCTGAATGTGTTTATCATCAGTAAAATTCTTTGCCTGCATTTTTAAAACACTTAACATCCTCTTCCACTTAATTTGCATCTCTGTTTAATTACAATTTATCTTATTAAGAAGGAAGATATATCCAATTATTGTTAGCATTGGTAATATTTGAAATATTAGGTGTTCCTACACAAAACAATGAATCTTATTTATTTTTTTTTGAGGAAGATTAGCCCTGAGCTAACTACTGCCAATCCTCTTTTCGCTGAGGAAGACTGGCCCTGAGCTAACATCCATGCTCATCTTCCTCTACTTTATACGTGGGATGCCTACCACAGCATGGCTTTTGCCAAGCAGTGCCATGTCTGCACCTGGGATCCGACCCATGAACCCTGGGCCACCGAGAAGTAGAACGTGTGAACTTAACCGCTGCGCCACCGGGCAGGCCCAATGAATCTTATTAATACTCCTATTTTTTCTTTTCTTCTTCATTCTTTCATTTATTGGTTTTTGATGTCAATCAATTTTGTTTCTTTGGGCAAAACAAAAATGCAATATCTATTTCTAAAATTGAATATTTAATGTAATTTTCAAAGGAATATACGTATTCAAGACAACTATTGCTAGTACGGAGTCAAAACATCAATTTTACAGAATAATTCTGACGCTACATGACTCTACAAAATGTGCAGTATTTTTATCAAGATTTTACCCATCCTTGGAAATGGTATGACACATGCCCAAGGAACTGCTCTTCAGAATTCAGATGAGCAAGACCTTCTCCTTGGAAGTCTAAATTTCAGCTCTGTAAGGCCTTGTTGTCTGCTCAGGCTGCCATAACAAAATATCATAGACTCAGTGGGTTATATATTTGCTCATATTTCTGGAAGCTAGAAGTCCAAGATCAAGGCAGTAAAAGCATGGGTTTCTCCTGAGACCTCTCCCCTTAGCTTGAGGAAGGCCACCTTCTGGCTGTGTCCTCACCTGGTTTTCCTCTGTGCACGCACACTGCTGATATCTCTTCCTCTTCTTATAAGGACACCAGTCTTATTGAATTAGGGCCCCACCCTTCCGACTTCCTTAAGCCTTAATTACCTCCTTAAAGGCCCTATCTCTAAATATAGTCACACTGGGGACTAGGCTTCAACCAATGAATTTGGGGGGCACTCATTTCAGTCTACAACAGGGCCTCTCATGTAAGTTTACAGATTTTAACTCTTTGAAAACTCCTCTTTTTGTTCTCTCAGGCACAGATGTAGTACCTTTCTGTTATCTAGTTAGCATCTTTATACTTCATCAACAAATATTTTTATCAAATTGTCTTTGAATAACAAGTACGGATTCTGCTCCTGACTGAACCTTACACATACACCTCCTTACTAATATTGGCCGTGGTCATTTGACTTACTTTGGCCAATATGATGATGATGAGTCATCTAACAAAAGTGTAATTGTGCTTGTCCCTTTAGCCTTAGACAATTCCTAGAAGAACTTAGAGCTTCCCTTGGTAGCTGCCACCTCTTAAGGCTGGCCTCTAATATAACGACGTGTGGAGCCCCAGCCACTTTGGCTCGAAGCTGGGTTGGGCAGATGAGCCCAGATAGATCCAGGAGAATAAGTCACTGCTATTATAAATCAATGAGGTTAGCAGTGGTGGTTACTGAACTTCACTGTGACAAGAGTTTGCTGATACAATCCTTTTTTTCACATGTTCTTCCCTAGTATTTCTACAGGGTACTTCTTCCCTCCAACAGCTTAGATACTCACCCCCCAAATACAACAGAGCTTAAATCAGTGTCTTTCAAATTGTAGTCAGTAGATTATTTAGAGCACCACTAATTATTAATAAACATTCAATCTTGAGGTAGCTATTAATATTATTATTCTGTATATTACCTGTTAAACATGCAGATTATTGAGTTCCATCTACATTTTCAAAATCTCTGGGGTTAGCCCCAGAAATTTGCATTTTAACAAGCTTCATAGTTAATTCATAATAATCTCTTTAATTGATCTTCTTTCTGTGAATAATTTCCGATGCTCACATACCATTTGAGTCAATTTGGTTCTTCACTTTTCTAGTATCCAAAAGCATTTAGTACTTAAGAATGTATAAGACATTTTTCATGTTGAATATATACCTTATTAGCCACAATTTCTCTAGGCAGGAGGTATGTTTTATTCATCATTTTTATATGTAGAAACTACACCCAGTGGGTTTTCAATAAATGTTTGCAGAAAGACACAGATGGAGAAAAGGAAGTAAATGATCGAGAAATAATTTGGAGCTGGCCTTAGGGAAAACAGAAAAAGGATGTCTTGGCTTGAGAGAGTCTCAAAAAGTAGAAGTTCTACAAGGAATTCTGCAACCTTGGTAAATTTGTCGAAGGCCACAACCACCTGATTAGCATTGACAGCCTGGCTTCTGACAGTGTGTCATTAGTTTCCACTGACTACACTTAGAGAATCAGAACTGAACTATCCAAAAGAACAGATGGGAATTCACTCAAGGACCTCAAAGATAATGTATAGTTAACATTATTTAATATTTTTTTCAAGATGTATTTTGGTTAGACTGTGTCTCATGTCTACTCTATGAATTTTGTATTACGACTCTACCTGAAATCTGATTTTATATTTAGGCAGTGTATGTATAGAGAGAGAGAATATGTGTGCATATACTTTTAAAAAAATGGAACAAAATTTACTCTTCATTTTTTATTGAATTCCCAAAAGACTGTTAAATCTTTCTCCACTCTTGCTCCTGGATTTGTACCTGGATTAATGATACTATATCTCTCAACATTTACACAATGTCTTACCATGCTCTGCCATCATAATGCAGCTGCGAAGCATTATTCAATGTGTAAAGACATTATTAAGCCACATCTCAGTTGTATGAAGGTGGAAGAGAATAGTGAAAAGCAGAGGGCTTGACCTAAGACTTTGACATACAGCCTCCTTCCTGTCTGATAAATAAGCTTAAACCTAAAGAGATTAATTCAACCTATTCCACTGCCGACTGCAGCCTTGAAAGTGTACAGATGATGCCAAAGGCTTCACAATCAGATAAAAACATGCTCTTGTTATTTTCTATAGTGGAGCAACAGCGTGATGATGCTATTTGTAAGGAAATCCCTGACCTACTTGACTGCTTACCTTTTTATCCCACTGAGAGCATTATTCAGCCTAGAGAAGTGGATACACAGAGGCCAGCAGGAAGTTATTTGGTCTTACAACTTCATATCATGTAACAGACTTTGAAGGCTTAAAAAATCAGGGAAATTTCGTTAGACGAGTATAATTAATCCCACAATAAAAAATACTAAGAAGAGATAAAGGAAGTTGGAAGATTTACAACAAAAAAGAAAATTATGCCAAGTATGTGGGAGAATTTGGGAATCTCTTGGCTGAGGTATGCAGTTAGGAATTTAATTGACTAGACTGACTTCACTCACTGGGAATTAGGAGAAAAGAGTCTAAATGTATAAAGGGGATTTGTCTTAGTTCGGGCTGCTGTTACAAACTCTCAGAGACTGGGTGGCTTATAAACAACAGAAATTTATTTCTCACATTTCTGGAGGCTGGAGTCTGAGATCAGGGTGCCAGCATGGTTGAGTTCTGGTGAGGACCCTCTTCTGGATTGCAGACTGCTAGCTTCTCTTTATATCCTCCCATGGAAGAGAACAGAAACAGGAAGCAAGCTCTCTTATGAGTCTTAGAAAGGCACTAATCCCATTCACGAGGGCTCCACCCTCATGACCTCATCTGATCCTAATTACCTCCCAGAGGCCCACCACCTAATTATTTTCACATTGAAGGTAGGTGTTCAACATATGAAATTTGGAAAGACACAAACATTCAGTCCATAAGAGGGGACAACAAATATAGGATGCTGATGGGGAATAAAAAATAATTAATTATTACAAAAGACAGCTTGAGTATTTTAAATTGAGAGATTATTTTACTTTGTAAATACATGCCAAATGATGTGTTGTGAATAAAACAAAATTACAATTTACCTATGCTACAATTTCAGTATCAACAATCAGCTGTGGACTTTTTTGTCTTCAATTTTCATCAAAGAGTAATTCACTCATTTTTAGTTCTTGTCAACTTAAGAAGCTTTCTTTTCCTATTTACTTCTTTTTTCTTCTCTTTCTCTCTTTTTTAAAAATTTGAGAGTTGCTTTGACTGATAGCAAAACTTACGATACAATTTTCTTATCACATGACAATAAAAGCTGCTATTTCTTTCAACATTAATAAGCTGAAATGACAATTTCCTTTCCGTATGCATTTAATTATATGTTACAATTTTACCATAGAAGCCAATGTAATTTCAAACAGAATTTTAAAACTTACAAAACAACAAGCTTATCCTAGTTTCTGTTAAAAATACATATTTATAATCATGCTTTTCCTGATTAAGGACAATCCCTTTGTCTAACCTCATCTATTATTGTGGCAATTACTAATTTTTCACCAGGTAAGACCTCATAAAGCTTCACTAAGCTCAGGCTGTTTCTACCTGTGAATGAGTTAATTGCTAATTTGATCTCTTCTAAAGGAAATGAAGCATCCACACCCAATCAATCTTTTGAAGTAAGCATGAGATGAATGCCTTTTTTCAGAAATCAAGAGAGCATATCCTCCTCTAGTATTTCTGAAGAAGGATGCAAGACTCTATAATAGAATTGAAATGCTTGGTTAATTGCCGCTGCTTGCATAAGTGAGTGCCCTCATATGTCTGTTTAGTAGGACAAAGCTATTTCAGTGAGTTTGCAGACAATGTTCAAGAGTTTATGCATGTTTCCTAATAGAATTTGCATTAATTATGATGATTGTTGTCCAGCTTATTGATATAATAATAATAATAATAGCAAGTATTTATCAAAAACTTACCTCAGGCTGGATTTTTTATGCACCTTAACCCTTTTAACCTTTCATTAACTGGTCAATAACCTGTTCTCAATCAAGGAAAGTTAAGGTTTAGAGAGGTGATACAGAATAAAGTCACAACAGATAAGGTCTACAGGACAGAGCTAGAAACGACACCAAGCAGTCTATGTGAGTCCAAAACGGGTGTCCTTAAGCACTTCAAATGATTTATCATAATATCTGCCTCCTATTCTCAAACTATAGTACTTGTTTCCTTAGTTCAAACATTTGAAAATGTGCATCATAAGGCTTTTTTTTTTTAACATAGTTGGAGGCAAGAAGTTCTAACAACTTATTTCTCTCCTGCATTACAAGTCATTGCATTTTTAGTGGGTTGGCTGCAAATGAATGATGCATCTGGAAGATTGTTTAATAGCGAGGTCTCTTACAAAAAAATAAAAGAAGCTTCTTTTTTCAATGCAATCTGCTGAACGTCAGTCAAACAAAAGTAAAGACCATCCTAGAAATACAAATAACCATAGATATTTGTCAAGAGCTAAGCATTTATTATGCATTTCTCACTAAATTTTCAAACTAACCCATAAAATATGATTTACATTTGGGGGAAAAAAAAACACATGTTGACCTTAACTCATTCTAATAGCATTTTCCCACTGTACAGAGCTTTGCCTTTTCAGACATTTACATTTCCAGATAGAGGCTACTCTGAGAAGAGGAAAATAGGAACCAATAAGTGAGGCACAAGCTTTGTGTTTTATATTTTCCACAGTTTCTATAAAGATATTTTGCACTTCAATAAGTTTCTTGAAAATATTTGTTGCATTAAATTTAAATTTTCCAGTTAATGTCTTGACAAAATACCTACTTGCATATTTTTTATTGCAATCAACAAACCTATAAGAACTTGATCTGGGACATATATAAACATGCAGGAGTAAAGAATGTGTTCCCTGCAGTCAGGGAACACTTAGTCTAATCAAAGAAATCTTTTGAATTATACACTGAAAGACAGCACCCATAATCTAGTGAGTTTGAGATATACATAAATAATGCATCTGCAAATCTGATAAACACAGTTGATCTATTGATTTTTGAAGTTGAGCAGTATCTCGGTTACTGCCAAGATGGGTTCTCCCATTCTTATTTATCAATAGAACCTTTGATAATTAGCTGAGCGCATGCTCCATTAGAATAAAAGGTATGGTTCCCAGCTCATCTTGCATCTTCGTGGGGTAATGTTACTCAGATTTTGCCAACAGAATATCATCCAGGGTCTTTTGTTTAACTTGCAGGAAGTAACTTTAAGAGAGTGAGGACATGTCCCTTTTTGTGATTTTCTTTTTCCCTTCTGATAGAATTCAGAGTAACACAGGAGTTTTGTCTTCCATTTTAGGTAGAGTGATCTCAGAATTAATTGTTCAATCTGGAATATTAGAGAGTGAAAGGAAATGTTTTTAATAATTAATCCAAAAATGTTTTTAATAATTAATAATTAAGCAAATGTCCTGGGAAAATCAATACATTTTGTCATTCTTAACTTGGACTTTCAGGAGAAATCCTAGTAATGAGGATAGTGGAGGCACAAAATATGGAAAAAGCCTACATACCTGATACTATGAAGCCTCAATTCAAGATTCCAACTACCTTCTAGGCATCTCTTATGTGAAAGAATAGTGCATTTCAATCATTTTAGATCTTATTTGATGGTTTTTGTTACATGCGACAGACACTGATCCTAACCAGGACAGCATTTGAAATAAGTTCTTTGTGTTACTTAAGACAGACTCTAAAATGTTTTTATTGTTCTGGTCTAGAAGGAAGTCAGTGAAGATATAACTATTGTGATTTGAAAAGTTGGCAACTTTTTTTATGTCTTGGCAAAATATTTGGTTAAATTGTTTCAACTGTATCAACAGGGATAGGCTAAGTTATGCTACAAAAACAAAAAACATCCAAAATCTCAGGGGCTCAACACAAAAAACGTTTATCACTGTAACAAAGTTCACATGTGGTTCTAACAAGCTGTTATCCACATTCCACATTGCATAGGTTATGGAGTAATTCCATTACATCTTAATTCAGGAAAGGAGAAATGGGTGATATTCAATGGTGCTTCTACCCATAGGTGACTTAAATTAAATCCACTTAATTTTCATTAAAAATAACAAGTCACATGACTATTTTTAACTTCTGTGAGTGGGATATGCCCTCTTTTTATATACACTGGAAAGGGAAGACACCCCAATCTTGGTAAACACTAGTGAATTCTACCTTATCTGCAAGCCTGGGAGAGGAAACCAAATGCAAACAAAGCTAGCACACTGAGGCAAACATTAGGAAAAATCCAGAATGTTGAAAGCTGCTATTTTCTTCTTGCTTTTTAAAAGCAAATTCCCATAAGTGAGCGAGAGAGACAAAATTAGGCTAGGATGTACCAGTATGCAGAAATAGATGGAAACAAATTTAGATTTTCTAAAAAAGGTATTCTTGCATCTTACAATGCAGATTTATTCCCATAATTTGAAGCCTTCAGGGTTGTAAAAAAGAAAAGAAGAAAAGGAAAGAAAGAAGTAAAAAACCTGAGGCTGGAAATTGGATACTTAAGAGGTATTGCCTTCACACTCAAACTTGCATTGACTTGGGGAAAGCAGATATTCTAAGTTAGAGCCAGTAAATAATAGACTTGAATTTTCATGCTCATGACCATGACAAGAGAAGAACATTAACTTTAGTTATATTTATGCATGGAATTGATCAAAAGCTAAATAAACAAAGACTCCTGATATCTTGGAGTTAAAATTCTAATGGGAGGTAGACTATAAATATAGGTGGATTATATAATATTTTAGAAGGTGATAAGTGCTTTGGAAAAAAGTGGAAAAAGTAATCAACGATAGGAAACATTAAGAGCATTGGAATATAGGTAGATTTTTAAATAGATTGAAAAGATTAGATATCTATAAAAAGTTGACATTTGAGAGAAGACTGAAAGCAGACAAGGGATTAAGCTTCTGAACATCCGGGAGAAAAGTGTTTGGGACAATGCTTTGCAGCTAAGGTGAAAGTAGACCCATCATGTTCAATGAGCATTACAACAGGGAGGACAGTGTGACTAGAACTGTGAGTATCTCATGAAATCTGAGAGCAAATATTGAGCTTATCATGTAGCTGCTTGTTGGTTTTTGTAAGGACTTTGATTTTTCCCTAAGTGAAATGGAAGGCCATTGGTGGAGGAGCAGAGGAGTGACATGATCTGGTTTGTCTTTCAGTAGAATCACTCTGGCTCCAGTCCTGAGTTTAGGCTATATACAGTCAAGGAAAGTAATAGTGGAAATAGTTAGAGTGTTTTTACAGTAATCAAGGAAAGGGATGATGAATGGTAGCATTGAAAGCAGTAAAAAAAAATCAGATCTTGAATATATTTTAAGCTTAAAGATTTCCTGACAGTTTTCACATGAAAGAATGAGAAAACTTGAGTATAATCCCATACTCCTTATTTTTGGCTGGAGTGACTCAAAGGTTGGCTTACCATCCACTTAGATGAAGAAGATAACAGATAAACAGTTTGGGGGCTGGCGAATAGGTAAGGAAGAGAGATCTGTGTTCATATGTTAGGATTCAGAAGTCTGTCTAGGTGGATGTGTTAATTAAGTCATTGGATATCCTATTCTGGGTTTGAGGAGAGAGGACAGACTGAAGATATGCATTTGGTACTGTAGGTGAAGAAGACATTTCTTCTACCCACTCTAGGTCTTTCTGGCCAAACAATGAATTAAATTCACATGAGACAGAATAACGGGAGAAAATTAAACAAAGCTTTATAACATGTATATGTGGGAGAGACTCAAGCAAACAGAGCAACTCATCAAAATGGCAGAAGCTCTCCCCTTAAATACCATCCTCATGTAAAGACAAAGGAGGATGTTGGGGGTGGGGGCAGTCAGTTATGGGAGATTACCAGAAAAGCACAGTAAACAAGAGCAAGTTTATTATGCAGATTTAAGTCCTTACCTTCTGCAATGTGGAAAGTATCTAGAGATAAGGTCACCCCCTCTTCTTCCTGGTACAGAGAGGGAGATATCTTTACAGATGGAGATTTCCTTTACAAACTTAAATGTCTCTTAACAAAGGGTAAGGAAATTCTACTTTTCAGAGTTTCTCCCATGTCTGCAGTTTTTAAAAGTAACCAGCCCCAAATAATCCTCATGCCAAAGAGCTGTATCTTGGGTGGCCAATTCCAGTCACCCATAGTACATTGGCAAAGAGATGATATTTAAGGTCTTAAGACTGGATCAGATCATGAAAGAGTTACTATAGATAAAAAGGAGGAGAGAAGGAAAAAAGAATTATCCTTTGAGCACTACAATATTGTTGACGAAAATAATCCATAATTAATCTGTAAATGAAAATTTGGGTGAGTTTATTCTGAGCTGAAATCTGAGGACCATGGCCCGGGGCCTTTCTTCCCAAAGGAAGAAAGGGCACCAAAGAAATGAGGTGTACAGAGTGGTTATATACCCCTAAAGAGGGTGCTTTACATATGATTGAAATGTCCCTTCCACAATAGTCACAAGATTGCCCTGTTGGCACAGCGCTTGATGGACACAGCAGGTAGTGGGTCTGCTATCTCGGAGGGCGTAGCAGGAGGCAAGTCTATTGTCTCGAGCTGGGCGGTCACAGGTGAGCACAGCAATCAGTTTCTAGCCTAAGGAAAGATGCTTAATCCTTAAGGAGACGCCAACGTTGGGAGGGGGAGGGAAGTTGCACCTTTACCTCAAGGGCCTTTTGCTCTTGCCATAGGGAATCTCTAAAGCAGATATACAATGCATGCTCAATAGCCTCGGTCAGGCCCTTTTGGAAAGACAAGGTCAGGCCGAATTAGGTTTACACCAAAATGGCTTCCTCATATACTCCAATATATCCTATTACTTGCCATTTTTACTTGACAATATGAAAACAGAAGATCAGAAAAAAAACTGAAAAGGAAACTGCAAGGGAGTGAACAATGGAAGCAGGAGGAAAATCATGTAAGCCTAATGTCCTGGATGTGAAGTGGAGAGAGTTTTGTGAGAGAGGAGTACCCAGAGTTAGTCAAATGGCAAGGTCTGTGTGAACCACCGCCCAAAACTGTCCTCGCTTCTGACACCACCTGTAAGTTCAGGGTGTTCCCTGACGCCCCAGGTATGATAATTCACCAGAAGGAGTCACAGAACTCACTGAAAGCTATTGTACTCCAGTCATGGTTCATTACAGGGTAGATATACAATAAAATTAGCCAGGAGAAGAAATGCATCGGGCAGAGTCTGGGAGGGTTCCAAATGTGAAATTTCTGTTGTCTTCAGGACACATTACTCCCCTGCTACCAATGTATAAGAAGACACATATAGCGTTTGCAACCAGGGAAGCTCACCAAGCTTCAGTGTCTAAGACTTTTTACTGGGGAATCACTGTAGGAAGGATTGATTGTTTGATTTTCCACATGGTTGAACTCAGTCTCCAGCCTCCCATTCCCTGGAGATTGGGCTGATATGATGCCCACCAGTCACCTTGTTAGCATAAATTATGAGGTGTGGGCCTAGAGACCAAGAATAACAAAGACATTCTTATCACTCAGGAAATTCCAAGGGTTTAGAGGTTATCTCCCAGGAGCACAGGACAAGGTCTGAACCTCTTTTTGGGCAAGGTCAAATTCTTTGCTACACATGGAGTAAGAGATAGTGTCAAATGCTGCTGAAAAGTCACACAACTATTAAAGAAGAATAACCTTTCTATATGCTGCATATAATGATTCTCTAAGGAATAAATGTTGGCAATTTATAAGGAAAATAGGGGAGAATTTCTGGAGCAAAGTTTTTGAGTATGTAAGATCAGATGGGAACTAACGCACAAGGAGAAAGATTAGTTAGATGATAGTTCAACCAAGGTGAAAGACATAGCAGGTGGCTGCAGGTGCTGAAAGATGGATTGACGAGGTAGAAGAATGTAGAAATAATTTTCTGATTATTATAATCTTTTTTACTGGTGTGAAGCAAAGTCATCAGAAAAGAATGAGGAAGGAAGAGGAGCTATTGGACATTTAAAAAGAAAGGAGAAAGTATGAAAAAGACTCCTAGGAGTAAAGGAGAATTGAAGCTAGTGGTCATAAATTTAAGCACTGCTATTTATTGCGATTTTTAGGTTTTCCTCCAGCCAAATTCAGATGCATGATGCAGGTGTGGAATAGGCAGAGAGAGATTTACTGGGATTATGGTTTTGTCAAGTGGCCAGGGGTTTCAACATTTGGCTCAGTCTTTCTTCCCTATCCCAGATTTATCATTACCATTTCAAAACCTTACTTTGCTTCCAGGAAGATGTACCCCTATAGATGGCATCACCAGGGCACTCTGCAACTGACTTTAAATTCAGGCTCAACTAATAGAAAGCTCTGATAGCACATTGGTTGGAGAGCAGGAGGAAAAATAATTCAGGATATTTCTTTGCATGCCCTCTCCTCTCTGGGTCTTTCCTGGCAGTAGTAGTATCTCTGTCATGGTTCTAGTTCTTGTGGAACAGCTGTGCTATTTCCTGTGAGTGCTTCAGTCTTAAGACTGTGATTGCCTTTCTGCAATTGGTAGGTCCCCACTGCCTCAACATTCTTAGCTGGTTTCATTAATGCTGCTGATACCTCTGTAGATATTCCCTCCATGAAGAATCTTGACCCGTAGGGTTGGAGTCTGTGTCTATCAGTATGCTAATACTTCACATGAGTCTGACAAAGTAAGGGTATTTAGGGTATATTCAAACAAGGGATTATAATAAGTGATCATGGAGTATATTAAGTGAATATTTGTTGTATCTCTATTATGAGTGCAGAATTTGAATCTGAAAGAAAGTTTTATAACAAGATCTTGGTACTCTACTATTTTGCAAATGAGGTAATTAAGGCCCAGATTGTTTAGTTTGCTTCTTAGTTTTTTTTGTTGTTGATTTTTGATTTGATAAAAGTCTCAGACTAGGTGAACGACAGAAATACAACCAGAACTGGTGTCTTCTGATTCTTAGCTCAAGGTGGATGTGTACGTGTGTTTGTGTCTAAGGCTCCTCTGCTTCCTCACCAAAGGACGGAGATACACGCCGTCGGTTATAATGGTGGAGTCATCCAGTATCCATGACAAGCAGCCATCAGGGAACAAAGAGGAGTTCGGGATTAATTCAGTTTATTTTTGGCACTTTTTAAACAGCAGATTCACGCTCAATATTTTCATAGTATTTGTGTGTGTGCTTTGTTTTAGCTCTGTGCAAATGGGTCAACACTTATTCTCAAGGTTGCTGAATTCATACCTCAATAGTAGCGATAAAAAGATTAAAGCCACATATAAAGTCGTAAGTTCATAAATCATTTCTGACATCTTGACTAACTACTTAAGAGACTGCTTCAAAAATTCAATCTATATTTCTCCATTCTTTTCACCTAAAATTCCTTTGCTTAGAGTATTAAGAACTTAAAAAAAAGCTTCTACGATATTTACTACCACTAAAACATATGTTTTTAAACTGGGTTACTATAGTTATAGATGCCTTTTTTAAAACATAAAGACCTTTGGGCCTGAGCTCCCTTTACAGCTTATTTTCATTAAATGTTTATTTTTCTTTCTCTTCAGGTTCCAGGTGACCAATTGAATTGTCAGAGGAAGAGATTTTACGTACAGAGTGCTTATCTATCTCAGACAGAAGAGCGTATTCAAGCAGACAAAAGAAATAAATGCGGCCTGATGAAGTCTAACTACCAACTACTTCTCATTTAGTGGTCACACTGTGTCCTACAAAAATAGAAATGATTGTATAAGCTAGTTTATAGATTACTGTATTGCTTCTATCCATCGCTGCTGAACTATGCAGAGGACTGAAATGAATGCACATTAGCGGAATGCAAAATGTAAATGAACCTAATTTGAAACTAGGAGAAAC
Organism: Equus caballus; assembly: GCF_041296265.1. Taxonomy (NCBI): domain Eukaryota; kingdom Metazoa; phylum Chordata; class Mammalia; order Perissodactyla; family Equidae; genus Equus; species Equus caballus. Next base: position 99,892,294 of record NC_091686.1, read on the forward strand.
AAAATTGTAGAGAGTTAATTGCCTCGTTTATGTAGGGTGATTGGAATAGGACTTCTTGCTCAAAGGCACACCATAGCTTGGAACTTTTACATGTTTTTAAAAAAAGCTATACACTGGAGTTTTAATGGAAGGAGTAGAGTGATTTGGGTGCTTTTGAGGACATTCTGGCTTGCTGACTAAACACCAAGGACTCAAAATATGAGTATTATCCTGGTGAATTCATGATTTGAATTTTAACTTTTTATTTTGTGAGGAAGATTTGCCCTGAGCTAACATCTGTTGCCAATCTTCCTCTTTTTTTTTTTTTTTTTTTTTGTGCTTGAGGATGATTGTGGCTGAGCTAACATCTGTGCCAGTCTTCCTCTATTTTATGTGGGAGGTGACCACAGCATGGCTTGACGAGCTGTGCTAGGTCTGCACCCAGGATCTGAACCTGCCAACCCTGTGCCAGCAAAGCCAAGTGCACAAACTTAACTACTATGTCACGGGGTTTTCCCCTGAATTTTAACTTTTTAGGCACTATGCTATCTATTCAGAATAGATAAAGAAAATGAAAGAATAACTATCTCTAGAAGACTTTGAGTTAAAAAAAAGAATATGTATTGTTGTGGACAGAATTGTGTGCCCCCCAAATTCGTATGTTGAAGCTCTAACTCCCAATACCTCAGAATGTGACTATACTTAGGGACAGTCTCTAAAGAGGTGATTAAGTTAGAATGAGGCCATTAGGATGGGGCCCTAATCCAATAGGTCTGGTTTCTTTATAATAAGAAAAGATTCCAGGGTTGCTTGTGTGTAGAGAAAGGGCACGTGAGGACGCAGAGAGAAGGTGGCCATCTGGGAGCCAAGAAGAGAGGCCTTGGAAGAAACCAAACCTGCTGTATTTTTTTTAAAGATTGGTACCTGAGCTAACATCTGTTGCCAATCTTCTTCCTTTATTTTCCTTCTCCACAAAGCCCCCCAGTACATAGTTGTATATTCTAGTTGTAGGTCCTTCTAGCTGTGCGATGTGGGGTGCCACCTCAGCATGGCTTGATGAGCGGTGCCACGTCTGCACCCAGGACCCGAACCAACAAAACCCGGGGCCGAGGAAGCAGAGCACGTTAACTTAACCGATTGGCAATGGCGCCAGCCCCCCTGCTGTATTGTTGATCTTGTGCTTCTGGCCTCCAGAACCGTAGGAAGCTAAGTTTCTGTTGTTTAAGCCACCCGGTCTGTGGCATTTGGTTATGGCAGCCTGAGCAAACTAATATATGTATTAATTGTAACAAAATGAGATAAATAAATATGAAATAGATCAGATCTTGTATTTTCTGACTAGCACTTTTCTCTATAAAATAAATTTACACAGGCAGTAAGACAATAAGCAGAAAACAGGCTCTTAGTTATGTAGTTAATTAAGACTTTCATACCAGGATAGCTCAGTTTTGGACTCACAAATCCAGATCCAATACCTGATGCAAGTCAGTAATAATGTTTGGAGAAATGAAAATATGAAAGATCTCAGAAGAGATTTTCTTACTAAATGTAGTCAAATTAAATAACTGTACTATCATCTTCATATTGTTTTGGCTTTTCATTAAGTGTGTATGTTTTTTCTGGCCTGAGTTTGGATGTGTGCGAAAATGGGCTGTGATATGATTTTCTAACACTTTTAATAGGCAAAATAAAAAGAGGAAACTTTGTTCTTGCTCCCTTATTTAATTTGTTCCTGTGTATCAGGATTTCCTTTGGATTTAGTTTTCTCATGTACAAATGCTCACGGGTAACAGTAAAAAATTAGGTCCTTTTTATTTTCCTGGTCTTTCACCCAAAACATGTAAATTTATCCTCAAATGATTCTAATATGATTCATTTCATTTTTCTGGATACAAAAAATCAGGGACATATTAATAACAAAAAGCTTTTTAATGAGACATATATCTTTTTACAATGAGACTTCTTTGTTGGGTAATTTCATATACATTTCATTGTTCCTAATTGTATTACATGACAACCTTTGGCTATAAGATGTCCAGTCTCTTTAGAAGAAGGAGTTACGGGAAAGATGGTTGGTGAGGGTTTTGGGTAGTCAGTGGACACATTGGGTCAGCCAATCCGTGAAATAAAATAGCCTGTAAAAACCTATCCCAATGAGTCTAATCTCCCCAGGAGACGCATTCCTGCTAATGGGACCCGTTGATTTCTTTGCCTAGGGTGAACACTCCCACTGAAGTTGTCTCTCTAGATGTAGCTCAGTCTATATGATATTTTCTATCTTTACATAAGTAAATATATTTTTAGGGTTAAAGTAAATGTTACTGGGGTAAGGAGTCATTCTCCTTTGTTAAACCCGAGTTCCATTGTTGCTACCGAGATTCTTCATTTATTGAGTTGGTTATGTGTCGTAAGATTGTCCATCTAAGTGTAACGACGGCCTACACACTGTGAAGTGTATAAGATTTTACCTACTTGTGATCTAAGAAGTTAGCCAGACACAGTTTTAAGGACTTTATAGAATATACAAAACTCCTGGGTGACAGACTGAGGACAGTTTATTTCTAACTACAAAAGTGGTCACCCCACTAGCTGCACTCTTTTGCACTGGTTCCTCAAGCAATTTTCAGTTTCCCCAGAGTGACACAAGAGGGCCAGGAGACAACCACATATGCCATGAGTTTGTTAAAGGACAAGAATGGTGAGCTTAGGGGACTGGAATATTTCATAATGGTCAGCAAGCATGCTTGCCCTTTGCTCTGCAGTGAGTCACTACCATTTAAGGTTATTGGCAATTCAAACATCTACAGAAAGATTGTCCAGATCAAAGGGCAGTTAGAGCCCTGTGGGTAAATATATCCTAATCTAAGAGATGAACCAGACATCTTAAGGGGTTGCTAGGAAATGAAAATCAATGGAGACAAGAAACTCCTACACTATCAAGGGCCCAAATAAATTAAATGCATGTTTCTTAATGTTTATGAGTATAATGTTTAAATTTTTTTTTGTTTTTTTTGGTGACGAAGATTGGCCCTGAGCTAACATCTGTTGCCAATCTTCCTCTTTTTGTTTGAGGAAGATGATCTCTGAACTAACATCTCTGCCAATCTTCTTCTACTTTGTATATGGCATGCCGCCACAGCATGGCTTAAGGAGTGGTGTGTAGGTCTGCACCCAGGATCTTAACCTGTGAACCCTGGGCTGACAAAGCAGAGTGCACAACCTTAACAACTAGGCCACTGTGCTGGTCCCCTTGTTTAATCTTTTAAGAACAGAAAGAAAGCATCTCTTCAGGAAGGGAAAGAGAACAATAATATTTACAAGCTGTCTAAGGATAATTACTTATTTCCCATAACTGCTATCCTTAATTCAATGTACAAATACATTCTCTTGTACATAGAATAATTTGCATCTACTGCTTTACAGTTCGATGCAATGACAAGCTAAGTGAAATTCTACTAAATAGCTAGATGCAAGAAACCTTTTATAACAGAAACTAACATTTACTTTTTGTATAACTGGAAATAAAAACATTTAAATATAAGAATATACCTTTATTTAAAATTATGAAAGCAAAATCACATGTTACTTTAATAGAGATACCTCAATGAAATACTTTCTTAGAAGAAAAAAGCTATTTTCAAGATCCCTGGTTGCCTGCTGGGAACTGAGCTCTTGGAACGCTCCGTCTGATAAATGTTTTTTGAAAGCTTGAGGCCTGAGTCATGCTGTTCTAGTTTGTCCAGATAGTTTATGCTTAACACTGTGATTTCTGGTGAACATCTGCTTTGTCTCCAAGGGCCTGGAACTTGAGTTACTGAGGGCACTCACCCAGGGACTGTACATAGCCATGACTAACCCCCAATTTAAACTCTGCACGTCCAAGTTCAGATGAGTTTCCCTGGTTGGCAACACTTTACATGTATTGTCACACCCCGTTGCTGGAGGAAATAAGTGTGTTCTCTGCAACTCCATGGGGGGAAGAGGGCTTGGTTTCCTCCGGACTTTGTGCCTGGAAGTTTAGGCCTGGTTCCCACCAGGCTTTGCCCTCCGTGTCTTTTCCCTTGGCTGATTCTAGTCCGTATCCTTTAGTTTTAATAAACTGTAACCATGAATAGAACGACTTCTGAGTCCTATGAGTCTTTCTAGCAAATCATCGAGGCTGACGGTGGTCTTGGTGACCCGTGACACACACCTCAAACTCCAGGGCTGTAATGCAGAGTGGCCCAGGTTATGGTGGCACATAGTGAGTCTGTCCCAGTTGAGGAACACTGAGTTTAAGAGACTGTGATCTTTGAAAGAGGCTACAGCAATTCTGTCCAGCTATTGCCCTGAAGCAGTACATTGTCTTTATTTTCTTGTTCTGGAAGCAAATTGGCACCCTGTCCTTGAGGGAGACAATAGTCCTATCTTCTAAAGCTATTTGCTATCCTTTTAAAAAGGATAGTCTGGAAAAAAAACCTGTTATAGCTTGTGACAAACACACCATAAGGTGACCATAATTACCTTCTCTTGACTTGGACAGGGTCTGTGACTTTCTTCTAACCAATATAACGTGGCAAAGGTGATAGGGCATCACTCCCTAGATTTGGTGGCAATATATACAAAACATGCAGTGTATATATGTTCTATGTTATGTTATACAGTAGTCTCCCCTTATTCGTGGTTTTGCTTTCCACAGTTTCAGTTAGCTGTGACCAACTGTGGTCTGTAAATATTAAATGGAAAATTCCAGATATAAACAATTCATGAGTTTTAAATTACTCACTGTTCTGAGTAGCATGATGGAATCTCATGCTGTCCCACTAAGACGTTACCCAGGACTTGAATCATGCCTTTTTCCAGGGTATCCAAGCTGTGTAACTGTATAGCACCCACCCATTAGTTGCTCAGTAGCCATCTCGGTTATCAGATCGACGGTCACGGTATCACAGTGCTTGTGTTCAAGTAACCCTTATTTTACTTAATAATGGTCCCAAAGCACAAGAGTAGTGATGCTGGCAATTCGAATACACCAAAGAGAAACCTTTCACTTAAAGTGTTTCCCTTAAGTGAAAAGCTAAAATTTCTCTCCTCAAGGAGGGAAAAAAAAAATCATATACTGAGATTGCTAAGATCTACAGTAAGAACAAATCTTCTATACATGCAACTGTGAAGAAGGAAAAAGAAATCCACACTAGTGTTGCGGTTGTACCTCAAATATGTATGTATAGGAAAAAAAGATAGTGTATGTGGGATTCGGTACTATCCGTGGTTTCACGCATCCACTGGGGGCCTTGGAACATATCCTCTGTGGATAAGGGGGAACTACTGTACATTATATGTTGTATGTAATATATTAAATGATATTTACTATGCTTATATATTATATATCTATTATATATTACACATTCCATATCATGTTATACAATATATAATTATTATATTATAAATTATATTGTTATAAATTATATGCTGTTTGACAAATGATATATATATATATATGACTCTTTTTTTTCTTTAAAGATTGGCACCTGAGCTAACATACGTTTCCAATCTTCTTCCTTTTTTTTCCTTCTTCTCCCCAAAGCCCTCTGGTACATAGTTGTATATTCTAGCTTAGGTCCTTCTGGCTGTACTGTATGGGACGCTGCCTTAGCATGGCTTGATGAGCAGGGCTATGTCCACGCCCAGGATATGAACCAGCAAAACCCTGGGACCCTGAAGCGGAGTGTGCAAACTTAACCACTCAGCCACAGGGCCAGCTCTGACTCCATCTTGATAGCATGTGTCACAGAAAAACTTTCCTGCTGACCATGAAGACGCAACCTGCTGTATTATGAATGACTTGCGGAAAAGGTCATGTGACAAGTAACTAGGTCATGAGGAGAACCTCCAACCTACAGCTGGGACCCTCAGTCATACAGCTACAGGAAAATGGATCTGCCAGCAACCCGAATGAGCTGGAAGCAGTCATCTCTTGCTGAACCTCCAGAGAGAGGCCTGGCCAATACCTTGACAGCAGACTTGTGAAACCCTGAGCAGACGACTCAGCTTAGCAGGGCCTGGACTCCTGACTCATAGAAAATCAGTGATAAGAAATGTATGTTCTTTTAAGCTGCAAATCTGTTGTAATTTATTCACAGTAAGAGATAACTAATGCAATGTCTTTGTCAGAAGAGACGCAGAAACCTCAGAGGTCCATGAAGTATTCCCTCCCAACATTGTACTGGGGCTTTCTCAGTACATATCACATAAAAGTAAATAGCTTTTCCAATGAAATAATGAATCATCAAATTCAACAAGGCAATTGCAATAGGCCCCTAAGAGTATAATTATTTCTGTCTTTTCCTTTTTTTTTATTTTTAAAGATTTTTATTTTTTTTTCCTTTTTCTTCCCAAAGCCCCCCCAGTACATAGTTGTATATTCTTTGTTGTGGATCCTTCTAGTTGTTGCATGTGGGATGCTGCCTCAGCGTGGTTTGATGAGCAGTGCCATGTCCGCGCCCCGGATTCGAACCAACGAAACACTGGGCCGCCTGCAGCGGAGCGCGCTAACTTAACCACTCAACCACGGGGCCAGCCCCTGTCTTTTCCTTTTTTTCACACAAGTGTTGTAACAACTGTTTTTTACAAGTGTTGATAGTACATAATATCAAAATGAATGGATAAAGCCTTAAAGAGTTTAAAGACTAGTAGCAGATGTAAAATACTGATTTATAATCCAGTTGTCTCTTCCTTTTCTGGGAAAGTCTCAGCTCCGCTCCACATGTAGCTAAACATGCTCCCCATATACAATTGTATAATGGTCCAACTCAAACTTTTTTTCAGAAAATTTGATGGACTGAGTACACATAAAGAGAAAAATTTCATTTTTCTTAGCATCAAAATTTCCCACTACTCTTCCACTCCATTCCCATAATAAAAAATAAAAATGTTGGAGGTGATACCGCACTTGAGTAACTTAGGACGTGTTGCATAATCAATTGAAAGCTTTCCTAGAATCCTGGGTTTTGCCGGTAACCAACTTTTGTTTTCCTCCTAGGCATATGCAAGCTGAAAGATAGCATTGAATTATTTAGGAAGGAAGAGCAGCTTTAGATGTTATTTGTGGACAGGGAAATGGAAAGGTAGAAGGTAATGTAATTTGTTCACAGTAAGAGATAACTAATGCAATGCCTTTGTCAGAGAGACTCAGAAACATCAGAGGCCCATGAAGTATTCTTTCTCAACATCTCTTGAGAGAACATCTCTTGAGAAAAGAACAGAGATTATTAATATCTGTCTATGTACCTATCTAAACACCTATCAACTATATTATGATGTCACATGATGTACAAGTGAAATAATTTTTCATGAATTCTTTGACATTTCAGCACAATCTATAATTCTGGGTATGATTTTTTAAGATTAGTTTTTAGTCATCTAACCTTAGCAAGAATAGATTACTAGCTAAGGGTTACTTTCACAAGGTCAGAGCAGAGTGAAAAAACCAAGGGTTCTGTTGGGAGCCTAGATACATCTGAACCGTAATTTTAGTAATTTTAATGTGATTTAAATTTGCATGTCTATCTTTTATCAGATAAATGATAAACTTCTTTGGAACTTTTTAGGACAATAGGTGCAGGTGTTATTCATGTCTGTATGTGCTGCACTTGACACAACACCCTGCGTAGTGGCAGGCATATAACAAGTACTCTGTTTTCCTTTTTAAAGTAATTTATACATATATAATTTTTGTAATTTTATAATTTTTTTTAAATTTTTTGTTTGGCTGAGGAAGATTTGCCCCGAGCTAACATCTGTTGCCAATCTTCCTCTTTTTGCCTGAGGAAGATTTGCTCTGAGCTGACATCTGTGCCAATCTTCTTCCACTTTGTATGTGGGTCATTGCCACAGCATGGCCACTGATGAGAGGCGTGGGTCTGCCCCGGGAACCAAACTTGGGGTGCCTAAACAGAGTGCACTGAACTTAACCACTAGGATACTGCACCAGCCCCATTGATTGTTTTACTTTAAATAAAAAGATAGATGAGGACTTTACAATCAGCTTCCAATAGAAGTGCTATGGCCAGAGACTAGATGAAGGCTAGTTTTTGTCCTCTACATAGATCGACTTCCACGAGTTTTCTTTTGCTTTTCTAAATCTTGTTTATAAATATTTAATAAATTGAGGGATTTAGTTGTCATGTCTTATTAGGAATAGCTAATTTCCCAAAGAACAAGTACAAATTGGATGCCTGAGATCTTGCCAAATATGTACTATTGTTTTGGTTCATTTAAAACAGGTATATTACCATGTGGTGGAAAGTAAAATAATTAAGAGTATACTGAAGTCTGGGTGGTATCAGTACTAAAATATGCAAGAGTCAACAAAAATGCATGTGATAAATCAAATCACCTGTCAGTGATTTCATTGAATTAATTTTTAAATTTTAAAAACAATATTTACATGAAATAAAATTTTCAGTACATTATCACAAATTTAATATTTTGCTTTGTTTGCATTGGCAACCAAAACAGAATCACACTAACTACTGAGGTGAGGGCACTGGCTGCCCTCAAAGAAACAGCAAAACAGCGTATATGTCTGTAAAGAGACTCCACTATGGAATGTATTCACTCGTGGGGATACAAAATGCAGACTCTTCATTATAGTCATGATATAAAACAATGAAAGATTTATTTTAGTTGGTATTTCTGAGTAATGTCTTATTAAAATCTAAGTATCATAGGCATTATAGCTTGACTGAGGTTTTAAAAAATTGAGTGAACAACGTGTAAACATTGTATGCATGAGATAAATGCTGTATCATAAATTATGAAAAAATATATGTTATGTAATAAATTATACATTAGATTGTATGCTGTATTATAAATTATACATGACTTTATACATATATGAATTACATATGTATTTCTCTTTGCTACTGCTGAATACTGATCACAGATGATTATCACCTCTATATGACATAAATCCATATAAGATATCTGTGACAAAACTTCAAGCAGTAGAACACATTAATTATGCTTTTAGAAGTAGCAGTTTTTAAACCAAAGAGTTTATATTACGTAAACAATTTACCATAGAGCAGAGACAGAAATCAGAAAATGAAATTTGTAAAACAAACTACAGGATGTTTATTAAGCCTGTGTGGTTACAACACTTGGTTGCAAGTCATCAAAACCCACTAAAACCATTTCAATTATAAAAGGAATTTCATGAAAAGAAAATGGGATTTAGGCTCCAGAACAACTCCAGGAACCTCAAGAAAAAGATGTTTGGACTAGAAAGCCCAGAGAAAATTTTAAAACCAGGATACTCTGGCTGTGTCTCAACTCCAGCCACTGCAGGAATTTCAAGTCTGGTTAAATGATCTATTCTTCAAAAAATCAGTTGCAGCAAAAGGAGCAGTAACTTAGTAAAATAGCCAGTGAGATTGTTCCACAGGGTTTATCAAGTTTTTATTTCAGTGTGTTTGCTTTTTATGTGTTATTAACTTTTGGCCATATAGATAAGCAAAAAATTCCAGAAACTACTTTTTCCTGTGTAGATACATGGGCATAATAAATAAAAAGTTCAATTTCTTTTTTGAGAAATGCAAAAATGGGAATTAAGAGTGTTCATAGGCAGAATAACTAAAATGTTTTGAAAAAAGTCAGTGAGAACTAACATTTATTAGCCAGGAAAATTTATGACAAAGATGGTTAAAATCTCTTTTGGTTTAGCTCATTATTTTTAAGAAGACATTCTATACATTGTTGTAATTTCAAGGATCATGGAAAAGTGAAGTTAACTAAGTAAATCCCCTAATTACACAGTTGAAGAAACTGAACCTCATAGAAATGAAATGGTTTGACTCTGGTCATCCAAGTAGTTAATAAGAGGGACATCAACAAAGGATGTATTTGTCTGGTTTGGTGGGAAAAATATGTATATATATACACACACATATGTACATATATACATGTGTGTATAAATGTATATACATTAATATCTTCTCTCTAGCAGTTTTGTTTACATTTGAATATTTACACAAATAAGCACTACACAGGACCAATATTTTGTTTAGAATGTTCAATTTGAAGAACATTCCACTATGTTTACCATTTTATATCCTTTCCAAGTTTATCTCATTATTCTCTGTTGGTCTGTCTCTATTTATCTATCTATCTATTTATCTATCTATCCATTTTCCTATATATCTATGTATGCCGTCATCATATTAGACAAATAGTATGACATGTAGTGCAATCATATAGATGAAAAAAGATAAATATATAAATATAGGAATTGAGAAAACTATGAGCTTATCTTATTCAATTATTTTAAAAATCTTAAAAAAGCTTGTTTTAAAATTTCTTTGCACAATGTATGAATATTTTTTATTAGTTTTTGAGTATCAAATACATGCCTTTAACAATAAGTTGTACGATTTTTTTTCATCTATTGCATTTCTCATATACCAAAATCAGCCTCAGCCATTCCCTAAATTAACCTATGTTAACAAAATTTAATGTATCCTAATAACTATCTTTGTATTCTTATTTTTTTCTCAGTACTCAAATTATCTAATGCAAATAAGCATGTGAAATATACATGTGTACAGTCATACACACATACGTGTGTATCTATCTATACACACATACATATGTGTATATAACCCCACATCCACAGTCGGTTCCTGTTACCTGTGGTAGTTATGTTCTATAAAACTGACCTGAACACTGAATTAAGGAATACTGAACATAGCTTCTAGGTGAAATAGAGAGTTAGGTTCCTATCAGCCTCCGGTCACAATACTTTCGTCAACCAATCAGTACATAGCCTTGTTTTATGTGTGTTTGAAGACATCTTATTTTATTTATATAGTTGACTCATTAACAGTGAACTCATGGCCAACAGCACTATACCTCATATCTGAAAAAGCTTATCGAACACACTCTGTAAGGCACATCACAACCATCTTTCACTTTGGAAATCTTGCACTTTTGCAACTACACTTGAGTGCCATTTGCAACAGTGAAATCACTAAATGAAGTAGACTAGTTCAAGAAACATGGTCCTAAATAGACATTGAAAAGGACATTTGTTTATAGTATGAGACTGAAACGAGAAATCAGAGTGTCACTTTGTTAGACCTCAATAGGGAAGGTGTGTATCTGGTAACTCAAATTTGTCACAGTTTTGCACATCTGTGAATGACTCTGCAAGTACTTGTAAGTATTGATTTGAGGGTTAAAATAAATTTTAGTCAGTAGATGAATCAAAAAATATGGAATCTGCAAATAATGAGGATTGATTATATATGAATCACATATATACACACGTTCTCTGTTACACATATACTCATATACGTAAGTATATATAGTATTTTGTGTGGTTTTTATTTCGAGGAAGGTTAGCCCTGAGTTAACACCTGCCGCCAATCCTTCTCTTTTTTGCTGAGGAAGATCGGCCCTGAGCTAACATCCATACCCATCTTCCTCTACTTTATATGTGGGACACCTACCACAGCATGGCTTGACAAGCAGTGTGTAGGTCCGCACCTGGGATCTGGACCGGCACACTCTGGGCACTGAAGTGGAAAGTGCAAACTTAATCCCTGCTCCACTGGGCTTGCCCCTTTTGTCTTTTTATAATATAAAAATGGATGGATTTTTAGCAGAATTGCTAGTTGAAGGGCATATATACATATTTTTTTTTTTTTTTTGCTTAAATAGATTTTACCTTCCCAGCAAGCAGTAGTTAGTATATCTCTTTTAAATTTGTTCAAGATTGACGGAATAATATAGTCCTACCTTAATTTGTATTATCCTAGTAGGAAATTTGAGTATCTTTTCATATGTTTGTTTGACTTTTAAATTTGATAGTTTATATTTATTTATTCATATTCTTTGAACATGTTTTTCTATTTGACTATTTCTTTTCTCCCAATTTGTGAGAACTCAATGTGATATTGACAGTATTTCTTTGTCTATAATCTACATAACTAGGAAATTTTGATATATTTTGCATTTATTGGTTTTGGTTTTGATATATTGTGCCACACAATGGTTTTAATTTTTATGTAGTGCAAATGCAAATACATTTATTCTGGAATATTGGTCTCCATTACTCCAGGATTATTAATATATATTCTTAGATTTTTCTAGATTTATTGCATCAATGAATACAGACAAGAAAAAATTCCCAAGAAATGTCTGCATTCTCTAGTCAAATGATCAGGAAAGATAACCCAAGAAATCAGAAAAGCCTTATAAAATAACTATTTTACTACAGCCAAACAGCATAGAAAAATATCTGGCCTCATCTCTATTTGCAACAGCTAAGGCCAAATAGTGAGCCTAGACTTCTACCTTTAATAGACTATAATGAAGTAAACCAATGCCTCTACTGGAACAGTCTTAGAGAAGGGTAAATAGGGAGCCAGGACTTTCATGCTTGCCGGAGTATAACTTCCTTTCTCCCTTACCCCTTTACTTCTGCTGGTGTTAGTGGAGACCAAGTAGGGACTTGGACATCCATCCTCAACTTCATTGGAGGAAGCATACGGTTTTCAAGAGATGGTCCTACAGCAACTGGACATTCATTGGAGAAGAAAAAGTTCCTTGACTTAAGTTTCACAGCTTATAAAAAATTGAACTCAAAATGGATCACAGACCTAAATGTAACTTTCAAAACTATGAGACTTTTAGAAAAAAATGGGAGAAAATCTTTGGAGTCTAAGACCAGAAAGAGAGTTCTTTGACTTGACTTCAAAAGCACAATCTGTAAAAAGAAAATATTGGTAAATTGGACTTGCTCTGTGAAAGACTCCATTAAAATGATGGGGAAAAAAGCTACATACCGGGAGAAAATATTTGCAAACCACATTCTGACAGAAGACTAGTATCTAAAGTCTATAAAGAACTAAAATAAACTCAACAGTAAAAACCAAACCAAACAATCAGAAAGCCAGCAAAAGGCATAAAGAGGCATTTCACTGAAGAGAATATACAGATGCAGATTGAAATCGTAATAAGATGTCACTACACATCTATCAGAATGACTAAACTAAAGAAAGAAAATAGTGACAACACCAAACGTTGGAAAAGGTGGAAAGAAACTGAAATACAGTGCTGGTGAAATGTAAAGTGGACAGATATTCTAGAAAGTAGGCAGATTTTTTTGGAAAAAAACGATAACAACGACACACACACACAAAAATCATGCAACTACCAAACAACCCAGAAATTGCACTCTTGGCCATTTAACCCAGATAAATGAAAATTTATGTTTACACAAAAACCTGTGCATGAAAGTTCATAGCAGGTTTTATGTGGTGGCCAAAAACTGGCAACAATTCAGTTGTCCTTCAAAAGGTGAATGTTTAAGCAAACTGTGGTATATCCATATCATGGAGTATTACTAGAGAATAAAACGAATTGAACTATGGATGTACACAACCTGCATCAATCTCCAGAGAGTTATGCTAAATGAAAAAAGCCAAAAGATTCTGTTCTATAATTCTTTTTTTTTAAAGATTTAAAAATTTTTTTTTCCTTGTTCTCCTCAAAGCCCCCTGGTACATAGTTGTATATTCTTCGTTGTGGGTCCTTCTAGTTGTGGCATGTGGGATGCTGCCTCAGCGTGGTTTGATGAGCAGCACCATGTCTGCGCCCAGGATTTGAACCAACGAAACACTGGGCCGCCTGCAGCGGAGCGTGCAATCTTAACCACTCGGCCACGGGGCCAGCCCCTGTTCTATAATTCTTAAAAGGACTAAATTGTATAAATAGAGAACAGATCAGTGGCTGAGATTAAGGAGATCCTTATTCATTTGTGTTTTTAGATATAGATGAACTAAGACATCTCTTGTGATTTCTAAATCCTGTTATCCATACTTTTGTGTAATCCTCATCTCTTAAATAGGAGTGGGATCTCTAATTTGTTGTTACCAATAGAATATGCCAAAATGATGGAATACTTCTCCTTGAATTATGTCATAGTATATGGCAGGGTTGAAGAAACTTGGTATATGCAATAGCTGCCCCTAATAAGTTGACTTAAAATCAATCAAGTGGGAGATTATAAACGAGGTTGGGAAAACTGGACAGCCATGTCCATAAAAATGAAAGTAAAACATTACTTGCACCATACGCAAAAATTGACTCAAAATGGACTAAAGACTTGACTGTAAGACCTGAAACTATAAAAATCTTAAAATAAAATATAGGCAGTACACTCTTTGACATTGGTCTTAACAGTAATTTTTTGAATACTGTGTCTACTCAGGCAAGAGAAACAAAAGAAAAAATAAACAAGTGGGATTATATCAGACTAAAAAGCTTCTGAAAGGCAAAGGAAACCATCAAAAAAATGAAAGATAACCCACCAACTGGGAGAAAATATTTGCAAATCATATGTCTGACAATGGGTTAATCTCCAAAATATATAAAGAATTCACACAATAAAAAAAAATTGAACAACCTGATCAAAAATGGGTAGAGGATATAAACAGACATTTTTCCAAAGAAGTATAGAGATGTCCAACAGACACATGGAAAGATGTTCCACATCACTAATTATTAGGGAAATGCAAATCAAAACTACAATGAGCTATCACCTCACACCCGTCAAAATGGTTATAATTACCACGACAAGAAATAACAAGTGTTGGAGGGGTTGTGGAGAAAAGGGACCCCTCATACACTGGTGGTGGGAATGCAAACTGGTGCAGCCACTATGGAAGATAGTATGGAGATTTGTCAAAAAATTAAAAATAAGAATACCATATGATCCAGCTATTCTACCACTGGGTATTTATCCAAAGAAGATGAAATCAATAATTCAAAAAGATATATGCACTTCTAGGTTCACTGCAGCCTTATTTACAATAGCCAAGACATGGAAGCAACCCAAGTGCCCATCAATGGATGAATGGATAAAGACGTCATGTATATATACAATGGAATACAACTCAGCTATTAAAAAAAGACAAAATCGTACCATTTATGACAATATGGATGGACCTTGAGGGTATGATCCTAAGCAAAATAAGTCAGACAAACAGAGAGACAAACACCGTATGATTTCACTCATATGTGGAAGATAAACAAACACATAGATAAGGAGAACAGACTAGAGGTTACTAGAGGAGAATAGAATGGGGGAGGGCAAAAGGAGTAAAGGGACACATATGTACAGTGACAGATAAAAACTGAACTATTGGTGGTGAGCTTGCTGCAGTTTATACAGAAACTGAAATATAGTGATGTACACCTGAAATTTACACAATATTGTAAGCCTATATGACCGCAATAAAATAATTTTCTTTCTTTCTTTTGAGGAAGATTGGCCCTGAGCTGACATCTGTCACCAATCCTCTTGTTTTTACTGAAGAAGACTATCCCTGAGCTAACATCTGTGCCCATCTTCCTCTGCTTTATATGTAGGATGCCTGCCACAGCATGGCTTGCCAAGCAGTGTGTACATCCACACCCGAGATCTGAACCAGTGAACCCCGGGCCACCAAAGAGGAATGTGTGAACTTAACCACTGCACCACCAGGCCAGCCCCTCAATAAAATAATTTTAAACAATGGGAGATTATCTTGGATGGGCCTGACCTAATCAGATGAAATCTCTAATAGGTTTACATATCTGAAACACTCTTCTGTGCTGGCTTTGAAGAAGCAGTTGCTATTTGTTCTACAGCTGTAAGGAAATAAGTTCTGCCAATAGCTGTGTGACCTTGGAAGAAGACCTGAGTCTCAGATGAGAATATAGATGAGATATATCCTTGAGGTGAGGCAGAGGACCCAGTCAAGCTGTGTTCAGACTTCTAATCATCTGAGACTGGGAGATAGTAAATGTATGCTGTTTTAAGCTATCAAATTTGCCATAATTTATAATGCAGCAATAGAATACTAATACAATAGATAGAGAGTTAGTTATTTTTCACTATTGCTTTCTTTACTCTACCTCTTTCCTCAACCTGAATTCTCTTTTTGGTTTATTGGATCTTTGGTTAGTCTATTTTTGAAATGTTTACCTCAGAGAGTTTAAATTGGGGATGCGCTCTTTGGATCTCTTGCATATCCTCAATCTCTTTCACCCTGACTGGCGAGAGATTTCTTGACTGACTATACATATATATAGATTTCTCTTGACTGACTATACATGGATTCTTGAGTGGAGGCTCATTCCTTTAAGATCTCTGACTGTGTGTCTTCAGGACCCTCCAATGTTTCAGAAGCATTCGATCAACTTGCCACTTAACAAATATTTATTGACTTTAGTATTCCCAAGAAAATGTTTGTTTTAATTTTTGATTTAGTTAGCGCCTCCTCTCCATTAACTCATTCCGTCTTCCTGGAGATTCTGTATTTTACTTCAACTCTTCAAGTAAAGATATTGTCTTCCTACTCAAGCTTACCGTTTCAGATGCTTCCAAGGTAGACTGTACTAAATTGGGTGTGTGGAACATAAGGCCAAGGAAACACAGAAATAAAAGAGTTAAAACCAATATCTAGACATATGGAATGGACAGCAAGAAAATCATTTAATATATTTATGAGCTTTATTGGAAACAGTATTACCAAAGAAACCAAGAAACTAAGTTAAAAACGTTTTTGGCTGTGACGGTTTGACTTCTGGAAAAATCATCAGACATCCAAACTTGCATCATGGAGAAGCAGGCTGTGAAAGTTGTGCAGCCCCCAGAGAAGGCAGAGTCCTCAAATACCACTTCAAATGTAACTATGGAACATCATAGGCAAGGAAGAACCTCCCCAAAATGGGACCACGGAAAACATGGACAATCTAGTTCCTTCCATTTGGCAGATCCTAGATCTAATAAAGAAATTCCTTCTGCTGCTAGGGCATAGGGTAATCACAATGCCTGTCTGGCAGAATTTAATTATTCCTAAAGACCAGGGACTGCTAAGTATTTCCCAATTTATTTTTTTCCTTATTCTGAACGGAGTTATTATTGGGCATATCATATCCCAGCTCTAACACTGTATGTTTGTGTATGTGCGTGTATGTGAATGTGTGTGTGTGTGTGTATGAATGCAAGTATAAGGGTCAAGAGAAAACAAGAATTCAATTTAGAGCACAGATGAATTTGTTTTAGGACAGCTAAAGGAGGAAGAGCTGTGTAAAATAATTCAGGGTGCAACCAAGTATTTTGCTCTTCTCTAGCCAAAGGAGATTCTCAAAATCATAGACGGTTTTGGAGCAGGACTATGACATGATCAGAACTGACCTTCCAGATTTATTGAACAGCTGTGTGCACAGATATGAGTAGAAGGGGCCTGGAGGGAGACTGAGCTAACTGATCTTCAAGGCAAAGTGTCACTTGTATGTCTTAATTTCAAACCTTTGTCCAAGAAATGGTTAAAAAAATACTACATTTGTGAGATGAATTTAGACAGCAATGTGTATCTAAAAGCTGTGCCAAGATCTCCTAGGATAGTATAGTAGTTTCCCTTTGTATTGCTTTCAAATTATTTAACTTGTACTTGAACATCCATAGCTTTGTTTCATAACCACACAATATACAGAATATATGCATTTCCTTTTTTTGGCTCACCATAAGTTTAATAGTATCCTGATTTTAAAAAAAAAAAGCTTTTTCTATTTTCTTAGGATGAAATGGCTCTCTAATTTTATAATTTGGATTTTTTTGGAATTTGTATTCATTCTATATATATTTTCCTAATTTTATAAAGGGCAATAGCTCCTTCTAACCTTTTCTAAATTAAAAAAAATATTCTTGCTTTTGTGCTTCCACACATAGCCAAGTTTCATCTTGGAATGAACGTGGGCTCTAGTGTCTGTCCTATTTTTCTGTACCTGCTTAACTAACTTCCCAAACTTGGTGGTTTAAAACACCATTTTATTATAGCTCTGATTTTGGGGAGCCAGGAATTCAAGCAGAGCTCAGCTCGGTGATTCTTCTGCCCCACATAGTGTTGACTGTGTCACTGTGTTACACAGCTGAAGACTGAGCTTCCCTGTAGGCTCTAAGACATTCACACACATGCCTGGTACTTTGAAGAGATGAGACACAGGCTAGTATCAGTTTAGTGCCTCTAGTTATCAGGGTTTCTCCAATGGTCTCTCCAGTAGGGGAACTGGAATTTTAAATGATGGCTCAGATAACCAAGAACAAGTGTTCTAAGAGCAGGAGGTGAGAATGGCCAATTTCTTGAGACCTAGGCCCAGGAACCTGGCAGAGCATCACTTTGACTGGTTCGGAAGTCACAGAGCCCAGATGCAAAGGGAAAGGATATGAACTTCACCTCTCAATAGGAGACATAGTAAAGAATTTGTGGCATCTTTAAAGTACCAGTGTCAGAAGTGAGTGTCAGCATCTTTAACAGCTAACTAGATTTTGACATTGAGCCTTGGGTTGATAGCTGGACGAATTGCTTTGTACAACACTAAATAACTCATGTGAATTTACGTCAGTTTTATTTTCAGTTTTGCTAAGTAAAATGGGTCTTTGTATTTACTTTTTTATTAAAGTGAAATTTATCAGTAGCTAACATTAGGGTAAGTGATATAAAAAAATAAAATATCCTTGCCTAGTGAGTCAATTACAAGATCACTCTAAAAATATATTCAGATGAATATCTGTCCCCATCATCAATGTAGAATTAAGAAACTAATTTGTGAAAAAACCTTTAATTTCTCAGATTTTAGTTTCTTAATTCATAAAAAATATAATTTACTCACTATATTGAGTTTTGGTGAAAGTTATATGACAATATATTTGTAAAAATAATACATCACCTTTCCCATGGAAAACGCTTATCACATCTGAGTATTTTTCCCTTTATCTTCACTCTATCCATGTACAGACATTATCTTACCTTGATCGTTTTGTGTTTTCTGAACTTCTACAAGTATATAAAACATTGATGTTATTAATAAAAATATTTTTGCTTTTGCTCTTATGTTAATATACTCTTACATTGTAAGTAGAGATCGGACCAGAGAAGATTGCAATATAGAAATCTCCTATGAAATATATGGTCAAAAAAATTTAAAATAAAATTAAGCAGTTACATTGCTTAAAGATTTTCTCCATCTGCTGTAAACCTAGTTATGGGACAAGGCAATTCCTCTAACTAATAGAAAATTGAATTATCTATCATGACCCCGGGAATGCAAATACAACAGCAATCAGACATTGTCTCAGTTATTAAAAAATATTTAATAGAGATAGCTCAAATAGGTCTACAGTGGATATAAACCACACAGATGGATATAAATCAAACTAAAATATCTATCATATCTCTTGTTCTAAAATAGGCAATGTACCTTTAAATGTATCAATACTGGATGACATGAGAATTGAAAAGTTCATGTAATACAATGACTCGAGATGAGAGCTGTTATATTCTCTGGTATGTTCTTCCTAACAAGCTTAGAGGAAATTAAATTTACAAGACAAGCTTTCCGTCTGTGAGTTTATCATTCTGCTATACAATTAAGATTGCAGATATCGTCTCTCTTCTTATTAAATCCTGTAAATGTGCCCGCAGGCTCCTGCAAAGGGAATATCCACAAAATGAGATCAAGAAATACATAAATAAGAAATGTGAGTTTAGTATTCATTACTCATGATTTCCAAAGTGTGCATGGAGAATGAGCAGAACATTTACATTCATTCTGCTTCACTAATATTGACCTAGCAGAATGTTTTCAACACAACATTGTGATGTCAGGGACTGTAGGCAAAAAGGAACTTCGAGATCACGGGCCCAAGACTTTCATTTTAAACGTGAAAAACAAAGAGACAAATAAAAATGAGCAAATAAGCAAACAAAATCTAGAGGGTCAGAAAAGGAAAACTATGTTGTGAAAATTCAGAGACCTAGTAAATAACAGAGCTGAAACTTGAATCTGAATATATAAGTTCCCAAGTTTGGAATTCTCTTTATTAACTCATTGCTAACTCTTATTCTGAAATGTAATTTATTTAGACTCTTACAACATACATTCAAATATTATAAACTGCCTTAATCCACTCTGATGATTGATATCAACTGATAATCTCACCACCTATATTTTCACAAGAACTAAGGTTTCTACACGTGTTAAATATATTATGAAATATATTAAATGTATATAAATATAGTTTTCTCTCATAATTTACAATGATAGAATTGCATTGCTCCAGTAACAATTTCTCTTCTGGTCCTAAGAAGAAATTGGAATTGAATATTCAGATACTTTAATATAACATTCAACTAAAACAAGACTGAAAAGCAAACAGTAATCTCAGACTGCCCAGAGCCATGAAATGTAATTAGAGGGATGTTTTTAGGGAAGTTTTTATGAAAGTGATTTATATGATATTTTAATATATTGTAATTAAATATACACGATTATGAACAAGACAAATTTGAATTATAACCCTTTCTTCCCTTACATTCAAAATGATACTTAACAGTTATTTAGCCTAGTTAATCCTTTATCTCATCATCTAAATGGGTAATTACATCCACCTCATGAGATTGTGTGTTCAGTGTATGTCCGCGTGTGTGAGACAGACAAACAGACAGAAAAAGAGGGACAGAGATTGGAATTGCTTGCTCTCTGACCAGCACTCGCTACGTTTTGAGCTGGCTGCATGTTATGATGATTTAGTTAGATTAGAGTTGGGTAAGCTGGGCTTTGAGTCATATCTTCATCAAATTGGAGCAGGTTATAACCTTGGGGGATGAAAATTAATACCTTGAGTCTGTTTTCTTGTGGGAATAATAGAGATAATTATTGTACATATCTCTTTGGGTTTCTACAAGGATGAAAAACAGCATCTCATTTAAGATGGACTCAGAAAGGTTGATGCATACCAATATTATTCAGCAAATGGGAAGTATCTTAGAACCAAAACTCTCAGCCATCTTTATAGACGTTTGAGTTCTTGTTTAATTATCATTCTTTCTCAAAAATTATTCCTTCCATAAGGAATTAAGCATTTATCCTGTCAAGAAGAATAATTTTTTTATTTGTGTTACTATTTATAATTATTGTTTGGATATACAAATATGTGTAGAATTGATAGCCATATTCAAAACAGTATTTGAATTCACATTCATCCCATATAGAAAAATGAATGTCCTTCTGGTTCAAGTACCATATTTGCACTAAGTACCATTCATTACAATTATAGTTTATTTATAGAGAAGATTAAGTTGTATACATTAATAAAACAAAAAGTCTAGATGTGTTCATGGGAAGAAAAAATGGGAACTCTGAAAATCTTGTGGCGTTTTGAAGCAATACATGAAACTATAAGATATTAGTATATGAGCATTCAGTTCTAGTTGGCTTCCTGGAATTGTGATGAGCATAACTCAGATGTAGGGAACACTTGTTCATCCATTCAGCAAACAGGAATCAATGGCCTATTACATTCTAGGCAGTTTTCCAAATACTGAAAAACAAGAATGAATAACGTACAGAGCCTATTCTGAAGTGTCTTACAGATTTGTAAAGGAAATAGATAAGAAGCAGGTGTGATGGGAAACAGGGATAAGGGGCAAATGTCATATGAAAGGCCCTTTCTGAATTTACTGTGCCAACTTTGCTTAAGCAAGCAAGAAAAGGGTCTGATTGTGCAACCATGGTGACTTTTCCCTTTCATTCTCTGGGCAGTTAGATTGTTTCTGGGCATGTCAATTGGATGGAGAAGAGAATTGTATTCAAGGCAAATTGGGGGCCAGGAAGCCTCTCCACTGTTTATCAGTAAAGGGAGTATCTCATCTTTGCCTCTGAGCTCCCCTCTGCATGTAGTGGGATCAGGCTGAGTAGCGAGATAACTTGACAGTTCCCATTGAGGATAACAGGTTCTAACCACATTCTGTCACTACCTGGTACTGGAAATGTACATGTCTCTTACGTTAAATGTAAAGGGCCCTTTCCAGTGTCTTTCACATAAATATTCCATATGTGGTAATGATAATAATTATTCTCTCTGTCTTGAATTATTATTTTTTGATTCAAATTAAAATAGCTGACCTACCAAATTAATGGGATTGTCAAGAAGACTAAATAAGTAGGACCTTTTAAATTTTTATGTGCTTTATGGTCATAAAATATTTTTCCCATGTATTGTATTCAAATAAAGAGAATGTTGGAAGGACATGCTTTTCTCCATTTTAAATATGAAGATACTAAGACTAAGAGAAGTTCAGCTTCCTCTTTGAAGTGTTAGATCTAGGCATGTCTTCGACATTATAAACGAGTTGAGACTGTGTTCTTCATTCTGGTGCCTTTTGTTAATTAAATGATAGGAAGTGTTTAAGAAAGTTAACGTGCCGTTTTTCATGATGGTTGTTTATTCATTCTTTCATCCAAGATTTATTGAAAACCAAAGTTTTCAGTATCAGAGTTCAACAGAAGAGAACAGCAACAAAAATCTCTGCACTCTAAGAGCTTTCATTGTGATTAGGGGACAAGGCAGCCACAGAAGAAAAAGAAGTCAAACAAAATGTTTAGTAAGTTAGATAGAGATGCTAAGGAGGAAAATTAACATTAAAGTAGAAAAAGGAAAGAAAGTGTGTTGGGAGTGGGAGTGAATTAAATAAAGGATGGTTAGGATCACTGATAAGGTGACACTTGAGACCTGCAGGAAGTCAGGAGCAGACCAGGAATGCTGACTGCAGGTAGAGGAAACTGTGAATGCAAAGCTCCAGAAGTGGCTGTGTGCTGGTTGTTTTTAAGGAATAGTGAAGCAGACAGGGACAAGAACAATGAGGAAGAGGGATAAAAGTAGCAGAGAATTAGAAAGTTAAAAAATGAGAGTGAGGGTCCAGATATAGTTAGGCTTTTGATTTTTACTGAGTGAAATTTGAAAATGATGCAAGATTTTGAGTGAAATTTTAGAAGTCTAAATACATGTTAACAGATCATTCCAGCTGCAATATTATGTATAGAGTCTAGTCCTTATACAGAAAGAGAAGAAGGAGGAGTTCGGAGGCTAATGTAGGAATCAAGGCAAGAGAGGAGGGCAACACGAATTAAGATAGTCAAAGTTGTATATAGTCAGAAGTTAAAGCAAAACAAGTTTTTGGATTGACTAGATTGGGAGGGTGAGAAGAAAAAAGGAGAGAAGGACTGACTTTAGGGTTTGGAACTTGGTCATCTGTAAAAGTGAAATTAGCATTTGGTAGAAGGAGGGGCAGGAATGATGCCAAAGATCAGGAACTCGGTTTGGGGATTATTAAATATGAGATGCTGTCAGCAGGTCTGAGTATTTCTCTGGAGATTTTAAGGAAGAATCTATTTCATTGCCTTTTCCAGCTTCTAGGGGCATTTTTTGGCTCTTTACCGTCTTACTCCATCTTTAAAACCAGCAACAACATGTATTTCTGACCTTCCTGTGCTAGTCACATCTCTCTCTGACCAAAGCCTGGAAAAGTTCTCCACTTTTAAGGACTCAAGTGCTTAGATTGGATCTACCTGGATAATCTCCCTTCTCAATGCTATTAGTCTTAGCCACATCTATAAAATCCCTTCACCCATTTAAGGTAAAGTATTCTCACATTCCGGGGGTTAGGGCACAGACATCTTGGGGGGGTGATTTTTCTGTCTATCAGTGGAGATACTGTTCTGTCTCAATGGAATTTACATTTGAGTCTGCAAGGATATTTCTATGTAGTGTGTGGGGACCTGGAATTGACCACCCCAAGATATGTCTCTGTGGCATGAGGATTATTTGAGGCTGATTGCTTTTGATAAACTGGGACAGGGAAGGAGGCTCTGAGGAATGGAACTCGCCCTTTGTTAGGAGACGTTTACATCTGTAAGGTAAATCTCTATCTGTAAAAGGTGCCTCCCTCTCTGTACCAGGAAGAAGAGAGGAGATGACCTTCTCTCTAAAAACTCTTAATCAATACCAAAGGCAAGGACATAAAATCTGCATTTTATTGTGCTTCTCTGGTAACCTCCTGTAACTGACTTCCCTCCCCCTCCCAACGTTGGCATCTCCTTAAAGATTAAGCATCTTTCTTTAGGCTGGGAACCGATTGCAGCGCTCATCTGTGACCACCCCCCCCCCCCCCCCCAGCCCGAGGCAACACACCTGCCACCCCGCGGCGTTCACTGGGACATCAGACCTATCTGTCATTTCCATTGAGTTCTTTGCTGACAGAGCGGCCTCATGACTATTGTAAAAGGGACATTTCAATCACATGTGAAACACCCTGTTTGGGGGTATATAACCACTATGTGCACCCCACTTCTTCGGGTGCCCTTTCTTCCTTCGGGAAGAAAGGCCCCGGGCCATGGTTCCTCATAAAGCTTTGTTTAATTTTCTCTTGCTATTCTGTCTCATGTGAATTTAATTCGTTCTCCAGCCAGACGAACCCACATTTGGGGAGAGGAAATGTCCTCCTCCTCTACAAGTGCATGATTACCATTAATTTTTGTGGAGTCTGCTAGCATGCCATAGCATTTGTATGTTAATCATATGGTTTTAGAATTCAAAAATGTGGTGGAAACTGACTATGGTGCTACATTAATGAGCAGGAGCAATATCAATATCTACTTGGAGAACACTGTGGAACACCAGAGCATCAACAACTGCTTTAGGTGACGGAGTCATAATATTCAGTTTCACCAGTCATTTTCCTATATGGTAATTAATGACAGTTTTGCTGTTTCTATTTTTCGAGGGAACTGAGAGTCTCTAAGTGGAAAAAAGTCAAGAATTCTTAAAGCACTCTAAAGGACACCCATTGCACTGAGTGTGATGATGAGGAAGCTGTGACCTGGAGAGTGGTGAATTGTAGTAAAGGGAACGATGCCAGGTCATCAAGGAAAGGCAAAATTTCATCAAGGCACCTGGCTTATGTAAAGGTACAATTCCTACACGAGACAGTGCTTCCTTAGAGGCCATGGCGCCTTTTTTCTAAAATAAAAAAGAACCCTCTCTACAAAGGTTGAGAGAGTTAAGGTCAGTTCACTATCCTATTCTCTAATTCCACTCTGATGTCAAATGTACTTCCAATGTCCTAGCCCCTGACCTTGAGAAGTTTGCAATCTCTTGGAGACAAGTAATATCAAATAAGCAATTGGAATACTTTTAGATTACAGGCTATGGTGACTTTAAATTTGAAATAAGTTGAGGGAAGAGAAAGATCTAGAACAGGAATAATTAATCTTTGGATGCTTGAGATTTTATTTATTTGAACACTTTTTCTCTATGGTCTGTTCAAAGAGAGGAAGGGATGTAGAAGTGCATCAGAGAGAAGGAATTCATTCTCACTATGCTGAAGGGTTTTCCATCTTGCCTAACCTTATGAAAGTTTCATTTGTCTGCTATGGAACACCTCAGCACATTTATAAAAGAACTTTGGCCAGCGCACTTGTCTTCGTCAACAGAGGCAGGTGACAGTCAAACAGCTTGTCTCCAAATTCTATCTTCCTGTCTGCTTTTCCTGCACTACTTTACATAGAGCTGTTGCTCAGGAACTTTCAGACAAGGCCAGCGTTTCAGGTTGACTCAAGTCAGTTTGGTCTTGACAACTCCTAAAAATGGTGGCTGCCAAAGTGAGAGTTGGGTGAGAGTTGGTCATTTTCCCAAAATCTTATCACCTACTAAATTCTGTTTTATATAAAAACAATCATTAAACAAATATTTACTATGAAGAAGTTTATTACAGCTTATTCAATAAAAATGATGAAATTCCATCTTTTTGCTTTTCCCACTTTTCACGAAAAGTTTACTTGTGTCAGACACAATAATATTTTGAAAGGCAGATTTAGTTAACAGAACGAGGCAACCAGAACCCTATGAATCAACAGCTAGACTTAGATACTTTTTGGAATAAACCCTGCACCTCACCCTAAGGGTTCAGACCCCTAGGCTTGCTATATACTAGAGTGAAAGTGTATCAAAAATAATTTAGCCAATCCACATTTCCTGAATACCAACAATTTTACCAAAGAACACCTATTTCTAAAATTTGTTAAGATAATTAATAGGCTTCTGAAATCAAAACCAATTTCTAAAATTTGCTATCAAAATTAACAAAGCTTTGGTGGTAAAGATAGTTAAAAAATTTATAACACTACCCTGTGAAGTGTGAGCTTTCTGATTGAATGCTAGGTCACTTCCCTGAAACTGTGGGAATTCCTCATTAGAGCAAATGACAGCCCTTTCAGTACAGATTGACGTGGATTTACACACATATACGTATACACAAACATAAATATGTCTCTCTATATTTTTATATACATAATCACAAATATATAAAATATATATATACATATACACAAATATATACACACAAGTATGCTGACATATTTTAAAATAAATTAGAAACAACTTAGCCTCCCTTAGCATTCATAACATAAGGATCCCTAAGCAACTCTTTCATTCAATATCTCATCATAAAAAAGCAGAGTATGAAAATTCACGTTGCAGATGGAGTTCTAGTAAACATTATGTAATCACAAATTCCATTTTTAAGTCCAATTTAATTCCAATTAAAGTATTCACTGAGAATTTCTTCCTTTCTTTTTCTGTGCAACTCTTCCTTGTTTCATTTCTTTCCTACTTTAAGACTCATTTAGTGCTTACTGTGTGCCTGATTCCATATTTTGGGAATTTGAAGGTAAAATAGCATAATCTTGTCCCTCAAGGAATTCGAGTTGAGGAAATTGAGGCAAAGTATTTATATAACCATCTACAACTTATTAGCAATACACAAGATTAGTAGAGGAGCTTAGTTTGCCTGTGAATTTCAAATAACTTTTCATAAACTAGTTGAAGCTTGAAATCAATCTTGAAAAATGAGCGGTCAGTGAAGGTCAGTCGATATAGCAGGCAATGTATATGCAAAAGCATATAGATCGGAAAGAGCATGGTACATTTATGAAACCACAAAACAGTTCACAATGTTCGTTGTGTAACGTAAGAAAATGTCAAGAGATCAAACTAAAAAAGTAAGCCAGGGCTGCCATTTCTGTATTTCAGGTTGATATCCCACTGTCTTTTTGACATTTTATATGGATATCCAATAGTCTTCTCAAAGTTATCATGTCCAAATCTGAGCTCTTCTGGAAATCTTCTCCCTCGCAGAAAATAGCTCTGTTCCTGTCATCTCTGACTCACAATTAGAGTCCTCCTCTTCACTTCTCTGTCTTTCACAGCCAATATTAGATCTACCAGTCACCAATACTGCCATCTTTTTCTCCTGACTAGTTTCCCAAATTTCATATTTGCTTCCAGTCAGTTGTCAACATAGGACTCAAAAGACAATTCAGAACATGTAACTTCTATGCTTAAAATTTGATAATGGGTTCTCTTATCACTCAAAGAAAAAGGCAAAGTTCTTGCACTAACTTGTAAGATCTTATAAGTTCTTACACTAACTTATAATACATAGTGCATTAAGCTTTACCTTTAATCAATGATATGGAAATACCTATTATTTTATCTCCTATTCAGACCTCCCCCAGAATTGCAAACTTGTACACTTCTAAATTCTACTGTTTACTGTATAACTCCAGTAGAATCTCTAATAGTTTGTCAAATCCAATATCCAAATAACATTTGATTCTTAGCCTATCTCTTTCAAACTTTGCCTTTGCACTTTCCTTGTTTCAGTATATAAAACCAGTATGCACCAATGGCTCTGGTCAATAACCTATGAGTGTGCCAACATCCTCATAGTTGAAGATGCAATCATTTCCTTTGTGGTTTAGTCAAAGGGTCTTCTAACTAGTCTCTTTCCTTCTGTCTTCACCTAATCTGATCACTACATAGCAGACAGATTGAACTCTTAAAGATTTAAATCAGATAATATCCTTCCAAACTTTAAAGAAATCAAAGGTCCTCATTCCATTTAAAATAAGCTGAGGGCTCTCTACTATGATCTATAAATTCCAGTATGATCATTTCCTACCTCATTTACATCTCATTTCATATGACTTCCTCTTTCTCATCGCATTCCAACAATGTTAACTATGTTTTATGAAAAAAACAATAATTTTGACTCTTTTAAAATGGTCATGTCTGTTTTATTGTCACTGATAAAAAAAATGAGACTACTCTTTTTAATAAAGCCTGGATAAACATGATCTTTATTTAGAGAAATGTTGGATTTGAAACACTTGCAGTCAGTGGCCTCCATTTAACATGTTTAAAACGCTCTGAATGACTCACCTCTAAGTAGAAGGTGCTCCTTTCACTGTGATAACTCCTCAGCACATAGAAGAAGCTCAGATAAAATTTACCGGCAAAGCAGTTTTTTGTCTTTCATACTAAGAGGTAGACATGCTCCTTAAAAAGCAAAAATTGAGAGGATGAAAATACATCTATGTATATTATAACAGAAGTGTAACATTTTTCCCCCAATGATTAAGCACAAGCTTATTCATGCCAAGCCCTCATCATGAAATCACCCTCATTATAATTATTATTGGCATTTTTGGTGGATCATAATCATTATTCCAGTTATGTCTGAAAAAGAAGATGGAGTTTGAAAACTACTGACTATTAATGAATATTTTTTAAGCAGAACATTGCCAAAATACTGATAAATCTATTATATGAAGGATCTTGTGGAAGTTCAGAAATCTCTTGGATGACAAATCCTCCACATTTGAAACTGAAACTAGGCATGAGGGAACCTCAGCTTCCAGCTTGGACATTGCCATTGTCAGGAAGTGATATTGAATTAATACCGTTGATGGGAATGTCCTGGTGGCACAGATAACATCACCTGGGCAGGCAGAGAAACTTCACATAATTTTCTCATGAAATATTATAAAAGAAACTTCTGTAATTCAGTGAATGCCAGAAACATTGGAAGAACTTTAAGTTGAATTATATGATAATGTAATATCTTTCACAAAAAGGAATTTTCTAAAGTAACTTTATTTTACCTTACAATCTGTCATCATAATTAAGGGATAATTGTCATACACTGAAGCGAATCATAAGTTTCAATACATCTAAGGTCTTTCTCCGTCTTTCTTTTGATGTATCATTAAGTAACTGGAGCATGCTAACAACACATTTTAATTCTGTACTCTTTATTTCTTCATTGTTTCTATCTTTGAATTCTTTTGCTCTTAGGGTAGTTACTTTTTTTTTTTTTTACTGAGGCATTGTCTACCACCTTTTTTAAAAACGGTGACAACTTTTGTGTTACTGAAAGTTTCAAATTGTTGGTTACATTTAGTACCAACTTGTAACATTTTAATTGGAAGCTAAGCTTATTTTACACTGGGTGGGGATTTTGCCAACTGTAGAGTTTCAAGGACATTTAAAAAACGATTGCACACTTCTCTTTTTTTCTTATAACTAGATATTCTTTGGAAGAAATCTCTATAGTCAGAAGTTCAGATTCACAAACAAAAGGAAACTATTAAATATAGTTATTTGTACTAAAAACATATTCATGAAAGGACTGCATTGAATTGCACTTTCCTCTCATGCATATAAAATAGGATTTGATTTTCAGAGTTAATTTATATTTTCATTAAAACATTTACTATACAAATTGAAAGAACCCTGCAACATATTTTTACTTTGATTTAATCTTTTCGTTGTTTTACTAAAATATTCAAGTTATGCCAGAGTTAAGGAAATGGCAGTCATCATTCTTGCTAACATATGGATATGAGAACACAGCATAAAGGAATAACATATATATATTTTTATGGCTTTCAGATTTACCCAGTTTCAAGTTTTATGTTTCTTTTGACTCAGGTAATGCTCAAAGATTACCTGCTGGGCTTAATCAAATAACATTTTATTTTACATTTTCTTACCAAAAAAAGAAAAAGCTACCAGTCTATTGCTTAGTCTCAATCATTATCTCTAGAAATGAAGTAGAATTTCCTCATCAAAATGATTAATTTGATAATTTGATTGTCTTTGCAGGCTTATATTCTAACTTTATTGAATTTTCTACTGGTCTCCAGTATATTGCCAAACTCTTCTAACTATTTATACTTCCCTTGACTTTTTCTTCTGCTACTTTCCATTATAGTTTAAAATGACCACATATTGCCAATATTAATATGAGGAACAACATGGCCTGGGAGATAACACTTGGATTCTGGAATCCTATATCCTTGCATAAAGTACGGTCTCCACCATGTAACAGCTGGGTGACTACAGAGGAGGCACTTAACATATGTAAGACTTACTTTTTATTTGAAAATAAGCATCATAAAAATATCTAACCTCATAGGATGTTTATTATCATTAAACGGAGTAATGTATGCCAATATGTTTGCACAGAGTGAGAACACAGATAATTTTAATGAATATACTAGAAACTTTCACAATTTGAGGACAAACATGGAAACTCATCTTGGTAAAAAGTTAGCCTATGAGTCTTTTGTTTTCTTTACTAACTATTCTCATTAGATGCATTTATAAAAAGACTGATGCAATCACTTTTATTTCTAAAATATGCTTCATGGGAGAAAGTACATTTGATAAAAACCTGCTGAAGTAAACTGCACAGTAAATCAAGGTTCACCTTGATTATTCTTGAAAAGTGCTTCAGAATCACAAAATCTAACCAACGACATTCATGAACACCTGAATTTCAAATGTACCCAAATGCTTTCCTTAAGATAATGTTGTGGACTGCCAAGGTTGATATCGTGGAAAGAAACAGATCTGATCTACAATTTGATATTTCTTGTTTCCGAGTCTTCTTTTGACATTCCTTTTGTCCCCTCCATTATATTTATTATATATAGGGGTCAACTATAGAACTTAAAATTGCTGAGTTATATTTCTTTGAAAAATCATCAATTGATCAAAGAAAATTTAAAATGCAGATGTAAAGTTTTATGCGTTGACTACGTTTTTTTGTTCATTTTTCAGTAATGCTACTTGAAATAAAAACTACCCCCTGAGGGCCAGCCCTGTGTAGCAGTTAAGTTCATGCACTCCACTTTGGCAGCCCAGGGTTCTCTGGTTTGGATCCCAGGTGCAGACCCGTGCACCACTTATCAAGCCATGCTGTGGCAGGCATCCCACTTAGAAAGTAGAGGAAGATGGGCACAGATGTTAGCTCAGGGCCAGTCTTCCTCAGCAAAAAGAGGAGGATTGGCATTGGATCTTAGCTCAGGGCTAATCTTCTTCTTAAAAAATCTACCTCTTGGAAAGGAAAAGTAATGACAGGAGTTGTTTAGTTTGAATATGGACTGAATGATCTGACCTAAAATAAATCATTGTCATGTACTATCATTTTTTGGTAACGAGTGTATGATAATCATCAATTGCCCCAAATGATCTTACTGTTCCCTCAGTTCAACTAAACTTCACGCAGGTTTTTTCCTAACTGTAGACCACTGACCTCCCTTTTTTAGAGTTTGCTTTAGAAAACTTAATAATTATAATTTCTTTTCTGCACCTTTGAGATGTAAATCTTTTTAAAAGCCTCTGGTCAGTTTTACAACCCAGAAATGTCTTTCTCAAAGATCTGGAAACCATCCCTTTGAAATGTCATCATCAAGGAAGATAGTGCCTCAAATTCTCTCAGTCTCTGTGGGAGGGTAGGAACCTAACTTCCACAAGAGCCAATTAGCAAACACAGATGGCCTAACCACATTGACCAATCTCCCTACTAATGGCCTCTCAGTACTTTTCCACTACCTCACCCCACTGCTGAAAAGCTCTCCTGCCTTTTTCCCAGCAGAGTTGAGTTTAATCTCTCTACTCTATTGCAATAGTCTTGACCTCTGTTGCAATAGTCTTGAATAAAATATTCCTTGCTTAACTCTATCTGGCACAATTTTCGTTGACAAAATCATAGGTCAAAAGAGGCTTGCTGTTAAAATATGACTCGAAAGTGGTTTCTCAAGCCTGATTTTAGGCAATTAATAGTTGTTTGAGCAAAGCTTCTATGGAGGTATACTTTTTATAGCTGAGTAAATTTTATGCTTATGATCTCTACTTTTACGAGTATAAAATTCTGCTCCAGGCCTTTTTTCATGAGGAATATGCCCTTTTAGAAATTTCAGGAAGGATAAAAGAGTGAAACAAATTCCTTCAATAGTGTCAATAAACCGAGGTTATAAATGGATGTTGTAACTGGGAATAGACCACATCTGCTTTTGCTTTGCAGGTCACTGCTCAAGCTAGTAGGTGATCAGGTTTGTTGTTGATTTGTTGATAGAAGATTAGAACTCGCTTATACAGCATAAGAAAGAAAAGCACTTACTCCCTGAGTTTAAGACAAACTCAAAGTGAAAGTTAATTCAGGCTAAATATTTTGGAAAAGTTTTCTTTGGAGGACCAAGTGTTAAATTACTGAGAACACTTGATGTATCTCTTTTTAGAAGTCAATTGAATATATTCCATTTTTAAGCATCACATTCAACTCCATTTGTATAATTACCTTTTATATTTAATACTTAAATGGAATCTTTGTTGTTATGAAGAACAAAATACAAAAGGTGCCACTTGCAGGTTTCTTTTCAGCTAAATAGTAAAAATGGTGCTAAAATTTGTGGAGTGGAATGATGATTTTAGTTAAATACAGCCTTTGGTTTAAATGTGATCTGGGCCAATGGATCAACTTACTTATCATGAAAAATAAATACTAATTCATTCTCCAAAACTGATCAGTCTATTACCAGAAGTTGAGAAATGCTCAAAAAGAAAAGAAAAAGCCATTCTTCTGGATGTCTTCTGTACTTATGCAATCAGAGCAGGCAGGGACATTGTTGCATATCTAGAAACTAGAAGTTTTTATGTAGGTCTTCTCTGAACTTTAACAGATGCAGCCACTCATCTGGAAAATTGGTGGTTGTACATTGCTTTCTTTCATTTCAAATGGCTTGTCAATTTGCTGACCCTAAAGTATTTCAACATTCTTATTTATAAATGTATACTTTATCTCATACTAAGACGATACTATAAAATTTGAAATGTGGGTAAACATACTTGATATTATCCAGGAACATGTTTCAAAGGGAGAAAGACTGCGCGATCTTTCTGCATCTTTCATTATATTTAGGTAACTGCAACAACCACAGTCTGTGATAATAAAGTTGCAATTTTAATCTTTTTAGATTTCTTCTGGCAAAAGATTTTACCACAAAGAAGGCAGATGAGAAATCGATAAATTTGATGTGAAGATGTGGACAATACATGAGCTACAGTATGAGCCTCAGATGTGATAAGGTGATGCTGCTTCAGACCAGAGCTGACGGTATGGTCTGTGGAAGTCAGAGATGGTTCTGGCTGATTGGACTCAGAACTCTTCACGGCTGTCTGAAAAATTAGAACATTAACATGGAGAATTTAAGTATTACAGACGATCTTTGGTCATCTAAAACCCAATATTGCCTCACAAATCTAAGAAAACAGTTTGCAAATTATGTTTTGTGAAGGCAAAAATCTAGGTGTTTTGAGTATCAAAATTCTGGTTCAGCAAGCTAAAAACTTATTCCATCAAACTATTTCATATTCTGTGACATGTTTACATCTCTATGAGTAGAAATAGTTGACAAAATTTCGTCTATTGTGAGTTCTTCTCCACAAAATTTAAGGGTTTATACCACAACCAGTTCAGACTACATGAAAAAAGATGATTCATAATCATTAAAAAAAAGATGTTTTATTTTTTTTAAGAAATGTTTTCCTCATTGTTTATATGTTGCTGAATATACATTAACTGTATAGTAATGTAGACACAAATAATCCATTATCAATCTATAAATCAAAATTGGGGTGAGTTTATTGGTAGCCAGATCTGAGGACTAGCCCAGGGCCTTCCTTCCTCAAGGAAGGAAGGGCACCAAAGAAATAGGGTGTACAGAGTGGTTCTATACAGTCTTGGAACAAAGATCTTACATCACATATGATAGGAATTTCCCTTTTACAATAGTCACAAGATTGTTTTGCTGGCACAGCACATCAGTGAACACAACAGGTTGGTGGTCACAAGGTGAATGGTCACAAGGTGAGCACAGCAGGTCAGTAATTAATCCTTAGTTTAGGGAGAGATGTTCATCCTAAAGGAAATGCCAATGGGGAGGAAGTTACATCCCTATCTTTAAGGGCATTATTCTTGTCTTTGGGACATAGTAAATATTTAAAGCAGATGTACAATGCATGATTGAAAGACCACATCAGGCCCTTTTGGAAAAACAAGGTCAGGCCAAATTAGTTTTAAACTAAATGGCTTCCTCGTGTACTCCAATATAGCCTACTGCTTTCATTTATTTATCAGTAAGTAACTTCTGACTGCTGACATCTCAGTACCCTGAATCTAAGCATTATACTTGATGGGGTTCAAGGGCAGTGGCCCCAAGATGTGCCACTCTGGTATGCAGATTGTTTTGAGCTGAAGACAATAAAGGCTCAGAAAACTCAGGAAGAACATTTGACCTTCCCCCAAACTGCCTAACAGAATTTAATATAGAAAGTCTGTTCCAGGAAGAAGCTAATACCGTAAGATAACTGTAATATAATGTAAAATAGGTGTGATAAAAAGGCACCAGCAAGCCCGTTTTTGGCCCAGCAAAAACTTGTTTAACAAACATTTGAATTTCCATCTCCATGTAACTTGTCTTCCTCCCTTCTGAAATCCCAAACCACTACCCCCAGCATCCACCTTTGCCTTTAGCTGAAGGTGGTATTTAAGGTGGCAGCTTTAGCCATTCTGGCAAGTTGCTCAGTTTTCCTGGGTTTCTTCCGTATATACACATTATTAAACTTTATTTGATTTTCTCCTGCCAACCTCTCTTATGTTATTTTAATTGTTTGACCAGCCCTAAGAACCAGAGAGAAAGAAAGGTGGGGCACGATTCTCCCTCTTCCCCTACGGACCTTAAGATGGGATAAAGGGACCTAGCTTCAGTTATAAAATACTAGTTACATGGAAATGAGTAAAGGTGACAATACTAAGTTAAAATGGAATCCCGAATACTTGAATGGATTATAAAATATCAGAAATTCAAGACACTTCTCAGACATTTCAGCTGGAAGCTTACTTTGGGTGTAAATTTGGGAAAAATTTCCCTTTTCTTATCTTTCATAATATCTATGTAACAGCACTTTTCCATCTACCATATTAACTTCTCTTTATTAATTTGTAAGTTACCTACTCTAGATTCGACATATCTTAAGAAGAAAATCCACGTCTTCTCATCTTTTATACCTTCAACCAGATCTGGCATAAATAATGCATGCAATAAATAATGATTGGTCTATTTATTCCCCCTTCTTACTTATTCAATTTTAGCCAAATTCTCATAAATTACTATGCTCTATTATATGTTGTACTCCAGCAAGATAAGGAACTTAAATAATCACAAAACAGATATTATCATAAACCTTATAAGAATTGAGAGAAGTGAGAAAGATATCTCAGGGTTAATGTGGAGGTAGCCTGAAACAAACAAACAAACAGCCCCCAAAGCATGGGCCAGACAGATATGAAGGGTGTGACGGGAGATTGGTGACTCTGGGCTAGGCACAGTGTGCTGGAACCCAAGCAAGGTGAGATGGGCATCTGTCCAGAGTGGAAGGAAGTGGTGAGGAGCTCATGAGTGGAGTCTCAAAATACCTTTGTATAAATTACTTTTTAATTGCAAAGAGATACAAGAGTAACTTTTCAATGAAGAAGCTTTCTGGAGGACCCCACCTAAATCACCGGATTAAAGGTAACATCCTCAATACAGGACAAATTGAAATTGCAAGCTAGTTAGTGTGATGCAAGGAGAAGAACACAGCATCTTTTCTCTGACACTTTTTGCTAATATGAGGAAATACCAGACAGACCCAAGTTGAGTGTCATTCTTCAAAATAACTGGCCTGTAATAGTCAAAATTGTCAAAATCATAAAAGTCAAAGAGAGACTGAGCAACTGTTTCAGATTGAAAGAAATAGAGAAAGATTCCAACTAAATGCAACATAGATTCTGGACAGTGTACTTTAGCTGTAAAGGACATTATTAGGACAATTGACTAAACCTGAAATGAATCTGAAATTTAGAAAGTAGTAATGTATCAGTGTTAACTTCTTAACATTGATGAGTATATTGTGGTTATGAAGAGAAAATTCTTTCTCGCAGGAAATGTACTTAATTACTTGAGGTATTGGAACACTATATCAGCAACTTATTCAAAAATTTCAGGGAAAAATCTCTTTTGTTTTTCTTTTAACATTTCTCTAAGTGTAAGATTGTTTCAAATTAAAATATATTAAAAAGTAAAAAGGTAGTATAAAAATTGAATGTTTATACACCATATCCACGGTTGACCAACGAAAGAATATGTTTTTCAAGACATATTATTAGAAATAGGCATTAGATCAAGTGTGGAAATTAGAAGTATACTCTTATCTTGGAATGAACTAAAATGTTCCCTTGTGTGCTATTATTTTATTAAAAAAATAATTGTCACATTTTCAAATCAGATGTAACACTACTGTGAACTTATTCTACGATGTGGCAATACATCTCTTCTTTTTTACTACCTCCAAAGATAATAGGGATGTAAGGAACGTACCAAAAAGATGTACACATGGAAGAATTTCCCAGGCAGGCTACTGGGTACATTGACAGCATAGGGACTCTTTGAAAATCAATATAGGTGCAGTTGTGAGTGTGTGTGTGCGTGTGTGTGTGTGTGCATGTGTATATGTACTCCTGAAAACAGCTTTGAAAAACTGGAGACCAATGTTACCTGAATAGCCCTATTCATCTAAAATGGTCTCATGAGGAAATGGCTGATTTTATATCGAGTGGAGTGAAAAATATGGCCACAAACGTTTTGTTAAGCCAGAAAGCAAAGGAATGCTCCGACGTTACTGAGGATATGTCACAAGGATACAGTTCCTGGTGCAAAAAGCGCCATGGGCAAATTCTGTACAATTTGAGTATCCAAAGGAATAATGATGACAGTAAAGTATATGGAAACAAAAGATTAAGTCCTTAATAATTCACAAAATTAGGAAGGAGGAAGAAACACTTTTCTTTAGAGAGAAAGATAAGATAGAATTAGAAAATCATTCTTTTATATTACTTAACATATTAAAAGATTCAGGCACATACCAAGAATTGATCCTAAAAGCAATATATGCAAAAGTTTGAGAGAACAATATTCATATAGCCTTGAAGGACAACCTGATAGTGTAATTATTATTCACTGAGGGAAATAAATGATTCTCTTAGAGTATGATAGGAGAGATCATAGAAGGTGCCCCCTTGATATTTCTACCAGAAATTTTTAACCTGGATCTACCTCGTTGTAACACTCAACCACCATTAAGTTGTTGGGAATTCCATAAGCCAACTGGTCTGAACTCTTCATTAGTATTTATACCATAAAATGTTAAAAAATATGGTAGCTCATCTAGATTTAAGATAAATGACAACCAAGTGCAATGTACGACCCTTGATAGCATCCTGGGTTGGGGGAAAAAACAGCTATAATGGAAATTTTGGGGGCAATTAGAAAATTCTAAAAGTGAACTATATAGTTAGACAATATTATGGTATCAATATTAATTAAATGCCTTATCTGTACAATGCTATTGTATTCATGGAATAAATTGTCCTTATTCTTAGGAGTTAGGTGCTAACCAGTTTCTAATGTTTCAGTGAAAAAGAGTGCTGGGGGAGGGGAAGGAGAGGGAAAGACAAGGGTAGCGGGGAGGGGGGAGAGAAGAAGGGTGGAAGAGGGAAAGCAATGTGGCAAATGCTAACAATTGGTGAATCTTAGGTGAATGGTATATGGAAATTACTCTATCTCTTCTCATTTTCTGTAGGATTGATAGTTTTCATAATAAAATGTTGGAAAACACATAAACATGTGGATCACCTATTTATATCAATGCACAATATATTTATTCTTATTCATAATGTTTCCAGCTTTGTCCACTTTAAAAATCTTCTAAAAGTTCAGGTTCACATATATACCTCCATTAAAACATGTGCTAACTTCTTCTCCATAAGGGATATTTATATATACTCATAATTTCTGTGAACAGGCATTGCTATTTTTCTAACTCTGATCATGGTAGTGTCACGTACATTTATGATGCTATTTAGATAAATAAAATAATGCTCAATTTGTTATGCATTTTATTGCACTCCACTAAAATAAAACAAGCGTTTAGAATTGATGTCTCACATAAATATTGGGCTCATATTTATTTATTATCTTTGTCATACATTCATAATGATATTTTATTCTATATTTCATGACATTTGCTTCCATAATCTGAAAAATCACTTCAATTAATCTATAAAATATTCAAAACTGTTATATAGCTGGGAAAAACCTATATTTTAGAAGTATTTCACATTCTTAAAATTTTCCTGTTAGAAAAATTGATGGGATTAATTTCAGAAGCCTCTTTTTCTATAAAAATAAGCATTTAATACATTTCTCTGACCCTTTTTTATGCAATTTGGGCTTTAGAGAACATTCCTTCAGTATTTTATAAAAGGACATAGCAAGGAAAATTAATCTTCTATGGTAGATTGCAAATATGGCTACATCATTAGAGGAAGCTAGAATGGCGTAAAAGCTGCCATGTTTCAACATGGTAACACCAACATGGTCAAATATTGACACCCAAAAGCTGTCACCACATTTTTATTCAATGCCATTCTTTGTTGTTTTTTCATTTTTCACATGGTCTTTTTATGCCTAAATACTATAATCTCTGTTTTATATATGGCATAATAAATCCCAAGAAAGCTTAGTTGATGCTGCCTATCTTAGCCTTTACTACCTCTGAGGTTTCCTCCAAATTTTATACATATATATAGTGTATTTATATATAATATATAAATAAATGTATATAAATAATACATATAAGTATAAACATAATTATATATGCTATACTATTATACCATATATAGCATTACATAAAATGTATAAGTAAAAATTTTATAAGTTAAATTATCTATATGTACATATAAACACACACACACATACATAGAGGGAGAGAGGCTAAATCTATGTTTAACCAATTCAAATAAATAAGTTCCACATTAAGTTCAGGGCCACCAAGAGGATGTCAGGATATCTCACAAACTGCATTTAGCTCTCTTTGCAAAAGTGCTCAGAACTGGGGGGCCAGCCCCGTGGCCGAGTGGTTAAGTTCTCGCGCTCCGCTGCAGGCGGCCCAGTGTTTCATCGGTTTGAATCCTGGGTGCGGACATGGCACTGCTCATCGAGCCACACTGAGGTGGCGTCCCATATGCCACAACTAGAAGGACCCACAACTAAGAATATACAACTATGTACCTGGAGGCTTTGAGGAGAAAAAGGAAAAAATAAAATCTTTAAAAAAAAAAAAGTGCTCAGAACCTCTAAAGGAATATTTTCCCCTCACCAGAGAAGATAATGATGACTAGGAAAAATACTTCCATAGTTATTTCATTTGTATTATTATTTCTTCACTTATTTTACTGTTTTCCTTTTCAATTCCCTGTTCTTTTTAATTAAATGAGTTAGAAAAAGGTGCTGAGGCGGAGGTAAAAAGGAGCAATAATCTCACTTACCAGGTGAAATTCTCTGTTGCCTTGGCTCTAATAAATTATAAATTTCCAAAGCAGCCATGAATCTTCATAAATTAACATGGAACAGATTGTAAAGCAAAAAAGAAACTTGGCTCAATAAAGCCAAACAATTCAGGAAAAGTAAATAAGTAATATTTACTGTAAAATATCTACATGTAAGAAGGCTGAAAAAATAAACTTAATGCCACTTTTTTTAAGTGTAGAAAAAAATAATATGTATATCTCTTCATGTTGTTCATTTGTGTTTCCTTAAAAGTTCTCAGAAGGCTGAATTCTCATAGCTTAGCTTATTTCAAACAGGCTTTAATATGTGAACTGGGAGCTCATGAAAAGGCGCAGACCGGATCTTGTAAGAAATAATAAGAAACCATGGTTAGTTTTTCTGAGCTCCTTCTGTCTTTCTAGCTTATAATTTTCAGATTATTTGAAACTGCTTTTGATTAATGATGTTTGGAATCAATGAAAGCCATTTAATGAAGCTTATTTATGAATGATTTTTACAAACTACTACTTTTATTGGGAAAATTTCTGCTTGACATTTTGTGTTTTGACTGGCATTTTCCTGTTGCCAGCTGTCATAAAAAGGACTGCGACACATGCCGTTAGCAGCATATGCCTTTTTGGGTGCTGAATAGCATTTTCATACAAAAAAATCAAATGATCCATAACATATTATGCTGTCATTTGAAAACAGCATCAGAAATGAAACATTTTTCATGCCTGTAATATATTTTGTTCCCCAAGGCTCAGTCTAGTATTTCCTCACTACTTTTGAAAATATAATGAGGTGAATGTTTATTCTTTTAATTGACACTATTAGGGTTTTCAGAATACTAATGCTTTCTTTTTTTTTAGTAAGTAGAGCTTATAAAAATACATTTGGAAGGTCTAATGTATTCTGTTTATTATTATCTACTTAACCCTCTTTTCCTCAGGAATACCTATTCAAGTACTTATTACATATTAGTTATTGCATACACTCATCGCCATGAAAAATGACATTTAAAGGTTATTTTGTACTTCAGGTTGGAATTCATTTAATAGAATGAATGCAAGTCAATGTAAAATATATAGCAACAGATTAAATTGTATGTTTAAAATGCATTATTCTACTTAATTTCCTATATAATATATCAAATGACCATTTACGATTTAAATTATAGAAATATCAATGAAACCTTTTAAAAAGATGGTTTGAAATTAGCAAAACCCCTTTCCTAGTTACTTCGCTCTGACCCTCAAACTTTTGATATTGTATACTTAAATAGGACATTTTAAAATTTTCTTTATTTTCTTAACTGAATCGCTAGAAAACACGTGGTTTTTTTTTTTTCTTCTGAAGACTAGTCTATCTTTATGCTTGTTAGACAAAAACACAGGTGAATATATAACTACCTCTGATCTATATTTCTGGACTCCGATGACTAGAAAAATGTACTGAGTTGTGCAAAAATGTCTGGTTTATACATTTTAATTTCTTCTGGTTAATACAGAGAATTCGTCTTCGCAATTATCATCTTACTGTCTTTCTGCTCTACCCGGTACCTATACTTCAGTCCCCAGCACAAAAACGCTGAATGTTGTTTGAAGGATTAGATCTATGGATGATGGAATGAACACA
The DNA here is from genome assembly GCF_041296265.1 of Equus caballus. Lineage (NCBI taxonomy): Eukaryota > Metazoa > Chordata > Mammalia > Perissodactyla > Equidae > Equus > Equus caballus. Next base: position 99,933,394 of record NC_091686.1, read on the forward strand.
CAAATATATTAGACAATGATACTTTTTGAGAAAATTTTCGAAATATTTCATAGGTTCCTGTGTGAAAAGGTAAATATAAAGACATTTGTTATAAAGAAATATGAACATGAGAAAGCTAACTACGTCCTCTAAGAATTATGTGGTTCTTGAAGGCCCATGCCCATCAAACATCACTTTAAAATGGGGAGTTCAAAACCAGTCTCAAACGCCCAAAATGCAGGGAGCTCTCATACATAATCTAAATAGGTTTTAGTTGGGCAGTCAAGATGCCAACTCGCCAGCATCAACATTAGAAAATGAGATATTTGAAGTCCTCATCAGGACACTGTAGTTTTCCAAGATGGATCTTGAGTGTGACGTTAAGCAAAGATAAAACAACCTTGAGAACAAACGTGCTTCAAATTGCTGGATTCCTTACAGGAAATAGCTTTTAATACTTGAAGATAGACAATTCAAAAATGTGACATGGGAGTATCCGGTGAGATATTGCCAAGACTTGTGCTTCTCATTCTTTTAAGACAAGAGATTTGCAGAGTAAGTTTGAAGTGGAGGTTAAGAAATTTCCCTTAAATGTCTTATGACAAGACTATCAGCGGGTTTAAGGACTTTGGTCTCTAGGCTTGTCAGTGAGAAGATAGTTCAGAAGAGATAAATTAAACTTAGAAAGTGTTAAGCTGAAGATATCATTGAGCAGGCATTTGGCTATAAATCAAAATTGTTTATATTTCATGAGAGGAATTTTGTTTCCCTTGAAGCAAGGCTGATTTATGCCAAAATGTTTCACTCTAAGTACACTAATCTCAACCATTTTGTATCATTACTAACTGAAGTTATGGCATGTGCTAACAGATAAACTGAGGCATATTAAAAAATTTAAGAGTTTTTCGAGCAAAAATGGATTTGATTTCGTCAGATTGGATTTCATTCCAATCAAGCAGAAAGAAAGGAGCTCCAAGGAGCTGTACAACCTGAGAAGCAGAGGGGAACAGAACAAGGAAGTTATACTGGACAAAAAGCAAGTTGGTTATTGCACAGCAAATTGACACAGCAAGCTCTGAACAAACACTCTCAGCCTTTTCCTGTTTGGATGGACTTTGTTTACTTCTACACCTGAAATATACAAGAAATTTAATTCTTAATTAATCATACATTCATAGCACAATTACAACTGTGGTATTATAGTCTACATAACTTCATTTTGAACTCAGCACTAGAGTCCTTAAATAATTAATATACCTTTGTTTTTAATTGAAGCCCCAAATTAGATGAAAGTAAGAATCGATGCCATTCTGAATACTTTTACTCTGTAGTCTATATTCAGAAGTCTTATGGTTGCATTTTTTCCATAATTGCAGACCAGCTATATATGACTAGACTGAGTCCCTAAGGTGGCTTGTGAGTAGTCACTCTATCTGGATTTAAGTCATGTCTTAACCATTACTTAGGTCTTTTTTTCTTTCTTTCTTTTTTTTTGTGAGGGAGATTGGCCCTGTGCTAACATCTGTTGCCAATCTTCCTCTTTTTGCTTGAGGAAGATGGTCCTTGAGCTAACATCTGTGCCAGTCCTCCTCTATTTTGTATACGTGATGCCACCACAGCATGGCTTGATGAGCATTGTATAGGTCCACGCCTGGGATCCAAACCCATGAGCCCCAGGCCGCAGAAGCAGAGTGTGCAAGCTTAACCACTACACCATGGTACTGGCCCCACTTAGGTCTTTCTGAATGTGCATTTTTCTTCATCTTTCTGAGCTTCTGTATGTCACCTAAAAAATAAGGATATTGGCTTATATGATATATAACTTGGGTGTTTTTACAACTCTAAAGCTTATATTCCAGTCAAATATCTATTTCCATCTCTCTTTTCACTTATATACTAAAAAATATTGCAGGCATACCTTATTTTATTGAGTTTCACTTTACTGAGCTTTGTAGATATTGCATTTCTTACAAATTGAAAGTTCGTGGCAACCCTGTATCAAACAAGTCTATCAGCACTATTTTTCCAACAGCATTTGCTCACTTTGTGTTTCTGTGTTACGTTTTGGTAATTCTCACAGTATTTTGAAGCTTTTCACTGTGATTATGTTTGTTATGGTGATCTGTGATCAGTGATCCTTGATGTTTCTATTGCACTTGTTTTGGGGCATCGCGAGCCATGCCCGTAGAAGATGGCAGACTTAATCAGTAAATGTGGTGTGTGTTCTGACTGCTCCACTGATCAGCTGTTTCCTCAACTCTCTCTCTCTCCTCGGGCCTCCTATCCTCTGAGACACAACAGTATTGAAGTTGGCCAATTAATAACTCTACAGTGGCCTCCAAGTGTGCAAGTGAAAAGGAGAGTTACACTTGCTTCACTTTAAGTCAAAAGCTGGAAATGATTAAGCTTAGTGAGGAAGGCATGTTGAAAGCTGAGAGAGGATGAAAGCTAGGCCTCTTGTACCCAAACAGCCAAGTTGTGAATGCAAAGGAAAAGTTCTTGAAGGAAATGAAAAGTTCTGCTCCACTGAACACATTAATGATAAGAAAGGAGAACAGCCTTGTTGCTGATATGGAGAAAGTTTTAGTGGTCTGGATAGAAGATCCAACCAGCCACAACATTTACTTAAGCCAAAGCCTAATCCTCAGCAAGGCCCTAACTCTCTTCAATTCTGTGAAGGCTGAGGGAGGTGAGGAAGCTGCAGGAGAAAAGTTTGAAGCTAGTAGCGGTTGGTGTTTCTTTCTTTAAGGAAAGAAGCCATCTCCATAACATAAAAGTGAAAAGTGAAGCTGCAAGTACTGATGTTGAAGCTGCAGCAAGTTATCCAGAAGATGTAGCTAAGATCGTTAATGGAGGCGGTTACACTAAACAACGGATCTTCAATGTTGATGAAACAACCTTATACTGGAAGAAGGTACCATCTAGGACTTTCACAGCCAGAGGGGAGAAGTCAATGCCAGGCTTCAAGGCTTCAAAGCTTCAAAGCTTCAAAGGACAGGCTGACTTTCTTGTTAGGAGCTAATGCAGCTGGTGACTTTAAGCTGAAACTACAGCTCATTTACCATTTTGAAAATCCTAAGGTCCTTAAGAATTACTACTTATCCAAAGGCAACTTAAAATCCCTAGAATACAGAAATTTCCAAATCATCACTATTTATTAAAATAGACTCTAATTTGTCTTACCAATGACTCACTCCTTCAATCATCCACACTCTCACTAATACTATCATCCTAAAACACAAATATCATCTAATGTTTCACCTAATTTAAAATTTTTATGAGAACCCTACTTTATATGGGATAATTCCATATCCATAATCATATGTATGTTATGACATTATAATAAATATTTGTTAATACATCTACCTTGCTTATCAAACCAGAAGCTCCTTAAGAGTAGGGATTTCATTGTATTCATCTTTGTATTCCTAGGATCTAGCACAGAGGGGAAATTAAGTAAGTACTCAGAAATTATTTAAGGAATGGTGGAATGAAAGATAAATTCATCTTTGAGTTTTAACAAGATTTGGAGATGCTCTGTGATTAGTGACAATGAATTAGATTTCCCCTATTAATGGCCTGCTGAAATGCAAATTTATTACCTCCATAGGGACCTTGCAAAGATTTCCTCAAAATCCAGATATAGGCTAAAGCAACAGTCCATTGATATTTTATCTTCAAAGGGTGCCACATTTTATCCTTGGCCTTGTTAGTTCCCTCCATGATGTTAACAATCCCCTGAAATGCACAATTAATACAAAATGCTCATCCTTAGCATTTTCAAATGTCATTGCGAACATTCTCCCGAAAATACATTTTATTTGTTTTACTTCATAGATTTCAGAAAGGTAAAATATTTATATTAGAAACATATTTTAAAATTATTTGTCTAATTATTCATAACATTACATTAATAGAATAATAATAGAATAGAATATTAACAATAGAACATATAGCTAAATAATGTCTTAAGAGTAAGAGTTATTTTCAGGTTCAACATTCCAACATATTTTTATAATTTTCAGTGAGAAAATTAAAGCAGTTATCAATGATGAAAAATTATTTTTGATAGAATTAATAAAATAATATAAAATAAGTCAGGTTTAAACTAAAATATAGAAAAGTTAAAACAATAATTTTAATATTTCAATATTCTGAAGCAAATGAAAATATAACAGATTCAAAATTAAATCCATATTTAAAATACACATAAATATGAAAAAGTGAAAGTGACATATGGTTAGCTATATAGGTAAATATAGTTGATCACGCAGAATATTTTATTATAACAATTATGTAACTATTAGTTTATCTAAAATGTTTAAAATGCTTTATTTTTAATTATTCAAAAGAATTATTAAATGTTATTTTTCTATGATATTCAAAATAATTTTAAAGATTTGGTTAGTTTCTCATCTCCTAGGTAACACAGTTAAGCACAAATTGCGTGTAAGGAATTGGTGGAGATTGAGTTCTTGTGCAAGAAAATTTATTTTTATATGAATCTTCCAACATCTACCAATGACATGATCTCAAATTAAAAGGGAAAAGAGAAAAGAAATGAGGAGGCGAACATTTAGAGAAAGAGAGAAGCAAGCTGTTGTTTCTCTTCTAATATATCTTTTTACCTCTCTGTACCTCGATTTCCTCATTCATAAAGTGAGATTTTAGAACTAAAATACTAAAAAATACTCCAATTAAAAGGATTAAAATAAATTATCATATTTCTTGTTCTAGAGCATATATTACACCTTGTAAGTTGGATTGTGTTAGTGTTATTCTTCTAATTCTGAGAATATGACATCTCTTCAAGGATCATGTCTGTGTTGTGTGTGTGTGTGTGTGTGTGTGTGTCTGTGTATTTTCCCTTCCATGGAAACAGCTATTATTCCTTTTTTCATTGGTAATAGTTAACCAAAATAAAGATATAATGAGTGAAACCATCACACTAATAAATATTATTAGCTCAATCAACTCCCTCCAAAAAAATAAAGTTTATATCTGAAGTTACCTAATCTACTTGCTTTTCATAATTAATATCCAATTCATTCTCATTAATTTATTACGAAGATACCTGCTAGAAATTGAGAATATACCTGTATCTCAGGATTTTTGTACTTTAGCTTATGTCTTTTGTCATGGCTTAGTGTACAAAACTTCGATAAGATACAAGATATATTAAGAGAATGTTTTTGAGATGCATACACACACACATAGATGATATATATGACATAAGATAGAGAAAATAAATAATCGATGTGAACTATTTGATTTACCAAGTGAGTACAGTATTGATCAGTATTTCTAGATATGTAGACCTGACCATAAATTCAGAAGAGTGAGCTTTTTTTGAAACGTTTTATTTTTTGGCGCACCAGCATGAACAGGTGTCACTAAATGTACAGAGACATGTGGAGCCAATGTGGCAAATCTGTCAGAAAAGAGACTTCCCTGTGCTCTTCCAATTCCGCAGATGTCATAAGAAAAATTCTGCAAGATGCCTTCCTTAAACTCAGTATTACCTGGCGCCCCAGGCTCTTGCCACTGCTGCCAAGGGTCCTACCAACCCTTAACTAGGCAGCGTGCCATGGAAACAGACGGGCACAAATACAAGACGCCAAAATATAAATCATATAGATGAAATGTATGTTTCTAAGGTTTGTCATCTTAAGTGGGCACATTGACATGACTGATATGTGTGGATTAAGTACCTTCAACAGTGGCAAATGCAAGTTATGTTTAACAGAAAGCAATACTAAGGGGAAAAAATAAGGAATTATAAAACCACTTTCTGTATGATGCAGTCTGATTGCTACTCATTACCCTCGTTCTCAGGATATTAATAGCTTTCATCCTTTCTGCCACACTTGTAATTATTTTGCTAAAGAATGCATTTTTGCTTATTAAACTGTGCCTTCATTGTTCTCTCTTCTGTTTCTCTTCATACCTGTTTCTTACTCACTGTTGCTCCATTTGATTTCACAATACATAACACCAACAATATTGCTCTTCTACACAAACAACATTGATTTTTTTTGTATAGTCTGTAAAATAAACCTAAGCTTTTATTATAATTCATCTCCAACAAGTTGGAACAGCTACTCTACTGTACAACTTAGCAAACTCTTGACACAACCAGGTTTCTTTACCCATCCTATCCTGGAAGTTTCTTATTAATTGTTTTGTTGTCGTTACTCTAGAAAGCTTTCCCATCCTTTGGGTCCAACTTAAGCGCCATTTTTCTTGGCCAAAACAACTCATCTCTTTCCTCTTTATTCTCATTTTATTTTTGTTAGAATATCAACAATAATTCTTATTTCATTCTGCTTTGCGTTAGAAACATTTTTTACTACCTATCTTTCCCAGCAGTCAAAGTATAATTGTGTTCTAGCAAAGAAATTGTTTAGTTCAACATTATAGTCCTAAAATTATAAGGCAGATTGTTAATATGTTTTAATTATTCCATGTGGGAAATCTCATAAGATTTTCAAATACAGAATTTGAAGATTTTAAGAATTTCTCTAAAGATTTTATAAGCAAATTGAAGGCTAATTCAAACTGATTAAGGGCTAAAAGTCAATCAAATACATCCATAAAGGCAATGAATTTTAGCTTGACCATTACGTATTTGTTTGATTTGTAGCATAGAATTAAAAACATTCAAATTGTGAAAAAGGAAGATATCTGTGAAATATAAAGTAATAAAAAGTAAGTAACACCACCCCTTGGGGAGCAAAGCAATGCAGTTAAAAGGGAGAAAAATGAAATAGTTTATCACATAAAACTAATTAATGAAGTCACTAAAACGTGCCACTCTTTATGTATGTGCAGCTGAAATTTTTCAAATATTGGATAAAAATATATTCTACTTATTGCGTTTATGCAAATATTCTGTATATTATCTCAGGAATTTTGACAATAAAGAGGTAGACAATGATTTTACATGTTGCACTTGTGGCAACAGCATCAATAACGGAGTCAATATTAATGCTTGGCTTTATACATCATTGCTATCTCTGCATAAAATCCAGCCTCCAATCTACCAGCTAGTTTTAATAAGTTCCAACAGAACTTTTGAGCTCCACAATACTATAAAGCTGTGTTTGTTTTCACACAGCCTCTAAGTCTCTTTCGTTAGAGAGAAAACAATGATTTTATTTCCAGTCCCAAAATATATTGAGATAACAGTCTTAGTCAAAGTATTTGGTTATATTACAAATACGACCTCTTTAATCTTTTGAAATAAATAAAAATATGTGGCAGTGCTTAAATATGTTGACTATTTGAGAATATTGGGGAAGTCTAAACTGGTGGTCAAGCCTTTGAGATTCTTCCGTGATTCCCACAAACATGAGTGATTTCCTGCAAAAGCATCTATGACACTTATATCAAAACTACTCTTAATATTATAATTTCAGGTAGGATGTTCAAAACTTGAACTCTAGAATCCAGATCTCTGCTGGCTTAAAGATGACACATTTCAAAATAGTAATGTTAAAAATAAGCAGAAGAAATAAGATGACTTGTTGTGCAGTGAGTGTATGGTTAACTGTACGGAACAACCTCAAACAGTGAGCAGAGAAAGAAAAAGTACTCAAAGACAGTAAAGAATAAGTTCTATAAATGGAGTGACACCACAGAAAACAGGAGAAGAGAATAACGTTAGATGTTATTCCCACTAGCAGGCAACAAATAGCTTACTTAAACACTTCTATCAAATAACCACTGTGAAAATGTGCATGATTTTCCCTCTCAAATTACAAGTGTTTCAAAAAATTGTATATAAATTTCAAAAATGTGAGATTGACATACAGATAACATCTTTTCTATTGAAAGCTATAGCACCTTAAAATAATGAATAAGCAATGAAACAATGAATGGAAATAAGTATGAGTAGTAGCTTCCAATTATTGACGGCTTACTAGAGAGCGAGCCGTATCCTAAGGACATTAAGCATGTTCATTCACCTAGTTCTGTAACTAGTCTGTGAAGACAGTGTCAGACACATACTCCCACATGTAAAGTTTACAAATGAAGGAACAGATTCAGAGAGTTAAGCAGCATGCTCAAAGAAATTTGGCTAGCAAATTGGAGATTCAAAATTTTAACTCAGATTTATTGATTCTCAAGCTTTCATCATAAACCGAGAGGTAGATGTACAGAATTATTCATTTTCTTGAGTGGATTTAGAGCAGTAAGACGTTGGAAAAGACCTGTAGGTTGCATATTTAATCTATTGTAATTAATTGTATAATTAATCTATTTATAACAGTACTTGGCACACAGTAAAAATTCACAAATATTATTTTAATTTTTATTATTGATACAATGCTGAACACTTGATAATGCAAGACTAAAAGAAAAAGAAAATTTTAGTCAAGCCATACACTTGTAAAAGAGTGGACGACGCACGTCTAAAATAATATTTATTTTATTCCTAAATTATTCAATTAAGTTGGGTGGATGACCAAAATGAGACCAATAATGGCTATGTAATCAGTATAGTCAGGGATTTTCATACATAGCTTATTCCTGTACAGTGAAGTAATATAGGTTAGTGTTACCTCTACTTAGCCCTACAGAAAACTGACTGATGGAGGAGAGGTGGAGGGGAGTCAAAGAATAGATTTGACGGAATAGAGCAGGCAAAGCCAGTTACTTGCCTGAATGCCGTACACTTGCGCAGGTTATGGTGGTGGTTGCACAGACCTGCAATTTAGAGGAATTTTCCTTCACTTAGTCTGCTTGAAATTCAATTTAGAAAAGTTTTTATGGATAGATTCTCATGAAGATATGAGAGTTTTATTCAAATTTATTTGTAAAATGATAAATATTTCTACTAGAAAAAACAATTTTATCCTTTTCATTTATTAAAATACAGTATTAAACAGTAAATCTTCTTATAATCTCTAGTATGGACTTTCTGCAGAATATTATAGAATTTCTGCTCATCCTTCACTCTAAAACCAAGTACAAACGCAAAGACTCAAAGTTAAAAAGAGAGTTGTTAAAATTCCTTTGAAGAATGTAAAAAGACTCAATTTTTGCTACCATGCAAGTGAAGCAAAAGCGAAAGTTATCCACTATGGGAGTAACAAGGTTTTAAGGTGAGCCATTCAAAAAACTCTTCTTTTAATACACTTGTTGTGCTTTTGATCCTTTCTGAGGAATAGAGAAAGGAGGGAGAAAAAAATAGTGTTATACTGACTATGGCATGAGCTCCAGAAATAACTGGAATTGTGCTGCATTAAATCTATTGCAATAAAAGATAAAAATAATGCACAACTGATGGTTTGGCGGTAGCTGAATGGCAGTCAAGTGTAAAATGTACCTGCTATTTTTTTGCACAATGTCTCAAATGACATGAGCAGTGCAGCATTCAGCTCATTGCATGTAACCAATTTTATGTATTTCTTTAACAAGTGAAATAGTCTTAAAGTAAGATACATTCTGGCAGTTGTCCTCTGATTTGGTATGCTTTCTAGACAGTAGTCAAATGCCATTTATTATTTTTTTCACTATTGCTACTGTATTTTTTGTAATTGTAAAAATATCACCTATCTAGATCTTCTGTTGTTGATACTGAAAATAAAAATGCATAATCAGACCACCCACTGCTCAATTTTATTTTCAATCTGTAAACAATGAAGGCAAATTTACTTTACTATTACCAAATCTTCTGTGTTGTAGTGTTTCTCTTGCTCTGTCTCTCTAAAATGCAGTGAGGAAATAATGTTTCAAAGGATAAAAGGGGTTCACTATAAGCTTGAAAATCAAGAAAATTACAAGCATCCAAATTGCCACCCAACTGAATAGCCCATTTCAATAAAAAATAAACCCATTTGAAAAGAGAATGGTTTCAGTCCCTGTGATAAGGAGCCACGAGCACTCAAGGGAGATTAGTCTCATCAGCTCTCACAGGAATTATTCTTCTGCATGAATCCTCTCTCTTCTGCATTTTCCAAAAAATTGTCCTTTCCCTTCCAAACAAAAAGGAAAGAAATGTAATAACTTTAGAGATCTTAACAAACATTTTCTTAAACACTGACTGGCAGACACGATGATTCCTGCAAAAAGATTAAAATTAAAATGCATTAGAGGAGAGAGGAGAGAAACCAAATCGCTCATGTCCGGGCAGAAAGATCCTCTGTTGAGATAAAGTCAGCAGCGGAAACACGCTTCAGGGACACCAGTATTTTCCAGCCAAAACCCCTCAGTGAGGCCAAGGTTAGTCCTGAGCTGGGAGAAGACAGCATGCGTTTCACCTTGCCAGCAAGTTACAATCTGTATTCAAATTGCTGTGACAGTGTGCTTACTAAACAGAATGTGAGGATATGTGAGGCTGTGTCAGCAGTTGGTAGAAAAGTGAAAGATTAAGTCACAAAGTTGTCTTATTTGTGAAATTTCTACCAGACATCAAGTTGATTTGGAAATAAAGTGGCCTTTTTAAATTTCCTTTTAAGGTGACTGTCATTGCGTGGGAGCACAGAATACCTCTTGTTGGCTACTGCTCTAGCTAGCAACCAGTTCTCAGCAGTTTTGGCCAGCTACATGTGTCTGAGACTTGACTTTGCCTCTTCTAAGGCCTCCAGCCAGTACTTCTGACCTTCTGTCTTGCGCATTTCTCTGAGGTTGCCATGTGGAACATGTGCAGGAACCCTTTATTATCGTAGCATGTGCAACCTGCAAGTGCAGCAGTGGTAACACCTGAAAGACCACCCTTGAGCAATGGAGGACAGAAGCCAATGGATAATGCTTCCTCTGATTGTCCTCTGGGCAAATGGTTTTGAAATGCATAATGCTTCTCAGACCTTCCTGTAAGACTGAGCACTGGGCACTTGCAGGTAGCCAACTCAATACATCTTCGCATTCAGTGTTTTGGTTCCGTGTATCTCATTCTTACTATATAAAATAGCTCTCCTAATAAACTAGTGTGTTGGCCTTTGATTCAGTCTCTTGTTTTGGGAGAACACCAGTAAGTCAGTGGATGCATCTTGTTAGAATAATTTGGAGAATTTATTTCCAGGTAATTGACTTTTTCTTAGCTAACTCTCTATCTGGAGGTTCTTCTATATTTGAAAAACTATGCATAGTAGTATTTTTATTTATTTGTTTGTTTGCTTTTAATGGTTGAACTACATTAAGCTGAGCAGGTTTAAAATACCTGTATGCTTTGCCATTATCTGTGGAACAAAGTCCAAAGTCTTTAACATGACCCCCAAACCATTCAGGATACCCAGGATACATGTCCTGTCACCACCTAGCACCACTTCAACACAAATACACACACACACACACACACACACACAACTCTGATACACATACACAAAAAGCCTACATTTTACTAAAACCAAATGTCCTCACAGTCAATATTCTCGCGGTCCATTATGATTCCTCATGTTTCTTGGTCTTTTTGTGTCATCTTTCTTCTGTGTAAAACTCTTCCCCTATTTGCCCATCAGATACACTTACTGTTTCTTTTGAATATCCTTCACTGGACGCTTACATCTTTATTCATCAGACAAATTTATGTGATTCTCTGTGGGCTCATAAAAATGTTTCATATAGCAACTTTATAATGTGCTATTTAAGTAGTGCTGACTTTAGTGTGTATCATATTAAAGGAAGGGCATATAGTTTCTTAGCAACTTTCAAGTTTATAATATAGAATTGAGTATAGTCACGAGGCTGTGCATTCAGTCTCCAGGACTTCTTTACCACCTAGTTGCAATTGATTTTTACACTATTCGAAGAGAAAGGGGAAGAAAATTACAGGCAGATAGTACGGCATATGAGGAAAATCTGACATGGAAAAGAACTGGCTATCTTCAAAGAACTAAAACAGAAGTGGTGTGGATAGACTTGGTGAAGGGGAGAGAGGGCTGGTCAGGAATGAATTCAGAGAGGAAAGCAAGGGCAAGAGCAGGGTCACAAAACCATCTTCAAAACGTGGTTTCATTTGGGTTGCTGTGAGATGGTATTGAACGTTTTAAAGTACTGGAGATATAAGTTGTGATGAATACTTTATAAACAATTAGGCTTGTTACTCCACAGAGAACTGAAGGAAAGAGATCAAGAGTAGAATGGAGAAGAGAGCAGTTGGATAAATGCGTCTACAGTTTAACAGAGAAATTTCACATGAGACATAAATTTGTGAATGAATATTTAAATTATATGTAAAGCAAAGTAAATAGATTTGATCACCAAGGGAGAGAATGAGAGAAAGAAGAGAAAAGAAATGAAAACTATCCCTGAGTGAATTCAACACAGAAAAACTTAGCCTGTCAGAGGGAAAGTCTGGAATATTCAGTGTCCCAGAAACAAGATAAAAATGTTTCAAGATGTTGAGGAGTATTAACTGTGTCATATGCTCCCAAGAGTTCTAGGAAGTTTATTAACAAAGCGCATTATTTGAAATTGGTAAAATGAAAGTCATTGCCAGTCTTAGAAGAAAAATGCTCATACTGACTTGGTGTAGAAGATGCCAGAAAGAATGATGGGAATAAGTTGTAGTATCAATGAAAAAATATGTATATTTTTGTTGTAAGTTTGTTGTAAATTTGCTTATGAACTGGCTAATGCTGGGTGCTTGGGTAGAATTGCACCAAGGATACGAAAATCAGGGAGAGGAAGTCAGAGTCAGATGTCCGCATTCTTCTTTATATATTCTCCTTATAACACGTAGGGAGTTAGAAGGCATCGAATCTCTGTAGGAGTGCTAGACCACAAAGTTAATTTGTAAATCGATTTTTAGTAAGTATCATTGCTGCAAATATTTAAGTATATTTGATCTTTGACTTTTTGTGGGTTTTGAGATTTTTAAAATGTGTTTATGTTTTCTAAGTTCAAATCAAAATGTCTATTTTTTGCAAGTTATAGTTTGATATGTGCCTGCTCAGTTCAGTTTGTAATCTAGCTTTAGAATTTAAAATATGCAATCATTTCTAATACTGGAACTTAAATCTCATACTAATTTCCTCTATAACTTTTCAAAGTCCTTTATTTGAGAAGGATACTATTTCTCCATGTGCAACCTGTTTCTATTACTTTTCCTAAAGGATCAGATGATAATAAGATCTCCAGGTACACTAAATAACGAAAGATGTGCTGAATTTTTCCTTTTTTTTTTTTTTTTGGTGAGCAAGATTTGCCCTGAGCTAACATCTGTGCCAATCTTCCTTTATTTTGTATGTGGGATGCCGCCACAGCATGGCTTTATGAGTGGTATATAGGTCTGCACCCAGGATCCAAACCTACAAATCTCAAGTCGCCTGAAGTGGCGTCCATGAACCTCACCACTACGCCACCAGGCCAGCTCCAATGTGCTGAGTTTCCAAGAGAAAATACATGACATGTGGTCTCTAAGGAAAAACTACACTCTTGGGGAAGGCTTTTATTGGGTGTTGTGGAAAAAATTTTACAGTTGTCACTATGTCTGTAACAGAGAGTATTTTCTGGGAACGTCTTTGGCTGTTAATTCCAGAAACAGCAGGGTTAATTCATTGACTTTGATTCAGAACGCAATGAACTGAAAAGAGAAAGACTCATTTTCATTTCAATGCTCTGGAGAATAAGGCACTTGGACACAAATGTCATACAACCATATGACCTTCAGTTGAAAAGTAATATTAAGAAGGAATACTACCATCAGTTATATGACCTAGGATTCAACATCTCTAGTCCTCAATATAATACTGAAATATACTTTGTTAAATTAGTTTTTGTCAATGAAAGTAAGAAGCACATGGAAAATCTTTGGTAAACGATCTTAATTAATTACTTCTCTGTCCTTGTAAAAAGCAAATTTTAATAGCTGCAAAAGACAAAACACAAATCCTTACTGGTAATGACTGTAGAGACAACATTTGCATTTAAGTGAAGTCAAATTAATTTCCTCCAGTTTATAAAGGCAAGTATTCTTACCCAGATAGCTTAAACACACTATCTAATGTTTAAATAATAAAAAATGAAGGCATTACACACCATGACCTTTTAAAATTCCTTCAGGTCTTTTTAAAAAAATTATCTATTCAGTTTACATACATATTTACTAAATAAAATGATGTTAAAGAACAAGCAATTACTTTTAGAAAACTGTCATTGTTTTCAAGATCTAGGACAAAAATTATTGCTTTTAACTGATAGATATAAAACTTGATTATAACATATTTTGTATAGGTAAAGATTGTTTTTAATGCAGAGCTACATATACTGGGAGCTGGATATGAAGTCAGAGGAGAGTGAACAATTGGTCAAGGAGCCATGGGAAGCAGCTATCTATTTCCCAAAGAGCAAAGCATGCAAATCAGTGAACCGATAGTACTTAGTGAATTAATCTACTTGGGCTGCCATAGCAGAATACCACAGACTGAGTGGCTTAAACAACAGGGGTATATTTGTTCACAGTTCTAGAGGCTGGAAGTTCAGGATCAAGGAGCTGGCAGGGTTGGTTTCTGGTGAGACCTCTCTCCTTGGCTTGCAGATTGCTGCCTTCTCCCTGTGTCCTCTCACATGGTCTTTCCTCTAAGGGCTCTCACTCCTGGTGTCTCTTCTTTTCCTAAGGAGACTAGTTCTATTGAATTAGATCCCCATGCTTACGACTTCATTCAACTTAATTATCTCCTTAAAGGAAGACAGTGTCTTGTAAGTTGAAATTATATGAAGGAGAGTATTTTAATAGACAAGGAAGTATTTTACCAAAACATTCCATCTATTGTTTTCCAGGGGTAACAGAAAATTTATGATGCTGTGACTTAAATAAATTTTATTTATAACTAAGAAAATGTATACTTTTTTTTTAAGAGAAACACATGAGGATTTCACATGAAAAAATTCCTTGGGTACACTTTTTTTAAACGTTATTTTCATTAGAAATTGCAGCATGAAAACAAAGTTAAGACCAAACTATCTGCTTATAGCTTTGATGAAATAACTGATAGTAGACTAGCTTTGCCATGTGTACAACTATAAAATTTGGCAAAATAAATAGAACAACTCTTCAGCTATTGGAAAACAAACGCTACTTGACTATGATCTTTGGGACAAATAAACTGCTTACTTTGCTACATGGAGTCACTCTTTGGACTGCTGCACAGAGACGGGGAGCCCGAGCAGAGCAACCTGGTTTGGCTGAGCTGTGGAGAAAGACATGGGGTTCAAGGCTACTGTAGTAGCTGAAATTTTCAGAGCAGTGTAATAGAGAGAAAGAAGCTGTTGAGGAGGAGAAGTTCTAAAATCCTCAATAGTTGTCCCCTTGAGTCTTGCCACTATTCTAAGCTGCAGATGTGCAAGCCAAAAACTTATGGAAAGGCAAAGGACAATTATGATGAAACAAACAAAAACAGGAAACTATGATTTGGATACCTAACAGTTACACAGGACTGTGAATGTTTTAGTTTTATGCCAGAATGAATATATATGGTTGATGAACCCAAGCATTCAGTAGTGATTCTAGAAATGCTAGAAAAAGTTTGTCTAGTTAAAAATCTTAAAAACAACCTCAGAAGGTTTAGGTTGATACAGATATAAATTAACTACCTTGTTGAACAAAGCCCAGTATCATTTAAAGGATGACAACAATAGCCAGTGAATCAATAACATAATTCAATATGTCCACTATCCAATCAAAAATGACTAGACATGCAAAGAACCGGGAAATGTGACCCATCACTGGTAGAAAAATCAATTAGAACAGACCATGAAATGCCAGAGATAATGAAATTACTAAATTGAATTTCTTAAAACAGCTATTACTTATTCAAGTATCTAAAGGAAAATGCAAACAAATTGGTGATAGAAACAGAAGATAGAAAAAATAAAATGGACTATCTAGTACTAAAAAATGCAACACTGGAAGTGAAAAATAATCACAAGGTGGGCCTAACGGCAGTCTAGTCTTTCCAAAACAAACAAAAAGATTATTGAACTTGAAGATAGAATCTATCTAGATTCCACCAATTAAAATTTACCTAAAATGAAACACACACAAAAAAATAAAAGGCAGAAAAATATCAAGAGAAACACAATGTAATGTAGGTACTGTTAAACAGATTAACCTAAGTATAGTTGAAGTGCTTGACAGAGATTGGAGAGAGATTGGAGCAGAAAAGTATTTAAAGATAAGGGTTGACTTTCCCAGATTTCATAAAAACATAACCCCAAGACTTATTAGAGTTATATTAGTGAAGATAGTATGCCTTTCACATAAAAATAAGCAAACAGATCAATGAAACTCAATTGTCCAGAAATAGACCATATTTTTAATATCAGTTGATGTTCAACTAGGAAAATCAAAGCAAAGAGATAAAATCGATAAAATGAACTTCCTCAAAATTAAAAATTTCTGCTCATCAAGACCCGAATAAATAAATTAATAGGCATGCCAAAAACTAAGAAAAATACTTGTAAAATATATGTCAGGCAAGGTAGTTGTACCTCTTGTCCTATGAGACAATAGTTTGTCTTCTAGGATTTTATAGAAGAGAAATGAAAACATATCTCCACAAAAAAGTACTTGCATGAGGATGGGCATATCAGCTTTATTTGTAATAACCCAAACTGCAGACAACTCAAATGTCTGTCAAAGCAAGAATAAACAAATTCACTTATATGCACACAGTGGATTAGTCAACAATAAAAATGATCAAACAATTTATATGCACAACAACATGCATGGATGGAAGGAACTCGAAAACATCAGGTGAGTGAACATATCCAGACAGAAAAGAATGCATACCACATGATTTCATTCATTTGAGGTTCTAGAATAGAAAAAACTAATCCATGGTTAAAGAAATCAACACATTGGTGGCCTCTCTTTGGTGGTGGGGAGCTGGGAAGAATTTTCTGGGAAGGCTGTTGAGTGATCTTTCTGAGTGTGATGAACTTGTTTTATATCTTAATTGAGGTGAGAGATACACGGGTGTAAGCAATGGGCAAAACTCACAAAGCTGGACTCTTATTATCTGTGCATTTCATGTGTGCAAATAATTCCTCAAGTAACAACAACAACAAAGCCGTCCTGTAACTCCAAAATTCCCATTAAATACACTCCTACTGAGATAGATAGATAGATAAGTGGTTTAATGAGAAAATATTGCCACTTGTGTATCACCCAGTATCATCTGTTGTAAGCTATTTTATAATTATTTTATTCTACACTGTGCATATTCTTGGATCGATAATGGTTCTGTTAATGTTAATATTTCATTCTGTATTTCTCTGAACAAATCTGTGGCCCCACAGGTGAAAAATACTCTGAAGGAAATCTTCCTGAAAACACATAATAGGAAGATAAAATTATGTTCCCAATAGCCTAACTGGACTACACATTCTATGATTAGCTCTTTGTTGACTTTAAGATACCTCTAGAGTGTTCAAAAGTAAAAGGCAAACTTTTATTGTTCTCCTGAAGCAAGATCCCAAGAGCATAAGCTTACCTGGAGAAATAAGGCAACCTGTTTATATCGGACTATAAGGGAGAAAAGAGATGTGCAAAAAAAAAAAAAATTCAGTAAGAAATGTAAAATATAAATAAGCAAGTTAATGTACCCAGGAAACATAATCTACTCTAAAGTTTGAACTGTATTTTTCAAGATCTATGAAAAAAATAAATTTAAACTAAATATTAGCTTTTCAAGGAAACTGACTCACACTATTTACTTGTTTTTGTACACGTACACCTAAGAATATTATGTCAACTTTTCTAGTGATTCTTGCATTTTTGCCTTCTAATAATAGCTGTATCATGTTTCCCCTTGAAAGTGTAAAGCTTTATCTGCTACCTTTAGCCATATATATGATTATTTTTGTTCAGAGAAATAGTCACTGCCATATAAATTCTGTTAAGATGTTCTAGTTTATTATGCTCTACAGAAGTTGAAAAATAATCTATATAAAAGAAAGTGGTACAGGTAAAATATGTTAAAAATATGTGTGATACATCATATCATCATGAAAACTTTTCTTTAAAAAGTAATTATGTTGCTAACTGTTTATGTGCCCGAGTATAGACTATGCATGCAGTTGTGTTACATTATGTAAAGACTTCCATTAAATTTAAGAATTCATTCAAATTATCTCTACATTCCGGGGCCAGCCCGGTGGCGCAGCGGTTAAGTTTGCACGTTCCGCTTCTCGGCGGCCAGGGTTCGCCGGTTTGGATCCCGGGTGCGGTCATGGCACTGCTTGGCACGCCATGCTGTGGTAGGCGTCCCACATATAAAGCAGACGAAGATGGGCACGATGTTAGCTCAGGGCCAGTGTTCCTCAGCAAAAAGAGGAGGACTGGCAGTAGTTAGCTCAGGGCTAATCTTCCTCAAAAAAAAAAAAAAAAAGGCATCTCTGCATTCCAAATGATCGGTTTCCACTTCCTGTCCTATAAAATGAAAGTGGACAAACCTCACAATTTACTAATCTATTGCTAAAAAATCTGATGAATTTTTGTCTCTAAATTTATGATGAAATTCATGTAAAGTCATAATGATTAGCGTAACAACCGTATTGCTACAATTATTCCAGGAAACATCTTTCTATGTCATTCCTTCCTCTCCATTAATATTAGACATAGTGATTTAGTTTTACATCTATTGGTAGACATATTTGGTGCTTGATTTTAACAATCTTAATAATAATTGCACTATTAAAATATCCTAATGAGTATATGTATATACATACACACACACACATATATATACACACATATTTTAATATATAGATCAGCATACTTAAATTTGGTAGAATTAACATAGTTTCTTCACTTGTATAAATTTAAATAAAAACCATTACTACAAGAAAATCTCTTACTTGTTTTTGCATCATAGTCTGAGTCCTTAGGTCCTTTATCACCAATCAGAAATTAAAAAAAAATTATTTCCAAACTATGATTTATTTACCTGGTACAAACAAGCAAACCGAGTCAAATGAAAGCAAGCAAAACAGTGGGGGAGGGGAGTACATCGTATTTCCCATGATGCATCATCTTCAGGTGGTTCTTCTGCTCTCTGCAGTTTTGCTTTCCCGTTACTCCAATTTTCTTTTCATAACTTTTTTTTTTTAAAGATTTTATTTTTTCCTTTTTCTCCCCAAAGCCCCCCGGTACATAGTTGTGTATTCTTCGTTGTGGGTTCTTCTAGCTGTGGCATGTGGGACGCTGCCTCAGCGTGGTCTGATGAGCAGTGCCATGTCTGCGCCCAGGATTCGAACCAACGAAACACTGGGCCGCCTGCAGCGGAGCGCGCGAACTTAACCACTCGGCCACGGGGCCAGCCCCTACTCCAATTTTCTTTTCTCAGTGACCAAAAAGAAGATTTGGAAGAGATTGGAAAGAAGTAGGAGACAGTAGAATTATCATTCAGTGACAGAGGTTTCAGAAAGTAGGTGACTCTAAATCTGATGCTTTCCTCCACCTCCTTCTTCCCCTTGGGGTTACTTTTGAAATGGTTTGAAATAGCTACCTTCAAATTCAAATTCTGGTGAATAGTGAATTGGCTTAATGATCATAACTTGGAAACTTCTTGATAGATCCTTTTATTGTGTAAGTATGAATATTATATATTATTCATACATAATTTATATATAATTATATATAATTCATTCTATTAAATATTGTATTTCAACATTATATGTCTACATGGCATTACACTGGCAAATAATAGTAAAAGAAATTAGTTACTAAAGACTTCTTGAATAGATAAAAGAGCCGCAATAAACACAACTTATTAATGTTATCTAGAAACTCATCTCTGAACTCTAGTTATTCCTCTACATTTCCTTCTCCCGCCTTGCTCTTGGTCTCTGGGAGCCAGTGATTAACTGCTGCATTGAGAAGCTTGGGGGATTGGGAAGAGAAATTAATACTTCTGTTACCACAATCACAATCTTGGGTGACACCCAAATCTATCTGGCTGTTGTCCCCCATCCTCAACCAAAAATCATTGAAATAAGTGTCATCTCTCCCTCAGATAGTAGCTTATTTTAATATCCTAAGTAGCACAATTAAAATATGCCCCACGGTAACTTGGTAACAGAGAAAAGTGACATATAAATGGGGAATCAGGAGGATGGGGAGACAAGTAATACAGGCAAGGAAGACAGTGAGAGCCAATGGTACATTGGCAAGGGACCAAACAGAATGTGCAGATTTGTATATTTTGGAACCTAAAGAAGAAGTTAGAGAGCCAGAAACAAGGCAGGACTTGACCAAAATTGCATTGTTGATGGTTCTAAAAACAGGAAGAGTTTACAACTACATAGTTATTGATTAAAAAATATTACTCAAATATTACTGTATCATTAGATTCACATCAAATAGATTTAAGAAAAAGAGATTCAAATACAATTAAATGATGAGCCACGATTATTTACAGAAATTCCCCTAATTACAAGCCATGCAAAGTCAATTCCATAATACACAGAGTATCCTGCTTAGAATATCCTTACAGTATCTTAATTTTTTAAAACGTACTTATTAATTTTCCTGATAATGTAGGGAAAAGAATTAATGAGAGAGTACAAATCTTCCTAAAACTAAAACATCTTCCTTTTTCTTGTTGCTATTAAATCTTTTATTAAGATGTAAATGTAAGCAATGATGCAATAATTTGCTATATTTAAGATATTTCCTCCTAAAACTCTATGGTTCACTTTAAATTTTATATCTATAATTTAAAACTGAGTGATGAAATAAAAATTCTGTACATTTTCACTTGGACTTCAAGTTTATTTGCTTTTTGTTCAGTTTTTAAAATATGTGTATATAGAGTGCCTGCAAGCAGTTGCTATATCTACATATAGCTGTAAACTTCCAGCTGTTTCATAAAGCACGTCTTTATTTTTCAATACACACAAGAATGGATGCTTTATACCAGTGAAATTCACATGCTTTCACATAGCCACCACAAACCCGAAAATGAAAAGAGTTCCTTGCTGTGAAATAGAGACATAAAAATATGTTAACTAGGAGTTATTGTAAAGCTATTTTTTCTAAGCAATATATTCTTGGTATAATTACCTTTGCTACATCAACCAGACAGACTTAGAATTTCAATCTTTATGAGAAAAATAAAATAAAACATTAATCCTTATAAACTGGAATTGATAATAAAGACAATTTTAACCCTTATAAAAAATATACTATAATCTAATTTCCTCTAGTAGGAAGTCATGACTAGGGTGAAGACACTGAAGATGAATCTTATTAAACTAAAACCTGACATGGAAGATTTGGAAATGTTATTGTATTAATTATTTAGAAATATAATCAGTATTAAAAATAATCTCCTGCCAAAAAAAGATGAAAATGTTGAGTTAGAGATGTTATTACTTTGCCTCCAAAAAAATATCTCTGGAGTTGAAAATCCAATGGGAAAGAGAAAATGTGAACTAAGAAGGCAACAAAAGAGTGGATCAGTGCATTTTATAGCATGATATCAAAAGTGGCTTCAACATGAAATTGGGACTTCCACTTTCAGCTCTTTGATGGGCTTGCTAATTTTGGAAAAGCAAACTTTCAAAATTCCTCTAAAATATACCTACATTTTTCTGAGTAGATTACAGCAAATATTCTTTTAAATGCATAGCCAAACTAAACTAAAAGAAAAACGTTTGAGGAAATTCCCAGAATGCAAAAAATAAGTGTTTGAAACCAGTATAATGAGTATTCAAACCCCAGGAGCATTCACCAATATTAGAAATTTTAAGCCTTGAGTTTAGAGGCAGATATTGGAGAGGAGAAATGCACAGTCCTGTTTATGGTGGGGATTGTATTACCGCATAGAAACAGGACCCTCAGAGGTTACACCCTGGGTATGAGTGAGGCAGGCTAGGTGCAATTTGCCTAACAGCAAAAGAGACAATCGGGTAAACTGTCTCAGCCAATAATGTCCTTCATCACTGTCCCCTGGCCTGGGCCCATAGTTTAGAGAGCCATGGGCCAGCCCTTGGGGCAAGCAGTTCACACAGCCAAGGGGACTGAATCATCCGGAATCCATATGACTTTTAGATCATATGCTGGATATTAGGACCCCAGAATTCCCTGCCCAACAGCCATAAGTCTGCATTCAGGGTCTTTCATGAGGCTCTTCTCTGGTCCCGTCCTCTCAAGGCAGAGCATATCATCTAGGCTTAAGGCTTAGCCAAGGGGAGGCTGGCTGTTCACCAGGCCTGGAGGTGGGGTAGGGTTTATGGAACTTAAGACATATGTGCTACACTGCTTCATTGTCCATATGATGGAGTGCATGATCATTGTTTGTACAGAACACACCTGGAGGTTGGAAGAGCAGAGGGCAGTGCAGGCTAGAGCCTAAATTTGTGCTCTTACTCGAGCCGCACAAATGTGAGAGGTGCACCAGGTCTCAAGAGTTATTCCAGTTTGTAAAATAAATAACTCCCTTAGGAAGTTATAACCAGAAGTCTATACTCACAGATGCAAGTAGTCTGAGGAGCACCAAATTGAGTGATAACCTTTAAATAGTCACACATTTATAGTAATTAGAAAGAACTGGACAAAGCCAAAGTAATCTATGCAACCCCTCCTCCCCACTAATCAAAAGATGAGTAACTCTTCCTCTCCCCAAGTCATAGTTTCTAAAAGTAAAATTAAACTCAAAAAGGGAAAAGCCCTCTTAATGTTCTACTTCATATATATTATACTCCCTTCGGTTCTCTAAATCAGGTTTTGGCAATCTGGGCCTCCATCCAGTCATACGTGGTACAGCCTGCAGGCTAAGGATGAGTTTTATGTTTTTAAATGTTTGAAAATAATCAAAGGAAGAATGATATTTTGTGACTCAAAGATTATATGAAACTCAAATTTCAGTTTCTATCTACAAACTTTTATTAGCACACAGCTCCTTTCATTTGATAATGTATTGCCTGTGGTTGCTTTTGTGCTACAATGCCACAGTTCTGAGAACCAAAACTGTCTGCCCCCACACCAGCCTGGACACTGAGAATGTAAAGGACACCTTATTGTCTAGATTAGAGTTGCTATTCTATGATTTTCACTCGCACACTTTTGCTTTTCCAGGACCCTTCTGCCCAGGTGAATGGTTTGGTTGTTCAATACAGGATCTGAAAGAACGATTAGTTCTTCAATGGAAAGCATCAGAAAAGTTTGCAAGTTTAAATTCTGAGTTATTCACCTCAAATACTCTCCCCACTGTTTTCCCCAATCCTGGACTGTTATGTCACCCTTACCCAATTCTAATCTAATCAAGGTCTCGCATTGAAAGACCTACCATAAACAAAATTTCCAGTTCTCAGCAAATACAGACTTCACCTCCCTTCGTCTGAGACACTGCCAAAGCTTTGGCAGTGTTTTCTCTCCCCATGGTAAATAATAAACTCAGCTTTGCCTTATCAACATATTGTGTTAGTAATATTTAAGGAGACAGCTTTAAACAATTTTCTAGTGGCCTCATAAACCATATGGCCTACAAAACCTAAAAGATGTACAAGCGGTCCCTTTCCAAAAACATTTGTCAACCTCTGTTCTACATGAAAAATATTTGCCCCATTATAATCAAAGTGTCCAGTTGAATCTTTTTTCAAAAGCGTATTATTGGTTTCTTTACTGCAGACTATAAGAACCTTATTCTTTGTGGATTCCAAAAGAATTTCTCGGAAGGTGGTGGAGGCTAAAGGGGTGGATCATGGGTTATACTCATATATAAAAGAGAACCTCTAAGTCTGATGTTTTAAGCACTGAGGTTGAAGTAGCAACCTGGCTTTTATCTGGTGGATAGTCCCCTCATTTATTCTGTATGCAGAACTTTTAGTGAATGGTAAAGATCATATTTCTAAAGATTCTAAGAGTGTGATATCATTTTCAGCAAAACTTGGTGCAGTCTTAGCAAGATTTGAAGCAACACAGATATCAAATGTAGTGGAGTGGGTGTTACAGGACAAGAATGGGGTTTACACATACTCAAGCCCCTTGATGTCTTACCTTCATCCCCTTCTGTGGAAATATATGAAGATTACCCAGACGGAAACAAACAGGCTATTCTGAGCTGGCTACAGAGAGTGAGTCAGCCACCATTACTTGCATTTGGGTGAGATTCAAAGACTGTTGGTGAAGTGGAAAAGCTTGAAGATGAACAAAAAGGGAGGCTTTAGGTGTTCTTTCGAGGTTGTACATGAGGAAGCTGGATTTGGGCTAATTAAAAGCAGGGCATCTTATAGACCTGGTTTGGGGAATGTATTTGGCTTTCTCTGGATAGGTCATGAGCTGGAAGAGACAGCAGCCAATAGGAGAGCTAGTGGCCATTGACCACATCCTGACTGTTCTGGGCCAATTGCTACAGAGGTGGTGGTTTGGTTTCCTTGCGAATTGCTGCAGAAGTTATGGTCAGAGTTCTGTTTTCATACATGTTCTGGCCAATGTCCATTTGTATATACAAAGTCTCACCGCTCTTTTTCTCTTCTACATTTCTGAAAAGTAATTCCACAGCAAATTCAACACTGAACTGTTTCCATGTCTTCAAAACTTTCCTCATTTCAGGGGTGATCACAGACAACAATTCTTGGCTTGTTCTTGAGCTGTTGTTAGCAATCCCATTCTTAAAAGAAGGTGCACTCTTTTCTTGTTTTTCCTCATACTTTACTTACATCTTTAGGCTAGACTGATTTTCCATTGATGCTTCTCAGTGCAAGGATTAGTGGGGAAGAACCAATCCATGCTCAGTTTTATGTTAAACTATTGTGGTCCCTGAACTATAGAATAAATTGTTACACTACATTTTATTTGATAGTCTAGAGATAGTTCAAAAGTAATTGGTTGTTGATGTCTCCCAAGATCATTATGTCCTGAATCACCTCAGAGGAAACCTGGAAAAAAAAAACAAAACTTTTGTAACTGTGGAAAGATAAGCCTTAAAAGGGGAAAAAATGCTTAATTGCTTCCCTTAAGTATACTTAGATGAGGATGCAAAATGACCGTTAAGTATTTGATAAGAAAACGTGAATACTTGTGAAAAAAATCTTCTCAAATGTCTTTTTTATGTGGGATGCCTCCACAGTGTGGCTTGATGAGTGGTGTGTTGGTGTGGTCCATGCCTGGGGTTCCAAACCTGTGAACCCTGGGCTGCTGAAGTGGACCCCACAAACTTAAGCACTACACCACTGGGTCAGCCCCAAAGTTAAACTATTTTAAGTAATTTTGAAAATTGACTTATTTCTATTATTTCAAGGTAGAGAAAACTTTTTTCTGTTCTGGTGTTTTACAATTTCCTTCAAGAAGACTGGAAGAGTTATGCCTGTATCTTCTAGGAACTTAAAACTATAAATATTTAGTATGCCAATGCCCTCAAGTTGAAATCAAACTGAATCCATGACCAATTATCCAGCAGTTGATTCTACACAGATTCTCACAGATTAAAAACAAATAATCAGAATACAAATCTCATTCAAAAGCAGTATAAATCAAAGGAAAAATACCAGGAAAATTTGAACTTTACTCAGTGCCTCCCTTGTTCGATTTGACATTCTACTAATTTTTTTACTATTTTCTTGATTTATTGGAAAAAAGAGCAATTATATTGATTTTGTTAGGAAGGTATCTTTTCAATATAAAGCAAAGGAAGAACTTTATATGTAAGAATTTATACATATATTTTACTATTAGAACTGGATTTGAAATATCATTTTGAATGCATGCATTTACAAAATATGTCAGCTAAAGTTATATATTTTTGTATTTCTGTCCACAGAAATCTCCTGGTGGTAATGACACTCATACAATACACCCTAGTGCAGATATTCTGGTTTATAATTCAATTTTCCTCCCCAGAAGGAACTAGAGTCCTTTGAAAGAAAAGATGGCTAATTCAGTCTGAGTCTGAAAAGTACAAGGTGAGCTTATGACATTTTGTTGTACCATAAAGCAATGAAGCTTTCAAAGATTAATAGGGTCATGTTGAAAGGACACAGGAGTCAATAAAAAGGAGGCTCCAACTGGCCAAAGTTGAGACAATTTGAGCATCCAAAGAAGACTACCAGAGAAGTTGATTGATGCATAACAAATCTGAAAAATCTTAAGTACCTAAAAACCCAAACACAGAAAAAGTCAACAAAGCTTCTAAAAGAAAGTAACAAAATTAAATGTATTTCTCAGTAACTCTAGTCTCCTAAACTGATTTATTGTATCAATGAACAGAAGAGAAACTAAATATATCTACATCAGGCTTTTCCTGAATTAAGAAATTTTTAACAGAATGACCCAACATGTGGTGATCTCAAGCCAATCAAAAATATCAAAACTTCAATTGGACAAAATCATGTTTCTTAAGAATTATATGATACTGGTAATATGAAAGTATGCAATTTTTCACCAATTCCAATGCCTTAAAATTATTTTGTTGTAGAATCTCATCAAGGTCTAGAGTTAGAAGGAAAAAGACCTTTACTTAAGAAATAACCAGTGCGGGCAGGAGAACATTATTTTATTAGATAAATAATTAGGTAATGTTTATAACTTGAATCTGGGGAAAAGGGCTAAGACAGTCAACATCCTCCTGTTGAAATTAGGGAATCAACAAAAACAACAAAATACGAAGTTCAACAGTTCTCGTCTTCTTCATAAACTAGAATGTAATAAGCTTTCCTATTAGCAGTAGGTAAATGCAAGAGCCAAAAAAAAAAAAAAAAAAAAAAAAGGACTATAAAAGCAGGCTGCACATGGCTGGAGGCTTCTCCAATTGTCACAATAAATGTAGGCTGCAGATACAAACATGAGGAGGGACAAGCCCCATGATGGGTTAAACCCATTTCAGACCCTTACCACTCAATAGCTAAGATCACCATTGCTCTCTTCATCGAATATTCCCTTAAATGTGAGTTGCAGGCCACCAACACTGGAGGAGACTAATTTAGATTAAAAAATCGTGGAGAAAGAATGGACCGGAACGACCACATCAACATTGTCCTCAAAACAAGCTGAGCCTGCTTCTTCTACATATATCTGAGGGCACTTTAATCTCTGAAAGCCTGAAGGAAACAATATTTTTCACTGCTCTCTGGCAACTAAATGGGAAGGTAAAAGAGAGATATCTCATAGCATTTACAATTGAGTGATGAAAATCACAATAAATTCTGTTAAAAACTACACTGACACACATCCTTAGGATTAGTGTTACAAACCAACAAGTCCCTGGGCTAATATAGGCTGCAATGTGCATTTGCCCTTGCATCGCTTAGGATGGCCATTGGCTGGTAACTGATAGAGAGATTTTCTTTCCTTATCAATCACCTTTCCTACCTCCTTCAGACGTCTCTTATAGTGATAATAATCACAATCCCTGGACAGGCATTATCACGGCCTAACGTGTACTTACGTATATGGTTGTAAATGTGTGGATTTATACATAGACACCTGGGAGGAATAATGAGGAAAACCAGTAACTCCCAACCAAACATTTTTAAGTGTCCAAAATAACAATCGAAAAATAAGCAAACAAAACTTAATGCTCCATCCATCAATGTCATACTACCTTAGCTATTTTAAATAAATAGCATAACTCTTTTCTTTTCCAAAATATGTTCTGATTTATTTTCAGATGTATAAACTTACTCCCCTTGGTTTCCAAATATATGTCTTGAATTGCTTTTCAAATAAATTTTATAAGTTTGTTTACTTGTGAGTCTAAGAACCTCTCTCATCTGTGAATCCCAAAACAATTTCTAGAAAGGTAAAGTGTGTGTCAGGGGGTGGGGGGGATGGAGGAGAGGTAGAAATCTTAGACTGTAATCATGAAGCAAAGAAAACGCGTAAAACTAGTGTGTTCAAAACCAAGGTGAAGTGGAGATGACTTCTGGCTGGTGGCTGCTCCTTTCATTTCTTTCTGCAGGCAGATTTTTATTAAACAAATAGGATTGCATTTTTTACAAATAATAACTTTCAATATATAGTCTTTTTTCCCCAACAATCCTCAAGCCAGACATGTCAATATTTTCATAAAAACTTGTAAAATATGGGCTGAGAATCTGAAAATAGAAAATAGGCAAGAAAAAAATGCACCATGACTAAAAGGTAACAGCAGAAATAAACCTCACAGAACTCACATATTAATATTAGAATGGCTTAAGATGCAGATTAAATGCATAAGAAGAAAGAATACTCGAGGTGAAGATTTAAAGTAGATGCTTATGCTTGTTTTGAAACTATACTTTAACAAAAATTAGGACCAAGCATAAGTATGGGTCTACCTGGATTGTTTGCTCTCTATACACACATGCACACAGAGTGAGGGAAGGAGGAAGGGAGAGAGATTTACATAACTGAAGTGTAATATACATGAAAAATTTGTACTTTTTACCTATAATGTATTATAATACATTCTATTTCATTTTACTCTATTTAATTTTAGTGCTAGAAAAAGAAAGTTGTTTGTGATTTCATAAACATATTTCACAACCCAGTATATCAGTTACAAGCTCCACCTGGAAAATACTGCCCTTTGGTGAAATTTCAAATTTTGGACCATATACTTCAATTATCTATTCAAAATATGACACATTTATAATAAAATCCCAAAAGGATCTTTTCAGTATGGATATTCATTCTGATTATCTTCATATATTTTCATATATATGGTAGAGGGAGAGTACTTTGCTAAGATAAACAATTTCAAAATTCACTGATATTCTCAACTCAGAAAATCATTATAAATATAAATACTCAATAATTGGTTGACAGCAACAATATACATTTAAATTTTCCAAATTAATTCACCAAATCAAATGTGAAATCAAAAAACAAAACAGAATCCAAAACAGTGGATGATCATTCCGTAACTGGCTCTGTGTGGCAGAGGTCATTGTCTTCCAATATTTATTTTCTCTTTCATGAATTTAGTTCAACTTTGGGTCTTTGCTATGAACACGCCTAGATCTTATAAAAATTAATTTATAACCTCTCTTGCAGCTAAATTTTACCATTTGACTAAGATCTGGCCAATGGCATATAAATAGATATACTGCATGCCAGATTTGTATTGTATCATCAATCAGAATGTGTACACTCTACTTCATGTTTTCTCTCTCTGGCTAGAATGTAGACATCTTCAACCAGGGGAATAAGGCCACATCCAGAGATTTCAGGACAAGGAGAAAGAAGAAAGCAAAAGCTCAGATGTCTTTATAAACCATCTATCTGGATTTTTGCATGAGAGGAAAATTAAACTCTTATTTTGTGTAAGCCGTTATATTTTTTCTGCGTAATTTTTTATTATAGTAATTTAAGCTTTATTCTTACTTATAAAGTTTAAACTTTTAGTTAAGTATTACCATAACTGTGAAAATATATTTGTTTGATGAAAATCAAACTAATAATCTTTAATGCCAGATATAATTATGCAATTAACATCTCTAAGTCTCCGATCTCTTATTTGAAAAAAAAAAAAGCAGTGAGAGCATGAGATACTTCGTGGGACTATTGTAAAGATTAATGACCTAATCTGCAAAATTTATTAATGAAGTTTTTTGTCTACAGTAAAATCAATAAATGTTAGCTGCTATTATGTCATAAACTTCAATGATCAAATTGTCTTTAAACTTGAACATAATTTAAATCGACTATACGTTATTTCACATAACGTTAAATCTGATTTCAAAAGCAATGAAAACTCATCATGGAGCATTTGATTTGTCCAAAAATACACCAAGTATATTTTAGAAAACAAACTTTTAAATAGTACTCAGAAAGAAACACTGTTAATAATTTGGTGTTTATCTTCTAGTTTTTAAAAAATATTTTTGTGTGAAGACATACAACTTCCTAACAATCTGGAATATTTTCTTCTCCATTACTTTAAATGTTCTCATAGTAAACATTCCAAAAGTGGATTTTTAATAGCTACAGAATATCCTGCTATTATCAATACTTATTTGCCCAGTAGTCAATTATTGGACTATCTATCTTTTTAATATTATAAATATTGATTCACAATATATTTTGTATGTAAATGTATACGTATTTATGATTATTTGCTTAGGATGAATTTCTAATAAAGTTCTGAGCCAAAGGATATACATAATTTGTAAGATTTAGATATATTTTATCTTACTTCACTCTCAAATTTTGAATCAATTTATACCTCAAACATGGTACGACGATTTTCTTCTGCACCCCTGCCAACACAAGGATTGCCCCTCAATATTTGATAGACAAATTCCTTTCTAATTTAAAGTAATGAAACTCAAAGTACACCTTGAGTTATTGTTACACTCAAAAAAGTGTTTGATTCCTACTAATCATTTGATAAATATATGTTGAGTGAATTCCACAGCTTCAAAGACATAAAACATACATTGTTGCATCTTCTAACAATTCTTAATCTCTTCAAAATGAATTGCTGGATAACACAGACTAATATAAATTAAACTCTCCTGGCATTAATCTTACTGGATTTCAAATTCTCTATTATCAATATCAAGGAAGTGTTTATGAAATAATTCAGAAAAGCTTTCATCTTGTGATATATTGGTTATTTTTGTAAGCACATTCATTAATATGTTATATATCTTTGACATATCATTTTGGTTCTCTTTTTTATAATTGACATAATACAGATTCAAGAATATTCCTTGAGATACAGGAATAAAGCATACTTGAAAATGTTGTTTCCACTTTGACTTCAACAAACTATAATGAGGACCTGACAGAGAGTAAGTTTTGAGAAAACATCTTTGTTTATATTTTGAAATCCTAGGAGTTTTATTCACAGAATAACAAAATACTAAGGAAGCATACAACAGTTTTCTTTACTGAATATCTTTCAGTGCTCTACCCAGCAAAAGAGAAAACCCCAAAGTGAGTACATTCTCACACAGGAAGGAAGTTAGACTGGTAATATGCTAGAATATAAATAAAATATTTTCATACGTAGACTCAATTCCATCAATTTAATCACATATGCAGCAAACTTTTTGAGTATATAATGTAGAGACTGTTCATACGCTCCCTGTAGCAAGTTTTATTACTTACATTTTAAGATTACTCAGAGGTTCTTCACAAAGCTACAAAGACAAGAAAGAAGGAGAATAGAATTGCTCGTATATTTTTTAAATTATATATATATTTTATACATACATAAATTTGTTGAAATACCTGATCCTTTAGCAAGTTGGTTTAAGTTACAACTATAGATTTAAGATTAAAAAAATCAAAAGATATTTCTACTTGCTATAGAAATAAGAAATAACGGAATTGAAGAGGTAAGGAGACAGATAGACTAATGTCTTACACTGGAGTTCTCCCAAAGCTGAGCCTGAGACAAAAACACCGAATGATGCAATTTATTTTGGGGGTGAATAGAACATGAGTAGGGACTGAAAAATGAGGGAGAAGCAGTAAATTAAATGTTATTCTCAAGGTAACTACCAGTATATAGGACTGGAACTTAAACCAGTGAGAAAACTAATCTGAGAGCCAGTGTAAAGCATTCACCCCAAATTTGTTCCAAGAAAACTGGGTTACTTATTCCTCTATTCATGTCAATCATTAGTTGAGGGCTGCTTCCAAGGGCATTCGTTATTGAGCTCTTCCAGTCTACCATTATACAGGATCATTTGTAATTCTGCAAAGACTATAACAATAACAACAAGCAAAAAAGGCTAGGAAATAAGATGGTGGTTATTTCAAGTTGATTTTGTTTCCAAAGCGTCCTCAAACTCTCTTATTGCTTCACTTTCTGCTTTCACTTAAAAGCTTTTATATAAATATCTGTAACCCCTGTAGGGTACAGACTGTGTTTTAAGAATATTGATAATATGCAGGCTGATTTTTGGATAATAAAATGATTAATGTGACTCTTTCTCTAGCGAAGTAGAACTGAAGGGCTCTAAACTCTGGGACCAGAGTAGGAATATAACACCAGAAAAATGAGAAATTAATACAACTCTTCATAAAAAACAAGAGAGACCTCTCCTGAGCTGCCTCCTCAACTTTACTTGAAGAATATTAGAACTTGGTTGAAGCCACCAATCAAAAACAGAGAGAGAGAAACTAACTTTTAAGGATCCTGTAATGAGTCAGTCCTGCCAAAATACCGTAGAGTAGCAACCCAGTCCACAAGCCCTGCCCTTGCTATGGGGACTTGATCAGCTTTGTAGTGCCTTATTTGTAGGTATGATTAGTCAGTCAAATATTGCCAGAGATGTGAGGAATGCCAGCAATGAGGAAGTCAGAAACTGGAGATGAAACATGAATGAAGGGAAAAGGTCATACCCAGGGAGGAAGTGAACATAAACGTATAGAAGAACGTTTATCCTGTTGTTGTAAAGAACAAGGTCTAACAGAAATGTCTTCAAAGGAAAATAAAAACAAAAATTTAAACAAAACAAAACAATAACAAAAACTTGAGCGACATAATTTTCTATGTGTCTTTTGTGCTACTTGTTAGCAAGGTATCGATGCTTTATTCTGGACTATCTCCTCAGGGATGTTTTTATTACATGCAGCCTTGAAAGGTGGAGATAGTAAGGCCTAGATTAAATGACAGGCATGTTTACTGCCATTATACAAAATACGGATCTCTCAGCTTTAGGTTCTCATCCTGTAACACACTCCACTGTGCGGGCAAGTGTCATCTAACCCTCTTTGCCTCACTATGTGGGAATTGGAGCTCAGTGACAAAGTACAAAATATTTACCCTCTGGCTGTTTCTATTGCTGTGAGCAATAAACAATCCTTCATCTCTGACGCTGACAATCTGTGTCTTATGCCAACAACCACGCAACTGGCTAACTTGTTAGCTTTCAAGTAGAGTAAAATTTCATATCTGTCACCATTCTTGACAGAAACGTGATGGATTATATGTTTCAGTGTATTGGGAACTTTTGACTTTTAGTAAGGAATTTTGGTATGAATTAGTGATAGATACAAAGAAATCTAAGGAAAGGTATAAAAAATCACACTCCTTTTTAACTTCAAAGGAAAAAATATTGCACAACTTTTGCACTACTCCAATTTGTGCAACAATACTACTCTACTAATTGGTCAGTTCTGTATGATATTTATATTGTTTTTATAATTAAAAGACAGCGTAATAGGTAGAATTGTGTCCCTAACAGATTTGTTGACGTCTTAACTTGAAGTACCTGTGAATTAGACATTTAAAAATAAGGTCATGGCAAATATAATCAAATTAGGATGAAGTTATATTGCATTTGAGTGGGCCCAATCCAATGCTGGCATTCTTATAAGAAGAGGGGAATTTGGGCACAGATACGGAAGACACACAGGAAGAATGCCATGTGACAACAGAGCCAGAGATTGGAGTGGTGCATCCACAAACCAAGGGAAGCCAAGGATCACTGTCAACTGCCAGAACCTAGGAAGAGGCAGGGAAGAATCTTCCCCTAGAGCTTTTAGAGACAGTATGACTCTGCCGACACCTTGATTTTTGGACTTCTAGCCTTCAGAACTGTAAGAGAATAAATTTCTGGTGTTCTCAGCTGTTCAGCTTGTGGTAATTTGTTATGGCAGCCTCAAGAAACTAATACAGACAGGCTAATTATATAAACAAAATTTATCTGGAGAATCAATGAAGAAAGAAATGTGTTAACATTTGTGTGTGTGCATAGGTGTGTGAAGGGAGGATTATGAGACCTACACGCTTATTTTCCACAAAAGAAAGAGAACGATATGGAAAAAAGCTAAACAAGAAATGAAAAGAAAATGTATAAAAGTATAAGCATGTATTTGAAAAAGCAGAAGAAAATATCAGAAAAAACTCACCTGCCCCAGTAGATGAAAGTAGTTCCTTTACGGAAGTGGAAGTATAGACTGAAGGAGAATGGGGTAGCGGACTGCTGATCATTTTTTAATCAATCTTGTGAAATTATTTAATATTTTAAACTAGGCAAATGTATAACTTTGATTACAAAAGTGGTATGCATAAGTAATTTACAAAAACCTGCTCTGACTTTCTCAAAACCTAGAAAATATGAATCTTATAGAAGGGGAACTTGATGGAAAATAGAACTCAGTGTTAAAACTTAGTCATTGTACCTGGGCCTGAATATCCTATAGAGTTTTGTTACTACTGTTTTTGTTCATTTGTTTATATTTTGTTTAACTTTTACTTCTGAAAAAATGTTCCTTCACATTAGGTACCTAATTATCAGAATTAAAGTTTAAACTTGAAAAATAAGTGATTATTATGGTCAAGTATAGCTAAACAGAATCACTTTAGTTCCACAAGACTATAATTGATATATGTTATGCGTGTGTGTATACATATATACATATACATATTTGTATCACACTATTTTTAAAATGACAAGGCAGAATCATAATAATTATAAATAAAGAATATCCTTGGGGCTGGCTCGGTGGCGCAGCAATTAAGTTTGCACATTCCACTTCGGCAGCCCAGGGTTCGCCAGTTTGGATCCCAGGTGCAGACATGGCACCACTTGGCAAAAGCCATGCTGTGGTAGGCGTCCCACGTATAAAGTAGAGGAAGATGGGCACAGATGTTAGCTCAGGGCCAGTCTTCCTCAGCAAAAAGAGGAGGATTGGCAGCAGTTAGCTCAGGGCTAATCTTCCTCAAAAACCAAAACAGAACAAAACAAAAAAACCAAGAATATCCTTTACTTGCAACCTCAAACAGTAAGGTAATGCTTGCCATTTAAAGATAAAACACTTAATTTTCATTATATTATTTTTCAAAGGAAGAGAAAAAATGGCATTTGGTGTTAACCAAGTTCAGATTAGTGACATGCACAGCATTAGTTTTCCTTAATAAGTACGCAATTTTACCATTATCATATATAAATTGGATGGTACCTTTTGGAGAGCAGAGTATGAAATTTAACTAAGTAGTGGAATCAATTCATGTTGTGATAATGAAGTGAATTTGGAAAACTAAAATTCTAATGGAATTTAGTTGTAATATGAATTATCAAATGTATGTTCATTGGTTTTAAAGTTTGCAGTAAAATTCTGAAATAGAATGGCATTAACAAATCACCTATTAAAATTTAAAAAGTCAAAAACAGCGTTAAAAAGTATATAATTTTTAAGAATGATAATATTCTATACTTCTCTTCCTCCATCTATTCTTGCTCCTTTCCTCCTCCTCATCCGCTTCAGCATTATTATTATGTTAATTATTATTTCACCTCATAGATCCTAGCACATTGTTGTGGACAAATAAATTCTCAGTATGAATTCATGGATTTATTCATTGCATGTCATGAATGTTAACAAAATTATGCATAAAATGATAGAATAACGTGGTTAATGCACAACCGTTGGTTATTTGTTACCAGTACAAACTGATAGGAAAACAGCTGAGGAATGGGTTTTAAAAATTCCATGTAAGTTGCTATTTCAGAAAAGCCAATTTATACAAAGTCACAGGAAAAAATCATCATAAAAGCATCATTGATAGGTTTACTGTTTTCAATTTCTGAGAGCTTATGCTTTGAATTATTAATTTTTTTAAGTGAAACTTTTTAAATGTACAGATGTGAATATTTCTTAAAATATCTACATGTTGAGAATCTTTGAGGATTATGAACATAATACTTCACTAACAGCTCAAACATAACATCTATGAACATAATTTTCGGATACAAATTTGCTAAACATTTAACATATGCTACTATACCACCAAGTATTATGGGTTTCTGGCAGTGACTGTCCAGACTGCTTAAATTCCAGCATTTTCCAAGCATATATTTCAATAGTCATTAATTACAATTCACTGTGACCACTGTTTTGCACTTTTACAAATGATAATGTACTGCAATTTATAATTTAGCTCATCTTGCTATGTTACTTGGCCATGTCCTGCTCATCTCCAGAGGCAACGTCAATGTTTGGCTCTCAGTGAAAGAATAACTCTGAATGATCCTGACGCAGTTGTTTTTTTCCAATTTCTTGTAAAGACTCTTTGCCTTCCAAGAACTCCTTTAGTAATGTAATGTCACATGAACTTATTCTTGCTAGAAGTGAGAAGTTTTGAAAGCCAGTAATTAGCCAGACTACCATTTTTAACTGATTCACAAAAAATAGTGGAAACAATAAATCATAAGCTTTCAACAATATAATTAAGATGAGGTGACTAAGAATAAACAGATATGAGTCTTTAAAAATTTATTCCCAAAATTGACCAATCATAAATAGTTTTTGTGCAGTTTTCTACAAATATGAGATCTTGGCAAATAAGGATAAAAGTATAATCAAACCATACCCAATCATTTTTTTCACTTGTTCATTCTGTTACCTTCTCTCCTTGTATCCAATAATATTAATCATTATCTACCATGTATGTGAAGTCTATTCTTTTACTCTCCATCAAACATTAAATATACAGTACACTACTACTCTTCATATTTTTCTTTAATATTTTATAGGACATTTATATGTTCCTTAATTTTCTATTCAATTCTAATATATCATGGTGTATTTTAACATATAAATTTGTATATTGACATATGCTAACAAAGTGTACAAATAGCATCCCCTTAAGCTCTCCATTTGTAATTTTTTCAGAGGTTTTTGTTTTGAGTTCAACAAATTAGATTACATGTAGCTTTGTTGGGACAAATCAAAGCATGGCAGAATGACTATCAGAGGTAATTAAATACATCAAGTACAAACATGTTTATATAGTTCAGATTCCTTATGTATATATATATATATTTTTTTTGAGAGGAGAGATTTGCCCTGAGCTAACATCTGGTGCCAATCTTCATCTTTTTTTTCTCCCCAAAACCCCACTACATAGTTCTATATTCTAGTTGTAAGTCCATCTTGTTCTTTTGTGTTTGCTACCACCACAACATGGCTACCGACAGATGAGTGGTGTGGTTGCACACCTGGGAACAAAACCAAGCAGCTGAAGTGGAATGCGCTGAACTTTAACCACTAGGCCATCTGGGCTGGCTCCAAATTCCTTATATTTTCAATATTTTACAGTAATTAAAAAACTATGATGCTCTAACTAAACTCAGTAGTAGAACCAACCACATATAAGAACATTAAATCAGCCAGGGGATGGGTCATGAAGAAATGAGTACTAAAATTCTGTTAAACTAGAGAAAGACACTGAAAATACGTTCACAGATCACATTGTGGGTTTACTGGTATTGACTTTGTCCCAATAAAAGATGCATTCTGCTTGTCAACGAATATTTCCTGTTAAGGACAAAGACTGTTTATGTTTTTCTGAATTTTGTTGAAAAGATCAAGTCCAACATGATTATGGTGCAGAAAGAATATAGTTTTCTCAAATAGGCCAAGATATTACCTTTCACAGACTACTGTATATCACCAACTACTATGTATGCACATTAGAGACTTTGGAGTCCAAAGAAAGCTAGAGAGGACCTATTATGAACTGCAACTAAGCAAGATCCTTCTTTGAAAATTCTGTGAAAAAAATTACTTCCTCCTATGCCAATCACGTCTATAATTGATTATAACCTTCTAAAATGTTTTGCTCCTAGAATGGCATGCGGGTGGCAGTTCAAATGTGTCCTAAAGTCCCATGATCTCAGATCCTTTCACATAAAGGAGGATCCAGAGGAAGGGAACAAGTTCATGTTACAATCCAACTGATTAAATGATGAATTGGAGGCGAGTACTCCTGAGTCTTAAAAGCAAACATGGGTAACACGAAACAGACATCCACTAGTGGATTGTGGAAATAGTGGGAAGAGGTCGAGAATTAATCACAGAAATGATTGACCTTCTTAATTAGCAAACAGCTTTAAATACTCTTATGATAAATATGTATTAGGCTGCTAATCTATGAGAATTAGAATTTGAGAATCAAATTTCAAATCTTTATGAGAATCGTTAGGATAGGCTGCACTGACAGGTTATAGTGCTACAATTACCTGAAATAGTTAGCATCTCTTTAAATGTGTCTAATACATGCACTGATGAAATGCACTATTTTATTAATGCTATTGTCCTTTCTTATGGAAAGATTACAGAAGTAATAGTAAAATATTTTTTCATAGCCGATATCACATTATTTGTATTGAACATTTTACTTGATAGATAAATCTTGCTTACAACATAAAAGTAAATACATAATTTTTAAATTAAATTTGTGATTTTTTTCTCCCACTTTCACAAAAAATAGTATATTATAATTTACTGTTTAGCTATCTACTCAGGTAATTATCAAACATACATTTTATTCTGAAAAAAATTTGAGTGAGCTGTGTGATGTATATTCTTTTTAATTGATTTGCTAAGATTAATTTTGCAAACAGGAGTTTATCATTTATTTAATTAAGCTTTTTCATAATTAAGTTGAAGAGACTTTTATTCTTCAAATAAAATTCAAGGTGAAATTTATCAGAAAATGTATGGAAATCCTTGAACAAAGAGAACATATTCTAATTAGTTACTCAAAAGCCCATATTCCTTATTGGCAGGTGGTACAAATTCTCTCTTGATTTCTACCAACCAAATATTTACAAATCCCATAGGCTTTGTGGTCTAAAAGAGGTTATTTTTTCTTTTCCACACCAAATGGAGAGAATTTGATTCAGGGTATAGCATAACATTGCTCTGCATGCCATTGACCACTGACGCGTAGTTTCAGTCCTTAAAGCCAAACCCAAAAGTCCTACAGATAATGCTCATAACTGCCAAGCCTTTGTCCAACTACCATACGTCTTCAAGCAAAACATCCAACTTCTTCAACCATAAATTTGAACAAGGTTTTCCCTCCTATGGGATCCCAAGCTTACAATTCACGATGCTTATTTTTTAAATCACATGCAATGGAAGCTCCTTTTAGAAATCTCAACCGAATTGAAGAGCACTGAATAGGAATTGGTTCTGGGATCATCGAACATAGCATCCCAGGGCCATTAATAACACAAGCCTATCCTGCAATCAAATCTTGAATAAGGAGTCTGTTTTGAACCTGTATGACACAAAAGCTTCTGCTATATTTCTTTCCCAAGGTCAATTATGTTCCTTGCATAACTGTTAACCTGACCTTGGGGAATCTTGCTCATCCGTGTTGCATCCCATCTGTCATTAGAATTGGGTTTTGGCATTTTTGTCACCACGAAAGGGAAATACACACA
The DNA here is from genome assembly GCF_041296265.1 of Equus caballus. Taxonomy (NCBI): domain Eukaryota; kingdom Metazoa; phylum Chordata; class Mammalia; order Perissodactyla; family Equidae; genus Equus; species Equus caballus. The sequence continues at coordinate 99,972,436 of NC_091686.1, forward strand.
TTTAATCTATAATGGGGCACATTTGATAGGATATTGGACTAAGTTTAGACTGAAGGGATGGTGTAAATCTTCTGAGACAGATCATAATATTTACATCCAGAATAGTAAACATAACTTTACAAAAGGTGTAATGATAGACTTTACCACTATGAAAGATTGTATTTCCAATAAAACAAAAATGACTCTATTTGTATGTCAATATCTCCAACAGACTGCATTATCTATTTATTTAGCTGAAGCAATCTTTGGCAGAATCCAATATTATTCATTTAGAATTGTGTTCAGCTGCAGAGGAAACAAAGAATTCTATGAAAACTGCAGTTTCCTTATATAGCAGTTACTTCTATTATCTGTCACCAGCAAATAGCCAAAATTTCTATTCAAAGCAAAATTGTCTTTCATTCCCTTGAAAATTCATTCACAAATGTGGATTTAGTCTCTCTTACATATGAGGCGTCACTCTGGCTACTTAGTTATAGTGGTGGACAAAAGGACATTATCCAAGATGTCTTTGAGGTGTAGTCTACAGACTCAGAGCTTCCCTAGCACCAATCTCTTAGAGTGTTCTGAGTCCCATGCGATTTCTTTCTGCATATATTAGTAATGGTTCCACAGAGGTTATTCTTTTCCTGTTCGGTCTCTGGTCACCTGTCACAGCTTCTGTGATATCTAGATCCTACTCTGGAGATCACCTCTTATATATGATTGATGGATTCCTCAGGCTTATGTTGCTGCTTCCTTGTTGGCCCCACTTCTCTCAACATTCTCTTCTGTTCCACTGATAGCATGAAGGAGGTCCTTACCATATACTAGAGTTGAGAGTAGGTTTCAGATATTAACAAGACTTTACTGAATCTTGCTAGATAACAGTCGATTTAACTGAACTTGTAGAATTTTCTCTGTTAAGAATCTAAAGTCCCAATGTGTTGAGCCCAGCTCCTGATGAATCTCTCCATGGTAGGCTCAAATTCATATCCATCACAGGAAGAGTGAAAAATGTCTAGACTTCTATTTAGACCAAATTACCAGGAGTCTTAGGAGAGAAGTTATTACCTACTGTTTATACTGTAAGAAAGACATCATCAAGCTCATTTCCTATCCCAGGACAGGCTTCCTCTCAGAAAAGACCACTCCCTTTAACTACCACTCTCAGTGATGTCCTGTCACCTCTGGATAAAACAGAACAACTACACCACAATGCAAGAAACCAACGTCAGTAACTTTTGGAATATTCAATCATCAATAAAATCATGTATAAGACTTTACTAGTCTAGCCCAGTTCCTTAATATTGTATTTTCTTCCGCTTGAAGTAAAAATTTTCACTTCATATTCTTCCTGTAATCACTTTCAGCTTATATCCTATACTCACCTGCTCAATCAAGAACACAAATAATAAAATAAAAGCAGTTGATTTTAGGCAGATTGAAATATAAACTTACATAGAATGAAGAAACATTCATTCCTCTCTTCCCAATGTCCCCCTTCAGGAAAAAGTGTTTTAAAAAAGTCTCTGTGGACATCTCTATAGATACAACAATATATCGTACTCTACAATACAAAACAGGAGTTTTAGTTTCCAAGTTGTATATCAGGCTATTTCTGTCTTTCTCAAGCTACGTATGTGGGATCTCTCTATATGCTTTTCCCCTCAGAGTAAAAGAGAAAAATAGAATTAAAAAGTGAGTGTAAGGCACTTAATCTTACGTGGCCAGAAATTACTAGCTATTTTAAATAACATCTTCTGACTTATTTAAATTATTTCTATCATTAGTCTTAGTCAAAATGTTCTGTTTTACTTATTCTTAATTGTAAAATATCAAATTTGTCTGGGAAACACATTGTGGGGGACTGGAATTGGCCACCCCAAGATATGCCTCTTTGGCATAAGGATTATTTTGGGCTGCTTACTTTTAAAAACTTCAGACAGGAAAGAAACTCTGAAAAGTAGAATTTACTTACCTTTTGTTAAGAGACATTTACATTTGCAAACGAAATCTCCATCTGTAAAGTTGTCTCCCTGTCTGTACCATGAAGAAGGGGGGATGACCTTATCTCTAGAAACTCTTAATCAGTGTGGAAGGCAATGACTTAAATCTGCATAATAACCTTACTCTTGTTTACCGTACTTGTCTGGTAAACTCCCGTAACTGATACCCCCACCCCCAACATCCTCCTTTGTCTTTAGCTGAAGATGGCATTTAAGGTGGTGGCTTCAGCCATTTTGGTGAGTTGCTCAGTTTGCCTGAGCCTCTCCCATGTATACATGTTATAAAGCTCTGTTTAATTTTCTCCTGTTATTCTGTCTCATGTGAATTTAATTTGTTCTCCTGCCAGAAAGACCCAGAGTGACTAGAGGAAATGTCTTCCTCCTCTACCACATTGTTGATGTATGAGTGCTCCCAACACCTCTCACCCTCATCCTCGAATGGAGAGTCTATTTTGGAGTGCTCAACACTTCCCAAAGCTACTTCCTTACTGGTGTCCTTCTTTCTGTGGAAAAGTTTGTAACATCAGACAAGGAGTAAGGAGAGAATAAAAGAAGAACAAGCAATAAGAGAAGATATGAGTGAGGAAGTTTAGACAGGACAGGCGATTGGAGGATTTTGAAATGAGTGGCTCAGATGTAGCTGCTCTTTAAGGAAAGAGGGAAAAAAAGGCAAGTAGAATAAAATGTCTACAGAGTCTCCTCATGGAGAAGAAAATGCATAGAAAGAACTTCAATTATTTTGAAATTATTTCTGTTTCCATAAGGTGTATTTTATACGCAGAGACTAGACCTCACAGGTCAACATTGTATATCATATAATACAACATCCAGGAACATCTCTCAGCTAAGGTATAGTCATTTTAAGTTTGGAACCATAGTTTTTTGCTAGATTGAGTCCAATACTTTCATCATATAAGGATGGACAAGGCAAGTTTCAATAAATTAACCTCATTGCGCTTCTAAGGTAATGAAATTTCTAGAAATGAAATCCATGTCAGACTTATTGATCTAGTGGTTAAAATTCAGCACTCTCGGGGCTGGCCTGGTGGTGTAGTGCTTAAGTGCACACATTCTGCTTCGGCAGCCTGGGGTTCGCCAGTTCGGATCCAGGGTGTGGACATGGCACTGCCTGGCAAGCCATGCTGTGGCAGGCATCCCACATATAAAGTGGAGGAAGATGGGTAAGGATATTAGCTCAGGGCCGGTCTTCCTCAGCAAAAAGAGGACGATTGACAGCAGATGTTAGCTAAAGGCTAATCTTCCTCAAAAAAAAAAAAAGATTCAGCACTCTCCCCATTGCAGCCTAGCTTTGTTTTCTGGTCAGGGAACCACACAACCATCTGTCAATTATATTGCTGCAGCTGCTTGTTGCTGTGATGCTGAAAGCTATGCCACCAGTGTTTCAAGTACCAGGAGAGTCACGTACAATGGACAGGTTTCTGACAGGAGCTTCCAGACTAAGACACACTAGGAAAAAGGACCTGTCCACCCACTTTTGGAAAAATTGGCCATGACAACCTGGTGAATAGCAACAGAGCATTGTCTGATATAGCCTCAGAAGGTGAGAGGATGGTGCAAAAAGACCAGGCAAGGTTTTGCTCTGCTGTACACAGGGTCGTTAGAAGTCAGAATCAACTTGACAGCACCATCAACAAAAAATCTATGTTTTTCTCTGGATTCAGTTTAGGACTCTTTCTAATATATCAGCCTTATCTGACAATCAATTTTCTATCAATTTTAGTTAATAATAATATATTATATTTACATAGACTTTATCAATCATCAAAAGAATGTAAAACATTCTGATTATTTCTTTTGAATTTCATGAGATTCAACAACATGTCCTCTCAACACTTTTCTCAGATTCTTTGATTTGAATGGACTTTTTTCCTGAAAGGTGAATGCTGTTCATGACAGGAGAGCTAACTTCTATACATTTCACTCATTTGGGCCAGGACAGAGTAGCAACACTGATGCTGTTGTCTGCAGCTTTGCCCTCAGGATAGTTCAGAACTGAAAGGAAATGCAGAGATCTGCTTTGCTCTTTTGAGCCCAAAGGAGGTTGATTCTGTCAACCCAAATAATCCATAACCAATCTATAAACGAAAACTTGGGTGAGTTTATTCTGAGCCAAAATGTGAGTATCATAGCACGGGGCCTTCCTTCCTCAAGGAAGGAGGGGAACCAAAGAAGTGGGGTGTACAGAGTGGTTATATATCCTCAAGGAGGATGTTTCACATATAATTTAAATGTCCCTTTTACAATAGTCACAAGACTGCTCTGTTGGCACAGCAATTGATGGACACAGCAGGTAGTAAGTAGGTCTGCTCTTGGTGGACACAGCAGAGTGGCAGATGTGTTGTCTTGAGCTGGGTGGTCACAGGTGAGCACAGCAATCAGTTCCTAGCCTAAGGAGAGATGCTTATCCTTAAAGAAATACAAATGTAGGGGAAAGTTACTCCTGTATCTTAAGGGCATTTGTTCTTGCCATAGGAAATGTTTAAAGCGTATACACAATGCATGCTCAATGGCCATGTCAGGCCCCTTTAGAAGAACAAAATCAGGTTGAATTAGGTTTATACCAAATGGCTTCCTCATATACTCCAATATATCCTATTGCTTGCCACTTCTATTTGTCAATTCTCACTTTGTATTTGTGGTAGATGCTGTTGGTGCCTTTGGACAATGGCAGCTGCCTCCCAGGGAAAGATATCACCTCCCTCCTCACCCACCTCCATCTCTTCCACAAATACTACACCACCCTCCCTCCCAAAGAACATGGCCAAGGAAATGAAGCAGTTAGAGAAGCCAGTTCCCTTGCCTCAAGGTGACATCAACTCTGTGGTACAATTTGAGCTCTAGGGATTCCCCTGGGATCAGATGGAGATGAGGAGTCTCCATCTGTGCAAACTCTCTCCCCAAATAAATTTACCAAAAAAATACCATCACGGGCTTTATCTCTAGGGAAGCTGTTCTAACATAGCATTCTTCAAAGAGATTTGCATGTAGAGGAATGTATTTGACTTTATTTTGAAATGATAGCCACATTAAAAAATAATTATTTTAAATTATATGATTTATTACTATTATTATTATGAATCATTATAAATTCACTTTTAAAATGGTAAGTCTGTATATGTGTGTAGGAGAGTTTTTCTTTCTAGTTGAAACTAGATTATCTTAATATTTCGTACAGAAAAAAAATGTTAAATTTTATCATGTTCCTTTTTCTGAACAATTTTTTGTGGCAGGCAAAGCACAGACTGAAATTGATATTCCATAACTTACCAAAATCATCAGAATCAGAGATCAGAATCACCAAGATCAGAAGCCAGACCTCCCCAAACTTGACCTAACACCTTTTCGTATACAAATTCAAATTTGACAAACAACCCCTGAATGGCAGGCTAAGTGCTCAGCACATAGGAAATGCTCAGTAAGTATCTGTTGAATGAACAGTACATAATAGTCAATAGGTATGTGGATTATGTTGCTATTAGGCTATGATCAAACCAAAGAAAAGTAGGTAACTCACCTTGCTTGTCTTTTTCTTGAGAATTGCTTCAGCAATTTAACCCTAGTTTAATCTCTTTATTAGTTTACTGAACCACAAAACAAAAATCTTTTTCTTTGTTTTTATTCACCTTTTTCTGAAGTAATTCCTTTCTATAAGCATTTGTTCGACGGATATTAACTGACAGTTTACTACGTGTCACTGACTTTGCTAGGCACTGGAGACACAGTGGTGAATATGGCTCACTCTGAAAAAGAGTCTCAAAGGAATCACTCATAATATTATGGCCATTTAGGATAGGACACATGCATGGAAAATTCTCCTGCTCTGTCTGTGCATGAGGATCAAGAGGATGATTAGCTCTGCATTTTTGAAAACCTGAAGAGTGTGTGACAATCCACCTCCCACAGAGTCATCTTCTCAAATGTCCTTACATCTCTAAGGCAACCAGATGGTTTTCTGGACTTTAAAGAACTTTTTCAGCTTAGATTCAGCATATCCTCACCAAACAACTTTGATTATGAAATTAATCCCCATAATGGGCTCATGCATTCTGTTCCTCACATGACATGTATTTTGCATTTGAATACGGTGACTCAATAGCATTTGACTAATTGTTTGTAAGCTGTTCACTTAATCTTTTATATATTTATCTTCCGCATATTCCCCACATGGGGTTTTTTTTTAACCAAGACGCCATGAGACTCTTGTATTTCTACTTATTTCCGGATAATGTGATCTTTTGATGTAGTTCAGAGAATAATACATGAATAGTATCAAAATATTCTAAGAGAGATGATTGTATCTAAAAATGTTTACCTTTACTTTCTAAAGGTGCTGATAGATGAGAAGATGTAACATAGGTTATTCTTTTGGATAAAAATAAACATTCTTGGGATTATCAGCCTCTTAGACTATTAGATATTTTTCAATGGACTCTTTTTCAATAGTTCCTAAAGTTTCTGTTCTCTATGTTATGGCACTTAAAATAAGTACAAAGTAGGCAAATTAGCATATAAATATATGATTCCTAATTTCTTTCATTAAGCTTGGTAGAAGACCTTCCTTTTCTTTTTACTGAATTCAAACTACTGTCACATTGACTGGGACAATGACTTAACACGTCATATAAAATAAAATTTATGAAAAGAACTGAAAACTATAAAATAATGGTAATTTTCTATAAGGAGAACCCACATAGATTGGCCAGTTATGTGCTTGTTTTTCAGCTATTAATTTTAGGACTACCAAAAATTATGTCCAACAATTTATTTGAGTCCAGCTTAATTCTGAATACATCTAAGATTCTGCTTATCAATTATATTTACCATGCTTGATTTAAACTAGCTTAGTCAAGATGCTGAAATTTCAAATATCTGGAAGGCATTCTAAATTCTATGTTGATAAATACTAAAAAAGTCAGGATTTATGCTTCTTTTATAAAGGAATGGATATTAATTTAGATGGTTGCAGATAAAGAGATAAATTTGTAATACAGATTCCTCTGCCTTTTAAAAATCAAATGAGAGGCTGGCCCAATACCGCCATGGTTGTGTTTGCATGCTCTACTTCAGGAGCCCGGGATTCAGAGGTTTGCATCCTGGGTTCAGACCTAGCACCCCTCGTCAAGCCATGCTGTGGTGGCATCCTACATAAAATACAGGAAGATTGGCACAGAGGGTAGCTCAGTGACAATCTTCCTTAAGCAAAATGAGGAGGATTGGCAACAGATATTAGCTTAGGGCCAATCTTCACACACACGCACAAAATCAAATGAATCACTCCTTGACCTCAGCCTTTTGGCTAAGATAAAGTGAAAAAATCAAATGAAATTTGAACAAAATCCAACTTTGAATAGAATACGAGATACAACGTTCTTCCCAATGTTGCAGAATTTGTCATTGGTAATAACGTACGTGCATGGGACAGAGATTTACTTAAACTTCTTCAAGTTGTCTCTGATTCCAAGTTATTTCTATTGAATTGGTTTCGTTTATGGAATATTTCCTCCTCTTGGGTTTGCTGTTATCTTTTGCCAAAGTGTTCACATTAGACATCTCCCTTATTTCTTTACTCTCCCCAAGCCCACCAAAACAAGAATATAAAATTATAGGGGATATAAAAATATAGAAGATATAAAAAAGAAAAGATTGAGAAATCCCCCCTCCAGATAGAAACTTTAAGGATGTTATTGACATCTTTTTTTCAGCTACACTATCTCCAAGTATTTCTTTCCAGTTACCTTTAGTAGAAGATTGCAATCTTCTTTTATCCCGCCTCTTTGTCTTTCCACCCATATTTTTATTTCCTATCCTCAAATCCATCTTAAAGTTCTATGTTTTAGAGTGTGGCTGTCTCATTCTTTCTCTTTGTGTTCATCATTTATAATTCTTTGGCTTCCCTGAATACTCTGCTCCTTATTAATACGGTCAAATTTCCTAATCTGATTTCTGTGTTGTATTAGATGATCTCCTTTCGCTATAGATGCTAAAGGGTCCAAATCTTCCTTTTCTGCATTGCAAGATAGACAGTAATTGGGTCGCTGAGCAGAGCTAAGCAAAACAGGTACTCTTTTCCAGGTTTTTGTCAAAAGAATGATATAAGATCAGGGGGAAAGGTTAGTGGCCATATTCTCCAGCAAAGAAGGCAGTATTCTGATCACAATGTTCTCTCTAAAACAGACGCTGCATTTCCAGACCCATGGCCAGGAGTGTTCTTGGTGCCTTCATGACCCAAGAATTCTACAAACAGTCAAGAAATCATTCTCCTTCAGGTCAAAAGAAAAATATTTGAGATATGCAGGCTGAGAGTAGAATATCTGTGTAAATCATCTGAAGAGAATCTTTGATATATGACACTAAGCAAACAACAAAGGAAAGAGGAGTCAAGATGGAGCAAGACATAGTACAGTCTCTCTGTAACTCCTAATCTGTAGGTAACCTGTGGATGACATCCACTTTTTGTTCCCTCAGCATTTCAAGACATGTGTAATCAATCCTCTGTATTAAATTTCATCTGAAATAGATAGGGTGAACTGTGTTTTTTTGATTAACGCTGTTATAGAAAACAAAGCAATCCAAGTAGATGCAAGCTATAAATAAGTCTTTTTAATATATATTCTCTGGATATTTAATTTAGGGTAGTATTTGTCTTCCCATTTTTTACATATCTGTGATGATTTTTTTAACTGTGTTTACTAATTTTTTAGTAAGGTTAGGGGTGTACAACCTCTGTAACTAACAGTATGTAAAATGTATTAAATGCACTTGACTTTATTCAAAGTTCCTTTTGGGAGTGGAAAAATTCCGTTCTCTGGTAAATCAGAGGCCTTTAGATGTGTGTGTGTGCATCTACTGTGGCTTCACTCAATCAAGGTGCTGTCTTTTCATCTTATCATTGCCCAAATTATTACATTTTACAACTTTATATCTGCATCAAGAAAGCACATGAATGATACAGTACCATGTATTATTCTAAGACTCTAGTGTTTTTTTGTTAATTGGAAATGCACTTATTATGATGTAATGTAAAACCCCTACTTTAGCCAATTTCATGATATTTCTTTACTGAGAGTTTCAGTGTCTGATTGTGTATAGAAGAGATATATTGTTTTTTTGCTATGGGAGAATAATAAGGAATTAAAAAAGAAGATGCTAGAAACATTACTTACACAGTTGAAGTACAAATAATCCTCTATTTTATTTGTCCCAAAGTGTCTCTAATCTATGGGACTGAGAGTAATTAACCTTTTTTCTGCTATGTTTATTAAAGTAATAGACATTTGGTTTCAGAGGAACCTAGGTCATTTACAATAAGTTCATTTTTAGAATTGGTCTTTAATGGTATAGTTTCTAACAACTTTTAAAAAAAATACTTTTAATAGGTTACTTAACGGAAAATTGAGAGAAGCTTCCCAGAATGCTTAAATGCTTAATGCTTAAAACTTTGTGCTTTAGAAGATTCTTTGAGGGCAAAAATAATTTAATCTGACCATTTCTTTGACGTTTGAGGCCTTTTCTAAACTTCCTAGGCACGTAGTATTTCTATCTCCATGCTCATACCATTTCAATGATGAGGAACTAACTAAATCCTAAGTAATATATTCTAATCTTTTTTTTTTTCTGAGCAATTATTTATCTCCTTGTGACTTCCATCCCTTTAGGCCAAGCAAGTTGAATTTTTTTTTCACATGAAAGCTCTGCAAATATTTGAGGGAAGTCAAGTTAGCCAAGGAAGAACAGCAAAAAAGGAAAAAATATATGAGACAAAAAATGTTAAGAGTTTTCAAGATTTTTTAAGGGAATCTATGCCATGCTCCCAAAATGAAGCTTAAATACATTACAAAGGTTTTTCGCAGATTTATACACCCATTCCGGCTCTGTGTGAAATGGATAAAGTTTGGGGAAAGAGAGAAAATAAATCGGATTGCTCTTATTAAAATTCACTGAGCCAAACAACTGATCAAAATGCCAACCACACATAAAAAAACTCTCAGATGTTTCCTATATTTACAATAGAGATAAAGTAAGCACCACCTAATAACTTGACCATGGGAGAAAGTGGGCGCACACATTATTTTCAAAGAACCAGTCACTGAATGTACGTTGAAAAAGATCATTTTCCCACAACACTAAGTTTAGGTTTGTATACAACAGTGGTTTTAAAAGTGTAGTCTTTGGACCAGTCTCATTAGCATCACCTGAGAATTTGGGGAACTCTAAATTCTCAAGCCTCTCAGCAAATCCCACTGAATCAAAAACTCAGGCCTTGGGACCCATGAGGTTTTAATAAGCCCCCTAGGTGATTCTGAACCATGGTATAATTTGAAAACCATTGGTATAGAATATAGTCCTCTCTAAGTTTTGGTTACATTTCCACCTTTAAAAGACATCACTGATGCTACCAATACTAAATCCAACTGATATTTGAGCACATGAACAAGTCCCCTCCCCCAATCAACCAAAGTTGTAAATAGAGAATGTAAAATCTTGGCTCTTCTAATACCCTGAGTGAAAAATTACACTTGTTTCTTCTTCCCTCCTTTATACTGTCCCGGGGAAGAGTCAGAATTAAGGGAAAGAAGTTTCTTGCCTGACTCTTCCCAGAACCATCAACTTACTTGAGGATAACGTTGTAGTAGTGTGGTAAAGTATCATCAATGATTCAAAAGATGCTGTTTATGTGACATGTGGATAAACTTTTTAAAAAGGTATTATTTATTTGTCTTCTTCATATTCGTTTATCTTGATTAAAAGTGCTCATTTCTATTTTTGCACCTCTTTACTATTTATTGACATCTTGGTAATTTCTTCCATAATATTCTCCGTCACGAAACGTCTCTTAGTTTATTTGGTCTAGACTAGATTCCTTCTAAGTGAACTTTTATTCCAATGACTGTATCTCTGAATTGAATTGATTTTATATTGCCTTTTAAACATTTCTGCTAATTTTATTTTATAATTTATTACTCTTTTATTAGTGGAATTAACCTTCATTTATTTTGTTGAACATCTGAAATATACTTATTCTGGAGATTTTGAAAATGTCCTGTAAATTTCATTTCATATTCAAATTGTCAACATTATTAGTAGTTTTCCTAAACAACATAATTTTTCAGGTTTTGGAGTTACTTTCTGGCATCATTTCCATTGATATATTTGGAGAGCAAGCATCATTTAATCTGGCCACTCCTTTGATATTTGAGACCTGCTGCATAGTAGTTCTGTCTCCAGGCTCACACTGTTTCAACGACAGGAAACTCACTAAGTCCTCATTAATACTTTCCAATCTTTTTTTTTTTAAAGCAATAATTCATCCCTTGTGTCTTCTAAGTTTCTTTTCTTTTCTCCTTGCAGAACTACCCTTTCACAGCCAATTATGTTATAGTTGTCCCCATCACTCCTGTGCTCTTCCTTGTCATTCCAGATGGCATTTCACGGCTCCTGCTTACAGTGCATTGGGGTTAATATAGACCCAATCAAAAAGCCAATGGGCAGCTTGGTTCACCTCCTGAGTGTGGCTACACATAGGTCCTTCTGCTTCATGGTGCCAACAGCTTACTAAACTCTGTACTGTCAGGTAATTAAAAATAGTTGTTTTGTTTTTGTTTTTTTATCAGACTTCTTTTTCACAGTGAGAACACATACCCAGGCCCTGTAAATATCTTTTCTGGCTCACTTCCACGTTTGAAGGCATTTTAGTTTCTTTATCCCTCAAATGCCAAATTCTGAGCTCCCACTATCTGCTCCTTGACCCTGACCCTAGTGGTACCTCAGCTTCAGCTCTGCTTCCCTCTCTATCGTGTTGTTCCAACATTCAGCTCATAAATATGTTTACCTTTGTTCTTAATATCACTTTGGCTACTTGGTGGTCTGCTTCATACTTTAGCTATGTATTTAAACCAGAAGGGATGTATCAAAAAAAAAAAAATTAAGGACATCTTAGCTGGAAATTCCTTACTCCAAATTTTCAAACTTGAGTCATGACTTTCCACGGAAAAACCACTCGGCAGACACTAAATCCCTAAGTAAATGGTTATGTTCTGCAGCAAACCATAGGAGATGAGTCAGAAGCCAAATTGACACTTGAAATATAGAGATATTCAGGCCTCAGGAGGACAAACAGGGCTGAGGCAGCACCTGGGACCATCTGCTGTGTGGTCAACAGCAACCATCACAGTTAATGACAGAAGTCCAGTATCTCAACGCTAATTAAGAATATGCAATAGAAGAAAGGGGAAACTAATAAAAAAAAAATAAGCTCTATACATCAATGGTGCAGCTGCCAAGATAATTCTCTGGTTTGTCTTCAGTCATGAGATGTGGGCACATAATGTCAAATGCCACTGATCTGTGAGGCATCGCAGTCCATTGGTAAGCCAAATCACAGCAGTAGACTCTGCCTTATGGCTCTGTTATTCTACGTTGTTGCTGCTGTTGTCATTGTTTGTGCTCAACATTCTTATCCCGTACGGTGTCTTAGTTAAAGCAATTGTATTTCAAATAAATATCCATAAGACCAAAGTGCTTTAAATATACTCTTTAGGGCAGAAAATTTAAAACTCGTTTTATACTGGAAGACTTGTGACTGTTTGTCCTGGTTTAAAAAAGACTGCCAGGAAGTTATAAACCATCACTAATAAACTAATCTAGCAAAATTCAAAGGATAATATTTTAAGATTGATTCAGAGAAAGGCACTCAATATTTTCAGATCAAACACATTTATAAACAATATATTTTAAATAACATTGTGTTAAAATGGATTTCTTTGGACCTCAATTTCACATTTGAGATAATAACAAAGGCAATTTCCAGCATATTGATCCCGAGAATAAAATATTTGCAAGAGAAAATTTTTGAATCATACACTTATTTTGATTAACAAATTTATCCTTTGCATAATATGTCTCTGCATTTGGTAAATCTCTCCAGCTACATTAAGCTATCCTCATCCATTTTGAATGATCTGAATGCAAAAACTAGAAGAGACTAGAATAACCTCCAATTCTTGCTTGTTTTTTGGAATTAGCTCATCAGACATGTTCTCTCAGTGTGGATTTGAATGTGATTTCTTCAACCTCAATGTATAGTATACTTTTAAAAAGATAACCTTTACTTTCTCGGATTACAGTATTGTTATTGCAATGAATACCCTTTCAAACTCTGAAGAAAGAAATAGATGCATGAGTGAAAGCAGAGGAGGGTATCTTAATCTTAGTTCTAGCTGGATGCTAAACAAGGAAGGCTTTGTAGAGTCACAAGTTCTTGCACAAATGTACTTGCAGGGACTGTGAAATTCATACAATAAAGAGTGATAAAGCCTTTAGTGAATTGAAAGTGCCATAGCACTAGAAGTCTTGAAATAATTTTAGAGAATGTACAGATATAAAACATATTTGTGGGCACTACTTGGTCCACAGGCTGCTGATTTTATCCCCAATTGTATTTAAAATCTTTTGCTTTGAATTACTCTTTCATATTTACTCTCACTGAAAATTAGTAAGACTTGGGATGGCCTGGTGGTGCAGCAGTTAAGTTTGCGCGTTTTGCTTCAGCTGCCCGGGGGTTCTCTGGTTCGGATCCCGGGTGAGGACGTACGCACCGCTTGTCAAGCCGTGCTGTGGTAGGCATCCCACGTATAAAGTAGAGGAAGGTGGGCATGGATGTTAGCTCAGAGCCAGTCTTCCTCAGCAAAATGAGGAGGATTGGTGGCAGATGTTAGCTCAGGGCTAATCTTCCTCAAAAAAAAAAAAAATTAGTAAGACCTACCTAAGACATTACAGACATTTTGTATCATTCAAACTATATCATTAACACTATTGATTTTCTATAGATCTATGAATCTCAGATTTCTAATTATCCTCAAATGTTGTATATAGGAAGGCCTGACCTCTTTTAATTCCAAATAATGTCATCTCTTAATTCTCCATTCCATTAAACTTCTGACAACTTATGATATTTTCAAATTTTATTGAGTTTTAAATAATTTAGATGTATTTATTCACTTATCATAGCCAACAGCAAAGTGTATTAACTTCTTCCTTGTTTATAGTATACTTTTATTATTATGAGCCAGAGTGTGCTTAAGATGCAACTAAAATTATTACTGTTTTGGGCAGAGGTTCATCAGTGTTTAAACGTAGTAGTCTAAATAATTCCATCCAAAGGGTTTATTTCTTTTTACAACTACTTGTGGGTGCATTTTTACAGGTAAAATCTCAGTCAAGGAGAAATGTTACTCTAAATCAAGGTTTTTCAAATGTGGACCATAAAGAGATTCTCATATGTATAAGAAAGTCAAATCATAATATTTGCCATTTTTGTACTTCACATGTCATCTTGTGTTCTCTCCTGTTAGTGACTCCCAACTTTTACATGTACAAGTACCCATTTTAAAAGTAAAAACAAGAACAACAAATTCAGACTCCCAGCAGATTGGAGGAAATTGCTTGCAGTATTTATAAAATAAAGAGGTACATAAATGATAAGAGCTACTGCTAACACATTAATATTTGATATGTATTTTATTAATCAAAACAGATTTTATATAAAATATTCATTTTATAACACATTCATTAGGAATAATATTCATTTAGTCTGAAAACAACTTTTGGTGGACATATAGATTCATTAGATATCAAAATAGCTTGCAGGCAAACCATTTGCCCATGAGAGAGATGTTTAGAATATCACAATATGTATAAACCATTCATTCTCCTTTTAATAAACAAATATTTATTCATTGCCTGCCATAATAAAGTATTTAGTTTCCAGGGGTATAATACCACTGTTATAAGAAAGAGAAGTCATTTTTTTCTCTTTCAAGAATTTCTTCATTTATTCAGCAAATTTTTATTATTTTATCCACTTTGTACTAAGCATTTCTGTTTGTTTCTTAGGACTGTAACAAAGTATCACAAACTGAGTGACTTAAAACAACATAAATTTATTCTGTCACAGTTATGGAAGCTAAAAGTCCAATATCAAGGTCATGGAATGGCCATGCTCCCTCTGAAACCTGTAGGGTTGAATCTGTCAGTGAAAATAATCCATAACCAATCTATAAATGTAAATTTGGATGAGTTTATTCTGAGCTAAAATGTGAGGACCATGGCCCATGGCACCAAATAAGTGGGGTGTACAGAGTGGTTATATACCCCCAAAGAAGATGTTTCACATATGATTGAAATGTCCCTTTTACAACAGTCGCGAGACTGCTCTGTTGGCACAGTGATTGATGTACACAACAGGTAGGTCTGCTGTCTCAGTGGACACAGCAGGGTGGCAAGTCTGTTGTCTTGAGCTAGGTAGTCACAGATGAGCTGGGTGGTCAAAAGTGAGCACAGCAATCAGTTCCTAGCCTAAGGAAAGACGTTTATCCTTAAGGAAATGTCAATGTCGGGGGAAGTTGCACCTTTATCTTAAGGGCATTTGTTCTTGCCATAGGAAATGTTTAAAGCAGATGTGCAATGCATGATCAATGGCCACATCAGACCCTTTTGGAAAAAACAGTCAGGCCGAATTAGGTTTACACGAAATGGCTTCCTCATATACTCCAATATATCCTATTGCTTGCCATTTCTATTTGTCAAATCCTTCCTTGTGTCTCACTAGTTTCTGATGGCTTGCCAGCAATCCTTGGGGTTCCTTGGTTTGAAACTACTGCTCTTCAATCTCTGCTTTGGTCATCACATGGTGTTCTCTCCCCTACTGTGTCTCTGTCTCTTCTCCTCTTCTTGAAAGGATACAGATTATATTGAATAAGGTCAGTATGACCTCATCTCAACTTGATAACATCACAAACACCCTATTGCCAAATAAAGTCACATTCATGAGTACTGGAGAGTAGGACTTCAACATATCTTTTTGGGGGACACAATTCATACCACAACAGTCTATCAGATGCTCTCCCAAATTCATATCCTTCTTATGTGTAGAATACATTCATCAAACCACAATATCCCCCAAAGTCATAACCCATTCTAACATCAACTCTAAGTCTAAAATCTCATCTAAACATCATCAGTACAAAAAGTCCCAAATATCACTACCTAAATCATCTAAATCAGTTATGGGTGAAACTCAGGGTAAGAATTCCTCTTTGTTCATGGAAAACAAATTATCTGCTTCCAAAATGCAATAGTGGAGCATCCATAAGATAGACAGTTCCATTCCAGAGAGGAGAAATTGGAAGGAATAAAGGGATTATGAGTCCCAACCAAGACAACAACTCAGTAGGGCAAGTTCCATGGGGTTTCAGGGCCATATGGCTCAATACTCTGTCCTCTGTGACAGCTGGGATGGCAGCTTTGCTCTTTGGGTCCACCAGGGTCACTAGCTTTCATGTTTTCAGGGTCTCACTCTCTCGAGCCCACCATCAGCTCAGGCCTCTTCATCCTTGTCTCTACCCTCAGAGTTATTCTTCCTTCCTTGACCCCATCTCTGTCCCTTTTACTCCAGGATGGCAGTGTTTTTGTTGGTATAAAATTCTCAAAACCTGGGCCGGCCCAGTGGCGCAGCAGTTAAGTTTACATGTTCTGCTTCTTGGCAGCCCAGCGGTCCACCAGGTTGGATCCCGAGTGTGGACAAGGCACTGCTTGGCAAACACCATGCTGTGGTGGGTGTCCCACATATAAAGTACAGGAAGATGGGCATGGATGTTATCTCAGGGCCAGTCTTCCTCAGAAAAAAAGAGGAGGATTGGCAGTAGTTATCTCAGAGCTAATCTTCCTCAAAAAAAAAAGAAAAACTCAAAACTTTGTCTTTCTCTTGTGCAGTTCACAAGAGTCCAAGTGAGCACACAAGAAGGTATTCTACAGATCTTTCCTGGGTAACTACATTACTATTCCTGGCTTCTGCCAACATAGATGTTTGGAAACACGAGTCTAGACACACCTAATCTCTTTGTAAGTGATTATCCAGCCACAATCTTCATATTCTCTCCAGATCATGCTTTCTTATTTTTTGTAATATGAATAGGCTGAGAATTTGCAAAATCATTAAGTGCTGGTAGCTATTTGCTTTATAGTTGATCCCTCAATTTATCTCCTGTCTCTAACATTTTACTACAAACAGTAAGGAGAAGCCAGCCTGCGCTTTCCACACTTTGTTTGAAAATTTCCTCAGCTAGATATCCATGTTCATCACTTCCAAGTTGTACTTTCCGCTTGAAACTAGAACACAATTCAGCCAGGTTCTCTGACAAGGATCTCCTTTCTGCTAGTTTCCAGTAGTGTGTTTGCCATTGTCTTCTATGACCTGACCTCACCAGGACATTTAACATCAATATTTCTCAACAAATTCTTCAAGGAAATCTAGGCTTTCGCTGTTTTGCACTTCAAAATTCTTCCAGCCTTTACCCACTACCCAGTTGCACATTTTTAACTATTTATTCCAGCATTCTAGTGGACACTGGGATAAAATTTAAAGAAAAACTTTTCCCGTATGGATCTTACATTCTAGTCTTTCCTAATTCCCTAACTCATTTGTTCAATGCAGCATAAGGATATAATTACTGTATAAACTATTCAAAACTGTCTTGAAATGGATAAAAACCTTATTCCTGGACAAAGAAACTTTTTTTACTTTATTAAGTATAGTAATATTATTAATAATAGCTGCCATTTTTTAATGCTCATTGTAAGCTAAATACTAGGCTAAGGGTTTGATGTAGTTTATGTTATTTAATTAATATTCACACTGTTATGATGCAAGTATCATTTCTTGCATTTCAGTGACGAGTAAACTGAAGCTCAAGGAGTTAGCTATTTTGCTTGTCACATAGCTGTTAATTTTTGAAATACGACTCTTCCTTTTGAGTCTATTCCCTTAAAAAAAATGTAGAAGAAACCTTTTTACAAAGATGTTTTTAAAAATTAATTAATAAAATATTTTATTTCTCTGGAAAAAGAAAAAAGCAAAATTCTTCCCTACTGCCTCACAGAGAAGGGAACGAGGCAATGCAAAATTTTTTTTGATCCAAAGAAAGAACAGATAACATTATAGAAAGAGTAAGATCATCAAAGAAATTCCTTCTCAAATCAATAATTGAGAGTGGACAATAAAGCCAGTGACTTCCTAACTCCATCCCAAGGAGAAGGGGTGCGGCAAACCCACTCAGGGCTTCACCTCTTCATTTCCTTACAATTTGCATGCTCCCCAGATCCTGTGTTCTCATTCTGTAATATTTTGTTTCCAAGAGTCAGTCTCTGAGTCTAATGGTGGGAGGGCTCTTTTCAGGCTGCCAGATCCTTCTTTGTCTGCAGACAGCACAAGCTGAGTGCCTGGGAGATTGTGTGCCTCCAGGGCTCACCCTTAGTCCTTGATGGCTGACTCTAGGAATAGTACAGATAGGCAAGCTCTCTCCCCTACCAATCACTCAGTCCTTAAGGGTGACATCTCTCGCTCCTCTCCACGTAGGTCTGAACCAAAATTACCCTTCATGAGCTTTGCTGGGTCCTTTTGCTTCCCTGTCCCATTTCTTCACTCTTCTTCCAGATTTTTCCTGGAAATACTTTCTGATAAATCAATCTTACTTGATTTCTCGTGTTAAATTCTGCTTCTGGAGAACCCAACCTAAGAGAGTGAGTAAGATTGTGTTTGTACATCAGGCAAGGGTGACAAAGAGTGCAGGAAAAAAGCACATCTGGTTGGTTGTCTTCTCTTGTATTACAGCCGGCTGGGTTTACTTTTGTTTCCCTCAGTTCAGATAGTATGAATACAATCATAGTGAAGGTACCCACTACTCAGATTTGATTGTGAGACTGTTGAATCATTTTTTGTATGAAAAGCGCTAATACTACTTGCAGACTCACTGTGGGTGGGAAGGCTTAATAATTGCTAATAGGTGTTAGACTAAAGTCAAAAAAATTTCTTTTGGAATCAAAAGATTGCTCAATGAACAGAGAAACTATGTTAAAAAATCATAATTCGTAATTTGAAACAGTAAGCATAAACCATTATGTATAAAATAACGCTAATAACTTCATAGTATCAATGAGAGGAATGATATTTGTATTTCAGCGGAGGTATCCGTGGCAGCCACGGAGGCGTGCCTCTCATCGCTCTCTCCCTCAGGAAAGAACTTGCTGAGAGCCATGCAGTTACCTGACAGCTCAGATGGTAGCACTCACGCCACGGCCACGCATGTGCAAGATTTTCCCTGCAAACTATGGCAGGGGTACCAGATGCCACATCATTTCCACCCAAGTAGGAGGCAGGCAATCTTTGCTCTGAGGTTCTCCACCGACTTGGCTAAGAAATTCTCATAGAGGAACTGCAGTCTGAGGCACCCGTGCTGAATCCTGCTTTCCTCCACCTCTCTGTTGATAGGTGGCATACCTGCATTATGCTCTAAAGGCTTTCCTTGCCCACTGCTACACCCTCTCCCCTTTACCTGTCACAAGTGTTTCCCTGTTAACATCTTTTGCACATCTAATTCCTTCCCATATCAGCCAAACTGTCAGAATATTTACATCCCATTTAATTATAGCTAACTTTATTTATAGGTCAAATTTCACATGCAATCAATTTCCTCCTTCCTGCTAAATTAGGAAAGTTAATGCTCAATTAAATGTTGGCAACAAGTACATGATGGTACTGAATATTTTCACATGTTCCGATTAAACATGGATCCAGAAGTTTTGGTGAGAGTTCACACTGATGTGTTCTTTATGTGGTCTGGCTGATACCAAATCAAGCACATCATAAACAAAAGAGAAAAGTGAAATATCAGCTTGGGAGCAACCATGAATGGATTCCCAATGCAGTATTTGGCTGCTTTTGATTCGGGGAGGTATTTCTTCCTTTCCTGTTGAAGAACTTGGACACGGTTTTTAATATGCCCTATAATGTCTGTGGTTTCTATGTCTAAAAAATAAATAAAATGTTGGCAAAGTGTCAGACTCCAAGCAATCAAGCTATGTGTGATAAGAAGTCACTTCTCAAGAGTTTCCATCTTCGTAAGAAATCTTTTGCTGAACATTAAAATTCATGATAACTTGATTCTGAAGTAGCAGATTCAGGAGATTTTAGAAAATGAATATTTCACTCATAGGCACCACTTTAGCAAGTCATTTAAAATCATAAAAAATTGTCTTTGCTGGTATTATCAGTGTCACAAGCAAATGATTTCATCTCATCTTTCATGTCATAAATCAGGGGAACACCTTTACCCTTGTCAGACAGCTTATTTCAACATATTTTCTTTAACAAAAATGTGTTTTAAAATATATTTTAGATTTCTCTAACTGTAAATCTTGTGTAAACAAACACAAATTCACTGTTCTTCTCAAGAAATTTAAAAAGAGAGCAAGACCAAATAACGTCTGACCAGACTTTTCCTCAAGGACTAGTATTCGCTTACATTTACCTTTTCCTATATTACTCACAATTTAGGTTTTTCTACATCCTGAAATCACCAAAGATTTTTTTTTATATAGTTGAGCATATGAGGAAAAGAATGTTTCTATTTCAGCCTTATAAGAGGGTAACAAATGTTAAAAATAATAAAAATGTGTTCTTGTCAGATGAATCTTATTTGTCTCTAAGATTAAACTATAGTCGACTATTTTAAGGTATTTACAATAGTTAAAACACTGGCAATTTTATTTTTTTATTCTATCATGTTTGTGTTCTTTTCTGAGAGAAGTAAATTTTTTTTCTAAGCACGTTTATTACTATGATAAAAAATAGTCACAATCTGAGCATATCTAGTGCCTCACTTCCTAGGAATCCTATTGATTGTGAATATTTAAACATCTGTTAATAATAATGTAATGTTAAGAGAGCTGAAGTATTTTGAAAGCAGTTCGATTGTGAAAGTTGTTTAAATTTAAAATATGTTTGTGGTTTATTCTTTCTGTCTCTTTCTCCATCTACTTACAATCTTATTTGTGACTCAAAAAATTAAATTGCAATTTCCTTAATTTTAATGAAAATGTGAAGTATTACTCTCTTTTCAATAGGGACAGTATTTCTCAACCTCATAAATACTGCTTTTGGTCCTGCCATATACTTCCTTAAATTCCTTAACATTTTAATGGGTAAATTCATAAGTATCTTAGTGTTATGAGTATCTTCCTTAGCAAAGAATTCATATTGCTTATTACTATAGTTATCAAAAAGAGAAAGAAAAAGGTATAGTGCGTGGAGCGTGTAAACTAAAAATGCTATAAAATAGCAAGCTAAAATTATAATGATTGTGTTCATTATGGTCAATAAAATGCTATTGAGCATTTACTGTTTATTTGGCCTTAGGCTATGCAGAAGATAAAGAGAAAAATATGTTATATTCATAGATCTCGCGGTATTTATGTGTTAAAAAAATCACTTGACAAAAATGCCAAGTGAGAAGGAGAGAGAAAATAAAAAATTATTACAGGAGAATAGGAAAGAGAAGCCATTCCACTCCCCCCTCCCCGCTCCCGACTTTCTTTCTTCCATATACTTGGCTATAATTCTCAGTATTTGTTATGGATAAAATACTCTACTGAGAATCATTTAACAGTGCATGTATTCCTACATGGGATTATCAAAATAATACCCGTCAGCACTGTCTACCTAGTTTTTTAGCATTTATCATGATAGAGGTTCTGTTTATTTTATTTTGGCTCTTACAACACATATAAACTTGTTTAGAAGACATTTTTTAGCAGGGGAATATCTTACCCAGGGTTTGGTCCAACTACTGATATAATGAGTTTGCTCAAAAGTTTGCTTGATAATTTAAGATGATAACTCAAATCATTCAAGATCTTTTGGAGACAATAATTCCATCTTTGAGAATGCCTCAGATTAATGTCACTTAAACAACGAACTCTCTCAGGCAGGGGATGCATCTTCAATATCTATTTTATGGTCTATCAACTAATGGATGCCCCTTGGAATGGTTACACATGTTAATGAATATGTTGAAAATCAGAGTTGACCTTCTTGATACTACTCTTTAATTCTTATCAATAAATTAATGTTAAACTTTCTGATTTTTTTCAAGAATTAACTTCTTATATATTCATTACACAAGAAGGCAATAATACTTTCTTTGAACTAATCTGTTAGAAAGTCATCTTTCTTTTACATTTGTGAGAATAGCTTTCTCAATCTTCAGTAGTTAAATCTAGTTTCTGGAATGTGTTAAACTAATATGTGAATTTTCGAATTGCATCACTCTAGATTTGTTGAAGCTTTCTGTCACAAGTTGTACAAGGCAAAGAGAGAGAGAAAAAGAATGAATGAGAATCCTTTCCTTGGATGTGCTGAAATGCCAGAAACAGAGTTTTAAACATGGATGACAGCTTAGATATTATCTGGTTAAAACATCATTCTACAGCACGGAGTACTGAGATCTGTGGAGGTGACTCATTCAGGTTTTCTGAGCTGGCTCTGGCTGATCGTGGATCTAATCCAAAATCACCTTGCCCAGATAGTGTGTATTTGCATTCAATTAATTCCTTCCCACTTTCGTTCTTCCATATTATCGTGTCCTGGTAGTTTTGCTTCTTCCGCTACAACAGTTTCTTACTATCCCAATCATTTGGAAAATTAAAGTTACTTTTTTCCAGATTTTCCTTGCTTTTATATACTTGTTTTGGCTTTATTACTAGAATAACTGGGATCATACTGGATTTAGATGTGCTTTAGGAAGAGCCATTTAACTATTGTCCTCTTTGATGATGCATTAGGGTTTAGAATTTTAGGATACTCTTTTATATGTTCTATCAACAAGTAACTTTCTTTCAAAGTTTCATTTTAAGTCACCTTTAAACAGTTGGCACAACATAAACAGAAACTTTTTTTGACTAGATTAATAATCAATAAAAAATAAAGCACACTATTATATGAATTAAATAAAATCACTAACTAAAATAAAGTTACATAAGCTTAAAAAATCTCAGAGAAAAAGAGTAAAGAAAAACAGATTAATCAAATTTACTATATTTTGTTAGGCTATCCAGAATTTTGTTGGGCTTTCAAATGCATATGTATTAATTTTTGAATAATTAAAATTTAAAGAAGTAAACAAAATTCAAGTCAACTCCATCACAAAGAGAAAGTAATTGTTGTTTTGGGGGGATATTTATAAATAATTTCTTTGTAAATACGTTTACAAAGCTAAATTCAAATTGCAGATTCCATTAGTACCCTGAATTTTTACTGAGTATTATATTTACTGTGCATGATATTAGCATCGGGTTAACAATGTTCCACAAATGTAATTATGACTTCTGCAGGTTTCGTTCTATGATGTACTATTATTTGGAGGAGTCCTGTTTTTCCCTGGGCTTCTAGTTTCTCAGCAGGAGGAATCTCTGTTATGGTACCTCTCCTCAGTTATTGGTCCCACAAATTCATGAATTTGAGAGAAAGAACAGGGCCTGTGTGGCTCAGCAGCTTACGGAGATCTCCTGATAGCCACCTGCCTACAATATTATGTGTTGTAGTCTTCTCTTTTATATGCAGTAGAAAAGCCAGCCCCTTTTCTGCAGAGGCCATCAAATGTCCAGGTAAGACAGTGCCTGAGTGGGTGATTTTGTCTGATTTAAGTTTCCTGCAGATCTAAGCCCTATAGTACAAACGACTTTATTTCTGTTGGAAATAATTTCGATTTCCATATGCCTGTCTCCTTTTCTATTTCTCAATTAGTTCCAAATTACGGTGAGGAAAAGGACAAGTTATTTACTAAGCTTCTAAAAAAATCTAGCAATCATAATGTACTTGTAAATTCATTTTTTGAAACATTCATTGTTTCTAATGTTCAACTACTGTAAATAAATCTGTGATAACATTTTGCAAATGAATTATTATGTATATGAGAAATTATTTTAGACCAGAATTCCAGAAGGGGCATGTTATGTCAAGAAGCTTGAGGATTTGAAAGATTCTTAATAAGTACTATCAAATTATTTTTAATTGTAATTTGAACAGCATTTGGAGAGACAGCCTATTCAATATCCTTATCTATGTTGATATTTGCTATTTTCGAAAACCTTGCTAAGTTGATGAAACGTGTAATTGTTTTTTACCTGCATTTCATTGATTAGTGACATTGTAAAAGATGGAATGATCAATCAGCAATTTTCTTTTTTGCATCCTCAAAGATCCTGAAAAGAATAAGAAGCATTACATGATGTGTTTCAACCCCATTACCTTTCTGTCCTGATTTTCTGTTACCTTCCCATCTACTTATTATGACCAAAGTGACTTATTTTTTAATGTGCACATAAAAATATATATGCATATATTTTAATATCTTTGTCCTGCCAAAAATTTTGATACTAAATTGAATAGAGCTCGTATCTGTTATTTCCACATATCATCAGCTTTTGTCCTTTGCTACTAACATTTACTTCTTCAAATAAGATCTTTAAAATACACTATCTCGATTCTACCATTATCTTTGCAATTTACATTGTTTCCAGTTATTTATGTTTATATTTAGAGAGAAATAAACATCTCTAATTTTCCTATGAAATTTTTAAAATCTCCTTATATATATTGTTAATTTCTTTTCAATAAAGTGGTTCATCTAATCACAACCTCCCAGCGTTAAGATTTTTCAATTATTTAAAAAAATGTATAGCAAATTATTGTGAAGATTTTTTCATTTAGATGTTCATCTTCTAATTGTTAGCATTATTGGTCTAAGAATTTTTTGCGAAACGTCAGTTTTTTTCATTTTCCCAGTTTTTCAATCAATGTTAGCATTCATTTGAAGTTTTCAAATACATAATTTGTTTTTGATTTCTTAATTGTCAAAATATTATACCACCAAGTTTTTGATTTCTTAATTGTCAAAATATTATACCATTGTATTTCCTTGAATCTTTTGTTTACATATTTAAAAATGGAATTAATTGTATACATTTTTCTTCTGGGAATTTTTCTATTTCTTTCATACTTATGACATACTTTCCCAAACTGACTTAAACTGATAAATTCTAGTTAGAATTTGATTTTAGTTGTTTTATGTTCTGAATTTTACATTCAATTCTTGAACTCAATTGGTGCATATTTGTAGCAGTCACATGATGTCAGTTTGTTGTCACACAGTCATTAGGAAACTATGTTTCCTGCTGGTTCGAGAATCTCATGCAGCAGATCTTCCACTCATATATATTTTAGGGCAATTTTCTTATATTTTATCAAATGTTCTATCAAAATTGATCCATTAATCGAAACAAAGGTATCATGCTAATATAAGATGTTAATAACAGCAGAAACTTGAGTGTGGAAGATATAGATACTCTATATAGTATTTTTTCAGTTTTTCTATAAATCTAAAACTCTTCTAAATATAAATTCAAATAAAAATTAATAAAAAATTAAAAACAAACAAAAATTACAGACAAGTGTATTATCAAAGCTTAGTTTTCCAAACCAGTTCCAAGCTTGTTCCCCTCCCAGCTTCGGTTCCATCTGGCCAGCTCTGCTAAAGGCTGGAGAAAGGTTGGCTTCTCAACTTTTACCCCCTCTTACCTTCTACTCTTTCACAGAAATTCTCTTTGCTGCTTTTCTGTTCTCTGAGGTAGGAATAGAAAAGAAATGACAAAAGAGAATAATGGTAAAATTGACATTTAGAAATCACGAAAAAAGAAAAAGCCTGGATTGATTATAGTACAGAAAAAATACTTTTTCAGAGGACAATTTTGATACCATATCCATGGCCTAGCATTGTACAGTCAATTAATTTGGTGCTTACTGAGATTTCCTTTATGGGGCTGATGCCCCCACCTACCAGCCCACATGAGTGTTGTTGTGTACAAACAGCTCATAGCTGGACTCTTCCGCAGAAATTACGCTGAGTCACCTTGAGTTGCCTTGCCAAAGTTGCTTCGGAAGTTATGCCACTCCCAAGGGAGGACACCTCTTGTCATTGAATAACATGAGCATATAAAAGATTCCTTGCCCCAAGTCAGAACATTTCAGTGATGGCTTTGATGCTCCTGAGCCCTCCTTGGGATCAGAAAGAGGTTAGACTTCAGCTGACCACTCTATTTTGCTTATCTTTAGCCCCCATTCTATCCCTATTCTCATTTCTGTACAAGTTTTACCTGAGTACACTTCCTCAATAATTACTTACACAAGAATTTCCATTTCAAGCTCTATCTCTAGGGAAACGACCTAAGAGAAAGCAACACTGCCTTAAACTTCGTGCCTGACTCTTTTTTTTCATTGATGTAGCTTCATCCAATGCCAACCAAATTTATATGATAAAGCCACCTTGCCTCCTCAAACTAAGATTTTCATGGTCTTCAATAAAAAGAAATCTTGGAAGTACTCTGTTGTTTGCAGTCTGAATGAAATTTGAAAAGAATCACTAACTTATTTTACTAGGACAAAATTTAAATATACCTATTTGAATATATAAATTTATAATTACATATTTATATATACTACATACAGTCTCAATGAGAGATTCAATATATACAAATATATAATATGACTATATATGAAAATATATATTAACATATACATATTGATATGTAATACATATATAATACACTTAGTCACATATTTTAAGTACAGTTTATATTTAATATAATAAAGAATGAATTTTATTTATTATTTTTAGGACATCACTAATAAATTCATAGAGTTTAATGTTAGCTTTATGACAACTATAAATAAAGGATTTATGCAAAGTTTAGAGAAGATAATTTCCAAAACTACACCATCTCCATCAGTTTTCTTCAGAATATTAATCTTTTTAAAAAAGAAGATGTGGAGGCTTCTTGTCTCAATAAAATGACAGGCAACAGTAAGCCCAAAATGCAATGTTGCCTCCAGTATGGTAATATATTCCTTTTGAAGACTGTTTTGCTGTGGACAGAACCTAGCTCAAATCCTGAGTACACAGGAGACAGCGGTTGGCATGTGCTCTTCAGTTTGACAACTCAACTTAGGTTTTATACAGCTCAGCACATCTTTATTAGTACATCAACCGCTGTTATTGCTCAGAACAGAAGGAGCCATGCTTAGGTATTCGGGAGAGGTAGAGTAGTTAAATAGAAAGATTCTATAAAATGTCAACTATTAAAGTGACATAATATTTTGTGATTTCCTTGCCTCCCCTCCAACCCCAACAAAATGGTAATTCAAAATTAACTTGTCAAAATGATTATTTTGATTCAAGTAATTAAAAGATACTCTGTAAGCACTGAATATATGAAAGATACTAGCTAGATCCTAGATTTGCAGAATTACAGGAGATATATTATTTTTCATTAAAGATATATGTTTTCTTTAAAATTCCTCCTGGTTTACACCCTTATGGAGCAAATAGGGTTTTTTTTTCCTTTTATTTCTATTCATGTAGAGGCCTTTGTTTGACTTCTCTATTTTTATAAGAGCTGTTCTGCTAAATCTCCTGTTCTGCTTTTGAAAAATCGTATTACTCTCTCCTCAACAGAAAACATATTGTAGTTCTAATCCAAATAACTGTCAGATATCTTAATCTTGGACCTATTACCTTCTTATTAACCTCAATCTTGCAGTACAACAAGGCAGAGATTGCATTTTCCTGGAATGAAAATTGTTTTACGTTCACTGTTTTGTGACAGAGATATTTGAATTCATCAGCACATTGCCATAGTCTATGAAGGCACAACTAGGACATGATAATCATTAATACAAGGTAGTGCCCTACATTGATGATATCAGCATAGTTGTCTCCTTAGAGGAAGACACTCAGGAACAGTTAGGTACCTTAGTCACCAATATGACAAGTAGAGGCCTACTGAAAACTTTCAGTAAATTCAATGCCCAGCCCAATTTATGAAAACCTGGAAATTAGTTTCTCTTGGGCAATCAGAGAGAGTTCTCAAACTATGAGCAATAAGTTACAGTCTTGCATAGACGCTGTCAATAAGCAAGAAGCTCAGAGGCTAGTAGGTTTCTTTGGTTTTTGGTAAAATCATGTTTCTCAAGCAGAAATTCTGTTGGATCCCATTCACAAAGTTGCCAGAAAGAAATATGAATCTGAATGGGGCCAAGGTAAGGATTAAATAATTTACAGAGGTGGTGGTACAGGCGGTCTCCCTAGGACCTCGTGATCCGCAGTTCAGATAGTATTAGAAGTATCTGCATTCACAACATATGCAGACTGACTGGAAAAATAGTGCTACTCTTCAGCTTTGTACTTGGAATTTGTCATTTGAAAGACAGTTGGCTAGCTCCTTATTGGGCATTGGTCAAAATTGTCCACACTTCTGAAGAGCATCAGATAACTCTGAGCACATGAGTACCCAGTCGTATCTTGGGTGATACCAGGGAAACATTCAAATAGTCTTGAAGCAGCACAACAAATCTCCATAATGTGGAAATGGTATATTCCAGAGTGTGCTAAAGAAAAAATTTCAAGAGTCTTGCACTGCGTACATGAGAAGGTAGCTTCACTGTCCATAGGGCCAAGCATAGAGTCCTCAAAGGAATCCCCAGTGACATTGCTGTGTGATCTGAATTCTATGATGCCCTCCCATGCAAGGCAAAACAGGTTGCCTGACTCACAGATGGAAGTGTCCAGATTGAAGACCATGTTGCTCTGAATCAGCTGCATTATGACTACATGCAGCAAAACTTGATGGAAGAAGTCAAGGGCAAGTCTGTGCAATGGGCAGAGATACAAGCTGTTTACTTAATAATAGAAGAAAAATTAGGTATCCATTTTTAGGAGATCATTTGGATTTTTACAGACTCTTGGGCTCTAGCCAATAGATTTACTATGTCATCACGCAAATAAGCCTCGGTGATTGGACAAAAGTGAACCCCTTATAGGGTACTCATTTATGAAATGTTTTCTGAGCATTTACAGGAAGAAATAGAGTGGGTTATGGACATGCCCAGCAATGACAAAAAAGCAGATAAATAAAAATAAATATTATCCACTTCCCAGCTCAGACAGAGATTGTAATGCTAAAGCTGACATCTGAATCCAATTCCTTGATAGTTAGCTGGATTCACAAAATAATTGGACAGGCTGTGTTTAGGCTGTGCATTCATGGTCATAGACACGACTAATTCCTCCTTGACTGAATCAAATGACTAATATAAAGAATCCACTCAACATGAACAGAAGAAGAATAATTTGAAAATAGAAGAGGGAAAATTTCTCCAGGGAAATAGACCAGTGCATAGCCAGCAACTAGATTGTCAGACTACTAATGGTAGTCCCATG
This sequence comes from Equus caballus, assembly GCF_041296265.1. NCBI lineage: Eukaryota > Metazoa > Chordata > Mammalia > Perissodactyla > Equidae > Equus > Equus caballus. The sequence goes on from NC_091686.1 coordinate 100,001,609, forward strand.
GAGCTACAAGTGGCTGTTAACTGAAATCGACACCTAATATATTCTGCATATTACTTGTCCTGTAACAGATGCAACCTTGGAGAATAGAAGTAAAGATTTCTAACAACAAATTATTAATTCAGCACCCCCCAACCAAGATATATTTCTTCTGGTCAAAGTATACATTCACTGCTACCAATGTACAGACATGGGCAACAAGACATAATTAAATGGACTTCTTTATCCGTTATCATCCACAGAGAAAATGAAATGTTTGTTACTCAAAATGGGTGATGCAAAAGGCATAGCTAAAGTAAGTAACCTAAACTGAATATGGAGGAAACATGTATGGGGAGAACACTATTGTGGAAAGTTTTCTAGAATCAGAAAGGAGGAATAAAGGACTAGGGGAGGCTGCAAATGTACAACTAAATCTTTCCAACATCACAGCATTTTTTTCTCCATTTTGCCTTATTCAGTAGTCCTGGGCAACTTTTAAATTTATGTGTACCCACATAAGAGTCTTATATTAATGTAGAAGAGGCAGTATCATGGTAATCCTCAGTGTGTAATCCTAAACGTACTGGGCAGTGGATCATGATTTCACCCCATGTAGCCAGTTAGGATGAACTGTGAATGCAGCTCTATTATCAAGTGTCAGGGATGATCAAACTCTCTGGCATCTGCTTGGATATAGGACCAAGTAAAAGAATCAATGTTTGTTATTATTACCTGCTCTGCAGGTAAATAGTATACCTGATAAAGCTGAAAGCCTAACCATGGCAGGGAACGGTGAGGGTCAAACAGTTAAAATAGGGAAATAGGTAGATATCATAGCAGATGGCAGAGATGGTCATTAGATTTCAGTCCCCAGGGAGAGATGGCATCATGATAGTTCCATGTGACCAGGTCAGTGCAAGAGAATATTACTCTTAGCTATCTCCTTTAGATCTGCCATTTATGAATGACCAATATTAGGAGAAATCTCCATATTGATTTCTTTGTAGAAAGAAGACTGGACTCCTGTTGGTTTATAAACTGTCCCTAAATCTTCCACTAGTATAATCTGAACAAAAGAAGTTAAACAATATCCACTACTGACTCAGTAGATGGGGAGCTAATTACAACTTCCTGTTCATTGTTTTTAGGTTCTGTTTACAATTCTGGTAATTTTCCATTTGACCTGGGGGCAATATTTACCAATGAATCGGATAGGGCAGAGGATGCTAAATAGCAGAGCTTCTATTCCCTGAGTGGTGACAAATTAAGCAGCCATCCAGTGATTCATATTTAGGAGAAGCCCCTGAGGAGAAAAAGAAGGCAGGTGACCCAGTGTAATCTCCTTGGAAAATAGACGATATTTGATAGAGAAGAGTCCTCATCTATGAAATATTTTTATTAGGAAATCTCTGGTTTTAGTATTTTTATGGTAAATAAATCATAATTTACAGATTTATGGTAAAGCATGACTACTTGGAAAATGCCACATAAATTATCCAACTATCTGAGTCTAAAAGGGAAATATATAGTAACCTGAGTTAGGTCAATTACATTTTCACTCTTGGGAACTTGTAGGCAAGGAACACACAAAGAAGGTGACAATGAGATATGATTTCCCTGATCACTTGATTTAAAATTACAACTTACTCCTACGCCCATTTCTGACCGCCCTAGCCTTCTCTAGTTTTTCTTTTTTTAAAAAACATTTTATTTATTTCATTGAGGTCATATTGGTTTATAGATTGTGTAAATTTCAAGTGTACACCATTATATTTTGGTTTCTGTATAGACTGCATCATGCTCACCACCAAAAGTCTAGTTTCAATCTGTCACCATACATATGTGCCCCTTTTCATATAACGCTCATTATATGCCAACATAATATATAGCTTGCTATTCATTGTTTATTGTTTACTGAATGTGTCTCTTCATTAGAATATAAAATGTATGAAAATAGGAATCTAATCTTGCTTTATTGATTTATACTAAAACCCTTCAATAGTGACAAATGTGAAATATGCACAAAAGAACGAATGAATGTGTTCAAGGTAACTGTTATGATGCAGTCTGGAGCTATTATGGACCATGAGCAAAACAAAACTATGGGAATTCTAGATGGGTTTACAAGTTTGTGCTTGTATGAATTACAGAAGTAGAGAAGCAGAGAGAGAGAAGGAGGAAGAAGAGAAAAGATCTAAGAGAACAGGAGAGGAAAGGAAAGAGGAATTGATGGGAATGAGGAAGAGAGAAAAGAGGAAAGAAGAGGAGAATACGGGATTAACTCATCTCTAGAGCTCTTCTAGTTTTTGTTCCTATTAAACTGCTGTTTATCTTCCTGGATCCCTAAGGAATTCTCTAACATTTTCCTATATATGACTACACTAAACCACATATTTCCCATACATTTAAAAGTGGGTTTCCAGTTATTGACACAAAAAGGCGTGATGAGAAAGAATGAGTTCCCTGAAATCTACTGCAAAGTACTTTTCTCTAGTATATGAAATATGCATATGAAATATGAAATAATAGAAGTAAAATCATTTTGATAAGAAACAAAGGTGTTCTCATTTTTCCCCTAAAATGAACGCAACCCATTTAAATTTCAAATTCTTTAATTTGATGCTTTTGGAGATATATGCATTTTTCTCATTTCCAATACAAACTATGAAAATAAAATTGAGGATGTTAGAAGTTATTTAGTAACACATTAGTTCTAGTCTACAATAGCTATAATTAGAGTTGACTGTGTTCTCCTTTTGACCTTGTGGAAACAATAAATGTTAATGAGGTGCTCTTATTTTTGCGTGCAGAGTTGTTTACATGCAAAAAAAAAAAACATTAAAAATTCACCTGCTAACATCTGTGGTACCCACAGACCTTACATAAGAGTTGAATGCTTTGCTCTTAATGATACACAAAAAGATTTCTATGTTGACAAAATATAAATTTGTAGCTCCAACACCTCATTTACTGAAAAAGAGATAGCAAAAATATTCTAAATCAGATTTAAAACTTTCCACAAACTTTTCTGTTGATATAAGGATTCTGTGAGAATAATTAAAAGAATCAGATAAATTATATGGTGAAGGACATTGAATACTAGAGTTGAAGTTTATTCTCTTATCCAGCACTCAATAATTAGACCTTGAAGAGTTTCATTCTTAATTTGTTTTTAACATTAAGGGATTGATGTTATAATAGTTTATCTAGGGTAAGCGTTGGATCTACTAAAATGAAGCAAAACAAATCAGGTAGATTAATATAGAGTTAAGATGAGTGAAATAAACCAACACATTGATAATTTGAATGGCTTCTCCTTTATCCATGTGTAGCAGGAAGAAAATAGTCCACAAAGATGGCTGCTTTCTAATCCCCTGAAGCTGTGAATGCTCTTTTATGTTGCAAAGGTGAATTAAGGTTGCAGATGAAATTAAGATTGCTAATCAGCATGTTTATGATGAGATAATCAGGAATTATTCAGGTGGGATCAGTGTAATCATAGGGGTCCTTTAAATTGAAAGAGGGAAGCAGAGGGGAGGTCAGAATGAATCCTGGTAAGAATGCAAATTATGTTTGCTGGCTTTGACGATGGACAAAGAGAGACTTTAGCCAAGCAATGTAAGCACCTGGAGAAGGTGGAAAAGGCAAGACAACAGATTTTCTCCTCCAGGCTCCAGAAGGAACACAACCATGTTGATGCCTTGATTTTAGCCTAATGAGACCCATTTTGGACTTTTGACACCTTAAACTATGAAATAATAAATGTATATTGTTTCAATCCACACATTTATGGAAAATTTTATGTCACCCATAGAAAACTACTACACCAAGTCACTTCCTTATGAATTCACCATTGAAAACCAAAGTTCCCTTCCGGACTGTCCCTTTCTGGTCACTCAGGCTGAGATAAATTGCTTGTATTTTATTCTTTCCCTTTATTTATATCCTTATTGCCAATGCTATTAAAATTCCTCAGTTAATCCTACATCATTTCTGAAGAAAGTAATCTTAATTTAGGTCAACATTATTTCCTTCTTTTTAAGGATTTTCTGATTAATAATGTATTAATTTAATAAATCCATCTGAACTGAATGTCTCAGGGATCCCACAGTTCCAAATCTATCTTCAAGACATTGCTAGAGTATTCTCTCTTTGTTTTTAGTCTATTTCTACCTATTTCTAAAAGGTAAATTGAGTTTTATAAATCATATATTTTATTTTCAATACTCAGCCTAGCATTTGAAGTGTCTCTGGGATAGGCAGCATTCCAGGAGGCCCTGAGATTCCTACCACCTGGTGTACATACTCTGTTTAATCGCCACCCATTGGTTGTGAACTTGACTTGTGAATATGATGAGACATCACTAGCATAATTATATCATTTTATATGGCAGAAGCGTTTTGCAGAATCAATTAACATCCCTAATCAGTTGATTCTGAGTGATTCAAAATGGACATTATCCTGGGTGAGCCCTTAAACAAGGTCAGAGAGAACTGAAGGAAGAGAGATCCTCTTGCTGGCCTTGAAGAAGCAACCTACCATGGTGTGTGGAAAGGAACATGTGGCAGGGAATGATTAGAGGTTTCTAGGAGCTCAGAACAACCCCATTTGACAGCTAGCAAGAAAGCATGACCCTCAATCTTACAACCAAAAGAAAATAAAATCTGCCAACAAAATCAATAAGAGTAGAAAAATCTCCGAGCCTCAGCTAAGATCACAGCCCTGACTTACACCTTGATTTCAGCCTGGTGAAACTTTGAACAAGGATCCAGTGAAAATATACTAGACTTCCAATGCATGGAAACTGTGAGACAATAAGTATATGTTGTTTTAAATTGTTAAATTGGTGTTAATTTGATAGGCAGCAATAAAAAACAGTTACATACTCATAGTATTTGCCCAACATGCCTCTTCTACTTCATTTCTGTCTCTTTCTTTATACAATTATCCAGTGCATAGGCCAAATAGGTACATTGAATAGGTATGACAGGAACCACCATCACTTCATCCTGTAAGTCCTTGATGGTGGCACTAATCTGCAATTCCTCCAGTAATGTATTCTTGCTTTTGGTTTACTATTCATCCAGGTAAAGACAGTTTTAGTGGCTTCCTCTTGGCTTTTCCCACGATAATAGCCCTTACTTCACAGGTCAGGGAACCAATATTGGGATTCTGTCAATTGTTGAGTATGTCTATTCCAAGTATGTGTTCTTGAACTGGGAAAATAACCAATAAGTGTGTTTGGGGATCTATTTGTTATTGCAGAAAGGGTACAATCTGCTCACCTCGTGACAAAAACCAATCATCAAGAGGCAAGATCGTGGCAGAGAAAGGACTTTTTTTTTTTTTTTTTTTGAGGAAGATTAGCCCTGAGCTACCTACTGTCAATCCTCCTCTTTTCTTTTTGCTGAGGAAGCCCAGGCCTGAGCTAACATCCTTGCCCATCTTCCGCTACATTATATGTGGGACGCCTACCACAGCATGGCGAGCGAAGCAGCGCCATGTCCGCACCCGGGATCCATACCTGCGAACCCTGGGCTGCAGAGAAGCAGAACGTGTGAACTTAACCGCTGTGCCACCAGGCTGTCCCCGAGAAAGGATTTTTTATTAAGCAATAAGCTATGCAATTGCAAGATGAGGGGACTAGTGTCCTAAAGAACCGTCTTAAGAGGGGGCACAGAATATTGAAGCAGTTATATAGGCCAGTGGATTATAGGGTAGGGGATTAGGAATGTTGACCTTCTGGTGTTACAGACCGGGAGTCGCCACTCTAGATCTTTCAGTTGTCAATGATGATGGCTATCAGCATAGACTCTCTGTCCTGGGTTCATCACATTCCTAACCAACTCAAAAGAACAAAGTTATCATCTTATTGTAGCTAGGAGGTACATACACAAGCAGGGGTGCGTACAGAGCAATTGATCTCCTAGAGGGTGCATGCCCAGCTGGGTTAGTAGTCAGAGATCATTCACCATTACAATATGGTTTCTTTTCTAAAATATGTCTTCTCTTATGTCAACTTTGTGTAGCCCCAGTATCGCACTGGACCTCCTGTAATATGGACCTGAACTAAAACCCTATTAATCACCTGATTTTCATAAACCCTTTCTTTGACTGATGGGTCACGGTGATATTTTGGGTCTCCTGGAGTGTCAGTTCAGAACCTGCGTCCAGTAATTCCCAGAAACACTGATAACTTCCTTTTCCCCAAATCGCAGTAAGCCTGGCAAAAAGATGTGGGTCCCTTTGGGGAAGAGTGAGAGAAAGACTAACAGTATAAGTTTTGGGCAACACATTGGGGTTCTTCCTCAAAGAGACCTGCTTTCGCCTTTATTTAAAGGGTTCCAGGCCTACAAACTGGCTTACATCTGGGACCTGATTGAGAGGTCATGACTCTGTTTTGGTCGCTCAAGTTATATTTCTGTTCACTTGACCTGGAACTCTTCCGCTTATATAGATAAAGTAAGAATTTATTAGACTGTCCGTCTCTCTCTCTCCTAGGGACGGCATGATCAACCAGCCAGTGCCATAGTGCTCCACAAGTCAGACTATTGTGATTACTGCTTTGACTCTGCTGTTCGTTATAGTAATCATGCCCACCTTGTTTTTTGTAATTATGTGCTGCCTCTTGACCCCTTCGACCCTGACATCCAATTATTCCTATTGCATTTAAGGATTTTCTTTTAGAGGCAGCAGTTTCCACTGTAATTTCTGACTGTAGAGAAGAACGACCACAGAGCTCTTTAAGGATGCTGGGGCTCCCTTCAGAAACTTATTTCTCACAGGTGTGGTAAAAGGTGTGTTTCTAGGTGTGTGAACAGGTCTTACATGATCAATTCACTCTAATATTCCAATCTTCCTAAGCCTTTGGATGCTTTCTTCTACAGTATACCAAGGTAGTTTTGTCATTTCAACATAATTTAGTGTAGGCCACTTTTTGGTCTATATTTCAGTCAACCAATGAAACATCTGTTAGAGACCTTTCAAATCCCTAAAGCTGCAACACTGAATCCAGAATCTCTGCTTAATGGGACCATACAAACAACTTTGGCTAGATTCAAATTTATGTTCCTTTCACCATTATCCCACTCTCTCAATAATCTATTCCCACATATATTCCTCAGATTTCTCTCTGTATAAATTGGAAAAAAACTTAACAGTTCTTTTGGAGTACAGGGCATCTCCTCGTGGGTCACACTTTGCACCTCACCTTTCATGCTCTACTGGGACATGAGTCTAATTATACATATAGAAGCAAAGTGGAGTAGAAGGGTGAGCCTTGACAAGAATCAACCGTGTCTTGAAAGATAACTACCTAAAGGGAGACCATTACAGCTTCCTTGGCCAAGCAGTATTAATCTCCTCAGACAAGGACTTGGCAGAATTCATAGGTTCTATGTCCCCAGCTATACCAGGATCTGCCTCTTTGTACCCATTTCAATTTTTAGAATCCTATCTCTTCCCAATCACTTTAATAGTAGACAATCGGTGAGGTTGGGAATTCCATTTGTATTGTAATTCAACCACTCACAGGAGGAGACTCTGGGTCTTTGTCTTAAAAATCTCATCTGCATGGATACAAGGGAAAAAGCTTTCATTCAGGGCAGATATAGACACTTTCAGGTCATTCATGCAGGGAATTTGAAGTCCTGAGCTCATCCTTTTCTTGCACAGTTAGGAACAGCCAGACAATCTAATTATACTCATTCATTTAACAAAAATGTTCTAAGATAGCAAATACACTGTCACTCAGAACCTTGCCTCTTGTAAGTGTCATATTAGGAGTATCCAACAGTGATAATTTTCATATCTCTATTGATACATCATTCCGTGGATTATCAGAGCCCTCTTTACCACTAGAAATATAGTAATCAGTGCCTTTAATTAGAATTAGATTTGTAAGTCACTTTCTGAAATCTCAGAACTAATTCAGAAGACAAATCCTTAGGATTCTATTCCTCTAGAACACTTCCAAGTACCAAAATCTGTGACAGTCAAGATTCTCCATAGAAACAAAATCAATATGATATAGATAGATTTATTCTAAGGAATCAGCTCACACATTTATGTGAGGACTAGCAGGTACAAAATCTATAGAGAAGGCTTGTAGGCTGGAAAATCATGCAAGAGTTGATATTGCGTTCTTAAATTTGAAATCCATGGGGCAAGTCAGCAGGCTAACTATTTGAGCGGGATTACTGTTACAGACTTGACGAAAAATTTCTTTTTCTCTGAGAAACCTGTTTTTGCTCTTAAGACATTCAACTGTTTGAATGTGGTCCACTTATATTGTTGAGGGCAATCTCCTTTATTTAAAGTCAACTGACTGTAGATTTTAAATGCATCTACAAAATATCTTCACATTAACATCTAGACTAGTGTTTGACCAAACTCTGTGCCTTCGGCACCATAAGCTAGCCTAGTTGACACGTAAAATTTAATTATTACATTCAGCAAAAACATTCTTAAATGCAACTGGCTTTATTTTTCCTCTCAGTTCATAACAGTGTAAAATACGATGACTACTAGTAGAGTTTGATGCCACTCACTTTATTCATGCTGAGGTGTTAGCAATATTGCCAACATTATTTTTGCACCAGAAGTGCAAATGTCTACTTAATGAGAAAGACTAATAATGTCTTAGTATTTTTATGAAAATCATTTTGACCTCACAGACCTTCTCAATTGGTTGAAAAAGGCCATTGGAGTCCACAAAACTACTTTGAGAATCTCTGTTCTAGGAAACTATCATTGGCTTATTTCTAAAATTTCAGTTATCTGTTTGTTTGCAGAGAGATAAGATTGAAATGGTCTGCATTCTTTTTTTCCTTAAAGAACTGTATCATAGTTACCTAATTCCTTTTTCCCCTGATTAGTAGTTAGGAACAACAGTGAAAATGCATCAAATCCAGGGTTTAGTGTGTATATTACCATGAAATTTCTTTTATCTCTTTTCTGCTTTGCTTTTATTTTATTAAATGAAGGATTTTCTTTTTAGTTTGATGGTTTAGAATTTTGGTTGTACATTCCACCAGAAAAAATGATTAATTATCAAAAAGAAATGTGTATTTTGATAAATATTTGCATAAATTATTGCGAAAATCTTTTATTAAAATATTTAAAAGTAAAAAAAGTAAATTACATGTTACGTGTCAAATTGAGATTCTACACTTTACTTTAAAATTAATCTGCTGGGTTCTAAATAGTTCTTTTAATATCAATAGAATTCATTAATAATATGTAAATGAGCTCATAGTTCATTAGGAAAAGTAATTCCTACAGAAATCATAGGTTATAATTAAAGTGAAAATGTCTCCTAAAATAATCCTTTTAATAAATGTAATTTCTTTTAAGATTCATTTCAGACTTAGGGTAACAAGTCAACAGAACAATCAACTATTACTAACAATCACATTTATATATTACTTTTTTTAAAAAAAGCTTATTGTTTTTCTTAGTAGACTTAGAAAAGTTCTTCCTATAATGTGCAAGAATTTTACTATCTGGTTAATAAAATATAATATCTGGTTACTGCTTTTGTCTTTGCCAGGTGTTTGTATCAAGTGCCTCCTCTTCTTTCAAGATTATTTGTTAAATTTTATCTAAGGCTTCAAGACGCTTTTGGCTTCAGATACTTCCTTTTTTCTTTTAGTCAAAGCTAAAATTAATACCATGTGCCATGTGTAAGTGCTATTTGATAGTACTTTTAATGAAACAAACCTTTCTTAAAATATCCTTATTACTATATTGATAGTTTATAATTATTTGTTAATATTTTAATACATTTTGAAGCATCATTTTGGCTGAATTGTCTCCTTATTATTTACAATCCTATTTTAATAATTCAGGATAAAAGAACTCAAAATCTAAATATGAGATCAATTTATTCTAATATTTGGCTTAATGGCTGTCACAGCTAAAAATCATAATTCATAAAGACATTTAGATGCTAATAAAAGTAAAGTATTTGGTGCACTTATTAAATCATGGAGATTTTTCTATCCAGACCACCAAGTATACAGGGATTTTTTTTTTTTTATTGAGTTCATAATAGAGTACATGGATGTGAGATTTCAGTTGTATATTATTTCTTGACTGTCACCACATAAGTGCTCCCCTTCACTCTCATGCCCACTCCCCATTCCCCTTCCCCTAGTAACTACTGAACTGTTTTCTTTGTCCATGCATTTGTCTATATTCCACATATGAGTGAAATCTTCTAGTGATTGTCTTTCTCACACTGGCTTATTTCTCTTAGCTTAATTCCCTCCAGATCTTTCCATGTTATTGCAAATGGGATGAATTTGTATTTTTTCTGGCTGAGTAGTATTCCATTGTATATATATACCACATCTTCTTTATCCAATCATTAGTCAATGCGCACTTGAATAGTTTCCCTGTCTTGGCTATTGTGAATAGTGCTGCAATGAACATAGGGGTGCATATGCTAATTTGTATTGTCAATTTCAAATTGTTTGGCTAGATACCCAGCAATGGGACAGCTGGGTCGCATGGTAGTTCTATTTTTAGTTTTTCGAGGAATCTCCATATTGTTTTCCATAGTGGCTGCACCAGTTTGCATTCCCACCAGCAGTGTATGAGGGTTCCCTTTTCTCCACATCCTCTCCAACATTGGTTATTTTTGATTATAGCCATTTTCAGAGACATAAGCTGGTATCTTTGTGTAGTTTTGATTACATTTCCCTGATGATTAGTGATTTGGAACATTTTTTCATGTGTTTATTGGCCATCAGTATATCTTCTTTGGAAAAATGTCTGTTCATCTCCTCTGCCAACTTTTTGATCAGGTTGTTTGTTTTTTTATTGTTCAGTTATGTGAGTTCCTTATATATTATGGAGATTAACCCCTTGCCAGATATATGACTTACAAATATTTTCTCCCAGTTGGTGGGTTGTCTCTTTGTTTTGATTTTAGTTTCTTTTGCCTTGCAGAAGCTCTTTACTCTGATCAGCTCCCACTTGTTTATTTTTTCTTTTGTTTCCCTTGTCTGAGAAGACATGGTATTCAAAAAGATCCTTTTTAGTTTGATGTCAAAGAGTGTACTACCGATATTATCTTCCAGGAGTTTTATAGTTTCAGGACATATCTTCAATCTTTGGTCCATTTTGAGTTTATTTTTGTGTATGGTGTGAGATAGTGGTTTACCTTCATTCTTTTGCATGTGGCTGTCCAGTTTTCTCAACACCATTTATTGAAGAGACTGTCTTTTCTCCATTGTATGTTCTTGGTACTTTTGTTGAAGATTAGCTGTCCATAGATGTGTGGTTTTATTTCTGGACTCTCAATTTTGTTCCATTGATCTGTGTGCCTGTATTTGTACAAGTACCATGCCGTTTTGATCACTATGGCTTTGTAGTACATTTTGAAGTCAGGGATTATGACACCTCCAGCTTTGTTCTATTTCCTCAGGATTGCCTTAGCAATTTGGGGTCTTTGCCCCATATGAATTTTAGGATTCATTGTTCTATTTCCATGAAGAATGTCATTGGGATTCTGATTGCGATTCCATTGAATCTGTAGATTGATTTAGGTAGTATGGATGTTTCGACTATGTTTATTCTTCCAATCTATGAGCAAGGAATCTCTTTCCATCTCTTTACGTCATTACCATTTTCTTTCAGTAATGTCTTATAGTTTTCATTGTATAAGTCCTTCACCTCCTTGGTTAAATTTATTCCTAGGTACTTTATTCTTTTAGTTGTGATTGCAAACAGAATTGTATTCTTGAGTTCTCTTTCTGTAAGTTCATTATTGGAGTATAGAAAAGCAACTGAATTTTGTAAGTTGATTCTGTACCCTGAAACCTTACTGTAGTTGTTAATTATTTCTATTAGTTTTCCAATGGATTTTTTGGGGTTTTCTATATATAAGATCACTTCATCTGCAAACAGCAAGTTTCACTTCTTCACTCCCTATTTGAACTCCTTTTATTCCTTTCTCTTGCCTAATTGCTCTGGCCAAAACCTCCAGTACTATGTTGAATAAGAATGGTGATAGTGGGCATCCATGTCTTGTTCCTGTTCTCAGGGGGATAGTGCTCACTTTTTGCTCAGTGAGTATGATGTTGGCTGTAGGTTTGTCATATACAGCCTTTATTATGTTGAGGTAATTTCCTTCTATCCTCATTTTGTTAAGAGTTTTTGTCAGAAATGGTTGTTGGATCTTGTCAAATGCTTTCTCTATATCTATTGAGATGATCGTGTGGTTCTTATTCCTCAATTTGTTGATGTGGTGTGTCACGTTGTTTGATTTGCACATGTTGAACCATCCCTGTGTCCCTGGTATGAATCCCACTTGATCGTGATGTTTGATCCTTTTGATGTATTGCTGAACTTGGGTTGCCAAATTTTTGTTGAGGATTTTTGCATCTATTTTCATCAGCAATATTGGCTTGTAGTTCTCCTTTTTTGTGCTGTCCTTGTTGGGCTTTGGTATCAGAGTGATGTTGGCCTTGTATAATGTGTTAGGAAGTGTTCCATCTTCCCTAAATTTTTGGAATAGCTTGAGAAGTATAGGTACTAAATCCTCTCTGAAAGTTTGGTAAAATTCCTCAGGAAAGCCATCTGGTCCTGGGGTTTTATTCTTTGGGATGGTTTTGATTACTGTTTCAATCTCTTTCGTTGTGATTGGTCTATTCAGATTGTCTGTTTCTTCTTGACTCAGCTATAGGAAGTTGTAAGAGTCTAAGATTTCCTCTAGGTTATCCCTTTTGTTGGAATATAGTTTTTCATGCTATTCTCTTATAATCCATTGTATTTCTGTGGAGTCTGTCATTATTTCTCCTCTTTCATTTCTGATTTTGTTTATCTGAGCTTTCTCTTTTTTTCTTTGTAAGTCTGGCTAGGGGTTTGTGAATTTTATTTATCTTCTCAAAGAACCACCTCTTTGTTTCATTGATCCTTTCTACTGCCAGTTTTGTTTCAATAGCATTTATTTCTTCTCTGATTTTTATTATTTCTCTCCTTCTTCTGTCTTTAGGCTTTGTTTGTTCTTTTTTTTTTTTAAATATTGGCACCTGGGCTAACAACTTTTGCCAATCTTTTTTTTTTTTTTTCTGCTTTATTTCCCAAACCCCGCCGGTACATAGTTGTATATCTTAGTTGCAGGTCCTGCTAGTCGTGGGATGTGGGATGTCACCTCGACGTGGCCTGATGAGCAGTGCTATGTCTGCACCCAGGATCCGAACACTGGGCCACCGCAGCAGAGCACGTGAACTTAACCACTGGGCCATGGAGCCGGCCCCTGTTTGTTCTTCTTTTTCTAATTCAGTTAGGCATAATTTGAGATTACTTATTTGGGATTTTCCTGTTTGTTAAGGTGTGCCTGTATTGAGATGAATTTTCCTCTTAATACGGCTTTTGATGCATCCCATAGGAGTTGGTATGGTATGTAATCATTTTCATTTGTCTCCAGATATTTTTTGATTTCTGTAATGATCCATTGCTTATTCAACAGCATGTTGTTTAGTCTCCACATCTTTGTTGCTTTCTCAGCTTTTTTCTTGTAATTAATTTCTAGTTTTATAGCATTATGATCAGAAAAGATGTTTGTTATTTTTCAATTTTCTTAAATTTATTGAGGTTTGCCTTGTTTCTCAACATATAGTCTATCCTCGAAAATGTTCCTTGTGCACTTTAGAAGAATGTGTATTCTGCTGTTTTTGGATGAAGTGTTCTATATACATCTATTAAGTCCAACTGGCTTAGCTTTTCGTTTAATTCCACTGTTTCCTTGTTGATTTTCTCTCTGGATGATCTATCCATTGATATGAGTGGGGTGTTGGAGTCCCCTACTATTATTGTGTTATTATTAATATCTAATTTTAGGAATGTAAATAGTTGCTTTTTGAACTTTGGTGCTCCTGTGTTGGGTGCATAGATGTTTATAAGTGTTGTTTCTTCTTGAGGGAGTGTCCTTTTGATCATTATATACTGCCCTTCTTTGTCTCTGTTTACCTGTCTTATCTTGGCATCTACTTTGTCTGACATAAGTATTGTGAAACCTGCTTTATTTTGTTTGCCATTAGCTGGGAGTATCATCTTCCACCCCTTCACACTGAGCCTCTGTTTGTCATTGGAGCTGAGATGTGTTTCCTGGAGGTAGAAAATTATTGGGTCTTGTTCTTTAATCCATCTCACCACTCTGTGTCTTTTTATTGGAGAATTCAATCCATTTATGTTTAGGGTGATTAGTGATGTATGAGGGCTTAATGCTGTCATTTTATCATTCATTTTCCAGTTTTCCTGCATTTGCTTTGTTTCTCATCCTGTGTGTTTTGGTCTACCCATTGAATTATGAAGTTTTTTATGATGTATTTCTTTCTTTTTTCCTTATTTTTTGTGTCTCTGTACTGCTTTTTGTTTTGTTGTTACTCTGAGGTTAGTATTCAGAATCTCATGGGTAAGATAGTCCATTTTCTGATGGCCTCTTATTTCCTTAGTCTAACCCAATTCAGTCCCTTTCCTCCTCCCCTCCTAAGTTGTTTTTCTCATGTCTTATTCCAACTTGTGTTGTGAGTTTGTGGTTAAAATGATAAGATTGTCTTTGTTTTCGGTGTTTTCCTTCCCTTTATCCTAATAGTATGGTTGAATATTTGCTATCCTATTCTAATTCTGTCTACCTATTTATCTACTTACTCTGTGTTTTGTGACCCCTTTCTTCCTTTTTTCCTTTTCTCAGGTATGATGGCCTTCTTGATGATTTCTTGTAAGCGATTCTCATGGCTATGAAGTCTCTTAGCTGTTGTTTGTCTGGGAAAAATTTAATTTCTCCCTCATATCTGAAAGATATTTTTGCAGGATAGAATATTCTTGGCTGAAGATTCTTGTTTTATAAAGATTTGAATATGTCATTCCATTCTCTCCTAGCTTGTAAGGTTTCTGTGGAGAAATCCACTGAAAGCCTGAATAGGGGTTCCTTTGTAGGTTATTTTCTTCTGCCTTGCTGCCCTTAGTATTCTTTGCTTGTCATTCATTTTTACAAGTTTTATTACTATATGCCTTGCAGTAGGTCTTTTTATGTTGACAAATCTAGGAAATCTGGAAGCCTCTTTCACACAGATTTCCTTCTCTTTCTCTAGATTTGGGAAGCACTCTGCTATTATTTCTTTGAACATGCTTTCTACTCCATTCTTCTTATCTTCACCTTCTCGGATACCTATAGTTCTTATGTTGCATTTCCTCATTGAATCGGATATTTCTTGGAGAGTTTCTTCATTTCTTTTTAGTATCAGTTGTCTCTCCTCCTCTGTCTGGAGCATTTCAACATGTCTATATTCAATTATGCTGATTCACTCCTCTATGATGTCCACATGAGCATTCAGGGAACCCATATTTTGTTTTATCTCTTCTATTGTGTCTTTCATCTCTAATATTTCTGAATGATTCTTCTTTATAGTTTCAATGTCTTTTGTGAAGTAGCTCCTGTACTCATTGAATTGTTTCTCTACATTCTCTTTTACCTCATTGAGTTTTTTGATGATAGCTATCTTGAATTCATTGTCATTTAGCTTACATATTTCTGTGTTCTCAGGACTGAGTTCTGGGTGCTTGTCATTTTCTCTTTGGTCTGGAGATTTGATGTAGTGTCTGATGTTGGAAGGTCAGCTTTTTCTCATTCTGATATTATTCAGTTGCAGCTACTGCCTATTGCCACTGGGTGGGGGTCAAGAGCTTCATATTCTGAGCCCTCCACTTTCAGCTGATATCCCAGGCAGTGGAGCAGCACAGGGCGGGTGGTGAGTTGGGCACTTTCTCCTGCTTGCACTCCCAGTTTTCTCAATCAGCCCTTGCTATGTGGTCTCCTGGGGTGTTGGCTTGATGAGGTCACCCCCCATGAAAGCTTTCGCCCTGTTAGAGGGCCTTCCTCTAGGCTGCAAAGGCCCTAAGGGGTCCTTGGTGATCCCGTGAACCAGTGTCCCCTCTGCTGCTCCTTCCCTCGTCGATCTTCCCATGATCATGATTGCAGTGTTTAGGGGAGGGAGCAAAGATCTCTCTTACCCCATTTCAGGTCCTCCAAGGGAGGCTTCAGCATCTCTGCCCTCCATAGTGTAACTGCATGTCTCTCCAGGGTTTTTGTGTTATGTTAGGGTGTCCTCTGTTGGAGTATGGATGTCCCATTTTGTTGTATGTTGGAGGGGAGAGAGTTCTGGGCAAGTTCACACCACCATGATGCTGACGACCCAGGGATTTTTTTTTTTTTATACTCAGTTAATTATTTTCCTTAATGCCTGTAGTAGTCTGTTCAAACTGCTATAACAGAATACCATAGAGTAGGTTTTCAGAATGGGTGATATTTATTTGATTTTAGGGAGTGTAGACTCCTATTCTACAGTGGATAAAACACGACTGTTCTGGAATAGTGTTGGCAATCTGATTTCTTTTGTTTTTCTGTTGGTCTTAAGTTAGATATATGACCAATTCTGGCTCTCGTAATAAGATATGATAATAAGTCTTCTTTTGCTTGCTTCTCCCTTATTCAAAAATAATAGTAAATAGACGAAGTAAATAAATCAAGGCTTCCTGAAGAAAGTAATTATTACTTTTATTCATTTTTTATTGGTGGAATCAGGTGTGCACAACTCAAGGCACAGCAAACATCTTGTGACTATGATGCTCCAGAGGAGAAAGATTACAAAAATTTCAAGGTTAATGATAGAGAAGTAGAAAAATAGAAAGTGTTTGTGTCATAGATGACCTCATGGAGCAGCTAAGCATGGCACACACATGCATTCCTCCCACAAGCCCTATTTTATTTATATCATTCTAAGTCTGATTTCATTGCCTTGGAATCAAAAGCATTTCTAACTATTGGATAAAAGTTCTATTAAGAGACATTTGTCACCCTAGAGATGATCACTATATTTGATATGCTTGTCTTTTCATAAAGGACAACTGTAATGACTCATCTTCACTTTTGACAATGTTTTAAAATGAAATTGCCAGATTATCGGTAGATCTTAAACTGGTTAAAAAAAGCATTTTGATTTTCTAAATCTCAAGCGAAATTACAATATAGCAATATATTTGCCATCTACGATGATATAATCTGTCACTGACTTAATAGGACATGAGTAAAAATAAATATATCACAATCTTCTGGAATAAAATAAGAAATAAAGGCTCTGTTCTCATACTTCTTGGAACCTGGAACAGATTTTTTTTTCAGATGACTCATATAGTGTATGTAGTATATAATTGTGACATTCAGTGTAAATGAGAGTCCTTGTGTTAATATGTATATTAAACACAAATAAGCTTTTGTTTCTTCTGTATTTTTAGTTAAAAAAACAAAATAAAACTAATTTCAGGTTAAAGAAGGTAGATTGAACAAGCATTTAGCTTTATTAATTTCCTAAACCACTCTTAAATAAGAGGAAGAAATGAAATAAAGATACATTTCCAAGGAAAAATATAACAACAGAGAAAATAATAGCAGAAGTATTTTGAACGATGGAAAGCAGTATAAATTATTACTGATTTAGCAGTCTCAGGAAAGTTAAATTCTAAGGCTAAAACATTGAAAACTGAGAAGGAATCCAATAGGCACCACAAAACTGCTATGTGGCACAGGAATGAGTGGCATTTTGACTGTATGGAAATAAAAGTGAGGAGAATTGCTGAGAAGGAATTAGAACCCCAAATATGTGGTTATTTTGTCCCTCCTGCACAATGACAGAAAACAAGAAGATCTATTTCTCTGAAGAGTATAAAAAATAAAAATACGTGTCTTGATTAGAATAGAGTAGTGTTTCAAAGACAATTAAGAAACTGGACATTATTTCTCTTAGGAATTAGATCAGCCCATGAAAAAGGTTGCAATGATACAGACAACAGACATTTCCCAATGAAACCACTAACCTGATCAAATAAAATAAATAGGATAATCGGGACTGAAAAATCCCAGAAGGGCTCTGTGCAATAGGTATACAGAGAACCCAATTAGAAACCTGATTAGAGCAGATTGGATAGGAGATCCACAAGAAAAGGAAATATAGCACCACCTTATGGATTTGAATGTAGTAAAGGTGATTTAGATAATTAGGTGCAGAGGAGTGTGTTAGTGAATTAAGAATAATTATTAGAGTAGATATTATTATTTGCACTCCTCTAATATCAATTCTCATCATTGTCCTATGGTAATAAAATCCTTATCTTTTAGCCCAACATATGGTTGCATGAAATACATGTGTTTCCCACACTCACTAGCAGGCATATGATGAAGTTGCTGCAAATAAGATTCATGTAAGTCTAAGCATAAATTGTGAAAAATGCCAGAAAGAAGGATAAGCCCTTCTTTCTCCTTTTTGCTGGCTGAATTAGAGATATGATGCCTGGATATCTTGGAACATGAAATGACTTTGCAAGGTAGGCTTCACACAACAGAGTGATGTGATTGAAAGATCCAGTGACCTGATACCACAGAGCAGTATACCAGCCTCGGACCACCTCCTTTTAGATATTTAAATGGGAGATAAATGAGCATCTTATAGTTTAAATTATGGGTGTATCATGTGATTTGCCAGTAGAGACTATCATACTAATAATAGAATTTGCTATTGGAATGGGGCATGACACATGGAAGGACCTAAAATATTTGTCGTGAGCTTAGCACAGGTGTGCAGAGAGTGGGGCGCAAGAATTGATATCGTAGGCTGAAAAGCTGATGGCTTTTGACATCTACACACAATGCATTGAGCTCTTTCCTACTTTCTAGCACAAAATAATGCTCCATGTCATCTAGCACTTTCCTTCACCCAGCTTTAGAATTAACCATTTAACCAAGTAACTTTGATTCCATTGGCTGAAAGATGGCATTTTGAAACCAAGATCAGGGTTCTTAATATTCTCATTGCTATGAGGTATTGTTGCCCATAGATTCTCTCAGTCAACAGAACTAGAAAACATATCAATGTATATACTTATGCAGACTTATATACCTCTGTGTTTCTCTATTCCTATTTATCATCTATAATAAAATAACACCTACAATTTTAATTCAACACTTCAAGTTTAATTATAATTTCCTCCTTGTCATGTTTTAAAGTACCTTTTCCGGCAGTGAGAAACTTGACTTCAATTATCTTTGACACATTTAATTATTTCTTTCAATTAATTTTTTTTTCAATGAAAACAATCTCTCATACCAACTTCCGTGCCTCTCCTCCCCTGTTACTCCACATCCTTGGACTCTAGGACTCCAGAGTATTCTATGTATTTTAATGAGTTGTTTTGAATGTTTCTTTGGTTGTTTACTCAACACTTACTAGAACTCTGGTGTAAGCATTATATCTGAATTGCTTTAGTTTTAATGACAATATTATTATTAAATATCTATGGCAATCTAGAGAAAACATCTAAAAGTAATATACACAATTACTGTTTTGTTTTTATATTTATAAAATTTAATATACTGTAACAAACATAATCATAAGTGCAGCTAATATTGACTGAGCATTTTTTTACATGCTAGCCAATATGTCAAGCCTTTTATTTTTGTTCTTTCACTGAACTTTCACAAGTATTTTGCCGTGGAAACCACTAGTAGAGTTATTATGATCATGAGTAGTGAGTCAAGACAACAATAGATTCAAATTTCAACTCCATCACTTTTTACTTGTGGCATCTTGTTATTATACATATTCAGTGTTTCAGTTTCCACACAGACACACAAACACACATACATCTTGTGATTAAGAGAATTAAATGAGTCAATGCTTAGCAGAATTCCTGTCATATATTAAGTACTTTAGAAAAGTTGGTCATCATTATGATTTGTAAAAGAGGAAATTGAAGCTTAAGAGGGCTAACTACCTTGCCACAAGTCACATGTCTAATTAAGTATTGTATCAGGGAGGTTGTTGCAGGTCAACATTAGTTATTGATATATATCTTATAAGTATATATTTCATAATTAGAATGAGAATGTTAAAAATATTTTAAATTTTACTACAGAAATTATCATAAAATTTCTAATCATTTTCTAGTCTTTAGATGTTAACTACATGTTGCTATATCAGGGAGCTATAATGATTGAAAGTGTTTTTTTCATTACTAGTCTATGCCTTTCTTGAAAGCAAGTCCATATCTTTTTATATTATTATATATGCAGCATATGTTCTAATATCTGTCGTTCTCCATTTGTGCATTAGAATATCTCAATAAATCTTTTTGAGTGACTAAATGAATGCATATTTTTGCACTTCTTTTAGTATGATATTTTAGATAATGAGGTATATAATAATTACTTCCTAATGATGGTTAGTTTTAAAATGAGCTCTTCATTCCTTGGCATAAGTTTCATATTTAAACATGTAATACTGAGTTCAGGAAAGAATTGGAAGAGAAATATAAAATTTATTTTTTGAGCAATGGAATTAGAATAAACATTACTTTAAACAAATTTAAGAGCACAATGGACAGATTTTAGAAAATCACGCCCTACCCCACAAGCTTGTAAGAAATATTTTATACATTTTATACTATTGTATAAAAATGATTGTAAATAAGATGATTGCCATGCAACGTAGATAATAGGAATTCAGTGTAAAATAGATTTTCTTAAGAAAGATAACATAAAGAAATATTTTCCAAGAGATATAGATGTGAATCTGTAAATCAATAGGGCATATCTTATTCAAGAAAAATAAGATAGTAATATTAAGATATATCTTGGTGGAATTACTAAGCTTTCAGGATATGGGTATTCACTTTGAGAAAGTAACTGTAGGTTTTAGATTTTTTTCAGTACAATACTCAGTTTCAAAAAAGTGAAACAATCCCCACAAAATTCTCAGGGAAAGAAAATTTTACCAGTGATTTATCAATAGCTGACTGGTACTATTCTCAGACATAAAAGAATTCTGGGAAAAATGTACCCATGAGTCATGGGTACAGCTTGAAGGAAAAAAACATATTTGATGATAACCTAGTGAGACCTGAAAGATGTATCAAAACAAAGATCTCACTCATAAGAAGAGTGAAATTGTTCAAATACCAGCACAAAGACTGAAAGATGCCAGGAATAATGATTACAAAATGTTAATATTATACACTTTGACAGTGTAAAATTGGTAATAGAGCAAAGTAAGGAGATGGAGGGATGGACAGATGAGAGAAATAAGAACTGTGCTAACTCTGTGTATTTATAGTCAGAACCTCATAACTGACATGAAATGTGTGCTTTGAAATAAATAGAACCTCTGAAAGGAAAAATAAACAAAAAATTAGCTTTTAAAATAGAAGGTATTTTAGAAATAATACACTTTGTGATTATTTATTTGAGGATTAATAACAGCTTCCCTTTAACTTTAATTGAATTTAGTTCATTCTCGATTAAACTTAAAATTAAATGAATTAATTTGTATTATAACAGCGCATATGGTATCATTTCATGTTCTAAATGTATTTAAAGTGCTCTGTCTCTGTGTCTGGTTTATCTTTTTTTTTTCTTTCTGTAAATACTTTAAGAGGTAAAAGAATTGATTATTTCTATATGGTAGGATTTAAGAAATTAAAAATTTTTTTTCTAGACTTTCAGAAGTTCTTAGAAGTACTATGGTTATTTTTGGGGGGAGGAGGGGAGGTGAGGAAGATTGGTCCAGAGCTAACAACTGTTACCAATCTTCCTCTTCTTTACTTGAGGGACATTGTTGCTGAGCTGACATCTGTGCCAGTCTTCCTCTATTTTGTACATGGGATGCTGCCACAGCGCGGCTTGAGAATCGGTGTGTAGTTCTGTGCCTAGGATCGAAACCCATGAACTCTGGGCTACTGAAGCAGAGCACATGAGCTCAACTCCTATGCCACCGGGCCAGCCCCAACTTTTACCTTTCTTAGGGTGGTCTGCTACCCAGGCATTTTTTTTTTATTAACAAAATCTTTTCCAAAATTTGCAGATATTGTGCTTTAGTCTTCCTTTCTAATCTTCAGATCTGGTCTCCCCTTTAAACTAATATCTATTTAATCCAAAAGAAGTGCTAGTTCTGTTTCTCTAAATTCATTCTTCTTAATCTGCAATAGACATAAAATAAAGTTTGTACTCTACAATCTACAAGTTATACTTAGAATTAATATGATAATACATAATTTTCACAATTGTATATTGTCAATATTTATTTTTAGGTTTTAATGATTTTAAATTATGTAATGAGAGACTTAAAATTATTTGTAAAGGTACAATTAAACCAATACTATTTACATAAACCATTCTGATATGTTGTTTCATCAAAAATTATTTCACCATTATTTTATTTATTTTTAGTAGGGCATTTCTTCGTCTCTTCTTCTGTTCAGAAAATGTTATTTTCAATCTAAAAAGCAAGTTCTCCCTAGCACTCAGAAACATGTTCAAATAAGCCAAAAAAGAAGTTAATATTACAGGAAATTTTAAGATTTCATGTGACCAATTACACTCATATAACCCTGAAAGTATCTGGGAAATAGACTCATTATTTCTAGGGCCATAGTGATTAATGATCCATCATAATATTGCAGTCTGATCTTTTAAGAAAAATCCAATTTCATGACTATATTGTCACAATTGTGGTGAAAGTGTCCATTCAATTTATTAGCTTACTTTTAAAAAATGTCCTTATACTAACATGATGCTTTTTAACTGAATTATATCAAAATAACCATGTGTCATGTTTTTCTTCCTTTATACTATCTATTTAATAATAAAAGTATTCTTGTGTTTTCATATTACTTTAGACCAATATAAAATAAGTTTTAATAAAGTTGTACAGCAATTAGTGAATAGTTTTGAAAATGTTTAATTTCCAATTAAATTTAAAATACCATTTATCTAATTATAAGTGATTTTAATACCTCAATTCAAATTTTTATTACATACAGTAGCTATTTTAACAAATATTAAACCATTTTCCCCCTAGCTTACTTAAGAATCATATTTTACTCCAAAAATAGTAGCTATTCTTTTCTGGTATTAATGTCTTACTTGCTCTCATTTTTCTACAGATTGAATAGCTGATGATCATAATTAATTAAGTAAGTCTACAGGACCAGTTTGACAATAATGGAATTGAAATAGAATACAAAATCAGAGAGCTAAGAAGTGGAAGTATAAAATCTTTCAGATAATAAAGATAGATTTGGCTCAGTAATGTGTCCATCGGATAGATCCAAGACATACAGCTACAGAGCTTTCCTCGGCATTCCATCACGACTTTGAAATTTATCAGATTTAAAATATATATAATCACAAATCGTTTTATATTAAAAGTGATAAAATGGCAAGAGTAAAAGTATAACGTCTTTCATTTATTCATTCATCCGTTTCTGCAACAAATATTAGTTAACATTTGTCAGTCACTACTCTATACATTGGAAATTAAAACATACGAGTTGAATCATCCATCCAGAGAGCAGAGTTTTAAGGACTGAGGATATAAAAATGAAGATGACAAAATTGTTGTCCATAATGAACTCATTGTCCAGTATAGGAATGGGAAGAGAAATTAACAAACAAACAAAAATTTAAAATCTAGTATGATCAGTGCTATTATTTATAATGGTCCATTTGTGGAAATATGTAAAATAAAAGTGATGAACATTATTTAGTAAATTCTATTAAAACTAAAGATGTACCTTTCTAAAGTTATGTTCCTTAAAGATTTTTTATTTCAAATAACTTCCTGTATTGTTGTTGTCATGTACTTTTCTAGCATAATTACAAACAGCACTGCATTTTTGTTTGCTATATTCAATGCTTCAGAGATGGTAAAGTAAATCTAGAAAGAAAAATTGAAGAAGGCAAAGCATTTTATTTTCCATAAACATGGACAAAAATTCTTGAGACCATAGTAGTGTTCTCAGTCAGGCTTAACCTTTGGTTACATGATGAAATGACTGAATGATCTATTAGCTGTTCTCAAAATTTTCATTATTTTGTGTCAATTTAGTAATGCTCTGCAATTACTTATGTGTGAAAGACAAAAGAAGCAAATGAACACTAATGGCCATGTAATCTAAGGTATTGATTCAGATGCCTGAGTCCATGCCCCATATTTTTTAAGACATACTTAACTTGAGGACATTTTCATACTAGTGAAAAAATGCTTAGAATAACGCAGTGAAATATAAAATCATTATTACATATTAACTAATTTTATCTGTCAGTTGTAGAATATTGATGTACTCAAATACTAAGACAAGCTTAAATGTTTGCACACCAATGAAGTTAAATGAAAATGACAAAAGAGAAAAATATCTATTCCTTGAGAAGATAATAGATCTAGCTCAGTGAAATTTATATTTTAAGCACTTTAACTGCAATTTAAAAATATGAATTATGTTATTTTTCATAGTTTTGCCTAATATGGTGCGTATTTATTTCCAGATATTTCTATAATAATTTTCCACCTAAGTACACTGTATGTACATATATATTTTGTTAAATATAGATATACTTACATAGATACATGTAAATATGTGAGTGTATATTCTCTACCCTTACTCATTACTCACATATCTCTTGTGACACTCCACTTTATACTATCTTATATCCAAACTCTTCAGCTATCAAATCCTTCATAACTTTGTCCCAACTAACTTTTCTGTCCTGATTTTTCACTAGTACTTACGTGTGTCCTGCCTTATAGCCAGACTGGTTTGCTGCTGTTTGGGTGAACATGTTCTGTCCTAATGCATTTATCACTTTCCATTTCCACCACTGAAAATTCTTCAGCAGTAAATACAGAGGACAAATTTGGGTAACTAACTGTGTTCATGAAGTCTTCCATGAATTCTTCAAATTAATTGGTGTCTCTTGTTCATTTGGACCATTTTTTCTAGGTATATCTTAAATCATAACAAACATCCATATACTTAACTGGCATAAAAATTAAAATAGCATGCTCATGCATCTTGTGGGTGAAGAATTAGGACAAGGCACAGTGGATATGGCTTATCTCTGTTTCCCAATGTCTGGGGCTTCAGGATGGAGGTTTGAATGGCTGGAAATGATCCAAAAGGCTGGGGATGGCATTATTTGGCCATGACTTTATTGATTTGTCGATGGCCTGAGCTTAGAAGGCTCACAGATTTGGCTCAGTTAAAACTGATGACCTAAGCACTCATGCATGAGCATTTCATGTGGCCGGACTTCCTCAAATATGCTGTCCTCAGGATGATCAGATCTTGCATTGCAACTCAGGGCTGCAAGGGTGATTGTGGCAGTGAAGTGGAAGCCACACGGTGTGCTCTGCCTGGTTTCAGAAGTTAGGCAATGTTGCTTTGCTACAAGTGCTATCTAAGGCCAGTGGAGGTCCAAGGGGCAAGCAACAGCATCCTACTCCTAGAGGGAAGGAGGAGCAAAGAACTTGGGGCCATTTAGAAAATCACCACAGACTTCCGTCTATAAGATTCTATCAAACATAATTGTATTTTCTGAGATTTTCGTTTTTCCTGTTGCTGTTTTTCCTGATCACTCCACCTGGACTAAAACACCTTGAAGGAGTAGCTATTTTCCTGCCTCCCAAATCTTTGCGTGGCCATCCCAGTAGTGGGCAAAGATCATCAATTAATTTTTTGAATGAAATTGCATTTAATTTTGTCTTTAGAATGGGTATTCTTTTGCGTTTGGAAAAAAACTAAGTTTGATTGCTCATACTTCTTTGCAAATGAGCCTGAATACACTCACACAACTGCATACACATACACATACATTTTATTATACATTGAAAGTTTAACCTAGCTTTATTTATTCCTTTATTCCACGAGAGATTACTGGGCACCTATTAGGCACAGGACTTGAAACTGAGTGTAATGTGGTGATTAAAACTGACATTTTTTGGCTCATGAATCCTATAGTCTAGTGATGATGACTAATATTCAAGTAAATCAAACATGTTTACTGAATTATGGAATAGAATTAAGGGCCACAAAGAATGAACACAGGGTCTCATAATTTAGTTAGGATCATTCATATTTAATTTATTTTTGAAAGGAAAATATTTCATTTCATAACCACCCTGTAAATGAATACTTATTGTGCAGCGTGGCTAAAGGTATTGAAATCTCATGTATGTATATATGAAATTTGTTACAAGAAAGGAAGCCAAAGATCATTTAAAATTCCAAAATTATCTTATTTACCTAAGTACATTAATTTAGGTCTTAGAAAATTGTTTCCACAATCTCTTTTCTACTTTGAATGAAAGAGAAATTTGAAAATTATCTGGGTTTTTAAATTACTTTCTAGAACACGTGCTGAAATCATAGTTAATCTTTCTTGGGTGAATGAAATCATTATGTATAAAATCATCACATCTATTTACCTACTGTTGCCTTAAAATTATGGCTTTTTTGTGGTTATTGCAGTCTACTATGGTAAACTGTGTTATTATCTTGATCATAAGCATTGAATGAATCATTGAATAATATACTAGGGATTTTTTTTTTTTTGATTAGCACAATCTTGAATTTCTGACAGGAAACTTTTTCTGTGTCACCATATTTAAGTTAAATCTGGGCAAACATTATTGACACAATAGGTGACCATTTTCTCATATGCAATGCAAACATGTCAACACTCAGTGATTTAAAATGATATATCCCATTTTTGTCAGTATAGAAATAAACCTTAGTGCTAAGACTAAGTGTTTGTCTAAACAAAATTTAAAAGTGGTGTTTCATGTTTAATGCTCTGCTAGCCAGTGCATCTTGCAATATGATATTTTGTGAGATCTATAAATTGGTGTATAATAGCCATCAGAGTATATTTTTCCTTGATAGATCAAAGCAATTTATGACTAAAGGTAAATCACAAATCAAAATTCTGAATAGATATTAAATGAAATTGAATCTAGCTCTTGGTATTTGGATTTCATAATTGCTAGAATGACTCAATGAGTGTGGCTTTTGTTTTAATGCTGCAGCACAGCAAACAAAAAAGATATAACAGAATTGATAAAGAGAACAGCAGATGCCTCATTGTTTATCTGTTTTTCTTTCTTGAGTACAGTTGCAAACATTCTTTGACAGTGCATTTGCAATGATTTGGATGGGCATCTATTTATGAATTCAACTAGCTGATCTTTGTTAACCTGAGAAAATGATAACAAAGCCTCTGATATGACAAAGCCAATCTGAAGCTGTGACTCACGGAAAAATTCCATTGCTCTTGAAACTGACGCAGTTACGGTTTGTCTTTAGTTTACATCATAAAAAAGGTCTTCATTTTATTAGTTCTGTTTTAAGATAATTCTTGTGTGTCCAAAGTGTAAACGGGCATTAAGAAGCAAACAGTCACCTTTATAAACCAAATAAAAGAAAAGCAAATGTTCTGGATTCAGGTAGTTGCTTGTACTTTGTACTTCATATAAATGTAAAAGGAAATTGGTACAGAATAGTTTTCTCATTTGAGCCTAGGAAATTTCAATGTTATCTATTGCATTTGGAATATAAAATAGTCTTATCTCTTACTCATTATAAGCACATGACACTTTTGAAGACTTGTGTCTTTCAAAATTTTCAGTGGGAAAAGATTTAAAGAATTTCCTGCTGCTGATGACACCAGGAAGCGGAGTGTTAGGCCTGTCTTTGCAGAGAGACAATGGCAGAATTCGGGATGACGTGCTTAGAGTACGAAACGTTTTCTATCACGGACTATTGAAAAGAATTGAGTGTCTCCTGAAGAAGAACTAATAATTATACCTTACATTTGTGGTGCTGCACGACGTGACAAAGAGTTATCTGTGAGCTCCTTGAATGGCAAGATCACAAATGTAGAAGTGAATTCAGTGTGCAGTGTCTACACAACAGGCCACAGGGCAAATTAACCCTCCGAGGCAGCACCCTCTAGTGTAGGTTTGCTAAAAGTCGAGGTGAGGGGATTGAAAGCCACTTTTCTCTTCTGGTACCCAGAACTGAATTTAAAATATTTCTGATGTGACAGATGTGTAAATCTTTGAGATTGAGGATCAAAAATAAACAAGCAAACAAACAAAAACTACTTTTATTAAGAAAAGAATGTATTGCATAAAAGAATAGTCTATAATATTTCAAAATTGAGTTGAAACAAATCAATATTATTAAGTTATTAACCTACATTAAAAATACTAGATTACAGAAAGAGCAATAAGCAACAATATCAAATGCATTGAATTACTAAAGCTGTAGTTTTTAAATAACAAAATGTAATAATCACAATAATAAATATTATTTATCATATTATATGCATTATTATGTAAATTAGAAATAAATATTTATTATTGCATATATATTATGTTAATAAATAATAAGTTCACCTAGTTGAACTACTTGCAGATAATTTATATGATTATTATACTACTGTTATCTTAGAAAAGTATTACTTTTGGGGGGAGATTTTTATTTTGATGTCTTTTATGGTTTACAAAATATAGCATTAACTAATATTCAGCTTTGTGTCACCATAACTGTTGTGACATTGAGGTCTTTTAGCAGCAATCATGGGTCAGGCTCAAGGTATAAGCTAAAGACATGGTTATGGCACACAGCTTAGATTAAGTGATTTGCGGGGAGATCTGGAGAAGGAATAGCAAAGAGCATACATTAAAAGTCACCAACATCCAGAAAGAGCCAAAGAAATAGGATCCATGAATCTTGGGAGCCTTTGTTAAGGAAATTCAAATCTCTTTGTCTCTTGCTTATCTATGTTATAATAAATTGGTCACCTAAATGCCAGATCATTCACCAAGACATCTGAAACTTGTCAACTAGGTTAGGAACACACATTTGAGATCTATCTATCTATCTATCTATCTGGATAAATCATATCAAGTTCCATATCTGCGGATTGCTTAGATTAGTGAACTTCTCAGAGATTCAGAGATGGTCTTATTTTCAATCTCCTTAATGTCAGGTACATAGTATTTATCATTTCTCATTTTCTATATTCTCAAACTTTCACGTCCTATCAGTTTTAATAATCTATAGTTTGATCAATTGTTTTTAATAAAGGTGAAATAAATTGAAATTAATGTGGATTATATTGATAGCAATGATTTATATTTTTGTGAAGGTAACACAGTACAATCAAATTGTACAGTAGGGTTCACTAGCTTGGCTAGATCTAGAACTCACAATTATCCAGCTTACGCTGGTTGTCATTTCCTCTTCACCCTTATAATATAATATTTGTATTATTTGAAGTGTATTGTGGCTAAAGAGGCTCCACAGAAATAATTTAAATCAGTCCCACAAGTCGTGTTCAGATAGATAGAGGCATATGGAGCAGTTAGTGGGGCTTGAAGGATGAGAGAGTAGAGGCAAAATTATGGAGATAGACTAAGAACCCTTGAATTATAGTTTCTCCAAAGAGCAAAGGTCTTGTGAGTAACCACAAAAATAGGACCTAGAGGTGAGGAGACAGCAAGACTCAGTAGCAAGCTTAAATTTAGCAAAAGCAAGGGCAAAGGGTGTGGTTGAACATTGAATCAATGGAATATTGGCAATTGCAGCTGTGGCACCTTGCTTTGCCAGAGCTTAGCAATAGAAGTGGTTTTGGGGACAATTTAAACTCATTGAAGAGTGCACGTAAGACTACCCATTAGACACCAAATTAACTGAATAAAAAAGCCTAACTCCTTTCAGTCATGTAAAGGGACAACAATGCAAATACAATCTTGGAAATATTATGACTGTATTGTTACTGGTAATATTGCCAATGTTTGGGGGTATTTGGAACAATTATATACTGTACGTTTATGTGGGTTAGTTTGATTAGAACAGAATGATAATATCTTTAAAATCACGTAGTAGGACAGGATTGTTCTTAGAAAATCTGGCAACTTTCATGATCTTACTCTAGGTAATTATTTCACTGGTAATTATTCAATAGAGAATTCTATAAGAATCTCATATCTTTAGAATTAAATCTTTCTCTCCATCTTCCTACATAGCCTATATCTTATGATGATAAATTTTGGAGTCAACTAACCAATTTTTAGCAATTATTATGACTATATTTGTAGTGATGCCCAATATTTCAGATTTAAATGCATACTGCCAAGCATACCACTCTCAAGAGCCTCTTTTATCTTTGTTTTGAATATGCAGTTTTATCTGTTTATGCTGAAATGAGACAATGCATAAATGTTCTTTCGTCTTGATACCTCATTTTGTTAAGTTGCAAAAAACTAATTAGCATATGTGGTGAGTACAAATCTTACTTTAAAATTCATTTTGAATCTTCATTGTGCTTTCATGGTGGAAACAAAATTTTAACCTGGAGTCAGTTTTTTCTCTTAGCCTTAGTTCTGGGTGTGTAGACTATGTCATGGGATTAGTAAGGGGGGAGTAGTAAATCTTGTTCTCTAAGTTAAATCTCCACACTATAATATTTCCCCCAAGATATCCATAATTGTCTCTAGTCACTGGTCATCGGTCTCCACGAAATGCTGTGGAGAGCCTCTCCATTCCCATCTTTTTAACTCTTTCAGGTTTTGTAATTATCCCAACCACTACCTTGTCCCAACCGGCTGTATTTGAATTATTTTGCCTCCCATGCCATACTAACAAAAAGAAAGCACTGTTTAAGCTCAGCCTGCCTACATACACCATTGAGGCAACTCTCTTCTTGGAACGTTGCTACCCCTTAACTCCTGGTTCTACCCAGACAATCCTGTAAAATTGTCTTTATCTTTAAAATTCCTCAATCCTATAAGAAGTGATTGCAGATCCCCTTTCCCCAGAACCCCATTTCTTCTTGCTTTTCCATTGAATTTCTTTGCTTTCTCAAGCCTACCAGAGTCTTTTCCAGTCTTGGAGGGAATTGAGGAAGAAAATATTGCTTTCTCTCATTCTGTTTCCTGATAAATACATTGCCTTTTTGTGATTCCTTTACATTCCTTTAAGTGACTAGAGTTCAGAAAATTAAAATCGAGGAATAGACTCCCATTTTCTATGCTATATTCTATGGTACATTTTCCCTGAGGCAAACTAGCATAAAATTATTTAATCGAGAAAGGGCAGTGGAGGTAATAGAAAATCATATTTCAGAGACATAATCTTGAGTCACATGTAATACACATGACTATTAGGACTGAAGGGGGAAAGAAAGAGGAAAGAAGTCTACAATTCTTGAAATAATTGTAAAAATGAAGAGCAGAGATTCCTTAAATAAAATTCAGAGCCTTTGGAAAACTGGCATGGAACAAGGGCAGAAAGAATGGTGCTAATAAATATGAGAAAGAAAATTTGTTGTTAGTACCCTCAAGCTGATTCTGACTCCTAGTCACCCTACGTACAGCAGAGCAGAACCCTGCCCTGTCTTCTTGCACCATCCTCTCACCTTCCAGTGCTATATAAGACAATACTCTGCTATTCACAGGGTTTTCATGGCTAATTTTTTGGAAGTGGGTGGCCAGGTCTTTCTCCCTGGTCTGTCTAGTCTGGAAACTCTGCTGTAACCTGTCCACCGTGGGTGACCCTGATGGTGTTTGAAATACCAGTGACATAGCTTTCAGCATCACAGTAACACTAAGCCCCCACAGTATGACAATCAACTATATATATTTAAAATCTTTTATTATTATACTTAATGTTATTATTTGTAGAGTGCAATTGATCATTTTTTTATTTTTTAAACTAATATAACACCTAAAATATTAGTTGTTGAGGTTATTTGTTTGGATTTACCTTCTTATTGATATTTGGTGATAGCTGAAAAATGTGAAGGAAGAGGAACAATCTAAAATGCTTAAGGAGTGAAAGAATTTGTTTCCCTTCCTGAGTTTATTTATTATGCATAGTATGTACTATGAGCTAGGATACTTTGAAAGGTAGACAATTTATAGTTCCTGCCCTTAGAGTGCTCAGGCTCACAGTATAATTGGCAAATAGTGAGTGCTAAATTGATAATTATGGAATATGAAGTGTATAAACTTGTGAATAAAATACCAAGGAAATCTGAGGAGAAACCAACTATGTCACTGGAATGGTTCTCAAAGCTTTCACACAGGAGTCTATACTTGAGTTTATACATTGTATAAAAAGACGATAAGTAACAGTCAAAAGATAGCAAAGAGTAAAGACTTTCCTAGCAGAGGAGAAGAGATGAGGATGTGAAATTTCTGATTCTAACTGGGATGGAGTAACGAGTACTAAACTAACCCTATCACTGTGGACAACTATATGACTGGATAAACTACATGAAACAACTGTTTGCAGCTATTTGACATAGGCAGAACAAGATCGTGATCCGTGAGAGAAGAGAAACAAACAAGGTGAATTGCAATAAACGTACCACCAAAAGACGAAGTTATTATTGATATAATAATTAAAACTTATTCCAACAATGTTTTTATGAAAAATAATCTCAATGTCTCCTTTCTTCTTTTATTTTTACTGAGGAACCAAAAAGTTAACTAGATGAATGCATAACTAACTACACTTACTATTTATTTCATACTTACTATATGACAAGAACAGTGCTAATTATTTTATACGCTTGTGGTCAATGACTCTGGCTTATGGGGGTGTAGCAAAGTAGCTGGAGTTAGAGTGTTAACTCAAGTGGAGTTAAGAGGATGGGACACATGAGAAGAAATGGACAAATTGTTAGGCTGAAGATACCTTTAGATATTGAAATTGTCTTTCAAGATGGCAGGAGTTCTTGTATTTCCAAGACTTTTTAGAACGAAACTGTATACATTTTATAATACAGAAAGCTTAATTCACATATTCTTTAAAAAACTTGAGTAAATATTTACAATTATTTTTCCCGGTAGACAGAGTAACAGCTAAAATCTTGCAGGAATATTCAGTAGAACGCTTAGGTCACACTGCCTCATGGACAGAGGCAGAAAAGCCTGTGTTGACTGTGGTATAAGTAATATTTGTGATATAAATTTCAGGTAGACTAGTTCGTAAATTATAGTTTTGTATGGACCCTGCCCTCCTGAAGCATTTGTTCTTTTCTGACCAAAATGCAAGGAAACGTTTACAGCACAGCATGTGAGGAAAGATTTAGTATTTTAGCTTTATCTGCCTATTGGTAGATGTGAGTAATTTTTATATTACAAGGAAAAATGGATCCAGAGAGTCTGATATTAAATTCTTAGCGAGTTCCAAAATGTCAGTTAGATCTAAGTAAAGGCGTGTCCCTGTGTAAGCTCCGCAAAGGGATTGCTGTACCCGTGTATTGATTAGCCACCTGTGGGAGACTGCATTCTGCAAGAAAGATAAACATCTACTTGGGGCCCTATTCTTTGAAAGAAAGCACTTATTTAAGTGGAGGAAATCTAAAACTATTTTTCTTAAATTGATGAGGGCAAAACCCATGGCATTTTTTTTCTAAATTATTTTCTTTCTATTCTGTGTGATTCACAGAAACTGGCTCACAATTTTCCTCAGTTTTACAACTCCTGCTATCATTAAATGTGACTACAATATCCACGAAGACATCTTAACCTCACAAGTAATTGACCTCTTCCACTCTAATTACCTTTAACTCAGCTTTCTGTGAGCCATAAATTTCTGGGGCTACAGTGTTACATGTAACATATACATGCAGAAATTCCAATCTGTGCCCTTCACTTCACATTATTCCAGCTTGCAAACTGATACTTTTAACTCTCACTATATATTTGATTTTTTTTATCCATTCACTTATTCAATCTACAGGGATCAAACCCCTACTATGAAGTAATAACTCACCAAACTCTCCAAGTTGGATGCTGAAAATATAAACATAGTTGTCTCAACTATATTTATAGTTGTATCCTTAATGAACTTTGTTTAATGTATGTATTTTTCAAGTAACCAGATAAATGCATATTAAAAATGATAAAGGATATATTCACTGTGTGCTGTCAGAAAAGAAAGGAAGGAATAGAAAACTCTGTCCAGAAGGATTAAGGATCATTTGAAGAGAATATGGCTTCTGAATTGAGCATAAGGTCGGTGGGAGAAGCAGGAGAATCCACACCAAATAACAGCCCAAAGACCTGAAATGCCCTGTGACTTCAGGGGTTCTATTTCATTGCATCTGTAAATACAAAAGACGAGGTTGGAAACGTGCCATGTTTTTAGATCATAAAGGACCCTGTGTTCCATATTAAGGATTAGGAATCACAAGCCACTTTGCAATCTTTAGAATTTGGCTTTAGTTAACATTAATCAGAAGTGGAGTCAAATTCAGGAAGGAGATATAAATCTATTTCTCACTCTCCTTCATCTAACCTATTGCGACCTTCAAATTCTGTTTCAGAAGTGTGAACTACAATACCTGGCTGAATGATGGAATAAAGTTTCAAGTTAGACAACATAATTATTGTCTTGTTAAAATCCATTAATCAAAGTGAGTCTACATCCACCCTCTTGATTATTAAACAATAAAAATATTGAAAGATTGACCTCCCATTCAAATGAAAAGAAAATTGATGGCTTCTCCCAGGAAATCATGTGCTGGCATTTATTGTCAGTTAGGGCCATGCAGAAAATAGATATTCCAAGAAAATATTAATGTCAGAAATTTTGTTTAAAACTGTTAGTACCATTTATCTGAAAGCATATATGCACGTGTAAACACATATTAATTTATCTTTTGATCTCTCTCTCTTTATCTCTTTCACCCACTCTTTGTTTCCTTCTCTCATTGTCTTGGTATCCATATCTCTTACAGATAAAAACCGCTTCACTATTGCCCTAGAAATGCTTTTTCTTTATCAACTTATCTTTTGCTTCTGTCCACTTAGATGGAATTCCATGAATTTGCAGATTGCATTCCTATGTTCTGTTTGGAATTTTTGCTTCATATTTTGCAATAAAAATTCTCTAGAGAGACAACCTGACAGGCTCAACAGTTAATAAACGATATGTATATTTTTACTTCTCCAACTTCTTGTCACTCATAATTTACTTCCTGTCTCCCTCTATTACAGACAAACCTTACTCCATTGCGGTCTTCAAATGTGTCCTGCTCTCTTGCCACTCTCCCCAATCCCAAATCCACCTCCCAACTCCCCATCCCAACCCTGCTCTGCTTCCCCTGCTCAGTTCATCCTCCCGCCCTCAGCTGAGATAAGGTGTTCCAAGGCTATTCCCTGAACCAGGTTTGTGTTTTCTAATTACAGTGAACTTTCTTTATCACGACATTTTAGGAAACATTTTGATCTCTTATTTGCTTTAGCACTAGACTAAGATTTGCGAAGTCAGGGCACTGTCCACTTTGGCCAATATTTTATCCATGGGGCTCATTTTGATTTCCTAGCATATACATCCACATTATTTGCTGCATAAATGACTAAAAGGAGTGAGGGAAAACTCCACTCTTGGTTCAAGTCCCTTATTAGCTTTGCCACCTTAAACATCATCCTTCAACTTCTCTGAGCTTCAAGCTTCTCAGATACAAAATGAGAGTATTGAACTAGATGGCAACCAATTTCTTTTGCAGGTCTACAATTCTTCAACTCTTTAAATGGTAATATTTAGAGGAAACCTGCTTTCTATTGGCATCATATTTCCATATTGCCTGACCTGCACCAAAATAATGTTACTCATTTCATTTCTCTTGATATAAGGAAGAGTGATTTCTCTGACTGGCTAGTTTTGGGGAAGGAACAGGCCATGAGAGTATTTGATGACAGAGAGGCCTTGTTCTCTCCTGCTTGCACTAAAATGGTCAGGGCAGATTCTGTTCCTATAGGTGGAGGTCTGCAGTTGACCAATACTGTCTGTGACCAGGGAATTAAGTGTGTCCGACTTAGGCCCGTTTGCCTAAAGACCTAAGTCATATAATGAAGCCACTGTATCAGTAATGGAGGTCGTACTTTGATTTTAATTTTCAAGATGCTTTTGTCTGTCTCTATTCTGGGTCTAAACT
Organism: Equus caballus; assembly: GCF_041296265.1. Classification (NCBI taxonomy): domain Eukaryota; kingdom Metazoa; phylum Chordata; class Mammalia; order Perissodactyla; family Equidae; genus Equus; species Equus caballus. The sequence goes on from NC_091686.1 coordinate 100,037,437, forward strand.
TTGGAGGAAAAGATGGGAGTATTATTTATGAGATCTCTAAAATCTCAAGCGATAATAGCTCAACAGAATATACTTATTGTTTGTTTTTAATTCTTTTAGATAAACAGAAGTATATTTTCAATATTTGTGTGTTTCTTATTTACAAAGATATTTATTCTTTAAATTATATTGTAAATTTAAACTTGAATATTTACACGCTCAATCTGTAACTATTGTGTTCGGTTACATTCCTATCCAGTGGTACAAGGAACAGTCTATGAGAGCAAGACAATTCCCCAATGGAGATTTGCACATTCTGAAAAGGGAAATAATCACAGGTAAACTAGTAAAATAAATGGCATAGAAAGTTCTATTTTCTCAATGTTGCTCTTTACATGGCTTCAAATAATAAAAATTTCTAATTGTTTTATGAAAAATAAGACAGTAGTGAAATTTTAAAGCAAAAACTGAGGAGTGGTAATATTTTCCTCCTATTGTGTTACCATGAGCTTCTTTTTCTGGAGGAAGAGGGGTGAACTGCCTTATGTGTTCCTGTTGCATTGGCCACAGGAGTGGCTGACAGGCCCAGAAGGACATTGTCTCCCTGAACACAGGGACTGGTCCAGGAGTGGGCTTGTGAACTAAACAGGGTCAAGATCCCTTTTCAGGAATTTACAAGGACATTGGAGAAAATGAGGATCTATCTATTTCTGAAGTTATGGACCTTAAAAATTACAAAAGCCTAGAACTCTCCAGAAACAACTGGTTGCTAAGGGAGAATACTCATTAGAAGAAAAGCACCCAGAGGGAAACAGGAGACAGATGGCAAGACAGAGACAGAATCCTAATGACACGGGTTCAAATCCTGAAGTCAGTGTTGCATGAAGCCACCTCCACTCCACATACTCGACAGCCACAGCATGGCAAAATACATTCACTTTTCCCCCCTTAAGTTGGTTAGAAATGGATTTCTGAGACCTCTGCTAAGAGTTCTAACACATAACAATAAACACATAACACATGACAATAAAGATTCTTGGAGTTTAAGAAACATAGAATAAAAAACTTGTTAAGGAAGAGTAGAGAATGATTGAGGGATTAAGTAAATGTTGTTTTTGCTTCAACATTTTGTCCATTTAAAAATTTTATATTTCATTTAGGAGGTGATGAGGAACTTTGGAAGAATTTGGCATGGCGTAGTACATCTATTAACCATGTTTTTCTTGCTTTTTTTTCCTGTGCCAACTCTAATACATAGTTGCGGAAAAGGACACTAGCATTACAGCAAAGCTCACCAGAAAGACCACTTTGACACTAGTAATGGGTCTCACGATTACAGTAAGGAAGTTGGCAGACATATACCATGTGTGCTACTCATGGTGTAATGGAAAGATTATTGATTTTGGAATCGTATTAATCCATTGCTAACTGTATAGATGAAATTGTTGTTTATATGTAGTCACTATAATATGTATTGGTTATTGCAACAACAATGTCTGGCAGTGATTTTTACCCCTTATTTCAAAGGTGAGGAAACTGAGACTTATAACAATGAAATAGTTAACCTAATATCTCAGAACTAGAACATTTGGGAGTAAATACTCAAATTCAGATTTGTCAGGCACAGTCCTCAAACTTGTTTTTGATCTTTGTTTTTTATGGTTTATTTGTTTATTGATCAACATCCTAGGGGAAAAAATGTGTCATTCTAGTATTCATTAAGAAACAGTAAAGGCCAGTTAAATGGAATGATCCATTAAGAGATCTTGAGTTGAGATGATACACAGTTGACCAAGAATAGGCATTTTTTGAAACCCAAATTAATAATAATGAGAGCATCTGAAGGAAAGTTTGCCTACTTCACAAGTTTATGTAAGTTTTATGCCTTTCTGTGAACTGGATAGCACCGTAAAGAAACATCAAGACAATTTCAAAATAAAAGGACACCTTTTTAAAAGCTACTGTTAGAAAGCTATTTCTTTGTTTTTATCATCTTTTATTTAACCTCAGCATTCAATCTATTCATAAATTGTATAGAAATATGGAAAAAGGTATTTTTCTAAGTTAAAAGCACTTAATAGAGTTTTTTCCTATTGAGTATCACACTAAATTTCCACACAAAGTTGTCAGAAACCTTTCCCCTTAATCTATAATACAACAGCAGTAGGAAGGGTCATGTTTTACCACCATATACCTAAATTGCTTAGAGGTCGTTGTAACTTTTGTACCATAGGGAGCCCCATATAGATTTATGGGTTGAAATTTTAAATAGCTTTAAAATGAAAATAATATGTTGCCTAAATAATGCCAAGAATATATTTTTACCCTCAAAACCATTCTGTAAAATACTGTCCTACCAGAAAATCAGGGTCAAACAAAGATGAAATAATGTATCTCAAGATATTTAGTTATAAGGACGAGTAATAGGCTAAAACTCCAAATCAAGCATAGTAATATGAATCTGGCCCTAAAATCCATTAATCAAAATCAAAATGCTCTGTGTGTGGACACAGAAACTATGGCATTAGTTACGGCATTAGTTACTACATAGAAATAAACTTGCCTATAAGAATCATAAGTAGTGAAAATTTGGGGAAAATTTCTGTGATTCGATGTTTTACAAGAGTAAGTAGACAAATGCCTTTAAATGTCCTTCTGTTCAAAACCCAATTGTAGCTCTTGTTGGTAATTGTATATAAAGAAACTTTGATTTCTTGCTAACTTTCTGTAAAAATTATACAGTCATATTTTTTGAAGAGCAGCAACATGTTGCAATACAAAACTCTGGTTCAGAATTTATAGCATTTGGAAATTGGTCTCAGTTGAGCCATCAATAATTATCACGTTAGGTTTATCTTGCACAATAATTTCTCTCTGCCTTTGTTTCCTAAGTGATAAGATAAGTTATAGGAAAATGTTAGAGCAAGATATATTTATGGAATTTTCTGGCTCTGAGATATGTGTTTACCCATCTGGAATAATCAGGGATGAATTGCAGATCCTTGTAATAGTGGGGTAACCATTTTTTCTCTGCCTCTATTAAATAAGTGCTATTAATTCTGATGTTTTCTATTACAAAATCCCCCACTTGAAAACATACCCCAAGTATCCACATGGGTGTACCATCGAATGAGTGCACAATGAAGAGGCTGCTGAGGAAGGCTGCATTTGGAGTGGGATTTTCCTGGAAACATTACCTTTCTGTCTCCTTATTTCCCGCTCTAGCTTTCGTTGAAAACTTTACAACAGCTTCTTCTACAGATGGCCAAAGAATCTCATTAAAGTTGAATTAAAAGCACTTAGAACTATTGCATTCATTGGTTCAGATCTGCACCAGCTGGAATTTTCATGGTCCGTGGTTCAACAAACCAACATATTGAGGTCATTTCTGGTTTTTTCTGTCAGTTGCACATGATGGAAAATGTCAGTTCCTGATCAGCAACAACTCCAAAAAGTGGCATAGCCAACTAATTTAAGCTGACACGTGTGGCCTGTGTTCACTTTGATGGTTTCATATGTACCAAGACATAACGTGCCTTCAGAAATTGCCGAAGGTGCTATCTTTTAACCTTTATTTGTGAGAACACTTTACCTCATGACTTTGATGGAGTATTATAGTTTCAGCCATTTACAAAATCTCAAAATGTACTATTTATTCTGATATTTTTTACTTTTGATTTTAACCAGAAGACTATTTTTGGAAAATATGAAATTCTCCTCATTCCATTTGTAATGTCCATTTTTGGCTTCAAGCATTACAATGAAAGTTAGAAATGAAACTTATAGAATTACCTCAAATAGTTTTCCTAAGACAAACGAGACACAGCAAAATATTATCAAATTGGCTTCTACCTCTTACTAATTAGTTTTTAGTCAGTTGTCAAACTGATGTTGATGATTACTAATTTATATTCTAGTAAAATAAGTTATGTGATAAGCTGAAAGTAAATTCTAATTACCTATTTGATTTTTCACTCGCAATCTTTCACCTTTTCTAATTCTTGAAATGGGGTTTTCCTTCATTAAACTGAACACAGGAAATACCAGTATCTACTGAAGAGTAGAAATTATGATATCACATTAAGAAAAATGTAGAGAGACATCATGTAAGCAGAGCAACAACAATAACAAGAAAAGCCACATATTGAAAATCAAAAAACATAGGCTATTTATAAGATAATTGAGAATTTGACAGTGTTTTCTTCTTCTGCAAAATGGTATAAATAATTTTACATGTGTAGAAATTTTTCAGAAGTCCAAATTATTAATAAAATACTGAGAGATGCCTATTACCTCTTTCTTTATAATCTATTAGGTTAAAATTTGTGAACTATCAACCTCAAAAGTAAAATCATAAGCATATTCTTCCTAGTATACCTAATTTTCTTTAATTCAATGAACTGTGATAAATGAAAGTTGGGAGGAAAACCTATTTTTCATACCATGCTTGTCTTAAATTTCAATAGCTCATTTGGCTCTTCCATAGTGTGGGCAGTAAACACTAAGAGGATGTAGAATAGTAAAGAGGGAGAGAAGATGAAGATAGAGAACATGGAAATTTACTTGTAGAATTAAGATTGAGTAAGAGCCCAGGGTTCTATGCGTTATCGAATCCATGTTTCCTGTTCTAATCAGTGTCCCTTGCTCCAAGACTTTCTGTGTGTGTGCTTCTAAATACCGCTACTGTTATTTTCTTTCGAGGTTTATTTTTGCAGTCTCTCACTTCAGGTTTCCTCCATGAGACTGTCACATCTGAGCATGCCCTCAGTCAGGCTGTGATTGGAAGCCAGACTGCCTGTGCTTCTCCTTGTGGCTTTGTAATTGCCTACATGAAAGCAATCAAACATATCAGCTAGAACAATCACTGTATCAGCTGGAAACCTTTCTTTAATTTAGGTGAACATACCAGTTTAAACACATTTATTTGGACAGTTATTTCTGTGCAGGAGAAATCATGTGTTTATCTCAAGTTTTCTTGAATTGCAGAAGGAGATGTATGGTTTTAGGACCAGAATGTGTGGAGATAATCAGAAGATCTGCCTGGTTCTTTTTCTGTTGCTAAGTGAAATGATGTGAGAATCAACAGGTGACCCCTTTGATGAAAACCTTCACATCTCAGCTTTGTCAAATATTGTTTAGCATTCTTGCAGCCTTTCTTCCTTTATAACAAGCTAACAACAGAAAGCTACTTAGTATTTACTAAATAGATTTTCTTCTTTTCTTAGGGAAAAAAATGAATTGCACAGATGACAGTACATACTCCAAGTCAGTGTTTTCACCCAATTCACGTTTTGCAAACACAGCAATAATAACAATTATAGTCAGTGACACAAACAGACTATATAACACAAGGTGAATGATTGGTGAGTCTGGACTATGGCTTAAAGGGACACAGAAGACTTCGATAAATAAAAACTGGCAATTTAACAGCATTACTGAGACCTCCTTTGATATTAAAACATGTACACATAAGGAAAATGAATAAATCATACTATGTAAATCTTATCTGATTTTCATAACCCTAAATATCTGAAAAAAGTGGAAGAGCTAAAAGATAAAATTAAGACACTAGATCCTTTGTATTCCCTGTAGATATATCTCATTTCAGAATGTACAGAATTGTCTTAAAGTCATTAAACTAAGGAGGGATGCTCTTCAGACACTTGTCAAACCAGGTCTCAAATAATCAGTGGGATCATCCTTATCAAACTCATCCCTTGGTTTTAAATTCTTAGTTTTCCAAAAATTGTCAGTCCCTAGGAATAGTACTGAAGTCTTATTAATCTTTGAATCCTAGCATATTTCTAAAAATATAAATAATAATCAACACTTGAATGAATTAAATAAAATTATGATCACTCACACACAGAAAATCATATAAGACATAATTAGTCCACCATTATTGGGTAAATCCCTGAACACGTATTTACAGCCACTCACTAGGATGATCAACTAGAGAACAGAAATCTTCTATGTCCCTTTGATAAAGAAATATTTTTAAAAAGACCTTCTAATATCTCCTCTTCGACTGAATTTGTCATTAGGTGCTGAAGCAAATGTATGTTTGCTTGATGAATATATTGTAGTGGGCAATCAGCGGGTTGTGAAGAATACTGCGTAGTCTTCCAGACTTTTCAAATACCGATGAGCAGTAGAGAAGAGTTGTTAGACACATCTGCAGTGTTCTAGCCAAAATGAAGTTAAGCATTTATGTTGCATTAACATTACATACTTCTTCGTATTCAAGTAAGATAACTGTATTATGAACTCTATTTTATTTTGGTAATGTGCTTTGGAGAAATAAAGACAAAATGGGGTGAAGAAACTTTCCTTCTTCTCACTTATTGCAGAAAATGTCTCATGCAAAATCGTTTGCAAAAGAACAGTCATTTGGGAGAATTAAACTAAAAGACTTGTTTTTGCTGTTTTTTTGCCCATATAGAAATAAATATTTTTATAGCACGTAGTGCATAGTGGATGCTCAATGAATATTTATTAAATTGTTCTACAATCACAATTTCTACTCCTCATTTTGTCTTTATTTCTTCAAAATTGTAATAAGGTTCAGAAACACTTGTAACTAGAATATCAATTTACTTTGGTTCAACGAAGCACACATTTAAAAATAATCCCAACCCACAGCCCATTGGGTAGATAATTCCCATTCTTAACTCCCTTCTTCTTTGGCAATTTTAATATTATAGCCTGAAAAAGTGAAATATTTTAAGATAAGAATAAGTATGTACCATGACTCTGGCCAATGAAATCTAAGTGGAACTCTACTGTAGGTATCTAGGAAAGCTTTATCCTCCCTAATAAAGATAAGGGACAGATTCCTGCCTTCTTCATGCCTTGAACATAAATTAATATCTGGATCTGTAGCAATCATATGACTGATAGGATGAACAGAATGCAGGGATGCTGAACCAATACCAGCAACTACCCATTACCAGATGACGTGTTAATTAGGCAAGCTTTCTATGTAAGTTGCTACGATATTATCAAACATTGATTATATTTCTAAGTTTTCTGTTAGTTTATCCACCCATTCTCCTATCTGTTCACTAAATTCAATTCTTAGTGAAAATGGGAAAATGAAGGGTATGGTTAGATTATTTATTTTTTCCTAAGAAATATTATTAAGTACCCCTTCTATTTTCCAAGTCTATCCTAGGCCTGATGATGGATTAAAAAAAAAGGAACATACATAAAAAAATCTTAGCCTGAAAATATACCAATATTTATAGACACTGGTATAAATTATCTAGCAAGGTAATTTTTTTAAACTGCCAGAAAGTATTTGCTCTAACAATAAAATGTATTACATCCAGGAATCAATACAAATCAATAACTATAAGAAATATAACTTGGAAACATTTTAATAATCATCTAAACATCATTAAAGCTATAAAGGAAATGCAAAATTAATTTTTAGATAGTTTATATATTAATGAAAATTAAAATATTGCATATTAAAACCCATGGCATATGGCCAAAGGTCTATTCAAATAAAATTTATAGCTTTAAAAATGTTATTATTAAGCCAAGATTAATAAAATTAATGTTGGAAGCCTTTCAGTTAAGAGATTAGTAAATCTCTTTTCTTATTAACTGCGATATTGGGAAAAATGAAGATAAATGCAAAACACATAAATTAGGGAAGAATCAGAAAATAACAACTGTACAATACATAAATAAAACTATTGGCTGATTCTTAAAGAAAGCCCACATAACTGATTAAATTCTGATCACCTGATCAAAACAACACACACAAATAACTTCAGTTGAGAAAATGTATTTAATCGCGAGATTTTAACATTTTAACAAAATGCTATGTAAACATTGTTTTAATTAATCTGAAATTGAAATAACTACTGATAATTTCAATTCAAAACACTATACTTAATTGATGTGGAGATTTAAAATAAAAACCTGTGTAGGATAAAACCAGAGAAGAAAAAAGAGCAAATCTGGTTAAAGTGCTATCTCTGGAAGTTCTAAGCCCAGAAAATTTTAGAGACATTTACATCAAGCATCCAACATTCATAGTACAAATAAATTACAAATAAAATTTTAAGACAATAAATGTATTATGATAAATACTATGAATATATGGGACAAAGAAAATATGGGATAAAGTATAGATAATTAACTCATTTATGTTAATTTAGCAAATAAGCATTTCATGCCAAACATTATTCCTCTATTTTGATGCATAACAATAAGAAAAATTACACATAATTAAAAGCATATAAAGTGGCAATTCTATTAAAAATAACAGACAAATATTTTGTAAAGGCCGTTCTCACTAAAGATGAAATGAAAGCAAACTCAGTCAAGAAATGAGATCTTTTTCTCTCTCAGGTTGGCATCTGAGTATATCAATATTTCTCAGTATTTCCCCTTTGCCAATCCAAATTTCTCATCCCCAGACCCATATAGTCAGTTTCCACTCTGGAATCTGCACTTAACAATTTAAGCACCTCAAACTCAGCAAGTCCATACATACAAAACTCACACTGTTCTCTTCTAAAGGAAGTCTTCTGAGTTCCTGACCTCAGGAGTAGCACATTCCGTGTGAAAACAAGAATTATGATTTATCCTAAATGTCTTATGCTAACTCAGATCCCCATATTACAAGAACTCCTACTTTTACTTCCTAAGTAACTCTTAAATTTCTATTCCTTTCCATTAAAACGAACCTAAGAAGCCAGGATTACTTCTTACCTGCACTGCTATTTTTTTCCTCCCAATCCATCTTCTTAAATCCAATGGCTACCCCTCCAAATCACTCTCTTCACTGTACGCAGAAATGTCTATTTTGAGTGGAAAACTGATTATAACACTTTCCTGTTTAAAACCTTAAAATGGCTTCTCATTACTCTTTGGATGAATAGCAAAATATTTAACATGGTTTACAAAGCTCTGGGCCATGGCTGAATTCCAGCCTTTATTGAAACAATTCCTCTCCCCCTCCCACTCATCTCTGTGCTGCAGACACAAGGACCCCCAAGTGCCGTAGCACATGTTGTGCTGAGCCCTTGTGTCTTTTGATGTTGGGCACAATTCCCTACTGAAATAAAGGCAACCAAAGAAAGCAATGAGCAACAAGGCACCGGAGTGTTATTGGCTTTGAAGGAAGGACTAGAAAATAAAGATGAACATTACTGGAGACACAGTTTATCTTTTTTATGAATCTTTCCAAGGCTAGCCTTATCCTTTTATACTTTAGTTATTCTTGTTTCTTAATGAAAACTGTTTGGTAATTGACAGTAATGTCAAATATTACTTGCCACGGAGAGCAAAATCTGCCCAATTATGATACATATTATTTACCCTAAGTTGTTATGGACTTCTTTCATCTTTATATAAAATTGTATCTGACAATGCTAATAGTTCTAACTGTGTGAAATATATAATACATTTCAAAATAAAATTGAATTATTAAATTAAGAGAACATGGTAAATTCTCGAATTTGACAAGCAAATTATCCTTTACTAGTCTTAAAAATCAATAGACAAAATGTTGCAAAAAGCATATCTGTTAATAATAACAGGTGGAATGTTTATAATAATTTGACGTTTCTATGTTGACTTTCTACATTTGAAGGTAAGAGGTATTTTGCGAGAACTGAAAAGAAATTGATCTTATTGCTTTGCCAGGTATCCATCTGGGAATGGATTTGATGGTGGGAGGAGAAGGAGGCTATCTGGGTAAAGCAGTATAGCGTCTGCTCTATTTATCCCTGAAAACTTAGTTAATCACTATTATGATCTGGTTGCAGGGGAAGCAATCACTTTTCTTGTACAGAAAGACCCTTATTAATTTTGAAGTAGGCAAGAATGTGGCTATCAATAAATTTAAATTCTAAATACCTGATTTTACTATAGTCTCCCAGACACCAAGTCTTCTGTCACTCTAAATGACATTGGGAAATGCCAAGTTATATTCGATGAAAAGAGGCAAGGTTTTTCTATTTCTCTCCTTTCCATCAAAGATTTCCTGGATATTAGAGTTATTAGCTCACCTCCCTCATCTTGTCCCAACAACTTTTATGTTAATTTATGCTCCAGATTAGGTTGAATATATATTATAAATACGAAGTTATTTATAGAAAGGTCAAGGCCATCACAAAAGTATGCATTAGGAACAATGCCTAAAGGCATTGATAATGTCCACAGTTCCAATGTGTTGCAGAATAAAAGGAGATCTCCAGTCTTTGTAATGACAGAATTCTCAATGGGTGTCACAATCTTGATCTTTGTCTTTCTTCTCTGGTATCTCCCCACCCACGGAGAGTCACCTTTTCAAGTCTTTCAGCACCTTTATCTCACAAGCTCTCTTGAAAAACATCTAACTCTACCCATTGGAAGAAGTTTCACCTCTTGACTTTCCTTGTTTCCTGTTGCTTTGAGCAGTTCCTCAGGTTTGGGCCACATGACTATGCACGTTTTCTTTTCAAACTTCTCGGACTCAAAAGAGAATAAGCACTTCCGAGCATGAGATCTAATGCAAGTGACCCAATTCTTATTCGGTCTTTGTAGTAGTGAAAGTTATTCCTCTTGTGAAATAAGCACAGCTTCAGTGACACACATTTTTTCTTTAGTGATTCAATTAACCCATACTGAATTAATGATCCTTCTCTTTTTCCTATGGTTCTAGTTTTGTCAGTTAGAAACAATACACACCTTTCCCGTTACTATTTTCTTGAGATGAATTTGGATCTGTTCTTCCCCCATGAAGAGCCTGGCTGAATTACAAGAGAAAGTACAGGGCTTATTAAAAATTTCTTTCTCTTTGTTACTCAGCAAAACCAGTAAAAGATCCAGTGAACCAGCTCAGATTACCATATTTTGATTTGAAACCTCCTTTCTAACGGAAGAGGTAAGGAAGAGGATGCTGTCCTTTGTGAATGTTCTCAAATACCTCCTTTTTATCAGCCCCAAAAGATTCCCTTCCTCTCAAAAAAAGCCTCACTCTTGGAGAAAAAGACGAAAAGGAAATTATCCAATCATGTCATAAAACAATATATTTTATATATTACAACAAACACAATGATGCTTACAAATTATCAATATCTCTTTAAATCTGCTCAACTATTGTTAATAATTCTGTTGGAAGAAACAAATGGCTGTCTACCAAAGTGCTGTTAATAAGATAAAGAAATTATCCAAGTTTCCAAACTCTACCAATATTTTTTCCCCAATCCCTTAGTCCATGTGTTAGACCTTCCTTGGCATAGGGATCCAGAACTTGGATAGAGAAGGAAGGAAAGAAGGAGCTATAGGAGATAGAGGAGAAGGAGAAAAGACATAAAACAAGTGGACAAATCTCTTAGAAGAAGGACTGATTTATTTGTTTGTTTTAACAACTGTTTTGACATGAAGTGAAAGGACAGTTTCAGGTTATATGTTTCTTCTGAATAGTTAATTGTTTGCCTCGTTGCTTATTTAAATAACCAAGATTAGGATTGTGCCAGAGAATGGGGCCACTCTTAGGTTGGATTAGGTAGGAAACAGGAATTGTAGAACATCAAACAGAAGCTGAGAGGGGTTTTTTGGTTGTTTTCCTTTTCATCTCTTTCTATTTGTTTTTAGAACAGTATAAGATTTATTGCAAAATGAGCAGAAGAGATTTCCCATATTCTTCCCATCCCCACCATAGTGGAGGAAGACATTTCCTTTACCCACTCTAGGTCCTTCTGCTGGCTGGGGTACAAATTAAATTCACAGGAGACAGAATAGAATAATAGGAGAAAATTAAACAAAGCTTTGTAACAAGTATACATGGGAGAGACCCAGAAAAACTGAGTAACTCATCAAAATGTTGGAAACTCTCCCCTTAAATACCATCCTCAGCTAAAGACAAAGGAGGATGTTGGGGGTGGGGGAAGTCAGCTATGGGAAATTACCAGAAAAGCACAGTAAACAGCAGTAAGTTTATTATGCAGATTTAAGTCCTTGCCTTCTGCATTGATAAGAGTTTCTAGAGATAAGGTCACCCCCCCCTTCTTTCTGGTACAGAGAGGGAGACACCTGTAGAGATGGAGATTTCCTTTACAAATGCAAATGTCTCCTTACAAAGGATTAAATTCTACTTTTCAAAGTTTCTCTGATATCTGCAGTTTTTAGAAGTAAGCAGCCCAAAATAATCCTTATGCCATTCAAATATAATCATGTTGATCAATAACATTACATTTAATGGCAAAAACAGATTTTTTTTCAGGAAAGTTTTCTTGAGATGAATTTGGATCTGTTCTTCCCCCATGAAGAGCCTGGCTGAATTACAAGAGAAAGTACAGGGCTTATTAAAAATTTCTTTCTCTTTGTTACTCAGCAAAACCAGTAAAAGATCCAGTGAACCAGCTCAGATTACCATATTTTGATTTACAAATTTACAAACTGAATGGTTGGACATTTACAGTATTTTATGATGCTCTTTCATTTGAGATACTTAAATAACAACTTGGACTACTTTTCTCCTCTACCACTCACCCCACCTATAAAGTCAGCTGCTAAATTGGGCACATTTTCTGGAAGAATTTTATCAAAATGAATGAAAACCAACCACTACAATATTCTAATGCTAAGAATTTTTATTTTTCTTGGTCCTCACTTTAGTAGGAAAGCTTTGCCAATTGATGGTCAGGTAGTACAAAAGACTCAAGCAATTACTGGCATTTCCCACCAAGGAGTTAGATTCATTGAGAGAGCATTGTTCAAAGGAAATATAAAACCTGAGCTTTGAAGACTTGTCATTGTTCAATAATCCATGACATTATTGGTGCAAGTGGAGTTGTTAAACTATCATCCTAGATAATTTCTACTTTTTATAATAATGGTCTGCCCACCCAAATTTCTCTTATACTGTCAACAGATTCTTTTTAGACTTTCTTTTGTACACTGGTATGAAGTCCTTGAACTTCGTATTTTGCTGTGTACTGTCAACTCACCAAATTTCCATCTAATAGTGAAGGCTTTTCCTTTGTAACATTGTTCAATGTTATATCTCCATGAAATTAAATTGATTAAGCTCTCAGAAATCTTTGAGATGTTAGTGTTGATTTGTGGCCAGTAAATTCTAAATTGATTTTTTCATTTTTTAATTTTTGAAAATGTTATTATTTATGCAAATTTCTATTAAAAAAGATTACTTCTGAAAGAAAGTACCCATCACTTATTCTTATGTTCTTTGGCATAGAAGAGGGAGCAATTTTCATCTTGTGCTTGACTTACATTAGAGATCTTTGAGAGGCCTATTTATACCATGGCTGCTTCAGGAATGCTGGACTTAGGTATTATATCCATTACATTTTATTCTAAAAGAGTTCACCCAAAATTTGTTGCCACAAAACAATAACCATATTTTAGTTTTCTATTCTATGGCTTGGGGAATGAGACTGGGCTCAGCTGGATGTTTTGCTGAACCAGGTTGGATTGGCTGATCTTGGCTGGGCTCACTCACGAAGCTGAGGTAAGCTATGGGTCAGCTGCAAGTTGCATCTACGATCCTCCAGCAGGCTAGACTATTCTTCGCCTGACACTCTTAGACTGTCAAGAGTGAAAGCAGAAGTGTACAAATCCTCTTGAGGCTTAGATTTAGAACTGATACAACAGCAATTCTACCACACTGCTATCATCCAAAGCAGAACCCAAGGCCAATTCAGATTTCAGGGGAGGAGAAATAGACCTCAGGCATAAACTCCAAAGAATTGCAATCGTTTTTGCAATATACCGCAATCACTATCCTCTCCTCTGGACTTCAGTATACATGCTAGAGTTTTGGATCAGAGAAAAAGTTTTAGGAAAAGATATTTGAGAATTTCAAGATTTTATTATTTATGAAGAAGTTTCTGAACAACATTGAAAAAGTTATGAAAAATTTTTTCATTGTTTATGAAAACCATGGTGTGTTGATGAGATTTATTTTTATGTGTTTTAAAAAGGGTTTTGATTATTCTAGGAACGTCAACCCTAGGCTTACAAGGACCTTTGGTGCCCAGGAATGAAGGAGCAGAGTCACCACAACCCAGTGTGTTCTGTCAGCAGATCCAGGCAGCCATACTTCAGCTGAACCAAAATCTAGGAGCAGAACATTACTCCACAAATAAATGTCGGACATCATATTGAAGAGCCTTCTGTGTGTGTATGTGTGTGTGCGTGCACATGTGCGTGCATCTGTTTGGGGGAGGGGTGAATGGGGCTACTGCAAATGCCTGTGGATCATCCAGCCAAAGTGGCATGTACACATACTCACCAGGTTTGTTGATCTCTATTTCAGCTATTCTGCATACTAAGTATACTCATAATGTCACAGGACCATGTGCCTGTCATTGAGAAGAGTTATAGTGTTGTAGAAGACGAAGGTCCAGGCCACAGAATTTGAGTGACACTACATAGTGATACCATACACCCATGTTATGTAGCTATTTAACATTTGAATTGTATTTCATGTTTTACTACTTTTTTTTTAAACACAGATAGCTAGCCAGAATGTAGCATGGTGCTTCTTGTCATTTGGGGGCCATCAGTGACAAAAGGAAGAGGGTACATAGAGGGGAAAGGAAGGACACTGGATTTTTGTCTTGTGAAAGAATTCTACTTTATTAGGTTGTGTAATGAAGTCAAATATAATACAATTCTTTTCTTTCATTGAAGGATTTCAACAGACTCTTTGAGCATATAAGTGAATATTACATTTTGGCTAACTATAGAAGAATCTCCACTATAAACTCTCTTTTGGAGCTGATTTCTGATGAAATCTATCAGAAAAGGAATATAAAGAGTGGAATTAACAAAGTAATGAGATACAGCAATCCAATTAAAATTAACATCACTTTCCCTCATCAAGTGGGAAAATGAAACAGTCTAACAGTTAGCTTAACAGCATGAGACACCATCGAAAGCTAGATATAAGTGAGGAAGCAGTAACATTGCTTACACTATACATGAGCTAGGGTACTGACACAGTGATAATAAGAATATTTTACATTTAAATGGTGACTTACTTGGCAAAAATTTTCTTTTAAATGATTATCATTCTTAGAATGCTTCTGAAATGAAGATAGGTAAGAAGAATATTATCTCTGTCTTAAAATGAAAGTTAGTCTCGCTTAATAGAACTAACATGCTTATCAATTTTAATTCTTTGGGGCTCTTAGAGTTGCTACCAATTACTTTTTAAATATTTTGGGAAATTGACAAGTATCTGTAAATTCCTTGAGAATATATGTTTTAACCTACTTTGGAAATAAAAGAATGCTTGACCTTTAACTCGAATTTATAACTTTGAACCTCCAAAAGGGTTATAAGGACTATTCAAACTATCTCATGTTGTGGGAGCATTTCTGAATCAATAATGGACGATATTTTTTGGTGACTTAGGACAAAGCAAAATAAAAGAAAAAACTCTCATAGTCTTTGCCTATATTTCTAAAACATACAATATGATTTTACACTGAAGAAATTCTCTCTCATTCCTTTAGTAATGATTATGCACTGAAGCTTGGTCTTAAATGGGTTCTGCAAAATGCCTGCAACCTATGTCTTTTGCAAGGCTCATACTTGGAGTAAGGAATTCAGGTTTTGCTTTTGCTGCATAAGTTCCTTAACTTTTTCTCAGTTTACTCCTCAGAAATGTTCTGATATCTATTCTATCTCCTTTCACACTTGTAAGACTAAGATAACTAGAAATATTTTTTAACATTTTAATATTGTACAAATATAAACACATTTTAGTTACTTCGTATACCATACTTTTAATTATGAGATTACTCTAAGATTTCCTCAGAACTCTCTTGGTTTATTAACTTCTCAAGATATTTATTCTGGAGGCACCCAACTATGAAATTCTCTGTAGATTTTTATCCCCAAAGTCACCTTTGCAATCTTCCCATAAAACTAACGTGATAAAAATTGTTTTCATATGTACCCTTTTATTGATAAAATAAATATTTCCATTGATAAAATGGAAAACATGAAGACCAGTGTTTCTTGACACATGGACAATATAAATAAAAAGCAGGTTGAAATTAATAAGCAGTGAAATGGAAATAAATCACTGTACTAAGAGTCAGGACGTTTACCGTTTCCACTCAGTGTAATGACCTTCAGGAACACACTTCACTTCTCTGGGGCTGGTTTCCTCTTTTCTAATATGAAAAGGTTACCCTAGATAATTTTAGGTCTCCTCTAACTCTGAATTCTATGAAGCTTTACATCATTTTCTCACAATGCTTCATATTTTGTTGACATATCAGCAGGGAACTTCACACTTCATTGGAAATCCATTAAAACAATTACCATGTCATTAGTGAAGACTTTTAATTATGAGCTTAGTAACCTAAAGAATTCACTGTAATAGGCAAGATTAGCTCTGTGAACATGTGCTACATTGGGATGCACTGAGTGGAGAGACGTCTTTCCTTTGGAGAATTTGAAGCTGTCATTCACAAAGCAGTAGGCATTGTTGATTAAACATGTCAGCTGAAAAGCCAGGGATTCGGGGAAAGATTGATAACCTTTCAGATAGTTTCATGACTAGGAAACCAAGAAAACTGAATGGAACTTTGTTTCATTTGACTTGTTTCAATGAGAGAATAGAGGGTGACAATACTAGGAAGGAACATTCCAAGGATGACAAGGAGGAGGAAGGAAGAGGTGTAGACATGAATTCATAGTTAAAATAAGGAGATCAGGGTCATGACCACAATTCTCCTGCACCAGAACTTTTGGCAAAAGCCCTGGTGACAATTCTCTGTGGGCCTGCCCTCTTTTCAAATATTATGTGCTTTCATTAAAATAAAGATGGCCTGCCACATAGCCCAAGCCATTGATCAAGTAAGAAATACTTTTCTCCTTTTTTGTATTAAAGTGGAATACTCTATAATGTTACAACTCAAAGCCAAATATATAGTCTGGAAAACAGCTGCCATGTCATCTCCCTAATTCATGGAAGTACTGAATATGACCTGCGCCTTCCTTATATCCTCCCTTGCTTTATTTATCAGACATCTTTTAGTTCTCTCCTTTTCAAGAAATCACTCTGCCATTCACAACCAGAAAATTGAGATTATCCAGGGTTACATTCTCATTCACTTCTTTTTTCATTCTTCTCACAATTTTTGCTGTTTTAATCAAAATTATTCGATTTTAAGGTAATATACTAGCTAGTTCAATAGAAGGAAAACTGATTTTGTGAGAGTGAGAGGAAGCATAGGCCAATAAGTTTAAATATGGGCACAGCAGCGAAATTTTCTAAATCCTGGTTCCTATTTATTCGCTCTGGAAAACTTGTCACAGTGTCTATACTGTCTTAGCTTTTGTTTCCTCCCATGTGAAATCAGAAGTTTCTATGTAATAGGTTCCAAAAAATATCTGGCTTATAGCTTAATAAATGTTAGGAAGATAACACTATGTCATAGAATCTAAATATGTTTTGGACTCTAAGAACTGGGAAGACACTAGGATATAAAGGAATTCCATTTCTCCATCTTTTTTTTAATCTCTTCTGTAGTCCATGTGATATCTTTTTTCCAGTATCTCTTTTCATTTTCCTATCCCAGAAGTATAACCAGTTTGCCAGAATCAACGTTCCCTAAAATCAACCCATATGTGGCAGGGGACTCATATGGCATAAATAACGCCCACTAGCTCTTTCCTAGAAATTCAAAGAAGACTGTGTTGAGGAGTACCTCCGACAGAAGGGGTGTGTAGAAGTAAACCTCTTAAGTACACTGAGTAATCTCTGCTATCTGTATTCCAAAATCTGTATCTCTGATCTCAGCTTCTCCTTTCTGCACAGCTCTGGCAATTATGTCCTCCAAACGAACATCAAAGTAATGTTTGTAAAAGATAAATAAAGTCATAGTTATTATTCCACTTAAAATTCTTCAATTATTCTAGCCTCTTATTGAAAAATATTCGACACTCAATCATGTCTTTAAAAAGTCTTTTGTAATCTAAGTTCAAAGTACCTTCCCTGTGTTATTTTATCACTTGCCGTTACCGAACTCCATAAAACTCAAGTACTGGTAGTTGTCTAAGTGGGTTGTGTCTTCCAAGCTTTTGTACATCTGCGCCTCCTCTCTGGAATATCCAGGACTTCTTGTCCACCTAGTGAAAACTAACACATTCTGTTTCACGTTTTTAAAACAGTGTCGGAGGAGGTTATCAAAAGGATATGACTGCCAGTTGCAATCAGAGGCAATCAGAGGGTCCTGTCCTAACCTCTTCCCATGTCCTTAAAAATGTATGTTCTACCCACCATTCCCACACTAGGAGTTGCGTCAAGGACACAGCCTTAGCAGAGTGAGGTATTGCGGAGACCTTCTGGACTGAATACATGACTGAACCCCGTTAAGTTCTCTATACACACTTTTAATATTCTGGCAAGTGGATGTGGAGATCTACTCATCTTGAGGGAGCCCAAGGCAAGCCTCGTAACTTCCCTTGTTTGTTAAAACAGAGTTTCCCCAGATCAAGGTAGTGTCTGAGGTGTGCTTTATGGAATACATAAAATTAGAATTTTAAAAAATCAACTAAATATATTTAATTAATTAGTTTTATTAGTTAACTAATAAATTTTATAATTTAAAATTAATTTTAGAAATAAACTCTAAAATTTAATATTTATGCAACATCTTTGCATTCTTGAACTATTTTTACTAGTAAATTGCTATTTTTAGTGAGAAAAGAATGAATGAAAGTGTTTCAATCCTCTTAAATCTTAGTTTAACATTTTGTGATATAGCATTTGAGATATAGCACAAAAAATATAGTAGCTTTCCCAGGTAAATAATATTCCCCACAAGTAAACTAATGTAATGCTTGACATAAGCTGACTTTGGGGGTGGGAGAGAAATACAGGTAAAAGCTTCTTAACCAGATTGAAGTGCGCAAAATAAAGATAAAATACAGAATAAAAGAAAGCAACATCAATTTTCAGAAATCACAAGATACCACCACATTTTATTGTTTAAATAAGAGCAAAAGAAAATTTGCTTAAAAAATATAGAATCATTAAAACCATAAATAATTTCATTGAAAACTTTTACTACTGTCTTGATCAATTTTCAAATTTATAGTTAACAAATATGATCTTTCATCATGTGTTTATATTTTATGAAAAGTTTGCTTACATGAATTCTAATAAGAAATAACTCACAATACCTTTGAAACAAAGAATTATTTACCAAATAACTGTACCTATTTTCTTTTGAATTTGATCAGGTTTATGTATGCTATTTTTAAAATTAACATAATTTTCTTACTCTAAATATCTTGGTGGCATATACATTTTGCATCATAGGTTTCTGAGCAGTCAACACTCTTGGTTATATTTTAAAATTATCTTAGGAAATTAGAGATCTTTTTCTGTAAGACAGTAAAAGCTCACAATTTCAGGAAGGCACTATAGGCTATATGTCTTTATCCTTGCACACGTATTTACACAGTTATTTGGAATTGATATTTGAACTTGTCTATGGAAAAGATTGTTTTCAAAGTATTTTTAGTATTAAGAGAAATTAGCTAAAATTTTTGTGCAAGCTTTGGAAAACCAGTACATTTCAATTAGTTTCTATTTCATTAATGTTGATTATTTAAATATTGTGGGCATATTTTATATCATTTGAAGAACAAAGAAAAAACAATTTTAAGAGTGGAATATTATTGGAAAACCCTCTTCTATCCAGTTCTCCTGCCCGGACAGCAGTACTATCTAGCCTACTCAATAGTCTCCGGTTTTATTGGGGTATTTCACTGACTAATTAGTTGCTAGGCTGTGATTTAGTGTCATCTCAGAATTGTAAACAGCCAATTTTCTCATTTGGAAGCTTAAGACTTGCCACTTGTATATTCAAATCAAAATCAACAGTCTTCCACATCTTCACATTTGTTTTCTTTTTGTATTAGATGTCTAAATTTTCACTTCTCCCATCGGATTCATTGTATTGAGTATCTAACTTGTTTCTATCTTTGAAGCTCCTGAAACATTTTTTACACAGCCTAGATATCCAACAGATGTATTGAATATTAATATGAATATATATTTATATAGCATGTATAAACATATATTATCTTAGGCTACATTGTGCTTCACCTGGGTACGGAATCATCGTTTCTCTTGCACTTAATATAGAGTTCTTCCCTGAAGTATTTACTTTTTACGGTTACTTTCTGGAATTGAGAATTCTTCTCTTGTTCCATCTCTCAGTAATCACCACTACTTTGAAGTGGTGTGGGAGGAGCACAGATTGGCCAGAACAAGAGTAGGTTTCTGTAATCTATAAGATTGGAACAAACAGTTCTCAACCCAGGCAGCCTAAGGCACCAGAATGGAAGGAAGCAGCAAAAAGAAATTAACACTTTAAGAGACTATAGATGATTGCCAAAAATCACAGGTGTTACTGAAGTGGTCCTAAACAAAATTATGGGAATCATAATAAAAGCAGCCCAAGGAAAATAAGGCTAGAGTAAGAGGTGAAGGGATTTTGAAAAAATTTTGATGCTTATTTAGAGACAGAACTTTCATGCATGAGCTAGAAATGTAATCATTGATAAATTTGTCAAAAAGTATAGCTGTGGAGTGTGGTTCTATTTGACCAACAGAACCTCACTTATAAAGTGGTTTGTACACTTTCTCCATTTGCAAGGTTACACGTCACTGGCTAATACTGGTAAATATACACAGTTATGCTTAATGTGTAACATATAGGGAGAAAAAACCCAATATATTATTAAGAACATGGATTCTGGAAACAGATAGCTAGGTCTGAATTCTGCCTTGGCCACACACTTAATTAAGAGATGGGGAGGTGAGGGGTTAGCCTGGTGGCATAATGGCTAAGTTTGGGCGCTCTGCATTGGTGGCCCTGTGTTTGGATCCCTGGCTCAGACCTAGCACCACTGATCAAGCCATGCTGTGGTGGCATCCCCCATAAAATAGAGGAAGATTGGCACAGACGTTAGCTCAGTGACAATCTTCCTCAAGCAAAAAGAGGAAGATTGGCAACAGATGTTAGCTCAGGGCCAATCTTCCTCACCAAAAAAAAAAAAAAAAAAAAAATGGGGAGATGAGAGAGAGACTGAAATTTATGTCTAGTGTCTTAGCTAGGAAAATTGATAATAGTAGACAGTCTTTGAGTATAATACAACAACAGTAATTTGATCACATTTTGACCATTTGTTGTAGTTTTAACAATCATAAGAAATGCAAATCTCAATATAAAATCGATTCTTATAAATATATCTATTGTAAAAATTGGCACACAAAGATGGAAGAAAAAAACATAAATTACTCAACATTCGACCCAATTTGCATCACTAAATGTTAATCTTTCCAGAGATTAATTGAAGAATTTTCAAAAAAGGTGGTTTGTTGGTGAACTGCTGGTATGGATAGCAATATATTTTAACAGTATGGTAATATGCCATCCTTAGTGTTAATGCATTCATATTATAACCAGCATGGAAAAGTTAGTATTAATTTGAGACTAGCTGGTGCATGGACTGATATAAGCATAATTCGCCTGCTGCTTAACATTGCAAATGTAGGAGAAAATAGTTATTATAACTCTCTCTGTCTCTCTCTCTGTCTCTCTGTCTTTCTCTCTCTCTCTCTATATATATGTAAGATACATGTAGATACATATATATATCCTACATATACATATGTATCTTAGAGCAAGAGAGTAGTAGGTATATAAAAATATTGATGCCAAATATGTGAGGAAATATGTATCTAAAATTTAATATGAAAGTCATTAAATAGCATATTTTTCTCTTTAAGACAAAGATATATTCCAGGGAATAAGAAATGTTATTATTGATTATATTTTCGAAAAGAACATAGATGCCCTTTGGAAACAGATGGTAATCACTTCACTTATATTCATCATTAATATGAGTAATATTCCATTAAAAATGACTTCCATACATTTCTTTTTCTTCTTCCTGAACTATCACATATCTTTGATCATACTGATATGAAAATGTCCAAATGAATGACTGTTTCTTGGCACTCTTATTTTTGTCTCTCTTTTCCTCACCTTCCTCCTCCTTCTTCTCCCCACCCTCCTCCTCTTCCACTTCTTCTTCCTTTTTCTCCTCCTTCTAATTCTTGTTCCTATGAATCTGATGGTTATCTGGCATATCCCGATGTCTCAAAGTTCTACTTAACATTTCTAAGCCAAAATAAATTTAACAAGCTCCCTTAATTAAATTCTTTAATCACTTTTTCAAAAAAAAAATGCTTGTGCATGTTGCAACACTAGAGAAAAAGAATTTATTTAACCGGCTGTTCTAACCTGGATAGGGCCTCTGTTTTCCTCACATGTCATCTAATCATGTTCACTTGTTATTGTTTTATTGTTTTTGCTCTGCAATATATCCCCAGTGCTCCCAGCAGAGGATGTTCTATGGCCCTGAAATCCCAATAAATATTAAAAAGTTCTGCATATTTCATGCTTGTGTCAATATGGCTTACATGTAGAATGTCAGTTTTCATCCAACTTTCAGCCTTCCACCTAAAACATACTTATAACTTCATAAAGTAGTTTTTAAAAGAACAGAAATGCATAGGTTAAATAAAACTGTTAAGAACACAAAACAGAATAAATTCATATTTCACTGTGATTTATTTTGCATCATTCTTTCCAGCATTTATATTTCAACAACCTGAGTTAGAATAAATAAAGCACTATCATGGTATCTATATTATTATTACAGCACTAGTCACTTTGACCTTGTAAAATTGTTTTTGTGTATACATGTGTAATCCTTCCTATCTCTTCTGCTAGGTTTGTGAGGTCCTTTAGAATATTGTTTTTATGTTTAATGAATATAGGCTTAATATGTAATGGTTTATAGCATGATCTTCGTATCAGTTTCACTTGAGGTGGAAATTCAAATACAGATAATCTAAGTTCCATCACTGAGTGATACTGACAGTGGTATAAAGTGTTTGGAATTATATACGCATTAACACAATTGCAGACGTTTCCAGTTACTAGAAATTTGATCTTGGATGTGGGTTATTTAACTTCTCTGGGTCTCAGATTCCTTACCTGATAATTGGGTTAATTTTACTTAATCCATTAGCATGGATTGATAAGAATAAGACAAGACAAGTAAAGTGATTGGCACATTGCCTAGTACACAGTAGACATTTAATAAGTCCTTGTGCTACCTCTATCACTTTTAAATCCCAACCAGTTTCAACATGTTTTTAAAGTATGTTTTTTTAGAACTTGGCACAGCAATTGAGGAAAACATAAGTAGAGCTATTTAAAAAAATAAATAAAGGCTGCAGAATATCTGGGGTTTTTTTCTCAATAAATTTGGCCACAAATAAGGTGTTACCCATGGTACACCACATCACTGAGCGTGTAACATCAGGGTTACAATCATTTTAACAGATATTTTGACAAAAGAAACATCTCAATGGACTGTGTTCTCTTTTACAACCCTGGGTGAGCCATTTAATTTATGAGAGGTGGGACTTTCATGAGGTGAAGAGTGTGTGGCTTTGAGTCAGAGAAACATGAGTTCAAATCCCAGCTCCACTAATAACGGGTGGTATGACCTCAGAAAAGTCACTTACCTCTTGGTGACAAAGCTTAATAATTTCTAAAATGGGGTTAGTAACATATAAGATAGCTGAAGATGTGAAAGAGATACTGGAACCAAAAGGCTTGGAAGAGTATTTGATTTAGAGTGGAAATAACAATAAACATTAGCTTATATAGTCATCATCCCCAATTCTTGCCATAACATCTCAATATACCTCAAACTCCTTTTTTCCATTCCTTACTCTAACATATGACCAACTCTTCAAATAAGGCCTTCAGTAAGTATTTGTAACCATGTGAGAAGACTATAAATGATACCCAACTCTTCTCTTCAAGCAGTTTATAGGGAAAGGGAAACTAACATAGAACAATACTTTCTTAATCCCATAGGTGTGAAAGCTGCCCTTTCATTAGGAATTTCAAGTCCATAAAAATGTTTGATTGTTTGTCAGTCAAAAACAATGACTCCAGCCAACTGAGTTACCAAAATATTAACCTAAAAGCAAAACCCAAACTGAATTAAACTTATTTTTTGTCCTAATAAAATTTTTTTATTTGAGCCGTGTGATACAATTCAACAGAATTTCAAACACCTACAATCCATGATTTAAAGTTAGTTTAAAAAGAGTCGTAATTTATATGGAAAATGATTGAGGCTTACAATTCTGGAGTCTTGAAATTACATTTCTGCTTGGCCAGGATTAAGCTATACCCTATAATGTTCTCATCCATGTGAAGGTTATTAAATACACATAGTGCACCAGATATGCTAGGAATACTCTTTCTTTTGTTTGATATCCTCAAGTTTACGTTGGATATTGTAATTTGTGAAATAAACAGACATAACAATATAGAATGATAGTAAAGGGGAAATTAAATAAGAAAGCATGAAAAATAAAGTATCATCTAATGCAAATTTTATATGATTATTTTCATATTTTATACCTTTATATGAGTTTTTTTGGGAAAAATTACCATCCTTTTGTTTCAGGTCTTGACTGTGCAGTTTCTCGTTTGACCTATAAACGCATTGTTTATTCCCGTAGAATTTAATGTATCTGTTTGAATTTACATAAGCCCTTGATGTGGCAAATGTTATCAGCTAGAGTAGCATACGGGCTGAATGTTATGTTTGCATGTAAGCATTTTTAAATGATTGTTTGGCTTTAATTTTTAACCTAAATTCCAGGTTGAGTATTATTCTACCTTATTTTCAACACTTTCAGATGTACGGTGAGAGAAAGTATATCCTACTTCTTAAACATGATTAAATATTCTGTCAATGATCACAAATCATTTGAAATACTATTATGATTTATCACAATATAAAACATTGCTTAACATTCCAAAAAATATTGTGATGTGAGTTTATTTCCTTGTTTAAAGACAAGTTCAAAATTTATAGATATATGTATAGAATCACAATATACTTGGAGCTAAAGAAAGTGGATAACTATGGAAAAAAATGCTTTAAGATGTTTGATTATAGGATTTCCCTTTGAAAACTGAGAACAGCATATATTTTTGCTATTATACTGAAACGCTTTTTTCTGTTTATATCATTTGAAAATGTGTGTAATTCACTGGTTTTTCTCTCTAAAATTCTAAGCTAATATGTGCAAAATATAATCTATTTTTATCACTCATTGGCTCACTACACAAAATGAACTAAATACAAGAAAGTTGCTGCCTGATTGGACATTTCTAAAGTCCCACAGATAAATTAAATGTATTCTATGACTTTTAGGATATTTAATAACACTCATTACTTATTAATTACTTATTAATGTTCTCTTATTAGAGAACTTTAACTTAGTTGATCTTCATATATAAACTGCTAGCATAATTCTATAGATGTATAAGTATTAAGCATTGTTTATTTTTTCAGTCATTGAAAAATTAAAGCAAAATAAAGTAACGTATACTTTATGTATAATGATTACAGAGAGTAATCGTCTCTGTAGTTTTATTTATCACCAATGGTGATTATTTTGTATTTTTCCACTTCTATGTTTGTAGCACGCATACACACGCACACACACACATTCTTATACACTTAGATGCTCTTTTTTAATTTGCCCCTTGTCCTTATTCTTTGTTTTTCCCTCATCTAGTCCATTTGTTAAGGTCTACCGAAGCAGAAGGAGATCAGAAGCTTCATAGTTTGAAAATTCATGCCTGTCCTTACAAGTGCATTAAGAACCACTTTATCTTTGGTTGTAAATGATTCTGTGTACCACCCTACAGTTATATAAAAGCCTATTGTAATGTTTGTATGATAGTTAGAAACAAAACCATTGGAGAATAAGGAGGAAGATGAAGAAGGAAAAGAGAGAGAAGGAAAAGAGGAAAGAGGAGGGGAGGGAGAGAGATTCCAGACAAAGACAACGTAGTACGCATGTAAGTAACATCCAACTGAAACCTTTGTTCCACTCCAACGCTCATTACATACTAGAAGTTAATAACCAAAAACAGAGTTATCCTTCACAATCCTGGGCATGTTGCATTGTGTTCCTATGATCGGGTCCTATTGAGTACCTTGTATTGGAGTACTGGGAGTCATAAGGAACAATTTCAGCTATCCACTGATCTAAAGAAGTTCACTAGACATTAGGGAGACCCCCTACATTAGTGTGAACCTATCACAGCAAGGCAAGGTAGGTGAGAAGAGCTAGGAGAATACAATGGACTGAACAATTTAATCTGCTCAGAACATTTTGAAATTTCCAGTTGTGGGAAGAAGCATTCAAGTTGTAATTTAAAGGATGATAGGATTTCTCCCACATAAGAAAGAAGGGCAAATTGAACAGTTTGAACAAAAGCAATGGAAGTTAAGTAATTATAGGGCATGTAACATTGAAAGCAAAATAAAACAAACAAACAAAAACATAGATTTCTTGGAGGAGAGTGGCAGTTGCTACATCCAGAGTAGATAATATACCGGTTTTGCTAATATTGGATCTGTTTCCAGGTTTCTTGTTTGATGGTGTCTCTTACATTGTAGGAGTTCAATAAATATTGTTGAGTTCAGTTGTTTGAAGTAAGTTCATCTACTTTATAGATTACACTTCATATTTTTCATACTTCTAAAGAGTTTACTATGCCAAAAAAAATGGACAGTTACATACTTTGAAGTTTATAATTATCTTCTCAGGATTTTTCCTATATATAACCTTTGCAGATCTTGCTACTTTTCTTGGCTTTGCCTAGGTCACAGTCACATCTCCAGGACTTATTCTACCTTTCATGATTTGTGCATAATTTTGAACTGCTTGTTGACACTGCTTCCTGGCATGCCACAATTGTTGGGCATTACATATGTTTCTCTGCTCTGTGTTTTTATGTAGTTCATTGTATCTAGCATATTCACAGTACTTAATTTTTAGCCTGTTAATTAGCAGCTGAAGTGATCTGGAAAATAATATTTATTGAGCACTTACTATGACCGAGGTGTTATGCCATATATTTTACCTGTGTTATCTAAATTGATTGTGGTAATAAATCTTTTACCTGCCAAAACAAATGGTCAGAGACGTAAATCCTTTGCACTAAATCACACAGCAATAAGTGATTGTGTTGAGACCTAAATAAATTCTTTCAGAATCAAGGCATCTTCTCTAAACTTCACTGATTTTCCACTGAGAAGAAGCTAAAGTAAGAATTCAAAATACAGAGGGATTGTGAAGATAAAGGGTGTAGAAAATAGGCTCCACTAAATCTTTCAGGATTGCTCATTATAAAAGAAGAGCTTAATTGGGCTGGTCACTAAAATCTAGTAATGATTCAGGGACAAACTGGAAAAAATGACCAAAAAAATAGGGGTGACTGGCCAATAAAAATGAGGCTACTTAGGAGCCAAATGATTCTTAAACACGTTTGAGCAGGTTAGAATGGTGTTAGAATGATGGGAGTACAGTATAGGAAAGAAAGAGCACAGATGAACTTGACATACTGTAATATTTTAGAGTATAACAGCTTTCATCAAAAAAGTCATTTTGCAATATCTTAAAACTAAATTTGATTCTATAACAAAGACACGGGTAAAAGAGACATAAAAGAATGAGGTCACCTAGTTCAAAAGAGAGGAAGAAACCTAGACATGTAATAACAATTTACCTAATAGATATTCAAAAATAATTGGCAGGTGTGCAAGGAAAATATGAGTGGCTTATAGTGCTATTCTGCATAAAATATGGAAAATAATCTTATTTTCTAATTGCTTTTGTGTATTGACATTTACATCCATCAATAATTCACATAATGATAAAAATATTTGAGTAGCATTTATTATTGAATTATAGAACATAGAATACTTTGAAATTCTATTTTATAAACAAAAACTAAATTCTAATTATTACTTTGGCTTCACTGCTTATTTCATTTCCACCTTGCTGAATTTAAGAAAAAATTTCTTATTTTGAAACATTAAATAAAAGAATTTGTTTGTCCGTGTGTGTATGTGTGTGTATGTCTGTGTGTGAGTGAAAAAAAGAAAGAATAGACGAAGTTAGTTATTATAAAATAATAGCACATATTTTAATAAAATCACATTCTATCCTAATTCTGAGAAATATAATGTTACTGAACTAACTTTCAATTTAAAACACTCTTTGCCTCACACATATGTCTTTCCCTTCGTTTTAACTATCTTCCTCTTCCCTACCACTTTTTCTGATTTTCTTTAAGCCGTTGGTCCCAATAATAGGCCTATGGCTTAGACAAATAGAATTTCCGACCCAGATTTGAAGAAGTCATACTTTGTTTTAGCTGGGAAGATTCTGTATCGCTATAGTGGGATTTCAGATCACTACTTATTGTACTTAGAGTCAACTCAAATTTGGAATATAAAAGCCCATCATTTACTAACGGATTTATTTTGCCATCTTCAAAATAGCAAATGACTTATATGGCCTTTTATAAAGCTCTCTTTTTCCCCCAGAGGATTTTTATCTTGACTAACAGCATCACTTCATCTCTTATGCTGCCCTTCTGGTCAATAAAATAAAATTCAGATCCTATGAAGGTTATCAATTAAGTTCTCTATTAAAAATAATGAGAAAAAAGATTAGTGCCAAAAGCAAGGAAATAAATAGGGTTCACCGAGAAAGAACCTTTTACTATCTCAGCCACATGCAACCTTTTGACACTATATTTGAATTAAAGGATTTGCACCAGTCAGGAAACCAGAAGCCTCTCATTATTCACCACACAGTGCTGGCGTTTTTCCTTCAGCTCTCAGAATTTCATATAGAGGAGTGGCTTTCAGATCTGGACCCAGATGAAATGTATCTGGATGTGTATGCAACGTGCTCAGGACCCTGGATTCAAAAATTCCCCAGGTGATTCTCACGAATAACACCATTTCGGCACTTTGGACTACATTTGTTCCTTCTATGCCTCTACACCCTACCGGAACCACTCTGTCTTCATACTTTGAAGATATGACTTTGATTTGTTTTTTTGTTGTTTTTCTTTTACTATTTTTTCTTCCCAAAGTCTCCCCAGTACATACTTGTATATTTTTAGTTGTGAGTCGCTCTCTAGCTGTGGCATGTGGGACGCCGCCTCAACGTGGCCTGACCAGCGATGCCATGTCCGCCTCCAGGGTCTGAACCAGTGAAACCCTGAGTCGCGCAAGCTGAGCGTGTGAATTTAACCTCTCGGCCACGGGGCCAGCCCCTGACTTTGGTTTTACAATGAATACAACATAAATTATGTGGAGAATGGGTACGGGTATCTCTACGGTGTAGATAACGGCAATAGCCTTATATGTTGCTCTTTGCCTCCTTCCCACTATGAAAGTGAGGTGAGACAGAACAAGGAAGTAATGAAGGAGAATTTTTCAGTTACTGCTTTTTGAAGAATATTTCCCCATCCTAGATTCTCTAAGACATAAAGTGTCAACCAACAGACCCCAACCCAACCAAGTGATAAACGTTTATATCACAAGTAATAGAAAGTAATGACATTATGAATCTCTTGATATGATGCCTTTATATGGAAGAATGATATACAATTTCTATGATGTCCTTGTCAAAAAATAAATACCTTCATCCAAATCATCTGAAAATATCAGACGAACACAAATTTAGGGACATTCAACAAAACATCTGATCACTTTTCACAAATATGGAAATCACTAAAGATAAGCAAAGGTTGATGAACTGTTACATATAGAAGGAAACCAAGGAGATGTAACAACTAAGTGCAAGGTGGGATTCTGCATAAGAAAGTGGACATTGAAACGAGACAAGGGCATTTCACATACCCGGCATACCGATAAACACAACGTCTTCATTCACTGTTTCCTCCTAGATAATCTAAAGGACTGATTTTAGAAAATGGCTAGTTTGTTTTCTGGAAAAAACATCATAGCTTTTATCAAATTGGAGCAAATTGTCTTCTTTCATAAAGAGATATACTACAGGGGCATAATTAAAGCACATGGAATCACACCAACTTGGGCTGAAATTCCAGCTCTTTCACTTAATATTCTGAGAGCTGGGAAAATTTTAAAAACAGATTAAAGGAATATATTCTTATCTATAAAGTTGAAACAATGTTATCTAGATTATAAAGATACAATGAGGATTAACTCAAATAATATATGAAAAACAATCTGTTATACTGCCTGCAACATATCAGGTTCTCACTAATTAGTAATTACAAAACACAACAACGTACATATGCCAAAGGAAACTATGAGAAATTATCATCATAAAAAATTTAAAAAGTAATATATGGTACTGGGAATATCAACCAGGAAATTTATATAAAATACTTAGCAGAATATCTGAAACATAGAAGTAGACAATAAATGAAGTCTAATAAATTTTATTAGTGAAAAGTGAAAATTAAGTAAAAATATATCAGAAAAATTAGAATAGGCTATAATGCAAATCAACATAAAGAATAGAATAATAAAATACATAAGTACTTCAAATGCTCTAAAAGTAAATAACATGTAAATTATAAATGGATTAAAATAGAATTGAATAGACAATTTCATCATTGTGGTACAGTTCAGATTTGTGAAAAATTGCTGAAATTATTCCCCCAAAAGGGTGAAGACATTATAAGAGTAGATGCCAGATATTCAAGTGAGAGATTTTAAATCTAGCCTATGAAGAATTTTATGGAAAGCATCTACATCAAATGAAATAAAAGCAATCATGATATTTACAATAGAATAAAAATTTTTTTAACTAAAAATAAGTAGTTGACCACATCATGTAGTGTAGAGATTCAGTACAAAACTTATGGGCAAGCCAACCTAACTGCATCATGGCAAAAGAAAAAGAAAAGGAAAAAAAAGTATTCTACATGTAGTATCTGGGGAACAAGGAGAAGGGTATCTTCAAAAGAAATAAAGTGAGGATGGACTCAGACTTCTCTTATTTAAATTACCTGCAGCAGATGGAGAAACTTTTGAGGGATAACTGAAGAATTCTCTATAAGATACTAATGAAAATAATGACAATAACAACTGTGTTATTTTTATGGATAAACATGATAATACATTAGAAAAATAATTATTGTAATCCACAGTTGATTTTGTTTCCTTATAAAGGATATAGAATTAAATCCTCAAAACAATCTCATGAGTGGGATGGATATTAGCTTTATCAATTGTTGATGAAAATTGATTCCAAATAGGTCAATTGCCTGTTATTGTACTAATAGTAGGATCCAATCCCAGTATTATTGTAATAATAATCAAGTATCTATTCAGATGGAAAAGCAATAGAGCAATATTATCAAATATAAAAGGATTCAAGAGACGTTGCCAATTTACCCTTCTTAGCACGATTATTTGAAAACATACCATTCTGCCATGAGATGAATAACACTGAGAAACTCATGCATGGGAAAATTTTAGAAAAAATGAAGAAGTTGTGGTTTAAAGAACTAGCAATCCTACAGAGCAGTTAAGGTTAAGAGTTCTTGGGTCATATTGACTTGGCAAAAAAGTCTTGTTCTGCTAAATAACGGCTCTAGAAACTTAAGTTCTTTAAACTCTGATTCCAGTAAAATGGAGATTATAACCCCTGCACCACATGCTGTAAAAAATAAATTTAAAAAAATCATGTAACTCTCTTAGAACAGGGCCAGGTATGTTGTAAACCTGAATAATATAAATTTGCACAATTATTACCAAGTCTTAAAAATGGTTAGACAAAGAGGCAAGTCCAGATGGGTTATGTAAAGATTACAACAAAATTTAGACTGTAAATGTCAACAGAAATTATTAAAAGGCATATTAACTCCTAAAACAAACAAAATCATCATTCCATGGTCAAACTTGAAAAATTCCTTTTAAAGAATTTATTCACAAAATATATTGTAATTTTCCTCAGATTATTTTCTGCAGGGAGTCTTTTAACAACTTGTATATTCATAATCAAATCATTTTTATACTGATAGTTCAAATTGTATAACAAGAAAAAATTTGTATTCAAGCAAATGAACTTAGTTGCTTATGAGAGACTTTTTATGGATGATGCAATACCTACTGCTATGAACTTGTTGCCTGAAATGTTAGCAGAAAGGATTGAAATGTTTAATTGTATGATTCTGAGAAAGATGACTTATAATATGTAAAAGTTATTGGCTCCCTCTGCAGTGCTAGGCAGAACATTCATCTCTAATTGAAAAGGAAGTAACTGATGTCTATGAAGAAAAACAAACAATTTGCCACCTTGAGGGAGCCCTGAGAAATAGTCATAAGTTCATTTTTTGAAGAATGCCAGCTAGGGATATGCTGAGGCTCTTTTGAGAGAAAGCCTAAAATGATTAAAAATTTTAAAATTATATGTTCGACTAATGGTCATATGTAGGAGAGCATCAGGTAATTGTGCTGAATCTTCAAGAAAGACAGAATCATATACAGAGACACACATAAACACATGCATGTGCTCACATACACCACATAGTCTAGAATGTTTTAGAAAACATATAAATATATATAAATGAAAATTAAGAGAAAGTATTAATGCATATTCCATATCATGAATTTAGAGAGAGGAGATAAATATGCATATTTCTTAAAACAGTAATATTGTATTTCAAAGTGACAGAATGAAAATCAGAAATATTTGATTGAATTATCAAACATAAAATTTTACAAAAATAAAATTTAACCCAGCCTGGTGGCATAGTAGTTAAGTTTCAGGTTCCACTTCAACAGTCAGTGGTTCACAGTTTTGGATCCCAGGCATGGACCTACACACTGCTCATCAAACATGCTGTGGCAGTGTCCCTCATACAAAACAGAGGAAGATTGGCACAGATGTTACCTGAGGGACCACCTTCCTCAAGCAAAAAGAGGAAGATTGGCAATGGATGTTAGCTCAAGGCCAGCCTTCCTCTCCAAAAAAAAAAAAAAAAAAAATTAAAGAACACATGAAAGTGTAAGAGTAGAACAGAAAAAACAAATTGCACATAATAATTTAAAAGAACATTCTAACTAATCAAAATATGAAAATTAAAACAAGATACCAACTTTTCGTCCATCAAATTAGCAAATATATTTTTAACTGTAATCTTCAGCTCTGGAGAAGGTATGATGAGAGGTCATAAAACATAACCTAACTCTTGCAAAGTCATCTTAAAATTTAACAAAAAGCACGATCACAAGTCAGAAATAAATTATCTAACTACCCATACATAAGTCTTTCCATAAGAATTTTTTAAATAAGAATTTGAGGGCCGGCCCAGTGGCACAGCGGTTAAATGTGCACGTTCTGCTTCAGTGGCCCAGGGTTCGCTGGTTCAGATCCCCGGTGTGGACATGGCATTGCTTGGTATGCCATGCTGTGGTAGGTGTCTCACATATAAAACAGAGGAAGATGGGCACGGATGTTAGTTCAGGGCCAGTCTTCCTCATCAAAGCAAGGAGGATTGGTGGCAGATGTTAGCTCACGGCTAATCTTCCTCAAAACAACAAACAAAAAAAGAATTTGAGGGGAAAAAAGAACTAAATTCTACCAACAGAAATATGGTAAACAAAATACAACACATCTATATGATAGGCTACCATTGAGCCATTTAAACTTACGTTTTTAAGAATAGCTTTGAGACAGGAGGAACACTTATGATGTAATGTTAAATGAAAAATTTCATTCATGCAATTTGAAATACAGCAATTTTCTTAAGGTAGTGTTCTTAAGTGTAATCTTTACTCTTTCTCTCTTTGTATCTCTCTCTCTATCCTTCAGGTTTTCAAAAATAACTAAATATCATATTAATAATGAGAAAATAGTAAACATTTTAATAATATAAACCTTTCAATACTTTGTCCAAAAGAAATATATACAAGCTCATATTAGAAATCCACTTGATTCTGTTTGAGGTTATCAGTTCCCTAGAGGTATTAAAACTTTTAGATTATTTTATAACTTTCATAGTTGTCCACAATTCTAAATTAATGGATAAAGAAATGAAAGATTTGCTCTGGATAATCGTACATTCACTAGTCTGCCAGCATCTTTGTGCAAGCATCATATTCAGGTACCACACAAAGTTCTAGGGGAGAGTGAAATATTGCTGAGGTGTCTCAGATACTAGAGAAACGTAAATAAATAAAGCACAATGTAGAAAATGAAATCCCAACAGTTGATGTAGACCAAAACAAATGAGTTACTCCTTCTATGAAGATATTTATTTGTGAGTGAACTAAGAGAGTGTGTCTACCAAGAGCCAAAAACAAAACAAAATAAAATAAAACCATCTTTGAGAAATGTGGGGAAATGAAGTAAATGATTTTCTTTGCATAAATTAATCTCACTATCAATTTTGATACTGCATTTTTCAGTATTTCAACTTTTATAATTTCACCTAGTTTTTTATTATGATAATTTAAAAAACATATAGCAAAGTTTATAAGATTTCATAGTGAACATCTTAAAACCAACCATATAGATTCTATAGTTAATATTTTGTTTCAAGTGACATTAACATCTACCCGACTTTCCATTCCTCTGTCCATTCATTAAACCATCTTTTTTTGGATAAATATCAAGGTAAATAGCAGACATCAGTACAATTCTCCTATGTATTTTAGAATGAAAATCCTTAACTTGAGTTCAACATCTGTTTACAGTTTTTTGTAAATTTGGATTTTAAATTTACTTAAAATGAAATATATCAATCACGGTTTTAATTTCCCCTTTTTATTTAGCTTTTTATCTTGAAATAATTATAAGCTTACAAGGAAATTTTAAAAATAGTACAAATAATTCACATAAACCTTTAAATGAGCTCTCCCAAGGATTAATATCTTATTAACCACTGTCCAATTATCACTCCCAGCAAAATAGCATTAATAAAATACCATAAATAAAATATATACCTTATTAAAATTGCAGTTTCCAACTCCTGTCCCATTTCAGTCCAGGCTCCAATTGAGGATGACACATGGCATTTAGTTATGTGTCCCTGGTCTCCTTTAATCTTTCTTTTTCTTACATGACCTGGTCACTCTTGGAGTGTACTGGTCAGTTATTTTGTAAAATCTTCCTCAATTTGGTGTTGCCTGATGTTTCCCCATGATTAAATTCACAATTTTCTGTAAGAACAGCACAAACATGCTTTTGTCAGTGCAGTATATCAGGAGTCCTATGATAGGTGTCCATGGGGAAACTCGACACACACCACCTTTACCAAGTGGTCTTATCTTTTTGAAGGAGAATTTACAAGAGGACAAGTGAAGTTAATGTCTTAGTTATACTTCTTGAAATTATAACTATTTAGGTGGTTTTATCCCCAAGCTTAAATTTGACTTTTTTAAAAAATGTGACACAGTTTAATTTGCCATCTTGTACACCCAGTATCCGTCTAACTTCATAGTTGTATTCCTAAAGTCTTGTTTCAGGAATCACATAGTAAACATATTTTGTACTTGATGACTCTTTTAACTTTCTAGTGTATTTATACTTGGTAAGGCTCTGAAGCCAGAGAGTGTATATTTTATACCTTTTTGAACTCTCCTTGAAAATGATTAGTATACAGTGGGTGGTGATTAAATGCTTCTGACTGCTGAATGGCTACCTAACAAGTTAAAAGCAGAATTAACAGCTTTAGAATCCAATGAAAATATTCTACTTTTCCAAAGAACTCACAAAAATGTATCTATGTGCTTCCAAGTCAAGGAAAAGGACAGCAATTCTAAATTTTTTTCTTACCTAATTTAGAAAACAAATAGACTTGTGTTTCAATTATAATTTTACACTGCCACTTCACATTTTTTAGATAGCAGTTATTTCCTAAAATGCCTTATGAAAAAATGTTCTTATATAGTTATCAAAGAAATAGGGAATAGAAATAATGTCAGCCTAGTCAAATCCGCAAGATACAGTATTCTTGTTTGTTTATATTATCGTACTTATTTTAGTTCAACATCTGTTCAATGACATGTCAGGCTATATTTTGGGATGTGTGAGAATTTTTTTCACAAACCCTTTACTCACAACTCAGGATGTTCCCATTAATTGTGATTTTTAAAGGAAGCATTTAACTCAGGGCAGATGCTGAGCAGCATGAGTATGGAACTATGGCAGGTACAAAATGACACATGAAATTCGCAAGTGGGCATGGATGGCCAGATGGTATTGGCATCTGAGAGATTTATTATACCAACTTGGCAATAAAACATGTGTGATCACTAATTTAACATACAAAATTGGTCCAGAAAAATGTTTATGTTAAACAAATTTCCTCTCTAAATATCAGGTACAACATATTTTACTACATAGTTACATTTCTCTGTTGAGAAAACCAAATATAGAAAATTGAATTCCTCCTTTCCAACAAGAGTCCTATCCATTTAGGGAAAGTCATGCCTATACGAACAAATTGAAGTTAAATAGATGCATAATTCTCAAGATTTTGCAGGCTAGTGAAACCAGAAGTAGGCAAATATGGAGAAGACTTTGCTTAATTTGTCTAAATTATTGTCTTGGTCCTACACGTGATGTTGTTTGAGTAGATGCTCAGGTTTCACATATCACACTAGATAAAATGTTGAAAATTCCATATCAGGAATTCCATATTAGTAAATATTGTTTTAGATCACCAGAACATTCCTTATGCTCTTTACTAAATCTTTTCTTAGAAAATCAGAGTATATAACAATTCTCTAAATCGAATTAATAAGCAAGAATCTTCCTGGAACATCTTTTCTTGTGTTTGCATCCTAGTTAGCTACAACTGTTTATCAAGTATCACCTCAAATGTTATCACATATGAGAAGACTTCTAATTTCCTCCACCATGGTTGGGTGCTCCCTTCTCAGAGTTCCCTGGCCACTGAATATACCTCTGTTAGAGGCCTCCTCTCAATATACCAAAGGCCATAGTAGAGCTAACTGGATAGCATTTGGTGTCAGATGTAACTGGTTTCTAAGTAATCCAATTATGTACAAGTTATTTCATTACTCAGTTTCCTATTTGGTAAAATAAGGATAAAAATACCAGCTCCACAAGAGGTTTAATTTTGAAAATTACCTTAGATAATATACATAAAGGTCTAACAAAATGCGCAGAACATAATAAATAAAATTTATTGTTGTTGTTACACATCAACATTCCACTGAGCTGAGCTGACTTCTTTTTACCTTCACCCATCGGAGTGGTGGCCTTCCAAAGAGGATGTTATCCATTCACCTTGGCACTGTCATCTATGAACAAAGCAACTCTGTCTGTTGAGAGCTTTTTACAGGAATATAATCCAGGGGATACTCACACAGCTCCAGAACCAGGAGAAAAGAGGCTCCATACTCATGAGTATCACCTCGTTGCATTCCCCAGGCAGCATGATCCTGTATAAGCCATTTCCATTTTATTACAGAAACTTTCTGGGCACTACCATGCCCATTAAAGTGTTTCTCGGACACCACCCAAGACATGGTAAATATTTTAGGTTTTAAGATCACTTTATGTCCTTCGATCACAGGGGTGGTTTCAATGAATAATATCCTATAGCAGGGTAGTAAGTGCCCCTTGGATGAAAATTCTTTAGTCCAAAGTCCCAGTAGTAATCTCTGGGAGATGCTCACAGGCTTTTGCCATAAACTCGAGTCTATTGCTGAGAGGTTATCCCTACCAGCACTCCTGCTTCTATCCTACACTATGTGAACTCAAGCAATCTTACTGATTCCCATTGAGTATGTCCAATTAACATTGCATGCAGGCCAGATTTACAAGCCTTCTGTTTTACCAGTTTAGATAGGGTAAACATCCCCCAGTCAGAGGCAATGTCCATCCCCAAAATACAATCAGATAAAAAAAGATGCCACTGCTTCACATACAGCCTGCTTAAACATACCAATTTTCCTGCAAAATTTCACATTAATTCTATCAACCCTCACATTCCAAACTGTAGCCTCCATTAGGACTTCATCAACAGGTTTTGGTACCACATTTAGTGGGGCTCCTGTATCAAGGAGGCCTGGGAACTTCTCTTCTCTACCTCCTGACCATTTTCTCACTCTATGCAAAGGCTTTGGGTCCCCAGCAAGGGTTCAAGCTAAGGATCCTGGCCTTTTTGTCAGTCTTAAACTGGATTAATCTGTCTAATCCCAAGTGATTGCTTGTCAGGTTTCTCATAGTAATCTCTACCTCTGACTTTTAAAATTTCTCCAGATTGGAGCAAATAGAGTAGACTTGTTTAGGGCCCTTTAATATTGGGGAACACGCAGGAGGGCTCTTTGGCCCACCCAACCTTTGGTAGTGCTCTATTAAAACCTTTGCTCTAACCCCATCAATGTTCTCTTTATTTATCCCATTTCTTTATAACATCTAAAGAGTTCTCCCTGCTGCAACAGACTTGTGACTCTCCCCTTTCTATTTTCTCTTTGTTTGGTCTCTATCAATACTCCCTTTATTCACCCTATTTCTTAATAATCAAAAATTTCCATCTTTTTGGGAAGAGTATCTTGATTCTCTCCCTTGGCCGTTCTTCATTCTCTCATTAATTAACCTAATATTTTTATTAGCATCCCTAATATCCAGGAGGAGAAGCTGAGACTGCAAATTTGATAAGGCTTCTCAAATGTTTGTTCAGTTTTGCAACAAGTTTGCATGGGATTCCCAAGTGAAAGTGGGCCCCTTAATCATAGCATTTACCATGACTTGGGTAGTGAGCTTTGGGTTCTGAATCAACCCAAACATGTTCTTCCCCTCTCCAGCACTCAAAATCAGACACAGGGAGCTGGCCCAGTGGCACAGTGGTTAAGTTCACACATTCCGCTTCAGCTGCTGAGGGTTCCCTGCCTCGGATCCCAGGTGGGGACCTATGCTCCGCTTGTCAAGCCATGCTGTGGTAGATGTCCCACATATAAAGTAGAGGAAGATGGGCACGGGTGTTAGCTCAGGACCAATTTTCCTCAGTGAAAAAAGATGAGGATTGGCAGGTGGATGTTAGCTCAGGGCTAATCTTCCTCAAAAAAAACCCACAGCTCCTAAATAAGGTACTCATAATCCATTTTGCTAAAGGTTCTTCAGGAAGCTGATGATAGTGATCTACAAAATGAACCAAGTCCTTCAAATTATACCCTCTGGTTTCAATAGTTTCTTGGTTTAGAACTTCCTCCACCTTGAGTTTTACCTTGGAGGGTAGTTTTGAGGCCAGTAGTCGAAGCTCAGACTCATTGAAATCTGAATTTGGTCTAGCATCAAACTTCAACCCAGTATTCTCTTTTACTTTTAGTTTAGTTATTACAGATAGCAATAACCAAACAATTGAATATTTTGACTTTTTCTTATTTTTGCATCTCCTTAGACATCCAGTGGACCAATTCACTGGTAATTGGATCCATGTTTAGTAAGTGATTGCAGCACAGTGTAGGGGAAGAAGAAATATTCCTCTACCCTCTAGGTTCTTTTGGTTGGTTTAAGAATTAAAGTGAAATGAGACGAAATAACAGCAGAAAAATCAAACAAATTGAATAACGTGTATACATGGGAGAAACTTAGGAAAACTGACTAACTCATCAAAATGGCTGAAGCCACCACCTTAAGTACCATATTCAGCTAAACAACAAAGGAGGATGTTGAGGGTAGTGGCTTGGGCTTCAAAAGGGAGGAAGGCAACTCACATGGAGATTGAAAACAAATGTTTGGTAAATCAATGTTTGCCATGCCTTGCAAAGACAATGGGACATGTGGAAGACTTTGATCAAATGGGCCTTGTTAGATTCCTCCCTGTCTATCACATCTGGTTTACTATATTATAGTTATCTATGGTGTTTGCTCCTTCCTGAAATAGGCTTTCTTAAATTATTTTAGGCAGCTAGGGGAAAGGTCAAAATTTCTTTCTGAGTCTTTTGTTTTTTGAGAACAAAATCAAGTCAAAGAGGTACATTTTGGAGTGGCAAATTCTGATCCCCCACAACAGCTGCTGCTCCATACAGTGGATGATCACATGACCACTCAGGAATCAAAGATTTCTCATCCCTTGCCCTTTCATTCTTTCTCTTCCCAAACCACATGTTTCCATGAACCAGGGCTTTTCTAGCAATCCCACTTCTCTGACACCTATTATTTTGGGTTCCTGCCTCAATTCTATTGTGTGTGTTGAGGGCCTTTCCACACAACACCAAGCATTTCTCAGGACACCAACTGGGTTTTCCACAACTCTGACACTATCAACCTGGAAATAACATCAGATTCCACAAGCCAAGGCCCGAGTCTTACATGACTGCCCATCCCTTCCACTTTAGACACCAGTTGCAAGTCCAGGTTATTACCTGTGTTTCTGACCAACAGGCTACAGATTGTCAGTTCCAACAACACCCTCTTTGGGTTTGATTCATTTGCTAGAGTGGCTCACAGAACTGAAAGAAACATTTTACTTATGAGATTACTAGTTTATTATAAAAGGATATAACTCAGGAACAGCCAGACGAATGAGATGCATAGGGCAAGGGATGTGGAAAGGGTGCAAAGTGTCCATGCCTTCTCCAAGGCAACCCCCTCCCAGCACTTCCACATGTTCACTAACCCAGAAGTTTCACAAATTCATTTTTATGTCACTGAATATGCTACATGCTATTTAGAACACACACACCTATTTGTTAATATGTGTGTTTAGACTGAGTAAAAAAATCAAAAACAGATGTGAAAGATGACATGAGTTGAGCCATATTAAAATAGAGCCAGAGAAGCCATTTCAGAGGAATTTCCTTGCAATTGTCTTGTGTTTTTCTTTACCTTCCAAACTGGACCAACTGCTAACATTCCAAGAAGTCAGTAAGGACAAGAATATCCTGTCTGTAAGAACTTATGGAACTGAAGTTTACCGATGACCAGATTGCTAACCAATCAATGAAGTACAAGTCTAGCCTTTTGTCTGATGACCAAATATCAAGCCAATCTATGAAGTCCAAACCTAACCCTGTCTCATCAAACACCAATTAACTCCTCTTTAATACAACGCACCCCATCCTCCCTCTTTCCCATAAAAACTTTAAGCCCAGCTCTTATAATTGGGGCACAATTCGGGTTTCTACCTGAATCTGTGCTCCCCAAATTGCAATTGTTTGATCCCAAATAAATGTTTTGTCTCTTAAACTGTTTTCTGTCTTTGTAGGTTGACATAGATGACAAGCAATTTCAAGTGACATATGTAGCATATGAAAGAAACTCTTACAGTCCATGCTCTGAAGCTTCTTTCAAACCAGCATGTATGAAATAGCAGAACTTAAAGGAAAAATCATGGCCACAGAATATGCTACCAAATATCATACATTTCACATTGATCTGGGGAGTTATATATGAAGACTAGAACTAGGTTTGTCTCTATACTTTCCAAAGGCAAACATACTAAGATCCAGGTCAAGGATCAGGCAGCCATTGACAAGAAAATGGGAACATCTAATTTTCTGTATGAATTATAATTGGACCATTTTAAAAATAGACTTTTATTTCATTGAATTTTTGTAATGTCAAATAAGATTGTGGCTAATAGCATTGTATAGCTGCATATAAAACTAGACAAGCATGGTTTGTGTAGTCCAGAAAGGCTATCACAGGTCAATACGTCTCATCTTTCTGTAACATGGAATATTAACATGATTTTGCAATGGTGAAAAATATGAAATAAATCATTTACTATGATGGATTCTAGTTACCATATATTGTAATTTTGGAAATGTAAATTTTTAATCTACAATGAGGGTGTTTTGTCTGTAGAACATTTGGATGTTCTGAAATATTTGGGCTGTTTTCAGTTCTTATCCCAAAGAGTCTCAACATTCAAAAATAGATTGTATGTATCTTTATACAGATAAAATATTTTTGTATAAAACTTGAATTTTAATGGCTGTATATGGAGAGTACTTCAGGAAGAAAGGGTGTTTTATTTTATTTTTGTTAATATATATATCTTTAAAAGTATTACAAACTCTAGAAAATGCTCATGGTACATGAAAAAGCCTAAGATATTATGTAAAATGAATATCACAGGGGCTGGCCTGGTTGCATAGTGGTTAAGTTCACATGCTTCACTTCTGTGGCCTGGAGTTCACGGGTTTTGATCCCTAGCACAGACATACACACTGCTCATCAAGCCAGGCTGTGGTGACATCCCACATATAAAATAGAGGAAGACTGGCAGAGATGTTAGTTCAGAGACAATCTTCCTCAAGGAAAAAGAGGAAGACTAGCAACAGATGTTAGCTCATGGCCAATTTTCCTCACAAAAAAAAAAGTATGACAGTATAAAATAGTATATTTAGACCATGACCAGAAAATGAAAAACTATGCAAAATCCGCCAGCATTTATTGACTGCTTACTCAATTCTAGACTCTGTTCTAAGTACCTTACATGTACAATTTTGTTGAATCCTCAAAATAAAACTATGATGTAAGTATTATTATTATTACCATTTTATAGATGAGAAACCCAAGTCACAGAGTGTTTAAATACCTTACCCAATGCCATACAGCTTTATCCAAGATTAAAATCCAGTTTTTACTACAAAGTCCTTTTGCTTTGCCACTGCAATACAGGATCTTGAAAAAGAAAATTGGGAAAGTATACCAAAATGTTAATTTATCCTTCAGCTGATCTTGGATAAAATATCCTAGCAAAATTTCTACATTTGGCATAAATTACCATCGTCATAAAAATAAACTTTATTTAAGCTTTATTTTAATAACACCATTTATGCAATTTAAAAATTAAGTAGACTGTCAAAATGACTAATAGAATCTATCTTTATAAGTTGTTTCTAACAGATGAGTTGGGAGGCTATTTAGAATTAGAGACATATTAAACCAAAGTAGAATGCTTTATTCTTATAGTTATATTGATTTGTGTGGTGATTCTAAATGATTAAAGATAATTCATGACTTTGTAAAAGTTATTCCATTCTTTTGATTCTATATCTAAAACAAGGCTGATAATATCTGATCAAAGAAATGAATAAAATAGAGATTAAATAATATCCAATAAATTTCTTTGTGCTCATATGAATGTGTACAACACTATCAATGCATATTACATTTGCTTACATGTTCTCTGTCAGCTTAAATCCATTGCATGTTTGCACAAGACACCAATCAGTTCATACTAGTCAATAACTACTATCGTTATGACTGATTAAATCACTGAGAAACTGCTTTTAAATACTTGACTTCCAATAATAAAATTAGGCCAGGTTGAAGACTGACTCGTAATGCATTTATTAATGAATTGTTTTAGATTGCCAGCAAGTGCCAGACATGATAGATCTGGGAATACAGGAAGGAGAGATTGTTGTTTTTCTCACATTAAATTGTTCTCAACTGAGGAGAAGGATATGTAAAATACACTATAACAAGCCAACGATGTATTTGTTGAAATCGAGGAAACACAGACAAGGCATAGCGGTGTCCGAAGTAGTGCTGAAATATGGCTAAGAGAGCCAGGACAGGT
Source organism: Equus caballus (assembly GCF_041296265.1). Lineage (NCBI taxonomy): Eukaryota > Metazoa > Chordata > Mammalia > Perissodactyla > Equidae > Equus > Equus caballus. The sequence continues at coordinate 100,080,900 of NC_091686.1, forward strand.
TTCTCAGAGGAGGTAGCATGTGAACTAAAATTTGAGGGAGAATTTACAGACGAACACTCAGAGAAAGAACTTCCAGCAGGAAATAACTACAAATGCAAAGGCTTAAGACATGAGAAAGCACAGCTTGTTCAAAGAAACATAATCGTAGTTCAAGTTTAAAGAGTGGTGGAGGAAATGGAGATGAGTTTGGATTAGTATTCACAAAGCAGATGGAAAATCACATTGCATATTATGCATTGAAGTTTAAAATGTGTTCTTATGAATATAGGAGGGCAACGGGAGAATATTGATGAGGGCGGTGAAAAATAAGATACATATGGAAGAAAAATCGCCCTTTTGTTAGACTGTGGATTAGAAAGGAGCAAGGGGGTACAGAAACAGGAAAGTTATGACCCTTGTCCAAAGAAAGTAGTGAATTACTTGGACTCAGCCAATGTCAGTGGTGATAGGCAAGAGAGAGCAGATTTTCTCTTATAGTCCAAAGCTAAAATTGCAGGAGTTAGAGATTAATTCAAAGAGAAAGGAAAGTGATTTGGGAAAAGCTGGTAGAATCTCAATGTTTAATAAGTATTCCATGAATTAAAAAAACCAGCAGAATGATGATGAATCCAAAGGCTTTGAGTAAATAGGGAGGATGTTTACATAAGAAGTAAATGAAGGTAAGTAGATTTTAGGCATAAAGTTATGAACTCAGTGTTGGATCTATTCAATGAGAAGAGCTCTTAGAATGTTCAGGTAGAGACTGCAGATAGATATTTGGAGCTATAGATATGAAAGTGGATTTGAGGTTGCTATGTAGGTTGAGAGTTATAAAAGTAAGAGTAGGAATGTTGGAGCCAAATGAAAACCAGCCATGAAGAAGGTGCAAAGTGAGAAGAAATATGGGATGAAGACAAAAAGCCTTGGAAACATCCAAAGAAAAACTAGCAGAAAAGACAGTAACAACTGAGAGGGGAATAGAGAAGGAGACGATAGTGTCCCAGAAATTAGTAACAAAGGAAATTTGAAGGAGGTATTAAATGTGGAAGAGAGAAATGAGAAATTTTGAAATAATTCCACTGGATTTATGATGAATGGCAGGAAGAGTTTCATGAAATGGTAACACTGGAAACTAAACTTCAGCGGGTTGGGAAGTAAAAGGAGGTATCAGGTATAATTATCTATAAGAAACTGTTGAAATTTGGAATGAAGTGAAGCTGAGAGGTAAGTTAGTAACCAGAACTAAACACAAGGCCAAGAGAAGGTCACTTTCTATTTGTCAGATATTCCACACCCACCTTTCACCAGATTGGCTGCACTTAACGAATTGAATAGTGAAGCAATGTAATTATTCCATATAATGTACATATTCCAAATTCCCAGTTAGCTAAATAATGTTTTTTAAACTATTTTCTTTCTCCAAACCAGGACTCAATCAGTGCTACATCTTTTGAATTTCTTTCATCTAGTACAATTTGCTAGCCTGATTTATTTATTTTGAATTTCTTTCGTAGCATTGTTATATTTTCAAAAAGTCCTAGATCATTTGTTTTGCAGAATATCTCTCAATTTGGCTTCCTTGATTGTTTCCTCATAATTAGATTTGGATTCTTTTTGTTTTTTTTTACAGGAATATCTTATAGGTGATGTTGCGTTATTCTCAGGGTATCACATCCCGAGGCATATGATGTCAATTTGTTTCATTATTAGTGAAGTTAAATTTCATCACTTAATTAAAGTGGTATCTGCCTGATTATTATATCATAAAGATATACAATTTCCCTTTGTAATGAAAGATTAATCTGTAAGGTGATAATTTGAAGCTATGTAAATAGCCTGTTCAACAAACTTGAGTTCAATGTTTGGAATCGATTCATCATTCTTTCCTGAATCAATTTGTGGTATGGTTTTTGTGAAATGGTGGTTTTTCAAATCCTATTATCCCTTCTGTACTTATTAGCTGGTATTTCGTGTGAGAGAAATTTGAGCAGGATTTAAGCTAACTGACAGGCAAACTTAATATTGTCATTGCAGAAAATACATATCCATTAAGACATTTTGTCATAACAGTCACTTGTACTTTATATAAATTTCAAAATATAATGCATCCTTATTCTAGAAAGATCCTTTTTTCTAAGTTTAAAATCTGTTTAAGGCATGCATTTCCTTCTCTAAAGAAAACTACTTTAGTCACCACTTGATTAAACTATTTAAAAAAAATGATTTTTGAAACTTAGGAAATACCTACTTTCCAGAGATGGTATAAGAATGAGTTCATTTACTTTAGTAAAGTGTGTTAAAAATGAGATATGAAACAAATGCTAAGAACTATTTCTATCAATTTTAGGCTGAAGAACAAAACTGGAAAGAAACTATGTTCTCCTACATACTTCCCTAGCCAATCCAAATATTTTTCCTATTTCCATGGTAACAATTATAAGGATCAAGTGGAATCAAATAATCAAAATGTGATAACATCACTGGACTAACAATATGTTGAAAAACACTTTTGTTCCCTATAACAACAAATGATTTTATCGCTCATGAGCTACAAAAGACTGCATGAGACTGCCTAGAGAACTCTCAGAAAGAACTTTAAAGTAAATTCAGAAAATTAGACTAAATTAAACAACTTGAAAATGTAATTGGAGTCCTATGAAGAAGAATTAACATAGTAACAGCAGATACATTCTTTTGTTGTTGCTCTGCAGATTAGCATCTGGAGAACATTTTTCTTTCTCCCCATATGTTGGCCACAACTTTTCTTGAACAAGTTGACCTAGGAAAATATTTTCAACAATAATTAAAGTTTGTAAAAGTTTAAATGGAAAGATATTCTTAAAGTTAGCAATACTTCATTCTCATAGCCATAGTACTAATTTGGTCTCTTACTTTCCCTCACCAGGATTATATTAGAATTCTACTTCCAACTCCAGTTTTTCTTTCTTTCTCTGTTTACACCACATGCAGATTAATATGTTTGGAGTTGTAACTCTGCTCACTATTTGCTGCTTTTAAAAAAGGCTAATTACTGAGTGTTCTATAATCTGACGGCATTTTATTCTTTGCTTCAATTGGTTTCAATTCAGTTCAGTGAAATTTATTAAATCATTGTCGCAACTATGTATTTTTCTGGACAATGTGTTAGATCTTGATCTCAGCGAACTCTCCAATAAAAGTTGTATATGTTTAAATAAGAATTACAAAACACGATGAACATATACATGTAACTAATTATATCAGAAGATGGAGATGGAATACTTATTTTTTTCTAGAGACAGGTAAGAAGTTAGATAGAAGACCACTTATCAGTTGTATGTTGAAAGATTAAAAGATTTTTACCAAGCAAATGAGAAAGGAAGTACAGACTGAGAATGGCCTTTCAGCTAAGGATGTCAGGGGGTGGGGGACACACTGTGGTAGTGGGTTGAACAGAAAAGAATTGTGTTGCAGCATGAGTTAACTACTGTGTTAATCAGTTTGAGTTGCTATAACAAAGTATCACAGTTTATAAATAACAGAAATTTATTTCTCACTGCTCTTGAGGCTGGAAGTCCCAAATCACAGTGCCAGCATGGTCAGGTTCTGGTGTGGGCCCTTTTCCAGCTTAAAGACTGCTAACTTCTCCTTGTTAACTTTACACAGTGGAAGAGAGCAAGAGATCTCTCTGGGGTCCTTTTTATAAGCGCACCAATTCCATTCATGAGGGCTCCACTCACGTGACCTAATTATTTCCCAAAGGCCTTATCCTAATACCACTACACTGGGGGTTAGGATTTCAACATATGAATTTCGAAGGACATGAATGTTCAGTCCATGATGTTTGCAATAGATAAATCCCATCGTAAGGATTTACAAAGTTGAGGAAGAAACAACATAAGATGTCAGAAAAGTAGGCAGCCTCCATGGTGATGACAGGTTTTTCTCCTAAGATACACTTTTCAACAATGCTCAGACCATGCCCAAACTTGACTGCTTCTAAATATTCAAGTATAGGAGGGTGTGTGTGAGTGAGTGTGTGTGTTTTACTGTGCAAGTGTTATTTGTAGGAGTCAAGTGCTGAGCTGTGTTTAGGATGTGTTAAATTTGAGAAGTGCTGGTGTGGATTTATCTAAAGAAAGTTGCATTCGGTCTCTGAGAGTCCAACTTAAACTATCTAATGCAAGCTCCAATTCATTATTGGACAAGGATGATGTATTTTCAAGATGTGATCCTTGCCTCATTTTTCTGAGTACAACAGGCTGCAAGATATTTAGAGGGCAGGGATAATGTTAGGTTCATCTGGGGTCTAGCATAATAACTGACACACAGTAGACTGTTAATTAGTGCTTTCAAAGGAAAGATTGGGCAAAAAGTAAAGCACATATAAGTGGAAATTTTTATTTTTGTACTGACATTTGTTGTGTGTCATTTCTGGCATCTTTATTCCACCTTCAGTTGTCAGCACCCCACATTTGTTCTGGGAGAGAGATCTTTCCCTTACTGGATAAAATCTGTTGTTACTGTCAGTCAGGGTGCTCTACTCATAGCAAAAATAATGTCCCTTCCCTAAAGATGTCCCTGTCCACAACCCCAAAACCTGTAAATATGTCACCTTGTATGGCAAATACACTTTGAAGATATGATTAAGTTAAGGATCTGGTGATGAGAAAATCATTTTATATTATCTGAGTGGACCAATGTAATCGCACTTGACCTTATAAGAAAGAGTTAGGAGAGTCAGAATCAGGAAAGGAGATATGACGATGGAAGCAGAGTTTGAAGAGATGTGCTTTGAACATGGAGGTACGGTCCACCAGCCAAGGGATGCGGGTGGCCTGCAGAAGTTAGAAAAGGCAAGAAAACAAATCCCCTGGAGTCCACAGAAGGAATGCAACCCTGCTGACAACTTGATTTTAATCCTTTTGACTCATTTTGGACTTCTGACCTCCCGAACTATAAGATAACACATTTGTCTTGTTTTAAGCCACTAAGTTTATGCTAATTTGTTACAGTAGCAATAGAAAACCAATACAGCCCACTGCTACTCAATCAGTAGACACATGACCCAAGCTAAAAGGAAAAGGACACTTACTCCTTTGACAATTGAGATGGTGGCTCAAGACTGACAATAACTAAATCTGTGATAATACTCCATAGAAAGCATGCTACTTCTATAGAAATTACCAGTACTTTCCTAGTTCCTGTTATCTTAATTTGGGTTTCTCTAAAAGCAGAGCTTAAAACAAGAATTTGAAAGCACGTAGCAGGGATGAAAAAGCAGGGAGCTTAATCTAGATCTCTGAATTAGGCATAGGAGTGTGTGCTGGAGAAGCATGTAGAATGCCTTAGACACGGTGTTTCTGAAGGCTGGGACATTTATCCACTGCAATTACTTCCTATTGGTTGAGGGTTGCCCTGGGGGCCATTAACTTCCCTGCACACTCAGGCTACACCTGCAGGCGGAACAGGCTCCCAAGGCTTCAGAGAAAGCCCTGAGGCACAGAAGTGAAGAAGCTTGTGGAGTATTAGCTTGAGGCAGGACACTGTCAGCATGCACAGCTATGACAGAAATCATAGATTAGCCCAGGGGATGTAATGAGGGCACCAAATCATCTGGGCTCCTGTCCTTTATAAGCCTGGTTCTTGAGCTCTGTGTCCTTTCTGTGAACTGCCCCAAATTCTCTTTTTCTTAGGCAAGTCTCTGTCAGTCTTTTGGAGCTTGTAAACAAGAACCCTAGTCACTATACATTTCCTAAGCGATTCTTCTGTGGTTCAATCCATTCTTTTTCTAAAATATTTTAGTCTGAATCATGTTAGGGATCATTCAGCTAAATGTGACCTTTGTTTCTTAGAATATTTATCAAGAATTCTCGAAGTATTCCTCTCCATTTTTTTTGAATCACTTATATATAAGCCTTACATACCCTGAAGATGTCAAAAACAATTTAAAATTTGTTTAAAATACAAAATCATAGATAGGTATGACATTTCCTTGTAAAATGTCTGCCATGTATCATAACCATGTTAAAAAAAAATCACACTGTATTTTCAATGACAGTTTGTAGTAATATATAAAATTTGAAGATAAATGAAAGAATACTCAGTTTTAGAGTAATTTTAGTCACACAGATTCTTTTAATTTTGTTCCATTTTAAAGTTTATTGACACTGATGAAAGAGAACATTAAGCTTTCAACTATATGAACAACTTCATGAAGTTACGAAAATCTGGTTTGTGGAAATCCTGCACAGTGGAGTCTCCATGGCCTCCCTCTCGGTAGCCTTGCCCGGTGTCACTCTGCCACACCCCAGCATAAACAGTGGCAATTAAGCTGTCCTGGGCTAGCTGTGCAGTGTGATGCCACGTGTGGGAGGCTGTCGAATCGAATGATCCTTTCCTACGTTGTGCCTGTCCTGGGCATCACACCCATGCTGTGCACCGCTTTTCTTCTGCTTCTCACCGCTCACAGTTCGGATAATTCCACCTCAGAAAATCCTTTATCATAAGTACTGCATACTAATGGGCCCTCCTCTCTGTCACTTTCAAGTCTTGCTTACATCCCTGTGGAAAACAGCTCTTCTGATTTGTTCATACTGTCCTGGGTTTCCACGTCTACCTCTGCCATATCTCCTTCTCTCTCTTCTTCCTCCTCCTCTTCCTTCCTAGCTTGTTTACTTCCCGCTTTCCTTTGATTATCTTTTCTTTTATCAACATTTTTCTCTTTCTCCATTCTTCCATCTTTTCCCTTCTCCTTTCTCTCTTTATTAATTTTCTAGCTGAATAATTATCTCCACTGAAACTCTTAATCATCAGAGAAACACACTAGTGATAAATTTCTTCAAGAAAAACCAAGTCATAAATATGGAAATTATTTAATAAACCACTATGTTCATAAAGCCCTAAAGCTTTTAAAGGGTCCAGCTCTTACCTTCCCCTTACCAAACCCACTCTCCAAATAAAAACAATTTTGAGTTTGCTCCTCAATAGCTTGGAAAGATTTAGAAATGGCATTCCATCCCTCATTTCACAAGTAGTAACAATATAATTCAAATTAACTCGAATACTAATGAATGGAAGTATGTGAAGCCATGAGACTTTTGCTTATATTGTTCCCTTTGTGATATGGATCCCTGTTGTCTGCAGACTTTGGTCACTCTCATTCACTCCTTGAAGATTTTTGCTCGTCCTTCATTGTCCCACTCCCCAATATTACTCCTGTCATTATTCTAGGTGAGCTAATTTCCCACATAGATGATTCTTTATTCTTGGCTGTTCACTAACTTAAAGTCTTCTCCTCCTATAATTTCGTCCTCTACTCTACACGAGCCACCAATTTCCACAGTCATATCACAGTCTTTGACATTAATCGTAACTAGAATTTCTTCATAATTTAATATTTGAGCATCAGGATCTTAAGCCAACACCGCAAGTATTTCCAGTTTACTATTTCAAGAATCCTAAATCCTACAGTTCTTTTACCTATCAGCACCTACAGTGTATAGATCCTATATCATTTTCTCTCTCTCTCAGCTTCATGATGTCCTCACTTCCTTATTCACCCTGCTTAAGAGATTCCATAGCTTATTACTAAAATCAGTAACTTCTATGTACGTTCAAACGTCCTTGTATCTTTCTCTCATCATTTGTTTCACTTGGGAAAAAAATTGCTTTGGTTAAATATAGGTCTTTGCCTACTCTATGCCTATAGAGGAAGAGATAAAGTTGTTGGGAAAAAAATGACAACATGCTAACTAGCTTCACTTGACACTCAACTGAGTTTTAGCACTGCCCAACATATCTCCAGTACAGCCCTAGTCTGTTTACTCACTCATCCTTCTCAATGAGAACTTCATACCTTTTCCTCTCGCTTCAACTCTACAACATAGTCTTAGGTGGTGACTTCATGCTCAGTAGTAATATCGTTGTCTATTTTAATGAGAAAAGAGGATCATTCAGAAGAAAATTTCCACATGCTCTGATCAATTCCGTCTACCAACATACTTTCATCTGCATCCATACATTCCCCCCCCCCCCCATACCATGAAGGAATATATTCCACCTCCTCCAAGCAAGCTCTCCACCTAAGCATCATGTGGCAAAAGTGGTGTGTGTCTGTGATCTCATTGCATGAGAGTAGGATCAAGTCTACATTCTGATCAAGATCTTCCCACGTCAATGGAAACAAAGGCAAAGAGCCCCAAGATTTCCAAGAAGTGCTGACCAGAGCTGGTCCTCAGCTAGCAGAAGTTCTTGTGTGTCCACCCTGTCAGCCTTATTGGTTTCTTTGCCATTCTTCAGACTCATCAAACACCTTCCAAATTCCAGTCATTTGTATCTGCTGTTCCCTCAGGTACATTGTGGTTTCCTCTTTTGTGCATTTAGCATCTTTTTCCACATGTCTCTTTGCAGAGAATCTTGTTCCTGACTACCCATAAAACATTAAGTCGACTACCCTAACTCACCCTTAATTGGTTTTACTTTTCTGTAAACCATATGTATTTTACCTTATAATTTGTTTATTATTTTCCCTCTCACACCTACTGCCGCTATATGAAACAAACTAGAATGTTCACTGCATGAAGGCTGATGTCTGCCTCACACATTAACTGCCTATCCCCAATGCCTAGAACCAGACTAGAATTTTAATAAACGTTTGTTCAAGGTCTGAATAAATGAATAGATAAAAGACTTGTCATAAAACCTAAGTGAAGTTCCTCAAAATGTGTTACTAGATTACTTATTTGAAATTACTCAAGCTGCTTAATTTAAATGCATATTTCTGTTCATAATCTTAATTAAATCTTAACCACCAGAATTGAGATTCAATGATCTGGTTTTTTTCTTTTTTTCTTTTTTTTTTTTTTTGCAGTCCTAAAAGATTTATAGGCAAATATGTTTGGTTTGGGAAGTCTTAGTCTTCAGGATTAAATCCCAATCTGGTAGTCTAATAAACTGTTCCTCTTGATCTGACCCTCACTTACTTCTTTGCCATCCAAATCTCCAAAGATTTACCCTTATACACCATGATCTCCAAGCATACTGACCTTCTGGGTTGAGAAGCCAATTGACTTTATTGTGTATAATGGCTTTAATCCATCTTTCTTACCTGCAGAAATTCCTAATATGTACTTGATTCTTCCCCAGTGATATGACAGGGAAAAAGGTAAACGAAGATGATTTTCTGTATCGTGTGTGGTGTCATTTGATAACCAGTATGAAGGGAGCCAGATAGGGACTTTTGGGTTGGATCAAGCACTTGTATAAAGCCCATGTGTGGGATTTATACTACAAGTCAATCAAATTGTGCATCAAGCTGTGAGTATTTTGCGTCAGCATTCACACTGTGATATACATGTATCAGGCAGATTATTACATAGAAGTATTTATCTTTATTCTGATACTTTTAAGGAGTAAAGAACTTTATTGAAAGGATTTGGGGTAGTTCACAGCATCAATAGGAGTGATGGAGATTCATGCTTGGGAAATTGGGCAGATGTATAACACGGCTAGGAAGGTAACCCCCCCTGGACAAATCAGCCTGGTAAGACCCACCATTGCCAGTGCTGGATACCATGTATAATAGCTTGCACTGTGGATGCTACCAGTACTCAACAGCACCATTTGCAAGGTACCTTTGGTAACCGAATATTGGTACCACATCCACAGCTACCTACACAAGGAATTTTCCACCATCCTTATTGTTGTGTCAATCATTATTGCATATACACACTAAGTGGGTGTGTCTCATTGGCTGAATCAGGTCATGTGCTTGCACCAAACATGAAGATTTGGCTGAAAGAACTACCATCATGAGAGACGACTCCTGTTCCCCCAAAAGACTTATACAGTAAGGAGATTTCCAAATATGAGAAGATGTCATTCAGATGTTGAGTGACCAATCATATGACAATTGCCCAATACAATTAAGAAAATTAAATTTCCAATTATAGTTAAATTCAAAGGTTCTGATTTTCTTCCAAGGACTGAGGTATAGCAGATATGCCAGTATCAGGCTATGAGAACTGTAAGACCTCATGCGCTCCTCTCTGAGCTTTATTAAGAAGGTAGTCTCTTAGTTTTGGTGAGCCTCTAACGAACAACATGCAGTTTCTGTAAGGTAGCTAGTTGTTGGCCACTCATGTGCATTTGCCCTTGCTGTCTGCTCTGTGTGCCATTGGACTTGGGATACATCTGGTATTAGCATTTCATTCTTCCTTCTAATACCACCTTAAACTTTATCTTCTTTCCAAAGCCACCCCTAATAATTAGAAGCAGACTAGCTACACACTCTGGAGGTGTGTCTTCTAGAGTGTTCACAACTTGAGAACAGTGATGTTCATCTCCTTTTTGTATCCTCAGCCACTCACACTGAGTCTGAACCATAAGGAGGTGACCTATGAACACTTATGGCATAATGAGTAGAATTGGGGAGGGAAACGTAGTCCATTAGTTGTCCTAGGTCTACGTTTGGTATTGACTAAGAAGAAAACACAATTATAAAGAACGAAAGAGGGGAAATTTCCTAAAGGAAATAATTGACGTTAGTATTTTCATTGGAAATAAGTCAAGCATATTCCAAATTCTCCATTGTCTGATTAAATTTTATTGCTCTGTCTCCTCTGTGTGTTTAAACTGAACTAAAATACCAGAGGAAAAAATATAAATGGGAATAATTCAAATATAATTATTTTCCAGTGATTCTTCACTTGGAATTATTTTTCTATTGATCTGTTGTATGTGGTCCTCAGAGGAGAAAGTTTGCCATGAGACAGTACATCATGCTGGTTATTGATCCGCTGTGATATACTGCTTCATTCACTCATAGCGCTCATTTATGAACAGCACATTTCTACCATCAGGGACACTTTTGTACTAAATTCCTAAAGCTTCATGAATCTCCTAAAAATCTCTTCCTTCAATGAACATATATTATGACTACACAGATGTGGCTCTTGATGGAATTTCCAGAAGCTGCACTTCAGAAATACAGCTAGTGCTCAAGCAATAAGCACATAAAGACTTGGGAATAAAGTTAAAGAATAATAAATTTTGCAGGCTATTTATTCTCTCTAATGTACTCAGATCATGCTTGACCATCCCTTTGAAATGAGGACGAATATCTCTTAAAATGAAATTAGTCTACATTTTGACTATAACTCATGTATGTCCAGAGGTTGTGCACAATTCCTCTTACATTTGTACATACATTTTAATTGAATAAAAATAATTTAGTCCCTACATTGTGCCTTACATTAGTGATTATAAATATTAAGTTTTTTATGGTTTAAATTAAATATTAATTTAGAAAGCAGGCAGATTTTACAAGATACCTATTTTCCCTTCAGTTCAAAATTAACAATATCAACAAATTTAGAGTGGGGATATTTGAAAGGAACATGTTTTCAGAAAAGCATATACACCAGAAGTTAATATGTACTTGCCTTTTATATGTTTTGATATGATATGATGCATACTTTATTAATTAATGGTGGCACCATTTATTTGGTACAAACACTTTCTATCTTTCTATTTTATGTTCTTAGTAATATAAACACATAAACTGCCTTAGGACAATGAGAAGTCTGTTATTCTTATGCACATGTTCCTCTATTACCTCTACAAACAAATAACTTTTCAAATAAATTGCTTCTATTTTTGGTCTCAGAATTTTTCCTCCAAAACTGTATAGAAAATCATACCATCAAGCATCCTCCTGACCGTGGCATTGATGATTGCCATAACTCAAAGATCGATAAATCGGCTCTTTCCGCGTGATTTTTTTCCTATATACTAAAATAAAATAATGTTTAAGTCAAGAGCTCATTATTTTATTATTTTTACAATAATTTGTATAAGCTCTTATTACAAAGAAGATAGAGTTGGCTGTAATTTACTTTTCTAATTTAGGGTTATTTGTTATAGTGTATACAGCTGGGAGGGGGTTGCTCTAGGACATATAAGTCAAGATATTAAACAAGTGACATTATCAACTGAATTTAAACCTAAGTTAACCATCTGAAAGCCAGACATATAAGTCAAGATATTAAACAAGTGACATTATCAACTGAATTTAAACCTAAGTTAACCATCTGAAAGCCAGATATGACACTAAAAACATGGGGTGCCATGTATGCTATAAGACATGGCTAATAAAATACATTGAGGTATTAATGGTAATTGAATCTCTTAACATGGGTCATTTTATGTAAACAGGTGTATTTACTTGAACACAGGAAATCTTAATGGCTAATTTATGTCCAGATTGTTTAAATAATAGAAGATTTGACTTTATATTCTAAATTAAATTAGTTTGTGATTCATGGAAAAATTAGAAAAGTAAGATTTTCTAAATATTTTAGAATTCAATGCAAACCTTTTATATCATAAACCAAAATAAGTTGTAAATTTATAAAAATTAAAGTGTAAAGCTGATATCATAAAATAATAATTTAATATCAATCCTGTGAAGACCTCTCTAAACATTTATAAAAAGAATAGATCTTTAAGATTGGATGCATACCTAATAAACTAATCTATTTTCAAAAGACTGCTCTAAAAATGAAACAAACATGAGAATTTGGAGGTAAAATTTTTTAGCATAAGTGGCAAATAAGTCAACATAAATTTCTTCCAAAAAAGTAAAATTTAAATACATACACATACACACAAACTAGAATATACAAATCAGGATACTAAATTAACAATGTTATCAGGCAGACTTGAATTTAAATTGCATGCCTGAAAGGCAGTGAGTACCACCAAAATATGGAATAAATTATTTGCTGATATAAATGACTGGCTAATAAAAATCTACTGAGGTAAAAATGATTAACTGACTTGTTGGAATAAATAAACATATATGTACACACATAAATGCCTATATGTGTACATGCATATATATATATATATGTGTGTATATATATATATATACATTGAATCCCTCTATACATGCAGAGATATCCATATGTGCACAATGTTTACATACATTAGAGTTAATCCACGTGTATATACAAATATATAAATATGAAAGTGTGTTGTCTGTGGTGTGTATGTTTAGACTCACACATTAACATTCCCTAAAAAGAAAATAGCTGATAAAAATGTTTAAAATTAGATCATGGTGATGGTTGCGCAAGTCCATGAATGTGCTAAAAACCATTGATGTGATAAATGAATGAACTATATGGTAGATGAATATCATCTCAGTAAAATTGTTTTAAAACAGGAAGAAATAGGGTCAGCCCTGGTGCCCTAGTGGTTAGGTTTGGCGCACCCCACTTTGGCAGCCTGGGCCTGATTCCTGGGTGCAGACCTACACCGCTCCTCTGTTAGTGGCCATGCTGTGGTGGTGGCTCACATACAAAAAGAGGAAGGCTGGGAGTAGACGTTAGCTCAGAGTGAATCTTCCTCAGCAAGAAAAAAAACGGAAGAAAGAAAGAAAGAAACTTGAAACTCTTGGACCTCCACTTCATAAAATTCTACAAAAAGTGCAGTAAAGCATGGTAATATGTTTTTCTATAAACCCTAAGGGCAAAAAAAAGTGACAGAATTTTACAATAAATTATTGGGATCTGGAAAGCTGGTGGACAATAGCAAATTATTTTGTGGACCAAAGGATGTTGAATCAGAGCTAGCAGTGAAGAAACCCAAAAAGTAAACTGAGTTACCCAGAGAAACTTCAGGAAGTGAAAGAATTGGGATACCCTGAAATGTCAGGAAAGATGGTCTTAAAAGAAATGTTTTAGAATTGAAGACACAGTGGGATTCCCAGACCTCCTCCCTAATTCAGCACTGCTGGGAAACGGTTTCATCCACATCCCAGGACGTAATTGGAAACTTAGTCTTTGAATACATCGGAAAAAAAGTTATCTGGATGAGTGGACAAAATATGTAGCTCAGGGGAATGTATTCAGACTTCCAAATAAAGCTTCTTCTCATGCTCAACTTCCAGAATAGAGATTTCGCAAAAGTTGTCATTAAGCCTCTGAGAAAGATAAATAAATACATTGAATCCAAGAAAGAAGAAAAATATATACATCTTTCAGAGAATAAAAACAGACTTTGTAGAATTTAAATTACAGCACAAGCAAAAAATAATTCAACAGAATAATTAGAAAGTATAATTAAGGGAAAACTAACTGAAAATAGAGTGCAAATTAAAAACGAAGTGCAAAATAAAGACTAAAATATTTTTTAAAAAGTTTAGAGGATTAGTTTTGGAGTTTCAACACCTGAATATTAGGAATACACCCAAATCAAACCATATCATGAAATTTTAGAAGCTTACAGCCTAAAGGCACCTTTTCAAAGCGCCAGAGAAGAATAAAACTAAATGAAGCAAGATGGCAACAAGTCCCAGAATGGCATCTGCATTCTAATTAGTGACAATGGAAATGGGGAAAGACAATGTTTTCATTCTTTAACACTTGCAATCTGTCATCCACATGGCTAGTAAAATCGTGCTGTCCAGAGGATTGGCATCTCCTACATGCTCAGTATCTTTTTCAGGCCTCATCCTTCTAGTGTAGGCAGTGTTGACAATGTTGATCATTTCCTTCTTACAAATCTTCTGTCTTATCTAATTCTTGCCAAACACCTACATTGGTTAGGACAGGCTAAGTTGTGCTGCAGTAGCAACAACTCTAACATCCCGCTGCATTACAACACAGGTTTATTTCTTCTCTTGCTACATGTCTATCTGGTTCAGTTTTAGCTCTGTCTGACGTGAACCTCACTCAGGAACCTAGACTGATGGAGCATCCTTTACCCGAAACAAGGAATGTGGAGGAGCATATACTGTTTCTTAAAGCTGCTACCGAAGAATGCTACATGGACTTCTACACAAAATCCATGGCCTAATTGAAGGCATGTCTGTGTTCAACAAGGCTGGGATATATAATTCTCTTCTTTGGAGGAGCTCTGAATCTTTACGAACAGTGATAATGTCCACCAGAAGCACGTTTCTACTCCTTGATGAAAAGCTCATTTTCTATACAATTGTGTTGTCTCCAACTTAGTATATCAGAAATTTAACTTTTCTAGACCAACCTGGTGGTGTAGTGGTTAATTTCATGTGCTCCACTTTGGCAGCCCAGGGTTCAACGGTGTGAAGCCTGGGTGTGGACCTATGTGCCACACATCAAGCCTCATGCCGCACATGTTGTGGCAGAGGCCCACATATAAAATGGAGGAAGATTGCCACAGATGTTAGCTCAGTGACAATCTTCCTCAAGCAAAAGAGAAGAAGATTGGCAACAGATGTTAACTCAAGGCCAGTGTTCCTCACCAAAAAAAAAAAAAAAAAGATTAAAAAAATTAAAAATTTAACTTTTCAACTCCATCTTTAAACAAATCCATTTCTATATTCATTATTTGTTAATGACATATTCTTTCAATCACCCACACAGCTTTGAAAGCATTCTTTTCTCTTTTCCAAATTTTAGACCAATGTATTAGTCCATTTTTATAGTATTAGAATCACCATCTTCTTTATCATTATAACTATCAAAATAACAAGAACAATAAATTTTAAAATAAAGAAAAAATTCATGTTTCATGTTCTATGTGCCAGATTAGAATTTTTTAAACATTCTCTAAAGTATGTCATCATCATAAAAGCAAAAGTAGATACTATTATAACCCCCTTGTTACATAGGACGAACTGATGCATTTCTCCCTTTATTTATGGTCCAGTGATATTTGGGTCCATCTTGCATGTTTCTCTTCTGGGCTCTTGAAAGCTGCCTAACAGCTCTCATACTTTTCAGGCAAATAAATGGATCTTAAAAACCAGTACCATATTAATTCTCCAAAATTATACTTTTTTCCTAATATTATATCCTAATCAAAATCCTTCACTGGATCTCCTTCTCCACCTGTATTAGATACAATTTTATCTGTACCACATTTAAGATCCTCCAAAATATGATGCTAACTTCCTTTCCAGTCATATTTTACTATACCTCAGTCTGCACAAACTGGCCTTGTTGTTCTTTTCTAAACACATTCCTTGCATCCTGAACATTGCTTAAAATTTTTGCTCACTTAGAACACCTTTTATTCATTTTTTCTAAAATCTCATTCATTATAAACGATCATAATTAAAAGCTACGGTGCACAAAAAGAGAATAAAATAGTATATTCTGTGCCATTCATGATTATTTTTAAACTTTTTTACATATTTGTGTTATAAACTATTTTGCATTATTTTATTCTCTTTACAGTTTTTTCCCCCAGAATCTTACTACCACTGGCATGTTCCCTATATTTTAGGAAAGAAGGAGCACATGATCAAAATGCCGTTCATTTTAAACTTCTGTAATAACTGCCCTTCAGACCTCTTGATTCACCATAATAATCTTAGGAAATAGATGATATTTTTCCTTGCTTTCTGTTATTCAAATATTTGTCTAATTTCCTATGAAGGATCTCAAGATCCTCAAAAAAGAGGATATCTCTTCTCTCTATGTAAGCCTTCTCTATCTCATAATGTAAGCTCCATGTGAAGAAGTCAGTCGCAAAAAATTTTTGGAATATAACTTTAATGAGTTGGATAAAATATAAGCAATTAATGAGTAGGAGATGGTGAGATGAATAATCTGTAAAGATAAAACAAAGAAGAATGAATGTTTCTTCTTGAAATGAAATTTTTACTAGAAAGGAGATGAATGAGGCAGTAAAATTAAAAATGGTACAATGTTATAAGTTGAAATATCAAAAGGAGTTAAAAGTGATAATTAGACAAAGTTAAAATTATTTAAATAGAGACATAGAATTATTCAAATGAAAGCTAGGACATTTTTTAAGACCACTTCAAATAAATGAGATATCTAGCGTGACAGTATTTTTAATGTGAACTTTTCCCTATAATAGAGAAAGATTTGTTCATTTGAAGGAAATAAAAAAGAACAATAAGCAGAATTGAAAGATTTTATAGAGCATCATGAAATAAATGTCAAAAACAGTGATTCACATACACTCCCCATATGCTAATTTACATATGAGTAGTATGTGTTGCATATATCAAATTTTGTGACATTTATTTCAAAAAGCATTATAAAACTTTCAAGTCTGGTTATAGCACTCACTTTGAATTTTATTTCAATGATGGTGTCATTGCCAAATGGAGAAATAGCACAGAAATTGCTGCGTATGTTTTCTATTCCTATTTCATTACGATTACATGAAGTTGTGTATTTCTGCATAGTGACATTATCCCTTGTCAGTTGCATATCAAATATGATGACATTGAAACAAATGAAACATAAATATGTGTAATGTTTCTTGCTACTTCATCAAATCTCAAGATACATCTGCAACAAAAAATAGAATTAACATATTGATATGGGAAAAACTTCCCTCTGGACTATAGCTCATTAAGTAGGAGAAAAAACTGCATTCAAGCCATATTCTGAAGAGCTTCTTTCAAAAATATTTAATAATGTAAATATTTTATATATCTCTGTGTGTTAAAATATAAGCAGTTCCTAGTGAACTTTCTAAAAGACAACCATTAAAATTTCATTTTTTCACATTGTTTCATTTAAAAAAATGAATCCATTTGTGAGTTATAGGAAAGGGCAAACAGTGCAAGTTATGAAATCTCTAGTAATTTTTCTTTTTATGATGAGGAACATCAGTGCTGAGCTAACATCTGTGCCAATTTCCTATATTTTGTATGTGGGACACCACCATGGCATTGCTAGTCAAGTGGTGTGTCGGTCCGTGCCCGGGATCCGAACCCGTGAACCCCAGGCTGCTGAAGCAGAGCATGCAAATGTAACCACTATGTCACTGGGTCAGCCTCTTTAGTAATTTATTTGTATTATATGGTCCCAAATTTAGTTTTAGGAATTAGTTCGCTCCCCCCTCAAAAAAAACCAGGGGCAGAAATTAATTATACATTTCTTACTAGTTAAGTTCCTTTATGGTAATTTCAGCTTAGTTGAAAATAAAAGTAGTTTTCAGGTTATATGCCCTAAGAAAATCAGAGGTTATAACAAATATCCTACAGCTGGACTAACTTCTGTTGTGGTGAAATAAGTAGAAATCCATAATTATCCAAATGATTTATATGTATGGCTTCCAAGGTATATGCTCATTTTTGCCTTCTTTGAGCATGATGCAGTATCCTGATTCAAAAGAAAAGATATTTGGTGCTATTCAGGGATTAGTAAAGGTTTAAATGTTAATATTTTGCCAACACTGTTTTTCTGTAGAATTCTCATTTAAATTCATACAGAGGCCCTCAGAGTATATACTGTGCTTAAAAACAGCATTTGTGGAAAAAATACTATCTTGGGAATGCAAAATGCAACACACCACAGTAATCTTTGAACATTACAACAATCTGCCTTTAGTGTTCTGGATACAGCCAACTCAATAAATACACCCTAATGGATAGATTTTACTTAAGCAAATAATTGCCAGAAGGTAAAATATGATTTTATTCCTTCCTTAATTATTTATATATATAACATAAAATATATTTTTAGTATTGATAAAAGGAGAGATCAACTTTCTTCATGCTAGTATATAGGGTAAGAAATTTTAATTGATTCATTTTAAGAAAATTGAATCTTTCTCTCTCTCCCTCCCTCTCTCCCTCTCTCCTTCCCTCCCCCACTCCTTCTTTTCCCCCCTCCTTTTCTGCCTTCCTTCCTTCTTTTTTCTTCCATTCTGTTTTGCTTTGATGCTTAGTTACAATAAAAAGAGCCAGAGAACCTTAATTCAAGCAGGAACGTTCTCTATAAGAGGAATGTTTATTGTACATCAATTAAAAAAAAGAAAAGAACCATATGACTCCTTAATTTTCACTTAACTCTTGTTTATAGTTCTCTGAAAATCTATTATAATTTTCTGATTTTTTCTGTGTGCGTTAGGAAATGAAAATACGTAAAGAAAATGTTTTGGTCTCAGCTCTTCCATAGTTCATTTCAGAATCCACTTTTTGTTCTCCTCTGAGATTAATACATTATCCTAACAGGATTGCAGGCAACAGCTGGTATGGAGGCATTTTCGGGAATCTTGGAATTCCTGGACAAGTTAGACTGGAGTATTAGGACCACTGCCTGTGCCTTCAATAATATGCCAGATAGTGTGCATCAATTCATTTCCAGATCACCCATGGGTCCCAGGAGCTACTGTGTTTCTCTAAACCCCCAACTACATTACATTGGTCAGCCCATCGTTTTCAGGTCAGCCTACTACAGACATGTCACGTAATTTTAGATTTTGAAATTATATATTTTTTTACTGTTTCATTAGTTTATATATAAAAACACTGACATCCCGTGTGGTTGACATACACATCCAAGTTTCACAAAGCCGGTTAACGACAAAGTTTAGGCTAATATAAAATTCCTAACACCTAATCCAGTTAAGTTTCTTGTCTATACTATTAAAGTCTTTTCCAGTACTTACATTAAATATAGAAATGAAGGACGGTCCATGAAAGTCAGTAGCTCTCAACTTTGTACTGAAAACACTCTTTTTCCTGGAAAAGCATAAATTTTAATAACCCAACTGAGAGGATCTTTGAGTGACTGCTCACCCACCACAGTAAGGCTGAGCAGATCCATAGACTGACAAATAAGTAACCACTACTTTGGCCATCTGACATGGCAGTTATGAGTCATGAAATGATATTTAAGATAAACCAGCATATGCTAATTTATTAATAGAAATTTATGTGTATCCACTACCAATACAAATAATAGCTCTTATTTTCTTCTACTTTTTTTTGTACACACTACTCTCAAAGATAAGCACAGTATTATCTTTTGTTAATATGAAATCTCCTTGTCCTAATGTTGCTGAGGCTCACATTTCCATTGGGTGTAACAAATGTACCTTTCAAATTATCAGGGCACCAAGAGCTATACCCCTTAAGTTATTCTATATATATGTGACCCATGAGAAAATAATTGAATCAGGTATTCTGAATGATGGTGTGGCTACTGAGCAACATTGGCAGAAACGTGCAACATAGAAATAGTGTTTATCTGCTAATAAATTCAAATTTAAAAAATGAATAATTTGGGTTATCCCTGAATCCTCTTACCCAAAATGGGATAATGACTATGCTAGCAATAGTATCTAAATTACTAGAAAGAGAGAAAAAGAGCAGAGTAAACCAAGGTTAAAATGTGAAAAAACTCTTTGCCCTTTCTCACTGTTTAAGCTTTTGGACACTTTATGAAAAAATAGTCAACAAATTGAGACACTGGTACCAATCGCAAAAAGTAAGACAATCTCGCTTTCAGAGTAATCCCTGGTGAGCAATGTTCCAAAGGTCAGTGTAACAATGAAATATGACTGTTGTCACAAGAAAGCGTGAAGACAACCAAGTTGACATTGATGAAGAGCAAATGTTACATGCCAATGAAACCTTGACCAAAGATTGTCTAAATAATATACGTGACCATCTTAAGCTACTCTTTTATTTTTTCTGTTGTAATGTTTCTCACCCACATTCATAAATCAAACTTAATCAGAACACAAGAGAGTAATGATCTAAATTACAGTAACAATAATGAGTCGGATTCTTTCAAATCAAAGTAAATTTACTGTGAATTGCTGTACGTTTTTAGGGACTATGGAGAAAAAGCGCTTGCATTTCAAACACCTAATGGTTGTTTTATATAAGTCCCAACATAATGTCTTGTACACAACACGTGCTCAAAACTGTAAATATTTAATTAACAAGTAAATACTGATATTGAATCTGAGCTCTGACCCTGCTTATGCCACAAATTTACCTTTAATTCTCTATTAACACTCCACCTGAGGACAAGTGGTCTCCAGATGCTTTCCAAAACTTTTTACTTTTCTCACGTTTATAATTTGGTTCTCTTCAAAGCACCCAATTCTCTTCTATATTCTCTCTATCGAAATTGTAGCTTTTTTGATAAAATCCAGCTCATCTAAATTATCCATTAGGCTTTCCTTCTCTCTTCAAAACTGAGATTCCAGAATAGTGCTATCTTCACCAACTTGTCATAGAATAAACTCATCTGATGAAATCCTTGCCCTTTATGTGTGCCACACTGCTTATATTATGTGTCCTTTAACGATTTATTTTTTATTGGTATGACAAGATATATAGTATGCACACAGTGAGCTCTACTAGTAAATGCTGTTTGGTCATTGTACACTTCTGCTTTGGAATACTTTGTGCCAGGTGAACATGGAAAGGAAAGACAAGATCATTGTACAGACTGCTTGTGGTGACCAGGTAAGTAGAAGCCATAACTTGTCTGAGATAATGTCCCATTTGATATTTTGATTATTGGACCTCTATAATAGGTCTGATATAAGAATCTTGATGTCAAGAGTTTTTAATTCAATTTTAAAAAACACACATAATAGAGAGAAAGAGGAAATTAGTTGCAGTCCTGAACATTATAAGCATCTGACACACCTGTTGCAACTTATTTGATATTAGATGACATTCCCTTAGTAGTATCTTCTTTGCTACTTGTCTTGTCATCTCACCGAGTTCTGGAACATAAACTCTGGAAGAAAACTGAGAAGCAATCTTTGTTTCTCCTCTTTCCCAATATTTCCATATGGGTACAATAGAACGCTTGTGATTCATGATCTAGTAATCCAGAAATACACTGTGTGGACAATTAGGTTTAAGAAATAGTGCATGCTCCACCCTTCTGTGGGAGGTTCATAACATCTGTCTGGGCATCAAGGGTTCTGAGATGCATTTTTATTTTACAAAGTTATGTAGAGCCAGGTATATGGACACCATCCCAACTCCTTAGCAATATTAGTCCACTTAAACTTACAACAAACCTAAAAGAGCTACGATTATCCCCTTTGTGTATAAGAGGAAATGAGAGAATAAATAAATATTTCAAGATCACAGTTCTAGGATGAAGTAGAACTGGGATTTGTACATAGGTCCTCTGGCTCCTGAGTCCATTCTCTTACTGTCCACGTTACTTCTCGTCTAAACCAAACTGCAATTTAACGCTCACTCCTTCCACAGATTTGTAGACTGAATGGTCAGTATCTTTGGTAAATCGGTCTTTCCAACAGTGGAAGCCAATTTTTCCTGCAAGATATATTTTTTGTAATAATTATAATAATTAGATTATTTCTTAACTGCAAAATAGAAGAAAAACATAAAGATGACTAAAATAGTGACCTGTGGATGAGAAATGATGTGATTGTGGGTGTGTGATTTTAAAAATCAGTGTTTGGTAGCACTGGTCCTACTCAATTACAGGGCAACAATCAGCCAGGGAAGAGATCCAAGTCTGGATTTTTTTCCATAGTACCTTTACATCTTATAGCGGGTCTGCTGCACCCATTTTTATGCATGTATGTGTGTATATCTATGTATATATACATACAGTATACAATGTTTTAAAATTTTCAGTGAAAATTCACAAATCAGGAAATATATATATCCCACAATCTTCATGCCAGATTTCGTCTGTGAGTCACTGGTGGAACATCTCTGTTTTATCTTCCCTATCCATCACTTATCCTCTCTTTAAAGCCTTCCCTGATTGAGTTAATTAAAATAGAATGAACACTATCAGGTTAATTAAATGTTTCATATTTGTTTTTTGGAAATTTCATACATATTTTTTTCCTGCTTCCAGATTTTATGTTTAAGAAAAGTAGAAAGTATTTACTTACCCTCTTGTTGTCACCCCCTTAGCAGCAAGTGCAATAGTGTGCTTAAGTTAATTAAGTAAATGATTTTATTCCTTTAAAATGCATCTATCATAAACTACTTTGGGAAATGCTTAATTATATTACAAAAATGTACTCCCTTTTTTCTTTTGGTTAATCAATTTATTCCACTACTTTGAAACACTGAGTAGTTCCTGTAATTGTACAGAAAATGAATCTGTTGTTGTAAGCGATGACACCTCTATTGAGTATGATTTTGTATGCACACCCCAAATAGAAACATTAAAGCATGAGACATTTATATTGTCAATTTTGATATCATTAATCCTCTATCCAAATTAGCTCGCTTACAATAAATTACTTTAACATTGGTTTTAGTCACACTCTCTGACTTAACTTTCTTAAAATATACAGATGTCATAGCTAGATAAAACTTAGACGTGAAAGTACCTTTCTTCTGAGCTCAATGATACTTTTTCCCTCGTAAAATAACTTTCAAAAGAGAGAGAGAGAGAGAAATTTGACTTAATATAGTACAAACCGACCTACTGCTGCCATGAATGACAGATTCTCGGTGCCATGAGACTCTCTGGGAATTATAGCCATGTCAAGGCACTGGGTCGCAGAACATCAAATACAATGGTGCTTCAAGGTGAATCACTCAGCAAGTCAGTGGGTAAGGTTTGGCATTCCAAGACTTTGCTCAGGAAAACCTACTACCATGTAATTGCCTGCCCCCGTCTGTGACTATTTTGGAGAAATAGAAAATTCTCAAATTTAAGGGGGGCATGTAGAGATAAATAGTACTGTGCTATCCAGAAAAACAGAGACAGCACTCGTATCGCTTGTTTGTAATCAGCAAACATCCCCTCATTATCAGGCACTCAATAGGTGTTTGCTATTTTTAAAGTCAAATACAATCAGAGGTAGAAAAAAGGAATTGCTTCTGAAAATGAACACACCAGTCTCCCTCGTTTTTAGATCAATTTATCTCCCAGGATTTTAAGTGTCTGTCTAAAACAACATGGAAAAAATTGACACATTTATGTCATCAGCAGGGCTACACTTACTGACTTATTGATTTATCAAGCATGTGTGTGATGAGGAAGAGCACTCTGGTTTCTCCAGCAGCTCTGGCAAGATAATTCTAAATGAGTCAGACAGCCAACACATTTCTTACCAAGTCAATTAGCATATGATTAATTGAAAAATGGTAACTAGGGCAAGACTGCTGCCTCTACTTTCAGCTTGGAGGCAGAGGTCTGTTTAGGGAAACACAGTCCATATTGGGTCCTGGTTGCTGCTTGGTGTTACCAGCCACTGAAGTAATTGACCGTTTATTGCATCTGTTCAAAAATTTAGGATACAGGGTGTAATAAAATGAGCATTTGTGTAATTACATTAGCTCTAAGACTCTGACTTAGAGACAACTGCCATCCGTCACATTGTCCTTTAAATCCTAGTCTTTGTTTTGGTGATGTGGTTTTCCAAAACAAATGTGGGGGTGTTTCTTTTGAAAATTATATCTTGGGGTATTTGAAGTGGAAATGTGATAAAATTGACATTTGTCACATTACAGAAACAATATAAGCAGGGGAGAAAAAAATCACAAAAATATTCTAGCACTAAATGAAATTGACTCTAAAGTGTTACTAGCGGCAAAACAAGAAAATAACATCACTTTTTCCTACAACTCTGCGTAACAGATGAGACCCCCTGTAGTCTGGTGAATGAAAGTCGACATGTAGATGTAATTATACCCTAAACTGCTCTACTGTGGTTAATTCCTAAGTTAAACCATAAAGCATTGAAACGCGCCTTATTAAGAGACTCGCCCTTGAATCTTTGGGATCAGAGAGAAGAAAGAATTCCATTACCACTTGCTGGTTGTGTTACTTTTGGCTTGTTACTTAAAAATTCTCAATTTCGATTTCTTTCAGAATTGTTGTGTGGATTGCATTACATCTCATATTATATGGTGCATATGTATGTATGCTATCAATTGCAAGAGGTATGGCAAAATTATATATTATACATATATATAATTTTCTTTATAATATTTTATGTATGAATTTTTTCCCTACCTCTTTCAAGAGTAGATGGCAGTACATTAGGGATAGGAGCGGAGTATATTTAATTGAGGAAATAATTACTATCCAAGTTTAGCAAGTAAATAAAGTTGATCATTTTACTTCTTCCTTCATTTTTAAAACTTCACTCTTAATGAAATAAGTCAGACAGAGAAAGACAAATACCGTATGATCTCACTTATATGTGGAATCTAAAAAAAAGTAAAACCCCCAAAACAACTCATAGATACAGAAAACAGATTGGCGGTTGCCAGAGGTGGGAGTTGGTGCGTGGGAGAAATAGGTGAAGCTGGTCAAAACGTACAAACTTTCAGTTATAAAATAAATAAGTCCTGGGGGTGTAATATACAGCATTGTGACTATAGTTAATAATGTTTATTGTATATTTGGAAGCTGCAAAGAGAGTAGATCTTAAAAATTCTCATCACAAGAAAAAAAATTGTAACTCTGAGGTAAGGGACGATAACGAGACTTATTGTGGTGATCATTTCACAAAACATATGTATATCAAATCATTACGCTGTATACTTGAAACTATTATAATATCATATGTCTCAATGAAAAATTACAAGGAAAAAAAAAAACTTTACACTTCCCTTTAGCTATTCACCTGGTCCATCCCTCCATCCCTCCATCCATCCCTCCATCCATCCCTCCATCCATCCATCCATCCATCCCTCCATCCATCCATCCATCCATCCATCCATCCCTCCATCCATCCATCCATCCCTCCATCCATCCATCCATCCCTCCATCCATCCCTCCATCTATTTATTCCACAAATAGTTTTAAGTAACTTCCAGGTATTAGGGATTTTTAATCTGTCAGTCTGGTCTTCAGTTGTCAAATGGAACTAGAATTTCAAGAGATTTATTGAGGGAAATGCCCATGAAAGATAGGAGAGGGGCAGGCCATCACCATGGTGCAGTATGACACATGCATAAAGAGGTGGCAGAAAAGAAGATTGGCAGGAAGAGTCTCATTCTGTGAGGTTGTTCTGAGGGATTCTCAACAAACCCAAAAGGGAACTTCAGCAAAAAGATTTCCTATCAAGAAATCATAGAGGGCAGAAATGACCAGCTCCTGGTGTCCCCTTTGTGCTCCGTCATTGCTTTGGGAGCTACCTGTGAAAGTGCGAATGGCCTCAGCTCAAATACCTTAGTAGGACTTGAAAGCCAGCATCTGCATAGCGTCAGCTAGCTGCTCCGCTTACAGCTGATTAGCAAATTCTCTCTTGAAAGGAGATTGAGCTGCATATCTTCATGACTACAACAGAGATGCACTGGAGAGAAAACAGATCTGGATCTACTAAGGATCTACTAAGTCATGAGAAATAATCCTTTCTCCACTGAGGAAGTGGCAGCTGAAATAAATAACTGAGTTTGACTGAGATGAATATTAGTACATGAATGGCCCTGAAATGCATCCAAGTGTCTAATTCTACCTAAGGAAATGAGCAACTCATCATGCTGTCCAGTGCAAACCACAGAGTAAACATCATGGGTATGGAGGATGGGGGAGGAGTGGTACGAATTGACCAAATAAAACAGGTAACACCAGGATCATCTATTGATTCTTGAGGAAAAAGCTTCAAAGGTCCACATTTAAGTGATCCCATTTCCTTTATTCCTCCTCTGACTCTTGCTCTTCTCTTTTTCATGGACACAGTATAGAATTCATGAATTTCCTCATTCATTAAACCTATAAAATACATTTCCCATCTACGCTGGGCCTCCTGAGTATCTCTGGTAAAGCAAATGATGAATATTATATTTTACTCTATGGTTACCTTTGATTTTTCCAAGTGCTTGTTAAATTTCTCAATAGAAAAAAATGGCAAAAAACTTCCTCTAAAGTAGTTTGAATAAATTCTTATATTTTTTCTGTCTCAATCCATTTCTAAAGATATATAAGTCCCCTTTATATCCAACCATGCAAATGTATATGCCATTCCCTACCAAGGACTTGCCAGATTCTCTCTCCACCCTTTGAACATGCTATGATTGCAAATCTAAATCTGTACTCCTTATATAAAATAGGCCATAATTCTTTATCTCATTCAAAATTCCATTTGAATAACTATCTCCCAGAATAATCTTCCTAATGGTGGTCATTCTCAGAAAAGCTAAACGTAAATAGAAATCCTTCAGAGCACAGCTCAAACGCTCCTTCTCCATGGAGCATTTACTTTTCTTCTTTGATGGGAGAGCGTTTGCTTCTTTGACAATCTCTACATTGTATTTTTACTTTGTCTCTTTTAAAACATATCTTACTTTCTAACGTCATTGCACATGTCAAGAACAATAACAGCTCTTAACTACACAGAATGCCTCAGAGCCTTTTTCATACACCTCATCCTACATCTACAGCAGCCTCCAGAGGAGGGGCTTACTATACTAAATTTACTAGGTCTAGCTCAGAAGATTGATCGATTTGCTTAGATCCCAAAATTAGTCGGTAGTAAAACCAAGAGTCAAACACTGACCTTTTAGTACCAAATTAAATGAACTTTCTATAATTCTTTGATGTAAACCCTTTCAGGGCAAAATTGATGTTTGTGTGTACTACAAAAACTTCCATATAATCACTATTCAACAAACAAGTGAAACAACTGAAGGAATAAATAGCATTCAACCTACGCGTATCATTTGAATATATCTCTCACAAATAGCAGGTAGCTGGATTTATTTCCTCCATTTGACTGCACACTGCTTGGCATTTGTCCATTATTTGTTTCTCTTAGTGGTCCCAAGTAATTTATGCATGTATACATTTTGACTGCAAAGTCCTCATATGTTTATCAAGGGCAAGAAGCAGTTTTTGTTGTTGTATATTGGGTGTTCTCAGCATCTATTCTGTCATCTCACAGCACAAGAGTGAGAGTGTATGTATATTGTTAGCCTCCCCTGGGAAATGGAAAACTAGGCCTTGAAAGCTGAAAAATTATGTACATGTTCTAGAGGAAATTTATCTCCAGAATTAGAAATTATTTTATTATAAATTTCTAAAATTTTTCTAAAATTTTCTAAAAGTGGCAAATCCTTATATCATCATAGAATATTAATAGCGAAATACTGAATTAATTTTTAATAAAATGCATTTTTATCTTAAACTAAGAAATGCACTGTGAATTTTCATGACTATTTATTTTTTGCTGAAGATATTTTCCAGTACATACAAATCCACTTAATAAATTTATTTTTAGTAAAACATTTTTGAAATTAAGTGCATAGGATACCAAGAATAATTTATTTAAACTATTTATACTTGTAACAAAAAGAATCATTGCCTATAATATAAGCACATAAATTAATATACTTTATCTTACAATCTTTTTTCTTTTTAAGTTAGGATACTGACAATAAAAGCAAAATATGTTTATTTTATAAGGGAATTTTCAAAATAGTGTGCAACTTGATTGTTCTGCACAAGCACTCATTATATTCCTTATATAGGTCAACGAAAGACGTGCAAAAGTGAAAATATGTGGTATAACATTTTATTCCAGTACAGACATGTTCTGACCATCTTTGAACAGCTTATCTTACAGGAAATTTCCAGATCTTTAAGTGACATGCACCTAGAGTTTTGTTCACTTCCTAAATAAAAGCCTTTTTTCCAAGTGGTTTAAAAGGTTTTAGATGGGGAGGTACCAGATGTCAGCAGTTCCAATCTTTTTAGTGCAACTATAATAGAGAAGAGCTTAGCGATTACCGCTGTGGAATTTAACCTTCAGGTCACCAATTCAATCCCTCAGTGCTGCTGGCCTTTTGATAATAATAGGTCTCCTACTCTTGGACACACACACACAACATACAGACACACACACCACATACACGCACATAAAGGACAAGCAGTCAAGGCAATGTATTAATAGAACATAAAAAGTTATCATCTTGAAATGAGTTACAAAGAAGAAAAGTAAATGCCATTTAACATTCCCGATATAAAAAAGTTAATGAGTACAATAATGTAAGGTTTAATACCTTAAAAATATTTTAAGTGACGTTACCGCAGAATAACATTCTGGATTGTAAATTTCCTTAATGCTCTTTCACTAGGATTTAAGGGAGTTTGTTTCTATTGATTTATTGCCAATTCACCATTGTAGTGTCCTAATCTGCAAAATGGTATGGGAGGTCATAGTTAACCAAACCCTGGAGCGCTCCAGGAAATGATGTGCAGGTTCAGTAGATGGAGTTCTTCTCTTTGAGGCAAGATGAATCATGACTATTTTACAGCAGTTTTTGATTGTGAATGGGTTGGCTTCTACCTCAGCAAGAAGCCAGACTATCTGTATGTCCACACAAAACTAAAGTGTCAAGAATACTGTGCTTATTAAAGAGCTACCTTAGGTTGCAGGGTAAATTATAAGTCCCTCAGTAACAAGATTTCAGCATGGAAGACCTAATCAGAAAGGCCTTTGCTTATGCTTCAAAAAATCTTAGGAAATAGAAAAAAAAAGGAGGAATAAAAATAAACAGTAATAACCATGATGATTGCAATTTAGTGACAGTCTAATCTGTACTAACAGGGGCTCTGCTAAAGAAGTCAATTTTATTTAAAATATACTTCAATTCAAGGACACAGTTATTCAAGTCTTCATTTTCTGGTAGAAACAGAGGTTTCCAATGGTCAAATAACTTGCTAAAGGGCATATAGGCAGTAAATAGAAAAGACCAAGGTGAGATTCCAATCCAGGTACATCTGATGCTGGTACTCATAACCACAGTGCTATCTTGAAGGTGTTCGTGAAACATAAGCTGAAGAAAAATGACTTTCAGCCTATTCAGTGTGTGTCTAATGATAGTGTTTTGATGTTTCAGAAGTGTTATTTGCATGAAGAAAGGGAAGGAAAGGGAAGGAAAGGCTACAGGTCCGGGTAGATTCCTCTTAAGCTGAATGAATCATAAGTACCACTCAGCCTTTAGTTTAATTTATCATTCAGTTTTTTATAGCATTGCTTTTAGTTCAGTGACTTATCATCATCGTTATGCTGGGAGAACACATAACTCTGTCTCCTCCTTGAGATAAGCATAACTTTGGGATATTCTATAGCTAATGTGTCTATCTATACCTGTCTCCCCAGGTTCATTGTGCAGAGTCTATGATCTCTTCCTTTCTCTTTTTTCTTGTATATGTTAGATATAAGTATTAAACAAAAAAAAGTTATTTTTAAATCAACTATTATCTTTAAAAGAGGAACAAGAAATATTTTAAATCAAATATTGCATGTCTTTCTTTACTCTGTAGGTGGGAAGAACTATTCTTCTACTCTCTAGATCCTTCTGCCGGTCTAAGAATTAAATTGACATGAGACAAAATAATAGGAGAAAATTAACAAAGTTTAATAACATACTTGGGAGAAACCCAGGAAAAATGAGTAACTTGCCAAAATGGCAGAAGGCACTACCTTAAATACCATCTTCAGCTAAAGACAAATGAGGATGTTAAGGGTAGTGGTGTGGGCCTTCAAAGAGGAGGAAGGCAATTCACATGGAGATGAAAAAGTAAATGTTTGGTAAACAAATGTTGTCTGGGGCATCCAACTTTGATTAAATGGGACTTACCAAGTGTCTTTCCATCTACCACACCTAGAGTTATCTACGTTGATAGCCCCTTCCTGGGACAGGCCCTCTATCTTAAATTCTTCTAGGAAGTTAGGGAAAAGGTTAAAGTTTCTTTCTAAGTTTTTTGTTCTTAAAAATAATTAAGCCAAAGAGACACATTTTGGGGCAGCAAATTCTGATCCCCCAAAATTCAAATATCTAATCAATGTCATTTATAGTATCTACCTCTCTACTTTACAACAAGCAGGATTTATTTTCTTTCATTTGAGCCCCCCTACTCTTGTCATCTTAGAATTGTATTCTCTTAATAACCAACCTAGGTTCCCAAAACCACTCAAGTGAAATTCCTAACAGTGAGTCATTTGGCATTCTTAAAATTAATGGGAGTCAGGCTCATGAGACTGTTTGGCTCCAGCTCTGAACAATGTTAAGCTTTATCTTTCCTGTCAGCACTGACTCCCAAAAGGCTTTGTGTGTGTGTTGTAGGGGACTGGAATTGGCCAGATCATGATATGTCTCTTTGGCTTGAGGATTATCTTGGGCTGGTTACTTTTAAAAACTGCAGACATGAGAGAAACTCTGAAAAGTAGAAGTTACCCTTTCTTAAGAGACATTTACATTTGTAAAGGAAATCTCCATCTGTAAAGGTGTCTCTCTCTCTCTGCATCAGGAAGAGGGGGATGACCTTATCTCTAGAAACTCTTATCAATGCAGAAGGCAAGGACTTAAATCTGTATAATAACCTCACTTTTGTTTATTGTACGTTTCTGGTAACCTCCCCTAAGGGACTCCCACCACACCCAACATCCTCCTTTGTCTTTAGCTGAGGATGGTATTTAAGGTGAGGGCTTCTGTCATTTTGGGGAGTTGCTCAGTTTTCCTGAGTCTCTCCCATATATACGTGTTATAAAGCTTTGTTTAATTTCTCCTGTTATTCTGTCTCAGGTGAATTTAATTTGTTGTCCAGGCAGAAGAACCGGGACCAGGTAGAGGAAATGTCTTCCTTCAGTACAGTGTACTTTAAGACATAGATATATATATGGATAGATAGATAGATTGATTGATAGATAGATAGATAGATATGATTTACATGTTGATTCTGACAGCACTGAAGTAAAACTGTTGCTATAGCTAGAAATTCAGAGTGCAATCTTTTAGGGTAGATTTCACTTCTTACTTAAAAAAAAAATTAAGATAGCCTAGCCTAATATTTTTTGCCTAGGAAATTCCATAAACTCCCCCATTAGATTTAGTAAAATCCACTGAGACTCGCTGGGTCTTCATTCAGTAACATTACTTTCAGTAAAAGAATTTATATAGACAAGATATTGTATCTTTGTTAAATTTCAGAGAACATTCTTTTTTGCATTTACCGCATGGTTCATTACATAACACTGCATCTTTTGCCTCATCTGATGGAAAATGGAGCCACATTTCAAATGTGAAACAGGATTAACTACAGAATCCCAGGCAATTTTCAGAAAAACAAACACAAAAATGATATAAAGCCATTAAATCCTAGTGTTTTGGTCATATACTACTTTGGGTAATATGTTGTTCTTGAAGTTTTAGCCAGCTAAAATGTTGGGCTTATTTTTACAATATTCTCATTGCTTTCTGCTCTGCTAAGTAAACTACAAATTTTATTCCACAACAGAAGCAGTGTGTCTCAGCATAAAAAATAGGATATATGCTGTATATCACGTCCAAAATTTCAAGTTTGTTACTGTCCATTCTCCTCTTCCCTGTATTTTAAAAATCATTAATGCAGTATTTACTATTAAAATTGCTCCACAAGGACTTTTTGAAGTTACAATATTTTTACAACATGCTAATGATGCTATAGAGGACAAATATGAGCCCAGTGATGAGCTTTTACATTCTGGAAAATTTTGGCACGTGACACTAATGATAATTGGCTAAAAATCCATTAATGTGTTATTTGGAACCCATGAGATCCTGGACTCCTGTCTTATCACAACACGTTGCAGCTTGAAATTCAGTATATCACCAGTCCATTTTAGACCTGAATGATGAGAAAGAATTTGTAACTCATCCCATTATGTAAATATCCTCTTTTAATATTGTCCTTTAGCATAGATCAATGATATCTAAAAATATTTTATAAGAATTTTTTAACAGAAAAAGTTGATTATTTCTTACTATATATATATATCTATTATTTTTTTCTGTAAAGAGTTTATAATGTGATTATCTAATTTAATAAGCATATATTTGACACTTTTTATGTGCCAGGCTCTGTGGCAGTTTAGCAGATACAAAAGACAAGCAAGAGATGATCTTTCACTCACCAATATTTTACTCTAGTGAAAAGACAGATTATTGAAAAAAGAGCTATAATAGAAGCTAGATTAAAGTTATGGGTACATCAGTAAGCTGTACAGAAATCCTAAATAATGGCTCATTCAGCGGGATAATAATGTAGATAATAGCCAAACGTACACAGATCATTGAATATATTAACAACGTGTGTCACACTGGAAATAAATTATTGACAATTAATGATTAAAAACATTTGGTCCACAGGATAAAGCATTGGGTAATATCACCTCCAAGAGTCAGTTGTACCCAGTCTAATATGGGTAAATATTTAAAATGTTCATTGTATCATTGTATAAAATACATTTCTGCAAAAAAGAATCCCAACTAAATTTTATAAAAAGTCTGTGTGGCGGGAATAGTTGTTGTCATTTTATTAATAATGAAATTGAGATGCAGGAATATTGCCCAGATCAAATAACTAGAAAGTGTCTGACTGGCCTTTTCACCTATGTTTTTCTTTTACTTTGGCTTGGCTCCAAATCCATCTCTCAGGTCTGTTATTTGCCTAGAAATTTTAAGAAACAGAGAGTTCTTTCTATACTTTTCAAATGGACATGGAAAGAAATTCTATCATAATTTTTTCACATATTTAGAATTGTTCTTCCATACTAGGTTAAGATGTCTCAAGACCTTTGTTCATTTCTTCCATGCAATTAAAAAAGGAAAAGATTATCCAACCTTGTAACGAAAATAACTGGAAAATAATTATCTTGCAATAGCATTAGTTATATTAGTTATATTGCATTAGCATTGCTTTTTCAAAATATTTGTCTTTTTTCCCCTAAGTTAGTGGCCGTCAGCACTCAAATAATGCTAACATAGCATCATTAACAAATAGGAAAAATTTGATTTTCTGAGTGGAAATGAGTCACCATTTCTAAGGCATTTCAGAAATTTTCACAATATTGTTGCTTGGCTATACAGTTTCAAATAATGTTGCTTTCTTAGAAGACCCATTCATGATTATAAAGATGGTGGCTGCAAACTTGGAACCTTCAAAAATATAAACTGTTAGCACTACATAACTATACAAGAAAGACATATTAGGTTGGAATTAAGGAGATAATTTTTAGTATCATTTATGTACTAAATTTTCCGTTATTCTCTCTGTTGCTTAGTCAGTAAAACAAGAAGTTTGTGTTAGATATAGTCAAGTGCATTCCATTTCTAACGTTCTATCTGGACTGAGTCAAATTCTCTTTAGATAATGGAACACCTTTCAAGTGTCAGTTAATACTTCTGAAAAATCTGCTCAATATAGTTCAGTAATTTAGTACATGTCAAAGTAGGTCTAGAAAATTTCTCAGGAGATTGGGTGCCACTCTGGAAAAAGAGTAAATAAAATGACTAGTCACTAAGAGATGAAATTGTGGAAATATTCAATTAGTCATTAAAATACTTGAAATTTAACAAAGGTTAAGAAATTTTAGACAGAGTTATGTAGCTGTTCCAGACCTCCTCGCCAAATACCGTAAACTCAAAACCTAGATAAATAAATAATGCCTCCTTGCTGCTAATACTGTGTGATTAGATTAATAGAAATCCATAAATACTATTACAACAGTAACTAATAGTACATGTATGATATAATAAGCTAGTTCCCTTAGTTGAAGTTTTGTATATTTCTATTTTAAGCTCAAGTTAAAGTGATTTTGAAAGAGATATATTGTAGAAATTCAGCAATCACACATGCCTCCATGTGGTATCTGGAACACTTATGGTCCATTAAGATAGTAACTGATATCCACAAGATGTGCTTTTGAAAATTTAACGCTTCATCCTTATAAAGTAACATGAAAACTCTTCAGATGTGAAAAACTCGCACATGGTTAAGGTAAGATGTCAGCTTTCATTTTGACTAAAGCATCTGCCACCGACTCTAGGGGAGGACAGAGAGATGGAAAGGGACATAATGAGAATGTATTCAGAATGTAAACATAATGATATATCTATTTTAAAAACCAACATCCTTAGAATTTCAGTGTAGATGTGATTTCTATATAATCTCATTAAATATTTGGCAACATTTTGATGTAAAGCCAATAAAAAATCTGAAACCAAACTTTGACTTTTATTATAAAATAATTAGAGCAAACACTGTATTTTAGTCTGCAACAAAGTAATTAAGGAAGGAAAGGGAGAGAAAAAGGGATGGAAATGAGTTTGCAAGTTCTCTAGTAGAATTTTGCATAAACCTACATTGGCAATATAAAAAGAACTCCAGACTTACCTGATTGGACCAATAGTAAAGAAGGAAAGAAAAAGAGGAAAATGAGCCAGCATTAGAAGCAAGCTTATCTATTTTTCTCTTAATACTCACAATAGCTGAAGGGCCGGAAGGTCATATTTTCCTGTGATGGTCTATTTCTACAGAGTTTCTTTAAGATTGCACAAATTCATATGCTTTGTGAAGAGGAATGGAAAGGCAATGAATAAATAAGAGTGTCAGTAAAAAAGTATTATTTTTTATTAAATTGTGGTTATTGAGCAGCCCTATAATATTTATTTTGTTAGTTATTTAGCATACGCATTTTCAATTACAGGATGACAGTGTATCATTGTTTTGTTTTTCTTCCCGACAAACAGGCCATTTCACTTTGCAATGAGGATCTAGGCAGCGCTTCATCCTTATTTTCTAAAAAAGGCTTCACTTGATGGAATTTATCAATCTTCGTTCTAAATGTGCATGACATTTTCTGAGTGAAAATGTTTTGTCATGTGTAACTACGGAATGAAGACCATAATATGATATTCATTGCATTGACACTATCTTACTGAGGAAACCCATGCTTTAGAATTTCAAGACTTTAGTGTAATCTGACTCTGACATTCAGCATTACATTTTCAAATTATTTAAATTTATCTAGTCTGACTGACACAGAGATGT
This sequence comes from Equus caballus, assembly GCF_041296265.1. Classification (NCBI taxonomy): domain Eukaryota; kingdom Metazoa; phylum Chordata; class Mammalia; order Perissodactyla; family Equidae; genus Equus; species Equus caballus. The sequence continues at coordinate 100,116,407 of NC_091686.1, forward strand.
TTCTTCCTATGTCAACATTCATGTTAGACTAGCGTGAATGGGACAGAAGTAAGGGGCACAAGTAATGTGATCATTATGTAAGAAATTTTCATTGATGATAATGGTTGGAGAAACCCTGGAATACTTAAATTATATATTTAATTTTATACATATATATATTTACAACTGCATTTTATATCAAAGTACAAGCTTTATATATTGGGAAAACCCACTTAAGGAAATATCCATGTACAAATATTATTAAAGATCAAAAGAATTGATCCAGTATCCTCTAACCTTTTGAAAATGTTGGCATTTAACATCTATCTTGGAATTCAGAGGATGTTATTACTTTAACAAAGAGAAGCCTTTGTTTAAAGCAGTAGGACATATCTCAAGCCAAGAGAGTCAAACCTACCATTGAGGCTAGAATAAGTTAAGAAAATTACTATTTATGGTGGAAACTAACTGAGTCACTGGACCTCACAAGCAAAATCAAACCAGGGGATTGAATATATTTTCATTCAAAATGAAAAAGCTAAAAACATCAAGCACAAGGATGCATGGCTCAAATTCTATTTTGTGAAATAATAGTCCCAAATTATAAATATTAGTATCATTTAGTGAACAAAAAAGGTTTTTTGGACTACATAAGTTTAAGCATTGTTGTATTAAATGAAGTTTAACACTTTTCTTTACTGCAGTACTTATCAGAACACGTCAAAGTGTTTTGGAATCCAAGAACAAAACATAGCCACAATTTTTTTAGATTGAGATCACAAACTTTTGTACAGTGAACTTTGTGTGATCATCAATCTACAAAAGTCACTTTGAAATCCACGTTTATAATTAATATAATATGCAAATATAGATGTAATTATTCTGAATACAATTATTAAAAAATGCAACTATGCTAATAGTGCATATGACAGTTATCCATGATATACAAGTAGATTTTCTCTAATAGTTGCCTTCTTGATATCTGCAAATAAAATGTTTCTTTTTACAGCTTTCAAGAATGCTAACTGCTTTTTCTTTGTTTAACAGTTGTACAAAAAGAAAAGTGTTAATATTGTCAATATATGTGACATTTTTCATGACACACTGATGTTCTGCATATAGAGTAAAACATTCAAAACTAAATGTTGAATTACTATTCCTTAGCTACATATCTATTATTTGATAACTTTACATTTAATCTTCACCCTATGTTACGAATGTAATTCCATACTTTATCTAATAACAATGTTCTGAAAAGTCAAATCAAATAATGGTGATGATACTAATAATGATACATTTAAGGAAATGACATTACAAAAGCAAATTTTGATGCGTGTAGATAAAAACAGTATTGACAGGATAGAAAATTAAGATTTTTTTTAAGATTTTATTTTATTTTATTTTTCCTTTTTCTCCCCAAAGCTCCCCAGTACATAGTTGTATATTCTTCATTGTGGGTCCTTCTAGTTGTGGCATGTGGGATGCTGCCTCGGCGTGGTTTGATGAGCAGTGCCATGTCCACGCCCAGGATTCGAACCAAGGAAACACTGGGCCGCCTGCAGTGGAGTGCACAAACTTAACCACTCAGCCACGGGGCCAGCCCCAAAAATTAAGATATTTTTAAACAGATTTGACTTTAGCAGCGAGTTCTGTAATTCTAAATTTCTCTTAGAGACAAGGCACTCTTGAAAGCCCAGGTGCAAACATCTACTGAAGATTTCTTATTTGCACCTGGAAATATACAGCATTTCTCTGCAGTCATTAACCTTTTCCTAAGTAAGGCGCTGAATTCATGAAATTTTGTCACTGAGGGACTTGTTTTTTATTTCAGTATCACTCTTCTACCTTGGTTTTACCTCCCTGCAACAACTGATACAAGAAAACACACAGACACACACATTCTCCTGTTGGCCTTATATTTCTTCTTAGCTACTTAGAGTTTTAGTTCACAGTAATATCCCTACTTCAGCCCCCATACGCTGCTTTAAATATTTTTGGATCCACTTTTCCTCATGAAAATATACCTCACTATTTCTCTTATTCCTTGAGAACTTCCTTAAAATTAAGGAAGCATTTACATTTCAGTAAGGCATGCAGAATTTTAATCCAATAAAATTATAAAATGGAAAGTCTATACATCTCTAAAGAGAAGGTACAAATTGTTCTCATGGGACTTACATTACATTGGCAGATGCTTATTACTCCTGAAAATAAAACTAAAACTGATTCCAAAGTCATTTAGATTGTAATTTCAATATTAGATATGTGCTTTTTTTGATATGTAACTCTACTTAAAGGCTACTCATATTGTATATCATACAACTTTGTGTCAGGATATCTTCAGTTGTAAGTAACATAAAATATCACTAATCTGACAAGGAATACAGGGGATTGGTAGGCTCACTTTAAAATCTGAGCAGAGCGTAGGCTTTAGGTAACAGTCAGTAAGCTTCTGGTTTAGTTTATCTGCAGCATCTTCTCTACCCTCTTCCAACTATTGGCTTCATTCTTACGCTGTCTTCTTCCATATTCCCCGAACGGCAATATGCTTCTTCATTCCTGTTGATAGGAAGAGAAGGTCTTCCCAGTCACAACCATTAAAAAGCACCTTGAGATTTTCATTGATTGAACAAGTTTTCAGGAATATCTACCTTCAGGTAATGTCACATACAGATAAGATTAAATTTAGATTACCTGAACCCAGGACTGTGGACAGGTGAATGTGATTGCCCTCATTGCTCCACCCAAACCACAGGGCTACTCCTCCAGTGGTAGAAATGTGGCATAAATGCTGCATTGAAAAGCAAATGCCGAATACGGGATCAGAAAAGTATAGGCTAATGATTCTGATTACGTGAAACTTCATTTTTGTTGAAAGATGAGATGCACGGAGTATAAATCATGCTGATACTAAAATTTCTATTCCAATATTAACATTGGATTTCTTCATACCTCAAATTTGAACTCAGTATGTTTGTTTTAGGCTGGGAAGTTCTATGCAGTCTAGATTCTGGATATTTTAATACCCTTTTCCTGCTCAGGTCACAAATACCTCTGTGTAGATCATCTCCAAATTTTAGCAAATGGGATAAAAAATATGTATTTTCCACAATGAGCCTGCATTTATGTACTCCTTCACACACCATAAAAGAACAATTATAGTATGCTATCAGAAAGTCTTCCTTTCTGAGTTTTAAGGGCTTTAAAAATTAACACTCAGTTGTAACTCTACAAAATCTATAAATGAATTAAAATATATTGTTTTTTCACTAGATGATAGTAACTTCAGGTATACAAATCTTAGATTTAAGCATTTTCCAATATAGAATCTTTTTAAATAAGCTCAACTGAATGTTAAATTAGAAAGCAGTAGTGAGAAAAATAATTGATTACATATATACACGCCATATATTTGTGTGTGTGTGTAGGTGTGCATGCATTCACAAATGGTAAGATTATTTTATTCCCCATTCACTAAATACAAAGAGACTCAAAAATACTCACTCCACCTCTGTTCTGGCAAACTCTTATTCATCAGTCAGAATTAACTCAGACATCACTTCTCCCTGATTTCTTTCCCAAACAGCTCAGCCAGAATCAATCATGCACTACCCTAATGCCTCTGCACTTTATCCTCATTTCTATGGTTAAGCTTGTTTCACTCTAACATAAACACTTATTTTCACATCTCTGACCCTCTAGACCAGGCCAAGCAAACTTTCTCTGTAAAGAGCCAAAGAGCAAATATTTTAGACTTCAAGGGCCATGCAGCCTAAATTGCAACGACTAGAATCTGCTATTGTAGCACAAAAGCAGCCATAGATGATCTGTAAGGAAGGGTATTTACTCAAGCAGGTGTTAGGCTGGATTTGCCCACAGGCTGAAGTCCATAAGAGGAAGGAGTTCCTTAAAGTTAGAGTCTGAAGCTTTCAAGGTTTTGCAACTGTTCGCACAATGCTGAGCACACAAAGGAGGGTTGAAAAATGTATTTTTAATTTTAGTTTAGTTTAATCAAATTATGGTAACAATTTCCAGTGGTTTCCGACTTTAGAAGTCTATGTTTAAAAGCTGAGATGTGTGCTGTCCAATGTGTTACCACTAGTGATGTGTGGCTGTTCAATCTTAAATTAATTAAAATCAAATAAAATAAAAAAATTCAGGTCCTCACTCACATTAACCACATTCCAAGAGCTCAGTAACCATATGTAGTTGATAGCTACAATATTTAAACAGCACAGATATAAAACATAACCATCACTACAAGGTTCTATAGGGCAGTCCTGGCTTATAAGATGCAAATATTAAGACAAGGAAATATCCTCAAGAAGAATCCTAGTAGTGTATAAAATATGGTTCCTTAGGTCTCAAATACACTATTTGGACAGAATTCTCCAAAACTGAATTTACAATATGCACAACAAACAAAAGAGTGTGAATTTGCTTAATAAACTAGGTAATTAGACACATGTATTCTACTATTTGAAGTGGAATAATTCAGTAGAGTTTTGTGTATATGTGTTTAAAATTCAAGATTCACAGACGATGTTATACTGTTAAAAAGTAATCGTTTCTGTTATGAGGGAGTTTCAAAACTTATTGGTAAAGTATTGGAAGAATATGGAGAAAATCTCTGTGCTATTACTTGAGTATATATATGTGTGTGTGTGTGTGTGTACATATATAACTGAGTTCAAAGAATAGGATGAGATAAATAATTGCCTTTTAACACTTTAACTTTTAACCTCTTATTCTTAAAATCTGTTCTTTACTCCACAACCTGATTTTTTCATTCTCTAATCATCTCTCATCTTGATTTCATCAATAATATTCTAATTTGTCTTCCTATAGGATTGCCACCCTTAATCTATCTTTCACCTAGTGATTTGTGATAATTTAGAAGGAAAGAGGGGTATGTCATGTTGATGCTTACAAACTTTCTGTGACTCCTTACTGACCAAAAGATTAAGTAGAGACATTAACAGTCCTTGTCATTGTGAGCTTACTTCTCCAGCATTTTTTTCTTTTTAGAGATTTTATTTCCTTTTTCTTCCCAAAGCCCCGTGGTACATAGTTGCGTATTTTTAGTTGTGGGTCCTTCTAGTTGTGGCATGTGGAATGCTGCCTCAGCTTGACTTCATGAGCAGTGCCATGTCCACACCCAGGATTCGAACCAGCGAAACCCTTGACCACTGAAGCGGAGCTTGCGAACTTAATCACTTGGCTACGGGGCTGGCCCCTCCAGCATTTTAAAATACCATTTGACCTTTATACTTCATACTCTAAATTACTGAACTACTTTACTACCCCAAGTACATTGTATTTGTGACTTTAATAATGTTTTTCTATTTCCCTGTATATATACTCTTCTCACCCTTTATCTTGCTTATAACTTACTCATCTTTAACATTCATTCACTTAACTTACAATGTTGCTCAATCTGCTCATTTCTATTAAGGGACAATAAGTAGAAATGCAATTTAGATAACAATGATAAGTGATTTATTAAGGAAAAGCATATAGGACAATCTTCTAACCATATTTAATAAAGAATGAGAAGAAAAGGCTCCCTATCAAAGATGAAATCTAAATTGTGACCAGAAGAATGAAGAGAAGTCAGTAAGGTAAACAGGAGAAAAAGAATGTTCCCATAAATCAAGAGAATAGCATGTTCAAAGTTATGGCCTGCAGGGATGAGAAAGAAACCTATGTTAATAGATCTTCAAGCATTCTAGTAAGCTGGGAGAAGAATTTGGAATGTTGAGAAATGCCTAATGATGAGGCTGGAGATCTAAGTAGGGCTCTACTCTTGAAAAGTCTTTAAATTTCATTCCAAGGAGTTGTGTTTTACCCTGAGATCAAAGACAGAGTGTTGAAGAGTTTTAGAAGGAAAAGTCTGAACAATTAAAAATATGCTTCTGGAACCAATCTAGAGAGAAACAATTCATTTGGAAGATTTTTTTATAATCAGCCAAAATATGTTGGCAGTTCAGAGCAAACAGATCAGAGAGTTGTTAAAGATGTGAAAGTAAAATTGTTTCATGATTGATTGGGCATGCTGGGCAAGTAGGAAAAGGGCAATCAAAGAGTAGACCAATCTCTAGCATGAGTTCCTATTTGAATGGTGTTTTTATTTTATTCACTTAAAACACTAATCCTTGAAGAAGAGATTTGTGTGTGTGTGTGTTAAGCATAAGGAGGAAATGATGATGAGTTAATTTCATATGTTAATATCCTTTGATCATCCAAGTGGAGATGGCAATGGAGAGTAAGTAGTTAGACAAATGTGAAAAACAGGCGAGTTTAGGAATGGAGATTTTAGTAGCATCAGATTATAGATGGGACATTAGACCTTGAGAGTGGACAATGTTACATATTTTAAGGACAGGCCATGAAAAATGGCATCTTGAAGACAATTGGAAGGAAATGGAGAAAAACTATGAAAGTGTGATGTCAGAGGAACCAAAGAATGGTGTCAGAGGAACATTTTAAAGGGGAAATGTGGTCAGTAGAATTCTAAGATGTCCCCCAAGATTCCTCACTGGTAGTATAAATGATCGGTTTGATCTCCTCCCCTAGAGTGTGGGCAGGATCTGTGAATATGATAGAATAGCCTCTCCTTTCCCTGATTAAATTACCTTATATGGCAATGGTGGTGATAGAATCATTCTTTGTGATTACCATTTAAGATTTTTCTGTGGCAGGCTGGAGGGAGATTCTCTTCACGGCTTTGAAGCAGAAAGGTACTATGTTGCGAGAAAGCCCAACAGCTAAAGCATGAGTACTTTCTCCAGGAGCAGCCAGTGATCTCCAGTCAATAGCCAGCAGGAAAACAGGGACCTCTGTCCTTCAATCTGAATGACCTTGGAAGAGGACCCTGAGCTTCAGATAGGAATGCAGCTTGACCAACATTTTGATTTCAGTCTTCTGAGACTCTGAGCTGAGAACCCAGAGATGCCGTGCCCCAACTCATGATCTATAGAACTACGAGGTGACAAATGCACGCTATTTTAAGATTAAAAACATGACTGTTACTAAGTCTTTGGTAATTTGTTACACAGCAATATAAAACTAGCACAGGAATATTCCAAAATACCAAAGAAATGTGAAACAAAAAGTTTATCTTGGATTTACCAGCAAGTTTGTTGGTGATACCGGGGAAAGCAGTTTCAGTGGAAAGATGGGTGGAACTCAGATTTTGCCACATTAAACAGGGAAAGAAATGGAAGGCAGGTGGATATTGACTATAAGCTACCCTTAAAAATTTCATGATGTAAGGCCCAGAAATCTAGAATAGCATGTAAAGAGTGATCATTTTTATTTTTTTTGTTTTAATATAGGACTTGACAATTATTATTAATATCATTGTTGTTGTTTGGTAGTAAACGAGAGGATCTAAGTGGGAAAACTGAAGTTATATAAGAGAAAGTGGATTATCCAAGAGAGAAAAACCCATGTAGGTAGAGGAGGATAACATTAGGTGCTCGTAAACTCAGGGAGTAGAACAATTTTGACAATATCAACAGAAAAGGAGGAACAGAAGACACCAAATGCAGTTAAAATAGAAATGTAGGAAAGAAGACAGTTCTCATCGAATACATTCTCAATTCTCAGTAAAGAAGAGGGCAAGTATTTTTTCTGCTGAAAGAAGCATTTAAGATCATGAGGTTGTGAGTTCAAATTCAAGCTCCAACTATTACTCACTATAGAACATTGACACAACTCTTTATCATTCTCGCTTTCCATTTACTTTCAGTAAAATGAGAATAATAAAGTCTCTTCGGCAGGTGATTGAGAGAATAAAATGAGCTGATATCTGCAGAGGGTTTAGTAGATTGTTCAGCACACTGAGTACTCAGGAAGTTCTAGCTACTTTGTTACTGACATTGAGCGTGGTTTGGTGGGATATGGAATTAGAGGAAAGTGGGGAAGGTTTGAAATAGCTTTGGGAAGAATAATAGAGGCAGTTGAGTGAAAAACATGGAATAATTCCTAAAAAGCTTTTAGGGCTCAGGAGAGATAGGAGACAATTAATTTCTTTTAATACCAATATGTGAGTTTTCATGATTATTTTGTGCTGGCTGGACTGAGATCCAAACACACGAGGAGAGAATGCAGGGAAGGGAATCCTGGAAAAGATTTTTGTGGGTTAATTGTGATTCAGGAACAATGGAGCGAAGGACTTGTGGGATAAGTAAAGGAATGATAAAAGTGTCCAGGATTGATAAGGACCAAAGTAAAGCCAGGAAGAAGTAAGAAAGAGGATAAAGTAGAGGGCTGGCCGGTGCGCAGCAGTTCAGTTCATCACGCTCTGCTTCCACAGCCCAGGGTTCGCCAGTTCTGATCCTGGGGGTGGACATATGCACCACTTATTAAGCCACGCTGAGGCAGCATCTCACATATAAAATAGAGGAAGTTGGGCACAGATGTTAGCTCAGGGCCAATCTTCCTCAGCAAAAAGTGGAGGATTGCCAATGGACATTAGCTCAGAGCTAATCTTTCTCGGAAAAAAAAAAAAAAAAGGATAAAGTAGAATAACCAAGGTACAGAAATTCCCACTGTGCTAAGAATAACATGTGAGATATGCTGTGCTAGGAATAACGTGAGAAAGGGAGAAAAGTGGAAGACTGTCATCACTGACTTTGACGCTTGAATTTAAATTTTTAAAGGTAAGATAGACAAACATAGATTAAGAAAATAACAGTCAAAAAGTCTGAACTGTTGTCCAGGATGATGGCAAGAATTGAGATAATAGTGAAGACCATGAGACCAGAGACCAAAGAATTTTAAGCAAACACAGACATGACCTGCAGATTGGCAGATAAGAGTAGCAAGAAATGATGGGAGAGATATAAATGTTGTTTTAATCTCAAAGGGATATTTATTATATTACTCCAAGTTTTAACTTTGGAAGTATTTGAACAAAATTAGTATTGAAGTACACATTATTTTGTGTTTAAGAGTTGAAAACTTTAGGAAATATTAAAATTTTTCTTTATTTTTGTTATTAATATTTTTATTATGTTTTATGAAGTGTTTTTTGGTAAGATTGACAATACTGCTGAAATGATGCTAGTGCTACAAATGAATGTGGATGCAGTGATGAACTATGATAAAAAAAGAGGTACTTTCTCAGTGTTTTGTGTATATACGGAATCAAAAAATGTCTGTTTTTTTTTTTTTTCCTAAAGATTGGCACCTGAGCTAACATCTGTTGCCAATCTTCTTTTTTCTTCTTCTTCTCCCCAAAGCCCCCTGGTACATAGTGATATATGGTAGCTGTAGGTCCTTCAGGTTGTGCTATGTGGGATGCTGCCTCAGCATGGCTTGATGAGTGGTGCCATGTCTGTTCCCAGGATCTGAACCTGCGAAACCCCAGGCCACCTAAGCAGAACACGAACTCAAATCACTCGGCCACGTGACCGGCCCCCAAAAATGTCAGTTTTCCTAGACGAATTGGAGTCTAAAGAGTACCAAGGTACCAAAAAAAATCCTGAGTTCCAAGAACAGATACATGAGGAACATGAGTTCCTTTTATTGCTCAGTTAATAGAAAATAAACCAATATGCTCAATATTTTTAATTTGTGCTACAGATCCAAACACCTTTAGAGATTTATTATATAAACTTCTTCATGATGTATAATTTTCCCTCCTTCAAAATCAGAAGCTCCGGGGGGCAGGGGTGGGAAATCTCTGCAGTATGTACTTTCTTAGAATTAGTTTCAGAAATGCCAAAGTCTGTGTTTCTATCTTTAACTTAAGATGGCACCTGCAACCTCTTCCAGTCCCGATGGTAAAACTGCACAGCCTCACAGAAACGTGCTTACCAGGGAAGGCGGGAGGCTTGCAACACGCACTTTACACATGTTCAAATGTTTTGTCACTTCACAGAGTTGCTTGCGGTTTCCACCTCATGTAAATTTTGAATTCAAACTACTGACTAGCATTCTTTAGCAGAGAGTGTACTTTTCTCTGATTTAGGAACTGGATTGTCTTTTCTAACTCAGCTGCACCTTCCACAAGTTAAACAGAATGGTTTGTGTCAGTTTTTATAACTGGCTTCTTATGACAGAAGAGCTCCCACTGTGTGGCCGTGTAATCAGTCAGCTATGTTCCCTACTGTGTCTTAGTTATAATTGAGAATAGCTTTGGATAGGCAATCTTAATCACTATCACTTTTACAGGTTCAAGGACTCCAGTAATAACCTTTGGCATGGCTCATGCAATAGAAGCTATTTATTCTGCATGCAAGAGCTGAAATGATGCGGGCACTGCTCTCCATTTCTGAAACTATTGCTTCGCTTAGGATTCATTAAAAAAATACTAAAAATAAAATAAAATCGTGGAATATTTTGCTTCTCTTTTTCCTATTGTACCAGTTGGAACATCATGGTAACAAACTCATAATAAAGATTCCAAATTGGGCCCATTATAATAATAATATCTTAAATTTATTGGGGAACAGCCTGGCTTTTGATGTTTATATAATACAAGGTGCAGATTGAAGATTTTTTTGGCACATGACTTTCCAATTGTTTTAGCATCATTTTCTGAAGACTATCCTTTCTGCATTCAATTGCTTTTGCACTTTTGTCAAAAATCAATTGAGCAAATATGTGTGAATCTCGTTTTGGACTCTCTATTTTACTTTATTTATTTGTCTGTCATCATGCCCCATACGGTAGTTTTCTAGTAAGTGTTAAAATGGGATAATGTAGGTCCTCTACCTTTGATCCTCTTTTTCAAGGTTGTTGGGCTATTCCAAATCATTTGCTTTTCTATGCATTTCAGAATCAGCTTGTCAATTTTTACAAAAAAACCTTCTAGGATTTTATTTGTGATTGCATTTAATGTACAAAGCAATTCAGGAATTGTTTTAATAGCAAAACTAAGATTTTAAGCTCTTATTTATACTCAAGTTGATGAATCGCTAACTAAATTTTTTAAGATCTCATGTTGGGCTTAACTGGAGTAGGTTTTATTGATTAATAATAATAATCACTGATACTTATTGAACATGCAGTATGCACCAGACATCATAACAGTTTATATAGTATAATTAAACATTTATTAATTGATAATCATCTAGATCGTTTCCACTTTTTTCTCTAATACACAAGGTAGAGATAAACATTTATTCATAAACATTTCTAGGCATAAATACTAAGATTTTGGTAGGATCATTTCTTAGAAATAAAATTGTTGGGTCAAAAGAATATGCATTTAAAATACAAACAGATACTCCAAATTGCCCTAAAATTAATATTTTCCAATCAGATAAATGTTGCCATCTCTTTATCTTTGCCAACACTTGTTATTTTCATTTTGTTTTACTTCTGCCACTCTGAGAGACAAAAGAGATATTTTATTTTTGTTCTGTAATGCAAATACTTATTACTTATTTATACTTTATTACTATGAGAAGAAGATATTTAATACCTTTACTCTGCTAATAATTCTGTACACGTGTTGTTAGTATTTTTGGCAATTTTGCTTTACTGTCATAATTCTCTTTGAATACAACAGTTCTTTGAATTTTATATCAATTCATTGCGATATATGTTACACAGTTTTTCATAGGCTATTTCACCATTTTGACTTTATTTTATTACTGTATGAATCAAATATCTGTTTTTTTGTCTTTGTTTTTATTTTTGGCTTAGAAAGTCATACTTTATCCTGTAAGTAAAGCATACACATGCAAACACACACACATATTTTTCAATATTTTCTATAATGTATTCATTCACTATCACAATAATAAATCTCTATTACAAACAACTTCAAAATCTCAGGCAGTTTAAACAACACACATTTATTTCGCATGCTCATGGGGCTGTGAGTCAGCAGGAACCCTGCTAGGCTAAGCTGTGATTCATTGGTTTTGTTCCAGCTAGTACATTGAGTTAAAAAATATCCTTAATATTTCTTTATTCTAGGGCCAGAGTTCCCCTGGACATAAGCTTGCTATGGTAGATAGAGAAGCATGAAAGCAAGTCAAATTGCAGAAGCACATGTAAAGCTGCTGCTCGTGTCTTGTGAACTAATTTTCCATTGACCAAATTAAGCCACATGCTCAAGTCCAAGTAAAATGGCACAGGTGAGTGCACACTGCCGACACGAAAGCCAGGGTAAGGGCAGGTAGGGGAGGAAGAATGGCAAGTATATAATGCGGTGTGCCCACAATGATTTCATATTTTCATTAAAGTCTACTTTCATTCTGAAGTTTATAGCTTTATTTTTATATATGACATTATGTAGAGACCCTATTTTATCAATAATATTTCTTCATATGTAATTTAATATATGATATCTAATATATCAATGCAATATATATTAATTTAATAATCATTATTTAATATTAATATATTAAATTTTTCCAACAACTATACCAAGATTTATTGAATAGATCATCTCTTCTCCACTGTTTTGAAATGGTCCCTCTATCATGTATTAAAATATCATATATTCTTAATTCTGATCGCTCACTAAATTACTTATCTACTTATTACTTATCTATTTCTACTCAACACAACAGTATTATATTCAACGAAAATTTAGACTAGATGAAAATGGTACCTTGCCTTTATTCTTTCCTCCAAATATCTATGGCTCTCTGGGTCCTTTTCTTTTTATAAGATTTGCTAGTTAATTTTATGCATCAACATGCCAAGGCTATAGTATTAGTTATTTAATCAATCACTATTCTAGGTGTTGCTCTAAAGCTATTTAATAGATGAGGTTAACATCTATAATTGTCTTTAAGTCAAGGAGATGATCCTTGATAGTGTGATGGGCCTCATTCAAGCAGTTGAAGGCCTTACCAGCATAAACTGAGTATTTCCAGAAAAGAATAAATACTGCTTTAAGATTTTAGCGTCAATTGCTGCCTGAATTTCTAGCCTAAGAAACTTCACTCATCCACTAGATAGATAGACAAATTTGTCAAGCTTCACATAACAAACCTATTGGAAATAGCTCGGGAATTACATTTAAATGTAGACTAATTTGGAGATAATTTACATCTTTACAATATTGAATTTTCTTATAAAAGAAAATGAGATGATATAATTTGGATTATTTTATATTCTTTTAATAAAATTTTATATATTTCTGGCCCAAGCTTGTCAGTTCATTACCAGATATTTTACAGTTTTTGTGCTATTATGAATAGGCCATTTTATTTCTATTACATTTTTAAGTTGTGGCTAATATCAAGTTAAGATTCTTTTTTTTCTCCATATATATCACTTGTACCTGTCCATATTGTACTATTTCCTGTTGAAGATTTTGGATTTTCTAAAATAGACTGTTTTTAGGGAGAATGTCTTCTTTTCTCTGAGATATGTCCCTCCATTTACCAGCAGCTCTCCCAGAATAACACTCCTGGACTTCCTCTGGTCTCTCATTCACTCATTTGCAGGGGAGAAATAACTTAATTTGTGTGAAAAGTTTGGAAAAAGAAAATATGTAGCATATATAAGCCATTTTCTCCTGAGAGAAAAAATAGTAGGAAGCATTTCCCTTAATTGTTCTTAACCACTTGGTAAACTTAGAGAATATGCTCTTCCAGGTGATGGTACATCATGACTTTTGACAAGGTGTGTAATCCTGTATCTGAGTTTCTATAAAAGCAAAGACATGGGCTACAATTACAACCACCTTTCTCCACCATCAGCATTATTTGTAGTCAATGTGTTATATTTCTCTCTCGTCTGTTTCGCTTCTGTTTCTTTTTTAATGTTTTTGGCAGTCAGGAGGGGAAGATAGTTATTAATTGAATTTCCTAGGTATCCACTGAAATAGAAATCATCTGTGATTAATGATTATTTTCTCATATTTTATTCTTGTCTTATTGCACTGAATATGATTACCAGTAAAATTATGAAGGGTAGTCACACTAGGAAGCCTTCTTACCTTGTACCTGGGATGATTCTGAGGTTAAAACAAAGAAATTTTATGATTTCTATAAGTTTCTGGTAGATAATATTTATCAGTTTTACAATACTTCCTTTTAAACCTTGCTTGCAAAAGTGTGATCATATTGCAATAAAGATGCTATTTTCTTTATTATATTAGCATGACTATTTTCTTTAATATATTAAGATTTCTGTAAATATTTAGATAGCTTAAATTGTGTGTGTACATACACATGTGCATGTATAAAAGCAAATCATTATGGTGAGCTCTTCGAATCAGACAAATTAGTAAATATGCGTGGCTAGTTTGGCTGACACTTCACTAACTAATTATCTTTGTAGGTAGACTTTAACGATGCAGAGGTAATAAAATAGTAATTTTTAAAATTCTTTCCTAGTTAACACATCTCACTTCCACGTTCCTCCTTATTTACGTGAATTCTTGAAAAATGAGTACTGCTTTGAATGCCAGTACTTTGTGATTCACATATTATTGTAATTTTCTATTTTGTTTTCATTTAGTATTATTTTTAAAAATATACATCCATGTCGCCATGTATACATCTAATTTGTAGCTTCTACCTTGTGCACTTTACTCCATGATATGCATCCAGTGGTGGATACGTAAGATGCGTGACTTACCAAATACTACTGCAATAAATATCTTTCTATCTGTGCTCTTATAAGCATGGGAAAATTACTTCAGAATATAAATCTGTGATTGAAATTGCTATAATAAAGTTTACATGAATATAGGATGTGAGTAGATGCATCAAGGTTTTCAAAATTTTTTCATGATTCTTCATCCCCACCAATCGGCCATGAGCATTTCTATATATACAGCCCCCCCGCCAACACTTGGTACTATCCACTTTTTAAATTTTTACTACTGTAATAATCTAATAGGCCTTTTAATCATAAAATAAATTTCATACCTCTGATTTCCAAGCATTTTAAGCATTTCTTCCAAATCATGTTAACATTTTGTTTCTTCTCCCACAGGTTACTTTACTCACAGTAATTATAATGTTCTTATTTCTTGTACATTTTTCTATTGGGATTGGTGTCTCTTCTTGTTGTTGATATATTGTAGGTAGTAGCATCTTGAAGATTTTTTAAATTGTAAACGTCTTCTCTCATTTTGTCGTTATCTCTTACTTTGTTGGGGATTTCTTTGTGAAAGGGAAAACCTTTATTCTGATATAATCAAATTCATCATTTACTGCCATATAATCTGGCCGTGAAAATTGGTTTAAGAAGTTTTTCCCTACTCTAAGCTATACATGTATAAAATAAATAATATGAAAATACAATAATAAGATAATGTTATATATTTTTGCTAAGTTAATTGTAAACTTTGAGTATTTGATAAGATGATTTTTTAAGAACTCTATCACTTTAATAAACCATATTTAGTTTGTATCTCTGTTTCTATAAGGTATACAGAAACAATTGAAAAATTTAATAATATTTATAAGAAAGTAGCTTAGGTATATAAGAAATATGAATCATAACGGTATTCTAAGGAAGAGTAATGTTCTGTAACCCCTCATTCCGGCTCCCCGTTATTTCACTGAGTCATCTACTGCTCATTTCCTTCTTACACACTAGTTTCCAGTAACATTGGCTTCCTGTTTTCTCAAACACACCACTGGCTCCTGCCTCAGGCCCTGTGCCTTTTCATGGCTCTGGTTAGAAGGTTCTTTTTTCAGATTGAAGCACAGTTGACTCCCTTACTCCTTTCAAGTCATTTCTCACTGACATCTTTTCCTGAAATTGCCCCCAATACAACTTTTCTTCTTCCTTGATGATTTTTCTCCCCATCATTCTATTATTATATTAGTATTATATTATGTATTACTCTATAACTGGTAATTATTTTAATTGTATATCTCACTTATATAAAGTGATATGTCATATAATATACAATGTAAATTATAAATGTTATTTATAATATATCATATACTGGATGGTATGTTATTATTGGTTAACTAAATCAATCATTGAATAAATCCAGATTATTACAAAGTCAATTATCCCCTTTTAATCTGGGAATTATCAAGCGTAATTGACAGCTATTTGTACCCTCATAGTACTCCAAAGGGAAAACAAAAAAACAGCAAATCTCTTATCGTCATCTTGACCAGCCCTTTCATAATTTAGCAATGATTCCAAATATTTCTAAATATCGTATTTTGACATCGAAAAAGAAGTGATCAGAAATTACTGATAATGGAAATAAATACATAATTTATTCCCCTATGGTTCCTAAAATCATAGGAGATCAGCAACAGAGATCAAAATGTATATGTAAATTTAATAGGACTTCCAAATTTGTATTTAAAACCTTTCCATTTACAAAGTGTTATATACCTATACAACATATACTTAAACACATATCTGCACATAACATGTACCATGTGTGTGAAATGAGGCAAATTTGTTCTCATGAACCTTATTTTCCAGTAGGTGATATAAACAATAAGCAATAAAAATGACTAAAGTAATATCACATAATATGCGATCTATTTTTCTGGACTAAAAGTAATACAAAGCACGTTAAATCATAGATTTATATTTTTCTCCAAAACTGGGACAAATTTAGCAAACAGTTTTTCTTCCAGCTAAGATTTCATTAATTTCATAAAATATGGCAATGTGTTTATTAGCACACTGTGAAACATTACCATAGATGATTATAATTAAACTACACTTATCAAAATAATGAATAAAGCACATTTCGTGGTACAGCAGTGTTGATGCTTTTCATATTTATTTGTTCAGTAACTAATCTGCCAAATTCAGTAATCTCTAGTGAGTCAGTTATTAGTGTAAATTACTGAGGGTCTACTCTGATAATAGATAATAATAGCAATTCTGGGAAACAGAGCATTAGTAGTTTAATGTCTAAACATTTTTTTGTGGATAGTATAAATTAAGAACACAATGAAACATTTTTCATTCAATTAGAATATGCTTCCAGAGGGTTATAATGCAATGCAAAAGGCTGCTTATAATGGATATATCAAAGCACCTGAATTTTAATGCTGTCAAAAAGCATTCAGGATATTCTAAAGAAGAGGATTAGTTACATAATGTATCATCCAAAGGGAGCCCATGGCATGAAAACATCTCTAAATCTAAGATGTTTACGATGTCTTTGATTAGTCCATCCATTTCCTTAGACTCTGAAGCTGGAACCTACTGTGCCTAAATTCCAGTATGGAGGGGCCAAGAATATCAACAAAACCCAGACAGTGTATTAAATAATTTATTGAACAACTATCAATTGAGTAACTACTATGTATCTTGTGCTCGTCTATAAATTGGGTGTACACTTTCCAGCAAACCAGAACAAATTCTTTTTCTGTGTGTAGTTCTCAGTCAAATTCAAAGGAAGAAAAAAAGAAAATAAGATAAATAAGTAAAAGGACTTAGCACACAATCCAGAAAGTATGAGTTGGGTTCTTAAATCACCCCTCCTCTTCCTGAGCATGTGTCTAGTCCGCATTTTTAAGCTTCCCTCGCCATTGGGTGCAGCCGTGTGACATATTTTTCAAGAATTATGGTAAGCTGAAGAGACTTTTCTCTCTTTCAGACCTGGTCAGAAAAATCTGGAAATGGGTGTGTTTGTGACTGAATTGGTCAAACAGGCCCATATCACTGTGCCCCAGGATTGTACTCTAGGGTGTACACTAGAATTACCCAATGACTGCAGAGCTGGTCCTAGATCTGAACTGCCATCAAGAATTATTGTTGTGATGAAAGATAAATTTCTATCTTGTTTACGACATTTAATTACTCTTAGGTCACTTTGTTTCAGCATCACAGACCTACCATCACTGATTCAGTATGTTAGATGGTATTAAAAATTAAGGAGATAAAGTACGTAAGACGATGGAGAGAATTTGGTGGAACATTTGCTTCTCTGCCATGTTTGGCTGCTGCCTCCTGGTCCAATAGGCTGCACAGTCTCTGGCCTTCCTATCTGCATTCTGGCCAACAAGAAAGATAAAGGTACTAAGAACAGCCTATCTAAGTCAAAGGTTTGTGGTGAGAATGAAATTGAACGAAACTGTGAGGAACTCACATGGGACATGTCTGCTTGCACACTTTTAACTTGAATATCATCACATGACCTCCCTGACTGGACAGGAGATTGAGAAATGCACTTGTTAATTCTGGGAGGTATTTGCACAAGAAAAATCAGGACTTTCATTAGTGAGAATCAAGGAGAAATATTGTGGGATCTCCAGAGGTCTTGACACAAGACTTAGGACTGAGAGAATTCTGACTGGTAGACAGTCTTTTAAAGTTGAATCTTGAAAATAATTTAAAATTATCCAGGTAAACAAGAGTTGAAGGGAAAGGTGGTTAAGGCAAAGGAAAAGACAAGTAGGCAAGAGTGAGCTTGGTGCGTTGAGGAAACCCTCAGGCCTGCTCTGCATTATAGATGCTCAATAAAACTAACTAAATAAGTAAATAAACTGGGACTCAGAAAATGTTTAAGAGTCAGAGAAAGAAATTTGAGAATTATCACAATAAAGGTAATTTTGAAATCAGGAATGTCAGTGAAATCACGAACTAGAAAGGATACAGAAAGATGGGGGATATATTGAAGTGTAGCCTGAAGAAGAGAAGTGAGTAGAAAGAGAAAGAGGAATCTGAGGGTGGAGGATAGAATACTTATAAGGATACTTAGTATTAGCATACTTAATATAAGCAGAATCATCAGAAACACACAATCCCAAGAAGGAAAACTTTGATCAACAATACACAAAGTTGAGCTGGTGTGTACAATGGGAAAACGCCACTGAATTTGTCTTTGAGGCATTTACTGGTGAAGGGTGGAAGATTATGCCACCCAAAATATGACTGGAAGAGTTCAAGATATACCACCCTGAAATATTCTGCTTTGGTGTATTGATTATTTTGAGCTGTAGGCACTTGAAAAACACCAAATGCAGAAAGAAGCTTTCTCTGAACACCTCTATCAGCCTAAAGATATCCAACAAGAGGAACTCATTGTCATCTCCACTCCTTGGAAGTTTCATCAACCAGGGAAGATTAACTTTTATTATGCGATAGGACACTAGAAGTTGGCCTCACATCCAGACGAGCTTTGACACAAACTCTCATACCTCCCATCAATTCTTCTAAGGGCCCATTCATCTTTCCTAAAAATCATTTACTCTCGCCTAAGAGTCCTATGTCCCGTCTCCGCTTTCCTTATTAATATGCTAATTAATTCTGAATTTTGAGCCACCTGGTGGAGTTAATCATTTTTCCCTAGGTATCTCCCATGCACAGATGAGGTATACATGTTAAAAAACTTATGTGTTTTTCTCTTGTTACCCTGTCTTTTATTACAGGAGTCTCAGCTAAGAACTCAAAAAGATAGAAGGAAAGTTTTTTTCCTCCTCTACCTTGAGAGTTTTGAAACTTTGCTTTATAGAGAATGTTTACTGAAAAACAAATTAGAAGGCATTAACCATAGGATGTGTGGTGAAACTGAATGGGGATATTGGTCCCTGGGTCCACCTCTAGGGTCATACTTCCATTAGAATCCCAACACAAGCACAGAGTAAAAGGGAAGCCGTTGAGTGTTACTTAGCTTCTCTGTGCCTCAGCTTCCAACATTTAGATTAGCTGTAATTGTGTCAATGTAAAAGGTTTGTAATGAGGATTAAATTGAATGGCATATGTAAAAGTTCTTAAGATAATCCCAGGTTCATTAGGAATACTCAGTAAATATTAGCTATTAGCTTATTGATGCACATTTTTATTAGGAACATTGACAACGAAAGAAGAAAGAGAAATAGAAAAGTAGTTCAAGAGGGCAACATTGCTGATGGAAGTTTTTGGTTTCCTAAAGTGAGGCAAGTGAAAGCATGTTTAAAAGTTGTAGGACAAATGTAATGGCATTGGTAAATGAATAGACAAAGTGATTAAAACTGACATGGATATGAGTTTTTAAGTGAAGAAGAAGTCTAGAGATTTTGAAAAATATCTGGAAAACATATTATGGATAGGAGGTGAAATAAAGCACGTCAAAGAGTGGCAGAAGCCTGCTGATGGGAGAGAGTGAATTTATAATTGACACAAGCAGAGGGCTTTGATAATCTTCAGGCTTTTGTCTAACAGAAAGCTGAAAATTTCTCTCTTTTTATAGACAGGAACATTCAAATCAAGTTAGTGGAAAAAAAGAGAGAGAGATACAGGGAGAGATAGAGAAAGAAAATGAAAGTTTAAAGATTAGGAAACTTTCCCACAGACTTCATAATTTGTTCCAATGCCCTGTCCTTACTCTCAGTTCCTCATATTTCATTTTGGAGGCTCTTTTGCTCTAGAGAATAATGAGGACACTGGCTAACTCTTGGTCTGAGAAAGGCCTTTGGGTATCTTAAGAATATGCTATTCTACTTCATTAGAATGATAGCTTTCTCTAACAGCACAGATGCCTTGACTGTATAATTTTCCTTGTCTTGCATTGCATGACCTTATGTTCAGACCAAGTCAGCTTATCTCACATTGTACTCAATTATGACTGGGAAAATCTTATAGCTGGGGATGAGGGGATCAATTCTTCATTAATTACGGACAGTGTATTGTTCTTTAAATGTTTGCAGTCAATTTTTAGATAGAGCTCTGATAACTTCTTAATTTGCTTAGACCCTTGGTTTTTCACACAAAAAGAAATGTGATTCGAAAGAGCACTGTCATTTTTAAATGCCTTTAAAAATGTCCGTTTATCATTCTCCAATCTGGATTTCCCCTCCTCTTGATACTACATGTCAATAAGATGAATATGACTCAAAGTATGAATACAGATGGCCCATTTTTAGCACTGAATGATGAAAATATCAAGTTTCAAAATTTTGGAAGACCAGGTAATAATATTCCCTGCTAAGCAAGAATTAAGATTCTATAAATATTACCTATATTTTACATATATAATATATAATAATATATACGTATGATTTTATGAGGAATGGCTTTTTTTACGTCTAAAAAGTAAATAAAAATACCAAATAACAACAAAGAAAACCACACCAGTGTCCACGGTGTAAGCATAAATTAAAGGAAAGTAATTAAAGACTAATAAAGCAGTAGAATTAGTATTATGGAGGGTCTTACATGATCTACTGAAACCATATGCATTAGTACCCATATGAACATTTCTTTCTTCACATTATTCCTCATATCTTTCTTTCTTTTAGTCACAATGTCAGTTCTTTAAATTAGCTTCCTTGTTACCTCATGCTTGAACTGTTTAAAGAACCTTCTTATTTGGTCTCCAGGACTTCAATCTCTTCCCTCAACTGGATCTTGAAGATCATCACCAGATTTGTATTCTTGATATAGTACAATTTTTATATTATGTCACTACCCAGGATAGTGTTTTCCAACAATTTGTTCATTAGTTTCATTTTCCATCCAGTCTGCTCTGTATGAGGCACAACTAAGTCCTGGTAGTTGATATTAAAAGTAAAAAGATGTAAATTCCTTGAAGGAATTTACAAGCTAATAGTTCTTTGCTCCTCTAAGATCAAGTTCAAATTGTCGCACTTATGTTGAAGCAAGCCCTCTTTACCTGAATTTTAGCACCATGTTTACTTAACATTGATCATCTGTACTCCAGAAATTCTGTTCCATAGTCTGCCGCCTAATTCATCCCGTCATTTCTTTTGCCTTAAATTTCCCCTCTCTCCATTTATTGAAATATTGACCTTTAAGAAGAAGCTCAAGTGCCACTTTTGCTTTTGAACTTCGCTTGATCATAAAACTCTGCCTCATTTAAAAATAATATCAACACCAATAAATAGCTCATAATTATAAGAGAATACTGTGTATACAACAGTGTGCTAAGAGCTTTACACAGATTATCTTTTTAATACTTGAAAAACTCATTTACTCATTCAACAAATATTTATTGAGCACTTATTATGTGCTGTAAACTGATCTGAAGCTAGAAGGCAGTGTAGACATTGTAGTGAATTAGACAAATAAGGCCACTGTGCCTATGGAGCTATTCCAGACTGGGGACACAAACAAACAAATGAATACACAAGCAACATAATTTCAGATAGTGATAAAACTCAGGAAAATAAAAAGAACAAGCTATGGGACTAATTAATATAATTGTTATGCTAATGTTCTTCTAAACAACTAATTGGTGTGTGTGTGTGTGTTTAATTTTTTTTTACATAAAACTAATGTGTCTTTAATTGAACTCATTGACTCCTTCTCTTCCAGATTTAAATTCCTCGAGATGAGGATTCGCACGTTTTATGTTAAGCATCTTTGTTTCTTTTAAGAGGCCTGGACTAATATCTTGGCCTAAATAAAGCTAAAGAGAAAATTAATAGATAAGTTTATTCTTTTCTATTTATAACTAATTCCAAGGCAAAACAGTGGAAGCCACATGGAAACCACAAAGGAGAAGAATATTCAAATACCAGTATTTTTCATACTTGAAAGTTATCTTCACTATCTTTTCACTTTATAGCATGCTTCTTCACTTAAAAATGCACTGCAAATATTCTCCCATGCCCATGATGCTCATGACCAAAAATTATTCCATGATACAGAAAAATGAGACATGTTTATCCAATTTCTATTTGTCTTAGTTTCTATTAATTTGTAGCAAAAACTAAAATAGCTGTAACTTTTCAAATGAACACTAAATTTAGTCAATATATGTTCTGAAACTTTAACAGGTAACTGGGGATTTCAAACAATTACATCACTGATTGATCAAGAGAAAAATTATTAGAGTTCAATACACATAAACTAAAACATATGTTGTCACCTCTTGAATGTACTTACATGCAGCTAAATTTTTACTTAAGTTAACAATTTACATTTCCTCTCCATTTTGAGTAAAACAGAATTATAGTTTATCTTATTATAAAAATTATATATGCTTAGTCTTTTGCTACTTCATGATTATTAAGATTTTCTTTGAAAGAGAAGATTATAAAAAAACCTTTATTAAACTAACTAAAAATCTTAAATATTTTTCAAAGGAATTCAAAGTTTTTTTCTTCTTTCTCTTACTATTCCTTTTCCCCCTCCTTTAGTTTAGCAAATTGACACTTTGCTAAATATGAATTATCTCAACGTTTGAATGGTTATCCCCGTAGTTTCTTTGTAACTTGTAACTGTGTGGTGACAAAATATTGACATTGGAAATGCCAGAGTTGTGTTCTTAAATTTAAATACCAATTATACAGTTAAACTAAGACCCAGGGCTCTTCTGTTGTAATGTTTAAAAAAACATAACTGTTGGGCAGTGGGTTTAATGTTTTAGTATTATTTTAATGATAATCACGCAGATATATAGGGGAAACTTCTTGCTACATTGGAAAAAGTCATGATTTTTTTCTTTTAAATTGATATGTGGATTACCACTTCTTGCTTATTACTGTTAGTCTCTGCGATTTATTTTAAATTTTCAATCTGACTCTTCTAAATTATCTTATGAATACATATACATAAGAATTTCATAAGATAGATCATCTTGCTTTTTCATCCCTAATATGTAAGATGGATATGGAGTTATGGTACATTTTGATCTCCTAGTTATTTAATATTAAAGTTGCCAGAGCAAATAAATCTCCGTGTCTGCAGGATCTGGCAAGAGCTTTGCGGTCTCTGTGGTGATCATATGAAGGCTCCAAAGCATGTTATGGGTTTTTCCTTGGTGCTTCCTATCTCTTTGACCTTGGAAATGGTGAGGGAAGATGAAGAAATAAAACAATTTGTTAAAAAAAAAGTCAGAAACAGAAAAATGGTCCTATATCTCTGACAAATTTTAAAAAAACGATTCAAATACATTCAGTACATTCAAGACCTTCCACTCAAAAGTATTTCTGCCAGTAGAACATATTAACTGATATTTATAATAAATAAGTGAATAATTTAAAAAAACAGCAACAACAACACTACGAACTACTATTTATTGACCATTGACTCTGTATTAGGCACTATGCTAAGTATTTTTAAACCATGTATTAATTAATTCTTATAACATCTCATTACATGAGAATATATGATTTTCTTTATTGTACAGGAGATAAAACCTCAAGAAAGTTTGGCTATCTTGCCAAGTTTCACACAGCTAAGAGGTAGATCCACATCGAATGTCAAAGTCTGTACCTTTAGAAATTGAACACACTCATTTATGCATACTTTCAGTAACTGCATCCTTCTTTCCAATTTCTGGTTACCTTGTACTTTTCTCAGTTTGTGGACCTTCTAGTTTAGATTCTCAACTACATCTCTAGCATCTTCTCCTGTCACTTAACTGTAAGTCGTACTTTAGTGAAATCCCGTCTCTCAATTCACTCCATCCCTTCTTTAGGTTTTGCAGATCCTAGCCCTGCTTACCATTGGTCAGACTGGCCCCCTCACCAGCGCACTACCTCTGCATCCCCGAACTCTGACCCTTAGTTTTTCTCAGAACACCCTGTTGCTCCAGAATCAGCCCTCCTTTGGAGCACTATTTGACTTCTAATATGAGATTGTTCCTGCTTTGATTACCAATACTTCTATACAGTCCACCTCTTCCTTCCAGTTAATGTGGCGTTCTGCACCATTTTCCCTTTCAAGTATAACCACAAAGCAGGACAAGCTCCTATTCCTGAACTTTCCTTTATATGTGTAAACTATTTGAAAGTGTTTGTTTGGTGGTCTACTACCAAGCATTTATGATCAGTAGGATGTCCACCATTTCGCTGGTAATTTTTCCCTCAAATTTCTATATTTATGAAGAATGTTCTTTCTTCATATCTTCTCTAGTACAAAATCTTTCCTTTTTTGTTAGGTCTCCAAGGAAATCCCATTTAGATAAAAGAATATTCATTCAATGTATTCATTTGGTACATTTAAAAGAGATATTCCATAGCTGTAGGTTGTTGAGAGTTTAAAGTAAGGTAGACATGTTACATAAATGCATCAGGAAGGTTACTAGATATATATCCTAAACACTGTGAGAAAACCATAGGTGCAGGAGCTTAAAGCTTAGGATGCCATGGAAGTGAGATGACGAAGTACCCAAGAAAGATAAGGTGATTAAGAGCATGGATTCTGTCACATAGATGCTCTTTAACTTTGGAAATTTGTTTAATCTTTCTGTTCCTAAATTTCTTAGCTATAAAGTAGGGCTAATTATAGCTCCTATCTTATAATACTGTTTTTAGGACAAATGCACTAATGAATGTAAAGAGCTTAGAATAGTGTGACTCATTATGAGCCCCTGATAAATATCGGCTATAATGATGAGGACTATTATGCAAGAAAGATAAAGATTTCCTATGCAGGAGAAGCCTCACAGAGAAAGTACAGATATAGGAGTTTATAATACATTTAGGGAAACAGAAATTACTTTGGTTGGCAGGAGTTTGAGGAGCAATAAAGAATGGAAAGAATGAAACTAGAAAGACAAGCAGAGATCAAAAGTGAAGGCCTATTTACTTAGCATAATAATTTTATGATGTATGTTATGGGATGAAGTCATTGAAGGACTTCATGCAGCAGAATGATATGGCCAAATGCACATTTTAAAAACACAAATCTAGTAAGAAGTGTATAAAGTGGATCTGAGAGAAAAGTTTGAAGGAAGAGCTGATGGCAGAAACTAACAGACAGACACTATTAGTAGATAACCTAGGAGCTAGGTGCTTTTAGGATGCAAAAAAATAAAACTTGGTATGGATAACGTGTACCTTTGGGAACCACTGTGAGTATTAAGCCCAGTATTTAGTCCAGAGTTAACACACAATTTACGTTAGGTATAATTATTTCTGTTAATATGCTATGTTTAAACAAGACTTACTAACGGTTATGACTTAAATGACTTCATCATTAAAGGAAAAATTGATAAAATGAAAGAGTGAGTTTGGATCAAGAGAGAACGATTTAATTTTAGACACATCGAATATGAGATTTCCGAAGGGTATACAGGCACATGTGTGCAGAAATCAGATGGAAATAGAGATCATGAGTTAAAGGGAGAGGCTTGAGTATGTGGAATGTGAAGTGGAGGAGTTGTATCCACAGCAACCAGCAATATATTGGGTACCGGAGAAGCACTGAGAAGAGATGAGTTCATAAGGGAGACAGACATGAATAAGAACAGAATTTTAAAAAGGTAAGAACATAACCTCAGTGTTCACTACATTTTTTTTTTCTTGTATAGATGAAGATCAGCCAGAGAGTGAGTGGTCAAGGAGATTGGAGGAGAGCCAACAACTAGTGGTTTCATAGGAAATCAGTAATCAATAACACTTATTGAGTGGTTACCAATACGTCAGGTGGTGGTGTAAGTACTGGATAAGCGTTAACTCCTTTAATAATTAAAAAAGCAGCTTTCATGTAGGTTTTATTTAATCTTTTTTATAGAGAAGAAGACTCAATGCACAGATAGGATAATAAAGTTCCTGGGAAAGGAGAGATGAAAGCAGAAGGGCAGACATCACAGCATGCAAATACTGTTAGATCCGTATGGAAAATGGCCCATTGGCTTTGGCAATTAGAAAGTGTGGCCGTCCTATCGCAGAACAGTTGCAGCAGTGGCGTAGGAGTGGAAGTCAAATTGCAATAGAGTAGGAAGTGGTGGGTCACAATCAATAAAAGAGAGTACAAATATTTTGTCTAAAATTCATCAGTTCTCTTTCTTTAAGCAAAAGTGAACACACTTAGCCATTATCAGAATAAACCACATTTGCTCCTCCGATCATTTGAGTATGTGGAATTTACATATGAGATTATTTCCCACAAAGATAATTTCACTTTTCAGTCTCTTCCCATTTCTCTTTGTCCAGACCAGCTAACTGCAGTGTCTGGAGATAAGACTTCAACATACTTTACATTCCTAAGTTATACTTTACATTTCCTAAAGTATTTCAATATTTGAGTTTGATGAACCCCCAAGTAATTATTATTTATTGAGTTTAGTATGAACCAAGCACTGTGCCAAAATCTTCATGGGGAATATTTCATTAATCTTCACAATAACTATAATTTAATATGATCCATTTTTCAGATGAAGAATCTGAGACCTAAAAGATGCCCAAGGTCACAAAACTAGAAAATGATGGAGCTGCTAATTAATCTAAGAGCAAACTCATCCCAGGGCCTGAGTGCTTCTTTCCCGTAACCAAGATCTCAAAAGACAAAGTTTGTTTTTCTTTATTTAATGATTCTAACCAGTAACAGAATTTTACAAGCAATGAGTTTTAATAGTTTCATATTTATGAACTAATTTTAATGTCAACGATAAGTTTTGCATCTCTTTGTAATTTTATTTTATCTTAAGTTGTATTTAAAACATTTTAGGAGGATGATTATATTGCATATACTTTTAGGTCCCTTTATGTTTCAATTGCATATAAAATAAATGTATTTTCAAAATAAAACCGTGACACCTGGTCTTGAAAAGAAAAACATATCTGAAAGAAATTCTAAGATTGTTTTGTCATAATAGGTTTGTAAATAAACTTTTAAGTTGCATTTTCCACCTTGTAAAGATTATTAAACTTGTTAAACGTTTTCTGTATGCTTTCAGCAGATTTGACTAGATTAACACATTAAATGTGTTAATGACACATTGAGCTTTAAGCAATCTTTTAAAGAAATAAATAATTTGATTTAACCTGTCTTTTATTTTACTAGTATTGATCTTTTACGTACAATTATTTTCAATTTTAAAAAGACAAAATAACCAATGATTTAAAATTACCGCTTATCTTAGAAAGATAATGATTTGACTTTTAAATTCATTAAATCCATTTTCAATAACTATAATGGAAATATGACATAAAAGTTAATTTCCACTGCAACCTCTCTCTCTTCTTAAATTTATCAACAGATACATCCTTGGAAAAGGAAATGTTTCTCCCTTGTGGTGTTCCAATTACTTACTGAAGATTGTAATCGGTCAGGATTTGGGAAACATGCTTTCAGGGCATATCACGTGACCAATTACTTAAGAACTTTGCCCCAGTCCAATAACCTCGATCTGCCTGCCTTTACCATTCATACTTTAGGGGAAGTTTGCTTCAAGGTCTACTCCAATTTAATATTCCTAGGTTCTATGACAGTAATGTACTCACCTAGTTAAAAACGCCATGTACATTTTTATCAGTTGGTTTTGAACTTGGAACAAGTAGTTGAAAGCACCTATAATTGATATTTTCCTCCTCTGATAGAAAATTCAATTAGACCCATTAACAGTCCTAAAATAAATCATAGTAAATTGATACTGGAGATGATGTATCCATCAAAACCAATGTTCGTTGTGCAATTGCTTTATAAAATGACTCTTGCTATCATTTGAACTTGCTTGAATATTTTATCCTAGAAGTCTTTTTCAGAGTGTGCTTTATTTTAAAACTAGCATACAACTTTTTTTTTTATCCCTGAGACAGAGGACTGAAAAGTTCAGCTTCTGCAGAACAGAAACAGAACAGTTCCTGCTCTGCTTGCTTGAAACTTTGCAAGGCTTTTTCTTTAATTGTTTCTCAGACTTCAGTGGAAATCAAGGGTCACCTCCTCAACAAAGACTTTGACCATTCAACTTGAATTCACCTAATTTAAACTATGTTAAAACTTTCATATGAATTTTTCTCAGTTGACCTTGAATAATAGTTGTGTGTGTGAAAAAGAGAGAATAAAAAATTTTTATTAAATTATGAATACTAAATGAAAAAGATGAACTTTATCCTCATAATACAGTACATAGTAGGCTTAAAAATGTCTGGTAAAGGGACACTATTTTAATGAATTCAAATACATTTGCCAAATATTATTATCAGTCCTCATTTATAGTGGAGATTTCTAATAAAATTCTCTATTGAACGAAAAAAAACAAAACAGCTTGTACAGTTGCCTGAATTTTTTTTTAATAAAATTGCTGCTGCATGTCCTGTATCTTTTCATACCAGATTCAATACTTTTAAAACATGGCCCACTGCTAAGACACTCACTAAATCTTAACTAGCAGGAAGTAATGAACATCCCAAGTGCCAAAATTATGGAAAGATTGTGTATTTTCTATATGGCATATTAATGGTATCTTTAAGGACTGAATTTTAGCTTAGTAGGAACTTGGTAATTAAAACTTTCAGCCCATTTCCTATTAGTCTTCAGTGCTGTGTGTTATAATGTATCACAAGGGACCAGGGATCATAAGCTGATTTTCACCATGTGTAGTCCTTTTTCCGTTTGTCCTTCACTGAGGCTTATGCTCCTTTTTTCTACCTCTGAAGCACTCCTGAGGGGCTAGTTAAACCAAGATAGAACATTCACCTCCTGACTGCTTCAGTCCTTGAGAAGAAGCTAACAGAGTTAGGAAATAAAAAGACAGAAGAACAGGAAAGAATTACAAAAATCCAAATTTGAGAAAGAAAGTCACAGGCAATTATCAACAATTCAAAGTTACCAGTAAACTTTGGCATAGATGATTTCAAACCCAAGTGTAAAGATTAGACACCCCTTGGAAGAGAATGTTAGACTTATAATTTAAATTTTTAACAACTAAACATTAATTCTTTACAGTGTGTATTATAAATTTGCTTTTATTTCCCTTTATTCTTAGCAAAAACTCTCTGAGTTGATGTCATCAAAATACCCACATTAGAGGTATGTTTTCTGTAGTGCAGAGAGATTAGGAAAGTTGCTGGTAGTTATATATAAAGGTAAATCACATATTCTTTACCAATTAATAATCAAAAAGATAACAGTTACATTTAAAGATTTTCTTTTTCCTTTTTCTCCCAAAAGCCCCCTGGTACATAGTTGTATATTTTAATTGTGGGTCCTTCCAATTGTGGCATGTGGGACACTGCCCCAGCATGGCCCAACGAACGGTGCAATGTCTGCGCCCAGGGTCCGAACCGGCAAAACCCTGGGCCGCCAAATTGGAGCACGTGAACTTAACTGTGTGGCCACCGGGCCGGCCCCAGTAGTTACATTTAGAATGTGTCCTATGTCCTATGTAATATCTACATAAAGAGAAAGATATGACACATTAAGACAAAATTGCTCAGGAGAATTCACCAAGCTGATTTCACTGCCTTCTCTGCTTTTGTCTGCTCTGGGCAGCAGAATCTTGACTAGAGTGTCGTGTGGGGACCAACCCATTCAAGTTTAAATGGATTGAAAGGTGTGGAGTTGTAATCCCACACTAGTAGGTTTATTTTCTTCTTTCTCTATTAAGAGTTTTTCAAAGATCAAAAGAATGACTTAACTGACATTTGTAAGAGGAACTATGTCAAGTGTAGTTCACATACTTTTATACCCAAAATATAAAGGATGTACACGGGATTCTCATTTCAGATACTAGTTTTCCTCTTGCTAAGTATCCAATGATAAACGGCATAGCCAAGGAAAGTGTTCCCATCTAGTTGAAAAATATTTTTCTTATTTTCCAAATACTATGGTCTGTCTGCATTTTCCCTTAGGCCTATTGCTTCAATACTCAAATGATCCCATTTTAGTTTTGTTTATACACTTGCTCAAACAGTACCATTTAATAAAAGAGCTTTTACTGATTCCTAAGAAATGCTTAGTTCCCTCCAATATGCTATAGTCATGCCTGAGTCACCTGTACTTTCTAATTGGAGAAATCAGTGTCTGAATTTGTGTTTTCTTTAGTGATTCTATTGTTTAAGCATCAGTAACTTTCCATACAGTGGACAGACCATTTCAAACCTCTCCGGTGTTGTGATAAACCTCTATTTAGTCAACCAAGGGTTATCCTTTAAGTTTTGTTGTAGCTATTATAAGGAGACTTATATGACCACTCGTTAGAGTTGCTTTCTCCAGAAAATAAAATGAGAAAGTGTGAAAGTAGGGACTTAGTTGTACAGGAGCAGAAATTCTATTTCCCTTAGATTTTTGACCTCTATATCCTAGATGAAAATAAGATAGCGAGCTGACTTCAGAGTCCACTAACCACTATAAGTTAAATAACTCCTATAAGAAAATAACCTAAAAGTTTTGACGTTAAGACATGATCTTCTGAATTCCAAATTCCAGTTGTGTCACTCTTCACCACCTGTGAGTGTGGACAAATTATCTAATATCTCTAAGTCTAGTAGAAATCTACTTGAACAGGAAGAAAAGAAAACACATGTCAAGAAATATTAAAGAAAAATCACATGGTTGAAAATATGTAGAGAACGAAACAAATGAAGAAATAAAAATAGTGCTACAATAATATCTCTCTGATTTGATGGGAAAACTGAGGTTTCAGATACAAATAACCCTCTCTGTGCTATGGAGAATAGATTATAAATGATATAATTATTTTACAAGTTACAAAATGATAGAAATTTCCGAAGAAAGGATAAAGGCTATATCTAAAAAATAAACATCCCAACAAAATTTTCAACTGCAATACTAGTTGCTCAAAAATAACAGATAAAGGTCTTTAAATTTAAAGACAAAACTTAGAAACTTTAAATTTTATACCCAGCCCTCTATTTTAACTATGAGTTTTTAAACGATGAACTTTGAAGTTAAAATTATAACTCTAATACAAGTATAAATTTAATACACTTCAAAGATTTATTTAATTAATGAATGAATAAACCAGTAAGATGAAAAATTGGTTCAACGTGAGTCCAAAAAGCAGATGCATGTATCGGCAATCAGGAATCTGAAATAAATTTGGTTCATAAAAGCAAAACAAGATTTTCTTTTTGTAGGGAGGGGACAATCAACTACCCCTTCGACAGAAAAATTTATTTGTATTTCTAAGGGAAAAAATAATTTGCACTGCCATTTATTTTCTACATCATACAGAGTAGTAAACCAACTCAAAGAAAATGAAAGGCACAGACTCTGTACATTAATATAACTAATCTGGGTTACAGATTTTCAATGAAAAGACACTTTTTGGTTTATTTCAGTCTTTCACGAGTTTAAACTAAATGACATTGTTGAACATGGGGAAAATTCTGAATGTTTGCTATTCTTGCACATTTTTTTAAATACAACGGTGCAATACACAGAATCAAAGTGGAATTTTGTAGGTAAATCTGATATGTAGCTAACTTCAGAAATTGTTTTGATGAGATAAAAGGAAACATTACATATGCTGTTTTTCCTGCTCAACTTTCTTCCACTCTTGTGTCTAGTAATAGCACTTCCATTTGCCTTTAGGGAAAAAAATACCTCAAATTAGGCCATGCTTTGATCATGGAATTAATACATTTAGGCTTTGATTTAGTGTGTTAATTAGAGGAAGGCAGTAAATAAATACAATAAATAGACCCATTAAGTAAACTTAGAAAAATATAGTGCACGTTTAGCAGAGGAGAAAAAAAGAAGAAACCTTAGCTGATTGAATATAAGGCATAGAGGAAAGAAAACAAGCAAAGAATAGCATGTAAAACAAAAATAAGTCCAAATAAAATAGAAATTAAAATAAATATGATTCCCTTATACTCTTCTCTTAAAAGAGAGGTTATAGATTCGACTAAAGTAAAAGCAAAATAATATATGCTGTTACAAGAAACACAAAACATAATGGCACAGAAAGTTTTGGAGGGCACGCCCAGTGGGATAGTGATTAAGGTCGCGAGCTCCACTTAGGCAGCCTGGGGTTCTCAGGTTTGGTTGCTGGGCACACACATACACATTGCTTATCAAGCCATGCTGTGGCAGTGTCCCATATACAAAGTAGGAGAAGACTGGCACAGATGTTAGCTCAGGGCCAATCTTCCTCATAAAAGAAAAAGAAAAGTAAGTAAGCTTTGGAAATAATGAGTGCAGGTTACATAAATTATGATTCAGTGATTTACTAGATTATTATACAATCATAGAATGTAATTTGTGGCAAATCCACCCTTCCAGGTGTGCAGGCACAAAAAACTTGGAGATATTGATAGACAGGTCCAATCCAACAGAAAATGCTATTAGCACTACTTCACGATGTGTGTACATATTTTAATATATATAAAATATGTATTTATTTGTTTTATAGATATATATTTCTTTTTATTTATATATATTTTATATGCATAATATATATTTTTGTCTTATAAAATATATATGCATGTACCATATACTGTGTGTACATATTTTTGCACAGAAGGGGAATCGGAGTTTTGAAATTCATCTTCTAACAACACTCTCAATTTCTGAATGTACACAATATTTCAAAAAATGTATTTACTTGATGCAAATTCATGAAGCAAGTTTAGATTGACGTGTTCTGCATCGATCAAAATGTGAAGTGAAGGAGAGGAGTGGGGTTATGAAAGAACAGAGAAATTCCTGAAATGGGAATAGGGCAAATAATCAGCTTTTTCTGAGTAGCAAGAGAAGATCTCATGGAGAAATTAGTTCTCTGTGGTAAATGTTTAAGGGGAGAGTGAAGAAGCAGTGCAATTACAGAGTGCATTGTCTGCCTTTCACAAACAAAAGGCAAGAGGCCCCTGGGCTGGGTTGCTTTGAATGGAAGGTTGCTGGTCAGATGGCTTCTCTCCTTGGCTTTCTAAATACTTTATTACAATTGACTCTGTGTGCTTTGTAATTGGGCCTGATAGCTCTGTAATTACCTTGTTTCAACAAACACTGAAATTGAGAATAGGTTTTATTTTTCAGTTGTGTTTTTCTAGCCAGATCCTCCTTTGGGACCCTGTGGCTGTAGCAACTTGACGAGAATGTGTTTGTGGTGGACGAATATGCCTAGTGATTGTTTATCTTTCTTATTTCTGTTTTACTCAGCTTTGCTGCATAGGCATTGTAGCTCACCTCCAATTCCCCAGGAAGACAGTAATGCCTTTACTGAATTCACCTTTGTTACCTAGCTATTGCAGATTAATGGTGGAGGGAAGTCTGATGTCAACTCTTCCTGGGAAGAGAGGGTTCAACCAAAAGGCAGAGGAAGTCTCTAGAGACAAGACAAGAGCCTGGCATTCAGTTGTTTGAAGCTTGTTAGATCAACGTGATTTATGTAACTGCTCATGCTACACAGTTTGTTCTGTGTCTATATTCTTATGCCTCTGTGGAAACTAAGCTAGAATGATGCTATACATTCCTATGCTATCTTTTCTGAATTCTTTGATAAGATACCACCCTCACAGCACTGTTCGGCCTGTAGCTGGAGAGACTTAAGCTCACAGACATGGTCAGCTCTATCCTAGGCTTCAGGACGTGCGTCTATGTATGATTTTGAAATTAAGAAAAAGAAATCACAGGGAAAGATGGACTGCTGATGGCAGTCATTTTCCAGTGGATATGATTATGTGAACTTTGATGATCCCAGAAAGTTCCATGCCACGACCCAAGCCAGAACGAAATGTTTTCATTTCCTTTTCACAGAATCTTATAAAAATCTTCCATTTTATTTGATTGGCAGAATAAAACAAAAGAACTGTTCTGAATGAAGTAGAATTTCCTGAAAATTCAAACATCCTCAATTACTATAATTTGTACCTTATATTTTTTCTATAATATATAGTACCACGTTAATTGACTTGCAGTCAGATAGAACTGTATGTTTGGATTTTTTCAACATTTTATTACAGGACAGTTCAGTTTTTGTCAACACAGTCCTAGATAGTAGGTAGAGAAATAACCTGCTGAGCTAGCAAAACCCGGATATCTAATTCAGTATGAATGCAATGGGACCTGAGTATTTGCATTAAAAAAATTAATAAACACCTTTGGTTTTTTTTATTTTAATAAAAACCAAAGGTGTTTATTACCTAGGTAAAAATTATAGGTGTTTATTTCCACAGGTGGTCTTGGGACAATATTTTGAGAAATAGAGGCAAGAATCCCTGTGCCTGTAGGGATCCTCTTGATTATAATATAAACCACATAGATGGCCAATGCTTTCTTTAGTCATAACTCTATGGTGAAACCATCAGCATTGAAAATATAATCTATGCAATATTATAGACTACTTTAACAGAATTCAATGATAGGTTCACATTGATTATGTTGAAAACTTTATTTAACAGTTCCACAATAAACAAACAAACAAAAATATTTTAGTGTTTCGCCAATGGGTTAGAATAATGCAGAGTATAGTTTATCTATTTTTGTGTCAGTATTGCTTCTCTTCAATTTAATAGTGTGCAGTTAGGTCACATTTATTAACACATCTCCAAAGGTAAGCATAACCTGTATAAAAACCACAGGACTAAAGAGTCTGGCATGGATGAAAGATGAAAGAGAATCATCTATTGGAACAGGGCAAGGTGTTTGCTAAAATAGATTAGAGAAGTCTAATCTGGACTTGAGAAACCAGCACCCTGAAAACTAAGAAGTGACTGAAGATGGAAAGAAGGCCCCCTAACAGGGAAACAGGGTTTAGCAAATGGAGATGCAAAAGTAGTCATTATTTATTCATGTTTTTATTATTAACTCTATAGATGCTGGGAATCAACATCAAGGTTAACTATCAACAGGTAACAACTTCCAAGCTCCTAAGGCAATTGACCAGCTAATCAAGTCAGCACTTTTCTACTCTAACCGAGAGAGTAGAGCTCGTACGTGGAACTTGAACACAGCAGCAGTCAAACCCACAGGGTTTCTGAGTGCAAATCTCATGCTCTTTAAACTCCATCAGGTTGTAACCATGGTAGGGGACATGAGTCACAGAGAACAAAGCAAAGCTTTAGTAGAGAGGGAAGATTGTTTTCCTTGAAGATAGCTGATATCCAGATACCAAAATAGTGTACCTGTTCGACCAGACCAGCAGCCAGTTTTATAAAGTTGGCAAGAGGTGATTCTGAAAGGAATGGAGGAACGATGGCTAGCAACTACAGTAGATGATGTTATGGAAATGCATTTTTTTAATATGGTCAAAATGACAAGGCTGTTGAATTCTTTAATTTTGGCTTCCACAGTTGGATTAATTTGAATTTATAAGTGGAGGTACATCTTATTCAGGAGTGATTATATAAATTCAAAGCTTACTGTTACCATTAAAAATACTCTTTTTTCTAAATCTTTGGAGACGGATGTACCATTTGTCAATAAGTCCAATAGCCAGTGTTCCAACCACTGCCACAAAAGAGCATTCCTTCTCCATACATGAAACAATGGTAGATGAACAATGGTAGATGAAATGGTTGACTTGGTGTTGTTTAGGTACTAAATTGTACCAAAAATGCATATCTTTAATTCTAGGATTTTAGGGCTACAACGTACTGCTATCATGGAAGAGTAGGGTCATGGGGACTAAAATACATGGAGAGAAGAACAAACACATTTACCTCATCTCACGCTTATTTAAAAGTACAGGCTCATTCTGAAACATTTCTTCACACCACCCTTTCTCCAGCCTGACTAGATATTCTTGTAAATCAACAAAAAAAGCTAAAGTGTATTGAGGAGTTAATATAGTAATAACTCCTCACAACAGTATTTTACCAATTTTACAAATAATGAGACCAAAGAAAAAATAAATCAAGTAACCTTCTCCATATCATATGACTAGAAATAAGCAGAGTCAAGATGTAAAGATCAGTCCTCAGTCTCCAAAGTCCTGTGCTTACCCCTGTCAGAGGCAGAATTCTAAAATGGCTGTCTGCACAATTCCAGGGACATGAATTTGACGGATTTTACTCCCATAAGTAGGTTATATTATATTGCACAGTTGACTTTCAAATAGGAAGATTATCTGGATGGGTCTGAACTATTCACATGAACCCTTAAAAGCTGAGTTTTCTTCAGCTGATCACAGAGAGGAAGTGAGAAAGATGCACTTTGCCTAATCTGGAAGAAAGTAGACATCCTGTTTCTGAGATGCTGATGGAGACAGGCAGTTTCTAGCAGCTAAAAGCAGTCCTCATCCAACAGCCATCAGGGAAATGGGGACCTCAGTCCTACAACTACAAGGAATTGATTTCTGTTAACCTCAAGAATGAACTTGGAAGTGGATTTTTCCCAGAGCTGCCAGACAAGAACTCAGCTTGGCCAACATCTTGAGTTCAGGCTTGTGATAGCCCGAGCAGAAAATTAAGCTGTGTTCTGCCAGACTTCTGACCTGCAGAACTGTGAGCTTATGAATGGCTGTTGTTAAGTTCATGGTCATTTGTTATGCAGCAACAGAAAACTAACACACCCCTTATTTGTTGCCTCTATGTGAAGGAACTCTATCTACTTTCCACATGCTGGCTCTGATGCTAGGCTCTAAAGATATAAAAATCAGTTTGAGTTGTTTAATTGTCAGTGTGAATCAATTCACAGTTGGTGTCAAAGAGAGTCAAGAGTAGTATAACACGATTATTTTAGTGAATATGTTCTTTGAAAAAAATGTTAATCCAAATATCAAATGATTTTCAGCATTTCCTGACTCTGCCTTTATCTATACAGTATTCCCCCTTATCTGTGGTTTCACTTTCTGAGGTTCCAGTTGCCCACGGTAAATCATGGTCTGAAAATTTTAAATAAAAAATTCCAGAAATAAACTATTCATAAGTTTTAAATTGCACACCCTTTCTGAGTAGCATGATTAAATCTCAAGCCCGTCCCACTCCATCCTGCCCAGGCCTGAATCATTCCTTTGTCCAGTGGATCCCTGCTGTATACCCTACTCGCCTGTCAGTCACTTAGTGGCCCTCTCGGTTGTCAGATTGACTGTCATGCTGTCACAGTTCTTGTGTTCAAGTAATCCTTATTTTATTTAATAAAGACCTCAAAGAATAAGAGTAGCAATGCTGGAAATTCATATCTAGCAAAAAGAATCCATGAAGTACTTCCTCTAACTGAAAAGGTGAAAGTTCTAGACTTAATAAAGAAAGAAAAAAATCACATGTTGACGTTGCTAAGATCTACAGTAACTTTTGTCACAGCATATTGTTATAATTGTTCTACTTTATTATTAGTTATTGTTGTTAATTTCTTGCTGTGCCTAATTCATAAATCAAACTTTATCATAGGTATGTTTGTATAGGAAAACACACAGTATACATAGGGTTCAGTACTATCTGTGGTTTCAGGCATCCACTGGAAGTCTTGAAATGTATCCCCCATCGATAAGGGGGAACTACAGTATCTGTATAATCCTACAGCAAATAAGTAAACTATCTCAGTTTTGGCACCAATACTTTAGAAAAATCTCATTTTTTCTGCCAGTTATCTCAGAAAGCTGTGTTATCCTTAACGAATGATCTAAATTTACCTTTGTCTACAAATTGTCTACAGTCTTCTTTTCATATCATCTGCTTATATTTGTTCTTTATTAAATGATAAGAAAATTATGAAATATATCTAATTCTTTATCATCAGTTAATGGGACAACATTTTGGCACAGTCTGGTCAAATTTTATTTTCAAGTAAATAGGTAGGAATGGCTTTTTCTAATTAATAGTTTTGTTATGACACATGCTAATCTTGTTCTTTATTATTTTCCTTTTTATTTTTACTTGGCATGTAGATTATGTCTAATCAACTAATATCTGCTGAAGTACAAGAAATTAACCAATCTTTAAGAACTAAGAAATAAAGTTTAAATGTCTTGTACTCACCATAAGAATTAGATGAAAATTATTATCAATAATATGAAAGCATAGATTTGTATGAAAATAATATTATATTGAAGTTCCCTATGAAAAATTGTGAAGTTGATCATGAGATTATTAGCAAATTTGTTTTTGAACAGGAAAACAGCAGTATCATGTTATAATTATGGCAAAAATTTGAAGCATCTCATTTAGGCAGATGCCCTGGAGCAAGTTTACTTATAGGCAACATAAATGAAGAAAACAGAATAAACCAAACTGGCCAAAATTCTTCTTAAGGGACTTGAAATCTTCATGAAGCGCATATAAATTCCAAAAGGGAAAATAAATATTAATTAAATATTCTCTTATAGTTTATTGTGGAAGAAATATAAGCTCAATTATGACATTTTATGTGACATATGGCCACATTTAAATTGAACTAAGTCTTATGAATAAATAAATAATTTTATAGCTGAAAAGAACCTGAAGGTCTTCTAATTTACCTCTCTCAAATCTCAAGACAGAGAACTAAGTCCAAGTCAAACAACTAGTTAAAAATAAATATATGTTGGGTAAAATCAGAATAAATATGAGGGCATCCTATTGTTTGCTGTCTATGCAGTGGTCTTTCACCCACTCCCACCTCAGCGAAATCAAAGCCCTCTCTCTCTATGCTCTTCCTCAGAGTCTGTCCACTCCGATGACTTCAGAAGAGATCTCTTTGTCCATGACAACCAACTCAGTATTTTTCACCCTGACCTCACATACAGCTTCCAGATCAATATTCTCTACTATTCCTACAATATCTTCAGTTATTTGCTTTTCCCTCATCTCAATCTCATGATGTTATAGGATCGAAGGTTTTGAAACTATATGTTCACGTTTTATGGAACTTGGTGCACCGTTGTGAATGAATAAGCATTTTGCATACAAACATGCTACACATCTTTGATTTCTTGAAAGTAGACATTTTGGTCACAAATTCAACTCTAGAATCAGTTTCTGAGGAAGTACAATCTTCTCTATTGCATATTACCAGCAATATTTGGGGGAAACGCAAGGATTTCTTCCATTTTTACAATTGTACCTATGCTTCTTTTTTTAAATGAATTTAGAAAATGAAGTCAAAAGTAGCAATTATTTCCATATTCTTTTTTTAAAGAGACAAACTTTCTATAATCCCAAAGCCTAGATGTTCTGATCTTCAGGAAAGTTCTCATTCTTTAGATCTGAAGTGCACGTGTTTGGAATTCAGAAGTACGCCATCCATTGCTGTGTCACAATAGAGCTGTGCTCACCACTTAATTAGTGTACTTAGGATATTGTCTTTCTACCCAGCTCTGTTGTGTGCTCCTCATGGCAAAGGACTCTGAATTCTCACTAACACAGTGAATTACACTATAAATTATTATTAAACTGAATTTTTGGTTATGATATAATTTCTGAACAGAAAAAATATTTTAAAATGGCAATATTGGTGATTTTTTCCCCACTTCTGACTTCTTTTCCCTGCATCGATTTCCTCCCTTTCACTTTCTCTACTCCCCACGATGTATACAACTGATCATCACAACTCTACACTGTAGTCACGGGGCTGTTGTTTCATTAATTCAGTAATGAATTTTCAAAGCCCTAAAATGTGTGAGTTACTGGGACAGACACGGAGTGGTAAAGAAGACGAATAAGACATGTTCTCTTGCCTCAGGGAGCTTACAGTCTAAACTGGAGGTCAATCAACTATACCTTTCGGCCAAATACAGTCCAACACTTATTTTTGTAAATTAATTTTTTATTGAAAGACAGCCATAGTCCTTAAGTTACATCTTATCTGTGGCTACTGATGGACACCACGATGATGGAGTTGAATAGTTGAACAAAGATTGTATGACCTGCAATGCCTAATATGTTTACTATTTGGTCCTTTACAGAAAAAGTTTTCCAATCACTGGTTTAGTAGATATAACAGACACTGAAACATAAGAACAAGAAAAATATTAAAACTTGGCTTTGAAAATTTTATGAAAGGTAAAGTTTAATTAAAACTACGGGAATGGAGGAAGATTATATGAGCATAATTTTTGTGGACTCTGAAAAACTAGCAGGCTTTCAACTGAAAGAAATGAGATGAAGAGAGAGCACTAGTTGCTGACAGTTTTGAAGTGCTATCAAAGATAATGCATATATGTCTATCAAATGCATGCCTAATTATGGCACAGCAGTGGGGGACAATTTTCCTAGGCAATAATAAAAGGAGTTTAGTGACATCTTTTAAGATATATTACAAGTGCCAGTTACTTCTAGATGTTAACATGTGATTACACAAATCTCTTCTTAGAGCCACATCAATATATACTAGATCTTATTTATTATTAGAAATCAGATTAACCATTAAAATCAGCATTCACATTTTTATTTACAAAAATAAGAGTTTTCATTAACAATTAAAACTCTTTATAAGGTATATGCCTTTGGACTTTCTAAATATGAATTTAACAAATCTGAATGAAGTGTTTATTTTAATAAATTTGCAGGAAACATCAAAGCACAATTATTGGGGAGAAAAGAAGAAAAAACGCATGATTAGTGAGATGTTTTTGGTGCATAGACATTATAAGGGTGATAGGTAAATATTCTTATTAATTCAAGGGTCCAAACATATTTGCTGGAATCGTATGCTGGAATGAGTATTCTGAGTTTTGCTTAATTATCTACTGTCATTATTATTATTATTTTTTTGGTGAGGGAGGTTGGCCCTGAGCTACCCAATCTTGCTCTATTTTGTATGTGGGTTGCCACCACAGCACAGCTTGATGAATGGTGTGTAGGTCTGTGCCTAGGATGCAAACCCACAAACCCCAGGGCTGCCGAAGTGGAGCATGAGAACTTAGCCACTATGCCACTGGGCTGGCCCCTTGTCATTATTCTTTTACTTAGCGTAGCTCCTCCATTTTATAATCTCACATGATATCCTTCAGATTAAAATTAAATATTTTGATTCAGCATTGTCTCCTAACTTGTCTCCTGATTATCACTGTACTTTTGATTTTGTGTTCGTTTCCCAGTAATTAAGGCAGAAATTCCATAGATTATGATTTATTTATGGATTGCACACCAATTAACAATTTACATAACATATATTTTAATCAGTAGTTTAAGAGCAAGAATAGCATTCAGTAATAGGCTACTTGTAGTACTGAGAACATACTGTCTCAATAATATAATTGAAAACTATAATAGAGAATGTAAAATCCTTGCCATAAAAGTGTTATAATACATTTTGAAAATAAAAGATATATGATATTAGAGACAATATAATTTCCAAGTAGAAGTGCCCTAAAATGTTCAAATATTTATATGATCTTGAGAGAAGGTTAAACATGTAGGTTTCACATATAAATCGTAGTTCTCATGCAGTTAGGGTAATCTTGGAATATTTAAATTTTTTGCTCCAATCCAAGAGAACAACATGAAAACAAACCTTTCATAAGAACGAAGCTATTATCCTGGCATTGAGCTCATTTAGGTTCACTGGGGACAACAAATAATGGTATCTAATTAATTAGAATGACAGGAAACTGCATGACACATTTCTTATGGCTGGCTGGTTTAACATTCTAAAACCCTCCTGTTGATTAGAACTTGCATGTTTTAAATAGAATAGGATGTTAGACATCCCATCTGTTGTGTAGCAGAGCTTCAGGAAAAAAATTAAAAAGGTACACTCAAGTCTTGATAAGTTCGAGTCAGTAGAACAGGACAAATGTAACATGTTATCTGACACACAATATAACAGGCTAGCAAATTGTTTCCAAAATTCTTTTGTGTTCCATCAAGCTATAATTAAGGAAAATGACTACTTGAAGTCTTGGCAGTTTGACTCTGTTTATCATATTGCAGGACACCTAGCTCAATTCAAAATGTTTTTTCCTGTGTGTATGTGTGCGCAACAGACACAGCTGAAGAAGGATAAGTTGTTTTAAACTCAGCACATTATGTTACAATGCAGGCTATTACTCAGAGCTTCATTCTCAATTATGCATGTATTCGTTTTAAAATTTTTTATTGAAGTAACGTTGGTTTCTAACATTATATAAATGTCAGGTCTCATTATATTTTGATTTCTGTGTAGACTACATCATGTTCACCACCCAAAGACTAATCACCATCTGTCACTGTACACATGTGTCCTGTTACTCCTTTCGTCCTCTTCACTCCCTCACTTCCCTCTGATGACCACCAATCTTATCTCCGTATCTATACCTTTGGTTGTTGTTGTTGCTATTCTTTTCTTCCACTTATGAGTGAGATGATATGGTATTCGACATTCTCTGTCTGACTACTTTGCTTAGCATAATACACTCAAAGAAGATGTGGTATATATATGCAATGGAATAGTACTCAGCCATAAAAAAGATAAAATCCTGTCATTTGTGACAACATGAATGGATCTTGAGGGTATGCACATATTCTGAAAGAAATTTGTTAGAAAGCATGCACCCAAAAAATGCAACTATTTCAAAGCTGAAAATAGTAATGGAAAAATCACATACTTTTTGCCTATTTTACTTATATTTGACAGGTATATGGATAGAAAATGAGTGGACATTTATACGTCCATCTGAATTAGGCTAAAATCAGATTTACTGTACATTTGTATAACATCATTTGCAGTCTTCTATAAAAGACATGTGTAATTATGTTATTTGCTACCTTGTTGGCCAAAAACATAACTGAACCAAAATCCACAATTATTTACCAAAACAAGATTAGCTGGTGCTCAGGGAGGACCATCTATAATGTCTATAAAACTCTCATACTCAGAGACCTACTCATGAAAAATTGCTATCAGCAAACTCTAAAAGTGAAATAAAAAAGCACCTTTATACTTTTTCAGTTTAATTCTTTTGGAAATACCATCCTTTAGTTTGAAAATAGCACCAGCTATTCAATATTAGATTTTTCAA
Organism: Equus caballus; assembly: GCF_041296265.1. NCBI lineage: Eukaryota > Metazoa > Chordata > Mammalia > Perissodactyla > Equidae > Equus > Equus caballus. Next base: position 100,159,740 of record NC_091686.1, read on the forward strand.
TCCTTGGCTAATTTCTAACACATATGCAAAGCAGGAACTTGGACCGCTAGATAGATCAAGGACAGAAGCTGAAAAGGAATTTATCTTGATATATAATGAAAGAGAAATAATGGCAAGTAATTGCCACTAGCAAAATTTCAGCTCAACAAGGCAAATCTGCCAAATGCTATACTTATCTAGATATCAGATGAAAATGAGATATCATCAGCCAGGAGATGGAACTAGATTAGAAGGCCAAGATGTAAGTCATAGGAGTTCAAAAAAAGGAGATCTTATTGAAAGGATAAACATTAGAGGCAGCAAAAATCCCCAACAAGGGTGACCTAGAAAATAAATTGAGGTGCTAATGGGGAAAACAAGGATATATATACATATATAGTTATAAACACAAGATAGTTACTTCATGCATATTACACTAGCAATGGATGGATTCTTTATAAGAGGGAACCAGAAGGAAACTGACACTTTGGTGAGGTTCATTGTCTCTGACTTGAATCTCTATTTTCCTGGCTCTATTCTCTCTTTCCATTATTTCTTCTATCTGGTAATTTTTTCCTGCTAAATATTTCTCACATTTGTCTTTGTTTTCCCTTGCATTTCTACTGAGGCAACATCACTTACTCCCACTATACCTATTTCTTCAGATATATTCATACTTCCCCATAATCTGTTCCTTATTCTACACATAGAATAAGATCTTTTAAACAGAATTGAACTTAATCATATCAGATCAATTAGTCCTCTGTTTCAAATCTTATCAATGGCTTCTTTGCTTTCTTAGGGTAAAGACCAAAATCATTAATATAATCTACATGGCCTTGCCAGCATTTGTCTGATGTTATACAAATATATTGGAGAATAAAGCTGTAAGAAAGATGGTTCAAGTTCCAGTTCTGTCACTTTGTGCCTACATAATACTGAGTAAGTTTCTCAACTCTCTGAGCCTTAGTTTAATTATCTCTAAAATGGGAAATTATAATTACTTGGTTTGAAGGATAACTGTGAGGATTAGAGATTATAAGTGAAAATGCTGAGTTTATAATAAAAATAGCCAATCTCTATTTAGCCCTTCCAAAAGAAGCTAAGATTTGGCATTTTTAACAACTTGATCAGTCACATAACTGATAGAGGATAGAAATGAGAATAACTCACACATGCTCTTTTTTTCCCTAGCATGCACTGAGCCCACCAACAATGCATCTTTCTGGAGATGGGGAAAGGTAGCAATTTAGTAATTGATAGCTACTGGTATTGGATTCATCTTCCTTTTTTCCCCTTCTTTGCATATCCTTCCTCTTTCTACACTCACAGTCTAACTCTGCAGAACAAGTTTTCATCATGAGCCTTCTCATTAGGAAGGTACCTTAACTGACTCTTAGAATGGAAAGTGAGATGGCTGCTGCAACCTTACAACGGAGAGAGGGAAAGATGTGTCTGCCTAGAATTCAGTACCCTAGTGACTTTCGATCACAGAGAGCTCAGTAAACTGTGTCTTGTTGCCCGTATTAGAAATGTATGAGATTTGAGAGAGGATTTGCTTGGGTGAAAATATAGATTAACCAAACCAATCCCCACTAACTGTTTATATAACCAATCTCTAATACACACACTCAAACCACACCTCATCCATAAATCTTTGTTTATGGAGTGCAAGCTAGAGATAACTAAATCAAATATTAACTTCTATGACTTTGGCATTACAGAAGGAGGTGTGTGTGTGTGCATGCACTCTGGTCTGGTAGTTGCAAGCCCAGTGGGGTTTCTCTTTTTGTAATCCAAGTGCCTGACTTAAGAGTTGATTACTCAGGCATCCACTTCAAAGAGACATCCACTTTAAAGAGGGCTATCTTGAATAAACACATTGCCAGCCACACACTAGATAAAGAGCCAGCCTCGGCCTCTCCCCCAAATGAGGCTCCTTTGCTTTAGAGATCTTGGTTGATTTCAATAACCGGCCATTTGAGCTAATTGTTTTTGTTCCTCTTCCAGAGCTTTAAATTTCCATTTTTATGTTTTAAATTCATCAATAAAGAGTGAGCGCATGAACCCTTAGGACCTCACCCTTGACCCCAATAAAAGCAGAACTCCAAGCCCAAATTCTCTCTCTCTCTCACTCTCTCTCTCTCTCTCTCTCTCTCTCTCTCACACACACACACACACACACTCTGTTCTCTCTCTCTCTCTGTCTACCTGCAATCTCACTGTGTGGCCCCAGATGTGCTGTGTAATTTCCAGGTCTTGTAAGTAATAAACCTTTATCTTTTCAGAGTTTCCTGATGTTTTCTGCTGAAGGGCATCTTGCAATCATAATAAGAACAACAAGGCCCGTTTGACCACACATTGGTTATTGATAGGCTGAGACTGGCACAAAACAGTGTGTATATGTGTTTATTTTCAAGTAATCTACAGATAAAACCTGAAAGGGGACCTTAAATTAATAAGAAAATGATGGATATGTCACACCCACTAAAGCTATTTCCGAGTGTTTTAGTTTTGAGAAGTTGTAGGAATTCTATTTTGGTTTTCTGGGTTTCACATAGATTCTATTTTGGATCCAAATGTTTCACAGGATGCTATTTTTGTTTAAATTTTTTAAAAAAGAGCTTAACTTAGCTATTTAAAAAGACACTAATGAGCTAAGTAGGTGGATGCAAATTCAACCATGGTATCATACACAGCACACATAAAGACACTGCATATGCAAAATACAGTGTCTACACTTAGAATATGAACATAAATGTATTTATAATACACCTGGGATGAAAGGGCATTGTAAAACACTTGCCTAAAACAATATTTTCTTTCTTTTATTCTTCCTGCTACTTACATTACATTATACTAAATTCTTAAATGATATTCTTACATAAAAACCTTTTCATTGATCAACTCCACCAAGAAAATAAAATGTGCACTCAAGTTAACTCTCCTCTATTTTAAAGAGCTAAATCTTAAATTCTATTGAATTGCATGGGAAAGGCATAATTAGAATGTATCTAACTTGGCTGCATTAAAATTCTACTCTTGCTATATCTTCTGCAAAAAGAATAGCCTGGAAATTACCCAGCAATCAGAACAAAACATTTAAACCATCCTGTCTACACTACTACTACCTCACTCTGAGTCATTCTTAATCTCCACCCCCAGAATCTACTCTCAGTCGTCTGCCCTTCTCTTTCCTGGTCTGTGCTTGAGGCAGGAATTGAGTGTGGCTGATCCCTGTAGACTACATCATGCAGGTTCTCTAGCCGGCTGGCTTGTGGTTGGTTCAGGCAAAAGCATCAGACCATTTAACAGAAGAGGGAGGTTTCTCACCCCATCCTATCAGCATTGACTCCATACTTTTGCCAATAGTTGGATTCCTTTAGAGTACCACTAGGTGCCTCTCCTTTGTGACTCCCCAATATTACTAATCTCTGGTAACACTATTTCCTTCCCCTGGTACTTCAATCCCAGTGGTGGCAATGCTCCCCTAATCTTGATAGTCTCAGGGATTCTCACCATTCCTTGTTGGTTCTTTTAACTTTGCCCATGCCTCTGTTTGTAGTTCCTGACATTTGAAACATCTGGGGTGAATTCTGTTTCCTTCTGGGATGCTGACTGATAAACTCAGATGAGATTCATTTCTGATCTGCTCTTTGCTACAATTATGCCATAAACGGATAGAAACTTAATCATACAAGAGCAAATGGTCCACACTGGATTTCACACCGTTTTCCTAGATAATACGTTGTTTAACAGGACAGACACTATCCTTGAAGACAATCACTCTTTGCAAATATAAACTCAGGTCTTAAGAATATGGATCACCATTTTATTCTAAGGTGAGAACTTTGTCTTCAAAATGCCATGTGTGACTCATGCTTTCTTTAGTTACCGTTTCCCCAAATAGTAGCGTGACGTTGTGATTACTCAGACATATCTTGTTCTGTAATTTCTGGAAGTTGTTAGGAAGTGTTATATATGTGCTCATGAACAGCTTCTCTCCATGTCCAATGGTATTCTCTCATTTACTCTAGTCACCTTCAGTGCTGAAGTCGTGAAGAGCTACATAGCGTAATGTGCAGGGTAGATCAGTTCTGCCTGCCTTTTTATGGCATTCTGTGCACTAGTACCAATGTGCTAAAACTCTCAGCAGGAGGAATATATGCACAGGAATCTTCTATCAACCAAAAACATGCTTCACTCAAGAGACTGACTCTCCCCCTCTCTTTGCATCCACTTTCTAACCTAACCATAAGAACAATAGTCCTCAGACCCCAACTTCTCACTAGAGTCTTAGTAAATATAATTCTTTCAGGTTGCTCAACTCATTTGCCTGGAGTTTCATTAAGAATCAAGGAACTCAAGCCAAGGGCCAAATATACCAGACTTATACCACTGGTTGTAAAAAAACTTTTTTTTTGGTTCTTTATGTGTGAGCACCTCACTATACCCTTTCTGACAAACCCTCATGCAAATTTTGAGTCTGCTACCACAGATAGGTCTATGCACTGAGACCTATCTGAACCCAAGGGATCCAGCTGAAATCACTTGACCTATACAAATTGATGGGCAGTCATGTGTCATTTAATGATGGGGATACATTCTGAGAAATGTGTCATTAGGCCATTTCGTCAATGTGTGAACATCATAGATGTACTTTCACAAACCTAGTTGGCATGGCCTACTACACACCTAGGTTATATGGTACTAATTTTATGGGCCCACTATTGTATATGTGGTGCCTCAGTGACTGAAACATCATTATGCAGCACAGGAATGTATAGGGTGTCAGATTCATGAAACTGTCTGTGTAGGTATTCCTTCCCGTTGGAAACATAAAAATCCTATTGTGGAACAGTCCTAGAATTACTAATATCTTAAATACACTAACTCTGACAACAGGTGGGCAAAGTCTAAATTAACAGAGAATAGTTATTTCTTCTACCCTTGTCACACACAGGAACAGAATTTATTCAGTTGCTCTTCATAATTGGTTCTGACGTCTGGTTATCTCTATAGCTAAAAATCCTTCTTTTAAGTTTCACCTAACCCAAACTCTCCTTTCTAAAACTATTTTTTGCAATCCTATTATTTCAGGGTATAGCTTCCAGAAAATATTGTTGCATATGATTGTAGTGATTCAAGTTTATCTCCATTTTTCAGGCTAACAAAAAATTATCTCCTTAAGTATTTTTCAAACAATGTATAACCGTTGATACTCAGGGTCTTGAACAATGCAATGGAAGACAAGAAGGTAAATAAAAGAAATTTAGATCTATTAATTTAACTTTTTGATTCAAAAATCTGCAAAGAAACCTTAAGATTAAATCAGAACCTATTTTATATTTAAAGCTCCTTTTACAGCTATGCTTCTTGAAGTGAATTATATGCGTAATCACTAGCATCGTCTTATTTCAAAGAGTGGTCCACCAATCTCTTGCTCATAATCATGTAGATTGCTGGTTTAAAAAATTATTTTCTGGACGAAAACTCGTACTACCTAACTCTAAAACTATGTGGGATGGGAGGTGTAATATTTTCAGAAGCAGCCTAGGCAAATTTAATTTCTTCCAAAGTTCAAGTAGTTTCTTTAAGGTAGGAACTACTTCGCATTCGTCTTTGTCTTGCAGATACCTACTGCAGTGACTAGAACAGAAAAGTAAATCAATAAATATTTATTAAATAAATAATGCAATTGATTGACTTCTTTGGCTGCCAATTTCTCCTCAAGGCAGCTTTTATCGTACTTGACATACTTATTCTATTCTCTAACAATTGAGATGTAACATCAATTCTCTTCTCCCTTTGCTCCCATAACCCAGGACACTGGTTCTTATCCTACCTCTTAGGCCACTTCTTTTTATTTTTATTTGCTTGTTTTTCTTCTTAAAAGTTAGTATTATTATTCTCACTTTCAGAGGACATACATAAATCAAAAAGATTAAGTAAATTGTTCAAATATTAAATATGTTGCACAGTGAGGATAGTGACTCATTTTTTCCACCTTTTTTTTTCATTTTTGAACTCATCTTTAGTACCTACCTAGCACCACTTTAGTCACTTAGAAAAACTTTAAAATATTTATTGAACGAATGAATGAATTCCTGAATGAGTGTATAATAGAGCTCTGTGTTGAGATAACATTAGAGATTGTCTTATCTAATCTCTAAATAGTTAAATTCGTAAGGTTAGCATGTATATGTGGGGGCTTTTAGAGTGAACATTAAAGATGTCTATGACTGTCATTGTCCAAGTGCAGAGAATTTAAGATGTGTGTCCATTAGCAGTCCAACTGTATGAGGTTTAATGACCTCCTAAGATGTTTCCAACTCAATTCCTCAAAAGAGGAGGTCTGTTCCCCTGACTTGACCTAAGGAAATTCTTAGTCCATCAATGTGTTTTTTCTAGGATATGTCTTCCTGGCTAGCCTTCCATGGATTCAGTTGTGGGCATAGATATCAATACGGCACCTTCACCCAGCTTTGCAGACATCAGAGATCCCAGCAGCACATTTAACCAAAGAGGGACATGACTGTTGATGAAGAAGAGTAAGACAGTCACATGGTAGCTGAAAGATTTGCTCATAAGACAAAGTGAATCCTCTGAAGCCTTCTAGAATAATTGAGAGAAAATAATTTTTGAAACAAAGATTTGGAGGTCTCCTAATAGTTAGTGAAGATAATATTCAGGAAAACATGGGCAATTATTTTAGTAATGATTTCATTTTTCAGTATCAAAAGAAAATGTGTATAAACAATTACACATTTTCAAGCCACAAATTTAAACACCACCGCAATATTCCTAGATTTCCTTTGAGAGATGCAAGCCTCTCAAATTTCAGATTTGAGTCTTTTGTTTACACATTAATTCCTTCATCATTTAATAAGCATTTTCTGAACACAAACAATGGGTCAAGCACTGTGTAAGATTTTTCAATACAGAATTGAATAAAACATAATACTTATTGCTATATAACTCATAGTCTAGTAGATGATACAGATATATAAACACATAATTATACTGAGAGAAGTTTTAAAAGAATATTATAAAATTTAATTATGGCAACACAGAAGAGAGAACAATAAATTTGCTATTTCATGAGAAAATTACAATTATCTTCACTACTATTTCTCAGAGCCCACTTTTCGTCTCAATGTTCAGGTCACAAATCCTTTTTCAAGATTATGTATCTCAGCAAAAGAACATTCATTTCAACATCTGAAACTGCATCAATTAAAATTTAACTTAACAAACAAACTGAATGACTATTATGAGGAATTACTAGTCATTATTTCTACAACAATCTGCCTAGAGAGGTCACGAGGAGTTTAAACTGGTCTGGAGAGATAGATTGCTGTCAATCAACTTAAATATGAGAATTAAAGAAAACAGGAGTGGACAGTTTTAACTCAAACAAGGGAACCTAGAAAAGAAAGTCATGTAATAGTAAAAACTGAAGATAACTTGTAAATACAGATTAAACTTTGACAAATACCTTAGGAGAGTGCTTTCTGGGTGAAGGAATTTGTGCACCAAAGATAGAAGAAAGAAGTGCAGGGCATGTTGAATTGATCAGTTCTGAATAACTAAAGAAAAGATTGCACAAGTGCAAGAGAGTTTAGCACAACCTAAGTGTCATTCAACAGACAAATGGATAAAGAAGAAGTGATTATATACATGTGCGTATGTGTATGTATATAGACAATGGAATATTATTCAGCCATGAGAAATAAGGAAATTCTGCCATTTGCAACAACATGGATGGACCTCAAGGGCATTGTGGTAAGTGAGATAAGTCAGACAGAGAAAGACAAATACTGTATGATATCACTTATATGTGGAATCTTAAAAAGCCAAACTCGTTGAAATATAGTCCATTGGTGGTTCCCAGGGGCTGAGGAGTGGGGGAATAGGGAGATATTGTTTGAAGGGTACAAACTTGCAGTTAGAAAATGAATACATTCTGGAGACCTAGTGCACAGCATTGTGATTATAGTCAACAATACTGTATTATATACTTCAAAGTTGCTGAGAGACTAGATCTTAAATGCCCTCACAGGAAAACGAAATGATAATTATATGACATGATGGAGATGTTTACTAACGCCATGGTGGTAATCATGTTGCAATATATAAATGTATCAAATCAACACATTGTACCCCTTAAACTTACACAATGTTATATGTGAGTTATATTTCAATTAAAAAAAGAAAAGTCTGGAAAATTTGGTTGGACTTGGAATATGGAACACTCCGGAAGAATTTACATTTTATTCAGTGTGTAAATGGAAGTCATTACAGTTTATAATAAAATAAGTGAAATACTTTTTCTGCTTTAAAATGCCTTGAGAGGCAATGTATAGAATAGCCTAGAGGGGAAGAGAGAGAGCATATGGTTTAAAAGTGTAAAGGGTCCAAAAAACAAAAACAAGAACAACAGCAAAAAAAAACCTTGGGAAACATCTAATTGAAGGCACTAGAGCAGGGAAATAACCCACAAATGAAAGAGAGCACCCCAAGAGAAAATAAACAGAACCAACGAGTTTATAGCAATGTCCACATACCCAAGATTATGCCTAAACTCATCTATTGCAGTTATCATCACTGGCAATGCCAAGTAACATTCTTAGACCAATTAAACAGCTTGTGATCTGCATTATGTTTAAATTCTTGGACAAAATCAAATTAATCCTATTGAGATCAAATGTTCCAAACTGTCAGGCAACAAAATGGATGGCATGTGTCATTCCATTTGCACTTTGTTTTATAAAAAAACAGATGACATTAAAACATTTTAATGCATTCACATAAAAAGAAATCTGGAGGTCTGTCGTCTCCAAAAATATGAAAATAATACAGAATGATCTGAAAGCATTTGGCTTATGTTTTCCTGCATGTCAACAACTGGCTGCTGCCATTAAACAATACAGTGTGCTAAAATCTTTACCACTCTCTATGGAATTCCTAACACCAATACAGGATCAATTATCATTTATCATCGGGTTTGCAACTGTTATATTCATAGGAAGAAAATGTTTCTCTGTAATCGTGGCTGTCTCCAATGAGTAAACACTAAATATAGACCAAGGAGGAGATGGGTCTCAAGAAAATTGGCACAAAATCAATTTCACTACCTAGAACAGTTCTTGGCATGAAGTAGGTTTTTAATAAATATGGATTCAATGAATGAATAAATTTTTACTATCTACTTCTAATTATCTGCCTAGACCACAGTGGGCATTTGAACGTTTTAATCATTGTCAAGAATATACTGTATAGATTCTTTGTAACTCGGTTTATTTATCACCAGTAAGAAGGAAACAGCTGATGACCTCAGGAGTCATTGCGAGAAAAATATAATTCAAGAACAGGTAAATATAATAACTGTTTTCTGCCTTTCACATTCAATAATGCTAATGATTTCTTCTTTTTGCACTAGCCCAAAACAATTTACAACCATAGAGTGATTATTGACCCGATGTTGCGAGTAACAACAGTAAACATTTACTTTAAAATAATTACAATGTGAAAAAGAAAAAAGCTGCGTTGAAAATATATATGATCATTTATACACTTGTAAGAAAGATACTGGCAGAAATAGCTTTAAAAACTACATCTGAAACAATTTAACGGAAGCAAGAAAAATGTGCCAATGGTGTCTCATCCATCAGTTTGATCAATTTCTCTTTCCCTTTCCCTCCCTGTTCCTAATGAAAATGTGTTAACTTTTAAACTATGTTTTGGTTTATTGTTTCATTTTCTTTTTCTCTTCTGTTGGAGCAGAGAGAAACTTTCTGCCAAGATATAGTCCTCTCCATTATTTTATTATTCATCTGCAGAAACTTGATTTTAGTCCTTCATGAAACTAGAGAATGTTTATGGAAATGATATCAACACTTTGATATGGAAATGGGATAGATCAGTGCTAGAAACTGGGAACAAGGAAGAGGGAATTAAAACCAGTGTACCAGGGTAATAAACAGTGTATTGTTGATGAAAGATTGAATATACAAATGGACCATGGCCAGAGCATATATAAAAATAGAACTTGGATCCACAACCTGCAGCAATCTGCCCAGGAAACCAACACTTTATCTATAATAAAGAACCCAGGAGGCCAGCCTGCTGTAAATCAGGTTTGCAGGAAGCCAGATTGCTATCTCTAGTGATAATCCAGGAAGTTCAACAATAACTCTGTAACAATTGACTCCAAACGGCCAGGACTTGGTTAATAATTGACAGCTTCCCTAATTTTTGTCCCCACTTCCAACTCAGGACCAACTAGAGAAAGCAAAATATGTTTCCCTAACTAACCACATCAGATGTCCCACTTTAGTTAGCCTATCTACAGCTTCTTCATACACCAAATCTCCAACCAGGGCTCTCCTGAAGGCTTTCCTTCTTTCCATGGTAAAGCTTCCCCATTTCTCTGCTTGCCTTTGAGTCTTTGCCAAAATTCAAGTGATAGTGGCTGACCCCCTTGCTATAATAAACTCAGAATAAATAGGCTTTGCTTTTCTTATTTGGTTGGTCTTCATTTTTTTCCACATTGAAGATATTAAGGAAGGTGCCTAATTCAATGGGCAGTAGACACAGAGAGCAAGAAGTACATTATAACTGATGTAATGTACAGGAGAATACACCCTTACTTCTTTATTTTTGATCTCTCGCAACCAATTTTAGACATATTATTTATGAAGCTGATGTCAGCAGGTTTATTTTTTTGGTTTATTGAGTTAGTTTTCCATCTGCAGATGAAAAACACAGTAAACCGCTCATCTCTTTTCCTTTCTTTTCCACTAACTATCAAAATTCCTTTTCTCCCAGATCCCTCACTTTGCCTCTCTTCCTCACTTCTCACCTTGTATTTTCGCCTATCCATGATAATTTTCAGCTTTTCTCTAAGAAAATATTATTCGAAAGACCATAATACTAACAACATATCATTGAAGCTCCTACTATATCAGGATTTAACAACAACAACAATGCTTCAAAAGAGATCACAGATGTCTCTTCTGTGCTAGAATATTTTCAACGAAAATAGTAGGAAATTTCTAGTGGTTCATTATCCTGTTCACAAACTCTGAACCAATGACCTATAATAATAATGTAGCTAACAACTGCACTCACAATAAGGCAGGTCCTGCTTAAAGTGTGCTTCAATTATCTCTTGCTGAGTAACATATCATCTCCAAAATTTAGTGGCTTAAAATAATCAACTTTCATTCACTCAAAATTTTCCTGGGTCAGGAATATGGGAGAGGCTTACTGTCAGGTTCTGACTTAGAGTCTGTCGTGAGGTGACAGACAAAATAAAGACCAGGGTTGTAGTCATGCGGAGACTTGACTGGAGCTGGCGAGCTGCTTCCAATGGGGCTCCCTCATTTGGCTGTTGTTGGGAGTCCTTAGTTTTTCACTGGTTGTTGGCAAAATGCTCAGTTCTTCATCATGTAGGCCTTTCTAGAGGGCTACTTGAATCTTCTCCACAAGATAGATAACTTCCTTCACAATGGTTGATCCGAGAGGAAAAACCAACTGGAAGCCACAATGCCTTTGGTGATCTTATCTCTGAAGCCACATTGTCATTTCTGCCTTATACTATTTCTTAGAAGTGAGTCACTAAGTGTAGCCCACACTGAAGAAAAGGAGACTTATGCTCCACTTTTTGCAGGCCATGGCAAAGATTACATGGATATATTGTAAACCACAACAGAGTCACTTTATGTGATTATTAACTCAAACTTTCCTAAAACTCCTTGAAACAGGTATTACCATTCCCATTTCACAGACGAAGAGGTGAAGCTCAAAGAGACTAAATAATCTGTCCTCACAGCTAGTACATTGCAGAGCTAGGGTATGGATTTAGACAATCTGGCTTGCCAGTCTGTAACTTTAACTTCTATGCTAAACTGTCTTTCCATCTACAATCTGCCTACCTCACTTGACAACCGATTTTTTTTTTTTTAGTTCTGAAAATATCTTCTGATAGATCCATATCATCTGTCATTCTTGATTCCCACACATCCTCTCTTCTGGTTCTTTCTCTCATCTGCTGGAGCAGCACTCTTCTTTTGAACATTAGTGGGGAGGATTTCCCACTTGCCTTTCAAAGTTCCTGTCTCCTTGCTTACAGGGGAAACTACCTTACCCCCAAACAGAAGCTTCTTTTGAGCTCACTCCTCTGACAGTTATGGCTGTATTATTCTATTCTATTCTATTTAGAGGTCTAAGACATCAAAGAGATTATTGGCTAAAGAACATGATGGGAGAAGCAGGAGTGCTGGTAATTTAAAACAAAAACAATATTCAATTGTAAGATGTGGTAATGCAAGGAGATGCTTAGTGCTTTTCTTTTTCCATTTTGACTTCGTCAATGCTTTTTGAAATATCCAATAACAAATACTTTCATTTTGTTTTCATGGCTCTGTTTCGTTCAAGCATCCATTTGATGTGACTCTTAAATAAGCAATCCTAGCACTGAAAAAATGCTTATGCCTCAAAGGAACATAGGCCCAGAACTCTGCCATCCTGATTTTTAGGACCCACACCAGCAACGTGTACTGTATCAGTGGTATTGTGTGTTCATCAAGCAATTACTGACAATAGTCCCTAAATGGGGGAATTGTATCTTATAATCTAAAGAGCTGACATAAAACGAGTAAGAACAAAATGGATGTTAATAGTACTCCAATATAGAAACCCTCCTATTATAATTAGGGAAAGTACTTCAATCTGTGCAGAGATCCATATTTTAACATTGTTAGATTCAGCAAACATAATTCTTTTCTTTCTAAAATATTTCTGAAATAATTTGATATAACTTGTTTAAGAATTTCAAGAAAACTATTAAAGAAGCTGATCTAGAATACTAACAAATCAATGTTGAGACTTAACCCTGTAGGTTTACGTAAGTGTTAAGATTAAACAAAAACTACTGGAGAAAAATTTTAAATGGTACTCATTTTAACACATTTTCTATCCCCAGGAATTAAAACATGCACACATCTTTCAAAAATAATTACACGAAGGCAAATCCATAACTTAAATGTTTACTTTGTTAATTGCTGGTCATTTTGAAGAGTTTGCCAGTGTCTACACAGTGTTCATTTGGTAACAAGACTTCTCTTCCATTTGATTTAATGAAACCTTCATATAGGCTTCATCTTTAAGAACCTCAGACAAACTGATGGATCGCACTCTCACAATTTTGCCAGTTTGCCCTCTTTTAGTTGCATTTGTTCCTCTTTTTCTAGAGCATGGAATAATTTCAACAGTATGGATGATCTCTTAGGAAAAGTTAAGCCCTGAAGCAGCTCATGTTAATATAAATGACACACATGGCCCTTTATGGACTGCATGAGCAAAAATCATCCATACAGGGTGCTAGGTGAAACTAGATGGGATTCTCATTTTTCTTCAAATATACATTCACGTGTAATACAGGAAGAAAAAAATTTTAACCTAACATTAAACCAGGTATTTATAGTCTCTGTCTTCTAGAAACCCTAAGAATAACAAAGCTCACCTATTTAAATTTGTACCTTCCATCCCAGTAGAGAAGGCACAGCCTGGGGTTAAATGAGGTGGGATTATTTATATGAATATCTGAACTCCATAACCTTCCTCTGTCCTGGGAGTTTATTACTAAAGACCAGACTTTGATTGAATTAAAGAAAGACCATGGGAGATTGGACCAAGAGTGCAGGCCAAGCATGTATATCGTTTTTCTTCCTATCTTAACTCCTTCGAAATGGCAGAGAATACTTTTCTTTGAAAAAATATATCAAGAACAGTGCCAGAAAATAAGAACTATAACCATCAGTGGGCCAACGTCTTTTGACAAATTCCTAGAGGATAGAAAGCAGATGGAATCAGATAAATGGAGTAGAAAATCCATGAAGTATTTGCAGGAAAGAAGCAGAGTAGGCCTGTTGGGAAGAAGGGAGTGGTCACAGGAAGGCCTGGGGCAATTGACAAAGTGATGAATAGGCTCTGCCGGTTTCCCGTCACAGGCTCTCCACTCTCTCCTGAATCCATTGATTAACTGACTGCATCACTTCTGCCTCCCTGACAATCAAGTGAGTGTGGGTACTGAGGTTAAGGGGCACAAGGAGGTCACAGATGGCCAGCATTCCCAGGGAAGATAGAAGCATCACAGAGGAAAATAAACTATAGCGACCCTCAGTGTAGAACATTTCATTCTTGTTCCATAACACTGGAGGCAGTCCTTGTAATCAGGCTTTATTTGGGTATACATTTTTGATGTTTGGATAGTAACTTATAATGAGACTATGTTCCTTTGTAACTTGTGAAATTAAAAATATCCCAATTCTTAGAGCCCAGGCTGGCGTATTCTAATCCCAGCTCCCTTTCTTTCCCCTTCCAGGCCCCAGTCTTATTCACCAGTCAGAGTCCTGCCCCTTCCCATAAATGTGTACCTTCCTGAACTGGACCTGGCTAGCCCAGTGAGAGTTGACAATACTGCAGGAGCCCAGGCTGTGCAAAGATGGATCCCTAACTTTTCTGCTCAAATATTTTAAATTACTTTCTACTGCAAGAAGGTAGACCTGTGGAGGGAGATTAAAAACATCAGACCAGGCCATGTAAATGTGAGAGAGAGCACAAGGTCAGAGGTGATTAAAGCTATGGCTTGCAAATAATTTGGACCTGAGTCTAGGTCTCTAAGTCCCGGACTTTCGGTTTCTTTTCCGTATTCCTAGGCAGCACCTCGTACATTCTATGTTTATAACTTGGATCTCACAAGGTTCATTTCAGACTCTTTATCTTCATAGCAGAAGCTCTGCCTAATCTGGTAACTGATTGCATTGCTTATGTGTCATGAAGGCCTGAATTGAAACAGAGTAACAAGTGGCATAAATGCAACCATTTCCAGACCTTTCAGTGTAGTGGGGCACTGCATCATCAGACACCACCGCTAACTGACAGTGCACAGATGCACCCCTTTGTTCATACGAATGCCCTTATTGTTGCGTTGTACGCTCCGCACTTGCAGCTCTGTTTTCCTTTTGAACTCACACTTTATCTTCCATTCTTTTGTCTCATTTTGACAGATTCCAGAATCAGTGTATTTAGCATATCAATGATGTCTAAAAACAATATGAGCAGCAAAAAAGCTTCTTTAAACGAAATTGTATGTGAATATCAACTATAGGAAATACTTAGAAGCCCACTGCACAGTCTCTCCACTTCCTCTTGCCACCGAGCCGTTCTGGGTGACTTCATGGAGCCCTCACACTCAGGTTGACATCCTCTGATCTCCCCCATCCCCAGTGCAGGCAACCCAATGAAGTTCGCTGAGGGAACACTAGTTCTTTTTTTGAGGTGGTAAGGTTAAAGTTTGTCATTGTGAATGTCATCAATTTAAGTAAATATTTTACATTTAAAACACTTCAGGTATATGCTACCACTTAAAAAGAATTAATGAAAGTAAGGTCATAACTGCATTTCTTTATTCCTTTAATATTTCATTAATCCATTAAACAAATATTTTCACGTGCCTACATTTGTCAGGCTCTGCTCTAAGCACTGAGCAAAGAAGAAAAGCTAGAGTTTTCTGCCTTTAAAGCACTGTAGGGGCAGCCCGGTGGAGCAGTGGTTAAGTTCTCACATTCTGCTTCTTGGCCCCCAGGGTTCGCCAGTTGGGATCCCGGGTGCAGACATGGCACTGCTTGGCACGCCATGCTGTGGTAGGCATCCAACGTATAAAATAGAGGAAGGTGGGCACAGATCTTAGCTCAGGGCCAGGCTTCCTCGGCAAAAAAGAGGAGGACTGGCAGTAGTTAGCTCAAGGCTAATCTTCCTCAAAAAAAACCCCACTGTAATCTACTATAGTTTGTCTACAATAGAGTGACATTGAGCAGAAAATGTACACGTGAACCCTGCTTTGATCACATGCTACATAAATAGAGCTTCTCCTACCTCCATACACACAAACTGTTTACCTAAGAGTTAATGTTTTATCCTCAAAAACCATGACAGTGAGTTATTTTTCCATCCACTTACATGGTAGGATGCTATACACACTCATACCTGAGGGTGTTCCTGTCTGGAGCAGAGAGTAGAAGTTATTAGCACGAAGATATACTCTGTTCAGCAAAGGCAGTCTCAACCCAAGAAGGTTGAAAGCCAAGTAGCAAACTGTAATCCAACTCGGAAACAACAGACCATGCTCTTAATTCTTTATCATAGCCCAATGAAAGGAGATAGGACTTCAGCCCATTTTGCTTTCCTGTCAGATGCAACTTGAATGGGTAGAGTTTGGATTGTTCATACAACACTTTAGTCAGCCTAGGAAACATTTTTGGTGTAAATTAAGTACTTTTTGTTTTGCTTTAAGCTCAGATATAACATATACCTTGAATTATGAACGCATGTGGATTTACAATTTTTCTTTTCTTTTCTTTTCTTTTGTGAGGAAGATTGGCCTTGAACTAACATCTGTTGCCAATCTTCCTCTTTTTGTCTGAGGAAGATTGTCACTGAACTGACATCTGTGCCACTCATCCTCTATTTTTATGTGGGACATCACCACAGGGTGGCTTGATGAGTAGTGCTAGGTCTGTGCCTGGGATCCAAACCGGTGAACCCTGGGCAGCAGAAGCAGAGCACGCGAACTTAGCCACTACACCATCGGGCCGTCCCCTGGATTTACAATTTTATTTCCTTTATTTTCTTGAATGTTAAGATAGAATTGAAATGATTCTTTACATTATTTACTTTAAAGTATTGAAAACACATCTTTGGTATTTCAATAAAGTCTTTGAATTTTTTTTGCGGACTGAGAATAGGAAACATAAAGTCAAATGAAATTTCCTGCTAATGTTAGGTCTCAAAATTTTTTCATCTTACAGTAGAAATATATGGGATCAAAGGAACTAGGCAAAGGCATGGTTAGATTTTTTCTATTTCTGAATGTGTGCATGTGTTTCTTCCATCTGACTCTGTCTTATGCTCGACTCTGCGCTGACGTTGTTTCAGTATCATTCTGTTCCTCGCTAACTAGTAAAATGCAGAATCATGGATTTGTCTTCAATGATATGCACAGCATCATGCTATTGTTAGGTCAAGCTTCACCTAACGCAGATAAAATCCCAAGTATGTGAGAGGCTCCAGGGGTGTTCCTCCAGGCTTAATGGAGTACATGTGGAGTGAAATGGGAGAGGGGCTCTGGGAATTCAGATGGGAACTATGAATTTGAAGTGCTTTCTTCTAGCTGCTTTTTGAAAACTAATGAGTGCTCTTCCAACTGAAAAGATTTTATATAATAAGCCTTAAATTCACAAGGAAAAAAGAGCCAGTGCTAAGGTAGACAAAACAGCAGCAAAACATGATTAATAAGGAATTCTGAGTGTACAGTGTTACATTTCCTTCGTGAGATAAAAGCACATACTGTGAATTTATATTAAAGACCGTTGAAAATATTTCAGTCGGAATGCTTTAACCCGGGGATCAGGTTTGAAGGAGTATCAGATGTAAGGTGACATAAGCAACAATAACTAACTCCACACAGGCCCAGTTTGAAAGCTCAATAGAACCATAAACAAAAGCACAGCTGGTGTGGTGGTATTATAAAATCACAAAGAAAAATATCTGTGTTCCTGACTCCTTGCTCCACTCACTCTCCAGCTTTCCTCCTCTCCTGTTATAAAGATTAAGCTCATACCTCCCACCTCCTCATTTTTCCCTTCTTGTTGTTTTCTGACCATTTGAAGAACCCTGCCATCAGTCTGGCCTATTTCAAAATACCTCCACTACAAAATTAAATCCATTCCATTTCCATACCTTCATTATCTCCTATTTCTTCAGCGCAGCTGGATCTCATGCAGTCCTTTGAGAAAAGAAATATTAACAAACAAACGGTCTTTAAAATTTTTATACAGGAAAACCAGCTTTCACGATTTCAGTCCTTACAGAGGACCATTTTTAGTTCTCTGTGTCTCAAGACCTGTGGAACAAGGATCCTGTCCTTGAGGTATTAGTATTGTCATTTCACGTATGCTGTCTGTTTGCATTTTATAAGAGGACACAGGCACCTATAAGTGGTGGAATTGATGCCAATATTAGCAGACTAAAGAAGCTGATTGAGTTTCAGAGAAGGATATCTTTCAAACGTTAGTAAAATTACAGCTCAGATCAAGTAGTAGCAACTCTGATGGGTGAGGTGGAAGGACATAACCCATCTTCTCCTGGAGGGAGAGAAAATCACTTCCATTTATTTATTCATATCCAGAAATATGTTTTCTTGCAAGGAGTTTTGAGACTTTTGGTATATTTTTATTTTGACATATTTATAGAGCACTTTATATGAAAAATCTCAATACTAGTCGCTATGAGGGAAACACAGATAACTATGACCAATATAAAAGAACAAACTGAGTAGAAAGAGTAGACAGTTCTAGAAACAATCTCTTCCGGCTTCGCAACACCATCTGATGGGGCATCTGACCGCTAGAAGCAGTGGATTAAAAAAACCTAGTCCCCTCTGTCCCCCTGGCTAGTGGGGCTGGCAGACTTAGGTAGACCTCACTACCCAGTGCAATCTTTGTCTTGCGCCCTGAGGACTCCTGGGCAGCTCTCAGTGACAGAGCTGGCATTCTTCATTCTAGCACAGACCCAGTGCTCTCTGTTTCAAGGGCTCCCCGACTCACTGACACATTATGGCTCCAAGTTGCTCTAGAACTCTCATCAAACATTTTTGGATATAAAATTAACAACAGTAGTTTGGAGAGGATGAGTTAGGAAAAAAGCATTAGGTGTTGGCCTCTGGGTCCTAAAGTATGAACTACATTGAATTCTGCTCTTCAACAAACTATGCTCAGGCTCTCTAGCTTGTAGTGTAACATTTCACAGAACAATGCCAACTGCTCAAAGCTTGACAGGAGAAAGGAAATGAGAGACAGAGAGAATTATTGGCAGTCATAAAAATATACTTTTTGCCCACATTTTTAATAACACCACAGAATTCAAACTTCTTCTAGAAGAAATGTTAATTTTTTCATTAATGAAATGACCTATTTGAATAGACTTACTTGATACTCACTCAGGTCTTCTGGGGTAACTAATTGAAGGAAGTTGCATGCATTCTGTCAGCCTAGTTATGTAGAAGGAAGGCAGGAGATGGCAAATTAAGGGAGGCTACTGCATAGTGAATGTTGGTACAAGTTCATACAAACTGTTTTGGGAAATAATTTGCAAGACTCAAATTGCAAACGCTCAAATATATGTGGTCAGAATTATGTAAAAGCCATCTGTACTTTCGCTACTCTATCTAATTAAATTTTGTTAGACTTACTGGTGACCTAGATGCTGATATACTGTCATGTGTAACTTACAAGTTTTTATAAATATATTCGTGCATCCAAAAAAATTGCTACCTTTATCAGAACTTGTGAAAGACATATAAGGACAGAGAGAAAAACTATCTTCCTTACCTTTAGTTTTGTAGAAGTAGACATGGGCTTGTGTGAATCATCATGATTCCAGGAAATTGCCTGCAGTCTCCTGATATTTCTTCTGCCTAATTTTAATACCATGGCTTACCTATTTCAAAAATGAAACAAAAAGTAGGAATGCTAATCCTGAACTCTCTCTGTTTTCCTCCCTAATAGGTTCAGCATTTTTGAGAAAATCATGCCTTTATTTCAGTGAAAAGGCGTTTACAGACATTTCGTTAAATCACAAAACAACCTATGACAAAACTACAGGTACGATTATTATCTCCAATTTCCAGATGGAAAAATGAGGGATAGAAAGAATTTAGTTACTTTCTTGGGAGTACCTAGCTGCTGACTGCCAAGCTGGCCTTGCAGGCTCGATCCTCTACGCTTTGTCCGTCCTCCAGGCCTGCTTGAGTCTGCCTTTCTAACATGCTACACGCTTTCATGTTGGAAACATCCATATTGGTCATATATTGCTGGTCAAGTATTTATTCATCAAATAAATTACAATTTGAAATGACTGCTTAGCTTATAATGGTTCCTCCAGTGACTACTTCTTATCCAGATTCCTGGAGATGAGTAACTGACTAAAAACTCCTAGACTGAACTAAACTGATTAGATGCTCATATCCCTTAGTAATTTAAAACATGAACACAAAGACATTTGCATTAAAATTATGTTGATACTGACTCATGAAATGAGAGGGCCCTAGAGCAAAAGAAGGCAGAGTTGCCTAAGCAGTGGAGTACCGGGGGCCTGCCTGGTCTGTAGCCTCCGTGCAGTTTTATTGTTCAACTCTTCTGTTGATCTGTGATCTATCATAATTTCCACTCATCATTTTTCCTTCAGGGGCATAGAGCCAAAAGAAAGTTATAATTTAATATAGTTTGTGCCTCTCCTTTCATAAAAGCCATTCTATTTACTGACATCTTAAATAAAAGTTTTAAAAATCTTTTGATCAAATAGTCACTAATACTGCCAAATGATGTTTCCTCTATTATCGCCGAACTTTGTTGATCGCTTACTTCTTAGTGTTCTCACATAGTTTAATCTTCCTCTACTGTCATAAATAGGCACTCAACAGAACCTGTTTTACAATGTCTGTTGTATCTTGAACGCATTTTTCTATTTATTGATTCGTCAGCAAAATTAAATTAAAGATAGTTAGATAAACATCTTATGCCTATAAAATTTAAGCACAATACAATTTTGATGAAAAAATTCTGACACGAGAAATGTAGAACTGTTAACAATTAATACATTCACTTCCAAAATGTAAAAAAGAAGTAGGATAAAATAAACATTTTTCTCAAAATGCTTAGAAACAACATAGAGTAATAAAAAAAGGACAGTGAATTAAGTAGTCTTGACTCAGTATCTGAGTCTGTCACTATGTCCCTTTACTGTCACTTTTTTAGAGCACAAGATCCTGTCAAACAATGGGGATGAGAGATTAAGAACACTGGGGTGGCTGGGGCTGGCCCCGTGGCCAAGTGGTTAAGTTCGCGCGCTCTGCCGCAGGCGGCCCAGTGTTTCGTTAGTTCGAATCCTGGGCGCGGACATGGCACTGCTCATCAGACCACGCTGAGGCAGCGTTCTGCATGCCACAACTAGAAGAACCCACAACGAAGAATACACAACTATGTACCGGGGGGCTTTGGGGAGAAAAAGGAAAAAATAAAATCTTTTAGATTAAATCCTCTGGCTACAGCATCCTTAGGAATGTTTTGAGAGACTACAAGGATGTATCTGAACCTAACCTCTGTATTTAACACAGTGACAGAACACATGCTGATAAATATTTTTGTATGTAGATATTATAATCCTTATGTAATATTGCTACTATTTTCAAAGGCAATTATGAAGAAGTTCTGAGGAAAAGAATATATGTTATTACCAATCATTAAAAGTGATTAATCAGAAAAGATGTAATTGATATGATATAGATGTTTAAAAAAGCCCATACAGATATACATATACATACGTAAATAACGCATAGATGAATATGCATGAGACATTACTATTATGAATAATTTTTAAAGATGTTTTCACAATGTTGTTATTTGTCTATTCTGTTTGGATTGAAGGGAGTGAAATTAGTGGATATGTTGAAATTAATTTTGTTGTAATGCAGAGATACAGAGAGTTTTGATAGAGGCTGTGAAATCAGTCAGATTAAGCTCAAATGCAGGCTCTGCTGCTTACTAATGTCCTCATTCTCAATTTCCTTATTTGTAAAAGGGAGATAATAGCCATGTCAACGGGTTGTCGCCAGGAGGAAATAAAATAAGTACATAATGGGCACAGCACAGTTTAAGCCTTATTTATTATCATTACCGATCACATGGAAAATTGCCCTACAACAACCAGTTAGGCGGGTGAGAGGGTTAGAGCTTTAGCATACTAGAGGAGGGCCGAGTATTCCAGGCAGGGCCAACTATACATAATGTCCTATATGCCCCTGTGTTTGACATATGGTTTTAAGGAGACGAATTCAAAATCATGCACAATGTGTTGATCTAAGAGTCAGTGAGAAGAATCTCTCCAGAAACTTTGGCTAAAATGTAATGAAGTTTAATATATTTAAAAAGCTCCTACATGGAAGTATGAACTGTCACAATGACTTAAGTTACCTAAGAATATCTGTGATTATCTTATTTATTAAGCAGCAACTTTATTGCTTTTCGCAATAAAATATTCATGTGACAAAGAATTCATTGTCATAATTAGTGGAAAAATATAAAATATTCATTTTCTTTTCATTGCCTTTTTGCAAGGAAAAAGAAACATTATAAGGGAAAGAATACTTGATTAATATTTAAATGACAAAATATATTCTTATTGTTGAAATCAGTTTACATTGAAGAACTGTGATAAATACAATTTTTTGCTTTTAGTAATTTTTAAAATACTTCAATAAAATATTCTAGCTGTTTTTGGTTACTTTGTGTTTTGCATCTCCTTCCTCGAGTGCACATTTGTCATGAAGGGTGTTACCAGCTGCTGCAAGCAAAAAAAAAAAAAAAGAGAGAGAGAGAAAGAGAAGATTCCTACTTCCCAATGCTTGTGAATATGAGATTGACCTGCTATAACTTCTAGATTCCAATATCCAGTTACATGGGTCAGGTTATGGACCGACATGTGAACTCACTGTTCCCATAGAGAGGGAATTTATTGTTTATTGTAGAAATTATTATTTATTGTAAGATTAATAAATTATTATTAATAATAATATAATTATAAATAATAATAATAAATTATTATTTATTTAAGATCCATAAAAAGAGACGAAATGACAAAATGGCAATTTATTGGGGCAGATATTGACCAATATTTCTCTTAAATACTATTGCCAGCGTACCATTCCAGTAACAACAAAAAGCAAGTTTGGGTTTTTTTCTGAAAATAATAAACTACATTTCAAAACTTTCCTCCTAGTGCAACAAAGAGAAAAGTCCACAAATACTAATAAACTGGCTGGCACAGATTCAAAATTAAAATTATGAATTTCTAACAGTTAATTAGTAGGCCATTTTTGAATGCACATTGTGTACAGGTAGTAGGATACCATGAATGATATGAAGTATTATGAGGGGAACAAACAAATAGATAACTACGTCACAATTTTAAGAGTTTCACTTTAAAGTTCAAATTTTAAAGTGTTAATATTTGGTAATACCACTGGTTTTTAAATTATGTACATATATTTTTATCCTAATATGCTCCATTTATTTGTTGTGTGACCTTGAACAAATTAATTTTTCTAAATATAAGATTCTTCACCTATAAAATGGCGATGAGGATGATAATGATGATAGAGATACATATCTTGTGGTGTTGCGATGACAGGTTAGTGAAATAATTTATGTATAGAGTTTAGAAGACTTCCTCATGCATAGTAAGTATTAAATCAAAAGTGAGGCGTTTCTTGTTGTGCAATCTTAGCAGTTACTTTGTGGCATATATTTTAATAAACAGACACTATTTAAATGACTATTTTTTCCTAATATGCCGAACTTGGAGCATGCACAATAAAATATGAAGAAAGTAGAAAGGTGTCATTGCATATTTAATCCCATATTATTCTTTGTTCTAAGAGAGATTTTCTTTCTTTAATTTTATGAAAAGTGTTATGAATATTCTATAAAGACTCAAAACTTTCAAAGTATCTTTATTTTCTTTTGCCTTACTGTCAATTAAATTCCTTACATGGGCTTAACTGACATAGTTTTAAAGTTTGTACTTCTAGGGAAAATTTGCATGGAAAACACACCCTAGATCCCATCAACAAAATAGTAGCAAATCAAATCCAACAAAGTGTTAAAACAATTACATACAATGACCAGTTTATCCCAGTTATGCAAAGATGGTTCAACATTCAAAAATTAATTAATTTAATCCCTCATATCAAGAGGTTAATTAAGGATTGTCACATGATCATATCAATGTAGAAAAAGCATTTGACAAAATCCAGTGCTTGTTCATGATAAAAACTCTCAGAAAACCAGCATAGAGTGTAACTTCCTCAACTTGATAAAGAATATCTATAGCTAACATTCTACTTAATAATGAGAAATTTGAAGCTTTCTCACTAAGATCAGGTACAGGGCAAAGATGTTCCATCTTACCACTCCTTTTCAACATCTGTTGGAATTTCTAAATAAAGCAATAAGGCAAGAAAAGGAAATAAAAGGAATAAGGATTAGGAAGGAGGAAATAAAACGATCTGCTCTCAGATGACATGATCATCCATGTAGAAAATACAAAAGAATTAACAATAAAAAACCCTTCTGGGACTAATAAGTGATTACAACAAGGTTGCAGGATACAAAGTTAAAATACAAAAGTCAACTACCTTTCTATATACCAGCAATGAACAAATGGAATTTGATTAAAAACACAAATTACATTAGCACCCACCAAAAACATAATACTTAAGTATAAACCTAGCAAAACGTGTACAGTATACACACATACAAAATGTTTCCTTTATGAGGAAAACTACAAAACTCTGATGAATGAAATCAAAGAACTAAATAAATGGAGAGATATTCCATGTTCACGGATAGGAAGACTCAATATTCTCAAGATATTACTTCTTACCAACTTGATCTATAGATTCAATGCAATCCCAATCAAATCCCAGAAAGCCATTTTATGAATAACAGCAAACTTATTCTAAAGTAGTTACAGTGAGACAAAAGGCTCCGAATAGACAATATAATATTTAAGGAGAACAAATTTGGAGGACTGACACTACTCAATTTCAAGACTTACTATAAAGCTGCGGTAATCAAGACAATATGGTACTGGTAAAAGAATAGACAAATAGAACAATGGTACAGAATAGAAAGCACAGAAATAGAACATAATAAATATAGTCAACTGATCTTTGACAAAGGAGTCAAAGCAATACAATGGAGCAAAGATAGTTTTTTCAACAAATATGGTTGGAACAATTGGACAGCTACATGCAAAAAAAGGAATCCAGACACAGACCTTACACTCTTCAGAAAAATTAATTCAAAATGGATCACAGATCTAAATGAAAAATGGAAAACTATGCAACTCCTGAAAGATAGCATAGGAGAAACCCTACATGACCTTTGACAATGACTTTTCAATATATCACCAAAGGCATAATCCATGAAAGAAATAATTGATAAGCTGCATCTCATTACTATTAAAAACTTATGCTTTGTGATTGACAATGTCAAGAGAGTGAGAAGAAAAGCGACATACTGGGAAAAAATATTTGCAAAAGACATATTTGTAAAGGACTGTTATCCACACATTACAAAGAACTTTTAAAATTCAACATTAAGAAAACTATTAGGGGTCGGCCCCATAGCTGAGTGGTTAAGTTCATCTACTCTGCTTTGGTATCCTGGGGTTTCTCTGGTTTGGATCCTGGGCACGGACCTAGCACCACTTGTCAGGCCATGCTGAGGTGGCATCCCACATAGCACAACCGGAAGGACTTGCAGCTAGAATATACAATTGTGTACTAGGGGGATTTGGGGAGAAGAAGAAGAAAAAAGTAAGATTGGCAAAAGATGTTAGCTCAGGTGCCAATCTTTAAAAAAGTAAAGAAAGAAAACAATTAACCTAATTTCAAAAGGGGGCACATACTTTAATAGATATTTTAAATACTTTAACCTCTGCTGAGAAGAGGTACAGACATAAAATAAGCATATGAATAGATGCTCCACATCATATGTCAGTAGGGAAATACAATTTAAAACAAGATACCACTACATACCTATTAGAATGGCCAAAATCTGGAACACTGACAACAACAAATGCTGACAAGGATGTGGAGAAACAGGAACTGTCAATAATTGCTAGTTGGAATACAAAATGGTACAGCCACTTTGGAAGATAGTTTGGTAGTTTCTTTCAAAACTAAACATACTTTTACCGTATGATCCAGTCATCATGCTCCTTGGTATTTGCCCAAAGGAGTTGAAGATTTACACCTACACAAAAACCTGCACATGACTGTTTACAACAGCTTTATTCGTAATTGTCAAAATATGGAAGCAACCAAGATGCCCTTCAGTAGATAAATGTATAAACTGTGGTACATCTAGACAATGAAATATTATTCTGTGCTAAAATGAGCTAAGCCATGAAAAAAACATGGAAAAACCTTAAATGCATGCTAGTAAGTGAAAGAAGCGAATCTGAAAAGGTTAAATACTGCATGATTCCAACTAAATAACATTCTGGAAAAGGCAAAACGGTGGAGCCAGTAAAAAGATCAGTAGCTGGCAGGGATTGGGGATGGGGAGGGATGAATAAGTGGAGCACACATATGGGAAATACCTTACCTTCCTCTCAATTTTTCTCTGAACCTAAAACTGCTTTAAAAATATAAAGTTTTTATTTTTTTATATATATAACTCATGATTTAAATGCATTTCAGAAAATTTTGAACATTCCTCAATAGCAGTCCAAACATGTAGCATAGAAAGCTACCTACTCTGGGTTTTTTTAAGACTTGCTAGGATTGGGGCAGAAACCTATAGTTATTTTGCCATCATCCCTTCCACAAACCTGACGGAAATGAAGCGATCATGTTCACTCATGCCAGTGACCACAGAAGTAACCATGGAGTGATACTGTCTTGGTCAGAGGTAAATTCCATAAATCTTGCGTCTCCTCGATGTCAAGGTTTTGGCATTAAAGTTGACAAAATTCTGGCTCAAGGAAAATGTACTTACAGCTTTTAGAATAAAGCTATGGCTTTTTTCCTTACTTTGGAAGAACTCTGAGGTTTAAGAGAAAAAAAAATCACCTTGACTTACTTCGTAATTCCAAGAATGTAAACTCAACTCGAAATCAAGCACATAGACACTCTCTCCCCTGCCCCCAGATATATACATATATACACACCATATTTATTGTAGTGGTTACAATTTAATTATTTTTGCCCCTTGTGTAATGCCACAAGAATTTCTCTGTTTTGCTAAATTGTCTACTTTGTTAATTTGTGATTAAGGCGTTCCAAGGTATGCCAACTGAAAAAGATCAATCTAGGTTTTGAGAATATTTTAATATAATTCCTCATTTAATAATTCCTATAAGAACATTGAATTGACACCCATTTCAAAAGTACCATAATCACCATATTTAAATAACTCTATGATGAAGTATGAATATTCACCAATTATTCTTCTAAATGTTTCCAATCAATTAGCTTTGCAGCAGTTGAAAAGAAAGGAACTACATAGACAGCACGTTCTCCATTTGATGTGTGTGTGTTTTATCCATGTTCTGTGAGAATAAATTACCGTGTATCGAAATATTTATCCCTTTTGTCCATAAGTTTTTCAGTGTAGTCATATTCTTTTCGTTAGAGATTAGAAAGTTAAAACTTGGTATATTGTCATGTGAGAAAGGCTTGGTGTTTCATGTTTTTCAATTTTGAGTAGTACATAGACATGATTTTTGTTCAAAATCTTCAAAAGGCACAACATAAAAAATATATAATCAGTCAATTTTAGTACATATCTTTTTCCATTAACTTCTTTTATATTTGAAATTTATATCAGAACACGTCACTATTTGCTGAAAAGCGTAGATATGCTATTCCCATTATATGTAGTTATTAAAAAAAACTGTTAATAACATTAAATGCTTTAATGCATTTCTTTGTGGAGAAATTAATCTCATTTTCAGTTAAAAAGAGTAGTTTTTGCTTTGCTGTATCTTTTATGTGTAGCACATTTCATAGGGTTTCTTGGTCACAATTAGGTACTTACTTCTGATTTAAAAGAAGTTTAATTTAGAGCTAAAAATAATAGTACAGCCCATGACAAACATTAAAAAGAATGCAATAGCAAAATATAAGGATCAATAAGCATAAAAAGAAAATGAACTCAAAGTACGATGACTTATTTACAAGGATTTCTTCTCACTAACTAGTTGCATCGTTATGATATGAGTTGCCACTTTATGGTTTGGTTTGGTTTTGTTTAACGCCAACCACTTTCTTTCTGGGAATCATGCTTCCAATTAAGATAAATTTCCACTGAGTACACAGAGACCATGACAACGTAAATGACAACAACAATGATAATACATTTATTTAGGGCTTATTCAAGTGTTCACACCTCGTATAAAACTAATTACAAACCAATGAGCTGGGTCTTATTGTTAAATTCACTTTACACATGAAGAAACTGAGGCATAGAGGATTCCTAAAGTCATCCACATCACAGGATTTTAGGTTAGAGGTATCTGATTCCAGAGTCCATGCACTTGACCACTCACTATATTGCTTGTGCTACTGTCTACAGTCCAGTTTTTCTAAGTGATAATTAACTATGAAGAGATTGGGGCATTATTCCTTCCATTATGCTTTTTGATATCAACATTGAATATCTTTATTTAACTTATATACCTAAAGAAAATTAAACATTAAACTATTAAAGAAACTAGCAATATTTTATTATAACATTCATCATAATTTGGAGCAAAATTTAAGGAAATATAATACTAGTCATGCAATCCCTCATTAGTAAATATTCTAGTGTTTCTATGACAGTGTTTTGATGTTGATTACATCTAACTTCTCCCAACACGGTGGTTTTAAGATCTCACAGGGAACGTGTGAAGTTTTTAAACAACTACCACGTTCACTAGAAATCTTGAAGCCAGCAGTTTATGTTCACTATAGCTATGCCTAACTCACTAAGAATAGCTGTGTTAAAAAAGAGAAAAAGTTTTTTGCCTTTTTTGCCAAATCAATTAATTCTTTGTAGGTTTATTTTCTTTCCTTAAGGGAAAATCAAGTAGATATGGTGGCATGTTGACTACATAGAATTTTGCCTTTGAAATTAGAACAATTTTTAAAAATTTCAATACAGTTTTTGAACAAACATCAGTTGTTCTAGCATTTAACAATTTGGCCATCCTAATCTCTTCCAATTAGATATCTAAATTCTAAATATATATTGATTATTTTTATTAAATAATTATTGAGTCTATAGTTTCTTAGGCTTCCTTTTGACAGTAATGACCAAAAATGTTGTGAATCGAAAAGACTTATTCAAAGCAATTTGCAATATGTCACATACTCTTTGTTTCAAAAGCTATAAAATGGAAATATCTTCAACATAGGATTGTTGGTTATAAGAATAAAAATATATGTGAAAATACTTATTGAAAGTATTGATCACATTTATAAATGCATTATATTACAAGTTGGTGAACTTTTTTCTTTTATGAGCCAAATTATAAATATTTTACGATTTGCAGGCCAGATGGTCTGTTACAACTACTTGACTCTGTCATTGTATTATGAAAGCAATCATAGACAGTACATAAATAAATATGACTGTGTTCTAATAAAATTTTATTAAAAGAAGTGGGCAGTTGACCCTGAATTATATTTTATACAGTAATTTTAACTTATTTTTATGATTAGTTAATACTATGCTGCATAACATAAGCATATAAGAAAATCTATAGAGAGTTCCAGACATCAGAAGGGCAAAAAATTAAATAGTCATATACCTATGTACAAACCAACACTGCTCATAATTGTAATTAGGTGATGAAGACACTTTGGTGGTCAAGAGGGGAGAGTGATCAGTGAGGATTTAAGTCTTGGAGGTAGTTAGCCAGGATAGAAAATTTATTCAGATATTGAACAAAGAGAAAGACTGGCCTCTACATAATTTTATGCTTCTTTTCTGCTCCCAGTGCTTCCTTATTTTTGCTGCTGGTTACCACCCAGCTAACCTACTTACTATTCCCCCAACTTCTGGAATGATTATTTGGCCCTTCAACTTTAGTTCTCTTCCCCATATTTAGGTTCATCTTTATACATTGACTTCATATCTATTTCTAAATTTCAGTATCAAAATATTCATCCTGCAGAAAGCGTTTTCTTATTTTTTCAAAGTATTCTTCTATGCTGAATACCCAGGCCATTTTGCACCATTCGCATTCTATATATTAACATCACTTTGTTTGTATTTCACTCCCATTCTCACACTAGTCTTTGAATTACTTGAGGGTCTAATTTGTTTGTATAGTTTGATGTCGTCTGGCCACCAGACGGAAAACTTTGAGACACAGAATAGTATATCTATTGCATTGAATTAAATGTCTTCAGTATAAATTGAAACAAAGGAGTACACTCTTACGCCCAGGGAACCAATAAGTGTTTGAAAGATAGTTCTACCAGGAGCTGAATAACCACTCGCTTACAGCTGTATCCAGTCTTTCAAATTAACCATTTTAACTGGTATTTACATCAGCCTGGACCAACGTCATGATGGTAGTATCTATCTTGATCAACAACTTAAACATATTTGCCTTTTCATTTTAACAGAGATGTCAAAGTGTTGATTCTGTGGAAAAGATCGCTATTCAGTTACTAGAAGTTTTCTGAGCTATCTAAACATGAAAATACCTTAACCTATTGGAGCAGACTTTTTTCTCCACAGGAAATTTCTACTTGTTCTCTAACTGTAAATCTTTTACAAATTTGGTAACTGTGTTATTCTCTACTTTGGCAGTTGATGCTTTCTGGGTTGGAGAACTTTCAGCTTCAAACACGTGTTTGCATATGGTATCTATGCTGACCATAATTCACTGATATTTTTTAAATTCTATATGTTATCTTTGCATCATGACCATCACAGAATACATATATAGTTGACATTAGTTGCTGCTCATTAAATGTTTTCAGTTCTCTGGCTTTCTTGAAAATAAGAATTCACTTCCTGCCACATTGAGGGTGAGTGGGGCCTTGTGAGGAGTTCCAGCCAAAGATTTGTGAGCATAAGTGAAACATGTCACTTCTGGGAAAAACATTTAATTTTCAGCGTGAGACTCTCCAGAGATCTATTTACACCCTGGCACGGTCGCTAGCAATAGTCAGTGTTTGCTCTTCTGTTAGTCTTGGTCTCTGAGTGACACCATTAGCGGAATTGGTGACCTATGATGGACATGTAGAATGAGCAAAGTATAAATTTTGTTGCTTGAGCCACCAAGATTTGGGGATCGATTGTTACAGCATAGCCTAGTCTATCCTGAATGAAACAGAAATAAGGACCAGAACAGGCATGTTGCAAACCTAAACATATGGAAGTGTCTTCAGGATGGGTCATTTGAAGGTCAGCAAACTGAAAAATGGAAATCCATGTTACGTAGTGGCAAAACATTTTGTTAAACCATCACCTGAGATAGAAAATCCGCTTATACAGTTAATGATGTTGTAGTATTCAGAAAAGAAACTGGATATCAGAATGAGAGTAGCCAATGGTGGCTGTGTTATGTACATTCTACAAGATATTACAATTAAGAGTTTATTTCAGTAAATAATTAGGCTGTTTGAAAGCAGGTATAAAGGAGGATACAAAGACAGTTCAGAAATAGGGAAAATTTGAAGTTGGAAGCAGCTACTGCTTCTTAACCCTAAGAAGATAAAGATCAAAATGAGGAATATTGTAAGCAAAAATACCAACTAAAGTCTACCTTGCAGGAAGATCAAATCAAATGGACAACCATTACACTGATTATTAAAACCTCTGAAAGAGTTAATGCTGTTTTCAGAAAGTCTCCTTTGTTGACAAGATTGTTCAGGAAGAGGCCTAATGTTATAACAGCCTCACTAAAGCTGACAAGCTCAAGTTACTCATGATTAAGTCAAGATAAAGAGGGATGTCCCCCAAAGAACTGTGATTGTAGTTATTGGCCAATGGGGAACTGACTGGACTCCAACTGTTTAGAAATTAAGTTACTGGGAGAGTCGTACACCCAAAAGAACCATAACCTAGACTAAAAGAGATTGTGACTGTCCAAAGCTTAAAATGGCATTTCATTGGAGAGGAATCAGGCTGGGAATGCTACTCAGCCCTTACTCAGGAGAATGTATTTTTTTAATTTGAACTTTAGATGTGGCAAAAAATAACAAAGGGTAAATCTTTGAGAGAGATTCAAACAGCCACAACGAGTACTAGACTATGAATGCATCCCACAGAACAGAATCAGGACATATTCAAAGAACATTCCTCACCATCAGGGTGAGGATATCTCAAAAAGTTTGCCCACTGATGATTTCAGAATTGCCAGATTACTACATGCTGCCCCTCACATCTTCTGCTTTCTAAATGTGAGTATTGATTTCAGTTTTCCAGTATTTCTTTTAGCATTATATATTGGGTTATGGGGGCAGATAAAATATATTTATCTGGATGGAGAAGAGCCACTTCTGATCCTGATGTAGAGAATTTCACACATCCTCTCCATTCAGAGACCAACGTGCATCACTCAAAGATCCTCAGTTTTTAGATTCATATCATAATTAGTTAGTGCTTATGAGTTTTTTACTTTGAGAAGCGAGTAAGTGTATGTTATATGCAGAAAGGAGAGTGAATCAGATATTTGGTAATAAAAAGGTAAGTTGTTGTTATCATAAGTGCTGTTTAGCCAACGTCCCTGATTCTTCTTTTAGGCACTTTGTAAGATGCACTTTTTGGCCCACTTCTAGGTGAATATAGCCAAGTGGTTGGATATGGCTTTTGAGTCATGAGTGGAAGGGCTGAAGTGCAGCCTCCTTTGACCCTGGAATAGTGACGAACACAGTTTGAGACAGTGACCATAAGTCAGAGTCGACTGTGAGGAGCAGAATACCTGGCCAAACCTCAATGGGGATGAATCACAGCAAGAAATACAGTTTTGTGGTTTTCAAGTCAGAGATTTCTGGAGGCTGTTATGACAGAGTAATTTGACTTACGCTAACCAATACAGTATACCTTTTCCAAATCAACATTATAAGCTCTTTCTTTTATAAATAAGTATATTTTTCTAGAAAGAACTAAAAGTGGTTTCTACACTTAACAACAAACTATTTTAAGGACCTGACATTAAGAAAGAGAAAGCATGTTTTTATCAAGCTGATATAAAACTCCCTGTAACATGAACCGTCAATACCACATATAAATTTAGTTTAAATATGAGTATATCTATTATTAATATCTTATTTTTCAGTAGCACATCAGTATAGGCTATAAATAATGGCACACAAAGAACAAAGTTGTCACATTTCACTTAGAAAGGAAGTCAGAGCACTGCAAGAATGAGGCTAATGATTGTTTCTACTCTGTTTGAATTTTTGGAACTAACCTAAGTTAGTCTGAAAATTGAACCAGTGTATTTTTAAAAATACATATCTGAAGCATCATTGCTGTTTTTCCCAGTGCCAGGCTTGCAGAGAATATTATCTCTGGAAGACTGTTATTTAACTACGTTTTCTTTGAAAGGGAAGAATATATAAGCTGCCCAATATTTCCTCAGTGTCTCAATAGAGCCAAAAGCTTTACCATAATAGTGCTGATTGTCAAGCAAATATCTTCATATCAAGATAAATTCTTTAGCATTGAAACTTCCCCCAAGATAATTGAATTCAAGGCCTTCAAACTCACAACAGCAATTTTTGTTCCCAGTTTTTGCTTTTGTTTTTTCCACTGTTTTCCTATAGCCAAAAGAAGATAATGAAGGTAGAGTTTTCAAAAATTTTCACATCTATTTAACTAGATATGTGGCACCAATATCAGTCTAGCAAGCATCTTGAAGAGAACTGGTGGAAAAGAGATACTCTGCAAAATCCAAAAACACGATTGAAGAAGACATAACGAAATGGAAGGATATTCCATGCTCATGGATTGGAAGAATAAACATAATTAAAATGTCTATATGACCTAAAGCAATCTACAGATTCGATGCAATCCCTATCAGAATCCCAATGACATTATTCACAGAAATAGAACAAAGAATCCTAAAATTTATATGGAACAGCAAAATATTCTGAGTAGTCAAAGCAATCCTGAGAAAAAAGAGCAAAGCTGGAAGCATCACACTCCCTGACTTCAAAATATACTACAAAGCCATAATAATCAAAACAGCATGGTACTGGTACAAAACAGACACACAGATGAATGGAACAGAATCAAAAGCCCAGAAATAAAACCACACGTCTATGGAAAGTTAATCTTTGACAAAGGAGCCAACAACATACAATGGAGAAAGGAAATTCTCTTCAATAAATGATGCTGGGAAAACTGGACAGCCACATGTGGAAGAATGAAAGTTGACCATTATCTTGTACCATACACAAAAATAAACTCAAAATCAATTAAAGACTTGAGGTAAATACCTGAAACCATAAAACTCCTAGAAGTGTACATAGGCAGTACAATCTTTGACATCAGTCTTAGCAGCATCTTTTCAAATACTGTATCTACTCAGGCAAGGGAAACAAACTAAAAAGTTAACAAATGGGACTACACCAGACGAAAAGCTTCTGCAAAGCAAAGGAAACAAGAACAAAATAAAAAAAAAAAACAGTCCACAAACTGGGAGAAAATATTTGCAAATCACTTACCTGACAAGGGGTTGATCTCTAAAATATATAGAGAACTAATACAACTCAACAATAAAAAAAAAACAACCAATCAAAAAATAGGCAGAGGATCTGAACAGGCATTTTTCCAAAGAAGATATGCAGATGGCCAAAAGACATATGAAACAATGTTCAACATCACTAATTATTAGGGAAATTCAAATCAAAATTACAATGAGATATCAACTTACACCAATCAGAATGGCTGTGATCACCAAGACAAAAAACAACAAATGTTGGAGAGGTTGTGGAGAAAAGGGAACCCTCATACACTGCTAGTCGGAATGCAAACTGGTGCAGCCACTATGGAAAACAGTATGGAGATTTCTCAAAAAAATAAAAATAGAAATGTTATATGATCCAGCTATACCACAACTGAGTATTTATCCAAAGAACTTGAAATCAATGACCCAAAGAGATTTATGCATCCCTAAGTTCATCACAGCATTATTCACAACAGCTAAGATGTGGAAGTAACCCAAGTGCCCTCCAATAGATGAAAGGATAAGGAAGATGTGGTATATATATACTATGGAATACTATTCAGCCATAAAAAAGACAAAATCATCCCATTTGCAACAACATGGATGGAACTTGAGGGTCTCATGTCAAGCAAAATAAGCCCGACAGAGAAAGACAAATACTGCATGATTTCACTCACATGTGGAAGATAACAAATACATGGATAAAAAGAACAGATTAGTGGTAATCAGGGGAAGTGGGTTCGGGGATGGGCAAAGAAGAGATAGAAGGGCGCATATGTATGGTGATGGAGCAAAATTAGACTACTGCCTGTGAACATGATGAAGTGTACTCAGAAACTGATAAATAATAATGTACACCCAAATTACAAAATGTTATAAACCATTATGATTTCAATTAAAAAAAAATTCGTTATGCATATATGTGGAGCCGTGAGGACAATGGGTCATTGACTGGATGCATTTTCTGTGCAGTGCCATTTTGCTGTGTCTTTATCTTTCTTCTTGTCTTTCTCTTTCATTCCAATTAAGGATACAAAAATGAGGTTTCAGTCTCTTAATATGAAAATAAAATACCTATCTGTCTCAGAAATGCCTTGTTACCTCTTCTGGGATGGTATTCCACTGTACCTACAAAATTTAGATAAAGTTCGAGAATGCTAATAATTTACTTAACTAAAGTGTGAGTCCTAGTTATGGTAGAAAAAAATCAGTACATCAGTGGCTCCTTTCCCTGCTGATCTACTACTTTCCTTGCCACAATAACCAGTGTCAGCAACACAGTAATAAAGAAAAAATAAAGGAAAAGAAGCTTGAGGGTCCTTCTGGCCCCGGCCTACATCCACAGTTCTCCACCACATGTGCAGCACCATCCTTGACCTCTCCCGATTTTCTCCAGATACGTCTTTATTTTTCTCAGTAGTTCCTTCACTTTTCATTCCAAATTCCAGTCTACATAGGCCCCTTTATTTTCAAAAGCTGACTTGTTGATATGATGTAAGTACCTCTGGGTTGGGGAGATTTTCTATGATATTACTCTATACTATTCTTCCTTTTTCCCACTTCCATACTGGAAAAACTATGTATATTAAGAATCATATATATCAGGCTCTTAAATGCACTTCTTGGCCTTTCCTCACCTACATCTCACTCTTCTTAACATAAGAAAGAAACATGAGCCCAACAAGTTCACATTTTTATAAAGATTTTCTTCCAATCCTCTCTACTTCCTTACCACTCAGTTTTGGAAAACAAAAATTCCTATTGAAGCATATAAATTTATGGAAATATCTTTATTTCCAGAGTCATGGCTCACTATAACCAATGAATGGTTGGTTAACTCTTCTGAAACAGCTAAAAATGCTGTATTAGCATACATTTTAAAAGTCTTTTAATTTTGGGTTCAGTCCCATGGCATAGTGGTTAAATTTGGCCCATTCTGATCCAGCAGCCTGGGTTCACAGGTTTGGATCCCAGGTGCAGACCTATTCTACTTCTCAGCCACGTTGTTGTGGCAACCCACATATAAAGTAGAGCAGATTGGCACAGATGTTAACTCAGGGCTAATCTTCCTCAGCAAAAAAATAAGTAAACTTTAAATTTTATCAATGGTCAGGAAATTGAAATCTTAAGGCCCAAATCTGAGTGAATTCACAGAGGTAGGTAACCATAAAGTGAGCTTTCACCTTGAAGCTTTGCCCAGTTGTGTTCTTTAGCTTTAGTTTCCACATCCTTTTGGGAAAAAAGATATAAGTGATAAAACTTAGGTTTCTCCTAAGCTAGAACCCCCTAAGGTACAATATCATTGGCCTAAGAGTGAAATAGAAAGAAACCCATCACTCACCAACTCCCTCATCACTAGCCCTGTGGGTAAGAGGAAGGAAATTTGTCTCAGGCACTTGTGCTAGTGATAGAGGAGAAAAAAGAAGTAAATGGAAAAAAATCTCCCCATGAGATATCATAACCACAAGCCAAGTTTGAAATCAAATTCACCCTGGGGGGATGATGTAGAAGGAAAAAGAAATCAAGGCAGAATTCCATTTAAAATTATCCTGAGTTGTCAGTGTCCCCAACCCTGGAAGTAGGAAATACAAATCATCTTGAGAAGCGGAGGAAACTATTTCACATCAGGTCTGAAATAATTTTCACTGGTAAACTTCCAATGAATATGAGCTCATAGTATGTGCAAGGACCATCAACCCAGAACTTTAGAACTAGCCAAAAAAAACCAGACACAACACTTTCAATAGGAGGAAGATACGAGACTAATGTAGGATGTTTTCACACGTGCAAACCCAGGAGTTGTCCAGAACGGATTTTATCCATAGGAAATTCTATAGTGTATAATTTGGGCAAAATGACGTTAATTTCAACAAAAGGTCTAAAAATTAAAATGATGAATAAGGATAATTGTAAGCATGTGGATAATCCAATTAATTGTATAAAATGATAATGTTTTGAGGGTTTATAAAACATAATAGAAATAATACATGTCAATAAAATTTTATAAATTAGAGGGAGGGTGATTAAATGGTTCTAATATCTCTGAAATACCTGGAAGGAGGATAATTTTTATAAACTTTAGGGTTTGATAAATTAAATTGTCAGTTTAAAATTTCTAGAGTAACCACTGAAAGAAAAGGAGTAAAGGGAGAATATGGAATGAGAGAAAAGAAATCAAAAAACCCCTAATCAATCAAAACCAAAAAAAAAGGCAAGGAAGGGAAAAAGAAAAAAGAAGAGGTGAGTCAAATGATTAATGATGATGTTAACTAATAATTCCAATGGGCACCATTTCACAAACACCATATTGACAAAAATTAAAAACTACAATAAGGGGGCCAGCCCATGGCATAGTGGTTAAATTCTGCATGCTCTGCTTCAGCAGCCCAGGGTTTGCAGGTTTGGATCCTGGGAGCGGACCTACACCACTCATCAGCCATGCTGAGGGAGCATCCCACATGAAATAGAGGAGGTTTGGCACAGATGGCAGCTCAGGGCGAATCTTCCTCACCAAAAAACAAAACAAAATAAAACCCTAAAACTACAATAATAATGTGGAGAATATGAAGCAATGAGACCACTTACTAATTACATACAGGTGTGAGTATCAATTAGCGTAACTCCTTTGGGAAACAATGCAGCATTAACTTATAAAATTGAAATATGTAAATACCTTTTAAATTAATGAGTCACACCTAGGTTTATACCTAGAGTAGCTCTTACATATATAGTACCCCAAAACATGTACAGGAACACCCAATCCCAATGTTTGGATGGAAGCAACCTAGAAACAACCATCAAGAGTATAATGGATAAATAGTGATATAGTTAATCAAAAGAATTCTATATATCTATAAAAATGAATTAATGAATGCTGCATTCAACTTGATGGATGAACATCAGAAATGGCATTGAGAGAATAAAGCAAAGGATTCCATTTATGAAGGTCCTAAAACTTCCCAAGTTAGATATACTTTCTGACGATGCAAACCTAAGTAGTAAACTCTAAAAAATAAATAAAAAATGATAATCTAAAATTCAGTTGATGTTTAATGCTGAAGTGGAAAGAGATTGGGTTTGTATACAAGGTGGTTTTAATGGTTCTGTTCTCTCCTTTTTAAAAGAGATTCTTATACATTCTCTTTAAGGTTTACTCCTACTTTATTAATATTTTTATATCGAATATTAAAGAAAATGAAAAGTAAAAATTAATGTATAAAACAGAAGTTAGAGGTGCGGTTGATGATTTTAGGGAAAAATTGTCTTTCCTAGTAGAATCTGGGCCCCTGTTTATCTAACTTCCCCCAAAAATGCTGTAAAGATTTTTATATTAATCCTGTCCTTCAGACTGTGGCTTGTCAAACTTCTTTTCTTTCTCTTTTTTTGTCATTGTGACTTTTACCCATTTAACTACTTGAGTGTTTATTGATAGTGACAAATATTCTAAGAACTCTAAGGTTTATGGTGAAATGCATTTTGATTTTAAAAAATATATTAACAAAAGAATGACGACTTTTTCCCATGTAATGCCAAAAGAGTAGTCACGTAACAATTTTTGTGCAGTTTTATTTTCACATTGATTGCTTACATTATGTGCCTTGATTTCCTCTACAAAGTTTTGATTCAGTGCTGGGTACAGAATTAAAACCCAAGAATGGTCTGTTGGCTCTCAGTTTTTTTGCAGAAGTATATTTCTCCTCACACTATAAATTTTGAGAGTTGAAGGATCAGGACTCCACATGCACTAAAATGTGCTGTAAACTTTAAAATGTCTGTTTAGAGATTTCTTTTTTTAAATGTATGCTGTGGCTGTTCAATACAACCCACATCTTTCAACTTTTGTCTTTGTCTTGAAAAATGAAAGTTTAGCATTTATACTGTATCATCCAGTATGTAGCTGTTTTCATTTATCTTTATTCTTTTCTGACAGGCAAGAAACTGTGTCAGCATTTCACAAGAGACCTTTAGGTTTTATTCTATCTTTTTTGGCATGTAAAGAAGTTGAAAGGAAACCACAGCACATCCAAAACTGTACTCTTAGGTCAGTGTGGGGCAAGTATAAAAAGATTAATGTCTGAATGTAGATGATTCTAAAGCCAGACACTCTTTTGTTTTGTTGGTCTTTAGTCTAAGCAAAAGCAAAACATTCAAACAGAATAAATCTATACACTCTGATGTCAATGTTTTGTTGGTAGAGTTGGCCCTCTTCACATCCTGGCTATTTTATAAAATCTCCAAGTGAGTGTTAAATCTTGGATTTATATCTCACAAAGGCCTTCTGTACCTCATAAGCAGTCTTAAAATCCATTTGGTGAAGGTACTGTGGAAGATATTCAAGAATTATGATGCTGTGGTCAAGTAGGCTCCATGAGAATATTAAGGGAGACGCTTCTGCTTACAATAAAACAGGAGAAACTGAAGCTCAATACTGAGCTGGATTTATCCCAATTTTAGAACACTGAGGCTATCCACATGACAGGAAGCTACCGAAGTCTCAAATGCATATGTAAGAATATGTTCCAGAAGGGAAGAGCACAGTCCAACATGACAAACACTTGAGGACGATCAACAATGAAAGAGAGGAGAAAATGCATCAACAAATGGAAAAACTTAAACTCAAAAACACCCTAAAACTTAATATAACAATCTGAACAGGTTTTCAAACAGACTCAGAAAGACTTTGTTTGAGGAAGGAGTTATCTCCCTGAAACAATAAATGCAGATTATGCCACAAGAACAGGAAAGCATGACAAAAGAAAAAGAAACGATAAGATAAATTATAAAGAGATCTTAAAAACAAGGCAGCCTTTTTGAAATAATTTAAAAATATGATGTGAACCAGGTCAATGCACAGTGTTTATAAAGAATTGGTGACTATAGGATTGGGCTGAGGAATCCTCCCCGAATGCAGTGCAAATGTATCTACAGATAAAATCAAGAATCGAGAAAACATCCAACAAGCCAGAGTTGCAATATTTATCTAATAAGATTTTAAGAAGAAGAGTAAAACATATGGGAGGACAGATTGGTAATTAAGAATTTAAGTCAACATTTCTCATACAAGAAAACTCCAAATTCTAATAGCTACAAGAGTTAAAGACAGATTACCAACAATGGAAGGAAAATGAGACTACTCTATTATATTTTTTATCAGCAATGTTTGATACAGGGAGAAATGAGAAAATATTGTCAAAGTGCCAGAAGAAATTCTTTACACATAAAATTCCATATCTAGATAAATTATCACTCAAGAACAAAGATGTAATACAGAAATTTTTAGACTAATAAAAATAGGAACATGTAGGAGTAAATCATCCTTAAAAAAATCTATTTGAGAAAAGCTATTATGGAAAAAGAAAAATGAAACACAATATAGTAAAGGTGGAAATACATAATTAAAATACATTTTACGTCTAAATGTTAATAATAAATACTATGTGTGAATTATATATGTATGAGCTTATAACTGATATCAATATGTGTTAATGGATGATGCAGAGATATAAAATTATTAAAAGTCTGTTGACTTCCTAAGAGAAAAGAAACCAAATCTGATTATTTCTAGAATAGTTTTAAGAAATAAACCTGTGTGTATTAAAAATATTAGCAAATTCCTCGAAGAATAGAGGTGGAATCTATAACTTTCAAATCAAACAAAAAAATATGTAAAAGGGAAAAAAAAGAAAACATGGTAAGTATACATTTCATCGAAAGCTATGAAAGAATGATTCATTCAAGAAGTGATGAGGACTGGCGTTCTTTGGCATCTTAGAACAATCTAATCACAAAGAGAGAACAATTCTAGTTTTTGAAAAAATCAGAGACTGTTTGTCTTGAATCACTGTTAGCAACTCAAGGTTGTGAACTACATGGTTCACTGTATTATTTTACCGATTCACAATTGAAGGGAAATTCTACACTCTATTAAATGCTTAATAAGAACCTCATTTTTTTTTCACTTGACAAACTAAAAGCAAAAACAACCTGGAAAATGGTCATTACTCTCCACAGTAGAAGCACTATAGTTTTTCAAAATATGTACCTAGAAACAAATAGCTGGAAACTAGAAATTTAAATAAACTAGAATTAATATGGTTAAAAAACAACACACATACCACCAGTTGACTTTCTTACAAGAATGTTGTCCATGATTTGTGTTTACCTAAAATCTCAAGGTACAGATTTTCAGTATGAAAAATTGGAATCACCTCAATCTGGGCAAATACAACCCATTGAACTACAATTTCTCAGGACCTGGAGAACTTCACAAGAATCAGACGATCAGTTTTCAAATCTGCTCTACTTCAATCAGTCTTTAATACAACTTTGAACTTGGCATTGCTCATTCTGCTTCTGATTAAACTAACTGGGCTATTGCGGAGCCATTTTAATCTTATTGTTCCTATTTAGAGTGGCACAGTCATTGGTTATTGAGTAATTACCATTTTTTGCCATGCTATGTGAAAAGTGTGTTCTAAATTGGAAAGCTTCATATATCAAATCTGATGGGAAACAATTATTTTTGGATGTAATTTCTTTCATTCATGCAAACACAATTTTAACTTTAGTAAGAGGTAATTCACGTATCATATAACTTACCCACTTAAAGTGCACCATTCAATGGTTTTAGTACAATTCATAGAATTGTGCATGCATTAGCACAATCCATTTAGAAAATTTTCTTTACTCCCTCCAAAAAACCCAGCTCTGCTCTGCTCTGCTATCACTCCCCAACTTCCCCTCTCCCCCAGCTCTGGGCAACCACTAAACCTAC
The DNA here is from genome assembly GCF_041296265.1 of Equus caballus. Classification (NCBI taxonomy): domain Eukaryota; kingdom Metazoa; phylum Chordata; class Mammalia; order Perissodactyla; family Equidae; genus Equus; species Equus caballus. Next base: position 100,201,858 of record NC_091686.1, read on the forward strand.
TTTCTGTCTCTTTAGATTTTCCTATTGTGGACATTTAATATAAATGGCATTACACAATATTGGTTCTTTGTGACTGGCTTTTTTCACTAAGAATAATATTTTCAAGCTTCATCTATGTTGTAGCACATATCAGTACTTCATTTCTTTTTATTGCAAAATAATATTCCATTGTATGAATATATCGTATTTTATTTATCCTTTCATTGGTTGATAGAACTTGGCTTGTTTTCACTTCCTGCCTTATGAATAACACTGCTATGAATATCTATGTACAAGTAGTGTATAAAGGATCCAATTTCTCTGCATCCTTGTCAACACAAGTAATTAGGTGTCTTTTTGATTATAGCCATGATTTTACCTGTGAAGTACTGTCTCTGTGTTTTTGATTTGCACTTCCTTAATGGCTAATGATACTGAGCACCTTTTCATTCGCTTCTTAGTCATTTGTATATCTTCTTTAGAAGAATATCTATTCACTTATTTTGTTCACTTTTAGTTGAGATATTTCATTTTTCAATTATTGTTTTAATATGTCTCTGCATATTCTAGATATAGGCACACACATTTTAATGCTATCCCCAAATTCTTAAATCTTAAGAATTTATTTAAAATTGAATCTTAGACAGGTGAAACCTTTACTTTTTGACAGTGTGGCACAGACTTTTCCTATCATCTGCATTCTGACACACATACGTTTCAATCAATACATGTTGACTGATTAATCTTTCCCACAATATGTAGTGAAATTGTTTGGGTTGCTTTTATCATTTGTTTCACTATCAACAACTGTTTCCATTATTCATACATGTCTCAGAGTTAGTCAGGAATGCTGTTTTAGTTAGAGGTTCCAATAGAGTCAATATTTCATAGTTAATTTATAAAATGTGGTCACTTCAAGAGTTAAACACCAGTAATTTTTAATAATCTACCCTATAGTTTTACATCACTTAAATTAATCAAAGCTATGTCTTAATAGAGTTCACTGTATTATGTAAGGTATTATAAATTTAGAAACATCTCTATGTCCTTTTATGATAATTCAGAGTAGTATTCTCTAATCCTTTTGGTTATCTCTTCACTTTGTTGGTATTTTCACTCCTTGGGACTCTACAGTCCTTACCTGCTCATCCAATTCCATTGCTCATCTCTCACTCATCTCCTTCTGTTAATTTTTTAATTTCAAACTTGGTTGCTTCCAACTAAGAGAGATACTCTTTTTCCAACTTGTTAAGCATTCTGGCCACCAGCTCAGGCCTCTGTCTTCACAAATATCATGTTTATCATTCTCTGAGTATCTTAATTGATCCAAATTAAACTGAGTTGCACACTCTGCATTTCCAATGACTGCACCCATGTCCTAAATCAGAGACTCAGGCCATACCTTCCCGTTTAAGTTGAAATTCTTCCTTTGCCCAATGGACTCCTCTGGGAACCAGCATTTTAATTATGGAGGTTTCACAAATTTAACACCACAGAAGCTAATCTTTCTGGAAGTGTCAATACGACTATGACCTGAAATGTTGTAGTTCTAAAAGTCTTTTCAGGTTCTCAGTAAATTAAAACAAAAACATAGGTATTTTTCTTTTCATAATATAAAAAAACCATAGGTGAGTATTTATTAAGGCCTTATCATGTGCTCTGAACTATGCCTGGATGCCACAGAGACACAAAAGGTTTTATAGACCTCAGCTCTAAAAACAGTGCTGGGGGTGGGGAGGGAGTCAGAGCCTTAAGAAAGGTTTATCTGGTTCCTAAAATTAGTTTAGTTGTTCATGTTCCAAGCCATCATATTACTCTGTCCTTTTAATTTATGTTTCTAAATATGGCTTATAATGTTTTTATTATATCTTGAATTTATATATATATACTACTATGTATATGTATATATATATCTACATTTTATATATTGAGTAGAATATATAATCTGCAGAAGCCATGTTATGTTTGCTGTTATTATATGCTGAAGACTTAGAGTCTTCAAAATCCTCAAAAACACGTGACAAATCAATGAATAGGAGAAAAAAATTAATGGGGGCTTGAATAGAACACTTTTTACAGAGATGATGAGTCTTTGGAAGAACCTAGAAGGATGTTGAAATTTAAAGAGTTGGCTTTAAAAATTGGAGATGAAAGGAATTCCAGAGCGAGTGACAAATTAATAAAAGAAAGTGTGAAATTCTCGGGAAATCTCATGAGATAATGGGAAAACTGGCAAGACTAAAGTAATGGTTATTGGGTGGGAAATTAAGTTAGATATATTGTATGAGATAGAATTATTTAAAAAAAGGGCTTAAAATCAGGTAATTTTGACTCCTGTGGTAGGATAAGAGAGTCACTGAAAATTTTTACCCTGGGGAGTAGCCCTGTGAAAGCCCTAGTTTAAAGAAATATTACTTACAATATTTCTGGTAGTTTTCTGTCCTGACACTGTGTGCAGAGTGAATTGGAAGGTTGTTGAGTCTGAGAGATAACTCAAAGCTAAATGTTGTTCTCAGATCTAAAAGTTTCACTTAGCCTAGATTTTCTGAAGTACATATTTATATATAAATATAACACCTCAAACTATTCATTATTTCACACTTGTCCTTACTTATATCTTGCAGTTTTATTTTATCTGAATGATAAACTAATGTCCTTTTTAAAAGATTAGCAATGTATGAATAAATGGAAGTCATAAATAAATGAAAATAGAATGAATGATAGCTGCTCGCTAGAAAGTGCTGCCTCAGGTTAACATGAATCCATGAAACCCTGGCCAACACTAGGGACAAAGAGACTCTGCAAGAACATATGCAAGACATTTCAAAATGTAAATCAGAAATATTTAGTGAGTAAAGAATATGTATTAGGTATAATCAGACAATGAGTTAAAGATGGCTTTATGATCTGCATTACCTACTGGAAATTTAACTGTTACTTGCAAAGAGAAAACAAAGCTGGGATGAAGAACTGACGAAGTGCTTGGGTTTTAGGGTTTCATGTGACGTGAAACATACAAGAGAAGATATTCAGGAAGTAGTTGTTATCAGAGAAGAATTCCAGTGAGAGACTTGGGTGTCATCAGCAAAGTGAAAAGGGTGATGTGTGAAGCCATTAAAATAGATCAGATCTTCAAAGCGAAGAGGAAAGGGCAGAGGATTACGATCTATTACTATATTACTTCATATAATGCTCATAATGACGGTGTGGAAGTGGTACATATTTCATTCTACAAACAAGAAAAATTTCAGAGAGTGTTTATGGTATGTCTGACGTAACACAGTTAATAATAGTGGTACAATAAGGGTGCATCGAAAGAGACCCCCCCCCCGACACTGCTGGTGGGAAGGTAAAGTCTAATAAACTTTCTGTTGGAAATTTGAGAATATATATCGCGAGTCTTACAAATGTTCATATCTTTTGATACAGTGATAACATTCCTGTCAATTTTCCCAAGAATTGAACACACACACACACAAATTTATGGGTACCAATATTCACTGTAGCATTATTTATGAGTAAAAATCAAAAGCAGTATAAAAGTCCAACAGTATAAGACAATCTTTATGCATGTTTTCTCATATCTATGTAATAGAGTAATATGCAGCCTTTATCATCATGTTTTAAATGAATATGAGAACATAGAAATGCTTGAAATATATAAAGCAAGAAAGGTAATATAAAGAGAAAATAAATTGTTTAGCCAAAGTGCCATTTCAGGAAAAATAAAAAGGTTTCCAGACTACCTGTTTTTAATTTAAAAAGAAAATTACTTTGTTACATCCTACGCAAAACAATTTTATTAATACAGCTTAGATTACTTTACTCAATACATAAATGTCAATAAGAAAACGACACTATTTCCCAGCTACATCATAACATTAAAAACTGGAAACATTTATTAAGTAGCACTGAGAGCCTCTTTCAACTGTATTCTGTGTTCATTGCTTTAAAGTTCCCTAATTTCATTCATCTATTTGAAACAAGCCATTTAGAAAGGTATGGAGGAGGAAACAAAGGGTCAGAGAGATGAAATCCCTCGCCCCAAGGCACACAGGGATTTAGCGGTAGATCTAACCAGCTCCTGAATTAGCGTTCTTCTTTGAATCCTAGGGATGGTAGGACACATTACTTTTTTAAACAATATTTTTATTTAATGTAAATAGTTGTTATTCAATTTCAGTGGAAACATTACATGTAACATACCTAACTTTATCAAAAATTTCCCAAATAGCAATACAATATTTTCATCTACTCTTACATAAGACACCTCTTTTCAGTATCAGAATAAAATAAAGTCTAAGTTTACTCAAACTCTTAAGTTTAAAGAGTCTTCTGAATTGCTTTAGGCTTCACAGCGACAGGGTTTATTTCCTTCACCATGAGCAGCCCTAAGATTTTTGTCTGCATGTCCTCTTTGGTGAAACACAGTGTTACCCTTTATTCTGTTAATTGAACTGCATATTGTTAAAAGTTAAACAACTGTGTTGAGAGTCACCCGGAAAGTTTTTTTTTTGAAACATAAGCTTTTATTACTCCAGGAAAACGTGAACTTCACTAAAGCCTAGCTTCGTGGGGTAGGTAGTGTGACTCATGCTTGCGGACACAAAATCATCATAAGCCTGTGCTGCATCCTGGGCTACTCTCAAAAACACTCAGTTACAGGAAACCAGACTTGCTTCTAAGAATGTGAATCCCATTTTCTCATTCCTGAAAATGATAAAAAGAAAGGAAGGAAGCAGGAGGGGAAAAAGGAAGGGAGGGAGGGAGGGAGGAAGACAGGTTGGGCAGAAAAATCTCAGTGGCAGTGAAGTTCTAAGGAACATTCCACAAGGCCACTGGGGAGTCCTCAAGCCAAAGTTGCCCATCACAGGGGTCGTGAACCCCAGGAACTGGCCTGTCCTAGTACCTCTCCCATGGGTAATCATCAGCTGAGAGCAGTCAGAGGGAAGTGCAGCCTCAGTTGCAATCAGTTGATGAACTTAAGCGCAGAGATGCTGGGCTGCTTGGTGAGTTTGCTCCCTGCAGTTGGAAATCAAAATCCGAAAGTGCGTTCTCATGGCCACTACAGAAGGTAAAAGGGCTGACAGTCTTTCTTCTCTCTCAAATAGATGGCTCCAGATAATATGTGGGTGTGTAGGGGGGTGTTTGAAGGGGAAGTATACGCACCTCTGCAACACAACACACACACACACACATCTTAATACAAATAAAACTTTTACACAAAACATTCACCAAATACAATGAAATGAAGAGTAGAAAATGACCAAACAAATGTTAAAATGGTTATCTTGCGGTGGTGCAATTGATAGTAATTTTCATTTTGTAGTTTCTTCTCCTCTATTTTTCAAGTTTTCTTCAAAAAATATAGTCTCCTGTTACAAACTGGAAGAGTGATTTTAAAAGAATAAGAAACAATGTGATAAATAAGGCAATATATGAATATAGTGAGTGTTTTTTTCCTTCAAGTCCATATCACAAAATCACAGCATTTTGAGGTTAGAAAGGTCCTAAAAGATTATATTTTATATCCAGAGAGTATGGAGCTATATAAATTTAAAAACTGAACATGAAAAGTTTATTTGAATTTTGTTCATGCAATTAAAAAAAAATTAATTGTAGTAAATATAGAACACTGAGTACTCCCCTTCATGAAAGGGTTGTTAGAATCTGAGAAAGGACTACAAACATTAACATTAGTGAAAATAAATTAAAAATTAATATGGTTACCTGGTCCTTTGTGAGTATTGCCTTTGCTATATTCAATTATGATTTTTCATATTTAGGCTTTCCAAATTTAGCTAATAAAATTTACTAACACATACTGTATTAGTTTGTTAGGGCTGCCAAAACAAACTATCACAGACTAAGTGGCTTAAGAAAAATTTATTTTCTCACAGTCCGAGAGCTACATGTCTGAGACAAGGTGTCAGCAGGGTTGGTTTCTTCTGACGCCTTTTCTCCTTGGCTTGTAGATGGTCATTTTCTCCCCCTGTTTTCACATGGTCTTCCTTCTCTACATGTCTATGTCTAAACTTTTTCTTCTAAACACCAGGCATCTTGGCATATCATTTTAACTTAATAAACACCTAACATTTTAACTTCTAAACACCAGACATATTGTCATATCATTTTAACTTAATTACAGTTTTAAACGCCTTATCTCCAAATAAAGTCATATGAGGTACTAGGTGTTAGGACTTCAGGGTATGAATTTTGGGGGGACACAATTCATCCTATAACATATACTAAGCAATTATCCATTGTTTATCTGAAATTCAAATTTAACTGAGTGTCTTGTATTTTATCTGGCCACCCTATTGGAATCCTGAAATTGTTCATCTAATTCACGGTTTCATATATTTTCATTTATTCTTTTATATTTTTAGGATCTTGTGGGTTTTTTTTCTGAGGAGGATTAGCCCTGAGCTAACATCTGCTCCCAAGGCTCCTCTTTTTGCTGAGGAAGATTGGCCCTGAGCTAACATCCATGCCCTTCTTCCTCTATTTTATGTGCGTGATGTCTGCCTCAGCATGGCTCCATGAGTGGTGTGTAGATCTGTGCCTGGGATCTGAACCGGTGACCCTGGGGCCCCCAAAGCAGAGTGTGAAAACTTAACTGCTGTGCCACCGGCCAGCCCCAGAATCTATATTTTTTAGTAGGTGGTTTTGAAAGCCACAGAAGAAATCATTTTATTTAAAATACATATTCCATTCATATTGCTAACAAAGCAATTCCTTTGATTTAAAATGAATTCCCACTAATTTGAAAGGAAATACTTGAGCCAGTATCTTCTTCACCTCTAAAGGTTAATCATATGTAAACTAGGTAAGATAATACCAGACTTAATTCACCTTTTGCATGCTAGTCCATGATTAAAACAAGAGAATCTCTTGGAATGCTTTAATATATAATCACCAAAGAACCCAGTCTAATGGTGTTCACATCGCCTATTTTAATTATGTGAGTTTGTAAAATTTGGAATCTTTGACATTTTGTTTAAATAATCATCTGAACAGAAGAAAATTTCTAATAAAAACGCGTTTTCTCTCTTTAGTAAATTAACAGCTCTGAGTTTTCTTTATAATTCTGATTTGCCCCCATAATCTCAGTTAAGCTTCACTTATACTGGGGCGTAACATGCAATTCCAGATGCTAGAAATATTAGCTTTATCTGAGAGGTAGACACTAATGCCTCTATATTACCCAGATCTATTTTCTTAAAAATAAGATTTCTCAGTAATAATTTATTTTGTATTTTAAATACTCATGTATTACAAATGATGTTGGTATTAATACACTAGAATTTTGCAGTCACTATCCTAAGAGCTAACATTACTATATTTTGCTTCCATTCCAGACATATTATTAATTGAAAGTCTTTATAGGTAATCCAATGTCAGTTAATAAATGGAATCAAAATAACAAAAAAAGCACATATTAAAAAAAGAATTATGTGTGAAAAACAATTCATGGAATCTAAATTTTTAGCAGCAGTAAAAAGAACATAGGCATTGGAATGGGATAGTCTGGAGGTGTCCTCTCAACCTTGACACTTAGTGTTAGAAATAAGACATCAGGGGCGCCTGCCCCTTAGCTGAGTGGTTAAGTTCACACGCTCCGCTTCAGCGGCCCAAGGTCTGGCCGGATTTGCTGGTTTGTGATGTGGATTAAGGCTGCCCCAGCTAGAGAAGCCCAAGGTGACCTGGCCTACATGCCAAACTATACGACCCAGTGGACTTTTTTATGGTATGAATTAGGACCACCCCAGGGAGAGAAGCCCAGGGCATCCTCACCTACATGCCGATCTATATGGCCAGATTCGTATCTAAAGTTATATGACCGCACAATAACCAGACCCCATCTGCACTGAAATCATTTAATGACTTTTTACATCATCTTTTCTTTTCTCCAGTAAAAATAAGTCACGTACCCATGCCTTATAAAATTAGCCCTAACCCTCAACTCAGGGCAGCAGCAGAAGCTCTGACTGCCCATGGGTCCTGTCCCCATGCAGCAGCAGCAGAAGCTCTGACTGCCCATGGGTCCTGTCCCCATGCAGCAGCAGCAGGAGCTCTGACTGCCTGTGGGTCCTGTCCCCACGCACCAGCTCTGCCTGCCCATGGGTCCTGTCCCCATGCCAGCGAGGGCAGCAGCAGCTGCTCTGCCTGCCCATGGGTCCTGTCCCCATGCTATTCCACACTATTCTCTAAATAAAAGAGCACTACTGCCAGATCTTGAGAGTCTAAGAAATCTTTCTTTCGACTCCTCGGCTCACCGACCCCGCATCATTTCAGATCCTGGGCACGGACATGGCACTGTTCATCAAGCCATGCTGAGGCGGCATCACACATGCCACAACTAGAAGCACCCATAACTAAAAATACACAAGTATGTACCGGGGGGCCTTGGGGAGAAAAAGGAAAAATAAAATCTTTAAAAATAAATAAATAAATAAGACGACAGGCCCAAAATGAAACCACTTAGGCTAAGCTTCACCTCACCAAACCGAGACTTAACTTTATCACAGTTTCAGTTCTCCCAGAAATTGAATCTTAAACCAGTCAATCAGGAATCACCTGGTCAACACCAGTTAGGTAATCTGCCTGATAAACCCCTGTCATCCCCTAAAGGAAAGTCACTTTGCAATAACCACCTGGCTTTTTCACGTAGTGTAACTTCCTTGTTCCTGTTCCCTTCTGCTTGTCAAGTCTCGTACAGCTCCTCAGAGCTCCTTTCTTTCTGCTCGATTGGATGCTGCTCAATTGGAACTGATTTTTGCTCAAATAAACTCTTAATGTTTTTAATATGCCTCAGTTTATCTTTCAATGATAGCAACCTTGGGCAAAAACTTAATCTCTCTTAGATTTGGGTCCCTCACTTTTTAAATGGAGGTAATACTTCCCATTACAAATTTGATCTAAAAACATAATGAGAGAAAGTATTAAATATTTTAAGGCTCTCATGATTGTAGTTATTAACACTATCTGTGGGGAGAAACATTCATCAATGCCATACTGCTAGAATTATTTGCTTATAATTTTGATTGTCTAAAATCTTCAATTGTCTAAGATTTTAATATATTATGATGACAATTATATTTCATAATATTATCTCAAGAACTGGTAATTATTGGTTGCAGGGTTTGGCAAGGTAAGATTCAGTGTTGTGGTTTTTTTGAGTAGTACATTTAAAACATGCAAATGCTCCTTGGGATTTCAATGTTTTTATTTTTTTCTAAATCTACCAGTCATTTATTTTCCAAAGGAGTGCTTTACTTAATGTCATATTAGAAAATCTGAATGAAGTAAAATTCTTCTTATAAAAGACTAACATAGAATGAGAGGAAGTATAATCATAATGGAGGAAAACATAATAATATATCCCTACATACCTCAAAATGTATATTGCTGTACATTTCTCTTAATGATTCACATCTATCATTGATGGAGCTCTTATTATAAGTCAGATACTATACTAGGTACTTTATGTAGATTTCTTATTTAATCACCACAAAATCCAGGTAGTAATTATTTTCCTTAACTTGTTGATAAATAACAAGCTTTAAGCAAATCACTTTCTCAAAGACAAAAGCTGAAAGTGGGGGGTCAAAGATTGACTATGTGTTTCCAAATCAATTACACTAAACAATCTGTCAAGCTAATAAGTGTAGATATTTATTTGATGCCTTATCTATGACAGGATAAAAATAAATCAGTATAGTTTTCCAAATCTTTGGCAACATGAATAGGAGAACAGCTGTATAAGTTGAACCTCAGACTTATTTGCTGGTGATTCATTGGCGAGAGGCTAACGTAAGGCAGGTTCAGAGCGTAAACACCAGTGGTCTGTCCGGAGTAGCACAACTCAAGATTTTGTTGCAGCCCCACAAAGACCAGTTCTGTAGAGTTAAACTCACTTTACAGATTCCATGTGTTACAAACCTATCTGCAAAGGGCTGCCAGAGATATTGCCACTGAAGCTCTTCAAGTGTGTAGGGTAAGTTTTTATCATTCCTATATCCTAGAAAATGCCTAGTTACCATTTGTATTACTCTCCTAGGGCTGCCATAACAGAATACCACAGACTGGGTGGCTTAAAGAACAGAAATTTTTTTTTCTCACAGTTCTGGAGGCTGGAAGTCCAAGATCAAGGTACCAACAGGATTGGTTTCCGGTGAGGACTCTCTTCCTGGCTTGCAGATGGCTACCTTGGCACATGGTCTTCCCTCTGCGCACAGGGACAATGATAGAAATCTCTCCTGTCTCTTTTTCTTAAAAGGACAGTGATCCTATCACATTGGGGGCCCACCCTTATGACCTCATTTAACGTTAATTACATCCTAAAAGTTTCTATCTCCAAATACAGTCACAGAGGGAATTAGAGCTTCAACGTATGAATTTGGGTGGTGGGGAACACATTTCAGTCCATAATAGCATTGACTTGTAACCTCCCATTTTCCGTGTAGCATTTCTTCATTCCTGTTGTTTCAGTCTTTAGAAAGAGGAGAGTAACAATCCCACTGGAAAGAACTGACTTATTAACAAAGGTTGATGGCTTAAGTATGGATGAGAGCACAGGGAGGAGTGAATGATCATTGCAATTGCTCAAATGGGTTTTTGGTATACATGAAAATGTTCTTGAATAGAAATACATGCCAAACGAGAAAGATGAACAGTAATCTTGGCTTTTGATATGGCATTTAGAGGTTATCCATTGAAAAAGAAAAACAGTTATTACAATGTCAAAATATGCAGAGAACATCTAAGTTGATGTGTTCTGCTGACAATAAAATAAACTTACATTCCCTTTAACTATTCAGCGACAGAGGTAACTAATCCTTCATTCAGTAGCTCATTATGCTTTGTCATGAAATAGATAATACAATTTCCACAAATCTCTTTTGATTTCATGTCAAACAAATTCTCTCAAAGTCATTTAATAAACAAATAGAGAAAGCAAAGCTGAAACCTCAAACAATTTGTGTAATCGATTACTTTGAGCCATCAATTACTCTAGTCTCAAAACAGATGTAAATTCTGCCCTAATTGAGGAAATTTTCCAAATTGATGTCGAGATAAATGGCATATTAAGAAAGAAATTAAGACAGCTGGCTTCTTTAATATTTAAAATAAAAATTAAGAGTATGTTAGATTATTCCTCATATTGAGAATCAACAAGCAATTAAATTAATTAAAACTGCCATTGCTTGCAAAGACGGTGGCTCTCTAGCTCCCTATATATTTTTGTTTTCAGAAAAAAGTTCTAATAATACAGTCGATAATGCAAGTATATAAGCCCCCTTCTGAATCCTCAATTTTACTTTATGATATTTGTTACTTCTCCTGCTTTCTATGTCCTTTCACGCGCAGCTAATTTCTAGAGGGTAAAATCGCATATTTCTCCCAGATCGATCTTAAGGGTGCCTCTTCTGTGAAGACTGTCTGAAGCCTCCAATGCTCAGTGATTTGGCAGCCCTGCTTTTCCTCTGTTTTAGGAAATTATTGCAGTCTTTTACTTCTGTGTCTATCTACCATAGCACCCTGTAGTCAAAACAATTCATATCAAATTTGTCTTATTTGTCTCTTGCCTAAAATAACCTCTGGTCTGAGGTAAGCATTTAATAAATGTTTGTCAAAGCACAACCCACCAAGTATAGGCTTTTTATGAGAGAGAACTGCATTTGAATTCCAGCCTATGCCGCTTACTGAATTTGTTATCCTGAGCAAATTACTTAGTCTCAAAGTTTTAGATTACCTGTTTGAATAGGAGAAGTCATGTTCCTTACATATTGTGCTATTGTTTGATTTAAATCAGATTATGGAAAGATAATGAGATAGTAGGAGAAAGAAAGAGGGAGGGAAGGAGAGAGAGAGAAAGAATGATGAGAATGAGGACAAGCTTAACATAATAATGACACATAGGCTCTTTCTATTACCATTATTATTTCTGTGAAAAGACAAGTTACATGACTTACTATCCAATTGCTATTCACTATTGCTTCAATGAGAAACAGAAACATTAATAGATATGTTAGTTGTGACTACCTAGCTAAGTCTATCTCTCACCATGTTTGCTTATATTTATGTTATTATAGACCTTATGTCTCAGAAGCAAAAGATAAAAATCAAATAAAACTACGCTTTTCATTAACTTCATTTGACACAATTGAATATAAAAATTCCTTTCTATGAAGACTTTTGCAAATAAACTAATTCATAAGATTGTGAAGCTTTCCAAATATTTTATAAACATGTATGTGACTGATGTTACCATGTGTGACCCCTTGGATTAGAATAGAGCTCCCTCTACTATGCCTGTCTCATTAGTTATCACAATTGTAATTAATACATGGTGTGTTTGTCTGTTCAATGTCTACTTTCCCAACAAACTGTAAGTTCTGTAATGTCAGAAATATCTATCTTCTTCATTAAAGTTCCCTTGATACCTCTCAGAGTTCCAGAGACACAGTTGTTCAAAAAATGTTTTAAGAATGAGTAAAGAGGAGAGAATAAAACTTGAAGTATTTATAAACAACGTTTAGAATATTATAAAGTCTTTTCAGAAATATTATTTCATTTGCCATAGCACTTCTCAGCATAAAATGAAAAATTCTGCCCAATCTTATATTCAGACCAAAGGATTTACTATAGCAAGGAAAAAAATCAAAATCTCTATAGTAGTAAGAAGGAAGAAAATATATATATATATATATAGTGGAAGGAAATGATTTTTAAATTTTGATAAAGGATGAGGTAAAGACAAGAAAAATAAGGAACCAACTGATCAGCCAAAAAGTCATTCTTACATAATGTAAGGGTAGAGTTAGAAATGGTAGAAGCAGATGGATGATGAGCTAATTGTGAGAAGAGTCAACGATGTAAGTGGCATCTGAACCCAACCACCATAATAGTTAGACAATTGGCAAGAGCTAGAATGATGAGCAGCAGCTGTGGTAACAAAAAAAAATTGATTTCAGTTCATTGTAACAATCAGAGTTATTCAAAGATGAAATGAGCTTTCTCATGAGGAAATGAGCTTTCCTTCACTAAAGGTGTCACATAGGTTGAGCGTCTATTGACAAGAGCTTTTTTGAGAGAACTCAAGCATTAGGTTCCTTTTAGTCAGGAACTTCTTTCTAAAGTCTTCTTTTCATTCTTGAGAGAGCAGAAGTGTTCTTTCTCAGGAAACTTCTAAATATACAGTTGAGTAATGAAAAAATATTGATGGTTTGTCTGACTATTCATTCGTGTTAATTAAAGACAATAGAAGTAGCAGCAGATTCTAGAGATGGAAAGAGTAAAGTGATTTTAATGCCTATCCTAATGGTGTGCCACTCAGTGAAAAGAAACCAGAATAATGTAAACACATCATTAATTTATTAGTGACGTATTATAGGTAATTATCTAGAAAGAACTGCATTTTGCTGTTTTTTATTACGTTGTTTATTTTAGGAATTTTCATTTCATAAATATTAAAAATCAGTTCTGATTATTGTTTTTAAGAAGTCTTATCATTACATTTATGATTTAATATACAAAGTTCAATTACTGAGCTGTTAGCTCAAGCTTTATCAAAAATGGAGCAACTAAAAAAATTTTAGTCACAAGGAAGTTAGAAAAAAATAAATGTCTGCTAAAATTTTAAACTGTGGTAGATTTATTTTATCATGAAAACTTTCCAGACAACTGTAAGTAATATGTAAGATAATGGGATCTAACAAGATAAAATTTTATTAGTATGCTACCCAAAATTCAGCATACCCATTAATCTGTAGCTAGATGGAGTTGAGTATCACTGGAATATAAATAGACATTTTGGAAGATTTGGTTTTTCTGTTTTTCATTTAGTCAAGCTTTAAATATCCTTTTAATTGAGCGTGTGTGTGTGTTTTACTGGTACTTCATCAATTACAGAGATTTAGTTCTCTTACTTTCCTCAGAAGAGCGCTGAAGTTTGTTTCAGGAGGCTGCTCAGCTACTGGCTAGTCATCTGGAACTTGTGTAGGCTTGCTTTTATTTTTTGTTAAAGCAGATTTGTGGGAAGCCCAATGTATTTATCAGTCCTCTAATTTGGCAGGACTCAGAGTGCAAACTCTATTTTCCCGGTGTTCAGGTTTGCTTTTAGATTCTTCTCGGAGAGGTCTAGAGTAGGCCTTATTTTAGAGCATGGACATTCCTCCTTAAGTTTGGTGTATCCGGTGTGCCAACTGGATTTGTTGGTACCAATGAGCTCCCTCCATCCTGATGGGGCCAGAATTCTAATAGCTTTAGGAACTGCTTAATCTTCAATACATGTGTTCTATTCTTACCTCTATAAGAACTGCTTACTGGTAAATCTCATATTGTCTTGCCTTGATTCTATGCAGCTCAGTCCTTATCCAAGTTCTTGCAGAAGACCCCCAACCAGAGTTCAGTATTGACCTGCTTCCTCCTCTCCATGCTACGCTCCAGAGATTGTATCAGCAGCCCCAATCTCTAAGCTCTCTTTCTTCTTAGCAAGACCTCTGTGGGATACCTCCCCTGTCACAGCCCAGAGATTATCCACAGATAGCGATCTGGGGCTAATACAGAGCCCATAATACCAATTGCCCTTACCACTAATGCCTGAAAACATGCGCCTCATACATTCTGTTCAACAGTTTTTAATGGCAGGGGGACTAGTAGAGAACCAGTTATACTTCACTACTAGTAATTTTTAACACCATATTTTAGGACCATTTTCTAGACTCAAAGAACTGATGAAACCAAAGTGCATTCAACACAGCTTCATTTTAACTTATGTAGATACATTTAACGTACCTCACAATTTAAGTCAGTCCCTTTCTTCAAGGTCGATTTACAAGATTCATTTAAATTTTTGAAATCCAAATATACCAAACAGGAGCCCTCATAAGGCTGAACCGTACTGTATTCCTGATATCTTTTTGTCACATTCGATTTCTGAAAAGTAACACCTAATCTATTTTCTTCAAAATAATCACATATTTACATTTCAACTGGTATTTGTTGTTAGTGAAATAATTAAATGATAATTATATTTGAGCATTAAATTTAATTGAACTGTAATTAGTTCTGTTTAATACAGCCATGCAATTCAACATAATTACTTTGCCCCAAGAGTTTTCTGTCTCCACTCAAACTACTTACAAATAGACAAAAGAAGGATATGACTCATATCTGTCATCATGGGGAAGGGTTAGCCCAAGTGGCAAGTTCCAAAAAGGGGGTTACGTGGGGTAGTGATAGTTACTTTCTAATTACACATGGGGGCAGCAGAGTCCTGGTGGGTAATTTTCCAAGAAGTATACCAGGTAACCACTTCAATGTCTCTGAGTATTTGAATACACGCAGAAGTCATATTTGGTCAGGACAGTAAACTCCAAAAGAGCAGCTGATTCCAAAGGGTTGAAACGATGAAGGATATACCAGATGATTATAGTCATCATATTCTCAAATAAAAATGATATATTGTGCAAAATCTTGCTCATCCCGTCTGTGCCTTTCTGGTCACCCAGGGGAGCATCCCCTTAATGTGGAAGGGATGGTGTTTGAGCCACAACATGGACCAGTCCATATCGTTTATTCATGTACTTGTTTAGAAAATATTTTTGATGACCCACTCTGTTCTAGACAGAGCAATTCCTGGGGAAGTGGTTCAATGAGGCATATCTATGCTGGAAGGTAGCATAGCTCAGACAAGGGCATAGACTGAAGGCAAGATCCTGTGGAGCTGGGAAAGTCAGAGTAGATCTCAGATAAAATGGTACTAGAACCCTAGACAAAATATTTCCGAAACACATTGGGAAACCACAATTCCTTAAACTGTTCATATGTTAAGATTGTGGGGATCAGAAGTAAATTGATTGTTCTTTTCCCTACAGACAGTTTATAAAAGGAGAGAGAGTTTTGTCAAAATGTTATAATTTTTTGCTAGAGTTTTGTTTATTTGGAATTATAAAACATATTACAACAAAAGAGAGTTCAACTTTCAGAACAACTGGGTCCTTGGCGTCAAAGGGTGAATGCATGATGGGAAAAAGAGCAAGACAGTGACAGAGCAAGAAAGAGAACAATATATATACTTTTAACTTTTAACTTTGTAGAGTAAATCATGTCCAATTGACTTGTGGCACTCTCTGAAATTCAAAATAATCAATCATTGAAAAAGATATATGTTATACCCACTCAATTTAGATGAACTACATACATTCTCATACTGCCATTTCTGAAAATAATGGTAATCTAATTAACTAATTGATAAAATAATTAATTTAGTAAATAAATAGATAGTAAGTTTTCCATAAAAGAAGTTTTAGGCATAATATGAGACTTACATGATATTTCTAAAATTTATCAGATTAGATGCACAAGAAGTGAACGTCTTGGGCAACCAAGTTTAGTCCTCTGAAGTCAGCATCTTGATGGGATATTCAGCAAACTGTCAAGAAAAACTTATAGACAACTTTTGAACACTAAAGGATGTTTTACTTGCAATAGTAAAACCTAGTGCAAAGAAATTCTTCTTTAAATAACTGTAAACTCCCAAAGTAGAGAGAGAATGTATGTATATCTATGAATTATTATATAACAGTCAAAATTCTGATCCAATAAATTTGGGGTCACTTTTACAAAAAATATTAAAAAAAGTTCACAGTCTGATAACTTGAAAGATAGAAGGAAAGAGAAAGGAAGGAAGAAAAGAAGGAAAGAAGGAAGGAAACAGGGAGGTGAGAAAAAAATAAATGAAAATAAAACAAATAAATAAGCAAAAAATAAATAGGAGCATAGCTTATCTCAGGATTTAAAGCTTTCAGAAAAGCCCTTTTATTATTTGAAATGCAAGGCCTTTAGAAATGCAGATGGTCTGGGATCAAGGATACTTGACATGTTCCAGGTCCTATGAGGCTAAGACAAATTCAGCGACCAAATAAAACACCAATTTCACTTTTTCAGTTTTAATTTGAGAATTTGTTTTTCCATCAAAAGAAAGAGAGATGTGTGTAAGCTCGACATGAAATACCAGTGTCAGCAATCAAGTCTGTTTCCTTCTTTAAAATTAGGATGACAGTGTTAGAAATAATATTTATACCAGTTGAACAGAATAAAACCTTTATGTTTATATTTACTAAATTTTGCGGGGAATTATATATCATCATTTGTTAATCAGTATAAAGTAATATTGTTAAAAATTAAGCCTACTTGTTGTATGGGTAAGTCCAAGCTCATTAAATTGCATATATTAAATATGTGCAGTTTTTAATATCTCAATTATACCTCAATAAAGTCGTTAAAAAAAAAAGCTTAGTTGTTTCAGTAAAAACATTATACTTTTGTTTGAAAGAAATCACTGAGCAGGAAAGCATACAAATTTTCCTTGTCAGTTTAACCTGGCTCAAAGGAAAAACAAAGTCATTTGGAGGGCAAGGCCATAACCAAAGCTTGCAACAGGTTACTACTGAGGCAGGCAAAAATCTTCAGAAGAAATAAATGCCTCCCTCAGTGTTGATGCTATAAATTCTGAAAAAGTAGGTGATGTGTCATCAAACAGGGCAATGAAAGTCAAATCTGGTTTGTGAGTTTGCCCACTTCATGCTCTTGGGAAGTTACAGGATTTACATCTCATATGAAATCCAATAACATTTCAGAAGCATTTTTGTACCTTTCTAGGTGAGAAAAATTATTTTAAATACTCAAGGACAAACAGCTGTGATCATTTTGTAGGATCATTAACTTTTTCTTCCTATAGTATTAAATGTACTTTGGTTTTTCTTTAATGCATCCTTAATGCTACTACCAAGGAAAGAAATTTGATGATAAATAAGCTCTAGGCTAAGAATTTGACAGTATCATTTAATGTTTTGCTTGAATTGAAGCACTCCTAACTATTCACATAGTAAATCTTTATCCTCTACGAAACAGCTCAAGTTTAATCCTTATTCCATTTTCTCTGGATTTTAAAGCATTCCATGAATGCCTGGCTAGATTTTGCATATTTGTTTTGGGGTTATAATAATTTGAAACAAACCATTTATTTTCTATTTTATTTCCTATATTTGTATATTTGTCAGTATTAATAATCACACACAAATACACACAAGCAGAAAAAGATGCATTGAAAAGAGAGTTGAATGTAATATATATGTTACAATTATGCACGATATATGGTCAAACTTACAGATATTACACATACATAAGCGGAAACAGATAAATTGGAAACAGTAAAATATGTAATATTATATACATGTGGTTCATATATATATATGAACACACCGATACATGTATTACCACATATATAATTATATTATACACCTAGTATTTATTTATATGTATTATATTACAATTGTATATTATATGTATTTTATATTCAGCTCTGTTTCCAATTGTTTGTTAATTTTACATCAAATTAGAAATGAAATAAATCATAGATTTTATATTTTCTTATTAACGGTACCATATATATATATACACTTAATCTGAAAGTTAACATGTTCCATTCGGAAAACAATATATGCTAGATTGTATATTTGCCACCTATCTACAGTAGAGATAGAAGTAATAAAAGTAAGAATTAATGTCCTGAATGATTACAATACATGTGCGGGGATCATATTTTTTGTTTCTTTTAAAATTTGAACTTGTCCTCAGTTTTATTTTTGTTTTAAGATTGGCTTTCTTTCAAGTCCCTCCTCCAGTGTCTTGCAATATACTGTATCAGAAATAGAACATGGCAAATATCGCATCATTAGTTGTACACCTGAAACTAATATAATATTATGTCAATTATATATCAATAAGAAAAGAAATGGAACATCAAATTATTTTTTACAAATGACCTTCGCTATTATCACAGTTATGTCTGAATTTAGGCAACATTGGCATATGCCATTTTTGTGTACTTCCCCAGTATTAACATGTGCACCTAACAACAGATAAAGCATCACTAAGTGAATTGTATTCCCAGGTGTGATAGGTAGACTCTTGGTTCCTCTACAATGCCTGCAGCCTAATCTCTGAAACCTGTGAGTACATTTTATTAACCAGCAAAGAATTGAGGTAGCAGATGGAATATAGGTGGCTCATCAGCTATCTTGAGATAGGGAGAGCTTCCTGGTTATCCAGGTGGGCCCCATGCAATCATAAGCGTCCTTATAAGTAAACGAGCGAGCAAGTAGTCACTGAGGCCGCCTCCAGAAGCTAAGAAAGGCAAGAAGATGGAGTCTCCCCTAGGGCCTCCAGAAAGGAGCGTGGCTCTGCCAGTCATGCTCTTTTTGGATTTCTGACCTCCACAACTGTAAGATAATATATTTATATTTTTTTAATTCACTAAAATTGTGGTAATTTGATACAGCCGGAATAGGTAACTAATACAGCAGGCATTACTCTATCGTGCTGCCTCAAAATTTTCTCCTGCTCGGGAGAAAAAGAACTGGGAAATCATAAGCCTCATGGAAGAGTGGGAGTTTTCAACTTATGTTTATGTGAAAAATGTGTAGCAAGACATTAAATGATAAGTGGTGACATTATTAAAATTTTACTGGATCAGAAGTTTGCTTCAGACTTCTGTTGGAAAAATGACTTAATTTCTTTCACAATATATAACAGTAAAG
Organism: Equus caballus; assembly: GCF_041296265.1. Taxonomy (NCBI): domain Eukaryota; kingdom Metazoa; phylum Chordata; class Mammalia; order Perissodactyla; family Equidae; genus Equus; species Equus caballus. Next base: position 100,221,447 of record NC_091686.1, read on the forward strand.
TGAATGATGAATTAATCTGTTTTATTTAAAATATATCACAAAGGGAACCATGTGTCATGTTCACATTTTTTATTTTAGCTCTTTAGGTTAACAGACCATCTTTACCAATTTATATTTCTTGCGTGGGGGTGTTCTCAAGTTGTAGGAAGTATTTCTATGGATTTCGTTTCTTGGCTTCCAGGTGTGATTTCCTTGCCCGTCTTCTAATGATGGGAAAGACTGGAATGGAGTGGGGCTAGGATATGTCAAATACAGAGGTTCTATTTAGCGTTTGCCATCACAGTACATAGTAGTGCAAATAAATAATAATAAACACTTGATTGTAGGATTGAAATTTGTTTAATTTTCTTGGAGTTATGTAAATATGATAGTTTTTTTAATATTTCATGTTTTTAATATCATTTAATGTTTGGTGTGTCTCACTGGTAACCTGGTGATCCAGTAAATTTGGCAGGTGTTGGGTGGGGGAGCTTTTTTCAATAGGAAGCTGTTTACTGAAGTACAGTATGAATACAGGTAAGTGTACACCTCTTAAGAGTACATCCTGATGAACTGTCAAACTGAAAACACCTGTGTGACCAGCACCGCTCAAGATACAGAACCTTACTAGCATCCCAGGAGCCCTCGCCTTCTCCCTTCTGGTCTTTATCCCAATGAGATGTAATCACTTTCCTGACTTCTAAAACCATAGACTGATGTTGCCTGTTTCTGAGCTTATAGTAATGAAAACATACTTTGTCTGGCTTCTTTTGCTTAATCTTGTTTTTATGAGATTTATCCAAGAAGTTGCTTGTAGTTGTGATTCACTCATTTGCATTGCTCTGTAGAATTTGTACCGTATGCCAACAGGAAACTTCATTCCCTTTTTCCATTGTTGACGAACATTGTGTAGTCCTCAGTTTTCAGCTCTTACAAATTGTGTTATAAATACTCTAATACAGAACCTTTAGTGAATATCTGTACTCATATTTCATAAGTACGCTCCTAGGATGGAATTGCTAATTTATAGGGTAAGCGTTTATTTAGCTTCAGGATTTTCATAGTTTTCCATAGTGGTTGTACAAATTTACACGCCTCTAGGAATGAGATCAGAGTTCCAATTGCTCCCTTTGCTGGCTCAAACCTTTTGGTGTCTGTTTTTTCTCATTTCATCGTTCTAACGTCCAGGGATATTGCACCGTTTTTAGCATTTATTTGAGTAATGAAGCGCACAGAACTCTTCATATGTTCATGAATGTGTAGTAGTTGAACAGCAGATTGCCCATTTATAAATTCTTCCTTTTGCGTCCTCATTTTTAGGGCTCTCTTAAATATTATATGTATTATGCTCTATCCCAAAAAATGGCTATCCTTTGCACTCTATTAATAGTGTTTTTTTGATAAATGTAGATTCTTTTAGTGTAGCCCAGTTTACCTTTTTTTTCTTCAGGCTGTGGGATTTTTTTTTAAAATATTAAAGTTTAGGAAAGTTTTCCTATATAAGTGTTATAACCATATTCTTCTTTCCTTCTAAACATGATTATTTCATAGTCTCAGGATAATCTTCCTATATCAGTATCCTTGTCCTTAATCACCTTTGCAATGTACTTTGTGGCAAGTATGTAAACGTATTAGGACATAGACCTATTTGGAGGGGGACCATTATGCCTACCACAGTGCATAATTATGCATAAGTGTAAGCATAACTTGTAAAGTCAAAAATAATTTATATAATGTGAGATATATGTAAGAATATAAATATCAAGAACTAAATGAGTTAAAAGAGGCTCTCTTGGGGAACAGGACAGGAGAAAGAGCTATGATTCTGAGCTTTTATAGTGAAAGCCCTTTGGAACTATTTTCCTTTTATGCACAATAAAAATTTTAAGCATTAAATGGGTCCCAGGAACCAATTTTTATTGTCGAAGTGCAATCCAGTTAAAAATGTCACGAATTTTTATTCACTAAATTGTATACCATTGAGACATATAAAATGAAACCTGGAAAAATATTAAGCAAATGTAACATAGCCTTCTCATGCTTTAACAACTTAAGCACACACACTCTCTCACTTACCCACTCATCCACATACTCACGATGCTTATATGTCAAAGGCCAAATCTTTTAAAAAACAAAACACTAGAATCTCAGAGAAAGTTGCTTAAATTTACCGTTAATGAGACTACACATAAAAACTCAATTATGTCTTAAACATAGAGAAGTAAAAATAGTATTGGTGACTTCAAATTAAACATTATGGGTTCAACATAATTTTTATCTCTATTCCCCCTAGAAAACAAAGAATTTTACAAGAATTTAAATTTGTAGGGATAACAAAAAGTAGAAAAGATTAAGCAACCAGAGATGTTTATACATTCTTGAGATATCAAGAGTAAACAGAAGGACTGTGTCTTATAAGATGATACTAAAGTGCCTTAAAAGAGCAATGGCATAGAAAAGTAAGAGTCTTTGTGCTACGTTATCCTGGAAAGATGTGGGGAAGGATGAATCAGTTACCTGAGAGGACAAAGTTGAGGGGAGAGGCAGAAAAGGGAAGGTTAGCTGAGGAGGTAAACTCACAAATCCTTTCTCGTCTAGCATGCACAGGATCCACCTCCCACATGCCCAGCAGGAGAATGTGTATTCCCTCTGAAATTAAACCAGGGTTTACTGCACACCAAAGCACAAAGCAACAGGCATAATGGCTGAGAGGAACCCTATCAGAAATGAGGATTAAGGATCGGCAAATATTTTCTGTAAAGGGCCAGATAGTTAAAACTTAAAGCTTTGCAGCTCACGTGGTTTATGTTGCAATGAGTTAACTGTGCAGTTGTAGTGCGAAGGAAATCATAGACAATATGTAAATGAATGGGTGTAGCTGTGTTTTATTAAATTCTATTTATAATAACAGGCTGGATTTGGCCTCCAGGCAGTAGTTTGGTGACCTCTGGATTAAAATAAAGCCTATATATTTAGGAGTAAGGTCACTAGCAATCTTTCCCAACTTAATAACTGAATGTATATTAACGAGGCATAGAGACATTGGCTATCCAAGAGAGAAGAACTACTTATAACTGCTACTTGGGAGACCCCAGACTAACCAGTCCATGTCCACCTGCTCAAGCTAAAGTGAAGTCCTACCATGAAAACATGCACATAGCCTCTACTCGAGCTTTTTAATACCATGCTATTAAGTATCAATAGAGAAAGCTCATTAAATATTTGAGAAATCTCTAATATGAAAGACAAAAAAAGAATAAGGTATTTAGGGTTAAAGGCAAAATTTTAAAATATATTATCATATATTAATGTCTGCTGAAATAGAAATGAAATTGCACTCATGAAACAAGAAGATATACAGTTTGAATCGTTCACCCTTTTATTCAACAAATGTTTATCTACTGCGTGCAAGACTCAGTTTAGGTTTTGGAGATATAGCAATAAAACAAAATCCTCGCTTTCATAAAGCTGCCATTTTAATGAGGGGAGAGAGAAAAAAATATTATAATAAATATGACAATATAATGCAGTAACTACTATGAAGAAAATATGGAACAGGATAAGGTAAATCAGGTTCTTAGAGTTGCAGTCTTAAATAGCGTGGTAAGGGAAGACCTCATTGGTAAGGAAACGTTTGAGCAATGGTTAAGTTAGCAGTTAGCCATTGGGAAGGTAGCATTTTGGATATCTTGAAAGACTGATCTAGACACAGGGAGCAGCTAGTGCAACTTCTAAAGACAAGGTTATGCCTAGAGTATTGGAAGTATAGAAATCAGGTCAATGTGGCTGAAGGTGGAGTGAGATGAGAATAAGAGATGACGACAGAGGAAACAGAAGACCAAATAGGATTTTGTAGACCAGCTATTCTCACAGTGTAACCCACAGACTCTTGGTGGGGGGGGCCCAAGACCCTTTTTGGGGGTCTGTGAAATCAAAAAATATTCTCATAAAAAGATATTTTTGCCATGTTTAGTTTTTACATTTACACCGATGGTGAGAAGTGATGGTGGGTAATACTGCTACGTCTTAGTACAAATTGAGGCAGTGTACCAAACTGTATTAGTGGTTATTGTACTCTTTCTCATCATGTACTGACAGTGGAGGGGTGGGAAGCCAGTTTTAATTAAGGCTGTCCTTGATGAAGCAGTAAAAATTATTAATTTAATTAAAGCTCAGCCCTTTGCATATAACCTTTTTCAAACATTATTTTCATATTGTGTGTGACAAAATGGAAAGTATACATAAAGCAATTCTGTTGTATATAGAAGTTCAAGAGGAAATGCGCTTGCAAGATTTGAGTTTTGAGCTGAACTCAAAATATTATGAAACATCGTTTTATGTAAAAGAACAACTAACAAACTGTATTTGGTCTATGTTTAGACTTTGGGGAAGATAAGTTCTCAAACAAGCCTGTAATGTCAGTGACAACAACTAACAGTATTTGTTATTAATGGTAAAATTTGGGTTTTCCAGAAAAAATTTGCGTTTTGGGGAACTCGTATCAATCACCATGACCATGAGTCCTTCCTAATACTTAGACTTTTTTGGTGATATCAGTGGTGATATTAATGAATTTGATATTTTGATAACACAATGTGTCAACATTTTGAAAGATATGCATAAATAAGTGAACCAATATTGAACATTGCATGGTGTTAAAAAATCCTGCATTCAAAATGAAAGATGAATTAATTTTAATGTAACAGCACGCATTTACATTGACATGGTTCCAGATCCCACACTGTAACTCACCTTTAAATAACTACAACTTGACAGGTTTTGGAGTAGTATTAAAGAAGGATCTTTACAAATATCAAATATTAAAAGATACCTCCCTTTTCCATGGAGGGATGTCGGTATGAGGCAAGGTTTTCTTCACATGTGAACTCACCCAAACAAAATGGAACAACAAAGTGGGTACAGAAGCAGATAGGAAAATCTTGCTGTCATTTATTAAGCGATATATTGAAGAGATTGGCAAAACTTAGAAAGCAATGCCACTCTTCTCAGTATTTCAACATTTGTTTGGCAAAACAATTATTTTATCATAATATGGTATTTGTTACATTTAACAGGTTTGCTATTGCTATTTTAAATAACTGTCGTAAAACTTTATCAGTTTTTATCTAATATAGTGATACTGAGAGAGATGATTCAAATGCACAAAAGCTCATTAGGGTTGTCCAGAGTTACTAATAAATGTGTCCTGAGACTAACATTTCCTTTTATAGCTGGTGAAATATCTCTTATTCTTTATTTCTCTATTGACCAACAGTTGAGAGTAATCCCTGTTCACCCAGCGCTAACCAATAATTGGTTTATATGAAGCAATTTCTTTCTCATTGGCCAGCTCATGAATTGGCAGTATCTACTCAATGGTTAACGTAACATTTTACCAGATGCCAAAAGACAACATTTATGGAGGAAATGCCTTTAACTATCTCAAGGGTATGTTTGAAAACCTGAAGCCAATTATTAATAAAATTAAAACTAGTATCTACTGTTAACACATTAATTTTGACCATCGCTAGCAAGGTAGATATAAGAATTTCATCTTGCCAAGGAAATCATTACTTTAGTTTCAGACAGGGTTTAGAAGACATCTGAGAAGAGAACAATATTCTAGATTTTATACTTTCAATGTGTTGGCAATAGTTATAGCTCTTGTTTTATTGCAAAACAAATGGGGCTCCTGGGTTATTTTTTTTTCCTATTTATTTATCTTTCAATTTTTCACAATAGTCAAGACCTATCCTTACCATGGAGAACTCAATTGTTCCTTCATTTTGGCCAATGTAACCGTGTGTAGTACCTATGTCAGACATTTGGACAGCTGATGTGCTGTCGAACCAAGATGTCAGACATCTGATGTCACTAACCTCTACACTAACCTGAGCCAGTTGATTAGTCGAAGTCCTCCACTAGTTTTCAATAGTGTTTTTTGCTGACTAGGTGAGGTTAGAGGTTCTTCCTATGAGCTCACACAGCACCCAGCACTACTCTCATCTTAGCACTTATAGCATACTTTCTTTTTTTTTTTTTTTTTCAAGAAACTGGTTTGTATCCCAGTTTGACTGCAACTTCTATAAAGGCAAGGGGTATGTCTGTCTTGTTCATCATTGTATCCTCAGTACTTAACTAGCATGGTATACGGGATCTTAACCTGTGCGTGTTTTTAAAGCCGTACATTTCAATGATATAGTGGTATTCATTGCCTCAGGAAGAAAGAAGGTAAACAATGAAAAAAATGTATTATTCAGCTCTGATTTACAAATGTATATATTTTAGATTATTGTAAAACAGTAATGTGAAATCCAGTGTGCTTTTGATTCTCAAGAGCTGGCGATTTAGAGAGAAAAACATTTTGTTTGTTTTTAAAATAGAATGCTAAATATCAGGATTTTCCTATCATGAGCTGGACTGGCGAAACTGAAGTACTAGAGTTTATATCCGTGAGCTACTAGATCAGGAACGATGCAACAATTAAATTAGAGCTGTTTTCCTGCAAGCAGGGAAGAGAGAATTCACTGAGATTGGAAGCTAGGAGAGGATCAGAAAAACAGCATAGAGATAAAATGCTAGTGCAGGCTCTGATCTTATATCCCACAACCACCATTAGGATGGAAACCCAGGCACGCTAGAGGAGATGGCATCTCTTCAAGTCAACTGTTGGGTTTGGAATCTGAAAGACTAAAGGACTTTTGAGCTACTGATCATCTGGAATTCTCGAAATGGATGCACAAATGCAGAATGCCCCTAGGCCAACATAGCTGCAGTATAGAAGAAGTGGCAAGTGGTCTGTTTAGTCAATGAGAGTCTGCTAGAGACTCCCTACATTCCCAATCTACCTCAGCTTGCATGGGACATGGATAATATCCAAAAATTTCCAGGATCCAAGTCTATGAGAGAAATAAACACTAACCCAGCTGCCATGAAATTGTTGTGGGGATTATGGATTCCATGGCAGGAGCTACAAAGCCATCAGGAGCCAAATTTGTGGCAGAGTCATCCAGAGAGATAATTGTGTTATTTCCAGAAGAGTCACCATGCTTTGCCTGTTCCATAAGATTGGATAAAACGCTAGCCAGTGATGTTTATGAATGAAGACAGAAGCCTATTCTCAATATCAAGTAGAAAAATTAGACCTTAGTAGAGGCCAGTGAGGACAGAAGAAAGTACTCAAACCACAAAAGCATTCCTTACTTCCAGGACTATAAAGAGTAGTCTATTGGCAGCTGGATCACACTTGCTCATTACAGCTGAGTGTGGATATCTCTAACCAACTCCTCATTCAGTGATGTCGGGTTGGAAGTTCAAAATTGGCCACTATGAGAGCATTTACACTATGAACTTGAAAACCCTACAACTGAGGGCCTTTCCCCTACCCTCTCCCCAGAGACCTGGTTGTTAAACATTTACCAGCGCACCACAGATGATATGTAAGCCTACTGCATATTTAGATTACTCTGGGAAGAAAGAAAACAGAAGGAGTAGAAATCATCAGAATGGGTTTTTAACTCTGCAAAAATGATTCCTAAGAGCTAAATAAACTTCAGTTATAAAGAAAAATAAGAACTTTGCTTTAATTTTTAAGTTAACTTAGACTGTAAAATTGGAAATAACATGTCTGCTAGTTGAATGAATGAATAACATGGTATCCAAAACATTAACTTATCAGAATTCCAGGCAAATATGATGCCCTACTGCTATTCAACTTATCCTTAGTTACCCATGTCTGTTTTCCCTGCTGAGAACGCTTTCTGCAGGAGAGGTGCTTTTATTTTAAACATGCAGAGTTAGCCATCCAGATGGTGAAATGCAGCCTTCCTGATGGTTAATGCATGGCTTGTTGCCCATTGTACTGAAGCACTGTGCTTCCAAAGATATCAATGCTGTCAATGCCATCAGCGAGATTTTTAAAGAATCTATTAGATTGGTTCCAAAGCGGCTTACATATTGGCATCAATTACTAGCTCGTCACAGTGGTTTCTAGGGAAAGCAACACCAAAGCCTTTGGTAAAGTCTGGAGCTACCTAGATGGTAATTTTGCCTCGGTATCTGCTATGTTTATTTGTTTTCCTTGGACTGTCGGAGAGAAACTTGAGTGAGTCCTTCAAACCTGTAGGGAGGGAACTACCCTAGTTTGGGGTTGATCAGTCCGTTGGAACTGCTCTCTATTTACCAATCCACCTGTTGGCGCATCCTAAGCAGCATTTCTCTGACAGGCCTTGTCTAGTTTACCCAGTCTATGTATTCTATTTTCAAAGGAATGCAATATTTTCCATCAAAACACATATCTTATAACTTTGCATTCATTTTCTGTGATTATTTGATAAATAACCACCCCCAGACTGTAGGATAAATCAGAGTGGGACCTTGGTAGCTTTTCCTACCTATTGTTTTGTGTCACTAGAACACCGTGTAGCTTATAGTGAATGCTAAGATGTGTTTGTGGAATAAATAAATGAACGATGATTAGAAAAGAGTAGTTGCCAAAAAATTAATATTTTATGTTTCCAAAGAAATCTTACAAATAACATTCAAACAACTAGTAAGAAAATAAAATTCAGCAAACTGCTAATCAAGAAAGAAATAGAAATGAGAAGCCGAAGATACAGAAAAGTTTAGCATCACTATTACTTAACAAATCTAAAATTAAACCAGCCTTTGACTAATAAGCCAAAAAAACAAATGATGCCATCAAGTGGTAGTGAGGTTTTGATAAATAGATACTCAAATTCCCAAATGGAAGGAATAGAACTTTGTGTAAATTTACTCATGGGTGGGTAGTCAATATCAATAAAAATGTATACTTTCACCCAACAATTTCATGTTGTTGAGAATTCTCTTCAGGAAACATTTGCAAAGATGTATAAAACAAGGTGTTCATTAAAACATTATTTGTAATTAAAATTAAACACTCAAAATACAGGATTAGTACAATAATTTAGTTATGAAAAGTACTAGGAACCAGTAAAATGAGGTAGCACATATCAATTGGTTGACTTAGATATTCATTGATAATATACTTAAGTGAGATTCAATGATGTGGAAATTTGCCTTTTTTTGTTTGTTTGATGAAGAACTTGGCCCTGAGTTAACATCTGTTGCCAATCTTCCTCTTTTTGCTTGAGGAAGATTGTCCCTGAGCTAACATGTGTGCCAATCCTCCTCTACTTTTGTATGTGGGACGCTGCTACAGCATGGCTTGATGAGCACTGTGCAGATCTGTGCCCAGGATCAACATCAGCAAACCCTGGGCTGCCGAAGCTGGGCTCATGAACCTAACCATTACGCCACCAGGCCAGCCCCAGGAAATTTAAATTTTTGCGTGTCACATTCCAGACGATATGTACAAAAGTGTTTGTAGTGCTTATCCTTGATGTTATGAAACTTCAGATATTTTTCTTTTTTGGGGTTTCTGCGTTTTAGATCATTTCCTACCTTGATAATGCATTCCTGGAATAAATTATTAAGAGGAGAGGATTAAGAAAAGTAGTGGTAAAGAATGAAATAGTTTCTGTAGCCCACTGAAATTAGCTTAAAGATAAATTTTCAAAAGAGAAAATTTGGGTTTGAATATCGAAGCAGGGATTTGAAACTGAAAATTTTATGAATAGGAGCTTAATACTTGCTTCTGCAGCAAAGCTGTTATTTTCAACTTTCACCTTCTGATGTCTCAGAAATATTACTGTAGTGTATTCTTAAGAAAGAGACTTGGTTAGGTGGTCAAATGTTAAGGTCTAAGTTTAAAGTAACTTACTTCTGTTATTTTTTGCTTTAGATAATATAAAGAACAAGCTGTTTTTTCCCCTCAAGTGGTAAGCAGCAGCAAATGATTTTTGCTTTTTACAGGTCTGTCTGTTCTCTTTTTCTGACTGTCAGGGCAGAAACATGTTAAGTTCACATAAATGGAATGCACCCGCTGTGAAAAACATCTCTTTTGACTTAAAAAGGAGCATTAAAGCCTCTGTCACTTCACAGTGAAGTGACGATTAAAAGAGCAAATGTGAAGTACTTAGATATCCAGGTTCTAAAAGTTACAAGTAAGATAAGTTTTGCTGTTGTGTTTGGTGGGGGGACAGTGGTTGTGACCAGTCACATTTGTTCATTGTTGTTTTAACAAAATGAGACAGAATAAGATAGTGGTAATAAGCAGCCTTGGGTAGGAAGAATTGTGTCTAGTCCCAACGCCACTCTTTCCAACTCTGTAACTTTGAACCAGGTGATAAACTCATTGATAAAACAGAGATAATACCACCCACGATGCTTATTCACAGTGTCATTGTGGAAATTAAATGAGGTAATACGTGTAATATTAAATGTTCAATCAGTGTTAATTATTAACATATCCCATTTTAGTAGCTCAGAGCCTTAGTAATTCCCATTTCTAGTTTCCATCTTAAAAGGCACTGATATTTCTGAATATTCTTGTCAGGATGAAGTTAGTTTCTGGGCTTTGACTTCTGCTAACTAGCCATCAAACAAAATATGCACATCAAACTTCCTCCTTCATCATGTCAGCTTCCAGGAAACTTTCATGGGAGAATGATAAAGCCCATCCTTTAGGCTTTCTTTTCTTTACAGCAAAGTTCTAGGACTCACCATTAGCACACTGGCAGATAGAATTTCACTACTTCTTCTTAATGCATAGTTCTGATTTTGACATTTCAAGAAAATGCTTTTCTAAGTTCTATCTGTCTTGAATATTTTAAGTCATGGCTGTCTGTCATTGATTGTTAAGTTTCAAAAAGTTAGTCCTTCTCTTTAACTCACATACGGCAACTAAAAGAAGATAGCAGTAAATTTGGGATATAATCTTCGTTTTGATGATACAAATACATCTAGAGCAAGGTTTCTCAACTTAGAACCATTGGCATTTTGAGTCATCAATTTTTTTATTATAGGAGGTTGTTCTGTGCATTACAGGGTGGTTTGTACCACTCCTGGTTACTGTAATCTACCCACCTGAGTGGGTTTTTTTTTGTTTTGTTTTGTTTTGTTTTTTGAGGAAGATTAGCCCTGAGCCAGCTACTGCCAATCCTCCTCTTTTTGCTGAGGAAGATGGGTGCTGAGCTAACATCCATACCCATCTTCCTCTACTTTACACATGGGACACCTACCACATCATGGCTTTTGCCAAGCGGTGCCATGTCTGCACCTGGGATCCAAACCAGCGAACCCCGGGCCGTTGAAAAGTAGAAAGTGCGAACTTAACCACTGTGCCACTAGGCTGGCCCCAATGCACCTGAGTTTTTTTGTTTGTTTGCCAGATTACAGTAGGCCCCCTTTTGAGCTGCGACAACCAAAAATATCTAAACATTGCCCAGTTTCCTCTGAAGGGCACAGTATCTCCTGGTTGCAAACCATTGATCTAGAAAAATTAAACAACGAGAATTATGTCCACAATAGTTAGTATACTGTGCATTTTAAAAGATATTTTATCGTGTCACTCACAAGCAGTTCTGTGTCATAATTAAAGCAAATATTTTTGTTTGAAGATGTAAGTTCAAAATCAGGAATCAAGCCATTAAGTCTTCATGTGGATATCGATTATAAAAGTTTGATTTTATAACTAAATATAGGGTAAAGATGGACAGAAAGAAATCTTGTAATTGTCAGTTTTAAGCAAGTCACTCCATCACAAATCTTATTCTTTGTCCTTACATGTAATATATTGCTGTGACGCGACACCAGCCATAGGCATATGCGCCGGGAGACGGGCTCCTCAGGGCGGGGCTGAGCCCAATCGGAGGCCTCTTATGTGCACTGTGTTCTCCAAAGTGTGGTTTAGTTTGCTTTCAACACAAATGAAAAGTCCAAATTTCACTTAACATATGAAAGACACTGGCAGAATTAAAAACTAAGAATGAAAAGACAACGTTTAACAAACATTAGAGGCATGCTGAGGATTACATTTGTGGTGATATAGAAAGAACATGGATTTCAGGGTAAGAAATATTTGGGTTAAATTCTTTTGAACACTTACTAGTTGTATAACAAGAGGCAAGTTTTTTGTTTAGTTTTCATGCTTCCAGCTATTATTTTTTCATTAGAACAAGAGGCATAATAATAGTTTATAGGATTGTGGTGAGAATTAAATTTAAAAAGTCAAAATATCTAGCATAATGCCATGAACATAATATGTTTAAAACAGTCATGTGTTGCTTAACAACGGGGATACATTCTGAGAAATGCATCATTAGGTGATTTCATTATTGTGTGAACATCATAGAGCGTTCAGAAACCTAGATGGTATAGCATACTACACTCCCAGGCCATATGTTTCTGACCTTATGGGAATACTGTTGTATATACCGTCTGTTGTTGAGCAAAATGTCACTATGCAACACGTGACTACAGATGTTTGTCGAGTGAGTAAATATGTGATTGAAGTGACTCCCAATAACCTAGGAATTTATAAATACTCAGTATATATTAGTTCTTCCCTAACCTATCCTTAAAAAATTTGTTTCAGAAAGAAAAACAAGGAGATGAAGTAAAGGAGGAAAAGAAAAGAAGAGTATTTTAGTGCAGCCAGTATTTTATGTACCATGGAATTTTAAACACCATTCGGAAGATAGCCACCTATATTCATGTCATGTTCAAAATATTAAACCAATTCCAATGTGGCAAGGATAAAAAAAATGTTTATTCAGTATACTTTAGTCAATTGCCTCCTAAACACTTGACTGATTTTTTAAATTTCGTGCTTATAACACCCTCTAACTACCAATAGTGTACACATAAGAACTTTAATTTTCCCACTCACTATTTTGTATTACGGTATGCATTTTAAGGTCTTCAAAATATGATTGGGAACAGTTTGAATTATCTTGAATAAAAAGTTTTCTAGTCAGGGGAGGAAAAAAGAATTTGTCTTCCTCTACCGTAATCCTGTAGATGTAACAATTTATTATTTGATATACCCTCAACTACAGGAATATAAAACTCAGCTGGTCTTAACAATCAGTGGACCAATTATTCGTAAAGTACCTTCTGAATAAATACTGTAGTAGATACTAGAGTTAGTTACAAACAGAGCACAACTTCCAGGTGCTACTATTTAGTGTAAAGGAGAGAGAAACAAATAACTAATTAGAATATGGTATGACAAAGGCTACAAGACAGGTAAGCAAAGGATTCTGTGGAAAGACAGAAAAATGACTTCATCCCCGTGTATTGGTATCCTAATCAACTAAGAGAAGCTGTTTTCTGGGGTATGAAATATGTCAACATTTATTAGTTCATTAAAACATTTGAAAGGATTTGAGGTGAAAACTGCAGAGAATATCAACCGAAGTTCTCAAATTTGTTTGTACTTTAAGAATCACCTGGAGATTTTAAACTCCTGACATCCTAGCCAAAACTTCAGATCCATTAAATCAGAATCTCAGAGCCTGAAAGCTGGGAAGCAGGAGTTTAGAGCTCCTAAATGATTTTCAGGGCAGCCAAGTTTGAGAACCACTGATCTAAAAAGAACAGAGGCATCCATGTTACTTAGTGTCTGAAATGAGCTCTATTTCAACTGGCCACAGAATTTGGCTGTTAATTTTGTAATGGACAAAACTAGGCGAAATGTAGACTTTTGTTGTTGTTTTACAAAAGCAAGCAGATACAGTTGCCAGGAAAAGAAAACTGCAAGATTTCTTCCTTCACATTAAATCAAATAATAGTACAATATTTCATTTGTATTTATGGTTAAATGAAATTGACTGTATTGCACCCCTGTTGTTTTTGTTATCAGATGACCAGTGTGATTTTCAGTGGTAGACCTGTTATCCAATCCAGGTTAATGAGAACCTTCTCCAAGAATTTGGCTGAGATTATTGGATATTTCTCTTTAGTAGGGTTCCAAGAGTCTTGACCAGCTGATAAATTGTAAGTTTGAATCTTCTGGTGACCATGTCTGTTTCCATATGAGAAGAGCCTCTCTGGCAGTAAGGAAAGCTGAGGGGAAATCTGGAGGAGGGAGATTCTGGCTTAGAGCATTTGGATCCAGCTGTATAGTATTTGTCCTAAGGAACTCTCCACTAATATACAAAAAGAAAGTCCCTTTTTGGCCTAGGTCCTAGTTGAGACGAATTTCTGACTCGTGTAATTAAAAGCATCCCAATAATACAGACACGGATATCTTATAATGTTTAAAAGCATGATAACTGTATTGTTTGTTTCTGTAATTGATTAGGTTACAAAGTTAAATAAATTCGATGAAGCTAATCTGAGTGAAGGGAGAGTATGGTGAGGGAAGAAACTGAGATAATTATAATCCATGTATTTTACTTTTTTATGCCACTAATGTATGCTGTGGAAAATGAATAGAGAAAAGGAAGTATTAGTTATTGATGTCATTTTTTGTTGACAGAGCAGTATTTGTGTTTGGAAGGGGTATGGAAATGAGGGTAAAAACAGTGGTACTGACAGTTTGTTGTTCCATATGGAATACTAAGGTATGACAAAGAAGATAAGCACACTACAGGACTAAGACTGATACAAGAGCAAAAATTATTATGAAATTCAATTAATATCTAAGGAAAAGAGAAACTCTAGAGCTATGGGCTATTATTTTTATCTCCTTTTGACCAGTAAGAAAATACTTTCACATAATACTGTTAGATCTACCTCAGGAAACGCTTTTATCATACCAAAAATAAAATGAGGCTTGATGCACATAGTTGGCAAAAATGTCCTATAAAATAAATGAGATTATGTCCAAAATCATGGGTAGAGGTATGACAATCTATACCGCTGATGAAAATGTGATGGTGGTTTTTAATATTTTTCTGATTTTACTAAGATTCAATTACAAAAGGCATTGGCCCTTACTAAATTAATGTAACCTGGAGAGCTGAAAATTTAGAAAAGAGTGAGAAATTTGGTTATAAACCAAATAAGTGACTCTAATGCAAGTTCAGTCACTCTCTATGATCTCTCAAATCCTTGAGCAATGAATTAGCTTAAATTTATTCCTAAATTTGTGTATTGTTTTGGGGTCAAATATGAAAAACATTTCATAGTATGAGAAAGTTATCTATTGTGATGACTTGCTCACAGAAAGTATAGCTACGAGATGAATTTAGTTGAGTTAGTAGCTACAGTAAAAGAAGAAACATATTTTTCATTTACACCTATGATAGAACTTTGTTTTTTCTAATTTCATTCCCCTTGCCACAGAGAAGCAGTCTCAGAATTTCAACTTTTTTCTCTTCATGTTATGTCCTATTTTTTTGTTTGTTTTTCAGCCAGTGGAAGGGCTTCAATTTAGCTTTATCGTTGATAGGACTTTTGGCCTGGGGAGATTATGTAGAGTTGGAACCTCAATTTCCTCATTGGTAAAATAGGGATAATAACAGTAGGTCTTCAATAAATGGCAAATATTTTTATTTGCTTAGGTTGAAACATATGTTAAGTAAGTTGTCTCATAATAAATTAGGCAATAAAATTACCAGGCTATCATAGAGTGTGATTCTATTCTAGAATAGTTATATATAATAAAACTCTTTCTACTTTAACCAGTAAGTTTATCCTTACTTAACTCTCTTTCTAGCCACTGGTAGAGAAGTCACCTTCAGATTGACATGTGTTTTTCTTACTCTCAAAATTAGCATGTCCATAATTAGCTCATCAAATGGTCTTTCCATTTTTCTCCCCCTTTCTCATTTCTTTCTGTGGCAGTGCCTTTTTTTAAACTTTCTCGGATAAGATCATCAGCCATTTTTATTCTTGCTTCTCCACATTATATCTCATCTGTCACAGTGTTGCCACTTTTTTCGTCTCAAAACATGCCTATAATTTTGTCTTCATGTCACTTCCACTGTCATTTCAGTCCAGGTCCTCATCAGCTAGTTTCCCTTCTCTTTATATCCATGATGAGGCTTAATTAATGAAACAACGATACACATGTATAAATAAATATTGAGACTATATATAACATGTTCTGAGAGTTGAAAGGCTAATTAAAAGCAATAGTTTAAAATAGCAAGAGTTTCAAATCTGACTAATTTTCTTTCGTATTAATTTAAATCATCTTACATTGATCTGGTTTGATCAGATGAAAGAATCATTTTTTTTTAACCCTTTACTTGCTTTTTTATAAACTTGTTTTGCTTTTGCTTTTTTACCAGTCAATGCACTCGGTTATAACAGAACCATTATCCCTGAAGCTTTGGTTTACCTTGTCTCATGGCACAATCTTCATATTTTCCTAGGATAGCAACTTTCACCACTTGTTTTGTGTTTTCCATGCTCTTCAGATATAGACAGGTTACAAGCTTCTATCCTAGACTTTCTAATCTCTCTCTCTTAGTCTAGACTCTGTTCCAGGAACTCTCTACCGCCCCCATTACATCAACTACTGTCTCTACGGTTATGAGTCTTTGTTTCATCAGTTCTAATCTCATTATCCTCCTGCACAGCACTGTTGAGCACAGTATTCACAGAATTTCCCTTCAACTTTTCTTTTGACAGATATTCAGAAATTCTAGACTCAGATGTAAAAAGTTTAAGGTGCTTTATAATGGTTTCAGTAAGAATTAATTGAGCATATCCTCACCATTTAGGCTCTTTAATATTTAACTTTACATTTGTATAGACAGGGAGATTTTTAAAAAAAATTTCCACTTGAAGCATTTTTGTTTGTCACAACACTTGGTAGGAAGAGCAAATATTTTAATTCCCATTTTATAAGTGAAGAGCCTATGAAAATCTTTAGGAAATTTGCCCAGTCGTTTTGAATTACATGATAATGGGTTTTCCATTATTTTATTCTGCCTTTCTCATCCTGAAATAAACTATTCACATTAGCCAATAATTATTCTATAGTTTTTGTTTTTTTATCATTGTTCACAACGCTGTTTTTAAATTACCAAAATGAAGAAAGTATAGACATAATCATGACCTGTATAAGGGTCATATTTTGTTTGAATTAAACAGTTTATTGTTTTTAATTTTTGATTTCTCATAACACAATGAAATCGGTTTAATCATCTGTAATCATTTTCATTTCCCCTATCTCTTCCCCCAATAATTTATATATTCCTTGGGGACAGGGACAAGACTTTTGAAAATATTGTTCTTATTCCTCACTTGGTCTATACATTGCTACTAACTTAACTCAATGTCACGGACTGAATGTGTCCCCCAAATTCCTATGTTGAGGCCCTAATCCCAATGTGACTATGTTTGGAAATAGGCACTGTGAGGAGGTGATAAAATGAAATCATAGGGTGGGGCCCTTATCTGATAGGGCTAGTACCCTTAGAAGAAGAACAAACACCAGGGCTCTGTGGGGACACAATGAGAAGGCCGACTACCCTCTGCAAACAAGGAAGAGAGCTCTCACCAGGAACCCAGTCCCCTAGTACCTTCATCTTGCACTTCCCAGCCTCCAGAACTGTAGGAAAACAAATTTCTGGGTTTTTTTATGGCATGGCATTTTCTATGGTATTTTGTTGTGGCAGCAGAAAAGACAAAGATATTTAACAAATTGATTTCTTTTTCTAATAAAAGAATTAATTACTATCAATGTGAGGCAGGGAAGGGAAAGATTGTAGAGTCTGCAAAATATTCTCATCGTATGTTGTTGAAGTGTATACGCGAGTTGAACTGACAGTTTAAGCTAAATGCTATTCTGTAGTCACATTTGCAAAAATATTATTTTTGCCTGCCGGATCAATGGAATTTATCATAAATGTGAAGATTCTATAGATAAGCATATATTTTAAATATGGCATATTTGAAAAATCTAATAAAAATGTGAGTTATAAAATTTGCACTTATAAAAGTGATGAAATAGAAAAAAACTATTTGTTATTGTTGCATTTCTGTGAAATATGTTTAAGAACTAATGGATTCCAAGAAGGATAAAACCATAGATAACATATCATTAGCTATATACCTTGAAAAACTAGAGTTAATAAGAAAATGGATCACAGAGAATTAAACTGTATGTAGTAGCATTCCAAGATGCACAAAATGGACAACAAAAATGGGTGTTAGGCACAAAAAAATGCCTTTTTTCCCCATCTAATGCTGTTTAGACCAGAATGCAAAACAATTACCTTAATCATTACCTAAATCAGAGAATCTGCATTATCTGTTTCCTAACTTCAAAGATGTTCATTCCCATATCATCTTTCCCAAATGGTCCTTAAAAATATGTTTATAAGGATTAATTAAATATTTAAGAGAATTAATCAATTTTTCAAGTGAAAGAAACAATAAAATAAATATTTGTATACACAATAAGGAAACTGGATTTTGATAAGGAACATTTTGCTTCGTCCCAGTTTTTTTGTGTGTGTATACATCAATCTGCCCCCAAACAAATGTTGCATAATGAACATCTTAATCTAGCTAGTTAATGAGCCCCTCTGATCTTATTTGGGGAAACTGCAAATTCTCTGTCTTGCACCATTTAGGACTTAAGCAAAAATTAAATTTCAAAACTGCCAATGCAAGAAGATGTATATTTGTAGCCTCAAATGTTTTATATGCAAATTATGAAAAGAGACCAAAACTTTCAGACTAGAACAAAAATGTCAAAATAGTCTGACTTTTAGAGACTTCAATTGCCTTTAATATCGCAAGCATCCTTTTAAATTTTTAGAAAGCCCCTCTTTCTGGAAATTCATTTACCTAAAACTCACTTTTTAAATTTGCTTTGATCGTTTTGGAAAATGTTTACCACGTTACTAGCTAGTAATAAATTTAAATAAAATCGAATATGGCTTAAAATGTTGCCATAGAGAATCAAAATTTATTTTTAAATCTGATTTTTTTATATGAGGAAGATTTTTTCCTAACAATTTTTCCTTTGGTATAGTGGATTGCCCCCAAAAAGATACGTCCATGACCCAGAATTTGTGAATGTGACCTTAACTGGAAAAAGGGCCTTTGCAGATATAATTAAGTCAAGAATCTCTAGGTGATATCATCCTCTATTATCAGGGTGGATCCTAAATCCAATGACAGATATCCTTATAAAAGACACACACAATAGAGACACATATAGAAGAGAAAACCATGTGAAGGTGGAGGCAGAGATTGGGGTGATACAGCCATAAGCCAAGGAATGCCTAAAACCACCAGAATTTGGAAGAGGCAAAGAAGGATTCTCCCTTAGATCCTACAGAGCGAGCATGGTTGTGCCAAAACCTTGATTTTGGACTTCTGACCTCCAAACCGTGTGAGAATACATTGCTGTTGTTTTAAACCCCGACCTTTGTGGTAACTTTTATAGTGGCCCTAAGGCACAAATACACTTGGTGCGTTCTCAAATTTGATGGTTTGCTTTTTTATATGAATAGTCTAAAACAAAGCTAGAAAATAATGTTACAATGAGACTTGCAAATTCAAGTCACTTCCCATTTCAAGTCTATTCTTTTGGTCAAAATCCTGCTTAAAGGGCAGAAAAAATAAGTTAAAATAAGAGTTTGATCATAGATCCCTAGACTTTTGCAAGTAAGAAGGACTTACAAATCATAGAACACAATCGCTTTATATTATTGAGGAAATCAAGTCCAGAAAAGTCCAATGACTTGCTCATAAAACCTACACTGAGTGCTAGTCTTGTCTAAACCTATTTCCAGCATGAGTGAATGCCCCTATTAGTCACAGTTGATGCTACAGATTAACGCTTTTCCCTTTGTATTAGTGTCTTAGGGCTGCCGTAACAAAATATCACAGACTGAGTGGCTTAAACCACAGACATTTATTTTTTCACAGTTTTGGAGGCTGAAAGTCCATAATCGTGCTGAGAGCTCTCTTCCTAGCTTATAGATAGCCAGCTTCTCACTATGTCCTCACATGACCTTTCCTCTGTGTGTGAGTGGAGAGAGTACTCTGGTCTCTCTTCTTCTTACAAGGACACCAATTCTACCGGATTAGGGCCCTACCCTTATGATCTCATTTAACCTTGAAAACAACTTATAGGCCCTGTCTTCAAATATAGGGCCTATAGGGTCACATTAGGTGTTATGGTTTCAAAATATGAATTTGGGAGGAACATAATTCAGTCCAGAATACCCCTTATCACTGTGCTTAGAGTAAGAAAGAACTTGTCACAGTGCTTCTTTAATTTTGAAAGTGGGAGAAATGAAATTGATGGCACATCAATTTTGTCTCCTTTATCAAATCTTTTTAGATGAACCTGACTTGAAATCTATGTCATGCCCAAAGAAGAATCAATTCTCTAGTTTTTTTCTTTTAATGGGAATGAACTTTGAGATAGCTATCAAAAACAAAGGCAATCGCCTAAAATCTGTGGTTGTGATGGTAATTTTCAATCAAAATAATTTTTGTTCTATCTAAATGCATTTATAAGACATGCATAAAGGAATTCCATGGTAGATATGAAAGGAAAATAACTAAAGGGGACTTAGAAAATAATGTTAACCTTTTAATTAATTTGAGGTAATTCTTGTTGATGTTTTACTGCCGTTCTAACCCTAATTCATTCTTTTGTCACCAAGAATAGTGCTCAGTCTTCTGAAAACTCTGCCTGATTGAGGATTTCTATACAGGCAGGGAAGGTCAGTAATGGATATTTTCACACTTTAGCCGGAAACAACAGAAAAGAATCTTCAAAGTTTGTAATAAATAGAGCAATCTTCAGGGATCAAAACAGTCCCGTAGATTCGATGCCAGGTGTCTTTTCCAATCTTAGCTTCACAACTTCCCCAGTCACATCAGCTACTTCCTCTGAGCAGGGAGTCACTGTTCCTGCTGTCAGAGAGTGTCTAGGAAAAAAAGGCAGAGCTGCTGCAGGCATATATTGTACCTGCCAATTCCACAAAATGAAAATGAGGGTGATATATAGTGTCCACAGGGTATTAAGTTATTTTTTTCCTTTCTCTACTCTTTCCTCCATTTTTCTGTCTGAATACCTTGCATTCTATTCTCCCTCAATATATTTTCTCTGAGCCCTTGTCCTCTCTTGTCACTCAGCTAGGTGGATCAGAATCAGAATTGAAGGGTCCCAAATCAACATCTTCGATATTTCAGCAGACAAGGAAGCGCTGATGATAACTTCAGTAAAGTGTCCTGTTCCCTATTGCATGAAATGAGAACAATCGTCAGTCCATGGGATGAGTTGTTTCAATTTGTTGCAATGTGAAGTAGAAAATGGTGAGGCCATCTTAAGTAGAATGGAAGCAAGAGGCACTGTATTTCTTCTGAGCTCATTTACTGAAATTAGTTATTGAATCACATTACACAACACAGGTTAGACATGCTTTACTTTCAGTTTCCTTTGGAGGCAAGCCTCACTGAACTGAAACTTGAAAATTCAGACTTGATTTGAGTCCCCATGAGCTCAATTCAAGATCTAAACCTGTCTTATAAAGATGTAATTACTTGTGCGTATTAGATAGTATCTTAAATACACATATCTAAAATAAGCTATTTAGTATAAAGTATAGGAGTTACACAATTCTGATTGATGGGATATTAAAAAGCATTTGTATTCAGACTGACAACAGAAATTAACAAATCAAGGTTTTTTTTTTTTTTTTAAAGATTTTATTTTTTTCCTTTTTCTCCCCAAAGCCCCCCGGTACATAGTTGTATATTCTTTGTTGTGAGTCCTTCTAGTTGTGGCATGTGGGACGCTGCCTCAGCGTGGTTTGATGAGCAGTGCCATGTCCGCGCCCAGGATTCGAACCAACGAAACACTGGGCCGCCTGCAGCGGAGCACGCGAACTTAACCACTCAGCCATGGGGCCAGCCCTAACAAATCAATGTTTTTAAAAATAACGTTTTGTTGGATTTTCTTTCAAATACAAATATTCATTCTGAAAAGCAAAATAAAACATCTCTAGAAAAGAATAACTAAGTCTTATCTTTCTAAAGCACACCCAATGAAGTCACTTTAAATATATATGTAAGGATATAAACTTGAAGTCCATCTACAGAATGGTGGAATGAATTATGGTGCACTCATACTATAAAATATCTCACAGATCTTCAAAAATAATGGATTAGGTTTTAGATTTTGAAAAAAAAATCTCGAATGCAGTATTCTTTTACAAGAAGAAGGTAATGAAAAATTGACATAGGATACATTTTGAAGGAAATCATACTTTTTTGTCAAGGTAATATGGTCTCTGGTAGATAATTTAGTAAATTTCAGGTTGTCAATGAGAATAATGAAACATTAGCATAAAATGTGCTCTTGAGTTCCATACTATAAATTCATTACTAACAATAGAATACATTGGTTATTACATATGTTGCAACACTATGGGAAAAAAAAGAAAATCTCCATTTGTAGACAGCTCATTCCATCTTCAAATATCAAGATAGACCTTCCTGAAAAACAGAAAATCATCTAGAATCACTCAAAAAGTCTATTCATTTTATAAATTATCATAGTAAATAAGGCTTCAAGTAAAGAAGGCTAGTAGATTGGATCTTTTCCTTTATTCTTCAGTCAATACACAAGTTTCCCAAAGGAGTGTATGTGTGTGTGCGGGTGTGTGACAGATTGAGTCAATGATTTGTTTCCTTCCATAAGCTCACTAACTTATAAAACTTAATATTTGCATTATGCTTAATCCTTATTGAGAGGTAGTTAACATATATGTTACTTTGAAAGGATCCCACCTGTTTATCCAAACATGTTTATCCTAACATAAGACACATTTCGTCCTTTTTAATGTATTAGACCAATGTTTACTTACATCATTTAACATGTAAGTTGTTATGCCAGGCTCTACAGTGATATATGCAGTAGAGCTTCTGCTGACCCCCCCTTTACAGGAAGTAAATTAATAGAGGAAAATATGATACTGGGATAATTACAAATTATGGTTGTATGTGCTGTGAACTGTACAAGTGATAAAGAGAAAGCAGAAGCATGTTTAGTTAATGAATATTATTAGTCAATGTGTTGAATGGAAAAATATGGGCCAAATCTTCTCTCCTGTATGCATATATTTAACATACTTACAAGTATATTAGGTATTAGTGTATAATATATTTATATCATACATATTTTTCTCCGAGATATCTGCTTACTATCACAATTTTTATAATTTATGAACAAAATCATGTTCTCCTTATGAACATATTCACTCCAACACTTACTTCGTGGTATCTTATAATAGTGTTTTTCCTTATATTTTTGCTCAAAGGGTGAATGACTTTCGCTATGGCATCATACTAGCTTGATCAGTCATATACCGTGGATTCCCAGTGTCCATAGCTCTTCTAATTCCCTGGATATTGCACTTCCATATATCACAGCTTTTTCCTTCCCTTGCCCCATTCCAGTTTACCATGTAACAGCTGTCAGCATATCCCATTGTGATCCATGTTCCTCTTAGAGCTCTAAATACTGATTCCGAGATGATATTCTGGCTAAATTCCGGGATCTCATTACAGGTAACCTGTCTGGCCACTTAAAGCTAATTTTTACTTTATGTGATGCTGATAAAAACTGCTCGAGAGTTTGCAACATTATGACTCTAGTCTAAACTGTCTTTGATTCAAATGAACCAGAAAAGAAATCAATGGTACAGCCAAGCAAGGGAGTAAATGTATCTTATCATTAAACAACTGGTGTCAGGTTTATTTATTAGCTGCGTGACCCTGGATTAGTTATTTAACACTTTTGTGTCTTGGTACCTTTTATTTATGTCAATGGTCTCAACCAGGGACAACTTTGCCCCCCACCAGGGTACATTTAGCAATATCTGGAGTCATTTTATTTGTGGGGGCTGTTGTGATTTAACAGTACAGGTCAGATATGATGCTTGACTATCCTACAATGAGCAAGACAGCCATACACAACAGAGAATTACGCTGCCCTAAATGTCAACAGGGCCAAGCTTCAGAAAACCTAATTTATATGATGGCCACTAGATGCCTTCTCTATATAGGTCTCTATAAGATCAAAGCCTTTATATCTGTCTGCACAGTCCCCTCCCCCTTCCCTCTGCCCCACATCCTCTCTTGCCTCTTTCCTCCTCACTCATTCTGGTCCATTCACAGTAGTCTTGGGATGCCAGGCCTGCTCCTGCCTTAGGATGCCTATGCCAGATGTTCACTCTTCTAGAAACAATATTCTCCCCAGGTATCTGAATAACTAACCTCTTCTCTCCCTTTAAATCAGTGTTCAGATGTGATCTTCTCCGTGAGGCCTACCTTGACTATCTAAAATTGCACCCACCCATCCCCATAGACATACATACACGTATACTCCTGATATCCTCTGTGTTGTTTCTTTTATTCTCCATGGCACTTAACCCCTCAGAGCATACTGTATATTTACATATTATTTTCATTGATTATTGATTGTTCCTTTGTTAGAATGTAAGCTTCAAGGAGGCAGGGATTTATGTCTACCCCCCGCATTGATTTATCCCAAGAGCAAGGTATGCTCATGGTAGATTTTTTTGAGGGGAGGAAGAGCAGCCCTGATTTAACAGCTGTTTCCAATCATCCTCCTTTATTTCCCTCCAGAAAGCCCTGGTACATAGTTATATACGCTAGTTGTACGTCATTCTAGTTCTTCTACATGGAATGCTGCCACAGCATGGCCTGATAAGCAGTGCATATGTCCATGCCCAGGATCAGAATCAGCGAACCCCAGGCCCCCGAAGCAGAGGAGGCAGACTTAACCACTCAGCCACAGGGCGGCCCCTGCATGGTGGAGTAATATGTATTTGTTGAATGTGACTGACTCACTTCATTAAACACGAAAATGTTTAATAAATATTTGTTGAAAGATTTTAATTTTGAGTGCTTTGCATATCACAGTCATCTAGTAAGCAAGAAAAATGATGTATACTATGATTACTTATTATTATGCAAAATAGCAATGTTCAACTGCCTACATTAGAATAGTTACAAGACAAAAGAAATCTTCAGACACCACTGAAATGGAGAAAGATTTAGAGATTCTATCTCTTTTCCGTTAAGGCTAAATATGAAAAATCCCTCAGGGTATTCTTGTGTTTCTCAGACCAAACAGAACATCTCCAGGGCCAGCCTGATGGTGGAGTGGTTAAGTTTCTGCACTCCGCTTCGGTGGCCGGCCCGAGGTTCATAGGTTCTGATCCTGGCATATCCAGCACTGCTCATCATGCCATGCTGTGGCAGCATCCCGCATAAAATAGAGGAAGATTAGCACGGATGGTAGCTCAGCAACAATCTTCCTCAAGCAAAAAGAGGAAGATTGGCAACAGATGTTAGCTCAGGGCCAATCTTCCTCACAAAAAGAAAAAAAAAAACAGAGCATTTCCATCTCTAGTTCAGAAATGGCTTCAGGATCGGCACCTGGCTTTCTCCTTCTCCTTAACTTCCTCTCAGTATGGCATGCTGTGCTCTGATTGTATCTTACCTAGAGTCTTGTTTTTGCAAACCAGAATTCTGTGATTTACTAATTTTTATGCTATTGTACCTGACTTCCAGTAACCATTCATTCCTCTGGCTTAGAGCTGTAATGATAGGGAAAATTTCTTTATCTTGCTATGAAAACTCCCTAATTGCACATGTCAATAACTGGGAATCAGCATAGAATATTATACATTTTCCATCTTCTACATCTAAACTTTGCACAAGAGTTTGAACAATTGACCTCTCCTGCATTATTGTGAGAAATGTTTACCAACCTTTCCAAACAAGTAAGTTTCCTTCTCTGACTCTCAATAATTAGCCTCTGGAAATTGTAGATTTCTTATAAATTTTAACACCACCAACTCACTAATTATTTTAACGTAACCTTGTTCACTTCTAAGTTGTAAAACATTGCCAGAGAAAGCCATGTAAATGAAGTACTTTGCTTTTGTTAACATTTATTCTCCTAACAAGTATTTTTAATTCAGGTTTACCATTGAGTGCTGGCATGAACAAATTTCATCTCATCATATATTAGAAAGTAAATTTTCTAATGATTCTCTAAAGGGCAAATGAATCACAAAATAAAATAACTTCCTTATGAACATTTCATTTCACAGTAAACCCTGTAATAGAATAAAAATGATCTCAGGTTGTTTGCCTAATCCTTTAGTCTAATTCTATTCCCTTGGTATCCAAACAAAATGAATAATTTTACTTGTGACTTTCTCTGTACTAATTGGTTGCTTGCCCCTTGCCCTTTTCAGTGCTTGAAAATGTAGTCATTGGGGAAAAAAGAAGCAAATCTTATTTGTACACATATAAAATGAATATTTTTTATTACAGATGCTTGTGGTTTGCAAACTAACATTCCACCAACTTAAAACTCTGGCTTTGAAATGTCAGAGAATCAAGAAATGCCTGCCATGCCTACTTAATGTGCTGAAACCATGGAGCCTTCCAAACTTATACTTGTCTAAATTAGCAGTCCCTTCCACGATTCAAATCTAATTTGAACTGTTATGAGCAGCCCTATTTGCACTACCTTCTATACCCAACTAGTGAGTGACTCTCGCTTTCATTACCCACCTCTTGCTGCTGAGAGTAAATTAAGTACTCAACCAGGGTGATTTTCTCTATTAAGACAAAATGGTGACATACTGATTAAATTTAAACTGTCAGATTATATTTTATTTATTACCATTACCATTTTCTGGGGAGTACAAGCAGTCATTTTTTTTTCTGACACTCCCATTGAACCTTTTGTCTTTAGAAACTAGAGACCACTATGCTAAATATGGATTTCTTAGTTATTAAAACAGGATTTTTTAAATAGGGAATGTAATTTTTGTAAAAACTTGCCATCCTATAAGCCCAGTGGTTAGTTAAAAATTCAGAGCGCTACAGGAATAGGCTGTAGGCCCTCATGTTTGTGAAGGTTGGTAGATACTTAAATTCAACATTTATTTTGTTCAGTGGCTCTCAAACTTTTTAATCTTCTTTGAGATTCTTCGATCACCTTACCCTTTGCTGCCTGAATAGCAAGGGTAAGAGTTGTTTTAATTTGTTACTTTTTTTGTAGAACACCCATCTTTAGAAGTTAAAAGGATAAATGTGGAAGGCAAAAACCCCGAGACGTGAAGAAGGCAAGGCTTGTATATTCCAGGATATAGATTTATCAACACTTTTTTAATCACTTAAGTAAATCTCAGTTCCATTCTTCATAGTTAACATTATGACCTTTTATGATGAGCCAATCATATTGTGAAAAGAAAAATAATCTAGTAAACTCAAAGAATTAAAACTATTTAAAAGTTATTAGAAATCTATTATGGTACCTCTAAGCGGCTTACACAGGAAAAAAATGTTTCTATTTAGGCTGCTTTAAATGTAAGTAATTCATTATTTGGAGAACCAGTCTTCTTTACCTACGAAGATGAAATATTGAACCAAGTGATTTTCTCCAAAAGATTTCTTCCGTATTAAAAGCAAATTGTGAAGGGTGATAGTATCCTGTGTGCCTTAGAAAGGAGGTGACAAACCTAGATGTTTTGGCAAAGGGCAGTGATTGTTTCAGAGATTGTCAATGAGAGTTAGGAATCATAAAATACGTCTCCTAATGAAATATAGACACAAGAAATGCAAGATTTTGTCTGTTGAGGCTTTCAGTAACAAGTTAAACTAAGCTGTAGTTTTTGACAATGTATTTCCCATTAGTTTGAAAAGGCTTAGAGCCTGTTTTAAGAGAATTATTTCCTCCACACAATGTATCTAAAACATTTTAATCCCTTGCTTCATCTTCCCATTTACATATCACTTCAAGCACAAAGTATTGAAGATATTCCTTTTATGATACATCTAAGCCTATAATTCATGTCTGAAGTAATATTAGTTAACTACAATGTGGATTTCTGGAAGTCTAGTACCCTAGCCCTGAATTTGGGAGATTTTAGCAAAGACATATGGCATTAACACTCTAAAATTATTAATGCTGAATTTAACACTAAATATGGTAAATTTTATTTTTTCTTATTTTATTCTAATTTGGATTTTTTCCTTGACGCTTTTCCTTCTCACATTCGCATTGTTTAGATTTCACAGCAACATAACCTCTGTGCTCTTAGCATTTCTTCTTCTTAAGTCATAATAGTAAGGATGAGAGCAAAGAAATGAACACTATAAAACAAAGTGATGTGGAAAAAAATACGGTGTATTGCTAGAAGTGGATCTGTGACTGCAGTTTTCATTGCAATCACATGGCCCTGTTAACACTGGCAAATTACACTAATATCAATTTTTTTTAAAAACCAGACTTCTGAAGGCCCACATGGAAAATTTCATTATTTTGTTTTATTTTTTCAAAGTTTTCTCTTGATCCTTATATCACAGGACGTTTCTCATTGATATCACTGTAGCACTCTATTTTTTCACATGTATCTCAAGTTATCGTGAAATAAAATGAAAGACTTCAGTTCATGCGATCGCATTATTTCAGTGGTGCTTTATCTGTTCCATGGGATTCTATTCCAAAAGCAACAGATTTATTCTAAGGTTTTTTTCTGATATTTAACCTTGATATGTGACTTATAAGATTACTACGTGACATTCATGCTTTGTGAAGAAATTTGAGTGTTTAATAATGAAAATCAGAGTCGGGATTGTAGAAATAACAAGTTTTAAAACAGCAGGCAGACAAAAATCTTTGGGCTCCAAAGGGCAGTGTGCAGCTCATCACGGAGTAGAAAAGAGAGGCTTAAAGTGGGTAGAATTGTGGTTTCCCAGATTGCCTCCATTCTACCCTTTAAACAGGCGAGTAACTCTCAGGTGTAATAAGTTGTTTACCAGGATGAAGTTTGTAGGCAGTTAGTCCTGTGTTTAAATTCCTTTTCCACAATGTATTAAGGTGGCATTGGAGAAGTTATTTACTATCTCTGGGGCAGTATCCTCTTTTGTAAAATAAAGATATTAATACCAATTTCATAAGACTATTGAGAGGATCAAAATGAGCAGAATTTACTGTGTAAACTGTTAAGGACATGGGTAATGCTGGAGTTAGAGGGTCTAACTTTGAACTCAGTTTCTGGATCCCTTAGTAATAAGCTAAATTCTTAGGACAAGTTACTTAACATCCTTGAGTTCCATATATATCATGTAGACACTAAAATTTCCTCTACATTTCACGTTTAAAACCCTTCTGCTATAGATTGAATATGTGTCCTTCAAAATGTATATGTTATGACCTATTCCTTCAAGGTGATGGTATTTGAGGGTGGGACCTTTGGGAGGTGATTAGCACTCTTATAACAGAGACCGCAGAGAGCTCTCTTGCCTCTCCTACCATGGAAGGACACAGAGAGAAGACAGCCCTATGTAAACCAGAAAGCAAGTTTTTACCAGGCATCGAATCTTCCAGTGCCTTGATCTTGAACTTCCCAGCCTCGTGAACTGTAGAAATAAATTTCTGTTGTTGATAAACCACCGACTCCATGGTGTCCTGTTGTAGCAGGCTGAACAATCTAAGACACCTTCATAAGGTTTAAACAAGATGATTATCAAAGTCTCTGCTATTCCTTAATACATCAACAAGCTTTGTGGCTTAAAACAACACCCATTCATTTTCTCATAGAGTCAGTGGGTCAGGAGTTTGGGCATGGCTAATTGGGTGTGCTGCTAAGGGTCTCATAAAGCCACAGCATAGGTGTTGGCTGGGCTATCTCTCTTTCTGGAGCTTATGGTCCTCTTCCAAGCTCATGTGGTTGTTGGCAGAATTCATTTCCTTGTGGTTGTAGAACTGTCATCCTTGTTTTCTTTCTGATCTCAGCTGGGCATACTGTCATAGAACTCTTCACAATATAGCAGCTTACTTCTTCAAGACGAACAGGATAATTTCTCTCTTCAGAAATGGTCCAGCCCTTCTTTTAAGAATTTTTACCTGATTAAGTAGACTTACTCAAACTAAATCTTCCTTTTAACTCCAAAACAAAAGATTTTGATCCTCAGTTATATCTACAAAATTTCTTCACCTTTGCCTTATAACTTAATCATGGTAAGGATATCCCATCATATTCATACATCCCATCCAAATATCAGTGAAGTGATTTATGTAGAGCAAGATAGAGAATCTTGAGGACCATCTTAGAATTTTGCCAACTGCTTTTGTGAAGGAAAGAATCTGACAAGTACTAAATATTCAATATATGTTAGCCATTATCATGTAAAGTACTTAGCACAGTGTCTAACCCATGATAAGAACTCTCCAAAGAGTAACTATTATGATCATGATTATTTCAACTTTCAGTGCTTTGATGTAATGTATTTTTCTTGTCAACACATTCAATCCCAGTAACATTTGCGTTGTTATCCATCAATCATCAAGTTTCAACATATCTCTTGACCAACTGGGAATTCTGTACTTTTTCTTTAGTAAGGCTCACTGTAGTGTGATACCCCTATGGACACAAACCAAACAATTTTAGCTTCAAAGGAAAAAAATCATATATTGGCTCCTTGTACTATATCTTCTGGAGAAAAATCGTCTTTTTGGTTTTACCTGGCCAACAGAGTAAGTTACCTTATAGAGAGATATTCATGAACATCAGGACAATGAAATATTATCTTTATTTGATATTTGTAATGTTGTGCGCCAGTTTGGTTGACTATTCAACTGTGTATTCAATGGTATATTCAGTGTCTCTTTTCCTTTGGTATTTGGCTAAACTAAAAAAATCAATATAAAATTTGATTTTCAAAATTTCTACTATGTGCTTAAAAGATTACTTATAAAGACTACCCAGGTTTACTTGTGTTCAAATCATTCAAAAGCCCACTCCATACAGTGATATATTAGGTGGGGATCAATTGTTCCAGAAATGGTCTTTAATTCTCCTTAGCCAAATACCATCTCTTCTCAATTTCTTACAAACTGTGGCATATTTTTTTTCAAACATTCTGTAAGCATAGTGATATCTAGTTACGTATAAAAAGGGTAAATATTTTGTGCTTATTAGCACTATGTCGAGATTATTTTTCTGGTTATAATTTTCTCTATTGACTATATTAGAGAACATCTTTCGATTCCCAGAGAAATTTACAACTGCATTGAGTCTAAATAGCTGCCCCACTTAAAGCTATTTTCCAAACATATGGTTACAATATGAGCTAGAGTTCATTAATAACTAGATCTGTTAAAATTAAAAGCAGAGCTAGGGTCCTACACTTGGTAGAATTGCGCCAGCTGAATGGTCTTTTTTAATAAAAACATAAGGCTGTAATGGAAAATTATTCTCACTTAAAAGTGTACACTAGATATTATGCCATGTAAATCATTTTATTTCCCCTAGAAAGCATTTCCATTCATTCTCAAGTGATACTTAGAGGTGACTTTTCCACCTTTTGTTGAAATAGTGAATACAGCAATTATTTATTAAACGTTGACAAATGGAGTCAAAAGCAGATGGTAGAGGATCTTAAGGTAGTAATGTCTTTAACGTATACTTTTACATATGACAGTAGCTTAATCAATCTTTGTAGTAGAAGCCATCTACCATTGATCTGTAAATCAGAGTACTGAGCACCTTTAGGTCTTTTAAATATTCATTTATGCACAGTTCAATGCCAAAATCAGAACCACTACAATGTACAGCTTCATTCTGACCCTTTTAATTTCTATTTTGGTATATTTAAAGCAATAATTTTAATAAGATTTTACATTTCTGCTCATTTAATAATAACAACAGGTTTTCATTGAAAACAGATATTTTCACATGAGAGAATTCTGTGAATGGGTGCTGTTGGTTCTTACTCACATACGTAGGTGTATAGAATTAGTGGCAAAGAGTGACCAAAGTATTAAAAAGTCACAATCATGTTGAATTCTTAGGCAATTTGCATTGCATATTGAGAATGCACTCTCTCTTATGTGACAGTGATTTTAGCCCTAGCTTAAAGTGTTTGGAGGAATTAACCTTCACTTTACTTTACTGGTGTAGAGGTAAGTTGGATAATCAGAATTTTATATCTTTTGAAATGAATTTGTACATATATTGACTGTAAACTAATACATGTTGGCATTTGGTCATTCAATACTTATTCCGAGATACTTCAGTGAATTAGCATGTCAAGTTTACTGGTGTGTGCCAGATTAACTTCTGCTTTACTGAGAAAGTAATCTTTCCCTTAACCTTTAAGAATATAACATCAGACAAGGTACATAATTTTTGTCTATCCAAGATGTTTTGTCTCAGATCAACAGTCAATACATCTTTTAAAACATCTATCACTAGACATATTTATCTTTTTTTGTGTTTGAGAATATTTAAGTCCTACTTTCTTAGCAAATTTCCATTATACAATACAGTGTTGTTAACTATGGTCACCATGTTATATGTTGGATCCTCACACTTGATTCACTTTATAGCTGAAAGTTTGTACCCTTTTACCAACCTCTTCCTATTTTCCCCCAACCCCTAACCCTGGACAATCACTTTTTTACTCTGTTTCTAGGAGTTTGACTTTTTAATGTGGGTTCCACATATGAGAGATACCACGCAATATTTGTCTTTGTCTGGGTCATTTCACTTAGTATAATGCCCTCAATGTCCATGCATGTTGTTGCAATGGGCAGAATTTCCTTCTTTCTCATGGCTGAATAATATTCCATTCTATGTATACCACAACTTCTTTATCCATTCCTCAGTTGACAGGCACTTAGGTTGTTTCCATACCTTAGCTATTGTGAATAATGCTGAAATGAACATGGGAATGCAGATACACCTTCAATATCCTGTTTTCATTTCCTCTGGATACATACTCAGAAGTGGGATTCCTGAATCATATGGGAGTTCTAATTTTTAATTTTCTGAGGAACAGCCATTCTGTTTTCCACAGTGGCTGCACCAATTTACATTCCCCTTAACAGTGCACAAGTGTTCTCTTTTCTCCACATCCTTGCCAATACTTGTTATCTTTTGTCTTTTTGAGGACAGCCATTTTAAAAGGTGTGAGATGATATCTTATTGTTTCATTTTCTTGATAATTAGTGATATTGAGAAGCTTTCATGTACCTGTTGGCCACTTGAACATCTTCTTTGGAAAAACGTCTATTCAGACCCTTTGCCCATTTAATTGAATGGTTTTTTCCTATTGAGTTGTGTGAGTTCTTTATATATTTTGATTATTAACTCCTTATCAGATATAGGGCTTGCAAATATTCTCTTCCATTCAGTAAGTTGCCTTTTCATTTTGTTGATGATTTTCTTTGCTAAGTAGAGCTTTTTAATTTGATGTAATCCCGCTTGTTTATTTTGCTTTTGTTGCCTTTGCTTTTGATGTCAAGTTAAAAAAAAAATCATTGCCAAGAACACTGTCAAGGAGCTTACCACTTTTGTTTGCTAGGAGTTTTATGATTTCAGGTCTTAAATTTAAGTCTTTAATCCATTTCAAGTTGATCTTTGTGTACAGTGTAAGATAGTGGTCCAGTTTTATTCTTTTGCATGTGGCTGTCCAGTTTTCCCAGCACCATTTACTGAAGAGACTGTCCTTTCCCCACTGTATGTTCGTGGCTCCTTTATTCTCAATTAATTAACCATATATGAATAGGTTTGTTTCTGGACTCTCTATTCTGTTCTGTTGATCTATACATCAGTTTTTATCCTAATGTGATACTGTTTTGATTACTATGGCTTTGTAATATATTTTAAAATCAGGGAGTGTGGAATGCCTTCAGGTTTGTTTTTCTTTATCAAGATTTCTTTTAGTACTTGGAGTCTTTGGGGGCTTCATACAAATTTTAGGATTTTTCTTTATTTCTGTAAAAAACAATGCCATTGAAATTTTGATGGGGATTGCATTAAACCTGTAGACTGCTTTGGCTAATACGAACATTTTAACAATATTACTTCTTGTAATCCATGAGCATGAAATACTTTCCATTTATTTGCATCTTCTTCAATTTCTTTCATCAATATCTTACAGTTTTCAGTGTGCAGATCTTTTACCTCCTTGATTAAATTTATTCCTAAGTATTTTATTCCTTTTGGTGCTATTGTGAATGTGATAGTTTTCTTAATTTCTCTTTCTGATAGCTTGTTGTTAGTGTATAGAAATGCAACTGATTTTTGTATCCTGCAACTTTACGGAATTTCTTTATTCTAAAAGTTTTTGATGGAATCTGTAGGGTTTTCTATATATAATATCATGTCATCTACAAATAGAGACAATTTACTTTTTCCTTTCTGATTTGGATGCCTTTTATTTCTCTTTCATGCCCAATTGCTCTGGCTAGGACCTCCAATACTTTGTTGAATAAAAGTGATGAGATTGGGCAGTCTTGTCTTGTGGCTGATCTTTTAGCTTTCTACTGCTGAGTATGATGTTAGCTGTGGACTTGTCATGTAAGAACTTTATTATCTTGGGATATGTTCATTCTACACCCAGATTGTTGAGAGTTTTTATATGAATGGATGTATAATTTTGTCAAATGCTTCTGCTTCTATTCAAAATTTTATCTTTCATTTTGTTAATGTGGTATTTCACATTATTTTGCTTATATTGAACCATCCTTGCATCCCTGAAATAAATCTTGCTAAGTCATGATGTAGGATCCTTTTGATGTATTGTTGAATTTGGTTTGCTAATATTTTATTGATAATTGTTGCAGCTAGGTTCATCAGGAATATTGACCTGTGATTTCCTTTTCTTGTAATGTGCCTGTTCGATTTTGGTATCAGGGTAATGCTGGTTTTATAAAATGAGTTTGGATGTGTTCTATCTTCTATTTTTTGGAAGAGTTTGAGATGGATTGGTACTAATTCTTTTTAAATGTTTGGTAGAATTCACAAAAGTGAAGCCACCTGTTCCTAGACTTTTGTTTGGGAGGTTTATGATTACTGATTCAATCTCCTTTTTGATAACTGATCTGTTCAGATTTTTTATTTCTCTGTGATTCAGTCTAGGTAGGTTGTATGTTACCAGGAATGTTTATCCATTTCTTCTAGGTTGTGAATTTGTTGACATGTAATTATTCATAGTAGTCTCTTATAATCCTTTGTATTTCTGTGATACCAGTTGTAATGTCTACTCTTTCATTTCTGATTTTGAGTCCTCTTTTTTCTTTTTTAGTCTAGCTAAAGTTTGTCTACTTTATCTTTTCAAAAATCAGTTCTTAGTTTCACTGATCTTTTTCTGTTGTCTCTTTGGTCTCTATTTCCTTTATTTCTGCTCTGATCTTTGTTATTTCCTTTCTTCTACTAATTTTGGGCTTAGTTTTTCCTTTTATAGTTCCTTGGGGTATATAGCTACATTGTTTTTTGAGATCTTTCATGTTTCTTAATGTAGACATTTATGAAATTCTTAGAACTGCTTTTGCTGGACATGATAAGATGTGATATGTTGTGTTTCCAAAATTATTTGTCTCAGGATGTTTTTTGATTTCTCCTTTGATTTCTTTTTGACCAGTTGGTTGTTCAACAGCATATTGTTTAATCTCCAAGTATTTGTGGATTTTTCCAGTTTTCTTCTTCCAACAGATTCCTAGTGTTATACCACTGTGGTCAGAAGAGATACTTGATACGATTTGAATCTTTTTAAATTTATTAAGACTCATTTTGTGGCTTAACATCTGATTTACCCAGGAGAATGTTCCATGTGTTCTTGAGAAAAATGCTTATTCTGCTGCTGTTGGATGGAAGGTTCTATAAATATCTGCTAAGTCCATCTGGTCTAATATGTAGTTTAGGTTCAATATTTCCTTATTGACTTTTATATCTGCATGATCTATCCATTGTTAAAGTGAGGTATTGGAGTCCCCTACTATTATTGTATTACTGTCTATTTCTCCCTTCAGGTCTGTTAATATTTGCTTTATATATTTAGGTGCTTCTAACATTACTGCATTTTTGATTTTATACTTGGATATTTCATAGTGCTCTACATTGCAAGAAACTACCCAGAAAGTGCAGATTAGGGATTCTTTTTTCCATTCATAAGTTAGAAACTTCTGAAGAAATAGTTCTGACATATATTTAGAATAGAAACATGGAGCAGGTGTCAGCAAACTCCTGTCGTCAAATCCAGCCTGCTGCCTGCTTTGAAAATAAAGTTTTATTGGAGCACATCTATTACCACTTGTTTAGGTACTGTCTATGGTTGCTTTTGTGCTACAATGAAAGAGTTTAATATTTGTGACAGAGACCATATGGTCTGCAAAGTCTAAAATATTTACTCTTTATTTGGTCCTTTATAGAAAAAGTTGACTGTTGCCTGGCATAGAGAAAAATGAAACAATGCTGAACTTAAGTGTTGAAGTGATATTAATATTTCAATAAAATTATTTTAGTTCTTGAAAAGGAGTTTAATATACTATGGCTATTACCTGTATTAAACATCATTTTAAATTTTTTACTTTATAGCACTTGTTCAAAGATATATTGTCATTAGGAGGTAGGAAGGGGAATGAAAATACATATGAAAAAGTAAAAGATAGCATAAGGAGTTTGATAGCTTCACCCTTTACACTTGCTTTTGGTCAAGTTTTGGTTGTTGTAGATAATTATGTGACACTTCCTTGTCATGTTTTCCATTTATCTATAACCAAAGATGAATAATGAATCTCAACCTTTATCCAATGTTAATCCCTCTGTTCATTTGAGATGTTATAACTCGAGCTTAATTGGCTTTCCTCTCTTTTTGAAACCTGGAAGGCAATTATCATGGGTACTTCTAAGCCTAAGGAGAGAAAGCAACACAAGTGAATAACCATTTTGACTTTTATAGTATCACATTTTCCTGTACATAAGGACCAAGTAAGGCCCAGCTTTGTAATTGTTATGCTCAGTATGGAAAGGACTTCGTGAGACTAAATTAGGCACTGTGTAAAGTAGGGCTAAGTAATCCTTCAGGACTGAAAAAGAGTTAGTTTTCTTTACTTAACTGCAAGGGCAGTTTGTATTGTGAATACAAAGAGAAAGGGAAAAAATGTATATACATATGTGTAATATTTAAGCATAGAGGATTCTAACGAAAAGAGAGGAAAAACATACACACATACATGTGGACTAATAAAATTCTACTCAGCCTATTCACTTACAAAACAAGAGGATAGCAGTTGATTTTCACAACCATCCACTTACAGATGTAGCACTGAATTCTAACTTTTCCCTTAGCTATAGTTTTAACCGAAACTGGAATATACGGAAAGAAATATGGGAGGGCCTGGCACAGGTCTTATTCTAGGAGTGAGTAATCTTAGAAAACATCTGACTTTTTTCTGTTGATTCTAGCAAGGAATAACTATGTGACTTTGCCTAGGTAACTCATCTTTTGTGAATCTTTCCAGCCCTGACAGAATGCACTTAATAATAGCCACTCTTCAAAACCTAATAACCTCTTTTAAAATAGCATGAATGTATGAAGTTGTCCATGAGATGTCTTCATTCTCAGCAACAACCACTGTTCAAATTTATATGTTCTCTTCCTGACAAGTAATTTTAGGAACTCCACATTTATTAGCCAAGGCTAAATGATATTCTTCTTTACATACCTAAACATAAATTAACATATTCTGACAAGTTTATGTATCAAGATGCTGTCAGTTTCATACATTCGAACATCCAGGATAGTATTTAAAAAATTGTCTTGCCTTCACTCTTTCAAAAGTATTTATTGAACACCTACTATATGGCAGGCATTGTTATAAGTACTGGGCATCCGTCAATAAGCAAAACCTAAATAAGTCCTTGTCCTCAGGAGCTTTATAATTCACTGAATTTTAGCAAAATTTTCCACTACAAAAAGAAGGGCATCAACTTCAAAAATAAATCAATGTTTATTGTGTATAATATTGCCAATTATATGAATTGAAAAACACTGTCAGAGTTTCAGTGGAGTTACAAGGTGATTAGATATAAGAGGCAAAAAAGATGTCCTAGAAGAATATGAATGGGGATTAAAACTAGGAGTGAAGCTGAAATAAAGAATGGAGATCAGATTTAGAATGCTAAAGAAACTGAAGACTTAATTTCTATGTCAATGTGTAATGAAATGTAAATTATAACAGTAATGATCAGATGCCCCCAAAATAATCCACTTAAGGCACACACTCTCTGCGGATGGTTCTGTCAGTGCAGACCTCTGATCTATAATAAAATATTAATAGGTAACGTACTAAAGTTGTGTTCTAAGCATTTTACCTTAATTCACTCAGTAAACTGTGAAGAAAATTTTATAAAGGTTTGTAAACCTATTCTTTAGATACTGTTACTAGTCTTGTTTTACAAAAGGGGGAATCGAGCACCCAGAATTTGCACAATTTATCCAAGGTCATGTAGCCAGTAAGTAACAGGTAAAATTCACACCTAGAGAGATTGTACACTGCGTTCTCTTGCATTAATGACAAGGAGCTGGACTGAATGACTTTTGTTAAAAAGTATTTGTTAAAAAAGACTTCCGTAAAAAATAATTTTAAAAAGCAAATTTTGTTTTTGTTGAAAACTAATTATTTTTAGAGCCAGCCCCATGGCCTAGTGGTTAAGTTCAGTGCACTCCGCTTCAGCAGCCTGGGTTCACAGGTTTGGATACCAGGTAGGAACCTACACCACTCATCAGTCATGTTGTGGCAGCAACCCACATGTAAAATAGAGGAGGACTGGCACAGATGGTAGCTCAGAACTAATCTTCCTCAGCAAAAAGACCCCCAAAAAACAAAAAACCACTACTACAGAAAATAATAATTTTTAAAAGACGAAGGTAGTGAATTCACACATCATGACTAATTTTGCAGTTTTATCTTTAAAGCCTGATTTATATTGTTGAATGGAAAAGGTCTTTATAAATTTTCCTTCACTGTGATACAGAAGTTTATCCTTAAGTTTTTTTTTTTTTTTATGTCTTGTATTTAGAATGTGTTGATAATGTAAACCATCTGGAAATATAATGCTATTCACAGAATATCAAACACCTGCTAGGGAATCAAACTCCCACTTCTTGAACAAATATTTGCTGTTCTTCTTTAAAACACACAGACATGTTCTATATTGCAGATATTCCAGGAACTTAGGCACTTCTTTAAAAAAATTAATAAACTTTATCTTTTTAGAGCAGTTTTAGGTTCAAAGCAAAAGAGTGGAAAGAACAGAGTTCCACTATACTCCCTGCCCCAACACGTGTAGAACCTCCCCCACTAGCAACATCCGTCACCAAAATGGTACATTTGTTACAATGGGTAAACCTACATTGACATACCATCGTCACCCAAAGTCTATAGTTAACATTATGGTTCACTTTTGGTGTTGTACATTCTATGGGTTATGACACATGTATAGTGACTGAGTATGGTACAAAATAGTCTTGGAGCCCTAAAAGTCTGTGAGTTCTGCCTATTCATCAATCTTCCTATCTCATCCGTGGAACCCAGAAAATTTTTCAGTGTCTTCATATCTTGGCCTTCTCCAGAATGTCAAAGAGTTAGAATCAAATAGCATCTAGCCTTTTCAGATTGGCTACCTTCTTTCACTTCATCATATGCCTTTAATGTTCCTCTAAATCTTTCATGACTTGACAGCTCATTTCATTTTAGCACTGAATACTTTTTGTGTGAATAAAAGTTTCAGTTCATTTAGATGAATACGAAAGAACGTGATTCCTGAATTATATAGTAAGAGTATGTTTAATTTGGTAAGAAACTGAGGAGCTGTCCTCTAAAGTACCTGTGCAATTTTGAATTCCCACAAACAATGAATGAGAGTTCCTGTTGCTCCACAACCTTCTAAGCATTTGGTATTGCCAGTGTTTAGGATTTTGGCCATTCTAAGAAGTGTACATTGATAGTTTAATTTGCAATTCCCAAATGACATATGATGTTGAACATCTTTTCATATGCTCACTTAGCATCTGAATATCTTCCTTGATGAGGTGTCTCCTAAGGTCATTGGCCCATTTTTTTAACCAAGTTTTTATCTTATTGTTGATTTTTAAGAGTTCTTAGTATATTTTGGATGAGTCCTGTATCACATGTGTCCTTCACAAATATTTTCTCCCAGTACCTGGCTTGTTTTCTCATTTTCTTGACATTACCTTTTGCGGAACAGAGTTTTTAATTTTAATAAAATCCAGCATATCAAAGATTTCGTTCATAGACTATGCCTATAGTTTGTAATCAAAAAAGCCATTGCCATACCCAAAGTCAGCTTGGTTTTCTCCTATGTAATCTAGAAATTTTATAGTTTGCATTTTACGTTTAGGTCTATGATCTACTTTGAGTTAATATTTGTGAAGGATATAATGTCTATGTCTTCAATTTTTTGTCTGTAGATGTGCAGCTGTTCCAGGACCATTTATTGAAGGGACTATCTTTACTCCATTGTATTGCCTTTGCTCCTTTGGCAAAGATTAGTTGGTTATATTTATGGGAATTTACTTCTGGGCTTTCTATTTTGTTACATTGATCTGTTTGTCTATTCTTTGGCCAATACCACACTGTTTGATTACTGTAGCTTTATACTAAATCTTCAAGTCAGATACGTCAGTTCTCCAGCTTTGTTTTCTTTCAATATTGTGTTAGCTTTTCTGGCTCTTTCACCTCTCCGTGTATATTTTAGAATCAGTTTCAACAGCCACAAAACAACTTGCTGGATTTTGATTGGGACATTGAATCTATAGATGAAGACGGGAGGAACTGATATCCTGACAATATTGAGTCTTCCTATTCTTGAACATGGAGTATCTCTCCATTTTGGTCCTTTGATTTCATTTATCAGAGTTCTGTAGTTTCCCCTATATAGATCTTGTACATATTATGTTAGATTTACACCTAAGTATTTTATTTTCTTGGTGCCAATGTAAATGGTATTGTTTTTAATTTCAAATTCCACTTGTTCTTGTTGGTATACAGTAGTTCCTCTTTATCTGTGGTTTCACTTTCCATGATTTCAATAACACAGTCAACCATGTTCCAAAAATATTAAATGGAAAATTCCAGAAATAAGCATTTTATAAGTTTTAAATTGCAAGCCATTCAGAGTAACATAATGAAATCTCATGTTGTCCTGCTCTGTCCCTCCCCAGGATGTGAATCGTCTTTTTGTCCAGCATATCCCTGCTGTATACATTACCTACCCATTAGTCACTTAGTAGCTATCTCATTTATCATAATATTGCAGTACTTGTGTTCAAGTAAGCTTTACTTAATGGCTCTGAAGTGCAAGAGTGGAGATACTGGCAATTCAGATATGCCAAAGAGAAACTTTGAAGTGCTTCCTTTAAGTGAAAAGGTGAAAGTTCTCGACTTAATAGGGAAAGAACACCATATATGGGTTAGGTACCACCTTGGTTTCAGGCATCCACTGCATCTTGGAATGTACTTCCATCATATAAAGGGGGTCTACTATATAGGAAAGCAATTTCTTTTATCGTATTATCTTTTATCGTATTTGTATCCTGCAACCTTGTTATAATTGCTTATTAGTTGCAGGAGTTATTTTGTCAGATTTTCTACATAGGCAATCATGTCATTTGCAAACAAAGACAGTTTTTTTTCTTCCATCTCAATTTGAATACTTTAGTTTCTTACTTTATTGTAGTAGCTAGAATTTCCAGTATGTGTGTTGGAAACAAGTGGTGAGAGGGACCACTTTGCTTTGTGCCTGATCTTAGTTGGAAAGCTTCAAGTTTCTCATCATTAAGTACAACATTAGCTTTAGTTGGTTTGTAGATATTCTTTATTAGGTTGAGGAAGTTCCCCTCTATTCCTAGTTTACTGACAGTTTTTATCACAAATGGGTGTTGGATTATGTCAAATGCTTTGTCTGCATCTATTGATAATATCATGTGATTTTTTTTTTTTTACTTAGCCTATTGATATGACGAATTATATTAATTTTTGAATGTTGAACTAGTTGCATACCTGGGACAAATCACACTTGGTCATGATGTATAATTCTTTCTATACAATGTTGGATTCTATTTGCTACTATTTTGTTGAAGATTTTTGCATTTATGTTTGTGAAATATATTTCTCTGTAGTTTTCTTGTGCTGTCTTTGTGTGGTTTTGGCATTAGGGTAATGCTGGCTTTATAAACTTTATAAAATGAATTAGAAAGTATTCCTCTGCTTCTATTGTTTGGAAGTTTGTAAAGAGTTGGTATAATTTCTTCCTTAAATGTTTGGTAGAATTCACCAGAACCAGTCTGGGCCTGGTGCTTTCTGTTTTGGAAAGTTATTATTGATTCTGTTTCTTTAATAGATATAGGTCTATTCAGATGTTGTATTTTTGTGTAAATTTTGGCAGATTGTGTCTTTCAAGGGATTAGTCCGTTTCACCTAGATTATCAAAATTGTGATCATAGTTTTTCATAATATTTTTTTAATGTCCATAGAATATGTAGTGATGTCCCCATCTTTCATTTCTGATATTAGTATGATATTAGTAATTTGCGTCCTCTCTTTTTTCCTTAGCTTGGCTTGAGGCTTATCAGTTTTATTGATCTTTTCAAGGAAACTGTTTTCGTATTTGTTGATTTTTCTCTACTGATTTTCTTTTTTGAATTTTATTGATTTCTGCTCTAATTTTTGTTATTTTCTTCTCCTTACTGTAGTTTTAATTTGTAGTTTTAATTTGTTATTTTCTAGTTTCCTTTAGTGGTAGCTTAGACTATTGATTTTAGATCTTTTTTTTCTAATATATGCATTCAGTGCTATAGATTTCCTTCTAAGCACTACTTTTGCTGCTTCCTACAAATTTTGCTAAGTTGTATTCTGAAATTTCTTCTTTGACCCATGTGTTATTTAGAGGTAAATTGTTTAATCTCCAAGTATTTTGGAATTTTTCAACTATCTTTGTTATTCATTTATAGTTTCATTCCATAGTATTCTGAGAGCAGATATTGTATGGTTTTTATTCTTATAAAATTTGTTAAGATGTGTTTTATGGCCCAGAATGTGGTCTCCCTTGGTGAATGTTCCATATGAGCTTGTGAAAAATGTGTAATCCGCTGTTGTGGATTAAGTAGTCTATCTTTGTTGATGTTGCTATTGAGTTCAACTGTGTCCTTCTTGATGTCCTGGCTGCTGGAGCTATCCATATCTGACGAAGGTATGTTAAGTCTCTGACAGTAAGAGTGGATTCCTCTATTTCTCCTTTCACTTCTATCAGTTTTAACTCATATGTTTTGATGCTCTGTTGTTAGGCTCATACAAGTTAAACATTGCATGTGGGTCTTGGATAATTGACCCCTTTATCACTATGTAATGCCCCTCTTAATGCCTGATAACTTTCCTTGCTCTGAAGTCAGCTTTCTCAGAAATTAATAAAGCTATTCCTTTTTGATTAGAGTTAGCGTGATATATATTTTTGCCTCTATTTACTTTTTATTGATATGTGTCTTTATATTCAAAGTGGGTTTCCTGTAGACAATGTATAGCTGGGTCTTGTTTTTTGATCTATGCTGACAGCCTCTATCTTTTAAATGGTATATTTTGACCATTCATTTTCAAGGTAATTGTTGATATGTTTGGATTATTTATTATCTACTATATTTGCTTTTTCTTTTTTGTTGCCCTTCTTTGTTCCGATTTTTGTCTTCCACTGTTTTTCTGCCTTTTGTGGCTTTCACTCAGAATTTTGTGAGATTCAATTTTTTCCCTTTATTTGTACACCAATTATATTTTTGGTTTTTTTTTTAACTTTTTTAGTGGTTGCCCTAGAGTTTACAATATGCATTTACAACAAATCGAATTTCACTTTCAAATAACACCATACCAATCCATGTGTAGTGTGAGTACCTTATAATAATGAAAGAATCCTAATTTTTTCCTCATATCCCTTGTATCATGGCTGTCATTAATTTTATTTATGTATAAACATCCACAAGAAATATATTTGATACATAAGTATACATAATCAAATATATTGTTAGTATTATTTTGAATAAACATTTATTAAAACAAGAAAAAATATATATATTTTTTATTTTACCTTCACATATTCTTCTCGACGTTCTTCTTTTCTTTATGTAAATCTAAGTTTCTGACTTACAACATTTTTCTTCTCTCTGAGAAACTTTTTCTGACGTTTCTTACAAGGCAAGTCTACTGGTAAAAAATTTCCTCAATTTTCATTTGTCTGAGAAAGTCTTTATTTCTCCTTCACTTTGAAGAATAATTTTACAGGGTACAGATTTCTAGGTTGGTGGCTTTTTTTCTCTCTCTCAACACTTTAAATATTTCACTCCACTCTCTTCTTGCTGGCATAGTTTTTAAGGAGACGCTAGCTGTAATTTTTGTCTTTGTTCCTTTATATAGGTTAGGTATTTTTTTCTTTCTGGCTTCTTTAAAGAGTTTTTCTTTATCTTTGATTTTCTGTAGTTTGAATATAATATGCCTACATGTAGTTTATCAGCTTATCCTCCTTTTTGTTCTTTGAGCTTCCTGGATTTGTGATTTGGTGTCTGACATTAATTCAAGGAAAACTCTCAGTTACTGTTTCAAATATTGCCTCTTTCTTTCTCCCCCTCTTCTCCTTCTGATATGCCCATTAACTATATGCTACATCTTTTGTAGTTGTCCCACAGTCTTTGGATACCTGTGTTCTATTTTTTTTTCAGTCTTTATTCTCTCCGTGTTTCGGTTTTTGAAGATTCTACTAATATCTTCTGCTCAGAGGTTCTTTCCTTGGCTGTGTCCAGTCCACTAA
The DNA here is from genome assembly GCF_041296265.1 of Equus caballus. Lineage (NCBI taxonomy): Eukaryota > Metazoa > Chordata > Mammalia > Perissodactyla > Equidae > Equus > Equus caballus. The sequence goes on from NC_091686.1 coordinate 100,265,948, forward strand.
CAAGGCTGTCAAAGACATTCATCATTTCTGTTATAGTACTTCTTATCTCTTGCATTTATTTTTGATTCATTCTTAAAATTCTTATCTTTCTACTTACATTATCCATCTGTTTTTGCATAGCATTTGACATACTTTTCCCATTAAAGTCTGTCCTTAGCTGATAAATTATAGTTTTTTAAAATTCCTGATCTGATCATTCCAACATTTCAGCCATGTATGACTGGTTCTCATGCTTGTTCAGACTTTTCAAACTTTGTTTTTTGTCTTTCAGTTGGCCTTTGTAATCTTTGTTTAAAGGTAGTCATGATGCCCTGGGTAAAAGAAATTGCAGTAAATAGGACATTAGTGATGTAGTGGGAGGTGTAGGTGAAAAGAAGCATTCTATAACTCCAGGATTAGATCTTTGTTTTTTGGTGAGCCTATGCCCTTGGGTTGTGAACTTTCTTGGTACTTCTCAGTCCCCTCACCAAGGGACAGGATGGCTAGAAGGAGCTGGAGTTGGTTATTTCCCTCCCCTAGGTAGACTAGGATCTGATAAAGCTCCATCAGGTTAGGCTCTGGTAAAATAGTTTCTCCTAAAGGCAGGCCTTTCTGAAAAGAACAGAACATTCTAGCATGTTTCAGATTGGTTTCTTTTCTCTTCCTCCTGCCAGAAGCACAATGGAAGTTTTCTCTGATATTCACGGTGTGGACATTGTAGAGATCCTGGAGGTAAAACTCATAAAAGTGCATGGTGGGGTCCCCCTGTGACTGAGTGCCTTTGGGGTTTTAAACTCTTAGACTTGTCCACACTGAGCCTCCGGCAATTAATCAGTTACAATTTACCCCCTTTCCTACCACAACACTGATTCCTCAGCAAGTTGTCTCTTCAATTTGGGGGCAGCAGTTTACCCTGTGATCTCACTTCTCTGAAGGATCTAAGTAAAGTTGTTGTTGTTGTTTTTTTTTCCTGTAGAAGTAGAGCATTAAGACAATTAAATAAAGGAATCATGGGAGATGGAATAAGTCTTGTGAAGGAGTACTGCTAATAATGTTCTTGTACAAGCTTTTTGATGATCTAAATAATTATAAAGGAGAGGACCGTATGGAATAGATAAATATCACCTTGGTTATCCTTTTGTTAGTTATCAGTCATCCTAATTGAGCTTTGTATAGGAATAAGACAGCCAAATTTAACAGTGATGTCTATATGCCATATTCAGTGTTTTCAATGAAAGGGAGATCCATGTTATATATGCAAGAATATAATAAGGTTATGTAATGTAATGTAACTTGACTTTTATTCTTGCCCAGAGTGGACATCCTCTAGTATCTTAATAGATAAATTATTAGAAAAATTTTCCTGAAGATGTGATTTTGGAAAGGAAAGTTGCCTGAACAAGTATTCTGTTGAACCCCAATTTCTGCACCCTGAGGCCCTCAAGTGATAACAGATGCTTCATGTTAGAAAACTTGTTTTTTCAGTTTATTACTATGAATTGGATTAGCTAAATAGAGAAGTTGCACATTTTAGGTATGCCACAGTGTAAAGTTGCTAATGCAAAATCCTACTTTACTAGACATATAATTGAAAAGTGAGACTGTATTTCTTGTGATAGAATTAACTATGCATTTTTATTAAGTAAGTTGAAAGATAAGTAAACTATAATTGTTAGGAAAATGATTTTTTAAGCCAGACATTGTAATTGCTGACTACTTATGTTCCTATACTTAAATGACAAGCAACTATGTATTAGATGCTGATATCTTATTTAGCAGATGAGCGAACAGGCAAAGAGAATTTGAGCAGCTGGCCCCAAACCACCCAGATAATAAAATACAATGGATGTATTGCAAAATCGGCTTATCTGACTCTAAAACTCATCTTCCTTTCTGCTATTTTTATATCTTCAAAATTATCAATTTGTACATAAAATATTTCTTATAGTGTGAGCTTCTAATAGTTTTAGAGACAAGCAAAACATGGTCTATTGGCAAACATTTCCTTATCAGTTACTATTTATTCTAAAATGTTATTTGGAGGAATATTTCAGAATATTCTTGATTTGTTTTCAATTGTTCTGTGTTAATACTATCATTCTCTCCTTCAAACTGAAGTCTAATTGCTACCTCTTAATTTTGGCGACAACTTTTTAGCTGCTTTGCTAGTTTCCACAGCAACTAGAATTACTTCTAATCATGTGAGTGTCCTCTCTGTTAACTATGAGTAAGCTATCTATTGCTGCATGACAAACCGTCTCAAAACATATTGGTTTAAAATGATTTATTATTTCTTAAGATTCTGTGCTTATACCAGGCGGTTTTTTGATATCTGTTAGGATCACTCACATGGTTGCAATCTCCTGACGACTTGTCTGGAAATGAATGGTTTATAATGGTCTTGCTCACATATATCTAGAACGATGTGCTGGCTATTGGCTGATCTTCCCTCTTTCAAGTTGGTGTCTTATCATTCAGTAGTGCAAGTAGGTTCCTCACAAGAAAGTAAAAACAAAAACAACCAGGAGTCTTGGGGCTGTGCTCTGGAACTCACATAACAGGGAATTTGACCAATCTTATTGGCCAATCAAATTACAGGATCAGCCTGAAATCATGATTTGGGGAAATAGTCTCCAATTTTAGATGGAAGGACTGCAAAGTATTGTAACCATGTTTTTCAATCTACCACAATCATATATTTTTGCCTTTATAATATTACTAGAAATAGTACTAGCATTGATAGTATTGAGATACAGAATAATGTAGAGCTAAATATCACTAGCTCCAGAGCAAGATGTCCTTGACTTCAAACCCCAGCTGTACTACTCACTAGCTGTACAAACCTGGGCAAATTACTTAATCTTTCTGTGCCTCAATTTTCTTATCTGTAAAATACGGATGATCATAATAGTATTTACTAATAAGGCTATTAAGAAGAGTAAACTAATATTATAAAATGCTTTCAATAGTACCTGACTCATAGTAAGCACTGTATGTTAAATACGTTTTCTGTACTCTGTAATCGTGGAATTAGTTAAGAAACTATTAAAGTACTCTGAAATAATTAAGTACTTCCTGCATATTTCATGATTAAATCTAGTAATGCTAAGGTGTGTCATTGTTTCAGATTTGTTCAAGGTCTGTATTAAGAATGGATTTGACACTGTCTCACTTCCATTCTCCTTCCTTCCCTTCTAAACTCTAAGTTTGACCTCAGCACACTCAATCTCCTAAAGGTGTCCGTGTGTTAATCTCTGGGAACCTATAAATGTGTGATGTTACATATTAAAAAGGATGCTGCTTGCTGTAACTAAGGCTAAGGACTTGAAAAGAGGGAGATCATCCTGGCTTGTCTGAGTGGGCTCAAGGTAATCAGATGGGTCCTTAAAAAGAGAAAACCAGACTTCTGGTTTTTGGTTTCTCATATAAAGAGCTTGGATATGCCACTCTGACCTCATAACAAGTAAGAAGCTGAACAGACTGAAAAATCAACAACTCTTCTTGAATCCATGAGAGAGGAGAAGACAAAACAACCTGCTGTCCCCAAGATTAGAAAGGCAGACAGGTGGGGGCTGGCCCTGTCGCATAGTGGTTAAGCTCGGCATGCTCCGCTTCGGTGGCCCAGTTCAAGGGTTCAGATCCCAGGCATGGACCTACGCTACTCATCAGACATGCTGTGGCAACAACTCACATACAAAATAGAGGAAGATTCGCAATGAATATTAGCTCAGGGCGAATCTTACTCAGCAAAATAAAGAGAGAGCGAGAGAGAGAGAGAGACAGGAGAATATAGGGAGTCTCTGCTTACTGAAAAAGGCTCATGAGCAGGTGGGGCCAGCCTGGTTGCCTAGCAGTTAAGTTTGCATTCTCTGCTTTGGTGGCCTGGGTTTCACTGGTTTGTATCCCGGCTATGGACCTAGTACTGCCTATCAAGCCATGCTGTGGCAGGAGTCCCACATATAAAATAGAGGAAAATTGGCACAGATGTTAGCTCAGGGGTAATCTTCAAAACAACAACAACAAAAGAAACTTTGGAGGACCCAGTCAGAGGGAGACACCCTCAATATTGTGAGATTTACCTCCTGGAGCTGGACCAGATTTCTACCGTAAGTATTGGAGAAAAATCCCCTTGGGCTTCCAGTAGGGGGTGGGGGTGGGGGGACATTTTGGAATATTTCAGTGCACTCTGTTCTTCTTAGGGAAGGCCTTGCCTGAGAAGCTAGTTAACCAGAGATCAACCTGCAGGAGTATTATCAGTGCCTAACTGATCTGGGGAAAGGAAATACCCAACGCTAGCCCCTTCTAGCTATTCTGTCCCACCTAAGGATGGAGGGAAAAAAACTGAGAAACACTTATAAAGTTAATAGTACAGAGGCAAAGACTTGGTAAAAGACTGACATTGTATCATAGGATTATAGAATGCTCCCCCTTCCCCCACACCTTGCCACCACATTACTAACGTTTGTTTTCAGCCGTTCATTTTACCTGGTCCATCATGTCCAGCCATCAAGAAAAACTTACAGAGCATACTAAAAGGCAAAGCCAATCTTAAATTTGAAGAGACAGAGTAAGCATCAGAACCAGACATGGCAGGGAGGTTGGAATTATCAGGCCAGCAATTTAAAACAACTGGTTAACATGCTTCAGTCTCTAATCGGTAAAGTAGATGGAATGTAAGGACAAATAGGCAATGTAAGCAGAGAGATGCAAATCCTAAGAAAGAACCAAAGAGAAATGCTAGAGATAAAAAAAAAAACAAAAAACACTCTAATAGAAATGAATGCCTTTGAGAAGCTTATTAGTAGACTGGACACAGCCGAGGAAAGAATCTCTGAGCTAGAGGATATATCTATAGAATCGTTGAAAACCAAAAAGCAAAGATATAAGACTGAAAAAAAAAAAACCAGAAGAGAATATCCAAGGACTGTGGGACAACTATGAAAGGTGTAACGTACACATAATGGCCCTGTGAAAGACCGTGGTGAGATATGGAAGACTAGCCACAGACTGAGAGAATATGTTTGCAAAAGATACGTGTGATAGAGGACTATTGTTCAAAAAATACAAAGAACTCTTAAAACTCAACAATAAGGAAAACCATCTGATTTAAAAATGGGCCAAAGACCTTAACAGACACGTCATTGAAGAAGCCATACAGATGGCAAATAGGCATATGAAAAGATGCTTTACATCATATATGATCAGGGAAATTAAAACAATGCTGAGATATCACTACCCATTTATTAGAATGGCCAAAATCCAGAACACTGACGACAACAACAAATGCTGGTGAGAATGTGGATCAACAGGTACTCTCATTCAATGCTGGTGGAAATGCAAAATGGTACAGCTATTTTGGAAGACAGTTTAGAAGTTTCTTACAAATTTAAACATGCTGTTACCATACACTCCAGCTATTATACTCCTTGGTATTTATTCAAAGGGGTTGAAAACTTACGTTACGTAAAAACCCACACATGTATGTTCATAGCAGCTTTATTCATAACTGCCAAAAGTTGGAAGAAACTGAGATGCCCTTCAGTAGGTGAATGGATAAACTGTTGGGCTTACAGACAATGGAATGCTATTCAGTGCTAAAAAACAATGAGCTATCAAGCCATGAAAAGACATGGAGGAAACTTAAATGCATGTTGCTAAGTGAAAGAAGCCATTCTGAAAGGGCAACAGACTGTATGATTCTAACTATGTGACATCTAGAAAAGGCAAAATTATGGAGGCAAAAAGCTCAGTAGTTTCCAGGGGTGTGGGAATCAGGGGAGAATAGACAGAGCAGAGAGGTGCTTTAGGGCAGTGAAAATACTCTGAATGATATTATAATGACAGATACACATCCTTATACATTTTTCCAAACTTGTAGAATGTACAACACCAAGAGTGATCTCTAAACTATGGACTTTGGGTGATTATGATACGTCAGTGTAATTTTATCCTTGGTAAAGAAAAAAAGTACCCTTCTGGTAAGTGATGTTGATAATGAGGGAGGCTATGCATGTGTTGGGGCAAGGAGTATATGAGAAATCTCTGTACCTTCTTTTCATTTTGTTCTAAACCTAAAACTGCTCTAAAAAAATAAGGTTTAAAAAAAAACAGAAAACATTCTCTAGCTGCAAACAGAGATCTGGCAGAAAGATGTAGCGGAAAGTGAAGTCAGATTACAAGTGTGAGAGGGTTTGATATGCCATTGCTGGTCCTAGGATGAAGAGAGCCACATACGAGAACTGGAGCGAGGTCTTCAGGAGTTATAGTTGGCCTCCAGCTACCAGTTAGCAAGGAAGAGTTACGTCAATTGTACAGCTGTGAAGAACTGGATTCTTCCAACATCCTGAATGAACTTAGATGCAGATGCAACCCAGAATCTCTTGATAAGAGCCCAGACAGTCAACACTTTCATTTTGGACTTGTAAGGCCTGGGTCAGATAAACCAGTCGAGACAATTGGGAGTTTTGACATAGAAAGCTGTGAGATACGGTAGTCTCCCCTTATCTGTGGAGGAAATGTTCTGAGAACCCCAGTGGATGCCTGAAACCACAGAGAGTACCAAACCCTATATATACTGTTTTTTCCCATACATACCTATGACAAAGTTTAATTTATAAATTAGACACAGATTAAGAATAACTAATAATAGAACAATTGTAACGATATACTCTAAAAGAGTTAATGTAGATTTTAGCTACCTCAGCATACAATTCTTTTTCTTATTGAGAACGTTCACCTTTTCACTTACAGGAAGCACTTTAGAGCTTCTCTTTGGCATATCTGAATTGCCAGCATCACTAGTCTTGTGCTTTGGGGCCGTTACCAAGTAAGACAAGGGTTACTTGACCACAAGCACTGTGATATGTGACAGGCAGACAGCTTATCTGATAACCAAGCTGGTTACTAATTGACTAATAGGGTGGTAGCATTTACAGAGTTGTATACACTGGGCAAATGGATGATTCATGTCCTGGGTGGGTTGGAGTGGGATGGTGGGAGATTTTATCATGCTACTGAGAGCACACAATTTAAAACTCATAAATTGTTTATTTCTAGGATTGTTCATTTAATATTTTTCGACTGCGGTTGAGTGTGGGTAACTGAAACCATGGAAAGCAAAACCATAGGTAAGCAGGACTATTGTGATAAATTTGTGTTGTTTTATACCACCAAACTTGTGGCATTTTCTTATGGCAGAAATACACAGGTAATACAATGTATATAACTTTCCAACCAGTTCCCATCACTTTCACTGGATAATGACCGAATTCTTGAGCAGAACATTTGGTCTCCACACAACCTAGACCTCCAGTGGCTGCTCCTGCCATTCTCCCGGAGGCATTTAGGTCAAACAGCATCAAGATTACTTTCAGGATGCCCACTCATCTATCCACACCATCTCATCACACTTTTTGTTTTATAAACAGCATCTCAGCTTTTTAAACATTCTGTTCCCTTTACGCTAAACTACTATGTCTCTGCCTGATATTCTCCAATTCAACTCAGAAAGAAATCTCACCTAAACGAGAAAACGAAGGAAGGATTTTTAGGCACAGGAAACAACCAAGAAATTAAAGCAAGAGAAAGTAGAGCTGCAACAACAAAATATGTGCAGATTGAAATGCAATTAGAAAATGCTGAAACATAAAGAGATAAGGCAGGCAAAGGAGGGAGAGAACTGATCTTAAATGCTCAGGGATGCAGTGGGACAGGGTTAATATTTTAATCTATCATTTGAGAGGATGTACTGAAGGATATTTGGCAGAGGAGTTGCATAGTTAGATTTGAGACTTCTTTTGTTGTTCTTTAGTTGGGTCTGAAGCAGTAGAAACAAGGTGTTTGAAAAGCCATAATGAAAGCAATCCACAAAGTCAATTGAAACAATATAGATGTGAAGGAGGTTTGTGACGTAAGTCCTGGTGGAGACAATAATACCTAAGAAACGTTTGATTTAGTATGTTCAGCAATAAAAATTAATGTTACACAAACAATTTGAACGAATCTCAAAAGACATTATGTCAAACAAAAGTCAAACACAAAAGTCTACACACCATATGGTTCTATTTATATTAAGTTCAAGAATAGGTAAGACTAAATTGTGGTGACAGCTCTCAGATGAATAGTTGCCTTGGGAAGGTGAGTCTGACTACAAAGTCATGAGGGAATGTTTTAGGAGGTTGGAAATATTCCACACCTTAATTATGGAGGTATTTTTACCAGTGTATACATTTGTCACAATGAAACAAACTGCACATTAAAATTTGTGCATTTTATTGCATGAAAATTATACTTCAATAGAGTTGATTAAATAATTTGAAGGCAAAATTAGCGAAAATACAGATTTCAGGGGTGAGGTGAGAAGATATTCAAATAGTGAAACCAAGAACTTCAGGCTTCTGACTTGGGTGTAGGAACCTGATGATGTCACGAATTCAGAGGGGGCATCCATAAGGTGCAGTAAGAAAGAAATGAGCACGATGAGTTCATTTTGCAATATTCAGTCTGAGGAATGTATGAAATAACCAAGCAAAGCTGGTTGTATTTGTAAGATTGAAGTCCAGAATAAAACATAGGAGTTTGTTTCTGTCATTTGTGTATTGTGAATGAGCTTTAAGTTACTTATGTTTTAACTGGTTATTGCTGATATCCAGGAAAGCCATTCATGTTTATATATTAATCTGTAACTTGCCACATTACTAAACTCTCTAAATTCTAGTAGTTTATAGATCATTCCATGGACTTTTTACATAGACAAGCAAAGTGTCTTCGAATAATGAAATTAGTTCCTTGTTCTCAGGATTTAATTTCTTGTTTGGTGTCTTCCTTCTTTCTGAAGGCACTTCCAGCACAATGATAGTGGATGGAGGTGAGAGAGGAAGGCCCTGATCTGGCTCGGACTTGAGATTTTCTTTGCAGTTCATTGGTTCTTTCCCTGTTTTGGTCTTCAATCAGTGTGGTGTAACCTTCATTAGCGTTAGATACACACAAAAGTAAATTTAAGTCTTGATGCCATTCAGTAGTGATGTGATCTTGGACAAGTTATTTAACCTCTGTAAGACTATTTCCATAATTGTCAATCAAAAAAATAAAAATACTTTGCAAGTATATTGTTGCTAAAAGAAAGTAATAAACAATGCAATACCACCTGTGGTAAGTTGTTTGAAATAATATCCATAAATATTCCTTCTTTGTATTCACACTTCTTTACAATATGACTTTTCAGAAAATCCTATGAAGGATTAAAGATTGTTTTATCTTTCTTTGAATTAGAATGGTCTTGTGCCTTGATGTGACCATTAGAATGCAGTGCAAATGATGATATGATCCTATGCCTCGAAAGGTTGAAGAAACCAAGGAACTTTCGTTTTACATGTTATGAATCACTTTGATATACGTCTCTAGTATACAGCATATAGTTCAGTATTTATTTGTGAGTCAAAATGGAAATCTTTCATCTAATAATTGTCTCACCATGCTTATTTATGACTTATATTTGTTAGATTTTATAATGTGATGAATACTTCTTTAAAAATTTATTTGGTATTCAGAAATATTGGTACTTCTGATCTAACGGTAATCTTCATAATTATACTTTTTTAAGTCTTTAATCTCCGTCTTTTTTTCTGTAAGATTTTACTCTCTGCCACTTTTTATGGTCTCCTTTGATTCCTGCCTATTGTTTTTTTTTATCATTCATTGAATATTTATTTATTATTCCTTGCTCCCTTTTCCCTCCCATTTTATATCTGTATTATTTCTACTCTCTCATAAAACATAATACATACTATATGTAATACATAAATAATACATAAAAATATACTATATGTAATACATAAATCATATATACAAATTTTACTTATGTATATAAAATTCTTTGGCCCTTGCTTTCATAATTAAATACTCACCACTAATCCTTTTGCCATCGTTTACTCAGTCATTTCCTGGTTAGACAAAGCACATTGTCTAGCCCAGGAGTTGATACACTCTCACAGGTCAAATCTAACATACACCCTGTTTAAGTATAGCCCATGAGCAAAAAATGTTTTTTAGAATTGTAAACAGTAGTTTAAAGGAAAAAAAGAAGAAAATGTGACAGAAGAACATATGACCAACAAAGTCTAAAGTACTTATCATCTGTCTCTTTTTACTAACAAGTTTTCTGACCCCTGCTCTAGTCAATTGCAAAAGAAGAGTTAATGAGTACACTATTCCCTGGGTTTTTGAATTCTTAAAATAGTATTTAAATGGTCTTGCCAATTATAATATATTATAAAATAATACACACACATATATCTTGTCAGTTCTGTTTCTCTGGAGTATCCTATTACCTTAATTTTTCTTTATTTTTAAAGTCTAATAGAGTTACCAGAATCTGTGTTAGAGTAGATAATTATACGTCATTTCTTGAGATATCCAGATTTAGGTCTTTCCTCGATTATAGTTTCAAATATGATTTGTAATCCATTGTTTTGATTTTCTTCTTCAGGAATTTCAATTTCACATAATTTAGATCTTCTTTGCCTATCTTCTAGTTAAACAAGTTTGGCTATGACCATACTTATACTTTCTATTTCCTCCTCTATCTCATTTTTATTCTCTTGATGTTTTCCTGCACTTTTTCAATGCCCATTATTAAATTTTCATTTGAATTAATTTTTTTTGAACACATGGTTATTTTCATTTCTGATATGAATTTACCTTTCATTTTTCTTTCTTTACTGAGGTCAATCAACTTTTGTTTCATATCTTCCTCTTGTTTTTTTTTTCTTTTTCTCTCCATTTAGTTTTTGAATTTCTGATTCAAGTTATTTACTCATATCTCTAAATGCCTATTTATAGATATTCAATTTGGAGTGTTGTATTACAGTTACCATGTACCTTATGATATTTTTGTTTAGATAATTATCTTTAAAATTTTGATCCTCATTTTCTATTTTTTAACAGTTTTTTATGGAAAAAGCTTCTTGCAGCTCTACATTTTGTAGACATTTCTGATGGTTTTGCTGTCTGCCACTTACATTGAAAGCTTAAGATACGTGGTTTTTTTTCTTGTAGATCACAATCTTTGAATATTTATTAGGAAATTTAGTTTTATACAACTGCCATTACCTTGACTAACTCAGAAGAATATAGAATATGGAATTCTATGTTGACAGTTTTTTTTTGCTGTTTCATTTTCGTTTGTTTGTTTCACTTTAGAGAGATTGTTCCTCTATCTTCTGGTTTCCATTGTGTCTGAGAATTCACTGATCATTTATATCATTGTTCTCCTAAATTTAATTTGTACTTTTGCCTGTCTGCTTTTGATATTTCCCCTTAATCTCTGCGTCTTAAAAATTTGATTACAATGTGACTAGGTGTTGTTTTCTTTTTAATTAACATACTTGATGTTTGCGTCACTTTTATGATGAATAAATAAATGTATTTTCTGTATCCAATACCAGCGAGTAGTACCTATTCAAGAATTTCTTTAGGTAGATGTATTTTTCCTACACATTTAGTTATATTAGGTTGATTATTGCCATGAGTTTCTTCCATCCTTATAGAAAGAATGTGTCTAATGTTGTCTTTTCTAAAGAATATCCCAGGCATTCATTGTAGCCATCAGGGAAAGTTCCAAATTTTATCTGCATAAAGTCTAATATGATAGTTTACATTCATTATTTAGGAACACGTTTTGGGGATTTAGTAAGTAGCTTACTGAATTATATAATCTTTCATGAAATTCATAAATTCATGAACAGCAACCTAAAACTTGTTCAACAGATACAAATTTGTTGATAAATTTATTACAGTGTAGTAAGAGGAAAAAATGGTCGACATTACCTAGCAGTTCCTTTAATCAATGATGGAGTTTATTTCTATTTCTCTTGAATTTGGACTTCCTTGGTGACTTCCTTTAAACAGTAGAATTCAGGAGAACTGATATAAGAAGTGTAAGCCTAGACCTCAAGAGGTCTGGTAGTTTCCACTCTTGCTGTCATTGTGGACCTCACTACCATTTGCGTAAATCTGGGCTAACCTGTAGGAGCTTGAGAGATCACATGGAGCAAAAACAAAACACCCAAGGAGAGACTCCTCTAGATCAACTGGCTGCCAGCCACCCAGGCAACTGACCACAAACTTTTGTGTGAATCTTGCCAAAACCAGTGGAAAACTTAGACAAACCCAGCCCAGACTGCAGATTCACACAATATTTATTTAAATAAATGTCTATGGGGTGGTTTTTTTGACCCATTGAATCATGGCTTCATGGGTTTTTTTCTTTCTTTTTGCTGGGAAGAGTCACCCCGCACTAACATCTATGCCAATCTTCCTCCTTTTTTCTCCCCCTTACAAAGCCCCAGTAGATAGCTGCGTATAGCTGTAAGTTCTTCTAGTTCTTCTATGTAGCCACTGCCACAACATGGCTACTGACATATGAGTAGTGTGGTTCTGTACCTGGAAACCAAACCTAGGCCACCAAAGTGGAATGTACTAAACTTTAACCACAGGGCCATCAGGACGGGTTCTAGATGATTGTGGTTTTAAGCCACCAAGTTCAGTGTTGAGTTATAATACAAAGTTAGCAATACTATTAATATAGTGGTCAAGAAAATCACATATATAAAATCATATAGTTAAAATGACAATTTCAAAAGTCCAGAAAAGAATAAAGGAATATATCCGAGAAATTCTGAATTTTAGATACACTAGCTCTACTTGTTGAATACAGTGCTTGTCATCTCTTCCACTATGTTTTCATCACGGATTGTTTTATACAAACTTATGCACAAAAAGGCGTCTATCAGCTAGTCCCTTTTTCCATTATTTCAGCTTCTTCTGGCCTTTTCATGATCATCTGTGAAATCAATTGTGTCTTCAAGAAGATTGTTGTTGGTTGCAAACTTATTTATTGAAAAGCAGAAGCAGGAAAGATGAAAATGTGAAATGCATCAATTCAATAAAGAAAAAGTGTTAGGTTAAAGTGTTAGGAAAAAGTGTTAGGTTAAAGAATTCTCCTCAGTATAAATAATCCTGATTTTTTTTTCAGACGTGTGAAATTGGAAAAATAAGACCTACTGGCATTCACATTGTTAATAATGAGAGTTTGATATCCAGAAGTAATTGTGGGGAGCATTCTCTCTCTTTCTTATACAAATGCAAGAAATATATAGTGAATGGAAATAAAATTGAAGATTTACTATCTTAAGTATTCAAGTGTTGGTGAAACCAGGTGTACAATTGTAGAATTGAAAGGGGCTTAAGTCATACAATTTACTTAACCCTCTTTAATTTATGAAGAAGAAATAGAGATTCATAGTGGGTAAGTTCTTTCCCCAATGGCAAAAACATCTAGTATCACACATTTGTTCAGGATCTAAGTTTTCAGTTTTTCAGTTTGGTAATTATTCTTATAAATTTTTTATTATTTTTTCCCATAAAATTGAGATCTGAATTCAATTAGTGGTAAAGATACAAATATTTAGAAATTTTAAAACTTCAAAGGTATTTGGTGTGAGTTCACTTAAGAAAAAGCTTTATGTTCTTTAATATTCCTTGCAGGACATTGTATTTTTTTTCTTTTTCCTGCACTTTTGCATATACAGGTTTTTTTCAATTATTTTATTCAAGTCATACTGGTTTACAACATTGTCTAATTTCAGGTGTACATCATTATTTATCAGTTTCTGTATAGACTGCATTGTGCTCACCACCAGTAGTCTAATTTTTATCCATCACCATAGATACATGCCCCTTTACTCCTTTCACCCACCTCCCAGGCTCCTTCCCCTCTGGTAACCACTAATCTGTTCTCTTTATCCATGTGTTTGTTTTTCTTCCACATGTGAGTGTAATCATTGCTTATACAGTTTTGAATACACTGCTTTAAGAGACCAACTGTTTTACATATTAGGAATTTTTTCTATTTTACTTATTTTTTATTCAAATGTTACTTTTCTTATTTAAAAAAAAACAAATAATTTCTTCCAAAAAGTAATTGTAGACATGAAGACAGTAGTTAGCATCACTAATGAAATCAGACAGTTTTGGTTTGAGTTTTAGCTCCATTTTTTACTGACTGTACTTTTAGGGCAGTTACTTTTCATCTATATCTGTTACTTTACTTCCATGAGATTTGATTATATCATCATTGAAAAGGCTTGAAAAGATTGTTTTGATAAATGAATACGATCATGCACATAAATAGGTGGGACACAAGAATCACTCAAACGTTGGCTATCATTATACTAGTAGTAAGAAGAGGAGATGAGCAGCAGCAGCAGCAGCTATAGTAGGTAAAATGCAAAGATGAGAATCACAGGACTCATTTTCCTGAGATTTGTAGCCTTTGCACAGTCAGTCAGCTGGTACAGTTGATTTTAGTCTGGCCCTCAGAGGCAGAGCTCCTGTTTCTGGTAATGAGAAACCCCTTGGAGTCCGTACCCAGGGAAGGATTTTTTGAAACAAGGGCATTGAAGGAGACTAGTACCCAAAGCAGGACAGATGCTTAGTGCTGGAGGACTCAAGATAGGGTGATTGATGCTGAGCGATGATCAGCACGACGTCTTCCAATCCAGTTCCTCACGTGTTTAAATCAGACACATTTTAGAATGACACATTAGTTTTTTAAACAGAAAAGTTAAGTTTCAAGCACGTGGAAAATGAACTAGTGTGAATAAACTATTGTTCCCCAGTGAGAAAAGAATAACGGAATAATAGAAAACTAATTTGAGAAGTCAGAGAACATCAGTATAAGTACAGGTACTGGGATTTTGCCTACAGTGCTATTTCTTTAACTTGTCCCATTTTTTTTCTCCATTCTTTTAAATTAATTTTTTTTTAGTAGTCAACATTGTCAAAAGTGAGTGAATCTCTACACAGGAGAATTTCTCTAGAGAGAGTTGCAAAATTCTGGTTCTCAGAAAAAGTTGTTGCGTTATAATCAGTACACTGGGATTATATGAAACCAAAATGTATTTTATCTTATGTTTTATACTAATCTGATTGAAACAATGGATGCATCAAGCATATGAATGTCCATTGTGGCAGAAAAACAAAACTAAACCAGTGCCCAAGATAAATATTTTCCAGTTTTTTGAAAGTTTGATCGATTTTTTTTTTTATTTTGACCCACTACATGTAATTGAAGTATTTCTTACTTTTACTAAATATAATCTACTGTATTTTAATCTGTTCTTTTTCATTTAAAAATATTCTTTTTGTAGCTTTAGTTCCCAGAGATAAAGAGCATGGAAGTTGTCATTCCAATTCTTATAAGTGCAACAGTCTTAAAAAACTGAGACTCCATAAACTTTCTTGGGCTCCTCAGAGAACTAAGGTCACAGAGCAAACTGATGCCCTGAGATGAGGAGAGACAGTTGAATCTAAGAGTCACAGCCAAGATCTACTTACGTGGAGGAGAAGGTGCTGCAGCCATAAACAGAAGGAAGAGGTAATTTTGATAAGTTCCGGGCACTGACTGTGAGCTGGAGCTAGAAAGAGAGTGAGAAAGTCCTGGAGACGGTAGTGTAGGTGGGCGCCTCCTACTTCTCTGGGTTTTACATCCAGGAGCCCCACCAGTCTCTCACCGTGAGGAACCAAGAAAGATACCCATAACAGAGGTCTAATCTGCAGGAGGAAAGCACAAATAGTGTTATGCCATCTAAAAGGAGATGTTTGCTCAGCTCCATCCCTCTAGCCTTCCTGTCTCACCTAATTGGGGATAAAAAGTTAAGAAATCCGTGTGATTATCACAGCTCAGGCACAGCAGCCCACTAATGGGCTGAGACTTAATCATAGCATTGTAAGACACTTCCTCTACAATCTACCACCACATCAATAGGATTCCAGTGTGACAGCGATGGATTATAGCTGAAAAAGCTGCTGAATGCAGACTTACCCTAAGAAGGAATCATTAGAGAAGTCCAAAGACAATGGTGGAGACAAAAACAAGAATAGGAGAGGAAATTTTTTTTTTTTTTTTTTACAGATTTTATTTTTCTCCTTTTTCTCCCCAAAGCCCCCCGGTTCATAGTTGTATATTTCCTTGTGGGTCCTTCTAGTTGTGGCATGTGGGACGCTGCCTCAGCGTGGTCTGATGAGCAGTGCCATGTCCGCGCCCAGGATTCGAACCAACGAAACACTGGGCCGCCTGCAGCGGAGCGCGCAAACTTAACCACTCAGCCACGGGGCCAGCCCCTAGGAGAGGAATTTTTATCCTCTGGCATATACAACTATAGCAAATATTAAACACAGCCCTTCCTCAAGCCAGAGTAACATAAATCCTCACACTAAAGGCATATATTATTCAGTTCCTATTACCCTATACTTCACATTTGGTTTCAACAAAAAGTTACAAAGTGTGCCAAAAGGCAAGAAAAAAATGACATTCTCAAGAGACAAAGCATTTATCATAACAAGATCCAAATATGACATAGATGTTTGAATCGTCAAACAGAGAATTTTAAATCACTATGATTAATATGTTATGGGATCTAATGGAAAATTATATGGGCCAGAAACTCAGATCTACATAAAGAAAGGAAGAGCTTCAAAGAAGAAATACATGAAGTTAATATTCTTGAAATTTTCTTATTCTTAATTGATCTAAGAGGTAATTGTTTAAATTAGTAATATAACAAGGTATTGGGTGATTGTAGCATAGAGATAAATTAAATGAGTGACAGCAACTTCAAAATGGATAGAAGGAACAAATTGGGGAAACGGTTATAACATATATACACTATACATGAATTGGCATAATCTACTTTCAAGTAAGTAGATTTAAATTAGTTAAAAACTTATATTGCCAATTCTAGGACAGCTACTAATTTTTTAATAACTATTATTAATATTCTAAGAGAGGAGACAAAATACAATAATTTTGAATGCTCAATTAAAACTAGAGAAGGCAAATGAAAAGGAAAAAAATGAACATATAAAATGAATAGAAAATAGTTATAAATGTAGGTATTAATCCAACTTTATTGGTACCTATTCTTTTGTGTCCTTTTTTATTGAGGTATAGTTGATATATAACATTATATTAGTTTCAAGTATACAGTATAACGATTCAATATTTGTATATATTGTAAAATAATCACCACAATATATCTAGTTAACATCTGTCATCATACAGTTACACATTTTTTTCTTGTGATAAGAGGTTTTTTTTTCTGATTTTTTTTTTTTTATTTTCCCTTTTTCTCCCCAAAGCCCCCCGGTACATAGTTGTGTATTTTTAGTTGTGGGTCCTTCTAGTTGTGGCATGTGGAATGCCTCCTCAGCATGGCCTGACGAGCGGTGCCACGTCCGCGCCCAGGATTCGAACTGGTGAAACCCTGGGCCACCGAAGCAGAGCGCTCTAACTTAACCACTCAGGCAAAGGGCCAGCCCCCTTGTGATAAGAACTTTTAAGATTTACTCTCTTAGAAACTTTCAAATATGCAATACAATATTTTAACTATAGTCACTGCACTGTATATTATATCCCCATGACTTATTTACTGTATAACTGGAACCACCCCCCACCTCTGGCATCTCCCAATCTGCTCTCTGTATCTGTGAGCTTGCTTTTTTTTTTTTCTAGATTCTCACATAAATCAGATCATACATTATGTATCTTTCTCTGTCTGACTTAATTCGCTTAGTATAATGCCCTCAAGGTCCATCCGTGTTGTCTCCAATGGCAAGATTTCATTCTTTTTTTATGGTTGAATAATTTCCCCTTGTGTGTGTATATGTATGCCTGTGTGTGGTATGTATACATATACCACATTTTCTTTATCAACTCATCCATTGATGGACACTTAGGTTATTTCCATACCTTGGCTCTTGTGAATAATGCTGCAATGAAGATGGGAGTCCAGATATCTCTTCAAGATAGTGATTTTATTTTCTTTGGATATATGCCCAGAAGTGCTAGATCATATGGTAGTTCTATTTTTAATTTTTTGAGGAACCTCCATACTTTTTTCCACAGTGGTTATACCAATTTATATTCTCACCAACAGTGTACAAGAGTTCCTTTCTCTCTACATCCTCACCAACACTTGTTATTTCTTGTCTTTTCCATAATAGACATTCTAACAGGTACAAGGTGATATCTCATTGAGGTTTTAATTTGCATTTCTCTAAAGATGAATGATGTTGAGCATCTTTTCATGTACCTGTTGGCCCTCTATATGTCTTTGGAAAAAGTCTATTCAGACCCTCTGCCCATTTTTTAATCAAATTACTTTTTCTATTGAGGTATGAGTTTTTAAAATATATTTTGGATGTTAATTGCTTACCAGATGTATGATTTGCAAATATTTTCTCTCATTCCATAGGGTGCCTTTTCGTTTTGTTGATGGTCTCCTTTGCTATGCAGAAGCTTTTTTAGTTTGATGCAGTCCCACTTGTTTATTTTTGGTTTTGTTGCCTTTGCTTTTAGAGTCAGATCCAAAAAGTCATCTCCAAGACCAATGTCAAGAAGCTTATCATCTGTGTTTTCTTTTAGGAGTTTTATGGTTTCAGGTTTTACATTCAAGTCTTTAATCCACTTTGAGTTAATTTTGTGTATGGTGTAAGATTGTTCTCCAGCTTCACCCTTTAGCATATAGCTGTTCAGTTTTCCCAACACCGTATATTGGAGAGTCTGTCCTTTCCCCATTGTACATATATTGCTCCTTTGTCATAAGCTAATTGACCATATATGTTTGGGTTTGTTTCTGGACTCTCTATTCTGTTCCACTGAACTATGTGTCTGTTTCTATGCTGATACCATATTGTTTTCATTACTATAGCTTTGTAATATAGTTAGAAATCAGAGACCGTGATGTTTCCAGCTTTTTCTTTCTTGAGATTGCTTTTGCTATTTGTGATCTGTTGTAGTTCCAAACAAATTTTTGGATTGTTTATTCTATTTCTGTGAAAAAAAAAAAATGCCATTGAAATTTTGATAGGAATTGCATTGAATCTGTAGACTGCTCTGGGTAGTATGAAAATTTTAATAATATTAATTCATCCAGTGCATAAGCACAGAATATCTTTCACTTATTTGTGTCTTCAACTTTTTCATTAATGTCTTATAGTTATCAATGTACAGGTCTTTCACTTCCTTGGTTTAATTTATTCCTAGATAGTTTATTCTTTTTCATACAACTTAAATAGTATTGCTTTCTTAATTTCTTTCTGATTGTCTGTTATTAGTGTTTAGAAATGCAACTGATTTGGGTATATTAATTTTGCATCCTCCAAACTTTCTGAACTTGCTTATTAGTGCTAACAGTTTTTGGGGAGTCTTCAGGGTTTTCTATATATAATATCAAGCCATCTGCAAATACTGACAGTTTTACTTCTTCCTTCCTGATTTAGATGCCTTTTATTTCTTTTTCTTGCCTAATTGCCTGGCTAAGTCTTCCAATACTATGTGGAATAAAAGTGACAAGAATGGGCATCCTTGTCGTCTTCCTGACTTTAGAAGAACAGCTTTTGGATTTTCACTATTGAGTGTGAAACAATGAACATATTGAGTAGAAAATAGTTATAAAATAGTGTATATAAATCCAAGTAGATCAATAATCACTTTAAATGTGAATATTCTAAATATACCAATTAAAAGACAGATTGGCAAAGTGAATAAAAAAATAATATCCAACTATATGGTGTCTAAAAGAAACCCTCTTCAATATAAAGACTCAGACAGGTTAACAGCAAATGGATGGAGTTAGTTATGCCATACTAATGCAAATTAAAAAAAGAAAAAAAGCCAGAGTAGTTATTTAATTTTAGGCAACGAAAACTTCATTGCAAGGAAATTATAAAGGATAGAGTGGCATTACATAACAATAAAGAGGCCAGTTCTCCAAGAAGACATAACAATCCTAAATGTGTGTGAATCTAACAATAGATTGTCAAAATATGTGAGGCAAAACTGATAGAAGTGCAGTGAGAAATAGTCAAATCCACTGTTAAAGTTGATGACTTAAATATACCTCTTTTATTAATTGATAGATCAAGCCGGCAGAAAATCAGTAAGAATATATTTGACCTCAAGGGTGATATCAATCAACTTGACCAACTAATTGACACTTATTGAGTATTCCATTTGAAACAGCAGACTAAACATTCTTCTCAAGCTTCCATGGAACATTTGCAAAGATAGGTGACATGTGGTCAATAAAACACACCTTCACAATTTGGTAGTTTAGGAATCATACAATGTATGTTCTCAGACCACAGTGGAATTAAACTACAAATCAATAACTGAAAGATAGCTGGAAAATCCTCAAATATTTGGAGATTGAACACCACATTTGCAAATAACGTCTGGAACAAAGAACTCTCAAGATAAATTTTAAAAGTATTTTGAACTAAATAAAAATGAAATTTAAACATTTGAGATTTGTAGGAAGCACCAAGCTTGTAGGAAGCAACAAACACAATACTCAGAGGGAAATAGACTTTATAGCATTGAAGGCATTTATTAGGGAAGAAGAAAGATCTAAAATCAATAGCCTAGGCTTCTACTTTAGGAAACTAAAGAAATAAGAGTAATTTAATCCTAACATAAAAACATACACATTTGTAGCAGCTTATATATAATCATCCAAAACAAAGTAACCAAGATGTCCTTCAATAGGCGAATGGATAAACAAATTATGGTACATCCTTACAATGGAATGTTATTTAATGATTAGAAGAAATTAGCTATCAAGCTATGAAACACTAGATGAATCTTAAATGTGAACGAAGTGTGCAAAGAAATTGTGTGAAAGAAATCAGTCTGAAGAAGCTACAGAAATTTACCAGAAACTCAGGTGGAAGATAAAGAATTGAATCAAAGGGGAATTTTTGGGTGGTGAGCTTATTCTCTGTGTTACTGTAATTGTGGACACATGACACATGTATTTGATAAAATCCATAGAACTACAGAACAAGCATTGAAACTTAGTGTATGCAAATTTTAAAAAGTTACACACTTACAATGCTGAAGAATTCTTGCTGGAATAAAGAATATGACAAAATTATCTAATTGTATTTAAAGTGCATGAAATAAACTAAGCTAAGTGGGGAGGAGGGTTGCTGACCTAATTATCTTGGGGAATGAGTGGAGTCTGTAAGATTTAGAAATAAATTGTACATAAATTCTGTATTCTAGTTGATAAAATTGTTTCCCAAGGTAATATGTATTAATAGTTCTAATGCTGCTGTACATGTATATTGGAATTGAATAATTAAACAGATGTGGGTGGTAGGAGCCAGATTTCTCACTTTTGGAGTGAGAGGTTACAAACAAGCAAGGAGAGGAAGGTGGAATGATCCTTGTGGTAATGGATTAAAGTTGAAGGCATCAGTATAAACTGATGTATACTGATGATGTGTAGCTTTATATAGAGACAGATAGTAACATTTAGAAAAAAATGTTACTTTTACATACAGGGGTTAGTATACACTTATTTTTTCTGCTCTTGATCTGAAAAAGCCTAGAAGGACATCCAGTAGCACTAAGTGCATGTGGCACTCAGATCTCGGTTCGTAATACCATTCTCTAATAAAATGAACCAGGGCTCTTTAGAGAAATGGCTGATTCTATGACTGGAGTAAGACATGTATAAGATGAGCTTGGAACACCTTGTTTCACAAAGTAAGAATGTACTAAACACACGCACACACACACACATCAAAGGGACCCTGAAGCCAACTGAAAGAATGTCTGGTTGCCAAAGCTAACACACTTTGAATGATAAATAAATGAAGTAATGGATTATACGTAAAAGTATAAAACAAATATCCATGATTCCATTTTAATATAAATAGATATTTGATTAAACAAATCAGCTGTGGTTCTATACACTAACAATGAAGTAGCAGGAAGAGAAATTAAGAATACAATCCCATTTACAATTGCAAAAAGAACAAAATACTTAGGAATAAACTTAGCCAAAGAGATGAGAGATCTGTACACTGAAAACTGTAAAACATTGTTGAAACAAATTGAAGACACAAAGAAATGGAAAGATATTCTGTGCTCTTGGATTAAAAGTCCATACTTCCTAAAGCAACCTACGCAGTCAATGCAATCCCTATCAGAGTTCCAACAACATATTGCACAGAAATAGAACAAAGAATCCTAAAATGTATGTGAAGCAAGAAAAGAGCCCGAGTAGCTAAAGGAATTCTAAGAAAAAAGAACAACGCTGGAGATATCACCCTCCCTGATTTCAAAATATTCTACAAAGCTGTAGTAACCAAAACAGCATGGTACTGGCACAAAAACAGACACACAGATTAATGGAACAGAATTGAGAGCCCAGAAATAAAACCACACATCTATGGACAGGTAATTTTTGACAAGGGAGCCATGAACATACAGTGAAGAAAGGAAAGTCTCTTTAATAAATTGTGTTGGGAAAAACTGGACAGCCACATTCCAAAGAATGAAAGTAGACCATTATCTTACACCATACACAAAAGTTAACTCAAAATGTATTAAAGACTTGAATGTAAGACTGAAACCATGAAAATTCTACAAGAAAACATAGGCAGTACCCTCTTTGACCCTGGCCTTAGCAGCATATTTTCAAGTACCATGTCTGATCAGGCAAGGGAAACAATAGAAAAAAAAAAAAAAATGGGACTACATCAAACTTAAAACCTTCTGCACAGCAAAAGAAACCGTCAACAAAAGGAAAAGACAACCTAACAATTGGAAGAAGATATTTGCAAACCATATATTTGACAAGGGGCTAATATCCAAAATATAGAAAGAACTCATACACCTCAACAACAAAAACAACAAACAATGCAATTAAAAAATGGGCAAAAGATCTGAACAGATATTTCTCCAAAGAAGATATACAGATGGCCAACAGGCTCATGAAGACTGGTTTAACATCATTAGCTATCTGGGAAATGCAAATCAAAACTACAATGGAATGTCACCTCACTCCTGTCAGAATGGCTATAATTAACTAGACAGGAAACAAGTGTTGGAGAGGATGTGGAGAGAAGGGAACTCTGATACACTTCTGGTGGGAGTGGAAACTTGTGAAGCCACTATGGAAAACAGTATGGCGATTCCTCAAAAATTAAGAAGACTACCATACGATCCAGTTATTCCACTACTGGGTGTTTATCCAAAGAACATGAAGACACGAATGCATAAAGATACATGCACCCTATGTTCATTGCAGCATTATTCACAATAGCCAAGACTTGGAAGCAAATTATCAAGGGACGAATGTCTAAAAAAGATGTGGCATATACACACAATGGAAAGCTACTCAGCTATAAGAAACAGTGAAATCCGGCCATTTGTGACAACATGGATGGAGCTTGAGGGTATTATGCTGAGTGAAATAAGTCATAGGGAGAAAGTCAAATACCATATGATCTCACTGATAAGTAGAAGATAAAAACAACCATCAATCACATCAGGACAGAGATTGGATTTATGGGTTACCAGAGGGAAAGGCGGGAGGGAGGAGGGCGAAAGGGGTGACTAGGCACAGTTATGGATTGTAATTAGTCTTTGGGTGGTGAACATGATGTAATATACACAGAAATCAAAATACAATGATGTACACCTGCAATTTATATAATGTTATAAACCAATGTTACTGCAATAAAAAACAAAAAATAAAACAAATACAATGGGTGAGAATAGACAAATCTCCCATGTAGAAGAATTCCAAGTAATTTATGTAAAAATACCCCCTTGAGAATGTATAATACCCTACATCTTAAGTGTGGGCTGTGCAGGGTGATATCTTTCCAAAATATACAGTATGAGCAGGGTAGGGGTTAGAGTAAGTTTGCAGTGGAGAAACCTGACAGACACTACCTCAAGCCAGGTATTCAAGTCCAAATCAACAGTGATTAGTCATGTTGATAGTGTGTACCCTTGATATGATGTGATCAGAATAGCAGCTAATCTCTGTGGTCTTCCTCTCAAAACCCATAATCCCAGTCTAATTACAAAAAAACCATCAGACAAATCCCAGTTGAAGTCTATACTACAAAATACCTTACCAGTTGTCTTCAGAACTGTGAAGGTCAGCAAAAACAAGGAAAGTCTGAGAAACTGTCTTAGCCAAGAGGACCCTCAGGAAACGAAATGTAATGTGATATCTGGGATAGGATCCTGGAACAGAGCAAAGACATTAGGTAAAAGTAAGAAAATTTGAATAAAGCATAGACTTCATTGTATAATGTATCAATATTGGTTTATTAATTGTAACAAATTTACCATGCATTTGTAAGACATTAATAGAGGAAACTGGGTGTGGAATGTACAGGAACTCTCTACACTATCTTCTTGAATTATTTGTTAATCTAAAACTGTTCAAAAATAAAATGTAAAAAAAAAATCCTTCTAGTAATCACTAAGTTGGTAATAGCAAACAATAGGACTTATGTGTCTTTCACTATTCTGTATACATGGAATACCATATCACATAAAATTAAACACAACAAAGCCATAGGGAGATCTTTTTTTTTTTTTTTTAGGGAGATCTTATTAATAATTCCATTATGTAATTGAGGAAATTGAGTCACAGAAATAAGTACCTTACCCAAAGTCACGGCAATTAAATAGAAGAGCCAAAACTCAAATCCAATTGGTCTGGCTCCAGGAGCCATGCTCTTAATGACTTTACTATTCTGTCTCTTGAAGAAATTGATCACTTGTTTCAATAAATGTGTTGAGTTTGAAAACATTGATCTAGAGAAACCCAAGGAACTAGACCCTCTGAGGTATGCCTGATAGGACAATGGGTGGTATCCCAGCAACCTCTGGGTCTGGTTCTCCTTCTAACATTCCTTATATCCTTTATTTTTTTTTTAATTAACCATGTATTATCCCCGCTGTCGTTTTTTTTTTAGTATTGTCACTTGAGTGAACATCTGTTGCCAATCTTTTTTTTCTTCTTCTTCTTCCCCTTGAAGCTCCCCAGGACAGAGTTGTATATTCTAGGTGTAGGTCCTTCTGTTTGTGCCGTGTGGGATGCTGCCTTAGCATGGCTTGATGAGTGGTGCTGTGTCCACCCCCAAGATCTGAACCAGCAAAACCCTGGGAGACTGAAGCAGGCATGGGAACTTAACCACTGGGCCACTGGGCAGCCCCTCTTTTGTCCTTTATTTTTCATCTCTTTCTATGTTTCCATATTCCCAGCCCTGTATTTCTGATCGCTTCCTCCCGTTTTCATTTCACTTCCTCATTTTTGTCACCTTAAACTTTCACACAACTGCTTTTTCTTTGTTTTAAAATTTATTTTATTTTAAAATTATTCTCTTTGCCTATAAACAAAAATATTGTTGAGATCTCTCAGTGGCTTGCTGTTAATCTCACTGGTAGCACTGAAGACTAATCCTAGAATTTGGTAGAAAAATAATTACTATAGAATTTGTCCTCTTAACCCATTCTACATTTCTACATTGCAAAGCTCCTTTTTGCCTAGAGCTTCCACATGCCCTGAATATTCACACTGCTAGTAGTCTTTATTAATAAAAACATGTAGGTGTTTTATCCGATCAAAAATGAAAGTAATCTCTTTACATGCAAATGACTATATGGAAGCATGAAAAAAATCCTAACATATCCTAAGGCCAAAAGAAGTGATGACAGAATATGCATTCAAATGATTTGGCCTATATTTTTAAATACTTTCATATTTCTGCAATTTAAGAAACAGTTCCAAGTGAGGTTAACAGGACCACTAGGATTTATAGTTATGTTTGCAAAATAACCCCTTAAAGTTCTTTAGGCCCATTTGAATAAAAATTCTTCTTCCTATTATACTACTAAATTGTGTCAGAACCATGTTAAGTCACTTATCATTGGTATATAGTTCAATATAGCAAGATTTTTCCATGGTTACATGGCCGCCAAATTGGCTTCAGCACTGTCGCTTTAGTGTTTTAAGCTCTACGCTT
Source organism: Equus caballus (assembly GCF_041296265.1). NCBI lineage: Eukaryota > Metazoa > Chordata > Mammalia > Perissodactyla > Equidae > Equus > Equus caballus. Next base: position 100,291,829 of record NC_091686.1, read on the forward strand.
AGCCAATTTTTATGCCATAGTTTGGATGGCCTGCTATCAGTATGGTTTATTTCTTTAAGTAACCAAATTAGATCCAGCTTATTTTTATTCTGCACATCAATATATTGTAAAATAAATAAATACATTCATGTACTGATGCCAAGTCTGGACAAGGTTACAGCTTATCAATAAACGAAGCCGAAGTGTGTTAGCAGTTCTTTTCTTCTCCTCCTCCCCTCCTTCCCCTCATCTGCACTTACAAATGCCAACAAATAACACTCAGCAGCTATTTATGAAGGTCCTGCTGCCTATAAAATCAATCCAATTAGATCTTTTCCCATGAGCAAATTCCGTCAAATAATAATATCCTGTATGAAAATCAATGCATGAATCAACAAAGAATCATTGAATACCTCATAGAGTTGGCTATAAATACACGTAGATTATTTTCATTCTGGTGATCTGAAAGGAAAGAGTTATTACTGGGGAGGCGGTCCTACATTTATGGGCTGTAACTTCAGCCGAGTTATAGAGCTGATAGCTTCTCAGCCAGAAATATCACTAGCTATGCTTGTGTTTCTAAGATGAGTGCCTACCTCTATCACTGTTTAATAGTGTTTAAACCTGTTAATGCATGTAGTCTGGTGAAATGAAGCAGCCGAAAATATGTTGAGTAGAAAAATAGTTTTTCTGGATGGGTCTGTCCCTGAAGTACAAGCTATGGAATTCATTTGGTCCTTCCTTCAGTTCGAATTTTATGTATCAAATGGACAATCCAAAGGAGACCTGTGTAATTCCCCAAGTGGACTGCCTTCCAGGAAGCCTTCCAGGGCTTGTTTACTATAACTCAAGCAACTTTAGTTACTCTAGTAATTGAACCTTTTTTTTCTTTCAACTTTTGAAGTGCTTCATTCTTGCACATATATTTTTTCTTTTTCCCAGTCTCTTATTTAACTGGGAAAAAAGTCCTTCTTTTGTATATATGCAGAGTGCCTGCATTTTTTGGTGTTTACATCGTGTACCTTTAACTGTTCCTCTACAGAAGCAGACATTTCAATTGGCATCCTTAGCATCCTTTCTTCCTCCATCATCAGCCCTATTTTTTATTTGGTTATCTGTTTATCCACAACTCTTTGCTCATGTGGTCCAAGTGAGAAAGTTCCACTTCTCAGTACTTTGTTCCATGCATTGAGCTCTTGACTGATAGCAAATCAAATTTCTCTATACCCAGCTATTGGTTGAAGATTGAGCATATAATGCAAACCTGTCAAATCAGAATTACTCTCAGGAACTTTGTAGACATCATTGAAAAGTTGAATTTTCCTTTATGATAACTTTCACTTTGAAGAGGCAGCAGCCATCTTACTCCTACAACAAGATATAAGTTTAGAGTCGCTTGGGAAAACCACTTAGTTCCCGGGAATGAAGCAAAATATAAGAAGTAATGATATTTCTCAGAAACGATGTAAAAACAATTTTCTTGTTAGCCCTGAATTCAGTCATGCTTGAAAGCCTTCCTAATCTCAGACTCTCTTATTACATAAGCCAGTAAAAACTTTTACCTCAAGCCATTTTAGGTTGCGATTTATTTCTCTCACAAATTAAAGAACCCTAATAACTACATGTAAATTTTCATATTTTTATCCTCAACTTTAAAATGAATAATAAACCATGTCCTATTTACTGCATAAAAATTTGAAAAATTTAAATTTGTTTTGTAAACAGTGAAACACTATAGAAAAGTAAAGCTTTACTATTATACTATAAAATAAATATTTACTGTTAGTATTATTTGTCTGCTCTCATCACTAGATTTTTAGATCCTAGGTAGAACTTCCTCTTTATTCAAACATAAGGCCATCCTTCATAAAAGATGCTTATAGGGGCTGGCCTAGTGCCGCAACGGTTAAGTGCACACGTCCACCTCAGCAGCTTGGGCTTGTCAGGTTCAGATCTTGGGTGTGGACATGGCACCGCATGGCAAGCCATGCTGTGGTAGGCGTCCCACATATAAAGTAGAAGAAGATGGGCAGGGACGTTAGCTCAGGGCCGCCTTCCTCAGCAAAAGGAGGAGGATTTGCAGCAGTTTGCTCAGGTTAATCTTCCTCAAAAAAATAAATAAAGCAGTTTCTTTAAAAAAAAATTTTAAAAATAAAAGATGCTTATAAATTTGATAGCATTTTGTTTTCCCTATTGCATAGATATGAAAACTCAAGGATCAGAGAAATTATGTTGCTTGCCCAAAGCCACACTATTATTATGTGGTAGAATTAGACATCGTATACCAGCCTTTTATACTTTGAAATTAATTACTTTAAGTGGATTCACTAATACCTGTTGGGATAGTTGGCCACCCTGTTGGGACAACCGACCTAATATGGAAGTAACCTACCATGGCATACACGTTGCACACATAGTTTTAGTTATCAGCTTGGACTTCACACCAAAAGCCAAGACTGACGCTTACTAATCTAAAGTCTGAGCTTTTGACAGTTGCCCCAACTGAGGTCAGAAACCCTACCAGTCAGACCTCTCTATATGCCCAGAAATGTGTCGAAGAGCATTCTTCCACACTTAGATTACTTCAAGTGTGTGACTGGATGGCTTGTGAGATGAATCTGTTTTCACTACCTTGACTGTGAAATTGAATCCTAAAAATCCAACGTGAAGGAGTATTTAGCAATGGCTTTAAAAAGAGGAAGGGAAAGAAAAATGGCAGCAAGGACTTCCTAACACTTATCTTTGTAGGGTGAAGAATGTCGGTCCAACATTGAAATCTATAATTCTACTCTCTTAAACAGAAATCATCAAACTTCAGTAAAATAAAGATACAAACACACTAATCCTAACACTCAGCGGAGTATCAGCAGTTTAGCAATAAGCGTGGGGGCCTCTGTGTGGGGACCAGCCTGATACTCTCAATGACAGTATTCCTAGGAGAACCCCCAAGAAAAGCAGGCCAAGATCGTCTTTGCTACAGCAGGCTTCAGACCATAGGACTTGGTATCTTCTGCATACGGAAAAGAAAAGTATTCCTTTCCTTATCCTGAGGCAAACTTGCCACCTGAGGCAAACCTCAATTACCAGTGTTGCAAAGGCTGGCTTTGTACTAGAGAATAAAATGGGGGAGATCGAGGGCTTCTCTGCAAGCCAGTTCATTAGGGAAAATGAAGATGGTTGTGACGAATGGAAGGAAGATCTCAGAAACAGAGGAGAGGAGGGAGGAAAAACAAAAATAGGCACGATAAATAAGTAAAAACCAGTGTTAAACTGTTAATGCATGGAAGAAATTGATACAGGAAAGACAGAGAAAATATTCAGTTGCGTTAAGACTAAACATTAGTTATAAGTTTATTCCCATGAGAAGTTAAGCTCATGTTTTATAGCTCAGAGCCAGTCTCTGTCATAGTGCTGGCAGTTAGCCTGGGTGATGATGAATCACAGGGTTTCTGTCTAGGAATCCACAGGCTTAGGTGGGAACAAGACATATAAATAAACAAATTCCACTAAAATAAGATAAAAGTATGTAGTGTTCACAGGGAGCTCTTGAGTACCTATGTGAACCGACATCTTCAAGGCTACGGATCTCTACAAGACCTGAACCGGCCTGTTTTCTTATGTCTCTATACATTTTCACACACCTAAAACACACCCCCATACTTGCTGAAACAACAGATTTAGGACCACAGTTTTCTTCATTTTAACACATAGCAAACTGGAAATTTAAAGGAAAATTGAAACAGCAAAAATCTGCATCTTGCAGCTATCAAAGAGGGGGACATTGCTCTTTCCTAGAAGTGAGCCATTCAAATAGAGGTGTATACATTTGTGAAAGATAAGAATCAAACATACTGAGAGGTAGAGGACCCTCTTAGTATTAGGACCACGTGTAGTTCTAGGAAGTTACAGACTCCTAATTACCTAGCCATATTTATTATTACGACTGTGATTAGTTTTATGATATCAGTTATTTTTATCTTCCCCTGCTAGAGTGCAGGAAGCCATCTTTATCTGTTTTGTCTACTTATGTCTGCCAAATGTCCAGAACAATACCTGGACATGCAGGCACTCAGAAAAAATTATTGAATAAATTAGTACATTGAGGGTGGAAACACGGCAAATATTAAAGAAAAAGTGTTTATATGTTTATGTACATACGTGTTACTTGCACACATCTACACACAGGGACCCCGAAACAAGGGGAAAATATGGTTGGCTTTCATTTTTCAAATATAAAAAGTAAAAGTTGGTTGAGGATATTGGGAGACAAAAAAGAAAAAGTTTAACCTTTTTATTCATATTACTTAAAGACGAATGTAATTAACTTTGTCTCTAGAATTTCTGTGTAAATTTAATAAGATTACTTTTCTCAGTTGTACTCTTTGCCTACCCTCACTCTCTCCTCCCTCTCAATTTTGTCCCTGTGTACTTCGTGGTCATACCATTGCAAATTAACAACCAAGAAGGTGCGTTCCATTTTATTCAGCTGCTGATGGAAAAATTTAAACACTTTAGCATAGCATTCCAGATTTTTCCAAATTTAATCCCAACCTTATATTAAAATATATCAAATTTTAACCTAGAGAAAAATACTATTCCAAATATAGATGGTATATTGTTCTCGATTGCAAATATATCTTGCACATTTTGTTATCTCTCCTTTTATCTCCCACTATAGCGCATTCCGGATCTATTTTCTCCATTACCATTGACTAAAGAATTGTTCTAAATGCCCATTTTAAGGATCCTCACATAACATTGAGTGTTGTACAAAGAAATATAATGCAGTCTTTGCTCTAAATGTTGACTTGTCTTTCATCGGTGGTCTTTTTAGGGCTTAACAAAAATTATTCTCTCCTTATACTAGTAGGATTTAAATGAGCTCTAACAGAATGCTGAGGCAGTTCATTAGAGCCAGGGGGCCTGTCTTAGTGAAGTTTGAGAGGTGACAAATATCTACAACCAACAGGACGTCAAGCCATTATGTATCTTTGCACTTAATGGTAGATTCTCAAAAGAACTAGACTGGACATATCACATTGCAGAAGACCTGGGTGGACTTCTCTTTGTTTCACTGACAGCAAGGAGAAGCAAGAATAAAATGAATCCAAAGAGTCAGGATTTCTTCTAGCCTCAATTTATCTACAAAGTTTAGCAAGCAGCTCTGCAAAATAAATAGATAAATAATTTTTCACATGATGATAATGATGATGAAAATAACTATTATTTACTGAGTACTTACACACCCCATACATTTTTTTAATAATGATCTCATTTAAACCTTGAAGCATCCTTCTGAGGTAGGTGTTATTTTCATCTTCACTTTTTAAATGAGGAATTTAAAATTAACAAGATTAAATTACAAGAAACAGACATTCACTGTGTTTGTACTGTGACAGGTACTATACTAATTGCTTTACACACATACATTATCTCGTCTAAACCTAATAACAGTTCCATCAGGTGGGTTCTGCTTTTATCCCCATTTGTCAAGGAAGAAACATACACAAACACACACACACACAAGTAAGGGAACTTGCCAAGATCACACGTCTAATATTAGGGGAAAACTCAAATCCAGTTGTGTCCCATTCTATAAAGTCAATTATTAGGCACTTCATTATGCCTTTCACTGATTTTTTATTAAGATGTGTCAAACAGATTTGGTATCAAATAGAACTGACGTTGAAATTTAGCTCTGAAATGGAGCAGCTGTCATTTTAACCTTCCAGAAACTCAGTTTCTTCTATAAAATGAAAATATCTAGCTCATAGGGTTGTTTGAGGTTTACATGAGATACTGACATGTAAAATAGTTAACATAGGGCTTGGTACATAGTAAATACTCCATAAATAGTAGTTGCTATTATTATTTTTAAGTATTAGACCCACTATTAATAAATATAAATATTAAAAGTTGCTTGATACTAGTGAAGAAAAATTGTCACCATATTCTGAAAGAAAATAAAATCTTTGAAAGATAATAATTATAAATCTCATATCTGTATAACAGTGCTGTAGAGTGTACACATTGGTGTCAGACAATTTGTTTTCCTACTTGAGTCTAATTGTTTTGCCCTGGATTAGGTAAAGCAGAGTCTGCGCTCTCTCTACCACATGGGAAAAACAGAGGTTCTGAGAGATTAGTGTCAAGGCAAAAAGTGACTAGCGGTTGAGCTGGGACTGTTCCAATCAAGTCTCATTACCTAGCCATAGTTACCCCTATCTCATGTACAGAGCACTAGACTAGACATCAACCAACTGGTTTTATATATAATTGAAATTCTAAGTACAAAATCATTTTTCATACTTATGTATTACTTTCACAATATGAAAACATATATACAAATGCCAGTTCTCATCAAGAAGCAGACTGTGTAGCACTAATACAATTTTATGTATGTTCATTCTAAAGATCATATTCACTGCTATCTAGGAAAATAAATTTAGCACTACCATAAAGGAAGCAGAAAAATGTAAACATTTAAAAATAGGCGAGATCTGTGAAAAGCATTATGGTCACAGGGAGTTGATTTTCTTTCATTTAACTAAGTCAGTGAAATCAAGAGGAAATACTTGAGAAGTAAGAGCTATTTTCCTTGAACAAATATTGTTACATGGAATAGGAAATCAAAATCAATTATATAAAAAGACATTCCTAGTTTAAAATATGAAGCTTAAGTATAATTTTATACACATAAATAAAAATATCATTAAAAGACATTACTTTAAAAAGTTCATATGAAAAATAAAAAGTAGAAATCAATATAGTCTTTCCCAAACTAAAAACCAACAAAACCCTCTTTATGAGGCTCTTTTGAAGAAGAAATGTTAGTGCTTAACAATTTCTGAACCCCAATATTGGGGAAAGGTGGGAAAGGGACTCAAAATATAGAAGGGGAAAGAAACTGGCAGTTATTAAAAAGAAAATAAAAGTAACATGAAAACGTCTACTAAACGTGTTAGACAACAACAAGAATATGCCTTTTCTTTTTGTTAGATTAACTGATAGAAAATTGTCGCTTGACATTTTCTTGTTGCCACCTAATCTATTCCAAATATTCATCCTAGGATTAATTGGCCTCTACTAGATTCACAAAATAGAAGCATTCAAGAAGGAATTCCTCTACTCTCTACAATGCTTCTACCTCTACTCAAATGTTCTTCCTTTCCTTTTATTTCAGGAGAATTCTATTGATCCTCTTCCCTCAGACCTCCTCTGGATATCCTTTTATGTTTCGTGTAATTTTATTGTACATGTAATTTCTCATTTGTTCTTAGCTTTTGCTCAGTTTAACGTTATACTCAAATCTCTTTCATGAGAAGACATGGTCTTTACTTTCTTATCACCCTATCAAGGAGCTCCGTGGACTTAGATACTGTAGTATGAAGTAATGATCAGAGGATTATTCCTTAAATATTCTGGAATATGTAATAATAATAGTTGATTAATCATCCCATATGTGTTGTTTACAGGTGTATACACTTTCAACCTACCCTTTAATTCTCAGAAAAATTTATGAAATTTAATTTTGTCTTATGTTTGGGACTTAGGTTAGATTTTATTTAAATACGTTATTCAAAATGCATTACTTAAAAATGCCTAATTGACAATGGAGACAAGAAAGTCTATTTGATAAACAGGCTAGAACAACTGCACATCCACGTGCACAGAAGAAAAAAAACTAGATACTGACCTTACATCCTTCCCCAAAACTAACTCAATATGGATTTTAGACTAAATCAAAACTCAAAACTATAAAATTCTTGGAAAATAACATAGGAGGAAAGCTAGATGATCTTGGGTATGACGATGCCTTTTTGATAAAATACCAAACATTGATAAACTGTACTTTGTTAAAATTAAAAACTTCTGCTCTGTAAAAGACAGTCAAGAGAATTAGAAAACAAGCCACAGACTGGGAGGAAAAAATTGCAAAAGACATATCTGATAAAGAACTGTTATAAAAAATTATGCACATACATCTTAAAACTCAACAACAAGAAAACAAACAACCCAATTGAAAAATAGACCACAGACCTTAACAGACATCTCACCAAAGAAGATGTACACATGGCAAAATAGTCAAAAGATGCCCCACATCATTTGTCATCAGGGAAACGCAAATTAAAACAATGAGATATAACTACATAAAGGCCCAAATCCAGAGCACTGATGACCCTAAATGTTGAAAAGGATGTGGTGCAACCGGAACTCTCATCCACAATGAGAACTCTCATCAACAGGTCTCACTGTTGGTGGGAACAACCACTTTGGAAGACAGTTTGGTGGTCACTTACAAAACAAAACATCCCCTTACTGTACTATCTAGCAGTTGTGCTTCTTGTTATTTGCCTAAAGAAATCAAAAACTTATGTTCACACGAAAAACTAGGCACCCATGTTTATAACAGCTTTATTTAGAATTGTCAAAACTCGGAAGCAACCAAGATGCCCTTCGGTAGGTGAACACATAAAGCAACTGTGACACTTCCAGACAATGGAATATTATTCACACTAAAAAGAAATGATTTACTAAGCCATGAAAAGACAGGAGAGAAGCTTAAGTGAATATATCTAAGTAACAGAAGCAAATCTGAAAAGGGCACACATTGTATGATATGAACCATATGACATTCTAAAAAGGCAAAACCATGAAGGGAATAAAAATATCAGTAGTTGGAGGGCAGGGGTGGGTGAAGGGAAGAGAGGAATAGGTGGAGCACAGGATTTTTAGGGCAGTGAAAATACTCTACGTGATGTTATAGTCATGGATATGTCATTATACTTTTGTCCATATCCACAGAATGGACAACACCAAGAGTGAACTGTAAGGTAAACTATGGACTTTAGGTGATCATGATGTGTCAATGTAGGTCCATCTTTGGCAAAAAAAAAAAAAGTGCCATTTGGGTGAATAATGTTGATATTGGGGGAGTCTATGTATGTGTGGGGACAGGGAATATCTGAGAAGTCTCTGAACCTTCCTCTCAATTTTGTTGCAAACCTAAAACTGCTCTAAGAAAAATTATTTTAAAACCCTGCATTTTTAGAAATATACACGTTAAACAAGTTTTAAAATTGTACTAAATAGAATTGTTACGTCATAATTTTGTATATTTCTTTTTTTTATGACTAGCTTAATTGGGCCATGGTGACAGAGTTTGAGAGATACTTGGAAATAAGAAAACAGCAATAAAAACAAGAGTTACAACCACAATTGATATGCCTTTGAATCCTGAATGAGAAAGAAAGGAAAGCTAGAATATAGCCAATAGGCTGGTAGGAAACAGATTGGTCCAGAAACAAAAAGTCTCTATGAGGTTGAAATATTGATGTATTTAAAAGGAGAAACTGAGAGCTAAAATAGAAGAATATGAGATCAGATCATGAAATTTTGTGGTTTAAAATATCGGTTATTTCTGGATTATGACAAAGTTTGGGGTTATAGCCATAAAGTATATGAGGATATATGTGGTATAGAACTTAAAGCCATTGGGTTTGAAGAGGAGAAACAGTTATAAAACATGTGGATTAAATATTAGCTACAGAAGATAGTTATTACTAGGATAATGGTGGGACTCAGTATGGCCACAAAGCCAGTGACTAAATCTTCAGTGACTAACCAAGAATGCTGATAACAAAGAGTAGAAATTTTTAGTAGAAAATATTATAACCAAATGATCTGAATTCAATAGTTTTTATTCAAGAATGAAAGATTAATAGTTTTAAATAGTAACTATCATAAGAAAAAAATCTACAATCCTCTTCTTGATGGCTTCGTTGCTGCCATCAAGGTATAATGGCTAGGAGACTATCAACATGAACTTGAAGGGACTACAGGGGAGGCCACGGATTCTGCAGAAACTAGGATTTGTATAAGGAAAGGAACACCTAGACCGAAACAATATTCACTGAAGTTGATTTGCTTGCTGTGAAGCCAGCTTACAAATCAAAAAGTATGGATTTGGCAGAAAAGACAGAAGTGGAAGTATGAGTTAGAGGAATATTGGATACTATTTCCAAGAGAATAGATTGTTAAACTGTTTCAGCCTCTCAAAGTAGTGAAAATTGACAGAGATAAGAAGTGTGTTGCAATTAGCTGATATCAAGATACTTATAGGAACTTTGTGCAAAAGTCCATCCAAGCTGGTAGTAACACATCCAGAAGCATTTGGTGCTGTTTGAGCATAAATAATATTCTGTATTTGTTAACCAGCTGCCCACACTTCCATGTAAAAGTTTTACTGGAAAAAAAAATAGAGGTGAATCTCCCATTAACTTTTCTTCCAGGGAAAAAGACATTTATTCCAAAGACAGAAAGTGCCCGGAGAATAATGATTAATTCTTTTAAAATTTTTTATCTAAAAGACATCCTTAAAAAAAATTCAAAATTAGAGGCTGGCCCTGTGGCCAAGTGGTTAAGTTCGCCTGCTCCGCTGCAGGCGGTCCAGTGTTTCGTTGGTTTGAATCCTGGGCGCCGACATGGCACTGCTCATCAAACCACGCTGAGGCAGTGTCCCACATGCCACAACTAGAAGGACCCACAATGAAGAATATACAACTATGTACTGGGGGGGCTTTGGAGAGAAAAAGGAAAAAATAAAATCTTAAAAAAAGAAAAAAACATTTCTAAATTATTTTTTTAGGAGGAAGCATATTTTTCTTTATCATTTTCACGCTTCCACATCTGTTTTAAAATACTGACTTCTCTACTATTCCTGTAAATCACCCAGAAGCTGCTTATATTTGTGCGACTCTAAGCTACATATGTTTCTCATTATTGAATAGTACCCTTGATCTGACTTTTTGTGATAAGGCTAAATTGAATTGATGTGATAAAAACATACTTCTTACTGGAAATACTCATTATTCATAGACAGCATTCCAATATCATGCATCAAATAAATGTGAAAACAAATGCTGAATTCCACACAAGGCAATTTTGGGGAAAACAACATTCATAGTATCAGTATTGTTGATAATTGGAAATATCAGAAGTTTTAAAGGATGGATATTGTTCTTCTTTCCCCAATGCTGTTTAATTAGTTCTCATAGGCATCATTTTATAAGGCCACAGAAGTTTAGAATGGGATAGACACAGACTCTTCAGTCAGGCAGTCTTGACTCTTCTTGACTCTGTCATTGATTGGCATTAAATGGGTGGTATTTAGATGTCAGGCATCAGAGACTGGACTGTTATCTATTGCACTATACACCTTCTCATAGTATCAACTCACATGGATTGAATGAGCATTAAATCAAATATTTACCTTTCTTATCCTCTCCATTAATTGTACTGTATAGGACACTGAAGTTATTTTTACAGAGTCTTATAAGTATCAGGAGGCAGAATCAAGATTAAAACAAACAAACAAAAGCAAAACCCACTTTCTTAACTTCACATCTAATGCCCTTTCCAATATAATATAGTTTTCTCATCTTTGAGAACATGTTTAAGTGTAATTGCTTTACTTGAGAAAGTAAAAAGACTGTTGGTGAGGGCTATAATCATTCAGTTTTTAGTCCTGGAAAAATTTTTTAATAGTAGAAGAAATTAGCAATCTTGAGAATGGTATTGTGCTTGCTTTGCAGTTTCATAGCAATTATATGTATATTACAAAAATCAGTCAATGTCTTGTTCTTCTCTTTTAACTTTATATGTTTTAAATATCCAGGAATTACAGAGGTATGTTCTTGCTGTTGCTAAGATTTAAAGATCATCTGTTGAAATGATTACTCATTAGTTTATTCATGCACTAATTTATTAAAAAATTTTTTATTTTATTTTTTAATAAAGATTCTATATATTTAAGATGGACAACATGATTTTGATATACATATTCATAGTGAAATGGTTACTACAGTCAAGCTAATTAACATTTCATATCCTCACATATTTATCAGTGTGTGTGTGTGCGTGCATGTGTATTGAGAGCACTGGAAATCTACTCTCAGCAAGTTTCCAGTATTCCATACAGTATTAACTATAGTCATCATGCTGTACGCTAGAGCTCTAGACCTATTCATCTTACATCACAGTAAATTTATACACTTTGGCAATTTTTCCCCATTTCCCCCACCTCCCTGCCTCCCCCGTTCAACTCTGCTTCTATGTATTTAAGGAGATTCTGCTATTTGCAAAAACATGAATGAACCTGGAAGATGTTATGCTAAGTGAAATAAGCCAGACACAAGAAGAAAACTGCATGATCTCACTTGTCTGTGAAATCTACAAAAGTATATATTTTTGATCCAAAACTAAATTAGTGCTATGATAAGACAAAGATCCTGATTTCAAAAATATATAGTAAAAAAATTGTAAGAATATATATGTATACTTAAGAAACATTTATGCCCATTACAAATATAGTTTGTTTTCTATTCTTTTCTAGGTGTCTAGGATCTAAATCCTTTCATTTATTTCTTTTCTTACTCCTTGGAATAGTAGGAAAGTGAAATATTGCCAAGACTATTTTCTCTATCTTCCTACAAACAGTGTCCATTGGCCTGTCTCCTAGCTACAGTTTCTCCAGATTCCAAACCATCTTGTTTTCTCTCCTATAACAATAACCTGAATTTACACTTTGATAAATATCCTTTAGAAATGGGATTAACACACTAATAGGGATTCCTGCCCCAGAATACAATTAACTACTTTAATATCTTGAATTTTAAAAAGATCCTTTATTGAGTGTAATCAGAGAAATTTCAAGCTCTATTATCATATGATGACAACCTTTTGAGAACCCACTAGGTTACAGGCATATGTTTCTGAAGATGAGCTAGCCATATTTTTAAGAGTTAATCATCAAAATGGTCCTGCATTGCTTCATCTCCAATTAGATGCAGACTTTCCTCTCCAGGGAGAGGATACAAATTCCACTCAGTTCTATTTACTTTAGAGATAATAAAGAATAAAGAATCTCTCTTCTGAAATTTTAAACTCATGGGTTCAATTCCAACCATATGATTGTCACTTTCTGTCTGGTAAAGATTTATGCTGCAAAGTTACAGGAATTTTAAACATATAATTAATTTGTGAAATGCTGCTTGGATGCACACACCTTGACTAATTTCATAAAGTCAGTCTGAAAATTTCATTTGCCTTGACACCATTTCAGGACTCATTGCTAATGTGCTGTCATGAGTATATGGAGATAGTACACCAGAGCCTGTAGCAGCTCTGCACTGGTGGTGGGGGTTTTACCACACACCTCGCATTGGCAAAGAATATCTATTGATTCATTCTTAGTCTCCATCCTGGTCTCTTTTGTGTTGAACATTAACTATTTAACATGCAGTTCATTAGATGAATTATCATTTTTTTATTTTTAAAAATATATGTGGGGCCAGCCCCCATGGCCTAGAGGTAAGTTCACCTGTGCTCTGCTTCAGTGGCCTGAGTTCTACTCTCGGGCACAGACCTATACAACAAATCAGCAGCCATGATGTGGTGGCAGCTTACAAACAAAAAGAGGAAGATTGGCAATAGATATTAGCTCAGGGTGAATCTTCCTCAGCAAAAGAAAAAAATATGTATATATATATATATATGTACACGTGTGGGTGTTCATATTCATATATAAATACAGAAAGATAACATGCACCGAAATATCAATATTACTTATCTCAGCACAAGAAAATTATTTTCTTCTATAATTCTGCATTTTGTGATTTTTACAAAACTAAAAGATTTACTTGTGTACTAAGACAGTTAAAAATGTGGCAAGGATTCAGAAATATGAGACAAGATTATCACACTCAAGTTCGCAAGATAAGGGAGACGCCCTGAAACAATGACAACAATAGTAGTAATAATATGAGTTATGTTTTTCACTAGCACTTTTCAATTGACAAGTACTCAATAAAGGTATTTAAACAGACAATATTTTTTCCATTTGATAGGAAAGAACCCTAACTTTGACTTCTTACAAGAAAAAGTAATAAGACTGAATCCACACATTCCAACTGTAAATTTAGTATATTTTCCACTAAAATAATAACTTAAAAAGACTGAGGACAAATATCTATGAGCAGGGAAAGAAGAGAAGCTCAACCATCAGAAGAGGATATTTGGGCAGATTGCAACCCAACCTGTACCTTCCAACACAGCCAGGATCAGGGAAGGCAGGAATTGGGAAGGGCAGGCTTTCTAGGTAAGGACAGAAAACCAGGAAAAGCAAAGCTACAGGGAAAAATGATCATGGGATGGATAGAGGCAAAAAAATTAGAAAATAACATTTGATTCAATGAATGCCTAAATCATACCCACCTGACTATATTTTTAATACTTTTTTGTTGAATAGACAATATCAACAAAGAAAAAAGTGAAGGGAATATATCTAATAATTAAGGAGAGGCAGCTATTTCCTCAACATACATTTGTTGCCTAATTTATGATTGTAAAAACCTAGATTTTATTGTATACTTTGTATATGTTGGTCAGGGTGATAAGAACTTTAGACATATCATTTTATTTAATGACCATGACAACTCATTGAAGTACATATTGTCCCCATTTTTAGATGACAAAACCAAAACTTAGAAGGTTAAGTAACTTGTCCAAAGATAACTCATTTACGTAGTGGCAGAGCCAGGATTTGACAATGGATCATCTGAATTCAAAGTCCAAACGAGTAACTTTTAGCATAAGGATGCTAACATTCAAGAAATTTGAACTCCAATGACTTCATGCTTACAAAGTCTCACAACTCAGTTCTAAACGTGCATTAGAAGTACTTATTACTGTGACTGTGTGTAATCTTTGTAAATGTCATCTGTGTATATGCCAATAAAAAAAGTTATATAAAATTACAGTATTACTTTGCAATGCAATCCAGACAAAAACCTTAATTAGAAAGTCATATAAGTTTCCTGCTACTAATTATCCAAAATTTGCTCCTTCACAACCATCTGCTATTCATACTTGCTGTTACATTTAGGTCAGATATCTTGGTTTATGAAAATTCAGTCACTGCTATGGTAACCCATGACTTAGAGTATTTTGCTTTGGTTTTTTTCCCCCATGATATGACATATACCTTGATCATAGCTAGAGCTATAGAAATCTAATGCCTTCAGCTATTAGCAAAAGAGGCTGGAAAGGTGATACTGGAAAAGAGCATTTGTAGTTTCTGTTCCTTTTTCAACACATATAGCCTTCTGATGTCATGTGACTGGAAGCAGTCTGCAGGTTATATCAAGTATGAAATAAAGGCAGCTTGAAATTAAAACATCCATGCATTTTAAGCACTGCAATTTCAAATTTATGAATGTTAAATTGCTACAATTATAAAAGTTGCTAGTCTTTACATTTAAAAACCATGTTCAATAACATAAAAAAATAATGCTTAGCTGTCTGGTTATTCTCTTCTGTGATAATCAGCCTAGCTGGCAATTTAAATTTTTTAGTTATAGAGAATTTTACAAATTAAAAGAACCCTTGTTACTGCCTTTTGATACAACTTTTATTTTTTTTTAAGATTTTATTTTTTGTTTTTCTCCCAGAGCACCACCCCGTGCTCCCCCCCAGCCCCCTCCCCCTGGTACATAGTTGTGGGTCCTTCTAGTTGTGGCATGTGGGATGCCACCTCAGCATGGCTCGATGAGCAGTGCCATGTCCGTGCCTGGGACACAAACTGGGGAAATCCTGGGCTGCCAAAGCAGGGCACAGGAACTTAACCACTCTGCCATGGGGCTGGCCCCAATACAACTGCTTTATACTAAGCAAGGCAGGCAACAATATAAAATTTCTTATTCAACCAGACACTACTAGAGAAAAAAAAGAATAATGTATTTTAGTGTTTTAAGACATAGAACATTTATATCATCAATTTCAATACTTTTACTAATTTATTTAACAAATATTTATTGGGTAACGACTTTGCATAAAGAACTGTGCTAGGCAGTAAACATATAGCATTGAGCACAGAAAAATAAATCTACCTTGATGAAACTGACACTGGAGAGACAGAGAGGAAAAAAGGTAAAATGGAGACAAAAATCAAGCAGGAAGATGTACTAAGGAGAAAAATGAAGAAGAAGGGATAGAGAGAGGGATTTATAATGAGATTGCTAGTTTAAATATGGCCAGGGAAGACACTGTTGATAAAGTGATATCTGAGCACAGACCTGAAAGAGGTGAGAAAATAAGCCAGGGAGCTCTGAGGGGAAGACTCCAGACCATAAACAGCAAAGAAGCGGGTGTGGCTGACAAGGAGTTAAGTAAGGGATTCACAGGAGATGATGTCAGACACCTGGGATGGGTGATCAGCTGAGGCCTGGCAGCACCTTTGAGGGACTTTAGTTTTTAATCTGTGTGATGCAGCAACATAGCAGAGGATTACAAATAGATGACTAGCATGTTATAATATTTTTAAAGAAATTTCTGGCTGCTGTGTCATGAATTGACTGTAAGATGCAGATAAAAGGCAGTGGCAGTACATCAGTTCTGAGCCAAATGCAAAATACCAGGCAAAAGATAAAAACTACCTGATCATTAGAGGTGTTAGTCTTTACACTTGAAAATGAGAAGTGGACAGACTCTGGATATATTTCCATGGTAGAACCAAAAAGCTTTTCTGGCAGATTAGGTGTGGTAAGAGAGAGAAAAAGGGAAACCAAGAATGCCTCCAAGGATTTGAGCAACTGGGTGGAGAAGATGCTAGGTGAGAAGAGTAAGACTGCAGAGGATTAGGATTTGATTCTGGAAATGAAAGTTAGTTTGAGCTGCCTGTCAGATATGTAAGTAAAGACACTGAGTATGCATTCAGATATAGGAGCCTGAAGCTTAGGGGCATGTTCTGGGCTGGAGACAAAAATTTGGGAATTGTCATCGCATAAATTGAATTTAAAATAATTAGATGAAATCACCAAGGGACTGAGTGAAAATAGATTTCAAGGGAAAAAAAAAAAACCAGGAGAGTTAGCAAAGGGTAACGAGAAGGAAAATAGGAGAATATATTTTCCTTGAAGCCAGATGAAGAAAATATTTCAAAGAAGAAGTGATCCAATGCTGTTGGCTGAGTTAAGATGAGGACTGATAACTGGGAATTTGATGATTTTGACTAGACCTATTTTACCAGAGTGCTGGGAGAGAAAGTCTAATTGCAGTGGGTTCAAAAAACAATGAAGGAGAAAGAGAGGGAATAGTATGAATAAACAGTCATTTGGAGGCGTTTTCTTGTGAAGGGGGCAGAGAAATGAGATGTTAGATGGAGAGGAATGTGAGTACAAAGAGGATATTTTTGTTTATTTTGGGGGTGATATGACTGAGTGTTAATGGGATTGGTCCAACAAACAAGGAAAAAATGATGAGCATCAAAGAAAAGGGAAATCACTAGAATAATATTCTAAGGACACTATAAGGGCTCTAGTGAAAGAGAGAAGGAGATGGCCTTAGCTAGAAGTACAGATATATATTTTCCATAGCAATAGGAGGAAAGGCAGAATATTTCAGTCCAGATACAGCTACTCTGGTACATGTGGTGATGATGGGACCATGTGCAAATTCTCTTTTCTATTCTTTGAGGGAAACCATAAGGAAGATTGAGCACGACAATGAGAGGAGGTGTCAGGGGTTTCAAAAGTGAAGCGTTAGCCAAAATAGCTGCCTCACTAAAAAATTTTATACTGGGAGATTTCGCATCCATTCTAAATATCTCAAGACAATCAGTGTTTGAATTTTTACATGTAAGATATGACAGCCTATGTGACAAACTTCAGTTTGGAATTATTTTATGTGTTCTAGATAATGGGATCCAAACATTTTTGATAGTTTACCCTACAATAATATTTTAAGAGTAGAACTTCAATAGCTGTATATTTATTTATCATATGTGATCTATGTGTTATATATATTCAAGTACATATATTAAGACATATCTGTGCTAATCTATTATAAACAATATATAACAAGAGTATAAATTTAAAAGGTGAGATATAGTTAAATATTTTTAAATTATTTATCAATAAGACCAATTGTCTTTTGCTGAAAGATACCATTAATAATATTTTAATGAGGGGTAGGTGGTTGCTTCATTATTTTGAAAATTTTCAGTAATCATAAAGCAATTCAGAATTCTGATTTAAAAATTTTTTCTCTTCCATATTTGATAATACTGGCTATCATAACTGAAAAAGACACTCTACAATCTCTTAGATAGTTCTGAGGGAAGAATTACAAACAGAATTTTTTAAATTGTAATAAAATACACATAACAAAATTTACTATCTTGAACAGTTTTAAGTGTACAGTTCAATAGTGTGAAATACATTCACATTGCTTTGCAACTAATCCCCAGAAATCTTTTCATTTTGCAAAATTGAAACTCTATACCCATTAAACAACAACTCCTCATTTCCTCTCCCACAAGCCCCTGGAAATAACCATTCTACTTTGTGTCTCAATGAATTGGATTACTCCAGGTGCCGCACATAAGTGGAATCATAAGATATTTGTCTTTTTTGTGACTGGTTTATTTCACTTGGCAAAACGGGCTCGAGTCATCCATGTTGTAGCATGTGTCACCATTCCTTTCTTTTATAAGGCCGAGCGATATTCCATTGTATGTATATATCATAGTTTGTTTATCCGTTTATCCATTGATGAACACTTGGTTTGCTTCCCCCTTTTTGTCATTGTGAATAACGCTGCTATGATCATGGGTGCACAAATATCTCTGCAAGACCTGCCTTCAATTCTTTTGGGTATATGTCCAGATTAGAACTGCTGGATTATATGGCAATTCTATTTTTAATTTTTTGAGGAACTGCCATACTGTTTTTCCATAGAAGGTACGCCATTTTACATTAGCACCCACAGTGCTCAAGGGTACCTATTTCTCCACTTTCTTGTCAACACTTGTTATTTTCTATGTTAATGATAAATAGTCATCCTAATTGTTGTGAAGTGGTATCTCATTGCGGTTTTGTTCTGCATTTCACTAATGATTAGTGGTGTCCGCATCTTTTCATATGCTTGTTGCCCATTTGCTTATCTTCTTTGGAGAAATGTTTATTTCAGTCCTTTGCCCATTTTTTAAATCAGTTTGTTTTTTTGTTGTTGAGTTGTAGGAGTTTTTTATATATTCTGAATATTAACCACTTATCAGATATGATTTGTGAATATATCCTCCAACTCTCTAGGTTGACTGTGTCACTTGATGCTTGATTTTGAATTTTGATGTAGTCTAATTTATCTATTTTGACTTTTGTACACAAATTTATTCACCTTATGTTTCAATTATTTGAAGATTTCAATTAAAATTCAGCTAGTATCTTTTAATTTCCTTGATCTCCATACATTATTTTTTCACACTAATTGGATTCTGTTGCATTTTTTTATTTTTATCACATGCATTCAAAACCCAATGACACTCTTAACTTGAAAGATTTTTAAATAGGTTAAAAATCTCTTTTTAAGTGTTTTACATGGGAAAAGAGTTTTCACAAATGATACCATTTCTGGAATAAAATTATACAATGATAGAAACATTTCCAAATATTTGTTTTCAAAAGTATTCTCCCAAAGATATTTGTTTCTTTCAAAAGGAGGCCTTCTTTTAAGACTTTATTTTTACTTCAGAGGAATAGATAATAATTTTTTTGTAACTATCTTCTAAGTAGTATCTGGTAGTAGATATTTATTGGAGTAAAGGTCAGCAAATTTCTAACACATATTTTGTAAAAAAAAATCACTCCTTTAAATTTGACAACTCTTTTAAGAACTTCACCAAACAACTACCCAGTCAACTTCTGTGTGCAGCAAATGTTGCTCATGATTTTAAAAAAAAGTATTTCAATAATTTTAAAGATGTACTTATTGCTAAAGGTCTTTTTACAGTAGACTGTTGATGAATGATGCAATGAAGGACGATGCAGTGAATAAATTTTACATGTGGTACTATATATATAAACTTATCATTGCTTTTTACTCTTTGGCTCTCAGTCAAATATATTGCCTCACCAGTGGCTACAAAGTTAATCTTATACAGTTATCAGAGAAAAAAACTTATTGAGATTATTTTGGTGCATAATATCTTTGATATTTCACATAAAAAGTGGTATTTTGTATATTTTATTAGAGAAACAGAATCTAGTGTATGCCATAAGTTGAGACATATTGGAAACATCAGTACTTTTATTCAACTATATGCATTTGATATTGCAAAGATAGCAATTTATTTCTCAAAGATATTTGCATTATTTTCCTTTCACCATTAAGTAAGAAATTGATGATATAATTTGGTTGAGTATTTAGCAGCCTAGATAATCCAATCACCACATTGTCTGGTGCTTTTCTACTAGGATAGAAAACTACCAAAAAACTCTGAGTAAAACATCTTTTAAAAAGAATAAACTTGTAATTATAGCAGCCTATATTATTAAAATATTAACACCATTTACTTAATTTAATAGGTTTTTCTACGTAGATTATTTAAAAAAATAATACAGCTTAGTTTAGTCAACTTTGATAGTTTGTCCACTTCTTACTTAATATTAAAAATGTAATACAGTTTAATAAATTTTGAAAGGTTTGTCCATTTACTTATTTCATCACTAATTTGAAAAATTTAAGAAAATAGTAGAAACATTAGTTTTTCACAGATGAATTCCATTTAAATACTAATAGATTTGATTTTTTTAAGTTCATAAAAATCAGTTCTATCAGAATGTGAAAGATGACAAGAGTGGAGCCATATTAAAGTATTTCAGAGGAATGGCCTTGCATGTCTTGTATTATCTATCTGCCAAACTGGACCAAACCACCACATTCCAAGAAGTCACTAAGGACAAGAATATCCTGTCTGTGAGGACTGCTGGAGCTGGACTTTGTTGATGAGCAGATCGCTAACCGATCAATGAAGTACAAGTCTAGCTTTTTGCCTGATGATCAAACCTCAGGCCAATCTATGAAGTACAAACCTAGCCTTATTTCACCCAGCACCAATGAACTCTTCTTTAATACAACTCACCTCATCCTCCCTTTTTCCCATAAAAACCCTAAGCCCCTCTCCTGTAATCAGGAGACTATTTGGGTTTCTAACTGAATCTCTGCCCCATGAATTGCAATTCTTTGATCCCAAATAAACACTTTGCCTTTTAAACTGATTTCTGTTTTTCTGAGTTGACAAGAATATGAGTTTCTTTTTAGGACTTACAGATACTAGTTTGGTCTAAAGCAATTGTTTAATGTATTTAAAATAGAGGGAGTTTTGTGGTTTTCTTTTAACTCTTTTTCCTTACTCAGATTGGAATACAGTGATATGTGTCTGTTGATGCCTGTCTTTGGAAATATTCTCCCTTATTATTGAATTACAATATTTTGGGGAAAATTTACAATTGTTAGGTTGGATGAGTATTTAAAGCCAAGAGAGACCAGTTACTGCACAGACTTCCCACCATAGAGAAACATTCAAAAATATCATGAAGAATATCAATTCAAAGTGCAATGATTTTAAAATAAACTTCTGTCTTGGAGTAGTTTTAGATCTTCAAAAATTTTGCAAAGATAGCACAAACAGTCCCCTTGTGCCCTGGTCTATTTCCCCAAAGGTTATCATCTTATATCATTATGGAAAACTTGTCATAACTAAGCCATTAACATTGGTATATTACTATAAACTAGACTCCAGATTTCATTCAGTCTTCAGTAGTTTTCCACGGGTGTATTTTCTATTCCAGGATTCACTTCAGTACACCACATTGCATTTAGTCATCACATTCCTATAGTCATCTCTGGTCTGTGACAGTTTCCCCATCTTTCCTTGTTTTGAAATGCAGAATTTCCTGTGCTATCTGTAGCCAGAAGTAAAACTAGAATTCAAAAATTGAGCTCAAATATACAAACTTCTAACCTGACGTTCAAACCACTAATGAGAATAGTCCCAATTATCACTCAAAAACATGCAAAAAAAAAATACACTCTGAATCAGGCATGTAAATCAAAAGATCAATTTTGCTGGGAAAAAAATAATGAAAGCAGAAGTGATATGTCCTAAGGAGATTATAATTTTAAGATAACTTTCAGTAAGAGCTTTGTTTTCATCCTCAGGAAAGACACCTAGAAATCCCAAAATAAGCTTCCTTCAGAAAGGATAAAGCTCTACAGATTTTAATAGGCATCCTTGTTTAAAAAAAATAGACCTCAGGTAAATAAAATAAAAAAATACAGATAAACTACATTCTTTCCTGTGAATGTCTTGTTTTGAAGGCAGCAGATAATGGCAATAATTATAATTTATAAAATTTATTTTGAAGTGACATTTGAAGCCGAGTTATAGAAGTGTGGAACTCCAAAGAATTTTAAGTATCAGTGAATTTGATTTCTTTGACAGATGAGGAAACTGAGGCCCCAGAGGGCTTAGTGACATTACCAGGACCACAGAAGTACTTAGTGAAAACAAATCAGCAAGTATTCAGTTTTCTTTACTCAAGAGGAAAGAAGTGGTGCCGGTTTTGTTTACTGAATGACTAGACTGGCAGGTTTTGAGAACACAGGGCTAGCAATATAAATTGACCAAGTTGTTAGGAATAATATTGCAAGATGTGTGGAGACTAAGAGAACTTTCTGGACATGTACGCAAAGAAATTACTCACGTCCACAGAGAACGGGTAGCAATTTTTGACAGTTGAGCAATAGGTGAAGAAAGGAGATTTAGCTTGGGTGAAGCAAACTATAAGATATATATACTCAACATAAAACTTTTTTCTTCAGAATTTGAGATGGTTGTAAAATGGGACTTTTGCAGTGATGAAACTATTATCATTTGAACTGTGTGAGGAAAATGGTTTACAGCTTCACTTGTCAGCGGTTTGTTTCTGCGGAGCTTTTATTTTATTCCTTTAAGTCAATCTTAGTCAAATTAATGGGTTGACGTTTAGATCATGGAATCGTTTGAGAAAGTCAGAGATGGAATGATAGAATAAGTATTTCATGGCAGACATTGCAGGGTCAGGATACAGTCTCAGAGTCTGAAGTGGAAGATATTTCTGAGACTAATTCTGTCACTCTTGCCACCAAACGCCTGGATTGGAAAGATGGGCATAAACCAACAGGCTTGTAATTATCCTGAGATCTTCTTTAATGAAGAGTAAAGCTAAACAAGAAAGGCTGAAGGAGAAAAATACATGCAACCAAAGACTCCAATTAATTCAAGTGCAAGGGAAGGTAGAGATAATGGATAAGTCCTAATTTGGGCCTATCCATACAGAAGCTGGCATCCCAATTCAGTCCAGAAGAGACATTAAACTCTACACATTCAATACCCAATCACAAGAGCAATTCAAACTCAGGACAAAAATTCCAGGAAGATGCCAAAATATACTTGTCCATGCAAATCAGCAGTTTTTTGTGGAGAGAAAATGGTATGATTCAAAAGTAACTGGACACTATATTTCTTACCCTGAAGACAAATGAATATTCTGTTGGTATTTTTTTTAAGAAGAACTCTATGAAATTGAAACATTTTGTCATATATGCTTTATAATTTCTCAGGAACAATGTATTTAGCAATGTAGTTACAGCTAGTCTTGAAGGAGTTCTTGAATCTACTTGTTCCTCTTCGCCAAGGATTATCATTTTCGTGTCTGCTTTCACCATGTTACACTCTATACATATTCACTAAACAGTATATAGTTTTTATGCATTATTCAAAAATATAGATGAATGGTATTATGCTGTATACAACCTTTTGATGCTTGCGGTTTCCACTTTACATTTCTACAATTTAATGAGGTTGATGCACGCAGCTCTAGTTGATTTGAATTCCCTGCTTTGAACGTATATATTTTTTTTTGTATACATAATCTTCTTTAAGGAGTCCACATTGTTTCAAACTTTTCTATTGGAAACACTGAACATTGCTTCATTGTGTTGCCCCACGTACTCATTAGCATTTGGAATTTGAAATGTGTTAAATATTGTAAATTTTAGGGATAGGAAGTCGGACTTCATTGTTTTCATTTTCAACCTCTGATCTGTCATAAATTTTAGGTATATTTTCATGTATTTATCCACCAATAGGTATCCTCTTATATGAAACATTTGTACATGTTTTTTTATTTATACATCGCTGTTAATACTTGTATTGATTTAGAAATTCTTTCTTAGTTTTGTTACTATCTTGGTTATCTATTGCTCTATACCCATTGGTTGGTTATAGACTGACTTAAAACAGCAAACTCAGTGACTTAAAACAGGAATTTACTATTTCTCAGGCTTCTGTGGGGAGACTGGACTCAACTGGAGGGTTTTTTCTTCCCTGGGATACAGCTGGGGTTACTCATGCAGCTGCATTCAGCGGACAGTTTGGCTGGATAGAGACTTAGGAAAAAATTCAGCTCTCTAGAAAAAGGTAATGAGACAAGATTTGTGTTAAGACCTATGAAAGGTCTGAGATTTTACCCAGCTTGTAAATAGCAAGTTTTCCCACCAGTTCCAAGTTCAAAGTATTATGTCATAAACAGGTTAAAATTCATTTTCTTCCATGTAGTTAAACAAGAAATATTCTCAACTTTATAAGCTTTTTCTAAGAGGTTAAATGACTGAAGTGAAAGCAAGGGAGGAAGGACTGAGAGAGGGAGAAAGAGAAAGAAGAGAAAGAAAAAGGAAGAAAAGAAAATAGGAAGGGAGGAAGAGGAGGAGGAAAGAAATTTAAAAAAGATAACCATTTGTCACAATTGATCAATACTGATACATTATTAATAATTAAGTCTATACTTTATTCAAATTTCCTCAGTGTTTTCCTAATGTCCTTCTTCTTCCAAAATATCATCAGAGATGTCTTATTGTATTTAGTCATTATGCTCCTTAGTCATTCTTCGTGACTGTGACATTTTCTCAGACTTTTCTTATTCTTGATTACGTTGACATTTTTGAGTATTATTGGTTGGGTATTTTGTAGAATCTCCCTCAGTTGGGATTTATATTAATCATGTTTCAGTTTAATCATGATTATACTGGGGTAATGTGTTTTTTTTGAGAGGAAGATCACAAGGTAAAGTGTCATTCTCATCATACCTTAAGGGTGCATACAATTAATATGACTTATCACTGTTGATGTTAACCCTGATCACTTGGCTCAAGGTAGCATTTTCCAGGATTTTCTGATGTAAAGTCACTCTTTTTGTCTCCCTTTCCATGTTGTATTCTTCAGAAGAAAGCAACTAAGTGCAGACCACACTTAAGCAGTGGAGAATGATCTTCCATATCTTTAAGGATAGGGTATCTACAGAAATTATTTGTAATTCTTCTCACCAGAGATTTTTCTATTCTCACTCATTTATTTACTCACACTCATTTATTTACTCAATAAATTATTTATGTCAGTATGGACCCAAGGATCTTTATTTTTCACTTTGGGTTATAATCCAACACTTTTATTTGTCTTCTTGATCAAATTTTTCCAGTTTAGCTATTGGGAATTCTTTCATTTGACTCCTGTATCCCTTTGACATACTGTATTATGGCAGAGAGTGGGAATGGGATTGTGTTTGTACATCCTTATTTTCTGCCTCTGCAAGATGTTGCAGGCTCAGGTTGTATAGTTCTTGCCCCATTCCTGGCATCAACTAATTCTCCAAGGAATCCTGGTTTCTTTTGTTTGAGAATGATATTAGAAACCAAGATCCGGATGCCAGGTGTACTCATTGCTACTGGGGTGTAATATTCTCTAGGCCCTCTCACCTGCCTATACGCACACACATAAATATATATAAATACACACATATTTCGATATATATATTTAAAATATATATTCATATATTTCTATATGGAAACTGTATCTATATTAATCTAAACATGAATTAATACTGCTGTCTCTAACTCTAATCCATTACCACCTATATTATTCTAGCCTCCTACCCCTAGTTTATCTTTAACCTCCCCCTACCACAGTGAGAAACCTGACTCCCATCAGTGACCATCCATTTACTTAATTATTCAACTCCAATATACAGGTATAGTAGTGTCAGAAATGTTAATCCTATCCCTATGGGAAACAAATTTATCAACTAGGATACAGTAATTCTATTAGTTTTTAGTCTTACATACTCCACTCATTTCCAAAGTTACTTAAAGCAGCACCCTCCCCACACTTATCCCCTTCAGTGAGTGGTTCATTACATTTTCAAAACATGTAGGTTCTTTTGTGACACTCTGCGTTCCAAATTGGAATTCTCTGACTTCCTAAATTTTTTTCAATTTGCATACATTAAGGTTTACTTTTTGTGCTGTGAAGTTCTATGGATTTTGACAAATGTTTAATATCTTGTATACACTGTTATAGTATTACACAGACTGGTTTTGACACCTTAAAAACAGCCCACGTTCCATCTATTTTTCATAAAACTATGTTTAGTTTTGTAAGAAATTGCAAAATGATCTTCCAAATTTGCTGCACATTTCCACCAGCAATGACTGAGAACTTCTGCTGCTCCTCATACTTGCCAGTGGTTAATATTGTCAACTTTGGGATTTTTGCCACAAGAGATGTGTAAAACTTCTTGTTTTAATTTGCAATTCTTTAATGACAAATGATGTTGAGCATCTTCTCATATGACCGTGTGACATTCGTATATATTCTTTTCTAATGTAATTGTTTAGATTTTCTTTGCCTGTTTCTTAATTGACTTGTTTGATTTTGTACTATTGAGTTTTAAGAATTCTTTGTATATTTTGGATAAATGTTTTTTGTCACATATGTGTTTTACAGATAATCTCTCCCAGTATTTACTTCATCTTTTGATTCTCTTAGCAGTATCTTTCACAGAACAGAACATTTTAATCTTTATAAAGTCCAACTTATCAATCATGGCAGATCTTGATCATGACTCTCTGGATTTGCCAATTTCTCCAGATTTCTGGGTGAGGGCTTGTGTGTAAACTCAGTGTTTCCATGGATCCAAGAAAAGGTGTTGGTTTTCAGTTCATTCAGAATTTTCTTGTTGTAAGAACAGGATTGATGACATCCAAGCTCTTTCCAAGTAAATCTAAAATCAGAAGCAAATTTTCTACATTTGTATTTAAAATTCAAAACAATGCTATTTTTAAAAAGTTTTTTTTTCTGGTAGAAGATCTTGACAAATTAGGGAGGCGTGAAATTTTTTTAAAATATAAGATTCTAATAATAACTCTGATATTCTTAGGAAATGATTAAATTATTTGATATAATCTGAGTTTTGAAAGTGGTGGTACAAACCTAAATTGGTGATAATTCTATGGAAAATATCTCCATAGTCTCTATGCAGCACCTAGGAACATGGCTTTCTATTATACTACAATTTCACAGTGGATTGTTGGCTGACTATGTGTTTACCTGCCCATGGAAGTATGACAACAGTTCTTGCACACCCTTTAGACACAATATTTCTCTTTATGTGCATGTATTGATGTGCAAAAATTATTACTTATTTATTTGCACTCAGACTTTAGGTCTTCACAAAGAGACTTGAAATTGAAGCTGTGCTGTAAGATAGTATGTTCTCACTCAATCTCTAAGAAGTTTATAATGAAGTTTCGTCTGAAGAACTAACAAGTTCATTTATTTATTTACTAAAAGTGTATGCCTTTTGTATACTAGGAATTACCTGGTAAAAATATAAAAAGAGGGCCACCTTGGTGGTGTAGTGGTTAAGTTCGCGCTCTCTGCTTTGGCGGCCCGGGGTTTGCAGATTCGGATCCTGGGCGTGGACCTAGCATTGCTAATCAAACCACACTGCAGCGGCATCCCACACAAAATAGAAGAAGACTGGCATAGATGTTAGCTCAGCAACAATCTTTCTCAAGCAAAAAGAGGAAGATTGGCAACAGATGTTGCCCCAGGGCCAATCTTCCTCACAAAAGAAGCCCCACAAAAATATGTATATACAGAAAGAGAGAGGTTCATGAGATTTAACATTACAGATAAAATAACCATGCCACCAAATCCTTGCAAATAGATCTCTAGTGAGCAAAAGCAGAATGAAATATCTAATTGTCATAATGGAGTTGTTACGACTAATAATAGAAAAATCATTCTGCAAATATTTTAATATTATCATTGTATATAGTTCAGATGACCATATAACTTTTTGGACAAGCTAGTATATTTTGGGTAGCAAAAGGGGACACCTTTTAATAATTATGCTGGTACAACAAGCATAATCAGAGAATGGCCCAGGTAATTGGTATACGTTGTCATTCTATGTATAGTACCACTATAATTGCTTTCTTAATCCTGTAGTTTGTCACTTTAAATTGCGTTTATGAAGCACATTCATTGGGTATATCACATGTTGCTGTATTGATTGCTGTTTGGCAGTTTAAATTTCATATTTTAAAAAAATAAACAAGCTTGTGTTTCTTTTTGTAGCAGTTATAGCCACATGACTGAACACTTGGATACCTGAACGCAGCGTGGAGAAATTTCTTAGGCTAAGTGTACCGTGTCTAAATTGAAGAGATGTGCTGCACAAACACTCATGCACACACACGCACACACACACGCACACACTTGGTGTTTTCCTAGCCTGGTATATTTTAAAAGCTTTTTATATACTTTTATTTTTCCTTATTTTTTGATGTGCTTGGGATATAGAATCCTTCTAAGTTGGTCTCTGAGTTAATGAAAGCAAGGATAGAGAGAATGTTTATTCAGCAATTATTTAATAACATACACTAATTTCAAGACTAGGCCAGATGCTGGATATGTTTCATTAAATATCATGGGCGTAGTCTCTGCTCTCACTGAAGAGAATCCATTAGTGTATATCTTTGAAGAGAGTCATTCATAATACTATTAAAGTTTTCCTTATTGAAATTTGCTTTATCAAAAATCATATTTTCCAAAAATTAGCATATTGACTGTGCTCTACAAAAATATCTTTGTAAAATAGCAATCCTTCATTTAAAACAGTTTCTGGCATATATTAGGAACTAAGTAAATAATTATTCAATGAGTGAGTGAATGAATTAAATTCAGTTAAGTCTTTGGTTATTTGTGAACAGGGGTTTGATATTGATAAGTGAAATATATGGCTACTCTAAAGATTTGAACCAGGCAAATAATTTTGACCACCTGACTGTACTAAGGAACGAGTCTGAGTTTCAAATCTTTTAGTGCTTTTTGTCCATTTTCACTCTTTAATATGGAGAAAAATAATGTACAGTTAGAAATTACATGGAAAGTGGTTTGAATAATTAACACGTAGAATATTATTCCCAGCATAGATGCAAATAGCACTTGCCTTCATATTAAAATTTAGAAAACCACAATCAATGAAGAACCATTATTTCATGAAATACACATGTCATTAACTGTCAGCTTCACCTTATTTTATGTAACGCTAAGAAAGAAAAAATGCAGACAAGTAAACAATAATGTACTTATTACACATGCTTTTCAATTCAGATTTTCTTATTAAAAGAAGTTTTATATGAATTATTGAGGTAGGTTTTTAAATCTTGTATCATCCTTATATGAACACACAAAGGAAAATATGAGCAAACTAAGATGCTCATATCTTCCTAAATCTTCTTTGTATCCAAAGGTGATTTTTCTGAATGTATTTTTGATTTCAAAATTTCACTGAATCTCAACAACATACAACATTGCTCACTGTGTCATCAAGAGTGTTGATGATGCAGTGTTTCCTAAGAATGTTCCACTATTGTCTCCAACATTTTCTCCCAAGTCATTGATTCTATAAATTTTTAATGCTGGTGCATTTTTGATCCCCTGAAGATATGAGCTGAAGGTTCTCATACAACAACCAGGGTTCTCATTTGTTACTCAAATAATCTTTAAATACTGTTGACTGAAATAATAAGAGATTGCAATTTCCAGTCATGCCACCAAGAATGACAACCAATTGTATACAGAGGAAATGACAAAAGCTGAAGCAATGAGTTTTCACCTAGTGTAATTCAGACATGTTTAAATGTTAAATGTGTGTATGAATGTGTTTGTGTACACGTATTTATGCATATGATATTATGTATGCATATACTCATATACGTGCTATATGTCTCACCTTATTGCAATGAAATATATACAGTAAATGAAATCAAGGACAGTAAACCTCTGAAGTGACTACTGGTGTGAGAAATGGAGAAAGCTCTACCTCAGTTTATAGGCACGAATGATTGGTTTCAAAAGTAGAATATCTATAGGGGCTGGCCCCGTGGCCGAGTGGTTAAGTTCGCGCGCTCCGCTGCAGGCGGCCCAGTGTTTCGTCAGTTCGAATCCTGGGCGCGGACATGGCACTGCTCATCAAACCACGCTGAGGCAGCCTCCCACATGCCACAACTAGAAGGACCCACAACTAAGAATATGCAACTATGTACCTGGGGGCTTTGGGGAGAAAAAGGAAAAAAATAAAATCTTAAAAAAAAAAATAGAATATCTATTGTTTAATTGCAAACTCATGTGCTTCTTTGAAAAGCAATCTTTAGAAGGGAAGAAAACATTCAAAATTTCCCCCAAATACGTTGAAAAGTATACTACATTTTAGATTATCCAGAGGAAATCTTAGGGGTTGTGTTACTTGTTTAGTTATGTGCCATAATAAAACTGATTTTAATATAAGCTTATTGCAAAAAGAAAAAAAGTTCCATTTTGTAGCCTTGGCTTTCTATTTCCTATCTACTTGGCCACATGAAATTTGGGTGCCTGTAAAGGCAGGATAATAACTAATCCTCTTTGGTGTTTAGCGTCACTTAATCCTTTCTGGTACTTATCCTATTAACATTTTTTCTCTTGTATTTAAATGCCAGTGCAGAGCACCCAAATGACTTGCATTTATTTCTGTGCTTCTGAATTTCCCAGTTAGAGAAAGTACCTTCAGAAATGTTTGATTAAATACGTGCATTTATCTGCCTCTATATTCATTTTCAAGTGCTTATTCTAGTTTAATAACTTTTAGCTTGGATATTTTAAGCTACTGGTTTATGTTTACCATTATGTTGTAACTGTAGAATTCATCAGCAAGGTAACATAAGCTCTTTAACTAGGCTTCCAAAAAGCTTTCATAAAACTTTTGCATACTTTTAGTTTTTATTTAAAACTCTACTCAAGGTACGTGAATCTTTAAAGCATATTACTGAGCATTACTTATATTAAAAGGTATAAACCAATAAACCTTATCTTTTGAAAAACTCTATTAGACCAGGTTATGCTATGCTGCACTAACTAGCATGCACAAAATCACAATGACTTTAAAAAACAAAACTTTTCTCACTCATAGCTCATGCCCATTGCATGTTAACAGGATAATCTGTTTCAGATGGACTTCTATACCGCAAAGGCAGACGAGATGAGATGTGGCAAGTAATGCCTGGCGTTTAAAACTTCACTTTCAAAGTGTCGCATTTCACTCTTTTCTCATTTCCTTAGGCAAAGCAGGTCATACGGGTAGCAAATAACCTCAAGGTGGTTGGGAAAGTCCTTATACTATGTGTTGGAAAGGGAAGAGGGAAGATTCGTAACCAGCCCTAGTGACTACTACATTAAGTTTAATGCAGCTTCCCTTTAAAGGAACACAGAGTAACTTAATAATAGAAAATCAATGCGCTGAGGTGGTAATATATGTTTAACTTTCTTTTGCAAAGGAAAAAAGAGTGGAGAATTTTTAGTGGTATACAACTTTTTAGTTTATATATAAGAAAAATTATTATATATGTGTATATTTGTGTATATACATATATATTTGTGTACATGTACATATGTTTTGATTACCACTGTCCATTTGTATATGTTATTTAATACTTCAACAAACAATGTATAAATTTCTTTATGCTTTGTCTCTATTATGATTGGGGAAGAAACTGAGGTCAGGGAATTTAAACTTTGCTAAATTACACAGCTAATAAGTCCTCACAGTGAAATCTAGTTTCAGTAGTTCCTGGTTTTCCTGCTACAAGATGCTGTCTCTTGGGAAAAGTGCCATGTCTTCATGTCTCTAGATGAGTGAGGAGACATTTGGTTTTGAAGGTGTGACCTTTAAAATTATACTCAGCCTTCTCCTATTTACCTGCCTTTAAGTGATATTCAAATATAAAATATTATAATTTGGGCACTTTCAGTACGGTGAGATGAAAAGTTTGGCAAATCCTCTCCCTATAAAGCAAATATAAAACTGGACACAGTTGTCAGAAACAACAATTTCAGGGCTCTGGAAATGAGCAAACGGCATACAACAAATTGACAAGTGTGTCTTCTTGAAAACCTACTGAACTTCAGGTAAGAACAGTCAGTCTGTCCCACTTGATCAGAGCTTTAGCTCTATCGTGGAAAGACAAGCTGTGAAAACCACAAGTTTCCTGACGGAGACAGCTCACTGGACCTGGAGCAATAGCCAAAAATGCCACACCAAATGTGTTGTAAGTAAAAGTAGCAATCTGTTTGGCAAGAGAAAGGGGGAGGACAATGGCTCTGCTAGTCTGATGTTGGGGTCCTGGTTGGTTATCAACTGTTATCACATCTATTAAACATTGTGCTGGAGGTCTTAGCCAGTGCAATAAGGAATACATATGTGCCACCCTTATTAAAATGGAAGAAGTAAAACTGTCTTACTTCACACATTGTGTGATCTAGTATGTAGAAAATTGTTAAGGAATCTACAAAAAGAAAACCTAGAAGAACTAATGAAAGATTTTCGATAGACTGCAGGTCCAATATTTTAGTAGGCTGAATGGAATGGTGTCCACCAAGATAATTTCACATCTTAATCCCTAGAACCTTAAGTGTTACCTTATATGGCAAAAGAGTTAATATTCTATCAGAAAAGATGTGATTAAGTTAAAAATTTTAGGAAAAGGAACTTAAGCTTATTTATCTGGTGGATCCTAAGTGCATCAACAGGCATCCTTATCAGGGAAATGTAGCAGGAGCTTAGGGAGAAGAGAAGAGACACACAGAGAATGTGATGTGAAGACAGAGGCAATGAATGGAGTGACAACTGCCACAAACCAAAGAATGGCAGGGAATCTGGGGCAGCCACCAGAAGCTAGAAGATGCAAGGAATGGATTCTCCCCCAAGAACCTGCAGAGGGTGCATGGCCTTGCCGACACCATGATTTCAGAATTCTGGCATCCAGAACTGTGAGAGAATTAATTTTTATTGTTTTGAGCCACGAAGTTTGTAGTTATTTGTTCCAGAAGCCTCAGAAACTTAAGATAAATGTCAACATAAAAAAATCAGTTGCATCTGTAATCTAGAAGTGAATAATCCAAAAATAACTAAGCATCCAATTCCATTTACAATAGGATAAAAAAGAATAAAATACTTGGAAATAAATTTTATAAAAGCACTGAAAAACTTGCAAAAGCAAAATGACAAAAACATTACTGAGAAAAAATTAAGATCTAAATAAATTGACATCCATGTTCATGAGACAAGGAGACTCAAGATGGTAATTCTCCCCAAATGGGTATATAGATTCAAAACCATACCTTTAAAAATTCTAGCCTTTTTTTTGGAAATTGACAAGTGGATCCTAAAATACATATATGAAAGTCAAAGGTCCTAGTTGAGCCAATATAATTTTAAAAAGCAAAAACAAATTTAGCTGACTATACTATTTTAAATACTGTGAAGCTACAGTAACAAAAACAATATGGTGTTGTTATAAGGGTTGCCATATAAATTATATACATCTGTGGAATAGAACTGAGAGTCCTCAAATGAACCCTTTCATGTATGGTCTATTTATTTTTGACAAAGATGCCAAGGCAATTGTCTTCAGTAAATGATGTTGGGACAATTGGAGATACATGTACATACATCTCACACTATACACATAAATAACTCATATATCTGATAAAAAGACATTTCCAGATTATATAAAAAACACTTGCAACCAGTAATAAGATGACAAAAAAACTAATTAAAAACTGTGTAACAGATTCAAATAGATATTTCACCAAAGAAAATATATGAGTGGCAACTAAGCAAAAGAAAAGATGTTCCATATCATTATTCTTTAGGGAAATGAAAATTAGAAACAATAACATACCACCACAAGCCACTAGAATAGCTATTTTTAAAAAGAAAATAAGTCTTGACAAAGATGTCAAGAAACTAGAACCTTCATACATTGCTGGTGGGAATGTAAAATTGTTGTATTAGTTTTCTATTTCTGCTATAACAAATTACCAAAAACTTAGCAATCTAAACAACACATGTGTAGTATCTTACAGTTCTATAGGTCATAAGTCTGACAAGGGTTTCATTGGGCTAAGACCAAAGTGTTGGCAGGGCTCTGTTCTTTTCTTAAACTTCTAGGGAGAATATACTTCCTTATTCATTCAAGCGTTGCTAGAATTCAGTGCCTTGCAGTTTTTGGACTGAGGGCTTTGTTTTTGGCTGGCTGTTAGCTGGGGGCCTTCCCCGGCTCCTAGAGGCCTCTCTTCAATTCTTGCATAGAGCCCCCCTACATCTCAGAACCAGCAAGAGAAGATCAAATCTTCATGCTGCCGTCTTACTGACTCATGCCTCTGCTTCTTTTTCTTCTACTTTTAAGGACCCTTATTGTTAATATTGGGCCTACGTGGATGAACTTGGGTAATGTCCCCATTGCAAGGTCAGCTTATTATAAGTCTTAATTCCACTGCTTCCTTAATTCCCTTTTCCCATCTGATGTAACATATTCACAAGTTCCAGAGATGAGAATTTGCCCACTGGGGGAGCAGTTCTTCTGTCTACCATAATGGTATAGCCACCTAAGAAAGCGCTTTCTTCAAAAGTTACACATAAACTTAGCAAGTGACCCAGAAGTTTCACAACTAAGAATCTATCCAGGAGACAAGAACACATATGTCCACACAAAAGCCCGTTCACAAATGTTTCTAGCAGCATTATTCATAATAGCCAAGAATTGGAAATAATCAAAATGTTTATCAACTGGTGAATGAATAAACAAAATGTGGTCTACCTATACAATGGAATACTGTTCCTTAATGAAAAGAAACAAACTATTGTTACATAATGCAACAAAGAATGAAGCTCAAACACATCACGATAATAGAAAAATCCAGACACAAAAACCTATATATATTTGTATTAAATACACAGAAATGGTAAACCTGTAGAGACTAACAGCATGTCAATGTTTGCCTGGTGCTGGTAGGTGGGGTGAAGACTGACTGCAAATGTGCATGAAGAAACTTTTTGAATGATGAGAATGTTCTAAAACTGTATTACGATGATGGTCACACAACTCTGTAGGTTTACGAAAAATCATTTCATTCTATGCTTACAATGGGTAATTTTTATGGTAAGTAAATTATGCTTCGATAAAGCTGTTAAAATTCTTTCATAAATTCATATTTCATAAGGAAGCTAGCATTTTCTAAATAACACTTCTCTTGTTAGCTAATTCATGATTTATTTCTAAATTTTGAAGCTTAACAGTAACAGCGCCAAAACATCTGCCACCTCCCTCAGACAAAGGGCTCCCAAGGGCAGTGACATCCCCTTTCCATTCTCAAAAACATCTCCATGTGTGGCCCAACCCACCCCAAGCAGACTTCACCAATTCCATCATACCATACAAGCACTATTCTACAATAGACAGAAAAAAAACAAAAATAAACACATGACAACATCAAAACCTTGAGCTTTACTCATACAGAAGTGAAGTCACGAACAAGTTGCCTATACTTTACTGAGCATGATTTCTAAACCATGAGCTTTTAAATTGGGTTATTCAATCTTACCACACTGAGTGGTTAGCAGAATTAAAAGGAATAATGTGTGAATGGTGCCCAGCACAGTGCTGCAAATTCTATGTATTCAATAAACGTGGGTCAGCTTTCCCTTTCCCACAACAGGACTTCACTATTAACTGTCATTCTCAGTCATTTCAGTTTTCGACAAATATGAAAAAGAGCTCCTCTTCACTAAAGTGTTGGATCTCTGGTTTACTTCGTGGGTTTGCAATATTCATCCATATCAGTCTATATGCAAGCATCAAATAGGCCCCAAAGTGTTGAGAACATGTTTTGATTACATGGAGATGGCGCATCCTCCAGACTCAGATAAACACAATTGAACAATTATTAGATGTTCAACAAGATATGGACAAAAATGGACAAGAAGCAAATCATGACTACAGAAAGCTAATGGAATTAATGACACAACAAAACAAAGATTTATTTTTGTGGAATATGTTAATGTTTCAACGATATTTGATAAATGTGAGGAAATGTAGACACAAGAGGATCGGGTAAATTGGAGTAGTTTACCAGGTTAGTGACAGGTAAAAGGTTTGCACCAGAGGAGGCCAGAGTTAGGAAACTTCTATGTTCTCCATGTATAATGCATTTCTGATGGAGAACAGGGCTAAAACTGCGAATGTAGGTACTGAATTTGGCTTTGATCAGGATGGTGGTAGCTTCAGACTTCACACTCATTTAAAAGCTCAGCTGTATGTCATTGCATCTAAGAGGAGGCAGTTGCTAATTAAATAAATCCCTCCACCATGTCTAGGAGTTCGAGATGCAAACAGCAAATACCAAGCTGTGAGCTTCTCCTGTCTGTGCAGCAGCATCTAAAGTGCCGATGAACCTGAAAAATCATGAACTTTTGCTGCTCTTTTGTTTCTTGAGGCTCAGCTGTGTTAAGTGGGAAGCAATGCCAGAATCGGGAGCACAAGCATCAGAGTCAAAACACTTTTCATTTCTTGTACCTTCTACTGGGGGTCTTCAGAATAGGAAAGTAAAAATATGTATAATACATACAATATTTTAAAATTGTGCATGGTGTTTACTATATGCTAGGCGTTTACATTTAACCTTCTCAACTTACAAGTTAGGTATTACTTTTATTCCCATTTTACAGCAAATGAAGGTTATATATAGAAAATTAAATAACTTGTCCAATGTCACAGTCACACAGTTAGTAAGTGGCAGAGCCCAAATTCATACTCGCACTATCTCTAGAGTTCTTTCTCGTAACCACTTTACATACTACCTCCATGTATGTGTAAGTTCACGTATATATCTATATAAATACACATTTGCACTTAATGAAAGAATTTATATTTCCTTTTCTCAGCATTGAGAAGTTACTGACATACCATTTGTTGATTTAAAGTATGCAAGTGTTGTTGATTCATAATTATTTTAAAAATGCATCCATTTTGCTCTTGTCTGTGGCTTTGCTTTCCAAACCCATATGAGTTAATAACAGAACCCCCTCTACAGAGGTTAGTATCAGCCAAATGCTTCTAAGGATAAATTGATTGAGAAATCTTATTATATCTTTCATTTTATTTCAGTAAGGGAAAAAAATGTTTCTCCATTATTTCTCCCAATACAGCAGGTCTATAACTCAAATTTTTTCCAAGATATTTAATAAACAGGAAAATGTTGCACTCTTACTCTTTTTCTCGTTTACCCTCATAGCAGGAATAAAATTCTAGACCAGGTTTTGACTAAGATCTCTTATCTATACTCAGCTCTAGCTCTCCTTAACATCTATTTTTCCAATAGCTTTCAGGGAGATGTTCATATAAGGTCACTTTTATGTACCATATGCCACAGTTTGTTTGACAATCCAACACTTATGAAGTTCATATTTTTCACTTTGTAAAGACTGAAGCAAATGAAGTTTGTTCATGCTATATATTGTGATAAGCATTTAATTCAAGGAAAAGATACTTTTTTTAACTATCTAACTACTTGTTTAGGCCAAAGGGTTATGTGGCAGAATTCCTTCACATATCAATAACATGGTAGAGCTAAATATATATGTTTCCATTTGCTTCTTTTACTGATAAAAATCTATCACTCATTAATAATGTCACAGACATTTTGGACATAAAGTATCTAATTTGTATTGATAAATTATTTTGGTAGAATATCAAATATAAAAGACATTTTAGGATAACATTTGGTTTGAGTAAAAATGTTCTAACTAGTGTTTAAAATTTTAAGACAACTTGCAACTAAAGTTTTAAGAAAACCATGTGTTTAATCCCAAGTGGCAACATTAATATTAGATATTTGGCAGATAAAAAAATATTGCTGCATATCAAGTCCCTATTATCCTGGAGGGAAGAATAAAGTTGGAAAAAAAAGTATATGTTGGTTTGGTAATGTAACCTACTTCCATAAAACCATAAAATGGACATACCTTCTCAAGATGGTGGCATAGGCAGACTCTGAACTCACCTCCTCCCACAAATACAACTAGGTTACAACTATTCTTGGAAAAGTTACCCCAGAGAGAGAGAACAACACCCACAACAAGGGATAGTCCTGATTGAGGAGGAAGAGGCAGAAATTCCTTCTTGAGAGAAAAAAAGCCACCTTCACCAGCAGCAGAGCTTCACAGCTGGCCAGGCAGGAGCCACCCTCAGGTATGCAGCTCTCCCTGGAGAAGTGGTGACCTGCGCCAGGGCACGTTACTGCTATAAGCATCCTTCAGACTCAGAACAACTAAGATGAGTGTCCTACAATCTCACTTCATTGGCTATTAACTGAACGGAGAATATCCCCAGAAAAGGTATGGGACAAGAGCTGAAAAAACCCAGTCTTAAAGGGCTAATACACAAATGCACCCATCTCAGAGAGTAACCTAAAATCACCAGAAAGAAAGCTTCACAGTCCTTTGATGAAAAGTAGGCTCTGGGTGCATGTCAGTGAGACCTGTCCAGAGACTGAGACATTGCAGGGGGCCATTGTTCTGATTAGTACAGGTATGTTGACACAGATGCTGGCAGATGCCATTGAAGTTCTTCCCATGGCATGTTAGCACTGGGGTCTGCCACACCCACTAGAGTGCAGATTTAATCCAGTTCAGCCAGGGCAGGCAGCTCACTGTAGGGACTTGACCCACCCAACAGCAAGCCCTCAGGCTACTTGTCAGCCTGCATAGACTGGCTGCCTTGCTCCTCAACAGGCAGGTGAGTGTGTCCACCTCTGTGGGTCAGGGCTTGTGTGAGGACCAGGTGAAGTGTGAGAAACATTGGTGGAGAGGTGGGGGCCTCTGCAGTGGGGAGACTGGGTATGGTGGTCCAGGGGGTCAAGAGAAAACTGCAACAGAAGTGTGCTATTAGACCTTGTAGCCAATGGTGCTGGGACTCCCCAAACCCAATTTACAAACAGCCAGCCAGGGAGGGAAAGCTTAGACTCCC
This sequence comes from Equus caballus, assembly GCF_041296265.1. Lineage (NCBI taxonomy): Eukaryota > Metazoa > Chordata > Mammalia > Perissodactyla > Equidae > Equus > Equus caballus. Next base: position 100,330,928 of record NC_091686.1, read on the forward strand.
TGGGTACCTGCAGTAAGAGCAACCCTGCCAAAGCAGAAGGACACAAGTAGCCCAAACAGGGGTCACTCCTGGAGCATTTAGACTGCTGACAAGAGGGAAGCACACTGCCCAGCATTAAAAGGAGTCTCTTGCATAAGGCTACTTCTCCAAGATCAGGAGGTATTGCTGACTCATCTAATACATAGATATAAGCACAGAGAAAGAATCATAATGAGGAGGCAAAGTAATACGTTCCAAGCAAGGGAACAAGAGAAAACCCTAGAAAAAGAACTAAATGAAACAGAAATGAGCAATCTACCTGGCAAAGGGTTCAAACAAAAACTCATAAGGATGGTCACCAATCTTGGGAGAGACTGGATGAACACAGTGAGAATGTCAACAAAGAACTGGAAAATATACAAACCAATCAAAACTGAAGAATACAATACTGGAAATGAAAAACTCACTAGAGGGACTCAATAGCAGAGTAGATGATACAGAAAAACGGATCAGCAAGCTGGAAAAAAGACTAGAGGAAATGACCCAAGCCAAACAGACAAAAGAAAAAAGAATTACAAAGAATGAGAACAGTCTAAGAGAACTCTGGGACATTGTCAAGGCACTAGCATTCGTATTATAGGGGTCCCAGAAGGAGAAGAGAGAGACAAAGGGGCAGAGGATCTACTTGAAGAAATAATAGCAGAAAACTTTCCTAACCTAAGGAAGGAAACAGACATCCAAGTACAGGAAGCACAGAGAGCACCAAATAAGATAAACCCAAAGAGGCCCACATCAAGACACATTATAATTAAAATGTCCAAAATTAAAAATAAAGAGAGAATCCTAAAAATGACAAGAGAAAAGCAACAAGTAACATACAAAGGAAACCCTGAAAGGCTATGAGCAGACTTCTCACCTGAAACCCTATAGGCTAGAAGAGAGTGGCATGACTCACTTAAGGTGCTGAAAGGAAAAAAACCTACACCCTAGAATACTCTTTCCAGCAAGATTATCAATCAGATTGAAAGGAGAGATAAAGAGTTTCCCAGACAAGCAAAAATTAAAAGAGTTTGTTACCAAGAAACCAGTTCTACAAGAAATGCTGGAGGGAGTTATTTAAGTGGGAAACAGAAGATCACAAATAGGGATAAGAAAAGTATCACACACACAAAAAAATACCAAAACAGGCAATAAAGTCACTGGTAAAGGCAAAAATAAACTAAAGGTAGCAGGTAAACCACCTATGAAGATAATATGAAGGTAAAAAGACAAAAGTACTAAAATTACCTTTTTCAGTAATAAGAGGGTAGTGGATAGACACAAAATAAGAGATTAGATATGATTTCAAATAAAAAGGAGGAGAGGAGTAAAAGAGTAGAGCTTTTAGAAAGAGGTCAAGCTAAAGAGACTATCAACTCAATATAGATTGCTATATATGTGGAATATAATATAGAAATTTCATGGTAATCCAAAATCATAATCCTACAATAAATAAGAGGAAAGAAATCAAACATATTACTGAAGAAAGCCATCAAACCACAAGAGAAGAGAGCAAGAGAAGAAGAAAGGAGCAGAGAAGAAGAACTAAAACAGCAAGAAAACAAAAAGTAACAAAATCACAGTGAACACATATTTATCAATAGCTACTTTAAATGTCAATGGACTATATGCTCCAATCAAATGCCATAGGGTGGCCAAGTGGATAAAAAAACGAGACCCATATACAGGCTGCATACAAGAGACACAATTCAGACCTAAAGAAACTCACAAACTGAAAGTGAAAGGGTAGAAAAAGATACTCCATGCAAAAGACAAAGAAAAGAAAGCAGGGGTAGCAATAGTTATAGCAGACAAAATAGACTTTAAAACAAAAACTGTAACAAGAGACAAAGAAGGGCACTACATAATGATAAAGGGAAGAATCCAACAGGAGAATATAACACTTGTAAATATCTATGGACCCAACATAGTAGCACCTAAATATATAAAGCAATTATTAACAGACAAAAAAGGAGAAATAGACAGTAACACAACAATAGTAGGGGACTTTAACACTCCACTTATGCTAATACATAGATCATCCAAACAGAAGATCAATGAGGAAACATTGACCTTAATGACACATTAGACGAGGTGGACTTACTAGATATATATAGAACATTCTATCCAAAAATCACAGAATACACATTCTTTTCAAATGCACATGGAGCATTCTCCAGGATTGATCACATATTAGGCCAGAAAACAAGTCTCAATAAACTTAAGAAGACTGAAATAATACCAAGCATCTTTTCTGAACACAAAGGTATGAAACCAGAAATCAACTACAGGAGGAAACTCAGAAAGGCCACACAAATGTCAAGATTAAACAAAATGCTACTGAACAATGAATGAGTCAATGAAGAAATCAAAGGAGAAATCCTAAAATACCTGGAGACAAAAAAAAAAAAAATGAAAATATGACATGCTTAAATCTATGGGATACAGCAAAAGCAATTTTAAGAGGGAAGTTTATAGCAATTCAGGCATACCTCAACACTCAAGAAAAATCCAAAATAATCTAACAGTGCACCTAAAGGAACTGGAAAAAGAAGAACAAAGCCAAAAATCAGCACAGGAAGAAAATAGTAAAAATCAGAGCAGAAATTAAAAAGAGACTAAAAAAAATAGAAAAAAATTAATGAAACCAAGAGCAGCTTCTTTGAAAAGATAAACACACTTGACAAACGGTTAGGTAGACTCACCAAGAAAAAAAGAGAGAAGGCTCAAATAAAATCAGAAATGAAAGAGGAGAAATTACAACAGACACCTCAGAAATACAAAAGATCATAAGAGAATGCTATGAAAAGATGTATGCCAACAAATTGAATGACCCAGAAGAATTTGATAAATTCTTAGAATCGTACAACATTCCAAAACTGAATCAAGAAGAAGTAGAGAATTTGACTAGACCAATCACCAATAAGGAGATCAAAACTTCCCAAAAAGTAAAAGTCTAGGACCAGATGTCTTCCCTGATGAATTCTACGAAACGTTCAAAGAAGACTAACACCTATCCTTCTCAAACTGTTCCAAAAAACTGAAGAGGAGGGGAAACTTCCTAACTCATTTGACGAAGCCAACATTATCCTGATACCAAAACCAGACAAGGACAACAAAATAAATTACAGACCAATAACACTACTGATGCAAAAAACCTCAACAAAATACTAGCAAAGTGAATACAACAATACATTAAAAAGATCATACATCATGAACAAGTGGAATTTAGTCCATGGATGCAGTGATGGTTCAACACCCACAAATCAATCAATGTGATACACCACATTAACAAAACGAAGAATAAAAATCACATGGTCATCTCAATATTTGACAAGCAAGGTACAGCATCCATTTATGATAAAGACTCTAAATAAAATGGGTATAGAAGGAAAATACCTCAACATAATAAAGGCCATATATGATAAACCCAGAGCTTAAATCATTCTCAATGGAAAAAACCTGAAATCTATTCCTCTAAAAACAGGAACCAGACAGGGATGCCCACTGTCACCACTCTTATTTAACATAGTATTGGAAATCCTAGCCAGAGCAGTCAGACAAGAAAAAGAAAGAAAAGGGATCCACATTGGAAAAGAAGTGAAACTGTCACTCTTTGCAGATGACCTGATTTTACATCTAGAAAACCCTAAAGATTGCACTAAAAAACTTTTAGAAATAATAAAGGAATAGAGTCAAGTTGTGGGATGCAAAATCAACGTACAAAAATCAGTTGTGTTTCTATACACTAATAATGAAGTAGCAGAAAGAGAAATTAAGAATGCAATCCCATTTACAACTGTAACAAAAAGAATAAAATACCTATAAACTTAACCAAAGAAGTGAAAAATTTGTACACCGAAAACTATAAAGCATTGGTGAAAGAAATTGAAGACACAAAGAAATGTAAAGATATTCCGTGTTCTGGGATTGGAAAAATTAACATAGTTAGACTGTCCCTACTTCCTAAAGCAATCTATAGATTCAATGCAGTCCCTATCAAAGTTCCAACAACAGTTTTCACAGAAATAGAACAAAGAATCCTGAAATTTATAGGGAACAACAAAAGACCCCGAATAGCCAAAGGAATCCTGAGGAAAAAGAACAAAGCTGGAGGTATCACACACTCTGATGTCAAAATACACTACAAAGCTATAGTACCAAAAACAGCATGGTATGGGCACAAACACCCACACAGATCAATGGAACAGAATCAAGATCCCAGAAATAAACCGACACATGTATGGACAGCTAAGTTTTGACAAGAGAGCCAAGAGCATACAATGGAGAAAGCAGAGTCTCTTCAATAAATGGTGTTGGGAAAACTGGACAGCCACATGCAAAAGAATGAAAGTAGACTGATATCTTACACCATGCACAAAAATCATCTCAAAATGGATGGAAAACTTGAATTAAGACCTTAAACCATAAAACTTCTAGAAGAAAACATAGTCAGTATGCTCTTTGACATTAGTCTTAGCAGCATTTTTTCAAATACCATGTCTGACTGGGCAAGGGAAACAACTGAAAAAATAAACAAATGGGACTACATAAAACTCAAAAGCTTCTGCATAGCAAAGGAAACCATCAACAAAATGAAAAGACAACCTAACAATTGGGACAAGATATTTGCAAACTATATATCAGATAAGAGGTTAATATCCAATATATGCAAAGCACTCATACGTCTCAACAAACAAAAAACCAACAACCCAGTTGAAAAATAGGCAAAAGATCTGAGCAGAGAAAACATACACATGGCCACAGGCACATGAAAAGATGTTCAACATCATTAACTATTGGGGAAATAAAAATCAAAACTACAATGAGATATCAACTCACTCTGGTCAGAATGGCTATAATGAACAAGATAGGAAACAAGTGTTGGAAAGGATGTGGAGAGAAAGGCACCCTCATACACTGCTGGCGGGAGTGCAAACTTCTGCACCCACTATGGAAAACAGTATGGAGATTTCTCAGAAAATTAAGAATAGGTATACCATATGATCCGTCTAATCCACTGCTGGGTGTCTATCCAAAGAACTTGAAAACACAAATTCATAAAGATACATTCAACTCTATGTTCATCGCAGCATTATTCACAATAGCCAAGATGTAGAAGTAACCTGGGTGCCAATCAAGGGATGAATGGATAAAGAAGATGTAGTATACATACACAATGGAATACTACCCAGACATAAGAAATGATGAAATCCAGCCACTTGTGACAACATGGATGGACCTTGAGGCTATTATGCTAAGTGAAATAAGTTAGAAGAAGAAAGTCAAATACCGTATGGTCTCACTCATAAGTAGAGGATAAAAACAACATCAAAAAATCCTATAGCAACAGAGGTTGGATTGGTGGTTACCGTAGGGGATGGGGGAGGGGGGGGAGGGCCAAAGCGGTCATTAGGCACTTGTGTGTGGTGATGGATATTTTGGAAAAAACACACAAATTGGACAACTAATTTTAAGGTATACCTGCACCAAAAAACTTGACATTCCTTTCTTTGCTGATGTTTTTCATATTTAATCTCTGCACACACAACTTGCATTTCTCTTTCTGTGAACTATGAGCTCTTCCTAAAAGCCTAATTCTGCAGTCTGATTAAGGACTGTCTATATCTGTAGAGAAGCCATAACTATGTGCAAATCTAAATTTAAAAATAATCTCTGTAACAGACTTCTGATATTGCAAGTGTTTGTTATGATTAATGCCTATCAGTAGATAAAAGCTTTTAGAAACACATTTTTCTAATCATTTTCCTACTAGAGTTTACGACTTTAGTGAAAGTAGAAAATTTGATAAAACTTCTGGACCTATGGAGCGTAGAGCTGTGATGTGTGGCTGTTGAGAAAAAGCAAGGCTAAATGTACAGATGCTGGAAGATGCTGGTTTTAAAGAGGACCACCTTGTGGTCAATAAATGTAAAGAACTATCTTTCATTTCAGCCACAGGCCAGGAGAAAATAAAATTTAAAAATCCAATTTATGAGAACAAGCATAGCTTTACATGTTGGCTTGGCAGTTTGATAACTACCTTCCTCAAGGTTTTTAATCTTGGGACATCTTAGGTAATGGAAATAATGGCCACAAATTTTTCTTTAGGTTAATTATACCAATTCATGTACCCCAGGGGCCAGCACTAGCACAGAGTATGTATGGTTGTGACACTTGATTTTGTGTCTTTCTCTAGTAATGTTTGCTCTTCCCTACTAATTTCACAGGATTTTCATGGGGTCTTCCATTTAGTATAACATTGTCCACTGTTGATTTGTCCTGGAGTAAGCATCTGAGTCAATTTGTCCAATAAAAATTTTCTTTAGGGATTTTTAGACTCCAAAAAGAGTCCCAACATTCTCTTTATTGCCACTGAAATTGTGAGATGTAATATTCAGGAGCTGTCAGCAACTATATTTTATGACATGTGGAAAAAGCATAAACCAACCTCCATAGAGAATAAAGATAAGCAAGAGAAAGATTTGTATTCTAGGCTCCATCCTTGACTTCCAGAAGTTTAGCTGTTAGACTCTTCTTTAGATTTCTAGAGATGCCCTAGTTTCATTCCCATAAAACTCCCGATTTCCTTGAGTTATTTCCATTTGTGTTTTTTGTTAAGTTCAATCTAAATTTTCCAAATTGTGAATGAGTTATTTACAAGTGGGAGTACACACAACTGAGGCTTTATTTTTCTAACTCATAAATAACATAATTAAAAATATCTCCTAAATATGTCTTTTTCCACAGGGAAATCAGGGCAGCAAATGTAAAAAGAGAGGTTTCTTATTAGGCGAAAGCAAGAGAGTAGTTCTAGAAATATTTAAAATTATCCTTATTTTGATAGTTGTCATCTCATGTCCATACATGAACTTACGTATCTCTGATTTGAAAGGCTGAAAGAAAAGAGGTAATGGTGAATATAGATGAGTCATAATTAATGGGATGGGAAGATTAAGACATAGGGAAGGGCCATCTAAGCTTGGTAGGTGCGTATAAGTCAAGGAGGATGTCAGTCCGACCTCTAAGACTTGTATTTCATGATATCCATCAATAATCATTAGTTCTGGGATCCAAAAAAGTTATCCAACACGGAATGAGTTAACTTTTTGTGAACTGCAGTAATGCAGCCAGGTTAGGTTCACCTAGAATTTTCTCAAAACAAACACCACTTGGGTCAAATAACACATGACTGGGTAATAAAGGTTTTTCCCTCCTGTGAAGTTGTAAGGGATGTGGAATAAAATCAGTTCTGGGCCTATTCAGTTTTCCTCATTAATTCCAGGAGTCCTCAGAGAGTCTCACACATGCTTCTGGACACATGGTCCTTGTCTACACCAACTATAAAGACTTCCACTGCCTGTAAAGATTCAAAGATGTCCCAAGACTGTTTCTAAAACCAGATGTTAAGAAACTAGTTGCTGATATTTGGGACAAGAGCTGTACCCCCTTATAAATGCTGAGACTGTTAGAAGTGCCTTCCTCTGATCTGAAAGCAGCTGTTACTTAATCTAATATCCTTTTGACATCTGATTGTAACTACACACATGGGCATTACCAATAAGCTGGAGATGCTCTCAGTATATTGGGTATGCTCCCAAATTTGGAGTCAAACTCATCATGGGGTTAAAACCCAGCTCTGTCATTAAGCAGCTGTTTAACTTTGGACAAATCACTATTCCCTAGGTGTTTCATATTTAAAATGGAGATTATAACAGCATGGTTCTATTGAGCTGTTGTGAGCATCAGAGCAGGTAATGTGGCATGGTGGACTAAGCCATCCTGTGTTCCAAACAGAAGTGAGAGTATTATGTGAAATTTCCTAGTGTTTCACAATTATGTTTTTTGCAACTATGCTCCTTTTAACTTGCCTTCATTCATTTGTAGATTTAACATATTTACTGAAGCAGATACAGGTGCAGCTTCCATGGAAGTGGAACTCAGGTGACTGCAGACACCACGTGTGCTCAGAATTGATTTTGCCATTTGATTACTGAGCCATTATAATTGGACTCCGTCTGTCTCTCCTTAGGACTAGTTCTTTCCCAGATTGATTCTTTGTCCTTCTTACACAAGCCTCATGGATACCCTTTCACCTAATAAGACACGCATTATAACCACAACCACTATCTTACTCTTCACACACATACCTGACATCTGCATTCCAACCAAACATCTACCTATCAGATATTCCTGTAATATATATAAATCAAGATGAAAGCATCACTTTAGTCAAGCTAGGACACATACACACAAACACACATGCAATTATGTTCATGCAAATTCAATGCTAAATTAGCAATTAGGAAACTGCTTCAACAAGAAACAAATAAAAATATCCTACATGACAAAGATCATCTCACGTTTGGGAAAGAAATATAAGGATCAGGAAACGCAATTAAGTAGTTTTATAAGTGCTAATAGCATTCAGCTTGATATCCCTTTGGGCCCTCTTAACAATCAAATTCACACTCTCAAAATCCCCAAATTATTTTTTGTCCCAAATGGCTTGTTATCTTGGTAAATTTCGTTATCTTGCTACAAGTTACAAATGAGATGCATCTAACAGTTCCACAAATAAGTAAATTGAAACCTCCTGTCTGAAATGTTAACTATTGCCCCTGTCTAGCAATGATGACTTGGTTTTCAACACCTTTTTTTTTTTTTAATGTAATACAATTGTGTGTATATCTCAGTAGAAAGATAGAATTGATGGGAAATTTCTGTGACTAGAAGATCTGTAACTTAAATGGAGAAGCTTAGAATGCACAAGTTGCTACCATGGCTTACCCCAGGGACTATTTGGGATAGATGAAGTAATCATTCTCATGCCTTTTTTTGCCTCCTTTATCCATGCTAATCATTCTGAACTAGAAAGTTCCAATTTTCCTGCTAAATTTTGTTGTGGACAGAATTGAGGGAGAACATCAGCTAATGAAGAGAAGCAAAAAACACAAGATATGGAGATACGTGTGCTAACTTTGTAGTCAATTTATTCCCAACTTGGGTAATAAACCCCAACCTGGGGTTGTATCTCAGCTCTATCACTAACTAGCTGTTTGATGTTTGACAAGTCAGTGAACATCGCTGATCCTTAAAGTTTTCATAAATAAAATGGACATTATAATGGTGGTGGTTCCAGGGAGCTGCAGAGAGTAGCATAGGAGAAATGTAGTATGGTGACCCAATGTAATCTGAGTATGGCAAATGAGACAAGACGGTGAATCCTTTAGTTTGGTGGACAGTCAGCATGAAGATAGTTAGGTCTGAATGCATCAGGTAATCATGTTTTCTACGTCTTTTAATCTGCCCTTTTCATCTAGAAATCTGTGTTCTTTCCATTCTTGTTTATTTCCAGTTAAAGGATTTACAAATAAATGACTTTTTGATGAGTTTCATGGACAAAGAGCCATCAAATTTCTCAATAAATTTGCATTGTGTCCAGTTTACTTCTAGCACTGGCCAAGAGGCATGAAGTCACTGTGTTATATTGAACAAAGTAGCCAAAACCCTGCCCTCATGGAAGTTTCAGACTGATGGAGAGGAAAATATTTTTTCAAATTATTACACAAACAAACCAAAACTACCCATTGATATAAATCCTATGAGGGAAAAATTAGAGCCAAAGAAGAATATAACTAGGACAATTGGGAAGTTAGAAAAGGCTTTTCCGTATGGATTTTCTGTATAGTTTATAAATTAAAAATAATGTAAAGCACAATCAGAAAAATATTTTGTGACACATAAAAAGAATTAATAAATTCAAATTTCATTGATCAAAATAAAATATTATGGGAACATAGCATGCCCATTCACTTACATAGTGTCTATGTGGCTGCTTTCATGCTACAATAAGAAACTTGTGTAGCTGAAGCAGAGAATGGCCCACAAAACCTAACATTTTTGCTATACAGCCATTTATGGAAAACATTTGCTGCTTTCTGATGTAGAATGTTGCAAGCTTCCATAAGGACTTTTTTTTTTGCATAAGTTAAATGAGATGCTGTTGAAAGGAGCTATTGAAATGTTTTAAAGCTGTTGTGGGACCTCATCCGATTTACATTTTTAAGATCTCTCTGGCTGATATACTTTTTTTTCAGGTTTATTTTTATCTTAACATGAAAAAGTAGGTTTTCAAAATCACAAATCTTAGCAAAAGTTTGGAAATATGGACTTGGACCAAGCAATAAAACTCAAACAAGTTCATTGCTACTTGATTTAACAAACATCTTTAAAAAATTACCATATCCAGATATTGTTAGGTGCTACATAAACAAAGGTGCATCAGATATAGTCCTTGCCCTCAACTTGCTTGCAGTCTATCTGCTATAAGGCCTTGATAGCTTGTTGGTAGATTTAGATATTTGGTTGTTTTAACCCCTTCCTTTCCACACTGTTTTAGAGAATAAAGGAAAATGTGACATACAACTCAGAAAATATTCCAACTCCTAGGATTTAAATAATAATTTATTAGATATTATTTGCTGAGTGCATATATTATTTCTAAGCTTGTCTACAACCCTCTGAGGTCAGCATATTAGCTCAACATTGTGAGAAAACACCAGAATACAGAGAAATTAAGTAACATGCCCAAGGTCTCAGGCATTATAGCAGTGGAACGTTAACTGGTGTCAATACCTATCTTTCTTAGTCAATTCAGGCAGCTGTAACAAAATACCACGGATTGGGTAGCTTACAAACAATAGAAATTTATTTCTCACGGTTCTGGGAGCTAAGTCCAAGATCAAGGAGCTGAAGTTGCCAGTAGATTCAGTATCTGGTGATGACCAGCTTTGCTATGTCCTCACATCGTGAAAGCTACAGGGAGCTCTCTGGGACCTATTTTAAAAGGGCACTAATCACAATCATGAGGGCTTTGTCCTTATGACCTAACCACATCCCAAAGGCTACCTCCTAATATGATCACTTTGGGAGGTTAGTATGTCATCATAAATTTGGGGAGAAAAGAAAAAACAGAGCATAGCACTATCCAACTGCACATTTGATGTTTTCCCACAATGCCAGTGTTTACTAAACTGTGGATCATGAACTACTGGAGAGACTCAAGATGAAGGTCACAGATGTCACCTAACACATTGAATTTCTTAATAAAAAAGCTATTGTCACCCCCTCTCACCGTTCCTTTTCAACATAGTGCTGAAAGTTCAAGCCAATGCACTAAGGTAAGAAAAGAAAAAGTATATAAATTAAGAAGGAAGACATAAAACTGTTTTTGTTCACAGGTGAGTGACAATCTATGTAGAAAATATGAGTCAACCAAAAACTCCTGGAACTAATAAGCAATTATAGCAAGGTTGCAGGACCCAGGGATAATATACAGAAGTCAATCACTTCCCTGGATACCAGCAATAAACACATGGATTTGAAATTAAAAACACATGCTATTTATAGTAACATCCAAGAAAATAAAATACTTAGATATAAATCTAACAAAATATGTACAAGATCTTTATGAGGACAACTACAACAATGATAAACAAAATCAAAGAAGAATTAATTAAATGGAGAGATATTCCATGTTCAAGGATAGGAGGTCTTGATAATGTCAATATGTCACTTCTTCCCAAATTGGTCTGTAGATTCAATGCAATACAAATCAAAATCCCAGGAAATGATTTTGTGCGTATCGACAAACTGATGCAAAGTTTATATGGAAGGGCTGGCCCAGTGCCAGAGTGGTTAAGTTCACATGCTCTGCTTCGGTGGCCCAGTGGTCACCAGTTCGGATCCCAGGCACTGACCTATGCACCACTCATCAAGCCATGCTGTGGTGGCATCCCACATACAAAATAGAGGGAGATTACCACAGATGTTACCTCAGTGACAGTCTTCCTCAAGCAAAAAGAGGAAGATTGGCAACAGATGTTAGCTCAGGGCCAATCTTCTTCACTAAGAAAAATAAATAAGTTTATATGGAGAGACAAAAGACCCAGAATTTCCAACATGATATTGAAGAAGAACTAAATTGGAGTATTGACCCTCTGCAACTTTAAGACTTACTATAAAGCTACAGTAATCAAGAGAGTGTGTTATCGGTGAAAGAATAGACAACAAGCTCAGTGGAAAAGCACAGAGAGCCCAGAAATAGACACCTATTAATATAGTCAACTGATCCTTTACAAAGAAGCAAAGGCAATACGATGGAGCAAAGATAATCTCCACAATAAATGCAGCTGGAACAACTGGGTATCCATATGCAGAAAGTTAATCTAGACAGACCTTATACCCTTCACAAAAATTTACTCAAAATGGGTCATTGACCTAAATGTAAAACACAAAATTATAAAACTCCTAAAATATAACATATGAGTAAACCTAGATGACCTTGGTTATGGTAACGATTTTTTAGATATAACACCAAAGGCACGGTTTATGAAGGAAACAATTGAAAAGCTAGATGTCATTAAAATTAAAAACTCCCAATCTGTGAAAGACAATATCAAGAAAATGAGAAGAAAAGCCACAAACCGGGAGAAAAAATTTGCAAAAGACAGGTCTGATAAGGACTGTTATCCAAAACAAAGAACTGTTAAAATTCAACAGTAAGAAAACAACCTGATCTAAGAAATGGGCTAAAGACTTTAATAGACACTTTACCAAAGGAGACATTCAGATGGAAAATAAGCATATCAAAGATGCTTCACATTATATATTATCAGGAATATGCAAATTCAAACAACAATGAAATACCACTATACATCTATTAGCATGGCCAAAATCTGGAACACTGACAACACCAAATGCTGACAAGGATGTGGAGTAACAGGAACTCTTATTCCCTGCTGGTGGGAATGCAAAATGTTACAGTCACTTTGGAAGACAGTTTGGTGGTTTCTCACAAAACGAAACTTCCTCTTATCATACTATCCAGCAATTGTACTCTGTAGTATTTACCCAAAGGAACTGAAAACATATGTCCACATAAAAACCTACACACACGTTTATAACGGCTTTATTCATAATTGCCAAAACTTGAAGCAACCAAGATGTCCTTCAGTTATTGTTACATGCTGTCAAGTTGGCTCCAACTCCTGGCGACCTTTGAATAAGTGATGTCCACAATGTCTTGTCCTCAACAGCCCTACTCAGCTTCTGTAGACTCATGACTATGGCTTCCTTTATGGAGTCAATTTATCTCATACTTGGTCTTCCTCTTTTCCTGCTGCCTTCTGTTTTTCCCAGCATTATTGTCTTTTCCGAAGAATCATGCCATCTCATGATGTGCCCAAAGTAGGACAGCCTCAGTTTTATCATGTTTGCCTCCAGTTATAGTTTAGGTTTAATTTGCTCCAGGACCCACTTGGTCATCTTTCTGGCAGTCCAGGGTATTTGTAGAGCTCTCCTCCAACACCGTATTTCAAATGAATCCACTTTTTTTCCTGTCAGCCTTCTTTATTGTCCACCTTTCAACCCGTACATCCTACTGGTGAATACGAGGGTATGGATTATCTCAGCCTTAGTCTGTAATGACACTTCCTTACACTTGATGATCTCTTCTAATTCTTTCATGGCTACCCTTCCCAGTCTCAGTCTTCTCTTGATTTCCTGGCCGCATTCTCCATTTAAATTGATGACTGAACTAAAGTAAACAAAATCATTGACAATTTCAATATCTTCATTGTCTATGTTAAAGTTGCATAGTTCTTCATGATTGTTGTTTTCCATGTTCAAATGTAATCCTGCTTTGAGGTTTTCTTCTTTTATTTTCATCAGAAGTTGTTTCAAGTCATTGCTGCTTTCTGCCAATGAGATGGTGTCATCTGCATGTCTTAGACTGGTATTTACCCAAATGAGCTGAAATTTTACATCCCACAAACTTTTCACAAATGTTTATAACATCTTTATCATAATTACCAAAACTTGGAAACAACCAAAATGTCCTTCAGTAGGTGAGTGGAAAAATAAACTCTAGTACATCCAGACAATAGAATATTATTCAGGGCTAAAAAGCAATGTACTATCAAGCCATGAAAATACATATAGGAACCTTAAATGCATACTACTTAGTGAAGGAAGCCAATGTAAAGGACTACATACTATATGATCCCAACTATAAGACATTCTGGAAGAGGCATATGGAGACAATAAAAAGATCAGTGTTTGCCAGCAAGAGGGAGAGAGGGATGAACAGGTGGAGCACAGAGGAATTTTAGGGCAGTGAAAATACTCTGTATGATGCCATAATAATGGATATATATTGTTATACATTTGTCCAAACCCATAGAATGTACAACACCAAGTGTGAACCATTATGTAAACTGTGGACTTTGGGTGACCATGATGTATCAACATAGGTTCATCAGTTGTAATAAATGACATCTCTGGTGGAGGATGTAATAATGGGGGAGACCATGCAGGTGTAGGGGCAGATGGTGTATGCGAAATCTCTGTACCATCTCCTCAACTTTATAGGAATTTAAAACTGCTCTAAAAAATAAAGTATTAATCATTTTTTTAAAAAAGCTATTGTCTTTTCAGTTTTCTTCCCATCTCAAATCAAGGGGAAGGGTAATAATGATGGAAGAATATCTTTAAAATGCCAGTCTCTTGATTTTATCAAGATAGAACAGTCTTCAGATTCAGAGCCTTTAGAAGACAACAAAAAGATAGCTAGAATTCCAGAACACTTGTATTATATTGTTTGTTATATTTGTTTCTTTCTATAAATATATTAAACTGATAAGTGAGACTAATTTCCCATTTAAAATAGTCATATAAAATTTTCTCTTAAAGAAATGAGTCAATTTAAATAAAACTGTTAAGTTAGGAACAGTTCATATGGTACACAGAATTGGAAAATATGAAGACCATAGTTTGGAAATAATGTACTATGTCATGTTGCCTTATAACTTCGAGGTGGGGCTCCTAGTTGTAGTGCTCTTGTTTGCTTGTGTCTTTCTTTTAAATAATAAAATTTCAGGATTTTAAGGAACTTCCAAGAATATCACATTTAGGCTCTCATCAGGTACTGGAATCCCCTCTTTAATTAGTAAGCCATCTGTAACACTTTCCTATTGCTGCTATCACAAATTGCCACAAATTTTCTGACTGAAGGCAACACAAATTTATTATCTTACAGCTCTGGAGGTCAGGAATCCTGAAATCAAGTCATCGGCTGTGTTTCGTTCTTTCTGGAGATTTAAGAGATAATATGTTTCTTTACCTTTCCCAGCATCTAGAAGCTACCTGCCTTCTAAGGCTCATGGCTCTGCAAAACTCTGTCCTGTGATTCAGTGGTTGCAATTCCTTCTCTCCCTTTTATAAAGACCCTGTGATAATATTGGCCAAACTGTATAATTTACGATACTCTTCCTATCTCAAGACCCTTAACAAAGTCACGTTTCCAAAGTCTCTTTTTTGCCATGTAAGGTAACATATTCACAGATTCAAGGGTTAGGAATGGACATCTTTGGGGAGCCATTATTCTGTCTACTACACTATCCTACAGTTGAACAGATGGAGTAATGAGAGTGTAGGTTCTATCTGGAGAAAAATTCTTCAGACTAAACTGAAAATCTGTCTTAACTCAATCCCTTCAAGTCGGATATAAGAAATCATATCGTCCTTAAAGAAATTTGATCATTTTCCTCCCAGTCTTTTATTTTCCAGGATAAACTACTTCAGAGCAGTTATTTGCTTTACCTTTGACATAACTTTAAGTCCTGTTATTATGGTCAGGCTCCTTTGAAGTTGGCTTCAGTTTGTCTACATATTTCTTAAAGTATGAAACCCTGAACACAATATTCTCTAAGTGTGTGCTTTCTTTCTGGAGAAGTATCCCAAGTTTGACGTGTCTTTTTGTTTGGTCAAATCATGGTGTTAGATAATATTGAGTTTTCAGTGGACTATAGACTTCAAAGTTATTTACTCAGCAAATCTGTTTTCAGTCTTCCTTTTGAATCCTGAATCCTCCTTTTGTGGTTTTAGTTATTCCTCCAATCTTTAGATGACATATGATAATACTAGTGTCATAGGACAATTATGAGAATTAATGGAGTATTAGATGTAAATTGCCTAGCATAGTGCCTGCCACATGATAAACAAACAAAAATATTAGCTGTCTCTTATCTCTCACTTTTAAATATTCACCACTGTCATATTTCTAATGTGGCTAAGGAAAAAAGTCACACCAGAACAGCATGAATCAGTATGCTGTGATTTAAGAATTTAAATTCCTACAGGAGGCAGGCCAGAAGCATTAATATGTAATGTGGAATAGCTTTAAGATGGCACAGAGTAGTAGGACTCTGGAAAACTGAAGGAGACATGCTTTGCTTGAAGCAGCCACATTCCAACGCATGGGCTTTCCATGGGTCAAGTGGACATCACAAAACCCGTCAGGCTACAGTCACATTGCTTGTTGTCTTAGCTTGAATTCTCCAGAAGCGGACTTGAGATAAGGGTTACTGTTAAATAAGTATATTGTGGGTGAGCTCTCAGGAAAAGGAGAGTGAGAGAAGCAGATCAGTGTACTGGATTTAAAACTATGCGATAACATGGTCTCAGTTGAAAACTCACTTCAATCTGATCTAGGCATAGCTCTGGAACACGAATGGGACACAGGATTGGGCTCACCTCAACACAAGCGGTTTACCGTTTATACCTTATTAATGTTATCATTGGCTGAGGTCTGTCTGCCACTGGGCCAAGGAGGACATGGGAAAAGATGGTTCATAGCCTCCACAGTGAGACAGTTCCCATTTGGCCAGGGAAAATTTGCCATATGAGGATACAGCTGTGAGCTGTTAATTGCTAACCCTTTCAGGAGCTGGAAACGGGATCACCAAGGAGCTGGTAAGTGGATCTGGTTGGAGGGTGACAAATTCACTACACTTTTCCTCTGCCCTAAAAGGCTGGCAAGGTTCCTCCAGCAGCAAGAGATTAGGAGATGGTTACTTAAGGTAGAGGAGCAAGAAAAATCTAGGGAAGTGGCCAGTGGAGAGGCTTCCTAAAGAACCCTCTCCAGAATTCTCACGTGTGCCCAATGGGAGAATTAGAGTATGACTGGCTGTTACATAAAAGGCAGAGGACACCTTTCAGGGTTAGCCAAGAGAAACACAACGATGAACAGAAAGGATTTCAATAGTAACCTATTATCATAGAGAGCTTCGTCATGTTCCCTCTCCCAATGCCCTGCCCCAGTGCTCTGAAGGAGCCAAGGCCCAGGTGAGAAGATCAAGAAGGCTGACCAGCCACAGAGTGAGGCAGGAGGAGTTCTCAGTTGCTGAGCCTCTAGCCTGGTGGAAAGAAGGAGAATTAATCAGACACAATACCAGAATTGAAACTGCATGAACATTTAATAATAGAATGTAACCAGGAAGTTAAAAAACTTCAGGGAGAGAAGATTTAACTCAGAACATCAGAGGGTAGTGAAGGAGAAGAATAAAACTCAGTTGTGTGTACCTTCAGCCAGTTGGAATTGCTCATATAAGTCCTAGGCCTTTCTTCCAGTTGAATTTAGAGACAGCCACATCATAATACCTGTTCATAAATTTGAGGGAAGCAGAATTTATCTACGCATCCATAATCCTATTCGGCCATGAGTGGGTTTGAGGTGAGGAAAATCAACCTTATGAAGATCAGTAAATGTGGCTTAGGACTACTGGTAAGTGCTTCAAAACGCTGTTATTCTTTTTTTTTTTGTTTTTTTGGTTTTTTTTTCCTGGATAGCACAATTTGAAGAAACATATAGAACAGCACAAGTCACATAAATAATACTTCCAAAAATGTCCTTCCAAAACTATTCTTGACAGTCATGGAGAAACTATGTTTTATGTCTTTATATCATTGTCTCCCTAGCAACAAGCCCAGTGCCTGAAACTCAATAGAAGAATATACTTTTTGTAAATTAGTACCTTAATTTTTATTTTTTTATCCTTTTCTTGATGTTATTTCACGGAGTTTATGTCTATCACGAAGTGTGAACGGAGGACTGTTTTTAAAGTAAGCAAAAATTGGACAGTAGCTGCAGCAATGCATCTATTAGAAAAACTAATTTATTATTTACTTCCTTGTTAAAAGTACTAGACAGTAAAATGCCTTAGGGCCCCTCCCAACAAAGAATATTTACATTTACTGAGTCATAACATTTCAATGAAATTTGGAAAACACTCTATCATCACGTTAAATTCTTACGAGAATCTCATGCAACTAATATTATTAACCCCATTTTAGAGTTGAGAAAACTAAGGTTCAGAGAAGTTACGTGCTTACTGTGCTAGAACTTATAAATGACAGGAGCAGGATTCCACCTCAGGTCCATCTGTTGTCAAGTAAATGAAATCCTTAAAATCTCTGCTTTTTGGATAAGCATAAAAATCACACACACCAACACTTCAACTTTCCTGAAGAAACTTCTTGGTTAGTATGAATACACAGACTTTCAATTAAGCATTTGAAACTCATTTTTTGGCATTTCCTTTCTGCATTTTGCATTATAAAAATAATAGTTTTGCAATTTTTCAAATATAAATAGAACATGCTATTTCAAACCATTTCTTACTTAAGTTTGAGATACATGCCTTTCCACTGCAAAGAGGAGAAATACGTTAAGCAAACATCCATGGTTATTGGATAGTATTGGATGGGTTGATCGATAAAAGACAATGCAGAATTATTCATAGTGGCTGGAAAAGGATCATAGATATGTGCTACTAATAAAATTTAGGATGAAGTCTATGACGCTCACTACAAATAATTAAAGCAAAGGATTTTTAATTTTTTTGGCGAGAATTGTCTCTTTAAAAGGTCCTAGACACTCTAGTTGTTTGTTCTACTTTCCACAGCTGTTACTACCACCTAGAAACTTAATTTCCAGTTGATAATACAACTAGATATTGAGTTTGTTTTTCATATAAAGATATTTTCTGAAAATACAAACTGTCTCTTCAAATAATATTTGTATTTTCCTTGATGTCTGGGAAAAAAAGAAAGTGTTTTCGGGGAAACAGAATAGGGCATCTTATATAAGAAAGCCCTCAACAATATTGTCTTTTCATTATCATCCGTTAATTAGTCCACTGAATTTATCTTCATCACCTACTGCTTTTGAATGATGTGGAAAAAATCGAGTGAGAAATATATAACATGTATCTGATTTTTCTAATTAGCTAATGATGTCTTTTCTTCCGTGGAATAATTGTTTTGGAAAGATGTCATCATTTATAAATTTGACACGGATATTTGAGCAGAATGTAAAATCATATTTTACTTTCCCTTATGTATATAAACACTCCTTATATATTAAAATTTAACCCCCATGATGCATTAGCAAATCCGACTAGTGCTATCTTCAAATATATCCAAAATGTATCATTTCACATTTTCTCCACCACTATTAACTTAGACCAACCCACCACCATGTCTTGTGGGACTGCCGAAACACCATCTTAACTGGTCTCCCCGCTTTTCACCTTGCCCATCTGCAAGTGTTTCTCCACAGAGCAGTTAGATGGTTTCTTTGAAAACATAAGTTTTATGATTCCTATTCTCAGTTCAAAACATCTAAGGGATTTCCCCCTTAGTCTAAGTAAAATCTAGAGTTTTTATCTTCGATTACAAGCCTCTCTGTGACCAGGCTCCCACCTACTATCTCTGACTTTGTGTGGTACTGCTGTCAGAGATAAACACAACTAGACAGTAATTAAAGCGGTGAAAATAGATTTTATTCAGTTAACTATTAACAATAGGCAAAGAACTGAGCTGCCTTCTAATCTGTGCAGAGATGATGGGGCATTTTAAAGGGAGAATAAAGGAGTAGGGGGAGTGGAATGATGGGGCTTGAGCAGAGTCAGGGCAATGAAAAACTACAAAAAGTGGGAAAGAGGAGGTGACTGTGAAACACAGCTAGGTTAGCTCACAGGCACTTATTCAATTAGCCTCCTACCCTGCCACTTATCATCAGGGTTTGGCTAGAACAAACAGTAAATTCTTTTAGCAGCCTGAATTCTCATGGAGGCACTTTAAGGCTTTGAGCTGTTTGAAACTATATCAGTGTTTGTTCAAGTCTTTATAGGCCAAGGGTGAGGCCTAGGAGAGAACAGAGATCAGAGGAGCCTGACGAGAGTTTCGTCAAGTCGTCTTCACCACACTATGCTCTTTCCCCCAACACTGGCCTCCTGCTAGTCCTCAAACATGCCAAGCACGCAAGGTGCTTCAAAGGGAGAATTTCCTCTCTCCCATCTGGAGTACTCTACCCATAGACAACCATGCAGCTTTTCTCCACTTTTATTCAAACCTCTGCTTATTTTTTGTCTTCTCAAGTAGGTTCCTTGATTGCTCATACTGTTTTCCCTCACTCTCTTACCCTCCATCCTCCTTCTGCACAAATGCCTTCTGGCTAGATTAAATCTTATATAATATAGACTCCAATAGCACAACATTTGTCTTCCTTAGCACACTTAATCACAGTGGAAATTTTACATTAATTTGCAGTTTAATCTGATTAAGATTTGCTTTATTTTCTTCACGTGCGATCCATGAAGAAATGACTTTAACTGATTTTTTTTATCATAGAGTACTAGTACAACATCTAACATAAAATGTCTGGTCACACATGTTTCTAATAAATTAATTAATGGCTAACTATGTCCAAATAACATTTGATAATTACAACGTTCACAATACAGTCCCCAAACCTCCAACGCATGGCTCAAATTGGGATGCAAGATCAGGAAGAAAAAATGGTTTTGGAGTGGCCTAGGAGTCCAAACAAAAAAAGTAAACACACATGCATAAGATATGTGGGTGTGGGTGTGTATTAGAATGTGTTCTGGATCTTCTAAGAAAAAGGGATATTATGATTTAGTGGTGTCTAATTTATTATCTTTAAATGTAGCTAGGAAACTATCCTACTCCAAAAGGTGCATATGTAAACTAACAAGTAAAAAATGTTAACAAAGCAGTTTACAGTGTTAGTTTTCTGTAATAACTAAACAAGAAAGACATCAAATGGTTCTTTCTTCCATTATTTACTTTAATAGGCAATGATTTCCTGAAGCCCAGTCATTTTGCAACTTGCTACCTTGATTTCCCCCACTGGAAAAAAAAAAATCATCATACCCTAATAATTGGCCTGCCCTGTCCTAATGAATTAAGTCTAATACTTGCCTGTGGCATTTTCACACTTTTCCTTTTTCAGCCAATAGAAGCCGTATGTAGATATTTGCCTAAAATAGGCAGTAAGTACTACATCCGTAGGAAGAGAGGGGGCACTGTATGGAGCTAGCATAAGCAAAACAGGGGGGAAGAGATTTTTTTTTTCAAATGAATTCAAAGTCATATCAAAATCTGTGAAACACATTACAATACTATAAGTTTGCATGTGCCTCAAGTAATACCCAAATGACTGTAGAATTAGAAAACTGAAAATGTTTAAAATTGATGGGATAGCTCAGTCAGCCAGATTTTTCCACTTAACATATTTGCTTTAAAATGTCAGTGAAGACAGAGGGCAAGGAAAATAAGAGCTTAACACGGCAGCCAGAGCATGGAGATCAGCCTGATTTTATGCTCAAATAGGATGGAGAATTAATTTTCCTGAAGACCTGAAACAACAAGGAGCAAACAGCAATGCACACCAAAGGACTGTCTCCTCTGTTCTGGTCTCCTTGCCTAGTTTCTTCCATTGTTATAGTTTATGTACTTTCACCGTGGGGACGAGCACCAACTCTGGAGTCTTCTCTGTAACCTTAGGCAAAACACTAAACCTCAGTGTACTTTTGCTTCCTCATTTGTAAAATGAGTATATAACTCTACCTACCTCACTGGGTTGTCATAAAGATTTAAAAAATCATAGGGTACATTTTGGATGAATATTTGCAAAGCACTTAGAACCGTGTCTGGCACCATTTTAAGTTTACAGAAGAGTTAGCTCTTATTATTATTATTCTCCACCCATATAACCTTAGCAGAGCATATTAGAGATAAAAATAATTTTATAGAGTATCTAGTCATACTCTCTCCTCACTTTCCATCATTTTACAAGCTGAAAATTCAGGGAGAGCAGCAATCAATTTATACCATTTCTACATTAAAAGTGCTCAAATGTTTCCCCAAAAAGGGGAAAAAATAGCCAAACTGAATGAAGTTGAGGAGACCTCAGAGAGGAAATGTTTTTTTCCTAAAATAAAACTTTTAAGTAAAATAGAGTATGAATAAAGAAACAAGCAAATACATAGCTCATGAAAAAGACATATGTGAAGAATATTCTTATTTAAAGGTGGCGTTCCTAGAAATAACATCAGATTCCACAATTACATTTTCAACCTCAATAGTATGAGGAGAAACTAAAAGCAGAATATATAAACAATTCAGGCTTTGCTGAGATGTAAGTAATATATTCATTTGATAAAAAACATGATATTTAGGAAAATGTCTCTTTTATCCAGTATATGCAAAAGCAACTATTGATAGAAGAAAAGGCAACAATCAATTCTAAATTGGTTATAGTTAAAACAAGTTAAATACACAGATTACTGGAGACAGATCTAGATTCTTTGGTTAAAAAATTTGGTTAAAAAATCTTTGGCTTCTAGAAAAAGAAAACATATTTGTTCTTTGTTGTTGTTGTTGTTTTTGTTTGTTTGTCCTGAGGAAGATTCACCCTGAGCTAACATCCGTTGCCAAATTTCGTCTTTTTGTATGTGAGCTGCCACCACAGCATGGCCACTAATAGATGAATGGTGTAGGTCCATGCCTGGAAACCATGCTCAGAAACTGAACCGGGGCCACCAAAGTGGAGCGCGCAAAATTTAACCACTAGGCCACCAGGGGTGGCCCTATTTGTTCTTAATTATAGAAACTTAGAACTCAAAGAAACTCAAACTGCCTTCTAGTCCAACTTTTTGTTTTCACCAAAATAGGTAGGAAAACTGAGACCAAGAAACATTAAAAGATGTACATACTACACACACATTCATAGAGAGGGAAGAACGACCAGAATCCAAGTTTCCTGATACATGTCAAGAATTTTTACTATATCACATGGTATCCTAGGCTATGTACTAAAGATTTTTGTCTTAACTGCATTAGAAGCAGTTCAAGGACAGTGAAATAGATGTTGGTAGGACTCAAATCATGGAAATTACCACTAATTAGGAAATATAAGAAGAGGTGAGTTAGTATGAAAGGAGTGATTAAAACCCCCTATTATAAAAGATTTTTAAATAAAATTTTCTTCCTATTTTTAATTCAATCCAAAGAATATACACATAGGCCTAGGATAGCCACATATTCTCACTCTCATTAAGAAGAGCAACCCAAAGATGGCGGCATAGGTGGACTCTGAACTCAGCTCATCCCATGAACACAACCAGGTTACAACTATTCTTGGAAAAATTACCCTGGAGAGAGAACTGAAAACTGGATAAAAAGAACACCCACAACAAGGGACAGTCCTCACTGAGGCAAAAGAGGCAGAAATTCCTTCTGGAGAGAAAAAAAAGCCACCTTCATGAGCAGAGGAGCTTCACAGCCAGCCAAGTGGGAGCCACCCTCAGGTATGCAGCCCTCCCTGGAGGAGTGGGGACCAAATTGGGGGCACATTACCACTATAAACATTCTTCAGACTAAGCACAACTGAGACAAATGTCCTACTATTTGACTTCTTTGGGTGTTAACTGCAATGGGGAATACCCCCAGCAAAGCTATCAGACACAAGCTGAAAAAACCTGGCTCTTAAAGGGCCCGTGCACAGATTTACCCATCTCAGAGAGCAAGCTAAAATGATCAGAAAGAAACCTGCATAATCCTTTGGTGAAAAGAGACTCACCTGGTTGGCTCTGAGAGGTGAGACTTCTCCAGAGACTGAGACATTTGTGGCAGCCATTGTTGTGACCTAGTACAGGCATGTTGACAAAGATGCTTGCAGATGCCATTGTTCTTCCCCTGGCAGGTTAGCCCTGGGGTCTGCCACACCCACTAGAGTGCAGATTTAATCCAGTTCACCCAGGGAAGGTAGCCCACCTTAGAGAGTGGCCCCATCCAACAACAAGCCCTCAAGCTATTTGTCAGCCTGCATAGACCGGGTGCCTTGCTCCTCTATAGGCAGGCAAGTGTGTCCCCTCTGTGGGTCAGGGCCTGTGTGAGGACCAGGTGAACTGTGAGAAACATTGCTGGAGAGGTGGGGGCCTCTGAACTGGCATATCTGGGTATACTCCAGGGGCTCAGGAAGTGTACATGGGCCAGGACTGTGTTGATAGTGTGTGTGGACCTGTGGGGGGAGGAGCTTATCAGTGGCAGAAGACCTCTTCTTCACAAACACCCACAAAGATGATCAGCCCCAAATTCCAAAGCCTGAAACAATTGTGTGCTCTCATGCCTGGGGGAAGCCCCACTCAGCTGAAATCCTAAAAGAGCTAACAACAGCTTGCAGGCCTAAGACCTACAGCAACTGTAAGCACCTGAGTCTAGCAATTAGCTACACTGGGTGCCTAGCCATTTAACAGGAAAACTGCAACAGGAGTGTGCTATTAGACTTTATAGCCAATGGTGCTGGGACTTCCCAAACCTGATTTACAAACAGCTAGCCAGGGAGGGAAAGACTAGACTCCTTGCATACCTGCAGTAAGAGCAACCCTGCCACAGCAGAAAGACACAAGTAGCCCACACAGCGTTCACTCCTGGAACATTTAGAGTGGTGACGAGAGGGAAGCACACTGTCAGGCCTCAAAAGGCATCTCTTACATAAGGCCACTTCTCCCAAGATCAGGAAAGGAGACATAGCTGATTCACCTAGTTCCTAGATATAAGCTGAGAGAAGGAGGCATATGGAGGAGGCAAAGGAATACGTTCCAATCAAGGGAACAAGACAAAACCCCAGAAAAAGAAATAAATGAAACTGAAATAAGCAAAATACCTGACAAAGAGTTCAAACAAAAAATCATAAGGATGCTCACTGATCTTGGGAAAAGATTGGCTGAACACAGAATGTCAACAAAGAATTGGAAAATATAAAAAGAAAAAACAATCAGAAATGTAGAATACAATACTGGAAATGAAAAATTCACTAGAGGGACTCAATAGCAGAGTAGATGATACAGAAGAATGGATCAGTAAACTGAAGGACAGACTATAGGAAATCACCCAAGTTGAACAAGCAAAAGAGAAAATTACAAAGAATGAGAAGAGTTGAAGGGAACTCTGGGACATTATCAAGCCTACTAACATTCATATTATAGGTGTCCCAGAAGGAGAAGAGAGAGACAAAGGGGCAGAGAATCTATTTGAAGAAATAATAGCTGAAAACTTTCCTAACCTAAGGAAGGAAATAGACATTCAAGTACAGTAAGCACAGAGAGCACCAAACAAGATAAACCCAAAGAGGCCCACACCAAGACACATTATAATTAAAATCTCCAAAATTAAAGATAGAGAATCCTAAAGGCAGCAAGAGAAGTACAACACGTGACATACAAAGGAAAGCCCATAAGGCTATCAGCAGACTTCTCAGCCAAAACCCTACGGCTGGAAGAGAGTGGCATGACTTATGTAAAGTGCTGACAGGAAAAAACCTACAGCCAAGAATACTCTATCCAGCAAGGTTATCATTCAGATCGGAAGGAGAGATAAAGAGTTTCCCAGACAAGCAAAAATTAAACGAGTTTGTCACCAAGAATTCAGTTCTAAAAGAAATGTTGAAGGGACTTATTTAAGTAGGAAAGAGAAGCCCACAAGTAAGTATAAGAAAGTATCCAAAAAAACACAAAAGGCAATAAAATCACTGGCAAAGGCAAAAATACAGTAAAGGTAGCAGATGAACCAGCTATGAAGATAGTATGAAGGTTAAAAGACAAAAATACTAAAATTACCTATTTCAGTGACAAGAGGATAATGGCTACACACACACAAAATAAGAGATTAGACGTGATTTCAAAAACTGTAAAATGTATGAGGGGAGTAAAAGAGTGGAGCTTTCAGAAAGAGGTCAAGCTAAAGAGAATATCGACTCAATATGGATTGCTATATACATAGAATATTATATAAGAATCTCATGGTAATCACAAACCAGAAAGGTATAATAAATAAACAAATGAGTAAGAGGAAAGAAATCAAACATATTACTGAAGAAAGCCATCAAACCACAAGCGAAGAGAGCAAGAGAAGAAGAAAGTAATGGAGAAGAAGTACTAAACCACCCAGAAAACAAAAGTAACAAAATGGCAATGAACACATATTTACAATAGCTACTTTAACTATCATTGGACTAAATGCTCCAATCAAAAGTCATAGGGTGGCTGAGTGGATAAGATAAAAGACCCATATATATGCTGCATACAAGAGACACACTTCAGACCTGAAGACACTCACAAACTGAAACTGAAAGGATAGAAAATGATACTCCATGCAAAGGGCAAAGAAACGAGAGCAGAGGTAGCAATACTCGTATCAGAGAAAACAGACTTTAAAACAAAAACTGTAACAAGAGACAAAGAAGGGCACTACATAATGATAAAGGGTACAATCCAACAAGAGGGTATAATACTTTTAAATATCTATGCAGTCAACATAGGAGCACTTAAATGTATAAAGCAATTATTAACAGACATAAAAGGAGAAATAGACAGTAGCACAATAATAGTAGGAGACTTGAACACTCCACTTATACCAATACATAGGTCATCCAAACAAAAGATCAGTAAGGAAACATTGGTCTTAAATGACACATTAGGCCAGATAGACTTAGCAGATACATATAGAACAGTCCATTCAAAACCCACAGAATACACATTCTTTTCAAACAGACATGGAGTGTTCTCCAGGATTGATCACACCTGAGGCCACAAAACAAGGCTCCAGGAACTTAAGAAGATCAAAATAATACCAAGCATGTTTTCTGACCACAAAGGTATGAAACTAGAAATCAACTACAGG
Source organism: Equus caballus (assembly GCF_041296265.1). Classification (NCBI taxonomy): domain Eukaryota; kingdom Metazoa; phylum Chordata; class Mammalia; order Perissodactyla; family Equidae; genus Equus; species Equus caballus. Next base: position 100,357,838 of record NC_091686.1, read on the forward strand.
AAGAAAATCAGAAAAGCCAAAAAAATGTGGAGATTAAACAAAATGCTATTGAACAATGAATGAGTCAGTGAGGAAATCAAAGGAGAAATAAAAAAATATCTGGAGACAAATGAAAATATAAATACGATATGCCAAAAAATCTATGGGATACAGCAAAATCAATTCTAAGAGGGAAGTTTATAGCAATTCAGGCCTACCTCAACAAACAAGAAAAATCCCAAATAATCTTAACAGTGCACCTAAAGGAACTGGAAAAAGAAGAAGAAACAAAGGCCAAAATCAGCACAAGGAAGAAAAGAATAAAAATAAGAGCAGAAATAAAAGAAATAGAGACTAAAAAAAAAACAGTAGAAAAAAATAATTAAACCAAGAGTAGGTTCTTTGAAAAGGTAAACAAAATTGACAAACCCTTAGCTAAATTCATCAAGAAAAAATGAGAGAAGGCTGCAATAAGTAAAATCAGACATGAAAGAGGAGAAATTACGATGGACACCTCAGAAATACAAAAGATTATAAGAGAATAGTATGAAATGATATATGCCAACAAAATGGATAATCTAGAAAAACTGGATACATTCTTAGAATCATACAAACTTCCCAAACTGAATCAAGAAGAATTAGAGAATTTGAATAGACCAATCACTAGTAAGGAGATGGAAATAGTGACCAAAAACCTCCCCAAAAAATAAATGTCCAGGACCAGACAGCTTGCCTGGTGAATTTTACCAAACATTCAAAGAAGACCTAACACCTATCCTTCTCAAACTGTTCCAAAAAATTGAAGAGGAAGGGGAGCTTCCTAACTCAGTTGACGAAGACAACATTATCCTGATACCAAAACCAGACAAGGACAACAAAAAAAGATAATTTCAGGCCAATATCACTGATGAACATTGATGCAAAAATCCTAAATAAAATACTAGCAAATAGAATACAATAATACATTAAAAAGATCACACATCATGATCAAGTTGGATTTATTCCAGGGATGCAGGGATGGATCAACATCCACAAATCAATCAACGTGATAGACTACGTTAACAAAATGAAGAATAAGAATAACGTGATCATTGCAATAGGTGCAGAGAAAGCATTTGAAAAGATATAGCATCTATTTATGATAAAAACTCTAAATAAAATGGGTATAGGAGGAAAATACCTCAACATAATAAAGGCCATATATGATAAACCTGCAGTTCATATCATTCTCAATGGAGAAAAACAGAAAGCTATCCCTCTAAGAACAGGAACCAGACAAGGTTGCCCACTGTCACCACTCTTATTTAACATAGTATTGGAAGTCCTAGCCAGAAAAATCAGGCAAGAAAAAGAAAGAAAACGGATCCAAATTGGAAAAGAAGAAGTGAAAGTGGCACTGTTTGCAGATCACATGATTTTATACATAGAAAACCCTAAAGAATCCACTAAAAAGCTTTTAGAAATAATAAATGAATACTATCAAGTCACAGGATACAAAATCAACATACAAAAATAAGTTGCATTTCTTTACACTAACAACAAATTAGCAGAAACAGAAATTAACAATACAATGCTATTTACAACTGCAACAAGAAGGATAAAATACCTAGGAATAAACTTAATCAAAGAAGTGTAAGATCTGTACACCGAAAACTATAAAACATTGTTGGAAGAAATTGAAGAAGACACAAAGAAATGAAACAATATTCTGTGCTCTTGGATTAGAAGAATTAACATAGTTAAAATGTCCATACTTCCTAAAGCAATCTCTAGATTCAATGCCACCCCATCAAAGTTCCAACAACATTTTTCACAGAAGTAGAAGAAAGAATCCTAAAATTTATATGGAACATCAAAAGACCCTAAATAGCCAAAGAAACCTTGAGGAAAAAGAACAAAGTTGGAAGTATCATACTCCCTCTTTTCAAAATACTCTACAAAGCTATAGTAACAAAAACAGCATGGTACTGGCACAAACACCCACACAGATGAATGGAACAGAGTCAAGATCCCAGAAATAAACCGACACATTTATGGACAGCTAATTTTCGACAAGAGAGCCAAGAGCATACAATGGAGAAAGCAGAGCCTCTTCAATAAATGGTGTTGGAAAAACTGGACAACTACAGGCAAAAGAATGAAAGTAGACTGATATCTTACACCATGCACAAAAATCATCTCCAAATGGATGGAAGACTTGAGTATAAGACCTTAAACCATGAAACTTCTAGAAGAAAACATAGTCAGTACGCTCTTTCACATTGGTCTTAACAGCATTTTTTTCAAATACCGTGTCTGACCAGGCAAGGGAAACAACAGAAAAAATAAACAAATGGGACTACATCAAATTCAAAAGCTTCTGCACAGCAAAGGAAACCATCAACAAAACAAAAAGACAACCTAACAACTGGGAGAAGATATTTGCAAACCATATATCAGATAAGGGGCTAATATCCAAAATATACAAAGAGCTCATACAGCTCAACAACAAAAAGCTAACAACCCAATTAAAAATTAGGCAAAAGATCTGAACAGAGTTTTCTCCAAAGAAAATATACGGATGGCCAACAGGCACATGAAAAGATGTTCAACATCACTATCTGGGAAATGCAAATCAAAACTACAATGAGATATCACCTCACTCTGGTCTGAATGGCTATAATTAACAAGACAGGAAACAACAAGTATTGGAGAGGATGTGGAAAGAAGGGAACCCTTGGACACTGCTGGTTGGAGTGTAAACTTCTGCACCCACTATGGAAAACAGTATGGAGTTTCCTCAGAAAATTAAGAATAGGACTACCATGTGATCCAGCTATTCCACTGCTGGATATCTATCCAAAGAACTTGAAAACACAAATGCATAACAATACATGCAGCCTTGTGTTCACTGCAGCATTATTCACCATAGCCAAGACTTAGAAGCAACCTAGGTGCCCATCAAGGGATGAATGGATAAAGATGTGGTATATATACACACTGGAATACTACTCATTCCACTCAGCCATAAGAAAGGATGAAATCCGGCCATTTGTGAGAACATGGATGGACCTTGAGGGTATTATGCTAAGTGAAATAAGTCAGAGGGAGAAAGTCAAGTACCATATGATCTCACTCATAATTAGAACATAAAAGCAATGACAAACAAACACATAAGGACAGAGATTCAATTGGTAGTTACCAGAGGAGATGGTGGGAAGGAGGAGGGCAAAAAGGGCGATTAGGCGCATATGTAGTGATGGATTGTAATTAGTCTTTGGATGGTGAACATGCTGTAATCTACACAGAATTCGAAATATATTTTGATGTACACCTGAAAGCTATACAACTTTATAAAAATTAATAAAGAATAATAACAATATGGGCCCGCCCACTGGCTCAGTGGTTGAGTTCACACATTTCACTTTGGCAGCCCAGGGTTCTCCAGTTCGGATCCCGAGTACAGACATGGCACTGCTTGGCAGACCATGCTGAGATAGAAGTCCCACATATAAAGTGGAGGAAGATGGGCACGGATGTTAGCTCAGGGCCAGCCTTCCTCAGCAAAAAGAGGAGGATTGGCAGCAGTTAGCTCAGGGCTAATCTTCCTCAAAAAAAGAAAAACAGAATAGTAATAATAATAAAAAGAACACCAACCCAGTTTCTGAATAGTTTTTCTAATTTTTTGATATCATTCAAACTTAAAGTTCACTGTGCTATGTAAAATTAAAAATACTAAATAGTGGCCAGATTAGTTCAAGCTCTGTTGTGTTTATTGCCATTCCAGTAGGGGTATCTGTTAACATTTCTCTCTTAAGAATTTAGTGACATGAAAATTCATATTATCTCTTAATATTAATGAGTCTTTGCAGAACAAAAATAACTATCTTTGATACCTTTTTTTGATATCTGAATTTTTTTGAAATCTGCACTTTTAACAGTTGTTTTCAACCTTAGGTTGAGACCCATCCGCACAGTCTTGCAACTATGGTAGCTATGAAAACCAGCAACCTGGCAGCTACTGGAGGGGACACAATAGGTAAAGAGCCCCAAAAACTCCATCCCCACTGAAGAGTCACTATTTGGCATGACTGGAAACTCCCTATAAAACTTCATTCCCAGGATTTGTCTTTATTTCACCTACTCAGAGCTCACTCTGTAAATCTCCATATCCCTAAGGCATCTGTCCAAAGGTACCAATGGCAACTGTATAACATCACAGCTGCCTGATACAGCAATACCACTGAGGCTCACAAGAGGTTGACCAAAACACTTGAAAGGAAAAACTGAAAAATGATATGTCCATGTGGAGTTTGAAAAACTCCACCATATTCCCAGGTCTCTAGAAGGCCAGGCACATGTACAAAGCTATGTGCATGCTAATGAACGACCTGAGAAGGCCCTAATTACCCACCCTTCGGTGACCTTGAGTCTTTGGGCAAGCAGGAAGTGAAGGCTAAGGCAGAACTGTAAACTGCTGGCTGGAGCATTGAAAACCTATCATAACATACACAGCAAGCTCCCTGTCAAAGGCTGGGAGAATTATTGGTTCAAAGAATGTAAGGAAATCTCTGCCAACCATTAAGTGACCACTGAAATCATTGATCAGAGTATTCAGTGGCACCATACAACACAGAATATAGACATTTGAGAATTATTTCAGAAAAACGGTAAACAAACCAATCACCCGCAAGAAAAATCAGAAATGACAATCAAACCATAGGGAGGGGACATCTGATTTCCAGTGAAGCCATGTAATAATAGCTAAGATGTCCAATTTTCAACCAAAAGAACCACACATACACAAAAATGTATGATTCATATACAAGAAAAAGAACAGTCCACAGAAACTGTCTCTAAGGAAATCTAAACATTGGACTTACTAGAAGACACCTTTAAATTAGCTATTATTAATATTGTTCAGAGAACTCCCATGTCTAAAGAATTAAAAGAAAGTAGGAGAACATTGTTCATCAAATTGAGACTATCAATATACTAAGTACAAATTCTGTAGTTGAAAAAATTCAATAACAGAAATGGAAAATTTACTAGTGGCTCTCAAAAGCATATTTGAGCTGGCAAAAGAAAGGATCAGTAAACTTGAAGACAGATCCATTAGGATAACGCAGTCTCAGCAACAAAAATAAAAAAAATTAATAGAGTCTTAGAGATCTATTGGACACAGTAAAGTGTACCCACGCACACATAATGGGAGACCCAGAAGGAAAGGGAATAGGAAGAAAGAATATTTAAAGAAATAATAGCCCAAAACTTCCCAAAGTTGATGCAAAACATTAAAATGCATGTCCAAGAAGCTCAACAAACTCCAAGACAGATAAACACAAAAAGATCCAGATCAAGAAACATTATAGTCAAACTGACAAAAGACAAAGAATCTGGAGCAGCAAGAGACCCATCATGCACAAGGAATCTTCAATATGTTTAACAGTTGACTTCACATCAGAAGCCATGGAAGTCAAAAACCAGTGGGATGCCATTTTCAAAGCCCTGAAAGAAAGGCTGTCAATCAATTATTCTGTATCTCCCAAAATTATACTTCAGAAAAGAAAGATAAATTAAGATGTTCCCAGATAAACAAAATCTGAGAGCATTCATCACTAGTGGACTGCCCCACAAGAAATACAACAGTCCGTTAGGCTGAAATAAAAGGACACTAGATAGGAACTAAAATCTACATGAAAAAATAAAGAACGTCAGTAAAGGCAACTGCACAGAAATATATAAAAGACAATGTACATGTATTTTTGTTTATAATACTTTTCTTCTATCTAATTTAAAAGACCTCCGCCTAAAGCAATAATTATAAATTTGTGTTGCTGGACATATAACACATAAAAACATGGTTTGTATAAGAATAATAACACAAAGATGGTGTAAGGGAATGAAGCTATATTGAAGCAAATATTTCTTCTACTTTTGATATTAATCTAAATTAGCTTGTCTTAAACTAAGATGTTAATTGTGATCTCCAGAACTACCACTAAAAAATAACAAAAAATAGTAGACAAGAAACCACAAGGGTATTAAAATGGTATCCTAGAAAGTATCATTCTAAAATAAAAATTACAGTAATGAATGAATAAAAGAACAGTTGGACATAAGATAGAGAACAAATAGCAAAATGGCAGACATAGATCCTAATTTATCAATAATAATTGTAATGTGAATAGACTAAACACTCCTATCAAAAGGTAGAGATTTGCAGAATGGATATTAAAACAAAAAAAGATGATCCAACTATTTGCTGTTATCAAGAAACATACATTAGCTTCAAAGACACAAAGAGATTGAAAATAAAAAATGAAAAAGAGAGATCATACAAACAACAACCAAAATACAACTGGAGTGTCTATATCAATATCAGATACAATAGACTTTAAGACAAACTTGTTATTAGAGACAAATAAGGCCATTTTATAATGATGAAAGTAATATCCCATTAAGAACACATAAAACTTATAAAATATGCACCTAACAAAAGAGTTCCAAAGTATGTGAAGTAAAAACGATCAGAATTAAAGGAAGTAATAGACAATTCAGAAAAATAATTGGGAACTTTAATACCCCACTTTCATTAATGAATAGAACACTATGAAGGGTATTAATATGGAAATAAAAAATGTGAGCAACACTGTAAACCAACTAGACCAAGCAGATATCTCTAGAACTTTCCACCCGCTAACAGCAGAAGACACATTCTTCTCAAGGACGCATGAAACATTCTCCAGATGAGACCGTATATTAGATTATAAAACATGCCTCAATGTATTTTAAAGGATTGAAATCTTGAAAAAAAAATGTTCTTGGATAACAATGGAATTAAATTACAATGAAGTCTGGTGAATTGACAATAGATGGAAAATAAGCAACACAGTCCTTTCATTCCTCAATAACCAATGTATCATAGAAGAAATCACAAGATAAATTAGAAAATATTTTGAGGTAAATAGAAATAAAAACAAAATAGAATGTTTTTTGTCCGTAAAAGGAGAGAAGTACTGTTGCATGCTACAACATGAGTGGCCCATGAAAGCATCATGCTAAGAGAATAAAGCTAGTCACAAAGGCTCATATGTTGTATGATTCCATTTTTCTGAAACGTTCAGTATAGGCAAAACCATGAAGATAGAAAATAGATTTGTGATTTCCAAGGGGTGGAGATGGAGGTTGGGAATGGAGATTGACTACAAATGGGTGTGGGTTTTCTTTTTTTGGGTGATAATAATGTTCTAAAATTAGAGAGTGGTGGTGGTTGCACTGAATTGTATACTCTAAATGGGTGAATTTTATGGCATATGAATTACATCTAAATAAGGTATATACATATAGATTATATCTGAATAAAGCATTTTAATTTGTAAAGCTATTATTAATGGAAAATTACAAACTCACATCTGAACACAAGCCTATCTGATTCTAAAGTCTTGTAGAGTCACAGTACCAAATTGCCTTCTGGGGCTTACAAGATAAATACAAAAACCACCCATATTTTGCCAGAAGCAGACCATGTATCACATGGAAATGTTCACAGTATTTGTGTGTATACAATCAAACTGGTCAATAGCTATCAGCACTTGACACATAAGAGTTTTCCAAATAATGATACTAGTAACGGTAGGTGAAAAGAGAGAAAGTAAAGGCTAAAAGAGGAAAATCAACACTATGAGAAAAATCTCACCTAGTTTTCTATACCAGGCATTCACATACTACAGCAATAGATTAAATGCTGTTCTAGAGTCCTGATTCAGTAGCTAAGGTTTCTGGTGAAGTACCTCACATAGAGCTAGCCTAAACTCGTAAAATTTGAAATAGTATTCTTTTTGTTTTTTCAAGCTTGGCACCTGAGCTAACATCTGTTACCAATCCTTTTTTTTGTTCTTCTTCCTCTCCCCAAAGCCCCCCAGTACATAGTTGTATATTCCAGTTGTACGTCCTTCTAGTCCTGCTATGTGGGAGGCTGCCTCAGCATGGCTTGATGAGCAATGCTAGGTCCGTGCCCAGGATCCCAACTAGTGAAACCCTGGGCCACCAAAGCAGAGTCCAAGAACTTAACCATTCGGCCAGGGGTCCGACCCCTGAAATAGTATTCTTAATACAGACAAATCCTTTGAAATAAATATATTACATTGCCTGATTTGATAAATATCTGTATTAAATATTTCAAATGTTGATATTTGAGATAATAATATATTTCTCACCTGTCTTAATGTTTTTTTCTCTCTCTTTTCCTCTCTTGTGCATACACACATACACAAAGACAGTTGAAAAACAACTTTATAATTTTGATATTTATTGTAATTATTGGGAAAAGTTACAGAAATTATATAAGTGAATTTTGACATTCAATATTTGATAAGGCTTACCAAATTAGGGGGGAAGTAGAAAAGTAATGTGTGCAAGCTTTTACTGGAATTGCAGGAAATAACAAATAAAAGAATGAAAAAGTTCAGAAGTTTATCTATTGATACTTTTGACATAAAAGCAGTCATCTCTTTTTGAAAAGGAAAAAAAAAAAAACAGGTATTTAGCCGTGAGTAAGATTAAAACTCTAAGTTGAACAGATGTAGAAGTATTTTTCTGCCATTATCTTTAGTACATTTCTTTGATTAAAGTGTTTTGTTTAGTAGAAGAGTTGTCAATTAACTGTCAAATTTAAAGTTGAAATGAGACTAAAAGACCGAACTCCATCCTCAAAAGTATAGCCCAAGCAAACACTTAGCTCTCTGCTCAAAAAGACTTCCATGCCCCAAACCACTGACTCCTCACTTATGACAAGAATACCTTAGGAGATAAATGTTCACACAGGGTATCTAGAAAAAAATATTTTGGCCTTTAAATAATAAACGGATAAAATGGGAAAATTTTGACTACCTGAGGAGGGAAAAAGTAAGAATCATTTAGAAGATATCTCACAATATAGCACTCCAAAACAGGTAAAATAGAAGCAAATATGGCTCCTGTTTAACTTATAAATGCAATAGTGTATAGTTCTTGAAATGAATATATTTTTTTGTTAGTACCGTCCAGTCTAGTCCAACTCCTAGTGACCCTGTGTACAGCAGAGTGGAACCCTGTCCTGTCTTTTTGTGCCGTCCTCTCACCTTCTGGTGCTGTATCAGACAATGTTCGACTGCTCTTCATAGACTTTTCATGGTCAGTTTTTTAGAAGTCGGTGGCCAGGTCCTTCTTCCTCTGAATCCCTTAGTTGAAGATAATTGTGTAAATCATCTTATAACTATGCCTTAAAATTTTTTTAGATTTTGGTAATATTGAAAACATTTCATCAATAATTTGCTAAGGAATTGTCATGACTGCAAGCTCTGCCTAAGATCCATTGTTTTGAGAAGTTATCTCATGGGGCCGTAAAACTTTCCAATCGTTCATTTTGTGAGTTTCAGCAAGCTTCGATGTGTTTGTGTTTATTGAAATTAAAAGGAACTAAAGGATGATTTAATAAGTGAGCTGTTACTATTTTTCTATGGGAAATACGTGTATGTGGTTTCATAATTATATTCACCCTAAAACAATTTTAGCATCACTGCTATCTTTGCTAGTATGGCAATTAAACTCCAAACTACTTCTAAATGGACAAGATAAAAGCATAAAGAAAAAAATAAAAATTCTCTACATATAGGAAGTAGATTTCAGAGTTAGATTGTAAATCTTTAGGCTAGCCAACCAGCAAGATTAGGAGGGGGATGTTGGATCAATGGGAAATCAAATAGTATCTGGAGAGACCCTAGGATTGAAAGGGAAGTAATTCTTGACAGTCAAATGGCCCTTATACGATCCTAATTATACCTTTTCTTATGGAGCCTTTTTAGTTCTATTAGAAAAAAGTCAACTTCACAAAACCTTGCTTAAATGAAACTAGGCATAATATTGTTAGCAACAGCCCACCAAACACTCAAACACAGACATTATTTGCTCAGAGGTAAAAATTCTTACCCTGCATTATAAATTCTTTAAGAAAAACTTAAACTTCGTCAAGAATAAAATTATTTCCCACATTGAAGTTTTATTTATAAACCTTTAGGGCAATCTGTTTTTGTTTTCTATCAACAGATTAATAAGGAAAAAAAATTTGACCAATAAAATTGTTATTAAAATGCAGATGGTTTTGTTATATGGGTTATGAGGTTACTCTTTTTCCAGATGGAAGAAAAACATAAAATCACTGTTTGAAACTTCTAATATATGTCTAACCATGAAACCAGCTAAAAAATTCACTTTGACTCTACATCTGAATATTTCTTCTCCCTCCTTACAGTTTTGCCTCAGGAAGGACTGACACATCAGATTCAGATACTGGTAATCTTCGTCTCACGTTTTTTTTAAGTGTGGCATAGAGAGAGAATATTAAGCAAAGCACACTGGGAATACTTAATCTAACATATATGTATTATTTATAAATATGATGAAATTTGGAAAAGTAAATGTCAACTACATAGAAAACTGCTCCAATAGAAAACCCACTGAGATACTTCTTAGATGATTCAGTCTAAAGCAATATTTTATTACAAGAAAAATTATTTTAAAAAACCCTTTTAGGGGCCAGCCCGGTGGCACAGTGGTTAAGTTTGCACATTCCGCTACTCAGCGGCCTGGGGTTCGCCAGTTCGGATCCCGGGTGCGGACATGACACTGCTTGGCAAAAGCCATGCTGTGGTAGACATCCCACATATAAATTAGAGGAAGATGGGCACAGATGTTCGCTCAGGGCCAGTCTTCCTCAGCAAAAAGAGGAGGATTGGCAGTAGTTAGCTCAGGGCTAATCTTCCTCAAAAAAAAAAAAAAAAAACCCTTTGAGGGCCAGCCCCAGTGGCCTACTAGTTAGTTCCATGAATTCCACTTCTGAGACCCAGGTTCAGTTCCTGGCACAGACCTACACCACTCGTCTGTCAGTGGCCATGCTGTGGCAGCTCACATACAAAAAGAGGAAGATTGGCAGTAGACGTTAGCTCAGGGTGACTCTTCCTCAGCAAAATTTTAAAAAGAAAAAGATTGCTAAAATTTTGTATTTATTTCTTAACTCTCCACTTTAACATGCTTTTTCAGAATTATGATTACATTCTCCTAAATTACACCATATATTTTAGTCATTATGTTGCTTTGTCAAACGTCTAATAATTACAGTAGAGGAGATAAGAGAAAAGATGAGATAGATGGTGCTCAGAGTATTAAACTCATATTAAAAACAACTAGGTTGCCATGTTTGTAAAAAGTCTGGCCACTTGGCAGAATCCATCTGTTTGTTTGTGAGCCCCTCCAAAACTCCCATTTTCTATATAAAGGAATCAAAACTCCTTGTGCTGCTTTCAAGTTCTTAACAATCTGGCTGCAGTGTAACACGCAGTTTCCCGACCCTGGCTGCAGCTCTGCTCACGCGTGCCAAAGCACACCGAGGAATCTCAGCATTCTTACATTTGTACGTAACCTTCCCTCGGCATCACCCATTCTTCCCTGTTCTCTGCCCTACGGTCTAGCTCATCCTCAAGGCTGAGCTGAAATTCTCTCTGCTCTGAATCCTTTCCTAGCTCCATTCCAGGCAAAATTAATTGCTACCTCCTTTATGCTTCCACCACACTTTCGGTGGTACATTGAAGCCAGTTTATACCCACTTGGGAGAGCTGGTTATTAAATATTCAGGAATTTTCAACCTGATTTTTAAACTTCTAGGAGCTTTAGATCAGGTGTGGTGGAAATATTTACACCATGGCAAGTGGCTCATCAGGCCTATCCCCACCCACTCCCCCCTGCAGAGAGCTGGTTTCCCAGCGCAGAGATTGCATTGCACATAACTCTGTTGTAGCACATACGCTATCCCCCTAGTGTTACAGGCAAAAAGTCTGTCCCTCCCATGAAGCTGTGAACTCACTGAGGGCAGAGTCAATGTCTTAACTGATTTTTCCACCTCCCAGAACTCAGGAAAACTCTTTAGCAAATAGCAGGTGGTCAATAAATGTTTAAATGAGAAGTAAACATAAAAAAAACTAGGTTGTTTTCCTAAATCATTTCTAATGAGACATTAGGTACATGACATAGCCACTTAAATATATTTCCAATTCTTTAATAGGTAGAGAAATATATCTATGCTACCCAGTTGCTGTGGTATTAAACGAAGTAATGGTTAAACTAATGATTTGTAAATAGTCAAAATCTATTAAAAAAAGACTAGAAACTATTGCTAATTTTATTATGATTGAAGCATTATCTCAAGTGCTGTCATTGTCTCTACAGTGTAAAAGTTCTAGGTACTCATAAAAATAAATTAATAAGCAAGATTGAAATTAACCTACTTATTGCACATTCATTAATAAGATTATCCTTTTCTTGTGCCAAGAAAACACTATTATTTAGCTCATTGTTTTTTGAAATTGAGCTCCTCCAATTCTACTGGCTATGTAGAACCCGCTTGGGCTGCTGAGGAGAAGGGCACTGCGGAGGGGAGAGAGGAAGTGATGCTCATTTTATGTTCTAATCTTGCAGTCTAGTTTTGCCTGCTTTTTAAAATACAGTCATACACCATATAACGACATTTGGATCAACAGTGGATCACATATGTGACAGTAGTCCCATAAGATTATTACCATATAGCCCAGGTTTTTCATAAGCTATACCATCTAGGTTTGTATAGATACACTCAATGACGTTTGCACAACATCGCCCAACGATACATTTCTCAGAACGTGTCCCCGATGGTAAGCAACACATGACTGCAGACTTTTACATTTGATTTCCTATGAATATTGTTTGCCACAGTCAAATCAAATTTCTAAAAAAGTTTGAGATAATTTGAGCACATATATCAGTTATAATATTATTATACATGTTAAATCTTTGCAACTAAATAACATATTCTAAGAGTTGATTTGGAGCAATTTTACATGAAATTTGGGTACGTTTTCTTTGGAAATGTCAACACTGGATTACTGATCAAATTAAAAATAACAATTATAATGTCAGTTGGAACATACGTCAATGGATTTAATCAATATGAACTCAAAATTTTAGTGAAGAATAAGAACTCTTTTTGACAAATTCTCACTGACAGTTTGCTAAATTAGGACAAAGCCTACCGACATAGGGAGACAGCTCTGTCTCTTTTATGAGGCCAAAAGAATGGCTGAAACTGATACTCAAATTTCCAACTGCGGAAACAAAATGCAGGGAAAAGCTAGCCAATAAAAAGAAGCAAAAAAGTTAAATATGAATTAATGGATGTAATCTTATCTAATAATTATTTGTGCTTTTTAAAAAATAGTTTTTTAGCCTGTGAACTACAGAATCATTTATATTTGTTTCTATTTTCGATGCTAATTCTTGTTAGCATTTTTTTTGAAGTCACGCATGACAACAGGAAACATGATTCCAGAATAGAATCTCCAAACCACATAATGCTCATAGTATAAAAGTAATGGTATAGCTATAGTTCAAACAGAAGAGAAACAAAGTCAATAAAAGAAAACTCGATAAATATTAGGTTAAATTATTTTTCTCTGTGGCAGGAGAAAATTAAGGCAGATTAACAATTCTGTAAGTCAAGTCTTATAAATACTTATCTATTTTCTGAAAGAGCATTTTTGGAATCAAGAGCTGTGGAGATGAAAGAATGGAAGGAAGAGAGAAATGAATGTATCTATGTAAATATACTTGATTTTTAACATGAGCAATAGATTTAGAGTGGTGGTATTTTTCTTTAAAGCTATGGACATGAAAGATGTGGAATTTTTTCCCTTAAATATGTACAGAAAATCAATATTATTCATAAATTTTGCAGAATCCTCTCCAGCAGCTGGTTTCCAAATGGCCCAAATGGCCTTACAAAATGAGACCAGACCAGGCAGCTCCAAGACACTGTTTCAGAGAGTGCTGTTGACCAGTGTGTTCATTCTTCCAAAGCTGGAAACCCATGTTTATATAAGCATTCTGATTTTTAAATGTCAGCAAGTAAAACAAACAAATGAACACCTATATAAGCCCCCAAAAAAACACATATGTGAGCTTAACATATCATGAAGGCCACTAGTTTCTGACTATCTTTAAATTGCCTGTGTATAAAAGATTGTACTATTTCTCTCAAAGGAAATTATGCAAACATGTTTAGACTAGTGCATGAGTAAAATGATCATTTAAAAAAGCTAAATAATTTACTCCTTTCATATCTATGGCCCCAAGTCTTTAGAGAACTTTGTTGCTTTTCTGAGGGAATAATTTCCAAATCTAGGTATCTCTGGGTCATTGAGCTTAAACACCAGGCCCTATTTATTTATTTCTGAGTTAAAGAGGAATAAGAATGAAAGATAAACTAGTAACAGACATATAATAAGCAAAGGGTTAAAGATCTGATTATGTATTAAATACTCCCAACCGCTCTGTCAAGAATAATTCAGATTAAAACAAAACAAAGAAATCAAACAAAACCCATAATCTGTCATATGTGGTCCTAGTCATAAATGCATTTTTTAAAAATTGTGTGTGATTGTTTACCCTCACCTAGAGGCATCAATTTGGCATTTTCAAAACTAGGGATTTTAAGTATGTATTAGAGATGTATGGACTCAAAATTCATTTTGGCTATCAGGAATCAACCTTAATCTGATCATGTTAATGGACATTCTTCAAATCTGCTGGCAATTCAAAAAACAATGAAAGTTAATCTGAAGGACAAAATGACCGACTTAAACATATCTTTAAATTAGTTCAAATGAGAGAACTTTTGAAAGGCTTCAGTTGAATGTTACCATTTTGACCAAGCTGGCTGCATAAAAGATAGGAGGGATGTTAAGTATGTGAAGGAAGACAAAATTAATGCTTTCCTACTTCTCAGATCTGTGTGGAGCCCAAGAAATGTAATAGCGTAGTTTTTCTTTCAACCTTATCTCATTACTTTGAAAATATATATTTCTCCAAAGAGTTCACTCATCATATTTGTACCATCAGTCAAACTTTAAGGACCTTAAAAGGAAGATAAATAAGCTCCTAATTATTGGAATTTGGGCAGTTTCAGGGGTATCTCAAATATTTTAAGACATAAAAGTATTTTACAATGATTTTTTAAAATATTTTTTTTTCCTATTTATTGACCCTGCTTTTGGATATTGACCCAAAATATTTTAAATTGTATTTTAACTTTATACGAGAAGTAATTCCTTAAAAAATATAAATGTATATTTTGGCATTCCAAAGACTTTTTTAAGCTTTTTGGATATACCGTCAGTCTAATAACAAAATACCATTTCTTCTTAGGTATGCTCTCTTGACTATTAAAATTAGCTTATTAATTATACACATTAGGTTGTTTTATTTGGTCTTATTTCACAACAAAAGAAGGAAAGTTTTGTTGGTGAGTCATTGGTTTGATGAATGTGATATATAGTTTAATTGTGAAACTAATAATACATTTTAAATGTATCATTTTAAATGTTTCCTTTTTTTGTCATATTAAATGTCAAGCACTTTTCACATATATTTTTAACAACATTTTTATTTTAAAACAATTTAAGATTTACAGAAAAGTTGCAAAGAACATTGAGAGTTCCCATAAACCCCACAACCAGTTTCCCCTATTAGTAACATCTTACACTAGCGTGGTATATTTGTGATAGATAATTAAAAATATTAATACATTAGTATTAACTAAAGACTATATTTTATTAGATTTTCTTATTTTATATCCACTGTCTGTATTCTGTTTGAGGAGCGCATCTGGAACACCTTATTCCTTTTAGTCATCACATCTAGCTTAGGTTCCTCTTGGCTATGACAGTTTGTCAAACCTTCCTTGTTTTCATGGCATTGACAGTGTGGAAGAGTACTGGTCAGGTATTCTATCGAATGTCCCTCATTTGGGATTCCTCTGAATGTTTTTTTCATGGTTAGCTGTGGATATGGGGTTTGGGGAGGTAAATCACAGGAGTAAAGTACCATTTTCATCACATCATGTCAAGGGTGCATGCTGTCAACATGACATCACAATTGATGTAATTATTGATCACCCGGCTGTGCTATCTGTCAGGTTTCTGCATTATAAGGTTACGCATTTTCCCCCTTTTACTTACTGTACTCTGTAGAAGGAAGTCACTAGGAGCAATCTACATTTAAGGAGTGGGAGTTAAGTTCCACCTTCAGGAAGGCAGAATATCTGCATAAATTATCCAGAATTCTGCTGCAAGGGAGATTTATCTATTCTTCCTGATTTGTTTCCTCAATCATTTATTTATATCACGGATATTTATTTTATACTTTGAATCATAATCCAATATTACTTTATTTTGTGGCACAAAGTTTTCCAGCTTTGACTACTGGAAGCTCTTTCACTTTGCTCCTGTATCCCGCTGACATCCTCCCTCACCCCGCTCATTGCATAACTCCTTTAATTAGTGTGTGGGGGGTGTGTGTGTGTGTGTTTGAGCACTTCCTTACTTTCTGGGACTACAGGACATTCTAGGGTCATCTTGTATATTCTCTGCCCCAGTCCTAGAATCAGTCATTTCTTCAAGGAGCCCCAGTTCCTTTAATTGGAGAATATTCCTGGAAACTAAGAGCCAGACGCTAGCTTTTCTCATTGGTATGCTTGATTTTAGGACGTCTCATTTTATCTCCTCTCTTAGAATAATCATACTTGAAAAAAAATTTTACTGGTTTCCCCAGAATTTACAATATACATTTTTAACGAATCTACGTCCACCTTCAAACAGCACTTTACCACTTCACATGTCGTGCAGGTACCTTGTAACAGAGTATTCCCGCTCCCTCCTAGCCCTTGTGACATTGATGGCTTTCATTTCCCTTCTGCATGTTATAATCAACTAATACATTGCTACTATTACTGTTATTGCTTTAAGTAAACAATTATCTTTTATATAAATTAAGAATGAGAAGAATAAACGATTTCCTTTTACCTTCATTTGCTCCTTTTTTGATGCTCATCCTTCCTTTGCATAGATCTAAGCTTCTGGCCTTTTTTTTTTTTATCATTCTGCCTAAAGACCTTCTTTTAACATTCCTGAAGGCAGATCTGCTGGCAATGAATTCCCTGAGCCTTTATTTTGTTTTTATTTGTATTGAGAGGTTTTATTTCTCTACTTTTGAAATAAAATTTCACAGGCTATGGATTTCATGGTTGGCATTTTGGGTTTTTTCCCCCCAAAATTTTAAATACTTCGCTATATTCTCTTCTTGCTTACATGGCATCTGACAAGAAATCAGCTATAATTCTTATCCTCATTCTTCTAGAGGTAAGGTGTTTTTTCCCCTGACTTCTTTCAAGATTTTCTTTGTCTTTAGTTTTCTGCAGTTTGAATATGATATGCCAGATGTGTTGTTGTTGTTTGTTTTGATATTTACTCTGCTTGTCACTCTTAACCTCCTGAATCTGTGGTTTGGTGTCTATCACTAATTTTAGAAAATTATCTGCCATTATTCAAGTATTTATTCTAGTTTGTTCTCTCCTATTTTTGCTATTCCAATTTGTGCATTTCACAGGTTTTGAAATTTTCTCAGTTCTTTCTTATTGTTTTTAAAATTTTTTTTTTCAGGGGCTGGCCCAGTGGCATAGTGGTTAAGTTTCCACACCCCACTTCAGTGGCCCAGGGACATGGGTCCAGATTCTGGGCACAGTTCTACCACCACTCATGAAGCCATGCTGTGGCAGTGTCCCACATAAAATAGAGGAAGATTGGCACAGATGTTAGCTCAGGGCCAATCTTCCTCACACAAAAAAATAGAATTATCTTTTTTCTTTTCTCAACCTATCTTCAAGCTTACTGATTCTTTCCTCAGCCGCATCATGTCTACCCATGAATCCATCAAAGGCATTCTTCATTTTTCTTACAGTGTTTTTGATTTGTAGCATTTTCTTTTAATTTTGTCTTAGCATTGCCATTACCCTGCTTATAAAACTCATCTATCCTTGTATGATGTTTACTTTTTCTGATATCATCCTTAACATATTAATCATAGTTATTTTAAATTCCCTGTGTGACACTTCTCACATATGTGTTGCATGTGGGTTTGGTTATGATGATTTCTTTTTCTTTGCAGGCTTTGTTTTTTACTGCCCTTTGACACCTTTTGTAGTTATTTTGTTGGAAGCTGGACGTGTATCAGATAACAGGAACTGAGGCATTTAGACCCTTATTGTGAGATTTTATGTTAATCTGGCTAGGAGTTAGGGTGTGTTTAGTGTTTGCTATAGCTGTGGGTGACAGAGGATTCTCATTCTTTTAATGTTCTTGTTTTTGTCTACCCTGCTGACTTTGGGTTTCCCTAACCAGTCCTCCTCAGAGGGGGTCTATGTCTTGCAGCCCTTTCAGATATAACCCACCATTATCACACTGACATCCTGTTGATGTGGTGGTAAGGTCTGGGGAAGGTGCTGCATTCTATAATCTGATAAAATCTCAGTCTTTTCTTGGGCCCGTGTCCTTGGGCTGTGCCCTTCACAGTGTTTCTCCAGTAGTATAGCTTTTTCTTCCTTTTCTCTATTCTCCTCCCTGGGTGTAGAATTCCCAAGTGTTCTCAATTTATTTCCTTGAAACTCTAACCCCTGTTGACTACGTTTTTTGGGGTTTTTTTCTTTTTTCCTTTTAGGCAGACAGGAAGGGTGGGGATGACTAGCGTGGGAGGAATTGCCTCCCTCCAGCTGGAATAAGGCTGAGGCAAAGTACTTTTCCTTGGAGAGTATTTATGTGTTATTGAGAAGGCTTTGGGTGTATTTCACAATGACTACTCTTCTCCTTCCCTCTGCTGGAGCCAAGAAGGAATCATTCTCAGATATTCATTATAAGAACCTGATGTGGTTCCTGAAAATAAAACACATACAAGTAAGATTGCAGCTCCCAGCAGTTTCTTATTCTCAAACTAGTCCATGCTCAGCCTACAGCAATTAGGCAAAATTGCCGTTTAAGTATTTCTATCATTTTAGATCTCCAGTGGCTTCTGCTCCAGGTTAGCAGATTTAGGCTGTCTCTCAAAGGATGGGGCTCTCTCTCCATATTTCAGGGTGGCAGTTTGCCCTGCAACCTAATGGATACAAGAAAAATCATTGATTATCTGTCAATTTTGTTGCTGTTTTAAGAATAGAAATGACAGCTCCTAAGCTCTCTACATGTTGGAGCTCAAAATGGTGAAATGATTACGTTCTAAATGTAAAATCATACTAAATTTATCGTGGATCATTCACTCCATGTTATTTGTGCGAAGAAAAATACACAAAAAGGTTATTTCTTGAATCAGTTAAGGTATAACTTGTAGGACTATAAATTTAATAAAAGTGCCTCCTAATGAAGATAAGAAGATAAGGTGGGATTTCTTGGGAAAGGCAGCAAATTTTTGAATACTTGATTAAAAAAAGAACACTTTATTTTTTTAATTGGTAAGTTTACTTTAAAAGTAGGTAAATACATTTCGTTTAGCATGAACTATGGAAATCCTCACACTTAAGGAATATGGAGTCCGATCATTTCTGCAGTAATTACATTTATACTTAGAATAAGGAAAGGACAATTCAATTTTAGCTTTTAGGACATTAGCTGATTTATTCAGGGGTCAAAATAGGAATGTTCCCCTGAAAAGCAATGAATCGACTCAGTGCGTTCTATACACCATATATTATTTTTTATAGCTAAGGAGTCCTTGATATTTTGGGGATTGCCAATAGTTCTTATGTGTGTGTGCCTCTGCTTCAGAAATCAGCAAAAAGAAATGTATAATACATGGCGCTTCAGCTATTTGTCCCTTTTATGTGTGTGTATATGTGAATGTGTATACACTACCCTTTTTGCAACTGGTCTTTCAAGATTTAAAAGGATTTCTCCTAATGTTTCTGCAACATCAGTAAAATAGGTCAGACGGTATGCGAGGGCAAATGAAAATAACTAAGAAAGACTGCCTACAGACTTACTTCTCATCCTTGGCTTCCTAAATGTATCTATCCTGCTGAATAGAGACCTTCAATAGGGGAATGAAAATACGGGCTATTGTGTAGGTGTTTAAATTGTGTGCACTGACCTAAACCAAAATTGTTAACATAATTCAGAGTCATAAGTTTTGGCAGATGAGTGTGTGACTGCAAAATGCACACTACGTGGAATATAGGGTGACATATTTATTCTCAACTGGCTGGTTAATGCAGCTGTGTCCTGTCCGTCCTATATAAGTCCATATTAAAATTTTGAATGGGACATTCCTTTACAACATCATGACACATCTTTTGGAATAATACGACTTGATATTGTACTAGGATATTAAGTGTAGCGTATACTTGCTATTCCTTTAGAGAGGAAAAATCAAGATAGAATGTATTATGGACTAAGTTGATTACTAAAGACTTGCGTATTTTAAATACTGTGTAACTGGGGAAAAATGAACAACTAACAGAGGACAGAGGATACGGTTGCAAAATAGGACATGAGGATTGGTTAAATGAAGCACTCACAACAATGCAAATTTAAGACTAAAATTTGTAATCTTATGATTATGTCTACACAAGCAACTTATCTGGGAGAGTTGATCACTTATCCAGGGAATCTATGCAGAAGTGGGATTTGGATCCATCAGTCAGCAAAATATTCCTGACTTTATATTCAGGGCAAGGAAATTTTGTAAACTACTCAAATGCTGCAAAACCCTAATTTTTAATGTCATTTGATCTCCTTGCTCACATGTAAGTTTGATTTACAGTGTGAAAGAAGAGGCACAGATCTTTGTTGCTATATAAAGGTCACATTTAAGGAATAAATATTTTTAAGACTGAATTTTTTTTTCTTTCTTTTCCAAATTGAAATTTAGAAGGGGAGGTTTTGGGGGTAAAGCCTTGGCCTACTAATTTAAGGAAAAGATTGGGCACTGGGGAGCGGGGTGGCTATAAAAAGAGAAAAAGGCTTAAAATGCCTCCTTACTCCTTTAAACTGTAACCAGCAGTTAGAAGTGGGAAGGAACCTAGAAGATAATTAAGATAAATCACATGCTGAAGCCTGTTAATATTTTTGCCCTAGGATTTAGAACTTGTGACTTTAATTTTTTGAAAACATTTCTATGATGCCTGACATTTAGACGATTGTTTAAGAGAAGAAAATAACTGTGACAGTAAAAGATTAGCCGAACTGTACTGTGGACGTTGAGGAATGCAAATGAGAGTGCGAAATTGTAAAACAGGGCACATCAAAAACACTGTGGAGACAAATAACCAGCCTGAGTGACTTTCAAACTGAGAAACTAGGTCAAAAATCAGATAAAGCATGGATCTCTAACAGCAGCATCTCGTGATCTGAATTGTTGATGTTTTAATAATGAATTTTAGTGTGTTTACTTGTGTTTAACTATATGTGGTTTAGAATTTTATTTATAAGTTAATTTTTTTCCCTAAAATACTTAAAGCAAAGTAATAAACAGCAGTTTCTAGAGTCACAACTTAATGTAACATTATTCACCTTGGATGATAATGACAGCTCATTTGCTCATTTGAGAGTCTTTCCTTTGGATCGTAAAAGAATGTTTTGAGGCTTCAAAAATAGCCTAATATTAATGTAGTACCCTGGGAGAAATATCAACTAAAAGCACTGCTCATCTCCTCTAACCTTAGTTAATGGTAAAGTCATGTCAAAAAACAGTTAGTAAAGGGTTAGACTGGGGGATAAGAAATCTTGCAAATATCAGTGACTTTAAGAAGACACAAAATAGAGATCATGGGGAGAGAGGCTCATGAGAGGAGTTAGAACCGAAAAAATATATATATATATGCCTACATCATGAGCTCATATTTGGTTATTATTAAACATGTTGGCAGCAACCTCAAATTTTCAACATCTATCAAGGGTTAATTTGAGTCACAAACATTGAAGGTGTTTTATATAGGATTCATACGAGATTTTTCCAGAGCAAATCTGCATTTAAATAGTCTCTTTCATTTTCTCTTTTCATTATGTCCTTGCTCCTTTACATTGGCCTGCAAAACCTGATACTCTTTAGGCTCAACCATCCAGCCTTAACAGCGTTGGTCCCACTTGCCCAGTGGACCCATTGCTTCTGGGTCTGAGAATAACCTTGTTTCAATCTCTGTGTCTTGCAACTTGTTTCTGTCTCAGGCCTTTTGTGGTCTAAGAAATTATTTTGGACTCTACTGTAATGTCCTGAACTAAATTATTCCATTGAATTACTCCTCTCTCCTTGAATTCTGATTTTTTTAACTTCTTTGACCAGAATTAGTACTTACAGACCTGACCAAGAGACAGTTGCTCTTGTGGCCTCTGCCTGAGGCACCTTCACCAGCATTCCTCCTCTTGAACTTTGCTTTCGACCCTGCTACCCATACATCTACATAGACCGATTAAGGAAGTGAATAGAATATAATTCACATACATGTTCATAGATATCCCATTGTCCTGAATTTTTATTTGAAAAATATGATCTTTCATTCTTTGAAGATTTGGTCAGCCATCAAAATGCACCACTTAGATCTCCTGCTGCAAGAAGTGTAATTGACATTCCTATCATTTTCAAACTGAGGCCCTGTTCCTTCAAGCTGCTCTCAGCCAGGGACTGAGCGTGGCAGGCCCATTCTTGCAAAGTGAAGCAACACTGGCTCAAGAACTATGCTGCAGTCTTAAGACTCTTAATACCCAGTCCACCTTCTTTCCCTCTCTCTTTCAGAGATGTCAGACTTTCATCAGGCCAGAAGGTTCACCTGGTTTCCTCCCCCTTATTCTTCATAGGCATTTCACCCAATCAACCTTTTCCATATCTAATCCAGTTTGGCATTTCTTCTTGGAAGACACAAACTGACACAAGAATATAGAATATGTGGTCTCTTTTCCAAGTATCATGTCCATTAATGAATTTTAGTGTAAAATAGCGAACAATTTTATAGCTACTTAAGTTGTAAGCACTTGGAATAAGATACCTACTCTGTAGAATACTAGTTGTATGATTTTAGACTATCATTTGAAGCCTTAGTTTTCTACTTCCTAAAATAAAAATGTCAATAATTATCTCATATAGGGTTATTGAGTAGAGGAGGATTCTGACATATAGCAAATACCTATTATATGAATGAAGAATCAGAGATCTTCAGGGAATTCATCTTGAACACTTGAGGGAATAAACATTGAAATGGAATTTTTATATTTCTCTCTGGGACTGGGGAAATGTCAGTTTGAATAGAGAGGAAGAAAGATTGACACGGTTGACAAGATCTCCTGGAATTACCTCTGCAGAGCTGAAGTTTTCCAGAAAACCCTGGGTGACTGACGACCTGACTTGTCTCAGGGATTTCAGTAGGTCTTACTTTTTAATATGAAAGAATGAAAAGCTCATGGAAAATTTATCATTAGGACCCCTACAGACCTATGGAAACTCAACTTTTGAAATGTAAACGTTAACAGTGTTTTTTGCTTGCATTTGAAGGATTATAGAAATGATCTTGTTTCTCAATAGTCCCCATCCTAGGCTCGATCATTTGGAGAATTAGTGCAGCATATTTGGGTTGTTTAGTCCTCCAGTAAACTGACTAAAACACAAGAAAATAAACATATGGCTAAGTCAGAATCTTTATAACATTTAAAAACAGTGGAAACAGGCTTGGAAGAGACTACAGGGGTTGGAGAAAGAATGTTAATCTGCAACACTCTCTGCTAGTGAAAGAAATAATAAGGTTGCATTTTATTTTATCATTAAGGGGAACCTAGTATAGATAGAAATTTAATATTCGATGCAAAGAAAATTAATTTAATTATTGTAAATTCTTAGTCATATACATTAAGAATGAGATATATTAAACATGAAATGTCCTTCTAGTTTAAGAACACTGTGACATGCACGACAGAAGAGAGGTCTTGAGGTCAACTCTGTCATTTCATATAATGTGACTTTCTTAAAGATCAGATGGTAATGCAGTTCAGTGATAAGAAAATAATGGACCCTGTACATTCAGATAGGAGGTTAACACTTCAAGAGCCACTTGGGTTCTTTTGAAGTATTAGAACTATCTACGCTTTGATTAAGGAGCTAAAAACAAGATATCACCTCCTAGATCACTGGTCCTATCTAAGATGACAGTTCAAAATTCAAGTAACACTTCAAAAACTAAAAGGAACGTGGCCAAAAAGAAATTATTTAACAGATATATCTGCAATTACATTCTGAGGAATTGTATACAAACATTGATGCTGTATGAGCAAACTCATTATTTTAATAGGTTCAATAAATAAGAAAGTCACTGGAATATTAGCAGAAATCAGTTTCAATGGAGGAAAGAGCATGAACTTTCTGCAAAGTTGACTAACAAATGACCATACTACAGATGCATACATAACAAGTTGATAAGTTTAAGAGAAAAAAATGAAGAAAAATAAAATAGTTTTTTATTTAAAACATTCAGGAAGTCATGATCAAACAGTACACTTGCTAAGAGGACTAGGTATGAGACACTGTAACCAAGAATTATATTGACAACGTAGAAGGACGTCTTCCCCATAAAACAGACATTGGCAGACTTTTTTTCTGTAGAGGGCCAAATCACAAATACTTCAGGCTTTGCAGGCCACTTAGGTTCTCTGTCTCATAGTACCTTTTTTTTTTGTCTTTTTGGGGAAGATTTGCCCTGAGCTAACTGCTGCCATTCTTCCTCTTTATTTTGCTGAGGAAGACTGGCCCTGAGCTAACATCCATGCCCATCTTCCTCTACTTTATATGTGGGATGCCTACCACAGTATGGCTTGGCAAGCAGTGTCATGTCGGCACCTGGGATCTGAACCAGAGAACCCCGGGCCGCCAAAGCTGAAGGTATGCACTTAACTGTTGCGCCACCAGGCCGGTCCCACATGCTACCTTTGTTCTAACAACCTTAAGTATTTTTAAATTTCTCTTAGCTGGGGGTGGAGCATACAAAGACTGATTTGACCATAGGGCTGTCATTTGCCTATCTTTGATTAGTATCCTTGAAATATGATGCCCACAACCTACTTGGGGTAGCAGCAGATGAGATGGGATAAATAAACTCTCCTGATAAGGTAATGAGTCAAAAAGAACAGAAAACTCAACAACCAGTTTCTAGAATATCACACATCTCTTAAAGAGGACTGAAATACTTGTAAATGAGAAACTTACCTGATTGGACTATCATATGGAAATGCAATCAATACTGTACATTCATTTCCACATTCTAGCTGATACGTTCCCACCTAGGTTTTTGTTCTTTCCTTCACCTCTTTGCCAATTTCTCTTTTCTAGATAAAAATGGTTTATGGTTTTTAACAGAGATGAGTATCTTTCCTCTTATCGTATTTAACATAATAGATGAAGGGAAAAACATTTATAAGGAATTGGTAATTGTAAGGTGATTTTTGTTATTTTCTACAAAGAATTATTTGACATGGCTTAAATTGAATATAGCAAAAATGTCTACCTTAACTTGCAATTAGAAGACTGCTTTACTTTGAGATATTTCGCCAAAGCTAGAATCATCTACATTACATCCATAGAAAAGAAGGCAAAGGCCTTAATTGCTTTTAGTGTTTCCACCCCACAAATCAGATGAAAGATTTTAAAACAGCATAAAAGAACATATTTTTGTGGCATTATGAAATATCCTTATTTGGAATGCTAATTGTAATCAGTGCATACATTACAGTGTTTCATCTGGAGAGTAAAATATTTCACTTTTGACCTTATAGCCTTCTATGATGTCCTTATGCAGAATTCACATTTCAATGACAAAGGAGGCCAGAAGAGAAGTCTGTTGAGGGCTGTTAAGAGTTTCCTGTGGATTCACGTCATAATACTTCTTGATCACTCTGAGTGAGACATTTTATGCAAGATGCTCCACTTAAATAGATGTGATTCTAATTCTTAAATGTTTACAATTTCCAAACAAAGAAAGAAAAAAAAGGAAGGGAGATGACATATAAGAAGTGGAAAGAAGAATTAAATTACAACTTACCAAAGAAAAGAGGAAGCAAAAGAAAGAGTAAAGAGCAAGATGAATTTCAGAATGTATGAAACAAACATTAACAATGTAAAAGTAATGTAAAATTTCAAACAAAGGCACAAACTATGTATTTTATAGTTTTTTCCGACTTCGGAGTAGTGACAACAGTGGAATTGACCTATGTGTTCAACAAATACACTTGAGTATTTTTGATATTTTAGCAACTTTTGTATTGCACCGACATTAGCAAGTTTGTAGAACCATCTAGACCTGGCCTTACCAATACAGAACCACTAGCCACAAGTGACCACTGAGCACTTTAAATGTGGCTTAGTGCAAATAAAGGAACTAAAATTTTAATTTAATTTTAATTTATAGTTAAAGATTGAAATACGGTATAATATCTTTGTGTTACACATAACATTGCTATTTTGGTAGGGTTACATTTCACTTTAACTATTGCATTCTATAAGATAGCATTGTTGTATAGCAGGGTCCATGTTGAACGCATGTATTATTTTTAGTATTACAAATAGAAAATATCACCCGTCTAGTTGATGTCCACAAATTAATTTAGTTTCATTGTTTTGTGATGCACAGATGCAACATTAGAATGTTTTCTAAATATTTTATGAGACAGCATGAGTTACAGTGATACTTATATAAACTGTAATTGATAGTTAAATGGAAAGATTGATTATCTTAATTATGAATAAATAATTTTCTAAATTAAGAAAAGTATAAACAAACTTTTAAATTTAAAACAAAGGCATAGTGCCAACTCAGAACAGACGGGAGCTTATCCTACAACTGCCATAACAATAACGAAAAACAAAGGATTAGAAGAGAGTTTACTGCAAGTTTCATGATTAGTGGCAATCAGAATTTGTTATAGCAGGACAAAATGAAAAAGCTGTCTGTTTCTTGGGTAAAATAATATTAAAAATAATAAGATGTACAATAGCAATTGACATTTTCAGCAAAGGATAAATTTCTTTTTTTTTTTTTTTTAAAGATTTTATTTTTTCCTTTTTCTCCCCAAAACCCCCCAGTACATAGTTGTACATTCTTCGTTGTGGGTCCTTCCAGTTGTGGCATGTGGGACGCTGCCTCAGCGTGGCCTGACGAGCAGCGCCATGTCCACGCCCAGGATTTGAACCAACGAAACACTGGGCTGCTTGCAGCGGAGCACGCGAACTTAACCACTCAGCCACGGGGCCAGCCCCAAAAGATAAATTTCTTGATATGTTTCCTCTCAATAGTCAATAATTGATAAAAATAATAACCTGAATTCAAAATTAAATATCCAAAAAATTTTTTTAATGATTTTAGCATTAACTGAGCTTGTACTTTTGGCCAGCTATAAAATACATGATACTTAAGTAAAAAGAAAATCATTTTTAGAGTGATGTTAGAAATTATTATTTCAGTTATGATTAATTTAAAGAAAATTTGAAAAGGCTAGAAAAGATATCCTACAAATAGTTTTTAAAAAATTTAATTAAGCCACCAAGCAATTGCCAGCAGAAGACCTTTTTTTTAAACAACATCAAAGATCAAATGATTCCAAATTTAATAAATTGCAATTACTTTTCTTTAGCTTTAGATGTCACGTTTTGTTTCAAAGGGCTTTCAAATATCAACGAGGCCTATAAATAGAATTCATGGAACAGTTACTTTTGAAATTTTTATATCTGACAAAAAGGAATTTCAGTGAGATAGGAAAAAAATAGTTTCTATCATTACACAAGAAACCCCATTAGGTTAGACATCCAGGTTTAGTGGAATTTTAAAATAAGAGACTGATGTTTTCCTTATTGCTTTATTCCACTGTTTAATACATATGGAAAATATTTGTGCTTACTGAACGGAAGCAGACTCTATGAAAATTGTCATGGGTTTAGTGGTTAAAATTGTTCCACATATATGTGCAAGTGCTATGAATCATAACCAGTTTATGGAACTGTTGAAAGAAATAGAAAATAATGATGATGTGTACTTTAGCAAGACACGCTGATTGAACAGTGGACGAGTTTTACAAAGATTCACCATATTGTTAACTTCAATTCAAGATTTTCTTGAAACAAAAAGAATTTTCGCTAAATATTCAACAATGAAAGGCAATTTTAAAATGGCAGTGTGATTTACATTTTCTCACCAATATAAAATGAATATGAATGTGCTAAATTGGAAACTTCATGTAAAGGAAGAGCTTTGTGTTGCCTAGCTAGACAGGTCTGCCAATTTGCAATGAAATCTCAACTTTTCATAGAGTAATAATGATTTTACACAATTTTCTGACATGAATTAATAACATAAGATTTTAATTGTAACCAACAACATTATATAAATTGTCTGCAAAACTACAAGAAGAATTAGAATATTCTGTTGATATTGGTAAATTCAGAGTTGTTTCCAGTTTATACAGTATTACTTTGAAATGAATGTTAATAAAACAAGTTGACACAAGAATGAATATATGTATTAATTGAATAAATATAATTTTAAAATTGATGTTTTTGCTTCAAAGCCAAATCAATTAAAAGAACTACAACTTTGTAAAATAAATGTAAATATTAAAAGAATTTTTTTTATTTTGGTGAGGAAGATTCACCCTGTGCTAACATGCGTTGCCAGTTCTCCTTTGTTTTTTTTTTTGCTTGAGGAAGACTAGCTCTGAGCTAACATCTGTGCCAGTCTTCCCCTACTTTGTACGTGGGATGTTCCCACAGAATAGCTGATGAGTGGGAGTAGGTCTGCACCCAGGATCTGAACCCAAGAACCCTGGGCTGATGAAATGGAGTGTGCAGAACTTTAACCACTTGGCCACAGGGCCAGCCCCACTAAAGGAAAATTATTTTTTATATTAATTCTTTATTGGAAAACTGTATATTTGGATGACTAATTTTATATATTCAGCTGCAAACTTCATGAAATCTAAATAGAGGTAAAGTATTTCTGATGAAAATGTAGCATCTAATTGAAATGTGCTGTATATACATTTATTTCAAAGATGGTACAAAAAGAATGTAAAATGTCTCATTAATACTTTTATATTGATTCATATTGAAATGATAACACGTTTGATATATTGAGTTACATAGCACGTTAATAAAATCAATTTCATTTGGTCCTTTCTACTTTTATATGAAGTGATTATAAAATTTCCAATTACATATATGACGCACATTTTATTTCTATTGGAGAATGTTAATGTAGAGCATGTAAGAAAATCAATGCAAGACATAGGCCAGGCCGCTGTGTTTGTCACAGCATTGTGCAAAGATCAATAACAGGAACAAAAACACTCAAACTGTTTTTCTCACTATTTCCCATTGATTTCTGCTTATAGAGCATTGAAGGTATTTGTTCAGGAGTGTGTAAATTTATTTGGTCGTTTAACAGGCAGTGAGAAAAATAAAAGTTTTAAAATCAGGGTTTAAATATTGGCTTTTTCAGTTAAAACTGTTCTATGCAGAAAACATTACTTCTTTGAGCAACATTATGGAATTAATAATATATAACTTATAGAGTAACTTACTAAGAAGGGGGAGAAATTAAGAATATGTAGTGCTAAGTGTTAAATTTCTCTATGAGATACATAAAGATTTTTTTTTTAATTTTTATTTTTTTCAGATGTACATCATATTTCAAATTCTGGATACATTACATCATGTTCACCACCCAAACACTAATTATAGTGCATCCACTCACATGTGACCCTAATCACCCCTTTTGCCCTCCCCCCTCCCCGCTTCGCCAATGGTAACCACCAGTCCAATCTCCAATGCTATGTGTTTTTTGGGGTTTTTTTTTGTCATTTAAGATTTTTAATGTACAGTCCCATTTCCTGCCTGAATCGATATATTCCTCACAAATCCTCTGCTAGCCAAAGCTACGTAACATATAATCAAATGCTATCTCTATCTTTATCAGCAAAGGAAAATTGTCATATATTTTGAACAATAAAATCAAATATAGGTACAAAATACACTTAATAATTCATTTTATTCATGGATTTCAGAAGGAGAAAAATCCTAAAATACGCTATTAAAATATTTAGTAAAAACGTCCAAATACTTAGAAATTATATAACATACTTCTGAATAACACTCAGGTCAAAGAAGAAATGTCAAGAAACTTAAAAATATTTTGAACTAAATGAAAATAAAAGGCCAACTTGCCAAAATTTGTGGGATGCAGCAAAAGCAGTACATAGAGGGAAATATATAGCATTGAATGCATGCATTAGAAAAGAGGAAAGATCTAAAATCAATAATCTAAGCTTCTACCTTAGGGAACTTGGAAAAGAAAAACAAAGTAAATGCAAAATAAGCATAAGAAAAGAAAAGAAAAATTAGACCAGACATTAGTGAAATTAAAAATAGGAAATCAACAGAAAAAAATCAAAGAAACCAAAGCTGGTTCTTTGAAAAGATTTCTAAAATAAGTAAGTATCTAGCCAGGCTAACTACAATAAGAAAGAGAGATGACACAAACAGCTAATATCAGAAATGAAAGAGGAGAAATCACCATAACCTGGATAAAAAGGACTAATTCGCTGAAAGACACAATCTGCCAAAGAAAGAGAAGACAATCTGAATAGTCCTAAATCTATTAGAGAAATTGAATCAATAATTTACCTTAGTGTAAATGAGTGAACCCTAAGGTAAACTAGGGACTTTGGGTGATAATGATGTGTCAATGTAGGTTCACAGATTGTAACAAATGGACCATTCTGATGTGGGGTGTTGATAGTTGGGGATGCTATGCATATGTGGGAGCAGAAGCTTTTGTACCTTCTGCTCTATTTTGCTATGAATCTAAAACTACTCTAAAAAATAAACTGTATTTAAAAGGAAAATATAAAAGAATCTGTTTTGAAAGATCCAAATTAATTCAGAATTTGATTCAAAATTTCAACAAATTAAACTAGAAATTTTTTTACCATATTTCATGCTGCTTGGTAACAGAGCCTAAAAGTCTAAGTTGGAAAAGGAAATATGTAGGATGGCCTGGTAGAAGGTCAGAGGCAAAATAAAATTCTTAGATTGGAAGTAGAAAACAAAAGAAATGCCTTTGTGTAAATGTTTTAATCATTTCCAATGTAAATGAACCTACTATTCTCAAAAGATTTCAGTTGTTTCCAAAGAAACGTCTAAATTAAGCTCTTTATTTTGGATTAACCCAAAGACTGATGCAAAAATCAAACAAGTGAATTGCATCTTGCATCCTGCCAGTGTGGAAGTGGGGAATTTCACACACAACCAAAATCCCTTAGAGATTTCATTTGCCTAAGGACGTTAGCATACCTGATTAGGAACCATCCAAATTTCCAACTTTAGATAATTCTTTTCCTCTTGACAAAAGATATTTAATATTTAAAAAGAATAATTTGTCCTTTATCACCAAATTCTCAAAGGATGATTCTACACTCTGGCTAGGAAATTGGCTGAAGATTCCAGGGGTTTGTTGGCAGCTCCTGAAGCTTCCTGAACTTTCAACTCTTGCAGCAATATTTTCTGCTTGGGGATTGCATGAGTGTGTTTAGAAAAACTTACTCTCTTTGACTGTTTGCTAATAACTCTTTTATATGATTTGAAGGAAGTAAAATATACCAGAAAAAAATTATTTTAACGTCTTATGGCAATATATATATATTTTTATATATGTATATATAAAAGAATACTACGAATATATATGTGTGTGTGTCTTAAAACATGGGCATTAATTATTTCAGTGCTTGGTAGCAGATGAAATTTATTGTTATTGTTTGTGTTTTCTTTCCATTTTAAATAAAATTTAGATGGAGAGTGTGTTCAAGCTCAGAAGCAACTCCACTACTAATTTTCATAAGTTTAGTAGACGTTATATGTATTAACCCTCTCATACATGTATGCGTCATTAGTAAGTATTTACAGTATGCAGTGTAACTATTGAAAACATGCCAAAGGCTTATACATTTGGATATGGTTATATTTCCAAAATGTAGCTAATATAAAGTTTTCTGAATATTTTTTAAAATTTAGCAACTACTCCCCAAAACTTTCAATAATAATAACACCAATGTTGTTATTTCCTTTTGTGGATTCTGGGGGAAAACTGGCTTTATTTATATTTGACCAATGGAGTTTACCTTCACTTTTAGGGTTGCAAACAATGAGAAATAGCATTTAGTCTTTGTTCAGCGTGTGCCTGGAAATCAGTAGGCTTTGTGCACAATAACATCAAAGAAAATTCCAAATCAATGCAAATTTCTAGGACACAAAGGCCAGGTTGCATCCTGTGAATTCCAGATTTACTGCTCTTCTTTCAGTAGTGTTGAATAGTGCAACTGCACACATCAGCTGTGCCACTACCCACCTCATATTCTGATCTGTCAGCCAGTCTTAGCGTTAAGACCAAGTGTTACCAGACATCTTTGCTCCTATAATAGGTGAGTCAGTTGTTTCTATCTACAACATAGGAGCATCACAGAGACTATCATATCACTTTCATTGCGTTTACACAAGACATTCGTGTTAGTGGGACCCAGTAATTTGGAGCAGTGAGGAGTAAAATAGATACTTGGAATTTGGGTTCCAGTCCTCACTCTGCCAATTCTGTTTGACCTTGACCAATTATTCATTAGCTGTTGTGAGGATCAAATAATGTACTGTGTGAGAAGCAATTTTAAAATATTAATTTCTATAGTAAGTGTGAACATTCATCTCTTTCTGCGCTTTAAAGTCACCTTGCAGTCATCATTGTGTCACTAAGGTTGTCTAGCAGGCTTTATAAAAAGAGAGAACCTCTTTGGTTATGACTGAGTTAAATTTTAACAAACATTTACAGACAGGGACCTATTAGGCACATTGTGCTTTCCTATTGGCCTATATAAAAATGATATATCGTGTGTGTTTATATATACATATATCTCTTAAGTATACATACTATAAATGTGTGTGTATGTATACACATGTGTATATACACACACTCAATAGGGAAGAGCATGCTATTTCTGTCTAAACAAAATATTTCAGGGGCCAGCCCCGTGGCCGAGTGGTTCAGTTCGCGCGCGCCGCTTCGGTGGCCGAGGGTTCTGCTGGTTCAGATCCTGGGCGTCGACATGTCACTGCTCATCAGGCCATGTTGAGGTGGCGTTCCAGGTGGCACAACTAGAAGGACCAGAACTAAAATATACAACTATGTACTGGGGGGATTCGAGGAGAAAATGCAGGAAAAAAAAAAAAAAAAGATTAGCAACAGTTGTTAGCTCAGGTGCCAATCTTTAAAAAAAAAAATTATTTCAATACAGTCGTGTGTCACTTAACTATGGGGGTATGTTCTGAGAAATGTGTCGTCAGGCGATATCATCATTGTGCAAACATCATAGAGTGTACTCATGCAAACCTAGATGGTCTAGCCTCCTACACACCTAGGCTGTATGGTACTAATCTTACGGGACCATCATCATACATGTGGTCCATTGTTGACCTAAATGTCACTATACAGTGCATGACTGTACTAACTAAAATATAGCACTTGTTGCGTACTATGTTTGAGATGCTAGAATAACCTCCTTAGATGGATTATTCCTTCTAATTTTTACAAATAAATATCATTAACCCCACTTTTAAAATGACAAAACTGAGGCTCAGGGTGTTTAAATGACATATAAAGACCCTCCTCAACTAACTCTGCTGTTTTGGTTTTTGGAAAACTTCACACTTCTTTTCAGCTGCACCCGTCAACTAAATATTTTGTTTGTTGCCCTTTTAATTTTTTCTTATGGCCTTGGCTTTCGTGAGACAGAGATGGTGATATAGTTCAAAGAAGTTTTGCTAGTCTGCTTCCTGCACGTCGCTGATTGAGAAGCAGGAGGCACAGAAGGCTTGCTCATTTCCTTCACTGAGGGAAGAAATAAATCACACCACACTTCATTTTACGGTGCGAAAACTACATAATGGCATCATGTTTTCAGCATTGTATTACACCTAAAATAACTGTGCAAATAGGTAGTTCTCTAGCAAAGGTGAGGTTTTCTTAAATTCTTTACTCATCTTGTGGAAGCTATTCGATATTATGCAGCACAAATCATTATAATAGATTAGAGAAGCAGCATATTGCTCCGTAGTGTTTTTAGCACAATGCAAACAGTAAACACAAATACTAATCCAAATAAATATTTGTGGCCATTAGACTGCCCATGGCTCAAAGAATGAATTATGCCAATGGCTTGAATTTGCATCCAAGAACCAAATTACTTTTTAAATGTATAATGATGTTGAAAATAAGTATAATCTTGAATAAGATTTTTCATTTGAGAGAATAATCACAAATTTATGTGACCTAAACATTATGTATATTGTCAAGTATATTATATCTTCTCCCATAACACATTTGTCTGACAGGCTATTTCTTGCACTGTAGGGAAATACCACAGAAAACTCAGTAAGAATTTACATAATAAAATACAGGATTTCTGTCATATCTACATCTGATTCATTTAGTTTTTCTCATTTTTCTCTCCCTGCATCACTCAGAACATTTATTACATTAAAATGCCATAAATCTTCAAGTCTGAAAATATAGAATTCTTCTTTATGTTATTCTTAGGCTAATTTCACATTAAATAAAGTCATAACTTTCCTTATATAAACCATATTTATTTCCTTTGAAAATTCTGCTCTCCATGTCCCCTCTAATCCTAAATTCTTCGGTGACAATAACAAACTTGCTGGAAAAAAATTCCCCAGTCTAAGTTGTGTGTAACATCAATGTTGGGATGTCAGTTTAATTGTCTTGTGAAAATAAAATGTGAGTTTTATTGGACTCAAAATGTGAGTGTGCAATGCGAATTTGCAATGGACAAACTTAGGTCCAGGTCAGAAAACTCCAGTATTCTTTGTCTCCATTAGACTACCAGAAAAAAAATAATAACACAAAGTTGGAAATGAATGTTCAATACAGATCAAGTTGAGTTTTCCTAGTAAACTGGAATAGCTTTTTGCGGCGAAGAATGTGAGGACTCTGAGTTTGCAGCTGTCTTGGGAGCACAAGCCTTTTGAGTAACGTTAGAAATGCTATAGCGCTTTTAGATGGTGAAAGGTGAGCCTCGACCTTTTCCGCTTCCCTCTGCCTTGAACTTTTCCTTTGCTTTCCCTGTAGAGGTGTAGCACAGACAACGGCTGCACCCACTCAATCTTCAGCAAAACTTGCCCTTTGTTCTGTTTGCAGGGTGAGCTTTGCGGGAAAAACTAAGTGTGCCTTTGTTTTACCCACTAATTTTGACTATTGCTTGAAATTTAAATTTCTAATAACAGTTTGAAATATCTCAGATAGTGCAAGAAGGACAGAAAAATATATACACTCATACAGATAGATAATTTCTGTCTCTATCCATATTTATATCTGTACACTTCATTTAAAGAAGTGAAAGCATGAGCAAATTAGGATAAAAATTGAATTTGACCTGTGTTGTATAACTTTCCTCGTTATAAGAAGATAGGCCCGCAGATTCAGAATCAGAAGAAATGATTTCTTAGGTCATCAGTTTTATAATGCAGAACATTATATTCAAAATAATACTAATAAAGGTAAAATCCGTATGGTCTGGTTCACATCACCAAAGAACATAATTTGAATTTATCCTGTAACATAAACCTCAAATTTTCTAACTTTGTTCAATTAAATTTGCAAACCTAATGTTGCATTAACTTTTACTTAAGCTAATTCTTACCTCTCTTTCCCATTTGTATTTAAAAAAACCTCTTAATGTTGAAATTCTATCCCTATTTAAACAAATCTCTTCCAATAAAACTACCACCTTGAATTGGATTATCAGCCATACAGTACTTTATTTGCTCTTCCTAAATATTTGATAAACATTATCTGGAACCAATTAACACATCGATCATTTCAATGTTTATTAAAACCCTCTTAATGACTTTTAAAGAAGAAACATGGTTGTATTTACAAACATTATATAGTGCATTAATCTAGGACATCATGCAGAGAGAAAAAGACATTGAAGGCATAATTCATTGGTTGTATAAAACAGTTTCGTTAGCAGCTTGGTGAAATATTCTCAGAATGCTGTTATAAATATAATAACAATTTTCTGGTAGAGAAGTCAAGACAGCTTAGGGAATTGGTAAGGAGTTATGGGTGAAATTCTCAAAGGGTGCTGTAGAGGCCCCAAGAAAGGGCTTAAATGCACTGGACCGAGGTAAGCAGCTGCAATTGATTTAGCAAGCAATAACGCAGAACACAGGGAGAAAAAGAACAGAGGAGCACATAGCACTTCTGTCCTGGCTTCAGTGTTTTTCTGAAGGCCAAGGACGTAATTCTGCCCAACTTTTGAGATTGTTTTTCTTTTTAAAAAGTACCATTTTCCTTTTTGGCTACCAAAGATGTGTCAGTTTTATAAGAACTATTTGGCTGCTGCTCTCTCAGAAGGGCATGAGACTGCCTTTGGTTAATGGAAACTCAAAACTTACTTTTCCTTTCTGGGCCACACATTAAGAAACGATTTTCATCGTCTGCTTCACCTTCTCAAGGATGAAGGTACTCAAGTCAACTGTTTTGTTCAGTAGCTTCTGCATGGATCTTGACGGTGACAGGACTAGAAAGAAGTCACGATGTGTGGTGTATTAATGCTCTTACCTTTGCTCTTGGAGACAGTTATAGCTGGTGCATCTGACAACACGTGGCATTGCTTTAGAGCCCCATATGTTAAGAATGATTTCATGCAGTCATTTAAGCAGAACCTTCTCTGCCTGCCTGAAACTCAGCAGGATTGTTTCCGGGACCGGAGAGTCACAGTTCTCCGGGTTCAGACAGCTATGGTGACCTCTTCAAATGCCTCACAAAGATTAGGCTGTCACACCTTGTCAGGTGGTCTATGCTTTCAGAGCTTTATCCTTTTAAAGGATTTAAAAGTGTTCTCATTGCTGTAGAATTTTTTCACTCACATCTTCCACCTTTGATTTCCATTTTTTTCTCTAGATACAGCCTTTTCTCCCTCCACACAGAATTCATCACTGTTTATACCACTCCCTGCAGTATCTTACTGCAACACCACTGTTTATACTGTCTCCTCAAATTAGAACCTTTCTGTCCCCTTATCGACTCCACCCTCCATCACAGCCCATTGAAATCTTGCTTATCATTCAAAGTTCAACCCACATGCCATCCTAAAATACGGAAAACTATTAGGAGTGTACAACTAATTCTAATTGTATTAGTTGTTACATATATTAGATTTCTCTTTTTTTACATGTATCAGTTAAAAGAGAAAATGCATCACAGTGGTTAAGTTGGAGTATGGAGTCCAATTACATGCACTCAAATCTGGGGTGATAAACTTGATAGCCATATGATCTTGAACAAGTTATTTGACTCTTGCACTTCAGTTTCCTCATCTGTAAGATTAGAATAATTGTACCTAACACAGGATTTTTAAGATGCTTAAATTGAGGTAATATACATAGGTACTTAGGGCGTGTTTGTTACAATCTAAGTGCTCTGTAATGATATAAATCACTATAAGTCTTATTGAAACTTACAGTCTTGGATGTGCTCGTTACTTTTACATAATGTATTTTCAATCATACAAAGCTCTAAGAAGCAAGCATTCTATTGTCTTAATTTTTGTATCTTCTACAACACTCAATATATTTCCTTGTACTCACTGGTCCTTCAACAAACATTTGTTAAACTCAGTCCATTGTGAAACAGGCTCAGTTTGCTTAATTTTGAGCTCTTTGGGAGTAGAAACTATCTCTTCTCTGTATTTCCCAATATGTTTTTACCACACATAGTCAATAAATGGTATTTGAATAAATGACTGAAAGCTTTAACAATTGAAGGACTCTGGCTATCCAATATTTTGATGTATTTATGTGTATGCCTTCCTGGTCCCAGCATATCTGTCTTGCAAAAGTATAGCATACAAATGCAAATATAATGGCATTCAACGTCAAATTGTACTAACATTTGGAGAGCTGAATAAGGGGACATCTGTGATGTCATGGAAAATTCTTCATATTGACTCAATAGAATTGGTGGAATCTGGGGAAGGAGAGACTTGGGTAGATGCAAAATGGGAAAATTATAAATTGATATGCATTTTGTATTGTTTAGTTTACTGAAAAAATAATTTCAGTATTTCTTGGAGTCCAATATTTTCAAGCTGAGAAATTTAAAAATGAATTTGAGAATAGAAATAAACCAAGTTTTAGGCAATGTGAAGAAAAAAGAAGTATATTTTAATAAGAAGTTAATGGTGACACCTGGTTGTGTGTGTGTGTGTTTATATGCATGATCACTATATTATTAATACATAATATATGTTACATAATAGGTTATATAATATGTATATTATGTAATATATATAATATGTATATGTATAATATATATATACACACATATATATAGGTTAGATTAATTGAGAGACTTTTTTTTTTTTTTAAGATTTTATTTTTTTCCTTTTTCTCCCCAAAGCCCCCTGGTACATAGTTATATATTCTTCGTTGTGGGTCCTTCTAGTTGTGGCATGTTGGATGCTGCCTCAGCGAGGTTTGATGAGCAGTGCCATGTCCGCACCCAGGATTCCAACCAACGAAACACTGGGCCGCCTGCAGCGGAGCGTGTGAACTTAACCACTCGGCCACGGGGCCAGCCCCTGAGAGACATTTTTGAGAGACAAAATACCTCAATTTATCCTACTCATAACCCTGCAAAGTCAGTTTAGTTCTATTGTCCCAATTTTACAGGTAAGGAAATTATAGTCAAGGATTTGAAGTCAAGGTCACAAGGTAGTGGGTGGCAACATAGAGTGTCAAATCAGAATTTGGGCTGCAATCAAAGCCCACACAGTTTTCTACTACTTTATGTTTGGAGATGAATTATAGGAAGTACTTTGGCTCATAAGTATGATTTAAGTCAAGAAAATTTAGTGAACATATTGTCTATGCTACTCCAATTCATTTGAAGTAACCATTTTATAGCAGAGATTCAAATAATAGTGAAATATAGAAGTAGCAATAGTCTTTCCTTTGAGGGTAGAAAATACCACCCAAAAGGCTCTTTTCTCAAAATGAGGATTTGGGATTTGAAACCTCATAAATTGTACTGCAAACTCTTTTATTGCTCAGATGTGTTAAAGGTTATTCTGTTTTGAGACCCTCTTAATAGCTTTACCTGTTCTAAGCAAGTAGTAATGATTACTGTTTAAGAATGCATTAACTACATGTACTGAATAATTATTGTGACACAGAGGGAGCCTCTGCAACTAACACTTAACGCATCAGCACAGTTTATTCTAGTATATACTTCAGAATGTATTTAAACAATTTATAAATTGAGGAAGTGAGAGGGGGGAAGGAGGGCAGAGTGCAGGCAAGGAGAAGGACGAGGAGAAGAAGATGGCCAGGAGGAAGGCGAGGACAAGTAGGAAGGGTTAGGAGGTAAAGGAGCAGGTGCATGCGAAATCAAAGGGAAGAGAGTGGGAGAGAGAGAGATGGGTCAGATTCTAAACCTGTTAACAGCTTAAAGAGAACAAAACCTGTACAAACATTTTTTTAAAGAATTTTAGGGGCATGGACGCACTCCTATTACTGGAAGTAATTAAAGCAAAAGCTGCCATTTCCCACATCAGGAATGTTGTGATTATCAGCCCAAGATATGTTCTCTAAGAATGCTGTCCCAGCCAGCTGTTAGGCAGCAGACTTTTATGAGGTAAGTTAGGTTGCAGGAACAGAGACCCTTTTCAGGTTACCTTGGTGATTACGGTGTATTGTAAGGAAATGTAAGGAAGGAAGTGTCTCAGTAGATGTATAACACATTCTCTCAGAGAATGGGAAAAGAATCTGAGAGAAGAATCATGCTTTATACTGTACCCCTAGAGTCAGGAATTTTCCAGCCCCTTCTTTTGTCTCCTACCCCATCTGCTTCTTCAAATTTTAATTTTTCTTTCCCTTTTTGTTTCGCTCTTGGATTCCTCATGGTTTACACTGCTTTCGCTTGCTGCCTTCTCTGCAGTACTTCTCTTCTCTTCTTTCAGCATCTTTCAGTTTTGTGCCTTTCCCTATTTATCTGACATTCACACATTCCACTGCAAATCCCACAGCACAGAGCATCCATATAAGGTAGAGTTTCCATGCCTGGGTATAAAGTCAAAGCGTTAGCACTAAAATGCTACTGAAGATAACTCTCTTTTTTCTGATGACTGAAAAGATACTTCAGGTTCTTGAAGCACCCCAGAGTCATCTTTAAACGAATTAATTATCTTTTCTATTATTTGTAATTTCTTTCTTATAAAAGTCAAGTGGGAAAATAAATTAGTGAGTTGAGCTTTCGAGTAACTCAGAATCCAGATAAATGAAAATGTATTGTAATTGTGTGTATTGTAATTGAAGAAAGAGTCATTTCCTTAGATGTAAGATTAGAGTAAATGACCTCTAACTTCCTGCCTAATTCCAATTCTAAGACTTCAGTGATCTACACAGATACAGTTCAGAGTTTCTCACCACTTTTTGATGATTGCTTTCCTATAGTCACATTTAAAACTTGGATTTTCTTTCCCGTATTAAATAACTGGGTTAATCAAGAACTTGAAAAATGACTCCAATATTTTTTATCCAATATTTTTTTATCCAATATTTACTCCAATATTTTTATAATAGTAAGTCTGAATGATTTTCTGTAATCTCTGGTGAGTCCTTGAAGACTGTATAAATCCAAGAGTTTTTCACACTATTGTACACTTTATAGGTGTTTTCTGGGATTTGGGGGCAGATTTTTACCCTTTTGAGGAATGCTATCTGGCTAGTTGTTAATATCAAATGCATTATACAGAAAATAGAGATAATTCAAAGTCTCATTTAATTTCAGAACTAGTTTACGTGATTTGGTCACTTATTCAGTCTTTTCTAAAACTGTTATTATCGAAGATGTACTGGGCACCATTCTAGGCTCTCAAGATACAGCAGTGAACAAACATACAAAAAGCCCTGTCTTTAAGGAATTTATATTTTGGTTACCTTCATGATATTCTGGAAAGTCTTTAAGATAAGTAAATATTTCATTTGGGGCTATTATTTTTCAGAAGTGCTTTTATGTTATGTGTTTTTTGCTTGCTTTGTTTTTCACATTCTGAGTCAAGTATCATGGAAGCTGTGTGGATTGTTTACTAGAAACAAGATTGAAATAATTCACCTACTTCATAAAAGCTACTCAAAGTTGAACACTTGAAACCTGTAAGTAAACCCAAAGCTGGACCAAATAGCAATATATAGAATTTTATGCTGTTTTCAAATGTAATATTTCCTCAAAGGATAGAACAAGTTGTATAGAAAGAGCTTTCCATAGCAATTTTCAGATTAATTGAAAAATTACAAATAGCTGATAAGCAAAGAAACTAGAACAAACAAACAATTTCCCACTGGCCATTATGAAGGAAAATAAAACCTTTTTTGCCTTCTCTCTGGAATAAAATAAACACATAACAAGCATTTGTAGCTATGTTGTAATTGATTTCACTTGAAAGCAAAGACCTTTATAACTCACTTGGGGCTTTGGTTTTGGCTGAATTAAAGGTTTTCCCATTACTTACATAAAGCACTTGCTGCTCCACCAATGGCCATCCCTCCGGTGTGTGCACATTCGCTGACGACCCTGCTGTGGTTAAATGAGATTTATCCTGGCCACATATTAAATATTGAAGAATTGTGCTTTTTCCTTAAAGAACCTGAATCCCACGTAATTAGATGTTTCACGTCACTTTTTTACGAGTGGTAATACACACAATAAACTGTGCATAAACTCTACTACCAGTGGCAAAGCTGCTATTTATTTTGGGTCAGGCCAAGGCAAAACTGGACTACAGGTTTAATGGTAAACAATAGGTAGTTTTAATAAATAATGACAGAAAATATTTTCCAGAGGGGAAGTTAAGAGAGTTGCCTCTCCTTTCATCTTTGTACAGATTATTAAGTCCAGGCAATTCAATAAGACATAAATATTGACTTGAATTTATTCCTGTGGCAACAGCAATGTGATTTTTGGGAATTTTTTTTAGATAAGGGTTCGCTTTCTTTTATTATCTCACAAAATACCTATCACCTAGCAAATTATATAAAATGTCTTCACTAAGTTAAGCATGGTAATTCCCAGTGTAGTTTTGGAGAAACTAAGAGAAAAGAGATTTTTGAAAATATATACAATTATCTTTTAATATCACTATTAATAGATCATGTTTT
Organism: Equus caballus; assembly: GCF_041296265.1. Classification (NCBI taxonomy): domain Eukaryota; kingdom Metazoa; phylum Chordata; class Mammalia; order Perissodactyla; family Equidae; genus Equus; species Equus caballus. The sequence continues at coordinate 100,399,988 of NC_091686.1, forward strand.
TGTGTGACCTAGCATTCTGACAGACTGATGAATAAGATTAATAGGCATGAAGATAATGACCACAGTCCAGCAACATTTTGTTTCCAGTTGCTTTTCAAACTTGTATCAGTTCACTAGTTTGAACACATGCTTGTGATTCTTGTTAATTATTATTCCTTCACAAAACTCAGACTCCTCATGGTTTGGATGAATGCTGAGTTTTGGTTCAAATAATGCCAAATAAAAAAATAATTATTAGCAATAATTGCCAAATCACTACCACATAAAGGCCAAGATAACTCAGTCAAGTCAACTAAAATTTTTCCTGTCCCACCTACTAATTGATGTGTAACCATTTGATTGATAGAATAGCCCTAACCTAAAGAATGTTTCTTTTATAAAACTTGGATTTGGATTTTCCTGGGACTCAAATAAGAGGATCTTGAAAATTTTAAAGATAAATGTTCCATGGATTGTAAATCAAAGCCATACTTGTTTTATATGGGAATTTTTTTTTTTTTTTTTTGGTGAGGAAGATTGGCCCTGAGCTAACATCTATTGCCAATCTTCCTCTTTTTTTCTCTCCCCAAAGCCCCAGCACATAGTTGTATATCCTAGTTTAAGTCATTCTCGTTCTTCTGTGTCAGATGCGGCCACAGCATGGCTTGATGAGTGATGTGAAGGTCTGTGCTCAGGATCCAAACTGGCGAACCGTGGGCCACTTGGCCACAGGGCTGGCCCCTAGACAGGATTTTCTTTTCCAATCTGAGAATGTTAGGCTTGGAACTTGAGACTCTGGAGGTAACATATTCAAGTGTGTGGTCTTGTAGAAACTTTACTGTAAAGAAAGTGTAAATACTCAATAATCATGCTGACACTACTGCCTTTACTGACTTGACCACTAATAATTGAAAAATTAGCTAAATAAAAGATGATATTTGTTTTGAATATGTTACTATAGGGTGGCTATTAAAGATTGAAGTATAGACTTTCAGTAGGCAACCAAAGGACAAAATCAATCAATCGATCAATCACATTTGGAAGTACAGCTTTGAGAATTGTTAACACGTATAAGACAATTGAAGTTATTGGAATGGATAAAATGTCATGGGTTGTATAGAGGACTAAGTTAAGTTTAAAAACCATGGATTTATGCCGCATTAGTCTGTTTCTTTGGTAGCATTCCGTCCTCTCCAGCTAACAAATTAAACAGTAGGATGAAGCCGAGTTATGTTTCTCCCAGGTGGTTCCTGTGAAAACGATGCAAAGAATCAATAATGAGAGAGGCGTGATTGAGGTAATGACCTTTTTAGAGAACACTGTGAAGATGGAATGGAGTTGTTAAAAGAAGAGGACAATCGAGGAGCCAAGGGTTAGAGGTGTCAATGAATTCATAGACCAAGTGTTTTGAGAGTAATTGGGCAAGAAAGTGAAAATCATTTGAGGTTATGGTCATATTGTGATCTGCTACATGTATACTCAGAGGTGATGCACTTAAGGGTGATAACAAGGAGCAGGCAGAATTAATTGCTCATGCTCCTATGTTCTTATGGTGGTTTGTAGTTAATTCTACTCTAAAACTTGTTACATTGTATAGTGGTTGGTTTTATGTGCCTTTCTTCCTGACTCCAATAGAGTCACTTCACACTAGGGAAAATTACTTAGTTCTGTCTATTTCTGGGGCATAGAAGGATTCCTGGTATACAATGCATGCCCAATACATACTTGAATAGTTTAAATTGAATTAATGAACTACCAACTCTTAAGTTTAATGCTATGGTGTGGGTGTGGGTGCATGTGCATGCACAAATGTGTATGTGCATGTTTTAATACTGTGTCATTGAATATAGCTAAATTTATTTTCTATAGATGCGAACTTGTGTATTAATTCTTTGATGCAGTCATCATATACTTTCTAGAGCCAGGTAAAAAGCACTTTAAAACATTGGGCTTTAAATGGAAATTTCTGACAAACTTACATGAATTCTCTTCTACAGAAATTTGGATAATCATTGTATCAAAGCTTTCCTTTTTTTATTATTCTCATATATTTTCCAGATGGGCAATTTTTTAACTGTAAATTTTATATTTCATCCTCTGAGCCCTTGTACTTTTCCACTGAAGAAAAAAGATGACTCATTCTTAGCTCTCATCCATTCTTTGAGACAAAAGTATGTCTTATTCCTTGATTTTAACATATTCTATTATCAACGGTACCCTTAAAATATTTCCAGAATGAGCTTCTTATTTATCATAACTTAATCACCATAAGAGAAATTGCAAACATGGCAAGTTTTACTTTAAATATATAAATTAAAGTCTATTACACCTATGGAAAATATTCCAAGGGGGTGAAATAGAAGGGCAAAATAGGATAAAATTCATATTCTCTACATTTTAGCTTTAATTAATCAAGATCTGCTATTTCCAAAGTATACAAAGCTGGAACATATTTGAAAATTTTATTCTGCTATTCTCATAAGAGTTAGATTTCACTCAGCACTAAAAGCTTAGTAGGAAGAATTTTTATAATTATCATCTTCATATATAAATTAGTTATATAATTAATAACAAATTGTGTCTAAAAACTCTTTTGGGGTACATTGTTGGATAAACTAGAGTAATTTCAGGCTTTTGTTGTATTTCCAGGATACCAACCATCTGATTAAAAGTGAAGAATTCAGTCAATCAACTAGTGGTAGTCCCAGGGCCTACCAAGAGGTGAATACATCATTTCACTGTTTAGAGCAATGAGTGTGTTATTGTATGGCTAGAAAGCTGGTATTTTAGGGTTAAATGATGATTGTTTATTGGCATGGCTTTTTAAAGAATAATCTATAATAGTGACTGTATTTACATGTCCCTACATTGATGCTAAGTTAGAAGAAGGTCTCTGTAATTGTGCATTTCCATATGATATTGAATGACAGTTGTAACTAACTATTAACAGCCAGACTTTATTTATTACACTTATGTTGGGAGTTTACACATGGTTCAACAAATATTTTTATTCTCCTTACAGAATATATAGGTATACATCATTTGAATTTTAAATAGACTATTTTTTTCATATTAAATGCAAGTTAGAAACTGAAAGTTGTTGTCAGAAAAAGACTAAGGGGAATTATTGAGTAGTACTGGTTGTAGCAGGTAAACAAGAAAACTCAACGTGTGTGTGTGTGCTGGGGGAATCTGTGGTTACTGAGGTGATGATATTTGTGCTTGTTCCTGAAGTCAAAAAATACAGTGTATATAGTTGTAATCCATGGTATAATGCAAAGTGGACAACCTGGCCCCAGAACTGCAATGTTGCATTAGTTTTCATGATGCATATACATCTGGTGATGGGTACAAAATTTTAATTTCGGTATTGCGTGAACCTTAAATATGGATCTTCTTCTGCTTCTCTTTGCTTTTACTAATAGTCTTCTTATTACACCCTCTCCCAGATACCAAAATGATCTATTGGAAAGTGGAAACTTTCATTAATCCAAGAATTGTTAAGGTACTACTGAAATAACACATTTCCTTCATTTTTTTGAATTCCGCCCTCCCTTTAACCACCTACCACATACACATACACCACATACACAAACACACATTTTTCAATCGTTTCCTATCTCTCTCTCCACATCTCTCTCTGTCTGTGTCTGTCTTTCTCTCTTTCGCTCACACACACACACACACACATACAAACACACTCATACGGACTTACCAGTATCCATTTATCTCTGTACATGATTTAGAGGATTAAAACTGATGGTACCATGAAAAAAGGATTTTTGAGCTGTTAACAAAACCAGAGCTGCCACAGCAGTTCAGGTGATGATGCCAAGTATATGCTCCTTTCCCCAGTTCTGCACAAATGTGACACATCTCTCTGTCCAGCCCTGACATTCGGGTATCACTGGGAGTATGTGCACGTGTCCAGAGAGGGAGCCCTTGTCCTGGACTTGGTCTTTCTCTTATTTGTCAGCGTCAACACTGAGGTTTCTTCGAGTGTTGTTATGGAGAGTGGACTTTGGCAGTGAGTTCCCTAAACAGAAAGAAGAGAGTGGCTCTGCAGTGGACTGATTCATGATTATTTGTAATACATAACTTTTGGATTCTCAGAAGTAATTGAAAGACATTTTCCAGAGAGGCAGAGGAGGATCTAGTGAGAGAAGATCACGGGGTGACAATGCCACTACATCAAACTAAAAAGCTTCTGCACAGCGAAGGGAACCATCAACAAAACGAAAAGACAACCTAAAAACTGGGAGAAGATATTTGCAAACAACATATCAGATAAGGGGTTAATATCCAAAATATACAAAGAACTCATACAGCTCAATAACAAAAAAAACCAACAATCCAATTAGAAAGTGGGCAAAAGATCTGAACAGAGATTTCTCCAAAGAAGATATACAGATGGCCAACAGGCATATGAAAAGATGCTCAACATCATTAGCTATCAGGGAAATGCAAATCAAAACTACCATGAGGTATCACCTCACTGTGGTCAGAATGGCTATAATTAACAAAACAGGAAACAACAAATGTTGGAGAGGGTGTGGAGAGAAGGGAACCCTTGTTCACTGCTGGTGGCAGCGCAAACTGGTGCAGCCACTATGGAAAGCAGTATGGAGTATCCTCAGAAAATTAAAGATAGATCTACCATATGATCCAGCTATCCCATTGCTGGGTATTTATCCAAAGAGCTTGAAAACACAAAGGCATAAAGATACTTGCACCCGTGTGTTCATTGCGGCATTATACACAATAGCCAAGACATGGAAGCAGCCTAGGTGCCCATCAAGGGATGAATGGATAAAGAAGATGTGGTATTTATACACGATGGACTGCTACTCAGCCATAAGAAATGATGAAATCTGGCCATTTGTGACAACATGGATGGACCTTGAGGGTATTATGCTGAGTGAAATAAGTCAGAGGGAGAAAGTCAAACACCATATGATCTCACTCATAAGTAGAAGATAAAAGCGACAAAAAAAAAACACATAGCATTGGAGATTGGACTGGTGGTTACCAGTGGGGAAGGAGGAAGGGGGGAGGGCAAAAGGGGTGAGTAGGCTCACATGTGAGGGGATGCACTATAATTAGTGTTCGGGTGGTGAACATGATGTAATGTATCCAGAATTCGAAATACGGTGTACATCTGAAAAAATTAAAATTCAAAGAAAATAAAAAAGAATAGTTCCTGGAATGCAGGAAATGCTCCTTGTCCTGAACACTCTTATTTTTATCATCATCAGTTTACAATTTCATTTTGGAAAAGTCCAAGCCAAAATATTTATATCTTTCTCATATTTCATCTCTCCAGTTCTCAAAAGTACCATGGTAACATTATTTTCTCCCATTAACTGCCACCACTTTTTTCTCAACTAATACCACATGCTAGCTTTAGGAGAAGGTAAAAGAAAATTCTCACACCCAAATGTTTTCCCTTTGCAAGACAAGCATGTCCCAACAGTCAATTTCCTTCTTTCATTGTTTTACCATTTTGAAAAACCAAACAAGGAAGAAAACAGTAAATATTCATTGAGTTTTGAGATCTCAAAAAAGTATAAAGATAATATAATTGGTTTATTTATTTATTTATTGAGGAAGATTAACCCTGAGGTAACATCGACCGCCAATCTTCCTCTTTTTGCTGAGGAAGATTGGCCCTTAGCTAATATGTGTGCCTGTCTTCCTCTGCTTTATATGTGGAGCACCTGCCACAGCATGGCTTGATAAGCGGTGCAGATGTACATGCCCGGGATCTGAACCTGCAAAACCTGGTCCGCTGCAGCGGGGCACATGCACTTAACAGCTATGCCACCAGGCCAGCCCCTATAGTTAGAAGAAAATAATTTTTATTTGAATGCATATGCCTTGACATGTTAAACAATGTTAAGAAAATATAATAAGTTTTCTGAAGGCTTAAATCAAGCTATCGGCTTGTTGATCACGTGTCTGTGAATACACCACAACTAAATAGAATAGTTGTCTAGCAGAGAGGCAATGGAGCAGCCAAGATGTTCTGAAGAAACCCTTGGGACTTCATATTGTTACACACTTAAGTTTCTCATATGAAAATAACATAATCCTTGTAACAGTTTAAAGTAAAATGATGTTGCTTGTGAACCTGAATTGAGTTCTTCTGAAAGCAAGGAAACCATTTATATGTTGTGCCATATTCCAATGACAATATATATAGAAACCGATAAATATGTCAATTTTAGTTTACTTCTCAAATATGATGTATAAAATTGGACTTAGCAGTATTAATAGTAAACTTTTTGTATGCTTATTATTAGATTTTATGAAATACAAGCAGTACTAGATAATTAGTTTAAAATCATTCAACAACACAAATATTCTTCTAAGTATGACACATAATAGACCTCATTCAGCAAAGATTACAGTGCAGCTAGATCATTATTTCTGACATTCAGCAGTCAACATCCAACATCATTGCCGAAGATGCTTTTCACAGTAGCTAAACACTTGAAAATAACAATTGTGGTATCAGAGCATTCATGAATAACACATGAAGCTGGAATTTACATTTTTCATTAGTAAAACTGCCTGTTTTCTTCTAAAGAATGTTGTTTATGTGGGTAAATAATACAAAGCCATGGCTTTTATATGATTCTTGTACAATTGGAAAGTTTCAGTAATTAATTCCTTAGCCAGTGGATCTGAAAATCTGAGGCCCAGATTACTGCCTGACAGCACCCTTCCTTCTCCAAAACTAATTATTAAAAATGAAAAGAACAAAAGGAGGGTTCTTGTCAGTCAACATATTATATAGTTATATTTATTAGCATGGATTGCACAAATACCCCATTGAGAAATGCCTGCTCTCTCTACTCCAGCACTTCTCTACTTGGTCAATCACCAACAAGTACAAACAAAGTATTTTTTAATGGTGCCTGCTACTTCTGTGTGTAATTGGAGAAATTCATGAATATTTATAAGTACAAATGATGAACACCAAAAAGCCACAATACTTCAATGTTAATCTGAAATCTCACAATACTTTCTAGGGCATTTTCTTCTTTGCTTACATTCTTTCAGAAATGTTCACAACGGCTCTTCTTAGTCTGCCAAAACCAAACATCATTTTGAGGCTGTTTACTGTTCAGTCTTTGTTTTTGTTATTTTTTTAAATAAACACTGATTTCTTATTCCAAAAGCCACTCCCAAAGTAAAAATAATTAAATTATATTTAAATAAGGCCGCTGAGACTATATTGTATATTTACGAGACTGAAGAAACCCATTTTCCATAGCACAATTGCTCTTAGGTTCTGAACTACCCATTGGTGCTCATCACTCCTGAGCTGGGAAGCAGTTACTGACTCCTCTCTACTGCAAGATAGAATCTATTGTCCCTAGTCTGTCACTGAAGATTTTCCTCCAGACTACACCTCAATCTTATTTCTTGATATTTCCCTCTATAATAATAAAATAGTGGCTAACAATTATTGAGAACTCTATGCCAGACATGGTTCTACTTTTTATGCAGTAATTAATTTATGCTTACAGTAACTAAGAAACATCACTCAACTTTGGTCCTATTGACATTTTCGGTCAATGAATTCTTTGTTGTGAAGAGCTATCCTATGCATTGTAGGTATATAGCATTATCTACCTCCTAAATGGCTCGAGGACTCTCTCCTCAGTTATGACAAACAAAATGATTCCAGACATGGCCAAATGTCTCTGGAGAGCAAAATCGCCCCTAGTTGAGAACCACTGAGCTAAAGTGCTAGGTGTTTACACTATGCCCATTTTACAGATGAGTAAACTAAGGTTCAGAGATGTAAATAATTTATTCACGGTCACCTGGCAAGCAGAATCAGGACTCAAGCAATGCTGTCTTCAGCTTCTACTCTCTTAACTGTTACTGAACTCTGACACTTCTCTGTGTAGCCTGGGTGGGTTAAGTTATACTCTTGTAGCCCCTCAGAGTTCTGAGCCTCTTGAACAAGTTTACTGGAAGTGACTTAAATAGTTAATCTGATGGGTCCAGAGAAGAAGTTAAATGTTTAACTTTCTACTTTGCAAATGAAAGCTTGGATTTCATCTGTTTATATTAGTAAAAAATGAAAGAAAAATGTACAAATATCAAAATAATAAAAACGTACGTGTATACTTGAATTCTAAATTCGTGTACAAGATGCAAAATAACTGCTCTGTGAATATTATTACCTGTCGATGGATTATCATCACTTTCTTCCCCAGTAAATCCTGTCTCTAGCTATTTTCTATGTACCTATTATTTCAAAAATTCCCCAAAAGTTATCCCAACTTAGGTGACTACAATATCAACGATGAGGCAGCCTAGCTAGGGAGTTAAGACACAAACTCAGGAGCCATACTACTCAGGTTCAAATCTCAGTTCTCCCGTTTATTAGCTGTGTGACCTTGTGCAAGTAATTTAACTCAGTTAAACTCTTTGTACTTCTGTTTTATTATCCGTGTCGTGAAAATGAAAATCATATGTAGATCATAGGGCCGTTATTGGGAATAAGTAATGTGTAAGTATATAAGTATTTGTTAAATTGACTATATGTATTTAGTTACATAGTTGTGCTACATTATCTTTTATGAATATCCACAGCTAAGATTTGTTCTCATCATATGAATTAAATATAAACAAACATAAATATAAATATTGACATGTATAGAAATATAAACACATATATACATTTTAACTATGCAATTGGGTTATTTCATCTTTTAGGAACACAATGGCCTAAAATTTGCATGTCATTATGTTAATATTTTTCCTTCAGTAACCCAATATTACTGAATTTCAAGAAGGTGTGAAGCTTTTTCAGTCCCCCCACCATCCCCAAAAGCATCCCCTTGTGGTAGCCTGATTTTATTTCTCTCTCAAATATAAGTTATTCAAGGGCAAGATTGGCCTTATTTATCTTTATTTATCCTTTGCCCAGAAGAGCAAGACACAAAGTTTTTAGATAGCTATTGAATGAATGTTACTTGGGACCCTGATTTGCTAGTATTGAAGAGTACTTGGAATGTCCCATTGTCAATACACATATAGCGTGTAGAAAAGTCAGCTTTCCACATGTAAATACATTATTCACATCTTATTTTTTTGAGAAGGTGTATTTAAGGGCATTAGTATGGTACAAAACTCTAGGAATCTTTGAGAACATTTCTGAATCATTGGCATAGGACTTGTTCTTAAAAAGTTGAATAAAATATCTTAGTGGGTCACTCTTACCAGTTGACATCTCTGAAGTTAATGACATTCCTTCTATGAGTGAGGGATAATTGAATGCATCACTAAATGAATGACTGAATGCAATGTTAAGTGACCTTCCACTGATTTAAATCGCCACAGTCACACTCAAGAAGAAAATAAGCAGACTAAGAGCTTTTCAGGTAAAAAAATGTTTATATTATGCAGTATTCTGCAAACTAAAAGGGGAAGCCAGAGCTTACTAGCATTTGTCTGAACTCAACATTTTAACATTTTGAGAGTGTGCAAAAAATATCAAAAAGTCAGAAAAAATCAGGTTATAAAATGAATGTATTCACAATAATCTTTGCAGACAGAAACTGCGTAGATAAAGAATTAGCAGTCACATCTTATGTTTGCTTCATCGTAAACTTCAATAGATGGCAAACTGAAGTCCAAATGAACTGTTCCTGAACTTTTTAATAAAATGCCAAATAATTCTCAGTTTGTCTCTTTGATTCTCAGCAATATTTAGTTTTCACAAAAGTAAACTACTTGAAAAATGCATGGCCATTTTTATAAAAAAGAAAGTATCCTTTAAAACTATCTTCCATATTTTATAAAAACACATTATGTCACCATCAATTAAGTTTTCCATTTAAAATGACAATCTTTGATTAGTCTAAATCCCTGTTATTAAAACTGGGCAGTAAATTCAATATTGCATATTGTCATTTTTATATTAATTATAGTCACATTTTCATACAAGAGAAATAAACATATGTTAAAAGATATATTTACTTTTTTTTCTCTTCTTAATTAAACATTCTCAACCTAATACATAGAGGGAGAAAAAATGATTAAATAATTAACTTTTTTATTCTTTGGAGATCCCTCTGCATTTTAATTTATGTGTTGATTATGGATCCAGGAAAAGTCTCCCATGTTAAGTTTGATTAAGCAAGGCAGAAAGTGCCTTAAAATGAATAGATCGCTGAAACTGAGAATGCATTTTCTCTAATTGTGTTAATGAACTACCCTGATGAGACTTGTTTAGCACAAAAGGCCCCCTGACCTTTTGATTAACTGTAAAACATGATACTTGGAATATCTGGAGAGTTTTACTCCATTTTTACAATTTTTTTTAAACTAAACACTTAAACCACTTAAATACTTTAGAAAATAATGGAACGGGTAAAAGACCTAGGTAATCGTTGGCTTAGCTGTGAAACTACTGCTCCTTGTTCACTGCAGACCCTTCGTGTTGACATCACCAGCGCTGTTGAATTACTTCCTTTGTATCACAGACTAAGACAGACATGAGAAGTGTGACTAACATAAGCCATAATATTGTCTGTAAGGGCTATGACTTATGTTCCAGAAACAAAACAATATCTGATGATACATTGTGATAGTATAATCTAGAATGGAATTTATCTGTCATGGTTTACAAAAAGGACACCGATGGTTTGGTGTAAAAACCATCTCATGTCAAAAGTGTGTTGCCTACCAAGCAATGTATATCATTCCTGTGTCACTGCAACGTTTAACTTTTACACATGTGATCATCTAGTCCTTTGAAAGAATAGTGTCGCTATTCAGTAACTAGCTAAACTAATTTATTTGGGCTGAAGTCACTGTGGATGTCTTCGTGGATGGGTGGTATCTTAAACGTGTGTATGTGTCAGTGTGTGTGTACTGAATGATACATATTTAAAGAAAAGGGTGGCTTCCAGATGGACAGAGAACATTTTGACAAGAATTCAAGTCATGCTATTCCCATTACATCGGGAGGGTTTTCCCTGCCATAAATTACAGTATATGTAAGAGATAAGTTTGTGTAATGTAAGTAAAGACAATAATCATGGATAACAGTAAACCTAATTCTGGAAAATCAATGATAAAATACTTATTGCTTCAAAGCCTCAGTGTTCACAATAGTAACAGTTAAATGGATTTATCCATACTATAAAATAATATTAAATTGTAATTAAAATGCAAAACGTCAGAAAAGGAGGAAAATATTTTGATGTAATATTTGATGGAATTTTGATGTTGAAAGAATATTATACAACTGCAATCACAAGTTTGGAAAATCAAAGTCTATTTATGTATTTAACTAATAGAAAACAGACTCAAAAGTTAGCAGTAGTAATCTTCGACTTATGGGATTATAAAATGATTTTTAATATCTATTTCTGTACATTCTTCTATATTTTCTGAAACTTCTACAATGCACCTTTATTTTATTACATTTATTTAAATATATATTTTAAGACCAGTAGATCTCCTTGGTAAAATAATCATCAAATATGGAGTGAATTTTTTAAAAACTTTCATATTTAGTTCTATATATTACTTTTATAAATTTTAATATCTACTCTTTGATCTATTTCTTATGTCTGTGAATGTTGAGCAGTAATCACTGAGAACTCTGTAAGCGGAATATTCCAATGCCTATTCATATCTTACAGTTCTTCACACTCCCCACTTCCAATTCTAACCTTCTGTCACTTACGCATTTACATATACATAACAAGTAGTTGGGACAGAAATTATTTGAGTCTTTGCCTAGAAAGTGTAAAATTTCCAAGACAGATCACATGTGCATTCTCTTCAGTAACTGAAGTTTATCTTCCATGCTATTTGGGAAGGTTCATTCAAAAGTTGTTTACATTGAATCCTACCCATATTGCTTTCCCTAAGTAAAGATTGTTACTGCAGAATCAATTATATGTTTGGGTATGGATTGTTTCTTATGGTTCTTATTTTATAATTCCCCTGCTATGCAAAAATAATGATCCCAAAGTGTAGTTCAGGCATATTTTTTAATACTATGTGAGTTAATTATTCCACTCATCAAATAGTTATTGAGTACCTACTGTGTGACAAATGCTATCTTCATTTCCTAATGGTTCAAAATCACAGCATATTACAGTGTGCTTCATATTCAGACAGTACAAATTCCTTTACTTCTATTTTACCCAGACTTTTAGTTTTTGTTTTCATTGCTAGAAAAAATTATGCATACTTGCTTCCCCACTTCCTTAATACTTTGTAACTTAGTCTCGCAATACCTCCATCTTGATACTTTGATCAGAGAAAAAAATTCACGATACCAGGAGAATAACTGTTTTGTTGTCATTTAATCTCTATTGCTCACCTAACACAGAATCTGGTGTATTTTAAGTGCCCAAGAAATATTTTTATAATGGATGAATGAGAAAAAGCAATAATATGGTTACCATTTTTTTCCTTTTTTCATCCTCCCCAAATTGGGAGTGTAGAGACCTAGTATCTCATGAACTTTTAGGTTTTATAATTTAATAATGATTGTTCACAGCTAGGCACCAACTGGATGTGTTGTAGAGAGAGGCTAAAACAGATATGCACTTATTCTTTCACTTATTTGTCAGACTCTGATTTATTGTGCCAATAAATCCTTGAACTCAACCTTTGCATGGTTTTGGTCTGAGTGAGATCAATTTAGACCTAGATGTTAAAAAAAAGAAGAAAAAGACAAATAGTATGACATTGGGAAACATCATCTAGTGAAGAATTTTAGTTATTTCCCTTGGTTCCACATTTTACCTGAAAAACTTGATTTGGTACTTGTTAAATGTCCTCTTTCCATTGCTAATTAAACAAGATTTGGGTTCACGGCATTTGCCGGCAGTGCTGTAATGTTCTCACAGACAATGAAATGTGTTCATGGTGGATCCCTGGGAATCTTCTTGATGTGACAGAAATAAGTTCCAAAAAACGCAGAAATATGGACATAAATCTTACAAGGGCATTTCTGCCAAGATTTTTAAATTGTCCACAATATAAAGATATAAATCATTAACCTGAAATGTTAGCATTTTCATCCACTTATTTATCTATGAGCTACCCCTGTTTATAGATAAAAACCCACCATATCACATTTGCATTACATATTTCTTACCCCCATGTTGAACTGCATTTCCCCCTTTACTACCTGTTTATTTTTTCCTATCTTCCAACTTCAGCTCTTTCATTATGCAATGAACTCTGACTCCCCAAGGCAATTTGAATATATTTACTAAAAATGTAAAATGCCTTAATTCCCTTTGTCCCATCTCAACTCAAACTGAAAATTTCAAAGATGCTATCTAGCTACAGTTTAACAGGACACTATGATGTAAATATTGGGATATGGGATAGTACCATCAGCAGTCTCCAGGATCCAAATGACTGCTGAGGCCACAGAAAGTCTAGCTAATATGTGATTGGACTTGCATTGGTTGACTTTTTAATGAAAAGACAGTGAGTTTGTGCACTTGTGCTTGTTTTCAGGGTCGTAGTTATTTTACTCATTTGATTTAGAATTCCATAACACTTATTTTCAGTGTACAGCTTTTTTGATGGCTTAGACACCTTGAAGTTTCCCAATTTGTAGGTCCTTCATCCCTTCATTCGTTCTCCTACTCACAGACTTAGCTAAGAATTCCTAGATTTCAGTATTTGTACCAAGGTTTGTACCAGTTCACAAGAACAAGAAGCAAAATTTAAGGGTCCCTAGACTGCAAGGCCCTGAATGAGCAGCCTTACTGTTGGACTTCCTCCAGCCCCACTCTTCCCTGTGCTTCCCCACCCAAGGTGACAATCTAAAACATCTTGTTTCTGTTATACAATTTACTTTTTCACTTGTTTCTGTAAAAACAATTTACTTTTAGGATGAACTTTGCTAGAGAGATTAGCAATGCAGTACCTGAGAGAGAAGAGACAGTGTTTTCTGTGAAGATGCTGGCAGTGGACCCTATTTCCCTGAAACTGATTAAGGATATTAAGCCTGGGATGGATGCATTATTATCTTCCTTTTGTAAATAAAAGGATCAAATATATTCTCAAGATCACAAAGCCAATAATCGTTAAAATCAGAATTTAAATCTAGGGCTATTATTTCTTCAAACTCTGTTTATTTTCCAACATTTTATGACTTTCTACCAAACTAAGGAATACCTTAAAGATAACCACTTTCCAACAGGCTGAAGAAGGCATGCAACTTCCACCGCATCACTTTTAAAAGTGTCCTGTTAACAACTTGTTTGGGCATTTAACAGCCATCTGTTACTCATTAATTTTAATAAATTGGGATTCTCTGTGCCTGGGTGTCTTTTAACTTGTAGAGAAACTGTATTCCTCAGTGGGTCACTCCTAGCCAACACTTGATACCACTTAAACAAGTAACTATTTGCATGCCATACATTCCATGTGCCCACACCTTTATTTGTCCAGGTGTGCAGAATCCATGACAACTTGACATTGTTATACATAACTTGTTTCTTTTCTTAAATGTTAGCAGAAACAGCAATTTCCATGAACTATAAAGGAATAAAACTTTATATAACTTTCTGAATATCACATATAAATTCATGATTCTCAGCATCATTTAACATCAGGGACAGGCATTGTACTCAAGATAGCAATCAGAGTAAAGCAAAGGATATGAGAATCAGAAAAATGCCAAAAAGATGGCTAAAAGGAAATTCATTTGCTTTTGGGAGAAAGGAAAAACACTGAGTCAAAAATAACCCACATATCACACATAGGAAATTTTATTTGAGTAATATATGTGCAAAGCTGTTTAAAGATAAAATTAAAGACATATTTGGGAACTGCAGGCTCCATTTTATGCCAGGTATGCTAGTGCCTACCTCATAGGCTTGTTGTAAAATTAAATGAGAATGCATAGAAAGTGTGTATGCTGCCTGGCTCATATTAAGCAGTCAATAAATGCTAGCTCTTATGATTTTTTTATTGTGATCATTATTGTGGAAGCCCAGGATGAACAATTTGGAGGTATATGCATTAATGAATTAATGAAACAAATACAGAAATGTTTGTATCTTCAAAATTTTTATTGAATCTGCATGGTAGTTATCTAGACAATTCAGTTCAGAATGTTCACTGGGGACTAGGATTATTTGGTTTGGCTGTCATACACTGAGATAATTAGTTGGATAATTGACAAATTTCTCTGTTCTTTTCTACCAGCCAGCAGCCTGGAATAGATTTGTAATAATGGAATCAGTGGATTCCTTTCTATGATATGGCTAACTGAAAAAAGGTAATCAAATATATATGTTTTCCTAATTAGAGACCTCATAATGTTTTTTACTACCTAGGAAGGAAATAGAAATAGTATAAATCTGACCATGCTTTCTAGTTTTTAGTTCTATATAATGAATGTCTTGGAATTGTAAGAGCATATTGGTTTTGTCCATGCATGAAGGTCAGAAGCTTCAAGCTGCGTATATCACAAAACTCTGAGGACATGGTAAAAAAGGTGTCACTTTTGTGATGATTTTTGAATGTGTCGCTGATGAGAACAGCATGGTCATTTTGATCACATAGCTATTTTTCTCAGCTAAAATTACACAATTGCCATCAAGACTTATAAATTAGTCTCCCATTAAATTAATTTGGTTATATTAGTTCCCCAGGACATACTTACTCCTGGTGAATTGGAAAATTCCACTCTCTTGTAGCAGGGAAGCTGAAATATAGATTCAGAGTCAATTGCCTAGTTATAGCCCACTCCCTACCCCGACTTGTAAAGCAGTGAGAGAATAAAGCTCTTACTGCTATATGCGTGTGGCTCCCTTCGGGAAGGCCGGAGGCTGGCTAATCACAGCGAAACTAGAACTAAGTGGGAGCATCCTAGGTCAGCAACAGGTTTGGAATGTTTTATTTTTGTAGTTATCATGGAGAAAACAAGTTGGACAATTCACCAGTTTGCGTAAAAGATGGCTCTCACCCTATGGAGAAAACCAGGGAGGCAGAAAGGCCTGTCCCGGGTAACTCACATACAAAGTGGCTCCAGCCAGTTGAGGCTGAAAAGATTCCTGGGGAATAGAATGAGCCCTTTTGGCCTGGTAAGCTGCTTAAATGTTATAGGCACAGAAACCTGGTTTTTTTTCCAGGCCCGTGTAGTTTTTAATGCCTCTTGTACAATATTCATTTCTCTTTGTTTTCCCTATATATTTAGAAAAATTCCTTTTGAAAATGCAACCTTGCCTCTGATATGCTATAGAGAAAAAAGAAAAATGACATCTTTCTTTGATATTCATATAGAAAGATTATAGATTGATGATATGATATTTTTGAGGGAGATTTGTACAACTCAGGGGCCAAGAGAGGATGGGTGATGGAAGCATTCCATGTGAATGAACCTCAAGAAGGTGTCACCTGAGGGGAGAGAGTTAGGAGTTGGTGACTTTTACTTCAGGTGACACCACCACCAATGAATAATTTAGAGGAACTGATTCTAGTCCTATGGAAGGAGATTTGTGCCAGTGCTACTTAGTCTGAGTCTCTACCAAGTTTAACGACAACGGTTTGTGTGTTGTGTGTGTGCAACATATGCGCCTGTGTATCCATGTTTATGTCAATAGTCTTCAGAAATTGTGAGTATACCCCAGTGTGTGACAGCTTGGGAAACAAAATGCTGACTTAAAATGCTAGCGCTACTTCTCAAGGCCTCAGTTTCCATCTGTAAAATGAGAACAATAACCATGTAAAGCTAACAGCTTGGGTAAGAATATTAAAGAATTTATTTCTTGTAAAGAACTTACAACAGCGCTTGGTACAAATAAGTGCACAAGAACTATTAGCTATTTTTATTATATAATTTGTGAATCTTTTTTATTATCTAGGAATTTAATTGTTAAGTTTAAGAAAATGTTTTCATTACTATAAACCTGAAAATACCAAGATGTTATATAAATCCATGTCCTAAAATTGAAAATAATTTTTAAGTAAATGTAAGATTGTCAGTTTCAGTAATTGCAGGAAAGGAAATTCAAACCAATCCTCTAATTGACAACAACTATAAAATCAGGAAAATGAGAGAAAGAGAGAGTTATTTCAGGTATAAGAGAATTAGCAAAAATTTGTGGGGTCAAGAACTGAAAAGAAATACTAAAATCATGGGCTTCACACTTGAGGCAACTTAATTTTTCTCCCTGAGGACCTCTGCCAATCTAGAAGAAGGAGCGAAGGTAAGCAGAGCTGTTGCCATTCTTGTAGGGTTAAGAGAGTGAAACTTTAAGTCTAACATCTGCCAGAGAGGCGAGGCAGCTGATAAACCCTCCATAGTTTGGAACAGGATGCTAAAGGGATTACCATGACAATAAGGGTGAACAAGGAATAGACCAGCTGTCCTGGGGCAAGAAACCCATCTTCAAATCATCTGGGTGGTTAAAATTGAATTGGATTTTTCCAGGGACTTCTACTCCATCTAGAAGATGGAATTGTAAATCATCTCTGAAGAACATAACATTATCCTAGCCGTCACATTATCCATGCATTTTTTTCTTCAAATTTAATTTCCAGCCTCTAATAACAAAAGAACCAGGCACGCAATAAGGCAAGACCCTGTTATTAAAAACCCAGAGACACAAAGGACAATTGGAACAGATCCACAAGAGTGATAGGAATTGGAGTTATCAGAAACTGACTTTTAACTAAACATGCTTAATATCTTCAATGAAATGAAATGCATGTTTGAAAATTTCAACAGAACAATGGAATATTAAAAGAGTGGAAATTGTGAAACTAGGTACTTATTGGTTGGATTTCAAAGTAGATTATACACATCTGGAAAGAGAATTATTGAATTAAAACATAGGTTAGGAGAAAAATCTATAATACAGTATGGAATGAAAAACACCACACAGAAAAACAAAAGAGAGAATAAGAACCTAAAGAATACAGTGAGAAGTTCTAGCGTATTCGCAACCAAAATCTAGATTAAGAGGAGCAGAAGAATAGGGCAAAAGCAATATTCGAAGAGAGAGTGAATATTCCAAAATTGACAAAGATATCAAGCCACGTATTAAGGCAGAAGTATCAATTAGAATAAAACAAATACATAAGGAAACAACAATAAAAAATCACAAAGAAGTATACAGTATAAAACTGATTTTAAAAAAACTAAAAAAATCTTTTAAACAGCCAGATAAGGTATTTTTAAAGGAAAAAAACTTAAAGCAACAATTGGAGCCTCGATAGACAGAATGAAAACTGAGTTTTCATCTTCTGAAGGAAATTAATTGCCAGCATAGAATTCTATACATAGAAAAAGTATCCTTCAAAAATGAATGCAAAATAAATACATTTTAAAAGTAATAAAAATGGGGTTCGGCACGGTGGTGCAACAGTTAAGTGTGCACATTCTGTTTCTCATCGGCCCGGGATTTGCTGGCTTAGATCCCGGGTGCGGACATGGCACCGCTTGGCAAAAGCCATGCTGTGGTAGGCGTCCCACATATAAAGTAGAGTCAGATGGGAACAGATGTTAGCTCAGGGCCACTCTTCCTCAGCAAAAAGAGCAGAATTGGCAGTAGTTAGCTCAGGGCTAATCTTCCTCAAAAAAAGGCAATAAAAATGGAAAATTCATCACCAGAGACATCCTTAAATACAAAGACAAAAAAATTGAAACTGAAAAGATAGAAAAAACATATCACACCAAAAGCAATTCCCTCCCCCCAAGAAAGATCTGCTATAGATATATTAGTATCAAATAAATTAAAATTTAAGGTCACCATTTTAAACCAGAGCCCATGAGAAAACTTAGTCCCAAAGCCATGCAGTATCTATTACATATAATAAACTAATATCTCCTAAGAAGTTTTTGTTTTGTTTTATGCAGCATAATCTTGATACAAAAAACAGACAAAAATTAGAAAGATAAATTATGCAAATCTCACCGATGAATATAAATAAACATAATGATGAAATTAGTAGTACACTGAATTCAGAAACCCTTAAAAGGATGTCTTTCAAACAAGAGAAAGTGGAACAAGCAGCACCCACCAGGCCCACTGGAGCAGCATTATTAAGGTGAGCTTCATGGTCAAAGGAGCAATACCACCTGGGATAGCTCACCTGATATGACCAGGATACTATAAAAATATGACATAGAAATACTTAGCACCACCCCTATCCTCTCAGCAGAATGTACATGGTTGAGGGGAGCACCAAACACTCCTTTGGTATGATAAGTTAAAGCCTTGGGTTGTAGCTGTCGGATATGGCAAGGTAGTGACAAATTCTTCAAAATAGTGTTCGTGGCCGAGAAGCACCTGCCAATGACCAGACAGTAAGGACCTTCACCTTGTGAAGGACCAGGATTGGTTGTATTAGGCACTGGACCACAGCTAGGTTCCATGTAGTTTTGCAGGAAGCCAATTGCTTTGATAAAATTCAATATCTATTATTATTAATAATGATAACTAATTAATCTAATAACCATAACTCTACTATTATTATTAACAATGGAGGAGAAAAGAGAACATCCTTGTTCTGATAAAGAGTGGCTACAAAAAAAAAATAAATACTACTGACCACATCTTACTTGATGAAAATTATCACTCTGAGATTTCTATCAAACACTGTACTGGAGATTCTAGCCAGTATAAGACAAGGAAAAGAAATAAAAGTATAACTTATAAAGAATTCTTAGAAAGACTGGGAAAGGAACAAATAGCAATCTCATTATTAGCAGGTGAAATATTTGTTTATATAGAAAATTAAAATGGAACTGCTGATATTTTAGAATTAAGAAGCAAGTTGGGCAAGTTTCCTAGACACAGTACCAATATGACATATTAAAATGTAGGTATATACACCAGCCAACAATTGTTAAAAAGTAAGGAAAAAAAGACGATATTTATAATGCCATAAAATTATCTAATATTTAGAAATATGTGTAACAAAGATACATAAAACTGTAAAACGTTACAATAAATTTTATGGAGAGAGATTAAAGACCCACATAAGAAGAAAAGACAGTTGCTCACGGACTGGAAGAGTGGATATTGAAAAGATGTTAGTTCTCCCTTAAATTTATCTAGGTTCAACCAGTGCCAACCAAAGGCATGGCATAACTATATTCAGATATTGATAATCTGATATAGAGTTTTACAGTCCATGTGTAATGGATCTAATTAATAATAAAGGTGACACTACAGAGCCAAGTCTGTCTTTTCCATAAATGGTGCTCAGTGAATTGAGTATCTTTTAAAAAATGAAATGTGGGGGACTGGCCCCGTGGCCGAGTGGTTAAGTTCGTGCGCTCCACTGCAGCAGCCCAGTGTTTTGCCTGTTCGAGTCCTGGGCGTGGACATGGCACCGCTCATTGGGCCACGCTGAGGTGGCATCCCACATGCCACAACTGGAAGGACCCACAACTAAAAATACACAACTATGTACTCGGGGGCTTTGAGGAGAAAAAGGGAAAATACAATCTTAAAAAAAAAGAAATGTGGGTTTTAAAATGATAATCCAAAGAATTGAGCACTTTTATTTTGTGTAATGTTATGTGTGTCTGTACTTCAATTAAAAATAATTGAATTGGTGGGGCCAGCCCTGTGACATAGTTGTCAAGTTAGGTGCGCTCTGCTTCAGTGTCCCAGAGTTTGCAGGTTCAGCTCCTGGGCGCAGACCTCCACCACTCATTAGCCATCCTATGGACCCACATATAAAATAGAGGAAAGTTGGCACAGATGTTAGCTCAGGGTGAATCTTCCTCAGCAAAAAAAAAAAAAGGTTGGTAAAATAAAAAGTGATTATGAGTTCTTTTTAGAGGAACTAAAACCAGGCTATAAAATTGTGTCTTCAAGCCTATTTATTTGGCCTTAGCAAGAGTAGTTATCCAGCCTATACAATTAATTATTACATAAACAAATCAAAAGAGTTAAAAAAAACTGTTTTAATACAAAGTCTTTCAAAAATACTTATTAACAGCTGAGACAGTTTCACAAACAAAAGCTCTTTGGGGAATCATTGTGTTTTGTTGCAAATGTAATGATAAAATAATGACTAAATAAACATGAAATTCAGCTAACAATATGTCGTTATCTTAAAAAAATGCTTTAATGCTAAAACATCAAAGAAAAAGAAAGAATTGATAAATAGAAAACAATTAAAAGAAGGTCTGTTAGCCCCAGCAGGAGTTCTTTCAATAGAACCCAATTGAGAAGTAACAAAAGAGAAGTGGTCTTCTGCAATGCAATCCAGTTTAATTCACTTGAACAGACATATTTGATTGACTATATATAAAGCCCTGTGCTAGGTGAAACTTTTCCTTAATGGATACTTACAACAATTGTATTTTAGAATCTTTGCATGATTTTTCCTTATGCCAATGTTCTAAGTTTTTACAAGCCATTGGAAAAGTTCTTATTTTTATAGTTGCATTAAGTGTATCTAGAAGAGAGAACTTGGCAAGACACAAAATAACCAGAGAAGTTGAAGCTACTATATTTGGCAATAATACAAATACCCATGTAGTATTTCATCTCTTAATAGCTTTAAAACTATGTATTTGGGTTCTTTTTTGAATCTATGTGTGTATTGCATTTTGGGAAAACATCAGCAGGAGCAAAATTCTTCTCATATTCATCCCATTTACTTGTTTATTCATCTCTTCTATTGCCTGGGTATTTGGGGGATATTTTCCTTTTCTTTCTTTTTCCTTTTTTTTTTGGTTTTATTTTTCTTAAACATATCAGACCAATGATGATAAATACATATGTATTACTGTAGGTTATGGATACATTTTTGAACATCAATCGATACAGAAGTAAAGTAAACAAATTAATCACACTCCATATTTAAAGCCAATCAGGTTACGGAAACAATAACCAATGAATGTCTTGTTTATTTATACTTTTCAAGTGAAAATAACGAGTCTATCAGTTGATGAATGGATAAAGATGTCCATAAAAAACAATGGAATATTATTTAGACGTGAGAAAGAACAAAATCCTGCTATTTGTGACAACATGGGTGGACATTGAGGCATTATGCTAACTGAAACAAGGCAAATACTGTGTAAAATCACTTATATGGGGAATCTAAAAAGGCCAAACTCATAGAAACAGAATAGAATGGTGCTTGCCAGGGGCTTGTTGGGGGCAGGTAGGATTGGGGAGATGTTGATCACTGAGGGGATGGACGCGTTAATTAACCAGACGGGGGGGAATCCTTTCACAAGGTATATGTATAGCAAGTCACCACAATGTACACTCTAAATATCTTATAGTTTTATGCCAATTATACATCAATGAATCTGAAATTTAAATAAAAAGTATAAAGTAACTTAATCATTGAGAGATTTGAATGATCATTGCTATTTTCAAAAGAGGCAATATTAAGGACAAGTTGGCCATCCATCCCTTGCTTAGTTCTGCAAATTTTGGTGTCTCTTTTCAAATTTTTTTTCAAGGAGAGTTGATTTTTTTCTTTTAGTGTTGATATACCTATCTTTGTCAACAAAAAGGAAACAAAATTTATATTATGTGGTTGTTTATGCAAACTACAATCTGTATATAAGAAGTCATTATTATATAAAACATGGAATATGATCACCATTGAATTTCCCCAATGTTTTCTTTCTGCACACAAGAGTATTCCTTGAGGTTTGTAAGAATCATGTTATTTTATCCTTTGAAAAATTGCTTCTACATTCAGTTCAAGATACCAGTAATAACATGTCCCATTTTTGAGTCTCAGGACCTTGTCCCTGATTCAAAGGGAACAGTGCTCTAGGTAAACTTGCACAGTCTTTGAGACTTGGTTCTAAACGTGCCCTCAATGCCTTAGATATGTTCAAATCATCTCTTTCTTCCCCATTCCCTTGCTCTTTTTTTCTATCTTCCAGTGAACATTTAGGCTCCTTGCTCTTCCTCTGTTTTCCTTATAACCTTCTATCTCATAATTATTTCAATTTGTTTCTCTGACATTCATTCAAATTCTAGGGCCATTGTCTATAACTGCAATTATTAGCTTAAGTTATTGTTAGCTTAAGTCTATAGTGGTGTGAACGCTGCTATTGTTAGCTTAAGTCTATAGTGGTGTGAACGCTGGTGGCATTGCATAAAATGTTCACAAACAGATATATTTTTCAAATACTCAGGAGCTATATGTTCTAATTGATGTTCTCCAGAGAAACAAAATGTATATGGTGTGCATGTGTGTGTGTATATATATATATAGAGAGAGAGAGAGATCTGATTTATTTTGCAGAATTGGCTTACATGATCTTGAAGCAAAATAATGTACTGTGTAAGAGTTTATTTCCCCTTTCCATAGCAGTTGTTACTGACCAGGAAGGTAAACCAGTCAAATTACTTTAAACATATGAAACAGATTCTTTGCTCAATGACAGAAGTAAATCTTACTTATTTTGAATTCTGACATTAGAATAATAAAATTAAGCCTGAGAAAATTAAGTATATACATGTGTATGTGTGTGTATATATGTATGTGGATATACGTATATACACATATATCTTACAGATACGTAAATGATAGAAAATTAAGAAATTAACATAGTTGACATTCCTCAGCAACATATCGCAATTTTTATTTTAAGGTGTTATCTATGCAACACTAAAACAATGTCATATAAAACTGGGCTGACTGAATTATTCACTTTTCAGTCACTTGAGTTGGAATCCCATGGGCAACCCCTTCCGGTTCTTGATACTCATTCGTTCTGAAGGGACCAGGGGTGCCGCTATTGGAGTGTCTTGTATACTCTACGGAAACATACTATAATACTCAGTGCACATTGACTGTGACATCTGACTTCAGGTGCAAGATACAGATATGGATGCCTATTCATTAACAGCCTGAAGATACCTGAAGTTCCTCTGACAGGCAGATCCAGAGATTTCATGAGTGACAGGATTTTTGCACACGCATTTGACTCCTGCGAGAAAAAGTGCTTTTTTTTTTTTCAAAGAAAAAAACTTGGAACCTCTCCCTGTCAGAGTCAAACATGGACGGTGGTTCTAAAATACTAATTATAAGTGAATAGTTAGCTGGAATCTGGGGAAGGCCCTGGTCTACTCATCCGTCCGTCATCTACTTCATGCTGCTGGAGTGAATGTCAAACTCTCAATTGGCTCAACTTTGCATTCCCAGGAAGGCTTACACGGGCTTTCAGCTCATGTGAGAGCACACTGATGATTTTTGTAAGATAATGTCACTGATAAAAGAGCCCTCTCAGTTGTGTTGAGCCCCTTGGCAGGCTCTGCAGAGCAAAAGTGGACTCTTGCTGTGTTCAGTCGATCATATTGTGAACTGTGCAATCTATATAGCTTCAGGGAATGCTTTGCTAAGGATTCTCTTGATTTCATTGGATGACCCAATTACACATCCTGACTTTCTGCTCTCAGGGAGATATTATTTTGGATTTCTAAATTATTACTTGCTTCGAGAATGCTTCAGGATGGATTTTGAGGGTTTTTTCCCCCTGAAAAAGAAGTTTTACAAATTCCTTAACATGGTTACAAATTGATGTTCTAAACACTCTAGGCTCCAAGTATTCTAATGGTAGGATTTAACAGTTTAAATTTTATCAATCACGTAGAGTAGTTTTGTTTTAGTTTCATATATTATGATTGATATAGGCATGTTTTTAATACTCATTAGGGTCTACTTTCCATCTATGCAGTTTTGAGATTTCTCAATAATAGACCTAAATTTATTGTGCTCTAGTTTAAATCTGGTCACCATCTCCACAGCGAAAACAAGGAAACATAATTTAGCACTCTCAAAACAAATACTGCTTCAGAGAGTTGAATATCTTTGCTAAATCATTCCCTAAAGATTAACATCTGTAGGCTAGAAATTTCCTTAAGCTTTTTCTTATAAGGCCAATTTGTTTAAACAATCGGTTTTCAAAACATGTTAAATGTACCTGAAGTATTCAAAGATTATCTGCACCATTTTATTTTGTTTTGTTTTTTGAGGAAGATTAACCCTTAGCTAACATCTGCCCCAATCTTCCTCTTTTTGCTGAGGATGATTGGCCCTGAGCTAACATCCGTGCCCATCTTCCTCGATTTTATATGCGGGATGCCTGCCACAGCATGGTTTCATAAACAGTGTGTATCGGAGCCAGCAAACGCCGGGCCACTGACGTGGAGCACACGAACTTAAGCGCTATGCCAATGGGCTGGCCCCTATCTTGACTATTTTAATGAACACTTTAAACTTTGCATATATGTGTAGAGCTACACCATGAGAGTTTCATTTCACTTAAACAAAGAATTTACATGGAAAAATAATAAAAGAAGAAAGAAAGATTTGCCCAACAAATTGTCTCAGTTCCTATGCCTCAGTCATTCTTTCATCTACTCATTCAGAGTAGGGTCAGAACAAAATAGAGGAAACATTCAGAGAAGAGTTTGAAGCTGTAGGGGATTTTGTTGATGATAGACAATAAAACCCAGAGGACACATGGGAAGTTTTGTGAATCAGGGAATGTTGTGAGACTAAGAAAATTACTGAGGCATAAGTGTTTGGGTCAGAAGAGATAATTTCAGATCCTGGGCTCTTAGGGATTACTAAAATACATTGGGATATATGGGATGATTGGATTAATTTTCGTGGGTTCAGGGCAGATTATACTGAGGGGCTGTGAGTCTGAAGGAGTAGCTTTCCAAGTCTTGGCAGAATTATGAAAATCCCATGACGCCCTGCTTCCCTCCTGTTAATAATCTTTCTCATTCACAGAACTTTGCCACTCCTCACTTCCTGGCTTCTCCATAGAAGGCTTGGAGGATAATGGAGAATTGGACTCACACAGACCAAGGGGGTCTCAGGGATGCCCTTTTTCCACTTAGAGCTTGTAGAGTTCCAGAGCCATCTTCTCTGCTAAGGAGACTTGGAGGCAACAGGAGAATTGAACTCACTCAGAAAATGGAGGTTTCTGGGACTACAAACCTACACAAACACACACACACACACACTTCCAATACATTCAAGTAATCTCGATTCATATGTATTTCCTCCCTACTTAATTTGTCAAAGTGGAGCTGAAGCATCCTCTCTTAAAAGTTTCTCTTTAATTCTAATATATTTCATTTTACACCCATCACATAAATGTTTATAATTAATATCTTCATTTGAAATATACATATATATACACACATACTCAGACAACAAATTAAAATTACCTTTTATCCTCCTGAATTTTATTTTAATTCTAAGATTTGTGTTTAACTTCTGAAAAACATTTTTTTAGTAGAGACTCCTTTAATCTATTTTGATTTTATTGTCAAAATTTCTTACATAGTGTAAATGTCTGCTTCCTGAGTAATCATTAATAATACAGCACTGTAAAGATCATGAAAACAACTGTTAAATAAAATGAGGAGGAAAAGCTTTAAAATGAAACTAATTTAGGAAAGCCTAGAAGAAAAATTTTTGAAATAGTATAAAAAAGATTTAATGTACTCCACAAAAGATGGATTATCCATGTTGCTATTGTAATCATTGCTGCTTGATTTTATACTGTTACTAGGCACCAAACCATATCATGCTCTATACAAACCATACTTAGGTATGCTGTAGATTCAGGAGGCTTAGCATCCCAGTTCGCCTGACATGTGAGAATGTAAACTAACTCTAGCTGAGCCAGTGTGTGAACAGTTGCCAATGAAAGTACACAATCAATTCATCTATGAGTGTATTATCAAGGACTGTGTCTCTTTTACTGTTCACTTAAGTTCATGTATCAGAAAGTACATTACGCACATAGTTTCAAAACAATTCTTGGCTGGGTCAGATAAGATACTCAGTATGTGAATCATTATATATGTCATCTTTGATCATTTTCCTAAATTTCTCCAACATATGAGCCCAGAGAAATAAAAGTTAACTGGGCAAGATCCAAAAATGAGAATATGAGTAGAAAATAACTTGATTCTGTCCTTGCTTCATTCTTTTTAATAAACATGGAAATATAAGAGGTTGTCTTCGGCTCAGCATATCATCAAATATATATATCAATCAATTCACTTAAATGTGAGACAATACAAAACCCACCATGTTGTACCTGATTAATAGTACCATGGTTCAGCAGTAGGTCCTAAATTAGGCATGGAGCCATATGTCTGAGACTCTAAAAGTAATCTTACTGAATTCATTAATTTCATAGATAATGTTTTCATGTACAAAAACCATGCAATTAAATAATCAAGTAAGGTCATATAGCAGGAACTAGAAGAACTTCTATAAAACTAGATATTCTTTCCATAATTATGTGAAGTGTTGGATACTAAAACAACAAATATTTGAATCACTGTAAATTCTCCTTAGTGATATAGCATTATACAGCCACTCCTTGAAACCCAAATATTTGGCTTATAAT
Source organism: Equus caballus (assembly GCF_041296265.1). Lineage (NCBI taxonomy): Eukaryota > Metazoa > Chordata > Mammalia > Perissodactyla > Equidae > Equus > Equus caballus. The sequence continues at coordinate 100,427,361 of NC_091686.1, forward strand.
CATAGAGATAGCAACTGTTCAAAATTTGCCAATAACTTTCCATTTGTGTAAGAATCAATTTGGCGTGGTCCTTTAAGGGGAGAACTTCCTGATTCATTGTCTCTTCCCTACAACTTTTTTCTTTAGTCTTCCTCGTAGAAGGATGCTGCCTCAGTTTTTCCTTCCCACATCCGTTTTCCAGTCTTGGCTACCTACAGTCCAGCTTCTTTCATTATTCACTCCTTTCTCATTCTTCTACTCCCATCTTCCTTTGAAACTACTTTTCCTCCTCAATTGCTTTCTTTCTCACTAAACATTTGAGTATTGCCTCAGCATCACTGGCTGTACTTTGAATGAGAATAGGCTCTCATGAAATTTCTGGCACTTTGTAATAGATTCCTAATTTGTCAACCCTAACTTTAGCCTTACCTGCATGCAACATTCTCCATACAGGCATATTTTTAAAACCCAAGTCAAACTAGTTCCGTTCTCCTTACAATATTTAGTGATTCCCATTTTCTACAACATATTTTTCAAATTTTATCATGACACACAAAGGGCCCCCCCAAGTCTTATCTCTACCTCTTTGGCCTTATCCCCAGGCAGTTTCTTCCTGGCAATTTGTTATTTATTATGAATTGTATAAACCTGTGGGACTAGTTCAAAACAATCACTCATAGCATTGTCCCCTTGAGAAAATAAAGTGTTCTAAAAAAAGTCATTTATAAATCTTTTTTACTAAGATTTTTTCGGAGGACTGTTGTTTAAACTTTGGCTTATATCTACTGCATACATTTAAGAATTCTGACGTTTTATAGCCTTCATGTACATAATCAGAATTTTTGCCCTGATCAAAAAACATATTTGGACAATGTCCCAGTGTAATGTATTAATATGATAAGAATTATGAGAATTAACACCGAGTCCATGGAAATTTATATTCCAGTAGCAATTGCAAAATTTCAAAAATTTGATTACTCTTTATCATGCTTTGGGTATTTGTAAGTGTTTCAAAGTAGGGGAAAGTACTTCCACAACCCTCTTAACAACTTGAACAAGAAAAAAAAACGCTAAATCATTTCATAATTTTTGAACACTGGTAGGGGAAGTAATCATAATGTTTATTACCAGAAAAAATTTTAAAAACTATATACAAATTAAAACCACAAAATTGAATCCTCAAACAAATTAGGCTTAAAAGACACATCAATGTTTAAATTCTTAAACACCACTCTATTTCAAACTCTTACTGTTATAATAGCATTAAAACCTGCTCCAGAATTTAGCTTCCCCATTTGTAAAAAAGAAATGACGTCAACGTGCTATTTAAAATAAGAATTGGGAAAAAGTGTTTAAGTCAACAAAAATCCTATATTAAATGAATATACGAAACCAAATACAAAGTTGTATAAACATTCTTTTCAAAACAAAATGCTAGCTTAAATACATAATTATACAAGATGCATTTGGGAAGGCTTGCACAGATCATATTCAAATTATGATAAAATGTGGCTTAAGCCAAGAGGATAAAGAAAAGTCTCTCCAAATTCCTGTATTTTAGACAACAGCTTGGACTGTCTGCTTATTTGTTACAGATCCACCCGAATCTCACTAAATAAATCTCTTTTAATAGCACAGTTTGATAACAGTTCTGACAAAGGAAATTACTATCAGCAACTACTGGCTGCCAAAGAATACTACATTATTATGAGGTATTAGCCAAACATATGAACTCTCAAAAAAGTAATTAATTGGTCTCATATGTCTATTTCTATTTTAATGCTAGAATTAACCATTTAATTTAATCTATTTTATTAGAATAGAAAATTCATATAATAGATTCAGCTTAAGCCTTGGGACTTTCTTGCATATGAGGGCTGGCTTCCTTTTCAGTAAGTAGACCCAAGATTATCCCACTGTATCTGGATTCATTTAAACTTCAGCCAACCCAGATTTCTCTCTGAGTTCCAATCTCAAGTATTCATTTATTCAGCAAATATCCACAGACAGTGACTGTGTGCCAGGCATTATACTAGGCACCAGAGATGTAATAATGCTATCAGCAGTTGCCCAGGAATGTTCATTCTATAAGCTATCCCACAGTAAAACATTTCAAGGATCAATTTATTTTGAGAAACGTTGTATATTCTACTACACCCTTAAATACTCAGAGTCTATTTTTAAAACTTTGAAAGTATTGCAAATTCTTATAGTTAAAGACAAAACCTTACCTATTTTAGAATGGTGAAAATCCGGAACACCGACAACACCAAATGCTGGACTGTCATTCATTGCTGGTGGAAATGCAAAGTGGTACAGGCATTTTGGAAGACCGTTTGGCAGTTTCTTACAAAACTAAACATAGTTTTACCATACGATCCAGTAATCGCACTTCTTGATATTTGTCCAAATGAGTTAAAAACTTACATCCACCCAAAAACCTGAACGCGCATGTTTATAACAGCTTTATTCATTACCGCCAGAACTTGGAAGCTACCAAGATGTCCTTCAGTAGGTGAATGAATAAATAAACTGTGGTACCTCCAGACAATGGAATAACATTCAGAGAACTGAAAAGAAATGAGCTATCAAATCATGAAAAGATATAGAGAAATCTTAAATGGGTATTACTAAGTGAAAGAAGCCAACATGAAAAGACTACGTATTGTATGACTCACATTACGTGACATTCTGGAAAAGACAAAACTATGGTGACAGTAAAAAGATTAGTGGTTGCCAGGGGTTAGCGGGGAGGGTGGAATAAATAGGCAGAACATAGAGGAATTCTTAAGGCAGTGAAACTATTCTGTATGATGCTATAATGATGGACACATGTCATTATAGATTTGACGTAACCTGCAGAATAGACAACATCAAGAATGAACGTTAATGTTAACTCTGACCTTTGGGTCATATGTCAGTGTAGGTTCATCAGTTGTAACAAATGTACCGCTCTGTGGGTTAGGGTTTGTTGATGGTGGAAGAGGCTGTGCATGTCTCGGGGGAAGGGGCTATATGGGAAATCTCTGTCTTCTCATCAGTTTTATTGTGAACCTAAAGCTACTGTAAAAAATAAAATATATTTTAAAAGACCTTTTTCTCCCTTAATTTTGTGACTTTTATGTCAAGAAATTATTTCCTCCTGGAATTAGTAACCTTAATAATACGTCCTAAGAACACTTAGTCCATGTGATAAAAAATGAATCAACAATTTGGTAAGGTAACTAAAACACTCAGAAATTTCAGTTTCCAAAAAATTCACAAAGAAACAAAAGCTACTATAACCAGTCATTTTGGTAAACTGATTAAATCAAGTAAAGCATATCATTTGAATTCTCAGTAGATAAATTACTAATTATTTCTTGACTCATATTTTTTTTCCTGAGGTCATAATAGTTTACAACATTGTGAAGTTTAAGTTGTACATTATTTTTTGTCCATCACCATATAAGTGCTGCCCTTCACCCTTTGTGCCCACCCACCCCAGTCCCCTTCCCCCTGGTAACCACTGAACTGTTCTCTTTGTCTGTGTGTTTATATTCCACATATGAGTGAAATCATATCGTGTTTGTCTTTCTCTGTCTGGCTAATTTCACTTGACATAATACCCTCCAGGTCCATCCATGTTGTTGGAATGGGAGGATTTTGTCTTTTTTATGACTGAATAGTATTCCATTGTGTATATATACACCACATTGTCTTTATCAAATCATGTCAATGGGCACTGGGGTTGCTTCCATGTCTTGGCTATTGTGAATAATGCTGCAATGAACATAGAGATGCATAAGTCTCTTTGAGTTGTTGATTTCAGGTTCTTTGGATAAATACCCAGTAGTGGGATAGCTGAGTCATATGGTATTTCTACTTTTTTTTTGAGGAAGATTAGCCCTGAGCTGACATCTGCCACCAATCCTCTTCTTTCTGCTGAGGAAGACTGGCCCTGAGCTAACATCGGTGCCCATCTTCCTCTGCTTTATATGTGGGATGCCTACCACAGCATGGCTTGACAAGCAATGCCATGTTCACACCTAGGATCCGAACCGGCAAACCCTGGGTCCCCGAAGCAGAACGTGCGAACTTAACCGCTGCACCACCAGGCTGGCCCACGGTATTTCTATTTTTAATTTTTTGAGAAACTTCTATATTGTTTTCCATAGTGACTGCACCAGTTTGCATTCCCACCAGCAGTGTATGAAGGTTCCCTTGTCTCCACTACCTCTCCAAAGTTTGCTGTTTTTTGTCTTAGTGATTATAGCCATGCTAATGGGTATAAGGTGATAGCTTAGTGTAGCTTTGATTTGCATTTCCCTGATGATTCGTGTTGTTGAACATCTTTCCTGTGCCTATTGGACATCTGTATATCCTCTTTGGAGAAATTCTGTTCATATCCTCTGACTGTTTTTTGATCAGGTTGTTTTTTTGTTGTTCAGGTCTGTGAGTTCTTTATGTATTGTGGAGATTAACCCCTTGTTGGATATAAGATTTGCAAATGTTTTCTCCCAATTGGTTGGTTGTCTTCTTGTTTTGATCCTGATTTCCTGTGTCTTGCAGAAGCTCTTTGAGTCTGATGAACTCCCACTTGTTTATTTTTTCTTTTGTTTCCCTTGTCCTAGAAGTCATGGTATTTGAAAAGATCCTTTTAAGATCGATGTCAAAGAGTGTACTACCTATATCTTCTTCCAGAAGTTTTATGGTTTCAGGTCTTACCTTCAAGTCTTTGATCCATTTTGAATTTATTTTTGTGTATAGCAAAAGATAATGGTCTACTTTAATTCTTTGGCATGTGGCTTTCCAGTTTTTCCAACCCCATTTATTGATGAGACTACCTTTTCTCCATTGTATGTTCTTAGCACCTTTGTCAAAGATTATCTGTCCATAGATGTGTGGTTTTAATTCTGGACTTTCAATTCTGTTCCATTGATCTGTGTGCCTGTTTTTGCACCAGTACCATGCATTTTTGATTACTATAGCTTTACAGCATATTTTGAAGTCAGGGATTGTGTTGCCTCCAGCTTTGTTCTTTTTTCTCAGGATTGCTTTAGGTATTCAGGGTCTTTTCTCGCCCCTTATGAATTTTAGGATTCTTTTCTTTGTTTCCATGAAGAATGTCATTGGGATTCTGATTAGGATTGCATTCAACCTGTAGATTGCTTTGGGTAGTATGCATGTTTTAACTATGTTTATTCTTGCAATCCATGTGCATGGAATATCTTTCCATTTCTTTATGACGTGACTCGTATTTTAAGAAAAATGGATTTTTATTTAGAGTCAATTTTGCATCAGGATAGCTGATATTCTCCATTAATTCACTTATTTAACAAACATTTTATTTTTTTTAAGATTTTATTTTTTCCTTTTTCTCTCCAAAGCCCCCCGGTACATAGTTGTATATTCTTTTTGTTGTGGGTCCTTCTAGTTGTGGCATGTGGGACGCTGCCTCAGCGTGGTTTGATGAGCAGTGCCATGTCCCCGCCCAGGATTCGAACCAACGAAACACTGGGCCTCCTACAGCGGAGCACGCGAACTTAACCACTCGGCCACGGGGCCAGCTCCTAACAAACATTTTTTTAAGCGCCAAATCTGTAGTGGCAAACTTTTTCTGTAAAAGGCAAAAGAGTCAATATGTTATGCTTTGCAGGCTACACGGTCTCTGTCACAGCACTCACTTCTGCCATTGTAGTACAAAACAGCAGCCACAGACGAAACATAAATAAACGGATGTGGCTCATGGCAATAAAAGTTTATTTACAAAAACAGGTAGCAGGCAAAATTAGGCCTAAGGGACTTTAGCTTACAATCCCACTCTGGATTATAGGGATAAAAATATAAATTTTCTGCCTTTAGAAATGTAGAGTCTCCTGAAAGAAATCTATGTTTGTATCTCATTGTTTTAACTGTTATTTTACAGAGGTGTAAAAGAAGAGGGTTGACTGAAGGAAAAAAATGCATAAGGAAGACATTTTTCTCATGCTTCCTGGGTGGAAGAGTGGCTTATAATAATGCAGGTTGCTATTTTTTTTAATATTTGGCTGCTCAAAAGAAGATCTGTCCTTTTCTTTGCATATTATCCTGGAACGCATGGGGCTACAGATGATATTCATTAAGAACCCACCCACTCGCCTCCTACTTTCTTTAACAACTTATGGTAGAGATACATCAGAAGACATAATGAAAGGATACGTGGGTGAGACAGTAATTATACTCAGCTAAGGATACCACCACAGAAAGGAAAAACCCACTTTTGAAAAGTAACAAAGCTAAAAACAGAAAACCAACAATGAGGCCAAGAGCTAGAACAACAGTAAGAGAGAAGAGCATCTGATATGCTGTAGGGGAAGAATGAATGGATTATAGCGTGTCCTGCCTCAAGAGGCTAAGTTGGAGAGATAATGAGGTCATCATTTCTAAGACTTGGCCATGCTAATTTTCTTAGAGGCACTTGCCTGTAGATTTCTTGGGGACAATAGTCCGAAGGCCCTAAGGTAGGATGACTTGTTAAAAAAGATTACATAACTGGCTGAAGATTTGAGCAGGGATCAGAGCATCCTGTCTTTCAGCAAACATTCACAGAGCACTGATGCGGTGGTTAATTTTATGTGTCAACATGACTGGGCTAAGGGATGCCCAGATAGCTGATAAAACATCATGTCTGGGTATCTCTGTGAGAATGTTTCTGGAAAATGTTAGCATTTGAATAGGCAGGCTGAGTCAAGAAGATTGCCTTCACCACTGTTGGTGAGCATCATCCAATCCTTTAAGGTTCTGAACAGAACAAAAAAGGGTGACTTTCCCCTTTTTTTGCTTGAGCTGGGACATGCATCTTCTCCTGCCCTTGGACATCAGCACTCTCAATTCTCGGGCCTTTGGGTTTGGACTGGAACTACACCACTGGTGTTCCTAGGCCTCTGCCTCCTAGGACTTCTCAGCCTCCCTAATCAAGTGAGCAAATCCCTCAAAATAAATTTCTTTCTGTATATCTATCTATCTATCTATCTATCTATCTATCTATCTATCTATATCCTATTCATTCTGTTTCTCTGGAGAATCCTGACTGATACAACTGACTATGTAAATATATCAGTAACAGTTGCTGTGGTAGATACAAGAGAGAGTAAATAATTCCATTTCTGAAATCTTCAAGTTGGAGATTTAAGACAGATACACATTAAACAGTTAAATAACATAGCCCACAAAGCCCATCTTCCAGAAACTCTTTTTCAAAAATAATTATATGGTTGTAGAAATCAATGAGAAGAGAAAAATTACATACCATTTTAGTACATTTTTTGAAAGTTCAATTGGAAATTAAGTTTGAAAATGAGAACATTTATAAAGAAAGTATACAGTTCAGTTAAGAATTAAGGAATGGGAATGAGAAAATATATCATCATTTCGAGTTCAGGAATTTCCTGTTTTCATCTTTTACTAATTTATTTATTATGTCGTGTCCAGTAAACCCCTAAATTTCACTTCTTTGCGCTCATTCTATGGTTTCCTACCCCATGCACATTGAATGCCTTACTAGTTTTACCACCATCTAGTGGTAAGACAAGGTGATTGCAAGTAAACTCTGGAGTGTAAGTGTCAGATGAAGAGACGCATTCCACATTGACTTTAGGACAGTACACCGGATAATACTCCTCCCAGGAACTTAGTACAATGTAAATGCAGACATGGTCACAAACCTTATAAAGGAGAGGATTAAAAGAAAAATTTTAGGAGCGATTTTAATTTTGTTTTAAATACTGATCATGTATATCCTCAAACACCTTTTTGATTTTAAGAGTACCTGTAAAATTGCTTTATGTTTGCCTGTTGTTGAATACAGGAAAGTAGACGAAGAGAGCAGTCTCACTCTGCTGCCAAATTGTGAAGAGACAGAAGATAGACAAGTGGTAAATAAGTAGAACAAACCAATGGCAAGGCTTGAGTACAGAACTGGCTTGCAGAACACTTCATCAAAATCAATGACTTTTGCTGACAGGAACTGAGCCAACATTGTTCTGTGGTTTTTAAGGAGAATCTTGAGCCAACATTATAAGGTAGGATGTTATGGGATGCTTCATAACTTACTTGGCTATGGATACTAATAATTTTAAAAGAAAAATCAAATAATAATAAAAATTAAGAATGAACAGAGTCTTATGAGAGGGATAAAGCAAATATTTTCTTAAGACAAAAAACTTCAATATTCATCCAAAAAAATAGTGATGATAAGGTGCTTCAGGAAACACTATAGGAGCAAGATGACCTTACGTTAGTGTTTCTCTTCTGACAAAACAGAGTCAGGATGATGGGCATTGGGGGTTTCTTGTGCACACTAATACCAAGTGTAAGTTCATTGGTGAACTATGTTGCCTACAAGAAAGTAGTGATTAAGATGGGAAATAGAGCATTATTGTAAGTGAATTAATTAATATATGTGCAAAGCACAAAACCCTAAAATGGAAGCTTTGGAAAACATTTTAGAAATCATTTAATCCAGACTTCTCATTTTACAAATAAAAAGATTGAAGAAGCTAAAGTCTACTCAGCTTCTTCGATTCTCGGCATTTGACCCAGATCAAATATCTAAGCCTTTGAAGAGCTGATATGAAAGAAGTAGTGTTATGTCTGCGTCCATATTAGGTTCTACATGGTGCTTACGATGTTTCGTTATGGTTAGCTTTGGATACTAACCAAATGTCAATTGTTTTCACATCCTCACATGCCTTCATCTGTTTCATCTGTTTTTGTAACCACTGCTACCTAGATAGAGAGCTCAACAGCACTTTGAGTTGTCTTAGGAGAATTTACTCACACAAACAAAAATTTTAGTGAGAAATATTCACTGCATCCATTCAGTTAACAAACATTTGCTTAGCATCCACTAAGTGCCAAGTGCTGTGTTAGGTACTGGGGATAAATAATCAGCAACAAAAGGGGCCAGTCCTGTGGCATAGTGGTTAAGTCCACGCACTCCACTTTGGCAGCCTGGGGTTTGCTGGTTCAGATCCTGGATGTGGACCTACACACCACTGATCAAGCCATGCTGTGGAGTCATCCCATATACAAGATAGAAGAAGATTGGCACAGAAGTTAGCTCAGGGACAAGCTTCCTCACCAAAATAATAATAATAATAATCAGCATAAAAAGTCATGAACTTTGCCCTTATGGAGATTATAATATATTGGAGAAGAAATACTAATGGAATAATCGATAAATCAAATCCATAAATAAAATATTACTTCAATGGAGAAGTACACACATTTTTAATGAGAATAATTAATGTGGTCAGGGAAAGCAAAGAATGCTTCCCTATGAAATGAAGATTTAGCTGAGATCTAAGGAAAGAGTCCAAGTTAATTTTACGAAAAAACTGGTGTGTGTGTTGGCATATATGCCATCAAAATGCATATTTTGATTGAAGAACTGAAAGAAGTCTTATGGCTAGTGAACAGGAATGGATAACAAAGTGTAGTATATTCTTGCTGGAATATTATATCAATCAAAATGAATGATCTATAGCTACATACAGGAATATGAATGAGCTTTAGCAATATATCACTCAGAGGAAAAACTATTTCCATACAACAAATTATTCTTACAATTCTTTAAAAATGTAAAAACCATGATTAGCTCACTGGCTGTACAAAAACAAGCCTCGGGTGAGATTCGGCCAGCAGACAAAATCCACACACATATACAAACACACACACACACTAAGTGTTATGATAGCAGTTGCCTTGGATTGAGGGAGTTGAAAGAGTGGTGGGATGGGGAACGAGCACATAGATAGATGTAAAATGTGTTAGTGTTCTAGTTCTTGAGTTGAATGATGGATAAGAAAGGGTTTATTATATTGAAGATTATAAAATACAAAAAGAAGCAGCCATTCAGAGACCAATAATGATGACATATTAAAAAACACAGGTCATGAAAAATTTAATAGTGTGCCTTTAAGATCCAAGATCCAGCAACAAGAGAGAGAAAGAGAAAGAGAGGAAAGAAATTAAAACTTTAAAACTATTTATCATTTGAAAATTAAGGTTTGTTTTGAATTCTCTTTGGGGAAGGGGGCAGGGCAGAGTGACATGGCCAAGTTTGCTCTTCTGTAAGATCCCTCTGACTACAGTATGGAAAATTCTTTGGAAGGATCCAACAGAGGATATGTCCCCACCATTTAGAAAACTACAGGAGAGTCCAAAGTAGAGTTGACAGTATCTGAGCTGATTTAATAGTTGTGAAAGTGGAGAGAATTAAGCTGATTTTGAAAATATGTAAAAAGTAATAGATAACATTTAGAAATTAATTGGATATGGACGTAGAGGGCTAAAAGATTTCAAAAAGGACTAATAAAGTTATGGCACCTATAAATTAGATACTTGGTAATGACATTCTCTGAGACAAAAAATAGTTTAATAGAACTAGGTTTAGGCAGTAGTTTATTCATCAATTTATTCAACACTTACTAAATGTTTCCTTGTGAAGCACCCTTTTAAAAAATATTTCATCAAATTTGTTCATTCAAAAGCATATAGTTATAGTAATACTTCATAAAATGCCAATCTTATTTTAATTCAGATTTATATGACTGAAGATGGCTCTTAGCTTTAATTTAGCTATTTCACAAAGAAAAATTTCATTCACAGAGCTGTGTAGACGCAAACAATTTTCACAGAGCAAAAATTTCGGGATAGCTCTGAGATCCACAGACATTTCCAAAATTTGAGGCAGTGTCTTGCTGTCTTGCATAGTTTCCTTCCATGTTAACCTGTGAAGCACCATTTTTTTTAAGTACTAAAATACTAACTCAGACCATATCTGCAAGTCCCCTGCTTTCATGGGGCTCCCATTTTAGTGAGAGGAGCAAGACCACAAAGGAGTATGCAAACAAATAAATAAGGTAGTCTAGATTATACATTTTATAGAGGAAATAAAACAGCACAATAAAATAGAGCGTGATGGGGGAGACAAAGAAGCTATTTTAAACAAAAGGTTCACAGATTTCTCTGAGAATGACACTTCAGCAACGACCAGAATAGTGATGACGTGAGTTTGATTTCAGATAATGTTCAGCTTTAGATATCTTTGAGATAGCCAAATAGAGATGAGAATGATCCAGTAAAGGAAACAGAAAAGTGATATGTAAGAGCAGATCTGTAGCCTCTCTCGAGGGAATAGAAGGGGGATTAACCTTTCATGTCCCATAACATCTAATTTGCGTACGTTTCTGCTTTCTCTTTGTTCCCCCAAGGTAGCGTTGCAAGATCCAGGAAATATAAATACAGAGCATCTAGTTTAATTTGGATGTCAGCTAAACATGGATTGTATGTATGTATGCATGTATATCCGTGCACTATTTGGGACATACTTATACAAAAATATTTGATTATCTGAAATTCTAATTTAACTGGGCATCCTGTATTTTACTAGCAACCCTATTCCTCAGCTTTATTAATTCCTCCCTTCCTCCTCTCTTCCTTCCTCCTTTCTCTCTCATTCTTCCCTTCATCTTCCCTTTCTTTCCTCTTTCCCTCCCTTTCTTCTTCCCAGATTTTCCACAGGGGACTTCAAAATCCTGGTTCCTTCACCATACAGAGCAGTTGGGTTCTGCCCTTTCCTCCATTTTCTAGCATATGCACATCCCTCCTTGTCAGGACAGAGATTATAACACAGGCCAGCCAAAGAGTGAGCCACCTTAGAAGTCAAGGTAGAGTCTAAAACACATACTGTATTTACATATGAATAGGCGCAGAGCCCAACAAATTGTCTGTAGGTGGAACACAAGAATTCTATCCTTCCCATCTGTACTCCCTATATGTGAGTATAGGAGGCAACTGAAAATATTTTTAAATGTCAAAAGGCAGGAAATTTGCTGAAGTCACGTAATATGTTACTGGCAATATTTATGGAGAAATTTTAGTTTTCTCATCTGTAAAGTACAAGGGTTTAATAACGGTAGTAATAATAATAACAACTAGTTTTTATTGGCTAATTACTACTTTCAAGGCATCATATTAAGAGCTTGATATATATTAACTTAAAAGCTCCTTTCAGGGGCTGGCCTAGTGGCGTAGTGGTTAAGTCCATGCACTCTGCTTCGGCAGCCTAGGGTTCACTGGTTTGGATCCCAGGTGTGGACCTACACACTGCTCATCAGCCATGCTTTGGTGCCATCCCATGAACAAAATAGCGGAAGATTGGCACAGATGTTAGCTTAGGGCCAATCTTTCTCACTAAATAAAAGAAGAAGAAAAGAAATTCTTTTCAACTTTCACAATGAACGACTCATTGGTCTCAGCATGGTCTCAGATATGGCAGAGCCTAACTGAGGAGACCTGAGAGATACATTAAGGTTAACAGATGCCACTAATCATGTGATGCAATTAAATAATAATATCTAAACAATGCCAGGTGAAAAGAGATTTTAAAGTATCGTGATTGTCATAAAGACAAGAAACATTATAGGAAAAGATTTTAGCAATTTTTATTATTTTCTCAGTAAACTCCCAAATTGGTTGATATGTCAAGCCATGCCAATTTGTCTCTGTGAGACTCATTGAGAGACCTAACACTTCATTTGATGTGACTACAAGGCATATGGTTGGTTGAATGAAGCCACAAACTACGCAAATATGGGAAGATATGCTATTAATAATGTTAGTAAGAAACATAATTTAGAATTTAAAATATATTTATTCTGTGCAGTTTATTGGACTTCACAAATATTTCATTAAGCTGTGTTACCCTGCTGTCAGAGGGGGGTGATTGTGTTGCAAATATTACAATAAACAGCTATTGAGTGGTGATTCAGGTAAGAAAGGAACACTGCAACGCACACTATGTGCAGTTAAATGAGAATGAGGAAATAAATATCTCAACTTACATTAAAAGACTGTGATAAAAGCTATGTTGACATTAGAGTAACTCGAAACCATATGAAAGCAATCCCTTTTTGGCTGTCCCTTAACACAATCAAATGTATGGTGGGACCACTAGCACCTGTGTCCAGAGTGTCATAGGTGTACTTGAAGAACCACGCCAATTGTCTGTAATACGATCTAAAAAGTTCAACTTACCCAACCCTACCTTCCAAAAGAATTTCAAGCATGTGAAGCCCATTATGCACAGAAATGCCTTGTGGAAACGACATTTTTGTGAGTCTAGCAGATAGCTTTTGCTGCATACAAAGCACCCCGAGTTTTAGTAGCTTCCAACATCAAGCATAAATGCGCTCACTGTTTGCAGGTTGTCTGGATGATTCTTCTCATATTGCCCAGGTTGGATGTTCAGTGGAACTCATGCATGCATCTGTGGTTGACTGCAGGTTGCCTGGGATCTCTTGCTTGGCTCTCTTAAGTGTCTGGGCCAAGGCTGTGACATCACTGTCTGCTTCATGCAGTCACCATTCTTCAGGATATTAGCTTGCAATTATTGCTTTTGTGCCAGCAAAGTTCTCAGAGGAACAGCAGGCTTGGAACCAGCACAATGCCATTTCCACCTCATTGCACCGTGCAGGCAGGGAACAAGCCCTGCCCAGATCAAAGGTTGGGGGAAAGAGGCTCTACTCTTTGAAAGGAAGAGCTGCAATATTCACATTGTAAAGGCCTGAGTCTGTGTAAAGGAAAAATTGATGGCCATTTTTATTTATTTTTATTTTTTTGAAGAAGATTGGCCCTGAGATAACAGCCACTACCAATCCTCCATTTTTTGCTGAGGAAGATTGGTCCTGAGCTAACATCCATTCCCATCTTCCTCTACTTTCTATGTGGGACACCTGCCACAGCAGGGTTTGATAAGCAGTGTGTAGGTCCGTACCCAGGATCCAAACCAGCAAACCCCGGGCCGCCAAAAAGGAGCCTGCGAACTCAACTACTGCACCACTGGGCAGGCCCCTGACGGCCATTTTTAAAATCTACCAGAGTGGTATAGTGAACACGTGTCATGATTTTGACAACTAACTACTTTTAATCAGAAGTCCTTTCTTTAGGGAATTTACCACTTTACCTGTACTACTTTCAGGAGGAAAAAAAAGTCAGAACTTGCTTTCCCATCTTCCTTTCAATCCACTCGTGTGACTGAGTGATGACCCAGTGATGTCTGAGTCTGTCATGTGACTTAAACTTCGTGAATCAGATGGGCCTTTGTGAGATTTTTACTCAGAGAACAGAAGGCACTATGAATAATAATTCATTTTCTGGTGAAGGTGGTAGAGCTTGGCAGAGAGACAGATGGCAATACTTCCACTGGTGGTCTCCCAGTGATCTGCATGGCCTCTGCCTGTGTCACATACAGGATCTCGGAGTTGTGCTCCAGGGCAGGCACAGGTCCTGGCTTCCCAGCCTCTAAGCCAGATTTCCTGGCTTTCCCAAAGGGTTGGAGAATTACTAATATTCCTGAATAAAGTCCTTAAATTAGCCAGAGTGACTTTTGTGGATTAAAACAAAGAGCCCTGTAATATATTTACTCATTTCTAAAATGAAAATAATAATATCCATGGAGAAACTACCTGGTTCTTCGTTAGTACTTAATAGATGATAGCTTCGATTATTTTATGTTTTCTAATCATTTTCACAAAACAAAATTCCATGTTTTCTCATTTACTAATACAGTACCAAACAACACTGGTGAGTTTCATTTTACTTTATACTTAAGTATAAGGCTCACAATTAATTTCTCTTAATAGTCCAATAGTTCAACTTACTTTTTCCTTATTTCTCTAGACAGAAGATATAACAAGTACAGGATAGTAGAAAGGCCTTTCAAAGGAGAAGAGAAAGAGCTCACCTCTATCACATACAAGATATATCTACTTGTCTCTTATCTATTTGGCTCTAACGCAATTCATCCAGTTGAGAAAGTAGCTGCCTTGTTTACTTCAAGGATTATGCTGAGACCCCTATGAAATATTATAAGCATAAAGGCTTTGAAACTATAAAGTGCTATGTAAACCTAAGGGATTACTTTTTAAAATAGGAATTTCTCAACCTCCCCATCTGTGGCATAAACAAATAAAATTTTTAAAATTTTTTAATATAGTCTCAAAATTTATCTCTACTCTGAGCCTGCTCTAACATCTGTTTGTATGTCTCCTCAATCCAGATTTAATTTAGATTGGTTGCTTCATATTTTGGATTGAAAACGTTGATGGCAAAATTCTGCAGAGTAAATGTAATTTACACCATGAGAGGAAAGTTTCTTCCAAGCCTGATTTCAGGAAGAATATCACTTTTATTTCCGGTACCTGGCACACTGACCAACACAAAGTAGGTCATAAATTAATTTAAAGTGATGATGACTACAAACAATAACAAGTCTGAATAATACAGGAAGTTTACTGTGGAATACAAAGTCATAAAATAATTACTTCACAGTTCTAGCACCTCATGTGCTTTTTAAGTATATGCTAGGGGTTTTCTCTTTAAAATTTTGACCAGAATCTTTCTTCTAAGTATGATCCTTTTGTTCCTTTCTCAGAGGATTTGTGCAGACTACTTTACAGCTTAGAATTTTTATTTCCAATAGTTTAAACTTACTAGTTTCTTTTAGATGTTACATGGGACAAAAATTCATCTAAGCAATGAACAAAGGCATTGATAATTATATGAAGTTGACAACAAAAAGAGCAATGAAATTATGTAATACAACTAAAATTGAATTTAAAAATGGATTACATAAAAGAATACGACCAATTATAAAAACCATGCAATCAAAATATAATGTTTAAAAGCACAAAAAGGAAATACAAACCCAATGGTAAGTAATTCATCAAAAGTGACACCTTAAATTAAGCAAAAGGCAACTGAGAATTTAGTTGAACTTTATCTTCTTCTACTTGTTTCATGGAATGTTTTGTTAAATTCTCCAAAAATAGTAAACGTTCTGTTTCTTTCTTGCTTTTATCTTCTGATAAGGGTTTTATTTTTTACCTAACTCTCTTGCCCATGAAATCTACCAAGTTCTTTGTTTTCTTTTCATTTTAGAAATTTTCCCTTCCAACCCTCACATGGATCTCCAAACAAGTAATATCAACCTCTACACCCAAACTTAAGATCCTTTAGCGACCTCTCATATTCTCATATATCTTAAAACGGTATCCAGAGCCAGCCCTGATGGCCTAGCGGTTAAAGTTTGGCACCGTCTGCTTCAGAAGCTCAGGGTCAGTTTCAGAACATGGAACCATACCACTCATCTGTCAGTAGCCACGCTGTGGTGGCTGCTTATGGAGAAGAGCTCGAAGGACTTACAACTAGAATATACAACTATGTGCTAGGGCTTTGGAGGGGGACAGAAAAAAGAGAGAGGAAGATTGGCAACAGATGTTAGCTCAGGGTGGATCCACCTCTTTACAAGAACAGGTGCTCACATGAGCTCACCTTGAGTACTCTTGTCCTCATAACTCATCGCTCTTCTCTTTACTCATCAACTTCTCTAACCACAATTGCCTTTCTTCAGCTACACTGCATATGCCAAGGCCTTACATGTTCTGACTCTTGTGTACCTCTCTAATATAATTGCATTCTGTTCTCTACCTTATTCAATATTTTCCAGCCACAAGGACATCCCTCCTGTTTCTTGACCACATGAAGAATTTTCTCCCTTCTCAGGGCCTGAGGCTTATTATTCTGTCTACCTGAAACCATCTTTCCCCCTTTCTCATTCTATCACCTGTTTCTTCTCAAACTCCAAATCTCAGATCCAATGTCACATGTCAGAGAATTCTTTCTTTACAAATCTATCTAAATCACATTTCTTGTCATGCTCCATCTCATAACTGATTATTTACTCATACGTAAGATTGCCTTGTTTGTTTATATGTTTATTTGTTTTTTTATCTATCCCTTCAGAGGACAAAGTGAGTTCCTTGAAGCAAGGAGTCTGTTATGATTATGACTGTTATACTTCCAGAACCTACAGCAGTGGCAGCACAATAATTATTTCTTAAACTGACTAATGAATCTGCTGCTATCCTTTTCAGTAATTTATATTTGGTGCAATCCTTTAGTGACTAAAAATTCTCTCTCCCTGACTAAAATCTTATATTTTCTCTAAGACATTTGACTTAATAAATCACCACACAAAGATTTTTATAATGTGTCTATTTATTTGATTACCAGGTGCCTCATAAGGAATAGATTATTTTTTTCTATCTTCAGATTTTAACTACAAAGCCTTTTTCTTGGTATGTTTACTATCTTGATGTGTTAAATATTATTTTTATTTTCCAATAACCAACCTCATCCCCAAACTCTCCTGTGCTCTCCACCAGAGCATGGAAACCTGAGAACTACATTTCCCAGAATCACTTGCATGCAGAGTTATGGATTAAATTCCACTAATGAGAAGATTTACATGTAATTTGTCAGGCAGAAGAGTAGCAAATACTAATATTGTTCTGATAGCAGCAATAAGCATCTCATAATCTTCAGCAGATACTAGCTACAGGTTTTCCTGTAGCTCCTCACTCTTGTCTAAATAATCACCCACTTGGAGCTGCAGACAACCAAGATCATCCACAGTGGTTTCTGACATTTCTTATACTTCTTTATTTCCTAAACATTAAGAGCAGTAGCCCTGACCTTTGCATCCCCAAACTTTTTGATATATGTATGCTATATGTTTGTGTGTGTGTGTGTTAAAAAAGCTTCTAATTCCCTTTCTAAACCCCTTCTCTTTTAAATACCAATAGAGTATTTCTTTTCCTCACCCAACCAAATTTAATAATTGGTGAAAATTGATCCCTTATAAGTGGATCTTAAAATACACTGATTCTATGGACAAACTTGCAAAAATAATTGACTTGACAGTTCTATGTACTGGCATTTGTGTGAGAGGATATCAAAATATCCCAAGTTTCATAAAGACTGGTTGGAGAGATATAAGATGTGAATCTATGAGATGGAAATTAGTGATGCCAAAACCAAAAAAGATACTTGTAGCTCAGGAGACCAGTGGGAAAAGCACAAAGAAGAAGATAAAATGGAATAAAGCTGATCCTACTGAGCTCATAACATTAAACAACATTCATTTCCTTCCACCAGCCTGTAAGATATTACATTTAGGTTGTGGTCCAAATAGACTGTGTAATACCTTAACCTAGAAGACGCAGGATATGTGATAACATGGCCAAGTCTAGAATGCCTATGAAATAAAATCAGCTGACTCAATAGCCAAGTGGGCCATATGGAGTAGATTTCACAGAGTCTAAATGACATTTTTTTGCACCATTTTGGCCAATGAAAGTTCTGGTTTGCATCCAAATAGTCATATAAAGATGGGCCAAGATGACTGATTCAAATTAGAAACTAACCCATCACAAAGAGTTGATGAAATCTACTCTCATACTTTGAGGCTTAAAACTCATGTGGTGTGTGATATGATTACTTTTAAATTCAAGATCTTTATGACTGACTTAGAAATGTATCTATAATATAGGAGTGTGATATTTCATACATTGGTTTATTTATATATTTATGACTATCCTACTAGTACATAGGCTCAATGAAAGAAGGGTATTTCTTGCCTGGTTGTTTTTTTTCTTTCCTCAGCTCTGTCTCTATCACCTAGAATAATGTCAGTATTTGTTGACTGAATGAAGAAGTAAATGAAATAAAATAACTGCTTACAATGTGAATAAATGCTAAAGGAAACACACTTAGGGCTAGTACAAGTATTGAGGTATTCAACTCTAAAAGGCTATCAGGGTTTCCTTTCATGGGTCTCCCCATGGAAATATTACCTTCAGCAGTTATCAAACTTTTCAGTCTCAAGACCCCTTAAGCACATGAAAATTATTAAAAAATGCAAATGACTTTATATAGATTATAACTATCAAACTTTGCTGTATTAGAAATTCCCACTGAAAATTTTTAAATACGTATTAATTGATGTTAAAATAATAATAAGCCTACTATATAAAACATAAATAATAACATACTTTTGAAAAATGACTATCTTTTTCAAAATAAAAAATAAATTAGCAAGAATAACATTGTTTTACAATTTTGCACATTTCTCTGATATCCGGCTTAATAGAAAACAGCTGATTTCTCATATTTGTACTTGCATTTGATCTATTGCAATATGGGTTTTTGTTTTTTGTTTTTTGTTTCTTTACCAAGAAGATTAGTGCTGAGCTATCATCTGTGCCAATCTTCCTCTATTTTGTGTGTGGGATTCTTCCACAGCATGGCCAATGAGTGGATTTAGTCTGCACACAGGATCAGAACCCATGAACCCGGGCTGCCAAAGTGTAACATGTGGAACTTTAACCACTTGGCCATGGGGCCAGCCCCTCACAGTATGTGGTTTTCATTGAAGTCTGTGAAGAAAATTCAGCTCATACACATAAGTAGTTGGAAAAGAAGGGGAGGGTTTAATTGCCTTTCAGAAAATTCTTGATACTCTTTTATACTACACTAAAACTTGTGAAATGGTGATGACTTTAAAGTTAGTTGCAACGTAGAATCGGAAACCATGAAAATGAATTTTGCATGCTCTGTTACATTAAAATCAGCATGGACCCACCATGCACTCTGAAAATGTGTTTTATCCTGGCATGATTTTGTGACATCATGCATCTGTCATTTAGAAGA
Source organism: Equus caballus (assembly GCF_041296265.1). Lineage (NCBI taxonomy): Eukaryota > Metazoa > Chordata > Mammalia > Perissodactyla > Equidae > Equus > Equus caballus. The sequence continues at coordinate 100,446,918 of NC_091686.1, forward strand.
CATTGGTTCACTGAGTTATTAAAATTCTATAAATATTTATACATTCTACTTTAGGATATCAAAAAATCATATTTAAGGCCAGCCCCGGTGGCCTAGTGGTTAAGTTTGGTGTGCTCCACTTCTGTGGCCCAGGTTTGGTTCCCAGGCATAGACCTACGCCACTCATCAGTGGCCGTGCCATGGCACAGCTCACGTACTAAAAGAGGAAGATTAGTAAAAGATGTTAGTTGAGGGCATATCTTCTTCAGACAAAAAAAAAAAAAAAATCACATCTCTAAAATAATCTCCAGTCTCATCAGAAATGTCCTCAAGTATTGAGAAACTGTTAAACTCATGTAGTATATTCAAGTTTTCCAAAATTCTAATTTCCACGTTGAACATTCATATTTTAGTATTGGCAAAAACCACCATCAGTCATTTTCCATGAAGTGAGAGGCCCACATCATTTAATTCTGAGAAAATCCTGGCCAAATATTCAATTCTAAATTAGCATAATCTGTCAATCAGTCATTCTTTCAAGAGCAAATGGTATTTCCTGAAAAAAAACATAGCTACATCAGCTTGCAATTCAAACCATTGCCAGTGATTTTTCCTGGGAACAATCATCGTACTTTGGTATGCAACAGAAGTGCTTTTGCATATTTTCTATTTTGTCACACCAAATATTACAAAGATATGTACACAAAGGTCAAGATTTAATAAAGTTAATAGTTGTTATTGCTTCATCACGCTTTTTTCTGAGAGTGTGGAGCTGAAGAATACAATGGCTAGTAGTAGAGTTGGTGCCACTGCCTTGATTGATGCTAAGGTGCCAGAATTTTACCCATGGTTGCTTTTTTACCCTTATGACAAATATCAATAGAGGAGGAAAAAAACAAATAATGTTTTAGTATCACTATAACCCCCCATAGACCTCCTGAGTTTCAGGGACCCCTTCAGAACATTCAAACATGGAAGTAGAAATCTGCATTCATTTGCTGGGCTGCGATGACAGAAACACCACAGACTGGCTGGCTTAACATTTAGTTGCTCACAGTTCTGAAGGCTGAAAGCCCAAGATCACACAGTATCAGCAAGTTTGGTTTCTCCTGAAGTTTCTCTCCGTGGCTTGCAGATGGCTGCCTTCTTGCTGTGTCCTCACATGACCTTTTCTCTGTGTGTAGACATCCTAGATTTCTGTCCTATATCCCAATCATCTCTTCTTATAAGGACACCAGTCTGCTTGGATTAGTCCTGCTCATATGACCTCCTTTAACCTTGATAACCTCTGTAAAGGCCCTGTCTCCAAATACAGTGATATTCTGACATTCTGGGGTTTAGAACTTCAATATGTGAATTTGGGCAGACACAATTCAGTGTCTAACAATGTTCTTATTCTTATTTCCTGGATTTAAACTCTGTTAATATTCTGGAATACGTTCATTCAAAAATCTCTCTATCTGTATACATATCAGTTTATATTGATTTATTGAAGTGTATACTGTAAAATTGATTCTACCAACACTCTGTGAATAACTTGTTTTTTAAATAGAATATTAAATAAATGTTACTCCTCTTGGTCATTCCCTTACAATTCCAACTCGCCTTCAACTTTCTACTGTAAAGTTTGATGTTGTCTCTTTTCAGTTGTTTTAGGGTATTTTCCAAATGCATTTAAGTGTAAGGAGATTCTATATAAACATTGTGTGGAGATTTATGAACTTTTAAATCCCTTTTGAAAGAGCAGCCAGAGCCACAGCCACTAAGATCAATGTCTGTTTGGGGTTCCCTGAAATCTGCTTTCCAAGAAGTAGGGAGGGGGGAGGGGAAGGTCATAAAGTGCCTAAGAAGTCTGCTTTATTAGCCTCTAGGTAAACCTTGAGGGATGATCTTTTCATCTTGGTCTAGTTTGCTGAGTCAAGAGCATAAAGAGGCAGATTCTCATGCTATTTGCATGAATTTTATATTTTTAATTAACATTCACTGTATGTGTTGTAGAGCTGTCAAAAAATCAAAATTACCCACATATATTTAGTATAAATACATCGTTAAAATCAGTTTATGTGTCAACTACCTCAGAAATTTTATCTCGTGATCATCTGATGACAGAGCCTAAACCCTTTTGAAAATTTTCTGATGATACTTGGAGAATAAACTTTTTAGGTCATTCTTATTTTATTTTTGTTTCCCTAATAAAAAACTTTTAACAGATACAATCTACTAATCTTCAAAATTTAAATAAATGTACTCATTTACATATGTAAATCTCAGACAATTTATTTTTAAATCAGTTTTCAACAAAGCTATTCACAAATTAGCCAACATAAGGTAAGAGTTTGGGCCATATATGGAAACCTCAATTTATTACTTGTTTATGCATCAGTGGTGGGCTTAACTATGCATATTTATCATCAATGTGGGTATTTTTTTCTCATACAAAATAAATAATTCCTCATTTAATTACTGTTCAACTTTGAGAATAAAATATAGATAAAACAGATTTCTTCAGTATTTCATAATCTTAATCTACAAAACACTTTTTAATTGTCCTCGGGCTCAAAGGACAGGTCATCAAATTAAACAGCAATTCCTTAATTCCATCTTACATGTCTTTGTGTATTTTGTAAGAACATTTGTTTCTCAATTTTATTTCTATCTTTTATTAAACTTGTTTCACATTTAGGGTTTTCCCCTCTCCCTTTTCTATTTACTCTCCAATTTTGATCAGTAGTTTTATTAATAGCAACATTTTCTTCTCCCCAAAAAGCAACAAGATTGACAAGTGGCCTTTCCTAATTCACTGCATGATTGGTTACCTGTGTATATCATAAACGTTTAAGTTTAACAAGAGCCTAGTGGCTATTTCTTCACTTCTTTGTGAACTATGCTTTAGGACACACTTAGCTTCTGAGGCTGTAGTACAAATTTGTTTTTTGGGCTTAATTGATTTGTAACCCAAATACTGATATACCTGTCCTGTTCATATACTTACTCGTCCATGTCAGTCACCCAATATATATGAAATATGTAAGCTGTATAAAGTCAACATATTCAAATATGTTTCATATATGAAATATTTCTAAGAGATATATGTGTAGATATATATCTGTATATATACATGAATGTTATCTAGTCTATATCTTTGCTTACTAATTAAAGTTCAAGCTAAAAATTGTGGTTCAGTTTTAAACTCAGGAAACTGGTTCTCTGTCTACTTAAATGGAAAATATTTAACCTAAACAGCAGTTTCCTTACCATTGCAGACATTCTTAGTTTCCATAGATTCGGAAATCCTTTCTTCCACGCACTGGAAGTAGTTTTGATTACTCTCTGAATGTAGTATGGTGATGGCTCAGGCGCAGATGTTTCAGTTTATAGAGAAATCATATAACTATGAACATCTTAAACCAACAATATTTACTTTTTAAAAGAATTACGTAAATGTTCCATATAGTAAAACCATTGCAAATTCTATCGTTATGGTACATGTAAATGTTGGTCTCTTCCTAACCATCTAGTTGCGGTTAATTGTGAAAGTTAAGCTTCATATGCATTTAATTGTGATACTTTGGCAATTAATAATTTCCATCTATGATGTTCAATTGCAGCTCTTTTCCCTCAACTGCTTTTCCTAGTTGTGCAAATTGTTGATGCCACAGTAAACTCACCAGACTCATCTTTTCAATGATGTAGACTGTAGAAATCTAAGTAACAACAACCAAAAACTTGTGCGTAGCAAAGGTGATGCTGAGGGGTATCTACTGATACCAGTAGTTTTAGTCACAAGGAAATTTATTACATTGGTGACTTTAGTAAGAAATCTTTGCACTCAGTCTTTCAAGCTTATTAATTTGTTTTTTGTAGACGAACCAAAAGTATAGGCACATTCTTCAAAGACAGCTCATGTAGGTTGGGTTTATTAGACTGATGTAAAATACTGAAATGTCAATTAATTTTCAATTGTTCACACAAATAATCCGTAATCAATCTATAAATCAAAATTTTGGATGAGTTTATTATGAGCCAGGTCTGAGGACTATAACCCAGGGGGCTTCTGAAGGAAGGAAGTGCCCCAAAGAAGTGGGGTGTACAAAGTGGTTATATAACATCTTGGAACAAAGAGCATACACCATATAGGACAGGAATATCCATTTTACTACTGTCACGACATGCTTGGCTAGTACAGCAGGTCAGTGGTCACAAGGAGAGCACAGCTGGTCAGTATTTAACCCTAAGTTTCCAGGAAGAGGTGCTTATACTTAAGAAAATGCCAATATGGGGGAAAGCTACATCCCTATCTTTAAGGGCATCATTCTTGTCTTCAGGACATTGTAAATGTTTAAAGCCGACGTACAATGCATGCTCAACAGGCCACATCAGGCCTTCCTGGGAAAACAAGGTCAGGCCAAATTAGTTTTAAACCAAATGGCTTCCTCATATAATCCAATATATCCTATTGCTCGTCATTGATTCATCATAATAAAAATATAATTATCCTATAAGCTGAAATACTTACATTGTCTGTGTAAGGCCAAAGGTATTCTTGACATGTGTTGCACATTGCCAAATATTTTGAGTATCTTCAAAAGCTTTGGGGCCTTTTCTTACAAAAACTAAACATATGCACATAAACATAGTATTGTGTTTACAATTTCCTTGGGATATATATTGTCAACCACATCTCTCCAATTGTTTTTACCAAGTGGCTTCTGCTTTTGGAATAAGAGAAACTTGACTTACAGAGGTTGAACAGCAAAGTTCAAATGAAGGAAAAATATAATTTAAAAGATGTTGGTAAAATGCCTTCCTGGTAGAGAACACTGTAAGTCATATGTGTATTTAGGCTATGCAAGATGAAGGCAGGACCTGGAAACGTTTGATTCGAGATACTAGTTTGACCAGGATCATTAAATCTGGCAAATGGGATAGGATTGCAATTCTTGTCACCAAGGAAAGCAAAGTCTTGGGATTCTAAAATATACTCAACAAGTCCATGAGGAGAATTATTATATTGGTGTTTCACTGCGTTATATGTTAATTATTCTATAGTAGACGGACAATGTTGAATTTTACCTGAGCACTGTGTTTCTAGAAAGCAGTCATGGTTAAGAAATTCTACCATCTTTCTTAATGCAATGAAACACCTGTCTCCATATTATGTGGGTTAGACTTGGAAATTCTTCCCTGGTTTATCTATGATAAGGCCAGACAGGGATTTTCCAAATTCCTAGTACAGTATTTGCCTGATAAATAATTGGTTGAACTACTAATCCTTACTTATCACTCAGAACAAAATGCTTGTTAACCAAACTTTGGTCAAATGTTTTTACTTCCTCCAGGCCCCTGAACCTTGATAAAACTTCAGCCAGCATGCAATACCTCCTTAACAGCCCCTCCTGACAATAGGTTGGCCTCAGGGTAAAACATCCTCTGATCTACCATCTGATCACCTCACCCTTTCATCCTGCTTCCCAGGCTCAGTTCTTTCTAGCCTTTCTACTCTTCTCTAAAAAAGAAAACTCTTTTGGTATTATCTGAGGACCTACACCATTGCAGCTTATTAAATATCTTTGCTATCTAACCGAATAGAATATCAGAAAATATCAAGTAATATTTTGGTGTTGATATTTGTCAAACATCAATTCTCATGATTAAGGATTTTAATTTTCTGGCCATGATGGATATTTTAACTTCCCCCAGAGAAATATAATTACTGTTGCTTGATTTTGAAAAAGAAAACAAAACATTAAAAAATATTTTATTTATAGAGTTTCAGGGAATGAATGGGAAAGATGAGGTCAAATTGTGAAAATACATAAAAAATGGATATATAAATAGAAGAAATCACAGAATTGTATCAGAATAAATTATCAAGGTAAAACATAATTTATTTAATACAGCATGTGTTTGTGCCTCATAATCTATCATAAATCAAACCACAATGTGGAAAGTTATTGAGATTCTTAATAAACACAACATTCATTATAAATATTCAACTAAAACAGAATATGTAAAACAGGAGACATGATTAGCTACAACAAAAGAAATTCATTAAAACAAAAAATGCTTTTCTTCCTATGATAGACTTTGTGAGTACTAATTATTAATCAAAATAATTTCTTCTAACTTTTATATATTTTACTTCAGTGTATTAAAATAAGAAATAGCCTGACCTATTATACAAAATTTGCACACAGACTTCTCCATCTCTTTTATTTTATTCACCTTGTATTTTCACAAACAAGAAATGAATCACTCTAATAATAAATTCTGTTCAAACAAATCAGCAAAGAAAATCAATATACCCAGAAGAAAAATATATATCCCATCATGAGGGATTCAAGTGGCAAAAAAACTTTTAATTTTCTCATGAAGCCAATTGATAAAGCACATAAACACTAATGTGTTTATTGTCTAATTTTGCAGAGATGGGTTAGAAAATAAGATCCTCCACCTGCAATAGGCAACCACCCTTAGATTTTTGGGTTTGTAATTGACGTATAATTCACATATCATAAAATCAACCCTTTTAAAGTGTATAATTCAGGCGTTTTTAGTATATTTGTAAGTTGTACAACTGTAACCTCTATTTGATTAGAGAACTTTTTATCACTATGAAACAAACGCTATACCAATGAGTAGTCATTCCCTATTCCCTCCATCCTCCAATCCTGGACAACCACTAATCCACTTCCTATTTCTATGCATTTGCCCGTTCTGAATATTTCATACATATGAAATAAAGTTGCGGCTTTTGTGTTGGATTTCTTTCACTTAGCACAATATTTTGAAGGTTCATTCAAGTTATAGTATATAACAATGCTTCCTCACCGTTTATAGATGAATAATATTCCATTGCATGGATATATCATATTTTGTTTATTGATGCACTTGTTGATGGACATTTGGAGTGTTTCCACTTTTTAAGTATTATGAATAGTGCTGCTATGCACATTCATGTGCAAGTTTTTGTGTGAACATGTTTTCAGTTCTCCTGGGTATACATCTAGGAACGGAATTGCTGGGTAGTATGGTAACTCTATGTTCAGCATTTCAAAGAACTGCCAAAACATTTTCCAAAGTGACTGTGCCATTTTTATACCTTGCAACAATTTATGAAGGTTCCAATTTTTCTACATCCTTGTCAACACTTGTTATTGTCAGTTCTTTTTATTATAGCCATGCTAGTGGATGTGAAATGATATATCATTATGGTTTTAATTTGCATTTCCCAATGACTAAGGATTTAAAGTATCCTTTCATATATTTACTGGACATTTTTATATTTTCTTCAGAGAAATGTCTCTTCTGGTCCTTTGTTCATTTTTTAATTGAGATCTTTGGTTTTTGTTGAGTTTAAGAAGCTCTTTTTACATTTTGAATTCTAAATCTTCATCTAATATATGATTTATAAATATTGTCTTCCATTATATAGGTTGGTTTTTATTTTCTTGATAACATCCTTTGACACACAAAAGTGTTTAATTTTTATGATGTCCAATTTTTCTATTTTTTCTTTTGTTATTTGTGCTTTTGGTGTCATATCTAAGAATCCATTGCCGAATCTAAAGTCATAAAGACTTATTCCTATATTTTCTTCTAAGAATATTTTTCCCTTTTAGCTCTTATATTTAGATCTTTGATCCACATTGAAGTAGTTTTAGTATGCATACGGATATCCAGCACAATTTGTTAAAGAGACTATTCTTTCCCCATTGAATAGTTTTGGCACTATTGCCAAAAATTGCCTATAAATTTATGGGTTTATTGCTGGCCTCTCAATTTTATTCCATTGATCTATATGTTTATCCTATGCCAGTACCAAATTATCATGATTATTACAGCTTTGTAGTAAGTTTTTGAGATTGTTCAGTGTAAGTACTCTAACTTTGTTCTTTTGGAAGATTGGTTTCACTATTTTGGGTTCCTTCAATTTCCATATGAGTTTTAGGATCAGCTTCTCAGTTTCTGCAAAAAAGTTAACTAGGATTTTTTCGTAGAGATTGCATTGAATCTGTAGATTTGTTAGGGGAGTATTGACATCTTAACAGTATTAAATCTTCCAATTTATGAAAATGGGATATATTTACACATATGTAAGACTTCGTTAACATCTTTAAATGATGCTTAGTAGTTTTCAGTCACAAGTGTTGTACTACTTTTATTAAATTTCTTCCTAATTATTTTATTCTTTTTGACAGTATTGTAAATTGAAAATTTTTCTTAATTTAATTTTCAGATTATTCATTACCAGTGTGAAATTCAATTGCTTTTTTTATATTGATCTTGTATTATATGACTTTGCTGAACTCATTTATTAGTTCTAATAGTTGTGTGTGTGTGTTTATTTATCCCTTAGAATTTTCTATATAAACGATTTATATTGTCTTCAAATAGAAATAACTTTAGTTCTTCCTTTCTAATCTGGATGACCTTTAGCTCATGATTTTAGGGAGGAAGCTCTTAGTCTTTCAACATTAACTGTCTTTCTTCAGATGATTTTTGTCTGGTTAGAGAGGTTTCTTTTTATTTTGAGTTTAAGTGTCTTTATCATTAAAAGATATAAGATGTTGTCAGGAGTGATGTCAGCAGCATGGCTGAGTGAGTGCTCTCCTTAAGCTCTCTGCTCTAAGATAGAATGAAAAGGGCATTAATATTCCAACATAGGAATCCACACAACACAAAAGATGTCTAAAAGACCAACGCAGCCATACATCTGAAGCTGAAGGTGCTGGACCCCTCCCCCTGAGGTATTGGAACAAGGTAAGAGAAATCTCTTCCCTCCTAAAGGGCAGTGACTCAGGGAGTGCACGTGGCTCTGAGAGGAAAGGGAGAAGGGGGCAACCCTTTGCGGTAACACCATCACTCTCCAAGGTTTCTCACAGGCTGGGGGAAGCCCCACACAGAGGTGACTAGCTATTGTGGGAGTGTCTTCATCAAGGTAACACCCTAGGAGAGCAGATTGAGAGAGCAGAGCAAGAAGCCCCTGAGATTGCACAGGAGAAAGAAAGTACTCCTCCCCACCATGAAGAGACCCAGCTCAGCAGGCACAGAAAGATAGGGACTGGGAGTGGAGCTGCAGGTTGCTGCAGGCTCAGAATACTCAGCTCTTGACCCTCACCCAGTGACAGCAGGTAGAAGCAGCAATCAAATACTACTACTACGTGGAAGCATAAATCAATGCTGTATAGCAGTATCAAAAAATATATTAAATCTCCAGACCAGAAGGAAAATGACAAGTACCCAGAAATCAATCCTGAAGGTACAGAAATCTATAATCTAAATGATGGAAAATTCGAAATAGCTACCATAAAAAAACTCAAGTTAGAAGAAAATGCAGATAGACAGTTTAATGAATTCAGAAACTACTTCACAAAAGAGATTGAAACCATAAAGAACTAATCAGAAATATTGGACATGAAAAACACAACAGACGAGACAAAGAATATGGATTTCCTGAACAAAAGAGCAGATATTATGGAGGAATGAATCAGCAATATTGAGGACAGAAATATAGAAATGCTTCAGATGGAGGAGAGAACTAATACTAAAAAGAAATGAACTTGTCCAAGAAATATCAGACTCAGTTAGGAAATGCAACACAAGGAATATAGGCATTCAAGAGGAAGCAGAAAAGAAGAATGGAGCAGAAATATTGTTCAAAGAAATAAGAGCACAGAACTCCAAAACCTGAGGAAAGAGCTGGAAATACAGGTGAAAGAAACCAATAGATCACCTAAATATATCAATTTAAAAAGACTTATTGCAAGGCACATATTAGTGAAGCTGGCAAAAGTCTATGACAAAGAAAAAATACCAAGGGTAGCAAGGCAAAAGCAAATAACTTAGAAAGGAACCACTATCAGGCTTTCAGTGGATTTCTCATTAGACAACTTGCAGGCTAGGAGAGAATGGAATGACATATTCAAAACTCTGAAAAACAAAAACTTTCAGCTAAGAATACTTTATTAAGTGCAAATGTCCTTCAGATATGATGGAGAAATAAAAATGTTCCCAGAAAAACAAAAGCTAATGGAGTTCATTGCCACAAGACCCTCCCTAGAAGAAATCATCAAGAAGGTTCTCATACCTGAAAAAAAAGAAGAGTGTTACAAAGCCCTGAGTAAGAAGATAAATAGGTAGATACAATCAGATAATTGTAGCTATCCATCAGAACAGCTTAGCAAACACTCAAGTATAACACTAAAGATATAGGGAAAGAAAACAACAAAAATAAACATATTCTTGTCATTTAACCACAAACTCACAACACAAGATGGCATCATGATGTGACAAAAACAACTTAGGAGGGTGAAAGGAAAGGATGGAATCACCTTAGTCTAAGGAAGTGAGAGGTTATCAAAAAGATGAACTAATTCATCTATCTGGTTTTTCATACAAATTTCATCGTAACCACTAAAAATGAGTAGACCAGAGACACAAATAATAAACAAGGACAAAACTAAGAAAACCAGAATAGAAAACTACCTAACCAAATTGGTAGTCTAAAATACACAGGATGAGAAACAAAGGAAAGGCAGAAGAATTGGAAAACAAGCAATAAAACAGCAGCACTAAGCCCTCATATATCAATACTCACTCTAAATGTAAACGGACTGAATTCTCCAATCAAAAGACAAGGAGTGGTATGGTGGATTAAAAAACAAGACCCAAGAATATTCTGCCTCCAGGACACACGTCTCAGCTCTAAACACAAACACAGACTTAGAGTGAAGGGATGGAAGGTGATACTCCAAGAAAATGGCAAATGAAAGAAAGCAGGGGTTGCCATACTTATATCAGACTAGGTAGGATTTAAGATAAAACAGGTAAAGAGAGACAAAGAGGAGCAGCATATAATGATAAAAGGGACACTCCACCAAGAAGACATAACACTTATAAATATCTATGCACCCAACACAGGAGCACCAAAGTAGATAAAACAACTATTAACAAACCTAAAAGGAGATATTAACAACAACACAATAATAGTAGGAGACTTCAACACTCCACTTACATCAATGGATAGATCATCAAGACAGAAATTCAACAAGGAAACAGTAGAACTAAATGAAAAACTAGACCAGATGGGACTTAATAGATATATATAGAACATTCCATCCAAAAACAGCAGATTATACATTCTTCTCAAGTGCACATGGAACATTCTCAAGGATAGACCATATGTTGGGAAACAAGGCAAGCCTCAATAAGCTGAAGAAGACTAAAATAATATCAAGCATCTTTTCTGACCATAATGCTACAAAACTAGAAATTAACTACAAGAAAAAATGTGAGAAAGGCCAAAGATGTGGAGACTAAACAATATGTTACTGAACAACCAATGGATCATTGAAGAAATTAAAGGAGAAATCAAAAAATATCTGAAGACAAATGAAAATGAAAATAAACCATACCAACTAATTTGGGATGTAGTAAAAAACAGTCCTAAGAGGGAAATTCATTGCAATACAGGCTCACCTTAACAAACAAGAAAAATCCCAAATGAGCAATCTCAAACTATACATAACAGAATTAGAAAAGGAAGAACAAAGGTCAAACTCAGCAGACAGAGGGAAATAATAAAAATGTAGATCAGGAATAAATGAAGTTGAAACAAAAAAGCCAGTAGAAAGGATCAATGAAACAAAGAGCTTGTTCTTTAAGGAGATAAACAAAATTGACTAACTCTTAGCCAGACTTACTAAGAAAAAAAGAGAGAAAGCTCAAATAAATAAAATTAGAAATGAAAGAGGAGAAATTACAAGAGATACCACAGAAATACAAAAGATTATGAGAGTACTACGCAAAACTGTATGCCAACAAATTGGACAACCTAGAAGCAATGGATAAATTCCATCGCTTTCAACCAACTCTTATAACCTCCCAATGCTTAATAAAGAAGAAACAGAGAATCTGAATAGACCAATCACAGGTAAAGAGATTGAAACCTTAAGCAAAAACCTCCCCAAAAATAAAAGACCAGGAACAGATGACTTCTCTAGAGAATTCTACCAAACATTCAAAGAAGATTTAATACCAATCCTTCTCTAACTATTCCACAAAATTGGGGAATACGCCCACTTCCTAACACTTTCTATGAGACCAATATCACCCTGATACCAAAGCCAGACAACGGCAACACAAAAAAGGAAAATTACAGGTCAATATCACTGATTAACATAGACGCAAAAGTCTTCAACAAAATATTGGCAACCAGAATACAGCAATACATCAAAAAGATCATACACCACGATCAAGTGGGATTTGTACCAGGGACACAGGGATGGTTCAGCTTCTGCAAATCAATCAATGTTATACACCACATTAACAAAATGAGGAATAAAAACTACATGATCATCTCAATAGATGCAGAGAAAGCATTTGATAAGATCCAGCATCCATTTATGACAAAATCTCTTAATAAAATGAGGATAGAAGGAAATTACCTCAACATAATAAAAGTCATATATGACAAACCCACAGCCAACATCATACTCAATGGGGAAAAACTGAAAGCGATCCCTCTGAGAACAGGAACAAGAGAAGAATGCCCACTCTTACCACTCTTATTCAACATCATACTGGTGGTTTTGGCCACAGAAATCTTTAGGCAAGAAAAAGGAATAAAAGGACTCCAAATAGGAAATGAAGAAGTGAAACTCTTGGCATTTGCAAACAAAATGATCTTATATATAGAAAACCCTAAAGAATCCATTGGAAAACTAGTAGAAATAATCCACAGCTACAATAAAGTTGCAGGGTACAATATCAACTTACAAAAATCAGTGGCATGTCCATACTCTAATAATGAACAAACAAAAAGAGAACTCAAGAATACAATCTCACTTACAATTGCAACAAAAAGAATAAAATATCTTGGAATAAATTTAACCAAGGAGGTGAAAGACCTATACAATGACGACTATAAGACATTACTGAAAGAAGTAGAAGATGACATAAACAGATGGAAAGATATTCCATGCACATGGATTGGAAGAATAAACATAGTTAAAATGTCCATACTACCCAAAGCAATCTACAGATTCAATGCAATCCCAACCAGAACTCCAATGACATTCCTCACAGAAATAGAAAAGAGCACCTTAAAAATTCATATGGGGCAACAAAAGACCCAGAATAGCTAAAGCAATCTTGAGAAAAAAGAGCAAAGCTGGAGGCATCACAATCTCTAACTTCAAAATATACTACAAAGCTATAGTAATCAGAACACCATGGTACTGGTACAGAAACAGGCACACAGATCAATGGAACAGAACTGAAAGCCCAGAAAGAAAACCACACATCTTTGGATAGCTAATCCTTCACAAAAATACTAAGAACATACAATGGAGAAAGGATAGTCTCTTCAATAAATGACATTGGGAAAACTGGACAGACACATCCAAAAGAACGAAAGTAGACATTATCTCTTGCCATACACAAGAATAACCTCAAAATGTTTCGAAGACTTGAAGGTAAGACCTGAAACCGTGAACTTCTAGAATAAAATATATGTAGTACACTCTGACATCAGTCTTAAAAGTGTCTTTTCAAATACCATGTCTACTCAGACAGGGGAAACAAAAGAAAAAGTAAATAAATGAGACTTCATCAGACTCAACCTCTTCTGCAAGGCAACGGACACCAGGATCAAAACAAAAAGGCAACCCACCAATTGGGAGAAAATATTTGCAAATCGTGCATCTGACAAGGAGTTCATCTCCATAATATATAAAGAACTCACACAGCTGAACAGCAAAAGAACAAACAACCCAATCAAAAAATGGGCAGAGGATATGAACAGGCATTTCTCCAAAGAAGATATACAGATGGCCAATAGACACATGAAAAGAGGGTCAACATCACTAATCCTCAGAGAAATGCAAACCAAAGCAGCACTAAAATATCAACTTACACCCATTACAATGGCTATAATCACCAAGACAAAAAATAACTAATGTTGGAGAGTTTGTAGAGAAAAGGGAAATCTCATACACTGCTGGTAGGAATGCGAACTGGTGCAGCCACTATGGAAAACAGTATAGATATTTCTCAAAAAATTAAAAGTAGAAATACCATATGTCCCAGCTGTCCTGCTACTGGGTATCTATCCAAAGAACATGAAATAAACAATTCAAGAAGACTTATGCACCTCTATGTTCATTGCTGCGTTATTCACAATAGCCACGACGTGGAAGCAACCCCAGTGCCCATTGACTGATGATTGGATCAAGATGATGTGGTATATATATACAATGGAATACTAGTCAGCCATAAAAAAAGACAAAATCTTTCCATTTGCAACAACATTGATGAACCTGTTATGTTAAGTGAAACAAGCCAGACAGAGAAAGACAAACGCTATATGATTTCACTCATATGTAGAAGATAAACAAACACATGCACAAAGAGAACAGTTCAGTGGTTACCAGGGGGACAGTGGTTGGGGGGTGTGCACAAAGGGTGAAGGGGCACACTTATATGGTGACAGGCAAATAATAATGTACAACTGAAATTTCACAATGTTGTAAACTATCATTACCTAAGTTAAAAAAAAAGAACAAAAAAGATACAAGATGTTTTCAAATGCTTTCTATGCGCCAGTTGATACGATCAAGTGCATTTTGTTCTTAATTGTATTAATATAGTGTATTACATCAGTCAGTTTTCATGTGTTCAAGAAACGTTGCTTTAAGGCAATGAATCTCACTTGGTCATGGTATGCAATCCTTTTTATATGTGACTGGATTGTTCTGCTAGTATTTTGTTGAGAATGTTGAGACCTTTTGCATTTGTATACATATGGGGTATTGGTCTGTAGTTTGCTTTTCTTGTGAATTCTTTGTCTGGGTTTTTTATTAAATTAAATCTGTCCTCATAGAATAAGTTAGGAAGTGTTCGCTCCTCTTCTTTAATTATGGTATTAATTCTTCTTTAAAAGTTTATTAGAATTCCACAGTGAAGCCCTCTGGTCCTGGGCCTTTCATTGTGGTTAATTTTCTAATTACTAAGTCAATCTCCTTATTTGTCAAAGCTCTTTTCAATTTATCCTTTTCTTGTTGAGATAATTACAGTAATTTCTGTCTTTCTAGAAATTTTTCCACTTCCTTTTGGTTATCTAATTTGTTGATATGCAATTGGCCATAGTCTTCCCTTATAATTCTATTTATTTCTGTAGGGTGAATAGTAATGTCCCTTCTTTCATTTCTGATTTTAGTAATTTCAGTCCTCTCTCTTTTTTTCATGATAAGTCTAGCTAAAGATTAGTTCATTTTGTTGATCTTTTCAAAGGACCAACTTCATATGTATTGGTTTTTTTCCATTAGTTTTCTCTTTGCTATTCCATTTATTTCCACTCTAATCTTTATCATTTCCTTCTTCTGCTTACTTTAGATTTGTTTTGTTCTGTTTGTTCTAGTGTCTTAAGATGGAAAATTACATAATTCATTTTAGAATTTTTTTCTTTTTTGATATATTATAGCATTTACAGCTACAAATTTCCCTCCAAGAACTGATTTATCTGCAGCTCATATATTTTGGTATGTTGTGCCTTCATTTTCATTCAGCAAAAAATATTTTCTAGATTCCCTTGTGATTTCTTCTTTGATCCAATCACTGCTTAATACTCTGTTTAAGCTCTACATATTTGTTAAAATTTCCCAAGATGTCTCTCTCTTATTGCTTTCTAGTTTTGTTCCACTGAAGTTTGAGAAAATACTTTGTAAAATTTTTAATCCTTTCAAGTGTCTTAAGCCTTTTTTATGCACTGGCATATAATTTCATCTGAAAAATGTTCCATGTGCACTTGAGAAGAATGTGCCTTCTGCTATTGTTGATCTAGTGATATCTACTAGGTCTAATTGGTTTATAGTATTGTCCAAATCTTCTTTCCTCATTGATCTTCTGTCTAATGTTTTATCCCTTATTGAAAGTTACGTACTGAAGTATAAACATATTTTTACTGAATTGTCCATTCCATTCTGACAGTTTTTATTCCATTTACTTTTCAGCTCAATTGTTTAGTGCATATATGTTTATAATTGTATACATTCTTCTGGATTGACTCTTTTATTATTATAAAATATCTTTTTTCCCTATGGTAACAAACTTTGTCTCAGTGTATTTGCCTGATATTAATATAGACAATTCAGCTCTCTTTTGTTTACTATTTGCATAGTGTATCTTTTTTGACCCATTTATTTTCAACCTATTTGTGTCTTTGAATCTAAGGTGTATTTCTTATAGACAGCATACCATTGGATCATCTTTGTTACCTTTTTTCTAATCTATACTACCAAAATTTGCTTTTGGTGGAAGTTTTAAATACATCCATGTTTAATACAACTACTGATAAGATTTCTATCTACCGTTTGCTATTTGGGGGGTGTGTGTGTGTATAATTTGTCCTTTTCTTTCTCCATTCCTCCAATACTGCCTTTTTTGGGTTAAATAGACAGTTTCTAGCATACCATTTTATTTCTGTGTCATTTCTTTTATATAATTTTTTAGTTATTTCTTAATATGTTATAGTTAAAAATTTACAAAAGTTTAGTTCAGATTAATACCAACTTAAGTTCAATAGTATACAGAATTTTTTCTCCTATATAGCTCGATTCCCTTCTCTCTCCTTTGTTCTGTTATTTCCATACAAATTACATCTTTATACGTTTTATGTCATCAACACATTTTATAATTATTACATTATGTAGCTGTCTTTTGAATCAGATAGGAGAAAAGAGGGGTTAGAGAAAAAATATGTTTTGACACTGTGTTTTATATTTACCTGTGTGGTTAACTTTACCGGTATTCTTTCTTTCCTCATATGGCTTTGAGTTACTACCTAGTATCCTTTCCTTTGAGCCTGATGGGCTCCGTTTAGTATTTCTTTATGGCTGGTTTGATAGTGGCTAAGTCTTTTAACATTTATCTTAGAATGCTTAATTTCTCCTTCATTTTTGAATAATCACTTTGCTGGATATAAAATTTTTGGTTGACAGTCTCTTTCATTCATCACTTTAAATATAGCTTCTCACTGCTCCCTGGAGTTCATGGCTTCTGATGAGAAACTAGCTTTAATTTTGTTGATGATCCTGTATATGTGATGTCACTTCTTTTTTGCTGCTTTCAAGATCATCTCTTTATCTTTGCTTTCAACATGTTGATTATGAATTATTTAAGTGTGATCTCTTTTAGTTTAAGTTACTTTGTGTTCAATGAGCTTATTGGATATAGACTAATTTTTTTAATCAAATTTAGAAGATTTGCAGCTATTAATTTTTGAAATATTCATTCCACTCTTTTCTCTTTCTTCTCTCCTTTGGACTCACATTATGAGCTTGTTATCACATTTGATGATGTGCCACAGTCTTTGAGGTTCTTTGCCCTTTTTTTGCTACTTTTTTCCTCTCTATTTCTCAGACTAGATAGTCTTAATTGAACTCCAGATTTTTTTTTCTGCCTCCTCAAATATGTTATTGACCCCCATATATTAGATGTTTAGTTTTGGCCATTATATTTTCAACTCCAGAATTTATATTTTTTTCCTTTTGTAATGTCTATCTCATTATTGATATTCTCTATTTGGTGAGTGGATTCTCATACTTTTATTTATGTCTTTAGGCTTGTTTTCCTTTAGTTCTCAGAGGATATCTTTAAAAGGTGATTTAAAAAGTCTTTGTCTAGTAAGTCCAACATGTGCGCTTCCTCAAGGATAATTTCTATTGATAGCTTTTTTCCTCTGTATAGGGCATACTATCTTGTTTCTTCACATGCCTCATAATTTTTTGCTGCAAAACTAGACATTTTAAATAATATAATATGACAACTCTGTAAATCAGTTTCTCTCCCTTCTCCAGGAATGATTGTTGTTGCTATTTGTGGTTGTTTTTGTTCTTTTTTTTCTTGACATTTCTGAGCTATTTTTTTTAACATCTGTATTCTTTGTTGAGTATGCCTACTGGAGTCTCTGGTTAGCTTAGTGGTCTGCTAATTATTGAACAGATGGACCACTATTTCCATAATAAATCTCCTAGTCTTTGCTAAAAGATTCTTTGTGCATGTTGGGGCATGCCTTCAACAGACAGTTGACAACTCTGCCTTAGCCTTCACTTCCTGCTTCCTCAGAGCCTCAAAATCAGTCCAAGTCAAGAGATTATGGCCCTCTCAATCTGAGCATATGCAGATCCCTATGCATGTGCATATCTTGCTAGATTGCCAGGAATATATTGGCATATTTAAAAGTCACTATGGACGTCTCATTCCACAGCTTTTTATGTTAAGCATGTTTGTTAACTCATTGTTGGCCTCATCTATTACCCACTGCCTCAGACAGCTCTGAAAGATAAACAATGATCTCTAAAAGTTTTTGACATACTCCTCCCAATAAAAGCTTTTCACATTGGGTGAGCTTCAACTCAGGTCAAATAAAGATGTCCTTGCAGGTAGAATCTTCTAGGGAACCATCAGACAATTAATGATTCTCTGAGGACAAAGCTTTAAAGGAGTCCCAATCATTTTCTTTTCCTTCTACTGCTGCCACGATGCTGAATTTGACCATGTATTTGGGCTATTGCTTTTCAAGCCTGCTACAGAGTGGCAGAAAGGAGTGTTAGGAACAGAATAAGTTAAAAATATCAAAAACCTCATTGTTCATGCTGAGATTTAGCTTCTTTTCTTGAATAAACACTTCCTAAACCTTCTTGTAAACCTTTGGTTAATTTCCAGCAGCTTGAAACAGTTAATTCTGCCAATTTTTTCCTTGCTTTTATGGGGACAGAAATTTTGGAGTTCCTTAATTTGCCATTTTCGGCTGACATAACTCCATCTAGCCACTAGTTTTTCAAGGCATTCACTTGGGGCCCAGCCAGTTGTTCCCATATTACAAACATTTCCAGCAAGAAGACAAGCACTGGTATATTGTTTCTCTTCCCATCCAATATGGAAATTTTGCTATCAAGAGCTCTTCTGATCAATTTCCAACTCCCAATATTATAGACCATCAAGAGAATAAATATTCATCATCAAAATATTGGGAACAAGTCTATTCTCCTTCATTCCTAAAATTATATAAATCCAATTATTTCCAATATTTTAGCTAGCAATTTGTTTGGAGGAAATGGCTTTGAGTGTGAAGCTTGTACTGCTGCTTGAGTGATAATAGCCAATTTTACTAATATCTGTAGGGCTCAGTTTCCTCCTAAGTGATACAAGAGCATCCTGGCTATTCCTTATATTTGCTGTTACTTAGACAAAATGAAATCATTTGTATAAACCATATAAGCTATGTATAAGGCCAAAACTCAGTTAACATTATTTATTAGTGTTGTATTTCCCAAATTGTTCCACTTCTCTTATAACTCATTCCCTCACTTAATCTCTTTTATGACTCCGTCTGCTCCTCTGGCCAAGTATTTGAGAAAGAAAACACTTTTAAAAATGTATCACATTAATAACTTGGTTTTCCTTCTATTCTGGAGATTAGTCATTTAAATGGCGAGAATGGAGAGTAAAAGTACTCTGTAAACTGCAGCTAAATGACAACCTGTTACCTTTGTCATAAATTTCACCTGCGTTTGATACAGTGTACAGAAAGACATAAAGAGAAAATATAATGAGTTGTTTTTCAATCTCATTTTCTCACTTAGAGCCATTAAGGGAAGTAAAGAGTTATATTCTGTATCAGAAAGAGTTGCATTTATATTCTTTCATTTCTAAAATGGGTTCCTCTCTTTGAAATGGAAACAGTTTCCTAACTTAAAGTAGGTAATTACACACTCCATTAAACAAGTAATTAACAGATTACAATTTGAAAAAAAGAAAAACTTGAAAATGAGCAATTCGGATTCTGAATGTGAAGAGTAGTGTTATAATTAGCATAATACCTTTAGAACTAGATTAACAAGTACACAACAAAAATGAAAAAAGAAACAATCTGTTTCCTCCATACACACACAACAAACAGCATTTCATGAGTCAAACATCAGCATGGTTTTAAGAAAATTTAGTCTTGCTATATTACTCTAAAATTCAAAACGATAAGATTTTGATGTATAGAATGTTTGCTCTCCTGAGAGACTATGGCTCTTCAGAGTCAAATGCTTGAAATCGTCTTTCAACAATAATTCCCTGAGGCAAGTGGCCAATGCTAGCGAGCTCAACATGTGTAATTCAAATTGGTAATTTGAAATTGTAAAAAAGACAGGCTCAGTGTTGTGTATGGGTGGATCATTTTCACTACAAGGTTAAACTTGTGCATAAAGGGAATTCAAAGGAAACATGCACACTAAGTCTCTATTATCCTGCTTTCCAAGAAAAAGAATCCATTCTAAACTGGAGGAGGGGGCCACTCTTCTTATTAACCTACTCTTTAAGAAAAAACAAAAGGCTAAGTAACTGAAGGCACCACAAACAGCTTCCAAGGGTAGCGGTGAAATAAGAACCCAAGTAATAACTAGACCTGCAATAAGGTCTTTTTGTCTATGCAACATTCTGGGCTAAACTCCTTATTCAGATCACTACAGCAAGGGAAAAGTGGAGGTCTTCAAGCCGAGTCTGCTAATGAAGCTACCTGTAGGCTCTTTCCTATCTCCTTGAAAATCATGAGAGGGACAGAAGAACGTCATCAAGTTTGAAATCTGTGGTCCTGGCTAAGATCTGATATTGATCTCTTCTCTGAAATTTGAACTGACCCTGTGAGTAAACATAATTCATATAAAGTATTTTGAAAAAAAAACGTCCATCAACTGTTTTGCTAGAACCCATATGTTGTTTTCATTCCATATTGAAAATAAACAAAACAGATCACTCTAAAAGAAGTTTCCTCCTACAAGCTTACTAAAAACACACATTCAGTAGGTTCAAATCTGCCAGCATGAAGATGCTACTGAGAATGTCAAACAGTTATTGACTTTTGAGTCATCATTTCTATGGCAGTGAACAGAAATTGCTGCTGCATGTTACCATTTCATTGGCCTTACAATATTGGTTTTCTTAATGAAAAAATACTGGTTTGAATTAAGATATCAAGTGTTTTCTAAATAAGAATTAATTCAGGTCAGAATAACTTAAGACAGACAAGAAATTCTGTGATTACCTTTAGAATTAGGCTTTTACCTGCATCAATTACTCTATGAACTCCTTTTGTGATCTTACCTCTTTTTCTGGAAACTTTTGCTTAATGGATACTTCCATAAAAGTCTGTAACTTATGCTGGTGCAGATTTCAGCTATTACAGATCATTCCTTGTAAGTTTTGATAATAAAAGAGTTGTGTGAACCAGGCTTATCAACTTGAGTGATTACTCTATGACATGTCACTTTGGCTTGTTTTTAAAGTAGATATGCAGAAGGTGATCAGTTGTAGTGCATTTTCAACCTGAGTTTTCTGCCTATAAAGAGTGACTTTTTTGGTAAATTGCGTTGCATTTTTTAAAACAGATAATGCATCATCATGAATGTTTTCTATGTGGCAAATCCAGGATTTGTTCACAAGAAATCACTGCTTAAGGGCTGTGATTCATACACTAAGCATTGTGTTTGAGATTGCAAGGAGAATTAGAAGCATACTAGACCATTAGCTCTCAGGCATAACTCAACAATAGCAACTACTTTTCCGAAGATCAAGACTACTTTGGAAGTTATGTTAATTTTACACAGCAACTCCAGGGGAAAACTTCCTGATTGTAGTTAGATTTCTCAAAAGATTGCAAAGAATTTTCTCCTCTCTCATTTCAAACATCAATTTTAGCAATCAAACATCTTTGTCAGTTATTTTGATGTGGAAAAATACCCAGTATCTCTCCATTACACCTCGTAACTTTGAGCAAATACTTAGGCACTGAGGATAGTGTTGACTTCCAAGTATCCTCTGTAGCTGATTTTTGATAGTCTAGTGGCCAAGATTTACCAGATTCCTTATATCTCAGAATGTGCCATGTTCACACACAGTCATCAGTGCCGGTGGATTGTTAGTGGGCAGGGGATTTTTTGATACCTCAAACCATCTTCAATCTCCAGTCAGATACAGTGAGGGTTAATACAATGCATAGGAAGATATTCTGGAAGCTTTACATCTGCACTGTCCTTCATATACAAGTGTTTATTTTTGCTAGTATCTATGGAGCTTGTGATTGCTAAATTTTATGTGTCAACTAGGCTAGGCTATGGTGTCCAGTTATTGGTCAAACACTAGTCCAGATGTTACTGCAAAGTTATTTTGTAGACGTGATTAACTTCTACAATCAGTATACTTCACGTAAAGGGGATTACATGTCATTATGTATATGGGCCTCATCTAATCAGTTGAAGGCCTTAAGAGCAAATTTTGTTTTGTCTTTTCCCAAAGAAGATAGAATTTTGCCTCAAGACCCTAACATAGAAACCCTGTCTGAGCTTCCAAGTCTGCTGCATTGCCCTATGGATTTTTGACTTAAGACTGCAACATTAGCTCTTTTCTGAGTTTCCAGCTGGCAAACCTGCCAGCCCCCACAATCGTGTGAGCCAATTCCTTAAAGTAAATCTGTTACTATGGTTATATATATATCCCATTGGTTCTGTTTCTCTGGAGAACTGTGACTGATACAGGGCTGTTCCAAGATGGAATTCTATTTTTATAACTGAGGCCAAATGTAACTGATATACAGGGTCCAGAATACAGGTAGCCCTATTTAGCAATGCTAATATGAGTTTTCTGTGAAATGATTCCTAAATGACTGTACCCAGTTGAAAATAATTAGAAACATCCCAATAGATATTTGTTATTAATTATTCCCTAGAGTATTCATCAGCTCCAGAAGTGAAAGAATGTTGTGTTTTAAAAAAACGTTATTGACAGTTATTCACCTATGCTCAATACTAAGCTAAATTCTGATGCAGATGTGAAAGACAATTCCAAATCTATGGTGTTCTTAGTCTAGTGGGTGAAATAGATGGTGGAAAAATGGGAACGATGTTCCCAGTAGAGGGAACATCATATAGTGAAGACGTTTTGAAGAGAATGAGATGATGAGCTTGACAGTCATGAAAATAAATGTATGTTAAGAATATTTGGCACGAGTGTAGGGTGTTGCTGAGGAATTGAGGTTGGACAGCAGACCACAGTAAAAATTTCTGTGCCTTATTTTTCTCGTAGCCAATTTTGTTTCTGGGGGAAAAAAAACAGGGATGCTTTTATGGAAATTAAATGAGCTTGTTTGTGAAGTAATTAACATATACTATTCACTCCAAAATATGGTAGCTTGTATTATTAGCAGTGTTGACCTTATAAAGTGTGGTCTGGCAGATATATAACATCTGGCACACAGTTGAAGGACATGCCCCTCCCTCTACCTTTATGTCCCTTTAATCAGTTAGTATCTAAGCTGTCATATGTCAGGCACTTAGCACTATGCCCAGTACATAATAAGGGCCTGAACATTGATAGTGAGCTTTAAAAGTACACACACAAATCTCTATCTTTTCAATGAACCACCAAGCACTTAAGTGCCTTTTTTGCTAATGTTCAAAGTCTTTAGTGGAGTGTCTTCAACATATTACCATTACCACTACCTAGTTATATAACAAAATATATGGCCAAGTTTCTCATATAAATAAAAACTGCAATTAGGAATATAAAAAACTCTTTGGGAGTGGGTAAACTCTAGTTTGGGAATTGGAAGAGCTGGATTTTAGAGCTAGCTGAGGTCCTCATTAATTACTGCAATGTTAGAAAATGTACTTAAAGTTTTTGAGTTGCAATTTCATTGTCCTAAAATGAACAAGTTGAATTAAATGATTCATGAGGTCCCTTTTGGCTCTAATATTCCAGGGTTGTAGACAATTACACTCTGTGATTTATATTTAGGCAAATCTCACCAAAAAGAATTATAGCAGATATTGCTAAAATTACTGATATCCAAGCAATGATGTAATGCGACTTGGTTTGGGATCATAGTAGCAATAAAAAGAAACTAATGTGTGATCAGATTTTGGGGGCACATGGGTGCTTGGATATCTGAATTTCCTAAGCTAGAAACCCAAAATCCTTCTCCTTTTGTCCTTAAAAGATGAGCCCCTTAAAACTCAAAGCACTCCAGGTAAGTCTGCAGAGCCAACAAGCTGCCCTTGGGACAAATGCTTGAGATATGAGATATTGCCTGAGAGTTTATTTAGGGGAAAAGAGGTAAAATCATCTTGAATGATCAGGGTCAGGGTCACTATCTTCCCATAACGGATGCACTAGAAATTGACCAACTGGTTCTATAGATATTTCTCTTCTGTCAAATATTGATAATATATTTCTTCATATGCATTTTTAGCTATTAAACGCTTCTCTCAGTCAGGCTCTCTTCCCAAGAGAGGTTGATTTATTCAGCTGTTGTCTTTTTGTTGCAGCACCAAGATCACGGCGTACAGTGCCAAGAAGTGGCTATGCTCATGAGTATCACTTTTATTGTCACAGCCTGTCCTGACATTTGATGCCAAGTGTGGTGTAGGATGTGTGTGTAGGTTGACTAATGAAATCTGTCCAGTAACCAAATGTGACAACAGTCCCTTGTCTTAGTCTCAAATCTTTGAAACAATTGTCTACAAGAACTGGAAATATTTCTAAATTTCTATGGAAATTTTGTCAGGTTCTTTAATCAATATTGTTTTTCCTCCCAGATAATACAACTATCTCCTCCAAATGGCACAAGGATTATTAATAAAATTTGTTTTGAAACAAAATATTGCACGTATTTTTATCACCAATAGCAGTAGATTTAGTATACTAACTGAAGTATTGATGACTTCTTTGTGGATATTTTAACTTTCATAAAATATCTAACAAATGAGAATCAAAGATTCATGTAATTTACAGCGTAATACAGAAAACTGATCTTTTTTACAAAAGATTCTGTTTGTTTGATGACAAACATTTGAATGAACCTGTATAAATTTAGTTATCCTCGTTCTTTATCTACTTGATAGATATGACACTAGATTTTTCATCATGGACTCTTAGTCATGTCTTCAAATGGATTAAAAGTTAACCAAGGTTTATCCTTCTGTATTTCATTAAGGTTTTTTAGTTTAAGCTAATAGTTCCCCAAATTAAGTCATTTACATAAAACCTCTATACTTTTTGCTGTTTTTGTTTACCAGTTGTATTCTTATTTACTTAGTATTTTTATACATTTTTTGCCTAAAAATGCAGTAAGAATGTTTTTATCACCATTACAATAATACCGTTATGCCAAAACATTAGTGTGTTAAAAATTTTAATATTCAACAAAAATAGCCATTGATTTAATCTATATAGCAATCACTAGCTTAAAATTAACTTTTCAAGAAGTAGAATAGTGAGGCCAGCCTGGTGGCATAGTGGTTAATTGCGTGCACTGTGCTTTGGCAGCCTGGAGTCCACAGGTTTGGATCCCAGGTAAAATATATGTTAGTAAGTATATGAAAACCCATTTCACCAATTTGTGTCATCCTATTATCCATACTTACAATATTGGTGGCACATTCTATTTTAAAGACTTAACCCTTTCTGAGCGCCACATTGACAATTCACCTGGTCATACTACAGCAGATTACTGTGTCATTACTCACATCAGCTGTATCCTAAAGCGCCAAAACACTCATTAAATCTTAACCTTGGTGTCTTCATTATATTTTTCTAATGTGCATTAAAATAAATAGCCAAATATTAGAATAATGATTGCATATCTGTAAGGCTTGAGTGCTCATAAACTGTTCAAGTTACCTGTCAACTTCTAATATTCTTAGGTGCTCCTTTGAGCTGAGGAGCTCTAATCCTTTCATTTGATTTATATATGTCACTTATGTATGTCAGTAGTGCCTTTGGTCATCGTTGATGCTTGTGTTATCCCTTTGAGAATGAAAAGAGGACGAAGTGGGGGTGGGCTTGGAGGAGGAGAAACTAGAGAAAATCTCACCCTCACTTGAAAGGAAAGTCTTTTTGAAAAGTTCACAAGTAAAAGTATAAGAATATTGCAGCTGAGAGCCCTAGGACTGACGAATGCATGTAAAAGATTGCAGCAAAGGAAGATTTTATTGTCCCCTCTCTGACTTTCTAAAATGACACGGAAGCTTGCATGTTCTGGGCACCATTCCCAGAAGTATAGCATTCTCTCCAAAAATCCACAGATGCTCTTCTGGGAACGAGGTGGGAGCACTGGCAACACAAATGAGCTGACGGTGTGCAACCATTCCTGGAAGCACTGCCTTCTGGAGAGGAGACTTTCAAGAAAAAAACACCAAACTTAATTCTGTTCTGTTCTTCACATATCCTGTATATTCTTAAAACTCACAGATTAATATTATGGGGGAGGGAAAAGCAAGTTTGTGGCCATTTGGAGAAATCGCTAATAAATTTTTTGAAACTGGAGACATGGTGGTTTGAGTTATCAAAGATTGGAGGTTCAGAGGCATCATATAAAGAAAAATTGCAGTCACTTAACAACCACCAACAGACCAATTCATTATGCTTTGCCTGAGAATACTACACTATAAAATACTTTTAAAATCAAACAGTTGCTAACAATACAAATGTCCTGCATTGTCCTAATTACTCGTATGTTATAGTGATTTTATCTTAGATTCATAGGCTGATAATTTTTAAAAGTGACCTTAGTAGTCATCGACCAAATATTTCATTTTATAGGTCCTTAGAGATTAAGTGACTCACTCAAGATGAGCCAGCCATGACACAAATGGAGCTCTCCTGAAAGCAAGGGTAATACTTTACCTTTACCAATTTCCAAAGAGTTTCAAATTTATTGTTTCACCTGAAATGTCTAGGAAACCTATGTAGGTATTACTATCCTCATTTTGAAATAAAGAAAGGGGAGCCCAAACAATTTAACCAAATTGCTTTACAAAATATATTTAGCAGGATTACAAAACTTAAAAGCACAGGCTCTTTTTTCAATATAACATATCACTATACATAATAAATATTCACTCTTAAAACAACTAATTCTCTTTCATAGCAGTTTCCTCCTTTGTATCTGGTCAAATTATACTAAAGGAAGCTACCTTTGCTACATATGTTGTAGTTACTTTTCTATTTTAAATACAAGAAAGACTCAATTTAAGTTCTCAGGAACAAAATTAATCAAAGAGCTGCTCAATCAGTTGACATACACTTGCAAAGAATGACGTTTTCTGATTCACAAAGTTTTCATTTTTAGATGCATAAGAAATAAATGCTTTTGTTTATAAATAAATAAATTTTACAATACAAAAATCAATCAAGTGCCCTCTGATGTTTTTTCATATTCCATGAGTGGAATCATTCATGATGCAAGGAATGTAATACATCACAATAATCGTGATTCAGTTGGTTCTTGAGACTTTGGTGCAATTTTCTGTTTATGTGCTGGTCTCTTCTACATGATATTAGAGAGGACATAAGTAGGGTCACACTCTAGTATCTATCTATAAATGTGTGGTTCCATGAACAGAATCTAGTGTATATATCAGGCTTTCAGTAAATGCTTTGTGGAAATGAATGGTTCTGGATGTATAACCATAAAAAAAAGAGCCATTACATTTCAGTAATTAGATCAAAATCAGACACAAGAAGCAAAGAGAAACTGATACGTAAACTCAATCTGATACCACCTCTTAAACTCTTGCCAATTTGAGCATTCAGGGTTTCAATAAAATTGTTAAGCACTTTTATGACACAATGCCATCTTTAACCTCATACTTTTTCCCCAATTTCTTATTTATAAAGAATATTCATTGAAGATCACACCACAAGATGATGAGATAATATGGCTACCCAAGTTAATTGGTTTTTCCCTCTTTTTGTCTCAATATATGAGTTGCTTGTTAAGAGAAAATACTTTTGACAATTTTCTGGGATTTGTTTATTTTCCATTTCACCAATTAATTTTTTTTATCCAGCACTTACAGCATATTTATTAAAAGATGGAAAAGAAACTAAGACATTCACAAATCAATCAGACCATTTTGCCAGGAGTGAAAAATGTAAAGACACAAATGGTGCTGCCTATATCACTTATATCCAAGCACAGTGGCTTTTGATTGATAGAGAATCTTAAAAAACAAAGCAAACACATATTAGAAATATCCCTACAGTTTCAACTGCCTTCCTTGAGACGGATACGTTTGTGTATTACTTGGACAGTATGTTAAGGCTTGACAGAGCACTTATTCTATCTACTGATCTGTCATGCTACTAAATTTTATCGTGGAGTAATGCCAGTAAAAAAATCTCCTTTCTTCTCATGATTGTATTTGGCAGACCTATTGTTCCATGCATTTGCAGGTAGAAGTCACTCAAATATAATGATCTAAACAGATTCCAAATATTGATTTATTGGCAAAGTTTCTTCTACTGCCCCAGAATAAAAAAGTTGTATGAAAAATATTGTACATTATCCATGTTCTCTCTGTGCTTTTTTTGTGCTGGTCCAGCATATTGGTCTTTTTGTTTGTTTCAGAGAAACAATGACAGAAGCTGCCCGAATAAATTAACATGTCCAAATCAACCATAATTCTTTAATTAGGAAAACAAAGTTCATTCAACAATGCAAGGAAAAAGAAAGGAACATAGAAGAATGGGAGGGCCAAAGCATTTTATCATTTCCTATGAGATGAGTAATAACCCTCCTTACTCAAAAGTTTAGTCAATCTTCATAAAGCAAGCCAGAAAAATGTCCATAATGACTTATGTTAAAAGGCATGGGATAACTGGAAATCACAAGTGGTAAAAGCTTTATTCTTTAATTTTTCAATTATCCATTCAACTAATATAGACTATCTAATTTGTACCAAAAGCTCTTATTGGAACTAAAATATGTATCAGTAAATAAAACATGTAAGATTCTATTGGACAAAGATAGAAGTAGATAAATTATCAAATAGATACATGCTTTGTCAGATGATATTAAACACTATGGAGAAAATAAAGGAGATAAGTGGAAGAGGGGATATCAGGGGAGATCCTAAGCAGAGAGAAGAGCAAGTCCCAATGTTCTGAGATGGAAAGGTATCTAACATGGAACATAATTGTAGAAGACTGCAGTTGTACTGGATAAAATCAGAGAGGTGTGTATTGTTCAGGGGTTTTTTTATTGTTGAAATATATATAAGATAAAATTTACCATTTTTAAGTGTACCTTTCAGTGGCATTAGGTACACTCACATTGTTGCACAATAATCACAATTATCAATCTCCAGAAATTTTCATTATCCTAAAATAGAACTCTGTCCCCATTAAATAATTATTTTCCATTCCTCTTTTCCCTCAACCCCTGCTAAGCACTATTCTGCTCTCTGGTTCTATAAATTTGACTATTCTAGGTACCAGATACCTCATACAAGTAGAATCAGACAATAGTTGTCCTTTTGTGACTAGTTTATTTCAGTTGGCATAATGTCTTCCACATTCATCCCATATTGTAGCGTGTGTCAGAATTTTATTTTCTTAAAGGCTGAATATTTCATTGTATATATACACACATATATATACACAATGATATATATTTATATACATATATATATCTCACATTTTGCTTATTCATTCATCCATCAACAGAAGTTAAGTTGTTTTCACCTTTTGACTATTTGAATAATGCTGCTGTGATCATTGGGGTACAAATATCTACTCAGGTCCCTACTTACAATTCTTGTGTGTGCACATGCAGAAACAGAACTGCTGAATCATATGATAATTCTATGTCTAATTATTGAGGAACTTCCATACTTTTTTCCACATCAGTTCCACCATTTTACTTTCCCACCAACAATGCAAAAGTGTTCCAACTTCTCCACATCCTTGCCAACACTTGATGTTTTGTGGTTTTTCGATAGTAGCCATACTAATGGATGAAGAGGTATCTCTTTGTGGTTTTGATTTCAATTCCCTAATGATTAGTGATGTTGAGCATCTTTTCATGTGCTTGTAGGCCATTTGTAGATCTTTGAATAAATGTTTACTCAACTTCTTTGCTCATTTTTTAATCAGGTTGTTTGTTTTATTGGTTGTGAATTTGTAGGTGTTCTTTATAGATTCTGGATATAAATCTCATATCAGATACATGACATGAAAGTATTTTCTTCCATTCTGTGGGTTGCCTTTACATTCTGTTGATAGTGTCTTTCAATGCACCAAAGTTTTTAGAAGTCAATTTGTCTATTTTTTTCTTTTACTTGCATGTGCTTTTGGTGTCATATCCAGGATCATTGCCAAATCTAATATCATGAAGCTCTTCTCCTATGTTTTCTTCTAAGGGTTTTATAGTTTTAGCTCTTACATTTAGGTTTATTATTTATTTGAGTTAGGTTTTGTATATGGTGTAAAGTATGGGTCCATTCATTCACTTGCATGTGATTATCGAGTTTCCCAAACACTATTTGTTGAAAATACTGCTCTTTCCCCATTTAATTAGTACTCTTGTTGAAGACCGTTTGATCATATTTTCAAGGGTTTATTTTTGAGCTCTCTATTCCATTCCAAAGATCTATATATCTGTCTTTTTGCTAGTATCACAGTGTTTTAATTACTGTAGCTTTGTATTTTGTTTTGAAATGAGGAAGTGTGAGTCTTCCAACTTTGTTCTTTTGCAAGATTGGTTTGGCTATTTGGGGTCCCTTGAGATTCCATACAAATCTTAGAAGGGATTTTTCTATTTCTGCAAAAAATGTTGTTGAGACTTCGATAGGCATTTTATTAAATTTGTAAGATAACTTTGGGTAGTATTCACTTCGTGGTGGTTAATTTTATGTGTCAACTTGACTGGGTCACAGGGTGCCCCTATATTTGGTCAGACATTATTCTGGTCGTGTCTGTCTTGGTGTTTCTGCATGAGACTAGCATTTGAAAAGGTAAACTGAATAAAGCAGATTGCCTTCCCTAATGTGAGTGGGCCTCACCCAACCAGTTGAAAGCCTGAATGGAACAAAAAGGTTGAGTAAGAGGATACTCCTCCTGCCTGGCTGCCTTTGAGCTGACACATCAGTTTTTTTCTGCCCTTGGACTCGAAGTGAAACACTGGCTCCTCCTAGGTCTTGAGCCTGCCAACTTTCAAACTGGAAATACACTATCAGCTCTCGTGGTTCTTAGATCTTTGGACTTGAACTGAAACTGCACCATTAACTCTCCTGTGTCTCTAGCTTGCCAATTGCAGACCTTGGGATTTGTCAGCCCCCATAATAACATGAGCCAATTTTTGATAATTACGTTCTCTCTCTCTCTCTCTATATAGATACATACACATCTGTATATATACACACACACATCTATATATACACACATACATACACCGCCCCCCCCCCCCCCCCGCCCCCGCCACGTATATCCCTGTTCTCTTTTTCTGGAGAATCTTAATATAGATATCTTAACAATATTGTCTTCCAATTTACAAACCCAAGATATTGTATATCCTTTGTTTTCAGTGTACAAGCATTTTACCTCCTTAATGAATTTTAAGTATTTTATTCATTTTGATGCTGTTATAAATACAATTGCTTTCTTAATTTGGTTTTTGATATGTTCATTATTAGCATATAGAAATGCAACTAATTTTTGCGTCTTGACTTTGCATCCTACAACTTTGCCGAATTTATTTCTTAGTTCTAACAGTTCTTTTGTGGAATCCTTAGGATTTTCTATGTATATAATTACGTCATCTGCAAACAGAGATAATTTTAGTTCTTCCTTCCTAATTTGGATGGCTTTATTTCTCTTTTTGCTTAATTGCTCTGGCTAGAACTTCCAGTACTATGTTGAATAGAAGTGGTGGAAGTGTGCATTCTGTTCTCAATTCTGATCTTAGAGGAAAAGCTTTCAGTCTTTCACCATTGAGTATGATGATTGCTATGGAGTTTTTATCTGTGAATTTTTTTATGTTGAGATAGATTCCTTCAATTCCTGGTTTGTTGAGTGTTGTTGTTATGAAACTTTGTTGAATTTTGTTAAATGCAGTTTTTGTATCAGTTGAGATGATCATGTGTTTTTGTCCCTTCATTCTGTTAATGTGGTGTATTATATTGATTGATTATTTTGTATATTGAACCATCATTGCATTTCAGGAATAAATTTTACTTGGGCGTGGTCTATATTCCTTTTAGTATGCTGCTGAGTTTGGTTTGCTAGTATTTTTTTGAGAATTTTTACATCAATATTCATGGGGATGTTGGTCTGTAGTTTTCTTTCTTTGTAGTGCCTTTGTCTGGCTTCAGCATCAGGCTAATACTAGCCTCACGGAATGAGATAAGAAGTGTCCCTTCTTCAATTTTTGGAAGAGTTCGGGAAGTGTTGTGGATAGTTCTTCTTTAAATGTTTGGTGGAATTCATCTGTGAAGCTGTCTGTCCCAGGGCTTTCCTTTGTTGGGAGCTTTTTATTACTGATTCAATGTCCTTACCAGTTATAAGTTTATTCAGATTTTCTACTGCTTCATGATTCAGTCTTTGTAGGTTTTGTGTTTCTAGGAATTTGTCCATTTCATCTAGGTCACCCAATTTGTTAGTGTAAAATTGTTCATAGTACTTTCTCACAATCCTCTTTTTTTCTGTAGAATTGGTTGTAATGTCACCACTTTCAATTCTGATTTTAGCGATTTGTATCTTCTCTCTTTTTCTCTATCCAGTCTAGCTAAAGGTTTATCAATTTTGTCAATCTTTTCGAATAACTAATTTGCAGTTTTGTTGACTTTATTATTTTTCTATTTTCTATCTCTGCTTTAGTCTTTATTATTTCCTTTCTTTTGCTTGCTTTGGGTTTAGCTTATTCTTTTTCTACTCAGGTTTTTTTTAAGGCTATTGTGTGCACTTTGGCTTTTACTCTGAATGAAATGAGAAGCCCTCAGAAAGTTTTGAAAGTGAAATGACATAACCTGACATCTTTTACAATGATAACTTTTGCTTTGTGCTGGAAAGAGATCAGAGCGAAATAAGGGGAAAACCATAAGGCAGTTAGCATCCAATCTAGGCAGCAAAATAATGGTGTCTTGGACAGTAATGATTGTGATGGATGTAGTTCTTGTATTCTGGAAAAACGTTGAAAGTTGTGGAGAAAAGTTTGTTTAATATATATGACATGGGATTTGAGAGGAAAAGAGGTGTCAAGAATCATGGCTCCAAGGTTTTTGGCCTAAGCACCTGGAAGAATAGGGTTGCTGTGCTGTGCTGGGATGAGGAAGAGGCATATTGGGGGTTTGGGACAAGATCAGCAATTAACTATTGGACATGTGAGGCTGTGATCTATACTAGTCACCCATGTGGAGATATCGGGTAGGTATTTGGATATATAAGTCTGGAATTCAGGAGTAGAGATATATATTAAGGAGTTATCAGACCAGTATTAGCAACAATGCATTTGGATAAAATTATCTAGAAGTTAGGGTAAATTGGGAAGAAAAGACATCAAAAGACTGATCCCTGAGGCACTCGAAAACTTAGAGTTCAAGAAGATCAAAGGAAGTCAGCGAAGTGACTGAGAAGTAGCCGCCGAACTGCCCATGAAGGGAAAAAAAGAAAAAGATAGTGATCTCTTGGAGACAAAATGAGAAGTAAAAAAGTGTTTCAGAAATGGGAGAATGATCAACGATATGAAATTCTATCAACTATATGAAATATTTATATCT
This sequence comes from Equus caballus, assembly GCF_041296265.1. Lineage (NCBI taxonomy): Eukaryota > Metazoa > Chordata > Mammalia > Perissodactyla > Equidae > Equus > Equus caballus. Next base: position 100,480,499 of record NC_091686.1, read on the forward strand.
TTTAGAAACTAGATGGGAGCTAAATGTGAGGCCAAGAGAAGGTTTTACTTTAAATGAATAATTGAGCAAGATTTTTGCCTAATAGAAGTGATCAAAGGGGGAAAATTGACAACAAAGCTGCAGCAACATCCTTGAGTAGTAACAGTAGTTGGGATCTGGTGCTCAAGGGGAAAGGCTGTCTTATTAGGAGCACAGAGTTCACCCATAGTAACAGAATCAATAGGTTCAGCAGCTATAGCTGTGTAACTGTGGTTGGGAGAGCATGTAGAAATGATTTTCCGTTTTTTCTTTTTTCTCAGTAAAATAAAAAACAGAGTGATTGATTGAACCTGGGGATGGGGCAGAAGTTTCTAGAGGTTTGAGAAGAAAGTAGGGATGTGAAGTGGTGCTTTGGAACAGTGAGGAAGTGTACACTTAAGCAAATGTAACAGGATAGTTAGATAGAACTAAGGACTCAAACAAATTAGAAGTCAAAACACTAAGCGAGAACAGTCTGTAAGACAGGATATTTTTAGTGACCATATTACAGAGCATGGATGCATACCTGAAGTACGCGAAGAGTTAGCATAAGCAAATTTGGGGATTCCAGTGACTACGATGAAGTAAGAGATAGGAAATGTGATAAATTATAATGATGCTCCAAGGGATTCAAGCTGAGTAAGAAAGAGTTAGAACATGATTATATCAGTTTCCTTTTGCTGCTGTAACAAATTACTACAAACTCAGTAGCTTAAAACATCACAAATTTATTATCTTACAGTTATAGAGGTCAAAAGTCTGACTCAGGTCTTACAGGGCTAAAATCAAAGTGTCAGAAGGAACATTTCTTTCTCAGAGGCTCAGTGTGAGTCAAATTGAAGTATATTGCTTTTAATCCTGCCCCACAAAATCGTCTTAAATATTTCTCTCCTTTTTTCCCTCTGATGGCTGGAAAAAAAGTATGATTTATGTTAAATTAAATTTAAATAAAATTAAAGATTTAGTTTCTCAGTCACACTAGCCATGTGTCAAGTACTTAATAGCCATGTATGACTATTGGCTACCATACTGATCAGTTCAAATATAGAACAGTTGTATAATTGAAGAAAATTCTACTGGTTAGTGCTAGACTAAAGGAAGGCAATGCCACAGGAGGAAGAAGCTGGTTTCCCAGGTGACTACATATAGAAGAATCCCATCCCCATTTCTGATTGACATTGGACTATACCAGGATCAAGAATGATGTTTTCTCGTGTTCTCAAAGAAATTTTGCATTCTTTACTATGGCAGTTAACACTGTATAACTAATACAGCTAGAAAGGAAAGAAGTGGGTATGGTGGACATTCTGATGCACCATACAGATTCTCTTTGGGGAATAACAGACTTATTAGCCCAGCAATGGGAATATTGGCCAGCATCCAAAGACTGAGGAGATATAAAGGCCTGAGTGTTTTGCCCCAACTTGGATAGATTTGACAAGTCATCCAATTTTCTGAACTCCCTGAAGGGTCTTTTGAGACCCTGTGACAGCTTGCTTTCTCTTTCTACCCCTACTTACTTTCCTTCCCTTCTACAAGTGTTTCTGTTTTGTTTTGTCTTTCTCAAGAGCACTCACTAATATACCTCCTGCATGTTAACTACCATCTCAGAGTCTGATTTCTGGGGAGCACAACCTACAATTAATACTGGAATTGCGCCAGAAAGAAGATGAAAATATAGAGGAGGATAAGCTATCGCATTACCTACCACCTAGCTGTTAATAAGGGCCCCAACACTGGTGATAGGTGAAGCACAGAGAAACCTTGTTATTGGTTGATGGTTCAATTATTAAAGCTTTTACCAGTGGTGAACTGAGATAGTGTATTGTTGGAAGGGAATGCAATAGCAGGTGCCACATATCAGACATTTGAGAAAACTAGCAGAAAAAGTAACTATAAAGATAATAGTGTTGGGCGGCTACGGTTGAGTTTCCTTGATACTTTGAAGAAAAGATAGAGAAAAGCTGACAGGGCCATAACTAAAAGCTAGGACTGAAATCCAGAAGGCTTCCTTAGTAGAATCCAAAAATTCTCTCATCTTTTGCAGTGAGAAGGCGGAAAGCTGAGGATTAAGCCAAGGACTTAATTATAAGAATACCTAAGCTCCCAAGAAGCTTGAACTCTCAAGCAAGGCAGTCCATGGCCCAGATTGGGAAAGAGTGCACCTGTTATATAGGCTGGAAACATCTTGACTGATCCCACCATCCTGCTCAAAAACAACATCTTGAATTTCCAGATCTCTTAAACTCCCTGATCCTCCTGAATTGTCTACTCCTCTCTATTAGAACTAGCCCTCTCCTTTCCTTGAAGACAAAGTAACTTTCCCCACTTAGGACAACATTACTTCTCCTCAGGATCTGCCCCAACATTCTCCCTGCTGGCCATAGGCCAATAATTAGGGTCAAGTCTCAAAATAATCTGGCCAAAGGCATGCTGGACCTGATTAGAGAGGAAAGAGACTATATTCCCAAAGGAACCGCGGAACTCAGCCAGCATGTATTAGCAGGAGCCAAGAACATATGTATAAGACTAGATTCTGAGGGTGTTAGATCAAGGACAGAGGGTCAGATAAAGGAGAGCTTATTGATTTAGGAGCACTTTCCAGGGTACAGGATTTCACACCCTGGAAAAGACCTCAGGAGATGGCACAAAAACTTTACTGAAATTATGGAAAAAGCAACAGCTTATACAGAGTAAAGAAGACATTCCAGACAGCTGTGGCAGACGGTGGAAGACAGGATCAGAAGATTTAGATAAGTGGGTTCGCTAGTTGTGTATACTATATAAGGCTGCAAAGCTCACCACCAGAGAACAGTTCTACAGGACAACTCAGAAAATACGCCATTTACCAGAGCAACGAGTAAGGCCTGGTGAGAGAAGCACCAGTATCACTCAGAAGTTTAGTGTTGGCTCCCCTTTAAAATCCAAAGTTGATGAGGGAAGTTGTTATTAAGAATTGGGTTCACTGATAGCAATGAGGATGATAGATGCCCCTCCAAACTCGAAGCTCGTTGTCGGTGCTTAACCCAGATGAAGGCACAACATAACAGTAAGTGTACATGGTAATGATGTCCCCAGTCCTTACACAAAGAGATTATAGCCATTTACTCAAATGATAGGAAAAGGGGTGTGTTGAAGCAACTCAAACACAATTGCACACAGAGTCCAAAAATCAAAGTATCATTATGCCCACCTGTTAGAGTGGAAGCATATGAGGTACAACTAATAAAAGAAGTCCTGACTCAGATCTGAATATCAGTGGGTCACTGAGTCCACCATCCATCTCCCTTTAAAGTGCACGTGTCTTGCCCAAGGTGGCAATTTCCCAAGTTCTTCAATGTATAATTGGAATAGACACACTTGGTAGTTGGTGGGGGAATGGCAGAAATGCCACTCTTAAAGACCTTAAAGAGGCAGAAGTATTCGTGCCCATCAAATCTCCATTTAATTTACCAGTCTGTCTGGCAAACCAGGCAGATCCCAGGGGATGAGAGCAGACCACTACAACTGGAGAGTACTAGCCTCAATTGCTCCTATAGCGCCAGATGTTCCTTCTTTGCCAGAGTGGATTTATACAGTCTACAGTACATGTACATCGCCTTTGAATAGACGAATACATACTTTTTCATCTCTGTCTGAAAAGTGTGTCATCAATAAAGTCTGTAGAAATCTGGACATCCCGCATAATATCACATCGTTCTGTTACATTGATGACATGAAAGTCAAATTAAATGAGCAAGAAGTGGTTCTTCCGAGTGGCTAGGATATTATGGGGCTTGCTAAGACTAATGTGCTATACAGGATAGAAGTTAAACCCTATAAAAATTCAGACGACTGCCATATCAACAATATTTTTACGTGTCTCATGATCTGGATCATGCCAGGACATCCTCTCCAATATAAAGGACAAATTATTTGCATATCACGACTCCATATAATGGAAGAAGCACCATGAAGAAGATGCCTGGTAGACCACTTCAGGTTTTGTGAGTAGTAGATTCCCTGGAAACTTGGAATATTACTCTGTCTCATATAATGGGTGATGGAAAAAAAAGGCTACCAATTTTGGGTAGCGATCAGAACAAGGATCTTCATCAGGTCCAGGATGTGATGCAAACAGTACTGCACCTTGGGGCATACAACCTGGCAAACTTTGTGTAATAGAGGCATGAGTGTAAGAAGATGATGCAGCCCATTAAAAGAAGGAAGAAGAGCTACTGAGGATGAACAAGAGCACAGTCAAAGGGCACAGCATGCTGCAACAGTGGCTGAAGTGCTTCTCTCTAAGCTCACACCTATGTTCATGTTGGGGATCTCCAGTGATAAACAGATAAAGAGAAAGCTAAAGCTTGTTTCACAAATGCATCAATTCGTATTGGAGATAAAAGCTAAAAGGGTTGGCAACTCCTTTGCAGACCACCTAGGTATGACCTTGAAAGGCACTGGTGAGAGAAAAATCCTAGCAATGGTGCAGAGCTTCAGAGATTGCACGTGGTTATCCACTCTGTTTGAAGAAACAAGTAGCCTGAGTTTAGAAAATGTGAAGAGTTGAGGGCGGTAGCAAATGGTTTGGCAGGTCATCAGGTATAGAATGACAATTAGGGGAAGACTGCAAACAAGGACATCAAGAGTAGAAGCATGTGGATGGACCTGTGGGAGAGGACAAAAAGTGTGAAGGTCTCCTGTATCTTGTGTCAATGCCCATCAGAGAGCAACAGCATACTATATAAAAAGACTACTGTCTTCATCAGTCAGCATCTCTCATCAGACATCCCAGTACCCATGGTGGCAGGGATAGAGGCTATGACCTCATATCAAGTCTGATCTAGCTACTGCTACCACCGAATGTACAAACTGTCATCAACAGAGACCAGTCCTGAGTCTCTAATATATCTCCATTCTCTTTTTTTGTGAGGAAGATTGGCCCTGAGCTAACATCCATTGTAAATCTTCCTCTTTTTGCTTGAGTACGATTGTCCCCAAACTAGCACCTGTGCTAGTCTTGTCTATTTTGTATGTGGGATGACACCACAGCATGGTTTGATGAGTGGCATGTAGGTCTGCACCTGGGATCCAAACCCATGAACCTGGGGCCGCTGAAGCGGAGGGCAGGTACTTTGTCACTACGCCACCAGACCAGCCCCTATATCGCTATTCTTTAAGAAGACCAGCTACTAGGCACTTTGTGGTAAGTTGGCTACATTGGGTCTTCTCTGCTCTAGAAGGCCCACAATTTCTTTTGGCTTAAATAGGCACATTTTCTGTATGTGGATTTGCCTTTCTTGCACATAAAATCTGAACTACTACCACCATTGTATAATTTATAGAGTGTTTGATCCACCACCACGGGATTGCAAATCTATCACGTGAGACCAGGGGACCCACCCTACAGCAAAAGAGGTGTGGGTATGGACCAAAGACATACTGCACCACCCAGATGCTTTTGAGTGGGCTATTGAAGGCACCACTGAAGCGCAAGCTTGATAACTTCCAAGTCAGGGTGCCAGTCTCTAAGATACTGTATAAGTTTAAGTCAAAGAAGGATAAATAGTGCTTTGACCCCAATAAGTAGAATACATGGGTCTGGAAACCAAGTAGGGGAAACAGGAATGATCCTGCTTAACTTTATTCTTGGTGACCCATTTGAAGACTCTGTTCTTCTTATCCCTGAAACTCTGGGCTTTGCATGTCTAGAGGTTGTGGATCCTTAGGGAGAACACTTCCACTAATGGATAAATCAGGAGTTCTTTTGAACTATAAGTTGCAGCTGCTTCCTGGGCATTTTGGACTCCTTGAGTCAAGGAACTAGAAGGTAAGAAGAGGAGTCTCCATCTTGTCAGGGAAGATAAACCTGATTGTCTAGAATTCACAGGCTGCTATTTCACAGTGTAGCCAGCTCGGTGTATGTTTGCCATCCATGTGATCCATTTGATATTTCTTCATACTCCCTGAATTTTGATGGAAAATGGACGATAGAAGCAGCACTATCTGAGAATAGCCTAGTGACCAGGGACAAAATTCTCAGGGATGAGGGTATGATCAAGTCACCAGGTAAGTCTCTAAGACCAGCAAAATTGTGAGTTGAGGCTGAAGAAAATCTAGAATGGATCATAAAATAGGCAGACAATGAGTATCAGTTTTGACTTTGAGAGCAGCTACAGTGGAGAGAGCTGTGGTTCTTGTCAACCTTCTTCTCTGACGTTGCCCTCAAAAGTGAGGCCCACAAGAATCTTGGAGGAGGAGCTGGTCCCTGAATTTATATGAAGAAGTTGATTTGAGTGATGCATATCCCCCTTCAAGTGTATAGGGCCTCAGCTACTGAGAGTAGTGCTGGAAGAAGCCTTCAGTTATCAGCCATTTCAAGAATATTCTCAGCTGTAAAGAGCTACCAGACCAAAAATTATGCCTCTGCCTAGAGAAGCCCACATCCAATGACTCTATCCCTAAATTGTCACAACTCTGAAGGGTCATCTCATCGTCATAATTGCCTGCAAGACTCATCTGAGACTTATCTTAAGACTATATTAAAGCTCAACCATTTCACTCGTAGTCTTGTTTTCTTAACTTCCCTTTTGCAATTGTTGATATTAAGAGCACTCCTTAATAAATCTCTATCTCAGAGTCTTTACCTATGTAACTCAAATTATAACAATGAAAGTTAAAGAATGGCATACTTGAAACTGAGATTGTGAATGAGGAAGTTATTGTTGATGACAAGATCTAGGGTAAGACCATGGGAGTGGGTGGCAAAGGTCACCTGTGAATCAGTAAAGGAGAGGTGAGGCCATGATGATGGAAGAATCATCTTCATGGAAAATTTAAATCACCAAAAATTTTGACAATAGTGTTGGAGAAAGCATCAGAGTACCAGGCACCGAAATTTTCAAGGAATTGAGTGGTGGAGGAGGGTTACATGGAAACTGATGTGTGGATGACCACATAAGGGCAAATTGTGAGTTAGTTTGTTGGCATGAGGAGAGAGCATGGTGGAACAAGAACCTGGGAGTGGCTGTAAGAGGTGGTAGGAAAGAAACATGCTACCACTTCAGAGAACTCTCAGGCAGATCCATCTTTCAGTTAGAAATAAAAATTTTTTTAAAAAAAATATTGGCCAGCTCAGTGGCATAGCGGTTAAGTTGGTGTTCTCTGCTTTGGTGGCCCGGCGTTCGTGGGTCCAGATCCCAGGTTCAGACCTACACACTGCTCATAAAACCATGCTGTGGCGTTGAGAGGAAGATTGGTACAGATGTTAGTTAGGAGCCAATCTTCCTCAACAAAAAAAGGAAAAATAAATAAGTAAATTGCCTGAATTAGTAAGTATGTATCTTGATATGTTGTAGGAATAATCAGAGGCACAGAAAAGTCAACTGCAAATGGAATATTATTACACAAGACAGACCAAGCACAAAATTGATGATATTGTTTATCCTGTGAGAATCTGAATCATGCAACAACTGTGTTTTAATTTCTTTGTCTTTAAAAATAATATTCAGTGAAGCTGAAACTTTTATTAAATGTAAGAACATCTGAAGGGAAAAGCATGTTTTTGCCCTTTTCAGAAATTGTTAGATTTACTTCCAATTATTTTATATTTTTATACTATTTAAAAATCACACAGGGGCCGGATCAGTGGCACAGCAGTTAAGTGCACACATTCCGCTTCAGCGGCCCGGGGTTCGCCTGTTCAGATCCCAGGTGCGGACATGGCACCGCTTGGCACGCCACGCTGTGGTAGGCATCCCACATATAAAGTAGAGGAAGATGGGCATAGATGTTAGCTCAGGGCCAGTCTTCCTCAGCAAAAAGAGGAGGATTGGCAGCAGTTAGCTCAGGGCTAATCTTCCTCGAAAACAAAAACAAAAAACAAACAAAAATCACACAAAATTTCAAAGACTCTTTACAATTTTACAAAATGAACAATGACAAAGAGGAGTCTACTGTTGTGCTATTTAGTTGTGATTTATATCTCCATACTTCCAGGACCAGATTTCCAACTTCTTGCTTCTCCTAGTTGTACTACGGTGGGATGCTCCTTATCTATGTTTTCAAAATGAAACTCCTATTTCTATTAACTCTTCATTTGGTGGAATCTTCAATTACTTCCCTAAACTTCTTTCTTTTTTTTCTTGGAAACAGCAAGATTGCATTTCCTAGCGTTATTTGCAGTTGGGTGTGGCCATGTGACTGAATCTGTCCAATGGGATGTAAGTGAAAGGAACATATATCACTTCTAGGTTTGGCTCATTTAAAACTCCCACCCAATTCTCAGCTGTCTCACTGTCTCACTCTGTGAGCTAGATGCAGAGAATCCAATAGACATCTTTAAGATCCTGGGGATGATGTAGCTGCAAGATGAAAAAAACCTGTATCTTTGAATCATGAAAAAGAGAGTCACCCACAAAATTCCAGCACTGTTTTGTGATGTGAACACAGAATAAGCTCCATTAGCATTAACCACTGAGATTTTTGTGATTTTTTTTTAGAGCAGTCAGCCTTCCCTGACGATATACTTCTCTTCTACTTGACATTCCTATTTCTGTAATGGCCACTAAAACACACCATATACACAAGGGCTGAGAATAAGAGCAGAGCAATAAGTATTCCCAATAAATTCTTCCTTCCCAGTGACCAAATCCAGTTAATTGCCAAGATGATGTTAATTCTACTGCTACAGTGTTTTCCTTCTTTGGCCCCCATATCTCTAGTTTTCTGCCTAATAAGGTCCAGATTTTGTAAATGAGCATTTAAGCATATCAACATATATGCTCCAAAATTTAGCCAGAAATTGTCTTTACCAACATTATTCTGCTACAACTCAACCTTAATTTTTCTCTTACTCAAATTTCCCATCATCTTGTTGACTCTTTGAGATGATCACAATATTCCCTCAACTGGGAATTTGTTTTTGCACATACAAAACAAAACTAACTTGCTAGATAAATATAAACCATACTTAAAAGCAAATGGCTCATTCATCACCTTCTTCATGATGTCCTCCTATACTTTTCCTATTTAAAATTCTTCTGCACTTACTACAAATGTACCATACTACAGGATTTCTAGTATTAATAGGCTCTGCTTTTATTTTTATAGGGCTGTATCAGATTTCTATTGCTGTATGGCAAGTTACAGTAAACTCTTGAAACAAAACCCACTTATTATATCACAGTTCTGCAAGTCAGAGTCATGCATGGCATGACTGGGTTCTCTCTTTAGCTTATTATGAGATTGAAATCAAAATGTTGACCAGACTGAGTTCTCATCTTGAGGCTCTGAGGAAAAATTCCAAGCCCATTCTTGCTGTTGCCAGAATTCAGTTTCTTGTGGTTGCAGGACTGAGGTTTTGTGTCCTTGCTGTGTAGACCCTTCCATCTTCACTGAATTGAATCCTTTGTGTACTTCAAATCTCTGATTTCCCCTTCTATGAGCAGCTGGAGGAAACCCTGCTTTTAAAGGGCTTATATGTAATTATAGTGGGTACGGAGACAGGGTTTAAATAAAAACATTTTGACATCAAGTCCAAGATTCTCTTTGTAACAGTTCATAAAGTGCATGTGGGATTATATGTCTATTATCATTACTGTATTGCATGTTACTTGATTATAAAATACTAATGCTAAAGTATCACATTAGCATAGGAATTTAGAATTTTCTAAATTACTTTGTATAAATTCCTCTCTTTAATGTAATTCTGGAAGGCAGGGGCCAATTTCTTTATTCTCTACACAGATTCATCATCCTGAGCTGTCATAACAAAATACCATAGACAGGGTTGCATAAATAAGAGAAATTTATTTTCTCACAGTTTTAGATGCTGGAAATTCAAGACCAGATTGCCAGTATGGTTGGGCTCTGATAAGGACTCTCTTCTTGACTTGCAGATGGATGTTTCCTCACACGGTGGAGAGAAAAAGATCTCTCTCTCTTCCTCTTATGATGCCACCAATCCTATCAGATCAGAACCCCACTCTTATGACCTCATTTAGTTGCAATTACTTCCTGAAAGATCTGTATTCAAATACAGTCACATTGAGAGTTGGGGCTTCAACATATGTATTTGGAGGTCAACACAATTCAGTTGACTGCACCACAATACCAAGCTTAGAACACACCTACAACAGTTGGTGAACAAATATTTATTGATTTCCATTTTTATTCAAACAACTGATACGTGGTCAAGCCAGATCTATGGAGAATCAGATAAAATAATAAATATTCCAATTCACTCTTTATTCTGATAGTTAATGGGAAAGAATTAAAGAATAAAAACTACCAAAGCTTTATTTAAACTCCCTATAGTTATAGATAAAACTTTTATAATTAAAAAAGAGTATGCTTACCAACTCTCATTTTGGCTAGAAGTCTTAGACTTGACATCTGATGCTTCAACAGTTTCATATAAATTGCCTCCAGTTAAAAAATATTCATCAGATAGAAAAATCATGATCAAGGTAGCCATATACATAATTTTTCTGGAATATACTCAGTAGCTTAAAAATTCCTATATCCTGAAAAATACCATTTGTAGACATGACTTATGGTGTTTAAATGTGTGTGTTGGCTTTTGGGGTGAGGGGCGTAATTCTCAAATATTTTCTGCAAATAGTTCTACACAGCCATGACATAATTTGATGTTACAATGGAAATCCTCCTCACCTATTAAGCTGCTAATGTTTCAGCCTACAAGATACACTGATTCCAATATGGCACTATCATGACAAAGCCAGAATGGAGGAATTCTAAACTCATTAACTTATTGAGGGATGGCATTTGTTTTCGCTTTGCCAGATCAAGAAGAAGTAAATAAACTTAAAATGTTGCTTTTGGGAAAGATTGACCATTGCTTTGACCTACTTTGGTAATTTAGATGTTCTCATGCAAATACTCCTTTGGAACTGTGCAAAATAAGTTGAGCACGATGTAAAAATAAGGAGAAAATCTCAAGAAAAATCAACATTTCTTAGCTATTAGATACAGTCATTAGCTGTATTCAGAAATATTCTGACAGCTTTCACTACAATTTCCTCTTCTTTTGTTTAAAAAAAATTCTACTCTAAAGAAATACATTCAGCTAGGTTATAATTAACGTGGCTGTCAAAAGACATTATGTATCATCAGCAGCTTACCATCCTTAGGTAGGCAAAGAGTAGCAGTACTATTGTTCTCTGTCTAATCAGGTCAAAGCAGTGGCAACTTTAATTAGAGTTATTGTCAAGACACCGTTTAAAGTCTGTAACAGTAAACTATGTCATATGTTTGCTCCTGCATATTTTATTTTAACCTTGTTGCAGGAGGTGGAATTTTTTGATTTATAAATTGGAAACCTTCTTCTCATAATGTGTCCTAACAACACCTCTTCTTGAAAGTAACAGCCGATGACTACCAGTTGACCTATCAATTCTATCAGAATGTTAACAGTGTAATGAGTTTATTTTAACTATTTAATAATATATCAAACCATTAAGATTTCAAAGCATAAAAATCATAAGAATAGAAACTAAATATTTGTGGAAGAGTCTTTTCCTACATAAATTACCATGATACAGGGAAAAGACGATTTTATAAAAATACCAAATAACTGATTCTAAAAATGATTTGAGCTTATTACTGAAAACATCAAGCTTGCGGGAACATTTATCATTTAAACTGGCTGTTCTGATTTCTCTATTTTTTTTAAAGTATGGTAAGTGACTTTCAACAAGGAAAGTATTTTATGTTCAATAAATGTCCTTTTAATTGAGAAAATTATAGATAATTCTGCATTATTTTTAGGTAGATTGACCTCTTAAGTTTTTATACATTCATTGTCACTGTACAGTTTTTGCTTAGAGGAAAGATTCAGAGTAAAATAAGAAGCTTATCTTAATACAGATAAATTCAGCTCATGAAAATAAATATAAACTATTTTGTCCTTTTAGCAAATATATTGTTTAAAAAAATGAAGAATATTTGTTTTTACTCTGGCTGCTAATTTATTCATTTTACTTATGTTAATTTTCCGGGAAGTTATGCTCACCTCTTTAAGGAAACATTCCTTGTTACATACTGACTTTGAGATCATGACATGTGCAGCTTATGATAATAAGACTAGCAATTACTTTTCTATTTTGACACACTCATCCAAGAGCATTGTGTTGCATTTAATGAAGTAGGTCATGGCTGCCTTTAGGATGTATTCAGGCAGGCCTTGACTTAGGTGGCTTAACTGCCTATTACACACAAATAATCAACCAAGAATGACCAGTGGCCTCTGGAGAATCTGCTTCCCTCCCCAACAGCCTCTTTCCACTATTTCTTCTTACTCTTTCTGAAGTGCAATGCCTCGAGTGGTCTGTCTCCTTCTTCCAATGTATACTCTCTCCTGAAACTTCTAATCTTACGTCTTCACTGGACTTTTAGGAAGAGCTCATGATCATGAGCCTCAGCTGCTCAGAGGCAAGAAAAAGTAAGAAAAGGAGATAAACTACATCTCCGTTTATTTTCCACTGTCTTAAACTACATCTCCGTTTATTTTCCGCTGCTCTCCTTCAGCCCTACCTGAGGTCTCATGCCTCCAATAACACCATTCTAGCTGCTTACAAAATCCAATTTATGTTGAATATTTATCTTCTATTATATTTGATGAATCTTACTAAGCCCTAACTCTTTACTCCAGAATTCCAAATCCTACTCCACATCTAATGAAAAAAATGTTTATCTAGGATAACCTAAAATGTAAAAGAAAAGAGAGGGGAAGGGAAATGAGTGGAGACAGAAAGAGAGAGGTTACTTCACTCTGTTTCAACTTTGAGACAAATTTAGTCTGTCAATAAGAGGCAGTTCAAAAGATGACAGAAAAGAGAAGTTATCCATTTCCTGAGGTCTTCAGTAAGAAGAAAATAACTATCACCAGACCTGGCAGAGTTGGAAGGATTTCAGGAAAGTGATTATGATCCTCAGTGTTCCTTCTTTATCAGTCCAAAGCTCCTAACAGTCCTGGAGTCTACTCCTCATTGTTCAGCATTTCCACTCAAGTCTTTCTTTGTCCAAGACCCATGCTCCTACAGGTATACACATACCCCATGGCATCAGACCATTGGCACCAAGAATTCTTATTCTCCCCAACTGTGAGTGAGGGGAGAGGGTGGAGAAATGGGATCTCAATTCATTGAAAGTGTGTAAATTGTTTTCCTTGGGCTCAGGTTCTATAATGCCATGTGAACAGTGCTGTCCTTCTGGCGTTTAGGAGGATAAATAAGTTTCCGTGAGCTAGTGTAAGAACATAACCAAGATAGATAAACTATGCCTCCAGGCAAAATGCATTTTGAATTTCAAACACCCAAGTTACTTATAAACTTTTGGAACACTTTAAGATTATAAATCAGGTACTGGTTTTGATCCTTCGAAAGGAATACAGCAACGGGTTTATTGAGTTCCTCTGAAGCTCAAGTTTGCTCATCTCTGAGAAAGCTTTGCCTGGAGTGCAGAGTCTTGGGAGGGGAAGCAGGAGCAGCACAAACCCAGGTTTAAAATGTTGCTTCTATTTCACCCATTTTCTCAGCATGGGATCCTTTCACCATTCCTTTTTGTGATATCCCTTCTTAAGTATAATTTCTGGTCATTGGCATATACATCAGGGGAGCAGGCAATTTGTTAAAAAGTAGTATGAGTAAGCTGGACTTTGTGTGCTTAAGCTCTTTGAGCAAGTAGCACTCACTTCAGCCAGAGCAGCAAAAGGGTTTTGCTGCTAAAAATTTTGAAAAGCAGCAGCTTAAACTATTATACCTCATAATGGAATACGCATTTGTACAGAGATCCCAAGGATCAAAGCCACAAAGCTAGAGGAATGACGCTTCATATCAGGCGACTGGTTAGGAGGTACTTGGAGAGAGCTGCTGCAGAATACAACTTCTGCAGGGGAGAGAAAGGAAATTAATATTGAATGCATTTGCAAAAGGGATCAGGGCTCTCTATACATATGAGACTTATTCCCCTATTTTCTCAATAAGTTTTTACTAAGGAACATCTATATGTCTCTAGTGAACACCACATTAGGTATGGGGAATGCAATGATGAATAAGACATAGGTCCAAGCACGAAAGAATTTCAAGTCTACAAAAAAAGAATACGATATGATAGTGTGAGAGACCTCTGCAGAGGGAAGAATAGGAAGACAGAAAACTCTAACTAATCCAACTTGTGGGAGTTCGGGTGGGGTGGAAGAGTAAAGAGGTGGATCCTAGAACTTTTCACAAAGGAGAGGTCTAAGCAATTTGTTTGTGTGTTCCAGACAATTTACAGGAACCCAGAAAAAGCAGCCCACTCTACACTGCAATATTACACTTCAAAGCCTAGTCAATAAATATCACTCTTTCTATGTAGACCTTCAAGGCAATATGTCTCTTTAATAAATACTGGCAAACATATATTTTAAAACCTCTATGTCATTAGAGAGCTGTCATGTGAGCCATAAGATATGAGGAAGAGAGGAAATATCCCATTTGAAAGTGACAGTTAAGCTGAAGTCCTTCAGCAGCACTAGCAAACGCTGTAACAATGGCACAGGTCTAGCTGGAAGGTCCTGTTGACTTGTGCTCTTTGCAGAGAGGTCAATGGCAGAGCTCTTAGCCATGGAAACATTGAAAAGGACTAAAATAGTTTGTTTCTCCTATAAGCCTACTACAAACAGCATTCACTCCCCTGGCAAGCAAGTTAAACGGAATGGTTTGGTTCTCAGCAGGACAACACACAGCTCTTGTAAACTGTCATTGGCACATTTTTATTAGCAACAAAAGGCTCCAGCAGCTCCAGGAGCTCATCTTCCCAGAGTAATTTACAAGTTCTTTCCCTTGCTTTTTTATCCTTCCCTAGGAATACTCAAACGTTCAAGATGCTGCCCACAGCTCACCCACCACTCTCTATTTTGGTGGAGAGATGAGAGCAAATAAGACACAAGGAGTCTTTTCAACACGTACTCCTTTGCATTAAACAAGCACCAGGGCTCAATTATTTTGTGAGTCCTTCGTCATAGTAAGTTGGCTCCATCGCAGCTCTTCTTTCTGTGATTGAATCTGTCTTTGCCCTGCTGTATCCTCACCATGGTTCTCTTCCCATACAAGGGGGCTCACATTCTGCTTTAAGATAATACTCATTTGAAACCTTGAACATAGCACTTAACAAATACTTATTAAATACTGTAACTCAGGCATTGTGCTTGGTGCTTGGAATATAACCGTGAACAAGGCAGGATTCCTTCCTTCAAGGGGCTTACTATCAAGTCGAGAGGGAGGCATAAAATAACTAATTAGAGGATTCTTCACAAAGGGCATGGAGGAGGGATAGAGACGTTATAAGCTTTTAAGTCTTCATTCCACTTGTTCTTCACTTTTGCTCTGTGAAATTACACTCCCTTATAAACAATATATAAGACCCCTGCCTCTGGCTCTACTTTCTGGAGAATCAAACTGAAAAACAGGCCCTTAGAATGAGATATTGAGATGGATTTCTCCCTGTTCTGATGGATATTATGGCACTATTACTAGTGGGGCAGTGATAACATTTGGCATATGGTGGTATCATAATTATTAAAGCTTTCACTTGTGGTTAATTGGAATAAAAATAAGGTAAAAAGTTAGGCACTGGGGTACGTGGCAGCTGTGTCACTTTGAAGTCATGAGCCAGGGATCATTTTAAGGAGTTTGGAGTGAAGTGACTTTTTTTAAACTGCAATGGAACACATGCAGAAGGAAAATCATAAGCTATGGATATCTCACTGCCAACTTAGAGAAATTATGAAAGGACCACTTTTACAGATTTCACAAATTTTAAGGAGACTGTCATTGCCTGCAGCTTCCAACTGTAATGAAAATCAGACCAGGATCTTACTGTAAGGTATGAAACCTGCAAAAGGGGCTGATCGTGGAACACCAAGTAACCACAAGACTGAAGGAACCCGTCATGAGCTGGAAATTATGAAATCCACAAAGCTATGTGGCTAAGTGGCCACAGTGGTGATCCATAATACAATAAAATTATTTATTTGGGATTAGGTTGGAACAGGTCTGGAAGGCAAAAATATATTACATGAACGGTAAGACATACTTGTCAACCATTTTTATTACACTGATGACTCTTCTTCAACTCATACCCAGAGCTAGTGGAGGTAAGGGTTCCTTTCAGCCAAATGATAGAGGAAAGCACTTGGGCCCGGTTTACAGGCTACATGTAGCTAACGATCAGTGCCAACCCAAAAATGGACAACTGATGCATCACAGCCCCATTTACAGGTGTCTTTAAAGTACCATGCTGATAGGAGATGCAGTGGTCAGTGCTTCCAACTGTGTACTTGATTTTTTAAGTTGTATAAGGGGAGAAGTGACCTAAAGTTGTTATTCCCATTGCTGGCACAATGGATCCATGAAAAGAATTAACATTTATGCAACAAACCCAAAAGCAAGGGCTCATTATTTTTACTCCTGAAAGTTTCACTTGCAAGCAACAGAGACCAACACAAAGCCCTCTATCACCTTTTCTTGAGAAAAATAGCCAGCCACTTGGTGACAGGTGGATTATATCAAACACTTTACACTCCGGACGAGGCAGAGATTTGTCCTTACTGGAATTAACACTTATTCAATCTATGTCTTGAGTTTTCTTATCGACAGTGCCCATGCCAGGAACAATATATGAGGACTCAGATGTCTTTGCCACCAACTAAAAGGAGACTGTGCACAACAAGTTGTAGTCAAACGAAATTCGATTATATCACCTATGTATAAAGTCACTGACTCTTCATGTCTTGGTAACGTATTTTCCTCTGCTGGTATCTGATCTTGCCTTGTGCTTAGGGCTCTGAACTGAACAATCACTCCATTTAGCTATTGGCATATACAATTCTCATATCCGGTATGATTCCATCTCCTTGGCCTGTATTTGTACTTCCCAACGTGTTTGACATTCTAATATTGCTTCATAAGAACTGACCCCTGGGCTTATTGTAACCTGTGCTCTTTTACTGTATTTATATTACTGCAAGCTAATAATTAACGCATTTCAAATAATGTTATAAATATATTAAATTTTTGCTCCCATTTGAAAATAAAATATAGA
The DNA here is from genome assembly GCF_041296265.1 of Equus caballus. NCBI lineage: Eukaryota > Metazoa > Chordata > Mammalia > Perissodactyla > Equidae > Equus > Equus caballus. Next base: position 100,497,605 of record NC_091686.1, read on the forward strand.
CAGTTTCCTCATCTGTGAAATGGAGATGGTGTTTATTGCCAGAGAGATTAAATGAGATAATGATAGATATAATGGTCTTAGAAGACTGCCTGGTATATATTCAGCCCTGTGAATATTTTTATTATTCTTCAGATTTATAGTATTATTCATATGTATATCATTTATAAGTATATTATATTATGCACATTATTTGCATGTACATCACTGTATCATTTAAAATATGAATACTTGTATATATACCAGAAAAAGTAAATCAACAACAATGAACTTCAACTTCAATTTATCCGCTGAGACAGAGATACAGTACACACTAGATAGATAGATAGATAGATAGAGGCATGCCTAATTTTCTATTGACCTGTTATGAACCTTACTTTAGAACTTCTTAACTGTTGCTAAAATTTTTTTCGGATACCCTATGGAAATGAATCATAATGGAGCTGAACATGTGGTAAGATGTCAGCCTCAGTATGATTCCTAATCAGATGAAATAACTTCTAGTTTTCCTGCCAAGAAGAGCCCTTACATTTTTAAGAACACCACTTAATCATCTGGGTACAGGTTATAGATCACTTTTCTTCCATGCAAGTGGTAGGCTTCCAAGTTGAAAAAAGCACTGCTGTATACATGTTTTATAGCTTAACATTATCATACACCAAAGGACATATTTTGCTCTTAACTCTTTCTAATTGATAGGTGCATGCAGAAAGGTATTAAATCTTTTAATATCCTAGAGTATTCTTAAATTTTTCATGCTTTCCAGCCTTTACATATATTATTCCCTCTTCCTGTAATATTTTAAACTGTTTTTTCAAGACTCAGCTCAAATGTCACTTCCCTGTGAATATAAGTCCAAATTAAAACGTAAAAATAAAAATCTTTGAAAAAGTCTTGCATAATCTGCCCTTATCCTCAACCTCTGACCTCTCTATGCCTCAACCCCTCATACTATCAGATCTTTATACAAATACCAAATTCTTAAAGATTCCTCCCTCAGATATCATTAATATTGATTTCTTACGCCTGCTGTAACAAATGAGCACAAGCTAGGTGCATTAAAACAACAGGAATGCATTCCCTCACAGTTCCAGAGGCCAGGAGAGTCCAAAATAAGTTTCACTGGGCCAACATCAAGGTTTTAGCAGTCACACTCCTGCTGGAGGCTATAGAGGGGAATCTGGCCCTTGCTTCTTCCACTTTCTGGTGGCTACCAGCATTCCTTGGCTTAGGGCTACATCCTTCCCACCTTTAAAGCCAAAGTCTTCAAAAGTGTCTCTGCTCCATCTTCACATTGCCTTCGTGTTGGTGTGTGTCCAATTTCTGGCTGCCTTGCTTTTAGAAGGATATTTGTGAATGCATTTAGGGCCCATCTAGATACTCAAGGCTAATCCTCCCATCTCAGAATCCTTAATGACATTTACAAAGTCTTTGCCATATACAATAACAATTACAGATTCCAATGATTAGGATAATATCTATGTGGTCATTACTCAGCCTACTACATCATTAAAAAAAGAATTATGACCTGGATTACCACCTGTGCTTGTTGACACGCCATATGCCCCTTTGCGTTTATTCTTCTCCAAAGAAATGATAGTTATCTAACATACCATATATTTCACTCATTAATTGTGTTTTATTGTTTGTTCTCCTCATTAGAATATCAATTTCATGAAATCAGCAAATTTTGTCCAGTTTTAAACTATTTTAGAAGAACATTTGTCACTTAGTTTCTCAAAAAATATTTGTTCAAGAGTGAAGGAAGGAAAGAAGGAATAAATAAATGGATAATTATGTTATAAAATTTACTCTTTTATTTTTAGTTATAGAGCATGAAATTAGACCCTGTAAGTGACTGCTACAATAGTGAATTTTCTAGCACCAGAATTCTTCAAAAAGTTCTTGTATATATCTTTTCTGGGAATATTCTCAAGGGATTTTTATGCCCAATAATGATTGGATAAAATATATAACCCTTCCATGTCTAACTGAGATTATTTGAATCTATTAGACAATGTTTGGGAATTTAATATTCTTAGGGTCTCATAATGCTTCTTCTTCTTTCATCTAGATTTTATCACTCTGACTTGTGAAGTGAGTAATATTCTGTGGGTCCTGATTCACCAACTCCCCTTATAAAATTAGTTATTTTTCTGTTTTCAGTAATATCCACATCAAAGAGAGAAAGATGAGAGTGAGAAACCGAAATATGATTTTCAAAGGATTAATATTTAATGTATTATTAAATGGTTCCAAGAAGGTTAGATGTCCACACTGGGTTTGATGGGGAAAGAAGAGGCAAGATGCCCAGAGCCAGATGTTAGAGCCCAAAAAGAGTGAGGAATGCAACCATTTTGGAAGGCTGTGTGGCGTCAAATATGAGTTGAATGGCAGGACAACTGAGCACAAGATATCAGAGCCTGAGGGGGATAAGCAAAATTTTTAAGTAGAGTAGGATGCCCAGGTAAGGGTGATAAAGCTTGAGTTGAGTGAAAAAGACATCTAGGTGGGAAGGAAGCCAGTATGGATGTCAGAGTCCAAGTAGAATGAAGAGAACTTCTTTGAAGTGGAGTTGCCTGACACAAAGTGAGGAGAGTGTCAACACTTGAGTCTTGGCATGGATAACCAAAGCCCAAGGATAAAAAAGACTTTGACACAACAGAGAGGGAAGCATGCCTACATTAAGCATATCTATATTAATGTCACTATAGATCAATTATTGAAGTTTACACCTCAATTACACAGAAATATAAAAATTTAAATTTCAAGTTCACTAGAGAATCTTACAATGCATCAGTAGTATAGGGTCATAGTAGCAGAGGCTAATATTTTTCTCTCCAGTTGATCATGAAATGTGAATGATTGAGTTTTAGATTAGGTTTAAGCATTCAATGTTTCTAAAATAGGTGCCAGTCACCCGTCAGTTATTTAGTAAGAAGATGCAAAAGTTCATAGCCCTGGGCATTGATGTACTCATGAAACCCTGGGCAATGGAAACAAGTTAATGCAGAAAAAGAGAATTGAAATTGAAAAGGAAGGCTCACATGACATCTCTGGCAGTCATGAAGGTGAATTACCTAGATACTCGGATCTTCCATCAAAGAAGAAATTGATATTCAGCTGCAAGAAGTTCAAATAGCTAACACCTAAAACCAGAGCATTTCCAGTATTTGCTTCAGGTCTCAAGCCAAAGACATGTTTATCATGCATAGGTTCAAATCAATAACTGAGCTGGGAATATAATGGGCCTGATAAGGGAGGATGGAGCGTTTATATCAACATGCTCCAGCACTGATCAATGTGAATATAACTTATTAAATTATCTTAAATGTAAATGGATTAAACACCTCAATAAAAAAGCACAGATTGTCAGAATGTGTAAAAAACATGATATAACTTTATCCTGTCTATAAGAGACACACTTGAGATTCAAAGACACAAATTGTTAAAAATTAAAATAATAGAAAAGGATATACCTTGCAAGAAGCTGCCTGAAAAAACAGAAGTAACTATATTAACATCAGACAAAATAGACTTTAAGACAAAATTGGTTACTAGAGACAAAAAAGTACACTTTATAACAATAAGAGAACCAATCCTTCAGGAGAATATAACAGTTATAAATATGGATGCCAAACAAAAGAGCACCAAAATACACAAGCAAAAACTGACAGAATTGAAGGTAGAAATAGACAATTTAACAATAATAGTTGGAGGCTATAATACCCCACTTTCAATAACAGATAGAACAATGGCACAAGATGAACAAGGATATATACAACTTGACACTATAGACAAACTAGAACTAATGGACACTTATGGAACATTCTACCCAACAATAGCAGATACATATTATTCTCAAAAACATAAGGAACATTCTTGAAAATAAAACATGTGTGAAGTCATACAACAAGCTTCCACACATTTAAAATAATTAAAATCACAAAAAATGTTCTCTGACTATAATAAATCTAAATTGGATATCAAAAAGAGATGAAAAATTAGGAAATTCAAAAATATATTAAAATTAAACAATATATTTCCAAATAACCAATAGATCAAAGAAGAAATCATGATGGAAATTAGAAATAAAACAAAAAAAACACAACATATCAAAACTTATGGGATGCAAAAGCAGAGCTCATAGGGCAAAGTGAAACTATAAACGTCTATATTCAAAAAGAGAACATTGACACAACTTTTTATTCTCTTGATTAAAAGTCAGCCATCCTCACTCTACCACATTTATAGCATAGTCTACTGGACTTGGGCAAAGCTGCTGGGACCACAAACTGTTTCTTGAATCAAAGGTAATTAGCAGGCTTTTGTGCCAATTCTTGAACAACGAGTTTGGTTTACTAGTATTTCTGGAAGAAATTTTTATCCTTTGCCATTTTTTTCAGCTCTTGTTTCTCTGTAGAATTCACAGAATACAGATTTTGACCATCTGGGGTCCACACATAGAACAGTGTGAGGCATGACATGCCTATTTGAAACAGATTTATCTCTTAGTTTAGGAATGATAATAATAAAAATATGTAACATAGGCTGTTATGGGTTGAACTCTGTCCCACCCGAAGAGATATGTTGATGTCCTAACCCCTACTATCTCAGAATGTGACTGTATTTGGAGACATATTCTTTAAAAAGGCAATCAAGTTAAAGTGAGGTCATGAGGGTGGGCTCTAATCCAGTATGACTGGTGTCCTTACAAAAAGGGGAAATCTGGATGCAAAGAGTCACATAAGGGAAAATGATATGAAGACACAGAGAGAATGTCATCTAAAAGCCAAGGAGTGCCTGAGGCTACCAAACTCCAGGAAAGAGACTTGGAACAGATTCTCTCTCAAAGCCCTCAGAAGGAACCAACCCTGCTGACACCTTGATCTTGGACTTTTACTCTCCAGAATTGTGAGACAATAAGTTTCTGTTGTTTACATCACCCTGTGTGTTATTTTGTTATGGCAGCCCCAGGAGACTAATACACAGGCTACGTTTAATTTACCGTAAGGCACATGAACTTCATTTCAGGAACAACTCATTTTTAGGAGTACTTTACTATACTATACTATGCTTTCCTTCATCATGCATGGTTTTGAATAAGACTGCATTTCTCTATTTGTCATGTACATTGACTTCCCCTGTTCACTGGTAAAATCTTCCTACTACTCAGAAAGCAATAAAGGAAACAATGAATACATACCATTTGAATACTATTATCATTTTGATTGAAAATAAATACTTAACAAAAAGCAATGAATCTGAAGAGCTTTTATGGTAGGCAGCTTCTAAGATGGCTCCCAAAGATTCTTGCCTCATAGCATTTGTGCTTTTGCATAACCTCCTCCTTTTGAACGTGGGCTGGATTCAGTGACTTGATTCAAAAGAATCGAATATTGCAGGTATGATGGGATATCCATGTCTAAGTTTCGATTATAAAGACTGTGACTTCCATTTTTGGTGCCCACTTACTGTCTCTGGATTACTCACAATGGAGGAATCTGCCATGCTGTGAAGAACCCTGTGGAGAGGCCCACGAGTGATGGTGAAAAACTAAAGCCTTATGCCACTCGTCCACAAGAAACTGAATCCTACCAACAGCATGTTCCTGGAAGCAGATACTTCAGCTCCAGCGAGGTTGTGAGATAACACTGAAGCCCTGGCCAAAACCCGGACAACAACCTCATAAGAGACATTAAACCAGAGGCACCCCACTAAGTGGCACTCATATTTCTGACCCACAGATTATATGAGTTAATAAATGCCTGTCATTTCTGTTTCTAAATTTGGGGGTGACATTACATAGGGATAGATAAATAATGCAGAGCTATAATTATTAAATATTTTTCTTTCTTTGTATGATATCATTATATTTAGATCGTTAAATAACTTTTGGAATTTTAGGAAAAATATAAGTGATGATACTTCTGAGGTAAAAAGAAATGTGTTAGAGAGAACTAAGTCTCTAAAATGTCAAAAGTTTAGTCTGTAGTTTCTCAGTTGCTTCTGTCCAGCGAGATTTGGTTAGATATAAATTTGCAGGCTTCGGCACAAATGCAAAGCATTTAAAATAGCCTGTAAACATATACTTTCTAATACAAAATTTGATTTGATTTCTCTCAAACACTGAAAAGTTTCTTTTAGATTCTTTCAGATACTGAAAAGTTAACTTTTGTTGTCATTATTGTTAATGGAATGATATTATTTCACAATGCATGTTATTATGCTATTAATAACGTTTTATTTGGTGAAAAAAAATTTTAACACTGTTAATAACATTAGATAATTTTATGAAGAAGCCATCGAGCACAAAGAAATGTGGCACTAGTCAATGAAAGGCTTGTCAAAAAAAAAGTATTGTTTCTTTTATACACTCTTCTTTGGGATTCCCAAAGATGTGTGAGTTTTACTGGATAACAGATGAAATAGATGTCTTTTGTTATTCGATCAAAACGCTATAATAAATGTATTAGTTTTCTATTGTTGCTGTAACAAATTGCCACAAACTTAGTAGCTGAATACATCACAAGTTTATTATCGTTCGGTTCTGGAGGTCGGGAAACTGACAGGGTGTCACAGGATGAAAATCAAGGTCTTGATAGGGTGTGCTCCTTTCTGGAGGCTTTCGAGTGACCATCCTTTTCCTTGTCCTTTCCAACTTTTAAAAGCTGCCTGCGTCCCTTGGCTTATGGCCTTCTTCCTCCATCTTCAGAGCTAGCAATGGGACAGGTCCATTGGTTCTCATATCACCTGTCTCTGATCCATTTTCTCTTGTCACATCTATGTTTGACCACTACTGGGGGAGTTCTCTGTTTCTAAGGACTCATGTAATTAGAATGGGCCCACATGGATACTCCAGGATAATTTCACCATATTAAAGTCTGTAACTTTAACACATCTACAAAGTTTCTTTTGCCATGTGTGGTGACATACCCATATACTCCAGAGCCTAGAGCCGGTATTCTGTCTGGTAGATCATAAGAGTAGACTATGGCATTTGGTTAATAAATAATACCCTAAAAACTATAAAATTATGTTTAATTCTGAAATTTCACATCAATGTATATACTCAAGAATGTAAAGAAATATGTAAAAATTTAGACATGCATACACTTACCTTAGTGTTCCATTTTGAAAAATAAAATTTAATATCACAACAAATTTCATTTTAAATGAAAACAACACTTTAGAGTAGAGAAAATGAATTCCAATAAAATATACTAAATTTCTGAATAGCAAACTTAGTGTACTAAAAAAGAATAAACATTGATATTTTAAATCATTTAGACATTGCTGGTAGCTGATTTTTCTGTTTCTCTTTCACTGGAAATCATGAAGATAGTTATATTGATCAATATTTAAGTTTGTATTTTTAATGAATAACTGATTTTACTTTATGTAAATTTAAAAAGGGAAGTAGTAACATGTTAAAAATCATACCATTAAAAATTATAATGTAGCGATGGAAGTAAAAATACAAATCATTGTAAATAAGGCTATAGGTGAAGCTAACAGCCTATTGTCTATTTTTCAGGTAATGTTTTTTGGTCCAGTAATATTATAGTGTAAATTTAAGATGGATCTGCAAATTTCTCAAGATACCTCCTATGCAATATTCATGCTGTAAACTTTGGTCTATTATAGTTCTCCATGTCAAAAATATAAATTGAACCGTAAGCAAATATTAGTTTCTCTACAGAAGGTGACTGGTATTGAGGAGGCAACATCAGACACCTTGTTATATTTACTGAATCAGTCTTAGAAAGCACAGCTCTGATTACATCAAGGCTCTGCTTACAAACTATCACTCTTTTTTCATGGACCAAATAAATAGAAGTACTTACTATTCCCAGGACATAGTTTGAAAAGCACATGAATTCAAAACTGTCCTTCCCCACCAAGAAATATTTCACTGTAATTTCAGTCAAGATAATGAAAATCCCAAAACCATCTGTATCATTAAGAGAATCACCATGATAAAATTTGAATCTTATTTTTATTTCTGAAAATGTGCAATGTATTTATCTTATTTTAATCAATTATTAGCAATAATTTCCTTTGATTTACGCTATCCATAAGGAAATAAAACAACACTTGGAGACAATGGTAACTATTGTTAAAATAAATTCAGTTATATATGCATGCATAGCTGTAGAAAAGTATAAAATGATGATCAGTAAAAGATCTTTAAGCATAAAATTAAGACTAAATTTTGTGAGGAAAATGGATGAAAAATACTAGTTAAAGGATAAAAAGCAAAGAGTTAACATTTGCAAAGTTTAAGAGGGAAAGTCTTCATAATTCTGAAAGTATAGGGTAGGAATCAAATTAATACGTCTTTTATATTCTTTTTTTTTTTTTTTTTTTGATGAAGATTAGCCCTGAGCTAACATCAGCTGCCAATCCTCCTCTTTTTGCTGACGAAGGCTGGCCCTGAGCTAACATGCATGCCCATCTTCCTCTGCTTTATATGTGGGACACCTGCCACAGCATGGCATGCCAAACGGTGCCATGTCAGCACCCGGGATCCAAATCGGTGAACCCCAGGCCACCAAAGCGGAAAGTGCACACTTAATTGCCGTGCCAGCGGGCTGGCTCCGTCTTTTATATTCTATCGGCTAGAGTTGAAGAATGATGTAACATTTTATTTGAAATGTCAACGTTTACAATCTTCCAAAAACTGCATCATTTGAAACTCTTTAAACATATGATTTAAAAACGTGTATGACAAGTTCAAAATTCTCAAGGAGGTTACAAAGTTTTTCAAACTTTTCAAAAAAGATTGAAGGCTACTACTCTAAACTGTAATTCAGACTCAAATTCAGGTCATTAGTTGCAGATGCCCATCCATCATGGTAAGTTTCCCAGTGAAGTTCTCTATATTCTATTCTGCAACTGCAAATCAGTTGACATCATATTTACATTAACCCTCAAGATAATATCAAAATCCACTGGGACCAATTTTAGTTTTTCTCTTTCTTCTTGAGCAATTCTAACTATTTTTAAGAATAGATATTTCATGAACTTTATTCTTTCTTAGAGGTCTTTGAAAGAAAAAAATACGTATTTTTTTAGTAGGATAAAATTTAATTCTACCTTGCAATTATCATAGGATTCATTGCACCTTGGATAAATCTATGATACATTATAAGATCTTAGTGATATTTTTTCTATATCTTGAAATATTTTTCTCTTTCATCAAGTTGTTTGCTATTTAAACTGCTAATCATTACTGTTACTATTTAATCATGACTCATAAATTATTCCCAACTGTGCTAAAATAGACTAAAATAGTAAGAAAACTGAATGACGTAGTCCTTTAGAAGAATGACACAGTAGTGAAATAAATTGTCACTAATTCATCATGTTTCAGTGTTCTTATTGCATAGACTAAGGTATTGCATCAGCTTTCAATAAACTATAAAAGAAGACAGGAAGCACCATATTTGTGGTCTGCTTTTTAGCTTTCGTTGAACACAGTGCAAGTTCATGATTTGTTATTTTCTTCTCTTAAAAGCAAAGCAAAGAAAAATTGTCAGAAGACATTTCACCATAATTAGATGAATCAGAAAATGAATGCAAACAGACAGATAGCACTGAGTCTAGACTGTAAGAATGGAAAAATTGTATAAGTGAAATTTGGATTATGTGTCTGTAGATGATGACATTCTGCATGAATTTTCTCAAACTAAATAATTGATGTGTAAATATTATGTATCTAAAAACCAAAAGAACATATATCATTCTTTCTAGGTAGTAATTCAACAGGAAGGACTTCGTCATGCAGTATTTTGTGACAATCACTTGGACCATCCCATTTTGCTAAAAAAGCAGAAAATGGGACAGCATTCTTTCATCTTTATCATGAAAATTAGAGGGGGAGGGGAAGGGAGTAAGATTGGCCCTGAGCTAACTTCTGTGCTGATCTTCCTCTATTTTGTATGTGGGACACCACCACAGCCTGGCTTGACAAACGGTGTATATGCCCATGCCAGGGATCTGAACCTGTGAACCCTTGGCCACCAAAGTGGAGCATGTGGACTTAACCACTATGCAACTGGGTCAGCCCCTATGATGAAATTTTTAGTGAAAATTTTATGATGATTTTTTTCATTCTTTCAAGATATCTGTGCACCAAAATTTACTTGATACAGTTAGTAAGAGGACAAATGCTGAAGGCAAGTGAGTACACAAACTAGCAAGAAATAGATAATTTAGAAATGAAATAATCAGTCATTTAGGCCATCCTGAATAATGTTTATTAATCTATAAATTAAAACAATTTTGCGATTATAGAGCAAAAGAGATAGCATCTTCTGTGCAACAAAATTATGAGCTATCCAAAGCTTCAAAACATTTGTCAAGTATTTTGTTTTAATGATGCAAGTGGAAGAACAAGAAGCAGAAGCAATGATAAGCTAGTACTCATTAGAGATGTACTTGAAATTGGGAATGAATATTTATAGGACAAGTTCCAGAGTCATTAATGACAGTAGAAAAGAGTTAGTTACCTTCAGAGGAGATTGCTCACTTTGGATATATGTATCTTCAAAAATAGGGAAAAAAATGACAAATATTTCTCATTTTAAATTCTTACTAAACCTTTTATAAAGCTGATTTTCAGTATCCCTTTGTTTTTGCTTCTGGAAATTATTTGTCAAATGCTTTCATATATATATTTATGAAGATTCCAGAGATACTTTTTATAGTGATCCTCCCCACTAAGTGCAACTATAAATCCTGGAAACAAAGAAAGAGTCAACCAAAGGAGATCTCTGAAAGGTGATAAGAAAAGGTAGACCCAAGATTAGAGAAAGGACACAGGAGCAGGGTGTCTTATGTGCCTTCACCCAACAGAAGGTAACCCAGACATGAAGGAGTCTTAGAACAATACTAAGGAAGAAGGAACAATGGAATGATTATCGGCTATCCTTTTCCACCTGAATTTTATAAATCCAATTTGACGATTGGAACAAAATGTATAACACCATCTGATACTCAAGACAGTGATATTTAGAAGTGGGGAAAATAATAGGACCTAAATGGAAGTGAGGTCTCCAAAATTCACTCAAAGTGGTAAAATTCTGATACAAGTAGAGTGTGATAAGTAACATGGGCATGTTGTAATACCTTCAAGAACTGCTACAAAAACTATAAAAATAATATCCTCAAAAATGCTATGAATAACAAAGATGAAATCTTTTAAAAGTTCAACTCAAAAGAAGGCAAGAAAAGAAAAAGAGAGGAATGAGAACAAGAGAAAGCAAGTGTAAGAGTGGCAACTGTAAGCACTAGCATATCAATAATTAAATACAATGTCTGAATCCACCAATCAAAAGACAGAGATTGACGCAGTGGATAAAAATACATGACCCAACTCTGTCCTGTTTACAAAAAATGGACTTCAAATTAAATGACATAGGTAGTTTAAAGTAAAACGATGAAAAAAAATGTACCATGGAAACTTTAATCCAAAAAAGTAGGAATGGCTGTGTGGATATCTGATGAAGTAGATTTCAGAGCAAAGAAACTTACTAAAGAAAAAGAGGGGCATTGCATAATGGTAAAATGATCAATCCAGCATGAAGACATAATAGTGTAGAATGAATACACACAAAAATATTTGCAAACCACACGCCCTACAGTGGATTGATATGAAGACTATATTGAGAACTCATAAAACTAGACAGTAAAAAAAAGCAATCCAATGACAACATGTATAAACAAAACACAAAAGCAAACATTTCACTAAAGAGGATATATAGATGGCAAATGTGCACATGAAAAGATGGTCAATATCATTAGTTATCAATGAAATGCAAATTAAAACTACAATAAGATATCACTACAATTGAGCCCTATCTACCAGCATGGCTAAAATAAGTAATGACAACACCAATTGTTGGTAAGAATATGGAGAAACTGGATCACTCATACATTGCTGGTGGGAGTGTAAAATAGTATGGCCAGTTTGGAAAACACTATGGCAGTTTCTTATAAAACTAAACATGCAAATAGAAAGCCAGAAATAGCAAGCACTCTTGGGCATTTATCCCAGAGATATGAAAGCTTATGTTCACACAAAATCTTGCATGAATGTTCACACCAACTTTATCCATAATAGCCCGCAAAGTGGAAAAAATCTAGGTGTCTTTCAATGGATGAATGGTTGAACTGTGGTACAGACATACCATGGAATACAACTCAGCAATAAAAGGGAATGAACTATTGACACACACAACAACTTGGATAAGTCTCCAGGAAATTAAGCTGAGTTAAAAAAAGAAAAGCCAACCGAAAACGTTCCATACTGTATGATTCCATTTATGTAACATTTTTGAAATGACAAAATTATAGAAATGAATAACAGAATAGTGGTTGATGGGGGAGAAGCTTGTCAGAATGGAGGTGCTGTGGTTATAAAAGGGGAACGCAAGAGACTCCTGTGATAATGGACCTGTTTAATATCTTGACTACTGTGGTGGTATAGGTTATGAAACCTACACATATGATCAAATTGATCAAACAAAATACACACAAGTGAGAACAAATAAAACCAAAAGCATCTGCATAAGTTCAGCGAATAACATCAAGATCAATCTCCTGGTTGTGATATTTTAATACTGTTTTGAAAAATGTTAGCATTGGGGAGAAACTGAGTAAAGGGTACACAGGATCTCTCTATATTATTTCTTCCAACTTCATGTATATCTACACTTATCTCATTAAAAATTTCAATTAAAAAATAAACTCAGAAAAAGGTGGATCCATTGGACCTCAGTGTTGAGTGATGATCATAATTTCCTTGATATACTAAATGTTTAGCCTGAGGAAAATTACTGTGCCCTGGGTCCCAAAGAGTAGAGGACTCATTCTCTCCCTCTTCTGGCCACATTTCATCTATTGATCCAGAAGTTCACAAGGCCAAGAAGACACCTACAAGGTCTGGATACCTGGGACCAGAAATCCCTTCCCAAACAGCCCAAACTTCCAAAATCTTCATGGGTCTCCTCTCTGAGGTCATTCTCTGAAAAGTAGATCATGCCACGCATATCAAATCTCTAGACCTAAGAATGCTCAAGAGAAAGACTGTTTGAGGGAGCATGGATGGCCTCAAACACATGGCCTGGGTTTCCAGTGTGTGAGTATGAGATCCTCCTCCGTGGCATTGGAGCTGTAATTAGGAAGAGAAGGGGGTGAGGCGAGTCTGTGCTATCTCTCCCCCTAGTCACAAAAGTTCTAAATTCCTTCCAAGTCACTACAAAGATGTATTTATCAAGGTGTGACATTTGTTGTCTTGATTTATAACCTTTAAGCATCAAGACATATGCTATTGGGCCTCCATTTGTACTTTTGGTGTAGGACCCACAAACATTAGGTTAAAACTTGGATGAAACAATCATAATACATTAGAAAAATTTAGTTTCTCTCCATTAGCATCTTGAGCCCATGCAAATATATCTGTCTCCTTCCCAAGGATTCCTTTTGAAAAATAGTTTGGCAGAGGCAACTGCAGCATTCCTCCTACATGTTTCTTCCAAGCAATGGTTATTTACTTGCTTGAGTAAGATAGGTTCTTGAAGCTATGATTTAGAGAAAAAAAGAAGTTCTATTCCTTTGCCAAAATGACAATAAGTAGTTGCTTAAGTGGGAAAGTTATGCTGCACAAAGCAGCTCAGTATATAAGATGGGTGGAAGGTTCTGAGGCAGGAGATAAGAGAGAAAGCAAAAGCAAAGGAGAGCAAGAGATGGAGCAAAGCAGAAAGGAAGGAGCTAGAAGATTAGATCCTCAACACCAGCTCCACCTGTGCAGTGAAGTTACTAAAGAATGGTGAATCAAATAATTTACTTTGATCTTCTCTAACCCACTAAAAACAATAGTGTATTATGAGAAAGTCAAGACCAAGATAAAGAATTAAGATTCTCTGGGCTAGCCTGGTGATGTAGTGATTAAGTTCACACGCTCTGTTTTGGTGGCCCAGGATTCACAGGTTCAGATCTCAGGCAAAGACCCACACACTGCTCATCAAGCCATGCTGTGGCGGTGACCCACATACAAAAAATAGAGGAAGATTGGCATAGATGTTAGCTCAGGGACAATCTTCCTCCAGCAAAAAGAGGAAGATTGGCAGCAGATGTTAGCTCAGGGACAATTTACTTCACCAAAAAGAAAAAGAATTAAGATTCTCGGATTTCCAGCCCTGCAGTAATGTGTCTGTTTGACCCTGGAACATGTCATTTTAATTCTGTAAGACTCAATTTATATTCCTGTATTTTTAAAAAATAAATTCTGATAAGACTCAATTTATATTCCTGTTTTTTTAAAAAATAAATTCTGATAAAAATAATGTATGCATACTCTGGAAAGTTTTGAAAATGAATAATGGTATAAAAAGAAAATTTAAATCACCCACCCAGAGATAACCACTATTAATATTTTGATATATTCCTTCCATTCTTTTCTTCTAATGAATGTGCCTGTTTACATCCTTTTCTTCCACTTAAATCTGTGAGCTTTTTCACATCTCTTAAATATTCTTTTAGAGTTTCCTTTTTATTATATGAATAAATATGCCAACACATATTCTGTAATGTATTTATCCTTTCTCATATTTTGGACATTTAGATGGCTTCCAAATTTTTTACCGTTATATATAATTGTCAGATGAAAATCTCTACACATAAATCTTTGAGTTTATGACTACTTACTTAGGCTATATTCCATAAAAAGGGGATTATAGAGCCATAAAATGTGACCTTTCTGACAAGTTTTTGATAAGAATTCCCAAATTGCTCAAGCCTCAGTTTATTGGTAAAATCAGAAGCTTGCATTAGATTATTTCAAAGGTGCTTCTCTCAGCTGTAAAATTGTATGACCCTACGTCTTTTAGCCAGCTCACTATAGACTTCACATTGAGAAGTCTATGATTCATTAATCATGTAATGCTCTCTGACACTTAATAATGATACCTCAAAAGCAATATTGCATAACTGTTTATCTATATATTTTTATGCAGTGGACTGGGAACTTGACTTGTTATTTTCCCAAAAGATTTTGAGCCAAAGATTCAGGTATAAGTGTTTTATTCGGGAAAAGTTTTCAGTAAAAATTGATAAGGGTATAGAGGAAGCAAGATAGGGAATTGGGAAAAGCCAAAAAAGGGTGTCATTGCAGGTAAAGTCCCAGGCTCAGTCTGACCTCACAGCGTCTGCTGGAGGACTCCATAAATTGTGCTCTATTCATTGCTTTCCTTTCTTTCCAACTTTAGTTTTGTTCTGGCTCCTGCTACAGTAAATCTTCTTTCACTTTCTCAAACATGTTAAACTCTCTCCTGCCTCGGGCCCTTTGCACATGCTATGCCCTCTGTCTGTTAGGCTCTTCTACGCTTTGCGTGGCTAATCTCTTCACCTCTCAGAACTCAGCATCGTTGCTGTTTCTTTCTTGTTTACCTGACATGTCTCAGTAGTAGATGTCTGCAGCTATGTAACCTCTTGTGTGATCGTACTGTAATGACCTATTTGTCCACTCACCTCTTTTTGTTTGGGGTTTTAACTTTTTATTTAGAAGTAAAGTAAAATAAAATTTATTAAAAATTTGTAAGAGACAGCCACTTTGGAAGACTGACAGTTTCTTACAAAACTAAACATACCATTACCATATGATCCAACAATCATGTTCCTTTGTATTTACCCAAAAGAGGTAAAAACTTGTGTCCGCACAAAAACCTGCACACAGATGTTTGTAGCAGCTTTATTCATAATTGCCCAAACTTCAAAGCAACCAAGATGTCTTTCAGTAGGTAAATGGATAAGTGAATTATGGTGTATCCAGATAATGGAGTATTGTTCAGCCAAAAAGAAAAAAGCTATCAAACTATGAAAAGACATGGAGGAAGCTTAAATGCATATTACTAAGTGAAAGAAGTCCATCTAAAAAGGCTAAATACTATATGATTCCAACTATATGACATACTGGAAAAGGCAAAACTACGGAGACAGTAAGAGATTAATCATTTCCAGAGGTTTGGGAGAATGGTGGGATGAATAGGCAGAGAGTAGAAGATTTTTGGATCAATGAAACTGTTCCGTATGACACTATTATGCTGGATCCAGGTCACACGTTTGTCAAAACCCATGGAATACACGCCAAGAGTGAAGCATAATGTACAGTCTGGACTTTGGGTGATAATGATGCATCAATGTAGGTTCATCATTGTAACAAATGTACCACTGTGGTGGGAAGTGTTGATAGTGGGGGAAGCTGTGCATGTGTGAGGGCAGAGAGTATATGGAAACTCTCTGTACTTTCTGCTCAATTTTTCTGTGAACCTAAAACTGCTCCAGAAAATGACGTCTTTAATAGAGTCGTTAGAATAGAACGAAGAACTTCCACATACTCTTTAATCAGATTCCCCAAATTGTTAACATTTTATCACATTTTATCTTATCATTCCCTCATATACAGTTATACATAACAATTTATTTTGAACCACTTGAGTCACTTGCTGACACGATGCCTCGTTCTCCCTTTATAGTTCCATGGGTATTCCATACAATGACACTCTCCTACGTAATGCAGAAAAATCAGAAAATTAGTAATGCTACAATATTACAATCAAATCCATAGAGTCCATTTAAATTTCACTGTTCTTTTCCATAGGTTCAGGATCTAATCCATCACCACATGTTGCACCTGGATGTAATATCTCTCTAGTTTTATTCAATATACACAGTTCACTCTTTCCTTCTCATTTGTTATCTCCACATTGGCCTGAAATGTACAGGCCAAGAACTTTACAGATGGTTCCTCAATTCAGGTTGAAGTGATGTTTCCTCACAGTTATGTTCAGATCACGTATTTTTATCAGGAATATCACTGAAGTGCTGCTGAGTTCTTTTCAGTGCATCACATGAGAGACACACAATGCTGATTCGTCCGATGGCTGGTGATGTTAACTTTCTTTCTCCAGAGCATGATGGTGTCTGTTAAGTTTCTCCACTGTGAATTTAATAATTATTTTATTCATATCAACTAATAAGTAATTAGTAACAATTTTGTAAGGAAAAATATGTTTTTCTTCATAAAACTTTTCTGTTTTTTTCTTGGTGAGGAAGATTGCCCGTGAGCTAACATCTGTTGCCAATCATCCTCTTTTTGCTTGAGGAAGATTATCCCTGAGCTAGCATCTGTGCCAATCCTCCTCTGTTTTTGTATGTGGGATGCTGCCACAGCATGGCTTGATGAGCAGTGCGTAGGTCCACACTTGGGATCTGAACCTGCGAACCCCAGGCTGCCAAAGCAGAGTGCGCAAACTTAACTGCTACACCACCAGGCCAGCCCCATAAAACTTTCACCTCCTTGATTTAACATCCATTATTATTTCTTTGAAACAATTATTATTATGATAATTTCCAAACAATATTTTCCTAATTTTGCCATTCAAAGCTTTCCTGTCTCCTTTTAAAATTTTATTTGTGTAGTTATTCCTTTTAATGTATCTTAGTATGACCTTACAGATTATTATTTTATTCAGTGAGTTATAATTTGTTACTATCTTGCTTTATTTTGATGCTTAAATTGTCCAAATTTGGTCAGTGGCACTCTCTTCAACCTGTTTTTTATATCTTTTTAATGTAATTATTTTGTTGAATTAAGAGACACTCCTTAGATTCTGGTACTCTCCCTCTCTAATTCTGCAGCAAGCTATTTCTCCAGAGTCTTGGTTTGTTTTAGTGGAGAATGATCCAGAAAACATGATCTAGATGCTAAGAGTGCTCACTGCTACAGAGGTATTTTTGCTTCTAAGCTGTCTCGGTTGATAGAACAAGAAAATACAATTCCTAAATACATACCTGCACACACACACATACACACACAAATCTACATATCTATATCTATCTAGCTATTGATACATTGATCTAAAACCATGCGTTTGCATGGATACCTCTAATTCAAATTCAACAGGACAAGGTTTATTTTTGCCTCTCCTTTTTTTCTCCCATATGTATGTAACTCCTTTTCTTTCCATAAGAAACCTGGCTTGGGGCTGTCCCAGTGGTGTAGTGATTGAGTTCGTGAGCTCCACTTTGGTGGCCAGTGTTCATCAGTTTGGATCCTGGGCATGGACCTACACACTTCATCAAGCCATGCTGTGGTGGCACCTCACATAGAAGAACCAGAAGGACTTACAACTAAGATATACAACTATGTACTGGGGCTTTGGGGAGAGACAAAAACAAACCTGGCTCCACTTATCCTCAATCATTTTACATATTTACTCAATTCTCTTCCCCCAACATACCAAATTTTGTAATCATGTATTCCCGTGCCAAACAAATTTGCTGCTCCAACCACGGGGGAGAGAGAACAAGACAGAGAGATTCTTCCCCACCAGAATGCACCAAGTTCACATAAGTGCTCAATTACATTTATTAAATCAAAGAATAAACACTTTTACGTATGTTATAAAAATCCATTATTACTCTGTGCTGATTCTATCTGAAATAACTATATTTTTACAGTAATTTCACACAATAGCATAGCTTTGCAGTTTCATAGTAGGTACTTAATAAATATTTATTAATAGTTAATAGAATTAAAATTCTGATTTATATGTTTATAAATTGTTTTAGCCACTTGTCCTACTTGATTTCATCCTTCCCTATAAAGAAGCAACAGTGTGTTTAATATTCCAATAAATTCCAATAATTTCATTCAAAGTAATGTATGTTTATAGAGCATGTAATGGATTGCTGAAATGTCTTGGGTATTAGATAATGGAACATCACTTGAAACATTAGAAAAAGAAGAAAAGAAACCTGGAGGAGTTAAAGAATAGTCTAGAAAAATAAATGGATAAATAATCCAGATAAGTAATTGCTACCATATGCTGAGCATTGATTCTATAATAAGTACTAAACTGGGAATTTTAGTTATGTATCCCCTGTAGAGTTATTATTTAAAGATGAAGAGGATACAGATAAAAATCTAATAACTTGTACCAGGTCACCCAACAACTGAAGGACTGAAGCAGAGTTCAAACTCAGGTACGTCTAACTCCAAAACCTGCGCACTTAACATTTTCTTTGAAATAATGAGGGCTAAAGTGCCAAACACTATTTGTCAGACTGTGGCAGGTAAGATCTTGTCATATCTCTTTGTGAGTTCAAATCTCTACCATAATTAAAAGACCCTTCCTTCCACAAGGCATGCACTGGAAAAAACCTCAGGCAAGTGTGGTAGGGGAAAACATAATTCAAGTCATGAAGTTAAACACGGATGCAAGATTAATTGGAAGGCAGATATAAAGGAAAGCATTCAGATACAAAAAGGGCTATGCATTTGGAACTTGATTGGAAGTGCAAGGAGCTAAATGCTCTTGACCCAGTCCTATTCACTCTTCTCATTTAAACTTGACATCTCAACCATACAATTATAGAAATTGGACTGATATGGCTTTCATTTATTTATTTCTATAATGAAAGAGCACAAAAGAGAAAGGCAGAGAGAAAGAGAGATCGACTCTTACAGAAGTATGAGAACCATGATCCATCCACACTGGACTCCTTTATGTTTACATGGACCAATCTCTCTCCAGCTTCAGTGCCTTTGGATATGCTGTTTACGCATCCTAGATCTATTCCTCTGCTCCTACATGATCATTTTCTTTCATCATCTGGGTCCCAGAAGTACCGTTTCCGAAGCTAGATCTTCTCTGCAAAACCTATCAAAATACACTCTCTCCCTAACTCCCAGTCCCCGTTACTTTATAAATGAAAGTGTGACAGAAAGTGTGACACAAGGCATTGCATTGGTTTATTTATAGTGATTATCATATTCTGTAAGGCTTTTATTTTTTTGCTTGTTTATTACCTATATCCATAGGTTCACTTGTACATTTCGAAATTATATATTTAGTTCCTCAGCACTTAGCATACTAAGTGAGATAGATAGATAGATAATCTATAATAGATATAGAGATATGATAATCAATAACTAATTATGGAGTTGATAAGTTATCTATCATCTATTCTTTGCCCTTATAAAGTTTCAAAGTGGAAATATTAAATTGACTACTATGTACATTATTTATATAAATACAAAATATGTTCTTTTAGGTCTATGGATTAGCCATCATCTTTGGCATAACAACATCAATGGAAAACATCTAATCAGAATTTTAAAAATAAACTTCTGATTGAATGTTACAAACTCTTGCATCCAGAAAACTATGGGGTTTTTTTTTCTGGCATATTTGTCATTTTTTATATTTTAGCTGAAAACGATATATGAAAATCATAGGCTAAAAGAATCTGAATCCATCTCAGGTTATGTCCTATGTAATTTCCTGGGTACAAAGGCTGTGACTTCAACTGACAACCTCATGTTATTAGTCTGAGAAATTTCATAATTAGGCAATATTTGCCGTTTGGGCTTATTGTTATCAAGATCCCTAATATGAATACAAAAATAACTATGCTATAGCTGTTGGTAATTTGATTGTTAAAAGTGTACAAGTTTGTTGCTCTGAAAACATACATAGGTAAGAGAAAATGGCACACCACTATAAAATCATAATTTGAGCAAAATTCAAGATAATCCTTTCATTTAACCCATTAAAATTAAGAATTTAGGGACTAATGTCAACGATGATCTGTCAGAAAATGAAAAAAAAAAGTCTTCTCAAAATTCTATTTAAAAATGTTCTAGCAATTATTTTCTCAAGATTCCATGCCATTAAGAATCAATGAAAATTTGAGCAATGTATACTATAAAGACACTTCCTAGAGAAAATAATGTAGGATCCATATAACCTAAATCTGTTTGGTTTTATAGCCCAAATGGGCCTAGTTATCACTGTCTTCTATTTACTTTGTGATATAAGGATATCACAGATTCAACTGACAATTTTTAAATAATTGTCTTTGAAATTAGCATTTCCTATTAATGATTTCCCCTTGAAAATCCTGTCCTATCTATCAGTGAGGCTGATTTCAATGGCAAGTAATAGAAAACTATGACTCAACTATTCTAAATATTGAGAAAATTTATTATCTCACATTAAGAGAAGCTCAGCGATAAGTTAATTCAGCAGTTGACTAGCATTGTCAAGGACTCTGGTTCTTTCTAGTTGTTTTTATGCCAACATCATATGTTGGCTTAGTCCAAAAATGTATTACATTCATGGTTGTGAAATAGTTATCATGGACCATCCCTCTGCTTGACTCAGGGCCTCATATTTATACAAGTCATTCAGGGAGGATCCCTACACTCCCACGGCATTGACTAAGTCTGATTCCATACCCACTCCTAAACCAAGCACTGACAAGAGAAATATGATCACATGATTAGAAGAGATTCGTTGGGATTTATCCTTGAAGGAAGGAAGGAAGGTCATGATCTAGTGTGGTAAATGTTTGAAAAAGTTCAGGATTCTTAATACAAAAACTAATGGAGCAGATGGCTATTGAACAGGCCATAAGCTCTAAGTGCTTCTTAAGTGACTCTTAAGTGAATATATAGAATAACAAAAAGAAATTTGATAGAACCTATATTCTAAAAAACTGATGTAGGAATTTGCTCAAAGTTAGTGACAGGTTACTAAAATGAGATTTCACTGCTTTCCAGCCCTCAGTTTTCTATGTTACTTTTCATCACTGGATTTCTCCTGCTGGCAACAGCATTTTAAGCTGCACCCTGGAGAAGTCAAGAATTGCCTTCCATCTTCATTAACATGCAGTATGTATTTGAGTAGTTTTGTTATTCGCATATTTTACTGATATTTATACTCAGTTCATTATGAACCTTTATAGGTGAGAATGTATGATTTGCAATATTTACTGGGGCTCCATAATGGTTTTATTATGCAGGCTTGGGTCAGGTAGTAAAACTACAGCACCAACTCACCTTGAGAGCGTCTTGCTGTTGCTGAGTCTTTTCTTAAATTTTCTGTGGCATGGTAGTTAGCTTCAGTGACATGATCCCCCTGTGGAACAAGATTCTGGGAATTTGCAATTCACAGCAGATGAGAAGATACAATTCCCCTTTTCCCACTGTTAGATTTAGTGGTCTCTGAAACCAGATCTGAAACATGAGAGGTTATTTTCGCTGAATGTCACACACTAGCACATTTGTCCAGCCACAATGAGAAATCCTTTAACAATGAAGATATGCTTTATTCCAATGACATTTCAGGAAATGAAATTCAAATTTTCTGGCAGAGAGCTCTACTTTTTGAGAGTCGGCTTCTTCCAAATTTTCTTGCATCACATAAAAAAGGTCAACTGTGGATAAAACTCGATAGCAGTCATTTATCATAGTTCTCACTCTGCACATCTCCTAATGGTTAACATAATCAAAAGGTTTTCACCTTAAATCTTTATCCTCTTCTTGGTTCTCAATGTTTCTATGCTAAGTTACCCTCAATAATCACAAAGAAAAATCTCTACGAAAAAGAGTATATTTATTGCCATTTTTTTGTTTTCAGTGTCATGTATTCTGCAACATGATTTCATACAAACACAGGGAACCTGAATGGAGACAGAAATTCCCAAAATGTGACATGTGTTTCTAAGACATTTTGTAGATTGAAGTTTTAAAGGTGTACATAGGCTAAACTCCAAGTAATAGACTTTTCCCCTTTTTAGTAGGAAGATAAAATAGGAAGTGTATACCTTATCCAAATTGTTTGAATTCTGATCCACCATGCCTACATTGATCTCTGAACAAGATTTCATCTTCATCTCTGCTTTTAGGAAATATCATAATATGTGAAAGAACATGCATTTCCCTCCATTCAGCTTTTTGGCTATGGCTAATAATGGTTTAGTTGGTACTCAATTTAGTTCTGCAACCATTTATTTATGGTGCTGGGTGCTCTGGGAAATACTAAAAAGAATAATGCCAAGAAGCTTATGACCCAAGAAAGGAGATAAAGAATAGACACCTATCATCCATTTAAGTCTACCAAGGCAACACTTAATACGTGACGTAAATGGTGTATGAGTTGAAAATTCCCACCTCTATCACTCACTAGATGAAGAATTGCCTGAAATATTTGGTTTTTAGTTAAGTATGATTCAACCACATAGGTCCAAATCTTCCTTGCATACTGACTAAATTTTGTCTGGACTTTTCAAGAACCGCATTCCATCAGCATTTCCTAAGACTAAATGACTTCCATTTGTAGATATATTTCACTCTCTACTGATCTCTCTAATTAGTGAGCCCCTACATTTCTGGTCATCTGACTCTACCGGTTTTTACTTACATCACTTACAAAAGGATATATTTTATTGCTAAACTTAGTCTAGCAAGTAAGTGACCTAGTTACATCAATGAAATCATTAAAGAAAGAAAATTCTTCCAGTGCATTCCTGGTATAAATATCTGTAAGGCATATCCTATTAGGATTTGTATGCCTTCATTTGTTGTGACATATTTATTTACCATTCATCTGAGATGTACATACAATTTATATTTGTAATCACTGAGAATCTGATTAACTGAAAGAAAACTTAAGGGGAATGATCTGTGGAGACCACATGAAATGAAATGTAAGGACAAAAACAAAACTGATGGTTATTTTTTGCAGGATCAATGAAATATTCTCAAGGAGTTTTTATTTTATCTTATTTTTATTTCATAAGAGAAGGAGAAACATTAAATATTATTATGGACAATTAAAAATAGCAAGACATATCTTAGATTGGTGAAACAGTACAAACCCCAAAAACATTACAGAAATAATAAAAGTCAACACAGGAGCAACACGGGACAGTAGAAGGAAAGAAGCGAAACAGATTTTATCATCATATATACTTGGTTTAATACTTTATCTTGTTTGGGGAAACCTGAATAACTTTCTAAGTCTTATTTTCATTATATGTAAAATAGAAATGATAGCACCTGCCTTGTTTTATTATCGTAAAAATTAAGTAGTGATATTTGCAAACTGCCTTGTAAAGTGTCTGGCATTTGGTAAAATTCACTTAATGGTAAATATCAATATTATAAATACGTACATGTTAAAAACAAGTCTCAATGGTGTAAATATTTATGTAAGGAGATAGTTCCAATTCTCTACCAGATAACTTCCTACTGACAGAGGTACAATGTTGAAAAAACTGAAATTCAAGAACTTCTAGTTGTTGAGATGGGAAATTGTAGAGTGTTTGAGGGATTTGGGGCTGTTAAATTAATTAAACAAGGAGGCCATTAGTTTGAAGTGGCTTTAAGGCTTTAGTGGCTTACGGAAGCAAACCAAAACCTAAGCTTGTAAATGTCTCAAGGTTAAGAAGTCGAAACCTAAGGAACACCCAATTGCAAACAGCCAACTAGGCTTTAAGCTATAGCCAATCTAATAATTTTCTTCTTTGCTTCTGCCTCTTCTCTGTATAAGACTTTCCACTGGCTCCTGTCACTCAGTCATGCCTAACCGCTTCCAGTTTGGCACTGTCCCATTCTAAGCAATTTTTGCTCAAATAAACTCTTAAAATTTTTAATGTGCCCCAGTTTACCTTTTAACAGGGCTAATCAAGGAAAAAGATATGACCACAAGAGGCACTAATGTACATGAGCTTTACAGGGTGGCACTTGGCAGGGTTGCATGAGAGATGAAATCCCTTACAGTGTGACATTGTCCAAAGGCTTAGGCAAAGGGCCACCATCCAAAAGCAAAGAAGGGCAAGGGAACTCCCAGGGGAAAGGGTCTTACATATATAGGGATGTCACTCAGCAGCACAGGGAGTCTGTGTCAGAGGACTTTGAAGGGCCAGGGCCCGGAGGGCTGCAGTGGGGAGGCTTTATCACTATAAGGCTTTAAGATATCAGTGGATAGCCACTGGGCAAGATTTTGCGGGATGGGTAAAGCAAGCAGGTCCTAAATAATTAAAACTCTTCTCATCTGAGCTATTTTTAAAACAATTGTATGTATAAAGTTTGAGCTTGTTGGTCAGGCTTTTGAGCTAACAGTCCTCAACCTGCAGTGAAGAAATAAACAACCTAGGAAATACACAGGCCATCTCTGGTTCATTCATGTAGTATAAATGTAACTTCATGTTACAAAGGTGAATTGGAGAGTCTGTCAATTACCTGCTGAATCTATGGTTAGCATAGTCTGACTTGTAAAAGAAGATGTTTTAAGTCTGAGTTTGTGGTTACCTGTAATGAATGATCCAGCATTTATCTCAATTAATATAAAAGGCAAAGTTACTTCAGTTTTTACCTCTAAAACTTTGAAAGATAAAATATTCATGGTAAGGCAGATATTTTAGTAGATTCATTAATTTAGGGAAAATTTATGGAATTTTAACAGCAAAAAAAGTTTCTGTACTTCCTAAAATAGCAACATTTCATAGGAAGTTATATGAACAATGTGGTAGAGAGAATGATGGCTCCCTAAAGATGTCCACATCCTTGTCCCCATACCTGTTGAATACATTACCTTACATGGAAAAAGAGAATCTGCAGATGTGATGAAGTTTAAGACTTTTGAGATGAGGAAAATACCCCAGATTGTCCACAGTATAAGGGTCCTTATGAAACAAAGTAAGAGGCAAGAGAATTAGAGTCAGAGAAGATGTGACAATGAATGTAAAGGTTGAGAGAGAAAGACAAAAAGAAGAAGATCGAAATTGAGATGTTAAGGAAGGGACCACATACCAAAGAATGCAGCTTCTAAAAGCTGTGAAGGATGAGGAAATAGATTCTCCCCGAGAGTATCTAGAAGGAACACAGCTCTGCCAACATCTTCATTTTTAGCCCGTAGACCCGTTTTGGACTTCTGACCTCCAGAACTGTAAGATAATAAATATGTGTTGTGTTAAGACACTGAGTTTGTGGTAATTTGTTGTAACAGCAGGAATAGGAAACTAATACAGTGTTCATTTGTTAAACAGATGATAGAATATACCTTAAAGTTATATAGTAATTTTAATAAATACATTTAAAAGACTATAACAATTTGGATTTGAATGGAATGTCACTGGTTTGTTTAATCAATCATGAAAATATGTTGGAAAAAAGATCTGCCACTATGTTGAACTTAAAGAGCTCCAAAGGAATCGTCTAAGTGATGAGATGAGATAGTCTCTGTTATGGAATGAATTGTGTCCCCCCACCCCGTGTCATATGTTGAAGCCCTAACCCCCAATATTACTGTATTTGGAGATAGGGCCTTCAAGGAAGTAATCAAAGTTCAACAAGGACTAAAGAGTCAGCCTAATCCAAAAGGGTCAGTGGCCTTATAAGAAGATGAGACAGCAGACAGTTCTCTCTCATTTTCTCTGCATACATATGCAGAGAAAAGGCCACATGGAGACTCTGGGAGAAGGTGCCATCAGTAAGCCAAGGTGAGAGATCTCACCAGAAACCACCCCATTGGCGCTAATGAATCTGTACCCAATTTCCATTGTGTGTGTGTGTGTGTGTGTGTGTGTGTGTGTGTGTGTGTGTGTGTTGAGGGGAGTTCCCCTACCACCAAGCAATTCCTTGACACCAGCTGTGTACCCTACAATTCAATTCTGACACTATTTAACCAGAGATAGCATTAGATTCCACAGGTTAAAGATTCAATCTTATAAGACAGCACCATCCCCGACCTGAGCTTCTGACTGACCCATAAAGATCAAAGGTTCCAACAACCCCCTCCTTATATTTGATTAATAGGCTGGAGTGGTTCACAGAACTCAGAGAAACATTTTATTTACTAGAACACCAGTTTACTATAAAAGGACATAACTCAGAAACAGCCAGATGGAAGAAGGCATAGGACAAGGTATGGGGAAAGGGCAAGGAGCTTCCATGCCCTCTCTGAGCTCGCCACTCTCCCCAAATCTCTATGTGTGTACCAACCCAGAAGCTCTTTGAACCCTGTGCTTTTAGGGTTTTTTGGAGGCTTCTTTATGTAACCGTGATTGACAGATTCACCCTCCAGCCCCTCTCCCCTCCCCAGAAGTCAGAGGGTGGGGCTGAAAGTTCCAACCTTCTAATCACCGAGTTGGTTCTCCTAGCAACCAGCCCCCAACCTTAGGTGCAGTCCAAAAGTCACCTAATTAACATATCAAGAGACATCTTTATCACTCTCAGCATTTAGGAAATTCTAAGCGTTTTAGGAACTCTGCCAGAAACAAAATGCAGACCAAATATCTGTGAGAAATATAATTTGGTCATCTGAATGACCGAATATACATTTGTTATGAATCAAAATATTGCAGTCCCCCTTGGACTTCTAGCCTCCAGAACTGTGAGAAAATAAATTTCTGAGAGAAAATAAAAACGCCACTCAGTCTGTGATATTTTGTTATGCGAACCCTAGTTGACTAATAATCTCCAAGGAAACTGATGGGTGAATAATCTTCCAATGTTTGATTGAATCATAATCTTCTAATTTGAGACAAATGTGTAATATCGTTTTCTTGAACAGGAAATTAATAGTGACCATGCAGGGTTTCTGAATGCACACACTCTAAAAAATATTATAAAATAAAAATTATGGAGACATTATCCTAAAATAATGCCTCCTCAAATTCATAATTTAAAACCAGTAGAGATTTAAATCTTACTATCATCTTCATTATCATTACTTAGAATTTATAATTTAATGGGAACATGTTTCTAGCAACTGTTTCTCATAAATATCATGGTCATTCTCTAGACAAGTATCTTAGGATTTTTTGGGTTGGTTGGTTGTTGATATCCTTTGTCATTATCTGAAATTATCCTTTTTTAACCTTCTTGGTGTCTATCTGCCTTACTAGAATGAGGACATAAGGGAAAAGACTTTCTCTGTCTCATTCTCAACTATATCCCAGAAATTGTAACCCCGTGTAACACACAATAGACACTCAATAAATATTTATTGAAGAAATGAATTAAGTAATATGAAAATTAATGTCTAAGTCCATGAAAATATTTTTAGAATCTCCTTTTCTCTTTCATATCTAATATTTACAATAATGTCTTTCTTCAAAAGAAATTTCACTCTAATATATGAGGTCCACATTGTTATCAGAAACATGGTTCAGATGAGACAGGATAAGTTCCGGATTCTGGAAACCAATTAATACACAGACTTACTAGATTGCAACAGGTCATCAGGGAAGGTCCAAATCTCAGAGAGTAGAAATTATAGAATCAAGTGAAGCTGGTAGGTATGTGGTAGTCAATGAGAAGTTTGATCACTATGGAGATGAAACGAAAGGAGGCTGGAACATAGTAGAAATAATGGTAACTAAAAATTATTGAACGTGTGCTATTTTCCAAATATTTACAAGGTCTTTTGCGTAAGTAAGGAATAATATCTGGAAATTTTAAACCATGAGCTTTCTTTCTCTGTACCTACTGTCCTGTGACTCCCATCTCCTAGATTATTGTCATGTATTGCTTCAAACAGAGAGCAGATTCAGCCTGGAATAAATAAGTGAAATTCTGAGTGAATTTTTTTTAACTCACAGCAAGCACAATAGCCCAAAATCAAAGCACTTTTTGATTTGTAAGGATTTGATATTTGTAGAGATATGAGTTGGTTTGCGTCTCAGAGATGAAGGGCAAAATTAGAGAGAAAGCATTCAGTTTTTACTGAAATGCATAAAGTGGAGAATGCAGGGTATGGCAAAAGAACGCCTTCCCACCTAACAAGAAAGAGATCAAATGTTTTTCTAATTGAAGGGATAAAATTATAGGACTGAAAAGTGAAGAAAAATGCAGGAAAGCAGAGCCAGCAGTAAGACTTTCTTGGGGCTTCCTGTCTGGTGTCCCTTATGGTGAAGGTTCAGCGAGGATGAGTAGAGAATCCCAAGTTGGTGGGTGAATTACAGGGCAGGAGAGCTTCTTACTAAACTCTACTATTAAACTGATTCATCAGCAGATCTGTCCGTGACACTCTGGAGACCACACCTACCTCTCAACGTACACCACCTAATTGAATTTTCATTTTAAACCTTTGAAATGTATACCAAATCCAGGCCTTCAGGCATATGTTGGATCCAACCAGAAAGAAATGATGTAAACCATCCTGGATGTAGATACATTATATCCACAAACTGATGAACATATTAACACTGTGCATGTATTCATATCCCTATGGCACTTCAATGAATTGAGTAAGATTAAAGTTATGTGACATAATGCAACCTCGGAAATGTATTTGATGAAATTGTTTTCAATCTTAGCTGGATTCTACCTTTTACTGAGCAAGTCATTATGTAGGTCTGCAGGAGCCATTCTGTAAGTGAGCAAAAGTGAGACCATCTTGTTATGCTAAATGGCCCCAGCCCTTCCTCTGTGTGACTACCTGCTGCTCTGCATATACTCTAAAAACATTCACATGCTCCCGATTTATGGCCTCCACTTATATATGTACTCCCCAATAGTTTGATAAATTAAAACTTGGTGCTATGAGTTTCTCTCCAGGAACAGACTGACCAAAGGGGGAAAAACACACCTACAAGGTATCCATCACACCTGACAGAAGAAAAGAACAATGACAGACCCTGGAGTCCATCATGCCTGAAGGAAACCCCCTCCTTACTGCCCATTTTCCCTATATCACTGCTTCAAGAGTCTGTAATCCTTGAAGATGGTTTTTTGAGACATTAGTCTGCCATCTTCCCGATTATGCTGGCTAATCAAATTAAAACTTTCTTTCTCGATCTCTAACTCATTGTGATTAACTGGCTCGAATTGTGGTGATCAGAGTGAGCCCATTGCTCAGAATCAATTCCTCCTCTTAATGATGACACCGTGCACAAGAATCATGAGTAGAAATGGCACGGTGAAACGTTTAGCCTGATAGAGGGCAGGAGATTCAAATTTGCCACATGACCCAGTGATGGGGTCTTAATATCAGATTTAAATTTAAATTGATTTAGTTGAAATATTGGCTGAGACTAAACATCTAAAAGAAACTAAATTTTAAACCTGAATAGCTAAATTACTTCTAATAGACTGAAATTATTAGTCTCTACAGATGAGTCCTGGGCAGTATTTGTAAAAATCTCCCTAGATGATTCTAATGTGTACGTAGGGTTAAAAACCAATGATTTATCCAGAGCTTGGTCCCAAGAATGAGAAAAGATTTCAAAGATGATTGATCTCATTCTTTCTTACTTTCTTTCTATCCACTATCTCTTTTTCCTTCCTTCCTTCCTCCCTTCCTTCCTTCCTTCATTTCTTTCTTCTTTTCTTTCTTCCCTCCCTCTTCTCTTCTTCCTTACCAAGGTTTTATGTCAGATGAAATGAACAACAGAAAGTTGCAGATTATTCCAGACTCTTCAAAAGGACACTCACTACTCTATGGATCCCAAGATGTTGGAAGTGATGAGAAGCCAAGATTTACAAAAATCTAACTATGTCCCTCTTCCATCCCTTCTCTTTCTATCTGGATGGTCTTCTGCTTATTTTTCTTTTGAATGGAAATTTATCTTTGGTCAAAATCTGAGTTCTCTCAACCTGTTATTTATAGTCAATCTCTATGATTTCAGTCCTTAGGATCCAAATAGGGGAAAAAACAATTGAATTTTTTTTGAAAAAACAACTTTTTCTTTTTCTCCAATATGCCTAGTTTTCTAATATATCGTCTCAATATAGATTCCAAAAAAGGCAGCTCTAAGTCTCAAAGTTGACATGGCAATTTATTCTGAATGGAATTACCTTGTCCTTCCCTGAGGCGGTAAGCTCAGGTTTAGCCCTAAGAGTAGAAAACTAGAAGAAAATGTTATACATGACTGACTGAAATGTACATAACATTAATATTTGCAAATATCACCATACCATTATTTGATCTCTGTGCCTCCATTTTCTTAAAAGAAAAGAGGTTGATAATAAGCCCCATAAGATTGTTTTAAAGATTAAAACATGCAATCCATGACCAATCTTTAGAAAATACTTTGCATATGGGAAGCTTTCAATAAATGCTATCTCACTACTATCATTACTATGTATACAATAAAAAATTAATATACATCTATATATATAAATCAATTTTACCACAATCGTTCAGAACACACAAAATCTCATGAATTGGTAGAATAATTTATTCCCTCTGAATAATGAAATAACATTTTTCAATTATAAGTGAATTGTTTTGTCTTCTTTGAAGTAGACTAATAAGAAAGATGTTTGACTGCCTTCCAGTAGTTTATGTGTTTTTTACATTAGTGTTATATTTATATAATAACTATTTTATATTATCTGAGTCAATATTTAAAACATGGGTTGATTTTCTCCTTTCTGTTATTTCTCTTTTCCTTTCCACTATGTGTAACCAAGTAGCTGCTGCTAGGTAATCAAGAATTAGAAAAACATCTCTATTGGATTATCCTCATACACCATATGAAAACTACACTAGAAGGAAATTTGTGATCTTAGGATATCTATTGTTCTGCAGCTCCATTATTAACATTGTTTGTAAAAAAAAAATCCTATTCAAACTTTGAAATACTCAAAAACTTATACATGGAAATTTAAGTCAAAACATTAATATAATTTGTGTGTTAAAAATTACTTTCCATAATTAAATAACAAATTTATTAGTCAATATTTGTTTTAAAAAGATCAAATGTGCAACTTAACTGAAATAAAATATAGGATGGATGCGCTAATTAATCAAACCTGAACATCATTATACAATACAAGCATCAGTTAAAAATTTACAATGTGCTTGGAATAGTAGAGATATTTTTTGGAACATAAAGTAAGCCATTTTAATGCTTAGTATAGAACATGACTTCTACTTTAAAATATCATCCTTCCAGGAACTAAAAATAAGTGAGAACATTATATTTAAATATTCAAATATTCATTTATTTCCAGAATATATCACTATATAAGGGTTTTAACTAATATTACTGTTTTTTAAAATAAAACTCTATTATTGAAAACATAGAAAATTAAGTTACATTGACAGTTGTTCGACTAGTTGGACCACTAATCAGATAAATATATTCCTGCCACATGGCTAGTGTGACCAAAATATTTTCTACTTACTGAATTTCTGTAGGCTGTCTCACATTTCCCAACCTGATTGCAGTTACTTCAGACTGTGTAATAGTTCTAAATCATGAACTGAGAACAGAATTCACACCAGAATCTTCTTCCTACGCCATCTTGATCCTGAAGGACTTGGATTGGGAAGAACAAAAGACAAGATACAGCAGTCTAGATGACCGAGTACCAGACGAAACAGCCGCCTGAATCAGCAGCACCACGGTCAACTGCAACCAATGCCTAATCTATCCTGGCTAATGCGGATGGGGGCACTGACATACTTTCAATGATCCCCAGGATAGTTATAGTTAACTCTGCTTTCTCTGTGTCAGCCACGGAGCTAAGAACAGTAGCATCACAGCGGCCCTTAGAGAAGGTACCAAAACGAATATTATTGGACTCCAAGTGGTCAGCAGTGCAGCAATTAAATGAGGTTGTAGGGACTACCAAATTGGAGACAGGATGCATCTTGATGGCCTCTTGATATCCTCATCCTTTCTGGGTATTTATTTTATCTGATGGATATTTTCTGTGATGGATTTTTTTGGATAATAGCTCCGTTCCCATGAAACTTTGTTTTTTTTTTTTAATTAATCATTGTGATACTTAAAGCTCTCCATGAACTTATTTCTTTTTCTACCAAAAGAGAAATTAATGATAATATCCAAATAATATCAAGGATGAATAAACGAGACTTTATAAACCAAGCACTTGGAGCCCAAAATGTACTGTTTTGAAAGCTCCTCCCTTCCACCCAATTCCCAGTGTTATTTATGTTCTAAATGATAATTATTAATACATCCCTCAAACAAGTCATCAAACATGCTGGCCTAGGTGTTTATACACTTGCTAAACGACACGCAATATTTCTGAGCAAGCAGGTACCATGGAAATTTCTGGAAGATAAACTCTCTTTGATAGAGAAGCACCGTCTAGTTCAAGGCTGTCAGAACCACCTTAGAATGGATTTCAGTACAAAATCAGTATCACAGCCCATTAACTCACAAGGACAAGCTGATTGAGTTAGGAAGTGGCTCATTCGATTTATAAACACTAAAATAATTTGAAAACAGATGTTTTATGCATTTTTTTCTATTTCAGATATTTGTAAGATTAGATTTTATTTCAAGTTAAATTTGGCAAATGCCAGTGTTTGTGATAGCATCAAGCTCCGGTCTATTAAAATATATCTGTTCTATGGGTACCACACACTGGGACCTTCTGTCTTCATTCTGGGTGAGATTAATGCTGTGGCAGTGGGATGCAAAGGTTACACACCTTCTTGTTTTACCTCCAGAAACAGTGATAAAAGTTGTATAGAACCCCCACTGGCAAGGAAACATGGTTTTAATCACTGTATACGTTCTGTCGCTTGCATATTTCTCCCTCTAGCTGAATATCAAAGTGCCTCTTTAGTCAAAACAAAAATAACTCCAGCAGGTGTTCATTTCTTCTCTAACACATTTTATCTCTCTTTAGGGACCATGGTCACCAATGCTTCCGCACCACAGGCTAAGTTGTAAAAAAAATCCTGTGGTGACAACAAAATTATTTAAATGAACCTTCACTGAGGAAAAAATTCCACTTCAGAGTTATAATATACTTAGTACTTCACAATATTTTTTTTGGCTAAAAGGTTGGCAAACATATGTGTACGATAATGTAAGAGTCCCAGTAGAAATAGTTACATAAGGAGCAGCAGGACAGATTTAGTACAAATATTTTCTTTTCATTTTTCTAATGATAAGCTAAGTGTACTATTAAAGTGCATCGCTTTAGTAAGTACTTTTAATAAGGTAAAGTGATGTACTACCCACTATTAAATATACCTATAATATATTATACCATATTATAATCCGGTTGCTAAGGATTTACGTTATGTTTTGGCAAAAAACAATGGGAGAAATAATTAACAGGAGCCTAATTTCTTCTGGTTAATAGGAAATTACGTGAATGCCAATGTTAGGTATTCAAGTGGTGTGTCATACCTCACGCCAATAAAATATCATGATTTATTAATTTTTTCTTGTCCAAACCCTATTAATGTTAGCAATATTGTCTCTTTTATTCTCCTATGACTCTTCACAAAACGTATTTAAACTTCTTTTTTATGAGAAATATATCTTTCAAAGATCATGTAAGATGGATAACGCGTCTGTAAAAAAAAAAAAAGGGCGGGGGCTGGCCTGGTGGCACAGTGGTTCAGTTTGAACCATCCGCTTTGGCGGCCTGGGATTCGCCGGTTCAGATCCCAGATGCGGACATGGCACCACTTGTCAAGCCATGCTGTGGTAGGCATCCCACATATAAAGGAGAGGAAGATGGGCATGGATGTCAGCTCAGCGTCAGTCTTCCTCAGCAAAAAGATGAGGATTGGCAGCAGATGTTAGCTCAGGGCTAATCTTCCTCAAAAAAAAAGAGAAGAAAGAAACTGTTGTGATGTTATCTTTGGTATTATCTTTTCTTTCCATGAAAAAATTATAAGATGATTCATTCACTTTACATTTACATTTAGCATATTAAATATCTAACCATTAAAAATATAACAGTATCTTTTCTTCAATTTTCTTCCTTTCAGACAACATTTTCCTTCAATTATTCCTTTGGTAAGGAGAAATAAATAATTAGAAATATATGAACCAAGTATATTATGAAAACATGTTATACACGGAAGGTAAATGTTGTAATTCTGCTGCCAACAATCCGTTTCAGTTTCCTTCTTTTTGTAACTCTTTGGAAAATTTCCCCCACACCACTATACATTAAAGGTGGATTTTTCAGTCATGGTGCCCCATTCTCCCTGGCCAAATTTGGGCACATTTTTCCATCTAGGCTGGTCTCAGTATTCTTGGGATATTGATTGCTTCAGAAGGGGTGTGTAAGTCAAGCAGAGTCCAACAGAATACTGTGAAGGGTTAAATAAGACATCAGGAGAAAGGTTTCGTGTTGTGTGTGTGTGTTCTTCTCAAATTTCTATGGTTACAAAGATGGAATAAAATGAATATAAACCTACTGGCAACCATTTTCTACATCATATGGAAAGAACTTTTCATCGTAATAGAGGAAATCTCCATCAGGAAACAGAACCAAGTAAGAAAGAGACAAAGAAAAAGAGAGTGAGAACACTCTGAAAGAGTGAGATAGAGAGAGAGAGAGAGAAATGCTGGCATCATTTGAGCTCCTGGATCCAAATGCAACTAAGGCCAGACTTCATCTGTTTATCTACTTCCCAATTTCCAGAATCAGTAAGTTCCATTTAAAACATTAACAATAGCACTATTGAAAGCTTATATAACAGAATGTTTTCCTGATGTCTCTGATTTTTGCAGAGGGCTCAAAGGTGAGGACAATGCTTTAAATCCTACATCCTGAGGTGAGATTCTCACCCATCTTTGCAGACTTGCTAAGAGATATTGTGACTCACTCCACCTGCACTTATCCTTTACCCTGAGGCTATTCGAGAGGAGGAAAACATTCTTGGCCAGAGGCGAAGATTTCTTTGGAAAGACTTATTTTTGTATTCTGTGTTTTCCCCAACACCCTCTGCCCTAAAGGAGGAGGAGAGGATACTTCCCTCTCATTTCAATCCAAGAAATGAGGACTGAAGAAAAATCATTTGGAGAGCTTTACGTGGTCCCCTGGAGAAGGAGGACACAAAGCTACCTTCTGGCCTTCACCTACTAGGGAAGTTAAAAAATTAGAGACTTGGCTGGATCATGCTCTGCCTGTTGGCCAAATGAAAAGAAGGAAGACATGAGTATGACTGTGCCTTCAGCATTTGGCAGGACAATGACAAACATATTTCTCCTGGGTCAGAGGTAGATTCTGGATTCTGCAAACAAAAGTCAGATGGAATAACCTTGAGAAGGTTCCTGCCCACAAGGACACAAGAAAGACCCAAGCGCATGAAATGACCACAGCAGAGAAATAACTCACTAGAAGCCATGGGCTGAGGAGAAAGCCTTGAGTGACCAGCAGTAGAATATATCTAAATCAGTGAAACTTTTCATGAGTCCCACAATTGTTGCCAAACAACCCACAAGAGGAATGAATCAGTTTTTGAAATCTGCCTCACCCAGAATGCACTAACACAAGATTATGACAGGACCAATAATGATCTTTTTCTTCTTCCTGCAGCTCCAATTTTGGAGGAACCAAAGAGGGGTAGGAGGAATTAAAGATCCATGTGTGGAAACTGAGAATTAGCTCACGCCCACTGTCTTGACCCCCCTTCTGCACTCCAAAAACGAAGTATGTTCAAGTCTTAGGAGAAGGAGAACCTTTAAATGTCATGAAACTTTAAAGGAAGGGGACCATATGACTTGAGACTGGTCCTGGTTACACAAAGGAAGCTGTCACAGATTCATTTCTTCACTGAGTATTAAGCTAGTTCCTCCTAGATGCCAGGCACTATTCTTGATGGTGGAATAAAACAGTAAATAAGCATAAAGTGGCTTCTATCATGGAGTTTACATTCCTTTATAAGAGACAGAAACAAGTAAAATGACATGAGAAGAAAGACTATTTTGGTTAGTGTTATGAAGAAAATAAGCAGGGTAAAGGGGATCAAGAATGATTGAGGGTCAGTAAGACATTCTAGTCTAGGACAGCCTCTCTAAAGAATTGAGGAAAGAAAAGTAATTCTACTGTTAATCTAATCACAATGTTCTGAAAAGAACATAAGCAATGTTTCCAATGAACACAGACAAGGCCAACAATGCATAATGTTTCTAACAGGATATGGACAAGGCCAAATCTCATATACAAGATTTAGTAGTATTCCCTCCTTTTGAGAAGTTGCTGCTTTATTACCAGGGTAAACCTTGCCCTGCCTCATTCTTCCCTCCTGCCATTCAAAATTATTTGGACATCTACTTCTAGAACATCAGGAAGAGCTGTGCTCCTGGATCATAGTTAAGGAGGGAAAAAGGATCAGGAGATGATGTAAGAGCATTAGTCAGATTATTAGGACATATTCACTAAGGAAATTGGATTTTATTTGATGTGGATTAAAGTCCTTTGGAAGATTTTTTAAGCCAAGGAATAAAAGAATTTAATTTTAAATGATTACTCCTATTGCTGTATGCAAAATAGGCTGATGAGGTAAGGAATGGGGTGATGATGACAATAATGGAAACAGTAAAACCAATTGGGAGACCATTTTCAGTTCTCTAAGTAGGAGATAATGATGATTGTGACTGACAGTAGAAGTAAAAAAGGTAATAACTATTCAGCTTACAGATGTATTTTAAAGGTATGGCCAATATGACTTTCTGAAGGATCTGATGTAAAGGTGCAGAACAGTGAGAAATGAAAGACGTGGATTCTTGCCTGGACAACTAAGTTAAGGGTGGTGCTATTGGCAGCCATGGGAAAACATGGGACAACCAGCTTTCGTGAGAAAATAAAGATTTATCTTTTGATAAGATTCAAGTGAATATATTGAGTAGATCATTGTACATTAAAGAGTATGAAACTGATGGATATGTTGATGTCTATACTCAATCAGTCTAGAGATGGTACAGTTTTTTCCATGGTGTCACATAAGCATTCCTAAAAATCACTGCGTTATGCTTATGCTAAATTGTGTAATGAAAACTACAGAGTTGATGGGAATGCAAAAGCATAATTCAAAATCATCATAAGTGATGCAATAATAATTTTAAAAACCCATAGGAACCCAATAAAAACAGTAGCACACTTTTGTGCAAGTTAATTGGTTAAGAAATACATAACTACTACAATAAATATGGTACTTTACTTAGAAAAAGACCTGAAGTTTGCGGTGCAATTTGCTTACTGGATGCAAGAGGAAGAGAACAAAGTAAATATAGGAAGAATGAAATAGAAAAGAAACAAAGAAAGAAAAAGAAGAGAGACAGGGCCAGCCCCATGGCATAGTGGTTAAGTTTGGCGTACTTCACTTGGGCAGCCCAGGTGTGCAGGCTCAGATCCCAGGTGCAGACCTACTCCACTCATCAGCCATGCTGTGGAGGTGTCCCACATACAAATTAGAGGAAGAGGGGCACAGATATTAGCTCAGAACTAATCTTCCTCAAGCCAAAGAAAAAAGAAGAGGATTGGCAACAGATGTTAGCTCAGAACAAATCTTCCCTGCAAAAAAAAAAAAAAAAAAAACCACCAGAGAATAGAGAAGAAAACAAAAAATAGGATGAGAGGAAGGAGGGAAAATTAAAGAGAGAGTCAGAAGTGAAGTCACCAGGCCAGGGTGGCCATAGGAAGGTTTGTAGCTTGTAGGTTATTGTGAAGTGCTCCAAGAAAGGCTATTGAAATTAGAAGGAAGGTAACACCAGATGTGGGTGAGTGTGGCTCATTGTCCTCATGAGACGTGTTTAAGGGTGCATTTTGTGTGATCCCTTGCAGCTCCATTCCACTGAGTGCAGTTTTATGCATTCACCTAGTGTTTCTCTCTAATGACACTGGTACAAGCAAATATGCTCAAATTGTTTCCTAATATGTAAAATGCATTGAACAAATTTGTGTTTTCAAAACAAGAATTAATAGCAAAACTGGCTATATTTAAAGCCAAGTGGCTGAGTAACAACGATAGTAAAAGTAATAATTATTGCTATTATCATTACTACTGTCATGAATATATGGTACTTACTAAATGTAGACACTATTCTAAAATCCTAAATTTTTAAGCCTCACAAAGAGGCCAAGGGAAGAAATTATTTCAGGAAAAAGAGAAGTGGACAGTGAAGTGACCATTGAATTTTGTGTGATGGAGCTTGTTGGTAGCTATGATAGAGATTGTTTCAGAGAAGATTGGCCCAAATCCCTTGGGGAAAATATTTCTCTAATGCCACTTACAACCCACAAGATTAGAGGCTCATTCTTCTTTCAATCAAGATTGTCATGTATAGAGTATGCTTCAACTGTTGGAGCATTTTACTACCAGAAGGAAAATAAAG
The DNA here is from genome assembly GCF_041296265.1 of Equus caballus. Taxonomy (NCBI): domain Eukaryota; kingdom Metazoa; phylum Chordata; class Mammalia; order Perissodactyla; family Equidae; genus Equus; species Equus caballus. Next base: position 100,536,527 of record NC_091686.1, read on the forward strand.
TCAGTATTCTGATGACTGAATATTGTTGAGCCACACGATCAACTATCCTTGAATTGTGGCTATGGAAGATATTAAAGTTTGACTTAATTCCAATTCTAGAAGCTCTAAAGTATGTATCTGTGTGTGTGTATACACACACAGAGATATTTATATATACTTTATATATGTATATATACATGTGTATAATATATATATACAATGTGTCTTTTCTGCAATGTGTCTTTTCAGTTCCTCTGATCAAATTTGGGGTCTATTCTCCCATCCCTTGACTCTGGACTGGCCTGGTAACTTTCTTTGGCCAATAGAATGCTGCAGAAAGCATAATTGCCAGTTCTAAAACTAGGCCTCCAGAGGCATTACTTGCTTCCGTCCTCTCCCTTGGAATTTTATGATCACTATGGGAATATATCTGGGATAGCTCAATGGAATGTAAGACTGACAGTGAGAGTTATTCATCCCAACAGAGGCCATGCCACATGAACCAGCTCCCAACAGACCCTCCAGCCTGCTGTCAGACATGAGAGTCTAGCCAAGACCAGTCAAGATCAGTAGACCTGCCCAGTTGACCCACAGTGTCTTGAGCATTAACTCACAGTTGTTATTTTAAGCCACCGAATTTTAGGATAGTTTGTAACATAACATTACTGTGTAAGTGAGCTTTTAGATTCTGTTGCAGCAGTAACAGAAGGCCAAATATTGGGTCTCTAAATTCACAGATGTTCAGAGAGAAGAAATAGAACATTCATTTTTCTGGGGTGATATGATGGGGTGAATAAAGTCTTTCTAAATTTCATGATCACCCAGAACTTCAGAATACCACCTTATTTGGAAATAGAGTCTTTGCAGACATAGTTAACATAAGGATGGAGCTAAAATCATATTAGATTAGGATGAGCCAATGGTGTGTCCTTATAAGAGACAGAAAAGAACACATGGGACAGAAAGAATGCCACTTGAAGATGGAGGCAGAGGCTGAAGTGATGTATCTTCAAGCCAAGCAACATCAAGGTTTGGTGGACATCATTAGAAGGTAGGAGGAAGGCATGGGATGGTTTCTCCCTCAGATCCTCTAGAAGTAATCAACATTGCTGACAGCTTGATTTCAAAATTTTGGCCTGCTGAACTGTGAGAGAATAAATTTCTACTGTTTTAAGTCACCCAGTTTGTGATCGTTTGTTAAGAAAGCTCTGGGAAACTAATGCACATGGTTAACAGCAGAGGGGGTATTGTTCTAGAGCCTCTGTTTGAGAGACAATTATGCTGAATCTCAGCTTCCAGATGGTACCCCAGGAAGACCATTTATACAGTCAGGGAGACATTTTTGGAACCTCAGCCCACAACTTAATTTACCAGGCCTTTCAAAATTTTTTCTAAGAACTCAATCCTTTGTATTAAATCTCTTTCTTTATATACTAGCCTGAGTGTTATTGTGGTTTTTTTCCTTTTAATCTTCAATGGAATACTGAATGATATGCTTCTTGACCTCTTGACTCCAGTTTTGAGAAGTAATATATTTTCTTATAGTTTAAGTCAACTTAAGGCAAACTTTTTGTTTCTTGCAGTCAAAAACATCCTTGCATTAGACATAGTATAACATTCTAACAGGATGAAGTTAAGATGATAGGTTTGACCGAGGGGTAATAAAGTAGTCATCTCTTAACTATTTATATGCTTTTTCCTTAAAATTGTAGAGAGTGTGTTAGCTGAATTTAAGAAGAGTTGAGGAGGTGTTTCATAATTTGAGAAGGGAGAAATATACAATAGTTACCTTGGAGAATTGATGAATTTTTTAAAAAATGTGGTAGATTATCTGACCATGTTGAATGTTCTTTTGCACATTCAAATATCATGAAATAATTTGCATCATTGTGAGACTTTCTCCAGTATTATTTAGCTACATGAGTGCAGATATGATGTCAGCACACAATTCAGTTTAATCAAGGTAGTGTTTCTGCCTAGTAAGAATGACAGAGGAGAAGAGATGCAGACAAGTTGGGGTGAATGGAAAGGAATGATTATAGTAATGGGCCATGTGATCTAAACTAAGTAAACTGGGAAATAAGATGAGGGTGGCAATGGACAGAGAAAAAGTAAGGGAGTTTATGGATTGGAAGCTCCAAAGGAGCTGAAGAATAGTTGAAGAAGCGATATTAGAGGAAGTGAGTTGAGAAGACAAAAGGTGATGGAGAGAGGGAGATACTTGAAATAAACATTATTTGGTAATGACAACATCAAGGTTATGAACATAGGAATGAATGGTTGAAGAGGAGTGGGGGAAATATCAATAAAAATGAGAAAGGGAAGGAACCGAAATAATAAACCCTTGATAAATTAGGGGTGCTGGCCACAAGGACACTGGGTGGAAGTGTAGCATAGTCTGAAAGCATGCACTTCAGCAGAGGTGCTTTTTGAAGGGTGATGTAGACAATGAAGAGCGAGGGGCACAAGACACCATAAGGCAGGCAAAATAGAACCATTACATGAGGACGCTGAAAGAAAAGCCCTGCCCTAGGAGATTTTCCATGTTTCTGTAACAACAGTAAGAATTTTAGGAGAATTTTCAGAAAAAAGAGTGATTATGTAGAGAGAATAAAACCTTCTCTCGATAACAGAATTTGTGAGAAGGGAATCTCACAGATATCCCAGAGACCATGAGGAAACAACAGGAAGGCTGAGCCTCCAGGCTTCAGGCTCAAAGGGGAACCAAGGCACAAACAAGATCCTGCCACAGAAACCATCTGCTTAGGTCTCACAGGGAGTTATCCCCACTGGATACTTTCCACTTCTCTCCTAGCCTCTTGACTCCACCAGAGCTCTGGCAATCTAGCTAACACTGACTTTGAATGACTCAAAGATCCTGTTGAGAGCATCCAAATGGATACTTTTGAGGTAATTACTCTGCAGAGACTGTTATATGTTCAGCAAAATTTTTCTCCTTTTCCTATTGGACACAATATTTCCCAGCCTACCTAAATTAGGTGTGGTTGTGTCCCTGAGTTCAGGCTAATGGAATATGGACAGAAGTGACTTTTACTGCTTCCATTCTCAGTGCAGAAATTCCTCTCATGTGACCTTCTATTCTCTTGCTTGTCTCCTTCTGTTTGTAAAGTGTCAACGCACAAGACAGTTTCTCATGCCACACGTTAAGGATGACAGAGCTTCCATCATCCAGTCTTTGAACGACTTTATGTCATAGAATCCCAAATCAACGGGCAACCTTTTATCCACACTCAGTGGTTTTACAAGCAGTTCTGGTATCTCTTTACTGGAATGGATGTGAGGAATGCCAACATGAGTTCCCATTAATTTTCCCTATTATAGGACCATTTACTGAGGGATAACTACCTACCAGGCACCATGGTTAGTGTTTTATACATGTCCTCATTTAATCTCTTTTAATGCACTATTTTCAGAGAAAAGATAAAGATGATGATGGGAAGAAAGCAATCCTATATTTGTATTACAAGTCTTTGACCTCAGATAGAGGTATCTGGTGGGGTTTGGGATTTTAACAAATGGAATTTTGTTACAGGATCAGGGAAACCTCAAATTCGTAGCTTTCTTTTTTTTTTAAGATTTTATTTTTTCCCTTTTTCTCCCCAAAGCCCCACAGTACATAGTTGTATATTCTTCGTTGTGGGTCCTTCTAGTTGTGGCATGTGGGACGCTGCCTCAGCGTGGTTTGATGAGCAGTGCCATGTCCGCGCCCAGGATTCGAACCAACGAAACACTGGGCCGCCTGCAGCGGAGAGTGCAAACTTAGCTCGGTCACGGGGCCAACCCCTAGTTTTCTTTTTTTGAATGCAGTTTCCTGGAGGAAGAACAACACACAAAAGAGTGATAAGAAACAGAAAATACAGGTACAACTTTGTTATTAACTTAATAGCACCTCTTTCCACATGCAGGTTGCTTTGGCAAAGTTCTTAGTAGGCCCCAGGTCTCTTAGTGACTTTGACTTTGTCAGTTTTGTGGAAGCAGAAAGCAGAGTAATGCTATACCCATGTGTTTGAAAGTTTAATGAAATATTGCACCAACTACTACTAAATGTGGCTAATTCACTGTCCTGAAATTTTGCAAAATAGGTCCCTCTTAGATTGCAGCAAGCAAGATAGAAGGGAGAGCATGAGAAGAGTGTTCCTTCTCTTCTAAAATATAACAGGCTTTTTAAAAGAGCTCCATTTCCAACACACACTCTGAAATTAACCTCTTTTACAACTTCTTTCTTTCACCTTAGCTACTCTCTAATTACAACCCAACTTGTTCATTATCACTGTGACTTGTGGCCCCTTGACCTACTCTTTATTTTTCTCCTAGGCCAATATTTCTCAAGATAGGATTAGAGCAATATTTCTCAATACATGAGTCAGAGCTCCTGTGCCAGAATCACCTGGGGTACTCATTAAAATGCAGCAACCTGACTGCACCTTATTCCCACTGAATTAGCAAATTCATGGTGGGGCCAGGGAAATTTTCTCAAGTAGGTTAGGTTCATACCTTGAATGAAACATGAGAATGTGAGACTCAAAACCTCAGGCCATTTCAGGCCATGACCTGCATTATGCCTCGCTCTGCCTATAGATTATACAAATGAGAAGCTGTTTAAAGAATGCATTCCCTACACTTTAGAATCCCATGATTCTTGCTAATTGATGGCCCTGGAAAGTTCCCATTTTCTGTATCTGCTACTCTCTCCCAAGTAGCCTGATAGTGCTAGAAATTTGCAGGAATTCTGCCAATTGATTACAAATATTTGCTTTCTTACCTTGGCAAGTCTCTTCATGTTGTCTGTCAATTTCTTACTACCTGTCACTACAATCCCCAAAAACGTCTCTCCCAAACTTTCTCCACTCACCTCAAACTTAATGTCTATCTCGAATGTTCTTACTCCTATCATGCAAAATCAGTTACTAATAGAACTTTATGAGAGCATTGGTTTCCTCTGCAACTCAAAGTATCTTTGCTGTGCATCCTCTTTCTGTCTACTCTGAAATCTAAGTAACAAATTTCATTCTTTCTTGCCAAAGCCAACTCTTCTTCCTTTTTCCTTGGTTGTCCTTCCATCTTGATAGATGCCTCTGTTCCTTTTACTGGTCCCTTCCCCAACTTTCATGGCACTTTGAGTTTCCATTACCTAAAGAAAGTCTTTTCAGTTATTCCTTATAAATGCATCTCCCTCAAGCTACTACACTATATTTCTTTCATCACCAAATAATGTAATAGAGTAGCTTGCCCTCATTGTCTCACTTTTTTCCTTCACTTACTTTTAAAACTTTTCAGTGTCCTCTCCATACCTCATCAGAGAAATATTGCTCTCCTGAAAGAGATGACGGTCTCCTGGTTGTGATATTCAATGGAAGTTTTCATTCTTCAAACTCTTTGTAGTATATGATGCTGCTGCAGCTCCTTCCTTGTTTAAGCATGTTAGTCCTTTGATCCTATATAATATGACATGTTCCCGGTCCTTCTCTGTCAATTCTCTATTTCTTTTTTACTATGTTCCTTCTCATCCCAAATGTAAATGTTCCTAATTGTTCTGTCCTCAGCTGTCAGGCCGTCATTGAGGGAAGAAACCAATAGGAAAAGAGCAATTCCTAACTGTTACGTGCTCTGATGGGAATGAGCATAGGTTGCTGTGTGTGGTCACAGCAGAATCATGTCCCCAAGTCTATGGAGAGTTCTTTAGCAGAACTTGAAAGATGAACAGGAGCTAGAAACAACAAAGACAGGGGAGGCCCTCCAGCAGAGGGAATCAAAACAAAAGATGATCATATAGATAAGAAGATTGTATATAGTAAGCAGATCAGATCAATGCCTTTTAAAAATTTTGGTTAATTTTTACTCTTTTAAAGTCCTCAAATACACTTTCTTGAATTTTTTGTCAAAATGAGCTTCTTTCAATAAAATAAGAGGAAGGAAAAGAAGAAGAAGGAGAAGGAAGAAGAGCAGGAAGGGAGGAAAGTTACAAAACCAAACTTGAACGCTTGCTTCAAAAATCTATGGAAATGGTTCAAAGTAAGTCAAAGTTCATGCACATGTTTTCATTACTTTTTGTATGAAACAAAGTCTCAAGAAATAGCATTTTTCCCTTGCTTTATTACCTAGAAGAGATATTAAGAGGTTTAAATTCTATTTATCAAAGTGAACCAACATTTTCCCCTTCATGGCATGAGAGCATATAGAAAATAAATTTCCAACAGCCTTCTCAGAGGTATTATTAGGTAGGTGTTTGTTCGCTATTGAAATGACAAGCAGCAAGTTCTCCAATTCCCTTATTCTTTTTTATCTAGGGTAAAATAAATGGAAGACATCACCATTGATGGAAAAATGTTTTGGCAGACTCTTCCTTCTCATGTCTCTGTCAGCATTTTAATACAACTCAGACTGAGTTCAAGAGGGTCACTTTTTAATAAATGTAGGAACATGTAAAGGTTTTTATAAATAAAAATAAGCCATTCTGCCTTTTGTCAGTTTGCTTACGTTGTACAGAGCGTTCTCTTCCCTTCCTGTACTGATCACATTATTTCCTTTTATTTTTCGAAGCCCCAACTTCACAACATACTAATGACTCAAGCTTATTTCACACCATGTAATACCTTGCACTATTTAAGTGTTTACAAAGGCATTGTCTTAAAATAGAGCAGAGGGAGAAGAAAGTGCACAAGACCAATTCTGTTCCCTAATATCATTAATGGAAAGATTTATCATCACTGAAAGTAGTGTATTGCTGACAACAGCTTTGGTGAAGCCACATCTGTTTATCCTAATGCTCAAGGAGCAGGATATGTGACAGGGAATGAGAATATGCCATTTGATTTGCAGCTATTACCTGACTTCAAAGATAATGGGTAGGTGCATAAATAAAGACAAACCATTATTACAGTGCAGCCACTGGACCTTGTTTCAGAAAGCTGAAGCCCAAGTTTAAGCAGATGTAGGATTACTGCTCCACAGCCACAGTAAACAATATGTTAATACATTCTCTTAATGTCAGGATTTCTCTTTTTCAAATAGAATTGCTTTAAAAAAAACTTTTAGAGATGGCTTTTAAATGTCACTTTTAATGTGAGTTTCCTTTTATCATTTTATAAAAATCAAATCAGATAATGTCTCCTCTCTCAAGCAACTTTTACTTTTCTCTCTAAATCATTTGTTGGTGTGTGATATAACAGTTTACTTAAAAATCACTCCGTTTTAACAAACAAAGAATACTTTTTTGGGGGATCAGATATACAAGACTTCTGAATGTTGATTGAGATTCAAGAGAGCTCCTTGAAGTTTGTTTGGTTTTGATAGAAGATCTGATGATTTCAAGAAAAAATATGAAGTCTTAGGGAAATGATAAGATTCTAAGTACAACCTAAGATTGAAGATGAGTTCTAAATCTGAGAATTGACAATTGCCAAAGCCAGTATTTGTCACTCACAAATTCCACACTGGAATTAGCCAGGACCTATAAATATGTCTTAATGGTAGAGTGCTCTAGAAGGAATACAGATAGCACATTTATAAAATAATACCCTTTAATCAGTTTATTCACATCATTTGCATTCCTTAAATAACTGTTACACATTTTTAGAATAAAAAATAATAATAATTCTAGGCATTTTAGTTAACAAAATTAAATTCTAGAGAGACAAGTCCATTTATGAAATTATTTCTGGGGCCAGCCCCGTGGCCGAGTGGTTAAGTTTGTGGGCTCCACTTCAGTGGACTAGGGTTCACCAGTTCGGATCCTGGGCGTGGACATGGCACCGCTCAACAGGCCATGCTGAGGAGGTGTCCCACATGCCACACCTAGAAGGACCCACAACTAAAATATACAACTATGCAGTGGGGGGCTTTGGAGAGACAAATCGGAAAAAAAAGAGAAGATTGGCAACAGCTGTTAGCTCAGGTTCCAATCTTTAAAAAGAAAAGAAAAGAAACTACTTCTTTCAGTGTATTCCCACAGTGACAGTGGACAGACCAGACTGAAACACCAAATTGTCACTCATTAAATCGATGGCATGTACCAGGCACTTTGTTAGATGGTACATAGAATACATGGATGGATCAGACACAGCCGCTCCAGAAAGAAGATCATTTATCTAAGATAAGAAAAACAGAAATTCAAACAAGGCACCTTCAGCAAAGGTAATGTGTGCTCTGAGAAGGCTTAACCTGCTTGGGAGAAGAACAGAGAGTGTTCAATTCTGCCCAGGATGATTGAAAGAGTTCCAGGCCTGAGAGAATGAGGAACTTAGAAGTCATGGAAGAGAGCAGAGAGAATTCAAAACAGAGACATTAACCAGAATGAAGGTATAGGCATGATATTGCATGGCATAGTCTAGAAAATCATGATCATTATTGTGAGGAGTGGTTACAGTGTTTGGAAGATGAGGAGGTGACAGACTTATAAATAAATCTGGAAATGTAAAAGTACTCTAACCTTAAACTATTAATATGTATTTTGAGGAACCTGAGTTAGATATAACGTTAGTTTGAAACAACAACACATGTGCTTCACATTGCCTGCAGCTGATCAGAAGGAGGTATTTACATGTAAGGGACCCAACATAAGTTTACATCTATTTCCTACCAGGTGGTAAGTACTACTGTGCACATAATTCGTTATTTGTATTGATCCTTGCCACTATATCAAAAAGTTTTATATCCCCCATTTCACAGATGAGGAGGTGAGATTACTATCCAGGACTGTTGGAGTCTGATAACAGATTGACAGCGAAGGCAGAAATGACTAGTAATTAGGAGCACAAACTCTGGAGCTAGACTACTTAGGGCCACAACTCAGCACCCACACAGATAAGATTTGTGACTTTGCACAAGTGCTTAACATCTCTATGACTCAGTTTCCTCTTGCACAAATGGAAATAATAATAGAACCTAATACATAGGGTTGTATGGGGTACTACATGCAAAACATTTAGAATAACATCCGGCACTTTGCGCTATGTAATAATCTGTTGCTGTGTTGTTACCATCACCATTATTATGAAGGAAAGAACAGGACTGGGATTTAGGAGATGACAAACTATCTCTTCAAAGAAAATTAAGATTTGAAGGTAAATATCTCCTCTCAATTGAAAATATAACTTCTGAAAGTGACAAAGAACCTATTTTAGCCTGAGTACGTCATCCCACAAACTTCCAAATTCTGCACCATTTTATCCCCATTTTACAGAGAAACTTGAAATTTACAGAAGTCAAGTAACTTGCTAAAGTTTCCACAGTTATAATGGTAACAAAAGTGGAATCATATAGCAGCTGCTTCCTTTTAGCATCTGTACAGTCGCTACCATTCTACCAGCCTGTGTCTCTTTGAGAGGATCCTATAGCTGCAGGGGCCAGGGCCAGGGGGCAAGGAAAGACTTCACAAAGGAGGTTGCAAGTAAATTAAGTTTTAAAGTGTGAATAAGAACTGAGAATTCAGGGACAGTTTGCCAGGGAGAGGCTCCAAATAAAAAGTACATTCAGGGAACAGACAGTTCAGTTTTGTTGGTGATGCTCATGATGCTTTTGAGGAAGCGGAGGAAGAAGGAGAGGAGGTCAACAGATGCCAAACCCAGCAGGGCTTTATGTATCATTCTATGGTTTTGATTTTTTTTTTTCCCCAGAGCTATGGAGAATCATTAAAGCTTTTTGAGCTGGAGAATGGTGTGATCAGATTTGGCTTTGTAAGAGCTCACTCTGGTGGTCCTGTAGAAAGGGCTAGACTATAGACAGGAAGATTGGTTATGAAGCAATTTAATGAATGAAGGCACTGGCAAGGAAAATTGATAGAGTGAGAGTGCAGAAATATTTGGGTCTAAAGGTTTCTTAATTTTCCCAAAGGTCAGTGCCACCCCCAGGTCCTCCATGATCTCTGGCACCCTGGTGCTGCCTTACAGAAATGGCCACTGTGTCCTAGCTAAAGCTGTCTTTCTGAACAAATGATAATTTATTCCTTTCAAAATAGTTTCCTTAATTAGGTCAACTTGCTTATGTCACACTTCATTACTTAATGGGATACCACTTTCAGTTTACAATTTTGCAGTTTAGCAGAAACATTTTCTACACTATTCCTCAATTGGAAAGATTCTTCCTAAAGTTAGAAGTTAAAAGCATCCAGGTATTAAACGCCATACTCTATTTCTAAGTGCTAAAGATACAGTCAATAATTTATTCATAAAATTTAGTATGTGTCAGTCAGTGTTTAATCCTTGAAGACAGATAGACATGGCTCCTGCCTTCATGTAGCTCACAATCTAATACTGTGCTTTTCCACAGTGTGCTCACAAACAGTTGTTGGGTAATGAAATTGATTGAGTTGATCATATAATGACTAATGTACTCCAAAAATTGAAATACAGTAAAATAGAGTAGAAAATATCAGAATGCTTTAAAAAAAAATTAAGGATAGTATTATTTCTTTTTTGTTTTTTTAAAAGATTAGCACCTGAAATAACATCTGTTGCCAATCTGGTTTTTTTCCCTCTTCTGCTCCCCAAAGCCCCCAGTACATAGTTGTATATTCTAGTTGTAGGTCCTTCTGGTTGTGCTGTGTGGGCCTCAGCCTCAGCATTGCCTGATGATCCGTGGTCAGGATCCAAACCGGTGAAATCCTGGGCTACCGAAGCAGAGAGCTCGAATTTAACCACTCAGGCACGGGGCCGGCTCCAGTATTATTTCTTGATAATACAGTTTCAGTATATGTGGGGGGAGGTGGGGTGCACTGGGTTGAACATTAAAATATATCTTTTTCCGAGGTATCATCATCTTAAGATAAGTGTATAAAACACTTATCTAAATTAATGAATTCATTGGTAAAATATATATACATATGTAAAATTCTATCCTCAAAGGAGCTTGGAATTTAGTAGAGAAAAAAAGACATGTAAACAGATAAATTACAAAATAGAGTGATGAATGAAGCTGTAGCAGCATGAACAAAGAGTAGAGGAGGAATAGAAATTGGCTCAGTCTCTTTGTACTAGAAAAGGGCCTGACTCTGTTTTCTGTTTTTTTTTTCCTTTTTTTATCTTAAAAAAGAAAAGCCACCCGACTTTTTTACTTAATACTCAATCTTGTGACTATGAATGTCTATTCTGCCCTAATCTTTGGAAGAAGAAAGTGCCTACACTTTGTTCTTTGGGGGCGTTCTCCCACATTTCAACCTGCCTCCCACTAAGGGCAACAGTTGGATGGAGTTGTCTTTACCAGCAATGTAGCCCCACAGGTGAAATTGCAGAAGGCAGGTCTCTCATGCACACATTAAGAGCCTTCCCTCTCTGAGCTGAGCATTGCTTCTGGCCAAAAAACTTTAGTTCTACCACATCTGGAGATCACACTGTTCACTTTGTTATCTCGATCTTCACAAATTTCAGGTTTTCAAGTTGTTTCTGAATAATCACTTAAATAATTCAAGTGTGGTTCAATTATTACTGAGTTAACGCAAGCGTAGACTCCTTTTTCTATACTAGGCACTAGGTTAAGCACCAAATGAAAAACTGATGAGTAAAATAGACAGGATCCCTGTCCTCAAGGAATTTTTCCCCTGATAGCCAATAATACTTTAAGCACATAATATTACATGACAATATATAATTATGTGCTATGGTATGACATATAGAAATCTAACAAGGAATATTTCCAGGAAGACAAAATTTAAATTTGGGGTGGGATTCACAGGGGATCTCACTGAACCCATTATCTTTGGCTGAAATTAAAGAAAGCACCAGGAGCAAACGCAGAAGTGGGCAATGGAGGGAGTGGTGAACAGGAAGCCATCACTGGTGGGGGAAAGGATGTCTGTGAAATATATCTAAAGGCCCTCAGGTGAAAACTGGTACATTTCAGGAGCTGAAAAACTGGCCGTGGTGGGAGCAAGCAAGAGATTGAGGAGAATAGCAACATAAATACATGACTGGAGATATAGAAAAACAAGAATTAGGCTATGCAGGGTCGTTAGTATATGTTCAAGATTTGGAATTTTTATTCTAAGAGCAATGAGAAGTCATTGAATCGCTTTAAGTACCCAAATTTGTGGAAACAAATACAAAATGTGAGATGCACCTAATATCTTTTCTTTACAGTAACTCCTTGCACAGACATTGTTTGGCTCATGGTAACTATGCCCAGTCATATATTTATAGGTCCTCTTAGTTAAAAATGCACGAGACTTGATGCATACATAAAATTTATGAAGATGTTATTTAAAGAGATTATTTTATGTCTCCCATAAACAGTAATAGCACAATTTGTAGTAAAGTAAACGGTGTTCGATTGAGAATACTGTATTTGTTTGGTTTCTTTATACTCATTGGTTCACTGATTACTATCACAAGATGATATATTGAAAGTGTCTTCCTTATCGTTTTTTCATTATTTTTTTCCCACTCAAGGTGATTTCTAAACATCAAAGTGCACAACCACAGAAAACAACTTTACTTCATTACCAGCTCACATTTACTTTTTCTGGTCTCCTTAAAAGTGATTTCCCTAAAATTCTCTACAAAATAAGTTTTAGTTTTTTTCAACACTCAGGTAATCTCTTCACAACTAATATGAGCAGACATCAATTTTATCAAAATTAATGAGAAATGGAAAACTCACTGAAACAAGAAGAGTCTAAGAGTAAAACCAAAATCTACCAAGTACGCTTATCTCTGTCAGGTAGTTTGAGAAAAAGGGCAGGCAAAGGAGAGCAGATTGGAAGGTTGTATGGAACCCAAACTCTAGATGAACAAATGTTTCACAAAACAACACTTAAACAACTCATAAATCACAGAAGTAAAGATATTGAAGTGAATCCTTGTATAGCCTAACCTATTAATTTCCCTCAAGATGGTCTCTGCTGTCTTTCAGAGACTGGGTTTGACATTAGAGTTAAAAAACAAAAAGTTGTGGATATAGAGTAATAATTCTACTTGCGGAAACATATTTTATAACTTTATTTTCATTTTCGAGATATTTACACAAATTTTATTTTATTTTTTGAGGAAGATTAACCCTGAGCTAAAATCTGCCTCCAATCCTCCTCTTTTAGCTGAGGAACACTGGCCCTGAGCTAACATCTGTGCCCCTCTTCCTCTACTGTATTTGTGGGACACCTGTCACAGCATGGCTTGACGAGTGGTCTGTAGGTCTGCACCCGGGATCTAAACCGGCGAACCTCGGACTGCCGAAGTGAAATATGTGAGCTTAGACCTCAGCACCACCAGGCCAGCTCCTATACAAATTTTAAAAGAGAAGAATACTATCTGGGATTTCAAATTCTCAAATATGGAGGAGTAACTCCAAATCCTTCCACCAAGCAGCAGCTCTTTGTTTTACTTGTAGCTGTATCGTAAAAAAATGTGAGTTGGAAACACGTTTCTAAAGGCTAGGTTTAGGTTGCCCTTTGTGGATCTCAATTTCAGATATGTGGTTGCTGCATTTTTGAGCAGCAATAAAAGCTACAGCATTACAGTGTTTAGAGAAAAGAAATTGGGCTTTTCTAGTGCTTCCCTATGATGCCAGCTTTAAACCCAAATTGACATTTAACAGAGACTGCTGAGAGCCTGGAAAAGACCATGCTCCAAAACTGTCCTCGTAAATAAAGGTTAAGTATGTGAATATTATGATACTGAAATCCATATTAAACTCTATTATAGAAAGATGACCGGATCCTAAAATTTACCAGATTAAAAATAAGCTCCAGAGCTAATGAAAAACCTCATAGGCACAGCAACATTTGCCTTCTCTTGCCTTCTCTCTTCCTCCCTCTAGCACACTCAAGAAAGCCTTGCTTCTTCATGGCCTATATCTACAGGAAGGAATCTTTTCTTCTCCCCATAAAGTAGACTGAAGGTAGAGACTTTTTGTTTCTTCAAAAGAAAAATATGTATAAGTATATATAATATATATATGTGCATATTTATGTATTTATATATGTATATATTTGCTTTTTTATTTGTTTCTACTTAACAACATTATAGAGGCACTCATAATGTTCTAGAAAGAACATTGTACTGAGAGCCTGGAGATTGGTTTTTAAGCCCAGCTACATCACAAGCCAATTTTGTGAGTTTGACTTGACCAAGCCATTTAATTAAAATGTAACCAGTGGTGTTAGGGTTGAGTTGGTGGTGTTTTCCTGAAATTGACTGTTGAGCTCCACAGTTAAGAATAAAAAGAATTCAGTTTTCCACATCCTAACTACAAAGAGAACAGTTGTTGGAGTTTACACAGTCCCTTGTGCCACTTCTCTTGATACAAGCAAGAGGAATGCTTGGAGACAGGTCATATTTTGGGGGAAAGCAGGCTTATTTTGTACAGAGAGGCCATTCTGTCTCCTTACCTCCCCTTAGAGGAGGTGAGGTTCTTTCTCTCTGCAAAGTCCAAGATCAAAGACTCAAGAAAATAATAAAGTTTGAGGAGTTGCAAACATTTTCCATCTACTGGTTGGGGAGAAGTGATCATATCTCATCTGATGTTGAGCTGTGGAGGAGAATGTCCTGGAGATGATGTTAGGGACAGTGAGAGTGGAACAGGACCACAATTCTCTGCTATACATGAGTAGTTGCTAAGTGATGTGAAAGTTGAATCCTGCACGAGGCCACAGGTCTAAGGGTTGGCATTGGAGAGTAATAGGATTAGGAGCTACTACCTTGTCTTAGGTGAACACAGCAGGGGAACAACATGATGATGAGACAAGAATGTGGCCCGATGCCACTAGCCAAGGCAAAAAATCATGAATTTTAAAACTCTAACATTTATTGAGGCTTTATAATGTGCTTAATTCTGCACTTAGTTAATTCCTTTAGTCTTCACCAAAAAACAAAAAAACAAAAAACCCAGAAAACAAAGACAAACCACTATTCAAACAGGTAGAGTCATTACCCCAGTATTTTACAGGTAGAAAAACTGGTGCACAGACAAACAACATAACTTGTCTGTGGTCACACTGCTAGTAAATGGCAGAGGTGGGGTCTAATTTAGTCAGCTTCTCTCCTGAGATGTGATCAAACTGTGCTGGGCAAAACCAGTATTTCTTGGGGCCAGCCCAGGGTCGTAGCAGTTAGGTTCATGCATTCTGCTTCAATGGCCCGGGGTTCACCAGTTCAGATCCCAAGAGCAGACGTACACACTGTTTATCAAGCCATGCTGTGGCAGGTGTCCCACATATAAAATAGAGGAAGATGGGCACAGATGTTAGCTCAAGGCCAATCTTCCTCAGGAAAAAAGGGGAGGATTGGCGGCAGATGTTAGCTCAAGGCTAATCTTCCTCAAAAAAAAAATAACAACAAACAATATTTCTCTTCACTTAAAACCAGCCACACAACTAGACTGCAGTTGTGGGAACATAGAAGAAACATTTTGAGTTAAGTTAATTTTGAATTTTTTAAGTGAACAGAATAAATGCTTAAAAATGAAGCCTGTTTTAATAACTGAGAGTTTTTGAAGTATATAGAATTAGGAAGAGACATTATCATGCCTTTCTAATACCTTGTGGGGAAATGAAGTCTTACCTGAGCGCAAGCATTGGTGTTCATGGGAAAAATGAAGCAATTTCATGTTTCTATTCTCCTAAATTGATATTCCTCAATAAACAGATTACAAACAGCTGTCTTGCTTATAAAATGAGACAGTTTAGAACACAAGTGGAAGAGTTAGCAAACTGGGTTTGAAATATGGATGTTTTGTACTTTTGCCTTGTATCATTCTGATTCTCGCTGGTAAAATGAGTACAATAAACCTTATTTATTAATATTGTCATGAGAACTAAGTGAGATAGGGAGAATAGACTATGCTGCTTAAACAATCAGACCCCATTTCCGTGTCTTAATAGACTACAATATTCTTATTTATGTAAAATTCTTGGGTGGGTATTCAGATTAGGTGAATGGCTCTCCATCTTGTGGTCATCAGAGAGCTAGGCTGAGTCAGTAAAAAAAGAGAAATGCACATGTTTTTATGGGGAAGGCCTACAATGGAGAATTGCTTCTACATACACAGAGATCTTAGTCACATGCCTGTACCTACCTACAAGAAATTCTGGGGAATATAATCCATGTGCCCAAGAAAAAAGGATGCTGTGGATAGCTGGCAATTTTTGCTACATGTACATAAAATGCTTAGTGGAGGACCTGGAACAAATTGCTTTCATTCAGCTGCTACTGCTATCTTTCAAGCCCTAATGGGTTTTAAATTGTAAGAAATAAAATGGAAAATTATTTTAATTAAACCATAGGTAACAAAATATCTTGTAAATAGGACTCGGAGCATTATGATAAATTTTACTCAAGAGTGAGTACACACATATTCAAGGTAAGATGAAAATTATTTCCAGAAAAATAGTAAAGTTTTAACATTATAAAATTCCCCACTCCTAGAAATGATGAAAACAGATATTAAAATTTGAAAATAAGAAACAAAACAAAAAAACTTTCATGAGGAAAAAAAATGGTAGGAAGAATATAGCAGCCACTTTCCAAATCTCTTGTAAATTTCTGCCTAAAAAATATAGGAGGGGAGCAGACCAACATACACCTTTTCCTCCTAAGAAATAACCTTTCCACAATTCTACTTCTAGTCTCCTCAGGCTGTGGATCTCTAAGGTACTAACACTGACCTACATCCATTAGCTCTCCAGGTTTTTGATCTGATGTGAAAGATGTAACACTATCTAGGTAAATATTTAAAGGAATCAAGGGAAATTCACTTACAGTATTTGGTAAGTAATAGAATAGTGAGATAGACTTCATTATGGTCAAGGATGGGTTACCAGGGGGAAAAAGAAGGGAAAGAAATCAATACAAAAAAAGCTGAGGTAACATAATAGAAGGAAAAGAAGATAGTACTTGAGAGAAGTTTTCTGTACTATCTCCTTAGAGATTACCATAAAGTTAAACAAAACGTGCACTTTGTGAAGCTGGAGATAAAAGACTGGCTGACTATATACAGACTGAAATGGAAGGTTGGATGTCAGATTTTGGGAAGAAAGTTAAGGAAATTAACAATGCTTTGGCAAAAATGTAAATGATAAAAGAAATAGGATTTGGAGGGAAATGCCCAAAATATGGAGACGAATTCCTATGGCTCTGGCCATGAAATGATTTTTCCCATTTGTGGGATAGAGGAAAATAACGCCATAAATATTTTTGCAAAGCGAGCTGGGCTTAACGTTTCTGCACCATATCCTACAAGGCAGGGGCTTCAAACTTTAATGGGCACTACCTACAATGAGAACATTTTATATCATTATCCTGTGCACACGTACACATGCACACACACACTCACGGTGACAGATCTTCTGAAACAATACTACCTATAATGCTCTCTGGTATTTTCTCTTCTCTTCTAATTTATTTAAAATAATTCAGATTTAGATTCACTAATTTGATTTCCTGGCAACCTAATGGGTCTGACTAAAGGTTTGAAATACACTGCTAAAGATGTCCATGCATTTGCACTGCAAAAGAATGAATACTGATTCTCTGCTTGAAGTTTCTTTTTGTTTGTTTCCTGGAGATCCTTCTACGTGTACTTAATCTATTTAGGAGAAGGCCCATCCTTTCCTTTAAGCTCTAAGAGGATTCCCTTGGGCAATGCTTAATGGAAATTTATCTAGAAAATCTTATTAAGGAGGAGGGAGGACGTGAGTAGATTCATCATCAGCTCCATCTGTATGTTCACTAGCCCCCAGGGACCTCAATGAACTGAGAAGACTAGTGAAAGTGGTAGACCAAACCTTCCTGCTGGACTCAGCTGAAGGCCAAGGGCAGCCCCGTCCTCCATTAACCCCTAACAAGAGTGAGGAACACCAGCTCAGGTCTCCAGACGTTTTAACAATCAGAATTTCTTAGTGCTGAAAACAGTACAGTAATCTCATTCACTGCGCTCTGAACTGCAGAATACCTCTCCATACTGGATCTTGAAATAAATTTATTCTATCATAACAGCGTTTTTAAAAACTGAAATTATAAAGAATAGAACAAAAATATCTGACTGCTTTGAGGATATTAAAATGTGTCATTCATAAAAATTTTTTATTTACTTAGATGTATATCTGTCCAAACATGTATGTACGTATATACTTATGTATGATAACTATCTTGATTATAATGTGTCATTGAGTAAAAACATTGTAAATCGCTTTATTTTGTCTTGTCATTCCATTTTATTATGATCAAGATAAAAAATAATAATTCAGCCTAACCAACCTGGACAAAATATCCACTAACTTTACTTAACCTAGCTAGTCTGGCTTCTCCCCTCCCCACAGGCCCTGGGACCTTGGCACTCCTTTGAGCCAGCATTGGAAAATGGAGTAATCCCTCTTTAGCAATCTCTCCCCAAATCTGCTGACTTTAGGAAAAAGATTCCCAATCAACTGTCTGATGACCCCATCTGGCCACCTCATTCCTCTTCACCCCATTCTTTCTAGCCTTGTTTGCTCCTCCCTATGAAAGAAAAGCCATTTTTCTCTTTCTCTGAGTTCAACATTTTTAATTTAGATTCCACAGATAAGTGATACCATGCAGTATTTATCTTTCTCTGTCTGGTTTACTTCACTTAATATAATGCCCAGAAAGTCCATCCATGTTGTGACAAACAGCAGAGTTTCCTTCTTTCTCATGGCTGAATAATCTTCCATTTTATGTATAGCCCACATTTTCTTCATCCATTTATCCGTCTATAGACACTTAGGTTGTTTCCATATCTTGGCTATTGTGGGTAATGCTACAATGAACATGGAAGTACACATAGTTCTTTGAGATCCTGTTTTCATTTCCTTTGGATATATACCGAGAAGTGGAATTGCTGGATCATATGTTAGTTCTATTTTTAATATTTTGAGGACCTCCATACTGTTGTCTATGATGGTTGCACTAATTTACATTCCACCAACAGTGCACAAATGTTCTCCTTTTCTCCACATCCTCACCAACACTTATTATCTCTTGTCTTTTGATGATAGCCATTCTAACAAGTATGACATGATATCTCATTGTGTTTTGATTTGCATTTCCCTGATGATTAGTGATGTCGAGCACCTTTTAACGTACTTGTTGGCCATCTGTATGTCTTCTTTATAAAAATGTCTGGTCAGTTCCTCTGCCCATTTTTCAGTCAAATTGTTCACTTTTTTGCTATTGAGTGTGTGAGTTCTTTATATATTCAGATATAAGATGAATAAGGTCTGAGGATCTAATGTATAATATGACTCCTACAGTTGGTACACTGTATTATATAGTTGAAATTTGCTAAGAGAGTAGACCTTAAATTTTCTCCCCAAATTTATATAATATACATAAATATATATAATATAAATAGATATGTTTATAAGGAGATAGAAAGAGAGAGACTAAGACTTTTGTGTCCATGTGAAAAAGGGTGAATTTTTTTTTTTTAGGATTGGCATCTGAGCTAACATCTATTGCCAATCTTGTCTCTCTTTTTTTTTTCTTCTCTCCAAAGCTCCCTAGTACATAGTTGTACATTGTAATTGTAGGTCCTTCTAGTTCTGCTTTGTGGGATGCCACCTCTACATGGCTTGATGAGCAGTGCGTGTCCTTGCCCAGGATCCAAACCAGTGAAACCCTGGGCTGCCAAAGAGGAGCTCACAAACTTAACCACTCAGCCCGGGGGCTGGCCCCAGGATGAATTTTTTTATAACTAATTCTTTTACAAGTACAACTGAAAATAACAAGGGGAAAAAACAAATAAAAAGTAATATTTTTAGCTTTATTTCTTTTCAAAATAATTTCAATTTTCACTAAGAAGCCATAAAGGGCTTAGAAGTAAATTGCATACATTTATTCATAGGCTGAGGAAAGTTTTTCTCTGTCCTGTGCAAAGGTAGGAAACTCTAGGAAAAGATTAATAGATACAGTACATGAAATAATATGTATGTATATATGCATGCATGTGTATAAATGTGTTTCAGTTTGGGCTGCCATAACAAATTATCATATACTGGGTGGCATAAACAACAAGCATTTATTTCTCAGAGTTCCAGAGGCTGGAAGTACAAGATCCTGGTGCCAAAATGGCTGGGTTTTGGTGAGAGCCCCCTTCAGGGCTGCAGAAGGCTGACTTCTAGCTGTGTCCTCACAAGGTAGAGAAAGAGTGAGCTAGTAGTCCGCTAGTGCCCTCTTTTAAGGGCACTAATCCCACTCCTGAGGGTGCCACCCTTATGACTTAACTACCTCTCAAAAGCCCCACTTCCAAATAGCATCATATTGGGGATTAGATTTTAGCATATGAATTTTGGGGAAACACAAACTTTCAGTCCATGTATGCACACAAACATACATTGATATATGTCTGTAGATGTATATAAATTTGTGAATATGTATATAAGTATGAACAAATTAAAAGACCAAAAATCTCTGAAAACGCTTTGAAACCTTTGTTTTGGCAAAGTGCTGATAGCCTTAATTAGTCCTTATAAGTGTAAATTGTGTATGACCCTACTCCAAGGGGCAACATTTGCATTCATAGTGCTTGCAGATTTGTAGATGTGAATATTGTAGTTGTGTAAACTTGGCAATTTGCTGGCAGGTTGCAGGTAGTGAGGTCTCCTCAGGAACGGCTGCTTTTTCTAATTCACGCAATGTGCCTTTTGGGGGAATGACTGTTGATCCTGCCAGAGGAAAGAATACAGTCCAATTCTTAGTGTGTACGGCACTGTTATACTGAGGTTTGCAACATTCACCATTGAAATTATACAAACAATATAATGTGCTTCTGTTCGAGGGAATATTTACAAAAACCAGGCTCTGCTGTTTCCTGAGTCAAGTTCTCCAGCAACAGCAAAGCCACAGCCCAGCCTCTAAGCATCTCAGAAAGCTGCCCACCTTTTAACATCCTAAATTTAGAAATAAACTTGAAATAAAAATAGCACCTCATCTGATGAAATTGAATTCAATGTCACACTTCCTAAAGTACAGTCACCTGTTACTTGACGACAGGAATACATTCTTTGAGAAATGCGTCATGAGGTGATTTCATTGTTGTGTGAACATCAAAGACCATACTGAAGGGGAACAAAATTCGCCAAACCAAAATGTGTCTTGTTAACATGAGGATTATTTTAGGCTGATTATTTTTAAGAAACAAAAGATCCAGAAGGTTTTCCTTATTACCTCCCTCTACTGCCTAAAAGAATTCAGATAAAAAACTCTGTCTCAGGAAGGAGCTATCACCTTCGCATAACATGAACTAGGTGGTAGACAGGAAGGAACTAGAAAAGCCAGTTGGTTGGACTCCCCTCTATGTTCTTCTGTTTCTGTGTGGCTAAACATGTGTTTTCCAAATATTTACTTCTTTTCACCTACCTGTGAATTGCCTACCTACACTTTGAAGTCCCTGACTATCCCCACCCCCAACATCATCTTTTGTCTTTAGCTGAGGATGGTATTTAAGGTGAGGGCTTCACCATTTTGGCCAGTTACTCAGTGTTCCTGGGTTTCTCCCATATATACATGCTATTAGACTTTTGTTTGTTTTTCTCCTGTTAATCTGTCTCATATCAATGTGATTCTTAGATCAGCCAGAAGAACCTAGAAGGGTAGAGGAAAATTTCTTCCTCCCCTGGAGTACTTACATAAATCTAGATGGAATAGCTTACTATACATCTAGGCTACATTGTACTAATCTTATGAGACTATTGTCATATATGTGGTCTGTCATTCACCGAAATGTTGCTATGCAGTGCATGACTGTAATGCAAACAAAAATATAAGATGCTACTTTATTGCTTTCAAAATGAAACAAAAATAATAAAAATCCTAGTATTTTCATGGAGACAGGAAATTGCTAATCTCCATCATTAATACTTCTGGAAATTGTTTTTTTCTCAAAACAAATTTGGTAATATTTCAAAATTCTTAAAAATATTACCATTTTACTTCTAGGATTTCACCATAAGAAAACAATATTCAGAGATATAAATGAAGATGTATGTACAACAGTTTTAATTCCACTATTGTTTGTAATAGCAAAATATATAAATCGCATGATTAAAAATAAGAATATTTATAAAGTGGATTACTTTCAAAACATTTACAAGTTTAAAAAGGAAGTAAAGGGGCCAGCCCCGCGGCAGAGTGGTTAAGTTTGCATGCTCTGCTGCGGCGGCCCAGGGTTTCGCCTGCCCGTATCCTGGGTGCAGACATGGCACTGCTCATCAGGCCACACTGAGGTGGTGTCCCATATGCCACAACTAAAAGGACAAACAAATAAAAAATATACAACTACGTACTGGGGGGATTTGGGGAGAAAAAGCAGAAAAAAAAAGGAAGTAAAATATCTGAATGTGATTACATTTTAATTAATGTACATAATATATTTAATTTACATAATAGTAGATTATATAATCTATAAACTATATAATCTCTTATCTGTTAGACCTAAAATGTTATATATCATATATTATTTATCATATAAGATATATTGTATATTAATATGCTATATAATGTAATATATGATTTAGAATTCATTATATATCATATTGTACATAATTTACTATGTTTGATTATATTATAAATTTACAAATATAGTATAATCAACCATGATTTTAATATATAACATTTATTATATTTAGCTTCTGCTATGGACTGAATTTTGTGTCCTTCCAAAATTTCTATGTTGACACCCTGACCTGCAATGTGACAATATTTGGAGTTGGGTCTTTAAGGAGGTAATTTAGGTGAAATGAAGCATAAAGGTAGGCACCTGATCTGATCAGTTTAGTGTCCTTATGAGAAGAGACACGAGAGAGCTCACTCCTGCTCTCTCTGAGTGCACTCAGAGGAAAGGCCACGTGAGCACACAGCAAGAAGTTGGCCTCACCAAGTCAGGAGGACAGCCCTCCCCAAGAACCCAGTCTATCAGCACCTTGTCTTGGCCCTCCCAGCCTCCAGAGCTGTGAGGAAGAAATTTCTGTTGTTTAAACCATCCAGTCTGTGGTATTTTGTCATGGCAGCTCGGGCTGACTGCACTCTTCCAGATTTTCAAATGTTCTACATTTTTAATTTTTATAACACTTTCTTATTGTTTTAACTAGAACTTTGAAGCATTTATTATGCTTGGGCAGCAGTCTCAGAATACCAAATAAAAACAGGTTGAACATTAAAGACATTTATTCTCTCAGTCAATCAGAAGTCAGCTCTTAGTTTAACAGAACTAGTTCCAGCCTTGGTCCAGCAGCTCAGTGATATGATGAAGGACCTAGTCTCTTCTCCTCTTTCTCCTCTACCATCCTCAGAAGATTGTTTAACCTCATAGTTGAAGGACACTTTCTATGATCAGGTTTCTTATTAGATACCACACAAAACAGGAGGAAGGGAGATAAAAGGAATAGTTGTTTTTTGTGGCCATAAACTGAGTCATAGTCCCATCTACAATAAGGCAATTGTTGGTGATGGATTTTGGGGTCATCATGGTTGTTTGACTAATAAACATTTATAGCTTGGATCTTGGCCCACCTCCAAAAATGATGTTCTATTGATAAAGAACAAAATTGGGGTTCAGCTAACACCATTATTTGAAGCGTAATCTAATATCATATCATATTTTCAACTCTATCATACTGTCAGGATGGCTGCCAACCAAATGACATCAACACTTCAACAAACATGACTTAGACTCAGAGGAGAGTCAAAACCAGGGGAAGTTTTTTATATTGCTGCGAAATGAAAGTTCTGTGAGAATGTTCCAAACAGGGCTAGTATCTGTTCATACCAGTTTGATAAGGGACCTGCCAATCTGTCGTAGATGCTGTGGTCCCCATTCTCCCTGAAGGATAGAGGCACACATTCCCCAGCTGTCAGGAGCACTTGTTCAAAAAGGTAATCATATGAGACTATTTTTGTTCTCAGAGTTTCCCTACACTTTCCTATTTCTAAATTATTAAAGAAAAGAATATTGTTTTGTTACCATATGAGTAAAAAAACCCGAATATTTTCCAATTGGCATAAGGTTACTTCTCTGAAACAAAAACATTTAATGTTTTATACAGATTAGTTTTATTAGTGTAAACTGTCACCCTAACCATTCATAACAGTCTTTTATATCTATATATGCTTTGTGGAAGTCAGGGACAGGTGGCTGATGTCCAGATCCGGCAAAACTTAGCATAGGAAAAAGAAAACAGCCATATAAGAGGTGGTAGGCAGAATAATAGTCCTTCAGAGATGTCCATATCCTACTCACTGGAACCTGGGAATATGTGGTCTTCCAGGGCAATGAGGAATTAAGATGGCAGATGGAATAAAGGTTGCTAAATCAGTTGACCTTAAAATAGAAAGAATATCCTGGTTTATCTGGGCAGACCCAATTAGTGACGATGGCCCTTTGAAGTGGAAGAGGGAAGCCAACGAGGATGTCAGAGTGATGAATGTGAGGTCTCAATCCACTCTTGCTGGCTTTGAAGTTGGAGGAAGCATGCCAGGAGCCAGGGAATTTGGGCAGCCTCTAGATGCTAGAAAGTGCAAGGAATCACTGGCTCCCCTGGAGCCGCTAGAAAGGAATGCAGCCCTGCTGACACCCTGTGAGAACTCTGACCTCCAGAACTATGAGATAATAAATTTATGTTGTCTTAAGTTCCCACGTTTACTGTAATTTGTTATGGCAGCAATAGAAAACTAATACAGAAAGCTTGATACAGTTGGGTTAAAGATTGAACCCACAAGAATGTAAAGACTCAAGAATGCACAGAAATCCAAGAAAGAGCATGGAGTTATCCGGAGAAAAGAGGTGGAGGAATTGAATGAACTTTATATGTCTCTCAAAAGAGAAGTTAACCTTAACATTTAAATCTAGACTTAGCTGTAAAAGAAGATCCTGCTTCCAATGCTATTGTGACTGTTGCTGTTGTTACCACTGGCACACAGCCTGACTTTGGAGACTCATATTTGCATTTTACCCAGTTCAAGGTTTTTGTTCATGATCCTATGTTTATGCCACTCTCTAAAACCAGTCTCAAAGTTGTAATTTCTCTTTGGCCATGTATTCCACAAAGACCACAGTCCAACTCATCTTCTAAAGCTGCAGATCTCAAACTGGAATGTGCTAAAAGTAGGGACATTCAGAGGCTAGCCTGGGGATAAGCAAGACCAGACATTCTCTATAAATAATCTGCAAGATATACCAGTTTTACTCAAAGACCTCAGGAGAATTTTTTTTAACGTTACAATTGGGAAAGCAAAACTATAGAAACCTCCTTTTCTGGTTTAGGCAATCTTATCCTTTTTTTATTTTTCAGGAATCTATCAATATTTATAAGCAATCAGGTATTGAAAGATTGGGTATTTTTGTGCTGTCAAAGAATCATATGGCCTTAGTACTTTAATCTTGATTCAGCCAAAATGAGCTGTGTTATTTCAGTGATTGCCATAGCTAATCCTAGGCCCACTCCCAAACCCAGTCTAATGAGCTGGAAAATGGGAGACAAATATCTCTAGGTTTCTTTTTTTTTTTAGTTTATCATTTTATGAATCACTGTTACTATTTTCATTCATGATCACACGTACATTAACACACACGCACACATGCACATACATGTGTGGTCCACAAATCAATTCAAAACTCATTGACAATAGTACTCTATCAAATTTTGATTAACAATTAATTGAATATTCAATATTTTAATTAAATATTCAAAAATTTGTATTTATCATGCTTTTACTTATTTTCTTTTCAATTTTTAAAACTAGAGTATTCTTAAAATCATATTTTCAACTGGGATCATAGATAAGAAATTAAGACCAGAAGTTTGAGAAGATGGGGGTTCAGTATGAATTTATCCAAATGAATGAAGGAATGATTTAAAATGATTTAAAATCATTGAAGGTTGAAGCAGGCGTGCTGTGTCTCTCGAATGGAAGGAATGAACTTTACAGTGAATCTCTTGAGAATACTCCAACTATGGTTAGTGAATTTGTAGAAGCAGTAGTTAATCCAAATAGCATAATTTAGACTTTTACTAAATATATGATGAACTTTATTATCAAGGGGATGCAAATCTGTTTAATTCAATAGAAGTGACATCACTCAATAGAAGTGATATTGTGCAACTTCTCAGCCTTGTCATCAAGAGATCTTACAGCTTTTATTGTACCTTTTTTGGAAATTTGCCTTGAGATCATCATAAATAGAAACCATAGCTTGCCTAATGGAGCAGAAGAAGCCATATGGACCTGGCAAGTTAACTCAGCTGCGGTCCTCTAGAGCAACTATCTGGCAGGAAGTATCAACTTCAATATACATGAAGGGAGCCATGTTAGATTACTGAGTTCCAAGAAAGCCTTCCAATCTACAGTTGCACACATGACCCTAGGCAAAACCAGCAGAAGCCCTGCCTCACTGAGCCCCACCAAAGCTGTCCTACAGAACCCTGACCAAATAGTTACTATTTAAGCTTCTGAGTTTGGGAGTTGTTTTGTTACAGAGCAATAGATAACTGATACAATGTGTTTATCACCAAGTCTACTTTCATAACCTTGATATCTTCTCAGGAGACATCAAAATCTTATGAGAACACACTAAAACAAATCAATTGAACTCTTTAACATTTGACTTGGAGACCTCCTTAGTCAGATTCACACACTCATTAGAAGGATTTTCTATCTTCCAGCTTATGACAGAAGACAGTTCTGACAACTTTTTCACAACTACATAACATGGATCAACTGTTTCCCATTTTTCTCTCTACTTTTCAAGTGTTCACCCATAATTTGTTTGCCACTTGTCTAGCCTTGCAATTTTTCCAGCCTATTCCCATCATCTGCCTCAAAGCCATTTCTTTGAGGTTTTTGTTATGGCACTATCCTACATCTAGGTACTAATATCTGTATCAGTTATCTACATGTGCTTAATAAACAACTCCAAACTTAATAAATTAAAGCAAACTATTTCATTTGCTCACTATTCTGTCTGCAATTTGGGCAGGACCTAGGTGAACAATTCTTCTACTGGTCTTACCTGTGTTCCCACACACAGCTACAGCCATCTGATATTTAACTGGGGCTGGATGGACTATGGTACCTTCACTCACATAACTGGCAGCTGGTACTGTATGTAAGTCAAGGAGCTTTCTGCTGGAAAAGTCTGACTCTGTTCCGTATGACTTTTCATGCTCCAATAGGCTAGACTAGATTTTCTTTTTTTAATGTAATACTCTTAGGGCTGTATTCAAGGAAGATAAAAGAAGAATCTGGATGTCACTTGAGCCCATGCTCATTCTGTCATAAAGTAATGGTCAAAGCTCATCATAAGACCAGTCCAGATTTAAAGGATGGTGTAGTAGGTTGAATGATGTCCTCTCAAAAGATATGTCCATGTCCTAATAACCATCCTCTGCACATGTTACCTTCTTTGGAAAAAAGATCTTTGCAGATGTAATTAAATTAAAGGATCTTATGATGAGACCATCCTGGATATCCCTGGGTAAGCCCTAAATCCAATGACAAGGGTCCTTTGACGGAAGAGAAGAGGAGAGGCCATGTGAGGATGGAGATTGAGACTGGAGTGAAGCAACTACAAAGGATTGCTGATAGCAACCCTAAACTGGAAGAGGCAAGGAAAGATTCTCCTGTAGAGTCTTCAGAGGGAGTGTGGCCCTGCCAACAACTTGATTTCAGACTTTTGGCCTCCAGAACCATGAGAGAAGACATTTTTGTTGTTTTAATTCTCCAAATTTATGGCAGTTTGTAACCATGGCCACAGAATATAGCCTACACCTCCAGATGGGAGATGTAAGTAGCAGTCACTTCATGAAGGGGTAGACATGGCAATGGGAAGAATATTGCAGACATATGTGAAACCAATCTACCACGTATATGAAATCATTGCTCTTACAGGACATTTAAAAGACATTTTCAATAAAAATGAAATGTTAAATGAAAATAAGGATTTTGTTAAATTAAAATGAGAGATGCCTTGTGCAGAAATAATACAAGTTCAATTCAACATGCAATGTTTTAAAGGCTCAAATTTTCTTATTACTTTCATAATCTTTTAGGAAAAGCTTATATAACAGAAAATTTGGTTAATTTTTTGGCTTTATAGACTAATCAGTTTTGCATAAAAAAGCAGCATAACTGAAAAAGATGACCTTATTTTAAAAGGTTGATGATGCATTTAAATGACCTTTGAAGGCATAGTTGAGCAATTAATTGAAATACTGTTCCTCACCTCATAGTAACTATTACATTTATATTTTGTTTATAATTATAATGATAGTCTCTACAGAGCAATTAATTTGCAAATCACATCATGGAAAAGTAGAGGTTGAAGATATTTTAACAAGGTATACAAATTTTTTAAGCAAGCAAAATTGAGCATTAAAAAGTAATAATAATAAAAGCTGGAACCATGCCCGGATGGAGCTAAATCTATGGGGAGCTAAAGAGTGTGAGTGGCATTTATAACAAATATTTTGTAAACTCAAATTATTACCTGCATTAATCACCAGTGATGTCTCAGAGGTATTGTCTCTTAATT
The DNA here is from genome assembly GCF_041296265.1 of Equus caballus. Lineage (NCBI taxonomy): Eukaryota > Metazoa > Chordata > Mammalia > Perissodactyla > Equidae > Equus > Equus caballus. The sequence goes on from NC_091686.1 coordinate 100,564,997, forward strand.
GTCACAAGGTGGCAAATGGAATGATAAAACTGGAAGTTTTGTGCAAAGAAAAACCAGTGGTGTTAACGCTCACTTTTGAAAGAAATTTATAATAAAGTAGAAAGGAGATTTGCAAAGGCACCTTGCCACACGCTGTCAGTACGTGGAATGTGCTAATAGTTTTTGAACCCAGAGTTAAATTCTTGTTGCTGATTTTGGTTTTTTCCCTATGAAGGGGGAAAAAAAAGGAGATGCAAAGGACTGTAAGTCTCACTTGATAGAAGGAATTCAGTCTTCGCCTTAATGAGCAATGCCCCACCAAGCAGATAGCTTTGTGGATATGCTTCCGAGGTTTAATATTCCTAAAAAGCAACTTCAAGGAAAAAACTATAAGCATTTCTATGGCATAAAACAAAACTAAAAAATAGGCAACAAAACTACGAAAACAATAAAGTGTTGGACTGGATGAGAAGAAATGATTATGGGAACTGTGATCTGATTGGAACTCTTAATCCATTTATATATAGATTAAATTACAACTTCAACAGGAAGGTAAAGAATAACAGCACCAATTATTTTACTCATTGAGAAAACATTTTGGTGAATGTCACCTTCAAACACTCAGAAAGATTGTCCAGTGGATCAAAAACTATTTCAGTTCACCACATAGCAAACAATTTTACATTTCCCTCCCCAACCCCAACCCCCCAAACATAAAATTTCCACTAATGTTTCATTTATTGGCCAGTTTCTCAGGCATCCCACCTTAGTAATTATCTGATCATATTGAATGAAAAATAACTGTATTACTTACAGTTATATATTAATTTAAGATTCAATTATCAAAATATTATGAAAACACTGCAATGAAAAAAACTTACTAGAATGATGTCACCTATTATAATCCCAGCCCATTTTTTTTAGTTGATACATTTGGTGTAACAGCTGATCTTCCATTTACTGTTAAGATAAGTAGGAAATGTCCCACCTCTTGTTCGTAACTTAAAACATTATATATTAAAAGAAATATCATATGTTTTTCATGAAAACTTCAAACAGAACCATCCAGCTTGCGATATTCATAAACATGTTATGTCCCCAGATTCCCAACACCTGAGTTCACCTTCCCTCAGCTACAGAGGTTTGAGAAGTTTGAGACACACTGTTCCAAGACTTGTTTGTCAACATAATTATATTGTGTTCTTGTCAAACACTGTTTTGGGGTCACGTTTCTGGCCTCATCTGTCCTATGGACAATGAACAATCTATCCTGAGGTTCCTTAGGATGTTGTATTTATATCAGCCGCATAAGTTTGAGGGGGAAGAAAAGGTATCATTAATGGACACGATTCCAGGAGGAAGTTCATCATTTCTGAAACTCTAACTTCTTTTGCTTTAAAAATTTGTCTTGACAACCTACTCATCTGCTTCTTCAAATGCAGCCACTATACATATTTGCAATGGGGTTCAAAACTCCCTTTCTGGGCATATCAAAGGCTGACATATCCATAAATAAAAAATATCTCATCCATTTCTTTCTCTATCCATCCACACACATATTCACCTTTGGGTCGCATTTGCAGATCAAAATCAGTTAACAGTTAAAGCAGACGGTGTTATGGGAAGCTCACTGATGACACTAGGAAATCCAGTCTTTCACCAGATTTCATGTGAGAACTGCTATTATTACCCAGCTCTTTTTACTTTCTTTAAAACTCCTTAGATTTGAGGCTTAATTTTTATCAGTTAATTCGAAGGCCTCTTTAAACTTTCATTAACTCCCAGAAGGACACTGTCATATTTTTTATGAGTTCATGACTTTACCTAGATTATAAGTATTGTTAGTGTCTTCATGTCTTCAAAAGGCTCGTGTTAAAATAAACGTTACTCTCTATGTGTACATTGGAAGTGTCTTATTTGCTGCATTTTGATAAATAAAAGAAGAGTATGCACCATATATCGGTTTAGTCTTTGGCATTTTCCATTTAGTATTTCTAGAAACATTGGAATTTTATTAAAATAAAGAGGTAGGACTCAGTTGGAAATGTCAAAACTGTTTTTATTGAACAGATGATCAATTCCTGGTGGCATTGCTACAAATTGCCAAAAAGTTTGTTTTTAATTCAACATATAATACATTTAAGATATGTGAATTTTCAAATGCATTATTCTTAAGAACCCTATTTATTCAGGGATATGTGAATCCTAGCCGCTATATTCTAAAAGTATAACAAAAAGAACAAAGAAATTGCTATTTATAGTCAAATTTCAATTTATTAGAATTGCTATCTTGTCAACATATTACTTCTGTGGCTTGCTTCACATTCTTCTAGATAAACTCCTTCTAGCATTATCAATTTCTCTACTCTTTTGAAGAAGCTAAGGTAAATGATATAAAATTCAAGTCATCTAATATGGTTTAGACATCTGCATATATGCACATCTGTTGTGGCATTTAAGGTAGGTCGATAAAATAAATGTGATGACTTGTTTATTACTATTTTCCATACGTTTCCAAACTGTCTCTACAAATCATTAGGATTTATCTAGATTTTACATAATTGACCTTTATACAGTGAAGGATCCCTTGATTCTTATAGATACTTAAAGTTCCATATATTTGGTGTATTTCTTTCACATGTCGATAAACCAATCCATTTCCTTGCAATAGACGTTGTTACTCAGTTTTGTAAAAATAAATCATATTACTAAAACTCAAAGAAATTTTGGCACTTTGACATGATGTATTCATTGTGTGAGCTTTTAGTATTTCCTTGATAAACATAAAGGTTTATTAAGCGAGCTGCTGTAGGATAAAAGAATCACAAAGTTCGTTTGGCTTTTATTTTTTAATTCAAATCTCCCTGAGACAATTTATAAGTTTGTGCAGTCATTCAATAAATATTTACTGTGTGCCTACCATGTCAGGCACTCTTTGAGGGACTAGAGATCCACAGTAAGCCAAACCAAAATGACTGTTGTAACGGATTTTACCCTCACATGTATTGGGGGAAGGGAGAATCAGATAGGGAAATTAGATATGTGAACAACTGGATAATGTTTCAGTTGTTGATGTAAAATAAGGCATGGTGAGGGAGATAGTGGTACCTGGGTGAGTGTTGCTAATTGATATAGGATATCAAGCGAGGGAGGCCTCTCTGATAAGGTGACATTTCAGTAGAGATTTAAAGCAAGTAAGAGAATGAGCCCTGCAGATAATCCTGTCAAAGAGTGTTCCTGGCACAGCTGGTACAGTAATGCAAAGGAAAGAAATAGGATCTTGCTTATCATTGTCAAGGAATAATAAGAGGACAGTGTGCCTCAGGTGTTTTATATTTTTATCACCAGTGTTTGGATTTAATAATAATTCTTTATATTTAAGAACATTTAAAAATTGACCAAGTGTTTGCATATATTATTGCGTTGAATCACACTACATGCTTGCAGTATCATTGGGAATTATCATCCCAATATTATAAGGGAAGAAACTGAAGTCCAAAGATTGTAAGGGCTCTACGTCCATTCTCACAACCTTTGAGGGCTAAGCTGGAACTAGAATCCACATCTCCTGTTTCCTGGCACATTCGTCTCCTCATTATTTTTTATTTTGCATTGCAGACTAGACGCGGCCTTTATTACCCTCTGAAATACTCAACCCAAGACTTGAGAATTTAGAAATAAAACCTGGAACAAAACCTCTATGGAAAAGTGCATGCCTTAAAGCCACCACAGTGACCATCTGTTTCACTCTTCATACTTTAGAAAGGGAGAAACAAAGGCCAAAAGATACATATTACTGAAGCTTGTTAGGCACTTGAATTTAAAAGTGTTTTTCTATTAAGAGGTAGCATATTAATTGATTTTAGTTAACAAATATTATCAACTGTCATTCAGTAGTTAGTTGATATGAGACTTTAATAATATTTGAGCCCAAATACCCAGGACATATCAGAACGTCTATTTAGCATCCTGTGAACACGTGATATATCATCTTCCTACCAATTTTTTATTCCTTTCATATCCTCTACCTGAGGTACATTTTCAATCTCTCTGTCTGTGAAAGTTTTTTTGTTGTTTGAGACATCATTCATGGTAACACTCTGCCAGTCATATCTGTCTCATAGAGTTCAGAATGCCTTAATGCTTGTGTTTACTACCCATCTTGCAACTAAGACATGCTCTTTTTTATTGTCAGTTAATGTTTAAATGTATCTATCCTAACATCCCAAAACAATACAAATGATGAAGTTTTATGGACTGTCTGTATTTCCAGCCTCTTTATCTTATACACACGCACAAACCATATACTTATGCATATATGCATATGCATACATGATAATCACTTAACAAAAATGAATGGTGGTGATGATGATGATAAAAAAAGAATGATTGAAATTAGAATGACTGATTATACAAAATTTATAGTTCCTATGAACTCTTGACCTTCCAGAATCTTATAGTTTTAGCATCCATTCTAAGTTAAATTTACGAGTTTAGTGTCCATTTCAAATCAAATGCTTACTAATCTCTCTTTGGTAATATGGGGAGAAAAAGAAAGTTAAAGGTATAGTGCCTTTTATACAAATGCTTTATTATTTTTGTAAATAAATTTTCAAGTGCTAAAGTAATACTTAAATACTTATTCTTTAAGAATTACAGTATCAGAAATAAACCTATTCTCCTCTGTTTCCCACTTGCAATCCCAGACTTCGCTCCATTCTTCTACCACTGGCCTTGCTCCGCATGGATTAGTTGAATATTCCTCCCAAAGTCTTTCTCTGCAGTTACACCCAATCTGTATCCACAGATGCATCCTTACAATTTTGGTTTGTGATAGATAGATAGATAGATAGATAGTAGGTAAATAGATATGTAGCTAGATATAAATTGTTTATATACAAAATGTTTATATGGTATAAACAATATGACTAATGTGTATTTTTTTGCAACTTCTTATTCATACACACTATTTCTTGAAAATACTCTATGCTTGCACATACTGTAGTACTTCATTCTTTTTAAATACTGCACAAGATCCCACAGTAAGGAATACTACAATGAGTATAGTTAGTCATTCTCTTAAAGAAGAAATTTAGGATGTTTCAAGGACTTCCTTTACAGTAAGAATCAGAGAATTTTCCTTCTTGAAACTCTCTGAAAAAGCCCCTTATTAGTGAGCTAAGCATTAACAGTTCCTTTACCAGTTGGACCCTTAGGCTCTCCAATTATGTCTCAAGGCTTTAATAACCTGGCAGACAGAAGGAAATCAGCCTCACACTTATTCCAAAAATTCTTTAAAGATCAGGTACTTTACATTGCTTTATACATTTGAGGAAAATCAACTTGTAAACCAAGATTTTTTAGGAGTTGGGAATGAGTAACATAACCTTAACCAGGATTTTTACTAAGGAAAAGAAAAGTTCTCATAGTACATATTAGGGTCAAAGTGATAACTCAAAATATGAATATATTCAAAGAAATGTGGAAAAAAATAGCAATCATACAGTCATACTTTCTGATAATTAGTGAATCACAGGGAAATAACAGTTTGTCTTTTATTGAACATCCTCTTCTTGACTTAAATAACTCAATACATGGAAATTCACTAGAGACTCAGGTATTCAGATAAACAGAAATGTTTGGTTTTAAGTGTAGATACAGAAGGCACACATCCAAAGAGAAAAACTAAGTTAAATATTGCCCACGGTACATTACTGGAAGGGTATCAGGAAATAGCTCTGGGTCTGCTTTGCAGGGATTATTTTTTACAGACTAGAATGTTGAGTGACGCAAATCTGAGACCATGGTTATCTCTGCTACGGTCATGGTCCTGGGCCAGACAGCACCACACAGAAAGGACGAAATGAGGAAGAAACCAATAGATAAAGCAAAGCATTCACTAAACATGCTGTTTCAAAAGACAGATGAAACCAGAGTGACACAAGTTCTATCCTCAGAAAACAGCACCAAGCCTAAAATTGGGGCGGGATTTGGGTAGGTTAAAATGTAGCAGAGTATTCTTAAGAATTTCTAATTCCTAACCGAATCCATGGCTCAAGATAGTGATTTAGAAACATAGAATCCTTCAACCAATTGGATAAAATGAAACATAGAGAATGAAATGTAATTAAATAGAGGTAAAAAAAGAAAAAAACAGAGAGAGAGAGAGAGAAGGAGAGATTATCTTGGAGGAAAAGACAAAGCCCTGGAGAAATTACAGGCCAAATAGCTTGACTTTTTTCTCCTTAAGTATGGTGGACAACCAACAACTTAAGAACACTTTAAATCACAAGGGCATCTCAAATATGCTTGCCTCAGTGTATCAGTTGTGCTAAATGAGCAACATTATTTGGCACACATTGGGAAAAAAATAACCATAGCTATCTCAGGCAATCCTGTGACAGCATCACAACTCATACATCTGATATAGTATAATACGGTTGACACAACATTATAGGTAACAAGCCTGGTTTGTGCTAGATAAAAAGAACAATGGCAATGACATTGTTTGAACACTTATTATGTGTTAGCAATATACTAGGCATTGTGCACAGATTTACTCATTCAATCATCACAACCACCACATGAGGAAGTGTTATCAACCCCATCTTTTTAGATGAGAAAATTGTAGCATAGACAGAAAAACAAGACAGAAGACAAGGAGTAGAAAGAAAGCCAGAGAGCCAGAGAAAAGGTGGTCTTATGTTCAAAGATCCAAATGCTGAAATACTTTTTTCGGCTGTTCTTTCAAGGCTGATACATTCTAAGACGGTTGTCCCACTTCCAAACTGATCATAAAATACATCAACACATGAAATTTAATTTAGTTCTAGGGAGATTCCTATTTAAAAACTCTCTTATTAAAAAGCAAGCCAACTATTGATTTCTGGAAATAACTACTAGAAATTAAATATCCAGATCTCAGAAGGAGTAACCAATGATTGAGATCAATCTTTGTCAAAACATATTCATGAGGATCACTGTGCTTTGTCAAAATTCCATGCTGCTTTTCACTGATAAGCAGTTAGCTGAGCGCTTCACATTTCTCTGATAATATTTCAGCTCAATTTAAAGGAAGAAGGATCTAAACCAGAGGTCTAAGAGTTTCTTAAAATGATGGCCTGTTGTAATCTGATATTTAGGTTATATGTACAACTGGACTGTTCTGAAATTAAGGCAATAAGGTACTGCTTTATATTTAGAAGAACAAAAAGTCTACTTGAAATATTTCCCAGGATTCCTCCCTGACAATCATTTCCTTCTCTTTTCTTTTTCTTTCCTATTTTTTGTGAATAAAAGATATAGTTGTACTTTCCATAAAAGGTCAATTTAAGCGAATGACATATGCTTCACCTACATATGTTTTTCTTCCTTTTTGTGAATAATGCCAATATTAGCAAATAGCATAAATTCTAAGTAGATTTTTGATAATATTTTTGTCAGCAAATTATTCTAAATACAGTATTAGTTAAGAGATACATTCCTCTATGTCTCTGTGCAATGTGAAGAAATCTTGAAGTATAGATCATCATAAGCCATTTTAAAAAACCAAAACTTGTGACTGCGAAAATGGCAATTATGATTGAAACATTAGGAGAATCAGCTATTCCAGTGTGGCGTAAAAATACCTCTCTTGTTTAGGGCTGTTCCTCACACTAACTCCAATAGCTCTGTCATTAGCTTTGCCTGCTCATTTTTAAAATTTGCTGTAAGAGCATTCGTACTCATGGACTTGTTCAATCATCAAGGGACCTATATTATTGTCCAATCATGAAGGTACTTAAATTATTTTAATTTCCTGCATATTTTTTCTTTACAACCAAAATAATTACAGACAAAAAAAATAGGGTGGCATTATTACGCTTGCTTGAGTAAACATTGCCCAATTATTTTCTATTTGCCCTATACACTTCACTTCTTCTTTTTTTTCTTTTATTCTCCAGGCAAGAAAATAAAAAGTATTTTATAAGTAAGATAAATAGAATTGGGAACTTTTTTCCCCACTATGAGTATCATGTTAATTGAAACTAAGCCCTCCATATTTCTTGTATACTGTCTAGTTAGTCATCATTAATGTAGGTTCCTATTTTCTTGTTAGATGTGACCCGGGTTGTGAATTACCCTCCAAATACGTTTCATGATCCTATTCTGCAATGTAGAATAAGTTGGGATCGAAGACTTTTCCCCATTCTGAGCTCCCCTTTTGATTTCATATGTTATAGTAATCAAAAAAAAATACTTTTAATTTGAGCGAAAAATCTCAGAGAGTGATTTGGTTTTTTTCTGATACCTCATAAAGTGTTCTGACAGGCAGTAAATACTAGCATAGTCACAAAATAACAGTTCCCTTGACTCATATTCAGTCACAAAGATGCATTTTTCATTTACCCACTCTGTTACATAGTACACATATTGGAAACTCATTTTTGTTTAATGTGATGTAAACTGGTCTCACTAGGAAGTGAGTATCTTCATTCAGACAGCTCTGCAATCTTGTTTGTCTGCCTAGACAAGCTAATCTGATTGTAATCATGTTACTTATCTTTTAATTTCTTTTGAAGCCGATGCACATCAGAAGTGGTGTTCAGCTGGGAATCACATAGGTAGAATTGATTTTTGTAACATTTAAATGTTTCAAGGCTTAGGCCTGTCTTTTTAGACACACAATTGTAAACCACCCTGCGTGGGAGTCCAACAGAGAAACCATGGGGTAAACTCAACGGTGAAATATAATGAGGCTGTAATAATGCAAACACAATTATAACCAAAGTCCCAGTGATTCTGATCCTCACCGATTTTTTTTTTCAGAGCGATTTGGCCATAGATAATTGTTAACAAACGTACATATTTGATTATAGAACTAGAGAAGCTATTGTTGTTCGAACAATGCCTGGCCACTTTCTTCCTCTTGAATTGAATTCACCTACAATATCAAAAACAAATATTAGGGAAAACAATAATAGTATCTTTTATTTTTAAACTGGATTCATGAGAGATACTGATAAGAGCAGCAATTAATAGCCAAGCAATTTTAAATGAGGAACACAAATTGCAAACTTTACTCTGATAGCCGCTAGTTGAGCAGAATAACTACAAACCATAAGAAATGATAATGAATTTATTTAATTAGTGATCTTGTACAAACTACTTGATCTGAGAAAGATCCAAGAAAGCTTCAGTTTCAGGATACTGAAACAGATAATCCCCAAAGTCCCTTCTTTAGGACTTGAATGCTCAGAGTATTTACCATGGTGAGGGCGACCCATGAGGAGAGGTCCAGGTAGGAGATAATGGGAGAATGGCCAACCATGCAATTAGAAAGCGGGATCTGGTGGTAGAAAAGACAACAGATGGCTGATTTAGGGAGGGTAATCAATTACCCAATTGCATTTCATGGTTTGTAGTAACTAAAAGTTGGAAATAATTAAGTGCTCATCATTAGAGGACTAGATGAATAGAATGTGGAATATTAATGGAACAATTATCAAAAATATTTTTAGTGAGACAGAGAAAGACATGCATACTCATATGTACACATACATACACAGAAAACATGGGAGAGAGAGAGAGACTTTTAAGGACAAAATAAAAAGTGAAAAAAGTAAATCACATTATCATCACATTTTTTCAATCTCACTATCCCAACTCAAGTTATTACAAATAAACATACACATATGTAAAAGAATAAACACAGACTAGAACTATGTACACTGACTGACATGATGGTATGTGTTTCTGGAAACATGGACGGGGATTGTTTTAAACAAGATAGGATTATAAATATTGTTATATTATTCTTTTTGCTTTTATGTATTTGTATATGTATTTAGTCAATGAAAAAAGAATAGAAAGAAAACACAATGGAGTCTTTGATATCAAGAGAACTTGATATTTTTGTATAGAAAGTTCTGGAGAGTTATGGTAAAGGGTGAGCTGATGCATGTGTGTTACTGAGGAAATCAAGTACAAGAGGAAATGTCATCAGTCTCACTTATTATAGGTGATTGCATTATTTAGGACTCTTGGTGGCAAACACCAGAAACCCATGTTAAAGTAATTAAAGGAGGAGGCCGTTAGACCGAGGTGTCTCTGGTGCCTTGACGGCCTACTTAAGCAAAGCAGAAGCTAAGCCAGAGTCAATGCACTTAAACTTGAGAAAGTGAAGCTTAAGAACAACCAATCCCAAACAGCCGGCTAGGTTTATCCCAAGTAAGACAACCACTTAACCTATAACCAATCAAATAATTTCTTTGTTTTGCTTCCGAGTCTTCTCTACAAAAACTTTGCTCCTTTCTCCTGTCAGTGGAGTGTTCCTAACCACTCTCAGTTTGGTGATGCCTGATTCAAATTGACAGATGCACAAATAAACTTTTGAAAATTTGAATGTGCCGCAGTTTATCTTTTAGCACCCCTTAATGCCAACTTCAAAACGTGGAAAGGGGCCAGCCTGATGGTGCAGCAGTTAAGTGCACACGTTCCGCTTTGGCGGCCCGGGTTCGCCGGTTTGGATCTCGGGTGTGGACATGGCACCTCTTGGCAAGCCATGCTGTGGTAGGCATCCCACATATAAAATGGAGAAAGATGGGCACAGATGTGAGCTCAGGGCCAGTCTTCTTCAGCAAAAAATTGGAGGATTGGCAGCAGATGTTAGCTCAGGGCTAATCTTCCTCAAAAAAAAAGTGGAAAGTATCTTAAAAATACAAGCACATTTTACAGGTAGACTCAGAATAGGGCTAGGTCATAAAAAGAAACTTAAAACACAGATATTGCCAGAACTCACAACTTTGCCCATCCTTTGTGTCTCTCTTGTTTTTCTCCATCTCCCCACATATCAGGCATCTCCCCCTAAATGTCAACACAGTGGGAAACACGGCAAATGCCAGATTATATCTTTACATGCTAGATATCTCTTGGTCCCAGTTCCAGGTTCCTTGTGAACAAAGTGGGTCTTTTATCCACTTCCAGTTTGGTTAAATTGCATCTCAAATAAGAAAATATAAAGAGAGGTGGAGAGGAGGAGTTACTTGTAAAAGAAAAAAGAAAGAAAATGTTCCTCTCCTTGTAGACATATATTGAAGGACAGAGGAGCAATTTAAAAGGAGGGGAATCTGAGTGGACGTTAATATATCACATTGAATGAATGTATACAATACCCACCTTATTTCCACTTCTAAATAGGCATATAGGTCCTTGAAACCTGTTCTGTTATTATATCTTCAAGATTCAGTATAAAATTTTAAAATAGAATTTATAGCACAGTTGTTAATATCTGTTCTTGATAGTCTATTATTAGTTGACTATTATATTCATATAACATTCATGAAACTATTTTATAAACATAAGAAATGTTGCTAGTCATGAAATTTTAGTTCATTTCAGGAAGGTGTATCTTAGCCTATTAAAACAGAGAGAATTGTATTTAGCATAGTGAGGGCCTGATTTTGAGTATCTCACATGATATATATTTTTTTATTTATAATTTATAATTGGGTTAATTCAATAATCGAAGATAAGTAGCAGCAAACTCAGTCACTTGGAGGCTTTTTATCATTCTACTTAGAAATATTCTTTTACTGACTAACAAAGTTTTGTGCTTGGCTGAGATGAAGGGTCATTTAAAATATGTTAACCATATCTCTTAGGCGCTTCAAAATTTGTGTAACACATAGATACTTATTAAATTCCATGTACATTACCTTTTACTTTGAGACATTTCGATTAACATAAATTAAATAGTCTTCAGTGGAAACAAATATACAAACAAAAAACGTAATAGTTCACCAAAAAAGTGAAAGCGCAGTACACTACAATGAGTTTGCAATTAAAGTTTCATACTTTACATTTTTGAACATACATGTATGTTTAGAAATACATCACCCAGTATCACTTTTGTTTCCCTGAGCATTCTCAAGGATCATAGACATGAAGATAAAAAATCACCAAACTCACTTAGCGATCCCAATTTATTATTTGCTATTTTTGTACTTCTTTTGCTTTGTTAGGTTTACTTTTTGCTACTGAAGCTATGATTTATCCTATTCCTGGAATTTTATCCTGCTTAACCTCACAAAGCATTTCCAAGATGCCAAAATTACAAATATACTTATAAATTTTCCTAGTCAGAAGGAAGAATAAATGGAAGAAAGTCTGTATTGCTAGATTATTGTATACATAGGCATATTTAAAGATATGTATAGAAATATGGATATAGACGGTGAAATGGATGCCCCAAAAGGAGACGAGAACGAGAACAGGTAGAGAGAATACTTGGAAAGATAATGCTAAGAATCTACTAAATTTAATGAAAATATTTTGACGTATGCATGTTCTATCCAAAATGGTCTTAAATGTAATATAATACATTTGTGTCACCTTGAAAGGCTATGCCTGTGATAATTTGTTACAGTAGTGATCAGGAACTACTACACCCATGTTCCAAGAAAATGTAGTAAATGTTAAGACGTTGGGACATTAATTGTACTGTCTTCATTTTATTTTGTCTTGCCCAATCAAATCCTAACTAATGTTAAAATGCCAAGCTGAAATAAACTACTTCCAAGGAGTCTTTTTAATCTCTCAGTTTCAAAGTGTTCTCATCCTCTGCTCTCAAGATGAAGAGAAGACTTTGAATTACAATTAACCATAGAATGTATTGTGCTATTAAGATTGGTATTTATAATTATTATTTAACTTTTAATGTGTGTGTTCTCCTTACTGTAGTTAAAATATCAGTTCCTTGAGAAGAGATTAGGAATCTGGCGTTCTTATCATTAGCTCCACCTCTGTCTCCATTGGACCCAGCTAGTGTTCATTCAATAAATATTTGTTGATTGGATTGGCTGTAATTTCACTTTTTCTTTGTTGTTTTTTTCCACTGAGGTGTAATTTACATAAAAGAAAATGAACAGGTTTTAAGTGTTCATTTGAATGAGTTGTTAAATTTATACAGCAATGACCACCATGCAAAACAACCTACAAAACATTTCCATTATCCCTAAGTTTCCTCGTACCCCTTGTAGCCAATTCCTGTTCTTTGAGAGCAATCACTTCCTGACTTCTTTCATACAATAAAATGTTTATTACTAGGAGTGTCTCATCATATGATTATAACAAATTGTTTATCCATTTTCTGGTTCTGAGTTAGGGGAGATATTTCTTTAACTTTACCAGAGATTCATAACATTATCAGAAGTAGTGCTCCAAAGTATTTGTACCATTTTACACACCAAACAGCAATATATGAGAGTTCCAATTGCTTTACATCCTTGCCTGTATTTCCTATTGTCAGACTTTTAAATTTTAGCTATCTTAATAAAAATGAAATGAAATCTCATTGTTACTTTAATTTACATTTTACTTATGATTAGCAATGTTGAGTATGTTTTCAAGATATTCTGTTTAAAAAAACTTACTTTACATACAAATAGACAGCTTAAAAGCAAAAGAATGGGAAAAGATAAACCATGCAAATAGTAAACATAGAAAAACTAGTATGAATATATTAATAGCAGATGAAGTAGACTTCCAGACAAAATATTATCAGACGATGAAGACAGACATTTCATAATAATAAGCTGGAAATTCATCAGGAAGACATAACAATCTAATGGTACAAATACCTAAAAATAATTTCAAAATGTAGAAAGAAAAAATAACAGAACTAAAGAGCAAAAAAGTTAAATCCACAATCATAGTTGGAAATATAACACCCTTCACAGGAACTGATATTTTAAAAGTAGAAAAAATTAATATGACACAGGAGATGGAAATGTTTTGTATGTTGTTTTGCATGGTGGTCATTGCTGAATAAATTTAACAACTCATTCAAATGAACACTTAAAGCTTGTGCATTTTCCTTTATGTAAATGACACCTCAATGGAAAAAAGTAAGAACAAAGAAAAAGTGAAATTACAACCAATCCAATCAACAAATATTTATTGAATGAACACTAGCTGGGTCCAATGGAGACAGGGGGGAGTTAATGTTAAGAACACTAGATTCCTGATCTCTTCTCAAGCAACTGATATTTTAAGTACAGTGATAGAGAACACACATTACAAGTTAAATAATAATTATAAATACCAGTCTAAGTAGTAAAACAGTATATTCATGGTTAATTGTAATTCAAAGTCTTCTCTTCATCTTGAGAGCAAAGGATGAGAACACTTTGAGAGATTAAAAAGACTTCTTGGAAGTGATTTATTTGAGCTTCGCATTTCAATATTAGTTAAGATTTGATTGGGCAAGACAAAATAAAATGAAGACAGTACAGTTAATGTCACAACCTCTTAATGTTTACTACATTTTTTTGGAACATGGATGTAGTAGTTTCTGATCACTACTGTAACAAATTATCACAGGCATAGTGTCTCAAGGTGACACAAATGTGTTACAACATAGTTATGGAGGTCAGATATCCATAATGGATTTCACCGGGTTAAAATCAGTCTTGGAGGCCTACGTTCTTTCTGGAAGCTCTAGGAGAGAATTGTTTCCTTGCCTTTTCCAGCTTCTCGAAGTTGCCTGTATTCCTTGCCTCTTGGTTCCTTCCTTCATCTTAAAAACCAGCAGCACTGCATCTTCAGTCTCTCTCTGACCTTTAATATCCTGCCTCTCTTTACTTGTAAGGATTTGTGATTACATTGGATCTATCTGGATAATCTTCTCAAGATTCTTAACCTAATCACATATGCAAGTCCCATGCCATGTAAAGATAACATATTTACAGGTTTTGGGGGTTAGGAAGTGAAATCCTTTGGAAAGGGAGGAAATTGTTCTGCCTATCGCAGTTCACCCTCTGGCCCCCAAAGATTCATGTCTGTCCCATATGCAAAATACACTGGGAACTCCGTTCCAAGGTTCCTCAAAGTTTCAACCCATTATGACATCAACTCAAAGTCCAAAATCTTATCAGCTCAAAATTTCTAAATCTTACCATCTTCATCATGTGAATTAGGTATGAGTGAGGCTCTGAGTATACTCACAATTCCTTTCCTTCTGTGAACCTGTGAAACTCAAGAAACAAGTTACCTGTTCCAAAAATACAGTGATGGTACAGGCGTATGATAAAAGTTATAAACATTCCCATGCAAAAGGTGAGAAAACAAAAGGAAAAAAGAAGTCACCAGTACCAAACAATTTCAAAATCCAGCTGAGAACACTCCATTTTGTTTCAGAAGTTTGGGAATAATCCTCTGTCATTCTGGGGCTCCATCTTTACCTGGGTAATATTATTACCTGTTTTCTATCTATAAAATGTTGGGGGTCTAATATCTGCCAAGTCCCTTTTGCCATGAAAGGCAACATATTCACAAATTGCAAGGATTAGGATGTAAGTATTTTTGGGCGACCATTTTTTCTACTTACTATGATTAGCTTTAAAAAGTTCACATAATTCTAGTTAGCAGAATTTCCTTATTTGATTATAAGTAGTGTAAACATACTAACTGCTGAATTATAAACCTGAGAGGTGCTTAAACAAAAAAAAAAAAAAGAAGAAGAAGAAGAAGCATTTTCCCTTCATTACAACAGGGAAAATCATTTTTTCACTCCGGGAGTAGTTATCCCATTGATCACAACAGTGACTTTGGACACCAAGATTTTCTTGATGCTAGAATGATGCTCCACGTCCTACAAAATCCTAAAAAGATCACTCCTTCAAGTCTTTCAAAAAGCAAAGTTGATTGGGTGAGTGTATTAGTTATTTATTACTGTACTATGAATTACTTCAAAATTTAAATAAAAATAAACATTTATTGTCTCATGGTTTCTGTGAATTAGGAATTTGGGAAAAGTTTACTTGACTGGTTCTCACATGGGGTGTCTCATCAATTTACAGTCAAGATGTTGGGGGCTGCAGTCATCTGCAAGCTTGACCAGGCCTGGCCTGCACGTTGATTCTGCCTCTTGGTTGGAAGCTTGGGTTTCTTGACACAAGCATATCTCAATAAGGCTGCTTGACATGGTGGCTGGCTTCCCCCTAACTGAGCAATCCAAAAGAGCAAGGTAGCGGTAACAATTTCTTCAGCCTTGTCCACATTCTATTGGTCACACGAATGAATCCTGATACAGTTCGTGAAGAGACTACACCAGGAAGGAATGTCAGGAGATGAGTTTATTCGGGGCCATTTGGAAGATGGCTACCACAGTAAGCAATATAGAACTTACGGAAAAATGTACTAGACAGAAACTCAGCTGTAAAACAAATTCCCACAGGCAGTAAGGGGAAAACCTCCATGATCAATAAAGCATTTGAAATCAGTGTTAAAAAAAATACTTTGATTCCCTCTTCTAAAATTATCCTTATGTTTGCCTTGGGGAAGAAGCCTGAGAATAAGTGTGCAGAAGACTTCATGAAAAATAGGATATTGTTGATATATAAAGCACATAAGTTAAAATAGATCTAAACTAAGGAAACAATTGCTCCATAGCTAGTACCTGAGACCCTGATACAGTATTTATCAATTGTGTGCTTACAGAATTAATCTTGCAAAAGGTGGCACAGCTTCTAAAGAGTCATTTCAACACATTTTCCAAAAATGCATTGTTTGCATGGGAATTTAACCAGTGTTTAAAAAATCCCTGTGGCTCTCAATTTATCATTATGCAATCATAATTGAAAGGAAAAGTAAGAGGTCACCTAACCTTTTCTCTAAGCAAAACTATTAGGATAGTATCCAAAATAAATGAATAATTCTTTGGATTTCTATTCCAAATCTTGCCTTTTGCTGGTGGTAGCAGTGACCTATGCTGATACCCCCAGGCTAATGTTGTTCCTGTATTGTAACAGTATATTTATTCAGCTTTTTTGGAAACATTAAGTAAAAGCAGGTGATGCATGGGATTGAGGACCAGAGCATGGTTGATTAAATAAAAACTCTTTTGCTTTGCTTTATCTAAAGGTTTATGATCTGATTTTGTTCCTTTTCAGAAAAAATAAAAATAATAAAGGGCAACTGTTGGTATTAGTCAGAAGGTACAAACCTCATAATCTTAGGGATACTCATTCAACAAATATGTCTGCAGTACTTGCTTTTCCTAATATGGTGCAGAACACTACAGAGGAAATGTACAAAATAATACAATATCCTTAACCTCAGGGAGCTCAACGTGAAGGGTCTTGATGCCTGTTGGAGTTTGGAGATGTCAGTTAGTTACACCCTTGCTCTCTACATTTTCCATGGCAGATCCTGGGCAAAAAGGAGTCAGAAGAGAATGAAAATATCAATTTTATTTATAACCACCCAAATGCACATGCCTCAGTAAAAGTGGACAAGAGGACAGCACTGGGATGTATAACCAAAGTGAGGGGGACACCACCAACTACTCTGTCAGCTTTCCCCCCTTCCCTCCCCCTCCCTTCTCCAATAATTCACCAATGATTCCCTCCGTTTGCCCATATTTAGGCTAAATCTGACAAAACAGATGCTTATCCAATACAACAGCAAAGACTGTTTATCCTTAGGGATTAATATGCATTTTATCTCCCTGTCTGAATGTCTCAAGATAAACTCAGTGCTACACAGCAGTTTCTCCCACTGTGACAGGCTCTTAGTTGCCCTAAATAATCCTGGAATTCATCAGTTATCTGACACCTACAGTCTCTTTCATTAACATATCTCAGCCCCTGAGTCCTGTTAGTGGTGCATGTTGTGCGATTTTGCAGTCACTGAAATTTACAGCCAAACTCTCAAACAAATGAGTAGGAAGATTTCAGAGAGAGCCCAACACCTCATTCAGCATGACTTCATTAATTTATATCTAGTTAGAGAGAAAAAGACAACAAATTATAGCACAAGAGCTCCAGAGAAACCTTTAGAGTGTGTATTTAAAAAGTTGCTTTGAAACATAGGAAATACGAAATGGGAATGAATTAAACTGATACCATTTCATCTCACTAATGAGCAAATATTTAAACAACTTTATTTGCCATCTGGATGGCTGCCAATATGAAAGCTCCTTCAACAAAGAGTTGCTATCCCATGGCTTATTAAAGTAGTATTTTTTTAATACCTGTTCTCTTGCAGGTTTCTGGTGAAAAATGTAAGTACTTAAAATAAGAAGGTCAGAGGTCAAGCAACCTTAAAATATTTTAGGTTACCTAATGGACATATGAATTAACTAGATTAACTTTATAATAACTGAAGCCCATGTTACTATGTAAGAGGAAGCTGACATAGGAAAAAGGAAGCTGAAATATTCTAATGACTTTAAGAACGTTATTACACAATAACACAGTTTCTAACAGGGCAGAGAACTAAAAGATCCTGGTAATAACATAAATAGCAAAATTCTCTTTGCTTCTGATTTCATCACCGCTAACTGTTAACTGAAACACAGGATTTATGGTAAACACACACACACCTGCATACACACACGTACACAAGCGAAAACACACAATAGAGTGTATCATTTTGGGAATTTGGTCTTTCATTCTGTAGTTTGTGATCAATGCCTTTGGAAAGCATAGGTGACATGTATACATAGCACTTCTAAAAAGTAATAATAAAAGGTATCAAAGGTTAAGAAATAAGCATTAAAATGAAGTCAAGTTTTTGATCCCAGTGGTTGAACCATTTTTGGTCCACTGTAGTAGTCGCTATAAAGAGCAGACCCATCACAGCTGCCCTGTTAGCGCTGGCTAAATATTATTGCCCTGCTATTTCAACAGGAAACTGCAGGCCTTTGGAGCCAGCAGGCTCTCCTCAAGGACTTGCTGATATGTAGCAAAAATATTTTAGTGTGAAAAAACTACTCCCTAGTGCACTTGTTTGCAAACTGCTGAATTTCTAGATAACTCTATGTTCAAGAACTATTTTTGATAGTACAGCTCTGGTGCTGAAATGCCTCTAAAGAAACAACACTTTTTTTTTTTCTTTCTTTCTTTTTTTTCTTTTTCACTCACAGCATGGCAAACCCGGTAGAAACATAAAGCCGCTTGGGTAGCAACTTTTTATTTTGTACAATAATTTGTTGGGTTGAACCCAGACCTCCCTCTTTTAAGCCTACAAAATAGTAAAAAGCAGTCGAGTGAAATGCAAATTAATATGAAACTCAAATACTCTACTTAACAGCTTTCAATTAGTAGACTCAATTGCCAAAAGAATGTAAAGCAAAGCTTTAACATTGCTGTTAATTATGCTTTTCTTGCCAGAAACACTTTTGCCATTACCTAGAAACTGTAAAGAATTGTTTTATTTCATCCAGAAATTTCTGAGTAAATTAATTACTGTTTATTTCTGTTTTATCTTCATCTGCTTTCCGTTAACAAAATCTAGCAACTAAGCAAATACTTTCTTTTTTTTTTAAGATTTTATTTTTTTCCTTTTTCTCCCCTAAGCTCCCCGGTACATAGCTGTATATTCTTAGTTGTGGGTCCTTCAAGTTGTGGCATGTGGGATGCCGCCTCCGCATGGCTCAATGAGCAGTACCATGTCCGCGCCCAGGATTCGAACCAACGAAACACTGGGCCGCCTGCAGCAGAGCGCACGGACTTAACAGCTCGGCCACGTGGCCAGCCCCCTAAGCAAATACTTTTTTAATGTTTCTGTTGAGATGTACACTAAATTGAAGTCCATTTGATTTCCATGGTAAAGTCTAGTTAAAAGAAGACTAACTTTATATTTTGATTGTTGTAATTTATATAGATTAAATGAACTTTTAGTCTTGTGTTCTCTGCTACCAGGAACATGCTTTCATATATCTAATTATATGAATTTATTGTAATAAACTTCTAACACAACAAAGTTTAAATATGTTTATGAAAGTGAAATTAACATTATAGGTAATTGAGAATGTTATATAATCTTGTGCTTACGTTGTAGCCATGCCTTAGAGAAACTTTTACGATTCATGAATAGGGTGACATATTCCGTATTATCCTGCAGTATTGAAAAGACAAACATAACATTCTGCTTCCTTTGTGGAATTTAATATCTAGTAAGGGAATATATATTTAAACAAATAATTACAAAAAATAACAAGTATTAGTGTTTTTCATAAAATCAATATATTTTGTTCTATCATCAGGCACTTAAGACCATCCATAACGTGATTTTTTTTATTTCTCTGGAAAACAGGCCCAAATAAGTTGGAGTCTGGTGAATGAGCTTTTGTTACTATAGTTTTCTATCACATTAAGTATAGCATTAATTGCCCATTGATCACCATTTTCACCACCCCCTACTGTCTTATAGAAGGCAGGAATGTCTCTTTGGTCACTAAAGTCATTTAAGTTTAAGACCCTGAAGTAGTCGTCCTTTAGTAAATCACATAAACCCTCAGTGTTGACTGTCTAAACTAAACTCCATTGGATTTCCAGCCCACATATTCAATTACAATTGGATAACTGACAAATCTCCACTTTACTTTTCAATATGAGAACACATGCCGTCCTTTACACGCTAAAGTGACATTACTGACCTACCATCTGCCTTGAGAATTTTTCCTAGTGGTGAGAATAGATTTTCACTGATCCATATACACCTGGTCCCTTTTGTGACAAAGAACATGCATTTTGGAGACAGCTGGCCAAATTTAGGAGCATGCTGTGTGGTTGTGGACCAGGGCACAGTTAACAGGCCCACATGGGGACTGAAACTTGGCCTCATTAGTAATATACTGTAATCAATTGAACTCAATAGTCACTAACAGCTTTATTGAAAACCAACAATATGCTCACCCATTCACTGTGAATATCCTCTTTCTTAAGTGTGTCAGACCAAAGATTCTCTATGACAAATATTAAATTTGCTCTTTTGTTCTCTCTCATTTTCGGTGAAAGTCTCACTGCTTACATTTTCCTCTATTTTTCTCCAATATTTTTGTCCTTCAGCTTGCTTTATGATGCCCATGTTTTTCTGAGTCCCTCCCTATTCCAACCACTCAAGTGTTTTAACCTGAAATACATGGTAATGTCACTCAACCTCAAAAAATGGATCTTAATATAAATCACTCAGTGAGAGCTAATGGAGAGAGGTAGACTTTGAAATGGAACTTCTCTTACCAAAGAATATTAGCACAATTATTTCACTAAATTAATTTGATCTTTCAGATATCATGAGAGTGGGATGGTTGTGGTGAGAACTAGCAATGATTTTCTACAGTCAAATAATCATTTTCAGTTTTAGACTCACGGACATTTAGAGCTGGAAAAATTCTTAGAGTCTATCTATCTCACTGAAATCCAAAGAGACTAAATAAGTTTTCAATATTACAAAAGCTGGATAATGACAGAATTGGGTTTTACATCAGTTAAGGTATAAGCTAAGCTGCTGTGACAAAGAGACCCAAATAGAGTTGAATTTATATTTCTGTTATTAACAGGACTATGAAAACAATGGATATTATTGGACAAGTAGCCAAGTAGCAGCCTCTGCTGCAGAAGAATTCTAATGTCTAGACTGCAAAGTTAGAAGTCTTTATAGAACAATAGCTTTGCAATTTGAATAACGTATTCTAGTCATTAAAACTATTACATTATTAAAATTTCATATATGAATACCATCTCTGTGGCCACCTTAGATGGCCTTTCCTTGTATCTTTTTCTACTTTTTGTGTAAGAAAATGTTAAAAATTTAATGTATACGTAGTATACATAGTATACTAAAGATATAGTAACTATTCAAAAGCCCAGTGTTTGAACTTAACTAAGAAAATTAAATAGAGGTAAAGACTCATTGACATGAGTCTTAAGCCTTTACTGAATCAAATTGCAGTATTATGACATTTGAACCCATGTAAAGGTTTTTCTGTATTTATTTCAAAATTAACTTATACCATTGAATAGTATTCAAAAGAAGTTTATATGTCTCACTGGAAAGTTCTAGTGCCTAGAATACCCAACATAATTTAATTGCTCAAATAAATGTTTGAACAAATGGTTGATAAACAAATGAATGAATGAGGGAATCAACATTTCCCCAAGAACAATTTTAATTATTTCATAACTATAGTGATCTGTACAGATTAAATATTTAAAAACTGCTTGTTGAATTAAATTCATAAGTTCCCCAGGAGATGGTTACCTATTGCATTTTGTCTCTTAGATCATTAAAAACAATTTTCATCCTCTCTGACTTTGCATTAAGAATTTGGTAATCAGAATATGTGTGAATCCACATAAGGACCAAAGCTTGGCTGGTCTCTTTTGCCCAGCTATTTAAATGCCCTCAATTTTCATATCAAAACATTAGAGAGTGAGTGAGATAAATGTCCTTTTACACATGTCAATAGAATATCCTAAGACACTTGCTAGCTCTACACACAGTTGACTCCAGGAATTTTTGTCTTCTGGCTCATGACTTGTATAACATAACATAATACATTTGCTATATTTCCCCAAGTCTCCCAAAGCCATGTCCTTCCTTTTGCGTTTTTTTTTTTCCTTGAGCTTCCTGTCATCTGTCTCCCTGGCTTATAAAAACATATCCCAAAGATTTCCCAATAATATGGTGTGGGAGTTCTTTAAGAGGTATTTACTTACTTTCTTAGATTTTGAGTGGGAGTTGAAAAACAAAAGGCTGCTGGAGACAGTGGGATGTACTGTACTGTCAGCCTGACTATAATGTCTGGTACTGTCTCCCTGTTTCCTTTTCTCTTTGAAAAGCTCTGGCCTGGAGCCACAACCCATTCTTTTGTCTCATGCCTCCAGCCAGGCCTTAGACCAGCTGACTAGCTGGCACCACACCCTTAGGAACAAGGAATTTTCCCCTTCATAGGGTTGAGCTGTCACTGTCAGGGTATTTCATGCAGTGGACTAGCTTCTCTGCTTCCCAGAAATACAATCTACTTTTAGAAGAACTGTATTTATTGTTTTAAAACTGTTGACAACTTTCAGACGTTATAGGCAGAGATTTCAAAATTCAGAAATGATCTTTGAAAACACATACCATGTAATCTAGTGGGAGCACTAAGAATACAGTAAAATAGATAGCAGATGATTTTATTGTAAAATTTCTAAATCTAATAACTTACTTCCTGTCTTTTATAAACTCAATTTTAAGAGCATTTCCAAGGTCTGGTTATAATAAGGTACCTCTTCATTAACGTTTGTTTCTACTTAGCTCTAAGTTAGTGACATCAGTACTTCCCTGTTTGTTGAGCTTATATTTCAAAGCAAATCTAGAATTCTAGGGTTATTTGGCTTTTTATTTTGTTAATTGGCTGCAAATTACAAGCATCTCAGTGACGAATAAACTACAGAGTGATAACATTTCTATGTGTCTATCTTTTCCTTGACATATTTTGAAAGCATACAAATGGAAATTGGTTTTATTAAAAATGCATGTATAATTGCATGAACATTGTTTCATATAAACCAATTTTTCATGGCTTTATGAAATTTCTACACAAAATTTCTCTGAAGCCAAATTACCCAAAATAGAACCAATCAAATTTCATAAATTAAAGTACATACATGTTCACAAACTTGCAAAATTAGTGAGCCATTCTTCTGAAACTTAAAAAAAAAGAAAGCAAAGAAAAAAAAAGGCACAGGATACCAGTTGGGAAAAGAGAAGACTTTACTGGAAGACAGATAACTGCCTTTGACCATTTGAAGAGCTGTTCTGTGGAGGAGTCCTATTTTAAAGGGCCGAAGAGTAGACTTAAGAGTATTAGATAAAAATCACAGGAAATTGACTACATTTTATTACAGGGGCTTTTGATAAAAGTTATCGAGCAGGTAATCAGCTGCCTTTTGAGGTTGTGAGGATGCCATCAGGGCCAGTAGCCTGAGACTTACCCAGAGAATGCCATCCCGTTGAGGGTTATGCTGAACAAGGCCAGTCATATGCCGAAAAAACCAGTGGCCACATAAGAAGTTTGATTTGACATTCCTTCCAAAAGTACATCTGTTTATTAAATTATTTTCTCATCTGGCCTGAAATCCTTCTCTTTAGTAATCTCTTTAAAAAAAAAAACCTCAAATATAAGGGCACTGTGTCCCAGAAGCCCTTGTTAAAATTAACATAAGAAACCTAGGCGTGCCCTTTTAGGCCTATCCCATTATCATATTAGAATGTGCTAGATTAGAGGAAGATGGGCACGGATGTTAGCTCAGGGCCAGTCTTCCTCAGCAAAAAAGAGGAGGATTGGTGGCAGATGTTAGCTCAGGGCTAATCTTCCTCAAAAAAAAAAAAAGAAGAAGAAGAATGTACTAGATTTATCAGAACAACTTACTGACATAGGTCAAGATGATTTTCAGTGGGGATACTGTTGACTACAGCAACAGCAAGCAGTGGGACGTAAGAAAGTAAAACACACAGACAAGAATACAGCCCTAAGACAGACATTACCAGAAAGGGTGGAAAATTAGTGCAAAGGAAAAACAAACCATTCCCATTTGCCTGTTTTGCCCAGGGCATTAAGAGTCCTTGTGCATTTACTCCCATGTGAACTTGCTCATTTATCAAACGTATGTTGAGCCTTGTTATGTGCCAGATACTTTTCCAGGCTCTGAGAAAAGTGCAAGGAACACAACAGGCAAAAGTGCTTTGCCACCTGTGTGGTGTTTATCGTCTACGAGTGGACAGCTAAGAAGATAATCTAAGGCCAAACAATGACAGGTTATCCAGAGAATCCAAATAAAACGTATCTCATCAAACTCTTAACAAAAGTTAAGAGATGAAGGTTAAAATTATGCAAATATTTGAAGTGTCCATTTTGCTTTATTAAGAAATGGTCCTAGGAAGACAGATGAACAATTCTCAATATTATTGAGAGAATATCGATTGATCCTAGAAAAAAATATCTGGAATAGCACTCCTCAACTTTCGTTTTGTGGCAAATCTCTTTTATGTTTATATTTCTGTACTTTTTTGAATAGGCTATTTATTTAAAAAGTCAATAAATTAAAAAAATACATAAAGTAAAAAGTATCCCTACCAGGTCTGTCCCATATCTACCCACTTCCTCGCCAGCTCCCTTAAAAGGACAGTAACCATTATTATTACCCTTCCATGTGTTTAAGAAGACAAATGTGAGTATGCTAGTCTATGTTTTTATTCAAAAGATAGAGTAACATTTATACTATTCTGTAGTTTGTTTTTTTCACTTAATATAACTTAGCAATCCTTCTATATTAGTACATAGAAAGCTACTTCATTCATTTTCTATACCGATATAATACTCCATTCATTCTGTGAATGAACTACAATTTATTTAAATAGTCCTATTTTGATGGACATCTGTTTTATTTCTCATCGTTTGTTATGACAGATAATGTTGAGTAAATAACCTTTTCCTGTATCTTTCCCATAGTGCAAGGGTATTTGTAGAATGTATTCCTAGAAGTAGAATTGTTTGATTAAAACGGATATATATTTTCAGCTTTGATTAACTTTGCTAACATAACTTCCACAGACACTGCACCAATTTACCCTCCTACATTCATTGGATAGACATTACCCCCTAGTTTCACAGAATATGTTGATATACTTTTGAATTTCTGCCAATATAAAAGGTAAAAATGGGATCTTGAAGTGATTTAGTTTGGATTCTTGCATGGGCAAAGCTGTTTTCAGTAGTCTTTCTTCTGGAAACACAGTTTGGCTAGATATAAAGTCTTGGTTCACAACTTTTCTCCTTAAGTATCAAGGATGTTGCTTCCTTGTCTCCATTGGCAGCATTTTGCAATAGAGAAATAAGGCTAGCCCTAACTTTCTCCTTTGAAAAGCTTCTGTCTTTAAGTTCCTCCATTTTATTATGATACATATTGATGTTGACCACTGCAGGTCAACTTTTTCCTCACACATGACCTAACAATATAGTTTTTATATCTTAACAATGTTTATTTTGTTTTATTTTATTTTTTTGAAATGAATTGTGAGTTTCATCTTCAAATATACTTTCATGCTTTAAATACACTTATAATGAAACAGTATTTTTTCTGGTTTTCTTCTCTGGGTACCACACACGTGCTTATGGTGGACCCCCTTTGTAAATCTTCTTTAATTACTGTTTTTTCTTTTCTCTCTTTATTTCTGCTTTCTCACTTCTATTCTTTTCACCCGTATTGTAATCATCCCTCATGTTCCCAAATCCTTCTGCAATTTATTTTTATAGTGATGTTGTTTATTTTGCCTCTTTCCTTTTGATTTTACTTTTGTTTCAGCTCATTCTGCTGTCTAGCATCGCTTTCCTGAGGCTTTGCATCTCTGCTGCTTGATTTTCCTTCAAAGATGTGATTGCTTCATTCTTTCCTTTAAAATTTTTGGTGAAATGTTAGTTTATAATTTTCATCTGCTTTCTCAAAACAACAAATTTTGGGTGCAATTCTTTTGTCTTTTAAAAATTCTGCATCTTTTTTCTAACATCTTACATCTTTGTTTTGACACTGTGCTTGCTACTTCTCTTATTACTCTTCATGGAACGAGCTGTCTTTTCCTTGACTAGCCCTTTTCAGAAGAATTCCATGGAGTGTATGGAAAGCAGGATGCCAGGGCCACCTTCCAGCCTTCCCAAAACAAAGCTAAGCTTCTTTCCTTTGGTTTGTGAAGGAAACATCTTGCAAATGCAAATTTATTAAACTGTGTAGCTCTGCACTCGCTTTTCCTATTATTTTGTGCCAGGAAAGCATTTCCTGGTGACCCTCTTCACCCCAAATTTCACCACTACTATTGTCTACAAGAGATGCAGTATTTTCACTTCACGATGATGCCCTCACCTTCAGGAAGTGTGTTTTGCCGGACTTTTCTGAGATCGGCCACCACTTGGCCCTTTCTCCACTCTACGTTTTTTTTTTAACTTCATTTTGCTTCCTCCAGTTCAGTTTTGCCCTATTTTAGATGTTTTTAGTAGTCTTATTCTTATTTTAAAGTCTGTGAATTATATCTTTATTCTAGTTTTGCTTAAAATGGAATTTTTTCTTTTGATTCCCTGCAAGGATTGGGGATAGATGATAATTTACACAGCTGTGCTCTTTCTGGAAGTCTCTGTACTGTTATTTTCATTTAAAAAAGAAATAGTTAACTATGTAAGATTGAGATGGGAAAGAAGTGGATTTTGTCCATTGGATCCCAATTCTTCACATGGTAGTGGGCACTAATCCAGATACCAAACCTTATTCTTTTTTCAACTTTTGTTATAACCAAGTATAGATAAACATTGTTCTTGAGGAATTAAATGCTTATTTGACACAGACAGTAAATGAAAAACCTTTGGTTTTTCTCAACTATTTTTTTTGTTTGGCTGTACAAAATAGACAGATGGTATGAAAGCCACGTGTTAGCAAGTTTAACTGTTGATACTTTTCACTTGATTGCAGTGTAGTTTGAAAACTCACACAATTTGAGGTTAAATTTTCAACAAGACTCCACCATCCCTTCTTTTATCTGTTTCAGTAATTGTGCCTGCAATCAACCAATTGCTTGCTCAAGAGGTTAATTAGCTGCACCTGCATTTTTGCACCTGCAATTTTGGTGACCTTTGAAATTAATATGCATGCCTTTATCCACAATTCTAACTTGCTAGGCTAACCAAACATTATTTTTTGCCTTAACTATTCAAAGATTTTTTAGTGTTTCCAGGCTGAATTTGGAGGCAAGCAATAGATGAGCTGACAATTATCTAATCAAAATTGAGTTCTTTTTATTGTAAAATGAACAAATGATGACATTCTGCAAAAGAACAGTCCTTGCAAACAAACAAAACATACTTAGGGATATTTCAAAGTGTTAAATACACTTATTATATGAACAGAAATGCTATTTCAAAAAAACAATAGCATACCTCCTGAATCTTATAAATTATGTCTATTTTTATCTTTACATGTGTCACGGAAGGTTCAAAGGATGTATTAAAAAAACGTTCTTTACACAGCCTGAATGGTCATCTCCATAAGAGAGATTAATAATAGGGACTCCTGGACCCTTGGGATTTTTATCTTTTGCCAAGTGATGTCTAAGTTCAGGTTCTAATAATCTGAAATGAAGTCAAACAGACAAACCACTTAACCTGAGATGAAAATTAATGGTTGGAAATGAAATAACTCCCTAAATATTTAATTCCTTATAGTTATGACAGTCAGTGGTCAGGATCAAAGGTAATCTTTTGACACACTATTGCTCAGCAGGGTCTTTCTTGACTAAACTATTTGATCTGATTTTAGGAAATATTTATAAGAAAGTAAATTTTAAAAGATAATGATTTAAATGGCAACCTAGTTTGTTCTCAGAATACTTGAATCTTATGATCTCTCTTCTATCTCAAATATTTTTTTTAAAAAAGCATTATTTAGCAGATACTAAAACCCACCAGCACAAACCTGAGAAAAATTTTAGCTTGTTGAGACCTTGAGAACTTTAGAAGTAATAAACCAACCCAACTAAGCAAATGTGTTGTCAACTGTAAGGCCGGACAGATTTGCTTGTACATTTCCTGTGTCTGTTACTCTCATTTATGAAGATGAATTTACAAAGGACAGAGGGGAAGATAGATTTATTACATGTTGCTCTATTTTCCTTCCTGTTTCAGGATTTGCCAGGTCTATGGCCCTTGACTAAGAATTGTGTTTACTGAATTATACTTAGGTGGTTTGCTATCATTCAGATTGAAGGAGCTCATAAGAAATTGCCCCTGAGAAATGTGAAAATGTGTTTGCTGTAAAGACATTAGTGAAACCATGATTCACTGGGTTATACATTGTTCTTTTTGTCAGAACTCTAGAGAAAACACCTCTGGATTTTTCCAGAGTAGTTGGGTTTCCTGAGAGTCAGGAGTTCGTTTCTGTCTTATGGATACTACGAATGTCTTGACTTGATCGATTTTCCTCTTTCTGTTGATTTCCAAGAACCTTAAAGCCAACATCATGAGCAAACTTTATGAAGAGATGAGCATGTTTGACATGCATTTTATGTGTTCACCATCTTATTGCCTGCATGCATTTTCTCTTTTCTCTTCATTTTCCTTATTTAATTATGAGATATGGAAGGATATGACAGTTACCTCAAAAAACCAGATATGGGGGCCAGCCCTGCAGCCTGGTGGTTAAGTTTGGTGTGCTCTGCTTCAGTGGCCCAGGTTCGGTTCCCGGGGTCAGACCTACGCCACTTGTTGGCGGCTACGTTGTGGCAGCAACCCACATATAAAATAGAGGAAGATTGGCACAGATATTAGCTCAGCAACAATCTTCCTAAGAAAAAAACAAAAAACAAACAACAAATGAGATATGTATTTAAAACTGAATATTCCAGGGGCCAGAACTGTGAACAAGCATATGACATTAAGCAGTGAAACAGAGAAAAAAATCAGAGAAATGATAGATCGTAGATAGTATTTAGAAAACATTTGTCATTTGCTTAACATTATGCAAAAAAACTTGCATACTGAATTTCTTTTAAGACTTGCAACCACCCTACTAACTAAGTTATATTATTATCCCCATTTTACACGTAAGAAAACTGAGCCCTGGAGAGATTTAGTAACTTACAGTTACACAGCTA
Source organism: Equus caballus (assembly GCF_041296265.1). NCBI lineage: Eukaryota > Metazoa > Chordata > Mammalia > Perissodactyla > Equidae > Equus > Equus caballus. The sequence goes on from NC_091686.1 coordinate 100,594,418, forward strand.
ACAATTAAAGCAAGGACTGACTCAAGTCTTACCATAATTAAAAAGTCTATAGTTCCAACAACCATATTGTAGTGCCTCCCAGTAAATCTATTAGCACAGCAGTGTACCTTCCTGTACAGATCACATTTGCAGTTTTGTCTAGCATGTATTTGTGTATTCATCTATGCCCAAAATTCTATTCTCCCACTAGTCCTTCAGAAATTTTAGAACTAAATTCAAGTGTTATAATTTGAGTATTCATGTACTTCAAAATTTTACTATTGTACATATCAGCCAAACTGTTTTTAGCAACCATTTTCATTTCTGCTCCTCAATTAATGTTAATCACAGTGATTATGCTAATCTAGGTTGTATACAGTATACAAGAAATAACAAGGAGAACCATTTTAGGCTAAACAGCCAAAACAAGATCTACAGTAGACACAAATACTTGAATTGTAAATAATTTGAATCAGGTCATATGCTGAATAAACAGCAAACATTTAAATACCGAAGAGCAGGCAGAATCTTCCACACGGAATGCTACACCATAGTATTTATCTCTTGATATTTATGCTTTCACATTATTTCTGCCCTTTATGTACTTTCACATTATTCTGAAATGATATGTCAGTCTAAAAAAATGATAATAATTTTGTCTAAATAAACATTCAAGTTGTTTTCTTCCAAAATACTGTCTGACTCTCCATTATGTAATACAACACAGTATGGTAGTGAAAACCACACACAAAACATTTGGGGAGCTAAAACGCAGAAGGATTAAGGATCATGAGGGACGATTACAGTGTAGATAAAAAAATAGACATGAGAAAGCAGATACAAAGAGAGAAAAGATAAAACAATAATTAATTACCAAAGATGCACAAAATAGATCCAACATAAGCACGTGTGTGGTACCCAGAGAAGAAAACCAGAAAAAACAGTATTTCATTACAAGTGTATTTAAATTCTAAAACTATCTTGGAAGATGATACTCACAATACATTTCAAGAAAAACTACGTTGTTTCCAGCTCTTGGTAGCAAAAGGCAAAAGGCAGCTGTGAAAAAAATTGGAGCCTGAGGAAAATGTGCTCCTCTATATACACTTAACAAAATATCCTCCCATGTTTAGAACCAATTGGAAAAAGTTAATGAAAGTTCTACACCCAAAAACTGTGGCTATATATTACTGCCTATATTACCCAATCTGCTCCCACACCATTGTCAACCCTCATAAACCCACCCGGTGGGAATATAACATCTGTCCAGCCCAGGAACTTCAGGCTGACTAGAAAGAAGTGTTTCCTTGAAAAATAAGGCAATGTGACAAAACAAAGAAATGCCTATTTTTATTCAGAATTTTGATATGTTGTACATCATGGACTTTTTGCATTAATGTCGATTTGCTTAATAATTTGCTTTAAAATATTATTTATCTCAATTACTAAATGTTTTGCGTCCCTTAAACTCTGTGCCTAAAGTAAATGCCCCATTCATTTCAACTAATCCCAATTGTTTCAATGAACTGGAACTCTATGAATCTAGTCTAATTTTGCATGCCAACATTCATAGAACATTCCAGGCATTCTTTACGTTGACACTTGAGGACACATTGCGGTGTGTCTTTTGGAGAGATGCAGAAAAAGAAATCATAATAAGCAATTACCTGAACTAAAGGTTTTCTTAAAAAATGGAACAGGACTAAGAAGGGGAAGAAAACTGCCCTGTTTTCATGAGCTTAGAAACAGCATGCAGGTGAAGGTATAAAGCTTTCACCCTTCCTCTTTCATAAGAAATTGACGGGTTTTTTTAAGGAGATTTGAATACTAGAGAGTGAAAATTTAAGCAAATGTATTAGAATTATCACATCCAAATTATGTGGTCTTCTTCAAAGTGGTCATCATATTTATATACTAATTCCAATGAATTTCTGGTCAGCATTTTGAAATTTATTCCTGTGACTTGCTCTCAGAGCTAGATTATGAGCTACAGGAGTGAAGCAGTCTTGTTAATTTAGAGGCGCGACACATTTTGTCTTAAAATAATTTTGCCAAGTTAAGTGCCTAACACTTACATGAGATGAATTTAGGCTATTACTAAAAACCAAGTCTACTCACTAAGAATGACCATATGCCAAGACTAATTGAATTTGAATGATTTGAGCAAGCTTCAAAGGATATTTCAAAAGAAGAAATTAGAAAATATCTAAAAATATCTGAATTTTGAAATAAGACAGCAGGTGCTAGCTTTTAAGAAATGAGTTCACACTTGTCTGTAATGCCCAACAGGCTTGCCAAAAACTAAGATGAATTATTTTATCGTGATACCTTTACCTTATTTGCATCTAATGTCCTCCAACAGTCTATAGATTGGTAGTTATGCTGGTTTTCTACAGTCAGATCACACAGTAAAAAAGAAACAAAAGACATATACATAGTCACATATAGTCAATAATGCCCTTGAAAGTTCCCAGACATCCCTTCTCATTAAGTTCAAACGAGCACGGGTTGAAGATCCATCTTCCATCACCAGAATAAATGGTGCTTTCTTCAAGTTGAGCACTAGGTGAAGTAGTTGGATTGTATTTAGGAGCCACACTGTCAAAAATACAAATCTCTAAATACTAGAAACCCCCTCAAAATGGTGATCACTTCACTCTGTGGGATGTATGTGGAAACGGAGGCCAAGTAATAGAAATTGACTTTATATTCTAGGTTTTTGTGGTAATTGTGGGACATTTGTTTATTGAGTGGAATGCTTAATAAAATATCCTACACCATTTAAGAGGATATTTTTCTCTATCTCTTGTGTGTTTAATTTATAATTTAATTTTTATAGGTAAAATGCAATTATGATGCAACTTCACTGTGTTTAAAGGAAGACTGACGTCTTTTTTAGAGGTACCAGATAATTATACTAGAATTTATTACTTTTCTATGAAGACAAATGCCTATTTTGTTTGTGAACTAGGTCTTCTAGATGACCCTAAGTGGAGAAAAATAAGGTTAAACTAGCATTAGTCATTAGTGTGTTAAAAAACGTGTATTAAAACCTTGGTCTACTCGCAAATTTGACAACCTAGATAAAATGGATTGATTCCTTGAAAGACACAATTTGCAGAAGAAATATAGACAATTGAAATGACTATATCTATTAAACAAATCAAATCAATAATTAATAGTCTACTGAAACAGAAAGAACGAGGCACAGATGAGTTCACTGGTGAATACTACTAAAAGAGGAAATCATATCAATTCTCTACAATATCTTTCAGAGGATAAAAGCAAAGGGAATACTTCCTAGCTCATTCTATGATGCTAGCATTGCCTTAATACCAAAACCAGACAATAAGAGAAAAAAACTACAGACCAATATCTCTCATGAACATAGATGCAAAATCTTCAACAAAATACTAGCGAATTGAATCCAAGAATATAAAAAAATCCAACAGTATAAAAGGGATTATAGACCCTGAGCCACCAGAATTTATCCCAGGTATGTAAAGTTGGTTCAGCCTTCAAAAATCAGTTAATGTTATCCATCACATAACAGACTAAGAAATAAAAATCCCATAATCATATCAATAAGTGTAGAAAAAGCATTTGGCAAGATCCAATATATATTCATGGTAAAAACTCTCAGTAACTAGGAATACAGGAGAACTTCCTCAACTTGATAAAGAATATCTAAAAATATCTACAGCTACCATCATGAGAAACTCAAAGCTTTCCCACGAAGATCAGATACAAGGCAAAGATATCTCTGCTCATCACTCCTTTTCAACTTCACACTGGAAGTTCTAGTCAATGCAATAAAACAAGAAAATAAAAGGTATGTAAAATGGAAAGAAATAAATAAGACTGTGTTTGTTTGCAAATGACATCATCGCATATGTAGAAAATTTGAAAAATTGACAAAAAACTTCTGGAACTAATAAGTGATTACAGGAAAGTTGTAGAACAAGGGTTAATATACAAAAGTCAATCACTTTCCTATATGCCAGCAGTAAACAAGTGAAATTTGAAATAAAAACACAATATCATTTACATTAGCACTCAAAAAATGAAATAGGGATAAATCTAGCAAAATATGTACAAGATCTTTATGAGGAAAACTACAAAATGTCATGATGAATGAAATCAAAGATGAGCTAATTAATGGAGACATATTCCAGGTTTATGGCTAGGAAGACTCGATATTTTCAACATGTCAGTTCCTCCCAAATTGATATCTAGATTAGATGCAATCCCAATCAAATCTCAGCAAATTATTTTGTAGATGTCAACAAACTGATTCTAAAGTTCATATGGAGATTAGCCAATACAATATTGAAGAAGAAGAACAAGTTGGAGGACTGACATTACCTGACTTCAAAGCTTACTATAAAGTTTTAATAACCAAGACAGTGTGGTATTAGCGAAAGAATAGGCATTTAGATCAATAGAACAGAATAGAGAGCCCAGAAATAGACCCCATAAATACAGCCAAATGATGTTTGACAAAGGAGCAAAGGCAATATCATGGAGCAAAGACAGTCTCTTCAACAAATGGCACTGGAGCAAGTGGACATCTACATGCCAAAAAACGAATCTAGACACAGACCTACAACTTTTACCAAATTAACCCAAAATGGATCATAGATAAATGCATTTATCTGTGTTTTAAATGTAAAACACAAAACTATAAAACTTCTAGAAGATAATCTAGGAGTAAATCTAGATGACCTTGAGTAAGGCAGTGACATTTTAGAAACAACACCAAAATAATCCATGAAAGACATAATCAATAAGCTGGACTTTATTAAAATCAAAAATTTCTTCTCTGGGAAAGACATGGTCAAGAGAATGAGAAGCCACAGTCTAGGAGAAAATATGCAAGAGATACATCTGATAAAGGACAGTTATCCAAAATACACAAAGAATTCATAAAACTCAACAATAAGAAAACAAACAACTTGATTAGAAAATGGGCCCAAGACCTTAGGAGACACTTCACCAAAGAAGACGTACAGATGGTAAATAAGCATATGAAAACATGTTCCACACCATATGTCATCAGGGAAATGCAAATTGAAATGCAAATTAAAACAACAATGAGATACCACTACATACCTCTTAGAGTGTCTATAAACTGGAAAACTAATAACACCAAATGCTTTGCAAGATGTGGAGCAACAGGAAGTCTGGATCACTGCTGTTGGGGATGCAAAATGGTGCAGCTACTTTGGAAGACAGTTTGGCAGTTTCTTACAAAACTAAATGTGCTCTTACCATACGATCCAGCAATTGTACTTCTTGGCATTTAACCAGAGTAGCTGAAAACTTATATTCACACAAAAACCTGCACACACCTGTTTATTGCCGCCTTATTTATAATTGCCAAAACTCAGAAGCAATCAAGATATCCTTCAGTAAGTGAATGGATAAATAAACTGTGGTACATCCAGACAGTAGAATATTATTCACTGTGAAAATAAATGAGCTATCTTGCCATGAAAATTCATGTAGAAACCTCAAATGCATATTACTAAGTGAAAGAAGCCATTCTGAAGGACTACATACTGTATGATTCCAAGTATATGACATCTGGAAAAGGCAAAACTATGGAAACAGTAAAAAACCAATAGTTTTCAGGGGTTTGAGGGACTGGAGGAGAGATTAATAGGCCGAGCACAGAGGATTTTCAGGGCAGTGAAAATACTCTCTGTAACACCATAATGATGGATACATGCCATTATACATTTGTCCAAACCCACAGAATGTACAACACCAAGAGCAAACCCTAAGGTAAACTATGGACATTGAATGATCATGGTGTGTCAATGTAGATTCATCAATTGTGACAAATGTACCACTCTGGAGGGGGATGTTGATAATGGGGGAGGATTTGCACGTGTGAGGGCAGAAGGCTATGACAGATTTCTGTACCTTCTCCTCAATTTTACTCTGAACTTAAAATTGCTCTAAAAATGTCTTAATAAAAAAAAAGGGGAAAAGTGCATGTATGTACAATAAATAAAATTAAATTAAAAAAAGGAAATAACTGTTGGTCCACGACTATTTACTTGAGTGACAGTAATTAGCTAACATTCTAAATTTTTGCTTACTCGTGTGAAAAATACAGGTAAAACAGCATAAGAATCTAGTGAAATTATATATATTTAACATACATGTTAAAGTGTATTTTTCTTTTTGAGGAAGATTAGCCCTGAGCTAACATCTGCCACCAATCCTCCTCTTTTTGCTGAGGAAGACTGGCTCTGAGCTAACATCCGTGCCCATCTTTCACTATAAAGTGTATTTTCAAAGCACGATAATAGCTATGTTCATTTAAAATAAATATGAATTCAATATGCCAATTTGAATTACTATATACATATTGAACAGTTTTTAAAAGTTCTCTATAAGTAATTCATTGTAGTATAATAAAAATACACGTCTATCTAATTTTTACCCGAAGAAATTTCATTGGTTATATGGAATCTATCGCCATTGTAGGTAGCATATAATCCCAGGCACACAAACATCAAATCACAAAATGAAATCAGGAAATCTAGCATGTTCTTCATCTTACCAAATTACTTTTTCCATAGTGTTTTGATTCACTTTTTCTTCCATTTTACCTTTCCACATATATTTGTTTTGTGCCGTATTTTATGACGCTGAATCCAGAACTGAAGATTTATGATGTATTAGTAATTGATTGTTTTAATGGTGGACAAAAACTTGTGTATTCCAAAAGTTCCAGATCTGACTACTTCAGCAATTGTGGCAGCATCGTTTACCAGTTATAATTAACAATAAAGGGTATAACACAATTATTCAAGGTTCAGGAACACTGCCGGCTTATCAGTCAATCAAGTACTTGTCAGTTCCCTCCTCACCACACACTCACAGGGGCGCTGTGGGAGAAGAGAAAGGTATTGATGACAGTCTCCAGGGTTGCTTTTACCCCTTCTAATGTAAAAGGGGTCCTTCCTGACCTTCACTTCCCCCACCTTCCAACACCTGTAGATGCCTTTGCTTTCAGTTCTGAATACCTAGAATGGCGGCTATGATCTGGCCAAACTCTGACCCACCAAATTGGTCCCCAGAAGTTGAGTCTGTATCTGAGGCCTTGACCTCTGGGACAGGCAGAAGATTCAAGCTGAGCCAATCAGAGTTCCTTTCTTAGGGATATAGACTTGGAAATAGGCGATACCAGTCTCAGCTGGGATTAGTCTCTTGAACAGGAGACATGTGAAACTCATGATGAGCCACATGGCTCCACATGGTCTGAGTAGCAGGGAAAGCTGATGAACAGGGCATGCAGGGAGAGAAGAGGAAGATGCCTAGGGAGAAGCAAAGACAAGAGAAAGGAGGGGTTGCAGAAAGGAAAGAGAGAGAGAGAGATTGAGATTCCGAATTCTGGAAGGCTCTCAAACATTCCTGCATTGCTTTCCCTTGAGCACCAAAAAACACACCTATGTCCTTAGAACAAATTCACCTTTGTGGCTTAATCTAGCTCAAGTTGTTTTAACTATTTGTAACAAAAATGTTCTAATTTACGTGAATAGCTACCTTTGGATTGATAGTTCTTATCAAGTGAGTGGATGTATCCAAAATAAAGAAGATACCAGTAAATGATCAAAAGCAGGTGACTGCCCATATATCAGCTCACATCAATACCCAGATGTGTCTAGGATTAAGAGGCACATTCCATTACAAAATCCTTGAGGAGCACTGCACGTTCTCTGACCAACTCTAGGTTAGAGAAATCGGGGCCATGAGGTGTCTTCGGGTAGTAGATATACCAGGTGATTTTTACAAGACTCAAGATTATGGGTCTGTTTATATGCATTTCCTGGACTTTTCTGGCCCTTGAGGGTATGTCTAATATCATAAATCAAAACAATCCCTTGCTCCATGAACAGAGTGGAGAGAATGTCTTTTATTAAATTCCAATCCTGGGTGAGCTACGAAAAAATTTCAGATCAAAATTAAAAGCTGAATAGGTTTTGTAAGGGAAACTATGTACAATAAAAAACCTTGTTATTAGCTATTTTATCAACTGGAAATCTCAAAAAGGCTGCATTCCTGACATGCCCTATGCATATCTGGTCTCTAATAATCAGAGAGATCGACAGCAGCATTAAGATATTTTGAAGGATGACTGACAAAAAGGCAATGTTAAAATGATGTCTGGCTGCTTAACCTAAGTAGCTAAATCTAGAGGGGAAAACAAATTCCTCTAGGAAATGCCATGCAATTGAAGGCAGAGCACTTCAAAAGTCCTGAGGAAAGGGCAGGAGTTTTTAATATAGAAGTTGATTAGAACTGTAAGAACTCGTAAGTGTTTCTCAAAAGGGGAAGGATGAGGAAATTTAGAAGGAAATCATTTCTAATCAGGGCAGAGGCCTCGTGAATTCAGTGCTGGCTCACCTAGAAGCCTCACAGATTCTAGCCATCGGTTTGCAATAGGGGATCAACTGTCTGGTCTTTATGGTGACTTCATCTCAGGAGCAGCATCATCAAAGAAGAAGAGAACAACATGCCTTCGCTGAAGTGATGGAAGAAGAGAGAGACTGGGTTTCAAACCCCAGTTATGGCTTTAGCTTACACTCTGTGAAGGAGTCAGGAGCAGTAGGCGATGAATCAGTATTTACGAACTTTTAAACCTCTCTGTTATTTTGTTATTACTGATATTTTTCTCATGTGAAGAATATCAATGGGCTCTTCGAAGCAAAAGGTCTGCATGGCTATTTTCAAGTGTGGGTGCTGTGGGTTAATAAAGAAGAACTAGGGAGGCTATATTCCACAACAAGGGAAGTCACTTGAAAAGTCAAAGGAACAGATCTAGATGGGAGCAGCTTCAAAGACGGGAGAGGGGAAGAGCAGGTGAATCCCTACTATTGAAAGGAAAGGGTTTGGAGCTTATACAAATACAGCAGCAACCGCGATTACCTGGAAGACCCAGGTGTAGTGAAGGAGACCAGACATTAGGCTTGAAGAGCCCATGCTGTGTATAAGACCAAGCCTGCTTTGGACTTTGGAGCAAGTCCATCACTCAAGTCTCCCACTGGCCACTCTCCAGTTGTGTGACTTTGGTTAAGTTACTTAATCTCTTTGTGCCTCAATTTCCTCACTGATAAAAAGCAAACAAAATAGCATCAAGTTAATAGGAGTTGGGAGAGTTTAATGACATCATTGTGGAAAACCTTTTAGCATAGAGCCTATTAAATAACAGGAATCAATAAGAAGTATTATTAGGGAAAGAGAAGAAAACATAAGTATCAAGTTACCTCTGTATTGGAAAATTTGCACAATGAATTCTTGAACAAATATCAAATGAGTCTTAATTTGGGACTAAACATGATTTCAGTTCAAGGAATATAATGATTAAAACAGACAAAAACCTCAGTTGAATAGTTCAAAGTATTGAAGAATATATTCATAAAAACAGAAAAATATTATCCTCAGAGAAATGACTCTAGTACTAGAAATGTTTAGTACTAAGGCAGGAAATACACGAGATGAGCCTGCAGTGTCTTATAGTGCCAGAAAGAAGATACTACGAGCAGAGAGGGCTGAAAATAATGAAGGGATAGGGGTAGGTCAAATGGAAGGAGGGACCTAGTAAAAGAACTCCCAATGGACAAAGCTGTAACAGTTTGAGCAAACAAATAACAAAAGCAGTATTCAATTATAACTCAAAGTATGAAATAAATATACATATATCTATACTGATATAAAAAATGATTAAATAAATATGTAAATAGATAGAAAGGGAAGAAAAGGCAAATCTCCCATGCAGATGAATTCCAAATGATTATTTAGATACTCCTTCCCCAAAGAGGTGGAGCATAAGTACTCTTTACTTAAGTATGAGCCGTGCATAGCCACTTCCTTCCAAAATGTACAGTATAAAAGAAAAAGCTTACAGTGGAGAAACTGACAAACACTACATCAGCCTGGTGCTCAATGTTAACATTAACAATGACGTCATACTGATAGTACTCACCCTAGATATGATGTGATGAAAATGGTACTTCCTCCCTGTGATCTTCCTTAGCAGGATACAAAATCAACAGACAAAATTCAGTTGTGTTTCTATACACTAACAACAAAATAGGAGAAAGAGAAATTAAGAATACAATCCCATTTACAATTGCAATAACTAGAATAAAATACCTAGGAATAAATTTAAACAAAGAGGTGAAAACTATAAAACATTGTTGAAAGAAATTGAAGAAGACACAAAGAAATGGAAACATATTCCGTGCTCTTGGATTGGAAGAATTAACATAGTTAAAATGTCCATACTTCCTAAAGCAATCTATAGATTCAATGCAATGCCTATCAAAGTTCCAACAACATTTTTCACAGAAATAGAACAAAGAATCTTAAAATTTATATGGAACAACAAAAGACCCCAAATAGCCAAAGCAATCCTGAGGAAAAAGAACACAGCTGGAGGCGTCACACTCTCTGATGTCAAAATATACTACAAAGCTATAGTAACCAAAGCAGCAGGGTACTGGAACAAACAGACACACAGATCAATCGAACAGAATCGAGAGCCCAGAAATAAACCTACACATATACAGAGAGCTAATTTTCAACAAGGGAGCCAAGAGCATACAATGGAGAAAGGAGAGTCTCTTCAAGAAATGGTGTTGGGAAAACTGGACAGCCAGATGCAAAACAATGAAAGCAGACCATTATCTTACACCATGCACAGAAATCATCTCAGAATGGATTAAAGATTTGAATGTAAGACCTAAAACCATGAAACTGTTAGAAGACAACATAGGCAGCACACTCTTTGACATCATTCTTAGCAGCATATTTTCAAGTACCATGTCTGAGCAGGCAAGGGAAACAAAAGAAAAAATAAACAAATGGGATTACATTAAACGAAAAAGCTTCTGGACAGCAAAGGAAACCATCAGCAAAACAAAAAGACAACCTAACAATTGCGAGAAGATAGTTGCAAACCATGTATCTGATAAGGGGTTAATATCCAAAATATACAAAGACCTCATACGTCTCAACAACAAAAAAACCAACAACCCAATTAAAAAATGAGCAAAAGATCTGAACAGAGATTTCTCCAAAGAAGATATATGAATGGACAACAGGTACATGAAAACATGTTCAACATCACTAACTATCAGGGAAATGCAAATCAAAACTACAATGAGATATCACCTCACTCCAGTCAGAATGGCTATAATTAACAAGACAGGCAAAAAAAAGTGTTAGAGAGGATGTGGAGAGAAGGTAACCCTCATACACTGCTAGTGAGGAGTGCAAACTGGTGCAGCCACTATGGAAAACAGTATGGAGTTTCCTCAGAAAATTAAGAATAGATCTACCATATGACCCAGCTATTCCATTGTTCGGTATCTATCCAAAGAACTTGAAAACACAAATGCATAAAGATACATGCACCCTTATGTTCACCGCAGCATTATTCACAATAGCCAAGACCTGGAAGCAACCTAGGTGCCCATCAAGGGATGAATGGATAAAGAAGATGCGCTATATATAAACAGTGGAATACTATGCAGCCTTAAGAAAGGATGAAATCCAGCCATTTGTGACAACATGGATGGACCTTGAGGGAATTATGCTATGTGAAATAAGTCAGAGAGAGAAAGTCAAATACCATATGATCTCACTCATAAGTAGAACATAAAAACAACAACAAACAAACAAACACAGAGCAACAGAGATGGGATTGGTGGTTACTGGAGGGGAGGAGGGGAGAGAGGAGGATGAAAGGGATGATTAGGCACATGTGTGGTGATGGATTATAATTAGTCTTTGGGTGGCGAACATGATGTAATCTACACAGAATTTGAAATATATTGTGATGTAGGTCTGAAAGTTATATAACATTATAATCCAATGTTATTACTATAACAATTAAAATTAAAATTAAAAACATAAAATAAATTTTTAAAAATCTAAAAAAATAAATAAAATGACATGATGGCACATTAATAGTTAACTCTCTCATCTTGTGTCAAGCTACTTACCTGCTGTTACTGTGGTCCAGATATAATGGTCCTCAATTCAATTTGTTTCTTAAACGGACCAATTTCCTTTTTACTTCAAGAATTCAACCTATGATATCTTGTACCTCCTTGCTTTCCCCCTCCCACCCTTACCTGATCAATTCTCATTCAATCTTCTAATCTCAGATTAACTTTCACTTCTATTCCCTGTCTCCTTGGACCAGGCTAGGTTTTTGTTGTTGTTTTTAAAAACTATTTCATATCATTCTGTATTATTACTTTTCTTGCCATATATCTTATCATCGTTGCAAATACGCTGACATATTTAATGACTACAAATTCTACAAGAGCAAGGATTATATTAGTTTTTGTTCACCTTTGTATCTCCTGCATCTAGCTTGATGACTGGGACATGGTAGAATACAATATACACTTGTTCTAGGCATTAATATGTGAAAAAAATACATTAATTAAATAGAAATAGAAATTTTTTCAAATTTTTGAAAAGTCACAGATAAATGAGTATTGACTCAACTCCTCTATACCCCCAAAGGCATCACTTTCCCCATCAATAATGGTTTCCTTAACTCTTCGTTTAGCTACTTAATATAGCTTCAGATCTTCTTCCTATCACTCAGTTTACTCCAAAATAATGTACTCTGCGACTGCCCTTACTATTACCTCTCTCTATATAATAAGCTATCAGTCCTTAAGTTACTTAATATAAGAAAGCTATTACAGGGCACACATAATAATAATCCTTTATGTGAACTGGAAATCCAAATACACGCAGAAAGAAGTAAAAAGGAGGTCCTCTACTGACCTTGCAGCCTACTTTAAACGTATTTCAGTTTAAGGAACTCCATGAAGCACAAACGCTATGTTATTCAGCTCCATGTGGACATACTGCACTACATGAAATATTTGGCTGGGTTCAGTGTCTGAATCCAAAAATATCTCCTTATGGCTGCTGCTATCTCTTACAAAATTACCTAAACCATGGAGTTAGGAATGCTCTCATGTTTCACACAAGACGTGCACACCCATGTATACATCCACACTCATGTATTCATGAGGGAATGAAAGGAGAGGAGCAGATACAAACAGAGGCTCTCCTAACGTGGAGCACAAAAGCGCTTCTGATCACAAATATTCTGTTGTCGATCTGCACTGGGACCCAGTGACAGGGTGCCATGGAAATTTACCTAGTGCTAGTTGAACTGATTTATCCTTGCGAGACCGAAGGAAAAAAAAAATTCCCCATCAAATTCTATGTCAGGCTAAAAATATTAATACGTTTTAGCTTTTTTAAACCATTAAAAATTCAGACATTTCACTTTGCAGAATATCATTCATTCTATGAGAAAACAGAGTTTGGGAACCTCAATTTTGAGAGCATCAGGAGAAGATATAGAAAAGATCCGATGTAAAACAAAATGCTTTCATGTGATCTTACCCTGATTCCGTGTAGTTAGAGACCCCGCCAAGTGAATCTAATTGCCTCAGTTATGAAGGAGGGCTTGTGAACTCTTAGGAACAATCCCAGAGATCACTAAAAAATGCCCCTAAAATCAGATATATTTAGTTTATTTATAACTCAAAGAAGCTGCCAGAAAAATGCTGTGATTTTACCTGGACAGTAAATTAAGTGTGAGCAATATTCGATAATAGAGATAGTCTAGATTGGAGGTTGAGCCAATGGAAATAAAAGAAAACAGAAAGAAGACAAAGGGAAAGAAATGGTTGAAGAGCAAAGAGGATAAAATGATAATAACCATCATTTAATGAGTACTCATTTGATGCCAAATGCCTCTTTACATTCTTCACAACTCTCCCAACAACCACAAAGTGGAAAAAGTTGCCATATTGTGGATAAGAAAAGTGAGTTTGCCATAGGTTAAGTAACTTTCTCAAGGTCCCATGCCAATGAGAAGGAGAGCTGGGCTTCACAACCACGTTTCTTACCCTCATTACTACCACATTTAGAAGATAATGTCTGCTCTAGCTGCAATGTCATTCAGGGTTTAACTTCTATGTAAGAAAACTGAGAATTATGAGCAGTATCATAGCAAATTTTAGTTGGTGGATGGCAATAAAAAACATGTGGAAAACGTTGTGATTTGGATATTTTAAAGACATTCTGAAAAATGCAGGGTCTATGGTGTCCAATTTTTTTGTGTGTGTGTGCTTGTAATAACATCTAACATTTATTGAGCTCTTAATCTGGAGCCTAACATATACACATTTATTGTAATACACACAATTGCATACAATATTTTAAAATGGGAACTATTATCCTTATTTCACAGATGAAGAAACTGAGGCTCAGAGAGAATAAGCAACTTCTGCACAGTTAACAAGTAGTAGAACTGAGATTTCAGCCCAGGCCTGTGAAATTTAAAGCTTGTGCTCTTTACCTCTATGCTGTCTTACGTATTTAGAATTTATAAGCACTTTGGGTTTTTGGGGTTTTTTTTTTTAATGTTATGATAGATTACAACCTTGTGAGCTTTCAGTTGTACATTATTGTTAGTCATGTTGTGGGTACACCACTTCCCCCTTTGTGCCCTCACCCCCCCTTTTCCCTGGTAACCACCAATCAGATCTCCTTGTCAATATGTTAACTTCCATCTATGAGTGGAGTCATATAGAGTTCGTCTTTCTCTGACTGGCTTATTTCGCTTAACATAATACCCTTGAGGTCCATCCACGTTGCTGCGAATGGGCCAATTTTGTCTTTTTTTATGGCTGAGTAGTATTCCATTGTGTATATATACCATATCTTCTTTATCCAATCATCAGTTTCTGGGCATGTAGGTTGGTTCCACATCTTGGCTATTGTAAATAATGCTGCGATGAACATAGGGGTGCAAGGGACTCTTGGGATTTCTGATTTCAGGTACTTAGGATAGATACCCAGTAATGGGATGGCTGGGTCATAGGGTATTTCTATTTTTAACTTTTTGAGAAATCTCCATACTGTTTTCCATAGTGGCTGTACCAGTTTGCATTCCCACCAACAGTGTATGAGGGTTCCTTTTTCTCCACAACCTCTCCAACATTTGTCGCTCTTGGTTTTGGATGTTTTTGCCAATCTAACGGGTGTAAGGTGATATCTTAGTGTAGTTTTGATTTGCATTTCCCTGATGATTAGCGATGATGAACATCTTTTCGTGTGTCTATTGACCATATTTATATCTTCTTTTGAGAAATGTCTGTTCATGTCCTCTGCCCATTTTTTGATCGGGTTGTTTGTTTTTTTGTTGTTAAGCCGTGTGAGTTCTTTGTATATTATAGAGATTAACCTTTTGTCGGATAAGTGGCTTGTAAATATTTTTTCCCAATTAGTGAGCTGTTTTTTTGTTTCAATCCTGTTTTCCCTTGCCTTGAGGAAGCTCTTTAGTCTGATGAAGTCCCATTTGTTTATTCTTTCTATTGTTTCCCTCAACTGAGGAGTTATAGTGTCCGAAAAGATTCTTTTGAAACTGATGTCAAAGAGTGTACTGCCTATATTCTCTTCGAAAAGACTTATTGTTTCAGGCCTAATCTTTAGGTCTTTGATCCATTTTGAGTTTATTTTGGTGTGTGGTGAAAAAGAATGGGTAATTTTCAATCTTTTGCATGTGGCTGTCCAGTTTTCCCAGCAGCGTTTGTTGAAGAGACTTTCTTTTCTCCATTGTAGGCCCTCTGCTCTTTTGTCGAAGATTAGCTGTCCATAGATGTGTGGTTTTATCTCTGGGCTTTCAATTCTGTTCCATTGATCTGTGGACCTGTTTTTGTACCAGTACCATGCTGTTTTGATCACTGTAGCTTTGTAGTATGTTTTGAAATCGGGGATTGTGATTCCTCCGGCTTTGTTTTTCTTGCTCAGGATTGCTTTAGCGATTCGCGGACTTTTGTTGCCCCATATGAATTTTAGGATTCTTTGTTCAATTTCTGTAAAGAATGTTCTTGGGATTCTGACTGGGATAGCATTGAATCTGTAGATTGCTTTAGGTAGTATGGACATTTTAACTATGTTTATTCTTCCAATCCATGTGCATAGAATGTCTTTCCATCTCTTTATGTCGTTGTCAATTTCTTTCAAGAAAGTCTTGTAGTTTTCATTGTATAGATCCTTCACTTCCTTGGTTAAGTTTATCCCAAGGTATTTTATTCTTTTCATTGTGATTGTGAATGGGATTGAGTTCTTGAGTTCTTTTTCTGTTAGTTCATTGTTAGTGTATAGAAATGCTACTGATTTATGTATGTTGATTTTATACCCTGCTACTTTGATGTAGTTGTTGATTATTTCTAATAGTTTTTCTATGGATTCTTTGGGGTTTTCTATATATAAGATCATGTCATCTGCAAACAGTGAGAGTTTTACTTCTTCGTTACCTATTTGGATTCCTTTTATTTCTTTTTCCTGCCAAATTGCTCTGGCCAACACCTCCAGCACTATGTTGAATAGGAGTGGTGAAAGTGGGCACCCTTGTCTTGTTCCTGTCCTCAGAGGGATGGCTTTCAGTTTTTGTCCATTGAGTAAGATGTTGGCTGTGGGTTTGTCATACATGGCCTTTATTATGTTGAGGGACTTTCCTTCTATACCCATTTTATTGAGGGTTTTTATCATAAATGGGTGTTGGATCTTGTCGAATGCTCTCTCTGCATCTATTGAGATGATCATGTGGTTTTTGTTTTTCATTTTGTTGATGTAGTGTATCACGTTGATTGACTTGTGGATGTTGAACCATCCCTGTGTCCCTGGTATAAATCCCACTTGATCATGGTGTATTATCTTTTTGATGTATTGCTGTATTCGGTTTGCCAGAATTTTGTTGAGGATTTTTGCATCTATGTTCATCAGTGATATCGGCCTGTAGTTCTCCTTCTTTGTGTTGTCCTTATCAGGTTTGGGGATCAGAGTGATGTTGGCTTCATAGAATGTGTTAGGGAGTACTCCATCTTCCTCAATTTTCTGGAATAGTTTGAGAAGAATAGGTATTAAGTCTTCTTTGAATGTTTGGTAGAATTCTCCAGAGAAGCCGTCTGGTCCTGGACTCTTATTTTTCGGGAGGTTTTTGATTACTGTTTCTATTTCCTTATTTGTGATTGGCCTATTCAGAGTCTCCATTTCTTCCTGATTCAGTTTGGGGAGCTTGTAGGAGTCTAGGAAGTTGTCCATTTCTTCCAGGTTGTTCAATTTGTCGGCATACAGTTTTTCATAGCATTCTCTTATAATCCCTTCTATTTCATTGGTATCTGTTGTGATTTCTCCTCTCTCATTCCTACTTTTATTTATTTGAGATTTCTCTCTTCTTTTCTTGGTGAGTCTGGCTAAAGGTTTGTCGATTTTGTTACTTTTTCGAAGAACCAACTCTTTGTTTCATTGATCCTTTCTACTGTCTTTTTTGTTTCAATATCGTTTATTTATGCTCTTATTTTTATTATTTCCCTCCTTCTACTGACTCTGAGCTTTGTTTGTTCTTCTTTTTCTAGTTCTGTTAGGTGTCATTTGAGGTTGCTTATGTGAGCTTTTTCTTGTTTAGTGAGGTGAGCCTGTATTGCAATGAATTTCCCTCTTAGGACTGCTTTTGCTGCATCCCAAATGATGTGGTATGTCGTGTTCTCATTTTCATTTGTCTCCAGATAATATTTGATTTCTTCTTTAATTTCTTCAATAATCCATTATTTGTTCAGAAGCGTGTTGTTTAGTCTCCACATTTTTGCACCTTTCTCTGCTTTTTTCTTGTAGTTGATTTCTAGTTTCATAGCATTATGATCAGAAAAGATGCTTGATATTATTTCAACTCTCTTGTATTTATTGATGCTTGCTTTGTTTCCCAAAATATGGTCAATCCTTGAGAATGTTGCATGTGCACTTGAGAAGAATGTGTAACCTGCTGTTTTTGGATGAAGTGTTCTATATATATCTATTAAGTCCATCTTGTATAATTTTTCATTTAATTCTATTATTTCCTTGTTGATTTTCTGTCTGGATGTTCTGTCCATTGGTGTTAATGGTGTGTTGAGGTCCCCTACTATTATTGTATTGTTGTTGATGTCTTCTTTTAGTTCTGTTAAGAGTTGCTTTACAAATTTTGGTGCTCCTGTGTTGGGTGCGTATATATTTATAAGTGTTATGTCTTCTTGGTGGAGAGTCCCTTTTATCATTATATACTGTCCCTCTTTGTCTTTCTTTATCTGTTTTGCTTTGAAGTCTACCTTGTCTGATATTAGTATAGCGACACCTGCTTTCTTTCGTTCATTATTAGCTTGGAGTATTGCTCTCCATCCCTTCACTCTGAGTCTGTGTTTGTCTTTGGGGCTGAGGTGTGTTTCCTGGAGGCAGCATATTGTTGGGTCTTGTTCTTTGATCCATCCTGCCACTCTGTGTCTTTTGATTGGGGAGTTCAATCCATTTAGATTTAGAGTGATTATTGAGATGTGGGGGCCTACCACTACCATTTTGTGTCTTGTTTTCCGGTTTTCTTCAATTTCCTTTGTTTCTCGTCCCATGGTTTAATCTGTTCTGATGTAGAGCTGCTATTCTCTGTTGTTGTCCTTCTACTTATCTCCTCTGCTCTTGGTTTTGTAGCCCCTTTCCTTTTTTTGATTTTTCAGGAATGAGGGTTTTCCTGAGGATTTCCTGAAGAGGAGGTTTTGTGGCAATGAACTCCCTTAATTTTTGTTTATCTGGGAAAGTTTTTATTTCTTCATCGTATTTGAAGGATATTTTTGCTGGGTAGAGAATTCTCAGCTGTAGGTTTTTGTCCTTCAGATTTTTTAATATATCATTCCACTCTCTTCTAGCCTGTAAAGTTTCTGCTGAGAAATCTGCTGATAGCCTGATGGGGGTTCCTTTGTAGGTTAGTTTCTTCTGCCTGGCTGTCCTTAGTATTTTCTCCTTGCCGTTGACTTTTGCTAGCTTCACTACTATATGCCGTGGGGTTGGTCTTCTTGCATTGATAAAGTTTGGAGATCTATTGGCTTCTGTCACCTGAAGATCCATCTCTCTCGCCAGATTTTGGAAGTTCTCTGCCATTATTTCTTTGAATAGGCTTTCTGCCCCTTTCTCCTTCTCTTCTCCCTCTGGTATACCTATAATCCTTAGGTTGCATCTCCTAATTGTGTCTGATAATTCCCAGAGAGTTTCTTCATTTCTTTTTAGTCTTACTTCTCTCTCCTCCTCTGCCTGCAGCATTTCTATATTCCCATCTTCCAAATTGCTAATTCTTTCCTCAATATTATCGGCCCTACTGTTCAGTGCATCTAGATTTTTCTTAATCTCCTCTATTGTGTTCCTCATTTCCGGTATTTCTGTTTGGTTCTTCTTTATAGTATCAAACTCTTTTGTGACATAGCTCCTGAACTCGTTGAGTTGTCTATCTGAATTCTCTCTTAACTCATTGAGTATTTTAATAATGGCTGTTTTGAAGTCATCGTCATTTAGGTTATATATTTCATTTTCTTTGGGATTGTTGTCTGTGTATTTGTTGTTTTCCTTCTGTTCTGGAGATTTAATGTATTTTTTCATATTGCTTGATGTTGTAGATTTGTGCCTCCACATAGAGATAGAGTTTAGTTGCTCCTTCCACTTGTTTCTGCTGGTGTGGTGGGGGAGCAGCTGTTTATACTGCACCAACCAGGAACCCTATCTGCAGTTGCTAACTGGGCCTGGGCCCCTCCTCGTAGTCACAGTGGTCCTGTGGATTCCCTCTTCTGCTGTGGGGGCCGTCACTGGGGGGCTTCAGGCTGCTGGTGCCTACTGTTGCAGCCCACCTAGACGTGCTCCCTCCTTGGGCTCTGCAATGGTGTTACGGGCTTTTCCAGCGGCCAGGGGTAGGATCACTTATATTTGCCGCTCCATCACTGTCGGCACCCACAGAATCTCACTTGTCCACTATGGGTCACAGCAGAGCTATTGGCATCTTCTACAGTCTGTGATTAGCTCACCTAGCTATGCTACTTTTGTCCTGGGGTCTTCCAGCCTTGTGGCTTCCGGATGGGTGCTCTCTATAAGTGCTGTGCAGAGGCTTTCACTGAGGCTGCTGTGAGCCTGTAGGGTTTCCCCCTAGGCTATGGAGCCGGGTCGCTGGAACTCCACTCAGCCCCAGTCCTGTTCCCCAGGAACTCGGGGAGCCCTTTGCCCTGTCTGGGGGATAGCCGGAGATCCTGATTTCAGTGGTAGCTGGTCAGCTGCTGCCCTGCCTGATATTCTCCTCTCCGGAACCCTCCCGGTGTTGTGGATGTTGGGCGAAGTCCCTCTGCTAATGGCAGATGGAGAGTTTTGTCTGCTGCCCAGGCAGAACTCTGGAGCTTCCCTCCCCCCCCCCCAGGCTGTGGAGCCGGCCTCTGGAGCTCCACCCAGCCCCAGTCCTCTCCGAGATCTCCGGCAATCCCTTGCCCCGCCGTGCAGGCAGTGGCAGCCAGGGGGCTGCCCCCCTCTATCATTCTCTCTGGGACCCTCCAGGCGCCGTGGACACCAGGTTGGATCTCCCCACCAATGGCAGGGCGAGAGTCTCCCCACGGGCTCAGGTGTGTAACTCTGGAGTTTCCCTCTGCATTTAGGAGTAATTGCGGGGGGTTTAGGCAGGGCTCTGGTCACCTGTTTCCACCGTTGCTTCTCTGGTGTGCGCTCGCTCCTGCCCTAGGTGTGTGTTGATCTTCTGAGGGCATCCGTTGGAAGAAAGCCGCTTGCAGGTACTAGGCTGTTCAGTCGGGGTCAGAGAGTTTTCACCTATCTCCACCTCCTTCCGGAGGGAAGTCCATCTGCCTTCCGATGTATAGTCGCGTGGGTCTCTCAGACGTCCTGAGATGCTATCTGGATATCCTTTGTTAAGCGATGAGTGTCCAAATAATTGTAGACTCGAAGGGGGAGAGACAAAGAGGACTACTCACGGTGCCATCTTGGATCTTCCTCCTATGGTGTCCAATTTTTAAGGTTAAGGATCTTTTCTCCTGTCTTCACGCCCTAATTTTAGAGCTGAATACAAACATAGTGACAGAAAAGAGAGGGTCAGATATATTCCAGTGGTATGACATGATGCTGTTCCTCATTTCATCTCATATAAAATATACACATACAGACTTACACTTTTTTATACTGAGTTATAAAGCAAGAGAAAAAAGTAGGCTGTAATTCAGGGCACCAGCATTAACCTAGAAACTCTTTTTCTTTGTCCTGTTGGAAGACTGCACCACACTTAACAAGTTGTGGTTTAGCTTCATTACCTTCACGCACTTCATTAGTTTAGAGAAATTTAAGAGGAAATAATCTGTGCATATATTATAGTCCTAACGAAAATATCTCAATCTCTTGAGCTGAAAATCTATTCATAAGATTTTACTGCCCTTATATCTAATGAAGAAGAAATCAAATTACTTTTATCTTCAGAGGGGAAAAATCTCAGATGATGTATTTGGAGATCTAATTAAAATGCTTATGTACCTTGCCTAATTAAAACTAGACACTTATTCAAAGTAACAGGACATCTAATGTATCTGTTTATAAATAACTCATACGAAATGCCTAGAAACCAGGAGAAGCAGACTAACTGAACTCTGTTCAGGCATTAACCTTTAAGCTCCTCCACCCACTGCCTTTTCATAGGAAAACCTTGTATAAAACAAGCCTTGTCCTGATCAAGCTTTTAAAAAGATCTCCAATGATGGCATACATAAGGAAAAAACATCTAAAGCTGAGAGTTCAATTTTTTTTTTCCTGGAGTGTTGTGACCACAACCCATGCATTAGTCATGCTGGGATAGAAGATGGCTTTTTTACTTTTAAAAGTCTTGAAGGAGCTCATGAATGCAAAATGGACCCAAAGAGCCAGCCTGTTCTCTATCTGGTTAAATGTCTTTAATCATAGAAAGATCTTCTATCTTAGAAGACAGAAACTATTTGTAAAAATCCTAAACAAATCTTGGATGAGGTTCTGAGGCATGCTGTAACATTCCTGAATAGTTTAATGAAAGTGATAGAATGGAATATGGAAGAACTCAAACTTGGTTTGAAGACTCTTAACAAGAACTTTCTTAAAGCTTAGATCAAAATGCATTAAGTTGCAATCTGCTGTATTTATTGTCTTTACAAGCTATCAGATATGATTAATGTTTTTCCTTCAGTTTTTAAATATTAGGAGCCACAATTTCAAAACCAATCAAAAAAGAGAGAAAGTAGTGTGTTTAACTGAAATAATTTTGTATGTCCTCCATGGAAATTATAGACATTTTGTGAGAAAGGTGCTTTTTCTACTAGATAATAGGAAAAAATTTAGAATGAACAAGTAATTTTGTGAATTCATTCTTTCTAAAACAGGCTAAAATTTCTGAATTTTTTTCAGATTGAAAATTTGAAGGCTGTTTGTTTGGAGGAAGATAACATTAGAGAATAGACTGTTAAGAAAAAACATTTACAATAATGCTTTCTGTAAATTAGATAAAACGCTGTCTTCCTTCCTCCCTCCTTTCCTACTTCTTTCCCTCCCTCTCTGCTTCCCTTCTTTCATTCCTTTCTGCTTTCCTTCCTTGTCACACATTACTGGGCATCAACTATGTGCCATGAACTGGGTTAGTTTCTGATGATATGCTGAATAATGTAGTCACGCTGCCTGTCCTCTGGGGACTTAAAATTTAGCTGAAGAGACTGTCCATTTTGTTTATCCTAATGCCCAGTTGAATCCAACTTGGAAACTATAAAAATAAAAATCATGCCCTCTCTCTTGAAGTTAGTGAGCATTTCAGTAGTAAGTTGATACCATTCACTATCAACTTCAACTCCATTTATCAATCATGAAGTCAGTTTGACTTCACCTCAAAGACTGGTTATCCACCAATAGTTTAATCCCAGGTTTTCCCTCAGGTTTCCTTTAGGATTCAGAGAAAGATGAAAGTATAATAACCTCTGAAAGAGCATCACAACTCATTAATTAGCTTAACCTTGCTTCAGATTTTCTTATGTTTAACTGAGGTCCCTATAATTCCAAAGTTGATCATCTCACACACATTTCTAAGATCTGAATACTCATATTGATTGACTTGCGTTTCTTTTTTTGCAATTTCTATATCTTGAATTTTCATTAATCTCAGCTTTGAAGTTTGAGCTATATCAACTATAAACAAACAGATGTAGAACTTATAGTTCACAGAAATTCAGTAGTCTTAAGTAGGCCAAAAACTGTGTTCACAGAATCTCTAGAATTATTTAAGGTTCCTTGCAAAGGTGCAGTTCCACAAAGCTGTGTACTTTATTCACCTGGGACAGCCTCTGAAGTCAGCTTCTCCTTGGCCTCTGAAGTGCCACTGGATTATTCAAGATAGTGAGATGACTCTGATTTATAGGAAACATTTTTTAAAGGAGATATTCATCCAGAGTGTTGGAAAGTCTACCTCCAGCTTCTGAGAGGCTGTGTACAAATAGTCAACTATTCTGTGTCTGAAAGGCTGGAGTAAATGTGACTTCACTTGTCAATGAGACAGTTGAGATGGTGCTGAAGGGCACAGTGAAAGACTGTGAAGGACTCTAGAGGCCGATGGCCTGGGTTTGAATTTGTGATTCACTGTCGGGTGACCTTGGACAACTCGTTGAAACTTTCTGTGTCTTATTTTTCACCTGAAAAGTGAGATGATGATAATCAACTTTTTCGTAATGTTGTTTTGAAGGTTAAGTTACTATTAGTAAGTCCCCTGGAACAGTGTCAGACATATAGTAAGTCATATATATGCATAGGTATTTATGTATGCATGTGTGTATACACTAAATTACTTCATGCTAATTTTAAAATTAGCTGTCACTGAATTGAGCAGAGAGACATAGAAATAATCAAATCATCACATGTCTAAACCTCACCTTTCTCTTATTGCAGACAGACATACCCACTGAATGAATGGAAACATCAAGAAAACAAGCTGAAGACGAAAGTTTAGTGCTAAGGTCAAATAGCCAAGAACAACAGAGAAGCCATATGGGACTTACAGTGGAAAAGTCGTTTAAAACTCTCCTTTGCAGATTATTTATTGTACTGGCAGTAAGAGACAGTGCTCTCCATGCACCTCTCCCTGAAACACCGTCCTGAGTGTAATGATTGCTAAGGATTTTTCCAAATGCAGATCAGAAGCACTATTCTTTCTCTTAGTTATCCTAGTTAGTTCTGGTGGAGGAACTCTTCACAGATATGATATTCTTACTGAATCTTATGACATAGGAGCAGCTAAGGAAAATTTAGACAAAATTTCAAGGAGCAACCTGCTAGACATTTTCATATAGAAGGAGTCACCTCTGCTTCTGCCCCAGCTTAGAGATGTAAGTGAAATTACCACTAAACCTAATTCACTAAAAGATGAAAGAGAAGAGCAGATTCAAAAAGAATAGAGCTATGTGGCCTTTTTACATATTTGTAAGCAATGCTGATTTTTTTTGCTAGGATTTCGAATTATTTTCAGACAATAGCATGGTTTCCTAAAATCTGTTTATGGGTTTCATTACTAGATAGTCACATCTATGTTGTCTTTTTAAAAAAAATACATTAGGTAAGTAACAATGATAATCAAAAGTGAACAAAATATTCTTCTGACTTTAAATCTCATTATGTTTGTTGCCTAAACAGTTTTGGCTGCTGCCCTTTGATTTATCTGTATTTACTGCACATGGATTCCTCTCATCACTTAACAAACTCTTGGCGTCTTCATCAAATAAGAAAAGACAGCAAAACGTGACAGAAAGTACCACTTCCTCTCATAAGAACCTTGGCACTCCCGTTCAGTCAAAGGAGTTGAGTAAAAAAAGAAGAAAATGGCTATTTAAACAGGTAGTAAACAATTCTGAATGTCCTTGGTTTATTGTGTTTAATAAGTGTCATTTAAACTGTTGGTCTTTCACTCTCTATTGCATTTTTTCTTGGTGAAAAAGGTAAAAATATCAGGAAAATGTTATCTACACAAAATTAAGACCAATACAGATAGATTTTTAAATTCAAGCATCATTTGTAGCAATTGATTCATTTTAATCTCAATGGCAGTATGTAATTTCCTGTTAAAATAAAAGACTTTTTCAAAACTATTTCTAGACAAGGCAACATGAATCATTCTGGAGTCTACATTTTTATGCAAATTCACAACCTCTCAAATATTTTGCTTTTTCTCAATTATTAAAGTGACTAGAACATTTAAGACTAAGCTAGAAGCATGTACTATTCAAAAGTGTGTTTCTTTTTAATCTGTGTCACAAAGAAAAGACAAGGGAAAGAATAGAGCGAGGGAAGAAGGAAGGAAGGAAGGAGGGACAAGGGGATGAAAGAAGGAAGGAAGGAAGGGAGAGAGAGAGGAATGGAAAGGAGGAAAGAAGGAAGGCAGGGGAAAAAAAGAAGGGTGTAGAGGGCTCAGTGTGAGTGGGGAGAGCCAGAGAGGAAGGAAGGAGAGAGAGGGGTTCCTTTCTAACAAGTACTTTAATGTATGTCTGTAAAATTGATTCTGGTACAGGACACTAATAACATTCCACCTTCTTTTTGCTCTTAAATGGCATAGTGGATTAGGAAAAATTTATCTTCATGAAGGTAAATGATGATCAATGAAGATAAATCTTTATTTATCTTCAAAATTTATCTTTCATACACAAAAATTCTACATTATTGTGTACCATATAGGATACTACAAAACGTTTATTTCTCGACACTTAACACTCTGGCCTGGAATTTAGCCAGATTAAAGAGCAAATGTACCTCTAGAGTGGTGGTTTTCAAGCAGAGGCAATTTGGGGCCCCTGCCTACTCTGGGGGGTGGCAAGACATTTGACAATGTCTGGAGACATTTTTTGTTGTAATGACTGAGAAGGGGGTGCTACTGGCAAATAGTGGGTAGAAGCCAGAGGTACTCCTAAACACTCTACAATGGCCAGGGAAGGCCCTCACAAGACAGATTTATCTAAGCCAAAATGTTAATAGTGTCATTGTTGAGAAGTTTTGCTCTAGAAAAAATCTCTTGTCCTGTCTTCGCAATGTGTGCCAAGTTAATTAAGGAAAATGCTGCGGACAAGGCACAAATATTGAAGCAGATTTGAAAGTCTACATTGGAAGATGATGGAGGATGGTGGTTGAGTACATAGAAGTATGGACCTTGAATATTCTGATATGGTTTGGGACTTCCAGATCTTTCAGTTAATAGTCCGGGAATTTATTTAACCCCATTGAGACTCAACTTCTCCATCTGAAAATAGGAAAAATAAAAGCTAATTCATATATTTGGTTAGGCATAATGATGAGATGGTATTTAACTCAGAGCCTGGAACACGAGTAGTTGCTAAGTAATTGTGACTATTATTGTTGTTATTGTTATCATTCTGAAAGCATACAATTAAACACACATTAAGAAATTTCTAGGCCTTCTACAAATTTCCGTCCTATCCGCACAAGTTAACTAAAATTAACATCACTTATAGCTTATGAAATGGAAATCTAAGCAAATTTATCTTTCATCATAAAGACAGGACCTGCATCAGCTTGCTCCTTTCTAATTCTTTACATATTTACAGACTTCTGTTCTCCTATTTTCCCAAGACATGGTCTTCTTTATTATAAACTCCTTAGTCATTGCTTAGCTTTAAAAAAATATTACAGCTAAGCAT
Organism: Equus caballus; assembly: GCF_041296265.1. Taxonomy (NCBI): domain Eukaryota; kingdom Metazoa; phylum Chordata; class Mammalia; order Perissodactyla; family Equidae; genus Equus; species Equus caballus. The sequence goes on from NC_091686.1 coordinate 100,621,003, forward strand.
GTCGTTGGCTATTTATCTTCAATTGGACAATTGACAACAATATTAATACCATCATCTATGTAGAAATTGAGATGCTTCATAAAAACAACAGGCGAAGGATGTGTGTGTTTGTATTGTGTTACTTAATTATTATATATAAAACTCAGAACATATTAATCAGTAATGATTCTGAGAAAGTTTAAAACAAAGACCATTTTGCTATATATTAATTTACATTATTCTCCAAGCAACACTAAAGATGGATGTTATTTCTCGTATATTACAGATTCCAAAACACATACTCAAAGTAATGCCAAAGTATATCATCAATAGTGAAGCTAATCTCAAAGAAAGTTATTATGACCCACTTTTTTTGGTTCTTTACATGACTACAAATCATAGTACTTTTCATGAACGATGAATAAAGACATCTATTAATCAGCAATCAGTTACTCAAAATTAGTGCATTAGTGAATGTTGAGACTGTTGAAATATGTTGAATTATGTAGCAGAAAATGTGCTCAATTACTGCCAAGAATATTATTCCATGACTGCATGTAATGTCACTCTTGAAATCCTTTAGTATTGGAACATAATTTTTCTTGTTAAAAAGAGACCTCAAAAGCAAAGACAAGGTGTATGGTAAGTATTCTACCAATCTTGGGAGTCTTGAAATTTTATCAATCTTGGGAGTCTTGGGTGGCACTATTCTCTCACTAGCATTTGTGTAACAAGAGATCTTGGAAGGATGCTGAGAAACCTTTAGGTTCTCTATCTCTACCTCCATCTCCATCTCCATCAATCTCTATCTCAGTCTCCATCTCTATGTTTCTCTCTCTCTGTCTCTAAGCTATATAATAAGATCTATGGGATGGGGATGTAAACAAATGCAAGAAGTAAACATTCCACCAAGGAAGTGAAAGAAAAAATACCCCCGCCCGCCGTGGTCAAATAATTCCCTATGGGTTTTTCCGATGAAAAACAAAACACAGGGGCTGGCCCAGTGGCACAGTGGTTAAGCGCGTACATTCCGCTTTGGCGGCCCGGGGCTTGCCAGTTCAGATCCAAGGTGTGGACATGGCACTGTTTGGCAGGCCATGCTGTGGTAAGCATCCCACATATAAAGTAGAGGAAGATGGGCACGGATGTTAGCACAGGGCCAGTCTTCCTCAGCAAAAAGAGGAGGATTAGCAGCAGATGTTAGCTCAGGACTGATCTTCCTCAAAACAAAACAAAACACAAACTTCTCTGGATTCAAGCAAGAAAATATACAAATGTCTGTTTCTCATCCATATATCAGTTCATTCTCCTGCTGTAAGGAAGAGCGAGGATGAGAAGCAAGAAGCCAGGAGTGTTTTGTGAAACTCTCTCCAATAGAAATGATAAATGAAGAAATGATATATATCTCCCAAATCAGAGTTTCAAGGAATACAGAGATGATTTTGAGCTTGAAGAATCATAAAGTGGTAGAGAATGAAAGGTCGATCTAGGTCTTTTACCACAGACAGGACTTGGACAGGTTAGGGGAAGCACATGTTTTGGGATGGGGGAAAAAATAACCTAGAAACTGAAATACACAAGGAAAGTTCAGAAACAGTGAATGGGCCTAAATAGGGCACAGAGTGGCCATGAAGAGATTGGGGCAGATACAACTGGAGCGGTAGGAAAATAACCAGTATGAAAATAATGCTGAGAATATTCATCTGTTTTCATATATTCGATTTTTGCTTCAATTAATGTCATTAAGCACACATTGCAGATATTAGGATTAAAATTTTCAATAAAAAGCAGGCAGTAGATAAACTCTTATGGGGCTCTGTGAAAACAGCTCTGGAGCTCTAGGCTTCAGATACTATGGAATAATCTTCAGGGTGCCACAATCAGAATCAATAAACTCAAACTGCTTTCCGTTGCTGGGAGCTCCTCTGAATTGGAGAGAGGATTGGGTTGGCCCAACATGAGTCACCTCCCCAACATGTGGACAGGAAAAAATGGAGTCCCATAACTGTGGACAACTGGCAAAGGAAAACTGATCTAATTTTCCAGTAGGAAGGTAAAAGGAACGCTTGGTTGATGAAAAGAGCAGATGTCTGCTGTTAGCAATGTATCGAAACAGTGTGGAAGAGAGATTCGGTCATACACGGTGAGGGTGTGAAAAATGGACCTAAGAAGAAGGGTTTTTACAAGACTGCTGTATCATGGGATGTAAGGACTCCTGCCCCACCTCTTCATCCTGCTCTGGGAATACTGAACACTTGCAGGTACAGCCTCTGATTTCTCTGTTTTCTTACCTTCAACCTTTACCATAGCTGTTCCCTGAGCCTGAAATATTTATCTTCCTCTTATTGTTTGTTTAACTCCTCTTAATCTTTCCATGTTAACCTTTAATGAACCTTCATTATCAGCATTCCCAGTTGCCCTAGTCAGATCAGTTTTTTTAATCTCTAAGAGCCCTATATAAATATGGTTCCTCTACCATGGTGTTTATACTTGCATTTAGTATTACCAATGTTTCAACTAACATGCTTCTTGAATTCATGGAGCATGTCTTATTCAACTTTACATCTTCAGGATTGAGTATAGTTGCAAATATTAGTTAAAAAAATATATATATATATATATGTGTATATGATATGATGCCTGTAGCATCCTTCTGCCACTAAAAGAAGCAGATTTAGGAACTTCCTTGTGGATAAATATCACACTTTGTTTCATCTCACCCGGGACTCAACAGATTGCAGCAGGATGACCTGAAAGCAGACAGTAGGATGACCATCAACTTGTGAGCTCAATCATTCTGCCTAACTCAGTCAGACCTTAACAGAACTGAGACTGAAGAATGTAATTGAATTAAATTCATATTTAAATAGCTGCATGTGTCTAGTGACTACCATATTGAACAGAGCATGTCTAAAAAGTGCAAGTATTGGCCACAATAGCAGGAATGACAGCAGAGGCAGAGATAAGCCAAGTCGCAGCTGTGGCCAAGAAGAGATGAAGGAATCCACGGCAATCAGAACATAAGTGTTAAAACTGGATGGTATAATGAATAACTGTTCAGTTCCCGGAGGGACATGGCTTCAGCTGCTAAGATGGACCCTGAACTTTCTTACTTCTCACAACCACTGAGACAACCTGAGAATGTTTCAGTTCTTTGAAACAGAAGGACACTAAGTAATGCAATTATTTAATCATAAACTATTCAGATTTTTGTTCAGAAAGGGAGACAGAGAGCAACCTTTTGGGATTCACCCCCTTCTTACCACTATCCCCATTACACTCACTCCCTACACTTTCACTCTCCACCCTCAAAAAACCTACATCCCTGCTCCTTCTCTATTATTTCCCATCCTGAATCTCTTCCAATTCTTCAAATCTTCATGCTTTCTCAGACTCCCTGGCCCTTATACACAGTTAGCTTTGCCTGAAAACCTCTTCATCCTTCATTCTTATCTATCCATCCTCACTCCTAATGTTGGATGCCTCTTTGAGTGGCTATTCCTACTGCAGGAGTCTAAGATAGAAGCCCTACAAGTAATCCCAAACAACATTTACTTTCTCATCATTGAATATACCAAATACCAAATGCTGTGTGTTTCTGGGTACCTCCCACCTGTGTTATAACTCTCTAAGCATGGGACCATTAATCTCTTGCTCACCGCTGTACCCCAAATATCTAGCATTGTATTTGATATACCTAATCTATTTTCATTAAGTTAATAAATTGCATCCACATTTCCTGGAGGAAATGCACAATACTAAACAGTTCAGTGGGGAAAAGATATGTAAGCAACTTTTCTGCAAAGATATGAATATTTTCAGAATTTTTTTCTGAATTAGATTATCCTTATGGATTTGCAAATGAGGAGAAACACCTTTGAAAGCCAGAATGGCAAGGACCATTGTAAGAGATGACTTCTCCAGCAGGTTGTTTCCCTGCACAATTGGAGAAGACCGAGAAGTGGCATCACATCTTTGAGAAGATGTTATTGAAATATGCTTCCTGATTTGAATCTTAGCACAGAATTTATGCTGTGCCTCAAACAGTTATAACTAAGAATTACATATTGGTTAAAATTGAATCAAATTATAGCTAAAAAATAAATTTGGAGCTAGTGGGAAGATGTAGACATTCTCAGATAGAAGTTGACCACAGTGTGACCATGTAAATATGTTTTAACTGATTTCTCTGTGCTGGTTGTTTTAAATCTGTGTGGAAGAAGTGATACCTCTGGGAATTCTGTGCCATGGTGCTATGGGGTGACAAGTAGTGCAGAGATCAAAGTCTTTTTCACATGAGTGCCATGAAAACAGGCAATGCAAATGCCACTTCCAAATTAACTTCCAGTAATTTGCCTCCAGTCCACTATCCTGAATAATCATTTCATATTTGTAACTCAGGTTGAAATTAAACCTGAATATATCCTTCTGTTTACATATCTTCCGGCCCGTCATGAAGAGTTAAAGTATAAATTGGTGCCTTCATCTCCATTGAAACACCAAAGCAACACATGATTCTTTGTCAGTGTTGGGTCTGATAACAATAGAGTGAAGATTATTTTTCCACCTGTGACACTGTCATTATAATTGTCTAACTTACATTTGCAGTCAAGTGGGTGTTCCTTTGATGACTTAGAGCCTTTAAACCTGAGGATAACAAAATGCTGGCTGTGAAACACATATAAATCCTAAGCAGAGAGAAAATCAAATCACCTGTTATACTATTTGTTTTCATCTAATAAAAGCTGGCGAAAAATAGAAAAAAATGAGCCTGGAGGATTCTAGGCAATTTAAGGAAAGAAGTCAAGAGGCAGTATACTAAATATCTCTCTATGCATCCCAGGAAACGACAAGCAGGAGCATAACTTAAGTATTACGAAAAAGATAGCTCTCTAAAAGATGAGTTTCTCTGGATAAAAGCTGTATTGCTCATCCTCTTCACCCTGTCTTTGCCAATAACATCTATAGCCTTGAAGCAAGTTTTCCAATGTGGCACCATTCTCAACTGGCCTATTTCTGTAACCATTTATGGACTGACAGTACCTGTCCATTATGATTGAGAATTTATCTTTTCTTCAATTATTTCCCAGATTATTTTAGTCAATGAGAATGGCAATTGTTTCTTAGACTAGGCATACATTTTTTATAGTAGCTTTTTTGATAGCTTCACTTCTGGAGGCTTAACAAAATCAACTGGCCCTGACACTATACAGTCAAAATCTACAATGATTCCCAGATTGAAGTTTCAGAGATAGGCATATTGGAGAACTTATATAGAAATAATTCAATTTACATGCCAAAGCACCAGCTATATTTTCTTTGTTGATCAAATCCTAGATTATAGATTCATTGCAGTTGTTGATTTTTTTTCTTCATGATTTTATGTTACTTCCTTTAAAATATAAACTTCACGTTTCTTTTATAGGCTTAGAAGGTTTATATTTAAGCTTTATATGAAGATTATTTCCTTTGCATTAGTTTCGTAACAGAATCTCTGAAGTTATTTAGCATATCTTACTCACTTTGCTGGGATAGGAGATAGCTGATGTCAAATGCCACACTAGAAAGATAATTTAAGGTTTTTTTTAAATACAATTTCCTCTCAGGGCATTATCAGATGAAAAGTGTCCAATGTTTTAAAATTAAATTGTTTCTTTTATTACTTTTAAGTTTATTCACTCAATTGCCTATAATTTCAGAATACTTTAAAGTGTTCACTTTTTTATATTGTTAATATAAATACATACTTGCATACAATTTAGAAAACACAAAAAAGAAAAAAAAAACGCCATCCCATTCCAAGAATGCCATTACATTCATCACAGTATTTCTTCTTTTTATTTTGTGGATATCATGCTCTAAATCTGAAACTTCATATTATTTTTTACTTAATATAATGTAATGAATCTTTATCCATGACATTTAAATGAAAGTGTTTAAAGCTTTTGATCCAATGGAAGCAAATCTCCCACCTCTAAACCAAACTGGGGACTTCCAGAATCAGATATTCTTTTTCATTCTTTATGAAGTGGATGATGATGATTCTCGCACTGAGGGGGTTCTGAGTTCTTTTCCAGTTGCCTAAAGACTTTATGCACATCAACCTGCATCTCTTAGAGTCTCCCTTTTGTAATTTAGGGATGAGATTTTTACAGTGCTGGTCAATGGGAAGGAATGACCCTGATAACTAGGGGAACCATATGATCTAACATTTGAGGGTGATTATTAGTGACTTTGCTGGCCAAAGCCATAAACCAGAACTGTCCTGGTCAAACAGGGACATACTGAAGTAAGGTATAAGAAGAGGAATTTTAGTGATAGATTCTAAAATTAGTATCAATTGAAGTGGGTTTTGCTATATACTGGAGTCAGCAAACTATACATCACTGGTCAAATCCAGCCCACTGTCTGTTTTTGTATGTCTCTTCAGCTAAGAAGGGTATTTATGCGTTTAAGTGGTTGAAAAAAAAATCTGGAAATTTGTTTTCTTTCTTGTCATATAAATAACTACACAATATCCTTGATTTTGCTTCTTGAATTGCAAAGCCTAAAATATTTGCTATCTAGCCCTTTATAGAAAAGGCTTGTCAACCTCTGTATATGCTGATATCATCTAGTCCAATCATTCACATTGTTTAACACTTTGCTTCTTATCCAATTCTCTGATTTGGTTTTTCTCACAACTGAGTAAAATATAGACCCCTGTAAAGTAAAAAAAAAATCCCTTTGGACTCCAAAGAATACAATTTTTCACACAATAGATGGATAAATATTGAATATAAAGTGAACATTTTATTCTATGAAATTCAGCTTCAACTGAGAATGATCACTGAAGACTATTTATGCTGAAAGATTAATTATCATATTCATAAACCTCAAAATTTAAAAAACCTCCTAGAATACCTGGATCTCTAAATTTCTGCTTTGTCTCAGTGGACCATAATATCCAGTTTAAGAAATATTATTTTAGTATATTCTAGCTGTACTGCAGGGTCTGGAAACATTCAGATAATTGTTTCTCTCTTAAAGACAGGTGCTAAAAGGCAGGCAAATGACCTAGCCGTTGACTTACTTTATTTTGCTACTTATTTCTAAGATTTTTCCCTCACTTCTTTTGCATAAATGTATTATAAAATGATTTAAATACATGGTTATACTTTTATAACAACCCATAAAACTGCAACAAAACTGTTTCATGTAATATATAAAAACACAGAAGAAAACTGACACTATCCTATCAAGTTACTACTACTTTACTAAGTCTGGGATATTGCAATGTGCTTTCAGTTAAATTACCAAAAGAAAACATCTTGGTCTTATCTCTCTCTTCAGATTGGTTACTCAGGTGTTTCTTTAGTGGACTATTTTTTAAAATTAGGTATATTGACATTTTTATTTTTTCAAAGCTCATTCTAATCTCTAAGATTATATCTGACATTTCTCTGTTGACCTCATGGCTCTTTCTGATGACCTCTCTAGTAACAGATCATTTGAATCATAACTTTTAATAGACAAAAATAAAATTGTACATCACAAGTAAACTATAATTTTTGTTTAGCATCATCCTAGAGTGTTGGGGGCAAATTTTACATTTACGGACGATTAAGCATTTTACACATCTTCCCACAGGAGATTCAATAAATAAACAAAATTATTTCTGTGTGGGTCACACATATCAAATTCAACCAATGAATAATTTACATTTAACAGCAGCACAACAGGAAAAAATAAAATTAGGGTTAAAGGAGAACAGAAGTTTGTAGCTTTCCACATTTTACATTCACATCCTTTCCTCACTCCCTGAAGCTTAGAAAATTTATATTATCTTGGTTAATCACCTTCCTCCATGCAGTTTATAAACAAGTATTAGAGTAGGGATAAAGATAAGAGAAAATAAACAAACGTAAGTTCAGTCCCTATTCACTTGGCCTCCTAAGAGCTCAAGCAGTGATACTGTTAATTTCCATGAAAATAAAGCTGACTGGCTTGGAAATCCTCTAGTCCTTGGTTAGCTACCTAACATCCCATCACCTCCAAGGAAAACTAGGTTTCCTTTTGAAAGGGGAAAAACACAGAGCAGATAACTTCTCAAAGCATGGCAAAGGGCTGTGATGGGGCCACAAAAATATAACGAGAAATAAATATAAAAAGAGAAAAGGGACAAAACAAAAACTCAATAAACAGATTTCTTTGTGAAATCAGCCAGTTGAAACCAAAGTACATTTGGGAATTTGACAATTACCTGATCAATTTTGATAGGGCTATCAGTTGTAATCATTCAAGTTTCCACACCTAGACTGAATATCCAGCCAAGGTCCACCAAAACCTCACTGCCTGACAGATTAGGCCAGGGGTATTCAGCAGGAAGAAATTAGGCCAAGATGTTTTCAAGATTTACAATTTTCTGTCAGAAACCCCATATAAGTTACAATCACTGAGAGAGTGTGTTGTGTGATGTCAAGTGAAAATAATTACCTGCCAATCTGCATAATTAGTGCCTCCCCCCCAAATTCCCACTTCACCAAATGCCTGTTATATTCAGGTAAATGGGAAGAGTTCCTTTCCCTGGCCACTCTGCTAAATCATGCAAATTGTTTTGAAAATGGTAATATTGGCAGAACTTTGTGTTCACGTTTTTATTCAATCTGAAAATAATTTAATAAAAGTAAAATTTTTCATACAAGAATCTTCTAACAGTTTCTTCAGCTTATATTGCCGGTATTGTGGGAAATTTTGTGATAAATCTTATGAAATATTTGTAAACCATAATGTGTGCTATAAATGTAAGATACTGGGGTCCCTATGAATGTAAGATACTGGGGGCCAGCCCCGTGGCCCAGTGGTTAAGTTCTCCTGCTCCCCTTCAGTGGCTCAGGATTTCACCAGTTTGGATCCTGGGTGTGGACGTGGCACCACTCATCAGGCCATGTTGAGGCGGTGTCCCACGTGCCACAACTAGAAGAACCCACAACTAAAAATATACAACTATCTACTGGGGGAAATGAGGAGAAAAAGCAAAAAAAAAAAAAAAAAATGATTGGCAAGTTGTTAGCTCAGTTGCCAATCTTAAAAAAAATATAAGATACTGTTGTGCTAAGTCAACCTTCTGAGTAACCAGATGGAACTCTTCCAACAAATCAGAGATGGTAGAATGCACAAACCTAAGCCATGGAAGCAGTACAGGCAACTTTTGTTGGCCCACTTCATATCTATCTACTTTCTGAAGTGTATCACTGCACTTTTAAATGTTTGAAATTTTTAAAAATATTTTGACCTAAGAATGCAACTTCAGGGTAAAGAGAAATATATGTTTGTCAAATCTACACTGACGATTTGAAACAAGAATACATAGTGATTTCATTTTGTGTACTGTTCCACTGATTTATGTGCTGATGTTTGATTCTTACCATTATGAAAGCAGAAAGTCAAACAGACGCACATATCATTGGTTCACCTCATTACAACTTGCAGTCGACTTTCTTATCATACTTCACTCTTAATTCCCTCTTTAGAGAAGGAAGGCTGCCAGCCAAAATCAATTTACAAACATATCTCTGATTTAAGAAAGAATATGTCATTCTATATAAAGTATTTTGAATTTTCATGCAACAGACAGAAAAAATGGTAAAGTTCAAGGCAAAGATCTTCAGAATGTCTATTTTTCCATATATGTAGGTTTTCGCAATACCAATGTGAGATGGGCCAAAAATTCCATGCAATCTACTAGTATATATATAGAAAGTATTTCCTTCTCTCTTAAGTCTCTGAGTTGGATTAGCGAAGAGAAGTTGCTTGTTTGAATGGATACCAATTTAATAAACATAGAAGAAAACCCCTAAATATATTACATTATATATATATTATATATTATATAGGGGTCTATATATTATACCACTGACTATAATCTGATAACAAAGAGTAAATGGAATAGTTTAAAAAAGATAGTAAATGATTGAAAAATATAAAAAGTAGTGGAAGCTCAACTAAAGAAAAAATGAGTAAGGTAAAAACTCTATTTTTTGCTTCAAATTTTTTCTCAGTATCTCACATGAAATAAAGTTATTTTTAGCCTCTAACTATTTTGTATTCATCATTAATTTAGATTAAAAACAAATATTTCCCTTCAGAGATACATTCTGACTTAGAAATAATTTTATCTCAAATGTGAAATTTCTCTAAATAACACGAAAAATATCAATCTTTACACTAAGGATAACTTCTTCTACTATACACTTAAGATTTAAAAGCAGCTAGGTAAGTGTCTCAGGAATTATTTTGATGAAAAGGGAGATTCCAATTTCTATCCCATTACAAGGCAAAGCAATATGACAATTCTGCACAGTGCCCTCTAAATCAGCAATTACTGCAGCATTATCTTCCTTACTCCATCTTAATTTAGCAGAAATCAAACCTTTTAAAATCAAACTGGTACATGCATCCATTCACTTCTCGTGCAATCAAAACTGAATTACCTGTCAACAGAGAAGTACACTTACAAGTGTGAAACCATTTGACCATGTTATATTTTAATTTGCAGAGACAAAAATGACAAGCAATTTATTTACATAAAACTGTACAAAAGCAAATTAAATTATGTAAAGTATTTCATAAATAGTTGGACGAGTGTTTAATACATTTCGCCATGTTTAGCATAGTTGCGTGCATAGTGACTCATAATAAATGATGATAAATTGTTCTCTGCTTCACTATCAACATCCAAGTAGCAGAACAATAGTCAATGATTAACATTACAAACAGATCGTACCACACTGTATGCAAGTGCTTTAAAATGTAGGAAAAGTTATCTGAAAGTAAACCCTAGGTAGCTGAAAAAATGATGCCTTTCTCCAGATGTTATATATACCTCTGCCTGGGTCACAACTAACAAGCTTTACAATACTCTTGATCATCTTCACTCTTTTTTTTTTTTCCTTAAGGACACATTGTATATTTATCACTGATTAAAATTTATCGAAAACTACTTAGGTCTTCATATTTCTCATGCCTGTTTTAGGATGGCTGTTTGATTCTTGGCAGTTTCTTCTGATCTGTGTGTTTTATTTTATTTTCCAATAATACAGCTTCCTAGGGTAGCCTTTCAGCCAGACATCTTCAGTACCATCTTAGTTTCTCTTTCCATAAAAATAATGCCTCCCTTGTTTTCTGAAACTCAGGCAGCAGGCCAGTCAGAAACCATACAAAAATGATATCTGAAGGTTCAGAATGAGCATTAGATTTTAGACTGAAGCTACAGACATTGTGATACACATAAATTTATATAGTTACTCATTAATTTATAAATGTGTCCTAATGTATAATGCATGCAAAGTTCACTTGAGATTCTGCGTACAGAAAACAAGTATGGTTTATATACTGTACAACCAAAATGAAACCGCAGTGAAAAGAAAAATAACAAAAAAAGAAAGAATAGAAAGTCTAAATCAATATTTTACCTTGCAAAATGGACAGATTTCACCCCTGATAATATCTCTCTGTGTTACTGTTATAATAAATGCTTTAGCCTTCTAGTCAGAATTAAGCAGCCCATATTAATGCCTTAATTTTGTTTCATGAATGAATGATATTTAAGACTGGTCCATTATCTGAGTTTGTCAGAAGGCAAATTTTTAATATATTATTTATTATTTTCAGAAAATAAACATGGATAAATATACAGGATCAAAAAAGTTGGGAATAGCCCATTTCCCCTCATTGTCCAAACCCAACAACCGTTTTTTTACCATAACAACAGGTATAAAAGGCACAGTTGCTTATTTTGCATTCACTCATTTATTTATTTTTTTTGTTTCTTTTTATTGATTTTTTTCAAAAGCACTCTATATATGGAGTGGCACCAGATTTAACCTATTCAAAATAAAAGTCATACAAACACAAAATATATTTCTGTGTCATGCCAGCTCATTATATAATAAACATGTTATGATAGCTAATTCTACTAGAATTACTGTGAATACTTACAGTACACTGAATTTTATTCTTTCACACCCATTTTAGTTCTAAAGAGAGGCTCACAAGTTAAATGACAATGACATGGCTATCTTGAATGTGTTGCAAACATCCTTGGGGAATGTAGGTCCAATTAATACAAAGGTCCGGTATGACCCGTATTAGCTTTATAGACAACAGAAGGATTTTAAGATAGAGTGAAAGGAGCTATCTAATGGTTTCAAGTGTCTCATGAAAATAAAGAAAAAAATGAATTTAAAAAAGTTTGTTGAACACCTGTGTTATGCAATTGAGTATTTCCTTTGTAACGTGCAAGAAAAAATATGTATACATTTCATAAGTATCTTTAGAAGTATTTTGTCTTAATAGGTACTTACAGATTATACAAGGCAGAACTGCTTTAATGCAGTTTCCTAACAAAGTACTAGAATTGCATCTTTCCATAATGTAAATAATAATCAAACATAAACATGTTCAATTATTGACATTTTAGTCCAATGTTTTTGTTTCAATTACATATCGTCTTTCAGCCTAACTATTATACATAAACTAACATCAAAATGAAAACTCCATTTAAGGAAGAGCCTAAGGAAATGACCCCAAAAGAGTACCCCACCAAACAGAGAAGTGGTTTTCAAAGATAAGCATTTTGACAACCTATAGTGAATTAACAACCTATATCCCAGGCTGCTTCACCTTAAAGTCTAAGAAATTCTGCGAAGCATGAAACTACCCAAAGCTACATTGTTTCTACAGTTTGCTAGAGAGCCATCAAGGCTATGACCAGGTTACAAACATTCAGTGATTGGAACACTTGCTCTCTTCACCTGTTATCCCCTATTCTGTCCCTGGATTGTCACTTTTGTCTGAATGTCCCAGCTCAAGTTCCAACTGTATTAAATCATCCTCTACAGAGCAAGTGACTCAAAATCTGCCTATTCTGTTTACTTTTATTACACTAAAAAAACGGCATATTTTCAAACTTTGAGATGTACATTATGAGACACGTCACTGCCCCGATCTCATTTCTTTCATGTTCAGTCTGGATTTGTTTTAAGACATATAATAAATAAGGTTTGAATCATATTAGTGACAAAGTCAATTAAGGTGTCACCTTGTTTCAATGTTGTGAGTCTCGAAATAGTGCTCTATTGCACAGGATTCAAAACTAATGCACTTGTGTTATGGGAAAGTGTGCATTGAACATGTAAAAATGCAATTGGTAATTTGGAATGTAGATAATAAGACCACGAAGCATAACCTGGAATTCTAAAATGACAATAGTGGACTTAACTTATAAGATTGTGTGCCAATGTATTTTTCTTTCCCTACCTACCCACAAATATGATTTAAAAAGTGGAATCTTCCCTGATAATATTTTTTGAAACTAAACTTGAACCTTAACTAATTGCCTATTATAATACCAAAAATACATCTCATTAGTTCTTCATTTTCTGAGCTTTCAAAGAAAATCCATTTTAAAAGAAAATGTATATTTTCTGAGTATAGAGACAATGTAAAATAAACTAGCATCTGAGTGTTTCTGTGCGTGCATGGGTTCAGTTGTTTTTGTTGCTTAATGGGTTTCCACATCAAGACCAAATATACTTCTTAATTTCCCTGATCTGCCGGAGGATCTTTGGCCTTTTAATGACACAATTGTTCCAGCACAATAGTGATGCTGTTCTGAAAAATATGTATAATTTTTACAAGTTATAATCAGTGTAATTGATACATGTGGTCAATATTGGGTGTATACTAAGGATATTCAACGAACATATAGAATTGAAGTGGATGCTCCTGACTTGAAAACAACAACAAGCCAATTTGGGAATGCAATCTCCAACTGGGCATTGTTTAGCTCTGTCTTTGTGAGAGTATTAAAGCTGTGATCTTCCCAAAATGCTTCTCATACAGTCCCCCTTTATGCGGACTCTACCTTTAGAGTGACTCTATCATTTTTGAGGGATTGCTTTTCATGGTGATTAATCATATTCTTATGTCTGAAATATATTTTACCTGATCTGCTTTTTTTTGACCAGCCAGATGACTTTCGAACTAAATCCGTGACTAAAATCATGCTTCAGCTTGGGGATAATGAAAGTGTGTTGTGTTCTGCTCATCAGGCTTGTTACCATGAAAGAAACTTGCAACCATCTGTTTTTTTTTTTTTTTGGAGAGGTGGGGAAGAGGGAGAGCGAGTGTTGGGATCAGTGAGGGGGTTCGACATGCAAGTAACAAGGATGGTTTCTACATTGTACATTGCAATCAGGCTAACAGTATTACTAAAGGCCTGATCTGGAGGCAGAAGTGGCAGGCAAGGCTTTGTCTCTTTGGTAGCCCCCTCTTTTGATTAAATGGTTTTGTTTTGTAAGGTTTTTTGCCCCTTATTCTCCTTCTCATACATGAAAAGAACTTTGCTGTTGCTCCTTTATAGCCTACAGGTAAACTTCTCTTCTAGTGAGAGTATTGACAGGAGATGGCTTGTATTCCCCTGTTTTTGTCAGGGGAATATCCTCAGGGTTGGCTTCCTCATTTTTGCTGAAACTAGCTGCACTGAAGGTCTCATAGGATGAGGTCAACTTTTTGTTCAGGAGGTTTCTGTTGCGGTCACCCATGATGGCGGCCTCGCCATTGGCCAGCTTTTCCTGGCTTCCTCGTTCATCAACAGGCATGAAAGTGGAGAGTTTGGGCTGGCTCTTCTTCCTTTCTGGAGAAGTGCGGACTGGCATCCAGCAGGAGTCTGAGTGGCCATATTCGTCACACTCACGGGTACACTTCCCAGTCAGAGCTACATCTGGAAGAGGTCTTGAATCTGAAATTCAAAGAGAAGGAGCCATCAAAGTTGGACATTCCTCAACTGATTTTCCTGCTCTGTATGAAATTGGAGGGGAAATATGTATGTAAGCTTTCCATATTACTTCCCTTTTTTCAACACCCTGCAGTTCTTCATCCCGTAGAACAGCTATCTCATATCCAGTAAAGATAAGGTTTTGCAAAAACACCAAATAGTATAGAAAAAGAGGAATGGACAAACTGATCAATTTAAATGTATAGAACAGACAGGTATATATGCATTTGTTACAGGACAGGGATGTGTGTACATTCTCAAGAAGAAATAAAGTACATATGTATATTTGTATGGGTATAAATTTTTCCACATGTATAAGAAAAGTCATTAAATCCAAATAGATAATTTTCTGTATTTATAAATTATCCCAGAAAGAGTGTACTTTTGCCAATTGGATTTTTTCCTGCTTATACATTATTCATAGAATGCAAATATGCAAAACCTTATATTTAAAATACATTCTAAAAACATCAGGGTGACTCAAAAGCAGAACCTAAATTGACAGTACATTATGTGGTAAAAAGTTAAAAAACAAAGTACAAGTAAGTTATGGGTGTGAGCACACTAGCAATATCACCACCTACCCCACCCCAGCCCGCATCTCCCTCCCCCAACCATGTCAAATGACCTAATATGTGCTGTAGGATAATCCCCTCAGTGTTCACCTAGAAGTGCATTTGCCAATGTGTTTGCTGAATGGAATATTCTGTGAAATGCAATGTATTGGGTAAATATAGTCAAGCTCTTAAAGTTTTGATGCAATAGTGTGTACTCCTAATTAATGGTGCTGCCTAGTGGAATGGGAAATGCCATCTATTTCTATAAAGCTAAGTTATATCTAGAGAGTTCTTAGGGATCAAAATTAAAGATGGCAGTTACAAATTACCTGTATGTGTAATTAAAATCAGTACATGTGTCTGTCTTTGGAGAATAGTTAAGTATTTTCTTACTATTACAAATATTTTTTTAACGGACTTTGTTTTTGTTTGAGAAAGAGAGAGTGAGAGAGAGAGAAACCTGTTCTATCTCAATAGATTCTAAGAGAATAACTCTAGGGTTTTATTTAATATATTTTAGAGTTTGTTTTATTGCCAAACAAAAGAACAAAATAGGACTGCACTCCAACTTATATCAAATGGTATCCTTTTATTACAAGCCTTGGGACTTAAAAGACTGACGAATTTTGACCTCTGCAAATATATTCCCAACAAATGGAATCACTGAGATTTGCATATACACAGTCCTGGGTAGATCTAGCTTAAAACAGAAGAGGGGGTTATTTAAATGATTCCCAATATATTTATACCCTCTGCTTTTGTCTCTACACACCATCCTCTGTAGTTTAACATTATAATCCTATTTTAGCTATTGTTTTTACTGGATATTTTACAAGTTTTCCTCTGCCAAATCTCCTAAATCAAGGTAGACCAATAGGGCATGTCATGTTTTTCCTTCAGTGATTGGTAACTGAAATATTGACATTTGTCAGCCCGGTGATTTTGAACCACTGTGGCCTGAGATTTTTATGCTGTGTGCTAAGATTTCAGCGAGGAACCACCAGTGTTCTTCACAGGAAATCTAGAATCACTCTTCTCTTTTCCAAAGGTAAAATGCAAAAATAATTATTTGTTGTAGTTGCACATGCTGCTATTTGACTTCTAAGTGGGTAGATCCTATTAATTTTCATCAAAAGAAAAAGCATTTTCTTATTCATATTTTCATGCTAAATTCCCTCTGTGTTGCTCAAACACACATTTTAGATGCATTTAAAAAAATCAAACTATTGACAAATTCTATGAATGCTTTTGGTAATCTAGTTAGTTGAAATGAGCAAACTGTGAGTTCTTTGGGAATATTCCCTATCTTCGGATACATTGTTTATTTGAAGCTGACCTAAATGCTTTGAACAGCAAAAAAACCTCATAAATATGCAAAGTGTAAGATCAGATCTACTTTTTCCTCTACACATTCCTTTTGCTCTTCACTGCTTTAACAAGTTCAAATTTTTCTTTTTCTCTCATGATAGTGCCTATCAAGGACACAAGACAATAATCAGAAATTCAGCTACTGAAATGGAAAAATCTCTATGAATGTGGGTGTCATTTCCTGCAGAAATGACCCAGACTGGTCTCCAATCATCTCTCTAAGTTGACTTATGTCTCATGCAATGTGTTGCTTTACTTACACACATGACTGCATTTCAGGGATTAATATGTGTTTCTAGTTTGAAATTTATAGCACCGTCTTTCCTTTGTTCGAGATGCATTTAGAGACAGCTCATGGAGCTATATCAATACTCTAACAACTCGTCTTACCTGTTATTTAACTTGCATACCTGAACTCCCTGTAGCTCATAAGAAATTATATTCTTTTAGATTAACTCCATTTCCAATCAACTAGAAGTGAGATGCACTTTAATTCCTTCGCTCAGCCTTTACTTCACAGTCTGGGTTATTTCCTGCTAAAATTGATTTCCTCTTATTGCTTTTAATGAAAGGCAGTTTGTCTTCTCCACCATCAGCCACATGTGGGCTGCCACATCTCTATCCAAGAAGCATGACTTTTAATAAGGATCTCCTGTCATTTCCAAAGTCAAACACTTGATTGGGGACCACAGTGGAAGTTGACAAGCCTAATTGGCTGAGACATGTTGCAGTGTTTGTCATCAAATTTAGAAAATAATCAAGAAAGGCTATAAGAGATTCATCATGAGCAATCAAAACTTCCAATCTTGATGACTCAAATGAATCCTCAAAAGAAACGCCAATGATTAACAAATGCAATTTGTATTATGATGTGATTTATTGAGGGAAAGCATGAGTGGAATAGTATTTTTTTTGTTTCTATATTTTCTTATTTTAATTATACAAGTAAATATTATAAATTATTTAAACACAAAAGTTATACACGGCATTAAAGAATTATCAGATACACTCATTTTTCCCTTTCATAAAAGATATACTCTTAAAATGTGGGCTGATAGAGGCACACCTTCCACAAATAGTAACCCCTCTTAGTCTTTCAGTCTTTCACTGAAGGATGTGTTTTTAATATCTAAGAAAATTATTTCGTTCTTCAGTTTAGCACTATTCCCTTTAATTTTGACCTGAGTGAAGATAGAAAACAGTTAATCACAACTCTTGTTAGTTGGTATAGAGTAAATGAATAAAAAACGTAAGCTGTTCTACAAGAAAATGTAATGATATTCTCTATCATCATTTTCCACGATAAAGTCAGTTCCTTAGAGGTCTGCCCCACAACACTCACTCATATCAAACCTTGAAAGGACTAGAAATAGAAATGGCATTCATCAGATCTTGTTGTTGCTTGAGTATTATAGTTGCAGTCTTCTCCATTTTTACCTAGTTATGCTATTTACTAGAATCACTACATCATTTTGGAGAGTTAAAGTCCTTTCTTAGACATAAAGATAATTTCCCTCTCAAAAGTACACAGTTTTAAGCTGTCATTACAGCAAACAATTTTAGAACAATTCATAACATATGAAGTAATTTCCCATACTTCATCCCTTTCACTTATCACTGCAACAGAATAGCCAGGAGGATCGAAGGAGTGAGCAGTCCAGCCTATGGGAGAGCTGAGGCCTAAGAAGAAGCGTTTTGACTTTTACTTTAGTGTTTCCCATAACACCATATTCCTCCTTCTTAAAATGTAACAGCCGAGTTATTTAGAGGTCAATTACTACTACTCATAGCCATAAGAAAAAGCCATAGTCTCCAAAGAAAGAGAAGAACATCTGAGCAGCATAGGAAATAGATGCCATAAAGTGATAAATTTTACTACTTAATGAAAAAAGTGATGTACCCTCCTTAAACCTATACATTTCCTAAAGTAGAGGAAATTATAACTAACGTAAAAAGTCAAGTTCTTTCTCTAAAAAGAAGTATATTTGTTCTTACTAGGCAGGGAAGATGAGTGGATAGTGGGAAGACGCTGCTACAATGACCTCAACAAGAAATGACAGACAGACAATATGTAGAATCATTAGAAATAACAAGGAAAGCCCAGATTTACAGAGGCATTTAATGTTCCCAGAAGCTGTCCTACACAATTCAGAAATCATTAGAGGCATCTTTATTATAGGAGACCATTGGAATCATTAAGACTCTTAAAAACAGCTCTGCACCGGAATGGATTTTCATGTGCTGAGCTGTGCATTCTGCCAGAACCCTGGACACTCACTCTACTCCAGGTCCTTGGCTTGGGGCTAAAGATACAAGGATATTTCCATTTCCTATGAGCAGGCATGACAATGCTGCATTTAGTTTAAGATATTTCCGATGAGTTTTTTTTAAGCTCGACACTTAAAACTATATGCATCATTTGCATACTTATTTAATATACAAATTACTTGACTCCCTGACCACATGAGATAAATGAGTTGTTAGTCAATGTGTAGGCGTCCCAGATGTTCACATCTTTCTTACAATTTGTTCTTTAAAATCAAGCACTAGCACATTCTTAACACTACTTGTCAAAATTCTGCACAACAAAAATTGTGGTCATCTCTCCTTTTGGGGACATATAGGCACCTTTTCCTTTTTAAAGTATTTAGTTTTCTTTTTATACTTCTTGACTTCCTGTTATACCAAAACTTCTTTTTCTAGAAGCACACCTAAATCCTGGTGGAATCTAGTGAACTATGAGAGAGTTTTACAAATGGATTAACAAGTAAAATGAAAGACGATTGGCAATGGTTTTCCAACAAATATTTTCACATTACCTTTACTTTCTTAATCCAAATGAAAATCTCTCTTTTACTCATGTAATTATATCAAGTGCTTTATTTTAAAATAGCTGTTAGCAAATGATTTATTTTTGCCTTATGTAATAGAACTGAGAACAAATAATTAAATAAACCTTTTGTTGGAAAATTATTATTGTAGTCAACAAAGATTAGGTGTGAGGAGATCAGATACAAAAGGTGCATAACAAGTTGGACTTGGCTTTTTTTATATCAATAACCTAAAGATGCCTGCCTTTTGTGTGTTCGGGGATTTGGGAAGACTAGAAAGGTAAGCACATAACAGATCATGGAGGGGTTGGGAATCACCTACTCACACAAGCAATTTGTGAGCCTCTAAACATGCGAACACTTTCTGGAAGAAGGGGAAATGTATAGCTACATAAGTGTTGCTTAGGGGTACAGCAAGTGGGTTAAGATTCCTAAATAGGGCTCTAATTTATCATAAAATCACTTGATCCAACCGAATTAGAGGAGAATATAAAGAATCACCTATCCACTCAACGTTTACTTCAGTCTTAAATATACCACTCGGAGCACTGCCCTCAAGGGACAGTGAACTTGGGGAAATAGCATAAATGTGGAACCCCAATATTGCTGAGTATGGTTCATGTATAAGCTGTATAACTTTGGATATAACTTCTCTGAGCCTCAAGATCCTCAGATGTGAAATAAGACCTACTCCCTCATATATTGTAGGAATAAAAGAGCACATAAAACCCAGAGAATGGTCTCTGGTTCAGCGCAGATGTTCAGTAGATGGTAGGTCATGGCCCCTGGAGAGATTTAAGGAGGTAGAGATACTTTTTTCTCTCTGAAGTCTTTCCCTGAGAGAGATGAGTATTGTTTAAAGGAATAGGCTCAGGAGCCAGGCGCCCCGGATTCAAATCCTAACTTTGTCATTTAGCGTACGACTGTGAAAAAGTTACTTGATTTACTTAAATTCCTTCATGTGTGCAACAGGGAAAAGAATGAATTAACTTCTTAGGATTATTGCAAGAATTAAATGTGTTTATATAGGTAAAGGATTTGTAATAATTCTTGACACACAAGCCCTCAATAAATATCAGCTACTTCAGGTGTACAATCCCTTATCCACAATTCAGTCCTCAAAAAAGTTTTGAAAACCAAAAGTTCTTTTTTTTCTAATAAATTTACAACAAATCTGACCTTCAAGCCAACGTTATTTTTCATTCTTTATTTATCTAACATAGTGTTAATATTTATATATTTTAGTATAGAAATAGTGTGTTTAAGGGCACGGTCTCAGACTCTTAGATTTTTAAAATAATATATGATACATGCACGATATTACCTTTCCTAACATGTAAAGGATTCTGAATTTTGAGACGTATTTGGTCCTAAGGGTTTCTGATAACTTATTGCGGAATTAATACAAATCATTAATCAAAAGACCATGTATTTTAAGTTACTTTTCCAGTAATACTGATGGATTTATGCTGATAGAGTCTGCAATATACCAGAGTTACCATCTATTTAGGAAAATACAAAGGTCACCATATCCTGGTTACTCTATATCAAGTATCCCCTAATAGTTATTTATTAAGACTTTTCTAGAGTAGATTTATTCAGTATGTGTCATTATGGTTGCTCAAAACTAAAGGAGAAATGCTCTATTATTTGCAGTTATCTTTATAACCCAAACTGATCAACCTCATGATGAATAATTTTCACTTGAAAGAGACTTGCCCCTAAGATGTTGGTTTGCCAGCTTGCTATTTTGCTTTGCCGGTATGGACCACAACATAAGAAGCAGCTCCATTTTAAGGATATGTCAAAAATTAGCAATGAACTAATCTAAGATTAAGAGGTCGAAAACCAAGGAAAGAACAAAAAGCAGGGCTAATACTTAAAATGCAGTGCACCCTTCATGCATCAGAAATAATGAAACAAAGAAGCCATTCAGCATACAAGTTATATACAGAGTTCATGATGTAGGGACATGCTTGTTTTAAGTTGCAAAATAAGGCCAGAAATTCCTCTAATCTCCTTATGGACACCCTTTTGGAATGTGACATCACTGCTCTTTCTGTCAAGATGCAGATTCTATTTCTGCTCCCCTTGAAGCTGGACTAGCTTTGACGACTAGAATGTGGCAGGGACGGTACTGTGCTATTTCCAGACTAGGTCTCAAGAGGCCTATCAGGTTCTGCTTCTGCCCTTGGAACCCTGCGGTCTCCATCCTGAGAGAAAGCACGATGTAGCCTCTTTGAAGATGAAACACTGTTTGTGAGAGAGACTCAGCTGTCTCAGCTGTCCCAGCAGAGCTACTCCCAGCCAACTCTCTACGGGAACGCAGCCCCATGAGCGAGCCAGGCAAAACTCGCAGAAGAACCACACAGCCAGCCCACAGAAATGTCAGAAGCAATGTATCTTGATTGTCTGAAGCCTTTGAATTATGTTTGTTTGTTTGTTTTTGTTTTGTTTGAGGGGTGGGGAGGGTTCATTGATGTAGCAGTAGGTCACTGAGATAATGATCATGGACATACGATATTATCTGCAATAAATACACTGCTCCAAACAACAGCCTGAGATCTAGAAACTATATGTTCTACTTCTTTTATGTCTCCTTATCATGGGTAACAAACCGACCAATATTAGTGAAAGTACAGCTCTTCAAAAGAACATTTTCAGAGATGTAAGCGCATTTAACTAAGAAGTTCAAACAGAGGGCCATGATAGAAAACTCTGGAAATTCTGGCCCTGTAATTACAGAATTTCACTGTGTTATACCTAGGAGTGCTCTCGTTCAGGCTGACATGCCAAGACAATATTAAAATGTTTAAACATGTTTGAAAGCATCAGCAACTTTTCTCCATACCTTAGGCGAAACTCAGTTAAACAGCAATTGAATGTATCTCAAGAAGCATTTACTGCCCTGCGGCTTAGACCACTGTCATTCTGAATGTGGCATTATCATATACAGTGGAGACTGTGCACGCCATGTCTCAAGCAGTCTTGCTGAATCAACTCAAACATGAATCTGCTGGTTGGCACATGAAAACTGCACTGCAGCAGAAAAATGTATGGTGACTGCTTGGGAGTGATCAATTCATGCACATCGGAGATGTGGCTGAGCTTTGATTTCTCGCTGCACACATGCAAAATTAGAGGCACTGGAGGTTAGGGGAGTGTTTAGGGAGTAGAGTGGAAGGATTCGAAGGGCTGGCAATGCGGAGCTGCTTCCATATTGATCAAAAGAGTCTATCAAACCCGGAAAGGGACTGGTGACAGTCATTTCACAAGTTAGCAATTGATTATTCCACTGAAAATAAACCCAATCCTATTTTTGGGAGGCAGTCATGTTTATTTTTCCACTGCAATAATCATAGCTTTGACGATTTTCCTTCTAGTCTCTTGGGTTTTCTTGTATTAGAATTTATTTGCTTTGGGTGTCATAGACTTTAATAATCTGATGAAAACCAGAAGTATTGCCTCCCTTCATAAATGCAGATATGTGCCCACAAAATTTGCATAAAATTTCAGTAGGGTTCAAGATACCAGAGTCAGGGTTGCAGTATCCTTCCAACTTTCTGATAGACAGGAGAAAGAAGGGTGTATTTTTATACTTAGACTTTTTTCCCCTTTGAGTTAGAATCAAAGATTAAGAAATATTTAACAATTCAGCTTCCATCCCTGAAAAATAGAAATTACATGTGATAAGTAAATTGCTATTCAAACAGTGACAGAAAGATTTAAAACAAACAAACAAAAAGACAAATTATGAGACACAATTATAAGTAAGGAAAATAATTGAGGTTTGATTATGTTAACATTTTAGTTGGTCCTTTAAATGTCCAAATCTAAAAACCTCCAATAATTTATAAGGTTTTATATAAGTAGCAAATTTAACTGATTGCTGATCACTTTGAAAACGTGTTTTCTTTCCTAAAAATCTACATCCAATATTCGCACCAGTGTCTTGAATTGCCAGCAACTGCATCTTTAGTCACTTAGCGTGAGAAAGCAGATGAATTGATGAATTCTTGTCATTAAGAAAGTTTATACAAAATAATAATGATCCAGATTTGTTTTTAAGTTAAGAAAATGTGTTATCCACTGTATATTGGTTTTACTGTGAAGTGTGATGTGGATACTACTAAGAGTTGCAAGTATCAATTTAGAGTCACTTTCTGGTAATAGTCTCAAGTCTTCAAAGTTTTCATTATTGTCCACAAAGTTGCAGAATTTATAACCTACAATAAATATTAATATTGTCTTTAGGAGGAAATATTTATTCTAAAAACAGTACATAAAGGCTCTGTTAACTGTAGGAACATTATCTTTGGATTGTGGTCTCAAAGGGAGTCCTCACTGTATCTTTGTTTCCCTACGTAACACATAATTCTGTAAAAATAAAAAGGTTGCAAAAAAGGAAACTGAAAAAATCAATTAAAAGATATTTTCTCAAACCTTCTTTTCTTCCACATAAACCATGATAAAGCAATTTTTTAAACAGAAGTGAGAAGTTAAAAAATAGCTCCTGTAAGCGGGGCCTGGTGGCGCAGCGGTTAAGTGCGCACGTTCCGCTTCAGTGGCGCAGGGTTCGCTGGTTCAGATCCCGGGTGCGGACATGGCACCGCTTGGCAAGCCATGCTGTAGTCTGCATCCCACATATAGAGGAAGATGGGCACGGATGTGAGCTCAGGGCCAGTCTTCCTCAGCAAAAAGAGGAAGATTGGTGGTGGATGTTAGCTCAGGGCTAATCTTCCTCAAAAAAAAAAAAAAGCTCCTGTAATAAGTAACTGGTATTAAATATCTAAATACTTAATTCAAATCTGTTCAATATTGAAGCAAATTAAGATGGTATTAGGGAATGTCTTAAGCAATTTAGATTTACTGAAGTAATATAATTAATATTTTTTTAAATCTGGCAAAAATCACCCTACTCATTCATTTTCTCCTTCAATGTAGCGATCCTGAGAAACTATACAATTATTATAATGATATGGCCATTTTCAAAACACATTCTCGAACTATTTGATTGGGATTACCTATTGAAATACTTTATGACTGTCAGACTGAAAAGCTTATCTAGTTGGAAATAGTCCTGTCATAACAAGCCGTGTTGTAATAAAATTTCATTAGTTATTGTGATTTGAGAGAAAGACAAAGAGCTCTACTTTTGTGTTCCTTACTGAGGAAGACTTCACGAAAACATTGAGTTTTGAAGTACTATTGAGAGATGGGGCTCTGAAAGCTTTTGCTAGTTGCTGAAAAACCATTTATGGGGAGAATTTTAAAACAGTTGAAATGCTGGCTCCTTACTCTGGTCAATAAGTTGATCAGTTGAAAAGAAAATTGGCAATCACAATTAGGACCAAGAGAGTGTTGAAGAACTTGGGAGTGCGGAGCAGGTAAATAAAAAGAAAAGGAAGGAAATGATCTCTGATGACTAGCAAACAGGACTCAATGAGCAGCGAAAGTGGGGCAAATCAATGAAGCAGCACTAGATCAGTTTGCGTCATTGATTTTTGCTTCTCATTGAAATGTTTTCCTTTATTTGTTTCCCATTTCTTCAGAGTGTGTCAAAGTCTCACCGTTGAACCTCCCTTGGAGCCTGTGATGAGCAGAGAAGCAAGCTCTGCAGATCCCCTCATGCCTGTGTTACACCTTCTGCTTTGTGGATTAAGAGGCACTTTGAATGCCCCCGTGACGCTGCTGGTGCTGCATGTTTGGTCCTACAACCTTTCTGTGGTAGGCAGAACAACGGTCCCATCCAAAGATGTCTACAGCCTAATCCCTGGAACCTGGGAACCTATTAGGTTACATATGGCACACGGGAATTAACATTTCAGACGCTATCAATAGACCTTAAAACAAGGAGATTACAGGGCGCTAGGCTCCAAACCAAGGAACACGGGCAGGCTCTAGAAACTGGGAAAGGCAAGGAAACAGATTCTCTCCTCCAGCCTCTAAAAAGGAACGCTGCCCTGCTGCGAACCTAATACACTCTCGGACCAATCTCTGGTCAGAGCAGGGACAGCAGACTTGACACATTTGATCCTTTCTACCCATATTTCCTCCATTAAAGGAAATGGAGTGGAAAAACTTTGATTTTCAAAGTTTTCATTGAGTTATGGTTACCTAATTTTCGAGCACCTGCTGAAGAATTTTCATTTTGCACTTTTGAAAATTTCCCTCCACCCGAGTATCTAATTGTCTAACTTATTTGTATATCACCAATCAACAAAGTTAAATTTTTGTCTAGGAAAATACTAACATTCAGTTTTCTGGGTGATAACATCTTCCTCGTCGGTCCGTGAGTGATAGCTGTCTCTGGGGTTATTCCCAGAAAAACCACTGCAAGCCATTCTAAATGTGAGTAGTGCGATTTCCAAAGAGAGGAAAGAAAGAGAATTTGGTATAACATCTAAGAAGCAGAGCCACATATCAAGGCACAACCTTAATGAGGTTTTTGCCAGATTTATGGCGCTTTTGTGACTTCCTAATATTTATTACTTGAGTGTTGCTTTCTTTTTGGTTTGTTTAGTCTATTTCTCTCCTAGCGATTAGCAGTAAGTATCTAATAAAAAAGCACCTTTATGATTATTTTAAGAACAGGAAAGAGAGTAACAAGTCTCTCCCTAATTTAAAGCTTTCTTCTATAAATTTCAGTATAAATTTCAAACTCCATACTTTTTGCACAGAAGGCCCTAAAGGATCTGGATCCTGCCTTCCTCTTAGCCCTTATCTCTTTCTATTCTTATGTGCCACTTCAATGGACCTAATGTAGTTGTCATTTCCAGAAAGCCTCTTGCTATTCTGTCTTCGTGATGTTAATATGTTGCGGCTTCTGCTATTCCTTGCATTGTCATCTATCTATCTCCCACGAGTCCTTCAGAATCTAGTTCCAGGATGTCTTCTTTGAGATTTCTTCTAACCAGTCTGTCTAATTCTGATTTCTCTCTGCCTCTCTAGCCTTCATTTTATGTCCATCTCTATCATAAAACTTAATATAATTCTGCTACCTAGTCACGTAAATTTTTCAGTAAAGGGTAACTCCCTGCAGGCAGGATTCATAAGTTACCTAACTGTGTACTCTGTGTCCTAGCACCAAACCAGTCACACACTCAATAACTGCCTTTTGAATGGATGAATGAATAACATGGTAGGGAGACAGATTGCATGTCATCCCTGACGATTATGATCTAACTTCACATTGGCCACAGGAGGAAGGATGATAATATCTGTTATTCATAAGTGCAATGCGATTGACCAAG
The DNA here is from genome assembly GCF_041296265.1 of Equus caballus. Taxonomy (NCBI): domain Eukaryota; kingdom Metazoa; phylum Chordata; class Mammalia; order Perissodactyla; family Equidae; genus Equus; species Equus caballus. The sequence goes on from NC_091686.1 coordinate 100,647,809, forward strand.
CAGGGAAGGTGGGGTGGTTTTTGTTTGTTTGTTTGGTAGGCGCAGATATGAATGAACTTTTCCACCATTCACTCTCCTTACACTCTTTCACAGCCTGTCCTATACTGTAATTTCTCTAATTGAGATTTTTTTTTCTAACAGAACAATGTAGTTGATTGAAATAATCCATGGATTTATTTTATAGAACAAAATGCAGTCCACAGATGAAGCCTGGGGCAGGGAGGTGAGGTCAGTGGAGGCACGATAGGTGCTAAGAAAAAGTCTAATGGGCAAATCCTATACTTAGAAGTCACAAGGCTACATGCATGAACTAATTTGTTAAGCTTCTTTGCTTATGGATGGTAACTGTTTTATAGTTATTCTAGTGTTGTCAGGACCTCTGCTTGGCAGTTCTACAAATCTTGCAATAATAAACTTGGGAAATAAAATTTATTTTTGGCTATACACAACTTGCATCATAGACGAAAACTCAGAAAACATGGAATCACGGAGGAAAAGTATCCTATGTGATAGAAAAGATGAAAAACAGAAGGCTCTCTTCTCTCATTCTTGTAACATGGGTGTATTTTAATAGGAACTATTATAGGCAATGTGCCAACCTATTTCAGTTCAACAAATTTTGGTTGCCTTTTGGTAACAACCTGATGGGTACGTTTTAAGTGGGTATAATCATGGGCAATTCAGATGAATGTTTTTCAAATTAAGGGTCATGATCCACTAGTCAGTGGTTGAACCCATTTAGGGAGTCATAAACAGTTTACACCACATTCACATTATTTTGTGAAGACTTTGCTGTCGGTTTTTATATGTGAATATATATATATTTATATGTATGTATGTGGCCTCTGTATAAAATAAACTTTTTATTCTTGGTGACTCTTAAATAGATGGAAAGTCTATAAATTTAATCATATCACAAGGAAATCTGTGTATTCTTGGTTATTTCTGAGTAAGCTATATACTATATGATATTTAATATAAAATATAATTTTAATATGCACACAATGTCATGTGAATTTTAAAGTGTACTTTTAGCTGTCACTTCAAATGATACTTCAGTGACTAAAGTTTTATCCTTATTAAAAAGGAACTCAGATAATTCAAAGAATAAGAGTTAGTCACATCCTCCATAACCACTTCAGGATGCCTACTGTAAATACATGCTCTTACCTTGAGACATTCTGAATTTACAGTTAATTCCCTAGATTCCAATTTTCTAGAATTATGTGTAATTGTGATGAGCCTTCTCATAATCCACTTAAATCCTCTGATAGGCTTCGATTTATTTCAATCAGCAAAATGGCAACAGACCCTTTAAAAAAGGAGGACTTAATGTGACTTCTTAAAGTCATATAGACATTAAGATGTAGGACACATTTAAGCTGTCTAATTGTACTGCTGGTCTAATGCCTAAGTATTAGTCTGTCACAATGTCAAATTACATACATTTAGCCTTTTTTCTTTTTAGTAAAATGTGTCTGCGCTTAAACTCATAGTGTAAAAAATTCAGAAGTGCAATTAGAATGTCATCTTTTCTGCAGATGACTTAAGTAAAGCATGAATCAGAGCTTAACAGTCAACATAATTTCATAGATAATCATGGCAAAATTATGGCACTGCGACAACTCAAAGGGAGTGAGTGCAGTGAGATTAACAGACAGGGACGACCAACTATTTATCTCCACCATCTGCCATGCACACTCTTTATTTAAGTTGTTTGGTTTTTTTGCCAATATTTTCAGTTTTGGCTTTGCCAGCAGTGGGCATCACATAGAAAAACAGGTTTCATGGTGTAAACAGATTTTCTCACGTGTTCAATGGAATTAGCTTCACTGGCTATTCTGTGGCTCTTAGGCAAAGAAGACTGGCTGGAGGGAGGTAATTTTAGCAAGCTTTTGTGTACTGGCCAGTGTCTCGTACAATTCAAATACATCAATCCTATAAGAAACAAAAAAAGATAAAACTACAGGTGTTATAACAATGGAAATCATCACTAAAGCATATGCTTTGAGAGTTTCCTTTAAATGACAAAATTTATATGTACTATATTAACCACTGGACTGTACTCAGTGAGTAGTTAAGGGAGTCATTTGATGGGAATCTTGCTAATTTGTCAGGCTTCTCTGTTCTGCAAATCAGCCAAGGACTAGTGGAATTAAGACTTGTTATGGCAGGACATAGGAACACTGGACATTCTACTATGGAGAGAAAATAAGAAGAGATGGATTTTACTGCACAAAACTGGCATGAAGTCTCCAGGTTCAGGGAAGATGGGTCCCTCTGCTGTGGTAAGAATCTGTAAAAGTTTATTCATTCACTCAAGAATACTGATACATCAGGCACTATTCTAAAACTTTACATATATTAATTCATTAAATTCTCACAGCAACCTGTAGGACAGGTTGTATATTACCCCCATTGTACAGATGTGGAAACTAAGGCGTAGAAGTTAAGTGAGTTACCCAATAGTTTTCCTTTAGTGAGTGATAGAATAAGGTTGCAAACCCAAGCAGTCTCACTTTAGAGCTGTGATGTTAACCAGTAACCATGCTACCTCTCAATAACACATCAGTGTACTACAAACTCATGTCATAAGCTTGAAAAAAAAAATCATCTTTGTCTAAGCTGAATTAAAGCAGAAAAGCATTTCCTTATACATAGAAGAAGAAAGCTGGAACAAGCAATGTCGCTGGATGTCAGATATAGTAGGAATCTCACTACTCTAAGCTTGAAATCAGGGGAACATTTTTAGTTTAGACAGACAGAAAGGTGAAAGAAAACTCAAGAAGTGGTGTGGAGGTTCTAAGGCCAGAATGATAGTGACATATGACTATTTTTCCTTGGGGTTTTCTCTCACAGCTGTCCCTCAGTTGGTCTTTGAATGAGATGAAGAATTTTGGTATCTAAGTCAAAATAAAAGGACTAAATTACTGTGTTGGTAAAAAGCCTCAAACTTCTACCATTATTAAAGCCATATTTAGCTAAGAAAAAGTTTCATCTTCATAATAGAGGTCTATTTTTAATTCTATGTGGCAGAAAGACACCTCAATTATGAAGTTTTGGATCATTGTTATTCCAGAGACAGAAAAGCTGTGTTTGGAAACCACAGTGTGCTGGACTGAACTTCTGAGAACAGGAGATGCCAAACCACTCCTTGGTGAATTAAAAGTGAGAAGTGGAAATAAATGCCTTAAGAAGAGCAAAAAGAAGTATGGACAGTTATTTCTGGCAAATAAAGCATCCAAGAGATTACTTAGGACGTATTAATCACAATTGGGTTGTTTAAATTGGGAAAGATGACTACACTGATTTCTTAAGAGAAAATCAACACCAGGTGATATTTGGGCTATGCTTACCAACTTGATTTCCTGTATTATCAGGTAATTGATTAATATCCAAATTTTTAGTTTGAGAATATATAGTTGCAATCATGAAGCTAAGATTTAATCTATAGGAATGGCAAAAGCTATGTGTATTAAAAGATAATGAGGTAAAAACAGTAGTGCTGTCAAGTACATTTATATACTTCCTACTTGTTCAAAATTGTGTCTTGCATCACAAAAACCAAGGAACTACGCACGGTGTAAACTTTTACGTGCACTCTTTGAAAGCCTATACTTTAACTTGCCTTCATTGGAGGGAATCAATGAATTCAAGCAATTAACACACTGGCATCTGAGTAAACGAAGTGTGATTTGAGTCCACATTCTGTCACTTACCGATGATAACCTTGAGCAAGTTACTCAACTCTGTCTCATAGGGTTGTTCTGAGGATTAAATGAGAAAATGCATGTTAAGTGCTTAGTCTAATGATCTACATATGGAGGCACTTAAGACATTTTTCTACTGTTATCACTACTATTGTTCTAACAACTATTCTGTATCTTTTCTACACATATATTTGAATGACAGAATGTTGATTCTAAATTATTGAAAATTATCTATTTTTACTCAATGTCCTCTTTTCTTGGCAGAAATTAGAGGAGTCAAACCTTAAATTTTTACAATATTTACCAATTAACTACAGGAAAACAATAGTTTCCACAAATAAAAGATTATAGATTCATGTCTTTCTATTATAAATTATCGTGCCAAATACCTATCTTTTAAATAAAGTTCTAGAATAGTAAATGAAAAAAGACATCTTTTAATTTTAAGTTTATTTTAAAATTATTTAAATTCATAAATGTTAAAAATGCATATGACAAGAAGCTTAGAAGAAGAAACGCAAAGCAATTTAACTTCAAAGATTAGGTGTACATAAGTTAATGATTTTTCTGGCAGTTAGCATTGTACTTTATAATTACTAGCTGTTCAAAGTTAACTGAAACTTAATCTATTGTGACTTGCTGGTATATAATAATAAAGGCTATAAATAATAATTAGCACTCTGTCATCTATGTAACTAGGTATAATCTCTCATTTCTCCCAAAGAAATAATTTTTACATAATTACTATTTTGTACATTTTAAAATTACATTTTTTTACTGCTTGAATCCTAATTTGCTTTTTTTTTTCATTTAAGGACATGAAAAGATGGTAAAATTGCCAAATTTAAACACAATATGTGCCTTCAACACAGTATAGTCTCTAACTTGTTACTTGGGTGGACTTTATAATTATATCAGCATTAAAAACAAAGAATTTAATCTAAAGAATCTTTAAATATATTAGAAAGTATAGAAGGTGCATGATCCCCAGTTAACGTGCGTTAAATTATCTTCAAAAAGAGGGGGAATCCCACAACTAGAAGGACCTGCAACTAAGATACACAACTGTGTACGGGGGGGTTGGGGGAGATAAAACAGAAAGAAAAAAAAAAGAGGGGGAAAAGTTAAGAAACAGCTTCCTGCTCTGCATGTTAAGGAGCCTAAATAATGCAGGGCTGAAGTGCAAAAGCAAGAGAATTTAAAAGGGAAAACAAATATCTTGAGATGACTGGTCTTTTAAAGTAACTGTCAAGGAGTACTTGCTTTTCTGAAGAAAAGCCAGCAACGACTTTTGGGATTCCTTTATCCTTTAGGCTGTATTATGAAGTGTTACTTAACTATTAAAAATGTTGTCCAGTCAAAATACGGACTAATTATCTGCTCCTGATATACCTATACGGCTTCCAAAGAACACAGGGATTTGGCACGATTAAATGCATTTAGAACTGCACTCGGTGGAGGGTTCATCTCCGAATAACGTGATCAGAGAAGTATGACAGGTTATACATTATTCATAAATGTGGGAAGCCAGTCAAAGAAAATACGCTGCTTACGGTGTGTCCACAAAGTTAGGGCTAAATCTTCCAAACCAGTCGGCATCAGACCTGCTTTTGCTTCTTTGAGTTAAAAACAAAAACTTCTGAATAAATACTGATTCAGATGTAATAATGATCATATTGAATATTTAACCCCAGGGCTGTCAACCAAGAAGAAGCACTATGAACTTTTTCCTGCTGAGAAAGATAGAATTAAATCTGTTATCTTGTGATAACTAAACAGATCCACATTTTTTTTTTCTTTTTAGAAAATGGAACCACTTATAGATCAATCACCAAGCCACTGGCATCATGCTCGATTAGATTACTTTAAATTAAGTTGGAGTAATTTAAAATAAATGAATTTTTCTGAGAGATGTCTTCCCCCTCCCCTGACAGTTGTTATAAAATGTTTGATGTTGTTCCTATGTAGAGTTTGGGAGTGTTTTTCTATACATGTATGGAAGGCTAACAACAGCTACAAATTCTCAATGAGTAATCATATTTTCCTGACCGTGTTTAAAAAGATACAGGGACAGGGGCTGGCCGGGTGGCACAGCAGTTAAGTTCGCAAATTCCACTTTGGTGGCCCCAGTTTTGCTGGTTTTGATCCCGGGTGAGGACCTACACACACGCTTAGTGAGACATGCTGTGGCAGGCGTCCCACACATAAAATAGAGGAAGATGGGCACAGATGTTAGCTTAGGGTCAGTCTTCCTGAGCAAAAAAGAGGAGGAATGGCCACAGATGTTAGCTCAGGGCTAATCTTCCTCAAAAAAAAAAGCAACCAGTAGGACCTACAACTAGAATACACAACTGTGTACTGGGGAGCTTTGGAGAGAAGAAGATTAAACAAAAGAAGAAGATTAGCAACAGATGTTAGCTCAGGTGCCAATCTTAAAAAAAAAGAAGATACAGGGACATGAAAAGTCCACAGAGATAAAATATCTGAAGTAGCTAAGCATCCACAGAATATTATACTGCTGCTTGCTACAAATCTGAGATATCAGCATTAAATAAATAAATTATTCTTAAATTAATTATTCTTGAATATATAGGCAATTATTTACAGACGATAACCCTTCTACTTTGTTCCTTTACAGTTAAGGAAGCAAATCATAGGCACTGATACTTTCCTCCCTCTCTTCCTACCTTCCTAGTGCTATTCGGTTATATTCAAAATAAACAAATTAATAGATAGCCTGCTAATTCATATATGCTGCCTCCTCTCCTCAAAATTTGTCTTAAATGACCATTTTATTCAACCTGAATTGAGTTTGACTGAAAAATGTCTTTTTTTCCTCTTGCAGCACCTGGACATGAAAATGAGGACAAAGCGTGTAAAGCATATAACAGTCCAAAGACATCTCTTCCTCTTAACATGGACCTGCGACTAGCGACCATGTGCTGATTATACTCAGCATATCAGCATTCATTAAGATAAATAGCTAAGCTGTGTTAGGAATGGCAAGTATTTATCCACGTAAAGTGATAAGGAGAGCTTTGCGCACACAGAAGGCTATATAAGTGTAAGCTATCATGACCATCATAATCTTCATCATAGGAATCGTTTATTCAGTGCCTGGCACAATTCAGGGCATCTTTTCTACTGAATGAGAAGAGAAAGGGACAAGCGTTCTTGCACCCATTTCCCAGAGGGCTAAAAAAAAGAAATAATTGCCAACTGATTTGTCTAAAAAACAAACCTAGAAAGTGAAGGAGGTATAAAGAATTTGGCTAAGCTAGGAATCCTGGAGGAAACATATCCACTTTCTAATCTTACCAGTCACTGTATGGGCTTATGCAGGCTAATTAACCTGGCTTAGCCACTGCCTCCCTACTCACTTGTAGAGATGTAAAAATAAGCATGACTCAGTACCTCAAATTCCTGGGTATGTACACATGATAAATTTTCAGTAAATATGGGTTTAAGAAAGGAAAGAAGGAGGGAATTAAGGAAGGAAGGCTGGATCTGGATTTTGTCATCTATTCTTTTCATTACATCTAACTAATTTTTAGTGATCATATAGTAAACATAACACAGAGATTGACAAAATACAAAGAAAAAACAGAAGGAGAAAGAGACTGAAAGGAAGAAAAATGTTAGGAAAGTTATGGAAGAAAAGACAAAAGAAACTGAGAGAGGAAGAATGAAAGAATACAAGGAAGGAAGGAGAGAGGAAGGAGGAGTAAAGAGGAAGAGAGGAAAGGATGAAAAAAGGAAAAGAAGAAGAGAAGTAGAGGATGGAGAAGGAAATCCAAGGAAAAAAACAGAATAGAGAAAGAAAATGAGTCTCAGTTTGATGTGTGACCTGTGGAAGAATTTATATTTACTATTAACTTTATATAGATTTTCAGCTATGTTTTAAGGTATAGCGTGTGGATTAATTACAAGCATTGACTCTCAGTGGTTACAGGTTTATGACAGATTACTCTAGCTTAGATCTATTAGAAGCTGTGTTAGAGCTAGTAGTCTCTTTCCTTTTCACGTGTATGGGCAGGCTGTAACATAAAGCTAAAACATAATTCAAAAAATGACTCAACAGGATATTAGCACATCGGCATGAAAAATAACAGAGAATGAGTGAGCTGATCAATCATTTCCTACCATGAAGAAAGAAAATACACAAAAGCCTATGAAATGAAGCTGAAACTGGAACATGGCAGACAAGTTAATGAAAAACTATGAGCCCAGCAAGGAACACAAAACTGCATTAAGGAAAAAAAAAATGTAGATCAATGCCATAGAACACTTGAACATTTATATTATCTACCCGTAATTTCAAAAAGTTTTTAGAAGCACTCTAGTGATTGGAAAAGTAAGCCAACGGGAGCTGTCTGTTAGATATATATTGAGATTTACAGTTGTTCTGGTTCTTTGCTTTTATTTCTTTTAGTTTGATTCTCTAGTATCCAATCTAATCCAGTTTTCTGAATATTTTAACTAGTCTTTTTACTGTGTTAAAGAACATTGCCTTTAAGCTCGTTCTAGTTGTAGTGTTTTAAGGATTTTACATAAATATCACCATTAGTGAGAAGGTCCTCACGTGACCCCTTTTTATCTTTAGCTTTTGTTCATTTATACCATCAGTAGCTAAATTATGGCTTTAAGTTGAGGGCAGAACATCCAAAAACAGATTTTAAATTAGATACTACTCAGGTTGACAACCTGTTCTTTTTTTTTTTTTTAGGGGTTACTAAACACTAAACATATTTTCAACTAAAATCCTTTTTAAACTGGAAATATGACGGATTAACTTCTCAGGAAGGAAAAACTTCCAAATGGCTTGGCTAGGTGGAGGCATATATTTTAGACCAACATAAAAAAGTGTTATTTGAGAAAGTGTTTAACGTTCCAAAAGAAAAACAACTAATGACCTAAAATTATAGAGGATTTAGAGCGTTCTCAGTGGATGATTTCAATTCCCTTTCAAACTAAATCTGAGTGCTATAATGACAGCAGAGCTCTCATCATAATTTACACAAGCTTTGCTACTTCTTGCAATGTTGGACATGGATTTAAAGGAGAATGATGAGTTTTTTTATAAGTCTTCGAGGGGTCATCTTACTTAAAGGCAGACACTCAGTGATTTGTTCAACAAATATGTTCTGGGTATCTCCAACCAAGGGATTGTGGGGGTTACATAACTAATTTAAACATGGATCCTGTCTTCAAGATGCAGACAAGATAGGAAAGGGAGACAAGTACATAGGTAACTTTAAACTTTAATGAAAGCAATGACTTCCATAAGAGAAGTACAAAATTGATGTGAAATGTTCAAGAAAGAATAAAAAAGAATAAAACTTAGCTTTGGTCATTAAGCCTGTGATTAGAAAGGGCAACGTTGGTCCACAACAGTCCACCCACATTCACAACAGGAATGATTAATAACGTCCCCACCCACTCTTCCCAATAGAGGCCAACCTCCAAGTCCTTGCAAATGTCATTTTCCAGAATTGGATAATAGATGAAACCATTTTTTCATCCCTGAATATGGTGGAAGGAAATTTTTTTTCTTGTAAATTTCAGCCAGTTATCTCCATCTGTCATTCTATTTTATAGAGAAATAGATATAGCCTAGTCCAAACTGGAAGATTTGTGTTTATAGCAACATCATAACGATGCTAATACACTAGTAAGGAAAAAAGAAGACTTATTGGCTTGACAAATATTCTTCTTAGAAAATCGCTTGGCAAACTTTAGATTCATGATGAATAATTGTGGAATAAATGAATTTAATAAATATTAAAATATTAGCTATGTCTCAGCATCATAATACTTCTTATTGCTCTGTCAGTGCTTCAAATATATACAGGAGTCCTGAGTGTTGCTCAATGAAGAGTTCAGTGCCTTTAGTGGAACTGGAAGAAATAAACAGCTCTAATATACAGAATCTACTTTTGAATTGAATTGGAACCCACGGCAGCGTGTGAGTTTAGCCAAGGTAAATTGGTTGACTGACTTTTTACTACAAGGCAGATTCCAAACTGCCTTTAACTTTTCCCTAGTTGCTTAACATTTTAAAACACGATCCAGCACCAGTGAAAAAATTCATAGATTTTTTTGGTCAGAATGCTATATAATTTATCGTTACCATGATGCTCACATTGGTTTACATATTTTTCAATTATATTAAGGCTCACTCTTCTTTTTTATTCTATTCAGACTCTTCTATTCAATTTGTATTTGAAACTATATTGAGAGAAAAGAGTAAGGGGCAAGATTTTTCCGGGAATGACCAAGTCATCATGACCTGTATGGAGTTTCTTAAGCAGCCCCATAAACAACCTGTGCAAACCATGGTGCCAACACAGCTGAAAATGCCACATAAGTGGTCACAGCACAAACTTTGTGTACCTCAGTTCCCTCTCACGTGAAGCGATGATATCAATACAGCCTACCTAAAGCTTTGGACGTGTTGATGGGCTTTGATGACATTACAAATTTCTATGAAACACAAAATACTCATAAAAACAGTGTTTTGACTACTGTCTAAAACAGCCAGAAAAGTTTGTGAATGTTTATGGATCTTTTTATAACCAAATTCACTTTTGATAAACCAGCTATGTGTCAAGCTTTTCCAGAGAATTACTGCTCGAAGTGTGCCAGACACAATGATGCCTACAGGTACTCAACAAAGATGGAGAGATATTCAAGATATTTTGAACACAAGAGAGACTTTTCTAGTGTCAGAGGCACCTACTTACTTATGAAGAGGGCTTAGACCTCTTAAGATCATTTGTCTCCCCTCCACTCCTTGGCCTGGTCACGTAGGAATCTTTTAAAACTGCATCTCAAGAGGGATTTTTATGTATTCTATGGCTCCCAGGAATAAGAGAATGAAGAGTTGTCGCATCACTACTTTTTTCTAGGTTCTTTGTAAATAATATTATTTGAGGGGAAAGAAAGAGAGAGAAGCATTAAACGACACCTATGGCATTTGGATACAATGGAGGTTTTTCTTATCCATTTTGCAAGAAAAAGAATAAATGTAAATTCAATAATGATAATGGGGACTGAATTCTCTGAGCTGGCAAAATGTGTATTTTAAACTGATTTTCTGTTGTGTGAGATCCAATTACTTTTGTTAAACTACTTTAAAATTCAATATCACTTCCTTCTATCCATGATTATTAGAAGGAAGGAAAGCATAGAATATGTATTTTTCAAGACTTCATTTCCTAGTTATGTGAGTCATAATAAAGAATTCATTATATTGATATTATTACTCATAGTAAAATTTAAGAAAAACACGACTCCTACAGTTTTTCATATAATGAATGACTATAGTTCATACAAAACACATATATGAGAAACTCTTAAAAACAAAATTCATTAGATGATCATGTAGCCATAGAAAATTAAGGAATGAGTTGAAAATAAATTAAAAAATTCATACGAAATAGCTGCACATATTTTGCAACAAAACTGTGAAGTTATCATGTCAATCATCTTACCAAACTATTTTTTCTTTCTCGATGGAATATCTTGGAGGGAATACAAATTATCCATAAGAATAATATAGTAAAAATTCAAATAATTGATAATAATACTTAGCATAGTTTACAAAAATCATTACATACATCAAACCATACTGTGTGTTCATAAGCTTCTTTGTATTCTTTGTTCAATAAATGCAATTCTGCTAAATTCCAGCGAAACATGACAACTTAACTTGCGTGTGCTATTTGTTTTGTACTGTATTATACTGTGTATGTTGTCTCTTCTATTTGTATATTTTTAGTAAGTGAAAGAAAGGGGTCAGAACTGACAGCAAAACTGAATCAGTGCATCCCATGCCAATGAAGTAATGAAAAACCGCACTGTTCTTACAGCGGCAATAACGAATATAAATAGACAAAAGACGCTGAATAGCTACTGGGAGAAAAAGAATGAAGCATCCATTTCAAGAAAGAACCTTTTTCTGCCATCACAGATAGCTTTGTGGACTGGCTAAATTAGGATGCCATATAACAATTTCATGCTTTAAGAGAAGTCTTTGAAAGACAGCTCTCACATATTTTTATCTAAGGGATCTGATTTAATAGTAGGAATTTCCTTGTTGTAATGGTTGTATGTGCTTGTCTCTCTCTCTGTCTTTCTCCCTACTCCTTTTCTCCTTTTTTCTCGCTCTGTCTTTTTTACTGAGTGAGCGAGTGTGTGTGAGTGTGTGTGTGTGTGTGTGTTTGGGGTGGCTGACTTTGAGATGAACACTGCTAAAAATAAACCCAACAAACTTTATGTATTAATGATGCAGTTTCATAGGGGGCCTAAAAATAAGCCTGATTTTGTACAATTGGAAAAGAATAGTATTTTGAATACAGATTTGGGGTGATTTATAGGCCAAAATCTGTATTATGATAATTTCACTTAGGAGGCAATATCTCAATGGATTCTATATATTTTAAATAATGTCAATATACAAATTTATCATTTACCCACAGTTGCCACACAAATATATAATAATTTATCAATTAAATGTTGGAACTAGTAGCATATTTGTAATTATATTAGGTGATTTCTATTGACTAGAAAAGTTTTTAATCAAAAGATAAAGATAGAATAACGTGAAAATCATTTCAATGGTAGGCTTACATACTGAAAAGGCTTAGTTTTTAAATTTCTAAAATTGTTTATAAATTAAGTGACAACATATTAAGAATATGGCAGATTGTTACTAAGACTTATTTCGTTATTTCTCAGTGCCTCATGGTCAAAACTCAATAGATAAAATATCCTGTTCTACATCTGAAAACATGTTACAGATAATTCTTGAAACTACACAGATTAAAATAAATTTACCATATTTAAGTAAGATTATGAATTTCTGTATGCATTATGATACTATAAATGGACAATTTACAGGATAAGTCATATAAAATGCTTGATTTTTAGTTCCCCTGTCACAAAAAATAAAAAAGTTAATCTATTTATGTATAAGAGGGGGAAACAATATGTAACATGTTCTCCTGCATGAGGATTTATTCTGGTTAAGTAAATTTTTTAATATATAATACACAAGCACCATTACAATTAAAACACAACAAAATATATTGCCTTTAATAATACAATTATTATGTGGTTGCCTCTTTTTTTCTTTGGTGAGGGAGACTGACCCTAAGCTAACATCTGTTGCCGATCTTCCTCTTTTTTGCCTGAGGACGATCGCCCCTGAGCTAAAATTGGTACCAATCTTCCTCTACTTTGTATGTGGGATGCTGCCACAGGATGGCTTTATGAGCAGTCTGTAGGTCCATGCCTGGGATCCGAGCCCACAAACCCCAGGCCACCAAAGTGGAGCATGCAAGCTTAAAACTTAACCCCTATGCTACCAGGCCAGCCCCTGGTTGTCTCTTAACAGAAACTCATAGTGGAGTCCTTTCGCTTGACTTTGCTGACGTGCATTTGATTTGCTCTGAAGGCGGAATTAATACATATTAATATATAGCTGGTTACCAAACACTCCCGACAAAAAATGGAATTTATAAGGTTTATGTTATAAATGTTAGACAATGAAACATGCTAACGGAATACTGGAAAAGGAAAGATAATCATAATTTGAACAAAATTTTGATCTATGACAATTGAAAAATTTTCAAATAAGCAATTTCTGAATACAGACAAAAGAAGGTCAATTTTAACGTTAAATAGCATTTTGCTTGCAATGCTAGACTAGCTCTCTTTAAAAAATAACAGTAATAATAAAAGGGGAGCATAAAGGAAACCTAAAAAAATGAAATCAGCTTTCTTCTAAACAAGATCTGAGCAATTATACTGAATTTCATGTAGTATAAAGAATAGCAGTACTAGACAGTAAATCTGACTATTATCCCAAATAGCATAATTATCTCCTCTCTACTATGCTCTTTTCAAAAGGATGGGCAGAGGGACTAATTCTCTGCAGTTATGCAAATCCCGCCTCAAAAGAACACTATTGGTACTAACCACAGGTCAGTTTATTTCAAGATAATATACCAGGTGCCCACATTGTCAAAATACCTGCATTATAATTCCATCCTGGTTGCTGTTTTTAATTATGAGGTTCTTCTCAACAGGAAACAATCCCACAGAGAACTGAAACAATTTATTTTAAATACTGTAAACAACAGAGAGGCTCTGCTCCATGGGTTTGAGATTTCTGTTCATCCTGAGAGCTCTCAGCATGTGACGCCAACTGAACACAGAATTGATAAAGATAGATTCTCATTTTAAGATGTTTTGCTTCAGGAAAGACCTTAAGTAGGGAGTAAGGCTTTGATTCTTCGTAGTAATTCCTAAATGCTGTATTTTCTTTGCTGTCCTAACAATAGCTTTTATGGAAATATAAATCAATGGACAAATCAAATACAACAGTTCTACCTCCACTGCACACAAAGTTCAAGGAAAACATTTAGATAAGACACAACGCTGGACACAAGCCTTTCAAACTGTGAATAACTAATTTTTAGAATAATGAAGTGTCTATAAGTTTCCTGTACCACATACTGGCAACTAAACTGTATCCGCTTAAAGAAAGACACATAAAGCCACCAAACCTAATCAGTTTAGTCAATTGAGGGGAGGTTTCAATTGCTACTTACAGGTTAGTACATAAAAAGGCAGCCAAATAGGATTTAAAGAAACTTCAAGTAAAATGAATAACTCATTAACCACATCTGTCCCCATACTGGACTTCTAAAATTTACAATAGCAATATTTACAGAACACTTATTATATGCCAGTCATGATTTTAAAAGCTTAATTATTAACTCATTTAATTTTTTACCCTTATTTTTGAAATGAGTCACCAAAAGGTTAAGTCACTTGTCCAAATCACTGTGCTCATAAGTGCCCTAGCGGGATTTGAACGCAGTCTATCTCATGAGTCCGTGGCATACTAAGAATAAAGTTGAAGCCAATAGTTAGTTAGAGCAACAGAGAAAAATGTATAAAAACTATAACCCTTTGCAGGAATGATTTGATACAGGTGAGATTTTGAGCTAATAATTACAAGGCACATTAGGGTTGGGAAGTGCCTTCCTCGTCTACCACTACTTGCCCTTACGGTGTCCACAACACAGAGTTGCTTACTGTTGTCAGAATATATCATGTTTCACACCTCTGTGCCTCTAAGTGGAGTTGTTGTTCTTCTCGTGTGTTTGTTTTATCATGGGTGGATACTGTGTCCACACCTGAAACTTTGGAATAAATACCCATACTATTTAAGATATTGACCTTCTGCTTAAATATTATTTTATACTTCAAATGACAAAATATGCCTGAGGCCACATATTAGGTACACTGAGAAAATGTGTTTGTTATTTGTAAGAATAAAGTAATTTTCTAGAACAAATATGAACCACTTATTTTAGGACTGAATCTTTATGAAATCACAAATATACTAAAACTGAACCTCAACCACAGGAGACCCCATGGAGATTCTACAATATCTGTGACATAAGTCTCAATATGGAATTCTGTTGATTAATACAGACTTAAATTTAACAATGACTTTAACCGTGTCATGGCAACATTTCCTACATTAAAGCAAACTTGACCCTTTGATGATATAAATTGCTTTTGGTGTTCTAAGTTTTAAGATTTGTTCTCTGATATCTAAAGCCGTGAACTGCTTGGTGAAAATAACCAATTTCCTCCAACAACATCTTGTGTGGTATATACGAGTTGACAAACTAGTTTTAAATCTTTCAGCTTAATCAGCAAAACTCATTTTATATCTAATGGAACTTCACATTTTTTAGTTTCCATACTTAAACAAATAAAGCTTTTGCAGATGCTTTCCAGGAAAATATGACAATGCATAAGGGTTGCCAGCATAAGGGTTGTCAGTAACACAATCCAAAACTTGTTAGAAGGTATCAGACTTTCAATTAGCCTTTTATAATTAGCAGTATATCATGGATGGTGAAAGTATTGTGACTTTGGAGCCAGAGCGTATGTGTTGGAATCATAGTTCTACCAATAAGATACGTGGCCTTGGGAAGTTTTTAATACTTTTTGCCTCAGTTACCTCGTTGCAAATTGGGCTAAAAGTAGTACCTACTCTCCCTGGTTGCTGCGAATATTAAATGAAATAAACAATACATGAAAAGAACAGAACAGGCTTAGGCAGCCAGGCATGGTTTGAGTATTGAATAAGAAATGCTATTCTTATGGTGATTGTTCCATCTATACTCTCCACTTCTCATGGATAATATTGAGCCTTTTGCTGGACCACACAACCTTTTTGTCACCAGTCACTTTGTACTGAATCAAAAATTTTAGGATGGCTGTCAATGAGTCCAAGGTAAAACTGATGGAATCTACCTGATTTATAGAGAAATAAATGTATGAATCCATCACTTAGACTATCAACATCAAGTGAAGCACTGAATGTACCAATGGCAAGATCTATGTGACATGGCAGAGTACTCATATTTGGTATTTAGTAGCACATATTTGGGAAAGCAAACCAGGTCTTCCACAGTTTAAACTAGGGAATGTAGATTTGGTTAGGACTGACAAAGATAAGTCTTGAAATTATAATGTATGTGAGAAGCACAAAATAGTAACATATATTTGTCCTATCTCTGCATATTAAAACTAAATAAGTACATTTAAACCTCTAAGTATGAGTCAGCTAATATTCATTATGATATTTTTAACCTTTAAATAAATAAATCTCCATCATGTAACCTTTTAACAACAAATTTGACCTATCCTGTTGTATCCTTGATCAATTTGTCTCATGGCTCAATTTAGCTTTTTGTTTTACAGTTTTGTTTTATGTGGGAAAAGACTGAGGTTGACAACCTTACATAACAAAAGTGGTTAAAGATAGTTTAAAAGCAGAATTATCAATGACTCTTTTAGCATGGTCTTCATGGTAAATTCCTAAAATGGCCATAATTCTCTGCTTTTCCTGGATCAATGCTTATTTTGCAATATGACTTTGCAGCTTCTCCCATCACGTGGTGGAGTCTACTCTGCACACTTTAAACCAAGCCTGACCTTGGGACTTGCTTTGACCACTGGAACGGAGTGGAAGCAACATTACAACACTTCCAACCTTTGGGCGTTCCTGCTTTTGTTTTATTTCTGCCATGCCATGAGAATAAGTCTAAGCTAGCCTGTTGGGGCAGAGTCACCCCATTGTCTCAGCAGAGGACAAATGAGAGAGTCCAGCCAAGGTCAGCAAAGCAACCCCAAGTAACCCATAGCAGACCACAGGAGCAGAGTGAGTGCCATCAAGAAGAGCTCACCACGGCCCAGATGAGAAACACCCAACTACTAATAAATGCATATTGTCTTAAGCCACTGAGTCTTGGGGTGGTTTGTGGCATAGCAACAACAAAAAAAGACTGACAGTCTTATCTGTACAGTTTATTCTTTCTCATTATATGGCAAATGCATATAATGCTCAATATGCAATTGTAGGAAAAGTGAATGAACGAATCGATATTTGCTAAAAGATTATATCTGCAATTTATTGCACAGTCATTTTGTGGTAGGAATGTTCCAAATGTTTTACATAAATTATCTCAGTTAACTTCCTCTCCAATAAAAATAGCAATTGTGAGCCCTACCTTTCTGACTGTGAGGTAGGTGCCCATGGAATAACAAAGTTTGTCTCTTGTTGTGGAATTTTCACTGAGGGTAGTGGAAACCCATGCGACACTGAATGATTGAATTAGTAGTTAACTTAGCTAAGAGGGTTATTCAATTACTTGGCACACTTTTCCCCTCTCTCTCTCATGTAATGAGAATGCATTTTTTACTGGATGCCCTACGTGACAGTCTACTGTAGCTGTAGCTCTATTTTTAGACTGTCACTATATATCGGCTGAATTCTACATTTTTCTCATTAGTAACTTTTCTCAGAAATCTCTATTACCCCAAATTTCATTTTTAAAAAGAAAAGCTCAGTTTTTAACAGGGTAGGATGTCAGAATAGAGTGAATATTTACTGATTTCATACTATAAAGATGGCCATGGTCTATTTTAGCCGTGGAGTTAAGACAATTGTAAGATACATTTTTTCCTTTGGCTGACATCAGTAGTATACAATTTCCTTTTCTGTTGTTTTCTTTGGGAATATAACCAACTAAACAATAAAGCAGTACTATACTTTGTTTGTTAGGGCTTAACGTAAGTGCTAGTTCATTTTGCTAGCATAACAATTACTGATATTTTAGTTGTCCCTTAAGTGAATTTAATAATAGCTCCTAATATAAATTCTTTGTTAATCAAGCTCTTTCATGCAAAGGGATTTTACATACATTTAATTATAAATACATACAAAATTTCTATGAGAAAGGTAATTTCATAGCTATTTTAAGAAATATAAATTCCTTAGGCAAGTTCACACAGAAAGAAATTACAAGTCTTTAGTTTTACTGACTTCAAAGACTATATTTTCCCCACTAGATTATAAATTACTTCTATTTCTCCCAGCTAAGAGCTGTGAACTTTTTTAGATATATATTGATATGGAATCTATTACCCCAGAGCCCAAAGTAAAACTGAAACAAAGAAAAAGATTAGAAACTCTCGTCCCGGTTGCCTAGCTCAGTGGTACCTGACTCAGAGGAATATTATACTGACATCTCTTATCATTTTGACTGATGTCCTGTTTCCGTCTCAGAAGAAAAGAACGTTTACCTTCCCCTGTCATCTGTGCAAGCTAAAGCAGGCAGGAGATTGCTTTTGACTCATTCTAATTATCGAAACTGCTTTCTCACTCTCATTACACGTCTTTGGTCTCTCTGCTGAACGACACTGCTTCAGCGATTTTGTATGCCAGCTAATGGGCCTTCTAGCTCATATATTGGTATCACCCTTCCACACTTCCTTGTGAAAAAGAAAAAAAATGCAAATGAAAAACGCATTTCTATCTCCACTTAGCCTTCAATTTACCTTCTATCACCCATGTATTCATGTCATTAGTTGTATTTTTTAGTGCTATTACAAAAAATTGTTTGGGTAACTTTATCAGGCATGTATATATGTCTATATGTATACATACATACACACACTGCCGTGGGAATATAGAAAAAGTGTAGAAGGGTTAAGTTTTACAAGGAATATTACAGACAAACAGTTTGAAAACTAAAAAAAAGGAAATGTAGAAAAATAAGTAAGTAGTATTAGCTTCTTATACTATGAGTAGTTATCTTAAGCAAATAATTATCCAAAAGTTAGTAGAAGTTACAAGTACAAGTAGGATGAGGAAGGAGTTAAAAACGTAATGAAAAAACCATAACGGATTACTAAGAGAGGCTGGAACGGTCATCCTTAATTAAACTCCTTAATCTATTGACTAATATCAAGGATGAAATTTATGCTCTTTCATAAATCACAGTGCATGACATTTCCAGAAATAAAATACTACTCTAAATGGACCATATTTCTGAACCAGTAGGACAAGTCTATATAAGGTCTCTTTAACATGAGTGTGGCCACTTCACCCACTGTCTTCTATTACAAATAATTTCATGGTAATTGGGAAATAGTCAAACTTTAGCTTTTGGGGGCCAGGAAATATGGTTAATAATGTTAAATAGGAAGTATCATGGCATTTATATTTCGGCCCAAAGGCAGATCCACTTTTAGCGCAGAACCCAATCAGGAAGTGGCTCTTCCATCTGAAGGAGCAGGGTATAAAACCTCCTTTTCATCACTAGAGGACACAGGGAAGTCTCACTTCATCAAACTTGGAAAGTGCCATGCATGGAGCAAGAGAGGCTCTATTCTATGTGTGAGATGTCCTTGGTGGCCAGCTGACCGCAGAGACCAAAGGAAGAAAAGCAGATCCTTCACAGAAACCATATAAAGACTTTATATTTTTAGCAAATTTTTGCACAATTGCTGATATAAAGTTTGAACATTTCTGCAAATAATATTAAAATTGTAACTCAAAAAAGCCACTTCCTAGCACAGATACAAGATCGGGGGAGTGGGATAAGAAGAGAAATGGGAGAATCTCAAGAAAAAACAGAATCAAAGCTGCACTGGAACATAGATGATTGTCTGAAGCATTCTTGGTTGAGATTTTTGTTTTAATTAGTTTGTGTCTTACAGAACATAAAATTAACATGATACTCCTACTACAGATCATTGGAAGTTTTAGAAATATGCATTACATGTTTGTGCTTAAATCCATAGAATGAGCTCTATAATTCCCTGCTAAACCTCATTATAGGCTCAGGTTTAACATACACACACACCCCCTACAGGTAGTCTTATCAAAAGAATTCTGGACTAGTGAACTCTACTTCTTCATTGCAGTGAGGTTGCTGTTTCCCAGCTTGACCACAGGAAGTTTCTAGAATAGAAAATACCAGAGAATATAGTCCTAATAGGAATACTCCAGTCAGTGGGTTTTGCACTCTTAGACTTAACTACTATTATATGTATTTGAGTGCTTTATAGAAAGTTCTCTTGATGTTTCCCTGACACATCAGGGCAGAATTTAACATAGACAAACTTGACTTTGTGATTCATCTCCATACATTATTTTAAATGTAATATTGTTATTATAGTAATTCATATGAGCCAACTTTAAGATATAACTTCATTGTTGCAAAGCTCATATAGTAATTGTTATAAAATTAGGTTAATAACTTTGTATTAAAAGCATCCTCTGTTTATACACAAGGCAGTAAATGAATTATGACAGTTGAGTTCAAAGCTAAGTTTTAGATTTGCCTTTTACACAGGTAACTTTATTTCCCATCCTACATTGTATATGAAGGCAAGCACCATCCTTTGGGTCAAAATGAACCTCTATTTTACTTTATTAAATATAAATGAAGTGCTATCTTTGAAATATCATATAAAAATGCCCTGCATTTCTTAAGGTACACGTGTGCCTTCATATTAAATAGCTTGTCCTACTCTCTCACCACATATTCCAGCCAAATTTTACCAATATAGCTTTACATAAAACTCTGATTTCCCTTCAGGTTGGCGTACTCCCTGTTTGAGCTGGCACTAATCGATCAATACGCTCATACTTCAGCTGTTCAAGCAGCAGCTAACCAGGCAGCCACAACAAACACAATTCTGGCAGCTCCTAATGTGAGTCTCTGCCTGTAATTCAGATGCTGTTTGCAAAGAGTTTACATGTAGACCACGTCGCTCTTAGAAAGCTCAGTGCTAGGATTTTAAACAGAAAGCTTACTAGGCACACAGTCCTGCAAATTAAATCATTAAAAGTAGTTGCTCAAAATAGTTTGGGAAGACCAAGTACATGGTAATGTACTTCTATGTACAAAAACCAACATTTTCTTGGACAAGATATCTCTTAGAGCAAATGATAACATTCCAGCTTGAAGCACAGAGCACTGATTCAATTAAATACTATATCATTTACCTGTAGGAACAAACTGATTTCTTCCCAGTTTAAATCACAGAGACAGAGCACAGAAGGGGTGTGGATGAGACAAGCAGACTTTTTTTCACTTGCTATAAATACATTTAGTGGAAAATATAATTTAGTACAATTAGAGATGAATGCATCTACTCAGAACCTCACACGGTTCATTTTGTACAACACTCTGAACAGATTTGACATTACGGTCACTATTCTGTGTGCTATGATGGTAGAAAAATAAACAGAATTCAGGGTTTGCACTTTAAGAGCTTACAGTATATCAGATAACACAAATATTGAGAAACTATAAATGCACAAAGCACTGTGCTATAGATGCCTATATCTGAGGAAGGAATTCTGCCTGAGGAGTTGACATTTAATCTGGATTTTGAAATGATTGGCTTTTGCCTTCCCAGGAGTGGAGTTGGAGCGAGGAGAGCATTCCAGTGAAGGGAACAGCACAAGTCAACACACGGAGGCATGAAATGGTATCATGGATTTGAGGTCCTTAAACTGGTCCAGGATGGATAGTCCAGATTCTATGAGTGAATAAAGTTAGAAAAGAAGGAAGTCAAGGTTCTTCAGTGCTATGCCAGTACTATCTCAAACTCTCTGACCAAAATGGTAAGTTTTCTAAATAAGGATGTGGTAGGATGAGATATATTTTGGGAAGAACAATCTTACTTCACAGAGAATGGACTGGAACAGAAAAGAGGAGACTCAAGTAAGCCAGGTAAGTGAGTGTTGGCAGCACAGCTGGAGAGCAACAAGGAGACTGGAGAAATATTTTAAAGATAAAAATTGGAAACATGGGGAGTGAAGAAGAGTAGAGTCAAAAAAGACTAAATCAAACAGGTTTCTTTTTTTAAGCAAAAGAGTGGTAATACATTATTGGTACTTAGTTCATACAGAGTCAAAAGGACTACACCAGTTTCCCCCCCAATAAATGAACGCATAAATAAATAAATAAATAATATACTTCAACATTATCTAATATTTCTAATTATGGAAACATTGTAAGGAAATATGAGTAAAGATATATAAAATAATTTGATATCTTTTAAGGGATATAATTATCAAAAGGTAAAGGACGGTGATCTGGCAATTAGTCACACACCTTGTAAGGAGACCCTTATTATAGCTAATATGAAATATTTAACAACGAAGATAGTATTATGGACATTTTTTTTTCTATCTGCCACATGGGGATACTAATGTGAAGACCAAATTAAAAAAAAAGCTCATCCTCAAACATTAACAACCCTTCAGTGATTATACATTATGTAATTTTTCCTAGATAGTTCTATGTAACATAACGGACAAAAAGGATGTTATTGAATGTGAATAATCTAGATCTCATGATGAGTCTAAGTTATATCTCCCAAGGGTGGATTGTTATTATTACTTCTAAAATATAAAATTCAAGGAAGGCACAGAAAATGAAAGTCCCATATTAAAATGACGCATACAGATACACATGTGCACATCTTCATGTGTGATACTTGACTATCATCCCAATAGCCCTTCACAAGCCCTTTTCACTTTTCTTTTGTTTACAAACGCTTTCCCTCATTGTTCCACTTTCAGAGAAAATCTTCAACATTGTAAACACTGATGCTCTCAGGAACGCTGCCTCTTTCGGTTAATCTCAATAGCCCCAGAGACGCTAGCAAAATAAAGCATTTCATTTCTACATTTTGCACTTGACTTGGCTTAGACTGATACCAGGTGACGTTACTACTTTGGGTTTAGGATGTTGTTTGGGGAAGAGGAGAATAAAATAAAGGATAAAATAATCATTTCAAAAGTGGCTACGTTTTGGGGCTACCATACTTACCAGTTTTCACTTAAAGGAACAACTCTAAGAAAGATGCCTATTGCTGAATTCTCAAAACCTTATTCCATTTTCAATAACTCTCTGTTACTGGCAGATATGAAAACATTAATAGGGCTTGAGAAATGCTCCACTTGGGTAATATTTAAGTCATTAGGGTCAGAGCCTTGTGAAGGTTTTCATGCATAAAGAGATGAGTTTGTTACGGCAAAGTATTTCTACCATGTCCTTTCATTTGTAGTATAGAATTATGCTTGGTTCGTCCATATTTTACTGTGAGAATGTACAGATGCAACATGCACACACGGGGACCACCTTATCCATCTTCGAATCATTCAATATGCTTTGCAGTGCCTTGCATTTATAAAAAGTATTCTCAATGCATTTATGTAACATGCTCAGTTTTTAAATATTTCAGTCAAAGAGGATATTTAAAGGTTAATGCTGTGCTGCTAAGATAAGACTTTTCATACTTAGAAATACCACCCCAATATGCAGGAATTCAACACTCACATATTGTGAGGAATCTAAGTGATAACAGAGTAGCAGGTTGTCCAGAACACCTGAATATATAAGGTTTAAGGCACTTGCACTGACACCAACTTGATAATTCTTAATTGCTCTCCCCCTAAGTATGCTTATTTTTTACAAAGAGGGAAAAAACCTGCAGTTAGTTGTGTCACACACATATGCATACACAAACACACACACACACGCACACACACATCTCCCCCAAATCTTCTCACTAAAAATGCGTGAATACCTGAATTATACTTATAGGTATAATATAAAGTGATGCCAAGAATAAGTTCTCTAAAAAAATATCCTTTTTTTTAAAATAAAAATACCATGTTAGATATAGCAGTTCAAAACCCAGCACATAATTAAATACATATGATGGATTTTACTGAGTGCTTAATGCCTGTAAAATTTCCTTTGACAATTCAAATTTAAACTCACTTTACTTCTTATAAATCTTGCAAGAGTATAATTGACAACATTTTTTTCCAAAACAGCTAATACATTACTTTCATTTCTATCTGGATTTTCATACAAATGAGAGTAAGAAATGAAAAAAAAATGCTACCTGGTAATAATCAACAGAGAAATGGCTTGGGAAAACCAAATGCATTTTTTTTCTCTCCTGTGTAGTCTTTTGTATAAGTTTTGGGTGATTTTGAATATGATTCATTACAACCAACCCAGTAAATAGGGTAAAATTAATTTTAGAGTTGCAAATATTCTGATAGGAATCAGCAGAGAGTATGCTCCAGGCAGAAATTAACAATTTTTCTCTGGAGATTATGAAACCAATTTTCCACATGCCAAAGATATAAGTAAATGCATGTGCAAAACTATCTAGATAAAAGAGCATTTTTCTATAACAGTAAGTACAAACAATTTATATCAAGCCACAGTTCTATTTCACTGACTCATCCACTAATGACTCATCCAGAAAATTGGACTAGAGTGGAAAGAGCACTGAAGAGGGAGCCAGGAGATCTGGGACCCAGTTTTGTTGCCACTCTATTAACTTGAATTAGTCCTTGTTAATGTCTCTTCAACTCAGTTTTCTCTAAAATAAGACAATAAAACTGGATTATCCCTAAAATCCCCAGGAACTCGAAACTTCTGCTTCTGGCTTCCAACGCTAACCATGTGAGAAAGGACAAGTGTTTTTCCTACTAATGACCTGTTTTCTATCATGATTTCCCACTAGTTATACTTCAGAAACCAGGAGTGAACGTATCGTGTACTCAAATAATAAGAATCATAGGATAGCACATTTCTTCTGGGATTGTCTCATCTCAGTCTTACGAAGTTCTCTGCCTACAGAAATACTTAACCTTTTATTTACGTTTTTGTTTTGACACTGACTTAAATCACCTCCCACTGCTTCATCCAAACCTGTTTCAGCCTCACTGATCTCCTTGCGGCTCCCCTGTATCTCAGCTGAACTGCCCTTCTTTAACAAATCTACCTATTGAAATCTACTTTTTTAAGCCTCAGGTTTAATTTTTATCTTCTCCTTGGGGTCATTTCGAACTAAAGAAACCTGAGCTATTATTTGATTAAGCTCTAAGCTACAATTTGTATCAATTTGTATGGCTTTGTATATGATGGTTGTGGTGGTCTTCATATAACATATCCATGGCAGAGGCAAGAGTCAGAACCATACTCTGCCATGGTATCTGTCCTTCCTTCTTTCCTTCTTTGCTTCCTTCCTTCTTTCTTTAATTCCTTCCTCTTTCCTTTCCTCCTCCCTTCTGCTTTCCTTCCTTTCTTCCTTCTTCCCTTCCTTCCTTCTTGGTTTGTTTAGTCCAGCATTTACCTTGGTCCCACCATGGCGTAGGCACAAGATTAAACACTGTTTGTGTAAAGATGAATCAGTCACATTCCCTTCCTTCAAGAAGACAGACACATGTAGATAAATACTCACAATACATTACTGCAATACATTGCAGCAAATGCTAATGGAGACATGTGTCGAGTCATCTTTTCACATGTTGAGTTATCAGTTGCCATGATGAGTAAGAGCATGGGCTTAAGAATGTAAGGGATCCATCAATTCCACTCACTAGCTGTTTAGTCCTTTTTGGCGGGGGGCGGGGGGGATTAGCCCTGAGCTAACATCTGCCACCAGTCCTCCTCTTTTTGCTGAGGAAGACTGGCCCTGAGCTAACCTCCGTGCCCATCTTCTTCTACTTTATATGTGGGACACCTGCCACAGCATGGCTTGACAAGTGGTGCATAGGTCCGCACCCTGGATCCAAACTGGCAAAGTCTGGGCCGCTGGAGTAGAATGTGTGAACTTAACCGCTGCACCAACAGGCCAGCCCCATTAGCTGTTTAGTCTTGAAGAAGCTTCTTAGCTTCTCAGGTGCTCAACTTCCCCACATTTGAAATGGAGAAAGCAATATTCTCCTCCTCAGCTTTTAACAAGAATTAAACAGATAATGTATCACAGTCCCTGACATAGTAAGCAGTAAATAAACTGCACATGACCCACTGTTGTAGATATCTGTAGGCATATGATGTGTTTGTATGCATCTTGAGGGCAAAGTCTCTCATCCATTATCAATCACTTTCACCTAACATGTATCTTGCATGTAGTAGATACTTAATAAATATTTTTAAATTTACTACTTATGATAAATATATGTCCACCCAGGTTTCCCAGACATTTTTCCAAGTGTATGATCTGCCTATTGAACCAGAGCAAACAGCTTTAGGTGGATTCCCTCTGCAGACACATGTTGCTTGTGTAAAGGAAATCCACTTTGTCCAGATAGCAGACTGAGCCAAACTCCGAACCACAATATAGGACATAGCGATGCCTCCTTTCAGGCTGCATAACTAATGCAACATCTATGCCCTGTAGTGGAACATATCAGCATTACATGGACTAGGTCTATGGCAAGTGAGATAATAACCTCTCCCTCTGTGTTATGGACTGAACTGTGTTCTCCCCAAATACATAGGTTGAAGTCCTCACCCCCACTGTGACTGGACTTGTGACTTGTGACTGTGATGGGGCCTTGAAAGAGATCACTAAAGTTAAATGAGTCATAAGAGCAGGGTCTAATCAATAGGGCTGGTGTTCCTAGGAAAGACAGACACACCAAGGGTGTGTACGCACTGAGAAAGGGTCATGTGAGGACACACGAAGATGGATATCTGCAAGCCAAGGAGAGATGCCTCCAGAGAAACCAAATCTTCCCACACCTTGATCTCCAATTTCCAGCCTCCAGAAATAATAAATTCCTGTTGTTTAAGCCACCCACTCTGCAGTATTTTGTTATGGCAGCCCCAGCAAACTATTACGTTCCATATTGAAATGCTAGCCAAGCAAGTATCTAGCTGATCTATTCTATGTTAGAGGCAGAAAGGATTACTTGAAACAAGGTTAACTTTCCTGATAACCAAAGCAAAGAAGAGAACCAATATTTATATTGTGTGTTTACTTCTACCTGTTAAATAACTTTGTAATGATCATAAAGTTAAAGTGACCAAACTGATGTGAACCCAAGTAGTCTGGTATCGGACCCTGTGCTATAACCACAACACTGTTCTACCTACTACTTGTAGCAATCATTAGCTGTGCGGCTCTCCAAAAATTGGTCAACCTCTTTGAGTCTTTGCAAATTGAGTGTAATAACATCTACGTTGCAGGGTTATTAGGAAAATTAGAAAAAATGTATTAGAACTGGTAAACACATGGCGCACAATATAGGATAATCATTATTATGTGGTGTTTTCTAAACACTGACTCAAACTGTGCTAGAAATACATTTCACAAAAATGGCCTGTTATTAAGACTGATTTTTTCCAGTGGTCAGTTATGAGAACTACAAACAAACAAAAACACCCTTGGAGATGATAATACAGTTTAAATATGGGGACAGGAAAGTTAATTGGTGTGCCTAGCCTGCCTACATGGGTAGTGACATCACTGTCTAGGGGAATCAGTAGATGCTAGGACATAAATCCAAGATTCTGATTCCTTTTTTCTTCTTTTTAGATGAAGAAACAAACCTAGGGTTGCCTAAATAGAAGTATGTGATGGATTTGGGGTTACAGTGTTACTCACAAATAGATTCCATTAAGACAATCCATGAACTGAAAGACCTTTCCTACGAAATCATTCATTTAGGTTGAGAGTCACCTTAACTTGAAACACGTAAATTTCCTTAGTGAGGATAAAATCACAGTGTCATACACCTTAGTGAGTTGGGTCTCCGATAACTTTGCCTCAGTTTAAAATAAATCTCCTATTTCATAATTAAGACAAGAGCAGGTACATATCATAGTTAACATCTGAAAAGGGAAAAACATAGATATATAAGGGTACATAGAGGCCAGCCTGTCTTTGAACTAGGCCAGCTCTTTTTTTATTGTACTTTCATTATACTTGTTGAATTTATCAGGCGGATAACAATGGGAAAATAAAGTCATTAAGCTTCACTAGGGAAATTATGGAAAAAAAGATTGATTACATATTTTTAGAGAAAAAATAGCAACATTCACACAGTCAGTACATATTGGTTACTTGAGAAAATAAGTTTTCAGTTTTTTTAAAAGACAGAAATGCACCACTGTGTCATAGTCTAAAAAAATGGTAGGCACATATCATCTGCTTGTCACAATTTAGTGTATGGTAGGATGAGACAACTTGGGGAAAATTTGCTTTATCTAAAACAAAAGTTACATAATAGTGGTATAAAACTCTCTCTCTCTCTCTCTGTATATATGAGCAACTTAATGGAGAAACACTTGCATACACACATTGACAAAAAAGGCCTATTAACAGAAAAAAAATCAAAGGAATGCATTCAGCTTTTTATTAATATTCTCACAGTGATAATTATGGACTCTTAGAGAAAGTATACTTAGGGGTTTGGTTTTGTTTTGTTTTTGCTTGTTTATTTCTCCTAGGGCACAATAATCTCAGTAACAAATTTTATGATCCAACAGAGAGCAAAGATCACAGAATCCACTTACCTGGATTACTCTTTTCCTCACATTGACAAATGTCTAAGGTTTGAAGCAAACAACAGGTCCCAGTTATGTTTTACTCTGGGAAAAGGTTTCCCGTGTTCATAGATCACTTTATGCCTGAAAGCATGAGAGTTGATTACTCCTACACCATTGCCTAAATTTTTGCAGCCACGAAATTATCTATTTGTTTTTAAACTCTAGATAGGAATTTAACTCAACCTCCTGAAGCTGTAAATCCCACAGGTTGATTATATGCTACAAAATTCTAAATTTGCTACCTTTTAATTTAATTGAGAGTGTCTACTTTTACCCTGCATTTTAGGACGAGGTGAAAGGCGGTTCTTCTCCAGCTCCTTTTTATATCCTTCAATTACTTCCTGATTTTTTTTCCCTCCAGAGCCAGTGATCCAACTTTCTATTTTGATAAGCTTGATCACATCCTTTTCTATATTGGAAAGGTGACTCAAATCTTGGAATAAGGTAAATATAAGATAGACTTTCATGAATATTTAAGCTAAATACATTCTAAAGAACAGAAATAATTCCATCCTCCTGCCCCAAACTTTTCATGGCAGGAGAACAATTTTATAAAGTGCAAATAATTTAGAGTATTTTGGGGCCTAGAGTAATTTAGAGTATTTAGGGTATTGTTTGCAAGCATTGTTTGCCTGTGTTGCATGCTATGATATATATCATTAGAGAAGTGATGTGATGTAATATTTCAGCACTTTTTAGGGGCCTGAAATGCTGCACAGGTTGTTTCCATATCACAGTGTTCTATTCACCCTTGGTCACCAGTACCAAGTAAAATGCAGCATCTTTTTTTTTTTTTTGAGGAGGACTAGCCCTGAGCTAACATCTGCTGCTAATCCTCCTCTATTTCTGAGGAGGACTGGCCCTGAGCTAACATCCGTGCCTATCTTCCTCCACTTTATACGTGGGACGCCTGCCACAGCATGGCTTGATGAGCAGTACCATGTCCACAACCGGGACCCAAACCAGCGGACCCCAGGCCGCCTAAGTGGAATGTGAGAACTTAAGTGCTGTGCCACTGGGCTGGCGCCATAGCATCTGATGATGGAAACATCATGGCAAGACTGCTTCCGGCTTAACGAGGTAAGAATTCATAATACCTGATTTAAAGTTAACAAAGCAACAATATATTTATAAACAAATATGAAACAACCATTCGATAATAATTATCAGAAGAAATGCTAAGCAGAGCAAGGATACAAATTACCAGAAAATTTCCTAACACTATAATAGCGTACAGGGCTTCTTATATACATACATATATTTCTTTTGTGAGTTTTTTTTTCTTTTTTACTGTTTTAAAAGCTATTATTTCCCTTGCAGAAAATCTCATTTGATTGCTTCACTCCCAGGTCTCCACCTGTACTTGGCTTTCTGGCAAGACTAGGCTTTTTTCACCTGTAGAGGAGTGTTTTTTGATTTTTTAATAAATACTTATACTGAAATCCCTTTTTTTAAAAATCAAAACGAATGATTTCTTATAATGCTCCATCACAAAACAGAGACCCAGACAAAAGACATCAACAGAAGTTATTTTGAAAGATAGAACAAGTATAGATGTCTGGTAAGAAACTAGGTTTCCTTGAAGGGCCTGAAGAGAATAGTTCTGGGGTCGGTCGATTCTTTGCAGGAATCAGAAAGTTATAAAATCTCCTGCAGTTGCCCCCATTGGGCAACTCCCATTCCCTTTGCTCCCTCTCCTTAATCATCCTCAGATTCAGTCCTCCAGGGTAAAGGTGAGGGTGGCAGGGAGGGACCCACTAGACCAAAGAAATGTAATTTAAGCTAGCTACAAAATCTACCATGGGACCAATCCTTGTAACTACAATTAATAGCCTAAAATAAAAGGAAGGAAAATGGCATCCGGGGATATTTAAAGCTGAGGTTTCAACCATAAAAATACCCTGCCTGGTAGATCTATAATTTAGTTCTCTATTATATCTTTGGCTTTCATACAGGTCAAGGTCCCTTTTGTTTCTGAAAATATACACCCAGGTACTGTATTTGATTTTTCACCTTATAGCTACACCTTTACTAAAAACTTACTAGTTTGGCTATCAATATTAAAGCCCAAGGATCTTGTCTTTTCAAATAACAGAAGAATTATACGGCAAATTGACATCTGATACTAACTTGAATAACCTGTCCCTAAGGCATAATGTTTTGGATAATATTGATCATAAAACTGAACTTGAATGTTTTGAAGGATTTAAAGGAAAATGGGCATTGGCCGCAGGCGCTGCTGTGGAGGAGCAGCTGAACCATGCATATTTTTTTGTTTCTCTGTTCCCTATCAGCGGTATTTGGATGGAGGGCAGGATTTTTGCTCAGGCTCTCCACGGTTCCATTTTCTTCTAACAGATGCAGTGAAACTGCTCTCCGTCCCACTGCTGGATGAGCCTCGCTGATTTGCTGCTGTTTATCAGAAATGCTTTCTGTTATCTCAGTATGACCTGTCTGTGATTCTGCAGTATAAACTAAAACACTGCTTATCCAGAAAATACACATTTCTCCTCATAATCCATTGTGAAGATTTTTCATTCTTTAAGACATGCTTTGTCCACTTTGTAGCCTGTCATTGATTTGTTTTAATATGTGGTACTTACATAATAGCTGGTGAAGTGATGGCCATGCAGCTCTCTCTCTTTTTAATGCAAAATCTAAATGGATTCGTTCAACTTTCTATCAGGAGGCCTGGAATGTTTCCATTCCAGAGATCACTGCAAATATCTGCACAGATTCAAATATTTGGTTCTGCAGATAGAATTAGTTTTGATGACTTTATTTACCAAGAGATTTTCTAGAGTGGAACCATCACCTCATTTTCTCTTTAGTAATGGTAATTTACAAATGCTTTTCATATACATAATTTCAGTTTTTCTTAGAATGCTAAAGAGGCAGGTATTATGATCACTATTTTGAGCATGTGGAAATTGTGCAGATGGAAGATTCAGGTTGTCCCCAAAAGTAGAGGCAAATATAAGCCTTGAATTCACAGCTTCTAACAACATGTTCATCATAAACTGGAAAAGAAGAATGGAAGTGGGAAGATCATTTAAGATACCAGTTATTAGGTGATAACAGACTCAAATGACACTAATAAAGATTTATAAACAGCTTCTATACTATCTTGTGATATGTTGTTTATAACAGAATCTCCCTTATATTATCTCATCTAATCCTCCACACAATCATGGAGGGAAGAGGGACTGTTTGGCTCACGTTGCTATCTTTCAGTCTCAGAGGTGTAACTTCTCCAAGATCACACAGCTATTAACTTGGTTATAGGAGGAACCAAGGATGAATCACAATGTAGTTGATGTATTTGCAGTGACGCTTTTAAGAAAAGCTTATGGCTGAGTTTTAAATCAATCTATCTTCCAACTAATATATAGACAGAAATTTCACCATACCTTGTAATTTCAATTCTATAACTTTCAAACAAATCTGTAGAAGACAAATATGCTTCCCATGTTGCTCAGGAAAATCCCAGCTCTACACAATATTTCACCACCTCACGCGAGGAGATCAGAGATGTATGTTTTTAAAGAGTAGAAAGAAGTGGAAAGAAGCCTGTATGTCATTTTCTCCCCACCAAATTTCACCGAGTATCTTGTTTTTAACAAGAGTGATACGAAAAATAGAACTTACCTTTGACTATTACTCAGAGCAAGAGGGAAGCAAGCAGTGCTATCATTGACACGCCCCCTTAAATTCTATTGAAATGCATGTAATGAAAATGAATCTTCTTACTACTTTTTAATTGTCACAAAACTCTTATTCTAGGAGGTTTAAAATAATCGTCGTTGTTTACAACAAAAGAACAACCAACCCTGTTTGAAAATCAGGTAATATCTGTGGGAAATAAGAATATAGCATCCAAAGCCCAGCTCTGGACCACAAAGTCCCTGCTGCACATTATTTTTTTTCCAAGAGATGCAAAAGCAAGCAGTTAAAAGAGAAATGGGACAGCCTAGTTCAGACAAAGCCTTGAAATGGTGATGTACGCACACACGCACACATACATACACATGCGCACACACACACACTTGCACAAAAGAGAAAGGACAGAATACATTTTCCCCCTGTAAAGACAAAATTAGATACTGGAACTGGACTCGTCTCTGATGGGAAGTGTAAGTTGCTTCTACAAATTTTCATTTCCATTCGATCACAGAAATAGAAAAAATGAACACGAAGTAGGAGTCTGTTTGGAACATTATCATTGCAGATGGCTGGACAACTTGGAGAGGCATTGAAAGGGGAATGGAATTTGAATTCAGGAGTCTAGGTCTTCTCTGGGTGTCTAGTTACTCAACTATTTTATAAAATGAACTTTGAATAATCAGAGGCTCTTAAATTGTGTCTGTGGGTTAATGGATTAACTGGAATTCCAGTAAATATATGCAGAATTGTGTGCACAACTGTGATTCTGGGCAAATGTGTGATTTTCCAGCGAAAGGGTCTTTAACCCTCATCATATGCACAAAGGGTCTCATAACTCAAGTCAGTTAAGAACCATTGAACTAGATGATGTGTGGGGGTCCTTTCAATAGCAAGGTTCTGTGACTTTAATACAACAAACGGTTTCAGAGAATGTAACCAAATTTCACTGGAGAATAGAAACATTACCACTGCTGATAGATTAGAACCCGAGCCCAAACGTACCTTATATTTGTAGCTTTTTCCAATTCCTCATTTTTTCCTTTTTCAATA
Organism: Equus caballus; assembly: GCF_041296265.1. NCBI lineage: Eukaryota > Metazoa > Chordata > Mammalia > Perissodactyla > Equidae > Equus > Equus caballus. The sequence continues at coordinate 100,680,990 of NC_091686.1, forward strand.
TCTACCCCTACATAATTCTTTTAATTTCATTTATTGTTTCATCTTTACATCTAACAAAGATAGAGATTTGACATTTGCCTTTTTATATTTATTTGGAAAAGGATAATCTCATTTCTTTGAGACATAGAAATATGCACATTTTAGAGTATGTATCTATGAAAAATATTTGTACATTACTTTTCTTATTTATAAAGAAACCTTATTGCACATCAACATTGTAGCAAGCACTTCTCTGAACGTGGAATTAGACAGTCTCTCATAATGTAAAGTATGCAGAAAATTTGAACACGTGCGTGGGGAAAGAATAGTAACTCCATCAGGCGCGAGATTACTGAACCGACCACCGGAATGGAAATCACAGTACTTCAGATTGAGTCTGATTATAATTTCACAATTCAGCCATTATAAATACTTCTAATTTTTCATTTCCTTTAATCATGCAAGCATTTAGTTCCACTCTTTAATTATATACATGCAGAATCTCACTCTCTGTTTCTAAGTTGTGAAATTCTTCTTGAGTTAAGTGGAAACTTTATTCACAAATTTGTAAGTGGAATGAGAATTATATATTATCTATAATTATATATTATACTTGGGCTGAGTAAACCTTCCTCATATAACTGTGAGAAGAAATGGGAGTTAAACTAAGATATAAAGTTATCTTTTTCATTAAACTAGTTTTTACTTTACCTTTTTCATTTTAGTAATATTTAATATTATGGTTCATTCAAAATAGAGGCCATAAACCAATTACTAATTAATAAAAGTTAGAAAAATCACTGTGAATCCACATGTTAAATAGTATAATAAAAATAATTAACCTTTTTGAAGCATCTATTTTCATATCCTTGATCTCATAAAAATGAATTCAAGTTACTTTCCAAATTTAAAAATATTTTCTGTAATTATTTTCATATTTATTTTCTGTAACAATCAACAAATAATTGAAATCCATAAGCTTATATATATATATATAAGCCAAGTAGATATTTTAAAATCTTTCCCAGGTAAGTAATAAATGAAATATGCTAAATATGCACACTTTAAATCTACTTTGCCATGCATTTGATATTCTCTACTAATGTTCTTAAAATACCTGGATGCATTTATCGGTGAGTGTAGGCATTTCACTGTATCCCTCAGGTGGGTCATACCCGTCAGCAAGCTTAGGAATTTGCCTTCAGACTTTGGTGAGAGGACATAGTAATGGCATGTCCGGAAAATTTTCTTGAGTGATAGGAGTTTAAAAAATGAACTAGGCCAGGAATGGAAGCTGAAAATAACTAATCATAATTTCACTGAAACGATTCATCACATTAGGAGATAAACTTTAATAATGCTACTTGTCAAGCATATTTCATAAAGATTTTTTAAGTGAACAAGTTTTGTATTCTTAAACATTTTAATGTATCATGAGCTTTGGGGAGGCATAAAAAAATGGATCTAGAAAACAGTTTCCACAGATTCTGAAAAGGAGACGTTGAGTTAAATTTTATTTAAGCTTTAATCAATGAATTCAGAACAGAAAATAGTAAAGAAGGAATATTAAAATTGTATGCTTCTCATCAATGTGTATGAGAAAACAATGTTCTCATATACAAAAGTAGATGTTGAGTTCTAGGGGAAAAAAGTCTTATTTTGGTATCCTTAGAGTATATATCTGCTTTAGTGTAACTGCAAATATTCTACTGTTTGAATTTCTTTTTTAGTATTTGTTAGCACTTGTGTTAAAGACAGCTTACAAGAATTCCTCCCCTCCCCCCCTGACAAAGTCTTTCAGAACAATGCATACATTTAGCGCTTGGACACACCAAAGACCTTCTCGTTAGGCACATTTGGCATAAGTGCAATGACCTGAATAAACTATAAATTGGCAGGTTACTCCTGAAGGCCAGTTCTCAGCCTGCTGACTTGGCGTTTAGCCACTGAAAGCAAAGGAGAGGAAGGGGTGAGGACTCGTGGTTTGCATATGTACACGACATCTGAGTCAGGTGTTTCTTAATCACATCTTTAGGGGTAATTATTAGGTCAAATTACATTTGACAAGCAGCTCCAAAATCTTACGAAGCTATCTCGGGCCTGCAAAAGAAAATCAGCTCACTTCTCTCAACAGAAATGTATGAAAGCGAAAATGCTGATCTCATTAACATAGCCCTTTTTAGGATCTATCCTTATTGTAAAACTCTGATAGTTAGTTGATGGTTCTCTGGATATAACGTTACTTCTCCATTAGCTAAAATTACTAATCAAAAAGCATCATTAAGCAGAATTACGGGGAAAAATTAAAATTGTTACAGGGAGCTTTTGTAAATTGCTTTAAAGAGATACCAAGTAAGAAAACAAATCTAACTATGTCACTATTCTAAACTTAACCTTAACATTTCTATACTGGAAGTTGAATAATGTAAAAACATAGTTATGATTTAAGCCATTTTTTGATGTTTTTTACACAGCATTCAATACAACACCTATAGTATAGAGATTAACTTACAATCTTACTCAACTTCACGTGTAAGTAATGCCAAGAAAAGTAAAGAAATAGAAAAATTTTTCTTGGCATTTTATATTTTGGTAAAATCCTTAGCCAAAAAATCCTTAAATTGTTAAAATAGCAGAGTGGCCTTTAAAAGTCATATGTGTTTTTTCTGTATTTATTACAAATGCTATTTCTGTTTCTAAAATACATCACAGAATGTGCCTTATACACTATAACATTTTTAATATTTAAACTAAAAAAATAATACTTTGAACACATAGTCCAATTATACCTACTGGTATACTTCTGCCAACAACACAATGTCACTGCAGTGTAGTCATTTCCAGTGTGAGAGGTGATGAATGACCAGGAACTCATTTATCTAAAGCAAACAAGTGGTGCTCTTAGCTGTTTTCTGACTGAGTCACAATTACAAGATAACATGTCTGAAATAGTTCAAAAATGTAGTGCAAACGAACCATATTAGGAAGTAAAGAGAGAATACCTAAAGTGTAAGATATTTTTGGGTGTTACACATGATATATTGTATCATGCAACTAAAATAAGTATTGGAGCCTAAAACTTTACTTTAATATTATCAATGAAAATGTTTAGAGTACTTGAAGCTTTCATTACACACTACCAGGTAGGTGAAAAGAATTATGATAACATTTTTAAAAGTTGACTTTTTCACAATAAGTTGATCACATTGAAAAGATGGCAGACATAGGAACAGAGATTCTAAGGGAGTAGATGTGATTTTTTGGTAATATTATCAAATATGCATTTTAAAGGAGTCAGCAATAATGTTTTAAGTCAAGTTACAATGTAAGATATTCTTTTCATTGCTAATTTTGGGAATTATCACTGACATCTTTGACTTATGTATTTTTTTTCACTAGCAAGGGTTGAAGTTATAAAGACTTTTTAAATAATGATTCTTGCCTTCAAGAAGCCTAGAAACAGAAAGAAGCTATATACAAATAAAACAAAATTTATGGCATGTATAAGATATTAAAAAAGGCTCAGGCAAAATCAAGAGAAAGTCACTCAACTTTCATTAAGTGGTTGTTTTATAAATCTGAATTCACCCAAATAACTATAATGCTCTTCGTGTTGCTTGCAATCCGTTGATGGACATATTAACAGGAATTCTTAAAGTCATATATATCTCTCAAAATTGCCAGAAGAAAATGGACTTCTCTGCTGGATCTCTCTACATGGATGAGAATAGGGCACTGTCGCCAACAGATGCTCTGCCCAAGTATGAAGACAAACAATCTCATTATGAATACATAGCAGTGGTCTACTATGGGCCTAAATACATATCTATTATAAGGGTACCATGGCCCTTTTCACAGATAATATAGCAAAGTAGTTAGGAGCCCAGGATCTGAAGAAAGAGGGAGGGGTTCAAATCTATTCACTAACTGAGTGACTTCTGGCATTTAATCTAAAACCTCTGCCTCAATTTCCTTATAGAAACAACTGGGGATCCTAACTGCATCCACTCCTTAGAATTATTACAAGAATTAAATTAGTTAATCCATATAAAGTGCCTAAAAGAGTGCTTTTATTGTATCATCATTCTAGTCCTTCCATCAATTAGCTATTACACACCTAGTAGACGTTAATAATAATTGATTGTGTCTTAATAGCAATGTATAATGCTTCAGGAAACTGAAGAGAAATACAGAAATTTCCAGGATAAGAATAAACCAAAACCTTTGCATTTAATAATCTGAATGAAAAAAAAGTGACAAGAAATTCTGAATCAACGTTTTAGTCCCTTTCGCATTGGTTTCCAACTTTTCTCAATGGGTACAGTTAAAGGAATCAGGCTCTTTTCATTAACATCTGTTATTTCTCCTGCTGTGTCACTGTCTCTACCTGCCATTCTATGCCACTTCTGATTAGCATAGGTCATTCTACACCAACAATTATCTATCCCTAGAAGACAGGCTGCTTCCCTACAAAAGATGCAGGCTCATTCTAGAAAAAGTAATTTTTTTTTAACATAGAAAAATTTTTTTTTCTAAGAATACCAGATCCAAATATAAAGTATAGAATCGTGTCTGAGTTTTACCTCAGAGACAACTATCATTTATCAATCTTTTTATTTAAATCTTCCCATTGAATATCATACAGTCATCATTCTATTATGTTTATAAAACATAATGAGTGACAGGGAGAAGGATGAATTCTGAGAGCGAATAAAGGTGCAGACACCACACATGGTAAAAAAATTTTGGTCTACCCAAGGCTAGTAGTTGACATACTGATTTAGAAATTATTCTAACAGGGTGACTACCTGCCGTACGTTTATCTACTACCAGCATCACAAACCATGCCATGTAATTAATCACACTCTGCACTGGCAGTAAGGAAGTCTGCTCCCCACAATGCAGTGCACAGCTATTTGCCTCTCTCTCACTTGGCGTTTCTGCAACCCTATTGTGATTTTGTTTCCAGAAAGACTTCAGTCCCTGCTGTTTGGGGAAATGTATCTATAATGTCTCGATCCAAGATTTTCATATTCAACAGATGGTATTCTTGGCTATGTATTCACTGCGGTTTCTCAGAACAGAGTTGAGTGCTTAATATTGCTTGTTCTCTGCCAATCATCGCTTAGCCTACAAGTGAATTTTGATCAAATACGTATTATTCCTTGTGCTTTCGCCCTGACCCTTTTGGAATTCTGTTTTTTATCTAGCATGAGCTGGGAAGATACCAGACATGTTATTGTTTGGTGCTGTCTTAAGAGAGATGCCCAAGACTATATGTTTATATGCATGGATAAATATAAAACACGTCTATATGTATAGAGACAGAAACATATACATATGAATATTCCTACAAGAAATGATTCTTTTCTGAAAGAGGAATTTTCTCTCTACTATTTTTCTCTGAGTATGCCATATAATTTACATATACGCCTGTCTTCAAATCTTGTAAACGAAAACAAGATGCTTATTATGCATGATAAATATTTAGGATTAAGCATCCTCTTTTTGCTTGAGGAAGATTGTTGCTGAGGTAACAGCTGTGGCAATCTTCCTCTATTTTCTATGTGGGATGCCGCCCCAGCATGGCTTGATGAGCAGTGTGTAGGTCCGGAGCGGGGATCTAAACCCGTGAATCCTGGGCCACCGAAGTGGAGCACTCGAACTTAACCACTATGCCACTGGGCTGGCCCTAAGCATCTTTTTTAGCCTACAAATCCCTGTGTGTATAGATAATACCTCTGTCTACAGTCAGATGAGGCAATGGTGCACTTGTGTGCAAGGACACACACATATATACACTGTATTCAAAAACAGAGTTCTTAAAAATACCTATGGGAGATCATCATTTTAAAAGTTTTTTGAAATGCTGTAGGTCAAGAATTAGGCTTTCTGTGGTAATTTTAATTTACTTACTTAAGCCCTATAAATGCAACTGTCATCTGCTATCTTTCTACATAGGTCTAGACATCAAAAAGACAAATAGAAGGAGAAAGTGATAGGGATGGTATAGTCTTCACAGAAGGCAGAAACTCAGATCTCATTCATTATTCTGCCTCATCCAGCAAGTTTCTATAAAGTTACAAGAGAAAGATTCTATTTTTCCAAACAAAGCAAAACCAAGAGTGAACTGGATTAACGGATCCAAAGCCTTCAGTTTCCTGATGCTTTCTGAGCTGGCAAAATCCACTGTTTTTCTTTTTTTAACTTACTTTTAAACTTTCTCGCATTCTTTAAAGAGTGTCTTCCTGTTAGGTCTTAAATATGCCGTCAAGAGATTTAACATGGTCATTTGTAGACAAAATCCTGCAATTTCTTAGTGATGAGGAAAAGATTTAAAAAAAAAAGAATCAGAAATGTAGGTTGTCACAATATATTTTTGACTTTATGATAAATTTTAGCAGTTGCCAAGTCAAGATGCTAGTTTTACATTTGTAGCCACCAAATTGCTAAATTAAGAAAGTTGATGAAAATACCCTAAACTTATTTGGATGAAACCCAATGATTGTATTCAACCACAATTTTAAATTCTCTATAACAAAGTTCAATAGCCATACATTTAACAGATTTCACATCTCAGGCTAATAAGCTTGGGAAATTAAACCCCTGTCCTTATAAAAGAACCTATCATATATTTCTCAACTTTTAAATATTTCCCTTTAGTCTGTCCATACATATATTCATTATTGCAAATCAAAGGCAGCCTTCCTTTCCAGTTAGTATTTTACGTACCCGTTATATAGGTCACTCAGCTTCAGTGTTGATAAACTCATGTCAGAAAGTGTAGTGGTATTTCTTAATCTGTATCAAAACTGTATATTAAATTTTTACATAGAATTTTTGGATAGTATTTATTCTTTGAACATAATAAATATAACAGAGTAAATGGCAAAGGTATTGGCCTACAGCACGCTATATGTAGTAAATGATTATGATTTTTCACATTTACTGTTATTTAAATTCCACTTATAATTTTTAAAGAAAAATAGGTACAACAGGCATTGCCTATTTATTATGTCAGCATCACTGAATTAAGGCTGGAGAGGAAAGTGTCACAAGCAAAGACCGCTGCATTAATTCCCTCTGTATTACTTAAATTGAAGGTAGTCACACTTTGACACAGCTGACTTCTTTGATGAGGTCAAGGGCTTAGAGAGTCTGTCCCACCCTGCCCCACCACTAAGAAATGAGCATATTGAAGACAGGTTGGAGTGCTCTTAGAGACTCTGCAGTCTCTCTCCTTAATCCTGCTGGAACATTTACAACATCGCGGGATGTCTCCTTTGAATGTCAAGATTAAGAACGTAATCCTTTAAAATTTGGCTCAGACACACACAAAAGTGAAGTTAGGCTTTTCACTTTTTAAAAGGATGGTAAAAAGATATGCTTTAGGTAAGTTTCAAGGAAAAGATGACTTTGATAACAAAACAATTCAGGCGGTGTGTAATAAAGATAAAAAGAGCATGATTTTTAAAAATCTTTCCTAAAATTGATTATAACAAGCTATACTTCATATCTACGTTATGCAAAAGATGTCACAAATTAAGAATAATTTCTAGATACCAATAATAGATTCTGATTATAATGTTTTATTGAAAATTAAAGTAAAATCAAATTCTGATAATGTCAAGATTCATTATAACCTTCTTGCTTTTTTAAAACTTCTTTCTCATCAGTATCTACCAATAGTCCAGATATTCAAACTTTCAGTTTAGTTTAATTGCATCTAAACAATTTGTAAATATCTGAATTACGTTAAGTATGGATGGACAAATCCTTATTTTACCATATTTCATTCTATGTAATTCAGAATAAAACTCATGTTTCCTTGTTGGGGAAGAAATGAATAAAATTTATGGTGTTTTATATACATATTTAGTATATGGTTCTTCACTTATGCTAGTCTTACGGTTGTTACAACCTGACAAATTTTGACTGTGTTGATTTGTTAGCACAGGAAATTTGCTGTAATATTGGACAGTGTTTACCTTAGAAGTAATGTGGATTCATTTAAGACTTGTATCTGTAGTTCAAGACTTTCAAAGGCAGTTCAGTTAATTTTATGTACTATTCTGTGTCTGTTTTTCCAGTTTCCATAAATTCATTTTCAATTAGAAATAAGAGAAGAGTATTAAACCAATTTGTTTTATATTAAAAGGTTCCTTACAAAGCTATCTGATCTTTCTGACTTTTTTATTTTTAAATAAGAACTTGCGGAATGGGAAAAATGAACCTTGGTAGCATTTTTTAGATAATCTCATGTAAACTCAGGTATCTTGGCCAAAAATCATAGGACAACCTAAAATACTAATGTTGTAATGTTGAAAGAGGCAGAAATATGAGTCACTGTAGAGGTGTATCATTGGGACTTTTGGAGAAGTTCTAAGCAAAAGGAACTCAAGGGCCATAGTAAGAAAATGTTATACGATGCTTCCAAATCTATCACATTTCCATTTGTAAAATTGCATATAAAAATGATCCAAATGTATATATACATATATGGTTATTCATAATTAATTGGGTGGAAAATCTAAGAAATAGAAAATGTGGTCAATTTTAGAAATAAATGCTTAATAGATTAGCTGTTTTGATATTTTCTTGATTGGAGTTTAATAATATTATTCAGAATCCTAACTACAAAAAAGGCTGCTTACCATTTAGAAAACATACCCAAATAGAATTTGAAAGCAGCTCTTTCCTCTGGAAGTCTATAGCATGAAAGAATATTTTAATATCAGAAATCCTTTTAAGGTTTCTCTTCTTCCAAAATACTGCATGTTATGCATGTATTATATTTCAGCTTGGTACTGTTGCTAGGGCCTGTGTCCAGTTTACTCTTCATTTTATAGCTTTCTATGACTTCACATCTGCAAAGAAGCTTTGCTAGATGACTTTTTAAAACAGGGATAAAAGCAATATAAAATAATTTTACTTTTGTTTAAAAGAACAATCTTGTCCCAATTGTCAATAGCTAGTCACTTATTTCATAATGAGTCCCAGTAGTTTCTAATAAATCAAGTGATTAAGTATTATGGGTTTTAATAGTACCTTGTCGACTCACTAATAACTTTTCACACTGATTTTTTTTCTAATCACAGCCAAAAAGATGAGTGTGGTCATTTTTTAAATAATCAAGAAGTTTTGCCATTTGTGTCATTAATTGCCCATGTTATTTTTAAAATCAAATTGATTAATCAAGGTTAAGCTAAAGAACGAATATCCTAGGTAAACACAACTTTCTAAACAGGATCAAGGAAATCTACAGATTCGTGAGAAAAAATAAAAATTAAGTGACATTTTATAACAAACATTTTATTAACATTTTTTAAAGGAGTAGAGGAGCCTTCATCCAGGTATATTCAAATGTTTCTAATGATAGGATTTATGGGAGACTATGAAGGATTTAGTAGCTAACCTGAACATGTTGAAGGCCTCTGCTTTTATGCTATGAAAGCAAGTTCTTAGGTGGCAACAGGCAGCCAGGGGGTTTGTTATATGATGCGGAAGGAAGGACGTGGCTCTTCCTCAGAGGGTTTACTCTTATTACTGACATTTTCTTTGTACTATTCTTTGACTTCATCATTTTGTATTCCTTTTATAACTATTTCTTTTGCTTCCCTCGTGTTCCATACTCTTTCCTATTTCTAGTTTCCCTCATTTTAACTGTAAGAGAATATTACACTGCATGAATCCACCAAAATGTGTTGATCTAAGCTCCTGATAATGGAGATCTGGGCTGTTCCAAAGCTGCAGTTCACATTCCTGGGCATGTTTCAATGTGTTCATGGATACGAGGCTTTCCAACATCTATCTAGGAGAAGAATTAATGTGTTGTAGGGTGTGGATATCTTGAACTTTACAAGCTATTGTCAAATTTCCCCCTAATGTGATTCTACAGACTTGGACTCTAAGCTCTTGTTTGTCCAACAAATAATGTATGAGAATTTCTCTCTCTCCACATCCTCATCGTGCTGTTGGTATTACCAGATGTTAGCTTTCTGTTGAATCTGATGGTTGTGAAACAGTATTTAAATGCAGCTTTGAACAACCTTTACTTGATTACTAGTGAGATGGAGTGTCTTTTCACATTTATTGGCCATTTGTATATCTTATCACATCAAGTGCTATTTTGTTTGTTTGTTTGTTTTTTTTTTTTTAAGATTTTATTTTTTCCTTTTTCTCCCCAAAGCCCCCCGGTACATAGTTGTGTATTCTTCGTTGTGGGTTCTTCTAGTTGTGGCATGTGGGACGCTGCCTCAGCGTGGTCTGATGAGCAGTGCCATGTCCGCGCCAGGATTCGAACCAACGAAACACTGGGCCGCCTGCAGCGGAGAGCGCGAACTTGACCACTCGGCCACGGGGCCAGCCCCCCTATTTTGTTTGTTTTTAAAAATTGGTTTACTTAATTTATGGAGTCTTCCATTGTCCTGATGTTTCTAATGTTAATGAAGTCAAATTTATTAGATACTTTCTTTGCAGTTTGTACTTTTAGTGTTTTGTTTGAAAAAACATTGTCCTGGCTCTGAGGTCATAATATTTTCCTATGTGATCTATGAGTTTTACTTTTCCATCCTTAAATGTTAGGTCTTTAATCTACATAGAATTCATTTTGTACGTTGTGTGTGGTAGAATTCTATCCAACTTCCTCCCCAACTATCCCAGTATCATTTATTGATTAGAATCAGTAGAACCATTATTTTCCAGTGATTTCTGACACAGCTTTTGTAAATTAATTACTCACATACATATGGATCTATTTTATAGTTTCTAATCCTGTTTCATTTGTTCATTTTGTCCAATACTGTGCTAATATCAAACTCTTAACTACCCTGGCTTTAAAATAAGTTTCAACCTTGGGTATGGAAAGTGCCTCCTGTCACCAAATTTGTTCTTAAAATTTATCTTGCCAATCTTTGCACTTTTTAATCCCAAATAAATTTGAGGATTGGCTTGTTAAATTATCTAAAAAATACTTCCAAGTTTTTGATTGCTTTAAATTAAAAAAAAAAAAATTCTTTGAGGAGAACTGGCTTGGGCCTGGCAGATAATCGAAGCTGACTCTATTGCAGGATCTTTCCTAAGGTCCACATCAGCTCCCTTGCTGGGTCCTGTCCTTCTACATCTTCCATAACATGGGGGACACGTCATTTCCTTCCAGCTTCTGTATCTGGCCTTAAGCCCTAGTTTTCCAAGGTGGTACTGACTCTTACTGTAACATTACACCCTTTGACCCTTGCTAGATGGAAGTAAAAACAGATACATGCAAGTTCTCTCCTCTTCATGACCCATGTTTAATTCTTGGGAAACGTTTATGCCTTTAACCTAATAAACTCTGAGATGCAGGCTGATCCAAAATCAACCACTTCATTTTGATTCTTCTATCAAAGCAGCTTGTTAGCTCTCCTCTCTTGTTCTCTACATTTCTGTCTGGGACTCAGCCAGTGGGCCATGTGCCTTTTAAATATCAGGATCATATATCAAATTCTCCAAGTACGATCATTGAACACCTTCTTTTTGGGCATCTCAGTACAAAGAATGTGCTCTCTTTATCAATTCCACTTTAGGTGGTGGGTGAGATGCACATATGGTATCAGGTCTCACTAAAGCAAGCTCTTAACAAGTCTCTACCACACCCCAATTCCCTCTTAACCCTTTTTCATAAACATGTCATGGTGAGGGATATTAAGAGACAGGAGACAAATCATTTTGAAAGTTTCCCTTGAAAATTTGCAATTGATGTGTCTAGTACTCTCTTTGGTATCTGATATCTGTTATTTCAGCAACTCATTCCAAATTTCCAATTCAATATCTCTTTGCAAAAGCCTTGCATATATTTTATTAGATTTTTGCATATATATCATATCATCAGACTTATGTCTATATAGATATAGATAGATATCATTTCCAATCATTACATTTTTTTCTTTCTTGTTTTTGTCATTTGCACTGAAGACCTCTACTAAGATATATTGAAACAGTGATAATGAGCATTTTTGCCTAGTTTCACATTTTAAAGGAATACTGCCAGTGTTTCATCAGTAAATATAACATTTCATGAAGATTAAGGAAATTCCCTTTTTTCCAAGTTTGCTAAGATATATTTTCATATTAATGAGAGTTTTGCATCTGTTGACATGATCATGATTTATTCTTTCTTTAATGTCTTCATGTGGGAATTACATTAATAGATAATCTGTATAATAATGTTGCATACAAGATTCCCCTTTGTTTTAGATCTTCATAAAGTAATAGCTATAATAATATTAACTGTGTTGAAATGATGAAAAAAGTGAAATTTTGGCTTTTTCATTTGGCATATAAATAATTTGAGAAAATAAGAATAAAATGTAGCTTACTCAGTTTCATTTGTTTGAATAACTGTAGGAAATTTTTTAAGTATAAAGGTACATAAACCAATTTAGATGAGAAAACATCAACACTACTAATATAATTGAGATAGTACTATTATTCTAAATTAACGTCTTATTTGTGTTTTAGGAAAGTAGAAAGAAAGAAATTTCCACCTTTAAGATTTTCGTTTAGAAGATTTCTGCATGAAAGAAATTCATTTTTAAATGTACTGTTTTTATATTGAGGGGCCACAGAAGGCAATTAAATAAAGTATGGATTAAAATGAAACTTTTGGGAAAAGGATGCTAACACACAAGGTTAACATGTGGATGTATCCTGGGTGTGTGATTAATTGATGTAACCTAATATATATTAAGAGAGCTGGTAATGTAAATTTGTGGAGGAGTATGACAGAGCTGGTCCCTCAGACACAATTCATTCCACTTCATTCTAAGAGCTTTGAAAACAGCATGGCTTTCAGACTTCAGATTACGTAGGAGCAAGCAAAAGAACTGCTTCCCTTGGAATAAAATATCTACACCAAATAATATTTGCATGCTCCTTAACCTTAAGGAGATTTTAGAGATGCAAATATTCCAATGAAACCAAAACACACTTTGGAACAGGCACACCCAGTTTCACACTTACATGAACTAGGCCACGGCTGGCTGGAGTATTTTGTACTCCTTTGAATTTAAAGCTGTTGGAACTTTGCTCCTGGAATCTATGGAGGTAAATTGAAGAAAATTTTAATAGAGAAAGTGAGGTTGTGAAGCTGATTCAAAGAATAATTAAAGAAAGAAAGGAAGGAAGGAAGGTGTGAAGGAAAGAAGAAAATTCTAGGTTTAAAAAGGTATTGACAGGGGCCAGCCCCATGACTGAGTGGTTAACTTCACTCATTCTGCTTAGTGGCCTGGGGTTTGTTGGCTCAGATCCTGGGCGCAGACCTACACACCGCTCATCAAGTCATGCCGTGGTGGCATCCCACATAGGAGAACTAGAATGACTTACAACTGGGATACACAACTATGTACCGGGGCTTTGGGAAGGAAAAAAAAAGAAAAGAACACAGGAAGATTGGCAACAGATGTTAGCTCAGGGCCAATCTTCCTCACACACACACACACTCACAAACATGGTATTGACAAATCACACTCCTCACTCAATTTTATGTAGTTACAGATGTCACCGCCCATGAGACACAACAGTGCCCATATCCAGACAGTCAGACACTGACCTTTGCCTGCTGTTGTGACAGAGCTAGGATTACCTAAGGAGGAACAGAGTTGGCCACCTGCCGTGGGGTTCTCAAGGCATAATCTAGACCTCTGGTTCTCAACCCTGATGCATACTTAAATTGCCCATGAATCTTTAAAAAAGTAGATATATCTCAGACACAAAAATTCAGAATTTTCATTTAGGTTATACGTACATGTATTTCTTTAATTTATGAAAGAAGATACTATAAGGTACAAACTAAGACTCTGGGAAACTAAGACACATACGTACCCAAGGTCAAGCTGACCAGGTAGCAGAACCAGCTGTGTGATCTGTTATTTTCTCTTTTTATTTACTCTTAATCTCTAGCTGTTTCTATCCCGGCAAGTTGCTAATCTATAAACAGCACTATATCATCACTATAATTAGTATCATACCACACAAAAGGAGCACTTTCAGGCAATCGTAAGGGTCTCATTCATGATTATAGAAGAGAGAGGAATAAATCAAAATAAGGCAATAAGAACAAAAAAAAAGGCTTGTTGATGGCAACATATTGTTACAAAAGGATGTACATAGAAGATATGATACCATCACTTTTATCCACATCTGTCTCTGTTTGTAAGAAAGGGTGGGGTCCAGACAGTCATGTAATTTCTTTTATGTAGGCTCGCTGTCAAAGTCGTTTTCGGGAGAGCCTTAATAAGTACTCAGCAAATGAGAAGGATGTGGTTGATTATATGCTGGAGGAGGAGGAAAAGAAGAAAGGACACTAGCATTTCCTCCTAATTCCTACTAATTTCCTAGTACAAATGATGAGCAATGTATTAGTGGGCATGGATCTCAATGTAGAGTAGCAGAGTGAGGCCCCTCAAACAGATGAAACTTTTAACCCAGCAAAGAACCTTATCTTTTGCATAGTGTAGAAAGGACTGCATTACACATTGTTCTTTTCAGCCACATCCAAAAATAGTTTGTATTTGTCATTGTCTTTAACACCATCTTTGAAAATAATGATCTAAATATAAGAGTGCTATCTCTCCATTCATTCAATGGAACACCTACTGTTCTGGGCCCTCAGAAAACAGTCATGAGCTAAATGGACAAGTTATTTGTTCTCAGGTTTTGGAATCTAGCATGTACGTTTTGGAGAGGGGTGATGGGGGAGACTGAGAATAAACAGAATGATTTCAGATAAGAGGGGTGATATTGTTGAGTGTGCCTGTGGCTTTGGGTTTGGCGAGTGTAACTAATTTAGAACAGATATTCAGGGTAGTGACATTGGGACTAGGATCTGAAAGACAAAACAGCCATGTGCATCTTGGGGAAAAAGAACATGGGCAGCAGGAAGAGCAAGTGCAAAGGGCCTGGGGTATGGAGCTTGGCGTGTTTGAGGAATAGACAGAAAGGCTGTTTGACTGGAATGCAGAAAGCCCAGAAGAGAGTGATGAGAGATGAGGTCTGGAGTATGCAGGATTCAGATACTGAAGCTATTTATAAAGCACAGCAAGGAATTTAGATTTCATTCTCGAGAGATGGATCGGAGAATTTTAAACGAAGAATTTAATACATATGTTGAAAGGGATTATGACTTAGATCTTTTACTTCTCTACTCAAATACTTGCAAAGGCCATAAGGCTATGGAAGAAAGTCCAATCTCCTAAGCACAGCACTCAAGTCTTTCACTCTGGCAAATTATGTCCTTCTATTCCTGCTTTCATTTACAAATATTTATCTCCTTTGCATTGGCAATGCACCTTATACTCTCCTCATCCAATATATATATTAGAGTGGACCTTTCAGGATCCAGCTCAAATGTCAGCTTCTCTGTTAAGTTTCTCCTGATTCTCCCAAGTAGATTTCGTTCATACACGTGTTTTACTCCCATAGCAATCTGTGAAAGCTTCAACTGAAGAATTTATTACATAGTCTTGTAGTCATCTGTTTTTACCTCTATATTCCACAATAAAGAATGAGTCTCTCCTGAACAGGCATTGTATTTTACTCACCTTTTTTCTGAAGTCGTCGCTAATGCTATACCAGTGGCTAACCCATTGCAAGAACTCAATGAACTGAATGAATGGATGAATGCATGCCAGCTATCATTCCTTTCTTGTATGTGACTCATTCCCTTAACGTGATTCATGTACATGATTGAAATAAAAATGACTTTCTGAAATGGCTTTGGGTTTCTGGCCTTTATGTCTTCACTCATGCTGTTCCCCATTCTTACAGTTGCCTTCTTCCACTACCAACACTACCTGCTAAATCTTACACATCATCCAAAACCCATCTAAAATGGTCACTCCTCCACAAAGTCTTTCCTGGCTTAATCCAAGAGCCATCCCTCCTTTTGTATTACTTCACACATTGTCAGCGCTACGTTTTTAAAAAAAATCTTCTACTTTTTATCTGTTTACGTTAAATCAGAATTATTCATGCACAAGTATTTATGCTTGTATGCAATTGCGACCTCTTTAAATGAGATCACATATGATTTTCTGTGTACCACTCTCTTACAGGTATGCACAGGAGCACGTAATTTAGGGCGAGGCAACTGCAGTACTTGGAGGAATAACGGATGTAGTTACAAACTTTATCCTGTTTGCATTTTTTCAAACAGATTTCACATAGAATTTCTGCCAAATTTGACAAAGCCCAGGAAAACCCTTCATTGAGTTGTACATTTTTATTTGCCCAAAGGATTTCCTTCGAGTTTTATACCAGTTTGTTTTTATCTAGAGGTGTGCTTATGTGCATCCATATGTGGGTTAGATTGCTCCAGTACCGTCTTCCAAAGAAAATTAGCTTTGTTACATTTCCAAACTTAGAAAAACAAAGATAGTAAAAATGAGTCATAGCTCTGACACAAGTTTAGTACTAAAAGTAGTTATTTATATGAGCTAATCTAAAAGTAATAACAACTAAAGAAAGTGTTCTCACTCTCTTCAGAATACACAGGAGTGCAGATATCCTATCATTGGTAGGTATGATTAATTACAGAATCTTCTTAACACTGTAGGAATAGCTCTTTCTAAATGCTATATTTCTGTGTATTTTTAAAAGAGCAAAGGGAAAAAGGAATGGTTCACTTAATATTACAAACCTAAGTGAAATGTCAGGGGTTTATGCCAGGAGGATGATGGGAGTATCTTCTCACAAAATCAGAGCAACAACTCTGCAGATGAACTAAGGGGGGCGGGATAAATGCAATGAATTGAGCTCTCTCTGCAGTCTTACCCCCTTATTTTATCCCTAATGAGTTGATTTGTCGTGCATCAAAAGCTAAGAGAATAGAACTAAAATTCACCTGCATTTGCTCAAACCTCAACTCTTTTCTGTAATTCCAAAGTATCATTCATTTAGCATGCTCTAGTCAAAGATATGTTCAACACCGCTCATTTTACAAAATGTTACCTCCCAAAAAACACACCACATTTTCTACCAAAAACTGTTTTCTTTTCTTGGTGAATAACTGATTTTCTTTCGTATGGGTAAAAAAATAAATAATCTTGTTCGTAAATAAATAGACGCACATGTACATGGTAAGAATGATAGGATGACTTTAAAATATAGCTTCTGAGAGACAAGTTTTCAGCCTTTGGGAGAATAACAGCCTCATAGTAAATTAATACTACACATTTTCTCTCTATATTTTTCCTCCACCAGAGACTTTTAAAGAAGTGTCTATTAAAGACTATTCTACCTGTGAATGAGCTTTGAATTACCTTTGCTTCTGTCAAAGTCCATTTATCAACCTGACAGTGTGAGTCTCTAAAAGCAAATAAGGGCAAGAAAGGGCCCTGCACTCTCGCCTTGGCAGAATTAAGCTTCTTTTCCACAAGGGAAAGGCATCCTAGAGACAGCTGTAGTATTTTACACTAACTCAGCAAAACACTACCTAATGTCTCTTTTTGGAGGGCCCTATATAAACTGTGTCTGATAGAATTCTGAATGCCCCATCTTGCAACAGCACACTGACAAATACATATATTTGTTCATCTTCATGAATCTAATGTACTTAGTTTTCAAATGCAAAGGTCCAGGAGGAAAAAAAAATAAAACTTCCTCTGTTTTCTACAAGGTAACTTCTGCTTAGGTATTCTTTTGATATTTTTATGTATGTTCTTATAGTTTTTGTATAGAAATCTAAAGATAAAATGATCTGACATTGTTTGGGAAATATTTTCTATAGGCTACAGTGATTTAAAAAATCTGATTAGGTCTACGCAAGCCTAAATTTAATACAGAGGTCATTTTGTTAATACAACAAAACGGCTTGCTTGAGCAAATGCTTACGTATACATATTCAACATCTAGACGCAGATGTCTGTGTTTTATTAAGCAATGTCCTTGAGAACATATCTATGTAACTTGAGCAACTCCCTTTTCACTAATGGAGTGGAACATTGTAGAGAGAATTCTATTAAACAAAAAGTCAGTCTTATTATTGGATCTTGCTGGATCAATGATGCTAAAAACATTATCTGACCAGTTTGAAAAGTATTCATTGTCAGATGTCTGTCTAAATAATTATGATCATTTTGTTTAAATGAAATAACTCAAATATTATACTGTTGAATGAGTGTGTGTGTTGGTCAACTGATAAATCACACTACAGGTGAAGTGAACTCTTGAGAATGCCCAGAGTGGAAGTTGATTGTAGATAAAAAGCATTCATTCTCACACATACATGCATATTTCACACTTTTCCTAGACATCTGTTTGCATCATTTCTGACTTCAAAGGAAAGGAAAATTCACTTTAGGTCTTGGCTACATTAACCTTTTTAAATTAAAGTCTGACGAGATCAGTTCATTTTCAGATTGAAAACCAGATCAGTTACCTTAAGTATGTCAATAAGGCAATCAAGGTATTTGGGTGTGAAAGCTTATTATACAATCTTTCAGTTTTTAAGAAGGCTAACCATAGAAGTTTAGCTTAGAGCTGAACTGTTGAGAGAACCACTAACTGAAAATGAGCTAAAACTGGGAAAATTTGAGATTAATTTATATTCTTAGAAAATACACAAAATGGGTGAAGGAAGTAAAAAGGTACAAACTTCCAGTTTCAGTTTATGTAAAATATATAACTCATGGGGCTGTAACATACAGCATGGTGTCTACAGTTAAAAAATACTGTATTGCATATTTGAAAGGTGCTAAGAGCGTAGATCTTAAAAGTTCTCATCACAAGAAGAAGAAATTTTGTAACTATGTGTGGTGACGGATGTTAACTAGACTTGTGACCACTTCACAATATATACGAATATCGCATCACTATGTTGCACACCTGAAACTAATATATTATATGTCAATCATACCTCAAAAAAAAAGAAATAAAGCAATGAAAGAAAAATAAATACCCAAAGAAGTAGCTATCCTATAGATAGATATTAAAAACTAACATAAATATAACCATGACAAAAATATTACAAAAAAATCATGCGCAATGAACAGGTGGTCTAATAAGAAAAATTCCCTTACCTTTTATTCATAGAAAGGTTTCAACTTCTAAGGAAACTTGGGTATAATTACCTCTAACCCTTATTATCATTTGTTCTGCAAACTTTATGCAAAAAAGAAAGGTTATTCTAAAGGAATTCAAGTGGTTAAAGTATCATTTTCAAGGAAATGTGTGCAATAGTATTTTTGCTTTCCTTAAATATTTTTAGTTACACATAAGGTGATGCACATTGCTCTTCTCTAGGCTTTCTCTGCTAGTTTTTTGGTTAAAAAATCCTTCAAATTGTCAGTGGGAGTGCCCTAAATTCCATAAGAAGGAAAGGTGTTTTCACAGGGGAACTTGAGGCACAAGGTATCACAGAGCCTTGCTTATTTCAGCAAAGCAAATGAATTGGCTGGGGTTCTTGAAGCCCAGATTGAACAGAAGAAAACAAGCCCTCCATGGATCAGTGTTTCTGAAAGTGGGAAGGGCCTCTTCTGCAACAGTTGGCAGAAGCCTGCCTTATGGTTGAAGTAAACTCCCTTTTTTAAAGTTCCCATTTATTCCTAAAAATAAAGACAGAGGAGGAAACAGTAGAGTATTTTAAAAGGCATTTATATTGTCCATCGGTTTTGCATTTAGCTCAGACCTAACAGCTATTTCAATATGTAAATACACACACATATTAAGAAGTTACATGTACTTACCAAAGAGGTCATCTTTTCTGTTCCCCTAACCTTTCTAGGACAAAGTCAAGGAAGTATCTGGAACCATATTTTAAAACAAATGTTATTCTCTGAATTATAGGCCTTATGTCTGTTCTGGAAATAGTTTCATGGCCAGTGTAATTACGGCCTATATGAGTCACAGAGGCTGCTCTAGGCACTGTTCATCCTATTTATACTCTAAACCTGGCACAAATATTCAGAAGTTAAGGAAACAGTGAAGGGAACTGTGTCAGGTGGAGTTCAATGGCCACAGCCTCCTTTCTTGTAACTCGAACTAAACTTAAGGATCCCAGCAGACAGGTTAGGGAGACCTCCTGCCTCTCTGGAAGTCCTCAGTAGTTATGAGGGGACAGCCAGGTAGGTCACAGCTTCGTTTGAGGTGTGACCTTCCTAGGCTATTATACAGAATTGGATCCTTCTGAAAAATTTGGTCATAGCAATTTTCGCTACAGTAGAATAATGCACTTCACAAGAGAAGTGTCAGATTATTGAATTCTTTGTGCTGAAATGTGCTTTGTACAAGGGTGTATATATGGGACCTTACAAGGCAAATGCAGTTCCTATACCTTCTGTCTGCCTTCAGCTTACAAGTCATGTTGCTGTGTGGGAATTTCTATACAGCAACAACGTGTTGGCTGAATGTCATTTTTTTTTCTATTTCCTCTCGAGTTAATAGAATCAAACGAAAAAGAGAAGGCCAAAATTATGAGAATTGCAGTTTCAATGTAGAGAAAAATTTTAAAAGTCCCTCTTGCCCATAAGACAAAACTAGCAATAAGTTTGGAATGTCTTGTCTCCATATTCAATCTCTCTATAAGTAAATATTTGTGGACTGTGTCGAAACGTAAGCTCATGGATAGAAAAGATTACGTACTAAAACTGTCATGAACAATTGGATCCTTAAGGAGTAGAAAGCAAATATTGAAAAGCACCTTTTGGGATGCGAGAGATTGAGAGACTTAGAATATTCTTTGTTCCAGAATGGGGAAGTATTTTTGCTGATCTCATTATTTCGCTGTATGCATTATTTATTTCTAACAATTTAATATGTCTTGCTATGGACAATCTTCGATTATATCTTAGAATGAACTTATCAAGATTCCCCACAGATCATAAAAGGAAGAAGCTTGTTTGTTGTATTGAAATTTTTTAAAAGGGTATCATAAGCTCATAAAAGAATAAAATTAAGGTGGTGATATAAGGAAAGCTTAGAAAACATTACCTTGCTCCTTGCTCATTTCATCTACTTACACTTCTTTCTGGTCCTTTGACAATGTTTCATTTTGTGATCTGGTCACTATTTCTCTCTCACTCCCTCTGTTCCTCCAGCTAAAGTTTACTGACACTATGCTAAGTACTGAAACACAAGCAACCCTATGGTGACACAACTATTATTATCCTCATTTTTCAGAGAAAGAAATTGAGTCTCAACAATTTAAAGTCTTGCCTCACAAGGCAGAGCCCGGACACAAATCCTAATCCGTCTAATTCCGATTCAGCATATTGCACCTCAATGATGACATTTTCTGAAGTAGACTTCGAGGGTCATATCTGTTTTGAACTGAAATAGATCTTAGAGGTCACCGGAATAGTGGTTCCCAAACCTTGTTGTACATCCAAATCACTGTGGAGTGAGTGAAAACCACAGATTCTTGGGTGATGGTGCTAAATTCAGAGTCCTCTGGACTGGAGTGGACCTGAGGTATTTTGAAGATGCCTCACAGCTGAATGGATGTGCAGTGGATCTGGAAAGCATGATCTCTTCTAGATCTCTTATTTTACAGATGGGACAGCTGAGATTTGTGTTTGTGATGACAAGAGGAATAAAGCCCAGGCTTCTACTCCTCATATTTATCCTTTTTCTACTCTATCATGATCAGCAACTGGTCCTTGGGTACATCAACTGTCCTTGGGATTGCATAACTATAATTTTATTTCTCTGTATTGTCTCCAGTCATTCTTCTTTAGGAAGCTGTGAATGAAATTAATGCATTTATTGAGGGAGACATGTTTAAAAATGTTCATGAAACGCTGTGCTCTGTCTACTCTTAGTTTTGTTAAAGGAAACAGAGGGAGCAATCGAACCTTTATGAAAAAATATTTAATACCACAGATGGCACCCTCCATATGGGAAAGCATTTTGGGTTGTTAAACATTGTGTCAGTTGCCTGACCAGAACACATTAAACCTCATTTAAAATAAAATTTCATGTCAGAGTACCTTGAAAGAGCAAAATCATAGTGAAATTCCAAAGAAGGAAGTGCACAGAACATGTGAATAGAGCCCATTAGAAGGTGTTTAAGACACTGTCACATTTTTAGAAAGTGGCTTTGGTGAGTGAGAATGGTTAATAATGACACCTGAACTAATTTCCCACTTGAATTCTCACTTTGTTTATAATCCTGTATTAAATAAGAAGAGAAAAATTAAATTTTCTGAATGCTCTTTAGTGTTTCGGCAGAGAAAAGTAGACTGCCTTTTTTTTTTGTTTTTTTGGAAGGGGGTGGCTTATGAGTACATTTAACCTTATGTAATAGATCATTAATATTACATTATAAGACTCATCATATTAAACAATATTCAAGCTGGACTAGCTCTAAGTAGTTCATTTAACATGGGAGAAACAGAGCATTTCCTTCAAATTATTTGCAGGTATTACCTCCTAAATTAGATAGTGAATATTAAGAAAAAATAGCCTTGTCTAACATTGCATTGTAGTGTCATAGAAGCTTAAGTGGAGACTTGCTTGAATTGTAGGCAAATATTTGTTGAATGAATGATATGGCTGATGCGGCGCTGGATGGAGGTCATTGGTTAGTATGATTTTTCTGAGGATAGAAGGAGCAGTCACATATGAGATACTAGCTTTCAAGAACACTTAAGGAGAAATGTGACACTACTAACTAAGACTAGGACTTAATCACCCAAATCATGTACTGCCCATTTCACCTCTGTTATCAGTGAAACTCGGTTTTTAACTCTGAAATTGCATTGCACAGTTAAGAGTGTCCTGATATAAAGTAATTTTTTTCCTGGTTCCAACAGATTTCAGAGCCACAGGAGATTTCTGTTCGTATTATCATGAACTCTGGTGGGTAATAATGACTGTCAATTCTACCCTGACAGAACACATCTCAATTTTAAGAAAACCGAAATTCTAAATAAGAGTTAAAAAGCCAGAGAAACAAAAACAAAGAAGATAAGGCAAGTTGCATACAGTCAGAGTAACAGACATACTACTCAGTGCCCGCTGACTCACTTAAGAATCCTTTGTTAAACGTCTATTGTATGCATGATTTTTGCCTCTAAGGTCACATATTTTTCTAAAGTCTTAACCAACAGACTGCATGTGGCATTTCCTCCTCCACTGCTGACTACATCTTTTGTCATTGGAGAAGCATTAATTTTTCCTTGAATGTGATCTCTTAGCAACAGGTGAGGGAAAAGAAAGTTGAAAATTGCAACCTTGACTCCCAACTGCAAAGTGAAGACAATTTTCTCTAAAGTCCATTTAATTTAAAATCTCTTTTCTGCCTCTCAGACAGCCTTACCACTAAGCACTGCTATTAAAGTGTTGCTCATTCCACCTCACTAAAGAATTGCTCTCCTGGTTGTTACAATGACTCAGAGCCAAGTACACTAGACTGAAGCTGCCACACGGATCTGATATTTATTGCCAATATGCAGGGGAAAGGATGCGAATAAGTCAAATGTCTAGTGTTCTTGCATTGCCAGAGGAAAATAATAACACACCAGGTTTACCCAGAATCCCTCAGAAAAGCACCATGGGGGGATAAAATTCATTACCCCACTATATGACAAATGAAATTCTAAATTAAAAATCTTCATCATATTCAAAATCAAAGTAAGTCAACTTGAGAACTGTAATCAAAAGATAACCATCTTAATTAACCACAGTGTAAGTTGTTTACCATATACCAGGTGAAAGAAAAGCTATGAAATAATATGTAAACTAAAATTCTAATTTTGCAAGTATCGTGTGTGTCTGTGTGTTTTTTATGGATTTAATTGTATCTCCAAAAAGGTATGTTGAAGTCCTAACCATCCCTCTCCTAACAGAATATCAATTTATTTGGAAATCAGGTCCTTGCAGATGTAATTAGCTAAGATGTGGTTATGCCGGAGTAGAGTGGGCCCTTAATCCAATACAACTGGTATTCTTAGAAGAAGAGGAAAGACAACGTGAAGACAGACATACAGGGTAAACACTATGTAGAGAAAAAGGCAGAGATTGGAGCTACACGGCAGCAAGCCAAGCAAAGCCAAGGATTGCTGCCGACACTAGAGCTACGAAGAGGCAAGGAAGAATTCTACTTTGAGACTTTGGAGGGGTTGGGGCCCTGCCAACACCCTGATTTTGTACTTCTTGTCTCCAGAACTGCGAAAAAATAAATTTATGTTGTTTTAAGCTACCTTGTTTGTGGTACTTTATCAGAGGCCTAAGAAACTAATACAGCCTGTGTGTGTGTGTATGAATAATATATATATATATATCGACATACATCCCCCACTCCACCCAAAACATCCTCCACATATACATATATAGCAAAATGAGAACACATGGATATATGTCAATATTTTAAAAATTGTTACCTCTGGGTGATAAGAGAAAACATGGCTTTTAGAATGCATGCTGGGGCCAGCCCAGTGGCTCAGCCATTAAGTTCGCACATTCCACTTCGGCGGTTTGGGGTTGGCTGGTTTGGATCCCGGGTACGGACATGGCACCTCTTGGCAAGCCATGCTGTGGTAGCCATCCCACGTATAAAGTAGAGGAAGATGGGCACGGATGTTAGCTCAGGGCCAGTCTTCCTCAGCAAAAAGAGGAGGATTGGCAGCGGATGTTAGCTCAGGGCTAATCTTCCTCAAAAAAAATAATTAATTAATTAAAATAAAAAATAAAAAATAAAATGCATGTCGTTTCCAAATTTTCTGTATTAAATACAGTCATGTGGGACATAATGATGTTTTGGTCAACGACGAACCCCATGTACAATGGTGGTCCCATAAGATTAGTACCACGTAGCCTAGGTGTGTAGTAGAGCATACCATCTAGGTTTCTGTAAGTGCACTCTATGATGTTTGTACAAGGATGAAATCACCAATGACACATTTCTTGGAACATATTCTCGTCATTAAACTACGCATGACAGTATATAATTCTGTTGGAATAAAATACGAAATAATCATAGAAGGGCTTTTCTCCAGCATGGTCAAGCAGACAGAAAAAAAGTTTAATCTGATTTTCCTTTATTGATAATCTAAAATTCTTTGTAATCTAAATTAGAAAGTTCTAATTTTCTTTTATGAAAACGGTTCTGATGCTTATACTGTGGTGGAAAACATAACGTTGGGGTCTCTTTATCTGGTTTTTGATATATAGTATACACTGTAAAATTTTTTTTTAAATGTTCTTGACCTTTTGACACATTTTTACAGACTTTGTGTCAAACGGCTCAAGCTCGAAAGTAGTACATTCTTTTCAGCTGGAACTGGTTAAATCTCTCATCCAATTACTACCAGCTATTTGATTTGGAGGAAATTTCTAAGCCTCTCTCAGTCTCAGTTTATTCATCTAAAAAATGTAGACATTTATAAAAAAACCTGTGCTCACTGAGATGTTATGACATATAGAAGAGATAACATATGGGAATTGCTCTGCCCAATGTCTAACACACTGAATATTAGATGTCATTCTACTCTATAGAGTGGGACATGCAATTTAAATAATGAAATATTACTTTGAATATCTTATTCCCTTGTCATAAAGGAGATAACATCATTCTTTAAAATCAATTATCCATTGCTTTGAATGTAAGCATGGCCACCTAATTTATGCAGTCCCTTTTAGAAGTTACTTAACCTGAGAATCAGTCTGCTCAACTGTGAAATGGAAAAAAATAATACATATCTCATTTGGATAGTTTTGGAATAATAATAATGATGATAATAACTACTATTATTTATTGAGTGTGACGATGTGTCAGGCTCTAGATTCAACACTGCCTGCATAGTAACATATTAAATCCTTGCAAAATTTTTGTGAATTATTTTGAGGAATCAATCCCAAAGAATTAAATGTAGAAGAAATGCATACATCTAATGGAACAATTAGTAGTTATTAGAACTAAGACATATTGTGTACTTGCTTGTATTAAAGTTACACTATCCTCTGAATATCTGAATAAGATTTTTGGAGGAAAACATGCACATACATTTTCCCTGCCATTACAGCAACCCACATGGTCCACAGCTTTGATAAATGCTTGGAATAAATGAATATGTGAATGAGTGAGAGAATTAATGAATGAGTAACAACCTATCTGTCTGGAGGTGTCTGAATTTTTAGCTGTGTTTAAGATTTATAGGCTTAGCAAGTTCTTTCTTTATAAAACTGCATTTTTATCTTCCTTCTCTCAGTATCTTTTCAGTCATCCATTAAGGATTAACTCACCAAATATATTATATTATATACACAGATAATTATGCACACACACATGCTCTATATATGAATATACCACAGACGGTACATAAATTGTATGTAGCTTTAAATTTTATGCAAAAATAACAACAAATTGTGGTGATTCCTTCAATATTTTTAAAACTATAAAAACATGAAGTTTTTTATTTTGCAGCCCCCATTGCACTTCATACCAATCAAAAGTGCACATGAAAAATCAGGTTTCATGGGACATACACACAGAAACACAAAATTACATTTTGCATGGCCCTGTGGCATTTTGACAAAATCGCCCTGAAAGCAATATGAAGAAAGAGCATGAGGAAAGGATCATGAATGTAGAAGGAAATTGTTTTTATTGATTTCCATTGGCAGTACAGTTCATAACACGAGGACTAAATTTATGAAATCAGTAGCTGATTTGTCAGTGAGAAGCAGGTTACCATTAGAACTTAGAAAGTTGGCTCTCATATCCTTCTGATTATTAATTTCTGAGTTTGAAGCCTGTTTCTGATGTCTAAATGATAAGAACTAGTACAAAATAAAGGAAATTAGATATTTTAAATGAACAAGAAAACTATTATTTTTAGAAGCATCCTGCATCAAGATCTTAGAATCTATATTGGTTCTTTTATGTATTATTTAATTTCTTTTTTACACAAGAAACCCTGTTACAACAATAAAAAATTGACTTAGAAACACAGAGATACAATGCGATATCCTTAGTGCATTCAGATTTAGCCAATTGTTCTAGGAGGCACTCCAAAGTTTTTTTTAAATGTAGGAAATTATAAAGTTATAATAGATGTTTATCATACTGTTAATGGCCTTTGGTTTTCTGATAACTTAACTTTACAGAACCTGAATTTCAGATATCATCTTTACTATAACAAATAAGTGTAATATAGAAACTACATGAGAATCTGAAACACTGTGTAAGGATTGTTTCTTTGGATGTTAAACAGTAGCAGAATCTACTGTTACTCTCCCTCGTGTAAGTTTCTATTTCTATTTGCTTTCTGACACATTATTAAATGCAATCATAAAGCAAAGTGTTTCCTGGAGCAGAAGAAAAGCAGAGGGGAAATTATGTTACTCAGAATATCCTAGATTCAATAAACAAAGTCTCTGTGTATATGCACAACCAATTTAACCATCTCGACTCAACTGGCCAATCAATTCTGATTTAAAGCAAAGGTCAGCTCAGTCAACCCAGCAATCAATTAAAAAAAAAAATCAGTAAAAGGTTTCACTTTCAGTTTGCATGCTTTGAATATTATGGGCAATGCAACTCTTCCAGAAAAGAAGAAAAACAAACAAACCCTCCTTATGTAACATTGAGTTTAAGGTTATTGAGTCTTAAGTTTGTTTTGTTAAAATATTCTTTTTACTCTTTCCTGCCTTAGGATATTTTTATACTGCAAACGAAGGAAATTAATTTAAGTGCAAGGAGACATATTTTTCCTTGAGAAAACCTGGATGCATTTTGTAATGAAAGAAAACAAATATGATTTTCTATTTTCCAGTCGTTATAGTCTTAGGGATAAAACAAGGGAGGATTTGCTGGAAGAAAGAGATTTCAACCCCCAGCAGAAAAGAAAACTGTATGTTTGGATTTTCCATCACCCTGTCACTGTCTGAACACCATATGCATTATATGATTTTCAAAACAAGTCAAACGAGCAAACAAAAACAATTTCATGGACCATGCAACGTTGGGAGACGAACCTAATGCACCAATTATCACCAGGTAGCTTCTGCTAAAATAGATTTTAAAATAAAATCGCAAACATTCAATCCAGGGGACATCACAAATGCACAAAACACAGACTTGTAACAAAACGCTGAAACTGTAATTTTTAGCTTTCTAGTAATCTAGGCATGTTCTAGAATTTTATACTCCACAGAAACCAACATGACTATAAATGAAAGTCAGTGAAGAGCACGGGCATGCTCTTTCAAAGAGAAGATTGCACTGTGGAATGGTCACAACCAGGGTTCAGAGAGGTCTGGGCAGAAACCAAGATGCCCTCTTATAAGTGCACAAGCTTGTGCAAGTTACGTTAACAGCCTGAGTCTTGTTTTCTTGAGAATAATGAAAACTTTGCCTACATATGTTACGATATTTAACTAAAATAATGTGTCATGTGCTGACTACAAAGAATGTTGAAAGATTGGCCTTCAATAAATGATACTATTATCAGTATTGATGCAATATATGAGTTAACTAAATAAACAATTTCATCCATGTGGTGGAGGATTATTGTTCTCAGAAAAACAGAATAAAAAATTACTCTTTTAAAAACTGTATTCAGATGACAAAGAGAAATTAAACATTAACCTTCAAATATACTGAAATGGAATATTTTTAGACTTTGGAGATGGTACAAAATGATCGCTCTTGGAGAGTATTTAAAACAAGGCATATGGACAGTAGTAAAATATACACAGAAGTAGCCTAAGTGGATGGCAAAGACTTGGTAAAGCAAGCTTTGGTGGATGTCCAATAACAAATCATGAAAACTGCCCCCTCAAGGGACTTTAATTAAATGTTTGGCCACTAAGGGCCATCCAAACAATATGGCACCACACAAGACAAAACCATTCAAGAACCTAATGGTACTGTGAGCTCTTTGGAGAGGCAAGTAATGGGAGTTTCTCTGAAAATTAAATGCTAGCAAAAGTATAATTAAGTGACATCATATAAATTAACTCTCTGTGGGTGGGCTCTTAGTTATTTAAACATTAAGGGAAGTAATTCATTATCATGAAAGATATCTAGTCCCATAATCAAGATTGGGGACTACGCATCCACACAGTGTCTGTATTTCATCCGTATATGAGCAAAGGCAAAATGAGCTTCCTACCAGATGCAGTTGGTCTATTCTTTACAGGATTTAGCCAAACTACTATAAACTTGTATGTAAAGATAAAGACATTCTTTACTGGAAATCAACGCAAGCTCTACATCTTTTTGGTTCGATACACCTCAACAAGCACATGTGAAGTTATTATGACAGAGAAGCGTGCTGATTCTAGCTTTCATTATGTCTGAATAATTGTGCAACTTCGTACGTCATTTTGCTTCACTGTTGCTCAATCTCTTCAACTTGGAGAAGGAACCTGGAGTAGATGATCTCTGAGGTTACTTTCAGCTTAATATTTTACACGTGTAAGAAAACAACAGTTTATATAGTAAATATGCAGAACATTCATTTATATTTATATAAATTCACGGAGATAAGATGATACATAATTAATAAGAAAATATTATCTCGACTCTAATTTGTTTGGTTATTGGAAACAGAATTGAATTCTGAGATATTTAATTCAACTACCCTGCACTAATGCTACAAATTAATGTTTGCCACAGAATATTGTGAAAACGAAAATGTACATCTATCTAACTCAAGTTAACATTATATTATTTTACTATATGTTCAAAATTATTTAACCTGTATTGTTTTGGGGGCAAATACAACAATATTTAAATGACATGGAGCTTAGTTATAGAAAAAAGATATTTACATAAGTTATAATGGAGATTAGGAATAAATCTGATTTAAGCATTCTCATTTTACAATTTTACACAATTTTACTGTCCTGTTCTCAACGAATGTCAAAACGAGGCTGAAGGACTATACCAAAAATGATTTTAAAAAATAAAAATTGTACAATGTTGTTAGAAATGTTACCAGGCAGAAAAGGGTTTCGATTTATGTTATTTTAAGAACATACTATTTAAGAAGGTATGAAAGTCATTAAGATGCTAATTGTCCTCAAGGACTTGTAGAACATTTCTTCTCAGAATGAAAAGCTGCTTAATAATTGGTTGTCATTAAATATAAATAACTGTAGACTTTTCAAACAAAAATGAAAGCAAGCAAATACAAAAATGATCCTAAGGAATAATGGTATGATATGTGAAGTCAAGACAAATATCACAGTTTTCAAAAGTAAATTCTAAGAGAGAAATTGACATGTTTCCTAATCACTGGACTTCTCTGTGCAAGGGGAAAAGTTGCTTCAATTTCTATGGAGTCTTGTACTCGGGCCTACGTTTTGTCCCCAATAAAAACTGAACAATAGCCTTTAGGTCTGCAGTCAGTTCCACGTGGCAGTGAGCGTCAGCCTGTAAATAGCTTCACGGTTCTGTGCATCGCTGCCTCTGTTGATTCTTCTACTGGGCTCTGCTCGCTCTATTGTTCCCCTTTCGAATGACTGTATCTAGAGTTCTCTGCTCAAAGACTCTATCATTATCTGAAGCACATTTGTCTATATGAGAGAGTATTTATTAGGTTTGCCACTAGATTGCCAGCACAGTTGGTGTGAAAGGCTGCCAGGCAATTAACTTTTTTCATTCAGTAATTTCCAAAAATATTACGTAGATTGTAAGAAGGTCTTTTACTTCCTTAATTAAATCACTTGTCAAATTATATTTATCGTCCTTAGGAAGCTCATTAAAATAAAAGCAATAAAAATTTAGAAAATCATCTTTGTAAGTAAATGTCATATATATCATTTACTCCTCAGGTAAATGCACTGTGCCTAACTAAACAATTATTATCCAATTGACTGTTAGGTTTATAAGTTTTTGGGTAAAATTTGCTTTGATGGACTGCTATTTGTGAATGAATACTTAACAAATTAATTAATATTGCTTACACAACCATCAACAATATTTAAGGGGCCAGCCCAGTTGCACAGTGGTTAAGTTCGCACATTCTGCTTCTCAGCGGCCTGGGGTTCGCCAGTTCGGATCCCGGGTGCGGACATGACACGGCTTGGCAAAAGCCATGCTGTGGTAGGCGTCCCACATATAAAAAGTAGAGGAAGATGGGCATGGATGTTAGCTCAGGGCCAGTCTTCCTCAGCAAAAAGAAGAGGATTGGCAGTAGTTAGCTCAGGGCTAATCTTCCTCAAAAACAAAACAAAACAAAACAATATTTAAGATGAATCCCAAGAACCCCACCATTAGGAATACTCTATTAAACAGAATGGATTAAAACAAAGAATACAGTAGTAACTCTTTAAGTGAAAATGCGTATCACATAATTTCCTCACACAGATATATGTCTGTCTTGGATTTAATTGGTGGAAGTTTTTTGTCTTGTTTTTGTCGTGTATGTGTGTGTGAGCATGTTTGTGTGTGTGTGTGTGTGTGTGTGTGTGTGGCTGTGTTATAGCAAGCCAAAATATCCCCTAGTGCTCTTAAATAAAAATTTTTGATGCTGCAAATTCTTGTTTCATAGCAGATTCTTCTTCAGAATCTTAGAGCTTTCAGTTGTCAAAGGCCATTTCAACTTAATCAGACTTTTAAATCCTAGGAATCTTCTGTGAGTACCTATTAGAAGATTACTCTTTTCTCTGAGTTCTTATCATGCTTCTATGATTCTTAAGGCGCTTAGAAAATTTATATTTTTAAGGTGCATGTTTTGTCTCCCTTTTGAGAGTGTAAGGACCTTGTAAGGATTTCTCAGATAGTCTATCACTCTGCTTATGTTATTTGTATTCGATGGGTACTAAATAGGGCTTTCCTAAAGAAATGAATGGATGGAGAAATAACTGATTGCAATGATGGATACATATAAAAATGAATTTACAAATGTGACTTTCCCAGACAAGAATTTTTTTAAACCAAGCAAGATTTTTAAATGATGCATTTTTTTTTTGTGATTGCCATTGTTCTCTTTCATATATGGCGTTACTTTGGTAGTTGGATTCAGTGACAGCATCAGATTCTTCTAGTGCTAACTGGATTGTGACCTTCATTACCAAGTGATCATTAGAGTCTGTATCATCAGGGCCCAACTTGCTCACAGACACATCAGCAAAGTTTTATTTTCTTCTCTAATTCCTAACATGTAAATAAGGAAATTCATTGACAAACACATACATATTTATATTGTCTCATTTGGATATTTGCTTAATGGATGAAAACTTAAGAAAATGTCATAGAGAGAAATGTAAACACCCAATGTTTATAAAGATGAAGGTGGCATCTGGAATCTATTTGCATGAAATACATTTCTCCTCTTTACACTGGAGCTCAGCTATGTTCCAGGTGGGCAAATGTCTCCAACTAGAGTTCTAGTGATCAATACCATTAACAATTAGGTGAAAACTAATGTTCCTTTATAAACAAGATGCAAAGAAAGCATCAGATATTCTCTTTATCTCAAATTCATATACCTTAAAAATATTGTGAAATTTGCAATTAACTGACTAAACACAGCCTTTTGACTCTCATTTTCTTAGTCCACTTCTGAATGCATTCTCAGCTTCAAAAGAAAAAAACATTACTTCCTACAACTGACTTAATTCTAGAATTTGAGAATTACTTTACAATGCTGGGCCAAGAATTTATCTAGTAGTTCCTCTTGGACAAAGAAAAGGAGATGTCTCCTGTGAAAGCACTTAAAGTAGTTCATAAAGGCTTTATATTATAAGACTCAACTCTAGTGCCTAGTATGGTGCCAGATGTTTACTGATGTAAATGAAATAGTTGTCATTTGAGGTTTTTAAAAGTCTACTATTGCCCAAAGGCAGTATAGTCCATAATTAGATTTTCAAAACCTATCACCCGAAGCTTTTGTAGAGCCCCAAAGTATACACCTACTACATTTGAAATCTTTTTTTGTTTGTTTGTTTTTTTTAAGGATTGGCACCTGGGCTAACAACTGTTGCCAATCTTTTTTTTTTTTTTTTCCCTGCTTTATCTCCCCAAACCCCCCTGTACACAGTTGTATATCTTAGTTGTGGGTCCTTCTATTTGTGGGATGTGGGACGCCGCCTCAACATGGCCTGACGAACGGTGCCATGTTGGCGCCCAGGATCCGAACCCTGGGCCGCGGCAGCAGAGCACGTGAACTTAACCACTGGGCCACGGAGCCGACCCCTACTTTGAAATGTTAAAAATCAGTATTTGTCAACTTTCACTATATTATGACAATCAGAATACACTAAGTTTCTCTGAAATTCAAAAACTTTAATGAAGAAAATCCTCTATAAACCTGAGAATATGGTCCCTAAAGACAAAGCTAACACTTTTTTGTTTGGTTTGATGGGAGGAAGGTACACAGGCATAAGATTTCACCCAAAGATGAATCACATAAAGGAAGAAATAAAAATATCAGTGAAGGAGAAAAGGAGCAAAGGTATTTGTGAGGTTAAAACTAGTGGGTTTCCACATCAAATCCATATTTGCTATTGTGGAACATTTGTTATTCATATGTTCCTATAATATGTGGAGAGATAATGCTATACAATAATAGTAAGAAAGAAAACCATAATAAGACCTTGACAGCAGTCAGAAAAATAGCATGAAATGGGCTAGAACTAAAATTATGGCAAGTTGATAGAAACATTTGATAAATACTCTACACTCCATATCAAAAAAAAAGTTTAATAATAAGCATTAGCCAAAAAAATACTCAAATAAATTGCAATTTTAAGGAGAAATCAGCAGATAAATTAGCCTAATTAGATCAATAAAAAGGCACTGCCAACATATCAGACCAGATGCACCTGTCTGGCACCTTAAACCATTCTGTCTTTCTCATATAATGACACCATAAGAACAACCAGAATCTTTAGTTTTGCTGACCTAAAGGCATTCAGATTATTTCCCCTAAGTCAATCAAGTTAAATTTTTCAGTTACTTTATCTTAATCTGTGTCATATTTTGTGTGAATATCTTCATACAGAAGGGAGATGCTGAAAGAATTTTTATATATGGTAGAAACACTGGACATAGATATTTATAAAGCAAGGCAGTTTTTCACAAAGTTGGTGTGGTTTAAACCAGAGGTATCTCTCATTCTTTCAAATTCTACCCATTGTAAGAGGTTAGTCTATATCATCGAACTCCAGCTGTAAGATTAATAATCACCAGCGCTTTGGGACATATTAACTTAGACATATTAATAATCTTCAATCCTTCCCGTAGATGTTAAATTTGCTGCAGCTCTTTTGATTTTACATGTTGCTCCCAAGACATTCTGCTTTGACTGTTGCATCAAAAGTTGTTCCAGGGTCCAGGTGTTCCACTTGTTCCAGGTGAGTAATTTTATGATTGCTATGGCTGAAAGTAATTCCAAATAACCAGTAGATTTTAGTTGGGTAAGCTATTATATTTTAAATATATTTTGCTCAATGGTATGGGGAAATCAAAGGAAGTATAAAATGAAGCTACTAAATTCTATAAAATAAAATTTAGCCATAGGGACAGAGCATGTATACATGACATAAATATGGGATATGAGAGAGACAATAATAGTTGGTAGATAACAAATAGCAAGTGCCTGTTAACATACAGAGTGTCATAAAGTCATAGTAAAATGAGAGTACAGTGATGTGAGAAGAGCAGGAAGACTCATGAGAAGATTTAGAAATCAGAGTTCTGATGGATGCAAAGGATCTGAGTTAGCGGCGTTGAGAGACAGATGATGTAGACTGAGGAAGCAGCAGGAACAAATACATGCAAGAAAGAGAAAACTAAGGTATGTTTGGAGGACAGCCTGTCAAGTTTGGACTGATAGGTTGGGAAAGTCTGAATGACCAGGTAAGGAGATTGGAATTTTGTTCAGAACCGGAGGGTGAAGGACTTTGAGCACGGGTGGTATTTTGAAAACGGTGTTTTCACAGGATTAGCCTGGTGATGGATATGCTGAACTGTGGAAGTGAGATGAGATGGAAACAGGAAGACTAGCTGGGGGGACTCTGAAAGAGTATACTTGGGTATTAAGGGGATTGAGAATAAAATGGAGCATGTGGCTTCCCTTTTTGCTTTTATAAAGCATATCTAACTTTTAGCATCTATGAAGAAAATAAAAAATGGCCAACAGATAAGGTAGCCTAACTGTTGCAAACAGAGGGGTCTGGAAAATGATTCCCCCAAAAAAGCCATCAAAGCTCTGGTAAAAAAATGTAATTCAATTCCTGAAGGAGAGATAGCAGTCACAATATAGCATTGAACTATTTAAAAGGGAAAAAAAAGTCGAAGAGAAAGAGGAGAAAAATCATTAAGCAAAAAACAAAAATACACTGTGAACATATATCTTTATTTTGAAGGGACATGACTTGATTATATTATTTTCATTTGCTCTTTTCCTTGGAAGAGTCTGAAATTCAATCTAACACAAGTGATGCCTGTCATAAGCCAGACAGTCAGATGCAGCAGCAGCAGCTCCCCATAGTCAACAGAGTTCGCAGTGTGTCAGAAACAAAGATCCTTTCTTAATTGCACAGGCAGATAGATTTTTCAGAATCACTCTTGCTTGTTTGTTATGATTTTCTGATTCCCGGTCAGTTATTATATTTTTCTTTCCTAAAGAGTCTTTCTATTCAGGAGAGTGACCTGAGGGCAAAGACCAGATAACTGGACTCTTATATCCCTCAAAAAAAGGTATATTTTAAGTCTTTTCTTCACAAAATGGTCTTTGGATTGAATTCATTGCATTATTACCTACTTCCTCTCAATAAAACTTTAAAAAAAAAATCCCCAGATACACTGTAAACCCCAAGAGTCTATAAGGTCTTGATGTTCAACAGGACAGTGATAGATTCCTTTGTGTAGTTCCAAAATGTTTAGTGGTGAGGATGATATTACCACTCCAAGTTTGATGGTACTAAGAGTAGATGGGATTCTGTACCCGTTTAAGGAAAACTCAAAACATTGTTCCGGGGTTCACAGTATACAGAGGATACTTTCGGGTAAGCCAAGGTTGATAGGGCACTGGCAGGAGCATCCATCCCTCCTACACCAATTCAATGCTTCTCTAACGTCTTAACGACAAAAGTGGCAGTTATATTCAGCTGCTGTTAGTGCTGTCAAATGGATTCCACCTCCTAGCGACACTGCGTACAGAAGAAGATGCCCTGTCTTTTTTGCCCCATCCTCTCACTTTCCAGCGCTATATCAGACAATGCTACACTGCCATTCACAGGGTTTTCATGGCCAGTTCTTCCAGAAGTGAGTGTCCAGGTCCTTCTTCATACTCTTAGTCTGGAAACTCCCCTGAAACCTGTCCACTGCTGGTGACCCTGCTGGTATCTGAAATACCAGTGACATAGCTTTCAGCATCACAGAAACACACAGCCACTACAGTATGACAACCTACAGATGGGCTGGTGTGGTTCCCTGACCAGGAAACAAACCCTTGCCAGGGTAGTGAAAGTGCCAAATCTTAACCACTAGAGCACCAGGGCTGGCTTATATTCAGCACCAAGACACAAAATTCCATTAGCCTTCTATTAGTACATAAAGCAATAACCTTAACACTTAGTTTAGATATTTATTGAATTAACAGTCATCTCTTTCTATGAAACCTTAGAAAAAACAGTTTATTAGAATACCACTCATATGCAAATTACTATCATAAAATTCAAATATAAGCATCACAGCACTAGGGGTCACCTATTTTCTGCTGAAGATACATTAAATGAATGAAATATCATGAACCACTTCGCCCACTCCCAAACACACACACACATACACACAAAACAATATAATTTTAAAAAGATCAAGTCTGCTCCTATTTAAGACAAAGTGCAAGATTTTTCTTCAGAAGATTGCATACCTGACGAGGTGTCAACTCAAGGTTGCTATTTTTATGTTGTGAAGGTTTAAGTTCTGCTGCTACTCATGAAAAACATGTGATTTAGTGCTGTTTTATTGTACTTGTTAAGAATTAAATTTAAAACAAAGGACTTTAACATCCACATTAAGAAATAGAATCAAGTTCTAATGAACTTCTAGGATGGCACCTTAACAATATGAGAAGAAAATGAAAAAAAACCAAAAAACCCTACCTATAAAATCCAGGTATTATTTCACTATGGCTGTCAATTACTTATCTCTAACTTCAATATGCTCCAGGAAGGCATTCTATCTCTACAGCTCTGTTTTCAGTACATATACTCCATTCGTCAATTCATCAAACATTAATTGCTTAGCTCTCAGGTGCGAAGCTCTTGGCGTACTAGTAACCGGGGATACACAGATGCGTGAGACACAACCTCCGTCTTCAAGAAACTCACAGTTCAGTTGGAGAGACAGTCATGTAAACAAATCATTATAACAGAGTGAGACGTGCTAACAGATGCTCATACAATAGGGCTGTGATGATAGACAATGCATATTTGCTTGGGGATTCGAAAAGGCCTTAAACAGAAAGTGGCCTGCAAGCAATTTTTTGAAGAAAGAATTGGAATTTCCAAGGCAGGTTCAATGAAAATCAATGAAAGAAAATGATAAATAGTTACTTACACTAAGTGACTAAGATGCAGGTGCAATTCACAAATAACACCCGGCTCAAAACACATTAGTGTAACAGAGGGCAGACGACGTGGAGGTGAAGGAGTGCGCTATAAATGCAAGACAGTGAAGTGACCCTGAAAAATTTATGTAGCCCCATTTTCAATCTCTAAAATATAGACTAAATAATGGACTCATAGGGTTGTTGAGGAAAGTATATGAATCTGTTCTGAGTCCAAAAGCACCTCACAAATGTTATTTATCTAATTCTACGTATTTTTGCCCAATGAGTGTAGAAATAGAGATCGCTTAATTATAAAGATGTGCTTCTTAAAAGTAGCAAGGCCAAGAGGCAAATTTCACATTTCTCCTTAGTATAAATATTATTTCAGTAAAATATGAGGGACATATAGTAAGGTCTCTCCATATGCATTATTGTCATTAATGTCTACAAAGCTAATAAATTCTTAAACAAACCATCCATGTTAAAGCAGAGATCATATTTAGGAGACATCATTTACTACCAAACAGAACCTAAACAATACCCATACCAGCCTGGTGGTGTAGTGTTTAAGTTTGTGTGCTCTCTTTGGGGAGGCTGGGAGTGCAGACCTACACCTCTCACCAGGCCATGCTGTTGCAGTGTCCCACATGCAAAATAGAGGAATATTGGCACAAATTTTAGCTCAGGGCCAATCTTCCTCACCAAAAAAAAAAAAAAAAGACACAAAAAACGGCACCTGAACAATTATTGTCCCTGCAGTCTCACTAAGTATATATATTTTAATTTTTCCCAGTGATTTTTATTCTATTCCTGAGCTCATGTAATTCCAAGTACAATTATTACATCATGTGAAAATTTTTGTTCATACTTATTCCCACCCACATATAGTTAGTATAATGAATAATTTTTTAATTTTGTAGTCTATCTGGTAGAGTTCAGTGGTTACAAAAGCAACACTCAATTCCAAAATAAGAATATTTTTATGAACCGTTTCTTGAAATTGATGTGCAATGAATCTGACACAAACCCAGTGTTTGGCAAGAATCTGCCTGAGGGCACTCTGCTCTTTCTCCATCTTCTTGAAGTATATTTTCGAAGCCAAACCGTAGACTGAACGCAGAGAATTTCAAAAGGAAGTGCCGCATACCTAGTGTCACAGCCAGTGATGGGCCCTCACCATAATTACTGACTTATTGACCAGAGTAGCAAACATTTGTTGCATTTTTGCTGTCCAGCATCCACTTCTCCTATTTTTAATGCAAATACGCTACTAAGTTTTGAAAAACCATCACCTTTCAGCTTTTCACTCCATGCTGTTTCTGCGGAGCTAGTCCCACTCCTGGTACTAAGGTAGACATGTGATTCCAGCCTTAGCCAATCAGAATATCGCTTTCTTCCATGCATATGATTGATTCAGATACGTCCATGTGACCCTATAGGAGCTGTGAGACTGTGCTGGAATGGCTGACAAGTGTTATATTTTAATCACAAAAAAGATTGATTCGTCTGAGGCTGGAAAGAGAGATCAGGAGACGGAGAGAGTCAAATAGGGCCCTGGTGACCACATTTGACCTTGTGTCCAGCCATGCCAAGTCAAATTGCAAACTTTTCAGATATCTAAACTGATGAACTTCCCTGCGATTAAAGCTAATTTGGGTCAAGTTTTCTGTCACTTGCAATGTAATTAACAGATACAATCAATAGTAACAATTTACGCTCTATCCCTGTTACTAGCAGGAAAAAAAAACATGTAGCTTATTTCTTGACTGTTGCTGCCCTGGCAATCTTTCACTGTCTGAGTTCCTCTTGTATATCCCTACTTGGCTCCTCCTAACCCTCACCTTATATAACCTCCACCTCTAAACCACTAGGTCACGTGCTGTCAGTGACTTTGTAAGAAATGAGCTATGCTTATCCATAACTAAATGGTCTCCCAGCTGACCTGATGCACATAGTTACTCTATTCTCATTATGGCTTATCTGACTTGAAGACCCTTTCGAGTGGCAATGTAAGAACACAGTTTTAAATTATACCCACAGCATGTTTTTCTGTTTCTGGTTTACAGTTGAATTAAAACATGTCATCAGAGTTGCCTTTTCCCTCGCTGGTACTTTTATTCTCAAAGGGTATTTTGTCCTTTTACATTGTGAAGCCCTATTAAGACAACATTATGATATCATGGTCTTACTAGATCCTTTGGAAGAACAGCTCACACTGCATTGGGTTAAGTGCATTTCCTTTGTTGCGTGGCAAGAGCAGCCTTACTTAAAGAATTTAGCTTTTCCTTTTTTCTCTTTTCAACAGCACCAGTGGGATGCTTCCTTCTGAAAAATTGAGTGTCTGGCATATGGAAAAATCAACTATTTGTAGTAAAAAGCTTGAGGCTTCTGACTTTTGTGGGCATCCCATATAAATTCACTGGGTTGGAATTAACAGGTTTGTACTTGCATAAATGAACAGAAAGTCTGCAAAGTAATTCTCTGCTAATCAGAGCAAATTAGTCTTGGATTCTACTGACATGGAAAGATCCTAACTGGCATGAAGCCTAAGGACTAGTAATAATTATATTACCATGGATTTGAAAGTGTCAATATTTATATCCCTTAGTAAAATGTAAGCTTTATTAAAAACAGAATAACTGCATTTTACCCAATGTTGTGGTACTCTATTAATACACTTTTGGACTTGATAAATATATACCTTCTTTTTTGAGGACTGAGTATAACCAGAGTTAAGAAGTCTGGAAACATCTCCCATTAATCTCTCAGTTTTCAAAACTCCTGAGATGTTCTTATCCTTTTACCTATCATTTAAGAGTATTTGGTAATTAGTAATCCATGTATTCAAAAATTACCTATTGAGTGCCCATTATTGCACCAATCTTGAACTGAATAGTAGAGACACAATTATTGAAAGGGAAAGAAGTCTCTTTCATTATGACATTCATATTCTAACAAACTCTTGCACAGATAATTGCTTAATTAAGTTTAGAGGAGTGCAAGTACTGTGCAACTATAATTTATTTATTACTGTTAAAATATATAACCAAGCCACAAGTTACCTATGCATGTGGACCTTTAAAAATGTTCATTGGAACATTTTAAATATCTTATAATGTTTCTGTCAATAAACTTGGGGGGAGGGGAGTTCATTTGAATACTTCTTAATGAGATAGAATGGTGTTTCCTTCACATCAGGCATGATGGGATAGTTTTAATCAAGCACGCAGTAAGGAACCCAAAGCATCAAAGCGAATCAGCAGGGAGGGATGGCTAGAGGGAGAACAGGACAGTCTGATTTTCATTTTCTTCAAAGAGCTGACCATCCCTAAGACTTTAGAAAACCTGGAAGAAAATGCAAAACAAACATGCAATCATGGTGTCACTTCCTCTTTACAATACTCTTCTGAAATGTTAACTGACTGTTGAAATGCAAAACATGGACCAGAGTTAAAACCCTAAAGTGTTTAATAAAATAAAATAATTAAAATGTTAATTGAAGAAGCCACTACACAGATTAAATCAAACAGATTTTCTATCAAATGGGAACTTGCATTTTCTATGTCTCTCAAGGTAGTTCTGATGCAGAAAGAAATACTAGCCTCAAGGAAGGAAATGTTCAAAATGAACGAAGTCTAGGTAAAGACATCTGACATATTTGCCTTTGCAATTATGAGAGACTTCCAATTAAATAAGACCATTCATCAGAACTTGATAAAGCAGCATTGCTTTCAAAATGTAGCAATAATGAACTCATAAAGGAAGCTCTGAAATCAATCAGCCATCTAATCAATCAATAAATTAACTGAGCAGTCTCCCTCTTCGCCCCTGCTGTATTTCTCTTTCAATACAGATGAGTTCATCTTGAGAAGCAGATTTTGAAGAAGAGAGAAATGACAATTGTTGGACTCCATGGAGGAACAGAAATTAGATAATCAGAGAAAGGCAGAGACAGTGGCTCCTATTACAGTGAGCATTTGTCCAAAAGATGCAGCTGTACATGCCCCACTGTTTGTAATCCTGGAATTAAGGAAAAAAAATGTAAGCGATGACCAAGTTTTAAGATGACTGGTTTGCACTTTGAAGCTTATAAATTGGCAATCGTATTACAGGATCGTGTACAAACCCAGGGGGATTTGTTTTTGAATATTTGCCCTCAACAACAGCTGAGGAGAAATCCACATGAAGTTTTTCATTAGTTTAATCTTCAAGAACGTTTCAAGTCCATCTTACCTGGTTTTTAAAACTGCTGTTATGTAGTGTTCACATAACCAGAGAAAAAAGAGAGTTTCAACTATTTGAAAATGATGCTTCTTTTTAAAAAAAATTGTAAATATTTTAGTTAATTTTAAACCATTAAAATTTAACTACCCACATGATGTCAAAAAAATAGGGGTTGGCCCCATGGCATAGTGGTTAAGTCCAGCATGCTCTGCTTTGGTGGCCCAGGTTCATAGTTTGGATCCCAGATGTGGGCCTATGCCACTCATCAAGCCATGCTGTGGTGGCAACCCATATACAAAAATAGAGGAAGACTGGCATAGATGTTAGCTCAGAGTGAATCTTCCTCACCAAAAAATAAATAAATAAAATATAAATAAGCTCTATTGTGTACCAAAAGTTATAGTAGCAACTGTGATCTTTTTATTCTTTTATCTCTTTATATCAGTTACTAAATAAACAATTCAAGTCTGTGCCTATAAATTCTTATGTTGAATTTGTAACATGTAAATTTCTGTGCAAAACTAAAATCTATGTTGGAATTTTTTCCCTCATATAACACTTGCAAAGGAAATACTTACTGTGATAGGTGAAAGTACCATTTAAGCAAAAATAATTTATTTCAAAATATCTACCCTGTTAAGCTTTGGAATACTTAATTCAAAAGAGTTTGCCTCTTTGAATAATTAAATCTAAGTCACTTTAGAATAGAATTTCCAAAAAATCGTATGTGTGTGTGTGTACTTTTAGAAATGCCTTCAAAACTCGATGATTTTTTAAGTCTATACCTAAGAAATTAAAAGTATTATATATACTTTGAAAAAAAATTAAACGTTTTTAATCACTGGAGACCAACTAAACTTTTACACAAACCATAAGCTAGATGATTTGAGTGATGGCAAGTGCAATGGAGAAATATATATTATTAATGAAATTAATTAATATTGTACATATATAACTCTTGAATCCTCATAACAACCCAAGGAGGAGAAGTCATTTGTCCATATTCACATTCTCTAAATAGTGGGGCTGCTATTTAAACCCAAGAAATCTGATGCCAGAGTTAAGCATGATGCTTGTATACATATTATGGAAAGCAAAATCATTTATAAGCGCTATCTTAATAGACAAGTGGAAAGAATCAATGTTAAGTTGGGATGTTGCAAAGAGTCTTGTTAAGCAGGCCTAGACTAGACTATTTATCCTAGCTAAGCCTCAGATTTCATAGCCGAAACTTAACTACCTACACATATCAATTTCACAAATAACAAGCATAAAGGAGGTGCTCGAAAACACTCTTTTTTTTGAGGAAGATTAGCCCTGAGCTCACATCTGCCACCAATCCTCCTCTTTTTGCAGAGGAAGACTGGCCCTGAGCTAAGAGCCATGCCCATCCTCCTCTACTTTATATGTGGGACGCCCACCACAGCATGGCTTGTCAAGCTGTGCCATGTCCACACCCGGGATCTGAACTGGCGAACCCTGGGCCGCTGAAGCGGAACGTGTGCACTTAACCACTGTGCCACCGGGCCGGCCCCATCAAAAACACTCTGAGTATTTGATAGCTAAGATTTAAACAGTCTTAGCTATCTTGATAGGTGGAACAATCTACAAGATGTTTCTAATATACAACCAGTCAAACGTTACTAACACAAATATACAAGTCAACACATGCTATGTAATAATGGACACGTGGGGGTTGCTATAGATAGCAGGATTGTGTATGTAGTAAAGAATGCAACATTGCATTTCAGACAGAAATAGATTAAAATAACTCAAGTATTTCAAGGTGTCTTATCAATAAAAGCATACAAATTATATATTATATAAAACAGGTGACAGTGCCCTCTTGAGGACACTGTTGAAATACGACACCAGCTACCTATCCAAGAATTCTGCAGGTAAATTGATGTTCTTTTCTGTATCATGGAATCACTGCCCTTCATTTTTATAATTTAAAAAAATACAATGCAATGAAATAAATATTCACACTCATTCTTCAAAATTTTCCTCCAAGGCAGCCTTTGTAATCTATCAAATTGAATGCAAGGATACATATGGTGTAGTTTTGG
This sequence comes from Equus caballus, assembly GCF_041296265.1. NCBI lineage: Eukaryota > Metazoa > Chordata > Mammalia > Perissodactyla > Equidae > Equus > Equus caballus. Next base: position 100,724,746 of record NC_091686.1, read on the forward strand.
TTTCCATAACTATAGGAAAGATATGTTGTAATAATTGAACATACAGAGAGCATTATGGCTTGGTACTGAGGATTTCAACCAAAAATGTTTTACTGACATCTATCTATACCAAACTATAGTAAATCAGGAATTGCATTTAACTAAAGATTCTAAATATGCTACCATCATTCTCATTAGCCTGCCATTCTGCTTATCACGCCATGTCTTCTCAGAGAAAGAGTAGCCAGTCTGGATGTTTTGTGAAACTCCTGCTTTAGTTCTTTGGTCTAGAGCCTTTAGGCTCCCTACAGAAGTGAGAATGCCCTCTGGCTCTTCATATTGTCCCCTGGACACACATGCACACACATACACACATACACACTATACAGTTCCTTCCTTAAATTTGACATCATGGAAGATCAGTAATCAAATTAAAAATACCCATGACACAAGTTTGGAATAATCTAAAGAAAACCCCCAAAACTACAAAGACAAAAAGAGAAGGCAAAAACTAACTAAATAAATAAAAAGCAGCCTAAATTTTATCAGAAAGAAAGAAATTAAGAGATTCCATTTGCGAACAAGTACCAGAAATTAAGAAAGCCAAAAAAAGAGCGTCTAAAGCTCAAGTGGACTTTCTGTGTTAAAGTCACAGTAATTCCTATGTGTCACTCTGCTACAACAAATTCATAAAACGTCTAGAAATTACAAGTGCGCCATTTACAGGCTGGCTTACTTCCTGAAAAATCTAGCATCTAGCTAGTTATTCAGATTTCTTCTAGGTCATAGAAGAGATATGAAAGAGATGAAAGTAAAAATAAACTAATATGTTTAGGCGAGACTCTCCAAACCTTGGTAGCTGGATATTAAACCTGAGACAAAGAAACGAGGGGCAAAACGCCACCATATTTCCTCTGTTCATTTGTGTATCAGCTCCGGAAAATTGACAAATATGTAAAAATAACTACCTTACCAAAAAAAGAAAGGAAAGAAAGCTACAGTGAATCTTATAGTTATATTTCTTTTCCCAAGAAACTACTCCAAGCTTACAAAAAATAACTAATGATTTAACTTAGAGCTTCTTTTATAATTGTTTGTTGAAACACCAAATTATATTACTAAGAACACTAACTTTTTTTATTGTTTCATCACTTAATAGTTGGGAATTAGTATTACAAACATGGTAGTAATTTGTTATCCTAGAGATAAGAAGTTACTCTTATCTTTTCAAAATCCAGATAAAATACATAAAATTGAGAGTCTTTGCTGCCCTAGCATGAGGAAATATAGAAATAGCAAAGAAGAAAATTCAAAACCAGTGTTTTGTCTTTTATGTGTTTGTACTGCTGGTAATTAAGAAAGAAAATGAGCTGGGAGGAAGCATAATATATTTTTGTCACAGAATCCCTATTTTTATGGAAATATGGGATGTGAAATGAACAATATATTGGTGTATAAAAGAAGGATAGTTTTAAAATGTGTACCTATAGAGTTGTAACTTTAGCTTTTCTCTGCACAGCCTTGAACAAAAATTCTGCCATCCACTGTGTTAATGCTGAGGACACCTGGCCTTCTGCACAAACTGCTAATTTCTTGCAACCCCACCCCCCACAAAATGTGGAATCTGTACTATTCCATGAGCCTTCTCATTATTATGTCTCAATAACAGGCACCACTATTATTTATTTACTTACCAATCTATTTCTTTCTTTCTTTAAATGGGCAGAAATGGTCTATTAAAGAGAGTACTACTTCTAGGAATGAGTTCTGTCTGAAGCTGCCATCTTCTCTCCTTTCTGCTATCGTTAGACACCCTTAATGAAAAGTAAACTACAGCCAATCATCTCCATTTTCTCCTCGCTCATTGAATTTTAAGCCCCTTACACTTTGACCTATGCCCTTACCATGCCAAAGTGGTTCTCTTGCAGGTTTACAAGGATCCGCTTTATAAATTCAATAGCCTGCTCAGGCATTATTGTCTGTCAATCTCTGGAAAATACTGAGAGATGTGAAAACTCCTTGGCCTTCGTGGCATCATGTTCTCCTGACCTTCCTTCGTTGAGCGTTCCTGTTGTGTCAGACATTACCCCCAATCCCCCCACACAACCTAAGCTTAATTGTTCTCTGTAATATTTTTTATGTTCTTCTCTAAAATAGCTGTTTTAGCAATGCCATGGCTTCAAACATCACTTCCACGAGGATGGTTTGTGCATCTATTTTTCTAAATTTACCTTTATCTTACATTTTAATTCTTTATTCCCCTTCTCTTGCTATTCTTCTGTCTATGCTTAAAATGTTTTAAGTGTCTCAAATATTATACCAAAAATTAAATACATTAATTGCCTTCATAAGTCATTCTTCTATTCCCTGATCTTTTTGTTTTCTTTTAAAGATCGGCATGTGAGCTAACAACTGTTGCCAATCTTCTTTTTTTTCCCTGCTTTTTCTCCCCAACTCCCCCAAGTATATACTTGTATATATTTTCTTTAGTTGTGGGTCCTTCTAGTTTTGGCATGTGGGATGCGGCCTCAACATAGCCTGATGAGCAGTGCCACGTCCGCACCCAGGATTTGAACCGGTGAAACCCTGGCCCCAAAGTGGCACACGAACTTAACCACTCTGCCACGGGCCGGCCCCTCCCTGCTCTTTAAATGTTTAAATGGCAATCAAATCATCAAGAATTTTCCTGAAAACTTCCCTTTAATTTGTCTTATCAAATTAGGTATCACATTTTGTATACTTTATTTCTTTACTCTCTTTCTCATAAATAAGTTCCTCTTAAATCCTGCTACTGGTACCCTGTTTCATACTCTTCGTATCTTTCTCATGGAAATATTGCAATAGTCTTCCTCCTCCTGTCCTTCCTCACTCCACTTTATTCTGTCAACTGCTGTCAGATTAATCTTTCTAAAGCTGAAAAATGTACAACAACTTGCCATTGTACACAAACTGAAGTCCGATTGTCTTAATCTGACATACAAGACCTTGTATAATCTTGCTCCGTCTTACCTTTCCAATATTTTGGGAACCCTGTGGTCATTTAATTGCAATATTAGTTGACCAAGTTTAGTGGTTTTTGTCACCTTTGTTCATCTTTCCAGGCTATTCCTGACTGTTGGAATGCCCTTTCTCAATGTTCATATATCCAAATTCTATCTTTTTTTTTTCTGGGGGCAGATGACACTCACTCTAAGAAAACCTGTTTAATCCCCTGCCATAAAGACAATACAAATAACTCATACTACTTTAAGCCAGCAAGTTTACACTAAATTCTTTATGTGCATTATTTTGCTGAAAGCAATGTCTTTTTCTGTTATCCATCACTGACTATTATCTTTACTTCTCTTATGGCAGTTATTACACTTTGCTGACCATCACATTTATTTTTGTGTAGTTTTCTCCTCCAAAAGAGTAAAATCCTTGAGGTTAACATCTGTATATTATCCTTTCCCGATGCTTAGCATAGTGCTCCAAAAAAAATCAAGCTCGGAGTTAATTTGCAAGTCTCTTTTTACTTATAGCAACCTGCATAAACTATTCATAAATATGATACACACACATGCATATATATATGCACACATCCAAATATACATATATGGTTTTGATGAATTATTGCAACATTATTCATCAGAAAAGTCAAACATTCTCCATATCCATGTAATAAACAATCATTAATGCAATATGCAAAGATCAAAAGGAAATTAGACGCTTCTGTGGGGAAAAAAGTCTTTGTAACAAGAATATCTGACTGATAGCTGTTACTCTAATAATTTGATGATTACCAGGGAAAGCATTGCTAAGCTTTGCTCTCTTCTTGGCTAACCTAAAAAACATAGAAAATAAATAAAATAACAACCACTCAAACACGAAACATGACTAGAAATCAAGCCTTGAAACACTTGCACAGATTCAAATGATGTGAATGAGTGCTCCGCATTTCCACATTACCGAGTGAGGCTGCACACTCAGCTGATGGAAGCCTTCACGCTGTAACTTGCTTAGCACTCTGTCGATCAGAAACGCTAGTATCTAGTTGCAGAGGGAATGCCGCCTGGATTCACATGATTACCTTTTTGATTAACTTTCCTACTCCCATAGCTAGTCCCCTGTTGCACACAACTCTCTTGGAGGAAAAGATATTCAGTTCCATGAACAGGAAGGTTTCTTTTATTCTTTGTTTGTTTCATGCCTCTTAGATAACATTTATTTATTCCTTAGAAATACTAAAATGTACTTTTAGAAAGCAGAATTATCTTCTTAAAAATAGCTCAAATCATTCGGTGGCATTTCTCTATCTTCTTCAACATGAGGAAGCATTTCGATTGGGCTAAAAAGCTACATAAGCAAATTAGAACAGTTTGGTTGAGGGGAAATTGCCCTGTCCTAATGAAAATGCAAATAACTAGCAAAGCAATGCCAACTGAAGCAACGGTCTGCTTGGTGGCCATTCTCTTCTTTGCAGGAGTGCTCAATGCCAGGTTGGGTTGGACTTGAACTTGCATGCTACGCTAGGCTCCTTCAGGGCTCTTCCTAAAATTGCATGGCTTCCAGCGCTCAAGAGTCCATGATTTGATTTTCACTTGTGAGGTTGGAAATTGCAGCCACGATAATTAGCACAGACTGGATTTCAACCTGCTAAACAAGGAACTCTCTCTTTAAAATATACTGAGTAGAAGAAAGAGAGGTGAAGAAAAATGAAGTACCAACATCTGAATATTAAGTCAGTGTTCTGCTAAAACATTTTCTTCACTCATAAAGCAGCCTCAGAAGAATAACCAAACAAATAATTCTAATAGTACATGGATAGTGTCATATACTAGGTAATTCCCTTATGAAGAAACACATTCCAGAAGAAAATGTATATTGCACCCTCTTCCAGCAGCACTTAGCTGTAGAATTTCATCCTAAGAGTCACATATACTGATGAGCAAACACAAAACAAAATTCCTACAGAGCTGTTGTTCCAAATTTGTTCTGTATTATAGAATTTTAAGTTTAATGATGAATATCATAATGCAAGTCCTGTTAAATAGAAGTCAGTACTATCAAAAATCACTTGAACTTAGGGCCAGCCTGGTGGCTTAGTGGTTTAGTTCGCATGCCTGCTTTGGCAGCCAGGGTTTGTGTGTTTGGGTCTCAGGCATGGCCCTACACACTGCTCATCAAGCCATTCTGTGGCGGTGTCCTGTATACAAAATAGAGGAAGATTGGCACTGAGGTTAGCTCAGGCACAAGATTCCTCAAGCAGAAAGAGGAAGAAAATCACTTGAATTTCTCATTTCTCAGAAATAAAATTTTTCCAACCTCTCTTCCCAACTCTATATCCCCATTTGCTTTTCTGGTCCAGCTATTTTCTCTCACACATGTCATCTGAATGGTGTCTCAGGGGAAAACACTTCATTACTAAGTGGCATATGATTTAGTTTTTCTTAATTTGACTTGTAGTTTCCCAACCAACAAAATATACAAGAGACCACACATGTGGGCGATTTGGGTCTTTAATAACAATATTTTTAGCTCAAATGATCCAGATTATGAAACATTACTAAATTTTGAGGATGGTTGCACATGCAATGAGTAAGGACCTATTTAATGAATTGCTGAATAAGTACACTTTTGCCTCATCTTGGTTAGGCCAACTTAACCTAAACTCAAGAAATGTTTCCAGTTTCTGATTAATCATGGATATGCTCTATGCACTCAAGTGAAACACTTTATCATTTATTTCAACTAATTCAATATACTAAAGTGATTTGAACTAAAGTGATTTAAATCATTGTACACATATAAATTTTAAGTGAGTATAATTTTATAGCAAAATCAATTAAAAAGCACTTTCTTCTTATGAATGTCAAATACAATTTGTTGCACAAAAAATACAGACACAAAGTTTATATTAGTATGCTTCCATTTACATGAAGTTCTAGAACAGGTAAAACTAGTAGATGGTAAAAAAAAGTCACAGCAGTGATTGAAAAGATGGGTCAGGGAGCTGTGGGGAGCATTAGGGGGGGACTGCAAAGAAGCATAAGGAAATTTCCTGAGGTGATAGAAATATTCTGTATCTTGATTGCTGTGGTGGTTATATGGGTGTATATAGTTGTCAAAATTCACCTAAGTATACACTGAAAAATATCTGTGCATTGTACTGCATGTTAATTATGCAAATTGCATCTCAATAAAGTTGATTATTTAAAAAACAAACAACCATTTCCTGGTCTTTTGCTCTCCTGATACAGAAGGCAACACCGTATAACCCTAGAACCCCCTTCTGAAGCTCTACTTGTATTTAAGCCTATGATCTTCAAACTGAGTGCAGATTCTAGATTAAGGGAGCATGACCTTAGTCTGCAACGCCTAGCAGTCTGTCTGTTGGCTTGGCATTAATGAAATTTACCTATCCTGCTTTGAGGATATAATCAACTGACTGTTGCTTTTAATTTACTCTCTTAGCTTAAGAGGAAAGGAGGCTGAGTTTTTTTTCAGTCATGAACTGTGCTTACACACAGATGCACACCAACCAACAAAACATTTAGAAAAAAGTAAGCTTTTCAGTTGCTCTTCTAATAAAGTTAGAATGTGTAGAGTGAAGAAATTCTTTTACGTTATTCCAGAGATAAGAAAAAGGGTCAGTAAGAAGAGAGGATTAGGAAATAGATTTGGGTCCTGTGAAGAAGACACATCAAAATCAAAAACTGTGGACACCAGATGATTCTACTTAAAGACATGTTCCCTTTTCTTGAGGAGGAAGATTCTTCCGCCAGCTTTCAGCCTTCACAGGCTCTAATTTCCATGTCTGATGGTGGAGGGAGCGGTGATGAACAGCCACATTTCGTCACACTTTCACCAAAGTACAGTCAACTCTAAAATGCTAAAGATGAACGCCAAATCGAATTTATGATTTTGGTGCTTCAAACACACTACTTGTGTAAAAAAGCTATTATCTTCTCATTTTTAGGGTCAATGATCCATATGGAAATGGCTTCACTGCTTTGGGTGATACTAATAATGAAAGCTAATACTTGTTTTGCACTTATGGGCAGGTGCTGTTCTTAGTACTTGGCATGGATTATCGAACGTTTTCTCGTTGCAAACACTCTATGTAGTAAGTTACTACGGTCATTCCTATGTTACACACAAGGAGTCTTCAACTTAGGTAAATTAAACAGTTCCTCCCAGGTTTAATAGCAGATTTGTGGTGGAGTTGGGGTTTTAAAATACATAGGCCATAAATACTGCATAAGAATATACATAGGAGTATTGTTAGTTATGGCAAAGAACTGGAAATAATTCTAATATCCATCAGTAGAAGAATTGATAAAGAAACTCTAATATAGGCTTTCAATGATATATTATATATGATTGAAAATCAATGAAACACAGCTACCCACATTAACATAGATTAATCTCACAGACAAAATTTCTGGTGAGTAATTCAAGTCACAGAAGAATATAAAAATATGGCAACAGTTATATACAAATCATAAGTGGAAAACATAAAACCATATGTTTTTTGGAGATATATACCTATTTGCTAAAACTATAATGAAAAATAAGATAACAATAAACGCTATTTCTTTTCTATATTACAATTTCTTACTCCATTTCAAATAGTCTTCCAGCTAGCTTTATGTTTATTTCACTTATATTTAAGTTTTTCACCACTAAGAAAGAAATAATATTCATAGTATTCATTTCTTACTTTATGATCTAATAGTATATTTTAATGAATGATTAGGTTTATAATGAGTAATATAAGTAACAATTAGTGTAAAATTTTAACATAAACTATCAGAAACAAAGCATGTAGAAGAATGTTTAAAAAAGTATGTGACAAGTTCCTTTGCTACTGATAGATGTCTGTCAAAGCCTGATCTAGAATGACTTATTAGACATCAATTTACTCTAAATTTTTCCCCAGAGTCAAGTAGCTTGGCTAAACCCTTGAGACCAACCTTCTTTTCTGTATCTTGTAATTTATTCTCTACAACTAGATCTCTGCTTTGACCATACTTCTAGAATTGCAGGTCAGGCTTGCTCTGAGATGTCTTGACCTGGGCCTCAATCATCTGCTGCCAGACATTACTGAATCCATTTACTTGCTTGCCTGAATTCTGAATATTGCTTGCTGCCATCTTCCTCTGTCAATGGATTCTGATCATCAGCCAGGAGACACACACATTGCCTGTCATCTATCTGTCTGATTGAGCCATTGTCTCTCATCAGCATACTGTCATGGCATAGTTTGTTTGGGTTTGCACCCTTTAAAACAAAATCCACATCTCAAATGCCAGTCCCACAGCAGGGAAGTGGTGGGAGAAATGAGAGCTGCATAATTCCTCTCTAGAGTCCCCTCTTCAACATTTCTTCTAGAAAAGATGCAACAGAAAAGAAAGAATGATTGCATTCAGTAGGAGAAAGTGACATATTCCCAACTTGTGTCAGCTATAGGTATATTTTTCAGAACACTTCTTCATTCATTTAGTTGACCAATATTTAAAGACTTTTGATTGTTTTAATCTTTGAAAATACAGAGATGAAGATCATATGGCCCATTCCCTCTGGGTACTCACTAATTACTTATGAGAGCAATAACATAGAACTTGCCTAGAACTGCAACAGAAGCATCAACACAGTGCAGCAGGATCAGGGGAACTCCCTTCCAGGAGAGCTCATCAAATCTAACTAGAATTTTGAATATCAATAATGGAAGTCAAATTAGCAAATAATTACCATTTAACTAATATTTGACAATAACTGAGTGAAATGACTTCCCGATATTATTTACTTTATTTCTCAAACAATTGTTAGGTTACATTGCTATTCCCAACACACTGCTGAAGAAACTGAGTTTCAGAGATCAGGTGTGAGTTTTTAAGAATACAGAATAAGGCATGGGATGGGGCAGGGAAGGGTTTGGGACAACAAAGAAAATGACATGAATTAGTTAAGGATTAAATAAAGTTAATTAAAAATAAAGTGGATGACATTGGAGGGTAAAGATAGTAATGAGATACAGAATTTTAAAAGTTTGACAAATTTAGAGTTACTACTGTAGTAGAGTGCTTTGCGTGTAATATATTATGAAGGGATATTTTTAATGAAAGAATGATTATTACATGTTTACTCTTCGACTCAATTTTCTTCTTTGCAATTTAACAAAGTTGACCTCATGTATATGTTAAAATGTTAGTTTCAGAGTTTTTTGGACACAAAATCTACTATTATCATTACACTCTAAGAACTGTAATTTCTTAACTTCCATATTCAGTGATAAAGACCAAATAATACTGAGCAAAATACTGATTAAGCTGTTTTATTTAAAGCAATAAAAACACACTGCACATACTGATGCAAAAAATATTTATGATAGTTTATAAAGTTTCTATCTTAGCGCTTGCTAAGGTTTTGTTCAATTTCAAGGAACAAAAAGCATATGAATCCAGACAACATTTTCCTTGGCAGTGAAAAGTCAAAGATGAAAGTCCACTTAAAACTCTTATGAACATCTAATGATGTATGCCAAGGAAACACCTACCACTATCATAAATATTTTACTAAATGTGCTAAAAATAATTACACACAAACATTTTAAGATCATTTGAATTCCAAGAAAATCCTGACACATCCTCAAAGAACTTCAAAGAAAATATATTTAAAATAATAAACTGCCTCCCATTTTCCTCTATTAAATGATTATCTGATGTCAGATACTCATCACTTAGTTGTAGCTTAATTACATGGTGGCACTACCATTTGGGGAATGATATTCTAATGGCATGCTCACCTAAAAGTAATTTGCATGCGCCACCTGCTCTTTGGTTCTGTGGATTACATCAGCCACTGCAGAAGCAGATAGAGAAAGTGTTATTAAGAAGCATAGATGTTCTCTGAGGTCAGATTGAATTGATGCTACAGAATAAGCTAAGGACAAGTAGAGCTCTTACTGGAAGGGATGCCATCACCATGTTTTCTGCCACAAGAGACATGGATTCCTAAAGAACCTCATCGATCACTCAATGAAAAGTGACCTGAATTCTAATTTTCTTCTCCAAATATCTGCTTTGAAATATCAGAAAAGCTGTTGATTCTCTATGCCCCAGTCTCCCTGTTTCAGAGTTGAGGATGCAATCTCCCACATCGCAAGGGTGTAATTAATTAAGGTGTAAGCATTTTCCAACCTGTGGATGAAGGTAACAGGTGCAAATTACCATTTGAAAGAGTGATTCATGTCACTAAGACTAAATGCTGACTAGGGAGGCTTAAATCAACACTATTTGAAGTTCTATTATTTTTTTTTAAATGCTGACAGAGAATCCACACTTACATACAGCATTGCACAGATAAGACATGCTCCCTGCCCTCTGGGTCTGCCATTTCAACGAAACAGATGGCGAGATTACAGAATGAATGTGGAAGCAATGGGCAGGGAAATGACGATAGATTTTTACAATCCTAAAAAGAGTTCTGGAATAGCATTACCAGTAGTAAATGAGACAGATAATGGCAATTTCTAGATTCAGATGTTTTTCTGAATTTTTGAAAAGGCACCATTCAGTTGTCCACATTCTAAAAACACGTTTTTAAAATAGGCATCACTACTCACACGAATATTTACAATGAAATATGAGAATCAAATACCCAAATATTCTAATGCACACAAATGTTGTTTACATCATATTTGTTGTGAAAATTATATTACTAACACGGAATAATCATTTTCTTTTCTAATTAAATAACTGTGTTTAGTTCCTGATGTTGCTAATGAGAGGAGGTAATCTGTGAAGAGAAGCATTTCAATGTAGCGCCGTTGAAGCCCAGGTCCAATCTGATGTGGAGTGGGGGAAGGAATAGGAGGAGAAAGGGAAGATGAGGGAGCATTATGGTAAATTGAGACAACTGATGAAAAAGAAAGGAATACTTCCGTAAACTGTAAAGATACCATTTCCAAAAAAGGAAAGCACATTCAATAAACTTCTAGAGGGAAGACTTGAAAACCCAACTGAAGTAGTAGAACAGAGACTGAAAAGTCAAGAGTCCAAGGAGAGAGAAATTGACCAGGGTGATCAGGGCAAGAGAGGCTGAGTGGGTTCTTGCTGGCTGGGATGAATCTAGGTAGGTTTGAACACAAAAGAAACCAAACTACTAGCAACTGAAGGTGAAATTGAATATGGAAGAGGATGTGAGAGCTTTAGGAAGCATAGGAAGTAGGAATGAAGGACTGGATGGGAAAACTGTAAAAAAGGGTGGAAGTTAATTCCTGTGATTATTAAATTGACTATGCAAGTAAAGGGCTATGAATCAAAAGAGTTGTAGGAAATTTATTTCAATATCTTGAATTGAGTTTTTCAGGCAGACGTAGATTTCAATTGTATAACCTGATGAAATTGAAGTTAACAACTAGAGACAAATTCTACAGCAAAAATAATCCTCCCTGACAATTCTCCCCACCTTCTATTCCTTTTTGCTATATTTCTATTTTTTAATAACATATCCTGAAATACTAATTTCACTATCTGAGGAGTGAGTCTCCAGTCCTAGTGTTTTTTCTCAGCAAAGTCGGAAAATACATTATAATTTTAAACAATATTTTATAGCTCTATTAGGTTGCTGCATATAGTCTGATAGATCTAATAGTGGTGTATGTCTTTATAAGTTACTATCTGTGAGGCCCACTACTAAAGGACTAATAGAAACACATTCCTATTGGCTTTATATCGCATCAAGTTAAAAAGAAATAACAAAGAGTGGACTCGTGAAACTTAAAATATCATTGTTACTTTGCATTTGATGTTTATACTTTGTATTTTGGGGAAACTGTCATTTGGAAAAAAACAGATAATACTACTTTGAAATCACTCACTCTATAAACATTTTCTGAATACCCACCAACACAGTAGGCATTGAGTTAACCATACTTCCTATTCAAAAGTAACCTTCAACAGAAGACGAGAGGAATTACAAAGAAAAAAAATAAATATATTATGCAAATAAATACCAAGAAAAGCAAAGTCTTGAAGATGGGAAACAGCCGGTTGATCAAATTTATTTGTTATTTATTACTGTCCATTAAATAGATTCTAAGATAAACATTATTTGATGGCAAAATTTGGATCTTTCAATCTTATATAGAAAGTGAATTGTTTTAACATTTGAATTTTAGTTTCAAAATAATGTATTTTGATTTAAAATTATGTGTAAAGATCAAATGTTCAAAGTGAAATGCATTATTTCCTAAATTGAATCACATTCATATGTTGTTAAAAGTTATGTTGGTTTCTGAAAGGGAATATGGCCATATGAGATCTCTCTAGATATATGATATTACATATAATATATTCATGCATAATTGTATAATTAGTGGCCAAACCTTTTAAGAAGGGTGTATCATCTGGTAAAAAATTTCTCTGATCTTAAGAGATTGTTTATCATAACTTGACACATAGAGATAATTATAAACAAATAATTTTAGCAAGGCAGATATAGTAAAGCTTTTTAAAAAGTTAATTGAAAATGAAATAAGTAACTCTACATTTTATCTTGATTCTTTTTGAGGTTGCGCAACAAAACTAGTTAGCCCTGTACAGATATTGTATACTCCTTATGCATAATTAAAATAATCATGAAAATGCCATAAAAACAATTAAATACTTGACGGAGGAAAGTCACGCCAGAATCTTGAAAGGCTTAAGTTAAAATTCCAGCACTTATCTGAGAAAACAATCTCTTATTCTTCGTAAATAAGTTTGAAGGAAACTAGCACGTAATCAGAACAGGTTTTCCAAGGAGTTATTTGACTGTGTTTCCAAATGCCCTGTTAATTCTCTACACTAAGAAGGGAAGAAATATTTGCAAAAAAATAAAGCCTATTGAATATTTGAAATAATATTGTTTGAATAATGAAAGATATATTTTGCATTCCATCATACCAAACGTGAAACATTTTTATTAGGTAGTCTCAAGAAAGCCAACAACTAAGAAATTGAAATGTGTTCATCTGGCATCGAAGTTTGTCATAAACTATGTTTCCAGCCTTCACTTACTTTATAATCCTCCACATAATCTATACCTCATGCAAACTAGACCATTTGGGATTATCTCAAGTCTTGCTTTTGAGAGTATTATTCCTTCTACGTGGAATGTCCTTTATTCCAGAGTTTCTCAACCTTGGCACTATTAACAATTTAGGTTGGATCATTCTTCCTTGTGCCAGGCTGTCTTTTTTGCTTTTTACCCTAATAACCATTTCCATTTTCATAGTTGTATTGATAACATACTTCTTTTGTATTCATTTTTAAATTTATTTCAGTTGCATTATCAGCTTATATGTATCTTGATACCTATAAAACTTTAAGTGTCTGTCATCTGCAAAAAAATGAGCTCTTCTTAGAGATAAAAACACATAAGGAATGAAGCAGACCAGGAAGGGCCACATCTGGGGACTACACAACAGTTTAACTCTGCGGCAGCCACAGCAATATCTGGGAAAGTAGAGAAAGTAGGGAGATGAGAGGATGACCCCCAGAGAGGAAATTGAATGTCATCTTCCCATCACTTCCTGTGGATTGTGCCCAGTCCTAGAGATTTGTTAGACTATACCCAACAGACTTGGCTAAACAGAGATAAGTTGCCATCAGTAAATATGGGAACAGATTCAGAAAGTGTAATTAGACTTCTGACACAAAGCCTGAATGTATTCTACATTACACACCAGTGTTAGAATATATTAGAAAACTTTGGATTTATTCATTAAAACATTCAGGAAATAACTTATCTCAAATAAAATAATAACTCAAGTAATAGATTCCCTACATTCTGAATCTAAGTCCTAGAATTACTGCAATTTTGTCCATCTTTTCTTGGTTCTCTAGATACATCTAATGATGGTGCTAACGATGCAGAGAGGCTGGGTGTCTCAGAGCTATATTCATTTAGACAAGGCAGCAGAAGCCATCTTATCATCCATGGACCCAGGACCTTTGGATTTCTTGTGCTTACCCTCTTAACTCTTTATCATTTAGTTTTTTGACTCATGACTGTCTTATGGATTGAAGGATATTTAGCAACATCTTTGACCTCTACTCACTAAATGCCAGTTGCATTCTCCCAGTTGTGACAAACAAAAAGGTCTCCAGACATTTGCCAAATGTCTGATGGGGGCGGAGGGGCATATGGGTCAAAATTGCCCCCTGTTAAGAATCACTATTTAATTTCCTCATGCAACTTGATTAAATCTGAACCTTCCTTCCTCTTCCAGACCTAGATCAAATACAATCTTTCTGTCTTTTTCACACTACTAATCACTTGTATCTCATTCAAACATTCCCATTCCTCCTTATATTACAAGTATCTATGTGCAAATCTTATCTATATCATCAGAATAAAATCTGATTGAATGCTGGGATCATGAATTTTCTTCCTTGGTATCTTCAAGGGAGTTTTCTTGAGACAAGGCCCTATACCTCTTAATTGCTCAGAAATTGTCAAATATTTGTTCTATAACAGTCAGTATTATTATCATCAGATTCTTTTAGCCTTCACATTACTGTCTGTACTATAGATTTTGAGAAAGCAAAACATGATTAATATTAACCAACCCAAAGAATGGCACAAGCAAGTTATATTCCCTTTTTTTGCTTAAAACTGGAGAGTAAGTCACTGTTGCTGAATTTAGTAATGGTCTTGTCTTTTCTCTCTGCAGATAAAGTTCATTACTAAACAAATTAGCTTTTCAATTACTGCTGCTAAGCCATAAGTAATTGGAATTCACTGAAAATTTCACAGTCTTTTTTTTCCTGTTGTTCTCTTCTAAGCACCAACAACTTAAAATAAAATGAAATTATGCTGCTCATGATTAAAAATATATATATAAATAAAAAATGTACCTTGGCTTTCAGACAGAAGACAAACAATTTGGATAACAAACTTCAACTTCTTTTTCTTTCTGTCATTCTCTCTTTTCTTTCGAAGTCTGTGGTTAAGTCTGATTAGTTTTTGGATAGGACTCTTAAATGCAAAACTTTGGGCTATTCTAGGTACTAGAACAAATAACTACATGTCTTGCTCTGTTATTTGTGTGGAAGCATAACATCCTGGAACTAAATTGCTGAATTAAGGTCTAAACACGAAGATAAACAGAATGAATGAAATATGGAATCAAATGGAAAATGAATGGTCAGGCAAGATTTTAAAAAATGAGGTAGGGTGCCAGTCCCACAGCCAAGTGGTTAAAGTTCTGTGTGTTCTGCTTCGGTGGCCCAGGCTCACAGGTTCAGATCCCAGGCATGGACCTACACCACTCATTAGCCATGCTGTGGAGGTGTCCCACATACAAAACAGAGGGAGATTGGCACGAGTGTTAGCTCAGGGCTAATCTTCCTCAAGCCAAAAGAAAAAATAAAGAGGAAGATTGGTGACAGATGTTAGCTCAGGGTGAATCTTCCTTATCAAAATAAAAAAAAACGAAGTAGATTGGTAAAGTGATGCTTTAAGCCGCCTCCAGCTACTGAAATTGACACATGTGGAGAATGAGCGCTCCTGAGTGCTCTAGTTCTAGGGTGAGGTCCTAAGAAAGACAAAGCAATTTGAGAATACAATAAAGGATTGCTGAGATGATGTGGCAAGGCTGGGAATTACAGGAAAAGTGAATGCAACTGGCAATCTTGCCACTGAACACCCCACCACACACACCCAACCCAGACTCAGCTTATCCTCTCAATCATAATCAGAGGTACAAAGTTCACAGTTTGTACTTCAGCTCCGGGTCCTTTGAGGAGCCGATTCATTCATGATTAGAAAATTGGGCATTTTTTTTAAGACCTAGTAGAACCTAGCCCCTGGTATAATGGTTATTTTGTTTGTTTTGTTTTATTTTTAAACTACTTTTGGACTAGTCTTTGTTTCTCTTTCTTTATTCTCATCAACCAACTGGACAAGAATGTCTTCCTAGACTAATATATGAGACGCAGGGACTACACTCTTATGCTTGAACCCCAGCATATTCCATAGAGCCCTATCAGACATCAGATGTGATATCAGATATCAGACATTCATTATAAGGCTTCTCTTCTTGCCTGAGGTTTCCAAATCCTGCCCAGCTTCCCCATTCCAGAATTCTACTCACTGGGATTTCTGAACCACTTTATCTGGGATATATTACAAATTAAGAGTGGCAGATCTAATTTGCACACCCAAATATGTCCGAATCCCAAATCCTCTATAAATTTCTTTGCTAGAGTTATAAGTCAAGGCTTGTTAGTGTTACACCCAGGTGCTGCTACATACTCCTGATAATGCTGGAGTGGTGTCCCTCAGCTATGCCTGAAGATATCAAGTCTTGTCACTCTGGTCAGAATCCTCCCTAATCAAAGGACCTTGCTCTAGATTCCATTGGCTACCATATGCAGAGACCCACTCTAGACGTCTGGATATCTAGGATGTTTCTGACCCTATTTTCATATTTGAGAAGCACAATCTTCAGAAACAGACTACCACTTTTACTTTATGATTAGTTAGTAGTGCGTTAACTAAAATAGGCACAGTGTCTCCACATCAAAAAGTAGATTTATATGCTTTGGTTTTGGATAAAGTTACCGGCAATGTATTAACATGCTCTAGGTTTTTTTTTCCTAGTCGCAAAAACACATCAATGATTAACAGCAAAATAAATTAACCAGGCCTTCAAAATCAAAGATATATTTAATATTTGCTACATTACAGAGGGTAGAAGATGAAATTCTACTCATCTATAAAAATTACTGCCACCTGTACCAAATTACAACATTTCTGTAGATTTGCTTAATTAGCTGGGCATAGTCAATTATCAAAATAAATCAAAGTCACACAGCCAGTCTGGGATTGCCTCTGATCACTGGGGTAGTTATGTTTTGTGACATAAGGATTTTTTCTATTTTTTCCATACCCATTACTTCCCAAACCTTCAGATTATTCTACAATGACTGTTTTAGTTTCTTTTTGCAAGATTAGCACATTTCTCAGTGTTATGCATCTCATGTATTATCCATCATAAAGAACTATAGTTTAAGTAAAGCTAAAATTAAAACATGCTAGCTAAATAACTCTAATATAAATCCAAAATTTTGGGTTACTTTCAAATGAAATATTTACCTTCCTCTCTTCTGTTTTAAAGGAGATTTTCACATTTAAATAATCAAATTTGAGTGTTGCGTACTGCATGAGCATCGAAACAAGAAACAAACAGGGCTTTTAAAAACTATATCTAAACCTTTTTACTCTTAAGAACATTTCTATATATAACATTAGATATATCAATTTTTGTATATCCTAGGATACTAAAGCTATGTTAATGGACATTATGCTAAGCTACTCAAAGTCAGTATCATACAAAATAAATAATTTGGCTTGACTAAGAATACTATCTAGAGTACTTCTCATACTTTAAAAGAAAAAATTTAAATTAAAACTAAACATTATAAAAGGCATAAAATGATGAGGCAATTAATAAATCATCTAAATACAAGAGTTGCTATATCTAAAATTCAGTTGGCTAATTTAATTTCCACAGGAAATTCAATCATTTCTACAGTTAAATTGAATCAAATTTATAAAATACCAATAAACAATAAGCAGGTTTGGGAGAGTTGGTGTCAGATGGCAATGGAGGAGGACTCTGAATTAACCTCCTCCCATGGACACAACAAATTAACAACTACTCTTAGAACAATTACTCCTGAGAGAGAACTGAAAAGGGGATAAAAATAACCCCTGCAACAAAGGACAGTCCTGACTAAGGTGGAAGAGGAAGAAACTCCTTTCTGCAAAGAAAATAGCCACCTTTGCAAGCTGTAGCACTTCATGGCTGGCTGGGAGCAATCCTAAGATATGCAACTTTCCCTGAGGAGTCAGGGACCCGAATAGGGAAGCATTACTGCTATAAGCATCATTTGGACTCAGCACAACTGAGACAAGTGTCATAATATCTGGCTTTGCTGGCTACTAACAACAACAGGAATACCCCTAGAAAAGCTATGGGACATAAGAGAAAACACCCAGCTCTTAAAGGGCCCACACATAAATTCCCCTGTTTTGGAAAGCAATCTAAAATCACCAGAAAGAAAGGTGCACAGTCTTTTGGGGAAAAGAGACTCACCTGATAGGCACTGGCTGCATCTCCATGAGAGGTAAGACCTGAACAGGGACTGAGACATTGGCAGCAGCCGTTATTGTGATCTAGTATAAGCATTCTTACACAGACACTGGCAGATGCCATTGGGGTACTTCCACTGGCCTGTTAGCCCAGGGTCTGCCCCATCCACTAGAGCACCAACTTAATCCAGCTCAGCCAGTGCAGGTAGCCCAACCTAGGGACTGGTCCTACCCAACAGCAGGCCCTCAGGCAACTTGTGGGCTTGCATAGGCTGTGTGCCTGGATCCTCTGCAGTCTGGCGAGAGGGTCTGCCTCTGAGGGGCAGGGCCTATGCAAGGAGTGGGTGGAGTGTGTGGGCTTCTGCAGTGGGGCAACTAGGTCTGCTTCAGGCAGTGATGGCATGCACATGGGACAGGACTGTGTTGATGACATGTGTTGCCCTGTTGGCAGTGGGGCTTCTCAGCTGCAGAAAACTTGTGTTTTTCAAACAGCCACATAGGGGGTTGGCCCTGCCTTCCAAAGCCTGAAACAACTGAGTGTTCCCATCCCTAGGGTCAGCCCACTCAGCTGCAATCCTGAGAGAGCTAATAATAGCTTTGCACACCAGAGGCCTATAGTAATTGAAAACCCCTGAGCCTAGCAACAGGTTATGCTAGGGGCCAAGTCACTTAACAGAAAAACTGCAATAGGAATGTGCTATTAGGCACAGCACCCAACTATGCTGAAGCCCACTCCCCACGCCCAATAAAGTGACTGAAAGGTCTATAGCAGCCACATGCAGCTGAGCATTACAACCAGCAGGCCTGGAGGACAGCCTAGCCTCCATGGGCACCTGCAGCAAGAGCAACCCTGCCAGAACAGAAGGACACATATAGCCCACATAGGGGACACCCCTGGAACATTTGGAACTGGTGACAAGAGGGAAGCACACTGCTGTGCCTCATAAGGCCTTTCTTATATAAGGCCATCTCTCCAAGCTCAAGAGATGTACTTGACCTACCTAATATATAGATATGAGCACAGAGAAAGAGGCAAAATGAGGAGGTAAAGGAACATGCTCCAAGTAAGGGAACAGGACAAAACCCCAGGAAAAGAACTAAATGAAACAGAAATAAACAATCTACTTGACAAAGAGTACAAACAAAAGTCATAAGGATGCTCACTGAACTTGGGAGAAGAAAGGATGAAGTCAGTGAGAACGTCAATGAAGAATTGGAAAATTTGTAAAAGACACAATCAGAAATGAGGAATACAATACTGAAAATGAAAAATTCACCAGAGGGACTGAATATCAGAGTAAATGATACAGAACGGATCAGTGAGCTGGACAAAAGACTAGAGGAAATTACCCAAGCTGAACACCTAAAAGAAAAAAGGATTAAAAAGAGTTAGAACAGTCTACAGAAGCTCTGGGACAACATCAAGCACACTAACATTTGTATTATGGGTTTCTCAGAAGGAGAAGAGAGAGACAAAGGGGAAGAGAATCTATCTGAAGAAATAATAGATACAAACTTTTCTAACCTAAGGAAGGAAACAGACACCCAGGTAGAGGAAGCACAGAAAGCATCAAACAAGATAAACCCAAAGAGGCCCACACCAAGACACATTGTAATTAAAATATCAAGAATGAAAGATAAAGAGAGAATCCTAAAAGCCACAAGACAAGGGCAACATGTTGCATACAAACGAAACCCTATAAGGCTATCAGCTGACTTCTCAGCAGAAACTTTACAGGATAGAAGGGAGTGGTACAATATATTTAAAGTGCTGAAAGGAAAAACCCTATAGCCAAGAATACTCTACCCAGCAAGGTTATCATTCAGAATGGAAGGAGAAATAAAGAGTTTCCCAGACAAGCAAAAACTAAAGGAGTTTATCACCAGGAAAACAGTTTTACAAGGAATGCTAAAGGGACTTATTTAAGTAGGAAAAGGAAGACCACAAATAAAAATAAGAATTTTGTCCCAAAAAAAGCAATAAAAATCACAGGTAAAGGCAAAAATACAGTAAAGGTAGCACATCAACAATCTCTGAAGGTCAAAAGATGAAAGTACTAAAATTACTTATTTCAACGATAAAGGGTAATGGATACACACACATACAAAAATAGGTGAGATATGATATCAAAAACATAAAGTTTGGGAGTAGGGAAGTAAAAGAGTAGAGCTTTCAGAAAGAGGTTGAACTAAAGAGATCATCAAGTCACTATAGATTGTTATATACATAGGTTATCATATATGAACCTCATGTTAATTACAAACCAGAAACTTAAAACAAATATTCAAGAAAATTAAGATAAATGAACCCAAACATAATACTAAAGAAACCCATCAAACCACAAGGGAAGAGAGCAAGAGAAGAAGAAAGGCATAGGGTGGATTAAAAAACCGACCCAAGTGGATTAAAAAACAAGACCCATATATATGTTGCATACAAGAGACGCTTCAGACCTTAAGAAACAAATGGAAAGTGAAGGGATAGAAAAAGATACTCCATGCAATTTATGATGAAAAGAAGGCTGAGTTAACAATACTTACATCATACAAAATAGACTTTAAAACAAAAACTGTAACAAGGGACAAAGAAGGACACTGCCTAATGGTAAGGGGAACAATCCAACAAGAGGATATAACTTGTAAATGTCTATGCATGCAACATAGGAGCACCTCAATAAATAAAGTAATTATTAAGAGATGTAAAAGGAGAAATAGACAGTAACACAACAATAGTAGAGGACTTTAACACTCCACTTACAGAAATGCCTAGATCATTCAAAAAGATGATCAATAAGGAAAGATTGGCCTTAAACAACACATAAGACCAAATGGACTGAGTGGGTATATATAGAACATTCCATCCAAAAACTGCAGAATATATCTTTTCAAATGCACAGGGATCATTCTCCAGGACTGATCACATATTAGGCCACAAAACAAGTCTCAATAAATCTAAGAAGACTGAAATAACACCAAACATCTTTTCTGAGCACATAATTATGAAAGTAGACATCAACCACAGGAAGAAAATCAGAAAAGCTATAAATATGTGAAGATTAAACAAAATGCTACTGAACAATGATTGAGTCAAAGAAGAAATCAAAGGAGAAGCCAAAGTATACCTGAAGACAAACGAAAATGAAAATATGACATACCAAAATTTATGGGACACAGAAAAAGCAGTTCTAAGAGGGAAGTTAAAAGTAATACAGACTAAAATCACAATAGAAAAGATCAATGAAACCAGGATCTGGTTCTTTGAAAAGATAAACAAAATTGACAAACTTTTAGCTAGACTGACCAAGAACAAAAGAGAGAAGGCTGAAATAAATAAAATCAGAAATGAAAGAGGAGAAATTACAATGTACGCCTTTGAAATACAAAAGGTTATAAGAGAATACTGTGACAAGCAATATGCCGACAAACTGGATGATCTAGAAGAAATGGATAAATTCTTAGAATCATACAAACTTCTAAAACTGTATCAAGAAGAAATAAGAGAATTTGAATACACTAATCACCAGTAAGTGGATCAAAGAGTAATCAAAAACCTCGCAAAAAATAAAAGTCCAGGACCAGATGGCTTCCCTGGTGAATTCTACCAAACATTCAAAGAAGACTTAATACCTATCCTTCTCAAACTCTTCCAAAAAATTAAAGAGGAGGGAAAGCTTCCTAACTTATTCTACAAAGCCAACATTACCCTTCTACCAAGACCAGAAAGGGAAAACACAAAGAAAGAAAATTATAGGCCAATATTACTGCTGAACGTTGATGCAAAAATCCTCCACAAAATACTAGCAGTTGGAATACAATACATTGAAAAGAACATACACCATGATCAAGTGGGGTTTATTCCAAGGATGCAAGGATGGTTCTACATCCACAAATCAATCAACATGATACACCACATTAACAAAGTGAAAAATAAAAATCACATGATCATCTCAATAGACATAGAGAAAGCATTTGAAAAGATACAGCATCTATTTATTTTAAAAACTCTGAATAAAATAGGTATAGACAGAACGTACCTCAACATAATTAAGGCCATATATGACAAACCCACAGCTTATATCATTCTCAATGGAGAAAAACTGAAAGCTATCCCTCTAAGAACAGGAACCAGACAAAGATGCCCACACATTCACCACTTATTTGACATAGTACTGGAAGTCCTAGCCAGAGCAATCAGGCAAGAAAAAGAAATATAAGGGATCCAAATTGGACAAAAAGAAGTGAAACTGTCACTATTCGAGGATGACATGATTTTATATATAGAAAACCCTAAGGAATACACCAAAAAGCCTTTTAGAAATAATAAATGAATATAGTAAAGTTGTAGGATACAAAATCAACATACAAAAATCAGTTACATATCTATACACTAACAACGAGGTAGCAGAAAGACAAATTAAGAATATAATGTCATGTATAATTGTAACAAAAAGAATAAAACACCTAAGACTAAATTTAACCAAAGAGGTGAAAATCTGTAGACTGAAAACTTAAAAACATTGTTGAAAGAAATTGAAGAAGACACAAAGAAATGGAAAGATATTCTGTGCTCTTGGATTGAAGAATTAATACACTCAAAATGTCCATGCTTCCTAAAGCAATCTACAGATTCAACGCAATTCCTATCAAAGTTCCAAAGACATTTTTCACAGAAACAGAACAAAGAATCCTAAAATTTATATGGAACAACAAAAGACCCCAAATAGCCAAAGGAATCCTGAGAAACAAGAACAAAGCTGGAGGTATCACACACCCTGATTCCTAAATATACTACAAAGCTATACTACCTAAAACAGCATAGTACTGGCACAAAAACAGACACACAGATCAATGGACCAGAATCGAGATCCCTGAAATAAACCCACACATCTATGGACAACTAATTTTTGACAAGAGAGCCAAGAACATACAATGGAGAAAGGGAAGTCTCTTCAATAAATGGTGTTGGGAAACTGGACAGCTACATGCAAAAGAATGAAGGTAGACCACCATCTTTCATCATACACAAAAATTAACTCAAAATGGATTAAAGACTTGAATGTAAGATCTGAAATCATGAAACTTCTAGAAGAAAACATAGGCAGTACACTCTTCAACATCAGTCTTAGCAGCATATTTTCAACTACTGTGTCTCACTCGGCAAGGGAAACAATAGAAAAAATCAACAAATGGGGCAACATCAAACTAAAAATCTTCTGCACAGAGAAGGAAATCATCAACTAAACAAAAAGACAATCTAACAATTGGGAGAAGATATTTGCAAACCATGTATCTGATAAGGGGTTAATATCCAAAATATATAAAGAACTCATACATCTCAACAACAAAAATCTAACAACTCAATTAAAAGATGGGCAAAAGATCTGAACAGATATTTCTCCAAAGAAGGTATACAGATGGCCAACAGGCACATGAAAAGATATTTAACATCACTAACTATCATGGAAATGCAAATCAAAACTACAGGGAGATATCACCTCAGTCTCGTCAGAATGGCTATAATTACAAGAATGTAATTATGTAACAGAATGGCTATATAACAAGACAGGAAACAGTAAGTTTTGGAGAGGATGTGGACAGAAGGGAACTGTCAGACACTGCTGGTGGAAGTGCAAACTTGTGCAGCCACTATGGAAAACAGTATGGAGATTCCTCAAAAAATTAAGAATAGAACTACCATATGATCCAGCTATTTCACTGCTGGGTGATTATCCAAAGAACATGAAATATGAATGCATAAAGATACATGCACCGCTATATTAATCACAGCATTATTTACAATAGCCAACACTTGGAAGCAACCTAGGTGCCCATCAAGGGACGAACGGATAAAGAAGTGGTATCGTACATACACAATGGAATACTACTTAGCCATAAGAAACGATGAAATCAGGCCATTTGTGACAAGATGGATGGATCTTGAGGGTATTATGCTATACAAAATAAGTCAAAAGGAGAAAGTCAAATACTGTATGATCTCACTCCTAAGTAGAAGATAAATGCAACAATCCCATAGAGACAGGGATTGGATTGGTGGTTACCAGAGGTGGGGGGGGGAGGTAGGAGAGTGAAAGGGGTGATTAGGCACACGTGTGGTGATGGATTGTAATTAGTCTGTTGGTGGTGAACATGATGTAGTCTACACAGAAATCAACATATAGTGATTTATACCCGAAATTTATATAATGTTATAAACCAATGTTGCCACAATGAGGAAAAGAAAAAGAAAATATTAAAGGACTGAAATATTTTCAAAAAAAAGAATAAGCAGGATTGATACAAAGCTGGTTTGCCCACATTGTGAAATGTTACATACAGTAATTTCAATGGAGCCTACAATCAGAGCCATGCTTACCTTAATAATACATTTTAACTCACATAGATGAATATTACACATATATAAATGAAAGTATATGCACACACATGTGTATAAATGTAAATCTGGAGGATTCTTTTCCAGAATTTTTAAAAAGAATAATGTAGAATACAGTAAAGAATAGCATAGGATACTATATCAATGAACAACCAAGATGTTTGATCAATGCAAGCGAAATTTTCTTCACACAGAGCATAATGCCTGTTTGTGAGAAGGTTTCCAGGAAGCTCAGCGGGAAATTTAAAGACTCCTTGGGGGGATTAATTTAGCTACTTCATCAAGAATTAGCAGAGACGCACAAAGAGTTGAGTCTGGTAAGATAAATTTATCTTAACAGTCAGCAAAGCTGGGGCTGGGTTTCCTTCTGGCAAATCATGAAAGTTCTGTGGGACTTGGGCAGAGGATTCTGGTGCAATAATTGCATTAGATTAGTTTTTAAAAAATAAAAGCTTAGAAACAGATGTTAGCTGCTCACTCTCACTTTTATTTAAAACGAAATAATTTGAAGCCCTTGTGAGACTATTAAACAGGTTACTTTTATTAATTAACCAAATAATGAGTCAACCTAAGCCAATCAACTCTGTGACATCACTGAAAATATTTCTTTTAATGTTGTGGACATGCAACATTAGGCCAAGATCTAAGGACACAAATCCAAAGGGATGTTGTGTGTGTGTGTTTTTGTGTGTTTTATTTTTTTTTTCCCAAGGGAGGCCAAATAATGCAACATATTTTTATGCAGAAAATAAGAGGTGCTACAAATATGTATCAGTGATGTGTAGAAACTTTTTAATTCCGTGGGATGCCAAGGTGGCAGAATGTTGTGTCCCAAAGAAAGAAAACGAGGCAGGCAGAATGGCACGTATGCTAATACATATTTGCTCACAGACACACACACTTACAGCTTTAAAGGGATACATAAAAATTATGCTGCAGACAATGTCTTTATACAAATTTATCATAGCATCTGTCAGCTCCATAATATGTTCATAAAACCAGGAACACGTGTCTTAACAGCATGCTCTTTTTGGTATGCCCACTGTTGTTATCTCAACTTCTCTTGCTGCTAGTCTGGCTGTTGTCTTTCAGATCATAGCCTCAGGATTTCTTGTTACTTCACTTCCACATCAAAATGAGAAGTTTAAATTTAAATATATCAAAAGTACAACTTGTGATACAAGAGGAAAGGGAAACAAAACTGTATTTAGAAAGAGAATTCAAATAAAATGTCTAGATGACTGGGCATAAAGGGAGAAAGTATAAGAAGCTTAATGAGTTATTAATCCAAATCTAATCCTAGCAAACACTTTGGTATACAAACATCGGTGAAACCTTGATGCTATTTGGAATTTCAGTAAATGGCAGAGTAAGACATGTCACATAACAGCACGTGATAAATTACTAGAGATATACTAATAACTATAGTTGTATGAAATTCTAGAAACACGTATACCTCACAAGTGGTTGTTTAAAAATATTTGTATCTTACTTGTTAAACACCATTACTTTTTTGCTCTGTATGTCCTGGAAACTTCCATCATTGTCCACAAAGATTTTAGTAGAGAAAGAATTTTTGTAATATTCATATTTTCGGTGGGTGCCGTGAGATAGATAGTTAAGTTTAACCTTTACGAGACTAAACTTCCAAAATGCAACCTTAATTAAAAGTCACTAAGCTTAGAATCTATGAAATAGTGGAGAAACCAGATCTTGATATATTTGGGAAACAACTTAAAAATACATATTTGGGGCTGTATATTGTAGTGTGAATAGGGTGATTTTAAAGAAGTTTTCTATTAAATAATAGGCAAATGGAAACAATATTTCATTCATCTGTTAACCACCTATGATAATTAGGAAAAAAACTCATCTACTTAAAACAATCTCATAGATTTGCTTGGTACTTAAAGAACAATATGACACTGTGAATCCTAGTTAAGTGGGATCAAAACATTTCAGCTGAATGACAAGAAAACAAAAATTCCTCCAAATCTTTATACTCTTTGCCAGAGTTGGGATTGCTTCCAGCTCTTACTAGAACTACATTAAGAAACAAGTCACTCTCCTAATGCTGTTTGTACACTAATAGCCATTCATTTAGCTTTTCATAGCTGAAAATTAAGGGCAGATGCTATGCAAGATGTTAAACGCAATGTGTCCTATGTGTGAGGCAATTTCTCTGAAATTTCTGTGAAATTTCTGTTAACCTTTTCCTTTTATTGTATACCTCTTGAGAGAAAAATGACAAAAAATCATGCATTTTGTTAAGCTGCCCAAAAAAGGAACAAGATATTACCAGCATTGTAAATAGGATTACCATTTCTTAGTAAAATTATTTACTATATAATGTGAGATTTAAAAACTCACAGAAAGCCAAAGTACCTAGTAGAATTTATTTAATAACTAATAAGAAAGTAAAACACATGTTCGTTCTCCGGGTAATGTTGCTATAGTGTATAGTTTCAAAGACTAAACGTTTTGAGAGAGTCTGGGAAGTGCAAAAAAAAAAGTGATAAGATGGAAAAAGCACACATATTTTACTCAAAGAGGTTTAGATTCTGGCACTGACGGAAATTTATTTGTGTCATGATCTTGGATTATAAAATCCTCCTGAGCCTCGGATTCTGCATTTCTTAAATAAGAATAACAACAATAACTATATAGCTACTATTTATGAAGAGAGCCTAATAAGTTTCAGGCACTGTACTAGGTGCTTTGTGTAATCAACTCTGATTTTTTTCAATAATCCTATTAAATAGATATTATCATCCTAGTTTTTATTTGATTAAAAAAAGTGCATACTTTTCAAATATTATTTTCCACATCTCTCCACCCCCCTCCACTTTTCTGGAGTATCTTTCCTAAAACACAGAATTCTCTTCAATCAAATGACCACCTATCCACATCGCAGAAATTAGCATTTCAAAGTTCTAAGGCTCTTCTTACTGACAAGCATCAATCGTGCTTCCACCCAAATGGACATCAAAGTCTGCAAAGCCTCTGACAGTGTTCCTCCAAAGCCGTCCATGCCTCATACCATCCCTGACCTTGATTTTTATGACATTGTCCTTGCTGGGTTTAGAACTCTCTCTTTTATATGTCTCTGAGCATTTCTTCTGCACTCCACTCCTTCTCAAGCCTGAATATGATTCCTAAAAGCTTTGCTTTGGATTCACAGTCTTTCTATACTGTAAGGTAAAACAGAGAAATCCTGCAGCACATATTTTATACAAAACCATTCTTCTGTAATTCAAAAAAGACAAAAAAGGAAGGAAGGAAGAAATTGACCCTTACGTGGAAATAGGTGAGCACAGGAATGAATAATTATGCCAGATCTCTTTTGTAGTTATATTGTTTTAGGTTCTTACCTGCACGCACACATATTATTTCACTTACTCCTAACAATAGGTGTGCAAATAGGAATTCTCCTCACTTTTATTTAAGAGTAATTTGGGGTTGAGAAAACGACATCGAAATTATACTGTTAATTTGTGATAGAGCTGGAATTTGATCCTGCACTGACCCTGAAACTCTTTTTCTTCCTGCCAATTCTTTAGAAGAGGGAGGTTTAGATGTCAGGATAAGAACAGGGATAATGAAATATATAATACATGCAAGAGCATCATCTGAGTTCCCAGGTTTGCTTTTACAACCTCCAGAGTGTTTCAAACCATGGCCAACTTCCATACAAACAGCAATTCTGGCCTTGCCAGTAAGCAAGTCTGAATGTGAGAGTCAAAAACTCTACTATTTCCAACCACACCAGCCTTGTCAATTCATTCTCTGCTGTTAGACCTTAATCTCACCACCCAGCCTGTCATCTCCTTAAATTCAGAGGTGTCATGCTAACATTGCCTAAGTCCTGTTGCAGTGTCCATTGCAAACATTTTCCAGTGTCTGTTTCTCATTTGCTTTACCTTACTAACTCAAGCCTTTGGTTCTAAGCAAGGATATTTGGCATCATCTTCCTGATTATTTTACTTCCATTTCCCTGTCACCTCAAACTTGCATATTCTCTGGAGTGTTTTTCCACTTCCTTTTCTTTCTTCTTAACTCCGGATCTATTGTCTTCATTTTCCTTATCATACTTCTCATGTCCACCTCGCACTGCAGCTTATGGCGCTTACATATTACTTCTTACATTACCTGTAAACTTTTTGAAAGGCAAGGTACAAGTTTGATTTAACACTGTGTTTCTCTCAAGGCCAAATGTGACAGCTTACACATAATAGTATGCAGTCAATACTCATCAAGATAGAGATAATTAAGTATTTACAAGGTACTTTCTAAGAGAAAACTAAACGTGGGAATGGGGAGAATATAAAAGTGCCACTACCTCTTAAGATGATAAATCTGATTTACAGTTTAAATATCTGGGTTAAAATTGCTTTAAACATCTAGGTGGTTTACTTTTGAGCCAAGAGTGTGTTTTTATTACATAAACACATAAGAAACATATAAAATATTCAGTCATGCATTATTCTTAATGTATCTTCTACTCTCCCGCCATGCTTCAGAAAGTGTTTTGCTTCATTACCTAAATTGATTTAATGATACAGTAAGCAAAATTATGTACAATAAAGCTAAACACTAGGAATTTTAGAGCTTATAGTGTGAATTTTTAAAGTCATTACCTACATTACCATTAGGAATAATCAGACATCAACTGTGCAAAATCACAAAATCTCTGCAGTGTCAAAATACATTTATCAGTAAACCTAGGAGTTATTTTCAATATGGAGCACATGAGATTTATAAAAATTATTACTAATACCCAAAGGGCACCTGCATACGATCAGCTAGAAGCAGAGTCTGTAGCTACAGAAAATCAAAAGACATTTTTATTAACTATTAAGGAGACTTTTCAGTTTAAACACTGACTTCATAAAAGGTAATTCAAAGGAAATGTTCTGTATTTCAACTCTTTATATGAAAATAATTCTCCCCAGAACATCAATTAAACAAAATAAGATGTGTGAGTTTTCTAATCCAGGGCACATGCACTTTATAATTTCAAGACAACTATAGATATATTTCACAAAGATGAATGTTGTTTTGTTTTTATTTTGCAATTCTTTATTTCCTAAAGAAAATAACTTTCTCAATGAATTTTCTTCTGCGATAGCAACTGGTTAGAGGCTCATGCAACCATTCTTTTTCCTCTTCCTGAGCTCCAGACTAAACCATATTACCCTACTCCCTTGAAATTAGACATACTCAGGTGACTGTCTGGCTAATGCGATGCGCAGCCTGGAGATGGGTGCCATTTCTCGAACTGATCCATTTAAAAAAAAAAAAAAGGCATTGCCTCCTTGAAGAATTGAAAGGACTTCAGGGTCCTCAGGGGAGGCTGGAACTACAAGATGGAAAGAGTCTGGGTTGCTGAATCAAATGGAAAGCCACCCCCAGAACATCAGAAATCAATTATTACATAAGCAAACTGTCAATAGCTATTGGGTTAACCTGTGTTGACCAATAAAACTTCAGAAATGTCTTTTCAAAGGTATATAATCCTTTTATTTGATTAGGGGTTTTTCCCTAGTCTATTTTGATGAGAAATAATTCCCTCAAAGAATGTCTGAAAGGGGGATGGGGAAATTAAGAGTCTTTTGGAGCTGTGATGGATGTAATATATTCTAGTTATTGCCTTAGGGGCTGCATGAGCCCACTTGGGACAACAGTTGAAAGTGTCTTGATGGATTAGAGATAATGACATCTAATTCTCTAGGCCTTGTGCCATTGGAGCCCTCTTGCTCACGCCCATTATCTGTCAAACAAAACTAGCAAGTCTACATCTAGACGTGTTTTTCTTTTTCCATGCATGATTTTATCACATTGCCCAATCAAATATGTGTGAAATATTTGTTGTCCCCTA
The DNA here is from genome assembly GCF_041296265.1 of Equus caballus. Classification (NCBI taxonomy): domain Eukaryota; kingdom Metazoa; phylum Chordata; class Mammalia; order Perissodactyla; family Equidae; genus Equus; species Equus caballus. The sequence goes on from NC_091686.1 coordinate 100,755,120, forward strand.
CATTCCTCAGAATACTCTCCTAATGGGTTATTTTATTTTGAAATATAGCACAGAAAAATAATGATATGAGTAGTCTAGAGACACTGGATATTGAAGCAGCTTTTAAACTGTTATGAGCAAATCAAGCTCCATTTCATAGTTTAGCAGTAAACTTGGGAGTCACGGCCTATGTCAAGACTGCTAAGCTCCCTGCAGCATCCACTGCTGTCTTTTAGAACAAAGAAAACATTTAAGGGACAGGAAATGCTTCAGGATAGACTTGCAGAAGATGTGTGGAGTGGAAAAATAATGTTTTCCAAAGGACACAAATGTCTCCCTTGAATTCTACCATTTAGAAGGCAAAATAAAGCAAGGGAGGAGGAGGGAAAAAATCAATTTGGATGAGAATCTTTGCACACAATCAGTGGGTAGAGATCAACGTCAAACATAGATTTCACGGTGGGAATACATACAGCCCTGTATTACTCAAATGAATGGTTAGCGTTACTCTGAACAATTGTAACGAATCCTGGATCGCATTTGTATTAAAGTAGACAGAATCCTACTGTTAATTTACTAAACCAAGGCAGCTGGGGTGTTACAGCTTGTGCCACTTTACAGCAGACAAAAACTGAGCTTCTGAATCCACACATCTTCTGCAAGTCTATCCTGAAGCATTTCCTGTCCCTTAAATGTTTTCTTTGTTCTAAAAGACAGCAGTGGATGCTGCAGGGAGCTTAGCAGTCTTGACACAGGCCGTGACTCCCAAGTTTACTGCTAAACTATGAAATGGAGCTTGATTTGCTCATAACAGTTTAAAAGCTGCTTCAATATCCAGTGTCTCTAGACTACTCATATCAAACACACTCACCTTGAAACAAAATCCGAATAACAGAGGGAAAAATATTTCCTATTTTTATAGAATTTGCAGTCACTGAATGATAGGCTGGCCCCATGGATGAGTGGTTAAGTTCGCGGGCTCTGCTTCGGCAGCCCAGGGTTTCAGCGGTTGGAATCCTGGGTGCGGACATGGCACCACTCATCAAGCCACGCTGAGGTGGCTTCCCACATGCCACAACTGGAAGGACCCACAACTAAAAATACACAACTATGTACTGGGGGGCTTTGGGAGAAAAAGGAAAAATAAAAAATCTTCAAAAAAAAGAAGCCTCAATAAGAGATTCCATTCGTTTTGACATGTGTTTGGATCTTCTGAGAAATGCCACTGTTTATGCTGATTTTTGGTCAGTTTTTTCAATGTTGAAATGGAAATGCAGATTATAAATTAGGTCATTTTTGCTTGTGTCTGTGGGATACATAGAATCAGTGGGGCTTAGGGATATATTTACATAGTTTTTACACACAGACACGTTTACCTTTCTTCTTTTCTAAATTACACCAAGCTGCAGTTATCTTTGATTTTAATAGCAGGTTATTCCATTCTGTTTGCCAAATTGTTTTGAAGATGAAAAATTTTATTTCTGGTTGTAAATATGATATGTGCTCACTATTGAAACATCAAACACCACTGCAAGTATTTTCAAAAGTGAAAATTACCAGAAATCCTACACCCCAGCGAGAGCTACTATTAAAATTTATGTAAATACTCTTCGAGAATTCTTCCTCTCACCCCTTATTTTGCCTTTTCTCCAGCTGCATATCCACCTTCTTTCCATCTTTCATAGGAACCTCCAGCTCTTTGCTCCTAGCACAGCACAACACATACTATTCTTCCAGGCATTTATCAAAGTTTCGCTCTTATGTTAATTTGCGTGTGTGTGTGTGGGTGGGTTTAACAGATGTCCCTTCCAGTTAACTGTACGCTCCATGAAGGCAGGAGCCCTGTTTCTCTGGGCTCCTCATTTTATCCCCTGGCATGGAACACATGGTCTCATACAAAAGAGAACTCAATAAATATTTGTACTAACTAAATAAATGGAATGTGATCATGCTTTTTATATTGTCAGTAAATATAACTCCAGCAAATTTTAAGATTATAAATTTAATTCTATGAGTATATGTATTATAATTTATTTAAGAACATGCTCATATAAGCATTTATCTTTTCTTTTTTTTTTAGTTATCCACAATAGTGTAACGGACACCAGTGTAGATACAATTGAGCCCTTGTCTCCTTCTTAGAACAAATTCCTCAAACTGGAATGTTGGCTCAATAGTCATACATACATACCTGGGATACATATTTTTTTGTTGCTGTTGCTGAGGAAGATTTGCCCAGAGCTAACATCTGTTGCCAATCTTCCTCTTTTTGCCTGAGGAAGATTCACCCTGAGCTAACATCTGTGCCAATCTTCCTCTGTTTTGTATGCGGGTTGCTGCCACAGCATGGCCGCCAATGAGTGGTATAGGTTCAGGCCCAGGAACCAAACTTAGGCAGCCAAAGCAGGGCTCACTGAACTTAGCATTAGGCCATGGGGCCATCCCCTGTGATACACATTTTTGTATTATCTCATTAAAGGTTGTGCAGGTTATACATTCTCATCAAGTACAAATAAAAGTGCCTGGTTCTTTTCACTTTTGTCATAACTGGAGATAACACCTATATTTTCACCTTAGTTATGTAGGAGGAAAATCAAGACTAGAGATATTCAGATATTTCCTTATAACTTTTGGCCATCTTCTGACGATCACAATCAACATGAAAAAAGTTCATCTTTTTATGAACTGGGTAGGAGATATAAGAAAACCTTGGAGAAACAAGTTGCAAAAACATGTAAGGAAACCATTGCCACAATTTGTGTCAGGTACTATACACGAGATGCTGTAAGTTCTCAGTGGATGTAGAGCCCTCACGGAAGGGTCCCAGATGATTGCAGATTTAGGCACAAATTTCTAATTCTACCAAGACATATCTGACTTACAAAAGCTCTAGCTCAAATCTTATAGGAATGCAGAATACAATGGGCACAGTTTCAAGATTTTGCTTATATTTGTGAGACTATAAATGACTACAACAAGAAATGAAAAGCCTAGATATCATATTTAGGCCCTAATTGAAAGATGCTAGGATGGTGTCATGATGTAGAGATTGGTGCACGACAGTTAACTTGCAGTTGAAGGATACTGGGCAAAACGTTAGTAGTAAGGGAGGAAAAATGTTGAGCAGAATCGAGAATGTTGTCTTGAACAAACTTACTTCGCCTATACTTATCTGCTCTAGGTTCAGTGACCTTTTTTCTAATCAGAATCCCTTTTCACAAATTACACTGGTGAATATTTTCCTTTTATTGATTCAGATGAACTAAAACTAAAACTGAGATAAGTGATGATATAGAAAGAAACCCAAGTCAGGCTAAATATATCAGAATTTTGCAGAAGAAAATTTTCATTATCCTGTCAATCACCACATGCTGATAATCTTCTTTTCCAGTCTTTTCACCAAGTTAATTAAGATTTCCAAATATTCATAAATGCCAAAGGTTTGAAAAATAAAGTTTCATGCTTTGATGTTATAAATCTGGGAATTATTAAAACTGTCTAATTTCTAATTAAAACAAGGCTGAAACCGGCTTTAAGTTACTCAGGTAAATGGAAAGTTTTATTGCTGTAACATTATTGAGTAGAAACATCATTGTATTTCTTTTGGGTAAGAAATAAAAAGTCTCTTGTATGAGCAATTACACTTTTGCACTGCCGTCATTACAAGCTTCTTATATACTGATCAACATTGTACCTATATTCAAGGATGGAATCAAAGTATCCTCAACTCTAGAAGAATTCCTTATTTGTTCCCACTTTGATCTAAGTATTATTTTAATTTTCTTTTCTCTATGTTGTTTTCACTATAGCAACTAATCAAATAGACCTCACTGCTTTTGTTGTACAATTGTTGTTTGGTGGTGGTGGTGATGGTACCTGTGTGGTGTTGCATTTGATGAACACATTTATGTAAACTTTGTGTGTGCGTATGTGAGTTCACACTAGGGCCTGAGTTGAGATGTGTTACATAGACATCCCTCATCATGTCTAACTGAATCTCTCTCTCTCTCTGAGTACATATACATATAATATACATATATGTGCACGTGTGTATATATATATTTATGAAATAAATCTTTATCCCATAATCTTCAGAAAAGCAAAGATGTTCCACTTAATTTCTTCTACTCAGGATATCTTCATTCAGTGGCTCAGTGATTGAGCTTACATTATAGCCCTTATAATTCTATGAACAGAATGCATTTAAATCATTTTAAAATAATAACTATCACTTACTTCAATTTTTCATTAATTAGATAAATTATCTCTCATATCACATATAACCCAAAAGATAGAATTTAAAGTAGAATTTTAGAAGACAGGATTAACTAGACAGACTATAATTAGAAGGAGTAGGTACACAATAACTTCTTCTTGGATAGCTTTTACCATATGGTCGCCAACTGGCCCTGCTCCCTCACACCAGGTGTCCACATTTCTAACCACTGAATGGACTCTGACATTAAGGTAATAAACCTACAAGCCATACACCGTCTAGAAGAGCTCAATGTTGCAAACAAAAGGAATACAAAACACGCACACACAAACACCCCCTCTCCTCACACACTACAAAACAACCCTATACTCAAACTATTTGCCTTGAGACACAGTACTGAGGTATTGAAAACAATTTCGTGTGAGAATTTTTTCAACTAAATTATCCTATACATTGATTCCAGTTTTTCAAATTTAATTTCATACAAATAGACTACAAAATAACAATTCCTCAACAAATCCTCTACATCTTACTAGAACACCACTCATGATAGCTGCCCACTTCCTACTAAAGCCACTGTATACATGGATCCAAGGGCACCATTTTCATTGTAGTCTATGTAAATGGCGACCCCTGGAGCTGTTCAATGCACAACCTGTAGCTGAGTTATAGGTTCAGATGATGGCCCTTTCTCCTCTCCTGCCTAATGAAATCAATAGTGGTGTTCTGTCAGCAAAATCTGTCCTTTCGGTTACTTGTTTTACAAGTTCCTGTCATAAATCAAATGCTTATTAAAAAAAACCCAGAAGTCAATTTTCAGAAAGAGTTAAAAAAACAAAAAAGTGTGTTCTAAAACCTGTTTCTTACTCAAAACACTCTCTCTATAAAGTGGTTTTAAAGACCCATATCACCCTTGTAATCTAATATTCATGAATGTGTAGATATTGCATTACCAATTATAGATATATAAGTATATATTTGGGAATTTAAACATGTTTTGCACATTAACTTGAAACTGTAGAAAGAACCTGAACACTTGCCTTTAATAGGTGTTACTGTAACATTCTTGGAGATCTAGAAACCGCTTCATTACATTTTTATAATTATTGGTTGGTTTTGGCAGGTGGAATGATGGCCTTGAGTAGTTTAACTGCATAAAATATGATGGATTATATTGCACCCACCATGCCAGGCCCATCCTTTTTGTTGCAAGAAGCTATGTATCTTAGCAACTGTAGCCATACCACAAAATTAATTTGTGAAAATTAATGAATGCACACGTGAACATAATTAATAGATTTGGTTATAAAATAAATTTAAGTTAGATTTTGACAACTTAGGTATTAACTGAAGTCTTTCTTACACATGTGATCTATACTTAACTATTTCTAAAGATCCTCCTGCGGATAAGGCATTATGCTAGGTAGCTTGAGAAGGGTAAAGCTAAAACAAACACTGTCACTACCTTTATGGATTTATAACATAGTGTGGGAGGACTCGTCTTATTAAAGACCCATATATTAATAATTTTACTCTACTAGCAAAGAATGTGTTGAGTGATGTAAGGCAGGCATGGATAAAGGCTTATGTGGGAGTTGAGAGTTAGATTCTGGGCAGTGTGAGAATTCAGAAGACTTAATGGAAGATGGGAAATTTGTACCAGGCCCTAACAAATGCACGAGGATTTTCCATGTCAAGCTTGGAAAATATGTTATCATATACATATTGGTATCGCAATTCTTGATCAATAGGGACAAAGTATTGCGTGGTTTGTGTTACACATTTCCATTTGACAGACATATTACTTATTATGTCAGTAAAATCTATAAAACACCCTGGAAATGATCACTTGGGTATTCACAGTACACCTCTGTAAGGTTGTGCTATACAATTGTCATGAACTTGGCATTTCATCATAAAGTGCGATGTGAAGCCATAATAGTCGACTGTATTTACGTGCACAATAAAGCAACTAGTAGTTTGCTGAGTTTATAGATTCTTGTTTTCTGACAGAAGAAGACAGAGCATGAAGGAGAGCTGTTGCCAATAGGAGAAAAAACAGCTATGAAACCTAAATGAACTTTCTCGTTGCACATCTGGAGAGTCAGCCATCAATGTATATTCAAGTACACATATGGTGCCAAGGTACCATCACTGATGACACGGCAAAATACATCTTCATGGAAAAGAAACTTGGTAAAATTCAAAAATCTGTGTTTATTTATTTTATTCAATAAATCTCTATTGTCTTCAAAAGGCCACGCAAAACAATCTCTCCTCTGATTATCTTACATTCTACTAGTAGGACACACACAAGAAACAAATAAATAAACAATATTTATCAGGTAGTGATAAACTCTGTGCAGGAAGTTAAAAGAATAAGACAGGGTGGAAAATAAATGAGGAGCCAGAGAGCCCTCTTTAAAGTGACAGTTACCTGCAAACTGAATTATATCTCAATTCTGTTTAACAGGTAATTTTCTTGTGATATCATTTAAGGAATGTACATTACTACTTTTTAAAGGAGCTCATTACACATCTCAAGTTTTACAGCTTTCTGTACATCACTGGAAAGTGACAGAAAAAATGTATTCCCACTTAATATTTTGGCCATACAATTCTTTTGTTAAGATAAAATTAATGTGGAATTGCAAAAGGAATGTGTGATTCTTCAACTAGATTCTATGCTATTATTTTCCTTTCCCTTCACTTCTCTTGCCATTAGTTATTTCATTTCCTCCCCTCCTTTCCTCTCCCTTCCTCCCCCCTACTCTCTCCTCTCCTTTACATTTTTTCTTCTTTTGTCTTGTTGTATATTCTTCTTCTTTTCTTTTCTCTTTTCTTATCAAAAATCTAACACAGTATGATACAAGTTGCTTATAATACATTAGCTGTAGAAACAAATTCAAAATACATTGGTATAAGTTTTCTTTGGGAAATGATACAGAAGTGATTTCAGGTAAGTCAAGTATATAATGTACACATACATATACATAGTATATAATGTTATATACTTGACTCATCTCATCTTTTTTTGAATCTCAGGTTAAGTATATCTATATGTATTTTACTCTCATTAATAGCAGCATTCTAAACATTTTTATAATTATACCATTTTTCCTCTGTTTTTTCCCCTAAAGCTAGAGTTTTACTGTAAAATTTAAGTAGGCCACTTCCTCTTTTCCATAGCAATGCACACTTCTGTGTAAATCAGGATTTTAAATGAGTTTACACTATAATTACGTACTTTAGTACTGAAAAAAAATTTGCCATCCCTGAAATCATAATTAAAAATATCTATTTTGTTCAGAAGTCTTCATAAGGTTTTCTCTGCTGTATTATTCCTTTACAAATATTAGCCTAAATTCCTTACATAATTACTTGCAAATCACAAACTGGAAATCCCCAGAAAAAAATTGTTCCACTTACAAGAGGCTATAAATAACATAAATGCCAATGTAAGAGAATGCAATTCTATGTGACAGAAACATTTTTAAAGATTTCATTTATTCTACACGTAAATCATAAAAATCCAGAATTATTCAATCTTCTTTTCCAAGACAAGGCTCTCCCTTATCATATATCCTTAGTAATTGTAAACCATATAATAAACATATGGAATTTATGTGATAAATAAGTCATAATAGCTCTCTATGTATGTTACAGTCTCTTTTCCCTGAGAAAGAGGATGGCATGGTATATATAAGTCACAAAAAGCCAAGCCTCTCTGACTGGAGAGTAAGTTCTCCAGCTTTTATTTCGATTATCAGAAGTTCAAATGAAAACTTTCAGGTTTAAATTATAACTATTGTTTCTGATAAGATGGTTTAGTGATGACTGAAATTTTGCAAGTTCACTTGATGCCTGGATAAATTCTAAGTTATTTTTGGTAAGTGCTTATATAATTAAAATATTTGACTACAGCAAAAGGATGTTACAATAAAAATACTACTTCCTTTTTATTAGTTTAAATAGCATTATCATTGCAGAAGTAGAACTTAAGAAATCATGATAAAGTAGGGATACTGTTTTAAAAAACTTTTATGTTCCATTTGCCACAGGTGATTTGTAAATTTCCTTGAGTAGTATAGTCTCAAACATTAATTTTAAGTAAATAAATCACATTTATAAATTTGAAATGTGATAGTTATTTGATAGCTAGTTACTATAAAGTTGAGCGTTGAGAGTTGACTAGACTGCACCTGATTACTCTTTTTGAAAAAAATTTCAAATAATCCATTTATGCCTCTAGTCTTCTCCAGGGTTATCATTTCACAATTCTCATATCAGTCGGTGGTAGAGTTTCTCATTTAAAACGTATCCAAACGTTAGAAAGTGTCTTAATTGAGTGGAAGGGAGAAAAGAAGGAAAGAAGGAGAGAAGGAGGGAAAGAAATGATCTTAAAGACTAGGACTCTATTAAAAGTATTAGCTATTAGCCTATAATTGAAGATACTTCACCAGGCACTTACATGGTTGGAAAGGAGCCAAGTATAAGGGAAAAAAGATTCCTGTTGAATTTTACAAACAGACTACGTTCCAAGAATACTGTCCATATTTCAATGACATACTGAATGAAAAAGCAATTTGAAAGACTTTCTTACAGCGGCACAGTTCTTTAACACCTTCTTATAATATGGCTTAATGCATTTTTATCTTCGTATTTGATTTCTTTGATGAATAGCCTATCGATACATTCCAATCTGCTACAAAACCATGACCTCAAGGTCGCCCCTGTCAATGGAACCTATTGTCTGCTATTTACCTTGACTTATTCTGACCACAATGGTTAACTGGGAGATAGGATATATATTATCAGAACCCACAAGAGGATAATGGGCTTGATTTTCTGTGATGCTCCAGGAGAAGGAAGAAGTCCATATTTCGATATAGAGACAAAGCACAATTCCACATATTTATCAGGGAAAGAGAAGGAGATTGGCATTTATTATCTATGATGTCCATGCGATACATTTGTTTGAAAATTGCTCTAGAAGTCGGATTTATGATCCTAAGCTTTTTATTTATTTAGATACAGATGAGAAAAACAAGGCTCAGAATTATCCAAGTCGTTTTGCCACAGTTTTCTTTATTGTTTCCTGTAGGTGCAAGTCCAATTAAACAAGTCGCCCACCTGCCTTGTTTTGAAACTATGGCATCTATTTAAAGCATGTGACAAGAGTTGAAAATTAGACAAGTTATCATATGGTCAAATTTTCTTTCAGAATGCTTAAGAATACTGTTTTTACATTAGGTGAAATACAGATATGTTTTTAATATAAAAGCATGAGCTCCGAGTTGGGGCACTGCTAAAAATGTAATTTTGACTTCTAACTCATGGTGTCAAATGGTAGTGATAATCAAATCAGGTTCAAATTGTTTCTTATTGATGAACCTCACATAACGTTAACATTTTTCAATTTATTTAGAACTGTTGCAATCATTAAGTAAAATGTGGCTGTAACTTCCCTATTTTGACTTTAAAAAGTAAAGAAGAAAAATGTAAAGTTTTACAGAAAGGGCGTAACAAGCAATCGAATTAAAAACTCCATTAGGCCTAGACAAAAGAGGGTTTGTACAAATATGTTATTTATATTTAAACCTTTGATTTCCCTTACATTTCTAAGTCGTAATATATTCCCACAGTAGAAAAGTCGGTTTGAGAAGTCAGGGAAAATGCTTATATGGTGCTCATCCAGGCATGAATTTCAAAACCCTCACAGCTTTATAAATGTGAATGTGGATTGCTTTTGCTCTCAACACATTTTTCTCAATACAATAAGGAGGACAATATTCCAAGTTTGAGGTTTATATCACAAGGCAGTTTTGAATTTTTCAGGCATAAGAAACTGCTGGAGTCTTATGGCTCAGAAGAGAAGACATTTTTCCCCCGCCTTTCCAGTATATAATTCAAAAGTGGCAAAGCTAGTTTTATCTAAGCTCCCCAAAATATTCACCTTTGGCCCTATGTCAATAAAAAGTTTTACTTCCTAAGAATTGCTTTCGGAAGTTTTACCAGAAAATTCATCTTACCTCAGCAGCCAATGAATATCAACTATTCAGCTCCATCTTTACCATCCGCAGCAATATACTTCAGGCAAAACTAAAGATGGGGTTTGTTATAGTATAGAGAAAATCTTTATGGCTGGTTATTAGGGAAGTCAACCCAAAATAAATTTTATGAAAATATCCCAATACACATTTATTGTATACACCAGGGAGAGAGAGGGTGAATACATGTCAACACAGGAAAATACATCTTGATAACAATATTACTCGAAATTTAATGACAAATCTCTAATTCTCAGAATACGTCCACTTTAGTGATTAGAATTTTGCTAATTAGAAGTTGTCAGAAATTGCTACCTCAGTGCTGGTGGTTTCCACTATGACTCCTGGCAGGTCTTGTGCAGTTTTTGTGTTTTCTTTACGCTCACAAAAATATATAATGTGTGTGTGTGTGTACCATTTCAATCTTCATATGAATCAGTTACTTGTTTTCAACAAAAATAAAAATATTTCTCTACTGATTTTGCAAACAGATGCTTCACTATTTCCACCAATTGGAGTGAGGTTTTCCAATTCCAAAAAGTGGAAGTGGGTGGAACAAATGGCTTAAAAGAAATGTTATCCTGTGAATGTGTTATGTTCGACAATTTATTACTTGAGTAAAGCTAATCTTCCATTTTGTTTATTTATTTATTTATATCTGAAGAAGATTAGCCCTGAGCTAACATCTGTTGCCAATCATCCTCTTTTTGCTGAGGAAGACTGGCCCTGAGCTATCATCGGTGCCCATCTTCCTCTACTTTTTATATGTGGGACGCCTACCACAGCATGGCTTGCCAAGCAGTGCCATGTCTGCGCTGGGGATCCAAACGGGCAAACCCTGGGCTGCCCAAGTAGAACATGCGAACTTAACCACTGCGCCACTGGGCCGGCCCTCTGACCTTCTATTTTTAATTTGTAAGACATTAGACACTGTACAATATTTCCATGTTAATATTATCTTACATTTTAATTACACAGAACCAATGTTATAGAAAATTAGATTCATTTTCAATGCCTTTCACTTATACATCAATGATTTTCCAAAATATTTCTTTATTTTGATTATTAGAGAACCCATATTGAACCGTGTCATAAGTGCAAAATGACTTGGTTTATTATTTGATGGAACATAAAGTGTGGCAACACCAGATAATCGTCAAGGGACTTATCTAAAATTACATAACTCTGCAAATTTGAGAATACAGTGGAAAGAAGTTAAGAGCTGAAGTTGAAAATGGAAAAAATAAGAACTACGTTAGCTTAAGGTAAACTTTTTCGTTCAAATTACTTTGTGAAAGGATTTCCCTTAATACAAACTTTACCAAACTGTAGAAAATAAAGGGAAGGATGGTTTTAGAAAATAGGACAAAGAAGTTAAATTGGAGCTTCAAAGGATATTTTATAGCTGTTATTCTTTAAGAGGAAGCCTGTAAATTAACAAGAGACAGGAAGAGAAAGAAACACTAACATTCATTTACAATTTTTACAATACTTTTATTTGCACCATATTGCCCAGGAAATCTAGCTTACAATGTAAGAAAATGCACCCCGAGCATTAATTCATGGATTTATAAAACAAAAGCTTAGATATGATCTGTGAGAATGTGACTTTTAGAAGTAAATTATTGAAGTTCACCAAGTTAAAATCAGTCTATGTTTTATGAAACATAATGTCATTTCCTAAGTTGATCATTTGAATTTATCTGTATTTTTCCCCAAAAGCTAAAATTCAATTTTAGCTAAATTCATGTGGGTTTTTTTTCCCTAGGTAATACACAAAGAAAAAGAAAGACAACTAAAGAGTATATCTCAAAGTCTTCAAATACCTTCCAGTATGAAGAAAATGATTAGCACCTCTTTGGAATTTGACTCCATTTTTTTTTCATAATTCATTTGACTAATGCACGTTTTCTCCTTTCCAGCTGCTGTGCAGTGTCTGCCTTCTGTCTTAATATCTCATCATCTGCCATCTCCCACAGGTAATTTTCTGACTGTTTCTGTTTATTATCAACTTTTCATGGCTTTCCCCCGCTCCCCCACAATTCCCGCCCCATGTCACACCGCAGTGATTAAGGAGTGCGCAAAAGTTGTGAGTAACAGGAAAGTTCCTTTACGATGAGGTTTCAAGGTAAAGCATGTTCGGGCAGCACAAGGAAGAAAGCTGATTCTGTAATTCACTTTTCAATGAAGCTTCAAGGGTAATCACAATGTGGTTGCCTTTGAGTCCTGAGGTCATATACTAAAGCTATTACAAATGATTTAATAAATACATATTTAATTACTGAATCACTTTAAGTGCACTATTTAATTTCCTTACCACAGATGGCATGCAATTACTAGATTTACTCAGGTTTCTCTAATTTCCATTAGCATACATTCTTGCTCTTTTTCTCCCCCTGAAGTTGAAAAACTCTTTAGACATTACCACAGAGTGTCCAAATATTTTTAAAAAGAACCAAAACAACAACAACAAAACACATAAAACTATACCCTCTAGAAATTGCATCAAAACACATGAAAATACTGCATAGGATTTTTAGGAAAAATATGAAAATTAGGGGCTGGCCTCATGGCTGAGTGATTAAGTTTGCATACTCTGCTTCAGTGGCCCAGAGTTCACTGGTTTGGATCCTGGGTGCAGACCTATGTGCTGCTCATCAAGCCATGCTGTGGCAGCACCCCACATATAAGAACTAGAATGACTTACAACTAGGATGTGTAACTATTTCCTGGGGCTTTGGGAAGAAAGGAAGGGAAAGAAGGAGGAAGATGGGCAACAGACATTAGCTCAGGGCCAATCTTCCTCACCAAAAAAAACTCCACAAAAACTAAAACTGGTCTTCTCAAGTTCTTATATTTTATAGTAAAATTTTTATAATGTATTCTTTTATACTGTAATAAAATTTACATGCAGACAATTGACAAGCCTGCCTTTACACCAAATTTTCAAGAGAAAAATGAAGGAAGAGAAAAATTAGGAGAATTCTCCAAAATCACAGTCAGCCATTCGATAGTCTTGACTGATAATCAAATACTGCATGTATCGTATAAGCACTAAGTATCAGGCAGTCTACTTTATGAGCATGAGCTAATTGACTCTCCACAAAACCCACAAAAGTTTACAATTATTATCTCCATTATACAGATGGGAAATTGAGACGCAGAAGGGTTACGAAGTTTTCCAAGTCACTCAGCTTATAATGTAAGAGGGAGGTTTGGTCTACTTTGACGGCTGTAACCACTGTGTTATACCAGCACCACCTCTAAGCTGGTATTTCAGAGTTCCCTAAGCTAACTTCTGGTAGCTTTCCCCTAGATGATTAGTTGGGCCTATTGATTATATCTACCTTTTAAAAAACATCTACAAACAATACTAGGCTATTAAAATAGCTATGAATAACAGGATATTTTTCTACCAATTCTATAAGGTTCTGTTACTTATGAAGAATCAGCTAGATTCACAATGTACGTGAATGCAACTCAAACTTTTCTTACATCTATTTGGATCTCATCTGAATTAAAAAAAGAAAAATTAAACTAAGCCTAAACAGATACCTCCCTTTGCCCGTAGCTACCAGGAGCCTCAGCTAAGATCTCTTATTCAATTGCAATGGCTTCCATTAAACATGGTCTTCCACATGATTCCCCTCTCAACATCGATGTTTTGTCTTTCTACAATTGTTAATCATTTTTGGTTTTGTTGTATTTGTCCTTTAAAAATGTGTTAGCCTCAAATCTCTTTTGAAAATGGGCAAAAAATATAATGAATATGTGAAAGGCAAACGTTATTAAACTTTATAGGGGCCTATTATCTTATTGATTTTAATCCCAGGATGTGCAATGTATTCGTTTTGAACCAAGTAATGATATTTAATTTAATGAATAAACCTGTCTAGTCTCTAATAATAATAGCAAAAATTTATTAAGCCCTTTGTTGGTGCCAGACACTGATACCTAAGTATTTTACATATGTTATCTCACTTAATTCTCATGTCAACTATATGAGATAGGTATAATTATCATCCCCATCTTGCAGATGAAGAATGAGACTCAAGATGAACTTGACCAACATCACACTAGTAGTAAGTGATAAAGCTGGGCTGGAACCCAGGAAATTAAATTCCAGCTTGACCTGTTAACCTCAACTCTACACCAACCAGTGCCTTCCAGTAGAAATCTCTGCAATGATGAATGTGTGCTATAAAATAGAGGCTAGTGTGACTGAGGAAAAGAATTTTTAATTTTATTTAATTTTAATTACAATCAAATGCTGCTTAAAGACAGATACGAGGATATCTTCTGAGAAACGCTTTGTTAGGCAATTTCGTCATTGTGCAAACATCATAGGGCGTATTTACACAAACTTCAATGGCATAGCCTACTTCACACATATGCTATATGGTACTAATTTTATGGGACCACCATCTTATATGCAATCCGTCATTGATTGAAATGTCTTGATGCAATACATAATTGTAATTTTACAATAATAATCATATGTGGGCTAGCGGTTAACATATTGGACAGTATGACAAAACTGCCTGTTTACTATGTTTTATTTTACAAAAATATATACATAGGGCCAGTTTCTCCTTCTACTTGTAAAACGGTTAAAGTTCTTCATCTGATTCTGAATCAAACAATGTCAACAAAGTGAGGAAAATCTTACATGTCTTTGACATCGTATTATGCTGATAACCTAACATATTCTGCACTGTTGTATTTGTCCTTTAGAAATTTGTTAGACTCAAGTCTCTTTTGAAAATGGACAAAAAATTATATGAATATGTGGAGGTGAAACGTGTTACTATTAAAACGTTATAGGAGCCTACGATCTTATTGATTTTAATCCTAGGATGTACAAGAGAAAGTCCTTGTAAATCATTGCTTCCCTAGTTTGACTTTTGTCAATATGAAACCCATTTCGAACCTGATTTTTCCCTTTCAAAGCTGATCCCTTTTTGAAGAAAGGGCAGGTGATATAATCGTGAAGGAAACTTCCTTATGCAATTACAGGCAGATGGCTATTACTCCTCTGCATAAGTGGCTTTGCCTGTGGCACCTCCATTCATGTGCATTTCCTTCATCCCACATCACTTTCCGTGTTAAACCATGTGACTGGGGAGAGGCTCATAGCAAATAAATGCAAAGGAGTGTGGCTTCCAGCTTCTCAAACCTTCCCATTATAAATAGCTCAAGCAACACTTAGTTCCCCATTTCAAAAAACTTTAACAGATAAAACAACTAACATCTGTAGCGGAGTTTTACTAAAGTACTTTTACAAGATAAACCATTTGAAATTCAAGTAACGCTGCAAGCTGCAGGCCAAATATGATTAACCACACTCATTTGAAATGGGAAGTTAAACTCAGAAATTTGACTTGCCCAGCTTTCATAGAAATACTATTTCACACAGCGAAATCACCAATGAAGATTTTAGGGATTTTTGTTTAGTTTTTCTGTCTTTTGTTTCACTTTGACTCCTTACACTGTCATCCTGCGTGCTCTGAAGCTAGACTGACTGGTTTTCATTGTTTCAGCTATTTGGCTGCATGACCTACGAAAATTAACTAATCACTCTGAGCTTCTGTTTCTTATCTTTAATATGAGAATAATGTAGTTCCTACTTCGTAAGAGAGTTGAAAATATTGAAGTAATAGAACATACATCAAACATAAATATTGAGTATTATTATTACTTTTATTATTATTATTTCTTTATTTTTGAGAGGAAGAGTCACCCTGAGCTAACATCTGTTGCCAATTTTCCTCTTTTATTTGCTTGAGGAAGATTAGCCCTGAGCTAACATCTGTGCCAGTCTTCCTCTACTTTCTATGAGGGATGCTGCCACAACATGGCTAACAAATAGAGTAGGTCCACGCCTGGGATCGGAACCTGCGAACCCGGGCTACTGAAGCAGAATGTGCAGAGCTTTGACCACTTGGCTGTGGGGCTGGCCCCTGCTTTTATTATTTTTATTAATCAGTCTGACTCCTTATTTTAGTATTGCCTGTACCTCATAGTTTAATACATAAAGCATATTTTGGCTTGCCTTAAGAGTCTTATCACATGCATGTATGGCTTCTTCCTGCGATTTTTTTAGGCCAGAGCCCATATTTATTTATTTGTCTCTCTCTTTCTCTTCGCTGTCTACAAAACTTAGTAGAATGCAGTACATACCATCAATTACATATGGAATGAAATTAAATGTGTCTCTCCAAGGTGCTATTTTTTTTCCAGATGTGAAAGATTTATCCCAGCCACTAGATAACAGGAAATGTAGTCTCAATAGTTGTAAAGTAAATCTCTAAGCTCAAAAAAACAGCTCTTCTCCTTCAATACAGTCGCAGGATTTCTACATTCACCCTTCTAAGGAGAATGGCCTTATTTTTGTCTCCACAACCCAAAATGCTGGTTCCAGATACTGGTGTACAGAAAGAAAATTTATTTCCTTTAGCATCACTTAAAGTGAAGAAACTGGCTTAATATATTTTGGGCAATGAAAAAATGAAGGTTAGAACCAATAGAGGACCCTTGCAATTTCTAAAGAAAAAAAAAATTTTAGCAGTTTTTGTGGTAAAATGTTTACAGTGTGGAAGCTTCTTTCAGGTGTCATTATCCCTCTAAACAGAAAAGTTTCTTGGTGAGTAAGACGCTATTACTTAAGATTCACTTTGTACATTTTCGTTATCTTTATAAGTAAAATCCTTCCGCTGGAAACACTGCAAAGAAGAAAGAATTTAAAAGTAGCACATTTAAGTGAGAGCACGCTTCTGCTGGGGAGGTTGGGGGTGATCAAGAGGCTAAAACACATAACACGTGGTAAGTATTTTAAAAGAAATTTTAAACGAGCATGATTTATTTCTTCTACACCAACTGTGCCTTTTCAAAATGCTGCGTATGAATGAATAATGTGCAAATAGCTATTATTCTTAAAGGGATGCATTTATCTATGGAAGTGTTATGGTTTAAGATAAAGTCATCTACTCAGAGCTAAAGTTTAGTCTAATTAAAATATATGAATTACTTTTCTTCTGACCTCAAGGAGAGAGGCATAGGCTGGCTCAGCACAAGCCGTGCTCTCAGCAGGAGAATTATGATTATAAATGGAACAGAGCTTCAGATATTACAGGAATGCACATGTCAAAATATTTGAGGCTATAACTATAGACAGAATCCATATAACAGATACAAGCATCATTCTCCCCCTTGATTTTTCTATTAAGTCGAGCTGAGAATACCTCAAGGAATAATTATTTCATGACAAAATTGTAGTCAAATTTGCATTAATTAGTAAAGCATACTTTTATTTAAAGAAATAGTCAACTTTAGTGAAATTTTGTTATTGGCTTAAATAGTGTATTTTTTAGTTTTCTTGGATGGTATCTCTATTCCTATTCAAGTCACGCATCAGAAACTAGTTTTGCTAATATTATTGCAAAAATATTGCCCTCTATACTCAAGATCCATCTAAGTAGAGTCAATAACTCCAGCAAGCTTATTTATGCTAATTTACTTTCAAAAACAGGTCTACATTACATACCGGAGCACTTTCAATAGTGCAGTGAAACCGCTGGGCTTTTCACTGGTATTAAATCATGCACGTTGCTTCAAACAGCTATGACGTGCTGGATTTAGAACTGAGTGAACCGTACTGCCTGTGAAACGCACATGGTGCCTGAATGCTTATCATTTTATCCCCTTGAGAGAGTAATTTACCCCCAGAATTAAATTTTGACCCAAATCATACCTGTTTTCTTTGTCTGTATAGGTTAAATAAAGATCTCTCTATTTTTAGGTTAATATTTTTCAAATATGTCCATTTATCAGTATGTTAGTGATTCCTTAGTAGGTGAAAATAAGGGAGGCGAACAGAATTTGTAGGCACAGGGGAGGGATTGTTTGCTACTGTTGTTTAAAATAGCAAAGCAGCTTGTTCCACATATTAAAAGAAGCTATGTTCTATCATATTGGCTCAGCATACTTGATCGTTATTTTCAGGAATTTATAATTAGTTTAAGTAGTACAGGCCAAATGATGCTTTTGTTGTTTTGTTGTTGTATCCAATTGGTTAATTGGACTTCAATATTGTACTTGTTAAGAAAATAATTACTGTGTTGATCAAAGAAGTAGAGGTAAATATTTCTGTTCCTAGTCTCAAATATGAATATTTACTGGATTTTTTTCTTCATTAGTGTGACTGTTCTCACAATAAAAATAACCGCAATTGGTACTGTTCCAAACAGCTTCTCCATGATCAGGTTTTGGCTCACTCTTTCTTCACCTCATGATTTAATGACCATGTTAGTAGGCATGCTTTTTAACTTCCTTTTAAAATGTAAACGCACGCTGGTAAAAACGTGTGGCAACTGTGTTTGGTTGAATAAAAGTTTGCGAGTCCCTATATATTTGGGAAAAATAAAATATATATCTATATATAATGTTCATCAAACATACCAGGTATGTAACTACATACATAAAAACCATTACATAATTAATAAAATTTGAATTCTAATTCAGTGGAAGCACTCCCCATATATATGAGTGTAACGGTACACTGAATATATATGAGGGTACATGTATATATAATATGCTCTTGTTAATCTTAATTATGTATGTATAAGCATATTTTAATGTTTTATTATGAAACAAACTATTTTAAACAATTTTAAAATATATTCTGAAGAAAATTTCAGAACTCATATCAACAAATATATGTCTTATTATTTTGTTTTTAGGATCAAAATATATTACCTGGCTTTGCCTAATCTAATATTTCTTTCTTTCTTTTTTTTTTTTTTTGAGGAAGATTAGCCCTGAGCTAACATCTGCTGCCAATCCTCCTCTTTTTGCTGAGGAAGACTGGCCCTGAGCTAACATTCATGCCCATCTTCCTCTACTTTATAGGTGGGACGCCTGCCAGAGCATGGCTTGGCAAGTGGTGCCATGTCAGTAGCCGGGATCCAAACTGGCGAACCCCGGGCCACCAAAGCACAACATGTGCACTTAATCGCTGTGCCACCAGGCTGGCCGCTAATATTTCTTAATGAGTCAAACTGTGGGATATTTCATGACTTTTTGTTAACTCATAGGCTTTGTTGTAGGTGGTTTAATATCTAGCCAACTTGCCCTTAACTACAATCCTTGAAAATAATAGCTTACATTGGATTTAAATAATTATTAGACACACATATTTCTATAACATACTTTTGTCTACACTGCCACCACTCACAGTCTTCACCATCTAATTAATATATTTTCTGAAATTTCACGATCTTTTTAAAAGTGTGTATGTGTGTGTATACACAGATCGAAAAATACATAAACTATACCATCACAGTATAAAGATTAGTCAACACTGAAGACAATAATAATAGCACCTCTGTTTTGTTACCATTTTACTAGAAAAACGAAGAACTACCCTTTTGGAACACACTGTTTTCTTGTTCCATACTCAGTTTTATTAGATTTTATATAGATGGACCTTGTGCTGTTTCTTTTTCTTTTCTTTTTTGTCACATGTTTTGTTTCGGATGAAGAGAAGAAGGGAGGCAATGAGATTAGAAGGATAGGAGGAAAAAAAACTAAGATGGAAGATATTAGAAGAAAGCAATGAATGGTTGTGTCCTGCCACTTAATCTACCTCAGACTTATTTCAGTCTTTTCCTCACAAAAAACAAATAGCGTAGGGGCCGGCCCTGTTGCCGAGTGGTTAAGTTCCTGCGCTCTGCTTTGGCGGGCCAGGGTTTCACAGGTTTGGATCCTGGCACCGCTCATCAGGCCTTGTTGAGGCGGCGTCCCATATAGCACAACCAGAGGCACTCACAACTAGAATATCAAACTATGTACTGGTGGGCTTTGGGGAGAAGAAGAAGAAGAAAAAAGGAAGATTGGCAACAGATGTTAGCTAAGGTGGCAATCTCAAAAAAAACAAAACAAACACAAAAGCAAATAGAATAATTAATTCATATAATGTCAGTCAAATTTAAGGCCTTAGAAAATAATTTTCCAGGGTGACAGATATTTTAACTTCCTATGTTGGTGAAATATAAGAACCAAGTGGTTTATTGGGTTTAAGACATAAGATTTTAGGAACATTGTAAGTGAAGGCCAATACATTCACATGTGAACTAGATGTCTCTCTATATTTGAGGGCCTTCATTTAGTGAAAGTGTCTTTGTTCCAAATTGGAACCTCTTTTGAGTCTGAAAAAGACATCCTTCTAGCTTGAATACCTACTGACCTTATTTTCTAAATGTTAAAATTGACAGCAGAAACCTACTGCTGTTTTCTGTAATTCTGTAAAATCTTTGCCCACTTCAGCCTTCTCAGTTGCAAAGCTAGTCCAGATGGGGCCATGAAATTTTTGCAGCAAGTTCTACAGCACATAATTTTGTTCAATAAAGTTATTATGCCACACACAGCTGTATACTGCCATATAAATGAGCACATGTGCAGTAGAATTCTTGTATTATAAGTTTTATAATACTAAAATTGAGATTATACAGTCATACACAATAATTTATTTGAAACAGCAACATGTGCGTTGCTTTAGGGTTACACAAATGATGCCATTCTTTTTACAAGAGAAAACGTTTGTCATTTAATATTCAGTATTAACACAAATGTTTCCCTCAGAATTATAATCTAAATTAGGTGCTTTAAAATACATCAATATATCATTAACTTCTTACTTTAACATATTAGATCTATAGAAGAATCAATTCTCCCTAACAATGGTGAGAGAACCTAATCACTCTCTAAATTTACTTTTAATTAGCATCATCTGCATTAATTGGTGTAGCTGATAGCAAAACATTATAGTGCATTGCTATTTTATATTTGAAATGCAATATATCTTTTGGTCCCATGTCCTTCCAAAAGAACCTTAGCCATTTTTTTCCTGTAATCCCTTAGTAAATATTTTCAAACGTATTGCTCAAGAATTTTCTCTAAGAAACTAACTGCATAAGGCTATATTAGGGATGCATTATTCAAATAAATTTCCAGGTAACTATTTGGTCTTGATTTCCTCTACATGTTTGAAAATATCATGAGAAATGTTTTTCCCTTTCCTCCATCCCCTCCCCAAATTCGCTAAATCTCAGCCAAATTTTTGGATGATGCAAAGGAAATGATGTGTAATCAGCAAACAGCCAAGAAGGAGAGAATTTAAAATTTTTAAGTGCCTCCTATTGCCATGACTGTGCTATATTTTTACACACTATTTTTTCATAATAATTATGAAAGACAATATTTCCATTGTCCTGATGGGAGGAAAAATACCAAAACAAATAAGAACTTAAAGCTCTGAGAAGTTAAGTGATTTTCCAAAGGTAACAGAGCTACTGTTCACAGCTAGGTAGTGATAGAGATGTTCTAGACAATAATCATAGTTCACGTCGTCTGACCCCAAGCCCAAGGTTTTTTCCTCTACACCACACATTCTAACGGTGTTCCAGTCTCTTTCCAGGCTCCTTCTGTGCAAAGAAAAGCTGCAGACAAATTAATAACAGATTCTCTGGTCCAATGAGGACCAAAACTTGGTCTGATAAAGACCAATTCCTGACATTTGACCAGAGAATTATAATTTTGTTTGTAATGCCTGTTTCCTTGCCAATTAAATATTTTCAGAAGTACCCTTTTTGGCCTAACTCTCCCCTCATATATGCTATCTCACTTAATGATACCACTCTCCATCTAGTTGCCTGCAATAGAAATTTTAGCTGTTTCTGATTCTTCCATCTTCCTTACCCCCAAATCCAATCAATTCCTTAATTCTGGGGGTTCAACTCTGGAAATGTATCTCTGAGGCAGGTGTTTTCAAATATTAGTGTGCCTCAGATTTCCAGGAGGACATGTTAAAACATAGGTTGCTAGAGGCGATAAATATGTTGGTACTTGGTTGTGGTGATGGTACCACACGTGTATGTATATGTTCAAACTCAGTAAGTTGCATACATTGAATGTGTGCAATTTTTGCATATCAATTATGCCTCAATTAGGCCAAAAAAATGGATTACTGGACCCCACCTCAAAGGTTTTGATTCAATAGGTTTGGGATGGGTCCCTAGACTATTGGCAATTTTTACAAGTTGCTGGGTGATAATGCTTCCGAGCCAAGGACCACATTTTGAGAAGCACTATTCTAGTGCATCCTTTCACTCCTTGTCCTCGGCTATTGCATCAAGCTCTCACTATATCTTGGCCAGATAATCACAAAAAACATTAATCATCACCTTTCCCATTCCCACCCCTCATCTATCCTGTACAACTCTAATATGAAAATATACAAATCTGATAAAGTTATCCAACTAATTAATATCTCTTGAATTTCTTCAATGGCATGCCACAGCCCAGAGATCACTATTACCACCTTCACCTTATGGTTGTCATCTACCATGCTCATCTGTTTGTCCAGGCTGCTTCCCTTGCATAAAATGCTTGCCTTAATCTCAATCAGACCAACTCCTATTTTATCTTCAAAGTCTATTTCAAAGATCATATTCTTTGTGAAATAGTCCAGACTTCCGCTGACAAACTTTGTAATTCCCTACTGTGATTTCCCATTGTGCTTAGTACCAGGTACTAAGTACTACTGAATTGTTCATTATATTTTATTTAATTATCACTTTTTGTCCTTTTAGAGGTTTATTTTTATTGGCCTAATCCTCCACTAAAAAAGAAATTTTAAACATCTTCAAGTACTTTATGATTATTTCTGTCTTCCATCCCCCAATAAAAATAAGGAGAAAAAAACAAATCATTTATTTGGCCTGCCGACTTTCCTTTATTAAATGTCCTTTAAAAATGTCTTGATTACAAATATATCATTCAGTATATATTATCACCTCCAACACGCTATGGTAATGCAGAGCTGTACTGAGGAAAGAGTTCAACATTATCTGCATGATTTTAGAAAAACAACTTGTGTAGGCATGTGTCTCTGAGACATAAATGTCTAAATAAATAGCTATTTTGGTGTGATTTCAGTCACTGTCTTTAAATATATAGAGACTTTTTCTTGATGAATGCCTCAAGATTTGGCCTGTTCTCACCCTCAGTTTTAAGAATTTCACCTGATGAATGAACATTTGAATTTGCTTTCCTACCATCTACACTTATATTTTCTAAATAATCTAGGCATAGTCTAAACTCTAAAGCTATGAAAACACATCTCCTATATTAAATGCCTTTTAAAATCTAACAAAAGCTTCATCAACCTGGGATTGAAATTATTATGGACTGAATTTAAAGCAAAAATCTTTTCCTTCCATATCACAGCTTATTACTAATATTAATTGTATAATTTTAAAAAATAATCATTTATAAAATGAGAAAAGAATGACATAAATTATAGAATTATAAAACAAATTCATTTGCCTTCCTCAGTCATTAAATTTTATTACATCTATGGATAGCAGGTAAATTTTCCCATAAAAATTACCTACATGGAAATAATGCAAAGCTTTCAGAAATAAAGTTGATTTTAATTGCACTAGTATGAATAAAAAAAGAAAAAGGAAGGAAGAAAACACTCAGCCTGTGTTTAAATCACTATATTTAGAGTTCACTGAATTTATTATTATATCTCTGTGGCAATTAGTAGCCAATTTAGCTTTGTCTAAAGCTAGGATAAATTAACAGTTTTTGAAGTCTAGTTAACTCATTTTTGTTACTAGAAAGAAGAAAACAATTGAAATACTCCAATTCAGAGTATAATCTTAAAAGATGATTTAATTTAAAACCATGGATTACTACCTTGGAAGAAGTCTTTGAGCCATTTTGTGTAAAATGCTACAGACAATTCTGACTCCTAAGCCCTACTCCTCTCATCAATTCTCATATAATTAAGCTTTGTTATCCTCCAATATTAGAAAAAGCAATGGTGAAAACTGTGTCTAATCAATTATACTTTAAAAATAAGACTGAATTTTTCAAGCGTCTGACAAGGTGAAAGATGTTAGCAAAAGTCTCGGCTGCATGTCTACAGTTTCTTGAGAAACTCACTTTTCCACGAACAGTACCATCTCCCCAGGTAATCTCCAAAGGTCCGGGCAGGTGTGCTAAACTAGCAAAGTCTCTTGGAGAGGCGGAAAAGGACTTTTCCTCTTTCCTTTATTTGCCTTTGTTTCAAAGCCTTTTCTTTTTCACGAAGGTTCTACTCACTCTATCCATGCTGAAAAATGTGTTCACCCACTGGGATTCACATCCTTTTCTTTCTGATAT
This sequence comes from Equus caballus, assembly GCF_041296265.1. Taxonomy (NCBI): domain Eukaryota; kingdom Metazoa; phylum Chordata; class Mammalia; order Perissodactyla; family Equidae; genus Equus; species Equus caballus. The sequence continues at coordinate 100,779,594 of NC_091686.1, forward strand.
GGCTGCTGTGTCAGCTGTTAATCTACCTGAGAAACATAAAAAATAATTGCAAATTCTGAGGGGTTTTGCCCTAATTAGAACCACCAAATTAAAATGAACAACTTTGGGGGCTGGCCTGGTGGCACAGTGGTTAAGTTCACATGCTCCACTTCAGCTGCCTGGGGTTCACCAGTTCGGATCCTGGATGCTACACAGGGCTCATCAGGCTATGCTGTGGCAAAATCCCACATAGAATAACTAGAATGACTTAAAACTAGTATATACAACTATGTACAGGGGCCTTAGGGAGGGAAAACAAAAGAGGAAGATTGGCAACAGATGTTAGCTCAGGGCCAATCTTCCTCACCAAAAAAAAAAAAAAAAAAAGGCATACCTTAAAATGAACAACTTAGTTTGTCCATGTCATCATGTATTGGATTTTGACTCTGACCATTTAGGTGAGATGAAAACTATCTGAAGCTTTTAGGAGACTTAACTGATAAGAAAAATTAGTTCTCAAAGGAAAAAGTCAGAAGATAAACACTGATATTTTTGTGTGAAATGGAGAGGACAAAGATAGATAGAGTTTTTTAATATATATTTAAATATTATATTAAATATAAACATATAAATACACATCATAGTAAGCAGAATAATGGCCACCCAATGATGTCTATGTCCTAATGCCAGGAATCTCTGAATATCTTAGGTTACATGGCAAGGGGAAGATGAAAGGGGCAGATCACTTGACCTTGAGCTGGGGAGATTATCCTGGATTACCCAGATGGACCCAATGTAATCATAGGGTCCTCAGAAGTGGAAGCAGGAGGCAGAGAGAGAAGTGAAGAGATGGCGTCCTTGGAAGTGTTTGGCTCAATCGTGCTTTGAAGATGCAGGAATGGGGCCACTAGTGAAAACATGTGGGAGGGAGGCCTCCAGAAACCGGAAAAGGCAAGAAAAAGGATTCTGCCCTAGAGCCTGTAAAAGGAATGCATCCTTGCTGATACTATGATGTTAGCCCAGTGAGATCCACTTTGGACTTCTGACCTCCAGAACTGTACGATAATAAATTTGTGTTGTATTAGGGCTCTACATTTGTGGTAAATTTCGCTAAAGCAGCAAGAGGAAATTAACATAAACATACACTTGCCTCATTGTTTATCTGTAAATTACAGAATTTTTCTTTCGTGTTTGAAGATAAACATGGTCTGCATCAATGCTGACCAATAGAAATATAATGCAAATCACACCTACAAGCCATAAACATGATTTAAAATGTCCTTGTAGTCAGATTTTAAAAAATAAAAGGAAACAAGCGATGTTAATTCTAATAATGTGTTTTATTCAACCCAATATATCCAAAATACTATTCTCAATATACAATCAATAAGAAAGTATTAATGTTTTCCATACTTTGTATTTGTACCAAGTCTTCTAAATCTGATGTGTATTACGGTACATCTCAATTTGGACTAGCAACATATCAGTTGCTTAATTGTCACACTTGGCTAGTAGCTGCTGTATTGGACAGCACAAAATCTATATATTGAGATGTTTTAGCTTTCTGAAGCCAATTTTGGTGATGACTTTGAACATATCTGTATGATTTAAAAACTATCATTTTAATCTTTTATCTGTTTTTAATAAAGGATAATGGTTTCTTTCTACATTTTCCAAGTGCATATGCTTTGCCTTCCACCAAAACATTGCACAAATAGTCCAAACACAAATGCAAAAATTTAAATGGTAGCAGGGCCATGTCAACCTATGAATTATTTTCCAATAACTAAGTAGAAATTTATGGTATTTACATATCTTTCATGCATTTAGACGGGCACGTTGGAAAGCTGATCTTTGAGTTTCATACACATTTGTTTTTTATAATCTATCTTTCCCAATTTGAATTTCTGTTTGCCTACTCTATTCTTACTCTTAAAAGCTGGGAATCAAATTTTTACAGTACAAAACAAACTAAAATCAAATGAATTTACTTCTTTCCATCTCCTTCTGAATGTCTGCTTATTCATATCACAGCACAGCTACCACAAAGCTGTCATGGGTCACGGTGTCTGCTCGGAGGCACACAGCTGAAACAGCCAGAGTATTGCAGGTGAAAACATGAGTACTTCAGAGCATCCTTTCCTACAGTGGGCTAAATTCTATAGCTTTCAAATTCTTATAATTTGAGATAATTCATATAAAGGCAAAATGCACAGTTATTCTTAATGAGATTTTAAATGGACATTTTACAAAAAGACTATGAGTAATTATAGATTATGAGAATCAATAATCCTGCTGAGGGTTTTTATTTCAATCTAAGCAGGTAGCAGAACGTTTTTCCCATTACGATTGTTTTTCTAAATAGAGCTGATCCGTTTACTACCATTTTAAATAACCCTACTGATATTGTAAAATATCACCTAGGCCTAGTGTAAGATTTCTCATTGCCCATGTGTACATTTTATCCAAATAGCTACTAACCTAGCATTCTTTTTCCTTTTCTAGTTTCCAGACTTACACATTTTGGGGATGTTGCAAACTGTGAATGTACGCCCACACAGAACAGTCTCTTCTAAACATTTGGTGGGCATTGCAGTTGTGTTTTTTTGTTTCAATTTTATCCCAATCTTCTATTTAATCTACAATGAACTAGATCTTCCAACCTTAGACTGTTTTTTAAGGATCACCACTACTGGGCCAAAACCTTAAATTGAAGGTGTTTTTCAAAACTCTTAAAATATTTTCTTTCCTGTAAAAAAACACAAAAATAAAACTCCTACATGTTTTTTCCCTGAGCTGGCTTTAATTTGTTTTTCTTGTAAGGCCCATAACAAAATGTAAGACTGTATATGTGAGGCCCAGATACAAGCATGCTGTTTTTTGACAATTGTCTAATACTTACGTTAAGAACAGGTTTTGCCTATAATTAACAAAGTATTACACTTTATGAACGACATTATTCATCATCATTATCAGTCTCCATAGTATCTTCCACTTGGATGTTTCTTTCTATTTCTTAATTCAGTCTAGGTTACAGATGCCACAGATCCCTAGGCACACCATGGCTCACTTTGGAAAGGCAAAATATCATAACCAGATTTCAAAGTAAATGAACACTTTATTTCTTAGATTTACTTAAAAAAAGAATTGCCAAGTACAATTTCCATCCACGTAGGATCTACGTGGATGGAAGAAGCACAGGCTAGCACACATCTCAGCTCTTCCAACTTCGCAGACAGCTGAAGTGCGATGAAGCGAACATCTTAGGAAGTTCGGAGTGGCAGTTTGACGTCTGGGGATTGTTCATCAAAAAAAGAGTGGGACAACTGCCCTCCTCGGGCATTGACATTAGTGATAGTAGTTGGGGGGCAGGGAATGAAGATCTTACTATATGTATTTTAGCGTTAGTCATTTTTTCTTCATCCCCATTGGTAATGTCAGCTCCTTCTCTTTCAGCTGACGTGGTGATTTATAAGATCACAGATAAAGGCCTCTCAGATTACAAGGATCATTCCTTTTGTTTGGCTCTAAGAAAGAAATTGGCCCCATCTTAAAGTCAACAGGTACGTGGCTTGACAATTTTACTATTAAAAGTGAAAACTAGAAGCTCAAGAGGAAGCATCATTGCATTAAATTTATTTCTCCCTCTTGGGACAATCCTTTCAACACTTGAAAATAGTATCATCTCCTCCAAACTGTACAAGATGGTTGTTGTACTAAGACACTCTGTAAGGTCACTCCATATTTTTGTGTGGCCAGTGGAGGAAGAAGTGGTAAAGCTCACTGGCACTGTTTATACTCTGCTGGGTTGGAAATTATCTATAGTTAGCCAACTAAAAAAAAAGTTCCTTTTGAGGACAGGCTGTACTCACATGACCCCTTATGCCACAGTCAGAATAAGACTGGCTGACATTTACTGAACAAACACTGAGAAACACAATACTCCATACTTTATATTAGTAGCTCATTTAAACTTCACCAGGATTCTAGAATGTATGAAGCATTATTATCTCTATTTACTGATGAAGAAATTGAAGACTTGAGAAGCTTAATTATTTGCCCAAGGTCACTCAGCTGGTCACAGAATTAGAACTTGATCCCATGCCTATTTGACTCTAAAGCCATGGCCTTAACCATCACAACAGAGAAGTGTTAAGAACAGCTTCATGGCTAATATCACATAAAATATTTTGATATATAGTTATTGAAATTTCACAAATAAAGAAAAGTTGTGTGTGTATATAAATATATATGACACCTACAGTCGTCTCTTGGTACCTGCACGGGACTGGTTCCAGGAGCCCAGTGGATACCAAAATCCATGATACTTGTCTCTTATACAAAATGGCATATAACCTATGCACATCCTCCTGTATACTTTAAATCATCTGTAGACTTCTTATAACAGCTAATACAATACAAATGCTAAGTAAATAGTTGTTATACTGTATTATTTAGGGACTAAAGACAGGGAAAAACCAGATGAAACCATCATAAGTCTTTCATCCATGGGTGGTTGAATCCACAGATGAGGAAACCTTGGCTAAAACGGGCCGACTGTATATACACATACACATACATGAGTATAATCCCAATTTGCAGGATATATTTTAACTATATTTAATGAGGGAGGAAGTTAAAAACACAGGAGCCGAGAGAAGTCATCTGGAATTAACAAAAGGAACACTGATTCTCCAAAAGAATGATGACCAGTTTTATTCTGTGGGGTCTACTTCAAAGGCTAAATTGAAAATATTTAATCTTTTCCTTTTAAAGTTAAATGAAAACATGAGTATTCAAGTCTGCACTGTCTAATTTGGTAACCACTAGATAAATTTGGCTATTTAAATTTAAATTGATAAAATTTTAAAAATCAGTTCCTCAGTCACATGAGAGCTGGTGTCAATGAAACTAAGGACTAAGTAAGACTTTTATCAAGGATATTTTACTCTAGCTCTCTTCCCCTTGTACAGTCTCTGTCCTCTTTCCCCCTCTCACAACCATGCACTTTGGAAGAAGATAAATTGTTTGTCATTTTCACATTATCTTTAACAGGATCCAGTAGACAAGTTGTCTGCTCAAATAAAAATGAAGGTTGGCAAAATAGGAACTGACATTAAGACTTAAGGGTGAGGAGCGGGGTTCAGTTTTCTTTCAACATCAGCCAATGGCGTATTTTAGGAAACATTTAAAGACACAAAATTTCAGGGGTGATTTGAGTGCTTCCAGATCATACTGGAAGAGGAGGAGTTTTAAAACAGACAGCTTTTTGAAAAGCATGACATCTGAATTGAAAGATACAGTGTGAGGTAAGAAAGAGATGAGGAGATGAACAAAGCAATGAGCATTTAAATTTATAAAACCTCTTTTTTAAAGTGAGGAAAATAGGATACCTTCTTTCCTTACCATACCCAACCCCAATTTTCTTCATTATATATGTAAAGAATTTTAGATAATTATTTTACGCCCATTATGAAAACAAGAGGAAGGGATCATTATACTTAACAATCTCCATAAGTGACTTATACAAGAGTTTGCAGTTTTAAAATGGGAGATTGAGCAAGATAGTAATTTAGATTGTGAACCCATTAAGCAGAAGTGGGCTCACGTTATGCTTTGCCTCATTTTTAGCCCTTGAAAATGGTTTCAGTGATGAAGACTAGTATCAGTGGCATCATTATTTTTAATAGCATTAATGATTTTCATAATCACAATAGCATTCATCAACTCTAATAAGGCTCTTGGACAAGTGACTTGCTCAAGTCTATGTAATACCTATTTAGTAAGGTTTTACCCAAAGTAGATTGACTTAAATTCTTTTAAAACATTGTATTGTATACAAAAGAACACATTTGTAAAAAGAAATTTCAACAAAATAATTTGTGACTATTTCAAAAAAAGCAAATTGGCTTTTTGGAGGCACTGGTTAGAAAGAGTGAGAATCTTTTCTTTTTCTTTCACATATGCAGGTTAAGAATATTTATGGTAAAACCATAGCATTCTGGAAGAGAATTCTCTGCTATTAAAGTTGTTATATTAGAAAAATTTCTAGTGTGTATATATATATACACATGTATATAAACATTGCTCCACTTCTTTGAGGCTATTACTGTATTCTTTCTGCCTCCCTAGGTATGCAAATCGTAAATTTCCACAAGTATGGAATAACGCCAAATGCTTGATCTTATTTAATTGACTACATTACATAAAAATTCTATTATAATTATAAAAAGAATCAGCCAAACAGCATTCAATATTTAATCCTTAATGTAATTAATTTTGTTTATGATCTGTCAGATCTGTCAACTCTATTCGTCAACATGCCAACCTAGTTAATCTCTGCATTATATTTGCATATACCTTGTACAATTTTGAGAGCCTTTTCAAAAATCAGCAGCATGTGCACACATTCTAAAACATTTTTCTAGTCACGTCTTGAGGAAAACTTTTGACGATTTGATAAAGTAGTGATTAATCCATATCTCTCAATCTCCTCTTTCTCTCTTTTTACATCGAAAAAAATAACATTTTTAGTCAGATGATGGGTACTATATTGGAAATACGCAAATGGCCCTCATTCGCTCATTAGCTACTCCTCTGTTTACTCCCTTAGCTTGGTCATGGGTATCTAATTCACTGAGTGACCGCCAAAGCATTGCCTGAGGGTAGGCGCGAGCTAAGGTTAGACTTAAAAGAGTGCCGTGCCTCATCCTCTATAAGTACTGCCCATTCTTTCAGTACCTGCAGTTCCCTGGAACGGTGCGGCACCTGTGAAAGGTTAATGAGCATAGAGACTTTCAGGCATAATGCAAATTACAGACAGACACGACACAGACATTTCATTGATAAACAAACAAGCAACATGCACGCTGCAGGCACACTACAGGTGGCAGATATGACTGCAGCTCCACCGGTGGAATATTTGACAGAGAATGTATGTATACTTTACCACCTTGCGGAGATACCATTTTCAATCACTATTTTAAAAAGAGGGAGAAAATTGTTTTTCAACAGTTTTCAGGTAGGTATACTTCTCTTAGCTGGAGTAGTATGACCAGAGATGTATTTATACGTATACAACCAGATACGTATTTATAATATCCTTTTTGTTACAGGTCATTAGAAATCTCATCAATTTTATCAAATAAATAAATAAGTAAAACCAGTTCATTCTTTCTTTTTTAAAAAGCCTGATTCACTTCCATCCAAAAACTACTGAATTCACAATTCAGGCACCTTCCCTGTTACTGTATTAGACAAACATCTTTACTACTAAAAATAATTCATGGTTTAACTCATCTATAATAAATATACTAAATAAATTCAAACTCTCTGAGCTATTAAAAAGTAAAGTGAGGACTTTTTGATGAATTGAAATTTTTAAAAACATCAATCTGTAAGGTTTTCTAAAACTCCTAAATTATTTGCCTTCAAAATTGCATTCATTGCTGTACGAGAATTATCGAGCATCAAGGTTCATGCATTAATACTATAACATTGCAGAGGGCCTGCAGAGAAAGAGTTCTTCCATTCCCAGCTTCGTTTTTTAAACAATCTCTTGCTATTTTTGTAGCACTCAACACTAATACAGAAGTAATCAAATTAGCATTACCGATTCATGTTGCAAACTTCAATTTGTATTGCTACAACATCAAAGTAAAAATATTTGCATATCAAAAGTAAAAGAGGTGGGATTTTAAATTAATTTAGTGTCTTAAACAAAACTAAGTAGGCCTTGATGGTAAATTAAATGATAAATAGTTCACAAATATCAAAATTGAATATATTTATATTTCCTTTCAAAATAATCCCAAGGCCCATGTACTAAATGCTAATGAAATATGAATATTAGAAAACGAATGGGATATGACAGTGCATATGGAAAATGTTGGGTTTCTCATGTTCTGAGAATTTTGTTTAAATTTACTTCAGGCTATAGTGTTTACAACTGTTTATAATTCAGAGTATGTGGTTGATATCTATCTATCCGTCATCTATCTAACATATTACAATATTCCTGAGTCTGATTATTCTCAGTATTTCACCATGTGGGGAAATGTAGTGGCTTTGATACACTTGTGGGCATAAACATGTCTATAATAATGTGGTTTCCAAAAAACACCTCCTTCATTTTGTATCATACGCTATTACTATAAAGTTTCCATCTGCTTATGACAATGGCTAATGTTTTACTCCTTTCTCATGTAGTGATTCATAAGGCCAAACTGGGAGAAACATACAATTTTTATGAATGGGTATTTTTACGCAACCCGTGTCTATGCTTTCCAGAGGATAGCATGTTTTCACAGTTGCCACTTGGGCCTTTAACATAATTTGCATTCCAGCCTTAGGTCAGTCTCATCCTAACAGTGACCTAGTCAATGACTACCATTTGCAATAAAATGCCCTCCCTAGAAATTAAATATCTCCTAATGTACTCAGGGGGCTTTACATTCCTTCCTTCCTAGCACACACTTCTAAATAGCCCTAACAGGAGGAGTGTTTCCTAGGTCATTAGTACATAACCAGGCACTGATATTTTATTTTGTAGTTTCATATTCCAACTAATATTCAAAATAAAACATGTTCGTATGGTACTACCATGCTTCAAGATAGTTCTAAAAAGTAATAGAATTAAATGTATTCAAATGTATTGTATCTTTTAATCTTACATGTGTATCTGGAGAAGAAAGAAAATGCTATTTTATGAGCCATTCTCATGATTTAAAACTATGTCATGTAATTTGAGAAATACTAATGACAAAATGTCCACGAGATACTATAAATAAAGAGATACTATAATATAGCCATATTTTATGGCTACTTAATGGGGTTCATGGAGCTAGGTTGACATTCACACTTGGAAACGTTTGAGGCATGAGGCAGGTGCCCTTACAGAAAAGACATACCAGAAATAGGTAAACAAGATAAAGAAAGAATTTTCATGGGGAAAGTTGGGATCAAATAGGTTTAGTTTATTACCTTCTTCAAACTTCTAACTTTCAAGTGGTTTGTAAGTTAATTAGATGATATTCGGATAAGGTAAACAGGCAAAATGATGAGGATCACACTCACTTATTAAGGAAAAAATTCTTATCCTTGGGTTGAGTTTTGTTTTTGTTGCTGTTTATTTATTTATTTTGTGAGTCGGAAACGAGGAAGCTTTTGGAGTACGGTAGAAGAATAAGGTTGGCTGGCTTTCTCCATGATGAAATCATAAAGGAATGGTCTGAGGAAAGGTCCATCCTTCTAATCTACAACCTATGAAAATTGTAATTCACGTGTAGGTGCAAAATACCACAATGTATTATAGAATTTTATGCCCAAGGACAAAGATATTTTCCAGTGCATTCTGACTATATTAGAATAATTTTAAATTTTAGGTAAGAAATATTGACTTGTACAAAGTTCACCTTTGTCATTGTTCAACCATTTCTTCATAATGATATTATAAAGTCATTCTTTTTTTTTCGCAGGGGCAAGTGAAATAGGGATTGTCTATACATTTCTCACAGATTTTGCTTTGTACATTTGCTACAATATCTATATAACAGTGAATCACTTGATGATCTAAAGTGGAGGTAGATTGTTGCTGGTTTCCTTTAAGAAAGGCCCTTATAGCTACAAACCATCTTCATGGGGAATAATAATAATTCTATTCTCAGAAATGCAAGGACTTAATGTTTTTAAAAGACTAAAAATGCCCTTTTAGGAAGACAGGACAGAGATCTGAATATTAATGTAATCAGTAGCTGTCATTTAGAAGACAAGGAGAAATAAACTATAGGCCAAAAAACCCCGAAACTTAGATGTGTATGACTCAATAGAAATTATTAATAGTAGAAGGAAAATTTCAACTTTTAAGGAAAAACTCAAAAGGTGCATTAAATTTTCCTTGTTTTTAAGAAGGATTAAAAATACCCATCTCGGGTCTAGCCCTGTGGTACAGCTGTTAAGTGCGCACGTTCTGCTTTGTCGGCCTGGGGTTCACCAGTTTGGATCCTGGGTGCGGACATGGCACCGCTTGGCAAGCCATGCTGTGGTAGGTGTCCACATATAAAGTAAAGGGAGATGGGCATGGATGTTGTTAGCTCAGGGCCACTCTTCCTCAGCAAAAAAGAGGAGGATTGGCAGCAGATGTTAGCTCAGGGCTAACCTTCCTCAAAAAAAAAAAAAAAAAATACCCATCTCAAGACTCTTAACTATTCCAGGCAGAAATGATAACACTTTTCAAGGTGATTCTCATATAGGACTAGGCTTTGGTTTAAGAAGGCCACAATAATTAGTATATTTTTGGATTTTGACATTTTGTATAGAAAACTATCATGCTTTGTTACAGAATCGGGAAACATTATTGCTGCTGTTGTTCTTTTAAAACTAAACAGACCAGAAGAAATAAAATTAGATGAAAGGATAGTGAAATATTTATGGCTATATAGTTCAAATCTTCCTTTTACGGATGAGAACACTGGAGCACCAAAGGACAATAGTTTGCTCAAGGTCACACATCCTGCAGCAAAGCCAGGACCAAATCACAGGTTTACAAATTCCAAAATTTGGAATTATTTCAATATGAGGATGAGTAAGTTGAAAGAAAACCATCTAGGAGTGGAGGAAGGTCTCCTCTGTGATGGGCATTATAATGCATGCTTCATATACATTTTTTCATCTCATTCTAACATAGTTCAGGAGGTTAAGAAGTTTACTAATTTTTCAAATGGGAAATTGAATGTCAGAGAGATTAGATAAATTGTCTGAGGTCACAAAGTTAGTAAGTTGGTTGCCAGTCACCACTAAAACCCAAAGCATTCTTTTTCCTACTCCATGTTCTTTCCATTTTACCACATGTTAAAATATTTGAAATTCAAGGCCTCGTTTATAACCAACCTAGCATGGAATAATATTTGTTGAAATAATAAAGGTAATGATCTATAGTGCTTCCTGAAGAGGAATCCAAATAAAAAGTCAATAAATGATTAGCTGAACTTGCGGTTCAAAACAAAGACAAATGAAGCTTTTCAACAAGGGGACATATAAAACAATGCAGGAATGTGTCCCTCCTTTTCTGTCATGGTGCTGCTCTTCTAGCCTTTTGCCCCAGATGACAAATGTAGCTCAAGTCTGAGGGGAATTTCTCTTCACACATGTTTGTGTTCATCATGGCTGGCTTTCTTTCTCTTTCTAAGATGAGAATTTTATTTGGATTTAACACGCCTTTGCAACATTCCACTTGGATTACCTTATTGCCCAAGGAGATCTCTGGAGTTAACCTGGAAATTTCATTGCCATAGCAAGTAGTAAACTGGTGGCCCTTACAGGTGACTCATAAGGACCCGCAAATAACTTGGAATTACATATCTGCAGGCAATTTTCTCTTGGATACAATTCTAACTATTAACTTTTGTCCTCACTGTATTCTTTCTTTGGGACATCTTATATTAATGATCACAGAATCATGGCCTTTTAGAGCTAGTTGAAAAGACCTATCATGTTATCAAGTCCAATTCCCTTATGTTCACTTATGAAGAAACTGAAGCTCTAAGAAATAAAATTGAATGAAAAAAAACATTACCGAGAAATGGAAGATTCAAGACCAAATCTAGAATTCCTAAGACAGAGCTCTTCTCATATGCCCTCACAATAGCAGTGGGAGACAAACACTCTACCGGCAAAGATTTGCAGATGTTTAAAGATGAGAAATGAAGGCTGGCCTTTATCCAAGAATGCCATTTTGAAGCCTTTTCTGTTTCCATGTAGTCTCTAGTTATGATGTAAGACTTTATATTAAAACTGACCCCTGAATATTGATCCCTCCCCTCAGTTCATCTTTCCCTCCCTCACAGGACAGTCATGTGATTATTTTTTTTTGTATTTTACACATTTTTATTAATTAACATATTTGAACTTAGAGCGTGTTTTACTCATTCCCTTAATCCTCCAGCTTTGTCAACAATGAACACAATGTGTTTTTTCAAGTCCATCAATCTCAGTACTAAAGATATTAGTGTAAGATCATTACTAGTATAAAAAGTCTTAGTATAGGCAGTCTCATGAATTCACTACAGAGCATTGTGGAATGCTTTTTGTAAAATCCACACAAAGACTTTCTTGGACTCAGTGGTGTGGGGCACTATGACAACACCAGTATCAACAGACAAACAGAAATATACTGTTACAATGCTATTATTAGTATTTATAACAGCTCTAGTGCTCTTGATAAATGAAGCCACATTAATTAGTTTCAGGATCTTATTCCCACTTTGGCATATCCACTAGCACTTCTGAACATGCAATTAAAATATTTCAAAATGTCACTTATGTTACCATTCTACAAGAAATGCATACTGATTATGGCCACTTGATTTGTACTAGGCCACATACATTTAGAAACAAAAATATGTTAACATTTTAGGGGTTAAGAAATCACTCTTACACTGCTTGCAATAAAATCTGATGAAAAACAAAACTATCAATGATTATGCAAATGTACAACTACACTATTTTTCTGGGTGTGAAATATTTCCAGTTTTATAATTTTTTTAAAAGTTCAACCCTCGTCATTTTGTTTTCTTTTTATTTTGGAAAGCGTAAATTCCGTGACAACTTTGGATGATAATCAGTGAAAGTAGACAGCTTTTTTGACATGACATAAGGTAAATTAGCTCTTTATTAAACAAATAGCACAGCTGATTTGAAAGTTAGATGTTAACACATGCATTGACTTTAAAACAAATGACCTTTCCCTCTTAAATTTCTGGAAATTGATTTTCATCTTTGTCCAATGAATACCATAAATCCTTTGGTTCATGCCAAGTATAGTTTAAAATAAAATTGTTACTTTTTTTTTTGTCCATTGAAAAGAAAACTAATTACAGATTAGATAGATGAAGATACAGATAAAAAATACACGTATACACATATATATAAATGTGTGTGTGTATATAATAACTTGGACAATATTTTTTCCAAATTATTTGACCAGTTAACTCCAACTTGACATCTGGGTACAAGTAGTCAGAGACCAAAGAAAAGCTACAAAAGGGACCCCTGCAGCTACTGGATCCCTTGATCCTAGCAAGAGGCAAGAGATGTCTGGACAAGCATAGTGGCGTGTTGTCAATTGCTTCCCTATAAATGATAAATTGAATTTTGTGGGAATAATATGTCACATATCTGGCAGATCCCAAATGCAGTTAAATGTTTCATGCTCAAAACTCTGAAATATTTTTCTTCAAATCTTTAACACCCCTCTAAAATCAATAATACAGAAAATTTCTAAATTCCTCCTCAAATCGGTAGGAATGTAATGTTCTAGGTGCTATAAGTAGACTCAAATCTTCCTTATTCTTGGAAATGTAAAGGACAGTAGAAAATATGACACAAGAAAGAGTGGAAGGAAAAGTTACTGTTAAACGTGAGTGCGGTCAGTAAAGTAGCTGGAAAAAAAACAGAAATTCTTGATATCCTCGCTGGCGTTTTACACATAATGTGGCAGGCCATGCATTCCACGCAAAGCAGTAGGGGTTGTTTTGTGAATTAATTTGAAAAGGGATTCTCAAATTAGGAGTCTGACTGGAGATGATGGCTTTGTTCTGAAGATCAAATCAAACCTTGGTGTCAGGCTTGCGTGGCACCACGATTCTATCTCACCTTGGTGAGAAAGTAGTGGAGGCTCTCTTGAAAGAAAAACTCAGAGCATAACTAGACCTGCCAGGCAAAGTGGGATGAAGGAGAGAAGTGAACAGAAATGGGCTGAGAAGTTGTAGATGAGAGAGTTTGCTGGAAGACTTGTGAAGACTCCTAAGGAGAGATTCACATGAAAGGGAGAACAGAACTAGAGAACCACACATCCAATGTTCCCTCTCTTCTTCCTCCACACTCCCCTCGGCGCCACTGCCCCTGCAATTCTATTCTAATAGAGTCCATGGAGTGGCAATAGAAATAAAACAGAGCCTGGCCCACAAAGGTGAACGGTAGTCTAAAGTGTAAAAGATACGAATTCCGACTATCTCTATACTGGGGAAAAAAAATGAATGAGATTAACATTAAAAAAATGAAAACTTCAGTGACATAGAGCACAAAGCATTTTCATATCAGATCTACGGTGGCATGAGAAGACTTCACATAAAGGAACAAGGTTGAGAAGAAGGGTGAAAACTGAATCCTTTATTATTCTGGGATGCCGTATTGTAAAACATAAACTGATATATTCTATTAATTTAGAAGAGGATCTTTGAGGAGCTTGTACTTTATTCAGTAATAGAATATGGGCTTTTTATTGTCTAAAATTTATTTGATTTCTAATAAAATATTTGCTTCAACCTTGGGCAGCAAGGCAGCAGATAGTTCAATGTGAGACGGTAATGTTGTGAAAAATTGTGGTATTTTTTTCACACAGCTCAAAGCCTTCTGTGCTATCCATCAAATTCATTTCCCTTGTAACTAAATCTGTCACAAATCTAGGCATCCAAAAATGAAATATGTTTCCCAACAATAATCTACTGTCAATAAACTTAATAAAGCCTTCAAATGATACAACACTTTCTGGTGGTTTTAAAACGCTTCACAAATAAATTATTGATCTTGGTAGTTGATGATGGTATTAATAATATCTACAAGTAGAAAAGTGAGCTATACGGGGAGGGTTAACTTGTCCCAACCATTGAAACTTTATTTTTCTTTTAATCTTTCATGATTATAAATGAATAAATTAATTAATAAACAGAATTCTGATCGAAATTTATATTTAGTCTATACAAAATTGGTTCCATTTTTAAGAATTGTTGAAAAATTTGAGACAACTTTTAGGAATAAAAAAATAAACAGTGTTAATCATAATTATTAGAAGGTTTTTTTCCCCTCACTCAGCAATGAATAAATCATTTGTATCTGGGTGAGTATGATACCCCACTCATCTTTTATTTACAAACCTTGTGTTTTTTTCTCTTCAGAGTCCATGGAGAAAACACAATATGAACACTGAAGTTAGGAATAATTCTTAATGGCAATGTTTGGCTTCATTTTATGTCTGTCACTACTTGTTGCCTGGACTAAATTCCGTTAAGCACTGAAGGAAATCCCATGTTTGTTCCTAGTAGCTGGAATATGCTCTTCTTAGAAAAAAAAAATCTAGATTAGTTGTAAAATCTCAGTTTTAATAAAGATCTTATAAGTTGCAGATCATTATAACTTTGAATTATTAGTTTGATACTTAGGAAAATGTGTATTTTGTTACCAGAAAGCTCTAGTGTAAATAGTCATGT
Organism: Equus caballus; assembly: GCF_041296265.1. Classification (NCBI taxonomy): domain Eukaryota; kingdom Metazoa; phylum Chordata; class Mammalia; order Perissodactyla; family Equidae; genus Equus; species Equus caballus. The sequence goes on from NC_091686.1 coordinate 100,794,836, forward strand.
TTGAATATTTATGCCTAATGTTATTTTGCGTGAGACTCATAAGATGTTAAGTAAACACTACCACCCTATATTATCTTAAAACAAGAAGCATCTTTAGTTTCTGTTTAAAGGAACAAAGAAATCAGAAAGTCCCTTATTCCCAAAAACTATTAACACTGCTTGTCTAATAGTCTGATAAAGGGAAGGAACTATGGGTACTGTTGTTGAAATTGTTAGTATCACTGTGGCAACGGTTCTCTTTTATAGTAAGTTCCCAACAAATTCTTAGGGTGGGAGCTGTGATGCCAAGTCGGTGTATGGGAAAATAAACACCATGAGACTGAGGATTGTGAAAAAAATCTTGCTAGAACATAACAGATGAAGTAGTCTGTGTGGAATGTACATTCACTACTGAAAAATGTGGTCCAACATGTACGGAAAAACACAATTCGTTTTATACATGCTTGTGACCAGATACTGGGAGAGCTACAAAAGTAATGACACAGTCCTTGACTTCAAGGGCCTTTCGATCTAATTGGACACCAAAACACATCTAAGTGAAAACTGAGTAACAGTTTTAGGCAACGAGAGTAAAATAAAGACTGGAATTCCAAATCATATGCTATTGCCTGCCATTTTGTGCATGCCAGAAGAGAGAGGTTTGAGAGCACAAAAGTTTCCGGTGTGAGTGGAAAGAGAACACATTTTCTATTATCAGATTATATTGCAAAAGTCAAGCCACTTTTGATCCACCGTTGAGATGGTCAATCAGTATTGAAGTTTGTAACACTGATCATCTCATTATCTAGTCTCGTCTTTAACATTTTCATATTTGGCAAAAGGATTAAAGAAATGATCAGTAAAAGGTTCAGCTTCAATTTCAGGTAGTGCCAAAACACTCTAAGGGATCATTCATTCAGTCTCTTTGATGACTCACTAATCTTTCTTCAGCCATGAAGACTGCTTATTAATTTGAAGAGTCCAAAATATTAGATACTATTTGTTTTATGGTTTTGTTTAATAATAAAATTATTTTCATTAACATCCAGAAATGATAATTAATTTATCCAGGCATATTCAAGATTGACTTTTCATTACCATCCCTTTATTTAATTTCAACGAAAACTGAGTCTTTTATTTACCAAACAGTGAAAAATATCTTGAACTTTCAACCAACATTTCAACCAACATGTAATATATTAATTAGTTATTGATGTATTTTGTTACAGTTATTGCTAAAACAAAAGAAGTATATGGACACTTATTAAATGTTGAATATTACCGGCTTATCTGATAGGTGCTTTTAATCCTCCAAACAACTTGGGAGATATTATTTCAATTTACTTGCAAATGATAAAATCGATGCTTAGAAAGCTTAAATAATTTCCCTCAGATCACATAGCTAAAGTCAGTCTTGAACATAGGTAAATTTGAACCAAATCACACTTTCCCACTAAATCACAGCACTTCTCAATACAAAAGTATTGTCATAAAACACACACTTAGATTATTCTGACAGCGGGGCTGTATGGAGTGTGGAACACAATGCTAAGCTGAGGAATGAAATAATTCTTAACACGGAATTCAGCATGGGAAAAGTATTTGGAAAATAATCAGAGACATATAATCATTTTATTTTGCAGATGAGGAAATTAAGGCTCAGAAAGGGAAAGACTGTTGCCCAAGGTCATACAACATTCTGGAGGTAAAGCCTGGCTTGAAAACCAGCTCTCCTGGATATTAACAGGATCTGGTTAATTTCAAAGACATTTTCCTATGAACTTAGATTTTTAAAAGAATGTCCCTACCATAAATTGGGCCATACACATAATATTTAGTTAACTGCAACGTTATAATTATCTTTTTGTTTTTTAAAGATTGGCCCTGAGCTAACAGTGGTTACCAATCTTCCTCTTTTGTTTTTCTTTTCTCCCCGAAACCCCCCAGTACCTAGTTGTATATGATAGTTGTAGGTCCTTCTAGTTCTTCTATGTGGAATGTCTCTTCAGCATGGCCGGATGAGTGTTGCTAGGTCCGTGCCCAGGATCTGAACCCATGAATTTCAAGCCACCGAAGCAGAGTGTGTGAACTTAACCACTCGGCCACAGGGCCGGTCCCTATAATAACCTTTTGAATGATGAAATAAAGCCATGCAGCAAAGAAAATTCAGAGTACGCAAGAAAAATAACCAGCTAGAAAGTTTTAGATTTATGTGAAGATAGGGCCATGCATTTCTACATCAGTATACATGCAATGGTTTCCACCATATTATTTAAGTACCTAACGATATTCATTTCAAAATGGCCGACACAGGTCTTTGAGAGGGAAAAGACAATTGTTCAGAGTTCTTAACACATTAAAAACACCTGAGGAGATGACCTGCCAGAGATACTGAGGGGACAGGGGAGGAGGAGAAGCCCAGGATTTAGGCTGCATAAAAGTAGCCACGGGCCTACATGAAATCTTCACGCCTCTCACTGTAAGGAAAAAGACCAGAATGAGTAATGGGGATCCTGAAGTGGAAGTGAGGTAGATAATTTCTGAGAACAACATAGTGCTTAAAGGTTTGCACTTGGTGATATTTCTTATTATACCACCATATTCCAAACTTGGCTGAAATAGAAGTCATAATGGGCCAAATTATCTGGGGAACGAGGTAAGTGGACAGAAGAAAATTAGAAGAAAGGCTGAAGATTTAGGATAAAAATCAAGGTGGCACAGAGAAAAGAACCTCGTGCTACCTGCCTAGATATAGTTCTAACTCTCACAAATAAGAAAATTGACCTAAATATTACTAAGATTATTTTTTCATATCTGTTGTATACAAAAGGCTTTTAAAGGAAGGCTTTATAAATGCCGACTTATTTATCAATATCGTATGTTTAATGTGGATTGAGGTTTTTAAAATTAAAATTTATCCAGATAAGCAAAATAAACACACATTTTCATTGGGACCAACTATGTACAATAAGCACAGGATGGATTTAAATAACCTGCTGTTACTTATGAAACTAAATTTGGTAAATGTTTAGTTTAGTTGCTATACATTTTTAAGATGAGTTACTGATTATTTTTAATGAAATAAAACAATTCTCACTTGTTGACCTTAAAAATCAAGAGATATAATGATTTACTCTTCTTTAACAACGACTTTTGTTCTAATTCCTGGCAAGAACGAGATCAGAAATAGGCAATGAAACCTTGTCAATGGTAACCGAACACTTTCCCATCCAGTTGTATTCCTGGCTTTTCCTTAAGCACTTTATATTGAAAGTAGATATAAAACCTCCTAGCGGTACTACAAATCAGTCTGTGATTTGAAAGATTCATTTCTGGAAACTTTAGCTATTAAAGCCCACTCATATTGTGATCTGCATCTGTTAACCAGGGAAACCCTAATTGTCAAGTGATGGGCATTTATGAATAACCACATTATGAGGGTTGTAAATTCTTTCAAAGTAAGACAAATGCTCACCTGAGGATGTAGGTATTTCCATTGGTGAAAGAGATTGAAAGACATAATGGATACGCTGCAGGGGGTCTGTGGCAAGAGCCCAGAGGACCGCCTGGGGAACACTGAAGCTCCTATCTGGTTTAAATGCACTCAAAGTGATGTGGGAGTGGGAGGGGACCAGCTTGTTAACACAGACAATAGGCATTGATAAATTTTACAATAATTGCACTTTCAGGTCAAACGGTGCTTTTCACTATTGTAACATGAGAAGTGAACATAAGCTGCTATCAGAGTATGGAAATTGCTGAGGAGCTACAAATGGATGAGTGAATGAATGAATGAATGAATGAATAAATGAATAAATAAGGAAATCATTGTAACTCAAGTAAAATTGGGAAAACTAACATAACTTTGCTTTGTAAAGTAGAAGTATCTTAAAAACGTAAGACAAATGGGCACCAGTAACAGTATCTCCAGGGAATGTCTGCTGTTGATCATTTGAACATTCAAGTAGTCTTCCTAGGATATAGAAAAACACTGAGAACGTCAGGGTTTTTCGTATGAGTAAAAGTATTCTTGTATAATAATGATTTTACCTGTGTGAAGGAAAGGCCTGTATTATACTAACAACGATGGATAAAAAGGATTTTGATGATTCTGGAGATACAATATTACTCATTTTTAGAACATTCCAGAGTGATATGTCCTCTCTCGGAATCTTTTTCATGGCTGTTTTATAAGCCAACCTCTGAGGGGTTTGAGACAATCAGTGTTCAGTGAAACTTAAACCTCCCCCAAATCTTGGTAGGAGAATACACACACACAGAAAATGAAAGTGAAACGTCGCATGGATTTGTAAAGTTTTGCTTTGTCTCTCTGCTTCCCTGAGGGTTGCCTGCTCCCTGAAGTCTCTCTGCTGGCAGTTAGTCTGGCTGACAGCTCCAAAGCCAGACAGTCAGAGGCCAGGGCAGTGCAGGGCAGCTGCCTCCTTGCCTTGATGGTTCTTTCCAGAGAGATATAACCAATACGCCTAACAGGCTATGAAGAATGAGAAAGACTGTGAGAGAAGTACAAACCAACTAAATAAAGGGCCTCTTTCTTTTGCAGTTGCTACAAATTCCTCTCAGCATACCTTCCCTCCGACTTCCAGCTCCAGCTCCTCCAAAATAGCCCCCACAAAATATCATCAAAAAGAGTGATATTCCAGCATTTTTTGAATGGTTACTTACATTAAATACGGCCAGACTATAGAGACTACTGAATGCGGATAGCCTTTCCAAAGGAGGTTATAAAATACTACCTTACATGCTTAATTTGTCTTGGCAATCCTGGATATTTTGGTTAATTATCAGAAATTAGCTTGAGGGAGAGATTCATCTTTTTACTTAGCCAACGCACAACTGGTAGTTTCTAGTTAGTCAAGTCCCATGACAGCTTCCACCATGTCTTATCATTATCAAGAAAAATGGAATGATTCCATGGTAAAAGTCTCTCTCAGCCAATTTAGTTCATTAAGTATCTGGCTTTTGGTTATGAAATGAAGCATGCGTGAATTAAAAAAAAGAACACTTTCATATTTAGTAGGAAAGTATTAAGTCTTTGTGGAGAATTTCTGGTTTGTTTTCCTTCACAGGTCACCCAAAGCATGATATCTAGTAATCAAAGAGAGAAACTGACATTGAAAGAAAGAAAAAAAGAGAGAAAAGAAAACTGCAATGATCAGATTTCATCTATTGACACCCGAACTTAGGACTTAGCATGAGAAACAGAAAAACATTCAGGAGTGTTTTTTCTTCAGTGCACTTCTGGCTCAGACTTGGGCAAGACGACAAGGGTATCTGCCAGAAGTCTACACCTCCCGCCCCCTCAAACTCTCCTTCTTGCCATTGCTGTTTTGCTAGCCATTGAACAAGGCTTACTTTTTCTAAAAGAAGGAAAGTAAATTCACATAAATGCAAGAAGCACCATTTTCCAGCAAATTCCAGGCTGTATTTTGCTTTTTCTGAAGGAAAATAACTCAATCCATTTGGGTAATTTTTTCAAGGCAAAGTTGAGAGCTATTACAATAAAAACTAATAAAATTTGCACCTTCAAGTACAAATTGTATACAATGGAATCTGAACTAAGCTAAAAGAAAGAAATTGGAGATTTTGATGTGTTGTACCAGAGCAGTCCTGGCATAGCTCATCTAGGGCACTTTCACCCCACACTTACCTCATTTCACCCACTACCCTGCTGCCATTACCACCAGCATTTAATGAATTAACATAAACACTTGGCTTTTGTCCCCTTCCTCAAGTCTCAATTATTACTTTTTACTTTTAGAATGTTACTAGAACAATCTGCCTAAAATTCCAAGGTAGTTTTCTATTCAAGGACTGTAGGCAATCCCGCATCACACTCAGGGTTAAACCTCTTGATCTGGCAATCTAGGGGTCTATTATTTAATTCGAACACATCTGTCCAAATGCATCTTCCCAAGTAATACTCTCTCCAAAGTAATCTTCCTTCTTGTCCCCAAACATGCCACAGCATTTCCCAATCTCTGCTTATGCTGTGTCCTCGCTCTTTTCTTGAGTACCTTTCATTCAGCCCTTCATCTATCTATCCAAAATCTATTCAATTTGGAAGTCCGGGCTCCTGGCACTTCCCATAATCTCTCTCTGCACTCACCATCTTTTTCCTTTTGATTTTGTCTATACTATACTCTCGGCCACTCAATAGCAAATTTGTTATGAGTTTAATCTGTGCCCAACATCCTATTCCCATACATTTTAGGGAATTTGTTTCTAGATGTCTTATGTCCTTAATCATGCCATCTTTTGAGAGGCCAGCAAAGATATCTATCATTTCTTCCCAACTTTTAGTAACACTGAGTATTTATTTCTCATCTAGCAAGTGTTCAAGAAATATTTGTAAGAACGAAACTGTCTGGGGGCTGGCCCCGTGGCCGAGTGGTTAAGTTCGCGCACTCCGCAGCAGGCGGCCCAGTGTTTCGTTAGTTCGAATCCTGGGCGCGGACATGGCACTGCTCATCAGACCACGCTGAGGCGGGCGTCCCACATGCCACAACTAGAAGAACCCACAACGAAGAAGACACAACTATGTACCCGGGGGGCTTTGGGGAGAAAAAGGAAAAAATAAAATCTTTAAAAAAAAAAAATAAAAAAAAAAAAAAAAAAAAAAAAAAAAAAAAAAAGAACGAAACTGTCTGTACTAGAAGAAAAGAAACGTAATGGCAAAAAGGTGGTGAGGGATATATTTTAGAATTTGTTCGTTTGAGGAGGGTGTGAGTTGATGTTGTCAAGTGAGTCCTTCTCTGTGGGATGGGGTGCGCTGGAGCACAGTTAAGACGAACCAGGCTTAATCGTGCCTAAGTAATTATATGTCATGTTAGGTGGTATGAAGCTTAGGGTGTGGGATGATGTGGGTGAAGCCAGTGATTTTAAGAGCAAAATAAGATCTGTGAGAAGTAACTGGGCTTTAGAGATAATTTGTTTGTGCTATACAGGACAATTATATTAAAAATAGGTTGGGCATTATAATGGTCTTGATTACCTCACTCTTTGTGAGAGTCACATGCTCATTGGAAGACCTGTTGAATGTACCCACGTCAGAAACTGATGCTCTGAAACTTAGAGTTGGAAGGGACTTTGACGGGTCACATTAATTAACTTCTTTATTTTCCAAATGACAGTGGCCTCCCTATAATTACCTCGTATAATCTCCATCTTACCTTTGGAGCAAACTTTGAATTGAAATAGCCTCTGCAAAAATATGTTTTAAACACACATACAAAAACACAAAAAAACAAATTAAAAAAATGTAACAAGTCACCTGACTGACTCATATCAAAAGAAATGCTGTGTTAAATTACCATAACAGCCCACAAATTGCAGCAACCGCAAATGAAATATTGGTGTTCAGAATCTGAAAAATTGCAACAATTTTCATTTCCATAATAATAATTCCGACAATTAAGGAGATCATTATTTTAGTCATAAAATAACTTCATCTTAAAAAAAGTGATATGACTAATCTATTATCACAGAGATGGGAGCTTCTTAGATTTTCCATTAAGGTTAAGCAAACTATAAATAAAGCCATCTCAATATTTTTTCTGTCCAGATGATCTTTCTAGCTTATCATTCAATCACATGTGACTTTTTATGGAGAATTCATGGTTAGCGTGGCTACTACAAGCCCCAAAGTGAAAGAAGACATTGACCTAAAATGTACCACACATTGTGCATCTGGGTCAAAAATGCTGGTAAGCCCCTGACAAGGAGTCTTTTTTAAAAAGAGAGAGACAGAGAAATTGATTCCGATTCAAAACTTGGGGAGCCTGGAGATCTGCAGTTTTAATAGAATGATTCTAATGCAGACGGCCTGAGGACTACATTTTAAGAAACATGATCAATTTACAGTAGTTACTGATAAAGCTGGAATTATTGAGCCACAATTACCTGGGACATTTTAGAGAAATAATCCTTCCTAAACTTGATTTACATAAACACACAGCAGGTGTTTGGGTTGATTTTCTTATTGCTTTGCTGCCAGAATTCGCAGAGTAATTGGAGCCTTGGTTTCAGTCTACTTGAGGATGTTATTTTGTTTTGTGTTTTTCCCTGAGATTGAGAAATCTGAATATATCCTCCGCTAGTCCTGTGGAAAGTAATAAACGGAAACCTCATTAAATTGGAGTCGGGAGGCCAATAGGGGGAGCACTCACACCCTATGTGGACAGAAGAGCCCAACAGGAAGAACACAGACTTCCTCTTCTTGTTTGGCAAGAAGCCTATCCAACGAGAGACTGTCACAATTTAGCAATAAAAAGCCACTACAGGGGGCAGCCTGGTGGCACAGCAGTTAAGTTCCCACCTTCCACTTCTTGGCAGCCCGGGGTTCGCCAGTTTGGATCCCGGGTGCGGACACGTTACCGCTTGGCAGACCATGCTGTGGTAGGCGTCCCATGTATAAAGTAGAGGAAGATGGGCATGGATGTTAGCTCAGGGCCAGCCTTCCTCAGCAAAATGAGGAGGATTGCCAGTAGTTAGCTCAGGGCTAATCTTCCTCAAAAAAAAAAAAAGAGAAAAAAAAGCCACTACACCTGGACTCTGTGTTTACAGTAGCCTTCCCAACTTCCCCTTCCCTTCCATAAAAAGGTTTTTCTCCCTTTACTTCTGGGGACTTACATGCCATGCTTTTAGATCCCAGATAGAAATTCTTTCCTGATCCTGAATAAACCCATCTTTGCTGGAGAAATAACCAGCTGTCTATTGGTTTAAGGTCAACAGTCCTTTCTTAAGGCCTCTGACTATACATGCATTTAGGTTACACAAGCAAGTTAAGAGACTCAGCGTGAAAAAGAAACTTTCTTTAAAAGCTAATGTAGTTCGTCTTTCAACTCAGCACAGTTGTACCTTCTAAATCTCCTCCGGCAGGGAATTCTTTTGAGTATTTCTAATCATGTGGATCTGATAACTTTTAAAAGTAGATTCAATATTTAGATAACCTGAATTATCCTATTGAGACACATGTAATATTCCTTCCTAAGACTTTCCCTACCAAACTACAGGATCATTGAGCATAGAGCTAGAAGTGTCACTTGTGTTTGAACTCACTGTACACTTTACATAGGAAGAACCTGAAGCTTAGGCAGATGAGGCGATTTTTACCACTTCACAGAACAGCATCTGCAAACCTGGACTCAATACTTTATGCTACAATGACACCAATTTATATGTTGTTCTGTAGCTATCGAAAATATACTAAATGCCTCTTCCACCTGCCAAATTTAGTTAATAGCAATATATTCTATAAACCAATATTAATTGCCTGCGATACTTAGAAGTAGTAAGGAAAACAACATTTTCCTTTGCTCTTCCAAAAAGTAATAGAAGGGAAAAAATTTCTGATACTCAAAAGGTATCATTCAACTCATAAGAAGCATTATTTGTGTCAGGAAAAAAGCAAAACTACCACTTTGTCACACTTCTGTGCTGTGTAATTTGCAATAAAATGCTTGGAGCATAATAGATCTATTTCAAAAATTGTTATTAATGAAACCCTACTTATGTAGCACTTATTACATGCCAGGCACTGCATGCAGGAAACGTATGTGATACGGCAGTATGCACAGCATACAGGATTCAGACTTTGGGGTATGACCACCTGGGTGAAAATATTTGATGGGTGACTGAGGCAAGGTGAGTACTCTAAGCCTCAGTTTCCTCATGTGCAAGATGGGGGCAATACGATTGTTGTAATGATTACATTAATTAACACGCAATTCAGAGAGCAAAGTCTTAGCACACAGGCAGTGATCGATAATCTGTAATTATTTTTTTAATTCATGCAAAATGATCTGTGGAAAGAGATGCTCAGTAAGGTCATTTAAGTGTCTAGTAACACTCAGCCTCCAAGTATAGGAGATGAGATTTGAACATGAGTCTGTTTGACTCTAATGTCCATAATTTTAATCACTATTGTTATTTAAATCCAGAGAATAAAAACTTTGAGGGGGCCAGCCCTGAGGCCTAGTGGTTAAAGTTCCGTGCACTCTGCCTCGGTGGCCCAGGGTTGGTTCCTGGGCATGGACCTACACCAATTGTTGGTGGCCATGCTGTGGCATCAACTCACATATAAAATAGAGGAAGGCTGGCATAGGTGTTAGGTCACAGTGAATCTTCCTCAGCAAAAAAAGCCCACAAAAAAACAACAAAACTTTGGATTTTGTTCCACAGACATTGATGCTCAGAGATAAGATACCTTAAAATAGTGTATTTCAATCTGAGTTTCAGCTACAGGTATTCTCTCTCTCTTTATTTCTCGTTCTTTCTTACTCTAACTCTCTCTTCTCCTGTCTTTCCTCCCAAGCAGTCTCGGATCTTTAAGACTCAAAAGTCACATATGCTTTTAAAGATGAGGGGTAAAAAATAGCTTGCAAATTGGAACGGCCTCCTCCATCCCTCCTTTTTTCATTCTGCCAGGCTTCTCTGAATAGGCACCAAACAAATACTTTACTTCACTTGAGTTGGTCAACATATTTCCTAAATTGCTTTTCCAATGTGTCCTTCAGTTTCTGAAGGATTCACAGAACAAGAATTGACACTCCTCTCGGGAACCTTTGAGAAAAAAGTGAAACAGAACCAAACTGCTTTCTTATCTAGGAATTTGCCACATACGTACAGTCATATAGCTTCAAGGAAAGAAACATGAATCACATGTCTGAAAATGGCCGGGGATTTTTATGCATTGTCTAGGGGCGACATTCAAAATATTTACCAAACAAAGCCAGGGCATGGGGCATTCAGAATGGACACTAGCCGTAAATAACCAGTAAGTCTATGCTCTGCATTCTGGCCTAAAACAGCCCTGTCTCTAGAGCTGAAATGACTCTTTGTTCTTGGCACAGTGCTTTAAACAAAACAGGCTCTCAGTAAATATTCTCTGACTGAGATACACACCAAACGTTTTAAAGGGAAGGAGAGATTATCATTTTATGCAGAATCCTGGAGCTGCTACATAAATTCGTGGAAAGAGATAATATTGTGGACATTAATGTATGAATGGAGTTGTCCAAAAAGAAAAGAGAGAAAAACTGTAATAGAGAAAGGAAACACAGAAGGTCATAGGCATATGCATACTTGAGAAACTTGTGTCACTATAGACTATTATATGCCATTTTCAGTTTTCCAACATTTAATGAGAATTGTTCTAACCCAGATGATGTTCTTGTTCACATAGAGCCATACAAACTAATCATTGTCAGGCAGTTCTTTATGAAAGCCGGATTCAAGATAACTGGCAAGTGAACTTAACTGTCCTTTCAAAATCCCTGATTAAAACAATAAATTGTTCTTTGTGAAAAAACGTATGCACAACTACGTGAGTAGAAGGTTAAAGGTGAGGAGCATGGGATTTAGGGATTATTTTAGGAGATTAAAGCTGGAACGAAGCAAAAAGATTCTGCTCATGTGTTCTCCCATGAAAACACCTCTGACCTGGCCTGAGGCTGTGTTGCCTTTTTTTCACTCTGCCTTAATATCCTTCCTATATATTTAGATCACATTTTCTTTCTGTTAGCAATGTTTATGTTCTTCTTCCCACTGAATCCTGAATTTGTAAGGGCAAAGACTCCATATGGCTTCTCTTTTTTCTTTCTGGAAGCTAAATGGTACTTGGAACACAGTGTACATTCAACAAGTATTTTCAAAATAAATAAAGTCAAAGAGAAACAGTGGAGCCTATGTAGAGAATAGTGTCCCTGTGTCTGATATTTGGTTTTTAAGCACATATTTTTAATAAAATCAAGGAAATACATCTGTTCTTCAAGTATATATTGGGATCGTCTAAGTATGAGACACGGAGTTGTGAGTGAAGCAGATATAGTCCCTTGACTTACAGGGTTCTCAGTCTAGGGCAAGAGTCAGACACACAGACTAAGATTCCTCTGAGCTGTGGTACAGGCTCTGTTAGAAGTATGTATAAAATACAGAGATGTCAGTTAACTTCACTGGATTCCAGGACAAAAGTGTGCAACGATGTGCTTTAATTGGAAGGAGTCCTGTAGATTGGACACTAAAGGTTTGGACTCAGAGGGTATGGATGTCTCATTTCTTAAATTCTCTGATTCTTGGGTTTTGGGAAATGGTACTCAAGACATTTGGTTCTGAAGGCTAACATTTACTAAAATATTTATTTTTAGTGTCATTGTAAAAAGGCTCAGTTTGAATGTAATATAACATATAATATATTGTCTAATAAATTTGTGTTGTTATATGGGTTATATATATATATATAATAAATATATGTAACATGAGATAGAGAAGAAAATGTAGTACCTCTAGCATCTTACGAGCTTCTATAGGACTCAGCGTTTTCTATTGTTGAAAGTGTACTTTGGTTTATACAATTGTCTATATTTTCCACCAATCACAGTCTGTGCAGTTTTCTTGCAAACACATAAACTATAATTTTAAACAAAGAGAGCAAAGTCAGAAAGACATTATATGCAGACTGTTCATTGAAGAGAATAATATAAACCCCAAGAATTTCTTGATTGTAAATGTGTAGGAAATTATATTTGGCCCAGTTTTTGAAATATCTATTGCTGGCTATTAGGCTCTTTTATGATTATTTTCGAAAGTACAGTCTGAAATTACAATTCCAACAAAACCGAAAAAGCAAGGGGACAAATATCAATATTGTTTACGACTTAGAATGTTTAAAAATTTTTTTAGTGCCAGTCATTGCTTTCCCTTCTTAAAATTCAGCATTCTTCTTAGCCACAATCCTTATATGAATTTAAAATAGTTTTAAAATTATTCTTTTTTATGATAAATTATTTTTACTTTAAATATTCACATTTTATTTACACTGGCTAATTTCAAAATATCCAGCACACAGAAAAAAACAAATCTAAAACTAGATGGAATTTAAAAATTTTTAGCCCAATTCCATGCTTTCAACAGTATGGAAATTGAGGGAGAGACAGGCTGATAGATTGCCTGGTTTATTTCCTAAGAAGGATTAAAATGGAGCTTCTTAGTTCCCATTTTGATGCTCTTCTTACTAAAGTATGTTCTCTCACAAGAATAATAGGATTTTGTCCTTGAAAGTAATTTTGATAACCTTGGCTTTTATTTCAGCTTTGAAAGTAATCAGATGCATGGTCTAAGGAGACCTTTAGCTCCCCATTTGCAACACAGTCAAGTCTCAACATAGGGTGCTTCTCTTCTTTTTCAACTACTAATAATATGGACACTTTGGGTGAAAGTTGACAAAGATTCTATGCGTGATTTCCTATTTCTAGTTTCTCTTGAACCTTAGAGGCAAAGGAAAAGAAAAATCCCTGATTACTCAATCCATATTCCACCCAAACCAAAATGCTAAATGTGTTACTCCCCTTTACTCTCATATCTAAAAGCCCCCAATTTTGCCTATCCTTTAAGAATTATTACTTTTGCATTTGGAGGGTAACGTATTTAAACAGCCAAGAAACAGTTTATGGATATTAAATCTTGTCACAAAAACAATGACAGCTCTCCCCAATGAGGAGTTAGAGAACTTGAAAGAGTGTATTTTTATCCTGAACACCATTACGAAGTGGAAGAATGTTGCATGCTTTTAATCCGGTAGAGACATTTAAGGATGCATGACTCAAAGTTCAAAAGAGTGAGTTATAACTGCAATAGAAATTCTGACAGTGTAGTTCTTGCTGTGCAATAATATATGCTGATTGGAGAACAGCGCTTTACAATTACTTAGAGAGTATCTCCAAGCTCTGACATCTAGCCAGCAGCAGTCAGGGATCTGCAATGAAAATCCTTTGATTTAAACAGCTCTTGCTTTGGAAAGTCTGATGAGTTATAACGTTGATGGTCAGAAACAAGGTACATGTTTAACAAGGCCAGGTTATCCACCGAAATCATCTGGGTGCACTGAAAATTAATTATCTTGAAAGATTCCCAGGGAAAAATGCATTTTCACTCCACAGAAATACTTCAGGATGAAAATGGCCATCCTGTCTGGATACCGCTTGAAGATTATCTATAATAATTTGGCTCCAGCTGCTTCTGAACTTAGGGAAACATTACTTTTTTCTCTTTTTAAAATTTCCTTCTTGAAATTTCCACAAAACTTCAAAGATTATTTTGTTTTTGATGGAAAGATACAGATGCAAGAACACAAAAGGGCAAAATATTTAACATGACTATCTCCAGCTGGCAAGTTTTGTGCCTTCTTGTCTTTAATTTCTTTCAATGCTGCTGGAGAATGAGGAAGAAACCTAATTTGCATAGGAAGATTCACCAGCTTGAGGTAACATCTCTCACGAGCGATAAATGCTTAGAATTTTGAAGATCTTTTGCTTTGCGTGATCGGTGAGAGGTGATTTGCTATCTTATCCTGTGATCTGTAGAGGGAATACCTCCGGAAAAGATCAGAGGATTGATAAAATACCCTAGTTAAACTTATTTAAAATAAAAATTATTTTGATAACAGTGATTCACTGCCCTTTGAAAAGACTGGAAAAAATTAACCTTCATGTTTTTCCCAAAAATTAGCCACTAATTTTAAAGATGTCATCCTACATAATTAGAATTATGGAAATACAGATTATTTAATCAATTCATAAATCTGCATGCTTTGGCTAATCCAAATTACTTCATCTCCCAGTGGTGAGTCAGGATCATCAAACATAAATTTACATTGCAGAAAATATCCATCATATTTTACTATTCTACATAAACTCATATATAGTTGAAATATAAATGACTATACCTTAAAGACCACCTACTCAATATACCACACAGATATTACAAATCATATTAGAATACAAACCAACAGAAACTAGGAGCTGTTGAATTTAAAGTAACTGGATGTGAGCTAATGAACATATACTCATTTCTTATGGATTCTAGAGAATGCCTCAAGTCCATTGTGTGAAAAAGCAAGGCAGAAATACGAATTAAAAAAATAAGCATTCAAGTAAAACTTAGAGCAATAACTCTCTGAATATCGCTCACTCTTGCCGAAAGGAAATTTTAAGCAATGGGATGGAAAGTGCCTCCTTACTCTCCACAGCTGGGAATAGCATTAGGAAAAAAAACAGTAAACAGTTCATCTATAAAACGAGGAAAAGGGCAAGGACTGTCCACTTTGCGCCTGAGGTGCCGGAGTGAGTGGAAACGCATGTAGACCAACCTCACTTTAGTCTCTTACAGGCTAGTGCACCTAGCACTGCCACTTTTGTTTTCCAACCCTCTGAAACTGCACATCTGCTGCTATTTCTGCCTACCCCACAGGGGGTAAGAAAAGAAGTACACTTGAGGTTCTCATATGCAAAAATGTAAACGATGAAATGCAATAAGTCCCCAAATAAACATAACTGTTGCCTCTAAAGGAGGCACTGTAATAAACCCTGTCCTTTCCCCTACAGCAAACTTAAGCTGTGAATGAGGTGTTCCCCAAGGAAAGGGAACTCTGAAGCACAGTGCAGACTCCCCTTCGCACTATTATTGGCATAAGGTAATGTACAGACAATTTAAGATTAGTCGAAAATGGAATATTTCTTATAAAGCCAAAATACATGCACTCGTTGAAGATATATCAAAGGAGCAGGATAAGACATATGTGTTTGAAATGGAAGGATAATATGTTTGTGTCTAATATACTGTAGAAATTGTCCTGGAATGGTTCATCCATGTAAAAATATGGTCCCTCTGATACTGTCACGATCCATAAGACTCAGACTGATCTTCTGAATTAAGTTGGGTTTGCGGAGCTGGGAAAGGTTTTAACTCATGTCAGAATTTCCCTAGACCTGAAAAATTATTTTGGAAATGAGAAAAAGGGGTAGCTTGCTTGGTTGTGCTGTTTCTTCTTTTTCTCCCTTCTGACATTCCACTCAGATCTGACAGGTATCATAAATTCTAAAATGCACTGTATATACCATTTTACTATCTATGAACTGTGAAAAATGCAGGAATATCCAGCCACTCCATTTGCAATGAAACAGAACAAAAAAGGAGAAAAACAATATAAGCAATAGATTAAATTCTATAAATTCAGTCTAGCATCTGGCACAGGATTGGGCACAAAGGAGGTACTCTATACTATGATTAATTATTAGTTGAAATTAATTACCACATTTTTGTAAAGGTATATTACATTGTAAGAGTGTAAATGTATTATTTGGTCTTAATCACCAAGAACTGGGAAAATTTCTTCACAATTAAGGGATATCCAATACTGATAAGAAGAATATATGCAAACCTAAGAAAATAATATCCAGGAAAAGCAACCTACCAAAGTTAGAAAGGAATATGAAACCTCCAATGACTTTTAAGCCTCAAAACATATGCTTAGTCAACACATGGCATGATATTTTATACTGAAAGCCTTATTTTTGATTGACTAGATTTAGGCGAAAAGCCAGAGGAATCTGTGAGTCAGCTCCTATCAGATCCTCATGATTATGGCTACAATTAGTCAAGGTTTGAGTTTCATATGATGATTTCAATACTGGACTAATGGCATATCTCTTCTCTGTTTCTCACCCTGATGACAGTTGTTAGAAACTCCACTGCCCTCACTTCCCACGATTGGTAAATACCTGAAATGTAAGTGGAAAGAGTACCTTGACTTCTTAGAACACTGCTGATACACAACTTGGCCTGCAGGCTTATTACCTTCATGGTGGAAGCCCAGCTGAGTTGTTGTCACTTCAGCAGAAATAATGAACAAGGGGGACAGCTCCCCAGATAAATAGTAATATAAGTCAAGACTCCTACTGCAATCCAAGACTCTTACTCCTATTTGCATAGAATGACTACACTTACCTGACCATCTTTCTACCTCAGTTGGAAACACACACATGCATGAGTGCACAAACATGTGCACACACACACACACACACACACACACATCTTGTAGCTTTTTAATTGAGGGCTAATAATTTAAGAAAGTAATGACTTAGTCTGTCCAATCTCAATAAGTCTAGCTGATATCCCTTGGTGTACATCTTTGGTGCTATAATAACTCCCTTATTACAATGCCAGAAATTTCCCCATCATTTTGTCATACTTCCTGAATTTCTAGCATTTAGAGAAACATCTATTTATTAAACAATTTTTTTTAAATGCAGATATCCCTGTTTTAGGATCTTAATAGTCTTTCATATATAATATGGAATTCAACTCACATAGCTTGTTTCCTCCAAAACCAACTTGAGTCACTCATAAATTGATATGCATTTGTTCAACTGAATTCTGTTGTTCCTGATAGTAAGCTCAGAAGAGGTGCACTGAATAAATGGGAGTGTTGACTGAGGAAAGGGAGAGGTAGATGACCAACACTTGAAAACAGATTACTTTGTGGGTAGAGAGGTGAGTGACGGAGATTAGTTAGGTCAAAGGACAGATAAGTTGGTTTGGTTCTGGTTGCAGTGGAAACATGACAGTAAAAACAATGAGATGGTACCAGGAGACCAAGAGATAAATGTTATGTGAGTACAGGCCGTTTCCAATACAACATTCATATACAATGAGCAACAACCAAGATTATGTTCTCGAATAACAAGAACAATATGTGGGGCTGGAGGGGGGGCTGTGTTTTTGGTAGATATATTTCAATCATAATAAAACTATGACTAGTTAAAGTTTTATAATATATTTTTATAAACCACTTTGAATCACCTTTTGAATAAGATAGAATATGAATGAAAATACATTAAATTAAAAGTGTTATTAAGAATATAGCATGGACCAGCCCCATGGCCGAGTGATTAAGTTCGTGCGCTCAGCCTTCGGTGGCCCAGGGTTTCACCGGTTTGGATCCTGGGCACGGACGTGGCACCGCTCATCAAGACATGCAGAGGCGGCATCCCACATAGCACAACTAGGAGGAGCCACAACTAAAAATATACAACTATGTACTGGGGGGCTTGCGGGAGAAAAAGCAGGGGGGGAAAAAAAAGAAGATTGGCAACAGTTGTTAGCTCAGGTGCCAATCTTTAAAAAAAAAAAAAAGAACATAGTAAATATTTTATATATGTTGCCATAAAAGAAATAATATGTGGCTGTATTCAAATAGTGAGAGACGATCTGTTGAAAGAGAAAATAATCCACCTAGAGGACCCATAAACTCTGTATTTTCAAATCAATGTCAAGCAACACTGCCTTCTTTTTTCTTAATTTATATATCTTAATCACCTAGTCTCTTTAATGCAATCAATTCTAATTTTTAAAATTCTGTATTCAAAAAGAGAGCTAACTCAGTTTACTGAGACTAAAAAAAAAAACAACATTTAAAAATAAATTTTATTTCCCTTTTTCTCAACTCAGAAGAGATATTTTTTGTCCCATTTATGGTCCTACTATTTTTTTCTCTTTTTATATTGTGTAAAATCGGGTGACTACAACTGAAGTTCACAAGAGAAATGGAGGAAGCCCCTTAGCAGCCAAGTTGATTTGCGTCAATAACACCCAGAAAATCCTGGGACAGAAAATCAGATGCAAAAGAAGATGTGATATTTTAATTAACTGCTATTTGAGAATTAATAGTTCTCACCTAATTTTTAGTCTCATGTTTACATTTTTTCTATCTATATTTGCAAATTATTTGTAGCCCTACATTTTCTACACTTGATCGCTTTTCTTTTATCCAGAAATAAGCAATCACATGTATAAGGATTGCTCCTCTAACATTTAGCATGAAACTTAACTTGTAATTTCTTCACTAGACCTTTTCTGTGACCATTGTGTAAGAGTTCTCTAGAAGATTGCCCCAAAAAAGTGGCTTTTCCAAATGAGTTCCACCTACAGTTAGCAGTAGGAAGTAATGCTACTGAGCTGCATTTTGCTTATTTATAAACTGCCTGGCTTAGGAAGGTGTCTGCACAGTGCTCTGGCACGTGACCTAGCTGCAGCCAATTCTCATTTTCCAATTCATTCCTAAAAGCATTTCACTAAGCCCACCTATACAGAGATTCATATTTTTAACTGCAAAATATCCCATTACATCCGTTCTCTATGCCCTCTCTTCTTGGATGGGGAATCTCCAAATTGCATTGGGGGATTGACCCCTTTATAGATCAGTGGGAAATTTTTCCTTCCTCCCTCCCTCCTTCCCTTCCTCCTTCCCTTCCTTCCTTCATTTCACCCTTCTTACCCCTCTCTTTGACTCCTTCCCTGCCTTTCTATTTCAAACCATCTGATAATGCCTGTGTGAACTATTAGGAGCTTAACATATGTTACTGTTATCATTTTACAGGTGAGAAAATAGAACATGGAGTGGTTAGACTGTCTATCAAAATTTAATAGATGACAATTCAGTGTAAGTGCTCTGCTCTGCCAGCCAATTACTCATTGATTAAGTCTATGTCTGCTTTCATTTAGGACTTGTGCTAAATAAAATGGTAGCTCTCAATTATTTAGTCAAAGTAAAAGAGAGAAATAAATAAATAACCACTTAGTAAAATAGATGAAGGTACACATTTTTAGCACTGTAAAGTATTTCAGATAAAAGGCAACTTTTATTTACAGTTTAAGTGTCTAAAAATTTCATTAAGTAAATCCTTAGGTGCCAGGGTCATAGGCATTAAAGTAATCCACAAACACTTGAAAATGATTTAATACTATCGGACTTCTGGAAGAATGAGCAATATACACATTTTACTTATAAATACAATATTCATGCAACTGCAGGAAATATACTTTCATATAAACTATGGTCATGCCAAAGTAAGCTCTGTAACACTTAATAATAATAGTGTATGTTTTTCTTTTCCAAAAAATGCTCAGCAATGAGCAGTTACGATGTTTAATTCTACTTTTTCCTAAAAAAAATAACTCATCTAATAAGACAAAATAATTTACATCTCTGACATTTGGACTGAAAACAGTTCATCATTTTAATTACTAATGGTGCTGAATATACAAACATATTTCCTTGGAGCAAACCGCTTTGAAATCTCACACTTATTTATAATCAATCCTTGGCATAAAAAAAAGAACCTCATATTGCTAAAATGCTTCTTTTAGTGGCCCTCAATTTCTGAGCAAAATTCAAAAACATAGTCATTCTGATTATTGAATCTCATAAATAAACTACAATTCAAGGTAAAAGCTGAATGTATATGAAAACATCATTGCAATTCCCAAATAATAACATCTTTGGAAAATGCTAATGATATTTATGCCAAATTGTACATGATTCATTACTTTATTGAACTTTCTGAACCCTCTAATTTTGCTAATCTAGTTCTTTGAGCCTCACACTATAGAAACAATAAGCAGGCTTTTGTTTCCCTATAAAATGTAACAAACATTTAAATAATTATCTTCTTTAAGTACTGTTCACTTTTATTTATTGGTTGCATTAAAATAAAATGGCTAAGGGCTGGCCCGGTGGCTTAGCAGTTAAGTGTGCATGCTCCGCTTCAGTGGCCTGGGTTCACAGGTTCAGATCCTGGGCATGGAGCTACACACAGCTTGTCAAGCCATGCTGTGGTGGCATCTCACATACAAAGTAGAGGAAGATAGGCACAGATGTTAGCTCAGGGCAAATCTTCCTCATCAAAATAATAATAACAAATAAATAGGTAAAATAAAATGGCTAACAAATATAGCTATGTTTGGAAAAATATCTTATAGCCATAGTAAAATATTTTTTTAACTTATCTGTTCATGATACTTATTTTCTTAAAAATTCATTCTTACATTGGTAATGAGATAATTTGATTTTTGTCTTTAGCCAGTCACTATTTTAATGACAGCAATGGCTTATTGTATGAAATTATTGGTATATTTTTTCTTGATTAAATTAGATAAATATTAAAATTCTCTCTTCAAAAACAAACATAATGCTATATCCTTTAAAACTACTATGATGTCTGATAATCATTTATTTCTGTTGTAAACCATTTCACTTCCAGATTGAACCAATTTATTTTGTGAAAATATTAGAACTTTAAAGTTCTTAGCCAAAAATACATGCAGGTATTTTTTCATAACTTATACCAAATTCTTCTAAAAGCTGAAAGAAGTTTATTAAAAGGAGAAGTTTATTACAAAAAATAGATTTCATTTTCTAATGTTATCCTTTAATTCCAAAGTAATGAACAGTAGTTTTAAATATAGATGGATGTATTTCTTTTGTGATATATAATATCCTACACCACTATTAAGGCAAGCTGGATGGTCATAAATAGATTCGATATTGATATGCTGCTATGTTTACGTAACACTCACATATCCATGGCACATATTCGGGAAATGTAAAAACGAGCAGATCTGCCCATATGAGACATCTAAGAAGAATCTTGAGCAGGCCTGGCAGAGTATTCTTAGTTTCCTTTCTCCTTCACTTATTGTCCTGTTTTTCCATTCCACCTGCTTGTCTTGTCATGCAACAGACAAACAAACTAATCAACTAAAAGTTAAGTGCATTTTAAAGGCTATAACCTGGAACCTCACTGATTCTTTCTGCGCACGTCATTTGTTCTGCCTAGTTTTACTCCATCACCTCTCTTTACTTTCTCATAGAAATACCCTCCACCTACCACAGTTTGGCATATATTTTCAGCCTCTAAGGAATAACCACTGTTACCTTAAGTTCACATGTCACAAACATACCCAAATAATTTGATTCCTGCTCCTTTTCTCACTCCTACTGAGGCCCAAAATATTTGAATAGTGTCCCCTAACTTAATGTGACCCAGCAGAGTTTGCAGTAAAGAAAATTAACGTATTAGCTGAAAGTTACTTTTCCTTTGATTTCCATGATAAAATTAGAACTTGAGTCCCCTAGAAGAAAATGCCTTATGAATATACAAAAAAATACTTACTAAGCACAATCTGTTCAAGTCACGTATTTAAAGACATATAATATACAATGTCTTTTTGATAACTGGTTCGGAAATAAGAAAAAGTCATTGATAGCATGGTGCTTTATTGGAAAGAAAAACTTTAAAGTAAATGATCCAAAACACCTATGTAAAACCATCAGCCCTCCCAATCTCATTTTTTGTTCTCATTATAAACACAGAAATCAGTAAAACTTTAGTATTATGGCCAAGTTTTCCATTATCCTCACAAAGATAGCACAACTTCAAAATTAGACCTACAATTCTCTGTTGTTTTAAAAATATTTGCCTGCATTTTCTTCATTACTTGAACACATTGGCTTATCATGTTGCTGTACTCACCAAAGATTACAAAGAATAAAATCCTGAGCAATATACACTATGGTCTCTAAGGACATTTTTCCCCCAGTCAATTAGCTAATATCCTATTACAACCAGCTAATGTGCCTGTGTTAACAATTCTCCTTATAATCAGATGTTCTATTTATTTAATTGATGCCTGTTGTCCTGATTAGAGTGGACAGGAGAGCTTAAATAATGATGGTTGAGTCTGGTTAATGCTTGTGATTGGAAATCTTTGGTAACTTGCTCTGCTTTATTTGCGGTAAACTCTGGGGGTGTTGCAAACTGTGGAGTCGCCAGTCACAGGATGGTGGTGATAAGATCACATTATGCAGCTCCTGATTTTAAGTCGGAATATATTTTTGACTGGTTGCACTTCTGGCAAAACTTGTGAACGATTACAAAGAACGTTTGTAAAGTCAAGCTTTACAAAGGGATGCCAACTTCCACGTCCCTTCAGGAGCACAGCAGGCTACACTACCTAGTGTTTTCCTGTTTCTTATAAATAAAATTCTTTGCTTTTCTATTTCATCCTGTTGATTCAAGATAAGAAGTGCACCCAAGGACACAAAAGAAAGTGTCAACTCACCAAGATCTACTTTTAAGCAAGCTACTGAGGTAAATTTGGTTATTCCCAGATTGGGATTCAGGAAATCTGGATCACAGCTCTCTCACTAACTGAATGACCTTGAAAAAGTTACCTTTTTTTCAATTGGATTTCAAAGTGAGGAATTTTCATGATCTCTCCCAGATAAAATAAGTTATGATTCTAAGTGAATGCTTGATGTTCCACGCCTTAATAAGTTGAAAACAATCAATCATTAAATTACTTTTGGAAGTCATCTATACTAATTTTATTATAGTCAGTTATACTGCAACAGAAAAATAACATTCAAAATGAGGATAGAGAGTAAAGTCTCCAGAGACAAAATAAGTGATGGTTCCATGAATGGAAATTAGTGGCTTTCCCTTCAGAAAGGTAGCTTTGGTAAGATAAAAGCATTTCACTACAACACTAGAGCATTGGCTAATAATTAGATGATTTGTGTTAAAAATTCTTAATCACCAATTCCAATGAAATCTTTGAGAATTGTGTCACCAAATTCCAGAACAGAATTATCGCTATTAGTATGTCTGATCATTATCATGGAATCACAGACCATTAGCAGTAGAATTCATTTTGTCTTACTTGCTATCTTATGAACGAATTCCTTTAATAATGGTTTAGAGAAATTACCATGCAACCTAAGTTTCAGCATCTTCGGTGAGATTTCAGAACACAAACTATTCTATAGAGCAGATTTTATTGAGCATGTCTTAAGGTAATAAATTTTATCCTTATAAGGAAGTGATGTTCTCCCATGTAAGCCTACTGGCATTCATTCTGCCCTCAGGAATCATAAAGAATGAGTGGAATCCTTTGTGTCTCTTCTGCATTAAAACACTTCAAATATCTCAAATGGCTGTCCTCTCCTCAACATGTTCTCCTTAGAGCACCAAACATTATCTTGGATTCATATATTTTAAAAGAACAAGAAGCATCTGCATATATACATCAAAAAATATAATATAGCACCTTAAGTTGATAATAATCATCAATGTTTTTCCTTGTTGAATTAGAAGCCTTCTTAGAAATTATGTAAGGTAATACATAAAAGGTAATTGAGCACATGAGCGTAGCACTCCATGTCACTGACTCAAAGCAAGTTCTCAGAATCCTCAAGAGAAAGCTCCAGAAAGCAAAATAAGTCAACACATGTTATCATTAAAAATTACATCCCTGATCTAGTTTGATCTCCACCTTTTACAGATGAAGAAACCGTGTCCCAGGGAGGTTAAATATAGTTTATTGGCAAGCCTAGAACAAAATCCGAATTTCTAAAATTCCTAGTCTTCTATATTTTGTAGAAAGTTCGAAGTTACGTTAAAGATTAGCTGGTCAAATCCCTCATTTTAGTGAAGTGAGGTCTTGAGAGGTTAAGTGATTAGTCCATATTTCCTGCATTTCACTCCCCTCTTTCTAAAATACTAAAAGTCAGAGTTAAAGATATTAAATTAGACACGTTGCACACAGCATACATCTTCAACAAGAGTGACACACAAAGCAAATATAGGCTTTCTGTTGTTTTAAGAATATAGCCTAAGAAGCATATATAATCAAATACATAAAGGGGATTGCTTTGGAAATGAAATTTTAAAAAGCAGAATGGGGAGCATATATTCATACAACTTACAAAGCAATATCAGTATTACAGAGAAAGAATTTATGTAGGCACTGCAGCTTCTGAGAATATAAAGTCAAGCACTATAATTACCATATGGAAGACATTCGTTAAGATTATATAGGTTCATAATATATGAAGCAAATTTGAAAATGGAAATCTTGGGTAGGGTCAGGGAAAAGGCATGTGGCATAAAAAGTATTCTCTGCCAGCAAATTAATTAAATTTCCTAGTTCTAGAAAAGGCCATATATTCTGCGTAGGCACTCACTGAAAGTGAGATGTGCAGGGTCTCTGAGAGAGTTCCATAACCTGCTCATAAACAGGACTCACCAAAGGACATTGACAGCCATTCGGCATTAAGGAGCAGTTCACATAAATGAAAAATTTATTTTGCAGTAACTTTTATTAGGGAAAGCCCATATCTGACAGGGCATCCTTTATGCATCTTTCAATCTTACTTTGCTCTATTTTGACCTCCATGTAACATATTGTTATATGTGAGTACCTATTATTAGTCATTCAAGTCAGTAATTTGCATTGAGAATATAGTTTTTGTTTTGTTTTGCTTGTCTTTTACTTTCACTGATATTACTATCCACTTAAGGATTTTTATTTTTTACAGCCAAATTTGTTAAAACGGTGAATGGGCCTCCTAGGGAAAGATTCATCTCAGACACCAACATGTATTCAATTAAAAATAAAAAGTAAAGACTGAAAATTCCTTTACTTTCATCAAATGCTATCGTCTTTTTAACTACTTTATTTTTTCTTCCATTTTTTATACGTACTTGTATTTATTTTATTTTGTTTATATACTGTACTATGTAGTATCCAAATCACACCCTTATTATGTACAAATTCAGATTAAAGTCATATGCAGTTTTAAATGGCACTTCCTTTTTTTTTTCTCTGAAGGTATTTAAATGGATTCTCCAGGTTCTTCAAATTGAACAAGTGTAAGAATATAAAGTGTGAAGCCCATCCTGAATTCCTTGTTTGATAAAAAAGCATTTTGTACTAAATGAGAATAACTAGAGTGCTAAAGGGACTTGCAACCAAGTAACAGAACAATTAGGAAGACTGGGGCTATAACCCAGAAAAGAATATAGAGAGGGGCACTATATATCTAGACATTAAGGCAGAGCATCTATCTGAATTTAGGTCTTGGAAGTACTTTCATTTGGAAATGCAACAGAACTCATTTTGTCAGGATAAATGGATTCAAGTTACAGGAAGACAGGCTTTTGGCTTAACATAAGAAAAACCTGGGAAGCTAAAGAGGTCCCCAAATAGAATGAGCTACCTCTGGATTTTGTGTCCCTGGAATTATTTAAGCAAAGATAAATGATTCTTATAATGGCATTGAGGGATGCACACAAAATCTAACACTGGGTTGGCTGACCAAAATCTCTCTACCCACTCTTAAAATTCCATGACTAATTCAGCAAACATTTGTTTTATGCTCCAGGCACTCTACATAAAGAAAAATAGATATGAAATAATCCTTATATTCACAGAGCCAACAGATGATTAATTCTAGGATTATCTTGGTGGAGAATGTCATGGGGAGGGAATACCCTGACTTGTACCCTAATTTTCCATCAAGCCCTGTCTGAAATGTATTCTCTAGGCACAACCTTTTTAGTTCTAAATACATAGCTCCAAGTTAATTCTTAAGCCCTTATCTTGCTCTCAAAAGCACTATTTCCACAGAAATTTTGTCCTAGAAAAGTCCAGTATACACAAATCAATGTATCTTAACTTGCCCTTTTTCTTTCCAGCCATTTACTTCAAAGGCTTTTCTAAGACTAAAGGAAACACAAACTCATAAATAAAGTTCTTTTTCTCTATCTGCATTGATTTTTTTTCCCCTCCAAGCTTTATTTCATATTCTTTTAAAACCCTGTCAGTGTCCATGGTTTTCAATGATAAAATTCCTTCAATTTTTTATTGCTTTTCAATGTATTCACTTTTCGAAAATCTTTTTGTTTCTTTTTTCTCAAATATTTTTTTTTCCCTTCTTGGTTTATCTTCTTTTCCTCATCTATATTCGTCCCCTTCCCTTTTTTTCTTTAGTGGTAAACTGATAAGACTCTTTTCTTATATGGTACACATTTCCTTTATTTTCCTTTAATGTAAAAAAAGAATTTCTCTGGTTACCTTTCCTCAAAACTTTGAACATTTTAGTTGAATTTTCTTCTTTCCATGTGAGATATATCTATGATTCTTTTCTTACCACTAGATTGATACACTTTACAAAATTTAAATTTTTTTCTGCATTTGCAATTATTTTGTACTTGGTTTTTAATTACAGGTCCTAAATTTGGGGGAAATAATGAATTATTTCTTATAATAAAAATATATTGAAAAATCTATGAAGCTAATAATGATCAAAAGCTACAAGCTCAGGAGAATAAAAACAGAGTAGAGGGAAGTATGAATGATGTAAAAAGGATGAATGACTGTTTTGTAAACATTCGTTCATTTGTCCAACATTTACTGAGTAACAAACCCTGTGGACATAAAAGAGTTCATAAAGGATAAGATGGAATCGTTGTCCTCTAGTAATTCAGAGTTGAGCATGAATGAGAGTCCCAGCTTTGCTTGGGAGGAATGAGGAGAAACTACCTAAAGCACATCCCACTTCAGTCCATTCTGAGTAATCTTGGCCACACTAGATTTCTCTAAGCCTCATTTTTTTAATCTATTAAATATGGATGATAATAACAATGTCTAACTCTATGTTCCTTTGTGTAGATCAACTAAGAAAATGGAAATTAAGCTTATTAACACTGTGCTTGACACACAGTAAACTCTCAGTACATGTTTGTTGTTACCATTGTTGTTCAGAGTTTTACAATCAGATCTGGGGAAAGGACTCTCCAAATGGAGAGACCCAACTATGCAAAGGCCCATGGACATGAAGACTCATACCCACTGAGAAAGACGTGGAGGCCAGAGCACAGCATGCACCTATGGTAAAAGCATAATGTAAAGACTAGAAACAAGTCTAGAAATGTAGGGCAACCAATGGTTTCGGAGCTTTATCCAATGAGGCCACACATTCCTGAATAAAGATTAATGGTCCAGCTTTTAATGCTTAATGGCCACACTGTGAAAACGTGGGTAAATCAAAATGATTTGCTTTGTTTATGTTCATAAACAAGTCTTAATTATGCTACCACTTTAAAGAATACCACAGTAATGCTGCCATACATGCACACCTATAGACACACTCACTGGATTTTTTAAGACATCTGTTAATAATCTACCTAGCCCAAAGGCAATGTTCTAGTCACATCTCAAAGATCCTGATAGAGTCACACTGGTGTAATGCAGAGCCTGACACATCCTCCAAACAAGCCCCTGCAGGAACTGGGAGGACCAGTTCCTTTAGTGAAAAAGGAAATCAAGTAGGTGGGTGTTGCCCTGTGGTGACTGAGTGTTTGTGTTTTATAGGTTATGACTCTGCTGGAGTTTGAGCCCTGAGGGACTAACTCCTTTCAAAATGTAGCAACCTGGAAGGAGGCAATCTGGGGACTGCTGAAGAAAATAGTCCCCTCAGACTCCCTTGAATACCACCAGCTGAGTTGACAAAAGAAAGTTTTGCGGAAAGCAATTAGCACACACTCAGCTCTCACATCCGAACACACGGCCTTGTAACGTATTTGATTTCTTTGAACTGGCTTGTACCTAATTTTCTATAACCAGATGAGTAAGCATTGTAATTAATGTGCATACAACTTTGTGCAATGCTATTGAAAATCCAAATGTTATAATAATTGAATTTTGTATTAAAATTGACCAAATATTCTCATGTTACATTTTTCAAAGGTATGCTATATATAACATAACAATTGTTTGTAGAACATTGCAAGTGGCATATATAAACATACAAGCTCCATTTCTTTCCTATGTAATCAGTTGAGGAAACCGCATAGCACCTTTCTCTGAAAATTATATCATTAATTCTTCCGTACTCTTTACATTTAAAAAAAAATCTACAACTGTGCATGGCATTCTGATATGCATAGCATGCTGGAATATGTAAAGATATACTCAGGTTGAACAGCTCTTCCGTATCAGGAGGCTCTGTGGAGTGGATGAATGAGTCTTCTAAAGGTGAAAGAGATAGACTATGAATGGAGAACGCAGACCAGGGACAGCTGCACTGCTTCATGAGAACCGCCATACCTGTTGATTAATGGAGAGGCCTTAACAGCACTCTTCTTCCATGCGTCTTGCCATGAGGAAAGGGGAGGAAGGGAAAGGTAGTGATGGCAGCAACACCTGGGGAAGGGAGATGGGGAAATATGTAAAGGGAAAATCAGCAGCCCCTACACCATGGTGTCCATCCATAGACCTTGCCAATAAAACAATTTCCAAAAACCCTGAGCTGGTTTGCTTGCTTTCTTTTATTTCAAAGATAATTTAAACAAATTAGGTATTTTGAAAGGTGTTAATCTGAACATTCTCAGAGTTATAATCTTCCAAGTCTAGGGACACAGGGGGCTGCTACACATAATGAGCTACCATCCTATTCTTGCTTTTTGATAAGACAGAATAGCTTAAAGCAAGTCTTTGATATATGGGTATAGATTTTTTTACAACAGATTTAAGAAAAACTATAAGATAAATAATACCAAATATATATGTATTTTTTTCACCAACCCATTGTAGGATTATTAAAATTTCCTTATTCTGTCTCTACCTAATTGCTATATGGCTGGCTTTTTTGCTTTTTTTTCCCCACTATATAACTTTTTACATTCTCTTAAAGCTAAGTAGTTTTGATATTGAAACAACTTCGACTTGTTAACTTAATAAAAAAGAATTAAATTTAGTGGAATCTCATACACTGCAAGAGGTTGAGCAAATTAATTCTGTAAAAGGGTTCATGTTTTAATTATAATTTTATAGACATGGTTTAATCTAGATTATATATGTTTAAAGAGTAAATATATAGAATGATATGGAAAGAAATAAAATGAAAATGCTTAATAAACAGTTGATATCAGTAAACTATTGGAATTTTAGCAGTGATTAATAGCTTTAATAATGTCACTATATGAGATACCATCACACTTGAAAACCAAACACTGCTACAGATTTTGCTCTTATTATTTGTTTTTAAAGAAATCTTTAACTTTGTATCTTTATATTTAAATACAAACTACATATGAAAAATGATTCCTTTACACTATTTAGAGAAGCTTTTATACATAGTGGAGGTAAACATGAAAAGTATATGCACATTTTATGAAGGGAAAAAAGAAGTATTCCATGGGCTGGCCTGGTGGGATAGTGGTTTAGTTTGTGTTCTGTGCTTCAGTGGGCTGGGGTTGGTGGTTCTGATCCCGGGTGCGGACCTACACACTGCACATCAAGCCAAGCTGTTGCAGTGACCCACATACAAAACAGAAGAAGATTGGCACAGATGTTAGCTCAGGGCCAATCTTCCTCACCCCCATAAAAAAGCAAAAACAAGAGGTATTCCGCTGTGGTGGAGGATGTCCATAATGGAGGAGGCAGGAGGTGTAGGGGACATCTCTTGTACCTTCCTCTCAATTTTGTTATGAGCCAAAACCACTCTAAAAAAAATTAATTCTTAATTAAAAAATAGTAAAAAGAAAAAGAAGTACTGTAAAAAGTGAAAAATAGGAGGGAATTAATTTCCCTTTGCGGAAAAAAAAGTTTTGACCCCCTTATACCAATATGTTTCTTTAGTGTATTTTTTACATAAGTGCTGAGACATTCTTGAATTTTTCTCTAAAGACAGGGATTTTCCTGAATACATGTTTGCATTCTTGTTTCTGAATGTGATTCTAACCTTTAATCCTGATGTTTAGGAAAGCAGCTATCACAGAGATCTTTGGGTTTTGGAGCATGAAAATCCTTTTGGTTTTGCCTTAATCCTGTTTAGACAGAGTGTCTCAAAACTTCCAAATTTCTCAACTCCTCTGGTCTTTGACACACTGCTTACTACTAGCCATCATCTCTGTTTAAAACAACACAACCCACCTAATGCTTAGGCAATAGTATTAGTCAGCCCTTGAATTGAGAAATTTGGAAACAAATTGGTTATCACAAGAGATTAGCATCAAAGAATTCTGAAGCCATATGCCTTATCCAGGCCTACTGAATTAAAGGAAACAAAGTGAGAGTAGCAAACTTTTTATCGGATATGATTGAACATGATTTTTTTGTAGCTTGGATTTTTTTCCTTATAAATTTTTGATTTTGTATTTAATTTAAAAAATATTAATTGTTGGTACATGTAACATTTAAAAATTTAAATCCCCCTTTAAAAGTAAGACCTGTATATTCAAGTAATATCAAAGTAAAAAAAACTAAACCTAATTATTCCTGCATTTAAATATTTCTGAGTGATTATTTTGGGATCAGCACTTTGTCTTTGGAAGAATCAAATGTGGGAATCTCGCAAGCCAGAAAAAAAAAAGAATCCACATGCTCTTAATTTGTAGCAAGATACTTGCATCTTGCATGAAATACAGCCTTTTTTGTAAAATAGTCTTCAATATCTTAAGGATTTTATATATAGTAAATTCTTCCTAGACCTCAGAAAAGGTAGATTATTATGAGGTAATATATTTGTAAATCAGCACCACACTGTGAAGATACAAAAACAGCAAAAGGTATACTTATGAGAAATTTGGGGAAAATAAATATACATACGCAAAACACAGACGAACAGTAATACAGTCATGTATCACTCCATGATGAGGAGACATTCTGAGAAATGCTTCACTAGGTGATTTCCCATTGTGTGAACATCATAGAGTGTACTTACACAAACCTAGATGGTGTGGGCTCCTACACACCTATGCTATAAGGTACTAATCTTACGGGACCACCGTCGTATATGCGATCCATCATTGACTGAAATGTCATTATGCAGCACACGACTGTAGCACAACTTATTAAGGTGTAACAAGTAATATAAAATAATTTTATAAATAGCTGAGTTTATAAACAACTGAAACAACATAGAATGGTAACCAAAAAGACTAAAATAATCTCTAATACTAAAGGGCTATTTGGTAGGAATTTGCTTATGGACAATGACAGGAGCTAGATATTCAGCTGGATAAACAAGGGAAAATGGACCATATGATACATGAAAAGAAAAAGTAGATGGAGAGATAGTTTGTATTATTATCAAGTGTCATGGAGAGTAAAGAGTTTGTAATGAGGTTTTCCAAAAGAATAAGAATTCTCTGTTACGTAGATGAAACAAGAAGAATATCATAGACAATACTATGGGTCAACTCATTGTAATGTCTGCCTCTTCTAGTTTCTGTTTTTGGAAAAATGTATGATCATGATAGAAATACTGATATTAAGATATTGATACTAATGGTTGTGTGATTTAATGAATTAAGCACAGGGAACACAATGTTGAACTGTAGTGTCAAAGAAGAATAAGGCATAAAGCTTGATTCTTATCCTCAAGGAATACAATCTTCAGGTGGGGAACAAAAATAAGAGTCAAAGTTTGTAGCACTTGGAAGCTAAAAGCGAAGAGATAAGGGGAGGAAAGTTTGACAAGACCGATACTGAGCTTCTTCTTAAAGACTGGGTAGGATATAGGTAAAGGATGGAAGAAAGAAACAGTTGGAAGATAGGAAAGCTGTCACAGCCTAAGGCAGTGTGGTGGGAAGGATGTTGTTTAGTGCTGGCAAGTCTGAAGTTAGTCCAAACACAATAGATTGGGCGGTGGGAAGAATAGAAAATGACTTGATGTGTAGAAGAGACACATCAAACAATATATTGTAGAGAGATTAATTAGACAGTGAAACTGCTGTTCTCTGCTTAATGTCCTCAAACCTTTATCAAAACCTAGCGTGTCTGGTACAAGGATATATGAGAAAAGGCTATTACCACACTACATAAACATTCCTCATAACAGTATTGTTTTCTTGTAAGGTCCATCTTAAAAGTAAATTTTCTCTAACAACTAGAAAACAGATATTTCACCTCTTGGTCTGACTAAGACTTTCCCCCAGTCTCTCATGTTCATACCCAAGGCTCTTCTGAACACGAACAATCCAGTATATTCTTCCGGGGGGGTCATGCTCCAGGGCAATGAGAGGGTTCAAATTTTCTTTCATCCGCTTTCTTGCTAATAGTGGCTGGATAATTATCAAAAGGGCACTTTAATAATCATAATGCTGGTGTCCCTAATGCACATGGGCAGGCCTGCAGTGTGGGGAGGCCGGTTTGGTTGTGTGTGCTACCCTGGGCGCGATGGGATTAAGCTCTGCCCTAGTGACAATAGGGAGAGATGGAATCTGAAAACCTTTGCAGAGGAAGGAATGCTACAGGTTCTTGTTGCTTTGGGGAAACTGCTCTATCACACATATGACACGCTCAATTTACTTTTTGTTAAGGAGGAAAACATAGTATTTTTAAAATACAAAATATACAATCTTATAAACCCTGGACCAGGTTATCAGTCAGCACTTAACTACTGAGACCACAAGGAAGATAAAAACAGAAAATACAAGGGAAAAAAATTGTGTAGGCACCACCTGAAGCTTTTTTTAAATCAATACAAATTATAACTGATGTAAGATGAAATAACAATTATTAATGCTTTATTCAGCTTTCTTTTATTAAGAGCTAATGGTGTTTCTAGTATCCTGTATTATATTTTGTATTCCTAAGATTTAAAGGCATAGATTGTGTAGCTTACTGGCAAAAAAAATCAGCTAAATAACAGTGTTTAATATTACCAGCTACCAGCTTTAGTAAAATAATTGTACATTGAAGAAATTAGGAAATAGTATAAAAGAGATTTAAGTGTAAACTTTAGCTACCAATACTGAATTACATTTTAATTGGGTTTGATATATGTAAATTTAATAAATAAATTTAAATAAGTAAATTTAATAAATAAATGATATACTAAGGCTAGTATATGATGTTTAAAATTTCTTAAATCTAGAGTAAAAGGATGAAATATTCTTTTGGTTTTTTTCTCTTTAACCGAAGATGGTTATTAATTTCATTTGATATTACACACTATTTCCTAAAAATTAATTTTCATGATAGTTAGTGAGTTGCCCTATATAAACCTGACCATTTTATTAAAATTTCAAGATTTAGTTTCATTAAAAACATTTTATAAAGCTTCTAGCAAACCTAGAATATTTTGCATAATTATTTTCAAATGTATAATGTTTTACAAATCTGCTGTCTAAAATCTCACAATTTATAGCTATAATAGCATGACCCACTGTGTCCTTTATACAAACTAACAGCCTGAGTACCTGGCTAATCATTGATTAATGCAATGAGTAATGTTCACTTACAATTTCAAATTAACTTTAATTAATATACAATTTTACTCAATGGATATAATTAACATTCTAAATTTACTTTTTTCTAAAAAAGACATTTTAGTGTAGGTTTTGCTCATTCTCTTCTTGACTTACAATTGTTGAGTAAATTTATAAAATTATGGAAAGCCTAAATCCTCACACATGATATTTATAGTCTCTGTAACCGAAGGTTGCTATATTAATTTGATTATTTAATTTTGCTCATTAAATATTCAATGAATGTTCAATCCGTGCTAGACACTGCTTTCACCAGCTGTACTCAAACATTTGGGTTTCAGGACGCCTTTGCATTCCTGAAAACTACAGAGGACCCAAAGCACTTTTGTTTTTATGTGGGATTTCTCATCACTGCTATTCATCATATTCAAAATTAAAATTAAGACACTTTAAAAATAATTAATTGTAAATGTACTTCAAAATAGTCACAAATTCATTTCATGCTGAAATACTTTTACGAAAAATTATTGCCATATTTTTAAACCAGAAAAAATGAGAAGAGTGACAATATGATATATGCTAATACAGATGTGCGATATGCAAAGAGCTAAGGAAGAGAGCATCAGTATGGGCTCGACAGAAGAGGTGATACTTGCAGTAAACTGTAAGGAAAGACTAGCCACTGGAAAGAGGTACAGGTGAAAGAGGTCAAGATCATCCCAGTGAAAGAAGGGCATGGCTAGACACATGATGTAATAGAAAGAACACGGTGTTTTTGTTTGACAGATTTTCTTCAAACTCCATCTCAGCCACTCATTGGCTGCATGACTTTGAGTAAATCACCTCAGGCCTGTGAGCCTCCATTTGCTCTCTTGTGAAGTAAAACATACATATTCAGAATGTCACGAGGATTAAGTGAGATGAAACATGTATTTTCAGTTGGGGCAGTTAATTAGAACACTCAGTAATACATGCTTTGTGTTCCATATTTTAAGAGAGTGAACTGGTTATCATGCGGAGAGAGTAGAGTACAGCCAGGTGGTGGGAGGGAATGGAAGTTATAAACAAGAGTGGGAAGGACAGCAATGACTGGTATAGAAGTTATAGGTGGATATGAGCGATTTAAAAAACAAATACAATAATATGAAATGAACTACCTTGGAAACTCCAAAGAGACTCACTTCTCATGCAGACTTTAGCAAACCCATAGCAAATCTTGATTTCTCCTCAGTGTTATCCTGTTTTCTCCCAGGAGAAAACCAAAACAAAATAGACTACAATTTTAGAAAAATGTATTTCAGGATCTTCATAAACATAAAATGAAATATGTAAAAAATAACATGGATGGTAGAAACTCAGTGAAGACAGAAATTTAACCAGCCTCTTTCATGGTTTATAGAGGTTTCCTTGACCTGAATTTTCAAGCTGTCTTTGAAATCAGTTTCAATAATATGTTAATAATGTGTGAACGATATATAAATAATTATATATTTAATCCCATATGAGCAATGCATTAAGAATTTGAACCAGCAACTGTAATGTTCTCAACCTGGAGTTGAGAATTAGTAAACTCCTAAAGTGTACTAATCAATGTTCACTTATCTAGAAAATACTTTTATTAAGAGCATGGCATGCAGAGAATGTTATGATTTTTCTTCATGCTAGGTGTGTATCATCCACATGCTATCTTTGATTTTTAAGGTCCTTCTTAGATAGAATGTTAAAAAGAACTACTTCTCAACTACAAAATAAAGATTTTCTGTGGATGCACCTTAGTTCTGTCAATTAGGACAAAGAGGAGAAAAATACACTTAGTGAAACACGGTTTTGAAATGTAAAATACATTCTTCATCAGAGCCCAGGTTTAGAACACTATGAAACACAATAAATATCCTGTCCCACGTACAAACATTTCCTGTAGTAATACACCAATGATCAGTAAGAACAATATGAACTTTAGGTTTGAGAAAGTTTGCAATACTCTACAAAGAGTTTAGGAGTAGCTTCTTCCTTTTCTTACGTGCTTTGTCTTATATTTATCAATCATTTTGACTAATTTCTCTACCACCACAGTTTAACTCATACTAAGTTATCAAAAGAGTGAGAAAACAAAATAAAGCATACAATCCAAGGTAATAATGAAATCATGGGTGAACCTCAGACCCAGAGAATATTAACTTATTCTTTACTTAATTCAGCAGATATTTACTGAGCATCTACTCCGTGACAGGCACTGCCCTAATACCTGGAAATACAATTAGCATAAAAATATGGCCTCTGTACTCATATAGCATAAAGTCCAGTGGGTAAGCTATTTAATAAGTAAATAAATATAGGCCTCCATTCCATCCAATGAACATACAAACCATTCTAGAATTTATCTTCAAGAGAATTTTGTGGTAAAAATTACATATCATAAAGAGGAAACCAAGCTCTTCACCTTATAACTTCTTACATGCTGACTTTGTAAATACAGATAGTAAAGCTATACATCCAAAAGGACAAGTGTCTAACTCCACCTAACACTCATCATCTAGGACCTACAAATGACCGACCTAATAGCTGAAATCAAATATTAGATGATAATTTTTACCTTCAGTTTTCTGGTCTCATGTATGTGTGCATCTGTGTGAGGGCAGGATGCAGAGTAATCAACTTAGGGTGATAACTCTAGGATAAAATCTCCCTACTCAATCATCTTTTCCTAGAGCACAAGGTGCTTATAGGTTCTTCATTGACATTTCTCTTTTCTTTCTAATTTTTCTTGCTACCTCCCTTCTCTCAGTATCAACTACCATATTCTAACTTTGCCAAGTTAAACAACAGTTGTCAATTCTGAGTGAATTTAGCCACATAAATGTAATAATCTACTCACAATTGGGAAACACTTTTTTTTTTTTGTCTAAAATGCTTCAGTCTTGAAAAAGATTAGCAGAAGCTACGCAAAGTCATTTTGAATTTACCGAAATAAAAACGAAAACAAAGTGGATGATTTCCTTTGTAAAATCGAAAGAACTTCACTCTGCACTGTTATTTATAATTTTAAACCTCAAGGAATGATTATTCATAGATTTGTAGAATGGAAGGAAAGTAAAACAGTCTGTTCACCCTGTCCTTAATTTGAAATACTTTGCACACTGTTCTTAGTTAATGTATTTGAATTTATTTTTAAAACACAAGTTGGTCTTTAACTATAAAACATCTCAGATGCTTAGTAAAACTTTTATATTATTTTCGTCTCAACATATTCATGTACAACTAAGGAGATAAGCAGCATGCTCTAAACTGGAATTCAGTTAATACAAGAGAACACCTTTTTCAATACTGTCATTTAAATTACATGAAATAAAATGCCAACTTTGGGCAATGCTATTCCCTCAAAGCATATATGTTATTTCATTATGTATGTATGAATTCATAATGTTTTATTTCAAGCCTATAAAATATGGTATACTCTTGAGAAATCTGACAGATGATAAAACTGCACGAGAGTGCTACATGTGCACATGTTTTCATACTTCTGCAAAATTGCTGATTTCTTTTTATTTCAATCGGCTGCCTGAATTGGTTGACTAGCATCAAATTTAATAAACAACATATGGGCCTGCTAATATATGTGAAGAACCTGTTCTTTCTCCCTCCTTGAACATATATGCTCTTTTATATTTCAGTTAAGTAATACATTTCCTGGGTGGGAGGTTTACTTGAAAATAAGCCATATGCCACATGGATTTCATTGTAAAAATAATAGGTAAGTTATTTAAAGAACACTGCATAAAATGAAACTAAATTTTTATCTTATTATATGTTCTCTGTACATAATACACAAAATATACCTTCATTTTTGCTGTTGTGTATTTTTCTATTTATAAAAATATAATTTTATAAAATTTTACATTGTGTGCCTAAACTATTTTGAGTCTCTTAAATAATCAATCAATTAATGGGGGTTCACTATAAGAAGAGGAATCTTAAGATCACCTTTTTCTAAGTTAAAATTTTCCTGACCAAATACACTGAATTTCTTAATAGAGTTTCAATCAAAATCAATTCAGAAGTGTGATGATAAAAACTTTTTTAAAGTCCAAGATGAAAAAAAAAAATCCAGTCTTCAAAATGTGGACCCAAACTTTAAAATTTAATTCCTGGAGATGAAAAAGCGGTTAAACATATTTCCATATGCCAAATGCAGTTTCAGAGCATTGGTTATAGCCGCGAGTCCCTCTTATCTACACATCAATATTCCTTATTCTTGGGTAATCGCTGGTCTCCAATTCCAGGCCTGTGCTCAACAACCTTGGTCTGTTCTTCCTCTAACATGAACTCAATTAAACTTCCTCCTCTTAATTGACCCCTCCATTTCTTGCCAACAAAAGAAACGAGTAAGGAAGCACATCAAAAGGAGCTATGCACATGGAATGTTACGTTCTGTGTAAGTGCAAGTATTTCCAAAATAAACGTGTATTCTAAATTTTCCTCCATCAAATTTAGATTGGCAAAGCCAGGCCACACATGATTAGAAATGACAAAGGCATACCTCTGCAGCGGTTCATGCTTTTGAGATTTCAAATTACAACAGCATCCCATTTTTATATGGCATTACTAGAATATTCTCCAAAGTGTAGATTAGATTCCTTTATAGAGACAGTCCTGTTCCTACAAGCCATAAATTTAATAAATCACCAGATATATAACTTTCATTCTCACATTTACATTACCAAGTATTTTATGGAGCAATTTTCTTAGTCATAGCAGTGAGACTGTTCAGTGAAATAAATAAATAAATGCTATTTCAACATAAACCCCTTAACTCTAAAGGAAAATAACTATGCCAGAGTCTCACAAGAATACAATTCACTATTAAGGAGAATTCAGCTATCAGTAGGGTCTGTCTTGGATTGCCTCCACGAAGGTTTATTATGAGGAGTATCAGGACTCTATTATAACAAGCATTGCAGAAGCCAAAGACAGAGTTATGGCTGGGCTCCAGTGCAGAAAGAGCATGAAAAGCCTAATATATCGCAGCGCTGAAATTGTTATTATAAATAACTGGGACATTTACATCGGATTATCACACATTTTCAACAGAAACTGAAAATATCAACTCTGTCAGCATCAATCTCGGGGCACAGAGCTTCCTGTTGAGACCTGTTGCTGTGCATTAGCAGTGCCAGGCCTAAGTGCTTGCAGGGGTTTTTAGGCTCATATTAAAAAGCAAAATCCTTTGAAGGAAAACCAGACCTTTAGGTGTAAAGGATGTTTTGAAGTGATGAAATATTTGAGCAATGTGGTGAAATAACTCTGAAGCAATATTTTCAAAAACTTCTCATAAAGCTATTTTAACTTAATCACCACATTTCCATAAATCTATATTGTAAAAATGTGAGTATACACTTTATTCTTGAGGATGAAAGAAGTAGAAGGCATTAGAAAACTATAGCCTTAAGTTAACCTTACCGACTTTTTGTTAGCATTTTTCTCAAAAGGTTATATTGAATCCTAGGTTGGCATAATAAGTAATGAAAGAAAATAATCCAAATTTTAAAACATACTTCTATTTGCAATTTAATAAAACTTACTTTAATATAGGAAGTATTGCTTATTTTTAAAATATAAAATCTCAACATGGTAGGAGGCTGTCAAGTTTGAAATTGATGGAACTATTGACTTTAATTTAATAAAGCATTTCCAAAACAAAATCGTTCTGAAGTCATAATTTGTTACTAAAATCATTTCCAAGATGTGCTTTAGCCTTCTCAGCCCAGCCTGTCAAGGATGGTGGGTGTGTACGTACATGTGTGTGTGTCTGTGTGCGTGCTTGTGTGTTTGTGTGTTTCTCAAGTGAGCAATGCTAGATCTTCTTTAAGTTTGCTCATAAATTTCAGAATGAGCGTCCAAAATATACAGTAACTGAGAAGTCAAATTCTCTACATGTTAAGCCATAAAATAAAATAATTGTCCTCAAAACTGTTCAGGAAGGCACCTCAGGTACAAGTAGATAGTTCAGGAAAGCCAATCAATAAGGACACTAGCTAAATGAAGTGCAAAAAATATTATAATGGATCCTTTTGCTCTTTGGAATCAATGGCAGTAATCTTCGTTTAGAAAGAATGTGTGTGTGACCAATAATACATAGCAATATTTCTCACGCTGCTAAAATGAAAAGAGCTCAGAGGCAGGCATCTCTCCATGTAGCTATATTACGTTTTCTGTTCCTTTTTTTCCCCTATTGAGGCAAGAGACATGCCTTAACCACTTCAGAAATGTCCTGCCTTCTTTCCATGAAAGGAAATGAAGGCCTTAGCACTGCTGCTAGAATATATGTGATAACTGCAAATGAGCAGCAGGGGCAGACGAGAGCTTTCGGTTGCTTAATGACTAGGTCAATTATTAGCAAACTAACTTTGCCAGCTTTTTTCAGTGAAAACAGATATTTTCCCTGAATCCCATACTGCAACAAGCATCATCTTTTCTGCATGTGTGTTCCTAAATACACAAAGAGATTCCATATGTCAAATTAAAGAAAAAGCAATATTATGATATCTTAAATGCTAGCACCAAGTGAGTCATCAATCTCTCTTTGTAAGGCATATCTTCTCCCTAGTACCAAAAAATTTAATAAGATATGATACTTGAGAATAAAGGACTTGGCAATTCTGTGCAGATGAAAGATATGCCCTTTAACTTGTTTATGCCAGTGATTTCAAAATTCTTTTCCAATTTATTTTAATTTGTTCCTGTATCTAAGGAAGCTTCTTATTCTTACACAAGTTTGAGCAAGTTCAATAATTTAGATCAACTGATAGGCATAATTAAAATAAACATTTCTCTAGAGAGTCAAGGGTCTTTTGTTACAGTTAAAAATATGTGTGCCCGGGGCAGGCCCGGTGCAGCAGTAAAGTGTGCACATTCCGCTTTGGAGCCCGGGGTCCGCGGGTTCTGATCCCGGGTGCGGACATGGCACTGCTCTTCAAGCCATGCTGTGGCAGGCATCCCACGTATAAAGTAGAGGAAGATGGGCATGGATGTTAGCTCAGGGCCAGTCTTCCTCAGCAAAAAGAGGAGGATTGGCGGCAGATGTTAGCCCAGGGCTGATCTTCCTCAAAAAAAAACAAACACAGTATGTGTGACCAAATCTTGAAATAGCTAAGATATTTTCTAAGTTGATCACATATTATGAAAATCACATTATTTAAAACAGTCTGGTAGTTCTGAAGCTAGTGATATGGGTATGGAAGTATTTTTCCTATATTTGTCCTACGGAGAGAAAAATTTGAAAGAAAAATCTCTAGGAGTTTACACATTTAGCTTAAGTTTTCTGCTTATTTTGAAATTTCCAATATTACTGAAACAATATTACAAGTATTAAATAAACTTTTTAAGCATCTTTTTAGTGCTTGCTTTACTGAATGGTTTGCATAATTAAAAAGTTAATTGCTTTGTTTCCACAATCTTTGGGAGTCATGGGACCAACTCCAGAAGCAGGCTCCTATACATATGCGATATCCCATTGAGTGAAGCACCTTCCCTACTTTGGCAGAAGGATGCAATTAAGATATGTGTGTGTATGTGTGTGTGTGTGCGCGTGTGTGTGTGCGTGTGCATATATAGAATGAACTACCTGAAATATAGGCCTAAGGAATATAACTATCAACTTTAACCAGTGAATAAAGCACCTGGAATTAATTCTTACCCTATTTTGGGTATACTGTATTTCTTTAAGCAGCTCATGGTAGTGAGTCTGTTATTCTGTTATTCTGAAGGAAAAAAAATCTATTAGCCTCTCCCTGATTTTTGTGATATGAACACTTGACTATTTCACTTGTGATCCCAGTTATCAATACTTATGTCACACCACAATTTAGAGTGCGTCTTGAGATGAAATAAAATACCGCCTTACACAAAATTACCCAAAACACATTGTTTCATAACTCACGCAAATAAAAAGAGGAATGTCCCTGAAAACTAGGTGGGGAATGGATGATTGTCTGTGTTAGGCAATGAGACAACAAGACCAGTGATTTGCTCAAAACTACATAATAAATTAGTCTTTCTATTAAACATAAAATAAAATAAATTTTTTCCTACTTAATGATGTTTTTAAAATAAAAATAATTATAATGACTACAATAAGTTTTCATGAGCTTTGAATGAGGTAATGCAACTATAGCCCTTTGGCACTAACAACAATAAAACAAGAATAATAAATAATAGCTACTATGTATTGAACACCTAGCGTTGTCAGGTCTTAAGCACAGTTTTGCACATCTTCTTCTCATTTTATCATCTATAAAGTGCAGATAACACAACCTTCCTCGGAGTGGTTCTATAAAGCAATTGAATGTGTAGAACCCTCAGATTAGCACTAATGTGCTAGAAAAGTATTAGTTTATTATTTCAATTTTTCCTTACCCTTTTTATCATTTATTTTTAGATACCTAATAAGGATACTACTTCATCATTCTAGTAAGCCTTTTTGATAGATAGATTGTCCTCTTTATGTTTTGTTGCTCTTTTCTGGTGCTTCTCTCTTTGTGTGTGTATGTGTGAGAGAGAGTGACTAAGTCTATAATCCATTTGTCTCTGACATTAGAGATACTTCATGATGACTGGGTCCCTTTAGAATCCCACCAAATCCTTTATGTTTGAATTGTATGGTAATTGAGGTGTTTTGCCCTATGTTCTGAAAATTATCTCAAATACCCCCTAAAAGTTGATTTCTACATTTATAAATGCATTTGGCTTAATTAGCAGTTTAAGAGGAGATGTGAATAAGGGCTATGAATTGGTGCCTAATTGGCAGAGTCTACCCATAATCTGTGATGGGCGATCATCTTTACAAGGTTTTTCCTACTGCCATGAATATTTGAGGGCTGTCTGTAATCTCAGCCTTTTAGCAATTGCTCTGCTACTGAGCACTGAATGATCTTTAATAATTATTTGATGAATATCTCTGTGAGTTACTGGTTTCTGTCATTTACTACTCCTTAACAATAAATCCAGGAAAATATATGTAGGCCTCTTAAAGACAGAAGCCGGCTAGCTGAAGAAAACAAACTCAAACCTATTAACATGTTTTTTTTGTCTCTGGTTTTCACAAAATTATATTTGTTATAAATATTAGCACTTGCTCACAGTAGATAGAGAGCCATATGCTCTTAGCTTTGGAAACCAATAGAGAATTCAAAAGGGGCCAAAAAACAACTTACCTTTATGCAAAAGGTAAGTGAGGCCAGTGAACATTTTTGTAGGCAAGAAAACAATCAAACATTTAATAAATATTATGAACGTCATGGAGAAAATAGAACTGTAGAACCAGAGGGATTTTTAAAGTATCTATAAATAAGTGAACACAGTAAAGTAGTAATCCAATATAATTTTATCAAATGTTCACTACCCAAAAATATATGTTCATGTGTAACTGCACAATAACCCTTTAAGGAAAATAGGGCTGTAATTATTACAATTATTGTCCTCATTTCCTAAGTGAATGAGATTTATATGAATCGATCTAGGTTCCCTTCCTGAAAACGTGATGGAGCTCGAATTAGGACCCAAACTTCTGGCACCAATGCTTTGCCAATCCATATATTATGTTATATACTATAACACTGCAGAATAAATTTAGATTTAAGAAGGACATTTTAAAACAGAAAATTTATAGAACAGACTCTTCTAAAAAGTATCCCAAAAGGAATACGGAAACTTGATAGTCTGAAATGACTCAGATATAATGACCTGTGGTAGAGAAAATGAATTACTTGATCCTCAAAATGTCACAGATAAGGTATTAAGAGGGAGAAAATGTGCATGAGATGGTGAAATTGGGAGAGGCAAAGGCGCAGGTTTCTTAGAATGGATAAAATAAAGAAAAATATGAAAGCTCACAGTCTATCTGTGAGACAGCCCTCTAATCCTCCCCCAGGAATGAAATGTCTGTCAGACGAATGCAGAATTTTTCATTAGGGTAAAGAAGAGTAACGTATTTTCCCTGCTATTTTCAAAAACTTAAAAAAAAATACCAAAGGCTAAGTAATCAAGCCAGAAGTCCTATACCTTGTGCTTTGAAATCAAATGTGGTTACTTGAGAAAACCACACATGGGGACCTCAAAACCCATGGGCCGTTGATAGAACTAATTTAATAGCTATGTGATCCTGGAGACATGGATAATACTCAGACATGGGCTGCAAACAGAAAAAAAAGGCACGTGGGTTTGATTTCACAAAAGAGGATAAAAACAGTCTGGGGCCGAAATAGGCAAGAATTAGATTTTAGATCATTATTCTTGGGAAAAGAGATGAACCAATGTTGTCCAGGAAACTAGAAGTGCCTCTCAAAATTGAATTCTCAAAGAGCTAGTGAATGCTAAAGACAACTGATCACATCGAATAAAGGACAGAAAGCTTAAGGGGAAAAACTCTGATAAAATATGGCTCTGCATGAACATGCTTCCGATCACCTGTTCAAAGATGATGTATGGTTTTTATTGCTTCCACCAAAGTGGAGGGAAAGACTAAGGATTGGCTCCTAAAACTCAATTTCCTCAGTATTGGTATAATTGAAGACTGAGCTTATTTTAGGTGAGAATTATCCGAGAAATTATGACTATATAAATAATAATTTTAAAAAATTGCATATCAGTCTGGGAGATGTTTCTGATTCTCACAGTTTTGAGTGTCAGGTATCATGTACTCAGGAGTAACAGCAGGTAACTCTGCAAGTAAGCAACAAAATTGATGGATAATTGGTTGAATTTTAGACAATGCAAAGACACCTTACAGAATGGACCAGAAGCAAGGAGGTAAACAAAGTCTGGCTATATAAGCATGCCTAAAGCTGATATTGAGAAAATCATTTACATGTTTTAAGAAAGAATATCCAAAGTCCTTGAGAGATAACTCTAAAGAGAAAAGAAAACAAACAACAACAAGTTAGAGACATAAGATTGCGGTGGATACCCAGAACTGAAAGAGGCCCTGGATCTAGGGAGCCAAAGCAGCCTGCTTTACAGGAGAGGATATGCGCCAATGGGCATGTTTCAGCAGACCTCATCCAGCCTCACAGAGGTTGGATGAGGAAATTCCTCTTCTGATTCCATCCTCATCAGGCAATCTCTTAAGAGGTACTCTGATTTTCCTTGGATCCCCTTAGAGATAAAGGGTATTGTCTGGAGAGGACACAGGGACTTTCCTACTTCTTGAATGAGATGTTCTCCTGTTCAAAATTTAAAAAACTAATAATCTAGTTTGACATCAAGATCTTGTAATATTGTTG
This sequence comes from Equus caballus, assembly GCF_041296265.1. Taxonomy (NCBI): domain Eukaryota; kingdom Metazoa; phylum Chordata; class Mammalia; order Perissodactyla; family Equidae; genus Equus; species Equus caballus. The sequence continues at coordinate 100,839,783 of NC_091686.1, forward strand.
AGAGCTGGTGTAGGCTCTGTACAATTCTGAACACTGATGAAATTCTGATTTTTGGTTTGAGAAAAAAATTTCCAGGTACCAGCTAGAGGCCATTTGGTAACCAGACAGACAGCCTCCTCTGGGCATACAATACATTTCCATACATTCTATTCAATGCATCAGGACAACTGGGAGTGCATATGCCAAGCCAAAAAATGGACATTTCTAGAGATTTTTGATGAACCAAATAAACAACTGTATGATTAAATAGGAGTTGCATTTTTATTTGGAAATTATTGTGTAGCAGTTGGTCAGATTATCTTGGGCTGGAAGACAAGCTTTATCAATATAGCCCATATTCATAATTCCTACTAAGCAACAATGAACACAGAGAAAGGAGAATAATTTATGTGACATTGATGGTGTCCTTCCTGAGATAAAAAGAACATCAAAAGTGACATCTACCTCGTAAATCATTATTAGTAAGTCTTTACAGATAACATATTTGGAGGCAGTTCTCCCCTTGTGTGGTGTACGAGCTGTGGTAAGCCTCTTTGACATTGCATTTCTGTGGTGGTGTTCACATATAAAATAGATTGGAATTGGACAGTCCTTGTATTATACTATTTGGAATTTATTTCTCATGAAAATTTTATTTTCATTATTTTCTGTTTGGAAGCATATCTATTTGCATAGTATTACTAACATTTGATAGCACTATTACAGTGGCAGGAATCCTATAATCACAAAATAAAATATTTTTTTTCAGGAAGATTAGCCTTAAGCTAATATCCACTGCTAATTCTCCTCTTTTTGCTGAGGAAGACTGACCCTAAGCTAACATCCATGCCCTTCTTCCTCTACTTTATATGTGGAACACCTCCACAGCATGGCTTGACAATTGGTGTGTAGGTCTGCACCTGGGATTTGAACTGGCAAACCATGGGACTCCAAAGCAGAATGTGTGAACTTAACTGCTGTGCCACTGGGCTGGCCCCACAAAATAAATTTTTTGATGATTATTAGGACAATGTTATCAATGATTGGGTCTCACCAAAAATGCAATTAGTCAGACATTATTTTAATGTCAAGCCAGTGAGATGGACAAATGATGACCTTGCATAAAATAAAACATAAAAGTCACATGAGGCCAAAACTCATTTAAAAGAGTAATTACTATATTACTCAAAGAAAGACAGCAAAAGCTATTATACAGAAATTTCAGACTCTGTAGTAATTTAAGAAAATTTTGTAAAAACAACAACAAAAAATCCTGAAAAATGGAATCATAAGATGATTAGAAATTCATTAAGATCAATGTCAAGGGAGGCAACCGTGTCCCCACCTCTGATAACGACATTATAATAGACTTGTTGACCTGAGAAAGAAAGTCTTAAGTATGTTCTTACACTACAAATCCTGGTCTTCAGCTTTCTCAATTGTCTCACTTCTATTGAATATCCATCAGCAACATTGGGTCCCTATGACTAAATTCAACAATTTTTGTTGAATGTCTATGTGTAGAGATTATCTTCAATGTATCATGCCATGATGAACAAGGCAAACGTCTCGGCCTCACACAGCTTACAGTATAATGAGAGACGGGGATGTGAAAAACAATGTCCCTCTCAGCTGGGTCTCCTAGTTCTCGCCATTATTCCAGGTCTGCATGATCTCATGTGTCTACTTCTTTACCTTCATCTCTGCATCACTGGACATTTGATATCACCACTGCTTTCCTAATTCTAAATTTTTCCTCAGCCTTCTACATTTTGTTTCATTTTGCATTTTTTTTTTTTTTTAAAAACCCTTCTCAGTCACCTTTGCTGAAACTTATTCTCTTTTTTCAGATTCTGTGTTGGGTATCATCTCTTCTCTGGTGTTATATGTTTATTTGATGGTCTCATCTATTCCCAAGATTTCATAATCACCAAGGTGCTAATGATTCCAAAAGCTATATTTCCGATACTTATTTACACCTCCAAGTTTCAGATGTACATTTTCAGCAGTCTGCTAGATATCGCCAGAGTTTTTCAAAAGTATCTTAAATCCCACAGGTCTTAATCAGATTCATTCTCCTGGAAATGTGTTACTTTTTCCATTTTTTTTTCCAGATTGGCAAACAGCAGCACTGTTTTCCCACCTTCTCAGATTGGTATTCTTGGTGTCAAAGGTTGGCTACAATTTTTCATATCCCCAACTCATATCCTCCTCTAGTTTTAGCAGTATTTAATCTCTGTATATAGATCCTCTCATGCCTTTACTTTTAAACATCTAATTCTGTACATATCATTCTCCATCACAATATTTAAATGCTTAAAATGCATGTCTCATTTACCTTTGGGTCCTTCATGGGAATTCACATAGAGTACATGCTCAACAAGTGGTTATTGAACTTAACGAATTCTCGTAATAGTCCAAATTCTCTGTTCATTGTATAAAATTTCAGCTATGGCTGCCATGACCTTTTGCTACAAATGCTGGGTTGGTGAAATGCAGCCTCACACTGAATAGAAACAATGTGCATAATTCAGTATAGCTCCCTGTGGCTCATAGGAATGCAACCTCAGAGAAGCATACCACTCTCAGATCATATGTGGGTATTACCTCATCAATGTAGATGCTGAGTGTTTCAAAGCAAAAATGAAATCATAGAAGATACATTTTACAATATAAATAAATGAGTAGATTACTTTTAAACAGCAGGATTCTATTTTATTTACTCTCTCTTACTAAAACATTTTATATCCTCTCGTCACAGATTTCATTTGAACATACAGTATCAACAAGTTAGTTCTTTTGAGGTTATTATATTTTAGCAGTTGGAAATCTGTTTTAAAGAAGGCATTTAAATTTGCATCTGCTTCAAATATTTTCTCATTTTGTAAGAAACTTATATTTTTTGGACAGTAGTGAGAAAGCATACAAGATGATGAGCCTAATGCCAAAAAACTACCTACATAAGTAAAATTTATCAGAAACAAGACTTAAAAACAAGGCAACCGATCATCTATATTTCAGATAGAAAGAGAACATGACATAAAAGCAAATGCCCCTAAACTTAACTTGAATCTTGAGATCGCAGTTACAAAAACAATTTGTAACCACAACAGAAGGAATGAATTGGTTCTTCAAAGTATAAACCCGATCTAATCCAATGGACTCTAATCTAATCACATATTTAATTTGAGGAATACAATTGGTCTTCTAAAAAGAAATAAGGACAACTTCAAAAGATTACTTACAGGCTCTTATTAAGTTTGAAAGGCCTTATTTAAAGTATGACCATTTTTAGTAATTGTCCATATTGATAAGCAAGGAGAGAACAGAGCTATAAAATTAATCTGTTCTGTACCATAGACCTGGAGTTACTGTCTGCTGTCAATTTCATCAATTATAAATTCTGGGTTTTTGTAACTAATTGTGTTTAGCCCCAAAAGAACAAAGAAAAGAAAACCAGTAACCTGATTAGAAAAATAAAACTTAAATAATTTGAATGTATTTGGCTTAACATGAAGCGCTCGAAATATGATGTACATCGAAAAAAAATAAAAACTAAAAAACAATTATTTTCAAACTATGTAGAAGGTAAGTAGGTAAAAAGAGTGAATATGATGCAGATAACATTCCAAGGCCTTCTTCCAGCCCAAGGTACTATTTATAAAAGCTAAAAATTTCAGTAAGTACATTATAATTGTTTCATCTGTACAACTTTTTTCTCTCTTCTCTGTACTTCAGACTACTCTGAACTTCTCTCGTGATCTCCTTCCTTTTCATATTAGAGTGTATTTACCGAAATCAGGGTTGTATCTCCCCAACATAAGGACTTTCACCATAAAGGCAGGGCTTCTTTCTCATTCACTTCAACATCCTCAGAGAGCCTTGGTCATATTTTATTTTCAATACATGCTTGTTGAATCAAAATGAATAACCACAGCTTTGTCATTATTTAATTACCCCATTAAACAAGAGACAAGAAGGAGATTGTTCTGCTTTGCTTTATTTAGGAAGAGAATGCTTTACTGATCAAAAAAAGAAAAAAAGAAAAATACCTGCAATAGAAGAGGTAACAATGGAGAATGTTTTAGCCTAGAAGAGGAATATTAAGATGAAACACTTTTTCAATAAGTGGTCTGACCGCTGACATTGAGTGCTAACTACACTTTAAGAGTCAAGTTCCAGAGTTTCTTCCTCACAAAGAAGATGCCTAAGTGTTGTCATATTTTGACAACATCAAGGCTTTTTTTACACAGAACCCTAGAAAAAAATCAGAGGAAGAACAGAAGTATATGCAATCTACAAGCAAAAAAGAATGCAGGAAATATGGGGATAACAACTCAACCAAACAAGAAGCTAAGCATAGAAGGTATTATCCAACAAGTGTGCTGAAATTCAGATAAGCAAATACTTAGAGAGTCTGGAGGTGATGAACCCACTCACTAACCTCCAAAGTCACTTTGAAATTTGACGGGAGCTCATTCCCTCCTCAAATGTCATAAGGGTTCAGCAGAGGGCTCTAGTTTTGAAGAATCAAATTAGAACAAAAAGGGTAATATGGCCATACCTTTTATCATTGTTAATTATTAATACTGAGATTAAAAAAAGAAAGGGCTGAGAGTTTGGTAAGCATACTAATTTGGACACTTTTTTCAGCTCATTCTGTCAACGTGAATATTTTGCAGCAGTTGAAAGGGAAATATACAGCTGAAGAATAATGCATTCCACTGGAACACTGAGGACAGAATGTAAAAACATTTTTCAAAGAGTGAAAAGAATGTAGGAAGAAAAGAATAGCTTCTCTTCACCTTGACTGACAAAGAGCACAGAGTTGGGCTGATTTTATGCCAAATGATAGAAGTCTTCCTCATCCTCATTTTAGATACTTCCTGTGTTTAAACATCACTGCTCCTGAGTGTTACCCCACAAAAATGACAAACTGTCTGGAAAGTATTCAAGGTGAGAATATCGTTCTCACTCATAATTTTAGAATGCTATTCTTTGTGAGACTAAACATTTTTATGAGGCTTTCATGATTAAGCCATTGTATTATATCAAATTTACCTAAAGTTAATAATAATCACAACTATTTATCATTATTATTTAATTTCAATAATTTTGTCATCAATTAATATAGTGAAATTATTGCCACTTTTATTATTTATTTATGGATTATTAGGTGCTATTACATCATTTAATTTCTTCCACAATCCTATCATTTATTATTGAAGAAAGTGGGGCTAAGAGAAGTAAGAACATCACACTGCCAGCAAGAGGAGAAACCAAGATTCAAAGCCATGTCATTAGATTTCACAGTCTGTTTCTTAAAACACTACCTTCTATCCACAACATTGCCTGATCTCCACTAAGACAATATCTTCTTTAGATTCTTTTAGATTGGGCTGCTTCTTTTACTGGAAAGCTGCTATAGCAGACGTCTTGATTGGCTGAGATCCTGCTTAGAGGCAGTCTCTCTAATCACTTTCTCTCTCTAATCACTATGAAGGAGGAGTGAAAAGCCCCCTCCTGAAGCAGGGGCACATGAACTTCTTGGGATATTTGGAACATACAGAGCCATTTCACAGACGGGAACGTTGGAAAAGTAGAAAAAAGCAGCCCCAGTCAGACACTGACAACTAGAGTGACATAATGAAATGCAGAATCATGAAAATGAATCCTTTCCAAGGTATGCTAGTCTCTTCCTACAGAAAAAAAATGATCAGGGCATTTGTTTACCATTAGCAAGTATATGAGGAACTTTGGAGAGAGGGAAGAGGCAGGCTTGTTATATAATTCAATCTAAATGAAAACAGCACAAGCCAATAGTGACAGATAACAGCACCTTTCAGATGGCTGCTGAAAATTGGAGAGTGGGAGAAAATTAGAGAGAAAGAGTGTTCTTAAACTTACACAAGGATATGCTTAGTCTCCATTCTCACTACCTTCGGTTATATAAAAATGGTGGTTCGTTCCCAAATGATATTTCAAGTATATTGGCATTTATTTCTGATAGCAATGTGACAAGTTCATTACAGATACAAAACGGATGCACAGTGGAATGCACCATATTTTAACCCTCAAGAACAGTCTACTCTAAACATTGTTTAAAGCATGTGGAGTGAGGAAAATGAATTAAACAATTAAGCCTAGTTTATATAAGTCTGAAAGAGTAAGAAAGTTGAAAGTGGGGCGTTCAAAAATATTAGTCTATAAAAATTAAGATTAGCTTTTAAATCAAGAGGCGTAAAATTAATTAGACATTTACAGTGGCCAAGTTTCTGACCTTATTTAACTTTTTAAAACCTGCCTTATGGATCAACTGCCAGTTTCTTATTTTAATTTATTTCTCTGTTACACTATTTGTAAGTTTACCTAGAGGAAAATAGGTACTGTTCTGTATCTTTTGTTCACTCTTACTCTGACCAAAGTTGACATTGTCAAGTGAGAAAGTAAATGTGCTTATTCTACTGTGAGATCACTCAATCATAATTAAGGTTTTTGAAGGGCATTACCCCCAGGACCAGATCAGATCTATAGACGGCTCTTGCATAGCATGATCTGAGGCCAGGCTCCAAAATTGTCTCCCACACTGGCCTGCTGTGGTGTCAACATTTCTACCCATGTAGCCAGAAATCACACCCTTGACTCAGCCCACTTCTTTGATTTATGTCATATATGCATTATCTACTATTAGAATGCACATATGTTATGTGGGTTTCAAGAAAGGGCCTAGAATTACTTCTGCCCTGCCCACATTAATACATATTATCAAATTCACTTACCATCTCACTAGGAAACCCAAAGGCCTCTTTTTGCTCCAAACAGTAAAAAATAAAGAAAATTGGATGTAAGGAGACAATAGCAGATGGTCGGATCTGGGTGAGATTTTAGAGTTAGTTTAGTTAACTGCCTTACTGATGATCAGAAGCCCACCCAGATGGAGTAAGTGACCTACCCAATCCTAATGGCAAAATTGGGATTAGAGGTCACATTGGGTATTGACTATATTGAGTTGTTAAACACTGCCTATGATCAACCCATACACAGCAAAGGCAAACTAGCCTTGCAAAGATGATACAGGGGGGACTTTGAGAAGAATAAGTAGAATAACTAGTTTAAAATAAGAACTTCATATTTTAAAATATTTTATACCACTAAATATATTTTAATGAAATAATAAAAAACTAATTTCCCCAATCTTATCAAAGGATCAACATGAAATAATCATAATATCGACAATAATTAATTAAAGGCAAAGAAAAATATATAAGCGATCTTTTTCATGAATAAATGTATAATTCATGAGGGTTTCCTTAAAATATTTTTTAAATGGTATAATTTTCTCTATTATTTTCCAGAGATTCATGGATGCAAGTACCCAAGATTTGAAATTATCAAAATGGTGAGTCTCATTCCAATTATTAGATTCAGTTTTCAAGAAATTATGTTTATTCTTACAGTGTATTCTTTTTCTTAAGCTAATAAGAGAATAAATCTTCATTTGTTATTTGAAACTAATGTGGGTTGGGATACAGGGTAAAGTTTGTTCTAAAGAGAATTAACCCACAGGCCCTCAATAAAATTTTGTTAATCATGCTAATGTACAGAAGGTAGATAAAACTTTTGTAAAACATAAGTGCATTTCACTGCTAACATACTGTGTTTTAGTTATTTCCTTATTATAGCATCTGTGACAACTTATTTTTATCATTAGCTGTCCCAGCTTATACTCAGTTTGCATCATGACATTGGACTGTACTATGTTATTACACTGGAAATTATCTTCTAAACTTTACAATAATCCAAAAAATTAGTTATAACTGCATTATTTCACATAGGTTAAAGTACAAGGAAAATATTCTAGGTAATAATAATTAGGAACTAGGACAGCATTCAAAATGGTATTTTCATGGAAAATCCAATACAAATCCTGACTAAAACCTAACCAAGCAAAACACTGCAGATTATCTGGATTCCAATTAAATGTGACAAATGAATACCTGACAGGTTTCAATTCCAATTCTACTTATGTCAGAATGATCCATTAATACTGAAGATGAAATTACCAGGAAATTCAAGCAATACAATTGTACTTTATAGCTAGATAGTAGTCTGAAAACTTGGACCCAACAAATCTCTTACTCAAATGTCAAGTGCTACATTTGGCTCAGCCAAAGTGAATCACGTCTCCTTCTGTCATTACCTATAGATCAGGGCTAACATGAATCACAGCCAACAGATGACAAATAGTTATATAAACTCTGAATTTCAACTGTCAGTCACATATAAAATCAGAAAAGATCAGTTATATTATGATGGTCCTTGCTGTTGACAGAACTGAAAACATGGTCATAAAAAATAACTAAAAACCTCTTTGGGGAATTTGTCTGCATAAACTTTCTAGTCCCTTAACATGCTCACCTGTAAAGTTTTCCATGGCATGTATGTTTCCTAAAAAGTCACTCATATATATTTGTTATATATAATTATGTTTATTATTCGTCATTTCTTATTTTAAAGGCATTGAATCCCCTTAAACTCAAAAAACATAAAATAACATTAAAATGTGATTATAATGCCAATAATACAAAGTCCTTTCTATTGATATAGCTGACATTGAAAAAATAAAGACTTAGTTGTACATTATGTTGTGTATAGTGAGACAACTGCTTTTAAAACACAAATTATATGATATCATCAAAAGGTAATGGCAGATATAGTAATGCCCTTAAATTAAATTAATCCTGCCTTCCTAGGTATCTGTATACGTGTGTACAAAATATTATTATAGTGCTCTTAATTTAATTTTCACTTTTGTGCAAAGCATTTCAAACATATTCGTCTTAAATATATATTCATCAGCATTGCAATTCATATGAAAATTTTTATACTCACTTAAAAGATACTAAAAAAAGTTAATTCTTAAAAACTACATCAAACTGTCATCCACATAAGCACACAGCACCATACACACAGATAAGCATGCCGTTATTGCCATAAGGCAAAATGCCATTTAAACCCTGGATAATTAATCAAGAGGGATATCAGTCATCAGACCCTGATATCATACCTTCTCATCCAGACAATAATGTGAAGAAATAATTTTTAACATAATTTAGGTTAGCAATAATTTCATTTGGGGTCATTTATGATATAGTACTCTTTAATGTTGGACTTAAATATTCATAGGTAAACTTCCAGAAAAAAAAATCAGACTTTTTCCTGCATTAATATGCTCTATTTGCATATCATCTCTAAAGAAATTGGTATGTAACAAAAAGTTAAGAATGTCTTATTTCACTTGAGAATGGTGAAAGACACAAATCCGGTCAGGTTTTCACTAGAGATAAAATGTGTGTGGTTTTTTCTACCTATGTTCCTCTATGTATAAGCAAATCTCCTTTTATATTTGAAATAATAATAAAATTAGGCAAAACTTTAGTATTCCATTGTTTGACACAAACCTAGTCCTCAAGCATTTACTATAACCTGAAAGCCAAAAAATAAATCACCTAATTGTCTTTGGGAATATAAACAAATGTGAAAAGTTTTGTAAGTATTACTTGCAATCTAACTTTATAACTTAAAGGAAAGTATATATAAGCCCAATTGTTGTGGTAATTATGAGAATCATATCACAACAGGATAAGAAGATAGAGTACGATAATTTGCTTTCTTCCCATTCCTTTGCACAAAAATGAGAAAAACTTTCTATGGAAATGAGAGAGGAGTTCTAATAGTATTTACAATATATTTTGGAGAATGAGATAATACAGTTCTCCTTCATTGACTCCATATCACTTGAAAGGAGAGGTTTGAAAATGTGTTTCTAAATACCCAGGAAAAGAAAGAGTCGAGCAGGGTGTTTATGGTTATTTTCTTTCACTAAGACTGGACAATCGCAATTGAAGAAATAGTTGCATGACAAAAATGAATAGAAGAAAACAATAACACAAGACCTTTCTCAGTCACTATTGTTTAAGTATTATGCACTAATTTAGTTTTTTTCATCACAGGTGCTACTCTGATTTAGTTGTAAAGGTTTTATTTCTGACAGGCTGTTTTAAAATGATTGTGCAAGTTTGGTGAATTTTATCTATGTAGTTATGTTCCTTTATTTGGCATTTCTGTACTTTAGCAAATATTTATTATTTCGAATAAAGTAGTTTAGTGTCAGCTATTTTATTCTGGTTTTAGACTGACCTTCGCGCATCTACTTATTACAGCTCACTAGCGTGATTGTGTGTGTGAATGTTGTGTTTGCCCCTACCATTTTCCATATGCTCTGCCTCACCAACACTGCCATCCGGCGTGGTCCTTTCATAGTTGTCCTCTGGGAGTGGAAGGGCACCCAGTCTTGGCCCTGATGAACTCTTACTGCTTGGTGTTTCTGACTCCTCCAGCCCGCTGTCATAGCAACTCTGCAGTGACCCCTGATGTGGGTCCTGAGGCTGACTCACAACAGAAAACGTCACTCTACGAAATGGCTGTAAAAGAAAAGATTCTGAATGTCACTAAGATATAAGATTGTAAATGATCTTATTAAAAAATACATAAATTACATACATTAAGGTCTACTGACGACTAATTCAATACAAAATGGTTAGATATGTTGAAATCTATTTGGTTAACTCTGAATTATATGAGACAATGCCTAGAACTTAGATTTTAGTATGGAAAAACTGAAAATTCCCTTTCTGAAACAGAGATAAGAAAACACCAATTTCACTAAAACACACATTTAAATCTGATATGTTAGTTCCATACAGTCAACCTTTTTCTATTCTGTAGTTTTCACTTCAAATACATTTTTCACAAATAAACTCCCCATAAAAACAAGGGTCAGTGATTTTGGAAAGCAGTATTTATTGAACTAATCCATTGTAAGAAGACTTCATTTCTAAATACTTTGATATCATGGGTTAAAATTGAGTATTTTGGCAGTTAGTTTAAAGGTACAGCTACTAAACAGGAATTTAGATGCAGTGCTAGGAAATGGTAATATATTTCTTACTTCATTCGTATTAAAAATATTACCTACTGATCTTGAAATTGTAAGGGGAGTATTGAAATCATAGATGAAAGTTTACTTAACCAGGGAATAAAAAATAAACTAAAAAGTTTAATTGTGTGTGCTTACTATGAGTGTATGTAGTTTGTTCAAAAAAAGAAACATCATGTACAGTTTTAAGTTTATTTTAAAAAGACTGCAAGTCTATCTCATAATTTACCATGCTACTGACATTAGCTAGACCAAATTCTTACTATGTATGAAATTTCCAGATTATCATAACCTCAAAATAAAACAAAAATACTTTAGACTCATTGAGGGAAAAACCTAATGCCATGCATTGACAGTGCTATGTACACGATATCTGGAAAAAACAATATAAAAAGATTCTGTAATATCTGTCTGAGATTATTCTTGGCAATAGTTGTATCCATTAAGCTTTTGTATGATTTGAAGGTGGCATAAGTGTAAGGATTTTTAAGCCTGTAACTCAGAGAGGTTCTTTCTAATATAGAATATAAACCTAACGTTGCCACAATAGTGAGAAAGATAAAGAACCTTTTTTGCTCTTTTATAACCTGAATACCAATGGTACAAATCACTAGTTATAACTGGGACCAGTGGAATTTTTAAAATGATAAGAATTATCTACACATGGTAAGTGATTAATGGCATTGCTAAGAAGAGTTGTGACATTTTCCCCAAATTTATAAGTTGGCTTTGCTAAAAACTGCACACGCTTCCACAAATCCTCCCTTTCTTTTGTTGTAGATAGAAGATTGGCCAGGAATGTTGCCTACTGCTGATATTTCTGACCCAGTACACTCATCTTTGATGCACTTATTTGGAGTACAGTCTTTACAAAAATCTTCTTTTTCATTCTAGTTCAAAATCAAACTTTAGAATTGCTCAATCTTACTGCAAAGGGTGAACATCTAAAGCACATTGTCTTCTTTATAATGTTTTGCTGAATAAGAACTGCAGTATTTAAAAACAATTACAAAATATTTCTAGTAAAAATAGAATACACATCATGGGCCAAAATTCACCGTCAATAAACTTTCTAGAAACATTATCCTTATTTCACCAATAATTCTCATAATTCTTTATGGTAGTATGATTGTGATATTTTACCTTATATCTAAATAAACAGAAATCAATTTGTTTACCACTCTTTATCTTATGTATGCATATTTTCTTTTAAATTATTTTTCCATTTGTCACTCCCAGTTGACTGCAAACTATCTGTGATTTGTTTTATGTCTTTGTCTCACCTTGGATATGAGACCACTGACAATCTCCTAAAACCACGTCGTTCTGCACACAGAAGTTACTCAGCAAATACTACTGAACAATGATATTTTATGACAATGTTGAATTTAGGAAAGAACACCAAAGGTTATGCAGACATTTTATCACATCAACACATAGCAATGAGTTTAAAAAAAAAAATACCAAAAGAGAAAGGAGGGTCAAATGCTATTCTTAATTCCATTTTAATGACTCTCAAATCTTTTAGAATCAGTCTTCACTAACACAAGAAAATGTTCAAAATGAATACAGAAATACATAATTTACATAAGGAAATATATAATAAAGAAATACATAAATTGACATAGGAAAATAAGTAAAAAATTATGAGAAATGATGCTCCATTTTAATATAACAAGAGAAAAGATTGCGACGCTGGGTGAGGTGGTTCTCTCAGGATCTGTGCTTAAATGCTGGTTCACCGGAAGCAATGACAGGACAGCAGACATCCAGGTGATAGGGTATGTTTGCAGTGAAAAATGTCAAAAATAAAATAATGATTTTCTGTAATGTTCTAGATAATAACTGCAATGAATCTGTGAACCTTGTTTTCTTGATTTGCTACCCTATTTGGACTGTGGATATTTTAATCTCCGTAAATTATTTTAGGTTATATGTTAAATGTAACAATGGAAGAAAAAATGTTGTAATTTGAACATGCTAAGATCAATATACATACTAACAAATACTTAGATTCATGAATACTTCCTTTTTGTATAAAAAGCTTTTTCATTTAAAATAATATCTCTAGGATTGAAAAAAGTCATTCACACACAAAAAATAAAGAGCATCCCACAGTGGATCACAAAATACCCCATCTATCATTTTTACCTGCTTTTAAAATTATTCCATTAGAATTCTCCAATACACTATCAGTATCATACTATTCTCTATTAAACTCTATTTTGATAATTTTGAATAAATAAGATTCTTGTGGTATATTATTTAAGTTATCAATGTGAATCAAATTTTTACAGAATCCTAAATTCTGAAGGAGAACCTATTGACGCAAGAGTTAAGCTTCAATTCCAATAATAAATCAGACATGTACATTTAGGTAGATAGACAGATAGATGATAGCTAGCTAGATAGATAGATGGAGATTGACAGACAGACAGATAGGCAGAAAGACAAGTATTTACACGCCATCCTTCATCATCAGTTTGGGCCTAATGAGAAGATAGGTTTTATAGCAGAAGTATGGCACAGAATTCATATTATTTATATATTCCAGAAATATCGACTAAACCATATGTGCAAAGCAGTGTGTTGACTGTGTGACAGACAGAATGAGTTTGCATTATATATGTAACTGTTGTTTTGTTAATTATTGATACTCTGAAGTAGAGTTGTTTTAAGCGGTGGTTCTTAAACCTAGATGTGCCTTAAAATGATCCAGAGAACGTATGAAAAAAACATAATGCCAAGACCTGGCCTCAGTCTAAATCCGATGAATCAGTGTTCATGGTAGGACTGGATATCAGCAGTTTGTAAGACTTCTCCACAGTGAGGAAGGAGAAACCCTACAATTGAACAACGTACGGAAAGAAGTCAAGAAGACCAAATCGCACCAGGAAGCCAGCTGGGCCACTTAGTGTCCACAGAGCTCCCCTGGAGAGTCAGTAGAACCATGGTTCCACCTTGAGATGCAAAAGTATGAACATGAAGACATCTAGGGACCTGAGGTGTCTAAGCTCTGTATTTTTCTGTCTAGGGTGATAAATGATTTGCATCCTACAGAGGCAAACTGGTCTTTCTAAAATAGGAAAAAGCAGAAAAGCCTGAGGAAGAGTGTCAGCCTTCCAGCTCTTTGAAACTGTGAAGATATGCTCAAAAATTGAATAAGTAATGCAAGAAAGAGGTCTCCAAGAAAATCATTCCAAAAATTGTGAGTGGGATAAGTGTGAGAATTATAAACAGGAGGGAGCATAAATCAAAAATTTTATTTAGACAAATGAATGATCTAATTAAGGGGTGAAGTTGAAGACGTGATCTGATAATTCCTTGCAAAAGAGAAGTTAGAAGAAATGTTGAAGGCAGAGGAATTTGCTAAGAAAGAGTGAACTATGGAGACACAGGAATGAGAATGGGCAGCGAGGCCATTCTAAAGCAGCCTATGTGGCTGATTGGATTTGGTCATTAACTCATTATACCTACATTTGTTTTGGACACATTATGTTTAGAATTGCAAGGATGTTCCAACAATGATTCTACAGATTTAAGAAAATAAAAATCTTACAGGTATATGAAAACAGGCAAATATAATATAATTGAGTTGCCAATAAAATAGAGGTACAAAAAAGATGCAGTGAAATCTGCTTGGGAACTTAGGGAAGGCATTGGAAGGGAGAGATTTGTGAGTTGAGACCTCCTCGTGTAGTTTGATAGCTAATATATGTTTGAGAGCAGGTTATAGATTCCATATCTGAGGCCAGCAGCAAAGAATAAAATAGAGAGCAGGTAGGAAAACCAGGTCGCTTTTGAAACTCAGAAGCCAGAAAGCTGATCCTTTCTGGAAAGAAAGAAATCAAATATGATCAAAGGCATTAGAGACATGGAGAAGAATGTTGACTATCAAATGTCCATCGGATTCATCCATTAGAAAGTCATTGTGGCTATAAAATCTCTAAACTCTAGGGCACAATTCTAGGAGATCAGACCAAAGGAAGTAAAAGATCCAGACATAAACATAGGGAGTAAGTGGAGATAGACTACTGTCTTTTAAAATATGACATAACAAGAAGTAGGATTGCAGTTAAAAGGAAAAGCTTTGCGTAAAGAGTTTTGTTTATTTATTTATCTGTATTTTTTTGTCTTTGTTATTGAAAAAATTTTACCTGAAGGTAAATATTTGCAGAAACAAGCAAAAAGGGGAGCATTGCTAACATCAGGTAGTTGGGGAATGAAAGAAATCGGGGAAGTAAACTTAGTAGAATTAAGAAAGAAATGAAATTAAAAATAAAATTACAAAAACAAAGTAAACAGTAAAACATGCTGAGGAATTGCATGTATGGTTTATGTGTGTGTTTTAATGAGAAAAAATGGTATATTAGGAAATAACAGAAAGAGAAATAGATTCTATTACAAGCAACCATATAGGTTCCCTATTGACCTTAGATGAGTTAGCTGACCCTTGGTTCTGGCGCCTTAGGCTCAGGGTCTGTAAAGCATAGATAATGATACCTACCCCTTACTAACTTCAATTCTCTGAGAAATAATGAGATAGTTTATAAAAAAAAAAAGCCTTAAGCTCCCTCAAAGACATATACTATAAAAGGTATGACACCTCAGGCCACAGTTATATAACTAGAGCTCTCACCCAGGTTTTTGTTTTTTGGGTTTTTTTTTAGAAATATAAAGTTGTCTCAGTAATTCACAAGGTTTCTAAATAGAATTTTTAAAACTCATGAAATCTCAAATCTTTCTCTCATTAATACACCAAGTTTTTATTGTTCTAAATGCAAAATTACTTGTAAAACATATATGTACACATAATAATACACATCTTCCAAAAACTATTTGAATCTAATCATTTATTAAGCATGAGTATTTCTATATTCAATTATTTTAGAATGGCATCTATCAACTATTTGTTGTCTCCTTTATGACATACTGGAGTCTTTCACTTCAAGACACACCCTGCTATAGGGACTACCCAGACATTTGAGAGGTTGTTACAAATATATTCAAAAGTAACTCCAGGTAATATGCAAACCCTGGGCTGTTGGATGTACCTTCATCATTGTCCTAGGCCCCAGCGGATGGAAATGTGTTAGCGTTGCCTTGCTTTAAACTACTATAGTCTGGAAGCCAGTATTTTCCACTCTTTACAGAATTTTATTCACTTTATTTTTTGGAAATCTAAAGGTCACATGGGAAGTGGGTAAAGATCTTAATGGAGAGGTCCTCTACCTTGTGATTTTGCTCTCATACTGTGGGGGCCCTGAGGATGGCTGTGTCTTCCCATCTTCCCCTCCTCACTGGAAATTCTGATGGGCCCAAGGTGAGGGACATGTGATTGCAGGGATCATTTATAAAATTACTCTTGTAAACGTGAAAAGACAAACATAACAAACAAGGATTTATTAAGTTGAGTGCTGCGGGGTATAAAATGTAACATAGTCAATAAACGCATTTGCTCATTAATATTTTTGATTTTTTTTTCTGTAAAATGTGAACAGAAGCTAAATTGGTATATTGGTAAACTGGGATCAAGAGAAAGATAGCCTGCCTAGAGGAGAAGAGTTGGAACACGTCTGGATTGCAGAACCAGGGCTTGTGTTCTCATGACCTTATTGTGAGGGGTAAGGCCTTTATCAAGGGAAAAGGTGGTGAGCATTTAATTCATTATTCTTTTTTGTAAGATTGCATCTCCATGATTGATAATGTAAGTTACCAAACAGTAAACCTAAAACTAGACAGTCCAATGGGTTTTGAGGTCACATAAGAAATTATCACAATCTCTACTTTACTTCAAATACGGACAGACAGCCAGATTTCATTCTGCTCTTATTCAAAGGGTTCAAGGAAAGTTAAATCCATACGCTTCAAATTCATTAGAGGACTAGAACAATTTTCTAAGAAGTGTTTTTTTTAATATCTAGAAAGGTGACGTCAAATTGTACCAGAAGTATGATAATTGCCTCATTTTTTATTTTAACTTGCAGATTCGTTAAAAATTTTTTTTTAATTTTAGAGAACCATGTAACAATCCTCCTTTTTTAAAAGCACAGATATAATAACATGTACTACTTATAATCTGCAACTTTGAGAAAATTAATTTTGAAGTTAACATTAATACGCTATCCTCTTTTCAGAATACAATCATGCCAAATAAGTATAACATTTCCAGATGCCGCCAATTAAAAAAAAAAATCTTTGTCCCAAAGTTCATTTATAGTTTCTAAGACAAGCAATAGAGACCAGATGAATATTCACAAATATATGAATAATGATAAAACCTTTATTTTTATCCATTCTTAATTGTTAGATTGATGAAAAGGTCCCATAATCAGACATACTTAAAAATATTTGCCTTCCATCTACGTTAGCAAAATCTTCTAAGTTACAACCTGCACAATAAAAATGGGTTGTTTTCTTTGACAGGGCAGTGGCCAATTTCAGAAAAGAGGAAAGAAAGGAATTGAACTTTAGGGATATCCTGTTACACACAATACTTACAGTGAAAAGGAAACGTAGCCTCCGAGTAGGAGAGCAGAACTTTCCCCTTGGAGTCCATTTCTTATAACCTAGTGACACCACCTTTATGGGGATTTTATGTGCAGGAGGATAGGAGCCTAAGGATGCCACTGGAAAGAACTTCAGGTTCAGTCTCTTTCGCTCTTGAATACTGCTCTGTCTCACACACAACTTTATTGGGAACTTTAAATGTGGGCCTTCCCTTTTAGCTTCAATAGTTTCTCCATAAATCGTCTCCTTATCTGCTACTCACATACAGCTGTCTCAGTCATATCAATTATTTCTAAATGGGCTGAAAGGGCTTTTTTATTTTTTCCAATTCACTCAGTCATGTCCATCAAGCAGACTTCTAATGACTCTCTGTCAGTCATAAAGCACTGAAACAGTCATGGAGCAGAACATTGCAGTATTATAAGGAGTGTGCATTTTATTTTTAAAGAGGAGCTATCCAAGACTGTGAGAGCCTTCCTTGCAAATGCACAGAGCTTGATGAACCTGCAGACGTTTTCACCCAGTGTCAGCGGCTGTTGAACAAACATGTTTAGGATTCCATAGTGCATTAGTCGGAATATATCCGGCAGAACAACTTCAAACACACTTTAATCAGGTCTTTAAACTTTATAGGGGCATCTTCCTTTGCTAACATCTCAAGAGTCTTCCATACTTTAAACTGCCTTTCTTTCTTCTAAGTCAGTAGCAGATGAAAGGATGTTAAAAAGAAACATGTGGAGACATTTGAATTAATTAACTAAAACATTCACTTGGAAGGAGAAGTTAAATAACTGTATTTACTTCTTTTGACTTGCATGCAATTACATATTTGACATTATTGTTTATATTTGTACTAGAGAAACTAAGAATACAGGTGATACTTTGTAGTTCTTAGTCCAGTAGACCACAAACTACTAAATATCACAAAAGAATAAAGATGACAGTTCTAAAATAGTAGCTACTATGTGCCAGGAAAGTGCTATTCACTTTACTTGTGTTGTTGCTTCTCCTCATGCCATCCCTACATGGGTCATATTAATATCCTGACTTTGCAAATGAGAAATAAAATGAATTTAATATTCAAACTAATGCAAGAACTACTCCAGCCTAAAAATACAAGCTGATCCACTATTTTTTTCCCTAATGAAGGAATGTCAGCTAAAGCCTAAAACTCTTAGTAAGTGTAGGCAAACATTTTTTCTGAAAATTTCTAAAAAAGATATTATGCTCTAAAACACCACTCGCGGGTCCTCTATACTGTGGACACAATTGTCCCATCTATTTTTTGCCCTGTTTACTGGCTTCTCTTAAACCCAGCCTAGAATTTGGCCAACTTTTTCTGTAAAGTAAATATTTGAAGCTTTGTAAGTCTTAGGTCTCTGCCACAACTACTCAACCCCGCCCTTGTACTGCAGAAACAGCCACTGAAGATACGCAAGTGAATGAGTGTGGCCATGGCCCCATAAACTTTATTTATGGAAATGGAAATTTGAATTTCATATAATTATCCCACCCTGTGAAAAGTCATTTAAAAAAAATTTTTAACCACATAAAAATGTAAAAAATAAATGTAAAAAATACAACTTTTCTGTTGTATTAACATTTTTAAATGCTTTCGTGGACTTTTCAATTTGTGCACGAAGTCCTCATAAACAGTGTTTACCCATTATACCTCTGTTTCAGCGACAGTGCCTTAAAAATAGTTTATATTCAATTGTCATCTATTAGCATGTTCTGATATTTCTTCTTTGGAAAGAACTAAACTAGGGAATCGAGACTTAGAGTCAAGTACTGCCTCTCATATTAAGAGTGAAATCTGGGGAAAAGATGAATCTTTCAGCTTTAGCATCTTCAACTTTAAAATAAAGGAATTACAGCAGATGATACTTAATATCCTTTCCAGTTCCTTAATTCTCTGAAATTGCAAGATAGGCTTGTTGGATCAGTGAATAAATGGTTGAAGTCAATGATTTCAAAGTAGACTTTGCTCACCCATTAAGAAATTCCTCACTACACGCATGGCCTTAAACATATTAATGCATCTTGGAATGCATTTACTCATCAAAGATCATGCATAAAAATATGCATTAAATCAAACATTTTAGTCAATTACCTTAACGAAAAGCTACAAAGATGCTTTGGTTCCCTCTGGCTTAACATCTTTGTGAAAAAGTAAAGACATTCTCTTGAAGATCAGCTCCTCCATGGAATATGCTTGTCTAAATCTTCCTTATCCTCTGAAACCACCCCGTCTGTGACGCCTTCTTTGACTTAACCACATAAAAATGTTAATTGAGTTTCTACTATGTGCTAAAGGCTATGAGAGCTCATTCATTTCTCAAATGTATGATTTGAATGACAGAGGTTAGCAAGGTTGGTATGAAACAGAATGGTGAAGGCATGCTGGGCCACAATTGGATTTCACCTCCCAATTCATTTGAGAGTCTACATAGCTCCTTGTAAATCTTTATGTTTACACACACACAGAGACGGGGAGGCAGAGGGAGTCCTTGTTAGAAAAAGAGAATATTGACAGGCAACTAATGAGAAAAATACTATCTTCACAATGACATTCAATCCAACAAAGACTTATTAAGCACTTGCTTTGTGCCTACCACTGTGCCAAAAAATCTACATGCTGCAAATTCAGGCATCAAGCTTGGCTGGGCAAGTGTAGATTAGTCAGACAAAAGCACTCCCAGAATACTAGCAACGGTTTCTTTTTCTTTTCCTTTTGGCGTTGTGATAATCATCAAAAGCTCAGTTCGCATGCTGCTCAGTTGCTTTGCATGACTACTCTGTACACCCATGGAGTTCCAGAAACAGCTGAATGAAGTCGATGAACCTGTGTCTTAAACTCCACAGTTGGAGCTATTCTGCAGCAGTTCAAGGGAGCAGCGCTGAAGAACCAAGTGGAACTCCAGTAGGATTCCTCAGGCTTCCAACTACTGAAACACTAGAAATGAATAAATAAACAACAACAAGGACAAAATATGACCTTTAAAAAGCCGCCTCCGAAAATACATAGGAGCTTAGAAGCACAGATAGGAGCCCATCTCACAAATACCCAAATTGATTCTCCCATACTGAAATGAATGAAAATGAAACATGCATTTTAGGATCCACTCGAACAGATGCTCCAGATTTTTTTCTCTTTTTTCCTTTTCTATCTTAGACATTTCATCTGAACTGCACCTGGTGAAATCTGTTTAAGAAACTACATATGTTTAAAAACACTGGGTTTTCATATTCCGTGGAATGGAGGTTTGTGTCCTTAAATAGCTTTCCCTGGTCTGGATGGATTAGAATGTCTGACAAGAATCAACACAGACAAATGGAGTGAGGCTCTGAGGTGTGACTTGAGCATTTAATTATTAAACTGAGTTGAAACCTAATTCTTGAGCCAGAATCTTTTGCTACACAGATGAATCTTCTGCTACTCAGATGAATGGGTTCTGCTGCCATCCCCACCACTCACTTGTTTTATCTTAGCTGCACTTTGTTAAAAAGAAAAGCTAGCGGCTGGTCCCATGGCTGAGTGGTTAATTTCACGTGCTCTGCTTCAGCAGCCCAGGGTTTTGCAGGTTGGGATCCTGGGCATGTACATGGCACGGCTCATCAAGCCATGTTGAGGCAGCATCCCACAAAGCACAGCCAGAGGCACTCACAACTAGAATGTATTACTATGTACTGGTGGGCTTTGGGGAGAAGAAGAAGAAAATAAAAGATCGGCAACAGATATTAGCGCACATGCCAATCTTTAACCAAAAAAAAATAAAAGAAAAGCTACTAGCTACCAGTGTCCCTAAGAAAACAGTGCATTTGGTGTCTAGTATACGCTAATTTTCATTCCTTAGTACAAGTCAAATGACTCTAGAAAAATCAATGAAATGGGTGTAGTAGGCAAGAAAATAGACCCAGATGATGTCCACATCCTGAACCTGTGACTAGGTGACCTCATATGCAAAGAGGAATTTAAAATCACAGATAGAATTAAATTTGCTAATCAGTTGGCCTTAAAATAGGGAGATTATATTGGATTATCTGGGTGGGCCCAATGTAATCACAAGGGTTCTTAAAAGTAGAAAGGGGAGGCAGAAAAGGAAGTTAGAGTGATGCAATGTGAGAAGAACTGTACTCGCCTTTGCTAGCTTTGAAGAGAGAAGAAGGGGCCACATGCTAAGGAATGCAGGTGACCTCCAGAAGCTATTAAAGGCAAAGAAGGGAGAAGATTTTCCTCCAGTGCCTCCAGAATAAAAGCTACCTTACCAACACCTTGATTTTAGCCCAGAGAGACTCACTTTGGATTTCTGACTTCAAAAATCGTAAGGTAACAAATTCGCATAAGTTTTACACCATTAAATTCTTGGTTATTTGTTATAGCAGCAACAGGAAATTTATACAGCAGGCCATGGAGCCCAAGGATGGTGGGGAGAAAAGAGAAGTAAAGCGGATGGGCTTAGGCTTCACATTTATGAAAGAGGTTAGAGTCACCATTCAAATTTAAATTGGTGTTGCATTCCTGGATCAGCCCACTTGTAGGGCACTGAGAACCAGCAGGTAATTCTAATAGTTATACTTATTTTATAAAAGACTCAAATATACTGTGTTGCATATTTTATGTTGAAAGTGTTTAGGAAGTGTAAAAATGTTAAAATAATCTTTATAACCTGATTTTCACATTTATTATTCTTTTAATACAGTGAAAACACCAATAACCAACAAAACAAAATAAAAAAATGAAGTGGACTAGGTCTCTGTTCATTTATCCATGTGGGAAACGCCACTTCAAATTTATATACACATATAAATTTATATATAATCATTCCTCTCTTATCAGATAATTAATATCATATTTGGTGAAACCCATGGACTTTCAAATCAGGAAACTAGAATTTCTTTTCCTGGCACTGACTATAAGTTGAACAACTTCGGGCCACGGACTTAATTCTTCTTAACCAGGATTAATATTTTGTAAATATGAATGATAATTTCTCCATTTTAAAGATGCAATGAAGATCCAATTTGATCTTATAAGGGTAACACATTTTAATTGCAGAGAAGTCTATAAATTCTCATGCTGAATTGAGCCCAAAATTGAATCTATAGGCCAAAGATTTAGGGAGCTGATACAAGCACTAAAAATAGGCCATGAACTTGGAAGAAATAAATTTTTCCCACCACGCTAGCATGAAAAAAACTCTAATAATGAATGTCTTGATTTTCAAGAACAGCCTAATCTACACTGGAGAGAGTTAATAAATCCTAATGGATGTCTAACTGGAGTTACCATATTTGAAAATATGGCCCCTTGTCTGCTAACTTCTTTCTTATTTCCTTTTTGTTTTATACTTGTGTGTTAAAGAAATCTTTTAGGAGGATGAATTCTTTGTATAAAACCTGGAGCTTTCCAGAGGAAAGCGAAAAAATAAATTCACCAAACAAATAATAAGTAAGGATGTTGGCATTTCATGATTCTTTACGGAAATTAGGATATTCACCACTCGACCCTAACATGAGGACTCAAAAGTAATTCTTATTTAGTAGAGCAGATAGTCAGAAACATTCACTGGAGTTTAATTTTCAGCCATAATTTGAGAATGTAACCTAAACTGTCCAATATTTGCCAAATATTATTTCAATATTAAATGCCACAAGAGCAACTTATTTCATTTACCACCTTCTTGGGAAAAATGGTTGATGTCTTAAACTTACAGAAAAAGGACATTTTTAAGCATGAGAGAAAAACAAGTGTGCCCATGAGACAATAATCTCATAGGACAATCATATTTTATTACTACCACTACTGCTTGGCTTTCTAAGCCTGTTTACATTTCATATTTAGAAGATACTTGGGAAGCCACATCTAAAATAAAATATTTTTATTCCTTTCTTTTTAACTTATGACTTTTTGAAGTCTCTAACCTTCTTTTTTTCCCCATACAAGTTTATATACACTGCCATGTTGTTCACATTACTTCACTAATATCTTAATTTTGACTTTAAAAACACTAAAATGATAACACTGTGGGCACCCATAGTTTTTGAAATTCATTATAGCCTACTGAAATGTTCGACTCACAGGGCTTCTGCCCCTTGGATCTCATTACATGCATTCCATGTATTAAGAAATAACACTAATAATAAACCATGTAATTAAGTTAGCTCTTTTGTTTTTGGGAAATAAGATAGTCTTGGCATATCTTTGTTTTTTAATGTTTAACTTCAGTTTTTTAATGACAACTGCTTATATCGGAAGACCGTAAATTAAATAAAGATGGTAAATGATATCTTCACCCAGTTTGACAGAGAACTTTGATGTAAAACAGAGATACATACTTCCATACTGTAAAAGTGATCAAGAGACTTCCACACAGCAACAACTGATGAATAAAAAGAGAAACCTTTCTAGGGGATAATCAATAGTTGGTAGCAGACATTTCTCAGAACATATTGAAAGAAAGCAAAGCCTCCTTAACGATATAGCTGATAAAGTTTCTGTACTTAAAATGCAAGTGATAGTCCCTAACACTCATTGATTGCTTACTATGTGTCCATTCAAAGCTTATTTAATTGTCACAATAACACTATGGGGTAAATGAGGAAACCAATACTCATGGAGGTACCTTGCCCACAGTCACAAAGCTGTCAAGTGATCCCCAGGTCGTTCTTACAAAGCAATTGGCCTTGATTGAACCCTGAGCAGTTGATAAGCAGACAATGAGACTCCTGCATATACTGACAAGAGTACTGGTATAACTAAACCGTATTGTAGCACAGACGAGCTTATAAAGGATGGTAGGACCTGGACCACACAAAAAACAAGTCTTTAGGAGAATAGCAAAGTCAATTATTTTAGCCACCTCTGATAAGGGGTTTTTGCAAGTTCCTTGGGCTGAAAAATTAGACATTCATATTTGAACTCCACTGGACATCATCTTTAGTATTTTGTTACATTTAAGCCAATTCTAAAGGAAAAGATATGTAGTCCACCTTCCACTGTGTGAGCTTAAGTCATTTTCTTAAAGTCCAGTAAACCTTCCTGCCTTCTTTTACAAGGTCAACAGTTCTCAACTTGAGTCACCTGGGAAACTTAAAGAATATTGATGCTTGGACTACATCCCAAAAGTTATTTTGGGATAGGGCTCAGTAACTACGTCAATAGGGCTGAAAATTCACTCTGATCCTAAAATAAAATGGGAAATCATCTTAATTTCAATCTGCCTTGGCTGCCAGGAATCTCAGCGCTCGATCACCATTTATTTATAAACCTAAGTAGGGTAAGTATGTTTCCTTATTCTTCTCTCTATGCGGTTTTTGAGGTACTATTTCTATATTAATGGTCTCATTATAAATGTGTTTTATCATAAAATATCTCAACTCCTTTTGGAAACAGTCTACTTTTTGAAAATGATTACAGAAAAACTTAAAATGAATGTTCCTTATCATTCATTTTATCTACTTCACAAAAAAATGGCTGGCTTCGGTGTTATTTTTTAAAAGCTATGATACATTCTAGAAAAAGTAATTTGTAATTAAAATCAGCTATACTTGGAGTTTCATTCAGAAACAATATGACTAAAAGAGTTTTATTTATTAGTTATTATGGGGATGATGAATATGCCATTAAAAACACAAGAAAATTCATCTTCATGAAGTTATCTAACACTTACCATGAAACATGTAAGATATAGTCTGCTCTTAGATTAGCAGTTAGCCTCATACCACTAGTGATGGCTCTATTTTTCATCATCAGCTTTCAAATGTTTATTGCTGAGCCTGACTTTATTTCCATATGATCATATACTAGTTCTTCCATTGAGACTAGGAAATCCCCCAATATAATCCCATCACCAGGCAGCATTATAAAGCATTTCTAAAACCATGTCTTTACCACCAATTCCTCCTTTTAGTATTTCTTATGCCATATCTTTTTTCACTTTTTTTCTTCCAAATATCACAAGTCATTCTACTGATGTATTGCATCAACCATCTAGGACAAATTACCCTTCCTCTGTCCTGTGACTTCCGTGAACTGATTTGTGGAAATTTATGCTAATGATAACCAGAGTATGGATGGATTGCCTTTTAGATGGTGTGTTGCTCCCCTTAGATAACATGTGTCTTAACATAATTAAAATACCTTGTGCCTTAAGAAGAAAATCTTTCATGAATGGGTAAATTTCAAGAATTATACTCTGAAGATTGAGAGAATTTGAGGAAGGAGACTGAACTCCTCAAATCATAAACAATTCACTTATTCTTCCTTCAACCGGAAATAGCACGGGACTCGGAGTTGAGACCTAAACTTTCTCATTTCAATAGCAATTCAAAAGCATTTCTTGATCCCTACTTTGCTCACACTAGCTTTACCATTCATGAGCTCCATAATTTAAGGCCAGATACTTAATTCCTCTGTCTCAGTTTCCTAATCTCTATATGGAAAAAATCCAGGAGCACTTACATCACAGTATAGCTAAGAGATTTAAGCTACACAATCCAGTGAGTCCTAATCTCCAGTGTGCACGGTAATCACCTGGGAAATTGCTCAATTCTCAAAAGCCCCCTAGCTCTACATTCAGAGAATCTGGTTGTTTAGGTAAAAAATAAACAAACAAACAGATGATTGCGATGCACACCAAATTTTGAGAATCACTGATGAAACCATGCAAAACACTGAGAACATGATTTGTTTTATTATCATTATTACATTTGTTGTCCACATTGCCATTATTACCGCTAACACTGAGATACTCCTTATAGCAGGCAATAAAGTGGCAGTCAGGCCCACCCATCATCAGGAAATTTAATTGTGACAAGAACCAGCACCAAGAATTGCAGTGATTCACTCCTCCTCCTACCGCCGAGAACGTGGTGAAGAGTTGGTGAAAGATGTCAGGGTGTTAGAGTCATAGCCAAGTAGGTTCTATTCCAGAAAAGTTCTAGAGAAAGTTGAGGAGACAGATTTCAAGGGATGGAGTCAACAGCAGAGACGAATCCAAAAAAGAACAACTTGGAAATTACCAGAGGACTCAGCCTATTCCTGGCAGACATACTACTGCTTCCCACTGGATGAAAATCTTAACTGAAAGCAGCAGCAGCAGATGAGAGACATCCTGCCTCACACAGGGCAGGCTCAGATGGGATCACCTTGACAGGAGGGATCTACTTCTCACAATACAGCTTTAAGGAACTGGGAATAATAAAGGCATGGGAAATTAGGCAAAGAGTGATTATTTACACAAAAATTCACAGACACACAAAACATACATATCAGGAAAGTCAAAATAAGGGCAATTTTATCTTTTAAAATCTGAAATACTGCAGTACTCCAAGGGCCTCTCTAATAAACTGAGTTTAGCTATATTCAAAGTGGATGGGATAGGAATGTCGTAGAATTTGCATTGTTCTAGACAGTCATTCTCAAAATCAGTAGCGTAAGAGAACCCTGGGGTAATAGCTTTCAAAGTTTTGGGTTTTTTTTAATCAACACCATGAGTAAGAAATAAATATTACATTCCTATTGCGTACACATACATATACACACACACACACACACTTCATTAAACAATATTTTACTTTTCTTCATGCAGTGCACTTTGTTATACATACATATATATTTTTCAACCATATTTCATCCCATTCCATTCTCTCTTTTAATTTAAAAATGAAAGTAAAGACCCATTAAATTGATTTTGGGACTGGGGCTCAATTGTAGTGTGAGAAAAAAATGGCAATTGTTAAAAATGGAGATTTTAGCCCCACCTCCACCCTAAGATATGCATTTAGTATTCTGGGGTAAGAGTCAGGAATGTGCATTTTATAATCACCCTAGGTGATTCTGATCTCTACAAATCCTGTGACCTACAGAGTTAGAACTACGTTGAGAGATTTCCCATTCCCCAATGCCTTCCACCTTCCTGCCGTAAACCAGGCTGGAGCCAAGCTTAGCTCTGCTCAATTCCTGGCCTGCCACTGTCTTGAACAGATGAATAAACTGAGGCCCAGAGAGGGTAAGTGTCAGACATAAATTTACAACCTTCCTTCAGATTTCACTGCTTTTTAAATTCTTTCAAGTTTTATACATATCTTGGCGATCAACTCAACAAGAACAGACAAAAACGAAAACAAAACCCTTCTCCAATGCAATTAATGGTTTAGTTCATGTGGAGTTTTTTCCCCCCTGAGGCTACTTTTATGGTTAGAAAATAGGAACATGTTAAAGCAATTTGACTGAACTCTATGTTTAATGTATATTTATCCTACCACAAATTGGAAAACTTAACTTCTCAATTCTCTTATTAGGGTTCAACTACAAATGTCCCTTTGAGGGGAAGGAAACAACCTTTCCAATGTACCCTGGAGCTTCATCAGTCAGGAAAACCTTACAGGCTGAAAGCTGACTATACCAAGCAGTAAAGATATTTCCCATTACTGCCTAAGAAGCACGTGTATTATACTAATCGGCTAAAATTTGAAATGATTTCTCCAATAAAAACAGAAGCAATTTTACTAGCATTCTTATGGTATCACTACAGAAAAGCAAATAAATACAAACCATTTTATTTGCATACAATAGTGACATATATGACCTATTTCAGAAAGATAAGCAGCTATCTGTGTTTTAATTAGATAGCATGCTTGATTATATTTACTCTCCATCATCAAGAACAAAATTATTAACTCACATAGCTTCTGTTAAGGAATTTAGGAATTATAGGAATCTATTCCTCTTTTAAAAGTCTGTAATCAATAGAAACATATCCAATTAACGTCCAAATCAAATACCTTTGTATGATCTTCTTAAAACATTTATATGAATCAGTTATTTTATATTAACCATTAAAGGAGGTTATTATGTAGCATAAGAAATATTTTATACTGGGAGTTCCCTTAAAATAACCTTAAAAAACTTCCACTTTGGCATGGATATAGAAAATATTTGAAGTTACTGAACTACGTATCATGATTTAGTAGACTATGACATTTGCAAAACGTTGTTGAACGAACGAAATAATAAACAAGAGAATGATTTTTAAAACTTCTATCTTCAAGCCCTTTAAATATTTGCATTATCTCTCAAAACGAAGCTTGTGAGTCAATTTAGTGGTGAAAACGAAAGGACTGGCAGGGGCAGAAGAGACATGGGGAGTGTTTGGCTAGCTGTTCAAAAGCATGCTGGTGTCCATGCGAGTGTAAAGATAAGCGAAAGACGCAAGTAATTCACATGCTTTTGTTTTAAAAAGTAGCCTATGAAGTCAGTGTAATGACACTTCATTAGTTATTAGTACAAGAGAGAGTAAATATTTTGAAGAGATAAAACTTTATTTAAAACTTCTTTATCAAATTTTTCACTTCATCATTAAAATTTTCCACACAATTAGTCTGAATTAGTGTGGTTTGACTGTATCTAATTCATTAAATTAGGGTCTAAATCACTCATCATCTGTAAGACTAAAAAGGGAAAAAAATCATTCCTTGCTTCAGTGATGAGGTTTGTACTATATATTCAAAGTATAAGATAGTTGAAAACATTTATAAAAATGGAATTCTGTTACTTTTATCATCATGGTGGGTTAGAGCCCAAGAAAAGAAACATTTACAGAAACAAACCACTGAGAGTCAGTTCAGCACTGGAATAGTTGTCCAAATAACGAAAGTAATTAAGCTGCATTGGAACAAATAAAAATTTCAACAAATAACGGTTTATATTTTGTTTAGTCTCCAACTTCACAGCAAGAATTTAGTGTCTGTTCAATCCCATATAAACAAATTATAAATTAAATGCTCTCTAGACATACCAAATTTATAGCCTAAAATGCAAATATAACAGAATTTAGCCAGAAGTTGTTTATAATGTAGTGAAAGGGGAAAAAATGTCATTAATATTTAAAGTTATGTCATGCAGTTCAGAAAGAAACAATAACCCCTGCAACTCATTACTGCTCAAGTCATGGAAATCATTCTTGCTTGTAAGATTGGAAGCAGCCCTTTGAATACCCTTGACATTGAACCAGAGTTCAATGTAGGGTGCATTAGATGAAATGGAAAAAATAAAGCATCGATACAGTTTTGAATTATTGATATGTTCATTGCATAAAGCAGATATTTTCGTTGCCCACATCCCTCCATGTGCTCAGCCTCACTTTGAATGGATTTGTTGTCATTTAGATTTGTTTGTCATATAAATTCAGTCTGAGTAAGGTGTCATCAAATGAAGGGTCCGTCACAGGCAGTGGCCCAAGACAAACCCAGTCCTTGAGGCCACTGACATCAGCGTTCTTACATCTTTTTGGGGGGATGTGGGGGTATTTTCCACACCCTGGGGTGGTCTGCAAGGTAGCAGAATAGGAAATGACTTCCTCAGACTTTTACCACTGGTTATCTGAAAAAGTGTTGCTCTGCCTTCTCTGTGGGAGCAAAATAACCAGGGAGAGCAAGCGGGAAAATGATGAGACAGATGCTTACGAGATCCAGCTATATTCTACCCCACATGAGAAATACATCACATGTTCTTGTGGCCAAACTGTTTAGAAATTCTCTGCTAAGCTTATTTTTTAAATATCGCTTGCATTTTCTGGTTGTTTTACATAAGATACGTATTTCTATTGCTCTACATAGCTGAGATCATATGTCATGAATATTGCAGATCTATGCACAAAAAGATAAAGTACTTAAACATACACTTGATTATATACGGCATGTCTTCCTGAATAGACTGGAAGATTACCCAGAACACTAGATTTTGTCTTCCTTTGCATCCTCCACCGCTATCGGCACAAAGTTGGTACTCATGATTTTTGCTAAAATTGTCATGTTCATATTGAAACTGTAACTGTTTAAATTCTAAAAAAAGATATTGATCTAAAATTCTGTAAAAAGAGAGGATATATATCACCTTGGTATGAGAAAATGAAACTGATGCATGACATAATGTTAGAAAAAAATACAATAAAACAGAAATAAGTACAATTTATTTAGCACCTACCAATTTGCTCCGTGTAACGCTACAAGTTTTACATATGTTGCTTCATTTATTTCTCACAAGAACCACGTAGCATATGAGTTGCTACCTCTGCTTTATATAGAATGAATCTGAAATTCAGAGAGGTTCAACAACCTTCCATAATCAAACAGAAAGGGGCAGAACCAAAATGTAAAGGCAAGTTCTGGATCATTCCACTCTTGGAGCTGCTTTTTCATCTACTAATAGTCATGTCGGCCATATTAAAACAACTGAGTTTTTTCATCAGATATTGCTTGTGATCAATGCTTACATTAGCAAGATCATTCACCTGGATTACAGGATGAGGTTATGACCTCAAAACACAGATCGTCTTTTCCCAAAGGCAGCTGGTCTCTAAACCATGGCCTTGGGCTCATCAATACCACGCTCTAATCAACTGGGCTTCTCTGGGAAGCTATCACTCTAGGGAGACTGATAAATATCACTCACTAGTTCACACTTTGCCACAGACTTTGAAAATATTTTCTTCTAATAACTTCTCACTTAATAAAACTTTAATCTAGCAGAGTTGCTCTTTGGGATAATTGTTCACTCTAGTGTGCTGCTGTCTGCCTTGACAGCAATTCAAAGCCTGCCTAAACCAGCTGCAAAGCAAACCTCAAGCATCCGAGTCCCTCACTTTTCACTGGA
The DNA here is from genome assembly GCF_041296265.1 of Equus caballus. NCBI lineage: Eukaryota > Metazoa > Chordata > Mammalia > Perissodactyla > Equidae > Equus > Equus caballus. Next base: position 100,870,928 of record NC_091686.1, read on the forward strand.
GATGATTCTTTAGAATGTGAGGCTCATATTTCTACAGGAGTAATTTCTTTTTTTGTTTGTTGGTTTGGTTTTTTTTGAGGAAGATTAGCCCTGAGCTAACATCTGCTGCCAATCCTACTCTTTTTTGCTGAGGAAGACTGGTCCTGAGATAACATCCGTGCCCATCTTCCTCTACTTTATTTGCGGGATGCCTGACACAGCATGGCTTGACTAGCAGTGAGTAGGTCCGCCCAGGGGATCTGAACCTGCAAACCACGGGCCACGAAGCAGAACATGCAAACTTAAGCCTTGCGCCCACCACTGGGCTGGCCCCTCTAAGGGAGCAATTTCTTAAGAATGAAATAAAATAACCCAGGCAGTCAATAATTCAGTATTAAGATTGAAAGATTCTACATCCAACAGGCATCTGCCTGGTTCCCTGAAGTGTCACCTAGAGGGGTATGACTGGCTTTGGCCAATAGTGGCTTCCTTCTACCATATTTGTTACACAAATCCTTAGTGACAATGATCTAAAATTTACCATTCCCTGTACACTTAATCTGGCATATTCAGCCACGATGATATGTGCAGGCATTTGTAAACAGCAGACTCAATTTTTCATACGGAAGGCATTTGGTCCTCCAATGAGAAATAATATGGTAAAGAACAATTAGTGGAATAAATAGTACATTTTGTTGCAAATGAAATTCACCCCTAGTTTATCCCACAAATGGGATTACAGTTTCTGGAAACATGATAACAGGTTTCTTTGCCAGATACTCATATTCTACTAAATGAGCCTTATCACCAGGAGATGAACCTTCCAAATCCTACATACAGCAAGTCACATTTCTGCAGGGCTATTAGCTCATATATCTGAAAACCCGAATATGTCCTAAATTGCTGACTTTAAATCGAAAAGTGAAAATAGCCAGCCATAAGTGAATAAAGAAATAGGAAGATATATATTGTTACTTCCATCGCAGTCTACTGAATACTGATATTTGGTGATACTTTGAAATTTAATAGTAATGTAAGACAAATTTCAACTATCTATCTATCTATCTATCTAATCCTTTCTCTTCAGGAGAGAGGAAAGCTAATTCATACATATTTAATTCAGGTTAGATCTTTTTTTGAAAATAAAAATAAACCTACTTATTAAGTTCCCACAGACTTTGAAAAACAATGACAATGATAGCTTGGAAAATTTTAAATTACTGAAGACAGTATCTTATTTTAATATTTAGCCAAAAGTATTGTCTGCTTCTTTTGTCATGGAAAACAATCTCTCTGAAATTTTCAGTTTTAAGATTATATAATATGTGACACAGAACATAGAGTGTAACAGTAATTTCTTATGAAGAACAACTAAAATTTGTTCAGATAAGTGCATCTACAATACTCATATAGCATCTGAAACAATGGTAATCACACTTCAATATGCTAGTCAGGCTCGACGAAGAGACAGCTACCATATGGCTCAAAATGATGAGTTGTGGAAAGACATGCGGCCGTTTTAACTGTGGCAAGAGAAAGTGGCTGAGGTAAACAAGAACAGATAAATGGGTGGGAGGGGTCAATATATGCTATTAAATTGACAGTTGTTCAGTGTCCTAATCCATGAAAGGGTTCATCAGATGTAGTCCCTCCACTTTGGGAAATATAATACATAAATATGTATTACATATGTACAAAATATATTTATAATGTAATACAAATATATATATATTCCTTCTTTGTTATTTAATTTTCCTACATTTAAATTCAATATAAAAAGAGAAAATTTATATTAATAACATATAAGGATGTGATTATTATCTCACAAAAAAGATTCTTCATTTACCAGTGATTCACTATTTAAATCCATCAGAGAAAAGGCACCCAGTGTAGTTATATATAATTTTTCACAACCCTATGTAGTACAGTTTATTGCATTAAGAAGCCTCCACTTGAGAATTCTGTTTAGAGTAACTATTTTTCTCTGTTAGCATATTTTGATTTGGTTTCTAATTCACCGTGAAATATTCCAATAAGTTTTACTACCTTTTCAATTAATTTGGGAATAACTGGATATGGGAACATTCTTCTGAATTTTCTCCCTTTTTCATATATACTACATCAATATGCCGTTTAGGGAGTCTGCCTTTGCACATAGTCTATTTTATAACCAATAGATAATAATTTCTATCAATTTTCTTCCATATCTTATCTAATAAGATGTTTAGGGTAATATCATATAAAAAATCATTAATTCATTTGACGTTCATAAATTTTGACAGAATATCTCTCTTTTTCTTATCTATTCTATGTGAAATGCATCTCAGCTCAAGAAAGTTCTTGGAAAAATTTTCCCCTAACCAAATCTGCTGAAAGTCTGACAGGTCACATAGTGCAAAATGTCAACATCACCCCAGTGTTCTCTGAAACAATTTATACATTGGAAACTCTAAAAAGTGCATTTCAACTCTTAATAGAAAAAAGCCAACTGAAAACTAGGGGGAAAAACACACAATCAACCATTTGTTTACAACATGTAATTAATTACCAGTTTTATAGTAATCAATAAGTGACCTTTGGTCACCTCTCCTCCTTCCCTTAATGGAGTTTGTGCTGCTGCTCTTGTATTATTTAAAGTTTAAATAACAGTGGATTTGGATCACACACAATGGTAAGTACACTCGCAGGGAGTAATCATTTTCTCATTAAGGAGAGGAGGCTTTCTTGACGGATAGCAAGATCCTAATCAATCATTCACTTAATCCACATCTAACTTGGTGTTCTAATTATATAAATGATTCCATGTATTTATATGCAGTAAACGGCTCTCTGGGTTAGGTCAAAATCAGCCTTAATATTTCTATACTGTAATGCATATTAAAAAATGAGAGACAAATTACAGCACCAGAATCCAGATCCTTCCAGCGAAAAGCCACATTTTCAGTCCATTTATTAAAGAGCCTGCCCTCGTTTCCTGAGTGGCTCCAAATGGTTAATGTACCTCTGAAACGTAATCAATGTATTCTGCTATCTCTGGTAAGATAGACATAATTGTTTACTATATCAAGAGATTAAACCAACTTAGAAACCCAATTAACTATTTTAATAACTAGAGAGGGGTTAACAGACGATTCAAAATGACAGTTGGTAATTATAGGCCTCTCCCTCATTTAAACAGAGTTAGAGAAGGTGATTTAAAAATGCAGGCAGAGATGTATGAAATATAAGTGTGATGATCACAACGAGAGCTTTCATTGTTCATCAAGCATTTATGCAGCACCTACTATGAGCCTGTGCCTAACCTTGGGGAACTTTCTATCCATGGTGCCTCAACATGACTAATAAGAAAGAGGGCCCTACTTAATTGGGTTGCTACAAAAATTGTAAAGAAAACATTGCCTATTTCAGTGATATTAGTTACTTTGCTTGGATATTACTAAAACATTACTGATATCATTTATTATACTAGGTAAACATAAGGTTTGAAATATACCCTTAGAAATAACATGATTTTTTTCAAAAGCATGTTGGTACTAGTCACCTCTCCATAAATATCTTATGCATGCCAGTTTTCCAGAAATCTATCAGATTATTGATTCTTTTTTTCCTCTGACCTTGAAAACTATTAAGATAAACTAATGATTTGAACTCCTTTAATGTGCATCAAAAGACATTAACTCCTTTAAAGATTCTCAAATCTGCTCACGAACAAAGTTGATCATATATTTAAGTTTAAATATTCAAAATATTTGATTTTCAGCAGTTGATACCGACTACACAATGATCAAGAAAAATAATAAATGATGAAATACAATGCAATTCCATCTTTTAACAGACACGTAAAACAAAGTGCACTATAAATCATGCACTAGTCTAAGGTATTTATGTTAAGCATGCAATTAAAATGAAAGTATATTAAGTGCGTAGGACATTTTTTCTATCACTTCAGCTTCAGAATCCTTCAAATTAAATGAGTATGAATTGCATTAAATGAAAATCAGACACACTTGGCATACAAATTATAACTCTCTTTGACAGTGATTTTCATTTCTATATTTTAAAAGAGTTCCCTATAAATAGTGGTCAATGGCAAGTTTTACTCTAAATTTTTATTTCTGAAGTCTGCTAACAATATCTCCCTAGTTTATGATTTAAATCACCACAAGCAAATGTTGCACATAGAACACAGGAAAACATGTAACAACATTTTCGTTGCTGTCTATACTGATGCCCAAGCCGGATCACAGCCCTTCTGTGTTCAATAGACAGCTCTAACATTGTACTTATCCTGTTGTCCTCAAATTATTTATTTCTGCATTTATCCATCTACTAAGACTTTTCCTTTAGTAAACTTGGGCTGATTTTTGTCTCTGTTGCTGAGCATAAAGCAGATTTTCTACGTTTTTTTGGTACGACAACATTGTGAAATTTATTATACTCTTATCTTCAGGACTCATGCTGTTGCATGTCACTATGAAAGTTCTCTTAGTATTTTAAATTCTAAAAATACTGTCATGTGGTCTAAGATCGATTTGCCATAGCTTATAATTGTTATTTTTACTTTGTAAAGAAATCAATAGTGAAATATATTGCCTTTATAGATCACAAACCATATTTAACTAATTTTATCAAACACTCAGTTACTTTCAAACTACACCATAAATGTTTGATTAAAGTGCCTCCACTTTTTTCTTGTTTTTTGTTTTGTTTTGTTTTTTTGCTGAGGAAGATTGCTCCTGAGCTAAGATCTGTTGCCAATCTTCCTCTTTTTTATGTTTTTCTCCCAAAGCCCCCAGTACATAGTTGTATATCCTAGTTGTAGGCTCTTCTAGTTCCTCTATGTGGGATGCCGCCTCAGTATGGTTAGATGAGCAGTGCTAGGTCCGTGCCCAGGATCTGAACCCACAAACCCTGGGCCACCGAAGCATAGCGTGAAAACCTAACCACTCAGCTGCAGGGCCAGCCCCTCCACTTTTGAATTTAATAATTCAAGCCAGTTTAATGTATAGAACTAATGCAAATCTATAGTATTCATAAACTATTTTACTATGGATAATTTCAAACATATACAGAATTCAACAAAATAGTAGAATAAGTTCCCATGCACACAGTCACTGGTCCCTACAACCGTCGTCGTCCCAAGAGCAAAACTGCCCTCACGACTCTTTTGTCCACTTCCTTCCCTCCCAAACACTGGAAGCAAATCCCAGATACAATTTTATTCCATCTACCTTTTACTACATATATCTATAAAATATGGACTATCTTAACCAAACCACAACACCATTATCATTTTTCAGTAATTAATACTAACTCCTTAATACCATCAAATATCCAGTCAATGTTCACATGTCCAATTGTGTCATATATGTAATGATTTTTGTTTTTAAAGTGGAATCTAAATAAGTTCCATACATGATAACATGATAATTGGTTGCTCTTTCTCTTTTAATCTACAGGTATTTGCTGTCACTATTTTCATCCTGCTGCTTATTTGTTGAAGAGAAACAGAGATGATTGATTGATTGATTGATTGGCTATGGTGTTATCTCAGTCTGGATTTTGCTGATTGCAATCTCGAGGTCAAGTTCAACATGCCCCTCTATCCTACGGATATATTGGCTTATCAGATCCCGTATGTGTTTTATAAGACTACTTCAGAGAAAGTATCTATAGTATTTTCAATGTTTGGATTTTAAAATTATGGTGGATACATTATACAAATCCATTTGTAGAAGAAAAAGGCTCACTGTAGCTTCTATTATGAAAATCAGATAAACACCACATGAATACAAACTTATAAATTTCATTGAATGCAACTTAATTTGTCTACACGTTCTGTCACACAAACCTTCACACATAAGATTGAATTTGCACGCCTTTGTAGCTTGTACCATACCTAAACTATTGAATATAAAATTAACAAAATTAGACCAAATTGTAATAACATTTGTTTAATGTTTTATAGAGAAAGAAAGTTCTAGAAAATGGAGAAGATGCCTCTTCTTATGTATTTCATGAAGTACTATAGCAAAACATTGTGTACTTTGGATAATGAATGTGGATCTACAATTCGCTGTAGCCCTAAATTGCATCAGGCACTTGACAATGTGGTTCACTGTATGAGAGACAGCACAACCACCACTTATTGAGTGCTTACTATAGTCTAGAGTTCTGGACTCCTAGGATGTAAAGATAACTTGAGAAGTATTCAGTACAACACGGAAGAGAGACACACACACAGACGATTTCTGCTGCAATCTTTTGGTATAAGTATGCTTTAAGAATTCAAGTTGAAAAGAAACAATGGTTACTTCAAGAAATCTGGTATCCTTCCTATCAACAGGGGACTATTATTTAGTCATAGCTATCTTAGCATACCACTGCTTTATTTGCCAAGAAGAAGATTTTGACTGTATTCACATCTCTTAAATCATATGCACACACACAAATATCCCAAAAGAGGATAAAAATTCTCTTGAAAGAAACTGAGGAAATAATAACAATAATAATAACAATACCTCACGGGAAATCTGTAAGGATTCACAGAATGATGTGCACAGTGTTTGGCAAGCAGTAAGGTGCTTAAAAATGCTAGCTATTAGTTTTATTATTATATGCCCAAAACATAGGTCATGGTATTTAGATTTTGTTTTGAAATAAGAAAGCTACGATATCAAAAATAGAACATTAAAATAAGTAGAAAATGAGGTAGTCAAGGGAAAGTATTTTTCCTTCAGCCTCTCACAAAAATGAAAAGTTGTAAAAGATGAGAGAAAATGGTAGAAGAAACCAATTTGTCAAGAAAAATTAAAAAATACCAGCTACTCTAACAGTTACCTCATTTAATATTCACTTCAACTCCACAAGAAAAGTGTCCTATTTCCATATTACAGTCAGGAAAACTGAGTCTTACGATTATTCAAAATCACACAGTCAGTAAGTGGCAGAACCAGGAGGATTTGAAATCACTTCTCCCTGACATCATAGACCTTATTTTTCCACAACACCAGTGCTTTTCATAGGTCACCACAATTTAGAGGGTCATAAACCCATTTTAGTAGATTGTGATCAGGCTTTTAAAAAACAAGAGAAAAGAAAAGAAGACAAGAGAAGAGGAAATATTAGTGTCCACCACACGAAGTGTAAGCAAATGCAGTTTGGTGAAAGTATTATAGCTAAACGTGCATGTGTGCATCCATGGGTCTACTGAGTTGCCATGGAAATTGGATTTCTTAACGTCTAGAGCAGTCAAAAAACTTAGAAACACACAGTACCATGTCACATTCCTCATGTTGGTGTAATAGTCAAACAAATATTTATTGATGCCCAATCTACTGAGGCCATGGTCCAATAATTGCTTGGACTTAAACATATTCTGAATGTACCTCAAGGAAAAAAGAGAAAAAAATCAAAATATGTACAGACACACACACCCCCCTATACACACACATCCACGCACACAGATAGAGCAGTGTGCAGCTTTCTCCTCTGTCTCATTCCCAGGAAGTACTAGGAGAATTTGGCTTGATGGGTATACCATCACTAACAAGCTGAGTGGGTTGATACATCAATTAAATTTTATGTTCCTTGGGTTTTCCCTCCATAAAAGAGAAGATAACAATTCCTTCTCTCTAATTACCTCCGTGGGACTCTGAGCTATTTAGTCAAAAGTCAGTGCAGTGATTTAGAGAAATAGTCAAGGGAAAGGTCTGAGTGTGGTGTGTGTGTGCATGTGCGCACACTCACACACTTAATAAAAAGAAACCAAAGCTGACAAAAAGAATAGCAAAGTGCGAAATGACAAGGGAAAAGCTAGGTCACACTGAAAGAGAAATCATAGCTTCCTGAGATTATGGGATATCCCTACCACCTGGCTGAATTTGTGGACAATAAGTCACAGGCGATAAAGTGGAAAATGTGCAGTGCTTGAGGAATGGGGTAGTCTCCAGAGATGTAGAAAGATATTTGGTGTGCCAGCTAAGAAACATTGCCTACTAACCTCTGGCATGGGTTCAATCCCCAGTAAGTGTAGCTATTGCTAAGGCAGTGACATCCATAAGCAAAAGTTTTCCTTTGTTTTTATCTTCTTTCAGCTCTTCAAGGAGTAAGGCAAGCAATGAAAGATTTATTTCCCCACATGACCAAAGCTCAGAGATGGTAGATTCACCAAGTGCATATTTTATTTATTTTACCAACTGGTACAAAGAAGAAAGGTTTCTAGCTAACATCCTCTGAAGCAGAAGAGCATAAGCATTCTCAGCATTCCTGGCCTCAAATGGTGGCATCCAGAATAAGTCTTAGGTGCTCACTTGGTAGCCTGTAATGCTGCCCCACTGCTTTTCGGCAGTTATACTACTAGTGTTAAAAAAAAAGCTTTGCAATCACTTACTTTAGATATGACCCAAATGTATATCTCAGCTTCATTAAAATAAAAATAAGGAAATAAATTGGAAAAAAAGCACAACAACTTTAGATTCAGGAAAATGCATAAAAACTCAATCCCATCAATTTAAGGACTATTTCCGAGGAGTTAGTTTTGAACAACACTGCTAAAAAAAAAAAAAAAAGTGAAGGTGAAACATACAAGTCACATAAATGAAGATTCAATTTTGGCCAGTTTTAACTTAATACGAGAGCAGCAGATGGTGTAACTTATTGAAAGCACTTTTCAATTTTCTGGGCAAAGTAATTTCTTAAATGAAAGGGCTCCTTTAGGCACACAAAAACCTCCTTCTAAAGCTGTTAAGAGACCTAACTGAAGTCACAGAGCTGGGAATGGTGGTAGAAGACAACCAGAACTCAGTGAAATTGCCTCCTCATTTGTGCGAGAGCTGGGAAGTTCCTCAGTGATCTCTGAATGTAAATGTGTTGTAATGCGTATGTTTGTTTTTATACAAGTGTGGATAGCTGTTCTTTTGGTTGCCCAGCATCCATCTTTCTTCTGGCACAATAACTATAGTGCCCAAGTGAAATCACTCCTCTCCTACCCCTTGGACCTGTGGTGATGTTGTACTCAATCCCAGCAGTAGCTCCAAGATGGGTAACAAGACCCAGGCTTGGTCAATCTTTCTTTCCCATCCACCCAGCCACAGTGTTTGGTCCAGTTTGAGAAAATGTCCTGTTAATCCACACTGATCTTTCTCAAAGAAATTGATCCAGAAACAGTATGTGATCTAGTTGGTTCAATCAACGAGAGGTAATTCGATGGAGTTGAGAAGGTGAGTTTATGAAGACCATGGAAGAGGGACAGCAGGGCCAACACGGGGGAGAGCAAGGAGAAGAAGTAAACAACCAAATCTTGATGTCATTGTCTGAGCCCCCAGATGTAGCCATACCTGTGGCAAGACTCTGCCTCTGGACTTTTAGTTAAGTTTGCCAATCAATTCAATTTTATACCCTTCACGTTTGTTTTACACTAGTTCACTTCTCCCTGTTCTAGCCCTTGTTAGTCTATATTACTCTTTATCACTCACAGAGGAAACCATTTGCTTGCATCTTTGCTAAAAAGGAGTGATTGGCCTATGAGGCTTCAGGTAACCTAAAGAAATAACTAGATCAGTAAGAGAAAAATAGAAATAAATTTCTCAGGAGATAGAAGAACTCTTGTTCCTTTGTTTTGTTTTGTTTGCTTCAAGTTGTATGACACAAAGCAGATGACACCTCAATGGATAGAGAACTTTATTAGAAATTCAATCAGAGGTGTTTATATTGAGCTATGCTAATACTGATTTCACTGTTTTTCAATGAACCACAGCTATGATACCTCTGTGTCCTATAACAGTTACACATATTCTACCTATTGCTTTAAAACTGTACATAAAGATTTGGTTATATAGACTATTTTAATTAAGTTGTTTATATGAATAATCCTTTGCAATATAAACTTTCTATAGAGAACTTAAAAGCTGAGGGTTTTTTCTTGTGTAGTTGTGTTTTCTGTACTATGGATGATGATGACTTATACATTAGAGACCCTTACAGGGAACAACGTATACCACTCTTTTTCACTGAATATTTTACCAAAGTTAGTTAAAACTCTTGGCTTTCTTCAACTACTCCTAGGTATTATGTTTTGCCAAGAAGTTAAAATTCATCCTAAGCTGTGAAATACCTAAAGGGCATTCCATTAAATATTCCATGAGTCAATCTAATATATTGATTAAGAGTGGGGGTTCCAGACATTAGATTCTGAAATGGAAACCATGAATGGGATTTACAAAATCTTTTAACCACTGAAGTTGTATGCAAAATATTTCAGGAACATATGTCTGGGTATTTTTTTTTTTCCAGGAAAAGGATCCTAGCTTTTTTCAAATTCTCAAAGAGGTCTATAATCCAAAAAATGTTACTAAATAAGAGTAAGCAGAGGAGTTTTGATCTTTAAAGAGAAAATCGAAGGAGAAGGGATGCTACTGTTTTCAGAATTTCCATTTTCTATTTATCTTGTTGAAAACCAGCTTCAGTACAATGTCAGCATCTGCAGGTGGCAGGGTTATGAATATGGAAAATTAACCATGACATAATCTGCTCAATATTGCATATCATCATGGCAATAATTGCTTTATTGTTCAGTGGTCAGGGTCCCTGCCAGGAAGCATAATCCAAATGAGAATTAAATGCAAGAAGCATATCTCCATGATATCACAATTAAGCTCAGTACAGATAGACCTGAACCTTAAATGCCAATTTACAAACTTTCAAGGATATTGTCATATAAATGGTAAGAATTCAGGGCTCGAGGACAAAATTTTGCAAAAACACACTAGTATGACTTATGTGATCACAGTTCTAAAATTTAAAATTATCTCATGTATTTTCTTCTTAATGCACATTCAGTTATATTAATCCTGGAAAGTAATCACTCTCGGCATTTTTATGTCTAGAAATCAGAGTCATATCACTGTTTCAACTCCTTTATTGAAGGAAAAGAGGAAAGAACAAAGACAGGAGGGAAGGAAGGAAGAAGACAGAGAGGAAGGAGGGAGGAAGAATGGAAGAGAGTATTTTTTATATAAATTGCAAATTTGCAGAGAAACTCCGATATCCAAGTTCAGAGGCTTTAATTTTGGTCCATTTCCTAATTACCTTATAATATTTAATATGTATATTTTACTGAATACTGTTAAAGGATAAACTTTTGATATTTTTCCCCATCTAGCTGTATTAGTTATGATACAGGTGGCTAGGCTGCTGAAACAGAGACCAAAAAACAGTAGCTTAAAATAACTGAAATCTATTTATTTTATATGAAGGCTGGAGGTGAGTGATCCAATCTGGCAGCATAGCTCTGCTTCAGATGGTCATTTGGATGCCCAGATTCCTTCCAGCTTGTTCTACCACACTATCCAAAAGCTCAGTTTAGCCCAGGGCCACTGGCTGTCCTCCAATATCCATTCTTTCCTTCTCTTTCGCATCATATGAACCCCATGGAAGGGCAGAAAGACCACATTTCCCAAACTCCCTTGCAGGGAGGTAAGATTATTTGATTAATTTATGGGCAACATCATGTACCCAGAAGTGATACATGGAAATTGGATCATGCTTCTAAAAACCAGAGGTGACCTCCCTTGCCTTTTTCTCTCTTACCACTGGCTGAAATGCAGACGTCATGGAGAGCCATGAGAACCACAGCAACCCAATAAGGGTGGTGAAGCATGAAAACAGGAGTCTATACCTAACATCATGGAACCAAGTCACTGTACCAGCAAAATAGGTTTTTGTGTGAGAGAGAAATAACCCTCTACTTTTGTTTAAGCCAATGTTCCTTGGGCCTATGTCACAACAGTGGAGCCTATACCCTAACTATTGCATCAATATTATATTTACTGCTCTTCCTCACACTCTTTTCTTCTGATACAAGCATACTTATAAGCTCTTCCCATCCCAACGTTTTCTCATATTGGGTTATTTTTGCTATAAGCAAAATAAATTGAGGCATCACAAAAATTTAGAGTTCCCATTAAGAAAACAACAAATAACTGTCTCCAAAACTTTACCTATCTAATCAACCAAATTTCTCTGTCCATACAAGAATCAGTAGTGACACCTTTCCGTCTATTGATTCGAGTGTAAATTGTCTAAGAAGAGAAAATTTTGCCTAAAGCTGTACGCCCTAAATTTTCCACTGACTACCATGTAGCAACAAGCATAAAAATAAGAAGAATGAAATCTTAAGAAAAATAGATTATGAAAAAGATAATAGGATAGCGTTGAAAGCAATATTCTTGAGCACTGATGTCAAAGATGTAAATTATGTGTGTGGTGCTAGAATGGTAGAGACGGAGCAAGCCCTGAAGAAAGCAGAGGGACTGCTCATCTGCCTTCATCATTGGCCTGCTGCCCAGTCTTTCAAGTCAAGCCTTATTTTATTTTATTTTATTTTTATTAAGCACAAACACTGTTGCCTTAGGGATGTCTTTCTTTGATAGCTGCGACTTCCTCTTCTTACCGCTCCTCTCTCACTAATCAATACACAATGAGGTGCCAGAGTCATTTCCTTTTTATAAGACTCTTACCACTTCCTGGCACTTTTCACATTTCTTCCCTAATTATTTTCTGATTTTGACACCAGATAGAGAGTTCTCATCCTGCTAACAGGCATTTGCTCTCCACACATTGGTCCAACTTTTCCTGCTCAGCCTGACCTGTCAAGTTTTTTTGGGGGGGGGGTTGCCTTTATTCCTGTCACCTCCCCAAACTACATGCTCTAGTCTAACTTTGTCCTTATATCATAAGTAGTCTTTTTTCTTCATCTAATATTCACTACTATTCTCACAAAACACTTCTTAAAACTTTCAAATGCCCCTCAAGGAGATTTTATATGAGGAGACTTTATACGGAGGAAAAAATTTGCAAACAAGAAAGCATTAATATCTGTCAGAGGTGGTACAAAAATATATTACTCAATATACGGCATAGGTAAATGAACTTACATCTTCACCTTATGTTACTCAAGTAAATATCTGTTCTCTGGTATCTAAAGTATTTTAAAGATTTTTATTTTTCCTTTTTCTCCCCAAATCCCTCTGATACATAGTTGTATATTTTAGTTGTGGGTCCTTCTAGTTGTGGCATGTGGGACACTGCCTCAACGTGGCCTGACAAGCGGTGCCAAGTCCGCGCCCAGGATGTGAACCGGTGAAACCCTGAGCTGCCACAGCGGAGCGGGCGAACTCAACCACTTGGCCACAGGGCCGGCCCCATGGTGTCTAATGTGTTTTTAAACTAAAGCTCTTAACAAATGTACCTCCAAAGTGCATCCAATATTATAATGCAAATGTACAGTATTATAACAAAGTATCCTCCTGAACGTGTTAAGTATAATGGGCATAATGGGCGTCTCTACACTATTAACATCTACACAATCTTTACCATATTTTTGGAACTTTATAAAAAGGTAATGATAAGAACAGTTGTTTTATCTTCTCACATCCTATGTTTGTTAAGCCCAAAATAAGTATACATTTAATATATCCCTTATTTGGCATATGTTTACTGCAACTTTACCTATAAATAATTTCCATTCTGGCGTGCTTTTTTATTCCCTAGATGATAAAAGATAAGAATGTAACACTATAGGTTGACGTTAACGGATATTGCTCTTACCTCCTCTGGCTGACGGACATGTGAGTAGACAAGGATGAGGTGGAGGGGATGACTTAAACGTCATCTGACTGACATTCTTCACAGATATCATGGGAACACCATCAGTACTTAGGGATATTACAGACATACTTGGTTAGAAATCACAAATGCTCTTGGAGAACAATACCACCTCAGAAACTACTTACGTAACTGTTAAACAGCACAGTACTTAAAACCAGTGAAACTAATTTTCACCCAACCTCACATGACAGAAGAGAACATTCACAGGTCCTGTTGAAATTAACAGCCTAACGTCTAGCCAGCACCAGGATTACCAGCTTCTTAATAAATCTTTGTTCAATGAATAAATGGTAACTGTATGTATAAGATACATAGAAAGTTGGATTAATTAATTTCTCCTTTAAGAAACTTAAGCTAAGAACCAACAAAGCAGGTGTAGATTCGGATCAACTTCAATCACTTCCCCATAAATTCAAAGGGGACCTGAGTGATTCCAGTGCTGAGATGCTTTCCATCTATTTGTGTGGAACAGACTGATGCATTAATCTAAAGACAGGGGAAACAGAATACTCTGGAAAGTGTGAAAAACAATTAGGATTACTATTCTGATTTTGTCACTAAGAGAATGCATAAGCTTAGACTAGTCACTTAGACTCTCATCTCCCATCTCTAACATTAAAGAGATGGATTTCTAGAGAGTCTGTGTTAACAGATTGAATTGTGAGTCTCCCCCAAATCCATATGTTGAAGTCCTCACCACCAGTAACTCAGAATGTGATTTTATTGGGAAAGAGGGTCTTTACAGGGCTAATCTAAAGAGAGCTCATGAGGATGGACTCTTTTTCAGTATGACTAGTATCCTTATAAAGAGGAAAATTTGGACACAGAGAGACGTGCACATAGGTAGAACAACATACAAACAGGAAGATGGCCATACAAGCCAAGGAGAGAGAACCAGAACAGCTCCTTCTCTCATACTCCTGAGAAGGAACCAACCCTTGAATTTGGACTTCTAGCTTCCAGAACTGTGAAAGAACAAATTTCTGTTGCTTAGGACATCCAGTTTAGTACTTTGTGACAGCTGCTCTAGTAAACTAATAAACTCTCTAACTCTAAAATACTATGATCTAGAGGGAGAAGAGACTTCAACAAACTCTGAAAAAAACCTACTGGATGCAGACTGAAAAAAAAATGGGTTGGGGTGGGGGGGATTTGGATGATATACCAAGTCTGAGAGCTGGCAGAAACAACAGGATATATTCAGAAGCCACAAGTAAAATAATTAATTAAGTAATTTTTAAAAAGCTCCAATGACTACAACTGAAGAGCAAATGCTAAATGCTTTAATGAGGCCAAGTTGCCAAGTAATGGGCTCTGCTATGGTGGAAAAGAGAGAGTCACCTAGAAAATCAATGTTAGAAGATAGCTGAAGATTCACAAAGTCTCTACATGAAACAGACAATAATGACATCTATTTTACAAGTTCACTATTTAAAATGAACATAGTCCAATTGAAACAACTAGAAACTTTTTGAGCCATTAAATTATAGAGAGCTTTTATTAAAGCAATTCAGACTTTTATTCTTTAAAGTAAAAAAATGTCTCCAAATATAAATAAGTAACCAAAACACAAAACTGTATTTCTATGGATTTGAATTTATCCAAACCAGTGTCTGGTGGCATTTATATTATGAACATGGGGACATATCACACGTCATATTCAATGTACAGAAATAAAAATACCAAATTTTCAACTGAACCTCATGACCCCATGAATACACTGCAAAACCACCAGTTGACCAATAGGGAATACAACATTTCCTCTTACTTTAAGGAAAATAAGAAACTAGCTAGATGATCAT
The DNA here is from genome assembly GCF_041296265.1 of Equus caballus. Lineage (NCBI taxonomy): Eukaryota > Metazoa > Chordata > Mammalia > Perissodactyla > Equidae > Equus > Equus caballus. The sequence goes on from NC_091686.1 coordinate 100,886,377, forward strand.
CGTAATTAGTTCTTTGCAAGTAGTTCTTATTATTTTGTGATACAAATTTCTAAATTAAATTTATATTTTTAAGTTACTACCAATAAAAGTTTAGGTATTAATTAGTAATTTTCTGTTTTACTACTCTAATTCTGCATCTGGAATACTAAGCTAATTCTTCTAATATATCTTCTTCCTTATTTGTTTCCAACAGAACAAGGCAAGTTTCTGAAAATCATTAAGTTAACGTAACCAAAGAAAATATAGTAGCCAAGAGGTCTTTCTCTGCCATATATCAATGAAAACTTATCAAGTATACATTAGCAAAATTTTACCCAATTTTTTATATATTTTAATTGAAAGGATTTTAAAATGGCATTCAAATCCTCAAATGTAATAGATAAATATTTGATAACAAACTTGGCTGTAAAGCAAAATTCCATTTTTCTTTAAATTCTTATTGTAACATGTGGAAAAACTTCAGGCATAGTGTGGCTGGAGGGCGGAGTGGTTGCCTTAACAGTCTGAGGCCTTTGTCCTTCCTCATTGAGCAGAAATAGTAGGGAGACTAAAAGAGAAACTATTCTTTCATCCTAATATAACTGATAAATCAGAAAAAGAAATTACTTAGGCCTGAACAATCATCATGCATTCATTTAGTTCACTCCTTGACATAAATTCAGCAAAAATAAAATTCAATAATACACCTTACTGCTGAGTAACAAGAGAAGCCAATGATAACAATGATGGCCAATATGAGGAGGCAACATTTACTGAGTGCTTATTAAGTGCCAGGCACTGGTCTAATTGCTTTAAATGTAATAACTCACAAATTCTCATAAGCAAGCTAAAAGGTAGACAATACCATTATCTCTATTTTAATGATGAGAAAAATGAGGCACAGTAATGTTAAGGAACTTTCCCAAGATGGAACATCAGGCAGGGGCAGTCTGCCTTTATAGTTCTGGCTTGTATCCATTTCCATATACTGCCTCTGCAGAGGAAGATCTATACAGACAATGACATCTAAACGCCTCCAATGAGCTGGGCACTGTGTGGATGATTTTCGTGAATAGCTCTCATTTCACTGACGAGGGACTGGCACTTACTGAGGTTAAGCAGGTGAAGATCACAGCTACTTGATCATGGCCAAAATTTGAATTTACGCGTGCCTGAATTCAAAGCTGGGGTTCATTTCACAAGGTCCACATCTGGGTTATAAAGGACCAGAGCCTAGTACAGGAGTCCAAAAACTACTGTCCACAGGACAAATCCAGCCTGCCACCAGTTTTTGTAAAGAAATAAATGAGCTATGCTCATTCATTTACTATTGTCGACGGCCGCTTCACACTATAAAGGAAGAACGGAGTAATTGTGACCCCAAGGATGTCCCTAGCCAAGATCCTGGCAGAAATTAAAAGAATCTTATGATTAGAGAGTTGCCATCTTTTGCATTTAATTTATTAATAGGCAAAAATGGCTAAAGAAATTGTAAAAAGAAACAAAAGAGCCCAACATTCCCACTATGGGTTGAATTGTTTCCCAAAAAAACAGTGTAGAAGTCATAATCCCCAGGACCTATGAACGTGACATTATTTAGAAGATAGAGTCTCTACAGATGAAATCAGGTTAAGATGAGGTCAGCAGTGTGTACACTAGCCCAATATGACTGCTGTCCTTATAAGAAGAGGAAAATGCCAGGTGAAGACAGAGACACAGAAGAGAACATTGCATGACAATGGAAGGAGAGATTGGAGCAATGTAGCTGCAAGGGAAGCAATGCAAAGGATCGAAGACCAACAACAGAAATGGGGAAAAGGCAAGAAAGGATTCTACTCAGAGTCTCAAAGGAATCATGGCCCAGCTGTCACCTTGATTTCAGACACTCAGCCTCCAGAACTGTGAGCGAATAAATTTCTGTTGCTTTGAGCAACCGTTTTTTGATACTTTGTTACGGTAGCCCAGGAAACTCCTACAAGGCTCTTTAGGATTTGTAGAGACAGAGGATAGCACTAAATTACTTGTTTTGAATACTGTATCACAGGTTGTCAGCTGACCATCAAGAATTTGTTTTTTCTTTAGTAGACTTATAATTGGAAGGGAGCTGTCCAGCCAGAGACTACATTTCCCTATGCTTTGTTCAGGGCCATGTGACTCGAATATTAGTGGAAGCAAAATGGCCAAAGTGACTAAGAAAGTGTCTGCATTCTTCAGGCTGGATGCAGAGGATCTAGGAAAAGCCTCAGGGGTGATGGAGCCACAAGACAGAAGGAGCCTGGGCCCTGGAAATATGCACAGAATAAAACCCTATCCCCTGCCAAGTGGTCTTTATGTCAGAGAAAAGTAGGTTTCCACTAGGTCAATGGCCCTGGAATGTTTTTATATTTTATCAGCTAATATTTCATCCACTATATTAAATATTAAACATACAAAATCAAGTTTCTCACCATCTCTAGAACTTGAACTCCCCATAGGTGTTATATTATGACAGCCCTATAAATGTTTTTTAAACCAAATGGGGCCTTCACCAAGGTAAAGTTCGTGAGCATAGTAACCCAAATTCAAATAACATTTGCCATCAGCACAAACGCGATAGAGAAGTCAAATAGAATATATGGCAAGAGACCATTCAAACTACTGCTATATGGTGAACAAAAAATGAGTAAACTGTCAGAATTTGGGACATAGAAGATGTTCACAGGTACCATGAAGTACAAAATCTAGAGATAAGACTTAGTCGTGGACATCTGGGAAAGAAATGCTGCCCAAGATCAACGTGATGCACAGCCCAGACTGTGCTTGAAGCAAAGTGTTAGACAAGAGGTGAGGATAAATGAGTCACAGACAGCTCTCCCTTCTGCAAACAATGGCTTCTAAGTGACGCCAAAATGTGAGCTTTCTGTGGGTGCAATAGGAAAATCAGTTGGTGCTATTATTCTACTTCCTAAGCGGAATAGCACACGTAGACAGCAGCGTCTGTCAAGATGGGTCTTTAAACCTACAGCTCCATAGAGGCTATCTGTGATTAGGAAGAACACTTACCTGTCTTGAATAAAGGAAGATGAGATGCCAAATGCAAAAATTTCCACGTGAGACATTCTATGTTTTTCTTTCTTTTTTTTTAAGGAGGTCAACTTGATTATTGTCTGAATTTGCATAGGTTAAACTACAATTTATTAACTGACTTTTGATAACATTTCCCTTGCCCTTGATTGCAAACTTCTTTTTCACAAGTCCTAATGAGACTATAGATTTATCTTCTGTATAAGATCTTGCATACTGCTGCACAATTGGTGGCTATGCCACCACCCTAGAACTGGCACTATACCTTGTAATATTTCTGTGCCATCTGACAGAAGGAATCCAAGATTATCATGTTGTTCTCTATCACCAGCTAGGGAAAAAAAAACTTTGGTAACATCCTTGGCTTTCTTTTGACTTAGTATATTTTTAATTCACTCTTTCATTTTCCTAATTCTTTTTCATATGGGTGAAGTATTTTTGCAGATAAAACTTTACAAAGTAAAGAAAAAAATCTTGGAGTGGAAGTCACACTATACATCAGAAAGCTAGGGTTACAGACAAAAACATCTGTCAACATATGGCTATGCAGATGAATTGCAACACTTTCAGGTTTGACAGCTTTACATTCTATGTACTCTTGAGTAAAAGAACAAATTGCTTTTGTTTTCTTGGATTCTAAAACAATAGGCCCATGCTAGGGATCAGGAATTTTCGATATTAGATCCTGGTTTTCATCAGTCACACTTACATAAACATAGATTTTTCTTTTTCCACCAGAGGGTTTATCATTTAGTTATATGATTTAAATGTACGCAGGGCACAAAAGAATAGGGAAAAAAATTAAGCGCAGAGTATTGCCATCAGACAAACAGAAGTCTTTGAATAAGCATCATAAAATGAAAGTCACTGAAGGTTCCTCGTCAAAGTAGCTAAATCAGAAAATGTACAATGCCTGCTCCTATGTGCTCAGGGAAAGGCAGAGACAAACTCAGCAAGGAACACAGTCAACAATGCAAGGTTTCAAATTGGGGTTTTGCAGGCTGTACCAATTTGTGTGATCTTAACATGCAAATGAACCTAAATCACCATTTCTTCATCTTTAAAATCGCATTATAATAGGGATTAAATGAGGTGATGTATGTAAAACACTTAGCACCATGCCTGGCATATAGGACTTTCCCCAGAAATGGTAGCTTTAAAAAGTGAATATTCATAACCGTTGGTATCATTAACTGAAGCCCTAGTTAGTAGTGCATGAATTTTTACTTCTGTCAGAATACATTTCTGACAGCACTACTGAAAACTAGCGAAAATGATGGATTTTATAAGACGTGTAATGATGGATAATAACCATTAATAATAACTAATGTGGCTTCAAATTTCAGCCTCTTTTAAGGAAAGGTTTTTTGACATCCTCTTACAGAAACACCAGCATGATTGGCAGACCTAAATTTTAACATATATTAAAAATACCATGCAATTTTTAAACTGCATCCTAATCTGGAACTATATGTTCCATCAAATGAGAATTTCATCTCCGATAAAATTCAAACAGCTCTTTGAATAGCCCTACAATCAGACTGAGAAATGAATGCTATTTTCCCTTCAGGTGATCCATACAGGTGACAGAGAAAAACAAGCATATTCCACATCACCCCATGCAGTCTGTCTTCCCCTTTCTCACAAGAAAAGTGGCCATACCAACAAAACATCAAACTTTCTGTGGGCTCCTACCGAGGGAAAGGCACTGTGCCAGGCTCTCAGATGGATACGCGGATAGATAAAACCTTGCCTTTCCTTCCCCCAGGGAGCTTACAACTTAGCTGATGAGACCCAGGAGAAAAACATGAAAATTATGACTACAAAAATTATTGGGTATGTCATGGACCATATCAAAAGATGCTATTTCCTTGTTCTTGTTAAACAATTATTTTGTTATAAGGTGCCCTGGAGTGTAGGACAAACGTTCCAGATAATCACAAACCTTACATATTTTCTCCCTGCTTGGAGTATATTCTTTAAAAATCAAACAATTTCCTGGAGAGGGGCCTTTGGGAAATATTAAATTGGCTCCTCACCTCCAGCCCACCTTTCTCTACCTTAACACAAAGAGGCTAATTCTACAACAGGATAACTGAATCACGTCAGAACTGAAAGTTCAAACCAGCAATAATTCTCAATTTGTGGTCTGTGTTTCTGGAAAGACACAGAGAGCTCTGATCTATAGACCTGCACAGATAGCCTAGGGTGACATATCAATTTTATCCCATCACCCTGGAGTTAGAACATCTAACTCCATCTAGATTGTAGCAGGGGAAGGTGCTGGAAAGAAATTTACCATTGCTACCCCATGAATCTTAGTTTTAACTCACATTTAAGGGTAGGGTTATATTTCTTCCTTGTTCCCCCTTCTGTCCAGCTGTATGTTCTCGAGGGGAAAAAAACCAAAAGCAAGTTTGCTGCCCCTATCAAATGAAGACCACATGCAGCAACTTCTTTACTGGCTGTTGGAGGGCTTCATCTGTGTTTTTCAAGCCCTATTTCTCTGTAACCTATTGTCTTATTCCCGTTTACCATGTAAGGATTTCAGAGCAAGGAGTAAAAACACATCCAAAGGAATAATACTTTTTTCCCCCAAGATTCTATTCGTGGAAAGCATTTTCCTTTTATGGTCATGGCTAGAAAGCAAAAGGTTGCTCAGCAAAGCTGTGTAAGCAAAATATCCATTCACTTCACTGCCCAGAAATGCAACCTGAGAAACTGAACATAAAAGTTAGAGACTGGATTAAATTTACTCTAACGTTATAGCAATAAGCCTAAAAATGCCTCTATTAAAATGTCTAAGTCAAATAAGGGAGGCAGTAGTGTGTAATGGAAAGCACATGGACTTTGGGGTCAAACATCTGTTTTTCTCAGTTTAATTTTAGCTGACACAAACTGACTAAGCATCTATTACCTTAAATTTACAAGGTTAATAATAATCCTTCTTTCTTGGGGAAGTTTAGAGAATTTAATGAAATCATGTAGATTTGTTAAGTAATCAGTAAACTTGTTCAGTAATAAGTGAAACTAAACTTCTCAAACCACCCCTCATTACCAACATATAAATAAGTTAAGTTAAACTTTTAGATACTAACTAACTAACTGGATACTAACTAGGTACTAACTTTAGCGTGGAGATACCAGTTTCATTCATTGTTCCAAGTAAAGCAATGAAGGTAAGGGAAGGAACTAGATGGAGCCATGTGATACTGAGCAGAAATAGCTCAAGATTATCAGCAAATAACAGAGCTTTAAAAAGACAAGAGTGAAGTCATACCATGCTCACTTAACAAATGGGAATTTAACTATACAGGTTCAGAGAAAATAAAAAACAGAGAGAGACTAGACTGTACAAGATTTTGTCCAATTTTCCACTCCATGAATATATGCCCCCAAATGTGAGCGAGATGATAGGAATGGATCTGCTCCTCCCTCAGTCATCTTCGTTCCAACCTTCCTCCCAGCATGTGAGGATCTTTCCATGCCAAGTGTGATTCAAGGGTCAAATAACATAGTTTTCATACAACATATTCTACAGGGATGCCAACTACTTCAGCTGGTATCTAACTCAAAAGTCAATTATCCATTACCAGAAAAAATACTGGCTGTGTTGGAGAGACAGAAGGTACGTACATTTCTGTCAGTTCTTTTTTATTAGGTTTTCTGAGGTAATTTTCCTCAAAATATGATACCATTGTGAATTATTAAGTACACTTATAAATTATTGTTTACCTTCAACTATTGTCTCATGGCCTAAAGGTCATGAGCTATTAGAGCTCTACAAGATGACAAGTTGATATTTAAGATGATTAAGGCAACCATTGCTCAGATGCTCAAGTCCCCTCTGTGAGATTCATTGAACCATCTAGCAAATGACAGTCCAGCCTCTGTTTAAGATCCCTAAGGCATGGGCACTCGCTGCTTGCCAGGATTCCCATTCATTTTTGGATATGCCCCATTTGAATGTTCTAATACTGATCCTAAGTTACTCTTCCTGTAACTTTCCCTTACTGGCCTGGGTAGCGCAACCTAATTCCTCCTAAACATGACAAATCTTCAAATATTTGAAATTAAAAAATAAAGCCCTAGAAACATCCCTAGTCTTGCATTCTCCAAGTCAAACATTATTAATATCTTCAACCCTTCTTTGCATGGCCCTTTCACCGTCCTGACTTCTTACCTCTTAAAAATGATTCCAATTTTTGAGTGTATTTTGTCACTTGTTACCTGAGATGCCTTAATAAAAAGGACAGTTGTTGGTCTGAAACCTCAGGAGCTCCCTGGGTGAAATCTGAAACTGGCCCCTGTACACAGAGGGCAAAGTGATCGAAGAAAGAGACAGACCTCTCCAGACTGGGAGGTGGCAAGTTTAATAAGCAATGGAACTGATACATGAGGCTTGTTTAGGTGGCCACAAGACAAGTAGATCTCTGCCCCTGTCCACCAGAATTTCAAAAATATAGACAGAGGCCTTACCTGTGATGCGTGTGTGTGTGTATATTGTGTTCTGTCACAGTATGCTCTCCAGACGGTCTCATCAACACATTACTCTCTCAAGGTTGTGTCCTTGAAAACGGCTCTCCCTGTGAGAACAGTGGGCAGAATGCGCATTCCAAGGACAGGGCAGCAGCTGAGGAGCCTCCATTGTCTGGGTCTAGCTTGCAGGTCAACCAGCGGTCACATCCTCTCGATGACTTCCTCCAACAACAATACAACCAGCTAGGTCTGACTGACCAGTGAGGGACCACCTATGAGCTCCTGTTTCTCATACACTATAATCTTAATCAAGCGCTCTAAAATCACATAAGCTCATTTTGCTGTGAAAGCTACCTTCAGTGCCAACTTATGTTAAACCTATATAAAATTTCTGAAGATTTTTTCATACTGTGTTGTTCTCAAAAAGTTTCTCTCTCTCATTCTGCATTTGAACATGGCCTTTTAAAAAGTTTCCCATTATCCATATGAAATAGTATCTTGTAAGACTCCACCCTTAACCCAGCCTGTAAGAACCTTTTGCGCTTGTTCACACTCTGAGATGTTTGCGTGTTGGACCAAGCCACAGTGTCTTGGTAACCAGCAATGTGGAACAGCAACAGGAGTTTCCTCAGCTGAACTTTGAAAATGCGAACTTTTTCATTCACGGTATAAGATGACTTCTTGAAGAGAATACAAAAGCACCTGATTTTATGGATTGACTTCATTGTTTATCATAGACTCTATAACCTACAGATTCAGGAATGGAAAAAAATTAAACCTCACTATTTTCCTTAGTAAACTAAGCTGGCTCCCTTGGCAACAACATGACATATGTGTGTGAGTGTGAATGTTTTCCAATAATTTGTCTTTCTCATATAAAATTTAAAGGACTTTCTCATACTAAGTGTTTATTAACTTTGAGTTTACAACTTCTTTTTTTCAGGAAGGAAGAGAAATAATATTGCACTTATGGGTTTATTTACATGTCTGTCTCTCACTATGAGCTTGAATGTACTAAGAAGTGAGGGAACATGTTTTACTGTGTTTTGTTTCTAGTGTAATTAATATGCTCCTACTGTGATTAACACATTACACCGAATGAATAAATATATAAATGAATGAATGAAAAGGTCATATAATTCAAAATCAATATGGGAACAAAGAGATGGTCTTGGAATAATTAACCAACTTTCTCTCTGGTTGCAGAATTCCTCTGCCAGCCTTTTGTGCACTGTGTTGAGCCGACTACAGATTAAAGTAATTACAGTGAATTCTTGATTACTGGCATGCAGTCTAGCTATTTTGTGGATTACCTATCACAACTAATTCTAAACTTATCTGCTGCCACCCAGCATATGTCGGAGTTACAGTCGGCCTCAGCGATAGCAGCTGCACGCTTCAGGAAAGTACATTTATGTTGATATTTCTGTACAGAATACATAATTATGAAATTTATTCTGGTGGGGGTTGGAGAGAACCAACAAGAATTCTACAATAAAATGCTAGATTTGTTTTTTAATTCCCAAAGAATATGAGATGACTTGGATAAAGAGGCTCAAACAATTTATCTGTATCCCTCCATAATAACTTGATGTAGCATAATTAGTATGCAGTCTATTCCCCACTCTGAGACTTGACACCTGTCTCTATTACCATTGATAATAATTGTACTTTATTAATTCATTCTTTCATTCAACACACATCTACGAAATGCTACACTGCACTGGGCAATGTGCTAGGTGTTGGAGATCTAGCATTAGGCAAGACAAGTGTGGTTCCTGCCCTCAGTTAGCTTAAAATTTACCATTGAGATAGACCTGGTGGTAGGCAGAAGAATGGTCCTCCAAAGATGGCCATACCCATGATTATGCTACGTCGCATGTCAAGGCGGAATTGAGGTTGCAGATGGAATTAACGTTTCTAATCAGCTGGCCTTAATATAGGCAGATGATCCTGGATGATCCAGATGGACCCAGTGTAATCACAAGCGTTCTTAAATGGGGAAGAGGGTGGCAGAAGTATCAGAACTAGAGATGGGATCAGGAGGGAGACTTATTTGGATATTGCTGGCTCCAAAGAAGGAAGGGCCACAGCTAGGATTGTGGGCAACCTCTAGAAGCTGGAGAGGCAAAAGACACATACGCCCCTAGAGCTTCCAGAAAGAAATGCAGCCCTGCTGACACCTTGATTTCAGCCCCGTGAGATACACTTGGGACTTCTGACCAACAGAGCTGTAAAATAATAAATCTGTATTGTTTCAAGCCAGTACATTTGTAGTAATTTTTTACAATAGGAGACTAATACAGAAATTAAATAAATCATCAGTCAGATTAGACTTTAAGTGCAACTGTCAAATAAAGACTGCATGAAGGGGGCTGGCCCTGTGGCCGAGTTGTTAAAGTTCCATGCACTGGGCTTCAGTGGCGTGGGGTTCATGGGTTCAGATCCCTGGTGCAGATCTACCCTACTCAAGAGCCATAGTACGTAGGAAAACTTACCTACGTTGAGGTGTCAGGAAAAGCTTCCCTGATATTTAAGCTGAGATTTCAAAGAGAAGGAAGACATTTCAAACTAAATGAAATGAATGTGGAAGAGATTTACACAGGGAGAGAAAAGCAGGTATGAATGATCTGAGGAAAGAAAGCTGGTATTGCTCAAAACCCAAACAGCTGATGGGGTTGATGCAAAGAGATTTTGTGAAGAAGAGGTCTAAGGCAATGCTAAGGAATAGCTGGAGATCAGACAATGCACAGTCTTATAAGGCATATTACATATTTCACCTTGATCCTATGGGCAATGGAGCACTTCTGAGGGCTTTATACCCAGATTAGTATTTTAAGATCATCCAAGCTCATTTTTGGATTATCAATTGAACCAGGAAAAAGCATGTACCTATCGGAAGATCATAATGGGCACTGTCATAGCAGTGCAGATGGGAGGTAACGGAGGCTGGTACTGGGATGGATACAGAAGAGATGTAGAGACAAGAGTGGATGCAGGATTGTTTTGAGAGGCGGACTTTATAGGACTTGGTAATTATTTGGAGGTGGGATAAGAAAAGAAGAGCTGGCCGCAATGACTCCCAGTTACTGGTATGAACAATGGAATGGACAGTGGTTCCATATACAAGATGAAAAATATGTTGGCGAAGCAGCCTACAAAAAAAACCCAGGAGTTTCTTTTTGAATCTACTCAGTTTGAGATGTCTATGAGAAATCCATGTAGGGATGGTAAGAGCGAAATTGAAACACCCACCTTTTTAGTCTCCTGCAAGATAGCACAGACTTTGCTACCACTCCTTCTTAATAAATCTGCAGTTGGCCTCAGAAATCTCAAAATAGGGTTCCCTGTAACAATCACGAAGTGAAGGAAGTTGGCATTGGAGAATAAACGTGTTTTCTATCTGTCTTCTAGTCTATAAGCAGTGGCAAATATTAAACTGTTACTAGAATTGCTATTAAAAGGAAAAATGCTAGTACTCACATTATGGGAAATTTTTAAGTGATTTCTCTACTTTTCTCCTTTTTTGGTGCTTCCTCCCACTTTTCTATTTGAATTTGATTTTGGCGGTTCCAATCTGACTCCATCACAATGGGGAATTAATTTGTTTGAATAGATACGTGCCAACATCACTCATTTAAAAAAAAAAAAAACTCTCAGTGCATAATCCCAGTTTACTATCACCACTGTCATCCCCTACACACACACTTGCTAAAACAGAAAAAAAACCAGTTCTGTTTCTCTTTTAGAATTTCTTCCTCTGCTATCAATAAATTAATCACGTATGTGCATGTGTTCTTTAACTCCGAAAATATTTTGTACCTCTAGTTGCCCAAAGCAGTTCAGAATGTCTATATATACATTTCCACGTGAAAAAGGCATATTTCCTACTATGGTTAAGTTTTTTTCTGGCTACTAGAGATTGTGGTCATCTATAGCATACTCTAAGAAATTTAGTAATTGCTTTATGCCATTTCCATCTCTTTTTACTTAGCACATAATTCTGTACAGGAAAGAGCCTCTGACTAGGGGTCCAAATTCCAGAGTTCTAGTTCCGTCCTAATACTTACTGGCCATTTTTCTTTTGGCAAGTTACTTTAATTTTCCCATGGGTTTCAACAGTAAAATTAGAGTCTTGTACTAAATAATTCATAAGATTTCTTTCTTTCTTTTTTTTTTTTGATGACGAAGATTGCCCCTGAGCTAACATCTGTAACATCTGTTGCCCATCTTCTGCTTTTTGCCTAAGGAAGATTGTCACCGAGCTACCATCTGTGCCAATCTTCCTCTATTTTTTGTATGTGGGACACCACCATAGCACGGCTTGATGAGCAGTGTGATGTCCGTGCCTGGAATCCAAACCCGCAAACCCTGGGATGCCGAAGTGGAGTATGAGAACTTAACCACTACCCCACTGCATCAGTCCCCTATATGTTCTCATAAAGCCTTAAAATATCATAATCTTATGATATTATATAATGTCTTAGGTAGTCACTATGAAATTTCACACTGCATATTAAACATGATTCCTCTCCTCAGGCCCAAATAGATATTACATGTTATCAGTATATGGCTGTAGAAGCATGGTGCTCAACTGGAAGAAAAAAACACCATGATGAGATGGAATAAAGATGATGTGAATAAGAAAAACAAGGGAAAAAGCAGTAGCTACAAAGGTGAACAAAAGGTTCAAAACAGAAGGTTAACAGGTAAATTGAGCATAGTGGAAATATGTGTATTGTGGAGAGGGGTGATTGACATAAATCAAAGTGATAAATGTCCTTTATTTAACATTAGCGCATGTGAAATGAAGTCGCACTGAGTAAGCCTACGCTATCACAGCAGAATTAGAAAGACTTAAAACAACAGGAGCCTGTGAAGATAAGAAAACAAAACACAAGCCTCTTACGCAATTAAATTTCTGCCTTAGTCACTGATGTTAGAGGTTACTTTTATCTCACGTAGCAACAAATTCCTTGTAAGCTATATGTATGCTGAAGTAGGAAAAAGAACTATTTAGCCTATCTTTCAGTATGATCATCTCATATTTAAAGTTGACCATATGCATATTCCTATGATCTAATAATTTCACTTCTAGTATATAGCCAACAAAAATGTGTGTATATACACACGAAAAGACACCCACAAGAATATTTATAGTCATACTAACAGTAATGGTTTAATACTGGAAAAAAACAAAATATCCATCAACAATTAAGTGAATAAAAAAGTGCGGTACAGTAACCCAATGAAACACTATTCAGCAATTAAAATAGGACAATTTATAGCTATACACGATTGGATGAATCTCATAAACATTTGAACCAGAAAGCAATTTTAAAACAGGAAAATCAGTGTTAGAAACCAAGACAGCAGTTACCAGCGGAGAGAAGGTAGGAAGTGATGTTTGGGAAATGTAGTGTTTATGGAAGGCTGGTAACACTTACTTCTTCGTATGTGAGGTAATTATATTGATGTCTTCATTTTCTAATGATTTATTGACCTGTGCCTTTAAGGTTTGTGCCATTTTTTTGATGTCAATACAAAAGTTTAAATAACGTCAATACAAAAGATGTCAACACAAAAGTTTAAATAATGATTTCCAGGGCCAGCCTGGTGGCATAGTGGTTAGTTTGTGTGCTCCACTTTGGCAGTCCAGGGTTTGCAGGTTCGGATCCCAGGCACAGACCCAGCACCACTCGTTAAGCAACACTGTGCTGGTGACCCACATAAAATAGAGGAAGACTGGTATAGATGTTAGGTCAGCAACAATCTTCCTCAAGCAAAAAGAGGAAGATTGGCAACAGATGTTAGCTCAGGACAAATCTTCCTCACAAAAAAATAAAGTTTAAATAATGATTTCCAAACCTCACCAATGAGTATATGGAGAAAAAGTATAAGTACATAACAATCACAGCCTCACAACTGAGGGTTATTCAACATTCAGTATTCGAGGAACACCTATCATGTTGAGAATACTCCAAGAGGCAGAAGACTAGTCCTTGCCCAGTAAAAATATTACAAGCCAACAGAAGTGAGACACATGTAAAGATATGATTACATTACAATGTAATAAACATTAGAGCAGGGGTTCTCAGCCTCAGCACTACTGACATTTTGGGTGGGACAATTCTTTGTTGTGGGAGCCTGGTTTGTGCACTGTAGGATGGTTAGCAGCACCTGTGCCCTCCACCTACTCAATGACTATAGTACCATCCCCAGTTGTGACAACCAAAAATGTCTCCAGACATTGCCAAATGTTCCCCAGGGGGTCCACTAACCCCCTGTTGAGAACCACTGTATTAGAGTCACATATGGTGATTTGGGGTTACCAAATAGAGAATAGCTAGCTGCATAATTAGAGAATAAAGCATCATTTTCTGGGCAGGAAACCAACACAATATCTTTTTCATTCCATAAAATTTTGGAGCAAGGGGAAGTTATTCCATAACCACCAGGCAAAAATCCAATTTCCCTTAGTGGCACTCTGATCCCAGAACACATACGAACTTGAAGAAAGCTCTGAAATTGCAAAAGGGAGACATTTATTGATAAGGATAAAGCTTTCAGGCCAAAAATTCTCCCTTAACTGGTTTTAATAAATATGAAAGAATTTATTTTTCTTTAGTATTTGTCTCTTGTATATGACCAGAAATCATTTATTTTTTTTTTCATTCCTTTAACTCACTTTGGGCAATAAATTCTTATGATCAGAATTATGTTTCCACAATCGTGTGGTTCAGAGCTACACTAAATCAACCTCATGGTACTATATTAAACCTTTAAAAATTCAGTGCTGCAGACATCAGAATGTCAGGAGAACAAATATTTTCATTTCTAATAAGAAAGACTAAATCAAGCGGTGCTCCACCTCATCTCACTTATGACTCTTGTTTAGCCGAGAGAAGCTACCGAAAAAAGAGCAAAAGGCAAGATTTTTCTCAATGTTTTTATTTAAAACCTGCAGTAACCAAAGATTCAGCAGAGGCTGCAAAACCTAAAAGAATCTTTGCAATTGGCATAAGATGTTATCTTGGTAAAAACACAAAATATACTGTCAATTCTGAAATATAATTCTGTGATATCTCACTATATACACTTCAAAGGACTATTTCAGAGACAAATGTGCACATTTCACAATGGCCAAGCCATCAGGATGCAAACCTCTGCTTATTTGAGAAGGGGGTATGCAATTCTTCAGCGACATTTTATACATTGTTAGGTATGGTTTGCTAATGACAAGGAAATTTTCTGTGGGGAGAATAGATTCTGACAATTCTGGGTCCTATAAGGGAAATATGTCAAGCTACAGAATATTTCACCCTGTTGGCCTTTCTCTCTGAAATTCCTGGAGAGCACAGAACAATTTTTGGCTTGTATCACCACTAGGAATTTCCATTGGGTTTATACTCTAATCACCATCAACACCTTATTATTAATTACTTTCCAGTTTAAAGAAATGTATCTTGGGTAAGCTGGAAGACTAAGGATTAGAATTCAGAGAACCTGGGAAGCTAACTAGCAGTACAACCTTGATCTTGACCTCAGTTTCTTCAACCATAAAGTGAAGGCTTAAAGGCTGTCATTTCCATGGACCTTTTTAGCTTTGCTAGAAGATTGACCAGACTCCTTCATGTGCCTTTAATAGGATTATAGTTTTCCTTGCTTAGAATTTATACATAGCTTATAATTTGAAACTAATAAGGGCCAAAGTGAATCAGAAGGTTAACTTTGAAAGAAGAGTGCTAAACAAGAACCAAAAAATATACCCTACTTCTATGTTACTTAGACATAATCTCTGGCTGACTAAAATATGATTATTTTCTATCATTAAAAATATACCAACCATAAATAATTCATGTAATGTTATTTTAACATGTACATATATCCAAAGGTAATAATAGCTTTGGGCTTATTTTCTAAATAAGAACAACAGAAGTTCCCAGAAATATTAAATAATATAGTACTATGTGTACTATTTAATGTGTGGAAATTGGCCTATTAGTTTAACCACATTGAATTTATGAACCACAAATTTTTAGAATTTGAGAATAGTGAAAAATCTTCTATCAGAAATTTTTCAATTGATATGTAATAAAATAAGGGCTACACAGAAGAAAATAGGGATTTTTTTCTTTGTCTTTGCCATTTTGTTGTTTTTTCAACATCATACATACATATACAGCTATTTTGCTCACATGGTTATTATAACATAATGTGTAGACAAAAAACAAATATGCATTAATTGCTCAGACCCACTGTTAAGAGAATCTAATGATCACCTGACTAGTCGTGTTATACCCACATGCAGAATATCACTAGGGAATCAGAACCACAAGAGTGGGGTGAATCAGAGAAAAGCAATTACCTCTACCAGAAAAACAACTCAAGATCCTGTAACGCTGATGTTGAATCGTTAGAGGTGTCATCCTCACATTCAAAGAACAGCACTTAAACGTATAAGGTGGAGCTGTCATGTAATAGATCTGATTCAGTGGACAACCCATGAATCTCCCTCTCTCTTTCTCTCGCTACTCTGCAATCACTTTTTCTTAATTATCAGGAAGTAAGGATCTTCTAGCCACAAACTCCAAAGGTCTATCCAAACTGAATATGTTTAATATACTGTAAAATATGTAGATGACAAGAGATTTTTTTTAATGATTTTGATACAGGAAAGTGTTCTATTTAAACAGCATCACACAATTCAATTCAAAAGCAAATGATAGCATACTGGGTGCTAGAGATTCAGACAAGTATAAAATGTTTTCTTTCCTCCATGAGCCTAGAACTTAACGACCAAAACTGAAATTCGCCTGCACAGGATACTGTAAAAGAGGCAGATGTTAAATTTTGAAAGATTAAAAAAAAAAAAAAATCCTAGTAGAATCATATTTATTTTTACATAAAATTTTTAACACAGAGTTTGTCATCTCAAAATTTGAACATTAACAAAGGGCAGATAATGCTGATTTGGGGCCTGGGGCCGACTGAGCAAAAAGGTAATTGGGAACAGAAGATCCTGGACAGATAAGCAAAACTTCAGAATGGTACATGCTTATTCACAGACGCTCAAAATATGCAAGGAAGAATGCATGAGCGGAAAATTGCAATGAACAGACAAGTGATATTTGGGGAATTTGACCTCAAACTTTCCAGTTTGAAAACACAAGTGATACTGAAATAAGGAAACAAAGAAGAAAACACTAGGTAATCATCCATTTACACCTACCACTTTTCCCCTCCTGCGCTACTTCCTCAGGGTAGTACAAAGAGACTTTTCCTGTTCAATAGTAAGTATTTTGACATTGACAGGGTTCACAAAGCCCATTTGTTCCCCTGGGAAATTTTCTTCTTTCTAAGACCTTCACTGAAGACAGAAAGGTTATGCTGTTGAAACCAGAGAGAGATGGTATTCCACCGCTAGCTGAACACATTGCAAAGTATTTGACCTCTTTGACCTTGGCTTTGGCGTCGTATTTCCCCATCTGTAAAATGGGATTCATGAGAGTCACCGTTTAGAGCTCTGAGAATCCAATGCCTTATCGATCTTCATACTTGAAAAGAATCTAATGCATGGTAGGTGCTCCAACAAATGCCAGTTTCCTTTCATTCACTAATTTTAGTATTTACCCTCCAAGAAAATGTAATAGATTCCCAGCTTCAGTCACAGTTTGCATAAAAAGTTTACTTTTTATTTGTTTTTCCCTTTGAACTAGCATTCAAAATACCAATTCATTGAGAGACTTCCTTTTTTTACTTCTCAATGAGCTTTTCTCAGTCTTTATACTTTCCTATGTCTCTTAGATACAAAATCCTGCTGGCTTTTAGTCTCTTTCTAATCACCTAAATTCTTTCCTTTCCTAACCAGGAATGATTTTGCCCTCTAAAGAATCGGAGTCTTCTCCACTGCACACACAGGGGAATGAATTAATAGCTATTGTTTTAACAATATTGCACACTCAGAGGGCAGTATGCAAGTAATAGGATAGATTTATTAGCTTCGTCTGACGTCAACGTCATCTCCTAATTGTAACCAAAAATTTGATAAAATCTTTAAATGCTGAATCATTATTACACATTGACCCTTCATGTCTTGTTACCTAACATTCAATTTTACTTCATTGGTGCTTGAATGAGCCCAGGATGAAAACAACAGTTTTAAATACGCAAATAAAAAGCCCTAAAAAAATATATGTTATATCCATCAAGGGGTTAATCTCCAAAATATATAAAGAACTCATACAACTCAACAAGCAGAAAACAAACAACCCGAACAAAGAATGGGCAGAGGTGGGCCGGCCTGGTGGTGTAGTGGTTGGGTTCGCACGTTCTGCTTCAGTGGCTTGGGGTTCACAGGTCCGGGCACAGACCTAGCACCACTCGTCAAGCCACACTGTGGCAGCATCCCACATAAAACAGAGGCAGATTGGCACAGATGTTAGCTCAGGACCAATCTTCCTCACAAGAAAAAGAAGGTGGGGTAGAGGATATGAACAGACATTTTTCCAAAGAAGATAGAAGGAGGACCAACAGGTACCTGAAAAGATGTTCAACATCACTAATCAGCAGGGAAACGCAAATCAAAACTACAATGAGATACCACCTTACGCCTGTTAGAATGGCTACAATTACCAAGACAAAAAATAACAATGTTAGAGAGGATGTAGAGAAAAGGGAACCCTCATACACTGCTGGTGGGAATGCAAACTGGTACAGCCACTATGGAAAACAGTACGGAAAGTTCTCTAAAAATTAAAAATGGAAATACCATATTACCCAGCTATTCCACTACTGGGTATTTATCCATAAAACTTGAAATCAAGAATTCAAAGAGACTTATGCACCCCTATGTTCAGTGCAGCATTATTCACAATAGCCAAGATGTGGAAGCAGGCCAACTGCCCACCGACTGATGATTGGGTAAAGAAGATGCAGTATATATACACAATGGAATACTACTCAGCCATAAAAAAAGACAAAATCATCTCATTTGCAACAACATGGATGGATGTTGAGGGTAGTATGTTAAATGAAACAAGCCACACCTAGAAAGATGAACACTGTATGATTTCACTTATCGGTGGAATATAAACAAATACATGGACTTGATAAGAGACTAGTGGTTACCAGAAGGGAAGGGAATTTGGGGGTTGACGAAAGTGGTAAAGGGGCACATATATATATGGTGACTAACAAATAATAACACACAACTGAAATTTCACAATGTTATAACCTATTATAACATCAATAAAAAAAAGACAAAGAACAAAAAAAGTACGTTAAAAAGAAAATGAACACCTTCACTACAACAAGAGTAGCAATAATAAAGAACAAAAAGAGAAAAGAAAAGAAGACAAACAAAAAATTATTTGTAGGCAGCATCACAGCCATAAGCTTTAGGGATCAACATGAAAAATAGAGAGCATTAACACTATTGACCAAATATATTTGTGGCATCCATACTTCAGACAATGCAGAATTCCTCTAGGCAAATGATCTTATTTCCAATATTCAATGATAAAATAGCACACAGCAAGTTGGAAGAATTCAAGGCAGGAAATTAATATATTCAGCTCAGAAACTACTCTCACGCAGGACACATTAATGTTAAAAAAAAAAAAAAAGCTTCATGTGGAATGTCAGCACAATAACAAGATGAAGAACTAAATACCCAAAGGACACTAACCCAATGGTAGGAAGCCAGTAAACAGCTAATTAGCCTGGTTACATATACTTCACCATTTGCTACTCTTGCCTAATAAAAGACCCTCTCCTTGCTGCAGAGATAATAGCAACATTATTTACTTATGTAGAAAGGTATTTTAAAAAATAATTTATGGTGTTATTTACTTTTAACCTGCTTATCTATAGGCCTACCTCTGAATATAATTCCAGTTATTAATTACCTGCATGGTCTAGAATAATAAGTTTATGCTCACTACAAAGGAAAACTTACTGAAGCAAAAATCAGAAAACAAAAAACAAACAAAGGAAAACAACAAAGGAAGATCTAACGAATTAGAAAATTTTTAAACTGAAAAATATTTGCAAAATATCACATACAGATGAGAGATTTTATAAATCGGTAAGGACCAAAAGAAGGACTCAGTCGTGCCAATACAAATAAGAACAAAGGACATGGAAAGGTAATTTGAAGGCTTCTGCTGAGCTAGAAGAAGAAAAAAAAAGACTTTTTCATGTAGATCAGAATGGTAAAAATTCTAAAAATTGACAAAGATCCATATTAGCCATGTTAAAGGAAATAGTAAGGCCATGCATGATTGGTGATGCATTACGTTATGAATCAGTGCAGGCAAAATTTCATAAGTATATGAAGAAATAAATCTTTGCACAGAGACATGATTGACAGTATGTTTTCCAAAATATTAACCATGAGTTTGAGCGGCTGTTGTAATTTCTGATTATCTTTAGTATTTATTTAATTCTGTATCATTTTAAATTTGTACTACCCAAATATGTATCATCTTTTACAAAAGCAATATTGCTACTTTTATAATGAACTACATTGTTCATGTAAGGGTTCAGCTCAAATGAATCCCGGCACAGAGCAGAAGGCTGAGATCTGTGCGTAATTTAACATAAATAAACAAGAAATGATCCAGAACAAAAGGGCTAATATAAATTACCTTGTTTTCAGGGTCTCAAAATAAGGTTTTAGCAAAGATAAGACTGGTGCAAAAGGGCAGAATGTGGAAGGGGAAAAACACATTTGATGAAATATCCAGGATATTCACAAGAGACCTCGTTACATTGATGCTACTCGGCAGGACAACCTGAGTCTCTGAAATGAGGAGTCTGCCTTTCAACGCTAATGTGTTAAGGAACTCCGATCCTGAGAATACCTATTCAAAACCCAGCCATGCTTTACTGACACGAAAAAGCCATGTAAGTTTTGCAGGAAGCACTCCAGACAGACATAAAGTGAAATTAAAATGGAAAACAGTTAGCTTCACATAAAAAGTTAACTTGGTGAAACCACATCCTTTATAAAGGTTAAGGGGTTGTGGTGTTTAACAAATAAGATGCTTTGAGTGAGGGGAGATAACTTCCCCGTGTCACCCCCAATAATAATGTTAATGACTTGATGAAGACAGCATCCAGACAGTCTAAAATGGTTAGGTTTCCACAGCATCGCTGATCTGAAGCAGACAGCGAAATTAGATTTCTAAAATATGCCTATTAAATGAAAGGCATTCAGAAAACACACCCCAGAAGGGAAGGCACTGTAAAAGGTAGCAAGGTTGCGATGAGATTCAAATAAAAGGGGAAAAGAAGTTGTGTTTTGACAGTGGGTTTGAAAAGGTTTCATTCAAACATCACCATTAACCTTGTTTTCTAATTTCAGAATGTATTTCATTACCTCTCCATTTCCACCTTCACGTTGACTCACCACCACCCCTGTTCCTTGAGAATTGAAATACCTGACAAAGTGGAGTCATCCGAAGATTTAAAAAAAACCTTCCAAAATTATTCTAGGAGTTACATGTATAATTTGACAGTCAAATGTTACAGGATCTTGTTTTTAGAAAGTAAATCTAATTATCTTTCTTCTTAGCAGTAAAAATGTGGGCTTTAAAAGTCAGTAAACTCTTATTTTCAGTAAGCCACATATATACACCTCTGTTTAATTTTATTATGTGAACAAATTACAGTCCTGGTTTAAAACCTATATATCAGAATATAGTAAGAACTTGCAAAATGACCTACGATACATTTATACTTATATAAGTTATACTTCCCTAAGCATTAATGGAATATATATACACATGTGTAAAATCGTGATTTTATAAATATAAAAATTTGTGATCAAACTTATATTAGCATATGACAACTGCAGAAAATATTCCATTTTTAATATCTGGCTTCTAAACTTTAGTAATATCATCTCAAATTATTTAGGAATCTCGAAGTTTAATCTATATTTCTTCTTTCACCTGCCTAAATTCTCAGCCTAAATGAGAAAGAGAACATATTCTATTATGAAATGTTCGTTTGAGCAATATCGAGGATTAATGCAACTCCTGTACAACTATGGTCGAGGAAGAACTCTCCTCTCTTCAAAAATGAAATGTAAATACTCCAAAGGCTTATTGAAAAAATAATGATGGAACGCAAGATAGAACAATAGAGTGCTTTAAGTCTTGTAAAATTACTTTCTTTCTCTTTTAAAATTTTTTTGGTAATCTGTTCATTCTCCCTGGCATAACCTCTCAGATGAACTAAATTTAGGTGTAAGACTGGGAAACATTCTGTTTAAAACCAACATAGAACTCACCGTGTTTTCTAAAAATGTCCTCATTCCATCAAATGTAAGAAAATGGGTTCAAGGGAAAAAAATCAGGAGGGTTAAGTTCTCACTTGGTCCTTCAATAAAATTGCTTGTCACCGCATTCAGCTGATGATCACCCAGACAGTCCTCCTTACATTAACAATGTCGACAGATCCGACATTTTACTGATGGCAGTGGCCATCCAGCAGATTAAAGCACAATGTAGATTTAATCTCCCCAATGACTTGATAGCCTCAAATGAAGGATTCTCAAATTTCATGGTTCTGACCTATTCAGGGTGAATAAGTATATAATAAATTACCTGTCCCCTAGCTCTGTAACAGGAAAAAAGAGCAGGATGGACTATCCCTGTGCTACCTCTCATACATTACTAAGTTTACCAACATAATCTGCATGCCACAGAGCAAAAGATCATCCTATTTAACAGATTCCAAGAAATTAACTTGCACTGATATATGACCCTGTTTGATGCCAGTACAGTAAGGCGGTAGCAGCAGGTTGCAGAGAAGCCAGATTTCAAGAGAGGCTCATTTGACTGGTGATTAAGGATAACTTCCAGTAAAAGTGATTTCTCATCAGGGAGGAAGGCTGTGCTTGCTGAAAAGAGCAACAGTGCCCACTGGCCAGCCAGTGTTAGTCACAGTCACACCAAATGTGCACATCCCAGTCATGCTGGAGAGTCTGGCTAAAGGGACAATGGGTAACTGATGTCTTAGGAAAGGACAAGAATTAAGAAACTTAGCAAAGCACAACCGTAAATGAAGAAGAAGCAGATCTACCTTGATGTTTTGTTCTGAGCACGACAAATCAAACATCTTTAGAAAGCTTCCATTTATACCGTGCTTTCCCTAACTCAGGATGATTAAATTAGAATCTCCATTATCCAGCAATAGTGCTGCCTATGCACAGGCACTTCACCAATGTGGAGCTTCCTGTCCTTGTCAGCAGACCCAGAAATACCACAACAGCAGATTTTGTGGACACTGGAAATTAGCAGTGAGCCTTCTGGCTTCAGAAGGCAAATGCTTGACCTCCACACCTTGAGCAGAAGAAAAGAAGCTTGACTCCAGGTAACGGCTATGCAGTGATTTTAGGTGAGTCACTTAACTCGGAACAACAGAGATCCTAATCAGAAAGATGTAAATTTTTTGTCTTGCCTGAAAATAGCTTTAAAAAATTATAAACATTACATAGAAGGTAATTCCTTACTACTTGAATGCTCCTAGAAATTTATTGTCGCCCCCCCATCTACCTTTCACAACCTTCCACCCTCCCCTCCCATTTCTCCCATTCTTTCAAACAGATTTTCATGGTAAACAAGAACAACTATAAAAATTTAGACTCCTGGGTGACGTTCGTAAAGAACATACATGGCTCCAGGAGTTTTGCTTTTGCTGCACCAATTTTAACCCATTTCTTCACAATCTTTTCTGCTTAACCCCCCAGAATTATCTTCAAGGATTTTCTGTCCCTAGAACATTGTTTTTGTCCTTTAAGAAAGTGATAGGAAGATCAAACCAGAAAACTTTAGAACCGAATAAGACTATTCAAAATCCTCACTTATGTAAGTTGGAATCTGGTCCTGGGATAATAGGTAACCACAAAAAGTTACACAGTCAGTGATTGTTAGAGCTAGAGAGTGGGAACCCTGTTCTTTTAACTCCCAAATCAGTCCTTGGCTTCTGGAGACATTTTTGTTTGTCACAACTGCTAAGGGGAGAAGGAGGTGAGGTGCTACTGGCATCTAGTAGGTAGAGGCCAGGGATGCTGCTACACATCCCACAAGGCACAGGACAGCCCCTAAAGAAGGAATTCTACAGTACAAAGTGTCAATAGTGCCAAGACTGAGCAACTCTTATGTAGACTAAGAGGTGGAGAAATTGAGATTTTTTTTTGTATGCATGAGGAAGATTGTTGCTGAGCTAACATCTGTACCAATCTTCCTCTGTTTTATGTGGGTTGCCACCACAATGTGGCCTGACAAGTGGTGCTAGGTCCATGAAGGGGATCTGAACCTGCAAACCCTGGGCCGCCAAAGTGGAGTGCACGAACTTAACCACTATGCCACTGGGCTGGCCCAGAGATTTTTTTAATAGAAGTTGTAATCAAGTTTAAATTATATCTTGAAATGTCAAAGCTAGTGTGTTAATAATGATTTTCCTTTCAAAGTTCCATTCTCTGTCCAAATACACCATAAAACAGAATAAGTTTCCGATTCGTAATAGAACTGGTATTACCTTGAAATGTTAATTGCTGTACAGCAGGGCTCAGTAGTTGATTTAAATTTACATTTGCTTTTAAATTTGATTAATCTAGTCTCTGAGATTAATCCAGAAGCCCATTCTTCCATAGTTATTCAGAGGGAAAATAGGATTTTGAGTACACAATGGTTTAAAACAAAATCCTGGTTGATTTGGTAGTTACACTTTTATATCTAAAGTAACTTTAAGTAGAAAAAATAAGGGATCATAATAGAAGAATAAAATAGATCATCATTTGCACTGGATATCTGTCCTGAATATCTTAGGCATATCACGACATGGTAACAAATACAAGAGAAAATATAGCTTCAATTTACTTTCCATATTCCAGAATATACGCCACTGCTCATGAATACTTTAAATATGTTTGATTAAAAAATAAATATGAATATATAAAACTTGAACAAATAAATTTTCTTAGGAACTAATATGGTGGCTTGCATAGAGCCACTTCCTGTATCTAGCTTGCAGTTCAACTTCCAACTCTGCTCTCTGGGACTCTCCAGTTGGACATTGCTGAACACGGGCCAGAGGCCCACTGTAAGAATGTTTTTGTGGCTACACCTAAAGAGATGGTTAATGATAAATGGAAGAGAAACAACTTTTCTTAAATACCTAATACTCACCAAGCACTGCCTTAGACTTTTTATTTCCAGCCCAGAAATGGCAAATACTGGCTAGCATCCTCCTCTTCCCATTCCAAGACAGGTCTCTCTAATCCATCATGTCATTTTCCTAGTAACATGGTTTTACCTTAAAATCCTTCTCAAGGTAGCACTCCAGGAAGCCATTATCAATCAATCCCCAGGAAGCAACAGGTTGAATGGAACACATTTGTCATCCCTGATAAATATTAAGAACGTAAATAAGGAACACTCTGCTGTTCACGGAGGCTGGACCAACATTCTTGAACAGAGATTTTTTTTCTTTCTCCTTGAGATTGGTAGATCTGAGTTTAAATTCTGGTTCTGACAGCTCCACATCAATTTCTACAAAGTACTTCACCTTACCCCCCCCCCCCCAGCCCAGAGCAACTGGAATTCCGTGAGGAAGGTATTGAAATTTGGAGGGCACAATACTATTAAATAAATATTTCATGTGCAAAGTTTTAAAGTCTTTCCTCCTTGAGGGATTCTTCTGAAGGACTACCATGATTCAATAAAGATCGTCGAGTAGTGCTGTTTGATTTGAGCACCAAGAGGTTTTCTCCTGTACCACCATTTTGGTTGACATATTAATAATCTGAGACTCCCTCAAGGACTCTCAAGAGATAGTTTAGGATTCTGGCTGATTGGATGAAGTAATACTGCTGAAGGACGGATTCTCCTCTGACATATCTGAAGCCCTGAGTAGCTTGGGCTACTGCCTCCCATCTGGAATAATTATTTCCCCTGTCCTCTAATCCCCCCTGCCCTACTCCTCGCATTCACGTCTTTTACTTCCCTGACCTTGACACAATTGTTAAATTGCATAGTACATGAATCTGTATATATCTACATATAAACAAATGGCCTTAACTGAATCTGATGTGACTCCATAACTTGGTAACTTGTTCCTTAACATGGTATTATATATTTTGTCATAACCTCTTAAATAGAAAACATTAAAATGGCACAAAGACACTCAGCTCCCTAGCCAGAAATAGAGATGCTTACATCATAATCCTTTTTAGAGAGGAAAACACTATTCTTAGGTGTTTTTTTGAAGTAAACAACATAAAATAGCAGAGCATTAAATGGCAGGATTGTATATCGTATCTGTTACTTTCCATCAACAAAGCTCTTTTCCTAGGTTATAACTTAGGTTTTCTTTGAGGGAAAAATACTAATTTTATTATTTCTATATAGCCATAATATGTAAGTTGATTTTTGCATGTATATGTGTGTTAGTTTTCAGGAGTAGACTATTGTAAATTACCACTCTTATCTAAATATATCTCAGCAGTGATGTACTTGACATCAATGGCCAGCAAATGTATCATCTCAACAATATATTCTGAAGACAAATTAATGATAATGATAATTTGCTATGATCTGAATGTTTGTGCCTCCCCGAAATTCACATGTTGGAATCCTTAACACCCAAGGTGATGTTGACAGGAGGTGGGGCCTTTGGGGAGTAATTAGGTCATGGGGGTGCACCCTCATGAGTGAGATTAATGCTCTTAAAGGAGACCTCACAGAGCTTCCTTGCCCTTTATGCCACATAAGGATACAATAAAAAATCTGCAAGCCAGAAGGTGGCTCTCATGCAACCATGCTAGCGCCAGGATCTCGGACTTCCAGCCTTCAGAACTGTGAGAAATAAATTTCTGCTGTTTACAAGCTGCCCAGTCTGTGATATTTTGCTGTAGCAGACCAAACAGACTGACGTAATCATTACTTACAGAAAACTGTACCCCACTCAGTTTCTCAGGATGGAGAGAAGGTAAAATGATAGTTCTATCAGTGCTATTTCTAAAAGACATTTTTCACATACACGATCTGATTTTAGCCATATAACTGTCTTTATCTCAATGTTACAATTGAGGCAGCTGAAGCTCAGAAATGTTAAATAATTTGACCAATCATTTAGTCTTCAACCATTTGCCTTCAGGGAGGATGAAGGCAGAAAATCATGAACACTCTTCTCTTCAGTTATGTTAAATGAACACTCTCAAGCAGAGAATACCTTATGCCATGGTGTGTTAAAAACACAGATTTTTAGAGCTTGGTAAATCTGTGTTTGAATTCTGACTCTGGCACTTAACATATAAATTTCACCATGGTCACATATTTAGTAATTGGAAGAACTGAGTTCCAAATGAGGTGAGTCTGGTTCCCAGGCCCAGATTTATCCCCTTATACCACAATGTCTTCAAAGGAATCCCTACAATGACATCACATTTTTTTACTACTTGTGTGATTCTTCAACATAAACACACACATACACACAAACACACAATTTACTTTCTCAGTCTCGTAAGAACTGAAGGAAAGTTGCAAGGTCACGAAGAGAATGTTCTTCACCCTAAACAAGACTACACATTTCCAAACGCAATCCTGGGGTCGCTTTATAAAGAAATTATAGGGAAATATCCCTTGGTCTCCTTCAATATCTCCATCAGTCAGAACAAGAGATAAATCAAAAGTAGAGACCAGAATTACAGAAGATTTCTCTTGGGCAGGCAACTGGAGAGAATGCAGGAAGTGAAGGGGAAGAAGCGTGGTGTCTGAAGTGCAGAGGCAGACAATAGTGAGAGAAAACCAAGAAGGCCTCATGGAGCCCACAGAGTCCCTTAGAAGCTTAAAAAGAGAAAAGTCTGGCTTCAGACATAGACGTCAAAGGTAGCACCCTAATTAAACAACTAGATACAAAGTAAGGATGCAGAGTTAGAAAGGGACAGAGTTAGAAATTCTAGTAACAAAACAAAACCAAAAAAACCCCTGATTTTTAGACCTGACTCAAGAGATTCAGGACAAATCACTCAGGCTTTCTGGATCTTAGTTTTCTCATATATTATATAGGATGAGACTAAATTATCCCCAAAGCTATTTCCGGTACAGTCTATGGCTTGATCAGAGGAATAAAGAGAAGAGCAGTTACTTAAACTAAAAGTAGAGTTTCAGGGAAAATCAATATCAAAGCAGACTCAGTGCTTAGCCATCAAGTTGTAGTTTAAGAGCCTTATTCCCATTACTTCCATGAAGACTGAGGGCAGACATTGAGATATGGTAAAACTGTGTCCTCCGACCACAAACAATATGTATAGACATCAGGAATACCTTCCCAGCTAAGTCTTCACAAAAAAAGTGTAATTTAATTGTACTTGCAATAACACAGGATTATATGAGAAGAGATAATAGCTTATGTCTATAGTGAAAGACAGTTTGGAACTGTATGAAGACAGTCAAGAAAAAGATAAAGGATCTGGAAGAGAAGGGGTAGCCCTGGAAGCGGAGGAGACTGGTTCTTCTGCAGAATAAAAGTGATTATGTTACAGGCAGAGCAACAATATAGACAAAGACTAGGGACCACATAGACTCGTAGCTTTCAAGAGAACAATTTTGACCTGAAGCTATAATATACGGACCTAGGTCCCAAACTAACACAGACACGTCTGTGCTTGCAGAGAATGGAGAATCTATTCTACCTTGGATTCAGGGAATGGAAGTTAAAGAAGAAATAGAGGACAGTGACCTCAAGAGGTTTGGGACTTGAGGAGGAGGATGCCAGTGTGGGAGGGATGCTTAGTGGAAGAAAATGATCAATGCTTTGAATTTAGTGAATTAGATCTTGCAGAACAAGCAGCAGGGTTATATTTTGCACATGAAGAAAATGAAACCCAAAAAGGTAAAATAAGTTAAAATTATGTAGCTACTTCATTTTGAATAAGCAGAAATTATACGTCTATAGCTAACATAATTCACATATACACAGGTTCACATACATATTATAGTCTGAGTTCATTTCTAACATTAGTAAAACAGGATCCTTTAAATTGCTGAAGATCTGTCCACTGACACCTTGGGCAGTCAGAAGGAAGAATGCTGAAATTAAGGTGAGCTGGACAAAGGCCTTGCAGCATCAGCGCCTACCCATATTGAGAATCAAGAAACCCACGCTGTGATTTGACAGCTAATGTGCCATTATCTGTGTGATCTGGAGGAACCAGCCTCAACTTTAAAATGAAGAAATTGAACTAACATGTTTTTTCATGATAAAAGTCTATAATTTCCCCAAGTATGGTCTTTAGGGGGTCGGTCCTTTCTGGGGGACAAGCACCTGACTGCCAAAAGGCCAACTTTTATCTAAAAGCATGCTCGCTTAGCTGACAGTTTTCTATATGGCCATTTAAATGATAAATCATAGACATCTCCATGCTATTTTTCTCCACCCACAAACTATAAATAAATGTATGATTTTAGTTGCAATGGAATGTTAAAGGCCAATAAGTGTTATTAACAAGGCAAAAGAATGTTTTAAACAGCTTCGTTTTTAAATCTATAAAGAACCGAACGTGATTTTTCTAAAGGGTTCAACCTCAGTCGTGTGCTTTTCCATTTTATAATTAGTAACAGGAAGAAGTCTTGAGGAAAGAAAATAGTATTTCCAAAGCCCCATAGTGAGGGCCAGTTTATCACCTAGCTAGGATACTACAACTTTAATTGCATATTTAGGTCATTGGCTGTAACCACTGATAAGCTGTTACTATGAAACATCCTAAAATCAATAAAGAAAATGTTAGAAGGAGAGGGAAGTTGTAAATGGAAATGTTAAGAGATTCTTAACTATGCTGTCTTAAATGCTACTCTTGGAATACAAACTGAACTTTAAGCATGATTTAGCAGAACTGTGAAAAGAAAGACCTCTGAACCACAGCACTTATTTCCAATTGTACTGAAAGCTAGCAGTGTTGTGTTTATGCCAGACTAATTTAGTCAAGAGTAAAAGTATTCATTTAGGCACACAGCCCTCATTGCATCTGTCCTCATCTGAAAAGAAGAAAAACTAAATGAAAAAGGAAGAAATGTTCTTTGCTACGGAATCTTTAAAACTACTCAAAAATCACCCCTGGATATGCCAGCACTGTGATAAACACACATTAAAAACATAATTATGCAGAGAATTACCTGATGCTACATTACCTCTACTATTGTTGTTTTCCAATTGGATCACATAGTTGTTAATACAGAATACACCAAATTTTAAAACATATTTAAAGTTGCTACCTAGCCAAAGTTTAGCTACCTGCAAAGTTTTATGTTCTAGTAAAGATTTCAGATTGCCATTGCTAAACTCACTAAAACTCTTTTAGAAGGCAGTTGATATGGAGAAAGTAATATGACAGCACAATTGGATAAGTTGGTGTTTGTAGTGTATGTAAATAATCCATTTATATACAATTAATTAGATGTATATTTTATGAGAGTGAAAATAGTATTGCTCATTAAAAACAGAGCAGGCGTATGTCAAGGTAATTCATTAAATATTTATTAATAGTAGCAAAAAGGAAACAGGTTTGCATTTTTCTGTTGAAAATTATTTTAAAGCTAGTTTTATTGGTGTTACCTGTAAATCTCAAGTTCACACTGTTATATTACTAGATTTAAAGAAGCAATGGTAGTAGTTAACATAAAGTAATCAAGGAACGGCAAGAGAGAGGAAAGAACAAGGAGATAGGATAAAAATTGAAAAACTCTGTAAAATATTTAACTCTCAAAAACGAAATAAACATCATACCGTAACTTATAAAACTCCTTTGCATTATAAAAATCCACTCCAAGATTAAGAATTACAACTTTCAGCAAACGTCAGCTAATAATTCCATCATTCTTTAAAAAAAAGATTCACTAAACCATCTTATATATGAAAATATTCCAGCTTCACTTGGTTGGCTAAAGAAGTGATAATTTACCAGCATACTATTCTCATTTGCATTGTGCCTTTGTCTGTAGGAAGGCAAACAAACATTTTGGCAAGTCATACATTACTGCAAGTGGGTGTGGGCAACAGTTCCTTCACAGGACAGCTGGATGAATTCTATAAAGCCGTTTCAGCCAAATGTTTATTCTAAAGCCTTCTGGTGTGACACACAACGGGAGGCCCGCAGCACAACTAGTTTGAATCAGCCCCTAATGCAAAAAACTCAAACTACTACTAAGGGCTTCTCACTCTTGTATATACTTTGACCAAGAGGGCGAAAATCTGCATCTATCCTTTTTTCCACCACATGGAAAAAATAGGAAAAAGCACAAACTCTGCGAGTAGCATTGTAAATTATGAACAAAGTAAAAGAATTTTCTTTTTAGCTATGTACTCTTGTCTTTTAAAAACCTGATTTCTACAGTCAGAACCCAGAGGTTAAATGCACACACACACAAATACACACCACATATTTTGAACCACAATAAAATATAGTTGTGCACATTTACCTTACAAACAATAGTTCTCAACAGAGGGCAATTTTCCTTTGGGTGACATTTGGCAAAGTCTGGAGATACTTTTGATTTTTACAGCTTGCGTGGCACTATTGGCATCTAATGTGTAGTTACCAAGGATGCTGCTAAACATCCTATGATGCTCAGGATAGCTACTTGCAAACAAAAGAATTATCTGGTCCAAAATGTCAACAGGACTGAGGTTGAGAGACCCTGCTCTAGATATATTGAGACAGGTAGCTGTCACTATTTAAGTGAAAATGTGGTGTTTTGATAAATGTTATGTCTGCTAATTAAATTATCCTTTGAAAGATAATTCCAAGAAGAAAATTAAATTTTAAAAATACAGCATTTCTAAAGCACTTTTTACAGTGTTGAATAAATCAATTTCCAGTTTCACAGTCTTCAAACAAGAATAGATGGCAAATCATCCCATTCCATTTTAACTTTACACAGACCTGTTTTTTTAATTGATATTATTTTTCAGAGCTATATTAGGTTCACTGAAAAACTGAGCAGAAAGTACAGAGATTTCTCATATACCTTCTGCCATCGCCACCATCTCACACACACACAGACACACACACACACACACACAACCTTCGCCACCATCAACATCCTGCCTCAGAGTGGTACATTTGTTACAATCGATGACCCTACATCATCACATCATTATCACCTAAAGTCCATAATTCACCTTAGGGTTCACACTTGGTGTTGTACATTCTACGGATTGTGACAAATTTATAATGGCATGTACCCACCATTAAAGTATCACACAGAATAGTTTCACTACCCTAAAAATATGCTTGGCTTATTCATAGTTATTTCCTTTTGAATGCACAGACCTATGTTTTTAAATTTTAAACACACCACAACTTAAGCGGTATAACAATAAATAATAATAAATTCAGGTATTAACTAGATGTATCAGGAGATTGGATTATGTTTACTAAAAGAACTATAACTGTGACTCCACAAATGACAACAAATGAATAAATATTAAACAAGTTTCCTACAAATTTTCCAAATTATATTTCTATGTCAAAATAAACATTTCAAACTAATATTCAAAGTAAATGTGAGAGACGATATTTCCGTGAAATACAGCATTTGAAAAGGCTTAACCTCCTGTTAAAAAAACCAATACGCTTTTAATGTGTTTCACTTTCAAGACCAATGTGTAATAAAACCCTCAAATTAAGTAGATTGCATTTTAACTTAGATAAACTAATAGCACAATTAGAGCACCACATAATTTACCATTACTGCTCCAAGGGAAATCACTTAAGTATTTAAGCTCTTAGGGGGACTTCTCTGATAAAGTAATGACTATCTACAAAACTCTCGTTAAGATTGTGGTCTTGGTACCCACAGTAAGCGAATAAAAGGTGGGGGGAGGGGCAACCCTTAGCATTCTAGGGTGCACTTTTAGTGGCCAAAATCACACACAGATTTTTAAGGACATCTGCTGCGCTTTTCACCTCCATTCCCCTCAAAATGCCAAAGAGAGGTGGCTTGGGTGGTTAAGTTGCTGACTGTACTTTTCATTTACTCTCATAGTGGCAACCTGGAGATGATAGGTTGAGTTTTTTGTTTTTGTTTTTTGATAACACTACAAGACACAGGAAAGCTCTACACAAGTTACCAGTTTTTCAGATCATATAATCCATGCTTAATTTGTGTTATATACTCAGTAAGAACTAATAAGCATGCCCACATGCCACCTACAAGAACCCATTGCTTGGGAAGCAGCCACAACGTAGACAAAAAATGAGCCCCATATGTAAATGAACTGATTTTCCCAACTTTTCAGCTCAGAAAATTCCTGGACATTGAAGACAAGAGAACCACACAGTGCAGTAATATTTAATAGGAAATAGAATTTGATTGTCCAGGTCATTTATTTGTTTCTGGATACTATGACTTCTTTAACAACAGACACTCAAAAGAAAATCGTCACAGTAGATTTCTGCCTGAGGTTGTGAAAGAATTTTAAATGCCTAGGCACAGGCAAGTATTTTCTTTCTACCACTAGAAGAAAGTGCAGTCCATGCAAACGGATTTAAAAATATTCTTGTACTGGTGAGAAGAGGTTATTCTAATCTTGATGAACAGGTAAATTGCAATCTCAGCCCAAACGTACCACAAATCTCTAAAGAACAAAATCTAGGAAGCTGCGGGAGCAAGCGTGTTCTTTAGATGATGTGTTAAAATTAGCTCAGATAGGTTTGTTTGCCTAATGTCTAATAGAACATAAACTGACAAAGGTGAAGACAGAAATCAGAAAATGTGACAGTCTTTGAAAATAATTGCTAGATCCTCAACTGGAAGAATCACGTCTATTTTATTTAAAGTCCCAGAACCCCCAAAACAAAAGGTAGACTAAAAAGGTGACTATCCAGGAAAAGGATAGGTAAGACATTATTTCTTCTCTCATGGAAGGATAAGCAGGGCTTGATAGATAATAAATGTGTAAATAAGCCAATACGTGGCAATAGTAAATACTATGAAAACAACCTGCCTTTTCCATCTGTTCTCCTTCCAACCTCATCTTCCATGTAAAGTGCACCATGTCACATTGTCTATAACTTTCCTTTATTTATTCATTCATCCATTCATCCACCCATTCAAGAAAGATGCATATATGTGCTGCAGACACAATGATGAATGTAAATATTTATGGTTCTTTCATTATAAGAACTTAAAATCTGGTATAGAAAATAGATATTAATCAAATCTCACAAAGAAATTGCCAATTGCAAATGTCAAAAGTGTATCAAAAGAGAGGAACATCATTAGAATGAATAAAAAGGGATATGATCTCCAGAGGAAATAACAATTGAACATCTATTGGCATGTATCTTAATATGTTTTTATTGTGTTTCTATGTGTTCAATAAATTTCTGCACTCCTCAAGGAAAGGGTATTTCCGGGTTCCCAACCCAGTATATAGAGCACTATCTGAAATATTACAAGCGATAAAGGAATTATTTCCAACGGGTTTACATCTCTTCCTAACATATTATAGATAGCTGGGATTGTTGCTAAAAGCAGAGGCAAAAAACCAAAACCTAGTTTTTATTATTATCAAGTGTGTTTTCCACCTCAAGCTCTCCCTTTATCCTCACAGCCAACTCATGTGACCAATGGCCTTTGTCTCCCTCCAATTCTCTATGAAACTCTGTTCTCAGACTCTGCATTCCTAAAGGAAATATATTTACCTGCTGACACATCCCCTAGGGATAAAGGTCTTAAATATATAGATAGGAAGATTTTCTGTCTGGCAGGAGAAAACTCTGGAGAATATTAAACTTGTTTCATCCTTTTTGTGGGTAGAAACATCTTCCTTGTATGTACACATCCATCTCCAGACATTAGCTATGATCCACTTGAAATTATAAGGAGACAAAAAGAACTCAGAATTAGATCATCCTGACCTGGCTCAGTGTGGCATTTGCTTATATTCTTATATTCCTGGGTCTATGTATCATTTTATATTTTCACATATTCAGAGGGGTAACTCCAAACCCACATGTAGAGGTCAAATGCTCAAGCTATCACTTATTTCCATCTATTTGTGTTTAATGCTTAAGGCTGAAAATGTTTCAAAGAGATCATAAAATCACATCATGTCAGAAAAAAAACTTTCTTAGAATGTCTGGAGGGTAATGTTTTGGATAGATTAAACTAAAACATCATATCAAGGAAGGCACTGGCCTGCAAAACATAATGTTCTTTTTAACTAGAAAGATAGAGCACAGAGCTGAAGAAGAAGAATGGCAGAGACATTTAATTTTTTAATGTATAAACAATTTAGCTCCTTGAACTCATTCTATCATGAAATTTGAGAAATCATTTTTCCCTATAAAAACCTCGGGAAAAATTTACTAGGAAGCAAATTGTGAAGTCTTAAAGTAAAATATATGGTTTCTTTCATTGTCCTCTTTTGTGCCTGTCCTAATCAAAGATTATTATATTGAAAAGAACCAAATTATGCCAGAAAATTTATGTTTCTATCTTCAATTTAATTCTGTTTCTTTTTCTGAGTACATTAAAGCTCTTCTAAAGTATTCTTGGCAGGTGCAGAAGCACTTCGATGTATACATATCAAGATCAGTCACATTTATTTAAATCCTATACTCTTATGTTTTAAGTATATTTTTTAGTTGTCACTTTAAATGTTTTAGCAAAGGAATTTGAATTCCCCAAAACTGGGTCCTTATGCGTGGCAGTGTCTCCGTGGATATGAGAAAGCAAACTCTTGATTTTGCAGACAAAAAGGGCTAAAGAAATTATATGAGAGCAACTGTATGTCCTTTTACAGCTAGAAGTTGGCTTTACACATTCCACGACTCATAAATAAACAGAAGAGTTCTGTGAACTATATGCAGATGGCTGGGTCTACACTGGGAGCCTTTTGTGATGACTTTGGTTTGCTTCCCTGCTTTGCCATCTCTTAAAATATCTGCAAAAAAAATTTTGCTCTGCTCCTCAGAAATAGGACAAGTAGAATCCTGTAACTTGAGAATTTGCCCTCTGCTTCATTGGGGCTTTGTAAAGCTTGGAGAAATCCATTTTTTCCCCTCATTATTGTTCACATAAAAATATCTGCTCCCACAACTGGCATTAAGAAGGCTTTATGTTTTAAATATTTACTGTTTTATTTTTAAAGGATAACACAATAGCGGAAGTACAATAAGAGAGGCAAATCTACAAGGTGGTAGGAGGAAGTAATAACCCGAAGAGGGGAAACATCCCACAAACCACATAAAGGAAGAGATGAGATCAGCCACTTAAGCAAGCGAGTTTAAGGTTACCACACTGGCACGGAGCGAGAGTGTTCCTGCCAAGCCCAAATGAGAAAAGGAGTGGGAAGAATAAGAGCATCCGACAGAGCAAGGCAGGCAGACAAGGCACCAAAGTCAAGTGGAAATGCTAAGACAGCAGTTTTGTGTCTTTTTTTTTCACTTTATTATGGCACAGAAATTCTAGCAGGCTGCTAAAAACATTAGATATAAAGGAAGAACTGAAATAATATGCACACCAATATTTATTATCATTTAAACGTTGCAGCTACTACCTGCACTCCTCTATACACAAACACACACACACACTCACACACACACTCATCACCATTACCACTGTAGCAATAATCATTTGCTTAGCTAATCATAAAGCTTCTTTCTCTACAGCAAAAGCCTAAGGGCTTTGGCAACGTAAAAAGTATTGGCATTTCTCTGATGTATATTCAAAAATCTATACTACAATTCTTAATTCAGCATACATGAGTCAGCGATAGATATCCTGTATCTTTAAAAAGACATGAAGGTTTCCAGTCAAGCCTTTTAAAGGCTTTACAAATAACATTTCAAGAGGGTTGAGAATGTGGACGAAGATAGCAGATGGCTTTTAGTACAATACTGCTCCAGCATCCTTTGATTTTATTACTTTTCCTTTTTGATGGTGCTCTTTTCTGGTTTGTTTTGATGACTTTGTGGCCTAATGGACTGAAATCAGACAGTGAAGCTGAAAACCCTTAAGTCCTAATGACAGAGAGTGACTTATTGGGTGACCTTGAGTAAGTGTTCATTTCTCTCATCGCAGTTTCTATGGCAGAAAATAAAAATAACCCTGACCGCCCCTAAGAATGGGCCGAGGAGACCAGTAATTATTACTCAACTTGCATAATACAAAATAAAAATAATAATACCTGCTGTTCTCTAAGCATTTCCATGAGCCAGACACTATTTCAGGATCTTAGCATATTTTGTGGCTTTTAATCCATACAATCACTGTATAACCTATGAATGGTGAATCCCATTTCAAAAGATGAAGAAATGAAGCCCAAGAAGTTTGAGGACTTGAACTTAAGCTGGCTTCACCACAAGTTCCCTTCTCTTTCCTTTATGCAACCAGATCTCTGATAATGAATAATAACAGTTAACATCAAAATGTTTAGTAATTAATTGGTTATATTATATATAGTAATTATATATACTATATAATATATAGCAATTATTACATATACAGTAATTGTATAGTACTCTATATAAATACATGTAAACATTATTAATTGGTAATATAATACTGTGAATTCAGGGTGGAATTTCAGCACTAGTGTTCCATTGTTACCTGATTTTATTTATTCTGTGTCTAGTAGTGTGTTACTTGGAGGCAAATACCCAAAAGGAAGGAAGGTAGGAAAGAAAGAAAGAAGAGAGAATTCAAGCCAGGACTCGCTGGTTAAATGAGTCCTTTTTTTCCAAATGAGCTTTTTGTTAGATTATTTCCACGTAACTGAACGTATATTATGTTTTTATTTAAAACTTCAGAGGAAAAAAACCCTTAAAATGTGTTTGAAAAATGGTGATAAGTTAAGGATAAGGAAAGGATTTTTTTATCAGAATGATTACAGTCTGAAAGCTAAGGTGCCAAGAAACTACTTAATTTCCATATATCTCCCAAGAGTTAATCTCAGAAAAAGAAGGATCAAGTCCTTGAGTGTCAATATCCTAATTCTGGTGCCTGGGGAGAACCACATGCCTATGGTTCTTTAAAAAATAAGCTTTTCTTTTTCTTTCCATTTTGCCTGCCATTCATTCAGCAAGGGCCTCAAACCACATTAGAACATTAATTTATAATACTTATGCATATGTAGCGGAATCTCCTAAGATTTTAAGGACTACCTTGCCAATGGAAAATAGACCATATGGAGTGCCCAGGCATTCTGAACACAACTGAAGTTGATTATCTACCCTAGCCCCCAGCCCCAGCATGATGAAGAGGATATTTGGCTACAATATTTTGGAACCTAAGATGCTCTTGTGGATTGTGGATGCCAAATTGGAACGAAATTGGTCTCATACAAGACCATAATGGATTCAAACACAATAATGTTATACACATCTCTAATCAATTATTTTTAAAGTATGGACTTTGTTTAGTGACTTATATTACAGTTTCATTTATAGAGATGATAATAGAGTGAGAACTGATTTGTAGAAATTGGAGGAAATAAGTTTTCTGTTGGGAAGTTTATTAGATTCAACTTACAAAACACTGCCTTTTCAGAGAATTCACGTACGTGTCAAGATATAAACAAGGAATTGTATAAAACCTTTGAGTTTACCAATCTGAAAAACTGATGTCCGTTGGCAAAGTGAACCCCACCCTCCCTCAAATACCCTACATATTCACACATTTTATTTACTCTCCATTTTACATTTTGTTTTTTATGTCCTTTGTGTAAAACAACCTTTTGTGTGTCACAGTTTGCCATATTTTTTTAATGACAACACTTTATTAGATAAAATGGTGGGCAATTATCTCTGGAATGCTGCAGAAAAGAATTCCTTAAGCCTCTGGCTAGTTGCAGAAGGGCTTACATTAATCACTCTCTCTCTGCATGCTTGTCTCCGCTTAGCAGTGTCCAATGTCAAGGCAGACAGTCCATGCAGGGCTGACAGAACGTTAAAAGGGCATTACTCCACGCTGCAGGTGGCCAGTGGGAACAAAGCCCTTGGCCCTGAGTAATTTTAATAATTTCCGTACAGGTCTAATCCGGGGCTTTGGGCATGTTTGTTTCTGAAATCCTTGTTCTACTATTTACCATACAGTTGCTGATTCAACATTAAAAAATGAAGGAAAAAAAAGATGTGGTTCTTATATTCAAAACCACTCTAGACTTGGTGTGTCTATCACTTGGTACCTTCTTTTAGAAAATACTGACAACCAAAAGATAGCTTCTCACTGTTAAATGTTTTATTTGTGTCTCAAGGAGGAGCCCAGAATGCCCTCCTGTGCTAGCCAGTATGGCTTAAAGTGAGTCCACTACAATGAACTCTAAGAAATTCAACTCAGCTAGTGAAGTTAAACAGTGAGTAATTTTGACAAGCATTCAAGGCCACAATAATGTAAATGGGTGTATTCTTCAGGGGATTTTTATCACTGGTGTTTGAAACCTGCAGATATTGTAATGCCATCTTGAAACGATCTGAACCAGCTAGAGCCAGACATTTTTTTTCCATTATCATAACCTCCAGGCTACAGGGTTTATCACAATATTATTTTATTCCTGGAGCTACTGATCATGTTTTCAAAACTATTACTCTTCACAATAAAACTTTCAGGAGAGAATTTAAATTTTCATAAACCACAGTAAATGTTGTTATGAAAAAATTCACGGACGCATACCACCTCCTGGGCAGCATGGTTATTCCTTATAAAATAACAGAGGTTTTCAGTCAAATGATAATACCTTTCCCTACACTTTCTACTTCTTTCTCTCTGCTTGATTTTAAATTGTGCTTTTTTCTTACCGCAAAAAATATATGTAAAATCCAGATTGTTAGTTATGCGGTTTTCCGTTTCACATGCTCATTTCCTCCTGTGAATCTTCACAGCTATTCTATAGCACTACATACATCTGGTCTTTAATGCACACATTTTATCCCTGTTTTGGCTAATAAACTGCTCGATGTAAAGGCACAGGCTATGTCTTATTTATCTTATTCATCTCTGCATTACTTGCAATACCTTATAAATAATAAATGCCCAATCAAATGGTGAAACTAATCAAATTAGCTTAATATATTGGCTTCTCTATTAACTATCTGAGTCAACCAAAGGGATTATATAAGATAGTGAATTAAAGATGAGAATAAATTAGTGCTGCTAACATCTTCAAATCTTTTTGTTTTGGTCCAAAAAGTAAGTCAACCGAATATGGATTATGTAAGGGAGTAAAATAGAGATTAAAATAATGTAGCTGTGCTTAATGTGAAATAAGCCTTCTTTTTTCATATTTTGTGATTTTATTGCCTATAGCTTGTTTGGAACTATATTTAGTGCAAGAAAAACACCTTAATTTAATACCTCCCTCCTCCTCCCTTTAAAAAAAAAATCAAGATACATTCATATTCATGGATCCATTTAGTACTTACATCATCTCATGAAGTAGGGAGAAGAGATATTATTAGCCCCACTTTTCAGATGGTGAAACAGATACAGAATGGCTGCAAGCTGCCCAAGGTTACACATATTACCAACTGGTAGAATAAACATTAAAATGTCCAAGTCCTCACCTTGGTCTCTTTCTGTGCTCTCTTCCAGCACTTGCCATAGACACTCTCTGATGAGACCCCCCACATGATTGGATCTCTCAGCCCACAGGACTCTCTGCTCCCTGAGGATGACTTATTACTATTATTACTAATAAAATTATTACTAAAT
The DNA here is from genome assembly GCF_041296265.1 of Equus caballus. NCBI lineage: Eukaryota > Metazoa > Chordata > Mammalia > Perissodactyla > Equidae > Equus > Equus caballus. Next base: position 100,926,627 of record NC_091686.1, read on the forward strand.
TTCCCTCACACAGCCTAGCATAAGGCACAGAGCAGAGCCCAGAAAATGCATATTAAATTGACTTGAAGCCTAACAAACTCTCTCACTTGCTCCTCCCACCCACCTGGTTCATTACTATATACGGCTTTCCTATTTCTCACTCTATTGAATATACACGTAATTACACTTAAAGTACTTCTATTAATGGATTTATATGAAACCATTGTTTCTAAAGTGTAAGGTTTTTAAGAATAAATTAGGACAGTGGTGAAATATTGCTTTGCATAGTTTTATCAGATCTCTCCAGAATATTTTGCTGTATAAACCTAACCAATAAATAATAAATAGTGAGCCTTGAACAAGGGAATATCCTTAGACATATAATTATGCAAAGGGAAAAAAGCCAGTTTAGGTCTGTTTGAACAAATGCCTCCGAGGAGATTCAGGATTTTTCGTTTTTTACTTTCATCTCTATTAGTTGAAAAATGAAATGAATATTTTTACCAAAGACCATCAAATATAATTCAGTTCAACAAGCACTTAGCTAAAGTTAACCATGTAGCAGACAGTGGGTCACAGTTGGGAAGAAGATACATTTGAGAAGACATTATCTCTCCCTTCAAAGTAGCAGGAGACTGGAGTGTCTTGAAGCTTAATCTCCTTGGGTTCAAATCCTGGTCCTCCTACAGATGAGCAGTGTGACCCGGACAAGGTAATCCTTCTGTGCCTAGGTTTCTCTTCCGCAAAATGTTGAGAGTAATTTTATCTAATGCGGTGCTTTTGTGCAATGAGCAGGACTGACTGTGTAACTTACAGGGCCTAGTGCCAAACATAAATGAAGGGCCTCTTGTTCAAAAGTGATCAAGAATTTCAAGGGGATGACAGCAGAGCATTAAATCAAGTAGGGGCCCTTCTCAGTGGGGGCCCCGTGTGCCAACAGAGGTCAATGCCCAACGAGCCAGTCCTGGTGATGAGTAAATGATTAATATATGTAAAGCAGTTAGAACAGTGCCTGGCAGATGGTAAGTGTTGTAATGTAGCATTAGTTTACTATTATTAAAGAGTTTGCAACTTCACTGAACATGTAAGAAATATAAAGGAAAATGGTGATTTATTTAGATGCTGGATAGATCTCAATTTCGAATCAGCTCTAAAGCTTGTAACACTGTTCTTCGCATCCATCCTGGATTTGGGGTCCCATCATCAAAATGTACCACCTCTTCTTTATTTCACAGTGATCCTTCTTCTGTCTTTCCTTCACACAAAATGTGCAGGATGTGCGTTCCATCCATTTTTATATGACATTTATATGGCACTTTCTATATGTTTGCCTGCACCATTTTTGTCTCAATATGGTTCACAGCACATATAACCAGGCAGTTTTTAACAAGAGATTCAAGCCCTAGTCTTCTCTCTAATATGCAGGTGGAAAGCACCTTCAGTTTATTGCTCATGTTTTACATGTTCTCACTAATATCCAATCCTTACCCGGAAAAAAAATATACATTTTTGTGGTTGCAAAATACAGGCCCCTCTCAAAGATGTCCATATCCTAATCCCCAGAATCTATGAATATGTCATGTTACCTGGTGGGGGCGGGGGTGACATTAAGGTAGCAGACAGAACAATGGTGTCAACCAGCCGACAGTAAGATAGGAGATTATCCTGGATTAGCCAAGTGGGCCGGTGTAACCACACAGTCCCTTAAATGTGGAAAAAAGAGACAGAAGTAGTCAGTGCCAGGGTGATGCAATGTGAGAGCTCTACTGGCCATTGTTGACTTTGAAGGCGGAGGAAGGGACTACAAGGCAAGAAATGCAGCCAGGCTCTAGAAGCTGGAAAAGACAAGAAAAGGCCCTGCCCTAGAGCTACCAGAAAGGAATTCAACCCGCTGGCAACTTGATTTCAGCCCATTGAGTGTTATTTCAGACGTCTGACCTCCAGAACGGTAAGATGATAAATTTTGGATGTTTTAAGACACTCAGTTGTGATCACTGTTACAGCAGCAATAGGAGAGTAATGTTAACATCTATATATACGCATGTGCATACACACAGATACGTGCATATACACATGAACACACACCCACACACACATCCAAACATGCTTTTGAGCACAGAACATTGCTGTCCTTAAGGTCCAGTGAATACCTTCACAAATGAAGGCTGTTCTTGCTTGAAGTCAGCGAGGAATCTCCCTCCACACTGGAAGCCAAACAAGCTTCCACCTTTCTGTTACAGAGACACTGTAGTAGAAAGCATAAATAGCTTGTCTTCCTTGAACTCGACTAAATATTCTGACCCTCCACACTGGTTCTCCTGCACTGAATCTACTCCTCCATTATCGTGTTGATCACATTAGTTGATGGTTAACATATTTGTCTGTCTTACTCACTAGACAGGGACAGCCTGCAGGATAGGGACTGTGCCCTTATTCATATCTCCGTATCCATGGCATGACAATGCATGGCACATGGTGGGCTCATCAATGTTTCTTGACTTAAATTAATGAATGAATGGCTAGAAATCTCTATGCGTGTACATGCACACACACACACACACACACGGGGTAAATTTACATTTTTATTTAATTACTCCTAACCACAATGTTATGAGATAAACACTTTATCAGTTAGTGATAGTAGAGATGGATTGTAAGGTCTGATTTAGGAATCCAGGCTTGTGACCAGGAATCATTAGAGCTTTCTGATCACAGTTTGAACAGTGATCAATGAAAAAGCAACTGGCTTCATTGCTGTCAGTTAATACAACATCACATTAACCAAAAATCAGTCAATGTTCACAAGATACCTAATTTCAGGCTACATAGAACATCCAATAGCAGAAATGAAAGAAAAACCTCGTCAGGAGCCTAAAAGGCAGACCCCATTCCTGCTGCAAGTGGATGGATAAGTGAGACAAAATTCTTCAACAGTGGAGTCCCAGGATTTATTTCTATGTTTTTATAGTTTATATCCTTTCTAGCTGAAACCAAGTTTCATCCACCCACAGCAAACACAACCCTCACAATTCTGCCTCAACTTCTGATACTGAGCTCACTTCTAGGTGTGGATAAATTTGTATTTTTTCAAAAGAAATTTCACAAATCCCATTTAGTCATGTGTGAGTTACTGTGCTTTTTCGGTGCCAATTTTGGGGGTTTATTAAAATGATAAATCATTTAAGTACTGATTCACATGTGGATAGATCTCAATGAAGGGGCATATATTAAAAACACAAAATTATGAAAATTATAAGACATCTGAAACATGAACCATCCGTACAACTTTAAGTTTAGGGACAGAACTCATTAGCAGAAAGAACACTTGCCTAGCAGAGCACAACAGAGAAGTTTTATTAATGGCATTGCACCCATCAATAACAAGCCTATGAGTAAGTGTTTCATGTCCATTTTACAGTTGTGACTTTGTTCCAGTAGCTAGTAAGAAAAACAGGCCTCACATCATCCTGCCACTTGCTCGGTAAACTGTAGCTACATTTGATTCTAATGAGTCTCTTCCTAGTTTGAAGTCAGTCTGATAGGGGAGGGTGTGTACAATGATTAGAGGCTCTTCTGTCTTGTTATTTATTTTTGTTTCTGTTTTAATCAATCAATTACGAATAGTTTTGTCGATATTTAAATGATGAAAGAAAACGTTTTTTTAAATCTGTTAACATACTCACACCCATGACCCTGTTGTCGTGTCAGGAACTTGTGCCTAGAACACTACAAATGTTATCTCATTCAGTTTAAAACTTACATTACTGTATGTATAGTTGTTATACCCATTTTACGGGTTATATTTTTATCCCCTAGCTACTAAATGTCAGTACCAAGATTTGAACACAGTTCTGTGAATTCAAGTCCACACTCCTTTTCTTTTCTTTTCTTTTTTCTTTTCTTTTCTTTTCTTTTCAAGTAGTTCTCAAGATGATGGCACAGAGCAGAAACATCTCATATGAATAAATGCCAGTTATGATTCTCTTTGTCTTTTTAATCACCAGGCACAAACGGATGAAGTTTATGAGGGATCAAATCTAGGCAGTTGGAGAGGACGTTGAAATGCCACAGAAAACAGGATGGACACACTAACAGCTAGCTGTGCACGTGAGAGTAAATAAAGAAAAGCATAAGCACCAACATAAGGCCACTTGTGGGAAACTGTTAAATAATGGGATGTCTGAGCATAGGTACTTTCAGCAAATTATTTTGATGAAATGCTCTTTCTCTACCAAAAATGATTAGACTTTTACTCTATCTAATAGAGATAAGTCCAACAATTTAGTAAAGAGAGAGAGAGAAATGAGTTGAAATAGAAGAAAGTACAGTCATGCGCTGCATAACAATGTTTCTGTCAATGACAAATCACATATATGACAGTAGTCTCATAAGATTAGTACAATGTAGCCTAGGTGTGTAGTAGGCTATACCATCTAGATTACCTGCACTAGGTATACTCTGATGCTCACGTGACAAAACCGTCTAAAGATGCATTTCTCAGAACGTATCCCCGTGTGAAACAATGCATGACTTTAGTCAAAAGTTGGAGGCTTTATGAGGAAATAAGAATTAGAGAAGTAATATTTTAGCTAAAGCAATTAACATTATGATACATAAAACTTTTGGAAAAATGAGATCAAACATAATTAGAGAAATGTGAAAATTACTGGTAATGTTGAGAAGAGGATAAATAATTCTCATTCTGGGATGGCTAGAAAGCTAACTAAAAGCAGAGAAGTAACCTCAATGACCTCCAAAATCTCCCCAGATCTCGCTGCAAGTCTTGTTACCATTAGTGCTAGTGCTCCAGAGCAGGAAAAAGCAGAGATAAATGAAGTAAAACAAGTCCTATCCAAAGTGGGAAAATGAGAGCCAGACACGGAAGAAAAGCAAAAGAAGCGTGAAGGATGATTAAAAAAGGAACTAAAATAAAGAAAACATGTTATTTTATTTTTATCATTTTTTAACCCAAAATAATGAAACAGAAAATGTGCCAAATGTGGTACCTAAATCCATCAACAGCAGGATGTAAAAAATCATAATTTCTCTGTTACATCACCATATGTAGTACTTTTGATTGCTAATTACACTATCAGATGTATAGACGTATGTGATGTGAATAATTTATTTTCTGGATTTTTTAAACCTAACTTTGGTTCTTGCATACATTGACAAGACTCAAATCTACAACATACATAATGTGGAAATGTAGTTTTAAGCAATTATGATATAAGTATACACTTTTGAAAGCATTCATATTTAATTTAAATAACATGCATTTAGATATCTTAGTTGAATTGGATTTGACATGTGGTGCATTTAAAAATGTCTCAAGATGAGAGTCTACGAAAGAAAACATTGCTGTAAAGTAGAGACTGATAAGGAGAAAAGTGAAAGGAAGCTGAATAAATAAGTTTAAAAAATTAGCACTCCACAAAACCAGGGCAGATTCTGATTGGCTAGACAAGCAACCATGATTTACGAGCCTATTTGCTTGGCTATTCAATAAATAGCATTGTGTCACCGGAGCAACTGTCATATCATAAAGAATGCAGGCCATAAAGTGGTCCACATGACAATATATCATCAACGTGTTTCCATCCCCTTTCTATTTTACAGCAAACTGTGTGCAATAAGATGATAGAGGTTCCTGCATTTTAGTAGCCATATTTCTAACAACTGTGGATCATGCAAATTACTTGGTTCTTTTTTTTCCCCCTAGTTTATTGAAAGCTAGGATTGGTGGCATTGTAATATTCTTATCTATTAAAAATAATGACATGTGGTAAGATTTCAATCTAGACACCTGGTGGTAGAAGAGCTACCCTTTATTGCCGTTAAGAGAGTTCTGAGCATATTTTTTAACAGTTGGCATTTACAGAAGTACTTTATGGACATCAATTAGTTACTGCTGGCGATCACTTCATGAAATAGAGCTGTATCTGTGGGCTCAGGCTGTTGCTTCTAACTACTGATATATTGATACTCTAGTCACCAACCACTTCGCTTCTGACGAACAAAATCTGATTTATTACCAGAGATTTTACCCTCCAGGTTTGCTTACAATTTGGGAAATTTCTAAAACTGCCCCTTAACTTCCTCTCTACTGACCCATATCATTTGCTTTCTCAATTTATTATAGACATCTGGATTTTATTTGTTTGGTAACTAGGAAAATAAAGGGACAATTTTCCATATTCAAATATTTATATGTATTTAATTTACATTTGACATTTAATTAATGTTTGCGGAACGAAGTGTTAAATTACACAAGTAGAACCATTTGATTCTTCCTGTCTATCATGGGGATCCCTGGGTAGAGCCTCTCTGTTTTATCACACACAAACCCCAATCACAGCTCCTCAAGGCCACTTTCTCCCCCAGAACTAAACACAAAACAGAATGGCAGCTGCATGGTTTGCTCCAGTTTGAAAATATGAAGTAACAGAACAAAGAGCAGATACACGCACATCTGCACATGTATCTGGCGTGGATCTGGATTAGACTCAGGCATCAACTTTCATATCCAAGTTAGTTTACTCAAGGGAAAACACACCATAACAGCAACACTCAAAAAGTGCTCACAAAGCTGAGAGACCATTAGAAGCTTTTATAAAACATAGTCAAGTGACTATTACAAATGAGTAAGAAATGTATTGATTAAATGTCACTATTAATATCGATGGGTTAAAAAAAAACTCAGGGTCAAGGTAAAGGCACAGTGTACACAGAGCCTTGTGAATGGCAAACTAGAAAATATCTTGGCAGCCATAGTTTTACAGATGCATGATAATAAATGTGTATATCATGGGTAGAGAAAAGGGGGCAATCACCTTAAAAGAGAGTCACTCTAATCAGAGAATCACGCTCTTAAAACTCTGGTCACCAGCTCTTTCTTCCCCACAAGAGTCAATTCAGAAAAACGCACAAGTGTATGAGGCACATCTGTTTCACATCACTATAAGACTCCCAATGAGTATATGTATTCTCACAAGGTAGACTGCCCACTTAACCAAAGAGAAGAATATTAATGAGAGAACTGGCATTGCTTTCAGCTACGAAAATGTGAATAACTTGGCATATCTCATATGTAAGAAGCTCAGTGTACCACATTCCACTCAAGAGTTTCTGTTTACTGGTCACCAGAACCAAATTCACGATTGTGGCTTCAGCAAGCATATATTATGTACTTACTCTTGACTCTATAGCTTATGCACATGACTTTTCCCCTGCAGCCAACAGCTTTTCCTGCTTCTTTGCTAAGGATCACATTTATTGAACTGATGTTTATTGAGTACTTACTATGTGCTAACCACTGCTCTAAATACTTTATATACATCGATTCGTCTTATTCTCTCAATACTAACAAAAATAGTACCTACCTAGTTCTTCGGAGAATTCAGCAAGTTATTATTCGTAAAGTGCTTAGGACACTGCATGGCACCATGGAAGGTGCTATATAAGTATTTGTGGAGCAATCATATAAAATAGGCTATATTCCTTATTCTCATTTTATAGATGAAGCAATGGAAGCAAAGGTAGATTAAGAAATTCCCAGGGGTCACGAACCAGTAAGTGATGGAGCTGGACTTTAAACACTAGCAGTTTAACTCCAAAACCTATATTCTTAGCCACTCTAACAACTAGGCTCTGCCACTTCACAAAGATGTACATGAACTGTTCCTTCAACAACTTGATCCTGAACTAAGAACTTTCCAGAATTTATACCTATACATACACTAGATTGCAGGCTTCTTGAGAATACAAACCATATTCTGTCACATAGTCTTCCCCTCCAGGGCACTTCTGCACTGATCTGCACACAGCGGATGTGCACTAGATCCGCGAATGCCTGTATAGATTGATGGCCTCGTGCATATAATGTAAGTGATAACGTTTTAACTTTAAAAATTTAAAAGATATGCATTGAATATTTTATGCTTCAAGATACAAATATTCATCCCGTTTAATTAATCTTTTATTTTTTATTTCTGAGTAGATGACACCTGTTCAATGACCACTCTTTCTGGACTTACCATTCCCAAAACCCTTCTTAAAAAAATGTCCTGACAGTCGTGTAGGCATATTTTTGTACTTTTTCAAAAATAAATATTGCCATATTTACAGAATTGGGTTTGTGCCCCAGCTCCACCACTGTGAGTGATACCAGCTGTGAGTGCTGGAAAAAGTTACTTAACCCCTACAAGCCTCAGTTGCCTTAGCTTTCGAATGGGCACGCCAGTACCTACTTAATAAAGTGTTGGGGAAGAGTAAATAAAACAAAATAATAGCAAGCGTAAAGTAAGCACCATGTAGTAAGCATGTAAATTTCTTCACAGGCTTTCTGCAAGAAAGTGAGGTATAAATTAATAACCAACAAATATATAAAGTTTCGCTATAACATTATTTTGGTTGGATAGGTGGATTGTCTTGTGTTTGTATCTTTCTAATACTAAAGTAGAAACGTATTTGCATTGTTTGTATACACATTGACTGTTAGAGGTGGAATGCATAAGAGAAAAACGTAGAATAGCACTGGAAAGTCAAGTCGAAAATTAAAATTTCCTGAGAATCATCAGTAGCCAGATAAAAGTACCTCTAAGACTTCTCAGATGACAGCCTCTTCTAAGCGGTATGGTCTGAAAAATTTGGTGACTTGAAAAACTCTAGATGTTCCTGGATGGGGTGTAGCCACTTCTGGGTACGTGTCCAAAAAAAAGAAACTTCCTGTTCTTATTTCCAAGAGTGATGCTACAGTTCAATATTGCCTAAAGTGGAGCATGCCGGGAACAAGCTCCAGAATGGCTTTTAATATACTAGACATGCTAGAGGCGCAGTTGCACTAATGATGGATTATTGACAAACTGTAATACTGTGATGCATTTTTAAAAAGCATATGTTTACTCCTATAAGGCATTCCAAGTTTGTCCCAATGTTCGGTGCATTTGTTTTATTTGCACATATGATCCTTGTCCCAGAGAATCCTAACCACAATATGGCACAATACACTGACTTTCTATCAATCCTGCTTCCTTTCCATTAAATGCAAATAAATATTTATGGTTCCAACCTCAATATAGGTCCTTTAAACAAATGAATGTATGACAGTGCTGTCATGGTTTTAATGAGGTTATCAAATGGAGTAGAATTTAAGATTTGCCATTAGGTTTTAAAGAATGGTCAACTAAGGGCCAAGTTGTCTTTGGGGCACGAGTAATGAGAAGGATGCGGCAGTAATGCTTGAAGGGAAGGAAGGAAAGAAGGAAGGGAGAAGGGCAGGAGAGGAGGAAAGAAGAAAGGATGGAAGAGGGAAGAAAAGAATAGCTTTTCTAGCCAGATACAAACAGAAGCCAAATTTGAAGAAAATTCTACATTTATCCAAGTCATGTTCCCTACTCTTTTAAGGTACTGGCAGCCACTCCATCTAATTAAACATTAATTTAAAAAGCCAGTCAATGCTTGGCCTAGTCTGACCTGCCATTTTAGAATTTTAAAAAAAGGAAAAAAAAATCGCCGTACAAAAGCATATTAATATCTTTTGATATGTTTGAAATGATCCAAGGACTTAAGCACTTAAACCACTGGAGCTCATTCTGAAAATTCCCCAAAGAAGTTGACTCTTTCCTTGTCACTGGCACATGTGTTCCTTGTGCTTTTATAGAGAAGCAGCTACTTAGGACCACTGTGATGGCAACGCAGCAGTTAAGCAAGAAGTACCAACAACAACAGTACAAATCTGACATGTTTTCTTTTCCCTGGCTTGTTCACAATCCTCAGGAAATGAAGCATGTGGTTTTGATGAAACAGTTCCTTAAATTTTAATGTGGCATTGATCTATCTTAGGATTCCTGAAGGTTCATGGGCAATACACTAAGGGAGGAGAACTAACAGCTGAAAAGGAAAAACAAACTGAAAGTTTAGTTATATGAAAACATTCTGTAAAGTGCAAATTAGAAATGGTACTACATCACATCAAAACATAATATCATTGATAATCTTTTGGTTCGTATCACAGATTCTCAAAGTCAACACAGAAAAAAGAATTACAGAACTAATATGCTTTTTCCATAAACTGAGTCATGATTCAACAGGGCTGAAGCAGGAGAGGGATAAAGAAACCCACTGACGATATGACCTAGTGTCTAAGGCGGTACTCTTCATCTCAGTTACTGACATTCCCATTTACTCCATTGTCCAAGATAGGAACCAGAGAAGAATCTTTCTGTCTTCACCCTCATGAACACAACATATCCATGTCTATTCACCCAGCTCCACCAATTCATCTTTACATACGCCTTGTGTGTCTCTCCCTGTCACACCTTCACCACTGCCACTTGATTTGTTAGGTTACTCATCATCTGACCCCTAAACCCTACTCCAGTCTCTTTGCCACTGATTTTTGTCGTCCCAATCCATCTGCTGCCAGAATTATCTTGCTATAACACAAATCTCAAGTAATTACTCTTTATAAGCTGTTGATGACTTCCCATTTCCTACACGTTATTGTCAAAACACCTTTTCATGGTATTCAGCTAGCTCCAAGCTACCTGTTATCCCAGTAACCTCCCCTAATACTCCGCCCTATGCTTCTGTTTCCTCAACCACAACAGAATACTCACAGTTCAAAACCATTTTCATGCTCCTAAACTATGTGTTGTTTCCTCCTTCCCTGCCTGATAAAATTTTACTCACAGTCAAGGTCAAATACCCTCTCCTCTCTGGAGCAGACCCCTCCTCCACGGCAAGGCAATATCTCATCACCTGTCCTTCAGTAACTTTTGGCATATATCTGTCTGCACTGGTTATGGTAGGTTTTGATTACTTCATCTTTGACTTGCAAAGTCAGGGTCTACCATTCATACATAGAAGGAGTTCAATATTTTTGTTTATTCATTTTTTAAGGAAAAAATGCCTTTGGATTGCCTTCGCTGTCTCTCAGCAAAATATCACAACCACAAGTCTGAAGTTTTCCAGGAGAAGGTTAAATCATATTTCAGAGTATGTACTGTCATTTTGTCCACTCTTTGCAATGGACACAGAATGCACACAGGCTACACTTGGTGGGCAACAATCTAGACAACAGATAATGAAGGCTTCTAAAGCTATCACAAAGAAGAGCTAAGCAAGAAAGATTTCCCAGATGGTGGACGAAGAAGCATGTATATGAGGAAAGAAAAAAAAAAAAACTTCATTTTAATTACACACTATCAGACAGACAGCCATCAAGAGGGGTTCTGCCTTTGCTATGACTGATCTTTCTCCAAAACCCTCCTAACTCACTGGCCATTCCAGATTCTGGGTTGTTACTCCAAATTTGCTGAAGAATAAAAGGAAACTGCTTTTGCTCAGCAAAACAAGAAAAAAAGCACTTTTGGAGTGAGATGTAAATGATAACCCTAAAATTAGAGAAATTGGAAATTCTCATTTTGGGTTGGGTATTCTTCATTCTGCAGAGGCAGCACTCTCAGACCTGTTCTGAGTTAGCCTATCCTGTTCTGGGATCACTTGAGTATGTGAGATTTTCAACTACGCTAAACACCAAGATGCCAGCTCCTGAAATTATCAATCTAATCAGAACCAAGAGTTCCCATAATATGATTTCAAGGAGCCTCTATCACATTCCGTTCTCGGAAAGGCATTTCTTTAAGTGGTTCTTGTTATCAAAGTCACCCGTACACCCAAGGAGCATCATATTTAAATTTGCAGGGACTTTATTGTAATCTCAGCAGTATCTGGCTGTCAGCAAGAAGATGGCATAATGGACTATAATCATTTTGCACAGAGTAAGGACAGGTCTAGCAGAAAATGTTTAATTCCAGGTGATGGCTCCTGCAGAGTCAGTAAAGGGCACGTACTAATACGGAGCCGCAAAAAAGTACCAGTGACGACATGCTGGCTTCGAAAAGCAAGCTCAGCAGAATTGTGCGGCTAATAGAACCATTACTGCTGCATGTCAAGCTATGAAAAATACCAAAGGACAGGAGCATCAGAGTGAAAGGGATAAGAAGAGAGCAACAACAACAAAAAGAGATCAATCAGAATGTCCAGATCATGCCTCCATATTTTTACCAGCTGAAAGTTAAGTTACCCATATTATCAAATCTAGGAAATAAAAGTGTGCCAAAAAACTTGCACAGGATGAACAATCTCCATGTTTTAATTTATTATAAATATCACACACTGTAACCAAACTCCTCACTACATTACTATATCAGTCCAAAGCTCATTTCTAGTAACGGCCGCATTGGCATCTGCTACTGCCTCCAGAAGAAAAAAAATCCTTCTTTCTTACTCATGTATAAAACGCAAAGGCAGGCAAATGAAGAGAAGAATAAAGCATGAAAAGGATCTTGCTGCTTTTAAAAAGAAATGAATTTGTCACATGATTTCTAAAGGTTTCTGCTACCACTGGAAGACCAAGGGTCAAACAGGTTCTCGAGAAAACTGGGGGCTACATCAGTAATACGGCCAGGTCCTCAAACCTATTGCAGTTGTATTCTGCACTAAAGGACAGTCCTTGTGCAATGACCACAAGAAGCACCGATGCTTAAAAGCCATGTACTTGAAATGTCTAACTGAAAAATATAAATTTTTAATACAAAGAGGTGGAAGTACAAAATAAGTAAACCAAGATGGATTCATAAAAACGCACACAATATCCCCATAGGAATGCAAAGTAGCTATTTAAGGCTTACAGTACCATTTACCAGCCAGGAAAATAATAATACAAACAGAAAATGAAAACACAACACCTGACCTTTTGTACAGCTCACTGTTAGTCTGGGCCAGGCTGTGGCTGTTTAATGCAACACAACAATGAGAAAATGTTTCTGGATGTGGCGCGTGACATTCCAAACCTAGCATTTGCGGGCCTGCACAGTAAAACATTTATAGCATCCAGCCCTCCATTAGGCAGGGCTTCAAATTTACTCATTATTTTGAGTAAAAATGAAATTAAATAATAGAAGATTCCTGCAAATAAATGGAAAAGCAGGTACTCTTTGAAAATGGATTGCTTAGACTGAGGGGGGGGCACCCCCATGACCTCACTACCAAAGAGTTGAATTAATCATGCCTGGAAGAGACAGGAAACACTCGGGTTACCAGCTGGCCCTTTAAGAACCTACCCTGTGTTATCTCACCCACTATCTGAAATGTGGATCCTTTGCTATTACCAGTTACTATGCTGCTATGTGATGGGGCGTAACTCAATTTATCTAACTCTTAATTTAACCGTTAATAAAAACTGAGCATCCAGGAACATAGCTCAGAAGGTTCTGAATAGTGCCTCTGGGATACACATTTTATCCTTCCCACTGTTTCTATTCTGGTTACATCAGTATGCAGAAGCCATTTCAACTAAATATTCCTAGACACAATAAAATGGTACACAGAAGGATGGGTTTGGGTTTAAAGAAAAAGTTTCAAATTCTGGCAATTCGTACACGTGTACAGCACCGATACATAGGAAATCCGGGGCATCCATGAACGCAGGCCATTTGTCACTGGAAATTGTGAAAGAAATCCATGAAGGAGGAAGGGTATTTCTTTGTTTAAGAAGACAAGTACATTTGCAGCAAGGTACGCTCCCTTATATCTATTTCAGGACAGCCTAAACAGTGGCAAATCTTGAATGTACAGGACTATCTACACCCAGCATCTGAATTAGACCTTGAGTTGGCCGCCATCCTCACTTTATCTCAAAACCAGTTTAGCCACGTTTATATATTCCGGACATTGTGCCAAGCTGGAGACATGAGTCAACTATGGAACTGCAGATCCCCTTTCCTCCAACGTCTGGACTGACCTCTTTCCTCTGCATGATATCAGTTCTTCCAGAAGCCCCAAAATACAAGGAAATGGATGAAACTCTTATTTTGGATGAGTGCTTGTTTGAGAACGTAGTAGCTGCAGACAGGGTTATATAAACGTCATGTTTAGAATCATACAGACCTGAGTTTGAACCCAGTGCTCACTTACTAGCTACAAGGCCACAGGGTAAGTTACTTAACTTCTCTAACCCTCAGTGCCCACATCTGTTAAATGGGTGAAACAGTACCCATCTCACACTGTGACAATTCATAAGTTCTTAACACAAGTGCCTGGCCACTGATAAGTGCTCAAGAAATATATGTTGTAATGATGATGCTACAATATCAAAAATTAAGCCACTGGTCCTTTCTTTTCCCCCCTGAGGAAGATTCGTCTTGAGCTAACATCCTTTGCCAATCTTCCTCTTTTTGCTTGAGGAAGATTTGCTCTGAGCTAACATCTGTGCCAATCTTCCTCTATTTTGTACGTGGGTTGCCACCACAGCATGGCCACTGCCAAATAGTGCAGGTCCATGCCTGGGAACCTAACCTGTGCCACCAAGCAGAGCATGCCGAACTTAACCACTAGGACATGGGACAGTTATGGTCCATTTTTTTTTAATAAGGCATAGAAAAACATTCAGTTATAGGCGAGTGGTAGTGGGAATGTGCTTAAAATACCCTGCAAAACTCAATAATGACCTCCCGAGTTCTCTTCACTCTATTTCCTTTTTGTAAATATTACATTTTCCTCAGGTGTCATCTCCAGCAAATCCCTGTAGTCTGTTGTGTTTTTGCAAATGTGCCAAAAAATCAGCAGATTACATTTAAAATCAAAAGTTCAGGGGCCAGCCCAGTGGTGCAGTGGTTAAGTGCACACATTCCGCTTTGGCAGCCTGGGGTGTGCCGGTTCAGATTCTGGGTGTGGACATGGCACCGCTTGGCAAGCCATGCTGCAGTAGGCGTACCACATATAAAGTAGAGGAAGATGGGCACGGATGTTAGCTCAAGGCCAGTCTTCCTCAGCAAAAAGAGGAGGATTGGCAGCAGATGTTAGCTCAGGGCTAATCTTCCTCAAAAAAAAAAGTTCACATTCATATTAAACTATGTCACTGCCCCCAACCCCATTTGCTCCTGGATGAACTGTATATTTTATATTCTGATAGCCATCTTTACATAAGATGTATTGGTGTGTTGGCTATAACCTACATAATCTCAAAACTACTTCATTCTTTACAAAAAAAAAAAGCTAGTGTGGTTTACTTAACAAGTTTTCTTTTTGTGCCACAGTAATATGTTCAGTTTCTCATCAGAATAATATAGTACTATTTTTAAATCCATTTCAAGACGATTTATCATATTTCACACATTGCTGCCCATATGGTTTTCCATAGGCAAGTATTGGTCAAATACACTGCTTCTTAGAGAACAGACTCTTTTCTCAGGGGTCAAACTTAAATAAATACGAAGAATTACTCAGATTAACATGTCACCTTTTACATATTCCTCGAGGGTGCAAAAAGAACTATTTTCATTTAAAAAAAAAAAATGCCTGAGTCAAAAGTGTGAAAACGAAGATAAACTAAGGACTCACAGTCATCCGGGGGCTTTTTATACATGGAGACATTCTCTCAACAAAAAATCTATTTTACTTTAGTATTTCTTTTGAAACTTTGGTCCTATTTTGAAAGTGTTCATATTATTTTGGAAAGGATGAGGGGTGCATATGGATGATGGGGCCCCTTCTGTCTTGAAGTGAGCCTAGAGGAGACAGTTTATCATAAACAAGTTCTGAATAAAGCCTGGGTGAAGCATGGAGTGTAGATACGAAACACGCCTTGTCTTTTAAGAGTGCTCCAAATGTCTTAATAGACACTTGACTTCTCCTAAAATCATTGACCGAACCATTAAGCTAGCAAGAGTTCTAATAAGGCAAGATTTAACATTTAAAATAATACTCGAACTTATTTCAACTAACAATTTTACATAGCTTGACCATACGAAAACCTTTTTCCTATTAAAAACAAAACAAATAAATAGGAAACAAATAATAGGAAATAATAGGAAAAAGATTTTCGTATGATCAAGCTATGTAAAATTGTTAGTTGAAATAAGTTCGAGTATTATTTTAAATGTTAAATCTTGCCTTATTAGAACTCTTGCTAGCTTAATTGGTCAAGCCCAATTATAAGAATTTATTCACCTTACCTTGCTAGAGAAAAGTGCTATATATAGAAAATTATGTGAGTAAAATTCACCAAATGATTTCATAACCAACTTTAACTTAATTATTCAAGGAACTATCATAACATGACACCCCCATCAAATTAATGGCAGGGATAGACAACCTGAGGATGAATCATTTAACTTGTCCTTAGCAAAACGGCGACGGAGGAGTCTATTTTTACTTTATCTATTCAATTTCCCCCTAACAATGTAAAATTCTTGTAGAAGCACAAAGCCATCTGCACTTAATTAATCACACAATCCACCCAAACACTATCAGATCCCAAGAGAATGAAAAAGTATATATATATATGTAGTTAAATAGAGGCTTCATGTAATACATTTAAATCAGGGCATATCTAAATGATCTAGAAAAAGCAGCACTGCTCTGTCCAACCAGTTAAATCTCTAATTTCGAGGCAGCAGCAGACCGCCAGGCATAGGTTCTCCGTTACAACTTTTTATCCTCTTGATCCTGATTTTCCTCCCTAGAAGACACAGTTTACCTTGAGGATCTTGGTATGTAGGACAGAAATCCTAAAAGAGCTCATCCACTAGGAGGCAAGGCTCCTCTACCCTCACAGAGAACAAAGAACACATCACCTTAAGAAAAAACCACCCATCAGTGTTCCATGTTCTGTGGGCCACACTCAGCCACCTGGGTCTGGTCCTGTGACAACAGCAATGACATACTCTGAAAAGTCCTTCCCTTTCCAGTCAAGAGATAGAAACCCCAAATGTTCAGGAATAGGAATAATTACAAAGAAAATCCACAAGATTAAGTTTCAGAACTGCAGGTGTAGGAGAAAGAGATTATAAATCTCGTTGTTGGGCTCTATTTTGCAACTTTTCCTGCCAGTAATCCTTTGGTTTCCAGATCTTGTAGTGTTTATTTGTTAGTCACCTGATTTCTTTAAGGTTGATTTCCTGGACTCACTAAGCTACATATATTGGAAAGAACATTGCCCTGGGAATCTGGTGTTCTAGATTCTAATTCAAACTCTCCCAGGAAAAGTAGGCATGTTTGAAACAGGGACATCAGACAGATGCTCCTTTAAGCCTTTATCAGTAAATAAGTCCTGATTTTCTGGTGTTATGGGGTAAATCTGAGGGTTACTATGGTTGTTTGGTTACATATAAAGATAAACAGAATTAAGTGTGACAACTGGAATTGTTGGGTTCTCTTCAAAAGGAAAGGGCTGCTCTCTCATTGCAGAAAGAAACCATCTGGTACTTAGGAGTTAACAACAGCCAGTCCCATATTATGGGAAAAAAAAAGAAAAAAGGCTCAGAGCAGCCCAGTGGCACAGTGGTTAAATTCACACGTTCTGCTTTGGCGGCCCGGGGTTTGCCAGTTCAGATCTCAGGTGTGGACCTATGCACCACTTGTCAAGCCACACTGTGGCAGGCATGCTGCATATAAAGTAGAGGAAGATGGGCACGGATGTTAGAGCAGGGCCAATCTTCCTCAGAAAAAAAGAGGAGGATTGGTGGCAGATGTTAACTCCCGGCTAATTTTCCTCAAAAAAAAAAAAGGAGGCTCACTTTTTGGATCCTAAAGCCTTCCTTTGAGTGGATACAAAACGTGGAGATAGGGAGACTCCAAAACATTAAATAATTTCTCAATTCAACACAACAGATATTAATGAGTACTGATGCTTGGCTAGGCACCATGATATATATAATGGATACAGCAGTGAAAAAAAACCCCCAAATTCTTAAACTCATAGAACTTACACTCTCATGGGTAAGAGAGAAATAAGCCAAATAAATAGGCAAATATTACACACACACACACACACTGTACATACATACATACACACATACACACATACATATGTATATACATATCCCAAGTGTGACTGAAGGGAAGAAAAGAAAAGTGGGGTCTTTGGGATCCAGAAGGAAGGTGCTATTTCAAAGAGAGTGGTCAGGAATTCCTCACTGCTAAATGACCAGGAGGAGGAAAAAGGTCGAGTTACGTGGGGATTTGGAATAAACACCCCAGAAGACAGAGTAGCTTTAAAGATTCTGAACAGGATATGGACCTGGCCTTGTTGCAAGAACAAGGAAGCAGCCGGTGTGGCTGAGGGTGAGTGAGTGAGAGGAATGTGGTCAGAGATGTCTTTAGGGATGTGAGGAAGTCAGATCATGCACAGTCTTGAAGCTTTCGGCTTTAACTTGAAGTGAGATGGGAAGTCACTGGAGGCTTCTGAACAGAGGAGTAATTTGAATTAGGTTTTACAAGAATTAGTCTGACTACAGTTTTAAAAATAGACTGCTGTAGGGGTTAGAATCAGGGAGACTAATTAAGAGTCTTTAGACATTCTTTGCCATGCAGAAGAGATAGCAGAAAATTAAACAACACAATAGTATGCATGCCCCTGTACAAAACAAAACAAAACAGCGGAAGTCCTCTAACACAAATCCACAACATCCTGAAACAATGCAGTCACTGACTTGTTAAGTTTCTGAGTATGAACACTCATAACGGAAGGAAAAAGCCAATGGGATGAAAAAGGCACGTTCTTTTACAAATTACATAAGTCCCTAATATTTCATTTGCTTTATATCATTCCTATGTATATTTTTCTACACTTACTTAGTGAAATTTATAGAACAGATACAGGCAGACAAGAGGAAAAACTGAAATTCAAACGTTTAATGTAGAATGCATCCTTTTATCTCAGGACCTGCTAATACCTAAGGCCTAGAACCTAAATTTTAAAATATTGAAATAATGTAACAACTCTGTATACTGAACCATAGAGAAAGAATCTAAAAATTTTAAGCACTATGAGTAACAGTCTCAGAAATCATTTTCCATCGAGCTCTCACGACATCCCATAAGACAGATGGAAAGGAAAAAACCAAGGCTTCCAGTTGTTAGATGACCTATCCGAGGTTCCACAGCAAGTATATACCAGGCATCGATTCAGATCCAGGTGTCTAATCCTCGATCCTAGTTTCTTCTCTTATATCACAGCTGCCATGGTTTTATTTGATGATTTTTTTCTTTAAATTTCTCAAAATAGAGATTGTACAGCCAAATAATCAAATACCTAAGAATGGCCAGTACTGTCTATAACTCGCCTTGATATGACTGATTCGTACTCTCTTGGTTTATTCACTGAATATCTGGCAAAGTGATGCAAGAAAAGAGCGCTATGCTAGCTCAAGATGAAGCTAACTGATGAGGTTCTTCCATATTTGAATGGAAGCAAAAGGCCTTTAACAAAAAGCCTGGAGAAAAACTCGAAAAATGTCTCCTCCACCTAGTTCTTTCTGATGAATGCCCTACCCATCAGTATCTTTTATCTCTTTTCTTTACAGTAAATCCGGATCAAATTCACTTAGTAAAACTTATCTTGAAAGGTAAGAATACATTTTTGTACAACATACAATCACTGTTTGGAGAACAAGTGTTCTGTCTTCCACTGCCTAAAAAGATATGAAAAAATGTTTCAAAAATAATTCTGACTTCTCATGGTAAATATGCACTTTCCACTCCCTAGATTTAAGAGAAATAAAATAAATCTCATTCCAAAATTTTACATTATTTTGTAGAGAATTACAGTATAGATTTAATTTAAAAGAAGCGATATAATTAAACAGAAAAGTTCCTGCTTACACATTTTAAAAGGTCAGTGTCAAAACTTGACAGAAGAAAATGTGCTTCAAATTACACCTTTTAAATTTAAATTCCTCTTTAAACGTTTCTCTACAAAGTCAATCACTGCAGGAGAGAAGTACTTCAGGGATTTTAGAGCTGAAAATACATCTTAAAGCAAAATATGCCACTAGTAGCATTATACAAAAACTCAAGAGAGAACTTGACATCATTTGAATTTCTTTAAATGTGTACAATATATTTTAAAAGACATTTGAAGCCCATTTGGCCATTTGAAGCCCATTTGGCCAAATTTAACTGGATGTATTTTTCTGGGTTTACCATAAAGAAAGACAAGATGATATTTTAAGAGGATGAACAAAACAACTGATTCATCTACTAAACACTGCAAATTAATGACTGATTGATCAGGAATCTCACTGGAGGAGTGTCCCTATGTAATTTAGAGATCCACTCAGACTGAATGGATCCACTCGCATTGTTTCAAATACCTTTTCTCAAAGTTCTGTCTATAGTGAGATGCTGGATATATTTCCTTTTGATTTTTTCATTATATTTTATATACACATGCATGTAGATATATAATCTGTACTCACAAATAAAAATGAACATATATATTTATAGCATTCATCATATAACTTACGATTTAGCTTTATTCTCTTTTTAATTGATACGATGCTATTTATTTTGTGCTTGTTAATTTGTCTCAAAGATGTGCTCTCTAAGCCCACCTAGTAAAGGGATAGAATCTTACACTATTTTTTACATTCCCATCATGTCAAATACAATATAGGAAAGCAGATGCTCAGTTCATGAGTCTTAATTAATTAACACATTTGCTTTAATAAAAATTATAGAAAAAACAGACTCTAATCCAATCTTATACTCTTACGTAAGGAATTAAATGTGAGGACCTAGTAACTTATTCCAAAACCAGAGGAATACATTTAGTTCATAAATTATATAAAGTTTTTATCAATATTTTAAGCCTTAGCCATCTTTCACAATTGGAAAGGCCTGCATGATTTGTTTCCATGTGCCTTTGTACAATGAACAGTGGACACAAGTCAACAGAGATTGCTAATACAAAGGGGCTTTCTCATAAAAAGAGAAAATTAATTAGGTAAAGGAAATATTTTTTCAGGTCAGGACAAGGTGAAAAATACCACCTATAGTGATGCTCAGAGAAGAAAGAGTTGATGCTGCATTTCACACAGTTTAAAACAATTCACTGAAGAGTAAAATAAACTAAAGGAAATCATAACCAAATGAGTCAGGAAGAAAAAGTCATATGATGAAGGAAATTTTTACTGTGGATCTGGTATGAAATTAAAGCTACAGAAAACTTTGGAAACGCATGATGAAAAAAAGGCTAAAGCATGTTTACAAGGGTGTTTGATTTCTTCTTTTATATATATATATATATGTATCTATACCTATATATATTTAATATAGGTATATTACCTATTTAATATATGTATACACCTATATTACCTATATATGTAAATATAGATATAGATGTAGATATTTACATACATATGTAAATATCACCTATATGTAACACAAGTAATTGTTACCTACATGTAAAAGTAGGTAATAAGAAACTGTAGCATTAAAGCACATTTGCTTACCCAAATATAAAAATAATATACATATATAAGGTCAAAATTTCATGATAATTTCAGACATAGATAAATCTAGGTATTTGACTTTGAATAATTTACCAAATTCTTAAAAAAAGTCCTGTGACCAAGGGGAAATTTACTTTCTTTCAACAACCTTCTTTGATGGAATTCTTGCAAACTCCCCCCGTGAGTGATATTCCAAAACAAATAGTTCAATTTTTATTAATACCTTTGTCTGCTTCACTTTTAAAAATTTCAGAGCTGCAAATAAATATGCAACAAATGGGGAAAATGTGTTTTTAAAAAACTAGATTTTTCTCCATATCTAAAAATACAGATTGCAATATCCAACTGTCCAACTGCGCTTTCACAGGAGGGGTTGGTATTCTTTACGTTTGAAGATGATGCTATGACCTACCATAAAAAGGGCACACCATTTTCTCTCCTATGTGCTCAGTACAATAGATTTGCAAAAGTTCTATTCAGGATAGAGCTAGAATACAGCATTCTGATTGAGTTAACTCTTCTCCCTAGATGTGTTAACCACCAGCAGCCCAATATATCTTCATAATGTTTAGAATTATGTTTCCTTCATTTTCTAATTAAAGGCCTGATTGTATTTATGACAGTTAGAGAATTTAATATGTGCATGTTTACTTAGTTGAAAAATTAAATTCATCAGCTCACCTACTATTCACTACAGCTTTTATAATAACAAGAAAAACGTAAGTAGCCTTAATGTTATTCTCTCAAAATAAATTAGATGAATAATGTTTTCCCTTCATCAAATGAGGAGGGGAAAGAAAAGAAGATAATACTGAGAATAGGGTTGAGAAAATATGGAGAGAACAGACCCTTTAAGAAATTAATTAAAGCTGAAATGGTGAAAACAACAGTATTTTTGAGAATGAAGTTTTACTTTATGCTCTAACATTTTGGAAATAGTTTAACAGAATTCAGCAGTATGAATTGTAATACGACTCACTTGTCAAATTTGGAGTTTGAATTTGTTCTAGAAAGAGAGGAAAGTTTATTGATTTATTAGTAAACATCTTTATACAATGTATTTAAGAATTCACATTTTGACTAGAGTATTCAACAAATCCTGAGCAAATTTCTGGAGAGAAAAACAATAACATTATTTTAAATGGAAATTTTATATTGCTAGGTAATATTTTCAAAATGTATATGAAGAATAAGAAAACAAATAGTAATAAATTCATAGTTATTGATATGTAAAGATTTTAGTGCTTGAAGAATAGTCTTTAAACCACATTACCATCTACCCTACATCCAAAAAAATTACACATATCAGAAAACTGGGAATGTTACAATGGTAGACTTACTTAATTTTATTTATTGAAGCTGCCTAGTTGTATAGCTTCAGTTCTCAGGAATCTTAAAGATTCAGCAGCAGGTGCCTCATTCCCCGTTCTTGGAATAGGCACATATCTCCTATTATGTAACTTGTCCTTTTCATACATTTGCCACTGTCCACTGAACTTTAATTTTGCGACCATGTCTTATGCACCTCTAGATTATCACACTCTTTACATTCACAAGTCTGGGCCTTGTCTTCGGCTAATCTCTCTCCCTACGAGACCTTCCTGTCCTCTACCTAGTGAAATATTGCTATTATTTCAAGGTCCAGCTCAGGTGCTCTGAATCTTCCTGACCCTCTTCTGGCTTCCACTTGCCCCTAGTCAGGGCCACATTAGGACTTTCATGGACCCTAGCTTCTTTTACCTTTGTGGAACACTTTCATCATTAAAAAGTCTTACAAATTATATATTACGCTTGTGTTGGTATAAAGAAGAACATATTAATATTATGTATTAAAACATTTTATTTGACCACAGAGGTCCTTGTTTTTCTTCTGATTTTAAAAGAAATTGACACATTGTAATGGGCCCCATGCTAAAAGTATTGTGGATCCAAAGCATTTTAACTACTGTACCCAGTGGGAGGTCAGCTCTATACCAGTACTTTCCTCCAATGCCAGTGTTAAAGATTCCACATGACTTTGTTTCCATAGTGATTAGCACCCAGCAGAAAGCCAAGCAAAGAGCAGAACCTAAGAAATTTTGTTTAATGTTGCTAATTAGTATTTCACCCTTTCTTTGTAGATAATTGATTATATTTTGCCTCCTTAAAATTTATTGTGTGTTCCTCAAAGAAAGGGTCAAGGCCTTATGCACTTTTATATATCTAGAGACTCATAAATTATTGGTATATAGTATCTGTTGGACCAAACTGAAAGAAATTGTACTTATCTTTGCCAACTTATACCAGATGCCACTGACTGCCACTCCTGAGGAAATATTCTTCCAGTAGAGGGTAGAGCATCCTTCCACACGAGAGGGATGTTTGAAGCTTCTGATTGTCATTCAAATGTATCCAGTTTCTCCAACCTCAGTTTTGATACGAAATGGACACATAGCTAAAAATTATCTGTAATTGTGATCCATTACAAAGAGTCACCACTGGATTTTATGAGTTATGTGTTTATATTGGCATAGAGCCTCTACTTTGTTCAGGCTTAGCCATAAACTTCAAGATGAAAATACTTTATATACTACAAAAATGAAATGAGAGAATGCGAAGTTGTCTTAAATATGATAATTTCTAAGAGCTTTCCTCATTTATTTATAATTATATTTATTTGTTATAATAATAAAATTTATTTTTCAATATTTATTTCCAATGAGTATAAAAGCACAAATAAACTAAGAACTTATATTAGGATATTGTATTAACTACAGATCTAATGAAATGTTAGCTGTTTAATATTGTCCCATATCTACTTACTCAATTAAAATGAACAACATACATAAACTATTTTGGCTTGCCCATTCATTCATTCAACTGACATACAATAAACACCTACTAGAGTTATTGTAGTGGATATAAAGACCTATATGTTACAGAAGATCTCAGTCTAGTGAAGCAGATGAATAAACAATCCATTATAAACATTATCCACTCACATAACTATTAGGAGGAATGAATATTTGTGCTAGAGAAACACATGACAGGGCTCCTAACCCTGATTCAGGCTGCAAGTGACTAATTTCAGGTTTTTGTTATTAAAATCTTCAAGTGGCATTTTAAACTATAAAAGTCATGAAAGAGAACTAAAAACGGAAAGTATAAAGAAGAAAACCAATTGTCACCTACAATCATACCATACAGAGTTGAGCTGCACATCGAAGAACAAGGAAAATGTAGCCAGGAGAAAAAGAGAATTTGCATTCCAGGCATGTACAGAGGCAAATAGGAGTGAGAAGGGATCACAAAACCAGAAAAGAGGCTATGGCATTGGGGCCAGAGGCACAGTATGTGTTATGTATCAGGGAAACCAGACCAACTCATTCTGCCTCTGCAGAGAGGGTCACTGGCCTATTAAAGGCGGAAGGCAAACAGGAGAACGGGTGTCTCCCTGGAGGTCCATATAGAACCCCAGGCAGCAGGCCATGCAGGGTCAGTGAGTATTCACCAACCACTAAGAGGCTAAGGTGCAGAATGAAGCAGGGCTGGAGCAATGCTACATATTCTCTCTCCTCAGAGATAACATATTTTAGTCTAGGTGGGTGATAAAGATTGCCCTATTTCAGAAGTCTGCACAGTGATAGCTATCTCTGCTGCCTATGAGGGACTGACTTTTACAAATTATTTGCATGTTTTTATTTCTTTAATTCTTCATAACAGCATTAAAGACTAACAGAGAAATTTCTCACATTTGACCACCACAGAAACACATAGCGGTTAAGGTCCCACGCTCCACTTCAACAGCCTAGGATTTGGCCAGTTCATATCCCAGGCATGGACCTACACCCTGCTTATCAAGCCATGCTGAGGTGGCCTTAGAGGAAGATGTGCACAGATGTTAGTACGGAGACAATCTTCCTCAGCAAAAAGAGGAGGATTGGTGGCAGATGTTAGCTCAGGGCTAATCTTCCTCAAAGAAAAAAAAAGAAATGGAGTCTCAGAGAGATGCAGAGGTTTGCTCAAGATCACAGAGTTTCAAAACGTCAAGATCAGGACCAGCATTTCCCTTTCCCTCTTTGCAGGAGAGACCTGGGAATCCAAGACCTGTAAGTCCTACAGTGGGCAACACAGAGAGTGGGGGCAGCGGGAGTTGAGGCTGTTATCCAAATGATTAATTATGAATGTTTCTTTTTTGCCTTGATTTACTTAGATAATTGCTTTAATTTTCCATTTTGTTGAGTATATGCAGTTACATCATTAATCCAATTGGATTTTTTAAAAGGTTATAGGCTTAACAGAGAATGAGAAAAGGAATGATAAACTCTATTTTTCCAGATACATTTGTAGGCTTTTCAACAGTGACACAAATATGGATATTTCATAATTGCATATTTTCTTTTTGAGGACCAATAGCCATTTTAATACAGAAACCATTAATAGAATTATACCAGATGGGCGCTTTATTTGCTTTTAAAGTGGGTTACAAATAGTAGCAATTAGTCACTGATGAAGACCTCTAAGTCGAGAGGTTTTTCATAATTCAGCACCATGATAATTTTTGGTGCCATCTTCAAAACAATAAATACAAAAACATTTGTAAAAAACAACATATGTCTTGACAATTTTCTAATTATCTGTGTGTGAAATACTCAGTTCTTCCGCACAGGCGGGACTTTTCACATGACACATTTGTACTCTAAAGCCTACAAAAGATTACTAGAAATTAGTGAGCCCATATTTCTACAATTCGTCTTTATTTGATTCTAGTCAGTTAGAGCCCAGAGTTATATTTATTTTTCCTACAAAAAGAGGTAACTGCCTATATGAAAGACAAAGGGGAGGGTGGGTGTTGAACTGAAAGCTGAATTTATTCAGAAATAGCATTAAAAACTAGACTGCACAGTTTCCAGTGAAAATAAGAGGGGAAGGATGACAGATGGAAACTGGCCAAATGGTGTTCTTTCAGGAATTGTGCCTAAGTTATCCTGAAGGCAAATAAAAATAAGAGAGAAAGAGAAGGGGATTTCAGCAGAATGTCTTGAAAAATTTTTCTGGCTTTACTTGCCAATAAAGAAGCAGAAAACAGTTGTACTTGAAACATCTTAATAAATTCATAACAAAAATTACTGATTATTTTAGACTAGAAAATGCAATATTATATAGTGACTTTTCTGTGATATTTAAAATTTATCTCTTATACTCTCCAAATTCAATGATTGATAACTGCATTTAAGCCCTTTTCAATATGTTTGTTTATTTAGTTGGTACTGCAATCTCTTGTCTCCATCCTACAGCCTTCGTACGTGTTTGGATCTCACTCATCTTCTGCAGACACCAACACAGAGACGTGCCTGTGTGCCCACATCTCCCTCCTACACCAGCTAAGAAAAGAAGCCACCCATGTCACTGCAGGCTCCCCAGAGAACCCACTGTGACTGCACATGTTTTTGTTCCTTCAGGAAAAAAGGAACTTGGGTTGAGACCTCTCTTGCTTGAGAGTCTCCAAGAATTTAGGCTGTAATTAAGCCTCTCATTTTGGGATTTATAAAATATTTAATATCAGAAAGCCTCTCTCATACCCCTCACTATCAACTGGAATTTTGTCAGTATGCCAGTAAGGGATATTTCCTTTTTTAGAAATGGATGATGACTGTGACAATATGTGCTGGGTTAGGCCTAGAAATGAAATATTAATTCACAACACTTTGCGCCATCATATCTTTTGAAAAGCAATCAGAATCCAGATATATAATATTTTTGGTTTCAGATTACATATAGAAAACATAATTTTACATCCAAATCTTAGGTGATTATAGTTAGTTGGGGCTGCAAACATAACGTTACATTTGATGAATAAGAATCTATTCTATCTTTATATGGAAAGCCCCTGATAATGGTTTATTTAGACCTGATATGCTCACATATTTACCTTAAAACAGTAATCCATGAACATGGTCAACGTCTTGACCCTAAGTGATATGATCATAACACAAGGATTCTCAAGTAAAGATATATCCTTACTTCAGAATAATGAGAAGTGTGTTTTGCAGTGCTTTGCTCAAAAGGAAAGTGAGGGTGAGGAAGATAATGTCTTGGTTTTGTTTGCATTTCATTGTTTATACTTTGGGGAACTACTGATAAAACAATTAGGATCTTCTGATATATTAGCCTTATTAATAAAATAATTCATGATTCAAGTGAAGCAATTCTCGGCTTAAATACAATCTTCAGGTCATTTTAGCAGATATGTATATGTATATATCTTGTATATATATCAAAAGAATAATAACTCAATTTTCCAAAAATTGTAGCTCTCCAAGAGAAATCGAGATCCAAAACAAGCACTACTTTATTTATGTCAAGTTTTACAAATGTAAAGAGGAGAGCTGGAAATGCTTACACACTGCAAAAGCCTACTGCATTAGCAGACACCAATGTAGCACCTAATAATCACTTTACTTATATGACCAAGCATACACAAAAATAAAATTTAAGAAATCTGATGGCCAAAATGTAAATAATTAGGTAAATAATGGAACTCTACAATAGACCCTTTTATTTTTCCAGGTTTAGGTGTGATCAGTTTGGAAAAACTAAGGTCGGGGTAGAGATTGAGATCGCAGGTCCTAATGAGTGCTACAAAAACTACAAATTAGAGTACCATGATGGATGGCGGTCAAGGAAGGCTCTATGACGACTTGACATTTGAAGTGAGACTGAAATGATGAAGAGGAGGTAGGCGTATGCAGATCAGAGGGGAGAAGGAGGGTTCCAAACAGCAAAAGCAACACGTTCAAAGGCTTTAAAAGGAAAATCTTATGGCATGTTTGGGTGACAGAGAAAAGGGTCAAAGTAGCTTCGGCTCAGTGAAGAACACTGTGAGTGGAAGAGTTCAGGTCCCAGAGGCAGGCTGGTACCTAATCAGGCCATGCTTGTAGACCACTCTGGAAGACTGGATTTTATTCTCATTGTAATGGAAAGCCACAGGAGGATTTTAAAGAGTGGACGGATATGTTTGCATTTACACTTTAGGAAGATCTCTCCATGGAGAATGTCTTGTAGAGAGTACAGTAAAATCAGACAGAGCAGATGTTGGCGGCTTGGACTATGGTTTTGAAGAGGAGGTGGTGAAAAGTGGCCAGATTTGGTATAGATTTTTGAGGTAAAGGTAATAAAAATTACTGATCAATTGGGTACAAGGGAAAAGAGCAAAAGATGATCTCTGGGTTTTTACCCTGAGCAAAGTGGGTGGATATCAGTATTATTCACTCATATGATAAAAGTTTATGAAGAGAGCAAATTGGAATATTTGAGGAAAAAAATCAATGGTTCTGCTTTTGCTCTGTTTTGTTTCTCATAACACTAATAACTAGCATTTACTCAGCACTTACTCTGCAACAAATATATTTCTAAACACTTATTTTTTTACTTACTTTTTTTAACTTATTTAATCCTCCTAAGAACCCCATGAAATAGTTCCTATTGTGATCCTCATTTTAGTGATAAGAAAACTGAAGTAGAGAGAAACTTGCCCTAGTCAGCCAGCTAACAGAGCCACAGAGAATCTGGTACCAGAACCTGCCACATGACCACTGTGTACCACTGCCTTTATCATGGGAAAGCTAAGTAGGTAGTTGGACTGAGTATGGAGCCCAGGAGGGAAGGCTGGGATGGTGGTACATAAAAACAAAATCCTGAGGCTCTACAAGATTTAGACATCTAGCAGAAGCAGCATAGGAGATTAAGAATATGTAGTCAGCAATGGAGGAGAAATACCAGGTGAATACAGCGATATGAAGTGCTTACAGGAAGAGAGAGTGAACAATCCTTAAATGCCAAGATTCAGACAGACAGAACTGACCATTGGATTCAGCAAAACTGAATTCTGGTAAATTTGAGGAGAGACTTGCCATTGGAGTGGAAAGCAGAAAAGCCCCATGGGAGTGGATTAAAAAGACTTTAAGATGTAAGTGGAAAATGACCATATGGACAACACTTTGACAAGTTTTGGTGAAGGAGATCAGAAACATGGGGCTATAATGGAAGTGGTAACTAAGTCAGACATGTTTTTTTGTGGCTATTTAGGTATTTTATGTTTAAAATAAGTTACGTTACCACACGTTTAAACGTAAATTAGCATGAACTAGTTGAGAGGAAGAAATTTACCCACTAGAACATATCGTAGGCTAAATACAAATAAGGTTCCCTGCATGGGAATTGTTTGCAATGAGTTCTAAGTTTTATTCACATAGATTTCACTACATTCTAGAACACTGCTAAAAACAGTAACCATCTTCCTATCTCAGAGCAAAGAGGAAGAGAAGCATTCTCTTGGACTTCTCCTTCCAATTCTGGGACATCACTCTATTATCTTAGTTCAGTAAGTCCCGTATCTACAAAGCCCAAGTAATCAAACTATCTAACTCTCTTCTAAATCTTATCATCCCCAAGTACTTCATCAATTCACTTGAATAATTTGGCAGCTGGCTTGTTATCGCTGTTCTAGATGATGTGGATGACTCATTCATCTATTTAGCTTCAACATTCTTTTGTCTCACTATTCCAGTGACAATCACTTCCACTCAGCTTTGGCAATCCACACCCATAGATACAAAATGGACTGTTTCTAAACAAAAAGTTCTCTACAGTAATATCCAGAACTGTGAAGTTTTCCTCTCTAATCCCCTAACCCAGTTGCTCATACCCACAAAAACTCTTCGTAGGTTTCAAAGGCTGACAACCTCCACCTATTTGCCCTTCCGTTTTCCAGCAGTCTCTAATCCTCCCTGGCTTGACTGCCATCTCTCCCTAATTTTGATCCCCATGATAACCATTTTCAACACACTTTCATGGGTGCAATTGATTCTTCCATTCTTTGACCTTCTCTCACAGCTGCCTTGCCAATCCCATTACCAAATCAATCCCACCATCTGTTTGCTCTCCTCCTCCTCCTGGGCTGCCAAGAGTTAGTGAGAAAATTGAATAACTACGCTGATTGACTCTGCTACAAATTTATGATTTCCGATGTCAGCTGAACTCTCAGAGCTGTTTAGCAGCCCTATTACTCATCCTTACTTGGCTGGTCTTCCCATTCCACACAGCAGCTGTTCCCACCACACCCTCCTGAGATCCCCACTCTCAGTCTGACTCCCCTCAACCTCAACACATGATCTCACCTCCTACTGCTGAGAACATTGAGGCTATCGGGCGTGAGCCCCTCTGCTTCCTTCCTCCACGTCTCCAAATTTATCTGTGTCTTCATTCATTTGTACTTGATTTTGCATCTCAGAAGAAGAATGCTTATTCCTTTGTCTATCTGACCCTTTGATTCCACTCCTTCCTGCCTCTGCCAAAACCCTGTTTCATCAAAATGCTTTCTCTTTTATGTTCAATCTCTAACTTTCTTTTAGCCTACAAACTTACCTGAATTTCCCTATTTTGTAAAAAAGATCTTTCCTCATCTCTTCCACCATCAAATTGCTGTTTCCTTTTCTTTCCTGCAAAAATTCTTGGCAAAGTACTTTACATTCAACTGCTCTGCTTACTTAAAACAGGCTCCATAAAACCTGATGTAACCTTCCTACCTGGCCACCATGCTGATGAAACTATTAGAAATGCCACATAAAAGAGTCTTTCCTCAATCTTCAATTTTCTTGATCTGAATGCTGGGAGTTGGCCTTAATACAAAGTCATTCACTTACTAACTGTTGAAATTTGGGCAAGTTATTTAACTTCCCTAAGATTTGGCTCCCTCACATTTGCATTGGGCATGCGTGGGTCACACCTGTTTTCTTTTTTTTTTAAAGATTGGCACCTGAGCCAATCTTTCCTGCTTAATTCCCCAAATCCCCTGGGTACATAGCTGTATATCTTAGTTGCAAGTCCTTCTAGTTGTGGCATGTGGGACGCCACCTCAAAGTGGCCTGATGAGCGGTGCCATGTCCGCGCCCAGGATCCGAACCAGCTAAACCCTGGGCCGCCACAGCGGAGTGCGTGAACACCTGTTTTCTTTGAGCAAATTACTTTTCACTCACTGATTTAGTCTGGGAAGACTGGACTAAGAAGGACATTTCAGCATTCCCTGTCTGGCTAGTGAGCATAGTGATGAAATAAATTGACATAATTGGATTTAAGTCATTCTAGCCCTAGTGTTTGAAAAAGACAGTTTACCAATTCCTACTAACCTCTGATTTACTTTTACCCTCTGGAAGAGATCTTTCTCTTTTCTGAGCATGGTCCTTTATCTCCACTAGTACCTGTAAGCTCTACCTCATGGCTCCTAAAGCTATCTTTGGTCTAAAATATTAAATTATAAGCTTGGTTTCTATTGCTTGAAAACAAAGTTTATTACTAGGATTAAATGAGCTAATCTGTGTAGTATTCCTAGTGCAAAGTCTAGCGCCCACTAAGGGTTAAATCGATTTTGGCTGTTATTACTGCTTTTGATATTGTTCTTATTAGCATGTCTACTGCATCCTTGCCAAAACAGTTTCCTTCTTTGCTTTTTGTCATACAATTTTTTCCTGACTTTGTATTTACTTCTTTGGCTTTCTTTTATGTTATCCTCCCTTCTCCTGTTTTTACTCTCTCTATATTCGCTGGAGATCTCATATATTTGCATGGAGTCACCTATTACTAAATATAGATGAACTGTTCAATTCTTTCCTTTCCCAATCCTAATCTCTTATATTCCAAGTTCCACTTTCTTACTAAAATGTTCAAAACTAAACTGTGAAACAAATTTCTTTTCCATTCCATTTCTATTTTCTCTCTCCTCTCTTCCCCAACCTCTCATCATCTACCAAATATTTTACAGCCTTCCGTCTCTATGCCTCTTGATCTGTCTTCAAGGGCATCAGAATCACATGATCAGAATTTATCTAGATACTAGAAAGTATCCCTTTCTCCAGTACTTTTGCTATGAACTGCCCTCCACTCTACCAACACAATCATCTTTCTAAAATGAGTATTTTGTTACATTCTTCCTTGAAAACTTTCAATGACTTCCAAATGTTTACAGGATAAATCCAGGCTCATAGGAAGGAAATTCAAGACACATCTCACACTGCCATCTCCTCTTTCCAGTTCATATCTGGTCATTCATCCCAATGTACCTAAACTCTACACTGGATTATGTGCCTTTTACCAAATAAATTATGAACTTTGAAGCTTTCATGGCTTTTCTTATGATTTCTTGTGCAGTTGAAATGCCTCTTTCTTCCCTCCTTAGTTTGAGGGAACTTAATTTATCACAAAGTTCAACTCAAAAGCTTCTTGTATCATCAAACCTTTTCCAAACATCTTTACATTCCCTCTCTATCTCTGTCATCCTGTAGCACTTACAGCACATCTGATTCTCTTGGTAACAAATTCTTTGAAAGCAGAGATAGTAACTTTCCCATATTTATATTCCCGGCCTCAATCACAACGTCTGGGTAAAAGCAGGTATTCAATAATTATTGTTGAGTAATTGTAGCTATCTGGTGATCTTCAGAATGAAAAAATACATTTTGAAAAACATGCATGAATATATATGAAACATATCCATGTGAATAAAAAGATATATTTCACATCACTGTTTTACAAGCATGTTTGCATTTTCTAAATAATTTTTAAAATTACCTTTTCAAAGACATGCTTCAACAGCAAGCTTATTTATAAAGTTTGTGAAGTCTAAACCAATAAATAGTTCTAAAATCAAGTTTAGAGTCCTGTAAAGGTTTAAGGAAATCAGAGTTTAAAGTCAAACGTATCTGCAGTTTGAATCCCAGACGTGACCAGTGTAAGACCTTTGGAGAACGTATTTGGAGAACATATTTGTCTGTTTTTAACAGCAGATAGCACTTGGAGACACTCACTGTGTGGCAGGCACGGTTCTATATTGCATTCAGACTGTCTCTGGAACCTTAGTTCCACTAGTGAATAACTATGTGACCCGTTTCACATTTCTGAGTGTTTCTTTAATGATAGCTGTTATTTACAATTGCTCACTTTATGCCAGGCAGTTGCTATAATTGGTACATATCTACTTATATTAGCATTATATGACACATAACTTATAGAGCACGTTAATACATCCACATTTCTTAATAATGCTATGAGATTGTTATTGTCTTCATTTAAATACATGGCAGGTTAGGTAACTTGCCCAAAGTCTCAAAGGCTGGTCCATAATCAGTGTTCTAAACACTGCACCTGTTCATTTATGAATTATGTGTACCATTATATCATATATTTTCATAGGAAATCCAAGAAAGGACAAACATAGTAATTCAAATGCTTAGTAAACATATTTAAACTGAAAGATCACTCTCAGATCAGATCATTGTCTGGTAACTATCAGACGAAAAGTTCAATTGCAACTTTCTGATTGTCTTAAGATATAAAACCACCAAACTAGAAACAAAGCACAGGGATCACCCATCTTTGTGTCTGTTCTGGCACAAATGTTTACTGAATTATTTCTTTATCACAAATTCAAATTTGTCCTTCCTGGAAAATAGAACTTCCAATTGATTATACACTACCAATTAAAAATTCATAATTTTTACATATTTTCTGTTCCATTTGCCAAAAATTTTTACTAAATGAAAAGAGAGCAATTTGAATTGATGTGCTAGACAACATAAAAAGGTGGGGGAAACGTAAAAGGCTTTCTTTATAAGGTTTTACATAACAGTGACTTTAAATTTCCATAAAATACTCAGGTCTGTGTACAATAAAATATCTGTGAGCAACATAATAACTAAAGTCATGTTCCAAATGGCATCCATACATTAACTACCAAAAGAGGCTACAGAACCATTTTTGAAAGGGAAAAAAGAGCCCTCAGGACCTACTGTAGAATGCAAACTCAAAGGAAACGAATAGCCTAATTATACAGCCAGAAACAGGAAGGCAACAGACTTCAGCAACTGGGAAAGAAAGCTTGACAAAATCTAGGGATATTAGTCTGAGCCTTAAAATATTTTATTTCCTTGCGTGTTCTGAATTGTCAGCAGCGCAAAATGAAGGGAAAAACACCTCCAGAAGGTTTGGTGTGTTTTATAGCCCAATATTCCTAACTACTGTGGCCATTTCTTTACGCTGTTGGGAAAAGGCAGAACCAATCTGTTGGCAGATGACTGTCTTTGGCTCAGCAGAAACTTCCATTTCATGTAATAAAGACAAACACACGCAATCTGAATACGTTCTCACTGGGAGAGCAAAAGGGATGAGGGACGGCTTTCATGTCACGCACTTGATAAATTATTTGTAAGATGCGTATTTTTTGTTCCTCAGGCCTGTCCGAAGGCAGAGCTCCATTGTGGCTTTCCAAATGCAGTTCTTTGTAAGTAATTTCAATGGCCCTTAGTAGAATCCTCTGAATCACATGATATATTCAAAACTATGACCACCCTAATACATATCTTTTATGTTTTCTCTCAAAATCATGAGAGGTACTTCTTTTTTATCTAAGTGAATCCTTTAGACATTTATTTGTGCCCACTTGGAATTTAAAATATAATTCATTTAACACTGTTGCATGTATTTGATGTGCTTTTAATTCGTGAAAGTATTTCATACCATAAAACTGCCTTTTTCAAAAAAAATCTGTTCTGGAGTCAGAAAAAAAGCATACGTTCTTTTATTTTAAAATGAAGAATTATTTTTAATTCTGGTGGCATGTGACATAACCATCAGCAATTCTGAAGCTTTCCTTTTATTTTTTCATTGTCTCCATTAGATCCCTTGGGAGTACAATGGCTTAGGTCACAACATGAAACATCACGCTAATTAAACTGCTAATTAACTGGTATAAGAAATATATTGCATGAAATAGATTGCTGTATTACTTTGTTTTAACTTTTGTGTCATTTCAACTTGGTAACCACTAATTTAGAATCCTCTAATCATGCTCTTTAATCCAAATGTTAATCTCAAATGAGGAGAGCTCATGATTACTAAGGAGCCCTGGTGCAAGGTATGTATTGCATTTCTTCCTAGTATTAAAAAATGGTTTATTGAAAGATAAAAAGATCCTGTGTTTACAGATTCTTGGTATTCATTTGAACACAACCTCTTGTAAGGAAGGACAAATTGGAAGTCATCCTCATAAACATTTTCACAAACTTTGTCATCTAAATAGAGAAGCATTTATGTGACTAGCCACCATAGGATTTTTATTAAAAATGCTCACGTAGAAAATTAATTGCTTCCTTAATATTATCAGTTTTTTCCTTAACTCATATTTTTTCAATTACATGACTTTAACAAGTAAGCTTCAATTTGGGGTTCAAAAAAAATGGCAGATTTTTATTTAATAAATATGCAGGGATTTAAAAAAGTCAACCAGCAGAAAGTTAGAATACACTATATCCACTGGAAATGTATTATCAGGAGGCAGCCAGCTTCTGATCTTTCTGGAATGCATATACCAAATGTCTGCTTCTTTCATGAACCTGACACATAGGGGAGAAAAAATCCTCGCTGACCCGCCTTTTAACAGCTAGACACAGAGAGAAGCAGAAAGATTAGAGACCCAGGTCCCCCTCGGCTGCTACTGAGATGGAATTTCCACTGACACAATTGGGCAGCAGCGATTAGAAAACAGGCTGAGCTGTACCTGATTTCAGAACTAGGAAATGTTCGTTTTTCCCCTAACATCTAAGGGGATCATCTACAAAGCTATTCATTTTTAATTACATTAACTTTAACTCCTTACTAGAAATTCACAAAAAGCGGCATAAGATAGGTTATTATGGTGGTATCAACATCCAGAAAAATAGAGAGTACCTGGCTCTTTCATAAAAAATGTAAAAATTATTGAAATGTATGAACTAATAAAGATCTGTAGTTGGCTTTGTTTCTTTTCAAATGTTCAGCCACTAAATTGTGATACAAATTTAAAGTATAATTTTCTCATGTCTTCACAAGCAACATTGTGTGTTCCCACGAACACAGAGTCCTTTCTGAGGCCTACATTTTCCACAGTCCCAATTATTATTCAATATATTTCATCTGAAAAGTAGTTCCAAATAGACAAAACACTATTTTCAATGGTTATTTGTTTTATTCTCTCCAATAGGTTTAGTTAACCAACTATTATATTTAAATGATAGTGACTGACTTTCCATATATTAAATATTATCCAGTTCGATTCAGCAAGTATATATTTTGTTTATATTTCACACTTTCAAATCTTATCATCTAATAAATGCAGCACATTTTCTGCTTAATGGTCTTTGAAAATAAAGCTCTCATCATCATATCATAGATACTTATTAAATATTTGCAAAGAATAACAACTACTTATTTGTGGATTGGTTATCATAGTCAGCATTGTTCTTCGTTTTTATGATAATCTTATAAGTAATTTATCATTCTTAAGTTTCGCAATTTTTAAGCAACTAATATCAGAGAAAGCTGTATTCTCCTATGATTGTGGATAAAGTGATCTTCAAAAATTGTTCTTTGACCTTTTCGAAACTTTCATCATTGAATTGTGACAAAGGTTGGATTTCAGCTTTCACAGTTTCCTTTCACTTGTCTAAGCCCGAAAAAATTACAGCTCACAGAGCTCCAAGATTTGAATTGTAGCAGACCAGAAACTGATGAATTTTCCTGGAGAACCTGTACCTGCACAATTTTGCTGAGTTTCAAGCTGTAGTATATGGAGAATATTGAGGGCTGAGTATTACCTTTTCTGTGAGGTATCTTTTATTTCACTTTTGTCAGTGATATTGAGTTTATTTTGGTCCATAAACATCTCAGTCAGCAACCACTACACTCTATTCATATGTCAATTATAAAAACAATAATAAGAACCTTAATAACTGCCAGCGTTTATTGAGCTCTTGTTACATCATACACACACTGCCTGGATAAATCTCATTTAATAGTCACAATTAATTTATGAGGTAGACATTATTAATTTCATATTATATATGAAGAAATGGAGGCAAAGAGATGTAATTTGTCCAATGGTCGCTCCATTTGTAAGTGTATGAGACACCTTTCAAACCCAGGCAGCTTGGATTCCAGACAGTGTACTCTTAATCACTATGATAGTCTGCCATTTAGCATGTGGCATTGTAATAATTAGCCTGCACGATTGGAATTCCCATTAGATGCGATCTCCCCCGTTCACAGAATGCAGTTGTCATTTTCCTCAGTCCACCCAGATTCCAGCAGCAAAGTCATCATTTTCAAAAACATTTTTGATGCAAATAGTACATATTTATAGTAATATATTTTAAGCCTGCAAAGCAAGTAACTTCGAGCATTTCTCTTCTTCTCTGTCTACAGTATTTAAAGCAGACTTTCTATCACAGATTCCACCTTTATCCAATACTTCTGACTACCTTTCACATTGAAGTCCTGCATGCTGAATCTGCTTCGCTCAGGTTAACAGACAAATGACTTAAAGAACCACAAAAGTCATCTCTACACTCCCAAATAGTTCCAGAACCTAACTTGTGCCCCCATCTATAATAGTGTTTGGCATGAAAACTCTACGGCCCACCTGTTGAGTGCCACCTCTGTAACCAAAATGGCAGGACTCAATGCCCAGCTCTATCTACTGCTAGCTATGTAGCTTTGCACATTTACTAAAACCCTCTGGGCCTCATTTTCCCCATCTGTAAAATGGGTATCATGACAATAATAGTATCTGCCTCATGAAGTTGAGATAAATAATAAATACAGCCATCAATATATTATCTGCACAGGGTCGATTCTCAGTAACTTAAGTTTAAAAAGTTATCAAAAAATTATTAGACTCAGTTCAACTAAATTATATTTACCAAACCAGGGTAGTGGAATAACAGCACTCAAAAAAACAAGAACTAAAACCACAAGCAAGTATTTTAATCCTCAATAGTATTGAAATTTTATTTTTACTCATATGAATCCAATTTGATGATGGATTCTGAACATAACTTTTGAATCGGTAACTCTCATTTACAGTTTCTCCACTGCTCTATATAGCCATTTTCCTTGAACAAGTCTAGTCTTCTTTTAAAAAAAAAAAAATAGAAGTAAGAGGCAAGGGTAGAAGTTTTATTTGGAGATAGCGGGAGAGGGGGGATGGGAGAGGCTTGGTAAGCGCAAGTCAGCAATTCTCCCATCTACATTTCTAATCTTGTATAATAAAGAATAAATTGACAAAATTAAATTTTATTATCTAAATGAGTTCCATAAATGGCCAGAAGTTCGCCTAAACGAAAAGAAAAAGTTCAATCTGACCAATTCTCTAAATAATGATGCCTGAAGATTATCCATGCCACCTTTGTGATTTTGAAAGTGACACTATTTTGCAAGTCAGTGTGCTGCAATAAAAAAAAATCAACATAATATATATGCTTTCATTTTGCTCCCTACTGTTTCTCTGCCCTTTCCCAGTTGGAGTAGTAGCAGGAGACTAAAATACAAGTACTGTTTGTCTGTGTGAGGCACTTTGCTGCTAAACATTAATCGTGAAAATGACAACAGTTGCAAGACTCCTCTGCCTGTTGCTTCTCCGAAGCAGAGAATGACCTACAGATGAAAGAAGCTACAGCGACCGACATCAGGGGTAGTGTGTCCTCCTCCTCTCAACCCAGCCAGGCTGATCCAAGTCAGAAAGGCCTTTGAAGTCACCGAGGCCTTCACGTGCTGATCAATGCTTGGAGGGTAAAGAGCAAACAAAACTGGTTCTAGCACTTGAATATTCTGCCAGGGATGCATTCAGCTCAGTGCAGAACGAAAAGTTTTCCTCTGTTACAAATTGAGTGATTTTGTACTTGGCTGCTGCTTGGTTCGGTTAACTTAGAGGGACCTGTTGATCTCAGACCTGATGATTTATATCTCCATACATATTTCCATTAAGTCAAACGAAGGATGGAACAGCAACAACTGTACATTCAGATTTTCCCTTGGACTTAAGGCCTATGTTGAGGTTTGGGTCAAGCTGAGTGGAAAACAGCATGTGATTCGCTTAATACTGATGTCAGTATTGATTATTAATATGATCAGAATAACATTGTAATCGTTCTAAGTTATCAAAACCTCAGAACTAGGTTAACTTATGGAAAGTTAAGAATTTAAATGATCTTAAAATTGATAGTGCATTCCAAACTCACTGTTTACAGATGAGAAACCTGAGCACCTGAGACCTCAAAAATGTATGTCAGGTCACGCTCTTAGTAGCAGAGCAAAATTTCACATCAAGACTCCTGACTCGGTTCAGGGTGCTTTTCTCCACACACTCTCGCAACTATCTCTGTTAAACCTTTTCTCTTTATCTTAAGTGGCTAAGCTCTTCACTCTCAAATTGGAAAGATGTGGAATGTATTTTAAAAACGAGCAACATGAACATGTTTTATGTCCCATTATATTTTAAAAGACTATTAAAATAGAAAATACAGGCATTTTATAAAGTAGTTGTTTTTTTATTATTTTGGTCACAAAAAATATTCAAAACAATAGAATTATACAGTTTGTAGACTTATAATTTATTATAATACCATAAGTAAAGACAAAATCCCTGTAATCGTATAGATAAGGTACCAACTTCAGTTGATTGTCACATAGAAAAACGAGATAAAAATTTCAACTATAAAGTTAATCAGCAAGATAAAGAGAAGTGAATACAAATACCAGACAACAATAGTTTCAAAATTATTATGGCACACGGTGACTACAAAAAATATGTCAATTTGTCTTAAATATTCACTTTCATCTATATTAATATGATTACTTGTTATATAATTTTGGTTGAAGAAAAGTAGAAAAAAAGCCAAATGGAACTTGTTGGTAGGTTGAAAAGTTATAGTTAGAACACAAATATTTCCCAAGTCTCTTCTATGAGATCATCCATGGCTCTCACCCTCTGTCACTGAGTGGAGTAGCTGGAAGGAGTATAATGTGACTTCCCAAC
This sequence comes from Equus caballus, assembly GCF_041296265.1. Lineage (NCBI taxonomy): Eukaryota > Metazoa > Chordata > Mammalia > Perissodactyla > Equidae > Equus > Equus caballus. The sequence continues at coordinate 100,966,785 of NC_091686.1, forward strand.
TGTCTTCAAACTGATTTCACAGGAGCCTACTCTCATTATTTTCAGACATTGGTACCATCTTAATTTAAATGGCTCAATTGCATTACATATTATATTTAATTGGAGAGCCTTTGCAGTAGTCATTCCATTTTAGAAATGCTTCCTTTGTGGATAATAATCTTTAATAATGATCATGACACATGAAATGGCTTAGGACAATTTACTCTACCTCTTTACATTCTAGGTAACAAACCAAAGTGCAAATGTCAATCATTAAATTTTACATCCTTCCACTTACATACACATACACACAAATGCCAATACATACATTCACGCCGGTACAAAAATCAGACTTTATATAGTATCTTCAACTGAGAAAGTAGCTATAATGCAAAGAGGTACTTCCTGCATGCAATTCATCTCTAATAAAATAAAAAAGCCCTCCTCTGCATACATAAATGCATAGGACCACAAATTTAAAAGGCCAGTTTCCTACTGATATAATGACCATACATTCCTTGAACACTTACATGGTTCACCCTAAATTCAACTGGAAATTGTGTAATATGTCTGTGAGATGTATTGTGATCTTCTGTTTTTACATCATAATAATAAACTATGTTTCAACAAGTATCAGAATGACCTAAATTTCATTTTCTCTCATGTCCACTAGTCTCTCACTTTCCCTGATTGGCAGTAGTATTTCTTCTTAGCGCCTTATTAAATAGCATTGAACAGTCTAATTTTCTCAGAATTCAGTCCTGAGGTATACATTTCCATTTTCTTTGTTGATCTAGCACAGGCTCAGGTGATTTCTACATAATGCATCCAATTAGTTCAAGCAAGGCAAATGAAATCACATCTATCCTAATCTCCACATTATTAACTATAAACAGTAACAGGATACACGTCTCCACTCTTTGCCTGAGTCCATTCAAGTGCAAATCGAAGGAAAGGGATTTCCTGTTCTTCTTTTCATACTCCTGAGTATGACGATATTTGATTCTGATTCTCCACAGTAATTGATAAGATTGCAAAACCTCTCTCACATCCCTCCTTTATTCCACATTGAGAGCTTGATTTTTTTCAGTTGTTTGTGAAGTCTAGTTTGATTCCTTTTTGCAGAGATTTTATGTTAAAGCCATTTTTGTTTTCTTCAAAATCAGAGCTTCATTTTAATCAGCTAGTGATCCTGCCCCTTGGGAATCGATTTCTTTTACACCAGATAAATCCAGGTCTATTAGGATCCAACACTGAGTTGGAACATTACATGTATTTCACTTACGAGCACATACATTCATTTTACATGATTCCGCAATGTGGCCAGGGGGGTTCGTGGTCTGCACTGTATCCACCTATAAAAAATACAAAAATATATGTCTGCTTTACAGGGATGTGAGTAGGGTTTTGCTAGCCTAGTTCCAAAGCTTGGATGCACACCTTGGCTGATAGTATCCTTTCCTTCTTTAAGATGTATTTGAAATGGACATAACCTCTTCCAGAAGTCATACAGACATAACAGTTCTCGCTACAATTAACAACCCCAGGGCATCTAGATCAATACTGCTGACTAATCTCATGGATGCTATCTCTGAGAAGAGATATTTGCATGGTAAAAGAAACGTTGAATTAATTGTGTTTCAGGCTTCAAGCTTTTAAAGGCTATGAAATTTCACCAGGAGATGGGTAAGGTGGAGGGGAGGGTTGCTGGCTTTGTTTACACTACAAATACAAATAATAATGAAATGGTAATTTTGTTGTCACTGCTTTTACAACTTACATGGCCCTGAAATCTTAGGGATATGAGCTTGATCTGAATGTTCACACCTTTCGAAGTAGCTCTCTAGTCTCCAAATGCAATTATATAGTCACTGTCACTTAATAGAAATCTGAGCAATTTACATGCTATCAACAAATGGCCTGTTGATCTCTGATCAAGGATGAATTACTCTCTCCTTCAAAGTCATGACTGTAAAAGGACAATGTTTTCAACTTTCTATCTATAAAAGTTTTCACAAATAAAAGTGATGGCAAAACTCTTTCAAAATATTTTGGTTCTAAGGTCAGTTTTAAATAGTGGTAGATACTTATTTCTCTGAACTTGAGCCTGACCAATAAGCTGATTTCTACTCCCAATGCCAGGAGGTACACTGAGTATTGTTTTCCAGTTTGATGGTGCAACTGATGTTAGTAACATCTTTAATAAATTCAAACATTGCCCAAAAGATAACAAATCACTTCCATAAATAGAAGAATAAAAGTGCTACAGCTTACTACCAAAAGTACTTACCTTTAAGAATTAGAATCAGAAAAGAGAAATATTCCACCTAATTTCCAATGTAACAATGCATTAGCACATGAGAATCAAAGTTAGAAAGCAAGTAAATAGTTTCTTTCACTGACTAATTCAGCACTTCATTTCTGGAAGTAAATGGTGCAAAAAAAAAAAACATAATATCTAATTTTAGAATTGTTTATATTCAAGAGCAGAAAATGTTTAAAAATTGGTCTGACTGCAGATTAACAATATTAGCTGTATAAATTTAAGCAGCTTTAAAATGTCCTAATTTTAAACTAATTTTTATCCTTTCCTAGAAATAAAGAAAATATTTATTTCTTTCTTAACAGTTCTAAAAGTTAACATAACTTAGGCTGTTCTGGGTAATTACATGAGCAGCACACACATTTACCAAGGCATCTAGAATACGTGAATCTTCACGATTTAAATTCTAAGTTTAAGATGAACGTAGTTTATCTTACTTTACACAAAACATATCACCACACATTTCTCTTATTTTACACAAAACCACTTCATTTCAAAACTGCTTACCCGCTGGTGACAGCTAAATGTTTGAAAGCTTCAGATATTATTTTTTATTCCCAAACCAACCACAACAATGTCGCCATAGGTACGCCAACACTACATTAGATCCTCCTGTTGTGCACTCTTACTTACATATGCATGTATGTTATGGCATATATGTTGCCATAGTACTTATCAAATATGTAACTATTTTTGTGAAGTTATTCATTTACTTCTCACATCCTATACAAAGCTATAATGCCCTCGATGATGGCAAACATCAGGTTCACTCTGTTTATTGCTTCCTTCTCAGGGATGGCAGATAGTTGACTCTCAATGAAAATTGGTTTATCGAATGAATGCATGTCTTGGAATAGTTAATTAAGGAAATCATATTACTTGTCACATCATACTATTACTTTAATTTTAATATTTTGAAATCATATGGTTATGTTTAACTTTCTATTATTTGTCATATGATAGATTATGCCATAGATCTTTTTTGAACTGCAGTAAATGCTCTTTATTATACCAGCATATTATTTTTCCCATTTTTTCTCTCTAATTCATTCTTAAATTTAGTCTGTCCATCTATAATTTCACTAACCTTCTCTTTTTAATCTTTCCTATATAATAGTCATTTTCTTCTTTCCTTAAAGGAAAGATACCATGTAAAATTTTCTGAAAGATTTTTAATAAATGAATAAAGCAGTAAAACAATTTTAAAAACAGGAAATCAGAGGTGTCAAAATGTTTCATTTTTTAATTTTCATGACCTGAGATACTTTTAATTTAAAAGTACACCCAAGAAACAGAATGCATTTAAGTAATATAGTCACTGGATTGCCATGCAGCATAATGAAATTCTCTTATTAAAATCTTATTGGGGAATATAACTAATTCTTCAATTCATAAATTAACCACGTAAATGCAGGTTTCACGTTTTTGTGATTTTAAGCTTTGATGCACTGAACAAATGCCTCTGTACACTAATATTCAACTGTCACTAAAGTCAAGAAAAATGGATTCTTTCCTCACCATTAAAGATTAATGTTTAAAAACAAAAGAGCATTCCTCAAAAATCACTTATTGAGTTCACGGAGAACTACTCAGGAATCATCATTCTGAAAACTGTCATTGGGGAGGGGCAGGGCAGAAAAGGATGCTACCAGGATGTGTTTGCTTTGATTTGAATCAGCTAATTAAAATGGCCCTGGAAGCAATTTTCAGACCACTGCCACGCAGGAGATAGGCTCTAGTAAATCAGACCGAACCAATCTTTCAGTCAGGTCCAATTCAGCTGAAGTTGTATAGACACAGCCTTTGTCTTCGCCTTTCAACCTTTCTCCTCTATTTGTTCTATCACCCAGGCAACAAGTCACACACATACACACACAGATGCCTGCACGCACACAATGAGACGAAACCAAGTCATTCTTGGAGCATTTTCTACTAGGCCATATCTGTATCTCACTCAGTTTCCATTTCCTAACCAAAGAGACCGAAATAAGCTGGGAATTTAATTAACAGAAATTATCAATAAAAAGTTAACTTATAAAAGCTATGTTCTTCTTTTCCAGACTTCCTTGGCTAACAATTGGTGATGAGTGCTAAGAGACTAAAACTGAGTTATGCAGAGAATAGGAATAGGATTCAGAATTGGGTGCAAGAACATACTGAACACTTACACACAGGAGTAGACATGCTCTTAATGACTCTGAAAAAACTTCAAAACCATAAACAAGGAAATACGTATATTTCAAAAGGAATATGTGTCTATTTTTCTACTTAGTTTTATTAGGTAAGCTGCAAATCTAAATCACACACCTATGTAATTATTTGTTGAATGTGTTTGCATATAATTGGCATGTTTGCATATAATTGGCAATATGCAAAAGCATTCTATGAATATTCGTTATGTGTCCCTTGACTGATGTTCAAATCTAGGGAGAAGTAATAGGTATTATACACAAAGCGGAGTCTATTCTACGACACAGGAAACCAAATTGATGGTAGTTTCTGCAATCTAGGGACAGCAAGTTGATATTCACATTTTGGAGCATAAATGAATGATCTATGAGTTGAACCACGGCAGAGGCACCTATCAACAAGGAAAATTTACCTGGTTTTTTTTTTTAATACTAGAAAATCATTTGAAACGGAAAATGGGACATAAGGTAAGCATGGGATTTGGTGAGTGGAGGACTATGAGGAGGACAATTCCTGCAGTATTTTGGTCTTTTACTTTCTTTTGATTTATATAAATCATGTACCAAAACCCATAAATTATAATAATTATTAGTTACTGTGACACCTGTATAGAAGTTTATTACAGGATTGCACTTCACTATCTAATTTAACTTCACAAAGTCCTTGTGAAGTAGAAATTATAATTTTGATCATTTTACATATGAAGGAATTGAAGCTCAGAGAACTTAATCTTCTTACATAAATTCATACAAATAAGTGATAGATCCAGGGCCCCAAACCTAGATTTTAGGCTCCTAATCAAACATTTTTTCCTCTACATTCTACTTTCTCATAATTATTTTTTTAAATCTGATTTTGAATCTTTTAAAAATAAATGGCTAAGTTACAACTGCAAGCGTCTCCATTTTTGCCACAGTTTAAGAAATAGATAGTAAACTTATGCAAGTTTCCTAAACTATTATAAACAAGACAAAAAAAAAAGCTCGGTTCTAGAAGCCTAGGTATTTATCATACTCAGAATTCTATCATAATTACTTAAATTCATGAATACACAAGAAGCAACTTCAATATACCTGAAAGTTGTCTACATTGTCAAAAGGAAAAAAAAAAAGAACAAATAAGGCAAATTCTATCCAGTCAAAGAAAGATAAGTCTACACCCATTTGACATGTGTGAGACTGGAAACAGACACACACAAAGGCCATTCATTAGCACTGTTTGAACTAACCTCTTAAGAAAAGTAGGCTTTTAGATTATGAGTCAACCACTGAACTAGCCATGGAAGGAAAGAGGAGAGATAATAGCATTTCAATTCCTCATCACGGGTGCTTTGTCCTGACTTCAGAATATGAATGATTTGTGCTTTAACAAAAAGAATGCTTTAGGCTGGATGGCCAGGCAATCAATATTTATTGACTGACTGTTAGAATCATGGGATCTCAGAGCTAGAAAGAACGCCAAAGGTTATAGAGTCCAATCATGGGAGAGGCATTGTAGGAGAAACGGAAGGAAATACAAAGCAACATAAGGCACCGTCCTGGTTCCGGGGAAACTTTTATTTATCTTTTGAAAAGATATACAAATATATACATATAAACAGATTACTAATCTTGGGGAGGAAAAGATAAGAGCCAAGTAGGTAAGACTATGAAAGCTCCAAAGAGCCAGAAGAGACTGCAGAGAGGGTAGTAGGAAGAGGGCACATTGACTCACTGAACCTAAGCTGGCTCTTAAAAGACGAGTAAGCTTGAAATCTATGGAAAAGAGAGAAAACTGCATTCCGAGAAGAGGCACACTTGTGAAGAAGGCATGGGGTGAAGTCAAGAGGCAGTGAGATTTCCTTGCCTAAACTAGGGATTTCCTTAATTCCACATTTATCTGGAATGCATATAGCATAAAGACCACACAATTCCATCATGAGCTGTTTTCTCTATTTAGCACAAGTCTACATATAAAGGAAACCAACGTAATAATTTTTTTTTAAAATCAACAAAACTGTCCTGAACATCCTAAATTAGAAATACACAGACAAAACAAGTTAACTGTCAAAAGCCAGCCTATGCTATTAAAGCAACTATTTGTTAAAGCTAATGTAATTAAGTATTTGAGGATTCCTACTGTAGAAGAGCCTATTCTTAATGTTAAATATTGTATGTCTTAATTCATAATTTGATTTTTCCTTGTTTTTCTTTTAAGTAAATATTTTAAAGAAACACTCTTTCTACATCCGGGGGGATAAAGATCAATCTAAAGAGACTGCTCTGCACCATACAAGCAAAAACATTACAATGGATCCCAACTCTACAGTTCCAATCACATTTGGCCAAAGTTGAGCATGAATGCATTTCCATTCTTAAAGCTCATAAGAAAAATGTAACGCAAACTTAAACCATCGTCATTCTCCTTGTCGGACTGTAGTATGGGACATCTTTGGAAACATAGCAGCACTGGCTAGCATTCATGTGCCACAGCAATAAGCCGCCTGAGAGAAACAGGGACTAGATGTTAATGAGAAGATGAAGTGAATAGCAAACTCAGCTCTTCTTAAATGCCACTGACATTGCGATACTGGGCCTGAAAAATTGAGAGCTACTTGGGGAGCCCTGAACACACACAGAGGGGAGTAGAAAGCAGTGAAAAGGGTTTCTAGGTGATGGATAAACTCACTGAGAGTTTGGTCCACTAACAAGGAAATGAAGTAAATGTCCAAGGAATCCATTGAGTCTTGAAACAGTAAATGCGAGATAGGACAAAATTATAAAATCCAACCAACCAGTTTCCTGCTTAAAAGATATGTTCAAAGTGTAAGAATTGGGGGCCAGCCCAGCGCAGTGATTAAGTGTACACGTTCCTCTTCAGCGGCCCAGGGTTCGCAGGTTCGGATCCCGGGTGCAGACATGCACCGCTTGGCAAGCCATGCTGTGGTAGGCGTCCCACATATAAAGTAGAGGAAGATGGGCATGGATGTTGGCTCAGGGCCAGTCTTCCTCAGCAAAAGAGGAGGATTGGCAGCAGTTAGCTCAGGGCTAATCTTCCACAAAAAAAAAAGTGTAAGAATTGGCACAGTGATTATGTGGTCCCTTGGTTAATAATGGATGCATTTCTAACATGGATATTATTCTTTTTAAATATGATTTGTGGTTGACCAGCTTCAAAAATCTATGCTTTCTTATCATTAGAAATTTCTAGAAATGTTGTCATAAATACTTTCATAAATACTAAGTGGCACCGAGGTGGGGATTGATATGAGCATATTAAAATATTTTGGCACACAGAAAGACATTACATTAATAACTAATGTAGAAATATAATTTCAGAGATAAGGAAGTCACCTGGAATCATCTTCTACCAAATTATTCATTTTACCAGTGATAATACTGAGGCCCAGAGGGGTGACAAGACATATTCAATACAACACTGCAGATCTAGGATTACAGCTAAATGCCCTCACTCCCAATTCAGCGGTATATTTCCATTGAAATTATGTGAATTACATCTCAAAGAAATGGAACATTTGGGGATGAGATTATTTAAATAAAGACCAAGAATGTACTGGAATTAGATACATTTCTAATTAGATACATTTCTAATTCCAGTACATTCCAGTTCTGAAATGCAGGGAAGATATATAAGTTACAGAGACATCCTTTTAATTTATAGTGGACTTTGCATTAATAACGTCATCAAAAAGAACCAAAGGGAATGCAAAAAAATACAACAAAATATGTTAAATACAAAAAGAAGATTCTTTTTAATAAAAATGTTTCTTCATGAGCTGAATTTGGTGAATCTCTTTTCATTTTGAAGAGTTTGGAAAACTATAAGAAATTAACAAGAATTACTTTAAGTCAAGCTTTTTCATAGGTTCATTTCAAATTTTTTGGGTGTGGTCCTAATCAATACTACACAGAACTTTTAAAATATTCCTTGTCTGAAAGAGACTATAATTTTTACACTTTAAAATAGGTTAGAAGTCTTAAAGCACTTAATCAAAAAGTAATATGGTGTTTCTTAACTGAGAAAAAAATTATTTGCTTCTCTTTTGCTCCTTTGTCTTGTAAGTGCAATGTGATGTATTAGTTTAATTAAAGTCTACCAAATAATCATAAGGATTTTATGTGCTGCAAATAATTGGCTTTTTGTTCTCTGCTCACTTTTTGTTAATGGAAGCAGAACATTATTTTATGATACTTAGTATAAGACGTCAGAAGACTACAGGGAGGAAAGGCAAATGAAGTGCCTAATGAAGTGACCTTTGTCATCTTGGACAAGAAATAAAATTAAGCCTGCAAAAATGCAATGAAAATAAGTCAATGTTTCTAAAGAGTTAAGAGGATAGGTAATATTATGGCTTAGAGCCAAACCATACCAAGAATTCTACCATACATAAAAATGACAATCCCATTAATACGAAAAGCTAATAGGCCCTAAAATGAAGTAAGATGTAAAAATAGATCATGTTATGAGGTTTTTTCTTATGTAAACCATAATGAATCAATCTTTTTCATGAGACAGATTTAGGTGATAATCCAGATAGAGTATATTACCAGGTACCTCTTTGATAAGAGACAAATTAAACACAGAAGTGAACAGAGGATTAACGAATGTAGCATATTAAATGAAAGTTGTTTCAAAAAGATACAGTACTAACATAACGACTCTTGCCAAAAGTGAATTGGAACAAACTATAAATAAAATATGCATTCATTTACAAGACATTGCTATCTTTAATAGGAGCTTAACAAAAACTGAGAATAACCTGTCAACATGAAATCAGTTAACTAATTATCTTGTAGAATCTGAAAGACAGAAATTACCAGTGATTTTCTTACAGTATAATTCTTAAAGTACATTACAGAATTATGCATAGGACATAGATGATAATCAACAGTGCTTCTTTTGTAAAAAAATAAAAGTGATCACTACTAATTTACTACGGTTCTGAAAGAAACATAATCTATATATTACAGACTTCCTCAAATTTTGAGCTTTCAATTCATCCTCTGAATTACATCTTTTTTTGAATCTCTGCTTCTATTATTGGCCTCAAAACGTGTTAAGAGTTTTCAGTTGCTGATAATAGTTAATATTCTATTGAGTGTTTATGAGATCCAAGGCTAACTTACACTGTCCCTAGCAAGTAGATACTATCATTCATCCAACTTAACAAAGAAGGGACTCAGGAACTGAGAAATTAACTTGCTCCAAATCACAGTTCTAAAAAATGGCAGCGTTGGAAATTTAAGCCCAGGAAGTCAACCCCGTGTCTGAGCTCTTAAGTAGACTACACTCCACTGCTTCTCCAATTAGTGATAAAACTGTTCTTCGAAGCAGATTTTGTCAAACTTGTTATATCTTTTCAAATATACCCAACAACATTTTTCAGGTAGAGAACAGTATTTGGATTTTTAATATATTTATAAAAAGTTCAGCATCCAATCTTAGGTTTTTAATTAAAGCACTTTCTCTCTCTCTGTCTCTCTCTCTCACGCACACATACACACACACAAACACACACATATCAAAATAATAATTACATTATCACATTCTGAAGAACACCTAATGTGTGCACTTAATGATATACTCAGATGGTACTAAGCCAGTAGGTTTTCCTTTCTTCTTAAAACCACCTCTATGTTCTTGTGAAATCCCATGACCTCAAAATGTGCCAAAATAATAATTAAGCCAAGAAAATGATAGCTGTCCCAAACCATGACACATTTTGTAAAGATAATTCTCTCATCGGTTGTCTCTGAATAAACATTCCTAGGACAGAGCGCTTCCTCCGTGAGTGTGCATGCATGTTTTGAACAGATATACCTGATTTACTCTATTTGTTTTAAGCCAGAGAGTGAAAGGGAATCTTTGACAAGACTGTCATCTTTAAAACACGGTGATATTTCATTTTCCCCTTCTGCACTATTCAGATTGCCTGGAACTGAAATGCTTCCAGCGGCTCCTGTGTCCAATTTTTCAAAGCTGTCACTTCCTAGCAAATCTGCTTAAGCAAAATACTTATGTTGTTAGAAAACAGAACAAACATACATTATAAAATACATTGTATTCTTCTTTGCAGGTCAGAGTCTTATTCAAGCATCAGAACTTGGAAGAACATGTGGAAATAAATTAAAAGATGACTATGATGGATTGGTTTAAGTCAATGAATCTGGTGCACCTCTGATTAGTTTCCAGAGATACACTTGGACTTAGCTTGGTAGAGCTTTCCACACAATAATCATAAAATCAAAATATTATTTTCAATGCACTTACTAAAGGTCATTAGAATGAAAAACAGCAAATTCAGAGGAAAATAGGACATTGAAAGATGACCGTGGTTACTCTTCCTCAGTTCATGTCTATAGCAGCTATTATAATGTACTTGTCAACATTCTATGTCCCAGAGGGTAAGGAAAAATCTCCAAGCGTTACATTTGTAGACCTCTGGCCTTTCTGAATTGTGGGCATCATAACTCATATCCTATAGAACGTGACTGAGTGAAAGCACAACAGAAACAAATGCAAAATAATGATTACAAGAATGGTGTGAAAGATAAAACTTCAGTTAAAACCAAGTAACTTCCAAAATGTGAGAAGAAATGTTTTGGAACGGTTCAGTCATATTGCCTTGAAATATTACTCAATATTCTTAATTATAGAGCACACTTTCTGGATACACACACAACACACACATATTCTAAATTATATACACGGAGAGATGTAGTGTATATATTTATCACATGTGAAAATTTCTGTCCTGTACGCATGATTATACAATTCTGGATTAAATTAATATTTCCAAGCTTACATAGTAAAAATTACCCGAGACTTAGAATTCCTTCCATTGCTTTAAAAAGCTAGTCGTGTCTCAGCAAAAGCTAAGACTGCTTATGGTGTACAATCTGAAACCCAATTCTCTCTCGGCACTTTAACACTAGATCTGTCACCCTTTAACACCACAAAATCAATACCCTGGAATGTCATGGTTCTCTGATGGCCCACACAGTCAAGGCATGATCAATTTCAACTTCCTTACTAGACAGAAATAGACTTAGACAAATAAAAAAGATCTCATTCAAGTTAAATTCAATAAAACAAAGGAATAAAGGTAAAGAGAGTCAAAGTTGCTCAAATTCAGTCCAATAAATTTATACTTAAATCTAGAGCTGATTTTAAATCTAACTAAAATTGCACACACAGCCAAAAGGTACGTGTCAGAAATTAAAACAAGGCTAGAACTTACTCCAATCCCCAGATTAAGAAATACTATCAATTAAATGTGCATGTGTGTGTGTGTGTTTCCTTCATTGCACTAGTTAACAAGCAGTGGGGAAAGGATGATGTCTGTGTTCTTTATTGTATATCTCTAGAAAACAGGATAATTTTTGGCCCCACTGCTCAGTAAGAACAGGAATCTTACCTTTGTTGTCATAAACTGCATATCCTATACCTAGAACAGTCCATGACACAGAGTAGCCCTTAATAAATATTTGATTAGTATATGAAAATCAATGCATGCATTAAATATCATCTGGTACATAAACTCTCTTGAGGGCAAAAGCTTCCTCTTTCTTGGTCACGGCTACATCTCTTGCCTCTATAGTGCTGAGCACATAGCACATACTCACTAAACAATTGCTGATTTGAATGACTAGAGAATGTCTCCTATTTTACTAGTTAATTTCTAGTGCTCTATAGAAATGAAATTATAGAGTGGTGATTTCAAGAGTGTTTTCTGTCACAAACATTTTATATATCAGTAGTTTTATTTTGTTCCTAAATTTTGACATATTCAAACTCAAAGACATTATTTAGTAATGCTTAGAAAAAGCCAAGCTTGAGAGTCAGGAGACATGAAGTGTAATTTAGGTTCACCAACTTGCTATGGAACTTTGTCTCTCCAGCCCTTTCTAGTCCGATCTATAAAATGTAAAGGAGGGATATAGAGGAAACAGGATGGTTCTCTAGTATTCTCTTGGGAATATGTAGGTATATACCCTCTTGGGTATGTGTAGAGATATGGATTTGAAAGAAATCGATGAAAGGGACTTTAGAGGTCAGAGAAAAGCTGGAAAGTGATCTTATTAAGAAAGTTAAAAGACATTGGAGTCATTTGATTGAACAAAGAAAATGCTGAAAACACCTAAGTGACGCAAACCAGTGTGGAAGGACTTATAAACATGTGGTACCAAGACCTGAGTGACAACTTCCAGTCCCACTAAAGCAAAGAGCATAGGTTGGCTCACTCCCTTGTCTTCCTATGCCATCAAAACTAAAAAGAAAAATACACTCCCATGTAGCTTTCTCCTAGAGGAAGCCAAGTGACAAAATTTGGGCCAGTAAGATATAGAGAAAAATCCTTGCAGAGGGAATCATTCCCAGAATAGAAGGGAAATGGGATCAAGAGAAGTGTTTCCTTTTTCTTTTTGTCTTTCTTCCTTTTCCCCACCTGAAATATATTCAACATAGCCAAACATATCCAATATGGGAATATGAAAAGGAAAACCAAGAACTCAGGATGGTGGAGCAGGAGGATAGCAGCACCATGATTCATCAGTGAAACCTGCTGACTGATGAGCTCTTGAATCTTGTTATAAGGGAAAAATAAACCCCTCATTTTAAGGGTTAATCTACTACTTGTAGCTGAATGCATTCTTAAGTGATACATTTGCTAAGGGAAAAACTAGAGAGAAGGATTAGCAAAAAAAGGATAGGAAAAGAAAAGTTATGATTGTAAGAGTTCCTAGTTTTCTCTTGGACACCAAATTCAGGGCTGTCTTTGGTCTGATCAACTACCATGTTTCACAAAATTTTATCTCTCTGACATCCTGAAGAAAGGAGGCAGCTTTTAAGTGTAAAAAGGTCTGGACAAGGAAGACATAGGTTTTAATTCCAGCTCTGTCACTTAGTAAATCACTTAACTTTTAGCAAGAGTTTCATCAATATAAAACGGAAATCATAGCATTTAGCTGATAAAGTGATTGTTAGGATTAAGAATATAACGCATGCAAAAACAATTTTTAATACACAGTGTTTTACTAATAGCTATTTATATGGGATGATGCAAGTAAAACACTTAAGCACAGGTTCTGGCACACAGTAAGTGCTTATTTATTATTATCACTGTTATTATTTGACGGCATATGTCCATATCTTCTTCGCTAGAATATTTTGCCACAGAGGTAGTCACTCAGCAGTGTATTTCTGCCTCCCTGGGCATGGATGATTGACAGAAGAGTCAACTCTTAAACCAAGCAGCCAGAGTTTCTCTCCCTGTCATTTGAAATTGGTACTTAGGAAAAGTACCAGTCTTGCAGGTGGATGGGCACGTAACATGCAAACTCGGGAACTATGGATTGTCAGCACAGTTTACCATCTAGAGGAGAAAAAGATAAAAAGATCATCCCCAGTATAAGAAGAAACAAGTGGATGCACAGAGATGAGAGGTGGAGAGAAAGAGAAAGCAGGTGCTGGTGGCACTGACTTTCTAATCCATTTCTGAAGACTGGTTCCACATATTCCCCATTTTAGCATAACACATCTTGAACTAATTTCTCTTACTGGCAATCGGAGAGTGCTAACCAAATAAATACATTCATTTTGGTTTTAGCCTTGAAACATGTTACCGAGTTAGTTATAGAAAATCTGAATCTATGAAAAGCTTTTATAAAGCCACATATAATTCCCTTCTGTTTCTATAATTTTATGTTGGTTCTATAATTTTATGCTAAAATTTCATTAAGAATTGTGGAAAACAAAAAGGCATATATAATTCACAACAGAAAATAGTTTCCTATTTATTTATGATTCTTAATGGCCGCAATCATTAAAAAAAAGTGAGATAAGTTAAAATCCTGAAGCCATAAAATGTTTTCTTAAAATTTTTAATCTGTGTCATCTTGCAAAATAAAATAAAAGGAAAATCACACTTATGTACATAATTTTCCACTTTTCTCTCCTATGAACAACAAACAGCCTGAGTAAGAAAATACAGATTTTAGGTGCCGGGAAAATAGAACTGACCAACTTTTAAACCCTTCCTGACTGTTCAACGAATGCTAGGATGCTCTGATAACATCATGGTAGCCAGACCCTAGAATCAAAGTATGGGTTTTCTGAAGGTGGGTACACGCCAAATTGTTAAATGCTTTTGGATGGAGTCCCAGAATTCAAGGGCTTATGTGTCTGGTCTTGTTTTGTTTTGTTGACAAGGAAGAAAAACTCCTGGGTTTCACTATAATCCTACGTTAACAATAGTCACTTTTCAGATGCAGGACTGTTCAAATATGGTCAGTTTTATGGAGCTAGGACAAAATTATGAATCTGTTCCAAAAAAAAGAAGAACAAATCAAGTATAAGAAATGTAGAGGAATATTTCCATCCGGTGACAGTAAGTAGATCAAATAACACACAGGTCCTGTTTAAGACATTAAGGTAACTTACCCTGTGAAGGAAATATTAGCTTCCAGTGGCAAGAAGTTTTATGATATGACCTTTGTGAAACAGAGAAGACCCATATTTAGGGTGTTTACACTTTAAATTGTCACGGCTCAGATCTTAGCCACCTGCTCACTTGTGGGATTCGGTGGCAAAATAATAGTGATATAAAGTAAGCCTATAAGCCTATATCTTGCATAGTTTCTTTAACAATAAATCTGGATGTATATACTGATTGTTTTTTAAAAAGACAAACTAAGTTTTTTGCCCCTCAAAATTTGGTTCATTGTATAACTTCAGCAATAGCCAATGGAATCTCACGATAATTATTTAATGAAACTTTTGTTCAATTTTCCAAATTTTATGTGAGGAAGCTGCATTTCATTCCTATGTATTTAAAAGGAATTTTGACAGGCTTCTAGTTTATAATCATCTGAAGCATAGATTCTAACTTTAGTTATAACTTCTATGGTAGAAAGAGTAGTAAGCATATGTAAACAATTAGGATTTGTGGGGTGAATGAATCTACAAAGAAAAAAAGCGTATGCTATCACTGTGCATGCCATTCCCACCTGAGTTTCATATTTCTCTTTCCATTGACTTCACCCCAAACAGTTTTCATAACAAACACAGGGCTAAGACACTCCATGCTATTTCTTATTGTTAAGAAGCAGGAAGTCATAAACCAATTCAAACCAACCTCATAACTAAGGAAATCTGCCAAAATACATGAAAGCAATAATTTCTTGAAAGAAAAGGCAACCTGCTGGACTATTTCAAGCGAGGACAACTTGAACTTGGTGCATTAGCAGTATCTGTGGGATCTACTTTTAGGACAGATATTACTTGTTTGAAAACAGAGCATGAAATCATGTTAATCTGCAAGTGGAGGAAGCTGTTCAAGTCCCTCTAATCAGAGCATGGTGTACTTGAATCATCCGCCCTTTCATTTTTCCACCCAGAATACCCACCGAGCTTGCTCCACTGGCCAATATGAGTATACCACTCTTAATAAATTCAATGGGTGTTTTGCAAGTACAAAGCCTGTGGGAGTGGACACTTCAGACTAAATTTTAGCTGCATAATCAAGAGGATAGCCGTAAATGCCAATGAATGGTGCAAAGCACAAGTAATCAAGTGCTAGCTATAGAAAAGCCCTTGATGGACTAAAAATATCACCTATGTAATCTATCCCTGACTTTCCAGCCTGGTTCACCAGAATATTAACAATCAAAGCTATACAAATAAATTCCTTCTGAAAAGTAAAAGCTGATGAAAAGCGACCTCTTGGCTTAAGAGAATTATGTGATATACAAATGAACTTTTAAAAAATGCCATTATATATTTAAGTAATCTCATTTTGCTGTTCTTTAAACTTTAAGGCAAGGAAAATTTGCAACATGATAGATCTCCATGGCTTAAGATCCTCAAAATGGGACAGATATCATAAAAGGACCCTAGTAAGCATGACAGAGTGTATCTTAAAACAGGAACATCTCAAAGTTAAGAATTAAATAACAAGGACAAACAATGGGAAAATACATACATGGAGAAATTTCATTTTGAGCCACGACCTGGGAAGGCGAGTCTTAAAGCCAAATTGAGGCTTATCAGACAAATATATGCATGCCAGGCAAGCAGTGAAAAAACTCCATGAAAGAATATCAACACAGATGGGAGCGAGATAGCTGACTTGCAGGAAACCATGCGGAGTGACAGCTCGGCAGTATCTCCACACCTGATCTGGCAGCAGGGCCTAAGGGGCTGCACTGCAGCCAAGTCAGTGGGGTCCTTAGGCAGATGTGGCTCAGCCCTGGAAGCTGTGTGCAGGAAGTCCTGGTGGCTAGAAGCCTGCAACTCTGCAAGTGGTGTCTCAAAAAGGAGATAAAAAAACCAAATCTCACGACTTGACTCATCGATTCTTCACTAGATGCAAATTAGACTTCTATTTGGAGGAAATTTATCAGAAAGGAAATGTCTGCCAATAATTGCTATGAAAACATTTATTTGACCCTGGATCCATGTTACTCACCAGATTCAATTATTTTAAATAATGTATGGAAGTGGAAACAAAATCATTGCTAATCAATATTAGATGGATTTGGTTGTAAAAAATCTACCTTTTTTTAAAGCAAACTGAAACTATCATCACCTCCTAAACCTGATTTGCTCCCCAATGCTCGATTTAAGAAATTTAGTTTAAAATGATACTTTATTTCAAATTGTTTCCACAGCAAATATCATCACCTGTTTGTCCATATTTGCTGGGTTCCTAAACACAAATCTCTCTAAGAGAAGTTTCTAGCTGAGTTTGAAGATACATGGGAAAGAGGAGAAGAACAGAAATTGAAAACCAAGTCATAGGTAAGATGAAAAATGTATATATACCCATGGCATCTGGTTAAATAAATTCATTGGCAACATAAACAGCAAAATATTGTTTAAAAAAATCTTTTCTCATACTTGAAAACTTCCTACTCTGAAACTTTCACTGAGTTACAATACTTAATTGAGCCCAATTTCCTGCTTTAGTAAGACTGAATTGCAGGGAGTTAATCTCTGATTCGGGCTGACTGAGTTCTTCCTGTTCAGACCTCCTTTGCAAATGGAACTTCCTGGGGAAGCTGAAAAGGAACCAAATGGTTCACAGCTGAGGCTGTTCACCTGACCTTCTTTTGGTGACATAATTTTATCCATTTTTAAAATTTCTGACATTCCCAGTAATAATCGACTGAAAATTGAAGATGTAAGCAGACAACCTGTAATAGCCAGTAAACTTACTAAGTGTATATTTAATTGTGGAATTAAACAATAAATTTAGAGACTGAATAAGATACAATTGCTAGATCTTTAAAAGCTCAATTGCTTTGATGCATGGCATTAGATTTACTGTCATGGCAACCACATATTTATATCTACTAAGAATGTTTTATCAAAAAGAGAGTAAAGAATTTTTATTATTATTATTCTGTCTAGTTTTTCCGATTCTGAGTATCATATTGTTAAGGTACAATGATGATTAAAATATTATTAAACAACCTTCTCCAACGAAGGGGAAGTGGATATCCTTTTCAACTGATAAAACTATAACAATGTAGGATGGGAGGTGAGTTACCCAAATTGGAATTCTGCCAGCTCCTTTAATAGTTTTAGTGCAATAGGGTTTGAATTTTCCATTCCATTTATGTTTATTTCAGTCCATGGGCAATAAGATTTTTCTGAGAAGTTTAATTCTCTCAAGTTTCCAATTCAGTGTTCTAAGTTGCAAGCCAGATACCAAATCCAGCCTTACTAGTAAGATCTGATTTTGCTGTTTGATTTAAATTCCAAAACCCTTTTTCACTCCGTGCCTCTGGGAGCCTACGGGTTTCCTGATTGTTGGCAGAGCTGCTAAAGATTTGTAGCCTCAATGAAAGGAAGATTTTCATCAGAGTCTGAGTTTTTACAAACAAACCTTTGCAGTTCTTTTTACCATCTTTTTTCCTTTTAAAAATGGACCTTGGACTTCTGCAAGCAAAAGTTCTCAGATTGGCTGGACTATCCAATAGACACTACCCTGTGCTGTGAAGTTGCCTGTTCAGTATTTTCTCAGAGGCAAGTTTACCACTTGATAAATCATTAGCATCACTTCCTGTAGCACTGAAGTTTTCCCCAGGGTTCCCACTAACTAAGAGCTAATCACCCGTGTTCTTATTTAGCTCTTGAGATCCAATTAGATCATAGTTTAAAGTGGATGACTGCAGACTGCTAATTCTTACCTGATGACATAGGGAGCAAAAGCTACAGATTCAGGAAACATGTTTTATCTGTCCTTTTAACAAATCCATACTTTGCTATTCTAGCATGAAATGGGAAACCATGTTGAAGTGAGCTGTTCAGGGAAAAGATACTAATAAGACTTCAGTAGCCACATGTTATTACTATGGGAATTTGTACTGGCTAAGCTATTTACAGCCCATTACTAATTTTAAAATGTGATGTGCCATTACAAAAATGCATCAGATACCAATAACAACGTTTTAGAGGTCAAACTCACCCAACAAGCATTGAAAACTAATTTAACTGGATATTGGAGATTATTAAATATTTTCATACATATTTCTTTCCCATTTGTAAGCCTATCTTTTAAAATCTTTTTGATAAATAGTACATTTTATGCATGTTTGTAATTAAAATTGCTTTGATTAATTCCAAACTATTGCAATTTGAAGAGAATGTGATAAAAATAGCAATTACTATAATACAAATAAATCAGACACAACATTCCAGAAAATCCTTTTTTGGCAAAATTTTTTATCAAAAATATTACTAAAATACAGATGAAATTTTCTTCTTGCTTTTTCTTATATAAACAGGCCATTGTTTGAGTACTTGAGATATACACATATAATTTATCCTCCATGTTTGAGGTTTTATATAATACAGTACTTCTACAAATAACACATTACTATTTGATGTTTATAAACACACCAGTATCTCAGCTAAGTGAGTTAAAAACACGTGTTTTCCCTCCACACACTAACACAGTTATCATAAAATTAAAATTCCAAATCATGTACTGTTGTCATTTAGCACATGACAAGCATTGTTAGATCAAATCACTTTGCAAGTGAATTCTTACAAAAACAAAAAGAAACAACAACCCAAATTTGAATTTTAGTTGCCTATTTTAAAATTGCTATGGGTATTCTCTCAAATTTCTGCAAGTCGTAATACTAGATCTAACTTATAACACAGTAACATTTTATGATTAGGAGGGGCTTTTCGGGAGAATCAGTTTCTTTTTCTGTGTACACGTAAAGAGAAAGATCCCACTGGTGCAGAGTCCCTAGCCGCTCTTTCCTGTGACGTCTTTTCCAAGCCCACTAGCTCTCTTAATAGGCGTCATTTGGTTCCATTCTCTGTCTCAAGAGAGTTTGGCTCCTCCCAATTCCCTCCCAATTATAAATATGCAAGCTACATAATTGACCCACCCACAAAGACTGAGGCATTGTCTAAACGGAACAGACTATCTTCTAGCAAACCACTGACAGGTGGGAGAGGAAGTACTAATTAATCAACCTGAATATCTGAAGTGATTATTGACGCAAATCCTCTGATACCTTCTTCAACTCTCTCAGCTATTAAAACACCCCACCCTCCTACCCACCTGCACACCTCACACAGCAAAAGGCTTAAAATTGCATAGAATTTGCAAATAAAATACATGTGCACACATGCTTATTGAAACTTACTTTTTCCCCCTTGGCATCCTACGTTTTACAGTCAGATCCTCAAATTTAAATAACTGTAAAGTCTAGAAAGTACAACTGTGAAAATAAATTCAAAACAAATTTATTCCCTTGGCCCATAGAATATATGTTCACTCCAAGGTCTCCACCAGAAGTACACAGAAGCCCACAAAAGTTTAAATCAGAAAGAGCAGAACCTTGCATGGGAAGTTCTAAAGATACCTAAAGTCACCGGAAGTTTCCAGGGCTAAAGACACAGTCCAGAATGTAAAAAAATCCAGGATGTTAAGAATGGTAAAGAAAAACCTCTGTGATGACAACTTATAGCCTCTATTCCAGACCAGAAGGCTAAGATCATTATACATGAAGCCACCAGTTGCCACTGTTAAGAGGCCCTTTTGCTCATAGGTATGAGGTGGCAAAATGGGATTTGTGTATCTAGGTTTGTCAAGTTGTATTGAGGCTTGTATATTGAGGGTTTTTCAAGTTAGTTATCCAATATGGTGACTTTAAGTTTGTCATTCGAGGGAGTTTTTATGAGCAATGTGCAGGAAATGAGACACCTTAATATATAAATGCCACCTTACTTTCCGTCTTACCTGGACTCAGGGACCTCAGTCAATTCTAAGTGCCTGTAGACCTATTCCCTTTTCCTTTATGTGACCTTTCCTTAATTATAAAGGAAATTCCCCAAGCAGATCATATATGCAAGCATACAAAGGAGATAAAAGACCAAACATTCAACCAGGTCATTTGTGTGTATTTACACAGAATTAGGACTACAGTCTTCATTTCACTTAACAACAAAGCTCTGGTGAAACCTAATGTCAGTATTCTAAGTTAACACATTTCATTCCTACACTTCATTTCTTTCAATGTCGTATGGAGATTTAATAGTAACATTTACTTTTACCTCTTTGAAAAACCTGCAGTTATGAATTGATTGGGCATTGCTGCACAGATAAGCATGTTAGGGTAAATTATAAACTATATAAACACTTTACAATACTAAATTCTTGAATCATTACTTAAAATTAGATAGAAGGATGGCTCATTGATGCTCATGAAAATTAAATCTATATAGTTAAACATACATATGAAACACACATTTAACCATTTTGAGTAGACGTTTTCTAAAATGTGTTCCATACTGGCCTGAATTCTCAGGCAAAGGATACATGAAGGCTCCATGATCATTATAAATACTAACCATGCCACCTGAGTTAGTGTCAGTGAAGTATGTGTAACTTTACTTTATGGACTCAGATAAAGATTCTCTCTGCTACATATATTTTCCTTACATTTGAGTATTATTTGCTACAGAGATCAGAATACATATGTATTACTAATGCCTCTTCATTTGGATTCTAATTGGCTGCTTTAACCAAGTTAAGAGTGGGAAAATAAATAAGCCTACTTGGTACAATCCTGGGAAGAAGCAGGCTCTGAGTGAGGATGTAGACAGAAGTGAATTATGTGAGGTTTCCCAAATACATCTGGTAGCACCTTTTTTTAGTTACTCAGTGCTCTTTTTTGCTTGCTTCTAAGTTTCATTTCTATTCCAAATAGTAAAGGTTATGCAGTGAATTAATGTTTAAAATGTGTAAATTTATCAAAGTGCAAGTAAGTATTTATAGTAAAGGAAGAAGAAACTTAGATACCAAATGACTAGGATGTGAGCAGCATAATCTTCCTTTTTCTCTTCCCAAATGGCAGCTTAGGATATTGAGACCATATTTCATCATTAATGAAAAGGGATTTCAGAAATATTGGGATCAAAAACAAAACGGATCCTGAATCCCAAGCTAACAGAGCACTCTGGGATTATATTTCCTCCTTCTGACTAGACAGCTATACCCACGAGATAACAGCTGACCTTGATGTAACTGCGATACACTGACTTGGTAATGAATGTAGCCTCAACGTTAAGAGAAGTTTCTAAGCCTCCATGTTTATCTGACACATGGGTAATCGATTTTATAGGAACAATTTAACAGAGCCGTTGATATTCAAAATAATTTACATTGTCAACATAGGGGAGAGCTCCATGGTGAATCATCCACAAAAAACTGTAATTCTGGTTTGACTTTCTCTATATCAGCATGTTTCTAAGAAACTTATTTGTTGACAAGTCCCCATACACTCTGGATTAGAAAATAAAGATTTAAAACTAATACACCCATTTTAGGCCAAATATAATATATTTAAATTGCTGTTTGCCATTTATCTATACCCTTCTCATTAGGGTGAATAATCAAGTTTGGAACATTATGATTGTATGTAGATTCATTCATTCTAATGATAGATAAATTTGGATCTAGTAAGTTGATTCTGTTTATAATGACTGAGAAAAATAACATGTTTGTTTGATTTTGTGTTGACTTTAATTCCACATTTTACAAGTGGTTTTACATTTTCAAAGTACTTACTGCCTTAATCTGAAAATCTAATGCAATCCAGTCCAAGAGAGTAATAATAGAAGACTAATGTTTTCCATTTAAAATAATATTTTCTTTGGTCTTTGAAAGTCCTCGAGGGGTAAACTATTTTAATTTAATAGCTGCAACTGATCTTCAAATATTCAGCAATATTAAAAGCAAAAGGAGTCCTTTTTTTTTAATCAACCAAGTTAGAACTAAAATAAATGAGGATGTTCATATCATGAGTTCAGGAAGCAAGGGAAAAGAAGAGTAAATAACTTTTAGACAAATAACTTTCCTTGACCAAATGATAATATGGTAAGAGTCTTGCCCTTGAAAAACTGAAGCTATTATAGTTTTACTATACACTGGCCCAGTATATTTATTTATTTTTTCACTCATATATTTAAGATAAAGAATAATCATCAGTAAATGGCCTTTTCATATTATGATTATAATGTTTTCTACTGCGTCAGAGGGAAAAAAATACTAATCTTAGGAAATATAAAATTGTTAAGAAAAAGCCGTACATGTAAAGTTTAGACATTTTCCTAATGCACAGTTTTCATGTCCTGCTCTCCCAGGCATGTTTTTCAAGGATGCTTACCCCAAATCTGGGAGGTTAAGTGGCACAAAAGACTAATATGTAAATATAATCCAGTTCCCTCTGAATTCTACTTTATGATTTATTTATATCACATAATCCCTTTAACATGTATGTCTAAGATTTTAATATGAGAAAGAAGCCTGTACTTCATTTAATTGTGAAAGAAATAAGCATAGGGTAGAAGCGGGCACTCGGGGGCAGTTGGCAGGTGCGCTCTGAGATCATATCAGGCTCACTCTGTTCCGTCTCTCACTTGCTTTATGACTTTGCGCGAATCAACCTCAAGAGCCTGAGTGTTTTTTCCCACCAAAGAAGTAAAAGAGCACACCTACTTCATATTCCTGTTCCATGGATTTTATAATATGATGCATTGTAAGAGCTCAGCTCAGTGCCAAGCACAAGGTATGTACAAAATAAAGTATATTCTGATTTAGCATTGCAAGTTTATTTACTAGATTTGAAACCAATTCTCTAAAGCTATGCCATCTGATAAGGTAGTCACTATTTCCATGAGGTTATTGTCTACTTGCAATGAGGCTAGTCTGAATTGAGATGATGTGTTAAATCATCTCAATTTGATTTTGAATATTCAATTTTTTCACAAAAGGAGCAGAAAATATCTCACTAATAATTTTTATACTGATTAAATACTGAATGATAATATTTTGGAGATATGGGGTTAAGTGAAATATGTAATTACAATTAATTTCATCTGCTGCTTTTTTCCTTTATTAATGTGGCTACTAGAAAACGTAAAATTACATGTGTAGTTTGCATTATATTTGTATTGGACAGTGCTGTTCTAAAATATTTTCCATGAGAATGACCATGGGTGCTTTTTAAAAACACAGGTACCTGGCACATGCCTGAGGTGGACAGAAGCAGAACGGCTCTTCCTAAAAAGCTCCCCTAGTGAATCATTGGTAGGCAAAAAATTGAAAACTGTTTCCTTAGGTCTTCGTACATTAGATGCTGCCAAGAATCCAGCCTCATCTGGACTTTCTATCTAAAAGTCCTCTTTGACTATTCCTCTTTGACTTAGTGTCCAATAAGAGTGATGTAAGTAAGAGGAACCTATTAAACAGATAGTAGTTCCTTTAGGCAAACATCCAACCAGATGGTAAGACTCAGAGTTAAGGGGAATTTGCAGACACCACTTTTTACAATTAGAGTTGAAGTGTGTGGGTCTTTCTCAATGTAGGGTGCAAACAGAACTACAAAGAGGATGACCAGAAAGAAGGTAAACCCCGTATAATCCACTCCTGGATATGTCTCTGTGTAAGACACACAGTTGATCTGTAAAAGGAGAGAGAAGAGTCAAAACGAGAGGCTGTCTCAGTGAGTTGTGGTTCTCGAATGTGCTTGGTTGAGAGGGCTATTGGAGTCATTGCCTTTTGAGGAATGTCATGGTATAGTGAAGTATTAATTTAATTTAATTAAGAAAAAGAAAAGTTTTGCATATAGAAAAATTAATATATTAAACTTGTTCAATATAAAATCATGTAACAAGCATATGGCCCTGCCAGAAAAAAAGGCCCAACTTTTCCCTTAATATTACAATAAAAGTTTGCTGGATGTTTATTCAATTTGTGTGCTTTATTCTGTCACGTGCCAGAATCATCAAAGTGGTAACAGGAAACAGAAACATAAGCAAAATATATAAAAGAAAAACCTAAAATTGAGAAAAAATACATGCATTAATTATTTTTTTCCCATACAATTGAAAAAAAGAAAGGCCATTAGTATTTTACTTTAGATAGAGAACAGCTCAGTCTAATTTCCAAATACTATCAGAACCATGAGCCATCAGCAAGAAGAGATACAATCCTGATTAGGAGGTGAAACCAGCAGATTCTCTCTGCTATAGTCCAACAATGGTCAACAACTTCCCTGGGAAGTGGAGAGAACTTGGGACAAGGAAACAAGAATCCTGGGAGAAAAGAAGAGTCACAATTACGAGGAGAAGGCTGAGCTAGAGAAAGAAGGGAAGTGGATAGACAGTGGGGAGCTAAAGTTGACGAATGTTCTGAGCAGTAGAAGATCCCCTTCTGCCATTTCTCTCTCCTTCCTGTTTAATGTCTCCTCCCTTTAGTAAGAGCTGTGAAACAGACACCGTGGGAGGAATTTTGGCAAGGGAAGACCCACAAATATGTAGAAACACTGAAGAACACTGACCTTGAGAAAGAAACAATGGAACTTGAAACTTAACTATCATACTTCTTGAGGTATTTTGTGTTTTCAGTAATAAAAATTGTATATATATATATATACACGAATATATATATACTGTGTTTATCTATTTCCAATGTAGAGTGATGATTCCAATGTTTTGAAAGAAGAGTTTAATGAACAGATAAGTCTAGGTTTCATTATAAGGGGACTGGAGAATGGAGATCAAACTAAGAGAGTATAACCCTAGCCTTCTGAGCCACATGAGTTTATGACCAAAAAATAATATGTAGGATAAATCTGTTCTTAGAATGCAGGTTTGTGTATAAGAAATACAATGATGGTACTTTCTTAAATAATCTAGCATTTACTCATTAAATTCATTTTAAAAATTTCATTTAAATTAGATCATACTACTGTAGAAAAATACTTTGAAATCTATTATATATATGTATATATATACACTATATATTTTAATATGCTTATATTTCAATACAGCTAAGATAAAAATTTTTGCAATTTAATTTTTTCTCTTCACATAAATATAAACATCTGGCATCTAATAATTTAATATCCAAGCTCCATATTTTGACGCTTCCTAGAAAATAGGAACTTCATCTTTCTCTATAGAATACAGATTCGCATAAAGTTGGCTTTTCAATTGCATTTCTTTTGTCTTTCAAAGAACCTTTATTTTCAAAATTTCCTAAAAGCTGATCCACGCAATTCTAGGAAACTCAATATCCTCTGTTTTACTGTAAAAGTATATAACCTCAAAGTAATTATAAAATTGCAACAAGAAATCAGGATAGAGAATAAACAGAATGATTTCTGTACCTATCCATAAAGAAGAATGCTAACATCCTTGATATGATCACCTCAAAAACTTCTGTCAAAGAAATAAAACAAAAGGAAAGAAACACAGATACAAAAATCTGTCTATCTCAATGTACTAGAGTTTCTAAGAAATGCATTAGAATAATTATATCAATAACTACATCAATATTCTCTTCTTTGCAAGTTAAAACATATAAAAGAGCAATAACCAATCTACAGTTGTTTAGTCATCCCAGTGTGATGTCATACACTCCCAGCCATGCTTTTCCTCCTTTCTGTCCATTGATGCAGATACATACATTTTTCCTATCTGCTCTTTAGTGCTCACACAACTGTCATACTATTGCAGATGAAGATGTGGTTTTTATCTTTGTGAATATTGGCTGTCCTCAAATATATATGTGTGGGAAAATAATGGCACTATCAAGAGCCTTCAATGCAATTTTCAAAGCCAACATCACAAATTTACCACTGCTAACTGCTCATAACAGCACGTAAGATAAATGTTTTAAATTATATGCGGTATTCCACTTGTCTGCCAGTCTTCCAATGGCTTCCTCTGTCACTCAGAGTAAAACTCCTCTACAATCTAACCTCTGGTCCTCTCTGAACTTATTGCTAACACTTCCCCCCACTCGACTACTCCTTCTTTTCCTCCATTCTGGTCTCTGGTAATATGCCTCATCTGTCTTATGCATTTTTCTAGCCTTACCCTTGAAGTTCTCTCTGCCCAGAGAGATCTTCAATTCCCGATGGTTTCCTCCCTCGTCTACTTTAAGTCTTTCTCAAACAGCACCTTCTTTTTAAGGCCTTCCTTTATAGTCATATTTAAAATTGCAGCCCTCACTACCTCCTGGCATTTCTCATCTCTTGTTTCTGCATTTTTTTAATGGCACTTTGCCACTATCTAATTTTCTCCTTTGCTTATTTATATCTTATTACTTATCTGCATCCCCCTGGTAGAATGTAAGCTCCATGTGACAACAGTGACTTTTATCAAGGCTGTTCGTTGCTATAGCCCAATGCCTTGAGCACTGCCTGGCAGGGAGCATGTTAAATACATATTAAATGAAAGTTTGCTATTTGCATTCATTAATTTGATCACTCAAACCATTCTATAAGCTTTTATTGAGAGCCTACTATGTATGGGACATTGAGTATTCAATGATAAATTAGACGTAATCCTTTTTCCTGAGAAGGTCACATTATTGCGGGAATAGGCATATAAAAAGTTAATTGCAATGCAAAGTGATTAGTATATGTTGAATAAAGCCCAAAGAAGAAGAACAACTCATTTTAGCGTGGGAGGTAGGGAAATCATTGCATAAGAAGTGACATTTAAGCTGAGTCACTGAGTCATCAAATATACGTATGTTTCTGAGGAATGGAGAAGGATCAAAGGACATTTCAGACAGAGGAAGAGGAGTGTACAAAGGCCTCCAGCTGATAAAAGCAAAGTTCCAGTGGGCAAATAGCAAACAGCTTAGTGTGGCTAGAGCAGAGAGTACTTGGGAAATTAATCAAGAATCAAAGACGGATTAATTCACTTGCTAAGAATCTTTTTCCTCTGCTAATCAGTCTTCCCTTTATCCTACAGGATGCCCCAGAAGGTTTTACACACAGGAGCAACCTGGGTGATCTAGAGGGCAAGATCCATTTTTTTGGAATGATAACTCTGAAGGCAGCGTGAAAGGTGGATGCTCTGTGGATCAAAGCCCAAAAGAGAAGCAGAGGTGATGCACTGGCAATAGAGAGATAATGAGTTCAGTTTGCACATATTACATTGAGACTTGAGAGACACAGAAATACAGAAACCAATTGTCATTTGAAAACAGCTCTTCTGGCAGGTGGTGACTATTAAAATAAGCAATGGAATCCTTAATAGAAGCTTTGAGGATACAACATTAAGGGATGAAAAAGATGGGGTAATGTTCAAAGAGGTAGGGGGACACCCAGGATACAGTGAGAGCTGTTATTGTAAGCTCTGAGGGTAGAGCTTTAAAAAAATCATGGGCCAGCAAAGCTGAAAGGTCCGAACCTCTCAGTCAGAGGTGACTTAGCAAGGACAGTTGTAGAAGGGGGTCAGAGCATAGACTAGACTAGTGAGCTGACAGCCAAAAGGGAAACGAAGAGAGGAATATAGTGAGTTAAAGACTCCATCTTACAAATGGAGGGCTATGAAGAAGTTGGTACTTTTTAGAATGTTAGAGATCAGATCTTATTTATAAGTAGAGAGAAAGGAACTAATGGGGAGAAAGAGATTAAACATAAGACATTTAGAGAATGATTACTAAAGCAGTATTTTGGGAGAACTATAGAGGGTGGCATGACGTACACTGATAAACTTCAGCAATTATTTGTAACCAGACACAGAAACATAAAAGGTAAGAAGACGTAATAGAATCTGGAGTGTCTGCATAACGTAATGGGTAAGCTCAAGGTCTCTAGCATCAGATGCTACAGATTCAAATTCCATTTTCACCACTTGCTAGCTGTATGACATTGAGCAAGTTACTTAACTCTACGTGCCTCAGTTTTCTCATCTGCTCGGTGGCAGACGGTAACAATTCCTGACTCGTAGGGTTGTTGTGAGGAGTCCATGCGTCCGTCCCCTCTGTGTAAAGCTCTTAGGACAGCGCGTGGCATTACTTAGTTGCTATGTAAGTATTTGTTGAGAAAATAACTTAGGAGGGCAAGGATGTTTTGAGGGTTCAGGTCTAGAGGCCTCTCTTTTTTCTAGAAGCAGCAGAGACGAAAGAGTGTAGAGAGTGAAAGCAGATTTCAGGGTCCAACAAGAAACTTATTTATAACAGGCTTTCATGTGTAAACTCTAGACAGAAACAATTATAGAGAGACCCAAATTGTGGAATACTCGTCATAAAATTTTTAAAAATATATTTTACTATATACACATATGTATATACATAAATTGCTTTCAGAACCTTATTTATTCAAAAAGAGAGATGCATCTGCAATTTTAAACACTTGGGTTGTTTAAATTTCTAAGATCAAGCACAATTGAGCTTTATGCCTCCATTAATATCGTAGAAGATAACAAATTCTGTGAAACGCTAGGTGAGGCCTGTGACTAATGTTAAACAGAGAGAATCACAGAGCCCTATGTTCTAGCCCAGCTCTACTCATTAACTATACGATCTTGGGCAAGTTATGAAACCCTGAGCCTCAGTTTCCTCACCTGAGAAAACAAGCATAAAAATAATATCCAACAGCACCCTAAGAATGACATGACCTGCTCAGTCTAAACACACTTGGCAGCGTTCGGTATATGATAGATCCTCCATCAACGTGGATTTCCTTAAACCTCAGTATAAATAAAATTGTTGACGCCATCTTCACACCACCCAACAATTATGGACACTCATCAGAAAATCCTGACCACCCATCTATTTGTTAAACTATGCAGTTAGACAGTGTCAAAAAAATACATATGGGTTTCTAAAGCGCTGACTTAAAATATTTAAATACCAAATCAAGTCGGAGATAAAATACTAAAATCCTTTAAAAGGGTATTTGTATGTCATATGAAAAATGATGAATCTCTTTAAATGTCTTACATACTTCCCTGAATAGGATTATCTTGTGACCTTCATTTTTTTACAGCAATAAAAGTACCTTGAGCCTGACAAGACTTATTGTTTCCAACTAATGCCTCCTGCATTGGGTGTGAATTTCATTCCCATTAGCACCTTACAATTTAGGACCTTTAATTCTTAACTTTTGCAAGCACAAAACACCTTGGACCCCAAACAATCTAAAGTAAATCAATATATCATGTTTTCTGCAGAAGAAAGGGAAAATAATAAAGCAGCTCACATCACCCGCGCTGCTTGAATATGACAAACTCCTTCCCTTTCATTTGATAAATGACTTGGGAATGTTCTGCTGCTTGCCTGATACGGAACTAAACTTATTTCAGGACATGTTCTAATGAGTCACGGTAGAGGCTAATAGCAACCCCTGCTACTACTGCCTCCTCCTTCCAGAAAAAAAACTACCTAGCGTTTGCAGCAAATCTTGAAGGCTTTGAGTGAATAAGAAGGGCCTAACTGCTTTGAGGAGATTTAAATTTAAGTTAACACCAACTGCCCAACCTGACTCCAATTTGACAAGCCTAGGTGTAGAAATTCAATGGATCTTACGAAAATGTATTTCGGAAGCACGTAATGTTGTTATGTTAGGTGGTTTCTATTATCAGTAACGCTTTTGGATAAATCAAGGTTTTATCAGTGAATTTCAGGGTAGTCAAATATAAGTCAAACTTTATTTCAAATTATAGACATAATGATTTATCTTTTCCAATACAATTCCTTATTTATGCGTGCAATGAAATCAGAAAGCACTGCTAATTACTCCTTTGGGAGGAAGACTTGGAAGAAGTTACTTCACAATTTTTTTAAATTCATCACGTAGGTAATAATTTTTACGTCTTCATTTCAAAGTAGAATGGAAGGGACATGAGAACAGGAACAGAGCCCAAAAGACTGCAAGTATTTAATAAATATTTGTTGAATGATAGAAGAATCCATTTGTCCTCTAACAGAGCCTAAAAGAGGTCATTGCCATGGGAGCTCAGCTCAAACTTGGCCTGAATCCTGTGTCAAATAGTCACAGTACACAGAACATCATTTTGCATGGTGTGCTGCTTCCAGTCCCCGTTGTACTAAGTATCAGCCTGAAGAAATGTCTCAAGTCTGCCTACAATGTACCTTCATACATCAACTTCGCAAAATTTGTGATTTATGTGAAAATGTACTTCTTATATGATTCTTGCTAATTTAACCATATTACCACTCAGAAAAATATGCTGTTCACAGATTACAGCAATTGCATATAAACTGAGGGACTTTCATTCTGTTTCCTTATCAATAAAAGAGAGAGTTGTAAAGGTTATCTCTCTCTTTACAGTTAAAGATACTTGAAGGGAAATGAGATATGTACCAGAAATAGAAAGAATTTGTACAGAAGAGTTAAGAGAAATGTTCTGACCTTGTCTTTTATAGCGCCCATTACTGTTTATAATGACTTTAAAGACTTGCCCAGGCATGATGCTGACATTTATGGTATTTTATCTCCCATACCAGCCAGCTGAGAACTTTTCCACTTTCACTAACATATTTTAATCAAAGATTCCTGGAATCTAAACATTTCTTACTCCTTTCAGAACTTCCCAAAATCCATGACCTCAAGTTCAAATGTTCCCATTTTGAAGCCTTAATATTTTTAATTGGGTTATAGTAATATGTCATTCACTTACCCCTTGGAGAATGAATTACCATTTATTTAAATATCAACAGCATATGTGGGGTCAAAAATCTTTATTCATGTAATTTGTCCCATTTACTTCCAGGTATTTTTCACCCCAAAACAAGAAACCTAAAGGTAAGAAGAAGACAAGAGACTGGTTGTGGAAGGATCTGGTCGAAGTTCCTTCTCCAACTGCTGCAGCCATGAGAAATCACAAAGATTCTGACCCTTACTGAAAGACAGCAACTCAGGAAGGTTTGCAAAAAGTCAACAAAACAAGAATCCACATCTTCTAATATTCACTTGCATTTTTAACATTCCTCTCATTCAGATTAAACAATAGCTTTGAACATTTATTATATTGAGAAGTGGAAATATTGAGGTTAACTACTCAATTGTAATGAAATTTTCTTTCAAGGTTCAGGTTCAAAACTACATAGAAGAGACAGCAGGTAGTTGCTGTTACCCCCTCACTCTTGTCATCAACCCCTTGGTTTGGAGATGCATTGGAAAAATCAATGGGCAAAAAAGTCAATCAGTATGAAAAACAGGGTAAAGGCGGCAGCTGGGAAGAGTGGAAGAGGAGGAACTACCTAGATATACTCTTTTTCTTCAAAGACAATCATGTTATTCCAATTTTATCTCTAATATTGATTAGAGAACAAACCATATTCTACCCTCAAAAACCCTTTTGGCCACAGGCTTACTATTTTAAATTGGAGAAAACTGTATTTTAAAAATGGTAGTGGGTAGGAAGGAAACTACATGGCAATAATATTTCTTTTAATTTTACTCCCCATATATTTGCTCCAGCAAATGGGAGATATACAAGTAAATATCCTGTGAAAAAATATATAGCCCTACATAAAGATATTACTGAACTGAAGCGCCTTCAAAATCTAATTGTCTAGCTGATCATGAAGTCTACAATGTCAATTCAAAAACATTAGCACGCACATACAAAGCACAGTGCTTAGTTCATAGGGACACAGTGATTAATAAATTTTATAGAGACGAAGAAAAATATGTGTATTCATATTTAAAGAGCATTAAACTTAGGGGCATCCACATAATATAAAACTTGAATTTCAATTTTATAGCTTACAAACTTTCCTTGAATCTGTTCCCAACTATGATTATTTCACAACTTTCAAAAAGATAATGATATAGAAAATATTTCCCAGTGTATTCAAGTGAGGATTTAAGGACGGTTAATCTTTGAGAAACAGAAGAAAGACTCTTATTCTCAAAATATTCTGAGATCT
The DNA here is from genome assembly GCF_041296265.1 of Equus caballus. Taxonomy (NCBI): domain Eukaryota; kingdom Metazoa; phylum Chordata; class Mammalia; order Perissodactyla; family Equidae; genus Equus; species Equus caballus. The sequence goes on from NC_091686.1 coordinate 100,999,505, forward strand.
TTGATCCTATAGCACTTTAATCAGAATAGCCCAGCAAAGGACATTTATTAAGTGCTATCACTTTTGAACATCAAAATGCCTCAGTAAAATCTTCACTAAATTAAGCTCACTCAGAAATAATTGAATCTGTACACCACCAATTTTAAGGTATTATTTTAAAAGATTTAAATTTAAAGACAAAATTCTGAATGCTTCTTACCACACAAGGGTATAGAAGTTGGAAATATTTTTTTAATTAAGTCAGTTTGAACTAGCATCACCAATGATCCTCAACTGCATTCAAGTTACAGTTCCAATATCTTAAGAGTACACACAAAGTCCATGGAAACAGAAACTCTACCTTATTTCATCACCCATTGTTTCCACTCCATCACAAAGGACACCTCTAGGTCTTGCACTAACTGTTTCCGTTTCCCTGTCCAGGAAGCACCTACTTGTCCTTGAAGACTCTGTCAAGGTCACCTCCTCTGCCAGGGCTTGCTACATCCTAGGAACAGTTACTATCTCCCTTTCTCTTATACTACTTTATACATAAACGCTCCAAGTGTTGTAGTAGTTTGTTTATATGGCTGCCTCTCCTACTACACCCAAAGCTGCTTCCAGAGTGGGCATCATTTCATATCCATTTTTTGTATCTTCTCTGCTTGGATCAGTACCTGGCACGCAGCACATTCTCAGTTACTTGGTAAATTAATGAATGAACTGAAATGGATAAAGGCATATAGTACAAAAAGACAAAAGCAGACGCTTACTACGCTTTAATATGGTGATCAAACACAAAATATCTCTGGGGAAGAATTAATTTACAGAGTATTTCTGATTTTTCCTTCTCTTCAAATTTGTACCCATGGTTGACTTTTCCGCTCTGCATATAGATGAACCTATCCACAGAATCATTCCCTCATGGGCTCAGAGTTGAATACTAATCTGAGACGGTGATTCATGGTTGGGGTTATTTACTTTCCATTTCTCACCTCCCCCTGCAGCATACACCTGTGCTGTCCACGCTCACCCTTATCCACCATGATCATGTTCTATGCCCAGGAGGTTGACTAAGAGGGGTTAAATTCACAGAATCCCTTTCTCTCTGGCTTATGGCTGGGTTTGGCCAATGGGAATTTCTGGCCCAGACTAAAAAGAGGGAGAAGAAAGAGGTCAGAGGATTTATTCCTTGATTCCTGGCCTACCAGGCCATTTTGGGCAGCCCTCCCCAAATGTGCTCTTCCTTTCTCAATCCATTAACTTCTCTCTCTCCCCTGTTGTCTTTAGCCTAGGAGTGGAACAGAGTGGCTATTACTCACAATAGGTCAGGGTCTCTCTGCTTTCGCATTAGTGACATTTTGGGCATCATATTTCTATCTTGTGAGGAGCTACCCTGTGCCCTGCGGGATGTTTAGCAGCATCCCTAGCATCTACCCAATAGATATAAATAAACTTTGTAAAGCAACTTACAATTTATAGATTACTTTCACCTATTTAATCTCCCTTGAGTGCTAGAATTCTATAAATAGGTGTTATTAAAATACATATTTTTACAGATGAGAAAATGAAACTCATGGATATAGGAACTAATAAAACTCCTACAGAGTAACAATGATATGTACAGAACTTTTTATATCCAATTCATGATCTCGTTTCATACTGGCCTTGTAACAATTTATTGAACAGCACTTCCTTATATTACTATTTGCCTAAATGCCAGTGTTTCATCATCAGGGTTACTGAGTTTCATATGAAGTGGAAGAGTCATAATGGAGTTCTCTGGGTATTATATTAAATGTGAGTGAAACAGTTAGTCATCTATTACCTCTTTTCTTCCTCTTAGAAGAATAATGTTGCAGGCATGTTGTACGGTAGTGCCCCCTTATCTGTGGTTTCACTTTCTGCAGTTTCAGTTACCTGTGGTCAGCCGTGGTCCAGAAGGAGATGATCCTCCTTCTGATATACCATCAGAAGGTCACTAGTGGCCTAATGCTACATCACAATGACCACATCATTCACCTCCCTTCATCTCATCACATAGGCATTTTATCATCTCACACCATCACAAGAAGAAGAAGGGTGAGTACAATATAATAAGAAATTTTGAGAGAGAGACCACATTCCCAATTTTTTACTAAAGTATATTATTTACTAAAGTATATTATCATAATTTTTCTGTTTTATTATTAATTATCATTGTTAATCTCTTACTGTACCTGATTTATAAATTAAACTTTGTCATAGGTAGGTATGCCTAGGAAAAAACAGTATATATAGTGTTCGGTACTATCTATGGTTTCAGGCATCCGCTGGAGGTCTTGGAACATAGCCCCTGCAAAGAAGGGAGGATGACCTATATTGACAGTTAGAATCCTCTTCAAAGATAATGCATTCTGGACCTCTTCTACAAAAATGCCCACCAGGATTACAATAGAAAAACAGACTAACTCCAAGCATGCTCATGTATCTAATCATTTTATGTGAAATCAAGAAAGATGCTTAATGCATTTCAGAGTTGCAGAGACTACCTCTATCTTTCCTCCCCTCTGCCTGTCGCCATGATGAAGTAGAAACCCCAAATGTATTGTAATTTGCTCATTCAGACAGAGACACAAACTGCTATGAGACTTTAAAAAACTAGTGATGTCAGCACATGTGTGCTGTGAGAAGTTTGGACATCAGAGAAGCAACAAATAAAGTCTCCATTAGGATCTCAGTGATCATTGATTGATGGGAATTGGTGAGACCAAACTTTTCTCCAGAGTGACCATTTATTTTTATTTTTATTTCTTTTTCTTTTCCTTTGGAAGGGGACACTATCTTGGATTTACTATCTCCAAAGAAGATGTATATGGGAGTGAACTGAGGAAAGTACAAATGGTCTTTTCTAATTCAAAATATATCCTTTCCTCTATTGATAACTACTAGTCCAATCATGGTTAGTGTGGGCTCCTACAATAAAAAAATCTTAAAATATGGCAGTTAGAGAGGAATTATGACCAGTGCCAGATATAATTATATCTTATTGCCATCAAGCTGGCTCTACCATCATGTTGTCCCTTCAGTCACATCACCATCAGGCCAAGTCCTAGGGAGCAAAGACATTATCCTCTTTTGATTTCCTGTATGTCCCAAGATCTGAGTATCCATGATTGCATTTAACCCTCACAACACCTGTACAGGGAAGACACTGTTATTCCCAAGTTATGGATTAGGGTATTGAAACCCAAAGAGGAATCAGATCTACTCTAGCTCAAGGCTAGTCTCACCCTTTCATTGTCTCTGGTTGGAGCAGGTCAGTCAGACCCTATCTAACAACATACTATTTGTACATAATAGGCACTTAATAAGTTGCATAAATAGTTTGTAAAAGTTGCTCCAGTGTTATGCTCCTAGTAAAGCAAAGAATGAAATCACTAAATTGGCAATCACATTATTGGTCACATCTCAAAATATCTGACGGCTCATATATGAAAGCAAACCTTTCATCTTACCAAAAACATGATCACTTTAGCTTTTTTTATCCCTAAATTTTTTCAAATACAAATAGATTGTTTTGAGGGAAAAGTAAGATACAGTAAAAGTAGTAAAATATTTGGTGATAAAATAAAATGTTGAGATTGCACAGGAAAAAAAGTCGCAGTGCAGACTGCCCAAATAATATGCTGTGGTTATCAAATTTTTGGAATGTTTGCCTATCAGACCTTCAGTGAGCAGAAATAATGACCCCCCAGAGATATCCACATCCTAATCCTGGGAATTTGTAAATATGTTACCTTGCATGGCAAAGAGGAATTAAAATTGCAGATGGAATTAAAGTTTATAATCAACTGACCTTAAAATAAGGAGATTTTCCTAGATTATCCCAGTGGGTCCAATGTAATCAAAGTGTCCCTGAATGAGTGAGGCAAACGAGGGAGAGTCAGAATGATATGAAAGAGACTCTACCAGCCATTGCTGGCTTTGAAAATGGAAGAAGGTCAAGAGCCAAAGAAGTCAAGCAGCCTCTGGAAGCTGGAAAAGGCAAGAAAACAGTTTCTTCCCTCGACTCTCCACAAAGAAACACAGTCCTATGAATACATTGATTATAGCCTAGTAAGACCCATTTCGGACTTCTGACCATCAGAGCAATAAGCAATAAATATTTGCTATTTAAACCACCACATTCATGATAATTTGTTACAAGGGCGATAGAAAACTAATGCAAGAGTAAAGTAAAGCCTGGAAGACACCTGGAAAATTCTGGTTAGATGCATTAGCCAACATCCCATAGGGCATAAATCAAAGTAGCCTGGTTGTATAGTAGCACAATGCCTCCATTTTCTTAGATGCAGGTCAACGTTAACTATATAAAGCATACTAAAATGATTTATCATTACACAGATGGTTTTAGCCAACACCTCTTTAAAAATCATAATATAAATTACCATAATGGAGAATAACTCAAAAATGCATTGAAATACTTAAAGTTTTAAGGCACATCATATATCTTGTTCGAATGATTAATTATACTGCTCCATTCTGAGTCATGAAAGAATTCACCATGAGACCACTGGTATAAATGCCCCAGTGATAAAAATGACCTGGACAACTAAATCTTCAAAGCCCACTGCAACAAACATTGATTTACGGCTTATTAGACTCCACCCAATTAAAAACTTGAAATGGAAAGAAAAGGAGCAGGAAAAAAAGAATGAAGGAAGGAGGAAAGGAAGAAAGGAAAAGAAAAAAAATTCTTCTCTTTGATCAGCCACATTTAGATAGTCGAAAAATAACCATTGTTAGCTGGAATGTTTTGGCATCAAGGCAATTTCTAATTCCTACAAATATTTGCTAGTAACAATAATATATTAAACCACTAATATTCACCAGCAAAAATGTACTTTTAACTGAGTATCCCAGTTGATGTGTTAGCTCAAACCAGTGCCTGAGAGAATTATACAGAGATTCTGCAAGGTTTTGTAGAAAGAAAATTGGGTAGATTTCAGGAATAGTTACTGAAAATAAGGCCTCAGGAGACTGGAAAAGTTGGCAGCATAAAACACTAGAAAAGAGAGATGCCAAAATATTAAGGCGAGGATTGCAACCAAGGCTAGCTGCACTGTGGTGCCCATCCCAGAATATCTACCCCTCCCTTCATGTTGCAGGCCTTACACCTGAAGCCAATACCCAGAAAATCAATCTGATTGTTCTTCCAACAAGTAACCTCCTTGAAGGGTCTTTCAGCATGAGGCTAGACAAGGACATTTTTAAAATGTGGCCCTTCTGCCTGCTGCTTCTTTTTAGTACTTTTCAGAAATGATAGAAATATAACTTTGGATTTTTTATTATCATCTAGGTTAGGGTTATCAGTCTCTGTTATCTCCTGGGGTGAATGGCTTCCAGATCAAAATTTATCCTAGATTTAAAAAAGAATATTATCTCTTTAGAGGAAACAACTATATACTATATACTATTATTTCATTATTTCATATATTATTACATATATATATCAAACGACCTGAGTTTGGGCCCTAAGAGGCTATACCACTACAAAAGGAATACCTTACTGCCAACTGGACACAAAACCAGAGGTCTACTGTGAAGTGATACCTTTAAGAGATCAAGGGACCAAGAATGAAAGAAAAAAATTCTACCAGGATTGCTGTGTCTCCAAACGTTTTCCTCTGTACCCTGGATAATGTCTCCTAGGAGTCCCTTTATTAGAAAGCCTCACATCAGGGCTTTTTGTTCTTCCACAATCCTCCATGAATAGATATATAACTTGGAGAGGCAATATCTTAAAAGCTGTCATCAACCAGTCACTTAAGCAGGATTATCTGAAAGCCAATTGTTAACAAGTACCAGTGTTAACAGAACACGTGATAGGCACTAGGGTGAAAAGGAGAGCACCAGGAGAAACAATAAGCACCTAAAAATAATTAGAAATTGCAAAAAAACTCATTATGATTTTTCTTGACATTTCCTAGGGCTATAACACTTTTGATAATCAATGCATAAAATAAATACAAGATGTAAAAATACAAGGTTATATGACTAATATTTTTAGGAAAATATAACTTATGACTCAGATGAATTGTTGTATTTTTCAAAAAGGTTGCCTCGAGAGGATGTAAACATTCCAGTGATGTCGCCACGATTAAAAGCATCTTGATAACTCCTCTTCTGGAAATCGCTTCACAGCATGTGTCCCTTTTCTTTCAATCTCTTCATTGATAGTAATAGTTCCCAATTGAAGGTGGTTTGACATCAGAAAATTACTAAAAGTCATTCCGAGCCAAGTGTGAAGAATTCAGAGTGAACAGTTAACAGTGAATGAGTTCAGTTTTTGGTCAAAATCACAGAACAACTAAAAAGCAGTGAGATTAACTGTATGGCTCATTAACCAGTATGAATCTTAACAAACAAAGAAGAAATCCATTAGAAATCCATAAATAGCAGAAACTTGTTGAAACGTTGGGGTGCAGAGAAACATTCCAACTTAGCTCCAATGAGAACAGACAATGCCCTATGGCCAAGGTTGCAAGACTGACACAGGACTGACGCAGGAGAAAGAAATTAAAGCTACATTATAACTTTTTTGGGAGGTAATTGTCAATTGTCAACCTTCCTAGGAATCGGTAAGTCCTCCCCAGGGTACCTATAGCTCCCATTATAACCCTTATATACTATATCATAATTATTCCTTTACAAGTCTATCATCTCCACAAGACTGTGAGCTCCTGCTTTATATTCCTAGTGCAACGGGACACCAATAATTGGGGGTTCAATAGAAGGAATGTACAATGCTCATTTGGACATGTGACCTCCGGTAGTCTTATTTAAGCTCCTTCCTTATTTAGAATCATATAAGTTGCTGGGGACACATCTTAGGCAAACTTCGAGTTCCACCTTTGCTTTCATTAATTTTTAGATATTTTATCAAGGAATATTGGAAAGTTGCTGATAAAAGAGAAAGTCTCAAATTTGTTTGTCCCTTACAGCTTTTTCAATGCAGCTGGGATCCTGAAAATTTCAAAAACATTCAGTGTTTAAAATATTCCTATCACTTAGCTGGTTGGTACTTACTGACATCTGATTTCCTCTGGGATAGTGAGAAAACTCAGCCTCCTGGCGGGAAAAATAGAGCAAGTGTAAAGCTTTACAGGATGCTACTAGGGGAAGAAATGAGCAACACATCCGACTATCATAAACTGACTCTACCGGAGAGGATGCTGAAGGATCAAGGGGAAGCGAGGATGCCTACAATGCGATGTCTTTTAGGAAGATTGCCAAGTGCAGAATGTCTACTTTGCTAAAGTCATTATTCTAGCAATCTTCTTCCACAACTTGAAGTCTAGTGAGACGGTTAATATTAATTTTTCTGAACGCAGCTTTCAAATATGCCAGTATGCCCCCCCCACACACATTTCAATGCTCACTAAACTGGTTTATTTTTTCAGCTTGCAAAGATGAATGTATGACTGTTTTAAGCCTTAAAGTAATTTTAGCTTATGAGGATATGTGTGCTCATGTGTGTGCGCGTGTGTGTATGAGAGAGAGAGAGAGAGAGAGAAAGAGAGAGAGAGAGGAGAAGCTGAAGGAGCACAGGACTTTGTTTTATTCTCTAGCATTTTCCTCAGGGCTTGATATGTTTTTCAGAGCTTTTCAACTGTAAGTTTAGGGGGGAAATGTAGGCACTCATGAAAGTACAGAAAGATACAACTTCCTCTCTATATTCCCTTAGTACTTTTATTTTTTACTATCTTTTGCCTTTGATGAAAAAGTCCCTCCCCCACCCACTTTTTTTTCAATTATTCAATAAAGAGGCCCAGCAAGAAACCATCTTAAATGATAAAAAAGAAATAAGTCAAACATTTTTTGGACCCCTGAGCAAAATCCTTCATTTTTTTCCTTTTGTAAACTGAGACTTTCCTCTCTAGTTCTGAAGCATATTTTTTTCTTCAATAAGAAATTTATGCTTTTACTCAGAGCAACACAATAATATGTCTTCAATTCTCCTCCACGGATGAGTGGTAGGGATAAAAGGACAACATAATGCTGCTATTTTTGGCAAAAAAATATTCTTTTTTTTTTAAATTAGTTCTTCCAGACAAATAGGTAGCTTCAGCTTTGACATCATTACTTCATTTTTACTTAATTTTCCTCCATCTTCCCCAAAGAGAGTTTGTTTACTATAACATGTAATAGAAATTACGTTCATCAACATTCAATGTTTCACCGTTTGATTTTTACAGTTTCTTACTTTTCCCATGGAGTTTTGAATACATCAGAAAAATGAGATGAAGAAAAGATGAGTGATCTGCTCAGCATCAGAGATCAAGACCAAAATAAATCTTATAAAATTGGCATCTGCCTCTCAGCCAGGATTGAACCCACTAATGCGGAGGCATATTATATGGTAAGTCATGCTTTTAAAAGACGTGAGGATCTCTCTGCATGTCAACGTCTTTTTATATGAAGCAGAATGTGATGAATAATTTCTTTGGGATACTAAAGAAAATCCAAACAAAATTCACCGCTCAAGTGGCAGCACGCTTTTAGTCTTTACTAAAGATCAAGAAAGCAACACATAGGTCAGCTCTGAACACAAGATAAATTGCACAAGTATACATGACACAATAATTAAGCCTGGGAATAGTGCAAGATTTCCTTTGTTTAGGCTTCACACAAATAACTTTCAGTTTCTTTGCATGGCATCTCTGTAGGCTGAAATGCAGAACTGAACATTTCTGATGTAGAGTAGAGAAATACATACAGACATATATATGTGTAGATTACAGAAGCACTACATACGGATTAATTTTTTTGTAAGCAATGTCCACGCTTCCTTCACAATGTGCATGCGCTATCTTACCAACTGTAACGTGACATGGTGGAGACATGAGGCACTTTAAGTCCTTCAAGGATGTAACTCATCTAATGATTAACAAACAGTATTACAGATAATATTGGAAAGCATAAGCATTCAGTAAGACTAAGTTCTTCATTAAACCTTTTCTCAGGCTAAATAGAGCAGTTCCGTGATTATAAATGCTAATTTGCCATTAGGAGTCCCTGCCTAGCGCTCTAGCAACGACTGTTTTTGTTTCACAAAGGACAATCAAAAAGTTCAAAACTAATAGCCATGAATTCTCAAGACTACATAAACATGCATTTTTATTACTTGTTTACTGTGTAAAGCAGGTATTCATACTATTTATTACCCGGGACTGAAAACAATTCCTACTTGCATAAGTAGATACAGAAAAACTTGCGGGGTGTATCCAGGAAACATTTTGCTAGAGTGATAATAAGATACATAGACTGACTCACTGATTTCACCAGATTTTTACAGTGTGGTTATGCAAAACACACTGCATTCTTTATCTTTTGTACTCTTTTTTCCCTTCCTGAAAATGTACCAACAAATACCAAAGTTTATAGATTCATAGCTATTTGTCCATTTTCAGATGCTAAACTTGAACAGCTTTTCAACTTAAACTAAATTGTTCCATCCCCTACTTTGCTTATAGTCTACTGACCTAGAAATTTTAGAATGTATTTATGATGCCCATACTTAGTAGGCCAATTAAAACACTGACTAATTTCCAGAGTAGTTTGATTTTTAAGTCAGTTGTCTCCAAAGAGGAGTTCAACTTTTAAGAGAAAAGTAAAGAGGTGCTGTGTTAGCTCTGTAAGAATTCAAGGGAGGCCTGGAGGAGACTGGTTGGGTTCTTTATCACTTTATCATACTTTCTCTCCATTAACAGGAAATAATTGCAATGCTGGCAATATTTTTAACACCTATTGTTAAGGAAACAAAATTCTACAAATTCTTAAGTGGACTGTGGAAGTAATAGGCTCAAAAATTTGGTTCGCTGGTTTTGAGGCTTAAAAATTTTAAATCACTCCCAAAATACAAAGATCAACTCAGATCACAAATATACAGAGATTTTATACAACAGAACCCAGAGTTATATTACAAAGATACATATTTTGGGACATTGCTTCAGTTGAATAAACATCTTATAATGAAAAGTGTCATCAACACATTAAGAAAATCCTACCATAGCAAAAAATTAGTACATCATTATTTTCATAAAGAATCTACTTCAGACGGGTTTTGACGGTCCCCATTTGCACTTTAGGTGATTTAAAATGTGTGTCATAAAGAAATATATTAAAAGTTTAAATAAAGAAACAGAATGATAATATATTTTAAGAGAAAAATTGTGAAATGACATAGGTCGTATTTTAATTGAATGTTTAATAATGAGCACCCAACTTAAGGAAGACCGGAATAAATCATGGAAAATCTTTTGTAAGGAATTCCCTTTCACTTTGCTTTCTTTCAAATGTTGTGAATGCTTAGGGGAAAAAAAAACTCAAGAGAAAAACATATCTAGTCACAAAGTGTACGTTTTAAAAATCTTCTAGTTAAAATTTTATTTTGTATAAAAAGGCATTTCCTGTCCCAAATCAAATGGCAATCCACACAAAATAAAGGTTTTTTCCTAGTTGTATTAATAACATGCATACCAGATTATGTGAATACTGAAAGAAAAGAAGAATATTAAAATAAAATTACCAAAAAAAGGAAAAGATATATTTATGAGGTGTTCCCCAAAGCACAGAATGGGTAGAGAGAAGACGACGAAGGGATACTCGTCTACTACTGTCATCCACGTTCTCTTCTTTTGATTTGCACTTTGATTAAGGTTTAAGGTGGTGCTATCAAAAAAAATTGGAGTGAGTGACCTAATTTCAAGAACATAGTAAAAGTTATTAAAATAGGAAGGTTGAAATATCTCTGAAGCCTTTGACAGAAGCAGGTGAATCTAACTTCATTCTCATAGAAATAGTAGGCTATAAAACAGACATGTTCCCTCCACTTCACATACATAGAGTGGTTGAGAGTGTGACCTCTGACGCCAGACTGTCTACACTGGAATCTCAGCTGCTTCACTTTACAAATTGTATGACCATGAGCAAGTTACTCAGCTCCACCGTGCATCACTTTCTTCATCCACAGAATGAAGATAATTATACTTCACAGGGTTGTGGTACCTATTTATTGAGTTAATATATGTAAAATATGTTGACTAATGCCTAGAATATAGCGTTCAATGTAAGTTTGGCTATTATTATTTATGTATTATTCCACCAAAGTTGAAATTCCATAGGGGAAGAGATTTTTGTTCATTTCTGTTATTGCTGTTTCTCCTGTGCCTAGAACAGTGCCTTGCACGTAATCACATCATTGGCATAAAACGGTCACTCATTAAGTATTTGCTCTCTGAACTGTTAGCTGTATTACCTCTCTGTGTGTATTGTGCATGTATAAAGATATATGCATATATATCATATATGCATACATGCAGACTAATTTCTTTTTAGAGGTAAACATTAAAGAAGAAGGCAAGAAGTTTTAGTAACACAGTAAATTTTAACATTCTTGACCTAATAGCATGTGCGTTGCTTTGGAAAAAATAGGCATTACCATCTTTTGTTCCTAATGCCCTACAGAAATGCCATCTCTGTCTCTAAAACTGATTCTCATGTTCAACAGTTAAATACACTGAAATGCAGATTTCGATGCAATAAAAAAAAGCCTTTAAATTTGTGCCATAATTACTGCCACTTCCCTGAACAAAAGAACTGATTAACTTGCCATTTTTAATACAGGGGGTCAAATGTAAAATTAGCTTTAGAAGCATAGGAAGGTACTTCTCAGGAAAAGTCTATTCAGCTGTTATGCTTGGTTGCCTAGAAATTCTGACCCAAGGACAGAAGGGAAGGCCTTCCTCTTCCCGACGTTGATGAGTTGATCCTGTATCACCCTAACAAAATCATCACTTCATACTTCCCATTGGACACATACAGAGTTCCCAGGCTACTCATTATGTATTTTATCACATGAATTTTTAATTTTAGTAAGAAAATAAAAAGGTACTGTGGAAAAAAATCCTCGGTCTGTCCATGGATTTCTGTCATGATGCAAAGTGTATTGCATGCATACATAATCACAGTTGATGAAGAGTCAATCAGAGTGTGGAACCAGCCTCAGTTACAAGTGCTTGGCAGCTTCCATATGCCATGAGAAATCAGACCCACTGGATCTTTGTCAGACCAATTATGCCACTGTGCATGAAAATCCACTGAGACTGTCCTCTGAAAAGAGGGATTATTAACCTACATTATTACTGTTTCAACAGACTCCCGCCCCACTTAACTCCTACTGCTTTTCATTTGGAAAATGCTGAAAATATACTATAAATTTAAGACTAAATATTAATATCATCACATCAGAAATCAAATTTGTTGGCACCTTGATCGGGGCCTTCCAGCCTCCAGAGCTGTGAAAACATAAACTTCTTTTGCTTAAGCCACACAATCTATGGTATTTTGTTCTGGAAGCCCTAGCAAGCTGATATAGGCTCTCTCTTCTAAACCTGCTAAGAATATACAAGCAGGTATTAGGGACTAGAACAAAATGCATTCAGAAGCCTAAATATGAAAATTAAAATCTATGCTTTTGTCATACTATGCTGGTAAAAATTCTGAGATTTGGAGAGAGAAGTATGTTAGAGGGGAGTTGTCTGCAAGTAGCTTAAGGCCCCTTGCTGTACTAAGAGGGGACATAGGAAAGGTTCTGTTTTGCTTTTCCCCAGTTACATATGTTACACAGAGATAATAATAGTACCTGCCTCCTGGAGTTGTTAGGAGAAGTAAATAATATAATGTAGCGGACCCTTGGCAGAATGACTAGCACAAAACAAAAGCTAAATAACTGATAGCTGTTAATGTTAGAGGCTTGGCATGAAGACTGAAAGAAAGACTCCCAGGAAAGACTGCACGAAAGAAGAAATGACTGTTAAAAAGTGATGGAGTTTAAAAAAAGTGTCAAAACGGATAATATCAAACTGTCATAGCCTTTCTTAAACTACTTGCTTTACAGCATCAGCTCTTTCTCCTCCTTCCTCACCACTGATGAAAGGCACTGAAAGTTTGTCTGCCAATATCCAGTGCCTACTGGCACACGTGGGGGCACACACACTCATTTGCACCTTGATTGAGGATCAGCGTGACTTTGAAGAAATCAACCAGGATAAGAGATTGTCAGAGGCTTCAAACAAGTGGTTAGGACAATTTAAAAAAAAAAACAAAAAACTTTCTAACATAATAGATAATGAAAACACCCCAAAACTGTAAACGCACCTTAACAAGGGTTTAGAGAAATTCATAGATAACTAGAAATATGATCTTAAGTTGCGGTAGTGCTTTACAAAGTCCCAAATGTTTTATGTGACTCCATAAATTCTGTCATGTAATCAGAGCAGGGGTTATTATGTAAAATGACAGAAGATGAGTTTCAAGTTTCCAGAGGCTTCAGGACTTGAAAGGACTTACACAGGTCACACTGGCCAGTCAGTGACAGAGCCAGAAGGTAGATTTTCAGATTGCTTTATTCAGTTCATTTTCTATTTTGCCAGAGACCTTAGAGAAACGAACCAGTAAACAGAAGTTAGGCATTTCAGGGGCTCTAACCTAAAATTTCTGTAGCCTGATCTACCCTCTGCAATCAGAATTGAAAAGGAGGAGAAGTGTTAAAAATTCAAGTTTCTGGGCTTTAGTACAGACCTCTTAACACTCCATTTCTGAGAATTGAAATAAACTAGGATAAGAAACAATGACATGACAATAACGTGGTGACTATCTTGATTACAGTAGTCTAATAATAGTAGGGAGAAGGGGAGTACATTGCCATGCAGTGATTGTATGCTCTTCCTTCTTTTTTACTCCTTTGTTCTCTCTTTCTCCCAAAAGTATGGGAACAGAAAATGAATGGAAACAGAGCACTTGGACCTGATATTCTAGACTGAAAATCAAAACCAAACCAAAACAAAACACCTGGTCCAAGTGGGAGGAAGTGGATGTTCACTACTTTTTGACATTAATCTTGCAATCGATCATATTAAGCCATGACATTTAGTTGCATCCTTATGGTCACCAGGGCCCTGGACCAAAGTTCAAAGTCACAAACATGTGCCTTTGTCAGGCCTGAATATCCTTTTCTGATATAATCTCACCCTACCTCCCCACTCCTAGCTGGGGTTCAAGACACTTGGTGCCTTAACAGAGTTCTCAGTTTTCCAAGCTCCTGAAGGCTGCTCATCCTTCCTCAAGGCCCTAGTCAAAATCCCCACTTCTTCAGGTCTATGGATCTTTGTGAGGTGCTGGCCTAGTTATCTGCTTAAAGCAATTATACCAAGGTGTGCCAAAGACTGAAGTGAACTCCTTCAGAGGTTATTTGCAATTTAAAAGAGATGCTTCTTGGAACATTCAGCGTCCTCAGGAATGCTTCTGAGTTTCAAGCCATTTTTCAGCTCCCACCGCACTGTCCACCATTCCAAAGTAAGGACATATTCCCTCTCTGGACCTCTTTCCTTCGTAAACCAAGTACATGTTTCTCTTTACAGATAGACGAAGCAAGCTCTCACCTTTAAAAATGACTGCTCACCATGGGCAGTCAGAATGAAAATGGAAACATATCCCCTACCAGTGAGCATGGGTTGCACAGTGAATGAATAATATCCTCAAGAATATATAAATTAACACATACAGAGGCTCATGCATGTGTTTGGGCATACATGTATCTATTTTTCCCACAGATAAGGATCTCCAGAAAAGTACTGAAAACCCATATGTTTGCACGGTCTTTTTCATACCCCCTCACAATATATCACAAGTCTACGGTGCGACCAATACCTCCCTTACTTGCTTTAAATATTTCCTTTAGTTTAATCTTTTTTTAAGGGTTTGGTGTTTACAATACCACCAAGGAGAAGAAAGGAGAGGAAATCAGAGAATTGCTCATTTGCTACTGAAACAAGAGTCATACACCACACAGAGAAGACAGGGACTGGAGCCAACACAGTAGGTAGTCTTTTATCATGGAGACATCCTCCCAGCAGGGAAAGAAAATCACAATTAGCATGCTCTCAGAGTCTGATATAAAAGTGGCCACACCATAGTTCAGTGATCCAATGTGGATGGAACTTCAGGCTACCTACCACCAGGGCACAGGCCCTTTGTTTGTTTATTCAACAAATATTTATAAGCGTCTCTTATATGCTGGGCACTCTAATAGGCACTGGGAATACTATGATGGACAAGACAAATTTGGGGGCAGTCCCTCTGAGTTTCACATGTCCTTTGCCTTATTTATATGATTTTTCCTATCTATGAATATAAGGGCCTTGTTCTAGCCATCGTTTTAATTACACCCCAAAGCCTTGTACCATTTATTAAAGATACAGCAAATCAATAAATTCTTTATAAAATGAATGGATTAAAAAAATCACACATACTGAAGAAAAGTTACAGACAGAAAATTATTCTCAGAGAGATATTTCAAACTGGAATCACTTCCTAAGGAACTTGATAGTTTTTCTAGAGATGACCTCAAGAATAAAGTTAGGGTTAAAGTGAGTTAACGTAATTCTTGACAGGTTCTTTTTGTTTTAAATCACATATAGAGTTGCTGTTTACAAATCAGGTTAATTAATTAGATCTCTAAATTATACTCACAGCACTATTTTTTTTGGTAGTATGAAGTGCAGTTTGTGACTGGAAAATGTTTGAAATACTGGGCCCGTTCTAAGGAATTCTTTTGGGAAGATTTTCCCCAGATAAGTCTGAAAATATACTATATTCAAAAGCATAAATTTCACAACTTCCCCCTAATTCTTTCGATATGCTTGAATTCTGACAGGATATTTCTCCATAGACTTTTTAAAGTTCTTAAGTCAGTTCCATCAGAGGCATGAAAAAGGCTGCTCATTACTTCGGTTTCCTCACCTCAGAAATAATAATGACACTTTTCCTCACAGATTACTCTAAGGAACCAATGAGAAAACATGCATTCAACACTTTGAAGCTTAAGAAGCATGATGCAAATATAATCTATCATTGTTCTGCTCTATAATCTTTCTTGTAATATATTAATTTCATGAGAACAAAGACTTTATCTTATTATTTTTTGTATACCCAGGGCCAGTGCTGACATTAGATGTGTTAAAAGACAGAAACTTTACCTAAACTTTATCTATCACTAGCATTCTCATATTCCTCTTTAGATTTTGTAATGGAGACTGAATTATTGCCTTGTATAAAACAAAACCTCCAAACATTAAAATATATGGGACAATGGGTAATTTGTTCTGCGTCTGTCTCCATCTGTCCACAGGCACCTCCCTAAATGGTAAATTCCAGTAACCAAAAAAGAGATTGGTCAGGAGACCTGAGGTGGAATAACAGTTGGGAGGAGAAGGGTGGGGCAGAAGGGAAGTCTGTGTAGGGATAGACACCAATGGCGACATGTTCAAAGACTGGAAAAAAAAGGCAAGGGAATGATAATAGGCTTCTCAAAAGCTTGTTGCTGTTGATAAATGCTGCTGTAATAGCATGCTGTCCATCATTCTGATTCAGCTTAACAGTACACTAAAATCCTTGGGAGTGTTGGTAAGTTTTTTGTTTTGATTTATTACATTTTTCTAATCATCATCATAAACAGCGATAGTTTGCCACTCTAACAGTCTGAAGTGGTGGTTCTCAACCCTTTTCAACTGCTTCCAGTCACAAATTTTTTACATAGTAACCATGAACAGGAAGACACACATGCACACAAACACAACTGAAACTTGGATTGCACAAGACAATATTTACTCTTACTATATGAGTGATGAACTCGGAATGTTTCTGCTTTATTTCATATCTTTCTAATTGTGGTGAAGACTCACAAACTGATTCATATCCCAATAGTGTGTTGCAACCTAAGTTTGCAAAACGCTGCCTTAGAATGTTCTTCTTTGTGAAAGTCTTCATAAATATTCCCTCTCTGCGGTTACACATTAGATTATCCCAAAATTCTGGACTTCTTCCCCTCTATAATTTGTAGTTCCATTGATGATTTGTTACCAGATTCACTGTTTAAATATATTTAAGAAAGTTTGCTACTTGAATGAAGAAACATGACATTTCCAAGAAGCAGAAAATGGTAAGAGTTTTTCCCACCAGCTTCTTACACTGTTTCCTGTGCTCAAAACAAAATAAGAAGTTGAGGATAATTAGGTTTTATTCATAAATTTCACTATAGCCTCAGTGATGTGTCTGAAAATTTTCTTTTTTGCAAAATTAAATAACAGGCAATAGAATAAAAAGCCAAAAATATATACGTTAGAGGTTCACGTGGGTTAGAGTGTATTTCCTATCATTCCACATTTTAATGTTGTTCAAATATTTAGTTATTTTTCTTAAAAGGCTTTTATATTGGCAATGATTCACCAAAAGAAATCTCAAGAATTTGACATTCTTAGTATTTCAAAACTCGGGGAAAATTTCAATAGGGCAGATGATGCCATAAATGTATTCAGAAGTTATCAAAATTTACACATGGAACACTTATATTTAGGCATACAAACACATACGACATAACAAATAGAGATGTAAATGTACAAACAAAGAGAGTTAGTGGGACCGTCCAGAGGATTCCCTGACTTACCTAGACTATCACTTATACAACTAAAATCGGCCACTTGCTCTCGCAATAATATGTAACAGGCTAAATTCTCCGAAGCTGCTTGAATTTACGTTATCTGACACCAACTAGAATAGCCTTCAGATAAACGTAGCTCACAAAAACAGGAGCCACATATTCTTTCTGAAAGTGACCAAAGTGACGTCAGTAAATCTAACTGAAAGGTTCTAACTTTTCGTAAGGAATTTAACCAAAAACAACTTGAAAATTCTTTAGTCACTATTTCAAGATTAAGGAAAAATTTTCCATTGGAAATACAAAATTAATCTTTCAAATTTGTTTCATAGGCAATATTTTTTATAAATGTTATTCAAGACCCTTGCATACACATGCGTGAGACAACACACAAACACACACTGTGGCATTTAGAAACACAAACAGAGAATGAGCACGAGACACTGTCCGTTAACAGAACTATCTCATTGGCGTAGAAAAAAAGGTGTGATTACACAACAACTTTAAAAATATTGATGAATTTAGGATTTTATTCGAAGTTGGTATTGAACGTATTATAGACAAAGACTTACTAGACCCAGTTTTCCTCGGTTCACACAAAGCCAGAGTCTTAAAATTATTTTTGACATATGCTTTTGGGGTTTTTTATAGGCTTCACTACTGATTTCCGCTAACCACCTCTTCGAGAATAGAATTCCTGGTGACTTAGACATCCATTAGTAGCACATTTCTTTATTAATACTGTTTCTTTTATATGTTTATTTATTTCAATACTATTTTTCCTTAAATGAGAAAAAAAAACTTGAAAATCAAATGCACAAGTGGAACAAGCAGTGATTGGCTGACACCCCACGGCCAAGGGCAGGCTCCAGCAGCTTTCGGAGTAGCAAGGTCATCAGAGTATGGTGCATAATGGAGCATCATATTAGAGTGGAATTCAGCCAAACACAGTAATGTATTGATGTAGATGCATCTGAAAGAAGGAAAATAAAGATTTATGCAGGTACAAAAAAAATGCGATGAGAAATTTTCCCCAATGTCTTATTCCCAATCGGAATGCTGGGGTAGAGGTTTTGGAGCAGAGAATTTTTATTTGCAAATTATGTGTTTGTAAATAATAAATATGCTCAGGGAAAAAAAAAAGTTAACTTGTCAGGCGAATCCTTCTCAGAAGGTTTAACAGTTTTTTGTTTGTACACAGCATTAGAGTTCAATACAAACATCACTAAAGTCCTGAAAATAAACCTTTATTTCGCCTTTAAAACATTAATTCACCAGAAGTGATAATTAAGATTAGTTTTAGTGGTTTCAGCTCAATTCTTCTTGGAATGTGAATTCTCCCACAACACTAATGCTAAATAAAGCACTGTGTAATGTTCCGAAACAGTCCCTGCTTTAGAAAAGATTCTAAGGGCTTTTAAAATAAATACGAAAGAAAAGCAAAGCTGACTCAAGATATATATGAACAGATCTTACTATTTCTATAGAGTCATAGTAAATAAATGGATGGGAAGCCTTACTAGAGTCTAGAAATTGGTTATATACAGCTTAAGCATAAAGCTCTAAACAATTATTATACTAAATTTCCTCCATAACCCCCACCACCACCCTCCCCCAGGAAAAGAAATAACGTTAAAACGTCTTATAGCATTGGTGGCTATGGCAAAGCAATGGTTCTGTCACACTATATTTAGTTTTAAAAATAGTTCAGATTTCATTTTTGAAATTAATAAGCTCAATCATTTCTATGTTATCAATATGTAAATTTAGAATCTAATACACTAGATTGGTTAACTGCCTAACAAGGAAGCAATCCAACTGGAAAATAACAAACTGTCAAATGCTTCTAAAAACTTGCTAGAAAACAAATTTAGAGGAAAAATTAGTTCATGATTGTGTGTTAGGGATGCGACTAAGGTAAAGGGCACCTGCAAAGAAGCGTAGAAGCCAAAAATATCATCAATACTGATGGAAAAGATAAAAGACTATCCCAATTAGAATGCAAAGAAAGTTTCATACATAATTTATAGAAAGCTTTTATTAATCTCCATTAAAATAGGTTGCTACTGAGGAAATAGTAAATGCTGGATAGAAGCTTACATCTCTTGTTACTGTTCTGCTAAAATTAAAAATTCTGTCAATTAACTTGTTGAATATACATTCTAAACCATGTTAAGTCACCTTAATGTATGTCATCAACTGCTATCTTCCATAAGGGGGAAAGAAATATTAATTTCTTTCAAAATCTATAAAATTTGAATTACAATTTCCCCAGTAATTTACAGATAAAAACTAGAGCCCAAAGCAGAATTATATTCTATTGTAAAAATGTCATTCTTCATAGCCAAATATAGTTATACTTACATAAATACATCTCCACAGATTTCTATCACTGTTGAAATATATACAGAGAAGGCTGCAGAAATTCACTTTTTTTCTAAGGCAGCATGATAAATAAAAAACTTTGGACTCCGCATTCTATGCCTTGGACTCTTGTCCACATTATATCCCTGTAATCTTGTGATCGCAAGCAAATTACTTTTTCAAACTAGGCCTCAGTTGCCTCTAAAATTATATAAAATGAGGGGACTGGTTTAGTTGGTATCTTTTAATTCTAAAATGTGATGACTCTAGTGATTTTAGATCCAGACATTAAGCAGCTAATTACAATATATTTTATTTCAGTTTTGTATATGTTTAAAGTTCAAATGTTTTCCACATATCTATGTATGAACATCACAATGAAACAGAAGTCTAATGGCACCATAGTTGGTTTCTATCAATACATCACCATGCGTTTGTGTGCATGTGGAAAGAGAGAAAGTTACTTTGCAATATAGACCATGTGCACACTTTTCCACATATGACACAGGAAGATAAAAAGAAAAAATGATTTCACTATATTCATCCTGCTGCATGATTTACTTAAAATCTTTATATGGACTTTGTGGTCTTAAGTCTTAAATCATTAATCGACTTAGGGTAAGTTTGGGATAAGGTTCAAACTGTCATACCTGGACTTCCATAAAAACTTGCATATTCATTGCAAATCAAATCAGTGGATGACCCTTTCCTTGTTTCATAACTATCCAGAGATCCAGGTAATGCTGCTTTAGTAGATTCCTCCTGACTAAAGACCTAGTCTAACTTTCATCAGCTATTAGCCTCTTCCCTATGCTATCAGGCCAAATTTAACAGAAATCCCACAATATGCAGATTCATTGTGCCTCTGGAAAGTCTTCTTGGTTATAGACAGGAGAATCATATTATAGAAACTATGCTTATAAAACTAAAACTGGAAGCTGTGGTTGGCATCACCATGTAGATGCATTTCCACTATAATATGTATGGTGTAATATACATTCACAAATAAATTGATATTTCGTTTTCTCAGCGCCTAGAACTCTAATAGATGATGGCAAGTCATCCATTTGCTTCCAGAATTGAAGTAATTTAAAAAAATAATTTCTGCCATATTTTTCACTAAGTATATAATGAATATATTGAACACAATTTGATCAATTAAAGAGGTCATTATTCAGACTACATTCAGCAGTTCCTTACACAAGGGAAACTCACCAGAGTTAATATGAATTTTTCTTGAGTATTTCAGGATCAGCTACAAATGGATTTTTAAATTAATGTTTATTCAAGCTGTATTCTCTATACTCTTGCCAAAAATAAAGTACCTTACTTTCCATTTACTAAATACAATAAAATTTTTACTTGCGAGTACATTATCTAAATAAGAGCATAGCAAGGATAAACTCAACAGGACTTGAAAATAATAAGCGAAGTGGTAACTATAGTTTTATATTGCCTATTCATCTTTCAGAATTATACTAATTTTTTAAAGAAAATTGAAAAATAGTTAACACATCATAAAACGCTGGAGATTTAAAAATAAATAGAAAAATAGGATACTTCTGCCTTTACTTTACAAATCAAAAGCACAACTGTACTTCTAGGTCACGAAACTTGAACAACCACCAATAGCAGGTTTACCAAGCAAAGAAGAATGAAATGGAAAGGGGGACATACTCTCAATAATGCTGTCAAGGATCCACATTTTGCTCGACTAGACACATTATTTAGTTGAGTGCAAAGCCTTTTCACTGAACTGCAAAGATCTGAACTAAGAAAACCAGGGTTACGTCATCAGTTTTCCTAATGTGTGGATTTCAGAAATAATTCCAGCAACTCTGCAACACACATCTTCTAGATTCTGCCAAAAAGTAATATAGAAGCTTGATTTGAATGTCTCTAGAGCCTATGAAAACAAACCAAAATGAGGCATATGTGTGTGTGGGGGGGAGCATTATTTACAAACTTTTATTTCTACAAAGCTGTCTAATTGTTATAATGTAACCATTAACAGGACTTAGCAGCAACATTTTAAAACGTCTAATTCTCATGAAGGCAAGACACTGTAATAGACATCACTTCCATTATATCCCAGATAAAGAACTATGACAAGGCAATTCAGAAAAATTATAAATAAAATGAAGGGGCTTTATGTCAGATGAAATCTCAAATTTTTAATTAATCCCTACCATAAGGAATTAAAAGAAGGCAACCCGCAGGTTTTCCTTAGACAAATTCAGTATCAAAGGGAATAAATTATAACAAAACCACGTGGGTTGGTTTTTTGTGGGGTTTTTTGGACAGGTTTAATTTAAAAATATATATTTTGACAGTATGGAAAAACTAAAGGTAATATCTTTTTTTAAATAAAAATAGAAAATCATCTACTTATGGTACAAAAAAATCAGAACAAAAAAGATCCTGTTTATTATGTCAGATGTCTAAACCAAATGTAACTTTGTAAATGGATCCCTTGTGCCCTGACAGCAATACTGAGGAGATGAAGGGTATCAGTTACTATTACTGATTACATTAAGGGGAATGTGTTTCATTCACCTTTATTTCATTTTAGGGAAGCTATTTATTGTGGTTAAAACCTTATACATCTTTTGAATATCCAACGACATACAAGTTTTCCAAAGTCACTTTTGGTAAACTGCATGATTTATTCCAATGTCTTTGTAGGTTTTCTCTTCTGGTATATGGATTTCTTTGCTCGGTTAAGAGACCAACACCATACATTAGTTTATTTATAAGCATATCACTTTGCCTTTTAAGCAGGATGCCACAACAGTTTTGATATTGGCTGTTTTAAATATTCAAGAATACAGAGCTAACACCATTTGATGAGCCAAATAAAGCTTAAGAGTCAGCACAGAACATATGAGGTGATTGCATAAAATATCTATAAATCTACCACTTGATATGTCCCCTCAAAATTTTAAGATTACACAATTTAGAATGCAAATGCCAGTCAGCCACAGGACAAAAAGTCCCATTAGGATGACAGCTGAGAAGTAAATATTCTGCAGAACTCTCTTTTCGCATGCTTTTGCATTACAAATCACCATTTTTTAGGGAAATTTCTACAGATCTCAATTTATTTGTGGATGTTTATAAGTAACCTTATAAAAGTGCTGTTATTTTAGCTGGAATCATCCTTGTTTACAAAACTGATAAAAGCACCAAAAACAAAACAAAAGTCAGCTTCTAACCGCAGGTAAAGCAATAACACAACAGATACAAACTCTCCACTAGTCAAATTTCAGTTTAGCAGAAATCAATAACTCAGGCTCACGGGCATCAAAAGACACATTTACAAAAGCCATTTAGTACAATGTAGTTCAAACCCGTGTTCTCGTGGACTGTTTTGAGTATTGGATATAAAAGCATGTTAAGTCTGTTTCTTCTTATACAAATAGCTGGAGTAAAGTACAATATATAGAAAATATTTCTTGAGGAAAATAATTTTTAAAATTATGAAGGCAATAAGGAATTAATGTCTTTCCTATAATATCTCTAATGAGCCCACCAATAACATCTTTAATGAGGCTATAAAATAACTTTTTCCTTTGCCTTAATTCTTCTCAGATCACACATTCCACATGCAAAGCACACTTAATACAAAAACAATTCTTCAATGTTACTTGACATAAATGTGTTTCTTTAGATGAGCTCTGGAGGTAAGAAATATGTAATTTACTAGAGTTATTAGTGGAGTTGCTATAGTATTAGACAGAGCAGTTTCCAAAAGGTTTTTTTTGTTGTGTGCACAACTTTGGTGGATGGAAAAGTAGACTTTGTGAGTATTACATATATCACACACAAGCAAAACTTTCAAAAATAAATTTTATATTTTCTGCAGTTGACTTCAAAATACACCATTTTCTTTTTACTATTTCCACATTTCAACAAGAAACAACTATGTCAAATATTCCATATAACCTTTATATTCTCAGTATATCACAATGGATACCAAAATACTCTTGCACACAGTGCATTAAGCATGAACATTTTTGTTGCTTAGCTTAAATAATGAATGGTTCATGCAATATACTTTTGTTTATAAACTCTTAATACCAAACACAAAAAGTGCAGAAGACGATTTCATATCCTCATAGAAGCCAAATTCTTAGAGATAGCGAAGTATTAAAAATGTAGTTTTGCATAAATTTGCATATCACAAATATTTTTAAACCAGCATTTTTGTCAAAGTAGTCAATATTTCAATATCTCATACACGGTACTACATTTGCATGAATCAGTGTTTGCTTATCTGCAAAATCCTGCGTAATATATAACATAGTTAAAAGTTTTATAGTGTCCAATTTGCACAGATACCACAGTAACTTACAAATTTCCTCTCTGTATACAATTATCCACTTAGTAGCCACAAAAGAAAATAATTTCAAGTTAAAGGTAACCATTCAAACAATATATACATATTTATTCTGGAAACAGAAAATGTAGGATGAATTAGGGCTGTCAAATACAAAGAGAAGTGCAAAACAACGCCTACTTTGAATATTTTCTTTCGTAGTTTAGTAAACATTGGTCTAACTTGCAAAATACAGTGGAGCACCTTGTGTAGATGGCCTCTATTAAATTAATGGTGTATGAATTAACACTAAATTCCTGCTATTAACTTTTCAAATAATAGCTTTAAAAGTGAGAAGACAAAACTTTATAGAAGATGCTCTGTCTCCTAGTTAGCAGCCCTCCTAGGATATTAAATATATTTGGGATGCATCTTACCTGTTTGCTGTACTTGTTATTGGTTTGACAGCTGTACTCAGAGCAGTGATCTGATCCAATTGAAATGTTGTCTCCTGCTCCCACAAATGTGTTGGCTGGTGGTAGATCTTGTACGGCCTGGTGTTTTTTGCCTGCAGTTGGTGATTGGGGGTGAAGCTGGACAGTAGGCAATGGGGAACTAGATTTGTAATGCCTGGCCAGGTCAGGACTGCCAGGCCCACCGTTAACCGATCGGTATCGCCCCATGCTCGGGCTGTCTGACAGCTTCTCATTGACACTATCATACCTCTGTCCATTTGGTTTAGAAGCTTCTACAGTGACAATGCTGCTGTAGAGGGGCTGCTTAGATTTTTTGTTTTTCTTGTCCTTTTTAGGCTTTTTAGATTTGTCATGCTGTTGGGGTGTAAAAAAGTCTTCGTGATCTTTTTTGCCAGCTTCGTAGCCATTTTTATTTTTGGACCGGCAGTACCTTGCCATCACCACAATTAAGATGATTAGAATCACTGTCATAATTCCAGCAACAACCCCAATGACAATACTGAGTCTCTGTTTGCTAATTTCGTAGCTTGGGTCACCAGCTATATCCTGGGTGAGTGGGGTGTGCAAACTTCTAGCTATCTGAGAGTCAATCACAGTTGCATTAGAAACACTTTCATTGACAAACACATGCACCAGAGTCGTGGTGGACTGGGAAGGCTGCCCACTGTCATTCACTTGCACCACCAACCTGTGCAAGCCATAATGCTTATGGGTGAGTTTTCCCACTAAGGAAACCACACCACTGGTGGAATCAATCTCAAACAGCTTGAAGGGATTCCCTCCCACAATGCTGTAGTTAAGGTCTGCATTGATGCCATCATCACTGTCTGTTGCCAACACTGTAGCTACTACTGTCCTGACATTACTTGAAGGTGGCAGTAAAGTGTAGGAAATGTTTCTGGGAAGGGTAACTGTAGGAGCATTGTCATTCTCATCCATCACAAAGAGAGAGACTGTGGCTGTGGCAGATCTGGGAGGATCTCCCCCGTCCACAGCCTTGACTCTGAATGTATATGTGGTCTGATGTTCCCGGTCAAAAGACATCGTGGAGTAAATGGTCCCTGTGTCATTTTCAATAGAAAAAATGTTACTGTTCTCCTCTATGTACAGGCTCATCTCCGCATTGCGCCCCTTGTCAGCATCCATCACCGTCACCATCCCCACCGGGCTGTTGGGCTGCAAGTTCTCTTTCACATAAAAGGTAAAGACGTCCTGCATAAACTTAGGGTCGTTGTCATTCTTGTCAGCCACCTGCACAATCACCGTGGTGCTGCCCTGCAGCACAGGGATGCCTTTGTCTTTGGCATTAACTTTAAACTCATACCTGTCAGTCTGCTCGCGGTCCAGCACCGTATTGACGAGGATGTCCCCAGAATCGGGATCAATGGCAAAGATCCCCATCACAGAGGACTCCAGCGAGTAGGCAATCTCCGCATTCTTCCCGCTGTCAGCGTCTGTCGCCAGCACGGTGGCCACCCTTTCGCCAGGAATGTTGTTCTCGGGAAAGTAAACCTCCACCACTGACTGGCCAAAGACGGGAGGGTTGTCGTTAGTGTCTCCCACCTTCACAACCAGAGAGTTGTTGCTGGAGAGGCTGGGGCTGCCCGAGTCCACTGCCACTATGACCACGTTGAACTCCCGGGTGGTCTCATAGTCCAGAGGGGCCGAGGTGTGCAGGAAGTACTTTTTCTTGTTCTGGTCGCCCTCTGTGTCGCTGGCTGGCTTGAGCTGGAAAGGCACGTCGCCCACCACGGTGCAGGTGACCACCCCGTTCTCGCCTTGGTCTCGGTCTGACACCTGCACCAGGGCGATGGGAGTGTCGACCAGAACGTCCTCGGCCACGCTGGCCACCCCATCCTTGAGCGGGATACGCCCGATCTTGCGGATTTCAATGGATGGCACGTTGTCGTTCTCGTCCTTGATGTTGAGGACCACGGTGGCCTTGTCGGTCTTGGGGGGCTGCCCGCGATCGCGGGCCATGACCGTGAAGCGCAGCTGGTTCACCTCCTCGCGGTCGATACGGTGCAGGACACTGAGCCAGCCTGACGTCTCGTCGAGGCGCAGCAGCCGCCGCACTGACTCGGTAGCCGCCCCGAACACGTACTCGATCTGCCCGTTGACCCCCACGTCCAAGTCGGCGGCACGCAGCTGCAGGATGGGGGTCCCAGGGGCGCTGTTCTCGGCCAGGTCCGCCTCGTACACGCTCTTCTCGAAGCGGGGGCTGTTGTCGTTCACGTCGGTGATGAGCACCCGCAGGATAGCCTGAGAGGAGCGAGGCGGGTCGCCCCCGTCGCGCACCCGCAGGGTCAGCTCATAGGAGTCGCGCTGCTCGCGGTCCAGCGCCCCCTTCACGATCAGCTGCGGCTGCTTCTCGCCATCCGGGGTGTCGGCCACCTGCAGTTCGAACACGCTGCTGCGGCCCCCGGGGTTCGCCCCGCCACCGCCCTCTGGCGCGTCCAGCCGCCTCTTAGAACCCCCGGGGCCGCCGCCGCTCGCGCCGTTCCCGCCGCCCCCGGGGTAGGGGGCGCTGTCGGCAGCCCCGGCGCGCCGGCCCTCGCCGCCGCCGCCGCCGCCGCCGCCGCCGCCGCCGCCGCCGCCGCCGCCCCCGGGCTCCTGGAGCAGCTCGTAGCGCTCGATGCCGTTGCGGCCGAAGTCACGGTCGGTGGCGGTGGGCAGCAGGTAGAGAGTGCCCACCGGCCGGTTCTCCTCCACCGTGAGCGTGAGCACCGGCGACGGGAAGGTGGGCGTGTTGTCGTTGATGTCGAGCACGATGACCCGACCCTCGAACAGGTCCACCCAGCTCTGCGAGGGCCCGATCACCGACACCTCGAAGTCCAGGAAGCACTCGTTCTCGTCGAAGATCATCTGACACTGGGGCAGCTTCTCGCGGTCGATGCGCCGCTCGCTCGTGCTCAGCTCGCCCGTGAGGTTGTCGATCTTCAGGTACTCGGAGCCCGACTCGAGGCTGAAAGTCACCTCACCCGAGCCGGTCACGATGCCTAAGTCGGAGGCGACGTTGCCGATGCGAACGTCTGCTGGGCCCTCCTCGGCCAGTCGGTACCGGAGGAGTTGCTTGGCGGCCGCCAGGCTGAGCGACAGCGGCAAGAGGAGACAGCAGCCCAGGCACCAGCCGCGCGCCCATCCCATGGTCCGCATCCTCAGCATCTTCTCTTGCTGCTGCTGCTATTGCTCCTTCTAATCACAGCCCCCTCGGCGCCCCCCTCCTCCGGGGCCGGCCGCCTGCCCTCCTCCCAGTCCTCTCCCCTCTCCGGGAAAGGAAGAAGCGATAGGGAGAGGTGGGAGGGGGCAAGAGCAGCGTGCAGAGTCGGCAAAGGGAAACCAGCGATAGATCCTTCTTTTTTTTTTTCCTCCTGCTTCTTCCGAAAGTTATTGTTTCATAATTCATGCAATGGGTGCTAATCGCCCGCTCGCCGGCCGCCGTTCAGTCGCAGTACTCACAGTTCACGGGACACTGCGCGCCGCGGGCTCGGCGCCCCCCCAGAGTCATCCCCGCAGCGGGCGGAGGATCCGGGGCTCCTGGCCCCGCTCTGTCGGATGGGGCCGGAACCGCTCCGGCAGGCGGGCGGTGGAGCCGGGAAGCGGCGGGGAGCGAGCCGGCAGCCTCCCCCGCCTGCCAACCCCGCTGGTCTTTGCTGCTACTGGAGTTGACTCCAATTCACGTTCCAGCCACTCACTCCAGAACCAGCTTCTGCTCCGGCTGCCCAGGCAAACGTGAGTCGCTTCCTGCACGAGGCGCCGGGGCCAGCAACAAGCCAGTCTCAACTCCGACTCCGCTCAGGCAGCGGGGGAGCCAGTCAACAGATCGAGAATGAAAAATCTCCGGCAGCTCGCTTCGGGCACCGTGCCGTGGAGAACAGTCGCGTCACAGAGCGGTCCGCGTCCGGGTAACCCCCGCGCGCCGAAGAGCAGCCCGAGCCATCTTCAGAGACGCCCAGAGAGTCAGTCCCTTCTCACCCCCGAGAGCTCGGGTTTCTCTTTTTTCTTAACAACTCTGCGCAAGGTCATTAGTCACGAAGCCGCCGCCTGAAACCGCAGCAGCCGTTCGCCCGCGGGGGCGAAGGCTGAGCCGTGCGCACCGCGCGGTGCCTAAGTTTGGGTTCGCCGCCGCAGAGTCCGTGCCTTTCCTCACCTGCATTCGGCCCGCATGTCGGAGCACTGGGATCTGCAGCGCTGTGCGCGATTCAGGGAGGAGATTGCAGCCTCTCTCTCTCTCCGTTCTCTCTCGATCCCTCCCCTCCCTCCCTCTCTCTCCTCCCTCCTCCTCCTCTCTCCTCCCTCCTCTCCTTTCCCCTTTCCCCTTCTCCCACTCTCTCTCCTGCACGTTCCCTCTCCTTCACTCCCAGTCCCAATGCTGGCAACTCGAGCTGAACTTGATCCCTTTGCAGTTCAAAGGTGAGCAAAACAGGCTCGGTGCGCAGGCGACGTTGGCCTGGCGAAAGCCCCCGGCCGGGCTCCCTGAACGGCAATTAACAAAGATGCCCAATTCTGTCCGGATTTCCGAAGAAAAGCCAAAGGCATTGGGGAGGAGGGTGGAGGGGGAGGTGGAGTCAGAGACAGCTGCCAAGTAGCTTAAAAAAAAAAATCCAGTTTGCCAAGGGGAGAAAAAGTGCCAGTCGGTTGTTGCCTCGGAAGTGCCCTGGCACGGCGGGTGAATTCCGCAGTTGTCTCGTCCCCTTTCGCGTCTGGGAGACTCTGGCGCGGGTGCTCCTGCCGCCCCTTGGGCTGTCACGGCTCGAAGACACTGAATGGCAAGTGGGAAGCGCCCGCTCGCTAGCTGCAAGCCGGAAACCCGCAAGTTTGCCCAAAGTGGTGGTTGCTGCTGGGAGCTCGGTGGCTCGCTCGCGGCTCAAGCTTGTCCCTGAAGCTGCTGTGGCGGCGGCAGCGGCGGCGTTAGCAGCCGAGGCGCGGAAACTACACACTCGCAGAGGAGGAGGGAGAAGTGCCGGGGGGAGGGAGACAGGAGGGAGTACTAGTCAGCCGCCGCGCTCCGGAGAGCCCAGCTTCAGCCCCGGGGCCCATTCCGAGTATGCACAATCCCAGGCAGTCCCCCTTAAGCCAAAGCCTGCCCCCCACCTTCCCCGGCGAGTACAGCGGCTTTCTCCTCCCGGGGGAGGGGGGGGCGGGGGAGGGGCTTGCATGTCCTCCCGGGGGCTGGTGAATTGCCTCTTGCTCCGACTATTGCGGAGTGAGTGTGTGAGAGCGTTGGAGCGGGGGTCAGGAAATGTTTCTCCTTCTGCTTCTCCCCCTTCTCACACCGTGTTCCCCACCCCCTGGTGTCTCCTGTTGGCAATTTATCGTCTTGGTTAGGGCATGATTACCGGTGTGGCTTGGGGGACCCCGCGTGCGCCCAGGGAGCCACGCTGATGTTCTGAGAAACCGTGATGGGCTGCAGTGGTTAAGAGAGAACATCAAACTCCAGAAAGAGTGAAAGAGGGATCCTTTTTTGGGAGCAGAGACTTCGGAGGACTGGGGGTGGGGGGGCCTATCTTTGTTTAAATGCTTGGCATTCCTGTCATCGTGCTTGCTTACGGGGGTAGACCGGGTGTGTGAGCGCGCCTGGGGAATAAACACATGTTGGAAGCCTCGATATTATTTTCTGAGCAGAAACCTGCAGCCTTTAGTAACTGGCAAAGTGTAGCGTCACCTATCTGGATAAAAGGGAAATAAACTTTAATGGCAACTTTGTGTACCGAAGTGTCCCTAGCTCCTTTTCTCTCCTTCTTTTGACTTTGTGCCACTCAATCGTACATGGTATTCCCCAACGCGAGGCTTTCCCAGCTTTCAATCACGGCCACCGCAGCCCGCCTCGTCAGATTTCAGTTCTGGTTGTGTTTTCTGAATTGTAGCCATCGACTCTTCATTTATTTCAGCGGCTGTTAAACAAGGGGGCCTCGCCAGGATTAAGGGGGTTGCGGCGGGCAGGAGCTATTTGGGGAGAATTCTTACCATCTCAAAAGAGAAAAGGGGCTGCTGCTGGGATTTGGGTGGTTCTCAGCTCGTCTGCCCAATCTACAGGCATGAAGGGGCCTCCTCCTAAAGGGAAATTTAAAGCGAAAAGAAGAAAAAAGAAAGAAATCTGTCCAGAGTGGGTACTCTGCCTTTACGAGACCTATGTGAGGAGGCAGAACGATTTAAACAAGACAAACACCAATAAAGTCTACGAGCAGATGTAGCGCGCGGTTGTTGAGGCGGGCGCAGCCAGCAGGAATAGGGGGGAGAGGCGGCCGAGATTTCCAAGCTCTCCTTATGGGGGATCGTAGAGGCGCGGAGGGTGAAAGTGTGCGTGGTACGTGCCAGAGAGCTGGCGACTATTTCCCAGTCTGCTAAAGCAACGGCACTCCGGGGGTAGCGGCGCCTCCTCCGGGGCCAGGCTGGGAATCCGGCCTTCCCCTCAACCCCGCCCCCCCTCCACCGCCGCCGCGGTCGCTGCCACCCGAGCCGCTCGGCTCTATATCTGCAGCATCAGCGAGAAAAGCTCCGCGCGCAGACTCAGTGCGCACCGCCGCAGTCTGGAGACGGGGGGCGGGGGCGGACGCCGCAGCGCCTTTGCGGCCGGCTAAGTGGCAGTAACACCAAATCCCCCTTGAATTTGGCAAACTCTGGTTTATCAGAATGCCTCCCTCCCTCCGACACCCGATTCCCTTTTTAGCAGGGGCCAAGGCAAAAGAAGGAAGCCGTCTCCACTCCGCGGCCTTGCGCTCGTGCATTCCGATGCGCGGCAATATGGTGCAGTGCACTCCCTCCCTGCGCCGCCTTTACTTAGATTTTACAAACTTCGGGCAGCCGCGTGGGCAGAGATGTTGTGCACTCTCTCTTCCCTCGCCAGACCGTAAACTTGAAAAAACCCCTGCGCATCTTCAAACATTCGCCCACCGCTCCGGCACGCAATCTCCAGGCGCACACTAGCGAGGGGTGGAGGAGTGGCGGCTTTTCCCCACAACGCTGCACCTTTCTTCCCAGATGACCCGGGGGCGCAGCGCGTCCTTCACAGTGGAGTGGCTTCCTCACAGCGAGCGGGCGGTACTCTCCAGTCCGCCCCCCCTACTCTCATCCCTACCACCTCCGCCGCCGAGCCAAGCCAGCGTGGGAACGGGGTCCGACGTGTGCGGCATGGAGAACAGCGCGGCCCGCCTGCCCGGGCCAGGGAGCCTCCTGGCTTTCCTCCCTCCCCCATCAGTCCCCGGCTCCGACCTTTCCGCCGGAGCAGCCAAGGAGCCGTGGCGGCTTTGCCGGGCGGCGCGGTTCTTGGGAACAGGAACGGAATGGGCGGGGTGGGGGTGGGGGCGAGGTGAGAGGAGCCCTCGGGGTGCCCTTGCCGCGGCCGGAGCTCGCAGTCCTCTTCCGCCCCCAGTGTAGGGACGGACACTCCAACTCCTGCCTCGCCAGCCTCCCGCCGGCCCGGAGGAAGAATGAAGGCGAGAAGCCGTTTCCCCCACCCCCGCCCCATTTCCGCAGTCTTAGAGCCAGTGTCACAAGTGCTCAGCAATTTCATTAAATGGAACCGGGGGACTTAATCCCCCCCGGTACCAGACCTCACCCAGGGAATATGATATCCGGCTTCGCTCCCACCCACAAACCCCGCCCGGCTTTTCAGACCCGAGGCTGCATTTATCTTCTCAACCTGAGAGGAAAGGGTTTAGAAGGAAATGGGATCGAAAGTGTAACTGGCTGCAATAAATTAAAGAGCCCGCTACTGCCGCTGCTGCTACTGCTGCTTTGGCGGCCAGAACTGAAGAGAGAAGGCGAAATCAGTGTCCTGTAGCCTGCGTTGAGTGATGGGACGTCATCGCTTGTATGAAGCAAAGTGTTTGAGGAAATGTTGGAATATTGGGGATTTTGGTTTTTTTCTTTTTGTTTTTTAAAGGACAATAAAAAGAGCTGTCCCTTTGAAATCCAGATATAAAAAATGAAATTCATTAAAATAGAAATACCACCCAGTTCTAATAGACATTTTTTAAAAAGCTTGGCCATCGGCTCCTTTTCTATGCCAAATATCCTACCGTAAACTTAAAATATTCAGTAATTTGGGTTTTTTAAATTTACCTACTAACCTTGCTTAAAACTGCTTTGCACTTAAGAAATATCAGTGACTGAGCTGAAAAATAGCATTCAGGGGCCGTGATGTAGTTTGAGCCTCAAGAAAAGACAGGAAGAGATGTAACAATCACCAAAGTTTCTGCGTAGGAATATAAAGAAGTAGGTGCTGAGATATGATCTCAGGGGGGCTTTCATTTATTATAGACGCTGTATTCACAATAATACAAGACAAAGGTTAAATACAGTAAACATGATAGCCAGTTCTGGAAAGAAATATAAAGCAATTTGACGGGAAGAGAGAAAGTGACTCAAGAACTCCACCAAGGGACAAATAGAGGAAATGACACCCTACATCTCCAACTCTATTGACCTTTCATCTTTTTAAAAAGGATCCTGTATATCCACTTACTTATGTGTAGACATGAATTTGAGGCCTTTCTGATCAATCATTTCTCCAACTACTTTTGGTAAATTTGATACTTTAGTCTTCTTTCTCTAAATAATTTTTCAGAAATGATTGTCCCTTAAACATCATTTCAAATAGTAAATATAACTATGCATAACTATTGTCTTATAGCAAATATGATTTTGATTCTTGGGACTGTGAGAAACTTTAGGCATATTTTGCAGCCTTAAATCCATGCTCATAGTATTAAAATGTGTAGTAGACTGAAATGGCTAAATTATTCATTGCAATAACAGACTTTTTGATAGACATTAAAACTCAGCAGTTTAAATAAGGAAACCACAGATTTCCTTTTAAGCAGGTAATAACTGCTTGCATCAGTGGTATTTGCTTGGTCTCCAGCCAAGAAGTAGAACCAGTTGTGCTGTGAAATCATGAAATCAAGTTATACAAAGCTATATACTGCAACATAGCCATAAAAGACGAACACAAGCTAAGAACTAAACTAAATTAATTCGTATTACCTATCGGATAACTATAAAACATTTCCACAAGGCCAGTATAAAAACTCTATTTACAAGAAAAAGAAACTCAGGAAAATAATTTTTAAGGGTTTATCTAAATATTAATTCATAGGCTATGTGATTTTCTGATTTAAAAAGAGTGTTTTCAGTTTTCAAATGACATTTGATAGAAATGATTTTCACTTTAAGCTTAGCACAGATTGACAGGTGATTTTTTTCAATTTCTTAAGTTTGCTTTATATATAAAGAGTTAGCCGGTTACTCTACGCGGCAAACACATTGTCTTTTACAAAATAATTTACAGGGTTTTTTTCCATCTTTACATTAATTTTTATACATTTACATAAATCTAAGTTCGGGTCCAAAACACAGCAATTTTGCAAAATCCGGGTGAGTTTTTGGGTAAAGACCCTTGATAAGTCAAAATAGTATATCCTATTATTTGTGGCCATCTGAAGCTGTTCCCTGTCTCTGTCTATGGTAAAAATGAACATTCCAATGCCCTTTGCAGCATGAACTTGAGATATTTGGCATTTCTTTACTACCATGGCAGCATATGTCAAATGATGCTGTGAATAATGACCTCTAAGCTAGATAATATATTAAGGATTTTAGGAAAGAAATCTCATTATCATGGCTTGTATGAATATAATACTCAAATAAATGACCTTGTTTGTGCTAAGAATGGTTGAAAAGTACGAATTAGCTATATTGACCTATGCTAACTAGATCACTTCTTAGTTAATTATCAATACCAGGTGGTGGAAAACTTCATTCAGTCAAATTTAACCCATAACGTTTAGAAAACACAAAATCTGGAATGTTTATAAGTGGGTAATATAGTAAATTTGACTGACTACCTTAGCAGCAATGAATTTTCCAATGATAAATGATGATCCTTTTATGGTAATCCCTGGGACCGTTCTCCAAACATTTCTGACATCTGGATCTAGGGTAGGACTGCACTTCTCGGCCCCCTTGTGGTTAGATGAGGCCACTTACTAGGTCTGGGCAATTGTGAGTGGAAGTATCAATTCAAAGGGAACATGGATGGCTGAAGTGAAATCATCCTTCAGCTTTATCAGTCAAACTGATCCTTGAACTAGGACCACTATCTGGAAACTGTCAATAAACTTCAGACCAACATTGACTTTGGAAATTAGCAGTATGTTTTAAATGCCTATTCCAGCACTTATTTGATGAATTATCAAAATATAGTTGGATTAAAAGGCTTACCCAATAGACAATATGGTTTTCAACTATATCCCTACGAATCAGCAGTTGTGCTATTTAGCCACAGGTGGAAATACAGTTCCAGTGGCAAGGCAAGTTCCTCATAAAACTATGTAAATTTGTACCTGGTGATTTTGTGGGTTTTCTTTTTTTTGTTGAGGAAGATTAGCCCTGAGCTAACATCCTCTGCCAATCCTCCTCTTTTTGTCGAGGAAGGCTGGCCCTGAGCTAACATCCATGCCCATCTTCCTCTACTTTATATGTGGGATGCCTACCACAGCATAGCTTACCAAGCAGTGTCATGTCCACAGCCGGGATCCGAACCAGCAAACCCCAGGTCGCTGAGAAGTGGAACATGTGCACTTAACCACTGTGCCACGGGGCTGGCTCCTGTATCTGGTGATTTTTAACACTGGCAAACATATTTTAGTCTAGTTTACTTTTTTCCTAGGAACTGGGGTAGAGTTTAACACTTTTAACAGGACTTTTGGTAAAGTAACGTTGACTCACTGTGAGATGAGAAGATAATAATGATACTATGTATTTATAGTTATTTTTTTATTTCCTGTTTTGGCTGCATAACTGATTTCCAATACTGTCTCCAAAGGACTGGATTAAAAAAAACCACTATAAGGATGTAAATGGAAGTTTTTAATTTGGCTAACTACAGTGTATATCATCAACAGTATACATCTGAATTCAACACTGGGAGGTTTACTAGAGCCTTCCGTTTCTGAGTGTTTCCTTTTTCTCTCTGGAGATGTTAGCTACATCCTGATCATGTCTGCCTATTCGAAAGGAAGAAACAATAGCTACCCCTGCCTTTTCAGTGACATCTAATATAAAGCTTCCCTTCTCGTCTAACAAATGGGCAGCTTTGCTTCTATCTTTCTCGTAAAACAGATTTATTTAAAACATAGGAGAGAGGGTGATAGAAAAGGATGGTAAAATTAAAAAGGTATCAGTGACACTAAGGCAGAGCTCCAGTTTCTGTTTGATTTTGCTCTATAAAATAGTATTTTCCAAAGGTCTATAAGCCAACATTGCCTTCAACTACCAAAGGTTACTTTCTTTAGGCATCCTCCTCAGTGCTCCTCAGTTTCTGAACTGCTCTTATGGGCAGACTTACTGTGATGGTAATGAAGCTTAAGCTTTCAGGGTCTCTCACTTGTACCAACCTCTTCCAAGACCTTGGGGTGACTGAGGCTGCAATAATGGGTTTGCACGGTCATATGTTTTTGAAATTTGCAAGAGTAAGAATTTTAAGTGCAGTAGGTTAAAAACACTGCTTCCTTCCACTCCAATTTCCCCTGTAACACTTTCCTTTAAATGGTGTTAGAGAGCCCCAGGCATTTTTGGGATCTAGTTAAGGGAAAATTGAGATGCCAATATATCCTAGTTAAGGGAAAGTTGAGATAAGGATACATTTAATTTGAGTGTGTTAAGATGTATTTTTGTGGATTAACAGTCTCTTCCATTCATAGTTAAGTTATTGCCAACAACCACAGTGCAGAATGACTTCCAAGAATTTGCCCGACATCCACAGTGGTGGCACAAAGGTGCAGTGCCAGAATTCTACTGTGATGGAATAGTCCCCAGTGTGGGTTCCCGGAAGTATATGGGTGGTGGAGTGGAGCCAAGGCTTCAGTGTATGGAGCCAGAAATAAGGCTGTAGAAAGTTCTTACAGTTATTAGACATGTAAAATTCCAAGTGGAGAATGTACTTCTCATTGATGTCTAATCAAAACAAAATTCTCTCTTGTCGGGAATTAATAAGGCAGAAGATACACTTAAAAACACACTATTCCTTTCAGCGTGTGTGCAGTTTCTAAATAGAAATTTTGCAAATACAGAATTTATCAGAATCTCTGTGTTTGAGGACACAAATATATAGCTGTACTGTAAACGGAGTCCGTGTGTGTGTAATGGATGATATTTGCAATGTCAGTGTATTGCATCCAGTGTATTGGAGTTATGACTTTTGCATCCAGTGTATTGCAGTTAGCTCATCTCACACAACTTTTCCTGACAAAGTCTGGCACTTAGACATAAAATGACACGCCCTATATCCACCAAGGCAGTAAAGATATCCTAAAGGAACAAGTGTTTCAGTGACAAACTCTAACAACTACTCATCAATACATCAAAGTATGCTGTATTTATACAACTATGAAGCTTGATACAGGGCAACACCATTTTAAAACTCCATTTCACTTGCTCTTCTATATGTCTTAATTTTTGATTGATTCTGTCTACCTTTTTTTTGGAATGTTGGTCATACCAAAGTTCAAAGAAGAAGTATTAGAGAGATGTGTCAGTCCATTAATTAATTAACAAATTATGGGTTTGGGAGAGACATTGTGATACTTGTATTATTTGTCAGATTTTTCAATTATGGAATTTCTTGTAACTTCTTTTATGATTTTAAATAGGTATTTATTTTGTAACTATTTTTGTCTCACATTTTATATTTTTTTTTCTTAAGGAAGGCCACCCAAATTATATAAACTTTTGGCCCTACAAAACCTGATTCTGTCTTTGCTGGTAATAATTAAGAGCATAGATAGAGAGCAATTACAATAAGTAAAACCTGGACATCAAAGATTCCCAAAAATCACAAATTTAATTCTGCAAAATAAAATAAATGTTAAGATTTTACAAGACCTAATTTGTAAGTAAATACAGCTTAATAATATTTTCCTAAGGACAATAATCATATTGTTATAACAAATAATAATTGGACCAGATTGTCGGTGCTAGAAGTTACTAAAGTAGCAGCATGGTGACAAAGAGCTGGGCAAAGTACTTGGAATCAAAGAAGCTGGCTTTGAATTCTGTGTCCTCCACTTTGGGCCTCTGTGATTTTGATCTATCTCCTCCCTGAGCCCTGATTTTTTATCATTTAATTCAATTCATCCAGCGTGTATTTAGTCTATTTTATACCAGACTCTATGTTAGATTTTGAGTGTCAGTAAAACCCAATTCCTTACCTTTAAATAGCTCATATTTCCATTCTATTTGTGTATGTGAATAACAAGCCACCTTTAATGTTCTTGTGGGCAGTAAATACGATAATTTTATAAGAGAACCTAACACTGCCTGGAACAAATTAAATTCTTAATAAAAGTTATTTTTCCCCTACTCCTAATACTCTTCTAAGGACTTAGGGTTGAATGTCCTAGTTTCGCAGGATCTTCATTTCTACTTTGCATGCATTTTCATAGTTTTGAATTGGAGTCATTTACACTTGTATTGCTCTTCATTTCTCAGGAGTCAGCAAACCATAGTCTGCAGGCCAAATCTGCAGGCCCCCTGAGCCATGAATGTGTTTTACTTTTAAAGGGCTGTTAAAGACAAACGAAAAAGAATATAGGACAGAAATGAATGTAGGCAACATGTAGCCAGCGAAGCCTAAAATATTTGCTAGCTGGTCCTTAGTAGAAAAAGTTTTCCGACGTCTTGTTTGGAATATCCACTTCATGATTATTATGACAATAGTGAAAAATACAGTATTTCACCTTACATGTGAGAAAGGAACTACTGCAATATGCAAGCACACAGATGAAAAGTATGTTGCTAAGCTCCATATGTAAAGTTCCACATCCATAAAACTCTAATTCAAGTATACCCCAAGTCACATTACGTGATCCATGTACATAGTGATATGCTGCCTTCATTAGAACAGAATGAAGCTATAGTGTGCCTTGTAACGTACTAAAGATGGGCATTCCTCCCGCTGAGAGGTTGATTCTCTATCCCCTTTCCTTGAATGTGGGCAGATTCTGTGACTAGTTTGACCAACAGGACACAGCAGAAGTAACATTGTGCCAGTTCCTGTGCCTTGAAACACTCTCAGGAAAGCTGTAAACTGCCACATAAGAAGCCCAATTACCTTGTGACCACTATGCTGGAGAGGCCTCAGGGCATGTGGGCTCTGCAGGTGACAGTCTCAGCTGAGCTCTGCCTTCCAGTCATTCTCTCCAAGGTATTATACATATGAGTCAAGCTATCTTGGACCCTCTAGACCAGTCCATCTGACAAATGAATACCACTGAGTGGTTGACACCACAGTTGACACCATATGCAGCCAATGAGTCACCCACCTGAGCCCTGCCCAAATTCCTGACCCATAAAGATGGGTGAGATTTCTTCATTATTCATAATGAACATAAAATAAAATGTTCATTATTTTAAGCCACTTTGTTTCAGGGTCGTTTGTTACCCAGCAATAGAGAGCTGGAACATGAGTATTCTGTTCCAATTTAATAGATGCCAAAGGTCAGGACTAGATTTAATAATGATAATTGTTACCGTATTGTGGCTCATCTATGTGCCAGACACCATTCTCAACACATTTCATAAAGTTATCATTTAATCATTGAAGATTATCATTTAATATAATAACCCTATGAAGTTATTACATTATGGAGATTATTTTCTACATAGCACAGAAGAGGATGCTGAGACTGAAGGAGGTTAAGTTTCCTAAGAACTCTATGAAGTTAGTAGATTACGGGGATTCTTTTATCCAGTTAAGAGGAGGACACTGAGACTTAAGGAGGTGGAGAAGGTTAAGTACTAAGGAGATATCACAGCTACTAAGTGACTGAGGCTGGGAGATCCACAATTCAGTTCATTCATATTTGAAAACCTTTGCTCTGATTTATCATAAACAGTACCTCACATTATAATGGGGGGCTGATCTAATAAGTTTATGTGGTTTTATCCGTAAGCAGACACACCAAAAATCCTTCTTGTTTATATTACTTTATTTAATTCATCGTTTGTGTTTCTCCCTTGTACAAAGCAGTCTTCAGTAGAGCTGATTTTAACTGACAGTCCACACAGAGTTGTCTCGCCTGAAGCATAGGGTAGGGCTGTATTAAGTGTACCTATCTCCTTTATGTCAGATCAAAGCAAATGTGCCATTTGTCCCAACTTTCAGGGGCACTACATTTAACTCAAAATGTTTTGAAGGAAATATTCAATCCAAGGAGCTTTATTTCCAAAGGAGACATACAATCAATATTTACGGAAAAATCCCCTTAATTGATAGGTCATTTCTGCTTCACTATAATGTTGCCTTTATCTTTGTGATCCATGCCTCAGCAGTAGTGTTATGGTGAGTTCTCTCAGTATTTGCAGAAAGAGGCTGTCTTTGAGAGGGTTATTGATGATCTAATTTTTGTCTGTAGAGCACCATTTTGTAATAATGATAACAGCAGTTGGTAATATTGATCAAGCACTTACAATATACCAGGGACAATTCTGAGCTCTTTACATATATTAAAATATTTAATAAAGCGTCCGACGGATTAACATTCAAAAGACCTCAAATTTGTATGTACCTTTCTGCTTTTTGGCCTCTTTTTGATTCCACATCTTCTGTCATAGCTTTGACCTTTATTATATGCCTTCATTATATGAAGGATAGAAAAGTCATGTGACAAGAACCATGCTCTACTGCAAACTAGGAGTGTCTTATTCATAAGTGAACTGAATTACTATGCTAGTCATTATTCACCAAACTGCATTCCTGACTACATTCAAGCATAGGAAGGAGTATACTTCCATATATCTAGAAGTCAGGGCGGCCATGTGAATTGCTTTGGTCAAATACATATGAGCAGAAATGATGTGGGTCTCTTCCTAGTGGAGGCATTTAAGAGCCAGCACACAATTCCCATCTTTTCTTCCTTAACATATACATTAGGGTTCTCGAAAGAAACAGAATATATACAGATCTGCATCTATCTATCTATCTATCTATCATCTATCTATAGAGAGAGACTGATTTATCATGAGGAATTGGCTCACACAATATGGAGACTGAAAAGTCCTAAGAGCTGTAGGCGCAAGTTGGAGACCCAGGAGAGTTAACGTGTAGTTCTAATCCACATTCAAAGGCCTGAGAACCAGGAGACTCAATGGTATAAATTCAAGTCAAAAAAACAGCAGGTTTACCCCAAGAAGAGCCAATGCTTCAGTTTGAATACCAACTCTGGAAAAAACCAAATGTTTCAGCTCAAGCGATCAGGTAGGAGAAGTACCCTGATACTCAGTCTTTCTAATCTATTCAGGCCTTCAACTGATTGAATGAGGACCACCCACATGAAGGAGAGCAATCTGTTTTACCCAGTCTACTGATTTAAATGTCAACTGCATCCAAACACACCATCACAGACAAACTTAGAATAAGATTTGACCAAGTACCTGGCCACCCTGTTGCCCAGTCAAATTGACACACAAAATTAATCATCCCAAGTCAACTTGGCACCTATATGCATCTCCTTAAGTCACATTTAATCTCCAAATAAAGAAAATAACAAGGTCATAACTCTGCCCAACATGGTAAAACTATCCTGCATCAACCAAAAACACATTAACCCCTTGTCCAGAGGAGAAGGTAAAATCCTATGTGATAGTAACTTTCCTCCCTCATATTCCATAACTTAAATACTGTGATATAAAATTACCAGTAGTTAGATACTATGATAAAAGTGCATAAGCCTTATTATGATAATGATAGGGAATAAGAGAGCAAAGAAAGCAAAGATATAGATAGATAAATCGATAGATAGATAGATAGATCTCTCTATATACATATTCCATGATGGAAGGAGTCCAATGTAATATGTATTCATACACACACACACACAAACGTACTCATAAGAAAATAAGGAAGAAATACTCATAGTGATTACCGCCCTCATTTCTGCAAACGGTTACATGATTGTAGCTGGTATTTATAATTATCTTCTTCCACTAACCACTCTGTATTCCCTTTGTCTTTGGCAAGCACATCCAGGAGTCATGGTTCTTTACCTGGTGAAGTGATCCAAACCGTTATTCCTGAAGGGTCTATGCCATTAGTAGTCCAGTCTGGATTAGGTTGTTGCAGTTTTCCATTGACCTTAAATCATGGGGCATGATAATGCTAAGACACGCCCAGGATCTCTGTATTCCAGACATATTTTTCCTTACCTCTATTGTAGAGCAGTAGTGCAATTTCTCCTTGGTATTCAGAATCAATCTACCAGCCAGCAAAGTAACTCTTTCTTTGCCTGTTGATTCAGAGTTATGAGGAGCTGTGAGAGGCTGAGGAGCAGTCTTAACGTCTAGTTCAGTAGAATCATTGTTGCATTTACTAGTGGAAGCATTCCATCCTTTGAAACTAAGACATCTAGGCCAGTACAGCCTAATGTATGGAAACAGGGAGCAAAAATTTTTCTCCGGGACACGGAAAGCAATGGTGAGTGGAGCTACTCATATTTCCATCCCTTGATTTGCTGGCTTGATTCCTGATTTCTTGATTGCTGTGAATCCTGGCTATCAAATTCAGAGCTTATACAGCCTTCTGCAGAACCTTGCCCTGACCCTTCAAGATATTGCCACCTAAATGGCATTGTAACTGAGTCTTCAAAAGTCTATTTCACAGTTTTATCAAGTCAGCTGATTCAGAATGGTGGGGAATGTCCAGAACAGTTTCTACCACTTATCAGTGTCAAAGCAGGACTCAAACTACAAGGAGGACAGCAAAGATCATCACAAGGCCAGCCACCAGGATTAGATGTCCAAACACTTCTGCCCACTGCCTCTCTGGTATCAGATTCACCAAGGAAAACACAACACAGTCAAGCACTGCATGGAACGAGGCCTTTTACTCACATAGAGAAGAGAGAGAGCAAGATCGGTTCCAATAGTGTGCATTGGTCTCTCATGGCTAGCAAGTCCCTTTCCCTCCTTTCATTCCCTCCACCTCCCTGCTCCCTGTGCCTCCTCTCCCTGCAAGCAGCCGAAGCAGGGCAGTTTACGTAGGTGCACACCTCTCATGTGGTAGTAAAAGGATTCTGACCCCTCCTTCCTGGAGTCTGAAATACTAAAGGTGCGAGCCTGCCTGAGGGCCATTGATGTGTATGCTTAAGCAGAAGAAAATAACTCTTATTGAGACAGAAACAAAGAGACTCCCACACAAGTGGATAAGCTGAGGACAGGCTGTGTGGATTTTTTATCTCTTGGTAAGGAAGCGTTCCAGGCCCAAGGCCCATTCTTATGTGACTGACCAGGGGTAGAAAGACTACACACATGAGACTGCTTTCTCCACAGGGAACATGGTAAGACAGGTGAATTCCATGAGCATGGACCCATTACTACACTTCTTTTGCTGTGAAATGAGTCCCTTCATCAGAAGCAATGCTGAGTGGAATACAATGGCAGTGGATAAGGCATTCTATAAGTTGATGGCTGGTGGTTTTGGCAGAAGCACTGCGTGCATGGAAGGCACATCTGTATCCAGAGTAAGTGTCCACTCAGGTAAGAAGAAGACACTGCCCATCCATGATGGAAGCAGTCCAATATAATCAACCTGCCATCAGGTAGCTGTTTGATCACCCTTGGGGTGATCAAGCTTTATAGCTTGGTGTGTCAGATAACACCCAGCTTGTGATGGGCAGCTCAGGTCACATGGTAACTTGTTGGCCCATAGTCAACTGTTTAGTCTCTCCTAAGGGCCAGTAGCATGCCAAGAGTTGTTTCTCAAAGACAGTAGTTATCTGCAGAAAACATCAGGGCTTTGCTCCAAATATCTTAAGGACCTTCACTGTGATTCACCTTTGGGGCCTGCCAAGGCTCCAAATAGCATCCCTACCTGCCACTGACATTTCAAACACCACTGTATTTGCCAGATTATATGACCCAAGTCACAGAGCAGCTTGCACAGCAGCCTGGACCTGTTGTAGAGATTTCTCTTATTCTGGGCATCACTGAAAATTAGCAGCTTTTGGGATAACCTAGTAAATGGGATGGAGTAACACACCCAGATGAGGAATATGTTGCCTCCCAAATCCAAAGATGCCCACTAGATGTTGTGTCTCTTTCCTGGTTGAAGTAGGAACCAGAAGCAACAACTTATCCTTCACCATAGAAAGGATAACTCAACAGTTCTGGGCCCCCAGAAATTTTACTGAGGTAGAAGGCCCCTGAGATTTTGTCAGATTTATTTCACACTCTGTAGCACACACATGTCTTACAGATAAGTCTAGAGTAGTTGCTACTTCTTGGTCACTAGGTCCGAAGAGCATAATGTATTCCATGTATGGACCAGTGTGATATCTTGTGGAAGAGAAAAGTGATCAAGATCCCAGCAAATTAAATTATGACATAGGACTAGAGAGTTGATATACCCTTGAGGTAGGAGAGTGAAGGTGTAGTGCTTGCCTTGCCAGCTGAAAGAAAACTACTTCTGGTGGTCTTTATTGGCAGGGATGGAGTACAAGGCATCTGCCAAATCAATAGCTGATACCAAGTACCAGAGGATATGTTAATTTGCTCAAGTAATGAAGCAACATCTGGTATATCAGCTTCAAGTGGATTCACCACCTGGTTAAACTGACAATAATCCACTGTCATTCTCCAAGATCCATCTGTCTTCTGCACAGACTCAATAGGTGAGATGAATGGGGATGTGATGGGAATCACTACCCTTGCATTTTTCAAGA
The DNA here is from genome assembly GCF_041296265.1 of Equus caballus. Taxonomy (NCBI): domain Eukaryota; kingdom Metazoa; phylum Chordata; class Mammalia; order Perissodactyla; family Equidae; genus Equus; species Equus caballus. Next base: position 101,043,899 of record NC_091686.1, read on the forward strand.
CCTTGATGGTGGCACTAATCTCTGCAATCCCTCCAGGAATGAGATATTGCTTTTAGTTTGCTATTTTCTTAGGTGGATGCCATTCTAGTGGTTTCTACTTGGCCTTTCCTACCATAATATCCCTCATTTCACAGGTCAGGAAACTAATGTGGGGATTCTACCAACTGCTGGGTATATCTATTTCAATTATGCATTCTGGAATTGGGCAAATAACCAGAGGATGGGTTGGCAGACTCACTGGGCCCACTGTGAGATGGACTTGAGCTAAAACTCCATTGAATACCTGACTTCCATAAGTCCCTACACTGACTGGTGGACCACAGTGATGTTTTGAGTCTCTTGGAATTAGTGTCACTTCAGAGTCAGAGTGCAGTAGTCTCCAAATAGTCTGGTTATTTCTTTTTCCCCAAAGCAGAGTTACTTTCATAAAAAGCTGTGGGTCTCTTTGGGTAAGGCTGGGAGAAAGATTAACAATATAAAGGGTCCTTCCTCAAGGGGAGCTGGCCACCCTTTTGTCAAGGGGTTTTCGGCCTATAAACTGGCTCAAGTCTGGGAACTGTTTGCGGGGCTGTTACTCTCTGCTTTTATGATTCAGTTTAAACTTTTGTTCACTTGACCTAGACGTTTCTGCTTATACAAATCAAATAAAAATTTAGTAGGTTCCCAGCTATTTCATTTCTAGGAATACCATAAACAACTACCCAACATCATCATATGTCTGCATGAGTCCGACTATTCTGATGGCTATTTTGGCTCTGGTGTCCATTATCATAACCATTCCCACCTTGCCTTTGGCAGTTACGTGCTACCACTTGGCCCCTGTGACCCAAGGATCCAATTCTTCCCACTGCATTTAGGTTTGTCAGTTGAGTGGCTGCAGTTCACACTGTAATGCCTGGCCTACAGAGAAGCGTGGTCATGGAGCTCTTCAATGATGCCAAGGCTCCCCTCACAACTATATTTCTCAGAGTATTAGTGAAAGGTATGCCTTTTGGACAATTTCAGTGTAGGTGCGTAGGTTTTAAATGACAAACCCACTCTAACACTCCAATCTCCCCAAGACTTTGAATCTTGTCTTCTACACTAAACCAAGGCAGGTCCAGGGCCACCTCCTTGGTCCAGGTTTTAGCCGACCAATCAAACAAACCGTTAGAACCTTTTCTAACTCCCTGAGCTGCAACATTAAATGCAAAATCTCTGTTTAATGAACCCCTATCAATGAATTTAGCCTGATTCAACTTTGTTCCTCCCACTATTAGCTCACAGTCTTAATATCCGTTCTCACACATGGTCCCTAGATTCTTGTCTGTATAAATTAGAAAACTCAAATAGTTCTTTTGGAGTATAGCACATGGGCCACACTTTGTACCTGACTTTGAGAGGCCTGCTGAAACTTCAGTCTAGTGATTGGTCTAGAAGCAAAGAGTGGTAGGGGTGGGTCCTGAAGACACTCAGCATTGTCTTGCATGGTAACCACCTCAGGGAAGGCCATTACAAGTTCTTCAGGGCAATGCAGGTTTAATCGTCTCAGATGGGGGTGGAGACGCCACTCTCACTGGGAGTGAGGAGGCCTCTTCTACTGGCAAAGACGACATCAGCATTTAAGAGTTCAGTGTCCCCAGCTTCATCAAAGTCTTTCCACATGTCCTCATTCCAACTTTCAGGATACCCTTCCTGCCCAATTAATGCCCTCACTTTAACAGTAGACACCCTGAGAAGCTGGGAGTTCAACTGAATTGTATTTCAGCCAGCTACAGGATAATATTCTTCCTTGGATTTTCAGCAATCTCAGCCCTGAAACTACTGGAGATAAGGGTCTGCTTGAGGGCATACATAGAAAATTTCAGGTCATTTATATGGCATTTGAGCTGGGACTTTGAATCCCTGAGCTCATCCTTTTCTTTCACGACTTTATCCAGCTACAATAGGAACAACCAGCCAATATCTCATTATATTTCTAGTTTGCCAAAAATGTTCAAAAATACGTTCAAAAATACAGTCACCTAGCTCCTTGCTTCTCCTAAGTAGGTAATTAGGAGTATCCAACAGTGATATTTTATATATCTGTAGCGCCAGATCATGTAATGGACTATCAGTACTCTCTCGACTACCTGGAAATAGAGTCCTTAGCTTCCTCAAATATAATCACATCAGAGAACTAACTCCAGAAACCTCAGAATCAATTCAGAAAACTCATCCTTAAAATTCTGGTCCTCTAGAACCACTCTTGGTGCTGAAATCTGTATTGTATTCATCTCCAGAAAACCAGAAACTGTAAGATATATATATATATATATATATATATATGTACATATATATATACATACACACACACACACATATATATGTATATATAGATACTATTCTTTTGAGAGAGAGAGTATAAGGAATTGCCTCAAGTGATTATGGAGGCTGAGAAGTCTCAAGATCTGCAGTTGGCAGGCTTAAGATCCAAGAAGAGCCAACATTTAGCACAAGTCCAAAGCCTGGAAAAAAATCAATATCCCAACTCAAGTAGTAAGACAAGAGAAGTTCCCTCTTACTCAGTCGTTTTGTTCTATTCAAGTCTTCAACTGATTAGACGAGGGCCATCCACATTAGGGAGGGCAATCTGCGTATACTTATCTACTGATTCAAATGTTAATCTCATCCAAAAACACCCTGACAGATACACCCAGTATAATGTTTGACCCCTCTGTGGCCCCACCAAATTGACGCATAAAATTAACCACCACAACATGTTAATACATATATAAATATACATATATAGATATATATATGTCATATGATGAAGCAGCCTAGAGACTTTAGCCAATATGTAGAGTACACGAAAGTTCCCTGGTGATCTTTGGTAAAGTTCACTTGATGTCACGCTGCAGCACTTACCTTGTATATCTTTCAGGCATGTAGTAAATGTTCAATTCAATAACTGATCATGGGAATTAGGGCTGAAAGACTGAAAAAACCACATACATGAGGTTTTAGTAGTACCTAATTAATTGGAGCCTTATTAAATGATTTAATACAGATGCCCTGGATAGTCACCCAAACCTGGGGTAGTCATTGTGGGAGTGAGAAATAACCTTTTGCTGTTTTCGTTCCTGAGATTTAGGGAGTATTTGTTTCAGTGGCATGATATAGCCCAGGCTGATGGATATAGTCTCTTGATCTGTAAAATGTGAGATTTTAACTAGATGTCTCTAAGGTCAATTACAGAACTCACATTCTACGATTTTAGGTTTCTCAATTTCAAATAGGAAAACTCAATCATATGAAAGCAAAACAACCGTACCAAGGCCACTTGGCCCATTAAATGAAATTCTGGGCTAGAATTGTGGTTATTTAAAATTGTCTACCCAGTAATCTGTTTCCATTAAACTGCCTCATTCTTTTCTAAACTCAGCAATTGTTCAAAAGAAGCATTGAAATATATAGCTTATTTGGGAGTGATTTTTGTCTTGAAATTACTTGATTCTTATGGCAATGTTCGGGATGTGTCATTTGAAAATGGCAGAGTGGCTCATCAGTAGTCACTTTCATGCATAACATTCAATTTAATCTTAGGTTATTCACCTATTTTGTACCTAGAAGTTAGCAAGGAACTATGGGAAATGCAGAGGCATATGATGTGACCTAAAAAATTTCATTAATTTTATCTTAACCAGCCAGGATATAATCACACATAAATCACACATTGAATTTATTTAATATGAACATACTCATGCCTTGTCTCCTCATGGAGAACAGAACTCCTCCAGGGTAGGGCTAACTGTGGTATCATGTAAAAGTATTAAAGACCTATTTCTGAAAGGTAGCAAATCAGAGTCTACCATTTAATAGTGCAACCAGCTCAAATTTGTCATATTGAGAAGTTGTTCAATTACTCCTAGGATGCTGCAAGTGCTCTGAACATTCTTGGATTTTCTCTTCAGGGCACTGGAGGCATTTTTGTGACTTGTCCTTCCATCCTTTGCAGGTGCTATCAATTACTAGAAATGATCATTCAGAGCCTTTTAATGTGAATTAAAATGTGATAGATCTGGACGATATTACATTTAATTCAACAATAAGTCGAAATATCTTATTTTGAGTCTTCTGTGGTTTATAAAAGTGGATTTGAAGGCAATGTCAAATTATACCACAATCATGGGAATTAGTTCGCAAACAGACTACACTGAGGCTAATCATCCAAGGATTGATTTAAATATGTGTATGCATGTGAGTGTATATGGTATGTATGTTGTGTGCATGTATGTGTGTGTATCTGAGAGGAGGGAGATAAAGAGAGAGAGTATTTATACTTTATCAAAGGTGTTATCTCTATTTTTGCAGCATTTTGATCTAACTTGAGAAGGCAAAACACAAATATATGCAAAGTAACATATAAAGGAGCCTGAGCTGCTGTACTGCAGTCACTGAACCAATGTGGTGTCACATGTTAAATAAGGATGTTTCTTTCTCTAGAGATGCTACAGAAAATGATGGGCTGTGGTATTGCCTGGAGGTAGAAAAAAGATGAACAAGATTAACATGAGGTCATTTCTACATCTCCAGCACTCCCTGAAGGGGGAAAAATGAAAGGCACTATTATGGACTTTCCTTGGAGGACAAGTGAAGGGGAAAGTAGAACTACTTTGATCAGTAGCTGCACTCCTTTCTTAAGACTCAGTATACTGCAGAAGGAAGAGAGGGGCTGCCCCCTAAGAGAGTAATTGTGAGGACTTAATGAGAGCATATATGTAGAATGTCCAGCACAGAGATCAACATATGCTTCATAAATATTAGTTTTCTTTCCTCTGGCCATTACACACTTTTGTTGATTGTTTGTATATCTATGGACATAAGATGAAAATGAATAATTTAACATTGATGTGCAGTATAATGAGGAAAGAAATGGAGAAGAGATAGGATTTAATGAAAATGAGTTAGTTGTAATCCCTTGTCTTTGAAAAATAATAATATAGTTAAGTCATGTTTATATCAGGCTCTTAACTTTTAATATCTATGATTTTTCTTTTATCCTTTGAATAGCCCCAAGACTTTGGTCAGGTAGGTTATTATCATCATGTACTTGATGAGAAAATTAGTGGCTGTGACTTGCTGAAGTCATATAACTATTTTGTACCAAAGTCTAGGTCAAAATAGAGGTTCTATGATCGGCAGGCTGCCTCTAAGATGGCACCTATTTATCCTTGCCTCATGGTATTTTTGTCCTTGTGTAGTCTCCTCCCTTTTTGTAGGCTGAGCCTAATGACTCACTTCTAATAAATAGATTACAATGAAAATGATAGGTGTCACTTCAAAAATTAGGTTAAAAAGAGACCATGAGGGGCCAGCCCCATAGAGTCGTGGTTAAGTTTGCCATGTTCCACTTCAGCAGCCTAGGTTCCTGGGTTTGGATCCTGGGCAGAGACTTACACCACTCATCAGCCATGCTTTGGAGGTGACCCACATACAAAATAGAGGAAGATTGACAGAGATTTTAGCTCAGGGTAATCTTCCTCAAGCAAAAAACAGGAGACTGTGGCTTCCACCTCAGACTTTCTCTTGGTCTCTCTTTTGTTGTCTGAGCAAACCTGCTGCCAGGTTGTGAGTAACCCTGTGGAGAGGTCCAAATGGACAGAAACTATTATCTCTGGCCAACATCCAGCAAGAACCTTAAGCCTGCCAACAGTCACATGGATGAGCCTGGATCTTCTGAGGTCTGCCAACCATCATGTGAATGAGCTTAGGAAGAGGATTTTCCCCCAATCAAACCTACAATTGAGACCACAGACCGAGCAGACACCTTGATTGCACTGCTGTGATAGATCCTGGGCCAGAGGTGCCAGCTAAGCCACTCCAAGTTTCCTCACTCAGAGAAACTGATGGAAACCTATCGACTGATTTTAAGACCAAATGCTCATATGTTTAATTTCCAGGAGGAAGCTTGATATGAATTTGATGTCTCTGACACATGAGTGTCTTTCTTTAACAGCAATAAAAATGCAGAATGCTACTTACCACAGAAAGCGGACATATTGTTTGACAAGTAAGAGAAGAATAAAAGTGAAAGGTTAACCGCTATGGTAAGGCATCCACAGTTGCTGAAGCAAATCTTCCCAAAATGGAGAAGTGAGACTGCTAAGTATTCCCCCTGCCTCATCTGACAGTCCTGAGTGACTCAAAGTGTGTGATCTGGTGCTGGATTTTTCTGATTTCATTTCCATTCTATTTCAGACCTATCTTGTGATATTTCTCCTATCATCTTCTCTTGTTGCTTTTTTCCTTTACCCTGGTCTTTTGTTCTCTTCCTCTTCTTTCTTTAAAAAATATATTAGATTTTTAAAATTATAAGTGTAATACTGGTTTCTTGTAATAATTCAAACAATACAAATGTATAAAGTGAAAATGTAAATAAATAAATGACATAAAACGAAAATATCCCCTTGTCTTTCTGGTGTCATCCCCCGAGGTGACAAATACTAAGACATTGGTGGTGTAGCTTTCCCCGTTTTACTCTAATTTCATACAAACATACAACTTGTACACATATATATTTTTCTTTTATTTTTGTTCTTTAACAAAAGTTAAATTATGCCACACACTTTGCTCTGTAGATGCCTTTTTTGCTTACTAATGAAACGTTTTCCAAGTCAATATGAACAGTATAACTTGTGAGTTTTCATAACTGTGTAATATTCTATAGTCTGGGTGTATTATATTTTATTCAGTCATTCTCTATACAAAAAGAATTCAATGTGTTGGTAAGATTTCACCACCACAAAAAGTGCTTACTTCCATATGAGCATACCGCTGGTAGTTTGACTTCTACAGGATAGGTTCCAAAACTGGGGGAAGTTAAAACATATTCACAATTTTAATTTTAATAGATATGTCAGATTAATTTTTAAAAAGGCAAATAATTCACACTTTCTCCACAAAAGTCTAAGGGCTCCTATTTTCCTACACTTTGCACTATATATATATAACTAATATCTTTAATTGTTTTCCAGTCTATTATATGAATATATTTCATTTTAAAAACTAGAATATTTTCTCATTCATGATATTGAATTTTTACTTCTCTTTATTCCTGCTTATATTTTTCTCTAGTTTTTATTTTTAATAGTTTATATTTTATTTTTGATTCTGGGATTTCTTTATATATTAGGTATAAACTAATCAATTTTTGCAGAGTAAGAAAATGTACTAGAAATTGTATTTTTCCCCAGAAAGTCTTTGCCCTACATTAATATGTATCTGATCAAATTTCAGTTTATCCTTTAATTGATTTGTGGGGTTTTTTTGGTTTGTTTTTTTGTTTTCCTAGTGAGGAAGATTGGCCCTGAGCTAACATCTGTGCCAATCTCCCTCTATTTGTTTTACATGTGGGACACCCCCACAGCATGGCTTGATGAGCAGTGTGTAGGTCTGCACCAGGAATTCAAACCTGTGAACCTTGGGCCACTGAAGTGGAGTGTGCAAACTTAATCACTACACCAATGGGCCAGCCCCATTCTTGAATTGATTTGAATTTTCTACCTTGCTTATACTGTTTTCCTTTCTTTAAAATTTGAAGTAAATTTAAAGAAATTAGAATTATTAACCTAGATATGAGAAAATTTCAAGGACACTAATAATTTTTGAATCATGACATACAAGTTATTTGATAATTTATATATCTTACATATTATTATTTCATGTACTTTTCATAAGAACTTTAAGAAGGGGAATTTTTTCTTTTGTGTTATACATGAGGGAACCATAACTCAGAAAGATGAAGAGATCACTAAGTGGATGAACTGGAATGAGAACCCAAGCGCACAGGATTTTAAAACTCACATATTTCAGCTGCATCTGATTATTTCCCAAAGAAATTAAATTGATGTCAGATATTTAGGTTCTTATCAAATAGCTTGGAGCAAGAAACAAAGCAGGAGATATTCAAATAATTAGTATAGTGGTAGTACTCACTTTGAAGTCTGGTAGAGTGGGTTAGAGTCCCAGCCCTGCCCCTTTCTAGGAGCCTAACACTGGGTAAGTAGCTCAATCTCTATGACAGAATAATAAAACAGAATGTTAAAATGAAAGCTATCAAAGCAGCATAGGCCAAAATGAAGTTTCAGACCATGGCACACATTTTCAAAGGAGGTATTCAAAGATAGACATTGTAGCATAGATAGACGGGTAAATCCATTAAGACAATATAGTACTTAAAAACACACATGAACCTAACAGAGTCCCAAAATACACACAGCAAAATGACAAAATTGAAGAAATAAAGAGACAATTCAACAATAATAGTTGGAGATGTCAATACCTCATTTTTAATAAAGGATATAACGGTTATGGAGAAGATCAACGAGCAAATGTATGACTCCAACAAGACTAGAAAACAACTACACCTAATAGACGTCTATAGAACACTTATAGAACACCACAACCCAAAACAGCAGAACACTTTTCCTCTCAAGTGAACATGGAACATTTTCCAGCATAGACCCTGCAGAATGTTTTTATGGCTAGACCATAAAAGAAGCCTTAATAAATTTAAAAAGATTAAAATCATAGAAAGTATGTTAGAAATCAATAAGAGAAAAAAATAGGAAAATCACAAATACGTGGAAATTATATAACACAGTCCTAAATGCATCAAAGAAGAAATCACCAGAGAAATGAGAAAATACTTTGAAACAAATGAAAACACAACTTCATCAAACTTAGGAAATGCAGTGAAAGCAATGCTCTGAGAGAAATGTATATTTGTAAATACTTATAATATTATAGTATTACTGATAATATTACTTGTTACTTTTATTATTTATAATAATTGTAATACTTATAATAAGAAGAAGCATCTCAAATAATAACCAAGCTTCCACCAGAAGAAACTGGGAAAAGAAGACAAAATTAAATGTGAAGGAAGAAAACAATAAAGATTAGAGTGAAAATGAAGAAAATAGAGAATAGAAAAACGAAAGAGAAAATCAGTGAAAAAAAACTTTTCTTTGTAAAGATGAATAATATTTACAAACCTTTAGAAAGACTGATACAAAAAGAGAGGTGACTCAAATTACTAAAATTAGGAATTAAAGAGTGACCTCACTGGAAACCTTACAAAAATAAAAAGCAATACTAGGGAATATTATAAAAAACTGTATGCTGTCAAATGAGATAACCAGACAAAACGGACAAATTCCTAGAAAGACATAAACTACCAAAATCAATTCATGAAGAAATAGAAAACGTGAGTAGATCCATAACAAGTGAGGAGATTAAATTAGTAATTTTTAAAACTTCCCATAAAAAATTCCCAGACCCAGATGGCTTCACTGGTGAATTCTATCAAACTTTTAAAGGACAATTAATAGAAACCCTTCACAAACTTAAATATAAAAATAGAAGAGGAGGTAACACTTCCAAAATCATTCTGTGAGATTGGTGTTATCCTGGTACCACACCTAGATAAAGACATCGTAAAAAAGAAAATTACTGACCATTATCCTTGTGAGTATACATGCAAAAATCCTGAATAAAATACTAGCAAACCAAATTCATCAACAAATAAAAAGGATTATACACTATAATGAGGTGAGATTTATCCCAAGAATGCAAGATTATTAGCATCTGAAAATCAACTAATGTAATACATTTTATTAACAGAATAAAGGAAAAGAAAACATGATCATTTCCATAGAAACAGAAAATGCATTTGACAAAAACCCAACACTGTTTTAAGACTAAAACACTCAACAAATTTGAAATAAAAGGGAACTTTCTCAAATACATAAAGGCCACCTGAAAAAACCCGACAGCATCTGTATACAACTCCACGCTGGCTAGCTGATGAAAGTCTCTATGTTTTCCCCCAACATCAGGAACAAGACAAGGCTGTCTGCTCTCACCACTGATATTCTAGCAGGGCAATTAGGCAAGAAAAATACACAAATAAAATGCACCCAAATAGTCGATATAATTTTCAAAAAGAAGAACAAGTTTGAAGGACTCACACTTCCTGATTTCAAAATTTACTACAGAGTTATAGTAATTAAGACAGTGGGGTACTGGCATAAGTACAGACAGATAGGTCAATGGAATAGAATCGAAGATCCAGAAATAAACTCTTATATTAATTGTCAAATAATTTTTGACAAGGTCGCTATGACAATTTAACATGGTAAAGAACCATCTTGTCAACAAATGATAGTGGAACTGGATATCTATATGCAAAAGAATGAAGTTGGACCCCTTCTGTAAATCATATACAAAAATATCTCAAAGTGGATCCTAGACCTAAATATAAGAAGTGAAATTATAATACTCTTATAACAAAATTTGAGTATATCTTTGTGACCTTGGGTTAGGCAAAACCTTATTTATGACGCCAAAAGTATAAGCCACAGCAAGAAAAATAGATAAATTGGACTTTTTTCAAAATTAAACACTTTTGTGCTATAAACAAAACCATCAAAAAAGTGAAAAGACAACATCCATAATGGGATAAAGTATTTGCAATTCATATATTTGATAAAGAATTTGTACCCAGAATATATTTTACAAACTCCAGAAGTAAATTTTAAGAAGATAAATAACTGAATTAAAAAATGGTCAAAGGATCTGAATAGAGATTTCTTCAAAGAAGATATAGAGATGTCTAACAGGTAAATGAAAAGATGCCCAACATCATTAGCCAACAGGAAAATTCGAATCAAGATCACATGGGATATTACTTCACATCCACTAGAGTGACTATAATAGAGAAAGAGACAATAGGTGTTGACAAGAATATAGAGAAATTAAAGCCTTTATGTATAGCTGATCAGAATGTAAAATGATACAATCCCTTTGGAAAACACTTTGGCAGTTCTTCAAAATATTAATCATAGCATTACCCCATGACCCAGCATTTCAACACCTATGCATATTCCCAGGAGAAGTGAAAACGTATGTCCACTCAAAAACTTTTACACAAATCTTCATAGCAGCATTATTCATGCTCACCAAAACATAGAAACAACTCAAATGTCTGTTAACTGATGAATGATAAAGAAAATGTGGTGAATTCGTAAAATGGAATTTTATTTGGCAATGAAAAAGAATGAAGTATTGAAACATCCTACGACATGGATAAACCTTGAAAACGTCACATTATGTGAGAGAACACAGTCACAAATGACAATATACTGTATGATCCTATTAAATGAAATGTCCAGAGCAAGCGAATTTATAGAAGCAGAAAGTAGAATAGTTGCTGCCTAGGGCTGGTGCAATTGGGAGGAATGGGGAATGACTGCTAATGTATACAGGATTTCTTTTGGGGGTGATGAAATACTTTAAAATTTAGTATGGTGATGATTGCACAATTCTTTGACGATACTAAAACCCATTGAAATGTATACCTAAAAAAAAAAGGAGATACTCAAAAACCCTGTTAAGTGGCTCATAAATTAGTCATCCACATGGAAAGTATAAAAAACTTCCAGAGCTAGAGATTAGGGAAATTTTCTTTGGTGAGAAGTATACTGTGAGCCCCAGCTTCCTCAATTACAAGACAGTAGCTTTAAGGTGACCATTCTAAGGGCTTATTGAAATGTATCTCCTGGACTCTGGAGGACACAGCCAGCTACTGTTCACAGCAAGTCTGATTAATCTAAAGGATGAATGGCCGGCTGACTAGCTGCTCCAATGACAGAAACAGGAGAGCTTGCTGCTTTATCTAGTAATCTAAATCCCCAGAGTTTGTTCAGAGCAAAGGATATGTGAATGTTTGCTGTGGATCAGAAGGTAATCATGAGCGTGAAGAAAATGCAATATAGAAAAATCACTAGTTGTGTCCTAGTGAATAACCTTACCTGGAGGGGCAAATAGACCATAGTAGAGGAAATGGAACCCTAGTCAAGATTCCTAGGGCTGAAAATGAAAGGAGTCACATCCCACCCCTTCAGCCCACAGAACAGACATGCATTGGATCCTACTTGACAAGGGAAATTCAGAGATATCCTCGACAATGAGGAAATCATTGGAGAACTCACACAAATGCCAATGAAAGTTGTCTTCGTCAGTTTGTGCTGCTATAACAAAAACACCATAAACTGGGGAGCTTATAAACAACAAACGTTTATTTCTCATGGTTCTGGAGGCTGGGAAGTCCAAGATCATGACACCAGCAGATTCAGTATCTGGTAAAGGCCCACTGCCTGTTTCATAGCCAGGGCCTTCCAGCTGTAACCTCACATGGAAGCAGCAAGGGATCTTTCTGAAGCTTCTTTTATAAGGGCACTAATCCCATTCATAGGGGCTTCACCCTCATGACCTAATCACCCCCAAGGCCTGACTTCCTAATACCATAGTATTGGGCATTGGGTTTTAACATGTGAATTCTGCAGGGACACAAACATTCAGACCACAGCAGAAGTGTTATCTTAAAACCAGTTGTTATATTCAAGCTGATAGAGGAGGAAAAGATGTGTTAGGCAGAGAAACAGGGAAGAAGCCAACCAAGTTTCCCTATCACTTGACATCTTCCTGTCAGCTAGAGGCCCGAACTGCCGGCGGGGAGAAGCCTCAACTTCAAATCCACTTCAGAGCTTTGATAATTGCATGGGACCAGAAATTCTAATTATTGAATTGATACTGGGTTTTGTGACTTAAAGTCATTGTAGGATTTTATTAGAGTGACTAGAAGAGTCATGGAGTGTCTAAGTTTTCACATAGGAGCAGGAAGAAAGATAGTTTCACAGAGTGTATTTAAAAGATGGTAGGAGGGCCAGCCTGCTGGCCTAGTATTTAAGTTCACATCTTCCCCTTTGGTGGCCTGGAGTTCGTTGGTTTGGATCCTGGGTGCGGACCTACACACCACTTGTCAAGCCATGCTGTGGGAGGCATTCCACGTATAAAGTAGAGGAAGATGGGCACAGATGTTAGTTCAGGGCCAGTCTTCCTCAGCAAAAAAGAGGAGGATTGGCAGCAGATGTTAGCTTAGGGCCAATCTTCCTAAACAAAAAAAAAGAAAGAAAAAAGAGATACAATTTAAATCGTTTATAATTATATCATGCCCATTATGCTTCTTCAAATTCTAAAATGAGAATAATAATGGTATCTCATCCACAGAATGCTATGATAAATTTCTTAACTGCCTCGCAAATAATGAGTACTTTTAACTAATGTCATTACTATCACTTTGCTTTTACCATTGTTAGCATATCTTCCAGAACAGTGTTGTAGAACAGAATTTCTCCTCTAGATAGGAGTGTTCTCCGTGCTGCCCAATTAAGTTAGCTACTAGCTACCTGCGGCAATTGAGCACTTGAAATGTGGCTAGTGCAACTGAGGCTCTGAGTTTTCAATTTAATTTAAATTAATTTAAATGTAAATTTAAATTACTACCTGTGGTTAGTGGCCACTGTATTGGACAGCTCAGACCTAGACTGTATAACAAAGAAAAATGATATGAGTCAGAAAAGTTGACTGTAAATTCAAGGCCAATTTCAGACAACAAGGAAGACCTTTCCAAACAAATTATTCTTTCATTAGTGCAAGTGGTGATGCCAGAAATGCCTCAGAATGAATCAGAAACAAGTAGAATTGTAATTTATACACAGACTAGGGTTGTGAGCAACAAGAATAACAAACATACACACATTGAAATTTGCCAATACTAAAATATATTCAAACTAACTTTTTGACATCTAGTCTGGTTCATTAGCATTGATGATAAATTGCCTGTGGGATTTAAGCTAGCCATTTCCTAATGATGCAAATTGTTAAATTCAGTATTTTACTAAGAGAACCTACACCATTTTCTTCTCTATGAATCTTATACAAAAAAGATGTGTGTCCATCTGATTAGAACACACCAGCACAAACTTGAGAAAGGGTCAGAGCAATTCCTCTGTAATATTAGGGGAGGTTACAATCTGGTAAAGGGAAGACACTACCTGCCTTTGGAAAACTTCCTGACATACTCTTTTCTGTAGCCGAGAAGAAAGCTCACTTTAGAGGGCAAGGTAAAAAGAAAGCCCTGGAGTAAGAAGGCAGAGTCAGCCAGCAGGGCTCCACATGGAAGTCTGCAGACTGGAAGAAAAGACCAGAGTGCCATTAGCAGTTAGCATTACACTCAAGCTATGTCAGATGTGGGGGGAAATCTTACCAAAAATTAGGCAATTCTGGCCTTGTTCTAACTCAACATAGAGCCAAACAGCTGGGTACAGTGGTATTTATTATTACCGTCACATTAAAGATTTATGTCCAACTGTAGCATCTTCCATATAATGGATCTAAGAGCTTTGACTTTATTTTTTATGAGTAATGTTTGAAACTGCTTTCGCTCTTTTTCTACCATCTAAGAATCACCTCCCACACCCGGGCCAATCACACACAGTTTCTTGTACAGAGTTGGCAGAGCAACCTCTGCTTGGAAATAGGGCAGCTGCAGAGAACTTGTAATATTCTAGATATATTCTAAGCTAAAGACTGCCGACTATATTGCCTCCAGCCTGAACTTGACCAGATACTGCGGCAGCAGATCATAGAATCAGGAATGTTCTAAAAACAACGTGAGATTAAACGTGCTTAAGAAGGTGAATGACTGTTATAAATACATATTTGTACAGTGTATCTAGCATTTGTAAAGTGCCTACTATATATGTGGCACTTTATATGAATTGCGTCTTCATAAATATCTTTAGGAGGTAATAATATTTTAGTTCCAATGTACAAGGAAAGAAACCAAGGCTTGCAAAAGACTAAGTAATGACATGCTCAAGGGGACATAATTAATTATTGATAGAGGTCCTAAGCCATTTGTTAAACACAATGCAATGTGGTTTCTCTGATATAGAATAGAGTTCTCCCCATCGATCAAGGTAGAAGGTGGTGCCATCTTCTCCCTGGGGTTGTAGGGACCTACTGATACATGAAAACAGTGTGCAGCAGCTCTCTATAAATACAACTTGTATCTAAGTTAAATGCTCCTCTAATCTCCTCGTTTTCATAATGATTATAGAGACAACTGGAGGAGAAGGGATGAGCTTGTTAATGTTGCAACTTTGGGAGGTCCTTATTGGAACCTGATGAAGGGAACAGGAAACAACATCCATGAGCATTTGAATCAAACACTCTGATGTCTGAGCCAATGGGCAAGTGGGCCCCAGGAATGGGTCATTCACAGTTGAGCTGACAGAGACACGATTCTTATTCTGCTTGTGTCTGCGCAGGGCAGAGAACCTACGGGGAGCAAAAAGAAAAACACATTGAACTCAAGTCAGGAGAACTGGCTTTTAGTCCCTGCTCTGCATTTAATCAGTGGAAGTGCCTCTGGCCAAGTCATTTAACCTCTTTGAGTTGCAGTTTTTTTGTCCATAAAACAAGAGTGTAAAAACTAGGACGATTACTTAAGTCTTTTAAAACTCTAACTCACTAGAAGTTTAAAATCTTAAGATAAAATGCTCCCTCAGTAAATGTCCAGAGGTCGTATTTTCACTAAACCAGTACCCTTCAATATACTAGTGCTTCAAAGCTGTTTCTACAACACCTCTTTTATGAGGATAATTTGGGTGTCAGTCAGGGGTCCTTATTGTAAACAGCAGACTTGGCACTGGTGAGATCAAGTAGACAAGTGTAGTAGGTTTAAGCAGGCAAGAATATCAGGTTCGAATTTCCTGGAAGGCTAGAATCAGACTAGGAAATTACTCCACCC
The DNA here is from genome assembly GCF_041296265.1 of Equus caballus. NCBI lineage: Eukaryota > Metazoa > Chordata > Mammalia > Perissodactyla > Equidae > Equus > Equus caballus. The sequence goes on from NC_091686.1 coordinate 101,059,578, forward strand.
AAACCACAGAAGGAGAGGGGATTAGAGGAAGTGGGTAGGAGAGAGGCAAGTGGGGGACTTCTTTAGGCAAAAATCTGCTGTCACTGCTGCCAAGTACTTGGGATGGGGACTGGTCACCTGGGGCACTGACACTTCTTCCCCTGCCACTGCCTTTGCAGGAGATGGAGTCTGCATGGCCTGTATGGCACCCTCCTCATGTTGCTCACTGCCAAATCCACGTCTCCTTGGGTACTTCAAATCGTCAGAAGCTAGGTCATGTGCTTGCACCCAGCTGCAAAGGAGGCTGAAAATGTGAGTTTTCTGACTTGTACTTTGGGAAGGCAAGGATTTATAATGTGAGAGAATGGACCAAGAGTAAGGAAGTGTAAGAGATGTTCAGCTACAGTTGAGGACCGTGCTCCACAACTGTGAATAAAATATTGCCCTCGAGTCCATCTTCCAACTGAAGTTTACTTTTAAAAGTATCAATATTAAGTAAACAATAATAAAAATGGAAATCTTTCATAGACACATTAGATAAACCTCTGCCTTTTGAAAGAGAAGATAGTCAACAAAGTGTAAACTTCTCTTGGTGACACAAGATTTTAATATAAACTCAAATATTATCAACATGATTACATGGTATGAGGGAACCGATTACTCAGTATCTGAATCCTTGACATTACCAGTCATAAAAGAACTGATCCCTTATAAATCTGATTTCATTTAGTGGACGTCCTGCCATTTCTAATTATGATGAGGGTTATGAAATATCCTGGAATCAGACATATCTAGGTTCAAATCCTAGCACAGGAACTGTGGGTGTTTTAATAACATTTTTGATGGTTACATGAGACGATGAACGTGAAGTGTGGTTCACAGAGCCTGATGCATTGTAAGTACTTGCTCAATGAGAGCTGGTGTTACACCTTCTTTCTCTTCCCTGACTTTTCTCTTGTAAATCTGCTTAATGTTACTTTTTCTGATCATACCTTCCTCTCACTCTATTAGAGCTCTTCCACTTTGCTGCTTCTACTCTGTTATGAGATTCCTTTATTAAGGACATTACGTTAATAGCTCATTAGCTTATTGATTACTCAGTTCCACCGTCTGCATCAGTCCTGTGTGTCATAAAGGAACCCCCCATCCCATCCATTCAGCCTACATTTTTCTTGACTTCTTGATTTCAGACCTTTAATTCCTCATCGCTTCTGTTTGGTGTTTCTGGAAGGGCTAGCCTGCCTTGCAATGCTTTAGAAGTAGATTCTAAAATCTAATTAAACATACTAGTGGGCAAAGGTTAAAGAGAGAAGAACAACAACAAAAGGAATTTTTCTGTCCTCATTAGCATGTAAGAAGGGATTTCAAGCCAGAGAAATCTTTGATTCCACGCCAATTCATTTATTACTCAAGATCTTTAGGCAAGACGGTTAACTTCTTTGAGAGATTTTACTGATCTGTAAAATGGGAGTTCAGTTGCTGATCTACAGGCTTGCTGTGTGGATTAGAGACACACCACTTTCCTAGGACAGTGCCTAGCATGTAATTGGCATCCCATAAATGCTGGCTGTTCTAGTCATTGAAGTTGTGAACAAGCCAGTGGAAAGCACTGAACTCCTGAGAAGAGGATGCTGATTAGAATGAGGTGGGAAAGACGCCCCAGAGAAAATATTGTCTACTTCTGCTCAAGGTCAGCCCTGTCAGCCTGCCAGGAGGCAGAGACCTTTAATTTCATGGTGTCATTTTCTCTTCCTAAAAGTGCAGTCTGACATATATTTGCTTTTTAAATTGAAGTGGACTAAAATTAATCTCATTATGGGAATCTGATAGTCCTTAAGGTACTTGGAGACTCCTGAGTGTCACAAAACTGGGATCAAAAACTCTGGCAAAATGCCAGCGGGAAAAGCTAAGGCAACTAAATAGATGCCTGTGGGGCTGGGGGCAAGAGGACAGGGGATGCTTATGTATAATTTGACTCCTTTTGACAATTTGTCAAAATATTGTGGCTCAAAAAGACTTTTGAAGCATGATTATTTTTGAGAAATCCTTAAAAACCTGCCTGGTTGTTTCTTAGCTGACAGTTTATATTTTCGAAAGCCATTTAAATACTATTTAAATTTTATTTAAATATTCAGTAGAGCACTGTTATTAAGCATTAATTTGCACACATACATTGGGCAACCTTGGATTCTGGAGGTGTTCCTGGAGCTTGATGTTCCTGTACTACATTAGAGGACGGGAGAGATGGATAAATTCTAATCTGAGGTTGCTGTGCTTTTCCCTAAAAGGAAGAGTTGGGGAGTAGCCCCTGGCAAGAAAGTGGATGTGGAAACCCAGAAACCTCTATTTTTTCCCATGAAGTCTTCCAGTCCCAATGTGACGGTTTCCCCTGGGTAGGCTCTCTACCATCCCCCTGGTTTCCTAGCTCTTTGATTCTCAGTTGAATGGCTGCTCTCCAATCTGACATGCTGAATCTCTGTATCTGAAATTTGTGAATACAGGGCATTATGTTCCTCCTATCTTGAGGGTTCTAGAACTTCCTGGAGAGAAAGCCTTTAAGACTGCCACTTGTCACATACTTCAAAATACTTATGAAGCAATTTTGCTTTAAAAATGACTATTTCTTTTGTTCTCAATGTAAGCCTTTGTCTTAAATTTTATCATTTCTTGTTACTTGATTTTGAGAGCCATTCTACCTTTTTGACCTCATATGTAGCTTCTCCAAAGACAGAAACTAGGTCCTTCTTTTCTATGCTGACTCTGAAAGTTCTCTGTGGGTCTTGCCTCTCTTGCCCATGATATTTTGTGCTACAAATTTTTCAGACGTCATTTCTTCATTGGAAACAGCACAATTCACTATATGGACCCATCCCTTCTTCTATCTGAAAACAAAATAGCATAATCATTAACAGCATGTCTCCTGGGGGCAAATTCCCTAGATTTGTTCACTTTTTTTAGTGGTTTGATCTTTGACAAGTCATTCTTTGCCTTATTTTCCTCATTTGTAAAATTACTGTCTTAATAACACCCACCCTAGAGATTGTGATGATCAAATGGGAGTAATCCTATAAAGCACTGACAATCAAGGGAGAACCTAATTTGGCCAGAGTAGATGGAGAATGAGGTGAAAGAATCAGGAGATAATGATCTTCACTGATTCTTTCCTATTTGAGAATTTGCCCCCTTAACAGTGACTACTCAGAGAGTGCTCAATATATGCCAGGTACCCGGGAGAGTGTTCTGGAGCAAAGACTTGCATCTAGGTCTGTCTGATATCACAGATATTAACCTCGAGGTTAATTACCTATGTGCAGGGTAGATAAATGGATAGAGATTTAGAAATAGGTTTACCAATGTATATCTATTGTCCTTACTGTTGGTTGCTCTGGCAGACTGTCTGTGCCCTCCCCTATCTCCTACAGCTCTCTAATTGCATGGGGTCTGCCGACTGCAAGAAAGCTTTCTTTGACTTGAGATTGTTCTGCTTGTCCAGGGTAAGCTAGAAGGACTGAAGAATTAATAAACCACCTGGCACCTGCCAGCCTTCAATCCATGGCTGCCTAGAGTTGGTGTATAAATACCCTCGCCCTCTTGTCCCTTGTGTGAGTTGTGTGGGATAACCTTGAAACACACGATCCTCACTGACCCTCAGAACTCCTCAGTGGGAATAATTCCAGTTACCCATCGTGGTAACTGAATTGGTAACACACACTTTAATCTTTGTGTTCCCTTGCCTGTCTCACCATCTCAGCGCCACTACTGATTTTTCCTGGGACCTTCTTCTAAATAAATTACGTGTGTTCAATATCCTGTGTTTCAGGGTCTGCTTCTGGTGGAAACCAAACTCAGGTTGATGCTATGAGAATACGATGTTGTGAAAGGTCATAGAGCATCAGGTTCTGGCACATAGTACATATTTGTACATTTCTTTGTTCTTTTACTCATTGATTCATTTTTTGAAGTTAGTGGGTCAGTGTATTACTTCAGAGGTTCACAGGGTCTCAAACAATGGTCACCAGGCTTGCTGAGAGAAGCAGAGCCCTGAGAGTTACAACTGCTGATGAGAAAGGAAGTTTTCTGGTGGCCTCGTTGGCTCTGGGTACTCACTGCCACAGGCACAGGAAGTACAAAGGTTTTCATACAAAGAGGTTTAAAAAAATAAAAATCTTTCTTCTCAGACTTTACTGAACTTGCTTCCTTCTTCACACTTTGTTATGAGTGACATGATGAAGTGGTTCTCAACCAGGAATGATTTCGTTCCCTAGAGGACCTTTGGCAATGTCTGGAGATGTTTTTGACTGTCATAACTGGGACAGGACTCTATTGGCACCCAGTGAATAGAGGCCAGTAATGCTGCTACTAAATGCTTACAATGCACAAGACAGCCCCTCATAACAGAGAATTATTTAGCCCCAAACGTCAATAGTGCTGAGGCAGAGAAGCCCTAAAGAGGGAAAGAGAATATGTCAACATGAACTGTGATCGCTTGAAGAGGGGTGGTAGTTATTTGGTTTTGAAATAAGCCCTATTCCATCAGGTAAGAATAATAATTTCTGATAAAGCAGTTCTGTACATTGCAGCACCGTCCCAGAGGACTCTCTGCAATGACAGAAATCTATACCTGCACTGCCCGGTATGGGAGGCCCTGAACCCATGGGGCTATTGAGCATTTAAACTGTGACTAGTGAGACCAGGAACTGAATTTTTAATTTTATTGACTTTTAATTAATTTAAACTTAAATAGCCACAAGTGGCTATTGAGTACTATATCTGACAGTAAAGGTCTAGTGGTTGAGATTTGAGAGGCTGGACTCAGAGAGAACTGAGTTAAAATCCTGACTCTGTCATTTACTTAGTAGCTACATGACCTTGAGCAAAATATTTAACTTCTCCAAGCTTCTGTTTCACCATCTGTACAGTGGGAATAAAAGTTGTACATCTCTCACAATATATTGTAGGGATTGAAGACAAAATATAAAGTACAGCATTTGCATATATACATGTTCAATGAATTACAATTAGTCATATGTAAACTGTTAATTTTCACTTAGTGAGGCTTTGCACTTCAGCCAGCCTTAGCAACAAGAACTGGAAACAAGTTAAAATAGCACTTTCCCTTCCCAGAACCCTGAACTCTCAACCCTGTTTACCTCTTGATCTTTGGGTTTAATTTTGAGTATGTCTGTCTGTCTGTATCTGTCTGTATCTTTCTATCTATCTATCATCTATCATTTTTTTTAAATATACAATGTCTACTCCTAACCCATCCACAAACAACCCTCCCTTCTTTTTCATTTTGACGATATGTTTCAATGACACTGCCAGTTTGCATTGCACTTAATTAGTATTCTTCCTCCCCCATTCCCCCAAACCTGGCATACCTTTGGAGACCTTGGGTAAAGCTCTTCCCTTTTCCTCCTCCTGGCACCTGCTTCCCATGAAACCAGGCCATTTGTAAATGTTTTCACCCAACTGTCCATGACAATTATGGATAGGGTTCTAGAAAGGCTGTTGGAGAGTTTCATTTAGAGAGAGAAGTTAAAATGAAGCTTTATCTAGAGTTTCTCAACAATGCTTAATGTTACTTGAGAAAAAAGGGTCACCATAGTTAATTTGAAATATACCTACTTCATGTGGGTTTTATGTAGCTCATATAGTGCTCCCATTATTCAGAAAACAAACGGAACAAACGATCATTCAGAAGACACCATAAAAAAGTATTTAAAAATGTGTAATGGTTTAGCTTTATGTGCACATTTATTAGCTTGTCTGTGAATGAGTATATAAGAGAGAAAGAAATAGAGATGAAGAGAATGGTTTTTGCTTTTCTTTAAAGGGAGTATAAACCAATATACTGAGTAACAGTACATCAGCTCATTTAACTCAATGAACATCAGTAACATCATGCCTTCTGCTGAAGAAGGCATCTTGTAAGAATGATTCCTTGAATACCTGGTGTCATAATAAAACAGCATATCTCCATGATATACACTTACATGAATATACACACAGATACACATAAACACACACTCACTCCAACACATACACACATACATGTATATCTGAATAAACAGTAAAAGAGAAAAGAGAATACAGGATTGAAAAAGATACAGACACTTTTAATAGTCAGCACTAGATAGATTTCCACCATCTCTTCTCACAAATTTCCACTAGGATTAATGTTTTAGTTTTAATATTTAAAATAAGTTATATATTGGTTTTTAAGGAGTAAGCACTTAAAAATTATGTCCTTCTTAGTAAAGACATCCTAGGGGATACTGGCCATGCTGGGACATTGTAGATGTCAACAAGCTTAAAAGTTGCTACAGGAAAAAGAAAACATTTAGCATGTAATGAACAAAATCAAAGCTATTGAGTAAAAGGCAACATTTGCTATTCTTTAGGAAAATTGGCAACATCAAAAATACATACTGTGCATAATTAAAATCAAGAAAATATGTTATTGGTTCCATTAAATTTCTTCAAGGTCCAAAGGAATAAGTATAGAATTAACTGCACTTATAAACACTTTTTTTTTATAATAGGTACTGCAATTAAAAAAGACAATCCTTTAGTCAATTTTTGCTTTTGAATCACTGCCATTGTTAATCAATTACCCAAACTGTGATCAAAACAAAACATTTTTCCTCAACTTATATAATAATGTGAGCACACTACAGAATATGTATGCTTTACGTTTGGATATTTCTATTTTTACTTTCTATCTTATCTTTCCTGTAGTAATAATTTAGTGAGAAATATTTATTAGGTACTTGTCTACCTGTACTGCTCTAAGCATTGGATAGTGTTGATTTGAAAAAAATAAAAAACATATGTATTAAGTATATGTGTGCATGTGTTGAATAGATCTTCAGGAAGTTAAGTGGTTTTATTCAAACATCACAAGTGGTTGGATGGGCTATGGTTTCTCTGGAGATCATCGTTCATAGTTTGTATATATTTCTATTTACTTTTTCTTGTCTGATGAATCCCCATCCCATGACCAGCCATATTTTTATTGCAATAAAATTTGACTACTATAAATAGTTCCTGAAATAGGATGGGGGCGTAAATAAATAAATGAGTAAAATAAACAAATAACATAATACTCTATATTATTTAAGAAGTAGAAATCAAAATATGATTGCAGATAACAATATATTTGGTATAATGACTAGGAACAAACACACTGAAATTTTAAATATTAATGACAGTAATATTTATTTAATATTTTTATCAATTCTTAACAAGTCTTTAATGTAACATTGGTCAAATATTTTTAGTAGAGTTTTTATTGATGGCATAATATGTTCATTAAATGATATGACTGAAGAGCAATGTATTTTAGTTCATTAAATTTTCACGGGAAATGAGTATTTTTACATTTATGTAAGGAAACTGTGCAGACCAGAGGTCATGGCATGGTTTTGTTGTTAAGACATGTGCCTTTGAAATCCCCTAGAGATGTGGATGTATCTTGATGTTCTGGCATTGTAAACATCATCAACTACAACATACACTCTCTGTAAACAAGTATCATACATTTTCAATTATGGCCACAGTGGTTTAACAAGGCCTGGACTTTTTGTTGTTAAAACTGGAAAATAGAACAAAATAGAATGTAACTACTATTTTCAGAGCTGTCCTTGAAGGAAGGGAAGAAATGAGATGTGTTCTATCATATATTGACTTTCTACCTCAAAGCTCTTTTCAAAATGCAGGATGAGGGGGAGGAATCCCAAACAAAGTTCAGTGAATTCACAGAATTAAGGAGATGGAGATCAGAGTACAGGCAGACTGAGGTCACTCAGAGGTTTGGACTGGAGGGAGCCACACAGCACATTGGTGGTTGCTGGGGGCCAGGTATGGGGGTGTTGATTGTTTGGTAAGGAGCACAAGAGAATGTTTTAGGAATGCTGTTGTCTCTCTAATCTTGATGGTGATTACAGATGTATACATTTTCAAAATCCATCAAAATATACAACTGAAATGGAAGCAGCTCATTGCATCTACATTATACCTTGATAAATGTGAATTTTCAAAAACACTCATAAAATTGGTAAGAAAGAATTGGAGGAGGAAAAGCGTTCAATTTTAGACTCTGAAAAGATTTAGTTCAAGTTTATAAAAACCCATTAATATCCAAATTGTATAGGATAATAATAATTTTAATAAAAATCTACATTCACTCAGTGCTTACCATCTTTCAGCCTTTGCTTTAAGTACTTGATAGACATTAACTCATTTAATCTTCAGAGGAAACCAATGAGCTAGGGAATGTTCTGATTCCCATTCTACAAACGAGGAAACTAAGCACAGGAAGTGAATGCAGACAGCGACCCATGATCTCGCTGATATTAAGTGGTGCACTCAGCATTCGGTCCCAGGTATTCTGGCTGTGCTCCTAACACCCTAAAAGCGCCTACAATGTGTGGCCTTACTAGGTGCTGGGAAAACAATGTTGAGCAGAAGCAGATATAATATGGTGAAGGACTCAGATATTAATTGAAGCGTGAACAAATATATGGGGAAATGTCACCTAGGTAATAAAATCCATTTTAAAACAAGTTTAGGATACTATTTTGTAAATATGGAAATGTAATTAATAGCGGCAATACAATTTTGGCCAAATTTAGTGTGTTAGTCATTGCCAGTGACATTATTAATTAGCAGACCTCTTTTTCAGAAAGCATTTGGCAAGTATTTTCAAGTTAATTTATATCCAGTTATTCCATTGTAGGCAACTTAGCCTAAGAAAATATCAACTGAAAAGAAAAAAAAAACTCTAAGAAGAAAGTGGTAATTGTGGTTTTCCTATAACAGTGAACAATTATAAATATTGTTTTACTCTGGCTCGAAGTATACATTACATATCTGTTAAAATCATTGTTATGAAGATTATATAGAGGCATGAGAACACACATGGTTTAGTCACTAATTCAAGAATGATATTACTATGTGTGAGTGACATTATTTTACATGCTGTTATGGATTGAACTGTGTCCTCCAAAAATTCATATATTGAGTCCTAACCTCCATTATCTCAGAATGGTGACCTTATTTGGAGATAGAGTCTTTACAGAGGTAATCAAGTTGAAATGAGATTAAAATGGATTAATGTAGCCCTAGTCCTATATAACTGGTGTCCTTATAAAAAGGGAAAATTTGACATGCATAAAGGGAAGACAATGTGAAGAGACTTTGTTCCTCTTGGCTCTTGGCTCTTTGGAGAAGATGACTGTCCTCAAGTTAAGGAGAGAGACCTGGGACAGGTTCTTCCCTAACATCCCACAGAAGGGAACCAATTTGGATGACATCTTGATTTTAGCCTCCAGAACTGAGACAATAAATTTCTGCTTAATCCACCCAATTTTTTGTACTTTGTTATGGCCGTCCTAGCAAAATAGACTGAGTGTGGCTGTTAAGTGTCATTAGTGCTATTCACCAAATATTTATAGCTCTCCCCTTCTGGTGCATGTAGGATTAGACTTCGTTTCCTCTTGAGGATAGGGATGGTTATGTGCTTTCTTTGGCAATGAAGCACGTGAGCAGAAATGACATGTGTCACTTCAGGGAGACTGTTTATGAGCCATTGTATACTCCGCCATGGTCTCTCCTTTCCTCTGCCATGGCAGCTGGCAACATTAGAGAGGATGGCAGCTTTCTCAGTGAAAAGAGCATGAAACAGAGCCTCCAACTGCCCCATGATGCATGTATGGTATGAAGATGAAACAAGTCTGTGGTGGCTTAATCAACTGATATTTGGGAGTTCTTTGTTAAATTTCAGCCAGAACTAACTCATCCCAAGTAAAACAACTAGTAGGGCACAGGCTTTGCTCACAAGGACTTTAACGTCTGGGTGGGAGCTGTAGAAATAATTAGATGATTATAATTGATTATGAAAAATGCCGAGATAAAAGTATGCAAAAACTTCTACGGGTGCACATCAGAGAGGCACTTAACCTAGACCAGGAAAATTTCCTGAAGGGAAGTGACACATTAGCTTAGTCTGGAAAGGCAAATAGGAGTTAGTCAGCAGAAGAAAATGAAGCCAGAGAGACGACATGTGTACAAAGGTGAGAATTGCAAATTTCTCATTATGCTGGAATGTAATATATGAAGGTCAAATGAGTAGAAGTGACGTTTGGGGAGGATAAGTTGACAGGACCCTGGTCCTGGGAACTCTTTATACCATGCTTTGAAGGTTGTACATACCTTTCCCAGATACTTTCTCTAGGCAATGAGAAGTTCACTATGGAGTAAAATAATTAGAATACAGTTTTGAAATTTAAAAAAGTATTATATATACTGTGATTACATTTATGTAATATATACAAATGGAGAATTGCAAAGTAATATGCAAAAATAGTTATGCGAGGGCAGTATGAACATTGGTAAATAGTGTTGCCTATTTAAAATGTTACTATACAGTTTGTTCAGTTACAAAAAATTTAATATAATGGTCTGACTAGCTAAGCAAAATAAACTAAAAATACTTTTCCCCAAATCTTAAAAACCTACGGGAAATGAAAATATATGTTTATAAAATGCAGTTAAAGATCTGATGGGAAAGGCCTTATTAAGATAAGCAGCACAAATGGAGATGAAATGAGTTTTCTCCAGCTCTCTTGCTAGGAAAATTAACTTATACCAAAGGTAGAATAAATATTTTAAAAGGCTGTATTTCCAGTTTGGAAACTCAGAGAGAGAAAGTAAAGGAAAATGATAAAGAAAGCATGGTAGACAGAATTCTAAAGATATGCCCTCAAATTTCCTGTTCTCTGATTATTTAATCAACACTAATTTAGATAATGCTGTGAAGTGGGTTTTCAGATGGAAGTAAGGTCGCTAATCAGCTGACCTTAAAATACAGCGATTATTCTGAATTGTCCAGGTGGATCCAGTGAGATCACCTGAGCCCTTAAAAGCAGAGGAGGAAGCTAGAAGATAGAGAGATGGAGGGGAAAGGGAAGCAGAGGAGAGATTTGAAACATGAGAAAGACTCCACTCTTCATTGCTGGCTTTGGAGATGGAGCGGGGTGTGAACAAAGTCTGTGGGCAGCCTCTGGAAGCTGAGCAACAACTAGCCAACAACCCGCAAGGAAAAGGGCACCTCAGTCCTACAACTGCATGGAACCTAATTTCCCAACGGTCTGAATAAACCGGAAAGCAGATTTATCCCCAGAACGTCCAGAAAGGTATGCAACCCTGTCAATATCTCGATGTCATCCTTGTAAGACCTGAAGAAGATGGCCCAGCTGAAGCCACCAGATTTCTGAACTAAAGAACTATGAGCTAATAAATGTGTTATTTTAAGCCACTAAGTTTGTGGCAATTTGTTACAGCAGCAATGCAAAACTAATCCCTTGTAAAAGAAAATGTGAAATAAGATGATCGGGAGATGGTGAAACACACGCTTCAGTCTTTAATCACTAAGTAGTAATGCACTGTAGTGATCAAGGCTATAGATTCTGGAGACAGATGGCCTGTCATCAAATTCCAGCTCTATCACTAGTTGTGTAACCTTGGGCAAGTCTCTGTTCCTCAGTTTATTCATCTATATAATGAGGATAATAATAGTTCTTACTATTGATTATTAAATGAATTATTATGTAAGGTTCTTAGAATAGTGTCTAGCATGTGGAAACTTCTGAAAAGTGTTAACTGCAGTTATTTAGTTTGAATGGGTTAAACTTTAACCCAGGTGTTGGCAAGCCCATGGCCTGTTTTGAATGGATTGGGAACTAAGAATGGTTGTTATAGAAAATGTTGTCAGACTCATGGGTTAAGTTCACCTACTGAAAGGTAGACTTTCAGTTTGGATACACAAATACAAACATTCAACTGTTTACCAAAAAAAAAAGCTAAAACAAAATGACACAGGATTGCTGGAAATAAAGGATGAGAAAAAAATTACCAGACATACATAAAAAAAGAAAGCAATTGAAGCAATGATATTAGAAATAAAAGGAATTAATGGTAACACCATTAAAATGGATAAAGAAGGATTTAAAATATAAATTTTGTAAAACGTAATTTTGGTTGCTGAATAAAATTCTATCTAGCAGATTGCCGTAATTTACTTATCATTTTTCTATTGTTGAACATTTAGTTTGTTTCTAAGTTTTTTTTGCTACTTTAGATAAGGCTTCAATGAACATCATTATACATAAGGCTTTTATCATTTCATTGGCTTCTTTCTTTAGGATACATTTCCAGAAGTGTAGTTACTAGGTCTGAGAATATAACCATTTCAAGATTTCTGAGACTATTACCAAATTGTGAAAATAACTGTACCCATTAGCACTCCAACCTCACAAGTTAATCTTAAACTTTGAATTTTTCTGAAATGATTCTGTTACTGGTAAAAGTCTTTATTAAAGAATAATATATATTTTAACTTCCTCTTAATGTTTTAGAGAACTGCTTCTCAAACTGCAATGTGCGTAAAAATTACCCTTGGATCTTGTTAAAATGTGGAACCTGATGTCGTGCATCTGGAGTGGACCCTAAGACCCTGTTTTCTAACAAGCTCCAAATTGTTCTGATGCTACTGGTCTGATCCCCCTGTGAGGACTAGGGCTCAAGGCTTAAGCTTCGGTGGAGAAGAAGTAGGAAAGCATTTCTCAAGTTTTAAAAATGAAGCAAATTTGAAAAATCTCACTTTATTTTATTTATTTAATTCTTTTTTGAGGAAGATTAGCCCTGAGCTAACATCCACTGCCAATCTTCTTTTTTTTTTTGAGGAAAATTGACCCTGAGCTAACATCTGTGCCCATCTTCTCTATTTTATACGTGGGACACCTGCCACAGTGTGGCTTGACAAGCAGTGCATAGGTCTGTGCTCGGGATCCAAACCCGTGAACCCAGGGCCAACGAAGCAGAGCGCACAAACTTAACTGCTGTGCCACTGAGCCGGCCCTGAAAATCTCACAAATGTTCCAAACAAAGTAATCTCTCAAAATTGTCTAAATTAGATAAAAGATCAGGAAATAATATAACAATCAGGAAAAGCTTGATGTTGATACTAATATTAATACCCCCATGAATGTACATATAAACATAGATTTACTTATACAACACATTTTACATATTTTTCATTTTTTTGTTGTTAGTGCCACTGAGCGGATTCCAACTCCTAGTGACCCTGTGTACAGCAGAGTAGAATCCTGACTGGTGTTTTTGTTCCAGCCTCTCACTTTCAGGCACTGTATCAGACAGCGCTCCACTGCTATTCATAGGGTTTTCATGGCCAATTTTTTCAGAAGTGGGTGGCCAGTTCCTTCTTCCTAGTCTGTCTTAGTCTGGAAGTTCTGTTGAAAGCTGTCCACCATGGATGACCCTGCTGGTATTTGAAATACTGGTGGCATAGCTTTCAGCATCACAGCAACATGCAGCTGCCACAGTAGGACAACCGACAGATGGTGGTATGGTTCCCTGCTGGGGAAACGAATCTGGGTCATGATGGTAGGAGTGCTGAATCTTAAGCACTAGACCACCAGGGCTGGCTATTTATCATTCTAGTCTTACAATAATCCTATTTTACAGCATAATTCTTTTAAATTTAAAAATTCATCAGAAACATGACATTTCCTGTGTCATTAAGTATTTTTATAAAACATGATTTCCAGTGCTAGCAAGGTATTCTAGTTCATGGATATGTGAAGATTTATTTAATTAGTTGTCTTTCTATACTTTAAATTTGTTTCCAGTTTTGAGTATATGATATAGTTTCCCAATAACCATTCTTGTGTATACATTTTATGTATATATATTTTACATTTTTAAAATTTTTATCTTAGACTAAGTTTCTATAGTAGCATTTATGCTACTGTATAAATATTCTTTTTAAAGCCTCTGTTAAGTATTACAAACTTACTCTCACTGACATTGGATAAAGGATTACGTCTAAAAGGTTGCTGATTAAAATATGAAGTAATGGCATTGTAATTGTGATTTTATTTATTTATTTATGCATGTATGTATGTATTTATTTATTATGAACCAAACCAGCTGGTATCAAATAAATCAAACAATGTACTTGAAGGGGCGTCAACCTGTTTCAGCTAAGTGGCTTGTTTGCTAATTTCTTGTATTCGCTACAATACCAGAGGGGTCCATCGGGTACACCAGGAGGTGTTTGTTACAGTGCAGACTCTTCCTTCAGGGAGAAGATCTTCAGCTAAGATGGAAATCAAGATTCCTGTGTTCCAGATTTAGAGCTGTGTATCCTTAGAATGTTTTAGTAAATCCTTCCATGGTGGCTTCAGAATTTTTCCTTCCTTCTGGGTCCATGGTTTCATTTTAGCTTGTGGGAGAAGGCCTAAAAAAGAGTTCCTATCAGGCTCTGAATAGCAGCTTCCAATCTGGCCAAATTTTGATCATAGAACTACTTAAAACAAAATCTTTTTGATGTCTTGTCAGGTTTCAGCCAGGACAAACAATAAATAGTCCTGCTGGTATGCACACAAGAGGGGTCCCCAAAGAGAATACTACCTTCCCAAGATCCACAGCCACTCCCAAAGATAACCAAAGGAAAGATTTAGACAATTCCCCTGAGAGCTGGCAACAGTTGGTAGGCCCCTAGCTGCAAATGAAGGGGAACCCACATCTCTGTTCGGCCATATATAGCCACAAATGGGGTGCAATCCACATTTCTATCTGGCCATATTTTGGGGAACCCCAACCTGAGGGTTCCCAAACTAAGTTCTCAGGACACAAATGAGACAGACAAGAAGGCAATAGCTGTCCCTAGGACAGAAAGGATAGATAACTAATTTTCTTTTTACTATCAATCTGAATTTGGAAAGAAGGGGCAATGGCAAATTTTACCTTTCTCTCTCAACCAGGCATCACAGATACAGATTTGGGAAAGTCGACTTTGATAAGAATTCTTACCCTTTGCTGCCTTCTGTCCGTTTTCCCAGGATGCCGTCTGCAGGCTCCACAGTGATGGGGTGTCCCAGCAGGTCTCATTTTGGTCACCAGAAACTGTAAACGAGGAAAAGTAATTTTCCCTCTTCCCTTTTTATTGAGTGCCCCACTGAGGCCTGTTTCTCTCTAGGGCATCTTGTAAATGGATAAGCTTATCTAAGATGATTCAAAGTTGTCTACTGTGGCTGCTGTAATTCTAGATTCTCTTTGGTAATGCTAACCTATGTAGAACCAAAAATACAACGGAGTCACTTATGTCAGGGAGAAAATAGAGTTGGCCAACACAGGCACATTTAAGAAAATGAAACTTAACCTTACCTAACATAAATTGCAGAAATTTACAGCTTTTCTCAGAAATCAGCAGAGGATGCCAGCCACACTCTACGTACTAAGTCTGTTCTTGCCATCTCTGGACTTCCTCACTCCCCTGACTCAACTACCCTGATCCAAATAGGGAAGAAGACCACTAGGTAACCAATCGGCTGAAAAAGCTAAGTAACTTCCACATCTATCCCATAAAAACTCTGTAATCTATGAGCAACTCAGACTCATTGCTCCTGTAGCCTTATTTCCTGGCTTGCAAGTCAAAATGCTTGCAATAAATACATCTTCTTGTTTTACTCAGTGTGCAGAATTTGGTTTTTGACATCTATTTATTTAGTCTTACAACAAAATTTGATTCACCTGAGGCCTCACACTGCTTCAGTCTGATTTCTAAGTCCGACTCAGTCTGACCCGGGACCTAGTCTGGTTTTTAAGTTGGACCCAGTCCGGAAAAAGAAATGCTCAAAGTCTGACAACTTGTAACAAAAAAGCTGTGGCGCTAGGATTCAGGATACCAGAGGGAATGAATCACTACCCCAAGAGGCAGCAAGAAAACGGCCAACTCAAGGGGGTCAACAGGTATCTCCACCAGGTCACTCATTGCTCCTGAGGGCTGTCAGGCATCCCCTTAGGTTCCCTCTTCTGATATTAGAACTGCTAAAAGATAAGCTGAGGCATATTTAAAATTTTAAGAGTTTATTTGAGCAAAAATCAATTCTAATCGGGGACTGCCAAACCGGAAGTGGTTAGAAACACTCCCAAATGCGATTTTATTTTGTCCTTCATTTACTATTGGTATGGATATGTATTTTCACAACTACTGATGAGCCGTTTTTTTTTACCACTAATTAGTTATCATCTGTTTTGTTTGGGAATATTTCCTCTCTGGCTTTTTGCTTTTCCTCATTGATTTGTGAGAACTTACTTTATAGTAATAAAATTAGGTCTCTGTCCTAAAAATTGCAAAGATTTTTTCGTGGATCATTACTGTCCTTTTCGTTTCTGATACTGTTTGACCTAGAATGTCTTACATTTCCTAGATATTAATACATTCATCTTTTATACCGTCGCTTCTTCCTTTGCTTTTTAGGCACACCTTCTTTTTCTCCCAAGAGAACAAATATAAAATCTACTCTTCCAGTGAGGTAGTGATGTTACTTTTCAACATTTCACCTTTCATACGAAGGATAATAATTTTACCCTTCGAAGGTTACCAGTTATCTCAGAACCTTTTGTATTTGAAAATTCATCTTATCCCTATTAATTTCAAAATTCTCCATTTAGCCTGTTCAAAATCAAACATTGAATTTTGAAATACTTTCTCTAATTCAACAAAAACATATGTAAAATATTTAATTTTGAGTTAAAGGGCAGGATTGAAGTTTCTTAATCGCTTTAAAATATTATGCAAAACATGACTTTTTGAGTTAAAAACAGCTTCTCCACCATTTTTTAAAGTTGAATAGGATCTTAAATACTAAGTCATTTTGCAACCAGTTATAAAAAAAACTCACATTTTGAGTTATGTTTTACATCCTAACTCCTGTCCTTATATGAATTTTTGTGGTCTTAATACAAATGTACATTCTTGTCAGTTTCCAAATATACTTTTTATTAAGGGCAAATTATATGAAGTTCATGTGCAAGGTTGAGAGAATTCTTTTGTTTCCTATAATAAAATTCACTGTGCTTTCTCAAAGGATTTAAGTATAACAAAGTTTTCTCCCAAGGCCAAAATGTCTACTAAATTTGCACAGCAAAAGAGCAAAAGATATTTCAATTAAAGTACAATAAAATAATATGTAGCAAATATTGCAACACATAGAACAATAGTATTTTTAGTGACAGAAAAAATGATTCATCTTTTAAAATCAGGTTTTATGATTAAAATAGAGATGTACTTAAAATCCATTTTCCCGTAAAAACAAACAAGTTTTCTCTTTTACCGTACCCTCATCATCCCAAAGTAATACATGTGAATTTGATACATTGATTGGTTCATTGAAATTGAGCTCTTCAGTAGATGATGTTTAAATATCAATCACCTTATGAATATTTAAATTCAGGAAATGTCAAATTAAAGGTTTGCTCATCTTATTTACTTTTAAGAGTTCTTCAGAAATACCAGATAAAATGAGATCATACTTGGTGGCAGTTTAAAACTTTTAAAAGGCTGATCTTTGCATAGTAATACTCCAAAATATTCAGGAGGAAAATATTCAAATATAATGTAACCTTTGGACTTATTAAAAGAAAGCTTCTTTGGTCTCAGCAAAACTTGTTATATTTAACTGCAACATTTTCCAATTGCTCTTAATTTTATATAGTGGACTTAATTCTAAGCTGATGCATTGGGATGAAAAATCAATTTTATTAAGCAGCTTTATTGTGTGATTAAAATAAGTATCAATATAGTTGTTAGTTTTGTTATTTTCTGTTTCTCACTGATTACCTGTAACTTTTTTTTTTTGAGGGAGATTAGCCCTGAGCTAACATCTGCTGCCAATGCTCCTATTTTTGCTGAGGAAGACTGGCCCTGAGCTAATATCTGTACCCATCTTCCTCTACGTTATACATGGGATGCCTACCACAGCATGGCTTGCCAAGCAGTGCCATGTCTGCACCCGGGATTGGAACTGCAACCCCCGGGCCGCTGAAGCAGAATGTGTGCACTTAACTGCTGTGCCACTGGACCTGCCCCACCTGTCACTTTTTGAAGAACCCTAAGAGCACTTTTATTATATTTTTTCACTTCTTTTCAGACAAATATTTACTACTTTAAATTTTGAACTATTATTAAATCTGTAAACTAAATAATACCCACATATACACAATTTAGCTTAATGGGTAAAATTTTATTTCATAAGTACATACTCTCCTTAAGAAAGTATTCAACAGAGTCCCTGGAAAAGCAATTTCTCCTGTTGCATTTAAACACGATTTAATTGACCAACATATTATATATATGCTTAAAGCCATTTGTTTACAAAGTTTATCCATTGACTATAAGACCGTCAATATTCACTGAATCGTGTTCTATAATCTACTTTCTGAGTTTAGATTAAGGGGAATGGGTACACATAACAGAACAAAATAACTACCATAATGGAGCCTATTGCAAATCCATATTTGTAACTTGTTCCTTACAGATAAATAAACCTATTTGAAAAGGATCAGAAGCAATCTGACCAAATTCAGAGAAACATTTAGGGTCATAAAGTTTTCCACAGGCAATTTTTTTTTTTTTACGAAGTAGGGTGAAGAGTTAACTTCTTCAGGGTCATGTTAATTGTCTAGGACAGTTCATCTGTCCAATATTAACATCTCCTACAGCTTTTCTTCTTGCTTCTCTTCTTTCCCCCTCCCACACAGTCTGAAATTACTTTCAGCTTTTGACTCAGTTCATCTGTTTGACTTTTAGTTTTTGACATTGTATCTCATCTCCCTGACACTCACAGATAATTTGACTTATTTCGCCACAGATCTTCAATCCCAGACTTCATAAAGTGTGTGCGTGTCATCTGTCTTGCTTGGTTTCTTTCTGCCTCTCACATTTACAAATCACAACCCATTCCTCAACTTGCCCCAGGACTTGGATTCTCACCATATCTATAATTAGCCCCTACAGATTTTTTGACGCTGAAAGAGGTAGGCATAATAAATCAGTCTTTGCTGAATTAAAATATCTTCCCTCTCTTTAAATAATTTATAAGCAGTCATGAAATTCCTTGTTTGAATTTCTTCAGTCTCTTCTAAAGGACTCATTGTTTTTGTTTTACCTTTTTTCTTTTTAAATAAAGAAGACTACAGAGCATACCATCAAATACTTATGTGTCATTTTCCTGAAATTAACGAATGTTAGAATATTGTTAGTGTCAATTTTTAAAAAAGAATAAATCATCTTACATGAAGTTTAAATCCACTGTGAAACTTACCCCAGGCCTATTCCATTCTCTCCTGTATATATTATCTATACTCTGTCCCTATTCTTGTCCTTTGTTCTTTCTTAAAACCACTTCCATTAGGTTTTTGCCCCCATCGCTACACATAACTGTTCTTTTCAAGGTCATAATAACTCCTAAATTGCTAAAACCAGTGGGCAAATCTCAGTCTCTTCTTAAGTAACCTAGCAGCATCATTTGATGTATTTGATTATACCTGCCTCCTTGAACACATTAATTACTCAGCTTGCAGCATTCCACACACTATTAGTTTTCTTCCTGTAAACTAAGTCTTGCTTCTTTGCTCATTTTCTTCTCCCAGAGCTCTTAAAATTGGAGTGACCTTGTCATCTTTTCTAATTAAACTCACCAACTTGGTGATTTCATTCAGTTTTATGGTTTTAAATAAAATTATAGGTTCATAAACTCCTATTTTTTAATTACACCTTCTTTCCCCCAAACTTGACATCTACCTGCGTATGTCTAATTGTCGTCTCAAACTCATGTGTTAAACGGAACTCTTAATCTTCTCCCTAAACCTCTGTACCTACAATCTTCCCCATCTCAGTTATTGCCAACTTCTTTCCAGTTGCAAGTTAGAAATTAGATCTTGAATCTAACTTTGACTTTTATTTCTTTCACATCCCATATCAAACCCACTCAGAGACCGTATCTCAGTACCTCCATGTCTATTACTCTGGTCCAAGGTATCACTTTCTCTCTTTGATAGCAATATCCTTCTAACTTGTCTCCCTACTAATGCCCTTTGCCCATTTCCATCTAGTCAAAGCAGCGACAGTAATTCTTTTAAAAATTAGATCATGTCACTTCTTTGCTCAAACCTCTTCCTTCACTCTAAGAGCCGAAGTCATTGTAATAGTCTGCAAAGCCTGAAATTTTTTCCTCCTTCCTCCTCTGAGCTTCGCTGCTTTCCAGCATGCACACTCCTCTCCATTCACTCCAACTTCCTTGCTATTCCTTGGACATGTCGGACATATTTCCACTTTTTGCACTGACGGTTCATTTTGGCTGAAATTCTCTTGCCCTGGATGTCTGCATTGCTGTCTCCCTGTGGCAGATTGTTATGGTTGCCAAACATTTCCTGCTTTGGTAAGAAGGAGGTATTTTGCTAGTGCATTTGGATATGTGACTTTCTTTGCTAAAGAAATGAACACAGTGGTATAGTATGCCTCTCCCAAGCAGAAGCTTTGAGAGCTATTGTATGATTTATCTTGGGTCCTTTCTGTCTGCCATGAGATCCACGTGATCCAGAGAGGGCTTCTTCCTTCAGCCTAGGTCCTGGTATGAAACAACAGAGCAGAAACACAGCTGACCCATGAGATACTTTTAACAAAAGAGAGAGAAATAGATATTTGTTGTTGGAAACCCCCCAAACATTGGGATTTTTATTACTGTATCATACTTAATGAAAGCTATTATAGAAATTGGTACCAAGAACTGGAGTGCTGATTAACCAAAGATAGTAACGCTTCACTTTGACTTTCCCTGTTGATAGTGGGTACCCAGAAAGCTGTCATTGGAATCTCAACAAATGATTACAATGTTATGCGGTGGTGAAACATTTGGTAAGAAACAGAATGTTGGTAGAGTGCCTTGGTTGATATTGGCTGTTTGACCAGGCACAACAAGAAAGACACGAAATGAGAAAATAATTGGTTACCTTGCAAGCAAAAATAAATGGGAATATGGAAAGTTCAGAAATTCCCAAAGCTTCCTGGTGTGGAAGGGGCACTACTTCTCATTTCCAACAGACAAAAAATAAAACTGAGATAGCCTTTGAAAACAAAGGCTAATTTAAACTCAATTTCTTCTGCAAGAACTAAATTAGGATCATGGCCATAAAACCCTTTTTTAAAATCTCCAAATTGATTAAGCTACTACCTAGTAAAAACTTTAAGTTAGACAAAATGGCTCTAGGAAAAAAGAATAAAGGTATGGCTTTCCCAAAAAAGCTTGGTAAGTTCAAGTTACCTACAATTAAGTCTGGAACAAACAGTAATTTGTTGGTAAGCTCTAACAATTGAAGCTGAGTAATGGAAGAAAAGCTAACTAAGCTTTGAAAGAGTTGTACGGTTAAGAGAGTCATCAATCTGCATTTAAAATACACTGTGATTCCTTGAGACCAAACCTTTGGGCCCCCAACCTTCCATAGACAGAAAAGAGCATGAGAAAAGTGTGTGGCCCTCAGGGACAACATATCCTCCAATGTCCTCTTCAGATGAGATTTAGGAGGAAACTAGAAAAGGAAAGCTCTTCTAGAGGGAGAGACACATACCAAAAGAACAATGGACTGAGGATTTACTTCAAGGGAACGGAAGCAGGGCCTAACTGACGAACACTCTCTTCCTCCAGGGTAGGGGCCCCTTTCAATTTCTCCCTGGGAAGATCTCAGCGTTGGTACAGATTACTGATGAGGTCTGTTTCCCATCCTCACCCTATTTCAACGGGAAATGTTTATTGTGGTTAGCCTGTCTACATTCCATCACTCTGTGTGTTGTGTGTGTGTGTGTGTGTTCAACAGATAACTTGACTTTTCACTTCTTAGATCTGTGGATCAAGAAAAGCCATATATGGCCCTGATTTAAGTACTATCGCGAGATCAGGGACTTGGAGCATGATGGCACGATTAGGGATTAGAGTGTTTCCCTTTGTGTGAGCAGGGCAAGTGTATTTTCTGTGAGAAAGGGAGGGAAACAAGATGGTATTATTGCTCCCAGATCTACCCTGACATTCCTCATGATGTGTACTCCTACCCCATTGCTATTCAGTTTGACCAAGTGACATGCTTTGGTCGATAAAAAGTGAATGGAAGTGACACATGTCATCCCAAGAAGAATGACATTTAAAGGCATTTTGTGGTTTCACCATTTATTTTCTCTCTCCCTCCCTGACATGGAATGACGTGATCCAGATGGAGGATTTGCTTCTCCGATTTGTTTCGTGGATTTAAAACAACTTGAAGCAGCGCCACAGCTGATCTATGAAGGTCACGCCATGCACCTGGGGAATGCACACTAGTTTTTCTAAACCATGGTGACTTGGGAGTAGTTAACACAACACAACTCCATAAAAGCTGAATGATAAGCTCTAATATTCCTTGAAGTCTTTATTCAAATGTCACCTCAGTAATATCTTTTGTGACTATATTTAGGAACACTTCAAACACCCTTCCATCACTTTGAGTTTTTCTTATCTTGCTCCATTTTTTTCATCCCATCTATCCTCTAAAGTACTAGTGAATTGGTTTTATTTATAGTCTGCCTCCCCTAACTATAGACTCCATGTGGTGAGGAATTTTGTGTCTGTTTGGTCTCTGATGTTCCTGGCTCATATTAGCCCCTTCAAGTTTTTTGAATGAATGAATGAAAGAGTTGTTTTGTATCCAACACAATTTACATAAATTTTATTATATTCTATGTGATGGTTAATTTTATGTGTCACCTTGGCTAGGCTATGGTGCTCAGTTGTTGGCCAAACACTAGACTAGATGTTGCTGTGAGGATATTTTGTAGATGTGGTCAAGATTTAAAATCAGTTGACTTTAGGTAAAGGAGATTACCCTCAATAATATGAATGGGCCTCCTCTAATCAGTTGAAGGCCTTAGGAGCAAACAGGTTTTCTGGAAAGGAAGAAATTCTTCCTCAAGTCTGTAGCATAGAAATCATGCCTGAGTTTCTAGCCTGCCAGCCTGTCCTATGCCTTTAGGACTTATGAGCTCCCACAATTGTGTGAACTAATTCCTTAAAATAAATCCCTTTGTACATATATATATAAAGAATGAACGTTATAGATATATGTATATATCCTATTGTTTCTGTTTCTTGGAGATCTCTGATTGTATATAACTTTCAAAATACAGATCTAATTCATTCATTTTGTCTCCTGTTTGGTATGCTAGGAATATATTACAATTCAGTTATCCATTCTCTTACTGATAGACGTTTGTGTTGTTTCCAGTAGTACTGGGATAATGCTGCAATGATCAGTTTTGCACATGTTTCCATGCATACATGTAGAATAATTCCTTTTTGGTATTTATCTAGAAATTAAATTGCTCATATAGTTTAGTGTATCTTCTTTTATTAACATAAATGACAGCTCTGACATTTAGTTTACTATTTATAACTTCACAAAAGCTGTTTTGAAAAGTGTTTTATCAAGGAACATTTTATACATAATAAAAGTAATAGATTTTATTATTAAAAATGAAAAGTGTTAAAATGTAGAAAACTTTTTAAAAAAGGAATTCATAAGTTTTCATTACCTATTTGAATCATAATAAACATTTTGGTGAATTTCTTTCCATTATATTTTAAGTTGTTTCAGTTTATTTTTGGTTACATAGTTGATGACATAGTATATATAATTTTTTAACCTATTTTCAATTGATAGAAATATTTCCCATGTAATGAACTTTTTCTAAACCTAATTTTTAGTTGTCTAATTTTTTACAAACTAAATGAACTAAAATTCACTCAATTGTTTCTCTATTTTTATATGTTTAACCTCTTTCCTTTTTTTTGTAATTACAATAAGACTGCTATAAAAGCCTCTGTGTAGAATGCTTTTTCTGTATTTAGGATTATTTCTTTGGGCTCAAATGTATGAACATCTTATAGTCAGTGTGATTGCTTTCCAAAGGTGTTATACAAATTCACCCTCCCATCAACAATATGTTTCACACAATTGGAATTTCTTGTGTCTCTTTAAATTTACTTTGGTCTGAGTAGGTAATTTTTATATTAGGTCTTGTTGTGGGTTCAATTATATGCCATCTAAAAATGCTATATTGAAGTCTTAATTCCTAGGACCTCAGGATGGGACCTTATTTGGAAATCGTGTCACTGCAGAAATAGTTAAAATGAGGTCATACTTGTGTAGAGTGGACCGTAATCTGATATGATTGATGACACGAGGATGGCCCATGAATACAGACACACACACACCAGGGGAATGCCATGTGATGACAAAGGCAGAGATCAGAGTTACACAACTGCAAAAAGAAATACCAACGGTTGCTGGCAAACTGGCAGAAGCTAAGAAGAGGAAAGGAAGGGTTCTCCCCTATAGGTCTCAGCGGTCCTGTGGGGAAACAGCTCAGGCTTTACCTTTAAATTTTCTCTTCTTTCTTTTTCTATTCATCTGAATAAAACTGTTCTGATTCTCCACACACACATATGGTCTGGCATCTTCCTCACCCCTGCCACACTCACAATTTAGTGGGTTATGCTTCTTTCCTTATCGTATAATCTCCTGATAGCATGAGGGGTTTTTTTGTTGTTGCTGCTGCTTGTTTTGCTTTTTGGCTTTTTTTGCTTTGTTTTATTTTGTATCTCAGTGACATTATTTTTGCTAGTGTGCAAGACTTAGGAAGGCAGAGACTGTTTTACTTAACCTTGTGTTCTTAAAGTGCCTGGCAGAGTGCTTAGCACATAGTAACAGCTTAATATGTGTTTATTGAAGTAAGTAGGTTAAATTGTTATTATTTTGTAGGCACTTGGTAAATATTTATTGGATGAATGAATGGGTTGTCTATTTTACTATAAACACCTCTGCAAGTGGTAAGAAGTTTCAGACTCGATAGAAATAAAACCCCTCTAGTATCCACTTAGCTCAAATATACATTACCTCTTTTTTTTCCACCTCCAATAGTCTAGTTTTTATCCGTCACCATACATAGGTGCCCCTTTACCCCTTTCACCCACCCACAACCCTCTTCCCCTCTGGTAACCACTAATCTGTTCTCTTTATCCATGTGTTTGTTTATCTTCCACATATGAGTGAAATTATACAGTGTTTGTCTTTCTTTGGCTTATTTTGCTTAACATACTACCCTCAAGGTCCATCCATGTTGTTGTAAATGGGATGATTTTGTCTTTTTTATGGCTGAGTCGTATTCTATTGTGTGCGTGTGTGTATCTATCTATCTATCTATCTATCTATCTATCTATCTATCTATCTATCCACCACATCTTCTTCATCTATTCATCAGTTGATGGGTGCTTGGGTGCATCAATCTCTTTGTAGTGTTGATTTCATGTTTTTTGGATAAATACCCAGTGGTGGGATAGCTGGATCGTATGGCATTTCTATTTTTAATTTTTTTGAGAAGTCTCCATTCTGTTTTCCATGGTGGCTGCACCAGTTGCCATTCCCACCAGCAGTGTATGGGGTTCTTTTTTCTCCACATCTCCTCCAACATTTGTCATTTTTTGGCTTCCTAATTATAGCCATTCTGACCAGTGTAAGGTGATATCTCATTGTAGTTTTGATTTGCATTTCCTTAGTAATTAGTGATGTTGAACATCTTTTCAGGTGCCTGTTGGCCATCTGTATATATTCTTTGGAAAACTGTCTGTTCATATCCTCTGCCCATTTTTTGATTGTGTTGTTTGGTTTTTTGTTGTTGAGTTGTATGTGTTCTTTACAAATTTTGGAGATTAACCCCTTGTCGGGTATGTGATTTGCAAATATTTTCTCCCAGTTGGTAGGTTGTCTTTTCATCTTGTTGCTGATCTCCTTTTCCTTGCAGAAGCATTTTAATTTGATGTAGTCCCATTTGTTTATTTTTTCTTTTGTTTCCCTTGCCTGAGTAGGCATGGTATTTGAAAAGATGCTGCTAAGACTGATGTCAAAGAGTATACTGCCTATATTTTCTCCTGGGAGTTTTACAGTTTCAGAGCTTAGATTCAAATCTTTCATCCATTTTGAGTTAATTTTTGTGTACGGTGTAAAATAACGGTCTACTTTCATTCTTTTGCACCTAGCTGTCCAGTTTTCCTAACACCATTTATTGAAGAGTCTTTTCTTTCTCCATTGAATGTTCTTGGCTCCTTCGTTGACGATTAGCTGTCCATAGAAGTGTGGTTTTATTTCCGTGCTTTCAGTTCTGAGCCATTGATCTGTGTGTGTCTGTTTTTGTGCCAGTACCATGCTGTTTTGACTATGATAGCTTTGTAGTATATTTTGAAGTCAGGGATTGTGATGCCTCCCACTTTGTTCTTTTTTTTTAAGGATTTGTTAGCTATTTGGGGTGTTTTGTTGTTCCATACTAATTTTAGGATTGTTTGTTCTATTTCCATGGAGAATTTCTTTGGGATTCTGATTGAGGTTGCATTGAATCTGTAGATTACCTTAGGTAATATGTACATTTTGACCATGTTTCTTCTTTTAATCCATGAGCATGGAATATCTTTCTATTCCTTTATATCTTCTTTAATTTCTTTTAATAATGTCTTATAATTTTCATTGTATAGGTCTTTGACCTCTTTGGTTAAATTTATTCCTATCTATTTTATTCTGTTTGTTACAATTATAAAAGGGATTGTATTCTTGACTTCTCTTTCTGCTTGTTCATTATTAGTGTATAGACATGCAACTGATTTTTGTAGGTTGATTTTGTACCCTGCAACTTTGCTGTAATTGTTGCTTATTTCTAACAGTTTTCTGGTGGATTCCTTAGGGTTTTCTATATACAGAATCATGTTATCTGCAAATAGCAAGAATTTTACTTCTTCCTTTCCAATTTGGATACCTCTTATTTCTTTTTCTTGCTTAATTGCTCTGGCCAAAACCTTCAGCACTATGTTGAGTAGGAGTGGATAGAGTGAGCACCCTTGTCTTGTTCCTGTTCTCAGAGGGATGGTTTCAGTTTTTCACCAGTAAGTGTGATGTTGGCTGTGGGTTTGTCTTTTATAGCCTTCATTATGTTGAGGTACTTTCCTTCTGTATCCATTTAATTGAGAGTTTTCATCATAAATGGATGTTGGATCTTGTCAAATGCTTTCTCTGGATCTATTGAGATGGGCATGTGATTTTTATTCCTCATTTTGTTAATGTGGTATAGCACATTGATTAACTTGCAAATGTTGAACCATCCCTGTGTCCCTGGTATGGATCTCACTTGGTCATGTTGTATGATCCATTTAATGCGTTACTGTATTCAATTTGCCAATACTTTGTTGAGGAGTTTTGCATCTATGTTTGCCAGCAACGTTGGCCTGTAATTTTCCTTCTTTGTGTTGTCCTTGTCTGGTTTGGATATCAGGGTAGTGTTGACCTCATAGAATGATTTAGGGACCTTTCCATCTTCTTCAGTTTTTCAGAATAGTTTGAAAAGGGTAGATATCAACTCTTTGAAGCTTTGGTAGAATTCTCCAGAGAAGCCAACTGGTCCAGGTTTTTTGTTTTTTGGGAGGTTTTTGATTGCTGTTTCAATATCTTTATTTGTGATTGATCTATTCAGATTCTCTATTTCTTCTTGATTCAGTTTTGGGAGATTCTTCGAGTCTAAGAATTTATTCACTTCTTCTAGGTTATCCAATTTGTTGCCATATAGCTTTTCATAGTGTTCTCTTATAATCCTTTGTATTTCTGTGGTATCCATTGTAATTTCTCACCTCTCATTTTAATTTTATTTATTTACACCTTCTCTCTTCTTTTCTTACTGAATCTGGCTAAGCGTTTGTCAATTTTTTTATCTTCTCAAAGAACCAGTTCTTAGTTTCATTGATCCTTTCTATTGTTTTTTTAGTCTCTATTTAATTTATTTCTGCTCTAATTTTTATTTCTCTCCTGCCTATTTTATGTTTTGTTTGTTCTTTTTCTAGTTTTGTTAGGTGTAGTTTAAGATTACTTGTTTGAGATTTTTCTTATTTGTTGAGGTGGGCCTATATTGCTATAAATTTCCATCTTAGTATCACTTTTGCTGCATCCTCTAAGAGTTGGTGTGTTGTATTTTCATTTTTCTCCAGACACTTTTTGATTTCTCCTTTGATTTCTTCGTTGATCCAATGGTTGTTCAGTAGCATGTTGTTTAGCCTCCACATATTTGTGACTTTCACCACTTTTTTCTTATAGTTGATTTCTAGTTTCATAACATTGTGGTAGGAAAAGATGCTTGATGTGATTTCAATCATCTTAAATTTATTGAGGCTTGCCTTGTTTCCCAACATATGGTCTATCTTTGAGAATGTCCCATGTGCACTTGAGAAGAATGTGTATTCTGTTATTTTTAGATGGAATGTTCTATATATATCTATTAAGTCCATCTTGTTGAGTATTTCATTTAAGGCCACCATTTCCTTGTTGACCTTGTGTCTGGATTATCTCTCTATTGACGTAAATGGGGTGTTGAGGTCCCCTACTATTATTGTGCTGGTGTCAATTTCTCCCTTTAGGTCTGTTAGTAGTTGCTTTATATACTTTGGTGCTTCTATGTTAGGTGCATATATATTCATAAGTGTAATGTCCTCTTGGTGGATTGTTCCTTTTATCAATATGTACTGCCACTCTTTGTCTCTTATGTCTTTTTTATCTTGAAGTCTGCTTTATCTGATATAAGTATGACAACGTTTTCTTTCTTTTGCTGGCCATTTGCTTGGAGTATCATCTTCCATCCCACCACTCTGAGCCTATGTTTGTTTTTAGAGCTGAGATGTGTTTCCTGGAGGCAGCATATTGTTGGGTCTTCTTTTTAAATCTATCCAGCCACACTGTGCCTTTTAATTGGAGAATTCAATCCATTGTCATTTAGAGTGATTATTGATATTTGAGGGTTTAATACTGCCATTTTATCTCTTGTTTTCTGGGTGTTCTATATTTCCATTGTCTCTCTTCCCTTGCATTTCTGACTGCCATTTCAGTTTGGTGGCTTTGTATGATGGTTTTCTCCTTATTTATGATTTATGGCTCTGCTCTGATTTTTAGTTTAGTGGTAACCATGAGGTTTGTATAAAATACCTCATAGATGAGGTAGCCCATTTTCTAATAGCCTATTATCTCTTTTAGCCTAGGCAGGTTCCACTCCTTTTCCCCTTTGAGTAATTGTTGTCAGAAATTATTCTTTTTTGTGTTGTAATTTTGTGACTAAATTGAAGTGTTTCTAATTATTTTTTACACTTTCCTTACCTTATATGTTATAATTATGTGTTTGCTAACCTGTTCTGATAGAGAGCAGCAACTTTCTGATTTTGTCTGTCTATTTATCTCCTTACTTAAGGATTTGTAATCCTTTGCATTTTTGTTAAAGGTAGGGGGGCTTCCTTCATCATTTCTTGCGAGGGAGATCTACTGGTGATGGACTTCCTCAGCTTTTGTTTATCTGGGAAAGCTTTTATTTCTCCATTGTATCTGAAGGATAGTTTCACTAGATAGAGTATTCTTGGCTGAAAGTTTTTGTCTTTCAGTATTTTGAATATATCATTCCACTCTTTCCTAGGTTGTAAGGTTTCTGCTGAGAAATCCATTGAAAGCCTGGTAGGAGTTCCTTTTTAGGTTTTTTTTTTTTTTAAAGATTTTATTTTTTATTTCCTTTTTCTCCCCAAAGCCCCCCCATACATGGTTGTATATTCTTCATTGTGGGTCCTTCTAGTTGTGGCATGTGGGGCGCTGCCTCAGCGTGGTTTGACGAGCAGTGCCATGTCCACGACCAGGATTCGAACCAACAAAACACTGGGCCGCCTGCAGCGGAGCGCGCGAACTTAACCACTCGGCCATGGGGCCAGCCCCTAGGTTGTTTTCTTATACGTTGCTGCCCTTAACATTTTTTCTTTGTCATTGACTTTTACCAGTTTTAATATTATATGGCTTAGAGAAGGTCTTTTTGCATTGATGTAATTAGGAATTCTACTTACTTAATGTACTTGTAAGTCCAATTTCTTCCCCAAGTTTTGTAAGTTTTCAGCCATTATTTCTTCGAATAAGCTTTCTGCTCCTTTCTTCCTCCTTTCTCCCTCTGGAACACCTATAATACTTATATTATTTTTCCTAATTGAGCTGAATATTTGTCAAAGAATTTCTTTATTTTTTAAAAATCTTAGTTCTCTCTCCTCCTCTACCTGAAGCATTTGTACATTTCTGTCCTCTAATTCACTAATTCTGTCCTCCATAACATCAACTCTGTTTCTTACGGTTTCTAGATTATTGTTTATCTCATTAATTGTGTGCTTTATATCCAGAATTTCTGTTTGGTTTTTTTTTTTTTGTTTTGTTTTAGAGTTTCAATCTCTTTGGTGAAGTATTCCTTCTGCTCATTAATTTTTATTCCCGAGTTCATTGAACAGTGTTTCTGAGTTTTCTTGTAACTCATTGAGTTTCTTTATGACAACTATTTTGAATTCTTTGTCATTTAGATTATAAACTACTGTGACTTCAGGATTGGTTTCTGGAGACTTGTCATTTTCCTGCTGTGTTTTCTCATCTTGTGCCATCTGCTGGAAGTTGTGCCAGTAGGGCTGCTCTGTGTTTGCCCAGGCTTGCTGCAGCCACTCTGCAGTTTGTGCTCATGTGGGCAGGGCCTCTGTGCTGGGGAGACAGGTCATGCACCATAGGCGGGGCCTCTGTGCTTGGTGGGTGGGTTGCTCTCATGAGGGCAGGGATGGGATGGAGGGATGCTGATGTGGGGACTGAGATGCTACTTGGTGAGACCCACAGGCTGCTGTACTCAGCAGGTGAGTGCCTCCTGAGTGGGCAGGACACCTTCTCAGCTGCACTGCCTTCAGCGGGCAGGTGACTTTGTGGGTGCTGAGCCACCATTTGATGGGGAATGTTCCCGCGGGTGGGGATGCCATGGCTCCATGGGTGCTGTGATAGGCTGGGATACTACTATGAAAGCATTTGTGTAGGCTGGGCTGCCCCTACCTCTATGTGAGGACTCACAACCTGGCTCACTGTTGCTGGGAGGGGAAGAAGTGTGCTCATCTAGTTCCACTGCTTCCTGGGGATCCAGTCTACCCACCTTCAGATGCACAGCTTCATGGACCTCCCAGATGTCTTGTCAAGCTGTACAGGGAATCCTATGCTGGTTAATGAATGTCCATTTACTTGTCACTTAGAGGGGAGAGACAAAGGGAACAACTCACTTTGCCATGATGCTGACATCACTTGGTTAAATATTTTTAATTGAGTAGAAGCAGTATTCATGCCAACTACTATTTGTTATTAATAAGGAAAGAAATCTGACATCCTTTGTGTGGCTCCTGTAGGGAGTCTGCAGTTGCATGAAGATAGGGCCTTCATCAGGTTCACTGCATTATTCCCAACAATCAGAACAGTGTCTGCCACCTAATGGAAACTCTAAGAATATGAGTCAAATGAAAGTATTGAAGTAAACATAAAATGTCCTTATTTTACCTTATAAACCATGTTAAAGTAGTTTCTTTCTTGGCTAATATATAATGCTTTTATTGAATATTTATATAATTTACAGGAAGTTATTTAACTAAAATTGGCCATTTAAGTAAAAAATTGACTTAGTACAAATTTTTTTTGCATAAATTTTATTTTGGGAATCAGAAGATAGCACACTATCCTTCTCATAACCAAACCTCATTAATACAGTTTCCATCACCATAGAGTCTGTAATAATTTTAGTAGCTGCAATTTAGTTTGCTATTATTTACATAAATCTTTTCATTTTTCTATACATTCATGTAATATTAATACTCCAGCTGTTTTTATAGAGAATTTCTATGTTATACAGATTTTTTTAAAACAAAAGGAGTTGTTGAATTTCCATGATGATGATGTCAATAATAATTCATCCATCCATAAAATGAACAAGCAATTGTTTATTGCTAATAATTGTATCTACGCTAAAACTTTAATATTTGTAAACTTTAAAATATTTAACATTTAATTAATAATTACTGAATAATACATAAGTAGCATCACTTGTACTTTTTAATAGGGGCAAGGTTATTACATTTTTTAAAGGGATGTTATAATTCAGTTTATTAATTTAGGTTAATCTGTATCAGTGAAAATGAGTGAGATAATATAACTGTAGTGAGGTTTCTTAGAATAAGAGTCTTAGAGTAAGGCAAAATATTGGATGCTCCACTCATGAATTTCTCTTTCTTTTTGTCTCTCTCATTCTCTCTGTCTCCCTCTATGTATGCACAAATATGCATGTTACACAAAGCATGCACACATATATGTACACACAAAAATGTATGTCCATGTGTATGTTTAAATTTACTTGAGAGGTAATATGACAAAAAGAAGAAAAGAATAATTAACATAGTATTTTTATATAAGCTATATAATAAGTATATACCTGAAAACTATATACAAAATATATTAAAATGTATCAGCTCAAGTACAAATTTTACTGCTGTTGCCATCAGGTCCTACTGCAAGTGCTGTTAGTATTAGTACTAGCTAATATTGGGCATTTTCTATGTACCTGGTATTGCACTAAGCACATTGCATATGTCAGTACAACAACACTGTGAGGTCGGTAACATTATATTCTTCATTGTTCAGATGAAAAAACTGAGACACTGAGTGTTCAAGTGGCCAAGTTCATGCAACTACTAAATGGCTATGTTCAGATTTGAACTCATGCTGTCTGGTACTTCATGTTATGATTTGTCCATGTCTTTCCTTCTGGAGATATAGCATGTCAAAATATTGCCTTACAAGCCCATTTGACCTTTAGAGTAATTAGTATCTCTCATGCTTTCTGTGAGATAGTGAAACTAATGCCCTTGAAAATCCAAAGAGAGCCCGGCGTATGGTAGCCATTCAATTATTGTTTAGTAAATAATAAATGAAATAAATGAAATAAGAAATAAATGAATGGGGTTATGAACCAGTTGTATTAGTCTGAGAACAGCAGAATTTAATAATTTTAAAAGTCAAATTTGATTTGGAAACTATGCTTTAATAAATGTCAAGAAATAATTTAATTCAAAATGTTTATTACATATGCCCTTCAACTTATCGTTGTCAGTTCACATATTCAACTACTAAGTATGTTAGGTGTCTGTGAGTTTTGTTTCTAATAGCTTCCTTGAGGAAGTAGAGCTTATATTAAAAATAAATCTTTGAAAAAGAGCAACCTGGTGCAGGAAAAATGTTCGTTTTGTGGAGAACAACTTGACAAGCTAGAGGTCTTTCTTTAGACATTGGGCTTCATTAAATCAAGAGTAATAGCACAGTCTAATCCTTGACAATTTGCATCTTTCATATTTAATTTGAATTTTTCTGCACCATCTATTCCTACTGGTGTATAGTTATCCGATTTTCTATTAAACGAAAAGTGTGAGCTTTTAGTCTCAAGTTCCAAAGATCAGGCATTATGTTCTTTTCTAACACAAATCTTGAGGTGTCAACATTTTTCAGGCTGATTAAACCCCTTGTCACTCAACTAAGTAGTAAAACATAGCCTGGTCATATGACTTGAGTTATCGTGTAGCATGTTTGCGGCAAAGTACCTCTGAGGGAAGGAAAAAAAGTGCATTTTCACATGGTGCAGCCTTAATTTGTATTCCTCCAGACTACATTTAAAGTTAAAAGTTTATAAAAATTTAAAGTTTTATAGACTTTGCTTCCTACAGGCTTAAAAGCCTAACTGACATTTATGAACAAATAAATTTACCATAGGGCGAATATATTTTTTAAACACTTACGGGTATTCTCCAATCTCACAACATCTGCCAAGCATGAATGACAAGAACATTTTTAGTTTTAAAGAAAATCTATGGTTCGGATAGTAAAAGAGGTGAACAAACTGGTATATGGGGATTGCTTAAAGGTTTACATTTATTTCATCAGTAAGTGCAGCTTTAGCTTAGGGACTTAGTGAAAGAGTAGGAACATATTGTAGCTTCCCAGGGTTAAAGAAGTGCTCAAATATGTAAGGACCAAAGCTGCATGAAAATATTTTTCTGAATTTGATAATTTGCTGGGCAATCATTTATATGCCAAATATCTAAGCAGGCAACTCATTTGCCTCTGGGGTCTATGAAGCAAAGACAAACTAAGCTTTTCCAAAAGGGAAATTCTAAAGCCCAAATATTTGGAAGGTTCCAGACCCATATAGCTCGATGGAAAGATCAGTTTGTCAACAAATCTATGACCTAAGCGTTGCCTTCTCCTCTACGCTGAGTTGTTTCCTTTTTCCATCGGTCATGACTTCTGATAAATACTTACTTTTGTTATTTCT
Source organism: Equus caballus (assembly GCF_041296265.1). Lineage (NCBI taxonomy): Eukaryota > Metazoa > Chordata > Mammalia > Perissodactyla > Equidae > Equus > Equus caballus. Next base: position 101,093,728 of record NC_091686.1, read on the forward strand.
TCAAATTCATAAACTTGTTGAATCTTAGGCTTGGATGGAGATTTTAATTTTTCATTTTAAATCTCTCTAGAATGCTATGAAATGGACATTTTGTAAGCACAAAAGGAAGAAGGTAATAAATTTGTTCTGGAATCTGGAGTGTGAGGGGACTTTGAGGGAAGCATTGAAAGCACAAGGACCTGAGGGCATTAAATGGGACCCCAGTGGTCTGAAAGAGTTAATGCTTCTCACCACACACCACAGATTTACTACTGGGGAGAGAACAAGGAATGAGGGAGGAATGGAGACTAACATTCAAGAGGAAAAACACTTTTCTTTTTCGCTCACCTGACACATCATGTGCTTAACATGTTGCGTTTCTCCAATAACAGTTGGTCGCATTTGCATACATTGGAGAGAATGCAGATGGTTTTCTGCTGAGAATGCAGAAAGCCCAGGAGGTCACGCTGGGAATAACTGAAGTCTTAAACTACATCCTTATGAATGCTATAATTTTTAAATCAAGGCCTTATTATTTAGTACCTTAACATATTTTTCTGTGTTTAAAACATATGTGCTCTCAACCCAGTTTGGAAAAAAAGAAAAAAAAACCCTCAACACCCACCAGTAAAGCAAAGGCTAGGAGCATAAATGATTGAAGTTTCTGTAAAAACACCTTCCCAGGAGGACAGTCTGCTATTGAAGTTCAGATCAGCAAATACACTTGCCTCATTATTTTCGCATGCCTCACATACCTGCTGCTTTTCCAAACTTCCTCATGTTAGTTTCCGTCTTTACAAGTGCTATGCTCTCATCTAGTATTTTAAGAAATGAAAGAATCTAAAAACTCTTGAAGAGATGGGATATTATAAAATGTATTACTGGGCTAAATATTGAACAATATTATAAAGATTTGCAAAAATTGGCCCCACTCGCATTCAAGTAAAATATTCACTATTTTTTTTAAACAATGGCACTAACTAACAAGAATGAATGTACTACTGTAATGGCACTTTGGTTAATTGTCTCTTGGTTGGACTTGAACTGGAGATGAGGGGAATTAAAGAACTGGAAATTAGGGAAGGCAATTACTTCTAATTTATATTAATTCTTATTTTTCCCGAAATGTTTTATTCCTGTCAAGTATGGGTCAATAATTTAAATTTGTCAGACCAGAGAGAGAAATTTTATCCCAAATGAAAATCATTATTTAGTTAATGATATTTTTTAAATGTATTTTAAAACATTCTTTCTTATATTCATTTATGAAGTATATCTCTTTCAAATATCTACAATGGAAATGGCACTGTGTGGGCACTTTGCATGAATATAAGGATAGTTAAATATAATTTTTCTTGTAGGTTGACCTCTTCCAATATTGTATTAGTAGATAGAAAACACATTTTAAATAAATGTAAAGTTATTTCAAAATATAGATATTGAAATTGTAAAGAAAACAATATTATGCTGTCATATTGATTTAATGCAGCTAAACACTAAACAAATATATTTTAATAATTCCAGGCAATGATGAGGGTTATGCAGCATTATAAAGGGATAGAGAGTGAAGGGTGGAGAGAGCAAAAAACCTGAGAGAGAAAGTTGTTTTAGAAGGTTTTCTAGGGACAGTTGAGCAGACACCTAAATAATTTAGGGAGTGAGCCATACAAAGATCTGGGAGAAGACTAGGAGGAAACCACAATGTCACAAAGTGCAAAGGCCCTGAGATGGAACCCAGTTGACGGTGTTGGAGGAACAATAAAGATTTAGGGAAAAGTGGCAGCAATGAGTTGGGGATGTAGGCAGGGGCAAAATCATGTAGAATGATGGAGGCCAAAGTCATGGTAAGAAGTGCAGATCTTAATCTATTGACAAAAATTTGGAAACAGCAAAACTGAACGCAGCATGTCAATGAAAAGAGCACAATTAAAACCAGTAGATCAATAAAATAATATTTAATACAAGTTTAAGAGCAGTTCATGAACTAGTAGCTTTCAAATTCAAAACTGATATGAAGCTCAGAGGCATGACATCAGAGGATGGCTTGTGCAGTGAAAATGAGGAATGTGTAAGCTTTATAATAATTGGTTATTACAATGGGGTTTCCAGACTGCAAAAGATTGGTTAAAAGTGATTATTTTATACCATTTTTAAGAAGATGACTTGAGTTTCTTTTGACTATCAGGGCATTTGTAAGAATAACCTACATTTTACTTATGTTCGTGAAATAAGCTAGATTTAGTTTTGCTTACATGGCTTAAATGGTTTTGTCTGCTCAGGGAATTTTCAAGTCTGGTCTCCATTGTGTATTTTATTTCAGCACTACACGTGAAGAAAAGCCATTGAATGGTTTAGCATAAGCATGAGCATATAGACGTCCAAGTTAAGAAAGCAGGCTGCCTCGGTTTGAATCCCAGTCTGTCAGTTATCTGCTGTGATATTGGGCAAGTTATTCATTTTCCTTATCTGGGAAATGGGAAAGTAAATGTAACCCTCTTATCAGGCTGTTGTGAGAAACAAATAAGCTAATACATGTAAAGTATTAATTTTTCATATTCAACAGACATCACTCTTGTTACTTGTGGAAAATAGACCATAGGAATCAGATAGGAAACGAGAAGCCATTTAGGAGGCTACGGCTTCTAGAAGTCAATGCTAAAGATAAGGAGCTCTTGACCAGTGGTTAGTGTTTGAAGTGATGAGAAGTGATCAGATTTAACGTGTACTAGGACATAAAACCTGAGAGAACTGAGATGGATTAGATGTCAGAGAGGAACAGAGATGACAACTGAACAACTGGCTCAACAGCTGTAGCAATTGCTGAGATAGGAAAGATTATTGGAGGAGATGAGCTGGGGTGGATGGGAAAGAATCAAAAAGCTTATCTGGATATGTTAGGGTTATGATCTCTATTTGACATTTATGTGGGATATTGGGTAGAAAGTTAGATCTATAAATTTAGTGGAGCTGTTGATGACTGTAGGTGTAAATTTCAGAGTCACAGTTTACAGATGGTATTCAAAGCCTTGGGAAGGAATATGTGTGTACAAGCAGAGAAGACAGTAATGCCAAGGACTGAAGACTGCGATACTATGACATTTAGGAGGAGGAGCAAAAAAAGAAGGAGCTGCCAGGGAGTTAGGGAGAACCCAGGAGACTGTGGCATTGTGAGAAGCAGTGAAGAAGATACTTGAAGGAGTGGGATGAGGAATGACAACTAGCCGCTCAGTTTGGCGTGATGTAGGTCAATGGCCATCCGACGAGAGTAGTTACGTGACCCGAGCAGTTTAAGAGGAATTCAGATGAAAATCCCAGGGTCAGTCAAGAAAAGCTGGGAGCTCAAGATGTAGAAACGCATTAATGAATTAAAATGAAGATCACAGCGGAGCTAGAAGAAAGTAAAACTGAATATTTAATTCAGTGGTAACTTCCAAAGCTTTGAAATGTTAATAAGAAATACAATGAAAATATTGAAATATTTGAATATATACGTAATAAAAACACCATAAAAAGTAGCTGACGAAATAAAAAAATAGCAAATGAAAATATTGTTTGAATCAATACAACAAAATATCTGTGATAAAGATGATTATTTATAAGTAAAAACGTTACACTAAAAATGTATAAATAGTAATGTGTAGAATAGAAAGAGATCACATCACAGGAAGTACAGGTGAGCTTGATGAGTCAATTTTAACTTAAAAATATCAGTAACCATTTTTTTAAAAAGATAACACCAAATGACAAATAATACATTTAACACTAATACGTTATATATTAGTTAAATTGTTACTTGGAGCAAATCTTTTGGAGTATATGCAAAAACACATATTCAGGGCCATAAAAATGTTTCATTAATTTCAACTATTAATCCTACTCAAAGAAATACATTCTCAAGAAATAATTTAATAGATTTTAAAAACATTACCTAATAAGGCAACAACTGCCATTGACTAAGCTCTTAATATGGTATATCCATTATGATTATAATAATCTACAAATATTTGAAACAATTCCTAAAACTACATAGAACAGTATCTGGCCCATAACGATTTATTCTTCTTCCCATTATTAATAATTATGCACATGGACAAAGGATGGAAAGGAAGCTGTCAAAGTGGATGACTGTGCTTGTTTTATTACATTTTCTTTAATATTGCTGTTTGTGTGTAAATGTGTGTATGTGTGTTTGTGTATATTCCAATTAGAGGATAACTCAGGAGTCTCTAGTTCAGAGGTGCACATTTTAATGCAAACATACATCTCTTCCCTACCAGATTCTAAACTCCATGAATGCAGTCACCTTGTCTGTTTTCTTATCATTGTATATCCAGCGTCAGGCACAGACATTCAATTACATGTTTTTGAATAAATGGGAAAGGAGGAAAGGAAAAGAAGGAAGGAGACAAGGAAGGAAGGAAGGAGAGAGGGAAGGGAGGAAGGAAGGGAGGGAAGGAGGAAGGAAGAAAATGAATGACTCAGTCTTCTTTCTTAGCTTTAGATCCACATTGCCACCAATACTTCTCTTTGCACCTCAGATCATTTAAATAATTCTTTCCCTTAAAAAACTGCTTCCCTCCTGATATCTAAGTATCTAATAATGGCATCACTGGCCTTGTAATTAATAAGGCTTGACCCATTGTGATCACTTTGATTTCTTTTCAGCCTCTGTCTACAGAAGCATCCCTACTACCTCATGTCTCATGGGCCAAAAATGACTCAGGACTGCCCATCCCTGTAGTGATCATTGGCAAGCAAGAGGCATAGAATTACCATGATTAGTTAAGATTAATCATCTGAAGTAGAATGTAGTTTGAGTAGTCAAGACACTGTCCTAAGTGTTTTATATCTATTAATTCAATTAACTCATTTACATTAATTCCAACAAGTATGTCCAGCTTTATCTTCCATTACTTGGTATATAAGCTGCATAAGTGAATAAGCTATCTGTATTAGTTTCCTAGGATCTTGTTTTAACTCAATCACCTCTTTAAAGGACCACATCTCCAAATACAGTCACATTTTGAGTAACTGGAGGTTAGGACTTCAACATATGAATTTTGGAGTGACAGAGTTCAGCCCATGGCGGTATCCATGAACATACTCTGAGCACTTTCATCTCCATACCTTGGTTCGTATTTATTTAACTGGGAATCTTCTGTACCTTATCCCTAACTGCCAAGTTATTTCATTTCGTTCAGGATCTACCTCAGCTGTCATGAGAAATGAAGATTTCTCAACTGTAGCTTTTAATATCCTCCTGGAATTTTTCATTTACTTTTCTCAGGGAAACTTCATCACTCTTTGCTACTACAGTTATTTGTGCACTTATCTTATATTTCCATTAGATTATAATATTCTTCAGAGTACGGACTATATCTTTTTTCACCATAGTATTCCTTGTACTGTCTAACAGTGTCTTGGCCATAGTTGGTACTCAGCATAAAGGTGTTAAAATAAAAACACCAGGCTGGCCCGGTGGCATAGCGATTAAGTGTGTGTGCTCTGCTATGGTGGCCCGGGGTTTGCTGGTTTGGATCTTGGGTGTGCACCTATACACTGCTGATCAAGCCCATACTGTGGCAGCAACATGCTACATACAAAGTAGAGGAAGATTGCCACAGATGTTAGCTCAGGGACAATCTTCCCCAAGCAAAAAAGGAGGAAAATTGGCAATGAACATTAGCTCAAAGCCAATCTTCCTCACAAACAAAAAAAGTTAAATTAAATAAAAATAAAAATGCCTACAGAAATGTAATTCATACATAGCCTCATAATAGGAATTGAGTGGAAGAAGAAATAATTATTTCTTGGGAGATAAGGGGAAGATTTGTGAATGAGTTGAAATTTGAAACAGGGCTTGAAGTATAGGTAGGATTTTGATAGACAGAAGTCTGGCAAAAAGAGAAATTAGAGGTTGGGTTAAATGCCTATTCAGGCCAGAGGTAAAGGAACAGCACAAGCTGAACTCAGAATTTAAAATAAAAAGTGTAAATCTGTGCATAACACGTAGTCGACTTGATTATATCATAGGGTTTCGCTATATAGCAGTGAGAGCTAAATCCAGAAAGATAGTTTAAGACTAAGTCATAAATGGTGCAAATAGCATTCTAAGAAAATCGTAATTTCTTTGGTAAGCAACGGTGAATCACTGAAGGCTGTCACACGTGGGAATGACATTTAGCAAAACATTGGTTAAGGAAAAATATGTAGGTTCTAGAAGTACCGAGTTTCTTTTTGTTTTTAAAGATTGGCACCTGGGCTAACAACTGTTGCCAATCTTCCTCACTTTTTTTTTTTTTCCAAAGATTGGCACCTGGGCTAACAACTGTCGCCAATCTTTTTTATTTTTTTCCAACTCCCCCGCCCCATACACAGTTGTATATCTTAGTTGCCCGTCCTTCTAGTTGTGGGATGTGGGACGCCGCCTCAACATGGCCTGACGAGCGGTGCCATGTCTGCGCCCAGGATCGGAAACCCTGAGCCGCGGCAGAGGAGCGTCCGAACTTAACCACTCGGCCACGGAGCGGCCCCCTGAGTTTCATTAATAAAGGTAATGTGAGGAATGAAAAGGAGATATCAGGGTGAATATATAATGATGATGGATATAATGATGAATTTGAAAATATGGAAGTATATCACATGAAAACGTCCAGAGGCCAGTGTGAAAATAAGAAAAACAAATCTTGTTCCTTTTGGGCATGAGATAAATATTAGAAGGTAGAAGGTATTTTAGTTATTTAAATATATCTATTCACTTATTTATTAGGACTAGTCTATGGTGAAACATGAGTTTGTGGCTGACCAGTAATGCTCATATTTGGAATTTGTGCTTACTGTGTGCTCTCTATCAGAGTAATGCAAATTATTAATCCTTAAAATTATTTTACAAAAAGCCATTTTAGTTTGCTTTGTCAGATATTTAAGAACACATATATGTGAACAAAATTACATGATACATGATGCATGATTTTTTTCAGGCATCTACTTTCTTAGGTGCCTCATTTGTAATTAATTTACAAAATGTGTCAAATATAATGCTCTGGATATCTCTTCATGAATAAATATAAATATTAAATCGGCTTAACTAAATTTTATTGTCCTCTGTTTTTCTAGCTGGTGAAATTAGTAGCAGTTATACTAGATTTTCGTTTTTTAATTAAAACCTAGTCTAATTCATTGCTCCAATTATTTTTCATATACTATTTTCCTTTCAGATACTATTTTCCTTTGACAAAGAATTTTTAATGAGATACTATAAATTAGTTCACATTTACCTTTTGGCTAGTTTCTTTGCTTACTAATTACAATGACCAGCAACAAACTGAAGTGCCTATCAATTTACATGGATAACTTACTGGCGGTATTTGCCCTATGTTTGTTACAGTGGCGGTATATCTAACAACATTTTTTAAAATAAAAGCTCACTCTTATCAAAATTATTGTTACAGCTAATGGCATATTATTCATAAACATTAAAAATATATATTTAGCATTTACAAAAATAAAAATATATGTAGGTATGTACACAAATATATATATATTTAAGCAGGCTATATATGTGTAAGCTTATGAAATGAAAAAAGATGCAATAAATCCAACAAACTAAGTTAAAAATAATGTAAATAGAGCAATGGTTTAAAATTGTGATGAGGAGACACTCTTCAAATAATCTGGAGAAAAAAATTCTAACTGTAGCCTCCTTGGCCACCCCCTTGTACAGCCCAGAGTCTTTGATTTTGTTTCTCTGTTCTTATTCTCCTCAATGACCTATCTTGATTATCGGTTTATTGGGTTTTCTTCAGCTGTCTCTCTTTCTTGTGATATAGTGAGTATGATTAGAAAAGATGATGTATTTTCTCCACATCCTTTAAAATTTTTCCTGGCCCCTATTTTCGAGAGAGGTCATTTCTCTGTATTAAAAAAAATTTATACATATTATTTGCACTGTTTGGACTTGGGAACTAAATGGTGTGACACCCTCACCCCACGCAACCTCATCCTACCTCAGGAATTTTGAAATGGATTAAAGACTAATTTTGGAGCATTATTCTGAACATTTAACCATAATACATAAAAATGAGAAAAAACTGGAAAGAAATAAAAGATCTCTTAAATAAACTATCCTGGACTATAATTAGGGAGAAAAATAGTCTATCTAAAGAAAGAAAATGTCAACATGAAAAGAAGTGGAAGTTGAACAACCATGGAATCAGCAATAGAGTGACAGGGCAAATAATGCAATGCCCATTTGAATATGCTGGGGATACAAATATGAGCAAGATCAGACCCCTGTCTTGTTGTCTGTCTCATAGTGAGAGACACGGAAAAATAAACTGAAAATAATAATTGACAGCACTAACTGCATGGTAGTGGAAGGCACAGGGTACAAAAGGAACGAGAAGGTCAAAGCATTGTGCCAGCCTACGCTAGGTCCAATAATGCTTAACTGAGAAGGAGTTCCTAAGGGAAGAGGGAAAGGATATTTGTGGCAGAGTGGCCTGCATAAACAAAGATGCAAGTGTAACAAACAGCATAGCATATTCTAGAAAAAAAATCAAGTAGTTTCGTATGAAACTTTAAAATTTTGGAGGCGAAGTTAAACTGGTAGGTGCGTGTCAGCGTATGGGCTGTTTTGTGAGCAGTGCTCTACCGCACCAAGTGTTATCTGATTTGTTATTTTTCTTCTACAGCATTTATCGCCTTTTAGCATGTTTACTTATTTTGTTTACTGTCTGGCTCTTCTACTAGACAGTAAGTTTCAAGAGGACACGTTTCAGGAGCTTGAGCCTAGAGATGAATCAAGAGCCTCTAACAGTCTTCCAAGAGAGAAGCAAGAATGAAGTATAGAGAGGGCTGTGATTGGAGAAGAGAAAATTGGGGGTCAGGCAGGGAGGGGGGTGAAGGCAGGCCACTCCGTTAAGTAATAAAAGCAATAGGACTTACTTGGCGATGGGTGGAATTTGAGGGTAAGAGATAAAGACAATTGGAAGTTGACAACTTGACTCTCTTAGTTTAGTAGGCAGTTGGATATAGACTTTTAGCACCATAACAAGTCTTGTGCTGGACGTACAAATGTAGTAATGATTAATGTGTTTCCTGCTGGAAACCTGTGCTCGTAGGGTAAGAAGAGAAAAGTTCTGAGAACAAAGCCTGGAATGGCTGGAGGGTGAGGAGGCTATATAAAAATGGGAGGAAATGTGTAAGATCCATCAAGGGATTACGAGAACAAGTTAAGAGGAAAGCAAATTTCAAGAACAATGAAATGATGAACAAATTTAAAAGCAGCGGAAAGCTTTAGTAAGGTAAGCAATAAAACGTGCTCTTTTAATTTGACAATTAGGACATAAGCGGTGACCATATAAACGTCATTTGCTAGAGTGGCAGGAACCCACGCCAAATTCCAGAAGGCTGAGGAGTGAATGGGAGGTGGGGCCCTTGAGAATAGGCATATGGGATGCTCAAAGGAGACAAACTCACGCTATAGGTAAGATCTTTCTGTTTCCTGGTTTGCTGGTCATTGACAAATAAATTCATTATTATATCATCTTTCTCCAATGTACTTTGATTTTAAAAGGGAAGTTTTTGGAGGAACAATAACGTAATTTGAAAGACAAGGCATCTCATATTAGGAAATGCAGGTCACGTATAGCATAATACATATGACTATAAGCTGAGATCCCGCTAACACATAGCAACCATGGCTCCTTGCCCTCTCTGGCCTCACTCCCCAGCGACCCCCTCCTTCCCTACTCCTGCTACCCCAAACCAGCGGAATTCACAAAGGTAGCAGTGATTTAGCGGGCAGTCAATCGGTACTCAGCCAAGCTTTGCATAGGATTTTGCTTTCTGGCTTTTAGACCATGTCTCTGTAGCATGACTAACTTTGTCCTGGATTGCTTGATTTATTCTTCATTTTTTTTGCCTCGGATGTATTAATAGAACAATCAATCAGATCTTGGCAAGGATCAGAATTGGACATTAAAGAGCCCAATACAATGAATCATGCATAGATGCATAGATTGGCCTTTTTTTTTTTTTGCTAAACAAATAGTCCTGACCTTGGTTGTGCAAATGTTACACATGAATGCACTGTATGGGTTTTTATTACACTTACAATATCTACCTTTCAAAATCATTAAAGGAGAATCTTTCCACTTTATAAGCCTTCTGAAAAAATGATACAAAAACTAAAGGAAAATACAGTTTAGCAGGTGGTTCTATACTCCAGGTGCTTCAGACATTTATTTAGGTTGACAATTATTTAGGTAGCAGATGCAAAAAACAGATGATCAGGACTGTTGTGTTTATTTGCAATTTTGTAAGATTATGTTTGGTATTTTTTCTGAGGAAGATTGGCCCTGAACTAACATCTGTTGCCAATTTTCCTCTTTTTCACTTGAGGAAGATTCACCCTGAGCTAACATCTGTGCCAATCTTCCTCCATTTTGTATGTGGGTCACCACCTCAGCATGGCCACCAATGAGTGGTATAGGTGTTTGCCTGGGAACCAAACTTGGGCCACTGAAGCAAAGTGCTCTGAACATAACCACTAGGCCATGGGGCCGGGCTCCAGATTATGTTTGTTTTTAAATATAAATTTATGACATTTTTAAAAATTAAAAATGTATTATTTACAATTGGAGAAGGTGAGGCATGTATTAAGAAAACCAAGAAAATAGAATGATTTGCAAGAAAAAAAAGTTTGAAGTAAGAGTTATTTATTAATTTATTTGGGAACTTAAGAAATGGGATGTTTTATATATGGGTATAAATGTACCTGAGCGTCTACAAAAAGGACTGAGGTAATTTCAGGCCATCATTAAGAGAAAGGAAATGGCTTTTAACTTCCACATGAATCCAGTTTTCAAAGTACCTTTGGACCACAATTTTAAGAAAATCTATGTATATATTTATAGGATCAAGGGGGACTGGAAAATTTTGTCCAGTCCTATGTTTGTTACTGTGCAATCATTTCACACTGTGGATAAAGACATCCCTAAAGAATGAATGAATCTGGTTGATTACCTTGGTCCATTCACTTTGGGACTACCTTGCACTTTCATCCACTGAAAGAGCGTGGCTTTGAAAGGCATGGAGTTTTGTTTTGTTTTCTTTTTTTAAAGATTGGCACCTGAGCTAAAATATGTTGCCAGTCTCTTTCTTTTTCTTGTTCTCCTCCTCCTCTAAGCCCCCCAGTACATAGTTGTGTATTCTAGTTGTGAGTGCCTCTGGTTTTGCTGTGTGGGACGCCGCCTCAGCATGGCCTAATGAGTGGTGACATGTCTGCACCCAGGATCCCAACTGGCAAAACCCTGGGCCGCCAAACTGGACATGAACTTAGCCAATCAGCCATGGAGGCCAGCCCTAGGCATGGAGTTTTGAGGGGATTTGTCAAGAGGGAGAATTTCTTCTAGATGATGATAATATATATCTGGAATGTTCAGTCACTTCATTTCCTCTTCAAAGGCAAGCTTGATGATCATATTTAACCAGAGCTCCCCCTATTTAACCAGTTCTTTCTAGTATAAAGAACACTGTGTAGGGCCAGCCCAGGGCATAGTGGTTAAGTTCGCACGCTCTGCTTTGGTGGCCTGGGGTGCACAGGTTTGGATCCTTGGCGTGGACCTAGCACTGCTCATCATGCCATGCTGTGGCGGCATCCCACATAAAGTGGAGGAAGATTGGCTCAGATGTTAGTTCAGCGACAATCTTTCTCAAGTAAAAACAGGAAGATTGGCAACAGATGTTAGCTCAGGGCAATCTTCCTCACACACACACACACACATGCACACACAAAATACCATGGGTGGGAATGAACTTTGCCTTACATACCTTGTCCCTTATACTAGGACATTACTGCTTATTGGGCTTCCTGAGGACTCTAATCTACTTGAAAAAATCATGTGAGCCTCTTCTGTCGCCACACTTACAGCCAGAGCCTCTGCTATAAACTTTTGGATCCTGCTCAAGGTTCAAGTTACCTTAATTTCTTTGGATCTGTAATTGGATATAACTAGAAAGAAATGTGGTCTGGAGAGAAACTTGGTGAGGGATAGGAGAGATATTATTATAAATATTCTTTACCCAAGGTATTCGCAAAATGTTGATAATGTTACTCAGCCCTCAAAATTATTAGAGTCTTGTATTATATAATTATATATAAAGGACCTAGAAGAGTGACTTGAGAATTATGATGTAGTAATTAAAAGTAGTTTTTATGAGGTGTTGGTCAAACAAAAAAGCTTGTAACAATCTTTAGCATCATTTTCCTTGCCCCTGTTTTTCCCTTTTCCAATCCTTTTGCTTGCTTCATATTTGCCAAATATTTTCTCCTTTTTACCACTTGTTTCTCATGCAAATGTACCCACAGATTTCCTGTTATAAATGTCAAAAAGGACTCTGCTGAGCTTAGAACTTGTCACCCCAGGGCATTAAGGGCATCAAACATTTAGACAAGATCAACCCTAAAATCCGAATGGGCAAATGGCTTGGTCTCTGGGACCTTTTTGTTTGTTTGGTTTCTGGAAATAGCTGAACGAATAAGACATTCTTCAACATTACCCTGAAGTATAAAGCTTTACATATATAAAATGCTTTACAAATGTTAATTAATGTTAATAACAGCCGTAAGGCAAAGCTAATTTATGTTTGGATTCAGCCTTGCAAAGTTTCCTAATAGTTATTCCTAAAGTGCAACCATCTCATTTTGGAGTCTAGCCGGCTCAGGGGATGCGGGTAGAGCAAGGGTGTACAAAGGCAATGCTGAGTAGTAGCTGTGTGCACTTAGGCAAGTTACTTGGCTTCTCTGTGTCATAGTTTATTTGCTTGGTTGTTTTGTTTTGTTTTGTTTTTCATTTGTACACTTACCTATCTCATGGGGTTGTTATGAGGAGTAAATGAATTCCTGTATGTAAAGCCTTTAGTGCAGTGCCTGGAACAAGGTAATGCTTATTGACTGTCAGCTGATGTCTCATTATTAAGCCTTTTAAAATTCTAACTGCATTTATTGGGCACTTCATAAGTTTAAGGACCTGTAGCGATATCATAGGAATATTTTAATTAAGAATTTCTATTTAATACCTGGATATTGCAATTCAGCCATTGTTTACAGCACATAATTGTAGGTTTGTCTACTGGCAATAGCATTTTGTCCTCATTCAATTAAATCTAGAATTCAAAATTTTCACTTGTTGGGTTGGCTGATTTAATCTTAAGATTTAGCACAAAACCCATTACTTCTTTCTGCATTTCTGATTAACTATAGTTTATATCCATTTATTTTGAAATATAATGACAATTATTTTAGGGAAAAACAACATGAAACATCCATCAGGGAGGGAGAAACAGAGAAAGAGGAGCTTGTTTTTAGCAGAGGAATAAATAAAGTTACCTGTTGACATAGAATCTTCTGGCATCAAATTGATCCAAACATTCCAAAAATCATACTTAGGGCACACAGATCTCGACTTCATTTCAGAATTGCAGAAATTTAGTATTGAGTGGAGCTTTATGCAGTGGTGAGCCTGACCGCCCTGCCTTAGAAGTTTCTGACCTTCCTAAGGTCACACAGTCAGTAGTGAAAGTAAAGTCAGAAAGCGGCTCTCCTGATTGTCTGGACAAAAGGATGCCCTGCCTTGGAGCAAGAAGCAGAGAAGATGTTTAATAAGAACTTGTGGAAGGTTAATGCTGACTTGAATTCAGGACTCTTTCTACAATTTCTCAGTATCTATACCTTTAATATTACTCCAGGCTCTGATAATATTGTTATACCCAGGCCTGAAAAATATAAATTGTCCTTGGTTAGTAATTCCTAGAGGAGAATGGAATAAATATCGTTGTATCCTGGCTTGGATTCTGAGTGCCATTCTCTCAATCATTGGTGATTTGGGTCCTGTTCCTATGTGATATGTCCTTCTGTGGGGTAACTCAGTTGATTCTCCACTGGGTAACCTCCGTGTGCCCATCTTTCCCAGTGGCTCTAATCCTGTCTTCTTCCCTTTGCCCTTCCTGTGACTTGATTCCCTGCCAGGCTCTGCAGTAATGGGATTCCTCTGGACACTTTATTTCCCAGTGACTGGGAATCGCTATTGATAGCTTCTTCTGGGTGCAACTTCTTGCTTATTTTGGTCCTTTTCAACTATCTTCTTACTTGACTTTCACCACCTCATTTTGGCAATAAAAGATAACCTGGGTTTCTTACTCAATTAGGAAAATTTGTTGACAGTCTTCTGCCTATGCCTTCACTGAATTCTTTAGGTGTCTTGGAAATCTTCACTAGGATAGTGTATCATAATCTAAGAACTGTTTTCCCAGATTTAATTTTTAAATAATTATCCATGAAATGAGAAAAAAAATGAAGCTAAAATATCATCCAAAGAAATGGAGATTGGGTTTGAGTAAACCCAGGAGAGGAACAAGATACACGGTAAGGGGAGAAGTTTGTCCTTTCTAGAGCAGGGGAACAGTAACTGCATGTGGATAAGGAATTGTAGGGTGGCGGTCGCCCTTCTTACCCTAGTTGCTATAGCTGGTCTTGCTATTCTGTGTCAGCTATCTCTCCAGCTCTGAAAAACATGAACTTTTATTTGTAGGACTGACCACATCAGTCAATGAGTTCACCTCTAAGTATTATTGTGGATGAGACTCGTTCTCTATCCATCACATCCCACTTGATTTAGAGGGTAGGCGGTCAGTCACGGCATTGATTGGGCACCCTCTATGACTTGGAACAGTGCCTATTCTATGAAATGGGGCTGATCCACTGTCTGATTTGTAAGATTATGTGATGATTCACTGAATTAACACATGTAAAGACCTTAGACCTAGGCCTGGCACATCATAAATGTTCAATAAATATTAATTATAATAAATACGAACTTATGAGACAAAAATACTCAGTGAAAGTGAATTTTTTCAATAACTATTGTTTAAACAGCCAACTTTTGCTTCACTATATCAACTTTAACAATCTATAGAGAACATGCATGAACTGAAATTTTCTTTTCTGTGCTACATCCAAGGATCTGCCTTCATTTCGTAACTGAAATAAAGGAACCATGTTCCTGGGTGTGTGTGGGGAGACAGGGTGTAAGATGGCTTAGATGTTGAGTATTCAGGTGGTAATGTTGACAGCAGAAGTCCCTGGTGCTAAGGTGAATTATTCCTAGCCAGTCTCATCAGGCACTTTGCCAAACAGCTGTTGAGGCAACGACATTCTAGGAAACTCTAGAAGAGGGCTAGTCAGATTATGAGTGGGCAGCTGGGGGAGAAACAAAGGCAGAAGAGACCAGGGATTATCAAAAACTTGGCAGGTAAAAGAGGAATAAGTAATAATATAATGAGGAAGTCATGACCAAAATTGGAGGAGTCAAAGGAAAATCCTTAGTTTCTCAAGCCAGTGCAATCTCTTCTGTGTCTCCAGGAGGGGTCATTTTCATTGTGCTCATTGATTCTGCCCTTTTGGAAAGCAGTCAAGGTGGCATCGGCCGGCAGTGGATCTTCATCCTCGCGTTCTGATGGCAGGACAAACCCTCCTTTAAGGCTGCGATGCTTAATTTTATGTGTCAACTTGACTGGGCTAAAGGATGCTCAGCTAGCTGGTAAAATATTATTTTGGGGTGTGTCTGTGAGGGCGTCTCCAGAAGAGATTATTAGCCTTTGATTCAGTGAGAAGATCACCCTCACCAATGCAGGTGGGCATCATCCAATCTGTTGAGGGCCTGTATAGAAAAAAAGGGCAGAGTAAGGGCCAGTTGAGTCTCTCTGCTTGCGCTGAGACGTTCGTCTTCTCCTTCCCTTGGACATTAGGCTTTCAGATTCAGGCTGGGACCTACACCATTAGCCCTAAGATTTTCAGTCCTTTGACTCAGACTGAATTATAGCACCAGCTTTCCTGGTTCTCCAGCTTGCAATAAATGTATCCTATTGGTTCTGTTTCTCTGAAGAACCCTGCCTAATACAAAGGCCATGACATCACAGTTGTGTGTGAGATGGACTGCAACTGGAGAGATTTTCAAAGCAGCCTTTACAGCTGTATAATGGTCATTATAACAAGAATAGAGAGAGAGAGAAGGATTGGCAGTTAAATTTTTCAAAGGAAGAATCAGTAGACTTAGGGATTGATTATGTTTATGAATGACGGAGAGGAAGAAATGAGGTCAAGAGTTCTAAGAATGGTGGTGCTAATGCAAATGATAAGTGATATAAAAAGACCGGATGAATTTAGAAGTCTGGAGAAATGCAATCTGACTCATGAAGATTCCTCCTTCAAGACAGTTGCAACTTCTTTCACCGCTAGCAGCAACATGGAGGTGGATAAGCCAAGGCCATGCAAAATTAATAAAGCATCACATATGTGCAAGGGAGATGCTCTCTAACAGAGAGCTCTTTTAAGTGCATTTTGTTGCAGAAATTTTTTCTCATTGCAGTGAGTTCTTTTTTCTATATTTAGTTTACAGCATATAAAAGCAAATATGGGTCTTTGAACAGGATTCTTTAAAATATTTATGTTTTCTCCCATCAGAGCTTGTATTATAAGCAAATTGTTATTTAGTTGCACAAAGCATACATAAATTTGTTGTAAATAACTTAACTATGAGAGGGTTCAGGAAGTTAGTGAATAGTACTGGAAGCATATTTGGAGTAACTAGAATTTATGGAACAAGAACGTTAACCCACATTTGCCATACAATAAGAAGCCATAAAATAGTACTTCAGATTATCTGGGTTGAACATTTTGATCAGGGCCTGCTTTACATTTGCAAAAAAAAGAATAGTATTAAATCTTTGCATGGAACAAAGGCAGTACCAATGCAATCAATCAATATGAATTTATTGAGCATCCATAGAATGCTCATCACTAGGCATTAGATGTGGCAAAGAATATGTGGTTCCCTTTCACCACATCCTTGCAACACGTATCATTTTCTTTTCTTTTCTTTTTTTTTTTTTGAGGAAGATTGGCCCTGAGCTAACACCTGTGCCCGTCTTCCTCTACTTTACATGTGGGACACCTGCCACAGCATGGCTTGATTAGTGGTATGTATGTCCACGCCTGGGATCCGAACTGGCCAACCCCGGGCTGCTGAAGTAGAGCATGCGAACTTAATCACTGTGCCACTGGGCCAGCCCCTGATTTGTTTTCTTGATGATAGCCATTCTAACAGGTGTGAGGTGATATCTCACTGTAGTTTTGATTTGCATTTCTCTGATGATTAGTAATGTTGAGCACCTTTTTATACTCTTATTGGCCATTTGTTTGTCTTCTTTGGAAAAGTGTCTATTCAGGTCCTCTGCCCATTTTTTAATTGGGTTATTAATTTTTGAGTTGTAGGAGTTCCTTATGTATTTTGGATGTTGAGTCTTTCATCTGAGCAAATATTTTCTCCCATTCTGTATGTTGCCTTTTCAGTTTGTTGATTGTTTCCTTTGCTGAGCAGAAGGATTTTGTTTGTTTGTTTGATGTAGTCACAATTGTCTGTTTTTTCTTTAGCTGCCTGGGCTTTTGAGGTCATATTCAAGAAATCACAAGAAATCATTGCTAAGACTAATGTCAAGAAGCTATCCCCCTGTGTTTTCTTCTGGTAGTTTCATGGTTTTAGGTCTTAACATTTGTCTTTAATCTATTTTGAGTTAATTTTTGTGTATTGTGTAAGATAAGGGTCCAATTTCATTCTTTTGCGTGTGGATATACAGTTTTTCCAGTGCCCTTTATTGAAGAGACTATCCTTTCCTCATTCCATGTTCTTGGCAGCTTTGTCAAAGATTAGCTGGCTGTATACGTGTAGGTTTATTTCTGGGCTCTCTATTCTGTTCCATCGGTCTATGTGTCTGTTTTAGTGCAATTACAATACTGTTATGATTATTATACTTTGTAAAATAGTTTGAAATCAGGAAGTGAGATGCCTCCAGCTTCGTTCTTCTTGCTCAAATTACTTTGGCTATTCAGTCTTTTGTAGTTTCATATAAATCTTAGGATTCTTTTCCACTTGTGTGAAAAATACCATTGAAATTTTGATAGGGATTGCATTGGATCTATAGATGGCTTTGAGTAGTATGGACATTTTAACAAAATTAATTCTTCAAACTCAGGAACATGGGATGTCTTTCCATTTATTTATGCCTATTTTAATTTCTTTCATCAGTGTTTTATAGTTTTCAGTGTACGAGTCATTTACTTCTTTGGCTAAATTTATTCCTCAGTATTTTATTCTTTTTGATGCTCTTGTAAATGAAATTGCTTTCTTAAATTTTCTGAATAGTTTTTTCTTGGTGTATAAAAATACAACTCATTTTTGTATCCTGCACCTTTACTAAATTTGTTTATTCTGTTTTTTGGGGAGTCTTTAGGGTTTCATCATCTGTCATCTCTATCATCATATATGTCAACATGTAAGATTTCATCATCATGTGTCATCTGTAAACAGAGAAAATTTTAGTTCTTCCTTTCAGATTCAGATGTCTTTATTTCTTTTTCTTGCTTAATTACTTTGACTATTACTTCCAATACTATGTTGAATAAAGTGGTGAGAGTGGGCATCTTTGTCTTGTTTATGATCTTAGGGGAAAAACCTTCAGTTTTTCACTGTTGACTATGATGTTACCTGTGGGCTTTTCAAATAATGACCTTTATTATGTTGAGGTACATTCCTTCTATACCTAATTTGTTGAGAACTTTTATCATGAAAGGATGTTAAATTTTGTCAAATGTTTTTTCAACAACTATTGAGGTAATCATAGATTTTTATCCTTCATTCTGTTAATGTGATTTATCATACTTATCGATTTATGTATGTTGAACCATCCTTGCATCCCAGGGATAAAGCCCATTTGGTCATGATTTAAAAAAAAATTATTTTATTATGGTCATATTGGTTTATAACTGTAATTTCAGGTGTACATTATTATATATCAGTTTCTGTACAGACTGCATTGTGCTCATCACCAATAGTCTAGTTTTATCTTTCACGATACATATATGACTCTTTACCCCTTTCACCCACTGCCTATCTCCTCCCCTTCTGGTAATCACTAATTTGTTCTCCTTATTCATATGTTTATCTTCCACATATGAATGAAATCATAAGGTGTTTGTCTTTCTCTGTCTCACTTATTTCGCTTAACATAATACCCTCAAGGCCTATCCATGTTGTTGCAAATGGGAGGATTTTGTCCTTTTTAGGGCTGAGTAATATTCCAGTGTGTGTGTGTGTGTGTGTGTGTGTGTGTGTGTGTATATATACCCCACACCTTCTGTATCCATTCATCAGTTGATGGGCACTTAGGTTGCTTCCATGTCTTAGCTATTGTGAATAATGCTGCAATGAACATAGGGGTGCATAAATCTCTTTGTGTTGTCAATTTCATGTTCTTTGGATAAGTACCCAGTAGTGTGATACCTGGATCATATGGTATTTCCAATTTGTTGTTAAAGATATACGCTGGGTTTTTTTTTCCTTCCCAAAGCCCTAGTATGTCGTTGTATATCCTAATAGTGAAGTCATTCTACTTCTTCTACGTGGGATGCCACCACAGCATGGCTTAAAGAGTGGTGTGTAGGTCTGTGCCTAGGATCCAAACCAGTGAACTCCTGGCCACTGAAGCAGAGCATGTGAACTTAACCAGTTGGCCATGGGGCTGGCCCTGTATTTCTAGTTTTCTGGTGGATTCTTTAGGGTTTTCTATATATAAAATCATGCTGTCTGCAAAGAGTGAGAGTTTCACTTCTTCAGTGCCAATTTGGATTCCTTTTATTTCTTTTTCCTGCCTAATCACTTTGACCAATTGTTCTAGTACAATGTTGAATAAGAGTGGTGAGAGTGGGCATCCTTGTCTTGTTCCTGTTCTCAGCAGGATGGCTTTCAGTATTTCCACATTGAGTATGATGTTGAAAGTGGATTTGTCATATATGGGCTTTATTATGTTGAGGCATTTTTCCTTCTATACCCATTTTACTGAGAGTTTTTATCATGAACCTATGTTGGATCTTGTCAAATGCTTTCTCTGAATTTATGGAGATGATCGTGTTTTTTTTTTCCTCCCTTGTTAATATGGTGTCTCACATTGACTGATTTGTGGATGTTGAATGATCCCTGTGTCCTTGGTATGAATCCCACTTGATCATGGTGTATGATCTTTTTAATGTATTGTTGTATTCTGTGTGCTAGTATTTTGTTGAGGATTTTTGCATCGATGTTCATCAGTGATATTGGCCTGTAATTTTCCTTCTTTGTGTTGTTGCCTGGTTTTGGGATCAGGGTGACATTGGCCTTCTAGAATGTGTTAGGAATATTTCTGTCTTCCTCAATTTTTTGGAATAGTTTGAGAAGAATAGGTAATAAATTGTCTTTGAACGTTTGGTAGAATTCTCCTGAGAAGCTGAATGGTCCTTGACTCTTATTTTGGGGGAGGTTTTTGATTACTGTTTCAATCTCTTTACGTGTGATCAGCCTATTCAGATTCTCTATTTCTTCTTGAATCAGTTTTGAGATGTAAGAGTCTAAGAATTTATCCATTTCTTCTAGATTTTCCACTTTGTTGGCATGTAGTATTGCATAATATTCTCTTATAATCTTTTGTATTTCTGTGGTAACTATTGTAATTTCTCTTCTTTCATTTCTAATTTTATTTGAGACTTCTATCTTTTTTTCTTAGTGAGTCTGTCTAAGGGTTTGTCAATTTTGTTTACCCTCTCAAAGAACCAGCTTCTTGTTTCATTGATCCTTTTTACAGTCTTTTTTGTTTCTATTTCATTTATTTCTGCTCTAATTTTTATTATTTTCCTCCGTCTGCTCAGTTTGGGCCTTGTTTGTTCTTTTCTAATTCTGTTAGACATAGTTTAAGATTGTGTATTTGAGCTTTTTCTTGTTTATTAACATGGGCATGTATTGCTATAAGTTTCCCTCCTAGGATTGCTTGCTGCATCCAATAAGAGTTGGTATGGTGTGTTTTCAATCTTGTTTGTCTCCACATATTTTTTGATTGATCCCTTTATTTCTTCAATGACCCATTGGTTGTTCACTAGCACATTGTTTAGTGCCCACATTTTTGTTCCTTTTCCAGCTTTTTTCTTGTAGTTGATTTCTAGTTTCAAAGCATTATGGTAAGAAAAGATAGTAGATATGATTTCAATCTTCTTAAATTTATTGAGGTTTGCCTTGTTTCCCAATATGTGATCTATCCTTGAGAATGTTCCATGTGCACTTGAGAAGAACGTATATTCTGCTGTTTTTGGTTGGAGTGCTCTCTATATATCTATTAAGTTCATCTGGTCTAGTTTTTTGTTTAAGTCCACTATCTTGTTGTTGACTTTTTGTCTGAACGATCTATCCTTTGATGTTAAGTGTGGTGTTGAGGTCCCCTACTATTATTGTCATGTCACTGATATCTCCTTTTAGATTTTTCGATAGTTGCTTTATGTACATTGGTGCTCCTGTGTTGGGTGCATACCTGTTTATAAGTGTTGTGTCTTCTTGGTGGAGAGTCCCTTTTATCATTATATACTGCCCTCTATGTCTGTCTTTACCAGTTTTGTCTTCAAGTCTACTTTGTCTGATATAACTATGGCAACATATGCTTTATTTTGTTTGCCATTAGCTTGGACTATTATCTTCCATCCCTTCACTCTGAGCCTATGTTTGTCTCTAGAGTTGAGATGTGTTTCCTGGAGGCAGCATATTGTTGGGTCTTGTTCTTTAATCCAGGCTGCCATTCTGTGTCTTTTGATTGGAGAATTTAATTCATTTACATTTAGAGTGATTATTGATATATGAGGTCTTAATACTGCCATCTTATCAGGTTTCCTGGTTCTTCTGCACTTCTTTTGTTTCTTGTCCTGTGTATCTAGGACTACTAATTTGATTAGGTAGTTTTCTCTGTTGGTTTTCTTTCTTTTCTCCTTATTTATTGTAAATGCCTCTGTAGTAATTATTTGTTTAGTGGTTACTCTTAGGTCTGTATAAAAAATCTCATGGTTTTATTTCCTTAAACTATACTGATTCCATCCCTTTCCTCTTCTGCCTCTAAGTTATTTTTGTCATCTTTTTCCATCTTGTGTTGTGAATTTGTGGTTAAGGTGATTAGATCATTTTTATTTTGGTGGTTTTCCTTTTATTTATCCTTGATGTTAAAGTGAAGTGTTTAGTAATCTGATCTGATAGAGAGCTGCCATTTCCTGATTATTTCTACCTATTTATCTTCTTGCTCAGATCTTTGTAGCCCCTTTCCTATTTTCTTTTCAGGTATGAGGACCTTCTTGAGGATTTCTTATAAGGGGGTTCTTATGGTGATGAACTCCTTTAGCTTCTGTTTATCTGGGAAAGTTTTTATTTCTTCATCATATATGCAGGAGATTTTCACTGGATAGCATATTCTTTTTTTTTTATTTATTTTTATTTTTTTTTAATATATATATATTTTTTTACAAATTGTTTGTTTGTTTATTTTTTTGTTTTTTTAAATTTTTTTTTTAAAGATTTTATTTTTTCCCTTTTTCTGCCCAAAGCCCCCCGGTACATAGTTGTATATTCTTTGTTGTGGGTCCTTCTAGTTGTGGCATGTGGGACGCTGCCTCAGCGTGGTCTGATGAGCAGTGCCATGTCCGCGCCCAGGATTCGAACCATCGAAACACTGGGCCGCCTGCAGCGGAGCGCGCGAACTTAACCACTCGGCCACGGGGCCAGCCCCTGGATAGCATATTCTTGGCTAAAAGTTTTTGTTTTTCAGGATTTTGAATATATCAATCCACTGTCTCATAGCCTGTAAGGTTTCTGCTGAGAAATCTACTGAAAGCCTGATAGGAGTTCCTTTGTAAGTTATTTTCTTCTGCCTTGCTGCCCTTAGTATATTTTCTTTGTCCTTGACTTTTGCCAGCTTCACTACTATATGCCTTGGAGTCAGTCTTTTTACATTGACAAAGTTAGGAGATCTGGCAGTCTCTTTCACATGGATTTCCAGCTCCCTCCCCTGGTTTGGGAAGTTTTCAGCTATTATTTCTTTGAACAAGCTTTCTGTTCCATTCTCCTCTTCTCCCTCTTGAATACCTATAATCCTTATGTTGCATTTCCTGATTGAGTCAGATATTTCTCTGAGAACTTCTCCATTTTCTCTTTAGTCTTAGTTCTCTCTTCCCCTCCCTCTGAAGCATTTCTATAGTACTATCCTCTAACTGGCTGATTCTCTCCTCCATATTGTCAGCTGTCTTGTTTAGGGAATCTAGATTTTTCTGTATTTCATCCATTGTGGTTTTTGTCTCCAACAACTCTGATTTGTTCTTCTTTAGCTTCAATCTCCTTTGTGAAGAAGCTCCTGAATTTGTCTTTCTGTGTTTTCTTGTAACTTGTTGAGTTTTTTTTATTTATGACAGCTATTTTGAATTCTTTGTCATTTAGATTATGGATTTCTGTTCCTTCAGGGTTGATTTCTGGGTACTTGCACTTTCCTTCTGGTCTGGAGCTTTAATATACCTAGTCATACTTCTTGATGGAGTAGATTTTTGCTTCCTCATAGTGCTCTTATCTGATTGCAGCTGCTGTGTACCACCACAGGATGAGGATCAGGTGCTGTGTATTCTGGGCCATGCATGTGCAGGGGCTCCCCAGCAGCAGCCACTGATTGCTTTTCTCTCTGAGCAACTGATTGATGGCAGATCTGGAGCACTGGGCAGGGGAAGGAGTACTCTCCTTCCCCAGTGCTTACCCCAGCCCCTGCTCATCTCTCTGTACAGAGCTCTGGGCAACTGCAGGACTGTACGCTTTCCCTGTCCCTGCTGCTGCTCCAAGCTCTCTGTACCATGCTCCAGACAATTCTGGGGCACCTCTTCACCTGTGCACTTTCCTCTCTGTGGCTGCCACAATCTCCACACCTTGCTCTGGACAACTCTGTGGCTGCACAATTTCCCTGCCGCCAGTGCCAAGCTCTTTGAACCTTGCTCTGGGTGATCTGGGTATCCATGGGATACTTCCCTTACCTGTGCACTTTCCCTGCCACCACTGCCACAGTCTCTACACCGTGCTCCAGACGATCCTGGGGCTGGAGTGCTGAGTGGGGATGGGTGACCTCTCCTCATCTGTGTCCTTTCCCCACCACCACTACCACATTCACCATGCTGCGCTCTGGATGGTTCTGGGGCTGGAATGCCAGGTGGGAATGGGGTACCCTTTTCACCAGTGCACGTCCAGCCACTTAGGCCTGTCTCTCTCCATGGAGTTCCTGCAGATCAGCTTCCACTCCTTCCAGAGGATCCAGCCCCGCTCCCCACCTTCAGGCACATGGCTGCATGGGTCTCCCACACATCTTTTGTCATGTGTATGTGTCCTCTGTTGGTATATGAATGTCCTATTGGTTGGATCTTAGAGGGGAGAGTCCAAGTGAAGAGCTAACTCTGTCATGATGCTGATGTTACCTCCCTCTATTTCATTTATTTCTACTCCAATTTTTATTATTTCCCTCTTACTGCTGACTTTGGGCTTTGTTTGTTTTTCTTTTCCTAGTTCTGTTAGGTGTGGTTTAAAATTACTTATTTGACATTTTTCTTGTTTTTTGAGGTAGATGTGTATTGCTATAAATTTCTCTCTTAGTACTCCTTTTGCTGCATCCCATAAGAGTTGGTGTGTTGTTTTATCATTTTCATTTGTCTCTAGGTGTTCTTTGATTTATCCTTTGATTTCTTCATTGATCCACTGGTTGTTCAGTAGGATGTTGTTTAGTCTCCACGTATTTGTGAATTTTCTAGCTTTTTTCATGTATTTGATTTCTAGTTTCATAGCATTGTGGTCTGAAAAGATGCTTGATATGATTGTAATGTTCTTAAATTTATTGAGGCTTGCCTTGTTTCCCAGAGAATGTTCCCTGTGCACTTGAGAAGAATGTATATTCTGCTGTGTGTGCATGGAATGTTCTTGATATATCTATTAAGTCCCTCTTGTCAAATGTTTCATTTACGGCCACTGTTTACTTGTTGACACTCTTTCTGGATGATCTATCCATTGACATAGGTGGGGTGTTGAGGTCTCCTACTATTATTGTCTTGCTGTCAATTTTTCCCTTTGGGTCTCTTAGTAGTTGCTTTATATACTTAGGTGCTCCTGTGTTAGGTGCATACGTATTCATATGTGTTATGTCCTTTTGGTGGAATGTCCCTTTAATAATTATATACTGTCCCTCTTTGTCTCTTATTGCCTTTTTTTATCATGAAGTCTTCTTCATCTGGTATAAGTATGGCAACACCTTCTTTTTTTTGCTTGCCATTTGCTCAAAGTATCATCTTCCATCCCTTCACTCTAAACCTGTGTTTTTCTTTAGAGCTGAGATGTGTTTCCTGGAGGCAGCATATTGTTGGGTCTTCTTTTTAAGTCCATCCAGTCACTCTGTGTCATTTGATTGGCAAATTCAATCCATTTACATTTAGAGTGATTATTGATATAATGAGGGCTTAATACTGCCATTTTTGTTTGTTTGTTCTCTGGGTGTTCGACATTTCCGTTGTTTCTCTTCCCTTGCATTTCTGACTTCCATTTCAATTTGTTTGTTTTCTATGATGGTTTTCTCTTTACTAGTGACTTATGGCTCAGCTCTGGTTTTTTGTTTAGTAGTTACCATGTGGTTTGTATAAAAGATTTCATAGATGAGATAGTCCATTTTATGATAGCCTCTTTTCTCCATTAGCCTAAGCACGTTCCATCCCTTTCCTCTTCTGCTTTGGACTTATTTTTGTCACAACATATTCTTTTTTGTGATGTGAGTTTGTGACTAAATCGAAGTGTTTATAGCCATTTTTGATGCTTTCCTTCCTTTTATCTTTTATGTTATAATTGTTTGCTAACTTGTTCTGAGAAAGAGATGCAACTTTCTGATTTTGTCTATTTATCTCCTTGCTCAAAGCTTTGTAAACTTTTGCCTTTTTTTTCAAGTATGAGGGCTTCCTTCATCATTTCTTGTAAGCCAGGTCTAGTGATGATGAATTCCCTCAGCTTTTGCATATCTGGGAAATCTTTTAATTCTCCATCATATCTGAAGAATACTTTCACTGGATAGAATATTCTTGGCTGAAAGTTTTTGTCTTTCAGTATTTTAAATATGTGATTTCATTCTCTCCTAGCCCATAAGGTTTCTGTTGAGAAATCTACTGAAAGCCTGAAAAGGGTTCCTTTGTAGGTTATTTTCTTCTCCATTGCTGTCATTAATATTTTTTCTTTGTCATTGACTTTTGCCAGTTTTAATATTACACACCTTGGAGAAGGTCTTTTTGCATTGATGTAATTAGGAGTTCTATTGTCTTCATGTACTTCTAAGTCCTGTTCTTTCCCTAGGTGTGGGAACTTAGCCACTATTTCTTTGAACAAGCTATCTGCTCTTTTGTTCCCTCTCTTCTCCCTCTGGAATGCCTATAATCCTTCTATTGCTTTTCCTAATTAAGTTGCATATTTCTCAAAGAATTTCTTCATTTTTTTAATTGAGGTTATGATAGTTTACAACATTGTGAAATTTATCTTCATTTAAAAAAATTCTTAGTTCCTTTTCCCCCCTCCACCTGAAGCATTAGTATCTTGTACTTTACTAATTCTGTCTTCCATAATGTCAACTCTATTTTTTATGGTTTCTAGACTATTTTTTTTATCACATTAATTGTGTTCTTCATATCTGGTATTTCTTTTTGTTTTTTTTAGAGCTTCAGTCTCTTTGGTGAAGTATTCCTTGGCTCATTGACTGTCCTTCTGAGTCTTTTCATAACTTCTTGAGTTTCTTTACGATAGCTAGTTTGAATCCTCTGTCATTTAGATTGTAAGCTTCTGTGACTTTGGTATTGGTTTCTGGAGACTTGTCATTTTCCGTCTGCTCTGAAGTGTTAGTGTAGTTATTCATATTGTTTTATGAATTGATCCTTTGCTGGTGCTTTTATGATAGTATCAGGTCACAGATTCCACCCATCACTGTTGGGGGTGGGGCAGGAGCTGTTTTCTGATGCTATCCTATCTGCTTTAGTTGTTCTGGTGGAGCAGCTTCTCTTCTTTGTGGGCTGGCTGCAGCCACTCTGCAGGTTATGCTCATGTGGGTGGGGCCTCTGCATTCATTGGGCAGGTCAGGCACTGCAGGTGTGTACTCTGTGCTTGGTGGGTGTGTCACTCTTGCATGGGCAATGCTGCTGTGCTGGGCAGGTGACTGGCCAAGCTGGTACAATAGGTTTGAAGTGTGCCTTCTTTTGCACAGCCCAGTGCTGCACTCACACTTGCAGGTCGTTTCCCTGAGCTACAATGTTAGGTGGGAGGGATGCCTATGTGGGGGCCAATCAGCCATCACTTGGTGGGGAGCACTCACAGGGCCACTGTGGCACTGTGGGCACTCCCACGGGCCAGGCTACCACTCCAAAAGCATTCCCAGGCCAAACTGCCCCTGCCTCCACTTACAGTCATGCTGGGCCTCTGTATGAGGATCTGAGACCTGCGTCACTGCTGCTAGGGACAGGGAGTGGTGCACTCACCTAGTTCCACTGTTTCCCAAGGATCCAGTCCACCCACCTTCGAATGTTTTGCTGCATGGGTTTCTCAGGTGTCCTGTTGTGCTATATAGGGAATCCTCTGTTGGTTAATGAATGTCCATTTAGTTGTAACTTAGAGGGGAGAGACAAAGGGAACAACTCGCTATGTGATGCTGCTGACGTCATTCCTCTTTATGATTTTATTAATGTGCAGTTGAATTCAGTTTGTTAATATTTTATTCAGGATATTTGCATCAATGTTAATCAGAGATATGTGCCTGTAGTTTTCTTGTGGTGTCTTTGTCTGGTTTTGGTATCTGGGTAACGCTGACTGTACAAAATGAGTTTCGGAGTGTTCCCTTTTTTATTTTTTGAAAGAGTATAAGGAGAATTGGTATTATTTATTCTTTGACTGTTTGGTAGAATTCATCTGTGATGCCAAAAAGTTCTGGGCTTTTCTTTGTTGGGAGATTTTTGATTACTGATTCAATCTCCTTATTTGTTATTGGTCTGTTCAGGCTTTCTGTTTCTTCTTGATTTAATCTTGATACATTGCTAGTTTATAGTAATTTATCCATTTCTGAGATGGTCCAATTTATTGGTATATAATTGTTCATAATATCTTCTTATGATTTTTTTTATTTCTGTGGCATCCTTTGTGATGTGTCTTCTTTCTTTTCTATTTTTAGTTATTTCAGTCTTCTTTCTTTTTTGTTGTTAGTTTGGTTAAAAGTTTGTCAATTTTGTTTACTTTTTGAAAAATCCCATCTCTTAGTTTTGTCAATTTTTCTTAATTTTTCAAAATTCTCTATTTTATCTTTTTTCTGCTTTAACCTTATTTCCTCTCTTCTGCTAACTTTGGGCTTAATTTGTTACTCTTTTTATAGTTATCTGAGTTATAAAGTTAGTTTGTGTATTTGAGATTTCTTCTTTTTTAATATAGGTTTCTTTTTGCTATAAACTTCTCTCTTGGTAGTGATTTTGCTGTATCCCATATGTTTTGCTGTGTTGTGTTTTTATTTTTGTTTGTTTTGAGCTATTTTCTAATCTTCCTTTTGATTTATTTTTTTAGTCAATGATTCTTCAAGAGTGTGTCACTTAATTTCCATGTGTTTGTGAGTTTCCTCGTTTTTGTTACTGATTTTTACTTTTAATCCATGGAGTTAGAAAAGATACTTGGAATGACTGCAATCTTCTTAAGTTTTTTAAGAGTTCTTTTGTGGCCTAACATATGAGCTATCCTGGAGAATCTTCCGTGTGTGCTTGAGAAGAATGTGTATTCCAGTGCTCTTGAGTGAATGTTTTATATATGTCTGTGAAGTCCATTTAGTCAATAGTGTTGTTCAAGTTTGCTGTTTCCTTATTCATTTTCTGTCTGGATGATCTATCCATTATAGAAAGTGGGGTATTGAGGTCTACTAATTTTATTGTATTGTTGTCTATTTCTCCCTTTGTATTTGTAAATAATTTGCTGTATATATTTAGGTCCTCTGGGGTTGAGTACGTACATATTTATAGTCAGTATGTCTTCCTGAATTGACTCTTTTAGGATTATGTAATGGCCTTCATTGTCTCTTGTGACAGTTTTTGATCTAAACTCTATTTTGTCTCATCTCAGTATTGCTGCCCTTGCTCTCTTTTGGTTACCATTTTCATGGAATATCTTTTTTCCATCCCTCCACTTTCAGCCTATATGTGTCCTTAAATCTCATGTGAGTTTCCTGTGGACAGTATATAGTTGGATATTATATTTTTTACCCATTCAATCACTCTGTTATCTTTGTGTGTGTGTGTGTGTGTGTGTGTGTGTGTGTGTGTATGTGTGCGGGGAAGATTGGCCCTGTGCTAACATCTGTTGCCAATATTGCTTTTTTTGCTTGAGGAAGATTGTCGTTGAGCTAACATCTGTGCCACTCTTCCTCTATTTTATGTGGGATGCTGCCACAGCATGGCTTGACAAGTGGTGCTAGGTCCATGCCTGGGATCCAAACCTGTGAACCCTGGGCCGCTCAAGCAGAGCACATGAACTTAACTACTACACCACTGGGCTGGCCTCTCTGTTATCCTTTAATTGATGTTTAATCCGTTCACATACAAAGTAATTATTGATAGATAAGGACATACTATGGCCATTTAGGTCTGTTCTCTCTGTTTTATAATTTTTTTCATCCTCTCTTCTCTTATTGTCTTCCTTTATGTTTTGATATTTATTTCTAGTGATATACATTGATCTTCTTTTATTTGTCTTTTTTGTGTATACTGTAGCTTCTTTTTGTGGTTATGACAATGAGGCTTGCATAAAAATTCCTATAGTTATAACAGTCTATCTTTAGTTGATAACAACTTAAGTTCAATTGCATACAAAGCTCTAGACTTTTACTTCCTCCCCATCCCCTACACTTTATGTTACTGATGTCAGAATTTACTTCTTTTTATATTGTGTATCCATTAACAAAATTTTTTTGGTTGTAGTTATTCTTAATACTTTTTGCCTTTTAACTTTTATTTTTGTGTTACCATTACAGTATTATAATATTCTGTATTTGTTTATATATTTACACTTTACAGCTGAGATTTATACTTTTATTTGCTTTCGTGTTGCTGCTTAGCACTATTTTGTTTCAGCTTGAAGAACTCCATTTATCGCTTCTTGTAAGGTAGATCTAGTGGTGTGAATTCCCTCAGTTTTTGTTTGTCTGCAAGTCTTTATCTCTTCTTCCTATATAAAGCATAGTTTTCCTGGGTATAGTATTTTTCTTTGGCAGTTTTTTTCTTTAGCACTTTGAATACATCATCCTGGCCTATAAGGTTTCTGTTGAGAAATACACCGATAGTCGTGTGGGGATTCTGTCGTATATGATAGGGCAATTTTCTCTTGCTGCTTTCAAAATTCTTTCTTTACCCTTGAGTTTTGAAGATTTAATTTAATATGTGTCAGTGTAGACAATTTTAGATTCAACCTATTTGGGATCTAAGGTTTCATGAATATGAATGTCCATTTTCCTTCCTACACTTGGGAAGTTTTTCAGCCATTATTTCATTAAATAATCTTTTTCCCTTCTCTTTATGGGACTCCCATTATGCATGTATTAATTTGCTTTATGTGTCCCTTAAGTCCTATTGGCTTTCATCATTCTTTTCCATGGTTTTTTCTTTTTGTTCCTCTGACTGTATAATCTCAGATGACTTATCTTTGATTCTTTCTTCTTCTTGATTGAATCTTCTATTGAAGCTCTTTTGAATTTTTTAGTCTAGTTATTGTATTCTTCTGCTCCAGAATTTCTGTGTTTTTTGTTTGTTTTATGGTTTCTATCCTTTTGTTGAACTTCTCATTTTGTTTATATATTGTTTTTCTGATTTTTTTTAGTTGCACGTGTAAGTTTTCTTGTAGCTCACTGTGCTTCCTTAAGATGATAACTTTGAATTATTTGCCAGGAAGTTTGTAGATCTCCATTTCTTTGGAGTTGGTTACTAGTGCTTTATATTATTCCTTTGGTAGTGTTATATTTTCCTGATTCTTCATGACCCTTGTATCTTTGCCTTGTCTGCATATTTGAAGAAGCAGCTACCTCTTTCAGTCTTAGAGACTGACTTCATCAAGGAAAACCCTTCACCAGTAAGTCTGGCAAGGGATTCTGGGCAGGCTGTTTGGCAGTGTCTGTGTGGGCTGCTATCTGATTCCATGAGCAGGTGTGCTTGGTTTTGGGGTCGATGTGTATGCCTTTTGATCACCCTATTTGAAATCCTACCTACCCAAAACTTCCCTGCCTGCCTGACTTGCACTCCTAATCCCCTTTCTTCTACTCAGTTTTTTTTTAATGCAAGTCATCATTCTAACATAGTATGCATTTATTATGCTCACTGCTTATAGTTTATCACCTGCCACTAGAATGTAGGTATTGCATATACAGGAAGTTTTGTTTACTTTGTTTACTCATGTCTCTACAATCCCAGGAATAGTGCCTGGAACACAGAAAATTTTCAATAAATATTTGCTAAATCAAATCACTGGGTGCGGCAATATCCCTAGCTAAATTCACAGTCTGCTTTAAAGATGCAAATCTTACCAATGAGATATAAGCATGAGTTTTTGCATGAGATCTTCAGGAAAGTTTCTTAAAAGGGGAAACATTTCTCCTGTATTCTTAGTATTTTGCTGAAAATGTAGATGTTATATAACTTTTATTTACTATTAATTTTTCCAAACTAGAAGCAGTCTAATCATCAACACCATTCTTTCCTCATTCATATTTTATATTCAATTCTTCAACTACTCCACTTATTTTACTTTCAAAATATCTCCCATTTTTCCACTCTTTCAATTTCCATGACTATTTTCTGGATTGTTCTCTCCCACTTAATTGTAAAGATTTATATTTACAAAAATAGAAATCTGTATTATGTCACTCTACCTTTCACATATATTTACCATTTGCCTTAGAGTAAAATACAAGCTTCTTGTCAGAGGATTCAGTGCTCTTTGAACTCTATTTCTACCCCACCCTTTAATAGTAATTTTCTTAATCTGACACACGTTTTCATGTACCTTAAACTCTGATCACATACATACAGCTTTTGTTTCACAAATATGCTATGAAGTTTTCTTCAGTCTTGCCTTTTCAGGTACTACTTTTTAACTAAAAATATTCTTCTTTTTGTCTGTAAGGCTCCTACTTATTTACATTTATCAGGATATATAGATTATGCTGCAGTTCCATGCAACTCTTAAACTCATGGTTTAAACAATAAATCAGTGATATTCAAAGTCTGGTCCATGAACACTTAAGAGTCCCTGAGACTCAGGGCATTGGTGAGGGCAAAACTAGTTCTAAAATAACAGTAAAATGGTATTGCCTTTTAACCTTGTTGACATTTGCACTGTTGATGTAACATTGTGGCTAAAAACAGCAGCATCAAACTGAGATACTATTAGATATCATATTTTTCACTACATTGTATGGGCAAGAGGGGAAAAAAAAAGAACAGTTTCATTTAAAAGTGTCTTTGATGAAGCAGTAAAAATCATCAATTTTATTAAATTTTGACCCTTGACTGCATGTCTTTATAATCCTCTGTGTAACACAATGGGAGGAATGCATGAAGCACTTCCACTGCACTCGACAGTATGATGATTGTCTCTGGGAAAAGCGCTTGTGTAGTTTAGTTGTGAGCTGAATTAGCATGTTTTCATGGAGCATTTTTACTTGAATGGATTACTGACAGGGAAACTATGCTTATTTACAATTGGGTACTTGGCAGACATTTTCTAAAATAAATGAATGAAGTTAGCCTGCTGCTTCACGGAAAACGACTGATAGTTTTTTATAACCAATGGTATATTTCAAGATTTCAAATGGAAACATTTTGGAAATCATACATCTGCCATAGTGAGCTTGACAGCTCCCCAATACCTAAAGACTTTGAAGGTAAGATTAGTGATGATATTAACAGTAGTTATTTTTTAATATTGAATTTAAATCCTGTGAAAAGCTAGAAGATTTGAATAACTCAATAAACCAATTTTTTTCAGATGACCAATGCATGATGTTTCAAAATTATGCCTCAGTAAAACATCTATTCAAAATGCAAGATAGATAAGAGATTTAACATAGGGGAGTATGAAAAGTTAATTAATATGGCTTTAAATTCCTTATTGCAACTAAGCATTAGGAAACTATGACTGACTGAATGCAGGACCATGTAAGAAAATTCAGTTTTATTCTATTAAGGTAGATATAAAGAAGTTTTAAAAATGTAAGTAGATGCAACTCTTCTCACTAACTTTACTTTCTGGAATATATGTTACATAAAATATGCTATTTTAAATGAAATTACAAATGGAAAGTTTGAAATTTATAAATTTATGTATTAATTTGAAATACAGTAATTATTGAAAGATAAAACCCACATAAACAAAAGCTCTTTGGAGTCTCCAATAGTTTTTAAGAGAGCTAAGGAGTTCTGAGACCAACATGTTTGAGAACTACTACAATAAACGTTTATTTCTCATTCATACTACATGGCTAACTCAAGAAGATAGGAGACTATACCCCAAATTGATGTTCATGGACCCAGGATAACAGAGGCTCTACTCTCTTGTATTTGCACCATCTGTTACTTGTGAATCCTATTCACGACAGCAAGGAAGCAGACATATAACACACATGCAATATGCTAAATTCTGCACAATGGTTTAAAAATACCTAGAGACAGGTAAAGCCATTGAGGGAAGATGTCATTAGCAGTTTTAAGCAGAAAGTGGCACTTGAGTTGTATCTCCAATGAGTGGCAGTACACAGACAGGTGGAAGGGTACAGAAGGAGTATTCATGAAGAGATAAGCAACATTGAAGAAGAGCCTGCCAGCTTTGTCACAGGTGCCTTCAAGATAATGAGGAATTGATTCCAACTTTAATGGAAGGTCCACATTGGCTTATAGAGGGATAAATATATTTGGAAAGCCAAGTAAGATTAGATAATAATGGATTTTAAAAATGAAGCCAAACAGTTCAGGTACGATTTACTAGACATTAAGGTTTTGGTTTGGAGGAGGGGCATGATGCATGTAGCGTATGAAGAGGTTAGGTGTCACGTTAATGGTTTATAGGAAGGCTAATTGGATGTGGCTGAGATCAAAATCAGCAAAGCCAGCTAAGGACTTTTGAACTAATCATAAGCATTAGCAACACAAATTTGTCATTAAGGGGCAAAAGAGGGAGGATAGAAAAGATGAGGAGAGGGAAATGTAAGAGACATCTGGAAGAAAAAATAAATGTTTTCTTGACTAACTGAATATAGGGGATGAGATACTTGTCTGATACTAACTATTCTTTAATATATATTGTTCTGTAGAAGGTTTTCTTGACTCTACTTTGCAGGCATTCCTCTACTCAGAAAGCATTTCTCTTAGCACTATGTGCCCACAGAGAATATCGCTCCTAATATCATGATTTTTTCCTTACCTGTATATTTAATTGGGTAGATTTCCAAAGTCATTAGGATAAGTTCCATGTTCCACTGTAACCTAACACAATGCTTAGCACGTGATCAGTGCTTAATAAATATTTGTTGAGTGCATGACAGTACTGTCTAATTAATGTTTCAGTTCAGGAAGAATGATTTATTCACTTGTCTAAGGTTCAGAAACATGTGGATGAGTGACATTAGATAAAGAATTAAAAAAAATATGTTGGCCAAACTTTTCAGTTTAAACTTTTAATTTTTTATTTTAATTTTTTATTTTTGGTGAGGAAGATTGGCCCTGAGCTAATGTCCATCGCCAATCCTCCTCTTTTTTTTTGCTTGAGGAAGATTGCCACTGAACCAACGTCTGTGCCAATTCTCCTCCACTTCATATGTGGGTCACTGCCACAGCTTGGCCTGATGAGCAGTGTGCAGGTCCATACCCAGGATCCAAACCCATGAACCCTGGGCTGCCAAAGCAGAGCACACGAACCCAATCACTACTCCACTGGGCCGGCCCCTAAAATTTAAATTTTAAAGGCAGACCTGGAGTATACATAGCATACCATACATAGTATGACATTCTTTCTTTTCTATGTTATTTAATAGCATAGCATATATTCCTTGCAAGTATTGCACTGTAAGTCAGTGTGAGAAACTATCAGAAAAAATGATGGTGAAAAATAATACAATATAAGTTACAAGCCTACTACTTACATAGCACCAGGCATTTGCCAGGTATTTTTCAAACTGCTGTCTACATATTCATTAATTTCATCCTCAAAATAAACCTGTTCTCTCTGCTTTATACACAAAGAAATTGAAACCCAGCATAGCTAAGTCACTTGATCAGTGTCACATATGTGGATCACATATGCACGTGGAAGAGGCCGTGTTTGTTTGGGGCAGTCCATGTTCCCGACTTCTGTCTTTGGAACTGGGATTTTCCTGCTAGGACATTATAGAATTGCAGAAATCTCATAATGTCATTAAATTGTAAATGATTGTATTTTACAGTTGTAAAGGGCAATTTTTTTTTTCTCTTTCAAGAAAGAGCAAATTGGCTTTTGCCAAATGGAGATTACATGAAGAATTCACAGTCACTTACAAAACCCCTGTATTTATATACCCCAAATAGTCAACTGCTCCTTATTTTACAATGAAATCTTAAAGATAAGGATATAAAATAGGGAAATAATGATGCGAAAAACTCTCCTATAGAGATTTAGAAACTGAACTTCCAGAATACAATTACCAAATTGGATATGTGGATGATGCAGAGCCTATGTGAATCTTGGAAGGAGCAAAAGGTCCTTATTAGAAGAAAAAGCAACACATTATATGCTAAGAATTTCTCAAAAGATGTGCATGTGAGAGCTACTAAAATCATGAACACATCATCATTACTATCATTATCATTTTCATCAGTTACTATTTTTTAAATATACAGGGTTCGTGATACTGAATTAAATGCTGCAAATCCATAAAAATATTTTTAAAAATTGCAAAAGAGCTCAAAAAATAAAAACCACTGTGTGTTACTAGAGACATTAAAACAGTGGCTCATTTATTGATCAAAGCTTAACACTTCCCAACAACCAAAAACGTAACGTATTGTTTTTCAAATATCTTATACAAAAGGGAATCCTACATGAAAGAGTTAACGTAGACTTGACATTATCTGCAATCGCACTCTGCTGAATGTTGGAGAATCTGACTCAATATTTGCAACCAATTACGTTTTCCTATATATAGAGTTGACATTCTTGCTTAAAAAAA
This sequence comes from Equus caballus, assembly GCF_041296265.1. Classification (NCBI taxonomy): domain Eukaryota; kingdom Metazoa; phylum Chordata; class Mammalia; order Perissodactyla; family Equidae; genus Equus; species Equus caballus. The sequence goes on from NC_091686.1 coordinate 101,129,923, forward strand.
TCAAAGTGCCTTTTTCTTTATTGTCTGTGTGGGTAGATTTATGATTTTTAGATGGAAACTATTTTTTTTTTTTTTCACAAAAGGATTGAGATTTGAAATGAAGTTAAAATGACAGCCTTTATATGTATAAGCATAAAATCAAATTCAGTGACATATTTATTTGAAAATAGAATGAAAATGTGCTTTTTTAACAGAAAAAATATACAGTACACATTTTACAAACTGTAATTAAAACTCATCAAAAGAAATCAAAACATAGTTATTCTAATCTTAATTGTGTAGAGCAATGGATTGGAATTATAAGAAAACAATTATTCTTATTGGTTTTTTTTTCTTGAAGAGCCAGTAGAAAATATTGGGTCAATCTCCAACAAACTTTAGAAAAATGTGATGCAAAGGTATACTTTTTTATGCTTGAAAAGTTGGCATAAATTTAATTAAATAGTTTTCAAAGTGAATTAAATTTCAGTTGCCTCGGTGAAGTTACAATGAAAATGTTTCTGCTCTAAACAAATGTTTCCTGTATATTGAGAATAATAACTTCATATATCAGTTTAATATAGTAGAGCTTTATATATGTCTGTGTGTATATATTGAATAAAAATAGATTTGATTATGTACTGTTCATTTAATTTTAGTATTCATTTAAATTCTCTTTTTTTGAAGGGCTCAAATAAACACAAATATTTGAAAAAAAGACATCACATGTGAAGAAGGCATCCCTCTCTTTAAAAAGTAGAGATAAAATTCTCTTCAGATAAGCACGTTAAAACATGATGATTTACATCTCAAAGCCAGTTTGGTATTGTCTATATAGTGAGTTCCCCTGATGAGTGTCAGAAGGACCTGGTTCAGTTATATAAGCTTTAACCAAGATCCACAGGTGATGCTGAGGCATATACACACCAAAAATGCATTGCTTTATTGCATTTCAATTACTCCTGATTTACAAAAATTCCGTAATACCCTTTATCTACTTCTTAGATTATCCTGGCATTGCTTAAGAACCTTCAGCTGCTAGCTTGCTGAGTAAGCAACACTTGTACAGTTCAGTGGAATTCCACCACCTAGGCAAGCCGGCCCCACACCCAGAGTTTTTGTTTCCTTCTCCAAGACTTGAATAAAATGCCCTGCTCTGGAGTGTGTAATCTGACTTTGAGAGGCCACCTTAGCCAGAAGCAACCAGAAAATGCAATGAAATTAACCCATCATCAGGAGAACTTTAACAAATGGAAATAGGAAACAGGTGGGAGCTGGGTAGATGAACCCCTCTCCTCTATGCCCTGCAACAAATGCTCTGAAGCATGGTTTCTCCATTTAGCACATCTGGATATGTACCATTTGGCTGAATGGAGACACCTGCCATTAACTTACTGTGTTGCTTCAAGGCTCATCAAGAAGCCAGTGCAATATTTCTCATCACTCCTTGTTTCACTGATTTCTATACAGGCACACCTTGGAGATATTGCGGGTTCGGTTCCAGACCATCACAATAAAGCAAATATTGCAATAAAACAAGTCAAGTGAATTTTTTGGTTTCCCAGTGTATATGAAAGTAATGTTTTCACTATACTGTAGTCTATTAAGTGTGCAATAGCATTATGTCTACAAAAGACAATGTATGTATCTTAATTCAAAAATACTTTATTCCTGGGCTGGCCAGTGGCTCAGTGGTTAAGTTTGCATGTTCTGCTTCAGCTGCCCAGGCTTCGCTGGTTCGGATCCCAGGTGCAGACATGACACCGCTTGGCAAGCCATGCCGTGGTAGACGTCCCACATACAAAGTAGAGGAAGATGGGCAGGGATGTTAGCTTAGGGCCAGTCTTCCTCAGCAAAAAGAGGAGGATTGGCAGCAGTTAGCTCAGCTAACTGAGGTTCCTCACACCTAAGGTGAGCTAATCTTCCTCAAAAAAAAAAACCAAAAACAAAACACTTTATTCCTAAAACATGCTAACCATCATCTGAGCCTTCAGTGACTCATAATCTTTCTGCTGGTGGAAGGTCTTGTCTCATTGCTGATGGCTGCTGACTGATCAGGGTGGTGGTTGCTGAAGGTTGGGATGGCTGAGGCAATTTCTTAAAATAAGACAACAATGAAGTTTTCTGAGTGGATTGAGGTTTCCTTTCATGAATGATTTCTCTGTAGCTTGCAATGCTGCTGTTTTACCCACAGTAGAACTTCTTTCAAAATTGCAATCAATCCTCTCAAACCTCGCTGCTGTATTAACTAAGTGTATGTAATATTCTAACTCCTTAGTTGTCATTTCAGTGATCTTCACAGCAGTTTCACCAGGAGTAGATTCCATCTCAAGAAATCACTTTCTTTGCTCATCCATAAGAAGCAGCTCCTCATCTGTTAAAGTTTTATCATGAGATTGCAGCAATTCAGTCACCTCTTCAGGCTCCATTTCTAATTCTAGTTCTCTTGCTATTTCCACCACATCTGCAGTTACTTTTTCCTCTGAAGTCTTGAACCCCTCAAGGTTATCCATGAGGGTTGGAGTCAACTTCTTCCAAACTGTTGATGTTGATATTGTGACCTCTTCCCGAGCAGTAGGTTTCAACAATGGGCTTAAAATATTGTCAGTCATGTTGTAAACAGATGTGCTGTGATGCAGGTTTTGTTGTTCCATTTAGAGAGCACCGGCAGAGTAGTTTTAGCTCAATTCTTAAGGGCCCTATGATTTTTGGAATGGTAAAAGAGCATTAGCTTCAACTTAAAGTCACCAGCTGCATTAGCCCCTAACAAGAAAGTCAGCCTGTCCTTTGAAGTTTTGAAGCCAGGCATTGACTTCTCCTCTCCAGCAATGAAAGTCCTAGATGGCATCTTTTTCCAATATAAGGCTGTTTCATCTTCATTGAAAATCTGTTGTTTAGTGTAGCCACCTTCATTAAATATTTTAGTTAATCTGCTGGATAACTTTCGGTAGCTTCTATATTAGTGCTTGCTGCTTCACTTTGCACTTTTATGTTATGGAGATGGCTACTTTCCTTAAACCTTATGAAACAACCTCTGCTAGCTAAAACCTTTTCTTCTGCAGCTTCCTCACCTCTCTCAGCCTTCACAGAATTGAAGAGAGTTAGGGTCTTACTCAGGATTAGGCTTTGGTTTACGGGAATATTGTGGCTGGTTTTATCTTCTATCACAGAAAGACTTCTGAAAGACTGCTGAAACTTTGTCCATATCAGCAGTAAGGCTGTTTCACTTTCTTATGATTTGTGTGTTCACAGGAGTAGCACTTCTAATCTCCTTCAAGAACTTTTCCTTTGCATTCAAAGCTTGGCTTGGCCTATCTTGGCTTTCACCATGCCTTCCCTACTAAGCTTAATCATTTCTAGCTTTTGACTTAAAGTGAGAGATGTGCGACTCTTCCTTGCAGTTGACCACTTAGAGGCCATTGTAGGGTTACTATTTGGCCTAATTTCAAAATTTTTGTGTCGTAGGGAATAGGGAGGCCCAAGGACAAGGGAGAGACAGGGAAATGGCTGGTTTGTGGAATGTTGAGAGCTCATACAACATTTATTGATTGTTTGCATTCATATATGGGTGTGGTTTGTGGCACCCCCAAACAATTACAATAGTAACATCAGAGATCATCGAGCACAGATCACCATAAAAAATATAATAATAATGAAAAGTTTTAAGTATTGTTAGAGAAACCAAAATGTGACACAGAGAAACAAAGTAAGCAAATGCCATTGGAAAAATGGCACCAATAGACTTGCTCAATGCAGAGTTGCCACAAATCTTCAACTTGTAAAAAATGCTACATCTGTGAAGCACAATATAGCTAAGTGCAATAAAATGAGTATCTTGTTCTCACTTAGCCTCTACTTTTTTAAGTAGCTCAGGGTGACATTCTGTGTGTACACATTTTAGAAGAAAAATGTCTATTTATTAAATTAAATAACATCTATTTAGAAGATATCTTTAACCTAGTGAAATTAGTCACACAAAAAACAAATCTAGTCTTATTGTAGGAGGAAATAATGCAGAAACCAAGAGTTGCTTACAGAAAAACATTAGCTGACCATGGTGTGTGATCCTTTTAATATGCTGTTGAATTTGGTTTGCTAGTGTTTTGTTGAGAATTTTTACATCTACATTCATCAGGGCTATTGACCTGTAGTTTTCTTTTTTGGAGTGTCTTTATCTGGTTTTGGTATCAGGGTAATACTGGCCTTGTGAAATGAGTTTGGGAGTGTTTCTGCTTCAATTTTTTGCAAGAGTTTGAGAAGGATTGGCATCAATTATTCTTCAATGGTAGGTAAAATTTATCAATGAAACTGTGGTCCTGGGCTATTTCTTTGTTGTTGGAGGTTTTGCTTACTGATGCAATCTCCTTACTTGTTATTCATCTGTTCAGATTTTCTATTTTTTCATGATTCAGTCTTGGAAGGTTATATCTTTCTAGGAATTTGTCTGTTTCTTCTAGTTGTCCAATTAATGGCATATGGTTTTCATAGTCTCTTATGGTCATTAGTATTTCTGTAATGTAAGGGGTAATGTCTCCTTTTTTCATTTATAATTTTGTTTATTTGTATCCTTATACACCATGATCAAGTGGGATTCATCCCTGGGATGCAAGGATGGTTCAATATCCACAAATCAATAAATGTTATATATCACATTAATAGAATCAAAGATAAAAATCATATGATAATTTCAATAGATGCAGGCAAAAACATTTGACAAAATTCAATATCCATTCATGATAAACACTCTCAACAAGTTGAGTATAGAAGGAATGTACCTCAACACAATAAAAGTCATATATGACAAGCCCACACCTAATATATTCAATGGTGAAAGACTGAAAGATTTTCCTCCAAGATTAGGAACAAGACAAAGGTGCCCTCTCTCACCACTGCTATTCAACATAGTACTGAATATCTTAGCCGTTGGAATCAGGCAAGAAAAAGAAATAAAAGGCATCCAAATTGGAAAGGAAGAAATAAAATTGTCTCTATTTGCAGATGACATGATTTAGTATATGAGAAATGCTAAAAACTCCACCAAAGAAACTGTTAGATCTAAAACAAAAATTCGTTAAAGTTGTAGGATACAAAATCAACATACAAAATTTATGCATTTCTATACACTAACAAAGAATTATCTGAAAAAGAAATAAAGTGCTTTCATTTACAAAAGGGATAAAAACAGTAAAATATTTCAGAATAAATGTAACCAATGAGGTGAAGGAGCTATACAATAAAAACTACGGCATTGATTAAAGAAATTGAAAAAGACAAATAAATGTAAAGATACCCCATGTTCATCTGTTGGAAGAATTAATATTGGTAAAATGCCCATAGTACTCAAAAGCCATCTATAGATTCAATGTAATCCCTATCAAGACTCCAATCACATTTTTTTTAACAGAAATAGGAAAAGGAATCCTAAATAAATAGAAATAATTAATTATTAATAATAAAAATAGAAATATGAACATTTTGTGGTTTGTAACCACAAAAGACCTGAATAGCCAAAGCAATCCTGAGCAAGAAGAACAAAGCTGGAGACATCACACTTCCTGAACTCAAACTATATTGCAAAACTATAGTAATCAAAACAGTACAGTATCAGCATAAAACCAGACACTTAGACCAATGGAACAGATAGAGAGCCCAGAATTCAACTCATACATATATGGTCAACTAGTATTTGACAAGGGAAGCAAGAATACTAAAGGGAGATAAGAGGATCTCTTCAGCAAACGGTGCTGGGAGAATTGGATATCCACAATCAAAAGAATGAAACAAGAAACCATAAAACTGTTAGAAGAAAACATAGAGAAAAAGCTTTGACGTGGGTCTTAGTAATGAGTTTTTGAACATGACACCTAAAGCACAAGCAACGAAAGCAAAAATAAATAAGTGGGACTACATCAAACTAAAAAGCTTCTGCACAGCAAAAGAAACAATCAACAAAATGAAAAGGCAACCAATGAAATGGGAGAAAATATTTGCAAATCACATCTGATAAGAGATTACTATCCAAAATATATATGGAATCCATACAACTCAATAGCAACCCCCTCCAAATAATCCAATTGAAAAATGAGCAAAGAACATGACTAGACATTTTCCAAAGAACACACACAAATGGCCAACAGGTACATGGAAAGGTGCTCAACATCATTAATCAGGGAAATGGAAAACTACAAATGAGCTATCACTTCACACTTGTTAGAATGGCTATCGTCAAAAAGACAAGAGAACAAGTCCTGGTGAAGACGTGAAGAAAAGGGAACACTTGTGCACTCTTGGTGGGAATATAAATTGTGCAGCGACTATGAAAAACAGCATGTAGGTTCCCCCCAAATTAAAAGTGGAACTACTGTATGATCCAACAATTCCACTTCTGGGTATGTATCTGAAGGAAATAAAATCACTATCTAGAAGAGATATCTACATCCCCATATTCACTGCGGTATTATTTTTAATAGCTAATACATGGAAAGAGCTGAAGTGTTCAGTGACAAATGAATGGATAAGAAAATGTGATTTATATATATGCAATGGAATGTTATTCAGCCATTAAAAAGAAGGAAATCCTGACAGAGGCAGGAGGTGAGTAGTGGGGGAAATGGGTGAAAGTAGTCAAAAGGTAGAAACTTCCATTTATAAGGTAAAGAAGTTCTGGGGATGTAATGTACAGCATGATGGCTATAGTTACCTGTACTGTATTGTATGTTAAAAGTTGCTAAAAGAGGAAATCTTAAAAGTTCTCATCACAAGAATAAAAATGGTAACTATGTGAGGTGATGGAAGTTCAACTGATTGTGGTAGATACTTTGTAATATATACACATATCAAATCATTATGTTGTACGCCTCAAACTTATACAATATTTCATGTCAATTATTTCTCAATCAAACTGGAAAGAAATTAGCTATGTCCTTAATATTTTTGACCAGGACTTCCTAAAGTTTTCAGTTCACAGTCTACTTTATGTGAGTTAAAAAAAAAAAAAATTCTTGAGCTCTTTCTCTTTCTCTCATCCCACTTCCCCACAAGTCCCTATCAATTGTCCAAAGAAATAATCATGAGTAATACTCTTTTTGGGGGGCAGTGGAGGGTGTCAAATTTGTGTACCTGCTACAGTGAACTTCTGGAAGTCATGACGCGTGGAAGAAGTGAGAGTGATACTCTGTTATCAATTTCACCAGCAGAAGGGGTACAAAATCGGACAAGTGTTTTCAAATTTGATTAATGTGTTTATGATGAGTCCCTCAAAATAAGCACACTTCTTCCTTATTTTCCCTATTCTGAGTAGAAATTTCACTTGAGGAAAATTTATTCTAGAAATATGAGCCATGTTTTTCATGACCTAGTAGATCTGCATTGTCATTTGTTATATCTGGACCAATTCTCTGGATTAAGTGTAGGTAAACATTTACATCATAATTTATACTTTAAAGAATATTCTACTGAGCATATCAAGTGTTGATGAGAATATGGAACAGGAGGAACTCTCATATACTGCTGTTTGTAATGTAAAACAGTAAAATCACTTTGGAAATAAGCTCGTCAGTTTCTTTAAAACGTTAAACATATGCCTACCATATGAATCAGATACTCTACTCCTAGGTTTTTATTCAAAAGAAATGAAAATGTATATCCATTCAAGCAATTGTGCAAATATGCTTAGCAGGTTTGTCTGTAGTCTGGACGCTGACAACAATCCAAGTGTCCGTTAACTGTTGAACCAATGAACCAGTTGTGATCTAGCCATACAGTGTAACCCTACTGAGCAATAAAAGTAATGATCTGTTAATACACACAACTTGAATTTCCAAATAATTGTACTGATTAAAAGAAGCAAGATAAAAAATGAGTACATACTGTGTATAAAATCCTAAAAAATGTGAAGTAATCTATAGTGATAAAAAGCTATCAGTGGTTGGCTGCAGACAGGCAGGAGAATGGCAGGACAGGATGTAGGCATTATTAAAGGATATGAGGAAACTTTTGGAAGTAATTCTTATGTTCAATTATCTTTATTTTGGTTATGACTTTACAGGTCTATACATATGACAAAATTTGTCAAATTGTACCCCTTATATATGCAGTTCACCACATCCAATTAGACTTCAATAAACCTATAACATATTACAAATAGATCAAATACTGTTATTTCTAATTATGATCTCTATTAGTTATCTATTGCAGTGTGACAAATTACTGGACGCTCAGAGGCTTGAAATGATAATGTTTCTTATCTCACAGTTTCTTTGGCTCTTTGGATCAGGAGTGTAGGTACAGTTAACCTGGGTTCTCCACTTCAGGGTTACTCACAAGCTGTAATCAAGGTGTTGGCTGAACAGTAGTCATCTCAAAGCTCAGCTGGGGAAAGATCCACTTCCAAGCTCATTCACATGGTAAATGATAGTATTCAGTACCTCGTGAACTGTTGAACTGAGGGTTTCAATTCTTTGCTGGCTTTTCACAATAAGCTGTCTTTAGTTCCTTGCCAGTTGGTTCTCTCCATAGGGTAGCTCAAAATATGGCAGCTTGCTTCAACAGAGCAAGTGAGCAGAGCAAGAGGGCAAAGACAGAGAGAGAGAGAACAAGACAGAAGTCATAGTCAGTCTGAAGCCAATTTCAGAAATGGTATATCACTTCTTTGGACATATTATCTTCATTAGATGTAAGCCCAGAGGAGGGGCATGCAAAAAAGCACAACTACTAGGAGGCACGGATCCCTGGCAATGATTTCAGAAGCTGTCTAACATGTAACCGCAGAGAATTTATTAAGGAGTATGGGCATAGAGTACATATTAATTCATTATATACTTGGAGTCTCACAAAACAAGTCATTTATCCAAACAGCAATCATTGTGAAGGAGTGGCCTAGGAAATTTTCCTTAAATAAATACTTTGCTATAACAGTGTCATTTTAAAACATTTTTCTTTGCATATTATCCCACTGTTGTCATGCTTGATAATACTCATTTGCGCCTAACTTTCAATCGAGTCATCAATCACCCTGGTATCTGTGTTTGGGTGTGTTGAATGTTTTGACAAAATATAAAAATTCAAGACATGTGTTCTGTCCTCAGGGAACTAATGATCTTGTTGAAAAGCAAATCTACATGTGAAAAACTTCTAAAATAGACTTAATACACACCAGTGATAAACTGAATGATACCGACTCTAACCCTGAGGTTAGTTGTAAGAAGAAAAAATGATAAAGCTGAAGTCTTTAGGAGAGGTTTTATTTAGGAGTTCAGGCTTAAGCTGGACTTTGAAAAACGATGAGTGAATGGTCATTCTTTGCTTTTTCTGGCAAGAAGAAATGTCCTACTTCCCAAAGTACAGATTATCTCCATGCCAACTGGCATGAAGTGCACTGGTAAATGACTCTATCAAATATTCCTTTTAGAAATTAGACACAGATGAAGTAAATTCCTTTGTGCTGGTGGTTGTGGTGATGTGTTCTTTGCTGCTTGGACCTCCAGAATGGCCTTGATTTTTCTTGGTTTTCTAAGTCTGGTTTTCCAGTCTCCGAGAGACTCTGTGGGCTACTAATAAATTCTTCTTTTGCTTAAGGTAGACAGCATCTGTTTATCTTGCTTGAATTCAACAGCTTGGTGGACACAGCCAAATGTCATGTAGGTGCAGAACTGTGCTAAGTTTGTTTCAGGTTAGGGAGACAGCATGAGCAAAGGTGTGGACTTTCAATATATTACTGATATTTTAAAACAATTTGGTATTTTTCAGCACAACTAATAACATAGACAGATGTGTATGTCTGATCTAGTAAGCATATCTGTGACAAGAACCATAAAGTAAACAGGGAATGCTAATTAGACAGCACCTGTCTCTGATAAAGATGAATGTGCATATTTTTAGTCTTAAAATTTGAAAAAGCTTTGTAGGACTTCATGGAATTAGGGCCTGGAAGAAAGTTGTATTGTCAGGGCTTGCAGTGACAGTAGAAGACTTTCTACCTGTTAGTCTGTCCTCCGTGCAACAGCTCCTCTACTGGGAAATGGGACTGGAAATAGAGGAAAGATCAACGAATCAGTTTTCCATGATTTTGGAGTGCAGTCTTGTGCCACATAGTGACATTTTGGTCAAGGATAGACCGCATACACAATGGTGACCCCATAAGATTAGTACCATATAGCCTAGGTGTGTAGTAGGTTATACTATCTAGGTTTGTGTAAGTACACTGTACGATATTCGCCCAAGGATGAAATTGCCTAATGCTGCCTTTTTCAGAATGTTATCTCCATCATTAAGTGATGCAGTACTGTATAGAATAAAGGAGAGAGGGCAGATGCAATTGGAAATTTAATTCAAGACTCAGACCACTACTCTCATTGTCCTACTTACTTTTTGTGTGAGAGGAATGAGTCTGCACAATATTTGGAGATGAAAGAGCATCCCTTGAGTTCTAGAAGTTGCCCTGTGTCTAGATGGGCACCAGTACTGTGGAGATGGAATGGTTTCTAAAGCCTGCCACATGCCAGATAGTTTCCTTCAGGAAGATAAGGTGTTTTTTGTTGGTGTATTGCAGCAACAATAAAGATCTTAATTGTAAAAAAATAAATTTTCATTTACTAACTCAGCCTTTAAAAATAATATTTTTTTCTCCAACCTGAAGCTAGATGGATTTAGGAGTGACTGTAAAACCAATAAGTCATGCCACACAGCATAATATGACAGTCAAGGTAATGCTATTTTAATAAACATATAAGTCCATCGAAAGCCATCTGCATTTTTAATCACTTTTGCCTCTTTTCCAGACCTTGCCAACCTAAAAGGGAAACTTTTATAAAGTGACACTCATTTTTATGCATATTATTGAACAGTCGGCTTCTGAAGTTTGTGAAATCCATTTCGAAAGTGCAGGCTGAAGTTGTAATGTGACTCCCTCAGCCTTCAGTTTTTGCTAGACCCCTAAGCGCTAGAAGTGCAGAGTTAACAGTGCATTTCACTCTGACTTCATCATTTGCTAGTAAACCTAAATAGCACTTTGAGAAGAGTACATAATAAATGCATTCAGACACTGCAGCTGTTTTTTGTCTGTTTTCCAAACACATAATGTGCTAATTTGGAAAAAAATCAACAACAGCTGCAAATACATGTCAACAGTAAGGTCTGCAAGGAAAGGCCTTAATAGGTTTTGTTAATCAGTGGTGAACCAGGTGTGAATAAATAATTAACACACTTGATAACAGATCCCTGTTGCCACTACTGCTGTAGCTAAAGTTCTGATAGCCTTTCCTCTAAGTGCAGGAGTTACCTGCAATATTTAAAAAGAAAAATGCTTAATCACTACCAATTCAAAAAAGCTAAAGTAACACTTAAAAAAAAAGAACATTGAATATGGATATCAGGAAAGAAACTTCACATAATTTAGAATACATTTTAATCTTATAAATAAAAGTAGATGTCTAATAATCTCTTTCATTGGCAGATTACTTTTCTAAACAAAGAGCTAGTGGCTGTGAGTCTAGAAATGATTAAGCAAAACTGACCTCACAGAGAACATATTAGTATATTTATTAACATTCTGATTATGACATTTTCCTTTTGAAGGTGGGAAATGCTATAATATAAAACATAAATGGAATTAACAGCAAGTGAGTATGAAATACACATCAGAACTCTGGATTATTACCCTTAGATTCTGTTCTGTTAGTGTCAATAAACCTACGTGGATTTTAAACACCTACTGTGTAAGGGATTTGAAAAAAAGTTTAAGACAGACTAACTAATTTTATTGATTGTAAAATATAACTGATGAAATCCTACTTTTGTAGATATTAATAAACCAACAACAGAAGAGTTATCATTTTATAGGAGAATGCACCACGCACTGGGTTTAGAATATGCTGGAGGTTCTCAAAGAGTGGTTCTAGGACTGGCAGCAGCAGCTTTACCTAGAAACCTGTTAAAAAGGCAAAATCTCAGGCCCTTCCTCAAACCTACTACATGAGAACTCTGGGGGTGGGCCCCAGAAGTCTGTGGATTAAGGAAGACCCCCTCTGCAGGTGATTTTGATGCGTGCTAAAAGTTAAGGCCATTTGTCTGTGCTTGTCACTAATTCATGTAACAGAGCAGTGTTAATTGCCAAGTGCATGGTTTGGTGATTAAAACCCACATCTGGGGACAAAAGCTGTTTAGTATCCCACATCCTCTGTCAGAGAAACCACCAGCTGTTGGTGTCATGTCACTGTTAGGATTGCTGAGAGGTCCCAAACAGCAGAAAAGTCACTTACTACCACATTAGTTTTTTGTTGATTTAAGAAGCGGGCTGTGTGGGAGGAAGGTCACCTGTTGCAGAAGTGTAGTGGTCCCAAGGGAAGACTGTTGCCTCCCTTCTTCAACTCCTGGGTGTTGGGGAGATTAGGGGTGCTGTACTCTCCAAAGTTAGAGGTGGGAACTTTAAGGGGTTGACTATTAATGTTCCCATTGGCAAAACTTGCTCTTCCACCAACAGAAGGATTGATGTTGACCTGTCAACCGATATTTGCAGTCAGCAGAGTGCCTAAGGAGACAGTGCTGGCTGCTGCTGCTGTACCAAGCTCAGAAGGAAGGTTACAGGAGTTTTCCACAGTTAAAATGAATATGTCAGATAATACGTGGGCTCGAGCTGTTTAGCCCCTTCTCTCACACCCTAGTGGCATTTTTCTAGAACTTCTTTCACAAGAGGGCCGTTCATTAATAGGGAGGACAACTGGTAGTAGAAGACGACGAGGAGAGGAAAGGGCCGAACAAAACCAAGAGAGGAGAGTCAATTCCTGCCCGACAAAGGCCTCTACTCCTCCAAACTAACTCTTACGGACCCAAAGTTTGTGTCCCCTCCAAATTCATATGTTGATGTCCTAACCCTCGGTGTAATGGTATTTGGGGATGGGGCCTTTGGGAGGTAATTAGAGTTAAGTGAAGTCATGAGAGCATGAGGATCATAATACGATTAGTGCTCTTAGGAGAAGAGACAGAAGAGAGCTTGCTTGCTCCCTCTCTCTGTGCGCACACAATGAGAAAGGGCTGTGTGAGCTCACTGTGGAAAGACAGCTATCTGCAAGCCAGGAAGAGAGGCTTCTCCTGAACCTAGCCATGCTGGCTCCCTGATCTTGATTTCCAGCTGTGAGACAATCAATTTCTGTTATTGAAACCATCCAGGCTATGGTATTTGATTTTGGCAGACTGAGAAGATTAACTGACCTTTGCTCCTTATTCATAAAGATAGTCTTGGCTTTGGGGAGAGAAGGCGTCCCTCTCTTCTTCCAATCTTAAGAACATTGCATTCTTTCCAAAGGCAAACTTAGCCCCCTCTGGGTCCTCCTGTTATATCTGAGGGGAGTGAGGATCTCGTTGTGAAAAGCACACTTCTCAGCCAGCTTTGTGCAGAAGTGCCTGGTGGTTCTTTCAACTTATCAAGGGATGTGATTGCCTTTTATTCTCAGCTGAGCAGCTTTGTGTGCAGGTCCAGCACTTGATACTGAAGGACATCCTGTCATACTCGTTATCTGACCTTCGTTCGTGACCTTAGGCCAGTCAAATAATTGCTCTATTTCTTCACTTTTAAATGTAAGTTGTTTGAATAAGTGAATGATTGCCTGGCATGTAAGGGACCCTCAATAAATATCCTTTAAGGAGTTTCAAGCAAATGAATAGACGAACTTTGTTAAAAACTGTGCTTAGTTGTTAAGATGGAAACTTGGCCAAAAATCTATAAAGCTCAGGGAAGTTGTCCTTAAGTTAATGGAACACAAGTTCTATTTTTAGAGGTAGTAATGGCAAATAAACATGATGTTATTATTTTTGTGATCTTTGGAAAATGAGGAGCCTTGTCTCAAAATAGAAGAGCCAAAATTAATCATAATCATATTTTAATTCCACATTTACTGAAAGGTTATCATGTGAGAGGCCATGTACTAAATCTTAGCTTACATCTCTATTCCTCCCAATGAGACTGATGATGGGTATCATTAGTGTTAGGAGCTGAATTGTGTCATTCCAAAATTCATTTGTTGAAGTCCTAACCTCCAGTACCACAGAATGTCACTTGTATAGAGACAGCATCTTTACATAAGAAATCAAGTCAAAATGAGGCCATTAGGGTAAGCCCTAATCCAACATACCTGGTTTCCTTATAAAAAAGATGAAATGTGGACAGATAGGAACACAGGGAGAACACTGTGTGAAGACGAAGGCAGTGATTGGCGCGATACTCTTACAAGCCAAAGAACACCAAAGACGCCAGTAACCCACCTGAAGCTAAGGGAGATGCACGGAACGGATTCTCTCTCACAGCCTTCAGAAGGAGCCAACCCTGCCAATACCTTGATCTTGGACTTCTTGGACTTGATCTCCAGAACTGTGTGATAATCAATTTTTGTTATTTAAGCCACCTAGTCTGTGGAACTTTGTTAATGCAGCCTTGAGAACTAATACAATTGATATCCCTGCTTTATAAATGAAGAAACTGGGTCTAAGAACTCAGAAGGTGGTGTGGCAGACTGACACTAGGTTGGTCCCCATAATCCCCACCTCCCCATGTTCATTCTCTTGTGATCCCTACCCCTTGAATGTGGGTCAGAACTGTATTACTTGTAACCGATAGAATATGACAAAGGTGACGAGACTTTCCTGATTGATTATCCGTACTGGATTATCTTACATAAAACTGCAGCATCTGTTTTACTAGGGGACTCTCTTTTGCACGCTGTGAAGAAGCAAACTATCATGTCATGAGCTCCCATATAGAGAGAACCATGTGACAAGGAGCTGAAGGCAGCCTCAGGCTGACAGCCAGCAGGAAACTGAGGTTTTTCCTTCTGGCAACCTGTGAGGAACTGACTGCTGACAACAACTACATGAGTTTGGAAGCAGATCCTTCCTCAGTGGGGACCCAGATGAAAACCAGCCCTAACTGACGCCTTGATTGTAACCTTGTGGAAGACTCAACTAGGCTGTGCCCAGACCCCTGAATACAAAAACTGTGAGATAATAAATGTGTTTTTTTAAGCCACTAAGTTTGCAATAAAATTGTGTGCAGCATTAGATAACTAATGCAGGTGGTACTGCCTCCTTAAAACTCTACTGTTGGCAGACAAAGAAAATTCCCATCCAAGTTTTGTTGCATAAAAGACAAGGAAAATTCCAGAGATGTTTTTTGAAATCAGCATCCTGTTGTAAAGAGAATGAAGGCACCACACTTACAGACCATGGTGAGATAAGGATTCTGAATTTAGACTTAGAAGACTTGATTTTAAGCTCTGTCACTGTTACTTAGGTGACAGTAGGACCTTGGGCAAATTTCTTATAATTTTGTCTCCTCTACTATAAAATAAGATTAATACTGTGGGTGAAAGAACCTAGTACAAGGCGTGGCATATAATAGGATTTAATAAATGCTTCCTTTCCACTTCTCCACCTCCTTTCATTCCCAGACAGATCTATATAGTCTATGAGAGATAGCAGGGAGTTCTATATAACTCAAGGGCAAATGTGTCAATGATTGTTGGGTGGTTCCAGTTGGTGGTTACTCTTGCTTCCAGCACCCACACAAGATTCAAGGGGAAAGACATTTGGGGAGACACCAGAAGATAGGTCACGTGGATCTCTGTGAAGTTATATACAGGTGGGCAGGCTGATCTTCCCTGTGGTTCGGGAAAGATTTATTTCTTGCAGTAGAGTTTCAGAAAAACCAAACAAGAAGGACACATCATTTTTTTATTTGTGAGAGTCCACAATTGCTCAGGCAGTCATTAAGCTTGGATTATTCTGTTTTTTCCCCCTTTTTCATCTCTGCCACAAATAAATACAATGTGTGACCTTGGAGCTGGGAGCAGGTAAGGTAGGATCTTTGAATAATTTGGATCATAACTGAATTAAATTAACAAGTGACACAAGGGGATTGGTATTGGGCCTTGCTTTAGTGACATTACAAATTGCATCACTTTATCACATATATCTTATATAGCTCTAGGGGATTATTTCACAAACTTCTCCAAATCTCTGGTCTATAAGAAACATGTACAATTTAGCCATGTAGCAATAGTGAAATGAAATGGATACTTTCATCCTGGGCTCAGGATGGGTAGAGAGTAAAGCAATTCCCCGGCTGGATACTGAAAACTTAGAGAGTTAATGCCCCAGAAGGGCTAGAGTTATAAAGAGGTCCTCACAAACCACTGAACTAGAAGGTAAGTAAAAGAGATAGCCCAGAATGAGCACCCAGCTTCGGTGCAGAAGACAACTTGCCCGCAGCATTTCTGTATAGGAAGGAGTTAGGAGTCTGATGGGAAAGGAATAGGCAGGGGGACATGTTTTGAAGCTGTGTTGGCCTAGTGATTTATGTTAGATTGAAAAGAATCAGTTACCTACACCAGAGAATGGTGGTGAGTGGGAAATGAAGACCTAATGTCTACAAAATCATTCTCTTGCCACCACTCTTTTACTGTGTGTGAAAATTTGAGCAAATCTCAGTTTGCTCACTTGTAAAATGAAGATAATAGTGTATAGTTTATAGGGTTGTAAATTAACACAATGTACATTAGCTACATAGCATGACACATGGTATATAGCAATTGCTCAATAAATTGTGTTTTTTAAAAATGTAGTATCATTGCTCAAGAATCTCAAACATGATAGTTTATCAAATCAGCCACCACTACAGATACACGGAACTGAACATAACACCTGAAAATGTATCATCTTCTCCCTGAAGTGTTTTATATTTTCTTCTGGATAAAGGTAGCCTCGTATGCCCAGTTTTGTACAAGAAATAATTGCTACCAGCTGGCAATGTACACGTGTACTTTGTTTCAGCATGAGGCGTGTGTTCTGAAAGGTAATGGGGATGTTTACATTTATTTCAGCCAGTTCAGAGATCTTCTCTCTGATTTTGTTAATGGAATCTGACAGCTTTGTTGTTTTCCTATCAAATTGAGGCAGATTTCAACTTTCCATTTATTTTTAAAGGCCCGTGTATTTTGCCTTTTTCTGTACACTTACTGAATGTAGTTTCTCGAAATGTGCACATGTGGACATATTGAGCTAGAACCATCCATCACATAAGTGATACTTAGGTGATAAACAAAACACATTAACATTTAAACAAAAATGAGTTTTGCCCCATCATGTTACCTATTTCTGATGTCAGAAGAGTGAGAAAGAGGCACTGAACAAAAACACCTATCAGGAAACGAGACTGAGCTTGCAGTAAAGCTGGATTCCCGTGATGGGGAAATGTTTTATAATGAGGTGTGACTGAATTAAACACCTGGTGGTTGCACTATCAAATTAAATCACCCCTTTTGAACTCAATTTCACTTATGAAGTAACTGTAGTATTTTTTTTTTAACACACAGTAAAAATAAACTCATCAACCATAATGGTGCTGAAGTGCGAAGGTAAAGGGAGGCTGGTTTCAAAAAGGCCACATTATCATCTCTTCCTAATTAATAAGGCCACATGCCATCTTAGTATTTTTCCATCTCCATAAATTAATTTCGGTAAACTGCTTCATAACGTGTGTCTTTACTCATGTATTTCCAAGTGTGAGTTACCAATTTGTGTAAGTTATCCCTTCTTCCACTCAATCTCTTTTAATAGGTTGGTGTCCTAGTCCATTTGAGCTGCTATAATAGGATACCATAGCCTGTGTGGCATATAAACAACGAAATTTATTTCTCCTAGTTCTGGAGGCTGGGAAGTCCAGGATCGATGCACTGGCAGATTCAGTGTCTGGTGAGGGTGCATTTTCTGGTTCGTTGATGACCATTTTCACTCTGTGTCCCCTCATAGCACAGGGGGCTAGGGAGCTCTCTGGTGTCTCTTCTATAAGGGCACTAATCCTAGAAAGCGCCACTCTCACGACCTAATCACCTCCCAAAGGCTCTACCTCCTAAAAGGATCACAATGGGGCTTAGGATTTTAGCGCATGAATTTGGATGGGGGAAGCATAACCATTCAGTCCATAACAGTAGGTAATCAAAATTATAATAATCATAACAATGCAATACTACTAAGCATTAGTATAGGTAAAGTCTATTAAATGCTTTCTTTATAGCAGGTATCATCCTAGTATCTTTATAAACATTAACTCATTTCATAAGGAAGACCTTTCATGTTGCTTACCTCTCCAAGGTTAATAAGAACTCCCACTCCCTAGATCTATCCTTCACCCCTCAGCATAATCTAAGATCATCTGACTGCTAAGAATGACTCAGCATTCCTTGAGATGACTCTGTTCTTTTCCACCTCTGAGGTTTGGCCTGTGACTTGCCTTTTGCCTGGAACTCTCTTTTTCATCCTCCCACTTCAATTCCAGTCATCCTTTAGGACTGGTTTTAGATGTCAATCTCTTCAGAGAGACATCATTGACCCACTAAGACTAGAATAGGAGCCACTTCTTTGGACCCAGAGTAGTGGATACTTCATCCCATCATAGCCTTTACTACCTTAGGAAACTTCTGATATATGTTACACTCTGATAATTGGGACTACATCTAGTTTATCATGTGTAGCAAGGTGCTAGGGCACAGTGGATAGCCAACACATATTTGCTGAAACAATGAATAATTAGATTTATTATTTTTGCAATCCCATTTGGATTATTTTCCAAACATTTCTTGGGTCATAAAACATACACAGAAGGGAAAAGGAGTGAGTATAGCAGGGCAAGAATATTCAGAGTTACTAAGGAACAATTTACTTTTTGTCAAAATCCTAGATAAGTTGAAGAAAGGATAGGAAAATAGGTCCCAGAGCATTAGACAGTTAATTCGAAGGATATTGACTTTAAACGTCCTTAGTCAGGGTTTTATTTTGCCCCTTACTGAGGGATTTTCAAGTTCACGTAAAAAGCATTGCCAAAAACATATTAGTATGAGTGATTTAAAGCTAATGGTAAGGAAATTAGATGAACAAAAAGAGAAAAAAAGAACAAGTCCAAAATAAAATAAAAATGAGAATCTAAGCTGTGTGGGCCTTTAGAATGAGCAGGCAAGCTGCTTACTTCTGCAAGATATATTCATCTGTTCCGTAAGAGATAAAGGAATATTAAAACTAACTTTAACTAAACTTTCTTGTTTTTAATGGGTTTTTGATAATTAATGATATCTCTGGTTTGAATGCTTTGAGGACTGATAATTAAATAGGAATCAAGTAGTATTTAAATACCAAACAAATTCTGTGAATATTTAGTGTATGGCTTTCAGAAATCAGATTCAGAAATAAAAACCACATATATATTTTAAAATAAATATTGAAAGCAAATCAAAATGATGTGTGCTGTAAATGGCATGCATTATTTATAGAATCGATTACAATCAGAAGTATTACATATGCACGTATATCAATTATGCTAAATAGATTTCAGATATTTAATGACTAAAGACTTTCAGAGCAGCCTCAGAACTAATTATGAAATGAACAAGCTATTATCCCTCTTTCTAGATGTTTCTGAAATGTCATCGAATATTTAGCATTGTTTTGAGCAAGATGCTGTATATTAGTTTCATACATTTGATAACAAAATAAATTTATTAATTAAATATACTTGCACTCAGTTTTTCATTAAATCATAGCTAGGATGGTTCAGATCTAGAAGAATTATCTAAAGGAATTTTCTCCAGATGACTGAGACATTACTAGCCTTTGGTTCTTTTGAAATACTAACGCATTGAAAGTCTTAGTACTTTCTCTTATTCCCCATGTATGTTTTGTCCATATTTCAGATGAGACCGAAACTGGACTAAATAAATAATGATTAAAACAAAGTAAAATATTTTTTTCTAAGTATCAGAAAAGGAAGCAAATATAAAGCTATTCTTTTTAAATTTGAAATTGGTGCTTCTATTTGTCTTTTTGATATAAAATTGTTGCTTTTTTAAAATTAGTACTGAACGTAAGTTTTTCCATCATTCTTTCTTCTTTGTGTTCCTGTGATTGGTGTTAGGAGGTTGTTATAATGTGGGTGGTTAATGCTGGCTTCCTTAATGGTGTCTGACGTATTGTATGGGTTCAAGAAATATTTGTTGAATGGATGGATTGAATCTCTCCCTCCCACTACTTGGGCAAGTACTTCATGTCTCCAAGCCCCAATTTCTTCTGGAAAATGGAGATAATAGTTGTAATGATTAAATGATCTATTCTATTTTGGAAGTGCTTAGACTTCAATTTTGTTTCCCATTACCACTTCCCTGTGGTCCCAGATCCTCCTCTAAGTGTGTATCCTGAAAGCAGGGAGTTTCTCTAGGGAGAAGAAACTCTCTATCATGGCAGAGTTGGTGGTGGCAAAGCTTCCTGGAAGCAACTCACTACAAACCATCCTCATATGAATGTGCCTCTCATCAAAGGGTGAATCACCCTAGGCACCCTGTGAAACCAAACAGGTTCTGTTTGTAAACATCCTCTCCAAAACTTATGATGAGAAATTGCTCAAGATTTCCGGAGAGCTGAACTACTGGAGGTGCTCTGTGGAAGGCCTGACTGGTTGGTCTATGTGAAGACTACAAACATATGAAATTATGCCAAAAATGAAACAATCATGTCGAAAGATATCTAGCTGTCATGCCACATACATTGCCTAACCTATACAATGATGAAAAACATTTTATTGTTCAACACAGAGATTTCTTAATCCTATTGTCGAATATCAGATATTTTGCTCATAGAATAAAATGAGTCTAAGGTTGCTATGGCCAATGGTGACCTAGGGTCAGATTGAGGTAATTTTGATAGTTTTGTTTTTTTGATGTCATTTATGTTAAATTTTTCATGTAAGTGTGAGGAATAAAATATTAAGGTAGTCAAAATATCAGCATAATTATAAATTTGTCTATTAAATTTTTTCTGGACAATGCCAGCACTTAACAATTTTTCAATGGGGCAGATCTTTATTAATTGCTTTTAAATGGCGTAGGTTCCGTCCACTCACTATACTTTATTCAATTGTTCTATAAGCAAGTTCATTTTCCCAAAGTTGCTTAACTTCTATGCCCTTCATACAAATCTGCTATTTAAAAAAAATTCTTTAAAAATATCTAAAACTGTGTTAGGTAGTACCAGTCTCATAGCACATGCCTGAGAAATAGAAGTTTTAATTATTATGTAACATTGATAAGACAACTGGCCAGGGTCAAGAGTTTTAAGTGGATAGTGGGAACAGAATTCATTTGTTTTCACAGGCGATTGATCGATGTGGAGATAAACACTACAATACTTGAATGAAAAGAAACCATCTAATTTTCTTGGCATTGCACAGATTCTCTGTGGTCTTGAAGGTCACTCCAAATGTTTTGATTTAGTTTTATCTTTTCAAGTAACGGAGAAACTGACTTCTGGTAGGGTAAAAATTGTTGCTGTTAGTGTCATCCAGTCGAACTGCATTCCTCGCGACCCTGTGTACAGCAGAGTGGAACCCTACCTGGTCTTTTTGCTCCATCCTCTCGTCTTCCGGCGCTACATCAGACAATACTCTGCTGCTATTCATAGGGTTCTCATGGTCATTTTCTTCAGATGTGGGTGGCCAGGTCCTTCGTCCTAGTCTGTTTTAGTCCAGAAGCTCCACTGAAACCTGTCTACCATGGGTGACCCTGCTGGTATTTGAGATACAGGTGGCATAGCTTTCAGTATCGCAGCAACATGCAGCTGTGTCTCAACACACTTAAGAGCATCAATCTTAACCGCTAGACCCCCAGGGCTGGCTGGGGTAAAAACACACAAAATTGAAGGCTTTATTGAGAAATGTGATTTTCCTTTAAGGTAAAGGCATTTCTTTCCTGTGTAGAAAGATGAGCTCAGCAATTACCAACAGATATAAAAACATAGCTGCCATTTGTTGTGGCAATAATTTTATGTACTTCATATTATCTAATTCACCATTTGTTTTGAAATAAATACCTGCCTTTATCTATGAGGTTCACAAATCTCAGAATGGAAATAACTTGCCCAAAGTCACACTGATGATAGGAGGTAGAGTTGAGCACTGAGCCAGATATACACAGTCCCAGCCTGTGCTTGTTAACCACAGTGCTATGGGTCACGTCTAATCTATAGGTGTGTCTTAGACTACATGCTGATTCCCTCTTGCTGACTCACTGCAGGATGCCTCTGATAAACAAAGTCCTCCACACAGGTTTTATAAATTATTGTTTCAATGTCACATAATCTTTGTGTACAAAGGCATGGAGTTTTTTTTCCTCTTCTTCTTGATACCTCAATAGCATAACCAAAAAAGAGGATTAAAACATCTCAGACTAAACACCTCTTGTTTTAGCAGAGAGCTAATATCTTGAAAAACTGGAGAAAATTTTGAAGTATTTATTATTAGATTTTTTTCTATATTTATGCTTTCATTTTCCAGCTTGTTTGTTTTGTTTTGCTCTGTTTGGTTTGAATGTCTTCAAGGTCTCATAACCCCTTGTTACTCTAGTGTAGGCCAAGGACCAGCATCAAGGGCTTTTTATGGGAGCATTTTAGAAATGCAGACTTTTAGGTTTCATCCAGACCTACTGAATCAGCATCTTCTTTTTATTGAGATCCTCAGGTGATTCATGGCACATTAAAATTTTAGACACACTGCCATCAGAATGCTTTTAAATAGCCTTGAGAACCAGAGAGTAGACACAAGGGTTACAGTCTTTCAAGGATCAACAACTTGCTCTGTTTTGATATTTCTACACTTCCAAATGAGAACAGAGTCAATTTCATAAATAATCAGCTGTCAGTCCCACGCTGATTCCTAACCTCAGCAATTCTTATTATTACAGTCCAGTAGATGGAAATCAAGGTCAAGCTTATTTGATCTCCATCTGCTGGCCTCCCTCACCTTGCCTCCTATTTCTGAGATCAACCCTTATGTAAGAAAGAAATGGATTAACAACTCCAACCTCGTACTCTGTGGTTCAGTCTCAAGGCATCCTCAAGTGCTCTCCTGGTTCCTTCAGTTTATGTGACTTTGCTTCAATCTTGTTCATTGTTCCTCTATCTTCAGGCTAATAGTGAGTCATAGATAGATCTTTCTCTCTCAAGATTTGTATTTCCTTTTCTTCTTTCTGTCCTTTCTGGTGCCTCGTAGCTGTTGACCTATAGTCTTGCCAAGAGTTTACCTCCTGGATCTTCTAGTGGCTCCTGCCTTCTCAGACATTCTATTATTTGGCTTTGATATCCAATTCCAGTAAACTATGCAAACGCTAATTTAGTGTTATACTTTGCCCCAAACAGAATAACAAATATAGATCAACTTGAAATAAATTAGTTATTATGAATATCATTTTAAAAAGGTACAGATTAACTATGAACTTGCAAGAATGGTGGGTCTAACTTTCTTATACCTGTATTCTGTCAGTTTTTGATGATCAAGAGTTTGATTTTCAAAACTACTGAACTTAGAAAAATGTGATAACTGTGGGTATTTTATAATTTGATTCAGAATCCACTAAGAGCAGAAGATATTATTAATTCATTCTGTGAAATGGAAGTTTTGGCAAAAATAAAATCTACAAAACTTTGGAAAACAAATGATAAAGGTCATTCAGAAAATTATACTTAAAAATAAAGATTTAGCATTAGGTCTGTTATTTGAATGTGAAAGTATTAAAATCAACTTTAAATCTATGCTGTCTGGTCTTTTTCCTGGCCCAGGAGTATTACCATCCTCAGAAACTCTTGTTCTTGAGGTACGTGCCTGTCTGAAACTGTCTACAATAAAGAGTGCACCAGGGTTTTCTAGGAACCTACTTCTGTGCCTCATTTTCCCTTCACTCTATGCTTTAGGACTATCTAAATGCTGCCTGAGGTCTAACATCTTGGAACAAAATACATTCATTTCTCTCTGTCATGTTACATTTAATCACGTTTATTGTCAGCATGCCCTCTAGGATTCACAAAATCCTCCTTTTTTCCACCAAAAACAAAAAACACAACTCATCTTCACTTTGATTAACATGAAACTATACTGCCACAATCCTCTTCTCACTGTCCATTCATTCTGTCTCCAAATAGTTTCGTCCATTTGTTCTATCTCCAAATAGTTCTGTGCATGGCTTTCAGATGATCTGGAATGCCTCTTGTTCCCATGATGCCTTTTTCTTTAGTGAACTTATCCAACTTTCACAAAACAGAAAATGAGTTCAAACTGCTCCACCCTATCATTTAAAAAAGAGTTTTAGAGCTGAAGATTTTATATATGTATGTATGTATTTACCTGTACACACATGTATAGGAAAGTACCCGTAAGTATACAGATCAATGCATTTTCACAAACTGAACTCACTTATGTAACCAGTTCCCAGATCAAAGAAGAGACACTTATGCCCACTCCTTTTGACCACTTTGTGCTAAGTCTAAGACTTCATTCAAAGTTGCCCTCATCACTATGTTCTCCATCACCATCAGTCAGGATAAGCTAGGTTATGCTGCAGTAATAAATAACCTAAGTCTCAGTAGATTGCAAGATTAAAGATTTTTTTCTTTCCAAAACAACACATCCATTGAGGCCATTGCAGCTCTGCTAAACTTTACCTTTATTTGTTATTTGAAATGTTTTTTCTCAAGGTAAGAGAAACAAACTATGGAGAATTACACCCAGGTACTTGAAGGCTTACATTGTTCATATTCTCTTTTAATCGTCTTTCTTTGTGTTCTACACAGCTCATATATTTCCTTCACGAGATGGCCCAATTTTCTAGTTTACAGGTATAGACATTATCATTCTCAACACAATCAGATCACTGTTGATTGCATACCTACTACTAAATACTGTGCATATCCAGTATTAAATACTGTGTTTAGTCCTACAAGTCAAACAGTATAAGTGGGAGAAATAGATGAGAGTCAAGGAGCATAAAATCATATTGAACAATATTATAGGGTTTTTGCTTAAGCGTATAGTTTTCTCTATTTGTTTGGATGATACCGTCAAAATTGCAATCAAGACTGTACTGACGCTTTTGGCCCAGCTTGAACTTTTTTGGCTTATGTTTACAAAATTGTAAGGTAGTCATAAAATATTTCTTTTAGGTCCTCAATTTTTTTATTTGTCATATCTAAAAAATTTTGCCTAATCCCAATTCACAAAGATTTTCTTCTATGTTTACTAGAAGTTTTATAGTTTTAGGTTTTACGTTTAGGTTTATGATCCATTCTAAGCTGATTTTCATATATGCTATGAGATATGAGTCAAGGCTCTGATTTGGTTTGATTTTCATATGGATATCCAATTGTTCCAGCATTAATTTGTGGAAAAGACTATCATTTTCCCCTGAATTGCCTTTTGTAGCTTTGTCAAAATTCAATTGTATATATACACGTAGGTCTATTTCTGAACTCTGCTCTGTTTTCTCTTTACATCTGACTATTTTTTATGCCCAAACCACAGCTTCCTAATTACTGTAGTTTTACAATAAGTATTGAAATCACATAACATTGGTCCTGCAAATTTTTCTTCTTTTTCAGATTTTTAGCCATTCTGGATTCTTTGCGTATCCATGCAAATATTAGAATCAGTTTGTCAATTTCTACAAAAAAGCCTACAGTGATTTTGTTTAGGATTACATTGGATCTACAGAATATTGGGGAAAATTGATATCTTAATAATATTAAATCTTCTGAACTATATTTCTCTTTTTATTTGGGTCTTTAGTTTATCTCTACAGTAGTTTCTCATTTTCAGTTTATCAGCTTTGTACATCTTTAGTCAGTTTTATATCTAATTATTTCATAGTTTTTGATACTAATGAAATTAGCATTTTCAAAAATTTCAAATATTAGCATATCTCTGTTGTATTTATTTAAGAGTTGCTTTAAGTTTTCTAGCATATATCTTAAATCTATTACAGTCTACTGTCAATTGAGATGCTATTTCTCAAATGGCATATGAATCTTAGAACACTATAGTTCCATTCCTGTCTTCTGTCAGTTCCAGCCCCCCTCCAAAAGAACAAAAACAAAAAACAAAACAAAACCTTGGCTTCTCTGGTACTTTGTCCTGTAACTCTAGCTGCCTTGATTATATTGGATTCTCAGCTCTGTCTCCTCAGTTCAAGAAGACTGCAAGCCACCACCTGTGTTCCCTTCCTTCCATTCTTTCAAAGAAATGTCTTGGGACAATCATGGGGCTCATCTCATTGGACAATCACGGGGCTTACCTCAGCCTACCTGTGGTAGGCTGAATAATAGTCCCCTGAGATGTCTACATCCTAATCTCCAGAATTTATGAGTGTACCTTACATAGCAAAAAGGACTTTGCAGGTGCAATTAATTTAAGAGTCTTGTAATGGGGAGGTTAGCCTACATTATCCAAGTGGGCCCAATGGAATCACAGTGCTGATAGGAGGAATGAAAGAAGTGTCAGAGTCAGAGGAGAAGGTGATATGATGCTGGAAATAGAGAAAGGAGTGATACACTTTGAAGATGAAGATGAAGTTAGGGGTCGCAAGCCAAGGAATACAGGTGACCTCTAGAAGCTGAAAAGGGTGAGAAAGTGGATTTTCCATTTAGAACCTCCAGGAGGAATCAGTCCCACTAACACCTTCACTTTAGTCTGGTGAAGTTAATTTTGACTTCTGACCTCCAGAACTGTAAGAGAAATTTTTATTGTTTTAAGCCCCTAAGTTTGTAGTAATTTATTGCGGTAGCAATATGAAGCTAATACATTTTGCATCTTTCAGGGATCACTGCTTTTTGCTTACTGATGTCCAGCGCTGTAAAAACTCTTATTTTGTATATTGTGTTTGTTTGTTTGCTATTGGCTCTTCCAAGTTGGAGGGTAAATATGATCCCTGTTACTCCACTCGGACTGAAAGTGGAAATCCAAATATGCTTTGTAACTTTCAGGGAATAAAAATGGAGCAATTCCTCAATTCCTGTAAGATCCATGCATGGAGTTGCTTGTTTTAGGGATAAAAGTATTCTAAAGTGACTAAATTTTACTCAGTTGATGAATTGATGGTAGGGAAAGAGAGTGGCATAAAGATGGTGTCTTTGTCTCATAGGAAAATAAAGAGAGGAATCTATACTGTTGTGTAGTGGAAGTAGCATAATGAGGTGAAAAGGCAAAGAGCATGGCGTCAGACCTCAGTTTATTTCCTGATTTTGCTCCCTTCTTCTTTGTGGGTGAGGCAAGACATTAGCTCCTCTGAGCCTTGATTCTGTCATCTGTAAAACAGGGATAATGTTCCATGATTGTTGCAAATCATGAATGTGAAGGACTTAGCTTGGTGCTTGGCAGAAGGTAAGGATTTAATAACTGCAAATTTCCTGATTCATAATTTTTTCTAATAAGAAAGTGAAGCATTAGACAACAGTGGAATTCTAGGAGCTGGCTGCCAGTTCCTCTTAAAGAACAGGCAGGGAGGGGAAAGGAGTGTTTAGATGTACTAGTTAGTAGCAAGGGGCTCTTGGGTGAACGCTGGAGTGTTAAGGAAGTGATTGTAAATTTCTATATGGTAAGTGATATTGTACAGTTAAAGTTGGGACTTGAACTGTCTGTATGAGTTTTTCAAATTGAAACTATCCTTTAGTTTCAAGGCTGAGCTAGAAATAAGCCAAAACTGAGAGGCAAAAGTCTTTTGTTCCAAAGAAAATATGTAGAATTATTTGATTAATTAATTTCAAAGTAAATCCAAGACCATTTGGCCTGATCTGGCCTCCTGAAGAAGCCAACTTCTAGTACCCTCTGGGGCTCACATAAAAGGAAAATAGCATGGACTGAATGCCCAGCATTGATCATTTTAGCTCTTGAGCCACAGGACTTCACAATCCCTATGCCTTTCATCCTGGGTTTCCATCGCCCATCCTCTGACCTCAGCTCTGCCCACTTGTAACTGAGCCACCACTTTTTATCTTCTGCTCGTCTCTGTCATTCCACATATGTTGATCCTATTGGTAGCTTCCTGCCTGTATCTGGTCCAGGGACTTCTGTCCATTAGAACCTTCTTGTATTCAAACAAGGAATTCACACAAAGGTTAATTTACATAACGAGATAAAACTGAAATTTCATATTACATAACTTTTCTAGGATTTTAAAATTCTTTACATTATATTTCATATTATGCTGACTTGGAGTTAAGTTGCCTTGTTTGAGTCCTTGCCTATTATTTACTAGCTGTGTCAGTTTTGGAAAGCCACTTAATTTTTCTTAGGTTTAGCTCTCATATTTAAAATAGACATGGGGCTGGCTTTGTGGCTGACAGGTTAAGTTTGCGCGCTCCGCTTCGGCGGTCCGGGGTTTTGCCAGTTCGGATCCCAGGCGTGGATCTGGCACCGCTCTTCAAGCCATGCTGAGGCGCGTCCCACATAGCACGACCCGAAGGACATACAACTAAAATATTCAACTATGTACTGGGGGCTTTGGTGAGAAGAAGAGGAAAAAAAAAAGAAAAAGAAAAAGATTGGCAACAGTTTTTAGCTCAGGTGCCAATCAAAATAAGATAAAATAAAATAGACAATTATGCTCCTTCCTTCCTCAGATACCTGTAAGAAATAAGTGGCCAATATGTGTAAAAGGGCTTACAACTGTCCAGGGCATGATGAGTACTAGACAAACTTATAATTATTATCAGTATTTCAAAATGTATGCAATTATATTTTGATAATTAATGACTATGTTCTGCTTTTATTGTAGTGCAAGTTTATATTTAATATAGTTCCTTAAAACACACAAAACTAAAAACCAAAATATTTACTAAATTTCAGGTTCTTTTCTCTTTAGAAAGCCTAGATGTTTTACCTGTATAATCCTATTTTTTCATGCTATCCTCGGAGGCATCCCAATTACTGACCTAGTGATGATTACAGAACTGCTTTTGCAAACTCAATGCCCTAGATTACAGACAGGTGAGGGAATCAGAAAACTCATAGACTTTGAAGCATTGGTTTGTGTTGTTTAATCCATTAAAATAAAAGTCATGACCATAGGAATAGGCTATATGTAAAGAATATACGTTGTTTATTTGTAAACGAAGATTCCAGACAAGGTCTAATGCTTTTCAAAATTTAATATGCCTGAAAATTACCCAGGGATCTTGTGAAAGTGCAGATGCTGAATCAGAAAGTCTTGAGTACGGCCTGAGCTTCTGCAATTACAGCAAGTTCCCAAGCATGTGTCTATGCTGCTGGTTCTTGAACTACACTATGTGTAACAAGGTTATAAGATGTGGGGATTAGAGCAATGATAGGCTAATCATTGAAGCTCATCAGCTATTTTGAAGTCCACTGTTGGCCCCCAGGTACATCTCTTACACATTTGAGATGAACGTATTCTGCAGTTTTAAGGTTCTTTACAAATTGTATTAGTAAAATATGCCTCTTAGATGTTATGTTTTTCTTAATGTTGATTTCATCCCGTTGATCGTTTCACTTATGTGGCATCTTCTACATTAGAACTAAACTACCAAATATATGTCCATTAGCAAGTAAAGATAAAGTTGACAATCTTCTGATTTTCTTATGATCACAACATAAACCTAATGAGTTGAAAATTTGATCATTTTAAAAATCATTGACGTAGTTAATTTTCCTATAAAATATCCAAAGTTTGTGTCTGTCCTCCTGACCCTCAACCCGAAAGGTGTAATCAGCAGACCTATTGACATAAACAGTAATATGTTCGTATACATGTTATCTAAAAACCAAAAACAAATATTGGCTGAGGAAATATCTGAACCCAGGAAGAATCTCTGAAAAGTTAAATTCAACAGCAATAACAAGAAGAGAGCAAATCATTAACGTTGGAATCTAAGTATTTTAAGGCAAAGATTTTGAGGAATAATGAATAATTTTCCAATTAAGCTTTATTTTTAATTGAAAAATAGGAATGTATCAAAATATTGCATAGGAGGGAATCAAAAAAATGTTCCCTAGCAGTAGGACTCCAAGAATAATTACTTTTGAAAAATTCAATTCTCTCATCTCTTTAAAGAAGAATTTATTTACCTCATGTGGGAAGCATTCTACTTCCAAGAGACCTTGTTTTTATCCAGCTCACACTGGTGTCGGGTCTGTTTATGCACTGCTCCTGCAGTTCCCTATTCTGCTTAAAGTTAAGATATTCTGTACTAATGAAATACTGCCTGAGGTTTGCAATGCCATGCATTAATAGAAAGTTATTTTCAGTAAAGGATTTGAACAAAAATAAAATGATAAGAGATAGATTTGCTTCTTCAAAAAAATCCTTTGCTCTTCCCCACAATTTCCTTTAATTTATTTGATTGTTATTTCTAATGACTGGAGAATTTTACATTTGGGTCCAACTACCTTTTAATACGGTTATCTCTTGCAGTGTTTATGACAAAGTTGGATGTTACTGTGAAAATTACTGTGCTACTGCAAATTTTACATTCTGATTTTGATGTAATATTAAGATGATTATGGATTATAGTTGTTCAAAATTTAGAAGATTTAGTAATGAGATGACAAGGAATAAAATTTTAAACACTCAAAGGTTAACAGATTTATGTTACAATGCGAACATTTCCAAGGTTCTCTTTTCTGTTATGAATATATTCATTAGAGGGAATAATACAGTTTAATAACCTTTAAATGTATGAAGTCATTTTATTACCAATTAAGCTCAAAAATGATTCCTTCAGTGAGGATTTGGTTTACTATCATTATAAATGGAATCAATTAGGTCCAATAAGTATGAAGTCTCTTACCATCTTATAAAATCCTTATTCTTGATGCTATCAAACCAGTGACTTTCCAGATACCTCTAATTCATTTAATGTGAATTCATTCAGCTTCTAACAAGTGCCTGAAGGATGCAAATGACTGCAATGGGTGTGATTTGTCTGTATTTTAATTATTTGGAAGATAGTGATCTGATTACAATGATACAAAGTCGGGGTTGCCCGTTGCTCTGCTTAATTTCAGGAATTCATTAAAATGATGTATTTTGGCTTCAAAAAGAAAGACGCTCTCCATATCAGAATAGCATGAAGGCTAGCGAGCTAGTCAAACGCTCGTTCTTGGATAGTAGATTGCTTCCCCCTACGTTATTTTTGGAGCAATGAGGGGATCTTTCAATAACTCTTTATTGAACTATCATTTTGATTTGCTTCATCATTTCTTTCAGCTCTCTGCTAAAACATCACATCCTAAGAGAGGCTCCTCTGAGCACTGTATGTAAAATAGCAATTCCCAACCCCCAGCAATTACGCTACATTATTTTTTCTTCATTGCACTGATTACTACTTAGGATTGTATATATTTTGCTTAAAAACAAACTAGAAGATAGTTTCAATATTCTAAAATACCCACTGGAATATAATTTCCATAAGGGCAGAGCCCTTGTCTGTTTTATCATTGCTGACCTAGCATCTGGAGAATATCTGGGGAATAGGAGGTCCTCAACAAGTATGTTTTCTTGAGTGAATAAATGAATATATTATTTACCGTGGGCATTACCCTGTAGCCATGTATGCATCTTACATATTTGACACCATCCTTATATTTATACAGAGTGATCAGAGTTGTTTTTTAAAGATATCAATGTAGGGAAGGGACAAGCCAATTGGATGAATAGAACGTGGGCTCACCTTATTCTCAGGGGTCTGTTTTGTATTTTATTTCTTGATTCCTTGCTTTACATATCTTTTCCTCCCACAATAGTCTTCTATTTGTAATTCAAAATGGATTGATAAATAACGAAATGGATAAAACCAAAATAAATGAATCTTTATTGTACAACTGCTAAGGTTTTCACAAATGGTTAACAACAAGAAATGACAGAAACAGATAAAACAACATGAGTGAGGTGGTTCTGGGAACACTGAATTCTCATTTCTTTACCCAATATGTAACATTTGGGAAACATATTTAGTAAGCTCTCTTGTTGTTTATATTCAAATCAGTCTTGCCAGGAAATGAGGAACTCTTCAGAGTGCCATTTTTTTTCACTAAAACTATTTAGTTTAAAAATATTATTTAGGGGCTGGCCCTGTGGCCAAGTGATTAAGTTCGTGTGCTCTGCTGCAGTGGCCCAGGGTTTCTCTGGTTCGGATCCTGGGCACGGACATGGCACCACTCGTCAGACCACGTTGAGGTGGCGTCCCACAAGCTGCAACTAGAAGGACCTGCAACTAAGATATACAACTATGTACCGGGGGGATTTGAGGAGATAAAGCAGAAAAAAATTATTTAATATTTCTTGAAAGAGAGTTCTTCAATACAATGTCCTTCCTGTCCAAATGAAAGTGCGTAGCAATTCCATTAGGGCAAAGGGTAAATTCTAGAGGAAAAACAAATTTAGATAGAGAATGATCTTCCTGGATTTGTTTTTCTTTACTTACGTTTCCGTCCATACATGTGTCATTGCTTATACGCCTCTGGGCACTGTTAGAAATGATCAAGACAGTATTAACAATTGATCTTCCACATCTAACTCAGGGTAAAAGCCAACCTAAATCAATGATTTTACCATGGTGCAACATTTTGCTGTAATTTACTTCTAGGGTAATTTACTGTGTATGTGCATGAATGAGTAAGAGCTTTATCCCCAAGAGTGTCCTCAACTCAGCCTTAAGGCACTGTTGCGAAAATGTCATTTTACTCATTCTCATATTTTACCTGCCCTGGACAGCTATAATTTTGGATCTACTAACTACAGTTAGTTTCTACACATTTCAAAGAAGGGAATGTGGTTCCACAGGTGTCATTTGTATTCTTACACTAACTCATAAACTTAGGCCTTTGTATTAGATTTACAGAAAACTCAGTGTGAGAAAATCATTTTACAATCAGCTGGAGATTCCCAGGGGTAGATTATTCCCGGGGAATAAATGTGTGACTGTGTAAGAGAGATAGAATCAGGGTTGAAAATTCACCTGTCCGTTTCACTATAGCTTTGCTAAATGACTAAGCAGTGTGGGGAGAATATGAAGAGGAGCGTTCCATTAAGAGAGTCTCCAGGGGTTTAGAAAAGGAATCTTGTGGTTGCATGATGGGCTCATCTGTGCCCTGTAGTTTTGACCTGAGTTGGCCATTTAGGGATAGATCTTAATTTTTCTTGGTTATTCAAGTAATAGTTATGGATCCTGATCTCCACAAAACAAAAATAAAAACAGAATATTAAAACAAAAATTGAAACTCCACAAATCCTAACTTAATCCCTAGAAATAAATTATTTACTGAGTGAATGCAAATTTGAAGACTGCCTCAGAAACATGAATGCTGTTTGTGGCTGGTACCTATGTGGTTAGGGCAGGAGAGTATAAGCAATGAATGGTTTTGATTCTGCCTCAGGCATACTAAGTTATTTTAAGCAAGTCAGTTGACCTTCCAGTGTTTCCAGGATTTCCTCATGTGTAAAATGGAGAAGATGATTCCTGTCTCAAAGCATCATTAAAGCAATACAATGAGATTGTCGGTATGAAAGGATTTGGGAAGACTATGACAGTGCTTTGCAAATAAAACTATGAATAAAAATGTCTGTTTATGAAGATATATATGTGTGTGTATGTACCTATAGATATAAATTGCTATGTGTTTATATATATATCAGATGTATATGAATTTTACATTATTATCCAATTCATTCATTAAGGAATTTTAGAAAACAGACATTTGTGAATGGATAGAGAATAAAATGACTGTAGTTAGAAAACAGGTGGATCAGGAGAATTACTGTAAACTTAACTGAGTCAGTTTGGTCATTTGTAATTATTTTTGGTAGATATAGATAAATCTGCCATAGTTGTAGATGAGTGAAAGTTTGGGCTAGTCTCCCACAAACTTTCTACCAAATAGAATTGAAGGCAAATCTCAAATTCATTCTACTTCATTCAACAAATAGTCAGAAAACACAGTTTTATGAAGCCTCAGCTTTCTAATCTTTGAGGCATTTTTAGCCTCATCAACAGTATTCTTGCTAAAAATCACGTATGAATGAGGTGATCAAATCTGCCTATCTATAACTTTCGGGACAGACAGTCTATCAGACTGCTAACCTTTAAATGCTATCTTGAAGTCTAGCTTACGTAACGTGTTGAGTCTTACCTTCTTCACACACGTAAGGAAGTGTCTAAATAATATTTCTTACCATTTCACTTGTCTTCTGCACATTCTGCCAATAAGTAACATCTCTAATACCTGTTATGTCAATTGACCAAGGCTCTGTAGGGAACTTGATCAGTGATGAAGGTAATTGAAGCAGTAGCCATCTCCAAATATGGGTCTAGAATTTGAGTATTTCAGATGAAAACTAACCATCCCTGAAGAGCTCTTTGATTGAGATTCTTCAGATTAGTAGCCACCAACAGGATGTAGATGAAAACTAATTTATACATACTTGGGACTTTGCCTATGCTGAAAGATTTTAAAGTAAATTGATGGCAGGATAAGAGCTCTATGCGCAGATGTATTGGTGTATTTCTCTATTTCTCTGTCCTAAACAGAGTATGGGTGAGTCAGCCAGTTCTAAATACAGTCAGTTCTTCCATAACACTTGTTTTGAAACTGTAATTTTTTTCCAACATGGTTGACTTATTAGGGAACAATTTGGGTGAAATGTTAATTTCTCACTTACTTATGAGCAAGCAATTTTGTCCCCGAGAAACACTAAATGACGCAGGAAACTGTCCCCAGATGAACTGAGGTAGGATATACAAACCACACACAAGCACACACTTCAAGCATCTATCTGTTACCTCAGTTCACAGCGTGTGCGATGAGCCACACCCACCACATCTAGAGTTACAACTTTCTGCCTGATCTCAGATAACCCTTCTACCTTCTTCTACCATTCCATGATAAGCAGACTCTCTTTTCAAATAAAATACTGTATTAATTATAGTATTGTAGTATTTATATATTTCAAACTATTTAATGTGTAAAATTTGGCTACCTTTTTTTTTTGTTTTTAAATGTGGTGAAATTTTTGAGTGCTGTGCCTTAGCCAAATTTTCCCCGTAAGCTCCGTGGTTGAGTTGTATGGTTTGATTTTTGCATAACCCAGTGATTTCTAGGAACGCCTAAGAGGCTTTCCTGCAAAACTGACTGGATTTATTATAAAGCTTCCTACGTAGTGTTTTCAGATATCAATAGTACTGGTCAGAAGCATAAACAGCATATAAGCTACCTGCGTAGATTCTATGTAACACCATAACTACTCTTCCTTTTTTTTTTCGTAGGGAGTGACCGGTGGCCTAGGCATATCTGGGTAAGAATGTGCTGTGGGTAGGTAAGGGGTTATGAGCGTGTGTCTAGATAAGCCACAGGGCTATTTGAAAGAAAAAGAAAGGCAAGATGAGCTTGCTTTCATCATTTAACTTGAAGTTTGCCCTGATGGTTGGGTTTATTTTTCTTCAGTCCTCATTTCCCAGCCTTATATATAATAAACTCTTACTATTGAGTGAGTAAATACAATAATAGATGAACTTTATAAATACCCTTAAAAGAACAGCTGAAAATTCCTTTCCTAAATATTCCAGGGACAGAGCCAGCATTGTCCAATGGGTAACGGTGACACCTGTCAGGCAGGAGCTGACTCAAATTGGCTGAAGTCATGGTCAATCCATAGAGACACTGACTGCTTCTTTGTTGAAAAAAGAATATAGGATGTTCTTTTCAGTCTCAGTAAAAGACCATTGTGTTGATCAATAGATAGAGAAACGTTTTTTTCATTAGGTTACTTAAATGGAAGACAAATATTTTAAAATAGTTTTCTCCTTCTTGTATGTATAATTTCAGAACCAGAACAATTCACAATATCAAAAAATATATATAGTCTTAACTAATGTTGAACAAAATATATAGAATCAGTGCTGATTTGCAGCAGGTTTTAATTTACCAAATAATAACCACATGAGTCACTTTAACTCCTATGCTCAAGGCTGTCAGCCCAGAGAGCATCCCACATGCGCTGGTTCCCAGTAGGATTAGGTTCTAGTAGAAATAATAGGGAATTTTAAATATTTTATGGTCAGTCAGCTGTATTGTTTCAGTGACAGTTCATCTTTGGATTATGGGTCATTGCCTCAAGGCTTTGTACCAAAAACCATGGAGCTTTTGTAGTGTTCAAAATGAGGTTTGTAGTGATATTTTTTTCTAGGCAAATCAGAATCTGATTAAGTAGAATGCACACAATTAGAAAGCTTTGTTAGAATTTCCCTACATGTATGTATGCACCTTAATTATTTCTGTTAAAAAGATGAACCTGAGGTTCTGTAAAATCCTAAATTGCCCATTGAATTATCAGTATGCATTTTGAATAATCAGTATATTCATATTCTACTGAACGTTAATAATTTCAAAATGTGTGATACATGGATTATTTATATCAATGTGGAAACAGACCATTCAGTGAAGCAGAGTTCTTTGGACTCGAAACCTTTACAGCTTTGAGTCATTCAGGCCTGAGTCTAAATATTAGGTTTGCTACCAATTACCGACAATTTCTGTCATGTTTAAGTGTTATAAGCCTTAGGATATTCATATATAAAATAGATATTATCATGTCTGCTTTGCATGGTGGTTATAAGAATTAAGTGAGATAATATTATATTGAATACCTGGCATATCCATTCTCTGTACAAAAATGTTCATTCTCAATCTCCTTTTCTTCCCTCTTAATTCTGATTCTAGTCTTTTTTTTAAATTTTATTTATTTTTAAGGAAGATCGGCCCGGAGCTAACTACTGCCAATCCTCCTCTTTTTGCTGAGGAAGACGGGCCCTGATCTAACATCCGTGCCCATCTTCCTCTACTTTATATGTGAGATGCCTGCCACAGTGTGGCTTTTTGCCAAGCAGTGCCATGTCCACACCCGGGATCCCAACCGGCAAACCCCAGGCCTCCGAGAAGCAGAATGTGCAAACTTAACTGCCTCGCCACCGGGCCAGCCCCTCTGATTCTAGTTTTAAATGGTACTTTATGATGTATATAATTCAATAGTTGATAGCAACTTATAGATTAGATTTGGCTTCTGTAAGTATTGTACTGTGAGGTTATTGAAATGATTGATACTATCTTCTAAGCTGTTATGTAGAAGATAGAGCAGTGGCTTTCTGCATTATAACTCAATAATGTTAGTAATAGAGAAGATAGACTTCAGCAAATCTTGTAATTCAAATGTAGCCACAAAACTCCCACCAAAGCTCCTCCTACTCTTGGTACCACAGTAGCTAGCAGCAGCAAATTTTTCACAAGATCAGCAGAATTTTAAAGTCTCCTCCAATGGAAAGAAGCTTAGATAATTGATCAAGTATGGCAATTGCCCAGTGAAATGGGTAGATGATGAAATGTACCAGAGGAGTTGAGGTGTCATCCTCATTTGAGTCTGATGACCAGTTTGGCTTCTTCCTAACTGCACATTGACAACAATGTCTTGGGAAATCAGAACCAGTTTTAAGTGACTGTGTGTAAATGGTGCCATATCTTATTGGGGAACAGTGGGTCTACTTTCAAATTTTATTGATGGGGTTGCTTATGGAACACGTGAGAACAAATAACTTTCTTTTTTTTTTTTTTTTTTTTTTTAAAGATTTTATTTTTTTTCCTTTTTCTCCCCAAAGCCCCCAGGTACATAGTTGCATATTCTTAGTTGTGGGTCCTTCTAGTTGTGGCATGTGGGACGCCGCCTCAGCGTGGTTTGATGAGCAGTGCCATGTCCGCGCCCAGGATTCGAACTGACGAAACACTGGGCCGCCTGCAGCGGAGTGCGCGAACTTAACCACTCAGCCACGGGGCCAGCCCCAACAAATAACTTTCTTATGGATCACAGAGTCCTTGTATAAATGACATGAAAAGAGATTGTATGGTTAATATTAAAATAATCAAATCTGAAAAATTCTTTTAAAATCACTGAATGTTTTAAATTTAACTTTCTTATAACAGTATTTTTCTCTTTGAGGTTTTATTGATAAGGAGGTGCCACAATAAATGAGTCCTTGTTTTTTAAATTTTTCTTTTAATTTTGGAGGAGTAATTACATATCTAAAGTTATTTGTCACTGGCAGTCATTTGGAAGACATAATAGGAACAAATTCTAGGTGTCTCATTGTCCTGTAATTGGACATAATGAACCATCATAGTCCCTTTGATCAACTACACAGATTAGGTGACTTTACCCTTTAAAGTTACTTGAAGTCAGGTGTGTGAATCCAATGTTGATCTTTATTTATTTATTTTTTTACCAAAAACCTGTGTATTTTTACCTACTTTATACGAAGATATTTAAGGAGCTGGAAATAAGTGTACCATATTGTAGACAATTTAGGGCTTTTCCTGAAAGAATCAAGGAAAATTCTCTTTCTTAAACTGTTTTCAAGTTAAGTTTTCAGGCCTGAGATAGCCAAAACATTTTTTATACTTACCTAGTAAACTCGAAGGACTTAATGACCTAAAAATTTGTAGTTGGGAGATTTCCAAGGAGGGGTAGCCTTTGTAAATGGCCCAGTCTTTGGATGGAAATACTAAAAGGCGAAACCATTGAAGTGAGGATAAGCTGGAAATAGATGGACTCTCACAGGGGCTAACTCAAGTTTGAATCATCTCAAACTGACTGAATTAAGGTGTTCTGAGATTGCTGGTGTCCTTAGCCAGTCACTTATCAGAGGTAGGTGTGTCCTCTCTTATGAAAGAAGACATTGGTCTGAGACTTAAATCATCTTTATATTAGTTTATGTACATTTTTCAGTGTCCAATTAAAAATAACAAGACATTCCTTGATGGCAGGGCTATATCACTGCAAAGGAAGAGAAACAATAGACAATTAGAAGAGACCTATAGAGAATCCAAGTACTAGCGATATCCAGAGCAAATAAAAGAAAATATTACTGAGATTGATATATAACTAGAAAATACTTTAAAAAATATAAGTTCTTGATGAATATGCAATGAAAAGTACTATAACTGAATTAAAGAACTAGAGCAATGGGTTAAATAATAGTTTAGGCATAGGTAAAGGGAGAAAGTCTGTGAAGAAGGAGATGGGTCAGAAGAAAACATCAGGACAAAGTTTAAAGAGACAAAAAGAAAACATAAAATATTAATAGCATATAGGAAAGATGACAATATAGTTTATTTCAAAAGTAGAAGAGTTTTGAGAGTAAAAATTGGTCACTCAGTTAATAGACACTAATTGATTTCTGAAGGTGTAAACTTGGACTGACTGATCAAGCCAAGACAAATGGTCACTACATGCATATTATATAGCTAAACACCAAATATTCTTGAAAGTCTAATTCAAGTCACAGAAAGGGATAACTGAGAAAATTGAGAAAATAAATATTTGTGGAGATAATGGTATAGAATTTTCCAAAATCGATGAAAGATATCAAGCCAATGAAAGCCCTTCAAGACTCTGAAGGCCTTCAAAAGCTGTCCAAACTCAATTTGCTTTTTGGTATGAAGGGTTAGACTTCTAATAAATCATCAAAATAAATAACTATTCACTCTAAGATGCAAAAACAACTATCTGAGTGAACTAATGCCAGCAGATTTTGTTACAAGTGACCACCAGAGTATGAGTTTCACATTTTTTGGTGGCTAACCTCTCAAAGAAAAGTCTGTCATCTTCCTAACTAGAGGAAACAGGGGACGGAGCCTCAGGCATGGGCCACAGGGCAGTGCAGAGGGAACCTTAGAAAAGAGAGACCCAGAGGGAGTATATCCCACATTTAGTGTATAATCTTTGTCATTATGTCTACCTGACTTATTACAGCTCATAGGCAAGGTAGACAAAAAACATTCTAAGCTGAGATCTAAACCGTTGTACCTTTCAGACATGACAGAATTTGTAATTTGAGTCTTACCAAGTTAGTTGGCAATAAGATAAAAACACCTTTAAAGCTATACAAAGGAACCCCGAACAATATGAGGACTCGACCCAAGGTCATGGAGAGGGAGCGGTATCCAGAATGATGGAGGAACCACCCTCCCAACACAAGCCTAAGCTGACTCAATGGTGCCACGGCGGCTCCTGTTGCTTCCTTCTGTGCTTCAATTTTCCAATTGCAAAGAGGCTGGTGTTGCATCAATGATATTCATAATGTGTAGGACAAAATCCCAGATTGTTCAATATGAAGAACCATATTAAAAGATAAAAGTGAAAGAGGATTATTCCAATATATGCATAAAAAACATTTGAAAAATGCTTTTGTGTGTTCAAAAATTCAACTTATACACTTTCCCTCTAAGAGTGAGAAAAAGGCAAGGATGCCTTTTCTCCACAATTCTAACTAACATTGTACTGAAAGTGATAACTATTGTAACTGCAAAACTTAAATGATTACATGCAATCTAAATAAATTTTACATCAATTAGGTTGATTTAAAAAATCTACTCAAACGTTAATAGTTACCAATGTCTGCAAGAAATTAAGGAAGAACACTGGGTCTTCCATGAAACCTTGGCAAATCATGGTAAAACTACTATAAACCAAAGACAAAAGGAAATCTTAAATGCAGGCTGAGAAAGATAAGGAATTAATGTTTTTATGTCCTGCATTATCCAACAAGTGGTATGATTAGGCTGGAGAAAGTCAAGGATTTGTGTTGTGGTCTCTAGAGTATCAATTATAAGAATACTGCAAGATTGTATATCAAAAAGCTATTAATTGAGGTGAAAATATAGATTTAAAACCCCATTGAATGTTGCCAAGAAATGAAAGGAAGGCATAGATTGAGACAAATTATATGCTAATGGTAAAATGGTAATACTATGGTTAAATGGCAAAGACGATCAGAATAGATTACAAAAAGAACAATATGCTTCTTAAAAAATACATGATTAAAAATAAAAATTAGAATAATGGAAAAGTATATGCCCTGCAATTAAATACTATCTAAAAGAAAATTGATAAAAATTTTTAATATCAGAATAAGGTAAAGGTTTGTTTAAGGAGTGACATGTCACAATGATAAAAGTTTTGTATACCAAGAATATACAGTAATTCTAAATTGACATTAATTTAACACAATTTCATAATATATGAACATAACATAATTTCAAATATATAAAACCGACAAGAGCTACAAGGACAAATAAGCACACCCATAATCATACTTGGGGATTTTCAGATAATTCTCTCAGTTACATACAGAGCAAGTAGACTGAAAATTAGGAACTATATAGAAAAGTTTAACAAAAATGAAGTCAACAAACATGGTCTAATTATCATATAAATAACATTGCACCTAACAAATGAAGACTAAAGATATCTTTAGATTTCTCAAAGATAATTTCCTGAAATTGAGCATATGTTGATGCATAAAGCAAGTATCAACAATTTCAAATGAATGAAATCATAGGGAGTACGTTTCAGACTCAATGAAATTAAGATGGAAATCACATCAAAAAGAAAACTAGAAATCCCACAAATAATTTGAATTCATATGACACATTTCTCGTAACTTTTAGATTTAAAGCAAACATCACAATGGGAATGAGTAAATACAATACATTAAATTTGGGAGATGCAACTATATTTTGCTAACAGTAAATTTAGATCCATAAATGCATACATTAAGAAGAAGAAAGATGGAACAGAAATGATTCAAGACTATATATACTAAATGATGTTAGGAAAATATCAGCAAATTATATTCAAAAACAGCAAAAGGTAGAAAACAATGCAGAAATGAACAGATATTATTAAAATAGAAAGTAAACCTATGATAGAGGTGATCAACTAAGGCAGAATTCTTCTGCAAAGACCAACACAGTTGACAAATGCCGGAAACACCTGGCAAAACTGATCAAAGAAGAGAGTAGCTAATAAGTAACCAATATTATAAATGGGAAAACATATTGCTAAATATATCTGCAATTAAAAAAATAAAAAAATTATGGAGGTTATTATAAATAAGCTAGCTTAATAATTTTGAAGAGTTAAATGTATAAGTTCTAGAAAAATAAACTTACCAATGCTCATATAAGATAAAATATTAGATTTGTAAATATGCATTTAATATTGATATTAATAACCTCTATAACTGTAGGCCCAGCTTACTTCACTGGTAAATTCTACTAGATATGTAAAGAGAGAATAACATCTCTCTTTACAAAAACTAATAGAGACTAAGAAGAGAAGAAAGAGTTCTCAACTCTTTTTATGAAATCAGTATCACCTTGATATCAAAACTTGACAAGGTCATGATAATAGAAGTACAAGCCACTCTCATTCATAACTTAGAAGCAAAAATCCTATATAACTATCAGCCAACAAAATCTAATGATACAAAGAGGTTGTTAGGTCAAGAACCAAGTCGGGTGTATTTCAGGAATTCCAGAATGACTTGCTATTTGGAAATCTCTCAATGTTGTTCAGTATGTTAACAGAATAATAATAATGAAATTACACATTTGTCCCAAAATATTCAGAAAAATAATTTGATATAATCCAATATCCATTCAGAATAGATTTT
Source organism: Equus caballus (assembly GCF_041296265.1). Lineage (NCBI taxonomy): Eukaryota > Metazoa > Chordata > Mammalia > Perissodactyla > Equidae > Equus > Equus caballus. The sequence continues at coordinate 101,172,265 of NC_091686.1, forward strand.
TGGAACCTAGGAGTAGAAAAGAACTTTATTAAGATGACAACCATACTTATAAAAGAGCCTTCAAAATATATCATTTATATCTGTGAATTAAAAAAAATATCCTTTATTCACATGTTACTCCATCTCTACAGGAAGTTGTAAGATCTTTTTAGTTGGGAACCATATTATACAATTAATTTTGTATTTGTCTTTGCCACTGTACTGGGAAAATACTACACACTAAATTTATTCTAAAGTCAGGGCTTTTACATCTTTTGCTTGAAATTCTGTTGATCAATGTTTTTTGTATGGCTAGCTCCTTCCCATTATTCTGATCTACTCAAAGATCTTTCCTGAGAGGATTTCTAAAACACCCTAGCCAAAATTATCCCCTGAGGTCTCTCTGAACATCTATTCAGCTAAGTTACCAGGAATAAAAACAATCAACTGATGTGATTATGCATTCATGCATGCGTGCCACAATAGTTTTTGAATGCTTCTAAGTGCCAAGCATTCTTCTACTGACCAAGAATAGAATAGTTATGAAAACACAATCTTTGATCTGCTTTATTTTGAGAGGAGAGAGACAATTAAAATAGCAAATATTAAAATTCCAGAAAATGATCAATACTTGATAATAAATTGTAGTAGCAGATATAAAACAGATTGTTGTAGTACTTTTCATCCTTGGGTTCCTCCTGTCACTGGCAATACCTGAGGTTAATAATATATGTTCATAATTCAACAAAATACATGTGATAAGAACTTTTGGCTTAAAGACACGTGCTTCCAAAAAACTAATAAAGGGAGATTATATACATATTTTCATGACAATCTTTACAATTAAATTAAAAATCAAATCTATGTGTTTTGACCAACATTTAGAAACAATATTTTTAGTACCACATATTGAGGACTTTAAAGAATATTTTTCAAAACCATTTTTATGGATTATTTAGTAGAAATCATTTATTAATAATGTGACTTTTCCTTCCCTCTAACCTCTAGAATTTATCCTCCAAATTGTGGAGCATATATTTCTTTTTTATAAAGCTTTTGTCATTCTGTAGTGGTGCATAACTAATTAGACAATTATTTCCATACTGGTAAAACATTACTTGAAGTATTTATTATAGCTCTTCAACTGTTAAAGAGTTACCCAGTTGTAAATTGCTTACATTACATCAGGTATCATTTGCTACACAGTTCAAAGCTGCTTGTCCTTTCTCAAAGTGAGTGTTGCATAATTAGGGTAAGTGACTGCAATTATAAACACATAACTCTCAAGATTGACATTTATCGACCTAATTGAAATAAATTTAGAATGAAATAAAATAAGTATTACCCTCTGTAGAAGACCTCAATTACATAAATTTTGTAATCTGTGCATCCTAGATTGACTATGCATTCTTTTGTTCAGCAAATATTTCTGGAATACCTAGTATATATAAGGAAATGTACACATAAAGGTCAGTGGAACCAGTAATATAATGTAATGAGTTTTAATGAATTCATCAAGTAAGTGGCATCTGTTGCTTATTAACAGGAGTAGAAGTCCGAACACTTCTGCCTACTGCATTTTCGTATCAGAGTTGCCAAAGAAAACACAATGCAGTCAAGCACTGGCTGGGACAACGCTTTCCTCACATAGAGAAGAGACAGAGCAAGATCAGCTTCAGTAGTGAGCTTCAGTTCCCCATGGCCAGCGGTGGATGCAAGGCAGTTGGCCTGCACGCACCCCTCTTGTGCTGCAGCAGAAGGACCCTGTCCCCTCCCTTCAAGGGACAGATATAGTAGTAGGATTGGCCAGGGGCCATGTGAATGCTTAAGCAAAACAAAGGAGTACACACTGAGTCTGAACAGGGAAAGGTATTTCCATACGATGCGATAAATTCAGCATAAGCTGTAAGGATTCTTTATTTCTTGTAAGGAAGTTTTCCAGGCTCAAGACCCACTCTTATGCAATTGAGTGGGAGTCCAGAGACCGTGTGCAGGAGACTGCCCTTCCCAACAGAATTCATGTTGAATTCATGCTCAACAGGAGCCACATAGGAGATTCAGCTGCTTTTATGCAATCTTAGGCTGAATTTGTAAAGGCATGATGGTTAAACTGAGAGAGGCAACACTCCATGGTCATCTATATTGGTCAGATGACATGAGAGTCTCATTTTTAGCATCATGTTTTAGAAAAGCATTGCCAAATAAGACTATACATAGAAGAAAGATTCAGAATCATGGACTGGAAACTTTCATATAAGACAGAGTTGAGGAATTGGTGGATGTGTAGCACTAGCTAAAGAAAAATAAAATGAAGATGGAAGGGAGATAAAGGAAGTGTAATTTGTTAAATTTCTTATAATGAGAGTATAATTTGCAATAAGGTTTTAACTTTCATGATAATTTATACATCATATAATATAACATCAATAATTAGTAAAAACTTTTTAAGGAGAGACAGGGAAACATAAGAATTAAAGTAGACAAAAAAGACTATAGGGGCCAGCCTGGTGGAGCAGCAGTTAACTGCGCACGTGCAGTTTCGGAGGCCTGGGGTTCGCCGGTTAGGATCCTGGGTGCGGACATGGCACCGCTTGGCACGCCATGCTGTGGCAGGTGTCCCACATATAAAGTAGAGGAAGATGGGCACGGATGTTAGCTCAGGGCCAGTCTTCCTCAGCAAAAAGTGCAGGACTGGAAGTGGTTAGCTCAGGGCTAATCTTCCTCAAAAAAAAAAAAAAAAGACTATAGAGGATATAAATGGCATAATGAATAAATCCAAAAGACATATACTGAATTCACATACTGAAAACAGGAAGTAAACTTTCTTTTCAAGGGCTTATGGAACTTTTTAAAACTTCAATACAACAGAAATTTTAATAACTGAGTCTAAAAATTAATAGAAACCTAGAAAACAAGAACATCAGAAATCTGAACATTAAAAAACACAAACTAGCCCTGATGGTTATTTTGTGGTAAAAAATAAGATCAATTCTAAATTGCCATCTACGTTATAAACAGTAATAATGAAACACTTCCTATCTAAGGGTTTGGAATTTAACTAAAATAGCGCTCAGAGGGATATGCACAGCTGAAATATTTACATTACTAACAGAAAATAATTTAGCTAATTGAATTATCTAATCATCTAAAAGGATTAGAAAAATTATCAACCAAACAAACCAAAGGGAACGTGAAGAAAGAATAGAGTGAAGACAAAAACAGGTGTCAGTGAATTGAAAAACAGCAAGCACATTTTAAATATCATTGGTTCTTTGAAAATGAAAAACAACTACACCTATTAAGAAAAAATGAGGGGAAAAAGTGATATCAAATTACATATAAAAAATAAGAGGGTTGTATATTGCTAAATTCTGTGACAAACTAGAGAAAACAAAATATTTTATACCAAATACAAATTGCCAGAATGGACTCCAGAAATGCTGGAAAAGTAAACTGACCAAACATCCTGGAAGAAAATTAGGACACTAGCGTACTGAGCTGTATGGCCCCAGGTCAATACTTTCAAAGCATTTGGAAATACAAAATTCCATTGCTACCTAAACTGTTTCAGAGTTGGGAAGAGAGAAAATTACACTTCATTTTTATAAGGCAAGTAAAGCATTGTATAAAATTCCACAATAATATGCAAATGAAATATACGATACACTACCTTCACTTTTGAAACAATGTGGAAATGCTTTAAAATATTAGCAAATAGAAATTTGAAACACATTAAAAGAAAAAGCCCTCATATGAGACTGATTCTGGTAATAAAATATAGAGTTTATTATTAGAAATCTATTTTATCAACAAAATTGTTCAAAGGAAAAATGTCATTAAAAAAATTTCTAGAGGGGCTGGCGGGGTGGCGCAGGGCTTAAGTTCCCACATTCCGCTTCAGCGGCCTGGGGCTTGCCGGTTCAGAGCCCACTGTGGACCTATGCACCACTTGTCAAGCCGTGCTGTGCCGGGCATCTCACATAGAAAAGTACAGGAAGAGGGGCACAGATGTTAGCTCATGGCCAGTCTTCCTCAGCAAAAAGAGGATTGGCAGCAGATGTTAGCTCAGGGCTAATCTTCCTGAAAAGAGCCAAACATTTCTAGAGATGCTTAAAAAGCGGTTGATCAAAATTAATATCCATTCCTGATAAAAACTCTTTCTGAAACAAATTTACACTCACACTTAAAGCCACAATTATGCTTAAATGTTAAATACTAGGTCACTGCTATTAAAGTCAATGATGCCTAACATTGCCACTATTTTTAAGCACTTTCTGGCAGAACTTGACAATGCAATTAGGTAAGAGAAAGACATAATTAGTATAAGCACTAGAAGGAAAGAATCTAACTTATTATTATTTGCAGATGATACAGTTTTATACCTGGAAAACATGAGAAAGTCAACCAAAAACCCCTTAGAAACAACAGAAGAATTCAATACCAATACGGGAGCTATTTACAAGATTAAGATATAAAAAGCAACAGATTTCTTACATACACAGTATAAACATTTAAAAAAAAACTGGTGAACTCTGATTAGAAGTGTTCAAGCAGAGATAAAGTGACCATCTGTCAAGGATTTTGTGGAAAGACGCCCCCCTGGATGGGAACACAATTATTCTGGATGACTTCTAAACTCTTACCCATGCTATAATTATAAAATTTGGGAAATCTGAGTCTGTGAACAAGGCATTTTGACACTAGTGGCATCATTCCCATGATCCAGCTTGCCACAGGTCCTGCACCTATTCTGATAATTCTTACATGTAGAATAACTTTTGTGAATTCTGTCATTCTCTACTCTGGTCTTTGTTCCTGAGTATCTTCTTGGTCTTTGGACCTTGGAACATTGTTCTGACCTGCTGAATGTAGATATTTTTATTCCTGTCTCTCCCTGTTATTTATCTAAGCTTGGCTTGATTCTAACAAATAAACCATCCAAATTATGAATTTTTTGATGGCATGGATTTTTGTCTTCATGTTAAATCTTCATCATGTATTAAAAGATCAGGCATTAAATAAATACTTATGAAACGAATGCATATATCCTGATTTTCTACATAATTCACATTCACATACTTGTTTTTAAGACGTGGACTTTTTCCAGTTTGGCCTGCATAATTACTTCTAGCTTTCTGTCCCAAATTTGAGGTTTGGAGCTTTGTTCCTATTCATCCTGTTAAAATTTTTTTCTTCTAACCTCAAGATTCTTCACTGGGGATTCATATGAGCCCAGGGCATCCATAGGAAGGATTCAAGTTTTTTTGTAGCTACCCTAATTTTATACACAATGGTTTATTTATATGCATAGATTCCTATTTTTCTGGAGAATCAGTCCATATATTTCAGTTATATTTTCCCTCCTTTACCTGTGCTTTGCTGTGTCTTTCTGATCCCACACAAATGCTTTTCAATACTAAAACTCAAATTGGAGACTGGCAATGCTGGTACTGTGTTTTATGATAAGCTATGTAGCAGAATGTCCATAGTAAGTTTTAGTTGTGTGAAGGCTATCTCTTCTGGAGATGTTTTTCTTCTTGGCACACTCTCTCCAAAAAACAATATAACAACTACAGAAGAATATTACCAACTTTTCACCACATTAAAGATATATTTTCTGCAAATAATAAATTCAGTGATTGATTTTCCCCTTCCTTATCCCGCACGTGGTTGATCTTCACATATAGTGCTGGACCAAATATCAAAAGTAGGCCAAACTTCTTGTGGTATCGATCAAACAGGACCTACTTCTTTAGAATCAAAAAATGTTTTTTTTTTAAACTAAAGACCATGTTTTTTGAGTGTTTTTAGGTTTATAGAAAAGTTGAGAGGAAGATACAGAAATTTCCTATATATGTCTTGTTCACACATATTCATAGCTCATCCACTATCAGCATCCCCTACGAAAGTGGTACATTTGTTACAATCGATGAACCTACATGGACACATCATTATCACTCAAAGTCCATGGTTTACATTAGGGTTCATTCTTGTTGTTGTACATTCTAAGGGTGTAGACAAGTTTATAATGACATGTATCCACCATTACAGTATCATGGAGACGTTTCACTGCCCTAACAGTCTTCTGTGCTCCACCTATTTATTCTTCCCTTCCTCCCGAACCCTGGCAACCACTGATATTTTTACTGCCTCCGTAGTTTTGCCTTTTGCAGAGTGTTATATAATTGGAATTTACAGTATCTACCATCTTCACATTAGCTTCTTTCACTTAGTCATATGCATTTAAGTTTCCTCCATGTCTTTTCATGGCTTGCTAGCTCACTTCGTTTTAGTGCTGAATAACATTCCATTGTCTAGGATGTACCAGAGTTTATTTATACCTTCACCTACTGAAGAGCATCTTGATTCTTTCCAAGTTTTGTCAGTTAGGAATAAAGCTGCTGTAAACATCCATGTGCAGGTTTTTGTGTGGACATAGTTTTCAACTCCTTTAGGTAAATACTATGGATTGTGATTACTGGATCATATGGTAAGGGTATGTTTAATTTTATAAGAAACGGCCAAACTGTCTTCCAAAGTGGCTGGACCATTTTGCATTCCCACCAGCAATGAGTGAGAGTTCCTGTTGCTCTGCATCCTCACCATCAGTCAGCGTTCTGAATTTTGGCCATTCTCTTAGGTGTGTAGTGGTATCTCAGTGTAGTTTTGATTTGTATTTCCCTGATGATGTATGATGTGCAGCATCTTTTTGTACGCTTATTTACCATCTGTGTATCTTCTATGGTGAGGAGTCTGTTAAGGTCTTTAGCCCATTACAATGAAGAAAAGATAATCTTTTCAACAAATGGTGCTGCAACAACTGGATGAGTCTAGATATAGACTTTGCCTCTTTTACAAAAATTAACTCAAAATAGATCATAGATGTAAGTGTAAAACACAAAACTATAAAACTCGTAGAAGATAAATTAGGATTCGACCTAGATAACCTTGTATATGGCAATGACTTTTTATTTATTTTTTTTATTTTTGAGGAAGATTAGTCCTGAGCTAACATCTGCTGCCAATCCTCTTTTTTGCTGAAGAAGACTGGCCCTGAGCTAACATCCGTGCCCATCTTCCTCCAATTTATATGTGGGCCGCCTACCACAGCATGCCTTGCCAAGCAGTGCCACATCTACACCCGGGATCCGAACCAGCTAACCCTGGGCCACGAAAGCAGAATGCGCACACTTAACCACTGCACCACTGGGCCAGCCCCAGCAATGACTTTTTAGATACAAACACCAAAGGCATTATCCCTGAAAGAAATAATTGATAAGTTGAACTTCAATAACATGAAACATTTCTGCTCTGCAAAAGACAATATTAAGAGAATGAGAAGACAATCCAGACACTGGGAGAAAATACTTGCAAAATACACATCTGTATTCAAAATATAGAAACAATTTTTAAAACTCAACAATAAGAAAATAAACAGCCCAATTATAAAATGGGCCAAAGATGCTCTTCAGTTACAGCTCAGGTTTTCCTCCCCAGCCCTAGTTCCCACAGAGGTGTCTGCATGCGAGTCTCCGCTCTGGGAAGCACTAACTCCCTGTGTTCACCTTTCTCTCCAATCCTGCGTGCGTTGGTTTGTCCTAAGTCCTCACCTCTCTCAAGTATCCAAGAAGAGTTATTGATTTTCCATTTGTTCACCTTTTTACCTGTTGTTTGGATGGAACAGTGACCTTTAAGCTCCTTACATGCAGAACCAGAAACGGGAAGTCTATCCTGATTTTTTTTAAAGAATTAATTTATCCCCTGCTTATAGAAAAATTAGTAGTATGTTAAAAACAATGTCCTGGGTGTCCTATTTTTTAAATTAAGAAATATAGTTTAGTGATATTTCCATATATACCAGATTATAGAGAGCATTCTTACATTTTCTTACAGCTGTACTCCATTCAATTTTATGCAGGTACGAAACCTATTAGTAAATTGTCAGAATATTTTCAAAAAGCTTTTCATGTATATCATTTTGCACGTGCACACACACACATGTCTATATATGTAAGATAAATATTGATAGGTAATTACCAATTGACCCTTATAGAAGTTGTATCAATTTACATTCCCACCAACAATGCATGAGAGCACCTGTTTCTCTATAGACACATCAATAGAGTGAGGCATCAAATTTTGGACTTTTGCCAATCTGAATGGTACAAATGCTGTCTCAATAAGGTTTCCTATTTTCATTTATATTATTATCAGAAGTAAGTTTGAGCATATTATCAATATGCTTAAAACCAATTGATGTCATATTTTCTTAAACTGTTACTTCATATCCTTTCACCATGATTTCTAGGAGCTTTTTATATATGAAGGTGATTAGCCTATTCCCCATGTTGCGAAATAGTAATATTTTTCCAGTTTGTCATTTATACTTTGACTATTTTATCCTTATTCACTTTTTCTCTCCTTTGGTTAATAGTATCTTTGCACTGTGGCTGTACTATTTTCTCCTTTATCACTCATAATTTATTGAGTTAGGATTTCCTGGATGTCTGGGAAATTTCTATGCGTTATGTGGAAAGTTGTTGTGGGCTACACAACCAAGCTAATCTTCCATGCTAGGTGGTTTTTGCCATCTAAAAATTCTCCTCTGCTGCTTCAGAGAAAGATTGTGTCCTGCACATATGACTGACATGGTGATTCTTTCTCTTGACCTGCCTCATCTACATTTCTGAATCAAATCAGGTTGAGGACAACTTCTATCATGTGTCCTGATCAACAGTTGCTACAATTATTGTTGTCACCAAGGGATAAGATTTTGCCTTTCAGAACACGTTCCTTCCCATCAAGAAGCATGTTTTGCTGGTGCTTTCTTACATCGGCTACCATGGGGCCCTCTTATGACTGATGATACAAATACTATTCACTTTCTTCTGTGTGGCATCTGCCTGATCTTTTTGCCTTTACCCATATTTTGGAGATTGAGGATTATGTTCCTTCAGAAATACATTTTGGGGATTTTTCATATTTTTTATGCTTTTACTTGACATCCAAGAAGTGAATGGAATTTTTTTTTGAAATGCCCCTTTTTTTTTTTTGGTGAGGAATATTGTCCCTGAGCATCTGTGGCAATCTTCCTCTATTTTGTATGTGGTTTGCTGCCACAGTGTGGCTTGACAAGAGGTGTGTAGGTGTGAGCCTTGGATCTGAACCTGCAACCCTGAGCCACCAAAGAGGAGCATGCAAACCTAACCCCCACGCCAGTGGGCCGGCCCTGAAATGCACATATTTTTATGCCAAAGTTTCAAGGAATGTTTTAGTACATGCTCTATGATATGTGATGTTAATGATTTTATGAATCTAGTGTTTTTCACAACTTGTGTTCACAATATAAAATTTTAAAGCTTTTACTCATTTCTCATACTTGGTGTTACATTATTATTATTTTGTGGCTAGAAAGACTGATACGGAATTGAGTATATTAAAAGTTTGATAGCAAACTACAGGCCTTCAGAAAATGTTAATCTTCATAAACCTTCTATGTGAGTATCAGAACTTGTGTGTCCAGAGATGATCCATATGGTATTTTTGCCATTACTGATGATATGTGTGAAGGATAATCATATTTGGCATCATATTAAGTGAAAGGTGTTTGCTATTTTTGTAGCCCCAGTATATCACATGCTTTTTAGCATATATAATTGGCTAAAATATTTTTTCATGACTTAAAGCATAAGACAATCAGTGAATAAATAGATCTTAGTGAGACAGTTAACTAAGCATAATCTTTTGTACACAATCAGTTTAGCAGTCTAGGAAAAAGGAAAAAGAATTATTTAATTGAGTAGAGAATTCTTATTTTTTTTTTTTTTGCTGGGAAAGTATCACCCTTAGCTCACATCTGTTGCCAATCTTCCTCTCTCTTTTAACTTTTGCCTCCCCACAGCCCTAGTACATAATTGTATATTCCAGTTATAAGTCATTCTAGTTCTTCTACGTGAGCTGCTGCCACAGCCTGGCTACTCACAGATGAGTAGTATGGTTCCACACCTGGGAACCAAACCCAGGCTGCCGAAGCAGACTGTGCCAAACTTTAACCACTAGGTTATCAAGGCTGGCTTCAGAATTCTTGACATCATGAGTTTTCAGATGACTATTTTAAGTCTAACCAAGCCAGGAATAACCGTAATCAAGAACGGACAAAAGAAGGAGGAGATAGGTTTAACAGTGGAGTACTTTAACCTTAAATCCTAGAAGGCAATTGCTGCTACTGTGTACCCATAAATGCCAAATGATTGAGTTGTGCTCTAAGTATCTTCTGACTTTTTTATGTTCTACTCATTATGCTACTATGATCTAAGCCTTACGGAAAATGTATCTTGCTAACTATCTTAGTCTTAGTATTTAAAACCAATAGTGTATGTGTGCCACGTATCAGAAAGATAAGGGAAGTTACGGTCAGCACGATCTTCAAATTTGGGTTCTGCAGATCACATCAGCCAGCAAAAGGAAACTTTTCTTGGCCACTCTTGGGAATGGGAAGCCAAAGGGGGAAAGTAGGAAACTCAATTTCTTCTATTCGTATACTTATGAGAGCAAAAATGATAGAAATGCTAAATATGTAATCTAATTTTTGTCAATTTAAAAAGCAAATTCATCTGTCATTTTACCCTTAAAACGAGTTTATTCCAGAATAGGCATAAGAATTCAATTTGGAATGTGCATGCTATGGCAAACCGTAGGCAAATTTGGAAAACAAAGGAGGGGAACTTGCTTTTATAGAGAAAAAGGGAGAGAAGGGAGGGGCTGTTTTAAATTGAAAGTCCATTGGGGGAAAATAACAGTTCAGGGCAGCAACAGCTTCTCATTGGCTGGGCTGTTGCCAGGTGGCAAGAAAAATCATCCTTCAGTAGTAAAGTAATTTTACTTCCTGTGGAAGAGGAAAGATACTCTTTTCCTGTTTGGTGTAACAGACAAAATATGATAGGGTGTGAGAGCTCCCCCTCCAGGCCATCCAGACTTTGATTTACTTAAGGTTTCTCTTATTCATTTCGTATTTTCATCTCTCTAAATTCAGACATGCTTCATATTCCTGAATACAAAGTAATTATGCTGGAGTAAAATGCTAATGAGTGAAAGTATATTTTTCTCTCCTTGATTTGGATTAGAAAAATGAGTGTGAGCTTCCACCAGCGAACGCTGCACCGGTTGGTCCTTACAACACAGTCATAGATTCTTCTGATCAAGTCAAAGGGTTACATGGTGTCTACTCTCCAAGGATTATACAACTTCTGATAAAAAACATCATTACATAGTGATAAATTATGTGGTAATAAAAATACAATGTGTATTTTTGACAGTTTAAATACTCTGGTTTCCAAATTATGGAAAAAAATTACAATTATACAAGAGAGAATTGTTTCCTCAAATACTTTTATCAAAGAGGGAAGAAATGAGCTTTATTGTTTATTACATTAGAATGTCATTTGTCCTGTAAATGTTTATAAATTGATTATGTTATATTAAAATATTTTACTCACTTATATATGTTAACTCATATTTTTTTAAGTCCACTTTTTAAAAATTTTCTTTAATCCCATCTTACTTTTTAAAGCTACCTCAATTAAACAAGCACTTTTAGAGTCTCTGGAATATTAACTCATGATTTTTAACCCTAATTCAATTTTAAAAAAGTTTTCTTTAAATCTAATCTTACTTTTTAAACCATGTCAATTAAATAAGCATTTCCTGAGTCCCTGAGATGTTACAGTATTCTGTGATGGGATGGAATAAAGCTGAATAGAATTTAGTCCTGTTCTCTTTCGAAGAGACTACTGTCTAGTGATGAGATAGAGAAATATAAAAGAAACAAAAACCATGCCAAGAAGATTATGATGGGTTATATAGCAAAATCTTAGTAAAGTGCAAAGAAGCCATGTGTGCTTATCTATGGTTTTTTTTTTCATGATCCAGTGATTTTACAAATTATTTCAAATTTTATACTCCTAGTAGATAAATATTAACGTATATAAGATGCATTCAAACTTTAAAACAAATTATGTTTTTCCTCTCAGCATTAGACTTAATCCTGGTAAAAACTTCAACCTGATAGAATGAAAATTTTAAATCTAGGTACCAGTGTATTTAGACTGGGTCTGCCTCTTCAGGCAGAGATTAGGAATGAAATAGTCCCTGATCAGTTGACTATGTGAAATTGACTCATTCTTTTCTGGGATAGAGGTATCATTTGAAGAATTGATCGCATTTCCTATTCTCTAAAGGAGGCCGACTGCCAGAAAAGTCTTTGTCCAAAAAATTATTGAATCAGTTACATTCACATCTTGTATACTTAGAGAGCAGTCATTATGGGACAATGGCCATCTTGTGATCAGGTAGGACAAAGTGAAGTAGGGAGGAAATGAACCGCCATCACGTTAATTAAGGTGACTTACTTCAGAAGAGTGTCTTATAGTGTTTACAACTAGTTAGGAGTCTTGCCTTCCTCACCTTTGTTAAATAAATTCTAACAAGCTGCAGCACAGGCCCCTGGGCCTGCACACAGAAGCACTTGTTTTCTTTGATACCCACAACATTTGCCTGCACTAGTTGTAAAATGAGTGTTGATTGACATCCTTTAATAATCATGAGATTTTCACATTTCACAAAATCCAGGTTTCTGCCTTCTCTTGAAAAACTAAAAGATGTGCTTTGATTTTTCCATTTCCACAGTGGAATGATCCGTTGAATCTTTTAGACAGGCTCCTTTACTTCTGTTTTCCTCTGCTTCTCACTGTCAACTCGATGGAGTCCTGTGCATGTCATTTACCATTGCAGCTGTACTATTGTTTGTCTTGTGCTGGGCCTATGTCACTCATTTGTGGCAAATTACCTTTCACATCCTTCTGATCTAAGACGAAATGGCAAAAATATAAAATAAAATTGAAAAATAAAAATATTTATAGATTGCACATAGAGACTAGGATAAGTGACCAGAGTACTTTACTTATGTAAATGCCTTCTCAGCTGATTATTGACATCCTATATTGAAGAGTTTATTTCCAACTACTCCTTTCATCTTTTTCTTGGCTTATAAAATTTGTATCCAATAGGCTGCTATAGATACCATCTATGTTTCCTAGAACTCTCCAGTGCTTTGCTTACTTTTCAGATTAAATATAAACATACTCCAATATTCATCTTCCATTTCCATTCCCAAAACACTCTCTTTGCTCTGTTCCCTTCCATCCTTTGTTTAGATTATTCTCCATGTGCTCTTTCATACCCCAACTTTTTCCCCTCATGATACTCAGCTCATGCTCCATCAATACTAAGAGTACCTCTCACTAAAAAAAGAAATTTCAGGAACATTTGGGGAAATTTATGTATGGACAGAGTATTAGACAATTATATGGAATTATTATTAAAATGCCTAGATGTGATGATATTATTTTGGCTATGTAAGAAAAGTTTTTTGTTCTTAGAGATTTACATAGAAATACTATGAGGGAAATATGAAAGTTTATAACTGATCTTAAATACTACAGAAGAAAAAATATATGAGGCATATACTTCAATATATTGTTAATATGTATGTCCATCCAACAACTTCCCCATGAACCTCCTCGAACATGTCTAGTTGGGAGGAAAGCTGGGAATTCAGTCATTTAGCTGGGCATGTTGCTAGCTTGAATAAAATTTCCTTTACATTCCTAAGAAAGAAGAGGAGAATGACATAGTCAACTTATATGCTTTGCACAACTTTGGTTGATAATAAATTGAAAATTTTTATTATTTTCACAGAAGCTAAATTTCAGTAGGATTAATAATAATGACCTTTGTGGATGGAAAAGGCATAAACATAAATTTACCTGCAAAAACAAGACAGTGAAACTTATCCATCCTTTATGAATGTTAAATTATCTTGATTTATGGAGAAAGCTGATGTTAATGAAAAAGGATATTCATCATCGTCCTTCTTCTTAGTTAGCTTTATAACGTAGCAGATAGGCCTTTTGCTTTATTCCCCTTCTGTTTTCTTGTTATTATTATTATTATTATTGGACCACAGAACCCATGCTCTAACATAAATATTAAAAGCAGGAAGAAAGCATGAAAAAGAAAACTATCTTTTATGCTATAAAATGCATTAAGTTTTCTAATGGCTACTAATCATCCACAAAAATTATTATATCTTTGCTTGTATTTCTACTGTGTAATCTGAACTATTTTTCTTTATCTTTACATAATGACTTTTATTCTGTTAATTGAAGAATCTTGAACATATAAGAAAAACTGACAAAGTTTCATATTGTTCTTGTATTCTTATACTTTCATTTTTTTCTTTTTTTGCTTTCTCTTTTTTTTAAATGGAGGTAACATTGGTTTATAACATTATATAAACTTCAGCTGTACATCATTATATTTCAATTCCTGTGTAGACTGCATCCTGTTCACCACCCAAAGACTGATTACCATCCACCACCAAACACACATGCCTAGTCACCCCTTTTGCCCTCCTCCCTCCTCCCTTCCTCTCTGGTGAGCAATCTAATCTCTGTGTCTGTGTGTTTGTTTGTTGTTGCTGTTTTTATCTTCTATTTATGAATGAGATCATACAGTATTGGACATTCCCCCTTTGACTTATTTTGTTTAGCATACTCCCCTCAAGGTCTATCCATGCTGTCAGAAATGGCCAGATTTCATCTTTTTTTGAAATAGCTGAGTAGTATTCCCTTGTGTATATATACCACATCTTCTTCATCCTTTTGTCCCTTGGTGGGCACTTAGGTTGCTTCCAAGTCCTGGCTATTGTGAATAATGCTGCTATGAACATAGGGGTGCATATATCTTTATGCATTCGTGTTTTCATGTTGTTTGGATGAATATCCAGCAGTGGAATAGCTAGATTGTATGGTAGTTCTATTCTTAATTTTTTTTTTAAGATTTTATTTTTTCCTTTTTCTCCCCAAAGCCCCCCGGTACATAGTTGTATATTCTTTGTTGTGGGTCCTTCTAGTTGTGGCATGTGGGACTCTGCATCAGCATGGCTCTGTGAGCAGTGCCATGTCCGCACCCAGGATTCCAGCCGGTGAAACACTGGACCGCCTGCAGCGGAGCGTGTGAACTTAACCACTCGGCTGTGGGCCCAGCCCCTCTATTCTTAATTTTTTGAGAAATCTCTATACCATTTTTTATAGTGGCTGCATCAGTTTGCATTCTCACCAACAGTGTAGGAGAGTTCCCTTTTCTCCACATCTTCTCCAACACTTGTTATTTCGTGTCTTGTTAATTATAGCCATTCTGACAGGGATGAGGTGATATCTCATTGTAGTTTTGATTTGCATTTTCCTAATAATTAGTGAAGTTGAACATCTTTTCATGTGCCTGTTGGCCATCTGTATATCTGAAAAATCGTTCAGATCCTCTGCTCGTTTTTTAATTGAGTTGTTGTTGAGATGTATGAGTTCTTTATAAATTTCAATATTAACCCCTTATCAGATATATGGTTTGCTAATATCTTCTCCTACTTGTTGGGTTGTTTTTTGTTTTGTTGATGGTTTCCTTTGTTGTTCAGAAGCTTTTTAGTTTGATGTAGTCCCATTTGTTTATTTTTTCTATTGTTTCCCTTGCCTGATCAGACATGGTACTCGAAAATATGCTACTAAGAATGATATCAAAGAGCATACTGCCTATGTTTTCTTCTAGAAGCTTTATTGCTCAGGTCTTACATTCAAGTCTTTAATCCATTTTGAGTTAACTTTTATGTATGGTTTAAGATAATGGTCTACCTTCACTCTTCTGCGTGTGGCTGTCCAATTTCCCCAACACCACTTATTGAAGAGACTCTCCTTTCTCCATTGTAATTTTTTGGCTTCCTTGTCAAGAAGAAGCTGACCATAGATGTGTGGGTTTATTTCTGGGTTCTTGATTCTGTTCCATTGATCTGCATGTCTGTTTTTGTGCAAGTACCGTGCTGTTTTGATTACCATAGTTTTGTAGTATATTTTCAAATCAGTGAGTGACATGCTTACAGATTTGTTCTCTTTTTCTCAGGATTCCTTAAGCTATTTGGGGTCTTTTGCTGTTCCATATCAATTTTAAGATTCTTTGTTCTATTTCTGTATAAAATGTCATTGGAACTTTGATAGGGACTGCATTGAATCTGTACAGTGCTTTAGGAAGTATGGACATTTTAACTATGTTAATTCTTCCAATCCAAGAGCAAGGAATGTCTTCCCATTTCTTTCTGTCTTCTTCAATTTCTTTCAATGATGTTTACAGTTTTCAGTATACTGGTCTTTCACCTCTTTGGTTAAATTTAATCATAGGTGTTTTATTCTTTTTGTTGCAATTGTAAATGGTATTATATTCTTAATTTCTCTTTCTGCTCCTTCATTGTTAGTGTATAGATATGCAACTGATTTTTGTATGTTGACTTTGTAGCCTATGACTTTACAATATTCATTTATTATTTCTAAAAGTTTCTTGGTAGATTTTTTATGGTTTTCTATGTATAAAATCATGTAATCTGCAAATAGTGACAGTTTCACTTCTTCCTTTCCAATTTGGATCTCTTTTATTTCTTCTTCTTGCCTGATTGCTCTGGCTATGTCTTCTAATACTATGTTAAAAAAGAGTGATGAAAGTGGTCATCCTTGTCTGGTTCTTGTTCTTAGAGGGATAGCTTTTGGTTTTTCTCTGTTGAGAATGATATTAGCCGTGTGTTTGTCATATATGGCCTTTATTATGTTGAGGTATTTTCCTTCTATATCCATTTTATTCAGAATTTTTATCATAAATGGATGTTGTATCTTGTCAGATACTTTCTTGGCATCTGTCGAGGTGATCGTGTGATTTTTATTCTTCATTTTGTTAATGTGGTGTATCACATTGGTTGATTTGCAGATGTATAACCATATCTGCATCCCTGGAATAAATCCCACTTGCTCACGGTGTATGATCTTTTTAACGTATTATTGTACTCTATTTGATAGTATTTTGTTGAGGATTTTTGCATCAATGTTCACCAGTGACATTGGCCTGTAATTTTCTTTTTTTGTGTTGTCCTTGTCTGGTTTTGGTATCAGGATAATGTTGGCCTCGTGGAATGAGTTAGGAAACTTCCCCTCCTCTTCAATTTTTCTGGAATAGTTTGAGAAGGATAGATATTAAGTCTTCTTTGAATGTTTGGTAGAATTCACCATGGGAGCCATCTGCTCCTGGACTTTTATTTTTTGGTTACTTTACTATTTTGATCTCCTTACTGGTGATAAGTCTACTCAAATCTTATATTGTATGATTTTAAGCAAGGTTGTATGATTTTCAGAATTTATCCATTTTTTCTAGATTATCCAATTTGTTGGAGTATAGCTTTTTGTAGTATTCTCATATTTTTTTTGTATTTCTGAGGTGTCCATTCTAATTTCTCCTCTTTCATTTCTGATTTTATTTATTTGAGCCTTCTCTTTTTTTGTGGTGAGTCTAGTTAAATGTTTGCCAATTTTGTTTATCTTTTCAAAGAATCAACTTCTAGTTTCACTGATTTTTTTTCTATTTTTTTTTAGTCTCAATGTCATTTATTTCTGTTCCGATTTTTATTATTTCCTTTATTTTACTGATTTGGGCTGTTCTTTTTCCAGTTCCTTTAGGTGCACTGTTAGATTGTTTATTTGAAATTATTCCGTTTGTTGAGGTAGGCCTGTATTGCTATGGACTTCCCTCTTAGAATCATTTTTGCTATATCATATAAATTTTGGCATGTTGTATTTTCATTTTCATTTGTCTGCAGGTATTTTTTGATTTCTCCTCTGATTTCTTCTTTGATCCAACAGTTGTTCAGTAGCATTTTGTTTAATCTTCACGTATTTGTGGCTTTGCCAATTTTCTTTTCTTTTTTCTTTTAAAGATTCTTTTTTTTTTTCTGCTTTATCTCCCCAAATCCCCCAGGTACATAGTTGTATATCTTAGTTGCAGATCGTTCTAGTTGTGGCATGTGGGACGCTGCCTCAGCATGGCCTGATGAGCGGTGCCATGTCTGCACCCAGGATCCGAACCAGGCAAAAACCTGGGCCACCACAGTGGAGTGCACGAACTTAACCTCTCAGCCACTGGGCCGGCCCCTGCCAATTTTCTTACTGTAGTTGATTTCTAGTTTTATACCATTGTGATCAGAAAAGATGCTTGGCATTATTTAAGACTTCTTAAATTTATTAAGACTTGTTTTGTGGCCTAATATGCAATCTAACCTGAAGAATATTCCATGTGCATTTGAAAAGAATGTGTATTCTGTGGTTTTTGGATGGAATGTTCTATATATATCTACCAGGTCCATCTAGTCTAATGTGTTATTTAAGACTAATGTTTCCTTGTTGATCTTCTTTTTGGATGATTTATCCATTGGTGTAAGTGGAGTGTTAAAGTCCCCTACTATTATTGTGTTACTGTCTATTTCTTCTTTTATGTCTGTTAATAATTGCTTTATATGTTTAGGTGCTCCTATGCTGAGTGCATAGATATTTACAAGTGTTAAATCCTCTTGTTGGATCATTCCCTTTATTATTATGTAGTGCCCTTCTTTGTCTCTTGTTATGGTTTTTGCTTTAAAGTCTATTTTGTCTGCTATAAATATTGCTACTCCAGCTTTCTTTTCATTGCCATTTACGTGAATTATCTTTTTCCATCCCTTCACTTTCAGTTTGTGAGTGTCTTTAGGTCTGGTGTGTTTCTTGTATACAGCATATATATGGCTCTTGTTTTTTTTTTTTTAATCCAATCAGCCACCCTATGTCTTTTGACTGGAGCATTTAGTCCTTTGACATTTAAAGTAGCTATTGATGAGGATATTCTTATTGCCATTTGTTAATTTTTTTCTGGATGTTTTCATAGTTCTTTTCTGTTCCTTTCTTTTTCTCTTGCTCTCTTCCCCTGTGGTTTGATGGCTTTCTTTAGTATTATGTTTGGGTTCCTTTATATTAATTTTTTTCTGTGTTTAGTATAGGTTTCAGGTTTGTGATTGCCATGAGGTTCATATATAATAACCTATGTATATAGAAATTTATACTAAATTGAAGGTCCTTTAAGTTTGACTTCTTGCCAAAAGCTCTACTCTTTTACTCCCCTCCTCCCACATTTTATGTATTTGATATCACATTTAACCTCTTTTTTTGTGTGTGTCACCATTACCCCCTTATGGAAAAAGGTAATTTTAGTAATTTTGTCTTTTAATATTCCCATTAGCTGCATATGTGGTTGATTTGCTACCTTTACATTATTTTTGCCTTTTCCAGTGATTTTAGTATTTTTTATAGTTTTCTTATTTCTATTTGTAGTCTTTTCTCTTCCATTTAAATAAGTGCCTTTAGCACTTCTTATAAGGCTGGTTTCTTGATGATAAACTCCTTTAGTTTTTGCTTGTCTGGAAAACTCTTTATCTCTTCTTCAATTCTGAGGGATAACCTTGCTGGATAGAATATTCTTGGCTGTAGATTTTTCCTTTCCTCACTTTAAAATACAGGCTACTTCCTTCTAGCCTGTAAAGTTTCTGCAGAGAAGTCAGCTGATAGCCTTATGGGGTTCCCTTTGTATATAACTTGTTGCTTTTTACTTGCAGCTTTTGAGATTCTCTATCTTTAGTTCTTGACATTTTAATTATAATCAGTGTGAGCCTCTTAGGGTTCGTCTTGTTTAGTGCTCTCTGTGCTTCCTGTACCTGGATGTCTATTTCCTTCCCTAGTTGAGGAAAGTTTTCAGCTACTATTTCTTTTAACAGATTCTTTGCCCATTTGTCTCTCTCTTTCTCCTGCTGAGATACCTGTAATATGGATATTAGTGCACTTGATGTTATTCCAGAGGTCCCTTAGACTGTTCTTATTCTTTTTAATTCTTTTTTCTTTTTTCTGTTCAGCTTGGGTGATTTCCTCTAGTCTTTTGTCCAAGTGTCTGACCCATTCTTCTGTATCATCTACTCTGCTATTGATCCCTCTAGTGAATTTTTCATTTCCATTATTTTATTCTCCTGTTCTGATCGGCTCATTTTTATATTTCCAATTTTTTGTTGAATTTCTCACTGAGTTCATCCATTCTTCTCCCAAGCTCAGTGAGGATCCTTATGATTATTAGTTTGTACTGTTTATCAGGTAGATTGTTTATCTCTGTTTTATTTAGTTCTTTTTCTGAGGATTTGTTCAGTTCCCATTTTTTGGGAGATATTCCCTCATTTCCCCTTTCTCTGTGCTTATATCTATGTATTAGGTAGATCAACTATGCCTCCCAATCTTGGAGAAGTGGCCTTATGAGGCCCAGCAGTGTGCTTCCCTGTTGTCACCAATCCAAATGTTGCAGGAGTGTCCCCTATGTGGGCTACATATGTCCTTCTCTTGTGGTAGGATTGCTCTTGCTGCAGGGGCATGGGGAGGCTAGGTTGTCCCCCTGGCTGACTGGTTTAATGCTCAGCTGTGTGCAGCTACTATGGTCCCTTCAGTCACTTTATCAGGTGAGGGGAGCCCCAGCACAGTTGGCTGCAAGGTCTAATAGCACATTCTTGCTGCAGTTTTTCTGTTAAGTGAGAAGGCCTCCAGCATGGATGGTTGCTAGGCTCAGGGGCTCACAATTGCTGTAGGCCTTCAACCTGCAAGGCTGTTGTCAGCTCTCTCAGTAGTGCTGCTGTGTGAGGCTGGCCCCAGGCATGGCAGCACACAATTGTTTCAGCCATTGGAAGGTGGAGCCAATCCCCTATGTGCCTATTTGAGAAACACAAGTCTACTGCAGCTGACAAGCCCCACTGTCCACAGAACCCCACAGCCAATCAATGCAGTCCTGCCCCATGTGCATGCCCCACCCACTGAAGTGGGCCCACTTGCCCTGCTGAAGTGGACCTACTCACCCCACTGCAGAGGTCCCACACACCCTGCTTCTGCAGGCCCACAAGTTGCCCAGGGGCTTGCTGTTGGGTTGGGCCTATCCCTAAGGTTTTCTGCATGCCCTGGATGAGCTGGATTAAATCAGTGCTCTAGAGGGTGGAGCAAATCCCTGTGCTAACAGGCCAGGGGAAGAACTCCAATGGCATCTTCCAGCATCTATGTCAGCATGCTTGTTGTAGGTCACAATAATAAGACTGTTGCCAATGTCTCAGTCCCTGGGGTGGTGGTCCCAGACTGCAGAAGTCTTGCCTCTCACCAAGATGCACCCAGAGCCTGTCAAGTGAGTCTCTTTTCATCAAAGGACTGCACACCTTTCTTTCTAGTGATTTTAGATTGCTTTCTGAAACTGGAGAATTTCTGTGGGAGGCCCTTTAAGAAGAGACTTTTTCTTTCCCTTATTTTCCATGGATTTTCTTGGGGTATTCCCCCTTGTTGTTAATAGCCAGCAAAGCCAGGTAT
This sequence comes from Equus caballus, assembly GCF_041296265.1. Classification (NCBI taxonomy): domain Eukaryota; kingdom Metazoa; phylum Chordata; class Mammalia; order Perissodactyla; family Equidae; genus Equus; species Equus caballus. The sequence goes on from NC_091686.1 coordinate 101,193,576, forward strand.
TATGACACTCATCTCAGTTGTGCTGAGTCCAAAAGCTGCTTATTGTGGTAAAGCTCTCTTGCTGAGATCCCCCACTTCTCCAGGGAATGCTTTGTACCTTAAGATTGCTCCTGGATGTGAGGTGCCACAGCTAGACTGTGGCTTTTTCCTCTCCAGAAAGGAATTTCTGCCTCTTCCACCTCAGTCAGCACTGTCCCTTGTTGTGGGGGTTCTTTGTCTCCAGTTTTCAGTTCTCTTTCAGGGGTAATTGTTCAAAAGGTAGTTGTAAATTTGTTGTTTCCTTGGGAAGAGGTGAGTTGAGAGTCTGCCTATGCTGTCATCTTCCTGTGTTATTGAAGCTCACTGTTCATCCTCCCCCCCACTTGTCATTCTTTTCCTCTCCCCCATTTCTTTCCCATCATCTTTGAAAGGATTGCCTTTTTCTTGTGATCTACCTAGGACCAAAGAACTTGGAACCAGAATTTTATGTGTTAGACAAGATAGGGAAGAAATGAAATAAAGGAGAAAGGAGGAGAATTTCATTGTTTTTAGGAGAGTGAAGTTGATGCTATAGGTTCTTAACATATTTATGGCAAGTGAATGAATAAATGAAAAGTCAAACTTAGGTCAGAAAAGCACAAGGCCTTGCCCCACTGAAACAGAAAACTAGCTCTTAAGCCCCTCATGTGTTTCAATTCTCTTTGTAATTTAGTTCACTGATGTAGACAAAATTCCACTTGGCAAACATCCTTTTCATCTATTCTCCAGGCCAGTGGTTCTCAAACTGGCTACCCATTAGAATCATCTGGGGGAGCTTTCAACAAATTCTAGTATCTGAGCCCCAGCTTTAGAGATTTTATTTAATTGGTCTCACATGGAGCCTCAGTACCCCTAGATGATCCCTTTGTACATCCAGGATTGAGAACCGCCTTTAAGCTCAATAGTTTTTTAAGTTTTGTGAATAGAAGTATCCCCTGTGGAGTGTTGTTAAAAAATACTGATGTTATGGCTCTTCTTTTAGAAATTCACCTTTCTTTGGTCATCCTAGTTAATTGTGATACAGGTGGTTCAAGAATTAAACCAAGAAACATTATTAGATTATTGATTTAATTAGATATGGATTAATAAACTTTAACGTTTAACTACTCTTTGGGTTGTCATCTACTTTAACCCTCTACTATGAGCTGTGCATTTGTTACACTAGTGGTTACCTCAGCTACTTTTGGCAGATCTTGTTCTATAAAAATGAATATCATTTCATCAGGTGTGGGAGTTTTAACTCCAGTTGTTTACTGAAATATAATTTATAGGGATTAGAATAGGAAACATGGTGCTAATTTTGAAACTGGTTCTTGATGTCCATGTCAGCAAAATTCACAGTAAGCTTTACATCTTGACTTTTATTTTTCCAGAACTTATTAATACACTTGTTTTCCTTTTTAACATTAGCTTTAGCAAATAGTAGATTTTAAGTAAGAAATAGTGAGTTTGAAGTGTTTTGGAAAATTCTAAAATAAAACATTATGCATTATTCCAGGTTAGTCTTTTAGGAACAAGGTCAGTAAATACAGTTACCCTTTATGGTAGGAGTGGATTGGGTTGTGGGGTGAAATAGAAATTTTTAAAAATGTGGGAAAAAAAATCCAGGCCTGGGTATCAGATTTATAGAACTCCCAAATGAATTTATTTGCATCTGTAAGCCAAGAGTATCAATGAGGCAGACAGAGCCAAAAGGGAGGATGGAGTGGAAGTGCAGCCTTATTTATCTATTTATTTTTACTCAGATTGACAGTGTAAATTGTCCTGAAATCACTGGGTAATTAGGCAACCTTCTGCATGGCCCAGAAGCGGCAGTCTTGATACTACGTAATTAATAATGTTCTCCTCAAAGTATGAGCAATAATCCCTTGATTGAATGCTCCAGTTTCATTACCTTACTAAATAAAATGAAACAATAATTAGAACAACGTGCAAGGTAAGGGAGGTCCATATCATTACATGTTTGCATGTAGGAAAGCAGAAGAATTAATCAAATGAAATGTGAAATTATTATGGATAATTGCAGGCATGTGGAGATGATCAGCTTGCTTGCAATCAGAATTTTGTAAAGGGACCATATATGTACTTATCTTCCCTTAATGATGCCATGCAGATTTGGGGTTGTAACTGAGCCCTAGTATCTAGAATTACAGTGAAGTCTTTATTCTTTTTTAGAGGTCTCTGTAAGGTGCCTGTTGAAAAGTTGAGCATTCCCTTTTAGTTAAAATCTATTCCCAATTCCCCTTGTGAAGATTAATTTCCCATTTTATCTACAGTCCCATAATACATTCTTTATAACATTCCAGACATCATTGTTTTACATAGGCTTCTTTTACCAGTATCCCATATACTTCCATCCTCAACATTACCTTGTAACTGGCTTATGTCCTAGTCTTTGTGGTATCTCCTCATACTCTCAATACTATTAGCACACATATTTGATCCTCAATAAGTGCTTGATGAATGCATGAATTTCATGACATGAAAGACATCATTAAAGAGAAATAATGAAAATAAAACCATGGGTCCTTGTTCCTAAGGGTAATGATTCAAAATGAAACAAATCCTTTATCTAATGTAAAAATTAAAAACTACTTTTATCGATCCATTAGATAAGTAGCAGTGATTATGAGATATGGATAGGGCACTACCAGAAAATTCAATGCACAGTGAATGAAAGGCTAATACTTATGATATGAGAATATAAATTCTTGGTACTAGTTACCTATCAAGCTCCAGTTCCAAATTATCAACTGCTGGTGGGACATCTTAGTCATTTAGGAAAGAAGTGTTTATTAAACATCTACTATTTATATGGAACTAAGTTGTATATTTTTGGAATTCAAAGATTAAGAGGGTCACCACAAATGGCATGCAAGTTGTGCGTTGCCCATATTTAGGATGGGGGAGAGGAATTTATTTGTACACAGAATAGGTTTAATTTCTTCCTTAAAAAGTGTGGTAGCACTTTTTAAAGCCCATTGCAGCTTTGGCTTTCTCTTTTGGAAAGTTATTAATTATTTATTCAATTTCTTAAATACTTTGTACTCTTTTTTAGGGACATGTTTTGAAGCTTGCTATCTATGGTGGAGTAAAACATTATGGGGCACTGTGCTTTGTCTTTTAAAGAATTTTGCCCTGTAGTTACACACACTTTATTGGCAAGTCAAAGCATATGGACATACTCAACTTCAGGGAGAAGTGAAAGTGTAATCCTATAACCATATGCCTACTGTGTGCCTAGAAGGAGGAAAACTGAAAATATTGGTAAATAGGACTAATAGATACCACACCAACAATGACTTAAATGGTCATAAAAGATTTTCACATTGCATTTTAATATTTATAATATAGGTAGAATCTGGGCAAGAGATGAGATACAGAGATGTTAGGGAGAAATATGGGGAACCAAGCAACGTATGGGAATAAATAAGGTGAGTTCAAATCACCTGTATAAATTACTGTCACCACATATGGTAGATACCCATATGGTTATCATTCCCCTATTTCAGTCTAAGATTCCCAGGCTTAAAAACCTGGAGCTATTGGAGAAGCACTGCTAACAAGAGACTTCATTCAGGCGACATTTATTGCTTCTGTGTTGCTTCAACAGCCTCTTAAGTGCTCTCTTTGAATTTCACATTAGCTTTCTCTAACACATTCACTAATAATTTTATTTTTCTAAAATTATTTTTGGTCACTTCCCTGCTTAAGAACAGCAATTATTCTTGGTTGTCTTTTGAGTCAATCATTTAGTCTTGTCCAAGAGCCTCAGTATATTGATTATTTAAACTATGTAAATTTATTTATGCACCATTTTTGGTACACCCAAGGAGTTGGTTTCCTTATTTTAGCAACAAAACAAAACCTGCTCATTAATAACTCTTTTATAACTCTTTTATTCCACCTGGAATATCCATTTTTCCTCTTTACTAGTCCATAAAGTGATACCATTCATACTCTGCTTTATCCATGAAATATTTCCATATTACTTCAATATATTTCATTTAATTATATCATTGGTATAAATATTTATATTTTCATTTGAGAAAGGAGAAAACTGAAGCTTAGAATTTGAGCAAATATCCAAAAGTTATAGAGGCCGTATGGCGTAAACCTGGGACTTAATTCCAGGACTGCATAATACGCAAACTTGATTAGATATTATAACATCACCTAAATCCTTTTAAAATGTAAAGTCTATCATTTTACCTGAATGCAGATTCTTATTTTCCTCTAAATCATTTTCATATGCATTTCTTCCTTCCCAAGTAGATTATAAGCATTTCAAAGGCAGGGACATATCTTTGACTTACTTTGTATCCCCACACCACTGAGCACTGTAGAAATATACAAAGACCAACCAATGAGAAAAGCAAAGGCTATTTATCCCAAGCTTATTATACCATGGGAGTCAGCCATCATCACTTTAGTTTTGGCAGACTCAAAGGAAGACAGAGGAGCAGAGAAGCTTTATAATGGAAAAAAGGAAAGACTTCAAGTACGCCCTGATTGGAGGCTGTTGACTGAGGAAGCTGTGGGTGGGCAACTAGAAGTGGGGCATGCTGTGTAGTTGTTTAGGGGTGCATATTTGTTTCTCGATGGTTGGTCTCAAGTTGGAATCAGGGACAAAAATTAAGGAAACTTTCTGTTATTAATCAAGTCTTGGCCATTTGGGGCTGATTGCTGTAGAAGTTATTTTTTAGCTTCCTGGTTTGTCGCTAAAGAGTGCAATCTGCCTTCCTGCGTTGCTTGTTCTAGACAAGTGGTTGGTTTCCTGGGCAGGTTGCTGGGGGTTGTGGGTCAGAGTTCTGCTTTAATATGTGGTCTAGCCATTGCTCATTTGCATATTCAGTCTTTCAGCACTGTATTGAACAATTGATAAGCTACAGAAAACACTCAATTTAATTCAGCTATGCCATAGGGAAGATAAAATGAACCAATGATATCTTTACAGGTTTCTGCATGCATAAGTGAAGTGGCTCTATTCTATCCTCAAAGTTTGATGAGTTGGCTACATTTAGAGTCTATCTAGAGGCTTATTCACTACTGGATCATTTTCTATGTTTTTGAGAAAATGATAACTGAGATGGAGGAAAATCTCTACTTCAAGAGGAGATATTACCATTGTTTTCACAGGTCAACTTTGGAGTTGAACTACCTGAATTTCAATTTTGATCCTGAATTCTACATGCTATATGACCTGGAATTAATTACAAAATATCTTTAAACCTCCATTCTTTATCAGTACATTAGAGATTATGATATTAATTATCTCATAGGACTGTTGTAACAAATAGGGGAAAATTAAGAATTTTAGAAGCTCCAAGAGCTGACCTGTATTGAATGTCCTCATATGTAATTCCAAAGGAAAACACTTCTAAACCATAAATTAATTGGAAGATAATCCAACAAAGTTTTATTTTCCCTAAGATGAATAATTTTATATTACTTTAAAAATATCAAATATCAAATGATTTCCCAATTCTATTCTGGGAAGGAGTTATTCAGGCATTGCTGGTGCCCTAAGCACATGTTTAGAGTACCTATAATGCAGTCCATGTCAGGTGGGGGTTAAACCTCACATATAAAACACTTAGCAATAAATAACTTTTAATATTACAATGATTATTATATTTCAAAGTTTGAATAATGAATACATATCCATGTAAGTAAATATATGGGTAGAAATATATGCATTGTGTTTAAATGGAGTTCTATTTTCTAAAGCTTTTTGGAAAAATTCTCATGTTAACAGATAAAATAAAGTTCGTGTTAAAACTGTAACATTGGTTGAAAAATTGCTGTTTTAAAATCAAAGGAACTTTTAGAGGCACTAAGAAATGGAAAAAAAACTGATGCCATTCTTAAAAGTCAAGTCTGTCTTGAACTTCTTTTAAAAAATGTAAATTTATTTATTTTTCATTTTAACTTGAAGACTTGAACAGCTTGGGAGAGATGGAAGGGTTATTTTATAAAGGTGGAATAATAAGTTATAACAATGATGTGCAGAGTGACTAAAACACATGTTATCCTGCATAAGAAGGAAGTAACTGCAGAACAAATGGGAAAGTTATAATTTTAGAATGGCCAAATTCATGTACCTTTGAAGCAATTTATTTCAAGAAGAAATTTATTTCGCTATAATTTTTTTCAGAAAGAGGTGAAAAATAGTTTTAATTCAAAATTTCAGGACAAATTTATGGCGTATTTTGTTGTGTTTTCCTCTTTATTTTCAGCAAAGTTTTTTGTTTTAATGCTCTTATTTAAATAACTGTGTTCTCTTTTATTTGCATGTGATGTATTTTCATTAATTCTTATACTAATTCCTCAATCACTCATCGGTTTGTGGATAAACAATATTGAGTACCTACTATACGTTAGTCCCTGAGCTAAGCACTTGAGATACAATGTGGAATATGAGGAGCATGGTGCCTACCCTCTGGATAGTAGTTCCAGACATGGAATTAGAATGTAATGTGATCGAAGCTGTGATGGAGGAAGTCCCTTGTGCTGTCACAGCACATAAGAGAGGACCTTAGTACAAACTTGAATATATGTACGTGGAGATCAGGGGAAAGAAAGGAGTTGGGGTGGAACGCTTCCTGGACTTATGCTGTGAGATATAAAGAATGAGATCTGAAACCTGGAGGAAATAGTGTTCCAGATTCAGGGGGAAAAAAAAAAGAAAGAAAGAAATGTGGAAAGGCCCAAAGGCAAAAGAGAGCAAAGAGATAAATGGTAAGAAGAATCAAATTTAGAAGTTTATTAAGAATCAATTTACACAGGGCCCTGTTATGACATTTAATTGGCTTTGAATTTTATTCTGTGGTCAAGGGGCAGCTTTTAAGATATTCATTAAAGTCCTTCAATTAAATGTTTAATTGATTTTTAAAAATTTCATGTACTTATAAATTATTTCAAGTTCTTGATCGTACTTAGTTTTTTTTGTTTTTGTTTGTTTTAGCTATTTAAAATATCTTTTAAAAATATATGGCTTATAAAATATTAAGTGAAGATTAGGTAAAACTTCAAAAGACAGATTTTGTTTCTTTTTCTTATTTTGAAGGCTTTCAAAGATTAGGTCTGTGGGGATTAAAAGGGGTGAAGTTGCTATAAATGTTAAAAAATTACTAGGACTTTTCAGGTCAAATCAATGATATGTACTTCAAAACACTATGTGCTAGATATTGATACAGATTCTTTTTTTTCATTTTTTGAATTGCAATGACATTGGATTATAACAATATATAGCTTTCAGATTTACATTGTAATATATTTCGAATTCCGTGTAGATTGCATCATGTTCACCAGCCAAAAACTAAATAGTCCATCCCCTCACATGTAAGCCTAATCACCCCTTTTGTCCCCCCCTTCCCCTATGGTAACCACCAATCCAATCTCCATTGCTATGTGTTTGTTTGTTGTTGCTTTTATCTTCTACTTATGAGTGAGATCATATGGTATTTGACTTTCTCCCTCTGACTTATTTCACTCAGCATAATACCCTCAAGGACCATCCATGTTGTCACAAATGGCTGGATTTCATCATTTCTTATGGTTGGGTAATATTCCATTGTGTATGTATACCACATCTTCTTTATCCATTTGTCCCTTGATGGGCACCTGGGTTGCTTCCAAGTCTTGGCTATTGTATATAATGCTGCAATGAACATAGGGGTGCAAGTATCTTTATGTCTTTGTGTTTTCAAGTTCTTTTGATAAATACCCAGCAATGGAATAGCTGGATCATATAAATTGTGTTGGGAAAACGAGACAACCACATACAAAAGAATGAAACTAGAACATTACCTTACACCATGCACAAAAATCAACTCAAAATGGATTAAAGACTTGAATCTAAGACCCGAAACCATGAAACTTCTAGAAGAAAACGTAGGAAGTACACTCTTTGACATCAGTCTTAGCAGCATATTTTCAAGTACCGTGTCTGACTGGGCAAGGGAAACAAAAGAAAAAATGAACAAATGGGACTACATCAAGCTAAAAAGCTTCTGCACAGCAAAGGAAACCATCAATAAAACAAACGGACAACCTAACAATTGGAAGAAGACATTTGCAAACCATATATCAGATAAGGGGTTAATATCCAAAATATACAAAGAACTCATACATCTCAACAACAAGAAAACCAACAACCCAATTAGAAAATGGGCAAAAGATCTGAACAGAGATTTCTCCAAAGAAGATATGCAGATGGCCAACAGGCTTATGAAAAGATGCTCAGCATCATTAACTGTCAGGGAAGTGCAAATCAAAACTACAATGAGGTATCACCTCACTCTGGTCAGAAGGGCTATAATTAACAAGACAGGAAACAACAAGTGTTGGAGAGGATGTGGGGAGAAGAGAACCCTCGTACACTGCTCGTGGGAGTGGAAACTTTTGCAGCCACTATGGCAAGCAGTATGGAGTATCCTCATAAATTGATACAGATTCTGATGTTATAGTTCCAAGAGCAGTAGGTGAACTTAGTTCAATAATTTGTATAGTCTGTTGTATTGTTGATCAATCTAGAACACAGGGCTTGCCTTAGGCAGGGATGGAGCAGTCTGTTACTTATCTAGTTTGATTTGGGGGCTAGAGAACTTGCAAGGCTTAAAATATCATTATTGGAATGCTATGGGAACTCAGATACTTACTGCAGGTGTCCTTTTGAAGGTCCAATGGAAGTATCTTATCCGTGCGGAAAAATCCAGTACACTGGGATTGCCATTATCGTAGGATACCTCTACCTGTAACATGTATTGGGTGTGTCAATTGAAAGCAAAACACCAGAAATGATAAGGGAATCTTACAAGTTCACAAAGGGATTATGAGGTCAAATTTAGAATATAATATACTATAATTATAGTTATCTCAAAGCTATTGATAAATTATATGTATTTTCAAAGTCAAGTTTTATGCTACATTCATGTTAAAATTTTGTGTTAGGTAATTCAGAAAGAAAAATGCAACTAAGTAAAGAATCCTTAAGTGTGGGAAGACTAGTTTTCAATCTCTACTGTCAGGAGGAGATCTTCACAATGTGATATTTGAAAGTTAAAGTTTTGTAAAAGTTAACATAAAACAATACTTTGAAGGTTTACTGAGCAGGGAAGAAGAATTTCATCCCTGAGGATTTTCATGTCCTTTGATAAGATCTGTACCAAATAAAGATTCAGAAAGAGAATTTTTTTTACTTAACCTATCTCCCCTTTTTTAAAAAGCTCTGAATCAAAGCATAAATTTGAATGGAATTATCAGAATATTTGTACTGAATCTGAATATTGTGTATATGTTCTATAATTTTTGGTAACTTCTACTTTCTCTTAAGGTAAGGCCTATGACATCAATGAGTTCATGACATTGTATAATATTTTTATTTTTTGAGGACAATGCATGTGTGCCTATGTGTGTATATTTGTGTATCTCAATATTTTACAGCCATACCAAAAACAGCCTTGAGCAGAAATAGGATGACATTGGGAACATAGCTTTTTATAAGCTGATTGACAACTGTTTTCCTCTTCAGCTTTGTTTGGAATCAATGCATCACTGTGGTGAAATCAAATTATAACGAACTTGCTTATAATTAGAATTTAGGAAACAAGAATGCTGTTTCTGCTAGGCACTAGTTTAACAACACAGTACATTTGCATCCTCCTAAGGATGGGGAGAAGTGAAACTGTGTACAAATGCTTTATTAAATGCCTATTAAGTGCATGTATAGCCTGAGGGGGTTTGGGCTAACTCCCGTACATCACAGTTTAGAGTAATTCATCTGAGTAGCTGGCTTACTAAGCCAAGAACAAGGCATAGATTCCCTTGGATTGGAGAGAGAGGGAAGAGATGGGATTGGATTTATGGGTACAGGTTAGAGAGCGAATCTCAAAACAGCACTGTGACAGTGAGAGAGATTTGTTAGTGGAAATGTTACCGATGAAGGGTGCTGAACGCAGAGGAAGAGCAAACAAGACCAACATTACCTTCAGAGGGTAACAGCATCCTACAATTTTTCTTTGTTCCACGAAAGTATTTATTTACTCATGAACCATCTTTGGGACAATCTGGGTTAATCGCATTAGCCTTTCCCAGCTGCTTTATATTACGTACTTGTACTCCTTTTTATTCATCCACATGTTCATTTATTTCATCATTTCTCCTTGGGCAAGCATCTATGGAGGACTTATTGCAAAGGAGACACAAACATGAACGGGAAGCAGTTTTTCCTAGGACAAATCTAAACTCTGTGTGTTGCCAAATAATTCTCCAGGGTGTAGAATTATTATTTATCCAGAATACTAAGCCTGACTCAGTTTTCCGGTAGATCTACAAAATACAGAAACATGGATTATTTGAATTCCAGGTCCTGGGATATAGTCTAAGGGTTGACATTTAGTTATATTTAGAAAACGACTCTAATTAAGAGACAATTTCCAGTATTATAAAAATGCCTCTCAATTTGTTCACAAGGTTTCTGAGTTTATATCTAATGTACAAAGTTCATGTACATGCTCTTAATTGATTATGATAATGGAAGATTAATTGATCAATCAACTAATGCTTATTAGTACTTACTACTACTATTTGTGACCTTATATCCTTAATTAAAACACTTTAAAATTAAAATATGGACCAGGTCAGAAAGTCAGTCACTTGTTACACCAGTAATTGCATTAAATAATTCTCTCTCTGTGCCCAAATTAAGATAATTTTCAGTCTTCATCTACTATAAGCCTCTGCAACATTTGAAACTGGTGACATTCTGCTTGGATCACTCCTTTCCCCTAGTTTCCACACACCAGCATACATTTTTGGCCAACTCCTAAATTCCTTTCAGAATCTCCTCTTTTCCATCTGTGCCATAAAATTCAGTTGTTCTTTAAGGCTCTGTTCTGAGCCCTCTTCTAATATTTTCCTATGGATTTGTCAATGGATCTCACCTCCTCCAGCTGCTTTTCTTCCGCTGACACATAAGTGTAGATGATGACACAACTTTTCATGCTTAATATTGCCCCTGAACTCATATATACAATTTATCATTAAACATCTCCACCAAAAAATGTTTCACTGATCTCAAAGCCAACTTATCCAAAACCAAACCCATCTTCTCTCTGTCCTTCACCTCATTTTCCTCCATTTTTCTCTATCTTGTCCTCCCAAAGCCTGAGAGTCTTCCATTTTTTCCTTTCTTTATTTTTGCTGAGGAAGATTTGCCCTGAGTTAACATCTGTTGCCAATATTCCTCTTTTTGCTTTAGGAAGATTCTCCCTGAGCTACCTTCTGTGCCAATCTTCCTCTGTTTTACATTTGGGTCACCACCAGAGCATGGCTGATGAGAAGTGGCATAGGTCCATGCCCGGGAACTGAACCTGGGCCACTGATATGGAGTATGCCAAACTTAACCACTAGGCCATGGGGCCGGCCCTGAAAGCCTTCCTTGATTTGTTTATTTTCCACCCCCAGATGCAATCAACCACATCTATTCATTATTATTTCCCAAATATTCCCACTTCTTTCCTTCTAAAATTATGGTTCAGACCACATATTCAATTCTGGATTTGTACATTCACCTTTTCAACAGGTTCTGGTTTTGCTTTTCAATTTATTTCTCCCACTAGGCATTAAGTATCTTTCTAGTATTTAATCTGATTATTTCCCTTTCTTTTAAACCTATCCTTGGCTCTATTTGTTATCTCTAACATGCATTCAAGATCTTTCATAATTTGGTCTGTGCTTATACTGACAATTCCATCTCCTGCCCTCCTCCCCTACTCTACGGTCCGACTAAACTAGACATTTTGCTGTCTCATGTGCAAGCATACCGTTTCTGACTTTTTGGACTTAGCACATGACTTTTGCTCTAACTGAAACTATTATTGCATTTCTTCACACGGCTAGTTCTCACTCAGTCTTGAGCTTTTGATTTAAAAAATAACTCCACTAGAAACGTAGACTGCCTCTCTTGGTACCGCCTAAGAAGTGCTCCAGAGCCTTGTTCTTTTCTCTGTATTAGCAATTATCATATCTTCTGGAAATTGCTTTTCTTATTCCTTTTTCCACCATGAACTGTTGGAAGGCAATACTCTGTCTTCTTCACAATTGTAGTCCCAGCACCGAAATACTCTCTAACACACTATAGGTACAATCAATATTTGTTAAATAAATTTTGGTACTGTGATCCATTACTGTAGAACCAAACCCAGCAATTCCTGCTAGCACAGATGGAGCTTAGGTGAAAATTAGGAAAGAAAGCTCCCTTCAGGGCCTAGGGGTATAGATCGGTGTGCAAAGCATGAGCTAGATTTCGGCCCCCATCCTTCCTCCCCTGGGGGTTTGGAGGCAGTATTGCAGGATACAATTGGCACAACCAGCCACACACTTTGGTCTTGCTAGTCTTGACCAGGACTAGCTGAAGGCGTGAGGATATCAGTGTAAGGCTGGCACTCTGCCACATTCTCTGCTTTGTTTCTCAGCTATCTTCTCCACTTATGGCATTGCCTATGCACAAGATACGATCCCCTTTCTCTCCTCTGAGCAATCCTTCCTTATCCTCTTTCCAGCTTCCCATCCTACCTCTTCTCTCTTTCAGAATTTCCAGCCTCCTTTCTTACTAGAACCAGAAAGGCGAGCTTCCAAAATGTGTAGTGATTTATATTCCCTGTTCCCATTCTCTTTTAAGCCAAGTTCAATCAGGTTTTTGCCCCCTAGTATGATAACAAAACTGCCCTCTCAAGGTCACCAATGACCTTTATGTTGTTATTTCCAGTAGCCAGTTCTCTATTCTTATTAACGTTTCTCTCTTAGAAGCATTTGTCGTAATTAATTACATGCTCTTGTTTCACCTCCTAACTCAGTGGTCACTCTTTAAAATCTCTTCTGCTCACTGCTCCCCTGCCTCTTAATGTCATAGGACTTAGATGTTGTGGTCTTTTTCTCCTCTCTATCTAATCCACTCATGGTGATTTTTTCTTGTCTCATGACTTGAAATACTAGTTATATGTTGATAATTTGCAAATGTATATATATCCAACTCAGCTTCTCTTTTGAACCTTAGATTTGTTTATCAACTGTCTATTTGATATTTTCACTTGGATATCTGTTAAATATCTCAAATACAATATTTATGAACCTTCAGATTGGCCCTTTTTTCCTCCCTTACTCCACAGATCCCCTCCCTCTCAAAAAACCCCCACAAATCACCCTCCTCTCGCTGCGTTCATCCAATTCTATTTTTTGGCAACTCCTTACAATTGCTCAGGGCAAAGAACTTTGAGTCATCAGAGACTCTTCCATTTCTCTCGCAACCCACGTACTATCTGACAGGAAATCCTGTTGAATTTACACTCAAAGTTTATCTCAGATCTGATCCTGTCTCTGTTCCCTGCCATCATCCTGCTTGGGGTTGTTGACATCCCTCTCCTAGAGCACTTCAATAGCCACCCAACTGACCTCTCTACCTTTTTACTCCTTAGTCTTTTCTCAGCAGAATATACAGAATGATTATTTTAAAACAAATATAATCATGTTACTCCTCAGAACAAAGCCCTGGAATTATTCTCCATTTTACTGAGTGGGAAATTCAAAGCCTTGTGACAAGGCAGTAGCTGATCTGGGCTTCTTACCTTCCTGTCCCCATGTCATACTTCTCTCTGCCTCGCTGGTCCTGCTATAGCTACACTTGTCTCTTCGTTGTCTTATGGTCTTTCTACCACCTATTCCTGTTGTGTGGCTCAGGCTTACACCTCCTTCAAGTCTTTCCTCAGAGTCCACCTTCTCAGAGAGATGTACACCTTATTTAAAATTGCACCATTCGCCATTCCTACTTCTCTTTATCTTGATCTCCTTATATTTTTTCATATCATCTCTCTCCTTCCAACATGTTACATTATTTATTTAGGATATCTATTTACTGTTGTCTGATGGAATGTGAACTCCATGAGACTAGAGATCTATGTCCATTTTATTTACTTGTGTACTCCAAGTACCTAGATTAATGTCTAGCACATAATAGATGTTTAAATTTGTATTTTTGGAGTGAATTAATACATAAATGAGCAGTAATATAGTTTAGTAGTAGTCTCACAACGGATGCTTGGAATCATAATTTTTGGTAACTTTTCACTTACTTATGTATAAGATTACAGAGAGCAAATATTATCATCACAATAGTTGCCATTACTATTGTTGATAGTGTTTTCCTAGGTGCCTAGGGATTCTTTTACATAATTCGTTTTGATACTTATTGATGTTGTAGGTGTCTATAAGTAAGACTACTGAGGGTTTGCAAGATTAAGTAACTTGATCAGGCTTAAACAGTGGTAGAGCTCAGAGTCAGCATAGGTCTGCATGGATTGAAATTCCAGTTTAAGTTTATTCTATGATTTTACCACTTTTATAAACACTCAGAGAACAGGCAGGAAGATTCTTTCTTTCCTCATTCATGTATGCTCTCTCATATGTAGCTGAGTGTCAATTATTTAGGCGAGGCAGCTTCTGCTCATCCAGCCCTGAATTTGTTAGTCTAGATTTGTTAAAACTACCACTGATACTGTTATTGTTTTTTTTCTTTTCTATTGTCATCAACTTCTTTTTGAAAGCAATCTGTGACACATTGAGAAATGCTTCTAGGTAATAGCTCTGCAATTCAAGAATGGCACTTCAGAACTAAGTAATTTAATATTTCACAGAGGAATGTACTGAATGCACCAATTTCCTCAGGGTTTTGGTTGGACTCACAGAAGTGACAATGTGCTACTCTATAATAGGTCTCCAGCTCGAGCTTTCTTCACAATAGGCTTTTCATGTAGGTGGCCCAGAAATCATTGTGACATTCACCTTAAAGAGGATTCACTAACTCTGCCTTATTTATTTGGTTGCTTTAAAAAAAAAATGTGTGCTGCTGTTACTCAAAGCTGGCTTTCTAAAATAAATAAATAATTTTCTCTTCCATGTATTGGTATGGTATTACTTTCTGAAATAATTTCCTTTCCTAGAAATGGTTATAGTCATATTTCTTACAGAGTATGAGTTGGGCTCCAATTCAGTTTCACATTCTATTAACAAACTTTTTTTAGGTTTTGTCTATATGACTTCAAATTCTTGGCTAGGAAAGAAAAATCTCGCATCAATCTGATAAAATGCCATATATCTAAATATGGTGAAAACCATGTGGAGCTTCTCAGCAGTGAGACGAGAAGTAACAGAACAGGTTGGAGAAATTATGTGGTCACCATGATTTAATTTCACATGTTCACATTCTGAAGCCCTCAGATTAAGAAACATCACCTTTACAAGATGACATATGCTAATTATCCCCTTCAAAAATAAAGAAAAAATGATAGCTCAGATAGAGCACTGATATGTTTGTTGCAAATTTGCAGAATATTTGCTTAAGGAATGCAAGCTGGATAAATGCACACTTTTCACAGTGAACTATTTACCAATGGTGTATTATGACTGGATGATTGAGAAATCCTTACGTCGAGTTTAATTATTCAAATCTGAATCTAAACTTATATGCCTGTGTGGAATGAAAGGGGAGAACTGGGGTTGAGGACTCAGATAAATGATATTTTTTCTCAAGAGAGCCAAAAGTTTAGGAGAGTGGTTAAACGATTTTGATTAACTTGAGGCTTATGTATCAAGAGCTGTGACTTTTTTTGAATACAATATTATTACTTTAAAAATGTATCGTAAAAGTTTACAAACTGCTCAGGAAACTTGAATCTCATATACATGTAGAGATTGGGCTCTGAAATTTAGGACATTGAGACATAATTCATTTATCCCTACAGAATTTACTCATTAGTTAAGGATTCTGGCTATTTAGAATGAGACTGCGTGGTTGGCAAAGTGTCGTGTATTGAATACCTCTGTCTGTCTATGGAACCACATTCCACACACAACCACAAAACAATAAATCAAATGCTAAAATTATGCATATTTGAAAAACAATTCTAGAATTGCAGAACCCTACATATTTGTTGCTTTCCTCACCCAAGGAAATTTGCTTACATAAATGGGCAACATTCAACTAATTTAATATTTTATTATCTAGAATTTTCCAATCATAATTCATACGAATAAACATAGGTATTACTGAATTTGGAAATATTTAGTTGCTATATAAACCTTTTTACCTGTATTCCAGTAAGTCAAGAAATGAACTATTTTTACTTTTGACATCTAGTTACTCTGTAGTCAAAAGAGATTAAGAGAACTTTTCTGAAAGGTTTAAACCCAGAAGTCAATGTCAAAACTTATGATTTTTAAAAGGAATTTTGTTTAGGTGTACACAGTTATTCACTGGGAGAAAAATAATTTAAAAAGTTGTCTTATGATCACTCCTAGGGAAAGAAGGAAGGCAGGTGACTTGCATAATCTCCTTGTAAATATTTTAATAAGTGGTTGTTGTTAGCACTGTCCAGTCCATTCCAACGCCTAGCACCCGTGTTCAGCAGAGCAGAACCCTGACTGGTCTTTTTGCTCCATCCTCTCATCTTCCAGCCCTATATCAGACAATGCTCTGCAGCTATTCATAAGATTTTCATGATCAGTTTTTTCAGATGTGGGTGGCCAGGTCCTTCTTCCCAGTCTGTCTTAGTCTGGAAGCTCTGCTGAAACTTGTCCACCATGGGTGACCCTGCTGGTATTTGAAATACTGGTCAGCATCACAGCAACATGCCGCTGTCACAGTATGACAACCGATGGATGGGTGGTGATGTGTGGTTCCCTGACTGGGAAACCAATACAGACTGTGGTGGTAGGAGCACTGACTCTTAACCACCAGACCACCAGGGCTGGCTTGATAAGTGGAACCCCTAGCAAATAGACAAATGTGCTTGCTAGGAGGCTAGTACTTATCTATGGAATGCTTTTAGCAAGATGTTCTGGATTTAGGATTGTTTATTGCAAACAAACCTGTATTGTAAGAATTTGTGAGGCATGGCTTTCTAGAAAAAGTCATACAAGCCACACAACTATCTGGGGGTATAAAATGGAGATGGTTCATAGACTGTCTTCACTCTTTGAGGTGTCCTGTAACCTCGTGGAAAACCTTTTATATTACTCTGAGCAAGAGAGTATATGCCCAGTGTTGACAGAAAAGACATGGAGGGTCATACAACATTTCTCTCGATCTCTAAGTTACCCATGCATCTTGATTACTTGTATCTTTGAAATTACTAGTAATGCTTATGACTAAGAATTCTGACTTGTGTGAATGTGGCTGTACAACCTGGTCCTTAATATAAGCCAAAGAATCCTCAGCATCCACTTCTTCATTGATGACTCGTTCACTTTTTCTATGGTAGATACAGGTTATTTTTAAATACAATGTTAAATCTGTAAGGATGCCAATAAAAAATCATTTAACATATGTCTTTAATAGAACTAAGGCACTCTGTTCCTGCTATACATGTAGGTAGCCAATGCTTCAGAACTAATGCAAAAAAAAGTTTCTTAGGTAGAAATTAGATACTGTAGAAAGGGCTTTAACTCTCACACACAATTAGATTATCATTCTGCTGGTCATGTAATATTTCATAATATCATAGTGATTTCAATAAGCTAAGGGTCTGAGTGGCTTGCTTCCTCTAGTAAAAATTATAGCTTATTCTTGATATATTTTAATTGCATTTTTAATCTGCTTAATCCAGTCTCCTTAAAGCATCTGAAAGGATTGAAACATCAAAAATTTTTATTTCCAAATCATTAAATATTTTGGAGGATTCTCTTACAGGTTTCTGTTAGTTTATTTGTTGGAGCTAGTCTAACCAGAAGGATATGAGAGACCTACATTAGAAACAAAGAGAAAGAATCTTCCAATTCTTTTTCAAACTCCCAGGGAAGTCTACAATCCAAGAAACATAGAGAAAGCTTCAGGAAATAGGCATTCAGTTCCCATCCCATGGGAAAACAAACATTTAACTAAAGGCTATGTATACCAGCTGTGAAATGACTGGGGAAGAAATTTAATATAAAGTGGAAGGTGAGAAATAGAAGTTAGGGAGGGACATAGACGAAGTCTATTCTTACATCTGGAGTATTTATTTATTTAAATTTTTTTTATTGAGATCATCTTGGCTTATAACGTGTAAATTTCAGGTGTACATTATTATATTTCAGTTCCTGTATAGACTGCATCATGTTCAACATCAATAGTCACCATATACATGTGCCCCTTTATCTCTTTTGCCCTCCCCCCACCTCCTTCTCCTCTGGTAACCACTAATCTGTTCTCCTTATCTATATGTTTGTTTGCCTTCCACATATGAGTGAGATCATACAACATTTGTCTTTCCCTGTCTATTTCGCTTTGCATAATACCCTCAAGGTCCATCCATGTTGTCTACAATTTATTTTACCAAGCTTGATTTATTTGTATTGAAATTGACAGAGGAATTTCTAGAGGAAATATTTCATATGAGAATTTTAAAACTGAATGAAACCTTAAAATTGCATTTCATAAAGATGGGAGCAGGGTATTAAAATCAGAAGAAACGTATATAAATTACCTTTGCCTAGCGATGCGAAGATAATAAATAGAAATATTTTATGTACTATAAATATCAACAAGATGATCTGGCACTGAACAGAGATAAACATTCATAACAGTGTGAACAGTTAATAACATCCTGAACAGTTATAGATTATAAAAGTAAAAATCCAACTACTAAC
Source organism: Equus caballus (assembly GCF_041296265.1). Classification (NCBI taxonomy): domain Eukaryota; kingdom Metazoa; phylum Chordata; class Mammalia; order Perissodactyla; family Equidae; genus Equus; species Equus caballus. Next base: position 101,212,278 of record NC_091686.1, read on the forward strand.
TGCTCCAAAATATAAAATTCTATGGAAGAATTTAACAATTGTATGTGTTACAGGATTTAACAAAATTTTTTCAAAGGTGTAAATGAACACTTGTTAGGGAAATATAAGCTCCTGGATAGAAATTTTGAATATTATAAAGATTTCAAATCTTCTTGAATTAATTTACAAATTTCCTAGCTTTCCAATCATAAGCTGCTTGTGACTTTGTGGTGACTTGATAAAGTCAGACTAAAGTTCATCTGAAAGTATAAATAGTTTAGATATTTGACAAACCCATGCTACTAAATATCAAAAATATATTTAGAAAGTTACAATAACTTAAAGAGTATACTAAAGACTAAGAATTGCTCAAAAATCAATTATATCAGACACACACACACAATTTCTACACAAAGCCATGCATATATTTTCATTGAGTATATGGTGAAAATGCACAGCAAATTAGTGGGGAAAAATTTAATTGGTAATTGATTTTACTCTACATGCAGATATAAACTGGAGAAGCTTTAGCATTTAAATGTAAAATTTGGAAACAGAAGTTCTAAACTAAAATGTTGATGACTCTTGTGATCTTGGGACGTGAAAGTCCTTTCCAAGCGTGAAAGCAATGAAAGAAAGCACCAACAAGAAACCACAGCAAAAAAGGTAAATCTAAATTAAAATTTAAAAAATAATTGCATCAATAATAATAAGGAAGATAGAATGTCAAACACAAAAGCCAGGATAAATATCTGCCCAAATAAATGAGGTCAAGGGTTAAAATTCTTCATAAATAAAATGTGATTACAGTTTAATAAGAAACACATAACTCCAATAAGAAAATGATCAAAGCACATAGAATATTCACAGAAAGAGAAATGTTAATTTTTGTTTATGAAAAAAAGGCAAGTATGTACAAACTTTTAAATAAAAATTTTGGTATTTTCTTAAATTTCTAGAATAAGAAAAAATTAAAATTATCATATTAACAGTGTGAAATATAAAATATAATTCAAAATTAATATTTTGAATTTGTTAATTTTGAATTATTCCAATTTGACTCAGCAAAACATATTGCTTTCTTTACCCCTATAAGATATTCCCATTATTTTCTATTTGAAGCTAATGACCCAATAAAATGCAACTGGTATGCTTTTCCAGCTGGCAATATGTTTCACTTCAGAAAACAAACACACACATTCTTTGTAGCTATAATAAACTTCAAAATTTTTCAAAATCACACTAGTAAGACCTTTGACAGAAATTTCTGTCTCAATCAGCACGAGTTTAGTTTATCTTTAATTGACTTGATTAAAGCAGTACATCTGAATCATGTTTGCATATTTATTTATTATGCTTGAAAACTTCAAATACATGTAAAATTTGTACTGCTAATTAGTCATAAACACTTGTCAGAGAGACAGGTATTAATCTGGGTCTGGCTTCTTTTCAGGACACCACATTAATATTCTTAACTACTTTGCAGGGTGAGAATAAGTGTATGGGCTTATATGAAGCATAAATATAAGAATATAACTACATTATAATCTACAACGTTTTTATACCGCATGCAACATATATGTCTCTGTGTACATTTCAAATTATAAGTAAGTCACAAGTCCGTGTAGTTTTCTTCTACTTATATATTCATTAGACATCAAGCCAGTCATGATGATAATTATTCACACTTGCATTATTCCTGGCGTTAGTGACCATCACAGTAATTGACCTCCAGCATTAACTGTGGTTAGTGGGGAAGATTTTTCCAATTTGCAGATGAAAATGTTAAGGTTAACTGAAGTTATAAGATTTGTTCTAAATTATTACTCCTGGGTGGTAGAGCTAAAACTCAAGTTTGTTTATTCTTAGTTTGATGTTTGAGTCTTTAGCCAATTTTAAATAAAGGGCTTTAGTTAATAATCTTTCCACTCAACGCCAATCTTGATAGCAAGAAACTTAGCAGACCTGAACATTATTGAACTGCAAATTGGTCCAATTTTTTTCCCATTATTTCTTAAATGTGCTAACACACCAATAAAGAACACTGTCATTGAGCCTTTCAGGAGCCTTTCCACATTTATTTATATGTGTGGGGAAGTATTTCTCACGTCATTTATGCTTTCAAGGAGTTTTCATTGCACACTTTCTATTAGTCTGGCACAATTTAGGTACGGAAGATAGTGATAAACAATTCCCTACATTCATAGATATTAAATGTCACTGAAGTCAGGCTTTAAACATAGAGGCACAAACTGAACACTCACTATAATTATTACAAGTGGGATGGAGGAAAAATACAAAAATGTACGAGATCATGTAATAAAGGGGCTAGGTTAATTTTATGTAAAAACCTGAATGTTGATCGGATATCAGTCAAGTGAACAGAGTTAAGGGTTGGCAATGGTGGGTGAGAGAAGGGAAGACTATTCTAGGCTGAAGAAACATGTATGAAGGCCCTAAGGTAGAAGGGGAACAGTGATTTCAAGAAACTGAGAGACCAGTGTGGCTTGGGTATAATGAACAAAGGGAAGTTTATGACAAAATAATGCAAGACGCATAATCAAGGGCAATGTACATTTCACTAATTGCACCCTTGGATTTGAGTAGAAACAAATATTTGAATAAAATTTACCTACTTGTTCAGTATAAGTGTTAGACTGAGGTATTCCACAAGCTGGCAGGACACAGGGTAACAGTTACCACAAAAGAATTTCAACTAGGACTAAATTCTTCAGGAAACATCTAATTCTAGACCAGATAGTGATCATAGGACCCTTAAGAAACAAAGTATTTGCCATAGTCAAGGGAAGAGAGAAGAATACGTTGGATATCCCATTATGCTTTAACATGGATAAAAACGTTGAACTTTATCAGTGTACCAAGACTTTGGATATGACCAAAGATTAGTGTCAATCTCTGGGGCCAGCCAGCTCTGGTGGTCTAGTGGTTAATATTTGGTGATCTCACAGCCGTGGCCTGGGTTTGTTTCCTGGTGAGGGAACCACACCACTCATCTGTTGGTTGTCATACTGTGGCAGCTGCATGTTTCTGTGAAGCTGAAAGCTATGCCACTAGTATTTCAAATACCAGCAGGGTCACCCATGGTGGATGGCTTTCAGCAGAGCTTCCAGACTAAGACAGACTAGAAAGAAGGCTCTTGCCACCCACTTCCCAAAAAGCTGGCCATGAAAACCCTCTGAATAGCAGTGGAGTGTTGTCAGATATAGCGCCTGAAAATGAAAGGATGGCACAAAAAGACCAGGCAGAGTTCTGCTCTGCTGTATATGAGGTTAGTAGGAGTCAGAATCCACTCAAGGGCACTGACAACAATAACAAGGTGTCAATCTCAAGTTACGTGGAGGTTGTCGAAATCTATACCTGCTGTATGTACCTGCTATTGATTTCAAATATAAGCTCAGCCTTCCAATTCTCCTGCTGATATTCCTGGCAGTTACTTCCCTTATTAGGTTATGAATTCCTTTCCCCCACACCCTAATTTACGATTTAAAAAACATCAGAATCCTACAGCAATGCTTTATTTGAATGACTGTTCAATAACCCTGAATTACTCGTACATTGGTCACACACTAAAATGTCACCTTGTCATATAGATGTTTTCTTCTAGACATCTAATTCCCCAAATACTCATCGTGGTTCACAAGGTGCAACATTTATTATTTGAAAGAAGAAAGGCAGTGGGAAGTGTTTGTCAGCTTTTTTAAAGCTGTGAGAAAGAATGGCTACTATTTTCCCTACTGGAGTCTTTGTGTCACAAGGGGAGGGTGAAGTGACACACCTTAGAGAGATGTTATCTTGTGGCTTTTGTCTTCATTTCTCAGGTCCCTTGGCTCCTCCCCTTGTAACACACAAAACCAATAGTTTTCAAGTCATTTAATATTTTAAAGGAATTAATATTTTAGTGACTGATGGATCAAGCTATGAAATGGAATCTTGGCTTATAGACTGATGGATTGAATTCAGCCCAGATGAACAGTAACCAGACTCATTGCCTGAAAAAAGAAAAAAATAAAGGAGGACACAAGCTGCTACATAAATCAAGTCCCTGGTTCTGATCTCCACCTCAGTAAAGAACGTAGTCATCATTTCACTGGCACTTTCTGAGAATAGTTTTCCCTTCTAAAGGGATCATTTAGTACCTTTCCTTTCCATAATCATGTGTTTATTTAGAAGAGAAATACCTTTTTTTCCATGGCCGCCTTTTGTGATAATGAGGGACACGTGTGAGACGGTGTCAGCTCTGTACTCAAGACCAGCGTTATTTCTAGAGGCACTTTCTCAACATATCCTATATGTAATTACTTCTTTTCTTCCTCAAAATTCAGGCTACAAAAGAGTCTGTAACGGTAGAGTGAACAATATGAAGAACAATGTTAATAATAATAACTGGTGTTCATAAAGATTATTTTCCAGAAAACAGAATCAGCTTCCTGGGCATGTTCCTATAAGTTTCTCCAATACCCACAATGAAATTGTTTGCAAAAAAGGAGTCGGTTCCAATGACTTCATTTGATCACCAATTTGTCCTTTTTATCAATGTGTTTAACTGTATTCACTGTTGCTCTTTCTTGAAATTTTCTCCTCCCTTTATTCCGCAACTATACTCACTTCTTTGTTTCCTCTTTCACTCTGTTTTTAGTCTTAGTAACTGGTGATTTTTCTTGTTAATTTTTTAAGCTACTCCTAATCTTTGATTTCCACGATTATAACAATGACTCCCCAAAATCTTTCTCAATTTTGATCTTTCTCCTATGCTCCACTTTATTCACAACTGCTTTCTTTATAAGGCGACCATTCTATCAATTTGCCTGGGATAAGTCTTGATTATGTCTGTTTCACTCAAAAACACCCTAGTTTGGACAATTAGGAAATGTACCAAGTATCTTAAAGCTCTAGCCATTCAGACTTGGCTGCTGGGACTAGAGCCTATATTGCCAACCAGGACAATGCAGCGAAGACCCCACCACCACCACAGATGGGAAAATCCACTCTTCCTGACTTGCTGAAGCTGAGAATCAGATGCTCTTGCTAGAACTTCTCCTGCTGCAGCCAGTTAAAGCTGGATCCTGCTAAGCATGCTTTCCAGAATGGATTCCCTGCACCACCCCTTTCATGAGGCTTCCAAATCCAACTCGCACATGATTGCTTCTGACTAACAGCCTAGAGACAAGGAAGGCTAGGAAGTCAGTTTTGTTTGTTTGTTTTGAGGAAGATTAGCCCTGAGCTAATATCTGCCACCAACCCTCCTCTTTTTTTGCTGAGGAGGATTGGCTCTGAGCTAACATCCATGCCCATCATTCTCTACTTTATATGTGGTTCACCTGCCACAGCATGGCTTGATAAGTGCTGTGTATGTCCATGCCAGGGATCTGAACCGCTGAACCCTGAAGCAGAGAGTGCAAACTTAACGTCTATGCCACCCGGCATGCCCCCGGAAGTGAATTTTAACTTCTACCTTTGGAATAGTCATGAAGACTTAACATTGGGTACTTCCCAAACATGCAGAAAGTGTTCGAAAGCTGGGGGTTCAACAATCATGACACTTTACTGTTAGAATAATTCCAAGTTCATGTTTCTGTCTATATTTAGGGAGGAAAGGAGAAACTGAGGAATGGTACAAAGGGTGCTTCAAATTAGCTGTTAAGTTTAATTTTATAAATGTCTGAAAGCAACAGAAATAAACAAAAAAAAGATAAAAACAATAAATAAATAAAACAAAGAAAATAGGAGTGCCAATGAAGCCCTGGCTCATAAAGAATCCTGATGAGTTTAAAGATATGGATTTGAATTTTATTTTACAATGACTTAATAATAAAACTGGTTTCTATTTCTATAAAAATTCAGAGAAAACCACAAACTATTTCACAGAATTCCTTCGAGGAATTGGTCTGTCATACACATAAGAATTGTAAAACTGCTCTTGCATATTGTTTGGATCTATGAAAAAAAATCCAAAAGCCCTTTGGGATTGACGCTCTGAGGATTTTAAGGTAGATTCTCCTCTTACCTCTTGCTGACAAGTCCCTTTGGATTTTTCAATGTTTTTCCAAGTTGAAAGGTGGGTGATATTTTTTCTTTTGGAACTTTTGTCGTGAGACATGAAGATAAATCAAATACTATTAACGGTAGGTAATGATCATTGAGTCAGGTACTGCTAGATGCATATGCAATATTCATTTCTTTTTCTCATTGACAGAAACTGATTATTGTTTGGGATGCCTATGTGCATACCTGAAAAAGAAAACAATCAATTTTCCGGCCCTCCTTCCAATTAGGGCTGGTCATGTGACATCGTCTCCACCTGTGAGAAACAAGTGGAAGAGGGCTGTTATCCTTCAGGTCCTCTAGGTAATAAAGTGGAGGCAGCATAGCAGAGTAGCTCTGGCTTCTTGTTTCAAAGTTAAATCATTTTCCAACCAAAAGGCTTGGAAGTTTGAGAGAAACTGATGGATAAGTGAAACAGCAAATGCACAGACATAAGCTCTGTGGAGCCCTATGCTATTTATATGGATAAGAACTAATGGTGATAAGTAACATTTAAGAATCATAAGATTTTTACCATACTTCTTTGATTAATGAACTCTTACTTAAATCTCAAGGTCTAAGCTAATGTACTTTTCTCAGTTAAGAACATCAATTCTATATTCCAAACATTTGTTGAATGAACAGACATCCAAAAATGAAGCTAACACTGCCCTATTTATTTTTGCATCTCCTTTACAGCAAGTATTGGCAACTACCGTTCAAGATCTGCAAACAGTAATGGCTTGGGGAATTTGCCAGCAGTACTCAATAACAATTGTTGCTTTAATCTGGCTTAAACCATGAGTTATTTTTCATGTTTCAGCAGCCTGTGAATTATTGCCCCATTAAGGTTGTAAAGTTAATCCCATGAACATACTTTTACAACCAATAAATATGCTGTCTTGTGCATCATTCGGGGCATTACTACAAGTATTTTCTATTGATACAGTAGCAAAGATGTTTCATCAATATACAGTGATGTCTCCCTAGGATTTTTGGAAACTGTTTAAAAATGAAGGGAACAGACTGTCTCTTCCTGGAATGCACTGCTTTATAAATTGTTTTCTCTCCAAACACACTCAATATTACTAAAGAATAAAAATTGTTCTTTTCTTAACTAAATTTGAATAACTCTAGTGCCATGGCAAACACTATGTTCCAGTTTTAGTTTTACATGCTGCTGTTGAACTGCATTAGAGTTTTATTTGATTTTTAGGAAAATGTATCTTGATGATAATAACTTCATCAAAAACTAGATGAACTATGAAATTTTAATATGAATACTCTGCCTCTACATTAATGTTCCATTTATACTTATAAGTATGCTGTTAAATTTACATACAGTTCTTAGCAGTGGTGTTTTATGGCTTCATAAGAGGTGGAAAACATAAAATAATGACGGCTGATAAGTTGCATATTATGATGAAGGTTCAGTAGAATTATAATTCATAATTTTAGGATCTGAATATAAAAGCAAGGCTTTGGAGAATATATAAAATTATGGCAATGCTCATTTCCTATTATTATATTTTTGCAAATTCCTTATATATTTATTAAGTTAAACTTGTTAATTTTGTTGTTCAAATTTTTTCTACTTTTTCATTTGTTTGTTTAATTGATGTATCAGAGAGAGGTGTGCTCCAAATATATGATGACAAATGTGTCAATTTCTCCTTGCAGTTCTGTTAATATTTGCTTTATGTATTTTGATGTTTTATTAGGTTTGTGAACTTTAAAAATTGTTATATTTTTCTAATGAATTGAACTTCTTTATTAATATTTTCTTCTTTAATTCTAACTCACTGATACTAGTATAGTTACACTGGGTTTTTAAAAAATCTTTTGCCTGAAATACTGTTTCAAATTACTTTATTTCAGTGTTTCTGTGAGTGTACTTTTTCTCAATTTTTTTTCCTGTTAGCAATATCTAGCTTTATCAAAGTTGATTCAAGAAAAAATAGGAGATATGAATATATCTAATATCTATATCTAAAGCCGCATATCTAATTGGAATTGCTAAAAAACTTTTTTAAAAAGCAAACTCCAGAGAAAAAATTGGTATAGGCGGAGCAAAATGGCGGGGTGAGCTGACCCAGGATTCTCTCCCCTCCAAAATACAGCAAAAGATTGGAAGAACTGAATTTCAGAGAATAAACATAATGCCAGCTCGTTAGAGACCTACAATACCAAGAAGGCGGAGATCATAAACCTTGCTTACACCCTCGGAGGCGCTGGAACGGTAGGAGAGAACATCGCTTCCTCCCCTAGAGTCTGCGATGGCTGCAGCGCGGGTCGGGAAGGAGCGGGGGAGGGGCTGCGCGACCGGGGGATCATCCAGGACTCCTGCCGCTGATTCAGTGGAGACCCGCTGATGGGGGGAAAGCTTCCGTCCATGGGGACCCTATAAATCAAGGGCCTTGGGAGACCAGAGAACAGAACTGATCTGAACCCAGACCGGTGCGTGTGAGTAACAGCCCCTCCCCCCCAGCAAAGCCAGTGGGCGCAGCCATCTTGCCTCAAGGCGGAGAGCTAACACGCCGCTCTCGACCCCCATCTAGTGGCAACAGGCTGTAACTGCAATTGAATTCTACCACCATGAGAAAAAACCGCTCCTCTACCATCCAGCAATTTATAAAAGCCCCAGACCAGAAGGAAAACAATAAAAACACAGAATTAAGTCCTGAGGACTTGGAATTAGGTAAACTAAGTGATAATGAATTCAGGGCAGCTATAATCAAAAAACTCAATGAGGTAGAGAGAAAGATAGAGAAACAAGCCGAGTTCTAGAGTTACTTCACAAAAGAGATTGAAATCATAAAGAAGAATCAAACAGAATTACTTGAGATGAAAAACACAATGGACCAGATAAAACAGAATACGGATTCCCTGAATGCCCGTGTAGACAACCTAGAGGAGCAAATCAGCATAATCGAGGACAGACAGGCTGAATGGCGCCAGACAGAGGAAGAAAGAGAACTAAGAATTAAAAAAAATGAGGAAAATCTCTGAGAGATAATGGATTCAATGAGGAGTAAGAACATAAGGATCATAGGAATTCCTGAGCATATGGAAGAGGAAAATGGAGCAGAAAGTGTCCTTAATGAAATTATTGAAGAGAATTTCCCAAATCTAGGGATCAATGGAGAAATGTGTGTAGAGGAGGGTTTTAGATCTCCTAGATTTGTCAATGTAAAAAGACCCACCGCAAGGCACATAATAGTAAAGATGGCAAATAGGAATGATAAGGAAAGAATACTCAGGGAAGTAAGAAAAAAAAAGAGAGTAACCTATAAAGGAGCCCCTATCATACTGTCAGCGGATTTCTCTACAGAAACCCTATAAGCTAGGAGAGAATGGAGTGATATATTCAAAGCTTTAAAGGATAAAAACCTTCAGCCAAGAATACTCTATCCAGCAAGAATTTCCTTCAGATATGAGGGAGAAATTAAATCTTTTCCAGACAAACAAAAGTTAAGGGAATTTGTAACTAAAAGCCCTCCATTACAAGAAATCCTCAAGAAGGCTCTCATACTTGAAAAAAGAAAAAAGGGAGAAAGGGGACACAAACCACAGACTAGGGAGACCGATGGATAGAACCAGAACAGGATAGCAATTATTCAACTATAGCATTAGGGTAAAAATAAGGAAACTACCAAAACAAGGACGATCTTAGCACTCTAACTACAAATTAATAAGACGAGTTGGAATAAAAAATGAAAATAATTATTTAGGAGGGGAAGAGCAAAGGGTCTAAATCAGTATTGGTCGAGTAAGTAAGAGACCACCAGAGAATAGACTATATTATACACGAGATTCTAAATACAAACTTCAAGGTAGACACTAAAATAAAGTACAGAACAGAGTCACAAATCATAGATAAGGAAAAATCTAAGAAACCCAGCATAAGAAATTGCAGTATTAAATAGGTAGTCTAAAGCACACAGGAAAAGAAACACAGGAAAACAAAATAATGAGCAACAGATTGACAGCATTAAGTCCACATGCATCAATAATCACTCTCAATGTGAACGGATTGAACTCTCCAATAAAAAGACACAGAGTGGCAAAATGGATTAAAGAACAAGATCCAACAATTTGTTGCCTCCAGGAAACACACCTCAGCCCCAAGGACAAACACAGACTCAGGGTGAAGGGGTGGAGGACAATACTTCAAGCAAATAGCAAGGAAAAAAAGGCAGGTGTTGCAATTCTCATATCAGACCAAGTGGATTTCAAAATAAGACAGGTAAAGAGAGACACAGAGGGACAATATATAATGATCAAAGGGACACTTCATCAAGAAGAAATAACGCTTATAAATATCTATGCACCCAACACAGGAGCACCAAGATTCATAAAGCAACTATTAACAGACCTGAAGGAAGATGTTAAAACAACACAATAATAGTAGGGGACCTCAACACCCCACTCACATCAATTGACAGATCATCCAGACAGAAAATCAACGAGGAAATAGTGGAGCTAAATGAAAAACTAAAACAATTGGACTTAATAGACATATATAGATCACTCCACCCTGAAGGAGCTGAATACACATTCTTCTCAAGTGCACATGGAGCATTCTCTAGGATAGACCATATGTTGGGAAACAAGGCAACCCTCTACAAATTTAAAAAAATTGAAATAATAACAAGCATCTTCTCAGATCATAGTGCTATAAGGCTAGAAATTAATTACAAGAAAAAAGCTGAGAAAGGCACAAAGATGTGGAGACTAAACAACACACTACTGAACAAGCAATGGATCATTGAAGAAATTAAAGAAGAAATAAAAAAATACCTGGAAACAAATGAAAATGATAGCATGCCATACCAACTCATATGGGATACAGCAAAAGCTGTATTAAAAGGAAAATTCATCGCAATACAGGCACATCTTAACAAACAAGAAAAATCCCAAATAAGCAACCTTAAAGCACAGCTAACTGAACTAGAGAAAAAAGAACAAATGAAGCCCAAAGTCAGCAGAAGGAGAGAAATAATAAAAATCAGAGCAGAAATAAATACTATTGAAACGAAAAAGGCAGTAGAAAGGATCAATGAGACAAAGAGCTGGTTTTTTGAGAAGATAAATAAAATTGACAAACCACTAGCCAGACTTACAAAGAAAAAAAGGGAGAAAGCTCAAATAAACAAAATCAGAAATGAGCGAGGAGAAATAACAACAGACTCTGCAGAAATACAACAGATTATAAGAGAATACTACAAAAAACTATATGCCAACAGAATGGATAACCTAGAGGAAATGGATAAATTCCTGGACTCCTACAATCTCCCAAAGCTCACTCAAGAAGAGGCAGACAATTTGAACAGACCAATCACAAGGAAAGAGATTGAAACAGCAATCAAAAACATCCCAAAGAATAAAACCCCAGGACCAGATGGCTTTCCGGGGGAATTCTACCAAACTTTCAGAGAGGATTTAATACCTATCCTTTTCAAGCTATTCCAAAAAAGTAGGGAAGATGGAACACTTCCTAACACATTCTATGAGACCAACATCACGCTGATACCAAAACCTGACAAGGACACCACGAAAAAAGAGAACTACAGGCCAATATCACTGATGAACATAGATGCAAAAATTCTAAACAAAATTTTGGCAACCAGAATTCAGCAATTCATCAAAAGAATCATACATCAGGATCAGGTGGGATTCATACCAGGGACACAGGGATGGTTCAACATCCGCAAATCAATCAACGTGATACACCACATCAACAAACTGAGGAAGAAAAACCACATGGTCATCTCAATAGATGCAGAGAAGGCATTTGACAAGATCCAACAGCCATTTATGATAAAAACTCTGAATAAAATGGGCATAGAAGGAAACTACCTCAACATAATAAAGGCCGTATACGACAAACCCATAGCCAACATCATACTCAATGGGCAAAAACTGAACCCCATCCCCCTGAAAACAGGAACAAGACAAGGATGCCCTCTATCACTACTCTTATTTAACATAGTACTGGAGGTCCTGGCCAGAGCAATCAGGCAAGAAAAAGGAATAAAAGGAATCCAAATAGGGAAGGAAGAAGTGAAACTCTCGCTGTTTGCAGATGACATGATCTTATATATAGAAAATCCCAAAGAATCCATTGCAAAACTGTTAGAAGTAATCAACAACTACAGCAAAGTTGCAGGGTATAAAATCAATTTGCATAAATCAGTAGCATTTCTATACTCCAGTAATGAACCAACAGAAAAAGAACTCAAGAATACAATACCATTCACAATCACAACAAAAAGAATAAAATACCTTGGGGTAAATTTAACTAAGGAAGTGAAGGACTTATATAATGAAAATTACAAGGCCTTTCTGAGAGAATTGGATGACCACATAAGGAGATGGAAAGACATTCCATGTACATGGATTGGAAGAATAAACATAGTTAAAATGTCTATTCTACCTAAAGCAAGCTACAGATTCAACGCCATCCCAATCAGAATCCCAATGACATTCTTTACAGAATTAGAACAAAGAATCCTAAAATTCATATGGGGCAACAAAAGACCCCGAATTGCTAAAGCAATCCTGAGAAAAAAGAACAAAACGGGAGGCATCACAATCCCTGACTTCAAAACATACTACAAAGCTACAGTAATCAAAACAGCATGGTACTGGTACAAAAACAGGTGCACAGATCAATGGAACAAAATTGAAAGCCCAGAAATAAAACCACACATCTATGGACAGCTTATCTTTGACAAAGGAGCTGAGGGCATACAATGGAGAAAAGAAAGTCTTTTCAACAAATGGTGCTGGGAAAACTGGAAAGCCACATGTAAAAGAATGAAAATTGACCATTCTTTTTCACCATTCACCAAAATAAACTCAAAATGGATTAAAGACCTAAAGGTGAGACCTGAAACCATAAGGCTTCTGGAAGAAAACGTAGGCAATACACTCTTTGACATCAGTATTAAAAGGATCTTTTCAGACACAATGCCTTCTCAGAGAAGGGAAACAATAGAAAGAACAAACAAATGGGACTTCATCAGATTAAAGAGCTTCTTCAAGGCAAATGAAAACAGGATTGAAACAAAAAAACAACCCACTAACTGGGAAAAAATATTTGCAAGTCATATATCTGACAAAGGCTTAATATCCTTAATATATAAAGAACTCTCACAACTCAATCACAAAACATCAAACAACCCAATCAAAAAGTGGGCTGGAGACATGAACAGACATTTCTCCAAAGAAGATATAACGATGGCCAATAGGCACATGAAAAGATGCTCATCATCGCTGATCATCAGGGAAATGCAAATCAAAACTACACTAAGATATCACCTTACACCCGTTAGAATGACAAAAATATCTAAAACTAATAGCAACAAATGTTGGAGAGGTTGTGGAGAAAAAGGAACCCTCATACACTGCTGGTGGGAATGCAAACTGGTGCAGCCACTATGGAAAACAGTATGGAGATTCCTCAAAAAACTAAAAATAGAACTACCATACGATCCAGCCATCCCACTACTGGGTATTTATCCAAAGAGCCTGAAGTCAGCAATCCCAAAAGTCCTGTGCACCCCAATGTTTATTGCAGCACTGTTTACAATAGCCAAGACGTGGAAGCAACCTAAGTGCCCATCAACAGACGAATGGATAAAGAAGATGTGGTACATATATACAATGGAATACTACTCAGCTGCAAAACAGAACAAAATCATTCCATTTGCGATAACATGGATGGACCTTGAGAGAATTATGTTAAGTGAAATAAGCCAGCAAGAGAAAGATAATCTGTGTATGACCCCACTCGTATGAGGAATTTAAAACTATGGACCAAGAACAGTTTAGTGGATACCAGGGGAAAGGTGGGGTGGGGGGTGGGCACAAAGGGTGAAGTGGTGCACCTACAACATGACTGACAAACGTTAATGTACAATTGAAATTTCACAAGATTGTAACCTATCAATAACTCAATAAAAAAAAAAAAAAAAAGCAAACTCCAGGCCATGACGGTTTCACAGGTAAATTCTGTCAAAAGTTTAAGGAACAAGTAATACCAATTTTATAAAAAATCTTTCAGAAAATTTAGGAGAAGGGAACTTTTCCTAGTTTATTTGATAAAGCCCACATCATGCTACCCCAAACTGAATATTTCTTGACATTATAATAAAATTACAAATCAGTATTCCTCAACCATGTAGATGCAAAAATACTCAATAAAATACATAGTGGCTGGGCTTGTAGTGTAGTGGTTAAGTTTGTGCACTCCACTTCAGTGGACCAGGGTTTGCACGTTCGGATCCCAGGCACAGACCTAGCACCGCTCATCAAGCCACACTGTGGTGGCATCCCACATAAACTAGAAGAAGACTAGCACAGATGTTAGCTCAGGGCCAATCTTCCTCACACACACACACACAAATATATATATATACACACACACACACACATCTATATATATAGTTTATAAATATTTGTGTGTTTATATATGTGTTTACATATAAATTGTTTATATATATAAGGAAATAAATATATCATGAGCAAGCAGTATTTACCCCAGAAATGCAGTTCTTTTGATATTCATAAATCAAACAATGTAATTTGCCATCTCAATATAATTTGCACCTCAATAGATGCAGAAAAATCATTTGACAAAATTCAACATTCTTTCACGATCAATATTCCAGCTAACAGAAATTGATGGGATCTTTCTGAATGTATTAAAAGGCATTTGTTATGGGCTAAATTGTATTCCCCTCAGAATTCATATTTTGAAGCCCTAAACCCCCAAAGAACTGTCTTTGGAGATAGGGCTGTTAGGAGGTAATTAAGGTTAAATGAGGTCATAAGAGTGGAACCTTAACCAGATAGGACTGGTTTCCTTATAAGAAGAGGAAGAGACACCTTCTAAGAAGAGGAAGAGATCTCTCTCTGTGTGTACGCACAAAGGAAAGGCCGTGTGAGGACACAGCAAGAAGGCGGCCATCTACAAGTCAAGGAGAGAGGCCTGACCAGGAACCAACCCTGCTGGCACCTTGATCTTGGACTTCCAGCCTATGGACCTGTGAGTAAATAAACAAATGTTGTTTAAGCCAGCCGATCTGTGTTACTTTGTTATGGCAGCCCAAGTTAACCAATACAGCATCTATAAAGATCTACAGATAATCTCATACTGAATAATGATGTATTGATTATGTTCCTTTTAAGATTGGGAAAAGAAGCAGAGATATTTATTGTTACTACTTTTGTTCATCACCTTGGAGGACCCAGCCAGTACAATAAGGAAAAGAAAGAAAAAAGAATTAAAGATTGTCTTTATTTGGAGACAATATGAAAGTCTACATAGAAAATTCTAAGTAATCCACTATAATACTAGAACAAAATTGCTAGAACTAATAAGTGAATTTAGCAACTGTAGGATACAAAGTCAATATACAAAATTCAATTGTACTTTTACGATAGAAACAAACAATTGGAAAAAGATATAACAATAAACAGTACAATTTACAATATTATCAAAAATTTCCACACAATAAAAATACAAGCTATTGCTGAAATTAAAGGTCTAAAAAAATGGATATATACGTCTCATGGATTAGAAGTCTCAATATTGTTAAGACATCAATTCTCCTCAAATCTATAGATTTAAAAATTCCAATTAATATCCCAAAAACAGTTTTTTGTAAAAGTGAGCAAATTGATTCTAAAATACATATAGAAATACAATGATCTAGAATAGCCTAAACACTTTTGATAAAAAGAATAAAATTTGAGAATTTATACTGCCTGATTTTAAGACTTACAAAGCTACATTAATCAAGGCAATGCAGTATTTGTGTCATGATAGACAAATAGGTCATTAAATCTGAGTGGAGAGTCCAGAAAGAGAACCACATATATGCGATTTAGTTGGTTTTTGACAAAGTCATTATAGTAATTAAAAATGAAAATGTAAACTTTTCAACAAATGGTGCTGCAAAAACTAGATGAACACATGAAAGAAGATTAACTTCAAGCAATAGCTCATACTAAAGACGAAAATTAATTTCCAAAGGATCATTGACCTATATATAAAAGCTAAAACCATAACATTTATGGATTAAACATAAAAGAAAATCCCTGAGGTCTTGGGATAAACTAAGATTTCTTAGACGTACATACAACACACAGAAGCACTAACATAATCATAAAAATAAAAACGTGTAGATGAACTTCCAACTTGTAGAAGCCTGACCCATGTCAGCTTTTTCTTCTGCAATGTGCATACTTGAATTATTTACCTTATATAGGGAACCTTGCAGGAAATAAACTCCAATTTGCCTCTGTCCGATTCTGGTCCCAGATGCAGCAGTCCCACATCTTCATTCCAGCTTGCTTCTCTGTGTGTCTCTTCCTCTTCATATGCACAGAGATACTGTTTTGTTTTTGCACAACGCTAATTCTTTCTATTTTTAGATTTCTAAGTGTTTGAAGTGGGAGAAGAATGAGTATGAGCTACAAAACCATCTTGCCTGGAAGTTTCAGCAGTATTTGTAGAAAAATTACCTGACAAAATCCTAAGTGAAACAGGAAGAAAGCACATCGTTTTCTGTGGATAAAAGCATGAAAGCCACTTGTGGCGCTGTGGTGTGGGTCCTGGGAGAACCATGGAGGCAGTGAGGTGAGGGTTGCAGTTGCTGGGCTGCTTGGAGATAGCCAGATCAAAGCGGACTTAAAGAGGAAGCCAAGTACATTTGTCAACTTCATAATTTAGTCCAAGACTGTCTTTGGTCTTTTGGTCACTCAAGGCACCTTGTGTGACTCAGCAGGTTGGACCACATTCCCATCAGCTGTCACAACTTTGAATCCAGAATGACAGTACAGATTATAAAATAAAAGAAAGCAATACAAGAACAAAACACTGGTTAATTATTAAACAGCACTTTATACAAAACCTTTTTAGCCACTCAAAAATTAATCCTCTTAACTTTAAAACGTTTGACTTCAAGCCAAAGGTAGAATTTCTTTTATGCCATCGAAGTGTAATCAGTTGAATGATTTTTGAAAAAACGTATGAAAAATATTCACGTTCTCCCACTTCAATGAGTTGACATGCTGTTTCTACATGCTGGCAGCTCAAAACCAGTGGAAAGAAAAGATCTCTAAGCTTTCCATGATCATAGGTTTTGGAGAAAAATGCTTCTAAACAACCACATTTCTCCAGTAGGCTAAAAATATTTCCACTTATTTACAATTAAATTTACATATCTTGGTGGAGACAAATATTACCAAATCACAAACTTATGCTTTTGTATTTTTAAAAAAGCAGGTAATGCTACATTTTATACTTGTCAGAGCTGGGAGTAAATTACACTCATTTGCTCCCCTTATCATTTTTATTCAAGCTAAAAATAATGATTAAATTGAGCTACTGAAGCAAACTTGAAGGACAAAGGTTGGGAGGGAATGACTTTGCTGATGTGGTGGAGGGTTTTCTGGAAGGTTCATATATGTAGTGTAATTTTTTATTTTTTGTTATTGAGATACTTCAATGCTATCTCCAACATGCCTTTCTATAAATCTTGGTATGAGTATAGGATCCCGCAAGAAGCAGGTTCAAAATTTGTCTTTGAACAACAGAGAAAATGTGATTTAATACCCTTGTGTGTGGGTGCATCTCTATGAATATTATTATCGTGCTAAATATCCTCTTGCTTTGTTTGAATTTTTAAATAACAGGGTGTATTACTTTTCTATTGCTGCACGAACAAATTGCGACCAATTTAATGGCTTAAAACCCGCAAATTTATTATTCTACAGTTCTGGAAGTCAGAGTCTAGAATGGGTCAGTAAGTGTCTACATTCCTTTTTGAAATTCTGGGAGAGAATCAATTTCCTTGCCTTTCCCAGCTTCTGGGAGCTGCCCATATTCCTTGGCTTGTGGCCCAGCATCAGTCCAACCTCTGCTTTTGTCATCACATATCCTTCTTTAATTCTGACTCTCCTGCTTGCTTCTCATAAGGACCCTTGTTATTACATTGGGCTCACCTGGATAATCCAGAATATTCTTTCCATCCTAAGGTTTTTAACTTAATCACATTTTCAATGCCGCATTCCCCATGTAACATGACATCTTCACATGTTCTAGGGGTTAGACCATAGACATCTTGAGGGGGGCGTTATTCTGTCTGCACCCAGAGGATTCAATATTAAAATATCTGTGACTAGAGTTTTTTAAAGATATGACATTTTATTTTTTTAGAAAATCAGTGAAGTATAGATATATGTCAATAAAATGAAGGAAATTAAAAAATAACCTCCAATTCTGCCACCTGGAGATAACCAACATTAATGTATTTTATACATCTTTTCAGATTATCTTTTGGGTACATGAATGCCCACACATATATTTTATAAAAATTGAAAGAAGTATTATATACTTGACTGTAACTGCCTTTTTGACTTAGCAATATTAGGACTATCTGTCTTTCATCTTAATAAATATCACTTCTATTAATATTTTTACCAACGAAGTATTGTCCCTTTGTATGTCTCTATACTTGTTGATCCAGCAGGTAAATGCTGAACTTTTGCAGTTGGGACATATTTGCATCACTTTCTTAGGCTTAATATCTAAATGTAGAATTGGCGTGTCCAAGATAGCACATTTTATTTAAAAATTTATTTTTAGAGGCAGGCCCTGTGGCCAAGTTGTTAAGTTCAAGCACTTCGCCTTGGTGGCCCGGGTTTGCAGGTTGGGATCCCAGGCACAGACCTAGCACCACTCATCAAGCCATGCTGTGGCGTCATCCCACATAAAATAGAGGAAGATGGACACAGATGTTAGCTCAGCAACAATCTTCCTCAGCAAAAAGAGGAAGATTGGCAACAGATGTTAGTTCAGGGCCAATCTTCCTCACACATACACAAAAATATATAAAAATAAATAAAAACTCATTTTTAAATATGCATCACCAAATTATTTTATGCTAGCTATACTTAAAGTACTTATTTTCTCAAACCTTCCAACATATTGGTAATGTGATTTCATTTTATCTTTGCTAATTTGTTGGAAGAAAATTATGTCTGACTGTGGTTTTAAGTTGGTTAAATCAAGACACAAACTGCTTGCAAGTCAAATATATCAGGAAGTCCATGATAAGGACTTGGCTGTAAATTGCGTGATTTTGTCTAATAGAAGAGAGGAGACAGAAAAGTTCCATGCATTGATTCTTTCATTTGTGCCTTCATTCATTTATTTTTTAGTCTTTACAGATTCCTCGTTACTGTTAAGAGGCAGGGGTTCAGCAATGAAGAAGAGTGTCAAGGTCACTGGTCTCATTCTTACAGTCTGTGTGTGTGTGTGTGTGTGTGTGTGTGTGCACGCGTGCGTATGTGCGTGTGTGTGTGTGCAGGTAATAAGCAAGCAAACATCTAAATGAATGAGATAATTTCATAGAGTGAAATGTACTGTGAGGACGATAAAGCAGGATGGTGTGGTGTACACTCCATTCAAAATGGGAATAGATTGAATGTGAAGGAGCAAGGTTTGTGGAGAGGGGGCTGCTGAACGCTGGGTAGGAGAGTCACCCTGAGTTAGGAGTGAGGGAGCTGAAATGAGGTCAGTATGGCTGGAGTGTGCTGCCTTGAGCTGGTTAGCACTGGAGGTCAGCAGGGCTTCGTGCCGAACCTTGCAGACCACATTTTAAAAAGTGGATTTTTTTCTAACTGCAATGAGAAGCCACTGTGCAATTTTAAGCAGGGGAAGTATATGATCTAATTTTTGGTTAAAACAGATTGCCTTGGCTGATAGGGAGAAAATGGTGTTCTGTGTTTCAAGAGAGGAAACAGGAAGACCAGGTAGGAGGCGATTTCAAAGGACTGCTGGACTCGTTTGTAGTGGCAGCATAGAGCTGGAGAAAACTGGATGGTTTGGGGATATAATTTGGACCTGTATTGCTACTCCTCTGTATACGGGTACTACACTGGGGAACTGAAATCAGATTCTGTTGCTTCTTCTATACTCTGTTCATCCCCAAGCTGAAACTGGTCTTCAGTACACATGTGACACTCATTTTAGTGATATGCAATCAGCTATTCCCTAATCCAGGGACAGTCAGAGAGGGCTGATAATGTGAGTTAGGACTAAGCAATTAAAAGTGAAAGTAAAGGCAGCTCTGTCCTGTGAGACATTTTTAAGGAACCAATCTTCATAGCATTTTTTCTCTTTTGGCCTGCTTGTTATGAGTGCCTGAAATAACCACCCGTTTCTTTCATGTTGGGTCTTTGTCTCCAGAATGCCACTGTACAAACCCAATAACTTGTCTGGAAGTAATAACTCATTAGCCATCCTAATATCTTAGTGTGATTAGATTATTAGGATGACCGAATTTAAAGTTGGAAGGGTCCTTAAAAGATCTTCCAATATTGATGTTTTGGGATGAGTTTTTCAGAATCAGACCTAAGAAGAGGATTTATGTGAAAGTGAAAGAAAGTTTATCAGGAAGCTTTCCCAGGAAAAAGCTAGTAGGGGATTATGGGAGTGTGGGAGAAGGGAAGGAGTCAAGGAAGGGTGCACTGTTAAACCACGCGACACAAAGACGGCACTGCAGCACAGCTCACACCTTATACGTGTCCCATGCAGGTGCAAGAAAGCTGGAGTATTTGGCTCCCTTTCCCTTACAGCTCTCAACCATCTGTTCAGGACCAAGACAGAGAGACAGGAATCCCTGTATCTGCAGGAAAAATGAGTGCTCTTTCAGCCTGAGGGGAGCTCACTGATGAAGCCCCACAGACACAGGCTGTTGGGAAAGAAAGCACAGCGGGAACTGTATGAACTAAAATGGCTGAAGGATCTCAAGCACTGACAACATCTGCGTAATAGGGCCAGGAAATGTTATGACTGCCTGAGGGCCACAGAACTGACTGACTGTGGCAGACACATCCTAGGATGACGCCAAATGACCGATGCTCTGTTATCATCCCCTCTCTTTGAGTGTGGGGAGAATGTGTGAATGCAATGAATGAGGTTATGATATACGGCAAGGGTCAGGGGTTTCGCAAGTGTCATCAAAGCCCCCAATCAGTTGACTTTAATTTAAGCAAAAGAGAGGTCATCCTGGGTGGGCCTGACCTAATCTGATAAGTCCTTTAAAAGAGACTTGAAGCAGCAGCAGATGCTAGCCTGTTGACCTCGAAGAAGCAAACTGCCATATTGTGAAGAGGGCTACATGGCAGGGAACAGTGGGCAGCCTCTAGTAGCTGAGGGCCTCACTCCTACAACTGGAAGGAACTGAATTCAGCCACCAACAGTGTGCTTGGAAAAAGACCCAGAGCCCCAAAGGAGGGTGCAGCTCCCTCCAACAGCCTTTTGAGGCCCTGAGCAGAGGGTACCCCATTGTGCTGTATCCAGACTCCTGACCCATTGAAACTGAGAGATAATAGATGTGAGTTGTATCAAGCTGCTGAGGTTGTGGTAATTCGTTAAACATCATACAAATCTAATACATAAGAAAACAAATTACCCGAATAAGAATGGGCAAAAATATGAACAGACACATCACCAAAGAAGATGTACAGATGAATAACCATGAGAAAAGATGCTTAACTTCATATGTTATTAAGGAATTACAAATTAAAATAACAATGAGATACCAGTGCATACCTGTTAGAACAATTACAATCCAAAACACAGACAGCACCAAATACTAGAGAGTATGTGGAACAACATGAACTCTCATTCATTGCTAGTGGAATGAAAAATGGTCCAGCCACTTTGAAGTCAGTTTGGTAATTTCTTACAAAACTATATATATTCTTACCATGTGATCCAGCAGTTGCACCTTTTGCTATCTACCCAAACAAATTAAAAATTTATGTCCGCGCACAAACCTTCACACATATGTTTATATTGCTTTATTAATAATTTTCAAAACTTGGAAGCAACCAAGAAGTCCTTCAGTAAGTGGAGAGAGAAACAAACTGTGACACATCCAGACAGTGGAATATTATTCAGCACTAAAAAGAAACAGGCTATCAAGCTGTGAAAAGCCATGGAGGAAACGTAATTGC
Organism: Equus caballus; assembly: GCF_041296265.1. NCBI lineage: Eukaryota > Metazoa > Chordata > Mammalia > Perissodactyla > Equidae > Equus > Equus caballus. Next base: position 101,234,337 of record NC_091686.1, read on the forward strand.
ATGTTGCTAAGTAAAAGAAGCCAATCTGAAAAGACTATATATGGTATGGTTGCAACTTTGTGACATTCTGGAAAAGACAAAACTATAGAGACAGTAAGAATGTCAGAGGATACTGGGGGCTTAGAGGGAGGGAAGGATGAATAAGTGGAGCTCAGGGGACTTTTAGGAAAGTAAAACTATTCTGGATGATAGTGGAATGGTGGATACACATCATTATACGTTTACCAAAACCTGAGAATGTACAACACAAAGAGTGAACACTAATGAAAACTACAGACTTTAGTTATGAATAATATGTCAATATTGGCTCATTAATTGTAACAGATGTACTACACTAATGCAAGATGTTAACAATAGAGGAAACGGGGGGGTGGGGAGGAGGGCGTATATGGGAACTCTCTATAATTTCTACTCGATTTTTATTTACACATAGAACTGCTCAAAGAAACAACGTCTGTTAATTAAAAATATATGTATATATGGTGGCGCCAGCCCAGTAGCAGAGTGGTTAAGTTCGCACACTCTGCTTTAGCAGCCCAGAGTTTGTGGGTTCACATTCTGGGTGTGGACTTGCATACCACTCATCAAGAATGCTGTGGCGGAGTCCCACATACAAAGTGGAGGAAGATTAGCACAGATGTTGGTTCAGGGACAATCTCCCTCACCAAAACATAAATAAATAAATAAATAGATAAATAAATTTTATTTATATATATATATATAAATATATAAACCACTATATATATATAGAGAGAGAGAGAGTCAGGATTAGTACTCAGGGAATTCTATTTCAAGATACTCTTATTTCTCCATTACCAAACTTTATTGAGATTTAATTTATCTCCATAGCCTAATACATAGGTTCATTTTAAAGTTCCATCCTCATATTTTCCCTTTGTGTGTGTGTGTGTGTGTGTGTGTGTGTATGTATATATTCAGCCTTATTAATCATAAAATTCAGATCCTTTCTTCAGGATTGAGAGAACTGAGACACAATCTTCAATTGTATTACCTTATTATTCTGTTTGCCTTTCTTGAAGTTTGGCTTGAATATTTTAAGATCTACATGATTTGTTACAAAAAGTATTAAGATAATTATGTTTGAACTTGAGGAGGGTAACTCCAGTGGCTTGGAAAACTCGCTGCCTTTCCCTTGCATCCCTCTTTTGTCCCCTTTCCCCATTCTTGTACTTTAGCAAGAGTAGTTCTGAGTGTGCTTAATGTAGGTACAGTCTGATACCAGCCACTATGCTCCAGGCGTTCTTCTTTTTAACAAAGTCATTTCCTGGACCAAGAATTACCCATGATTACATAATGTTCCATAAATGTGTAATGTCTTAGAGTGAGAAACCTGTGCTGGAGCCTTAGCGACTGCATGTAATTTATGTTTTTGACCCAAAGTGTAAGTCTCATTTTGAGTCAAAGTGTGAGTCTCATTCTTTTTTGATTTTGTATCATAATAGTCATAGTTTCATGGTGTAGTCTTATTATGTATGAATACATATATCCATACATATATTCATATCTATATCTTTATGTATATAGTTTTTTGTGTGCTTTTTGGTAAGGAAGATTGGCCCTGAGCTAACATCTGTGCCAATCTTCCTCTGTTTTGTATGGCGCACTGCCACAGCATGGCTTGACGAGTGGTGTAGGTCTGTGCGCAGGATCTGACACTGCAAAACCCCTGGCTGCTGAAGTGGAGCACATCGAAGTTAACCACCATGCCACCGGGCCAGCCCCCATATCTATATTTTATGTATGTGATATACCTCTGTTATTTTTATATCTTTGTGCCTATGCTATACGTATATGTGTACACGTATGTGTGAGGTAAATAGATACAATCTTTTCTAATAATCCATAAGTTTTAAAATTTTCTTTTGGTTATAATATTAATTATTATAATTATATTAATTATGGTAGTGAATATATAAATATTATTGTTCTATAATACTAAATCATATCATTAACCCATTTCTCAATTTTTCAACATTAATATCCAAATAATAGGCTGTGGAAATGGTCCCCAGGTTGGGTGGATTTCACTTCTCTATTTTTGATTCTCCTCTATAAGAAGATATAGGGAGTTAGGCCATTTTTCCTTTTTTCTGTTCTCTCTCCATTCTACTCTGTTTATCTGAGCACTGTTTAAATCATTGCTTTAGTGTTTGGGCTGAGCAACTGCACATTTCTCATTTAATGGCTTTCAGTGACTCCTCTGTTTCAGAGGACCCAGAGTGGTGGAGCAGACAGCAGTTCCCCTACGCTATGTTGAATCCTGGTCTTTTCCCACAGGGGAAGAGGTTGAAGGGGTCTGTGGATGCATATTTTCCTTGCTTCAGGTTGAGTATATCACCCGACAGGAGTCTAGGTAGCTGTACAGATTCTTGGATCAAAGGGCTTTTTTTGATGGATCATCCTTTATTTCTCCTGCCTTGTATTTGGTCAGCTGTTCTAAGTCATGTTCCCAGATTAACGATTCCTGCCTCTGCTCTAACTCAACTCCCTTCTTCCTTCCCTCACAGTTAGGAAAAGAGAAAGAGAATAAATAAAATTCATATATTTTTGCTCCCTCTTCCAGTGTTGTGGAAATACTCTCCAAGCTGGTTTTCACTTTTCCTCTGTTGTTTTTTTTCTTGAGGAAGATTAACCCTGAGCTAACATCTGCTGCCAATCCTCCTCTTTTTTTCTGAGGAGGACTGGCCCTGAGCTAACATCCGTGCCCATCTGCTCTACTTTATATGTTGGGCATCTGCCACAGCATGGCTTGACAAGCAGTGTGTAGATCCACACCCGGGATCCGAACCAGTGAACCCTGGCCTCCAAAGTGGAACGTGCAAACTTAACCTGTGTGCTACTGGGCTAGCCCCAACTTTTACTCTGTTTTTTGTTCTCTCATTTTTTTGTTCCTTTCTTTTCCTCCTCTGTTTTATTTTGCATCTCTCCTTTTAAGTTGAGAGTTGTTGATGGATCTTTCAGAACGACTCTCTTCTCCAAAGTGGGCTGTTCTCCTGATAAGGGAGAGGCATATAAGACCATGAGGTACCTCTTGGTTGAATTCTAAAATTCATTGTTTCTGGAACTTGTATTTAAGAGTTTGTTTTATTTTCTTACTTTGCATGTGTGTGTTCTTTTTTTTAACACGGTATGTATTTCCTCTTAGTTAGGGTTCTTTTTGTCTATTTCTGTTAGTCTCATGTAGGGGAGTAGGATAAATGTCTGTTCATTACAACTTCAGTGGAGAACTCGTGTAGAGTATGCACTGGAGGCCCCTGGGCAACTGAAGTCAGTATGAGGGCAATAACAAGGCTGAAAAACAGAAGTTGGGAAAGGATTAGAAATTACTCAATTATATATTGGTACCCAGCTCCTAAGATACATTTTACCACTCTTATCCTTTTTTCTAAGGTCAATTGCAACACATTGGAACACATTCTGTATCTCACCCTAGTATACCAAAAAAGGCAGAGAAAAGTTGGATCTGTTCAGATACTCTTGTACTTTTGCTAAGCAAACTGATATTGTCTGAACCTATGTGCTATGCTAGGTACTTTGCTTATACAATGGGAATTTTAATCACAGAAAAATCTTGTTTTTGGTTAAACATGATTATCTTGGGATGCATTATGTTAGAGATAAAATACTGTAGTGAAAAATGACCAAGTTTGAATGGTAGGGAGTCCTAGCTTTGCCTCTGGCCTAATCAATTTTAATGCAAGCATGTTAGAAGTGATATAATTTTCAGCGAGCTTAACATTACAATACCCATGTTCTCCAACTGGTAAATAACAGCCTCGTGTTAAAAGATATAAAATTATTATGATGGGTCTGAGAATTTGTGTTTATTAATCTGTTTATTATTTTACCTCCTAACACAATAGAATACAAACTTCATGAAGGTGTATAGTGCATGACACATAGGATTATACTTAAACTAACTAACAAATATTTGTTGTATCATGAAAAGAATGATCTTGTACCAAGATGTGTGCAGATGCAACAGAAAATGTCTCCCGACACATAAATATTATATAAATATAATTAATTTTTAAGAAGTTTTTATTAAAAAAATTTTTTTTTTTTTAAAGATTGGCACCTGCGCTAACGACTGTTGCCGGTCTTTTTTATTTTGTCTGCTTTATCTCCCCAAATCCCCCAGGTACATAGCTGTATATCTTAGTTGCAGGTCCTTCTAGTTGTGGCATGTGGGATGCTGCCTCAACGTGGCCTGACGAGAGGTGCGACATCTGCGCCCAGGATCCGAACTGGTGAAACCCTGGGCAGCTGCAGCGGAGCACGCGAAGTTAACCACTCACTCGGCCACGGGGCCGGCCCCAAAGGAGTTTTTATGGTATAATAGGCATCATGGAAAATATTGAGGGTCCAATAATGAGCAAAAGCTAGCATAGACCATGTGTTGTTAAGTTAAATAAGCACAGAAACAAATTTGAAACAGCAACTATGGTAAATGCTAAAAAGGACTCCTTTTCCCAGTTAGTGCTTTATAAATACTATGTATTTGTTTATTTATCATTTGTTTCCATGTTGCCTCCCCCCACTATATGGAAAGAGGTTTGATCTATTTTATTTAATGCTAGATATATTTCAACATATAGAACAGTTCTCAATAATATTTGTTCCATGAATAAGTGAGAGTAAATTAAATTAAAGATGGATTTGATGTATTTAAGGCACTTAGCAAAGGCAACTCTGAGATAGCTGCATTCTGAGTTCTAAAGAATGAATGGGCATTATTTAGAAGACAAGGAGGTGGAAGAAGGTGTTGGGCAAAGGGAAATGCCCTAGAAAAGCCCTCTGTTAGGAGTAAACATAGTAAATATGAAGATTGAAAGAAGGCCAGTGCAGACATGGAGGGAGAAGAGAGCAAGCAAGGTACTGGAGAGGTATGGAGGTGGGGAGATCTTCTCCAAGGCCTTTGTAGAGGATGCTAACAAAATTTATCTTTATTCTCAGGGTATTGAAAATCATTCAACAAATGGAAGCAGTGGAGTGAAATAATCAGATATACTTTAAACAGATAACTCTGTTCGTAATTATTCATAATGAAAGTGCAGGAACATTCATAGAGAAAGAATAGTTGAAGAAGAGAGGACGCAGGAAAAAGCTTAGATAATTTTATCATTTAATGTCGGTTAAAGGAATATGAGATGTTAAAGGAGTCAGAAAGAACAGCCAGCAAGGTAGGAGAAAAATAGGAGTGTGGAAGATTCCATCATGGAAGGCAAGAGAAGAGGGTATTTTAAGTAAGGAGTCGACAGTGTTCAATGCTACTGAAAGGTAAATTGAACTGTAGAAGAATCAATCAGATATCCACTAGGTACAAAGACATGGAGATTATTGTTGATTTTAACCAGAGGAAGTTAACTAACTATGTATTAAACACAAATACACACATACACTCAAATAAATCTGCAAGTTATTGGATAAGAGCAATAATACATAACTGAGTTCAGAAAAAAGTAGGACTACTGCCAGGAGTCAAACTGAAGAGGCACCTGAAAAACCTAGAACCTGAATGGTAAACCGGAGCTAATCATGGTAGTTTGTGAGAGAATTTATTTTCTTTGAACTTAAAACTTTGGGTTTTAACAGCTGTGCTGGGTAGAGAGACAAAGCTTTGGGTCTACACAAACTGGGGAATTGGAACTGAGATCCTTTAATAAAGGCTGGACCCTCAAATATAGTCACCTATGGAGAAAGAATACACAAAAATAAACAAACAAAAATACTGCTCTCCAGGAAATAGAGACAACACAGTATATTGCCTTTGTCATTCTTTGATCTTGTTGGGAAAATAAACTCTATGCTGAGACTAAACAACCATTCAAATAAATGGTTGCTCTCATTCAAATAAAGTCTTTGAATATTCACTTCTTTTGGAGTCTGGAAAACCCAGCCAAGAAGTTCTGTTTAATATGATCACAAGCACCTTGGGGCAACAGACAGCAACAACGCATATGCCTTTACAGAGAAAAACGCACTCAAATAAGACTCTCAGAGTTCTCACAAATTATTCTTACTCAAATTTTAGCTCATAATTCCAAATTACACCACACATGAGGGAACAGTCCACCATGAAATAGAAGAAAACAGCAAATAGTGTTAAACCCTTAAGGGCAGGAGATATTGAAATGATTAGATAGAGACTATAACATAGTTATATAAAATGTTTAACGAATTAAAACCATGAGAAAGGAACAATAGAAAAACAAAATTAAACAGGGAACTTTAGAAAAGAACCAAATAAAACTTCGAGAAATGCAAAATAGAAATGTTTCCATTAAACACTCAATGAATGTGCTAAAAATTATGTTATACATAGCTCAAGAAAGAATGACCTGATAGTCTGAAGTATTTTATATGTATAAATATTATACACATAATAAATTTACAAAGAAAAAGAGAATTAAAGAGGGGTAGTTATACATATGGTAGATAAAGCAAGAAAGTCTGATTTATTTAACTGGAATTTCAGAGGGAGAAATCTAGAAGATTTGGATAGGCAATATTTAAAGAGATAATTTATTAGAATTTTCTAGAATAGATGACAGACAGAAATGCTTAAATTTAACAAGCACAATTAAACACAAACATGATAAACAAATACAATCCACATTTGATCTAAATTTGGTAAAGTTTTAAATTTCTGAAGATGAGAAGATCTTAAATTATCCAAAGTAAAATAAAAATTACCTATAAAGAAAAAGCAATATCAAAAGCATACTTCTCTTGACCACCAATAGGATTTGGAAAATTGTACAAAAAGTGAAAAAGGAGTTAATTTAAGTAACCCTCAATATATGATTTTTTATGTAGGTAAACCATCATTCAAGAACAAGGGCAGAATAAAATCATTTTATAAATTAACTAGAAAGTTTATCAGCAATGCATTCTCACTAGCAGAAGTTCAGATGATGTATTGCAGGAACAAATAAATTGAATTCAGAAAGAAAGACTTCAATCTAGAAACAAATGGTAAGCAAAATAAAATGGTAAACATATGCAAAAACATTTAAAAACCCCAAAGACGTTGAAATATAAAACAGTAATAGCGTCATAAGATTATTTTGAAGATTAAAAAGATAATAAAGTGTTTGAAATAGTACTTTGCATGTGGTCAACATTTTATAATGCTTGTTAAATAATTAAGAAAAAATAAGCCATTAAAGCACTAACAGAACTGAAACATTTGACAAAGAAAACGTGGATGTTTAGCAGTGCTGGGTTCTTTGTGATCATGGTTAAATTACACTAAAAGTCTGTGTGTTTGGGGAGGCATATAGATGTTGTCTGATTTTAGAATTTATTGCATATGTTTAAATATAAACTTAACCATTAAAATGTACAGTTAAATCACTAGGTATCAAAAAGTATGTGGGGTAAATAGCAATCAATTTAAAAGAAAATGTATTTTATAAATGGGAAAAAACATAAATTAGTAGCAGTAGTAAGGACAGAAATGGTTGAAAGAAATATTTTAGGAATTATCAAATTATATTAAAAAATTCCATGTATATGTAATTCCCAAGAGATTCATAGAAAGCATAAGGATCCAGGGAAGTTGAAAGAAAAAACACAGAATCACCAACTAAGATGAAGATGTTAAAGTTATTTTCATATCAGACAAAATAGACCTTAAGCAAAAAACATTATTTGGGATAAAATCGTTCATTCATATGAGGAATATAGAGCAATTTTACATTTTTTTTGCATGTAATAACATAGTCAAGGATGTATGGAGAAAAAATTGAAAAAAAAGCAGAATGTACTAAATCTAGCATCCACGCAGGGAGATGTCATCAACTCACTATTATGAGATCCCAAACTCAAACGTAGTAAAGATATGGACGATTTGAGCAGCACGGTTAATAAGGTTCCTCTCGTAACACACATTAAACCCTGCACTCCCAAATTAGACAGCATATCATTTTTTTCAAGCACAAATAAGATATATATAAAATTTACTTTGAAATAAACTATACTGAAAATCTAATCAAACTTCAAATAATTAACACAGCAAATTATACAAAATTGCTACAATGTTACTGTTAGAAATAAAATATAAAGAAAAGATAATTTTAAAATATCAAATATATTTGAAAATTAGATAGTACACTTCCAAATAACTAATAGGTCAAAGAAGAAAGCATAAAACTTTAAACATAAACAAAATAATAATTAAAGTACTGTGTGTTAAAATTGAGCTAAATGCTTATTTATAAAAGAATGAAAGAAAGGCTAAAAATCAATAAGATAAGCATTCATTTTAAAAACTTAGAAAAAATAGCAAAATGAACCAAAGAAAGCAAAAGGAAGGAAAAATAAAGATATATAGCTTATGAAAACCAATTCAAGAAGATGTATAAAAAATTAATAGTCCAATAACCATTGAAAAGTTTTACATCTCCTCAGTAAATAACACTAAGTCTAGATGATTTTAGGAGAAAATTTTACAAAATATTTAAAACATGAGTAGTTCCAATTCTAAAGGTCTTTATGGAAAATAAATATAGAAAAATGTTAGCAAGATTGTATTTTAAATAATAGACAAGAAACTATATTAAAATGGCTTGAAGAATGAATAAGGATTGTGGAAGTGGAAAGAATAAACACTAACAAAACTTTTCAAAACTGCCTGGGAAGGGGAAGAGAGAGAGGCAAGTTGCTTGAGGTAGGGTTTGAATGAGAATTTTTCTTATGCTAAGAGAGATTTGAGCATATTGAAAAGCCATAGGAGAATATTACTCAGTAATAATATAGAAAAAGAAGGAAATAAAAGAAGGAGAAAAAGAAGGAAATCTTGCCATTTCTGACAACATAGATGGACCATTAATAATTAATTAGCATAATCTAGGGCATTATGCCAAGCAAAATAAATCAGAAAAGGAAAGATAAATACCGTATGATATTCCTTATATGTGGAATCTAAGACACACAAAACAAAATCCTGAACTCATAGAGAAAAGACTGGTGATTGCAAGAGGTGGGGAGTAGGAGGTGGGTGAAACCGGTGAAGGTGGTCAAAGGGTACCAACATCTAGTTACAAAATAAAGCAGTCTTGGGATGCATTGTACAACATGGCGACTATAGTTAATAATATTGTAGTGTATATTTGAAAGATGCTAAGAGAGTAGATATTAAAAGTTCTCATCAAAAGAAAAAATTGTTACTATCTGTGGTGGTGGATGTTAATTAAATTTATTGTGGTGATCATTTTGCAAATTATATAAACATCGAGTCTATATCTACTTTCATCTACTATACCTGAAACTAATATAATATGCTAATTATATCAATTAAAAAGAAAAAAAAGAAAGCCACAGGAAAGACACAAAGACTCATTATACAAAGGGAAGAAAGAAAAATTCTCCTTAAACACGTTGCCAGATATTGTAAAATTAAAGAACTGAGAAAAGAATGGTATCCAAAACACGGAAACACTGTCTTCAAAATAAGTGCGTGTCTATTTTTAACTATACAGATGGAGATAAATGGGTGTAGATCTGGGCATACTTATATTATTTTCATGTTAGTAAAATGAGATACTTCCTATTTGGTGGCTTCTATTTTCTTCAGAAATTAGAACTTGAGGTCCTAAAGAGTGAGCTGAGGGAGAAGCAGCGGAAAGCTGGAGGTGTGCACATAACTGAGAGAGTTTGAACATTTGTGAGAGTGGTGGCAGAGTGAGATATCTCGGCTTTATAATAGGGTTCCTGGGGAGGGTTGAGGATGCTTTGAAGCAGATGACAGAAATCAACAGTGAATCTGCTTGCTCTGCTTTGTAACTTTTTGTTGGACATCGCTTGACGTCTTGGTTCCAGATGCAGAGATAATCAGCCTTTAGAAACAAAGTTGTAATTAATAAAATACAAATTCTGTAAAAGCTTTACAAAGTAACATGTTGTCATTTTGCATTTTTTCGGTCAAATTCTGAATGTATAAAGCTCACCTTGTAAGGTTCTGAGAACATTTTTACTTTAATAAAAGGGTCCTTATTTTCCTAATACAGACAACAACATTATAGTCTTCCGTGTGTTCTCAGGTTATAACCTTGTTTCTCTTTCGTAATGCAGTGGAATGCCCGATGAAAAGACACTTTAAGTTAAAATCAAAACAAAGGCAAAATTACAAATGTCTGGCTACTTTGGATTTACCAGACTTTTTAGCTACTGGAGTTAAGGTACTGCATACATTTGAAGCACAAATCCATTATTCTAGGATAGATCCTTTGATTAAACAAATGTACAGTAGGTTCTAAACCATTGTTTTTGAAGACTTGACCCAGGAAAGATATCTAATACATCAGATGAGGATATTGAACACACTGTTTATTTTGAATAATAGTAACGATACTTTTAACATCAATTGAACACTGGTCTGCTAGGCATAATTAACATTATTATCATTTAATTCTCAAAATCACCCTGTGAGAAAAGTACTATTATTAACCTCATTTTCTTGATAAAACTGAGGCACAGAAAGATTAAGTAATTTCCCAAATATCTCCCAGCTGGTAAATGACAGAAGGAGGACGGAAACCCAGGAAATCTCACTTCAGCATGTTAACCCTGAAACTATCCTGACAAAGGCTAACTCTTTTGTGGGATTATAGTCTGAAGGGTGTGATATACTGTAAACCAATTTTAACTCTTGCTGGCTGGTAACAAAGAGAAATAAGATGGGGGCAATAAAGTGAGAGAAAGACAAGTTCATTTCTATTTGGAAAGATGAGACATTTTAGCAAAATAGATGTCTGATGGAGCTAAGGAGAAATATATCTAGTGGGAACCATATTCCCTGGGCTATAGAAACAAGAGAATCTGATAACTACCAGCTCCGTGCTTTCCTTTACTATCTTGTACTTCCCTCCACCACTTTCAAGCCTTTGGGAAAGAGTGAAAAAGAGTGTGGTCTTGTGTTAGCTCTGCTTAGGGAATGAAGAGGAAGAATTTGTATCTATATTTTGAAGTCTCAAAAACGGAGCAGAGCCTAACCACCAGAGCAAAGTAATTATAAGATGGCCCAAGGTGGTCAACACAGATGTCTTGTGCAGCTACAGTCCAAAGCAGAGGTATAGGAGACAACCTATTGGAACATAAATTGGTCCTAGAGATTTCTCCTTCAAGCACTTTGAATCTGTTCAAACGCCATGTGTCTCTAGCATAATAAAGTACCTATTCCTTTAAAAGGATCTTCCCTATTCTATTAAACCCTTCATTAGGCTGCTATTTTGACTATCTATCCATCCATCCATCCATCCATCCATCTATTCTATCATCTCCTGTTAGAATTTATCGTTCCTAGAAAGCAGTACTGTATTCTACCTATCTTTATTTCCTCAATATCTTGCAGAGTATGATACATATAATAGGGTGTTCATAAATATCTGTTGAATGCCCAATGATACCACAAACTCAGTAGAATAACAGTTTTATGGGGCCCCAACTTCTTTCACCCCAAAACAAATCTGCTTGAGCCCCTTATCTGCTGGAACTTTCATAGTGGCAGTGGTATGTTTGCCTGGCTTCCATTTTCTTAAACTCCTTGCTCCTTTGGCTAATTGTCCTTTTGCAGTATAATGCCCTCCTGATGTGTGGGAATCAATCCACTCTCTTACTTTTTTACCCTATCTAGCATAGTGAATGCTAGAAACCAAGGTGCAACCCAGCTTCACATTTGTTCCTTTTTGAAGCTGACTTCCTTTGATTTTCAAGACCTGTTTCATTTGATAATGTTCTCAGGTCTATTTTGTGGCACAAACGAGGTCTTCCCTCTAGGGCCTGGGAATTGCACATGTTACTTGCCTCTTCAAAACTTGTTTTCGGTTATTATCTATCCTTCTAGGACTCTTTCAACTGCTGTATAGTCTATGCAATATTTTATGTTCAATTCAATGTACTGTGATCAATTCTTTCTCAGAATTTCCTTAGTTCACTCAAACTATCACTTTAAAAAATATACTTGTCATAATGCCTTATATCATTAGTTAATTTTCACATGTAAAGATGTCCTATCTTTCCAACATTATTAGAATTTGCCTTAAGGCAAAATAGTTAACATAATATCTTAAATAAACTACTTAGTTTTGCTTAGCAGAATTCAGTAGATGTCGAGGATATGGTAATTCTTTCATTAATAGTTGGTCTTTTTTATTTAAAATACATTGTCCAATGAAAAATATTAATGATAATATTATATAAAAACGTGTTAATCGAATTTAAAATTAAATAGATCATTTCTCTTCTGTTTGTAGTCATACACTGTGCTTACAAATTTTGCAATTTTATTTAGATTGTTAAATTCCTAAGGAAATATACAATTATTTTGGTCTAGTCAAGCACTTAGGGAAAAGATTGTGGAAGATTTTTAATGATGATAATGCAATTGTGATGAAATAATAAACGTGTATATTTAGCTCTGTAAATGATAGTATCGACTGAATAGTAAATGGACTGCCCATATTAAGTTTCAGATATGGACTTATATATTACAGGCCCAAATTTGCATGGCAAGAATGTTCTGCATTGAAGAAATAGGCAATGAGCCAACTAACTCCAAACTCAACAAACTATGAAAGGGAAAGTGTGTCTCTCTGCCTGGGGAGAAAGAGAGAATTCCTGGCCATAATGCTCTTTCTTTAGCAGAAAGTGTGCACTAATAGGATTCATTGAGCGCCTGACAGTTTCTGTGAAGAGTCTCTATCCTTTCAAATGCAAATGTTTCAGAATCAGTTAGGTTTCCAGCACATGGATTTAAAAATCAAGTCATTCTTCACTGTGGGATAACATAATTGCACACTTGGGACATTATATATTTATACAGATAATGGGTACAATTCAAGCAGCTGCCTGCTGAAGTTAACAGAAAGTCTGTCTATTGAGAAGGGAATGTGAAAAGAAATATGCACGTATATGTGTGTATGTGTATATATATATATATATATATATATATATATATGATTTTTCTTCTTTTTTTCACTCAATCCCTTATTAGCCTTATTCCATGTTTTTCCTCTGTAAGTTGAATTCCTTGATTTTGAACTGCGCCCTATCACTATTTTGATTTACATTTTTTTTAATTGTTCTGTTTGAGCAATGGGAGAGCTGGACAATTATACATACGTATCTGAAACTAAATCTTATCTTTCCAACTAGAGTGAAAACTTTTCAGGTTTACAATAGTTGTGTATATACCATTAAAGAGAACAGATTTTGGAATCAAAAACCTTATATTTTAATCTTCATTCCATTGATTACTAGACATTTCTCTTTGCACAGATTACTTAACTTCTCTGAGGCTCAGTTTCCTCATCTCTCAAATAATATCTTTCTTGCTAAGGGCTTGTCATATGCTAGCTACTCAAAAAGTTCAGTTCTTTTAATTTTGTTGTTTTCTCGCGGCATGTTGTCTGAGAGCGTTAAAATTGCAGTGCCTGATAAATAATGCATAATGGGTTTTCCTATAGTTTCACTGTGAGGTTATCCATAGAGAATCGGTGGCCAGCCATCCTCTCAGAAGAGCACAAAGCCATCTTCACTTTTTGCCATAGAGGCAGCTCTGAGTCTGTGGAATCTCCTAAGAATAGCCCATCAAGTTTGAGTAGATTTGGTTAGGGCAATTGAGTCTCTAAGCAAAGCAAAAAGTCATTTAGCCTCCTTTTGAGGTTTTAGGCTCCTGAGTCACCCTTAATAAATAGCATCTCTTTCCCCCACCATGGTTCTGAGCAATTAGAGAAATAAAATAAAGAAGGGTCATAGAGTCCCTAACATCACCCTTACTACTGATAAAGCTAGGTAAGAGGAAAAACTTAGTGTAAGAGATTAATGGGCCTATTATATGAGTCCCAGATCTAGGGAGATTTGCTCACTCAATTGTAGGCGATATTGGGCTGGGACAGTCTCTTAGTGTGGGAGTGGTAGTAGTGGGGGAATGTTATGTTCCCTATAGAAAGCAAAAGGAAGAAAGGCAGAGGTATTCCGTAGGTAGAGAAAGACAGGAAAAAAATCCCTCCTCATGGAAACCAGGGATGGAGTAAAAGGCATTGTCATCTAACAGCAAGCAGATTATTTTCACCCAAACTGAAGTTCTGATTCATATCTGGAGAGTTCAAGGAGTCCGAAGGTGTGAAAAAGGCAAGTGATACAAATAATTTAAATTTTCTTTAGCAAGGCTTTAGATTCTGCACCACAGTGTATGTTGTCAAATACATTTCTAGAATTCAGTTCAGGGTGAATTTCTCCAGAGAATATTCCGGTGATTGAAGGGACACATGCAAAGAGAAATGATCAAAAGGAGCTTGGATATCACTATTTAGTTACGTTATTGAAACTTGTTTGCCAGAGACTTTGTTAGATGCTAACCTTATTTCAACCCTTAGAACAACCCTTCAGGCTAAGTATATAAATTCAATTTTATAAATGAGGAGAATAAGGTACACAGAGATAAAGTAATCTGATATCATTTATAGGTAGTAAATAGGGCATCCAAGACATCAGGTCTGGCTAACTTCAAAACTTGATCTTGTTCCACTGCACTCTGATATCTCATTAAATTTATGTCATTTAGAAATCGTGATTGTACACAACAGAAATTGACTAGTTATCCTAACCTACTGCCTGGAGCATTGGAAAGCTTGCAAGAAACAAAGCAGCTCCTCGGGGTCAAGAACAGGAAGTACAATGAGCATCTTTTAGCACAAGGAGCATGGCCAGGTGGACCAAGTCACTTCTGCTGGATGCCACCACCACTGCATGCCACTGCAATGGTCACTAGCTGTCCCTACATTTCCTCAGATGACAGTTCTGGATACTGTTAGGTCTTGGGAGAAATTGCCTTTGCCAGGCTAAAAAAGATCCTTTCACCTGGGTCAGAGGGTAGCTATTCCACAAAATTTTTCTTTACACATATTTAATTACTTAAATTTACTTTCTCTACACATATTTAATTTACTAAGCTTACAGCAGCTCTATGAAGCAGTTCCCCCATTTTAAAGCAAGGGAAACTGAGGTATAAGGAAGTTAAGTAACTTGTTCAAGTTTGTATTACTAATAAGATTGAGATGCAGATAGAGTATTCCAGAGCCCAGAGCCCATGCCCTTAACACCACACTAAATTCCCTCTCAGATGTGGAGAGGACAGAATACTGACATTTTTATAGACTGATCAGCAACGAATAGTCAACAAGCAATAGGTGGACTCACTGAGGCTACCATTTATTATGATATTTTAAGAATTTTATAATTGTCATTGTATTTTCACATATATTATCTTATTTGATGAAGCAAATTTATGAGCTAGATTGGAAAAATTATGACTAGGTAAAAGAAAAAAGAAAAGAAAACCAATATTACCAGCTCCGGCTCATTCAATTAATAACAACCTGGACCGTAATAAAAATCCTGATGAGAGCTTGGTGCTCTCCTTCACAGTTCCTGGCTGCCTACAAATAGGCACTGCCTTCTGTTATATAGATTCACATGACACTTCATGTGACTGAAATGTATTTTCAAACCCTGTTGGCTTAGATAAAAATATGTAAAGACATAAGAAATGTTTTGGAAAGTGAAAAGATAATAGAGCACGTAAAAAAAATCTTAGATGTACATCTCTGACCATTTGAGTTCAACATCAAGGAAGAAAATGCCATTGTTTCCCAAAATATTTATTGGTGTTACAGTCAGAAACAGATATCTTGTTAAAACATATATAGGAGTTCTCCAAATAGTGTTATGTTCACTTTGAGCAATTTCTTATCAGACACAATGATTTCTATCTATCTTTCAATTTCAGCATTTTCTGTTTGCTTTAGGCCCTCATAATCTTATCTGGATGAAATTTTCCTCTGTGCATTAGAGTTTATCATCCTTCTTCAACTGGCCTGGTTTAGAGGGCTGAAAAGAAAGGAAAAGAGAAAAAGAGCTCTGTTGAGGATGGTGGCTATTGTTCTGACTTCTCTTTAAGAAGTATCAAAGAGTGGGAGAGATCTGGTTCAGGGGTTGCTAATAGGGATGGCAGGTCCAGATGGAACAGGAGAGAAGAGCCGTGGGCTTTGAGAGAGAGGCACAAAGCCACTGGTGCTAGTTGTCTTCCTTTTCAAAGTCATGGGCTGCCTCTCTTTGGGCATTTTCCCATGACTGGGGTCAGTTTAAACTTAGGGTTTAGAAGTCCAGCATTAACTAGACTTTTATTAGCTGTATGTCCATGGGAAATTAGTATATTAAGAAAGTATTTTTCTTGAGAAATTATAAAAATCAGATATAACGTAAGTAAATCATCTGGCACATAATAGATGTTCAATGAATGGAGTCAGCATTTAGTAGATATTGTGTTTCACTTCCCCAACCCGCTTCGGTGACAAGGATTTCTTTTCCCAGCCTGAGAGTGCTGCCAAATGATAGGTCTCAGTTGTCAGCCCTCTTCAGAAACTGCCTCTGGCTGAAGAGAATCACCATATCTAAGACCACACTCTGTGGAAGGGTAGATAGGTCCAGCCCTTTTACTCCAACTGGACCATCCCAGACTCTTCTGCAGGGAAAGCCACAGCCTTGTTATGACTGATTTACAGCCAGACTGTCCAATCCTGCTTCCGTCACCTCTCCCCCCTAGTATTAGTCTTGACAGCAATCCTGCATACGTATTATTCTCTTTCAGAATCTGCAAACGATAAAATACATATGCTCCAATTAATGTTGAAATGTGCCTGCTTGTATTTATTATTTTTAAAATTATAGTCCCCACTCCCATGTTTTTAGAAGCAACTCTGTAGTGTGTATTTTGATAAGTAATGGAATTTACAAAGTTGTGATCTCAACTCTTAAAATATTGGTTACTCTTAAATGTCTTTTGTCAGCCTAAGAATAAAGAAACGATTCAGTCTCCTTAGTACCCTTGGGTGCTTCTCATTGGCCATCAAGGCACACATGCAGCATTGTCCCTTCTCATTGGTGGAATCAGTCACCTCTCCCCGCCTGTATGATTTTTCTGATTCACTGGTTTCACAAATACCAGTCTTATTTCTTATTTTATCGCTGCTATTACTTTGACTGGTTTTAAGTTTTGTTTATTCTTTAACTTTTCATTTTGTTCTTATTCTTTGGCTTTGAAAAAGCACAAAGATGCTAGTGGTAAAGTAAGAAAGACTTGAACCTGGAAGTCAGAAATGGATGGAATGGAATTCTTCAATTAGTAGTCACATGGCTTTGGAAAAATCACTTTGCTGAAGGCTGTTAATATGTGAATAACAATTATGCAAAACGCATGGCTGTGGGAAATGAGATGTGCAATCTTTTTGTTAAATAGTCATGTACAAATGTAGAAATCATGGTGGGAAGGGGATGATGGGGATATTGATCTCTGGATTCCTAGGGTCTTTTAAGTTGTGTTTTTAGACAGCCTTATTGATTTATTGATATTTATTAATATACAAAGAACTGCACATATTTAATGTGTACAGTTTGACGAGTTTGGACATAATGCAAATGCCATGATGCCATCACCAGAATTAAAGTAATAGACATAGCTAACAATTCTCCAAATGTCCTTGTGTCTCTGGTTTTTGTATTTGTGTTTTATTTTTCTGTGATAAGAACACTTAACATGAGATCTATCTTAACAAGTTTTGAAGTGCAGAATACTGTATTGTTAACTATAGGTGCCAAGTAGCACAGCGGATCTCTAGAACTTATTCATCTTGCATAACTGAAATTTTATACCCATTGAACAACAACTCCTCACATCTCCCACTCCCCAGCCCCTGGCACCCACTGTTGTATTCTCTGCTTCTGTGAGTTTGACTATTTTAGAGACCTCATATAAATGGAATCATGTAGTATTTGTCCTTCTGCGTCTGGCTTATTTCACTTAGAGTAAGGTCTTCTAGGTTCATCCATGTTGTTGCAAATGGTAGGATTTCCTTTTATTAAGAATGAGTAAAAATTCACTGTATGTATATATCACATCTTCTGTATCCATTCCTCTGTGGATGAACGCTTGGGTTGTTTCCACATCTTGGCTATTGTGAGTAATACTGCAGTGAACATGGGTGTACAAATATCTCTTTGAGATCCTGATTTTAATTCTTTTGGATATAAACCTAGAAATGGGATTGCTGAATCATATGGTAGTTCTATTTTTAATCTTTTGAGAATCCTCCATACTGTTTCTCATAGTAGCTGAACCAATTTGAATTCCCACCAACAGTACAAACGAGTTTCCTTTTCTACACGTGCTTGCCAACACTTATCTTTTGATTTTTTTGATAACAGCCATCCTAACAAGTGTGATGTGACATCTCATTGTAGTTCTGATTTGCATTTCCCTGATAATTAATGATTTTGAGCTTCTTTTCAAAAATCTGTTGGCCATTTTTGTGTGTCTTCTTTGAAGAAATGTCTGTTTTCAGTCCTTTGCACATTCTTAACATTGGTTTGTTTGTTTATTTATTGCTTTTGAATTATAGGAGTTCTTTGTGTATTTTGGAAATTAACTCCTTATCAGATAAATGGTTTGCAAATATTTTCTCCCATTCCAAACTTTGCCTTTTCATTCTGTTGATCGTTTCCTTTGCTAGGCAGAAGCTTTTTAGTTTGATATGGTCCCATTGTCTATTTTGGCCTAGGGATTTAAAGCATGGTGGCATGGACTCCTGAGGACTGTTCATAATAGGTTCTGATAAGCAATAGCATAGAAGAGTAGTGACAATATCTGTGAAGAAAGAGTGGGTCAGTTCAACTTCAGCCATGACATAGCCAAGAAGCCCAGAACCAAAAGGAGCAGCAGCCAAAGCAATGAGGAGGAGCAACTGTCAGCCAAGTTGGTCAGGGAACTTGCATCACCGCCATGACAGGCAGAAGAGACATCTCTGGAAAGTGAGGAGTGTGCTGCTGATACCCATATCATGGAAACTTGGGTGATTAAATTACAAATTTATTAATTATTCAACAAATATTTACTGAGATTCTACAATGTGTAGGCATTCTACTAGGTGGAGGTTATACAGTGATGACAAAAACAAATATGAATTTGTCTTCATGAGATTTTCCCCAAGTGAGAAATCACCTGTATTTATTTTGCTGTTCTTCCCCTCCTTGTACCAGATGGGGTGATTTATCCTAGAGGAGGTGATGGGTTGCAGGAGTCGGGGCAGAGAGAGAATCTTCCTTGCAGAGGGCTGGTGACATACAGACTGACTTGAAGAGGCAGCAGATTTTGTGCATAATTTTTCTTTTTGCCATCTCTAAAACGTTCCTTCTTCTCCAAAGCTAACAGTGTTAAGAGCAAAATGATCCTCTATAGTATGGACAAACAGCAACTCGCATTCAAACTATCTTCATCTCACAGAGATTCTAATTTCGACTGGGTTTTTTTTTGGTTTTTTTCTTTCATGTGTTTATAAGGGTCAGCTTAATTTATACAGAACAATAGTTCCTGTATATTTTAATCAAATTTATTTGGGAAATAATTAACATGGAAATCACCATAATTTTACGATTCTGGATTTGATTCCTCTGCTTCCCAGGATTACAATGTTTGGGTTGAATATTCTTGAAAAGAGAGGGGATTTTAATTATCTTTTAATCTCCCTCTCTCTGAGACCATTGTTTGTCTTTGCAACTGTTTTTGCTACTTTCTCTCTAATTATTTAACCTTGTATTCTCTTTAATTTCTGCCTTCTGGAAATTAATGGGATTTCCTGTCTATGCAATGACTTGTCTAGCCTACTCTTGACCCAAGAACACACTACTGATATCGACCCTGATATCAGTTTCCCCACATTAAACCCAGCATATATGGGGTTAAAACCAAAACACTCATTCCCTGCTTACTCTCTGGCTTCCTGGCTCCAGAATCCACTGTCCTCCATGGAGACAGACACCATCAAGGACAAGCACCTGGCTCCTCAGGCGAAGAGATATGGGCTGGTGGGAAAGCTGCTGACCAGCAAGGTCATGAGCTCCCTCCTGTCTGCAAGTAATCTCAAGGCCAAAGACAGGCTGGTGGGAAAGCTCCAACCAGCAAGGCCATATGCTCCCCCTCCCCTACCTAAAACCCCAAATAAAAACCCTTCCTTTCAGCTTTTCGGGGAGTTTGGGATTTCAGCTTTAGCTGCCCTCTCTCCTTGCTCAGCGCTATGCAAAAATAAAATTCCTACTTTCTTCCATCACACCCGGTGTCAGAGATTGGCTTGTGAACTCACTTCAGGTTCGGTAACACTACAGTAAAATTTCTTCGGTAACAGTTGAGGTAGAGATACTTATTATTTTTGGGGAGCCATAGTAGTACTATTTCTCTTTGTTTCCCTCTCCATTTTCTTATCTTGCCAGGAAAAAAGAGCCTTCACTGCTCGCTGGATAATCTAGGAACCCTGAGAAGAGAGGATCTAGTCTCTGTACTACATCCATCTATTATAAGATTCACATTTATGCTGAGAGCTCAATTGCTATAAACACCTCCAGGGAGAAATGGCTTAAAAGTGTTCCTAAGTAGTATTACTCACTGTTGAGTTAGGCTGTAAGGTACAGTCCTGTGAATTTATGTGGGTGCCTAACTCTATGATAGCTAGAAACACGATGCTTAACTATATACATAAAACTATAACTGCATATATAGCTATATGTAGATATAGTATAGTTATGTATATAATAGTTACATAGCTATATCGATATAATTATATATAACCACGTATATGTAACTATATAGCTATATATTTTACATATATATATAACCGAATGCTTGCATCCCCCCCAAATTCACATGCTGAACTCTAAACCCCAGTGTGGTTGTATTTGGAGATGGGGCCTCTAAAGAAGTAATTAAGGAGAAAGGAAATCAAAAGGCTGAGAGCCTGCTCTGATAGGATTAGTGTCCCTATAAGAAGAGACATAGAGACCTTGCTCCCTCTTTCTCTTCCCACATGCGCGCAAAGAAGAGGTCATCTGAGCACACAGCCAGGAGGTGGCAGAATAGAAGACAAAAGAAGGGGCTTCAGAATGAAACCTACTTTGTTGGATTCTTGGTCTTGGACTTCCCTGACTCCAGAGCTGTGAAAAATAAATTTCTGTTATTTAAGTCACCCAGTCTGTGAGTCTGTAGTATTTTGCTATGGCAGCCTGGGTGGACTACTACGATATACTTCCTCTCTCTCTCCTATATATATACATATACACGCATATATGGAATTTTCAAACACTCAAAATGTTAAATATCAAGGAATATCATCAAAAAGTAAATCTCTCTTATCCACATCCACGCTCTCTTTCCTTACCTGGAGGCACTAACCAAACTTGTAAGTATTTCGTATATTCTTTCAGCTATTTCTCTGGTGTACCTTTGTGCATCTGTTCGTTTCCGCTACAAAATTAAGCGACGTCAATCAGTATTTTCAGAGTGATAGCAAATTCCAAGGGAAGAGATTCAGTAGACTCAGAATAACATTGATGAAAACAGTAAATTTATTTTCATGATGAAATAAAGGTTACGGAAGTCATTGTGTTATACTCACAGAGGAACTGTAAACCCATTATTCAATTAAGTCCACTATCACACATATTTAGATTCAGGTTGGGAGAAAATGCCAGTGAAGTTAACCAGTGCCAAAATCAGTCTGGAGTGAATCTTATGAATGCTTTTCCTCAAGTCCAAAGGAAGGAATAGTCAACACTTGATTATCTCGAGGGGAAGAGGGGAATGTACATCATATAGTAAAAAACAGTAAAACCATCTATGTTTAGTTTTAGAATGTAATCAGAGACTAACCCAGAATGTTCAAGTTTTTATACCAAAGTATTCTGTTATACTTTGATCTAGATATCTGTTTTTCTCAGGAAGTACCTGGCTAAGCTAACATAATTAGTGGACAAATAACCTTATGTTTCTCAGAATAGCATGGTTTAATTGCACTACCCCTTGCTCCATTAACAAACCCCATAACATAAAATGTAAGCCATGCTAGTTGACGTTGGGAAGAGGTATAAGAGAAGGAACATGAGAACAGAAAGTGGTGATTTAAGGAATTCTGGGCATCTTCATCTTCAGCTAATTCAGTTTATTTAACGCCTAGTATTGTAGCAGCTGTAGACCCAGCTCCTGTCAATCTATTAGCAAAGGATGCAGATATTTAAAAAGTTATGATATAGTAATAAGAAGTACAATAAGCTGAGGTGGAGAAGGAGGAGGAACAGGGGGCAGTGGTACGTTTGTTTTTTTTTGAGGAAGATTAGCCCTGAGCTAACTACTGCCAGTCCGCCTCTTTTTGCTGAGGAAGCCTGGCCCTGAGCTAACATTGTGCCCATCTTCCTCTACTTTGTACTTGGGATGCCTACCACAGCATAGTGTGCCAAGTGGTGCCATGTCAGCACCTGGGATCCGAAATGGCGAACCTCGGGCTGCCGAGAAGCGGAACATGTGAACTCAACGGCTGTGCCACCGGGCCGGCCCCGGCAGTGGTACATTTTGAACTGTAATTGACCAAGATCCTTGGTCAGGATCAGGAAAATGTGTCTCTCGGTTTTGAAACACTCACTCACCTGGAAGCTGATAGGAAGCAAGAGGAGGAAGACAGCAACTCCAGGCTGATTATATGGTCAGAGCAATGGGATGGCAATTTATGTTTAAAGGAGAAATGCATTCTCTATTTATATCTAAATAGATAAGTTGATCTCATAGCCTAATAATTAGTTTCCTGTGAATAAAAAGATGAATATAGTCAGAATTCTTGATTTTATGAATACTTGACTTATTAATTTGAAATCCTGCATGAGTATGCCAAATTGTTTACTGCAATCTACTAAGAAGAAATCAAAAACATCTATACAAAGCAACTAAATAAAAGGCAGGTCAATCAAATGAAAACCCCAGGATGAGATCCCGTCCATGTTGGGTTCCAGCCATGGCTGCACTAACTTGAACAGCTGTGGATTCCTAAACTAGTCCCTTAATCCCTCTGTGTCTGAATTTCTCCATCTGTGAGAATGACATACTCACACCTGTCCGTATCTAATTTGGTAATCTTAAGTGGCTCCTACAGTCTGATGAAGTCGATTTTCTCACCAGAGGATGTGGTGCATGGAGTCGTTTGGTTTGGTATTTTAAGGTTTAACAGTTTGAATATTTTAGCACTTTAATTATAAGATTTAAAAATACCTTTCACTTGTTTTCATTTTACTATAGAGTATTAAAAATCCAATCAATCACTCAATTTATCGCTTTGAGGTCACTCTTCTTCCTTTGTACTCGACCTCTCACCTTTCAGGACAGGAACTGTAAATTCGTTATAGATTTTGACACATCAGTTGGACGCTTCAAGAAGCAAAATCATTCACCTACATAGATAGTTAAGTTTTCATAGAATTTAAAAATCAATTAGATTGAAGAATGTCTACTTATATATCTTATTTTTGATGAATCTATGTCTCTATATAAATTGGTATACATGTTGTTGATGAATACTTACATGTGGTGTATATACGCATGTATATATACATATATCATTTTCAATTACATAAAATTTTATGTACGAAGGACCAACACCTACAGATTAATTTAAAATACATCTGCATTCTCAAAATGTTATCTAGCTGCTTGCTAAAACAAGCAAAGCAAAGCAAAACAAAACAAAACATCTCACCCTAACATCCAAGTCTAAGAAATGACCTGTCATGCTTAAGAAATAAATAGCTATGTGGCGATTTCTGTCTAGGAAAAAAACGAGAATGATGCTGGTGTAACATAAGTTAATAGAATTTTCTTTTATCTTGAATGTAATTAAATAAAAAAATGCCACATTTGTGGAAATTTGTAGTTATCAAGAGCAACTGACAAAATCCTTGAAAAAATATATATGTATATATTCTTTTGCTCACAACTATGACAGAATAGGTCAAGGTAGGTCATGATTTGCTTTGATTTTCATGATTTATTGGTGAAAATCTTGGAATCTAAGAAATCATTATTAGGTTTGATGTTGCAGACTTTAAATTAAGATGCCCTGCCCTTAGAAAGTTTTGCTTTAGAAGGAATATATATATATATATATATATTCAATAATTCTTACATATTTATCAGTGGCAAATTTAAAATTGTAGATTGAAGGTTTCCTTAACATAATATATGCATACTAAATGAAAAATCCTCTGGAAAGTCACACAAATTCTTATTTGTCCTAAGAAAAGCATATTTAAGAATGTAAATATTCATAGAAGTGAGTCATTTATATTTATTACTCTCAAAAAATAGTAGAATAGAGGATATCCAAATGCTATATTATGGGCTCTTCAATGGTCTTAAAAATAGAAAATATGTAGAAAATAAGAATGAAATCAATAATTTTGTTTCTTCAGTGATGACAGGAAAACATTGGTTTAACCAACAATATTCAAGGTTGTGCTACACATATAGTTTTTCTTATAATGAAAATTGTTAAACATCAGAATGAAATACCAAGGGAAATTTTGGACAAGTTCTTTAAAGATTCTCACTTATTCAATATATATGCTAGGACCTGGGAATACTATTTTTATCAAAATAATACAAAGTACCTACTAAATCCCCCCCTGGAATTTTAGCAGTGTCTGCCTAATAAGAAATAAAGACCAAATGGTGAAAATAAAAAGAGGACAAATCTCTAAGAATAACTGAAATGCAAAACACTGACAACATTGGGAAGCAATGAACTCTTGTTGGTAGTTTCTTACAAAACCAAACATACTCTTACTTTATGACCCAGCATTTGCACTCCATGGTGTTTACCCCAATGAGTTGAAAACTTGCGTCCATGTAAAAACTTTCAAAGAAATGTTGATAGCAGCTATATTCATAACTGCCTAAAGTTGGAAACGAACAAGACGTCTGAGAAGAATGTGCTCAGCTGGTTTGGGTGGAGTATTGTGTAGACGTCTGAAAGTCTAGTTGGTTGATAATGTTGTTCAAGTCTTCTCCGTCCCCCTCGGTCATCTGCCCATTTGTTCCACCCATTATTGAAAGTGGGGTATTGACGTTATTTTGAATTGTCTACTTCTCCCTTTAATTATATCAGATTTGTAACATGTATTTGAAGACCTGGTGATTAGGTGTATATATATTTATAGTTGTTATTTCTCTGATGGACTGAACTTTTTATCATTATAAATTTGTTTTAATTTGTAGTATATATATATAGTATATATAGTATATTGCTATATATATTCTGACTTTATGGTTACTATTTGAATGATAAATATTATACCATCCTTTTACATTAAAATTACTTGAATCTTTAAAGATAAAGTGTGTCTCCTGCATGTAGCACATAATTGTTTCTTGTTTTCTCATCCAGTCTAGCAATCTCTGCCTTTTGATTAGATTGTTTGATTCATTTACATCTGATGTTATTACTGATATGGTTGGATTTATGTCTGCCATTTGTTTTTGGTTTTTATCCCCTTTATTTGTTTTTTGGCTGAGGAAGATTTGCCCTGAGCTAACTAACATCTGTTGTCAATCTTCTCTTTTTATATGTGAGCCTCAGCAACAGTATGGCCACTGCCAGACAAGTGGTGTAGGTCTGTGCTTGGGAACTGAATGCAGGCTGCCAAAGTGGAGCACATGGAAACTAAACCACTAGGCAACCAGGGCTGGCCCTATTTTTTCCTTTTTTAACTGCTTTAGTGCTGCCTTTTGCTTTTAGTAAATCTTCTCTACTGTAATATTATAAGTCCTTCAATATTTTTCACTACTCTTTTTTTAGTTATTTTCTTATTAGTGGCCATAGGATTTAGAATGTTCATGCTAACTTATCAGAAATTACTTCAAATATCTGCTAACTTAACTTCAGTGAGATTTAGAAATGTAACTCCTGTGTAACTCTGTGCCCTCCTCCTGTGTTTGTTCTGTTATTATCGTACCTATTACATGTATCCATTTTATACACCCTAAAATATGTTGTTATAACTAATACTTTATAAAATGTCATGTCTTTTAAAAAAGCTGAGAGAAGAGAGGAAACCAAGTATAGATTTGTAGATTTTTTTTTTCTGGTGAGGAAGATTGGCCCTGACATAACAGCTGTGCCAATCTTCCTCTGTTTTGTATGTGGGTGCAGCCATAGAGTGGTGTAGGTTGACACCAGGGAACTGAACCTGGGCCACTGAAGTGAAGCATACCAAATTTAACCACTGTGCCACCAGGCTGACCCCATTTATAGACTTTTAAAAAATATTTACTTTCTTATTCACAATTTCTTATTCTCTTGTTCTTGTAGACTTGAGTTGCAATTTGGTGTCATTTTCTTAATTCCATTCAGCTTTGCTTCACCTGCCTTGTTTGTTTTGTTATTGTTAAATATATTATATTTCTATATGTCATAGGTTGAACAATACAATTATATACTTATTGTTTCATGACTCCTATTTTTAAATCAGTTATGTAAATAAGGAAAAGAAACATACAATGGGACAGTCTTTCACAATTACCATCATAATTTCCCTTGCTAATTGTTTTTTTCTGTGTGTGTAAATCAAATTACTGTCTCAGGTCACTTGTTTTCAGCTTGTAAAACTTCCTTCAAGAAAGAAAGCTTTCTTTGTAAAATGACTCTGCTAGCAATGAATTCTTTCATTTATTGTTTATCTGGGAATCTTAATTTCACCTTTAATTTTAAAAGATAATATTACTGGATATAAGAATTTTTTGTTAACAATTTTGATCACCATCATGTCTCTCAGCTGTGCTTGCTTGGGATAGGGGTTCTACAACACAGGGATGTGAGTGTTACTGTATCAGGTTCGTTTTTGCCCCCCGCCTGGGAAGCCAAACACAAAGGTGACGAGATTGCAGCAGAGAGAGGGTTTTAATCACAAGGCAGCCACATGAGGAAGTGAGAGCATGAGTCTCAAATCTGCTTTCACAAAAATGGGGACTCAGGGATATTTATGGAGTCGGGGGTGGGGGGCAAGGTGGTCTGAAATGTGGAGATAATAGGTGATTGGAGGTGAGAGGAGGGGAGGAAATTGATGATCTGTGCAAGCATAGTTAGACTCCATGCTTCTTCATAGAAGCCATGTTCACAAAATGGCGGCATTAGCATGATATGAGGGAGGAGTTTTTAGCCTCTTGATGTCAAAAGGTTGCTTATTGGACATCTGCTTGGGCCCAGTTGGTGAGTTGGTGGTCTCAATTGGCCTGAAGTGGACAAAGGGTTCTAATTCCTAAAAAGTCACTCACACACTTATTACCATGGTGATCCAGGCTCCAGGGAGATGTTATCTATAGGAAAATGGTGGGAGTCAGAGAGAATATTGCCTAAGCAGCACGGTTAACAATGGATGGGTTAAATAGCTAAGATCTATAATCAGTAATTGCAAAAAGGAAAAAACCTTTAGTTCCTAGCTACTTAATCATCAATGGCTAACTGTTTGCCAGTTTCAGGAACAATGAAAATGCTATGGCTTTCCCTTCAGGGAGAAACGATCACCCTAGGCTGGAAGTGGGGGCGAGGGATCCCTATCTCCTTGGTCTCACTACTCAGAGTAGAACTTCCCTTCCAATGAATTAAGGGGGCTAGTGAAGGGAGTTGGTCATGGCTCAAATGCCACCAACCTTCTGTTCTTACAGGGATTTAGCAGATTTCTTGAATAAATAAATAAGAGGTATATGCTCTTAGGGCAGTTACGAGAGATTTTAATGGCTGATTTTTGTAATTTTCATGAGTTATGGTTGACATACTGGGGAGAGGAGTCACAGAGCTCCTCACACCACCATTCCTGAAGTATTTCCCATATTTAGGTACATATTATGGATTTTATTAAAGAGAATATAACATGGATGTTATAATGCCTATAATTTGCTTTGAATGACATCAGTGTGTGGAGTCAAACATTATGTGTGTTACTTAGGCAAAGTTGTAGCCGGATCCTAATCAAGAGGGGAGAGTGAAGAGTTGTCAGGAGACATCACATCAGAAAGGCACCCATCCAGCAGCAGCTACTGTGAATCCTCCTGTTAACGCATATTTCCAACAACCACCAACACTTTACTATTTTGCTTTACTAAATGTCAAAAATAGATTTTTTAAAACTAATGACTTATTAAGTAAAACAAATGTAAGACAGGCTCTTATTGTTAAGAATTGATTTAGCAACCCTCCTTAATCTTGCATGAGGAGGATAAAAAAGGCTAGAAACATTTACTTTTAAGGATGTCATCCAAAGTTTATTATCTGACTCTAACCATGTCCAACAACTGATTTAGAAGAATCTAAATGGTCTGACATAGACTAGAAGACAAGCAATTCTTCCTCTGGATCTTTCAGTCAAGGTGTGGTTGGAACTTACAGGTTCAGAGAGCTAAAACTTCATAGAACAAATTGCATGTTCTTTTCTGTGCCTGATTTGATAATGGTTTGTTAAAAAGAATATTGATCGTACTTTCGTTGTATCGTGGTATTGAAATTGTGGGGAGTAGGTAACTCTCATCATCTAAATCTTTGATGACTAGTTATCTATGGAAGCCAATTCAAGAATTATCATGACCAAATAGAACTAGATCAGCTTTGCAACAATGGACAATGAGGACAGTAATGAATTAATTCATTTATTCAATAAATGTGCCTTCTGGGCTGTCGTAAGTATCATGGTATGATACTTTGAGTACAAAAATAAATTGATTAAATTCTCATGCCAAAAATAAGTCTCCTTTGTATTGCATCTTATGTAGGTGGTAAAGAAACATACTTAAGCACAATAAATTCATTTTGATCAAGATGTGCTGTATTGTAACGGGTTTTATATTCCCATAAATAATTATATGTATTGTTTTCCATTTATATAAAGTCTTTAATCATCTTTGAATGACCCAGCTTTCCATTCTTTGATTTTATGATAGATTATAGAGCAAAAGATTACTTGTACTGAGAATATAATCTCATTCAATAATCAATTAATCAGTAAGTATATCAAATGCCCAACACAGTGGGAATAAAGAGGTCATAATCTAGTTTGGAGTATAAAACTGATATATATCATCTTCATAATCAAGTAGTTATTAAATGTTTAATGTATGTAGGGTCCTGTGCAAGGAGCCTTGCATATTCAAGGGGCTTAATTTTTTGTGGAGATGAGTTTTTGTTTGTTTTTTTTTTGAGGAAGATTAACCCTGAGATAACATCTGCCACCAATCCTCTTTTTGCTGAGGAGGACTGGCCTTGAACTAACATCCATGCTCATCTTCCTCTACTTTATATATGGGATGCCTGCCACAGGATGGCTTGACAAGCAGTGCGTAGGTCTGCACCTGGGATCTGAACTGGAGAATCCTGGGCTGAACGTGTGGAACTTGCAAACTTAACGGCTGTGCTACCAGGCTGGCCTCTGTAGAGATGAGTTTTATAACTGTCACGAAGAATTCAAAATAGGAAAAATATAGTATATCTTGTAAATTCTCTATAAATATGTGTTTTTATTTTTTATAGCATAATCATCCACTCAATATAACACCCACTGTTTTATTGGGTTTCATTGCTGTATCTCCACTTTTTGGAACTGCACTATGGTGCAAGTGTGTGTTCAATTAATAATTTTTCAATAAATAAATAACTGAGTAACTATTAATTATATATGTTGGTGTTCTATAACACGCCGTTTCTTTGGCCTGGTGCAGTTTTATTCATGAACTCTTTTGCAGTAGTGAGCAATCACAAACCCAGGGGAGTGTTTTTGTAGGCTTGATTAGAAAGAGCTACTGATCCCTATTGGTTTTTCCAGGCTTACAAACATATATGAAATGTGACCACTTTTTCATAATTGTAACCAGCATTCTTTAGGAAATTTTGGCATTACGTGCTCCAATAGGCACTGTATTGGTATTTTGAGGGATTTCTTGTTACTATCTTCAAAAGATTGAATGGAGGCACTATGTCCCATTGTGGGAAGATGAACATGTCTTTGGACAATATTACCTTATATTTCCAATGGATTTCCAACCTGTCCTGAAATCCATCCCACCCTACCCCCATTTATATTAAACTCAGCAGACTTTTTAAGGCACAGTGGCAGCTTAATTTGGTCCTATTTTTTTAACGGGGAATTGTTTTATGTTCTTAAAGTCCTGCTGGTATGATAAGCCCAGCAATGAAGCTTATGCAGCTTAGGATTCAATACTCTTCACTTTCACATCCCTTTTAAGGTTCACACTATATGTATATACACACACACATACTATATTACTTTTCCAAAATTTAAAATTTCTAAAATCCAAAAACCTCTAGGAGTTTAGAATAAATAAATACATACATGGTCCCCAGGAGTTTCGAATAAATTATTATGCACTTGCCATAACGAAGTTAATGATTCTAAATTAATTTGATAAAGAGTCTGAAAGATACTAATTCTAACATTTGCCAAGTACTTACTCTAGCCCAGACTCTTCTCATGGCAATCGAGCCCATGGGATCACAGTTTCCATACATATTCTGAATGGATATGAGGATAAAGACTGGAAGAGTGCCACTTTAGATGACATAGAGAAAGAAGAATCCAACGTTTATTTATTTGCAATGGAATTCTAAAGCTTTTTAAACCAGATATGGTTACGGAAACAGACTCTTACAATTTTAGAAATCAAAATGTATAAAGCTTTGTGCTGGTGAAATGGGAAAGCTCAGGTTAGTGTGATTTGTTTTATTTTGTACTTAAAAATGCATGCATACTGGTTTATCCTCTTTTATAATTTTCTTGGTTCAATTACAGTGGTGAAAAATTGTACAGAAAAATCTCTTCCACTCAAAATAATTCTATTAATCATAGTCAGACTCCAGGAACGTTAAAAAGGAGTGCATTACAAATTTGAAAGTATTTATTAACTTTTTCAACCAGCTGAAGTGTATCACTGTTTATATTAGCTTTATTTGGCTGCAACTGGAAATATTATATCCATTTTAGTAACTTCTCACTACAGTGAGCTGATGTGCAAAAATCACCTCAATGGTTTTGTGATTATCTTAAACTATCTTTACCTTTACTATACTTATTTCATATTATTGTATTTTAAGAATACATCTTAATATTCAGATTTTTTTAATAAAGGGCAGTTGAAGTAAATGTTCATGCTTAGGATCAAACTAGGAGGAATACAGAAGACAAAAAATTATTCATAACCAAGATACGGTATTTGTTCAATACTTCAAATTGGATGTGGATGTGTTAGTAGTAACTAATAGCATCTCCCTCTGGTGTAGCTCCACTCTTCCTTCTGCAAAAGGAGTCACCTTTCTGCGATGAGGTAAAAGGTTGTTTGTTATATCTAATTGAAGGATACAGATTTCAAGCTGCGTATAGGTGATACATGAATTTTTCACTCCTGCTGATGAGCACATTGACTGCTGTATAATTCTTTAAATTGATTCAATCAAACCCATGCTGTTTATGCTTTTAATTGATTGAATTAAAACAGCGTTTTTAAACTTTTAATCATTCGGTTAGACAGGAATCCCTTTGCTTGTTCAGGCCTGAGCCAACCCAGATGTGCTGTGGCTTTTTAACTTGAGAAGTCTCACCAAAGGGCCAGGTGGCATTCAATTTATTTGGCAACAACGATAGACTGTAGCATGGTCACAAGTGAAAAGGACATTCCTATTTTGGGGTACATATTGCAACTTTCCAGATGGAGATGAATGGAGGTGTCCACTCTCCCTGCCTCTTTTTAACTGTGCAGACCATCTGATGTCACAGTTCCCTGAAGCAGAAAGATTCCTACTGGAGTCACAGACAGGAATTATTGCTGATCAAAAACTTCCATAATAGACATGCAATTAAACTTGTGGACCATACAAACATATATAGGCTGCTTTGGCCTGGAACTGGAGCCTCAGATTCTGATCCCAACGTGCTGCTGCCCAAGGCATGGCAGGGAATATGGTCCACAAGCGCATTGTCTGTAACGAATTCAAAAACGATTATTAAACTCTCTAAACGTTGTCCTGTTTTATTCCATCACCATACATCAGTGATTCTAGATAATATCAGTGATAAAAAAAATATTTTCTTGGTCTGGGTTCTAAACAATTGCTGCGGCTATTGTGAATTTTAAGAATATGAATGTAAACATCAAATGAGCCTGTGTTTTATTATTTACTCTTTAACTAACATTGCATGATTCATGGGTGTTAATTCAGAGAACCTCCATTATCCAGTTGGCTCATGACACACCTGGACTCAGTTACACACATTTATTTAAAGACACGGTAACAGTTTGGAATCGTTCATGCTTGCTTTGGACATAATTCTTATCAACAGTCCCTGTGCTACTCAGATCCCTGTGTGTAAACAGCAGCTTCAAAATAAACAGGGATGGCACAGAGAATGGATGACGAAGAAACAGAACTTCACTTACTTCAAGTCTGTCATTCTCTGTGTCCACTTGAAGCTTTTATTTTTGTTTAAATTTTGACTCAAATAGAGTGCAAAATTTAAGGTGTCATATTTTTGTTTGATAAGTCAAACTGTAGTTCATGTATGAAATATTTCACTGAATTTAAATAGTATCTTTACACTTGAGATTTATTCTTTTTAAATTGTTAATTGTTCAATGAATGAATCATGAAAACAATTATTTTTCTTGATTCGTATGTTAATCAAAATAATTTTGTCATATGGAACAAGAAGACTTTTAAAAATGATCTTCTCTTGGTGTCAAATACTTCCTGTACACTGGCTTGAAGCTGTAAATAAATTGCAAGGGTGCTTAGAAAATATCACTTTGTGGTAGGATCTCAGCGTCAGTTAAATGAAAAAATATTACATTTTAATCATTACATAATATCTCACATAAAGTAGATTCTAGAGTGGATTAAACATAAAATTGTGAAAAATAAAGTGCATAGTTGATAGAAGAAATGTTACTGAATATCTTTGTGACCTAGGGGTGGAAAGAACTTTTTAAAAATTCACATACAAACACCAAGGCAAAAAATGGTTAAATTTTATTTTATATGATTAAGAATTTTTGCTACGTGAAGGACATTGCAGACAAAGATAATAGGTAGATCACAGAATGGGAAAAGATATTTATAATGTTTGAAACCAAGAAAAGATTAATATCTGGAGTCAATTTGTTAAGAGAGTAGATCCTTAGAGTACTCTTTACAAGGAAAAAAATGTTTATCTTTTTTTGTATCTATATGAGATCATAGATGTCAACTAAATTTATTGTGGTAATCATTTCACGATATATGTAAGTCAAATCATTCTGCTGTACACCTTAAACTTATACTGTGCTGTTTGTCAATTATATCTCAATAAAACTGGAAAACAATTTTCCTGCAAGGAATGGGTAGAAAGATATCAGTCTCAATGGATGAATAGAAAAAGTTAGGAATAGGCAATTTACAAAAGGGAAAATACAAAAAACTAACAAGTGTGTTAAGACATAGTCCAAATCATTAGTAGTCAGAGAAATGGAATCGAAGGAAACAATGACACCATTTAATTCCTATTATACTAACAAAATTAAAAAGACTCATAGTGCCAAAGATGCATGAGGATAAAATAATACAACAGACCTTTCACATGGGAAAGTAATTCAGCATTTCTGAATTAAAATACTTTATACATGTACTTATATATATATATAGTATATATAGTATACCTATAATATACTATTATATATAGTATACTTATTATATAATATATATAATATATCTATTACATATGTATACTTATTTTATAGGAATGCATAAAAATGAAATGTATTTACATATTAAATATTGTAGAATCATTGCCTTAGGTAGAGAATTAGAATGAAATATTTTGTATATTTTATTTAGTTTGTGTTTATTATATATGGTCTTATAGGATTTGGTTCAGTTTATCAAGACAAAACTAAATTCATACATCTACTTGTTTAATTTTCATGTAACTATTTTTCAGATTATTTAACAATGAAAATAACTCAATGTTGCATTTTAATATCTTTTTAATATTCAAATTTTTCTTCCCACATAAGCATTACATAAATACTGGTAGAGTAAATAGAGTAATTAAGAGAGGGCAAGGATTCTATATTTCTGTACCCTTAACCAGGAGATCTTGGATACAAATTACTGAGGGATATACGCAGAAGGAAATGTTCGGGAAACACTTCATTGCTTTTTAGTTTATAGCATATGTCTCAAAATGACAACTGTTATTTTATCTCTATTTCATATCTAAATTTTTCTTCAACACAAGCATGAAGTAATTGGTGATTGGGGTAGAGGTATGGACCTTGAACATGGAGTTCCTTGGAAAAAAAATTTGGGAAATTCTATTAATTAAATCTGTCATACAAAAGGAAATTTTCACTTCATGTAAATGTATTAAAGATTTAATTGTCCTGGGGTACTGGAACCAGTTAAGCCTTGTTTAATGTTGCATTTCTCAAATGTTGGTTTATAGAAAAACATCCTCCATTTTTTTTTCATTTTTCTTGAAAATAGCATCAAGATCCTGAGAAACAGGGTTTAAGGCAACACTATTTCGTGGTTTCCTATCCCAGTGAATTGAGCTAGACTAACAGCTGTAAGGACTCCGTTTACCCCTGTCGAAAAAAGGCTTCTTGATTCCTCTCACCTTGGCTAATATATGCAGATAATATTTTGAATTATTACACTTATTCTTTTTCTTTTCTCATTTCTCTGTCAGTGACTCTTCCCCTAGTCAGAAGGAGGCATCTGCATAACTTTTTGAAGAAAGAGGGTGCTTCCACAATAGGTTCTTAAATTCCTTTCCAGATACAGAAATTTTGAAAGCCGAAATCTTTACTTTTTAGCATTCAGATTTGAAGATAATAAAAGCCTCAAAAACAAAAATAAAAACCAAACCAAACAAAGCAAGCCCTGATGGCCTAATTTAGTGGTTAAAGTTCAGTGCTCACTGCTTTGGTGGCCCAGGTTCCATTCCTGGTCGTGGAACCACACCACCCATTTGTCAGTTGCCATGCTGTGGCAGGGGCTCACACAGAAGAACTAGAATGATTTGTAACTAGGATATACAACCATGCACTGGGGCTTTGGGGAGGGAAAAAACAAAAACAAAAGCAAAGTCCCAAATGAAGTAGAGATACAGAATGAAGTTAATGCCATGACAAACTACTGACATCATGGAGAGAAAGATCCAGATTACCCCAACTCCAGGGAATACTAGATAGAGTGATCTTACCTGGGAAAATAGAGAAAACGAGTTCAATAGGGTAGTAGTTAGAACCCTCCAAGTGAGGTTGTTGGTTGGACCCAATCTAAGGTAGTTAGAGCTGGGGCACCAGGTTGAGCACTAGATTGTGGACTGACAGGCTGTACAGTGCATTTGCCACTGGGAAACACTCAGGAAAAGAACTGAGTCAACACTTTGGGCCATCTGTAACCAGATGAATGAGGACTGCACACCACTTGTCCTCCTTTAGTATCATCTTCTAGGCCTCTTCCATCCAAAATGATGTCTGGTCCATGTCCTAAGACTTTGCTCAGGCCCATTAAAATGTCTAAGTTTACACTTCTTTTTTCAATACGTAAATTGCACCCTCCTGCACAAAAGAGGGGGTTATGGAAGAAAAGGAATCAGTGCTGGGTAAAAGTGCAGCCATGTTTTCCACTCTGATGCATACAGTGAAGTATAGAGAGATGAATCTTGGGAAAGAGGATCATGGGAAACATCCTTCTCCTTAAGACCCAGGTTAGTTACACTGATTTATCTACTTAATTTCTTCTTTCCCCCAGAACTTCCCTTGTTCCTTCTAGTCATATCAGGGATGAGGGAGACCCAAAATTTTAAGGAATAGTGTCCCAGGAGATAAACCTAGTGAAACTCAATCTAAAGAAGATACCAAAAGTCAATACAGAGCACACAAAATATACTTTAACTTCTTTTTACCTCTCCTGAGAAAATTCTACCTTAGAGTATTGAAATTATATCTTTAGTCATTAACTTCATTTATCAAAGGGGTTTAATGGGTTAGGGTATCGAATGGGACACAGTACAGTGTATAACTAACAGATAGCTATCATTTTAAGGTTAGGAATAAAAACCCCAGAGAAGATCTAAAATATTTTACTGCAGGTAAACTGGAAAAAAGAAAAAAAAAATGGAAGGAAGTGAAAGAAAAAAAGAAAAGATCTCAGAAAAGCAAATGCTGAAATTATTATTGTTAGAGATAAATCTGGCTTTAACAAAATACTCAACAAGATCTAACTACTAAAAATTGTGAGCTTCTCAAAGATGCGTTACTGTTTCTATTGTTGCTGAGGTTTCCAAGCAGCTCTTCAGTTTCAGATAGATATTAAACATAATGGCTGTATAGTCTGTGAGGAAATAGTGCAAGCAACACTGTCCTCATGCTGGCTGATATCTATGTACTGCCAGAAAAACTACTGGAGACAGCTTGGCACATCTGAAATGGATATTTTTGTGATATACAAACAACACTTGTCCAAAGAGGGCAACAATATTTTACCAATCTTAAGTCACAAGGAAGAAAGGAAACATAGGGCTCCAACACTTGGTTTTAAAACAGAGCTTTCTATGACTACTTTTACATCATCTCTTAAGGTGATGTCCTTTTCTTCCATGAATCTTCCAGAAGTTTAGATGCCCTAATAACAGTACTCACACTGGAGAAGCAAGTTTAATGAATTTGTTTTTGATTACAAGGCCCTCCTTTCCCTGAATTTCTACATGTTCTTGCAGCCATGAATAAAAT
This sequence comes from Equus caballus, assembly GCF_041296265.1. NCBI lineage: Eukaryota > Metazoa > Chordata > Mammalia > Perissodactyla > Equidae > Equus > Equus caballus. The sequence continues at coordinate 101,271,058 of NC_091686.1, forward strand.
GCCATGAAGTATATGGATTAAGAGGGATTTGAAATAGAATCTATCTTTTAGAATAAATGGCAGCAGATCTATGATGGATGCATAATCTCCATTTTTCTCGTAGGAAAACAAATGGATTTTTTTTTAATTGGAGCTGCTAAAAGACACTCCATAGAGTTATTGAGTGTTATTTGATAGAAAAAAATGCAAGAAAATAATTCCTGGATTAGATTTCATATACTTTCATTTATTTGTTTTTTTAAATTTCTGATCAATAGCAGAGTAGCTTCTGAAAGTAACAGTTTTTTTTTTTTTTAATTTCAGGTATGTGGTTTGTTTTACTCTATTGTCTAATGTAGACTTTATGCTACCAGTCAAGAATGAAAACAATCTTACCCATAAACTATCATGTTGGAGGTTTTTACAAGTCATAAACATAAATATTTTCATAAAAAGCCGCTAAATACATATGTTTGTGTGTATGTGTATAAATGTGTATACACACATACTTATTAATCAGTCATACATAAGAACAATAAAAAATCTGCAGTTGGAACTATAAATTGGTATAACTGTTTAAGAGAACAATTTAACAATATGTAAAATAATGATATCAGAGCAATTCTAATTCTAGAAGTTGCCTCTTAGAAAAGTGTTCATCACAATATTATTTATATGTAGGAAAACTCTGAAGATAAAGTAATTGCCTATCAATTGAGGATTGGTTAAATAAATTACATACATCCATATAATGGAATACTATATAAGAAAACCTTTATTTACTGACATTATTGTTAACATTTCATTATTAGTGAAAATATATCAACTATATATTATTTAATGAAAAAAGCAGGTTAATAAAAAGTCTTAGAGTATGTTCACACTTACATAAAAAAAGGAGTATATTCATGGATAGTTTTTGAATTACAAAATGCAAATACTGTATGTCAGTATTTTAGTTTCTGCGATGGTGGGATCATGGGTTTGCATTTATATTATATTTAGGTTTTTATATTATTTTTAATGAGAAAATCTTATAATCAGACTAAAAAGTAAAATTATTTATTTTTGGCAACATACCAAGGTATTTTAATTTCTAAAACTTTTGTTTGGCAAACACATAAATCAAAAAATGCTTTTTTCACCAAGTTCATAATTCAGAAGATAAATGAAAAGCGAAACCACAATTATACTTTTCATTTATTGTTAGGTTATCAAAGTTTGTGTCACGAACCCATTTTAGTGGAAATAAGGCAAATAATGGAAAATAAATATTTTATTTGGTTAGCTAGAATTTATTAAAGGTGTAAAATGTTAAAAAATAGCCATAGAATTCAATTTAACAGTACAATAGAAATGTTATCAACACAGTAATAGTACTGCAAACTACCCAATAAGATAGGTCAGAAAGAACCTTTATGTATTTAATCTGAAATCCTTTGAGATTATTCTTTCCCTTTTCTTCTTGTTGGTGTTTGTTTATCCCCACTTTATTGAGCATTGAGCATTTGCAATTAGAAACAAATAACATTAACTCCCTAGGAGAATTAGAGATGGGAAGCTTGAAGGTTTACATAAGAAAGCATAGTCTCTTACACATCTTTCTCTTCCAGTGAATTCTAAGTCCCTCAAGGTCAAGAACTACTTTAGTTACTTTTTTGTGATCCCAGATCCAAGATGGTGCTACATATACTGTAAATATTTTCTATCCGCTCTGAGTAATGTGTAAGTGATTACATATATGAGAGAAGATTCTTTGACTGTCAAAACTGTGGAGCAAGAAACACTACAGAGGAGAGGGCAGATGGAGATGAGGATATCTGTAGTTTCAAGAAGCCCCTATCTTTTAATAATTCAATCAAATTTGCTTCTTGAAATCATCCCTTGATTCTGCGTCAAGGGCATTCTTTTTCATTGTTCAATGTCCAGTCTGGGACACAACCAATAATGATAGCTGGAAAAGACTTGGAAAGGAATCAAAGGGATGGCACGAAATTAATTAAATTCACTTTAATGGGAATTGGAGAAAAGGAGAGATGTAAGAGGAATTATAGACCTTGAAAGAGAGAAGGCTGTATGGTAGTTAATTAATAGTCTTCATACGGGTTCAAACACTAGAATTAGGAAAATAGTCCTTTGTGCTGAGTAGAAAATAGTGTGAGCAATCTTAATTAAAATGGTATTTTGAAAGATGTGAAAATGTTAGCATTCTGAAAACAAAAGATAATGGTGAACTTGAAAGATTCATAAAACAAAGGTATGCAGAGATGTTATTAATATTTACTGTTTTTCTCCTCCAATCTTCTGTTGTACAGATTTCACAAATAACTGCCAAGTCTTGGTTTCTGTGTTATCAAAAAAAAAAAAAAAAATCAGTTCTTATTTGGCAACCATATATTCCCAGGATTGTGCCATCTGACAAAAGAAATCAGAAGGGTCTTTTTAGTGTTTTAAGTCTGCGATTAATTCATAAAAAGATATTCTTTTAGTTTAACAAAGATAATTTTAGTGGCTGTTAATCACTGAGTTCTTAAGGAGAGAGGCAATTTAGGATAAGGTCAGATCTGGTTCTCCTGTTCCTTAGCTGTGTGATCTTGGTCAAATTATTTAACTTCTCTGTTCCTGAGTTTCCTCATCCACAAAACGAGAATCATAATCATGTCTATTCCAGGGGTAGTACATGTAAAGTCTTTAGAACATTGCTTGGGACAAGTCAGCAGTCTATTCTGTTAGTGATTTTTATCATTACATTTCAGGCTTCTCCCTGAATACATTATATATTCGATTTCATGTACTTTAGTCTCATATTACAGATGAAGGAATTGAAGCTGAGGCTGCTTAAACAATATGGCTAAAGTCACACAACCATTAGGGTTGTGGTGGAATGCAAATCTTAGTCTGATTTCAAATGTAAGCATTTTATTTTTAGGAATATACTTTTTAAAATCATAAATCTTCAGCCTTTACTTTCACACTCAGCATTTTTCTGATCCCTGGAATAGAGGCTTTTAATGGTACATTAAGATTAAACAGTGTCTTGACTGTTATACAATGTTCTGAATCACTCAGAGAGAAGCATGGAATTATTACTAGGTGAAACTCTCCAGTAAATATGAAATTCATCCACATCTACAATTTAAGGCTTTACTTGATAAGCATTTACTTCTTCAGATGTTCTAGAAAAATGAATTTTAAAAAGAATTCTACTTTCTGAAATGATTCCATCCGTTTTCCTGTGAAACACACTAACTGACTCTCACATACATCCTAGAAAATCAATTCGCCCCTTGATCACAATAATCTCGATATCTAATTTCTCAAATAACTGACCAAGTTAAACCTTTGTCATGTCTGTGACTGCTGTGCTACCAATGAAGTGGAGCAGACCAAAGGTATATCACCCAGCGTAGCATATGAATGAAACTTTGCCAAGCAGTTTGGACTTGATGACTGAGAAAAGTGTTTCCTTATCTGCCAATATTTTGAAGAAGAAAAGAGATAAAGAGCAGATATTTGGGCAGGCCTTTCCATTTAAGTCCTTTTCTACTGCAAAGTGTACATCATTTGTGTTCATTTTGGGAAAATAAAATCTGCAAACCAAAATTTCTCTGAGATCAGCTACATGTGACTTAATCAAAGACACATTTTTGTCTGAAATTATACTGGAATTGTTTCTGGAAGCAAGTGTTTAAGCCTCCAATCCAGGTGAATGAAGAGAACTTCAACAACTTTATTCTTTGCCACGAGTCACCTTTTTGTCACCCCTGGTGGTTTGTTAGGCACATAGTCATGTGGTGAGTAAGGTTGGTCCGTATGATTGAATTGCTCATTTAGGTCCTGTGGGCCATGTCAGTCATGTGATTTATATAAGCAATATATGTAAATAACACAATCATGTTTAAAATAAAATTCACAATATGTTCCACAGGAACAGGTTGGAAAAGTATTTTTGTGTGTTTGTTTCTTTGTTTTTTAGTTAAATTTTTCAATGATAATAATGTATGCATTTTAAACTGTGGTGGAGACACTCAGAAAATAATGTTCATTGATTGCCTGACAAAATGACTAATTGACAGAATGATTTCTCCTTCGGTCCTTGCCCATCATTATTAACACTGTGTCCACACACAAAATTGATCATACCGTACATATTATTTTACGTCTTGTTTTTTTGTCCCTATTAATGGTTTATCATAGGTGTTATTTCATACCAATCTATAGAATTCTACTAATTGTAGCCACATTCTGCATAACAACATTTTGATCAAGGGAGGACCATATATAGGATGGTGGTCCCATAAGATTAGTACCATATAGCCTAGGTGTGTAGTAGGCTATACCATCTAGGTTTGTGTAAGTACACTCTATGATGTTCACATGATGACGAAATTGCCTAACGTCCCATTTCTCGGAATGTATCCCGATTGTTAAGCGATGCATGTCTGTACTTTAAAATTCGAACAATCTTCCCTATTTCAAACATAACAGTTTTTATTCAAATAGTACTTTATTAATAAATACTCCAGTGGCATTTTTTTATCATTGCAAATAATGTGGCAACAAAGTCCTAGTACGTATATCATTATAGAGGATTACTAGAATTTTTGGACCATTTTTTTAACCAGATTTTTACTCCCCTAGCAATTTTGGAATCCAAATAAATTGATTTGGGTCTAGCTCCCTTCTCTCCAGCAAATAGTCTAAGAAGGAGAGCTCTGCAGTAGCAATATGGACAAGACAAATAGGACCATAGACACATAATTTAAAGAAAATTACATGTTGTTAAGGGGTTATTAAGAAGGAAGAATACATGTTGTTAAGGGGTTATTAAGAAGGAAGAAGACAACATTATTATTTTACTTAGAGCTCTTTAATGTTAATACATTTGTCTCTGGTAGCAAAATAAGGCGTTCATGGAAATGTTCAAATAATATATTTTTAAAGAATATAACCATAAAATGCATAAACATGTGAACTACATGAGCTATAGAAATCCCATTAATATCCTGAGAAACAACTGTAGCCCTCAAGTGGTTACAGCATGGCATAATACAAACCACATAAGATGATTCCACTTGGAATCAAAACTTAAAATTCTCCGGGTTTTTGTTTTCACATAAAAATAAAATGAGGTAATAATGCTAGTGCCAAAAACGGTATCTGGCATAGATTAGGCACTTGGTAAATATTTATGTGTGAATGTCTAGAGTGCAATAAGATGATGTGTTGGACGAGTCAAGAATCCCCAAAGCTAGATACTTATAAACTACTAGCTCTTACTATAATAGCATATTATCATGAATTACCTATTTTTAGTAGTAGTAGTAATTAGTGCCCATCCACTCTTTTGTCTGTGATAACAGTATAGATATGATTCAGAATTCACAGTACTCAAGCTTTTTATCCAAATGCATTTTCTCACTCATTACAGGAAACACGGTATTTTAAACACGGTATTTTAAAAGAAAATTTTCTAAATTCTTGGCTCTATGCCCCAAACAGTGACATACAAAGTAAAACATATGATCTTTACCTCAAACTTTTATTCTTGCTTCTGTTACAATAGTACTTCTATTCTTACAATTCTTTGACTTCATGAAAACCCTATAGCTCACTTTTTTTCACTATCCCAACACTGCGTTCATTTGTTTCCTCATGCAGCTTGGATTCCATGGTTCATTATTATTCATTGCTGTCCCAAGACCATCTCCTCACTATTCTCTTTCTGCCTGTATCATACACACTTGGGAAAACTCAATTCTAGTTTAAACTAAGATACCGCTCCTCCATTCCTGAGGTGAAGCAGTAGAAAACTGATGTGGCAAATGAAATGAATAGGGCTGACCAGTTGTACTCAAAACTAGTGAACATCAACTCCAAATGGAATCTTACTCTGCCTAGAAAATACACTCTGCCCCCCACTCACCTCAACCTTAAATGCATCCTTCCCACTACCCTCTTGTCACAGGTGGTTTTGTCCCACATGTATTGACAAATCTGAAGATACAAATTCAAATTTCTCCATCTTTCCATCACCAAATCTATGGCTCAGATTTCATCTGTACCCATCTTTTTCTTCTTCTCACAGTATTTCTTTTCCTGTGAAAGATCAGGGCTTTCGTTTAAGCTTTAAAGCCTTGCTAGTTCTTAAAGTGTGGTCCAAGAACCAAAGCAATGACATCACCCAAGTTATAATTCCATTTGGATTGGAAAGCTGTTCATATCAGTCTTACATCAACATAATTAGTGCATTTTAAGCTGCTGTGGACTGTTGTGGGGATTTTGAAGAATAAAGATATAAGACCACTGCCCGTGAAGTTGTCAGACTTTTAGAATAAATAACAATTAAAAACAAACTGAAGAAAAGGAGCCACTCAACTCATGATTTATGGCCTGGTTTCTTTATATTTCAAATTAGAAGATTGTATTAGCTCATTTATAATATCATGGCCTTTAGATTTTCCTGATGTGAAGCCCTAGGGTTCTGAAAGACTAAAAGTGTGGCATACAAGTTATCAATTTAAGACGTGAGCTCCAGGAAGACAGACACTTTTCTGTTTCATTTGCTGCTGTATCAGCACTACCTAGAACAGTGCCTTATGCAGAGTGAGCATTATCTAACTCCAAATGAAACTCTGTGAGAGACAGCTTCAATAAAACAAAACAAAACAAAAAGCAACTTTAAGCTGTACCTTTAGGTTTAGAAAACAAAGTGTTGTTGAGGGTGACCCCTCCTGCTTTTCTGCTGATGTTTCTCCCCTAATGAAGAGCGATTGAAAATTTTTCCAATGTTTTGACCCGTCTATATGTTCCTAGGACACCAAAGGAGAAGTAATGATTTTTACTAATTATTGGAAAACTGACATATTCTTGGCCCTCTTTCTCTACTCAGTTGAGTTCATGAGTGAAAAGTCAATATTCAAGCATTGACAAGTTGCATTGACTTTAGCTCTCCACCACTTTAGCTCTTATTTTCCATAGGGCCTGCATGAGTCCAAGTACTACAAATTCTTGCAGTTCCTGTTTTCCTGTTAAAGGCAGACTAAGTAGGAATTTTTTCAGCAGGCTAGCGTTTTTCTGCTTCACATGTGTAGGCAAAATGAGGTTGACGCCTGGATTCCTGGATGTATTCAGTGTAAGGTGAGAGATAGAAGGCTAAGCAATGTTCTTCCATCCAAAAGTTTTCAGGGAGCTCTACATATTGACTGCTTACCTGATACTAATAATTAGACTGATATTTGAATTATTATTTTGCTTTGCATTTGAATTGTTCAACAGAATTCAGAGGGGAGGAAGAGTGAGGGATGGATTTCTAAAACTTCCAAGAAGTTTTATGATGTCTAAGGCCTCATTTTGTAGCCACAGCCATAAGACATATTCACAATGCTTCTACATATATGTACATTGGGAGAATTCAAGTTTCTGAATGAATTCTCTTTCTAACTTGAAAATATAGTGATTTCTTCCCTTTTGATTAGAGAAGAGGGCTATTACAGGACATTGTTTTAAAGGACGTTTTTCCCGTAAACATTCTTCTAATATATTATCCCCTTCTCTGAAGACATATAGCAAGCAAAGCTCTATGATCATTTATGACATCAGCACGAAGAGATGAGATTGTGTAACCAACTTCTATTCTCAAGCTATATCTCTGCACTCTCATTTCATTGGATTCACTGACAGGAGTCGTTGGCTTTAACATTAAAAAGCTTCTAAAATGGAGCAGAAAGACATTAACTGCTATGAATAAAAATGTATGAAAGAAATATAGATAAAATCCAAGACTAGGGTCTTTGTATTCTACAGCATGAATTCTAGTGACCTGACAATAATATTTAAAATGAAGAATAATATCAAGGACATATCTGTAGGTAGATGTATAACATCCCAGTTTTAGATGGGATTAAACCAAGAGACACTATCCCCCTTATGCTAATATTACAACAAAAAAATCCCTCTTTAATGAAAGAATTAGAATCACCAGTATCCTTTTTAATGGGTACATAAGAAAAACTAATATCCAGGAGTGTGTATGTAATTTTGAAGTCACAGAGTTGCAGGCACTTAGCCAAGTCTGAATGACAGCAAGCAGCCCTGTATTCCACCTACAGTTATGTCATCAGGTAAGGATGAGTTATTAGTCATGAATTTCATGCAGCAGAGAGAAGAAAATGCTTAAGTCAGAAAGTGAAGCTCAATGAAGTAAATCAAAATAATGTATTCTTAATATTATCAGTGTGTTTAGGACAATCCCAGCATCTTATACTTAAAAATACATACGTATGAAGAGCTTCAACAGAATGAATAATGCAAATAACCAGAAACAAGCTCAATGATTAGCAGCAACCCAGTGACTTTAATAAACAAACCATGTTATTTCAAGTTTGTGACAATTGGTGAAGGTCTTGTGGTCCAACAACCATACGAGCTGTGCCGTGTGACAGGATTTAAGGCAGGCAAGGGAATTGCTATAATAAAGCCTCATCACTTGGCATACAGTAAAAGTAAACATGAAGAAACTTCATTAAAAATTCCAAACCCCCAATATGTCCACAGCAGAGAGCAAAAGCCCAATCTAGGAATAGACAGCTTATTCCTGTAGTGGATCAAAATGGGAAACTTAAACAATAAGGAAAACACCAACAATAGTAATTGCAGAGGAAATAATTGATGAATGGCATAAAAATAAACATTAATAAAAAATCCGCAAGTGTTTAGTAAGTTAACAGTAGGAAAATTATGTAAATGTCAGCAAAATCATATGGTTTTTAATGATGTTGCATATAGAGGTGCAAATTAAAATAGGTCCCATATATGCATGCTATCTTGTGCATATGTCTGTGATCATTTTCACGAAGATCTTACTGACTTTGGGATATTGAAAAGTTTGACAAGAAACGCAGGCTGAGGCAAATAAGAACTGAAATTTTTAAGGAACGATCACCCAGAAAGACACACTAAAGCTGACAAACACCAAAACAATCAGCCACAAATTCGTGCTCCTTGCATGCAGACATTATTTCTTGGCTTGACTGTGTAGCATGACAGTAGAGACAAGCTTTGTCACATTGGACATCTGGATATTATGGTTTAGTTTTTCTCAACAGTACTAGTAATAAGCATGGGCTTTGAGTTTTGAAAGGGTAACTGCTAGCAAGTGAGGAAAATGGGGTTTCAGGGAGAAATAAATCAGTTCACCAAGGCATTACTCAGCTGAAGAAACTTGCTCTCCAAGTGGAAGGAGTATTAGTTATTTTGTGCACAGCCTCCATTGTTCTGTCCCCCCCCGTTTTTTTTTTTTTAATTTTTACCTTGGCTACAATTCTCAATTTTGTTGGAGAATTTACCTTTTTGGCAGTGTATGTGATGTTGGCAGGGCTGTGAATCAAAATACCTACCAAGCACCTTAATGAAGGACTGAGAACGAAAGCTGGTTAGATATGCGGAATCTCAGGCTCCACACTACCTGTACTGAATCAAAATCTGTTTTAACAAGATTCCCAGGTGATTCATATGCACATTAGAATTGAGAAGCCCTGCTCTAGAGTAGACCAATACATCATATTTCCCAAGTCCTATAACAAATGCTATGAAGTTCAGGCTGAGATATTCTCATTATCTTTAGAGGGGTGTGGGTTTGCTTAACCTTAGTCTTTCATCTGTCGTCTATATATCTAGCTGCCTAGCTATCTGTCTATCTGTCATGACCACTCTTCAGAAACTGGATGAAGCTCCACCCAAAATTTGGTTCAGATTTTGAGCTGATGCCACACACACACATCAAGAGGGTACAAAAGGGTTTATTAATCACATAGTGAAACTTTCTGGGAAGAGCAAGTTAGCTCCAAACCAAGTCTAAAAATGACTTGAGATCTCAGGGAAAGATGACTGGGTTGGGGTTTTCCTCGCAGACAGGGAGTGGGTTCCATGCAAGGGAAGGGGCTTGTGTAACCTGAATCTTACATGAGGGCCGAAGGAGGGAGCATCACCGTTTTCTTATCAGCTTTCCTAGATCTTGAGTGGAAAGGGAAAAGATAGGGGTGAGGCTTAAAAGCCGTCAACAAACAAATTACAAAAAGTGAAGTCAGGCTCCTTGTTACATTTCTCTTCTGATGTTTGATTGGTGACTGAAATTTACCATTTTCTCATTTAATTGAATTTGAAGCTGGTTAAGTAGACCATTATGGTGCTTTTTGAGGACAGCAGCCTGTGGCTGGTAAGAGAGGTGAATGTTCTGTCAAACACTTTGTGCAAGAGCCCAACACTGTGTATTCTCATTCTGAGAGGTGAAATGGTTGCCTTGATCACTATCAGTGAGATCTGGGACTCTGAAATGGGTAGAGTGTCTTGATGAGGCCTTGCATTATGGGTTTTGTAGGTATAGAGATATGCATGACCTTGATTTCATATTTTTTGGTACCAGTGAGGTCAGAGATTCCTAGAATTCTTTATCCCAAAGAGATGCTCTTGAATAAGTAATGATTATTGCTGACACTGGCTGGTTCAAATAGCCAGACTATTTGCACTGGCTTAAGAGTCTGTAAAAATGTATAGATGGGGAAGATTGTGGGCAAGGCATCTAGCATGGGCAGACGGCTGCCTGAAATTCAGCCAGTTGTATTGAACCTTAAGTCCTGTTCTTCGTAAGGGCATCCTGGATAAAAGATGAAATGAAGCAACATTCTACAGAGTTCCAACACATGTGATGGTGGTGATTATGTAAAGTACAGACTCTCATTGTTGTTCACTCTGTGGATCCCAAGAGACTCCCAGGAGCCAAGGGGTCTGGGACAGGAATGAGCTCCTCCAGTACTGTGACGTCTGGCAAGGATTAAGGCAACCACTCCCGCAAGTGGGATGTACCAGAAGGCCTAGGTTTCGCCCTATCCTAAAGCAAGGAGGCCTGGGTATTGGTGCCAAGCTTGCAGGGCACTGCTTTCACAACCCAAGGCATGATGAGAAACTAGAGATAGAGAGTCACAGGGCTGGAGCCTGTGAGAGCTTCTTTTTCCAGGAAAGCCCAGGATGCAGTCAGCAAGTCTCTCTCTAATGGCATATAATGTGGGGCTTTAGAGAGCAGTTTTATGTGTCAGAAACCTAAGAACCACTTACGGGCATCATGGATGGTCCAGAAACTCCAGGAGGTATGAAAGGGGGATGCCAAAACCTCTCCAATGAAAGTCACTTGGAGGCACCAATGGGAATGTTTGTTGTATTATAATTTGGACAGATTCTAGAGCACTTTGTTGGAAATGTCCCATTCAAAATGAGTCAATTTGAAAATATATCATAAATGGTCTTAAGTTGTCTGTTATAACTTAGAAGGAAGACCATGCATCTAATGAATGTGAAGTGTTAAAGGAAAAGGTCGATAAACAGAATGAAATAGAGTGTATCCAGTATATTTAGCCAGGGATTACAAGAAAAGTGAGATCTCAAAATATATTGGTCAGTTTTCAAGAACAAATAAAAGGGAATAAACCATTACCAGAAATTTAGAGCCTTGTAATATTAAAAGGACAACTGTTTTTAGAGCCAAAACAGAAGGGGGAAAAATTGAGGAGACTTTAGAGGAAGAAATAAAATCTAGATTTAAACTAAGCCTTGCAGGTAAAAAAAAAAAATGCAAACAATTTTCAACCAATTACATTGCCTCAGAGCAAAAAAATCAAATTAAGGAAATGACCATGACTGTCATACTTAAAACTACCTGGTTTAAGGTGCATTGTGGAGGGAAGACACTTCCCACATTAAGATTATGACATCCAGTAAATATTTTCAAATGGGCAAAATGCCTCAGGGAACAAAGAGTAAGGGTGAGCACCTGCCAAGCCTGATCAGCGCCAGCTCCAGGAATTTGATAAATCAAGGTATTGAGAGAGAGAGAAAGAGAGTGAGAGAGACAGCGAAAGAGAGAGAGAGAGAGTAGGGTATATATGAGATGTATGTCTTGAAATGAAATGCACTTATGAATACTGACATATAAAAATGAAGCTGACTAGAATCAAACTGATAAGAATCCAACTAGGTTTTTAAAAAGAAGGTACTGTCAACAAAACAACCATTTTGGACCATAAGAGACTATTGCTGTTTGAGACTTGAAATGACTCTTGGCCTCAACTATCTTTGCACAGAAAGGAATCTGAGAACTATTTGTAGCCTCCAGGGAGAGCATATTCCTTGATGTTCATTTCAATTGTGGCAAAGGAAGATAGTGGAATGAGTGATTGGTTTCCTATTTGTGTTGAATTCTCATGTTTTCCAACAAGGAGAGTTTATTGTGGTTATCCAGACCCTGTTCTCCCTAGTTTACTGGAGTGGGTTTGTGGGGGCAGATAACATGTCTTCCTAAATTCATAGGTCTCCAAAACAAGAGCAACAGCCATGCTTTATCTAGAAACTGTCATCTATCGTTCTAAGAGAAAGACCTTTTCACCAAAAAAACTCGCACATTTAGTTTGATGCCATGATTGAATGGGATTTATGACAGAGGTGAGTAAACTCTGTATTCAGGAAGGAGAGTGAACAGAATATTTGGTGACCAAAATAGATGCAGTAGTTTTTACTTTTCATAAATATTCCAGGCTTTTTCATTCTGAGAAGACGGTAAATTGCACTTCCACCTCCTTGAATGAAGGCATGAACTTGTGACCTGCTTTGGCCATGATATCTGAACAGAATTCTTCAAGATTCAGTGCACAATTTTCATTTCTTTTCCCTCTACCATGATAACTCAAAATTTTAAAAGTCCCGTTAACTTCGATTCTGGGTGAGGACAAAGTGGATCGGAATCCTCTCCTGATCTGAGATGGGCCAGAAGCCTAAACAAGAAATAAACTTTTGGTATTTTAAGTAGTGAGAGATAGGTTGTCATTGCAGCACAATCCAGAATATTCTGTCTGTTATATTACTTATGTCCTTTATCCCTTCAGGTTTTTGAAAAATGTAATGTACATATTACTTTCAAATTTTCACTATTGTTTTTGTCCCACAGCGATCTGGCTTCTATTACTTCCAAGGCAGTAAAATTGGTTCATTAACTTCACCAAAAACTGATTATCTAAAAAATAATGGCTAAAATCAATGGAGGCATTTTAGTTTACACATTAACATAGCTGCAGCATGTTTTTATTGAATTTTTTGACTTGAAACTCTTTCCTTTCCGAGATTCTGATGACACCATTATGTTTTCATTTCATGCTTTCTCTTAGATGTTTTATAAATTTTCTCTTCCACTTAACATTCCTTAAAATTTAGTGTTCCCCAAGGGTACAAAACTCCTTCATTTTTACCTGCTTCCTCTGGGAGCAAAACTTAACTTCAATGCCGTCAACAATTGGAAATGTTCGGGGAGCTCCTAAATTTGAAAGTCTATTCTGGATCTTTTTGTTGAGTTCTAGAAACTATGGCTACTGTCTCCTGAACATCACCACCTGTATCTGAATCTCAGCATGTCCAAAGTAAACTTATACTTTCCTTCCAACATGTTCCTCATTGTAATTTTCCTTTCTTGGTGAATATTACCAGTATATCTCCACATATTTGTCAACTCTGTCAACTTGTAGCTATCCATGACTTTCGTCTCTCTCGGCTACACACATCCAAATGTGCTGCTTATTCTAATTCTTTAATGTCAACAATCATCATATTTCTCTCTATTCCCATGCCACTATTTTAGTCCTGGCTCTCATTATTTCTCATTTGATTTTCCAAACAGCTGCCTTACCATTTTGCTCCTATTGTTATCCAGTCATGTTGTGTCCTGCATTGTGTCCCAAGTGATCTTATTAATGTAAAAGTTGGCACAAATCACCCTTCTTGAATTTCTTCAAAGTCTCCCTCTTTTGCAAATAGGATTATATCTATTCTCCTTATTGCACTTATAAAGACATTTTATGTCTTCTTTAATTTCTTTTCAAATTTTGTCTCTCTGCATTTTCTCCTTGTAACGTATGCTCAATCCATACTGAATTGCTTATAATTCCCTAAGACCATGCCTTCTCATCTTGCCATTCTTGCGTGAGCTTTTTCCTCTAGTTGGCATTGTTTTCTTCATCTGAAAAAAATTATTTATTATACAAATAACAAAATAATTTTTCCTCCCTGTTATTCCCCATTATACTTTACATCCTTACAATTTCACTTACTCTACTATGTTGTCATCTGTAATTTTTTGCCACTGTAAAATCTTTGTCTGCAGAAACCACCGTTCATATTCATTTATATCTCTGGTGTCTAGGATACCAAATGACCAATAGAAAGTACTCATTTGTTTACTAATAAGTAAATAGAGTTGGATTCCTTGATGTGGAGCTTTCGCTGTTCAAACACACTCAGAACTAAAACTATATATTCTTCAAATTGGTTAACAAAAGCATAGTTATTAATCTATTTGTAAATCCCTTTAGTGAATGTGCCGTAGAAACTAGCCTTGCAAACATATCCTCTGGTAATTCATTTCTTCTCAGCTTTCTCCAGTACAGTCCCAAATGAGAGACTTCTCACTATTCTCTATAATCCCATTCTAGCTTATTAAATTTATCTTTGTTCAGTCAAGAGACATGACGTTCTGGGCCCATTAATTTGATGAAATATCTCTATTTACAGGCCAGATAAATCTTCTTAATAATTTTCTCTTCATACTTTTGAAAAGCTTTTTGAGGAGGAATGATGTTGATCTCACTTAATTCTCCCTTCCTTCTTACCTACCTCCCAGAAAGCAAAATGTGGCTTACCTGATAATTAAGGTCATGAATAAATTTCTTTCAGTACATCTGATAGATGGGTTACTAACAGCTATAAATGACCTAGGTATACTTTAAGTTATTGTCTCATAACCGTAGTAAATATTGTTGTTGGTAAACAAAAATGGCTATTAGAATTTCAAATGTATCAAGTTGTTGAACTGTTTATGAAAAATCCTTATATAGCTTATGCTATGACAGACTGATTAAGCAAACTGAAGTGCAGTGTTTATACTATCTGTAGAGTACAATGAAATGAAAATAATTCCTCCACAAGATTCTAAGATATAAACTATGTCTAATTATAAAATATTGCCCTCAAATCTCAGCACATCATTAAAATGGAGTCACGTCAAATGGACTTTAGAAGAGAGAATTATTTCTTGAGAATGTTTTAAAACTAAAAAAATTTTAAAATACATATGTATTACAAATCCTTATAAAATGCCACAGAGTAAACACAAACAAACAATAAAATGGAATTTATTAAGCATGCAGCCACGTGGATCCTAACGTTCCACCCAATTTAAGAATGCACAGATTCTTGACTGATGTAAGGCTGGCTTTTAGTAAAAAAAACAAGATAAGTGATAAGTAATTCCAAATAAACTAACATCAATTTCTGAAGGTCAGTTGTCATCACTGGCAAAAGTGAACTATGAACAAGCAGGATTAATGCTTTCTTCTCTCTCTCTTTGGCATGAGCTGAAAAGAAATAATTAAAATAGATTCTTTCTGAGTATAAGCATTGATAATGCAGAACTTGCACAGTACACGGAAGAAGTTCTTTCAGAAGCATGTTTTATTATTTTTTCCTAAGCCACAGATGTTAGCTGTTTTCACATCAAAATAATGATGTTAGTCATGAGTTTCTTGGGAAAGCATTTTTAAAAAGCTTTTGAACAGATGAGATGGGAGATGTGTTCGTCAAAGCAAATGAAAAGAGTCATGTTTTCAGTAGAAGATCATGAGCAGAAACTCTTTGCTAGTGGTCTTTGAACAGATATTTTAAGTACATGCTGAAAAGTTGGTGGAGAGAGACTCAAAACTGTAAACTAATCTATGAGAAGTGAGGTATCAAAAGACCAAAAACCCCCTGAAAATGGCAAACTTTTTAGGAAACAAGAATCCGGAGAAGAACACTCAAGAGGCTGCCATAAACTTGCTTTCACATATTTTACACATTTCTAAGTGTATCCCACATATAAAAAAAATGAATATATTATAAAGTATAAAACTCTATAATTTCACTGAATGTGAACACAACTGTGCAACCACGACTCATGTCAAAAATGGAGCAACCCCCAATATTACTCCGTAAAGGTAATTACTACCCTGAAATCTGGTCAGGGATTGTGCTTGTTTTACAACTTGGATACACAGACACACACACACACACAAATGGAACCATACTGTTTGCATTTATGTGTGTGTCTGTCCTTTCTCTCTCAACATGAAGTCTGTGACTCAAACATATTTTGTGGTTGCAACAGAATCTTTCCTTGATGAATAGAATCATAATTTGTGACTATATTATGATCAATTCATTCTGCTGTTGCTGGACATTTACGTTGTTTTCAGTTTGTAGCTAATAGGAATAATATTGCTATGAACACTATTGTATGTGTCCTGTGATGCAAATATGAGAATTTCTGATTCACAGGGACTGCTTGCATTAATTCTTAGTAGATGCTACCAAACGTTTTTCCAAAGTGGTTAAACCAATTGACACTCCCACAGAAACGCATGGCATTTTAGTTACTTTCATTCTCACCATTGGTAGGCCATGCCAGTCATTTTAATTTTAGCCATTTTGTGCAAATCAAAACTACAATGAGATATCACCTCACACCCATCAGAATGGCTATAATTAACAAAACCAGAAATAATAAGTGTTGGGGAGGATGTGGAGAGAAGGGAACCCTGATACACTGCTGGTGGGAATGTAAACTGGTACAGCCCCTGTGGAAAACAGTCTGGAGATTCCTCAAAAAATAGAGCTACCATATGATCCAGCTATTCCACTGATGGGTATTTATCCAAAGAACACAAAAACACAAATGTGTAAAGATATATGCATCCCTATGTTCATTACAGTGTTATTCACAATAGCCAAGACTTGCAAACAAACTAAGAGCCCATTAAGGTACAAATGGATAAAGAAGATGTGGCATGCATATGCAACAGAATACTACTCAGCTATAAAAAAGGATGAAATCTTGCCATTTGCAACAACGTGAATGGGCCTTGAGAGTATTATGTTAAGTGAAATAAGTCAGAAGGACTAAGTCAAATACTGTATGATATCACTCACAAGTAGAACATAAAATCAACACCAGCAACAACAACCAAACACACAGATACAGAGATTAGATTGGTGGTTACCAGAGGGGAAGGGGGAAAGGAGGAGGGCAAAAGAGGAGACAGGGCACATGCATATGATGACAGATGATAATTAGTCTTTGGGTGCGGAACATAATGTAGTCTGCACAGAAATCGAAATACAATGATGTACACTGGAAATTTATATTATGTTACAAACCAGTGTTACCTCAATAAAAAAATAAATCAAAAAAATGAAATGAATAGGGATATAAAAAAATTTTCAGGCCATTTTGTGAGTATTTAAATCACGTTAGTTTAATTTGTGTTCCCCTATCACTAGTAAAGTTGCATTATGTTTCACATGTCTGTTGACTGTTGAACATTTTCTTTTACCTGTTGAAGGGTTTTCTCCCCTTTTTTACTAAGTTGTCTTTTCTTATGGATATGAAGAATTCTTTCTATGTTCTGGCTATGAGTCTGTCATTAGTAATTGGAATTATAATATCGGTCATCAACCTATGGCCTGCTTTTTCACTGTCTTAGTGGTGTCAAAAGATACTTAGTGGTGTTGAAAAGCATACAGCAATTTTGGTTAAGAACCTACTTATGCCAAAGTCAGAAAGATAGCCTCCTTTATACCCTCCTGTTTCATTGTTTTATCTTTTATGTTTATATGTACAATTGATAAGGCGTTAGTCTTGTGTATATCATATGGATGGTTCAAGAACTATTATTTTTTTGTATAGACATCCCCAATTTTCTTGAATTTTTTCTTAGATTTTGTTATTAAATTCATGCTGATCTTATGAGTTGTGGATTTTCTTCATTTTTCCTTATATCTGGAAATATTTAAGATTGCTGTAAATTATTCTGCAATGTTAGGAGTAATTCATACAAGTTACTTAGGCCAGGAACTTTCTTTCTCACTGGATTTTTAGTTACAGATTTAATTTCTTTAATAGATGTAGGAGAATTCAGGGCTGCTATTTATTCATGTGTCAGTTTTATGATGTTGTAGTTTTTAAAATTTTCATCCATCTCATCTAAAATTTCAAATTAATTTTTGAAAGTTGTTGATAAATATTCCTTTAATATCTTTATAATATCTATAGAATATAGAGTGATGTTTGTTTTTCATTCATATTAGTAATCTGTAATTTTTTTTCTTGATCAGTCATGTTGGTTTTTTTCTAATTAATCTTTTCATACAACTAACTTTCGGCTCTATTGAATTTTCTATTGTTTTCTGTTTCTTGTGTCATTGATTTCTGTTTTTATCTTATCAATCCTTTCTTTTTCTAATTTATTAAGGTGATACTTAAATCCTTGATTTTAGTCTTCTAATGTATGTGTTTATGGCAATAAATTTCCTTCAAAACACAGACTTAACATCATAACCCATTTCCATATAATGTATTGTCATTAATTGTTTAGTATAGGAAACGTCTTCTTTGTTATTCTGGTTTAGACTATTTAGAAGTGCATTGCTTTATTTTCAAGCATTCTGGGATTTCCTAGGTATCTTTTTTTTATTGGTTTTTAGCTTAATTCTTCTGTAGGCAGAAAACAAACTGAATAATTTCAGTCATTTGAAGTTTGTTGGTACTTGCTTTATGGCCTAATGAATGTTCAATTTGGAATATGATCCATGTGCACTTAGAAAGAATGTAGTAAAGTATTCTATGTCTCAATTCGACAAATTCGTTAGTCATGCTGTTCAAAGTTTCTAGTTCTTAACTGACGGTTTCGTCTGCTTGTTCTATTATTTACCGAGGAAGTTTTGCTAAAATTTCTGTTTTGACTACAGTTTGCTTACTTATCCTTAATGATACGTCATGTTTAAATATTTCGAAACTATGTTTTTATGTCTATGTAAATTTAGGATACTTATAGTTCCTATTGAATGAACTCCTATATCACGATGCAATATTTATTTATGTTGATAAAAATAAATCTTGCCTCTTACTTTAGTTTTCTGATGTAAATATAACTATACGAGCTTTCCTTTCTTACCACTTGCATGTTATAGATTTTTGTGTAACTTTACTTCCATATTTTCTTTTTTTTTTCAGGAAGATTAGCCCTGAGCTAACATCGCTGCCAATCCTCCTCTTTTTGCTGAGGAAGAATGGCCCTGAGCTAACATCCCTGCCCATCTTCCTCTACTTTATATGTGGGACACCTGCCACAGCATGGCTTGCCAAGTGGTGCCATGTCCGCACCTGGGATCCAAACTGGTGAACCCCAGGCCACCAAAGCAGAATGTGCACACTCAACTGCTGTGTGGGGACCTGGAATTGGCCACCCCAAGATTATTTCTCTTTGGCATCAGGATTATTTGAGGCTGATTGCTTTTGATAAACTGGGACAGGGAAGGAGGCTCTGAGGAATGGAACTTGCCCTTTGTTAGGACACTTACATTTGTAAGGTAAATCTCTATCTGTAAAAGGTGCCTCCCTCTCTGTACCAGAAAGAAGAAAGGAGATGACCTTCTCTCTAAAAACTCTTCCTCAATACCAAAGGCAAGGACTTAAATCTGCATTTTATTGTGCTTCTCTGGTAACCTCCTGTAACTGACTTCCCTCCCCCTCCCAACTTTGGCATTTCTTTAAGGATTAAGCATCTTTCCTTAGGCTAGGAACTGATTGCTGCGCTCACCTGTGATCACCCAGCTCCAGACAATCGACTTGCCTCCTGCTACACCCACCGAGATAGCAGACCACTACCTGCTGTGTCCATCGAGCGCTGTGCGACAGGGCAATCTTGTGACTATTGTGGGAGGGACATTTCAATCACATGTGAAACATCCTGTTTGGGGGTATATAACCACTCTGTGCACCCCACTTCTTCGGTGCCCTTTCTTCCTTCGGGAAGAAAGGCCCCGGGCCATGGTTCCTCATAAAGCTTTGTTTAATTTTCTCTTGCTATTCTGTCTCATGTGAATTTAATTCGTTCTCCGTCCAGACGAATCCACATTTGGGAAGAGGAAATGTCTTGCTCCCCTACAGCTGCATCACCAGGCTGGCCCCAACTTTCACATCTTCTATCTTCTATTTATGGTGTGTCTATTGAAAGGAGCACATGACTTTTGCATTTGTGTACAGTATGACAATTTTTGCTTTTTACTCCATCTATTGTGCTCATTTACATTTAATATTTAATTATAGCTCCAGTTGACTGTAAGTTGATTCTTATCAAAAATTGGTTTCTAAATTTCTAAATTTTGTAAAATTTCTAAATTTTCTAAATTTCTAAAATTTCTGTTTCTTCTGGTTTTTTATTCCTTTTGTCTTTTTACCTCTCTATTAGTTTTCCAGTTATGCATTCTCTTAATACAGTTTTAATGATTACTGTGGGTGTAACAGAATGCTTCCTTGAATAATTGCTTCTCTCCTGATGCGTACACTCATACAATATTAATAACCCCATTTACTACTCTTTCACCATTTATATTATTGTTGCAATGTATCTAAATTTAAAATATTTTTTAAATCACTCAAAGCATTTTGTTGGTGTTGTTATTAGTATTATAAATTTTCACAGTCAATATTTATTTACATTTACCTAGATAATTGAGTATTCCATTGCGCCTCCTTGCCTAGTGTATTACTTTACCTCCTTCTGGGATCGCTTCTGTTCTATTTGAATAACACTGCCCCACCAACTTTTGTTTGTTTAGCAATAGATGCTGTTTTAGTTTTTGCTTGTCTGGAAATTTATTCTTTAACTTTATTTTTGTTGGGTGTAGAATTCTAGACTGGCAGTTATTTTCCTTAAAATATTAAAAATTATAAAAATAATTTAATAACTAAATTAATTAGTTAAATAATATAGAAAATAAAAAATACTAAAATGTTCCCCCAATGTCATCAGGCTTCCATGATTTCTGCTGAGAAATCAGTTGCTGAGTTCTTGTTACTCATTTGAAGGCAGTGTGCTTTTAAAAATTTTATTTTGTACTTGGTTTTTAATGACTTTGCTATGATTTTCCCATTTGTGGCTTCCTGTGTATTTATTCAGCAGAGGAAAATTTCTGGAAGGTATAAAGAATACTTTCCACCTCCCTATTGATGCTTCTTACCTACAGTTCATAATTATTGTGAGAAAAGATGAAACCTCTACCATGTGCCAGGTTCCGGGTTAAGCGTGTTACTTGTTTTCTCATATGATACTTGAGAAAGTCTTATAAAGTTGCCACTATTAATAATTCCACTTCGTAGAAGAGCAAAATGAAAGCTTAAGTAATTTGGCTAAGGTCAAACATCTAAGTTATAGAACAAGAACTGAAATTTGTTTGTGTTATACCAGAACCCACAAACTTTAATAGTAAGAATGCCCAGAATGTATTTGGGAAAAGTTAATAATGTGATATTTTTAATTCAGTGAACTAACACTAGAGATACTTGAACTATGTGGCGAATTGGAGAAAAGTTTCCATTGTTATGAATGCGTGTTTTAATGTTATCTCTGACACTAATAGGCTCCAGGAACTTGTTTAGGATGACAACGTTGGGCCCCAAGCCTCACTTTTAAATAAGGTTGTTGGATAAGGTGATTCTTATTGATTCTTTCTGGTTATAAAATACTATGAAAGTAATCTTTTTTTAAGAAAACTTTTTTTTTTTATCAAAAGACTGTGTACTTACACGGAATCCATGATGAGCATACATCTAATCATGTTCTGGAGATGTGAGACAAAGACTTCTGTGAAGATTATCTAACAAAAAAAACCCTCTCTAGATCCCTGAGCATTATTGTTGATCTTTTCAGAAATCTGTCTGGTTTTTTATATTTTGTTAGAAATGAGGTGTCTAAAATTGAATGCAGTTTTCACAGTGCAATACAACTAAATTGGACAGCAAGGGTCTATTATCTTGCAGTTTTATAATATGATGCCTCTGGATATATAATCCAAAATCACAAAAGTCCTTCATAGTACCTTAGAAAATTTGTATACAATTCTTTACACTTTGATATTCAACATTCTTTAAGATTTCACTTTACACAAAGTATTTTATTTCTATTTATCACCCAATGAATTATTTAGCAGCACCTTATTTTAAATATATTTTTGTTTGGTTTGGTGGCATCTTTCAATTCCAGCTTCTTATGAAAATGTATTTTTTCCCACATTTTCAACCATTATTTAGTTTTACTTAGGTTTTTATAACTTTGCATTTTTCCTTTTTAAAAGAAACAAATCAAATTGTCTTGATATTCTGCTGAACAATTCTTACTTCAGCTAAATGTTGCTTTTAGATTAGGAATACAGACATGTTTACATTCTAAAATACAACGGTAGTGATAATCTACGTATCATAGCGGTGTGGGCCTAAGAGCAAACGGCTGGTTGTGCTGACATGCTTCTGGGAGTTAGCAATGTTGTTAATTTTCTTGTGCAAGTGCTAAAGAAAAACAATAAGCAGATTGAAATTATGTATGCAGGATTGTAAGTGAAAGCGAAATAATTCATTTTAACTCAGAAAAAGTGCAGAAATAGTATGTTTTGATTTGATATTGTAGTTGGTGAAGTTTAAGAGCTCAAAGACAGTTTTGATTACTTTCCAGCTTTCTCTGACAGCCGTTCATATTTTGGAAGTGAATGTATTAAAATTGGATTTGGAACTCATAGCAGTAAAACGTCCTCAATATTTTAGTTTATTTCATAAGGAATAATTTGAATAATTAATATTTTAATATGTAGGACTTTAAACACTGTTTCAGAGAGTATTCTAAATAAGAGCTAACTGATAATTAGTTAATCATTCTGTTTTTTCAAATGGGAATAATAAAGAAGTTACATGTCTACTATTAAATGTTAGATGTATAGAAATGTATTATTTGACAATATTAAAACATGTTCCTTGATTTAATGAAGCAGTAAGTAAGTTTCCAATGAGATGTAACCACATGGCTAGTGCGAGACTAGTTTACTGCTGGAGCAAATGGATACCCATCTTATTATTCTACAAATGATATGTGCTGTCTAGAGCCTCATTTGGTCCTCAACTTTAAGCACCGTGTGTCTCAGAGCCTACCTGCATAATCACAGACCATGGCGGGGATCTGACCATTAAAATCCAATGCCTGGGGAAATAGTAAGAGTAGTTTTAAAAAATGGTGGCTGGTATGGCTCTGGGATGTCACAGTTTCTAAATTAGAATCTTGAATGCAAGAGTCTTTTCATAAAAAGGTTAATTAAACAATGGTTTGTAAAACGGACACTAAAACAGTGGAGCTAGAATTTTACTAGTTCAAGTACACAGCAGTGTCTGTTTTTCTGTTGTAGATTTACAGTGATAGTAAATTTTAGCTATGATCAGCTAGAGTCCCTAGTTTGAGCACTCTATCAGCCAGTTCGATTCTGACTTATGAGGAAATCATTCTGAGTAAAGTTCCATTGCCCGACGACACTGGCCTTGAACATAACCTGCATTCTGTAAACAATAATTGTGTATGAGATAAGAAATAATTTTTAGAAAAACAAGCAGAAGCAATTTTTCTTAAGTTTAGTTGAAATATGATGAATATATAAAGACCTATGTTTTAATAACATGCTTGTACAGGACTAATATTAATATAATAATAACTTAAATTGATTGATACTATGTGTTTCATAAAATTTCTTCATCTTCCCTTCATTTAGTCTTCTCAACGCTGGAACGAGGTAGCCATTATCCATATTTGAGAAATGAGGAGAATATTTCATTAGTAGGATGTGTCTAGAGAAATTACCCACCCTTTTTTATTTTAAAATGACACTGACGTATATGGAAAATTAAACTAACTAAAATATGTGAATAAAATATGCAAAATCAATTTTTTTGCTACTGTGTTTTTAACGTAAGCACACAGAGTTGAGAAGTTGTTTTAACTTCAACAAGTTAACAACAATTTGCTTAAGAAGTTGAGCATGAGATAAAGTTATGTGTACAACCTATAAAACAAGTAGAAACATAGTCTACTTCCATACGTTGAACAGCTGAGGCAACTTTTTCGACTGGGTCAGGGATGAGGAACTGACAGAGAAGAACTGAAAGAACAATTAAATACCCTGTTCTATTTCCCAGTACCGTAGCCCTCCCACAAATATAAATCTTGAGTCATATGTTGCCCAAGGCATATGAATTAGTCAATCAATATTTATTGAATGTATCAGGTACAGGGATATAGAGCTGAATAGATCAAACATGATCTGTGGCCTCAGGGAACTTAAAGACTACTTGTAGAGATGCACATTAAATAAATATTTGTAAATAATTTATTAACTAACAACAAATAAGCTACTGTAAAAGGAAGAAGCACTGAGAGCCATTTGAGAATTTACCCTGATCTGTAGGACAAGAAAATTCCCTTTTAGGAAGCAAGACATTAGCTGATACCTGAGAAATATGTAAGAGTTAAATATAAATTAAAAAGGAAAAAAGAAACACATTCAGGTTTAAGAGTATTTCTTGAGGCAGTGACCTTTGATAATCTTAGGAATAACTACCACGGTTGAATTAGAGGGAGCAAAGGACAATATGTAGCAAAGTGAGTTAGCTGAGGGATGAAGGTGGGACCATGCTAAGCATGACGGTGCTAGCCATGTTCAGATTTCGTTCACATTTTTAAAGTGAAATTACAAGTATTAAAAGGGTTTAATTAGGGGACAATGTTGTGATTAAAAAAATGTGTTGATAGCAGCAGTATTTTATGAAGGGCTAAAGAGAGGCTAAATAAGAGTCTATTGGAATAATTTGAGTGAGAAATGCTGGTGGCATTGGGATAGTGTTGGTCACAGATGGCTAAGAAAGTTAATAGGACCTAGTAATTCATTAACTGAATGATAGGAGTGGTCAAGGATGACTTCTAAGGTTTTGGTAACTGAATCTCAGTATATGTGATAATACATTTCTGGAGATAGACCCCCAAAAGGAGAACTCTGGGGACAAATTTCTGGAGTTCAATTTGAGAAGCCTTAGACACATCCAAATGTCTGTACTGGAAAAGAAGTCTGAACTGGAAATAGAAGGCTGAGGATCAATAGCATTTAAATTTAGAACATAGATTTAAATAAAGGAGATTATTTAGGGAACAAATACAAAGTATTAGGAAAAAAATGACCCAGAGCAGAAGATAAAATGTTTAAAATTTAGAAAAGGAAGAAAAAATTTAAAAGGAAACAAAAAAGGAAGAACAAAAGATTATGACTTCATAAAGGCTGAAGGAAGTAACGATTTAAAAAGAGAGGATGACCAACCATGGAGAACACTGTTTACATATTAATTGAAAAGAATACTCAGAAGTACCCATTGGATTTATGGACTTGGAGCTTATTGGAGAATCAGCAAGACAAGATGCCATACAAGGGTGATAGTGCAAACCCAAGTGAGTGAATGTGAACGGAGGAAATGATTAGAGGTAATTAACAACAATAACAACAACAAGGCAATTTCAAGAACTTTAATTTTGAGAAGAGCAGATTAATAAGGCCATACAGGAGGGTGAGATGAATGGGATAAGGGAGTTACACAGATGTGAGAAACTGTGAAGAAGAAAATGACAATTTGTACACAGCTTCTCTCCCTCTGATTAAAAATACCATTTATCTGCCTCTCCTGAATGAGTTTTAGAGTCTGAAGTTTTAAGGACAAAAAAAGCCTTGGGTTCTGTGGGAGTCCCCTGGAACAAGCCTGTTGGGACTTTCACCTTTTTGTGCAAACCCTCAGGAAATCTAATTAGGAGCTCCAAATGTTAAATAACTGTTAAATAATCAATACTGGAAGGATGTTGGCCATTAGAAATCTCTGTGTTTGTGGAATTTGGGCACTGGGCATTGTAAAATGTATTTAGTTTCTTAGATCCTATAGAAGAAAAAAAGAGTTGATTGAGTGATCTGACTGAGGTTGGCTCAAGGCTCCCCACTTTTGATCTTAGGAGTGTGAGAGGAGACTGCTGTGTTGGTGGACTCTCTCCAGTTGCCGCATCAGAGACTACCTTGAACCTTTCTTGCTTCTACAACACTAGCCCACAGGAGAAGAAGTAATTTCATATTCTCACCTTCTGGGGACTAACAACATCAATAATACGCCATCATTAAGACATAAACCCAAAAGAGCAAAAGAAAGACGCACGCCATTTAGAAGTGTTCAAGAACTAAAGTTTAGAAATTAGTTAGAACAAACAGAAAATAGAGCTGATAGACAGAAAATAATTTCCTTGGTAGGACACATATTCCTGGTACTTAAGAAACATGATTTCCCAACTTAAAAAATTTGAAAAATAGTGGATGAAGTAAATAGATGATGTTTACTGTTGAGAACAAGCTTAATGATCTGAAATATCTAATGGAAGACAGATATTGGAGTACATACTAAAAATATAAAGAGTGTGTATCTATTAGTTTTGCTGATATATATTATTGCTCATACATCTGTCGGTTACTAGGGAATCATCTGAACTTGGCTCCAAATTACAGATTGGTCCAGTTTGATCCAGATGTAGTTCATTCTCCTTTGACTAGTCTGGAGTGTGTTCCTCTAATGGTGAAAGAAGGGAAACAAGAGGACAAGCCCCATTGCACAAGTGCATTTCATATTTTGCTTTAATCACATCTGCAAATACCCATTGGATACAAGAAATCTTATGGCTGAGCCCACAGTCAAGAGATGGGAAGTTTACTCCACCTTTGTTGGGGTAACTACAGACACACGGAAAATGGTGTAGATATAGGGAGGGGCGAAAATCAACTGCCTATAAATATTATGAGGGAAAAGGCAAGGCTTTTAGAGAATACATAATTCCAAGAATTTAATATGTGAATTGTAGGATTTATAGGTATGCTGACCATGTAATTTATCGTCAAAATTGGACACTTTTACAAGTGAAAGGGGGGAGATATTAATAAATTTGCTGAAACCACAGGCATAAACTAGGGCAGTACTTGGCAAACAGGGATACATAGTTATGCTGGTAATGTGAAGACAAAAGATACAGATGGAGAAGTAGCAATATTTGGTAAAAGATACCAGAAGAAAATTTCCCTGATATAAAGAAAGGTTTAAGCCTGTAGATTAAATGCTTCAGTGAAATTCAGGAATGATTGTTGAGAAAAGAAATACAATATAGCATATAATGGTAAAATTTCTCTATTCTAAAGATACAGAAAGTTTCTTATGAGCCTCTGCAAATAAATGAATTACTTATAAATGGAAAAGAATCATACTAGAATTAGCAAGGAACATAAAACCAAAAATTAATGGACTAATGTCTAGAGACAAGTAAGAAAAGGCAATTGGAACCCTTAGGTAATACCATTTCTCTGATAGAGGAAAAGAAAGTGTCCCAAAGATTTTATTGTAGTTTTATCTTATGAACATGAGTGGGGGCATGAGGAGAGAGACATAATAATCTTGTTATAAAATATTAATAGAAATGTATGTATGTGTAAGTGTGGAGGGAAGGAGAGGTGGTCATTGAAGGACAGGTAAAGTAAAATAGGACTTCAAAATTATAAGGGGAATGGGCGTAGAGCACAGTATTGTCACTGAGCATTCAATCCTCCTAGTCCCTACAAGAGGATTAACCCTCTCCTCCTACTGCCAAGTGATATGCAGTGCCTTCTGTGGTTGGAGTTTTATATCCCCACCTCACTGATGGTTTCCTTCACCATTTGACCAGCTTTGACCAATGGAATTAGAGTAGATATAACGTACCCTCTTGGAACAAAAGCTTTAAGTACAAGGGGGTGGTTCGGCTCTCTTTTTTCTCTTTTCCTTATGCCATTAAATAGCTTATTCCAAATAAGATCTATTTCTTCAGCCTGATTAATAACATAAGTAGAAACATATAGTGGAGCTGCTGAAGCTGATCTGTAACTGCCAACATAGGTTGTAAATAAGAAATAGTTTTCCTTGAGGGCACTGATATTTGTGATTGTTGATACACAAAAGCTGAATAAAATGGGATTATTCCTAAAAAAACCCTCCAAAAACTAAAGTATGAGACATTGGTGGTGGCAGTTAATCTATTATAAGAGCCTGGAAAGCAGTCACTCACGTTATGCAGTCCTAAATGTTTGGTAGGCTCTTGCTTATGTAAACATGACATGAAAATACAAATGACCCAGTTTGGCAAGGCCATCATCCCTCTGGTCAACACTCTGAAGGGATTAGCATGGTCCTCATTAAATGTTTTTCTTTGGACAAAATGGTTTAGGGACTAGAAACTAAAAATAGTGCATGTAGTGAGATTATGAACTATGCGGGGTTTTTTGGTTGTTGGAAGACATGGAGATATTCGGTCATTTATCCTACCCCCAAAAATAGTGAAATGGTGCAAAATAGTGAAAAAATGTTATCAAATCAGCAAAAATATAGGAAAAAAATTGGGCAACTAACAAAGTAAAAAAATAGATACGTGAGATGTAAGAAACATAATTGTCTACATGTCATCACTGAATGTAATACATTTTCTTCCATTTTAAACAAAGAGATGGTCAGAGATGGCAAAAAATAGTACTGAGTTAATATGTTCTTAACAGCAGCAAAAGGAGAAAAATTAATATGAAAAGATAAAAGGAGATTGAAATTAAATAAAAGCAGCAGGGAGACCTGGGCCAAATGCACATAGTAGCAATGAGTAGAAAATATATTAGACAAGCTAGAATTTAAGACTGAAGCATTCAAGAGAACAGACAGGTTTACTTGTTGATGATTTGAAAATACATAGATGATAAAAGAGTTAAAAATCTGTATACAGCAAACAATAGCTAAATATATAACAAATACTTGCAAATGCAAGGAAAGCTAAAAAGATAAAATTAGAGTTGCAGATTTATTTTAATAATCTCTTCAAAAAGAGATGTAAAAGACAATAACACAGAACAAAAATGCAATTAATAAAATCCATTTAGTAGGAATACATAGAATCATGGATATCTCATAAAGAGTGCATATACTTTTTTATGTCTGCAGAAAACTTACAAAATAGCTCATGTACTGAAGCTCATAAACAAATTCATACAATAAATCTTTATGAATTCCATAAAGTTGAATATTTTGATGCCCCAATTTTTAGTAGTCATCCAAAAAAGTAGAACTAAATAATTTAGTGACTGAAAAATCCTAACTACTTTTGAATTCAGAACCATAGTTCTAGAATATCCTTGGAACTAAAAGACTATCCAATGGGGAATTGAAAACCATATAGAAAGCAATAAATATGATAACGGTTTATATCAAAAACGTAAGTATGAAGCTTATGTACTAAGAAGAAATTTATATTCTTAAATACTAGTACTATTATTTACAAGATTGAATGTCCAAATTTAAGAGGCTTACTTCTTTTAAACAATTAGACAATCACCATCATAATTGAACAACATAAACCTGAATAAAATAGCAAGATGAATTTATTAAAGATAGAATAAAAGTAAATAAAAATAAAAAAATAGTTGTCAGTATGCATAAATTCAGAAGTTTATATTTTTAAAAGTCTAATAAAATTTAGTAAAAGGGAGAAAACTAAACTTCTACAGGAATGAGAGTGAAAAGGAGAAATACTAAAGTATGTAGGAGAAATCAAAAGTATTAAACATTATTGCACATTAAACTCTATAGAATATATTTGAAAAATCTTGAGAAAATGGATGATTTCTATCAAATACAAATTACTAAAATTAATCCAAGAACTAGACAGCTTGAAAAGATGAATTGCAATAGAAGGAACAGACATGTTTAAAAGCTACACTATCGAAAAAGAGACCTGCACCAACTAAGTTTTAGCTAACCAATAGATAACTTGATTCCAGTTTTATTTAAACCATTCCAAGCTATAAAAAGAGACAAAGAATTCCCCAGTTTATTTTATGAAGCCTGGTTGATGTAAGTTTCCAAGTCTAAAAAGGAAATGAGACAGAAAGAGAGAAAGAAATTATTTACTAATCCAAAAACAAATATCCTAAGTAAAATATTAACAAATAGAACTAAGCAATGCATGAAAATATAGTGTATGATTATTAAGTAAAGTTTATTGCACTAAACAAAGTATGACTCAATATCAGAAATTTTCTATTTTTTTACCTTCACTCTTCAAAGAGAAAAAAATGAAAAATTCTATTGGTCGGTTCCCATAAAGCATTTGATAATATAAAAATTCATTCCCAATGAAAAGTATGGGTATAACAAGAATAGAAGGTAAAAAAAAATAATAAAACCATTTACCAAAGTCCTTGAATAAATATTATCCTATATGACAAAAATTCTAAAATCATCTAAAATAAAAAAGTTTATAAGAGCTCAACTCTTACCATACTATGTAACATTTTCTTGAGTTTTGGAAAATACACAGGACATGAATAATCAGTATAAATTTTGGAAAAAAGAGATAAAATCACGTTTTCTTGTGATGGTTGTGATTTATACTTACAACTACCATCTTCCCTCCCAAACAATTGAAATGAATAAGATAACTTACTGACTTGATATAAAAATATGATTTAAAAATTCAGTAGATTATTTTGAATTTAGCACTAAGCACCTAGAAAAGGAAATGGGAAAATTAATCTATTCAAAATAACAGCAACAAACCCAATAAAACAAAATCAGAAAACTTTAGGAAATACCTATAAATTTAACAAGAAAGACAGAGAACATTTAAGGAAAAAGCTAGAGTACGTTATTGAGAGACAAAACAAGATCTACACAAAAGAAAAGTCATAAAGTATAAATTATCTCCAATTCAATATATACATTTCATACAATTAATCTAATCTTTAATGCTTTCTAAATCTGCTTATTGAAAACTCCTTTGAAGTCTTCACAAGGTAAGAAGGTAAACTGGACAGTGTCAGGATTACAATTTAAAATAGAAAGTTTTAAAGCTTTTTATTTATTTATTTATTTATTTTTTATAACTTTATATATATTTATATATAGTTATATTTATATATATTTGTAATTTTCATATTTATTTTATTTTCATATTTATTACTAAATTACCTACAAAGCACCCAGACATTCACATTTCTTGAACTGCTGAGTTCTTGAACTTTTTGGTGATATTTGTGAAAGTGTCACTGCAATACATCATAAGTTATTCGCTTCAGCAGATATTATTTTGTATTCTTTTCTGGAAAAATAGTAAAATAAAGGAAGAAAAATGACTTGAGTTTCTACATTGCTGAAAATATTTTTACTTGCCACATATCCTCTTTTATAAACTGATAAAACATAGATGTGATTTTCCAAGCTATTGGATCAAAGAAATATATGAAATTTTAATCTAATATTTTAATTCTTATATTCAAAGCAATGATAGAAAAAGGAATCCAAAACAATAACGTGAGCTGAAAGGATCTGCAGGAGATTTCTATGAGCCATCTGTTTTTATTTAGAAAAGAACATTTGTATAATTCCTAAGTCCTGCATATGATTCAATTAATGCCATAGTGATTTTTGACAGAAGTACACACAGCTTATATAACAAGAGGCACATTTTCAATGAGATATATTTACTTTTTGACCCCCCAAATATCCCAAACCACTTAAATGATGAGGTAATTAGCAAAGATAGGATATTTAATAACTATACATTTTTCCACAATTAGAATGAAAACTCCTTGAGGCAGGTAGTATACCGTATATATTTTAGTATATACTGTATTCCTAATCTGATGACACAATATGCACATGCACCACACACACATATATGCTCTCCACAAAAACACATTTAATTAGGCTTTATCCCTCCTCCCCATAGGAAAAATAGTTACTGCTATGTAAATAGCTATACGCTGCCCCATATTTCACAGCCCCTGTGCATTCAGGAGAGGTGATGTGGCTTTTTTTGGCCAACAGGTTCTAAGCAGTGGATAGCACTCATCACTGAAGTCTAGGACTGACGCATAGGATAGCAAGTGTGCTACGCCTTCTTTTCACTCTCTGTAATGCAGAAGGAGATCACAAGGTCCATGTGGAATTATCAGATGATAGAGGCTCCATCAGCTTGGGTCCGTGAATGACCATGGAGAGAGATTTCCTCCCACCCTGACCAATATTAGCTAAATGCCGTGAGCAAGAAGTAAAAATTTTTGCTGGTGTGTTATGTGACTAACTTTCTGTGATTGACTTGTAACTGCAGTTTAACATAGTCTTTGTAACTAATACTTCTCAATTCTATATTCAGACAAAATAGAACATGTGATCTTACCGTAAAAATAGTTTACATAAACACATTTGTTCTCTTTTTCCAGCTACATTTTATGGTACATTCTTTTATCCCTGTCATCAAGTAATTATAGCTTGGCTTATAGTTTTCTTTTGTTAGAAATATATTGTCTTTTTGAAAACAAGTTTATGTATTCATCAAGTATTTTTTGAGTAATTATTTTGATAAAGGTTTTACAGGAATGAAACAAGTTGAATTAAAAACAATATTTGCCATTAAGGAGTTGACTATATAGTAGCAAAAAATAAAAAAGCAAACAAAAAGCTAGGACACAAGTTGGAATTTGATTAATACCATGATAAACCCCTAGGTAAGGACTTCAATCACTGGGGGAGTTTTTAAGAGTGACATGTAGCTAGAGAGCTAATAAGGATCCCCATTATCTATAAATTTCAAATAATTTTCACTAAAGTCCCAAGTAACGCTCAGATAATACCTTCCCTGCCTCTTCTCTCTCTTTGACAATTCAGTTTGATTATTCAGTTATCCAACACTCAGTGAGCAGCAGAGCTCCAAAGATGGAGGAGGATGGAAGAGGTATTTCCCACAACATAGAGATTATCCTCAGCAAGTGCATCCAGGAGGACACGGACAGAGAATAGATGCTCTGACTTGAATGACTTTCCTTGGGTCACAAGCTATGGACCCTGTGTTATATTCAAACCTATGAGTCTTAGCTCATTGAAAACAATAAGGGGCTGCTTTCCCCCTCAAACCCTCATGAAATTTTAATGGAACCATCAGAAGTAAATAAAAGCATTCTAAACCAGGAGGAACTTTCAACAGGGAATTTACAAACTTGCATGATCTCTTTTCTTTTTGCACAGATGCAGCCTGTATTTCAGAGAATGGACGCACAGATTTTGCTTAAACACAGTAGACAACTACCATGATTTTATTTACATAGTGAAGTCAAAACTCACTCAAAATTTAAGGGCATTATTTCTGGTGGTCTCTCATAGCTTATTGCTCTTCAAAAACTAAACAAAAATTAGATTTTCCCTAAAATTAAATATCATGGTTCTGAAAGGGATATGCCATTGACCAATGGTGAGTGATAAAGCCGAGGACCATGTCCTTGGTAGGCTCTGCAGAATGGCCCCATAGGTGGAGTCAAATGAAAATCTGTACTGGCAACACTACAATCTACCCTCTACCGAGGAAGATGACCAGATGTAAAGCAGAGAGATGGAGAAATAGAGGCTGAGAAAACTAAATATCAGCACAGAGCCTGAGATGTAAAGGAGTATGCTGTGCCTCACAGGTTTGAACAACAAAACTGCAGAAACACATTTTTCCGAACAAAATAAACCTGTTAAAGGGTGTTTGATGCTATATACCCTCACAGAAGCTGAGAGCTGCCCCATCTTACTCCACTCACTCATTTCCACAGTCTTTGTCAACAAATAGTTGGCTCCACTTAACGATGAATGATAAACAGAAAGACAGGAGACGTGGCCTGTCCATTGGAAAAGGGAAAGCACACAGGCAGAAGCAAATGAAGACACAACATCCCAAAAGCATTTATCTAAGAAAACAGATTAACATTTGTAGTAAACATAGATAGCTTCAAGTGATCTTAATGATAAAAAGGAGGTCAGAGATTATATAGAGATGACTAAAGTGTAGATTATAGAAATAGGAGAGATGAAAAGGAACTAGCAGAAAAAAATGGACAAAAAATATAACAGAAAAGAACACGTGCTAGAAGCAAGGGACATAAAAACAAATGCAACTCAAAATCTCACAAGGAAGCGACCATCTCACAATAGCTAATAAGAAATTGAAACGTAAAACAGCAATGATCAATAGCTGACTTTTTAGAAGATAAAAGATTTAGACTATGCAGGATTATCAGGGGGAAGAGCATACGCAAGATTGTGGTTTCTGAAGAAGATAAGGACTAAATGGAACAGGAGGATTTAGTCATAATGGAAAGGAAAATTTTCCTGAAATAAAGATTTTTAAAAAATTTTAGTTAGGTCATATCTGCATAGTTCTCAAAAGAAAAGCACCCAGTAATTGTATACAAGGCTAAATTCCCTTCAGTTATAAAAGCAACTGACAAACATTCGTAAGCATGCCAGAACCTCAGGAAGAAAGTCTATTTGAGGTCCGTAGCAAAACACTGCCAAATACTCAGCCAAATAATTATAGAAACCAGGTATGGAGAAGTAAAGGGTGGACATGACATCTCTTTTAAAAATAAGCAAGAGGAGCTGGCCCCGTGGTGCAGCAGTTAAGTGCACGCGTTCCACTTCAGTGGCCTGGGGTTCGCCAGTTCTAATCCTGGTGCAGACACGGCACCGCTTGGCAGGCCATGTTGTGGTAGGCGTCCTACATATAAAGCAGAGGAAGATGGGCACGCATGTTTGCTCAGGACCAGTCTTCCTCAGCAAAAAGAGGAGGATTGGCAGCAGTTAGCTCAGGGCTAATCTTCCTCAAAACAATAAATAAAAAATAAATAAACAACAAAACCTAAACTATTTCAAAATGTATATAAAATATAAATATCATAAACCTTATCAGTGTAAACATAATTTAATTAGCAAAATAATGAGAGATGAGGAATGGGAATTGACAGTAGCTCTCAGTGAGGTAGCTTCCCCTGCCTCACAGAGGAAAGTCAGTAGAGTATGAAGAAGCTCAAAGTATAAAAATAATGTCTCTAACATCAAGACTATTCATAAAATATTTCGTAAGTTTAGTATCATTTTTTACCAACATACATAGTTTATAAAAGTATTATCTAAGTTTCAGTTATTTCTTTCCCACTTCTATTTTATTGTTTTACTAACACTTAAAGGAAATTAAATTTAATACATAAGAAATTAAAATGACATTGATAGTGTGACTCCAGTTTTGTCTGCAAATCTATATAATTTCAGTTACGTGAGATTTCAACTGAAAATAATAGAAAACCTGACTTCTGATGTTGTAAAGACATACACAACGTCTACTTCCCTGGCATATGAAAAGTTGGGAGGCAGTCAGCTGGTGAACCAATGGCTCGATAATGCCACTGCCAAAGTCTATGCCATTATTTTCTCCCTGTCCTCGTGGTAACAGCATGTCTGTGTATTCCAGGCAAGAATGGGGAAGAAGACAAGGTGCAATGTTGTCAGACATGTGCTTATATTTTACAGGCCATCCCTGGCTTCAAGAGAGCCTGTGTGAATGACACCCATTGACTTTCCAATTTGATTTCAGGTAGGTAAGGATCAAGGAGGTTGAGTGATCTACCATGTCTGCTGCTTGTTCCCTCTTTATTTCCTCATACATAAATTTCAGAAATAAAGTGCAATAAATTGTTATCACAGATAATATAGACTGGGTTTTTTAAATCTGAAATTTTATATTTTAAAAATGAAAACAAGTATTATCAAGAGTAGCTCTATTTCTATCTACCTGTGTAGATGAAAACATTTATTAAATACATCACGTCATTTTGCATAGGTTAAAATCATATGTGTTAACTTGAGTAATGAAAAAAAGACACATTACATACAATATTAAATACATAACAAGGACTTATATATCAAACATATTAAATCACGTAATAGTTTGAAAAAAATGTTTAACAGAAATCTTTCCTAATTTCCAATACGGTGCTCAAAAACACCTTTGAGGATTTATAGTCATTGCAGTAGTAGAATTCTTAGCCTCTAAATGACACAGCATACCTTTTTTGAAGTTCCAGCAATATCAGCTGTTACACCTTTGTTTTTCAGACTTCTTTCAGCAGGTCCATCTACGACACCTCTTGCTAGTAGTAAATTGTATTAGTTCAATGACATTTATAATATTTTCACAGCAAGAAATAGTTTTTGATAGAGTCATTTTTCAGTCAGTCTCTTACAATCAGCGGTGCCGTCCATGTTGTGAGGATCAAACTGTTACTGACTGGCCATTCACAGCCTGGAAGCTCACATGCTCACAATCTACACAATGCAGCAAATTCGCCTTCAGTTATTATACTGCTATTTCTTTAGAAACGAATGATGAAAAGATTTTTTTCTTTAAAGTATGTCTGCTCTCTGCTTCCTTTCACTAGACTTTTGGGTAAATTATTTCTACTATGATTAAAAGCTTAGATGAATTTAATTGGATCTTGCAACTATAAATTTAAAAGATAAGGTAGAATAAGACAGGCACAATCATAGCCCTTAAATATTAAAAATACATTTATTTAAATTATTAAAATGTAATTTTAATAGTTGAGATTATTGGGAGCATAGTCATAGCTAAAGAATGAATGAGTAAGTAGAGAATTGAGACAAGAACACAGTGCAAGTGGTCAGAACAATGGGAAATATGAGAGAATTTAATAAGTCCAGATGCTCTAAAATAAGTTGTTGATTGAAAGAACAAAGGGAAAATGGAGAGGAAAATTAATAATACAGGAAAATTTCTGAAAGTTAAAGAAAGACTCTTATTTCCAGATGGAAAGCCCCACCTCCTGAAGGGCGGTAGATAGATTAAGAAAGATCTACAACTATATATATAGTAAAGAAATATCAGAACTCACGGGATATAGGAGAATTCATAAAAATTTTACAATAAAAACATCAAGTTATCAATAGTATGAAGAGATTTACATAGTGACCGGACGTTTTCTGGTCAAAAGACTAGAATGTCGTGTTTAATGGTCAGAGTAAATTATTACATACCTATAGTTCTATATCCTGCCAAACTATCAAGTAAATATGAGGATAAAACTAGCCGATGGTGATCATGAATGGACTCAGAAAGGTTATAACCAGAAGTCTTTTATAAAATAATATTAAGAATGTGCTGCTAGAAGTTGAAAACTCTATTTGCACTCTTCCATAACTTGTGCCTTTTTTGTCACATATTTTATTTTGGCATATGTTATAATCTCACAACACATTATTATTTTTGTTGTTTTAAATAATCAACGTTCTTTTATATTTACTCATGTATTTATTCTTTTTAGTGCTTTTCATTCCTGCCTAGTCACATTTCCTATTCATGTATCGTGCATATTTTTAAATTTATGTGCGGGTCATTATGAAAAGAACAACTATATAGATCCAGACAATGGCTTCTTTCACCAGAAAGAGTTCTCCTTTCTTGTGGTCGCCATATTATAGGTGGTTGTTAATATCGTTAATTCAGTCAAGGGTTGAGCTAAGCTAGGCTGAGTTGCTGTTTTACATCGAACCATCACTGTGCTAGGTTGTGATCTTCCTATGGTTTTGACTGAGAATCTGGTGCTTTTCTATCTTCTTCATCTCAGGAGCCTGTGGGAAATTCAGTTCTCCCCTTGAGATGTTTTTATTTCAGGTCTGTATCTTTCAGGCATCCCATATTTTTCAATATCTGGCAAATGTTTTGAGGGGACCCTAGCCAACTTTTTGAGACAGACCCCCAGACTCCATCAGAACTGTGTCTCATAAGTATTATGAGACTATATTTTATTTCAAATTGTCATTTAGAAGCATTTAACTCAGAGCCCTAGCCCCTATTGCAGCTCCAGAATTCAGCAAATATTCCATGATATAAACAGCTCTTGGTCTGGCTTCTCTAGTTTCTATCCCATCACTCCAGAATTCACCTCCTCTCAACTACCAAAGCCTCTATTGGTTTCGATTCCTCTTAGAGTCTTCTTGTGTCAGACCATATACTCAATGTCCCTGCAAAATAAGCATCTAGATCCAAGAAAAAAATGGCTGGCCATTTTTACTCATAATAGGAGAGTTTTCTCTTCTTTGAAATTTTAGTTTTCCATATTCTTGTTGTTTCCGTAACTATTCTATGCCTTTCAAAATATGATTTTTCTCTATGTTGCAGATGGACCATTGGTCTACTGTGATCAACTACATCTCACCCAGAAGCAGAAGTCCTCTCTTCAGTGTGTTAATCAAAAATTTTATAGTCCAATTTATTGTAATGAAAGATGTCATTTTTGTTTTATCCGTAAGCTTTATTTTTGCAATTTTGTTTTATCCTTTTGTATTTTTATGATAAAAACACTCTGTAAATGAGGTGATGGCGCTTTATTATTTCATAGTGGTGGGTAAAATTTAATTCCCGTAGCGACACAGTTTACTATTTTAAATGAACACACGCCATTTCTTTCAAAAACATCTAAATCAAAATGTTTTTGCTCTTAAAGATAAAAGTCAATAGTACTTGGATCAGTTATAAAAATTCTTTCATGATTATAGGAGAACTCTTTGCGTTTGTATAAGCATATATAAATGCAAATCAAATTCTACGATGCTTTGATAAGAAGATATATAAAATTAATTGAAATTCAATAGTTCATGGGATATAAATATTTGTTAAACTTTGTATGACTAATGAGACATAATGACAGGTTGAGCTCTTTGTTAAACTGTATCAACGAGTTTCCATCTTTCAAGATTTCTTATTAAACTACTGACTGAAGCACCTAGAATTTGAACTGAGACTGCTCAAAAGAATACAGTCATGCGTCACTCAACCACAGGGATACATTCTGAGAAATTAATCTTTAGGTGATTTCATTGTTGTGGGAACATCATAGAGTGTTCTGAAGGGGAATAAAATTTGCTGCCACAAAATGTGTCTCTTTATCATGAGGGTTATTTTAGGCTGATTATTTTTGAGAAACAAAAGATTCAGAAAGTTTTTCTTGGTACATGCCCCTTAACTGCCTTAAAGAATTCAGATAAAAAACCTGTCTCAGGAAGGAAGCAATCACTTTGGCATAACATGAACTAGGTGGTAGACAGGGAGGAATCTAGGCAAGCCTGTTTGTTGGGCTCCCCTCTTTGTTCTTCTGTCTCTCTGTGGCCAAACATTTGTTTGTCAAACCTTCCCTCCTTTCCACATACCTTTGAATTGCCTTCCTTCCCTTTGAAGTCCCTGACTCTCTCCACCCCAATATCTTTTGCCTTTTGTTGAGGATGGTTTTTAAGATGAAAACTTTGACCATTTTGGTGAATTACTTTGTTTTCTTGGGTTTCTTCTATGTATACATGTTATTAAACTTCTGTTTGTTTTTCTCAAGTTAATCTGTCTCATATCAATTTAATTCTTGGATCAGCCAGAAGAACTAGAAGAGTAGAGAAAAATTTCTTCCTCTCCTAAAGTACTTACACAAACCTAGATACTATAGCCTACTACACATCGAGGCTATATGGTACTAATCTTATGGGACCACCATCAAATATCTGGTCTGTTGTTAATCGAAATGTTGTTATGCGGTGCATGTTATGTTTTCCAAAGTACCAAGAAGGTGACCAAATGCTCTAAATTTCCTAAGACTGAGGAGGTTACTGGGACTGGGGACTTTTAGTTTTAAAAGCAAGAAAGTCTCTGGCAAACTAGGACAAAGACTGAAGAAGGACTGAACAATTTAGACCTCAAATAATGAGTGATACATAGAAAATGTTATGTTTGTGATGTTTAGATTTTACGTAACATTTAAAAATAATTGTAACTCAACAACATTAGTTATTAACAAATATATGCATACAACACACTCAGGAGAGCAAATGTACACAATTTTTATACAATTATTATATTCACAAAGAGTCACAATTGCATAGTAAACTAAACATTGAATTTGGAATCAAAAGATGTGCATTTAATTTCCAATTTTACCCCTCACTATGTGACTTTCGGCATATCCAAAATCTCTGAACCAGACACATTTCTATTCTATAAAAGAGGAACTATGATATTTATCATATCTGCTTTACTAGACTGTTTTAAAGATCAAGTAAGATAGTCTATGAAAGTAAATTGAAAACACTAAAGTGTTATACTAATGTTATTTATAGACAAAAATTCAAAATTATAGACAATTATGCAACATTACTTGGTCACTAATTCATGTCATTATGACAGCATATGACAACATCTAGAAGATTACTTATTCACTTCTGCACTATTATCTCTGCGACAGTGTCTGAAGTTTAATAATTTAGCTACATCTCTGCTATTATCTTTTCTACAGTAGCCAAAATTTGATAATTTAGCTAAGCAAAATATTTTCTTTTCATTATGATTAAACTTCCAGCACAGAATTGTATATATGTCCTTGTGGCCACAAGAAAAGAACTGACAAAACTGGCTTTCAAATGTTTAATCATATATGTTGCATATCACTTAAACACTTGAAAGCAGGTTTTTTCAATTCTTTCGTGTGGCCACAAATTGAATATATTTTAAATTCCCTGATCTTTTGATCACTTGTTTATAATAATGTAAGCATATAAGAATGTTCACAGTGTGATGTGACACAAATGAATGGTATTTTATTTGGCATTTAAGAGAGAGAATATGAGAATGCTTGATAGAATAGAAGATGCTTGAATTGACATCTAGATAAAGTAGAAACTCAGCAGACATGCAAGAAGACAGGGCAATACAAGTCAAAGTTACAGCAGCTGCAAAGGTAAGAAAACAAGGAAAGTACATGGACAATTCAAGGAAATAGTTGTCCAGTTAAAGTGGAGTACAGAGTAAATATAGAAGTATGTCAGGGCAAGAGATAGGATAGATGACATAGAGTAGATTATATAATGTGCTCTCAGCAGGAGCAATAGTACCTTTCATAACCCCAATGACCAACTCATTTTTTTCTACATATTACTCAGGTCTTGCTAGATGCCAAGCCAGTATCTATTTTGCTATTTTTCCTTAAAGATAAAACTTAGTTATTTCTCGTTCCCCATAGTATCTAGCTAAGCATATTTTTCAGCCTCCCCTCAAAACCAGAGGTGGCTAATGAAATAATCCTAATTCTGCTATATAATCTGCCTATATTCTTTGCCTAAAATAGGCACAGCTTCTTCCACCTGTCCTTTTTTTTTTTTCCTGTTAGACTGTTATGAGGGCATGAGCCTGGAAAAGAATGGTTATCATGTGACCATGAGGTGATAAACATGGGAACAGAGGACTATATATTGTGAACAGAGCTAAAGACGGAAAGAAGGTGGAGTCATGTCTGATGATGTCACTGACCCATTGCACCAGTCTTGGACTTCTTATGTGAAATCAATAAATATTTGCACCTTAAACCATGATAATTAATACAGTAGGTATCAATAGACGTTTGTTGACTGATCCAGGTGCCACATATTCAGTGCTAAAAGTCTTGGATTACATTATGTAACCAATAGGAAGGCACTGAAGTATTTTAAATTGAGGATTAACACAATCACATATATGTTTTAGAAAGGTCACTCCTGCAGCACCAAATGTCCAGAGTACTGATTTATTCTGTAGAAATTACACAAATAATACATCATCCTATGTTTAAGAAGACACAAAGTTTTCAAAGTAAATGTAAGCAAGATTGGCATATTGCCAGATATCCTAGCTATTGATCAAATTTGCAGAATTTCAACAAATTCAGTAAATGCACATTCAGTAAATGTATATCGAAGATTTATGTTACTCCTGAGTTAGGTTATGCCTGACAGGAATAATCCTATCTGCCATTCCAGACCTGTGGCAAGTTGTTTATATTTCTATCTTCTCCTCTCATACAAGAATATAAGGGAAATGAATTAAACATGGATATAGACATGAACTATCTTTGAACCAGTGCCTTCCTGAAAGGCTAAAATGAAACGATATGGAATCTTTACAAATATCATCTCATTGAGGTAGCTGGAAAAATACTTTAAAACCTTAGTTCTTACTTGCAAGAGATGTACCGCTACTTCTCTGGTATCATACACAGAAACAAGCAAACAATAAGACAAAACACCAAACGAGCAATTGACTGAACCTGTCTTCCGCATCACTGGTTATTGTATGGTCACTGAAAATATGGGTTCTGGACTCACAGAGCCCCATGTTGAATCCTAGTTCTGCCATATACTAAATATATTACCTAGGAGAGGTATTCTATTATGTGTAGGAATTAATTTCTCTCATCCTGCTTGGGGGTTATAATCCATACATACAGGAGTATTTGAGAATTAAATGAGATAATATTTGTCAAGTAGGTAGCTCAGTACCTGGGACATAGTAAGTCAACTCAACAGTAGTTGCCATTAATAGTATGATTATTTTTCTTTTTGGAAGATTAGCCCTGAGCTAACATCTGCTGCCAATCCTCCTCTTTTTGCTGAGGAAGTCTGGCCCTGAGCTAACATCCATGCCCATCTTCCTGTACTTTATATGTGGGACGCCTACCACAGCATGGCATGCCAAGTGGTGCCATGTCTGCACCTGGGATCCGAACCAGCAAATCCCGGACCACCAAAGCAGACAGAACGTGCACACTTAACTACTGTGCCACCAGGCCAGCCTCTGATTATTATCATTATCATTACTGTCATCATTGTTATTATTGCCTCCCATTAGGAGGGAAAACAACTAATTTAAATGGAAATGCCTTCTTGTATAGATTTTCCTTACTCTGTGTTTTACATCTTGTCCATTCTTAACTATCCATGAGAGAATTTGGCTGCAATGATCTATTTTAGTCCAGTTTTAATTCTGGGAAAACTTCTTCCATGAATTTCTGGGCTCTCTGCCTGGCTACGCCACTTACTATATATTTGGGAAATGCAAACTGATTTTAATAGTAAATTGAGATAAGTAAAAAGTGTGGAGGTAACTACGATACAGAAACATACATGATGCATTTTAAAGCCATCACCACTTGCATTTTGAGTGACTCACATTTAAAAAAAAATTTCTTA
Organism: Equus caballus; assembly: GCF_041296265.1. Lineage (NCBI taxonomy): Eukaryota > Metazoa > Chordata > Mammalia > Perissodactyla > Equidae > Equus > Equus caballus. Next base: position 101,313,989 of record NC_091686.1, read on the forward strand.
ATTTTTGTAATCAAGATAATGCTACACTGAAAGGATATTATTTTACAGGTTTACTTTAAACACTAATGAATTAAAAGTGACTTGAGGGGCCTGCCTGGTCACATAGTGATTAAGTTTATGGATTCCACTTTGGTGGCCCAGGGTTCACAGGTTCGGATCCTGGGCGTGGACCTAGTATTGCTTGTCAAGCCATTCTGTGGCAGCATCCCACATAAAATAGAGGAAGATTGGCACAGATGTTAGCTCAGTGCCAATCTCCCTCAAGCAAAAAGAGAAAGATTGGCAACAGATGTTACCTCAGGGCCAATCTTCCTCACACACACACACAAAATAAATAAATAAATAAATAAATAAAAGTGACTTGAAGTTTTACTATAGAGCCATTTAATTGACTGGAGTCGGTGCTTCCTAGAATGTGATTCAGATCTCCACTTTTAGGCAATATCTAAAATTCATGAACTAACATTGTTATCTCAAGAATGTATATTTCCATTTTAGCAGATGACAAAATCAACTTTGAGAATATATTCCTGTGTAAATACAAAGCATGCCTGCTAATATCTTTAAATCTTTGTTGAGAATACCTGCAATATTTAACTGAAAATGCTGTTTATGCAAGATATTCTTATGTAGGTTTTTATCTGAAACCGAAAATTCTACAAAAAAATACGCATTTTATACAAGTGAGAGAAGTTGAGAAGTCTATATGAGAGGTTTGTTTGCACCAATGAGAGCTTTCTGGGCAATGGAGACCACATGCTAACCATCTTTAAGAAAAGTCTCATTATATTTACATTTTGGACACAACTGAACTAAACCTTTACAACTGATGTTTTTGGTTTTGCTTTGTGTTGTTGAGATTAAAAAAGTTTATCTTTATTTTAAGTGAGAGCAAGAAATTTCTCCCTGTGAAACAGAACAATATGTTTGAGTGTTCCATGTTGTGACAGAATGAGCTTGTTTCTTCTCTGGTTATTTTAAAACTGACATACAGCACCACCAGGAACTCCAAGACAGAACTACAGAGATGGGAAAGGAGAGTGAAGAAAATTAAGATCCTCGTGATGATTAATAGAAAACAGCCGGAGAGAATTTCTGGAGAGACAGTAATTTTGCAATCATTTGAAATAATGAATTGAGGCACTGGTTCTGGAATGCCATACAACTTTCCTGTTGTCCGCCAACTCAGATTGACAGCGGGCTTCAGGGAGGAAGACTGAAAGGTTGCATTCACACTTCACAAGAAAGAGTACTAGGACCCCTGGAGATGGGCATAGGGACTTCATCCGGTTACCAAATGGGCCACCTGTTTTGGAGCCATGCTTGCTGTGGAACAGTTAAGATACCAAGTTCAGTAATGTGAAGGAGTTACAAAGCTAAATCAGCATTTGTAAAGATGGAGATAATGGCCATCCATTGAAAAGTAATTATGAATTTTGCCCAGATTTTAAAATTTAGATTAGTTCTATAAAATGATTATGTGTCCACTGAAAGCTGGAACATGCTGACATGTCCATTCATGGTAGGAATATTTTCATGCTTTCAGCAAGTAGCTTGAACTGAAATGCGAATTGTCCACTGGATGTGTATTTCAATTTTCCCTGGTGGACTACAGGGAAAGAATTAACAATTGTGATACTCTGATTATTCTGTTAATCCTTGGTCTATTTATTTCACATGTTTAAACTCTACAATGAGAAAATATTGAATGTGACGAGTTTCAGGGTTCTGATCCATTAAAAAATAATAAATGAGTAAATAAACAAAGAAACGTACTTCACTGAATCAAAGAAGAAAGAGTAAATAAAAATCAAAACAGAAAATAAACAACGACAAAAACATTTTTGATTAGCGTCTAAGTTACTTGGGGTAGATAGAGATTCCATAATTTGAAAAGAAAACATTATTTCTCAATATTATTATTACTCCTGTCTCACTGTGTCTAGACAGTGGACTTAAAGGCTTACTTACCATAAAGAACTACTCTTAAATCAACTACTCAATTTACTGTTCTGGGGATCAATTTTGTGAATAAAGGTCAGTTATCATGGCTGGAAAGCTCTTTACGATCAGAATAAAACAGAATAATATTCAATTATCTATGATTTCTATAAAGATTTTTCTTTTTCTTCCGGTTTTATTGAGATATAATTGACACATAAGATTGTGTAAATTTAAGGTGTACAATGTAATAAGTTGATATTTGCATATATTGTACAATGATTACCACAATGAGGTTAGTTACATTCATCATCTCACGTAAGTATGATTTTTTGGGTGTATGATAAGGACTTTCAAAAGCTACTCTATTAGTAGTTTCCAAATACAGCTACCTCTTGGTATCCATAGGGGATTGGTTCTAGGAACCCCCATAAATACAAAAATTCGATGATGCTCAAGTCCCTTATATAAAATGTCATAGTATTTGCATATAACCTGTGTGTATCATCTCTAGATTACTTACAATGCCTGATACAATGCAAATGCTATTTAAATGGTTGTTATTCTGTATTGTTTAGAGAATAATGACAAGAACAAAAAGTTCTGTACACGTTCAATACAAATGTAACCGTTGTAGGCCTTTTGATCACCAGTTGGCTGAATCTGGGGACATGGAACCCATGGACACAGGGACAACTGTATACAATAGAGTATTATTAACTGTAGTCACCATGCTATACCTTACATCCCCAGAACTTACTGATCTTATAACTGAAATTTTGTGTCCTTGACAACCTTCATCCATTTCCCACCTCCCCCACTCCTGGCTCCTGGCAACCACCAATGGATTCTCTGTTTCCATAAGTTTGATTTTGTTATATTCCACACATAAGTGAGGTCAAACACTATTTGTCTTTCTCTGCCTACTTATTTCTCCCAGCATAATTTCCTCAAACTTTATCCATGTTGTCACGGATGGCAGGATTTCCTCCTATTTTATCAAGAGGTTTTTCTGAACATTTGTGTGTCTGTATACAATCACAATTAAATTAGAAACAATAAAAATTAAAAAGTAATTTTAAACATAAACATGCTGAGCTTCACGAAATAATGAATGAAAAGAAGCCAGAAATATTGAGAAGAAAAAGCCAGATATAAAATAACATATACTGTGAAATTACACTTAAACAGTGCTTAAAAATATGCAAAACCACTCTATATCATTAGAAGTAGGATAGTTCTAACCCCTGGGGAGAAGGTGGGACATCAAGATGTGGCGTATGCAGACTTCCAGAATGCTTTCAATGTTAATTTCATTTCTTCTTTTTAAAATTTGGGTGGGGGGCCACATGTGTTCCTTTTATAATTTATTAAGTCTTCACACACGACCTGAACACTTTTCTATCTGTATGATACACTTCAGATAACAATTTATATTAAAAGCTAATTACCATGCTAAAGGCTCTCCAATGAATTTGCCTTCTGTTTTTATTCCTTCTATACATCTTTCTCCCCTTCATTCCCAATAATGTCCAGGCCATACAGATTTTTTTCCTGACCTCATTAAATGTAGATTGTTCCTACATCAGGAAATTTCCTGGAATTTTCTTTCCCAGATTTCTACAATTGTGCAAGCTTATCATTTTGGCCTCAAATTTTACTTTCTGGTATATGCCATCCCTGACTAAGCTCTAAAAGTTTTACATGACTTCTAGAAAACAAACAAACAAACATACTAGTAAACCCTGTTTCCTTTTTTGTGACCACAAAGGTCAATCAGATATGTTTCTCTCTCCCTACATCCTTTACCTTAGCTTAAGCATGCTCTGTTTACACATTACGCTCCTGCTATCTGAACTGGCCTCCTTGCTGGGGCTTTAATATGCCCAGCTTGTTTTGGCCTAAAGTCCTTTGCTTTAAGGATTCTCTCTGCCTTGAAAATTCTTGGCCATTTTTCTACATCCCAGGGGTAGATACTTTTTGAAAGTATTTTTTTTTGACCATGTGTTTTCTTCATACCAATTTTCAGTTTAGACAGATACTTTTGTTGTGTTTTGTTCTAATGTGCTTCCAGTATCACTTTTATTCCTAGAATATAAGTCCCATGCTGGCTGAGGTTTTCCCTTGTCTTTTTACAACTAGATAATAGATCAATAGGACAGTGCCCAGCACAGAATAAATATCTAATAAATATTTATGGAAGGAAAAAATAAACTTGTTAATGGTTATGTAGTTCCATGAACATGATCTGAATTCATGGCAGTGTCGTGACCAAAGAAACACTACCTACAACCAAACTTAAATATACTCCAAGGGTATTGTGTGGGTTTCTCAAATACAGTGAAGTATACTTATCGATGGAAGTAATACTCCTTTCAGAATCTTTTATTTTCTTCCATGTTCATCTCTACTCAGCTGTTTTCCAACTTTTTTTTTTTGAAGAAAGTTTTATTTTATTTTATTATCATTATTATTGTTATTTTTTCTGGGAAAGATTCACCCTGAGCTGACGTCTGTTGCCAGTCTCTCTCTCTTTTTTTTTTTGCCTCCCCAAAGCCCCAGTACATAGTTGTATATTCTGATTATAGGTCCTTCTAGTTCTTCTATGTGAGCTGCCACCACAGCATGGCTTCTGACAGACAAATGGGGAACTGAACCTGGTCATCTGAAGTGGAGCATGCTGAATTTTAACCAATAGGCCAACAGGGCTGGCTTGCAACATTTTTCTCTTCAACTCCAAGCCCATCCCATCCCATTTCTTCCTCTCCTCATTGCTGTTTTGTCCAAGTTTTATATCCCAAAAAGCAAAAAACAAAGACAGAACAACAAAAGCAAACAAAAGAAACAAACAACAACAGTAATAAAACTCAAAACAACTAGTCTGGGAGCAGTATTTTTCTCATAAACTAGAGAAATGAGAAGAAACTGAGGAGGGCAAAACAGTTTTCTCTTTCATGAGTAAGAGGAAACAGAAGCCTGAGATTACTCATAAATTAACAATGGTGGGTCCAGCATCATATTATCTAGAACAGAAATTCAACACTAATCTTAAATGAATCCCCAAATGAATTTCCACACTTTGAGATAACATTAAGGAGAATCAGTAATGGCTTGATAAATCATGTGTTAAGAGTTATTTCTAAGTAGGTCTGAATTTTAAGGTAAATAAAATCATGTGAATCTTTTGCTGTTATAGACACTATGAATATTTTAATGTTTTTGAAATAAGATGCAAATTGTAATCTTCTAAGGGCAGGAACTACATCTTATACATCTGTGCATTACCCACTGTGCTGAGCACAATATTCACTGTTCATTGTTGAGACTATGAATGATGCTGAATTACCAGAGTTCAGGGTTATTTATGAAGTGGAAATGAACTCATGTGGAGGGAGGATCGCCAGTGATACCTTTTATTTTTAGGTGCTGATTCTTTTAGCTCTAGGTGATGGAGCTGTAGCAATTCTCCTATTATGTTGATTGATCATCTCCAACTGCCAAATACATGGGGTTTTCCAAAGAATGGGGTCAGAGGTAAATGATTCCAGGTACAATACACTAGGATAGCATCATATCACGAAGATACAAGGAGAGAGAAATTTTACTGAACAAACTGCATGAAAAAATTTTCTTAGTTGAAACATTAGCACATTTTACTATTTATTTTTCTGGAAATTTTCCACAAAGAAGTCTGAATATACATTAATTAAAGAAAAGATATTTTAATCTGAATGAAAATGTGAGGAGTCTTCTTTTACAGCTGAGGAGACGCAGTTGGAAACTGAGGTTGTCTACAGAAGGAAGGAATTTACTCCAAAATATGTAATTCACTCATTTGTCAATTAATTCCTCCGTTCAAGAATACTTAAGAAATATTTATTGAACATCTACTTGTAGCAGTTGGAATTTGAGTAGAAAACAAATAAAGTCCCTTTCTCTATCTATAAGACTTAGATTCTGGAGAAAGAGAGAGTAATTAAACCAATAAATAAATAAAATATATAAAGAACAGTGAATGCTTGGAAGAAAAATAAAGCAGAATGGAGACAAAAATGTGAAAGAGGAGTATGAATTTTAGTAACTAGGAATCAAGGAATATCTCTCTTAGGATGTAAAATTTGGTTATATGTGCTCTTGCACATTTATTTCCTAAAATAACTAGCTTGAAAGTCCCCTTTTCCCACTAAAGTTGGGTGTTTTAGAATTTGGAAATAAAGAGGAATGTTGCTACAAGAAGCAAAATATTGTAATTTTACACACTTTCGGTTTTACTAATTCATCTAACTAACACTACAGATGAAGACTCCTGACGAACTGACACATATTCAAAGGCTCACCAAATGTGAGCTCTGCACACTGGGAGGCAGGAGGGGGCACATTCAGAAGCAATGTGAGGAGGGCTTCTCCTATGGTCCTGTCCTGCCCTTCACAATGGAGCCTGTATAGTTCTTTGATTGGCAGAGAGTTCTGCTGACTCAGATGCCCTGAAAGTATCACATCCAAAGAAGCAAAGTGACGTGACGGCCAGAAAGCTGGGGGAGGATATTCTACTTAATGCTAAGAAGGGTTATAAATACAAGGGAAATGGATCTGACTCTGTTGCTGTATGTTTCTGGCAGTTTCTCAGATAGTTTCTTTGAATCTGCAACTTGGACAGGAATTTTCATTTTTCAAAAAAATCAAAATAGTGTATGACATAGTTCAAAGCACAGGCACAACGGTGCTCGCCAGATTTCTTCCTGACCAATCTCCTAAAATGCCCAAATAGCACTAGAAATAGCAATATGATCAATGCTTGAATTAGTCGTGCTTCTCCAGACAAACAGAGCAAGTAGGATGCGTATATAGAGAGCAAGAGATATATTATAAGGAATTGGCTTATCTGGTTATGGAGGCTGGTAAATCTCAAGTCTGAAGTATGGACTGGCAGGCTGGAGACCTAGGAAAGCTAAAGATGCAAATGAAGTCTGAAGGCAGTCCTCTGGAGAATTCTCTTTTGCTCTAGAAAGCTTATCTTTTGTTCCAGTCAGTTCTTCAATTGACTGGATGAGGCCCACCCACATTATGGAGGGCAATCTCTTTACCCAAAATTCACTCATTTAAACGTTATTCTCATCCAAACACACCTTCCAAATTGACATAAAATTAACCATCACAATGCTCAATAAGTATTTCTGGATTGATGCATTGTAAATATAAAAAGGCTACATACTTGACATTGTCGTGCTCTAATGCATTTTTCAATTGTTTCTGCTAATTACGTTTAAATTGACACATGTAAATTTGTGTTTGTGATTGGAAGTGATGTTTTAAAATTCGAAAAATAATAATTTATAAAAACAGATTTTTTCTTTTCTATAGGTAACATTAATGGCACAACATTCAAAGGCTGATCATTTAATTATAAAACTCAGAAGACTTTATAATTCCTTCAAAAAAAAAGATATAATTAGTCCATTTTAGAAGCTCTTTAAATGGTCAAGTTTTTAAATCAAAAAGACTTTTCTGGGCCAGCCCTGGTGGCCTAGTGGTTAAGTTCAGCATGCTCTGCTTTGGTGGCCTGGGTTCAGTTTCCAGACATGGACCTACACCACCCTGTTAGTGGTCGTGCTGTGTTGGCAGCCCACATACTAAAAAAGAAAAAATAGGGGAAGATTGGCACAGATGTTAGCTCAGAGCAAATCTTCCCCAACAAAAAAAGAAAAAACAAAGACTTTTCCATTTAAAAACAACTATTCAGCAAAATATTTAAAAAATCTTGTAAATTCAAAAGATTAAGAGACATTAAGTATTTTTAACAGTTTTCACACCAAGATCCTTATAACCTCACTTATAAAATATTTCCAAATAAATTTGTCTTTTTTTCAAAACCTCACAGTTTTCATATCTGCTATGTTAAAATTTTAATTAGGAGAAGCTATTCATGGAAACACTGACATTTTTGTAGTAGAACAAAACTTAAGGACATTTTGAGAATTTTCTTCTAGTAATATGTTCACAGATAATCTCAAGGTTTTGATTCTCCCAAAGCAAGCATATAGAAAATGTTACATTTATCCACAAAATACTCTGTGTGTCCTATAACATTATATAATCTTCCCTTCAGAGTCTTAATTTTGAATTAATTTTAAAATATACAAGTTGTTCAATTTGATTATCTAAATATTTGGCATCATAAAATGTATAGGAATAGTGACGTAATAAGTTTGATCACACACACACACACACACACACACATTGTAAAAGTTGAGGTTGTATTATCCAGTACAGAACAGAAGAGAGGAAATTTAGATCAGAACCTCAAGGAAACTGAATTGGTGTTGCTCTAAAAGCTTGCAAGAACCTGAGGAAAGTGGCTGTTCATGAAGGAAAAAACACAGCATGAGCTATAAATTTGGAAAGATAGGTTTCTGAGGAGAGTAACAGATGCTGTTTCTTTCAAATTATTTTAAAATGGGATACACATTTTTTAAAAGAAAAAAAGTGTGTTAAAAATTGTAGCACTACTAAAACAAAGAATTTAATAAACCTCAAAGGTCTGCCACTGCTGTCAATCTATTTTCCAAAGGTACAAAACTGTTTCTTTCAATTTTTCTTACAATATTTTCTTATGATGTGACCAGTCAATTGTTAAGATTCCCAGAAAAGGACACTCCAATACTTCATATGAGAAATTGATAGCTCGTGCTCTTCAGTGTCTACTAGAAACAAGGAAAATGACGCCTCCTGGATCATCTTTTCTAGATGAGATCAAAGTCCATTAAAGACGTCACAAGCTCTGTTCAAGGTAGAGAAAGCCAGGGGCAGAGTGAGTCAGCAGCATAACTAGGAATAAAATCTACATGCTTTCAGAACCAGGACCATATCCTAACCATAAGCATACAAAAGCACACCTTCCATTCCAAAGGGAAGTTAGTGCTTCCTGTCCTTCCTCCCTCCCTCCCTTCCTTCTCTCCTTCTTTCCTTCCTTCCGTCTTTCTTCCCCACTCCTTTTCTCTCTCTTTCATTCTAGCTTTTTGTCAAGTTTCACAATCAAAACCATCATCATCTTCCTTCCCACCACTATTGTGTCAATTTAAAAATTCCTTTAATTTGATTTCTTCTTTTTAAGCATTATATTCTTTATGAACTAATAACAATAACACCTCACAATATGTAGTTTTATATATACTGTGTGGACACAGATTTGTGATTCATGTTATAAATACCATAGTATATTGAGAAAAGATATTAAAATATTATATAATATAGCTTGTCATATGTAAAATTAGGAATGCCTCAACATAGATAACCTGATCTCTACCTGATTTAATTGTAATAGTTTTAAATGTCATAGTTTATCACCTTGTCGCTTACCAGACTTTCCCTCTACTTCCTTTACAATCTGGAAGTGTGTTGAAATGATTTTAAGAATAATAATAATATAGTTTTAAGTATTTTATTTTATGCCATAGCAATATTATGAACAGTTTGCACATTCTATCTCCTATACTTTTCACTTTGTCTTCACAAAGATTCAGTGCATTGTTTTAGGTATGACCCTGTTTTATACAAGAAAACTGTCAACGTTTACTTATTAAATACCTACCTAATTATTTGTTTTATAGATTAAATAAGCTGAGAAACATAAAGTGCTTAGAACAACACCTAAAATATAGGAAGTTTTCAATATTAGTTATTCCTAACTTTTAAAATGAAAGCTCCATATTTAGAGACATGCACAGTCATGAAAAGGTACAAGTAAGTTTTCAATGACTGAAATCCAAATTTCAGATCCTTGAATGTCACCAAAGGACATCTTGTATATAAATAATCTCTAGTAGATATTTTCCAATGACCAATGTTATTTCTGTTTCATTTGGTATCTCAGGCATATAATTACTGCTGCACATAGAATGAATGAAGAAAATAGCATTGACGTTACCTTTGGGAAAAAATTCACTAGAAGCTGTAGAGATGATTCTATAGCCCAATTAGACAAGTAATATAGAAGAATAGAGATAATTTGTGAAGGACTTCCAATCCATTTGATATAACTCGTTCAAAACTTACTGGAGATCATACCAATAAATACTGTGTATCATATGATTTTTAATCTTTTAAAATTGAGGTCAAGTTCATATCACCCATAATTAGTCATTTAAAGTTATAATTCAGTGGTGTTTAATATATTCACAATATTGCAAACACTAGCTCTGTCTAGTTTTAAAACTTTTCATCATCCCATAAAAATACCACATACCAACTAATTATACTCTCCATGATGATTCGTAATTATACTACCCATTCCCTACTCCTTCCCCTCTAGTAACCTGTAATTTGTTTCCTGTATATAAATTAGTCTATTCTGAATATATCATATATGAGAAATCATACATACAATATGTCACCTTTTATGTATGGCTTCTTTCCTTAGCATAACGTTTTGAAGGTCATCCAAAGTGTAGAATTTATCAGTACTTTGTTGCCTTTTAGGGCTGAATTATATTCTGTTGTATGTATATACTATACTTTGTTTATCCATTTACCCATTGATACACATTTGGATTAAGTCCACCTTTTAGCTACTATATATAACTCTGCTAGACACATTCATGAACAAGTTTCTGTGAAGACATGCATTTTAATTTCTCTTCAGAATACACCTAGAAGTATAAGTACTGAGTATTCTGCTTAACTTTTTAAGAGTCAGGAAAACTGTTTTCCACAGTGGCTGCACTATTTTACATTCTCACTCACAATGTATGGGAGTTCCTAGTTCTCCAAGCAACCATGAACACTTGCTAATTTTCACTTGTTTGATTAAAGCCATGCTACGTAGTTGTGTGCAGTGGTATCTCTTTGTGGTTTTGATTTGTACTTCCTTAATGACCCAGGACTGTGAACATCTTTTCAAATGCTTGTTGGTCGTTTGTATATCTTCTTCAGAGAAATGTCTATTCAATCTTTTACCCATTTTTTAATTGGGTTGTTTAACTTTTTGTTGAGATATAAGAGCTCTTGATAGATTCTGGATATTAAACTTTTATCAGAAATATAATTTGAAAATATCTAACTATGCCACCCCTGAGCATCACATCACCCCGCCTCCTCTGGGATTACTGTTATTTCCTAAAGAAGGCTGCATTCATCATTTTGTTCAGCAACTTTTCCAAACTATTTTTCAAAGACTGTATTCCTTGTTGTGTGTGGTCACTGCACTCACTGTTCCATTATCTTCCCAGTCAGCCAATAATCTAATAGGGATTTCCTCAATTGCCTGAGTCCAGTAAAAAAGGAAAAAAGCTTTTTAACAGTCTATCTGTTTTAGACTTTTAAAATTCTCTCCCATCAGTCACCCCATCTGCCTGTATAGGTTAAATCAATGGCCTGCCTCTGTGCCAGCTCTGCAGTGTCAATAGCAGCAATCAAACACAAAAGCCAAATTTTTGGAGGAGAAGATCCGTATTTCCCACCCTTGCACCAGCAAGTCACACCAGGATTATAGCCTGATGTACCCACAGGGAGAGGGGATGGATGATGGCAGCTGCAAAAGGAGACTCAAAATTCACTGAAATATGCAAGTCGTTCTTCATTAAGCACTCTCCTTATTACTGCAAGTACTTGACAAGATTCTAGAATTCCAAAGTAGTTGCTTCAGACAGTTCTTGTCAGCTCAATAGTTGTCTCAGTGGGGGAACCAACACTTGGTACTTCCTAGTTTGCCATCTTCTGTGATGTCCAAGTGTTATATAATATTGATGTTGAACTACTCCCTTTAAGAGATAATTTGGAAGTTTTCTTTCAAATGTCACTTTGGTTTTAATTTATTTCTAAATTGAAACCAGTGGCCTTGAATTGGAATGGAAACTCAGAGTAAGTGCAATTTCAGCTATATGAGATTAGATTGACAACAGGATCAGAAGGAGATCCTTTTCTTGTCTCTCTAGACATTTTTAGGCAAACAATTTAGTAGAGTAATATGATTTTATTTAAGGCAAGATTGTTGGATTGTGAAGAGGGAAGCTGGGGGCAGCATGGAGCAGAATGAGTCAGTATCCACTTCTTAATTTACTATACCAGAGAAAGATATTAATCATAAGACACTTGAGATTTCAGAATAGCTGGGTGGTATTTAAAGTATGATTCAACAATCTGGACAGTCAGGAATTTGTATTCTTTTCATATTTAATAATGTAAAACTTAATAGAAAACTCCTGCTTGATAGGATAAACGAATGTGGCTAATGCAGAACCTCTCTTACATCATGGTTAGACATGCATTTATCTTTCCTGACAAGAAATCTATAATTAATGTCTTCATTTCTATGATAGAATTCTCATATGTTTCTGTCAACTAAGTTACAAAAGCCTCATACATTTTTTTTACAATCTTTGTTTGGTTTGGGATGCTGTGATTTTGCTATTTACTGTTGTGAGAAGAACTGATTCAAATATTTTGTAAATGTTTGACATTCTGACATTCTCTGAGAGGAAGTAGATTACTAGGAGAAAAACTGTTTATGTTGGTTTATGTTGATATTATTATTCTTTAGTGTTACATCTGTATGTATGTGTTTACACATAGACACACACACACCTATATATACTCTGAATTGCCTTATGACTAGTAACATTTACTATCTCAAGTACAGAAAAAGAGCTTGAGTAGGGCTAGATTACAGTGAGATGAGTAAGGTGAGTGAGAAATGTACCTCTGGGGCAAAACTTAAGGATGCATCCCAAAAATGCAGCAATCAAGATAAATATTGCTTAATGTATGTTTTAAAATCAAAATTAACGCGAAGTAAGTCATGATCAACAAAACATAAAAATTTTAGATTCAGGCAGGATCAGCAACTATAACTTGATAAACCCTATTTGAGCCTAAGGCAAATGGAACATTCAGTAATATTGCATTAAAATATTTAACTCCATTACTGAGTATTTTTATTTCTTTCTTAAATTTTGTGCCCAAGGCAAGTGCCTCGCTCTCCTCATATTAGTCTTGCTGGATGTCAATTCCTATGCTCCTGACAGACTTTGAATGTCTAGGCCATGAAGTAACAAAATTAATCTTTTGTTTACTCAGCCAGAATTTTACATTTAAAACTTTATCTTTTCTAGCAACTGAACTTGTTGAACGTTGCAGTTTAGTTTCAGAAGTAGTATATTTTATTAATGTGAGTAGGAAGTTTAATATGGGTAACTGGGCCAGGAACCTAGTAGTGATCAACTGTCTCAGAGCGTGACTCTACACAAAAAGATAAAGAAAATGGTACTCCACATGAGGCAAACTACTCCTGAGAAGCAGGCAGTAAAGAGAATCTGGGACACTAGGTCAAAGGATGCAATAAATGGGAAAAACATCAGAATTTGAAGTATTTATTTTCCCACCATCTCTTGTATACTGGATCTCAATCTCTCTCTCTCTCTCACACACACACACACACACTCACACATATGCACAGAATATTGAGAGGTTGCATGCCCAATGATGTTCAAAGACTATCAAAAAACATATGTATTAATCACCAAAATAAGTGTATGACAAACTTGCCTTGAAAAGTCTATATATTAATTAATCCACCCATCCATCTATTTCTTTCACAAACATAATCTGGTATTTGTACAAGCCATACTCTCTAGGTATGAAAAATCAAGTAGCATGTCAGAAGAAGGTAAAATTAACATATAAAACCACCTGGACTACATATGAATCATATACCTTACTGAAAGACATAGGGAAGTATAGAACTAACAAGTTACTTTGAGAAATAGTATTTTGACTGGATATTAAAAGGTGAAGGACAAAAATAACTATACGCAAATACTGTACTCCAGTTACTAAATTTGTTTCTCACAGGGCTTTGGGTAACCAATTCTGAAACAACTTTTAGTGTCTACCAGTGTTCTGTGGATAGGTAAATACATTGTAGATAATGAGAGCTGAATTTTCACTTTCTTAGAATGAACCCTGTGGTGTTTGATTAGAATTTAACGTATCATACATATCATATGAACTCATGGTACATATAGATATAGATATAAATCTATCATTTATCTGTCTATCCATTCATCTATCCATCGAGATACAGAAATAAATATATATTTTTTCCAAGCTTTATCTATTTAGAAGACCTAGAAGCAAGGGCACTTTGGTAGTCAGGTTTCCGAATAACAAATTCTTGGTTTGTAAATACTATTGTTCAATAAAAGGAACAAGGCCTTATTGAAGAAATGGTTGATTCCAGGGCTGCAGCATAGGAAATACAAAATGAGTCTGGAGGATTGAGTGGTGCCAGAAAGGAAGGAAGTGCTCATAAAAGGATGAGCTCATGTCAAAACTTTCTAGGAGCCATCCTGCAACAGCTCCCAATTGTCAAATCTAGAATACATTGAAGAATACAATAAATAATGATAGTTTGGATTAGAAACCATAAAATAAGATGAATATCCATGTGCACATAATGATAGAAAGTGATAATTGAGCACATAAATAAATGAGGGAGAAGGAATAGCTCTTTTTTACACAATAACTCCAGTTTATAAATGTAGAAGGAGGAGAGATAAGCGGAAAACAATCACCCTTAGAACATTACAAGAAAAAGTTTTGTAGACGGGATCCGTCAATAGATACTAAAATGGTAGACCAAATTTTGGAGAGGAACAGGGTATTTTCATATTCTCAAAGTAATTAATCTTAAGGTACGTCATAATTTGGAGGAAAAAGAGTAACTTTACAGTGGAGAAACCCAGCAAACACCACATTAACAAAATGACTAAGGTTAATACCATCAGTAATAATACATATTGACCTCACATATCCCCTCGTATGATACACCGAGAAGGGCATGACATTACTTCTGTGGTACCCTTGCCATAAAGTGTATAACTTCATTTATATATGATGGGAAAATGTCAGACAATCTAAAATTGAGGGACATTCTATGAAATAATTGACCAGTACTCTTCAAAAACACGAAGGTCATGAAAAACCAGGAAAGAATGAATAACTGTTACATAAGGGGGAGATTAGGAAACATGATATTTTAAATGCAATGTCGATTCCTGGATTGGAAACTGGAACCGATAAATGGCATTCACGGAAAATCTTGTGAAATTTGAAAAAAAAGAATCTGTATTTAAGTAATTATATTATTATACCAATGTTAATTTCTTTATTTTGACAAAATGTAATATAGCTATGTAAGATGTTAACATTAGCAGAAGCTGGGTGAAAGGTATTTGTGACTTCTAGGCTAATTTTAGAAATTTTTGTATGTTTAAAATTATTTAGAAATAAAAAGTTCAATAAAATAAATTAGTCAGTTTGTCTTTGGCCTCCTCTTAACTCCAGCTTCTGTGTCTTTCTAGCTCCATATGATACTTAGCACACTCCTCACCCCCAGCATACACACATTTTCAATAGACACAGCTGGAGTCACATGTCTTTATACAGCGGTGAAGTGGATAGGAGCTGGGGAGGCTACTGAACTGCTTCATCACAGAATTCTGAATATTCATTTTGGGTCTACCTCTTGCCCACACTCCACTGCCCCTGGGTGGACACTTAGTGTGACGCAGAGCTAAGTCACAGCTAGCATTTTTTGTTAGGTCTTTCATTGAGACAATATTTCTCACTGTTGTTACTGCTTTTGGCTACCATTCCATCTTTCCCTGACCCATTGATGGAAAAAAACCTCCCGCTATGTCTTTCTCCTCCAGTGTCAGCCAATCATTGCTGGCAATTGCAAACACCTTTGTACCAGTATTCTCAAATCTTCTTACTGAGTGGTAGACTTATGTCTCCGCTATTCAAGTGGGGATTCTTGAGTCAAGTACTGTCATTTCCCCATAGGTCCCAATGTTTCATTTGTGTTTTTAAAAGTCAATAGTCTTTCCTGGTCAGCAAAATATATACATGTATATTGCAATAGATACATTTCTCATTTGGTACATTATTGGTCAGAACAAAGAAGCAGCACATAAGATCATCTTCAGACCCATGTCTATACTTTTAGACTTTATTCACTCTTGACTGCAGATCTCTCCGCTGGAAGAAATATTAAAATTTAGACCATATTCCTCAGGCTGCTTGTCTCTGTCAATCCATCAGGAGTAAGCAGTTTACTCAACTATGGTTAACTGCTACCTTGATGAACTACTTAGGTTATTGAAGATTTGGCTAATAAGCTTGAAAGAACTTCAAATTTGCGTGATTGATTCTTGGATTAACTCATGATTTACTTAGTATAGTAAAATCTCTTGATTGTAGCAAAACCTTTAATATAGAATAGAACAAATATTACAACTAGGGAAATATTGCTTTTGTGAAATATTGAATGGATGTTTAAATCATAAATGCTGTATCTGAAAATCTTATAGAAACAGTGCCTCTGGAAGGCCAAAATGGCAGTTCTTTTATAATTAGTAACTACAACTAAAATTTTTAATTTATTGAGTGCTTACTATGCGTCAGAACCTAGATCAACAACTTGATATACATTATCTTTAATCTTTACAACATATTTGGAGATATAATTCAAAGTCAGGTCTGTACTTCAAATTATCCTGATACTGACAGTTACAGGTTCTGTCCTGAGTTAAGTGAACAAATAAAGACCATGGTGGGGGGAGGAGTTAATGTATCTCAATCCTCCTCTATCTACGTGGGCAGTTCAAGTTAAGAAATATTAGCAACTACTTCTTAGGCAAGAAATTTATTTATTTAAGTGGACAGAGTAGAGATTAATGGCAACTCTATTTACATGCAATGGTCCCTAACTGGCACTCCTCACTAATTCCCCCACACACCGTGGGCCTCAGGCAGGACTCCAAAACTGTCAGAGCTTCCTCCTTAAAACAAATGAGTTGAGCATTTTTTAGTACTTAGCGTAGTAGCTTCTTATGGAGGAATGACTGGACCCTTGGCTTATTTCATATCTATTTCTCTATCTTTCCATCACCTATCTGGATTCACAGAAATTAAGATTCAAGTTGCCTCTGGAAGCATGTTTATTTGAGCAAAATTGTTACAAGATATCGTCTTGTAATTTTTTTCCTTCTTCTTTCATCAGAAATAGTTCTTGCTTTTCATAGTCTTTTATACCTAAAGTTGACACATCAGAAGTGAATCTGCTGCTCCCATCCTGGTACAGCAAAAATATAGTAAATCTAGAAACTAACATATTTGTTGTACTTAGCAGTTGTTGTCTGGAATAAGGCTACTTCTGTATGTAAAGATATTTAAGGCTACTTCCGTATATAAAAATATTTAAAAAACCTTGATCTCTTTCTTTATTTTCTGAGACCACATAAATCTGAATGTTGCTTTAGCAAAATTCTTTTTATACCACCTTGTATAATTTAGGGGAAAGACTAAAATTTTTCTAATTTGTAGCTTTCCAAATGGAAAACAAATAGAATTCCATTACTGGAGGATGCACAAGAAGCTTTTCCGACTTATCTCTAGACATTATGCATGTTTCAATTTCTTTACGTCCAACTATATATTGTATTACAATTTTTACATTTTTATTTTCAACAACAGTAATACTTCCCCCAAAATAACCACACACACCCCACTTGAATTTTTTTGACTCAGGTAGGTAACACAGGAATGTGTAGAAATTTGTGCACAAACATCATTCAAATAAGCATGAGGCATTGTAGTTTATTTTTTCCAAATTACCAAATGTCATTGAAAGCTTGGAAAAGGTTCATTTTCTCAGTTGATTAGATGAATTTCATACTTACATAAATCTGCTAAGTTTATTATTTGCCTCATGGGAGAATATTGTTTTTGCTTTGTCAGTCATCATGGTCACACTGAAGATCTTAAGTTTTTAATTTTAGATACAGACCTGCAGAGTCGTTTTCTATGATTGTGCAGTTTATGTACCACACAAGGGAGCCCAGTTAAAGGAGCTTCTGGGAGCTGAAATCCAGCTGGAATACTGTTAGCTAAGATTGACAGCCTGCTGTGGTGACTAAGTTTTCCCAGAGGGTGCGTTGTTAGTGTTTTTAATTCACACAAAGGTGGCTATGAAATCAGCCTTTTTAAAATGATAACATCATTTTGTGTTTTCTTAAATTTGATTTGTTTTTTCAAAATCTGCTTCTCTCTCAGTTTTCACTCTTTTAGTGAATGAGGCCCCATTATACGTGATCCATTGTTGGATATATGATCCATTTGGTTATATGTGAGCCATTGTTGAGACCCAATGACACAGACTATTGTACCAATCTTGATTGCTGTAGTCATCTTTTTCCTTGTTTTATTCAGACCAAAACCTGGAGTTATGTTTAACTCCACACTGTTCATGCCTCGCATCCAATCTATGAACAGATAGATATTATTGGTTCTGCATTTAAAAAATGTTGACTTTGACCTTGTTTAATTACCTCAATGCTGCTTCCCTAGTTCATGCCACCATCCTTTCTTGCCTGGAGTGTTCCAATAACTTTCTGACTGCTCTTCCTTTCAAACAACTCTTCCTGTTTCAACTCTTGGCCTCACCCAGTTTGTCCACCTCAGAGGAGCCAGTGTGGCAGGTGGAACACGAAGTCTTGATGAAGTCTTATCAAGTTAAAACACACCAATACATGCTAATGGTTTCACAAAGTGAGGACACTAAAGTTTAAAGTCCTTCATCTAACCTAGGAGACTTTGTATTATCTGCTCCTGTCTGTATCTCTTTTTTCATCTTCTACTGTTCTCTTTGTTGCTCCCTCCACTCTAGCCACCCTAGTCTTCTTACCATTTTTTGAACTTTTCTCATACTTAACCCACCTCAGGGCCTTGCCAATTTTGATGTTTCCTCAAGCTTAGAAGATCTTTCTTGAAATATTTACAACTTTTGCTCCCCTCATTTCAGTTAGGCTTTTGTTTATATGTCAGCTTTTCAGAGAGATCTGCCCAAAGTTTCTGAGCTATAACAGCCTTCCCCAAACTCTCTCCGTCTAGCTTGCTTTACTTTTCATTACAGCACTCACTACCACTTGACAGTATAGCACCTACTTCTTTATTTATCTCAATCTCACTTTTGCAAAATGCAAGCTCCTTGAGGCCAGGGACTTGGTTTTATATATGATCATTTGTCCAGAGCAAAGTAGGCACCTATTAGGCTCAATTGTTTTTTTCTTGAATTAATGATTTTTAAAAAGTTGTTTTTTCACATTCAAAAGGTAACTAGGAATAAAACCCTTGAACTATCTCACTTTCTCTAGGCTTTCTTCATTGTTTTCTGGTATTTATTGTTGCAGAAGTCATTCTGACTTTTACTGATGTGATTATCCCATTAGCCACTTGGTGCCTGCCAATATATTATACATGTTGATCACTGGACTGGAATATTCTTCCTCTTCTCTTTGCTTAAATAAATCCTACTTCTCTTTTAGGTCCTAGTATAAACATCACTTCCTTAGAAAAGTCATCTGTGATCACTTGTTGAGACCCTATGACACAGACTATTGTATCACACTTTATTGCTGTAATCACCTTTTTCCTTTCTATGGTCTCTGAGATAAAGGCCACATCTTTTCAGGATCCTTAATCATCTAACTAAATGTCTAGTACCTAGGCAGCAATTAATAAGTATTTATCAATTGCTCAATATTTGAAAGTAACATTTTTCTACCCAGGCGGTTATTAGATTTTTTTATATATATACTCATGATTTGAAAAATAGCAACCCAGAAAAGGGTATGTGTGAGATTTCCTCCTTTATTTTGCCTAAAACACACAACTATTTTGCACTTCAGTATTATTATTATTTGATTGCTAGTAGTTGTACTTTGCAGAAGGAACCTTTTATTCTATTATTTTCTATAACTTTTCTTATTGTATCCTTCTACATTCACTTTTCACTATGATGCGTCTTATCCTTTTTAATCCCCCCAAGATTGTGACAGAACTCGCTTCTCTTTAAGCACATAGTCACAACAAGAAAGTTGGATCCCTAAATAGAAGTGGGGCTCTTCCAGTAAGGAAAGAGAGGAGAATGGATTGAGGATTGGGAATCAATGCAAAGAATAAAAGCTTTATAAAGACAGCATGTGCTTATCTGCTTTAGTTACTGATGTATCACAAGCATCTGGGGAAAAAAAAGCCTATCGCATAGCAAGCATGCATTCTATTGTTGAGTGAGTGTGATCATTTTACTTTGTGGGTGCTTATAGGATTACCTTAATTGGACTACTTGTAAAAGCTAGTTACCCTATATGCATTTCTGCCTGTGCTTGCTGTATCTCAGCCTCACATGCTTTACCTGTGCTGGTGACATGGTGAGAAATGGAATGAAATCCATGATACTTCTAGGAAAGTAGACACACAATAACTGACAAATAAGCTCTACTGTGTAGTAGAGCTAGAACTAGTGAGAGAAAATAGTTGGTAGATTCTAAAACTTGGGCTTATACATAAATTGTCCCAAACTAGAGAACTCAGAGATTATAGTGTAAGAATAAGCCATAGAATGTAATTTTGGCAAGCAGGGAGAAAGAGATTCAGGTCAAGATATAAAAGCAGTTTGCTACCTTACAGGAGAAAATAAATAGGTAAAATAATAAATAAAACTTCCTGGCTTAGGGGAAGTGTTTTAAAAATAGAAGTAAAAGAATAGACAAGGATTTTGATGCAGGAGCAGAATTTACGGCTTTTATGGGGCTTGTGTTGGGGGTGGTGGGCAACATGGTGTTAAAGAAAAAATTATTCTCACACTTGTTAAAATGGTAAATAAAACCCTATTAAGACTATTGTAATAAGGGAGAGAGATCTGGCTCAACTCCAAATACAGCAAAGACAAGTGGGGATTTACAGCCGAGGAGAAGGGCAGGGGGAGTCAGCTGATAAAAACTTACTAACAGGAGACAGGTAGAGAGATTTTTGCTAAACCGGCCTAACAGGATTCCTGTCGAAGGCAGGCCAAGATCTTAGACATCCAAGGTAGGAGATAGAGAACTTGATCAGCTATCAAGAATGATCATATATCAAAGATGTGGAGGGTAGGAGATGACTTAGCAGGATTCTTTGCTGAGACTAGGCTGGGCAGGCCAAAGACAGGATGCAGGCCGAGTGTGAAGCTGAAGCATAATTGAAAAGAGGGCTCAGAGGAGCCTGACTAAAGTTTGGTCAAGGATAGAGTCTTTGTCAATGGTAGATTTATTAGACAGTCTGAGAACAGTCTTATTTGTGACTGGCAACTCTGAGTATAGCTCAGAATAACACAAGCTGAATACTGCACCTGCACTTCCAACATAAGAGAGGTGTGTAAGCGGATGTGCGTCAGGCAGAGTCCCATATAACTCTGGTGAAAAAGAGTAAATGAAAAGTTCCTGAGGATAGGTAGATCCAAAAGTTACACTTGGAGACGAAAAGGATTCAGAGTGTATTGGTAAGTTGGAGGCTGATATCCATTGCTGGGCCCATAGACATAAGTCACAGTTGCCATGATGTCTAATGAATGAGATTAGATAAAATAAAAATGACTATATCAGAGGTCATTGGGCAAGAAGCAGCATGAGTATACCTCTCCAGTGCCAGGGTCTTACACATGCACCAACCCTGGCTGCAGACTTAGGAAACTCTGAGGAAGCCAGGAAAATTGAAAATGAATAAACGAGTGAAATCAATTTGATATCCAAATCAACCACACTTAAAATTGAAACAGCTTCCACGACCTTGAATTGGCAAGATGAAGATTTAAATGTTTTTCTCTGTGGAAAGAAATGAAGGTTCATATACTAATTTGAGTTAAGTTATAGGAAAATAAAGCTTTATTTACAATATCTGGTATTGTGTTGTGATTATAAAATTTGAATATGACAATATTTACGGATTCAAGAAAAAATGTTGTTTATAAGAATTAGAGTTTTTAATTTAGCAGTGTTGAAGCCAAGCATTTGAAAATCTACAATATAAAATGTAGCAAGTTTTACCCAGATTTTTCTTGCGGGGAACATAAACTTAACCATGACTAAAATATGCCCTAAATAATATTCAGCATTCGAATTTGTTTATATTTAAATGTCTTTCAATAATTTCATTTAGATGTCTTTCAATAACTGTCTTTTTTCCAGCATTTAATATAACATATGAAACAAGTCTCTGACTAGTTTTTAAAACTCCGGCAGATTTTACTTATATAAGTAGTCTGTAACAAGACTTCATTATTTATTATTATAAATGGTTTTTAGTGCTTATCAAAGATTCGTTATGCCAGTGGCACTTCATGAAATCATGGAATCTATGCCTAAAGACAGGATTTATTCACTTTTTAGATATATTGCTTCTTCTGGCAATATCACCACTTCCTTCCTAAACAGGGCTGAATCGGTACCAACGCAAGGACAGTGTAACCACGCTTATGGAAACAATAATGTCTGAGAATCTGTTTTTGCTAAGGGTCTGCCTGTAAATATGCATGTTGCTAAGACTAACTTCAGTTGCTAAGGAAAACTCTTTTATTTAAATAATCTGTGAGCACTATAGTTAACAGCCAGGTTTCTCTTGGGAGTCGGAAGGCGCCTGTGTCCTTGGGGAGTAGAAAATGTCTCCTTTTACTTGCAAACTTAATTTATTCAGGCAGTGTCTTTGGGGACACTACACAGATATAATCTGATCCATCTCTCTACCGTTGGAAGAACAAGCCAGTAAAACGGGGAGCAGCTCTGAGAGATGGTTGCTTATGGATCAGATGCTATGTCTTTCCTACTTATCCTTCTTAGATGCCCCTCTTTCAATTGAGAAAGGAAAGGACTGAGAAAACAATGAACTTTCCATGAAGAAGGAATCTTTTTAAATAACTTTGGAACGATAACAGCTACCAATATGTGGAAATAGATATCAATCCAATTATGCCTTATTTAAAATTTAAAAATTAGAAGTCAATAATGTTGTTGGAAATTTATAAGAGCCTAATGAAGAGCAGGACTTCATTCTCCCTCCTCCAGGTCTGAATCGAGAAGACAGAGAGAAAGCAGTCAGAACTCCGAATATCATGTTTCATCTTCTAAGTGAACTTGCAACGTGAAGCTGCAAATGGAAATCTGTTACAGCTTGAATCTGAGATGCTGCATGTGAGAGATCACCGTTCTGCCCTTCAGCTCCTTCTAACCAGGGAACCACTTCTCTGTCACGACACTTAAATCTTGATACTTGGGCTATTTTCGCTATTCTAGGCCTAGTTTCTAACACTGTCACTATTTCCTAAGTCTTCCATTACCTAGGCTGAATCCCTCGCTGATCAATACAATTGGTTCACATTGGATAAAGTGTTCCAAACTCACTTGAAAGTGTGGCTGGAACTAGTTAGTAACTATTCTTTTTAGATGCCAGATGTACACATTAAGGTTCATTTATTCCCAGTTTATTTCCTTCTAGTATATTGCCAGCCTTTGATCCACTAGCATGTCAGGTTAAGTCCCTGCAGGTTTTTATGACCATCCCGTTTAGGACAATTTGATTTAATCAACAAACAGTTTATGTTTGGGTCTGGACAGATTCACCACACCTCCTCATGTGATTTTCATGAGACTGCTGGTCAAATTGTCTTTGGCTGCTGGATTAAATGTGACTTGGGCTTGAAAAATAAAGATACTTTAGAGCTCTAGAAGCAGTGATGACTGCAGGTTGACCTGTGATCCAAGTCAGGAATCAGAGACAAAGGGAGGAAGGGAGGAGAAAGAAAGAAGGAAGAGGAGGAGGAAAGTCATAAATCTGGAAAGAATAAAATATTAATTTGAAATTGTCATCATTGTGGGCAGATAAAGAGACCTTGTCGGAAGTAAGAAAGAATGAGGCCAACATACGGGGAGAAGCAGAGCAAGAGAGGCAGGAGGAAGAGCAGGTAAACATGTTTAGCAAGATAAGGGGGGAAAAGGACAGAGAGATTGCATAACCAAGTGGATTTTTGTTTGCATTCCTGGACCTGGCAATGCCAGAAGTCACTTCTACCTCTGGGCTTCATGATTGCATAAAACCGATAAATCTCCTCTTTACTTTCTTTTTGAGCATGGGGTTTATTTTTACTTAAATTGATGCTTTGGTCATTTGCAACTGCAATATGTAAGATTTAACATTGTGTAATGGAAGGAAGAGCAATGAATTAAGAATAAAAACACCTGGGTACTAGTCCTGGCCTTGATATTTATTATTTATGTGATCATTGGCAAGTCAATTATTCATTCTGAATGTGTTTCCTTATCTCATGTGAAAGACACCTTACCTTACACCGCACAGGATTTGTTGTGGAGTCAAATGCAATAAAATCGATCAAAATGTGATGATGGCCTCTGTCAGACCCAAAGCCTGTGTGCTTTTCACTTTGCTGCAGAGTATGTGGGTGTATTTACCTGTGTACAAGGCAAGTACTAATGAGGCTACCTAGCATCACATCCATACTCCTTGTGTATAAAAACCTTCTTGATGTGGAAACTCTGTCTTTCTGCTCTCCAGTATTCAAAAATACCACATTATGTAGACAATCTTTGTGCAATAAAAATCATTAACCCTGAATCATTAACCCATAACCTGTTTACCTGTCTCTTTCAAAGTTCCCCAGTTTCCCGTGTAGAAAATTGCAGGAAAAGCTAGATTCATCAGTTCTAATTCTCTGTAAGTATTTATTTGTGCTGACAATGCATTTATGTATTTGAGCTTTGTCTGATTGTGATGCATCCAGCCTATTTAGCTGTCGAGTATGCTATCTCTCAGAGCAGAGAAGGTCAGAGACTTCTCAGGGCGTGAAGAAAATAATGGAACCAATGAATTACACACAGTTAGACTGAACATAGTTCACATTAAATGGATTGTATTATTTGGTTAGTTCAGTAACACAGCTAGTCAACTCATTGCATTAAACAGTTACATTTGATGCCCTTATTGACTGCAGTGCTTAGGCAAATAGCCCAACTGATCGTCCAGTGTAAACAATACTTAAAGAACTATTTTTTTCTCAAATTCCAGACAGTTGCAAAGATATCTGAAGTTATAAAACTTTTTCTTTTCATGAAGAATTTGTGTATAGCCTACCTATGGAAAATGCCATAATGTCCCATTGGTAATGTCCCTTACCATCCACTGTTCTAAGCACTTGAGAGAACCGATTTACAGTATTGAATGGATTTTGGTAATTGAACAAATTAATTTGTAAATTTTATAATGAAATCTGAACTCTAAAGCTTCTCTCATAGACCTTTGTTTTTCTTTTTCATGTATGCAATAAACTCAAGGAAAATACTGTCATTTTAGATAGAAGGATGATAAATTCCAAAATGTTGTTGCCATTGCTATCTTCTCCTAACATCCAAACAATCTTAGCCCTAAAGATATTAAGAAAGTGAAGTCACAGGTCTCAATAAAAGTAAATATCCTAGGGATAATTTCTATCACAAACATCATATCTTTGAACAGGCAAAATTTTCTCACTTTTGTGCTCCTCTAAAAATCACCTTGAAAATTATGACTTTCAGATATTTTCATTTTTTTCTTTTAGGGGAGAAAAACAACAAACACAAGCAACTTTGTAGATAAGTATATTTTTAAACTTTAAGAAAATATGTTCCAGCATTTCTCCCAAAGGACTCTAGCAGGACACATGTGAATTGAGTAAGCTTGATGGGGAGAGAAACAATTTTCATAATATTTGTCGATAGTTTATGGTATTATATTAATTAAAAACCTGCATTAAGTTATCGGTTCTCCTTTGGGAAATGCCTTATTTTCTCCCATATTTCTCTGCATATTTAATTAATAAGTTCTAATTTAGCATTTTCCTTTCACAATTTAACAGTCCATTTAAAATATTCTCTCTAAATATTCCTTCCTGGAATAGTATAGCCAGAAGAGAAGCCTGGTATCTTAGACCTAGAGGGAGTTGTAAAGATTGTTTAGGTCACTTAGGATTTTTTCTTTTTCTTTTTCTTTTTTTTTTTGAGGAAGATTAGCCCTGAGCTAGCTGCTGCCAATCCTCCTCTTTTTTCTGAGGAAGACTGGCCCTGAGCTAACATGAGTGCCCATCTTCCTCTATTTTATATGTAGGACGCCTACCACAGCATGGCATGCCAAGTGGTGCCATGTCTGCACCGGGGATTGGAACTAGTGAACCCCGGGCTGCCGAAGTGGAACGTGCGCACTTAACCACTGCACCACCGGGCCGGCCCCTCATGTAGGATTTTTAATTGTAGGGTAACCTGAGTCCCTGAGGATCTAATGAAGTGCTCTTCATAGTTATTGGCTGCAAAGCCATAAGAACTCAAGGTTTCCCCCCTCCCTGTCAAGTATCCTTTCCATTAAATAAATAATTTTAAGAAGTGTTCTTTAAAATATTTCTTCAGGTATAACTCAACTAAATATTCTTAGGGTAAGGGCAAGGACAAGTGTGTACCTCAACACATTTTTAGTTCCTGAGCTAGGAGAGGAAGTAACGGAATTGAGCAAAAGACTGAAAGGATAATATAACTTTTTTCTTTCCTAAACTCTTCCTGTTGTAACTAGGGCTGGGAAAATAAGGTTTAATACCTTCTGTGTATGTGAGTGGATATGTGCTGACTCAGTTTTGTGGCTAAGTGATAACGAAAGCAAGGCTATCCCCTTGTTGACAAAATAGATTTTCTACTTAAATAGTAGTCATAATAATTGTCAGTAAACGTATACCACATGGGGAGGTAGATTAAGTAAGCATCTGTGGATTAAGGAAAACTGCAACTGTAAGTGGGAAATGAGAGTCATTTTCATTTTGGAGGGAAAGTTATATTTACCTACTCATGTGTACATTTGGAGATATCTATGGGTTATAATGGTCTACTTTTTCTATTAAATCAAATTCAGAGTATGGATTATTTTCCCAAAAACCAATGGCTACTTTCCCAAACACCAGTAGAATGAATTCCATACAGAAAACTTCACTTTTCTTCTTGGTTTCTCTAACAGTCAGAATTGCACTAAGTAGTATGAGCAGAATGGGATTTAATTCAGAGAACTGTTGGAAGATTAGGCTCTGAGCTAACCTCAGAACATTACATACTGAATTGATCAACCAAGGGAGCTATGATCTCTGACACAGTCAGAAAAGCGGAAAATCAGGAGGCCACCACTGAACCACTGAGTTTGACATCCTGTCTTGATGAATCAGGAAGTGGCTGCCACCCCAAAACCATACTTAAATACCAGTGAGGCTGGAAACTGGACTCTAAAAGAAAGCCTCAAAACAAAATCACGTCCTTACAACTTGCTTGTCATCAAAAACAACAATAAAAAGAAACCAGCACAAAAAAATCAGCAGAAGGATGGCTTCTTCCCAATTTTCCCCTTCAAAATGCTAATATAAATGCATCTAATTGATGGAACCTAATTTGCATCCAACACATGCCAGGAAATCTAGGGAAAAAATGGCTTTAGCTCTCTGCTCTTATAGTACAGAAAAGCACCCTAGAAGGTGATAGGAAAGGATCCTTTTAATGGACAAGTGCAGCACAGTTTATTGCAAAGTACTGCAGTTCCCCTGTAGCCCTGAAGTCAAGGTCTGATTTGTGCGCCTAAATTACTGACATCCTGATTAACTGCCTACATTATTCAAAGACCAGATCTCCTCCTTATCTCCAATCAGCTACCAGCCTAATAGGACTGGGCACATATAAGAACTACATGTGATTTTAAGTTTTCCTGCATTCTACTTTCAAACCCTTTCCAATATATAAAACCCTATTTTTGCCCAAGATTTGCTGTACCTCAGCCTGCTGCATTTTTGGAGAATGAGCTAGAACATCTGACTTTCCCATCTCAGCCAGTTGTTTTGAATTAAAACAATATATGTAAGGTTTCAGGTAAATATATATTTTGAATTTTTAAGCAAAAGTTCCAAATTATAAATTTCTATATGTAATACGTTTCTTGTGTAAGAACTTATTTAGGAAAGTTGCAAACTCGGGCTTAGAATTTTCTATTAGTTTGCCAGGACTGTCAGAGCAAAATACCACGAATTGGGTGGCTTAAGCAATGGAAATTTATTTCTCACAGTTCTGGAGGCTGAAAGTTCAAGATAAAGGTGCCAGCAGTATTGGTATCTCTTCTTTTTCCTAGAAGGACTTCAGCCATATTGGATTAAGGCCCTGCTCTTAAGACCTCATTTAACCTTAATTACTTCTTTAAAGGTATTTAATTACC
Organism: Equus caballus; assembly: GCF_041296265.1. NCBI lineage: Eukaryota > Metazoa > Chordata > Mammalia > Perissodactyla > Equidae > Equus > Equus caballus. The sequence continues at coordinate 101,342,075 of NC_091686.1, forward strand.
TTAATTACCTCTTTTTACTAAAACAATCTTTCAAATAAAGAATTCACCCACTTGAAAATATTTGAATTTAAGTAATAAAGCATTTTTAACAACTCAGATAAAAATAAGTGGAATCCTTTATTTTTAATTTATCATTACAGCTTCTAGTCCCATCACAACCTAATTGAAAATGATTTCTGGTATGTTTAGAAGAATCTTAGAAGCAATATACTTTTTGTAACCACTGATCTAAGGCAAATATTTCCTGTTAATTGCTAACTAAATAACGTTCTGTATCAAATATTTGTCTGGATCCCTTTTTCCCACACAATTTTTATTATTTCTTCAAATACTTTTATCCTTCGTCTCATATATATATACTAGTAACAACATTTTTTTTGGAGGTAAGGATTAAGATTTAATTATATTGGAAATATGGATTTCTTTGTCGCTAATTTTTTAGATGAAAATTATTTGTAGGAATATTTAAAAAGGAATTGATTTAAAATGAAGCATTGGTTTGATATTGTGCCCTCTTGTTAATTGCTTTGATTACCAAGTGTTGTATTCAAAAGTAAGTTGTATATGTCCTTGCCTTGTTAAAACAGCCTTTGTTTAGGCATTGGGAATTAGCAAGTAATATACAGTATGGTAATTTAATGTGGTAATTGATACAGTGTGGTAATTTAGACTATTAAAGTAACGTGAGAAAATTATCCAGGTTATTGCCTCTTGTCCATAGTAGTAAAAATATGTCGAATTACCACTTGACAACTAAGGATGTGTTACTTGCTCCTTGTGACTCAATCCATCTGGGTTTTCACCTTTCTCCTCTCTTCCTCCCACCATGCCCACATCAATTCCTTTTAACATACTCACTTACCAAACTTTTTAGTAATGTTTTGTAAATGTAAACTTCATTTTCAGCGCATGTATTTTGGAGTAATCATCAAAAAAACTGTGCTCCCGTGCATTTAGGTTCAGTAAGCTAGACCCTTGATATTTACAAAGAACATTCCAAGATCATAATTCCACCTGAAACATATATTTAAAAATTTTAGCATTACTGCTTTTCAGAGAGAAGCACATTTTCAGACAATTTACGTGTGCAATGACTGCATTATAAGAAAAGAAAAACAATAACTTCTTTAACTATTGATTCTGTAAATCAGTTAAATGAATTCTCTAGCAAACTTATGTTCCTAATACTTTCCTTTCAGTCCTTGTGATTGCAGTTTGTATTTCAAAAACCAAAATGATGAAAAATAAAAGGAGGTCAGATAACTTCAGATTTTGTCATAAATAGTTCAGAACAAGAATTGAACAAAGATAAGTTGAGCAATGGGAAAAGTAACTTCAATAGGTTAATTTGGAGAATATAACCATAAAAAGTGTCTTAACTAAAATTTTTTATAAGATTCTGGAGCCGAGGGGTTGGTTAGAAAAGCTTTAGATAAAGCTTTTCCGGTAACAGTTGATATTTGTGCACAATTTTGATATTTGTGCACTGTCAAGTCAATTTATGTTTTATTGCTTGTCATTCTGGGATGTAGGACAGTGTGACTAAACAACCTAGCCTAGCATGATTTGGATTCCATTTTGGAAAATTATTATTTGAGGGGAATGAAGGCATTTTCAATCAAAGACTACTTCTACATGATTTTAAATTATTTTTTTCAAGAGAAATACACCAGGGCTGATGAGAATGGACACCTATAATAAAAAGACAATGAAAATTTCCTGGCAGGTAATTTCACTGGAAAGCTTTATCGAGTGAAGGGGTGCTTCTTGACACATTTGCTAATTAACAACTGATCCTGAGAGGTAAGAGTCAGTTTTCCAAGCCTTCGTTCTTGATGGTCTTTGTAGCTCTGAATCCCATTCATTGCCATTTTGACAGGATTGCTCCATGAACCATTTCTTGAAAGCTGGTCAAGGCAAAGTTGGAAGAAGAGGCAATGGACTTCTCAGTGCCAGCAGTATTCGTGCAGAGACCTAATTAGCAGGGTGTTTTGACTAAAAGGGCATGGAGACTTCTAATCTTGAGATTCTTTTATTATATTTCTGATGAAACATTAATTCTGCTATTTACTTCTACACATGACATTAATTTTCCCTTTCTAAGCCCTGCACATAAAATTTTAAACCCTCTGTACATAATGCATGCTTAACTGTTCCTATTTTATATTAAGATATATTAGTAACATTTTTGTAATATTTTTGAAATTCCAACATTATCAGTATTAATACTTCAAAGAATATCAATGGCTCTGAAAATCAAATTCAAATAGGGGTTGAAACTTACACTTCATGTTAACTTAGTGAAAAGCAAAAGAACAAGGGGAAAAAATAAAATTCTACAGCAGAACCTTAAACAATTTTACATCGTCTTCTCTTTTTCATTAAATACTAACCACTTTAGGGGCTGGCCCAGTGGCACAGCGGTTAAGTTCGCACGTTCTGAATCTTGGCAGCCCCGAGTTCACCAGTTCATATCCTGGGTGCAGATGTGCCACCACTTGGCAAAAACCATGCTGTCGTAGGCATCCCACGTATAAAGTAGAGGAAGATGGGCATGGATGTTAGCTCAGGCCAGTCTTCCTCAGCAAAAAGAGGAGGATTGGCAGTAGTTAGCTCAAGTAGTAATCTTCCTCAAAAAAAAAAAAAATACTAACCACTTTAAAGAAAATACCCACATCTATCAGCAATACCAAAAGGTTGATGACGAGTTGTGTGCAGTAATAGGCAACATAAATGATTATAAATCTAGAATGACAGGTTAATAAGGAGAGACTAAATTAAATGCATATATGAAATAGTGATAAAAAACAAGCTGGAAATCAGAGAAGCTTGATTTTGAATAAAGAAATATACTAATTAGTTAATTTTCAACTAAAATAGAATAAAAGCTTTGTTTGAACAATGTAAACTCAGAAGAAGAATTTATAATTGTAAATATGTCATAAAATTGATAAAATGAAATAAGGAGTATTTCTCTTGCATACCACTCCTCGAACATTCCCCTCAATTTAACTCCCTGTTTATATAAGGAAAAGAATGAAGACTTTAATTCTTAATCATATAACCAGAGAATCGAAATTTATGAACAACATTATACACAATAGCATGCATTAACTTTCCAAAATATAAATAAGATGTTGAAATATGTCTTCTACTAAGTTGCAATGTGCTTCAATATTTGTTTTATTAAATTTTAATTGTCCAGCAATGAGACTTGTGAGACTTAAATTCATGAAATACTTAACTTTCTTTTTAATAAATAAGATATACGATAGCTAGCAGGGGCAATAAATATTAAAACCCATTTTAAAAGCCTAACCTTGCTCAAAATCAATGAATACACAAACAAGGTCTAGAGAGAAAAAAAGCAAATACGTAAAATAAACATCTAGAGAGAAAATGATATGTATAGAAAATAGACAAAGTGAATATCAGATACAAATATTTGTAGTCCTCAGAGAAGAAGAAAAAAGTAATGGAAGAGTAGCTATTTTTAAAGGTCTAATTCAATATAACTTTTAAGAAATAAAAGAAGGCTTGAATTTATCTTTTGAAGGACACAGCCAGATGGCTATGAAAGAGTCCTTAAATGGTCAACATACACTCTTCTGATCTAGGAAAAGTTTTGAGAATTTTGTTCATCTAGTTTGTTATCAGCCTTTCTCTTCCGTATGAGAGAAGAGTCAGCGTGAGTCTGTGTACCCGAAAGATTGCTTTGAGGGACTGATCGACACTTTATGCCTGTGTGGTGCAACAGTTAAGGGCATTAATTTCCAGCCGAGTTGCCTAGATTCAATCCTAACTCTATCGACTACTCCATATGTGACCTTTGGGTTGACCTTGGGCAAGAGTGTCACCTTTCATGCCTTAGTTTCCTCATCTTGAAATTGTGGAAAACAGAATTATCCATCCTCAGTTGGCATATATAGGAGGTGTTTGTTAAATAAGTAGAAATAAATACAAGTTAAATACGTACTTGTGAATATCAAAAATGAGATGATATACCCGGAAAGGCTTTGAATATTAGTCTAGGCAAAGTTAAACTGGAAATAGTCTTTCTATTAAGAATAATAAGTAGAGCTATTTGGTTAAAAAAGATTCCATCCTCATTAGCTCAATACTTTTCTGGAAACAAATGGAAGAGAAAATGCTAGTTTTGATTTAGAATGTCCAATTTCTTTACTTGTTATCAGCAGGATCTTTAAAAAGTCACTCGGATGTTCCGAGTCTGCATTCTTATCTGTCAAATTTCAAAAATAAAAATAAGATTAAATAACAATGCTCACTTTAGCATATATCTTAAGAATAGCAAACATATATCACCTAATTTTAGCACATGACACAGAATTCTAAATTTTGTATGAATTTTGGAAGTGTGTTTTTCAAAGTATTTTAGAGTTATAGAAATCTTTCAGACCATCACTTAAAATCATGCAGAAATAAATATAACATTAAAAAATTAAGACTAATTTCTATTTTATTCTTTATGTTAAGTTAGGTTAAGATAATTTCAGGTTCTTATTTTGAATATGTACAGTAAGAAAACTATCACTTAGGGGTCGGCTTGGTGGCACAGCAGTTAAGTTCGCACATTTCATTTCAGTGGCCCAGGGTTCGCCGGTTCAGATTCCAGGTGCAGATCTATGCTCTGTTTGTTAAGCCATGCTGTGGCAGGCATCCCACATATAAAAAAGTAGAGGAAGACGATGGGCGTGGATGTTAGCTCAGGGCCAGTCTTCCTCAGCAAAAAGAGGAGGATTGGCAGCAGATGTTCACTCAGGGCTAATCATCCTGAGAAAAAAACAAAAAAGAAAATTACCAATTAAATCTATTAGCATCTTTTAGAAGGACCATGAAGTAGAGACCATCATAAACATAAAGTTTTGAAAAGATAATTCAGCTAATTTTCATTGCAACTTACTTTCATTTAAACTTGTCTATCACAAACTAACCTATAACCTTAAGCTGAGCTGTTATATTAGGTCCACTAAACCTATCTTAAAGCATGAGAAATCTGTGATAAATCCTAGAATTGAAATATGATTATTTTACAAGCCATCATAGTTTGTCAAAAATGAATTAAGAAGCAACTACTTTCTACTTTTATCTATTTTTTCAGTGAAAATAGATTATTTCAGTAGGCTAAATATTTAATAAAATAATTAAAAGTATACCTTTATAGATCTATGCATTTGTGAAGATTATAAAAAATACATCAAGTCATAATCATTTAATACTTCCAAGTTAAAAATCCTCTTGATTGGCACTGTGGAAGCTACAGATACACAGAGCATATAAACACTTTGGCCTCACAAATTTATTACCTACTGTTATGGGCTGAATTGTATCCCCACAAAATTCGCATGTTGAAGTATTAACGCAGAGCAAGAATGTGACTATATTTGGAGATAGTAGAGATAGGGTCTTTCAAGAGGTAATTCAGTTCAAATGAGGTCTTTAGGGTAGGCCTCACCAATATGCCTGGTGTCCTTACAAGCACAGGTGATCAGGACACAGACATGTACAAAGGGAAGACCATGTGATGACACAGGGAGAAGATAGCCATCTGCAAGCCAAGGAGAGAGGCCTCAGAAGAAACCAACTCTTGCAAAACCTTGATTTCAGATATCCAGCCTCCAGAACTATGAAAAATTAAATTTCTCTTTTTTAAGCCATTAACCCTCGTGGCTTAGTCCATTTGGGCTACCGTAACAAAACTACTATAGACTTATTGACTTATAAACAATAGAAATTTATTTCTCAATGTTTCAGAGGCTGGGAAGGCCAAGATCAAGTCACTTCACACGGTAGAAGAGGTGAGAGTGCTCTCTGGGGCTTCCTTTATACGGGCACTAATCCCATTTGTGAGGGCTTCACCCTGATGACCTAGTTACTTCTCAAAAGCCTTCCTCCAAATAGCATCACATTGGGGATTAAGTTTCAATCTGTGAATTTTGGAGAACTATAAATATTTAGTCTGTAGCACCTAGCAAGTTAGTATATCTCCTTGAGGGGGTCACAATTTCATGTGGGGACTATCTCCTCCTCTTATAATCTCTTCTTTGCTTTTCTTCTCCCTCTTTCTTCTTTTCCCTTGTTCCTCCTGCTTTTTCTGATTTAACTAAACCAGAGAATATCCCTTACTGGCGTTTCATTATTATTGTAATCCTTCCTCTTTCTGAATTTGTCTATACATACAGCAATTGAAATAGATATTCAAAGTGATTTTCCAAATAATTGCATCATTTCATCTTTCGGATGACATGGGTTCTATCAATGACAATATTATTCTTTGTTTTTGTTTTACTTTCTCTTCTCATTTACTAGAACTGAGATATCTCTTTTTCCACCAATTTCTTCACTATTTTTACAAACATAGCTGCCTCACTTTTTTTGCTGGCTTACATGAATACTTCGCTAGCTTGCATGACAACATCTGGAGGTTTAATTATATTAACATCCTTTATACTAAAAATTACTAAAAATAACATACTTTATGGGGACTCATATTACCACTCCCACCAAAATAGTAACATCACACTTTTCTTCCGAATTGTGCAACCAATGCAGATAGGTAAAGCTTCATATTTGTGCAAACTATATAATGTAATGCTACTCATAAAACCTAAATTTCTGCTTCTGATAATGACCAAATAACTTCTACCAGCTAGTCCTTCCATTGGAAATAACTAGTAAACTAGAAAAAAAATATGGAAGAACTGTTTTCAGAATTTGGACAGCTGGCCGCAAAAAACTATGATTCCTGAAAGAAGGGAAATGAATAATGTGAGCCCCCACAAGTGTCTTGGCTTTTACCTACATGAATTTACCAGATCCTAGCACAGGGAGGGGAATTATACATAGCACGACCTTCCTGAGCTAAGCAAAGATAAATCCAAAATTGAGAGGTTCAGGTGGCTGGAATTTGTGGAAGATAGCTCTGGAGATAAGCACTGAATTCAGAAAAGGAATGGCTTTAGAAATCTGTGTAAGTGTCCTTTTGTGTCCTTGCTGAATAACAAGATGTCATGTGTAGAGTGAGATTCCACAAGGCTCAGGAAAAGACAACTAGCAAGGAAATAATAACTACATGGGAGCTGATGCAAGATTGAGAGAAATTTTATCTGAACTACAAGAAAGGAAAGTGTTTAAGGGTTCACCTAGTGCATTCAGTAGATAGATGGATCAAGCCATATCTTAGAAGTAGGGTTTAACTAGCCCTAGTGCCTGGATTAACTTTAGACTCACAAAAATGTAGTTTTACAAAATCAATCTGATCTGTTAGGAAATTGACTGCCTTGTATAAGACCTAAAACAAAGCAAATAAACACAACCCAACACTCTTTAAACATAAATCCAAACATTCAAAGTAAACTATTTGCACTGTCTAGCATCCAATCAAATATTATTAAGCATGACAAAGAAGTAAAAAGGTATGACAAACAACCAAGAGAAAAATCAGTCAGTTGAAAGATCTAGAACTAAGATCAAAGAATGATCAGACAAGGACTTTTAAAATGTCAGCAATGAAGATTTTTAGATCATTAAATAAATATTATGAACATAAAAAGAGAAAGATGGAAACTAGATAAAAAGCAAATGTAACTTCTAGAAAGCAAAATAAAATATCTGCAATAAAAAAAAAGCTAGCTGGGCTGAAGAGATTAGAAAAGTTCAGTGAACTTGAGAACATAGCAATAGAAACTGTCTAAACTCAAGAACAGAGACAGGAAAAATGGCTGAAAAAAATGAATAAAGTTTAGGAGACATATGGGAAAACATAGAGTTGTCTAAGATTAATATGAGTTTGAGAATTATAAGGCAACTTGAGAGAAAAAATATTTGAATAATTAGTGACCAAAATTTTTCTAAATCTCACAAAAACTACACAAAGTACCTAATAATCAAATCACTGAGAAAACAAGGATGAAAGGAATCATACATTTAGCCAGGGGGAAGAATGTTACATTATATAGAGGGAAACAAAAACAAAAATCATTGTGAACTCCTCACCCCCAAAAAATGCATTCTGGAAGACAACAGAATGACATATTTAAAGTGGTGGGAAAAAAGTGCTAATGAGACTTCTAGATCTGTTCAAAATATCCATCAAAAATTAGGGCAACTCAGTGGCATAGTGGTAAGCTGGTGCACTCCATTTCGGTGGCCCAGGGTTCACCAGTTCAAGTCCTGGGCACAAACCTACACACCACTCATCAAGTCATGCTGTGGTGGTGCCCCACATACAAAATAGAGGCAGGTTGGTACAGATGTTAACTCAGGGCCAATCTTCTTCATCAAAAAAAAAAAAAACCTTCAAAAATAAATGGAAAATAGGATATAAAAAAGCTGAGAAATCTGAAACACTACACTACACAGACTGTTTAAAGATATTCTTCAGGCTGAAGGCAAATGATTTCAGATGGAAACTCTGATCTACAAAAAGAAATGGAGAACACTAGAACTGGCATATGTGCACATTGTTTAAATTTTTTATTCATTTAAAAAAATTATTTAAATTATATTTGCTGACTAAAAAGGTGGCAAACTATGTTCAAGGCTTTAGTGTCAATGAATGAGTAGAGGTAAAATTATTGGCAATAACCGCACATGAAGATGGAAGTACGCTGTTGCAATTTCCTTACACTATATATGAAGTGGTATAACATTAAACAATTTTTTCAAGCACTTTGGCTTTTCCCTTGAAATATCATAAAATTCATCATTTATTCAATACTTCCTGCATTCCTGGCTCTCTTTCTTTGAAAATTTTCCTGCCTGCGATTCCTTTCACCTGATTTCTGTGTTTTCAAAATATTCAATTATGAAGTTAATGGGGAGCCAAGAAAGGCTTTTTTATTTGGACAAGAGGCATATTTTAATATTTATGTTTTGTAAAGATTTATTTGGTTGTAACGCTTGTGATGAGTTTGAACAGCGATGCCCTTCAATTTGCACACCTTCCCTGTTCTCACCAGAAAATAGACAAAAGAACACAAAAAGCCCACTTCTTTGATCCACCAGAAGCTTTCAATTTTATGACCTTATATTTTATCTACCTTGATTGTAGATATTTGTGGTTTTTTCCCTCATCATTCAGTAATATTTAAGCTCTTTGGGGGTTAGGTATTCAATTGTCTCCATCTTTGGGAACCTAGCAAAAACAAGTCTAAATAGGTTTAAGAAAGAGCTATAGGTCTCATTTTTGCCTCTTTGCAATTTGTACAAAGTAAAAAATTATGCTTCCATTCTTATTAAAGCAGTCTTGGTAGATGAAATAAACCAAATAGCATTTGAACAGGAAAAGTATTTAGGTCTGAATTGCCTTAATTGGACATTTATATTGATCAAGTTGAATGCCTAATGGCTCTATTTTATAGGTTGAGAGGATAAATTTAATGACTCAATCCCAAGAGAGGATTTTGTTTAATACAATTAACAAGAAAGAGAACCACATTCATTTTATTAGAAAGAGCTTTCATCATTCAGTTTAATCTACTTAATGATATTCAAGGATCATTGGTGAGTTGATATCTTATGTATATTCACACACAAAGGAACACCAACTCAGATTTTTAAAAGCAAGGAAAAGAATGGGAAAGCCTCTGCATAAGTACTCACGCATCTGCAATAAGTGAGAATGATTTGCATATTCATGAGGTGAGTAGCGGTTTTCCTTCCTCCTGTAGTAAAATTTTCCAACTTCTTATTTCCTTTGACTAATGAATGCCATTTCCGATTTATGCAACCCTTCTGTGCTTTACAAAGTGCTTCGTATTGTCAGAAACATTTATTGGACCCTTTATGTGTACAAGAAATATATTTTATTTGTTTCATTTCTCTCTCCAAGTGAATTTGTTGACTAAACCATGATCTTTTCATGAAATGCAAGATCTGTGAAATCGAAGCAGACATATATTTAAAAAGTAAGTGGATATGATAAACAAAGCCTCTTTTACAAGACATTTTGAATCAAGTATTAACTGTATTCAGTTATTAATTCATCATATTTACTCTTATTTGCATCTTTAAATAACGTATATATACCTGAAATGACTTGCTTTTTGATCTTTCACATCCTCCTGTGAAGCCTGCTTATAGCAACACAATGTTTTCATAGCAACTTATTATACAAATTATCACATTATGTTATAGTTAATAGTGAAAAGTGGATTTATTCTTATTATCACTTTTATTTACTCCCCACTGTACAAGCACTCACTGTATGAACTACTTATTGTAGTCAGCTGGAAAGTTCTTGAAAAATAAAAAAAACCAAAGATGTTTATCTCCCTAATAGTTTAAAGTTGTAATAATATTTTTGAATGAACAGCTGGAGAGATGGATGAATGAATTAATAAATTTCCACTCCCTAGTATCTTTCTGCTTGGATATGAAGTTTTTTTTACAGTCACTAACAAGAAGAAAAGAATTTTTTTGTTTAACAAAATGTCATATACTCAAAGTTATGAAGGGGTTATGATAGGAAAGCTCAAAATGAAAACACGAAACCATTAACTCATAACTAATTCTTTATTTCCCACAAAATTTTGTGCTAAACATTTTTGGAATTTTCTTGCAGTATTGGAATTCACGATTTTATTCGTAATTTTATTATGAATTTTATCACTTGATTTGTAATAATGACTATAAATAGTTTCTTTGTCTTTATCCTCATTTTTTCCATTATTTCTGTACATTTTAAAGGTGATTTACTTCAGTGACAATGAAATTATCTGACTGTGTCATGTCTTTATTATGTTTTGCAACTGAGACATCAAACTAAAAAATGCTGGAACCAGAAATCAAAAGCAAGAAAAATATGAGTTCAAATAAAAAGATCATTTACATTAAGAAATGTGATTGCCAAAATTGTTTACATGTAAATATTTTCTTGGAAAACATATTTCTGGCATTCATTAAAGATAAAACATTTCTCAAAATATCAGTTGTGTCAAGAGATGAATGAAACAAAAAAATTAAACACAGTTAAAAATACAAAAATAGTTTCTAATTGAAATACTATTTTTGAGTTAAAAAAATATGTATAGTCATCTAAAAAAGTCTGTAAAGTCATCATTAACTATGCCTATGCTTCTACGTTGGTGTTGGTTAGACTTCTGTATTCAATCTCTGTAGAATAATACCTCATTCCTGCCCAGTGGCTTCAAGTATTACTTAGTTTTGTAAACAACTTCCAAATATTTCTTTTTCTAATATTTCTGTGCTGGACAATATTGGCATAGGCCAATCAATATTCTAATTGCCTACTGACTCTCTAATTTGGCCAGGTTCTTCACATCCCATGATTCTTTACGTATGCTGTTACCTCCTAAAATTTATCTTTCCCATGATATTTTCTATCTTGATGAATAGTCTCATTCCCCATACAAACACCCAAACCAGAAACCTGTGATTTACTAAATCCCTTTTCTTCAAGACCTTACTTAATATATGAGGAAACTGACATAAAAAGAAAGGCCATGATATTGCAGATAGGCGTTAGAAATAGTGAAAAACCAAATTCATTACTTCTATATCCAGCCCAACTCTCCTTTCACTGTGCAATGGTGAAGATATAAATTCTATTTCTCACATTATGGAGGTTTCTAAAAAATTAAAAATAGTACTACCATATAATCCAGCAATTCCACTGCTGGGTATCTATCCAAAAAAAAAATTTTGAAAAAATATATGCACACCTATGTTCACTGCAGCATTATTTACAATGGCCAAGAGAAGGAAACAACTTATGTCCAACAGTGGATGAATGGATAAAGAAGATGTGATATATATATACAATAGAAAACTACTCAGTCATAAAAAAGAATGAAATCTTTCCATTTGCAAGACAACATGGATGGACCTTGAGGGTATTATGCTAAGTAAAATACATCAGAGAGCATAAGACAAATACTGCATGATTTCACTTAGTTGTGGAATCTAAAAAAGAAAACAAACAAATAAAACAAAGCAAACCCAGACTTGAAGATACACGGAACAGATTGGTGGTAGCCGGAGGGGAGGGGACTTTCGAGTGGGAGGCAAAATGGGTGAAGGAGATCAAGAAGTGAAAAGTTCCAGTTGCAAAATAGTGAGTCATGGGGGTGTAACATACAACATGAGGAATACAGTCAGTAATATTGTATTAGCTTTGTATGGTGACAGATGGTAACTAGACAATGTATACAAATGTCAAATCACTGGGTTGTACACCTGAAACTAATATAATATTGTATGTAAAGTATTCATCAATAATAAATAAATAAATAAATTCTATTTCTCCCCTTCCAGCTCTCAAAAATTTTGATAATTGGGAAGCATGTTAGTGAGACATAGCGTGTGGTGGTTAGACACATAATATATTACCACATTTGAAACCCCCTCATCTTCTTCCTTGGTAGAGCACCTCACTTGCTTTTGGGTAGTAAGTAGCCTTGTGCTTTAGGGGAAGCTGTGCCCCTCCTTAGCCCAGTCTAATGAATCAAGGTTCGTAAAACCAGCAAGATGATTTCATTCTCCATCTCAGTAGCTTTGAAAAGGAAATATACTACAATTTTGACTATGTGTTGAATTCTATCGGGAGGTTTGGGGGAAAAAAATTCCTGAACTTAAAAAGAGAAGAATGATCTACATCGCTGGAGAAGACTGGAAGGAAAAAGCAGGATCTATGTTGGAGTTTGAAGTCAAAATTATGTATATATGTATATTTGTATATATATAAATCATTGGATATACATATTTTTAATTAAGCAACTAGAGGAAAGACTTACGGAGAAGGAGCTCTTATAGTTAAGTTAGCCTGCTTCTTAGAGGTAAACATACCAAGATAAAATAGTGAGGAAAAGGAGAAGCTGAGGGGATAATAAATATAATGAGTCCAGTCCAGATATTTAAAAAGATTGACTTCAAAAATATTTATGGTAAGAGAGAAGATAGCAATATCTTGGTACTATCTCTATACTATCTTCACCTTTTTAAGCTGATGAAATGAGTTTTAGTGTTGTTAAGTGATATTAGCAAAGTCACAAAATAACTAAGTGATAGAGCTGAAACTTGGAACCAAACCTTCGTACCAGCGTACCAGTGCTCTTCACATTTAGCAAAGAGCATAGTCATGCAGACTGAGTAGGGTGAGAGAAAAAGAAGAGAAAACAAATTTGACAGCTCTCTTAACAAGCCACTTGATATAGGTATGCGTAATTTAGGGGCTTGATTACATTAGTGGGAGTAGAGATAGAATGCACAGGACGACTTTTCAAGACATGTTAAGGATGACAAGGTAAGAGCTGTTAAGAGAGTAAATACACGGGGATAGTTTAGTTGTAAGAATCTGAGATGTTAATGAAGGTGATACTTGTCAAGAAAAATGGCTTAATGAGGGCAAGAATGATAGTATTGAATTCAGTTTTAATACTATTTGTCATAAATGTAATAGACATTCATTGTATAAATGTAATACAGTGTAAAAAATGAGGTGTGTAAAGATGAAAAAAGCTTTAAAACCTCCATTTAGACCCACTTACCCACTTAGAATCAGACATGCCAAGAATAGTGCCTGACAAATACTATATCTGCATAAATACTGTTTGCACAAAGGAATTACGTAATTGATGTGTTATTACAACAGTGATTAAGTGGCAGAACTGGGATTTAAGTTTCTGCACTCCCAGAGGACATTTTCTTAGTAAATATGATCTACGGTAGTGACACAAAAATCCATGGAATAATGAGTAGTGATTTTCTAAGACCATGTGTATTTTGTATATGAAAAATTTTTCATGTGGACAGCTTATGTAGCACACATTTCTGAATTTCCTTGTAAAAATGATTTGGTCATTCCAAAACAATGTGTAACTTTAATTATAATTAAATGTACAGGAAAATTTTAACGAACAATTCTGATTCTTTAATCACTTTTGGATTACCCCTGTGGTTAACTGTCAGTTATCTTATGGGGTAATCTGAACTTTTACCCTGGAATCTGAGAATGAGAAAGTAAGGGGATGAATGACTTGAGAGAAAAACAGTCAAAGGCTGCCTGGTCATCTTAGAAACTCTTCCGAGTGACCTTGCATCACGGGAATTTGGCTTTTGAGGTGGTCTGACCCTGCCAGTTGCTCTTCTTAGGTGCCTCTTTCTCATTAAATGCTCCCAGAAACCACTTTTATTAGAGCTCAGTCTAAAGTAACTTCAGAAAATGTGAACAGAAATGCTGAAGAGCAAAAATGCAAATGCTCTGAACTCAGATGCAGGGAGATTTTGAATTCCACATTCCTTAAAGCTCTTTACAAACAGTGTCTGTATTTAATCCTCCTAATTTCCTCATAAATCGTTTTTTATTCTTCTTGATTTACAAGCATAAAACTGAAATATCAAGGAAATGCATAGCCTACATTGCCAGACAAATCTTTTTTAAGCACCACTTTCAGCATCTATCCCACTTCTCAGGAGCCTTCATGTTTTCTCCCATGTTATTTCTAAATTCTTCCATTCTTGCCTTCATAATCTAGCTTCTAACTACCTAATCTACGGGTCCTAATAGTACCCAAGACATGGCTCTCAGTCTAAGAAGTCAGGTCTCTTGATTGTTCCCTGAAGGTAATAATAAAATTCCTTCTCTTTATAAGTGCCTTTATTATAAATGCAATCTCTGTTGTACATTTGTATTCTGTATCAACCTCCTCCAGTCTATCTGTTGTACAGTGAATTTCCTATATGAGAGAATCTGATCATAACATCCCCCTCTTGATATCTTTCATTTACTGGTTAAGTAGGCTTGGCAAGTAAGGTGTCTTTTTCAACTCAACCTGGTATAATATTGATTATTGATCACATGGTTAGTAATCTAGATGTTTTCACAAATATCTTGTTCCATTCTCATAATAATCTTATGAAGTAGATATCATTGTTATTGTTTTACTGTTGGTGTTGCAATCCAATGTACACATCAGGATAGATGCGGAGAGGGCTGATGGCCACTCTGAGTTTATTATAACCAGCGTTTAAATATATACATAGCTTACAGCTGTTAAACATACACAGGTGTTCTGGATGAAGTAATTGGCGAATGCCAAGAATTCTCAGTGATTTCTCAAGGAGCCCTCCCTTGGACTCTGTTTTGATATTATCATGTTATTGCTGTGCTCTTATATTTTTATCTCGGAGCAGGCAAGGTCTCTTAGGCAACGATCCCTCCTGCTCCCAATATCGATATCGTTTCTCCATCTGTGTCCCCGGGCGGCCGCTGCCCGGCTTAGGTTGCCCCCCCCCCCCCACCGGAGGTCTTACCCGTCATTGGCTAACCGGCCTTCTCACCTCCGGGTCACAGTTTGTTGGCAAGCCTTTTCCAGTGATTATTAACCCTTCCTGTGTCAGGGGCGGCTACGTTTACAAAAAAGGATAAATTTGCTTTGTGTCAGATATGGGAATTAGACAGTTTTTGTGACATGAATGTTAAGGATTGTAATTTTTAATTCATTGAGTAGATAGTCTTGTAGCTTTCAAATGATTGATATATCTTCTTTACCCCAAGAGAGTCCTCAGTCTTTTGGAACAACTAACTAAACTTACTGGTATACTGTTGGCCCAATTACTTAAATTTTATAGATTAAGAGTACACACAGATAATCAAACCCAATTGTGTTGAAAACAGCTACTATTAAGGCTTGAAATAACAAACTTAGTTTATCATAGACATATTCGTTTTCTAAGGTGCCATAACAAAGTACTACAGACTGGGTGGCTTAAGCAATGGAAATCTATTTTCTCACAATTCTAGGGGCTAGAAGTTTGAGATCTAGGTGTCTGTAGAGTTGATTTCTTTTGAGGCCTCTCTCCTTGACTTATAGATGGTCTTCTCCTCTGTGTTTTCACATGGTCTTACCTCTGTGCATGTCTGTGTCCTAATTTCCTCTTCTTATAAGGACATTATTAAGATTGGGTTAGGGCTTGCCTAATCCATCATTAGCTCATTGTAACTTAATTACCTCTTGAACAACTTAATCTCCAAATATAGTTATATTCTGAAGTACTTGGGGTTAGGACTTAAACATATGAATTTGGGGGGGTGGACCCAATTCAGCCCATATCAACAAACAATTTAGTAGTTAAATAAAGATTTAACTTTATTCCAAGGAATAATTTATAGACTGAGAAAAGGTTAAATGTTCACTCTGAGTAAGTTTCCAATAAACCATTCTGTGAAAGGGAGATATGCTAGAGAAGATAAATTCAGAGAGAAAATGGACATAGGAGGAGTTAAATTTGTGCCAGGATATATTTTTTTAGTTTTCTATGGAAATACAGTCCCATTTGGCAGAAAATCAAATGAGAAGGAGAAAACTTGGGATGTTATTTTGCTTTGTTCATTTATCCATCTGTCTACATGAACTCTATGACATTGTTTTCCAAATGGAGGCCCACTAACGCCAGAAACATGGTACTTGGCCTGAAATTATCAATGCTTAGCCAGTTTCAGTTTAAGAGAAGATAATAGTACTGGAAAATTCCATTTCTTCAATATGGTTAAACTTGCCAAAAACTAAAATTTTCAATAATAATCCTTAGTATATACATTTTAGCCTTTGCATCTGCATTCTATTATGCTTCATTTAAGTACAGAGACACTGTTTGTGCTTTAGTTTTTGTTCATTCACATATTTCCAGTGTTGCTGAAGCTATTACATGGCATTATGAAATATTACTTTTCATACCAGTTTACTAGAGGAAAAAAATTAAAGATCTGTTGGCCATGTCCTATTTTTTCTTGTATTTTCTTTAAAATGAATTCATTTAAAAGGAAGTAACAAGTACACTATCCTTAACAAAAATTAAGCATTTTCCTTGACTTTTTTGAGTAGAATATCAATTCAAAATATCAGATTCATTATGTTTATCATTGTAGTATTATATGGACTATTGATATTTTTATTTGATTTTCTTCGTATCTTTTCAAGTATCTCAAGTATAATGTTTACCAGTAGTATGGTTGCATGATTTGTTGAAGCAATAATGCCTGCTGGTAAATTACTTTATCTATCTACCTATGTACCATCTACCATCTATCGTCTGTCTATCCACATACACACATTTTGTCCGAAAATAAATATATTATGTATTCGCCATTATTTTTATTCTTTAATTATTAAAGGGGATTTACATGTGTACAAAATAGTATACATATATTTCATAGAGTTTTTATATATATATTTATATGTTTATAGCTTATTATATAAATATATACATAGTATATTTTTAAAGTAATGAAATAAACCCATTTTTCTCTCTCATCTACAAAGGGAATTTTTTAAAAATCTGTCATATTTAAAAATTTTAGGAAGTGCAAATTATGCTACCAAGTGTAAAGTAGAGAAAAAAAATTTGTTACTTATTTCTAACCATATGCATATAGTTTTATACAGCTGAAATCATTCTGTACAAATATTTTTTTTTCCCAATTAGTATTGTCCCCATGTTCTAAAGAACGATTGAGTTGATGACTCTGGTATAATATGACCGGAACCTACAAATGCATCATTTTCCTCTCTTTCAACCTCATATTTATAACCTGATTAAAGCTCCCAAACTCTCTAAAACAATGAAACCACTCAGAAAATATTATATAACTATCTGATAAAGTTGAAAGCTTAATATATATTTCATAATAATATATGTTATTTTAATAAAGTTTTAATGCATCTCTTACAATGACTATCACGTCCTTCTTCTGTAATCTGGAATTGAATTTTCACAATTTTTTCATCTAGATAACTTAGAATCAGTTTAAACATTTAAGAAATATTTGGATATTTTGATTGAGGTAATACTGAAAGCATGTATTTTTCTGGAAGAAAGGATTACTTTGTAATAGATTTGCCATGTAAGAACACCAAAACATGGTATATTGCTCCATTTTATTCAATTTTTTTTATCTTAAAGTTGCGTTTGTCTTTTTCAGATACGTATCCAAATATTGTTTCAATATTATTTTAGTGAAGTTATGTTTTTGTTGCTGTTTCCCAAGTGTTTTTAAATTACGTTTGCTAATGAATTATTTCTGGTATAGAGCTAAATCATTGATATTTATCTATTTTTATTTCATTGTGTCCTTTTATTAGATAGTTACATTGGACATTTTTAGGTTTCTTACTAAATAATCACCTTTCCTGATTGCTCAAAGCCCTGAGATTTCAGTTTGTAAATTGATCATCCATCCACTGGATGGCACTTCCATTAACACACTCACATAATTCATGTATCTTGAGGAAACATCACCTTGACTACAACTTCAAGGATGGCCGCTTATTGGCATAGTCAGTTTATAGATTCCATACTCTTTAAAACAGTCATTGGTTCATAAATGCACATGGAACCAATGGTGAATTTTAGAGCTTTTCTTTTCTCTCTTATGGATAACATGGAGTACAGAGGTTACCTGGGTATGCTGGAGTCATTTGTCACCATGAAGAGATCCAGCCTCTGGATGAAGCTGATATGGATGATAAAGTCTAGCAAAAGGAAGAAACTAGTCTGTAATGACATTACAGTGCCTCTGAATTAAAATCAATCTTTAAGCATACTTTTCTCTAGACTTTCAGATGCTACTGTTTTAGAGTTTGAGTTGAGGTTTGTGTTACCTGAAAGTTAAACTAAAGCTTTCTAATGAATACAACAAATCTCATTAAATCTAAGCATTTTTTAAATTGATCCTCTTGGATTTTCTAGATATAAAATTATGTTTATATATATATACATATATATGCCAATAATATTGTTTCCGCTCGCTTCAAATGGTTATGTCTCAAATATTTTGAATAAACACTTGTATCCTGAAGTAGGGATAGTAGAGATTAGTTTCTCTGATTATTTTTCCTCGCTTTTTAGGTCGCATCTTCAGAGATTTACCATTAGGTTCAATAATGGTTATATGTCTAAAGCAAATCTTTGCTTCAAGATAGTAAAGGTTCTTTGTAGCTTTTTAAGGTTATATAATTGTAGTTTTCTTAGAAATAGATATGGGATTTTGTTCAATTCATTGGGCAACAATTGAGATTATATAAATATATATAAACATATACTTTTGAATTAATTGATGTCTATGTAATGTAAATAGGTTCTTATGCACTCACCCATCCTCATAGTATGACTATGATAGAGCACTTTCTTAAAACTAACTTGCTATTATTTTACCTAGGGATTTAGCATTTATATTCATAAGTGAGATGGGACAGCAGTTTATATTTCTAGCTATCAATGTGATTTTTAGATTTATTATTATTATTATTTTTTCTTTGAGGAAGATCAGACCTGAGCTAACATCTACTGCCAATCCTCCTCTTTTTTGCTGAGGAAGACTGGCCCTGAGCTAATATCCATGCCCATCTTCCTCCTATTTTGTTTGTTTTTAAAATACATTTATTTGTAATATATCACACTAACAAAAGAATATATGTGATACATGCATATGTTATGAACACAGTAATAGATGAAGATAAAATAATAATCCTGTTAAAAACTAGAAAATTACTAATAACAGTGAACCTATACATGTGCACATCTCCTGTAATATCTTCAACTTGCAAAAAAAATTATTTCCTTGAATATTTTGCTTATCATTCTTTTGTAATTTTTATTTAATTTTCTCTTGTTTTTTTCCCTGACAGACAGACAATATCATTGTATACATATTATTTAGTTTTACTTAGGACAGAACTTTACAAATAGGATGTTGCATGGTGTGAAACCTTCTGCAGCACGCTTTTTTTACTGAAAAATATCTAAGCTTGATATCAATGCATTTAGCAATTCTTACTTTCACCATGCAATTTGTTCTAAATGTGTTATATTTTATCTTTCATATTTAAATTATTAATTCATAGAATTGATATTTATGTGTGGTGTGTAGTAAGGAGGATCCAATTTCTTTTTGTTTGTTTCCTATGGATAACCAATTGTTCCAACATCATTTACTAAATAATTTCTTTTCTCAGTTACTCATAATGTGGCTTCATCATATATAGGGTTCCCTTTACTCTTCTGTTTCCTTTTATACATAGGCTTCTAGATTCTATTTTGCCAGTCAATTTGCCTATCTCTGTGACAATTTTTATTGGTTTAATTATCATAAGTGTATAATAAAGTTTGATGTATGACATTGACAATACTTAAGACTTCAATCTTCCATGTAAATTTTAGAATCCTTCGTAAAGTTCCCCAAGAACTTTTTCCCTTCTGAGAGTTGGAGATATGCAATGATGAATAACTAAGCTGTTGATGGGAGTGGTTGAGAATGTCTTGGAGTAGAGTGAAGATTGGGAAGAAAATAGGACTATGGAAAGAAACATTTGGATTATTTAAGATCTGATGATGATTGAGAAGCCAGCAAAGGAGAATGAATAGAATGACTAGTGAATTAAAGATAAAATTTGCATGAATGTGGTGTTACAAAAGCCCAGAAAATAGATGAGAGGATTTCAAGAATGGAATGATCAAAATCTCCTATCGACATAGAGAACTGATGTTGAGGCAATGGCACCTTGAGAATTCTGTACTTGAGATCAGGAGATTTTTGAGACTATGACACCTTCCGTTTGTGAGACTACAATAGTATGGATCTGTTAGACATTGAGGTTTTGGTATTTTGAAACTGTGAGATTGTGAGATTGCAAGAGTTCTTTCTCCTGTCCTCCTGTGACCAGCTCCTTCTTAATGACTCTAGGAAAACAATTATCTTACCATCTGGGACTCCTCTTGCTTCAAATATGACAGAGTAGACCCAAATTTTGTCAGAAGTTTGTCTAGTTCTTCCTTATGTGGGCAAAGACAATCCTTTTCTGGCCATCTCTTGTGGACACCGACCCTACCTAAACCTCAGCAACTGGCATGAAAGCGCTGTCCTTCCCTCACCTAGGAAATGTCCACATTTTGAAGAGTCATTTTTTGATTTCTTCATTTCTGTAACTTTCTGATGCTTTTAAAGAAAGCATTCTTAGCATATCTGGTGATTTCTTATTTTCTCATCAAGCTTATATTTTTCAAATTATTCTATCCCTTATCTGGAAGTAAAACACTTCCACATAAGCTTTTGATTTTATTTCATAGATTTGTTGTATTGTAATGTTAGCCAGCAAAATATCTGATTTTATGAATTAATTGTAGAATTGTATACGTAAACTATTTTTGAAATTGTTCCATGGCTTTTTTTAAATAAAGTGCATAATTGCTTGTGGAACATATTAAATGTCAAAATCAATCAGTTTGAATATATCTAAGTAATGAAATTATATCTTTAACTAGTGTTTATACTAGATTTGTCATAGAGTGATGGTGCATCACAGTCCTCTGAAAATTCATTGTTTTGTCCAATAGTCCTTGCATTGAAACATTTTTTTCCTTTAAGTTGAGCGGTACTATGTGCTTTGACGCAGTGATCCAAATGTTTACAACATAGATTTCAATGCAAATTAGCACCTAAATCCTTTTTTTTTTTTGCCTTGTAGTTTAATTTATCTGACGATAATAGATTCATGGCAGCATTTTGTGTGTGTGCGTTGGGGGCAGTTGCTTTTTCGTATGCTTTATGTGTAAAATTTCTTTTTCAATTTGCTAGAATTATCTTTTGTCATCAGAATATTTTTGGATTTTTTTTTTTTTTTTTTTTTTTTTTTGCTGAGGAAGACTCATCCTGAGCTAACACCTGTTGCCAATCTTCCTCTTTTTGCTTGAGGAAGATTCACCCTGAGCCAACATCTGTGCCAATCTTTCTTCATTTTGTATGTGATTTGCTGCCACAGAATGGCTGCTGATGAGTGTTGTGGGTTCACGCCTGGAAACTGAATCTGGGCTGCCAAAACTTAGGCTGGCTCCAATTGAATTTTTTAATACTCCAGTTTATGACATTTTTCTTTTAATAATGTTATTTCTAAAATATTAATGTATATTTTCACTAGTAATACATTTGTGATTCATGTTCTATATTCCTTTTATTCCTGTTTGTATTCTTGTGCAGTTCTTAAGACTGTTTTGTGGCATTTATAATTGATTTTATTTAGCACATTATCGTCCATTTTTACTTGAAGACAAATACTTTTCAGATCAAGAAAATTTACTCTATTTTATTTTAATTATCCCTTTAATTCGGGATTTGTATTTTATTTTGCATCACTTTTATTACGTTATTGTTTTAGTTTCTTCTTTCTTCGACTTGGCTTCTGTTGCCAGGTTCACAATGTTGCTTTTCAGACAATGTATTCAATTTTCTGCACTCCGTTTTGTTCTTTAATTCCTCTCCCTCAACGTTTCACAGCAGGGACAATTTTGCTCCCCAGAGGGCATTTGGTAGTGTTTAGAAACATTTTTATTTATTACAATTGAGAGAGTGCTACTGGCATTCAGCACACAGAAGAAAAATACTGCTTAAATGCACTACAGTGTACTGGATTAATAGGCCCACAAAGGATAAATAGGCCCAAGCTGTCAATAGTGCTGAGGTGGGGAAGCCCTGCTCTTACTGGGTGTTGGATCTTGTTGAATTATTTCCTCATGTTAGCTATTTTCCTTTAATGGTAGCCTTTACTTTAGCCCATTCTTTTCTTTTGACTCATCTTAGACAGATGTTTTCGCCTTCTTGAAAATACAGAGTAGACGTTTTCTAAATTTTTTGTTCCTATAAGTAAAATCTTTTCCACTTTTAAAAAATATCTATAGCTCCCTTACTAGTTTCATTTTATTTATTCATCCTTGAGGACATATTCTTCCAAAAATATAAAAAATGAATAAGCTCAGTTAGTTTGAGAGAGAAACCACAAGTCTCATTGCTTGTGAAAGAAATTTCCATGATTTATTTGGTCTGAATTATTGGATTTAGCGTGGATACTATCCCTAACCATCAACCCAAAGATGAAAGAGAAAGCAGTGATGAGTCAAAAACTTTCTTTTATCTTAGGTACTATTTAGATAGATAAGATAGAAAATGATTAGTGCATGTTTTTGTTACTCTGCCCAAATCCTTTGCAAAAGTTAAAGAATATATCCTGTTCTTCCATACCATTTGAAGTTTTACTACTTTTCTTCTGCTTGATTAGGGGGAAGGCTGGCAGATGTCACATCGCGCTCTTTTAGATGTTTCCATGTTAATGGTCTTCACGCATTCTATCGTTCTATCCTAAGAGAAAATAATAATGTTTACTTTTTAAGAAGTACAACTAAATGCTAGGCTTCTGCTGGGAACTATACACGCATGATTTCTAGATTCTTTTTTTATCAATTCTTCAGAATGGGTTTAATTATCCTTCCTTTACAAATTAGGCTCATATCTCTTCCTTAATTGCTCCCAAAGCACATACATACTATGAGGCTTAGCTACAGTTAGAATCCTGTCTAATTGACTCCAGATCATGGGCTATGCCACAATATTAACTAACCTAAGTGTTTATACAGAAGATCTTTTCACAGTACAGATGAAACTCCCAGGAATGGGTGGGAACTATGTGGCAGCCTCCACCCACCCCCTTTTGTGCAGTGAATGCTTTCATTGTCCAACCATGCTATTTGAAAATATGGCCATAAGTATATGATGTTGCATACAAAAACAGGCTGAGTGCTTGAAAGTGATAGATAAATATATTTCTCTATTTTTATGTCTATTTCATATTTTAATATACCAATACTGTTATAAAATGGTAAGCTGAGTTTGTGGCTTGATTTGACATTTTTATGTCTTTTTTCTTTTTTTCAGTAAGTATATAAAATATCTCCAGCAATCAAAGGAACAAGCCATCCTTCATTCAAGTTCTTTCTACTCCAAGTTAAAAGTGATGCTTCTTTCAGGGCACTGAAACTGAAATGTTCTGTCAGCATAATAACTATTTCCTTGGGAGGAAAAGGTTCTGGATAGTTCTTTTTGAAGATAATAAAATGGAATTTTCCTGTCAGGAAAATATTCCAGCCATATTGCTGTCAGGGTAACATCTATGAAATGAAGCCTTAGGCTTATTACTATTTTCCTGTCAGAATATTTTATTACTGGCTTGCATTTTCCTTTGAGGATAACATGGTAAAAATTTGCTTGACAAATTGATTTTTATTTTATTACAACTATCATATTTCTAAAAGAATAAATGAAGAATAACATATTGATCTACATTTCTAAAAGATTTAAGAGCAAAACTTAGCTGAATTTAGATCATATCAGAAAAGCCAATGGAAGTGGGTCAATGGAGAAACCCTCCCCACCCCCATAACTTTACCAATTCTGTGCCCCCTTTGTCTAGTAGCCATTTCATAAGGTCTGTATTAATATTCTTGACCTTGATATCCTCAGCATTTATATTCACACATTAATTTTTTATGCATTTTTTTTTGGTAAATGTACAAAAGCTGAAAAACAAACCTTGAAAGTAAGCCATTTCATTCGGCTGACATTAAGGTCTGTCTTAGTCCATCAGGCTGCTGTAACAAAATACCACAGACTGGGGAGCTTATAAACAACAGAAATTTATTTCTTACAGTTCTGGAAGCTGAGAAATCCAAGATCATGGTGCCAGCATGGTCATGTTCTTATGAAGACTGTCTTCCTGATTCATAGAGGGCACTTTCTTAATGTGTCCTCACATGACGTCAGGGGCTAGGGATCTCTCTGGAGATTATAAGACACAAATGCCATTCACGAGGGCTTCACCCTCATGGCTTAAGCACTTCCCAAAGGCCCACCCCCCTAATGCCGTCATCTTTAGAGGTTAGTATTTCAATATATAAATTTTGAGTTGACACAAATAGTCAGACCATAGCACTGTCCTAAAGGATTTTTTAACCAAGTGCTTAAAATTTCCTTGAACTATATTTATTATTTATTTATTTGCTTGTGAAACAAAATATAAAGAAATAATTTCACCTGGTGTCTGTATTAACATCCATGTTGACAGTTCCAGTGTGTTTTTGATTATCTAGAACACTTCAATTCATTCTGAAAATGAGTTCCAAATAGGATTTTAAGGTGTCAGTTATTTTAAAATCTTGAACATCCTTCAGAGTTCTGTTAACATTGTAAATTGATTTAAAAATATATTCAGATTGCTAATGTATTGTCAAGGACTTTATCTCGTTCAAACTATTTTATACATAAAGATATGTTAAATGATAACTTTTGTTATAAGGAAAAAGTAACAAGGATAAGTCACTTAAAATGACAAAGTAAGGATTTTTAAAGCTGTGATTTCGCTAATATTCTTATTACAAAGATCTGGCTATTGAAATGGAGAGGTTCTACTTATGACTTCTATATCTTCTAAATTCTCCCTCTGTCTCTTTCTGTCTCTCTGTGCCTCTTTCTCTTTTTTTTTTTTTTTTTTTTGTCTGTCTCTCTCTGTCTCATTCACTCTTTGTAGTCTTGGTTTTATGGCTACTAGACATATTTTTGCTTAACCTGTTGAAAAAGCTGACTAGTTCTCATTAACAAAAACTGAAGTTGAGCAAAGCATGTGTTGGTCCCTATGATATTTTTTGCATCTTCAGTTTCCTTTTCATTACCTCAAGTACCTAGATGTCATATACAGTCAGCCCTCTGCATCTACAGATTCAACCAACCACAGATCGAAAGGTCTATAATGGTTGCATCTATACTGAACGTATACAGATCTTTTCCTTGTCATTATTCCCTACAAAATACAGTATAACAACGATTTACATAGCATTTACATCGTATTAGGTATTGTAAGTAATCTTGAGATGATTTAAATTATATGGGAGGATGTGTGTAGGTTATATGCAAATACTACGTTGTTTTACATGAGACTTGAGCATCTGCGGATTTTGGCATCCCCTGGGGTCCTGGAACCAATCCCCCACGGATACTGAAGGAAGACTGTATTATTTCTCAACCTACCTCTCGTATGGGCTTGTAATTAACATCACTCTGTGCTAATGAGGAGCTTGGCATTTTTTAAAATTTATTATATTACCTGGACATTGAGGTTATACAGATCTTTCCTTATTGCTGGATAAATTGTAGTCCTCATATTTGTCTCATTGTTCACTTCCTTACACACTGTCTGGTTCATATCTTTACATAAACAAAGAGAAAGTGGTGCAATGCGAAGAGCATTGGTATCTGAGTAAGATATACTCGGCTTCAAATATACTCTACAATGAATTCTAGTGAACTCCTCACAGAAATTATTTAAATTCCTGGGCATCAGTTTTCTTATCTGTACAATAGTGGTAATATATTCTGTGGCATGGGATAGTTGAAAGGATAAAACAAAATAATGTGATTAGAAGCAGCTTTGTCACTTACTAGTTGAGTGAACATTGAAAAGTTAAGCATCTCTGGCCTCAGCTTCTCCTCCATAAAATGGGGATTATATAGTTCTTTCCTCAAATAGTTGTAGTAAGGGTTAATTGAGTGAATATTTGTAATGTACTTAGGACAGTGTCTGGTGTATATGTGTTATACACTATATAACTAGAGATATTTGATAGCTATGCATAACTCTATAAATGCCGATCATGTAGGTTTCACATATTAAGCATTTAATAATTGTGTCTTTACTTAGTTTTGTGCCTCTCACTCCTTGCCTTCTTCCTAACTTGCTTTCTTTCCAACTTGCTTTCTTTCCCTATCTTTCAATACTTCTGCTTGGGCAACTGTTCATGAAAATTCTGGTTCAGTCTAGACTTGAGGTCCTGAATACCACCTGGTAGATTTTCACTTGTCATTGTTTTCTCATCCTTTCTTTCTTCTTTGCCTCTACTGTTAATTGCTCTCAGAGCACTATTGTTGCAACATGTCACCTGCTGCTTTTTACATATCTGATGATTTCCCCTTGGAGTGATTTTTAATGTTTCACTGGAAACTGTGCTGCCCATAGATAAATATACTCACTGGTGCCTATCAATTTCGATATTCCATTGGATAATTTTTGCAAATTCCACCTACTCTTTGAGTCTGGGATATTGCTTGAGTGGGTTCTTGCTCTGCTCACTCCAAATGTTTCCCAGTTCATTGTTTGCTCAGATGTTAGTTAGGTCCACATTCTAGTACCTTGTTATTTTTCTATCGTTCACCCTGCTCATTTCAGAAAAGGCATTGGGGTATGTACTCTTTTTGGCAGCTGACCAAGTATCACTGTCCATTTTCTGCCTTTGGAAAGTTAGTATCCTAGAAGTCTTTTGATAAATAGTCTGAATTCCTTACAGGCTTGACTAGCAGCACTCTTGCTAATAAAGCTATCTCAAACACTTTGTGGGTTTTCTAAGTATTTGATTCCAGTTTATAACTACTCCCTCTGCTCTAAGGCACACCTACAATTTTTGTTAAGATAATCTTCTCACTGTTGATTTAATTGCTAGTTCTTTGAACATAGCAAGTTTCTGATATATTTTTCCCTTAAGCTTTCTAGAATCCCTTTTCTACCTTAAAAGTTTTACTAGCTCACGTTCGTATTCTTTTCAGAGGTCTTAATAAATGGTTTTATGGCCAATTCATAGATTTAATCTTTATTCTGAGGTTGTGCTTTACCTGGATGTTGTCTTTGGCCTTGAGTTGTGTCCTAAATTGAGAATCTTCCTTTGGCTAGAGGGGCGAGAGGTGAGCAATAGATTTATTTTCTAACCTAGAAAGTTCTAACTCTCTCAATCCTGAATACAAATTCTCCAGTTCTTTTTAAATACATGCAGGTAAGAGGAAGCAGCTCACATTTTCAATATTTTGCACGGAGATACTTTTGTCCAAGTCCAAATGTTTAATTTGCCTTTCTTGATTTCTATTTTATTGTCTCTCTCTCAAGACAGAAATTCTCTAGGCAGAATCATTGCATGACCAAATAAAAATATGGAGAAAAAACCTGATGAAAATTACTTATTTTACAAAAAAAATCTTAACTCTTTTAGTTTTCAAACATTTTCTTAATAAATAAAAGTGAAGTAATAACAGTTAAGCATTAATGAATGAGTAAACAAAAATTATTAAAAATAAACCCTGATAAATCTTTTACATTCAGTTTTATTTAACTGCACAATACTGAGATCTTAAAAATCGTCTCATATGTATATTATAGTAATAATACAATTTAATTTACGTGAGTGGGTAAAACATGAAATATATGGGGTAAGTTTTGAGTTTATAATAAGGGAAGAAGTTTATTATAATTAATATTATATGATCTAAAGAAATAGCCATTAACTATATCTATAAATTGGAGAATTATCCTAGATTGTGTCTATAAATCAGCAATTATTAATCAATCAATTAATTTGAAATTATTTATTAATAATCTAAAAACAACATCCACTAATTCAGAGTAAAAAAGAATTGTACCATGACTTCAGAATAGAATCATAAAATTCTGGAGAGCTTTCCAAATGCATTTGAACAGTCCTGGGAATTCTTTGAAATGACCTTCAAAACTGTGTATTAAACTCTGAGATTGCAAAATAACAGGTTATTTAACACAGAGTGGTCTGATTGTACTAAAAAGCTAGAGGAGAAAAATTTCAAATCCAAACAAAAAGCTACAATATCAGGGATGCGATTCTCTACCCTTGTAGGAAAAAATTGTCATTTTAATATGCCTGGTTGAAGTGTGAATGGTATATGACCTGAAAGCTTAGAATTTTTATGATAAATAAAATTCATAAACATCCTAACTTGAAAAAACAAAGCGTAGTACTTCTATATCCTTTGGTCTCTTCTTTTTCTTATGCCATGACATTCTATGAGTTCATATCTGATTTTAGCATTTATCAGAAAAATAATCTCTGATAAATTTAAAATGTCACCCATTCATAACTTTACCTCTGGACTGAGCAATTTAAAATTTGTAGTGGTCACTGGTAAGATGGTTTCCTTTTTTATTTTTATTTTTCCTTTTTTTCTCCCTGAAAAAGGAAAAAGGGAACCATTTTGAACGTGACTATTTCATCTGTAGTTAGTTTCCACTGTTGGAATATTTCTCTTAGTTGTGTATGCTCGGTAAGTTTAGGAGGTAGTTTAATGAGAATATATTGCCTCTCTGGCAGTCTCTTTAACTGATGGTTTCATGATTACAACAGTAAATTGTCTATTCAAAATTTCGCAGTAAGTATAGATATGGGGAGAGGGGTGATGAGAAGAGAAAAACTATAGTGCTCATCCCTTGTAGCTTTCTTTTATTTCTTTCCTTTATTAGGTATTTCTTTTCTCAATTAGTAATTAAATTATAATTGTACATTTTTGGCAAATTTGGGAGTGTCAGTGGGCATGTTTATACACTTCTCAGGTAACTTAAAAGTTGTCCATGCTTAGGGTTAGTGTCTATGATGCATTTTTTGAACACCTAGAACCTGTGTTTATGATGAAGGACCAGTTTCAAAGATGTGAACTCAAATCCTGGAAAATCAGAATAGGCTTTGTAACGCCTTCTGCAATCTCAGGTTTTTTTTGTTTTTTTTGAGGAAAACTAGCCCTGAGCTAACATCCACCACCAAGCCTCCTCTTTTTCCTGAGGAAGAGTGGCCTTGAGCTAACATCTATGCCCATCTTCCTCTATTTTATATTTGGGACGCCTGCCACAGTATGGCTTGATAAACAGTGTATAGGTCTGTGCCCAGGATCCGAACTGGTGAACCCCAGGCTGCCACAGCAGTGTGTGAACTCAGCCATTATGGCACTGAGTTGGCCTCCTGAAATCTGTTTTCTATAGAAGTTGTCTCTAGATTTTTGGCTATGCATGCCTATCTAGAAAAACAATGACATTTATTCTTAATGCGTGTATATTTATGTACTTACCATTACATATATTAATCTATACATACATGCCATAGATTAAAATAAACAAAAGATATAATATTTTCTGTTTTACATCCTAAGGAATCATACTGACCATCTCTCTTTAGAAGCCATGATGCTCTATATTTTCTGTCAAAATATTATTCTCTGTTTTCTGCTTTTGTGTCTGTATATAGCATAAACAAGAGATCAAAAAGGAATCCTTAGTTGCTGAGAAAGTAAATCATAAAAGTTCTCATCACAAATTTTTGTTAACTATCTGTGGTGGTGGATGTTAACTTGACTTATTGTGGTGATCATTTTGCAATATATACATATATCAAATCATTATGCTGTGCATCTGAAACTAATATAATATTATACGTCAATTACATTTTTTAAAAAATGCAATAAACAGAGGCATATATATTTCATATTGCTTTCCAATTCTTTTTTTATGCAGAATGGAATGAGGACCTAATGCTATAGACAGTTGACCATTCACTTAATTTTTATGTTAGTTCACTATTTGGCACGTAATTCCAAAGGTGTGTGATCATTGTTATAATTCCTTTAATTCCCATTTAATTATTTACGCAATGAGAAGCTTTTGCATTTATTCTTCTAAATAAAGAACTTGGATAGAATTGATGCTGACCTCTGTATCATTCTAATAATAATATTTATCTGCGTATTTGTCCAAAAACAAATGAACAACAACACAAAAGGAATCCTTAAACTAAGGTGTTCTCAATCATAAGGTTAGTTATTTTGAATATCCCTTTCTGGCAGTTAATTTCCGTGTTGTCAATGAAAGGAAAAGAAGTCTAATAGAAAAACAAACAAACAAAAGTCTCCCTTTACTTTTACTTTTTCTCTCTAGGAGATTTTTCTTTCCTACATAGTTTAATCAATGAATCTAGATTCCAGCAAAAGACTCATCACATGTATCACCTTGAGCCCTACTGCTCTGAAAGAATATCTTTATCTGTAAAATGTTGATAGGGATAATAGTTGCTCTCTGCATAGAATTTCTGTGAAAAAAAATAAAATAAAATATAGGAAGTCATTTTAAAAATAATGTCTTCATGTATTTAAGATGATGATTAAAAAGAGATATGAGCTAAACTAATTTTTTTCATTCGCTCTGAGAAGGTATGAACAAGTAGTTACAAATTAAATAAATAAAAGATACCTATAAAATATGTTAAAAATAAACAAATACTGTATATTCAGTAATTTTTAGAAAATATTCCAAAAGTAACAACTCAACTATAGGTAATAAATCTGGTAAATTACTTAACAGTCTTGATGTTGTTTCCTCCGCCTAAAATGGCTCTTCTTCTTTTGTCTTTCTGGAAACCAACTGCTCATTCTTTAATACCCAGCTCATGAATCAATCTCCTCCTCCGTGGAGATATACCTAATCCTCAGGAGAATTGGTGACTTCTCTATCCACAGTCTCATGGTATTTGTGCAATGATAAGACCTGACATTATAGTCTGTAATTATTTATGACTGTAAATTTGCATGAGATGGTGAATTCTCTAGATGAAGGACTTAATTACTACTCATCTTTAAGTCCTTAGAAATTTTAAATGTCTGCCACATAATGGACATTATTTACATGTTTTAAAATGAGATGGATCTAGAAAGTCCCCAGCTGTACAATCAACTAATGTTCATTCTATTCGGCTCAGGCCACAGGGTTTCCAATATTCTCTCTTTTAATCAAGATTCTGAAAGGAGGATAAAAATAAGTGACTGAGGTTCTTTCCAATGTTCCATAAACAGATACTAATAAAATGAGTCCTACCAAAAAGTTGCAAATAATACTGAGAGCAGTAAGCTTCTTTGAAAGTGAATCATTCTGAATGACAAAGGTTTCTAGTTCTTTTGTTTTTTATTTTAAAGAGAATTTTGAGCAACTGCTTTTTCAACACTTCTGAAGAGAATTCAGCTTAGATATCATTTTTATGTAATGCCTTTGAATTCTGAACAAAACATAATTTGCATCAGGGCTTAGTAGGAGTCATATTAGGATGTTAGTGTGCTTCGTGTGCTTCATTTCATCAGCATCTGGGCTAGGTGGTGATCACCTAGGTTGACTTGATTTTCATGTAAAATTGTGCAGAGTTCTTATTTTTTTCATCGTGCATATTACCCCTAGAAATTTTAAAGGCATAACTGCTATGTTCAAGTGACTTCGGATTAGAACAAAGTAATTTGAGCACTCAAGCCTTAATGAAAGGTTAAGTCTCTATATATTGCAAAATTCTGAAGTGATATTTACGATATGAAGAAATCTTAAAGTTAATGCCCTTACTAATAGCTATATAATCTACATTTTTGTATGTTTTATAGCACTTAATTCTTTTTAAGCTGAGAGTTGCACTGCTAACATAAATCTATTTATATAAACACAGCCTTCTCAAAAGATTGCAAAAACATTGGTCACCTCCTCACACATATACACGTCTAAGTATCGGAGTCTTGGCACACAAAAGAGAGTCATGGGTGGGATATGTGCACATACAAGAAAAAAAGTGGGTATAATCCTTGACCTCAAAGAGATTAAAAGCTGGTTGAATTGGGATACAGTAGTTCTTATCAATAAATTAAGGACACAGGAATATTTGGTTAATAATGGGATATAAGTTCCATCATTGTATCAGTGGAAATTAAGAAATTTTCTAATGAAAATGGAAAATTTCTACCAAGTGATTTGTCCCAATTTCTTTCAATTGGGATTAAAAGTAATAGAGATGGATATTTCAGGTGGAAAAGCAGAAGGCTTGTGGTAGAAAGCTTTCAATGCATAATCATCTACCCACCTCAGATGACACTCAGTACTGAGCTGCGGGACAGTGTCGGCTAAGCAACAAGTGCATAAAACCTAAGGGGTGTGACTATATGGGAGAAGTATATTCCAGGCAAAGAGAAAAGCAAGTATAAAGACTTTAAGGTCCAGCATGCCTGGCGTATTCCACGAGAGGGAGCAGAGTAGATAGGGTCCCTGCAGGACCTGGGAGATTATGTAGGAGTGCTTGTGAAACCTAGTTCCTAATGCAATCTTTTGGTCATTTTTTATTTAATATATCAAATATTTTGAATATATAAAAATTAAGTGAAGTTTGTCTTAAAATTATCACTCCAGGTAACTTAGTTTCTCAAGGAAATAAATTTTTAGCCACTGGTTAATGCCTTAGAAGGGATTCCAGAGGAGGTAATTCCAGCTGTTTAAGAGAGTAAGAGAGCGCATTTGAAGAGTGAGCACGGTGGGCAGAAAGACATGTTCCTAAAAGAAGATTCAGAAAATGAACATAACTAGCTGAAGGAGGAAAAAGACATAAGAAATTTAGTATTGCTTACTGACAATTCTTTTCCTCAAAATTAAGCCTTGCATTTATCCATAGATTTTTCTACAGTGTCTTTCCTAAAAAATATCTCACCAGCTATATTTGGTGAGCTGGCCATATGCTACCAACTGATGATCCAAACTCTGAGAATTTTTTTGTGTATATGACTGTTTTCAATGTTGAAAATGCTTTCCACACATTTGCCATGAAGTGAGATTCATAATGTTCAAAATACCTTCCAGGCAATAAGTGTGCATCTGCTAACATGTCCCAGTATTTCCTTTTCTTATCAAAACTCTGGTAACCTTCCTAACAGAATGGTATGAAAATGAAAACAGTTATCTTGTAAACAGTTTTTGACTTATAAGCTATAAATTGTATGACAAAATTAAAATGATTTATATTAAATAACTATCTAATTATATAAAAGCCCCCAGTTAGTGCCTGACACATTGTTGTTAGCTCTGTCCAGTCAATTCCCACTTCTAGTGACCCTGTGAATATAGCTGAGCGGAACCCTGCCTGGTCTTTTTGCATCATTCTGTCATCTTCTGGAGCTACACCAGACAGTACTCCGTTGCTACTCATAGGGTTTTCATGGCCAGTTTTCCAGGAAGTGGGTGGTCAGGTCCTTTTGCCTAGTCTGTCTTAGTCTACAAGCTCCACTGACACCTGTTCACCATGGGTAGACTAGCTAGTATTTGAAAAACCAGTAGCACAGCTTTGAGCATCACAGCCACACACAGCTGCCACAGTATGACAACTGACAGACGGGTGGTATGGTTTCCAGACTGGGAAACGAACCTGAGCTGTGGGAGTGAGAGTGCCCAGTCTTAACCACTAGACCACCAGGGCTGGCTGGTCTGGCACATTATACAGATAATTTATAAAAAGCAGATATAATAATTATTATTAATAATAAAATTAGCAATATAGGTGAAGCTTACCCATGGTGAGTTTAGAGTTTTAAAATTGGAGATGAGATATGTGCATAAAAAGCTGTAGAACGCAGATTTGAATTATTTAGATTGCCCTACACAGTCGTTATTTTGCCCACTTGTCAGTCTATTACCTATCTGACATCTCTCTGTAATAAATAGATTTATGTTGTAAATTGGCTATAACATTGTAAATTATTTTTTCTTCTAATCATTGAATTGCTGGTTTCTGCTGGACTTTTCAATTTATTTTGGGAAGAGCCATAAACTGGAAACCATGCCAAACCTTAATATTTTGACCCTGTGGATAGTTATAGATCTGATTAACATTGTAAAATGCTTAATCTCAATGTGCTATTTCCATATTTATGATCACTATGCATCAAAATGCGTACCATGTTTTTTTGATTTCTCAATATTCATGTGTTATGCTTTATGAAATTTTTTTCCTACTGCAAAATAATTAAATGTTTCTTATTTGGCCAGGAGAAGGGACAAATTTGGAGCAATTTTTTTTGTTCTGGATTGACTTTCTGTATAATACCATCAATTATGATTTCTTGTAAAAAGGGATAGTGGTTATGTAATTTTTGATTACTGGATAAAAATTGGTAGCATTTTGACTTTAAAAACAAACCTAAATATTATATTAAAAGTGCTTTTGAAAGCTAAAACACCAGATAGTATGGCATCATCAGGAAGAGAAATTTTCTTAAAAGTTTCCATTATTTATATCTGTGTATACTACATGTTTGCAAATAGATATGGTTTATAAAAATATAATAAATTAATTAAATCTTACCTACATGTGAAACACAATTACTATAGCTTTTAGAAATGAAAGGTTACATATAATTAAAGAGTTAGAAAGTGCTTTATGTTATATTTCAATGGATGTGGTATACCACCGCATGCATTTCTGAGCTCTCAGGACTGTGGGTTTGTAATGGTTCATGGCACTGCCAATAATGAGTCTGCAGGGAGCTTTGTTATAAATGTCCCAATTCTTTCATTTGCTCTATTCCCAGTGCATGCTGGGATGCCTAACTGTGTGAAATCAAGCTATGGATTATCCATTTACTGCCACTTTATCCCAGGGGAAATGAACTTGAAAACAAATAGGCTGTGCTCTTGTAATAAATTCAGAGCAAAATGTGTTTGTATTCTAGTGAAAAAATGACAAGTCAAATTTATTTAGAATTTTAAAACTTTGTGCTAAAACATTGTAACTATTTATTGGCTGGAGTGTGCAAATACTGAAAGTACACATAGTACATATATATTTATTTCAGTGAGTTCTATAATAGAAAACTTGTATTTATATTTCTCTTAGTGTATACTCATTTTTATAAATAAGGATCAACCTTCTTGGAAATCTTTTCTTTTTTGTTCATGAGGAAGATGGGCCCTGAGCTAACATCTGTTGCCAACCCTCCTCTTTTTGCTTGAAGAAGATTGTCACAGAGCTAACATCTGTGCCAATCTTTCTCTAGTTTTGTTGTGGGATATGGCCACAGCGTGGCTTGACCAACAGTACTATGTCTGCACCCGGGATCCGAACCTGTGAACCCTGGGCCACTGAAGCAGAGCGCATGAACTTAACCACTATGTCACAGGGCCAGCCCTCTTGGAATTTTTTTATACTAAACAGCAGTTGTTGACATGTAATGAGTCGATTCAATTATAAGAAAGCCTAACTCCACATAAGTCTATCAATACAGGAAATATCAGGAAACCTGCTCCTGTGTAATTTTATAATCTGACTAAATTGCCACTGCTTTGGGAGTTTAATGAGATGTTTATTTTCTTATGATGAATATTCTGCTATAGTTTGTATATAACTGAATAAGACTATAACAATATACAATCTTTTAATTGCTTTAGTAAACTAGAGTTATGTTCAGAGATAGCAGACAATTTATTTTTAAGAACCATATTAAAATATTACACATGCTATATTTTTTCTAGTTTAGCAGTATAGAGCTTGGTAGACTAACTGAAACAGAAAAATCAGTTTTCAGAGATTTTTGTTAAAAAAATAATGTATACCGAATGCTAAATTTGCTTTGCCTCACTAAAGAATTAACTGTATCACCCAATATTGTGTATTTAAGCAACGATGGCTCAGCTTTCTAAATAAAGTCCTCTATAAAAGTGATTTGACTTATTTAAAGGCTAATTCTAAGACAACTTTCTTTGGTAGTTTCTTAGGAAAATACATCTTAAAGCGCTTGAATACAAATTCCTGAATACGGGTACAACAGTCTGTGGATTGCAGAGTAGAGTGAGGTGTGAAAGATCTGTGTCAACTCTTAACAAAGTCTCAGAGTTCCTGGGAGCGTGGAAAACCCTTCATGTCACAGAATCTTCAATTATTTAAAAATTGGACTGTGATATTTACTTCCTATAGATACAACTTTAGGAATAAGTGAGGAAACAAGTACCTAGTTTCTAGGTTTTAGAAAGTTAATTGAAACTTATATATATTAGCCCACCCTAATTTTCCCTGAATTAGAAATATTAATACACTGTGACATGATAAAGGGCATTTATTTCATCGCAGGTTAATCATCAGTCATAAAATTCTATGTGCTGGGGAATGTGACAGGAATTGCCTTGCAATTGAAGTCAACGCTCCAAAGCTAGAAGACAGCTCATTAATCCCTGCTGTGTCCTAAAAGGAATTGCCATAGGCCTTACAAAGAGAGGGCAGAACAGATCCACCACCTCCTCTTTCCCTGGGCCCCACCTCCATTTCCTCCCTGTCTATTTTAAGCAGAGTGGAGAAACTCAAGGAAAAACGAGTATGGAGTCTTTCAGTCCTAGATAAGCATGAGTTTTTGGTACTCATTACCTGTGCTAAGGGATCATTTACAATAATTGCTTGAGGAAAATGGCGGTACCTATAAGGACAATCAGTATCACATGACTTGGTGGGACATTTGCTTAAGCACAACACTTGTTGATCAGCCCTTGAACTTTGTTTGCACAAGGCATGGAAGAAGAACTTGACTGAGTTGGCAGGCTGGGGAGAGCATGAAGAGAAGATCAGCCTCTCCATAATTAACAGAACTTTGTATCGCATATTCTAATTGTTAAACAATTCAACTCATAGTAAATGCCCTAATGTTTGATTCCCTTAACCATCATCTTGACACTTCGACAGATCCTCAGTGATTTTCCCCTTTTTCTTCTGAGCAATTACTAACTTTCTTTTCAAACACACTGTTTCAGTTTATTTTCCTTTTGAAGGATTTCTT
This sequence comes from Equus caballus, assembly GCF_041296265.1. NCBI lineage: Eukaryota > Metazoa > Chordata > Mammalia > Perissodactyla > Equidae > Equus > Equus caballus. The sequence goes on from NC_091686.1 coordinate 101,379,375, forward strand.
CACCCGAAAATACCAGGCCAAGTCTATTGTTTTAGAAAGGGAAATGAAGTGAGGGGTGGGGGTGGATGTTTACAAGTAGGCCTGCAAAATCAATGTGTGAAAAACTTAGTCATAACAGAACTTGGCTTCTGGTTAGTGGTCAGTCTCCTCACTTCTTGCTACACGAAGAACTATATTAAAAGATTTGAGTCTTTTTCAAAATGTTCAATCTATATTATCGTGTAAGGCTAAGAGTTAGATGTTAGCACTGAAAGTCTGAAATTTAATTTCAAGGTTAGTTTTATAGACGCCTGAATATTGTACTCAAAAACCCACATATTCAAAGGGCTTCAAATTGATCTGAGGCCAATAGAATATCAGAATCCAGTAAAATATCATAAGTTCTGTATATTTAATGATTGATCATTAACTTAGAAATCTCCCTCAGATAAAATTTAAAATAGTAATGTGAATGAAGACTCTTACATGTAATCTTTCTCAGATAAAATCAAAAATAGTATTATCTGTAAATATTCTTACATATATAGCAGTAAGCTAATCATCACATTTTTATATGATGTATATAAGAGCATATATCTGGAAAGTAGTTCAGTGAATACTGGTTACTCAAAAACAACATTCAATATTTCGTTTTCTGTTACTAGTGAATATTAGCCTAACTACAATCAGTACTAATGATGCATTGAGCACAGAAGACTTTTGGGATACTTCGACGTTTGGAGGTTGAGTCTGTGTGGTAAGTTACTTGTATAGTCCAAGAAATGAATCAAATCTCCTGGTGATAGAGTTTGCTCATCAGAATCATTGAACATTTATGATGGTTGAATACTAACGGATATTGTGCCAAGCATTTCTCTGTTACTATCAGCCCTACTAATTCCCCAATTCCAAGCAAGATTTGAGGCAATATTATATTCTATATTTATATAACAGACTGTGCATTTTACCACCAAACATATCCTAGACATCTTATTTCATTTTTTCTCCTTTTTATACCAAGAAATAAACATGTTTACAAAAGAAATTGCAACACAATTTTTTCCAGAAACATTTTTTTGAATGAACTCCTCCTGACTTCTTAAGATAACATTCAAATATCAACAAAAAAGAAGTAGAAATAAAGTATTTTATTTGGGTCATTTGGAAAGCATCACATATTTTTATGAAAACACTTCCCAAGATGTGTTTTGCAGTGCGATAGGTGCTGGAGAAGGCACACACACACACACCTGCTTTTGTGGGTAAATGAATTGGTGAGAAGATAAATATATCCTATTTTGGAGCTTTAAAGCCAACTTTATCATACTAAGACTAAGAAATTCTCTACTAAAGATATCAGTTTAACTTTGATTAACTCAAAATTAAATAAAAAGTTGGGGAGACTTTTACTTTTGCATTAGACATATTAAATGGAGTAAAATTGTGGAATATACTTGGCTTTTAGATTTTGGGTACCATCAAATGATCCATAGTAGCAGGTTTGTTCAAGGGTATTGCTTCTGGAAATATTTATTCTTGTAATATTGTTTAAGAGAAATAAAATTCAGCTGTATGTCTTTTACTTGAAATATTTGAAAATATTATTTTGAATATGGTTCCTGCTAAAATTTTATTTACTGAAAATAACAGACATTTGTAATTTAGTTTTCTGGTACTTTCTAAGGTGCCTGCTGTAGTGTGACAACACCACCTGTGCTGCACTTAGGAAGTCTGTCATATTTCAGGGTTTATAACTTTTGTATAGGTTTGTAACTCAAAAGCGAAAATTTCATAATGGCAAAACCTTGACTTACAATGCCCCTGCCTGGAGGCAAATCATTTTTATACATTTTTGTGTAAAAGAGACATATACTTTGAAGTTTAAAAAGGAGTTACCGCTTTAAAGCAATATAGGTCATTCTTCCTCTTATTCATCTTTTCGAGATTTCATATGAGAAATAGCACCCAAAGAAATATGTGGAAGAACATATTAAGTGTGAGTTAGAGAAGGAAGAAATGTATTAGATTTGGTAAAACAATATTTGACATTTTCTGATAGCCTTTTGGTGTGTTTACTCTAGGTTTTGGTGCTATCTAAAAAACAGTTACAAATGCACAGGCTTTCTTCATAGCACAGAGCATTAAATACCTCTGAGAATAGTTTAAATATTTTCCACCTAAAGTGTTTATTTGGATTCAAAGAACTAATTTTGAAAAAGAAACTCATAATGAAAACTGTAGTTAGATGGAAACTATTTGATGGTCTTCAAATGTGTAATTCTCCAATACACAATTATTTTGTTTTGGAGTGCATTTTAGCATGGCAATGAGGGCCAGGAAAAACAGCTCAAGATCCATGTTCTCATGAGTTTAACATTTTTGCTCTCATGAATTGCAACAAATGCATATTTTTATCCAAATCAGTTAATTTTAAGAAATGGTCTATTATTTTTCAGTGTATCTTCCTTCATATCCCTTTTCTATTAGTTTTATGTCTATTAAATTTGTTTTATTACTTTTATATCATATTCCTCTTTGAATCTCCTGAGTTGTAAAATAATCTATTAAATCAGGTAAATCTTATCTGTCAACTATGAATATGGTTACAGATAAATATATGTTTTCTAAGTTAAAAGACACGGAAGTAGCATTTCCTAACATAAAACGTGTTTCTCTAAGTCGTCTTTTTTCATTTTGTTTTGTTTTATTGTGAGGAGGATTGGCCCTGGGCTAACATATGTTGCCAATCTTCCTGTTTTTGCTTGAGGAAGATTATCAATGAGCTAACATCTGTGCCTATCTTCCTCTCTTTTTTATATGTGGGACACTGCCACAGCATGGCTTGATGAGCAGTGTGTAGGTCCACACCCGGGACCTGAACATGCAAACCCCAGGCTGCCAAAGTGGCGTACACAAACTTAACCACTATGCCATGGGGTCAGCCCCTAGATGTCCTGTTTTATGAACTCTGAGTAAACCATTTTTGGATCTTGTATCTCGCATTTTTTTATTAGCTGACTTTGGATTTTCTCATATTTGATTATTGATTATAGAGACGAGTGTTAGTGAAGAAACTGCAAAGAAACTAGAATTATCTCTCCATAGAAAAGAGCTTAAACCACAGTTTATGTACAACTATATACAATTGATCATTTTTTTTTTTTTTACAGTAGTTATTCTTTATAAAGCTTCTGGGAATGCTGAATTCATGAATATGGAGCCATTATTCCTAGGGGAAATACAGTTAGGTTTCTGAGAGCCTTTTATCATGACAATTTCATGAACCAATCAAACAGAAGCTTGTCTTATGTGTATTTCTTTTACAGACGTCAAATTTAATATATATTTCCTACAAGTAAATAATTATATGCAATATTTCTTTATAAGGAAGGGTTAGCCAAAAAAAATTAACATCTTCTAGACCCTGAATAATATATCCACAAATTTCTTTGGCTTTTAGACTCACACAGTGCTATCTACTTTGCTTATTATATCAGTTATCATCTCATAAAGCCACAAATGTAGCCAATTTTCTATAGCTTCATCAGAAACTATAAATATTATTTTAACATTTTTTTTGAAGCATTCTGATGTAAAGATTGGTGAATTTCCTCTTGCTTTCTCCTCATATAGCATATTGTTGTTTCATTAATATTGAACTTCAAACCAGCAGCACAATAACTCATGCCTGAATTCATCTTACTACATGTCTTTTTTTCCAGAAGACACATCCCAGCCTTATTGTTCTTAGGAACTCTAGACAGCACTTCTGTGCTACCCTAAGGGGCCATTTTAAACAGCAACTTCACTGACAAAAAGCACAAAAATGCAAAATTACGGCGTTAAATAGTTGGTGAAAAAACACTCGTTTACAGAATGAGTGCTGAAACGAACTACAAAGAGTGTAGCTTTGTTCTACCTCAGCTGTGAACATGCTTGTCAGGTGATTCCAATTTTTTACCCCTCCGTGCATGTCCGTGAAAGCCCAGGAATATTTATTTTAAGATTACAAATAAATTTTAGCTGGGAGGCAAATCCACACATAATAAGAATCAACTACATTTTTAAAGTCTTTTTGAAATAGATACAATCAACAGAAATCAGGGACCAGCATCACTTTCTAGAAAACATTGGAGAAACCTCTAGCTATCACTTCCTGTGACTCAAATTTCCTAAGAATGGTCTGGAGTTTGCTGACATAGTAGAGAAAGGAAACAGCCCAAAGTAGAAATGCACAAGGATCACATGAGATATTTCTTATTTCTGGCTTATGCAGAGTGGGAAACCAAGACGCATATAGAAAAGAGAGCAAGACAGCCAGCATGTCCCAGTCTAGATGTCCTTTACAGAGATGAGCCTTTTTAGAACAGAAATTAGAACAAAAGATTATTTTAACCCACACTATTAAACAGTAAACAGATTTATGTGGTTAAGGACTTATTGTCTGTTATGGGTATCACAGGCTATGGTTCTTATCTTATCATGTCTATGCCTGACTATAAAGCTTTAAATTTACAGCGACGAGTCTATTAATAGCTGAGATCTGAGCTTGGGGCAGGCTAGGTATCAAAGCGCAACCTCTAATGAGACTCTTTTTTGTGTTGTAAATTTAAAAGGAGGGTTTGCCAGTACTTAAATAAGATGAAATAATGTCACCATGTGTCTTTAGTAGTTACAAAATCATTGAACATGAAAAAGTTATTTTTAAAATTTCTAATTCTCTGTTTTGTCACTTAATATATAGAGATTTAAAAATCATAATAAAGAGGATTTTTGAAAATGCAACTTTAAAATAATCTTAAAAGCCAAAAAATAGTCTTATAAGACCAACCCATTTTTACAGGAAATGAATAGACTTCGTTTTTTTCCCCATAATGGTGATGTACTTCAATAATAGGGAAGATTAAAATAATTTTATATCATATACACACCATGAGAAAGTGATTTCTGTACATACTGGAGACGAATCCTTTAGCGCACCCATAAAAAATTGTAAGTATGACGCCTATACTCCCATCATTTCTGGCCACCTCTGCTATTCTTTCTATTTGGAATGCTGTTGCTTCCACTCCTTACCCGGCAAATTCTTTCCATACATTCAGCTGTGAGTTTATCATGTCATTCTGGCATTTTTAATCTAACAAAACAAAACAAACCCAAAACCTATATTGCCGCCTAGGAGATTTCCGTTAAAATAATCAGTTATTTTCCTGGTCACTAATCTCTGACAGTTTACACGCTGTTGAGTCCATATCTTCCCAGGAACCACTGAACACAGTCTGTTCTTTACGTTCTCATTTCACATTTGCTTTGAAGTCTCAGCCCACCTTCATAGTCACATTTACTTGACCTCTACTTTGTGTTCCCATGTCAGGTTTTACCTTTTTATTCTAGAAAATGCCATTTAGTCCTATATTTATTTGATTACATGTTTTCCTCCCCTCTAGAACATGTATCGTGGATCATGGATTATGTCTCATTCTTTCTGTTTTTCTATTTGGAATGTCTAGAATGACATTCAACACATTGTAATAAATTATGAAGTTAGACAAGCCATAAAAATTAAGAACCTGCTTCTAGTTTTTATTTAAGTCTAAATTAAGGTCTAGGGAATGATAAGAAGGTTTTAAAATAGAATATACTATTTTTGTCTGATTTTTCCCTACATTTTTCTGGTAGCAATGTTTATTTTGTCCATTGTTTCCCAGGTATCCCTACCTCTGAATACGGGCCATAATGCAAACAGTTGGGTTATTTTTTCTTGATTATTCAGTAACTATATGGACTCAATCAAGTGGAGAGTAGGATAATTACACAGTCAATCTGGGTAAGTAAAGAGAGCGTAGAGAGCAAGCAGACAATTGTTCTTTCAGGTCATGCAAAATAGCTTTGAAACAAATCTGGAATTTGCAAATTATAGTTAAATCTTGTCTTTAATTTAAGCCGTCTGACTTAGCAGCCAGAGTTCATTTTCAGCACTAGAGCTAAAAAAGTTTCATTGTTATGTATTTTAAAGAGAACTTTACAGGCTTAAAGTTAAAATCATGATTGATGCAGTGTTGGCAAGTTTTCACGTCGAATCCTTCCAGGAGTTAACTCCATTATAATAATTCTCATTAGAATAGGTATGAAAACTGAAGTACATTCTCCACAGTTCAAAAGGTGGTGAATTTGCAATCCCTGTCAAAATATTATTTTAAATATTGTTGTGAATAATTAATTTAACTTTAACAAGTAATATTCATGAAATATGCATTTATAAATAGCAGACCTGTTTCTATTACTTCTAACACAGCAATTCATAATTTAATTGCGTGAAGGTAAAATGATAATATCTAATCTCGTTTTCTTGCCAGTGTCCCAAAGCCATTTGTGTATTCTGTTTTATACTCAGAGGATGAAGTAAAATAAGAAGAAAAGTTTCTTCTTACTGTTAAAGAGGAAAAGTTATGGAGGAAGAGAATAAGCAATTTTAAAGAGTTTTGTTTACAGCACTGAGAGTGTTTACAGAATGAGGAACATTTCAGCATCATAGCTCATATAGCCCTTCCCGTCTGTAACACTCAGGCTTCCAGGAGGTTGACCATATCTAGACCTTTACGTTCTAAGTTGTCTTCCGTTGCACCTCAGTGTCATTTGTATCTCTGTTCTGTTTGTAAATATGTTTCTCACATACTTCCTGTTCGTGGTTGGCAGACATCTTTGAGGACCCGAAGTCACTATCTCATCTATACAACTGAGCTGCTGCTGGAATCATGTATTCAGTTTGCTACTGGACCTTGCTTATTGCACTGGATTGCAATTGCTCTTCAAAGCACTCACGGTCAATCTGGGGAACTCACAAATAAATACATTCCCTGTTTAAAAACTGGTGAGTAACATAAAAAGAAAAGCACAGGAAGACTATGAAGGGACATCTTACAACTGGGTGCCTCACTGATGTTGGCAAAGAGTTACTCAAGAATAGACAAAGAATGAATATGAATTTCCTAAAGAATGAAGACAGAACGATAATCCACACTTTTTTAAAAGAATGAAGTAAAAGATTCCAACACTACCAAGAGAATATAGAGCCTGTTATTGGTTTGGGGCCTGTACAGTTCCCATAGTTATTGATCTGAGAAAGAGCATTTGACTAACACCAAGTACAGAGTAAAGGTAATCCTCACATTCTCTGCTAGAAAGACTGGGTTAGAATAGACGTCTTTGATATATACTATATTGATACACAGAGATCTTCTTATATACATCAACATAAAGAGCTAACATAAGGCATGTTTTAAAAAATATACTTTAACCCTAAGAAAAAGCAAAGCAATTCTAAGCACCAAAGGAAGGTTAAAACAAAAATTATTTATTACATACAATAGTGGAAAAAATATACTGTGTGGGTCCTAAATAGTTGTGAAGGGAAGTGGTGTCTATAAAGCAGGAGGAGGTCGTTAAAGGAGACCAAAAGAAAAAGAAAAGAATGAGAAAAAAGTATCAAGAGTGTAATATTAGAATGGATTAGGTTGAGGTAAGCATAAATTTAAAAATTACTAAATAAAAACAGAAATAATCCTGCAGAATATTTTATCAGGACATGGGATATAAACAAACAAAGATCATCCACTGTTAGGAGAAAAAGAGCAAGCAAATAAATGGAGAAGCATGCGAGATTAATCATAAAAAGAATTAAAATAATTAACTATGCAAAATGAATGACTAAATTCAAAATAAAAATTAAAAACAGCATAAAAATACTAACTTATGGGATATTAATAAAATAACATTTTTGAAATAAAAACTAAACATAAAAAAGTTCTAATTGTTAAAAAGTTTAATAGACAAACTTCGGGCATATCTTATTATTAAAATAAGTAAATAAGGTAGGAAAAAACAACCCGAAACAAATCTGTAAAAATCATACATATATGAAGGGAATGCAATGATGTTAAAAGAGACTTTTTAAAAAAAGAATATAATGATTAATTTATTAAAAAAATAATTTGAAAACCTCGATGTATTTTTTTGAGAAATTAAATATGTTTGAATAAAATTAAACAACTATATAAAATGCAAATTTATCAGTGTTTCCTCCACAAGTTCTTAGAGTCAGATATTTTTAATAATTATTTTGTTCAAATCTTTAAAGAAACAAAATTCCCTAAAATATATAGTATTCCAGGTTATTGGAAAAAAGAGGTAATACTATGGAATTTATTTTATAAAGTGAGTAAAACATTGAAACCAAGGCAAGATACATATAGAAAAATCTTTCTATGAACAATCTTAACAAAGATACAAAATATTTAAATGATATTGGAATAATGTATCAAATTCAAAGAATCATTCCTCTTGCCCAAATGTAAAAAGATTAAGAAATTATAAAAGTAAGACTAATAAGAATAGTTTCAATTGATTCCAAAATGTCTTTTAATGAATTAAATATTTAGTTCTGATTTTTAAAATTAATATCAGGAAATTAGAAATTTAGGAACTATTTTTTTATTGTCAAAAATACTATTATATCAAATAAATGAATACTTTATGTTAGTGGTGAAACACTGTGCAATTCCCACAAGTTATTAAGAAAATGTTCAAGGAGGTTGCCTATTATCATATAATAATTTTCTAGGAAGTCTCACCAGTGCAGTAATATACAATAAAAGACAGAACTCTAACTGATATGAAAAAGAAAATATAGACACTGATGACCATATTGGCATACATATAGAAAAGCTTTGAGATGTAACTGAGCACTTTAATGTTTAGTAAAGTGACTGGATGGAAGATAGTTCTATATACTTTACTGTAACTTTATCTATAGTCAATTACAAGATGCGGAAAATAGCAACACAAACTTTTAAAATAACATAAGATACATAGAATGAATATTGTAAAGTGTGGACTTTAACAGAAGAAAACTGCAATATTTTACAAAATATATTCTTGAAAATAATCCTGAATCAAAAAAATCAGGGGCCAACCCTGTGGCCGAGTGGTTAAGTTTGCACACTCCGCTACAGTGACCCAGGGTTTCGCCGGTTCGAATCCTGGGCGCAGACACGGGCGCCAGTCGTCAGGCCACATTGAGGCGGCATCCCACATGCCACAACTAGAAGGACCCACAACTAGAATATACAACTATGTACTGGGGGGATTTAGAGAGAAAAAAAAAGTAGAAAGAAAAGAAAAAAGAAGATTGGCAACAGTTGTTAGCTCAGGTGCCAATCTTTTAAAAAAAAAATCAGTTATCAAATACATTTTCTTTCTAAATACAAATTTCCAATTTTTTGTATGTTTTCATAGTTTAGATATTTGAATAGTTTCTCTTCCTCTTCCTTGACTTCCTTCTCTTTTTTAGCTTTATAAAATTATTATAAAGTTCAACTATAGGAATTGGTATTTAGAATCCAAAGAAAATGTAAAAAAAAAAAATAAAAAAGAAAAGTAATGCTTATGAGGTTTGCCCTCTTGGATTAAAAAATATTTCATATGTATTCATATGTTATGTTCATATACATAGTTTCATATGTAACTATATGTAGTTATGAAAGAAACATATAGTTATGAAAGAAACAACAAACAGATTACTGGAAAACCCAGAAAGAGACACATAAATGTTTAAGGAATGAATAGTTAATTTGAAGATGGCATTTTGAAAGTAATTATAAGTGGGTCTTGCAATTTAGTCATTTTTCCAATGGTTATGTATTCTTACCTTTTTTCTCCAGGTTGAATGAGTATTCGGATCTGAATTCCAGCTTCACTACTTACTAACTGTGTAACTCTAAGTGAGCTACTTTAATTTCCCAAGCCACAGACTCTTAATCTATAAAAAAGTAAGTGATGTTACTTGCAAGTTAAGTGACTGGCACCTAATAAGCTTTCAATAAATTGTACCGCTAGTAGCAGTAGTAGCAGCTGTAATAGTAGACTATTGCTAGGCACAGTAGTAACAGAAGTAGTACTGATGGTAAAAGTGGGAGAAGACTCATTACTTTTTATTTCTATTACGCTTGCTTTACATTATTTACAGATATTTGGCCATGCCTTCATCATCTTCCATATCAGAATCAAGGCAATGTCTGCAGTGTTTGAAGCATAATGTTCAGATTCCAAGCCTGGGTGCTTTTTTTTTTTTTAACCAACCTATAGGAGTCAAGAGAATAGAGTTAAATAATGCAATAAAAATACATTATACATTATAGAATATGTCAAAATATGAGTAATATTATTATCTCATGTTGATGAGATCAGGAAAGTGCAGTTATAATATATTTTTATTTGATCAAAGGGTTTGAAAATTTCTCTTGGGGCTTTTGTTGGACAATTGAGTTGGGTGAATTCATAGCTAATTTAATAAAATAGCTAATGTTTCATTTATTATTGACTATTGTCAATTGGAAAGAATTTCTATTGCTTCTCCGAAATTCTTGAGGTAATTTAATGTGGTAGTGAAAAACATGGGATGTGTGATTTTAAACAAGTTAATTTCCAAAAATCATTATTTTTGTTAGTAAAATCGGGGTAAAAATAGCATCTACTTCATATAATCGTAAGAATTAAGAAAATAACAAGATGACTGTACGAGAAAGATCTGATAAGTATTCTTTATTGTTTTCTGCTATGATTAGTGTGGTTATTGTTTGTCATGTTGTCGTTATCAATGACAATTTTAACATGCTTATTGATTAACAAAGATAAAGCCAGGCATTTATATGGTCAATTGATTTTCAACGAAGGAGCCAAAGCAATCTGAATGTGAAAAGAGTGTCTCTTCAACAAATGGTGCTGGAAAAGCTGGATACTCATTTTGAAAGGAAATGGACCTCAACTCATACTTCACATAAGACACAAAAATAAAGCAGACCGACATCACCAAATGTTAGTAAGGATGCGGAGCAACTGGTCCCTCATATCGTTTTTGAGAAAGTAAAATATTATAACCACTTCATTATAAATTCTAGCAGTTCCTAGGAAAACCAAACACATACCTACCTTTGACTTAAGAATTCCACTTCTAAATATATTTTCAGGAGAAATGAAAACATGCTCATGTAAAAGCTACTACATGAAAATTCTTGGTAGCTTTATTCATAATAGTCCAAAACTGGAAAAAGTCTAGGTTTCCATCAGTAAAAAAAATGGCTAAAAATTCTATGGTTTAGTCATAACAAAATATTACTCAGTCATAAAAAGGAACAAACCACTGACAAACAATATAGATGAATCCTGAAATGAATGTAGTGAAAATGAGTAGAGCCAGTCACAAAATAGCTATGTAACTGCAAGGTTCCATTTATATAAATTTCTAGAACTAGAAAAACTGATTGTGGGGAAAATACTGTAAGAGTGGTTGCCTTTGCTAGGCTGCAGCAGGGGTTTGATTGGAAATAAGCATGAGAAAACTTTCTGGAGCAGTATTAAAATTGTAGATCTTGACAAGAGTTTGGGTTACACAGGTAGATGCACATGTCAAAACTCAGCAAATATACACACATTTCATTGTAAGTAACCTTTATATCAAAAGAAAAAAATTGTAAATAAAGAAAACTCTGGTTAATGATGTGTGTGCTGAAGTTTTGAGGGAGAACTGAATTTTACTCCTACAATTTACTTTGAAATTTATCAAAAAGTTAAATGGACAGATGCATGTATAGAAAAATAACTAAATGGATAGATAGATGATAAAACAAATATGTTCAAATATTAGGGTGGAGGAAGGGGGAATTGGAGGAAGATAGTCAAAAGGTACAGACTTTCAGTTATAAGATAAATATGTACTAAGAATGTAATGTCTACCATAATGACTATAACTAACACTGCTGTATGATATATGGGAAAGCCATTAAGAAAGTAAATCCTAAGAGTTCTCATCACAAGAGAAAAGTTTTTCTTTCTTCTTTTTGTTGTATCTATATGAGAAGATGGATGTTAACTGAATCTATTGTGGCAATCATTTCACAGCATATATAAATCACACCATCATGCTGTAGGCCTTAAACTTACACAGTGATGTACTTCAATTATTTCTCAGTAAAACTGGGGAAAATATTAATGGTAGAATCTATGTGGTGGGTATGGGTGTTCACTGTAAAGTTCTTTCAAATTTGCGATTTGTTTGAATGTTTTCATAATAATAGGTTGGAAAAACTAAACTTACAGCTACACTGACAAGGTGATTCTATTCCTAGTTATTTATTTAAGAGAAATGAAAACATATGTTCACCAAGAATGCTGTACAAGAATATTTATGGCAGCTTTATTCATAATGGCCAAGAACTGAGAAAAGCCCAGGTATCCATCAACACTGAACGCATAAACAAATTGTATTATATTTACACAGTGGAATACCTCTGAGCAAGGGAAATGACCAAACGACTCAGATATGGAGCAACATGGATGAATCTCAAAAACATGTTAGGTGAAAAAGATCTAGCCCTAATTAGTGTATACTATGATATCATTTATGTAAAGTTTTAGAACAGTCAAAACTAACTTCTAGTGACAAATCACTGGAGCAGGCCCCTGAGGGGTGAGATCTTTGCCCGGTTATGGAATGGTTCTACATATTGAATGGAAACTTGTGTTATATGGGTGTATGGATTTATCAAAACTGATTTTACTGCACACTCAGGATCTGTGCATTGTCATATGTAAATTACACATAAATAAAAAAATAAAAAGAAGGAATGAGTATATGTGCCTATAATTGTACTTTAGAAGGTTCAAGCTATGCTGATGCACATATGAAGAACAGTTTAGGACTATGGTTCTCAAATTATAGTGTGCATATAAATCACCTGGTGATCTTGATATGAAGATTCTAATTCTTATTTTTGGGATGAGATCTTTCTGCGTTTTTATCAAGCTCCCAGTTTGTGCTAATGATACTCCTGATCCACAGACTATACTTTGATTATAGTAAGAGTTGGAGATGGGGATGTTTAATGCAAATAAAAGACCCAATACGGAAAGTTTTTTGTCTTCAGATATTTAAAGCTCTATCATGTGAAAGAGGGTTCTATTTTTTCTCCCCTATATATACATATAGAATAAAATCAATGATATACTATTTACAGGAAGGCAAATATTTAACGTAAATATGTAATTTTAAACAGATTTCTTAACGCAAATCACAGTAAAAATAGGCTATTCATAATTGGAATTGATCAAGCAATTTTTATTAACTCCAAAATATATCAGAAATGTGTGTGTGTGTTTAAGTTTACATAGAGATTGTATTAAATTGCAATCATAAATCCCAACAATATCTATGATTCTGCAAGGGTGGTGAGGAAGATGCAACTATTATAACAAGTGTTGTAGCAAACTTGTAAGTTGCATGTGTGTGTTCCGAATCTGAGATCAGAGCATGAAAATGATGAGTTTGGCTCTTCTAGTCAAGCAGGCAGACCCTTTAGAAAGTCCCATGCATATTTATATTTAAATTAATTGGACTAAAAAAACGCTTAACTGAGTTTCCTGTCTTTATTAAATATTTTGATATGATATACCACAATAAAATTATCTTTTAAAAAAACTAATCTTGTCATTAGGATTTTGACTCTAGTTGATATTATTTCCATTCTTTGATTCATTCAGATTCTTAAATTGCGTTAATATAATGAAGCATTCACGCACTGTGCTCATAATGCTAGCAAGAGAATTTACTCTCCCCTTTTCTAGCAGAAGACAAATTGTGCCACCACCAAAATAGCCTCATTTTGTTTCCCTTGTCATGCTGGAACTAGGAAAATGTCATTCAAAAGAGTTAACTATTCAGAAGATGTGCAAAATCACACAATTGGAACATTAGGGTACATCATTAGACTGTCCAAGTTACTTGCCTGCCATCCATTTGTTTTATCCACAGATTTCCAAGTTTTAGCTTTATCCAAGTGCCCACATTAACTGCTCATTTTCAAACCTTACCAAACACAAGTGAAAAAAATGTTATATTTTGCATAGATTGCTTTTTGAGTTTTCAAATATATGATCATAAAAGAGTTTGAAGTACATAAGCTTAAACTGCATGAGTTGGGGATTAAAGAAATCTGTAATATCTACTTAATGGATTTAACTTAAATACCTATTTACCTATAATAAATATGATAGAATATTCTTATATTATACAGGAGCTAAAGAATGTTCTAATTAATAACTGTTTAAATAATAAATTGTTCTTTTTTTCAATTCAGTTCCTTAATATTGACAAAGCACTATAATAATTAGTCTTGATCAGAATTCCAATGAAAAAGAATAGGATGACTCTCTTTTTTTGTTCATAAAATCCTTGAGGTTTTTTTCTTGTTACAATATTTGTCATCATTTATCAATAGTTTTACAGTTTACACTTTTTATCTGTTCGCCTACTTTCCCAAGGACCTTCGAGAATGTCCTAGTCTAGACCAGAGACAATGCAAGTCGCTTGGGTTTAGAAACTTGAGGCAAAAAAATGGGAGGTAGACTTTGGGTACTATGCTAAGCAATATTTTTGATTGAACCTGATTCTGATCGTGACTGTTTTTGTCTTAGCAAACAAACTTATAAAGTTTATTAACTTAATGTCAGTCTATAAAAATACAAATAAAATAAATGTGAGCAATAGACATCAAGCAATACAAATTTTAAGCCTTAACAAAGTAAAAGAAAATATTATGGTTCTTTGGGATTTCTTCCACAGTCAAAAATATGAAAACTTAATTTCAAAATTGTTAAATGTCTTATGCTTCTTTTGATATCTATTTTAAAAAAAAACAAGCAAACAGCAAAAACAATACTACAAAATCACTATCCATTGTGGTCTAGATTTTATGTTATGTATGTTTCAGAAAGATTTTATTGGAGAAAATCAGACCAATGTATCAGTGTTTTCTTATGTTAAAAAAAATGTTTAAAAGCTGCAAAACTCAGTTATGTTCACTTAGAAGAAACATTTTGGAATCACTATAGTATTGATTCAAATATACTGCTATACAAAAAGGAAGATGCAATAAATTTGTTCATATGTAAAAATAGTGTTTTAAATATGCATAGTGACATGCCATAAAACCTTGAAAAAGATGAAAGCGAAAAGAAAAAAAATTGTCTTAATTTGATGATGAATTTAGTTATTTGGTAATGCTAATTCTGTTCAAAATTCTTCCATTTATGAAGAAAATCAGTATACTCAGAATTGATTTGATATGACTTTTCAAGTCTAGAGTTTTACTAACAGACTAAGAGTGAACTAAAATATGTTTTAAATTACCTAGGAGAAAGCCATTTCAGTTAAGAGGGTATTATACTTAACTTCTTTATTAAAAATTATGTCGCATCACATCAAATTCCTCAAAATGTCAAAACACCTTTCTTTTGACGATAGCTTTTAACTTGCTTTGGTATTTGTGCACCAATAATTTTCAAGTGATTTTTTTAAATGGCATTTGAAGAATATGTATTCTTTCATAAGACATCATTTGTTAAGAGTAGAAGAGTAGAGAACTGAATAAAACTGATAATTATTTGTCATGCAATATATGTTCTGAATTAGGCATCATCAACTGGGCAAATTTGGCAAAAATGACAAAAATATAGCTTCAAGTAGATAAGGAAATATAAAATGAGTCAGTTTGAAGGATGCTGGGACAGTTCAAAGAATTGAAGGGCAAACCAAGCAACTAAATTAGTAGAACCAAGAAAAACCTCAGGATTTCAGGGACTATAGCTGACCAGTCATCACTAGCCTCTCTTTCTACTCAATATGATTCCTTCTTCATCAGTGTTTTTATTTCCCCCAAATACTTTTCTCCTTAACAGTAAAACCATGGCTACTGTTTGTCTATGTTTAGCAAACCCAGTTCAAAAGGATGAAGTCTCTGCTTGGCGTAGATTGAGCTACATGCTGAAAACTGTACTTGTCAATGAGTGAAAAGAAAGATCGAGACAGATGTCCACCTTTCAGTATATTCTGACGGCCAGAAAAGAGCATGAAAGTATAGTTTTCCCATTCAGACCATACGTAGTGGCAGGTTACAGGGAAGCATTAAGACGGGCGAGAGGAAATAAAGATGGTATTCTCAGAACACAGAGGAGATTCTGGAAGTCCAAATAGAATTTTTAGCAAGTGATGGGAAAACAAAATGAGCCCTAAAACTGATTTCTGTGTTCAAGAAGAAAAATTCAAATATACTTGAGGCTACAGATGGGAAATAGCAAGAGAAAAAATGAGAAATTGCAGATAAGTAGCACATTTTTATAGAGATTATAAGTACTTCAAAAATTTAGAGAAGTAGAGAACAAGTTTGTCTAAAGCCAATGGATAATATATCACAGAGAGGGTGGTATTTCAAATGAATCTTAAACATGAACGTCAATAGTTTATGTTAGAAAGTAAGCTCTGGTGAAATGGGACTCATATCAAGCCTGCATCCGGAGCATAATATTTATTTACTGGGCTATTTAATTCTAATCTATGTGCCCCCTTACCTCTGCCATCACCACCACCCTGGGAAGTCATGTAACATCTACCTCAATTCTTTTTTAATCAAGGGATCTGTGCTTGCATATGCAAAACCTAAGTAATAAGACGTAAAAATAAATGAGAATGAGGATAACAATATAGAGAATTCTTAGCAACAACAACAAAAATTCAAATACATATATTTGTATATAAAGAAATTAAAACAGGACATGTGCATTGATTCAGTTTTAATTGATGCTGGTCATAGTTTTTAATTGTATTTTCAAACTTTTTCATCTTTCAATCAGATTTTAAGAAAGAAGTTTTATGCACATAGTAAAAAAATAAATCAATCATAGGAAAGTTAGAGCTAAATTTTAAATCTCAGGGGTGTATGGGTACCCTTTGTACTTTCTACTCCGTTTTGCTGTGAACACACAACTGCTAAAATGAAATTAAATCTCACTTCCTGTGTCCCCAAACCTCCTCCTAATCCAGAGATAACATAAGTATAATTTTATTTCCAACCACACAAAAGTCTCTATGCAGATAAATGTACATATTTTCTATAGACATACACATTATAATTTTAAATAAGATTAGAATAAACATGTTGTATACTTTGCATTTTTTAACTTAAATCCATTCTTTCTTTTGAAATTGACACTTGGATCAGCTTCTTTGCTTTTAATAATTGTATAGTATTTTATTTATCAAATGTACCATGCCATTTTATAAATCTCTTATATATCAACTGTTTCTAGTTTTTTTTATTACATACTTATGCAAGCACTATAAACGTCTAGAATTAGAATTACTGAATGCACTTATTTTAAATTTACTTAGACCATCATGTAGTACACCAAAGTAGTTGTAATAAGCCATGTTTTCACCACAGGTGAATGTTCCCACTTCTCTAACTTGGAAAGACTCTTTAGTGTAGTAAACCAGCAAAAACTTAGATCACTTTGGAGGAAGTTTTATTGAAATTACTGAAAAGACCAAAGGGCATTATGACAGTACCAGGTGTTCCCTGCAGTTTATCCGGAATTACAGTTCCATGATTCACTTTTATGTAGATTTAGTAACTTATGGCAGTTGAAAAAGAAATAACCAAGGCCCTACACCAGGAACTTTCCAAAGCTAAACAAATGTCCAGTATTGAAAGAATCCTAAAAGGAGAGTGTTTGGTCCCGGATTCCAGGCACAGCTTCATCAACAGTTGACCTTGTGACTTTAAGTGAATCACTTAAAATCTCTGGGCCTCAATTTCCTAATATGTACAATAAAGATCAGAGTATACATTGTTGAAGTCCTTTCCACAGCTGCTTTTATATTGAAATTTCATGACGCCAGTAACCCAGCTACTTTGTTCATAAAAATTACTTTGTCTGATGGAGAAAAATAATTGATCTTTGTCTTGAGACAATGATACACTAAAATTCCTCACATGGAGATTTCTGACTTGCCTAAGATGGAAATCAAGTAGAGAAGGTAAAGAGATTTGATTAGTTGAAGCACATTTTCTCTGGCATAGCAAAAATTCTGCAAGAAAATAGCTTCCAGTTGATTGTGAGATGACACAAGGTTCTATGAATATTTGGATTAAAAATTAAGAGACCAACACAATACACAAAGTTTATGAATTAAAAGAACAGTGTTTTAGAGTTAATAATATTGGATTTTACTAACAGTGTTTGGTAATGTTGTTTAGTATTTGGGCTTAGATGACACTAAAATCACATGTTTCTAAAAATGAACAAGCATTAATCTCCAAGTCAGGTAAACATCTGAGGCATCAACCTAGTGTTCAGGCCACATGCTATTCAATCCTATTGAATTTTTAAAACCTCTTGAAATTTAAATTGGCAAACTTGGCCCTAGTTTTAATATAACACCAGCAGAAGAGTTCCCTCAGAGAGCAAGAAAGCAATCTTTACCTAGGAATTATACCGTAATCAATATTAAAATATTTAGAAATACTGTGGTTATTTGGATAACACATTCTTTATTTATAACTGTAGTCACAATATCAAATTCCTTAAAAAATAGAACACAAAAAGAATTTAAAAAATATTGTCTATGTGAAAGGCATAATGTAAATCTTTCTTTAGCCCAGTAGAAACAAAGTTACAGATCCTATATCAAGGCAGTCATAATCATTGAGGTCTTAATTTACTTGACCCTAGGATTCACATTTGGGAATATGACTTCTGCTTATGTATTTTTTCCTTTCTGGGCAAATCATTCATAGAATATAAAGTGGATCCTAAAACTGTGTCTAGATAGAAAATCCTATTACATAAACTTCTGTCTGTTTCCTTTATACCCATTGGATGCAAATAGTACATTTTATGCCAGATAATCTCAGTATTACTTTTGTGTTTTTTTGCTGTTACGACAATTATATTGCCAAAACAATATACTGCAAGCACTATAAACATCTAGAATTAGAATTACTGAATGCACTTATTTTAAATTTACTTAGACCATCATGTAGTACACCAAAGTAGTTGTAATAAGCCATGTTTTCACCACAGGTGAATGTTCCCACTTCTCTAACTTGGAAAGACTCTTTAGTGTAGTAAACCAGCAAAAACTTAGATCACTTTGGAGGAAGTTTTATTGAAATTACTGAAAAGACCAAAGGACATTATGACAGTACTAGGTGTTCCCTGCATTGAATTTTCTCAATTTTAAAATTTCTCTTCAGGAAATAATATCTTAAGATGGACAGATTTGCCCTTAGGAGTATAAAGGAAAAGTGATCATAATAGAAGATATACTATCCAAAAAGACAATGAGCTTGATTGTGTAAATAGCATCAACTAAATAGTTATTATTAGAGTTTTACTATTTTGACTAGATTAATAGCTGTGTATCTTTGTAATTAAATTCACTAAAGTTGCAAAGTTGTATTTAATTTCTATTGCCTGAAACTATACAGAAATTACACTAAAACACTAGATTAACTTGGTCTGTCATGGAATACTTGTCACTGACAGGCAGAAAATCAAGCTGAGCTGTTAGGCTGGTATTTACTTGATTATAATGTGTATATCTGAGGGGGTATACATATTTCATGGTAATTACCACAAGTAATTGAAAATATCAAAGCCTTAGAGCCATTTATTATTTTTCAAAATTATTTATTGAGCATCTATTATATACAAACTACAACAATAAAAGTTAGTAATAAATGATATCAAGGAAACTTATAGGATGAGTGCTCATAACATCAAATAACAGCATGAAAGATAGAAAGTAGAAGGGAGGCTATAGAAGAATCAAGCAGGAACAGGTCAATTGTTTAAAAAACAATCTGATACAAAGAAAAAAATGATGATATTTGTATAGCACTCAATAGAGAATATTGGATAAAATTAGAGACATCTATATATGATGGGGTGAAAGAAATCTACAATTATGTTTAATTTAAAAATCAATAAATAAAAAGGGAAATCCACATATGAGAAGATTCTCATGCTTTCTCTCCCTCTTGGATCATTATCTCTGGGAGAAGCAAGCTGACATATTGTGAGCAACCTTATAGAGAGTCCCATGTGGTGAGGAACTGGAGTCTTTAGCTAACAGCCAGTGACAAGACAAGGTCTGCCAACAGCCATGTGAGTGAGCTTGAATGCGGGTCCTTCAGCACCAGTGAAACCTTGAGATGTCTGAAGTCCTGGCTGACAGCTTGATGGCAGGCTCATAAGGGACCTGAGCCAAACTGTGCAACTAAACCCCTCCTGGGTTCCTGAGCCACAGAAATTGTGGGATAACAGATGTTATTTTAAGCAGTTATGTTTCGGGGTAATTTGTTACGTAGCAATTGATAATTCATAAATAACCCAAATGCTCACCAATGGGAGAACGGATATGTAAAGTCTGTTCTATTTATACAATGAAATATTACTCAGCAATAAAAAAGAACAAAGCACTGCTACACAAAATAATATGGGTACATCTCACAGGTCTAGTGAGGGACAAAAGAAGCCAGGCCAAAAATAATGCACAATGTAGGATTGTTTTTATATCATGGTAAAAAGTATCCAGCAAAACCAATATATGTAAACGGAAGTCAAAAGAATGATTATCTTGGAGAATATGTACTGACTGGGAAGAGCTAGGAGGGATCCCTTAGGATTTAAGATCCTAAACCCACATTTAGGGAACTGGAAATATGTTATATCTTAATCTTTGAGTTATTTATATGGGGTGCCTAAGTAGAAATTAAGCAAGATTTACACATAAGATTTGTATACTTTATTGTATGTACGTTCTACCTCAATAGAAACAAGATTTAGAAAAAACGTAGGAGGCAAATTGTGTTTTGAAAATATTGTATTTTCAAGCTTTCCCTACGTTGATTTGAAGTACAACTGGTGTCATCTGTAGTGGAATCTCTGGATATAGGGATTTGAAGGCTCTGAAACAATATCTGAGAGAGTATTACAGCTTTGTGGTGGTGAATTTTATGTGTCAACTTGACCAGGCTAGGGGATGATAGCTGGTGAAACATCATTTCTGGGTGTGTCTGTGAGGGAGGTTCTGGGAGAGATTAGCATTTGAATTGGGGGATTGAGCAAAGAAAATCCCCTTCACCAATGCCTGTGGGCATCATCTAATCCATTGAGGGCCTGAATAGAACAAAAAAGTGGTGGAAGGGTGAATTGGCTCCTTCCTTGAGCTGGCTCATCCATCTTCTCCTGCTTTTGTACACCAGAGCTCCTGGTTCTCAGGCCTTCAGGCTTGGACTGGAAGTACACCACAGGTTTTCCTGGGCCTCCAGCTTGTGGGACTTCTCTGCCTTCATAATAGTGTGAGCCAATCCCTCATCATAAATATCTTTCTATTTATCTATATAAATCCTATTGTTTCTGTTTCTTGGAGAATTCTGACTAATTGAAGCTTTTAGAGTCATAAATATACAGATGTACGTAGAACCATCATAGTGAAATTGACTGCTCATGCAGAACATATAAAAGGATAATAAATAGACCACAGATCATAGAACTCTGAAGAAAATCAGCATAAAAAGGCCAGGAAGGGAAAAACAAGTTTCAATGGCAGCCAAGAAGCACCTAAGGAGGATCAAGGGAGTGCCAGTTCATGGGAACCAAAGTCTCTTGGTTGTTTTTCACTTAGAAGGGAGAAGTCAACAGCATCATATATGGCAGGATGGTCAGATCAGTAAGAATTGAATACTATTTGTTTAGGCCGTTGGCAAAGAGATCATTTCTGACCATAAAGAAACTCGTTTCCTGAAGGAAGGGTGAACTAGGGTCATCTCTGTAAGATCTTGTGCAGAAGTGATTTTCAGTTCATGATAGAAAATAGAAACAAATTTAAGTAAGTTTCTGGTTGCCATAAAATCTTTTCTCTAATTATATATTGCAGTCCATCTGAACACACAAGAACCTGTCATACTTAGATCAGTTAAATAAAGTTGAATCCAGGCAAACAACCTGTTATTGTCAAAATGATGCCAAATACCACTTTAGATATAATACTTTTCAACTAGTTATACTGGTGTCATATGGCTATAGTTGCAAAGTTTCTATCTTGGGAGTTTAGGGGATTCACAAACCTTAAATAATCTGGTAGATATGTATTGTCAACTCCTCCCCAACCATGAGAACAAATCTTCCATATTTCCAGATGGAGTGTGGGAAATCCAGTTAAACTGTATTTGCGGTTACTCATGCATTTCCCATCTCTATTACAAAGTGATCTGCTGCTCTCATCCAAAGGAAAGGGGAAAGACTATTTTGGGGAAACATTCCTTATTTCATCACTTTAGAATATTGCTTTTATAGGTGTGAAGTTAGATTTACCTTTTCTCAAGAAACATTGACCATTTTATAGGTTGAAATATTTAAGAAGCTATTTCTATCTCAAATACTGTCTCAGATGATCTTATCCACCTATGCAACAAATAAGAGACAAATAGGAGATAGAGTGACAGAGGACATACGCTGTGATGTGTCACAACCAGGTGGAGAAGGATCTCTAAGAAAGCGTTTTATCTCAGAAAAGCTCTAGCTTAGTGTCCAATGACAAAATTGTAAGTTCTGGGGTTGAGTGTAGCTTTGGAGATTCTTATTCCAGTTAACTTGTAATAAGTTTTGAGAAACTAGCTAGTGCCCTAGAACTTCTTCAGGTCTAACTCACAATTGAATTCAAGAGGGAAGTGTTTATTGGATTACTGAATCCCATGAAAGCTATTTGAATCTGGGTACAGTGTAAATGGACTACCCCCTCCACACAAAATAATTAATCTACTTAATATTGCTGATGCCTTTATATTATATTTAATTAAATTTCTCATTTGCTTGAGCTATACAGTTTAGTTATTGTGTTTATTCATAATTTCCATCATTTACAAAAACATCTAAAATAATGAAAATACAGAGTTTTGAATTTTTGTATGTACTAAGGGTAAACCGTTTATTTTGCTTCTCAGTCATATTTTTGTACTTTTGTTCATGTAGTGTTTTTTGATATTGAATATTTATAAATATATTTTACTTGTTTAGGATCATTTTTAGTATCATAAACCTAAGCAGACAGTAATATCTTGAAAATAAATGTTAGATACATGAGGAAAATACTGACAGTTTATCTGAGTTTATGGATGTTTTGTTATAGTCGGAGAGATAGATATTAATCAACTAATGATAGAAGCCAATCCAAAACTGAATATGTAAGGAGTATTTTAAAGATTCACTAAAGAATTTTAATCCAGATTAGGACATCACATAAGGATTCCCTGAGAAAATCATGTTTGTTCTGAGGTATGACAAATTAAATGACATTATTTAGGTAAAGAGGAGAAGAACGTAGATAGATTCTAAGGATTTTTGTGTGGTAAATTCCACAAAATTGAGTGATGAATGGATAGGTGGGTGTGAGAGAGAGGGATGTGACATGGATGATTTGGAGTTTTACCACTTATGTTACCTAAAGGATGGTGATGCCATTTGTTATAACAGGTTATCCTGGAAGGAGTAACCTATTGGTGTTGAAGGGCATGAAGTCCATGAACTTAGTTTTTATTTGTTGGCTTTGATGTGTTTCAACACTGATGATACGTCAAGGACTATTTAGATATATGAGTCTAAAGTTCAGGGGAGGTATCTGAGCTGTAGATATAAACTTGAGAGTCACCTGCATTTAAGTAGAAAATGAGGGTTTCAGTGTAGATGAGGTCAAACATGGAAGGAATACAGAGTGTGAGAAAAAAGGATATCAACCTGTGTTTGAGAAACTGAAATATTTAGTAGCTGAGCAGAGGAGAATGAGTACGCAAATGAGAGACACACTCAGCAATGGAGAGGAAGGTGGTCCTCCAGTAAATGGTGGTGTCATTGAAGTCAAAGAAAGAGTGTTTCAAGGAACTGACTGACTCAAGTAGTGTTAAATGCTTAAAGCATGGTTGAATGGTAGAGTAAGAGAAGGATTGAAAGAAACCATTGGGTATAACAATATGGAGGTTATAGGTGACCTTCTCAAACACTGATTTTGTGGAGTGATTGGTACAGATTAGAGTAGTGTTGTGGCCATGAAAATGCATTTCATAGATCTACTTTTGCAGGAGCAGACTGGAGTGGCATCTCCAGGCACTGCCCCTTTGGATCCACCACAGTGGTTTTTTTTTTTTTTTTTTTTTTTAGGAAGATTAGCCCTGAGCTAATTACTGCCAGTCCTCCTCTTTTTTGCTGAGGAAGCCTGGCCCTGAGCTAACATCCGTGCCCGTCTTCCTCTACTTTATATGTGGGATGCCTGACACAGCATGGCATGCCAAGTGGTACCATATCCGCACCCAGGATCTGAACTGGCAAACCCTGGGCCACTGGGAAGCGGAACATACGAACTTAACTGCTGTGCCACCGGGCCCCCCCATCACAGTGTATATACTGAGGCCATGCTTGCTGTGGGGTGCTCCCAGCCAATAACTGAGCATGTCAGGGCAATTATTCATGTGAGATGTGGGATTCCTCCAACAGGCAACTTTCATTCAAGAGCTGCCCATTGGTCTGGTCTCACCTGTCTTGGAACTATGCTGCCTTCTAAGGCCCTTCTTATCTAATCCTCCTACCTCACCTCTCTCCTTCCACAGGTGAGAGACCTGCATCACAGTCTTAAGGTTAATGCAGCTGGCACTGAGAATGGTCTGAGAAAACAGCTGGTAAGATGGGACTGGCTCATTACTCCTTAGCAGTTGAATTAGGCACAATCCTAAGTGGTAGTGGGGCACAGGTAGAACCTGGTAGAGGGTAGTGCCCTGTTGGTAAAGATTTCATGGGCAGTGATATAGGAAAACATCCTTGAAGAAGGGAAAGTCCTTGTTGGTGTGATGATTCAGGCATTGAAAGCTAAGTGAGGGGTAATGCCTACAAAGACAGCAGAGTTGGCCACTTACTGCTAAGTTGTATTCCTTGACTGCCAGTCTTGAAAAAAGATCTTGGTACTGTTTACGTTGGTGTGTTTATGCACGTGGGAAATGAGGAGAGTTATGATCAAATGCCCTTTGAGAGGCTGAGATGGAAGATGAGATTTACTCACTCTTCCTCCTCACTCTTTTCTACGCTATCTAAAACGTATAAATTTTTCTAGAGATAGAAATTTGTCTTCAGAAGAAAATAGGACCCACGAGCATGGTTAAGAGCATCATTAGGTTACTATTTGATTCTAAAGCAAATTATCGATCTAAGTTTACAATGTTATATTTAGTAGAAAATGTCTTTGCTATTTCATAGATAACAGGGTTTATTTTTTCTGGGGTTGTGTTTCAGATCTCTAGTGTGAGGAGGATGGGATGAAGTGACTAGGCTTGGTGTTTTGCACCTACATGGCTTGAAACTAAAAACAAGTCACAAGCATCTTTAACCAAGGTGGTACTACCTTATCAGAAATGAATGAAACCATCACTGTTCCCGCGCAGAGGAAACATAGATATGGCATAAATATTAACTAGAAGATGAAATTTAATTTTAAGAGAGTAACTCTGAATTCAGATGGAATCATATGAGCTTAGCCTTTACAAAAACAAAATTAAATAGAGTGGAACAGAACATTCAGAGAACTTAGGAACATTTGTACTGCTCAAGAGAATTAGAGTTAGCAAAATATTTTTCTTAAAAAAGCCAGTGGTACAGATAGAAAGTAGGACATTTCTAAATTTACAAGAATACATTTATATTTATATGAAAATATAGACTTTGCTCATGTTATATTTGGATATGCAAATATATATCGACAATGTCTAATTGTTATACATTCTTAAATTTTGATACTCTATGAAGCGGCAAGTACACAATTGCAAAGGACAGGTACATTATTCTAATGAGGATAGTTTAAGAACTGAAAGGAAAATGGGAAAATTTACATTTCAGGAGAGAAATAAATCTGTCATAAGAAAAAAATCAATTAAGACAATGTTGACTAAAACGTATGAACGTGTGTAAAGGATTCAAACAGTGCCAAATATTTAATGATGAAATCTAAATGTGAATAGGTTATAATAACATAATCAACAGGCTGTCTCACTTCACTGTATAACCAACCTAGGCAAAATGCTTAAATAGTGATTATTACACTAAATATATATCCAATTTTTTCATTTTTGTGAACTCTATAGACACCATATGAAACTATAATGAAGGATTGAGGCTGGATCATATTCACACTTAAAAGATGCATGTTCAATGAGATTTAGTCTTTCTATAT
Organism: Equus caballus; assembly: GCF_041296265.1. Lineage (NCBI taxonomy): Eukaryota > Metazoa > Chordata > Mammalia > Perissodactyla > Equidae > Equus > Equus caballus. The sequence continues at coordinate 101,405,518 of NC_091686.1, forward strand.
TTTTATGAGGTGGTAGGACATAAAAAACATTTTCTTTCAAATTTTGGTCACATTATGTCTCTAGTTTAACAAATACAAAAAACTTGTGCTTTACGATGTTTATAGAAGTTATATTCCAAACCAAAGTGCTGTTTGTGCTCTCTGTTCTCGTGTTCCTTACTCCAAAAACTTCATTGATTTTTCCTTGCCATATATGAAGTCCAGTCTAAGATTTATGGTTTTCCCAAATTTGTCTTTTGTATACATATTTTTTCAGTCATGTCTTTCACTGAAGATTCCTCTGGATTTTATCCCATAGATCTACACTATCCAATATATTAGAAACTATCCACATGCAGCTATTTGAAATTAAATACATTAAAATTAAATAAAATTAAAATTTCAGTTCCTCAGCCACACTAGCCATATTTTAAGTGTTCAATAGTCCCATGTGTCTAGAGTCTTCCATATTGGATAATTCAGACATAGAACATTTCCAAAATCATAGAAAATTACATTGAACAGCACTAGTATAAACAGTAACCTTCAATCATCATTTATCCATTCAGTCAACCATCAACTAATATTTTATTGAACCCTTGTAATGTATCAGGTACATCTTTAGTTCCAGAGATACAGTAACAAATACAATAAATACGCCTACTTTCATCAGGCTTACATTCTTGAAATTGAGACCAACATAAAATATTAACCAACAAAAACTGTATGGTATATATGATATGATGATACATGAAGTGTTAGAGTCTATAACAGAGGAATGAATCTAGACAAGTGGGTGAGGAAATGCTTCCCTGAAGAAATAATGTTTCCTGAAAAATAATTGTGAGTTAACCAGGTAGAAAAAGTTAGGAACTACCACTGTGAAAGTTCAGGATGGAAGAGGAGTTGACTTTGGGCATAGAAAATACCATGTGAAAGTGTAATACAGGGAAAAGCTTTATATGCTTGAAGAATAGTCATAAATCTTCATTGCTAGGCTATTGGAGAGAGTTGGTAGTAAATAAGAGCGGAGAAATGGGCTACACCATACAGGCTGAGGAGGGTCATAGCCAGATTTGACACAGAAATTTCAAGAGAGACCCATTAAAGTTCTGTGAAATTGAACTTGATTATTTAGCTGTGGAGAGTAAGAAAATTTTTATACTGTAATAACAGGGACCTTTGTATGCTGACGTGTACCCCCCAGCCCAGTGTGATACATGATAAAGAATGAGCCTGGGCCTTTATTCTCTTCTACTTGTTGGACTCCGTATGCCACATAGGTGGTTACAGCCTGTGCCCTTCAGATGTGCCTCTCTGAGAAATAAGAGGGGCCTTGAGGAGACAGACATCTGCACTCTAGCCTGTCTCCCTGATCTTGTGTGTACCTTTATTCTCCATCTTTGCTGGTTGGGTCAGTCAGGCTTAGGCAGGAAAACAGAAATCACACCACTTATTTAACAGAATGAATGTTCTTGAACAAGTATTGCGGAGAGCTGTCCACTATAGCTGCTGCTGTGCTCAAGTGTGATATTTAAGGTGGGGCCACAAAGACTTCTGATACATGCAGCTTGTGAGGCCAGGATTTTCACAGGTGGTACTGCTTTGTTTTGTCTCCACCTGCACAGGGTAATAGTTATTTAAAACAAATGGTGATCATGTTTAAATGAAGTCTCACTTAATTGCCTATCCTCCTGGCTAAGGGTGCCAGACTAGAAGGTATTAGAACACATTTTCTTGCCATTGAAGCCTTATAAAGTGGCTTGTGATTTTAGCAAGTTTGGTAGATTTCTGTTTTGATTGCTTTTCAATCAAAAAGCAATTTTGGCCCTTACCAACACCAAGAGGAACAAGTACACCTAAGTGATTTATGATGGCTCAAGGAGAGGGTGGTTAAAAGTGCGATTTTCTGAGGTGGAGAAAACAGACATGTTTGCTATAGGTATAAAAGCTTAGTTTTCAACAAGATGAGTTAAAAACTAGCAGATGTTCTACAGGACTTCTATGCGGAGATGTCTAGAAGGTTATTTGGGTTTACTGATAAGAATGGAGCTCAAGGAAAAGTCTGTCCTGAGCATATAGATAAAGCTACTAGAGTCACTGAGATACCACAGAAAAAAATGAAGAGTTTTCCCAAGTATAGGACACTGTTTCTGTGCAACACCAAATTTAGAAGCTGGGACAAGTAAATAGCTCATTTACTAAATAAATAGTAAAGCCAATGAGATGAGGTCATTCTTTCTTACAGCAACCACTATTTAAACCATGGTAATAGTTTGAATGTTAACAGAAGAGAGAAAGAGCTTGGTGGCGGAAGGCGGGCATGGGTAGAGAGGAAGGGCTTTAACAATTTATACAACTTCTTCTACTAAGAATATTAATCCTTAACCTACAGTAGTTTTGCAAAGTGTACTCTTTCTACCAGAAACTATTCTGGGAATAATAGTAAATTTGGCCATTAACTCCTGATTTAGTGGAATTCTTGATGAAGTTTTAGAGATTTCTTTTCTGTCACGATGCTCTATATTAACTAACTGGTTTGTTGCAGAAGGTGAAGAATTTGAACTCCAAAATAGAGATAAAAATTTTTAAAAAGATTTTTCAGAAACATCCCTTTCGTGTTCTAGTGAAAACACTATTAGGTCAAATTTAAGTGCAACATACACTGTTGTGAGATTTCCTTTAGAATTGCCTCAACGGTCAGCAGACTGAAAAGCTGGGCCTGCCCCACTGCCCCTCTCCACCCAGACACACACCATCTTAGGGCAGATTCCAAGAGATTAATTCGTAGCTAGTTTCTGTGGACACAATCTTGTCCTCAAATGCCCTGGTGTGAAATTATGTTTCTCCTGCTTTTGCTAAAATGATTTAGAGTAATGACTGTGACTTCTGGTTTCAAGTCCCACATGTGAGGAGCCTGGAAGACATCACACTGTCCTCACAACTAAAAAGCTAAACAGACTGAAAAATCAGCAACTCTTCTAGGATCTGTAAGAGAGGGCATGAAGTGTAACCATGGGCTCTCTGAGACCAGTCCAAACTGACTCCATCTTATCAACAGAGTGATTATGAGTTGTTTTGAAGGGGCAGTGAGAAAAAATAAAAAATTTGCAAGTTACATAGCCAGAGCACGTGCAGAAGAGAAAATATTCACCTGAAATGACATTAGAAATAAAGATTTTCCTCCTCATGGAACCAAAAGACAGGGACACGACCAGAACTTAAAGTCAGACTCTTATGGGAAGTAAGGGGTCCATAGTCTGGGAAGGCCCAATGTTGAAGCCCCTTCCACATCTTAGCAAAAATGTTCAAAGTCCTCCAATTGAAACTTGCCCTGCCAGGGTTTCTGTGTACCAGCCTATTCTCGCTAACCTCTTAAATTTTGTCCCAAACTCTGAACTGGGGAGACAGATTTGAGAGCTTTTTCCCCATCTCTTTGCAGATCAAACTTGCAATAAAACCTTTCTTTTCTCAAATGCCAATTCCATAGTAATCGGCTTTTTATGGGCACGGGGCAGAGAACCCCAATTTTGTGCCGTGACAGACACAGGTAAATCTGCTACCCTCAAGATGGAGTGATCAACAGGTCAATACAGGTCATGGTAGCTTACCATAGGAACAGGAATGTCCAAAGGAACCATTTTTGGGGTAGGAAAGCTGGAACTGTAATTGATGAATTCCTAGAGGCTCTGTACATGTAAATCTTGAGATTCAAAAAATCCAGAGGGACCCAGTCATAAAGAGGCCTCCAGGCTTTTGTGAACCTTACTTTCAGGAGCTCAACCTGGTGAAAAATTCCCTCAGGCTTCTGGAAGGGGGCGGGGAAAAGGAACCATTTTGAAATACACCTGAACTCTCTTTTCTTAGCAAGACTTGCCCTCAGGAGAAACTGGTTAACCAGAGCCTAACCTGCTGGGGTATTGTCAGATCCTAACTGACCTGGGGAAAGAGAAATATCCAACTCCAGCCAGCTCTAGCCATCCTGTCCCACCTAAGAGGGGAGGAAAAAACACAGAAACACTTGTGAAATTCACAGTCCAGAACCATAGGCTCACTAAAAGACTCAGACCTAATCCTAGGACTATAGAATACTTCTCACACGTCACTACCACATGACTGAAGGCCTATTTACAGCAATTCCTTTTACATCGTGTCCAGCTATGACCTTCAACTACAAGTTTTCGTGCCTTCTTGGGAACACTGAGTAAGGTATTCAACAATTTTGTCATTGAAAAAGAAAATAAAGCCTGCTAATGTTCTCATGCTTTTTTGTTTTGTAAAATGTAAATTGTCTCTTTGGCCCAATCTTCTTAATAGCTTGCTTACCCAGTAACAGCTCATCAGTAGAAAAACATGGGCTTCCCTGACGAAAGTAAGAATTTTCAGATGGAAAGTGACCAAAAGCCTGCAAAGCAAGATTTTGCAGTGGTTTCCTGGCACATTAGCCTAACAAGATGGGGAATGAAGTACCAGACACAGAGAAAATGAATGGGCTCTGAAAAAGACTCAGTGAAATGTGAGGGACAAAGAAAATATCTTTGCCTAATAGAAATCCTAAAAGGGTTATATAAGGATATAGGAATTAATGAGATGACAAATGTGACAACCTTTTTGGTAAGTAACAAGATATATTACATTAAAATATCCAAATTATGTAAATTGCTTTGACTTCATATCTTTCAGAAACCATAGATCAAAACTTAATTGAATATAAATGAAAAGCATTAAATGATGTCATATTGCTAAAGTAATATTTTCAAAGTATAAGACTGTAACAATTGCTTTTGTTTTCCAATTTCAGATAATTTCAAAAAAGAGTCAATGTAATATATGTGCTTCGTTCAATCCAAGTCAGATGATAAATGTGTTGCTCCACCTAAAAGCATAATGATAAAAATAAATTAAGCCGTTATATGTAAGAATTCTAGATAATTTTTTTTAATTGCTGTGCAACATCAATTATATCTGCGGGCACAGAAGCTTTTAACCTAATTCTCAAATCTCTCAATGGCCTATATTTTTTTATTGACAGACTCTAACAAAATAAAATTATAAAAAAAGAATTTTTTTCCTGAATGCTTACAGTCCTTGCCATGAACTTTCAGTTATGGTAGATAGAGCAAGATTGATTTTATATAGTATATAACTAACCTAAAAATAATTTTTAAAAAATCTTGTATTCAGATGTCATGTGAAATCTCATTTATTACATTATCTCGATTTGCTTCAAAAATACTTTTTAACGTTGTAATTTTCTTCAATAATTTTCAGCAGCACATTATTTTCTAATAAATGTACAATTATTTTAAACAAGAAAACAGGGAAATACTCATGTTACTTACCTCATTGTTGGTACTTGAATTCAACAACCGTTTTCTCCCCCTGCTAAGAGCCACAGTCTGTGTTGATCTTTGCTTTCAGTGGCTATCCACCACGTGAGGATCATTTTTGCTATTTTAAAGAAAGGCAAGCAAATATAAAATACTGGTCCCACCATGGCATCCTCACTTTTTTGTAAATTGATTAATTGTAAAACAAAACAAAGATTATCATATTCATAAAAAGCAACCCAAATATCAGCCAATTTGGTGATTTCAAGTCCTTTGTATGCCAGATTCACCCTGTCCTTTAATATTTAAATATTAGATATCAAATTTCCATATTGCATAGTGTTGGAAACCCAGTTTCTCCTAATAACTTCATACATGGCCAAGAAGTTTAAATTTGTCTTTATTTCTAGTGTCTTGAGTTCATTGAATCTTTGTATTTCTGTGCAATAAGTATACTGAGTATGTCACTGCCTCCTTCACTCTCCCAAATAACACAAGTTACAGAAGCTTTGAGTTAATGAAAGTAGAGGTCTCCCACAGCAGACAGTTTATCATGGCAATCACCTTCCAATAGATTACACTGTTTGTGAATATGGGTTATTCTACACAGGAAGTCAGGTTGTATGGAATTCTGGCTTCACTAAATCCCACATCTGCGAACACAGTTGGTTGCTTAATCTATCGCTGCCTCAGTTCATTTACCTGGGGGTTGTGAAGATTCCATGAGTTAATATTTGCAAGTTTCTCCCTGGCTTATTTTCTGTTCTGTTTGCTGGTACATTGCTCCAGCCCCACATCTGCTATTTTACAGATATCTCAGAATCTTAAAGTTTCCACTACTTTATCACATAGAGAAAATTTTTCTTCTTGATTTTTCTTCATAGCCCATTTTGGTCATGACTTCAGAGTTGTTCTTTTAATTAGCGTGGATCTCAAGATGTTGCACTGAAGTAGGGCTCAGCGAAATTTTCAGTACAGGGCCAAATAAACATTTTAGGCTTTGCAGGCCGTGAGGTTTCTGTTCAACTGCTCAGGTCCTTTCTTGTAGCCCAAAAGCAGCCATAGAAAATACATAAATGAATGGGCAGGCTGTGTTCCAAGAAAACCTTACCAGGCAGGAGGCTTGGGCCCATGAGTCATCGTTTGACTCTCCCTGTTCTAAATGAAACATGAGTGAGTCTACTGGTGCCGATACCCATGGCGATCTTAAATTGTAGAAACGTCTCACCCTGGTAGATTTGATTTTGTTTATTTTACAAAAGAGGAAACAAGGTTCAGAAGTGCTAAGTGGTTTGCCTGAGGCCAGCCCACTAACAGATGCCAGAGCTGGAATTCAATTCCAGTGACTAGCCCCAGAGCTAGAGTTTCTTGCCCTAAGATGCACAGCATCTCCACCCTCTGGTCGTCTCTGTGAAAATCACAGAGGCAAATCACAGATAGAGAATTTTAAACAATGAGGGGCAACTGTGGTTTTGTTAAGTAAATACGTATATTTCCTTAGTTTTGTACACTTTTGATCTTTACGTAATTGGTACCATACCGGATATATATGTATATATATATATATTTTGCAATATTATTGCTTAACCACATGTATTTCTGAAACTGATACATTTTAATTTGGTTGACTATGGCTCATTCATTTATATTCCTGTAACTAATTCTGATGTATGAATATATAATTTATTGCCCATTCTTCTATTTGAAGGACATTTTGGCTGTTACCAGTTTCTTGCTATTACAACCAATTCCGGTATGAATATTCTTGTTCGTGACTCGGTAAAAAAAAAGTTTCCATGGAAGATATTAGCTTTAACCATTTTTATTCACTTAATCATATTTTGTTTCTATTTAATCACTTTATGGAAGGATAACGTTAATAGCTTTTCTAAGGTTAATCCAAACTTGCATACGGTGGATAAAACTAATTTATCTATAATCTCTTAGATTTTAAAACATAGTCTGATTGAGTTTTCCAATGCATTGTGTAAATGCTTTGCATCCATGATCATGAATGTGACTTGGCATATAGTTTTTCATGACATTTTTTTGATCTAGTGTTAGTAAAATGCCTTTCAAAATTAGATAGTGATTGTTTTAAATGTTTCTATGCTTTGTGAAATTTGTGCAACTGTCCTTTGAAAATTGAATAGAACACTTCTGTAAAAAATTTATTCTGATATATTTTTCTCTCTTTTACTGTTTTAAAATGATAAATTTATTCCCTAAATTTTTCCCTACAATAATTTCTAATTTTTTGGTGGTTGCTTTCAAAATTTTACCTTAATCTATTTAACTTCAGAAACTAATCAATTGTTTTTAACTGAGGGTATGTGATTTCTCTCAGAGTTGAAGTTTTATAGAGATCATTTGATTTCAGTCCCATCCACCCATCTCCATGTCTGTCATCAGCCTGAGGCCCATATCTTTCAGCTTTGTGTTCCCCAAATCTCCTGATCCCTAAAACAGACATTAGGTCTCTCGTTCCTACTTTCCACTATGGTTAAAATTTTGTATATTTTTTTTGTGGGCCACTGAGATTTCACCTAATTTCTCATGAGCTTGGTAATGTCCTTTAATATATATTTATGACAATGTATACAACATTTAGATGTTTTGCAGTGTGAGGGCTTTTCAAAATGTGTATTTACCGTATTGCCAGAAAAAATTTTCTTGATTCCCTGTCTTCAAACATTTTTGTTTTCTTCCCTTATAGACTACAGTGTAACAGCACCACATCCTAGGAAACTTTAGGGAGAATTTTATGATTGAGCTTCTGTTCCAAGTCGGCTTCTAGAACATGACTTTGTTCTGTAGACATCTTGGGTTAATGACAAATTAAAACTTTATGTTTTAGAGGCCCTTGCCTATTTGCAAGGATAAGTACGCGCTAAGTCCTGGTGGTCTGCTGGTTAAGATTCTGTGCAGTGGTCCAGGTTTGTTTCCTGGTCAGGGAGCCACACCACCCATCTGTTAGTTGTCATACCATGGTGTCTGCCTGTTGCTGTGATGCCGAGAGCTACGCCACTGGTAGTTCAATTACCAGCAGGGTCACCCATGGTGGACAGGTTTTAGTGGAGCTTCCAGACTAAGACAGACTAGGAAGAAGAACCTGGCCACCTACTTCTGAAAAAATTGGCCATGAAAACCCTATGAACAGCAGGGGAGTATTGTTTGTCTACCTCCCAGAAGGTGAAAGGACGGGGCAAAAAGATCAGGCAGGGTTCCACTCTGCTGTACACAGGGTCGCTAGGGGGTTGGAATCGACTCGATGGCACTAACAAAAGTAAGTTCTATTACGAAAGAGAAAAAAGTGGTTGTGCTAAAATAGCTTATGCCTTTATATAAACATTTGATTTTTAACAACTCATCAATTTCCCTTTTACTTTTACATTTTGAAATTAAGGAAAAGTGATGTTGTGTGTGTTTCTATATACCTCACACTGGCTGATTACCCCAGACAATGGTGTCATTTCAGGGACTCAGTGTTGATCTCTGCTGCTGGCATATTGAGCGCTCAGCAGTAGCCATAGCCAGGCTGTCCTTGGTGAGTGAGGTCCATATTGCTGAACCCATGCATTATCTCCCTTCCTTCCACCATGGCTGATTTATTCATGAACTCATTGTGCATGACAAGGGTGTCTGGGGAAGGATGCTTACTGGTATGCACAAAACAGGTCATCCTATTCACTTGATTATTAAAATCCTCCTCTTCTAAGGTCATCCTTTGGTGAGCATTCACGTCAGAATTCACAAATATCTTTATGGTTTTTTTGCCCATTCAGAAAGGTCTATCCATGTGAATTTTCCCCTAAATTTGTTGTTACCAATTTTGCAATCATATTCCATCCAGTTCCCTTCCATCCAGCCAAATCTTTGTCCACAGCACAAGGATCAGTATATAATCATATGTGTGGCCCTTTCTCTTTCCAAGCAAAGTGAACTACCAAGTTCACTGCTTGAAGTACTGCCCACTGGGAGATTTCCCTTCACAACTGTCCTTCGTGGATGTCCGAGAAAGGGGCTGAAGTGCAACTTTCTGGTGGTGCCTGCATACAAGGCAGAACTATCTGTAAACCAGTCCTAAGTCTTTTCTTCCTCTGTCAACTGATTGTAGGGAACTCCCTATGAAGCCATATGTGCTCACTGGGAGTAAGAAGGCAGTGTAGCAGAAGTGAGGCCCATGGGCATTTGGCTCACTTCTTCACACACTTACTTATGCTTTCAGGGCCTATTAGGGCCCAATCATATACATCCCACCTCAATTTGATGACATTGTGTTGCTGTGCATGCCCAACTTTATGACTTGGTGGGCCAGATAATACCCAGCATGTGAGGGAAGCTCAGCTCATGGTAACCTGGCAGCCTGTGGTTCAGCATTTCACTCTCTATTATGGGCCAATAGCAGAACAAGTCCTGATACTCAAAAGGAGAGCAGTTATTTGTGGAGGATGGCAGAGTCGTGTTCCAAAATCCTAAGTGCCTACACAGTGATTCTCACATAAGAGCCTGCCATAGGTTCCAAACAGCATCCCTATCTGCCAGTGAAAACGTGTAGCATCATTGGATCTGCTGGATTGGTTGAGGTGGCAAAGCAGATTTCACAGCATCCTGGATGGTTCCAGAGCCTTCTTTTCTTCTGGATCCCACACAAAGCTAGCAGGTTTTCAAGTCCCTCAATAAATGAGCCAGAGTAACACAGCCAAATGAGGAACATGTTCTCTCCAAAGTCCAAAGACGCCCACCATGCACTGAGCTTGTGTTTTAGTTGTAGAAGGGGCCAGATGCAACAACTTATCCATTAGCTTAGGTGGAACGTATCAACCTACCCCATGTTACTGGACCCCTAAAAATTTCACTGAGGTAGAATACCCCTGAACTTCTGTCAGATTTTTTCCAATCCTCTGGCATGCACATTTCTTACCAATAAGTCTAGAATAGTTTCTACTTCTTGTTCATGAGGTCCAATCAGCATAATGTCATCATTGTGATGTAACTTTATGATACCTCGTGGAAGGGAAAGACGATCAGGATCCCTGCATGCTATATGATGACATAGGGCTGCAGTGTTGATATACCCTTGAAGTAAGACAGTGTACTTCTGTCCTTGCCAGCTGAAAGCATCATATACAGTCACCTACCTTTTTGCTTCTTCTAACTGGTTGGAGTCTCCAAAGGTGATATTTTATGTGTCTCCTTTTTCTAGATCATGCCATGGACTATCAGTGTTCTCTTTATTGTTGGAAACAGTCATTAAGAGTTTGAACTCTAATCATATTAGAAAGCCAATTCCAGAACCAATTCAGAAAACTCATTCTTAAAATTCTGCCCTCTAGAATCATCCTCAGTACCAAAATGTGTATTAATCAGGTAATCAGGCTTCTCTGGAGACATAGACCAGAATATATAAAATAAGAAATTGGCTCATGTGATTGTAGAGGCAGAGAAATCCCAAGATTTGTAGTTGGCAAGATGCAAACTCAGGAGAGCCAATGGTATGGCTCTATTCTGAGTCCAAATTCCTCTAAACCAGAAGAACAAATGTCATAAGTCCCAGTCCGAAAGCCTGTAAGCTGGAGAACAAAGTAGAACTGATTTTTTTAGTTTAAGTCCAAAGGCTGAAAAAGACCCATAACCCTACTGAAGCAGTCAAGCAGGACGAATTCCTCTTATTTAGCCTTTTTGTCCTCTTTACTGTTTTCAATTGATTGGATAAAGCTCTCCCACATTATGGAGGACATTCTACTTTACTCAGCCTAGCAATTCAAAGGTTAATCTAATCTAGAAACACCCTCACAGACACACTTGGAATAATATTTGACCAAAAGTCTGGGGACCCAGTGGCCCAGGGAAAGTGATATAAAAGTAATGATCAGAAACTATTTTCAGGGTTTTTAGCCAAGATGTAGCGTAATTTAACTGTGCTAAGAGAAAAAAAAATGCTCTAGTGATGTGTTGAGGATGACTGAAATTCGTGAGTATAAGCAGGAAGGTCTTTTAGAAGGGAAGTAAAAAAATCCAGGGACAAATCTAGGGATGGCAGCTGTGGAGGTGGTGAGAAGTAATCAGAATCTTAATAGATTTTTGAATGCAGAGCCAACAGAATTTGGATATGTGTTGAAAAAGTACTAAAGGAATCAAGGACAATGCCAAGGTTTTTATTTAAAAAATGGAAGGATGAAGTTGACGTGATCTACTTTGCTATTGTAACTAGGTAAGCAGATTTGGGTGAGCAGAGAACAAGATTTGCATTTGACACCTTAATATGAGATGTCTATTAGACAGTCAAGGTATTATCCATTTATTGAGGCATGTGTTAATAATGAATTCAATTTTGACTCTTCCAAGAAGTTTGACAATTTTCATAGCCACTCAAAAAAAATAAACAGAAGTGAAAAAGTGTAACTGCACTTATGTAGTTGAAACTTATATCTTTAGTGGAGCTCTATCTTGGCACTTACAAATCATGCTGCATATTTGAGAATCCAGTTTGACTTTACACAGCCTGGAGTTCCAGCCATTCTTACTTGAGCTCACAGCTATGTGCTGGGAAGCAGGAAGATAAGAACACAGGCCAGATACCTTTTAATGGTATGCCAATCTCTCTATGACTTTGTCCCAAACTGCCTTTCCAGCCTCATTATTCATTGCCCTCAAGCATTTTTCTCCAAGATTTCAGTTATTTCTGCTTGCTAAAGTCTTTTTCCTATCCCACATCCTTGCGTATGCTTATCTTTTAGTCTGGGAAGATCTGGTCTCCCATTTTCCAATTCTTAAAATCATTTAGTTGAAAAACTTAAAACAACTTCTCTGTCCTCCATGAAACTTTTCTGATGTCAAAATAAATTATTTTTTTCCCCTAAATATTTAAAAATTCTGCCATGTGTTAGGGTTTGCTACTGTCTGCCTTTTTTTTCCCCACAAGACTGTCATGCTACTATGAACATATGAGCAAGTTACTAAGAATATTATTTGTTTTTGTGTCCCCCAACACCTTGCACATAAAGATGCTTAACATTCTATGACTATTTTATTCAATTGAATAGAGTATTTCAACAATGCTGAATGAAGAAATGAATACTGCAGGCTTTTAAAAATTATTCTATTATTTTAGAAAATTCTTTATCATACTTTAAAAATCACCTTAGCTTGTCCCCATCAATGCTTGGAACCATGGGAGAAATTGTCAAATCCACATTAAATGTCAATAATCATCCTCATGCTCATTTTCAATATCATGTGTTTATTTTTATTTCTTGCTATCTTAGATTAACACATTATGATTATATAGTAAGAAAAAATCACAGATATAACACCAATCAAACATTTAAGGAGTGAAGTAATTAAATCATGCATTTATTGGTATGTATAAACATTATTTAAAACGAATAAATAAATTTATATTATGAAACAGGAGTAATTCATATGATTAGATTGTGAGGGGATAGAAAATTGGTTTTTAACAATTTTTAATTTGCTCCATTTTTCCTACATAAATGACCAACACCATACTTAGAATTGCTTGGGGCTTCCACAAACTTACAGTCTGACCAATCAGAGAATATTTGAGTGTTTACCTCATTCTTTCCATTTGTCTTGGTACTGTTTATACAACTACAGGAAATCATCATTAAGGACTAAATGAATTATTCAAAGAACCATTATAATTAAGTGTGCTTAAACAGGAGGAAAATTCTTAATAATTGAAGTATTTTCAAAATGTTGACATAGCATCACTTTTATGATTCCTTAGAGATAACAAAGAAAATGCAGTATTATATCACATACTGAGATCATTTATTTCACAGCCTAAACCATGCAATCTTCAGCCAAGTATAAGAAAAGCAAAAAAAATGGTGTCTAGCCAGACAAATGTAATGTCACAAAGTCCATATAGTAAAGCCGATACACATTAAAAACATTATTTTTCAAACTTCTCAGTCCTCAGGCAGAACAAACTTATTCTTTTTTAGTTGTTTTCCTGGCGTTGTTAAATTATTTCATGATCCATTATAGAATTGGAAGAGTACATTGAAAGTGGAGAAAGGCTATGAAAAAAAAAGTCTGGCAATCACATGAAGAGAGTCAAAACCGTAACACAGAACCCGGAGCCTTCCAAGACACGTTCAAATTTTTCCATAAAAATAGAATCTGAGGATGTGAATCTTGATTGAGCACACACGTGTGGTATTGTATTTAATATTGACAATAACTGTCTTATAAGTGAGAAAGCTGAGGTTTACAAGGGCTAAAACAATAGTTTAAATTGGTTTGGATTATTTACTGCATGACAAAGCTGGACTAACGATAGTCTCTGAAAAGTGTAAGTGTTTTCACTTTAAAAACCCCCAGAGAATCAGTTTGAGATCCCAAAATGGTGGGGTGGATCCTGGATGACTTTGACCTGGTCAACCATACTTCTAGATCCAGCAAAGATTGCTACCTTCTTTGTGAAAAAACATCCCTACAATGCCTGGTTTGAAATAATCCAGATTTTCAAAGCTGCGAATAAGTACTATGTTTACCAAGGAAAATGGGATTGACTTTCCAACCGACAAGCTAAAAAGGTAGGAACATGTTCCTCCACAAGTAAACAAAGAATGTATGCTGTTCATTGAAACGGAACAATATGGATTACAAACTGGATCTTTAAGTAAAGTGAGCCAACGAGCTGCTGCAGTTACTATTTGTTTTTAGGGAAGCCTTAATTTGTGAAAATAAAGACATTACAAAATGTGAGAGAAAAGGTATAACTCTAGTCATCCCTAAGTGAGGGAAAACCTTGGTAGTATGTCACTTAAGATTCTTTATTAAAAATTTTCAGAAAGAAATTATAACAAACACAACTGTCATGAAATGAACAGATTTATAAATCAGCAATAGTTAACGTGACTAAACCTGCGTCAAAGCAGATAAACCTCTCCTTGAAACTTATATTCATGGTTGCTAACTACCACCCAAGGTTAATTTTTCTGGTCTGCTTGTTCCTCTCTTTTCTCTTTCTGTTCTGTTTCCTCTCTCCCTCTCTCTCTTTCTCCTTCCTAAGCTATCCAGCCATCCGTCCATCCATCCTTCTATCTGAGTTTTTAGTATAAGATAATTGAATAGTTGTTTTTTACCAATCCACATGACCAGTCTCGCTAACATTTACTGCACTTTTCCAACACTTGTTTGCCCTTGAATCCTGACATTGACCCCTGCTCTTTTATTTACTCTGCTATATTATGAAGTGGCTGGTGCTATATTTCCTAAGAATTCTTGTCAGCTGACTTCCAGCTAGATAAGGCCCATGGAAGGTATTGTTGGGAGATTGTCAGTTGTGGGTAGAGAAGGAATAGATGAATTTATCCTCCTCTCTCAATCTCGGATTATGTGGGCGTGGTCCTGTCTCCTCTGTGGACACAAATCCTCCCAGATAAACCCACTGTATATTCTACCTCCTCCGGTGTATCCTGGGTCTGGGCTCACCCCCAAAACTCTACTCCTTTTATGCCTTCGGCCTAGAGGTCATGGTAGCTGCTTAATATTGCTAATCTCTGGGCTGTTCCACTTTTCTAATTTTGGATTCTTAGCTCTTGTTTCACTTGAATAACCAATTCTCTGCATTACTCTGCTTACATATTCATGCGGTTTCTGACATCTGGTAGACCCTGATTCAGACAGCAACCTAAACATTTACCTTTTCATTCTAAAATGTTGTTTTGGATGCAGTGTGAATAAAATGAATAATGTTTGAGTCTATTTTCCATTTTCTCTGTGAATAAAGGGGCTTCTGACTCTGCCAGTCGGGTTTTCTCCACTCCCTTATGCTATAGGGGGTGTATTACTTTTTATCGTTATTTTTATATTTTATGATGATTATTTCTTGCTAGATAAGTTTTTTTCATGATAAAAATAAGACTAGAGCTGTTCAACTAAATGGCGAAGGATGTTATGAGAACATTTTCAAAGAAAGAAGTGTGTGTAGCTGTTGCACGTGTGGGAAATAGATGATAGAGGGGGAAAGAAGATGAATTTTAAGAAATATTACTATGTGCTACATCTATGGTGTCCAACAATACAAACAAAGCAAACAACAGTTCTTTTAAAAGTAAGGTTTGTGGTGCTGTGTGCTTTGAACATATGTATAACATGGGGTATTCTAGAGGAAACAAGAGCTATTGCTCATAATGGAAGTAGCATGATTCAGTGCAAAAACGTATTCTCATTCTCTTCCATTTGTTTTGCTTTACTTTTCTTGAGCTCCTATTTATTTTCTTTTTCTCAAGTTTGTTTTTCCCAAGCAGGAGTGATTCTTTAATTAGAAATTCTGAAGCTGAATTTATAGTCTATTCTGAAAATATATTTAACAATAATATTAATATGTGACATTTCTTTTCTGCTGATTATGTGGTAGGTACTGGTAAATAGGTCCCACAAACATTACGTCGTTGAATCCTTACCAGGATCCTGTGAGTTCAGCAACATTATTATCCTCATTTCATAGCAGGAAGAACAGGTTTAGAGGTTAAATTGAAACTGCATTCTAACCTTAGGTGATAAGCTTTAACTATTACATTAAACAGAAAATACAGGGCTTACCGAATGTTACAAAAATATACATGAGAGTACATTTGTAAATTTTCAAATTTCAGATAAGGATAGTACAATTTGGGAACTGTGACTTTGCAAGTGCCTGACTAACAGCAAATAGCTCCTTCACTCCAGTGTTTAATTGTAGAAGCAAATTTCATAGGTTAAATATATTTAGTGTTCCAGAGGCAAACGTTTAAAGAAAGAAATAGGTGGAGACAGAATTCACAAAACTGGAGTGAGTTGAACAATTAGAGTTGATTATTTTCTGAGAGTTTTCTCTACAGAAAACAAAAAAAGAATTCGCTTGTTTGATTTGTTTTTTTAAAGAGTACAAATAAGACCACAAAAACCAATTTTATTGTATATCACTTCTTTTGTATTCTAAATATTGATCAAGGTTTTACACATAAAACCTTGAATAGTTACTCCTTTCTCTTTTTCTGATTTTTTCACTCTTGTGATTTCTTTCACATACCTTTTATTGATAGAAATAAAACTCATTAGAAAATTATCATTGACTTGAAGAAGATGACAAATGTACATAAATCCTAGATATTTTTCTGGGATTATATTTCATGCTGAGCTAATAGCCTAATAATTCAGAATGATATTTTCATAACTATGTAGTTAAATACCTGGTTATCTGAGATTCAATCTGTGCTCTGAAAAAATCCATGAATTTATTGTTGAAGTTAAAAAGCACGATTTTAGTCAGAGATTTTGTCTAAGTTTCTCTTTTCATGTCAGTCCTTGGTCTTTTTTTCTGCTTTACTGTGTATTTTTTTGCCTAAGATAGATATTCCCTTCCTGTTACTCATCTGAGTCCGTCCTTTTTCTGCCTAATTACTACCTAGCTTAAAGTCCTTATGAAATAGCTGAGGCTCTCGTTTATAGTCGAGGTCTACAAGTACTCATCCTTCTCTCTTATTGTCATAGTCGAGTACATCTCATCCCCACTTATCTAGAGATCATTTAATGAACAACCAAAAAGCAGCACAGTATCAAAAATTAAAAATAAAAGTGAACTGACAATGTTTGTATTCACATATCGATCATATCAGGAATCTAGGAGCCATGAAGAATTCCACGGTATCCAGACACCATCCAAAGGGTTTCTTTTGGAATTCCCCTTCCAAAATCCTTGCGCATGTATTGGTTGTTTAGTTCACCTTAGGAATATTTCTCAGTTTTCCCTGGAACTCGTCCATCACTCTTGCAGGTTGAATTGTGTTGCCTCAAAAGATATGCTGAAGTCCTACCCTCCATACCTGTGGAGGCGATCTTATTTGGAAATAAGTTCTTTGCACATGTAATCAAGGACATTAGGGTGGGTCCTAATCCAATACAGCAAGTGTCCTTATGAGAAGAGGCATAGTTGGGAACAAATACACACAGAGAGAAGAATGCCATGTGAAGACAGACACAGCTATCTTCTCGTTTTTTCCTCATATGGCAGAGAGAGAGTGAACAAGCTCTCATCTTTCTTCTTATGAGAACACTAATCCCATTCTCTAAGGTTCCGCTCTCATGACTTAATTACCTCCCAAAGGCCCCGCCTCCTAATACCATCACATTGAAAGTTAGGATTTCAGTTTTGGGGGGACGTAAACATGCAGTTCATAACACTAAATTTTAGGGGGACACAAACATTTTGGGAGGACACAAACATGAAGTCCATAACACCAGATCTTTAGCTTATTCAATTTGTTTGTCTCTGCCATTATATGCGCACTGATAACTGCGCACACCACTCCAACAACTGGCATAGTCCTCATGTCATGAATATGGATATAAAAAGTTCATCCACTGAAACTCATGAATTTCATTCTTGGATTGACCTTCATGTCCTCATTCTTACTTTACTCCATTTTCATACCAAATTCTAAGAAAATTAGTTCTTCTGATTCCCCTGTTCCATAGATGATTAGAAGCAGCAAATTGAGTGGGAAGGAAGGGACTCAAGAAATATAGTCAGAATAGAAGTTATTACAGAGCCATGAAGTGGTAAGTTTAAAACCTGCATTAGAATGTAAATTTTGTGACTAATAACCTTCTGGAGATTGGGAATTTAACTTAATTTTTCAAGACTCACTTTTCTTGTTTTTTAAATGAAAAAACCATAACAGCGTTATTGTAACAATCAATGATGCAACATTTGGCAAGTACCCACCTCAGACATACAGCAAGAACTACTGTCAATTCAGTCTTTCCTCTTTTTATTTCATAGAGTATACCAGTCTAACAGCACCAACTGCGAGGGAAAAGCCTGTTCTTATGTTTTTATTTAGTGCTGTAATTACTAAGCATGGATTTGACTTTGAATCGTCATTAAAACGGTTAAATTATGATCAATAATTAGCAAGAATTTGTGCAATCCATTTTGGAGCTTGTATTAGATCTCTACTGCTACTGTAACAAATTACACAAACTTAGTAGCTTAGAAGAACACAAATTTATTACTTTACCATTTGAATAGGTCGGAGATCTGACCTGGGTCTCTCCAGGCTAAAATCAAGATGTCAGCCCATCTGTGTTTCTTTCTGGAGACCCTAGGGGACAATGTGTTTTGTTGCCTTTTCACGTTCTAGAGGCAGCCTGCATTTCTTGGCCCATGGCCCCTATGGTACATCTTCAAAACTAGCAACACTGTAAGTCTCTGGCCTTTCTTCCATAGTTAATCTCTTTCTATGATTACACCCAGGAATGATTCTTCACTCTTAGGAACTCATGTGATTAGATTGGTTCCACCTGGATAATCCAGAGTAGTCTCGCCATCTCAAGATCCTTAATTTTAATAGCATCTTGAAAGTCCTTCTTGCCACGTAAGGTAACAGGTCCACAGGTCCGTGGGTTAGGATGTGGATATCTTTGGAGCAGTGGAGTTGGAGTGGGATGATTATTCTGCCTACCACAAAACTCTTTCCTAATCCCTTCAATGAGTTTTTTCAGTTACTTTGAATAATCTTTTATAATGGCTAATTTTCAGAAATTTTGAGTAAATAAGATTGAATATTATTTTTGGAATAAATTCTATACTTGATAATTGCCTCTATTATTTAGACTATTTTCTCTCTGGAGTATCCATTCCCTATAATGTTTTCCAGAGTTGGTAACTTATTTACTACTTACACTAATTCAAAAGCCCTATTCCCAAATGGAAATTTGGGAAATGTGTTATTACACATGTTAAAGAACCAAGATGGAAAGTAAAAATAAGAAATGAAAACAAAGTTTCATAAATCAACATATTTTCTCCAATTTTACTCTATTTAATTAAAAAAATAAGAATTGGGGCTGGCCCAGTGGCATAATGGTTAAGTTCGTGCACTTCACTTTGTCAGTCTGGGGTTTGTGGGTTCAGACCCCAGGCACGGACCTACACATCACTCATCAGGCTATGATGTGGTGGCATCCCATTTAGCAAAAAATAGAGGAAGATTTGCACAGATGTTAGCTCAGTGACAATCTTCCTCAAGCAAAAAGAGGAAGATTGGCAAAAGACGTTAGCTCGGGGCCAATCTTCCTCACCAAAAAGAAAAAAAGGAAAGAAAGAAAGAATAGCATTGCCTATTCTCCTACATCCTCAGAATTCTACATAGATTAATCAAAAAGTTTATATACTAAAGATTTACACAATGCTTATAATTTTTATTTATTTGAACTGTAGGTGCTTTAAAAACATAAATAGTAACACTAGAATCTAGACATAGTACAGTCTTTTTGGATCAAAGAATTAATGAATGTTAATTGTTAGACAGACTGAGTTCTAGAACTATTAGATTATGTCAACATGGCCATGAAACTAGAAGCTAAACTAAATTTAATTTCACTTTGGACTTACTAAAATAATTAAGGGAAAAAATCATATACTGGGACTGGCCTGATATCAAAGTATAAGTATGATCTCATTTATACGACAAATGTTTATTTGGTGCTGGACGTTGTACTAACTGCTACGAATAGATTGAGAATAAGAAAGATTTTCCAATGCCCTTCAGAGTTTACAATTGAGCTTTACAATTTGCTTACAACTACGATAGAGTTTACAATTTGCTTTAGCAAATCTGTCATAGAATGTGCTTTTTTCCTCTTCAGGAACTTCCACCATTTCCAGTTTCACTGATTCCCCTGCCACACACTCCCTTTGCCTAATCAACTTTGCTTTCCTCAAATGACAGTAATTCACGTAGTTTGAGAGTTAACTCCAGCTTTTATTATTAAATGCATCCTTGGTAAAATTCTACTGAAATAGGAAAATCTAGCAAATTAAATAAACTTCAAAAACTTAATGGATTAAAAAAATTTATGATTTCTAGCAAGGTAGGAGATAGTTGTGATAAAAAGGCCTAGAATAAATATATTCAAAAGGCCCACTCTAAGTATATTCATTACTAATTTAATTTAGAATTTAGTATTTATTAAAATATGCAATAAATATGCTATTATAAAATGAAAATTATAAGTTTAAAAAATCTGTAATAGTTAACTTAATTTCAATTTTCTGAATCCTTGTGACTTCTCTTCTAGAAATTGTTTCATTGAAATGAAGGAAAAGAAGGTAATATGTTCTCTTACGGGTGTTGACTTCATCAAATTGGGAGAACCCCCACCATCACCACCACTGCCACCAAAGAAATAACTATGAGCAACTCATTTTGTAAAATTAAAGAGTTGAGAGTCAAATACTTTATTTCTATTGGCAGGCGTTCCCTACTGACTCATTTTGTGAATTAGGAACAAATCACTCACTGATAAAAATGTATTTACATGCTACCTTTATTCTGAGAGGCTAAAAAGATTTAATTTCTTTCCACTTCAGTTTTTTTCCCAGAGGTTAAAAAAAGGAATTATAATGCCAACCATTGCCCCACAATGTTACAAATAAAAGCCTTTATCACATTTTGATTTTCTGAACTTCTGATAAATATTGCTAAGTATAAAATACTATTATTAACTACACATTGATCACAAGATGCCCATCATTAAAAAATAACTTTAAAACTTAGAAATTTTCGCTGCTTTTTTGAACGGAAACAGTATTGATTTAGAAGGAAGTCATGCATTTTGAAATTTCAAAACTGAAATGTCTGGTAGTTACAGTACTTTTAGTTGGGGCATAAATGCAAGAAGGAAAAACGTGCATTCCACTTAGCGCCACTCAATACTTCCTCCTCACTGCCTAGTCTGTTTTTTTAATGCATTGAAATTATTCTTTGGGAAAGTGTCCATTTAAATGATTGCTACGTTTTAAACAATTTTAAAAATGTGATGGGTTGGCCAGTGCTCATGCTGGCCAGTTGTTCTGGCCTAATTCTGAGAGCTTAAGTGACCTCCACAGCAGGGGAAGAGACCATGGGGAATAACACTAACCATAGAAGACCAAAAAGCCTCAGGTCACTGCCTTTTTTTTTGTTGTTTTTCCTTTTCTCCAATTAAAGTGGTTTTTACTACATTCAGAATGCAAAGGCATGGAGAGCTTTCTTTCGTTCAACAAATATTTGCTGAGCTACTCCTTGAAACTTTCCTTTTTCAACCATCACTTGGTTATAGGACATCTTAAAATGCAACCTGGCTCAGTGAAGACAACTTGCATTGGAGTTTCTTCTTTGATCTTTTTCAATTTGTTAGATCTTCTGAGGCCTACTAACAAAGAAATAGCTGCTTTTAACCATCGAAATTAAAATGACTACTCTCTTCTTAAGGGGATCATTTAGGCCAGGCCTCTAATCAATGTTTCAGACTTTCATTTTAGATCTCATTTTGAAAGAGAAAAAACCAAAATATCTTCCAAAGATGCAAGTCACTGTTTCATTACTGAGAGAGATGGTGTCTAAACTATATGTAGATCTTATTGTAGCTATAATATTGAATACATTAACTCATAAGTATTAAGAGGGTCTATTTCTTCTAATAGCCATTATTATTACAGCTATACTTGGCAAAATAACACTTGGTGGCTCTATAATGACATCTGGATTGAATTCATAGCTTTTGAGTCACACAAATCTGAGTATGATAATTAAGACTCACCCCCTTCTTTTGGTTTGTTTTGTTTTTAATTTCAATTTCAGTCTTTATTTAAAGCTTTATTTCTTCCTCTCCCTTATTACAGGCTACATTGGATGTCTCAGCTGTTTGGAATGGAGGAAAGAAGACATCTTTGGTCTATGAAATTTCACTCCTTCTTCTTCTTCTTCTTCTTTTTTTTTTTGAGGAAGATTAGCCCTGAGCTAACTGCTGCTAACCCTCTCTTTTTGCTGAGGAAGACTGGCCTGAGCTAACATCCACGCCCATCTTCCTCTACTTTATATGTGGAATGCCTGCCACAGCATGGCTTGCCAAGCAGTGCCATGTCTGCACCTGGGATCCAAACTGGCGAACCCTGGGCCGCTGAAACAGAACATGTGAACTTAACCACTGTGCCACCGGGCCCGACCCCTCACTCCCTCTTCTAATCACAAGTTCCTCCATTTTTTGTGACAGGGAGGAAGGGATTGGAAAAGGTAAATATTTCTTTATAAACAAGGCGAGGTGACAGACAGGCCTCTCTCCTTGTCAATGGCCCTATATCTCTTGCTAATGCTGATCAGAACTCAGTTTCCTTTCTGGGATAAGTGACCAAATGCGAGTTCTTTTGTGGTACTTGTGTGGTGGTTCAAAGGGGTTCAACAGATACTGTCCCACTTCAAATTTCTCTGATTTTTGAGACCCAGTGCTGCTAAACTGAATACCCACCCCTGCCCGGTCTTTCCCAGCCAGTGTTGATGGCCAATCATCTTCCCATGGCCTTTTGCTGCTGAGTCTTCTTGCCGGATAAGACATTACTTTCTGGGAGGTACGGGCCAAATGGCTCAAGCCCAGGTAACTTCAGTGGCAATCATCCAGCCTAATCATGCCAAATAATGCAAGGGTAGGTGCTCCACCCCACTTATCAGCCCCAGGATATCTCCCTGTTTATCTCAGATTCCGCAGATAGTGCAAGGACATATCAGTAGGACTGTTGACTAAATGGATACACAGCATAGGAACCAAATAACAGTCTTCCACATGCAGGTCCAACAAATCTTTACAAGTGATTCTCTTAAAGATTCTTCTCCACTGGCTTTTGGGAGAGTGAAGCAGTCTCCAGATTACCTCTCTCTCCAGGAATAGTGTACCCACTGAACAGCTTCCATATCACTCTTCCTACTGTCTTTTTCATAAAAGAGGGCCACACTGATTAACTGTGTTGATTCTACTGAATGGTTTATATAAGCACGTTCTCCTGAGATAATGGGCCTCAAGAGCAAGCTATTCTTAGAACTCAAAATTGATTCTGCAAATATTTATTGAACACCCACAACACAGAAGGAACTATTCTAGGTGCTGGTAAAATAGCAGAAAAAATTTTCCCCTTATAGAGTGACAATTCCTATGGAAAAAGCTAAAATGGATAAAATGAGTGTTTGGGGTTTGGTGGGTTTGGAAGCCTTTAACAGTGGTGGTGCTGTTTAAAATAGAGTAATTAGTGAAAGCCAAACTGGAAAGAGATTATTAGAAGAAAGTGAGAGATCAAGCCCTGGGGATACTGGGGCAGAAGAAAGGGGTCGTAAAAGTTCCAGACAGATGAAAAAATGAGTGCAAAGGTCCTGGGGTGGGAACATATGGCAACTTGATCAAGAAGCTTAACATGATATGGAGGTATTTCCTGTTATTTGTTTCCAACTATTTCCCCCAGTCCAAATGCAAGTGCTTGACACTTATCATTACCCTGCTGCACAATATTCAGGCTGTGCCAGTCAAACTGTGGTGGACTTGACAAAGCTACCTGAGCAGGATCCTGCTATCATTAACAGTAATATCAAACCATATTCTCTCGTATATTTCAACTCCTTTTATATAGAAGCCTACACTTAAAAAAAAAATCTCTGTACTATTTAGAATGCAAAAAATGCCAATAAGTGTCTGCTAAATGAGTAAATCAAAGCTATTTATTAGAGCTGAGAATTCATTTTACGAAGATGGGTAATTTGACCATTTCTTTCATCAAGTGTCCACGACTGAATTCACTCTGAATTTGCTGGGCATCATTATCTACCTATGAGCCTCTTAAAGGATCAGCCCATGCCATATGCCCAGTAATCGGTCCCAGTACGTATTCAGTGATTGATACCTTTTGTAAAGACCTCACTAATTTCCAGGCACTATGAAAAGCGCTGTACATGTAATTTCATCTTAACTTTAGTTTTAGCAGCTTCTAAAGACAGGAAAATGAAAGTTTGAGAAATTACTATCTTGTTGTAGGTCATAACAGTATTGGGAAGGAATGGAGTATAGTGTTTAGGAAGAGTCTTGGATTATGGTGTAGACAAACTAATCACTTGCTCAAAGAATTGGAAAAGAGAGTAAAGGGAAATAATTTCATGCTCCAAATAATTGGGGGTTTGCGTCGTAATATTTTCAGTACTTTTTTCCTCCAATTGTTTGATCTTTCCTTGGTTCAGTCTTGGGGAGGGGAAAGTAATGGAGTTTGGCTCTAACCTGGATTTGCCATTAACTAGTTTTGTGACATAGACAACCTCCCTGAGGCTCATTCAGATTCATCGTCTGTATAATAGCAGTAATATCACCTATTTGTAGGTGAGCGTAAAGAGTCAATGAGAAAATGCAAAGCCCTTAGCAAAAACGTATTAAGAACTCAACAAAAAGTACATGACACTATTCTTGGTTAGCAGAAACAAATCTAGAATTCAAAATCAGATCTGTCTTATTCTGAAGCCCAAACATTGAACCACTGCACCAGTGCCACCTAGGTTATTTTCCAGGCAGTTCACAGTGATTTCCTGGTGTCATACACACATGCCTATTTTCGTCCTGCTTCTATTCTTTATTTGCTTGTGTCTCTTATAGACAAGAGAGGGATAGCAGCTGCAAATAGGTGTTCCATTAAGAGACCAAGACTGTTTGCTGCAGTGTCTTGAAAGCACTTCTTCCTTTTGATTTTTAATATCTTGTGAAAAAACATTCAATAATCCATTCCTTCAGGCAGTTGCAACTTATTCAAATTTCTAAGGGACATTTTAAGGTGAAAACTTCACTAGAATTTCTCTTGAAAGAAAGTGGTGAGGAGCAAGGCGTAGGTTTCACCATGTGTACTTGCAAAGACACCTGTGGAGAAATAATTCTCACCATCCTCCGCTATAGGCTGTAGTTTTTACAAATATAACAATTGACAATGGCTTATTTGGCATCTATTCACAACTGGGAGTTAGATTCTGAAGACACAGTAAGCATTTGCATGTTGTGGGAAAGGAAGGTTGAAATGGGGCAGACAGCAGCCAAAGTGGCTTACCCGTGTTATAGTGGGTAAGTCATAACCAAGGACTCACTACCGTGGATTGGATAAAAATGAGATATTCATATTTCATATTGTGTTTTTCAACAAAAATATTCAGGAAAACTGGCTTGATAATTCTTTTGACAAGAGAATTATAATAAAAACTAAGATCCTAGCAAAAAGTTTTACCCCTTCAAATGTTTTTCAGTTTATAAACTCTTGGCACAGAAATAGTAGAAACTTAGAATTATTGCCTTCTAAAGGTGTTGATTTCAAATACTTTGAAAGTGAAACTATTTTTCACGTTAAACTTAAGTAGTCCTCTAACGTAGAAAAATAGATCAATTGGGTGCTCTATTAGAATAAGTTTATTTTGTAAGTTCAAATTTAAACTTTGTGCATATAAAGTTAATTCATGAAAATAATGAGACTGTTTTGATAAATACATGTTGTTGTTGGTTGTTATGGATGACAATTGCATTTTTATATCAGTTTCTGTACCCTGTTTATTTCTTCTTTTTTTCCAGTTACATAATATTGAAAACTGGGCATCCACAGAGACAAATCAAAGCAAGTGGAAGGAGTTCTCATAGGACATTTGGCAACCTCAAGGCACTGTTGATTTAAACAAATGTAGAAATTTGAAATTGAAGTGGGATATTTTTGCATTAAACTTCAAGATTCAATCACTCTTCTTATTCCTGGTCAATAACATAACAGAAAATATTCAAAGCTGAAAAATAAGCACAACAATTATATTCCAATATTACCGACAGAAAAAGAGTGAAGAATTTTTTTAATTTTAACTAGCAATTAGGTGGCAAAGAGCACATAGCTCTGAGAATTAACTGACATGCAGTTTAGCAGGCGCTCACATGCCTCACACTAGCTTCTCAGGACGAGTTTAGGTGATCAGACGTGCACGTGTCTGTCTTTAGGAAAAAATCAAACACAGACTGTAACCCTCTCTTCTCAACTACACATTTATAAGAAATTGTATTATATGCACAGAGGTATCAGGAGAGGAAGCCTAATTTCTGAAGTCAGCATAAAAATATTCTGTGGCACAAGTGAATACTTACAAAATATTAATATTTGGTATATTTCAGAGTTGATTAGAGGCTTTTCTAAACTTTTCGCTCTTAATATTACTTAAAAACATAAAAATTTGAATCAGGAGCTGGCCCTGTGGCATAGTGGTTAAGTTCACACACTCCACTTCGGTGGCCTTGGGGTTTGCATGTTTGGATTCCGAGTGCAGACCTACACACCACTCATCAGCCATACTGTGGCTGTGTCCCACATACAAAATAGAGGAAGACTGGCACAGATGTTAGCTCAGTTACAATCTTCCTCACCCCAAAAAATAAAAAAAAAATAAGTGTAAAAATTCTAATCAGATTTGTGAGAACCCTGAACAGTTGAAGAACATAGTTTTAAAGTGCTTACTCTAGTCCAGTGTTACCATATTCCAAGTGAAACAGCAAAAAAACAGAAAGAGAGAGAGATTATATTCAAAGGTATTTTAATAAGAAATGAAATTCCCTTACATTTATTTCAGCCTTAAAAAAAGTCCATCTTACATTGCTTTACTCCAGTTGTTCCCGACTGACATGATTTTGACCCAAATGGACCATTTGGTAATGGCTGGAGACATTTTCTGGTTGTCAAAACTGTAAGGGGACTGTGCTACTGGTCCTAGTGAATATAGTCCTGGGATGCTACTAAACATTGCAACGCACGGGATAGCCCCTACTCGAAAGAATAATGCAGCACAAAGTGCCAATGATCCCAAGGCTGAGAAACTGCTTTCATCTACTAAAGTTAAATTAAAAATTTATATATCATTATATTTCTCTACTGGGAAATCTATGGAGAAATCTTATTTCCATACATCCTCACATTATGTAAATAGGAGCTCAAAATAATCCAAAAAACGACATAATATTTGATACTTAAAATGACGGAAATTACAAATACCACAGATGTTTCAAAGTTTTTAAGAGTAATTGGAACAATTTCCATATAACCACAGAGTCTAATGATGATGCTGTGGTTCGAGAGACAGAACAATAACACATAATCACCCTGTCCTTACATAATATTTGCCATTTTACGTGACTACGGATCATGCAGTTTCCAGACACTATTCTCTGAAGCAAGGTCATGAACTTCCCTACACTCTGGTATTTTGTTTATGCAAAGGTTTTGACTTAGATGTACTGTATCAGTAACATAATTTACTTTGATTGTTCCCAACTTCAAAAATCATCTTGATTATTTGAAAATGGTCTTCTTTGACGTGGGGTTTTGTAGGTCATTTCTTCCAGGATGTATTCTTGTCCCAAATCATAAATCTGAAAATAACATCCATTTTATAGTTAGCAGGGCCTTTGTTATATTTTTTAAATAAAAGAACACCATCACAAACACTCCTTGAGTGTAGTTTTTGTATGATGGTTTGTATCATGCATAAATACAAAGCTTCGTAAATGCATATGCCATGTTACCCTTAACAGTAATTCATAAGAGAGGCTTTTCAGCCATCATTGAGCTGTGGAACACAGGAAGTTGAAATTCGCAAGTTAATGGCTTGCCCTTTACTGACAGCACACCAGATTTTCACACTATAACTAACACTTTGCCTCATTCAACAACTGAACTGTTGACAAGGGCACTTAAGCCAGTCAGAACAGCAAAAAATACCAGATACATCAAAAGCTAGTAGATAAGAAGAAAGCTAATAAAGTTAAAGAAAACAGTGAAGTACAGAACTCTGAGCTTTTCATATTGCTGGCATCAAATATCCCAGTTGAGTTTTCCATATATCACTTATGTTATATACAAAACACAGTGTAATTTCTCCTCTTAAAGTACGTACTTTGAGCTAGTTAAGTAGAAAGTTGATACTTAACACCAAACGTTATTTTAAAGGAAAGTTCTGAAGTCTTACACTCACCATTTTAATGTTTCAGTGTCTTTGTATTTACTAACTGGTTTCAGTAGAAATGAAGATATTGATTTTTATGACAACAACAAGGAAAACTTTTCCATAAACATTAAAGACGTGTCCAGCAATTTTTCCAGAGCCATTCTCAGAAATGGGGCAGCATTCTAGAAGGACCCATGTGCATTAGCTAATAAGTTCTATTTTAAAACCCAGCAGTCATTGCACTCATCTCAATTCAGAATCTGTATTCTAAGCCAAAGCCCATTTGGAATCTTGAGTCACTTGCTCTCAACCTGGCTAGCACATTAAAAAAATAAATCCATGTCACAATGATATATGCTTTGGTTTATGAATTCAGGTCTCTTGTTTCAACTACCCATATCCACCCTACCAACCCACCCTACCAAAGGCATCATTACTAAGGATCCTAGAGATAGATGGAGATTTGAAAAGTGAAGTATTTCAACATAAACTAATAGAATATTTTACTGTTGTAAGTATTTTTAGCATAGTTGATTCAAGAAGAGTAAAGGAAAAGTTAGGGAAAGTCCATAATACAGTCATATTTTAATTAGAACTTATATTCAGTTTTCTCTTTATAATCATTCTTAAAAATATTCTTTGAAAATGTAAACCAAATATATGATTTGAATCCTTTAAAGCCTAGTGAATTATACTTTATTTGCAATTATAGAAATGCATATTTAAGACCACAAAGTTGACAATGTGTAAGGCATAGGAGGAGTTTATGAGAATAAATTCCTTTCAATGCATACCTTGAGCCTCTATGTCACTGGGGCCCTCTTATTCTAGCTGCATGGCCCTGGTTTTTCTTATCTAGGCACATGTTCTGTATTCTTTAGAAATTACTACATTTGTAAATGCATTTTATTCTATAAAATTAACATTATTTCATCATTCTTTCCTCTAATTTTGAGATAACATTATACAATGATTAAAAGGATGAGTGTATCTGGATTTTAATCTTGCTTCCAGTGCATGACTGAACCAGGAGTTCCTTCAGCAGTAATATGACACTATTAATAGTATCTGGCACATGACTTTGTTGACAAACTAAATAAGATCATGCTATAAAGCAGTTAGCACTTTGCTTCCACATAAAAGACTCAAAAAATGATATTTATTACTATGTTTGTTTGAGATTATTAATACATTTTGAGTTTACTGGTAGAAACAAGAGTTAGCATGATTCTAGATAAATGACAAATCCATTCTTTTATGGGGCTCCCAGTGCAAAGGAGAGAGCCTTCCCTTAAACACACACACACACACACGCAAATAACACCACCAAAAGCAACGTAAAAACTTCTAAGCACCCAGAGAAGGAAATTGATTTCCCCCTGGAAGAATATAAATAAATCTTACTCTATTTAGAAAGAAATGAAGTATTATGTGAGCATTCTAAGGGCTCAATGGAAAGATGTAGAATTATGTATAATTGGTAAGAAGGGCTACAAATTAAGAAGAAATTATTCCCTACCTTACCAATGTGTAGCACAAAGGAAAATGAAAATGTTAGGAAGAACCTCTAGAGCTGATCATTATACAGATCAGCCCCTAATTACACTTATTAAGCTTTATTATGATTTCTTTAATGAGAAGGGACCAGAGACTGAAGCCAGGTGGTGGTATAGTCTTTATTTTTCATCATATAAAATGTACATCTAAGCTGTATATTGCTCTCTATAATTTGGATATAGTTCATCTCAAGGATTCTTCTAGTTATCTTCCATTCAATGCATAATCATTGCGGTTTTATTTTGTGCCATGTATTATGCTAGGAGCCACTAAGAATATATTAGTAAATAAGATAGAACTTAGTCCTGCCCTTGTAGGCACTGCACTATAAAATGGGAAATTAAATGTTGTCCTAGTGATTATAAGTGTGTTCAGTATTAAGAAAGAAGGTAACGGTTAAAGTTTCTGTAGAGTTGAAAGATCGGAGGAGCAAGAAGACTCAGGTATGCTAGATGCAGAAAATAGCATGTAGGAAAGCCTGGGGTCAAGAGTGAATGTAACCCTGTTAAAGACCTGAAATAGTTGCAGCATGTCTGGAGATAGATATGTGGTAAAGGTGTAGTAGGGTCAGAGGAGAAGGCAGGTACCACACAAAGGAAACAGGTTCATTGTGCACCAAAAGCCATGTGAAAGATTGTCTTAATCCCTTTGATGTGCTATAACAAAATAGCATAGACTGAGTGGCTTAGAAACAACAGAAATGTATTTCGCACAGTTCTGAGGCCAGGAAGTCTGAGAGATCAGGGTGCCAGCACGGTCTGGTGAGGGCCCTCTTCCCTGTCTCAGACTTCTACTTGTATCCTCACATGGTGGAAGGAGCTAATAATCTCTGTGGGGTCTCTTTTATAAGGGCACTAATCCCATTCATAAGGGCTCCACCCTCATGACCTAAGCACCTGCCAAAGACTCAGCCTCCTAGTACCATCATGTTGGGCATTAGAATTTCAACACATGAATTTTGAGAGGACACAAACATTCAGATTGCAATGATTTCAATATTTCATGTCATTCCGTCAAAGAGTCCAAGCTGATCTGTGTGAACCCAACCTACCTGTGGTTAGTCAATCGTTAAACAAATATTTATTGAATACAATATTTCCCAAGTTTTAAGTCATACGCCACAGATACAAAAGGTTAGTAAGAGACATGGGCTAAGCATAGGCCTAAGTAGACCTAACAGAACTTACTATCAGTGGTAAGAAAAATAGTTAAACTAGTAATTACAATTAAATATAATATAAACGGGAACCACGTACCACAGTCTTCAAAGTATCATAGTCTTTGAAGAATATGTGTTATTTAACCTGAGACATGAAAATGTATAAAGGCCCAGGGATAGGAGAAAGGCGTTAATGAGAGAGAACAGTATGACTGTTGAAGAGGAAGAGCTTGACACCATTCAAATACTGAAGATAGTTGAATATCTCACTAATTGGAGGGTTGAAGCGAGGTGAGACTGGAGTAGTAGGTAAGAGTCTGAAGGACTTGCATTTTAATTTATGTATGTGAAATCTAATCCTAAAGACAGTGGGAAGGCGCTGAAGGCTTTTCAGAAGATTGGGGATAGTCTAAATTTTATTTAGCAAAGGATTGAGAAGTTGCTGTGTGGAGAATGGAGGGCAGAAGAGCAAGATCTGTGTCAGGAGACCTGGAAAAGGCTCCTTCAGTAAGACATCCCAAGAATGCTGAAGGTCTGGTCTACAGTGGTGGCTGGGAAGAAAAGTGGGAAAATTAGAGGGTGATTAAAATCTATAACAGGACGTAGTGACTGATGAAAGACAGCTCCCCAAAGGGGAAGGAAATAAAATTCTAATATCGGAGTTCATGAAATGTGTCAGGTGTTTCTACTTCCTGGTTTCTCTCTAAATAAAACATGCTTATCTAAATAAAACATTGACACATATTAAAGTGTATTTAAGAATTTATGCCTGTAACTTGAAGTTCTAGGAATGGAAAAACTTACATCCATGTAACATTCAAAACATGATATATCATCATATATTTATGCTATGACATTCCTAAGACCCTACTTGTATGAAAAAAGAGAAAAAACCTGAAGAAAAATAAAGTCTGTATTAAGGAGGAAAATGTACTGGGGATGTGATAGCTATAGGCTACTGACTTGTTAAAGGGTCAAAACTAACTACAAAGGAAGGTTTTTATTGCCGTAAATACTAAGGATGTAGTCTTAGTCTTAGTCAGTGTATGAAATTTCAGGATCTCACACATTCAAAATCCAGTCATAGGCATTTACTTTTTTATGGTGGTAAATATATGTAAGAATATTTACCATTTTAAGCATACAATTCAGTGGTTTTATTTACATTTATAATGTTGGGCAACCCTCACCACTATCTATCTCCAAAATGTTTCATATCCCTAAACAGAAGCTCTGTGCTCATTAAGCCATAACTCCCTCATATCCTGTCTCCCTAATCCCTGGGAACCTCTAATCTACTTTCTGTCTCTATGAATTTGTCTAGTCTAGATATTTTGCATAAGCGGAATCATACAATATTAGCCCCTTTGTGTCTGGCTTATTTCACTAAGTATAATGTTTTCAAAGTTCATCCATGTTGTAGCATGTGTCAGAACTTCATTTTTTTTCATGACTGGATAAACCATTGTACGTATATACCGGATTTTGTTTATCTAAGGCATCTGTCAATGGCCACTTTGGTTGTTTCCACCTGTGGATATTGTGGATAACGGTGCAATGAACATTGGTGTATAAATATCTCAGTACATGTTTTATATTCTTTCGGGTATATACTTAGGAATGGAATTGCTGGATTGTATGACAATGCTATAGTTAACATTTTGAAGACCTGTCGAACTTCTCCACAGCAGAGGCGCCATTTAACATTTCTAGTAGCAATGGATGAGGGTTCCAATTCTCCACATCCTCTCTAACACGTGTTACTTTCCATATTTTATTATATTTTTATTATAGGCATCCTAGAATATATAGCATCTCTATCTCTAGATAGAGTCTAAGATCAGTTCTGCCATTAGCTACAATCAACAGTGTGATAAATATGTATATCAGAGGAACATATTTAAATGTGTGCCTTCACATTGACATTAAAAGAAAGCCTGTAATTCAGTAGCCACCTTTATCCTCTAAGACAGGTTTCTTTACTTGTTTCTTAAAGATATTGACATAAGTCGACAAGTTTGTAAAAGAAAGACTGAGGAACTTAAATGATCTCTCTGGCCTCATTTTGTATTTTAAGAAGGCGTATTTTGCCACAAGCAGAAAAAACATAACAAAGAAAAACTGGGGAGATATTTGCAATGACCACACTTGGGAAGTTCTAGTTAGAGTCCGATATCTGTTCTGCCATCAGCCACAACCAACAGTG
The DNA here is from genome assembly GCF_041296265.1 of Equus caballus. Lineage (NCBI taxonomy): Eukaryota > Metazoa > Chordata > Mammalia > Perissodactyla > Equidae > Equus > Equus caballus. The sequence goes on from NC_091686.1 coordinate 101,438,572, forward strand.
TGATCTTGAGCAAATGACTCAATTTCTCCATGTGGAAAATGGGAATGCTGGATGAGATAACTTTGAATTTTAATTAAAGACAAAAACTACTAGGACATATATTACATATGGAATATAAATCAAGCATTGTAAGCCAATTTAATATACAATATTTAGTGAATATACTAGGTTTAGTTCCCCCTTTGCTTGGGTTGGCAAAGATCTTGAGCACTGTCCACTTTTCACAACCCACCTCCTCCTAGCCATCATCTAACACCCACTTCAAATGCCTGAAGCAGGAAGATAGAGATTAACACATCACTATTCCCAAAGGCTAAAGAATATGTCCATAAGACTGTTTAAAGAAATCTTATCTGGAGATTAAAATAAAAACAGAGTGGAGTGGAGCATGGTGCTGCCCAGGTTTCCCTTTTAAGACCTCAGGATCAAGGCTCTCATTTCTCCAGCGTGCAGGAGTGTTGGTAGCTGAGAACTCACAACACATATATTTGCCCTCTCTAGGGTTAGCTCATATTCAATGACTAGTTCTGTGCTGGCTACAAAGGCCCTATCAAGGCCTGAATTCAGACCAAATCTAGTGGAGTTGGCTCAGCTCTCCCTTGTAACTGCAGTGAGTTTCAAATTCCCCGTCTGCTCAATCTTGCTTCGCTTAATCTCCTTTGGGTTTCTTTTCCATGAGCACTTTCCAATAGATCTCCTGCACACATTTTCTTCCGAGGATTTACTTCCAGAGATGCCAACCTAAGATATGTAGTAAATTATCTAAGAGAATGGCAATAACTGCTAAAATTTAGTCATAAAGCTGGATAATATATGAAGTCTTTGGTTTAATCAATAAAGTCACACATATTTTTTCTCCTCAGATCACAAAAACTCGTATTTTCCATTAAACCATACTGAGCAGAAAGGCCTCAGTCTGTAATGATGTAGAGCGTGAGTACAGGTCTCCTAGAGATCATCTTGATTTTGAATATGGACTTCAATTGAAATGGCATTAATTATAAATAAAGAATGCCTGATAAGATTTCTATCTGATGGAGTCATGAAGAGAGTAATATGTTATTCCTATTGTTCAATACTTTTAAGGAACATATTCTGGAAGATTAAGTATTTCTAATTTCACAGGTAATAGAACTAGGATCAATCTAACCTTCACCTCCAGTCTTGGATGATCTATCCCCCACCATCTTTCCCCAAAATAAATCTGGAAATGGAATTCAGCAGGCATCTCAAATCTCCTAAAATAGGTAATGACATTTACTGGAGACAGATATCATACACCTTTTGTAAGAAAAGCCACTTAGGTTTGAAATCTAAAAATTTTATGAATTACCAAAATACTTTTTTTAATAAAGGAGAGAGAAAACTTACAGTGTGTAATGAAGATGCTTTCAATGAACTCTTGATCCTCTAACTTTCGGAGACAGCAACTTAGCTGGTCTCTTTGTTCTCTGTGGCATCTGCGTGTGAGGATGTTTTCGTTTCCAGTAGGATGCAGTGGTTAAAAGTGCAGCTGCGTTTGTAGGACTGTGTCTGTTCGTATTCTGCACACCTACTCCAAAACTTCTTTATTTAATGGATAAGGGAATCTGGACAAGTAACCTCATCATGCTGTGCTTGGATTTCTACCTACAAAATTAGAGCAAGAATACTACTCTTCCCAAACTTCGTGGTAGGAATAAAGGACAACACATGTTCTTGGAGTACAATAACTGCTAAATAATTAGATCTTATTAAATATATTATTTTAAAAATAATATTATATGTTTTGGTTTGATATATATCAAACAAGTTTAACATTCTAGTACAGCACAAACTTCGAGATGATATCAAGTCATCTTCCTACCTGGTTTTTTTCCTTTTTCTATTTAAAGCATTCAGGTAAGATAATATTCAGATGGTGCCATAACAGCTGCAGCCCTTTAATGGTGAGATTTCTTCATTTTTACAAATGACCCAGGAGATCTGAATGACCCCATGCCTCTTTGGGAGATAGAAATAAACAAAGGGCTCATTTGCACTTGCATCAAAGGCTACTTCAAAAGGAGCAGTGAGTAATTTCTGTTTACAGCCTCTCCGGGGATAGATAATACTTCCTTTGCTTATTGGAAGTAGGTTCAGATGGCTAGTCGCCTCTATTTCTTGTAGGAACGTTAAGTGGCAAGGTCTTTTGGTCAAATGTGTCTCCTAAGAACTTTAGAAATATTGCATATTCTTTTTATTAGCAAAAGTACAAAACTTATCTTTCTGAAAAATTGTTACCCATTGACCTTGAGTTGTACTCAAAACTGAAATGCAATAATCAGCGGTCACAATTAATTTTTCTATATTTTCCACAAGAGATTGAAAAACACCATAAAATTTTTGGAGTAAGTTAGCTTTTGGGGTGGTTTTGAGGTCTGAAAAATGGATTTGAGACCAAGCAGCCTTCTATACTACATAATGTTTGCTATTTAACCTGACTTGGCTACACTGACACATTGACTGATTTTTTTAACATAGAAAAGGGGTTTTTATAATTGATATTAATTTACTTAATTTACACTGATAATAAATGAAATTAAGTTGTATTCTTTAAATAAATATAACAAATTATTTGTAATAAAGTTTTGTGGACTTCTTATACTCATTAGTTTTTTTCTCTTTTTATTTTTTATCGAAACTAGTAAAACATTCATGTAAGTAAAAATTGAATAGTAAATATAATTAAGATACAGATATAAAACCATTTTGAAGCATGCAGAATATATTACAAAAATCAAGGTTTATGTTAAGGTTTTCTATTCTGACCATTTCATATTTGGTTTCTGTTAATCATGTTGCTATTTACAATATAGATATTCTTTTTTTTCAAATTTATTTAAATTTTAATTCTAATCAACTTGTTTTTTTGGAGGAAGATTAGCCCTGAGCTAACATCCACTGCCAATTCTTCTCTTTTTGCTGAGGAAGATTGGCCCTGAGCTAACATCCATGCCCACCTTCCTCTACTTTGTATGTGGGATGCCTGCCACACACAAGGTTTGATAAGTAATGTGTAAGTTAGTGCCTGGGATCTGAACTGGTGAATCCTGGGCAAAGCAGAGTGTGTGAACTTAACCACTGCGCCAGGTCAGCCCTATAGATAGTCTTGAAATGAAAGCATCTGCTTGATTTGGCAAGAACTAACAATGAATCAACATGCTTTCTTTACATTTACAATTCATTATATGAAAGATCCACATTTATTAGATTTATTGAGTTGTAATCTACTGATAAAATTGTATAACAGAATTTCTTCTAGATCATAAAACAGAAAAAACTTAAACCTCTTGTCAACATACAGTTTGGCCAATCGCAAAACTTAAAGAAGACACATACATGTGTAACAGTTTACATAAAGGATTTAGGATTTATTCTGGCTATAAATCACACTGAATTGATTTCTAGTGAAAAACATAAGTGTTTAGCACAGTTCCTATGTCTCCTTTACACACACACACGCACACACATACACCAGCTATCAGTTCCAGATATAAATTTACATATAAAACATCAAATACAACTTATTTACCCTCTTAGATGAATCCCTTTGTGAACTTTATGATTAAAAAGTCTCCTTCACATGAATTTTCACTATACCAGTTCAGGAGTATTAAAATGAACTGCAAGCACAGAGATGTGGAAGCAGATGGGTTTACAATATAACATAGTAACTAACAATACACACACTAGAGACAGGCTGTGTGGATTCAAATGCCAGGTGAGCTGCTTAATATCCACATAACCTTTAGCAAATAACTTAATTTTTCTAATCCCTAATTTCTTAATATGCAAAATAGTGAAAACCATGGAACCTAACTATCTTAGTTGCTGTGAGGATTTAATTCATTAAGCAGACACTTAATGCCATTCTTATCGCTCAATGTTAACTATTATCAACATCATGTTATTTGTTTTATCAACATTTAAAAATAAAAGTAAGCATTTAAATTCTCACTTTTTAAAAAATAAAATGTCGGCAAGGCTATTACATTCAAATTTTCGCTTATTTAAAAGTAACTACTAGGGGCCAGCCCTGCAGCATAGTGGTTAAGTTTGCACACTCCACTTTGGTGGCCCAGGGTTTGCAGGTTCGGATCCTGGGCATGGACCTAGCACCTTTCATCAAGCCATGCAGTGGCAGCATCCCGCTTAAAATAGAGGAAGATTGGCACAGATGTTAGCTCAGTGACAATCTTCCTCAAGCAGAAGGAGGAAGATTGGCAACAGATGGTAGGTCAGGGCCAATCTTCCTCACCAAAAAGAAGAAGAAGAAGTAATTAATAAACAGTGACTTATGTCATTTGGTATTTTTAATAATGACATCAGTATTACTAAAATATATATCTCCAAATTTTGCTTGCTTTAATTTTAGAAAGAAAGGAATCTATGGGCTCCTTCATATCAAAGAAAGTATAAATTACAAATTAATATCCCAAACCTAAGGTGGTTTATGGTGACTCAGCATATGGGATTTTGTCCAAGTGCTACATGAAATGGAAAGAACAGAAGATTTGAGCAGTGGGTGGCCAAACCTTACAGCACCTTCCAAATTAACTTTATTATTTAATTAACATCGCTAAGAGACAAGGTTCTCAAATTGCATTGATCAAAATAATGTCAAGGTTTAAATAAGAATGGTTTTTGGATTACTGCTGAAAAGTGGCCCCTTAGATCTGTCCACATCCTGATCCCCGGAACCTGTGAATATTACCTGATCTGGCAAAAGAGTGAATTTTACTTTATAGAGCAAAAGATGTCTTAAGCTAAGGCTCTTGAGAGGGCAGTTTATTATGAATTGTCTAGGCGGGCCCTAAATACCATGACATGCACCTTTAGAAAAAAGAGGCAGAGCGAGTTTTGGAGAGAGAAGAGGAGACTCAACGCGGCCCTGGAAGCAGCGGCTTCAATGGTGTGCCACAAGACAAGAAATACCTGCTGCCGCCAGAAGCTGCGAGATCAGGGATTCCCTCTGAGAGCCCAGAGAGGGCTCCTGGCTCTGCTGACAACTTGAGTCCAGACTTCTGGCCCCTAGAACTGTGAAAGAATAAATTTCTGTTGCTTTAAGGCACCTAGTTTGTCGTAATTTATCACTGCAGCCTCAGGAATCTGAAACACTGTTCTTCGTCAATGGTGATTCCCGATAACCCTGTAGATGCTAATTAGTGTGAGTCCGGATGGAATCTAATTTACGCGTACCTAGATTTATCCTTTGATAGAAAATGTCATGCAACCACAACCGCTGTTGCAGCTTTATTTATATGTAAAATCTACCTTTTCAATAAAATATCATATTCTAAACGGATAGAATTTAATAATATACTTGCTATAGAATGCATTCTTCTGTTGGGCTGTTTTGATAACAGGGAACAGAGACTACTAAAATAACCCAAGTGAATAGGACATGTATTGAAAAAATACACGTGGATATAAAGCAAAATGGAATCTCTGACATGGGGCTAGGCATCAGGAAAAAATTGAGCAACCAGATCCTTGTGGAGATTACAACACTGGTTCCAGTGGTGCCACTGGAAGAGTGTTCAGAAGCAAGGCCAGTTCTATGAGCTGTTCTTGTGCTAGATTATTGATTTACATTGGTTCCTTTGTCTCGTCTTTGTTTCTGTTTCAAATCGTTACCTCAAACTGGAACTCACAATTCTCTTTAAAAGGTAATTTTATTTTACAGTCAAATTTTACTTTATAGTCAAATAATGGTTGTTTTTTCCATACATAAACACCCTCAATTGACCCTTTGATACAAATGGTGTTTAGCAGTCCATCAGTCAGAAAAATTTTAATAACCTTTGCAGAGAACTATTTTTTAAGGTCATATCAGCTAATTAGTATATTGCCAAATTGTGGAGACTAAGTTATCACTATGTTTTTCTATAAAATAATATTTCTAAAATATCCTGTTAGAAAAAATAGCAATTATATTCCAAGTATCTCCAAAATAAAATTTGGCGGCAAATTGAAAACAACATATAGGGTATCACTTTCAAAAATCTGTTATAATTATTCGTATAAAAAGTGAAAAAAATGAAAAGAAGAGAAAGTGTAAGATATTTTACAGTAAGGGTGTAAATTTTAAAATTTTGAATTCTTATTAGTTAATATAGTGTCTGGCAATTTCCAGACCACTGGTATCTATGTGTTGTACGGCACAGTTGAGACAAAAGCTAAAATAAGATAGCATCAAAGTATTATGAAGTGAAAAATGGTAAGATAGGATGTACATAATTTTTCTAAGGAACTGTATGTTGAAACTAGAGAGTGGAAAGTTGAGAAAGAGGGGAGTGTTAATCTATATAAAACTTAGCAACACAATAAAACTTATCCATCAAGTTTCTTCAGTCATAAAATAGCTACACTTCTTTATCTCAGTTGAGATCAAGGAAAGAGTAATCATTTAACAGCCTGTCTATGGTGGCCAAATCTGATAGAAGTCTGTCTAGCCCAGAATGTAGGCCTGAGCCAGCATGAATAAGTCTAAATGTATATGAGCAAAGTGGTTCATTTATTTGAGTGCAGTTTACTCAGAGAGCACCCTGTGTAGCAGATGTGAGGTTACTAACTGCCCTTATGGAACTCACGATCTAGTGACAGTGATTGATAGGTATGTGAAGAATGAACTGTAAATCAAAATTAAAGGTAAGAAAAGCCTCTGAATCAGCCTGGAGGACCATGGAGCAGGAACATTGGTCACCGTTCATAATGTACTAAGATGATCAATTTGTGCTGTTCAGCCTGAATCTAGGGGAAATATAGCGTGTGGCACAGAACATGGGCTTTGAGTTCAGATTTGTAGTTTTGAATCCTGGCTCCACTAGCTGGATGACTTGTCCTAGGACAAGTTGTTTAAACAGCTGGGGATTATTTTATCAGAAAAGTGAAAAAAATAAGCATACCACCTGTCTCATAGAGTTATTTAATCGATTAGATGATAGAATGGATAGGAAGCACAACACTGTACCTGGTACATAGTAGGTCCTGCTTGCAAGTTGAGCCCACAGGAAAACCAGTTCGGAGACAGAGATGAGCATGCAGGAGGTATACTGGGAAACCTTTCAGGATGAACACCTTTGGGGGAAGTGAGAGAAGGATAGTAGTGAGGAAAGAGCCTCAGCCTACCACACCACTAGTATTTTATACCCCAACATCAGCTAGTGCCCAGGGGATGGCCGCTCCTGGAACATAGTTATGACATTGGGCAAGAGGGTTCTCCAGCCACTAGCAATTCCCAGAACAAGTTGAGAGCAGAGAGGTGTTACTGGTAACATTTCCAGCAGCTGGGAGAATAAGTCTTGAAGTCCTTAGAAAATCTTGGAGGCTCCACAAAAGATGTATTGCAGAAACCAATTAATGTTAATTATTTAGAATTAGGTATTGCTATTTTATTCTCAATTTAAGTGGCCTTCAATTATATAAGAGTGAGTTAAAATGCTGATAGACATGCAGGATTGATGAAACTTGACCAACAATACCAGTAACTAGAGATGTTATAAGAAGGCCTGAAAGCAGTGATCCACATACCTAGGAGTATATCTTAAGGAAATAATAGGGATGCACAAAAATCTTTAAACTTAAGATTGCTTATTAAAGTATTATAGTAGAAATAAAAACTGAAACAAGTTAAATTTCCAACAATATTGAATGAATAAATAGTACATCCATTACTGAATATTTTATGGTAAATTCAGAGTAGACTATTCTTAAGTCATTAAGAAATGCTGTTAACAAATGTTTCTTGACATAAAAACAAGTTCACGGCATACAAGGTGAAAAAAAAGCAGGCTACTAAGTTTTTACACTGCGTAACATTTTTTGGATACAAACGCACAAAGATTTATTCCAAGGTGTCAATGGTGGTTATCTCTGAAAGCCAGGGTTACAGAACATCATATTTTCTTTGTTTTACTTGTTTGTACTGTATTTTTTTCTTTTTCTCTATTATTAAACATAGTACCATGTGAAAGAGTATTTATAAGGTATACATATAGTCTACATGAGAATAATAAAAGGAAAACACATGTACTGAACTCAAAACCAATAAAATAATAATAGTATAATGTCACATAGTCTATATATTATAATAGCATAATGAATGTAATATAAAATAAAATTAATATCATCCCCAAATGCCTATATTGTCTCATCAAAATAAGAAATATGAACATGGTAGAACACAAACAGAAATTTTAGGGAAAGCTCCTATATCAGTCGAGAGGTGATGTCATCAAGGTTATATCAAGTGAAGTTTATAGATTTGGATTGTTCCAACTTAGAGGCGTGTTGTTTGATAGTGCGGGATCTGGAGTAAATTTTCTAGTTTCAGAACTGAATGGGATCGTCTTTATATGCTCCAATTAGGGCTGGGTATTTGAAAAGAGTAGCCTTCTTTAATACGGATGCTGTACTGCTATTCATGCAGAGTAAGTTTGTAGTCTAGACTTTAGGTATCCTGTACTCATACAGGATACGGCTTTGTTTTGTCATTTGTTTTACCATTAAGCCATCTTAGTTTTGTAATTTAGTTTTTCAATCTAAGTGTTAGACTTTGCATTCACATTTATTGTTATTTTACTGGTTTCAGCAGCTAACTATTAAGATAAGTGTTTTTGGTAATATTATCTAGTATGTTCTAGATTAATTACTTAACGAGCTCAGTACAATCTGAATGTTCAACAAATGAGGTGCTGAAAAAGGCCAGGACAGAGCCTTGAAGGCTGTATGGAGGATGTGAAGAGATTGTCTCTCCCATCTTCCTGTGCTTCAGGACCTAGGCCCTCCACCACCCCTTCCAGGGGTTTCCAGGAGTTTCTGCTGCCTACTGAGCTGGATCCCTCCCTGGCAGTTGTCTTTGCCCAAAGGAGGTGCCTGGCTCAAGGTTAGGACCCTCCCCTAGCTGAGCAGCCATCTTAGCTTCAGAGTTTCCTGTGGAATCAGGCTCAGGCCTCAAATGCAACTCTATCAGAGCAGTTCTACTTCCTCCTATACTCAGCCTGCTTCCCTCACTCCTTACAGCTATGGTTGCCCCTAAACACTCCCCAGGAAATCGCCTGCACTGAAATCTCTGTCTCAGAATGCCTCCCAGATAATCCAACCTAAAGCACCACTATGACTATCAGTCTACTCATAGGCTGACATTGTTCAATCATAAAGATAATATTATAAGAAATTTGTTAACACTTCAATAAAATTAGGACATGCACTTCTTATAGCATCTCTCAGAACTTTGTGGTTAATAACTCCATTACATGGTTCATTTAGCATGACTTGTTCTTGCCTAGGAATCATAGTTTTTCTTTCAAAAGCTCACAACCCCTCTGCATCACCAACGTGCTTCCCAGAATGTAATTAATGAGATACAAATATTTTGGTTTTTTTCTGAACCTCAAGAGAGTATTTCCATAAATAGTTTGTACCTTTACCATTTTATATGACTCCCGGAAACCATCCATACTAACTCTGTCACCAAATGTTACTAGAACTACTACTCTATTATTATTACAGTCATGGGACGCATAAGGACATTTAGATTAACGACGAACCTCATATATGATGGTGGTCCCATAAAATTAGTACCATATAGCCTAGGTGTGTAGTAGGCTATACCATCTAGGTTCTTGTAGGTATGCCCTATGATGTTCTCACAACAGCGAGATCACTTAATAACACATTTCTTAGAACATATCCCTATCGTTACATGATGTGTGACTGTACTTTTAAAATTCTAAAATAATACTAAATCTCAAACATGTTCAGAGCATTTCTTTGCCAGACGTTGTATTGAGAGCATGTGCATATTTTTTTAGTGCTCCAACAATCTGTGAGGCATAGTCATCGTCTCCATTTTGAAATTGAGAAAACCAAAGAAGAGAAAGGTTAAACACTTACTCAAGGTCGTAATCTACCAATTAACATAGCTGGGATTTCAAAGTCTGCAATCTTGACCACCACTGCAACTCTGCCACTTGAAATTTCTTCATGTTTATTGGTATCCACCTGGCCCTAAAAATTGGAACCCTGAAAGCAAATAGGTGTTGTCTTCTTTAGAGGCTTAAGCATGTTAAATTGTCCATTCTTTTGACACTCCAAAATCAGTAGCTGGCATTGAGTACAATCACTAGTGAGCTGTCATCTTCTTCTTCCCCTCCTTCATTCTAGTCCAGCCACAGGCATTTTCTAGCTGATCCTTGGACACACCGGGCATGCTTCTGCCTGAGAGCTTGATATTTTTGTTTCTCTTTGTCTAGAATGCTCTTTGCTCAGATATCACCATGGATCAGCTAATTCATTTAGGCACTTACTTAATACTTACTGACTTAGTTAAACTGTGTCTAGCCTTTCAAAAATTCTTCCTTGAAATCTCCTGTTCCCAGCAATCCATTTCGCTGATTTATTTTTCTTCCTAGCTATAACATCACTGTTTTCTGTCTATACTCCTTCAATAGATTTTAAACTCTATGCCATGTTTGTCAATTAACCCTGCATTGTACATCTAAGAGCTATAAAAGTGCATTAGATGAAGTAAATATTCAATAAAATTTGCTTAAAAGTGCATGAATAGAGAGAAAAAAGTAATTGGTCTAAAATGGTTTAGCAACAGGATCACTTTTAAAAGAAGGTGCATTCAGTAGTATTAATCAAGCATACATTTGAGCGCGTGTTTTCAAGAAAATAATAACTCACTAACATTCTTTTAGCACATCCTATTTCAGGCAGTGTTTTAGATATTAGGGATGCAACATTGAACAAAGTAGGTAAAATTCCTGCTCCTATAGTGATGACATTTTAGCTCTCTTTCCAGCACTATGATTATATCATTGTGCCGTCTGAACAGGTTTTGGGGATGGGAATGAAGTAGATATCATACTAACATTGCAAAGGAAAATGTGTTTGTAAACTAATTTTTCTTTGAAAATATTTCTTATTGAAAATAGATTTAGGCCAGGAAACCCATACTATCAATTATTTTCAGGATTTAAATTGTAATATTTAACTGACCATCCAAATTGCACAAATACAAAGTAAGACAATTATATTATGAATATTTTATTTCTGCTTGAAAAAGGCTCCAAATCTGAGAAACTTTCCTTATGTCTCATATGCTAAAGTGCAACATTAAATGAAGCATTTACTACATATACATAATATATCACCGCATTATCTTAAAATAACAATATTAAATGCAAAATTTTTAGGGGAAACTGCATGCTAATGAAATGAACATTTCAAAAGCAACATTTTAAAAATTATTATTTTAGCTAGCAATATTCATATTTGCATAAACTTAGCATAATAGCTTAATTTAAAAATGTCTTGCATTTTTCACCCCATTTAACAATTTCTCATATTTTTAAAGGATAGTGTGGTGAATTAATGTGGGAATATTTGCATTATCTTATAAATAACGTAAGCAATGTTAAACAGAGGAAGGGAGCCAAGTTCTTTAAAATTTTGCACATATCTATTAATCCTTCGATTGTGTCTATTCCTGCTCTTGCTGCACGGTTTCTCTATGCTTGTAGAAAGCGACTGCTACAAAGATACATAGTGAATTATTGCTGCCAAAAATAGAAGATGAATTTCCTTAACATAAGATGTTTTTATTAGTATATTTTAATAACAATTTCAAAAAAAATTTAAAAATTATGTGTTCTTTAGAATACACTCTAATTTTAATGTATTTAATAAAACTGATGCATAATATATATATGCATCTGTTTTATATGTATATACATTTTAGGGTTACTGGGTTGAAAACTGCTATAAAAACGTAATCCAATCGATATAAAATTGAAAGAATTATAATAGATGTAATGAATGTTTTAAAAAATTCTATTGAAAACGACACATATAAAATGTTTAGATGAAGTTTTTGAGTAATATGGAAAAGATGAAAATAATTATCAATATGATATAAAATGCTTTTATATTAAATTGTTGTATATTATCAATAATATAGAGAAAACTTTGTCTGTCCTAAGGAAGCTTGCAATTTAAGTAGACAAAAGTAAGACTGATGAAATAATTCCAGAAATTCAGGAGATAGTAGTCGTCCGATGGATCACATGCACAGCCACAGAATGTCATGATCTCACTTTGCTATGAATCCAGAGAAGACCTGAAGCTCATTACCAAAAGCAACGCCCCATGAAGTGGTAAAATATTGACATATAGTTGACAAACAGATATGAGTTTCAATTTTGAATGTGAGCCTTAACTTTGAACCAGTCACCTATCATCTGCAAATATTGTGAAATGGGGATAGAAATAATAATACCAACCTCACAGGTTTTCTGTGATATTAAATTAAATAATGCATATGAGTGTACCTAACATGGAGCTTAATAAAATTTACACACTTACTAAATTTATCATTATTTTTATTACACTCATTGGATGAATAAGGATCTCATCTTTTGCCCCTTGTAGGGAAACACACAGAGGAAATATCCTGGACTAATCCCCAAAGAACCCCACGTGAATTAATAAACTCCAGTTGCACACAGTGGTAACCTGCCTGATATCGTCCACTTTACTGGCTACCTTCCATTTTGTCTCACTTCTCATTACCTACTGTTGCTTAATTGATCACTTCCCAAATATTGTGCTTGGATCTCTGTTTCAAGGTCTTCTTCTGAGTAAACCAAATAAGACAGGTCTGGAATACAGCTTTAATCAACATCAATAACATGAGAAGTTGGACTTTATTCAATGAAGAAGCATAAAAGAATTTTGAATGTGCTGTGATGTGAGTGGCTTGGGAGGATGTGAATTCAGAGGTAGATTTCCGGATGAAGTGAAAATATGAAATACTAGACAAAGGCAGAAGCTTTAGGAATTTATTACAATTGTGTAAAAGTATGGCATTAAAGATTTCAACTAGACTGAAAGTAGGAAGAGCAAAAAAAGGAACAATAAGAAAAAAATTCAAACAGCTAATAGGAAATAATCAACAAGACTTAGTGGTAAGGTGGTGAGGTTAGGAGTCAGGCAACAGTGACCATTAACACATTGAATAAATTAATACATATTTTTAAAAGTGACATAGAGCAGAGGAGTCATCTTTTGTGAAGATTTACATGTATAAATTATTTCTAAGAAAACAGTGAAGAAATTTTCTACTGAAATAAAAAATGGAAGCAAGAAAAAAGCATACAAGCATACAATTTTTCAAAATTACATAAAAAAGCAGGAAATTAATAGCGTAGAGCTTGTCAGTCACAGGTAGTCACTTACAAAGAATTATTTTGCTTTTATTCTGAGACTTCATTTGGGTTTTTAAAGTCTTCCTTTACTCATTAACTGCTTTTCTGCTCCTCTGTTCAAACATTTTGTTATTGTTGTTTCTTAGATGGTGTGCTGTGGGATTAAATGCACTAAAAGGCACCGATAAATTGGTAGCTATAATTCCATCAAGGTGAATAAGAAAGAGAAACCAAACACAGCGATAGACAAAGACTGGTCCACAAATCTGATTTTGGCAGAAACAGTACTCATATTTAGGAAATAAGGAAGCATGTATTTACTATACTTATTTCAAGGATACAATGAACGCTCTTAAAATACCTCCCCAAGTTAAAGATAACAATTAAGAATTTAAAACTCATCTGTTAACAACGAATTTCTTTGAGTTTTTTTTTTGTTTGTTTTAAAATTGAACACTTACTATAAATGCACGTCATCCATTGCTAAACTTTGAGTGGGGCGAGGGAAGACGGGTGCAGAAATGCAGCGTAAATTCCATTCTAGACTAAGTGAAATAGGAAGAAAACTGAAGCCCAATCGCAGGGTTCTATAAAGTGAATGGCTATAACCGAATGAGAGAAATACAACAAAATGTGGCAGGCGAAGAGCCCACATTTTTTTTTTTTTTTTTTTTTTTTGAGGAAGAGTAGCCCCTGGCCCTGAGCTAACATCTGAGCCCATCTTCCTCTACTTTTTTATCTGTGGGACCCTACCACAGCATGGCGTGCCAAGCAGTGCCATGTCCGCACCTGGATCCGAACCGGTGAACCCTGGGCCGCTGAGAAGCGGAAGGTTCGAACTTAACCACCTAACCGTTGCGGCACCGGGCTGGCCCCGAGCCCACATTCTTGACAGAGACATAAAATTTGCCAGAGCTTTTTGGGACAAAAAGTAGGCAGCAGGTGAAAAGATAAGAAAGTAGTATCTCAGACCCTCCCTGTCTCTCGGGACGCATAGCCTTCCTTTCTGACGAGAAGAGAAAGTGTTTTCTGTTCTGTACATTCTCTGAAAGACAGAGAAGGACTCCTTGTTTCCCCTTTTCTAGACCACTCTCTATTTCTGGCTTCAAAGCAAAGGTGACTCATGCCGCTTAAACTATGAAAGATTCAGTGCTACTTTCTTTAAATTGTTAATAAGAGAGAAAAAAGAAAAGGAAGACAAGGATGGGGAAAAAAGAAGGATAAAATACGAGAAGAGAAGAGGACAAGAAAGAAGAATGTTGAGGAAAAAAGAACATTTAGCGCTGTTTTGTTAGCTAAAATATAGAATACAGGATGGAGTGCAGACACTGGAATTCTTTGATCTGACCCCTTCACTTCAGATGAGGAAACTGAAGACCTGAGGTATTAACTGTTGTGCTTGGCATCCATGAGTTCATTCATTCGTGTTTATTTAGTGCTTAATTCACGTCAGGCTTTGATCTCAGATGTTAGAACACAGCAGTAAGTAAAACAAAGTCCCTGCACTCAGGAGTGTTCTTAGCAGAAGTAAAATTCCAGTGCAGAGCTCCCAATTCCCGGTTACTCTGCCCACCTCATTATACTCATGCCCTAGTGAAAGCAATCTCACTGACACCATGAGCCTGATGTATATTCTTGGGATAAGCTGCTATATTTGGTAGCTCTTCATGCTAAGAATTGCTGATTCTATAAGCAGTTGTTTAAACACTAAACTGTTCACAGGAAATTTACATATTTTGTTCATAGCATGTAATATGCTGAAGGTATGACATACTCAGTGAAAAACAATAGATGATGTGGTTGGTGAATGAAAGCAGCAAAGGGGTCATTCTTAGGATGTTGCAGTCTTCTTTGTTTATTTTTCCAAACTTTTAGTGTCAGTTATTCTGACAAAAATGTTGCCCTTAAAAATAGATACAGCACAGAAAAAAATCCTTAAGATAAAATAAAAGCCAAATAAGAAAGGACTTTAAAATACTTGGGGGGCTGGCCCGGTGGCATAGTGGTTAAGTTCGCACGTTCTGCTTGGGTGGCCCAGGGTTCATCGGTTTGGATCCCAGGTGCAGACATGGCACACTTGGCAAGCCATGCTGTGGTAGCATCCCACAAATAAAGTAGAGAAAGTTTGGCATGGATGTTAGCTCAGGGCCAGGCTCCCTCAGCACAAAGAGGAGCATTGGCAGCAGATGTTAGCTCAGGGCTAATCTTCCTCAAAAAAAAAGAAAAAGAAAGAAAGAAAATACTTGGAAATAGTACATATGCAAAACAGAAGGAAAGGTTGCAAAAAGTGCTACCTTTTTACCTGTCTTGACTGGCGTACATAGAGGAAAGTAAATCGCTTGGGTTCATCTAAATGTGGCATGTAACTTAGAGTGTTCCATGTGATGTCCTACAAGCTAGATACCTTATCACTAGAAACCTCTGTTAATTGTTGAGTGTATCTTTGACTCATACTGTTGAAACATCACTTCTGATAGTGCATTTATTTAGTATGTGTTAGGGTGAAAAAAAATCACTATTTCCAAAAAAGTAATTGTTGTCTGAGAAAAGATTTAAAAAAAGTTTCAAGAGTAGTTTACTCTTTTCTTTAGCAAAAAAACATGAACTGAAGTCATATGTCAAGGAGATCTATCTCCTTCTCTTGGTTTTGCCATTCTTTCCCTCTTCGTATAGTGTCTCTGCCTATTCTCTCTCTGTTTTTTTTTTTTTTTCCATGAGAGAATGCCTGTCTATTCACCAAGGTCAAATTCACACATCAGCGTATTGTGAAGCTGTTCTTACCTCCAATTCTGCCTTACATGGAATCTCTTCCTTTCCTGCTATCCCAAATCCTTCATATTTACTTGCGTTATAGTTTTTAACAAGATATGTGTGTTAGAAAGGTCAGTCTTGCAACAGTAGCAGTGCTGATAGGATTAGGGTGGTGAGATGGGGAGGCAGGAACACTAGTTAACAATCTTATTGCATAATCCAAGTATGCACTGATGTGGTCCTGATATAAAGTAGATATATACAGTGCTAATTAAATCAGGATAAGATACTGCTGACAAGGACAGCCTTAGGAAAAGCAGGGCAGCTGGTCACCTTACGTATAATGGAATCAGTGCTAAATGATGAGTTGAAACGTATAAATCCTAATCTTAACACATCACTACTCATCTAGGAAAATTAGCTAAATGATTTTGGGCTCAGTTTCACCTTGTCAAAATTGGTCTAGATATATTGATGGATGGGGATGAGAAAGACTGAAATCCAAGCATCTAGCTATTTTTTTAAGATTGTGTGAAAACAAAAAAGATAAAAATCTCTTATTTTTCTCCCTGTCTTCCCCTCCAAATCCTCAACCCCTGCACACAAATAAACAAACCAAACCTCGTCCCAAGAAGCCAGGTGCTCTCCTTGATCCCATTGCCAATGCTCGTGAAGATGCTGCTCCTTGCTAACCAAACTCACTGTTTAATTGACTGATTCAGTCCCAAAGCTTCAACACTCTACTTTTACTTTACTGATGTTTTCAAAATTTCTATTTCCAATCTCAATCTCTCTAATCAACTCAAGACTTAATATATCCTATGGTCTTCACTCAAGTGAAGTCTTCACAATCCAGGGCTTATTTTACACTTAAAACACACTTCAATTCAGATGCTGAACTTTCATCAATTACTTGATCTGTATTTGGGTTTCATAAAATTTGGTTGAAAAAATAGATCCACAAACCAAGTTGTTCCAAACACACCTAAAATTTTTCAATAACTGAAGTGAATAGTAGTTTTTAAGTTTAAATTTAAATTCAGTAAGCTCAATAAAATATAAAATATGGTTTCTACTAACCGCATTTCAAGCACTAGAGCCTACTGTATTACACAGTTTAGGAATAGCAGATGTCTCAAAGTTACAGAGTCACAAACTGAGTGTTTACTCTTTCCCCAATCTGTTCCTTCCTGAAGGCATCCCATTACAGTAGGTGGCACTGCCTTTTGCTTGTGGGTCCCAGGGTGAAAAAACCTTGAAGTCAGCTTCACTCCCCACCTTCAGTGACCAGGAAATCTTCATACACATGTAAAACATCTGACCACAGTTCACCACCTCTGCTGTTAAAACCCTAGGCATCCTCTCTCAAATCTTTATTGATTATTCTTTCATGTTTTGTGCCTTTATGCTATTTTCCAGATGGTTAGTCCAACTAATACTTTTAATCTGAATGTGTCACTTCTCCGCTCAAAGTTCCTCAAAAGCTTTTCATCACTCATGCAAAATATACTGAAATCCCAAGTCCAACATGATCTGGTCCCCGCCCACTCTGTTACCACACCCACCACCTGCCTCTCACTGCAGATCATTCATGGTGCTTTCTTTGTTGTTCCCTGGACACAGGAAGCACATCTCCCTGCAAGGCTTTTCCTTTGCAGTCCCCTCAGAGTTCTTTCTCATCTAGTTCCCTGGTTAACTCCTTCATCTTCTCATTGACGCTCTCCTTGACCTCCTTACATAAGATATCTCCCTCCTCTCCCCCGTGTTCATTTCTGTTTTCTCTTAACAATCTCCAGCTTTCATTTTTTTCAGGATGCTTATCACACCACGTGCTACCATAGCATAGTGGTTGAGAGCACCCATTTTGAAAAGCGTATATTTCCTGAGTTTTGCTATTTACTAGCTGCATGGCCTTGATTAATTTTACCTTGCCACTCTGTGCCTTAGTTTCCACAACTCTAAAATGATGGTAATAGGAGTACCTTGATAGCAATAATGTTACTTTATCTAAGATGCTTAGAACAGTGCCTGACACATAGGAAATGCCTAACATTAGGTTATATATTTATTTATTATTATTTATTTCTCCCACTAGACTGAAAGATAAATGAGAAGGGATAATTTGTCAGTTATTTACTTCAGTCTTCCTAGATCTTAGAAAAATACCCAGCCTATATACTCGCTATAATAATACATGAATAGATAGACCAACGTTAAAAAATATCAACACACACACACGAAGAAATCAACAATCATTAGAATTAAATAAATAATACTGAGAAGAAGTATGTAAGTTAGAGAATTAGGGCAAAGGTGGATTGAAAAGAAAATCCACCTGCGCTGTTTTGAATTAAATTGAATTGGTCTTTTAGTGTCACTCTTTTTGTATCACACTTGTGCATCCATCTCTTGATTAAAATTTCACTTGGTTATGGCTAATTTACTTTGGCTTATCAATGAGGCAAAGCAAGATATGTACAAGATGCCCTGTTTGACAACGTGCCATATAATGCAATTTAGTGAGGACCATGCCAGTAATTAGGAATCTGGATTCATTTTTTGACTACAAAACCACCAAGTATTGCCATCACTTTACCTCTCTCATCCTTGGTTTTCTCATGGGTGTAATAAAGAAATTGGAGTAAGTAATTCCTGTTAATCTTCTAGCTTTGTAAATTGTTGCATTTTTGTGATATTTTCTGGCTTTCCTCTGAATGTTTTCTATATACCTCTGTCTTCTCTCTATCCTCAACTGGCACATATAGAAGGAATCTAAGTAATGTTAATATTATGGTAAATACAGCATAATTGCAAAGATAAATATAATGCACAAAATTATATGCTATACATGTGTATTCAATGATAGTTAAATTTTTTGCTATTTGGATTAGCATTGGTAATAAATTTTTATCTTGTAAAACCAAATATAGTGACATAAATTGCTGTTAATTGATAGGAAAAATGAAGCAGTAAAAGTAAAGGAAGTAGAGAAAAGAAGGGTATCAGGTAAAATTAAACATGGGCAAAACAAGGAAAAGTAGGCTCTATTGCCATCATTTATATATTTCCTATGGCTTCAAATTCTTTCTGATTTTACAAATTAACAAAAACTGCTTCCTAGTGGAATGAGGGAATGGGGAGAAGGAGCAAACATTTATAATCCTGAATCTGATTTCCAAAGTGAGCGTCTGATTCACTTGGGACGTGTTATCTTCCAGTTACAGAATATCTAGATAATTTTGGCTTAAACTGTAGGCACGCATATGTTTTCCTTTGACAAAAATTCTAGAAGTAAGTAATGTCACAAAGGGCACTACAGTGATAGAATGAGTCCTTTTCAATCATTCTGCTCAGTGTGCTGGCTATTCTTGTTCATCAGATGGCATCAAAGTTTCACCATCATGTCCTCAGTCAACTGGCAACCTAAGCAACTTTGTCCAAATATGGCTCATTTAGGGTGTCATCTTCCCTAAGTACATTGACACCCTTTATTAGAACTTATTTAGGGTTTCCTTAGCAACGAAGTGGGAGTGAGGGACAGGCTTGTGCGAGATAATCAAAAGGTTTTTTATTTATTTGTTTTTGTTCTTTCCTTGCACTCATCCTTTAGGAAATAGTTCCAAACTAAGACTACATTACCTGTGGCCTTTACATAAGACTATACTCTATTTCCAATCATCTTTACTTTTCATTTTAACCCCACTTTCCGTCTCTGTTCCCCCTCCTCCCAGGGGTTGAGGGTGGGAAGACAGAGCCCATTCCTTAGAAAGGTTTTGCTGCAGGTTTTCCTGTGAACAAATCTAACGACCACACATGGAAACTCATTTGTGGACTTACTATGTGGTAACACACTTAATGCTTTTTATGATGCTTAATTACCACAACTGATGACTTTCCTCAGTCTGCACAAGTGAGGAATAGGAACAAGTGTGTACAAATCACTTGTAAAGCATTTTAGAAAAAGTAAAATCCTGCTCTTTGGCCATAGGTATATCATTATTTTCCTTGCAAGACAAGGGGTGGGCAAACATGGATACCACCAAAGCAAAAGTCCCTACTGGGAGACTTTCAACCACTAAAAGAACAAAATGACTGTTGCTTTCATATTTCACAGTGGTTAAGTTTTTGGACTCAAACTGGTTTAGCATCTAATCTCTATTATGTTGCACTAATTGTGTGACCTTGGGATAAGTCACTCAAATTTCCTAGGGCTTAATTCCATATTTGTTCAGTAGCAATACTTGTATCTCCCTCCAAAGAATATTATTAGCATTTAATGAGACAATATATAAAGCAACAAATATAGCTCTGTATTGGTCTACGGTGAGTCCTACAATATTATATATGCTATATTACTATTGTGATGTTTTATCAATGCAAACTAGACTTTTTCACGTTTCAACATCTCTAAATTGGGCTACTGCTTTCTCTTGATCACTTACCATGCCGCTTGCTAATTAGCAATTGTTGATGTTGTCATTGCCTGTGCATGGGTACACCGAGTTGTTGTTTCTAGTCTTAAGACAAGACATCTATAACTGCTTGAAGTTTCAGTCAACAAACCATTTAAAGACCATGTAGGGGAAGAAATATGGGTTGTTATTATTTGGTTGTTATTATCTGAAAATCCTATACAGAAAATATCAGCATCAACACTCACAGAATAAATGTCATCAGAGTGTAAGAAACTGTGAAGATAATAGTGGAGCACCTGCTTGAAGTAACTAAGGACCATATCGTAAAAAGAAATCACGGACACTGACCAGTCTGAGTCAAAAAAAGTTATTTAGAATATTTAAACTCTGAAGGCAAAGAAGATTTAGGAATACCTTAACCAAAGTGTTTTTCTTCTATTTCTCTTTGTATGTGTATGTGGATAATATATGGCATCACTAAATACATCTAAAGAACACTTTCACTAAATATGAAACAATTTGTGACAGAATTTCTAAAATCTTTTTGGATAATTTTCTATTCATTTAAAATTGTATGTAGATAATAACTATTGAATTATTGAATAGCGAGAATGGTTACAAGCCCTGGAGAAACCACAGAGAACAAAATGGAGAACAGAAAGATTCATACTTCGTGGAACTTAAATTCTAATAGGGAACATAGAAGACAAATAAATATGTAATGTAGTTTTTGGAAGTTATAAATGCAATGGAGGAAAATAAGCAGAGCATGTGGATAGAGACTGATGAAAATAAATATTCAAAAATGTGGTCTGGGAAGGCCTTTCTGAGGAGGTAACATTTATACTAAGAATGAAATGAAGTTGCATAGGAAAATGAGTGTCAAACTTCAGATATACAAGACTTTTTCAGGTCAAGAATTCCTTCTCATTTTTTTCTCAGCTAATTTTTAAGTGCATGACTTTAGTCACATTTATACTAAATTTTTACATGAAGTCATCTTTTACAATCTTTGATTTCAATAATCAACAATGGAAATCTCCCTAAAGTTCTTCCTTTATGCTAATGTCAAACTTTTGGAAGATTAAGACAGTTGAAATTTAAAGTAACACCCGTTGTTAATTGGCTGATGACACTGGTCTACTTTTCTAATATTTGACATTAATTGGATTATGTGCTAATGTCATCTATAATGTGTGAATAATGATGTATTTCTGAATATTCTGAATATACCATTTTCTTTTTAAGAAGGATTACTTAATGGTGCCAAGTATCTGTTTTTTTTTTGTCTGTGTGTGTGTGTGTACGGACTAAATTACTAAATATCAGAGGCTATTATCAACTAATAGAATTATTCATAGTACTAGGAACACAGAAGTATTCTATAAGAGTAAAGCATTTGTCATAAAGTTTTTATTTGTGTCCTTTATTATATCACTGTAATAATTTATTAGATAAATAACTATATAGCTATATATTTTGTTGACTATATAATTTATTACAACTGTATAATCAACTATGTAATTTATTATTTAAAAATAAATTATTTATAATGATTTATTATAACATTTATTTTAAGGTGCTCAAAAGTTTTATTGTTCAAAATATAGAAAGATTATCATTGAATATATAAAAAGGCAAATGAAGATAAAAAAATTCTTAAGTACTAGGTAGTATACAAATTGCATGCTGTCATGGTAACCCAGAGTATCAGAAATACTGTAATATTTTACAGAATGGCAGACACAGCTTTAGTATATACTTTTTAGGATTTTTGCCTCATGTATTGCTATTTTATGCATTCAACTACAACCTCGTTCATGGCTTATCATCTAATAAGTAATATGGATGACTGATAATGAACCTAATAGGTTATTGCAGAAAATGTAATTTTGAAGTACATGAAATCAAAGTGAATAATATATGAGTACCATAAGCACAGACTTCCTTGTCATTGCCTGTTAAGCAAACTTTCTAAAAATCCTATGAGTACAATGATTTTAAAACAGAGCAACTCATGTTCATCTCTTATAATCATCCTTATATGGGTATGTTTTAGTATTGTGCAATTTCCAGTTAAGTGACTACATCTTCTTTTCCTTGTAGTTGTCAATCAGAGATATATATGAAGTGTATAGCCTAAACCATCATTTGGAGAGTACTTCAAGTGAAAAGCCCACTTGAACTAAAACAAACAAGCAAAAATAATTATTATGGAATTAAAAGGAAATCAATAAAAAATATATGGAATTATTTAATTTAAAAGATATCTTTAAATATAATTTTAACGCCTCAAAAGTTAAATAATGGTTCAATTTGGAATTGCTCATGTGCCCTTGGTTAAGTTATTTAATCTATGTGCATCTTAATTAAAATGATAGTTACAAAAGATAAATATTCCTCTTTCTCATGATCATGAGTTTGTGCTTCCATTGTTTGAAAAGCGGAATTTTGTTAATATTTTCTAAATAACCAAAATGAATGCCAAGTAAATCTAAGGTATTCTTTTTATTACTGTTTTTTCTTTCTCATAAGTGTTATGTTCCCTCTGTTAGCAAAATTCTTTTTGAAAGTGCTATATAATTTCAGCATTATTGAAAATCCTCCAATTGATTCTAGATATATGTGATTTTAAATGAATCTATTTAATATATGTCTTAGGGGACAGGCAAATAGGCATATCTCCTCTTGAAGGTCTTGATGGTGATTATAATTGCTAAGATGACAAAAGGCAAAACTCATTGTCCTAGACTAACGTATCAGTGATTTGTTATACGACAATCTGTTTTGAACCACTTGTTTGGTATATTGAGATGAAATGGTATTGCATTTCTACATTAATGAAATTGTATTAACTTTTGTTCTCCATCCCGCACATTCACAATCAAATGACAGAGAAAATATTGAATCAGTGGTTATGAATCTTCTCATTATATTTCATTAATGGATTTCACAAAAACACATGATTCTGATATTTATCACAATTAAGTTGTTATAAATGCTCTGTTCTTGGCCACACTCTGGGAAAAATTACCAAATTATTGTGAGAGAAGTCATTGATATTTGCTAATACCAGCTTTGACATTTGTAGCCTACACACCAGTATTTGTATTTTGATGCCACTTTATTATCTGTAAGCTCTTATGTAATGTCCCTAGAATTCAAGTTTTCTAATGTCCAAAATGGCTAACTTTTTTGGCTTCAACAATCAATTATGTGCTGATGGACATTTCATCTTTATGCCAAAATTAGAGAATACTTGCATTCATCTTAATATCATTAAAACAAATGGCAAGGTAAGTTTTGAGATTTACCAAATTCTCCCTTAACTCATAGGTTATTATTGTGGTGGGTCAGTTGTGGAGTGGGAGGGCATGGAGAAAAGGAGTTTATTTCATCTGGGTTATCTCTATTCAAGAGAATGTGTTGCTAACTCTTTAAAATAATAGCAAAATTTTAGTCTTTATGCTTGACAGCCTGAACTGAACTTAGGCATAAGAAATAAAGAAACTATGATAATAATAGAAGCTATATGTAGAGAAGTGAAGAAAATGATCACTTATAAGTCCTAATTTTAATAATGATTTCGATAATGATAATAACATAAAAGTGTAATATAAAATTTTAGAGGCAATTCTAATAATTTTGTATATTTTATCTTATTAAGCCATCCTAATAATCCTATGAGATAGGTACTATTGTTAACCCAATTTTGCAATCAAGGAAACAGACATTGAGAAGTTAAGTTACCTGCCCAAGCTCATGGAATTTATTAGCAACAAACATCGTATTAGAACCAAGGGAGTCGGCCTTTTACACCATGTTGATCCTTCCTTCTTGTGGATTTCAGTTTTCTCTTGGCATCCAAACACCATAACTCTCTCTCTCTCTCTCTGCTACTTAGTCTATACTTTGGTTTTATCCTCTACCTTTTGAATATTCATGAACCAGAGTTGAGTTCTAAGATCTAATTATATTCTCACCTTACCTCTAGTTTACTCATTAACTCTTAGACAGATTAATGTACTTCAAAGGGAAAGAGTCTTTTGTAGATTAAGGCATTTCTACTACACATTATTCTAGTACTGCTGGAGAAGCCTCCTTGCCTATGGGATCACATCTTCAATGAGATTGAGTTCTGAAGTCATCACATAAGGTAATGCAGGCAAACTTGTAAGTCTTTATGTTGTTGGGCCTCAGCCTATTTGGAACCATGCACTATCTCTGGTCTGTTTGCTATTAAGCAGAATCAGATATAAATCAAACCCTTCTTGAGCTTTATTCAAGAAAATTTACAAAGGCGTGGTATATGAAGTTTTTCTCTTTAATGCAGCATGCTTTTAAGTATCCTGGGGATATGCTTGATGACAAGCTGTTTTCCAAGGCAGGGCAAACTTCTTCCATGAGGAAAATTCATTTTTCAAATAGCAGGAGACAATAAGAAAGTTACCTTATAACATATCACCGTTAACAAACAGAACTATAGAGGACTTCAAACTCTGCCTGTTTTCCTTTGATGTATGTGGGTAAATAGTGCATCACATCTCTCTCTGGGGACCAACGGGATGAGTTTTCATTCTTTGATTTACTAGCACCTGCCATCTACCTTTCCCCACCAATACACACACTCCACTTTCTCCCTCACAGGACAATAGGGACGAACGGTCTGTATCTAGAGATAATAGATCATGGAGTAATAGCGCTATTTCAAAAAAAGATTAACAGTCTCTTAGGCTCACACATATGGATATATTTAATGAATTATTTCTTAGATGCATAATGTGTTTTAAAAATAAGGTACCACTATGATAGTTCTCATATGAAAATGGGAAATTTTATATATAAGTTCACAAATAAATATTTTATATATAAGGTCATAAATATATATAATGTTTTGTGTGTTTGTGTGTGGGTGTGTTGATGGGAAAATAAGTAAAGGTATTTATATAGACACATATATATGTACTTAGTAATGTACTAGAAGGTAGACTATGACCTACATTTTGAGACATTATAGGTACAACATGCATTAATAAATAGTTTTTAAGGACATTAATCCAAGGATAATGTTCCCAAATATAGAAAGAAAACCTTAATTATTTGCTTACATTCACCTTTTATAGTATAGAGGGTTGATGTGTGGTGTTAGACATGGATGCAATATGGTCCACTGTGGTAGCTCCCAGACACATGGGTCTTATTTTCATTACTAATATTCTCAGCACACTGATCAACTCTTCAGATAATTACATTGTCGTCATAATTGTCAACCACAAGCAAATGTTAAGAACTTACTTCATTGGACATTGCTAATTGCAGAACAATTAGTTGAAGGGTTTTGTGATTTGCATAAACAAAGTCTGTGATCTCTATGGTTTCATATGCTATGGACACACTCACACAGCCATGGGACATATAGATAGGAAACGCTAAGTGAAAAAAACAGATTTCCAGGTAGAGAAGAATGCAGAAGAGATTTGAAAGATTTAGAAAAATTAATAAAGGGAGGTAGGAATTAGAGACATATTTAAATAGGTGGAAGGGAGATTGATTTGGAAATGTATCAAGCATCTACTTTCACTGTGTGATTTAAAGCACTTTTCAGCATTTCTCCTTCCGTGGTTTATGAAATTACCAAAACACCACCATTGATACTCAGCAATTCCCATTAATCCACTGAGGAACTTCATTCTAATTCAATTATTAACTTGCATATGAGTTTTAAGTTGTTGTCAGTTAGTACTCAGCAACCTAGCCAATCACCCATAATAGTTATGGTGGATTATGTATTGATCTGATAAGTAAGGAACATAGAGGATCACACACACACGAGAATTGATTTAAAACTTATTTCAAAAATTTCCTTCTTCAGGAAGAAGGGAACTATGGCATTTATATGCCTGGGATTTCAATCTTGGGCATATGGATGCAAACACTAGCAGAAGTTGGTCAGAACACACTGAAAATTCTAAAAGCTATGAGTGAGTTACAACATCTGCTACAAATTGTAAAATGGAAATTGTGCAAAGCAAAGCACAACATTATGTATCATATTGAATTATAATAATTAAAACAGGAAGGGGTTCCAAAAACATTTTTAGGGGGTGGTAATTATTTGTTAATGAAGATTTCCTGTCTCTTTTTGGGTTTTCATTTATGTGAGTGTGGTATTCATGTAATGGATATGTTTGTTTTTTAGTAAGAAAGCTAACTCCATTTGTCATTCAATGATTAGAGTTTCTAATTAGCCCCTAGTACCCTACTTCATTATTCAGCAAATAAATATTTATTGATCTCACATTATGCACCAGGTATTGTTAAGGGCACTGAAATACAACCACAAACATTACAGAAAAAAATATATAAATCATTATTGACAAGGGCCATGAAGGAACTAAACAGGGAGATGCAATAGTGAAATGAACGATCAGAAAAAACCTCTTGAAAGAGTTAACATTAATAATGTGAATTTCAGGGTAACAAGAAGGAGTAAGCCAAGCAAAGATTTGGTAAAATCTCATCTCAGGTAGAGAAGTGGCATTTTCTTAGCAATTTTTATAGCAGGGTTCCTTGAATAAGGCCAGTGTCATCTGTGGCGCTGGCTAAAAATTTGAAGGCTTCTCGTTATCATTGCAGAGCCACTGAATCAAAACATCTGGAAGTGGAAAGTGTCATTTTCCATGATTGCCCATGACTAGGCACGTATTTTCTCATTTGGGTACCATGAAGTCCATAGGTGCCACATATTTACAAAGCATCCTTTGATTCTGTGTTTTCCATAATAAAGCTGCCACTTGCAGTTGCCTTTTTCTGAATCCTAAGTGTATACCAAATGGTTCCAAAATTGGTGGGGAATAGAGATGACATTTACTGATCTTACTCAAACCCCAATTATAGATGGTATCAAAAAAAAACCTTTTGGACTTGTTGTTGGACCTAAAAGAATCTCAGCTGAGCTGGCTCTGATCTGGGAATGTGGTTTAGTTGTTAGTTTGCTTTAATTTACATTACGGAAGAAGAAGGAAGAACATTAAACTTGAGAGTATCATTGTTTGAAATGATTCAAACCAATTAGATTAAGATGTAAAAATATGAGTTAAATGGCAATTATCTGCACATTAATTCTCTAATGTATCAATTTCAATATATTTCAATACAGCATGCTTCTCCCACAGCACACTACCAGAAGTTTTCTTTGCTCTAAACCATGACCATGAGTCAAGACAATATCAACGGGTTTATTGGACATTTCTAGAAATCTTGATTTTTCTGATTTAACATCTTGTGCCCAAAGAGTTTTGCATCCTACTCATTGGGGGGATTTTCCCCAACTAAATGTCTCAGGCCAAATCTTTTAACTTGTGATTTTAGATAGGTGAGAATAAAGGGTTACCACCTTGACAGCTTTGGGTACTGTGTTGGTGGCATACCACATGAGAAGTCCTCTGCCTAGCTGTTCATAGGGCTTCTTCTCAGCCCTATTTGTGTTTCTTGTATGAACAGCTAATAGAGGGGATGGTAGAGGTAAATCAGTCACAACTAAAGAAATAATTTTGCAATTATTTAGATCTTACAATTTACAAAGTATTTTCACTGCTATGTTTGAACCTGAAAAGAGTGTTATGAGTTAGGATAAACATGGTATATTTTTCCAATTTTGCAGATGAGAAAAGGGATCCTGGAATGTTGAATCAGACACATTTGATTTTAAATTCTGGTTTCATAATTTACTAGCAATATGAATTTCAATGAGTTGCTCAGTATAGTTATTTATAAAATGTTTGAACGGTTAAATTAAATATGAGCATTAAAGCTGTTAACACAGTCTAGCAATTAATAATTATTTAAGAAATGATTGTTATTTTATTTTAAATTTAAACCCAAAATTTCCTCTCTCTATTGAATTGAACACTAAACCTCAATCATTCACATATTTTAGAATTTCTGTATATTGGACAGTGTATTCATAAATATTCATGTAATTTAACTTTTAAACCCTGAGTCATATATTTTGGCACAGATTCTATTCCCCGTGTAATGACAAAGATCTGCCAACCCCATTCATCAAATGTGGTTAAGGAAGGCAGAAAGGGAAAATGGCTCTGATAAATAATTCCACGTAATTTCTGTGAACCACAGATGTATAAGTAGAGTTGTATTAATAATTTCACAATTCATAATGAATTAATTTATTGCAGGATACCACCTCCAGCAGTTTTATAAATCAAAGTGTTAAAATTGTATTTAATAAATAAATCATTTTCACTCTCTGATAATATGTAAAAATTTAGCTGCCCTATCAACCTATATTGCAGGTCCACAAAAGAAGCTTTTATGAAATCTCACTCCCTAAATCTGCTAAGAAATTTCATATCTTGGAAAACAGACAGCCTTTCAAAACATTTGCATGGCGCTATAAGATAATATGTTTAAGATAAATTTCATCTTTTTCACTTTATCAATTTAATTGTTTGTCCAGATATTGACCAAAAAAAGAATATCTGGGTCCATAATCTTATTCCAACCTCCTGCTCTGGCCAACGTTTTAGGTCATTTTCTTTAGAGATCTCTGTTGGAGGTACATATTTCTTTTCGACCATCTTTTTCCTTCTTTCTATATATTCTCTTCTCTCACATTTTAGGATTGCTATTTTCTTATTATCTTTGCAAAAAAATTATGAGCCAATTATTTAGAATGAATGTGTAATCCTGTGTGTTAATTAATCATATTTGACCCTGGCTAGAAGAAAATCTAAAAGCTAGAAATGCTGTTAAACAATTGATTCCCTGTCTTGTTTTAAGTGACTTATACAAATTGTGATTGTTGATTTTGTTGGAAATTTTGGTTGGGTCTCCTCATAGGTAATATGCAGTTATTCCAGTAGTTTTTGTCTCTCCCTTATAAATTTTTAAAATTATTATCTAAACAGTTCACTAATTTTCTCTCTCTCTTTCTCATCTCTCTATCTATTCTTTCCCTTTCTATGGACTTATTATTTCATCCCTCTTCTCGATTCTCCTCCTCTTCATCTATCATGGACTGACTTGTAATTCCTAAAACTCATATAAAGTCCTAATTGGCAATGTGACTATATTTGGAGATAGGGTCTTTCAGGAGGTAATTGTTAAATGAGGTCATGAGGCTGGGACCTTAATCCAATAGGACTTGTGTCCTCAAGTGAAGAGGAGAAGATACCAGATCTCTCTCTTTTTCTCTGCAGATGCACAGAGAAGAGCCCTTGTGAGGACTCAGTGAGAAGGTGACTATCTACAAGCCAGAAAGAGAGGTCTCACCAGAAACCAATCCATTGGCACCTTGATCTTAGATTTCCAGCCTCTAGAATTGAGAGAAAATAAATGTCCATGTTTAAGCCACCCAATCTGTGGTATCTTGTTACAGCAGCCTGAACAGACTAATACACCATCCTAAGCAGCCAATTTCTACTTCTCTTTCAGATTTCTGTGTAAATGTCACCTTAT
The DNA here is from genome assembly GCF_041296265.1 of Equus caballus. NCBI lineage: Eukaryota > Metazoa > Chordata > Mammalia > Perissodactyla > Equidae > Equus > Equus caballus. Next base: position 101,468,453 of record NC_091686.1, read on the forward strand.
CCAGACGCCCTTTCTGTCCAGTCCATTTTCACCAGCACCGCATTACTAAACTAGGCACATTCTTATATGTTCCCACATCTTATACTATTTTGTATTTCTGTTGCTCCCAGTTGGATTAAGAGCTTCTAGAATTTGGAGACTGTTTCCCATCAATTCAACATCCTTAAGACCTATCACAGGGAGTGGTGAATGATAGGATAGAAGAAATACATCTTGAGGTACATTTTTAGAGACAGATCACAGTACAAAGAAGACTAGCTACCATAAAGATGTCAAATAATTTTATATGTTTAATTTAATTTGAATCAAAATTCCAAAGTGCTTTTTTATGTGATAAAATCATGTGGGTTTTTTTCCCAATGGAGTAAAATATCTATCAATGAGGGTTTTAAATATATAATGATATTCGACTCAATAGATGTTTATGCAGCCTCTAAAAATAATGACAGTGAACTATATGTAATATTATGGAAAACTTATAATAAAATGTTCACTGAAAAAGCAGGAAATGGATTTGTTCATGTATTTTGATTACACATGTTTACAGATTGAAGAATATGAGAATATTTGGAGAATAATAGTTACAACATGGTGTTAATATGAGCATTTTATTCATTTTCCAAGTTTCCTGTAAGCTCTTTATTATTTTCGCAGTTAAAATATTAAACTTATTTAAAAACAAAAGGAAGCACATGAATAGATAGACGTAAGTATTAGAAGAGTCTATGATAAGAAGGCAAAATTGCATGGGCAAACTGAGTTTAAATATCATTTTTAACACTTAGTAGCTTGGTAACCATGAAAAAAGTAATTTACACATGCTCTGGGGCTTAGTTATCTTTGTGTTTCAAGTGGAAAATACTATTAACAATAGTGTCCATGGAAGCACTATAGAATACAATGAGGGCTGTTGAAAGCCGGCTAATGATTTCCGATGGAGAGTAAGCTCTGTGAGGCTAGGGGTCTGTTTAATTCACCACTATGGGGAGTACCTGGTATTTGGTAGTTTCACAATAAACACTTATTGATGAATGAATGAATGAGTGTCAGGGAGAATATAATGAAGCAGATAGAAAAAATTTCATAAAAAGCCTAGATAGTTTGAAGAAAAGAAGAGTAGGACTATATATAAAGAAAGGTTTTTGAAAATAAATGTTATTATTTGGAAAATGTCTGAGCAGGTAACTAAAATAACATTTTATATTTCTTGAAGAATTTTTAGTCCAATTCTTCCACTGTGTAAGTTGTTTCCTGAATAAAATAGATACTTTTCTCGGAAAGTACTTTGACTCGTACCTTGTAGTAATTTACTGTGTCTCTGTTCAAAATGATTTCCTTGTAGTGGGTTAGCTCAAACTCTAGTAGAAATAGCCATGGTAAATAAGTAAAATAAAATTACTGTAAGAATGGTGAATAATATTTGATAAAGTTTCTTTAATATTTTTGGAACAGAAAAAGCAGAAACTGCCTAAAGCTTAGACTGCCCTTACTGAAAAAGCTGTATTCCCAGCTTTCAGAATTCATCTTGCTACCTCTGCCCAGTGATGTCTCTGAAATTCGCTATCCCCCCACACACATTTTTTTCCAATCTCAAGTCATATCATATTTGTAGTTTGCTGTCTTAAAAACACACCTGGAATACATCCCAGTGTATTGATTATCTCTCAGATTTAAATTGAAAAATATAAGTGACTTGGAAAGCAATAAACCAAGCGGTGGGCAGTTTTTGCTATCACTTTTTCTATGAGTAGCACAGCAGCTATCTAAACATTTTCGGGATAAAAGGAGGTTTGAGTGACGCATTTAGTGAACTGATAATGAACTTCCTTCCCACACACATAGTGGAGTGTTATCAGTGACTTAGATGTGTTCTGGATGATAAACTACTCACTCATTCTTTGTTTAAGAAATTAAGTAAATGAAGTGAGTCAGAGATTTGCCCTGTCCCCTCTCCAACTGATACGAATATATTTTTCATCTATTGATTCAAAACTTTAGCCATTCAAATATATATATGTATGACTGTATTTATTGAGCGTTTACTCAACACCAAAGGGCTATGGAATTTACCTTCTAAGAATTTACACGCTAATTGGTGGAGAGACACTCTAATAAAATAAGTAAGGTAATTTCAGAACACGAAACATGTTAGTAAAAAAGAAATAATGGGACAGTGAGATAGAAAATGACTTGAGGAAGTTTTCATGGCTACTTTAGAACAAGGGTTCTTAATGGCTTCTCTTAGGATGTTACATTTTAACCTGAAACGTGACCAATGAACAGTCAGCCACAACCATATGGGAAAAACATTGCAGGCTTAGAGGAAATACTGTACAAATTTCTAAAGAGAATAGTGGTGACATTTTCAAAGGATTGAAGAAAAAAAGGAAGAAAGAAAAAGAAAAAGAACGAAAGAAGGAAGGAAAGAAAGAAAGAGAGAGAGAGAAAGAAAAATGTTAGTGAGACTGAAGAAAACAATGAAGGGCTTTATAGGGGGCAGCATAGGGGAGGGAACAATATGGGCTCCAGCTGGCCTTGAAAAAGTAGTTTAGGTTTTCTTCTAATTGCATTTGGTGGCCAGTAGAGCATTTTCTCCAGGGCAGTGATATTATCTGATAGATAATCTAAGAAAAATTTTACGTACACACTACTCCAATATCTCATGTCTTGCTGAAAAGTTAAACATAATGTCTGGACACAGAGATAGGACACCAAGTCCTTAGAGTTGGAGAAAGATGTCCAAAGAATCAATGTGGGAACTGAATTTTGAAAGGTTTAATGAGATAAAGCAGTGGAAAGGAGGTAGTTTCAGTTTAAAAGAGCAAGAGGAAAAAAACCCTAGAAGCATGGGATTCTTGTCTGGGGACCTGGATCGTCATGATTAGTAATCATCTGACACTTATTTGATTCCTGATTGGAGTAGGTACCTCCTATCCTTTTATCTCTACCATGATCCTTGGCCTACCCTAACAACTGTTTCTATAACTGAGAAGGTACAGAATGATCTTTTATTTACTTTCTAAGAGTATTTAACATGTTTGTCAAATCAAATATACACTAAGCTGAAAAACTAATGTGAGTAGTTTATTCTTAAAACATTGTATTAAAAATGTACCAAATAGAAGCCATAATTTAATGTTTCCTAAGTTCAGATGCTATCATATTAAAATTAGAGATGCGTGTCAACACATATGAAATATTATTAATAGTTTTATACATTGCAACACTTGGCTTCACTTGCTTCACCATGTTATGAGTGGGATTATTAAATAATTACTATATAAGTCATAAAAGCGTAATTTGTGTTGGTTATCAATAATACTCATTAGTCTTTTAATTAATTTGCCTTAGTTGAGTCAACTTTACCCTAACATTTTCAAATTCTTAATTTTGTCAAAAACCCATAAATATAAGCAAGGTGCAACTGAAATTCATTAGAGTCCCTGAAGTTTTAAACAAACCAGCCACATTTGCTCAAAGAAAACACCTGACAAGAGGACTTTTCGAGTATCCACTAGAAATATATTTTATTTACTAAAAATATAAAAATATCTTCATGTATCCTAGAGATAGAATAGAGAGTAGTTCTTCAACTACAAAAAGAGATGAGAGTATCTTTATAAAACATCTACAGTTTATTGGACTATCATGCTCTTCAGTAAATTTTTAATTTTTCAATGAAATCAGATTTTACGTCCACACTGATAGGTAGCTATTATCATGTTCAATTTTCTGTTGAGCATCAGTGAGGCTTGCCCAACTCATCTCACTTGGTAAATGTAGGGTAGAACCAGATCTGAGCTCAAGTCAATTTAATCACATTGCACTCCCCGATTTAAACCATGGCTACTTTCAAAGCATGCTGGAAGATTCAGGAATGGAATATAGGTTTCTTTTATTGTGCAACTTACTCTGGCAGAGTAAAAGCAGATAAAATAATAGAAGAAGAAGAAAGAAAATCCTCACATTGCATTTTTTTGTTATTTTTTTACTACCTTATGCCACTCTCCCTGTTGCCCTCTTTTCTACTGTCGTTTCTTTCACCGTGGCATAAGTCTTTCTGCTTTGATCCATAGCCTTGTAACTTAGAGTATAATTAACTTATAACTATACTATAACTATAGCACTTTTGTAAACATATCTTATCTCTTCAAGAGAAAAGTGTGTAAAATACTATCATAAAATAGCAAATTTAATACCACTCCTAAATCCATAATTTTATACAAATATTTTGGTTATTTTTAAGCTTATAAGCAAAATCTCCATATGAATAATGTGTTTGAAAATATGCAGATACCACACATAAAATGATATACTTCAGATTTTTTTAATCTTAAAAGCTGTGGCAATAAGCCAGAAGCAAAGTGCTTATAATTGTTGACACAGCAGAGAGAAAGTTACATAGTTTACGTAGCCTCAGAGTATCTGTTATCTGAATATGAACAAAAACATTTTCTAAAGGATCCTGGGCATATTAATTCAATCACGATTCCCTCTAAAAGGAAATGAATCTATAGATGGCTATTATAAGTAACTGTGTAAAAGTACATAGTAAAAGATTTATTCAATTCCATGAAAAGAAAAATACTGCTTCTGTTCCACCATCAGAAGACATTCAAGTATCAAGAATTTGGGTCGAAAGAATAAAGGAAGAAAAAGAAATAAGTAAAGACTTTGTAGTCAGTTGCCCAAGAAATGATGCCCTTTTCCAGGGCTTCCCAATTAGCAAAATACAGTTATTTGTGCCTGCTCTTCAAAGAGAGTAATTTATAAACATTGTACAATCCTGTATCATAAATTCCATAGATTCAGTGTTGTAAGGCCTGCTAAAATTAAGCATATTTTCCTGTCTGAAAAACACCTAGTGTAATTATTTTTGACTGCAAATTGAACAAAATTCAGAACACTTATGATGTGATAAAACTGGCTAAAGCATTTTGTAGCACCTCCTGTCAAGAGGTGGAATCTGCACGTCAATCCTTTGAACCTGGGCTTGTCTGTGACTTGCTTTGACCAAGAGAATCTGATAGAAGTAATGTTGTGGATGTTCTCAGCTTTGGATCTGGGCCATCTTGCAGCTTCTGTTAACTTATTGGATGATAAGCGACATGTGGCCCAGCTGCTCTTGTCACCTCAACTTACAACCAGACCACTCCCAGAAGCAAAGTGGGCTAACCTGCAAATGATCAAAAACGCATGAATGTGTTCAGCTGACACTAGTAGAAGAACCACCTGGCTGAGTGCAGCCCAAATAGCCAACCGACAGAAAACTGAGCTAGATAAATGATGTTCATTTTAAGTCGTCTAGTTTCTGGGTAATTCTTTTATTCAGCACAAAATAACTGATGCAACATCAACAAACAGGGATTGGCCAAAATTATTTCAATCAGTTTTCTCCAACAAACTAAATATCAAATACTAGATGTTAATTTCTTTAATCATGCCCTTTGCTAAAATGTGGATTTCTTCACTTGTCTGAAAATGCTGGAGACCCAGAGCTGTGATTGCTTCTTTGGAATGGAGCATGGATGAGAGTGGGTTAGCTTGCTTGTTTCCCGATCCTCTATCAGCCATTTTGGAAGGTGGCTGAGTCATCTGAAGGTGGCATTGTGTACTGTTCCTATTGTTATTTTCTTCAGGGTACAAACTTTGGACCTACAGTGACAAGTGATCACAATTCTCAAACATCATTTGGCTCACTGAAAGACATACTGCCATGGTCTTTTAAATACATGTAAAATGTAAGTAAGTAAGTATGGCTTATCAACAAACAAGGGTCTTTAATAGAGTGTTAAGTAAAGATTGATCTATTAGCTTAAAAGGTAAAACATCGGGCTCATTAAAGCCCAATGGCACTCTTGTAATTGAAATAGAACTGTTGTGCTTAAATTGAAAGTACTCTATTATAACAAAATCATGCTATTCCATTTATAGAATAGTTATGAGTTAACTATACTCTAAGTTACAAGGCTATGGATCAAAGGAGAAAGACATGCCATGAAGGAAAAAAGGACAGCAGAAAAGAGGGCAAGGAAAGGAGTGACATAGATAGTAAGAACATAACGCACAAAATGCAATGTGTGCATTTTCTTTCTCCTTCTTTTATTATTTTATTTGCTTTTACTCTTCCAGAGAAGCTGCATAATAAAAGAAACCCATATTCTACTCCTGAATCTTCAAGCATGCTTGAAAGTAGCCATGGTTTAAATCGGGGAGTGCAATGTGATTAAATTGACTTGAGCTCAGACTACAGGTTTCCAATGATTTAGGGAAGAATCTGTTATCCAAAAAGCAGCTATAGACCCAGGCCCCCAAAGCAGGTTTCCATGAAACAATTTACTACTTACCACAATAACCCTTCTCTTATTATACAATTTTAGTTTTACAAAGAAACTTCTGTGAGCCTTGTTATTAACAGTAGCCAAAAATCACTGCTTATGAATCCCATCTGTTACCTAACTCAAAACTGAATTATTTTATGCTGTTGTCAGGTGTCTTGGGCCCTATAAAGGGAATTTTTCTAAGTGTCTCCCATAGCACACCGTGAAATAAATATCATTAAACATTAAAAAGCAACACAATGCCCTTGCTTTTTGAGAAGAGTTAGAAGAAATTACTTCTTTTAGGAAATCCTAACTGAACAGTGTTCTGAGATATGTTTAGCATAATTAGGATTAAACTTCATCTGTTTTATAAAGGTTACAACTTGAATCATGTGTGCATATCAAACTTTAAAAAATCTATTTATATTATGTTTATGAAATTTACAGAATTGGAAGGACATTTAATTACATAAAATATATTCCCCTTGTTCTTTCTAGAATAGTATCAGATTGAGAGTTTATCAGTTGAAAGTTGAAACATGAACTATAGATAACTATTTTGCTCCTTATGCTGTTCATTTTTTTTGTTTTATCCATTGTGAGTTTTTCAAAATGCAGCAGTTATCTTATAAGTCATTTCCATCAACTCAAGGAAAGAGTGGAAAGAAACATCACTGGGACAGGAGCAGCTAACCTAAAGCAAAGACTTAGAGAAGAAATAAATGCCAAAACTGTTGTAGGGATCTTTTATGGTTGGATGAGCATTGTATGAAATGACAGAGAACCAATCTTTCTAGAAGTTTTATATCACCAAATGCATACTTTAATTTTGTTTTGAAATTCTTGCTTTTTGCTTTCGTTACTCACAGATCAAAGTTTAAAATATGCTTGCTTTTCTTTTTTCTCCTCTGTAAAAGCCATTCTGATGGTAAAAACATTTATTAAAGGTTCCTTGATTTTTAAGTTATTTCAGGCTTCTTCATTATCTTGATTACATTATCTTATACAGTGACCCCAAAAACTGTTTTTACCCCGTTTATTCATTGACTGGTAAGACAGTGAATATACTTACCAGAATTTTTGTAGAAAATAAGGCACCCCTACTCATAATGTATAGGGAAGAGAAAAATAGTTTATGTTTTATTTATCTTGGAAGCTGATCCCAAAATTTATGCTGTCATTCAAAATTACTCTAAGCATTGTCTTCTTAATTCTTCCATTTATTCAAAAAATATTGAACACATACAACATGTCAAAATGCCCTTAGAGAAACAGATACAATGATTAAAGACAAAATGTACTTGCCTTCCTAGAGCTTGCATTATAGTATGTTCATTCTAGTTTATTCTTCCACTATTCTGTTGATTTTAGTGTTTCTCTCTTGGCTTTTTTTAAACTATGCCTTCATCTTTTGAACAAATATTTATGGGGCTCCTATTTGGGTGGTTCTGTGGTAGGTGGTTGGTATATAGTGGTGAGAGGATTACTGTCTTCATGGTTCTTAAATTATAATGGTGGAATAAGTAGTATATAATAAAGACAAAAGCGAATATAAAATAGTGAGATTTTAAGTGCTAAGAAGGAAAAAACACAGTGCTTGGTAGGAAAATAGCTGAGTGAGAGCAGATTCCAGTGGAGATTGGGCAGCCCCATAACGTCCTTAGAGAAGCAAAATTAAGCTGAGAGCTGAATGAGAAGAAGGAACTAGCCATACCCAAGAATTCAAATTTGCATTTTTCTGAGAGAATATTACACATAAGTATTGACACAGTTAAGAGTCACAGTGTTGAACACACGAAAGAGTCCAGTACACCTGAAATTCAATCAGTGAAGGGAGAGAAAGACATTAGAAGATGTTGGGTGGTGGTAATGATGATGAAGATAAAGGAGGTGGATTTTGGAAGTATAATTATCACAAATTAGTGATACATTTTATGTGAATAATAAGAAATAGAGAAGAATCAAGGATGAATTCCAATATCTGGGCTTAAGCAGCAAGATAGATAGAGGATATGGCTTATGGAAAAGTGAGTTGAGTTTACAAAATGTGGAGTTAGAGATTCCTCTATGGCACTCAAGCAGAGATGTCTGGTAGATAGTTGAGCATAAGCCAAACCTCAGAGGAGCCAGTCAAATTGGAGTCAGAGGCATAACTAGAGGAGTCTTGGGCTGCAAGTGAAAGTCATAGAACCAAATTAGAGTTTCCCAAATAGAGGGTGTAGAGAAGATAATTCCTATCTGGAGACAACAGTAGGATTTGGGTAGAGGATCTGAGAGCATATACTAGGTAACAGGGATCCGGAATAAATATAACAAAGCCTTGCCCTCTAGGCTATTAAAGTCAAGTTGGAGAGATAAACATGTATCTGAATAGTTATATGATAAGTGTATGTACTAGGTACTAATAGAGCAAAATGGAGGAAATATCTAATTCTGTTTGTGGGTAGTTCAGAGGAGAGAAAGAATGATGTAGAACTATTCTGAAAATCTTGAAAATACTTTAAGTAATAAGCTAATTTGGCACAGGAAAGATTATTCTGGGCAAAGGGTTTGAGATAAGAAAAAACACCAAGCATTTGAGCAACTGTAAGTAGTTCAGCTTAATTGCAGTTATAGCTTGTTATGCAATTCAAGATTTAGGTTAACCTTCACTGATGTACTTTTTCACCTTATTTTACATTCTGGTAGTAATTAACAAATCATATTGCTTTTGTCCTTTTATTGTCTGCATTAATATTTTCTCTCCTTATTTGCCTTTAATCTACACAGGGAAAGGAGGAGCATCCTTCCTGTTTTATAAGCTGAGGCATCATGCAGTTCTTTGCACAGAGGAGGTGATCACCAAATGTATCATTTCCTGAACAACTGGGTTCTTGTCCCTCTGTCCTTGGTAGAGATGGAGATAAACTTTTTAACTAGCCTGAAAACCAAAATAACTGTATCTAAGACATTACAAGGTATCATTTTACCCTGTCTGTGATGCCCTGATGTCACTAAAACAATTCAGTGACCTGAAATTAGCCTCTAATTAAAGTGTGGAGAATCATTGGTATAATTTAGTTTTCATTAAATTCAAACAGACTCAAAATTGAATCAATTTATTAAATTCACTTATTTCTGGATCCCCAGCAGATGCAATAAAAGCAACATGTAACAATTTCAGACATATAAACAGTTTCCCTATTTCACTTACTGAATTGAGCATACTACTTCCTAGCTAGAATAAGATACACTCTAAATGCAAATTAAAAGCAAAACGAGACTCTCCAAATCTGAGAACTGCTTGCTGTTGGATAGATGCCTTCGAGTATTGTTCTTGATCTCTATGCAAAAGTATAGGAACAGACACCCGTAAAACAAGAAGAGAAACTTCACCTAACCAATCCATCCTGTCTTAACCCTCCCTTCATTCAGTATAAATTTAAAATGAATAAAGCATCTCGATCAGAAATTCAGCATTAAAATCTTACTAAAACAAAAATATCCTGTTGGTGAAAAAGCCTATGTGTTTGTGAAAAAGAATACCGTCTAAAATAATACCTCCTCCCCTCCAACTTTGTGTAACAGATTCTCTCACCTCCCCCTGGAGCAACTCCCCTAGAATCATGAATCATGAAAATGAATTATGCATGCAGGTGCTAGCAGCCAAGGGCCTTGAGGTTTCCAGGTATTTTTTAAGATCACATTTAGTTATATGTAACCATTGTGTAAGTAGAAGGTAATCGTCAGTATGGACATTCCAGTAGACTATAAGTAGCAATGTGGATTTGTTATATTCAATCATCCATTCTTTGTTATGTGATAAATAATCTATCAACTATTTGTTAGCAACAAGAATTATGTAAAAGTTTGTTAGATTTTTCTGGTAAAACCACTACATAAACAGCAATGACTTAATGCGCTCTTTTAAGGATCAAGCAGCCAGTGTGATTTAATCTGCAAGGCTGTAGAGGCTCTCTTTGCAAAGGCCTGCAGAGCTCTTTGACAGGTGAAAAAAAAAAATCTAGATTGAGAACATTCCATGAGAAGGCTCTTATAAAACTTATATTAATACATGTCTATGAAACTATTGCAGTTAGTTGTTAAACGTAATATTCAATTGAAAAATTTCTGTTGGTTGTATATCGCACTTAAGTATTGCGAAGAAGACTCAGTGACTTCTAAGAAAGCATGGACAACCCGAATTAAATCATCAACTACGCTAAAAACAAAACTGAAATAAGTTAAAGATTTTATAAAAATCTGCTAAATGTGTCTCATATTAATATATTATAGAATGAGATGGTCAAAATTGTGGGTGCCTAGGGCCTAATGAGGTGACAGAACTGTCCTGGTAGCTAGAAAATGAGATAACTAAAATCAAGAAGGAATAAGATAGAGGCAAGGAAGGGAGGGAGGCAGGAAGGGAGAGAAAGAAAGAAGGAAGGAGGGCAAGAAGAGAAATAAGCAGCCTTTGTGGACAAACTGTTACATGTCAGGCACTAGACTAAGTTCTGTACTTTTTTTGTCCTTCGTTCTCCAACACTGGTTCTACTAACCCCAGATTTAGTATAGTTTTCTTTTTCAAGGTGAGGATATCAAAGTTCAGTAAGATTAAATGCATTTTTCCATGAACATCTAGATAACACAAGGAGAAACGGGATTTTAAACCATTGATTTCTTTTTTTAATTCAGGTATAATTGACGTATAGCATTATATTAGTTTCAGGTATGCAGAATAATGATCCCGTATTTGTAGGTATTGAAAAATGATCACCATAATAGTTAACATTGACTTTTGATCACCCCTGGACGACACTCAATATTATTTAATCATAGACGAACTAAACAAATATTCGCTTCTATTTATTTTGATTATTTACCTACTTTTTCACTAAATATTATAAGCATTAGCAAAGATTCAGGATGTAACGCCTCTTTCCTCCTCATTGTGAAAAGAGAAACAGAAAAAAGATGTCTATACAAAATATTTTATTTTAGAATATTTTCCACGGCGCATGCTGAATAAAAATTCAATTAATGGTAGCTAAAATTCATAAGAAAGAAGTTGATTGGGATAAGGGCCTAATTGTTACTTAACATGTTTATTTCACAGCCTGTTCTAAATGTCATTTTCTTCATCACATCTTGCTGGAACAGTTCTTAATAATGAAAATAGTTGCTTTTTTAGCTGTATTTTTGAAAGGCTGTGATAATATAAAGTAAATGGGATTATACTGCTTTACGAAATTGCATACACGCAAATTCTGTAACACAAACATGAGGTCAGCTTTGTTTCTGAATACTAAATTAAACTACACTAAATTAAACTGTACTAAAGGGAAGTGTTTAGCTAGGGAAGTTTGGCCATCTCAATAAATAACTATCATTTATGCAGTTTGCTCATTTCCTGCAATGCTTTTGTGTTCAATAAAAAATTGATATGAATGAAAGGATATGAAATCTCTACCAACAAAGTGGGAAGAAAAAAATAACACTCTAACTTAAGGTATATCTCAGTTACCTGTCATGAGCAAATTAAAAGAGGCTTTAATGGAAAGAAGTGCAGCACTTGGCAACATCATTACTTGCTTCTATAGATGATTCAGCTTATTCAAGTCTTAAAAAGGATTTAGATGTCTCCGTGTCTTCATAACTGAATGCAACGTGGTTTCTCTGTGGAACAAGCTGAGTTATTTCAGTTTAATAATTGTAGAAGCAAAGGGTAAAATATTCCCATATTATATCTTATATTTTGGTATTTAAAATAGCATCTTTTGCTACAGCCTGACCTCATATTTTACTTTTGTTTATTTTGTTTTAATCGTAAGTCATCATTTGCAAATTTTCTCACGTGAATATTTCTTATGCATAACTAAAGTGGCTCAAACACAGGCATTCTATTTGACTTATTTGGGGCTGAAATCTTGGTGGGGAGGTGGGGAGAGTTGAGAAATTCTACCGTTCTACCAGGAATTTCTCTGCAAGGCTGACTGCGGGAGACTTTCAATGGCTTAGCTGTGTGAGATTTTATCAGTAAACTGACAACTTCAACCTCCTCTATTTACAGGTTCCTGTTGTTGAACATCATTAAACTCATTGATTGAATCCAGGCAATTTTAAAGACTGCCACACAGCCAAGGCCCTAACTACAACTGTGGGGAGTGTCTTTTGAGAAATTGAGATCAAAGACTGAAAACTTGCACTTTAAAGGATAGATTCGTTTGCATTCTTTATGTATTTTTAGGTAAGCACCACAGTTGACAGTCACAGAGCTGCGGTGCACTTGCAGTTGGTGTTATTTAAGAAAGTCCATGCCAATTAGGAGGCTGGCAAAAATAATAAAGAAAGATAAAAGTTAGGTTGGATTCTTTTAAAGTACCTCTTTGTCTCATCACTTTTACTTCAGTCAATCCTCTGTTCAACCATATATCAGCTGATCCTGAAAATATTTTGAGTACTACTATGGAGATAGATTGTACCAATAATAAGTTAAACAGTAGCTAATTGTCTACCATGATAATTCATATGTATTGATATATTCAAGTACTCTAAAATTTACTCTGCTAAAGTGTACAACTCAGTGGTGTTTAGCTTATTCACAAAGTTATGCAACTATTACCACTGTCTAATTCCAGAAAAGACACCATGTACTGTTAGAATTCACTCCCTCCTAATAGCCCCTGGCAACTACTAATCTACTTTTTGCCTCTATTGACTCAGCTATCCTGGACTTTTCGTGTAAGTGGGATAATACGATACATAGCTTTATGTGTAGGGCTTCTTTCACTTACCATAAGGTGATTAAGCTTCATCTATGTAGCAACATAAATCAGTACTTCATTCATTTTTATGGCCAAACAATATCTTTTTGTATGGCTATACCACTTTTTGTTTATCCATCAATTGTCAATAAATTTTGCCTTGTTTCCACTTTGAGGCTATTGCAAATAATGTTGTGATGAACATTTGTATACAAATTTTTAGACACATTTTTGAGTTTTCTTGAGCATATACCTAAGAGGAGAATTGATGGGTTATTTAGCAACTCTGTGTTTAAATTTGAGGAACTAACTGTTTTACCAAATGGCTTCAGCGTTTTCCATTCCCAACAGCAATGTATGAGGGTTCCAATTTCTCCACATCATCGCCAACACTTGTTATTGCCTGCCATGTTGATTATAGCCATCAGAGTGGATGGGAGGTGGTATCTCAATGTGAATTAATTTTCTTAGCATTTACAAACTAGGTGATATAGGGGGACATGAAAGAAGATTCATGGAGACGTAATTAGATAATAGATAGAAAGAAATTATATATAAAAAGCTTCCAAACTTGGCAAATAAAATACTATTTTTTTTTTTTTCTGAGAAATAGCCTATTCACAGGGTCAAATATTCTTTTGTAGGAGGAGTGACTTCTTCAAAGTTACTGGCATTGACTAGCTTTTGAAGGATGAACACTATTCACGCAGAGTGAAAAGCGAGAGAAAACATTTCAAATAGAACATTGAGAGTAATATTTCTGGAAGTCAAATTTCACAAGGTATCATTGTAAAGCATTGAGCAGATCAATTTTGCTTGAATAGACAGTTTAAAAAGAGGAGAAGATAAGACTGGGAAAACATAACCACTGCAACTGAAATAGAGAAACAGAAATAATTGGAGTGATTACACACTTTCAATATTTTGAAACAATGCAGGATGATAATAGGTTTAAACACCATAATGAGTGGTACACAATAATTAATGTGAATGTGCACAGAAGCGTTCATGAAAAGTTTCAGAAAGAGATGCTATTTGAGTGGACGAGGACACTTATGTTGATCCAACCTCAGAAGGAATGATTTGGAATTAAGCAAGTGCTAGGCACACCTCTGCTTCCTATTTGGCTCCCACGAGGGGCCTTGTGCTGTCCTGTGGTGTCCCACTGGATCCTGCCTTTCTGAATGCCCTAGAGCTATGATTGCTTCTGGTTTCTTTGTTTTCCTATGCTTTTGAGCCTAGCTGGGCTACAATCTACGTCATATTTATTAAAGAAGTATTTCACACAAAAGTATTAATTAGCAGTGCCCCCCTACCCCAACACCAAACACCTGTTGAAATGGAGGTTTCAGGAAAGTATCTGCCAAGGATAGTGTTCTTTGCATACAGGAGCTGGAGCTGGAAATCAAGAGGTGTGTTAGAGGGGCCAGCCCCGTGGCCGAGTGACAAAGTTCACACACTGCTTCGGTGGCCCAGGGTTTTGCCGGTGGGGATCCTGGGCGCAGTCCTAGCGCCACTCATCAAGCCATGCTGAGCCGGCATCCCACACAGCACGACCAGAGGGACCAACAACTAGAATATACAACTATGTACTGGGTGGCTTTGAGGAGAAGAAGAAAAAAGACTGGCAACAGCTGTTAGCTCAGGTACCAATCTTTAAAAAAAAAAAGAGTTAGAATGTTAGAAAATGGGAAACATCAGATGAAATGATGAGGAAGGGATGCATATGTGAAGGAAGCAGAATATGTGAGGTGAAACAGATAGGATGGGGCCAGTTTGAGCTTGGTCACTTAGAACAGTGAAGCTAAGGGCAGAGTGTAAAAGTTGAGAGGTGAATATTTCAGTTTCCAACAGGAGAAGATCACTACAAAAGAACCCATAAATTAGGCTTGGAATGTGGGTGTCATCATCCTAGGCAATCTTTGTTTTTTGTGGGGTTTTTTTTGGTGAGGAAGATTGACCCTGAGCTAACGTCTGTGCCAATCTTCCTCTATTTTGTATTTCCTGTATTTTGTATGTCACTGCCATAGCATGGCTTGATGAGCAGTGCAGGTCCACACCAGGGATCTGAACCTGGAACCTGGGCTGCTGACGCTGAGTGTGGCAAAATTAATCATTATGCAACCAGGCTGGTCACTAAGCAATCTGAAGAGATGGATTGAGATACATTGCCTTCTCTGGCTAGTGGGTATGGGAATGATCCAAGTGGTAACAACAGCCCCAACGTGTGCAGTGTCAGGAACCAAGAATTTCTCTCCTATTTCTTTGCTGTGGAGAGGGGCAGTGGGGTGGGGGTGGGGGGACTTCCATTCTCAAGGTCTCCCAACAGGCTGATTCTTCAAGGCCTTGCATGTGTATCCTAGGCAACTGAAAAGAGGAGGAGGAAAGAAGGACGCTACTCTCCCTTAAATTCGTTTTGAAAAAACAAGATAATACTTTTATATTCTACTGACTACAATTTAGTCACCAAGTCTAGCTGCAAAGTATCCTGGAAGATATTCCCAGAAAAATATAAATATTATTTCTACCCAGAAAGAGGACGATGGACATAGGGTAATATATAACTGGCAGAGCCTCTTTCACATCTCCTTTGATAAAGAATCATTGTAAATCCTCCTATAAACTTGTAGTTTTATGACTCTCAACTCTTGTCTCACAGAGAAGAAAAATGAGTTTCAGAACAGGGAGTAGCATTTTTGTCCCTGCCTTACGTTGCCCCACATCTCTTGCTCTCAATAAGTCAGCTGCTCATGCAGATGAGAAAATATTTCTCAGATGCCAAAAGTAAAGTTGATCTATTGTGAAAGAGTTAAGGTGCGTTCTATAGAAACTTGCGGCTCAGTCCTAAACACTGAAGGCTCTCAGGATGTTCTGTGATTGTCATCAATATTTCTGGTTCCTTTGGGGCACTGGGCTTAAAGTATGGGACATGCAGCTATGTTTTAATTTTAAATATATTTGGATGATGCTATTCATTGAATAAATGTTTATTGAACTTAATGCATGTCAAGAATTATGTTATTCCTGATAATTCCTTCAACAGAGAACAAAATATGGGTAAAATTACGGCATATTTCAGACCCTCAATTGTCCACAGTGCAATGAATAGACGACAGGTATATCAATATTGATATATTCAGCATCAACGGTTTCACCACACACACACACACCACCTATTAATTATATTACATTATATTATATTATATTATATTTATATTATATTGTATATGTTAGAGTAAAGACAATTAATACATTCTCCCCATTTTCCAGTAGATAAATCCTTAGTAATTTGCATTTAAAGGAAAAATAGAGGAAGAACAGCCTCCATCTGTTTGGAAAGAGACAAGATATAAATATATTCAATCAATAAAATGAAGGTGTTGAGAGTCCTTCCTCTTCTAAGCATTTCTCAGTAAGTACACTTACTTGCAGAAATATGCCTGACCATTTTGATGATGAACATGCACACGCAAAGACGATGCTGGATGGAGGTGAGTGTTTCTCATTGGAAATGCCACAGCGCTGTCAACTGGAAAATTCTGCCACTGGGTAGAGTGACAAGTTTAGAGAGAATGCCTAACCATAGCATCAACAATATTTAATTTCCTGTTTTGTATGTGAAAAACTGAAGTGATGCTTCTTATATGCAGTGTGCCTGCCACAGTGGACAGAGCAGTGTGCCCACACCATTATTAGTGAATTGCTGAAGGTGACGTTGGACACAGAATGCTATGGAATATGACAAGAAAAGTTAGCTATTACTCTTCTTCTTACAACATGTACCATAAAATGATACCTAAGCTACTGAATATACAACATAACATATGTCCTTAGATATTTAGTTTCATTAAATAAAATCTTTGATAAATTTTGCATTATCATAGTTTGTCAGACAGCCTGGTATTGTAGGTGAGCAGAATATAAATTTGACACATTTCAATACACTGTATTGGGGAAAATAGGACACTTTAAGATGAGAAACTGTACAATTTCAAAAATTCGTGTTAATATTTAAATGGCATATCTGCTTTCAAGTTTGAGAACTAAATACCCAAGGTTTTTGTGCTTGAAACACAATTGTGGTTTCCTGTTTACTATATGTCATCATTTTCCTTACTCACACATATCTAATTGAATCATTCTTATTAAAATTTTCTGATTTAAGAAAGGATACACAATTACATTTTATTGAATTGCAAATGTGAGTAAAATAGCTATTAATATTTCCTGAGGTCTGGTGTTCATGCACCAGAATGAGATTGTAATATTTTATTAAACTCAAAAGTGTTTCCGTTTTCACTGCTCTCTATATTTTGCACCTTCTGGTCTTCAGTGTTGTTCATAAAGCTTTCTACCATTGCCATTATTCAACAAATTTTTTACAGTAATACACTCCTTTAATATTTTAAGATAAAATGTAGTATTTCATATAGATGATGATGTTTCTAACAATCCTTACTGTGCTCTAGCAATCAGAGGAGATCTAATTCTGCCTTTTCTAAATATCCATAAAGGCTTTAGAGCCAATACAAATAATTTTAATATGGGGGGAACATAAGACTCTGAATACAATGAAGCTGGCTATAGAAAAAATATATGACATTTTTTAAGAAGCATTTTTTGTAAATATATTCGTATTTAATTTTCCTAACATTCTGGTACAGCAGACTATTATCTACAATTTAGAGGTAAGAGAGGTGAGTTTCAGAGAGGTCCACAAACGTACTCAAATTTAAAGCTTAGGGACTTCAGATCCAGGACCACACGGGGGCTCTCGTGACTCCAGATCTATTGCTCATGCTGCCATACCATGGTGCATCCAGAAGCAGAATTCTTCCCGGCAAACCAGGTCTACCTCCACAAGACTCTTTCTCAAATGAAACTTTATGGCGGGTCGAATTAATTCAAAAACCAAAAACCTGTCTTTTTCCTGTGTTATTTAGACTCAAATACCATTTTCCAAATTCTGCTTTCTGTTTGTCCTTCACTTCAAATCCAAGTGCCTTTTAAAATAAGAGTTTAAATTCTTTCTCTGCGGTTTATCATTTAATGATTTCAGGCCTCTGTCTCACCACCAATTGAAACTGGTTAGTAAAATGACTTGGTCAGTGGTCATATCTAATAGACACTTTTAATCAGCACTCTCCTTTAGATCTGTGAAAGTTTTTTACTTGACTGCTGTCTTTTAAAAAATCTTGTTACAGATTGAATTGTGTGCCTCTAAAATACATACGTTGAAGCCCTAACCTCAACTCCTTTGGAATGTGCCCTAACATGGAATAGGGTTCTGCAGATGTGGTTAGTTAAGAGGAGGTCTGGCTGGGGTAGAATGGGTCCCTAATCCAATATGACTGGTGTCCTTATAAACAGGGGAAATTTGGGCACAGAAGCACATGGACACAGGGAGAATGCCACGTGAAGATGAAGGCAGAGATTGGGGTAATATTTCTATACACTAAAGAATGCCAAGGACTGCCAGAAAACCCTCAGAAGACGGGGGACCAGATTCTTCCTCACAGTTCTCAGAAGGAACAGGCCTTACTGACACCTTGAGCTCACACTTCCACCTCCTGAAGTATGAGAGAATAATTTCGTTTGTTTACACCCCTCAGTTTGTGATACTTTGCTATAGCGGTCCTAGCCAACTAACGCACCACATTTTCTTTTCCTCTAGCAAATTGACTATTCTTTCTAGGCTCTTCCATCTTTTTATGATTCCTAATAATTTGAATTTACCATCCTCTGTCAATGCCTAAAATGCTGGTCTTCCACCATGGTCTGTACTGACATGTACCTCTCCACACACATTTTTTGAATAATATCAGAATCTTGTGGTTTCAACTATCATCCATTTGTATATCCAAACCACACACATCTTCTAAAGTCCAGTTGCAAATTGGCTAACATATCTAAAGCTGAATTTATTCCATTTGTTATATTTCCCTATCTTTTAACCTTTTCTCTATTCTCTCTTTGGTGTTGTCAGTCCTTTGACTCACTTACACAAGCAAGAAACCTGAATGAAGAACAATCTATATTCCTCACATAATTTCATGCCCTACATTTAAATAGTAAACAAGCCCAGTCAATTCTATCTCCTTCATAATTCTTGAACAAGTCTCTCTTTTGTAACCATTTAAATTCTCTCCTAGGAAACTGCAGTAGTTTCATAACTTGTCTTCCTGCCTTCTGCTTTGTATACACCCCAATTCACTGCTTAAAGACTGATAAAGCCAACAAACAAATTAAATCTTGCCTGAAGTGGTTGGTCCTTGACTCCATTATTCAGGAAACCGTTATTTCTGGAATGGAAGTACACCACATTTTTTTTCCCCATTCTGTTCCGTAAGATATCATATAGTGTATTGTGACTTTTTAATTTTACTTTTTAACTTTATTAAAGAATAACTGACAAATACAACTGTAATTGTGATTCTTAATAGACATTAATGAGGATGACAGTTTTTAAAAGCATTTTTATGTAACATCTTTATATTTTTAGCATCTAATTAAGTCTCTTTAACCTTAAGTAAGAAGAAATGTATTTCAATTTCTGTTCTTTTGTGATGAAATGTTGCATATTTAAATGAATTTGCATCAAAATTTTTATCATCTGATAAGCTTAAAACACCCAAAACAAAAACTTTTTGTTCCGTCTGCTTCACCTTCTAATCACCTGCCCTTCCCCAAACACACACACACACACAAAATCATCTCTCTCTCTAAATAGTTTCAACAACATGCTGTGGATATAGTACCCATATTTATTGACTGGTCTTTTTGCAAATCTGAATGAGCTTCTTATTTATCTGTAGATAACCAATTAAAAAGAAAAAGTTTGATTTTATAGGGAAAGTAGTAGAATGCTTTTGAAAGTTTTTTTAAACAGCATTTCTAAGCTTCAAAGGGAATTTTGACATTTTGGCATTTAGCCCATTTATTAAGCAAGTTACCGTGCTTTTGTTACCTGGCCTTTTCTGTCCTATTCATATATTCCAGATGGTGCAAATTTCTTCCTCAAAGAAACTTCATAATGGCAGGGACATTAATTATATTCTTGATTTTGTGCTCTGTAACTTATCTTTTTTTAACCCATATAATTCTAATGGTGTTGCGTGTGTGTGTTTCCTGGTTTTGGGGAAAGTGAAAAACAGAAATTCGTTCATATCATTATAACTCAGATGCTACCTTCCTCACAATGATTTGTTGAATGTTGTAAGTAAACTCATCTATTAACATTTTCGCTCGTTTACTTTTTCTTATTCATTTTACACCATTAAAATCTCTAATTTTTTTTCCCTGAGGAAGATTAGCCCTGAGCTAACATCTGTGCCCCTCTTCCTCTACTTTAAATGTAGGATGGCTGCCACAGCATAGCTTGATGAGCAGTGCATAGGTCCATGCCTGGGATTCAAACTGGCAAACCTTGGGCCACCAAAGCAGAGCACATGAACTTAACTGCTGCACCACTGGGCAGGCCCCTAAAACCTCTAATGTTTAACAGAGCAAGCAAAATTTCCTTTGGTGACTGATTCTTAGAAACTGGAAAATACATTTTTTCAGTCTACCAGGGCTTTACTTCATCAACATATTTCTGGCATGCTCATACACTCATCTAGCTGGCAACTTTTGGGAAGATTTTAATTAATTACAAAATGTCAATTAATGAATGGATTAAAATGAGAAGAGGTAACATGGAATAAGTTTAGCAAGATAGGAAAGATATTTGAATATCTTTCGTTCATACTTGATAGAAAGTTGAAATTTTCCTAACTCAAGAGCAAAGGACACTGGACTTAGATGTCTGATGCCATTTCTGCCACTGCTAAGGAGATTTGGGCCTGGGTGGGTCACTTAACCTGACGAGACATCTGTTTTCTCATAAATGAAAGGATAAGACCGGATTAGGTAATCTCTAAAATCCCTTGCAACTCGAATATTCTATGTCTTTATGCATGTTAGTAACAGCTGTCATAATCTATCAGTCTTGGTGGTACATGTTTTCAAGGGCTAGTGATATAGAGAATAATATTGATGATGATGTGATCATGACTAATATTATTGAGTGCCATATGCCTGCAATAATTACCTCATTTGACTCCCTAATTGTTCTATTAGGTGAATATTATTGCCTTCCATTTTACGAATGAGAAAATTGAGGCTCAGATAATTTCACTAATGTGCCCAATACCATAAAGCCTTATGCCAAAGTCAGTTATTTCAAATACTAGGCTATATGGAAAAAATATTACCTGTGCTCTACTAATATCTCATTTTCCTTCCCTTTTGTGCACAAATAAGACTGCATTATTTATCCCCTTGGAGATCATTAGAGTCATGTGATTAGCTCCATCCAATGGCCAGGAACAAAATTATCATGTATAATTTTTGGCCCAAAGCATGGAAAAGTCAGTAATGACCTGACAGGTGCCTCTTTCTCTGAAGTGCCCATTAAAGAGGCAGCATCTTCCAGATGTTGTTTCTCCAAGATGGCGGCACTTCCCTCATTCTGAATTACTGAGTTGCTGCTTGTGGGACAGTTAATCTTGTTTCTCATCTGGATACAGACTTTGCTTGAAATAATTATAAATCCTTGTTGTTTAATCCACTCAAATTTTGGTATTTTTTGTTACCAAAAAAGTACCCTATTCTATCCTGATACAATCAAGATGTTTTCCTCTTCAATGAATGCTAGGGACATGGAGCTTTGAATGTTTTCTATATTATCAGTTATGTCAGTATTTTCTGACATAACCAGCCACCTATTAGACAGCAGTGGCTACCATGGAAACACTCTTAAGCATGAATCATTCTCTCCTGCTAGATTCTCTCACTTTTTCTCTTTTCCATCTCTCTTGAAAGCTTTCATCCCTTCCCTCCAGCTTCTTTTTAGTAAACACATACCTTAGCCACCGACCCTTCTTTTAGAAATCTTACTTAATTTCAACATTCAGTAATAAGAAGAAACTTATATTTCATTTTGTGTCCTGATATTTAATAACAGTGTGTTCTCATCAAAGTCATGTCTCAGTCAGATTCAATCAGAAAACTAAAACAAGTATGAACATTATGGAATAAAGAGTTTGTTATATGATATTGCTTTCCCAAATTGTGTATATTGCTGGGGTCATAAAGTTCTAAAACGGAGAATTAGAGGATCAGAAAAAAGTCAATAAACAGCCCTTTGGAAACCAGGCAGTTATGGCTGCCCAAGTGGGTCTGCAAAGGAGACCTGGTGAGTAAGACCATGGAAAGCTTCTCTCTCAACATGTCTGATGGGCCTGGGTTGCTGTTGGTCAACAAGGTTCATTATTTAGGAAACTGAAGTGTATATGGAATCGAGGAGAGCAAAACAAGTGAGAATACACTTATATCTCTTTATTTGTTACTCACAGCCTATAATGCAACAGATTCCAGAGAGTGAATTGCTGTTTCACTTTCGCCTTGCAAAAATTGCAAAAATTTCTCTTTTGGCCAATTAATAAAGTATTGTACAGGATAAGATATTCTAGGAAACAATTCTAGCTTAGCCAAGTGGACAATGCAAAACAGTGCTGCAAATCCACTATTTTTCCTGTGCTTTAATTTCCTTCTTTCTAAAATGTTTGATTTTGCTTCAGCAACTTAATGTCATAGTTGTGGGAATAATACATGAATACACACTGAAAATCAACATAATGATAAAAATTATAGTTGTTTTCAAACAACTGTGACAACATATTTAAAATGATTTCCTTAAATCAATCTATGAAAATAAATATTTTATACCATTTAAAAAAATAGAGGCCTATTAAAAATGTGTGTGCTTATCTTGTCATGTCTGTATATCCTTGTTCTATAGTCTATGCTTATAGATTTCAAATTTATACAATGCAGTACACACATTTTAAACGAAAAATGTTCAATAATCTGTTAACTAGCTTTTTGTACTGGTGACTTCTAAGATAATATGCATCACTTATTTAATGTTTGTGACATATACACACAAAGAGGTGAATAGCTTACAAATTCTATTACATACAATTCCAAAGCATATGTACCACCAAGAAAATTATAAGTATTGTTTTGCATCTTATATAGCTGCTGCTCTGCTAAAATTAGTTGGAAAAAACCCTCAGTGCTTTTGGTTTTCAAGTCATTGCTTTTAATATTTATTTACTTCAACTTTAGCTAATTGAAAACTAATATACATTTAAACTACCAGTTTCTATTTCCGGCCAAAAATACATAAGGGGTGACTATAAAAGAGACAAATGCTATGCTGGTTGGATTTTTAAAGTTTTATTATATTTCTTTTGGAAATGGAGGGAAGTTTCAAAATTATCTTTCTTAAACCCATCATTTGATAGATGAAAAAAGAGGAGTTACCCAGATAAAATAAGGTAAATTATATGGATCATAAATAAAGCATTTGGATAACTTGTTAAACTTTTCATAGCCTTGTTTTATTTTTTTATTATTATTATTTCTGTAGTACAGCTGAACACTTACCCCAACCACTGTAGTACATATTTTACCAATTGTGCATGTATTTCTATGATTCAAAATTATACAAATGTTGATTATAGCAAGTTCAAGATCCATTTGGGAAAAAATGTTTGCAAACCTAATCATAACTAAAACAAACTGAGAAGTTGGAAATTCATTTCCAACAAGAATCAAAGAAGACTTTGGAAGAGACTATTCCAATTAAATCCATAGCTCCATTTCATAAAACAGGTTTTGAACAAATCTGAGCTAAGCTTTATGACGACATTGTACATAGACCAAGGTTCAAACCATAGTTTCTGACTTTGGGAGTACATGTTCTTCTTGAGATAGTGAAAGACACATAATTAGTAATTACACAATGGTGTAAGTATTTGATAATGACTCTTCCAAAAGAGAGGCAGTGAAGCAAGCCTTTCTGTGATCTCCTTGGAGACAGAACAAAACAATGACTTTGGTCCTACACTTGGGAGATTTCATAAAGCTACAATAAATAATGGTAAAGCAGGACATGTGGATGGAGTGTGTGTGTGTCTGTGCACTCACAGATGCATGTGTGTGTTGTGGGAAAAGATATGTTAGTGGAAGAGTTAGCTCATTTAGCTGATATTAAAAAAAAAGGGACATAGATCCCAAGTCATTTTGAGTTTTTTACTAATAATAATTATAAATAAAAACACTGCGAAAATGAATAAAAATTACAAAATTTTTCAAAGTTCTTAAGTCCAAAGTCCTTATTAACTTTTCCAAGCCACTGTTATTCTCAATGAAGGGAAATAACAGATCTTGCCTTTTACTACAATGAAGGAATAAAGAGGATTCACGATGTGACCTTTCATTAAAACATGAAATTTGCCTTCCTAAGGTCCTCAAAAATGAGTTATTCTACCCTGATCAAACGTGGTCCTCTGGGCATTGGCTCATATGGGATAATTTAATAGGATTTTACTTTATGTAATTGAGACTATATATTCATCTAATAATACCAAATTCGATAAAAAAAACTCATCCTCAAATTTCAATCCCCTGCTATGATTATTCATACTTCCCAGTTGATTAGCGATCCTAATGTGACAATGCAAATCAAAGTGAATTTTCATATTATGTTTATACCATTAATTCAAATCTAATTAAATATCTAATAATTAATGCAACTCCTTCCAGGAGAGTTAATACGTTGGAGAATGTCCATGGAAGATGAGTCAGTGAGAATGCTCTTCATCCTGTTTTTCAATGAGTCTGAATTAGATGGATATTTCTTTCTGAACTGTAGCCTGCTGGTCCCAGAAAAATAAAAGGCACTTAGACTAAACCTCAACTGAACCCATGGCTTGGAACTAAACCTCACCAAGGCCAGCAGAGGTCAGCAGAGCTGGACCAGTAGATGGGTAGTTTGGAGTAGAGACATCTTAGCTGAACAAATAGCAAGTAAGAATAAATGCTTCTCCTTATAAGCCTCTTAGTTGAGGAGTGGTTTGTTTCAGACCAGTAGCAGATAGATACAAAGAAATCTGTTCTTTATGGAGATTCTAACACCAGATCTTGTATTTAAAAATATTTATGTACAAGGTTGTAAATATGTATTCTCTATTTTAAGGAAACACATAAACAGTAGTATGGCTGTGGGTTTTGTCATCATTTAACTTTGATTTAAGAACCAGGTGACAAAGGCAGAATTGCAGTGAAGACATCAATGGTATAAATGTAATGATATGATTAATTCTATTCAGTAAAATTTATCCACGATAATTTCTTATGTGATCATCAAAGTGACAGGCAGCTTACTATCCTCAGAAGGCTCTGTAATCTCCCCCGTGTGGTTAGTCAGGTTACAGAAACATGGATGACAGTGATGGAGTGGTTTCCTGATTAAGGAAAAGTATGTGTCTATATGTACAGGTACTAATTTAGAGTTATATTTGTTTTTCTGTTGAGTTGGTTCCAAGGATGACAAATAGGTAGCATTCATATAGAAAATCAAGGCCACTAAGAGAGGCAAACTCACTCTAGAGTTAAAATTGTTAATAGGCAATTGTTAACTCCTTAACATAAAGTACACTTACTTATTTTATTTACCTCTAGTACTTAGAGCAATGCCTTACACGATGTTGGTATATCATGTGTGTACAATAAATAATGTTATGAGATTAAAACAATGTTATAAATCTACTGCTAATAAAAAGTGAAATGTTCAGGGATCTTCTCATCTACCATAAAGGACAGTGATAATACGAATAGCTAACACATCAGAATTTGCTATGTTAATGACTTACTCAATGACAAACATGTCCATCATTTCTCCATGTGGAAGTCACAGACCCAATTTCAAGGTCAAGATGATTTGGATAAACGTGCAGAGAGTAAGTCAGTCAGAGTAAAGGAAAATGACTTGATCTTATCTCAGTGAACATACTGAAGACAATTATGAGCTAACGTTGTGTTGGGTAAACTGTTACAAAACACTACCATTTATCCTTTTGTCCCGGAAAAATAGTATACCGTGGGAAATGGAGTGTGCAAAACACTGAGTTCCAAGATAGAAAGCAAGAAGTGATGGGGTCTTCTGGGAAGAGAATACTGCTCTCTGTAATCCTTTTGCCTGAGTATTAGCCAACAGTCAAGGCAAAACTCCCCAGAAACCATGTTTCTAGTGGAAATACAGTGGCTCAGGTTCATCGTACTTCCCTTTTTGTTGACTATATAAGGCTGAATGAATCTTCTTTTGTTTTAGGGGAAAAAAACCCCGTAACATATAGATTGATGCCCCTAGTTGTCTTTAATTTTTCTCCAATTCTTACCCTCGAAGTGAAAGTCAGATGGCTTTATATTTAGTTTATTTAGTGAAACCATGACAAAGAAAAATCCTATTAATGCATTGACTGTGGTAAAAGATCTATAAAATAATTCAAACTTTCATAGATTTTACAGTATTCATACTTACCAGAAAGCCCATAAAATTAATTAATGTATAAAATACTTAAGTCAGAATTTGCATCTTCATAGGGAATGTCAATTTCCTAAAAGGGGATTGAATCGGTAGAAACGTTTCCTCAACATTGAACATCATTTCCCCTAGAATCTAAGTCCTTAGAGACAATATAAGAAGGAATCAAGAGAAAGGTCATGAAACTTGACACAAAAATGTTTTCTGGTGTAGAGGTTTTTGGTGAATCCCACTTGAACAACATGATGCTAAGCCACTGAGCTTTTTATAGAGTAAGTTCCACTCTCTCTCGCTGTAGATCATTGTTGGGGTGGGGTGGCAGACAGAAAAAATGGATCCTCAAATGCATCCCTTCTCCACAATTTTATGCCATGATATCTGCAAATTTACTTGAATCCTTATCTATCCTTTCACTCTTCCTCACAAATGCTCTGTCTTTAACTTTGAGACAAATGTCTTATTTCCTTTACTACCTCATCCCTCTTTCATCAAATTTATAACTACTGTTTCACTTATTGTCATCATACCCTCTTCTTTATTACATCCTTTGTATCAATATTTATACGCATGCATGTCTCTTCTACCTGAAAACAAGAGAGATAAAGATCGGGGGATAGATAGAAAGATTCTCTCTCTCTCTCTCTTTTTCTCTCTCTCTATATACACAGGCACATATAGATGCATATACAAACACAAAGGAATCTCTAGATTGATGATAGCCAGGTAGATAGATAGATATTTCTCTCTTATCTCTCTCTATGTATAATATCTGTTAATCTCTCTCTCTCTATATATAAATATGTAATATATATATATAGAGAGAGAGGAGATCAGGAAACACATATACTGGTCAATGATGTACTTTAGTGAGAATAGAAGAGTCAGACAAGTAGATGCAAGGTAGGCTTGTATATAAATAAAAATGGAGCTCTAGAATTTAGGGCTGGAACTAAGGATTGAAGTCATGAAGAAGAAAATGATAAAGGAGTCTTCAAAAGCAAGCAAACTACTATGTGATTAGTAATTTTAGTTAAAAAAAGTTTTTATCATTCTAGGAGGAATGCCCTTTACTCCACATACAGTTACATTATTAATTTTAGCTCCTACAGTGATTGAGATGCTTCCCGGGACCAACCCAAAGAGAAAAATGGCCAAAAAGATATAAAAGTATCCTGGGATATTTTGAGATAATATTAGATAGGATAGATTCAATACCTTCAAAGACATATTCCATGATGCATCTGCTATATATGGTGGCCATAAAGGGCCCTACATGAAAGGGAGAAAATGGATCAGTCCAAATGTCTATTGTCAAAGTAGTCTGTTAAATATGACAATAAAATTGAAGAACTAGAGTAGACTATTTCGTTCCTATACTTAAAGCCCTTAATTTGCTATTTTATCCATTCATTAAGTTACTTAACATGCACTTACTGAAGTTCACTGTATGAAAAAACATAATGCAATGTGTTGGGAATGCAGATATAAATAAAACTTAGCACTGAACTGATATAACTTATACCATGGTAAGGAGAACAGACAAGAAAGTGGTGAGTGGAGAACTGTTTCATGAGTGCAAGAAGAGAGGTGCACACAAAGCATTGTGGGAATATGAAAGAAGGGAGCATAACTCAGTATGAAGGGTCAAGGGATGCATCTCAGTCGAGATGAGAGAAGAGGTGCATTTTACAGGCTCAGTAAGAGTTTTCAAGAAGATGAAGTAAAGAGGAACAACAGTCAATAGCAACAGCATGAATTTAACCTAAAATGATAAGCAACTCAGTAATCTCAAACAGAACACAGATATTCAAGCTTCTGGTCCAGGGCTGTGTCCTCTATGCCACAACTACCCAGTAAATTTAAATAGTGTGGGGAATGCAGATATTGAATTGAATGAATTTTGAATAAAACTGACAATAAGTCTACATAAATTTTTATTTCTCCCCTTGTGCAAAGAAGATGTGAGAAAATCTATTCTCTTTTGCACAAGTCCTTTTTCCTCTCTTCCCTCAACCACCCATCCTGATACACTGAACCAATTCTTTCATTACCTTTGTGCAAGATCAGAAAGGAGGCAGTCTCTGAGGAGATAACTTAATCGAGCACACAGGAAGTGTTCTTCCACACGGGGGGAGCATCAGATGACATTGGGCTATAGGTGAGCACTGTTCTCGTGACCTAAGAATCTGAAAAATGTCAAGGATCCCTTCATGTGCTTGTGTGTACCCATCAAGCATGCCAGGCCACCAGAGCGCTCTTTGCACCATTGTATTTCTAAAACAAGGAGCCATTAGCTGCCAGATTTTGACAAGAAAAGGTTTACTAGAAATTTGAAAATCCTGGCACCAGCTATGTCTCTGACAATCACAAACACACTCAGCAGTTAAGTGATGTCTTTTCACAAATATGACATCATTCTCCCTGCTGGAAAATGAAGTTGGATTGGATGATATCTAATTTTCCTTCTATATTCTAACATTTTGCGTTTCTATGGTCTATAGTAATATTAAATTCCTAAAAGTTTTATGATAAACATAACAGCATATATTCATAATATTTTTGTAATATGTTTAACATATAAACAATAAACATATTGTATATTTTGTATATTTGTATATACATGTATATAAGCATATTCATAGCTATGGACCCCTCCCACTGCTAATGGAAGGGTCTAGACCTGTCCTCAGACTCCAAAATAGATCTACGATCTCTGTCCACTCGCTCCACTCCCCCTCCCACCCCTGCCACACATACACACACACTCACACACACAAATTACGAACCTATGGTTTATGTCTCCTTTGAGTTCATTTTTAGAGGTTGTATCAGTCAAAGTCCAACCAGGAAAACAAACCAATCTGTCATTTCATACTGAGGGAAGTCAATGAAGTAAATTGTTCACATAGCTCACAAGAGGGCTGAAAGGGCCAACAATGGACAGTAAAGCAATCTGCTGATTACATACCTACCACAGGAAGCTACTATAACCACTAGGCTGGAGAGACAGAGGTATGAAGCAGTGTTACTAGAGGCCAGGGGAGAGGATCAAGCACCCCCAGGTGGGACCCCACAGGTCTGTCCAGTAGGAGATGAAGCTACAGAGGAAGTAGAACTGGAGACAGTGCCTGCAGACCTGAAGATAATGGCTCTTATTGGCTGAGGAATCAGTGTCCCCCTGACCCACACAGAGCAAGAAACTGGAAAGGGGTGGCTCTGATCATAAACGACTGGGGAAGTCAGAAAGTTTAGAATGAATTCAAAGCATGGAAATCATTATCACACCTGATCTTCTCGTTCTTTTCCTTATTTCTCATAATGATTTCACCACCATTTCCAGCAGTTATGCAGGCTTAAAAACTTTAAGGCCTCCTTGATTTCCACTCCTTTCCTTTGTACCCCAAATCCTAATCATATTAATTATATGCTATCTCAGTTTTTACCTGGGGAAGAATGAGAAATATAGATATATTGGTCTCTCCCCCTGGTTCCTGGTAATATTTGGTCTTTGACCCCAGTTCCTAACAGAGAGTTCCTAAATCCCCTGGAAATTCTTGGGTGATAAGAGGTTTTTGTTCTAATGAGGTGACTCTTGGTGGGCTCTGGGATAGGGGTCGGTCACTAGAAAGACAAAGCCACGATTAGAAGCTTAGAACTTCCAGCCCTATCTGCCATCATCCAGAGAGGAGAGAGGGGCTGGAAAATTATTTAATAATTGATCATGTCTACTTGATGAAACCTCCATTAAAATCCTTAAAGTATGGGGTTTGCAAAGCTTCCAGCTTAATGAACACATCCCATTCCTGGAGGGTGACACACTCCAACTCCATGGGGACAGAAGCTCCTGCACTCAGGCACCATCCGGACTTCACGGTATGTGTCTCTTCATCTGGTTGTTCATTTGTATCCTTTATAATATCCTGTGTAATAAATCTTCAGTATTAAAATTTCTCGGGTTCTGTGAGCCAATCCAGCAAATTTTTGAACCTGAGGAAGGGTTGTGGGAACCCGTGATTTGTAGCCAAGTCAGACAGAGCTTGTAGGTAATACGTGGAGCTACTTCTTGTGATTGACATTTGAAGTGGGGGGCATTCTTGTGGGACTGAGCTCTTAACCTGTGGGGTCTGCACTAACTCCAGTCAGTGTCAGGAGTGAATTGAATTGTATGACATTCAGCTGGTGTTGAAGAATTGAGCAGTGTGGGAAAAAACCCACACATCTAGTGTCAAAGTGTTTTGTGTGAGAGTAAAGGAACAGTGAGCAGTGAGTTTTCCTAGACAATACCTCATTTACTTCCTAACAATCTCTCAGATAGATTTTCTCATTAACATCCAAATTGGTCTTCTCCTTCTAGTTTCATTTCTTTTCTAGCTCATCATACTAAAGTCTCCATTTCAACCTTCCCAAATCCAAATTCAGATCACTTGACACTCACATCCTCAAAATTTTATAATTTAGTAAGTCATGATTACTTTATGATCTGATTCCCACGTTTTGCAGTCTTTTAGTCTCATCAGAGTGAACTATAAACTCCCCCGGGGTGCAGAAGATTCGTTCAAACACTGAGCTAAGAGACTTCACCAAATTTAGCGCGCCTCCACCTGCACTAGTCCACGTCCCCAAAGACGACCCCAGCCTCAGTGCTGAGTTTTTGCTCCAAAAACTGCAATGCTGCCAAACCACAAAATGTATATTGTCCCAACTCACACTGCCAAACCATTTTCAGTAATTTTCCACTTATCACCCTTCTGTAATTTTCCATTTTCCTCATAGCCCTATTGTTTCCTCCATGTTCTCACTTGGTCAACTTTGTCTTGAGTGAGGTGAGCTCAGTTTGTAGTGAAGTCTCTCTCCCCTACTGCACTGGTCTGAAGAAAATCTGTCCTGTCAACTTTAGTAAGTGTCCAGTGCAGTTTTTGTTTTATATCAGATGTGCACCTGGTTGAGTGACATATGACCTCTGTTCTCTGCATACAGCATGCCCACCTCTGTATTTGTATTCATAAAGTGCCTTCTGTCTGGAGAAACTTTTTCTCCAAATTCACATGTCCAAATTCTTGCTCACCTTTGAAGATCAGATCAATGCAACTCCTTGTACTTCTATGACTGCTTAGATACTTATGCTTAGTTATTAATCTTCCTCACCTTCTGGGCACATGCAAACCTGAACTTTCTGCTTCTGTCCCTCTTATGGTTGGGAGGGCCCCTGTGACTGTTTGTGGGTAACATCCACAGAGGGGACCCATGTCTCTTCTGGGTCAGATCATTTAGTATATATTCAATAATTTCCATAGTTTTGTTTTTCTTCTGCTGTGAGAGGCAATGGTCCTAAGAGTGTCTGTTCTGTCAGCGTGGGTCCTCAAGTTGGAAGAAAAATAGGAGAGCTCCCAGCTGGCCCTCAGGGAGCATGAGAGTCTTAGTTGTTTTATATAACTGAAATTTTAACTATATTGTTACCGCAAAATAAAGTAGCCCAACATGAGCATTTATTTTACTGAACCTCTCTTAGGTAATTTAAAATATCCAAAATAAATTCTAATTATTTATGTGTGTATAAGATTTTCCTATTAGATTGGAAAGCTCTAAAGATAGAATTTGTTTTGGAGAATACTTTACATAGGGTAGGCAGATGATGGCTATGTTTTATGTTACTCATAACCAACAAAAATAAATGAATTAATATACAACTAGATGGTTACTTTCTTTTATCTGTATTTGTAATTTATACTTGCACCTTTTAAATGGGTACTTTGGATTGAATAATCGTATATGCTCTCATTGAGGCAGCTGTACATTTTGCTTCCTAAGGGATTCTTTGTACTGTAAAGGGCATGGGCAAATCATTATCGATATACCCATAAGTTTTCTGTATAACATTTCCGAGATGTGTTGGCTGGTACAGGATTGGCCTTGATTATGCTTGGAATGAAAGCACCAATACAGATTTAGAAAGTGCTGACACAGTATCACTGGCTTATATATCTATAACCAGTCTGTTTCCAATTTTACAAGAAGGTCTAGCTGGCAGTGTTAGCATTTTTCAAAAGTTGAAAGCAATAGGAAATAACCTTAGGTTTAATAGACTTGTTTTGCTAACAATGAGGTTTTTTTCTATGAAAATTATTGATTCATTTCAACATTCCACCATAGATAGCATTGTCAAAATCGTTTACTGTTTGAAAATAGAATCAACACAATAGTTGACATTAAAGTAGAGGGAGTATTGCTGTAGATAATTCAAACATGCAGATCAAATATCAAATCAATTACTTCTTGTTTGTGAATATGTTTTTTCCTTTACGTTATATGTATTTTTAAACCAAGCACTTTTCAACAAAATGAACTGATTACATTAAGATCTGACTCTATGTTAAAAGCCACCACTTTTTATTCACACCAGTTTTAGAAACTTTGCTTGCTGGAAATAGAAGTTAATTTGAGCTACACTCCATAAATTGGGGTTTTGTGGAAGTTTTCAAAGACACTGAATGGTAACAGAACTTAGCTGTCCCTCATGGTAAGAAGAGCTAGTCTCCAGAAAATGATAAGTGAATGAGACAGCTGTTCTCTGTCTTTCTTTTTGGCACCAAATGTACTTCTGTCTTTTATTGTCATTTTCTATGCCTCCCTCCCTTCTCCTGCTCTCTCAGAAAAAAAGCTGCATCTCCATTGTTGAGAATGACCTCTGCAAGTTTTGTCTATGTAGTTTTCAGTTAATGTGGCCACACTTCTTATCTACCTTTTCTTTTTTGCCTTTATTATTTCTTGTTCTGAAGATATTCTGAATTGTTCACTACAGTCTTTGGATGTCCATCCAGGAGCAGAAAGTTCTAGCTAGAGTTTATGGATATGGGGGAGTAGACACTCTGGTACATCAAACACTTTTCCAGGTGCTGTAGGTGAAGCAGATTGAGTTATTGAATTGAATCATTTAACTTGCATGTGTGTGTGTTTGTGTGTTTGAATTTGACTCATAGCTAACATAGTGGAAGGATTCATAATTGATTTTAAATGGAGAAAGCATTTCCTACAAGATATCTGTTAAAGTTAAAAATGAATCCCAATGACGTTCTTCAGAGAAATAGAGCAAAAACCCAAAAATTTATATGGAACTACAAAAGACCCCAAATAGCCAAAGGAATCCTGAGAAACAAACAACAAAGCTGGAGGCGTCACAATTCCTGACTTCAAAACATACTATAAAGCCATAGTAATCAAAACAGCATGGTACTGGCACAAAACAGACAAACAGATCAAGAGATCAGAATTGAAAGCCCAGAAATAAAGCCATGCATCTATGGACAATCTTCCACAATGGAGCCAAGAACATACAATAGAGAAAAGAAAGTCTCTTCAATAAATCGTGTGGGAAAACTGGATAGCTACATGCAAAAGAATGAAAGTAGACCATTATCTTGCACCCTACACAAAAACTAACTCAATGGATTAAAGATTTGAATGTAAGACCTGAAACCATAAAACTCCTAGAAGAAAATATAGGCAGTGCACTGTTTGACATTGATCTTAGCAACATCTTTTCAAATACTATGTCTACTCGGGCAAGGGAAGCAAAAGAAAAAATAAACAAATGGGACTATGTCAGACTAAAAACCTTCTGCAAAGCAAAGGAAACCATGAACAAAACGGAAAGACAACCCACCAACTGGGAGAAAATATTCTCAAATCATTTATCAGACAAGGAGTTTATCTCCAAAATATATAAAG
This sequence comes from Equus caballus, assembly GCF_041296265.1. Lineage (NCBI taxonomy): Eukaryota > Metazoa > Chordata > Mammalia > Perissodactyla > Equidae > Equus > Equus caballus. The sequence goes on from NC_091686.1 coordinate 101,502,676, forward strand.
AACTCATACAACTCAACAACAAGGAAAAAACCAAACAACCAGATCAAAAAATGGGCAGAGGATATGAATAAACATTTTTCTAAGGAAGATATACAGATGGGCAACAGGCACATGAAATGATGCTCAACATCATTAATTATTAGGGAAATGCAAATCAAAACTACAATAAGATATCACCTTACACTTGTCAGAATGGCTATAATTACCCACACAAAAAACAACAAATTTTGGAGAGGGTGTGGAGAAAAGGGAACCTTCAAACACTGCTGGTGGGAATGCAAACTGGTGCAGCCAATATGGGAAACAGTATGGAGATTTCTCAAAAAATTAAAAATAGGAATACCATACAATCCAGGCATCCTATTACTGGGTATTTACCCAAAGAAGTTGAAATCAATGATCCAAAAAGATTTATGCACCCCTATGTTCACTGCTGCATTGTTCATAACAGCCAAGATGTGCAACCAATCCAAGCGCCTTTCCACAGATGAATGGATAAAGAAGATGTGCTATATATATATACAATGGAATACTACGCATCCATAAAAAAAGACAAAATTGTTCCATTTGCAACAACATGGATGGATCTTGAGGGTATGATGTTAAGCGGAATAAGCCAGACAGAGAAAGACAAACACTGCATGATTTCACTCATATGTGCAAGATAACAAATACATGGATAAAGAGGACAGATTAGTGGTTACCAGAGGGGAAGGGACTTAGGGGGTGGGTGAAAGGGACAAAGGGACACATATGTATGGTGATGGATAAAAATTTAACTACTGGGGGTGAGCAAAATGAGTGTATTCAGAAATTGATAAATAGTAATGTATTTACGCAATGTTATAAACCATTATAATCCCAATAAAATTACTTGGGGAAAAAAAGAAAAAAAAATGAGTTAACTAAAATGCTATGAATATCATCCAAGGAAAATAATATGATATGAGAAGCCAATTTAATATGAGTGAGGTATCATGTGGATTGTTCTACCTATATCTTTATAAACAATTATTGACGCAAAATGCTAAATTAATTTATTTTACCAGTGGATGATACTAACAATTGGCACTATTATAAAATTATTTTTAAACTCTCTTCAAAATCTTGGATTTTGTTTGTTTCTTTTTATGTTTACGATTAGAATCTTATTTTATACAACAATAATCTTATTTTATGTACAAATCAACAAACACCAATGTTCTCCAAATGAATCATTGAAAAATATTTATCAAGCACTAACAGCAATGTTTTATTGAATGTAAATGTGTTAAAATTGGAATTAATTCCATTGTAAACCGAGAGCTTGTATTTATAAACAAATATGCATATATTTGCTTTTTAGATAAATACATATATGTGTATTTTTCTGAGGGGGATTTTAATTCTTTGTAGATATCGAGCATTAGAGTATGAGTAAATTCTGAATGAACAGACTATCATGGAAATTAATTATCCATAAATGTTTCCTTAGAAATACATAGACCAGTCTCATAGATAACGCCAAATTTAGGATACAAATACTCTGTCAGATATCATTTAAAAGCATTCATTTTGGAGACTCCAAATAAGTTTATACTTCTGAGAAACAAACACGAGAAACATAGTAATAACAGTAATGCCTCTAATGCCACAAAGGAATAGAGAGCATCCAAGATCCATTTTTGATTATGCTTTTTACGAGCTGCAGTTTATCATGTTTAACCAGAGTCAAAGTTAGTGGCTTCCTGACATAAGCACAGAAGGTCTGAAACAAAGGAAATATTTTGAGACTTCAAAGAAGGAAACTTTACACTATGCAAAGTAGCTCAGGGCGATGTCCTGAACTGTATAATTAGTCAATGAATGTTTATTTTGATAGAATAATGACTGTATCAATTTGCAAGAAAACTTGAAAGCAGTGCTCAGTGAGAAAGCTGTTGAATTCTATTACAACATGTACTCTATTCTCCTTGATAATGATATCTGAATTAAAACCTCATGAGAAAGTCAGCGTTTTTTTTTAAGTCTAAGCTTCCCTTGAATTGCAAATTATTACTTTTCTCAACATAAGTATGATGGTCGCTTTCAATTTCTGCTGTGAAACAGCAGTTCTCAATGCCAAATTGACATTTAAGAGCATTGTGGGAACCTACCACAGGTCTTGCAGAAAAATAGTATAGATTTGTTAGGTAGGGATTTATAAAGGAATTATAAAGATCCCCTTAGAACATTCAAAATTCCTGGCAAATCTCCCTGGTATTGATGAGTATTGACCTTTTACTCTCTTGAACGGCAGGAATGCTGCTCCAGTCATCTTTTTGTTTTTCTATTCTCTAAACTGGAAACTTACAAGCATATTTACTAGAATCAGAATAACTTGCTCTTCCATTGAAAAATGCCTACACAGCTACTCCAGCTACCTAATGCTACCTTCTCAAGCAATTTCGGTTATTTTCACTCATCTCAGTAGAGAGAGATTTTGCCCGGCCATCTTATGTGGCTACTTTCTATAGCACAGTTCCATCAAAGTCAGAGATATTAATGTTTAAAACAAGTAGAATCATGTGTGCAAATTTTCCCCAAAGTTTTTCAGTGGAACAATCTGTCCTCTCGAACCTGAATCAGTTGAATTTACTATGTAACATACCACCTTAATCCTTAGTCATTTAAAATAACCTCTCTAGGGGTTGACAATTTGGAGGGAAGGTTAGGAGAACAGCTTGGCGTGTATTCTAATCTTTGTTAGTCAAGAAAGACTGAGTTCTGGCTGGTCTAGCTTGCCCTATGCTGGGATGGTTTATTTCTACTTCAAGAGGACTCTCAACTTCAAGCATTCTTGCCCAAGCTTGTTCCCATGGCAGCACCTCAAGTTTCCAATAGAGAGCAGAAGCACGTTTAAGTCCTTTTGAGTCCTACAAAGCAGTACATTACTTCCTCCAAATTCTGTTGGCCAAAGCAATGAACAAGACCAACTCAGGTTCAAGTGGAGGAGAAATAGACTCTGCCTTGTGATGGGAAAAACCTTAAAGTCACATTCTAAAGGGTGCAGATACAGGGAAGAATAAAAATTTGGGCCATTATTATGATTTACCACAACTCTCATATCTCCAAAAGATACCTTCAATATGGAAAGTAGCAAATCACTAAAATGTAATATGGAAAGTAGCAATCTGCCCCAACAGTGGGCTCAGTGTACAACTGGAAGCCCACAAGAATCACTGAAAGTCACTGCTGTCATTCTGACTCCTAAATTCATACTGTGTGACTTTGGCCAACTCACAGTCTCTTAAAGATTTTGTTTGCTTCTTAACAAATAGAAAACTGGTACTCAGTCCAATGAAAGTCTGATTAATTTCTAGGACTGTGTGAATGGATACATGAATAATAGCTATCATAAAAAATAGAAGTTCATAACAAGGAAGCTTTTAGTCTACATGATGAAAGACAGAAATTTAAATTTAGAAAATAAATTATTGATGATAAATAATGCCTGCTTTAGAAGTGTCCAGCAAAAGCAGCTGGCAATGTGCTGGTGAAAGTTGCTTTTTAAAGTGAGGACCAGATTCTGAGACTTCTTGTCCCACTGGCTTTCTGTTTTGTGTGCCTTTTTGTTCATCTGTCCTGCTTCATTTGGATAGTGACTAATAGTCCATCAATTCCCAGTTTACTACCAGGAATAATCATGATGTGTAAAGATATTTGGTGAGGAATTTAATACCCAGTCCGTGGAAAAGCTAATACTGTGAAACTCAAATTTGGTTTTTGCAGGACAGAAATGTTTTACTCTTCATGATATGTTCTTTAAAAGCAAATTTTTTAAAAATGTGAGACATACCAAAGATCAAATTTATGAGAAATTCTGAAGCCAGTGGAATTATTTTAATATGAAACATATTTTTCAATGTAAATTATTCCTGAATCAAACAGGAAAAGTTAAAAAGTACTCAGATGTTTATAAACAAACTCTTTTTTTTAATTGAAGAGGAAATAAAGATCCAGAAAAGTAACTGATTTAGTCAAGTATACAGAGCTAGCCTATCGACAAAGCGAAGGACCTAGATTTTCTGATCTCCAGCATAGAGTTCCTTCTGCTATTCCATTCTGCAAGGTATTGTTTAATGTGCATAAAATTGCATGAGTTATCTCTATGTTCTTGTGTGTGTTTACCTGCCTGTGTGTGTCTGCCTATGTGTGTTTGCGTGGTGTGAGTCTTTTAAAAGAATAAAAAATAAGTACTTTTTTTTAATATTTGAGTAAACACTACTCCAACATTCTCAGTTTTGCACCTTAAGAGAATAAGGAACTTTGGAACATAAATGATAACAAGCTGAAAACATCCAATGAGGAAGTAAATTTATAACATGATATAAATAACTCCCAGAACAACACAGTGTATCAAAATATTTATGTTACTGTATAGTGCAGAATAAAGCCAAGTTAAGTCTTTGTTGACTATAAATTTGTTCTGAGTCAAGGCAAGTGTGAGACGTGAATACTGGATAATCTTTAGTTTACTTTTGAATCATCTCCAATATACGGACATCATTTCTATGACAAAACATCATGATGGTAACATCTCCCATGTAATTTTGCTTCTTTTTTGTACAGATTAATATTTTTCAGGTTACAAATTTTACAAGCTGCATACATTTCCCATTAGTTTCTAAGACATTGATGAAAATGAATACCCTGTGGTCTCAGCACCAGTGGCTTTTTACCTAACAGGAATTTCCACTGAGAAAAGTTATGGTTATTACCTTAAAAGAGATGTGTTATTTTATTTTTCCGACAACGGAGGGTCTCTAAAAATCCAAAGTCACATAAAGTTATATGCTACAGAGCAGAATAAAAGAACACTGCACTGGGATAAATTTTGTGCCCACTTAATTGAAACACTTGCCAAGGAGCTGGGTGAGAGCAATGTATTTCAATCACTCTAAACAATGGATGAACGAGACGCATACCTTCTAAATGACATGTTTTAGCTGTCTGGAAGCCTATTCACATTTATGCCTGGTAACATAAGTTTGCCACTCTGTTCCTTACAATTGGTCCATTTCAAACTGTGCTTTGAAGCTGTTTATTCCAAAGAACCTTCTTAACATTAAGAGAAAAGAAAATGTTTTCAGATGTAGACCAATATTTTTTCCACTCCCTTTAGAGAGTACGTGTATGTATATTTGTATCTTGGTCTTTTTGTCTCTCTCTCTCTGTTTATCTCTCTGTCTCACTGTCTCTTTCTCTATCTCTCTGTATATACAAATACATACACAATGCAAAATATGAGTACATTTTACTATTTTTTCATGTTAAATCAAGCTGGTCCAAATTAAATATTTTTATTGTAATCATCAGTGCAGTATTTATTTGTTTATTTTATTAAACTGGAATATAATGATAGGCTAGTAATTCAAAGAGCAAAGAAAATAAATTTGTTCAATAGCAATATTCTCAAATAAGCATCTTTTATATTTCTGGGAAAAAAAACCTGACAAAAGAGAAATGAAAAATGATAATTCATTGTTGAAGAAAGCCAAAATAATAATAAAGGGAAATAAAAGCAAAAAGCACTTTTTTAAAAGAGTTATAGGCAGAATGGCTATATAATTTATCATCTACACCACGACACTTTTGAGAATTAAAGAGGATGTTATTAATAACTAAACCAGAACCCTAGACATAAACTGGAACTCTCCGAGGCAAACCAGGCTGTATGATTAGTTTGGTCCCCTGGTTCTAGATGATCAATCCTGGATATATTTTTTAAAAAGGTATGATATTGTCCAATCTTTCTTATATTTTTATCTATAGTTTCACATGAAGAATTGAGGTAAATTTATGATCTAAGGGACGGCAAAATTTACCACAATAAAGCAATATAAAACATATTTCTCTAATCCATGGAAACCGAATGCTATCAAGAAAGCTCTGCATCATTTTTTTTTTTTTTTTTTGAGGAAGATTAGCTCTAACTACTGCCAATCCTCCTCTTTTTGCTGAGGAAGACTGGCCCTGAGCTAACATCTGTGCCCATCTTCCTCTACTTTATACGTGAGACACCTACTACAGCCTGGCTTGCCAAGCGGCGCCATGTCTGCACCCGGGATCCAGGCTGGGGAACCCCACGCCGATGAAACGGAACGTGCTCACGTAACCGCTGCACCACCCGGCCAGCCCCACTCTGGATCTTAAAATGCCCTACAGATTAATGTAGACTAGGTTTAAATTTCTAAATTTTTTATAGAATGTGAATCTGTAAAAAATTACTATTACTCAAGGAGTTAGCAATGTCTCTCAGGCATTTTTAAATTTTTTCTTGGCTGAAAAATCCTCTATCTTCTCTTTAAATTTGACAGCGTGCAGATGGAGAGCTCACCTGAATATGGAGGGTAGGCAACTGTGCCTCTTGATGTCTTCAGAAGCCTATTCTCTAAACCTGCTCTTGTGCCCAAATGTGTTGGAGAAGGATCCTCTTTAGTAACTTGACATACTTCATAATAGCCGATTATGTGTTTTTTGTTTGTTTGTTTGTTTTTAGAAACCACATCATTCATATGGGAAATTTGATTACCCCTTTTGAAATTAATGCCTTTAATAATTTCACTTAATTTGCATCGTGTTATTGGGATACATTCTCTGGCCACATCTTGGGGAGAGGGAGTAGTCGAGGGAGACTACCTCTTCTAGGATGAGTATGGAGAAAGAGCAACCCCAACAGAGATTGGATTAGTGGTTACCAGAGGGAGGAAGAGACGGAGGAGGGCGAAAGGGATGATTAGGCACATGTGTGTGGTGATGGATTGTAATTAGTCTTTGGACAGTGAACATGATGTAATCTACACAGAATCTGAAATACATTAGAATGTACACCTGAACGTTATATAATGATATAATCCAATGTTACTGCGATAAATAAAAAGAAAAAGAGCAACTCAGATATAAATAAGTGAAGCAATTAAATGGCAATGCATTGGTCAGATGCCATTTTGTTGCATGCAGATATATTTAACATCAGTTCCTGAAGCCGGGGGTTGGGACATGGTCTGAGAGGCTCAGTTCACAATAGAGAGTGGAAAGAGTGGACGGAAGAGTTTGTGAATAATAATGGAAAGTCTTGCTGATGAATCTCACTAGACTGGAGAATCTAAACCCACACATTCCAACTCATGTAGAGGGCCCCTGGGATTTTGCGTGATTGCATAAATGGTTTTAGAAGGAGGAGTTCAGAAGGGATTCGAGAGGTAAGTTCTTGTGGGTGTTTATTTTATTGTGTTTGTGCGTCCTTGGACCATCACAGTTTTCTTAAGTGTAGGGAGAGTGAGCAGAAGCCAATTTCTGGCTTTCCTCCTAGTAGCTGACCACTTGGGTATTTCTCCCAAACACTTGTGTTACGGAAGATGGGGATCAGAGGCTTAAGATAGCTAGTTTCTAAAGTTTACTGCCATTTTCTTCAAAATTTGGAGCTATCCTTGCCGTCTTACTTCTGAATAACATAAAAGAGAATCTCTTCTTGCGTTATATGCTTGGATGGTGGTGGTGCAAGGTGGGAGGATAATCAAAGGTGTGACACAAAGTAGATACACACTGTAGCTAATTTTTACTCCTTATGTCACTATCTAACCAGAAATACATTTTTCCCTGTCCAGAGTTATTGAAGTTCAATATCTCATTGTAAAATAGTCCAAGAAAGCTTTTCTATAGACAGCCTTTTTAAAGAGTACACTTAAGTACTTCTGTATATCTTTTACAGATTGCATTTCTGTTGGGGGTCATGCACACTAAATTTTAACATTGCAAAAACATGATTATAATTTTAAGAACAGATACTAAAACAAGTTAACTCAGGGTAGATACTTTTCTCAATTTCATGCGTATTATTTAATTAACACATATCATAATGCTCTATGTTATAGGCATTGTGAAAAATATGGAGGATATGAGATTGCTCTGGCCCTCACATAGATCACTGAATCCTCTGTATTCTCTTGATCTAGATGCACTTTCCCTGATGGTAAACGTTTGGAAGTTTGTGAAAATTTGAGTTACTATGTGGTTCCAGTATCTTTAATTTATTAGTTTGATTAATATATGAAATCTTCAAGTAAAAAGAAAACCCTGGGATAATTTGTTACAGATGTATAAAGAAGTAGGTCAACTAAGTCAACGTTGTGGTCTCTGTCAGGGGGCTATAGTTGTTAATTCATACAGAAAATAGTCCTTAGAAAATTGGTTTCGACTTTTTTAAAAAAAATTCTGCCACTTTTAAGAGAAAAGAAAACAATAGGACTGTCCACAAGCATTACTCTAGCCAGAAAAGACAGAGAAAAGGTGGTGCATATAATGTTCTATAGATGATGGATGATTGGCAAGAATACTCTTTTTTTTAACAAGGGGTTCATTTGAAAACCTGAAGTACGGATGATCTTAATTAAAAAATTGATAATTATAGTAAATCAATTTCAAAGGGTATTATGATTTTTCTCCAATATTTCTTAACAATTAAAATCTACATTTTGTGTGCCTTCCTATAAATCACTAATTCTGTACTGAAGAACAAACAATTGATAATGTGGAATTTCCCTCCAAATTGCTTTAGAGCTATTTATGCTAATATGGAATTTCTCCAGAGATTCCTTTAGGGCTACTGATTTTTTCTATATTTCTGTGTTTTTGTTTAAGAATTAATAACTATAGCAAAAATCATAACAGGAGAAGAACAGTAATAATAGATGAGAAGTCTTGATTAATAATAATAATTGTAACAGCCTTTTCTCTTTGTATATAAAGATGCTATGAAGCTCATCATAAGCATCTCCCTAGAGCCAGGTTAATAAAAGCTGAGAGAAATTTGTTACAGCTCCAAACTTTCCAAACTTTGCTTTATTCTAACAGTCTAGGCTCATGGAGTGTTGTCCACTATTGGTTTCCAAAAACACTAATATTCTCAACAGTTATTTTTAAAGCATACCCTTCCCAAAAAGTGCTTTTTTTAAAAAAATTTTAAAGTTTGGAGAATGGACTTTTCTGAAACTAACATCTATCTAGTGCAGCTTCTTTGATCTTGTATATCATCTGAATCCTCAGCAAGACAATCTTAGATTCTGTTATTTTAAAGATTATTTAACAGATAATTTTCACTTAGGCTTAAGAAATACTTCCTCCCAAACACACACACACACATACACACAAACAACCAGATGTGAATCACCAAGAATTTTACTGCAGTTCAAAGTGAGGAATTGAAATGAAAGAGAGAGGAAGGCAATACCTGTCACACACAACAGAGCCATAACTAATCATTAAAGGGATTGTGGATTCTTTCTGCACAAACTATGTGGAAAAGTGTAATAATCCAGAGCTATGTATCTGTATAAGTTAAAAATGGACGCTGGGGAAAATATAGTCAGATCATAATTAACTTAATATTACTAAGTTGTATTGGGGTGCTGTAAAAAGAAAGAAGCATTGATAAGTTTGCTGTTATATAGAAAGATTTAGACTACCAGTCTCACTTCACCGGAAATCAAACTCGTAACTGGAGAGAAAATACAAACTGTGGGTCTGAAAATCTTGATTTACTCAATCTCACAGGAAGGATCTATAACTGTCCTTGTGTCTTTAAGAAAATAAATTAAATATCTGCAAATTTTAACATATACAAAGCAATATAACAGTATTCAAAACATCTAGATAATCAAATAATGTTGATTACCACCTCTTCTGGATTAATCTGAGAGATATTATAAACACTTATTTTTGTAGTGCAGTATCTTTCTCTCTCCTACTATGTCTACACGTTTATAAAATTAACCTTTGAATAAGGTTACTTTTTACATAAGTTAATTTAATAAACCTATGAGAAGTTATAAGAGCATGAATGTAATCATTTCTTTACTAAAAATATTAGTGTTGAGATTTATAGTTTACAAATCAATTTCACATGAGACTTAATTTGCATCTCATGAACGACAAGGTTTGTTTTTTATTGTCATTTTTCTGATGAGAAATGGGCTAACAGTTTAAAGAGATTTTTTTCTAGAGTACTTGCAGAACAGGTCAAACAGTGCGTAAATGACAGAGCTTTCAACCAAAACTGAGTTATCAGAGTCCAATAATATACAACTTACTCCTAACACTCTTTTTCTTTTCAAAATTTGCATTTACTATTAAGCCAGAACTAATCATCCTATATATAGTTCTATTGGAATAAGATGGTGATTGAAATAAAATACTCAGGCCTCTAGAGTTTTGTTTCATGAGTTAATGTTTTGAGAAATTAATGGCATAAATACAATTTTTCTTCATGTTTTTCATACTCTTCCTACAGATAAATTATAATCTATCCATTTGATGTAATTTATGAATGAGCAGAGTGAATTATCCATTTTCTTATTGTTTTGGAACTCATGATAAATTACTTCTCTGTGATTTTAGCTACCTTTATTCATAATGCCCATATTTTTCTTGTCGAATGAAGAATCTAAAGTGCAATTCCAGAAGCTAAGGACTTGAATTTATTCACTCTAGACGTGAACTCTTCTAGGCATTGGAGAAACAGCAGAAACGCAAATAATGTCTTTGCCCTCGGGGAGTTTATAGTCAATTGAGGAGAGACAGATCAAAAATACTTATATGTTAGGGGGTGATCATACTACAGAGGAAAGAAAAAAACAGGTTAGGGAAATAAGAGGGATGGAGAAGTTGTTACTATTCTGTGTTGCTTTGGGAAGTCCATGATAACACAACACTGTGGAAGAGATCCAAGCCAAGTGAGGAGTTAGCCCAATGGTTATCTAGGCTAGAGCAATCTGGTCAGAGGAAGTAACATATGTAAAGGCCCTGAAGTAGGAGCATTGCCAGTATTGTGAAAGATGACATGAGTGTAGCCATTTTAAAATAGAGCCTGAGCAGCCATTTCAGAGGAATTGCCTTGCATGTCTTGTTTTCATTATCTTCCAAACTGGACCAAATGGCCAACATTCCAAGAAGTCGATAAAGACAAGAATATCCTGGCTGTAAGGACTGAAGAAACTTGACTTTGCTGATGACCAAATCACTTACCAATCAGTGAAGTACAAGTCTAGCCTTTTGCCTGATGACTGAATCTCAAGCCAATCTATGAAGTACAAACCTAGCCTTGCTTCATCTAGCACCAATGAATTCTTCTTTAATACAGCTTACCTCGTCTTCCTCCCTTTTTCCCATAAAAACTCTGAGCCCCTCTCTTGTGATGAGGACACTCTTTGGGTTCCTACCTGAATCTGTGCTCCCTGAATTGCAATTCTTTGATCCCAAATAAATGCTTTGCCTCTTAAACTGGTTTCTGTTTTTGTAGGTTGACTGTATGCAAAACAGGAACAATGCAGGTCAGTACTATCAGAGGACAGTGATAGAGTGGTAGGGCATTAGATCAGATAAGTTGTTGGATGCCTGACCATCTCAGGTCTTTTTAAGAATATTTTCTTTAATATTTCTTTAATATGTGAGTGAGATGGTTGAATAACGCTGCCCTCTCCACCAATCAAGATCCTAATCCCTGGAACCTATGAATGTTACCTTATATGGCAAAAGGAATTTTGAAGACGTGACTAAATAAGGGGTCTTGACATGAGATTGTCCGGATTGGCCCCAACTGTAGTCTAAAGAGTCTTTAGAAGGGAGAAGAAGTGGGGAATTTTAACACAGAATAAGAAAGCAATGTGACAATTGAAATAAGATGCTATACTGCTGGGCTTTAATGACCGAGGAAAGGGCTACAAGCCAAGGGATCCAGCTCTAGGGACTGAAAGAGACAAGGAGAGGGATATTCTCCTGTTAACAACTTGAATTTTGCCCAGTGAAATTGATTTTGGGCTTCTGACCTACAGATCTGTTAGAGAATAAATGTGTGCTTTTTAATGCCACCAAGGTTGTGGTAACTTGTTACATCAGCCATAGGAAACTAATACAGAGGGGAAGCTGCTGTAAATTTTGAGATGAGGTGTGACATGATTAGAAGGAAGAAAAATCAGCATGTGTGCAAGATGAGGCAAATCATTCATTAGAGTGGAAAGAAGGTGATGTGGAAGAGAGAGAAGAACAGCCTGGAGATGTGTTCTTGATTACGCAATAGTGGAAGTGATTCTGGGCACAAGTAGAAGAGTTGGCCCTAGACAGAACACTGGCAGTTCACTAGTGTTCACTGGACAGAAGGCAGCGTATACAGCTACATATCCAGGAGTTTCTGAAAATAACAAACAAAAAATGGAATTGACTATGCTATTAACCCTTAAGAACTCAACAAATCTGTTACCATGACTTAATCACCAATATCAACATTAAAGCCAGCAATATTTTATTGAGCCTTCCAAGTTATCTGAATATTTTTTCACTTTGACTTTCTCAGCAGAGATACACTGGTCATAACCATCTAAGCTGAGGTCCATAAAAATTTTAATGTCACTGTTTTTCTCTCAGTATAGAGTAATTTAGAAATTAATAGATTCTTTTTTTAGTTATAGGGGTCTTTTGACTTTTGGTAGAATTAATTTAAGGAGATTTCAATTTTATTTGACATAAAAAAAGGAAGATACATAAAAAGTACATCCAAAGAGAAGCAAAGTTTACAGTGTTTTTTAACCAAAATTGAAAAGAGATAATACATTTTCACTATCTATCACGAAAAGCTCTATAGTCTAGTGTTCAGAAGATTCATGAAGTTAGATTGTCTATGCTTGTTCCCAACTCCGTCACTATTAGAGTTTTGAACTTGGCAAAGTTCTTTAACCTCTCAGAGTTCTCATTCATAAAATGCACATAATAGAAGTACTTGAGTCGAACAATTGAAAGAATCTGGAAAAACGTCTGTACATCGTAAAGACACACTCAATTTTAGCTATTCTTACATTGTTACTATTATCTCATCAATATTTATTTTCTACGTACCCCTATGTGAGGTTTTGCTGGTGATATGATGAGAATTATAATTCTTTAAGACAATGCTTTTCCATTTCCTACTGTGCACAAGACTCTTGTTAGTAAAAATAGAAGATGTTTATAAATCATTGCCTAACAAAGCTGTCAATAACAAATGACAAATCATAAAATTCATTAAGAATTTAGAACTTGCCCCTGAAGTATGATAAAGATTCAGGCATGTGGAAAAGGGAAAAGCATCCAGGCAGGGAGAGCATAATGAACAATGGCTTAGAAGTAGAACATACTATTTCTGGGAGTAGAATCCTTTGGTTGGAAATTATGACTTCTTTACAAACGTGTAGTATAGATTTTGGGCTTATGATAGTCCAGGTTGATCTTGAGATAGCATATATAACTGATTGAAAGGACCCCTCATGGGGTTCAGAAAATACTCCTCCATTTGTCATCTCTGTGACCATAGAAAAGTACCTCCATGCTGTAACTTTAAGTTGTATTGAGAAGCTGAAAGAAGAAAATAACAGAATAATTAACCTACTCTGCTTCAGTATTCTGTTCTATAAATAAAGAGAATTTAAATGGCCTGCCCCAGATCAACATTTCTATCATCCATGATTAACATATTTCCTTTTTAAAAAATGTTGCTGACAATGAAGTATTATCCCAAAAATATATCTAAAAAGATACAGCTTTCTTATGTATACATAGAGATATTTACATCTATATCTAAGCATATTTGTACATAATTATAATTAAATACACCTATATATACATATATACAAATATAGTGTGTGTGTGTATATATATATATGTAAATATATACACAACTCCATTTAAATTCTCAATAGTTGTTTTTTTAGAAATTTCTAAACTGATTGCAAAATTGAAGGGAAATGAGGAAATAATCTAGACTTGCCAAAATTATCTAGCAAATAAAGACAGTAGTTGGAGTACTTGTACTAGCTGATTTCATAATTTACCATAAAATTACAGTATTCAAGATAATATGTCATTGGTGTAATCACAGACAAATAGTTTAATGGAAGAAAACAGAGTGTCCAGAAATAGATTCAGCATGGATCTAAAAACTAAGGAAATAGAAATAGGAGAAAGAAAAGATTTTACAACAAGTTATATTGGAACAAGTAAATAATTACATGGAAAAAAATTAACCTCAATCTCTGTCTCATAACATACATCAAAATCAATTTCAGATAGTTCGTAGACCTAAAGATAAAAAGTTAATATTTAAGCATCTAGAAATAAAAGAATAAGAGGAGAATATTTTCTCAGCCTTATGATTGGAAAAAAATGTCTTACAGAGGATACAAAAACAACTAATTGTTAAAAAAAACTGGATTTCATCAAAATGGAAAACTTCTGCTCATCAAAAGTCAACATAAGAAAATAAAAAGAAAGCTACATATGGAAGAAAATATTTGTAAAACAGATATCTGAAATGATTTTTATCGAGAAAATACAAAGAAATCTTATCATTGAGAAAGAAAAAGACAAAAAATTTAATTAAAAAAAATGAACAAAAGACCTGGCAGAAAGTTTCCCCAGGGAGATATATGAATGTCAATTAACAAGATAAAGGGTGGTCAATATTTTTATTTATCAGGGGAATAAAACTTAAAACTATAGTGGAATACTATTCTACACCCACTAGAAAGATTACAATTTTAAAGATTAAAGACTCAAGACAATTTCAAAGCATGAAACTATCAAGTATTGGGAAGGATGTAGAACAAATGAGATTCTCATATGATTCCAGAAGGAATGTTAATTCATACAACCTTCGGAAAAACTCTTTGGCATTTCCTTATAAAGTTAAACGTACACTTAACCTGTGACCCAATAATTCCACTCCTAGTTATTTTCTGAAAAGAAATCATAATATATGTCCAAAAAAGGATTCACAACAGCTCTACTGACAATTGCCAAAACCCAGAAATAATCCAAATGCCCATCTCTAGGATAAGTGATAAACAAACTGTGGCATATTCATACAGTGGAATACTAATTAATAAAACACAAATTCCTGATTTTCACACATCAAAAAAGAGCCTCAAAAATATTCTCATAGATATCAACCTAATTAAAGAATGCAATCACAAAATAACACATACAGCATAATTTCTTTCATATAAACTCAAAATAAGCAAAACTAACCTATGGTGATAGAAATTAGAAAGGTGTTTACCCATTTTGAGTGAACTCTTTGGGTGGATGGGAATGTTCTATGTCTGGGTAGGATGTCAGATAGGTGTACACATCTGTCAAAAATCTTTGAATTGTTTCTATACGGTTCACTCTACGTAAATTTTACCTCAATAAAAAGCATCTGTGAAAAATAACTTCCTATGTTGAAAAGCAAATATCCAATAGTTCTTTATGTAGTTCATTGTTTACTAACATGTTTTCTAATCTTTTGCTTATCTATTGGTTTTTCTCAACCAGCGATGGATAGTTTTACTTTTATTTAAATCTATACAGTAGTTCTGAGCATGTTTTGAGTTTTTACTATGAATGCAAATAATTCTAAATTTATAAAAAAAATGAAATAATAAATCTTTACCTAATTGCAATCAACTTGTTTCATCTAAGTATAGATTTCAGAGATGCATCATAAAGTCAAATAATTGTAAAGAAACTATAGTTTAAAATAGTAGTAATTTATACTAAAAAGTTATTGAACTTCTCTAAACCTATTTCAGAATTCAATGTGATTTTCTACAATATATAAAAATATTTAAGCAGAAGAACTATTATTTCTCGCATATAATGCCTTCTGAACATCTGAACATTCCAGTCTTCATAGTCCCATTTAACTTATTCTCTGACTCTTTCTGTAATATGATCACTTTTCCTCATTTTTCTTTAATGAGGTAACATTATAGTTATCAAATCATAAGCAAACTATCACAAAATTGTAGGGAAATGAGTAAATAATCTAGAATTGCCAAAATTATCTAGAGAATAAAGACAATAATTGGAGTACTCACACTAGCTGGTTTCACTGGTTGATTTGGGTATGCATATCCAAATACTTGCAGTTCAATTCTTGAATATAAAGATTTGTATATGTACAAATAGAAACAGCTATGTGTACACACATATACACACTTATATTCATATGTAAACATACACAAATATCACAACACATATGTTTATATTTATACAGGTTAATATGCATATATGTGGCTTACCCTTACAAGGTTGATATTAGTTACAGATACCAAGCATGGAAATATTGTTTGCCATTATACTGCTATTTATTATTTCCAGAGAAAGAAACATCAAATCTACTTGGAACAAATTTTCTCTTTGTGACAGAAATCAGTTGAGTGACGGTTCTTAGTTATGGAAATGTAAGTCTACTAAGCACTGCTTTCCAGCATCACTTTTTGTGTTTGAAGAAAGGCTGATCCTCCTGGAGAAATCCGTATTTGCAGAAGATAGCAAAGGTTTATTTAATGCGCTTAGATTTCTAAGACCAGCATTCAACAGTGATCATATAGCAACGATGAGAGTGATGACACTAATGGACTGCTCAGATTCTTCTCTGTTTTTTGTTGGAAAGCAGCAGTGCCCTTCTATGAACTCTGACCCAGACATTCTCTTGAACTCTCAGTTCATATAGCAAACTGTCTAAAGGAAGTCTAATAAATACCTCACTTAATACGTCCCAAATTGAATTCCTGCTCTTCCTTCTGCACATATTTTACTCACTGCCTTCCCTAACTCAGTTGTTGCCCATCTCATCCTTCCAGTTGCTTAGGTTTCGAATTTTGAATCTTTTTGTTTCAAGCTCAACATACAATTTATCAGGAAATTCCACTGGCTGTCCTCAAAATATATTTAGTATCAGGCCACTTGCAACCACCCCCACTGTTCCAACTCTGGTCTAAGGCACCAATATCTTTTGTCTGAGTTATCTCTGAACAGAACTACAGCTTAACCCCAAAGAACAGCCAGTAATCTTTCAAAATTTAAGGTGGATTAAGTAACATGTCTTAAAAATTTTCTGTGACTCCCTGTTTAACTCAGAGTAATAACCAAACTCCTTACAAACACATATGCGTCCTTACCTAATACGACCTCACTTACTTATCTAACTTCAATGCTCAGCACTTTCTCTTGCTCATTATGCTCAGGGAAGCTGACTTCCAAAGCTCAGGTATGTTCTTATCTAAGGGCTTTTGTTCAAGCTCTTTCCGGCCCCGGACTGCTCTACACCAGATTTCTTCTTGTTAACCGTATCATCTTCCTCAAGTTTGGGAGGAGACACCATCTTCTTTTTAAGGTCTACTCTGATCATTCTACTTAGTCCTGCAGTGTGCTACTTTCTGCAGCACATTCTCACATGCACACATTTCCAATCTACCTATCTCTGCTGTACTTTTTTTATGTACCACTTATTACCTTCTAACATACTATATGTAACTACTTCATTACATCAATTCTTTTTTTATTGAATAAACTTGACAGATAACATTGTGTAAATTTAAAGTGTACAATGTGTTACTTTGATACGTTTATATCTTGTAATATGATTGATGTTGTAGTGATATTTATCACACTATATAATTACAGTACAATGTTGTCTATATTCATTATACTCTGCCTTAGACCTCTATGACTTATTTACTACTTGTTGCAAGTTTTTATCCTTAAACAACATCAATATTGTCCCCTCACTGCCTAATCCTTGGTAACTACCATTTTACTCTGTTTTTTGTGTTTGACTTTTTAAGATTCCACATATAAATGATATCATACAGTATTTTTTCTCTATCTGATTTATCTCACTTAGCATAATGTGCTTAAGGTCTATCCATATTGTTGCAAATGGCAGGAGGTCCTCTTTTTGTGGCTGAATACTATTCTCTCGTGTATATGTACCACATCTTTTCTATCCATTCATCCATTGATGAGCATTTAGGTTGCTTCAATATCTTGACTAACGTGAATAATGCTGCAATAAACATGAGAATGCATCTTTCTCTTTGATATCCTGTTTTCATTTCCTTTGGGTATATACCCAAAAGTGGAATTACTGGCTCGTATGTTAGATCTATCTTTAATTTTTTGAGAAACCTCCATATTATTTTCCATAGCGGTTGGACCAATTTACATTCTCACCGACAGTGTATAAGGGTTCCTTTTTCACCACATCCTCGCCAGCACCTGTTGTCTCTTGTCTTCTTGATGATAGCCATTCTAACAAGGTGTGGGGGGATAAATCACTGTGGTTTTGATTTGCATTTCCCTGATAGTTAGTGATGTTGAGCAACTTTTCATGTGCCTGTTGGACAAATGTCAATTCTTTATTGTCTGTCTCCCCTAACGAGAACGTTAGATCCATGAGGTAGAGAATTCACGTGCTTCACTAATGTATCTCAAATTCCCTGTATATGCCTAAAATAGTAGGCACTCAACAAATATTTATAGAATACATGAATGAATTGGAAAGCTCCTCAAATTCTTGGACCACTTAAAAGAAAATATTAAGAGACATGTATCAAAATTCCTGACAATAAGGCTATATGAATATTACATTTTAAAAATTGAGTTAAAATGAGGTGAGTATGTCGCTCACACCAGTGAAGAGGGTCATTTATGTCACCTACACTCAAACTACAGCAATTATGCTGCATGTGAACATTTGTAGCTAAGAGACCAGCAACCCTTTTACACTGTAGGTTTTGATTGATTACTGTAGGCACCATTTGAACATGTAGTCCTACCTGCGGCTCTCCTCTAACTTACCTTTCACTCCAATTCTAAATCTTGTATTTGGTCCATAGAGTCCAAGCAATTAAAATGCACTTTCAAAAAAATAATTAATGGATTAATAGCCTGCAGATAGACAAATACCAGGGTTTCTAAAACAGTAAGAGAGTATATTACAAATTTTACAAGCCAATGAGTTTTTGATTTTTCACTGACATTTCTTGGGCCTATAAGAGACAATACATAAACATTCAAAGTTAACGCTGTAACATATTGTATTTATAAGTACAATTCAAGTTAACTCTGCAAATAATTACTGAGCTTTGATTGCATGGAAGACGTTGATGCATTTGATTCTAAAATGGAAAGAAATTGTAAATGTTGTACTCAAGCTGTTTACCATCTAATGTAGAAGACATGCATAAGTGTATAATTATATTACAATATTATGGGCTATTAGAGTAATGTACATTGTTTATTGTATATATGGGGAGCTCTACGGAAAAATAAAATAAATATATGTATATATATATATATATATTTGTATATATATTTTATGGTCACACTCTGTAAAGCAGCCACATCAGGGCTAATCCTAGAGCTGAGTTGAGCTGTCCTTCCCTGTTTCACAATCTTGTTCCAATTCACGCAGACTTGAAAGAGTCCCTATTAGTAATGCATATATACATGATTATACGTAATATACATATTTGTATATATGTAATATTACATGTAATATACATAATCATGTATATGTATGTGTATATGTATATATGCATGTGTGTATATACATATATGCAAATGTATACATACATATACACATATATATATATTTAGCAATCAGGTCTGTTCAAAAGTACAGTGAGATATCTTAACTGGTAGTGAAGTCTCTGTGCTCAGAAGATTTAAGAACAAACCTCAAAATATGAAGCGCCAACAGTCTTATAAAACAGATTTTTCATTAATTGAGTTCACTTCCCTATTTACCCATTAGAGTTTTCCATTGTTCATAGGGTAAAAACCAATCTGTGTTACTAGGTGCATTAGTTTGCTAGGGTTGCCATAAAAAAATATTACAGACTGTGTGGCTTAAACAACAGAAATGTATCTTCTCACAGTTCTGGAGGCTAATAGTCCTAGGTCAAGATGTCAGCAGGTTTGGTTTCTTCTGACACCTCTCTCCTTGGCTTGCAGATGGCCACCTTCTTGCTTTATCCTCACACGGTTTCTCCTCTGTGTTGTTTGTGTCCCAATCTCCTCTTCTTATAGAAACACCAGTCATATTGGATTAGGAGCCACCCACGTGACCCCGCATTAACTTATTTACCTCTCTAAAGGCCCTGTCTCCAAATACACTCACTTTCTGAGGTACTAGGGTTTAGGACTTCAGCATATGAATTTCAGGTGGACACAATTCAGCTTATAACCCTGGAGTACCATTACTCCAGGACCTTGTTTCTGCTCACCCTCCAAACTATGCCTCACCATTCTTGTGTCACACTCCATGAACCAACCACATCAGCGCTAATCCTAGCACTGAGTTGAGCGGTCCTTCCCTGTTTCACAACCTTGTTCCAATTGGCCCTGACCTGAAAGAGTCCCTATTAATCAGCAATTAAAAAATACTTTCCACAAATTTTAGGTAACTTAGTTTGGTAGCAGTATATTGTAATCTTCATGCCAAATTTTGTTGACTTGAGCAGAAATCCAGCTCCTTAGGTTTCAAATTTGTTTCTTTTCTTGATTTATGTAGTTTAATTTTTAAAAGGAAATTTAAAAAGTACTCAAAAATAAATCAAATGTAGAATTAATATACATATGCCTCCTTTGTAATGAATTATATATGGTGCATATCTATCAAAAAGCTGTAGTTGGGATGTTGCTCTACTCTTGCTTTGAATATAAGGGACAATCAATAATTGTTTGTTGAACTAATAGAAAAATTATCTTCATAGCTCAGTCATAAGTGTTGTCACTGGGTTTTATTATTCTTCTAAACAGAAGTATTTCTTTTTTAGTGAATTTATGTATTAATGAGGAAGATGATCAAAGGAAAATTTAATTAGAATATATTTTTAGAGTTAAGAGAACACAAAGTTGTAAACATTAAAATGGTGAGAAAAGAAACCCAGCCATAAATGTTCTTATTTGAGAGGTACAATCATTCTAGTAATCCAGTGATTTTTTCCTCATATCAAAAGTTACATGGTTACTTTTAGGAACACAAAATGTGAAATGACTAAATAATTGAGTCCAAATTAAATTACTATCATATTAGCAGCAAATTACCTGCTCACTACTTACTAAAATTATTGTTTGCTTATATCTCAATCTAATACCACTCAACAAAAGTAATATTTTTCTTCATATTAACAAATACATAAAAAAAGATTTTGTAGCACTGCAGTGACCTCTTCATACACATGTCAAGGTATGATTATATTATAGCTACTGCTTTGGGGAGAGACACATTGGAATAAGAATTGCAGGCAAAGACAAATCAATGCCATGATTTTAGAACTTTACAACAAGCTTATCAATGAAAACGGCTACTCTAATTTGTGGCAACTACTATCCCTGTGTCTTCCTGTATATTTCAATCACGATTCTACTTACAGTGAATGTATCTGCCTATGAGTAAAGTGTCTTAAACAACATGGGCTTATGTAATATCAGTCATACAGAGACTTAATGTTTCCTCTCATCTCAGTTAAATGCCTTGGGATATCTTCACTACAATCTAAGTACATTTCTGATTGCAGCCACATACGGACTCTTGAGAGCAAGTGAATACTAGGAGAAGTTTTTTAAAAGTATATTTTCTCTATGAGTTACACAAAATTTATGTAATTTAAAAATGTTGGTGTTTGTCAGAGGTATATCAAGGACATATTTGACATGACCAACTTCAAGTTCTGCAAGTTGTGATATGGCAGAATTGATCACAGAGCATAAGGACAAGTTAAACATTCAGAACCTTTCACTTTTCCTATTTTATTGACTGAATATTAGTGTTATTATGGTGATGGGAACACAAAAAACTTGTGAAGATATTTCAAAAAGTATTTAATTTGTGTGTTTATAGAGTCATTGTGAAATGTGAGTAACTGATATAGTTTGTGTGGGACATTACCTGACCTCTAGGAAGTGGTTGAAAATATATGTCAATAAACTCTTATTTTTTTGAGATAAAAATGGGTTCATCCTCCTGAATGATGCACTAGGATGCTAAATGTCCTCAGGTTCTGGAATGGTTAGTTGACGCCAGTAACAATATCCATTAGGATATTTAGGGATTATGATATATATCTTCCCATTAGCAAAACATTTGAAACTTCCAGATCAATTATGAGGAGTGGAATTTTAGAGGGTAAGATATTAAATTGGGTCCAACTTGACTATATGATTTGTTAAAGAAAAAATATTTATTTTTCATTATAGATAAACAACTAAGTTTTCACTCAGGAACATTTGGAAAATACACTAAAGCACAAAGAAAATAATTACTTTTAGCATTTTGATATGGAATCTTCCAGATATAAATACAGATATGTTTTCACGTGCATAAATGCATTATATTTTAAATCAAGCTATCACTTTATATGTATCCATGTGCATGAATGTATTATATTTTAAACTAAGCTATCACATTATGACATGTTTTAAATACTTCTCTACGCCATTACATATTTTCCTCTTGCACGTGTTATACAAAGGGGTCATGGATATACATCACCAGCAGTACACTTATTCTGAGAAAGCTGATAAGGAAGGAATGGATGGAGTGGGCACAATCATGCATACTTTTGGCATACAACAGATTAGGCTAGGCAAAGAAAATCTACGGGTGTATACCATGACCAAGTTGTCAGTTGAGTCTGTATACTGATAGTGAACAACGACTATCTATATGACTATGTAACAATGGATGAACTCTTGATGGAGAATTGCCTTTGTAAGAAAGGGGAGGCCTTTGAAAACCAGTGGCTGTAATTAGTCTGTTCTGTTTTGGGGCTCAGATCTTTGCTAAGCTACTGAAAGAAGGAAACATTTCCTCCAGAGTAAACTTGTCTTTTACCATCACATAAAGAATAACATCGTATGTATATATACTCAGATTTGCTGGAATAGGAGATGCTTTGGTTTTCATTGCCCTGCATCCAATGAACACATATTACATATGGGGGTCTTACAAAATTGGTCAGTTGTATTCTCTTTAGTGCTGCTGTAACTGTGCCTTAGACCACTCCACTGCTGGATTACCCACAAGGACTTTCAGTAGGTCAAGTCTGGCATCAATAATGGCCCCCTTCTCCCTGTATCCTCACATGACAGACAGAGGAAGCTCTGGTAGCTCTATCTCTTCTTTTTTTTTTTTTAAAGATTGGCACCTGAGCTAACAACTGTTGCCATTCTTCCTTTTTTTTCAGCTTCCCCCCCCCCAACCCTCCCAGTACACAGTTGTATATTTCAATTGTGGGTCCTTCTAGTTGTGGCACGTGGGATGCCACCTCAGAGTGGCCTGATGAGTGGTGCCATGTCCACGCCAAGGATCTGAACCAGTGAAACGCTGGGCCACCGCAGCAGAGTGGGCGAACTTAACGATTACTCAACCATGGGGCAGGCCCCTCTATCTCTTCTTAAAAGAGCATCAGTCCCCTCAAGGGCTTCACCCTCATGATGTGATATAAATCTAATTACCTCCCAAAGGTTCCATCTCCTAATACCATCACATTGAGGGGTAGGACTTTAGCATATGTATTTGAGGAGGACACAGACATTTAGTCCATAACACTTACATATAAATGTCTGATATTTCCCCAGGTGTTGTGGAAGATTATTAACGGTTGCGATGCATCCACTGTAAGATGGATAGTACTAATACTTATGTTCTCAAATAATTTCTCTTGAAATTATGATGCAAACTCTGTTCAAGGTAACTTATATATTAAGTGCCTTTACGTAATACAAGATTTTATATATTGATAAACATGTTAAATAAGCACTTTGATGTTACTTTGAAGGTAAACATGTATGTACATAAAAAGGAGATCTGATTGCGTAAAAAGCTGAGACGTACTTTTTTGACAGCTCTGACTTACTTGAGAAAACTTGAAACTGAGATCTGAAGAAGAAACCTCAAATCTTATATAAGAAAAAAACAAGTTAGAAAAATAACAACAGGCTATCTAAAAGTAAGTAGAGGACAGAAGATAATAAAAAGACCAATGATACATGAAACAGAAAACATAAAACTGCAATTAAGAAAATTAACAATTTATTTTGAAAGTGATAATACCCTGTGGTGAATTGTATTAAGGAACTAGAGTGATAGTATTAATAAACAATTTTACCATTAAAACTAGTGACATAAGGGAGATTCATTAGATTGTAAAAATACCAAAATTATGTATATGATAACTTAATGCCAACCTTGAAAACTTAGCTAACAAGTAGAAATAACTAGTAAACGTAGCTAAAAATTTTTCAAGAAAGGAGAAATTGAATATGTAGATCTTTTAAAGAAATGATAAATCCATGTTCAAAAATAGTCGCAAGTAGAAATTGAAGATCCAAATACTGTTGCAGGTGAGTTCTACAACATGTAATAACAGATAATTTAAATAATACAAAACATCTTCAAGAGATGAGAAAAAACAGGTACATGATTCGACTCATCCTATGAGACGAAGAGAATCTTGATATCAAATCCAGACATCCACAGGAAATTACAGGGCAGTACTGTTTATAAATATGGAAGAAAAATTCTGAAGAAACTTTTGGCAAGTAAAATCTATCAGTGTATTAAAAAGAAATACAACATTTTATGACCACATTAGATCCACACTAGAAGTGCAAGGATGGTTTAATATTACATAAGTTTAAAAAGTCATCCTGTGCTAAATTTAAGAGATTAATATGATCATTTCAATGAATGAAACAAATTCTACATCGAATTATGACTTTATAATAAAATTTTCAATAATGGGAATAAGAGGAAAACATTTTAATCTTGTAAAGAATGTTTATCAAAACGCGTAGTCAACATTATTCCTATTGGTGACCATTAAGCACTGTCTTTTTGAACAGGAACAGGATGTGGAACACACAATAGCCTGTTGCATTCCACGTGATCATGGATTTCCCAGTTACTGCAATAAAACACAAGAAATACATGAATATGAGGAGAGAATTTATGACTTCCACAAAGAAAACTGAAAATGTCATTGACAGCATATAGCCTTAATAAGAGATTTTGCAATTCTATACTACAGAAACAAAGTAACATATAATATTTTTAAGTTTGTTTTCTCTTTTAAGGTATGCTTTTTTGTGAGGAAGATTGGCCCTGAACTAACATCTGTTGCCAATCTTACTCTTTTTTTTTCTCCCCCAAATCCCCAGCACATAGTTGTACACCCTGGTTGTAAGTCATTCCAACTCTTCTATGTGAGATGTCATCACAGCATGGCTTCATGAGCAGTGTGTAGGTCCACGCCAAGGATCCAAACTGGTGAACCCAAGGCTGCCAAAGCAGAATGCACAAACTTAGCCATTCAGCCATGGGGAAGGCCCCTATAATTTTTAAAAAGTAATAATTTACAAAAGCAAAACATAAATTTAATATATCTATGAATAAATCTAGCAAAAGATATATGATACTTATGGAAAATTTTAAAACATGCTTAAAAATATGCAACCAATGTCACAATATTTTAAGGATATTATTTCTTTGAAAATTCATTGATAGATTTAATAGAATTTTAATCAAAATCCCAACAGGGTATTTGGGGATATTGATAAATAATTCTAAATTTCAAATAGAAGTAAAGAGACTAATAATAACAACACACTCCTAAAAGAAACGATTTCATCCCAGCTATTAAGACATTTATGAAACTATAGTAATTGAATCTTTATGACATTAAGCCAGAGATAGAAACATTAACCAATGGAACAGAAAATGAGCTTAGAAAATGGCCACATATGGAAACTTGATGTATGGCCAAAGTGGCATCATTTCTCACTGGGAAAGAAGCAGTCTATAAAATAAATAGTGATGGAACAATGGTGGTGGGTATCCATGTGGGAATTTAATTTGAAATCGCATCTTTACCATATCTAATACACAAAATATCAATTCCAGGTGGACTGAAGACTTCAACAGAAAAGCAAATGTGAAGCCAACATCCATTACTTTAATGACCGTGTTCTCACAAAGTGAACTATCCAAAAACAAAATGTTAATTGCTTGAATAAAATAAAATATGGCTTATTGGAATAAATTGTAAAGAAACTTAAAAAACAAGCTGCAAATCAGAACAAGATATTTGAAACATAACTGGAAAAGGAATCACTTTCAAGAATATTTTCACCTAGAAGGAAAAAATATAAAAATCAAGTATAAAAATAGGCAAAAGACATGTATAAGCATTTAAAGAAACAAAAACATACACATCTCACAAATAAATGAACAATTTCTGTTGATATCATGGACATGCATATTCACACCACAACGTGATATAATTTTATATTCATTAGATAGCTAAAGATTAAGAAATCTTACAATACCAAATTTTGGCAAGAATGTAGATCAACAGAGACTTTTGTACACTCTAGTGAGATGGAAAATTGCTAAAAATCACTCTGGGAAAGAATGTGGCTTAATCTTTAAAAATATGCACTACTAAAATTTAGGAATTACATTTCCAAGAATACACATATGTGCCAAGAAACTTATGCTAAAATGTTCATAGCAAGAATCAGTCATAATAGCTAACTAGAAACGACGAAACTGTCTATAGACAGGAGGACAGACAACTAAATTTGTCTTTATTCTTGTAATGCAGAAATTGGCAAACTATCGACCATGAGCCAAAGCTGGCGAGACTATTTTAGTAAACAGTGTTTTATTGGGACACATCCACACTCATTGGTTTATGTATTGTGTATGGCTGCTTTTGCTGTGTGACAGCAGAGTCAAATAGTTTCAACAGAGACTATATGCCTTATAAAGCCACACATATTTACTATCTATTTGCGGAAAAAGTTTGCTAATCCCTGGCCTAATGGAATATTACATAAAAGTGAAAATAAATGAACCATGAAACAGCATGAATGAATCTCAAAAACATAATGGTAACTAGAGGATGATATTATATTTCAATAAGGCTCTGATTTATTGACTGGCAAAATGAGGCAATATATTTTTAGGAACAAATACGTATATCATATATTTATTTTAAAATGCAAAAATGCAAGTCTCTGGTAAAAAACAATTCTGACAATTGATTATCTGTATTGTGGTGAGAGTTAGCTGGGCAGATCAGAGAATTTTCAACATTATAATTCTTGCTGAGTGACAAGTTCAAAAGTATTTGTTTTATTATTTAAATTTACATTTTACATATTCATTTTATCGAATGCATTTGTGTATCAGTTATCATATGATTTCAATACTAATATAAAGCAGCTCTAGGTAACAGTAGGGAGAGTATGTGCATATCTGTATTATCTGTGAATAGCCCATAAGTGGGAAGAGAAAGTGAAAAATCCCTTAGGAAAGAAAGGAGAAAGATATATTTGAAGAAGAGTAAGCTATGTGTATGTGTGTGTGTGTGTATGTGTTCACATGTGTTATTATTGTTGTCATCATCATTAATAGCTAAAATATTATATTTGAATAGAAACATATAATAGTGGTTTGAAGGAAGGTTTTGGAAACAGAATATATGGATTTGAATTATAGTCCATTATTTCCTAGCTCTTTAAACTTGGACAAATTAACCCATCTATAAAACCTCCTGGGTTAAATGTTTTTGAGAAAAGGGTAAAAATAATCCTGGTAAGATGGGCTTGGCCATATGTGTGACTCTTCTGAATTTTTCTTAGTTATGCATGCATTTTTTAAAAAATGGAACATTTTGGAATTAGGAAGAGCATGCTAATATTCTGAATCCATTTGTGCTTCAGGGATTCCAAAATGTTTTCCACACTGCAGTCAGGGTGGTCTTACTGAATTCAAAACCTGAATTGTTCCTTTCATGTTTAATTCTTCTAGCTTTCATACAATTCGGGTAATCTCCTGGAATGCTATTCCATCATATACTTTCAAGACTGTTCTGTTTGGCCATACACATCTCAGATCCCAGGTCATGAATGCAAAGAGGTATAGGTCAAACCAAACAATTGAAAATGATTAGTAAGAGACATATTGAAAAAAATGGAGAGAGAGACTAAGTTTCTGATTATAAAATTACATATTGTTAAGTGTTAATTTCTTTCAAAGTAAGTTAAAAATTCCGTTCTGCTTTAAGTCTTTCATATGTTTCACAGAACTTCAAAAAACACTTCATAGTTCTTTACTTTTATTAGCAACTTAAGAATATGATTATGTTATATAGTGCATTATTTCATAATGCTTAAACAGTATACAATTGAAAATTGTGTCATATTTTCCTTTACTGTTTTCTGTTTGATAAAAAAATATGTTTATTCTTGGTTACAGTTTTTTCAAGTGACTTATTACTGAGCTTCATATTTATATTTTATTTATTGGCCATTTAAAGTTATACATGTGAATGTTTCTCATGTTTCAATTGAGGTTGTTTGCCATTTCTAGACATTTGTTGAATGAAAAATAAATGAGTAGAATGGCCTTTTTACGGTGCAGAATCTGGTCGAGAGTTGGCAATAAACATTAAAATCACATTTTTGCAATTTATCATTGGTTTCTGATATTTTAAAGTTCCATATAGCCAAATCTATCACTTTTAAAATTTATGGTTTCTTCAATTTTTATTCGACTCAGAACTGCCTTCTCAGTCTAAAAGAAATAATATCTTATATTTTGTCCCTATTCTTTTATGATTAATTTTTTTAACCTTATTATTTATTTGATCTTCTGTTTTAAAATTAAGAATTCTTCCAGGCTATAAAAATTTTTATTGATCTTCTTGTACCAGTTACCTCTGGTATAAAAACAAAATATATATTGTACGTAATATATTATATATAATATGTCATATATAATAACTATATATTTATGCTATTTTGTCCATATTTTGTAACTGCCCATGATGTTGAAACTATGTTATTATTTCTAATTATATTTTCATTTTATTTTTTGGCTCGTTATCTATTTTTCCTTTAGCTTTTGTTATTTAATATTTGGAATGACATCAAAAAACAATGATATTTATGATCCCTCAGTCAGAAAGTTACCACACTTAGGTTTCATATTTATTATATTGGCTAAAACATCTGGAACAATATTGAGAGCAAACAATATTGAAACAACAATCCTAGCCCTGTTCCTAATTTCAAGTGGAATAACTCTAGTATGTCGCTCATCGTTAATTATGGTGTTGGCTAATGGTTAAAATCTACATGCGTGTGTATTAAATAAATTGAACAATTAATTCCGGTAGTAATCCATGGTAATGCATGAGTAAATAAGAAAAATTTTGTTTTACATGGATTGCTACTGGAATTGTTCAATTTTATTCACTGTAAATTTGTATTTCACTAATTGTAATTTTATATGCTTCTACACTGATATCATATAATTTTGCACAAAAGAAAATCTATTTTACATTTGAGTTAGGCTCATTATAACCTTTTAAAGACCTGCTTTGGAAAACCAGACTCTGGTACACACTTCTCATTTTAAGGATAAATAAACGCAATCCTAGAAAGGTTGAACAATTCGTCAGCAGGGAAACAACATAATTTTGAAAAGATATGCATCTGATTTAACTTTCCCATCAATTTCTTGCGTGATAAAACCGTAATTATTTTACTCTTACCTTATGCTTTACTAAATTGAGACCTATAGTGGTTAACTGATGTGCCTACACTAGGCAGGGTTCTCCAGAGAAACAGAACCAATAGGATTTATCTAAAAGGAGATTTATTATAAGAGTTGGCTCCACGATTACAGAAGCCGAGAAGTCCCAAGATCTGCCTTGTGCAATTTGGAGAACCAGGAAAGCTGGTGGTGTAATTAAGTTTGAATTCAAAGGCTTGGGAACCAAGGGAGCCACTGGTATGAGTTCAAGTTCAAAAGCCCAATGATTGGGGGAGGCGCTGATGGTATCAGTCCCAGTGTGAGTTGGAGGGCCAGAGAGCAAGGAATACGAATGTCCCAGGACAGGAGAAGGTGGACGTCTCAGCTCAAGCCAAGAGAGAATCTGCCCCTCCTCTGCCTTTTTGTTCTATTCTAGCCCTCAGTGGATTGGATGATGTCTCACCACATTGGTGAAGGCAACCTTCTTTACTCAGTCTACTGATTCAAATGCTAACCTCTTCCAGAAACGCTCTCACGGACACATCCAGAATGGCTGTCTTACCAGCTATCTCGGCATCCCTTAGCCCAGTCAAATTGACACATAAAATTAACCATCACAGTGTCCAAGGACATTCACTGAGTTTGAACTGGGACATGACTGAAAACCATGTTTTTAGAATGGTACTTTGATGATCTTTCCACTTTTACATTGCACCACAGTATAGACGGACTGATGGAGAGGAGTGTTCTCTCTTACTCCAACATTTAAACTTAGTATGTCACACTTGCTACTTTTTCCTAATCAAGTCCCTAAAATGAAGAGAACACCTGTAAGCATCATTTCTTTGAATTGACTATCACTTTCACAACGTGTGATAGGAGATGCCTTTGCCCTGTAGAAAAATGTCAAGAATTCATAGCCATTTTCTGGCTCTTGTCACCTTTGTTATCCAGCAACTGAGGCAATGTCGTCTCATCAGCAATGTCAATGCCTCTTCTTCTAACAACATGGCAATTGTCACTTTCCTGACAGACACCTTAGAAAATTCACATACTTGCCAAATTTTAGACCAAGAAACTTTAAAACCTGAGTGTTGGAAGAACCATTCGAAAATGCAGTAGTGGATGAAATGCATCCCGTGTGCCTTAATAACAATGGTTCAGAGTAGCTGTGCATCTTAAGAAAACTGTGGAGGCTGGAAGAAGCCCAAAGTACTGAAAGCAGACCAGCTCATTGGATCAGGAAGGCTGTGCTGATATTGCTTCAACAGAATAGCCAGGCATGCATTTCAAATCCAGATTTGGAGCGGTATGGCCTAAATTATTCCAACTAATGCTTATTTGACATCTCATTTATCTTACCATTTTTACACTTACAACAATAAATCCATAAAACAACCATATATCGCTGATATTTATTTATCCGTCATATGGATATGGGTCCAGCAGAAAACTGCATGTTCAAAAGGGGAAATTTGATGATTGTTTACTAAAGGAATCACTTTGCAAAGACAGGTAGGTCTAGATTTAATAAAAATACACTAGAGACAGTAAAAGAACCCAAGCCATTGTCACTAGGCCTGAAGGTGTTAGTGAAGGGATCGCTTACCAACACTCAGCAAGACCTGTAGCTGCAGGGGAGGCACCCTGAGAAAAATTCAGCATTGTCAGTTGTCAGTCTGGCATAAAGGGAACCAAGGGCATAAACATCAAACTTCTATTGTTACCCTCCTGCTGGGGTCTGCTTCACTGAACTCGAGAAGGCTAAGATTCTTGGTTGGTTCATTCCATAATTATTAACATCCAAAGGCCTAGAGCCAAATGGAGAGGGATGGAGAGCTGATCTCCACAGGCTATAGGAGAACATCCTGCTCATCCCCGTTTCACATAGCAAGTAAATGAACTTGCAGAGGTTAAATAACTTGCCTTAAGTGAAAAGGCATCTAGTTGCTGAGGCGGGATTTAATTCATGATCTTCCAACATGAAGCTCTGTTTTGGCTCCTATGCCACTTCTCGTTAAAAAGGAATTTATTCACTCTACTTTTCCTTTTCTGTAACATAGAATTTTATTTTAGCTGAAGTCAATAATACTTCAGAATAATAAATGCTTATTTCAGCAACACAACCTAAGGTTACTGTTTATCTCCTTCCATCAATCAGTTCTCTTTCAGAGAACTTCAAATACACACACACATTCATGCGCTCATACTGAGGGTATCTGTAAAATATGTTGATCATGACAAATTTTGATAGTTTTTAAAAATACATCATTACACCATTTCAAAAATTAAATAGAATGCTTCAGTAGTAATCAACTACATGGAAAGAATGTGTATAAATCCCCTTATAAAGTACTTTACAATAAAGTATTTTTCATTTACATATTCTCCCAAAGGATTATTGTAAGTTGCATAAGCTAACATTCATGCATTTCCATTTGCAACAAATAATTACGGAAACTTTATATTCATGAGTCATGTTATTTAATACCACGAAACAAAAATTTAAGACATTTTCCTTATTGGAGGATGGATCTTGATGTTTTGGTGTAGTTCAAAGCAGTGAATTATACCTCACTTTTTTATAGGATAGTTTTGTAGGAATTTACTTGACTAAAGGAGTCAATAACAACTTTCCCGAAAAGCATAGTTTTTACACATGGGTTGCCTTCCCAAAATCAGAATATAAAAGTGCTGCCTTGGAAAGTGCTATATCTCTTGTCTGCAGGACAAGACTTTAAAGATAAGCAGACACTTGAAGTTGATGCTGACTCCTTAGACAGATCCGCAAAATGAAGAAACAGAGCAATAGCCTCCTACTACATTGGTTGCCAAGAGTTCAGTAGCCTATAATCCTGAGATAAAATTGAGGTTAATAGACACTGGCAAATGACCACTTTGACAGTACCAGAGAACATGTTAGGATAAGCTTCTTGTTGTTTCAGATTGGGCTAAAATTGGCAAATGTGATATTTAAGTATCAAAACTGTGCTAACTGTGTGTTATTCTTCTGACCTCCGCATCTTAGGGCACATGAACCCTTTGATTCATGGCAAATAAAATGTCAGTTATAATAAATTTGGGGCGTAATAATTGAGAATCCAATCAATAGATGCGTTTTCAAATTATTGAATATCTTTGATGTTTCTCTTTCAATATAGCCCTTCAACAACATCATGTGTTTCAGAAATCTTTAGACAGGTTGAATATGTACAATAAAAACGTAGAATATAAAACAAACAACACTGACAGTGTTCCTTCCCTGTAGGTATTACTTAGTTCTCTGGCCCCTTTCTACCCAAACATGATCATAAGAAGGGAGCCAGGGTTAGTAATCTGAAGTTGTTTGGCTTACAAATTGCTCTCATTAATATTAATCAGGAGTTCTTGGAATTAGAGTTTCTTATTAACTCTCAGGGTTAGCAGTGAAGTTCCCTGAAGGGCTTCCATTCTAAAGAAGCACATGAACATTAGCTAGAAGAGAATATGCTCCTTTGTTTTAAAGGGTACGGTGAATAATTTTGCACCACTGGGGAGCAGGAGACCTTGAGTTTCAGGGGGCAGATGCTGCTTCCCATTATCTGAATGGAGGAAATACATATGTCCTCACCCACCACCATTCTACTTATCTAATTAATACCGCCTGGAACTCTCAGGCATCTGGAGAAAGGAAGTTCATGACTTGAAGGCAATGTTTGGACATCAAGATGCAGTAAATAGCAAGTTCTTATAAATATTTATTCACGTAATGCCTGGTTGTGCTGAGTCTAAATTATTCCCCAGTACTAAGTTTGACCCATCAACTTATTGACAGCCTCCAGCAGTGTTACCTGGTAACACTAAATTCCTGAAATGCCTGTACCTAAGTTGACAAGTAGCCTGTTTATAGTTAAGGTAATAACCATAGGTACTGTTTTGCCTGGAACAGTCCCAGTTGACACCTCTTCTTTCAGGATAATGTTTAATAATGTCCCCTTTCACCCTTAAAAGGGTTCTTACAAGGCCATCCTAATTATTGAGTGATTTAGAAAATAGAGAGAGAAAATTTATTTTTATTATATATGTATATTTTTAAAGATTGGCACCTGAGCTCACATCTGTTGCCAATCTTTTTTTTTCTTGTGTTTTTTTTTTTCCTTCTCCCTGAAGCCCCCAAGTACGTAGTTGTATGTCTGCGCCCAGGATTTGAACTGGTGAAACCCCGGGCCGGCGAAGCAGAGGGCGTGAACTTAACCGCTTGGCCACGGGGCCAGCCCCTATTTTTTTATATTTTAAAGAACTAAACTTTAGAATGTTGGAATTGTTTCTATTGTGGATTTCATTATGTACGATAGGGTTCCATTTATATGGCCAATATATGTAAATACTATGCATAGCAAAAAGCTGGTATGAGAATCTTAGATGTGCTCATTATTTACATAATGATATGATCTGTTTGCCAGTTGATATATTTTTTTTGAAATGAATAATCCTCAGCACCAAAACAATGGCAATAAAATGAAAAAGCAAAAGAACATGAAAGACATTGTAAAGTACTGAGCAATTTGCATTTATTCACTATTTAGAGGACATATATTCTTGATGTTGGCAGATTTTTAAAATATATTATCTGAACCAACAACATAATTTAGTCTCTGAAATAATTTCTCATCTTTTTTTAATCTCATCTTTTTAATTTTAGAATTGCTAACCTGTTAATTTATTCTATGAGCTAAAAATCTAGCTGCCTAAAAGGATTTAATTTCAAATATGGGCTAGTTTTTTTTTCTCTAAAGCTTTCATGTAAACATATTTCTTAGTCTTCCAGAGCCAGCAAGCATATATATATATATAAGTTTTGAAATATGACATTAAACAAGTAACTTCTGATTGTTGCAAGTGCCGAGAAATATATTTCCAAATACCGTCATTTTATCATAAATGCTGGTTGAAACTTCTTTTACAGGATTTAGAGCAAACTGTTTTAATAAACATGCCTTTTCCTTAAATCAAATAATAGGAGCCAGATTTTTATGAACATTGTGCTGAAAATGGAACTGATTTTCTTCAAAAATTATTTTAAATAATTAAAACTTTCTACCTTTAATCAGGACCTTAAAGCTGTTTTTTACAGCTAACCCAAAGTTACTTTGGAAGATACTATTCCAGAATAAAATAATGAATTGATGAGATCAAAGACTATCAAAGGAATTAATAAGTAGCCAGTAGCAGAATATTTATAGAAGTGCAAAATGAAAAAATATGTTGAGCATATGAAGTAAAATCAGATCGAGAGTTTTTGAAAAAGCAATTAGCAAGACTAGATTATTCCTAACTCAATGTGGGTAGAACATAGTATTTAAAAACAAGATAACATGTGTTCGCCGTTGCAGAGCCTTGCTAAAATTGTATAGAAGAATGATGCCTGACATTTTGTTGAATTTCATTTATTTAATTAATAAGAATTTTATATATATACTCATACATTCACATGAATACTTACAAAGTATATATATACATTTTCCTCATTAAAACAGAGTTCTATGCAGAAAGACTTAAGAAAATTGCAATTCAGAACAATTCAAATTAATTCTACATTATTTCAGTTAAATATTCTTTGTATTATGTACTAGCCAAAGATTAAAATGGGATTACCTAGCTTTTTCATTCTAGGAAATCCATATAGTTCCATGGATTCAATTTTGCTACTCAGATCTTTAACTTGGAACAGACTGTTCTCAGCATTATGTCGTGTTAATTCCTGCACCGCAGTGGACTCTTCATGCTGACTCAGATTTTACCAGAAAGATATTGAATATACTTGCAGTTCGTCAGTTACAGTATGCTTTGGCTCATTGGTCAAATGGAGTGTTTGGCAAAACATGAGGAATGCATGCAATAAGTAGTACACAATAAGAATAAAAAACATTGTTCAATGTACGAAATAAGTTGCATACATGCCAAGTCACATAGACATTTATAGAGTCTGTTGGAGTTTGGATGACACAGCAAAATAACATCTTAAACAATTTTGATGTCTGATTTTTCTTTTTGAATGGAGAACAGAGAGGTCCAGAATGTAAACTGACCTGATGATAGTAGAAACTTTCACGGGCAATTGAATTTACTATCAACAAGAATAGAGTAAATACGTTCTGATAGAGCATCTGCATTATTCTTCTGGAGCCCCATAGTCAGGTAGGGATAGTTTTGTGAATTATTAACAAAAGGGACTTGATAAAGGGTCCACATCAATAGAACACTTGCCGAATATTGAATGATGCTAAAAAATGTTGCTAACTTTTTAGATTTAATAATTAAACGTTGTATTTAAGAAAGGGCCATCTTTTAAAGATAAATATCAAATAGTTATGAATGAAATACAAACTTTCTCATATCTACCTCAAACTAATCCAGGAAGAGGGAGATAGATTGGAGTATAGACAAAACAAGATTGACCTCAAATTAAAACGGTTAAAGTTGTGCAAGAGATTCATGGAGTTTTGTGATACTATTATCTCTATTTTTATGTGGGGTTGGAATTTTCCATAATAAAAATGTGTCCACAATATAGATAATATAACCTCATATATCCCTGAAATAAACAAAAGAAAAAGAAATCTCCCCAAGATCAAAATAAGAACAGGAAGGAAAAGATTCTGTAATGTACAACACAGTCATGTTCTTTAGTTTTCAGGATATAACAGACCTTTTCAATATCAAATAAATGTTTGAACGATATTCAGGATGTTGCCAGCAACAGTCTTTGATAACCTGCAAAGAATGTTCCACATGTCTTTTAAACCTTCAACCTTCTTTTTTATGCTTTCTTTTACCCCTGCATTCAGTGCCTTCATAAAACTTTCTGGCTGTCGTATCATTAACTGATACGCATATCTCCCCTTACTATACTTGAGACCACTTCCACTTTTCTGTTCTCTAATTTCTTCCTCTATTCTTCCTTCTATTTCTTCATTATAAATCTCAGTTTCTGGTCAGAACCCATAGACACCTAAGGCCGACCAAAGGACTGGAGCATCCGCAGATTTGGGCAACCGCAGGGATCCTGGAATCAATTCCCCGCAGATACCGAGGGAGACTGTATTTCAAACAAAATCTTAGCATTTCCACATTCATATGTCGTGGAAAAATGAAATGCCATTTATTGTTATTCAGGATGCAATGGCAACTTCATTTGGTCTTTTGCTCAGGTCAAAACCTGATGGACATCTCCCAGAAAGCATTCACTAAACTTGTAATTCCACCATCCTGGTTATTCAACACATCTCTTTCTGAGTTGGCTTCCCTTATCTATTATTTATTACCTAGCTTCTACTTTTATCCTTTTCTTATTCTCTCTTTGAGTCTTTCATTCAAAATTATGCAAGAGGGAGTCAGCTAATCACCATCCAATGGAAAGTGTTGGAATTAGGCCATGGTGTCCGGTCAGAACTTGACTGAGACTTTAGAAATCTTGAAGATTTGGAATATTTGGTTATACTCCATATATTTTTCAATATAACAATAAAATGCAATAATTAGCTGAGTCATAATGAGAAGGAAGTTCAACAACATACTGCTTGGCTGGTATACTAATTTTTTTTAATAGTGTGCCTGGTAATATAAAGCATGGATTCTATCTTATTGCTTCTGTACTTTTTTATATCAAGGAAATTGGATACTATTATTATTTCTTTTTAATAGGCAGGGTAGCAAATATATAGAATCAGGTTTCAAGTTTGCAAAATATCTGTGTGGCAACTTGTCTTCAAATGGCTTAGCTGCATTGTGGAAGCTGTAGGTAGAGAGCAGCCAGGAATTGTTTAATGGACTATTCCATATACCTTCTCATAGCTGGTCTTAGCTAGCCATTAGAAGAGTAAAGTCAGATACGAATGACTGATGACTCATATTCCTACTTTATTTTTTAAAGCGATATTTCTTTTTATAGCACATATAATTTTCCAAGTGGTGAAATTAACCCAATATGGGGAAGATATTCTTATATATTGTTTTTTCCTCAAGATGCTTAGCATTATATTTTTCCCATTCTTTCTCTGTAAAGGGCTAGTTTTCAGAACAAGGCATTACAATAAGCGTGTTTGTTTTGTTTTGTTTTCCTGCTACTTAATATCTTTCTTTCCAAAAGTGAAAGTTAGATGCCGCTTTCCATCAAATTATATTTGTTTGGGCTTCTGCCACTCTTGCTTTGCCGTGGGTCAGTGAGGTAGCCCAGGAAATTCTTTACCTCTCATTAAATGTTACCAGTGCTCTATGATATATGAAGGAGTTGCTGCATCTGAATGTGAGCACATATTCAACCTAGTCCAATAGCTTATGACCCAGAGAGAGACATATCTTATAATATTAAAAGTCAGCTTTCAGAAACTTCAGTTATGAATTTTTCTGACAGAGAAGAGAGAAGGGCATCAGATTTCCTGAATCTCTGTGTTTTGCTTATTTCCATTAACAAGCTTGAGGAGATTTTTCAGCTCATCTCTCCTCAGCTGGAATCATTCTTTTTCTCCAAGGTCTCCCTTTTCTTACCATAGACTATTCATCTTTTTCTAGAAGTAGTTGGATATATCCTTCACTTTATGTCTCTACTTTTCCTGGATTCTTCCAGGGTAAGGCCTAAGCAAGGATCAAATGCTAAAAAAAAAAAAAGTTAAAGTCTCAACCACACTTTCAGTAGTTTAGAGATAAGGAGCTTCTTAAGACATTTTTTATGCCTTTAAGATCTCCCTGAACATACATACCTTCTCTGCCGAAGAAGTTGTCCAAACTCTTTTCTTAGGTGTCGTTTTTATAGCTTTTCCAATAATACATCATCTCTAAACAAGAACTTATACATGTAAGAAATAGCATTATGGCCTGCTATGTTGCTTCCAAAAGAATCTTCAAAATATTGGTGTCACATTTTTCTTTTTTTTAAGGAAGATTAACCCTGAGCTAACATCTGCTGCCAATCTTCCTCTTTTTGCTGAGGAAGATTGGCCCTGAGCTAACATCCATGCCCATCTTCCTCTGCTTTATATATGGGACACCTACCACAGCATGGTTTTTGCATCAAGTGGTGCCATGTCCGCACCTGGATCCGAACCGGTGAACCCCGGGCAGCAGAGAAGCAGAACGTGGGAACATAACCGCTGCGCCACCGGGCCGGCCCCTTGGTGTCACATTTTGAAGAGTTGTTTATCATTTGGGATTGAAGTATTCTATCTATTATAAAAGGGAAATAGTATGTGAAGTAAATAAGGGCAAAGCTTGGGAATAACATCTCAGAATTTGTTTTCTAGAGAGAGACATTTGGCATGAATATCTCCATGGCTGAGCTTTATTTACATTAAGTCTCCCAAAGCTGACTTATTTACATTAAGTCAGGAAGCCAGAAAAGTGGCAAAGAGCCTATGTTCAAAGAGATTTCTTTCAAAGTGCACAGGACCTGACATTTGTATGTGGAAATAGAGACAAGGAAGATTCAAATGGTCTTATAAACACTTTTAAATAGAAAGAAAGCACAAAAACACATCTCATTCTTCATACATTTTAAACAAATCCCTTCATTATTGTATTGAAGAGCAAAATTCATGAAATAAGGGCAAATGTTCAGACATGCTTGGTCAGAGAAAAATTTAGACGGCAACTTAAACAACTGATATTGTAAAGACTTTTCAGAATCTATGAGGAAAGAAAAAGGAATAAAAGTCATGAAGATCAGAAACTAAGAAATGAAACTGTCCCTATTTGCAAGTGACATATTTGTCCATGTAGAAAATTTTAAGAAAATCCCTTAGAAATAATAAACGAGGTCAGCAAGATTACAGCATACAAGACGAACATAATGAAAATAACGAACATACAAGCAATTGCATTTGTTTATTGTAGATGAATGTGTGGAATGAATATGTGGAAACCAAACTTACAGCTATAATATCACTTGCAATCACTCACAAAGAAAACATACTTGGGGATAAATCTAGCAAACATATACAAGACTTGTACCCTGAAATGTACACAATATTGAAAAAGTAATCAAAGGAGACCTAAAAAAATGGAGAGAAATACCATGTTCATAAACTGGGTGACTCAATATAGTAAAAATATTAACTCTCAAGTCGCTCTATAGGTTTAACAAAATTTCTATCAAAATCCCAGCAAAATTCTTTGTAGATATAGACAAGACTATCCTGAAATTTATATGTAAAGACAAAAGAACTAGAGTAAGTGAAGAAATTTTTTACAGGAAGAAGAATAAATTGGAAGGAGTCATTCTTTCCAATTTTAAGACTTCTTTTATAGCTGAAGTAATAAAAGATGTGTGATATTGGAGGATGAATAAAAGCATAGATTATTGGAACAGAATAGAGTAACTCAAGATAGAGCTACACAGATATGCTGAAATGATTATTGACTAAGGGGCAAAAACAATTCAGTGGAAAATGGAAAGACTTCTCAATAAATGGTGCTAGTGCAATTGGACATTCATAGGCAAAAAAATTAAACTCCACCTAAACTTCACACTTTATACAAAAATTAATTCAAAAATACAATGCAGACTTGGATGTAAAACTATAAAAATAGTAGAACAATACATCATATAAAAGAATTCTTAAATGTTATCAAAAGCATGAGCCACAAAAAGAAAAACTGATGAAAGGACTTCATCAAAATCTAAAATGTTAGCTTAGTGAAAGACTCCATTAAGAGGATAAAAAGACAAGCTACGGAGGAGAACATATTTGGAAAATACATATCCAGAAAGGGAATAGTATCTAAAATATATAAAAGGGTCTCAGAACTCAACAGTAAAACAGCCAAAAATCCAATTAAAACATTAGTAAAAGACATGAAAAGATATTACACTGACGAAGATCTATCTATGACAAATAGGCACATGAAAATATGTTCCACATCATTAGCAATTAGAAAAATAAAAATTAAAACACTATGAGCTATCAATAAATACCTATCACAGTGACTAAAATAAAAAATAGCGACAATACCAAATTCTGGGAAGTGTGCAGAGAAACTGGATCACTCATACTTTGCTACAGGGAATGTAAAATGGTATAGCCACTCTGGAAATCAATTATATTTCACAGTAACAATGAATTATCTGAAAATAAAACAAAAGAAATTTCACTCCAAATAACATCAAAAATAGCAAATGCTTAGGAATAATTTAACTGAAGGAGTTCACTATGACTACACCACAAAATAATGATGAGAGAAATTTAAAATTATCTAAATGAAACAGAGATGTATACTATTTTCATCAATTAGAATAGGCAATATTGTTCAGATGTTAATTCCTCCCTAATTCATCTATATATTGAACAAAATTCTTTCAAGATCCCAGTAGATTTCTTTCTGGTGGAAATTCACAAGCTGATGTTAAAATTTATGTGAAAATACAAAGACCTTGAATAGCTAAAACAAAATTGAAGGAAAGAGCAAAGCTGGAAGACATACCATACATGATTTCCAAACTCACTTTAAAGATTCACTAATTAAGATACTTTAGTAATTTATGAGGATCAACATAAATGGGAAAGCACATAATCCTAAAAATAGATCTTCACTGCATGTAAATTCATTTTTCATTATAAGTGCCGAGGTATTTCAAAGAGAAAAGATAGTGTTTTCAACAAATGGCTCTCAGAGAAATGGATAGCCATATGTTTCAAAAAATCTTAACCTTTTCCCAATTGAAAAAACTAAAAAAATTGAGGCCAGCCTGGTGGTGTAGTGGTTAAATTCACATGCTCAGATTTACCAGATGCAGATATAGCACTCCTCTTCAAGCCACACTACGGCAGCATCCCACATAAAATCGAGCAAGACTGGCACAGATGTTAGCTCAGCACAATCTTCCTCAAGCAAAAAGAGGAAGATTGGCAAAAGATATTAGCTCAGGGCCAATATTCCTCACACACACACACACACACACACACAAAATTAAGAAAATTAACTCAAAATGGATTATAGGCTTAACTGTATAAACTAGAATATAAAACTTATAGACGAAGAAACAGTAGTTTCCTCCTTCTTGGCTAGGCACAGATTTCTTAGATATAACACAGAAAATACAAAGAAGAAAAATTGAACTTCATCACAATTAAAACAATTTATCTTTCAAAAGAACTAGGAAGAAAATGACAATATGAGTCATAGATTGGGAGAAGATGTTTGCAAAACATATATCTGATAGAAGAATTGTATCCAGAATATATTAAGCACCCTTACAACTTACAAGAAGCAACTCAACTAAAAAATATGGGCAAATGATTAGAATAGACACTTTATTAAACAAAATATGAAAAAGGCAAAGAAGCACATGAAATATTTAGCATAATTTGTCATCGTATAAACACAAATTTAAAAGCTCAACGAACTATTACTCTACTACAACATACCCCCTAGAATGGCAAAAGGCAGAAAGAGGAAAATACTAAATATTGGCATGGACATGAGGAAATTGAAATCTTTATATATTGCTGATGGAAAAATAAAATGGTACCACTACTTTCTAAAGCAATTTGACAGTTTTTTAAATGGTAAACAAAAACTTACCATTTGATCCAGTAATTCAATTCCTAGGTATCTGCCCCAAAGACATGAAAACATATGTCCATACGAAGATATGTATATGAATGCTTATAGCAGCATTATTTATAATCACCAAAAAACTAGAAAAACTCAAATGCCCCTCAACTGGTGAAAAGTTAAACAACATGTTCTTTATCCATGCAAAGAAATACTACTTAGCAATAAAAAGAAGCAAACTTCTGATACACACAACAGCACAGGTAAATCTCAAAAACAAGTCATGTTACGTGAGAGAAATAAGAAGCAAAAAACTAACTTTTGTATGATTCTATTTATACGAAAGTTTCAGAAGATGAAAAACTGTAGAAACCAGATCAATTTTTCCAGGGACCAGGGATGGGAGGGAAATTGACTGCAAAAAGGCTTGAGGACACTTTCTGGAATGATGGAAGTAGTATTATAACACTGGATTATCACAGCTGATTGATTGTAAATTTGTAAGAAATATCAGACTGTGTACACTTAAATTGAGTGAATATCAGAGTATATAAAATATAGCTTAACAGTTGTTTTTTTTTTAAAGAATGAAGAAATAGTAAAAGAGTTTTCCTAAATTGGACAGTTTATATATACATTTCCAACTTAGAGATGACAAATTAGCAATTAATACACGTAGTTAGTTATAATATTTTTGATATTTCATGTGTAGGTCAGGATGAAGAGATACAATTTAGTTATACACATGTTGACATCAACAGTTCCTGGTAGACAAATGTATGTTTCACACTAGGAACCTTAAAAAGATAGAAGAGATGTTACCCATCACACTTTTTCAGCCACCAATGGCTAACATTTACTGAGTGAAATCTGTAGATCAGCCACTGTCTTAGACATTTTATGTGTATTATTTATTCCGTTCTGTAGTCAACACTATTACGTCCTTCATTTTTACAGATGGAGAGCTGGGGCTAAGAGAGATTAAATAACCTGTTCTATGTCAACCAACTGGCAAACAGAAGAGGTGGGATTCATACTCTAATCCATCTAGCTCCAGCTCCTTTACTCCTAACAGTTATACTCTACCACCCTTTGGTACCCTGAGAGTTTAAGGGCTTAACAAAATTGACACACTTAATTAGTGGAATTCCAAGTGTTATATTTAGTCAAATCTCTGCAGGAACTTATGATGTACATGAAAAGAAAGAACCTGTGTGTTTAGTTCAGCTGCCAATAAAGGGAACAGAATGGAATGTCTCTCTCTCCCCAGAAAACTGATAATTACCTCAGGCTTTCACTTTTGTTGAGCTATGGAATCACAGACTTTCAGTTCAAATGCCATATTTAGTTGCAGGATGTTCACTGTTTCCATGAGTAGGCATGCAATAGTAATGCAAGAACAGACTTAGTCTAAAGCTACTTACAAGTAATTATACTATAGGCTTAGGGGCGATAGTCCTTCCTGTTGTATCTACCATGATTTTCTTTTTTAATTCCAAATTATTTTCTGAGACATTTATAAATCTTTGATATAGTCTTTGATATAATAGAACACAGTCCAAATTAATAGCTTAAGACAAGTCTTTCTGTTTTCAGAGTCATGGAGAGGAAGCTTACTGGAAGTTTTTAAACTAACCTGAGGAGCTCCAGTTATGGTCAAGATCTTACGTCAGTATCAGTGGTCACACAAACAGAGGATGAGTAAAACGGCATGAGAGAAGAGATTCCTAGTCCCGAAATTTTTGAGTCTTTTGTATCTTTTTAGGGACAAAACTCATCCAAGGGAAACACAGAATTTAGTTACTGCCATTTGGTTCAGAGCAAAGAGCAACATTAGTAAGTTTTCCACTCCCTGCTGGGTATTTCGTGCTATCTGT
This sequence comes from Equus caballus, assembly GCF_041296265.1. NCBI lineage: Eukaryota > Metazoa > Chordata > Mammalia > Perissodactyla > Equidae > Equus > Equus caballus. The sequence continues at coordinate 101,546,506 of NC_091686.1, forward strand.
ATCCATTTTGTTTTTAGATGGGATGCAAGATACTTTTCATTTGCCTTTGCAGACCCACTCTCTACTCTTTCCCATCTTGTTCTGATCCCAGGGGACTGTCCAGAATTCACTGTGTCAGCAAGCTCCATTTCACTTTAGCTTCTGGCAGGACTCAGCAAATGAGAGGTAGCTGCAAGGGATCATAGCATGAGAGGATAGTCTTAGCCTGCTGAGAGATGACTACGTCCTAGGAGGCTATAGCTCATTCCTCACACAGCTGCCTATTTAGCTTTTGTCCCTACAAATCCTACTGCCCCTGTGCCTTTATGTCTAGCTGTGGTAATCAGCACTCCTCCCATTGTGACTGGCTGCTGGAGGCTGATCCTTACAGGTTTCTTTGGGTCATTTCCAGACTTTTGTATACAGTCCTCTTATTACTCTCCTCAAGTTATGTGGGTTCAATATGCCGTTTATTTCCTGCAGAAATCTTGGATGATACTGATAGTTATACATCTAAACAGCTACCATAACTTCTTATGTAGTGCCCCTGCTTCCAATCTCTTACCACTCCCAAATTGTGAATATTGGTGACAGAGTAAAGACTGTGCCACTTTCTTTTTTCCTGCTTTATCTCCAAACCCCACGCCCCCCCCCCCCCCACACACACAGTTGTATATCTTAGTTGCAGGTCCTTCTAGTTATGGGATGTGGGACGCCGCCTCAACGTGGCCTGATGAGCGGTGCCATGTCCGTGCCCAGGAGCTGAACCCTGGGCCGCAGTAGTGGAGTGCGGGAACTGAACCACTCGGCCATGGAGCCGGCCCCTGTGCCACATTTTTATTAAAGAAAACCCACTAGTATTTTGTTTCTTTGGTTGCTTATTTGTTTTTAAACTTATATATTCAAGTTTTGAAATTATTTGATGATTCTTATTGCCTCTATGACAAAATAACAATGTACTTAATTAAGCATCCAGCTTTCTTTAATTCCAATTCCCTTTCCGTTCTTATCCATGGCCAGTCCTCTACTCTGGCCATATTGGTGTAGTGACTGTCCAAGAATATTTTCAATTTAATTCAATTCAATTTGATTTAATTCTGTATAACTTAAGTCATCTCACATTTATTAAGCACTGGTAAATTCCAAAAGTATGGTATAGCTCCTGAGCTGTGGATGAAAAGAAGATAGATATAAGTTGAAGAGTTTAGAACAGATACAAAATGATATAAACTAAGCTCTACAAAAGGTGTCACAGGCAACTCCATAAACCTCTGTAGAGTACACGTATACACTCAGAAATTTTTTAAAAAGGCTGATTTTCTTTGATAAACTGAATTCCAGGGCAAGAGAATAACTTGTGAAAAGCTTCTTGGGGGACCTAAATAAAACATGGATGTAGAGTTTGAATGTATTTTTTATCAGTGTATTGACTTCATGCCCTCTGTACACATTGTAGTGGATTTTTTATCTTCAAATTGTCCTCTGGCTAAGACAAAAAAATAGCCACACCACTTGATTAGTATCATCCACCAACTGTCCATCCATCCATCCATCCATCCACCCATCCACTTGGAAGAAGACTCTTTCCCCAACACTAACACTAAGTTTTATAAGCTCTTTCAAGGTGTAAAATCCAAAAATATGCTCAGGTGAACTTGAGTCTGGAAGGCTCACCCTGATGTTGGTAAATTGCTACTCTCTCACCACCATCAAGAATCTCTATTTAGAATCACAACAAAAAGAATAAAATACCCAGGAGGAAATTTAACCAAAGAGGTGAAAGACCTATGCATTGAAAACTGTAAGACATTATTGAAAGAAATTGAAGAAGACATAAAGAAAAGGAAAGTTATTCCATTCTCATGGATTGAAAGAATAAACATAGTTAAAAATGTCCATACACCTAAAGCAATGTACAGATTCAATGCATCCCAATCAGAATCCCAATGACATTCCTCACAGAAATAGAACAAGGAATTCAAAAATTAATGTATGGAACAAAAGATCCTGAATAGCCAAAGTGATGCTGAGAAAAAAGAACAAAGCTGGAGCCATCACAGTCCCTGACTTCAAAATATACTGCAAAGCAATAGTAATCAAAACAACATGGTACTGGCACAAAAGCAGACATACAGATCAATGGAACAGAATTGAAAGCCCAGAAATAAAACCACACATCTATGGACAGCTCATCTTTGACAAAGGAGTCAAGAACATACAATGGAGAAGGAAAGTCTCTTCAAATAAATGGTTTTGGGAAAACTGGACAGCCATATGCAAAAGGATGAAAGTAGGCCATTATCTTATGCCATACACAAACATTAACTCAAAATGGATTAAAGACTTAAATGTAAAACCTGAAATCATAAAATACTTAGAAGAAAATATAGGTAGTATAGTCGTTGATGCCAGTCTTAGTATCGTTTCAAATACTATGTCTACTCATGCAAGAGAAACAAAAGAGAAAAATAAACAAATGGGACTATTTCAGACTAAAAAGCTTCTGCACAGCAAAGGAAACCATCAGCAAAATGAAAAGAAGATCCACCAACTTGTAGAAAATATTTGCTTTCCATGTGTCTGACAAGGGGTTAATTTCCAAAATATATTAAGAAGTCATACAACTCAACAAGCAAAAAATGAACAACCTGATCAATAAATGGGCAGAGGATCTGAATGGACATTTCTCTAAAAAGATATACAGGTGGCCAAGAGGCACATGAAAAGATGTTCAACATCACTAATTATTAGGAAAATGCGAATCAAAACTACAATTAGATACCACTTCACACCTGTCAGAATGGCTATAAATAACATGACAAGAAATAACAAGTATTGGAGAGGATAAGGAGAAAAGGGAAACATCGTACACCACTGGTGGAAATGCAAACTTGTGCAGCCACTATGGCAAACAGTATGGAGATCCCTCAAAAAATTGAAAATAGAAATACAAGTGATCCAGCTATTCTACTACTGGGTATTTATCCAAAGAACAAGAAATCAGTAATTCAAAAGGATACATGCACCCCTATGTTCCTCACAGCATTATTCAAAATAGCCAAGACATGGAAGCAACCCAAGTGCCCATCAACAGAGGAATGGATAAAGAAGGTATGAGACACATATATATATATGTATATGTATATGTATATATATATATATATATACACACACATATATATATGTATATGTATATATATATATATATATATATATATAATGGAATACTACTCAGCCATAATAAAGAAAAAATCGTGCCATTTGCAACAACATGGGTGGACCCTGAGGGTACTATGCTAAGTGAAATAAGTCACACGGAGAAAGAAAAATACCATATGATTTCACTCATATGTGGAAGATAAACAAACAAACACATCGATAAAGAGAACATATTAGTGGTTACCAGAGGGGAACAGGGTCAGGGAGAGGGTAGAAGGAGTAAATGGGCACATATGTATGGTGAAGGATAAAAATGAGACTATTGGTGGTGAACACGATGCAGTCTATACGGAAACTGAAATATAGTCATGTATACCTGATATTTACAAAATGTTGTAAGCCAATATGACTCACTAAAATAAGTTTCTAAAAAAATGAATCTCCAAACCTAGGCTCGGAGGAGTCTCTGCACTCTAATAATTTTTAAATTCAGGCTTTTCATTTTCATGACAAGCTACAACAATTAATTTAAATATATTTTGTATTGTCTGGCTTACAACTACATTAATAAGCTATTGGTGTATAATAAAGAATAATGCCATAATAATTCAGTGGCATTCAGAATTAAGCATGTATTTCTCACATGTCTGAGGGTCAACTAAAGCAGCTTTGTTCCACCTGTGTTCATTCTGGGTCCCAAGGTGAAAGGGCATCTGTTGATTAATGCAATGCAGAAGCATAACAGGACAAGTGCAATGTTAAAAGCCTCTTTTAAGAATTTGCTTATATCATCTTTGCTAACATCCCTTTGTTCAAAGCTGGTTAGATGACCAAGGGTCGTGGATATGCATTCAGCCTCTGTGGGAGTGTCTGAGAATTTCTAAAGCACAGGACATGGTAGGGGATTAATTATTATTGCCAATTAGTCAGTCTGTCACAGAATAATGATGATGATGTAAACATCTGAATTTGTTTTGGTAAATGATTGTGTTCCAGCAAAATGACAATCAAATGATAGCAAGGTTGCAGTATAAAAGGTTTTGTAGATTGAATGGACAAGAATGGTATGACTCGTAAGTCATCAAATGGCACATTCTACTTAAGCCTGTCAGATACAGAAGGATCTGTTCCAAAGGCGTGAGTTCAATATCACTAGTCTAAAATGATCCTATCTTTGTAATTACTTACAACAATCAATACTGCACAACTGATCAATAATAAATGTGCAATGAAAAGATGTTAGTTCTTTTTCAGAATCCAGCAACAGTTAGAATGAGTAGCCATTTGATATGAACAACACTAGAATGGTAAATTGTCAAATAAACAATGAGAATATTATAGGATTACCTAATGAAACCTCATTAAAATTGTCATTTTCACATTCTACACTGGTACCTTTTTTAAAGATGGGGGTCTGATTATCTTACCAAATTGTTAAAATTATTAATGCGTTTCTCGTATATTTAGCTACACTATTGTTATTTATATTAGTGTTGTTGGAATGAAAATCCAAAAACAGATAAATATGGAGTCAGGCCTAAGTCTAACTCTTTCTCTGAAATCTAACATTGATGATTTAGTCTCGTCATTACAAGTTATATTCATTAGCTCATCATTACAAGTTATATTCATTAGCTCAAGTTTTTATCTTCCAAGTTATTCCCAGCGTAAATTATCAATTGTTTCACTGGTGCGTAACACAGTTTGCCAGTTTTTGGCCTCCCCAGTTTCTTCATTTTCCCAGCCTCTGCTCATTCACCACCCAGTCCCTGAAGCTAAATAATTTAGCTTTTATTTATATGGCAGCACTCCAAATCTAGGTGTCAATTTTTGTATCAGTTATACATTTTCATGATAATGCTACAAATTTAACCATCCCAAAAAAGCTGGGATAAAGCAATAAACATTTGTAGAGATCATGATTCTACAGATCTGCATTTTAGCTGAGAGTTACTTCTGATTTGAGGTAGGCTGATGCTCATTTGAGAGTTGGCTACTGGCTGTTAGGAGCTCTAACATTTGTAGGTCAACTGTCTTTTGGCTGGAGCAACTTCGTTCGGCTCCATGTTTCTCTGTATCCATCCAGCAGGTTAGAACATGTTCTTTTCAAAAGGCAAGTGGAAGTACATGAGTCATCTGAGGCCTGTATTCAGAACTGTCACACTGTCACTTTGCCATTTTCTACTGCCAGAACAAGTTGCAAAGCCAGATTTCTCTTCTTTGAGCGGAACTAAAAAGTCACGTGGCAAAGAGTGTAGATCAGAGTAGGATTAAAAATCTGGGACAATTAATGCAATCAGTCTTTCTCAGTTTGTATTTAATCTATTTTGCTTTCAAATATCCTGTATGTTCGTGCTCGCTTTAGCAGATTAGCACGGCCCCTGCGCAAGGATGACATGCAAATTTGTGAAGCGTTCCATATTTTTGATTGGATTGGTGGTTACCATAGGGGAAGGTGGGGCGAGGGGAGAGGGCAAAAGGGGTGATTAGGTTCACATGTGAGGTGATGGACTATAATTAGTTTCTGGGTGGGGAACATGATGTAATCTACACAGAATTCGAAATATATTACAGTGTACATCTGAAAGCTGTATAATGTTATAATCCAATGTTACTGCAATTAATTAAAAAAATTAAAAATTAAAAAAAGAACATGAACAGACATTCTACAGAATGAAAATTATGGATGGCTAGTAGACATCTGAAAATTGGTTTTATGCAAGTAAATTGGTTTAATGCAAATTAAAGCACTACTGAAATATCATTTTTTTAACCCATCAAATTGAAAAATTAAAAGATATCCTGCATCCTTAAAAACAAAGTTCTATATGTTCTATAAGCCTAAGGAGCTTGTGAATTGTATTTTTCATTTACATAATTTTGAAACAATCAATACAAATTATTCAAAAGTACTCATTGATCTTGAGGGATTTCTTTGTCCTTTTATTTATTTTTAACCTAAAATGGAGTTCATATATTACTCATGTTTGAGAATCTCCGCCTTTTGTTTGCAGGTTGTTTGAAGAATACACAGGGAACTAAGGGACAAACGTAAGCTCCCACTATCCATTTACAACACCATTCAGGACACCACAATAGATCTAATGGATGAATAGGCAACCTAGCAGGCAGACAAGCAGAGTGGTTGAGAGCATGGCTGCCAGATTCAGTCAGCTTGATTCTCCTCTTGAATGTGAGCAAGTTATGTGACTTCAGATTTCTCATCAATAATGTTGATAGAAGTAAAAATGGGACCTCCTTTTTATGATTCTTGAGAGAAGTAAATGATCACACACATACACAGAGCACTTAGAGCAGTGCCAGCCACATACTAGGCACACGTAAGTGTAAGCTACACCCATTATTATGATAAACAGTCTGTTATAATGACTTGGTTTTTCTTTGTCTCTGCTTCTACTATCTGCAGGTAATGATTGGTAGTTCATCTCTCTGGGCATCTAACTTTGTACATCCTTGTGAAAGACTCTGATAGAATTTAGGCCTGTCAGCATAATTGCACCAGCTCACCTAACGGTCCACTGACTATCCCAAGCAGAGGATCTGGAGCTCATTAGCTGTGAAAGTCGAGTAACGTTACAAAGCATGGAGATATGTGTGAAATGAGTGGGTCTGCCTCTCACATAATGGAGCAAATTATTCTTCCTTTATTTGATAATGTATTTTTTTCAAATTTGTGTTTTAATTAATAAAGAGATGCATGCGAGGCTTTGCATTTGTTTTCTTGCACCTATGTTGTGAGTGTTTCCCCAGCCTAAATGTGTGAAAGTGGAATTATTTTGGGTTAATAGGCTCTGAACATATATAAAAGTACCTTTTTATATAAATTATCCAGCAAAAAAACCAAGCGAGTAAATAAATAAATGACACCAATACAATGGATAAAAAGAAACACAGTACAGCTCTATCCCCCACAATTACTACTGAGATTCATCATCTATTAAAATTTTTTATTGGACATTTATATTTTCCCTTTTGTATATTTTATGTCGAAATATTTTGCCATTTTTCTGTTTGTTGGTATCTCTCTTTTTCTTTTTGAAAACAGGGTGTGGTCAGTTGCTAAGCTGCATTTTCAGAAAGAGAAAACTTGCTTATTGCAGGAGGATTTTTAATTCCTCTTTATCTTGATATCTCCAAAGCCTATAACAGTAAAATAAGATAAGCAATAATACGTATTGTACAAGTTACAACTACAGCATTTAGTATTATGCCAGTTTGCATAATGGTTTAATAAGGTTTTGTTCTAGTCACTTATGCATAATGACATCTTAATTTCAATGTACATGATTAAAGCAGTATCCTAAAGGCTCTTTAGTGTATTACAAAACTTTTGTGATGCTGTTGTGAGCTGTTTTATAAACTTTATTAGTTCAGTATTTTTTTGAAGTTATTACTCATCGTTTTTTCCTTCTACATTTCCCTTCTTTAAAATGTTCATATGGATGTGGGATTTTGCTCTTCCCATCATTTTCAGTATAATATGATCTTAAAATAAAAAGGAAAAGTATGAAAACAACTTTGTGACATGCAGAGATTGTCCTTTCTAATGTTATATATCAACCTTATGTAGAAACATTGGTTTACCTATATAATTCCATAATCTTACTATAAATACAAATTAAGACCACAATAATATACCAGTGCATATCCACTAGAATGGCTAAAATGAACAGGCCTGCCAATACCAAGTGCTGACAAGTCTGAGAAAAAAATCTGAATCTCTCATTCATTGTTCATGGGAGTGTCAATTGATACAATTACTTCAGAAAAATATTTAGCCATAACTGCTAAAGGTAAATATTATCAATCTCTGTGACCCAGTAATTCCATCTCAGTGTATTTACCCAACAGAAATGCTCATAAGTCGACTAACAGCCAATAATGTTAATTATAGCTTTATTCACAATAGCCCCAAACTTGAATGAAGCTGTATTCATTTTCTGTAACAAATTACGACAAATTTCACAGCTTAAAACAACAGACGTTTGTTATCTCACAAATCCTTTAGGGCACAAGTGTAGCACAATTTAATTGGGTACTCTGCTTGGTTATCAAAAAGCTACAGTTAGGGTGTTGGCCAGGTTGAGTTTTCATCTAAGGCTCAGGGTCTTCTTCGATATTCACCTGGTGTTTGACAACACTCAGTTACTTGGGATTGTAAGAGAGAGAGTGAGAGGTTTTTCTCTGTTCTTTAACACATGAATTATATTCTTTTATTGTTAATTTTTAGTGATCACCATTGACTCTGTACTGTACAGTTGCAACTAACCCAAGTCCACTTACAAATAGCACTATACTGCTTCAAAGGTAGGACAAATAATTTATAACAAAATATTCCCAATTCCTCCCTCTCATCCGTAAAATACAATAATACATTGTTGGTGTTATTATTTGGGGTTTTTTTTCTTTTTCTTCTTTTTTTTTTTTTTTGAGGAAGATTAGCCCTGAGCTAATATCTGCTGCCAATCCTCCATTTTTTGCTGAGGAATGTTGGCCCTGAGCTAACATCCCTGCCCATCTTCCTCTACTTTATATGTGGGACACCTGCCACAGCATGGCTTGACAAGTGGTGTGTAAGTCCGCACCCGGGATCCAAACCGGTGAACCCCAGGCCACCGAAGTGGAACATGTGAACTTAACTGCTGTGCCACCCAGCCAGCCCCTGCTGTTATTATTTTGAACAAACAGTTATCTGTTAGATCAGTTAAGGAGAAGAAAAATAAATGGTTTTATTTTCACACACTATTTCTTTAATTCTCTTATTTTCTTTACATAGATTGAGTTTCTGACCTATATAATTTTCATTCTCTCTGAAGAGCTTCTTTGAAGAATCAGTAAATGTTATGCACCTATTCTATCCATTCATGAATACTTGCTACTTAATCTTCTTTGGAATGGCGGGGTGTCCAAACCATGGGTCACCAACGCAGTGTGCCTTGAGTGGTCCTTTGGCTAAAATAGTTCCTTCCCATTTTCCAGACTAACAGTTCTCACTTATTAATCATTATTGATTTAAGCAATACAAATGGAGTCTTTTTCTACACAATGAACACATAAAATTAGTACAGTTAATAAATTTCATTTTTTGGAATAATTATCATTTATTGAATATCTAATACACAAATCGATATTCTACTGATGTTAGGTAATGGGGGTAGGGAGAAGGTTTTGGAAATAAATTTCATTAAGATGAGTAGCGGCTTTTCTGAATCTACAGTTTCTATCTGGTAAAATCCTCACTAGCATTTTAATAATCATAAAATTTACTGACAACTTCACTGATGACAAAGATTTATCATACTGATTTTCATTATGGAAAGTGGCACAAATAAATAGCAGAGTCTCTTGCAGAGGAAAAGGACAAGGATTTGGGGTAGTAATTGCTAGTATCCACTTAATCACCCATTGCACAAGCCTGCCCCCGCTGACCACCACTGCTACAACCCCAGCCTTCCTTTCCTTTTCAGACTTTTGAATGACCTTCACTTATTCATCTCGTCAATTTTCTGATATCTGACGAAATACTTATTGGAATGCTCTTAAGACAGATACTTAAAGAACGTAAAATTAAGAATCAGGTTATATAGGTTTTACCCTATGTTTGGAAGCCCTGATGTTCTTACAAACCTGTTGCTCCTTACACAGCAGGAATTTCTCATGCAAAGATATTTCCCAAACACTAAGGAAACAAACATACATACATATTTATTAGGACATTAAACCGTTATATTTAAATTACTATGTATCTAGCAAAAATGATTGTATTCTCAACCTTAGTATCTCCCTCAAAAGTGTTTCTTAATATTTTCTCTAGTGCAAATTATATTTTTATTTTTAAGTAATGAATCAAGATATAGAATGCAGAAATTCCAATGAGAAATATCAGTTTAACTCAGTTTTACTCAGTGGGAGATTTCATGCACACCAATGGATAATTTTCCCTAAATTTTTAAGTCACATTAAGAATGTTAATATATTATACTCAGTATTTTTATGACAAAGTGTTCCAAGTTTTCCTAATTATCCAGAGACAAACCCAAAGCAAGAAGCAGGAGCTAACAAAAATTTCGACAACATTTTATCAACAAATAAGCAGTTTCTGCTCAGCAATTTCAAGTTGCCATGTTGTTTAGCTTGTTTAAGTTCCTTCAAATCCATTTATTTTTTCAAATGTCAGCAATAATCTAAACTGTCCCACATCACAGTCTGCTGGCAGTTGGTATGTAAGATAATAAACAGAATTGCATTCACTTGGGGCAGTTAAATTCATACATTTTCCTTTCTATGGGCCCAGTTATCACATAATTTAGATATTAGTTTGTCACTGCGGTTTTCAATTCATTCTTCATAGAGTTAATGTAACTGAACTGATGTTCTTGCTCACAGGTGTCAACAGAAATGTTAACCATCTGTATACAAACTCATATGTAGGCCAGGGCATTTTACTGTTTGAGTGGAATATATGGAGAAATAAAAAAATATATATATATATATATATGCTGTTCACCTAAAAAGAAATCTTTCAGATACCATTTTTCTGTGATGTGAATTTCTTTTAATTGATGGGCAAGAAACTAAAATTTTCTTTCCCCAGGGAGTCTTGGCATTATAAGGCTTATCAAACTATCAAACTGTTACAATTCTGGCTTTATGAGTTCAATATTATGAAAAGAAAATATCTAAAACGTTTTACTTTCCTTTGCAGAAAACATTAGCATGCAAATAGAGAGAGGAGAAGCATACAGGTAAAGAGTAAGTTTTGAATCCTATCCTGTAGTCCTTGGTTCAGGAACCAAATGCCAGAAAAGTACAATTTTTCTGAGCTCTCCAACCATCTCCCTTATTATGTTTTCTTCCTCCATTAATATCACGGCGGGGCCTGTTGCTTTCAGGGAATTTCAGTGAGATAAACTAGATCATGCTAGAGTGTTCATAACTTCCCCAAATTCCTTCAGTAAAAATGTGTAAATATGCTAAAAGACACCGGGGTGATAGCAGTGAAAACTCCAAAGAGATGGATCTTAGTTTTGTTCTTTGATTTCCTTCTAATTCATTCTTCAATGCCCGGTTCAGCTATGAACTCATTCTTTTGTAAACTCTTTGGCATTTTCCTCATCTCAACAGTATAAATCCTATCTTCTCCTGAGACACCTCAGCAGCACTACCGTAATTCCATTTTCGCTTTTATCGTATCCTGCTATATTTCTTTCGGGAATTTTCTTGGACGCTAAACTCTTTTGATCATGGCCTAAATTTCTGGGGAAAAAATAATTAAGCATTTTATGGAGTAACTGTCAAATTAAACTCTTTGCTGTGAATGTTCTTATGTTTTATTGGCTGTTTCCTTGGTGATTGTAACTTTCTTAGTTTTTAATCCAGAGTTTTAAGGGGATAAACCCCATCCCCTTCACAATTCATACCTGATAGTTTTACTCTATAATTTTTGTTTAATGCAGCACATTCAAGGCTGAAGACCCTTTCATATCAATGCTTAATTTTACAGATGATGAAACTAGGCCACTCAAAGGTTAAACATCTTCTCCGAGTCCCAATTTCCTCATCTACAAAACAGGAATAATTCTTAACTAAAGAGATTATTCTAAGAATTAACTGTGTGCTTTGCACATGGCATGTTGAAAGCATTCCAGAAAAATAGATCCTTGGATTATTTTCATGACAATTTGTCATTAGCTTCAGAAAAATCTCAAGCTTACCATTTCTTAATTGAATAAATTCAGCATGTTTCCTAAACAAATAAAACTTTGGCTTTCCCACTACCATTTATAAGCATCTGTCAATTCAGTAGTATCCTACCAACATGCTCTTTATGGAAGTGACCCTTCCCAGGCCGCAGGGCCTGCCGCATTCTGTAGAGGCCCTCCTGGTGATCTGTGCCACATCCACATCCACCTCATCTCCCGTGCATTGGCTACGCAATCTCACGTTTGAGTCACTAGAAAACTCAGAGGTAGAATGCACAAAAATAAAAGCTACTAAGTTTGCTTAATGCTTGAACTTTGAAGTTCTAGAAGAGTATTTCCACCTTTTTTTTTTTTTGGTGAGGATGATTGGCCTTGAGCTAACTAACGTCTATTGCCAGTCTTCCTCTCTTTCTTTGAGGGAGATTGTTGCCGAGCTAGCATCTGTGCCAATCCTCCTCCATCTTGTATGTGGGCCCCTGCTACAGCATGGCTTGATGAACAGTGTGTAGGTTGGCACCTGAGATCAGAACCCACAAACCCCAGGCCGCCGAAGTGGAGCACAGGAACTTAACCACTGTGCCACTGGGCTGGCCCCCTCCACCATGTTTTCTGATTAAAATAGTCATAGAGTGAGATAAAATGCAAGGGGAGAGAAAGCAGAAAGCCTCTTGATGGGAGGTGTGGTAATAACAAATTGCAAAACCAGTTTTGTGGTAAGGGCTATTATTGCAGCAGTTTTTAGAGATATGAATTGTTAAAGGATCCCAATGTGCCAAGTTCATTCTTACCAAATTCCCCTCAGGTAAGTCACACCACCTTAGCTGATAGAGAATGGATAAAGCGGCAGAGAAAAGCCATGCATGTTAAAACAGCTGGGCTTAAACTAATACCAGCTTAAGCCAACATAAAAGGAAAATGCAGAAGGGAGAAAGAAGAGTTTTACCCTAATAATATTGAATGACATAAAAACATCAATTGTCTAATGAACATTAAAGAAAATAAAGTATTTTTAATTTAAACCATGGCCGAAATGGGCCCCTTCAACATTTATTGAGTGTCTTCTACATGCCACACTCTGTCCTGTCCTCTGAGGATATAGCAGATGAAGCGCATGATCTCACAGAGCTTACAATTTAGGGTGTATGTGCGGGGGAGGGGTCTTGAGAAACAAACAGATGGATAACGGATAATGAAGAAACAGAAGGCCAGGTGAGAGGAAGGGAAGGCTCCTGTTCCTTTACCTTCTGCGCATTCCTCTGTCACGGCTCAGTCACTAGGATGACCAAGTTATCCGTCTCCCCTCGGTTTTCCCCCAGGACAAAGAGAACTTTAAGGAAAGGGAAGGTACTAAGGTACTGTACGCTCCAACTTTAAATTAGTCCCCAGCCTGGATCTACTAGCGAATCAATCAGTGCCTGCTGCATTTCATAATCCATCAGTCTGCCTTTTCTTCCCCATTTTCCTGTAGGAAAGAATTGTTCTTGTCGATTTCTTTCCACAACAATACTGAGCTCAAATATGCACAACTTAGCTATTTAAACCCTGCTTTAAATATCATTTTCTAAAACTAGAACACTAAACCTCCATTTATAATAGCATACATAAGTTTAACAAACATAAAAATTGTATGCTGCTTAAGACACCGATCTACTCTCCTGGAAGGAGTGTTCCACCTATGCTGGGAATCACCTTTCTGAGTCACATTGACTTACAAATTAAAACCTGTCGCAGTTGGCTGCGGTTCCCAACAGACCTCCTTTAATTATCTTACCTCCTTTTTCCTTGTTTCCATTTTCTCCTCCATCCTACCTTGTAAGTATGTATCCAGAGTGTAATATTGAGCAGGACTAAATAGGTTCTGGTAATAATTCCAAGGTGTTTGTGGAGGTTCCCCACACCAACAAGCAACTCTTGGCATACCAGCCGAGTGTCCTACAATTCAATTCAGTTCTGACACCTACCCAGAGACAGCATCGGATTTCACAGGTTAAGGTTCAGTTCTATGAGACTGCCCTCACCACCCCAAGTTCAGATGCCAGCCTCAAGCCCATGTTGTTACCTGTACTTCTGACTGGCTGTAAATTAGACCTTCCCAAGATCCTCTCTTGGTTTGATTAATTTGCTAGAGCAGCTGACTGAACTCAGAGAAACTTTTTAGTTATTAGATTACAGGTTTATTATAAAAAGATATAAATGAGGAACAGCCAGATGGAAGAGATGCACAGGGCTAGGTATGAGGAAAGGGCACGGAGCTTCCGTGCTCTCTCCAGGTGTGCCACTCTCCCTAAATTTCCATGTGTTCATCAACCCAGAAACTCTTGGAACCTCGTCCTTTTGGATTTTTATGGCAGCTTCATCACACAAGCACAATTGATTAAATCACTGGTGATTGGTGATTGATTCAAACTCCAGAGTTTGGAGGTAGGTGAGGTGGATGGGACTGAAAGTTCCAACCCTCTAATCACACAGCTGGCAGCTCCACTGACAACCAGCCCCATCCTTAGGTGGGGTCCAAAAGTCACCTCATTAACTTAACAAAGACAGCTTTATTACTTTCATCAATTAAGAAATTCCAAGAGTTTTAAGATTTCCGTGCCAGAAATGAGTAACAAGTCTAAATATATATTTTTTATTATAAATCACAATATCAAAGGACTGAATAGCTACCAGTTTAGCATGCTTTGAGCAGATGATTAAATTGAGACTTAGAGAAATAAGAGCCATGGTCATAGTGAGAGCTTGTACGTGATCAAGCCAGGACTTGAAGCCAGGCTTGGCTCACTCATTAGCTTTTATGCGGTTAATCAGGATGCTCTAAGACTTCATGATCTGCTCTCCCTTGGCTATTTGATATCTTTTGAAAAGTCCAGACTGGTTGATTTACATTGTAAAATTCCCCCGTTCCAGAGATAAATTAAATTACCTAATTATTTATGGCATTCGAATATTTATTTATTCAAGGCAGCTCTTAATCTTTGCTGGGTCACAAACCCCACAGAGTATATGAAAAAATGAAAACAAAAAACTATGGACACTCTTGACAAATATATATTGCATTAGGCTTCAGAAGCTTTGGAGACATTCTGAATCTTGTTCATAATATCCTTTCAAGTAATATTTTTCAAATTACAGACACACTATTATTTGGACACCCCAAATATTGACTCATGTATTGCAAAGTAAAGCTATTTAAAATTTTGTGTCTATCATCTGGATTACAGAAAAGGAGAGCCAATTTGGTATTACCAAGTCATTACCCCTGTAAAAATTCAGTTTTTAAGTGAAACTAGATACACTCAAAGCTTTCAGCAGGAAATGCTATCTGGGTATGGTTTAATACAGTTGCTTGCTCTTTTAATTTTATTTTGGGGGTATTTCATGTGTTTGTTTATTATGCAGCAGACAATTTTCAAGCACCATTTTAACAGCTTTACAAATATTAGTCCACTTATCATCAGTACCTATGGTATTGATACAAAGTTTCTTCTAGATAAATAATTAAAGTTTAAAAAGTGACTTAATTAAAAGAAAATGTTGGCATAAAGATATGTCAAAAGATTATTAATGCAATATGATTACTGTGGACTACTAAAATTTGAGAAATATTTTCTTAATGAATGTTAGTTTATCTTGTGCAAAATATATGGACTATACGTTGGATGACTTATTCTCCTTTTTCGTAATATTGGTTTTTATCATCTTGGAGAGAATTGTGTCTCTGAAAGATAGAAGATGATTATTAGTTTACCTATTTCTGTATTTTTGCTTTCAAAGAGGATGGACAGTGTTAAGAAGGCAGTGAGTGTGAACCATGCTACTACTGTAAATATGTCAAAGCTTGCTGAGTTGCTCCAGTGAGATTCATAGTGTCCTCATGACAGAATTTGAGCATATTGGTGGCCAATCCTCAGACAGAGACTCTAGGAAAAGACATCATATTCCACCTTCCTGTTCTTGACACATATATCACTGTTTGCTAATACTTAGACATTTTCATTTTTACTTTTTTTGCTGAGGAAGATTCACCCTGAGCTAATATCTGTTGCCCATCTTCTATTTTGTCTGTGAGCTGCCACCACAGCATGGCCACTGACAGATGAGTGGTGAATGTCCACACCTGGGAACCGAACCAGGGCAGCTGAAGAGGAGTGTGCTGAACTTACCCACTAGGCCACCTGGGCTGCCTTCATTTTTACTTTTTTGACTGTATTATATATAGAAAGTTACTTGGGTAGAAATAGAGAAATCACTGGTTGTCAATAAATCCTCATAACTCTGAAATAAAGTCAACTACTTATAGAAAATTTTTTTTTTGCGCAAATAATGAAATTCATACAAATACGTGGCTACAGAGGCTATCATAACACAAAATCCAAGATAAATATCTAAATTGATAGTTTAATGATGTGGAGTGGGAATTGTTTTTACTTTATTGGAAAAAAATGTGTTATGAGAGAAAACAAGCAGAAAAATATAGGTTCCATAGAGAAAGGAGAATATAAGCAGAATGCATGTTTGGATAATGATCACTTGATATATGAAAATCACGTCAAGTTATAGTTGCCCTTCAGGTTCATTAGAAATAATAGGGAAATAGATTAGAAATAAATCCATGAAAATATCTAACCAATTAAAATTTTAATGATGTTAGCGGATATTCTCTTTCCTTCTCTCTTTCTCCCCTTTCCTCTCAGATCTCCAAGATATGTTTCTCTTCTTTCTTATTTTCTTCCCTCGTTCAGCAATCCCACCTTCTCTTCTTTCTTTCATTTCTTCTTTCATCCCCTCTCCCAAATGTCTGTCTTTCACTTCTTTTCTCCCTTTGTTCTTTTCACTTCATAAATATTTTTAATCCCTTTTATTATTCAAGAAAACATACTATAATGTGGTAAATAAATAGATGTCCTCCAGAAGCTTGAAATGTCCAAATGAATATTAAAATAACAAAATGTTTAAAAATTGAGAAAGAACCACAAAATCACAAGTTTAAAATTGGAACAAAGTTTTAGGAGAGTTCCTACCAGGCAGAGCTCAGTGCCAGCTGGGGTTACACCTCATGGAAGAGTTTGCATTAGGTTGGAGTCTGAGAGCTGAGATAAAATTTCTGGGGGGAAATGTACGCTGAGAAATTGGAATCTCAGACAGCCAATGCGGCATGATTAAAGACACCAACAGAGGAAAAGTAGACGGCCTTCTTAACTCAGCTAAAATCTTGTAATAGCACAGTATAAATGTGCCAGATGTACAGAATCCGGGATGTCTATTTCAGTTTTCAGATCAAAGGATCTTGTGAACAGATAATTTTGAAAATATGTTTCATATTCATTATCTTTAATGAAATAGTAAAAAGGATAAACCTCTAATTTTCTTTCAAACAGCTATAGAAGTATATATATAAAGGGTATATAAAGAACTTATCTATTCAGGAAGTTTGTTTATTTAAAAAAAAAATCCCATATAAATTAATTACTAAAGTAGAATCTTTGAATAACATCATTCAGAGGAAATCATGTTTTCTCCATGATATTTTTGTTATTTTTATTTTAAACTAATGTGTGAAAACATTTAAAATGTATCTAAAAAATAAATGGTCATTTGTTTTATGAGATGGTAAAATATAAAGACATTAATTTGTTTTCCATAGGGATGAGGCATTCCATAATTTGTAATCAGTTGAATGTACTGTATTAAAATTAGAGACTATTAAATACAGCAGATGTATTTATCAGTATAGGCTCAGTTTTGCCACAGTAACAAAATCTCAGGTCATAAAACAACAAAAGATGAATTCCCATTCATATTACATGTCTGGCATGTGACAGAAAGAATGCTCTGAGCATCTTTATACTCAGAGTACTGAGGTGACAGAGTTTTACTTGACTCACTGCCACATGTACAAGAGTATTTGGGTTCTTTTTGACAATGGAAAAGTACATAACAAGTCAAGTGTCTGTTCTTTATGCTTTTGCCTGAAAATGACACTTGCTAATTCTGACCATATTTCATTGGCCAAAATATCTCTTGTAGTCATTGCTAACTTCAAGTCGATATGTGTCTGGAGGGAGAGAGAATACAAAATTTTGATTAACTCTATTGCTGTCTGTCATAGAAGGTTAGATATTTCTAGTGGGAAATATACTTCTTATACTATACATTTTTTATCTTTATATCTAGAAATTTCCGTTAATATTACATTGACCTCTTTTCCAGGTAAAAACCTCCTCCCTCCCCCAAAAACACAAAAACATACAGCTTGCGGGGGATAGGCCTCAAGAAAAGGAAACAACAGATAACAATGAAGATATTGTTCCTAGAAAGTGTGTGTTCACTAAAGTTGCAGACCACATAAAATACATCCTCTCTCCTCTCCCATCTCTCCTTCTGCATACTCTTCATAGGCAAGTAGTTGACTTAAATTTCCTCATCTAAAGACAAGCAATAACCTTAAATCATTAGATATAGAATCCAAATACATATACTCTAAAGAAGGAACAAAGGGATGTCACACACATTTTGGCCACTAAAACATAAATATACACTGTAAAAATTAATTCCATGATATTGAATAAAATTGTACAGATTCATCTCTCTTGAAATATTGAAGAGGATATTTGTTCTGAATAACTAAAAAGAGAGCTTAAACATTTAGATACAAATAAACATTAAAGAACAGGAGATAAATATGTGATACAGTCAGCGTGGGGGTGGTAAAAACAGAAAGTCAGAAAAACCACATGGAAATAAGAGTCCATTAGACACAGCAAGAAATAAGCAAGATAGTGTTGTAAAAATGCACAATGAGGTGAAAAATTAGATGGAGAAAATGATGAAAAGTGAAATGAAAAAGGTCAGAAATAAAAGTCAAGAAAGAGAAAGAGGCAAGGTACAGAGGTTAAGGGGGATCTAATTTATGCACAACTGACTCTCGTGACAAGGGAAGAATAATATGAAACAGAAAAAGAAATACCTTAAAAATAAACTTCCCATAAATAACAGGAAAATCTGAATCTACATTATCACTTTTTTCCCAATAGAATATTATGCAATGGAGAAGCAATCCATTTATCTTTATAATCAAAGTTAAGCAACTGTGAACATTTAATTTCTATAAGAGGATGCAAATGTAATATGCCTTGATAATATATAAAAAAAAAAGTAGTCATCAAAACCTGCGAGGCAGGATGAGGGAAGAAGAGAGAAAGTATAAGCACTAATTTCTTAATAGATAATGCCCTAATGGTTAAAATAATATTTTTTAAAATTGCCATATTGAAGAAATAAATAAATTGAATTTTAATTACAGGTTTACTTCACATAATGACTGTTCAGTTAAGGGCTTTTTGCCAGAAGAGTTCTTAAAAAGTTGCACATGTTTTTAGTGATTCTTTTTCAAAAAAGAATGAACTTTTTACCCCCAAACACGCCAAATAAACATGCTATTATCAACTGGCATTTTGATTTTATGATTTTAAGCAAAGATACACATAAAAACAAGTTTGTAGTCAGAAATAATCATACAGAATATGTTTAAATTCCACATCCTTTCTTGCTTCATCCCTTTGTCCCTCCTCCTCTTTTCTCGCCTTTTCTTTCCTTGATATTTCACTAGGTGCCCTGAAAAATCTGGGTTGCAGGTCTCTTTCTCTTAGAGCTACTTTTTTCCAGGCAGCCATGATTGGAATTGTAATTATTCCAACTCCTACATTCACTGGTATGAACTCACCCATACTTCTTGCAGTGTGCCTTAAATGATCTTCTAACATAACAGCTTCCTATGTTCCAAGTCCCTGTAGGTGGGGCAGACGGCTAAGGAAGCAGAGAGCCGTCTTTCCTGATGGAATTATTGTCATCCTTGGTTGTAGTCAGCTTTCATAATAGTAATCATCTTTGGAGCATACTCCTCTTTCCAAGTACCCTTGATTACTGATTCCACACTATCATCATTTTCAAAAAACAAATATTGCAGATGACAGAGCTCAAAATATTGAATGATACTCTTAAGAACTATAATTATAAATACTAAAACTCAAAATAGGAGCAAAATGTATATTGATAGAGCAAAATATAGTCATGTTGATTAACCTTGGAGATATGTTCTGAGAAATGTGTCGTTAGGCGATTTCGTTATTGGGCAAAATCAGAGAGGGTACTTACACACTCCTAGATGGTATAGCCTACCTCACACCTAAGCTGTATGGTACTAATCTTATAGGACCAGTGTGGAATATGAAATCTGTTACTGACTGAAACATTATGTGGTACCTGACTGTACAGATATGTATGTATCAATTAAATGCAACAATTGACATATAATACAATATTCACGTGACTGTAGAAATCTAAACCTGCTAACCTCCAACACATTCCAATGAGGAGTGAGAGTTGTAGATTTCGTTGACAACATTTATCTACAGCAATCCATGACAGGTAAGAGATCAGATATATGATCATAGTTGTTGGATTGTGATGCTGGTCTTATCAACTTTTATGCATGTTACCTTGATCAAATGATTAACTCAGAAAAACTCCAAGTATCAGTTTTTTTGAAGAATAAATTAATGATAATAAGAGCACCTGTCTCTAGGTTATGGTGACACACTCTATTAGTCTACTAGGGTTGCTATATAGATTACTCCAGGTTGGGTTACTTAAACAAGAAACATTTATTTTCTCACAGTTTTGGTGGCTGGAAGTCCAAGATCAAGGTGCCAACAAGATTTCTTTCTCCTGAGGCCTCTCTTTCTGTCTTATGGACAGCCATCTCTGTCTGTCTCCACGGGGCCTTTCCTCTGTGCCTGTATGCTACCAGTGTCTCTTCCTCTACATTTTAGGACATCAGTCCTATTGGATTAGAGCCCCACCCTCATTATCACATTTAACCTTAATTACCTCTTGAAAGTCCTTATCTCCATACAAAGTCATATTGGGAATTAAGGTTTCAACATATAGATTTGGGGGAAACATAATTCAGACCATAATACAGACATTGTTGGATATGTTTAAATTCCCTCAGATCCTTTTACAAGTTTCATATGCCCATCTGAAAACTTCTCTGCTTTTGCTTTTATTGACGATAATAAAAGAGAGAGGCACTTGCCTTTCTCTCCCAAAGAATGGAGTCACTATTTACCCATGCAATTGCCTGGGAGTTTATGTCATCATCTTTTTCTCTCCTGCAGTCTTAGATCGAAGGTAAGGCTGCCTTAAATTGAACATTTGCTGGGCATCTGACTTTTCCTGTCCCACTTTCCACTTACCAATCCCCCTTATCAGTTAACTTCCTTCCTTAATAAATTACATGCACACAAATGATTGTCTTAGATTCTACTACTGGGTAGTAGTATCTAAAAAAGATATTACAAGGATTAGAGAGAATGCATCAAAAATAATTAGCCTGGTGCTTGCACATAGTAAATGGTCTGTACCTGTTAGTTAATGTTTCTGTTACTATTGTTATTTGTGTTTGTTATGGTGGCTATTGTTTTGTTGGTTTTATTATAATTCAAGGTTTGCATCATGTGTCATGGGACTTCTTGCTTAAACTTTTTTGAACTTCAGTATTTTCACCCAAAAAATATTGATAATAGGACACACTTATAGGCTTTATCTGAAGGTTAAATTAGATGGTGCATATAGTCTTTTATCACATTGATTTTTTCTTAGGAATTATAAAATAAATGTTTGTTTTATGTTTATTTATTTATTTATTTATTTTTTAAGATTTTATTTTTTCCTTTTTCTCCCCAAAGCCCCCTGGTACATAGTTGTGTATTCTTCGTTGTGGGTTCTTCTAGTTGTGGCATGTGGGATGCTGCCTCAGCGTGGTCTGATGAGCAGTGCCATGTCCGCGCCCAGGATTCGAACCAACGAAACACTGGGCCGCCTGCAGCGGAGCGCGCGAACTCAACCACTCGGCCACGGGGCCAGCCCCTGTTTTATGTTTATTTTTTAAAGATTTTTTTTATTTTTTCCTTTTTCTCCCCAAAGCCCCCACAGTACATAGCTGTATATTCTTCGTTGTGGGTCCTTCTAGTTGTGGCATGTGGGACACTGCCTCAGTGTGGTTTGATGAGCAGTGCCATGTCCGTGCCCAGGATTCCAACCAACGAAACACTGGGCCGCCTGCAGTGGAGCACGCGAACTTAACCACTCCGCCGCGGGGCCAGCCCCACGTTTGTTTTATCTTATAGTGGGTATCTGTAGGATTCTAGTTCATCTGTTTGAAAAATACCCATCCTCAAAATCGAATGATTGTGCATTTAAATTTATACATTCATTTCAAAACAATGGTTTTCTCCTTCATTATTCTCATTAATTTTCAAAAAAATCAAAATTATATTTCTCAAATTGTTATATGAGTAAAAAGTGTATCCTCAATATTAAATACTTGTTAATGAGACTTCCTTTACTGCAAATTCATTTCATTTGCATCCTCCAAGAACTTCTTTAACAGTCAAATATCTTGCTCTGTTCCAATGTCCTATCAAAATAAGCAGTGAAACATGTACTTTAGTATGAGTTTCCATTATGAAAGTAGGAATGCCTCATCGTTTAAAAACATGTATGAATATCATTTCAAAAGAAAATTGTGTATTAAAGATTTAAACACATGGAATATTCAAATTCAGACTTTTGTTTTCATTAAAACCTCAACTTTAAAATATATAAGTGCCTTCTCGGGTTGGCTAAAGACAGCAACTTATACTATAAATTGTATTATGATTGTTAAGGTTGATAGTGAAGTCTTCGGATTGGACTGAACAAGAAGATTGGGGAGGAGAAGAAGCAATTTACTGAAACTAACAAAGTAGATGTATTTCATTATGCTTATTTGCTATGCCAGCAGGGAATAAAAATAGAGGTACTGTATTTTCTAGGTGAATCCAAAAAGGAAATGCGTTGTCCTTTGGAAGTGAAAGCTCCCCAAATAGGGCCAACCTTAATGCATTATGAGAACTGTGCCAGTAAGTTGCCATCAGGATTGCAATAAAAATGTTTGATACAGAGGTTAGGGGGGAGATATACTTTGTAGCAATCACGAAAACAAGAATTTTATGTTTTGCAGGACTTAAAATAAATCTTTGCAAAAATAATAAAATAAGATGAAATGCAAAGTAGATTGTCTCTATGTTGTGCCATTTTTCTCTCTATAGATCTTTGAGAAAACTACTAAATTTCCATGTCTTCAACAAAACTGTTCCAGATTCAAAACTATTCAACACTTCCTTATGTCCCTAGCCCAGAAGGAAATGCCTAAATTATTCTCCAGCTTTTCCATCTCAATTAAACCTTTGCATATTTATGATTTCAATAATTTTATTATATACGTGGCAGTCCGTCTGTGTGAAAAATCTCTGCAGTTTTCATTAATATCAGTATCAAAGTACGCCAAGCAGCTGAAATATTAAATAGCTAGAAATATCATAGGGTGCGTCCATGGACGTGAGTGGAAATCAGAGCAAGCGTTTTTTTTTTTTTTTTAACTACTGTACTTGACATGTGTCAGACAGTTATGATCTTAAAACACATTGGAAAAGCAGACAGCATATTAATAGACCCCCAGTTTGACGAGAGATCTTAAATGCAGATAATTTCAGAAATCTGGTAAGGATTTTGGAAGCTTTGCATTTGCACTGGAGAGAAAACAAGACACAAAACTCAGTGGACTACATTTTGGCCAATCTCAACTATATAAAACTTTAGTAAGAGACAAATCAGAAATTTGTTCTGTATTGCTTTACAGAGCAGAACTAAGTCCAGGGAGAATACTAAAGAGAAAGAGATAATTGCTCTATCATTGATTTATTCAGCAAATAGGTATTGAGTACCTACTGTGTCAAACGCTGCTCTGGGTAACAAAAGTACAGGAAACATGAAACAAACAAACAAACAAACCACAAAACAGTCACTGCTCAAGAGGAGTTTACATTTTGTTGGGGGAGAATTGAAATAATGGGTATCTAATTGTGAAAACTATTTAAGCAGAGCTGTGAATGATCAAATTTAAGTATATTGAGGAAAGGATTTTACACTTGAATGAAAGTTGACTTTCAGTGGCCCATCTAAATCTAAGAGCATTTCTATTTATACAACTAAACGACTTATTTCTGGTGCACTAATTTATTCCCTCATGCTTTTTTCTGTGGTTTTAAAACACATTTATATTCATTAATTTTATCTATTTTAGTTCAAAATTTCTCAGTGGACTAGGATGACATTCATCTAAATTATTTATCATATCATGACAAAAGCTAATACACTATTTTTCTTGGTGATAATAATATTGTTGATAATAATAATGATGTACTCATATATTATCCTGGGAATGACTCCTGTAGAAATAATTGAAAATCAGTATTCACAAAATTGAGATATTGTAGGAAGCAATAAGCCTGTAAAAATGCAAACTAATTATATATTTTCAAATTTCTCTCTTCAGGAGATATTCATTACTCTTCAGTTACATGTGCTAGAGGAGTGCAGGACTGAGATAGGAAGGGAAATAAATCTATAACATGGGTTGTACATAATTAATAGATTGACCCAAGGCTTCTATTATAACTGCTTAGGAAGAAAAATCTGACATGTGTTGTAAAGCTGTGAAGCTGGAAATTGTACAATTTGCTACACAATAATCCCACCTGCAGGTTTATAGATTTAGATGGGCTCTTTCGCATGGACATTGGAAAAAATTTGACATAAACATTCATAGCAGCAATTTTGAAATAACAAATAAGTGAAAGTAACTTAGGTTTTTATTGACAAAAGAAGTAAAAAAGTTGTAGTATAGTTGTACAAAGAAATTCCATTTAGTAAGAAAATGAATACATGTCATTGAATATTGAAAACGCAAGTCAGAGAAGACAGAGTATAAGCCCAATTATACAAAATATATTAAAAATTGAATAAATAGAGGTAGAGATGATTGCTAAGGAGCAAAAATTGTCTCCTAAAAACCCAAATGAATAACCAAAACATTAAAATATTTATTATTATTAATGTAGTAGTCTTTTTGAAAAAATATACTTAAGAATGTGCAATGTATACAATACATGAGATACATTCTAATATCTACTTATATGTATGCATATTTAGACAAATACATAACATATAAAATGCTTATTATGTTTATCTTTTTAAAATTTTTTTGACACGAAGTTTTGCTCTGAGCTAACATCTATTGCCAATCTTCCTCTTTTATCGCTTGTGGAAGATTGTCCCTGAACTAACATCAGTGCCAATCTTCCTCTATTTTGTGTGTGGGTCACTACAGCAGCTTGGCTGTCAAGTGGTGCATATCTATGCCTGGGATGTGAACGTGCAAACCCAGGCTGCCGAAGCAGAACATGCCAGACTTAAACACTACACCATGGGGCCAACCCAGTGTTTATCATTTTTATTTTGTATGTCTTATTTGCATGCAATATTTAATAACAGATTTAATCAATCTTTGGGTTTTTTTGAAGGTCGTATCTAGCATGTATAATTTAAATTACTTCCTTAATGTTTCTTTTGTATATGAAGTTTAATAACAGATTTAATCAATCTTTGGGTTTTTTTTGAAGGTGATATCTAGCATGTATAATTTAAATTACTTCCTTAGTGTTTCTTTTGTATATGAAGCTTGAAACCTTCTGAGGAATGTGCTTATCAGACTTGCAAATTAGGAGGATCATTTTGGGAGGCATTTGATTGGTAAATTGGAGGAAGATAAAACAAAAAGCAAGGCAATCTGGAAGGAGGTTATTTCAGTTGTTGCTAAAGAGATGATGAGTTCCTGAACTAGGTTAGCAACAAGGAAATGGAGAGGAGGTGTGTATATCTTCAATTAGCAAAGTTTACTGAGTAATTGATTAGATGTGAGGATTATGATTATGAGTGAATGAGAAATCTAGGAAATGTAGCAAATTTGTAGATTATATCATCATTTGACTCACTAGTTAGCAAGCAGGAAAGACTGGAATGGGAGAAGTCTTAGGGAAAGATAGTGAGTTTGCTCTGGCATTTATTCAGCAGGAAGTGCTTGGGATTGAGATGGTCTAGATAGAGATGGTCCAGATAGAGATGGTCAGTGGGATGTTAAATAAATGGGTCTAGAATTTTAGCAACAGGTATGATCCACCGATTTCGCTGATAATGACTGAATTTTTCTGGGAAGAAAACATAAAATTAGAGTAGAAAAACATAGAGGACTAAACACTTTGGGCACTATACTATTTGAAAATGAGCCAGAAGAAGGGGAAACTGAGAAGAGATGGAGAAAGGATTGCAAGACAGCCCCTAAGGAGGAGAGAGTGGGAGGAAATAATATCCAAAGGAAAAACATGGGCCAATTGATACAGAAAGTTTAGGAAAACAGACTCTGGGACTGAGTTACGAAAGTAGGTGAAGAGCAGAAAGATTTGCAAAAAGGATGGAATTAAAAGGTTGAAAATATTTCTGAGAAAAAAAGCATATTTAATAAATATTGAGAACAGTCTAAATATCCAAGAATGTGAAGTTAAATAAATTATGTTGTGTATATATATGTATTTGTATATATATATGTACTATATATATATGCATTTGTATGTATATATATACACACAATATACAATATATCTTCAGGTTATAGGTCATTTAAAATTAGGTTGTCAAATAATATGTAATAATGAAAATATTTGTGATATAAATGATCAAACAATTAAATGACAAATGATTAAATGATAATGATTAAATGATATGTTTAAATGATAAAGCAATCCTTAAAGCATCGGGTGCAATACGGTCCCATTCCTATTACATATAACTGCCACAAAACGTAATAAAAGCTTAACAATCTGTTGTCATAGAATTAAAATTCAACATTAGTACATTTCTCAATTTCTTCTATGAACATATTTTACTTGTATAAATAGAAAAAAGTAAATTTAATTATACAATATTGTTTCTCCTTTCTCTATCCCTCAACATCCTCCATTCTCAAATTAAATATCATGCTTCATAACAATTGCTTCCTTTGGATGTACCCTCACCCTTGGAATACTCTCTCGGTTCCTTAGACTTCTGTGTAAAAACACCAGCTCTCAGTTTATTGCAATCCTCCTCCCATTCGCCTCTTGCACCAGGCCAGCAGATGCAAGTGGCTGGAGGAAACACATGAACAAGCCACCTGAACTCACTTTAAACCCAAGATCACTAACCTCAAGTGGGCTCTTAATCCTGTCAGCAATTGCCTGATTTATTTTTTCTCTTTCCTCATACCTCTGATATATCTACCCCTAAACTCAAGCTCACTGAAGCTCTTTCATTTAGAAAATAGAAGCAATCAAAAGTGAACACCACGTTTACAAACTCACATACATTGGTTCCCAAATCTTTAGCACTGCTCCTGTTGTTTATGAACTATGTGCCTGTTCCCCATTGATCCATCCCCTCCTGCCTGCACTAAAATGTTGATTAATAAGTTTCTCTCTCACGCACGCATCATCAGTGTTTTCCTTTCATCAATGATTTCCTTTCTGCTGGATCATTTCCATCATAAATTACACTCTGTAATTTGATATGTATGTATATATGTATATAAATATATATGATGGATATGCTATAGATTGAATGTTAATGTCCCCTCCAAATTCATATGCTGAAGCCCTAATTCCCAATGTGATAGTATTTGGAGGTGAGGATTATAGAAGGTAATAAGGTGTAGGTAGAGCCCCCATAACAGGGTTAGTGTCCTGATAAGAAGAGGAAAAGACAAGAGGCCTTCTCTCCACATGAGGACACAGCAAGAATTCAGCACAGCCAGCTGCAAATTAGGAAATTTATAACCTTCCTTCTCCATTTGCCTTCAAGACAATACCCTCTCCTGGCTCTTCTTCAGCCTCATCTAATACTCCTCAGTCTTCTCTGCTACTTCCTTTCCATTATCATTCTACTTCCATTTCACTTCTAGTAGATACACCTACGATATTCTTCTTTCAGATATACACACGGTTAACTCACTCACTTTCTTCATGACTTTGCTTGAACGTTACTTTTTTAATGAGAACCTGTGACCATTCTATTTCCATTTGTGATCTAATTGTCAAGTACCATCCTTTCTGGCTTATTTTTCTCTAAAGTACTATCTAGAACACTATATATTGTATTAATTTATTTGCTTATTGAGTGTATCCATGACACTAGAATTTAAACTTCACGCAGGCATCATTTTTGACTGTTTTTTTTTAAATTTCTATATCAGTAACATTTATTCACTATTCAGTTAAAATGTAGGAGCTTAATGAATACTTGTAGGATGAATGGATAATACACATTAAAAAGATCAGCTTTGATTAAAAGGCAAAATTAAAAACAGAAGGACAGGGTATTACTATTTGAAATTGAACTATTTTATAATGCAACAATGCTTACATAGTCATGTGTGAAGGTTGAAGTGGCGTGAAAATGGAGGGAGTTTGTTTTTCTTATGAAAAAATAGTCACTATGCTCATATTTTGTGCTTAAAGCGATATGTTGCAGATTTTTAACTTTAAATAGTCTACTTTTGTGGGATTTTGCCATATCTCACAAATCAAATATAATTTCATTTCACTATTTTAGAATTTTTAAGTATATTTAACATAACATGATATCCTTGAGAAAGCACAAAGCTCCCCTTTTTCCTTTAATGGCATAGTTTAAACTCACCTGAACCCTTCTTCTTGGAATTCCTCACACAGTTCTCAGCATTTTCTTTGGTGACTAACCTTTAGCAATTAGACAAGTGATGCCAATGATTACACATTAATGATGTGATCTGAGAACAACTTGAAATTCTTTCCAAACAGCAGCCATGTTACTCGTTTTCCCCTTGTTCTCAGAATTGTGTATACATTTTCAATGATATATTCTATCACCATAATATCTTGAAACTTCCCTTATATGTATTTTTCCTAGATGTCATTACCATCTTGAGATTTCTGCTTCAATGAACTGTTTTTCAGGTTATAAAATTAAATTCACCTTTATAGTATTATTGGCATCTATATTTGGGGCAGTCATGGAAGTACCCCACTCTGATCCCATATCAAGGGAGAAACTGCTTTTAGGAGTGGGGTTTCCTAACAGCTTCCCGTTGCATCACTTTGGGATTTGCCAAAGAATTCACGCCACGACCATGTTCTCCTTGGTTTGCTCCCAGTCAAGAACTGAGCATGGCAGGGATAGTAGAACCAGACAATATCCTACCCAGTTCAGGACTCTCCTACTGAGTAATCTTTGTTCGGGGACTCCCATTGGCCTGGCAGAGACTTTGTCATGGTTACAATGCAGACTAAAGTTCTATCTACTCAATTCTCCTTCCTTCCCCATCTCTTTCCACGTGTGTTAGATCTGCATATGGGACTGAAAGTTTTCCCTAATTTCTTCTGCTGAGTTCGTCTTTTCTGTTTCATAGATATCTCCCCTAATAAACCTCCACACTTCAAATTTTGAGGAGGCATCTATTCCTTGGAGAACCCAAATCGATACTTTTTTTTTCAATGCTAAAATATTGCATATAGAACGTTCCATTAAGACAACTTTGGAAACTTTGGGTCTCTCATTTCACTGGCTACTAAGTAAGCATAAGAGTATCTGTCCATTAACTATTACATCAATCAATATCTATGGAAATTTCAATTTGTATTACTTGGGCTTGTTGAGAGCAGTGGATATCAGATTAAAACTAGCTGAAGTAAGCTGAGGAATTTATTAGAAGGGTGCTGCGAAATCTCATGAAACACTCAAATGATTGAATAAACTTATCTTTGGGATGAAAAAACTGAACGGGGAGCTTAGTGACAACTGGAACCAGAAACGGGAGCACCACGCTTCTCTCCATACTTCGTTTCTGAGTTAATCTGGAAACTTCTTCCACTCTTCTCTTTAATATCAGTATGGGCTCCTATTTGAAAACAAAAAAAGAGAAAGAAACATGTCCAATATTGTGAAGAGACAGTCTTGTCAAAGGTTCTCAAATAGCTGAAATAAAACCAATGAATCACTGAAGTAATAATTAGTAAAAGTTTATTGTGCACACACCAAAAACAGAGTTTGCAAACTAGGAGTACTCAAACCAAAACATGGAATGAGGCTCAGAGGTATATTGCTATAACACAGCTTATATAGTGAGAAAGCTGTTAACTCTATCTTTCATAGTGATTAGTTATAGCATTTTAATTTTCCTAAATAATAGGGAATTGGTCAGTGGTTACCTCATGTCAACCTTGGGAAACAGTTTAAGTTTTTCTTATGATTTCCAGAGGCATAAGCAAGAGGTAATGTGATCAAGTTAGTCTTGTAAAACAAGTTAAATTAAACTTTGTTTCTGTGATTAAATTGGTTCTGCACACTCAGGGAATTTTCAGGGTTGGTTTCCAGTTGTTTTTTATTTTTCCATTTTGTTTAACAGACTCGATTATCACCATCCTCCATCATGTTCAAATTATAGAGAAGGGGCCCACTGCCTGATTTTGCCACTTTGGCTAATCAATTATAGCCGGGGGCCAAGGTCACTTTGAACAAATGGACGCTCCCATGTTAACGATATACACAGAGGAACTAGCTTAATAAAAGGAGAAAAAGCAGGAAATGAATGTGAAAACATAAAAAAAAACAAAGTACCAATGTACCCCTAGATCCATGGGCGGGAGACAGTATTGTATCAATCTATTCATTTTTAATTTAATTCAGTTATTTACAAAAGTACTGTTTTTAAAAAGCACTCACTGTTGTTTATATCTGTATTTGGAACATAGTAAAACAGTGTTCTCAAAGTATCCTGTTGATATTTATTTTGTATTTACAGTATTTGCTGGCTACTGCAACCAGAAATTTCTTCTTTCTCGTTCAACAATTTTGATGTACAGGATTTGAATACCCTGGGTTTTACCAACTTTTTCATCAAAGTGATAATTTTATTTATAGTCACTTGTAACTTGCCATGTTTCAAAAATTTGAAATCACATATGAAAAAGTTTAAATATATAATTTAATACAAATATTAAATTAAGGTTAAATAAGTTAAATCCAAAGGGAAACACAGTAGAGAGAAATATGGAGCACGATTTCTTATACTATTACAAGAGGTGAGCAGCAAATTGAAATCTAAGCTTCTCTGCTAACTAAGGAAATAGAGAAACTGGATCATCGACCAATTACTATATATATACATATATATCCTATAAGAGAAAAGCAAACTTTCCCTGGTATTAAAGTACAAGTCACATTTCTCCCGTGGGGTTGTTATACAGAGATAATAGTGTGATGAACTTGACAATGTTCTCAAAGATATTCTGACAATAAAAACATCAAGAGTTTCCATGTAGTTCTTACTAATGGATGTCCTTCAATGTAAGTCAAAGACATAACATCAAAAAATAATTAAATATAAATTAAGTTCATGAAATGTGAGACAATGTAGCTCAAGTATAGTACTCAATTCTCTGATGGTGATCTATATATATTCAGTGTATTGGGTTACAGCTTACTGCTTCTTTAAAATTCATTGCTACAGCTTAGGTGAAATCTTTACATGTTCAGTTTCAGTTATGGATATAAATAGTTATTAGGCAAATTTTTCAAAATTACATTAATTAAGATATGTCTGCAACTTGGGCATTCATGTGCTATTTTTTACCTGCCTGTTTTGCACAAGCACCGTGTGGGCACTGAGAATACAACAGTAAACAAGAGTGAGTGAGAAGGTT
Source organism: Equus caballus (assembly GCF_041296265.1). Taxonomy (NCBI): domain Eukaryota; kingdom Metazoa; phylum Chordata; class Mammalia; order Perissodactyla; family Equidae; genus Equus; species Equus caballus. The sequence continues at coordinate 101,578,079 of NC_091686.1, forward strand.
GCTACCCTCTTGGAGTTGAGGAGGCTAGGGAAGCGATGGCAAACAAGCAAATAAAACAAAACAATTAAGACTGTGATAAGTGCTAAATAGGAGATTAATAGGGGCTCTGATAGAGAGTGCTTTGTAATCACTACTTTAAATAGATTAGTTAGGAAAGAATTCTCTGATGATGAAATAGAAAAGACAAGTAGACAATCATACTAAATAGCAGGAGGAGAGTGTTTACAAAGTCGTGCCTCTAAGTGGATAGGTCTTGGGTTGGGAAAGGACTGGGCTATTTGAGAAACTGGAAGGATGGCATGGGAGGGATGTCCAGAAGCAAGATAACCAGTATAAAACAAAGTTGGAGAGATCGTCAGGAGTGAGATAATACAAGAAATTGTAGGCCATTATAAGGAATAAGTATTTTAGTAAAATCCAAGTGTAAGGTTTGCATTTTAAACAAGGGGATGAAATAATCTGAAGTACAGTTTGTAGAAGACACTCTGGCAATATATGCCAATTGCTTCACAGGCGAGTCAGAGTGGGATAGCGGCCAAGTTGGAGGCTACTGCAGTGGTCCGAGCTAACTTCTGCCAGTAAATTCAGCTGGAGTGGTGGCCGCAGAAACACATTTGAAGATGTATTTTGTGTTAGAAACGAGAGGACCTGCTGACAAGTTAGGTGTGGCAAAGGAATAAAAGAGAGGACTCAAGCATGGCTCCCAGGGTTCTGGAGTAGCTGGGTGGATTATCCATCAATTTAAATTGCACACACTGAAGAAAGGAATAGTTTAGGTGGGGAAGGAGTGTTATATGAGCAATTTTGAAAGGCTAAATGTGAGATGCCCCCGAGACCTCTGAAAGAAGACTTTATGTGGGTATTTAGGTATATGGGCTACGGGGCATCTTGAGAGAGACGGAGTTTAAAGCTGTGCAACTGGATGAAATATCCTAAGACATAGTGCAGATAGAATGAAAAACTGTGCTTTGAAAAATTAATATTTGAAGTTTGTTTACGTGAGAAGGAAACAAAAGAGAAGATTCAAGTTTGAAATCAGGGGACTAACTAGTAAAGTGGGGAAAACAACTGAAGCCAAGTGAAAAAAGTGGTTAAGATAGTACTATACGACTTGTATGTATTATCCAGAACTGAAAAAAAAAAAAGGAAACAAAATCGTATGTATTGCATCATATAATTTGATTCAGAAAAAAAAGAAAAATTCATTTTCCCGTTGATTTGAATTAAAATAGGCAAAATACAGGAAACCAAAAATTTCCATAAGAATTCTAGATATTGGCTGAGAAAGAGGTTGTTTCCATAACGGCTGTCTGGGTCTCTTATCATATCACTTGTGTCCTCACTATTAAAAAGACTATTTAATAGTGATAACTGTAAAATATGTGTTGATGAAAAGAATCCATAATGAATCTATAAATGAAAATTTGCGTGAGTTTATTCTGAGCTAAAATGTGAGGACCATGGCCCAGGGCCTTTCTTCCCGAAGGAAGAAAGTGCACTGAAGGAGTGGGGTGCACAGAGTGGTTATATACCCCCAAACAGGATGTTTCACATATGATTGAAATGTCCCTTTTACAATAGTCACAAGACTGCTCTGTAGGCACAGTGATTGATGGAAACAGCAGGTAGTGGATCTGTTACCTTGGCGGGCGCAGCAGGAAGCAAGTCTATTGTCTCGAGCTGGGTGGTCACAGGTGAGCGCAGCAATCAGTTCCTAGCCTAAGGAAAGATGCTTAATCCTTAAGGAAATGCCAATTTTGGGAGGGGGAGGGAAGTTGCACCTTTATCTCAAGGGCCTTCATTCTTGCCACAGGGAATATCTAAAGCAGATATACAATGCATGCTCAATGGCCACGGTCAGGCTCTTTTGGAAAAACAAGGTCAGGCCGAATTAGGTTTACCTCAAATGTCTTCCTCACATATCCAATATATCCTATTGCTTGCCATTTCTATTTGTCACATGATTCATCTTTTCTAAAACTATGAAAGTTAGGGAGGTTAATACGGCATGGATTACCACATGTACTTATGAAAACAAGCCTGTAAGGTGAGGATTATTATTATCTTTCCATTACACAAACGAAGAACCTGAAGCTTTCCCAGTTGAAATGACATGCCTGTATTTTCAAAGTACAAAAAGTTGGATTTTGAGTAAAGCCACATCTGGCTGACTTCTGCTCCTATGTTCTTGCCCATTTTGTGATGGTTATTACTTTTCAAGTAACACCACCTTCTAAGATACGTTTCCAAATCTAGATCTGTATCTTCACGGGTATAGATCAAACTTTAGTCAAAATTTGTTAAATTCTAGGTTTGATATATTAGGTAAATTATTTCTTCTTTTCTCTTCATTGACTCTACATTTGAAAACTAATTTATTATTAGTTTGCCTAGTTATAACCCAGCACACCAATGTTACAGCTTATTTTCTCTTCAACAGGATAGTTGTTAAATGACTTCACTCAATCTGAAGAATATTTTTCCTATTTTATATGTTAAGAACATGATATAATTTTAATCATATTTCAGATCCTTATCTTGCATGTCTATTTTGACTAAAATGATCAAGTTCTTTTTATTTCACTCGCTTTATCTACAACTCCCCCCAAATTAGATAAAACGATTATTCAATCTTCTTTATAGGACTTAAATGATTAATAATTGCCTATATATCAGAGCAGAAAATACATGTGTGAAATTATCAATAATGTAAATAGTTGGATTTGTAGAGCTTATTGTCCAGATGATTAGTAAGCTTCCGTTTCTACGGCCATCAGGGCATCTTAAAGAAAAAGGAAAATTTCCATGAAAAGCTTTAACTGAGACAATATGAAAACTGCAGACTTTTCCACTCAATTGTTAATTTTTTTAATAATTGAAGTACTTAAATACTAAACCAAGCATTATATTCAGTATTAGATGAATTATGATACGCATTTAACTAATTCAACTAAAGGATAAAGCAAAATAAACAGACTCAACACACCAATGCATTTAGGTACTTTGCCACTTTATTGTTCATTACTATTTTCTCCAATCTTTCATAGTTTAATCTACCAAAATTTTTTCCTGGCGTTAGGATGGAGCGTATCAGAAGGGCTAACTGTGCTGCTTCTAGAGCCCTTGCTACCTGCCCAGCTCTGAGGCTGAAGCCCTCATTTAAGTAGCTAAGAAACTTGGGCATATTACTCGACTTGGTTTTTCATCCCAAAAAAGGGGATAATTTCATAACTTTTAGGATGTTCGTGAGGATTAAATTATCCATGTGAAATTCTTGGAACAGTCCCTGGCATGAAGATAAGATATAGGAAAAGCTGGTTTTATTTCTGCATGGTATTTACTAAGCCCTAAAACTGTAAGGTTTATTTAAATCCTTCTAGTTTTCTTCCACGGTAACTACAGTCATCTTCAGAAAGAGTGAATCTACCACTGCTTGCGTCAAAATTTTGTGCCATTTCTCTCATTTCCAATTTCTACAGCTTTTCAATGATGGGTACCTTGATCTCCCGACCAAAATCTTACCTGTGTTTTAAAGTTCACAGAGCTTGAGGCAGGAGGATGCTCCAGAGCGGGAGCTTTCCTTTCCAACTTTTGTTCTGAGCCCACTTCTTTAACTCTACCTGTGTTTTCACAAATAACCTTCTTTTGCTTACATTTTCAAGCCCAAGTCACCTAAATTTTCACTAGTTCCTAACCATTGGTATTTACTTTCATAACCAAGCTCTGGAAATATTTCCAATCACTTCTTTTCCCTAAAAACTATGGTATCTGCCTTGCTTCTGTCAGCTTCCACTCAAGGGGTTAGGGTTCTTATTTGAAACATGGAACAAGAGTTTCATAATAGCCTTCTCAAATCATTCTTACCTACCTGAATTGCCACGCTTTTCTCCTCAGGAGGAATATTCTGTTACTTTATCTTTGACCTGTTTGGCTATTTGCCTGATTTATGCTTGGAGGTTTCTAACCTTAGAGACATCCTATCTTGCTCTTCTTACAACGAGAAGAAACTCTTCTTACAACTAGTCTAAACTCCTGGCATCTATCTCATTTTAGGAGCTAGGATGTAGGATAAACTGATTTTTGTATTTGTAAGTAAAGATTGTGTTTAGTTGTAACTTGATGTAAGAGCAACAACATGACCTCAGGTTTGGACCCCATTCTTTACTCACTTATTTTATAAGAAGGCAATATTGGGGCCGGCCCGGCGGCGCAGTGGTTAAGTTCGCATGTTCCGCTTCTCTGCGGCCTGGAGTTCACTGGTTCAGATCCCGGGTGTGGACATGGCACTGCTTGGCAAAAGCCATGCGGTAGCAGGTGTCCCACAGATAAAATAGAGGAAGATGGGCACGGATGTTAGCTCAGGGCCAGTCTTCCTCAGCAAAAAGAGGAGGATTGGCAGTAGTTAACTCAGGGCTAATCTTCCTTAAAAAAAAAAAAGGCAGTATTTTCTTCACTTTGTGATAGTCTGTTTTTTCATTTGTCAAACAGGGCCTTTCAACATATATAGAATGTAAATTAGGCCACAGACATAAATGTTCAAGGTAAAACAAAAACAAAAACAAAAACAAAGAAAAGATATCAAAATAGATTTTAAAAAACCAAACGTTACATATCCATTACTAATGAGCATGTGGAACAACAGGAACTCTCCTTCATTGCTGATAGGAATGCAAAATGGTACAGCTGCTTTGGAAAATAGTTTGGAAGTTTCTTACAAATCTTAGTACACTCTTGCTATATGATCTAGAAATTGTGCTCCTAAGTATTTGTGCTACTAATTTGAATACTCAGGTCCACAAGAAACCTGCATGCAAATGTTTATAGCAGTTTTATTCATGCTTGCCAAAAACTCAAAGCAAGAAGATGCCTTTAATAGGTGAACAAATATCAAAATAGTGGTTATTATCTTTGGAACTTTATTCACTTGAAAGAAAAAGGTGCCAGATAACATTCTAAACTCGACTTGAATTGTGCTTACCTGGGTGTACAAATGCATGTAAATATTCATTAAGCTGTACCTGTAAGATTTTTGCACTTCGATGTCTATATCTTATAGTCTAATTAGAAATAAATAGAACTAATCTTTTGAAAATAGTTTTAAAATTATACAACCATTTGTATATAGTTATAATTTGATTTGTTTTCATAACAGAAAACAGTAAGTTTTCTACAGAGCATTTTTCTCACCAAGAAAATATAATTTTTGAGCCTGAGTTATGGCAACCATTAAAGTAACAATTCATTAAGTAGTTGAAAAATTACTTCATGCTGATGAGGATGTTATTGACACATTGTATCTAAGCCATTAGCCCTCCGTAGTAGAGTGGTATGGGGGTGAGTAATCCATTGGGTTGTAAGTTTCCATAAATGGATTTGTAGTAGGAAGGCATTATAAGACGTTTAGAACTTTATATTGGAATAATCTATAAATCATTTTGGAAACCTGTCATTTCAACAGGTTACTGACATCATTTTAGAAGTATTCTAGACAGCAATCCATCATAATATCCTTCTCATTATAGATCATTCTTTCAGACTGCTCAAGAGGTCACAGAAAATGAAAAGTTAAAAAATTGTTGCAACATCAGCATATTACTAAAGCCGCTGATAACTGTGAAAAATATCTAGGTTCTACAAGGTGTTTATTTAAAATTTTCAGCTAAATTGATGTTTCAAGCATTCTCTCTCTCCTCACTGCTCCTCTCCCCACCTTCCAAAAAAAACCTATCAGAATTTGGCAAAATTGGCTGGGAAAACTTAACTAACAGAGAAAATGGTGACAGAGTCTTTGTGTGTGTTTGTTTGTGGTCTAATTAAGACTAATGTTGCCACATAAAATTTTTACTGAGCTAACTTCGGTTTGACTCAGTGAAATAATCAGTGTATTCTGATGTCATAAAGATGTAAGCTGATTTATCATCTCCTTTTTTTACACATAGGTTGAAAACTGTGTAACAGACTCTTCACACTTTCCTCTGTGTTCCCTGGAAATACATAGCTGCTAAAAGTAATTTTGGATTTTTCCGCCAAAAAGTTTCTCTCACCACCTGCTGTGGGTGCTGCTGATTTTATGTCATTCTCCAGGTTCACCAGCCTTAAGATAAATGTTCAGACATGTTCTCCTTCACCATGATGGATGATATCAATAGAAAGAACACGAATTCTAACAACAAAATCAGATATCCTCTCTTCCTTATCAGAGTCTAAGATTATACTTAACAGTCAAATAAACAGAACAAAAAATAAACTTCTTACAGAGACAACATCTTGAAAGTATGTGTTCTGCAGTAGAGATGCTGAAGAGCATACAATGAATGCTGAGAGAGTCTGTGATCAAACTGAAATGGAATGGCTTGATCCTAAACCGGACCAAGGCAGAGATCATGCATCAATCTACGCACATAAGCTATATGTAGGGGAACAAATGTCCTCAGACATTCTGATTAGTGTCACCGGATGAAGTTCGGCAGCTGACTTTTTCAATTCAACATCACCATTTTTAAAGACAACTGTTTAAGAAGAGACACAGTATTTTAAACAAAAATGAAATAAAATAATCTTGGTCAGCAATGATAGATGAGGCAGCAAAAATACCTAGGAAACTTCCTTCCCAGATAGGAATCCTAAAATATTTGCACACTTTCATTTCAAATGTAATATAATAACCCCCTAAATATGTATCCTTTCTGAGCTTTGGTTCACATTTTCACATCCAAATACCTCACAATCTTCTAGTAGAATTTTTCTGAAACTTTGCAATGGTTTGTTTGACTCTAGTGTCATACATATTATTTATGATTATGTCTGTACTTATTTTAACACATCTGCTATTCTGTTAATCTATACCAGTAGGGGAGACAAATTCAATGAAAGTTATGAGGTAAAATTAAAAGCACACAAATTACAGGATAGGAGGTGGAATGATAACGTCTGCTTTAGAGAGAGTAAGTATTTTCTAGGGTAGAAATAATTTTTAAAAATTCAAGTCTACAATCTGTACTTTTTTATTTTTAATTTTTATTTATTTATTATTTTGGTGAGGAAGATTGGCCCTGAGCTAACATCTGTTAACAATCTTCCTCTTTTTGCTTGTAGAAGATTGTCCCTGAGCTAACTCTGCACCAGTCTTCCTCTATTTTGTATGTGGGACACTGCCACAGTATGGCTTGATGAGGATCCGAACCTGCAATCCCCAGCTGCCAAAGTGAGTGTGTGAAGTTAACCACTATGCCACCAGGCCCACCCCTGTATATCTGTACTTCTATATCATAACTTTAAGTTTCATAGTCGCTCAGTAAGTATTTGGTAAATAATTTATATCAGATGACTTATTGAACATCATCTCTATAGCAAATTTAATCAAAGATTACCATTTAGGTAGGCCAGATCATGTCTAAAATAAAGCATTTCTGTTTGTCCTCATTTAACATCTGGCCCATCCTTCTCTTCTGCTAGACATAAACACTGTTTTATGTCCTAATATTATTCTACTTTCTTTACATTGACTATGTTCTTGTGATTCTGCACCTTTTTTTTTAATTGAATGTTAATACATTGTGAGTAAATTTATCATTAGAGTTTACCCTGGAATGAAAAGATTGCTCTTTTACTGTAACTTTTTTTTCTCTACTTTTCTATTTACGCCATGATCCCCTATTTTGGGAATGCTTTCTATGGTGTGTGGATATGCCAATGGACTTTGAATTCTGTCTAATAAATTACTCTGGAATATTTGGAATCTCCTAAAACAAGCAAACACTCAAAACCGTCACTCTGTTTTAGAGTATGAATGGATATTTTTTGTCCTAAAAAGAAATATTAAAATTTGAGAGTAAAGTCTTTTTTATTGTGGGGTAGGTAGGAGAGTAACTAAAATTATTTTTAAGTAAACTTTGGCTGAATAATTTAAAACAAAATTATTGACAGAAAAGTTATGGATATGATAGAAAAAACACTACATAAAAATAATGTCATGATAAATAATTATCTTTTTAAGGAGATTAGAGGACGTCTCTGAACTGAATTCTATTATGTTATATAGTCAGTTTGTGTGCTTTTTTCTCCATCAGGCTTGGATATGTGGAGATAAGATATGAGGTTCTGCTACCAGGGTCAAGGTTCTTGTACGTGTGGTAGAGAAGAATGATCCTGTAAAGCCTAAAGACCATGGTGATATTCAGGTCTTATTTCTTACTTTGTGTCTTAGCCCTTTATTTTTTGAAAATGTGACTTTTGGAGGAAATAAAACATTCTTCCAAATGTAATGAAGAAACAATTTTCAGCCCGTGGCAGTTAAGTGGGAAGTCTTATATAGAGAAGGATGCTCCAGGGTTGGTTACAAGCCATATAAACCTTTGATTAGAGGTGGGCTTTTTTAAAAAAATCTCATTTATCAATTAAGAAAATAAGCTTAATTTCCCTTCTCTTGGTTTCTTTTTTTTTTTTTTTGGTCTGAGGAAGATTAGCTGTGAGCTAACAACTATTGCCAATCCTCCTCTTTTTTTGTTTGAGGAAAGTTAGTCCTGAGCTGATATCTGTGCCAATCTTCCTCCGCTTTATATGTGGGTTGCCACCACGGCATGGCTGATGAGTGGTGTAGGGCCACATCCAGGATCTGAGCCTATGACCCCAGGCCACTGAAGTGGAGTGTGCCTAACTTAACTACTAACTCACGCAGCCAGCCCCTCTCTCTTGCTTTCTTTTATCTCAAATTTTTACCTGTACAAATTTATTTCTACTCCATTTTCTCCTGGATGGAGGAAGGTGGAGATTATAATTCTCTACCCAGGCAACTGAGAAGAACTCTGGAGGAAATCAGGTCACAGCAGAACTTCCATATTATAACCCTTTCAAAACTCATGCTTCACTCTTCCCAAATGTTTGGAAAACCAATTAAATTAAGCACTGATTATGTACGCAACCTAAAATTTGTTTGGTGAAAAAGATGATTTCAGGTATATCTTTCAGATCTAAATTACGTTTTCTAACATTTGAAAATAGGCCTTTTATACAACACACAATATAGTATCATAATTTGAATATTTTCACATCTGATAACTGAAAATTAACTTCAGGATGGTACTGAAAATGATAGGGCAAAACAACAGGAAAATAGCCCAAGAGATCTATATCCATTCCTTTGCTATTTACCAAAAAATGTTGGAGATAAACAAGCAGAATATGCAGTCAGTAGAAGGGAAAACCAGGTTTTGATTCAATTCTGTGGAAAGATAATGTAGACTGAAGTTACTTGGAAAACACTCTTATATGAGCAGACTCTTGCTTGATTCTATGAGGAAGGAGAGTCCAATTAAAGAAGAAGAAATTAAAACTTGGTAATGAACAGTAACAGGTCCTCTAGGCAGAAGCAGTTGGCTCTGGCATCTGGTTGGTTCACGTGTGCAATCAATACGACTGTGATTATAGCCTATGGATTGAGCTATGACTTCTCCACCTGCTCTCAAAGGAGGTCACATCAATAAAAGAGGTGTTTTTGTTGTTGTTGGAGGAAAGCTGCACACCTGATGAGTCTATTATTGGCATGTTGGTGACTGGCGAACTGCAAGCCGTCTACAAAATAGAGAATCTGCTTTGGAACTTCTGCTTTAAATAAAACACACAAGTAAAATTGAATATATTCTCTCCCATTGACACACTAAAGATCAACTGTATATTTAATTTTGCGTAAGTCCATGAACTAGATCCTCATAAATTTTTTTGTTTGTTCTTTAGGTGATATGTCTTATCCAACCTACTCACACTGCTGCTGGAAAGGGAATCTCCCCTGAGCATCCTTTCCTGATGTCAACCCAGTGCTCACAATCCGCAGCTCCACTATGAACAAAAGATAAACTTATTTGGTCTTGTATTAGAAGTCCATTAAAACCTATCCTCAAACTCTAAAAATTTTTAACTCCTACATCTCTTTAAGAACCTCATATTGTGTTCTCATTGCCTTGTTTGATATTTACCAAGCAAACTTTGTGCTTTCCAACCCCATGCCTCTGCTTTTGTTTGCTGTTTCTTCTCCCAGAAACAACCTTCATTCTCCTGCAGACATACGATCAGTTTTTACCTTATGTGAAGACCTGTTGCATGACATTTCCTTGAATTTCATCATGTAAAAAGACAATGTTCCCTTCTGAAAAATTCAAGAGTTTATTTTTACCTCTTCCTTGGTACTTATATCAAACTGCTGTGAAAAGCAGTTATCTATGCGTTTGTATCATCATCAATAATAACAATATTAAGTGTTATATTAAATATTTACTAGGGGCCAGGAAACCTGCCACATGCTTTTTATGCACAAACTTATTTATCAGGCAAATACTATTTTATCTCTGTTTTTAAAATTAGAAAACTAAATCTTAAGAGGCATTAGGTAAATTGTTAAGGTTAGAGCCAGTGTTGAACCAATGTTAAAGGTAGGGATCAAATCCACATTGGTCTTACTCCAAAGCCTGAAAATGGTGACCCTAACAGCTAACAAAAACATCTGGAGGAGGAATCTTGTCTCTTTTCTATATTTGTATATTCTTAAGCATTCAACATTGTGATCTATATCCCTTAAGCGAGAGATTTTTAAACTTGCTTGCATATTAGGAAAAATGGGGAGTTTTGAAAATTCCTGTCTGAATCTACCTCTGCTCAATTGTAGTAGAATCTGTGTGACAGTGGCTGGGGACAGATATATTGTGAAGGCTCTCTACTTAAGGCCAAAAAGTAGCCTGAGTGAAGACCTACTGGCCTGGGCTTTCACTTGACATCTATTGAACTCAACAAATGAACAAAGCTATAATATAAATTATATCTCTACTCAGATATAGGAATATAGTACGAATAAGCACATACCTGTAAACATAATTATACAGAGAATGTTGGGATATGGCCTGCACGTAATGTAAATGTAGAGAAAGAATCATTTACTATATTCATCTGAAGAAGTTGATTTGTTTTCTTTAGCTCCCATTTTGTTGAAGAGAGTTAGGAAGTAAAGGCCAAGAGTAAGTAGTGAAGATTTTCAGGAGGAGAGTAGTGTGATCAAAGGTCTTTTTTAGGAAGAATAATGCAATAGGACAATATCGTAAGGTACATTTTAGTCAGAGATGTTTCAGAATCTAGAATCCATAATGCCCATTGAGAAGCTGTTGCATTTCCCCCGTTTTAAAGAACAGAGGAACTAAGTAATGGTGATGAATTAGAAAAGGAAATAAAAGGTAAAATGCGAGAGGTACTACAAATGAAATATTGATATAAACTTAATATATTGTGTATGAGAGTGTTCAAATGTGTGACGCTGTAATAATTGAGAAATGATTGACAGTGATGAGGAAACCAAGAGGAAGAACTAATTATGAAATCCAAGGTGGGGAACTTATTTTTAGATCTGCCGAATATCCCAAGTTCCTGGATTGATCTGAATACTTTCTGAAGTTAGGAGTTATTTCCTTCTCTGAAATTAGCCTAATTCTAGTACTGATAGGATAAACATTGTGAAAGTGGCTGAAATTCCATTACACTAAGAGGTTATGCTGCTGCTCTTATATTCACGGTGTTGTTTTTTTCATATATCTGAGCAATTCTGTGCCCGACATAAATTTCCAAAATGGACATAATGTTTTTGTCTGCAAATACCAGTGTGCATCAAAGGGAGAGATCCAGAATGTTTATATGCTCTCCTGAGGTAGACATAATTGGCTGTGAGAATATCCAATCAGAACCCCATGGTCTCATTCAAGAAAGCTGTTAATAAAATTTCTCTGTTCTTAGCTGGGAACATTAACAAACATCCTGATAGGTTTGTTTTTTGCTCAGTAAGATTTTCCCTGAGCTGACATCTCTGCCAGTCTTCCTCTACTTTGTATGTGGGTCACTGCCACAGTGTGGCTGACCAGTGGTGTATGTCCATGCCCAGGATCCCAGCCCAGGAACCTGGGCCGCCAAAGTGGAGCACAGCAAACTTAACCAATATGCCACTGGGTCAGCCCCCTGACATACATTTTTAAAACAACTTTTCATATTGGAAAATTTTCTTCTAGAAGCATCAAACAGTCCTCTTGTTCCAGTAATGTGAATTCATATTTCTGCAAAAGGTACATCCAATTCTTCAATGATATTACAAAGGAATAACAAATAATACATGCAATTTACATGCATTTTCCCTAGAAAGAAAAAGAAATAAATATATGATAAATATTTTTAAAAAGGTCTTTAGGTCTATAAAAAAGAAACTGGCCAGAGGTATCTCAGAATATACTTCCATATGACCTTGTCTGAATATTAATTTAAAGTAGAGGAGTAACTCATGAGAGGTGATGTAAAGGGATATATGAGCTGGAAGTCATTAAACAGAGAAAAGAGGTCAAGTTACAGAAATCAATTAAAAGAGAAAGGATAGAGAATGAGAAGACAAGAGAGATGAAATCAAATCAGGAAAAATAAAATACCCAGTGTAGGTGATTCAAAGAATGGAAATATCAGAGATGCAAAGATGAAATTGTGCAAATCAGTATAAAGGAATATTGTTGAATCAAAGTGGTCATTTTTGGCATTGCCCACCAACAGCATCATATGAAACATTTAAATTAAAGAAAGAAAACCTTTTTAAAAGAGCCATTAGAGCTGGTTAGTTCATGTATTTTGAGAAACCAATAGCAAACCATTGAAGTTGACGACATTCCTATTTTTAAGTCTTGGTAATAGATGGATGGTAATAGATTTGATGCTCTAACCACAACCACCTGGGTTCATTTCCCAGTCAGGGAACGACACCATCATTTGTCTGTTGTCATACAGTGGTGCCTGCAGGTTGCTGTGATGTTGAAAGCTATGCCACCAGTATTTCAAACACCTGCAGGGTCACCCATGGTGGACAGGTTTCAGTGGAGCTTCCAGACTAGACAGAATACATTGGCCATGAAAACGCTATGAACAGCAGTGGAACATTGTCCGATATAGTGCCAGAAAGTGGGAGGATAGAGCAACAGGACCCGGCAGGGTTCCACTCTGCTGTACACAGGGTCACTAGGAGTCAGAATCGACTCAACAGCACCAACAACAATACATGGAACTTCATATTAGAAAAGTATGGTAGAACAAAATATTATGTTAAATAAGAAAAAATATTATTTCCATGATATTTCAAAAAGTCCAAAGGAATCTTTTTTTCTAGCTCAATAGCAGCAGCAGCATCTTTTCATAGTCAAAGACCAGATATTTGTGTCTAAGAATATTCTCTTCTGAAGGAAACTAGATCTCAGGAAGGTAGCTCGTTCTATATCGTACAGCAAGAAAAATTCATAATGGTACTATTGCCAAAATGTGAGGGCACTTTAAGTATGTCAGGGGTTGTTCTCAGAGAGCTCTGTGTAGTCATACTAGTATCATATGATATAAATTTTAAGGCAGGAAATAGTAGTAGAGGAAGTAATGTATTCTAAAATGATAAAATGTTCAAGCCACCTGGATGCTATAACAATTGTGAATTTGTATGTACCGAATAATATAGACAAAATATGGCAAGCAAAAATGACAGTCCCAAAAAGGAGTAATGGAAAATCTGCTATCATAATACTGACAGAATTATTTCAAGCCACAGAGACTGAATCTATCAAAATCCTAACAAGAATTTGCCAACAAACATGCAAAACAAAATAACGGCCTAGAGACTGAAAATGCTCAATATACATCCCAATCTCCAAGAAAGGAGATGCTGGGGCCTGCCTGTGGCATAGTGGTTAAGTTTGCGCACTCTGCTTCTGCAGCCCGGGATTCGCAGGTTCAGATCCCAGGTGCAGACCTAGCACCGTTCATCAAGCGATGCTGTGGCAGCATCCCACATAAAATAGAGGAGGATTCACAGAGATGTTGGCTCAGGGCAAATCTTCCTCACCAAAAAAAGAGAAAGAAAGAAAGAAAGGAAAGGAAAGGAGATGCCAAGGAGTGCAGTAACTCTAGGACCATTGTTCTAATTTTCCATGCAAGTAAAGTGATGCTCAAGGTGCTGCAACAAAGGCTTTTATTTATATGGAGCAAGAAATGTCTGATGTTCAAGCTGGATTTTGAAAAGGGAGAGGCACACAAAATCTAACTCCACTTATTTGTTGGCTACTAGAATTTCAGAAGAAAGTTAGTCTATGTTTTATAGACTACAATAAAGCCTTAGACTGCATAGATCATAAAAAGCTATGGGCTGCTCCAAAAGAAAAGGGTGTGCCTCAGCACTTGATTATCTTGATGCATAACCTAGATTGTGGACAAGGAGCCATTGTGAGGACAGAATATGGAGAAACAAAATGGTTTCCTATTGACAAAGGTGTCAGACAAGCATGCATTTTATCTCCCTACCTGTTTAATCTGTACCCAGAACATATCATTAAAAAACTGGGCTACACTCAGATGAAGGAGGAGTAAAATGTGGTGGAAGAAATATCAACAATCCAAGAAATGCAGATGACACCATCTTACTGGCAGAAAGCAGCAATGACTTGAAATGACTTGTGAAGACAGTGAAAGAAGAAAGCGCTAATGCAGGAATGCATTTGAACATCAAAAAGATAAAAATCATGACTATAGAAGAACTATACAACTCTAACGTAGACAGTGAAGACAATGAAATTGTCAGAGATTTTGTTTGGTTCAAATGGAGACTATGGCCAAGAAATCAAAAGAAGACTGAGACTTGGAAGGGCAGCAATGAGAGAATTAGGGAAGATTATCAAGTTTAAGGAAGAGTCGTTAGAGAGCAAGGCCAAGATAATCCACACCCACGTATTCCCTATTACTAGGTGTGGGTGCAAAAGCTAGACAGTCATAGAAATTAACTCATTTGAAATATGATGTGGGTGGAGAGCTTTTGGATACCCTGGACTACAAGAAAGACAAATGAGTTGGTTCTAGAGCAAATTAAGCCTGAACTGTCACTGGAGGTAAATTGAGGCTGTCTTACTTTGGGCAGATCATGAGAAGGCAAAATTCTTTGGAAAAGATAACAGTTCTAGAAAAAGTAGAAGGCAGCAGAAAAAGAGGAAGATCAAATATGAAATGAGTCTACAGGAGCTGAGTAGGGCTGTTGAGGACAGGATATTGTGGACATCACTCATGCATAGGGTCACCAGGAGTCAGAGCCACCTTGATGGCATGTAACAAAAACAACCATCAAATGGGGAGGCACTATCATACATCCTTCAGTATCTTAAAAAAATCACTTAAGGTATATAGATCAAACAGCAATTAACAAAATTAACCAAATGGACATATAGAGAAAACTTCACCTAACAATGACAAAATATTTACCAAAATTGCCAATTTAAAGGATCATATGTTCAATAGATTTCAAAGGATTAAAATAATTCCAGGTATGTTCTTTAGTCACAGTGGAATTAATAAAAACATAAATTTAAAACTGTTTATAGGAGCCGGCCTGGTGGTGTAGTCGTTAAGTTCATGTACTCCATTTCAGCATCCCAGGGTACACTGGTTTGGATCCTGGGCTGGACCTACACCACTGCTCATCAAGCGATGCTGTGCTGGCATCCCATATGCAAAATAGAGGAAGATTGGCACAGATGTTAGTTCAGGGCCAATCTTCCTTGCCAAAACAAACAAACAAACAAAAACTCAGTTTTTAAATTAAATTCATCTAGAAATGAAGCAATTCTAAATAAGTCATAGATTATAGATGAAATCATAGTAATATGTGACACTAATTATAACTTAATTATAATGAAAATATGACATATTAACAGATGATTAGCCCTAAATGCATATATTGAGAGAGAAGAATAGCTAAAAATCAATTACCAAAGTACCCAACACAAAAAGAACAGAAAATTTACTGAAAAAAAAGAAAGTTATAATAACAAAGAATAACTATTAGTGAGATAGAGAACAAACACACTATTGGCAAAATCAATAAAGCAAAATTTGAATCTTTGGAAAAACTAATAGAATTGATAATCACCTAGAAAATTTAAAAATAAAAGGTGATAAGGCACAAAGAAATGCATCATTAGGTGATTTTGTTACGTGACCAACATTGAGTGTACTTACACTAAGCTAGACAGTATAGCCTACTATACACTATGACACTAATTTTATGGGATTAGTATCCATTGCATTGCGTGTGCAGTCTGTCATTGACCAAAATGTTATTATGCAGCACATGAGTGTATTCATTAACTCTGGGACTATTGTTGTAACGATATAAATTTTTCCCAAATTGATCTGGAAATGTATTAATATCCTAATAGAAATCCTGGAAGATTTTTGTGGTTTTTAATAACACAATTCTATAATTTTATGGAAATGTGGCCCCAATGTAAAAATAGACCAATAAAACATAGGAGACAAGATGAAGAGGAGATGAAGGAGGGTGGGATAGGAAACAACCTTCTGGTCTGATTTACTCTGCGTGACCTGCTCATTCAAGCTGACACTTAAGTGTTTATTGATATATGTATTGCTTGAAGTATTCAAAAGAACCCTCTATTTGACATTTGTAATTGTCATTTATGTAGTTTAAGATAATTTAATTTGGTGTGATCAAAGTCTAAGCAATAAAATGGCCTTTATTAGATGTATAAGTGTATAATGTCTAATAGTATATATATTCTACATTTATATAATATATGTGTAGATAGAGGATAGACAGAAATATAAGTTTTGAAAAACAGGGCACTAAACAAGTTGCCAAGATCTGGTGTCACTTTTCTTGGCTAAAATACCTGGGAATGTTACTATATCCATGCCACTTAGGAAGTAAAGGCAGTGAGTATATAATAGCTTACAGGAGCATAGTACTTGACCTTATATAAAAGAGAGTTCTAAAATTTGCCCTGCCACTTACTCATTGTGAATCCTTAGACAAATCACTTAGACTCATTGATTTTCAGTTACTCCTCTTTAAAAGAGGAAAATTAAAGATATGGATATATAGAGTTGTTCTCAAGAGTAAATGAGAACACAATTCAAATACAGCCATTAACACAGTTCTTCACTATAGTTAGCATTTAATTGCTGTTGGATGTTATTGTTATTATTACTGTCATTAAAATGTTCTAGTAAAAAGGAAATAGTAGTTGTTAGTTTGATAGCATAGAAAGTTTATGGAAAGTTGTTCTTTTAAAAATTATGACATAGGAGAACCAAGCAAGCTAGAGAGGAAAGCAGAGGAGCCCATAGAAATGGCTAGTGCTGGAAAACAGAGGGATTATCAAGGTGACAAATTACCGAAAGAAGTGAGGGAGGAAAGAAAACAGAACACTTAAGGCAGTGGAGGGGGAAGAATACCACCTATTTGTTTATAGAAGGAAAATGATATTTGGTGAGAAACCAAAGCAAATAATTTTAGTGAAAATGAGTGCCATGATATCTAGAGATGGGAAAAGTTCGGTAATCCAAAACTGAGGATTCAGATAACAATTAATTAGGAAGCAAGCATCTGTTGAGAGTTAAGGAGTTGAACATGTGATTTGGATGTTGGATAGTGAGATGGAATAAAGATGGCCAGAAGTTATCACTTTCACCCTGAGAGATGAAGTTTATTTTTCTTCCCATTGGATTCAGGCTCGTCCTGCGACAACACATAGAAAACATCAGAAGTGACATTCTGACAATTCTATGCCTATCCTTTAAAAGGACTGGAAACATCTGCTTTCTGCTTCTTAGAATACTCACTCTTAGAGGTCTCCTTATTGGAACAAGCTGTCATATTGTGAGGAAGCACAACCTACCATGTGGAGAAATCTATATGGAGGAGAATCAAGGCTCCGCTCAACAGCCTGCAGCTTAGCTTCCATCTCACAGCCAGCACCAAATTGTCAGATGTGTGCTTGAGCCATGTTGGAAACGGAGACAATAAAGTTTCTAGTCCCACTTGAGCTGCCCAGCTTATGACATAAAACAGAAGCAGATTGTCCCCACCAAGCCCTGTTCCAATTGCAAAACTTCAAAATCAAAATTATGTGAATTATCTTGTTTCTATGTTTTGGAGTGCAAAAATAGATAGCTGAAACAAGTAGCAAGAGAAAGTTCGAAACAGTTCAATAGTGAATTTTATGTGTATCTATATTCCTCCAGATACTAAAAAAAAAAAAGAAACAAAACAGAGAAAGTGGTAAGAAGTGAAAGCAGTGATATCTCTTTTCTATACCACTATCAATGAGGTTATTCTATATGGGAAACAAAGATATCCAGGACTAAAGGAGAGACCAGTAAAAGGAAAATTAAGGGGATTCTGAGGAGACTGAAAATTTAGAGAAAAATAGCTAACTTCCACAAATTGGTTTGTTTACCTACACCTTCTGTTCACACATAAGGAACACAAATTATGATTTATGAGAGGCAGAAGGTTATTTTACATATCCGCAGAAGGCTTTCCTGGAATCAATCCAGCCTTATGGTAAAATTAAGTGGCAAGTGCCTGAAACATTATCACATAAGTTTGGGACAGACCCATACAATAACATGTAGTTATAGCCCTTCTACTGATAAATGAACGTAATGAGGAAAGAACTTCTTTCTTCACTCACCAGTGCACATAAAATGATAGGTACATATTTCCCTTTTTATGTAAGTTTCTTTAAGTGGAAGCCAAATTCTATAAGGACAGGCATTTTATATGCTGTCTTATTCAGAGAGATATCTTTAAAATTATTCAAAGAAACTCATTTTAAATGCTAATTTGCAAGTCTTGACTTTAATATTATATTATGTATACATACATTACATAAACATGTATATATGAATACATAATATAAATACTGATATACACATATTCATATACGTATATATATAAACATGCGTAGGTTAGGAAAGACATCATTGAGGAAGTGATTTAACTGAGATTGTAAAAGATAAAAACATCCTGAAGAGTCCTGATTCAACATACAGAGTTAGATTTTACCTGGTTGGCAATTGGAACAACTAAAATTCTTCTTATTGAAGTAACGTTCTTATTGTGTAGTTATAGATAGAGTGACCTAGGAAAGCATCACTGAGAAGGTGACACATGCTTGAGACCCAAAGAGGAGTGAGTGATAAAAGCACTTTTGAATGTCATTTTTACAAATTTGGCTGCTGCTTTGAATGAGAATGGCTTTCATCAGAGGGTCTTATGCAGTGGCATAATCAGACTTTGAGTTTTAACAGGATTATTTTGGTGCTGTGGTGAGAATGGACCAAATTGCCAAGCAAGGGCAGACACAGTGAGACAACTTAAGAGTATATAGCACAAATCCAGGTGAGAGATGATGACTGATTCACATTTTTTAATGTGGCAGCAGTTGATGGTTCAGAGGTGGAGAGAATGAAATGATCACTTACTGTATACACAATGTTTTCATCTTGATAACTCTGGAATACTTACACTTCTCCTGTGATATTGTTTGTATATTTCTTAGAACTGATTCTATTTCCCTCTTTATTTTAGCTACTATGTATCCTAGGGCAAAATATAGCTGGCAATTCCAACTAATATAAGAGATCTTATCACATGTGTTTTGATCACCAATAGTACAAAGTTTTATCTTATTTTTTCTGTCATTTTAATTTTATATCGATTCCTTTCTTTTTCGACGTTTTATTTTGTTACTCATTGTTTAGTTTTGGCATTGACTCAAATTAACTTAAAAGGATGCAAGATATACATACAAACACTATGCTTTTTCCTTAATGCTGAGTATAAATGCCAACATTTGTATTGCTCGGGCTTGCTCATTCCCAAACAGGTAAAATAAACTGGTTGTTCATCTCCCACAGAGGACTATAAATTCGTCAGAATCAAAACCACTAGCCCTTTAGCATGTCATCACTAGCACGAGCATTGTGGGCTATCTTACTCATTGAATAACTAAATAACTTTTTTTGGGATAAACATTTTTTAAGGAAATTACCATAATAAAACACTCCTCGTAAATATAGAATACAGGCCTCTAGTTATTTTTAGGAACAACTTGAATTTTTATGACCTTTGAATTAATTTAATAGACCAGACTATGAGAGGAGTAATTGACCTAACTGAATGACTGAAAAAGAGAAGAGGGGATACATTTGAAATTAGCACATAAGAGCTACCAGAATTCTTATTAATAAGAAATTGGCTAATGTTTGATGGCTTTTTCATAAGAAATCATTTTAAGCACCACTTTTCTTACTATTTTATTTCTACTGGATTTGCTTATTGAATTATGGAGAGCTTTTGGTAAATATAATGTTCTAGGATGCATTAAATACATTGATATGGGAAGCAGAGAGATTGTTTTAAGGTTTAACTATTTCAAGTAATACTAGAAGAATAAATCTCATAAAAATAATACTAATACCATGAATAAAAATAATATTTGGAAGTTGCCATGTGTCAGACACTATTCTGAGCATTTTGACTGTACTAAATGACCTAATTCTTACAGCAAATCTGTGAGGCAGGTATCGTTATTACCCCTATAGGAAAAGGAAGAATATGAGTCACATAAAATTAACGCTTGCTCATAGTTGCATATTGTTAAGTGATAGAGCTGGGATTTGAATCTGCAGAAATAGGAATATAATTGTGGAACCCCTGCTCTTAAATATCTGTCTGCCTCTAGAAAGACTATGAATAACAGAAAACTTCTAGGACTAGTGTTTAAAAGTAGAATTTAAAAAGCATATTGGAATTAGTAAACAGAGATACATTGCTGATTGTTAAAATATTGCATGTGAATATCTAATTATATGTACCTTGAATATCTTGAATTAGATTTCTCTTATTTTGCATTATCAACATTGACTAATTTACCACAATATTTGACCTTTGCAAGATAGAGCAAACCTATTTTTTAAAAGCTACTAACAACCAATCACGTCCTTAACTTCCCAGAAAAACTTTTCTCTATATATACCCAAATTTGTCCAAAATTACTATAAAAGCATCCGACTGACAGAGCCTAGTCATGCACAAAAACTCGGCTGATGTGCATGTGGGCATTCAAAGATGGGAGAAAATGGCCCTTCCTGCAGTAGGAAAGGAGGCTCTGCCTCCCACCGTTCCCGTACAATGAGGAACTTGCCAAAAACAGTAAATGTATTGAGATGCTAGAAAACATAACAAAAAACATACACAACACCTTTTACAATTCCATGAATTTGCTCTTGCTTTTTCATTTGCTTATCAAATTCTTCCCCTGAGAGGATAAGTTGAAAAAGTCAATTGATGTCATCATTTAATCTCCATAACTCACTTATTAGGAAGGAAAGAGAAACAAAGTAGAGAACATCTTATCCTCTTTAGGTTATGAATTCTTTAAGAATGGGAACCATGTATGTTTTACACATCTGAACTTCCTGTAGTATGTAAAATTGTCTAACTCATGGTGGTCCCCTGGTTTGAAGGAATGAAATACAAGAAATATTTGAATATTTCATTGAATATTTGAAGGAATGAAATAAAAGAAAATGAAAAATTCTTTTAACTTGATTTAGATCATTAAATAATCAAATGTTCTCTTACACATGAATAGTAAGAGTCAAATCTCTCTTTGATTTTCCAGCTATGAAACTAATCAGTGAACTTAGAGGTACTGACAGACCACTGAGTAGGTACTTCATATTCAAGTGACTTAAATGAAAAAAGGAACCTGTAAGATATGCCTTCTGCCTAATGAATCACATGACTAGTTTACTTGACAGTGAAAGCAATAAGGACAGTATAAGACAATATAAAATAACTGCTAACTTTTGTTGTTTTTGAGGCTGTGAATACTATAGAGCTTCAGGAAATTGATGAGGAAAAGAACAGCTTTCTCAGATTAATTACTATTGTAATATAGCTAAGCCATGTCATATAAGCATTTCATTCATGGGCATTCGCAAATTCAAGTATATGTTAGCTTTGAAATTCACACAATTAAAAATTATAATTTTATACACAGTGCTATGTATATTACGCATTGTAAATTGAGATCAAAGAATAATTTTTGATTAGACACATTTTATTCCCTTAATTTTGATTTCTAAATTCACATAACATATGTTTCTTATTTACTCGAGTTACTTGGCTAAATACTAGATTACCTGGAAACCATGATGGCTGACATAGCTAATATTTTGAATATTTTTTAGGTAACTAAACCTCTCTGTACATATTGTTAATGCAGAACTCATTAAACAATGTGAAGTCCAACACCTGAGTCTATGTGGAATAGTCACAAAAGGTCATGGAGTCAGGATATCTGGTATTTCTTCCTGATTCTACATGTATGAAATTACATACCCATGTATAAAATTATGCAATCATGAATAAAACTATTCATTTTCTGGATAATTTTTTTTCTAACTTTGAAAAGAGAGGAATGGGAAAAACAACATCTAAATTTCAAATGTTTTAAGAATGTAGTTACTGAAACACAATATTGTGTAGAAATCCGAATTGTAAACAGAAGAGAACAGAAGTATTTTAGCTCAAGACGCTTATTTTTGTTGCAGGTCACCATAACTATCCTAGCTAACGTCAGCAGAAAAGAAAATTATTCCAATTATGTCACATAGCCAGTAGAACTGATAGGAAGACAGGAGAACCAGGCTTAAAAGGCAGGGTCCAAGGGAAGCTAAAGAGCTGACAATACAGACAAGATCAGCTGGCACCACTGCCACTGGACAGCTCACCTTGCTGCTTCTTGACTCTCTCAGATGACACCACTAATGATGGACACTGCCAAAGCTGTGAATAATTTCTCAATTTTCCCTCTTGCTTTGTTGGGCATATTTAGAGAAAAAGAAACATCCTTTTTTGTCTTGGAAGGTGTCTCTGCCAACAAATCTCTACAATGAGGCTTACCCAAAAATGGAGTAGTGTTGAGATATTGCAAAGCAGATACGACAAACATTCTCCACTACATACCTAGGGATCTTGAAATTTCATAAAATAAGATTTCCGACTTCTATTATTCTCTAGTTCATTTATAAAACATTTGGAGCTACTTACTAAGCTGATTTTACAAATACAATGAACCAAAACTTAGATTGTGGAAAACTATTTTCTACAATATTCTCTTGCTTCCAGCAAAATCAAGCTTAGTTTTGTTTCTTGAAGCTGATTTTTAAAAAAATAACAAGTGGGTCATTTAGTGACATCTTAGGTAAAGATTACAAATGGTCTTTCCAATTTTCTATAGACACATTCCTGAAAATTTGAGGAAACATTGGAAAGAATTACAAGCTAGCTATTTATAAGAAAAGCATGGCATTACCTTTTATAAGGAAAAAACTCTTTTGTAACATGAATAACAACCACCACAATCTCATGTATTATCTGATTTGTAAGCTTGGATTTTCCTAAGGTAAGACAGCCTGGAGTTTCCCTATTATATTAAAATAATGTAAGATGCAGACTAATTTAAATAATCACAATTATCGTACATTTATCAAGTAGTATCTGTGCATATAAAGCATTTTATGCTTCATGTAAAATAAGTATCCTCTGCTATGAAAGAAATTATCATCAAAGGTAGACATGACAGGCAGGATAACAGCTGAAAAGTGTATTACGAAATATATGAATTAAAATTAAAGTTAGTACATGCTATAAAATAACACTAGATTTTGTATTTTTCAAGATATAACATGTGATAAGATGTTGTGGCTTTATTAAGCAGATTTCATTTGTATTCATCATTTTTGTTAAAAAAACTGGAATTGAAGATAATGTTTAATAAATATAGTCAACTTGTGTTTGACAAAGTAGAAAGGAACTACAATGGAGGAAAAACAGTCTTTTTTCAACAAGTTGTTGCTGGAACAACTGGACATCTGTATGCCAAAAATAAATCTAGAAACAAACCTTATACCCTTCACAAAAATTAACTCAAAATGTATCCAAAACATAAACGAAAAATGTAAAACCATAAAACCCCTAGCAAATAACATAAGAGAAAATCTAGACGTCCTTGGGTTTGGTGATGACTTTTTTGATATGATCCATGATAGAATGAGTTGGTATGTTGGACTTCATTAAAAACTTCCACTCTGTGAAAGATAATGTTCATAGAATGAAAAAACAAGCCACAGACTGAGACAGAATATTTGCAAAAGATACATTTGACAAAGGACTGTTATCTAAAACAAACAAATAACTCCTAAAGCTCAATAACAAGAAAACAAATGACTCTATTGAAAAATGGGCCAAAGACCTTAACACACACCTCAGCAAAGAAGATATACAGATAGCAAATAAGCATATGAAAAGATGCTCCACATCATATGTTATCACGGAAATGCAAATTAAAACAACAATGAAATAATACTACACACATATTATTATTACCCAAATCCAGAACACTGACAACGTCAAATGCTGGCAATTCTGTGGAGCAACAGGAACTCTCATTTATTGCTGGTGGAAAGCAAAATGGTACAGCCCTTATGGAATATAATTTGGCATTTTTCTTGCAAAACTAAACATACTCTCGGGGCTGGCCCTGTGGCCAAGTGGTTAAGTTCGTGCGCTCCGCTGCAGGTGGCCCAGTGTTTCGTGGGTTTGAATCCTGGGCGTGGACATGGCACTGCTCATCAAACCACGCTGAGGCAGCATCCCACATGCCACAACTAGAAGGACCCACAACGAAGAATATACAACTAGGTACTGGGGGCTTTGGGGAGAAAAAGGAAAAAAATAAAATCTTACAAAAAAAACAAAAGAAAAGTAAAACAGAAATAGGTGAAAAAAAAAAAAAAAAACTAAACATACTCTCACCAATGAGCCCGTACTCACTCTGCTTGGTATCTACAAAGGAATTGAAAATGTACGTCAATAAATAACCCCACAAACATATGTTTATAGCAGCTTTATTCATAATTGCCAAAACTTGGAAGCAATCACAAGGTCCGTCAGTAGGTGAATGGATAAATGAACTGTGGGATATATCCAGACAAAGAAATGAGCTGTCAAGCTTTGAAAAACATGGAGGGACCTATATTGCATATTGCTAAGTGAAAGAAGCCAATCTGAAAAGGCTACATGATATATGATTCCAATTATATGACATTCTGGAGACAGTAAAAAGATCTGGGGTTGCCAATGATTTGAATGGGGAGGAGGAAAGCATAGGCCGACCACAGAGTTTTAGGGCAGTGAAACTTCTGTATGATACTCTAATGATGGATACATGTCATCATACATTTGTCCAAGCCCATAGAATGTACAACACCTATAGTTAACCCTAATTAAACTATGGCTTCTGGATGATAATGATGTGTCAATGTAAGTTCATCAATTGTAAAAAAGGTACCACTCTGGTGGAGAGTATTGACTTGGGCGAGGCTATGTATGTGTGAAGGCAGGGAATATAGGAAATCTGCATTTTCTATTCCTTACTGCTGTGAACCTAAAACTGCTCTAACAAATAAAGTTTATTAAAAAAAAAAGATAAAATTTGAGAAACTTTAATCATGATCCATTCTATGCAGTTTGGAAATAAAACCAAAACCCTAGAGTATCCTAGAAGATACAGGGTGAAGAATTGAAAGACTGACTTGAGTCTGAATTTGATCAAGACTTAACCAAGCAAGTCTGAAATTCTGCTGCAGTATTAGAACTGAGGTAACCAAGCTACCTGAATGAAACCCTTTGATATATGGAGTAAGCAGGTTGGAGACCTTTTCATCACAGCAGGAAAATGCTGATCATTCCATAAGTGAAGAATGCAACGATTGATGTAACAATGAGAAATGGGGTCATGGAATGTGGCAACATAGGAAGATATGTTGGTAATAAGGATGGGGATTCTTGTTGGGGTAAGGGATTAAGGGTACATAATTCGAACCAAAACTATTATTCTGAGAATTAAGAAATAAATATTGGAAAATTATATTTAAGTAATTTACTCATTCATTATATCAAAATTTATATATTAAGTGCTTCATAGGAGCTGGACATTATAGAGAGGGGAACAGACAATGCGTAAATAAATAAATTAGGTAGATAGATAATAAGCAACTTGAATACATTTGGAAAATGGTGCTAAAATATTGTTATGGTTCTTTATAATGTACTTTACTGGCTACTTCTTTGGTTTTGCTCAATTATATTTTTCCCCATTGGAAGGTATCTCAGAAAGTAGTCGCTTCTAACTGGGAAGTTAGGAGGGCATTTCTGTAGAAACTGAAGGATAGTGATTGGAGATCTCTGGGGAGAGAGACTTGGTTGACATGTTCAAATAGGATGTAACCCAAGTCAGAAGTCATTTCTGTAGACTCAAGAGATCAAACAGTAGGAAGGATATAGACAATGTGCCAGAGACAATCACATTCAGAGATAAGAAGAATGGCAGATTGTCTGTAAGAAAAAACAACCCTTGGAGCATCATGGAGGAAAATCAGGGAACAAAGTCATGATATTCATTCATTCATATGTCTCATTTATACATTCCATAAATATTTATTGAGTGCTTGCTATGTTTCAGGCATGCGGCTATCAGTAAACAGAAGAGAGCAAAATCTCATCATGAGGGTTTCACTAGAGGGGTGAGTAGACAAGAAATAGTATAAATCATCAAATTCTTTAAAAGGTGATAACAATTATGGAAAAGATAATCAGAGTGTGAGAAAGGGAGAGCCAAAAGGTGTAAACTGCAGTGTCAATATAACAAGAGGTATATATAAACCACAGTGAGATGACAAAGATTTCAAGGAGGTGCAAAAATGAACCATAAAGACATCTAGGGAAAGAGCTCTTCTGGTCACATAATGTACTTGAAAAACATCAAGGAGTCCAGTATCCTTGAAATGGAGTGAATAAACAGGGCGAATGGTAGAAAATGATATCAGAGGGGAAAGGGCTGTCCGTCTAGTTGGAGAGACTATGTGAGACCTGGTAAGTCATTATCATTAAGGCACAGGCTTCCCCTGAGCTCTGAGAGGAGTGGCCATGGAGTGCTTTGTATTTTACAGGATGGCCTTAGCTGCTTTGTTGATGATAGACTGTCAATAGACAGGGTTGGAAGCAGAGAGATACGGCAATATTCTTGCCAAGTGGTTATAGTGACTTGGACCAGGGAAGTAGCGCTGGATTTTTTGAGCATAGGCCATGGCAGACAGCACACCAGAAATACTCACAGATGTTTTATTTAACTGTTAATAAAACTCTGGCAGGTAAGTGTTATTTCTTTTCCATAGATAAGGAAAATGAAATAAGAAAATGTTACAAAACTTATTCAAACATAGCATTAGCACTTGACAAACTTGAGTACAAACATCGGTCTATTGGACTAGAAAGCTCATGCGTAATCATGAGAGAATTAAAAGTTGCTTGACCAACAGGAAAGCGCACAATTTTATTCAAAATCTGTGGTCGTGGCCAAATGGGAGATCTCATATTAGACTTGTTCCTGCATATCTGTATCCTAAGATGACAGAACTGGTCTGGTTATTTTTATAACTAGGATTTCGATATTTGCTTTGCTATTTCAGAAATATATTAGTGGCCACAAATTCATAAAGAAACTAGGGCTGTAGCAGTATCATAGTGGGAAAATGTTCAGGCACATGCACATCTTTTCTATTTTTAATTTATAGGAATTGAGCACACATCATGTTGTAAGTAAGATTAGATGACACTATTGCATTTCAGAGATATAGACATTTGACTCAAGTACATAAATAATAGAAGAATGCATGAAGATGCAGACCATCCTCAATTTACGGAGGTTTCTAAAATTTGGATTCAATCATCAACAACATTAATTGCTTGACTCCAATGTACCAGGCAGTGAAGTCACAAACATAGGTAAACACACATATGTTGTAGTAGAGAAGGGTATATATTTCTCATGGTTCTACATGAAGTCTTAGCCCTCATAGAAAGGGAGAATAAACTTAGTGAAAAAATAAAGTTTTCATTTCCACACTGTCGATATTTAATACATACTACATTTGGAATCACTGCCGATACAGCTTTATGAGTCAACTACTTCCATATGGATGTAAAAGGACAGTCTCTATAATTTGGCAGTGTGAGTCTTTCTCAATACTGAAATCTGGAAAGAATTACAACAAAACATCATTCTAAGTGAGAGATGCCAATTCATATCATTTCTATTTATATAAGAACATTAGAAAAGTAAAAAGCCATATTTACACATTTTATATTTATACTTCTTTCATGCTGAGTACTTCTGATATGAACAAATGCTACATCTGACACTTACTGTTTACCATATAAATAAAACTATGTTTCTTACCTAATCCTTCAACACATAAGACTAGGCAAGCCATAATAACAAAATAAAATGAACCTTAAAAAGTGATGATTAGGAGATACATTTTTTAACATATTAAATTAATGCTATTCAATTGCACTATTTTGTTAAATAAATGCTCTGTAAATTAAGGTATATAATACCTCAAAAATGCTATAAAGACAAAGATCTATAGAGGAACACCATATTATTTGGAAAATATTCTAGAGACTTTGAACGACTTTGTTCAATTCACAGTCATAATCAATAACATTTATGGAATGGTCATGGTTCCTTGCAGTCTAGCAAATAGTTTCCATGAGAGGGAACTCTGCTTTAGTAATGTGGTGCCACATAAATGGTTACAGTAAAAAGTCAGAAAAGTGCAGAAGGTGAGGGCCAATATATATTAGTGATTAAGAGAATAGACTCTGGAGTTTTTACACTGGAGTAGAAATCCAAGTGAATGATTATGAGCAATTTATATAACTTTTCTGCACCTCTGTGTCTGTTTCTTCATCTGTGAGATTGCAACAAGAGCATTTCCTGTGCATGGGACTTTTTGAGTATGAAATAAATTAATTTCTCTTAGAACAGTGCCTGGTATATGGTATGTTAAATAAGTGTTTGCTTTATGATTAAATATAAATATCTGTTACAGAAAGATTGGAATTCATAAAATGAGTGCAGAAATAGATTCTAGCAGGAAGCACCTTAGCCAAAAGCAATATGGAAGATTCATGCCAGCAGGGAGATTTTGAACCATTTTTGGAACTAGAAGCATGTCTTGTGAAAGAGAAAATAAAATAATATTTATTGGAAACCTGCCATGTACTAGGTACTTTGCATGCATGATTTCATTCAATTCTTCCTACAGTACACTGAGCTTGAGGAAATTGTTACCATTTCATAAAGAAAAATACCAAAAAATAGTACATAAGTTGTAACAATTTCTCTGCCCATAGAGTCAATACAGGGTCTAAACTGATACATACCTGACTCTAAATTAGGTATTATTAATAATTGTTTTCACCTAATAGTATAATTGGCATCTCCTTCTAGAAACTCATATAGCATCCTATTCAAACCCCTGAAATGTTAAGAGTTTTTAATATTTCCTGTAGAATTCCTGTGTCTGTTTGTGGGAAGAAATCATTTGTTTATCCTGTTTATAAAACACCTTATGCTGCCCTGGTTTTTGGGAGGCAAGAATAATTGTATCCATTAACACATGAATTAATGTAAAGGAAAAAGAATGGGTGGCTCCATGGAAAAGAAACTGACTTTCTTTTTTCTCAAATCCTTCCCTCCATTGCTTTTGATTCTCAAATCCTTTTAGACATAAGATTGTGAGCAAGCAACAGGTAAAGAGTAATTAAAGGGACACCACACTTGGATGAAGATGCTCCAGTGGTGGAGGAGGAAAAGAGGAAGTGATTCACAGTCATAAGGTCTTAGGAAAACTTGAAACACAGGAAGTCATTTCTCCGATAAATCGCGTGAGTGATACCAGGGAAGAATTTCCACTCTCCTCTTCAAGGAATCATGTATGACTGGAGGAAATGATCAGACATTGAAAATTTAATATTTTTTGCATTTTAATATTGAAATGTAATCTGAAGATTTCTGTTACTTTGTATTAAAATAATTATTAA
Source organism: Equus caballus (assembly GCF_041296265.1). Lineage (NCBI taxonomy): Eukaryota > Metazoa > Chordata > Mammalia > Perissodactyla > Equidae > Equus > Equus caballus. The sequence goes on from NC_091686.1 coordinate 101,607,942, forward strand.
TTGTGTCTTGGGCTCTTTATTTACTTATTTTCTTTTTCTTGGGCTCTTTAGAACGCTATATTTTATGACCAGATACAGTGAATGGCCTTGTTATTCTTGGTGTAACAGTACCACACACTTTCACAAAATAGTTTAAAAGCTTTGTGCCTGAGCTTTATTGAGAGAGAGAAAACAAATTCAATTCAGGATTATGGTAAATATTTCAGTGAGTTTCATGTGAAATGAACGAAGTAGAAAAAGTGTTTCCAACATCCTTTTCCTTTCCTCCTTTCTTAATGAGAGTGACCTTCATTCTTGGCTGTCACAAGCTGCCCAGAGCCTCATCCTGCCCCAGCATGACCAAGACACCAGTTCTGCTTCTCTAAAGTGTCCTCCAGAATGCTCTCTTCACTCCTGTCCCAATCTTCTAGGAGCCTGGCTTTCATTTCGCTTAGATTCTGGAACAGCTGCAATAATAAACTCAGCAAAGTGTCTTCTTATTTGTTAATTGCTTAACGTATGAATTTCCAAAAGTCAACAACTGTCAGAACAATCAGAACCTGTATATTGATAGATACTCTAATCTTCATCCAACTGTGAAAGAACATTGAAAATGGTGAAATTGGTTCTGCGACATCCTAAAGTTGCAGAAGGCTAAATATTTTGTGTAGTTTGCTCTTTCCGGTAACTTTCAAGGCCCTTCTTGCAGGTAGCTGACAATTCTCTCTTATGCAAGTCCAAGTTCCCCTCTAAGTCCAGGGCAGCCTGTTTTGTTTCATCCTGATGAAAGTTTTGTTATCCCTTCACGGGAATGAATTATAAACACACCTACAGTGGCTTGTCTTTACCTCTTGCCTAGTGCTGCAAGATCTAACTATTTTATGTAAGAACACTTGCTTACTTTATAAGCACACGGAAATGCACAAGTCCTTGTTCTAATGCTTTCTACAAAAGAAGCAAATGCTCTGGAAAAAAACACTTGAACAAAAATGTCATCAACGAGCCAAGCATTTTAAGGGAACGTTCAACCTGCTCTGATAAACAGATGTTGTCAAATAAAACATGTAATTTAACAGAAATGAGATAGGAAAGATCAACTGCCAAACCATTCTTAAGGGGAAAAAAATCTTGACATTTAGGAAAATGCATCTTTTGGAAGCCACTTGTCATGTAGTCACATATTCATTTTCAAGGTAATCATAGTAAATTACAGTGACCCTGCATCTCATCAGACACTGTTCTTTTCCATAGTTGATCATCTCTTCTTTCATATGTGTGGAGCTGGGCTCTTACGTTTGCAATGCTTGAATGTATAACTCCAAAAAGGAGTTCTGATGTACACATTTTTAAAAGATTCGCTTATTGCAAATATACCACGTAAGTGCCAGGACATTATGGAAATAATACATTTTCTTTAAGTTAGGTCCAATTACTGTGCAAGTCTGTTTGGCTATCAGTAAGAGACATGATTGCTAAGTCAGCTGGCTCATGTCCTAAAGCACTTGAAATATAAGGAGGATACTCTTTTAAAAAATAATGATTAATTACTTTAATTTCATTCATTTTTTTTGTATGAAATATTAGCGTTGGGAATTGTAAAGAAGAGAAAAAATTATATCCGGAGGTATTGGATAAATAAGTACAGAAGGTATGTGGCTGTATATATGTATGAAACATATTCATACAAAATCATATCAGCTCTGCTGAAAAATTTAAAGCTCAATGTAACTTCTAATATAAATGATTTTTATTAAAATTTATTCCTGACTCTTTTTTTCTAATTCAGAACGCAGCACATATTCCTACTGAATTGAAGGTAAATCAGAAGGTTATTGTTCAGAGACATTCAGCTCTTGTTTTCCCTGCTGACACTACCAATATGAATAATGACAAGGCCAGTGATGAGGGTGTTTTTGTGATGCAAATCTCTCCATGGGGAGAGGATTGCGGTTATCATGAGTTTATTTCACAATTCAGCTTCTTTTCTAGCGAGCCTCTATGATGAGATCGACTGTGCCCTTTCTCTACTGGAAAGTGAACTTCCAGTGGATCACAGCACAACTGATTAGCGTCCTTCAGCCACCCAGTCGTCAGTGCCTGAGGACTCCAGATCCACGGGGAGATCGGCACCTCTTATTATGGTGGTCAAAATGAGCAGCGCTGCTCCACTGTGGCGCAGTTTAGCTCATTTTAAGGATGCAGAAAATCTGCCAGTGTGTATTTGTGGAAGAAAATTTGGTCACATTTCATTATCAGCTATATTGACTTCATAATTATCTATCTTTTTACACCAACACAATTGTTTCATCTATTGTGAATTATCCTATGACCCGCGCCCCCCCCCCACCTACTCACTCCCTCTATAAACTTCCCGATAGAACTAACCACTGTCGCAGGATGTCGTGATTATTGATAAACAAGTTTCCTCAACTAGACTGTGATCTTTTTGAGGCCTGGGGCATCAATGAGCTTCAGGACAGGCAAGAACTACAGGGCTGGCCAAGTGTTTGGGATATAACATACCTTCCATTCATCGACCCCTTACAAAAAGCAGTAATGTATCAAATGCCACTTGTTAAAAATGGCTTTTTCTAGTTTTATTTTCTGTAACTAATAAATACCAGAAGAATCTAATGTGACAGTCTTTGTCAATGGCCATACAGAACATGTGAAAAAATGCTTAAAGCAAATAATTAGACAGACAATTTTCTAGTGCAATTGATCACAGAGAATATTTTTATGAAGCAATTTGTGGGACAAGATTTCTACCCAACATACTTCAGGAGATGCTCATCTGAATACTTATTAGCAATGTTCACTTGGACTATGTTGCACATACAATGAATCATATGATCAAGTATTTATTTAACCATATAAAGTCATTATGAGAAATATGTTCTTAGATGTATTTCTCTATGGATTTTACACACACACACAGGAAAATAGAAAAAGACTTTCCTGATATCATTAGACATGGTTTACACATGGCAATTTTGTGTGACAATTTGGAAATTGTCTGATTACTGTGGTCAGTTCTTAGAGAACTATAAATTAGATTATGAGGCGTGCTGCAGAATTTATTTCAGGTCCCAAATTTATTTATTTCTGTTTCTTTTCTCCTACACTTTCTCTTTTCTTTTCTTTTCTTTTCTTTTTTTTTTTTTGAGGAAGGTTAGCCCTGAGCTAACATCTGCTGCCAATCCTCCTCTCTTTGCTGAGGAAGACTGGCCCTGAGCTAACATCTGTGCCCATCATCCTCTACCACAGCATGGCTTGATAAGTGGTGGGTAGGTCCACGCTTGGGATCCGAACCAGCGGATCTCAGGCCACCGAAGCAGAGTGTGCCAACTTAACTGCTGTGCCACTGGGCCGGCCCCTACACTTTCTTTTTCTTTTCCATATTTGAAAAAAAGAAAAAAATTATTGACAAAAGTTCACTTTCTTTGCTTCTGATTAAATAACATTCTGCTCTATTGAAGTCTTTCTCCCCACCCCCATCCTCTCTCTCTCTCTTCCACAAGCCTTGTTTCTTTCCCTCATTCTGCAATCAGTCTCTAGTAAAGATAACACTTCTCAGAAACAAGACTAGATCATCACGGTTACTAGTGACAAACAGAAAAGAAGTGCACACAAGCAAGCTTAAGCTCAATTAGACCCACAGGGAAAAATCAAGGACACGGAAAAGAACAGCCACAAGGAATGAGGTTGTATCTTCCAACTTGTACACAAAGGAGAATAAAAAGGAACAAAATTCTGGATTCCAAGGCCCAGTTGACGTCACCATATGAAAAGCAAAGTGCAAACTGAAGGCAATTAACTGGATAGTTGGAGCAAAACCAAACAATTTTGCTTCAGTTAAATGGTTACTTCACTTGAAAGTAATTTTGGACTAGAATTCTCCTGAATGGTCTGATAAAATTATTCATTAATCTGTTGCAGGAGTGGGAGGGATAATTTATCATCTCTAAGGGCCTCCCCTTGAAATGAAGTAACAGTTTTTCAAGTCAAGAAAGGGACAGGTGGGAAATCTTATCTATTAATGACCATGTGGTTGTGGTCTTTGTGGTTTTATCCTCAGCCTATTTCTCACATCTCTGTCAATGTGCAGTCTACTTCTAAAGTTTGTCCTCTGCCCTTCCTATATGAACCAGTTGGGAAATCTGGAGATCTGGATATTCTCAACAGAGTTCTGCAGAATTAAGTTCATGGTTTTAATTATTTCAATTCTGATTGTCCAACATATCTGTCCATAAATGACAATTAGAAACAACATTTATTGATTTTTTTGCTCTGGACTAAATGCAATAAGCATTGCTCTAACCCACACAGAAACAGTCAAGTTGATAATTATCATTGCAGACAAAGAAATGGAAGCTCCTTGGGGCTTGTCCAGTGGCATAGCGGTTAAGTTTGCACGCTCTGCTTCTGTGGCCTGGGGTTCGCCACGTATAAAAAAGAGGAAGATGTTAGCTCAGGGCCAATTCTTCCTCAGCAAAAGGAGGGGGACTGGTGGTGGATCTAAGCTCAGGGCTAATCTTCCTCACCAAAAGATAAAACAAAAAAAAAGAAATGGAGGTCCAATAACTCAGATAACTTACCTGAGGTCACACAATTAGGCAGAGATTTACTTGGAATTAATTTCTAGGTTTATCTCACCCTAAACCCATGGATTTCAGTTGATATTTTTTATATTAGTTCTAAGGCATCATTAAAAAATATTAGCTGCTTCTTTTTCTCGTAAGAGTGGGTGTAGAAAATTGAAACACTCACTTATTTTTAGGATCAACGGCCTTCAAACATTTTTTAACATGTTGCATTTAAAAAAATAAAGGAGTACATTCCTCAATACATTTTTATTTTTCTCCATGCAGGAGCCAGAGAGATGGTTTAAAAAGGGAAATCAGATTCTGTCATTACCTCACCTGCTCAGAAGCCTCCAATGGCCTATCACACTTTGACTAATATCCAAAATCTTAGCCATGCCAGAAAGCCTCTCATGATCTGGCTTCTCTCCTTCCGACCTCCCCCTCATCCCACCTCACACCCACCACCACTCCTGTATATTCTGGCATTTTTCTTTTCTTCAGATGTGCCATGACTTTTCGTGTCAAAGGACCTCTTCTTATGGGTCACCTCTTTACTTCCTTCTGGCTTTTGCTAAAATACTATATTCAGTCCACCCTAAATGGAATAGCATCTCTCTCAATACATCTCCACCACGTTCTATCCACTTTCTCTGCCTTATTAGTTTTCATTGCACTTATCACTATCTAAAATTAAATTACTTATTCGATTGTTTGCTTCCCTGTTTTATGAAACCTTGACATAAAACAGCTCATTTGTAAGGGGGGGTCTTTGTCTCCTTCATCACTGGCTCCCCAGAACCTAAAGCCTTCCTGGCATTTAGTACTTGTTCATTGGATATTTCTTGTATGGATAAATATAGAACTGTCCTTCACTGCATTAAGTATTGATATAACAATGCTGATTTCTCATGTTTTTAGATAAAAATCATAGAAATTTTAATATAATTTTTATATTTCCCCTTAGATTATGCTGCATTCCCATGGGGAGGGAACAGATTATTTTACAGGCCATTAATTAGAATTATTGAAATATTGTAAGCTTGTCATGATGTTAATATCTCCATAGTCCTCTTTCTCCTTCAAGTTGGAAACAATTGACAGGTAAACTGTCAGGAGAGAAAAATTCAATTATCACCTTTTTTCCCTGAGAAATACCATATAGACAAGCCTGCCTTTGGTATGGCCTGCTGAGATTGCACTCCAGATATAGACAGATTTATCTAGTCAGACACAGGCTGAGCTGGACCACTGAGGCTGCCCTATCAGGTAGTGTGTATAAAATTTAGAACTTGGAGAAGGACAGAAGAACAGACTCTTACCCTATGCAAGTAAGCTAATACCAAACTTAAAGTAAAAAGCAAAGACCTGAGCCAGGCACACCCAGAAATTACTCCAAAACTAAGCAATCAGTTGGACTGCCCACTTTGTCCCGCAGAGAAGTCAGTGAAGAGGTGGAAATAGTCTCATAGTGTAACTATGATGGAACTCCTCCCACGTGGAAACCTAAGGCCCTTTCCTGGGGCAGTTCCTCTCCCAGAATATTACACTGGCTTGTGTTTCTTTAATCATTTTAACTCACGTATCAGGCTCCTGCTTAACCAAAGCTGTGGATGCTGCTCCCAGGAAAGGAGCTAAGTGTTCTCTCAGGACAGCTCTTCTCTCACTTTGATGAGGCAGCACAGGCACTGCCAACAGCTGCTCCTATGTTGGTACTTCTAGACGCGCTGTTCGGCAGTGTAAATGTGTTCTCCCCACAAGCCTCTAAAATTGGATCTGAAAATTCATTGGCTTTTTATTTCCAACTCTAAACCGTAGCTTGTTATATTACCCCAACATAGATCCTCCAAGGCTACACAGTTAGATTGAATGACAGTATAAATACACTCTGATAATAAAATCACGAGTCCCAGATTTCAATATAAATCTTCCTCAATATCAGATTTCTAGGGAGAAATTTAAAAATTATGGGCTGTATTAGTCTGCTGGTCTGCCACAACAGAACGCCGTGGAGTAGGTTCAGCAGAAATTTCTTTCTCACAGTTCTGGAAGCTGGAAGTCTAAGATCAAAGTGCCTGCAGGTTTGGATTCTCCTGAGGCCTCTCTCTTCGGCTTGCAAATGGCCGCCTTCTTGCTGTGTCCTCTGGTGGTCTTTTCTGTGCCTGTCGATCCCTAGTGTCTCTCTCTCTTCTTATCAGAACACCAATCATATTGAATTAGAGCCCCACTCTTATGACCTCCTTTAACCTTTATAGCCTCCTACAGGCTCTGTCTCCAAATACAGTCACATTGAGTAGCAAGGCCTTAATACAGGAATTTTGAGGGAAACACAATTCAGTCTATAACATAGCCCAAAAATTAAGATAATTTATAAGCAGAAAGACCAGAATTTTTATATTAAAGTTAAAAAGGTTAAAGAAAAGAAAAGCTTCCCAAATTCATACACTTCATTGTGATGAAGAGATTCTGAACTTCTGGATGAAGACAAAGATCTTTCAGGAATTACCACCTGAGTTGTATCTCACTGAAAATGAAGCACTTTGTTCAGGATTTTAGAAGTTGTATCAGTTAATCACCAGTATGAAAAAGACTAAAAACTTAATAGAAAAAAATATAGTTACCCAAGACTGGCCCCAAATCCATCAAATTTTGAATATGTCAAACATTAGCCTTTGAAGAAGTTATCAAAGACAAAATGTGCTGTCTAGAAACCAGCACTTAGTGTTTCCAGAGAAGGGCTCATAGAAACTGAGGAAGAAGGGTAGGTAGTTGGAGAAATTCTTGATTTAATCTTCTCCAGAATGTTATCCTATTGGTGAAAAAAAAAATAAAGAAGTTTACCAAAAAAAGAGCTTAGAGTGTGTCCAGCATGTCTCTGTGGTGGCTGGGAGTGGGCAGAGAGGAAGTGGACTATGTCAATCATGTCTTCTCTGCACCTTGTGTTTCCTCTAATGTGGAACGTGGTCTAAGGGCTCTATAAGATCCAGGGAAAACATACGTGGCAAAAACTTTTCTTGGGTGGTGCAGTGTACTTTGCGTTACAACACATCAAGAGGCACACATCATCTTGTTCCACCACTAGTAATGCTAGCCTTGACCATTTAGTTAAGGTGATGATGGCTAGTATTTGCATTTAAAAGTAAGTTTTCCTTTGCAATCAGGAATCAAATATTGCTACCATTATCATATCCTGCCACCCACCCCCCAAGAGTCTTACTAATTGCTAATTTGCTTTAAAAATTTTTTTACCTCTCTCATTAGTTATATCCCCTTGACATTTCTTACTTTGTGTGTTTTTGCTTTAACTTTCCCCTTTTATTTTTAGCTTGATCAGCTAGTATTATAGTCGTTATATATTGCTTATTAACTATAAGCCAAAATGTGATGGCTTAAAACAACCTTTATTATTTCATAATATTTGTGATCAGGAACCACCCAAGCATAGATGTTTCTGGCACAAGCTGTCTCATGAGATTGCAATGCGAAGGTTGGTGAGAGTTGCTTTCTCATCTAAAGCTTGGCTACACAAGGATCTGCTTCAAGCTTATCATATGGTTGGTGACAGGATTCGGTTCTTCCCTGGGAGTTGGCTGGTGGCTTCCCTTGGTTTGTTATTTTGTGGGCCTCTCCACAGGGCAGCTCACAATGTGGCAGCTGGCTTCCCTCAGGAGTGATCCAAGAGATCGTGGAAAAGTGTCCCCAAAACTGAAACCATAATAACACTCAAACCCAAATTCAGAAATGACATCTTGTCACCTCTGCTACATTTATTAGAAGTGAATTATTGAAGGTAGCCTACACTCAGAAGAAAGAGATTCTACAAGAAACAAGGACACCAGGAGGCAGAGACCATAGGTGATGATTTGAGAGGCTTCTTACCATATGTGGTTTGTCAGTTTGTATTTTTTTCTTAAAGTAGTCCTTATTTATTTATTAGTTCTTATACATTTCTGTTTTCTAACTCATAAATTTTTTCCCTCTTTATTATTTACTGCCTTCTCTTTTCTTTTGTTATTTTTCTAACTTTTTCAGTTAGATATTTAATTAGTATTCTTGCATCTCTTCTTTCTATGGATATGAGTATTTAAAGATTTGAAGATATTCTCTGTGTGCTACTTTATTTTATTTCACACACGCTATCTCATAGATTTTTATACATAGTATTTTTCTTATCACCATTCTATAAAACTCCCGCATCCAGTAAAATTGTTTTCTGCATGATCCCCACCTATCTCTGCTCTTTTGTAGGCTCAAAAAAATGTCTTTCTGGTCTAGCATAGTTATTTCATTATTTGCATGTAAAGCGAAAGTTGTAGAATTCTTTCTCCTTTTTATGTTGTAATTAGGAACTATGGGTAGAGAGACCATATGGTCCTTCTGTCCCAGACAGTCTTGGTTCATGACTGTTGTCCCAGTGTAATTATTTATAGCACCTCCTTTACTCTAATAAGTGATTTGCTTTGTATGCTAAGGCATAAAATCACACCAACAATAGGTGTTATTTGCCTCCTTGGTGATGGTGGGGTGTGTGTGTGTGTGTGTGTGCGCGCGCATGTACGTGTAGAGATTCTAATTCATCCAGGTACCATTTTCTTATAGGAATGTGGAACCCCTCAAATCTTTGGAACGATTCAAAATGAGAAAACTTTCAAGAAATCAATTTCTGGATAAAAACTGATAGGTTTTCAAAGAGCATTAGCTAAAATTAATTTAGACTTTGTCCTGATTGAATATTCTTTATCATTAATGAATTTTAACATAAGTGACTCAGTATAAGAGGGCAATTCAAGTCATCAGCTTCGACTCTGAAAGCCCTGGATTTGAGGCGAACTGGTTCTGCTATTGTCCTTGTGCCCCTGACAAGTTACCTCAACTCTGAGAATTAGTTTCCCATGGCGGAAAAGTGTAATAATTTCCTAGGATTGCTGTGAGAGTTAAGTGCCTGATAAATAATAGAAGACTAGTTATTTGTAGTTATCATTAGTTTAAACTATTAATAATGTTGCATCTAAATCCTTTTTTGGAACTCTCTGATTTTGAGATTTTGAAATCTGATAAAAAGTAAATGCTTGCAAACAGTTTTTCTCCTTTGTTAATGGTTATCAAGAAAGTTTTTCTGTCCCTATTCTCAAACAATCAGAGACAAGTCCTTAGCAATTTTCTGCTATTTCCTTGTTTGTTTCCCTCAATCTGGTATATGAGAGAAGCAAAGAAAATATAGTTGCAGAACGTGCTTCTAAAACAATAAACAGGACAATTTTGCAAACAAAACATGAGTTTCAATTGCTTCCTTGCTTCATAGCTGCATGAAAGTTACTGCAGACAAATCGAAGCCCTCACTAGCGATGTCTTCCTCACACTTTCTGTCTCCATGGCCACCACAAGTGTTATTCTCACAGTAGAGCTTTAAAATAAATAATTTAATGCCACTTAATAAAGAAACATAATGTAGAAACCACTGAATAGTACTAATTTAACTGACTGTACCAATGGAAACAATGAAGATTCGTCTATAAGAATACATTAATAAATGTGCTTTACAGAAAAATCACTAAAGAAGAGAGATTTATTTAATAAAATCTCTCGTAAAATGGCTGAGAAGAAAATAAGATGAAGACTTTTCTTCAGACTATCTGGCAAAATATGTTTTGATGAAGTCCAATGTAAATCTAAAGAAAATATAATAAAATCTAAACAAATATTTATCTGACTTTCTACAGGTGACACTATTAGAGAAATTTTAAAAGACACAGAGAGAAACTAGTACTATATGAAAAGTGTAAATGTTTATGCTTGAGAGGCCACGATAAAACTCAGACTGCTGACAAAAAAAGGAATAATCGATACACGCATTAAAGACAATGGATTAATATATTAATATAGTAAAATTTAAAAATTTAAACAAGTAATGGCTTAGTAAGGAAAACTGCGAAAACTTTTAAACAGCGTTTTCTCAAAAACAAAAAGCAAGCCAGAAAGAAATTATAGTAAATAAATAAATACATATAAAATTTACATCTTAATAACAATGATCTGTGAATAGAAGCACGTTACTATTTTTCAACTGTAATACTTCTAATATTTAGTTAAATAACAAGAATAATAATCTTTTATTATATAATGTTATCTTTTAGTCTCTACATCTTAAGGATGTAGAGAAAATGAACCTACTTATAACCTAGTGAGAGTAAAAACAACTACAACTCGTGTGAGAACTACAAATCTGTCCAAAACTCAAATTTTTACTATTCTTAACCTCATAATTTAGTTTCAAGATTTCATCTTAAAACTATAACCAGAAATTATAATTGATATATGTGTAAACAGAAATGTTGATCACGAAGTTATATAATAATAAAATCTTGAGAACCCAAATTACCAAAAACAAGAGAATTATAAAATACTATTTTAATAGGATGATGAAATAGAACATAATTTTTCATTCATTAAAAATTTACTGTTTTGGTAAAAGTGCTCACCATATAATTGTAAATGAAACAGCATTCTGCATAGTTGTATGTACAGTGTGGTCTGAATTTTTAGCAAAGTATATGCAAAATTTCACATGCATTTACACTCACATCCAAAAAAAATAAAAAAGAGAGAGAATGGTAACAATTCTTATTCTCTCTGATATTTCTGGCAATTCTCTTTCCTGTATGTTTTTCTATATTTCCCATTTTTCTAAGTAAATATCTTATTTTTATAAACTGCAAAATTTAACAAATAAATGTATCATGTTGTAAAGCAGAAATTATTTCATACTGTATTATCCTTTTGTATTATGCATTTAAGTCACTTTAAATTGTAACAGTAGGTTGAGAGTGAGCCTGTAACTCCGTGGGCACATGGTTTCAAAACTCTTTCCACGATATCAAATAACAGTTTTAATTCCAAACCAGTACCTCTTGTGAATTTCTAATGCCCTTTTCTGTTTGTTGTTCCCACTTCAGCTTCTTACAAGAATAGTTTTAATTTACTGCACTTTTTTTTTAAATTCACACGCACACTTCAATCCTAACTTTAGGTTATGGTGTGCTTTTGATGCCCTATTATCCGTCTCACCCAAAACCCCTAACAGGATCTGGAAACATTTGTTGGTTAATGCCAGCATCTCTATGTCCAAAGTGCACTTGATTTCTTTTTCCCTGTGGCATTTGGATCCGTTGAATTGGGATCTCTCCTTGAACCTCTCGCCACGTTTTCTTCCACGATGCTGCCTCCTGCTTCCCCTCCGATGATTCCTTTAGTTCTCCTTTACAGATTCCTTCTCCTTTTCCTTTCTCTCTTAGGTCACTATCATCAGGAGATAGCTTTCCCATTCGCAGTTTTTAGGCTTTCTTCCATGAAACCATGAAATTGGGAGAAGTAGGTGAGGAAACTCAGCCTATGAATATTTACTTTCTCTGACTATGAACGTGTCAGAGACAATATAACGAATCAGCAGAACCTGAGGATTCTCAGATTTACAGGCTCTTCACAATACCGCCTAAGTCCTGATCTTCATGATCTCATTTAATGATTACTGCGGACTGAACAGAAGATGACTCCATAAGGGGTTGCTCTCCCAGGCATTAATGTTTTATTCATTTGCATGTAGCATATTCTCATTATAACATCTGCAAAATTGGAAGGGGGCCTCCAAATGAGGAAGCTCGGGTTTTGGCTGACAGTTCATTCTCAGTTCTACTAAAATTATATTATTGATTTACTTTATTTTTGTTGTCAAACAAAATTAAAAACCTTTCAATCTCCTTATACTACTTTCACTTCTCTCATGAATTATCTGTCTTAATAAAATTGATTAATTCTAACACAACATAGAGAATATTTCAATACTCACTTACCTTTAGCTTCTTTTTAAAAATGATTTCCTTTCTGATCAAAATTACCCTAACATTTCTCCCATGTCTTATTTGTGTCTTTCTAATTACTTAAAAAACATATTTTGCAATGAAGAACACAAAATCTGTTTTTCAATGGATTTCTTTCTTGATCAATAGTTTTTATGAGTCATTTAATTATTTTTTAATATTTAAATTTTTTCTTAGGTGAATATCCTTATGGTTGTATAATCTGTTTTAGATATTATTATACAGTCAACATTTTAAATAACACTACATACAAATGACTCCAGTGCTGGCCTGTTATTTATGAATATTTTTTGTCTTGTGGACAGGTATACCTTAACGTGTTACAACATTGGGTGCGAATCAATCAGATATTTATTTTGTAGGATAATCTAATAACTCCAATTCATGATATCAGGAATTAAAATAATTGGCTGAAGTAATTGGCAGAATACTGTTCAGAATTCTACCTGATCTCCATATCAAACTCTTACTCTAAATTAAACTAGAGAACAGAGGATACCTTTAACATGCTAACTCCATAGTCAGCAGTTCAGCTGTATGTAAATTCTAACCTTCATGGGCACTTCTGCCACCTGCTAAGTATGATAGGTGCTCTGCTGCTCTGCACTTGCACATAAAGGTACACATTTTGTTATTTTAGATACAGAGTTCAGAACTCACTAAATAAGAAATCATTTATTTTCCTGTTATTTAGAAAATGTACTATTTATGCCACACCTGGGCGGAGCAAGATATTTCACTATCCTGAGAGAGGAGAGTCAGTCAGCTGGCTTGGATTCTAAGGAAAGTGTCTCCACGAACTGCCTAGATGTGCTTAACAACTTTAATTAATATTTAGCGATTCTTGTTATAGTTAACTTTATCTATTAACTTGGCTGGGCCACAGTGCCGAGTGATGTGATCAAAGCTTCTTCTGGATGTTTCTGTGAAGCTTTTTTTTGGATGAGATTAACATGTAACTTGGTGGACTTTGAGTAAAGCAAAGTACCCACCGTGATGTGGATGAGATTCATCCAGTCAGTGCAAGGCCTTAACAGAACAAATAATGGCTACACCCCAGCAAGGAGAAATTCTGCCAGCAGCCTGTCTTTGAACTGAAATTGCAGCTGTGGCCTGGGTCTCCAGCCTGCCGGGCTACCCTGCAGGTTTTATACTTAACCAAGTATCCACAGTTATGTGAGGCAATCTCTCTCTCTCTCGCTCTATAATGCGCGCACACACACACACACACAGGCATCTTGATGGTTCTCTGGAGAACTCTGACTAGTACAGATTTTGGTGCTGGAATGGGCCTCCCATCATTTCATTTCTGGGAAACCACGATCAATTCCCAAGGCTAAATTTGTGTAGAAGGTCGATAATCAATTATCTATTGTGTAGATCTATGCTTTTGTAAACTGTTTAATAAAAGAATATATAAATCATTGTAGAAGGAAGGTATGGTGACATTGTCAAGAAAGCGACTATTGCCTAGAAATTTTCATTAAGCACTTTGTATTCAGGGATGAGGATTAGAATATAAATGTTTACTAGTTTTATAAACAAACCTGATTCCTAAGATAATTCGTTAATAACTAAAACTCTTTGTGCCATTTAATCATTTTGCAAAATAATCATGGTGATTTCAGTTTTCTTGAGAAAGGAGTTGCATCATAGTCCTGAATGAAAATGCCGTGTGTGTGTGTGTTTTTTTTTTTTTTGAGGAAGATTAGCCCTGAGCTAACTACTGTCAATCCTCCTCTTTTTGCTGAGGAAGATTGGCCCTGAGCTAACATCAATGCCCATCTTCCTCTACTTTATACGTGGGACGCCTACCACAGCGTGGCTTTTGCCAATCGGTGCCATGTCTGCACCTGGGATCCGAACCAGTGAACCCTGGGCCGCCGAGAAACTGAATCTGCGAACTGAACTGCTGTGCCACTGGGCTGGACCCCCATGTGTGGTTTTAATTCCTTTTGTGTATTGTCAACAGATTTCAAACTTTTAATGTTATCCATAACTACCTTTCAAAAAGTTCCTTCAGTCACTGTTACATTTGAAGAAAAAACATATAATTAGTGTCATTTTATAAATGCCAAATAATTTATATGATTAAAAGAGGGAGAAATCAATTAGAAACTGAATGGTATTATGTTCTACAAGCTAATTACAAACTGTTATGATGATAATTATTTTTTGGTAAAGTCGCATTATTCTCATCTTATCAGTGGTCTAATATTACACAAATTTTTGATGGGTGTTGAGAAAGGCATACATTTTTATTTATCTTAAACAGCTTTGGTTTTGATACTGCATGAATCTCAAGACTGCCTTTCGAAAAATTCAGCACAAACTTCAACCATGTCAAGAAAATTAAAGCAAAGTGTTCTAATTCTAATACATAGCATCACTGAAAAATTATCACTGATATTAATTATGCCCTTCTTGTGCACTAGACACGTTTTTCTGTTTGAGGTATTAAGCAATTAAACAAATAGACTAATTTCTACCAGTAAGGTAAAATAGGAAGCAAAAAAATTTATAAACTAAGTTATATAACATGTTATAATTCTTTTAAAAAACAGGGAATATTGAATAAAATTAATGATACTATTAATGGAAGAATACCAAAAAGAATTTTTCTGAGAAGGTTAAAATTGATCAGGTAGCAGAATAAAGTGAGGAAGAAAACAATGTGGACATATTGTGAAAGAGTTTTCTAGCTAAAGGAAAGAGCAAGTACAAATATATATATATTATATATATAATATATATAAGATTTATATGTAATATTATATTATATTTTTATATATAAAATATAAAAGGACCCTACACTATGGCCAAGTAGAATTTATTTCTGAGATGCAAGAATGGTTCAATATATGAAAATCAATTAATGTGAAGCACCACATTAATAGACTAAATTATAAAAATCACATCATCACAATAGATCCAGAAAAAGCATTTGACAAAATGCAATATCCTTCTATGATACAAACTCTCAGCAAACTAGGAATAGAAAGAAAGTACATTAACATAAAAAAGTCACATATGAAAAGCCCACAGCTAGCATCATATTCAATGGTCAAAAGTTGAAAGCTTTTACTTTAAGATTGGGAACAAAGCAGGGATGCATACACCCCCATTTTTACCCAGCACAGTACTGGAAGTCCTAGCCAAAGCAATTAACCAAAAAGAAGAAAGCAAGAGGCATCCAAATTGGAAGGAAGAAGTAAAATTATCCCTCTTTACAGGTGATATAATCTTATATTTGCAAAACTCTAAAGAGTTTGTAAAAGCAACTGTTAGAACTAATAAGTGAATTCAATAAAGTTTCAGGTTACAAAATAAACCTACAAAAATCAGTTATATTTCTATACATTGACAATGAATTTTATGAAAAGGAGATTAGGAGAACAATACCATTTACAATAGTACCAAAAAGAATAAAATACTTACGAATAAAATTAATTAAGGAGGTGAGAGACTTCCACGCTGAAAACTACAAAATATTGATGAAAGAAGTTAAAGAAGACATAAATGAAAAGACATCTGTGTTCATGAATTGGAAGAATTAATGTTGTTAAAATGTCCGTGCTACCCAAAGCAATCTACAAATTCAAAGCAATCCCTATCAAAATCTCAATGGTATCGTTATAGAAATAGAAAAAAACAATGCTAAAATTCATATAGAATCACAAATTACTCCAAATGGCCAAATCAATCTTGAGAAAGAGCAAAGCTGGAAGTATCGCGTTTCCTGATTTCAAAATACAGCACAAACCTGCAGTAATTAAAATAGTGTGGCACTATCTTAAAGACAGGCATATACGAATGGAACAGAATAGAGAGTTTAGAAATAAATTCACACATATATA
Source organism: Equus caballus (assembly GCF_041296265.1). NCBI lineage: Eukaryota > Metazoa > Chordata > Mammalia > Perissodactyla > Equidae > Equus > Equus caballus. The sequence continues at coordinate 101,624,235 of NC_091686.1, forward strand.
GTCAACTGATTTTTGACAAGGATGCCGAGAATACACAATGGGGAAAGGATAGTCTCTTAAACAAATCATGTTGGGAAAACTGAATACTCACATGCAAAGGAATGAAATTGGATCCCTGTCTTACACCATACATAAAAATCAACTACAAATGGATTAAAGATTTAAAGGTAAGAACTCCTGGAAGAAAATATAAGGGAAAATCTTCATGAGGTTGCCAATGATTTCTTGAATATGATAACAAAAACGAAAATAGATTAAGTGAGACTGCAGCAAACTAAAAAAATCGTCTGCTCAACAAAGGAAACAATCAACAGAATGAAAAGTCAACCTACAGAATGGGAAAAAATACTTGCAAACAGAAATTCTGATAAGAGGTTAATATCCCAAAATATATAAGAAACTTTCTACAACTCAATAGCAGAAAAACTGAGTTTAATTTAAAATTGGGCTAAAGATTTGAATAAACATTTCTCCATAAAGACATACAAATGGGCAACAGGTACATGAAAAATTGCTCGATGTCACCAATGTTCAGGAAAAGCAAATAAAAACCACAATGAGATATCATCTCATAGCTGTTAGGATGGCTACTATTAGAACAAAACAAAACAGAAAATATATTTGCGAAGATGTAGAGAGAGAAATTGAAACTCTTGTACACTCTTGGTGAGAATGTGAAATGGTGCAGCTACTATAGAAAACAGTATGGAGATTCCTCAAAACACTAAAAATGGAATGACCATATAACCTAGCAATTTCACTTCTGGGTATATATCCAAAAGAATTGAAAACAGGATCTCAAAGAGGTATTTGCATACCCAAGTTGATTGCAGCATTATTCACAATAGCCAAGAAGTAGAAGTAACCTTAGTGTTTATCAAAGGATGAAAGAGTAAAGAAAATATGGTACATACATATGATAGAATATTATTCAGCCTCAAAAAAAGAAGAGAATTCTGTTATATGCCAAAATATAGGTGAACCTTAAGGACATTATGCTAAGTGAAGTAAACCAGTCACAGAAGGAAAAATGGTGCATGATTGCATTTATATATGAGGTGCTAAAATAGTCAAATACTTAACATCAAAGAGTGTCAGAGGCTGGGGGGAGGTGAAAATAGGGAGTCACTAGTCAATGGATATAAAGTTTTGGTTAAGCAAAATGAGTAAGTTCTAGAGATCTCCTGTACAACATTTTTCCTATAGTTAACAATACTGTATTGCACATCTAGCAGTTTATTAAGATGGTAGATCTCATGTTGTCTTATCACAATAAAATAAAGTTTTAAAAAAGAAAAAAAGCTAATGATGTCATTAATACGTAGCTTCTGACATTCAAAATAAGATTCTACACTAAGGTGACGTATTTAAAGCAGCCATTATTAGGAGAAAAAAATGAAATTCTTTTAACTTTAAATTAAACATTACAAATCAAGATAATTGACTATTACGGTAGGCAGAATTTTATAATGAGCCTTAATGACCATTGTATAATCCTCTCCCTCTTGAGTGTGGTTATGAACTATCTACGTGATGGTGCAGTCAGTCCTGTGATTCAGTTATGATACATAACACAGTGATTCTAAGAAAGGAAGATTCTCCTGGGTAAATCCGACCAAAGCAGGTATGTCCTTAAAAGGTACTAGGCTCTTTTTCCTAGCAAAAATATTTGAAACATGAGAAAGATTCAACTTAAGGGAGATTCCAATGATGGTTTTGAAGATGGAGGCGGTTCAGTGGCAAGGAACATGGGCAACCTCAAGGAACTCAGAGCTTCCCCTGACTGACAATCACAAAGAAAATGGGGATGTCAGTCTTACAACTGCACAGAAGTGAGTCCTGCCAAAACAATGTGACCTTGGAAGTGGACCCTGAGCTCCAGGTAAGAGTGCAGCCTTTCTGAGTCACCTTGATTCTAGCTTTGCAAGAGTGACAAAAGAACTGAGCCACGCCATGCCTAAACCTACAGTATTGCTAGATAATACGTGGCTACATGAGTTAAGCCTCTAAGTCATAGCAATTTCCTACGGAGCATTAGAAAATTAATACAACTACAATCAGAATATTCTCCATAGTATAGACTGTGACTATATTACTTTATGTTGTAAAGTGTTATGTAATAAAGTTTAAAAGATTAAAAAGTACAGGAGAGTATTAGGAAAAGTGAGAGGAGATTAGAAGTGAATAGACAGACAGAAAAAGAAGAAATAAACCATTAAAGTCCATCAGGTCTTGACAGTGAATGGCATTCAAATATGTTATAATTGAGAAATTTTAAGCAGCACTGGCACTACTAAGATTTTGGAGCTGTTGAATGTGGTATGCTTGGGGCAAACCTTTCTCTATATGAACCTGGAAGAGGTCATTCCAAGCAAGCTGGACAAGTTCCAAGTTCAGCCTGGTTACAGTGATGTTTAGTTTTCCTGAGTTACATTCTACACCAAGATGAGTCACCATCAGATATAATAGGGTCCATGATTCCAACTACTTCTTAAGTGACAGTGGGTCAATTAGAAAGAAACACTGAGCTCTGAGCCATTTGGACAGGATGTGATCATATCACCTGCTAACTTCCTGAGCAAATGCCAGAATAGTGTAGAGTGAGCAGAAGGATAAGGGATGTTACCTTAGAGATGAATAGAGCAACAAAATGCCACAGGAGAATTAAGGACCTCTTTGTTGAAACATCCACAAAGTCAAGTAGTCCCACTCAAACATTATATGCAAGGAAATCATCTTTGAGAGGAGCAGGATATGAGGAGAAATATGAAAGACTGAGTATTCTTACCTAGAGAGATTGGACATTACTTAAAGTGACTATATATATTATTTTTTTCAACGTAATGTTAATAGATAGGACTGTAATAGTATTCTTTCCATATGTAGAAGGGTAGGGCATCTACAGTAGTTATAGATAAAATAAAGAAGCTACATTGCTGCTGAACACCCAGGTCATTGTGTGAATAAATATGTGGCTTCAATATACACACACATTCACATGCACACATACACATATAGACACACCTTTCCCTCAAAATCAAAAATTCTCTATCTTCAAATTCAAGTACTCAATTTATGTTTTTACTTAAAATAGTAGAGTGAAAGAGCAGTGAATTAGGTCCTTTAGGTTCTAATAACTTATTTTCTTTAGGTTTGGATAACTTTTAGATTTCACTTACTCTGATAATTTATACTGCAGTAAAACTAAAGAAAAATGTAAATACTGTAATCAATTTAGAAAACATTAATGTGAGCAAGCACCTACCTCAAAATCATTATTGCATTACGTGATTATGGATAATTGATACATTTTTTATGTGTTATAAACTTGAGAAGTTAAGCATATTTAGTTGCAGTCAGTTTTCAGAATATTTTTTTCCTAAAGAGGCATAAGAGATATCTCGTTTCTAATTCTGGTAGCATCTGGAGTCAGCGTGGAGTTCTGCGGCTCATTAGAGTGTTGTTCCAGTTTGGAAGATTTCCTTCCTTGTTTCTTGATGCTAAGTTCAAGTGTTCATAGTTCCTGCCTTGTCAGTATTGGGCATAATAGGTATTTCCAAATTTGGAGTTTTGAAAGGCAACCAGGGTGGCATTCGATTTCATTAGCAATAGAACATTTCACAAATTATCACTGAATAAAATGCCATTCCATCTAGCTTGTTAACCTGAAACAAAAACTCAGCACTTTTTTTTGGTGCATATATGTGAATGCTGAGGAATTCAAGGGAAGTAGAAGGCAGAAATGCATATCTGATAATTCTTTATGAAAAAAAGATTTAAATTTGAATATAGGATGGAACATAAAATCAGACACTAATTATCTGAAATGAATTCAACTTGAAAACAAGGAACTTCTGTGACAAATAGCGCTATGCATTCATAATAAATAACTATCCACCATTTAATTTTCAAATCCTAGTCCCCCATGGAATTTATTTCAATCCCTGGAGAATAGAATTTAGGAAAGTTTTATTTCATTTATATTCTAAGAATTGATTCGGTTATTCAATCAGGAAGACCTTCATATTGAGGTATATGTTTAACAGAAGTATGTATCAAAAATTATTTTTCATCTTTGGTTTTCTATTCTTGTTTCTTTTATATCCATCTACTGGTGTCTACAAATCCAATGATTAAATAGATGAGGTACTTTTTAAATTGCAGCTTATATTGGAAAACAAGATAAGGTTCTCTTTACTTTATAATACCGATTGGTTTCATCATTCAGTTCCAATGAACAGTTTCATACTTGAATTGATAAGTGATTAGTTTGTATATTCAGAATTCATCTCAACAATATAAATCCATTCTAAAAGGTATATAATATACAAAAGAATAGGGGACAGTAAGGTGTTTTCCTGCCACGTAGATGTCTTTGTCCATTAGTATGATCAATGGTACATGGAAATCAGACATGGTACATGGAAAATATACTCTACATGTTCAAAAAAGTAGTATGTGAAGATGACAGAGAGAAATAAAAGATATAAAGAGACTCAAATGAACTTCTAGAGATGAAAATATGACCACTAAAATGAAAAATACACTGGATTGAATTAAAGGAAATTAGACACTGAGGAAGGGAATATTACTTAATTTATATCACAAGAAAGAAACTGTAGAAAATACAGATTTTTAGAAGTCTAAAAAAAATTAACAAAGTTAGTTTTTAGACATCAAGTGGCCTAATATAGCTGTAATATTAGAAGGGGAGATAAGGAGCAGTGGAGAAAATATTTATAGTAATAACAGCCAAAATTTCCCAAATTTGATAAAAATTATAAACCCAAATTTCCAAGAAGCTTGATGAACAACAAGCATAATAAAGAAGAAAACTGCACCAAGGAACACCGTAATTATAGCGCTGAAAACCAGTGATTAAAGGAAAATACTTAAAGCCACGAGGAAAAAAACATGTTATGCACGTAGGAAGGAAAATAAGAATGAAAGCAGATTTATTGTCAAAAATAATTCAGTAATTCAAGCAAGAAGGAAGGGAGAGGCATCTTTAATGTACTGAAAAATATTGTCAACCTAGAACATTATTTAAGGAAATATTTTTCAAAAATGAAGGCAGAAAAAAGACCTGAGACATAAAAATTTGAAGGGATATATCCTCAGCCTCACTATCATTGTCACTAGAAGAAATATTAAAGAAAGCCCTTGAGAAAGAAGGAAAATAATGAGAAATTCAAATGTGGATCTACAGAACAAATGAAAAACAATAAAAATGGCTAATATGCAGGTAAACAAAAAACGATTTTTTTGTTTTTAAGTTACTTTGAAGGATAATTGTTTAAAGCAAAATGAATAACAATGTGTTGTGGGATTTATAACATATGGAGAAGAAAAAATACAAGAAAACAATAGCACAATAGTCAAGATGGGAGAAATAGAAGCACATTCTTTTAAGATTTTGCATTATACATAAAGTGGTATACTATCATTTGAAGGGAGATTACAATACATTAAAGACAAGTGCTCTACATGCTAAAACAACCATTAAAATAACAAAGTAGAGAGTTATAGATAACAAGCTAAAGAATAAGATAAAATGGAATCATTAAAATGTACTCAATCTAAAAGAAGACAGAGAAAGAGGAAAATGAGAATAAAGAACAGATGGGACAAAGTTATAGAAATGGTAAATTTAAACTAACTATATCAACAATGGCACCAAATATAAATGAAAATCAAAAATCAGAAATTGTCAGAACAGACAAAAAAAGATCCAAGTATATGCTATCTATAAGAAATTCATCTAAAATCTAACACACAGATCAATTAAAACTAAAAGAGTTGAAAATAGTTATTCCATACAAAACCAATCATAAGAAAGCTAGAGTGGCTAGATTAATATCAAGTGTTCATTTCTTTTTTTTTTTTTTTCTGATTCTTTGGCAGAACTTCTTAATTAATCTCAATTCCTTCTGTTCTTTTACCCCTAAAATTCTTCCAGCAAAAGTATTTTTAAGATCCATTTTAATCATGTGTGTGGGATTGGCACGTAAATTCCTATGAACATGGAAAGTATATACCCAAATCTGAATTTTCTAACCTATCTTCTGTCCCACCTACACAGCACTAAAATAACCAGCCCTCTATTTGCTCTTATATTTAAAGATCCAGCGTTTGTCTAATCCTGTAGTTCTGCCCAACAACATTCTGCCAGATTTGCACACCCAACTCTTCGTGGATTGGCATGTTTGGCAACATCTCAAATCCTTTCTGCTCTATTCTTCACAACGTGATTTTCATAGATTTCATACCTTTCCATTTAAGTCTTTTAGTTTACATTAGTGCCATGTTGAATAAACATTTCTTGAACAACATAAACCCTCTTCGACATATGTTAGATACAATTTTAAATTAGTAATTCTCTGCAGAAGATAATAACAAGCTTCTAGAAACTTTGTATGTATAAAATGAAATTTTATTCCAAGCTAATGTCTTCAGACAAGGTTGACTATCAGTTGTAAATGTTGAGCCGGACTGTAAAAGATGAGCAGAATGTCAACAGAAGAAGACAGGGAAAGAATAGTCCAGAAGGAGGAATGGTCTTGCTAAAAGTTTGCCAAGCACGCAAATTTTCTGTCTTAGGTTTTTCTTTCCTACTTAAAGCAATCTCATAACAGCAAAGATATCAAGTCAAAAGGAAAATATATTTGTAAACATGTATGTTCTTAACATTACATATTCAAATATATAATAAAAATTTTCAGAAATACAAGAAGTAAGTAATAAATCTGTTTTCGTGTAAGGAGACTACGAAAAATATTCTCACTGGTGAGGAGACTGCTTTCTTGGACTCTACTAATGCTCTTTTTTTAACTTAAAAATCTGCCTTGTGTTGTCTTTATATAGAAGAGAGTCTTTTTTGTTAGTGTTAACCTGGCCTATCTTTTCTTTTTTTTACTTTCCGTCCATGCTCCTTTGTTTTTATCTTTCTCTTGTAGTAGCATATCTGTGGATTTGTTTATTAATTATCCCTGACAGTCATTTTTTCTCTTTAAATTTAGGTGTATTATTGCTTATTTTACTTACTTATATGTTTTAATATATTTTTACCATCTTATTGTTATCCTAACTGGTTTTGTGATTGTTTTGTTTCTTCTTGTTTTTGTTGAGTATTTCCCCCTCTACTTTAGTGCCTTCCTTTATATTGTTTGAGTTTTCCTCATTTTGATTTACCTTTAGTAGCTATGCTTTACAAATCATTTTAATGGTCAGCTATATATTTCCATATGCGTATCTAATTTAAACCAGTTAAACCAACCTAAAACTGGCGCTGTACAATATTTGTTAGGTAGCAGAATTAAAAAAACAACATTTGGCTCTCAACTAGGATTCAATCTAATAAGCACATAAAAAATACAAACAATAATGATGACAAACAGTATAAAACGACTGTGAGATTATAATTGTAACCCAAGAGGATTTAGAGTCAGAGTCAGTTAAAATAAAAGGTGAGAGAATAATCATAAAATGTTTACTAAATAGGAGAATTTTATATGAATTCTTGAATGCCATATAGCTATTTAACTGATGTGGATGAGCAGAGAAAGGAATTAAAAACAAAGGACCCGGGAAACACTTGCAGGGGAACTTGAGTAATATGTTTTGGCTGAACCGTGTGTTTGTGTGTGTGTGGGTGTGTGTGTGTTTTCAGTAGTTGATGTCAAATAGTAGTAATAGTAGCAGCACTACCTAAGAGTAGTAATAGCAGTATACAATAAAGCTTAATGGGGAAAATAAAAAGGAGTATATTTATTGGCACACTGAGAAATATTTACTTTCATATTTAATGAGTTACCAATAAAATATTATGAACGGGAGTGATACATTCAAGACTCCACTGTGTGCAAAAAGTTTGGAATAGCTAAAATTAACTGACAGAAAAATTATTTAAGAGGTTTTGGAGGCAGTAAGGATAGAAAAAGAAATGAGTTCTCAGTTTAAGACAGAGATTGTGTCTTGAAAATTGGGACATTTTCAAGATGTATGATTCATCACATGTAATGTTTATGTAATACGTAACTGTTTAGAAATTGGCAACTGTTTAGATATTAGGAAAGAGATTTGTCATGAGAATGGAAGAAATGAAGACAGAGACCAGTTTGAGATCTGGAACTGTGTGATGGGTTAAATATATCAAAAACTTATAAGACTCTGGAGAAACAAAATTGAGGAGACATTCACATATACAACACACAGGCACACATCTACACAGGCTTTGCTCTTTATAGGTAGAATGTCAAATAAATATCCAAACAAGTATATAAGATTGTGTTTGCCATCTGTGTTTACTCTAAAGCAGGTGCTTTTATAAAAATATTACCAATTCACATGCTCTTTTTTAGGAGAACAGCCCCGTCCATTAAGGAAAAATTGTTGAATTGAGACAATGATGGAGTGTTAGAAATATACAAGTAAATCTGAAGATTTGTTCATTTTGTTTGTGAGGAAAGGTGATGAGTTTAGTCTTGAGCAGCTCGAGTTTGAAATGTCTACAGCACAGGATTTCTACAATCAAATTTTTCTGTTATAAATCATGATTTTCCAAGTATTCTCAAGAAAAAAGACAGGAATGTGAAATTTCCATTTTTTTCTATGCTGGAAAGAGAATGGTGATAGGAGTTGTAAGCTAGCTGAAAAAGGTAATATAGACAGTCCTTATTCCATTTAATATTTATGAAATTATCTTTGACTAAATTTGAGATATGTATTTACCTATTCCTATGAAGCCAAAATCATAGTTGAAGACTACGTAAATCAGACTCTACTCTTTCTCTGGTGGTGTTACAAAAAGCTATTGGTGAAAATGGAGGGCTCCAATTTCATTAACAGAAACTTTATCAGGAGAAACAAAATCGCTCCTTTCACTTTTTCTTATTTTGTCCTGTGCATTTGCACAAAGTTTTTTTTGAGGGGTGGGGAAGATTAGCCCTGAGCTAACATCTGCTGCCAATCCTTCCCTTTTTTTGCTGAGGACGACTGACCCTGACCCAACATCCATGCCCATCTTCGTCTGCTTTATATTTAGGATGCTGTCTCAGCATGACTTGACAAGTGGTGCACAGATCTGCACCTGGGATCCCAACTGGCAAACCCCAGGCCACCAAAGCAGAACATGGGAACTTAACCACTGAGTCTTTAAAATTCAACAAGACAAAGAAAACTATAGAAAAATTGGAGTGTTGGGAAATATCCTGTATTTTCCTAATAAATTTAAATTTGTAAAAATATAGAAATATTTAATAGGAAGTTTCAACTTTAGGGTAGTCTTATTAATTATAATTACCTTGGTCATAAATAAATACAAATTCATCTATACACTTTATATTCATCTGTTTAAATTAAAATTTGAATTTTCTTGCAATATCTTTGTAACCACAATGAAGAGACAATTTAGACTGCTTCCTCAAGGAGACAACAAAAATATATTAAACCAATAACTTATTTTGGTCTAAAGTTTAGTATAAAATAAACTAGTCTTGGGACCAGCCCTGCAGCGTAGTGGTTAAGTTTGCGCTCTCCTCTTCAGTGGCCCGGGGTTTGCCAGTTCGGATCCCAGGTTCAGACCTACACACTGCTTATCAAGTCATGCTGTGACAGTGTCCCACATATAAAAAATAGAGGAATATGGAAACAGATGTTAGCTCAGGGCCAATCTTCCTCAGCAAAAAGAGGAAGATTGGCAGCAGATGTTAGCTCTGGGCTAATCTTCCTCAAAAAACCAATCAAACAAAAATAACTTTAGCCTTTGTTCTACTGTATTAGATTTTTATTTAAATAGGCTATTTTGCCCATAAATTCTGTGTCTAGCTCTCTTGGATAGTCTTCAAATTCTATGGTAAAGAAACAATCAATCTTTACAATTGGTATGTGCATTTTCTATTTTGGAACATGTTGAGTTCTCTTAATTTGTACATGTTCTTGACAGGTTCATATGGTTTCTGACACAAGTTGGCTAAAAGGACTGAAGCTTACAGATGATTGAACATATCCATTGTATTTCAGAAAACAGAAATGCTTAAATGACTTTGTTGTCTCTTGAAATTAAATTATATGTGGCAAAGAATTCTCTTTGAGTCTCAGGCAGCACACAGGATCGAATTTCTTTAATTAGTTGCTGTGTTCCTGCTTCTGCTTCTATGGCATCCATCCACGAGCCACCATCGCAATCCAAAAATGAGTTTCTTTTTAAATGACAGGCCTATTAGTCAAGACATCTCGCTAAGAGTGCTGAAGGAATGCTGGAAAGCATAAAGAAAAATGTGTAAAATTTCTGAAAAGCAAAACACATCTTGCATAGATTTCTTCTTTCTGGCCGCTTACTATTCTCAAAGATCTTCTAAGGCATTTTAAGGTAACTTCAAGGATTGATAGCTAAATTGAAGTAGAGATAAGGAAAGATCATCTGCCTTATTGTAAATTTTGTTGTCTATTTTTGTCTACTTCATTGATGTTATCTTTATCTATCTATCTTTATCATATGTATCTATATACTTTTTTATCTATTTACTTTTATATCTAGATACATTTCTGTGGAGGGAACCTTCAAAAAATGTCATGAATTTTAATTATGTTAAGATCTTCATTTGCATGTTGTATTCAATTCAAAATCTTGTCTTTTGTAATAGTCATTGTACTTTTTCCCTCAATATTTTCTTCCTTAATTATAGAACCACTGGTTCTTAATTAAGAACTTTACAGGATGAAAATAAGAATGGATTCCCTAGCCTTGTGGCTAGACATGTCAAGAAATATGAATCTTGATAAGAAAGTAGTGGCAGATCTCATGCTGATTATTTTGAAAGAGAAATGATAGCAAAACTTTTAAGAAATTTGTGTGTACTGGTTCCTTCTTACGACTTTTAGCCAAGTTCTATGAGAAAGATATTCTTGGTTTTGAGGTAGCCCATCCATAAACAAAGATAGAACAGTATGGCTTTTGGCTAAGTCAGAAGCTCTCTGCCTGTGGCCAGCAATCGGAGTTGACTGAGTGCATCATCATATGAAACACTTTAGCTCATCAACTAATTCTGTACCCCAAACTGAAGCAGTCAAAAATATTGTTGTGGAGCTGTAGATTTAGCACGATGCTACTGGTGTTCCACTTAACAAACGTTGTGAACAGACTAGTCACAATACTATTAAACACAGTGCTTTCTCAGATAAACACTTTGGGATGGTCCCAAGGTAGCTGCTATTAAATTGAGATAAAGTGTTGGAGGACCAGGAGGAGAACACTGGCCCATAACTTAGAAAAAAAGAAAGAGGTACAGGTTTAAAGACAGTATTTAGATAAGAAGTTTAGTTGTGATAACAAACATGTGAGATAATATATTTTTGTTGTTTTAAATCATTAAGTTTGGGGTAATTTGTTATGCTGCAATAGATAACTAATACACCACGGGAGTTTAATAATACGCACAGTTGGCACCCTGAAATGTTTAATTACAGCAGTCAAAAATATAGTACAATATTCTCATAAAAAGGATATTGTATAAAAAAGAACAGAGAATCTTTATGATCTCGTGATATGGCCAGTTTAAATTACATTAGATAATGAGAGAAAGAGAGAGAGCAAAGCTCTGCTGCTCATGAACTAGTTCATTTCTGTAAGGCTATTTATAAATCTCCCTTTTTCTTTAATCCAAGGAAACTATAGAAGAAAATATTATTGTCATCTATTTTTCTTTACTTATAGATTTGTTTTTATATCTGGTTTTGCACACTGAAAATTTTTCAGTAAAGGGATTTCTCTATCAATTTTCTAATTCACTGATGATATGTTGCATTTCTATGATTCTAAATATTTTTCAAATTTTAAGAATCCTGACGAATCACATAATTGATATCAATGTCGAAATACTTTAATATTTTTGGAATGCTGGTATTGAGAAAAAGTAGTAAATAATTTACTTTAATCTAAGAACATGTGAATTACTTCTTCCTATTGATCTACCCTAAGTGGAAATTCAGCCATGAAGAAAGGAAGAATTGAGTATGAGACTGAAATTGCAAATAGATATTCATAAGAAGCATGAGTATAAAAAACACAAAGCAAAGGTACTTTATTTGCACATGGTAGTAAGAAAAATGCATCTATTATTGATTTTAATAATGATGGCTAGTAGAAATGATCAACTCAGTCAGAATATCAGGTTGCAAATAGAAAATATAAAATTAACAGTGAAATAATATTAAAAATTAATTAAGGATTAATTTATAGCAGTACTGTATACATGAAAATATTTAATGAAACAGATTAAAATAGCATCCTGAGCCAACATATGTTCATAGCTTGACTAAGAAAGACCACAAAACTGGAAGATGGGAAATGAAAGTGGGACGTGGCTATTCATCAGCTGTGATATGAAGCACAATGTGCTTCATTCTGTGATTTTCTTGCATTTAAATGTGGACGAAGGATGAGAGATTACGGTTGTCTTCAAAAAGACTGAAAGCAAAATTGAACATCTTATTGACAGACCATTGATGAATCCTGGACTGACTTTATAAATCAAAATAAGATTACAAAATAAGAAAATGCAAGATGTATCTGAATTAATTCATCAAAGTTTATTGCTTTAGGTGTTATATGCTAGATACCTCGAATAGAGAAAACCTTATCATGTTTTCAAGAGTTTATACTCTAGTGGGAGATGCAGATACTAAAACGCACATACAGTAAACAATGAAGACAAGTACGAGCTATCTCCTAATTCTTCTGAGGAGAAGAGTTAGGCTTGAAAAGTGAGTAAGAACTAGACTTAGGGGGCCAGCCCCGTGGCCCAGTGGTTAAGGTCGCATGCTCCACTCCCGGTGACCCAGGGTTTCGCCAGTTCGGATCCTGAGCGCGGACATGGCACCACTCGTCAGGCCACGTTGAGGCGGCATCCCATGTGCCACAACTAGAAGGACCCACAACTAAAAAAACAATACACAAACTACGTGCTGGGGGGCTTTGGGGAGAAAAAAGCAGGGGAAAAAAAGGAAGATTGGCAACAGTTGTTAGCTCAGATGCCAATCTTAAAAAAAAAAAAATCTTAAAAAAGGAAAAGAACTATACTTGGAAAGAGTTGGAAATGGAACTAGTAATGGCAAGGATGGGAACTGGAATCAGTCATGGGAAGTTCGAGGTGGAGAAAGATATTCTAAGTAGAGTCAAGAACATAAGACAAGGTTCCATGACTATGGAGAAAGAGTACTATGGGAGAAAGTCCAGGGACACAGCAGGACAGAAGCACACAGTTCTTGGTGAGAAGTGGTGAGACAAGAGGCATGAGAGGAAAGCAAAGGCAGATTACAAACAAGCATGTGATATTTAGAGCAAATAAAAAAAAAGTAGATAACAAAATAAGAAAAAATATAGAGAAAACATTTTAGAGTATAATCGACCATATGTAATATACATGCATGGTATGAAAATTTTATGAATCAATAAAAACTGAGATCATGATTTTATATTAAATTTTATAGATCCTCATTCTAAAAAAATTATCAGTAATCCAAATTTCTTTCTTGTAAATGTTTGACTTCAAAAGACAAAAATCCATATTTAGATTTGCAGAACCTATTGTTATGCCTTAGGTTAGCTTAAGAAAATCAAGTAAGTCAGTCCTGCTGGACTTCACAGAAGACTAGAGGCTGGAAAGCCATCTGAAACCAAGATAGATTCTCTTTCTCTGTCTCACGCCCATCTCCCTGGCCATATACACACACATGTGGTTTCTGTTAGGCTTTGCTCTGGATATCCGCTTCATTCTACCACTACTCTCTGGGGATTGTCTTTCACAGAACACTTAGATCAAGGTAGTAGATTTAGCCCTAGAGTCAGAATTTGAATATTAGAAAGACAGAGTTCTGATTGGTTTGGGAGCCCTGATAAGGAGTCTGCACAACATTTTATATAAAACTGAGAAAATGTGCGTGTGAGGGTCTGATGAGTAGAACTCTTGTGGGAGATTGTTACAAACTTCCCTCTCCTCGACTCCAAATAATCACATACAATGAATTCATGCCCTTGTGTAGTCTCCTCCCCTACTACATCTGGCCTAATGGCTTGTTTGGATGAATAGAATGTAGTGGAAATGATATTCTGTGCATTCCATGCTTGGACCTTAATGGCCTTTGCAGCTTCTGCTTTTGCTTTTTTGGTCCCTGAGTCACCACATAAAGAAATTCTGACTATTTTGCTACAGTGGATCGATGGAGAGAAAGGCCCTGGAGGCGTAAAAACCACAAGAGCCAAATGTCCGGGACAATGAAAGATCATGAAAAGAAAGGTAGCAATTCTCCAGCTATTGCAGCTAAGAGGAGGGGGTTATTGTGGATGACACCATCTGGGATTCTCAAACCAAATCATGGCCTCGTGAAGGAACCCAGTCAATATCACATGAATCAGAAATGCATGAATCCAGCTGAGCCCTGCTCAGCCATATAACAGACTGGTAAGCAAATGGAATAGTAGTTGTTTAAACCCATACATCTTGGAGTATTTATTTACATGGCAATAAAGAGTATAAAGCATTCTCTAGTCAACCTCTAATAGTTACCTAACTCTCTGTATCTCAGTTTCAAATTCCCAGGAGAGAATCTTGCTGGCTCAGCTTGCATTGGACCCATAGTCCAAAGACCTATCACCACAAAGTTAGCTACCTACTCAACAGGTTCACAGAAAAAAGCATCAGTATTGGGCCCACATATTTTAAATATACTATAATTAATAAAATAAATTTATTTATAGAATCTGGGAGTACAGTCTCTGAATGTAGGAGTACAAAAATTGCAATTTGATCCCTGCTTTTGAGGAGCTCACAGTCTTTCAGGAGAGGTGAAGAAACAAACTTAGGAACCAATACATTGAGTGTTATCATGGAAATTCATTTCGTCAACATTGGCAATGTGACAAGCCTATTATACTACTGTGAATATTACTGCTTATTTAAGTGTTACTGAAATTGACCATGATGAGAGAAGGTAAAAATAAGAAGAAAAGAAATAATGTACGTCTATGCAGAGAAAACAAAATGATAACTGTGAGACATGTGCCCACACATTGCTTGTGAAACTCGTTAATGGTTTATACATTGGTTCAAGAATCAGAATTAAAAGTTAAAAAAAAGTAGGGGACTATCAGAAATTATTTCACTAGCTCAAAAAATTCAAATGGAAAAATAAATTAGAGAATCTGACCAATCTTCGTAAGATTGCAAGATGAAATCTGTATGTGAAATGCCTTGCATTCCTGCTCCTGTAATTTCTGACATTATAAGCCAGATAAATGATAGTCAGAAGATCAGGCATTTGTTATAGAAGAGGGGAAGTTTCCAGGTTCCTATGCCAACCAGCTAAATAAATTAGTACTATATTGCTTCACAGGAATTAATTCAATAATAATATAAATTTGTGGTCCTTATAGTAGCATAATGTATCATATTTTGATGTTCCCTAGAAAATCTGATGGATAGGTACCAATCCATAACAAGGTTTTGCAAAAAAAAAATTATCTGAGACCTTCAAAATTAATAATGTTGATATTATTATTAATATCTATTATTGATTGAACAGTTATTATACTAGACAATCTTTTAAGCATTTTCTCATATTTTCACAGCAACCTTATGAAATACTTATATTCTTTTCCTCCTATAGATGAGAGAATTAAGATTATAGGGTGAGTTTGTTAAATTGTCCAAAGTAACTCATCTGTTAGATGGCAAAGCTAGGATTACACCCTTGGTCTGTCTGATCCCAGGACCCATATTCTAAACATTATGAAATATTATATCTTTATTTAAGTGCATATTGACATGGACGTTGCAATGATATTTCAATATGACATGATAGTATTATAACAGCTTCATGGATAAAGTCCTATGAGAGAAAATGAAGGGAGAAATTAGAACTTTAGGGAGGTAGCCTAGGAAGATTTCAAAGAGGAATATTTTTAAGTTGGGAATGACATACAGGTAGTTGTCTGATAACAAAGGAGGAGAAGTCAGTTGAAAACTTATAATTAGCCATGAGTTCACTTCTGCTGGGGCATAACACTTGTGGATGTAATGGCAGGAGATAGGCTGCATGCAGGTTGACAAAAGACTCCTGAGGTTAATTGTTTATGGCCAGCGTTTATTTCCAGCCTCTCAACTTTTCTTACTCAAATATCTTACCCACTCGAAGAAATCGTGGGTTTATCTAATTTCTGATACTGGCTTCAGCTGTCTCATGGCTAAACATAATTTCTCCTCTAGCCCAAACCACCTACCTGTGCAAATCCAAGCCTTTGAATGATTATTATGCCCAGTTCTTTCAGGGAAATACCAATATACGAACATCTCTATTCTTGAGCATATATAACAAGGCAGTCGATTCTTTCCAATATCATCCCATGGAAGTGCAAGATTACTTGCATAACATATTTGATTTTGAAAGAATGAGACATTATACACTAACTTGAATATGTTTAAAAACATATAGCAGGTTACCTCTTCATAACAATGAGCATTTATCCAGATCTGCTTTACGCATCAAGAAGTGTAGGCCACAGTTTTCCAGCAATTTGAATTTCCACTGATGGGTGATCAAAGAAACTCAAACTGTTAGCAAGATGTTATGAATTAAATGTTGGGATACAGGGAGGTGTTGGATATACTATACATCTGAAGCAAATTACAGTTTGTTCAGCTATAGTAAAATAAAAAGATTTACTAATGATGCTTACTAAAGACTAAGATCAATATTACATTATAATGGTAGCCAGTCCTTCAAGGAGCAAGGCATTAAAAGAGAATTTCTTTAATAATACTCAACTTAGTCTATCCCTGAATACTTATTAACAACTGCAATTAATGGCTTTGTAATGTTTCAACTTGACTAGGATATATGATTTTTCCAGAATTCCTTTGTTGGAATGGAGTAGAATAGACATTTTTGCATAACATTTGAGAAGAACCAGCGTTACTGTCTTTTATGCTCTAAAGGTTGGGGCAGGGCCACTAGAAGCTTTTGTAGCTCACAGATGTTGTTATTTATCGGCTGGCTCACATTACTTATATGAGGCAGTAGCTTGGTCTACAACTCTCCCACCTTCCCTTGGATTCTCCTTTAATTTTTTCAACTTCTAGGCCGAGCGGGATTGGCTCCTTGAAAAGTGTATCTATTTCTCATGAAAGGCATTCCGTCATCAAGATTATAGAAAGTAAGAACTGGCATGTTGTGGGTAGGCAGAATAACGGCCTCCCAAAGATGTCCAAGCCTTAATCCCTGAACCTGTGCATATGTTCCTTTAAATATAAAAGAACCTTCCCAAATATGATTAAGTTAAAGCTCTTGAGATGGGAAAATTATCTTGGATTATCAGGATAGTCTCAATGTAATCACAATAGAACTTAAAATAGGAAGGGGGGAGGGTCAGAATCAGACAGAGATGTGACAATGGAGGCAGAGGTCATATTCAGAGAGAGATTTGACAATGCCTTGCTGCTGACTTTGAAGATGGAAGAAGGGACCTTGAGCCAAAGAATGCAGGTGGCCTTTAAATCTGGAAGACAAGACAGATTCTCCTCTAGGGCCTCCAGAAGGAACCTATCCCTGTTGACACCTTGATGTTATCCCATCAAGACCTGCTTCAGACTTCTGACCTCTAGAACTATATGATAATACGTTTGCATTTTTAAGCCACTAAATTTGTCACAATTTGTTACAGCAGCCCTAAAGACTGCTCTGCATGGGTTTCAGTCCATTCTTGGGCTCATCAGCCCACGCTTGTGGTTTCCATCTTGTCCTTGATCTCCCCACTTTACATCTGTCTTCCCTTTCCAATTGTCTGCCTTGAAGACTTCGAGTTTCTGCAATAGATATGAAAAATCCTGCCGCACAGACACTGTTTAACTCTTCAATTGCATGAGGCAAAATATAACAAATTTTATATTGTATGACTAGTGATTCTGTTTCTCTGAACACTGATTACAAAATGGTTCTTTCCTTACCTGGAAATCAGTCTCCACAGTGCATCGAACTTTGTGTTAATGCATAATATCTTAAAAGAATTTTCCCCACATTTATCATCATAACATCTTGTACACAAATGTCTCTGCCACCATTAATAATAGATTTTGGGTTACCAAAGACTCTTCTACCAACTCTTTCTCCTTAATTGACCGTGCAAAAACATCTCCATAGAGTTAGCTTGTCCCAGAGGACTTCAATTACACAATGCTATAATTATTTTACTGCTGAAATGAAATATCGAGTTTCAACCATCCCAGAGATGGTAATTTGCATACTTTTTGCACTGAAATTAAGCCTGAGATTTTGACATTTTATGTTCATAGTATTCAGGCTATGATTTATTTTTTTGATATCCCGGTTAAGCATGCAGTTAGAATCTTTTTTTTAACTGTAAATCTTTAGGAAAATCTCTATGAGACTTCTTAAAATTTCACTTTCATGAGATTTGCAAACTATATTTATTTTCTATTGATTTTAATCAAGTTAATCCAAAGTCTATGAATTTCTTATAAGAAAATAACATAACTATTTGTAAAGGGAACAAATAATTTCAAATACCATAAGGATTCCATCTTTGTTTAAAAATTTTATTTCTTTGCTTTCTTGTTTATGAGGAGAAATTTATTTATCAAGTTTTAAAGTAAGGTAAAATGGAGTTGTGGTTGGATATCTCCCGTCCTTTAATTTTCTCGCTATATGATGCCATAAATGATATAGGAGTATTTTACCTCCAGGAGGCAGTCAGTCCTTTTCCTTGCAATACGCCTTTGTTTGCAATAGTTTTGCTATAATCTCTGGCAAATCCTATCTGCTGCTTCAACCCAAGACAAAGAAAGCTCATATCTTGCTAGCCCAGGGGCCTTGAGAATATTCAGGCAGTTGGTGAGTCTCGTCTCCTCCATGAATTCCTCTCATATGTGTTCCAGGACATTTGACATAAGTGAACAGAATTCTCTTAAAGTGACTGAAACAGGTATAGATAACTACAAAAGTATGGGACCCAGAAATATTAATTTAAAAAATTTTAGTGTATAGATGGTACTTGAAACCATGAAGGTGGGTGTGGTAATGTAAGAAACATCTCTTTTTCTCATTAAGAGAGAAGAAAATCAAGAACATAATCTAACAAACGAAGGATAGAAAAGAATTGCAAAAGAATGAAAAACAAGAAATAAGTAGAATTGGAAAGGGGAATAGTAGAAACCAGCAGAAAATGGTATCCTTTAGGCGAATGGAAAAGAAAGATGTAATGCATGAATCTAGAAAATTAAGGTTTGGAGATATTATTCACTACTCTCAACAGTCAAGTTCAAAGGACAGGTTCCTTCTTTCTTAGCTTTTTTAAATTAATTTTTACTTACATAGACAATATATTCTTCTTCTAAAGAAAAAAAAGAGATATCCACTAGACAATATGTCTTAGAATTATGATCATGTCATTTATAAACACATGCATATCTAAAGCTATCTATCTACCTATTTATCATCTACTTAACTATCTATGTATCTATAATTGTTGTTTTACATCAAAGCAGTCTACTGTATAGGTAGACCATGTTTTCATTCCTTCTCAATATATTTGTAGCTTTTTTCCTTATTTACTCTCCTTTGTCCTAGTCTCATGTTGCTATAATTTAGAGTTAATATCACATTTTGAATTAATATTTATTTTAGATTTAGCAACACATAAGAATGTTTATGTAATCCAGACAGAAAAAAATCTAAAATGATAATGGAAAGTTAAAAAAATTTTTTTGAAATTTAAAATTTTTATGATTTTAAAAACACCAAAGTAAATACTAATGCATGGATGAAATACTAGGGAAATAGTGGGAAAAATATAACAAAATATTAGGATGCAGAATATATAAATCCTAATATCAATCAATAATAAATATATAAACAATCGTGTAGGATAATGAGAAAAAGTTTAAAGTTGGTGACTCAAAGGACAGCACAATAAATGCCTATAAAATGCAAACATTATTGTTCTATTGAGAGAATAGAAAGTTAAATCATACCCTAAGTATAGGTATCTACACAGACACTCTTCTGGGCCCAGAACATCCCTCCTTATCCCAGATTCCTCCAGTCGCGTGGGCACTTGACAGATTCCACAAACACAGAGGCCTGGAAGCACTGCAGAATGACAGTCCCATTGTTGCCACTTGTCCCAAGTGTCAGGGACAAATGCAGCATTTGGCCTGACTTGTTGCCTTAGCTGCTGCTTCCCCAAGTAATCATGTTTTTGTTTGATTCTGAACCCTCTTATAGTTCTGTTATCCACCACCTATGGGCATGGAGTTCTTTCATGGATCCAATTTGTAGCACATTTTGGCCTAAAGTTTTCTTCTTAAGTTTGCCCTTTCAAAGACTAGACCTATCTTCCATGCCGTCAAAAATTCTTCCTGTAAATTTCCATGATTAGGTAAGGGAGGAAATGGCAGTACATGAACTGAGTGGACCATCTTGAAATCTTAAATTAAAAATTCTTTAAGTGTCAAATATTCCCCCTCGGTAAATCCCTCTTAGCTCTTATCACATTTGGAAGCAGAATCCAGTTGTCCTCTGCTATGGGATATTTTCTCAATTTTCCAGTCCCTGAGATTTCCCCCACCTTCCCACTTCTATTCTCACTCTGCCCTAAACATCTTTCTCCCTCTCCACTTCCCCGCCAGAACACTAAATCTCTTGTCTATTAGCTTAAGTTTCCCAAATTTAAAGGATAGCTGCTGATTTTAGCTGCTTCTATTTTCCTCTTTGTAACAATCTCTAAAACTAAAGGACTGGACTCCATTCTAGACATGACAGGAAGGAAAATATTAGAAGGTTATTATGAGTACACTTGCCTGTTAGAAAACATGAGAAATTAAACTCATAGATATGATGGGAAATGGGTAAATAAGATTATATTACAAAAGCTTTACTCATCACTCAATAATTTTTAGATATCTAGAGAAAGTTAAATCTTATTTATAGATAGAAAAATCCAAGTGAATAAAAAATATGTAGAAGTTGAGACTCATTTATTATATTTTAACCTAAGTCAATGAATTATTTCCAAATGGTAATTGAGTCTAGCTAGTGCTATTTAATTCATAAGTAAGAAAATAATTAGATTGAGGTTATCTGAAGATAATCAAGTAATTATTACCAAATCAAATGATGAACTACAATTTGTAGCAAATCATTTAAACACAATTGCAAAGAAGTATAAAATAAAAATTTCCCATGAAATTTATGTAGGCATTAAGCAACGAGAAACAATATAAAACTTGATGAAGTTATGATTGAAGGAAATATAGAGATAAACAATTTAGGAAGCATAATTCTTTAATAGCAAAGATAACAGGCACTTTAACTTAAAATTTGCAATGCAAAAAAGACTATATTAAAAGGAATTTGAATGCACTATTCATGTACCCGAAAGCTAAGTTTATATCACATTAGGCCAAAGGGGTCAGAATTCAATTTGCACATCCTCCTAGAAGTAGTTGGCTGGAAACTCTAGTAGTAGAATTTCCTTCTACAAACTCTAGGAACTTCTC
Organism: Equus caballus; assembly: GCF_041296265.1. Taxonomy (NCBI): domain Eukaryota; kingdom Metazoa; phylum Chordata; class Mammalia; order Perissodactyla; family Equidae; genus Equus; species Equus caballus. Next base: position 101,645,804 of record NC_091686.1, read on the forward strand.
TTTATGAATTATGGCTGTTAACTCTTTGATATGTCTCTTGCTTCCTATTGCAAGACACATCTAGTGCCTACTTACGCTCATTGGAGATGTCCCAGAGTTCTTAGTCCAATTCACTGTTAGCTCTCACCAAAGCCTCAGAAGCTTCCTGTTTTTCTCTGAACTTTATCAGAACTACACAATATGGAGGCATGATTCTGATGTCCTCATTTTGAATAGAGATCAAATAAAACTGTGTCTTACTGTTAACTGGAAGATGTCTCATGCCAGTTTTAAAGGACCACATTTTAGCAAAGGTGTATTATGTTCAAATTTTAAAAAATAAGGTAAGCAATCCAATACTTTTTCAGTGTGGTGATCACCTGGAACTGTTGTGTCTCCTTGTGCCCCTGGGAATTTGCCATGCTACTGCTCTGTGACTTTGCCCCTCCCCTTCCAGTTATTCCTAATTGGACCAGAACTGATTCCTTTCATTTGCAATCTACCAGAAATTTAAAACAAGAAGGAGTCAGTCAGCTTTTCTATGTGGCTATACCTGTCAGAGGACACTTATGGTCCATAGATAAATCAGCCTTGGGCATGTACAATAAAGAACAGAAAACAGATGGGGAAAAAAGAAATATGAAAGACATAGAGAAGAGATTAGAATATAAATAGTATGATCTTTCTTTTTATCGTCTACTTCCTAATCCTAAAGATATAGGCCATCTTGCAGAAGGGAATTCACTGGCTCATGAGATTTTTGATACAAGTACAGTGTCCAGTGGAACAGAGCCCTTTTCAAAATGATCTTAGCTTCCATGTTGCTGCTGGATTACCACAGTCATTTTTGCAGAATAGATGAGAAAACACAATCAAGTCCAAGTGGACGCCTCTGAGACTAGATCAAAGAATCTATGTTCAATAGTTCTGTAGACTTTACTGGAGATAATTTCTTTAAATACTGGAGTTTAATAATTCTCCTTCTCTTTCTCCTCCTTCTTCTCTTCCTCCTTCCCAGTGAGTTTTTGTCAAAGTTCTTTCCAGAAAAATGTAATTATCCATATGGTTTTCACACATCTGTAAGATATTTGACTGCTCCCACTAAAGAAATACAGATAATATCAAGTACTTTGTGGGAAAAAATTCAAGCGACAATAAAGTGATAAATGGAAAAAGTAAGCGCATGCTTTAAGAAAGTTTCATAAAGTCTAAGGCAATTAGCTTATGGCCCCATCTTAGCAAGAGGCTAAATCTCTATGATCCACTTCACCTCCAACAGATTGATTCATCTTCCTTTATTTCTTTATAAACTTCCACTACCAAACTTTTCATTTGGTTTAAAGGTTTTATAAATAATCACACTCAGACAAAAAAATATATATAGAATACCAAGAGAGTTTTGAAATATTTTTCAAAGTTCTTGCAATCTTAGTTCCTGCTTCAATCATTGAGCATTACTTTTGCTTTGCTGTATAAATAAAATTCCAAGAAAGTTTGCTGGTCACTATTATATGCAATTTATGAAATTAAACAAGATAATACTCCTTTAAAAGTATGAGTTGTGGTATCTTTGGAAGGAGTTTCATCAGATACCAAAATTTCTTTAAAAATTAGTTAATTTCATCGAGTCACATAAAATGAAACACAGACATAAAGACTGCTTACATTATTACGGGCATAATAGTCAATTTTTCTGAAAGATAATTTAGAGTACAGCCTGGTGGCTTAGTTACTAATTTTGCACGCTCCACTTCAGAGGCCTGGGGTTTGCAGATTCAGGTCCTGGGCATGGGTCCACACACTACTCATCAAACCATGCTGTGGTGGCTTCTCACATACAAAATAGAGGAAGATTGTTACAGATGTTAGCTCAGGGCCAATCTTCCTCACCACCCTCACCAAAAAAAGATAATTTAATTAATTTCAAAATTTAATTTACAGTCAATATTTCAGCAGCTGTCATTGCCTTAAGAGACATCTCTACTTGAGATATAGCTTAGGACTGTGGATAGCAAATAGTAAATTCCCAAAAAATTAGCAGTTGCTATATTGGCAAATTCTGAAATTTAACCTTTAATAAAACATATTTGAGGAAATATGGGGAAACTTTGTTCAAATTTTACTTTGTATTCTGGTGCAATCTTTAATTGAAAGAAACACACACACACACCCCTCCCATTCAGGCAGTAATATGAAGAAATTTCCAAGAGATTTATTGATCAAAATAAAAAAATTGAATTATCCTGTCTATGGTTATCTATGAGAGCCAGTTCCAGCCCTAGATCATTACATAACTTGTAAATAAGATTTCAGAACGAATTTCTCCTTTTTTTGTATTTTTAAAAGGAGAGTTGCAAGAGTATCCTGGAAGCACAGAGTTTCCTGCTGGGTTGAAATATATTGCTTCATTCTGCATTTAAATACTTCTCAGGCCCTCAGGACAATTCCAGAATATGGTTCTTCATCACTAGAATCCAGTGTCTTGTGTTTTTTTCTCCAAATTGAATATATCTGATGATACTGGTAAGGAATCTGAACACTATGTAGGAGGTTCATGGAAACAAATCAATTGTTTGTTGTACTGATAGCAACAATCATATTCTAATTTCTTTCCATTTTACATACAATAACAAAATAATTCTTCTTGGTGGCTCATAAAGATGGAACAAGTAATAAGTACAAGTGTTCGAGGAGGTCATAGAGGGGGCATGACAGTGGTTGACCCATGAGCTAGACCTGGGGATTGGGAGGCTCCATGCCTCTTCCACAGTCCTTGGAATGTAGGTTCTGCCAACCATGCTCACTCTATGAGCTATTTTAAGGATGCAGCCTTGAGAGAGTAAGGTGTTGTTGAGATCATCCAGACTGAATACACAACTGAACTCAGGTAAGGCCTCTACATAAACTTTTAAGTTTCTTGCAGGCAGGTGTCGAGATGTACTCACCTTGTGGCCACCCAAGACAAGCTCTGACAAATGGAGGCCAGTCTAAGATTTCATTGGGGAAATTCTTGAAATTTCGAACCAATAATGAGAAATATCAAACTAAGATAACGGCACTCTGCTTAATTGTATGAACTAAGACACTCAATAATACTATACCATTCATTTTCTTTTTTGTTCTCGTCTTGGCTTACCATTTTCAGTTTGATAAATGCAGCTTAATTGGGCTAGTGCCATCTGTACATGGAGACTACATGGAATACATGGTTCCTTGCTCTGTTTTGAGTCACACATAAGGAAGAGAAACATAAAAAGTAAAATTCACATTTCTCAACATTCAGCTAATCAGCCGGTTGTCAGAATAGACAGAGACTGTATTCACAGAAATTGCCTCTAGACTAGGTCATTCTCTAAGATTTTTAATGGCTTTGTGATTTTACTCTAGGTATTTTTTCTGTCAAAAGAGCAAATGTTTACTCATTTTCATCTTTTTAAGACACTGACCTTCTATCATCCATCTCAAAAAATATAAAAGCATCCTATGCTTTTATAAACCATGTTCTTAAAAATAAAATACAATGATAAAGTAGCTGGTGCATTTGTGCAATATAGACCTGAAGGCGTTTGGTAGTTTTTGAGTGAAAATGTTTCAGAGGTTAAAAATGATGCTGAAACACGTCAGTAAATAAATTTATAACACTCTTAGATGTGATTCACAAAAATCCCTCAAAACTTTACTTTTGGGAGGGAGTAAGCTAGAAGAATTCAGGGTAGAATACATGTGAAAAAAGAAGCAATACTGTGTCCCTGAGAAATCAGCACACAACATGCATTCCTTCACTGTATGTAACTCACATTGAATGCAATGTTAAAATCGGAAATACAGCAGATGATATGGATGAGGACACTGGACAACAAGTCCAGAAGCCTTTGTCTAGCACATTTTGTCATTAATTAATTTGGTGACCTTGGACTAGTCAAGCACTGAAGTCTGCACTTTTTTGTGTATAAAGGATCTGTATTAGATCATCTATAAAGTCCTAAAGTTTGACATTAAATAATAAGAAAAATGACTTGTTTATAGGAGTAAATTAGGTCAATTAAATAAATATATATAGTTAGTCCTGGTCTCAGGCCTGTGAATGGATTATTTGTGCGTACATTAAAAGTAGCAGGACAGATTACCTAAATATCAGCAAATCTAGGTTGTCTTTAGTTTTCTCATTCCAATGTGAATTAACAGCATATTCAGAAACTGGCAGAATGATCCAGACGCCACTTAAAATAAGCCAATATCAAATAAAGCATTCCTGTATAGGCAAGCTTTCTCCTATCAATATTATTTTAAAAGAGAAAGCAAGAAAGGTAATAAATAAATAAACCTGTTTAGAGAGAAGAGTTTCTTAAATGCTTTCTTCTCATTTACAGTAAACTCACTTTAAACATTGATGGAGCTGACAAACATAATATTGTAAACAACAAATACATTTGCTTGAAGGCACCACAGCGTACCGCTGAAAATTTTCACATTTCAAATCTGCTGTCTTCCCACTTTCCTGCTGTCATTCTGCTTGCATTTCTTTACAGCCACCTACTTTTCTTCCCGTCACATTTCTTTTTTGTTCATTCTTTCACATAGTTCTGCAAAAAATAGCCCGTTGACTTTATTGCCCAATTTGTCTCATTTATCTACAACTTTGTATTGAAAATCATCAATTAAGTAAGCTGAGAGCTGCTTATTATGAGATAACATCATAAGGAAGCTTTCTACCGAGAACGCTGGGCACTGCTCTTTTGAAAAGTGCTTCTTTTAGAATTAGCTCTGCTTAGGACCGTGCGATGGTCCTTTGACTTGCTTTGTCAGGATTTTAGCTGCCGCATCACTTAGCTCTGGGTATAGTTGGAAGCAGGTCAACCTGTGACTTATGCCTTAATAAAATGTTCCTGTTATTAGCTTACCTTGGCCCCTGTGTGTTCATTGCTGACTCAACGGTTCTAATTAGAGTTCTTAATTCTTGGCTATTTCAGTACCTGAATATTGTATTGCGGGTGCTCTTGTAAAAGAACTAATCAATAGTAAACAAATAATAGAGAATTAATTCCCTTTTTGTCATGCTTATATTCTGCGGGATTTGGGTGATCGCTTTCCTTCTTTACCTGGTCACCAAATTTTGTTAGGTTGTCATGTTCCCTAAGATAACAAATCTTGTAAATTGCTCTCAAAGCGTGGCTCTATATTATTTCTAAGTGAGAACATCTTCTTCTCATGGTGTAATAGGCAATTCAGACATCCCTGGGCATTCTAAGTGAGATATAAAGCAGGTCATCCTCTGAGTTTGAAGGAGATGAATGTGGTAAAACACCATCCTGATGATGCTTTAGTCTGCTGACCTTGATGGGGAATGAAAAGTGATTTTAAATTCAAAGTAAAGTTAGTAGAGCTTCTCAGTAACTTATTAGGCTGATATCCTAGGCTTGCATTTTTTCCACTTTTCGTGCCTGACCCCATCAGCCTCCGGAATTCATCACCACAATCTAAATGTCCTCTTCCTTTGTCAGTATCTAAATACTTCTGCAAGCTTTTAGCAAGCTAACACAGCAGGTTCCTAAATAGCCTGTAGATTCGATACCTCCTCTTCTTGGATGAGTATCTGGTGAATCTACTCTTATTTCAGCAATAGTACTTGCTCCTTCCTCTGGGAAGTGTTTTCTGAAGTTTTAGGCATTCCTCAGAGTGTCTCTGTTATCCTATTATGTTTCACATGGTATTGTATTCCTTGTTAACTCATTTATTTTCCTTGATAGATTGCGAAATTGATGAAGAAAAAATACTCTGTACCCTATCCAAGTTTGTATTTTCAACATTTGGTATGATATCTCACATATACTGGGCTTCAATAAATGTTTGTAGAATGAATGAATGACTGTCTCATAGCACTATGCTTAACTGCAGCAATTGTGCCCAATAAAAACTGAGTTCAGATTTTGGTTCTGCCTCTTACTGGCTTTGTGACATTATTCTTATCACTTCTCTTATTCTTAGTGTGCTTATTTGTAAAATGAGATAATAGACCTAACCTCACAAGCATATAATAAGAAGTAATCATTACAAAGTTTGTCACAGTGCCTATATACGTATGTGAGTGTTTGTGTGCGTTTTATTAACATATTAAATTATCCATAAATATTGAATGACACATAAAGAATGCTACAAAATTGTTTCTATATAACATAATAAATAGAAACACACACACATATATTCATTGATATCAGAGAATATGGCAGTCTTTCTCCTTCACTCAAATGGGTAGATTTTTCTTTTGATTTTTGTCTTGTTTTGCTATTTCCCCATGGAAAGATACTAACAAACAAATGAGCTCCTCTGGTATCTTGTGTTCTCTTTCTTTCTGTGAACAAAAATGGTATCTGTTTTATGCTATAACCTGATCCATTTTGTGATTATTTAGAAATCAGTAACATCTCCTTCAATGAACTGCAATAGCATGGCATTGTTTCTTCCTCTCTCAATACCATCATCTTTTTCTTAAAAAAATAGAGAATTCTGAGTCTCACATCTCTCAATTGTAAAATTTAAGTCCAAAAATATATGGTTTCTAAATTTTCTTTCATGTCAAAAAAATCAGCCAATGTTTTTTTGAGTGAGTATTTATATCCAGGGCACCATGGCAATCAGTGAAAAGTCCACTAAATGTATAATATGTATACTAGTCATTTATCCCAGGAAAAAAATTGAAATATGAGGTAGCATTCAGGGAATATAATCTGAGCAAAGTCAGAATTTTTCATCATCAATTCACTGATTCATGTCTTTATTTAATAGATATATTATTGATCTCTTACTATGTACAAGTATAGTATTATTAAATGCTTACAATATTCTAAATGATGCCCCTAATGTAAATTATATCAATTAAATCTTTTCAGCAGGCCTGTTCATTATTATTATTATTATTATCTTTGTTCTACAGTTGAGATACAGAACTATTAAGGAACTTCCTAAGACCTGATAGAGGCTAAGTAGGAGATCTGAGAATCAAACTCATGTCTTTCTCAATCTGCATCGTTTCACTAGCCTTGGTTAAAAAGAATACTGTTATCTCTGTGATTAGGGAGAATGAAGAGAACTCTAAAATAAAAGAGGTGATGCTCCAAGCTGTAAGAAGGTAGCCTGTGTTATATAGTGATGAACCCCATAGAGTAAAGTTCAAGGATATGTAACTAATGCCAAAGCCCTTATTCTCTCAAAGTTATCGCCATTATACTTAAAGAGAAATTCATCACATGGGCCTTAGAATGAAGCATATTGAGCCAAAAATAGAGCATTCATTCATTTGTCATTGAAGATGACATTGAGCTTGTACCATGTGTAAAGCATGTTACAGATACAGTCATGAATTAAGTCAGATTTCTACTCTCAATAACGGAGGAACGTTTTGGTAGTTATTTACTTACCTGACTTTCCATTTCTAAGAGGCTCTGATACTCTCTTTTACCTCGAATTATCCCCTCAACATAGTGCCATGCCTTCTTGATGTGATTCAACCCGCGAAATACTTTTTCCCCTAACTTTTGTTTCACTACACTCTTCTGATTTATCCTTTCCATCGCTGACATCTCTTTTTGGGTCTCCTTTGCATTCTTTTTACAGTATTCACTTATTCTGCTTTATTTGTTCTTAGCACTTGCCATCGCTCCTAAGTAGGACACATGATTTTTAAAATGTGCTTTCCCAGCTTATACTACCTTGTAACAGACTGCGACAGTCGATCATGCTTGTCTCTTCCCAACTCCCTCTTTAGCGGCTTCATGTTGGAAGCTTGAAATCAATTTTACTAGAAGTTTATATACCAAGAAAATTGGAAAATATTGTAAATCAGGGCTTATTTTCATTCCCCAGCCTACTGCTGTTGATAAAAATCTATCTCCTCGATTAGCCCAAGAGGGTAATTTTGTTTAGTGCTCTAAGGAAAATGCTTAGAAAAGTACCTGACATATAGTGGGCAATTGTAAATTATTATTACATAGATGTTATTGAATAATCATTTATAAAATATAGAAATTAGTTGCAACTCTAAAGTTCTCCAAGCATTTTTAAAAGATTACAGTACATTATACATTGAAAGAATTGAACATGTATTTTCTTAGAAATGTAGTGAGTGAAATGAGGGAATAAAACTTACTTATGCACTTACTGAAGATGACTTGCATAAAAATGATCCCTGTAATTGTGCCAAATTGTCCATTGAGGAAAAAAAACCCATCAAAAACACACCTTAGGGAACGCAGTCCAAAATCTACCAGGCACTTATGCTTCCTAGAAGATAACTGAGTAGGCTTTTCACCTGCTGAGAAAGCATTGCGGAGCAGACGGGCAAAAGCGAGCAGAAGGCGAAAGCACAGTGGACTCTTGATCACTTGTAAAATTAAATTATACAGAATTCAAATTTTACCCAAACTCCACTTGCTTCTACATAGTTTATCTTCTTTCTAAAAGGAACACATGCTAATATGTCCTTATTACAAGATGAAACATTACTTTTAAATTCCACTTTGGCTCACCTCTAAATCAGACACTGAAGACTTCCATGGAACCATATTATTTAGCAAAGAGCTAACGTTCAAACATTTTAACTTGTATTTCCCTACCTTCTTTTTCTAGCCTTAAATAGGAAAAGTGGGACAGTATAGCATAAAGGTTAAAAAACATAGACTCTAGACTCTAAAGACAGACTGCTAGGGTTTCCATCCAGGCTCTACGACTCAATAGCTATCTTATTCTAAGACAATAATTGGCCTCTTTGTACCTGTGTTTCTTCAGCAGAAAACAATGGCTATAACAATAATATCAGTTTTCCTTAGAATGTCATTGTAAATAATAATTATGTTAAAACACTTAGAACAATGCATGAGATCCGCAGTAAGTCATTGCTATTTAAGACACCACATCTGTCATCATTGTTTATGTCCAATGCTTTTTTCACATATACAAATTCCACAGTGTTTATTTTCCATTTCAAGCATCAATTTATTTGAAACAAGCATTTGTGTTGTGTGCTATGAGTTTTGGAAGACTATGAAATATTCATTCAGAAATTCACATTTACTGAGTACCCATAATGTTCTGGTACTATTAGCAATGAATAAAATGGGTAAAAAAAAAATCTTTACTTTTGTGAAGCTTAGATTCTATTGTTCTTATCCTTTAAAATGTTGTGATCTGATAGGTGGAGAAGGCATATACACAGCAAATTATATCACAAATACTGTAACAGGATAAGTAAACACCATACAGAAATAATCCCCAATTGGAAGAATCATGGTAAAAATCATTGAGCTGCAACTTGAAAGATGAGTGACACTGTAGCCACAAGAAAAAGCAGGGAGAACAATTCTTAGCAATTTGGAGAACAATATAATCTAAGGAGAAAAATTTGAGTGGAGTGGAATCTAATGCAGCTTGAGAATCAGAAATAAGGTGAAGTGTGATGAGTGATGAAGCTGAAAATGCAATGTTAGGAACAGGCCATTAAGACCATATGAGGGTGAGTAGAGTCTCCCTAAACAGGCAATGGGAAGGAACTGAAGGTTTTAGCCTGAGTGTGTAGGTGATTATGCTTACCTATTACGCATTCCCAAGACAGAGGCTTAGATTTACCATTCGTTTCCCTCAGGAGGCAGAATACAAGAGCTGTTAGAAAATTATTCAATATCCCAATTTCTGAATTATGGGGAAATCATTTATGAATGATATGTTCTATTAATGCTATGTTCCGGTTTCACTTGACAGTTGAGGTTACTTTTTATGAGAGAAAGAGAGAGGACTATTTGCCTGACTGGCTGACGTCCACCAAAATTTTCTTGTTTGTTTGTTATTCCCATACAAATTAATTTTTTCAACAGATATTCTCCAGCAAAAAGACACTGGTCTAGCATTGAGGAGATGAAGCGTGAATAAGCCACCAAACTTGATTTCAATAGTCATAAAGGAAAGGGCAATAATCAGAGTACACGCATAACTATTTCTCAGTTTAGAAGTTAATTTTAAGATAAGAGGAATTCAACAAAGCATTGGAGTGGGATTTTAAGAAGGGAGAGAGGAAACATCAGTTATTAATATAGATTAATCTAAAGAGATATATTGATTACTTAATGCTTTATGAAGAAAGAGGAGTTTAACCTGGGTTCTGAAAGATGCGGGGATTTCTGTAGAAGGAGATTAAGGAGTACTGGGTGTTCAAGGAAAGAAGCTGCATGAGGAAGGATGGAGAGATCTGTTTGTTTTCTCCAAGATCCCATTTACACATTTTATTTTGCATGTTTAGATATGTTTAGAGAGGCACATCATTAGCTATATATTCAAACTTTAGACACAAATACTCTAATTCCCAAGATGTTGTTCTACCAACAAACTATTTGAGGAATTTCTATTGTTATTAAACACAAGCTACGTCAAAAGCTTCTTTATCAAAATTATAGTCTGTTTCTCTCCACTAAAGTTGTGAAATTTACAATTGGTACTTAACTTCTTTTTATCTTTTTTCTTGTTGGTAAAAATAATAAAGGATTGTGATGCCAATCATTGTTTCTCCAACATATAATAATTCTAAATAATTATAATTGCTATTTATATTCATAAACTGCTACACCAATTATATCATATAATACTAAGAAAATCCCTCTTAGGAAGTTGTCATTCTTATTACAATGTATTCCCAGAATTTGTTTATTCAGTACAAATGACTTAATCAGAAAAATCTGTGGATCAATTGCTATTTGTCAACATATCTGCAAATGACCCAGTTGCTGAAGACTTTGACTCTGTTTGATAAGGATTATATTGCAACTGCACGCTTTCTTTACTATTCTAGATGGATTTAAAAGCTAACTTTGCCATGCATTATTTTGTGATGCCCTAAATAATCATCTAAAATTATTAAAAGTCTGGTCTGTAAAAAGAAAAATATCAAATGGAGTAAAATGTAATATACTATCACCAAAATAATATGAGTAAGCTTGCCAAGGGATAAAGCTGATATTTGAAAATGCTGGCTCTGCCTAGAATAAAGTAAATCTTAACGTATACCGAACTTGTGTAAATTCTCCAGCAAAGAATATTTACTGAAAATAAAGCACAGAATTTTTTACATCAATTTAATTTAGAGAAGATTCATAAAATATCAATAAAAGCTGAAATTTTAAGAGAATATACCTAGCTTTGTATCTCCTAGGAAAAACATATTTCCCTTTTGTCCTGTCCTATACAACATCATGAAATGAAATTTTTTCATAGTATTCAGGTTTTGTAATCTTTAATGATCACCTTAATAGATTATAATGAATATATAATTTCCACATAACAACAGAAGTCTCTTTATAAAAACCCAGAACTTTATTTTTTTTTAAGATAGTTCCTTCTATTTCTGTTCATGTGATATATCAAACATCTCAATGGAAAGCCAACAGGTACATGAAAAGATGTTCAATGCCACTAATTATTAGGGAAATGCAAATCAAAACTACATTGAGATATCACCTCACACCTGTCAGAAAGACTGTAATTAACAAGACGAGAAATATTAAGTACTGGAGAGGATGAGACGAAAAGGGAACCTTCATACACTGCTGGTAAGAATGCAAACTGGTGCAGCCACTATGGAAAACAGTATGGAGATTTCTCAAAAAATTAAAAATAGAACTACCATACAATCCAGCTATCCCACTGGATTGTCTTTGGATAAATACTGGGTATTAATCCAAAGAACATGAAATAATTCAAAGAGATCTCTGCACCCCTATGTTCATTGCAGCATTATTCATAAAAAGCAAGACAAGGAAACAACACAAGTGCCCATGAACTGATGAATGGATAAAGAAAATGTGATATATATACACAATGGGCTACTACTCAGCCATAAAAATAGACAAAATCATCCCATTTGCAACAACATGGATGAACTTGAGGTTAGTATATTAAACAAAATAAGCCAGATAGAAACAGACAAACACCATATGATTTCACTTGTATGTGGAAGATAAACAAAGACATGGATAAAAAGAACAGATTAGTGTTTACCAGAGAGGAAAGGGGTCAGAGAGTGGGCGAAAGGGTAAAAGGGCACATATGTATGATGACGGATAAAAATGAGACCATTGGTGGTGAGCATGCTGCAGTCTACACAGAGACTGATGCATGATAAGGTACACCTGAAATTACACAATGTTATAAACCAATATGACCTCAATAAAATTTAAAAGATAAATTAAAAACGACAGTGAAAAAGTATGCAAATTTCTGAATACATTCATGTTGTTCTCATGCCTTCCTATAGCCAAAATGCTAAGTTGATGACTTCAAATTCTTATAATTTATATACTTATTATCACATAGAAGTACTTGTACATAGTATTTATTCTTAAGATATTTTGAGTTCATTAAATTGCAAAAGTCTATGAAAGTTGGCAGTAAGTGTAATTTTTTTTATTTTATCACTGAAAGAAACTTTTAGAGTGAAATTGTACATGGGGAATCAGAGTCTCATTTTCATCACACTGTCATTTATCGAATTATCTGCCTTTACACTCGCCAGCCAAATCAGTTATAATTAGCAATGCTGTCTTAGCCAAAGAGGATGCAATTGCAGACATCAGATTATACTTTTTGGAGATGAAGATACAGTTTAAGAAAAAGAAAATAAAGAAAAGTAACAAAAAGTTAAAGGACCACCACCATTGCACACATACCTACAATGGTGAATTTGTCTAAAACATGCCAAGTTTTTGTCAACTTGTTACCTTCAGGTATATATTAAGGGATTTCTCTCTGCATTAATATTCAAGATTTAATGAAATATGTATATTCACACATATACATATATACACCTATATATACACACAATAGAATCTGATATAAAATTGGAATGTGAAATATGAAGATTAAAAACGCCCGTTTAATGACCTGGAATTGAACATAATCTACACTATCACAATATGGAGCATTGAAAACTAATTATTATGGACTCAATAACAGAACAAGTCTTAATAAGAAATGCATGCAGGAAGTGGAATGTTCTTATTGAATTAAAAAACCCCCGTAAGAAAGAAGTGGACAGAAAACAATCTACAATCCCATACTAGAAATCAAAGAATAGGTAAATAAATAAAAATAGATGTTGATTATTCAAAAAACTATATTTTAGGTTAATTTTTTTGTCACAATATTTACTTGTCTTTTGTATATCCTATGGGGACACAAAAATAAAGAAGAAAAAAATGCAAACAAAATTGGTAATAGGAAAGCCACTTTCCTTGGTCTTATGATTTTTCACAGATGAAATATATTTTATGACCACTGACAAAAAAATTAAAAAATTGGCAATTTGTCTAGAAGTGCCATGAGAAGAAAAGCTGCCAAAAACCCACATTTTTGTGCTGGATGAAAAATTAATTATACAACAGCAAATTGGGGAGAACAAATATTCTAAATCTTGAGACGTTTATACAGTATAAAAGAACAGAAAATGAGAATTTTAATGATAGAGTTAGTATATTTATTCTTCAGGTTATAAGTGAAAATAAATGATAAACATTTATAAAATTTCCATAGCAGTGTTTACACTGACTATTTTCTCTAAATGTTTTTGTGAGTCCTGTGGTCTTAGGTTATAAATTACTGTGGCTATTTTTATTTGATTAGGTGGACTGTTCTAATGCCTTTCTTGGAAAGATAGACTGTAACAAGATGTTTGAAGATGTACTTTTCTATTTGCTGATGATTTTTTCCAATGCTTTTTTTTCTTTACAAAAATAATGCACCAGGTCCTAATGGAGAGTGTTAAAAGCCCTCTATGTTGTGATCCCAGCTCATTTTTACTGTTGATCTTCACACAATGTACTCCAGCCAAGCAGAAATATTAGCAGTTTATACATAGGTTTCATATTTTTAACATTTCTTGGTATTTGCTAAGCCTGCACTTTTAGTCTGGAATGATTGATTTCACCATGATTTAACTTTCATTTATTTTTTGCTACAATTAACATCTTCTGCCTAGGAACACTCAGACTATGCGGTCTGTCTTCAAGTTTTATTGTTTTGCTTTTAAGACTTTATTTTTACAGCAGCTTTAGGTTCACAGCAAACCTGAGAGGAAACTACAGAGATTTCCCATATACCACCTGCACCCACACATGCATAGCCTCCCCCATTAACAACATCACTCACCAGAGTGATATATTTGTTATATTTGATGAACCAACATTGGCACAATGTAAACACCCAAATCCAGTAATTTACCTTGGGATTCACAATTGTTGTAAATTCTATGAGTTTGGAAAAAATGTATGATGAGTTGTGTCCGTAATTATAACATCATACAGAGTATTTTCACTGCCCTAAAATTCCTCTGCACTCACCTATTCAAACTCCACTTCCTCTAACACCTGGCAACCACTGATCTCTTTACTGTCTCTATAGCGTTGCCTTTTCCAGAATGTCGTATATTTGGAATAATACAGTATTTAGTCCTTTCAGATTGGCTTCTTGCACTTAGTAATATGTATTTAATGTTCCTCCAACTTTTGTTTAGGTTTTTTTTGGTGGCTTGATAGCTCATTTCTTTTTAACATTTAAAATTATCCCATTGTCTGGATGTACCACAGTTTAATTATCCGTACACTTGCTGAAAGACATACTGTTTGTTTCCAAGTTTTGTCAGTTATGAATAGAGCTGCTATAAACATTTGTGTGCAAGTTTTTGTGCGGACATGTTTTCAAAGTGTGTAGGTAAATACCAAACAGCACGATTTCTAGATCATATGGTTAGAGTACATTTGTTTTGAAGGAAACTATCAAAGTGTCTTCCAAAGTGACTGTACCATTTCGCATTCCCACCAGCAGTGATTGAGAGTGCCTGTTGTTCCACGTCCTTGTCAGCATTTGGTGTGATCAGTGTTCCAGATTTGACCATTCTAATAGGTGTGTAGTGGTATCTCATTGTTTTCACATGCATTTCCCTGATGACATATTATACGGAGGATATTTTCATATGCTACTTGCCAACCATATGTCTTCTTTGATGAGGTGTCTGTTAAGGTCTTTGGGCTATTTTGTAATCAGGCTGTTTTCTCATTGTTGAGTTTTAAGAGTTCCTTGTATATTTTGGATAGCAGTCTTTTATCAGATGAGTCTTTTGCAAATGTTTTCTCCCAGTAAATGGCTTGTCTTTATATTCTCTGAACATTGTCTTTCAGAGAGCAGATGATTTTAATTTTAAAGAAGGCCAACTTCCATTATTTCTTTCATGGATTATACCTTTGATGTTCTGTCTAAAGTCATTAGCACAAACCAAGTAATCTAGGTTTTCTCGTACGTCATCTTCTAGAAGTTTTATAATTTCATGTTTTTCATTTAGGTTTTTAAACCATTTTGAGTTAATTTTTGTGAAGGGCATAAGGCCTATGTCTAGATTCATGTTTTTTGTACGCGTTGCCCAGTTGTTCCAGCACCATTTGTTGAAAAGACTCTCTTTTCTCCATTGTATTGCCTTTACTCCTTTATCAAAGATCAATTGATGATATTTCTGTGGGATCATTTCCGGGCTTTCTATTCAGCAATATTCACATAGATATTTATTCTTAAGTGCTGAAGTGGCATGATACTCAAACAAAGCAGTGTACTCTGTTTCTGCTAGTGGGGAGTTTTCTTGTATGAAAAATTGAACCCACTGGATCTTGTTTATAAATACAGAGAGGTTTTCATGGTTGGAATTCACGAATTATATCTTGTAGAGTTTTAAAATGACTTCCCCAACAACATAAAACATCTTGAAATATTAAAGTTACTGCCACTTGAAAGAGGAACTGGTTAATGCTGCAAATTGCTCTTTCCTATTTTGAAAATTTAGCTTCTCTTTCACTCAGAGCAACTAGTTGTCCCCCCAAAAATCTGTTATCAAGTTAAAATATTTTTGGCTTTTTTGCATTTTTCTTGTCTTAATTTTCAGAAATTTTATACCATCAAGCAAATGTTAGGTTAATATTTTTTCAGATGGCTAGGTTTGGTCTTAAAGGCAGTTTATCAGACTGACTGGTGTATGTGCTGGACAGAATAATGTTCCCCTCCCTCATCTCAAAGGTATGTATGCCTTAATCCTTGGAACCTATGAATATGTCACCTTACCCAGTAAAAAGGATTTTGCAAATGTGATTTAGGTAAGCATGTTGAAGTGGGAAGATCATCTTGGATTATGTTGTTGGGGCTTACCTAACCACATGTGCTCTTATAAGAGGGAAGTAGGAGAGTCAAAGTTAGGAGAAGGTGGTGTGACAATAGAAACAGAGATTGGAGCCATGCAGCCAAGAGCCAAAGAATGCAGGAAATCTCTTGAAACTGAAAAAGACAAGGAAGAGAAAAGAATTCTCTGCCAGAATCTCCAGTTTAAGGCTTGTAAGACTTGTCAGGGAGGGGCTAATTCCCCCTTCTACCCTTCTTGTGTTCCTATGGCTGGACTAACAATAAAATTGACACAAGACCAGATTAACAGGAGAAAACTCAATTTAGTACATATGTATTAGAGACTATCGACAAATGATGCTCAAAGAGTGAACAAAGGGGGCAGTTTATATATATGTATATATATATGTTTTATACAAAGAAACAATAAATTTGTGAGAAATGACAGAACACACACTTAGGTTTGAGGTATGTAATCAGTGAGGAATTTAAACAGAGTTTAGGCTTACAGTAGTAAATTGACAAGGTTTGTTTGTGCTGGCCTCTCGGCCCTGCATCCCCAGCTCTGGTGACAGGGATGCAGTGAGAGCACCCTTTACAGGGAAGACTTATTTCCTGCTCTCAGGAGGAGCAGAGACAGGAGGGTCAGAAGGCCCTTTTTGCTTCTCAAGTAACTTTAATTTAAAATAAGCAATGTGCCTCTGTGGGATATTTTGGGATGGTTTGCCCTGGGCCCCAAAAGACTCATTTCATGATAGATAAGAAATAAAATTGTGTATGAGTATTGAAGGGGCTGAAGTAGAGCAAAATGTAACTCCTCGTGATTGCTTGAATATAGGGGAGTGTTAATTGGATTCATAACCCAGATATCACGTCAATGTAAATTCCAAATGTTACAATGATTAAATTTTCAAAAAGCGACAAAATATATTAAAATAATATGAATTATTATTATTTTACAATTTCAGAATGTTAAAGATCTCGCTAACCTTGATTCAAAATCTGTAAGATACAATAAAGAAGATATATTCAATTACCTACAATTTAAAGAAGACAGATATAGCATAAAACACCATAAGCAAAACGTAAAGGCAAAAAGACAAATTGAGAAACAGTTCACAACTCAGATCTTAGACAAAAGGCTAACCCTCTGAATACATAAATAGCTCATACAAATTAGTCTAAAAAATAACTCAATAGAAAAATTGTCAAAAGATATGAAAAGGCAGTTCGTAAATACAAATATCCTCACTATTGCTTTTAAAAAGAAAAATGGAAAATAAAATAGCAGTTTTTTTGCCAACCTCCAAGGTTGGCAAAAAGATAAATATTTGATTAAACTCTGTATTAACAGGTCTACTCATTCATTATTGATGGGTTGTGAATTGTTAAAACCTATATGCAGAGCAATTTGGCCATATCTATTAAAATAAAAATACACATGCTCTTGTGTCTAACAATTCAAACTCTGGTGATTTTGTAACATATCTAGTTAAACATGTTTAAAATAATGCATATACAATTTTCTCAATGCAGTATTGTCTATAACTATTGGAAACGTTTGGAAACAAAACAAACATCCTTGAATAAGGAATTGTATCAATAAATTATGATAAACCCCTGGAATACTATGAAGATTTAAAAAAAGAAACGGCTTTTATATGCCAATACAGAAAGATAGCCAAGATAAATTGCTAAATGCAAAAATCAAGGTTGAGAACAATGTGTATAGCATCATTTCTCTGTATAAAAGCAAAGAGTTTTAAGAGGAACATATATTTGTATTTAATTGTGTTCATTTTAAAACATCTTTTGGAGGATCATTAAAAGTTAATACAAATTATAAAAAAATGTTTACTCTTTTCTGCTGCAAGTCATGAGGTGAACTGCGTGAATGGGGTCAGCTGCGGGAGACAAGTATTTCTGCAAATAAATTTAGTTTATATGATGAAGTGGAAAATGTCCCATTTTTATACTAGTTTATCTAACCAAAAATAAGTGTGAGTAAAATAAAGATTCCTAACCTTTCAGAAAAGAACACAGTGTCTGATGAAAAATAGAGTTGCTAATTATGTACAGAAGAAAAAACATTCTTTTTCTAGAACAGTATGGCTGGACAACATTTTTTTACATGTTATCTACCATAAATAAAGCAGAGATTAATTCCTTTTGATTAGTTTTCATCAATGTATATTGGCTTTTTTCCAGTTAATGTGAGAATGATATTTTATCATGATATAATCACCTTGTAATTCAGGATTTTCTTCAGGATCAATTTTTCGTTATAATGCTCAGGAATATAGAAGAGGGGATAAAAGAAGCCAAGTTACACACCATATCAAAATAAGAAGAGAAAAAAAGCAGGAAGAGCAGGTAGAATTGAAAATCGCAAAAAATGTAGATTTCCCTTTTGTTTCCATTTGGCAAGAGGATCAAATAGGAAAGTAAAATAAAGACAGTTGTAAGCTTCTCACTGAGAATTAAGGCATTTGCTAATTAAATTAGTCACAGTGAAATTCAGATGCCTTCTATTTTCTGAAAGGTAAAATAATGAGGTAGTAAATAAGTACCAAGATTTGTCGACTCTTCAAGAAAGGATGCAGTTTTCTGTTTTCAAGTGACAGTGTGTGTCAAAATAAGAGGCACAAAGAAAGTATATATTAAAAGTTTTGAAAAAGAGTGTGCTTGTTTATGTGTATTCTACTTTACATTATGGGTTGTATAGAGTAAATAGGCAAATTTTTCCAAATGATTTATATGGCAAATTTACAATCTGTTCTCTCATTGTAGTCCCGATTTTAAATATTCTGTTCCAGCCTTTTCATATATCACCAAGTATTTCAGAAATAATTCCTCTGAAGAATTTTTTTTTTTTTTTGGTCAAAAGAAATGTCTCAAACTTTATTTGGTTTTGGAATTAAACCAATCCTAACTCTGTGAATGTGTGTGTGCCTTACCTTCGTCAACTGAAGAATAGAGTGGTTTTGATTATTTCGTTGCTTTTTACAAATATAGAATTGTCAATGATATTTTGTGTAACTTTAGAAAGCATCTCGTTAAAAGAGCTATGCAGTTGATATGAAAGGTTTGTGGTGCAAACGGATAGTAATGTTCTTTCCTTTCATTCAAGATGACCTAGGATCTTAGCAAAATATCACTTGTTACCCATGGCTGGACATGGAGAGGGGCTGATGGGTCAAGTCCAGAACTAGGAAACAGAGTAGGAAGCATCAAATGCAAGACTAGGAGCCTAGTGTTTGTGAAGGTGATTTTATTTGTTACCTATGACAGCATCACAGGAGAGAGCACGCTTACATTAAAATGAATTTTGGGTGAAGAGCCCTTGCAGGAGCAGATATGTGAATTTGTCATTAGGTAACAAAGTAAATAAATAAATATCTGAAATGTCACGTATGTAATTTTATAATTAGAACTGATTAGCTGTACTATAAATAGTGTGATTTAGAAAGGTGCATATCAAATAGGAGCTCTCTTCTTTAGCATTGGTTTAAAACTGGTCTGATGAGGCTTAGATAAGAAAAGTCATATATGAAATTGAGGCAAAAGGAGCAGCAGGCTATGGGTCAGATTCAAAAGAGAAAACCTACCCCAAATTCTCTTATCTGAGAGCTTTAGCTGAGCATTTCTAGGAGATAGGTGGTCAGTTTTACCTACATGAATTTATTTGGTAATACCTCAAAAACTTATGTTTAAGCTATTGCTAATAAACTACATGTGGCTTGTTTATGGAAAAGTTGTTTTTAATTGTCAGCTGTTAGTTTCATTCATTATTTCATTATATATCATTTACCATACTAATAGATTACGAGAAGAGTGTTTAGCTCTGGAAAATGAAGGAATGAACAAGAAATCACACTGACGTTTAAGTAGCTCACCTACATTTTCTTTAAAATAAGCACTAGAATTAAAACAACTTTCCCAGTATTATTGTTAGGTTGTGGCATTTGAACAGATTACTTAATTGGACAGACCATGTAAAATTCTCTTGTATTATCTGAATTTTATGCTACAGCCTTTTAAGAGGAACCAGGAGTACATTTTGAAATAATCTTCACTGGATATATCATTGAATGTACATTGCGGCATACACTCTTCTAATACTGTTCCCATAGTAGGACATTTTGACTCTTATACGATGAGTCTAGCCTAATGCTTTACACAGGTAAGCAGGAATAAATTGAGCATTTTATTTTAACTAATTTTATTTCCTTCAAATTTGTATTATTCGCATTACATGCTATAATCCAACAGACTAACATAATGCCTAGGATATACAATATGCTACTCTGATACTATTTAGATAAGATTAAAGACAGTAAAATAGAGATAATGAACTTGCAAAACAGAATTGTCTGGACAGTGTTGAGTGTGAGTTCTCAAACAGAATCACTTAGCTGGGGTAGTCCTTGTTTTCTTTAGATAACTTTCCAGTTTGACACCATGACCATCACTACCCAAGTCTGGCTTTATTATTTATATCACTTGCTTATTCCCTGTGGGCATTCAGATTGCAATCCCTAAAATAAAATATGCCCACACCACTGATAATCCAAGAAAGAGTGATGTTCACTAAGGAAAATCTATGGAAACTGTGGCAACAGTTTTCAAGTAGGAGATTACTTCTGGTTGAAATACCAGGATAGGTTTCATTGAGAACATGGTACATGTGCAGAGTGAATTGCCTTGCAATTACATTAAAAATAAAACCTTGATATCCTCGCATTTTCTGCAAGACATTATCTAAAGTATCAATTGGATATTGCTTAGTTATTAATTGAGAAATAGCTCTGCCAGTCACTGCAAGAACTCAGGAATAAGACCAAACAAAGGCTGTTCCTGCTCTGATGGAGCTCGCCAGGTTCTCAGAGAAGATGTATATTAAATGAATAATTCCACGTGGAGAGAAAAATAGCAATAGGAAACACAGAGCTGCTCTGATATTGCCATACTCCTTTTGGAAGTCATATTTAAGCAAGACTTTCATTTACATTTTATAGTCACTGGAAATGGGGAATTCATAAATACACTCAAAAGTGTGGAAAACATTATCTCAAAGGCTTCATGGCAGAGCTATAATAAGCATCTTGGAAAAATGTCAATATTGTCTGAGTCGTGTTCAAATCCTGAAAGTCTGCTAAGTTTATTCCATTGGGATAATTAAGTATGTAGATAATAAATTTATTCTTTCTTGGATCTTTTTTCATATAACTATGAATTTAAAAGTAATTCTTGCTATGTTCCCTTTTGGTTACACGTATATTCCTCTAGGATCTCATATTTCTAATCTGTCAGTGCTTAACTTTTCTAAGCAGTTACTTTAAAAGTCAGCTAAGATTGTACTGCTCTTTAGACACTACTCCTCCTGCAGCAATCTTCCGTGACATAAAATTTCTTATAACTAAGACTCAGTAGCTGTTATTGTTTTCACAAGCTGATGTACAAGGTCATGGGAAACAGTTGAAAATTCCATGATTGCGTGGATGTGAGGTCACAATAGCAGGAAATAAGGTTTACTATATCACAATTCTGAAAGTAACAAATTCTCTACTCCTAGCCTTTCATCTGTGACAGATTTTATCTACTCTCATTTATCTTCTCTTCTTCATACTTGGGCTCTAGGGATGAGATAGGAGGGTTAAGATAATTGTGTTTAGTGGTAGGTAAGCCATGCAAATAACTATATATTAGATAAATATTAATGCATCACAATTTCTCATCAATATATCTGTGTCTCAAAAATATATCCTTGCTTCTAATGAGAATGTGTGTTATATAGGCACATTTCTGTCCTTACCTCAAAGCTTCCAGACATCAGATGCTTCTCATATAGCTTCAATTATAGTGTTACAGATGGGTTAACAATATAGAGTATTTTTCCCTGTTCTTCACACACACACACACACATACACACACACCCATTGCATCAACTATCACAAGAATACGTTAATGTGAACATAGTCCATATTTTCATCTAAAAATTCTAGGCATTTTGAAAATACCAAATAAGAGGTGCACTCAACATATGGTTGGAACTGCCTGGGAACATTCAATGAGCTCTCAGACACGTTTTTTCAAACCCTGAGTTTGATAATCAACCTTCAAAACCAGGTATTCCCATTTATCGGAGCCTCCAATTTAATAGCACTCAGACACTAATTTGCTCTTACAAAGCACATGAGAGACAAATATTATACTTCCAAAAAGCTGAAAAGAAAAAGAGACAAATAGATAAGGCAGAATAGAAATTCATTAGTTAAATATGAGAAACAGCACCCCTGCTCAATGAACCAGATATTATAGCTATCACATTCTCATTCATAGACAAGTTACCTGGGAATACAAGTTACTGAAAGGTTCTTGGTGAATAAGAACTAAACCAAGAATTGTTGTATAATTAGAAGGCTTAAGGACATCAAGTTTTGATAATCTGCATGTCCGTGTACATAGGCACAATTTCTCATTAGAGCAACCAGATACTGAGTTTGTCCTTAGCTAATAAACACTTCAGTGAGTGGCCTCTGGATGAATATTCTCAATGTTTGCCTCTGTGCTTCGCTGTCTGTGCAGTCCATTCTCACCCCAAAGCCTTTTTACTGACCTAGCGTTTCATTAGCATTGTATTACCTACAATACGGTTACAAACAGTTTTGGTGTCCTGGTAACTATTCGGTCTCTTTGAGGTGATTTTGCACATTTGGGCTCACATTCATGATTAGTTGATTTCGTAAAATCCTGATGGGACAATCTTATTTCCCTCATTTTATAAATATACTTAAGTGCCTGATTTTGCCTTTGTGACACACGTACAATCATTATACTGTTTGACTTTGAATCTCTCTTTTTCTTTCAATAATAATTACCGGATCTTACATTATAGTGTGTTTTACTAAAAACTTCGAAAGTGCAATCCAGCATTGTTGATATTTACATACATTGAGGGAAAAATTCCCCAAGGTCTCACATGAACCGATCAAGAAGTAACCCTTTGAGCAGCACCACCCAATAGAATATACTGCGGACAACATTCATAATTTTAAATTTTCTAGTAACCATGTTAATAAAAATGAAACAAAACAGGTTAAATTAATTTAATATATATTTTATTTGATTAATATATATAATTATATCACTTCTTCAATATATAATAAGTAAATAGTTATGAATAATATGTTTAAAATTTTTCCATGCTAGTGTTCAAAATGCAGTGTACTTAAATTGCATCTCGGTTCCAGCTAGCCCCACTCCAACTGTTCGGTATCCATGTATGGCTTATGGCTATCCTACTGGTCATTACAGCCTTAAATATCTAAAAGGACCCCAATTTGCAACTTGAATATTTTCATAAATAATAACCTCAGTTCCTTCATAATGGTTTGCATATTTCTTTTTATATTTGCAGGTTAAATAGCTGCTTTGATGTGTGATTTTTGATTAGTTGACAGCTTCACTATATAACATTATCTTCAAAAATGATTTATCATTATTTTCACTTTTATTAAAATATTATTAAAATATCCTTTATTTTATGTTTTACTAGTCAATATAATGTGGTAAGTTAAAAATGCAAACAAAGAATATAAACTTACTTGATTGAATATATGGGGGCAATATCTATTTTCCATATCTTATTTTAATATTTAAATATGTGTAATAGAATTAACTGGCTCAAATTTCATCAGTTGTAGATTTTAAAGTATTACAAAGATATCCCAAATCCTCATTTTTAACTGCTCATTTAGGTACTTGTGACATTCTTTTAATTAAATGACTGTGTGAAGAGAAGACATTTTTTCCTGCCAGGAAGTCAGAACTTAGGGTCATTTTTAAAATACGAATTTTTGGAAGAGTGTACAGTCTAAATTTATATTCAAGACAATTTTCTCAAAAACTTTTAAACTGTCCTCAGGTAATAGGGACATATTTTTTAAAAAATGACTTTCATTCACTTCAGGCAATTATCAATATCACGAAATTCTATAAAATTGGTGTGTGTTATGTAGATGAAGATTTCTGATTCAGATATCATGTGGGTTTAGAGAAAATTACCCTTAATTGGAACAATACATTGTTGAAAGCTATTCAATATCTAGTATCAATTATTAAAAAGACAAGATTTATTCACTATGAAACTTCTAAGGATAGTAACAAACACTTTCGCTCTACCTTGATAAATATTACTCGTCTGATATTATTGTTATTATCAGTCTTGAACATATTAAAAGCAAGAGCCATGTTTTATGTGTATTTAAATAATTTGAAAATGTACCAAATACAGTGCTTTTTACATAACACTCCTCACTGAGTATAGATAAATGAAACATGACAGATTAGATAACTGAATTATGAACTTTTAAAATAGGCCCTTTATAGGATAAAGACACATATGGAGAACATAAAATATCAGAAAATCATTAATGCCCATCTTTGTTTTCTATAAGCTGAGGTATAAGAAGATAGATCCATGAAAACATTAACAAGGGAATTTTCTTTTCTTAACTTTCTTTTTATGCTTTAACAAAATGATTGTAAAATAATTTATAAGATATTTGTTCTAATTATGACCTTTATTAAATCATGATGCAACATTTTTTCCCATGATATTTGAGCTTACTAGGGAAATAATATACTTACTAAAAATAGACATTGTGCTTCTAGAAACATTACAATGAAACATTGAAGTACATATGCAATAAACTTAAGAGATACATTATAGAAATAAGACATATAGGATGAATAAAATATTGCCTTCTACTGGTTTAGCCAGATCCTTGTACATAACGACCACATTTCATAATACGTAATTTCCAAGAAAGCAAATCTTATTATTAAATGATATAATAATTAGCATTTTATAGCTCAAATTGAATTTTGTTTCAAAAATATAATGCATCTAATGTATAGTTCCCATAAAAGTTTGAATAATTCTATATACTAAATAAATAGCAGGCACCAAAAATGAGAGAATCAATCAGGATGCCATGTTCAGAGCAGACAGTAAATGGGTGTTGAGAGAATGGGTGATTAACCTTAGCATTTGTCTTATGGTACTAATCACTACAATTTTAAATATCCAGATGTATAGCTACGTTGTTATTTATCACTAAGTTAATGTGACGTTTCCTAGGCACGCTTGTTGATTTGCTATCCAGGCCCTAGTAGAAAGGTAAAGAACGATGTCTAGTTAATGCTTATCCACATTTTCTTTCCTTAAACATCCATCTTAAGAAGAGATGGCATTTTTTCATAGGTTTACAGGAGGGTGACGTGCTGAGGGTGAGGATCTGAAAAGCAAGTAAGTGAGAGCTGTGGCGGTTGGGCAATGGCGCTGGCAGCGATGGGGAGGGAGTGCCAGAGAAGACACAGGAATGGGCCGAAATATCTCTTCCCGAGCTCAGTTGCTTCCTCACTCAGAAGGTAAGAGAACAAAATGTATACATTGAATGGTCAATTCACACTCCGAAAATACTGTGCTAGGGATTTTGTAAAGTAGCTGGGGTTCAAATAGCATTTTCTAATATTTGGTTGTTTGCTAATTTAATGATAATGTAGTAAATCTGTAATTACTTGATTACTGAAAAAAGGGAATAAATGACACTCTTGCGACAAATTTAAATAATTACTTTTTAGCTATTTTTAAACTTGCTTATGTGTTTCTATATTTTACTGCTATGTGTAAGATTTGGAAATCATGATTTGTATCAATCTAGGAAATTCTATTAACTGAATAACCAATTAGAATATTTATTAAATCCTTACTATATGCCTGATTCACTGCTAATAACTACAAAACAAATAAGTAGTAAATGATAAAATTCTACTACTCAGTTAACACAACCCATATGATTGTACAAGATATACTTACCAAAAAAAGTAACAAATGCTATTAACTGTTTATATATAACTTTGATAGGGAGATTTATGTTTTTTTATTCTAATTATGACATGAGAAATGTGACTGCTTTAGAACTAAGAAATGGCAGGCCTTGGATGTGAAAACTATGAGAAAGTGTTTATAATGATATTAGAAGCAGAAAGGAAAGAGAAGCAATTAAGAATTTCTTTCTTTTTTGTTTTGAGGAAGATTAGCCCTGAGCTAACATCCATGTCCATCTTCCTCTATTTTACGTGGAACACCTGCCACAGCATGGCCTGACAAGCAGTGCATAGGTCTGCACCCAGGATCCGAACCGGTGAACCCCGAGCTGCCAAAGCAGAACGTGCAAACTTAACCGGTGCACCACCAGGCCGGCCCCAGCAATTAAGAATTTTTGAAAAATATGAAGAATAAGTAGATAAAATCTGTTCTCGTTTTTTCTGAACAGGAATTTGAGGAATATTTGGGCACAGTTGAAAATACAGACACACACCATACCTACACATAAGGTCACATGCCGAAATATGTATTCTTTCTATATAATGGCATATTAAGACATTATTTTAAACATCTTCCTATTAAGTGCTGTGAATTATTGCACTTAAGATATTTAGCTAACAGAGAGTTTACAGATTTACTATTCTATAACAAATATTGGCTTCCATTAGACTGATAAATGTAATTAATTTATGGGCCAGAAAATATCTCTTTCTTCACGTCCTCATTCATATCAAAAAACCTACAAGATCTGAAGCCTTATCTTTAGAGATCAACTATCTGATAGACATATAATTATGATGTAGCTTATAGATATATAATTAAGAATCATGTATAATATATAAAATGTATGTATTTTATGTATAATATACTTAAAACATATATTTATATAAAGTTGGACACTTTTCCTTCTTTGGAAGATTAACCCCAAGTTAACATCTGCTGCCAATCTTCCTCTTATTGCTGAAGAAGATTGGCCCTGAGCTAACATCCGTGCTCATCTTCCTCTTCTTTATATGTAGGATGCCTGCCACAGCATGGCTTGATAAGTGGTTGTGTAGGTCTGCACCTCGGATCTGAACCGGCGAACTCTGGGCCCAGAAGCAGAATGTGAGAATTTAACTGCTGTGCCACAGGGCTGGTCCCCTAAAGTTGGACACTCTCGAATAAGTGGATGTTGATAAGAACAAACTTCAGCTTTTTACTAAGAATAAGACATCTAAATCTAAGTTCGGTTTCCAAATTTCCAGCAAATTCCTTTTCCTTTTTTTAACTCATCTTAAGTCTTTAAAAATTTAAGTCATAAGTTGCACAGATCCTCTCAATTATTTGTTTATTTGAAAGCGCACAAAATTGTATGTTATAAAAATATTAATATATGATGCTATTATTTTACATTTATGTAAAGGATGAAGGGAATTTTTTAGTCATTTTCAGAATGTTCAAATTCCAGATAGTAAAGCTCCAATGTATTTAAATATTAAGCACTATTAATATTTTCTTATTTCACATGTGCCAAGAAGAATTGGTTATATTAACAATTTTATTGGTTAAACTATAGTCAATAACTATCAAATTATTATTATTTGATGATTTTTAAAAGCTGATAGCACATGAGAAAGTAAATTGAAAATAATATAGTTAAAGCAAAAGAAAACCAGAAAAGAAACTGCTTACATAGATGAAATCACGGAGATTTATTTCAAAGGCAGATTTCTTTCAAAATTACTTTCTTTTAACTCTTTAAGTTCTTTACATGTTAACGTCACAGTACTACAATGCAGGTGTGAAAAAAAATCGTTTCTTTTCATTCACAGCATGAAAATCCTAAAGCAATAAAATAGCTTTTTTTTCACCACCTGACTTGTTTTAGGAAATTACATCTTTGTGTATCTGTGTGCATGTGTGTGTTTGAAAATCCCACTCAACACTCTATGACTATTTCACAACTGTCATTCCAGGGCCTCAGCTTACACTTAGAAGATGAAAAAAATATATATATTTTAGATTATAAGTACTAAACATATAAACCTAAGAGAAAATTAACTACTGCAAGGTTTACTCAGGCAAAAAAATAACACTTAAGTCATTTAAGCCATGTTATTATTTGAGTGAAAAAGTCATTGAACCATTAAAACTGATTTTTTTATTTGCTAGGACAAACCACCTTTGCTGATATATGATATGTAACCTTTAGCTATTGTTGACTAATAAATGACCTCAAATCCCAGTGGCTTAAACAATCATTTATTATTATATCTCACAAGTCATGAGGCCATGGATTTGCAGATCTTACGTGGGCTCCCTCAGGTTCCTGTGGGTCATCTGACTGATGCATCTGCAGCAGGTCTGGACGCTTCATTCAAGGCTGACTTGGTTGTAATAGTTTAATTGGAGAAGCTCTGCTCCATGTGTCTTTCATCCTCTTTTTTCGACCTGCAGGCCAGCCTGGGCATCTTCCCATTGAAGATGGTGGAGGTACAAAAAGGCAAGCAAGATACACTGGGCCTCCTGGTATCCAGACTTAGAACTGACAGTATCACTGCTATTATCACTCAATTAGTCAACTCATGATTGAACTCACTGGTGGAAATTGCTTCCCACACATTGTGAGAGGACACTGCAAAGAGCGTAGATTCTGAGAGAGGTGACATATTGGGACCAGTAATGCAAATTTACTGCAAAATGAAAAGTCATTTTTCATTATGTGCTAAGTACATAATAAAAATACCCCCATGGATGTTCTGCCTCACAAGCAAACAGAGAAAATCAAATTAAAATAACAACGAAATACTGCTTTTCAATCAGGTATGAAAAAGCAAAAAAGAAATGGATATTAACTTTATGAAGACATACCCTTTGCTAGAAGTAATATAAATGCAATTTGGAAAATTGTCAATATTTACTAATATTGAAAAATTCAGATGTTATAAGCAACGAGCCATTCAGCTTTTAAGTATTTAAATATTTTGGATTCACATATCTCTAAGAATTTGGTGAAGCAAATGGATCAGTTTCCCAGAAAATTTCATAGGGTGCATACACAAAAACATCTGCATGTTTTCAGATGTTTCATTTAAACTCTACAGCCCATACAATGTCTGCTGAGAGCCTGTGAACTCCATTCACAGGTACTTAAGAGTTATGGATAAAGATGTTCATGCAGCACTGTCCGGAATTCCAATAATCGGTATTATCCAGGGGTCTAAAGATGAAGACTTAGAGAGTAAAATGTGGTTTTATATGGAAGAATATCACAAAGCCAGTCAAAGTCTGTACTAGATCCATAGATATCAATACGAATGAATCTCAGTAGCATAATGAGGACCAGAAAAGATAAAATTCAGTATTAGATTTTGAGTACTATGCATTTTTTCTGTTAAGAAAATGTCGTTATATGATTATGGATGCGTGTGTATTTGAATGGGAGAATTCACATTTAATATCTGCCAAGCGTGACTACTGCCGCGGAGAGTAGATTTTCTTCAAAATAAAGCACAGAAGAGGGAAAAAGGAATATCTATTTCTGAATAGATAATTATAATGTCCTCTAACTAAAGAGTATAATTAATTGATTAGGTCCAAATCTGTGCCCGTAAGGTTATACGCAAATTTTGTTTTCTTCCCCAAAAGAAACCAAATAACTCATTTTTAATATAACATATATATGTGTATCTAGATACATATAAAATTGAAAATGTTACTTCACTTCTCTAAGTCTTAGTTTCCTCACTCCTTTAGGAGATGATACCAGTCACCACTTGATAAGTTTACTGTGAAGATTAGTTAAGATAATATACACAAAGTGACAATGAATGTTTGTCATGTTAATGGTTCTGTATTTAATACTTATTTATTGAACTCCTACTATACATCAGGCAGTGATGTAGGCCCAGGAGAAAACAGTAGTGAACACACAAATGATGTTTTTTCTTTCATGGATTTGAGTTCTAGATAGGTGTTTTTAAGGAATAAACCAATGAAAGGACATATGATGGATAGTCAATGGATGGATTGATGGATGGATGGATATAGAAAGAAAAGCATCAAAGAATGATAACTGCAATATGAGAATTAAAATAGAGTCAATACCATATACAGTGATTGAGTGGCCAACTTTAGATTTGATGATCAAAGAATTTCTCAGAAAGCCACGTTTAAACTAAGACGTAAATGATAAGAAAGAGTCAACCAATATAGGGGAAATCATTGCAGGAGGAGGAAAGTCACTAAGGTAGAAAAGAAATGTACATGTTCAAGGAAGTATAAAAGGTCTGAGTGCTGGGAAGATTATACAGAGGAAGAGTGGTAAAAAGTAGTCACAGAGATTTATATGAACCACATATGTAAGGTTTGAAAGCCAAGGTAGGGAGTCTTAACTTGATTTCAAATGCATGAGAAAACATTTCAAGATTTTAAGCAAGTGAGTGATATAGTATACTTTATGTGTCTGCTACCATGAGGAAAATGGATTACTGAGAATAAAAATGCAAGAGAAGAGATCTTAAGAAAATCTTGCAGTAATCCAGGTGTGAGATGATAGCAGCTTGAACTAGCAAGGCAGAAATGAGAATAGAAAAATAGTACATAGAGTTAGGGTAAATTTTGCACTAGATTCCACAGGACTCCCTGATGAAGTAGGTGCAGTAATTGAAAGAAAGGGAAGAAACTAGAAAAATTCTAGCAAGTAATTATTGCAAGATAATTTCCTAGTGATTACTGTGTGGGTGTTATTTTTGCCTTCAATGACCTTAAAATTTAAAAGAAAGGATATATGCAAAGAAATAATTACGCTATCTCCAAAATACTTATAGTTTATTTACAAACTATCTGCCCTTCCAAAAAACGTTAGCTGTAGCATTTTAAGAAAATACAGCTTACTTATCTTAATACTTTAAAAAGTTTCTCATCAGAAAACAACAAATTTAATAGCAAAACTAAATAATTGCTATAATGAGAAGGAGACTCTTAAATAATAAGGTGAAAAACAAAGAATTAGAAGAGTGGTGGTATTTATATCCAAAATTTCTTTCTGAATCTCCATCAGCCAAAGCCAAAAGGGAAATCTAATGGATTAACAAATTAGAATTTTCCGGTAGCTGGCCACATGTAAGACATCGGCAGAGAAACCACACTTTCTCTGGCTCTGAGCCAGGAGAAGCTGCTATGGAGAATTTAAACAACATAAAGAACAGCATACTCTCTTGGTTTCTCATATTATTTCAGAATAATATTTGAGCCTTGCATTTACATAAGCAAGTGGCCTATTGAAGCAGAGCCAAGTTCAATCTCTTTGCTGCACAGAAAGAACATACTGGCTGCATTAAAAAAGCTGTTTGTCCCCAGTGAATTGACAATATCACTTAGGAAATAGCCTCCAGTTCCTTAAGAGCCCAGCATGCAATTAATTATTCAATTCATTTATTTAACAAATATTTGCTATTTACCATTCGTTTTAGTTTAATTTTGTTAGGACAATTTTTTGTAAGCAGTAACGTGAACTAATATAGATAAGGACCAAGCATATTCTTTGTCTGTCGTGTGGTAAAACATGTATATGAGAAGCAAAAATATGACATGAAAGTGGCAATGAACGAGGGCATTTATGGATAAAGTCCTGTGAGAGGGCTTTTTGTCTTATAAGAGAGAGAAAGATTTTCTTGTTGGTGTGTTTGCTTTCCTGAATGGAGGACCTACCTGGAAAGACATAAGAAAGGAAATTATCTTGAGATAGAAGTTCAAAAACGGCACTTTTTTGGACATAAGAAATTGGTGGAAAAGGGCATCATTGTGAAAGAAAGAATTAGTGAAAGCATAGCAATGGGAAAGGCTGTAACGAGAAAAAGTAATGATGAATAGTTAAGAATGGATTGAGGTTTATTGTTACAATAATGAGGGCTAGAGATAAAGCTTAAAAGGTAGATTAAAAATGAAATGTATAGTAGCATTCTTGTTTTCAAATTTATACTTTCCTGCAGAGAAAATGCAAAGTTATTGGCAATTAAGGTATATAAAAGCCACGCTTTAGGAAAAGTAATCGGACAGCAAGGAGAAAGAGGAGCATGGAGTCCGCATGCAGCTCCTTTGGTGCCTTGCACTCATCATCCAATACTCAGACTTGTAACTATTGACCCACTTTAGTCCAGTACACAACTAACAATGTACAACTCAGTAGTCAAAGACTAAGGGAATTAAACAGAGCTTTCTAGCATTTCAAAGGCACTGCTGTTCAGGAAAGAAAGAGAGGGATGCCCAATTTTAACCTAAAATTATGGCAGATGGACAGACGGAGAAGAAAATTTTGGAGGCAGGAAATGGATGTGATTCTCCATGTTACAAACTAGGAAATCTTGCATTGATCACCTTCTTCTGTGTATATTTATACATTTACGGAATAAGAGCCTACTACTGCTGTGTTACCCTCCATGAGAAGTTCCATGAAAAGCAGAAAATAAAGTAAAAGAATAATAAATCTATAATGTTACTGGAAATAAGAAACACATAAATCGGGGCCGGCCCCGTGGCTGAGCGGTTAAGTTCGCGCACTCGCTGTGGTGGCCCAGGGTTCAGATCCTGGGCGCGGACACGGCACTGCTCGTCAGGCCACGTTGAGGCAGCATCCCATATGCCACAACTAGAAGGACCTGCAACTAAGATATACAACTACGTACCAGGGGGGATTTGGGGAGGTAAAGCAGAAAAAAAAAAAAAAAAAGATTGGTCACAGTTGTTAGCTCAGGTGTCAATCTTTAAGAAAAGAAAAAAAAAAAAAAAAGAAACACATAAATCAACCGGAGAGAAATAGAACAATGTTTCAT
Organism: Equus caballus; assembly: GCF_041296265.1. NCBI lineage: Eukaryota > Metazoa > Chordata > Mammalia > Perissodactyla > Equidae > Equus > Equus caballus. Next base: position 101,678,684 of record NC_091686.1, read on the forward strand.
CTGGAGCTTTGCTTTAGATCAGTCTGTAAAAATGGAAATGATCTTCTCAACACTTTGCAAGAATTCACATATGAAAATGTATCAAACTGTATTTTCCTAAAAGAATGTTTCATTTATATAATATCAAGTTTATTCTCTCAAATTCAAAAAATATAGCAAAATGTAGCTCATTATTGTAATAAATATAATAAAATGAACATAGTATAAAAAAGTAACAAAATATAGTAAATATAGCAAAAGTAAATATAATAAAATATTATGTACTAAATACATAAATATACAAAATTTTAATTTATATTTTTGTATTATTATAATATAATGTCAAATAGTTTTATATTTGAATGTTTTACCAATATAAGCATATACTTCTTTCATGTTCAATTTACCTAATTTCATTTTCTAAGTTTTTCTTCACTATTTTTACCACAGACAAAACATTTGTCTCATTGTTAGATTTTAATATTTATAAATATTATTCTGTTACTTTAGTTATAATTTTTATTCTTTTCATTGAATATATTTGGCAACTCTTCTAAATCTTGAAATAAGTGGTTATTTCATTTATTTTATTCTTTTTTGATTCATGATATACCATTTAAACATGTAAATTTTCTTCTGAATACAATTTTTCTCCTGTGTAACATTCATAAATAATGCTTTTATTTACTAAATATCATCTAATTGCAGTTTCACATTACATTTCCAAAATATGAAAATTTTAAAGATAATTTTATTACTATTTGCTGTTTTTTTAATTATAAGGGAAGAATAGAAATATTACTTATTCACTTTTGATGTTACTATTATGCCTGATGTAAGCTAAATTTTATGACTATTTCCAGGGCTTTGGAAAAGTTCTGCTCTCCATCTTTGGTACCAAATTGACATATTTCCATTGTGCTAAGAATATTAATTAAATTATTAATATTCTCGACATCATTTATTGACTCTGCTGCTTTTATTTTCTTCCAAAGACTGAGATACGTGTGTTAACATCAAAAATCACTTCATAGACCCTGTTTTGTTACTATTTCCCCCATAATTAACCCTTCATTGAGATCAAATATTTCAAATCACAAAGCATAGGTTGATTGCCCTAAGGCCTGTATTCTGCTGTCTTATCCTCTTCCAATGGGAGAATACAGCAGTAGTCCCTTGGATGATGTATTTACACTATTGTCCTTCTACTTGCCCGGTTTTAATGCTCTCTCGACAACAAGCCCTCGCCCAACCACATCCCTCACACCTCCAGTCTTCCTGGGAATTACTTTAGGCATATGGCAAGGACAGGTTGGGTTAAGGGAGAAGTAATATTCTGTCCATTAGAAAATAATATCCTTTCCTTATAGGGTATATTTTAGATTAATATAGGTTTCAGATGCTTTAAATAAGAGCAGATAAAGAAGCTTTAAAAATGGTCATTTTTCTCTCTCTATCAAGGTATAAAACATGGAGATGCAATGAGACAAATCTGAGACAGGTTTTCCTCATTCTCACTCCATCTGATTTAAGATTAGGGAGACTTCCTTCCAGATTCTGGCCTTAGGTGCGAATGATATTCCAGTTTTGTGCTTTTTCTCTCTTCCCATGAATCCTACTGTGAAGTTTGGTGACTCTGCATTGGAGTCAGCATACTCACCCAGAAGTCCTGTGACTTGCCTATTTAACAAAAGGAAAATCAGCTAGCTATTTCCCTAATCCCCAGCCCCCTTGCCACAAAGTGAAAATCTTCTGTTAGCACTTCTAGGCCTACCCTTCCACTCTTCCATCCTGTTCTGCGGCCTGATAAGGCCTCAGCAACAGCCATTCTTGCCCTCTGGCCTCTGGTTGAGTCTAGGGATGGGAAGTAGGGTAGATGACCGAAAAAGGGGAGGAGAGTGAGGTTAAGTAGTTTGTTCTCCTGGTTCTCTACTCCAGACCCAGTCACTGGTTGCTGGCTGTATCACGTGTCCAGTCAGCAGCTCTTTCCACTCAGTACCTCTGTCTTCAGATTCTAGTGAAACAGGTTCTTTTCCCAGCTCTTTCAGCCTTGGAGTAATGCAGGCCCGGCCCCCTCCCCTGTTCCTTGGGGTCACCTTTACTATGGCCACAACTTTATAAACCTCCCTTTTATTAAAATAGCCACACATTATTCAAGAGGGTGACATTTCATTTCTCCAGAGACATTAACCGATATACTGTCTATTAGGTCAGACTTATACTGCCTTAGCTACATTCACTTATTTATCTGTACACCCAGCTCATCTCTCTGCTTCCCAATATTAACAATATTGACAATCCCTGATCTACGCGCAAACCTTAAGCCTGTAGCTGTTACATTCAAAAAGCATGACTCATGACACTTTCTGTGTTCTCTGAATGGCTAGATCTTCCACTGCTACAGGATAAAATTTAGGAAAATTGCAATACAGTTAGTTAGTACTTTGAGACACACATACAAACACGCGCACATACACACACCCCTCTACCTGTTTCATTTAAATAATGTTCCGGGCCTGGTTTTAATGGTTGAGATTTCTATGCTTGCGTTTTCCCCTTCTCCTTATCAGCCTCCTGCAGGAAGAAAGCCTGTTCTCCATCCTTGTCTCTAGAGGGAGCCATTCAATTATGATCACCTCACACCAGTGGAAAAGCTTAGCCCCATCGGAATATACATTATTTTCATTTTGTCATTCTCCAGCACTGCACAATTCACATTTTCTCCATTTCTTCTTAGTAATTCAGTGACATTTGAGAGACTTAAATAAAAGCAGTAATAACTGACAATGTTGAACTTTACCTGAGCCCTGTGCTCCTGGAAAACAGCAACAGTTAAGAAATCCCCTCATCCTTTGTGTCTGGGAAATAGCATCCTGCGAAGAATTACTCTTCCCCATTTGACCTACAGACGACTCCTTGGAAAGACTCCTTTTTGTTTACCTACGGCAAGGACAGGCACAATCCCCAAATTCTCATTATTTGTCTCAGAAGTGATTAGTTGAATGCTTTGTCCCTACTGGCCAGTTAAAACAAAATGCTCACTAACTTGGCCTGACCAAAATTTAGTCAGATATCTCCTCTGCACACAGGCCCCCTATCTGACCCATCTGGAGCAAACATCTGAATGCAGAACAATCCTTATGACCCCTCTGGAGAACCTACTGGTCTGAAGGAAAAACATTCACTGATCAACTGTCTGATCCATCTGCTTATCCCACACCCCTACAGGTGGTTTTTGCTAGCCGTCTTTACTCCTCCTTATAAAAGAAAAGCCATTTTGCCTAATGGATGCCTAACTCTGCTAACTCGGAGATGCTTGCACATCTTATGATCAGACTGTTACCCCTATTGCAATAGTTCTCTACTCCTATAGTGATAGTTTTTCAACTAAAGTGTCTTCTTACCTAAGTCTGGATTTGTTTTTTATTTCACATAAATTTCTCAATTTTAGGCTAAAGTAGGGACTCCTCGATACTGACCAGTAATCTTTCTTATCCAAATTTGTATTGTTTACTAATTACTTATTTAAACAGTGGCTCCATAAAACTTCTGTTGTCTTAGATTTCTAATTCTGTCCTATTCTCCCTTTGTATTTCAGTACGTCATTTCTTCTCACTGACTGAAAATGATGCTTGCATGCCACACTTCATATATCTTCATTAAATCTTCATTAAATCCTTTTTGTTACAAATAACCCTTCACATATGCCTTTGCTCCTTAGTCCTCCCAAACACCAGGCACCTGGTTCAATTATCCCTTCAAACCTGCATCTTTTATCTCTTTCCCTCTCCGTCTATATTAGTAATTCTCATAGGCCTCAGAATATGTACTGCCATATCTCATTGTATTTAAAATAGCACCACAAAAAGCAAGACCTAGACCCTACCAACTTGTTGCAATCTTTTTTCCCCTCCTTTTCTTAGCAAACGTCCTGAAATAGTAATCTCAGTGTCCTCTCCCTCATCACGGTCCCAGGGCTTGATCACCTTGGTGTTCCTTCCCCATCATCTGAGTGAAAGCGTCTTCTGAAAATGAAGTCCATTAGCACTTTTTAAGGCTTAATCTATCTCGATCATACACAAAATGACTTAGAATCTTGCTCCAAATTACAAATTTCCTTGGAACTTCAACTGTCCTTGACTTCTATGAGTCTAAGTACTCTGGTCTCTGTTACTCTGGGGAACTGATCGCTTTCTGTCTTCAAGAGTTTTTCCTATTTCTCCCACTGCTACTCTACTGAAAGTATTGGCTCAAAATTCTGTTCTGGTTTTGGACATCTTTCTTTTTTCTATCTGACTTTTTTCTTTTGCCAAATGCACATTCTCATGATTTCAAGCGTAATTTCTAAAAAGATAACATTCAATTTCATATATTCAGGTCTAATATCACACATGTTTCATGTGCTTCTTTGAAATATCTTAAACCCTACATAACTCAAATCAAAAAATATAACACATAATATAAAAATACATACCTTTTGTGCCTTTGTTGTGTGTTTATTTTTCTGGAATTTTCTCAATTACCATGTTTTTCATTTTTTCCCACCATGTCTCTCTTTGTTGTTCTTATCATTCAACAATTCCCCAAATTCTTATATAAAATTCATGCACAATATAAATATGCATATTCATATGTATTTAAGCACCAAACACCATTTATTTTTCCAGATTGGATCCTTACTTGTAATTTTGAAGGGGAATTTAATAAAAGAATGTGTAAAAAAATGAATTATTTTCAAGAACCCCACTAGATAAATAATACAGAAGTTGAGTTCTTCCAGTTGGAAGAGGGATAGCAGGCCTGGAGGCTGCTTGCTTTGTTTGTGTCTGCCCCTTTCCAGTAGATACTGGAGAAACATCATGGGCATGGCTCAGAATCACTCCCGGAAATTATTCTCCCAAATTCTCTTGAATCTACATCTTCTCTTCTAGTCTCACCAATCAATTTTTGTTTGTCTTTTCATTATATTTTATTTTGTAGATTTTCTCAGAAATAGTCTCCTTTAAATTAACCTCTTCCCATTTCAAGTCCTGCTTCCCAGTCCAAGTTTTCTCTATAAGTCATGTTGCAATCCAGGAAGTCCCCTTCCTGTTACTTCTGATCACTCCTCGCAGCCTTAGCAATTATAGTCCAATTTATGTCTGTGGCATATGTGAATATTTTACAATTTAGAATCAACTTATGTTTGTAGAGTTACTTCCCATAAGCCCCATGACCTCATGTCCCGTCGACATCAAATTCTGTATTTTCTGGACCTGTCTCATGATCTCCTATCCCTGCATATTAGCTCTTGTTTCTCTTTTAGACTAGATTGTTTTCCTCCACTTCTTTGTAAAGGAAATTGGAAATATCTGCAAACCCCTGCTCAATTCATACCATGATTTTGAAGCATTTCCCTAAAAAAAATTCTTCTGGCATAGTCTCTTTTGCCTCTGAACTGACATACCTTGTGTGAATTATTTTTCATCACTCATCAACTGCACTGACAGTCCAATGGTACTCACTGGGAGACCTGTGCCAATCAGTATAATTTTGAAGTATACTTTTTGGTAAATAGTTACTGCCTGGGCCTACTGAGGTTCTCCATCCAGTTATTCCAACTTAGTGTGTGAAGGGTTAAGAAAATGGAGATATCACCAGGATGTCCCCCAAATTTAAGGCATGCCAGCTAGCCTGAGAAGGTCTGCAAATGCAGGCACCTCTCTGAGCAGGCCCAGAAATTGTAGGATTGATGTCGTCTCTGTTGGTAGCGTTAGCACTCAAAAGGGCAAACAGCTTAGTACGTATGAGAATCATAGAAATCATGAGCATCAGTATCTAGACTGTATCAACCAAAGAGTTACCTACCTGCCTGTAGAAATTTCAGCTTCTGCCATGGACCACAGAGGTCAGTAAATATTTTGAATATCATCATAATCTGTAACATTCTGTTTCTTAATATAACTATTTGAGTTAATACATGTAAGGAACTGAGAATAGTGCCTGGCACGTGTTAAGGCTATGTGAGTGTGAAATCCATTATTATTCTCATCATCATTGCTGTTAATATTAATCTAGGTCCCTTTCAGTTACAAATTTGCTTACTTAAACTGGTATACCCTGGAACACCTAGCCTACCTTCTTACATATTATCTGCTTAATAATAATACGTTTCCCAAAAGTTAATTGGGAAATAAGAATATAGAATATTTCCCTAAATTTATTATAATGGATTTGTGTGACTACTTCTGTATAGGACTCCAAAAGACACAAAGAGGTTTCATCTAAAAGCTATCAAAATGTTGATAATTTACATGACCTTATGGCTTATAAATGAAATGTTATATTTGTATTACAATAAAGTCACATTGTAATAAACTTAAAATAGGTTTCTAATTTCTGCTATTTTGTAATGCTAGAACTTTTAGTGTGAGCATGGCATAGAATAAACAAACAAGTCAAAAAATGAAACTATTTTGGTTAATGAAATGGGAGTAAGAGACGATTCAACAAGTGATAGATAGAAATGTTGTTTTTTTAGGATGAGTCACATATGATTTCATCAGAGATTAGTTCCTGGCAGTCAGTCTTTGAACAGAAAATAGACATGATATTAAGGACAGGATATCTTCCAACTTTCTGAACTTTGATTGAAAGTGAAGATAAAGTCAATACACATAGAGTGAAAGAACCCAGGCATGCTGATCCTGTCATTCAGAACACCCAATAAACAATGGATTTAGAAAGAGTAAAAATATAGATAATATAAATTCTGAACTATTCATCAGTCATACCATGGGCCTGTTGGCATGTGAGCGTAGTTTGAAACTCACATATGAGCAGTCGAAAATACAATATAACATGATGAGAAAGACTTTGCTTACTACTGGTTCCACAGACACAAGATCTGTTGGCTTGAGAATCTTATGCTGTTTCTTCCATCAGAAAAGTTCTATACATCTAGTATTGATGAAGTTACACAACATCAGAGGAAGATCCTTAGTTTTTAGCTACAATTCTCTGGATCATGGGAGTATTCATTTAAATGATACTAAGGATTGAACGTGGTTGATATAGTTCCATTTTTGGATGTCCCCAAAACAGTTTTTACTTTTTAAATTATAGAATTGTGCTAAAAGCAATCATTCAATACTTTTCTCACAAACTCCTTTGAAATGTTAAGATCTGGGCTCAAATTTCTTGTTTTATATATGCATGGTCTGAAGTTGAAATAAAAGTGTGTATCTTTAAGAGAATTGTAATTATTTTTTTCTGCTTATTTTTCAAGGATTGATCAATGACATCTTTGCACTGTCACTTAGTAATTGCATTCTGTGATATATGGCTCACTCAAGTTCCAAATGTGTTGGTTGTATCTCTCCAAAGAGCTTAATGCCTTTGTGAAAACAATCATAAGGTATAGTAAAGCTTTGGACACTGTACATATTCACAAAAATAACTAGTGTACTGGAAGTTTTCTGAAGCAATTCATATTTGGTTGAAAGATCTAGGAAAAATAGTCTCAAAATTTAATTTGCATAATACTTTTATTTTATTATTTTTTAAATTTTGTGAGAAAGTAAAGATAATGGTATAAAACCATTAAGTCACTTGGTTGATAGGTACAAATGCAAAAGTATAAGGAGGATTAAAATTTAACAAAACTTACTAATAAAACCATGAACATTTGTTCAAATCTCATAAAAGAAATAAAAACAAAAAATAGTATTAATTAACAGTATTATTAATAGTAATACTTAATAGTATTACTCTAATAGTAATTCTTGATTACCTCAATATCCAAGAGGTGTTTCCTGAGTTTCTACCCTGTGCAGTCACTGTGCTGGGTACTATGGAAAATCCAAAGATGAATACAATAAAATACTACAAAACAATGTTTACAGTGTATTAGGATAAAAAAGCAATAATGCATAATATATATTCAAATTATAATGTAAGAACTACAAATGTATTTAAAATGTTCAATTTTAATAATGGTAGGCAAGAAATATTTTAAGATAACTATTCAAAAATCATGAGTTAATGTTGAACCAAAAATGCTTTCTTTACTCAACATTTGTAAAATAAATTATTCATTTTGTGAAAGTATAGTGAATGAACTACATATATTCACAGAATGATGTCTGTTCTGCCATAGGCCCAGCTGGGCTAGGAAGGCAGGATATCCTGCTGAGAGACGGAAGAAATGACCTGGAGACATACAGGTTTATCGGGACTTACTTGCAGGGAGAGTGTCCAGTGGTGGCCAGCTGGACAGAGGTATGTGTACACCCGCAACCGCTCCCCAAGAGAAGCTTGCTTAAGTAAGCAGAGGAGCAGAGGCTGTGTGCTTGCCAAAGGGCTGTCCTTGGTACACCACCGTTCCTGGGAACAGTAGCTCGCATGGAGGGGCTCTGTGTCCCTGTAAGACACGATGTTCTTCTCTGGGATAAGGGAGGATCGGGGCTGGCCAGGCCCAGATCGTTACAAATCCCAGTAGCTGGGCTGCCTGCCCAGAAAGGAGGCAGAATGACACATGGTTGTAACGGACCTGGGGGTTTCTGCTGAGCAAGCAATGCCCAAGCCCTACAATGACACATGGTACTTTTGAATGTCATGGTAAATTCTCCAGTTTAATGAATTGGGGAAATATCTATGGTACCATACTAAATAAAGGAGCAGATTAGAAAACCATAGCATAAAATCCCAGTCTAACTGCAAATATATAGAATTTGTGTGTGTGCGCGCGCGCACGTGTGTATGTGTGTGTCTTACTATGTTTGAGCTGCTGTAACAAATAGCATCAATTGGGTGGCTTAAACATCAGACATTTATTTCTCACACTTCTGGAAGCTGAGAAGTCTAAGGTTAAAGTTCCAGACAATTATCTTCCCAGTAAATGCTCTCTTTCTGGCTTTTAGAGAGATGTCGTCTTGCTGTGTCCTCACCTACCTGAAAGACAGAGAGAGAGAGAGAGAGAGCGCCCCCTTTGGTCTCCTGTAGGGCAATAATCCCATTATGAGGGCTCCTTCTTTACAACCTCATCTAAAGCTAATTACCTTTCAACGACCCCATCTCCAACCAAAACTGTCACATAGAGGGTTAGGGCTTAAACAGATGATTTTTGCATTGGGTGGGGCACAATACAATGCAGGCTATAGCAGTGTGTGTGTGTGATCACATGTGCACACATGCACACGTGAACTGGAAACTTCTCAGTTGTTCCTTAGGACTTCTAGCTTGAAAGAGTTGCATTGACCTTTAAGATTTACTTAAAGTTGGCTCAAACTCATGTCATCATCTCTTTGGTTTAATAAGAAATAAACGTTCTTCCTAACATCTCTGGAGAAACCTGAAGTTGCTCACATCTCACCTGGTCCTGCTAATTCCTCTGTCTATTTCCATTTCTATTTCTGCATGTGCACCATCTGTTAGAACGTTTCCCCCCCTCATCTGCAGATGTAACGCCTCTTCCTCCATCACCCCCAAAGAACCAAGTAAATAAGTTTGTGTGAGCTAAATACTATGAAAATCTAACATAATGGGGGGATGTTACTCCACAACACAGCACAGCATACACCTTAATACCTGAATATTGTTCTTCATTCTTCAAAGTCGAGTGGGCACTGACTCCTGATATTGGGTATGTCTCACTCTTATTCTCCCACTGAGATCGCACTGACAATCTAAAAACTAAAAACCCCTCACATTTTTTTACAGAGAGAAATTCAGCTTTCTCAAATTTCCCACTACAAACTAGGGGCTTATCTTTCTAAATCCCAGAGTGTACTAATGGTTCTCACATTTTCCAGTATTTAGCAGCACAAAGAAACATTGACATTCCCTTTATGTCTATATTATGGAGCAACTCAAATTTTGAGTCAGAGTTTCTCCATCCTAAAGGGAATAAACCACCTTTATTTCTTGTATCCCTGTTGAAAGAAAAGAAGGAATTACAGCAAGAAAGAGACAGAGAGAACAAGATCATTTTTAGTAGGATTTATTTTACTTCCCACTATACGAGATATGTATAAGAAAAATAAATTATGTGGAAACGCACAGAAAGTCAGCCATGATGTTGTGATTAAGGGTTAGTTTGCTTACTTGAATTATTTTTTATGCATGTCTGAATATTGAGGCCTAAAATCAGTAATAAGAAAAAGAAATGGTGAGACAAGGAACATAAAAAGAGCTAACCCTTCATACAGTTTTTAAAAAACTAGCATTCATAGATTTTTCTTCAGTAAAATTAGGCTAGAGTTCAACTTTTCATTCCTCCCAGAAAATCTTGCCTTTTGTTGCCAAACACTATCAGTTTCTTCCTTATCTCCAGCTACTTTTATGTTAATTAACACAAACACAACACTTTATGTTCTAAGAAACACCATACATTGAGAAACACAAAGTAATTAATTAATATTATTGATTTAAAATGTAAAACTCCAGAGAATCTCTCTTACTCACTGCTATCACTAATGATGGGCTACTGGAAACATAGGTTTTGAAACCAAAATATTACGAAGATTAAGTGCTTGAAATTTTTGACTTAGATAAAATTTTCAAGGGTTTAATATATAGAATACTTTTTAAAACAATTTTTGACTCCTTAAGTTATAAATACACTCAAACTCTGTTTGAAACCCAAGGTGATTAGTTGTTTCTTTTTCCCTTCTACGTCTTTGAACCGTTAAATTAGTTTTCACACTTTTAAGACTTGTGCTCGAACTATTTCAGTCTGTGTACAGGACAGTTTGATCCTTGAGGACAGGGGCCAGGTCTAAGTCATTGTTATGTTTCTGTTGTCTCTCATGTTGCCTGAATCAGGGTCAATGTTGCATATCTGCTCATTGAATAAATACAGCAGTGCAAGAGTCCACTCATTCTCTATTCCAGAAAATGCTTTCTTTTCCTTAACATTGGTTGATAATGGGCATGTATTTGGGGTACTTCCTCCAACTGGATCCTTAATTTCCAAGTCTCTCATGTTCTGCTGTGAGAAATAAATAGTTCAGTGATTACTTTTTAAGTTTGATGAATGTTAGCAAAAATCTTGATTATTCAAAGCAAAAAAAAGATAAATGTATGCCAGATTTTTCCTGAATTATTATATCAATTCTTGATTAACTTTGTAAATATTCATTAACCTTAGAGGAAAAAATATAAAATTTTGATATGTCAGTTCAGTTGGGTTTTGAATAATAACTGTACCTCACAAACATCTTCCCAGAGATGACTTTTATAGGAGCTAAATATAACTGCAAGAGAAAAATAGAAAGAGATTGCTGCATAATCTCAATTGTGCGCTGGCTGCCATTACTCTGAAACCTCAATTCAAATACTTTCAAATATCATCTATCCTAATATCTCTTTCACTATGAAATAAACTGGTAAAACTATGCAGAAGAGTGATCGTACATAACAGTCAAATGTCCTAATTAATGTTAGTTCGCCTTCTTTAGTGAGAGTTTTGCAAAATTGTTAGTGAGAACGTGGCCTGAATGGGTCAACTGTACCATCCTTGAAGAAGTTCATTTCTTCAATGGTCTCATAATGATGTCCACAACCCAGTCAGTGTCAAAAACACACAGACAAAAATTTTTGAATATGTTCAGTACTATGAGATAAAATGGCTTTGAATCGGCTACCAGTCCAAGAATACTAATTGCATACCCTTTGTTTTGTTGCTAATGTGCCTATCATACCATTTCCATAAGTGATTGATAGCATTTTATTTAAAAATCCTTCTAGGCTAACAATTTCATGGCCTCTATTCTGAAAAGTAAAACATTGAATAATTTTCACCTGTCTCTTACAAATGAGATCTCTGGACATAAAAGATATCTGCTGTATATATCACTGAATCCCATAATCATAACTAGTTATGAATTATATTTATAAATAACTACACATTTATATTTTAATATGAATATGAGTATAGAAAATATGTTAGTATAATATTTAATTTGTAGAAGTCTTTATAAGAAAAAATGGCCATTATTACAGGATCCTTTTACATATACTATTTTCACCATTTCCCAAATGAGAAAGTCAAAATGCAGAAATTCCAGGTGACGTTGGTAGTAGTAAAGAGAAATGGGCATTTTAACCAGTTCTTCTGTTTTCGAGTCAAGTCAGTTTGTGAGTGTGTTTGTGTAGGTTTAATGAAATCACGAACTGATATGTTTATTCAACCAAGCATACACACTATGCTAACTCTGAAGCCCTCTCCTAGGGGCCTGAAGCTATTTCCTTATTTTGCTTGATCTCACTTTATACCTTACACTTGCACTCGTAAACCAATAATGTCAACTTTGTGACCAATACAAATATAGATATGATTGTGTATACGTTAAAAGTTTGTTCTGTTTTGTCGCTAGTTCATTTTTTTTGTGCGAATAGCTCTAACCTGTGAACACTGCTTATCCTCAGGGAATTAAATTAAGATAGAAAGAGGCAGAGGAGGCTTTTTAAAAAAGAAATATTTTATGTGCTTCCATACTGTGTACTCTATTATAGAAACACATTATTTTTTAAGAAATGTCAAAAAGACATGCAAAATAATGCTTGAATAAAATAAAAGAAGAATTAGTGAAGCTTGGAGAAGTCAAGAAAGGTTTCATCAAAAGATGGTAGAATTTTAGGGCTGGCCCCATGGAACAGTGGTTAAGTTTGCGTGCTCAACTTCGGCAGCCCAGAGTTCGGGGACCTGGATCCCGGGCACAGACCTACGTACTGCTAATCAAGCCATGCTGTGGCAGTGGTCCCTATACAAAATAGAGGAAGATTGGCACAGATGTTAGCTTAGGGACAATCTTCCTCAAGCACAAAGATGAAGATTTGCAACAGATGTTAGTTCAGGGCCAGTCTTCTTCTCAGAAAAAAAAAAGAGGGGAAGAAAAAAGGAAAGAAATGCACAGTTTATTATCATAGTTATTATTTCTAGTATTTATTTTTTCCAGGCTTATATCTTATTTTCCCTTAAGACTTATTGTTAACAACCTATTTTTGTCTGTCTTCTTTCATTAAATTGCCTTGAGCATCCAAAGGCATTTTTCTAATATCCTTCAAAGTAGTTAAAATATTTTTCTTATGAGTCTGTAACATAGAATTGGAAAAACTTCTTTTATAAAAGGGAAATTTTCTTCTCTAACGAATAGTCACTAATTAGGAATATTGTGGAAACCATGTTATATTGTGGGGTTAAGATGACATTGATAGTGTTTTCGCCACCTCTCAAATAATTTTATTTATTTATTTATTTTTAGGAAGATTAGCCCTGAGCTAACATCTGCTGCCAATCCCCCTCCACTATATATGTGGGACGCCTACCACAGCATGGCTTGCCAAGCGGCGCCATGTCCGCACCCGGGATCCGAACCAGAGAACCCCAGGCCACGGGAGCGGACCATGCACACTTAACCACTGCACCACCAGGCCAGCCCCAATTTTACTTTTCATTAGGTTGAAAACTATGAAAATCCCTAAATACGCTGGATATGCCATTTACGTGCACATCATTTCATTAAAAGTTTAATACTTGTGACAGGATACTGAAGGATACAAGATTCACATTTGTGTTCATTATTTGAATACTCCATATGATAAGTGGAACTGCACTTAACTCATTGTGCTGTTACATTTTTCACATAAATGGTTTATTTGCTAGGTTCCTGCGGCATCTCACACGGAATAGAATTGATAACTCCTGGCATTATGGACTGTGTTTTTTTACACTTCCATTGCAGAATAATTATGGACACTTTCCCTCTTTCAGTTTTAAAATAAAAAAGAAGGCCTACTTCAAAATAATTACCTACAATTTTGACTTGACAAAGATGTCAAAGCTTATCTCCTTCCTTACAGTTCTTCGTGTGGTGTTCTGGATTAAGAGTAAAATGTTTTGATGTGATATCTGCTGTCACTGCATTTCATGTCTAGATGAAATAACTATCAAAAATAAAGCTTAACTTAGGGAAGGCGAAAAAAAAAGGCCTGGATTAGATTTTTATGATTCCTTTTTTTAGAGAAAGATAGAGAAAGACAGCAGTGTTTTTCCCTTTTCATTGTTTAAAACGAGCTGTTGTTTAATAATACTAGTTTCTCAGTCAAGTTTTGTAGGATTACCATAGACTTTTTTTAGTAATTAATAAAATGAATATTTAAAAATTAATAAATCAGTGATAAACGTAATTTAAAATTAATAAAGAATAATTATAAAAATTATTCAAACTACTGTTTTGACATTGCATACACTGTAACAAACAGTCTGGTATAATTTATTTCTTTTTTTAAATTGAGATATAATTGGCATATAAAGTGGTGTTAGTTTTGGGTGTATAACATAATGATTTGATATATATATATAATGAATACCATATATATATCAATATATATAATGAAATGATCACCACAATAAGTTTAGTTAACATCCATCACCAGACATAGTTACATTCTTTTTTTCTTGTTAGGAGAACTTTTAACCTCTACTCTGTTCAACTTTCAAATATACAATACAGTATGGGTGACTATAACATACCATACACTATTGTTAGCCATAGCCACCATGATGTACATTACATCCCCAAGACTTTACTTCCTAACATGCAAATCTCTTGCTTAATATTTGGCATTATAGTATAACAAGTAAATTTGTTCACGTATTTTTGATATATAAATATAGATGTCAAAAATCAACATCTATGTCATTTTGTCCAACATATGATCAAAATCATGCATTTTGTGTTTGAAATTAAAATGAAATATGTGGGATAATGTTCTGGAAAGTTTTCAGATCCTGCATCTTTAAAACACACACTACAAGGAATTGAAATTTTCCTATTTCCATGTCCACTTCTCAGGTGATGTACCCATGATGGAATACTTGATACTAAAACACAGAAATAACAAAAATACCTAGAAAGAATAAAAAGGGTGTATTTTAAATAATTCTAAGACATTATGAAATTTTACCTTATCTCTACTTTCTATTAGTTTTATTTGAATCTTTTTAATCTAGCTATTAATTATTCTAGCACGCATTTTGTAAGTAATGTGGAGATGTAACATTATCTTTGTTTTTTCTAGCGCTAGAGAAAAGCCTGTCTTTACGCTCTTCATGTGAAATGTCACCTTTGTTACATAATGTTTCTGTAGAATTTGGATTCTATTTCTGAGGTTTATAAACTACGTCAGTACTTTAAGCTTCCACTAATGCCTCTCAATAATTTTAGATATTTTAGTTTTTTTAATATTATAATTTCTCTCAAAATGCATGTCTTATCTCAATTCTTGTTTTACCAAGGATTTCTTGAACTTGTCTTCTGTTTATTCATCCGTTTGGTTTATAAAATAGGTTTATGAAGCGTCTAATCACATTGGGGTTTTGATTTAAAAAAATAAGTTTTTAAGTTAATTTTCTGATAAAGGCCATGTTTATAAAAATAACTGATGGTGTAGCCTTGCATTTTCTCGTTTCTTTTAATAAAATCATATAATTTGATAAATATAATCCTCAAGTTTATTTCCAAAATGAAATGGCCTTATGTCTCTTTTGAATGCTCATTAATTCATGTTTTTGAAACTCTACACAGATAGCCACGGCCCTTGCTACTGAATCAATACTGGATCACATATTGTCTCTCCCAACTCCCTTGAAGAAAGATTTCTTAATATGATATAAGTTCTACAATTAAAAAGCATCTGTGTGTCTGTTGAACCTAGGAATAGAGATATAATTGTATATCAAATGTCAAAGATAATTTTCAGTGTTTTGATAGGAATTGGGAATTCAGTGATTCAATTACACAAATCTAGGACAAGTGTGAAATAATGAGAGTAACTGTAGTAGTGTCTTTAACAGTTTCTGTGGCAAGATCTTGCCTTGTCTTACCTCCTTGTTCAGTTATTTTTCTGAGTTTTACCCTTCAACCAACTTAAATTCCAGAACTAAATAAGAGTAGGAAACCATCGTTCATAAGGGCTGGTCAAATTTTCATAGCCTAGTAGAGAAGGTTTGCATAACAAAGAAATTTCAGGATATTGCTAATTTATGTTGACACAATTTGGGGAAAATTTGTGATAATGAGTTCTTCTGGGATAGAACTAAAGAGAAGAAAAAGCATTTAGATTAGATTAAATTGAATAGTATGATTGACTTTACCCGACATTCTGGTTTGTACTTGCCAACTGTTGGGGTTGGTTCCAATTTTTCACTCAGCTGTTGACTGAGACCTCCATTCGGTGTAGGCACATACTAAATGAAGTTGAGGAGAAAGAATTTTTTTACAATATTGAAGATAAAATTAAAAGTCTACAGGATGAAGAAATGCTGCTATAAACTCCTTAACATATGCAGATATAATTTCATTCCTTTGTGGAGATCTCAGTTTCCATACAGTATAATTTTCCTTGTGCTTGAAGGATTTCCTTTAATGTTTCTTGTAGTGCAGGTCTTCCAGTAATGAATTATTACTATTATTATTATTCAGATTTTGTCTATGTAATAGTTTTCATTTCACCCTTGTTTCTGAAAAATCTTTTCATTGTTAAAACTTTCTATATTGACAATTTTTTGTTGCTGTTTTTTCTTTAAATACTTTAAAAATGCTTCTCCACTATATTCTGACTTGAATTCTTTTTGAAGTGAAATATGCAGTTATTTTTATCTTTATTTCTCTGAATATAATATATATTTTTTCTCTAGATACTTTGTAAATATTCTGTTTATTATTATTTTTTGAGCAATTTGCTTAATAAATGCCTTTGTGCAATTTTCTTAATCTTTCTTGTGTTTGGAATTCTTTGAACTTTTGGATCTGTGGGTTTAGAGTTTACATCAGATTTGGAAAAGAATTTCAACTATCATTTATTCCAATTTTTGCCCCCACCTTTCTCGAGGACTCCAATTATACATATATTTGGCTGCTTAAATTTGTGCCACCATTCACTGATGCTCTATTCTTCCTTTTTCAGGTTGTTTCTATCTGTGTTTCAGTTCAGAGAATTTCTGTTGCTATACCTTCATATCTACCTCAAGCTACTTCTACTAATTATTTTTTCCTGAAATGTCTAATGTTTTGTTAATCTCGTGCAGCACGTGTTTACCTCACTGACATTTTAGTTTTCATTTATAGAATTTTAACTTGGGTCTCTTTAATCTAATTCTTTTAGTGTCTCCATTTAACATATTAAATCCTTTCTGTAGCTTCTTCAACATATGGACTACAGTTATAAAAATTGTTCAGTGTTCTCGTCTACTGATTCTAATAACTATACCATTTGTAGGTCATTGGATTGATTTTTTTTTTCCCAATTGTTCACTGTGGGTTATAATTTCTTGCCTCCTTATGCCAATAATTTTTTATTGGATGCCAAGCATGGGAATTTTACATTGTTTTGTGCTGGATATTTTCATATACCCTTAAACATTCTAAAGCTTTGTTATGGGATGCAGTTATTTAGAAACAGTTTGATTCCTTTAAGTTTTTGTTTTTAAGCATTTTCAGGTGTGTCCATATCAAATTTTAGTCTAAAGCTAATTTCTCCCCACTTCAGAGCCAAGAATCTTTTTAGTTTAATGGATTCTCTGTGAATTATGAGGTTTTCTCCTCAAGCCAAGGGGAATAGTCTTTCTCTGGCCCTGTGCAAGCTAGAGACTCTACTGTCTCTAATCTTTTCAGTTGATTCCTTTTCTGACTATCACTAACGTCCTCACACGCTCACTGACTGGTGTTCAGATGAATACTTGAGAGGAATAATATGAAGACCTCCAAAGTTCTCTGTGCCGTGCTCTCCTCTTTGTTCTGTGAACTCTGGCTATCTTGGGTTCTCTGGATTCCCAACTCCACATCTTCAATTTAGAGACTTCCAGGCTCTGCCTGTGTTCCTCTTCCCTTCACGATGGTCTGAAATCTCTCTCTAGGCTGAAGGTGGGAAGATCATAAGGCTCACTTATTTTCCTCAGAGATCACTGTCCCTCATTGCCTGATGGCTGATGCCTCAAGATAGGCTGTTTCATATGGTTTAGTCCAGTTTTTAAGTTGTTTCAACCAAGAGGGTAAATCTGGTCCTTATTAGTCAGTCTTGGTTAGAAGCAATAATGGGTGTAGACTTATCATCTATGATAGTTCTACTCACTACTGATATTCTAAAAGAATCTATGAGATACTTCCTTTATCAACGTTTTGAAAATGTCTTAAGAATACTTTCATGGATCACCAATATCTTTCCAGTATTACAGGCCAGTCTTGATTTTCTGCTGTATAATACTCTGCCAATGGTATGCTTGAGCCAGCTTATTAAAAAAATTAATTATGTAACTTATAATTAAACATTATATTAAAAACAAGTGTAATAAGTATTCAACACTCACTGGTTATTGCACTATGCTATAATCTATGGTCTTAAGTTTATTTAAGTCTGTTCATCTGTATGATGGAAATGCTTGATAATAGTGTGCTAACATGCACTCCTCAATTTTGTGTCCGGTGACATCATATTAGTAGCTTAAAATAAGCCAAGACATGAGTAATTACATACAGAAATCAGGAAACACTAAAATAAGGCTTCACATTGTTTATTTTTAATCGTCTAGACTACAAGTTGACAGAGAAAATATTAATAATGGAAGCTAAACTTAAAAGTGTGACATATGTGTAGAAAATACATAAGAAATAATCTTCAACAAAATTTTCAGGGAATATTCTTCAAGCAATTGAAAAATGTAATGTTGGTTTTTGCTTACATTTATGCTTAATTCTATGTAAAAAATGCCCTCCAATTCAGTTTATAAAGAGTATTTTATGAAGAACGATACGTAAAATATGTCAGTCTTGTTTGATTTATCAAGTTAGAGATTTTTTATTCTTTGTATATATTATACACTTGTTCTATATTTTACTTTGATTTTTAAGAAATTATAGTATCAACCTAAGCATATATCTATGCTCCCAAAATTTGACTCTCTTGTCACTCTTATTCAGTTTTCGAATTCCATTTTGTGATACGTAAAACATGTTCTCAACAATCTGGCTTCAAACACATAGATAATATTTCTCTAATTTACTTCCTGTATACAGTTTCTTTTCGAGTAAATAGTTAATGGGATATTCAAACTCTCAATAAGTAGAAACTTCTGGCATTCATTTGCCTCTATTTAATAATCAGGTAAGCATCTAGACAGTTCAAATTATAATTTCATAGAATAGGGTTTATTTCCAACTCCTGAAGGGATTTAGAAATGATGAAGAGCTTATTTTGCATTTCTTTGAAAGCCCAATAAATGTGCAATTTTAGGTGTCTCAGGACAAAAGATGATAATTCCTGAGACTGTCCTTTGGGATGTGAATTTTATTTAGTTTTCCTCAAAACTAATGGTTGATTTAACTTGCCATGTATTTCAAGATTAGAAATCCATACCTTAGTTCTTTTCGTAATTAAAGCATTCATTCACTAAATATATTGATGAGGTATCATGGGCAGAGATCTGCTCGTTGTTAAGGATACACACCCGACAGAGGGAGGCTCTTCCCATGTTAGTACACTCCTATGGAAGCAGGTAATTAAATGCAATTGAATATGACTAAAATTGTATTAGGCCGAGTCATAGCTGCAATAGGAACACAGAAAAGGGAGTCTCGATGTTTACCTGTGAAAGTTTCAAGAGAGTTAAGAATATGTTTGATGTTTTCTTCCTCAATGGTCCAATAAGCACAGCTAGTGAAATCTCAGGATTTGCATCTGTGAGAACTCAGGGGAAAAAAAACAGAGAGGATATGTAATTTTTCTTAAATTACACTGTTTCATGGCTTACTGCTCCCCTTCCACCACAGTAGCTCAAAGGATGTTCATTGCAAGGAGAAACATTTCCTGGAGAGACAATGCAGTTGGTAAAAATAAAACAAATCAAAACAAAAAAAAAACAACCTGGACAAAGAATGTCCTGGTGACTGATAAAGAAACAGTCTTTACTCAGTTCATGAGTGTAGGTTGGGGGGATGAGCAGAATAATAGCAACGTCCAATATATCTTAGGAAGCTACAATTAAGAGCTAAATCCGTGGTGAAACAAAAACCACATCCCTGAGATTCCTGGGAAGCACAGAGTCTCAATGCAGCCAGGAAGGCATATTAAGTAAAATGTTTGCTTCAATGGAATTTCTCTTTTTAAAAAAAAAATCCATCATATTTAAGAAACTGAAAGTTGGAGGATAGTTTTTGGACACATATCGTAGAAACTAAAACTCTTCAGATATCATAAACTGTTTATATATAACACAAAATCCTTAACAATAATGTAAAATAACCTAAAGGATAGTGATAACCAATTTATCTGACATGGATGTCAGTATGGAGAATAAAGTTGCAAATTGAATCTGAATCCATTTCTCCATAAAATCTTTTGCTGAGTAAATGATATAATGAAAGTGATGTTGTGATGGTTATGTTCTTATGGGAAGGCAGAATTGTGGACTTGGACAAAATTGGATTGAATTCTAATTCTGCCACTTCTGAGTGTAGGACTCAGCACACGCATTCTCATCTGTAAAAGGGATATAGTAATGACTATTCGCAATTGTTTTGAACATTAAATTAGATAGACTTATATATAAAGTATTAGCACAATGAACTAGAACATAACAAGTGCTAACTAAACAGATACTCTTATTTTGTTATCTGCGTTCTCTCTTAATGTCAGAAAATTTAATTTACATTAAAACACTCCTGCATTTTGTTTGGGATGAATCTCCCATTTCCCACTAGATTTCACTTGAGCAACGGAATATTCAATATAAAGTCTGAAGTTGATAATTTGATATTCTTTTGAATAGTTAAATGTAAATTATGACAAAAACCTATTATTATTTAACTCTTATCCCTTTCTGATAACTATACTAGTTCTCATACAAACACTTACATGTTGCTAGTACTTTATCTGTAGAAATAGAGGTATTCATTAAACATCATCAGTAGCTTATGCATCATATGCATTCATTATTTAATAATATTGTATTGAGGCCCTATTCTGTGCCAGACACTATGATAAGTGATTACAGATTGAAAATAATGAAGACACAATCCATGACCTCTAGTACTAACATGATGCACACTTTTACACACATCATTGCTAGAGTGTTATAAATGTTGTAAAACATTTAAAGTATAGTGATTATGTAAAAAAAGAGCTGATTACTAAAGAGCGTGAGTGGTTGGGTAAAAGAATACATCCAGGAATAAAGATATTAAAATTTTATTGTCTATGGCTAGATGGAATTAAGTGTGGAAACAGGAAAGATGTCTTGATATCCTAAAAAGAAAAGGAAGATATATGTACAGCAATCTAAGATGTCCCTAAAATAAAATTTAAAGGTTTTGAAATCAGAATACAAAATATTGTTTCTTTTAAAAAAAATGCACCATTTATGTTTCTAACCTCTCCCTGGGTTAAATTTGGTAAACTTCCGCCCATCTTCAGCAAAATATTTTACCAGTACTGATTCAACTCATTCACTTCTGATTCTATCATTACTAACTCAATATTATTTTGTTTCTTTCGTGGGTCTATTTATCTACTGGTTGTATACAACTTCTCTTTTTTATGAAATTATCCTTGTTTTATTCTGCTCCTCTCCTTTTATAGCTTTTGTTTTATTACACTCATTTTCCCTAGAATATATAGTTTTCTCCTCTGTCAAAGAGCAACCTAGCAGGTCATTTGATTTTCTTTTCTGTCATATGGCACATTTGAAAATTGGATTGGTAACAAAACAAGAGATCTGGAGAAATTCCAAAGGACATAATTGCATTTTTTTTGTCATTTACACTCCCTTGAGCGATTCAGTGGAGTGGAACACCCCACCTTCATCATATCTAAAATTCTTTTTATTTTCGAACCTTAAAATGATCTCTTGTATACCTGTGGATTCTTTATTTTTCTGGAGGAATATGGTTATGCATACTTGGAACTTTCTTTTTGTAATTTGATCTCCTTATGCATGATATAAGACTGGTTTTTTCTCAGTAAATCTTTTCCCCAAAACAATACTATAAACACTACTTTGATTTCCATTTTCTACACAGGTAGATCATAACACATATGACATTTTTAATAGTTTGGTGAAATTATGAAAAGCTTGGTTCTGTCATTTTTCCGTTAGAGTTCAGTCATTAAAACTTTCTCTACATTCAACCAAATTAGGAAATTTGGTAAATTCAATCTTTTTTTCTTACCTTCAGTCTACTTGTATTGTTACTGTTAGTTTTTATTATAGACAGAATGTCTCTCTCCCCCAAGACATCCACATCCTAAATCGTAGAGTCTATAAACGCATTCCTTATGTGGCAAAAGGGGCTCCGTTGATGGGATTAAAGTAAAGATGTTGACATGAGAAGATTATCTAGATGGTACCAATGTAATCACAAGGGTCTTTATAAATGTAGACAAGGTCAAAGGCAAATGAAATTCCACCAATAGAAGCAGGTTTATCTCCTACCTAAGAGTTCCAGCCTGACGTTTCTGATGGACAGATCCATGGATTTTGGACTTGCCTAGGCAACTCCCACTATTGTGAAAGCCAATTACTTGCAATGAACTTCTTAATATATATTTCCTAGTGGTTCTATTTCTCTGGTTGAACTCTGACAGCCACGGTTCCTAATGTAATTACTGTGGAATAATTTGCTAATGGCAAACACTCTGATGAAATCAACATGTTCCAAAATGAAGTAGTTTGACCTAAATAAGCAAAATGGTTAGCAAATGGGAAATAAATATGGCTTCTTTCAAAGAGTAGAATTCTGTTTCTTATTTAAGTTGTCAAAGAAAGTAGTAGCTTCTGTTCCAACAGCCTGCGAATTGAGATGATAGACAAGATACTCCACTCTCAAGGAAAGGAAGTTGTCTCTGGAGCATAAATTTGAAAAGTTTTTGCTTTGAAAATTTTATACTTTTGAGCTTTCAAAAGGATAAAGTTAGAAGGCATCATGAGTACAGCATGGCACTATTATCACTTTTCTTCTCTGAAAAACACAGGACTATTTCAGGTCTTGCACTATCGATCTCAATGCCCTTCACCATGTTCTTGAGAGTGCTCTACGTACTTTCTTCTGTAATTCGGGGATATCAAGTCCTGCTCTATTTACTATTAAATCCGAGTCTTACCTGCTGCCAAATGCACAATCATTGATCTTAAAGAGGAGGTGTAATCTGTTTTCCTATTTTGAAGTTACCATAGGCTTTTTTTATATACGGTTTGAAATGTATTCTAGTTTCCCTTTACCAAAATATCAAAAGTTATTTTTCAGTTTAGCTTATAGATTTACTTTAGCTGTAAGCTGAATTAGACAATAACGTGTTTTATTGGTGCAACAAATAGAGAATTGGTTTCAGGTGTGTCTTGATCTAGCTGTCCAAATGGTTATATCAATGACCTAAACTGCCTATTTGTCTTTTCTATGCCTTTCACAGGATGATTTTAACTTCGGTCTTCAGGTAGTGGCTCCAGGGAGATTCAGTATCTTCCCTGATAAGAGAAAAATGGCTATAGTAGGTTTTGATTTTGAAAGCTCTCAATGTATAATCCAGAGATTTCTATGATCTTCTCTTTGCCACTGGCTTAAATTGGGACAAGTGCCCAACTATGGTTCAATCACTCTTGCCAACAGAATGGGATGTTCTCATTGGCTTAAGCCATTCGGGGTAGGCCCATTCCTGGAGCTGTGGAGTGGATTCAATCTCATCCAAAACACAAGAATGACTAAGGGGATATATGAACTCCAGAAGGGGTGAAATAGCTATGGAAAGGTAACCATCAAGTCTCTAGCTCAGGAAAATGTTTTACTGAAATATGCCTGATGGTAGGGTACTCATTTTACCAGAATACATAAGGTATATAGATGAAGAAACCAAAAATGATAACATATTACTAATACTTAAATAACTCTAAGTATTCTGTTTTAACTGTTCATCTATCAAGTTAATCTTAACAAATAATATAAGAGGAAAGTAATAATATTGTTCCCTTTTTATTAATGACGAAATTAGTCATTGAAAGGGTATTTTGACAAGGCCTTTCAGCCAGGTAATGAATATAGAGATTAGGATTCCAGGGCCTGAAATCTTGAAAGTGTGTACCATGTCATTTTTCAGGAAACACTAAATAGCTTACCCTAAGATCATACAGCAACTATGTGTCAGAGTTGTGATTGGAACACAGGCTTCCTATATATTATTTTCCACATCACATTTTAAGTCTTCTTAGAAATTATGTGTACTTATGGCTCAATTATAAACACACAATTTATTTATTTATAATTTAATCATTGCTGCAGTCCTGTACTCATTTAATATTAAATGAGATATCTCCTGTGAACAGTGATTATCCCAAAGCTGACAGAAGATATTTTGTGACTATATGGTTAATGGAAAGACAAATTAACTGATGTTTTTTAAATTATGATAGCTTTTTCCCTTTGGTTGGTATTCTTTAGTATTAATTCTTTACAACTATATTTACTATCACATATATCCCTTAAATAAATGTTTGAAAATATATCCCTTATAATAGCTAATAAATTATTAGAGTTTTATGAAAATAGTTTTATCCAAATATTCAGAAAGTATATCACTCTCCCAAATTCAATGTAAATAAATTCCATAATTACCAAACACCAAGCCATTAGCTTAAAGAAAATTTGTCTTTAATTGCTTTCAAGTCTCTTTGAGGCAAAAATATTCCAGAAAATTTATTTTGCAAAGTAACTAGAAATAATTTCTTAGTCAAATAAATTAAATAAAATAACTAACATGATCCTAAAATTATGATTCCATATTCTTAAGAAAATATAAGCTGTAAAGTATCTTCCTTATGCAGGTATAAATGTCAATAAGACTTTGGCCTTATTGTTTTACATTACATTCTTTACCAAGGAACGCTACTTCTGTGGCATTAAAAAACATACCAAATGCTAGAAATGTATCCTTTCTCTCTCTCTTTATTTTTTTTGGTGAGGAAGATTATCCCTGAGCTAACATCTGTTGCCAATCTTCCTCTTTTTGCTTGAGCAAGATTGTCGCTGAGCTAGCATCTGTTCCAATCTTTCTCCATTTTATATGTGGGAACCCACCACAGCATGGCTTGATGAGTAGTACATAGTTCCATGCCCAGGATCCAAACCCAAGAACCTCACGCTGCTGAAACAGAGTGCATGAACTTAACCACTGCACATCAGCTGGCCCCCAGAAATATATTCTTATCTATTTTAAACAAATCAAAAGTATTTAAGTAAAATCTTAGCGTTTAGTTATTTGCATGTGTGTATGTAATCAGGGCCAGGTTCAAACCTTAGTAATTTCATATACACACATTTATGCATAGTTTGGCATTTGATCTTATTAAACCCTACAATGGCATAAATAAATTCTCTTTTCCCTATTAAGTCTTTAGTAACGATAGAAATAGCCCTGGTTCTATCCAGAGTTATACTCAGATATGACTTCAGCAGAAGCTAAAGACCAGGTTTTCCTTTTTTCTCCTTGCCCTTTGGTTTTCATTATTTTGCCTTGTCTTTTATTTTTGTTTATGATCCCAATCAATAGTATAATAGTAGCAACCAATCCAAGACTTTCCCAATGACTGATAGCAATAAAAACTCTCTTTATAATTTTATTACATATTTTTACTAACCAATGAATAGGTGGCCTGGTATTTTAAAAGTCAGTTCTCCAATTCTACAGTTACTATGAAAGTATAGCAAAACTAGGTCTAGCTTGGGCAGAGGAGTGCAGAGCCAAGTGCCACCCTACAATCAGAGCACAAGCTTGCATTGCTGTAGGAGGTACTCCACCAAGACTCCTTTTTCTAGGTGGCAACATCCTTCTCCACCTACTTTGAGTCTTGGCTACTAATGCTCACAGCTGCACCTACTGAGAATCACCCTCCACAGACAGGGGCTGCCTAGACTGCTACAGCACACTAGGTGGTTGACTTGGCAGGATTGAGCCTCTCCTTCACCACCCCACCCGTCCAGGGATCTAATGCTTCAGCAATGTAGAGTTGCCCTTAGGGGTTGCAGCTACTACCTGGGAAAACAAAAACAGAACCATTATAGTACATCTGGGCCAAAATCTATCAGGCCACAAAATATTTTCACAAACACTTCTTCTCATGCACATAAGAGGCTCCATCGAAAGGAGATGCCAATTTATCAGATCTGCGTGTACACACTTCTTTATTATATCTGGATATGGATCCCATGACCTGAATATGTATGAATTTAAAATAATTTGGCTATATTGCTTAATACACAATAGTGGGTAACTGCAGCTGAAACTCCCCTCTGGAAGAGGAAAAAATTGGAGGCACATAGGGGTCTCTGGTTCACATCAATGATTAAATCACACCAGCCAAGTATTGTGAGGTCCCTCGTCAAGAATCGCCAAGTACCTGAGATGTTACTTGCAATCTAACATATTAACTTGGCCAGTTTTGTGGATGCTGATAGACTATACAAGATTTCTATGTCACAGATGAAAGTTTAATATTCACAACAACAGCCAGGGTATCAGCAATTTCGTATACCAGTTCTCTGAGCCCCAGTTCTCACAGGGAAACACAAAAACCCTGTGTATTACCTGAGCAAACAATGAATTGTGTTACGGTAGATGAAACATGAGCTTAGGGAATCTGGATCTTTTGTAATGGGCAGTAAGTGAACCTGTTCTTAACTCTGTCTTTCAAGGCTGTTTGATATAGAAATGTGTTGTATATATTAAGTTTGCTATATAAACAGCATTAAAAAGATAGTCTGGAACAAAAGGGCAATTTCTGTCTGACTCACAAAATGTGCAAAACCGTAAGAGACTCACAGAGAATTGTCTCCCAAAATGTCTTTACCTGATGATGGGGTAAAGAAACTAATTAGATGCCTATTCTGGTTTCTGGGATAAATTCTCTTGTCAAGTATTCCTTGTGATCTACAACCATCCTGTGAGTGGTTATTCATAATTATTACTACTTTTAATAAACTTTTTATTTCAGAATAGTTTTTGATTTACAAAATATTTGTGAAGAGAGTGCAGAGAGTTCCTATATCCCACAACAACTCTCCCCTCTTATTGACATCTTATGTTGTTACGGCATCACTGTCACAACCGGTGAGTAGGTTTTGGTACATTGTTATGAAATCTGAATAAATTATGCAGCTTACTTAATTAGCTTTTACCCAATGCCCTTTTTCTGTTCCAAGATTCCATCCAAATAACACATTACATTGAGTTGTCATGTCTCATCATGTCACACGATGTCTCTTATTTGTGATAGTTTCTTAAGCTTTTCTTGTTTTTGATGACCTTGACAGTTTTGAGTAGTACTAGTCAAACATTTTGTAGAACACCCCTCAAATGGCATTTGTCTGATGTTTTTCTCGTGACTAAACTGGTGTTATTGGTTTGTAAGAAGAATTCCACCGAGATAAATTACGATTTATCACATCATATCAAGGGTACATATTATCAACCTGACTTATGGCCGTTGATATTAATCTTAATTACCTGGCTGAAATAGTGTTTGGCAGTTTTCTCCACCACAAAGTTACTCTTTGTTCTGCCTTTCCATTCTGTTCTGTTTGGAAGAAACACTCCACACTTAAGTGGGGAATTATGGTCCATCTCTTTGAAAGTAGAGTATCTATGTATATTTTTTTAAATTCTTCTGCATGAGAAGTGTTTCTTTTCTCCATTTATTTATTTATTCAATCTTTATTTATATTAATATGGACTCATGCATATTTAATTTTTACTTTTACTTATAATTCAATCCTTCTTTGCTTTGTTGCTCAAATTATTAGTCCATTGGGTCTTAGTTCATTGGGAAATCTTTCAGTTGGCTTCTGTGTTCCTTTGATATACTGTGTGTGTGTCTGTGTGTGTCTTTCCGATACTATGAGATGCTCCAGGCTCATCTTGGACTTATTCTGCCCCAAGGACCCCTGGTTCATGTAATTGGATAATTGAATGGAATATTTCATGCCTATTGCTTGAACATTAAAATAGTGAAACATATTTAAATTTTTGTATGTGGTAGCGACTGTAATAGATACGGATAGTTATAATTCTTAGAACCCCAAACCTTAGAGGCTCAATAGCATAACACTTCACTCCTTTTTCAGATCTTTGGGGGCACATTTGCATGTGGTAATTTAGGAAACTGGGCTCCTTCCATCTTTAATCTCTGTCATCTCTAAGACTTCAAGTTCTTTTGCGTTCAATTAGTAGACAGGGAAAAAAAATTGGAGAAGGTTAATTTGCTTCTTATCCACTTGTCCTAACAATTACACATACTATTTCTGCTTATATGCCATGAGCTATCTGCAGACATTTAGCTATTCCTTATTGAAGTGGGGGTTAAAAACTATAATCCCTGGCTGGATGCTGCTTCTTAGCAAAAACTTTAAGCTATGGAAGGTGAACACAAATATTTTGTGGACATCAGGTTTTCATTTCCAAGTGTCATTTTAGTGTAAGTCCCTAGTGTTTCTGTTTCCCAGGCCATTACATTATTCTACCCCTACCCCACACATTAATCTAGTAAATTTGTTCTCCGAGTCATTTTATACATAGTTTTCAGATTAATAATAATCCTAAATCAAAGAATCTTTCATCGTTTCCTTACTCGGAAACTCGTAACAACTATCTATTATGGCCAGTGTTTTAAAACTTGATCTGATTATTTGAATCTCTCCATGAGCTATATATTCCAATCTATTCTCACACTGTTTCTTAATATATGTTAAATGATGCAGCCAATCTGACTTGTTCATCACTCCTGGAACACACCATGTGGTTTCCCTCCTCCATGTTTTAATACTCTCTCCCAGCCTTCTCATTGTGCTGAATTTTTACTTGCCTTTAAAAGCTGACTTAAATGCCACCTTCCTTCTAGATGATGGAAATGAATTTTCTTTCTTTGAATTTTGATAGAATCTTTTAGCTTTTGAAACCACTTTCCAAAATTTTTATTTGTATTATAGGGTTATTATGACAACTACACTGTATGGACCTGGATAACAGATATTAAAATTTATTCATCTTTATACCACTTATAATAAGTGATAAATTATCTTTCGTGAATTTTTTACTTAGTAAACATTTGTTAAGTAACAATACACAAATGATTTTAAATTTAAAAAAACAGTTTACAAGGCATAATCTACATAAAAAAATGTTCTTTCATATTAAATTAAAACCAGTTACAAAGAGTCTAATTTAAACATTTGAAACACAACATTAATATTTTCTCTAATATGCTTTTTGAAATTTTTAATATCATCCTAATAAAAATTAGTAAAGGCAATCTAAAATATTTAAATAGCCAATTATAACAAATGTAAACTAATACATTAAATTTTTGGAATTTAAACACATGTACTTTTTCACACATTATATAAAGATATAAAAAGATGACTCTACAAGGGCATTCAGAAATAGTCATGTATTTAACAAAAATACATTGGGAAAGCATGCATATTTAATCATGTATTTTTGCTACCTTATTGCACTGTCCTTTTACACAAGGACTTCACTTTTTTTACTACTATATCAAATATCTTTTGATATAGTAAAGATATATAGAAGAAAAATAGGTAAGTCATATTTATTTCTATAATCTGAGATATTAGAAGTTGGTTAGTATTTTCTAGTCTGATTCAAGATTCAGAAAAAGAGGAGATAGTACAAAGGTCAATAATTTAATCAGTTAAGAGTCTGTAAATCGTAAGTTATTTACAAAATGCATTCACTGAAAATATAATTGGAAAATTAAAATGGGAAAGAGAGCTAAAGTTACTCTACTTAAGGAACCAGATGCTATTATCTTACTGAGGGGTGAGGTGAATTGAAACAAATTTCAAAAGAGTAAATTCATTTAACAGACTCCACACCAATCACTTAAATATGAATTCCAAATTACTTTAATAATCATGTTATGATCACAGTATCTATATCACTGTATAAATATATTTAATATTAAAATAGAAACAGTAATTTTAAACTTGCATCCTCAACAAGTGTCTGATGAATAGGAAGGCATTTTAAGTGGTTTTTGGTTATTCAATTAAACCATGTCTAAATAACCTAAGTTACTGTTCAGCACTGGAAGGAAAGTTTTGACAGCTGGTTGTACAGCCTTTCCTCCAGCTGTGGGGACGTCTGAACATTTGTCTTGGTCAATTCTCCTGTAACATATAATTCCAGACATTGCTGTTTATCTAACGACCTGAAAATCTGGCTAAGGCATATATACCAAATCAAGCACCAATTGGAACATTGGAATTTGTGATACAGCAAACTGAGTTGAGGAGCTTAGAAGGAAGATGTTTCAAGGCTTAAAATCTGTATGGGGTTATTAATTCCATCTTATTTAATTCCTATAATTTTGTTGTCAGGAAGTCTGGACTTACTAGAATATCTTTAACAGCTTTGAAATAATAAAGGAAAAGTCTTGAGTCACAGTCAAATACTGCAGTTATCAAATATACCTGATGGCCCAAAGAAGGTAGCCGAATGTTGAAATGATGGGCTTTATGGTGAAATTTCGTAAGTGGTCATTTGATGATGCAGTAATAAGCTTAGCTAGACTAACTTCCTTTCATAAATTTGTGATCACTAAATGCATAATATATTCATAAATTTTTGATAAAAGTCTGCAAGTCAACTGAAATCAATTAAGCTAATGATCCATGACCATAACTATCTACAATTTTCGGTTGAATCATCTAAATATATTACTACTAAAAATTACTTCGATATCTTCTACATTTGCTCTCTGAGGAGACATTTTATACATGACTGCAAGCATCATGATGGATACCTAACTGAAAATGCATTTCCTAAAACCGTGGCTTTCTGACCATCATATCAATGCTCAAACTTGCAACCATTTTACGTAACAAATAAATCCAAAGTTAATTAGTTATGTGTCTACTTTGTGCCAAGCACTCTCCTTTGAGGTGAATTTTAAAGTGGCGGGAGCATTTGTAGATTGCTATTGCATCTCCAGCACAACCCTGTGTCATAATTCTACTTAGTACGTAACTGGGCCCAACATAACTGCACCAATGTAACATAACTGTTTTCCCATGGATTGTATTACTGTTAAAATGAAATGATTTCTTTAATTTTTCTCTGAGTATTGCTTGCTTTTTCTAAAAAAAGGTTTTAGCTGAATGATTACTATAATATAAAAATAAAACACGTTGCATGTATTTTAATCTAGGAGCAAAGTGTCTTAGTAATCGGTGTGTTACTCGATTGAATTAATTTAATATAATACTGTAAAACAACTTTTTGCCAGGTTCTGTGCTAGTAATTGAAGATGTACAGATAAATACCACACAGAAGAAATAACAAAATGAATTTCGTATAAACTATCAGATGCTTAACCTTACACTGATAATTTTTATTAGAAATATTCTAACTCATTTATTTTAACAAACGTATTTTTCTGCATTGTGTCAGATTGTGGGTTATGAATATAAGTGGTAACAATAGTCTTTTCAGGTTTTGCTATTGTTTTTCTCTACAAATTTCAGCAAGAAAAAATGTGGTCAAAAACTGAAGGCGCATGTTAACTATTGTTCAAGTTTCAAAAACATTTTTTAAGCAAACGTATTTTTAGCAGAGTAAGAAAGGAATTATGTCGGTTGGTCTGATTGGATTATCTGTAGCTTGTGTGGCAAAAGCACTAAAAATATGATAGTAACATTTGGTCTGAAATATAGATAAATAACAAAGTCAAGGAAAAGAAACATATTGCGGGATTTATTCTCCAATCAATACGCAGTGGAATAAGGTTCATAAATCCCCAGATAACAATGGAAAAATAGACACAATATTTTCTGAAAGATACAACTAAGGAAAAGAAGAAGTGTGCACAGGTGGAGTGTTGCTTCCTTATTATTTATGTGGTACTATGTAATGGTAGTATATATTGTGTAAGACAGGAAAAACAAAACACAAATCATCGTCTAAAAATTTTGTTTGTGTGTTCAAAAAGACATGTGGCTCGCTATCCACATTAGTGCTCCCACGGTTGGTAAAAAGTAAAGCATTTGGAAGTTCTTTTGGATCAGGGTGAGAAACTTGCTGAAGAATACATAATCTGCTTGAAAGTGCAATCATTTAAAGAATGTATTTAAATAATTTCCCATGAAAAACTGTTTTTCATATAAAATTGTTATTGATTGAAGAAAATTTCTACTGTAAACGCCTAGGCAAATTGGCCTAATCATTTCTAAATGGATTTTACATTCTGTTTCACATAGGAATGCTGTCTTTTACTTTAGTTTTTCTTTAGGTTTCTGGGTAAAAGTATAGGTGTCTAGGTGCGACTACAAGTATGAGACTCTAAGCTCTTTTAAGGAAAAAGTGTGTTTTGTATTTCACTGAATCCCTGGCTTTTAGACCACTACTGTGTACAGAGAGTGTGTTTAAGAAATGTCTTAATGAGTTAATATGTTTCATAAAAATTTTAAAAGCTCTCAATTGATAAGGAGATTAATAAATAAGAAATGTTTATTGAGTACCAGGCATTGTTTTGAATTTTGTGCACATATTAACCCACCTATGAGGTAGCTATTATGAGATTAGAAGAGTTCTTTTGAAATGAATTATTAAAAAAGATAAACAGGTTAGATGGGAAATAGAAAACACTGGGGAATGTCTCATTAATGAGCAGTCATCTCCCCTAGAACTTAGTCTATATTTTTCTAGTAGAATTGTGCGAATGTGATTTACTTCCATAGCATGGAATTTTCAGTAATTTTGAATTACTGAAGCATCACTTAGGTGTGGAGATTAGGAGAAAGCTAAGGATTTGGTTACAGACTGAGAATGGAGTTCTCACAGGAGATGTAAAAGGACTTTGGCTATAAAAGAAAGCACGCACACACGCATGCAGGCAGGAAGGGGAAATAATGTGATGGAGAGAAAAGTAAAGCTGAAATGCTATTGAGAAAAGAAAAACATTTATCCAGTGTGAATAGTAAATTTTAAATATTTTAGTTAAGCAAGGACCTTCCATAGACAAAATAATTGTCTGTTGTATGTTGAAAGTCTCAAAACCACGGCCCACCACAAAGTCATGGCATGTTGATGGCAAGAGGACTTAATTTTAAATGTTGACTGATCTTATTTCAGTGTTACATTATTGATATATATTAATTACATTTATTTATATATTTCTGTGATGAGAATGCCTTTCTCCGTGCCTTGTGCTTCTAGAAATAGCGAGATAGAATAAAGCACCTTAGCCAGCCCTGGTGTCTAATGGTTAAGATTCTGTACTCTCACTGCCATGGCTTGGGTTCCTTTTCTGGTGAGGGAACCACACTACTCATCTGTCGGTTGGCATACTGTGGTGACTGCAAGTTGCTGTGAGGCTGAAAGCTATGCCACCTGTACAGGCTCACCCACGGCGGACAGGTTACAGTAGAGCTTCCATACTAAGGCAGACCAGGAAGAAGAACCTGACCACCCACTTCTGAGAAAACTGGCCATGGAAACCCTGAATAGCAGCAGATCACTGTCTGATATAGCACTAGAAGGTGAGAGGATGGTGCAAAAGACCAAATAGGGTTCTGCTACGCTGTACACGGGGTCACCGGGAGTCAGAACCAACTCGACGGCACTAACAAAAGTATAGCACCAGAAACTGTATTCCAGAAAATTTTTCAATTTGAAAATATGTATGAATTTGCTTTGAGATGTTGGCTTTCTATTTGGTTAAAAATATCATTCAGTCTCCTCAAGTTACACGAAACAATGGCAGCCTTTATACTTGTTCATGTCTTTTCCAGTGGGATTGGGTCTGTTACTAATCAGAGTAATAAAATATCAACACTCTAGACTCTCATTGAAGAACATAACCTCAAAGTGTTGTTTGACTCTCATCAGAGCTGCTGACTAAGAAAATGACTGTTTAGGGAAAAGAGTAAAGTGCATGCTATCCTCGCACTTCCTTAAGTAGTTTAGGTTCTATCATTGGATCAAGTCAGACTAACAGTAACTCTTAAATATTTTAAGCTGACCAAAGAGGGTCTACAAGTTACATCAGAGAGTTACACAGGCCTCTTCAGGCTTGGCTTATGTCAGGCAGTTTCTATTTGTTTTAAAGAAACATGGATCTTCGTGGCAAGACAATGACTAGAAATGTTGGGCATGAAAGCTAGAATTTAAGGACAAAAATCATTCCTTAATGGCAAATAAAACCACCAATGAAAGCCAAATATCCCATGAGAGAGATGAATAATTTCCAGATGGAGGGATGGGATGAAATTGGAAACAGAAACTTCTGAGTAGAATATCTTATATTATCTCATAGAGACTTGTTCCAAATGGACATTGAGTAATTAAAAAAATAGTTTTACTGATATTTTATATTTATTTACTTTATAAATATAATATATAATATAATAATTCTTACATTATTAATATTACATTATAAATATAATATAACAATTATTACATTGTTATTTGTTTTATATATAGATTTTATATTTGTCTTGTATTTGCCTTGATCTTGGACTTCCCATCTTCCATAACTGTGAGAAACAAACATTTATTGTTTAAACCACTCAGTCTATGATAATTTGTTATAGCAGCCTGGACAGATTAAGACACCCCATGTCATCTATGTGCCTAAGTGACTTACTCTAAGTTAATGTTCAAAAATCTATAACTACTTAGATATATTTTTATAACTCCAATTGTTTTATTACTAAGCTGCAATAAGTAGACTAATGCCTGCCTGTTTATAAATATTTTAAGCTACTAAAATATCAACCAATTTTTTCTTTCTTTCTTTTTTGGCTGAGGAAGATTGTCCCTGAGCTAACATCTGTGCCAATCTTCCTCTATTTAGTATGTGGGTCACAGCATGGCCACCAACAAGTGGTGTAGGTCCACACCTGGGACCTGAACCCTGACCGCCAAAGTGGAGCACACCAAACTTAATCACTACGCCAAGAGGCTGGCCCCTCAACCATATTTTTAATGAATTAATTTTATAGTGTCTATCACAGAGAATTCATTAAGTGATGAATAATGTTTAAAGTATGCAGAGTATAAATTATATTAAAATGAATCTTACTAATTTTGCATTTATTTTGAAACAGAAATACTCTAATAGGTCAACATTGCTAAACACCAGTCTTAAAAAGGAGCTGGTCTGCCTTGATTAGAATCACATGAGAAGCTTGTTAAACATTTAGGTCCCAAGGATACATACCTAAATATTCAGATTTATTAAGTCTAAATCAAAACCTATGCATCTCTTAGAGTGAGCAGCCACGCTTTCAGGCCACCCATGGTTTTTTGATTTTCCCCCATCAACATCGTATCTATATGCACCCTGAAGATCTTTCAACTAATCTTTTTTTTAAGAAGCAAGAACTACAGTGCATAATACTCTTGGCCTTTAGTCAGCAGCTAATATATCATGTGCCAAACACTAAAACTAGTAAAATTATTGCAGTAGAATTAGTAGAAGTATCTAAATGATATTAGATTCCTTTTAAATACATAGTTCCAATCTGTATGCTCTTTACTTTGCATTGCAATATATGGATTATTGATTCTAACACCAAGTGCAAAATTATGAAGTTGTTAATATTCAATATTTTGAGCTAATGCTGTAGCAATGTGCTAGCTACATCAACTTTGAAAGCTTCGTATCCCCCAGACTTTTATTTTCTGATCTGTGCAATACTACAGTTCTTTCCTGAGACTTCCTATTGATTGTTTTGGAATGAATTACTTCATAAAACATTTTATCATGTACAAATGCTAAATATCAATAATATTATAAATAAAATACACACAATTAATATAATGATTAGCATGCATAGTGTAGCCAGCATAACCATAAATTCTAACTACAGAACAGTCATAAAAAGTGAATTCCAATTAGCAAATAAAAGAATCCTACAAATTTAATAAAACATAATTATTAATTGTTTGTATAATATTTGGTTTCTGATTACTTTTAAGTAGGACACCATTTGAAGTGTCTAAATGAATACTAACTAATATTTAATACTCACATTTTATAGTTACTCTAGACACATACTAATTGTCAGGTTAATTCAATCACATATGCTTTGCCTTATACAATTTTCCATTCATGTAAAGCTTTATACGAGGATGAGGTAGTTTAGAATTGAGCTAGATTATAAAGTAGTATGTATTTTATTTAAAAAGTTTTAAAATTGCTTTCCCATGAGAAGATATATTTTATCCCAGCACAATTGTTTTTCAGATCAAACCATTATATATTATAAAAATGGCCATAGTATATTGAATTGTGGAAGCAACAGAAAAGAAATCCATGTATGTTCCATTACTGCTTATGAGAAGCCTGCAATTAGTATCCACTTTCAGTTTGAAAGTTTGCATCTTGTATTATTTTTAGTTACGGGAAAATTCATCTTGTATTTTTCGTATTTTCCCTTTTATTCCCTGCTTCTGTAGCTCTATTTGAATATAACTTGCATCTTTTCAATCAATCTTTCATGTTTCCTAACTTTCATTCATTTTTTCCATCTTTTTAAAAATTATTTATTTATATAGCAAATACTCCCTGAGTACCTTATACTTGGCTTGGAGTGTAACAAAGAAAGAAATACTGAAATCCCTTTCCTCGTGGAATTTATATACTGCCAAGGGGAGACAAGGAATAATGTAACAAACTCAATCATATATGTAGAAATTCATGAGTAGTATGGAAAGAAATAAGTGAGAGTAGGGGATCAGGAGGACTGTGAAGTTGTGGCAATGGTTGACCTTATAAACATGGTGCACAGGGAAGACTAGTTAAGAAGGTGTCCATTAAGTAAGGTCTTGAAGGATGAGAGGAAGTTAGACATACAGATATGTAAAGGTGATAAACAATCAAATTTCCTACTGGAGTATCTGGGGATCATATAAGAAAGGGAGCAAGCAAAAGTGAAAGGAAGGTTTTGGGCAGGCCAGCTTGACGGATGGAGATGCCGTCCACTGAGATGGAAAAACTGTACATGCAGTAAGTTTGAGAGGACAGGTGAAATCATTCCAAAGAGGGAAGTCCGTGGAAAGACTCTCAGAGGTTTAGCATGCCTGGCATGCTCAAGGAACAACAATGAGAGCAGTGTACCTGGAATAGCTCCAGCAATGAGGAGAGTAGTAGGCATAAAGTTAGGGGGCTAGAATCTTGGAAGGCTATGTTGGCTATTGTGAAGATTTTGTCTTTTATTTGGCATTAAATAGGATGTCATTGAAAGGTTTTGTATAAAGGGCTGATGTGGCCTGTCATCCACTTAAAAAGGATCACTCTGTCTACTTTCTTGAGAGCAATTATAAGCGGCAAATATTGGAACAATAACACAAATTGGGAGGCTATTGCAGTGATCCAAGTAAGAGATAATGACAGCTCTATCAGGAAGAACACAGTGGAAGTAAGAGATGACATGGTTCAAACCAGAGTCACAGCCGTGGAGTAAAGAGAAGTAATTGCATATTGGACATATTTGGAGAGAAAAAAATTGAATTTCCTCATAGAGTATCTGGGGGTTGTATAAGAAAGGGAGCAATCCAGGATGAAATCAAGATTTTGGGAGGCCACCTTGAAGGATTGAGCTGCAATTCACTAAAATGGAAAAATTGTAAATGTAGTAAGTCTGAGAGGAAAGGTCAGATTAGTTCTGGACACAGTAAATTGGTCTTTTAGACATGCAAATAGAGATTTGGAGTAGATATTTAGAGACATGAGTCTGGAGTTACATATAGAGGTCTTGGAAAGAGATATAAATATAAGTTATTGCATACATTTGAGTATTATTAAAAGCCACCAAGCTACATTATATTAAAAACAATCCTTCCAAATGATCTCTGAAGCATTCTAATATTAACAGACTTAGGAAATTGGAGTAAAGAGCAAAGGAAATTGAGAAGTAACACAGCCAGTAAGAATGGAAAATAAACATGAGATTATTATCCTGGAAGCCAAATAGAAAAAAATATACCTCAGAAGAGAGAGTGATCAACTTATATCAAATACAACTGGTAGGTCAAATCAGATGAGGAAAGATAAAAGACTGCTATTTCAGTTATGTGGCTATTATTTGTGAATTGGATGAGAATGCTTTTGCAAAATGGTTATGGGTAAAAGTTTGAATAAAACAGGTTTAAGAAAGAAATTGAGAAATAAAATTGAAAGTAGGAAATATAGGCAATTATTTTTGAAAAGTTTACCACAAAACAGAACAGTGAATTGCAGAGGAAGCTGGTAGGAGAAAGTAGAGTTGAGATATGGCTTTGCAGTGTGCCAAATTGTAAATGACTGTGACAAAGCCTCCTGCAAGCTGAGTAAGGAAATTAATTATCAAATTTATAAAAATCCTCTAGGAATGAGACAAGGCAGCAATTGGCTGTGAGGTGTTGTCAGTCACCCAGGCCAAAGCCATTGCCAGGGAAGCACAGCTGGGCTTGGATGCTCTGGCTGCCACCGTGACTGCTCAAGCTGGTGCAGCTGGGCAAACTCACGTGGGTGCTGCCACCGCCTCTGCTGCTGCCCACCCTGCCATGCCACTGGCGCTGCCTGTCCTGCAGGTGGCCACTGGGGAATGGTGGCTGAGAGAACAGAGCACAAGGAGGCAGAGGTAGTGGAGAAGTGATGCTAGTGCTGGGTATCCGGGCAGTGGCAGCTGAGCAGCAGCATCTCCAGGACCCTGGATGAAGCGTCCCTGTGGCCCACTGGCCAAGTGAACAGCAGGAGACCACACATCCTGCGGACCCAGTAGAGATACTTCCCACCGCCCTATGCCAGTGCTGGCTCCAGCACCTGGGATCTCAGCAGAAGGCAGAGGGCTCAGAATATGCGGCTCTTGATACCCACCCAGTGTCAATAGCTGGTAACTGCGACCAAATAATATCCAGGTGTGTAAAAACAGATCCAGGCCCTCTAGCAATATCGAACTTTATATTAAATCTCCAGACTAGAGAGAAAATGACAAGTACTCAGAAATCAATCCTCAGGATGCAAAAGTATGTAATCTAAATGACAATACAAAGTAGCTATCATCAAAAAACAATGAATTAAAAGAGAATGTAGAAAAACAATTCAACAAGTTCAGGAGCTACTTCACAAAATAGGTTGAAACTGTAAAGAAGAATCAATCAGAAGTATTAGAAATGAAAGACACAATAGAAGCAATAAAACAAAATATGGATTTCCTGAACAACCACATGGACGTCATAGAGGAGTGTATCAGCATAATCAAAGATAGACATGTTGAAATGCTTCAGATAGAGGAGGAGAGACAACTAAGAATAAAAAGAAATGAAGAAAGTCTCCGAGAAATATCTGACTTAATTAGGAACTTCAACATAAGACTTATAGGTATTCCAGAAGGAAAAGAGGAGAATGGAGCAGAAATCTTGTTCAAAGAAATGATAGAAAAGAACTTCCCAAACCAAGGGAAGGAGATGGAAATCTATCTGGAAGAGGGTATCAGATCTCCTAAATATGTCAATGTGAAAAGATCCACCACTAGGCATGTAGTAGTCAAACTAGCGTAAGTGAATCACTAAGAAAGAATAACAAGGGCAATAAGGCAGAAGAAAATAACCTACAAAGGAACACCTATCAGGATTTCAGCAAATTTCTCTTCGGAAATCTTACAAGCTAGGAGAGAATGGAATGATATATTCAAATCTTTGAAGGACAAAAACTTTCGGCCAAGAATACTCTTTCCAGTGAAAATATCCTTCAGATATAATGGAGAAATACAAACTTTCCCAGACAAACAAAAGCTAAGGGAATTCATAGCCACAAGACACCCCCCCCCCCCACCACACACACACACACACACACACACACACACAAGAAATCCTCAAGAAGGCCTTCATACTTGAAAAAAAAAGAGAGAAAGGGTTCCAAAGCATGGAGTAAGGTAATAAGTAAGTAAACAGAATCAGAACAGGTTAACAAATACTCAAGTATGGCATTAAAGATAAAGGGAAGGAAAACACTAAAAACAAAGATAATCTTGTTATTTTAACCACAAACTCACAAAATGGAATAAGATGTGAGAAAAAAAACTTAGGGGGAGAGGAAAGGGACAGAATCAGTTTAGTCTAAGGAAATAAGAGGCCATCAGAAAAGGGACTATCTTATCCACAAGACTTTGAATACAAACCTCATGGTAGCCGCTAAACAAAAAAACAGAACAGAGACACAAATAATAAATAATCAGAAAACAAAGAAACACATCATGAAAAACTGCATAATTCAACTGGTAGACCAAAATGCACAGGACGAGAAACAAAGGAAATGCAGGAGAACTGGAAAATGAGTGATAAAATGGCGGCATTGAGCCCCCATATATTGATAATCAGCCTAAATGGAAATGGATTGAATTCTCCAGTTAAAAGACACAGAGTGGCAAGATGGATTAAAAAACAAGACCCAGAAATATGCTGCTTCCAAGAAACACATCTTAGCTCCAATGACAAACACTGGCTCAGAGTGAAGAGATGGAAGTCATTACTCCAAGCTAATGGCAAACAAGAGAAAGCAGGTGCCATAATACTTGTATCAGACAAAGTAGACTTCAAGATAAGACAGGTAAAGAGAGACAAAGAGGGAAAGTATATAATGATCAAAGGGACACTCCATCAAGAAGAAATAACACTTATAAATGTCTATGCACCCAACATAGGAGTACCAAAGTATATAAAGCAACTGTTAACAAACCTGAAACAAGATATTAATAATAACACAATCATAGTAGGGGACCTCAACATTCCACTCACATCATTGGAGAGATCATATAGACAGAAAATCAACAAGGAAACGGTAGAATTAAGTGAAAAGCTAAACCAGTTGGACTTAATAGACATATATAGAACACTCCATCCAAAAACAGCAGAATATGCATTCTTCTCAAGTGCTCATGCAGCATTCTCAAGGATAGACCATATGTTGGGAAACAAGGCAAGCCTAAAAAAATTTAAGAAGTCTGAAATAATAACAGGCATATTTTCCAATCATAATGCTATAAAGCTAGAAATTAATTACAAGAAAAAAGCTGAGAAAGGGACAAAGGTGTGGAGACTAAACAATATGCTATTGAACAAGCAATGGATCATTGAAGAAATTAAAGGAGAAATCAAAAAATACCTGGAGACGAGTGAAAAGGAAAACATACCATACCAACTCATATGGGACACAGCAAAAGCTGTATGAAGAGGGAAATTCATCACAATAGAGGCTCATCTTAACAAACAAGAAAAATCCCAAATAGGAAATCTCAAACTACACATAACTGAACTAGAAAAAGAAGAACAAACAAGGCCCAAATACAGCAGGGGAGAAATAATAAAAATCAGAGCAGAAATAAATGCTGTTGAAACAAAAAAGGCAGTAGAAAGGCTCAGTGAAACAAAGAGCTGGTTCTTTGAGAAGATAAATAAAATTGACAAATCCCTAGCCAGACTTACAAAGTAAAATAGAGAGAAAGCTCAGACAAATAAAATTAGAAATAAAGAAGAGAAATTACAACAGATACCACAGAAATTCAACAGATTATAGGAGAATACTATGACAAACTATATGTCAACAAAATGGACTATCTAGAGAAAATGGATAAATTCTTGGATTCTTCCAACCTCCCAAAGCTGATTCAAGATAAAACAGATAATCTCAAAAGAACAATCACAAGTAAAGAGATTGAAACAGTAATCAAAAGCATCCCAAAGAATGAAAGCCCAGGATCAGACAGCTTCCCTGGGTAATTCTACCAAACTTTCAGAGAGGGCTTAATACCTCTTTCTCAAGCTATTTCAGAAGAAATGGGGAAGATGGAACACTTCCTAACACATTCTATGAGGCCAACATCATTCTAATACCAAGCCTGACAAGGACAACACAAAAAAGGAAAACTACAGGCCAATATTGCTGATGAACATAGATGCAAAAATCCCCAACAAAATATTGCCAAACCGAATACAGCAATACATCAAAAAGATCATACATCATGACCAGGTGGTATTTATACCAGGGACACAGGGATGGTTCAACATCCGCAAATCAATCAATGTGATACACTACATTAACAAAATGAGGAATAAAAACCACATGATCATCTCAATAGATGCAGAGATAGCATTTGACAAGATCCAACAGCATTTATGATAAAAACTGTTAACAAAATGGGGATAGAAGGAAATTACCTCAAAATAATAAACACCATACATGACAAACCCACAGCAAACATCATACTCAATGGGGAAAAACTGAAAACCATCCCTCTGAGAACAGGAACAAGACAAGGATGCCCACTATCACCACTCTTATTCAACACAGTACTGGAGGTTTTGGCCAGAGCAATTAGGCAAGAGAAAGTAATAAAAGGAATCCAAATAGGGAGTGTGGAAGTGAAACTCTCTCTGTTTGCAGAGGACATCATCTTATATATAGAAAACTCTAAAGAATCCATCAGAAAGCTATTAGAAATAATTAACAACTACAGTAAAGTTGCAGGGTACAGAATCAACTTAGAAAAACCAGTTGCTTTTCTATACTCTAATAATGAATATGCAGAAAGAGAACTCAAGAATACAATTCCATTTACAATTGAAACTAAAAGAATAAAGTACTTAGGAATAAATTTAATCAAGGAGGTGAGGGACTTATACAATGTAAGCTAGAAGACATTACTGAAAGAAATTGATAATGACATAAAGAGATGGAAAGAGATTCCATGAACATAGATTGGAAGAATAAACATAGTTA
Organism: Equus caballus; assembly: GCF_041296265.1. NCBI lineage: Eukaryota > Metazoa > Chordata > Mammalia > Perissodactyla > Equidae > Equus > Equus caballus. The sequence continues at coordinate 101,721,462 of NC_091686.1, forward strand.
AATGTCCATACTACCCAAAGCAGTCTGCAGATTAAATGCAATCCCAATCAGAATCCCAATGACATTCTTCATGGAAATAGAACATAGAATCCTAAAATTCATATGGGGTAACCAAAGACCCCGAATTGCTAAGGCAACCCTGAGAAAAAAGAACAAAGCTGGACGCATCACAATCCCTGACTTCAAAATGTACTACAAAGCCATTATGATCAAAACAGCATGGTACTGGTACAAAAGCAGGCACACAGATCAGTGGAATAGAACTGAAAGCCCATAAATAAAATTGCACATCTATGGACAGCTAATTTCAACAAAGGTGACAAGAACATACAGTGGAGAAAAGAAAACTGGACAGCCACATCATCTCACGCCATACACAAAAATAAACTCAAAACGGATCAAAGACTTGAAGATAAGTCCTGAAACCAAAAATCTCCTGGAAGATAATAGTACACTCTTTGACATTGAAATTAAAAGGATCTTTTCGAATACCATGTCTTCTCAGACAAGGGAAACAAATGAAAAAAATAAACACGTGGAACCTCAATAGACGAAAGAGCTTCTGCAAGGGAAAAGAAACTAGGATCAAAACAAAAAGACAACCCACCAACTGGGATAAAATATTTGCAAACCATATATCCGATAAAGGGTTAATCGCCACAATATATAAGGAACTCACACAACTGAATAGTAACAAAAAATAGCAGCCTGATCGAAAAATGGGCAGAGAATACAAACAGACTTTTTTCCAAAGAAGATATACAGATGGCCAATAAACACATGAAAAGATGTTCAACATCACTAATCATCAGGGAAATGCAAATCAAAACTACACTATGGTACCACCTTACACCTGTTAAAATGGCTATAATCACTAAGACTAAAAATAACAACTGTTGGAGAGTGAGAAAAGGGAACTCTCATACACTGCTGGTGGGAATGCAAACTGGTGCAGCCACTATGAAAAACAGTATGGAGATTCCTCAAAAAACTAAAACTAGAACTGCCATAGACCCAGCTATCCCACTACTGAGTATCTACCCAAACAACTTGAAATCAACAATCCATAAAAACATAAGTACCCCAGTGTACACTGCAGCACTATTCACAATAGCTAAGACATGGAAACTATCCAAGTGCCCATCAACTGATGACTGGATAAAGAAGATATGCTATATTTACACAATGGAATACTACTCAGCCATAAAAAAAGAAAAATCATCCCATTTTAACAATATGGATGGACCTGGAGGGTATTATGCTAAGTGAAATCAGCCAGACTGAGAAAGACAAACACCATACGATTTCACTCATATGTAGAATCTAAACAAATGCAAGGACAAAGAAAACAGTTCAGTGGTTACTAGGGGAAGGGGAGTGGGAGATGGGCACAGGGGGTGAAGGGGAGCACCTATGTGGTGACAGACAAGAAGGAATGCACACTGAAATTTCACAATGATGTAAACTATTATGAACTCAAAAAAAATAAAATTAAATTTAAAAAAATCATCTGAAAGTTGCTCTTTTATTTATATTTCTTCACTGACAACTTCTCCAGTTTTATTCAATTAAGGTTATTTCTAAGTGTACCACATACACTTTTTCTGGTATACTTTCTACATTTGATTAACTTCTCATAGCATCTGGGTTTCTGGTGGCACTTTTTGTTATTTTCTAGCCCTGTTGCTAATATAGTCTCTTATGCAAGAAAGGAAAGAGTTCTTGATTAAACTATGTTATCTGCTTCTCTGAAGTAAACGGCTTTATTCTGTCTCTGAGATTTGATGCCCGTTACTTCAATTTAATCTCAAATTATTGCTCATTATCATGACCAAATTAAGGTCTGAACTCAGAAATATGGATCCAATACCTAGTTTATAAATTACTCACCATTGTCCAATGAGCAGCTGAGGACATGATGAAGGAGACTTTCAGATTTCAGCTTTTTTTTTTAATTCTTTTTTCATTATGAGATTTTATTTAATTAATTTTTTATTGAGGTAACATTGGTTTATAACACTATACAAATTTTAATTTTACATTATTCTATTTCAACTTCTGTGTAGACTACCTCTTGTTCCCCACCAAAAATCTTCTTGCAAACTAGATTTCTTAAACTAGTTTTTTGATATTTAAAATTTTGGGCCTCTGTAAATACATATGTTAAAATATTTAACAAATTTATATTGAATAAATGTATTAATGTGTGATGAGTGACTATGCACGTGGATATAACTTGAAAAACTCTATGGGAAGGACGTTAAAATGAACTATTTCAATAAAAAACATCTATTTAGAGTGTTGCCTTGGTTACTTTGAGCCAGATGTGTCAGTTTCCCTGGACAAGATATAGATTGTGGCCACAGACAAAATTTGCTTGGCTTACTAATTTCTAAAAATAAATTAAATTATTAAACAATAGTGTTTAAAAAGGTGCAATCTGAGTGAAATCGAGATACCTGACTTCTCTTAATTAGAATATCTGTCAACACGGAGCCCACGTTCCCATGGCCACATCAACTTGAGGATCTCCTCCCTAGAAGATCCTGAGCTCTTTACTGCAGTTTCCTGCTTCTCTAATTGATGTCAATTTCTGATATCTACACTAAGTAACTTTGTGATAAACTCTGTGATAAAACACAGAGTTTAAGAAGCAGAGTGAGAAGACATTAACCAACTCCCAGTTATCTTCAAATCACAAATGTTTAAAGTGACAACTACCAGTGACATTGCGTAGGGTTTGTGTTAGCTTCCAGGTGAGTACACGTAATTGCGACACCATAACACAGGCTACAAAAAGTTGACTTCTGTATTTTTTTTGGTCTGTGTGAGGCAAGATTTATTTTAGGGAAATTTAGGTTAGTGGTCAGTGAGAAGTGACTAGAAATAGGATCTGGTATATCAACTAAGTCAAGAAGGCAGGCCAGTGAGAGGGGAGGTTATCCAGGGAGACACAAAACAACAGCCACTATATATGGCAAATCCATCCCTGCTTTAGGTTGCAAGTTGTTCAATGCAAGGAGCCAGAGAGAATCTAGAGGAGATAGTGGATGTTTATCACCATGGTCTAAGGAACTCATGCAGTTTGAGGCAACAATCCTTGGGAAAAAAGGCCTGTAATTTCTCAGTGAATGAGGAAACGAAGCAGTATCTCACTCTGGCCAAATATGTGCGAAATCATAGTGAACTTCAATCAAATGAGACTATACTAGGTACTGGATACTGGAGTGCACCTCAAACTGGGGACTAAGGAGAGCCAGGGACCCACACAGAAACCTTCCAGGCGGCATAAGGAACCAGAGTCGTTGACTTGGAAAGGGCTTAATAGACCCAGGAAAACGGCTTAATACACCAATATGTTGCAAAAGTCCTTTGAAACTGAAAAATCTACGTACTTACCGTTTAAATGTACATCCAATTACAATCAAACAAAACGACATGATGAATAAAAACATATACTTTATCTATACCCCAAAACATATCCCGGTTTCAGTTACACAGGATATATTCATAATAAACACAATCAGAATTACACAAAAATAGTCAAGAATTTTCTACAAAGATATTCTGTGCTATAAAATCAAGGCAATGTAAATATCAACTCATATCATGCAAAAGAGGTTGCTATGTTTTGTTGCTAATTGCCAGACCATGACTTATACTGTCCTTTTCTCATAGTTTTTCTTAGTCTAATTGGAGAGCCAGGTGCGTTTCTTTTTGAAACCGGATCTGTATATAGGTTTTCTTAGATATCAACACTTGTTTTCATTCTAAGCATATAAAATATCAAGTTAAAATGGCCAAAGCAGTTTTCAGTGGACCGGAACATATTGATTGAAAAATTCTTTAATTTGAAATGTTTCTGTCAGGTTAATGAATTAGAGTAATAAAATTATATTGAAAATACCTGCTTGTGAAAAGTAGGCTATACAAAATCAATGGGGAGGAAAATATGTGGGTGACAAATTGTAAATTTTCCGAATGAAAATTAGTTTGTTTGATATAGGCAATGTTAAATGATTAAGATTTTTTATTACAAAATACGTTGATGAAATCTTTCTTATCTATGGATTCATCTTGTTAGCATACTGTTAAGAGGAAAATGTAAATGATTTATGGAAAGAAAAAGCTGTCCAATGTAATGTTATCAATTCTCAAAATACCAAAAATTAATACATTAGATTAGACATACTCCAATCTAGGGTAATGTAAGATTCAGTGCCTGGTGTCCTGGATCTAGTAGCGATTCAACAATGGCAAAAACAAAATTGATTCAGTTTCCTAGTAATTTCAAATAGCATGGGATTTGAAGTGTGTAAAATGATAGAATAGTTTCACATTCCTGGACAGACACAGATATCATAAAAAACGGATTGATTATTTAAAATTTATAATGAAATGATATTGTATTAGATTTCAAATTCCTGAAAGGTAGAGAACATCTCTTAGTGATTTCTCTTTAACTTGTTGTTAAACAGAGTTTAACTTAGACTTCTCTGGGTCATAAACTAACTTAGACCCTTATTACTGTTATACAATAAAATATAAACTTTAATAGTATACTGGTAAGATAGTCATGTAAACTGTTTCATGTTGAAACTATAAGCTCACTTAATGCCTTAAAAAAAGAGAAGGAGAGAGAGATTCTAAAGGTTGAGCTTTAGATATCTTTGAATACATTTCTAAAAACAAGAAATTTATTATTTTTAAGCTTCTGCTCTTATGAAATAAATTCACTTGTAACAATACTTTTCCATTGAATAGTATTAAATGAATACTGATGAAAGCCCTACTGACGGGTGTATTAGGTTCCAGTTAAGGATTTTTTGTTTGTTTGTTTGCTTGTTTTTCAGTCATCTTTATTTCTCCATTTCTACTCCTTTATGCAATGACTAAATGGTAAACAAAAGAAAAATACTTTCTGTGAAACTTAATTGTGGAAGTAAATATTCTGATATTCTTTATGTGGTCAATCCCTTATTGCTAACAGGTTGACAAATGATGTGAAAAGTTTGTACTTTTATTGTTGTTGTTTTAACTCCTCTTTATGGGTTTCCAAGAACTCATTGTTTCCAAGCTTTATATAGGATCTTCTTATTCATGAATCCTTTTTTGTCTAAATTAATATAGTATTGAGTAGGTCTTTGAGGAGACAATTATCTCAGCCTATGTCCTTGATTGCACCAAAAACAAACAATGATTTCTAACATTTGAAGAAATTTTCAGAAGTAAAAATTGAGGAATCATAAAGAGATTTGTACTAAAACTTGTGACTTACACATTAGGAAAATTTAAATATGGAAATAAAACAATTATTTCTATCGAGTTCATAACTTAATGGCCTAAGAAATAGTCACTTTTTGAAAATCTCTGCTATGTAGCAAGGACAATGCAATGAACTAAGATAGAGCTTATTAAACATGACCTACTCCTGAAGAACCAAGTTGCTTCTGCCTGCATTTGCCCTTTGTGAAAAAAACTGAATCCATCTAAACGTCAGGAGCAATGTTGTGATGAAATGAATGCATTCTGGTGTCCGAGCGATAGGATTCAAGTTCTGGCCCCATCGTTGGCACAGTATAAGAGGATATTTAACTGTTATTAATCTGAGTTATTTCATCTCTTGAATGGTGATAAGAATAATCTTTGTTGTGTAGCATCTTGTGAAGATCAAATAGGATGATGAAACTAAAGTTCCTGGCACGGAGTTTGCACATCTATGTTAGCTCTTAACATCTTTTAGAAATGCCTTCATATGTATGATTTTATTCAGAAAGATGCTTCTGTTAAGCCTTAACTATCTGGGGAATTTCTGAATTCTACTTAACTGAAGTTGAAGAATAACTGACTCTTGGCATAGAGTACTGGGCACAGTAATAGTGTTTACAGCAATAGCAGCAGCAGCAGTAGCAGTGTGTTATGGATTCCTATGGTGAATCAGGATCACAATCCTCAACAGCAGTGAACACGGTGAAGAGCTGTGATATAAGACATGCACAACCGAGCAAAATAAAAATTAAGAACTTTTGAAATGCCAAGTTAACTTTAGAAATGGGATGATAAAAACTATAAAACTATTTGCCTGAATGGCCCAAATGGAAAACTTGATGACATTAAGGGATATTCTTCAATGAGAAGATTAAATGTTGTTAAGAATTCCATGTTTCACACATTACTTTATAAATATAAAACATTGCCTGGGCCAGCCCGGTGGAGCAGCAGTTAAGTTCGCACATTCCGCTTCGGTGTCCTGGGCTTCACCAGTTTGGATCCCGGGTGTGGACATGGCACAGATTGGCACGCCATGCTGTGGTAGGCATCCCACATACAAAGTGGAAGAAGATGGGCATGGATGTTAGCTCAGGGCCAGTCTTCCTCAGCAAAAAGAGGAGGATTGGCAGTAGTTAGCTCAGGGCTAATCTTCCTCAGAAAAAAAAAACACAACAAAACTACATTGCCAAAGTGATCCCAAAATATATTTGGAAGCAAAAGTCAGCAAAAATAACCCAAAATATGTGGAAAAAGTAGATTAATATTCAACTTGTCTTGTCTATTAGCTATCAAAGAACAGGTATATCTCAAAGATACTTCAGGTTGAGTTCTAGACTACCACAATAAAGTGAATATTGCAATAAAGTGAGTCTCATGACTATTTTGGTTCCCTATTGCATATAAAAGCTATGTTTACACTACACAATAGTCTGTTGTGTGCAACAGCATTATGTCTAAAAAATATCCATACTTTAATTTAAAAATACGTTATTGCTAAAAAAATGCTAACCATCACCTAAGCCTTCAGCGAATCATAATCTTTTTGCTGGTGGTGAGTCTTGCCTCCATGTTGATGGCAGCTGACTGATCACCCTGGTGGCTGGTGAAGGTTGGGGTGGCTGTGGAAATTTCTTAAAATAAGACAACAAAGAAGTTTGCTGCATCGATTGACTCTTCCTTTCAGGAATAATTTCTCTATGGCATGTGATGCTGTTTGCAGGATTTTACCCACAGTAGAAATTCTTTCAAAATTGGAGTCAATCCTCCCAAACCCTGCTGCTGCTTTATCAACTAAATTTATGTAGTATTCTAAATCTTTTGTTGCCATTTCAACAATCTTCTCAGCGTCTTCACCAGGAATAGTTTCCATTTCAAGAAACCACCTTCTTCGCTCATCCTAAAGAAGCACCTCCTCATCCACTAACGTTTCATCATGAGATTGCAGCAATCCACTTACATCTTCAGGCTCCAATTCTAATTCCAGTTCACTTGCTATTTCCACCACATCTGGCGTCACTTCCGCCACGGAAGTCTTGAACCCCTCAAAGTCATCTAGGAAGGTTGGAATCAACTTCTTCCAAAATTCTGTTACTGTAGATATTTTACCTCTTCCCGTGAATCATGAGTGTTCTGTGTGGCATCTAGAACGGTGAATCTTTTCCAGAAGGTTTTCAATTTACATTGTCCAGATCCGTCAGAGGAATCACTATGGCACCATAGCCTTAAAAAATGTATTTCTTAAATAGTAAGACTTGAAAGTCAAAATTATTCCTTGAGCCTTGAGCTGCAGAATGGACGTTGTGTCAGCAGGCATGAAAACAACAGTAATCTTGTTGTATATCTCCATCAGAGCTCTGGGGTGACTCATTGCCAAGGAGTAGTAATATTTTGAAAAAAAATCTTTTTTTTCTGAGCAGTAGTTCTCAATAGCAGGCTTAAAATATTTTCAAACTATGTTGTAAACGGATGTGCTGTCATCCAGGTCTTCTTGTTCCACTTACACAGCACCGGCAGAGTAGATTTAATCAAATTCTTCAGAGTTCTAGGATTTTCAGAATGTTAAATGAGTATTGTCTTTAATTTAAAGTTGCCATTTTAATTTAATGTACCATTAGGTACATTAGCACCTAACAAGAGAGTCAGTCTGTCCTTTGAAGTTTTGAAGCCAGGCATTGACTTTTCCTATCTAGCTATGAACATCTTCTATGGCATCTTCTTCCAATAGAAGGCTATTTCGTCTACATTGAAGATCTATTGTTTAGTGTAACGTTACCTTCATTAATGATCTTAGCTAGATCCCCTGGATAACTTGCTGCAGCTTCTACATCAGCATTTGCTGCTTCCCCTTACACTTTGACGTTTTGAAGATGTCTTGTTTCCTTAAACCTCATGAACCAACCTCTGCCAGCTTCAGATTTTTCTTCTGCAGCTTCCTCACATTTCTTAGCCCTCACAGAATTGAAAGCAGTTAGCATCTTGCTCTGTGTTTCTGGCTTTGGCTTACGGGAATTACGGCTGGTTTGATCTTCAATCCAGACCACTAAAACTCTCTATATCAGCAAATGAGGCTGTTTTGGTTTCTTATCATTAGTCTGTTTCCTGGAATAGCATTTTTAATTTCTTTCAAGAACTTTTCCTTTGTGTTTACAACTTGGTTAACTTTCTGGTGCAAGAGGCCTAGCTTTCAGCCTATCTCAGCTTTCGTCATACCTTCGTCACTAAGCTTACTTATGTCTGGCTTTTGATTTAAAATGAGACGTGTGACTTTTCCTTTCCCTTGAACACTTAGGGGCCATTATCAGGTTATTAACTGGTCTAATTTCAAAATTGTTGTTTCTCAGGGAATAGGAGGACTGAGGAGAGGGAGAAAAAAAGGGAATGGCAAGTCGGTGGAGCGGTCAGAGCACACACATTTATTGATTAAGTTATCTGTCTTATATGGCGTAGTTTGTGGGGCCCCAAAACAACTACAATAGTAATAGTAACTACAATAATAATTAAATAGTAATCACTGATTATGGCACACCATAATAAATATAATAACAGTGACAAAGTTTGAAATATTGCAAGAATTACCAAAACATGTCACAGTGACAAGAAGTGAGCAAATGGTGTTGGAAAAATGGCGCTGGTAGACTTGCTTGACTCAGAATTGCCACAAACCTTCTTTTGTAAGAAATGAAATATCTGAGAAGTACAATAAAGCAAAGCACAGTAAGGAGGTATGCCTGTAATTGAAATAACATTATTTGATCAAGAAATCACAGTATTCATATATTGGATGCTTATTCCAAATTACATATTTGGCATATGATAAACAAAGGCCAAACTGATTAACTATTTGAAGAAATAGGAAAATTGATAAACTATTTGAAAAAGTGTACGTTTACTATTTACTTCCTGCAATACAATAAAAGATTTCAGATATATCAAATTGCTAAATGCAAAAAGAAAGTGAAAAAAATTTTTTTAAAACATGTACTATGAGAAAGTCTTTCTAAGAATAAAATTTAAAATACCAAAAAGGGAATTTTTGTTAAATTTGATCATGAAGAAGTTGAATTTTTAAGCCTCATAGAACATTATAAACAAGACTAAAATGCAAACAAACATAGTGAATAAACTTGTAGAATGATGTTTGAAAACATAGTGGATAAGAAGTTGCTATTATTAAAGTACTAAGTACTTTATTTCTGAAATTGGTTATTTCAAACTAAAGTGTTAAAGGGGTATTATAAAGAACACATCATAAAATATTACAAAAACATTCTACCTCACTACTAAGAAAATTAGTGAACATCAAAAAGTAAGACAGATATCACCTTATAGTTTTGATGAGAAAAAAACACAGCACAATTTTCGTGTGTTCACATACCATTGCTCAGGAGTTACACTGTAAAACGTAGTTTTCTGAAGAAATAATCAAGGTTGAGCACAAATATACATATAAAATACATAAATTCCAATCATTATTGGTATTATAAATGAGTTTTGGTACAATCTTTTAAATTATGTTTTAATAGAATATTTAATTCCATAGGAATTTTACTTATTGTTCATATTATATTAAAAGATAAAGTAGGAAGAAAGCAAATGATATATATATAATATATTATATATTATATATTTAATAAGTTTATATTTAGATCTCTGGGTGGTAAGATTGTGGGCAAATGTGAAAATATCTAGTTTTCCAGTTATACACTATCAATTGTACATATTATAAAATGAATAGTTAGGTAGATATAGATGTAAATCTGAAAGATACAGCCATATCAGCAAATTTCTGATAAGAGGTGGTCATGCACCTAAAAATCAGACAGCAAATGTGTAATAAGTTAGCTAAGTTTCAAGGAATTAAACTTTCTTTCTCTTTTCCTACATTCACTGAACTATGTTAGGCAATGAATTGAGACATCATCGACATGCAAGGCCTTTCCTTTTGTTGAAGATACAAAGTAAATGAAGGTGAACTAACATGACTACAGCATAAGGCTGAAAACTGCGCAGAAATAATGTAATGAGACCTGAAAATGAAACTTGAAAGCGTGCTAGAGCAGTCTAAGGAAACATCTAAGGAAGGACTCGTGGAACATTGCTCTGTACCAAACAGAGGAAGAAAGACAAGCACAAGCTAAGTTGAGAGTAACAGTATTAGCAAAGAAAAATGTAGATATGTATGTTTTTCTTCTGAAGATTAGAGTTTTGGTTAATTAGTTGCAATTTTTTATTCTGTGTTTTGTCTTATCAAGAAGTCAAAGTAAATAAAAATTCTAATTTTGCTTAATGATGGGCACTGTCCTGGCCAGCAGCCTTCCTGAAGAGGAAGGTTTTTCCTGGGAGACTTAGAGAGAGAGCGTTAGACACAGAGTTTTATCAAAACATGTGAGGGAGAGAAGAGCAAGAGTCAGGGATATCCATACAGAACTTGTGAAATGAGCTGTTGGGGCCGGGCCTGGTGGTGCAGCCATTAAGTTCGCACTTTCCACTTCTCGGTGCCCCAGGGTTCGCTGGTTAGGATCCTGGGTGTGGACATGGCACGGCTTGGCACACCATGCTGTGGTAGGCATCCCACATATAAAGTAGAGGAAGATGGGCACGGATGTTAGCTCAGGGCCAGTCTTCCTCAGCAAAAAGAGGAGGACTGGCAGTAGTTAGCTCAGGGCTAATCTTCCTCAAAAAAAAAAAAAAGAAAGAAAAAAAGAAATGAGCTGTTGAGGCACAGGGTCACCAGGAAAACAAGTGTACTGTTAGGCCTAGATATTGAAGGATAGCCTATGAAAAAATAACTCCAAATCAGAATCACTAAGAGCTACCCATTAATTAAATGTACATGCTAAAGTAAATTCAAGGGCCAGAGACCACAGTTCTTAAGGCACAGAAAATTTAGTGCTCTGCAAATGTATAGGCAAATTGAAAACTAATGCAAGTTCCTGCGGTAAGTTTTGGTCATAATGAGTCTAAAGCAATGCAAAACTGAAATGGAATGAACTGGTGGATACCTCGTGCTCAGGAAGACCTTAGTGAAAGGATGCAAAAACCTTGACAGTATGTTCTCTCTCGGCTGCTTCTGACCAAACAGAAGTGACTTCTGGAAACAACTATTCTGTGGAACAGAGCAAGCTCTTGGCTCATTACTGAGCCATGAGGGCAGTGTCACTAGGTCTCAGAGAAAAAAAAGAAATCCATTAGGAACAAGTCAGAAGACAGTTGCACATAGTCACGCTGTGTAGTTATGGCCCTGTTGTTAAAAACATTCCAAAAATAATTGCATCTTTAAAGTCACCAAAGAATAAATAATTTGAATATTTTTCCCATTAAAAACAATTCTTTGTACTCTCTAATAATGTTTATTGCTGACATCTGTGGAGATTTGCAAAAGAAAAATAAGATGTTTAATGTCGACTTGTCAAGTATAATATTCTCTCTGTCCTTTAATAGTTTTTCGAGAACATGCTTGCTTTCATTTATTTTTTGAAATTGTTATATTTTGTGGCAGTTATTCTAAATAGATTTTTTTAAAAAAAGCCAACACAAATCATTTCTTGAAGTATTTTCTGGCCCACTAGAGAAAAAAGAAATTTAACTAACATTTTCGGAGCCAATATCTGTTAAAATATAATTAACTTGCAGTGTTTGAAGAACTCTCCACAGACACTCCGTAGCTGAGGGAGGACACGACCCTGGCGGAGGTGTAGTGTTCTGCAGGCCTTGACAGGTATGAGGCTTCTTTTTATTTATTTGCATTTAAACTTTTTATTTTGGAATAATTTTAGGTTTATGGGAAAGTTGCAAAGAAAATACAAGGACTTTCCGTAAAACTCTTACCCAACTTCTCCCATTGTTAACATCTTACATTACTCTGGTACATTTGTAAAAACGAAGAGATGGATATTTGTATATTACGATTAATTAAACTTCAGCCTTTATTTAGATTTCACCATTTTTTCCACTGATGATCTTTTTTCTGTTCCTTGATATCGTCCAGGTGTCTCAGTCCATTTGGGCTGCTATAACAAAAATACCGTACGCTGGGCAGCTTAAACAACAACCATTCATTTCTCACCGTTTTGGAGGCTGGTGAGTCCAAGACAAAAAAGTGCCAGCAGATTCTGTGTCTGGTGAGGATCTGATCCCTGGTTCCTAGATGGCTGTCTTCTGGCTGTGTCCTCACATGGCATAGAGGGAAGGGAGCTCTCCGGGGTATCTTTTATAAGGGCACTAATCCTATACGTGGGCCGAGCCCTCATGATCTAACCACTTCCCAAAGCCCCATCTCCAAACACTATCACATTGGGGGTTAGTTTTCAACATATGCATTTTGGGGGGACAGAAATATTCAGTCTATAGCACCAGGGCACTGTATTTAACTTAGTCCTTCTCTCTGCCTTGTCTCCTCTGGTCTGTGATGGTTTCTCAGTCTTCCCTTGTTTTTCATGACCTTGACAGTCTTGAGAAGTACTGGCTGGCTATCCTGTAGAATATCCCCCAACGTGGTTTGTCTAATATATATATATATATATATTTTTTTTTTTCCCATGATGGGAGTCAGGTTATTGGTTTTGAAAACAATACCACAGAGCTGAAGCATCCTTGTTACCACCTCATACCAAGAGGTAGATGATATCTACATGACATCACTGAGGATGTTCGTCTTTATCACTTATTTAGGGTAGTATTTGCCAGATTTCTCTACTGTAAGGTTACTCATTTTCCCTTTTCTTATTCTATATTTTGAAGTCTAGTCCCTAAGTATAGTGCATCCTTAGGGATAGGTGGTTGTAGTGGGAAGATAAACCTCAATTCTTGGAGAAAGTATCTCTCTCCATATATTTTTAGAATTCTTCTGTAAGAAAATTTGTCTCTGCTACATTTGTTTATTGGATCGTTTATTTACATTAATATGAACACGTAATGTTATTTGTCATGTAGGATTATAATCCAATATTACATTTATTTTTTTGCTCAAATTGTCCAAATTTTTGTCATTGGGAGCTCTTTCAATTTGGCTCCTATGCCCCTTTGACGTGCTCTCAATATTTTTTTTAGAAAATTCTTTTTTTCATTTTTTGAGGAAGATTAGCCCTGAGCTAACATCCACCCCCAATCCTCCTCTTTTTGCTGAGGAAGACTGGCCCTGAGCTAACATCCATGCCCCTCTTCCTCTACTTTATACGTAGGATGCCTACCACAGCATGGCTTTTGCCAAGTGGTGCCATGTCCGCACCCGGGTTCCAAACTGGCGAACCCCGGGCTGACGAGAAGCAGAACATGTGAATTAAACCACTGTGCCACCAGGCTGGCCCCTAGAACATTTTTAATAGTTACAAGATGCTCCAGGATTATCTTGAATTTTCCCCGCCTCAACCTTAAAATCACTCCTTAATGCAAAGAATCCTGGTTCTTTTTGTTAGAGAACGTCATTCAGAAACCAAGATCTGGGTGCTGCATGTACTCCTTGCTACTGAAGGAGCACTCCTAACAGACAGAACTAGAGAATATATGTATACTAACTTATGTATACACAGATACCTGTAATTGTTTCTATATCTATCTATCTGTGTATGTATGCACATACCTGTGTGAAAACTAATCATGACTTCATACTGCTGTCTCATGCTGTAATCCTGTACCACAGCTTACATTCTATCCTTCATTTCTTATTTCTCTGAATTTCCTTCTCTGACAATGAGAAACTGGACTCTTACCATCCATTCCCCATTTGTTTAACTCTTCACCCCCATTATACATGTAAATCAGTTTCAGAATTGCTACGTATACCTAGGGCTGCTCTTCTTTAGAGAGCATGCAACTCTATGTATGTTTAAAGTTTTTCTGTGGCTTCCTACTGATGTGGGGTTGATGGCCCGAGGAGTTGAAAGAAAGATTTCTTGGGCTCTCAAGGTCTGGCAGTAGTGCCCTTTTATTTAGAGAATAGTGTGGAATAGCATGGGGACAGGACCCACAGGCAGTCAGAGCTGCTGCATGGGGACAGGACCCATGGGCAGTCAGAGCTGCTGCTGCAAACATGGGTTGAGAGTAGGGCTAAATTTAAAGCATGGGTATGTGAGTTATCTCTTCACAAGACAAAGGAAAGAATATGTAAAAAAAAGTTGTTAAAATGTTATCAGGGCAGGTGGGGTCTGGTTATTGGGTGGTCTTATAACTTTAGATAAGAATCAAACCAGATTAAGTAAATGCCAGAAGCCACTACCTTAAATATTATCTTCAGCTAAAGACAAAGGAGGATATGGGGGGGGGGGGGGTCAGTTACATGAGGTTACCAGACAGGAAACAACTTAAGTCCTTGCCTTGCCCATTAAGAGTTTCCAGAGAAAAGACCATCCCCCCTTCCTCCTGGTGCAGAGAGGGAGACACCTGCCACAGATGGAGACTTCCTTCACAAATGCAAATGTCTCTCATCAAAGGGCAAGCAAATTTCACTCCTCAGAGCCTCCTTCTCATCTGCAGTTTTTAAAAGTAACCAGCCTAAAATAATCTTCATCAGCTTCATCTGCAAGTTTTCCTTCTAATTTTGTTTCTTAACTCAATCTACACATGTCTTTTTGAGCTCCATGACCACATGATGTTCTTTCCTATCTTGGAATTTCACACCCAGTATAACTCTCTCTCCCACTGTGTGACAGCAGACATGTTTTTTTCCCTTTTTACTACCATAATTCACAGCATCTAGAAAAGTGCCAAAAATACAATTCAGTGGAATAAACATTTGTTAAATTAATGAATAAGTGAATGTTTTTTCTGTGCCTGATATTCTCTCTGCCTTCTCCTTCCTGTTGTCATTTTACCTAGCTAAATTGTACTCATCATGAAATTCAATGCTTAAACTTCACTTCCTAAAAAATCTTTCCTGGGGCCAGATGAGTGGCATAGTGATTAAGTTCCTGTGTTCCACTTGGGCTTCCCAGGGTTTGTAGGTTTGGATCCAGGGCATGGACCTGCACATTGCTCATCAGGCCATCCTGTGGTGGCATTCCTCATACAAAGAATAAAGGAAGATTGGCAGGGATGTTACCTCAGTGACAGTCATCTTTCCTAAGCCATCTTTGACCACAGAAGTTTTCTTTTTCTTATTGTATGTTTTATTGGACCCCAGCCTATATTTTCCTTCAGATCACTCATGGTGATTACAGTGTCAATTGTTCATTGTCTTTCTTTCCCAATCAGATGGAAATAAAGCTTCACAACTGTGTTATCCTCTTTCTTGCCTTGGTCTCCAGTGCCTGCTATACTGTCTTGTCCATACTAGGAATCAGTAGTTATTTGTTGAGTGAATGAAAGAATGAACTGAAGAGAGAAAAGATTAGATACACAATATGTGTAGGCAATGGAGCAGCTACTGAGATTAACAGCAAATTTCTCTGTGGGCTCTTTATCTGGTACCTTCAGCTGGAGGCAAAGGCACCCTGGGGTACTTCAAGGAACAAGGTGTAAATTGTCTGTGAAAATGTCATTAACTCTTTGAGGCAGTGAGAATGCCATTGAAGAAGTAATCTTGAGGTTCCAGAGCACAGATTTTCAAACAATTCAGTAGAAGATTGCAATAGACCTAGGAAAACTTTGAAAAGACATGCATGAATTGATTTTCTGGTTTTCTTATGTATTTTAGGCTTGCAGGAGTATGTAATTTCTGATTGCTTTCACTCATCTCTCTTGCATGTGAATCCTCTGAAAACCAAAATATCTAAATCTATACTGTTTACTGTCTTCGTTAACGTGACTCTACTATTCACTCTCTTTATCATCATAACTTTACTACTCTGAGAGACCTTTGCCCAGGTAAATCAAAGAGACAAATCACCTTATTATTTATTTGAGGAACTACCTGAAAGAGCCATCAACTCTTCAGTATAAAGTATCAAAGGAGAGTTGACAGTCCAAAACTCTAGCCCCCTTGCCTCAAATTCCTCACCTTATTGTGTCCACCAATTCTAAACTATTACTTTATGATCCTATGGAATCCTAAACGAGTCCCTGCATTAAAGTGTCATCTTAAACCAGATTTCAAAATCTCATAAATATCCTGAACTTGCCCTCACTAAAACTTTATGAAGGTGGTTGTTTCCCATACTACTCTAAGCAATAACTCATCAAGTTGTTTTGGTGATATTTTACGGGAACCCACATTAAACACTTTTCACATTAGCACATTTACATCCAATATTTTTTAACCAACACATTTAAAATTATACAAGAACATTTCATTTTTGTGGACCAAAAGAAACCCATAAAGACTGAAGATTATTTTTCGCCACCTTTCAGTTATCAACTTGACAATTATTAAATGATTTACTTTTGAAAACGTTTTAAAAAATTTAATAATAAATATGCGCCATGTCAGCGAAATGGTATTGCCCATGTGCCTTGATGGTTAATAAATGCTTTGTCACTTTATTACAATGCCAAAAAATGTTTTTAATGTCAAGGTATTGGTACTGAAAATCCTTTGAAAATATTATTTGCTGCATTATTTACAAAAGAGAATATGTTTTAAATCATATTCTTATGGGCTAAGAGAATTAGGAAAGTGAATTTCATAATTTTGGTTCTGTGGTGTTGCCATTTAGAATGCTGATCTAGCAAACTGTAATTTTTGGTTACTCTGCAGAGTATTTTAATAATAATTCAGCATATGAATTAAAATTTTACTTCACAAAATAAAACCAAATGACTATCAGTCAATAAATTTCAACTGAGAAAGAAGTGAATGAGACAGCTAACTATGTATTAAGTGCTCAATGCACTTGGAACAGCAAAATAAATGCCACTGTCCCTGTCTTCTGAGAACTTGTGATATAAATCATACATCATGACATCACTGTCAAGCCCAGTGTCATGCTCCTGCTTTATACTTAGGAAAAACATAAACCAGAGGTCTAGGATCTTGGATTTTATTCCTCTTCTGTCTTTAACTTCGTCTGCAGCTTTGATAAAGTAAATTCACTTTTCAGCTTCTCTGTGTGAAACGAGAGGGCTGGATTAGATCATTGGTTTTCCAATTGGTTTCCGCAGTAACATTTAAGGGCACTTTGGTAGGAGTGGTCCATCAGAAAGAAGAATCTCTCACTCCCCACACCTTCAAACGGAGCAGCTCTGCTTCTTCCTCTTTTTCCTTTTGGACTTCTAAGCTAGCTTTCATTTGAACAAACAAATCAGTGCATTAAACAAAAATAAACAAACAAAATGTACCATCCCATTTTTCTCAAATATATAGTTTGGAATGTGGCAAACCAAATAAACTTCAAGTTCTACAGTTAAAATATTTCTCAATAATAATATAATAATGATGTGATTTGCTCAATCCTTATAATATTCCTTGGAATTAAATATATAATCTGATTTCATTTTGGCAGGAACACTGAAAGGCAGCTGTTATTATCACGCTTTCCACAGGAAAGGAAATTTAATACCAGAGAGACTGATTTCCAATTATCCAATTCCCTAACATTTTTGAGAGCTTACTTGTGCCAGGTGCTTCGTTAGGTGTGTTTAGTTTTGATAGCCACAGTACTCTATGTATCCATGTATATAGTGAAGCCCCAGAATTGAAATTGGGTTCCAGAGTGGCTGACAGCAAAGCCAATGCTTCATCAATGCTAATGATGATACTAAAACCGTTGCCACTGACAGTAATGATATAGCTCACCTTGACTTAGAAAGACACCCTTGAAAAACACTGCATATCAACAATTTTATTTGATTTCACAATGCAATAACATACACTCTTCAATTATTCCCGTTTTAAGGATGAGGAAGCTGGAGTTTAAACAAGTTAAGTGGTTTGCCTTTGTCTAAGATCACAGAACTAGTAAGGAGCAGAGCTGAGACTCACTCCTAAAATGTCTTGAGACCACAGCCTTTATTTAACCTATACACCCTCCTGCATAATTTATTCCCACACTACCTCCCAATAAAACTAAAAAGGTAGTTAAAAGAAACAGAGCATAAGGACTGACACTCCCTCACTTCAAGATATACTATAAAGTTACCATAATCAAGACAGTGGGATATTGGTGAAAAAATACACAAATAGATCAATGGAACGGAATAGAGAGCCCAGAAAGAGATCCACATAAAGCAGTTGATCTTTGAAAAGGACGTAAAGGTAATACAATGATGCAAAATAGTCTTTCCGACAAATGGTGCTGGAATGACGACACCCATATGCAAAAAATTAAATCTAGACACAGCCTTATACCCTTTGCAAAAATTAACTCAAAATGAGTCACAAGTCTAAATGCAAAATGCAAAACCAATAAAACTCATAGAAGAAGACACAGGAGTAAGTCTAGATTACTTTGGGTTTGGAGATGACATTTTAGATACAACAACTAAGGTAAGATGCATGAAAGGAAAAATTGATAAGCAGGCCTCATTAAAATAAAAAGCTTCTGCTTTGTGAAAGACACTGTTAAAAAATGAAAAACAAGCGAGAAACTGTGAGAAAATTTTGCAAAATACATGTCTATTAAAGATTATTTAAAATATACAAAGAACACTTAAAACAATAAAAAAAAAACAACTCGATTAAAAAATGGGCCAAAGACCTTAACAGAGACCTTAAAAAGATAATACAGATGATAAATAAGTATGTGAAAAGATGCTGCACATTATATGTCATGAGAGAAATGCAAATTAAAATAATAATGAATAATATGCTTTATATATTTATATAATTTCTACAAATGTACAATATGTGCTTTGGATTCATACAGCTAGAAATATTTGTACAATTATTGCTCAAGTATGTTAAATAAATAATTTACGAATCTTCAATGTTTCTATTGAGATTCGCACCAATAAAGATTAAATATTCTTTTTTTACCACAATGCTCTTTATTGTAATTGACATATAGAAAAATATTATAAACATTTAAATAAACAAATTACTGTATAGTTTTAGAATAACAACAATGAGGTATCACTACACATCTATTAGAATGGACAAAATCCAGAACATTGACAATACCAAATGCTGACAAGAATATGGAGCAACAGGAGCTCTCATTCATTGCTGGAAAGAATACAAAATGGTAGAGCCACTTTGGAAGACAGTGGCAATTTCTTACAAACCTAACCATTATCTTACCATAAGATCCACTAATTATGCTTCTTTGTATTTACTCAAAGGAGATTAAAATTAACGTCCTCACAAAAACCTGCACATGGATATTTTTAGCAGCCTTATTCACAATTGTCTAAACTCAGGAGCAACCAAGATGTCCTTTAGTAGGTGAAAAAGTAAAGAAATTATGATACATCCAGACAATGGAATATTATTCAGCACTGAAAAGAAATGAGCTGTCAAGCTGTAAAAAGACATGGAGGAAACTTTAAAGACATTTTACTAAGCTAGAAGACAATTTGAAAAGGTAGCATACTGTGTGATTCCAACTTATGACATTCTGGAAAAGGCAAAACTATGGAGACAGTAAAAAGGTCAGTAGTTGCTAGGGGTTAGTGGGAAGGGATGAATATGTGGAACCCAGGGTTTTTCTGGCAGTGAGACTACTTATGATACTAACACTTTATTATATATTTGTCCAAACCCATAGAAAGCATAACACCAAGAGTAAACTCTAATATAAACTATGGAACTGAGGTGATTTTGTGCCAATGTGGGTTCATCAATTGCAACAAATGTACCACTCTGGTGAGGGATATTGATATTGGGCGAGGCTATATATTTGTGTAGGAATAGGGGGTATATGAGAAACCTGTACCTTCTGTTAAATTTTTCTGTGAATTATAACTGCTCCAAAAAATAAAGTCTACAAATAAAAAAGTATACACTTAACATCACTAATCATCATGGAAATGCAGATTGAAACTACAATGAGATAATCATCTCACACCTATTAGAATGGCTATCATCAGAAAGACAAGAGATAAGTTTTGGGAGGATATGGAGAAAGGTGAACCCTTGTGCGCTGTTGGTGAGAATGTAAATTGGTTCAGGCACTATGGAAGACAGTATCAAGCTTCCTCAAAAAGCTTTTAAAAACAACTACCAAATGATCCAACAATTCCAATTCTGGGTCTACATCCTAAGGAAACAAAATCACTATCTTAGATATTTGCACACCCATGTTCATTATAGCTTTATTCACAATAGCCAAGATATGGAAAAAACCTAAATGTCCATTGACAGAAGAATGGATTAAAAAAGTTTTATATATATATAAAATATGATCTGTATACAGTATATGTGGTATCTAAAAATACCAAACTCATAGAAACAGAGAACAGATTGGTGGTTGCCAGAGGCAGGGGAATTGGGGAAATGGGTGAAGGTGGTCAGAGTTATTTTATAAACTTCCATTTATAAAATTAAGTTTTGAGGATGATATATATATTTCTTACTAAAACACAATAATCATAAACTCAATGCACACAACCATTCTTCTGCACCAGGCTTGGAAACCATGCCCGTTGTGCACAGTGAGAACTCTCGTCTCTACTAATTTCCATGACGGATTTTACATACAGTTATCTTTATCTTGATAAATACTAACGAGGCTTAAAAAGAAAATTATGACCATAGCCTAATAAACTATCACTTTAAGACTGTTTCCATAAAATCTATAGTAGGAGGACATCGTTTCCCATGTCAAATACTTATCTATATTTTAAGATTTGGCTATGTTGTCTCCTGGAATGCGAATTTTTCTCATCCCCCTGGGTAGAAATACATTAGCCTTCTCCTCTTTCTTATCACATCTATCATATAACTCATTTAATTTTTACTTGTAGCTTGGGTTGTTATTGTATAAACTACAGTTTCTGCTCATGAAAGTGTGCTTTATAAGATATAATGAGTTTGGAGATCCAAAATGACTAGAATAATTAGTTGAATGGGAAGCATTAAAAACCCAAATTGCCTTTTGTACACAAAAATATGTTTTGTTCCCGGTTACTTTTCTACATTTATCAAACCACATTTGCTTAGAAGTCTATTCATAAAACCATGGTACATTTTGTTTTTATCCTCTCAAATTGGGAGCCAAAACTAAAACTTGCAGAAAAATGTGAAAAACACATTGTTGAAAAATTGCAAGTTAGAAAATCTCTTCATTACAACAAATACATACACTTTCTCTCTATGGATAACACATGGTTTGGACAGGTGTTAGTATTAACAACAACAAGAGATTTGCATATTTTATAAACAAGTTTGCATATGTACCATAATACCTAACGCTCCATACATAAATTTCCACAGATGTATCTCTCTTGTCTAAAATATGTGCAAAAGTTTCTAGCATGTACCAAAAACACTCCAGCAACAATGCTTACTGTAGCAAAACCTGGGTATATCTATTCACAAGACCTAAAATGCAGAATTTATGCAATCTATTAAATCACTTGTAAATTAACTTACACCACAGAATCCGAAAGGTAACTCTTTTAAAAGAGTTCTTTTAGGGAGTGACATCAGTAACATGGTGGCATGAGCTGTTCCCTTTGTCTCTCCGCCTTTGAACTATAATTAATGGACATTCATTGATCAGTGGAGGATGCCCACACAACACATCAGGATGCCAGATAGAGCTGTGGTGCTATACATCTGAAGGTGGATGGATTACCTCCAGGGAGATGGTGGAGATACATGAGCACTCTCTGGCCCCCAGGTAGCTCAGTACCTGCATGCAACTGCTCTTCCAGCTAAAGTGTTCATAGCACTGCTGTGGCCCTAAGGGTGTGCATGCTCACTGGCCCAACTGTGGAAACAGGTGATGGCAGGCCTGAGCCCCCATGTGATCACTTTGCTGTCAAGTGGGAGAGTCCACAGCACGGCACGGTCCACAGAGAGCAGCTCAGGCTGGGACCCAGGGGTGAGGCCTCACTCATGAAGCATAAAGGCTAGTGCCACGTAGGAGTAGAACTTGGCAGAGCTATGAGCCAAGGCAAACAAGCCCTGGGCTGCCTTGAGCACCCAGAGTATTGCTTTGGTTCCAAAGTGGGCAGTGTGACTCAGAGAGACTGTGAGAGCAGGCGCTAGCAGCCTGAGCTCCCCCATGTGATCACTCTCTGGCACAGTGGGAAAGCCCACAGTCCCTTCATGGTCCAAGGGTGTGGCTCTGGCTTGGATCCAGTGTAGGGGGTCTGCTCACCAAGCACAATAGCTGGTGTGACCTAGGAGCAGTTGGTGGCATATCTGCAGCCTGGGTGAAAGAGCTCCCAGCTGCCACAAACACCCACAGTACCACTGTGGCCCTGAAGGGGGAAGTATGACTCAGCATGACTGTGGGAAAAGGTGGAAGCACCCCTGAGCCACCATGGGATCACTCTCTTGACCAGTGGGGGCGTCCATAGTCACACCAAGGCCCCAGGGAGCAGCTCTGGCTCAGACACAGTGGAGAGACCCTGCACACCAAGCACAACGGCTGGAACAACCTAGGACCAAAGTGTGGCAGAGCTACAAGTATGGTAAAATTAGCTCCTGGCTGTCACAAACACACATAGTACCACTCTGGGTCTGAAGTGGAGAATGTTTCTGGGTGGGACTGTGGGAGCAGATGGCAGCAGCCCAGAACCATGTGTGTTGCTTTCCCAGTTCATGGGAGATGCCACAGGGCCACTCGGATCCCAAGAAGTGGCCTAGGCTTGGACAGGCACAGCTGACAGGGGTCCTGGTGGCTCAGATTACACAGCTCCTGCCCCTCCCCCAGTGGCAGCAGGTGAAAGCTGCAACCAAATTCTATCTCTGTGCAGAGGCACAAATACATGATGTAAAAGACTTGAAAAAATATATTAAATCTCTAGAACAGAAGAAAAATGACAAGTCTCCAGAAATCAATCCTGATGGCACAGGAATTTATAATCCAAATGCCAGAGAATTCAAAATAGGTATGACAAAAATACTTGATGAGGGGCCAGCCCAGTGGCACAGCAGTTAAGTGCACACGTTCCGCTTCTCAGCAGCCCGGGGTTCGCCAGTTTGGATCCTGGGTGCAGACATGGCACTGCTTGGCACGCCATGCTGTGACAGGCCTCCCACATATAAAGTAGAGGAAGATAGGCAAGGATGTTAGCTCAGGGCCAGACTTCCTCAGGAAAAAAAAGAGGAGGTCTGGCAGTAGTTAGCTCAGGGCTAATTTTCCTCAAAAATAAAACAAAGCAAAAATACTTGATGAAAATACTAAAAGAAAATACAAATAGACAGTTCAATGAAATCAGGAACAAATTTAATGAACCAGAGGGAA
Organism: Equus caballus; assembly: GCF_041296265.1. Lineage (NCBI taxonomy): Eukaryota > Metazoa > Chordata > Mammalia > Perissodactyla > Equidae > Equus > Equus caballus. The sequence continues at coordinate 101,744,960 of NC_091686.1, forward strand.
TTCCTCACAAAAGAGATCAAAACTATAAAGAAGCAATCAGAAATGTTGGAGATGAAAAGCACAATGGCTGAGATAAAGAAAAATCTGCACTCCCTGACCAATAGACATGATATTGTGGAGGAATGAATCAGCAGTCTTGAGGACAGAAATATAGAAATGCTTCAGATAGAGGTAGAGAGAGAACTAAGACTAACAAGAAATAAAGAAATTCTCTGAGAAATATCCAACTCAATTAGGAAATGCAAAATAAGGATTATAGCTAGCCCAGAGGGAGAAGAGTAAGAGAATAGAGCAGAAAGCTAGATCAAAGAAATAATAGCTAAGAAATTCCCAAACATGGGGAAGGAGCTGGAAACACATGACAGATGTCAATAGATCTCCGACCATATGAATGTAAAAAGACATTTTCTAAGGCCTATAGCAGTAAAGCTGGCAAAAATCAATGACAAAAAAAACTATTAAGGGCAGCAAGGTAGAAGAAAATGATTTACAAAGGAACCCCTACCAGACTTTCAGCTGACTTCTTAGCAGAAATTATGGGCTAGGAGAGAGTGGAATGATATACTCAAAATTCTGAAAGACAAAATCTTTCAGCCAACAATACTCTATTCAGCAAAAATATCCTTCAGATATGATGGAGAAATAAAAACTTTCCCAGATAAACAACAGCTAAGGGAGTTCGTGGCCACAAAACCCCTTCTACAAGAAATCCTCAAGAATGCCCTCATATCTGAAAAAAAAAGAAAGGAAATACAAAACCCTTAGCAAGGAGGTAAATAGATAGACAAAATTAGAAAATTGTAGCTCACCATCAGAACAGGTTAGCAAACACTTACTTATAATAATAAAGATAAAGTGAAGGAAAACACCAAAAATAAATATAATCTTGTTATTTTAACCACAAACTCACAACACAAGATGGAATAAAATGTGACAATAACAACTTAGAAGAGGAAGAGGAAAAGGATGGAATCAGCTTAGTTTAAAAAAATATGAGGCTATCAGAAAATAGACTATCTCATCTATGAGAATTTTTATACAAACATCATGGAAACCACTAAACAAATAATTAGAACACAGACACAAATGATAAATAAGGAGGAAACTAAGACAACCAGCATAGAAAACTACCTAACCAAATTGGTATGTAGGGGAAATACATGGGATAAGAAACAAAGGAAATGCAGAAGAACAGAAAATGAGAGAGAAAATGACAGCATTGAGCCCTCATATATGAATAATCACTCTAAATGTAAACGTATTGAATTTTCCAATCAAATGGCACAGTGTGGCAGGATGGATTAAAAAACAAGACCAAACAATACTCTGCCTCCAGGAAACACATCTCAGCTCCAAAGACAAATACAGGCTCAGAGTGAAGTGGTGGCAGATCATACTCCAAGTTAATGGCAGAAAAAAGAAAGCAGATGTTGCCACACTTATATCAGACAAAGTATACTTCAAGACAAAACAGGTAAAGAGACACAAAGAGGGACAGTATATAATAATAAAAGGGACACTTCACTAAGAAGAAATAAGACAAAATATTTATGCACCAAACACAGGAGTACCAAAGTACGTAAAGCAACTATTAACAAACCTAAAAGGGGATATTAACAACAACACAATAATATTAGGGGACCTTGACACACCACTTACACCAATATATAGACAAAAAGTCAACAAGGAAATTGTAGAATTAAGTGAAAAACTAGACCAGATGGACTTAATAGATATATAGAGAAGACTCCGTCCAAAACCAGCAGAATACACATTCTTTTCGTACACATGCAACATTCTCAAGGATAGAGCATATACTAGGAAACAAGGCAAGCCTCAATAAATTTAAGAAGATTGAAATAATATCGAGCATCTTTTCTGAACATAATGCTGTGAAACTAGAAATCAACTACAAGTAAAAAGCTGCAAAATGGACAAAGATGTGGAAACTAAACAACATGGTACAGAACAACCAATGGATCATTGAATAAATTAAATGAGAAATCAAAAAACATCTGGAGACAAATGAAAATGAAAACACACCATACCAACTTATATGACATGCAGCACAGGCAGTTCTAAGAGGGAAATTCATTGCAATACAGGCTCACCTTAACAAACAAGAAAAATCTCAAATAAGCAATAACAAACTACACTTAACAGAATTAGAAAAAGAAGAACAAACAATGCCCAAAGTCAGTAGAAAGAGGGAAATAATAAAAATTAGAGCAGAAATAAATAAAATTGAAACCAAAAAGACAGTAGAAAGGATCAATGAAACAAAGAGTTGGTTCTTTGAGAAGATAAACAAAATTGGCAAACCTTTAGCCAGGGTCACTAAGAAACACAGAGCAAAGCCTCAAATAAATAAAATTAGTAATAAAAGAGGAGAAATTACAACAGATACCACAGAAATACAAAAGATTGTAAGAGAATACTATGAAAAACTATATACCAAATAGTTGGACAATCCAGAAGAAATGGATAAATTCTTAGACTCTTACAACCTCCCAAAACTGAAACAAGAAGAAATATAGAATCTGAGTAAACCAATCACAAGTAAAGAGATTGAAACAGTAATCAAAAACCTCCCAAAAAAGAAAAATCCTGGACCAGATGGCTTCTCTAGAGAACTCTACCAAAAATTCAAAGATGTATTACCTATTCTTCTCAAACTACTCCAAAAAATTGAGGAAGGTAGAACACTTCCTAATACATTCTATGAAGCCAACATCACCGTGACGCCAAAGCATGACAAAGACAACACAAAGAAGTACAATTACAGACCAATATCACTGATAAACACAGTTGCAAAAATCCTCAACAAAATATTGGCAAAACAAATACAGAAATACATTAAAAAGATCATACACCATGATCAAGTGGGACTTATACCAGTGACACAGGAATGGTTCAACATCTGCAAATCAATCAATGTGATACATCATCACATTGACAGAGTGAGGAAGAAAAATCACAGGCATCTCAATAGATGTAGAGGAAGCATTTGACAAAATCCAACATCCATTTATGATAAAAACTCACAACAAAATGGGTAAAGGACATTACCTAAACATATTAAAGGCCATATATGATGAACTCACAGCCAACAACATACTCAGTGGGGAAAAACCGAATGTCATTCCTCTCAGAACAGGAACAAGACAGGGGTATCCACTCTGGCCACTTCGTTCTACTTAGTACTGGAGGTTTTGGCCAGAACAGTTAGGCAAGAAAAAGAAATGAAAGGAATCCAAATAGGCAATGAAGAAGTGAGACTCTCGCTCTTTGCAGGTGACATGATTTTATGTATAGAAAATCCTAAAGAATCCATCAGAAAACTATTAGAAATAATCAAGGGGCTGGCCTGGTGGCACAGTGGCTTGGTACGCATGTTCCACTTCAGTGGTCCGGGGTTTGCCAGTTCCAATCCCAGGTAGGGACATGGCATCATTTGGCAAGCCATGCTGTGGCAGGCATCCCACATGTAAGTTAGAGGAAGATGGGCATGGATCTTAGCTCAGGGCCAGTCTTCCTCAGCAAAAAGAGGAGGATTAGTAGCAGATGTTAGCTCAGGGTTAATCTTCCTCAAAAAACAAAAAGAAGAAGAAAAAGAAAAAGAAAGAATTACAGCAAAGTTACAGGGTACAAAAATCAACTTACAAAAATCAGTTGCTTTTCTATATTCTAATAACAAAATGACAGAAAGAGAACTCAAGAACACAGTCCCATTTACAATAGCAGCAAAAAGCATAAAATATCTTGGAATAAATTTTACCAAGGAGGTGAAAGACGCACACAATGAAAAGCATAAGACATTTCTGAAAGGAATTGATAATGATACAAAGAAATGAAAAGAGATTCCATGCACATGGATTGGAAGAATAAACATAGTTAAAATGTCTGTACTACCCAAAGCAATCTACAGATTCAATGCAATCCCAATCACAAGCCCAATGACATTCTTCATGGAAACAAAACAAAGAATTCTAAAATTCATATGGGGCAACAAAAGATTCTGAATAGCTAAATCAATCCTGAGAAAAAAGAACAAGACTGGAGGCATCACAATCCCTAATTTCAAAACATACTACAAAGCTATAGTAATCAAAACAGCATGGTACTGGTACAAAAACAGGCAAACAGATCAATGGAACAGAATTGAAAGCCCAGAAATAAAACCACACAGAGAGCTAATCTTTGACAAAGTTTCTAAGAACATACAATGGAGAAATGAAAGTCTCTTCAAGAAACGGTGTTGGGAAAACTAGACAGCTACATTCAAAAGAATGAAAGTACACCATTATCTTATGCCATACACAAAAATAAACTCAAAATGGATCAAAGACTTGAAGGTAAGACCTGAAATCATAAAATTCTTAGAATAAAATATAGGCAGTACACTCTTTGACATTGGTCTTAAAAGGATCTTTTTGAATACCATGTCTAGTAGATCAAGGGAAACAACAGAAAAAATAAACATGTGGGGCTTCATCAGACTAAAGAACTTCTACAGGGCAAGGGAAACCAGGATCAAAATGAAAAGACAGTCCACCAATTTGGAGAAAATATTTGCAAATCATATATTCAACAAGGGGTTAATCTCCCTAATATATAAAGAGCTCATACAACTCAACAACAAAAATACAAACAACTGAATCAAAAAATGCACAGAGGATATGAACAGACATTTCTCCAAAGAAGATTGCCAGTAGGCACATGAAAATATGTTTAACAGCACTAATCATCAGAGGAATGCAAATCAAAACTACAATGAGATATCACCCTACACCTGTGAAAATGGCTATAATCACCAAGACAAAAAGTAACAAATGTTGGAGAGGTTGTGGAGAAAAGGGAACCCTCATACAGTGCTGGTAGGAATGCAAACTGGCGCAGGCACTATAGAAAACACTATGGAGATTTCTCAAAAAGTTAAAAATAGATATACCACATGACCCAGCTATCCCACTACTGGGTATTTATCCAAAGAACTTGAAATCAACAATTCAAAGAGAATAATGCACCCCTGTGTTCATTGCAGCATTATTCACAATAACCAAGAGGTGAAGGCAACCCAAAGGCCCATCAACTGATGATTGGATAAAGAAGATGTGGAATATATGTATACAATGGAATACTACTCAGCCATAAAAAAGACAAAACCATCCCATTTGCAATAACGTGGATGGACCTAGCAGGTATTATGTTAAGCGAAAGAAGCCAGACAGAGAACAACAAACACCATATGATTTCACTCATATGTGGAAGATAAACAAAGGCACGAAGACAACTGTTTAGTGGGGGGAAGAAGATTGGGGCTGGGCACAAAGGGTGAAGAGGCACACTTATATGGTGATTGACAACAATATGCAACTGAAATTTCACAGTGTCATAAACTATCAGAACCTCGATTCATAAAAAAGAGTTCTTTTAAAAGTACTCTTGGAAATGAGAATTAAATAAAATCTTTACAGTTAGGATATTGAAAACAGTAATGACACGTTTTTATATTTTAAAAAAAGCTGCAGTGATTAGAACTCTTTTTTCTGTCTGGTGTTGTATTGGAGAGGCATGGATGCAGAGACTTACTGTTCTTCCCTTTGTTTATTTTTGGCCAGCAGCCAGTTAAGGCTGTAACTCTAGCCTGTGGAAATTGGTTGAGTAAATGGAGACAATGAACCAGGTGCAGTGGATGAAGATTAGAGAGGCTAAAATTACAGCATTTAGTGAGGTGTGATTCTATTGCTTCAGCGGGGGCATCAGCTCCTACTGCAGGGAGGTGGGACATGGAAAGAAACATTACATCCATCAAAATAGTTTTCCCATATTTGTCTCTGTTGGTTTGTATCTCAAATGCCTATCCACATATTAGGTATACCTATATGAACAGCTATGTAAAGATTTTTTCTGTGTTTTTATCAGAGATGTTGGATTATATTTGTCTTTCTTTTTCTCTCTTACCACATCCGCTTGCCCACTGAGGGATAGATTTAACAAAATATCTTTGGGTCTTCTAAAAAAGGGAACATCGGGAGACACATGCATAAGTTTAATCTTGGGGTAACATAAAAAAGTTCCACTAGTGGAGTCTTACACTTTTACTCCATCATTAGCTACTCTTCTTGTGCATAATTTAAGTCATCTCAGGATGATTTGATTGATTGAGGATGACATGTATTTTGTTCTCTGAATTTATAACATACCTCAAAAATGGTAGATCATATGACCTTTACAAGCAGATTTTTGGCGTTAACATGGTCTCTATGCTCTTCAGAAACAGAGGCTGTTATTTCTGGTTTATGATCTCCTTTTCTCAGTCTCTCAGATCATATAAAATTTCTGACATTGATCAAGCAACTCCACACACGTTTCACCTGCTAATGGTGTGGGTTAGCATTCTTCCTTACTTATACATGACACTAAGCCGTACCTTTACACAATCTACAAGGAGAATCTTACGGTTTTTTTATAAACCAATGACAGAAAAGCACAAGAACAAGTAACCTAGAAATTCTTAATAAATTCAAGAATAATTCTGCATGTGGGTATTGAAGTTATTAAATCATTGCTAAAGAATTTTTAGCAATTCTCAACCTGACACATTCTATGAAATCTTCCAGTTTGAAAGGTTCCTTAACACCACTGTCTTTTAAACCAGGTTGAAATATTTCATCAACCCAATGTGTCTTTACTAGAAAACAGCAACATACTCTGTGTTGCTTAACTAGAACATAAAATAAGTGAGGTATATGAAATAGCTCACAGAATATCAACGAAGCCTAGAAAATCCGGCTTAGAATAGTCTAGGAGGACAGGAAAAATAACTAAATTCCATTTCCACCTACAAGCCATATCATCATCTCTGGACAAGGTAATGCAAATCCTGAGTACAAGATTCCATCACTCAGGGTTTTACCAATGATGCCTCTTACAATCCAAAAAATTGTCCATCTCACTCTTCCACTCTCATCAGAATGGACAAGGGATGTCCTCCTATTTTTTATTTGTAAATTATTATTTCACATGAGTGATTCCACCTGGCAGAGAATAAGTTGTTTGTATCTATCATGTATTTCAAATGCAAAGGTTTCCAAGAAGTTAAGATTTGGTTGTGTTCAGAGTGAACAGAAATTTGCCAAATACCTAACACGTATATTACACTTTCCTGAAATACCACCAACTTACATGTTTAATTTGACATTTCAACAGACCACTTTGTAACTTATGAGATTGGTGATTTTAGTATTCCAGCTAAAAACTTGAACTGGAATAGATTGTGAATCTGTGACTATGTATAAATCTTATCTTAAATTTTAAATTTAATAAAGTTAAAGGGAAAAGAAAAGAGGAAAAAGGTAGAAAGCATCCTACAATGCTAAATATGGTAACTAAGCTCTCATCTGCCTTTCTCAAAACCTCAGTGATTGATGTACTCTGCAGTCCCAAACTATCTATGTATTAAGCCCTCAGAAGCAAATGTCCGGGATGTTAACATGAAAATAGAGATCTATGTCTCCATTGTTTCTCTACCCTGCCAGCTATATCCTCTCCCCAGTTCTGGAATCTGTTATCAGTTTTCTACTCCAAGCACCAGCCTCTGGCACTCCGCCTCTAGAGTCAATTCAAGCCTTCCTTTTCCCTTTTCGAAACTCACAATAAGGATCCTGTAAGGTCTTGAAAACCAATATGTTGTTGACGTCCTTTGGAAAAGAGCCCTCTGAACTTCTGAGAGTACAGTGGGAATGAGGTGTATAGGAAATGTAACTTCACATTCTTTTGAGATTCCCATGTTGGGAAACCTGGAAAAAAACTAGTATCTTAAAAAAACACCCTGTCAAAGCATATATATAATCCACCAGTGTCTAGAAATATTATTTATAATTTTTTTTAAATAAAATATTGATTTTTGCACTTCTCTATTCCTGGGATATTCATATAGAATATGAAAATTATGACATACTTCTTGATTTTGTTGCTGTCCTTGAAATATTTCCTTTTTATTTACTGCTTCAAGATCAAAGGATAATTTTCTCCACTATAAGCATAGACAATATAGAGATAGAAGGTATACTTTGACTACCAGTACAGTCAAGATATATAGAGATATTAAAAGAAATATTTGCAGCAGTTTGTTTTCCTGGAATGCAACTTCTTATCCTAGAAAACAAAAATAACCTCCCTGAAGTTTTCACTGAAGTTTGATACTAAAACTAAGAACATTTCTCGTCTCTCCAGTGTTACTGAAGTAATACAATATATTCTAAAAGTGTTAAATAACTAAATACCGTAATATTGTTTAAATAATATTAGATTGTAAATTAATAGCTGCTAAAATGTGAAATAATTTTCCTGAAATTCTTATCTGGTTTAAGGAAAGACATTTCCAGTGGCATGGTGTCAACTTTATGATAAGCAACATGACATTGTACATCATTAAAATATATTCTTAAACTAACTTTTACTATCATACAATTTTATTTTTGAAAGTTCAGTAAAGGTAGAAATAATGTGTTTGAAATTTTAAAAGTATATTTGTAATGTTTTACAATTGCTCTATTTATGATAGCAACCTATAGAACCTGCCCATTACTCAAACATTATCAAGATTCAAGGAGTAACTTCATCTGCATAATACACACCATTGATTAACAACCTGGAAAGTAACATTTTTCAATAGAATCAAGAGGCAAATGGGAAAAAAAATGATTGCTTCCCCAGGAAAGTGTGCATATACACACACACACCCCCACAGACACACACAACAATAGTAACAGCAATATTAAGTACTTCATGGTTAAAGACAAAACTGAGATGCTATGACAATTTTTTGGCTTGATTAAAATTTTTTCCTACCACTACAACTGTATTCAACAGAATAATTCCCAGTATAAAAATAAACATATTTTGATTTATAAAAACGTGGTCAATTGTATTCAAGGGCATATTTCAGCTTGATACCGTCTTTATACTTAACAGCATCATTTGGAATTTCTAGGATCTATCACATTTTTAATCTCATGTTGTTTAAATACGTTGTAATACCTTAAATCCTAGAGAAAACTAATATCCACAGATGTAAAAGACTCTTGTTAAGCATATGTTAAAAAAAAACTCAATGACAGCTTACAGTTCCAGATTCCTATAATGGAATTGTCAACTTGCTAACTTGTCCCCATTTGACTAAAACTGAAACCACTGACCAAATGGTCCACATGTCAAGAGAAATACTATGATATGGTGCAATTTTCATCAACTTAGAATGTGCTGAAAAATAAAACTATGCTTTCCTCTTTTTTGAAGAAGAGGTAAATCATGGTCTTTTCGCCCAACTATACTTTATTTAAGGTACACACTATGACATTATATCCAAATTGGGCTAAATTCAGTGTAGCAATGTGTGAAAGTTTAATTGCTATTGAAACCTGAATGAGACATCTGTAAAGTTGTATGCACTGGGACCAGTCTCAGTGTAGTGAAAACTCCCAATTGGACCATGATAAGTAGTCAGGTTTCAAGTGCATGCTTGCGCTTCAAGCCTATTGTTTAATCGGATTTTGTTTTCTTATTGTTGAGTTTTAAGCATTCTTTGTATATTTTGGATAATAGTCCTTTATCAGGTGTGACTTTTGCAAATGTTTTCTCTTATTCTGTAGCTTGTCTTCTCATTCTCTAAATATCCTCTTTCATGAAAGAGTAGACATTTTTAATTTAAATGAAGTCCTGCTTATACATTACTTCTTTCACGGATCACACATTTGGTGGTATATCTAAAAGTCATTGTCATACCCAAGGTCATCTAGATTTTCTCCTGTCTATGTTATTTCCTTGGAGTTTTATTGTTTTGTGCTTTACATTTAGATCCCTGATCCATTTTGAGTTAGTTTTTGCGAAAGGTGTAATGTCTGTGTCTAGATTCTGTGGATTTCCTTTTTGCACATGGATGTCCAATTGTTCCAGCATCCTTCGTTGAAGAGACTATCCTCATTCCATTGTATTGCTTTTGCTCCTTTGTCAAAGAGTAGTTGACTATGTTTATGTGGGTCTATTTCTGAGCTGTCTACTCTATATTCAGTTCCCTTGATCTATTTGTCTATTCTTTCATCAGCACCAAAATGTCTTGATTACTGTAGCTTTATACTAAGTCCTGAAATGAGATAGTGTTTGTCCTCCAACTTTGTTCTAGTCCCTAGTCCTCTAGTTAACGTTGCGTTAACCATTCTGGGTCTTTTGTCTCTCTGTATTAACTTTAGAATGTTTGCCAATTACCACAAAATAACTTACTGAGATTTTTTATTCAGATTGTGTTGAATCCATAGATTACTTTGGGGAGAACTGATACCTTGACAATATCAAGTCTTCCTATCCAAGAACATGGAATAGGTCTCCATTTATTTAGTTTTTCTTTGATTTTGTTCACCAAAGTTTTGTAGTTTTCCTTATATAGATCTATATTTTGTTAGTTTTGTACCTAAGTATTGCGTTCTTTGGAGTGGTAATATAAATGGCATTGAGTTTTCGTTTTCAAATTCCACCTGTTCATTCTAGCATATAAGAAAGCAATCGACTTTTCTATATTAATCTTTTATACTGCAATCTTGCTATAATGACTTACTAATTACAGGAAGGTTTTTTGTCAATTCTTTTGGATTTTCTACGTAGACAATTATGTCATCTGTGAACAAAGACTGTTTCATGTCTTCCTTCCCAATCTGTATACCATTTACTTCCTTTTCTTGTCTTATTGCATTAGCTAGAACTTCCAGCACACCATGGAAAAGTGGTGGTGAAAGGGGACACCTTGTCATGTGCCAGTTCTTAGTGAGAAAACTGTGTGTTTCACTATTAGGTATGATGTTAACTCTAGCTTTTTTGAAAATAATCTTTATTCAAGCTGAGGAAGTTTCCCTCCATTCCCATATTACTGAAAATTCTTATAATGAATGGATGTTGGATTTTGTCAAATGCATTTTCTGCCTCTGTTGCTTAGATCATGTGGTTTTTCTTTATCCTGGTACTAAGGTAATGCTGGCCTCGTAGAATGAGTTAGTAAGTATTCTGTCTGCTTTTATCTCCTGAAAGAGATTGTAGAGAATTGGTTTAATTTCCTGCTTAAATGTTTGCTGATATTCACCTGTAAACACATCTGGACCTTGTGCTTTCTGTTTAGGTAGGCTATCAGTTACTGATTCAGTTTTTTAAATTGACATAGCCTATTGAGATCATCTATTTCTTCTTGTGTGAGTTTTGGCAGATTGCATCTTTCTTTGTATGTCAATAATACTTCTTTCACTTTTTAAAATGTTTTTCTTAGAGTTTGCAAATTTATGACTAGTCCAATCCCAATTTCAAACGATATATATCACTTCAGGAGTATTGTGAGTATCCTATAATAATAAAATATTACCAATTGCTTCTAATGTCACTTGCAGCATTGCTATTATTCATTTCACTTATATATAAGCATATATATGTATATATACATACACATAAGCTCTATACATGTACATAATAATATATACATATTCATAGTATACATACATAATCAGGTACATTATTGCAATGATTATTTTGAACAAACTTATCTGTTAGATCAGTTAAGAATCAGACAAATAAAAGTTTTTATTTTACCTTCTTTTGTCCCTTCTTCAGTGTTCTTTCTTTATGTAGACATGATATTCTGGCCTGTATGATTTTTCTATTTCTCTAAAGAACTTATTTAATGTTTCTTGCAAGGCAGGTCTACTGGCAATTTGTTCCCTCAATTTTTGTTGGTCTGAGATAGTTTTTATTCTCTTTTACCTTTGAAGGATAATCTCACAAAGTATAGGATTCTAGTTTGGTGGGGGTTTTTTGTTTCAACACTTTAAATATTTCATTCCAACCTATTCTTGTTTGCATGGTTTCTGAGGAGAAGTTGGAAGTAAATCTTATATTTGCTTGTCCATTATAGTATTTTGAAAACATATAACTTGTCTGGTTTCAAGGGGCTCACAGCTGGAAAGAAATTTTGCCTCGAGATGACTCATACCTTGAATCTCACGCACAATCCAGTTAGATGATATTTAGGTGAAACTTTGGACTTCAAATTTTATTGTTGATGCTGGAATGAGTTAAGACTTTTGGGGATGTTTTGGCAGAATGAATGTATTTTTCATACCAGAAAGACATGAATATTGTGAGACCAGATATTGAATGCTATAGACTGAACATTTTTGTCCACTCGAAATTAATATGATGAAGCCATAATCCCCAATGTGATGGTATTAGAAAGCAGAATGCTTTAGATAATTAGGTTTAGATGAGGTCATGGGGGTAAGGCCCTCATGATAGGAATAGTGCTCTTATAATAAGAGGTACCAGATTTCTCTCTCTCTTACTCTTTGCCATATGAAGGCAAAGTAAGAAGATAGACACCTGCAAATCAGAAAGAAAATTCTCACCAGAACCCCTCCATGTTGGCGACACCCTGATATAAAGCTTCCAGCCTCCAGAACTGTGAGAAAAGATATTTCTGTTATTTAAGAGACTCAGTCAATGGTATTTTGTATGGAAGCCTGAGATGACTAATACAGATGTAAAACCAAAATTGGAATATATTAAACCCAAGGAAGCACTGAAACATCCTGGAAGTCTGAAAAACACTTTGTAAACTTCATAGACTCATGTTTGTATAACATTGAAGATTATTTCAATAGAAGTGAAGGGAGAAAGAAAAGGATCAGTTGTATTCCTTGCATTATTGTCATCAATCATTTGGATGACAGTTCATATCCTCAACAGTTTGTTTGGAGACCCAGAGCGAACAATGTGAGGGTAACTACATTTTGAAGTAGAAAGATCTCAGCAAAATTATCTTTCAGTTTCCTGATATCAACACTGATTGCAAATTTACCTTAGAATACTATAGCCACTTCATAGTAATTCATTACTTAATTAGATCCTTGAAGAATATTAAATAAATTAACAAGTAAATAAACTGAATAAATGAATGAATAAACAAACAAACAAACTCCAACAGATGATCATGGTTTAGATCTTGAAAGTAATGAGTAACTCTTTAAATATGACATTAGTACAGGGTCTGTGAGTTGTAAATCAAATGAAGCTCTTAAGTATTAATTTGAGTATGTTTCTATTTTTGAAGCCTATCACTAAAGAGTCTCAAAAAGATAATACACTGACATTCTTCCATGGACTAATATATATTTTTAACTATTACACCAAACAACAAAAATGGGTGGAATTAGTTTGTTGTTTTAGCTCTGTATTATCTTATTAACTATTTTGATGGCATAGAAGTTTTTGCCTCTTCACCAGTGTACAGGTACCTGGGAAATATCCAAATGTCCTCTTTGGAAGAATTAGGGAACACTGTATGATATATGTACTTATGGTGATAATGCAGGTTCTTCCTCCATGGGACCTCTTCCTTTCCATCTTCTGTGAAGTTCTTGTTCAGTGAATTGACTTAGAAATGAAACTAGTTAAAGGATTGTCACTTTTCACTGCAGAGGCTATCATCAGACTTCTGAATCTCAATTTTTTTTTTTTAAAGATTTTTTTATTTTTTTCCTTTTTCTCCCCAAAGCCCCCTGGTACATAGTTGTATATTCTTCGTTGTGGGTCCTTCTAGTTGTGGCACATGGGACGCTGCCTCAGCGTGGTTTGATGAGCAGTGTCATGTCCACGCCCAGGATGCGAACCAATGAAACACTGGGCCGCCTGCAGCGGAGCGCGCGAACTTAACCGCTCGCCCACGGGGCCAGCCCCCCTGGATCTCAATTTTTAGAAAATTATTTAATATTATAATTGATCAATATTGAGCAAGTTGATCAATACTGTACTTGGCCATCTATCTACCTTGCCTTAAGGATAATAAAGTCTATTAGCCATCACTACACATTCTTGTGGGCCAACGCACAATAATTTTCATTCAGGCCTTGCCTCTAATTCATAAGTGATGTTATTGGGCTTCTGTCATTCCAGAATCTCAGAGTGTCTAATTCTATGAACTCATCCTCTGCCATTAACTCTAATATGCATGGGCAACTGCCTCTAGTTTCTCAAAAATGCCAGTGAACACCACCTTCTTTGTCACCTCCCATCACTAGTCACTAGTATGTTTCCTTTTCCTGTAATGAAGATGATGTCTCCTGGGCTCTCCTGTAGATAGCTGTGTTAGAGGGAATAAATTCTCATAGTGGGTTTTCAGAATATAAAAAATAATCCCATTCTAAAATCTTCATCTGCTTGAGTTTTACACAACCTACCTGAATGCCATGCCAAGAAAGTTCAGGTATCTCTACCTTATTTACCATAATCTATCCTTATATCAAATTCTGAGAAATCATTTCAGGAAAATATTAGCACTGCCTATACATATCCTTGAAAACTCTTATATCTGGAGACATGATTTAGTACCCCCATGTCAATAAATGTTTTGTTAACCATCCTTGTATCTTCCCTATCCCCATGATGACCCAACAATGTCATTAACCACTCCAAATGAACATAGTTACCTTGTAGGTGGATGCTAGTCATGCCTAATACCTACCTATTACCTCACTACATTAGTTAACTCATGTAATTCTTTCAGTACATATGTTATTTCTTCCCAGGGCAAAGGCTATACTTTATAATTATAACTTGGGCTATGATAAGATCTGGCCCTTATTTTTTGCACAGAGGCAATGACAATTGCAGTTGAATATTTTGAAACCAGCAAGAAAAATCCTCAAAAACACTTTCACTGCATGAGTTCTTTGCCCAATCTTGAGTAAAAGGTGTGCTGCTTTCTTGAGGAAAGTACAAAGGAATTACTTTTCCCACCATGGAAGATTAAGGAAAATCTGAGGGTGCAAAATTCTCAGCCTCATTTATCTAGATGTCCCTGTTCCCAAGTCTTTTCCTACCCTTTCATATAGGCTGGACATATCAAGGCTGGGCACAGAGTGTACGCTGAAGCATTGCTATCATTGCTCAAGGTCTTAAGCTTGATTTACAGCAGCTGCAGGAGATACGAATCTCTTTAAAAGCTGCTGTAGAAGCCCTCTGGCTTTCACAGCTTGCCCTAAGCTAACAGTTGTATTCCCTGGGACTATAATTTTATTTTTAAAAAGCTTCAAATGCAGTATGGAAAAGCAAGGACATTCAGCAATTGTTATTATTACCTCCATATTATTCAAGTTGCAAAGTCAAAGCATATCCTAGTCCTTTATGATCCTGTGTTCCGCGTACCAATTAATCACAGGTGGGAACCTTAGCATTTATGATGTACTATATGCAGGAGAAATATGAACCTAATTGCCCTCAGTAATATGGTCCTTCTAGTTATCAGACTGAGGAGTAATCTAGGTCCAAACATCCATCCTGAACGTCTATTTAAGACCCTTCCTGGTAGTTACCATTGTATTCAGGTTCTTCAGAAAGCAGAGTCTGAGGGAGATTCTGAGGAAACAGAATGTCAAAGATGGGAGGTGAAGTACAAGAGCAGGAACCAACAAGAGCCAATGTAGGGATTCATCATCAGATGACCAAAACGAATTTGAACGGATTGCTTGATATTTTTGCACTGTCCACAAAAAAACCCATAAAATCTGTCTCTCAGAAGTAGTCTCCTGGACAAATTTATTCACTTCATCGTATCTCATTCGTTTGAGAAAGGGGATGAAAAAGACAGCCCTAACATATGGTAGCTGTTTTCTACTGACTAAGCCATGATGTTCTCTTGTGAAACACCATTTTGTTTTGTAATATCAACATCAGACAAGTACTCTTCCTGACCATAGTAGAACAAGAGAAAAACAAGACCGCTACAAAGTGTGTCTAAAGAGTGGTAAGAGTAAATGTATTTTGCAAGCATAAAAACATGACCAAACATGCCTTTTTCCTCACAGTTTTTTCTCGAATGATAACCCTAGCTCTGCTCCATTCCTCCCGTGTCTAACATGAAAAAATATCAAAATGCCAAATCTTCAAATTGTCTCTGACTTTTAGAGTACTCAATCCAAAACAACCCATGCTTCCTTGTATCCCTGCCAAATCTCCTAACAGATGCCCATAATTCTATAGATGAGTCTGTACCAGTCAGGGTTCTCCAGAGAAATCAAACCAACTGGCTAGATTAGATACAGATATGGATAAATATATAATTGGATATTTATTATCTCAATTGGCTCGTATGATTACGCATCCTGAGAAATTTCATGATCTTCTGTTTGCCAGCTAGAGAACCAGGAAAACCAGTGGTGGAACTCAGTCTGAGTCTAAGTGCCAGAGAATTGGGAGACTGATGGTGTAACTACCATCTGAGACTGAAGGTCTGAGAACCAGGGGCACCAATATCTGAGGGCAGGAGGAGATGGATGTCCCAGCTCAAGTGAAAAGAGCAAATTCACCCTTCCTTCACTTTTTTGTTCTGTTCAGGCCCTCAGTGGATTGGATGATATCCACTCACATTGGTGAGAGTGATCTTTCCCCAGTCTACCAACTCAAAAGCTAATCTCTTCTGGAATACCCTCACAGGCACACCCACAAATAATGTCTTACCAGCTATCTGGGCATCCCTTAAGCCCAGTCAAGTTGACACCTAAAATTAAGCATTACATCCTCCTAAGAATTCCTATTGGTAAGTTATCACATTTTTCCATTGTTTCAGGTCTTTTTGCTACCAGAGCTTAACAAATCTAACTTTGACCATAGATGCCCTCCCTATGGTCTTTGCCTGGAAGGCATCAACGGGGTAATCATTCAGACTTCTGAATTGCATATGATTTGGCACCAACTTTGTTCCTATGGGGGCCTGAACAATACAGCTTCATGGTAGGAAGCACCAAGAACATGAAGTAAGGTCATATCAGGCATGCCTGTATGAATCTTTTAAAGCTTATAAAAACATGTTACCACGGTGCTAGAGAAGGGGAGGACAAGTGGATTTGAAGTAAGGTATATAATGTCTCTGATACAATAAGTGTCTAAACAAAGTAGGACAATACTTCATTTATAGTACAATGTGAAACGTGCTCTTTAAGCCTATCAACATTTACAGTTCTGAAACATATTGAGAAAATTTATATCAAGATAATGGGGATTAGTTAAGATGATTACACAGTGAACATTTAAAAATTATGAATATTAAATTTTAAATATCTTGTGAACATGCTAAATACATATATCAAAATACCATTTATGCACCCATTTTTGGATTGGAAATTTTCTTGTAAGTTATACATCAGGAACTGACTGATCACTTCTCTGAAATTATCTCTACATATTGGAAAAAAATCAAATTTGAACTGTAAAGAATAGTCTCTAATTCACTACAATAGCCAGGATGGTCCTCAGGAGAAGAGGTGAGCATTGAGGTAACCATTTAAGGCTTTATAGATGATAGTAAATAACTGAAATTACTCTCCAATGAGATTGGTTGCTAAAATAGACTGTTAAGATTTGTGTAGCCCTATTATCCTGTGAGCTCCAGATACTTCACATTTTCCTTCCATATGTTTCCCTTGAGATCTCTGCTGATATTTAACCAAAATAGCTGTCCAGCAATGTTTCTTTTCTGGAGAAACAACAACACTCTTTCATCCAGGATCCTTATGCTTAGATGACTATTTACAGAATTCTCCTCCTATGAAAACATGAGCAGAATTGTTTCTTTTTCTTATTTCAATAAATATAATGTTTTCCTCTTTAATTTTGGTTTTTATCTTCCATAAAATATTGGAAGACCAGGCATAACAATTTTAGAAGTGCATTGTTTCTTATTACTGTAACATGCTTTTCATTAATTTCAGGAGATAAATTTCTTCAGGTTACACGATGTAATTGAAGTAAAAATCAGATGTAATAATCTCAGATTTAAGTCAGATGTTTTACTGTCTTTATTCATTTGTTCACATATTCCTTTATTCACACAGTAAATATTTATTGAATGTTTCTGTACCAGGCATCATGCCAGGTGCTTGAAAACACTTGCAAACATGGTACACTCAACCCCTGCTCTCATGAGGTTTATAATTTAATACCATTATGCTTAAGAATCTCACAGTAAATATGAAAAGGCTTTCAATATTGGGGCTGACCTTTAGAAGATATTCAATGACAAATTCAATATTGTTCCAAGTGCTTAGGCATTTTCTTATGCAGATTTGGGGAGGAAAGCTTCCTTATCAAGCAAAGCAGGTATTCTTAGATGGAAGCAGTAATTTGGTAATAGATATTCCATAACAATGTTTCCCTACCATTGACACTTGGTTTCCACCTGGCAAACACTGAATAGGAATGAGAACAAACAGCTGGAACAAAACTGAAAAAATAACATGGGTGCTTCTATTTCTTACAAATCTAAGGTCACTTAATAGTTCATCAAGCCCAGAAGATCTTTGTTTAAGCATTAGCATCACTGTCCACTGTGAAGAAATTCTGAGAGCTGTATTTGATGGAAGCGGCAAAATCAGCTGATGAAAAAATACCCTCAATATGTTTAATACCAAGAACTACAAATGAGGGGCTACTTTTCCCTCTCTTACATTTATGCAAATCCTGGTATTGTTAATAAGTGCAAGCAATAATGCTAAGGGTGTTAAGGGCACTTTCTCATTTATAATTATTTTGAAGCAAAATTTTCCAATTGATTAGTACAATGATTCTGTAAATGGAGACTGTACTTTAAGAAGGAAAGGGATAAATACACAAAAATTGGAAGCTTATCCACTGGGGAAATTAATTATTAGATTACTTATACAATGAACGGTCAGTAATAAACTACTTTAAATCTATTAACAAATGAAGTTCCAAATTTGGATGGTTTAAAACTATGCGACTATGAAAGACAGTATAAGATAGTTCAATAATCATCATGTCCTTCTTATACACAGTTTGGGTCATATTAAACTTTTTGTGAGAATTTACTTCCTGTTGTCTGTTATCATCATAGTTTTAAAAGTAAATGAAGAAACAAACCTAAAAGCCGTTTTTGACCACATGTCTCTGAAAATTAATGCTTTGGAGATGGTAACTCTGACTCAGTAAGTTGTTTTCAACTTATTATTTGTAAGGATATATTTCCGCACATTTGCAAGAATCACTAAAGTCATTTTACAATGATGGTTGTATTACAAATGTGATGATGTACACAGAAGAAGGAAAGCACGTGAGATCTCAAATTTATGTTATGATAGTTCACTTATAAATCTTTTCCTGAAGTCTTTAATAGTTACCAAAGCAACTATTAGTTGACTACAAAGCAGCATGGGGGTAACTTTTGAGTGAAAGTGTTTTTCTGGATCCTGACCGTGACGGTGATTATATGACTCTGTGCATTTCTCTAAACTCTCAGGACTCTATACCACCAAAAAGCAAATTTTGCTATACGTAAAATTTAAAAAAGGAATAAAATGAATTTAAACAGGTCTATTCTGTAGACTATTCATGTAATACGCAAGAATTTTCACAAGATAAAAATTTCATTTTCCACAATCCACTATTTACATTTTACCAAGTTTATATTTTTGGTTATCCTAAATTAATGAACAAATAATCTTTACAAAAAATTGCTAGATGAGTTTTATTTTTATATTTCAAATTATACTTAACTTGTAGAAAATTTTTAAAAATTAAACTTTAACATTTTTAATATTTGTTTTCTGAGAAAGTGATAGTTGGAGCATTATTCAATAGAAGAATTAACAAAGTTGCCTGATTTTCATGTATCTGGTAATTCCAATAGTCTTCTTTTTGCTAGTATAGAAGCACTGTTCTATGAATTAGACTAGAACTTTCCAGCGTTTTGTATAGTATATTAGTTTTTCTTCTTTTCTCAAATTCTCTGAATGCAAAACATCCACTAATTTAGGTAAGTAACAAAGCTCCATAAAGATTTCCTCATTTTAATAGTATTTTAAGTTACATTCCATGTTGTAACTCTCATATCTTTATTGTAAGTTTTGTTAATCATTCAATAATCATTCTTTACTATGGTTTGCCAGTTATTCTTCTTGGTGATGGGTGATTGAAAGAGGAGGAAGGGATACTCTTTGCTCTTAAACAAGTTAATTAGAGGAGTATAGTGTAAGAAATATAAAATGACTGAATCCCAATGCTTTTGGGCCATAATAGATGTCTGAAAGAAGTGGCACACAAAGGTGGAATTGAGAATCTTTAGGCTTACTTTCAAATTGACTGAAAAAGGAACACGCAAAAAACCCCCAACATCTTTACATTATTGTGTAAAACTAAAAGGTCTCAAATCTGTGTAAGGTTGAATTTGTTACTACCTCTACTCGGAGAAAGGTCTTCTTTCTCCCCCAGTCATTAGGAATAAAGTGGCTTTCCTCTGGAACGGAAAGATGGTTTCAGGGTTCATCCCTCCTTCCTCCACTGTTTCGTAAGAACAGCACTCTGGGCCCTGCCCTATAAAGAAGGTCTCCAATTCAGCATCTATTTGGAAGGGCACGAATGTTTAATTTCTCCCCCATTACCCTCAAAAGCAGTCAAACTGGAGATTTTTATTTTATTTTATGATTAGTGATTTTTAGCCCTATTTAAGAAAACTTTGACGACTACACAAAAATTTTCTCATGTTTTCTTATTGAAGCTTTGGAATTGAAAAAGCCTTTAACTTTTCAATTAGTATTATGATAGAAAATTTACTATGCATTTTTTGGCATAAAGATATAAGCTTTTTGTTGTTGTTATTGTTGTTGTTTTTATACAGAAATACAATTGGTCCAACACAATTTATTTACCATAAAACACACAAAAGTCTTTCCCTACAGAATTGCTTAGATGAGATTTTTATATATCAAGTCTACACATATGTAGCTCTATTTATTGAGTCTGTACCATGTTTCAGAAGTATATTTGTCTATCATTGTCCTATAACATACTGTCATAATGTTGCATTGTAGTAAATTTTGCAACTATTGAAGTAAGACCTCCAAATGTGTTATTTTCTTCTGGATTCTCTTGATTAATCTAGGACTTTTGAATTTTAGGGGCACATTTTTAACTTCCACAAAAATATTGCTGAGTTTCTTTTTGGATGATATAAAATGCGTAGAACGATTTTCATTGAACGAGTACTTTAAAAATCAAGTGTTCTACTTCATGAACATGGCTCATCTCTCCATTAATTTAGATCACCTTTGATGTTTTTAGCAACATTTCTATTTTTGGTGTATAGTTATTGTATATTTTACTTAGATTCTTTTACTTAGATTTTGTATACATTTATTTTTTATTTTACCTAGTTTCTTTTAGGATTATATGAAATACACAGAAAAATTTTCAGAGAACCAGTTTTTCAAAAACAATTTCAGAACACTAGTACTTTAAAACTCAGGTGTTCTAATTCATGAAAATGGTACATCTCTCCATTAATTTAGATAATCTTTAATTTTTTAGCACTAATTTTTCCTTTCTATGTACATTTATTGTATAGTTTACTTAGATTTCATTTCTAGTTATTTGTTGTTTTGAATGTCCTTAGAAGAGGTATTTTAGAAATTGCACTTTTCATTTTTGTTTGCTGTAAATATTTGTAGGTTCAATTGATATTTGTATATTGATCTATCCAGTGACTTTCCTAAATACACGTATTAACTCTAATGGTATGTTTATGGAGAGTATTGGATCTTATATATGCACATTACATAATCTGTGAGTAAAGATTATTTTACTTCTTTCACTGTTATCTTTTTATTGTGTGGAGGGAGTGGTCTTATCTCACTGTACTGCCCAGGAACATTAGTACAATTTAGACTACTAATGGTGAGAGTAGACGTCCTTGTCTTGTTTCTAAAATTGGAGGGAAAGCATAAAATATTTAACTAAAAAATATGATAACACGTTACATTTTTCCTGGATACTCTTTATTTGATTAAGGAGATCTCATTCTATATATGGCTTGTTGAGAGTTTTTGCAAAGAAGAGGTATTGAATTTTATCAAAATTATTTATCTATGAAGATGAATATATGTGTTTCTCCAATATTCTGTTAATATAGTGAATTACATTGATTTATTTTCTAATGTTAAAGTAATCTTACATTTTGGAAGTAAACTCACTATGGTCATGATATACTAACCATTATATTGCTATTATATTGCTATTTTTTATCATATTGCTATTTTCCTCCTAATATTTTGCTCAGTCTTTGTGTGTTTAAGTTTGTGAGAATGCCCTATATTATCTTTGTGTTTATGTTACAACTTCTCTTGAAACCTTCAAAGGCCTGAGATAAAGCATCCACCAAAATTATATCTTTTACATTTTTCTCACCTTATTGTATTGCCAAGGACTTGAGAAAAGAAAACTGAATTGATGAGGATAATTAATCGCCAACTTAAAGTATTATGTTAATTAGACTTTTTTCATAGCATGTAAGAAAACTCATCTCCTGCAGCCAGGGGGCTGAAAAATGTAAGACTTAATCATAAGGGTGGCCAAGCTCCAAAACGAGTTTAAATTGAAAACCAAGGCAAGTCTGATATACCTGGGTCAGGACCCTTTTTGTGAAGGAGTAGGACACTGGGACTGGGAATTGGGACATCTGGATACCTCCACTTGAATATCTTGAATTCTCACTTTCTCCTGTGATTTAACCTCTGAAACCTGTGACTTGACTTCTTCCTTTTAGAGGTCAATACTCTCCCCTTCCCTGAAGATGATGGAGAGGCCTCTGACTTGTACAACAACATGTCTACATTGGGAACTATGCCCATCTACCTGCTGGAAACCAGACCAACACCAGAGGTAAACCACAAGTCAACCTAGCTGTTGCTATGCTGGGCTATACATGAAAGCTGCTTGAGGATCTAGCAAATACAAGCAATGAGGAACTGGAACAGTATGCGTGGTCCTTGATTCTGAGTGTGAATTAAGGGTGGACTGTAAATTTGGATAAAGAAAGGCTTGGCAATATGGGAAAAGTTTCCCTTCTCTAGGATTTAACAGCTTGACAAGCACTCTGGGAGACGTTGTTAAATCTTGCTGAGATGGTTCTTGGAAATTTGGAAAAAGCAAAGAACACAAGAGTGAAGCAAAAATGTAAGAATTGTTATCACAGAATGTGAAGAAGGGAAGAAAAGCTTCAGAGAAGTGGCAATATACTATTTTAAAACACGAATGCTCTTCAGCTGTCTGTGTTCCACAGAAGGAGCCAGATTAAAAACAAAAATAAAATGCACTGCTTAAGAGAGATGTCAGCATTAATGAAACAGTGGTGGCTGTCCTCCATTGACCAGGGCTGATGGTAGGGAACACAATTACAAAACTAGGTCACTAATAGCAATGGAGATAATAGGATCACAAAGTAATAAAGATCAGATGGTGGCAATTAACCACAATTACATAATTTTTGTACTAAGTAGAAAGATTGGATTTGTAGCCAAGAGGTCCTAACCTGTAGAGAGATGTGGAGATGTTTAATAGAAGATGATGTACCTATAAGCAAGATCAATGGAGAGCCAACTAAGGCTGACTCTATAAAATTACCATATATTAAGGATGAATTATAAGGATGCTGAGAAAAACTCCCTAATACAAGTCATGATCTTTCGTCCAGTTCCCAGAATTGATACAGTTGTCAGACCCAGAATGCCTTGATTTAAGGAGAAACCAGGTCTCTAAGAGGATGGACCCCGAATTCCCCAAGAATATGTATGCTTGAGTGATTTCCCCAGTTCTCTAAAGGAAGCTATAACCATTAATTAAGATTGCAAAACACAGAGGAGGGGCTGGCCCCATCACCGAGTGGTTAAGTGTGAGAGCTCCGCTTCGGTGGCCCAGGATTTCCCAGGTTCAGATCCTGAGCACAGCCATGGCACTGCTCATAAGGCTGCGTGGAGGCGGCATCCCATATGCCACAACTAGAAGGACCCACAACTAAAAAGTATACAACCATGTTCTGGGGGGATTTGGGGAGAAAAAGCAGAAAAAAAAAAAAACAGGAAAGAATAATGCTAAGATATTTTGAGTACACGTGGTCTCAGATATTGATACCAGGATACTTAAAATGTCATTGTGCCTCCCATGTTAGACCAAAATCTGGCTCACAGTGTACACCTTGGATCCATGGACAATAAATTGATGATTTCCTTCATCCTTGAATGTATATTTGAATGGATATACTTGGTAGTTGGCAGGAAATTTGCATTAATTCCTTGAACTATGATGTAAAAAGTATTATAGTAAGAAAGGCACTAGAAGTGTCCTCTCTTAGTCCCAGCAAAAGTAGCAAATAAAATTGATGTATCTCAGAAAGAGTGGGCTATAGTCCAAGCTGTGGAAGGATGCCCAAATCTATCCTTCACTCTATTCCTCCAGATATTGGGAGTGTTTGGATGATGGTGTATGGCTTACAGCTTAATCTCCTAAGAATTGTCCTCAGCCAAAAGGATTTTCCTCTTGTCAAGGTTACATCCCTCTCCAGGTGCAGCCTATACACAATGGCTGTTCAGTGAGTCTGGCCCGTTTTCCTCAGTCTGGGCAATTATGAAGGGCTATGCTCCTCTTGGGATTAGCTGAGGCCTTTGCTACAATTGAATCTCAACTTAACCTCCCCATCTATCCAATCTGCTTCTCTTCTCCCTTACAGGTAATGATCTACAGCGCCCTCCCTAAGAATCTTCCCAAGTGCCATTCTTCATCTCAGACTTCCTTTCTCATCTTCCGTGACTCCATTTTCAGATATGCTAGACAATATGCCTTTGTCTCACATGTCTCTTATTCTCTTTTATGTTCCTTCCTTATATTTCTCTCTGTGCTTCCAGTAGGGTAATTTCAATTTGAGTTGAAAATCCTGTACTTTACTATATGTGGTCAGTGATTACACCTATCAAAGGAATTATTAATTCTAAAAGTTATAGTTTTTCTGCTCTAAAATGTTCATTTTATTCTTTCATATTAACAAGTTACAATCTCTTTTGAATTTCCTTGTGTTTCTAACATTTATTTCGTATATATCTCTAGACTTTTTTTATCATATTCATGGCCATTTTAAAGTCCTTCTCTACTAACCCAACATCTGAATTATCAATGTACCTACTTAAATTTTTCTTATTTTTGACTGGATTATCATTTATCTTTTAATATTTGTTTTTTATATCCTGTGATATATGATAGTCTGCCATACATAGATGTTGCAGATACCTCTTAGAAGGACTTTATTCCTGAGCAATGTGACACAGAGATTTTAATGCCTTTCAGATGAAATTCTTCCTACGGTTTGGTTTGTTCAGGCTTCTGATTGGGTTCCTGGTAGATACCCTGCTCCTCTCCTCTGAAAGTTCTGCTTTTCAGAGACTTTTACCTAGTTCTTTTGTTTCTAACATCAAATAAGTTCAAAATTTGATAAAGATCCTGAGGGAAAGACTTCCCTGTAGCATGACTTGTCTCCCAAGTAGTGTAAGATTGGGAAAAGATTTTACTTTACCTTTTCATTTCAGTCTATAGACTTATGTGTTATTTAAGTAGTCAGCAAATATCTAAGGAAGGCAAATTAGCAGAAAATTAGAAAATATTCTAGAAATCATTATATCATGGCAACTCATGTAGGCTTCAAAAATTATGCTGATATTTCTTTTTCCTAGTAGAGTCTCTCTGCTTATAACACAACCGACATTTAGTCCAGGACGTAGTTTGGCAAATAGCCTTTATAAAAGAAACAAATCTCAACTGGGCTTAGATCAGGTACTTTCTTTGCTGGTATTTTAACCTACCCTCCTGACTTCTGCAGATTTCCAATGTATTTACACATAGGATTTTTGAGTCTATCCCTTTATTTGTAGTTCTAACAGAATTGACACTGTATTGCTGTCTACTAGAAAAATGGATACTACCAATTGTGCTATGTATTGTTTTTGTACTTGATTTTAACTTTTGCTGCTTGGGCATGAGTTTTCAGGATCTAAGTACAGATGGATTGGTCCATGTTAGGATGGCTTTGTCACAAGTCAATAGGTCGTACATTTCTGTGGAAGTAGAGCTGTCTACAGTATTTTAAACTTCACTGAGAATCTTACTAAAGGTAGAGGTTACAGTAAAAGCAGGAGAGTCTCAAAAACCAATCCAGCCTTAATAACTTTACATAGTCTACAGATAGATTGACGTTGAAATAGGCAAGCACAAATTATCTAACCAGACATGGTTTATACAACGATTTTTATTGACATATATTTTATATAAAGCAAAATTTACTTTTATGAACAAAATAGAAACTAACAAAGGACTTATTTTATAACAAAATTAATGTAATATGCCTAAAAATGTATCTTAAGGATAATCTTAAAGTCTAAAAAATTTTAAAAATAGAAACATTTTATACTTTGATAAGATAAATGTCAATCATAGAATCAAAAAACTATAAAACAATACAATAAAGTAAGAAACAAAAAATGTAAGTTAAATTTCAAATTAATAAAATAGTGAAAAAATTGTAGAAACCTTGGGTAATGCTAAACTGATTATTTTATGACAGTATTGAAAGAAAAAAGACCTTGAAAATCTGATGAGGGAAAGTTAAAATTGAAAGTTTCCTAAGCTATGTAAATAAGACATAGCCATTTTCACAAATAATGTTCATTATCATACATTAGAAAATTGAATACTATTAATTAGATAATTATTATATAATGATGAATTAATGATAAAACAATGCTCCACAAAGTTCAATATCATTTCTAGATTGTAGTTTTGATCACAAAGAATAAATTCACTGAGCATGTATAGGGCAAGATTTTCAGTTTTAAAAAGGTTGGGGATATACAGGTATTTATATATATAAAACATATTTTTTTAAACTGAGCTACATCAGATATGTCTTCAGAGGCATGTGTATGTGTGTAGAGGGAAGAACTAAGCATCGTCAGTTCACTGTTAGTCTCACTTTTGATGGGCCTGTTAAACTATCAGGACATTTGTTAAAAGTTAAAAAACACATAATTGCATCACTCAGTAAGATAGCCAGCCCTCTCTTTTCAAACTCCATTATCCAGAACTAAAAGAAATGTTCAGATAAGTAAAATATACCTATTTCCCACTATTTTCCAGACGCTAAAGCTTTTTACATGTTGGTGAGAGAACTTCCTATAACACAGTGCTATATTTGGGCAACTAGATAGGACTTAAAATATGTGCATATAGATAAAGCCTTTATTTTTTTATTTGACTCAAAAATATTTCTATTTCTATCAGTTATGATAAACTGTATGCATTTTCACTGAATAAAGCAAACAGTAAAGAAAATTGCATACCAACAACAGAGAGTTACTTATAATATTTTGATCAATATCTTTGCAGATATAGGCTAAAATGAGATCAGTACAGAGACTTAGACATATATGTATAAATGTATCCCAAAATGTAATCATCTGTATGTATGTCTTCATATATGTAGATTATATATGTATGTACATACAGTATGTGCATGTATATCACACATATCCCAAACTATAATCATAGTGTATATTATGCTTTATAGTATAACTTTCCTTAATAATATATATTTAATACTATTTTTTAAATTATTCCATTTTTACCCCTACATACCTGCATTGTCATAATCATCAGAATCATCAGCATCATATCCTTTAACAGTCACATAACGTATCTCATATAGATTAGGTATAATTTTTATAAACAATCTCCTATTTGAGAGCATAGAGATTATCCATTTTTAATGTTATAAATAATATTAAATCATTAAACATATTTCATTCAACAAAATGTACATGAAAAACTACTCTGGCAAATGGTCACAGCAGGGCAAAAATATAGAAAATATATGGTTGTGTGGTGCTAACACAGATATTTGTTTCCAATTATTTTCTTGGGAAATGATATTATGAGTACCATTATTTATTGAAAGAAAATAATATTTACAGGACCTTTTCATATATTGCTAAATTTTTCTCCAAAAAGATTGAGCCAAATTAGAAATCCATTTTAATGTATGAAAATAAACTATATTCCCTTATATTTTCTATCATTGGATATTGGCATTCAGAAATATAAATTTGTCAGAAATATCATCATTTTAATCTGAATAATTTAATTTTAACTATTATTTAAATCAATTTTTTTTTTTTTTTTTACTATACCCACTGAAATTTGGTATTTCTTCTGAGAGGCACTATGGCATAATGGTTAAAAGCTTCTACAATGGTTCCAGGCTGCTTTGCTTAAGTCCCAGGTCAGCCACCTCCCAGCCATATGACCTGGGCCTAGTTACTTAGTTACCACATGCCACACTTTCCCTCTTCATAGAAAAGTGAGGACTCATGTAATTACATATATGTCCATGTATAAAATAATATATATTACATATATAATTCAGATTAATACTTAGTATAGAGAAATCATTATATAAATGCTATTATTGCATGCTCATTTGCACTTCTCATACTTATTTGGAAATTAATCTTTTGATTTTCTATTCTAAGAATTCCTTAGAAATAAATGGTAGTGAGTCTCCTTCAGCCCTATGCACTCAGATCTCCCTTAATCTCCCCAAGTAGGAACAGTCTTTTACTTGGATGCCCCCAAAACAATGTGTTTTCACTTAAAAAACTCCAAAGTCAAGGTTTAATGCTCTAAATTGATCTATGTCCTATTTTATCAATCTATAGATGTGGTCTTTAGTAAACCTGTTTGGTTAAAGGGAAGTTTTACTTGTACCGATGAGTAATTGTTCTGATTAAATAAAACAGGAGATTGTTTTTGTGTGTATCTAGAGGGGCCCACATTTTCTTGGGAGCTCTAGAAATAAATACATTCTGGTTAATGAAAACACAGGCCTACTTTGCCCGTGTTTTAGACAGATGATCAACTGTAAGGAAATGTACAAGAGTGGCATTAGAGGAGATTTCCAGCTGATAACTTTCACTGTATTGCTTTCACATAAATAATGACAATACTTCAGAGGAGAATTGCTACAGTTTCATACTCAAGAAAGGGGAAGAAAAATCACCTCTGGCTACTTAGCACTCCCAACTGACAACTAGTTCTATTTCCCCATGAGAAAACAGAGACAGTGAAGAGCAATGCCACAAACTTTCAAAATTTGGAAGGCAGAAAGGACAATTGGTAAGGCAAAAATTATAGTGAAGAGTTTGACGTGCACAGTGATTCAACAATGTCAGGATTGCCCTGCATCCCTTGGCTCTTTAATGATGGCCCCAAATGTTCCATCTCCACACTGTCTCGTCTCGCAGCAAGCTTCTGCATTCAAAGACGTTATCCTAAAACTTTCTAGAAGACCTAGACCTGCCCTAGTCCTCACCATCTGAGTAGGAAATCATGCCAGCTTTGTGTCCTCTTGTTTCAGATCAGGCATTGTAATTAAAAATGAGTCACACTTTGGGAACCATAGAAAGACATCTTTTCTTGAAATTCAGGTATAGTGCTATTTCTGGTAAATTCCAGTGGTCTAATTTATTCAAATGTCCAATAATAACCCAGCAGGGAAAGTGCCTGGGGTCCTCTCATGAAGTTTCTGTCTCTCAAACCCCTTGTTTGAAATAAAAGAAGCTACAGAAATTATTTTCCCATGGCATTTTTAGTCCTTCAACACCACAAAGAAAAAAAGTTTCTTCTAACAGTCTAAGTATTATGTCGTTGCTATCTATCCACTCTAACTATTCTACCTCCTTTTCTTGAGCTAGACTATGCTCATTTTAGACAGGAAGGTCAGCATAAAAAAGCAAAGAAGTAGATAACCAAAACTGTAGAAAAAGACACTATAAACTCTTCCAGAATCAGGGTATTGCATAAACAAGCCCCTCATCCATTTGTCCATACTATATAACATATAACTCTATAATATAAAAATAAGTAATAAATACATAGTTATAACACATTTGAGGCACGTATTTTTTCTTTTGCAAATGCATCTCCCCAAATGTCTGCTACTGATTCTTCTTCGAAGGGACTCAACAAATAATACTGTTGACACTAATGGGCGCTCCTTAAAGTATAACATGACTGACAAAACAAAACCCCCAAATAAAGAGATTCTCGAGAACACAAAGAAAGCA